>NW_026526655.1:7431778-12687244 GCF_024362965.1 Panthera pardus
TTTACTTTTCTAGCTAAGCGGAAATGGCGAAAAGAGAAAGATTTATTGTGTATTACATTCAGCCACTGGAGGAAGTGGCCGGGGGCAGGGCCCACAACCACAGGTAGAGATTGTTTCGGCTCGGGAGGGACAGGTGAGTCTTGCATCGAGGTAAATGCACAGCATGAAGGTGAAGGAGCAGGAGAGAGACACGGAACAGGTAGGCGTGACCCAGATGAGGAGAGCAAGCCTTCCTCCTCAGCTGCCCTTGGCTTTAACACCCATTAAGGTGGATGTAACCCCTGTTGTAATGAATACATCTCTCCTTCCCACTGGGGGGGGGGGTACCTGGGGGAGGCTTAGTCCATTCCTCTCTGGATCCCTGGTCCCCAAGACAGTGCCTGAGCCACTGTGGCATTAAAAAAATAATAGTGATGATGGAGGAAAGAGAGGGAATCAATGAATAATTGAAGTGGAGTTTTTATATTTCACTTAACCTTGCCTTCCCTGATCACAGCATGTTTACATATGACCTGTTCAACCTCGTTTTCATTTTAAGGGCCTTATGCTTCTCCTGCTTTTTAAAATTTATTTATTTTTAATGTTTATGAGACAGAGAGAGAGAGATGGGGGGAGGGGCAGAGAGAAAGGGAGACACAGAATCGAAGCAGGCTCCAGGCTCTGAGCTGTCAGCACAGAGCCCAAGGAGGGGCTTGAACTCACAAACCTGAGATCATGACCTGAGTCGAAG
This sequence comes from Panthera pardus, assembly GCF_024362965.1. Classification (NCBI taxonomy): domain Eukaryota; kingdom Metazoa; phylum Chordata; class Mammalia; order Carnivora; family Felidae; genus Panthera; species Panthera pardus. The sequence goes on from NW_026526655.1 coordinate 7,432,509, forward strand.
TCTGAGGCTTAACCGACTGAGCCATCCAGGCGCCCCCGCCCCCTTTTGAAAAAACCGTTGTCTTGTAACAGAAGAGTTAAACCTACGTAAATGCATTATGATAATGAATATGTTTGAAGTTACTTTGTCATTGTACTTTATGCTTCCCCCCTGGTTTTTCCTTTCCTCTCTTTTGCTATAAAAGTCAAGTGTTTTTTTTTTTTTTCTTTTCCCCTAGCAACTGCAATGTTATTGCAATGTTATTCTACTGGTGGTTGCGTTAAATTTTTAAAAAAGAAATAAAATATCTGAAAAAAATATATAAAGTTTATGCCCACCGTGGGGCTTAAAATCCCCACCCTGAGATCAAGAGTGGTTCAGCAGCCATTTATCGGGTGTCTACTCTGTGCTGACACAGTCCCAGGGGCTTGAACGGCTAACCGCTAACCCTGAAAATAATAAAAGCTCCCCTTTGACGGACACCCACTATGCGCTCGCCGCAAGCAGTGCTAAGACGCTCACACACAGGGCCTCGCTCCGCTTCCCCGGACTCCGGCAGACGGGGTGTGGTCTTCGTCTTCTCGGCAACCTCCGGCTGGAACCGGAATCTCCGGAGGCGGAGCCTGGGAACCTCTCTTTTAGAAATAAGCTGTTCCGGGGTGTCTCCAGCCTGGGGTGCGCCCTAACTTAAAACACCGGGGTCAGTGCCGCGCGGAACGTGCGCGCAGCCCCTGTAGCCCCGCCCACCCTCCGCACGCGACCCGCCGGGTGAGCGCCGGGGAGGCCGCAGCCGAGGAGCCGCGCGGCGCGTCTCCCCCTCTCTCCGCCGTTCCAGGTGAGTGCGACTGCGGACGTCAACACCCCTGGCCCCCCGACTGCAGGAGGCCGTGGGGTCTGGCAAGCTTTCAGGTCCCGATTCTCTCTTCCGCCGGGACAAACCGGCTTCAGCGGTAGAGGATTTCACACCTCGCGCCGGGCGGGGGACTTACAACCCGCAGTGCCGCCTAGTGGTCGTGGTGAGGAATCCCCGCGTCCCTGCGCCCAACCGGAACAGAAATTGGGGGGTTAAATACCGTAAATGAAATTTGCTAAGGGAGCGGAAATTAAACGTTCTCACACACAAAATAGGTAACACTTAAGTGAGGTGACTGATGTGTTTGTTTAATTAACTAGGGGGAATTCTTTCACAATGTATACATATATCAAATAACCATGTGTGCTTGAAATATCTTACAGTTTTTAAAAAACACATCTAGTAGGTGGCACCTGATATTCCTCTGTCCCACGACTGGTGGTAATAACAGTCCACTTGATAGAGGTGGTACTTGCCAGATTCTAACACTATAGAGTTTCTCTTATTCCCTATGCGTTTGACAAATGCTTGGTGGGGTGAAACTTTGAGACCATGTAAGATTCCCATTTCTTGCCCCCTTTTACTAGTTTTAGTGTGTACTTTCATAATGTTTCTTGCTAGCATTAATTGTTACTGTGGTGGCTGCCAGTGTTGTTCTTTTTCTTCTCTCTCTCTCTCTTTTTTTTTTTTTTTTGATGTTTATTTTGAGAGAGAGAGTGAGCGAGCAGGGAAGGGGCAGGGAGGGAGAGAGAGAGAATCCTAAGCAGGCTCTGTACTGCCAGAGCCTGATGTGGGGCTTGAGCCCCTGAACCGTGAGATCATGACCTGAGCTGAAACCAAGAGTCAGAAGCTTAACCAACTGAGTCACCCAGGTGCCCCTCTTTTTTTTAAGATGAAAAAAAATGTTTTATTTATTTATTTAGAGAGAGAACGAGCAGGGGAGGGGCAGAGAGAGAGGGGGAAAGGGGATCTGAAGTGGCTCTGTGCTCACAGCAGAGAGCCTATGTGGTCTTGAACTCATGAACTATGAGTTCGTGACCTGAGCGGATGATGGACACTTAACTGAGCCATCCAGGAGCCCCTACTTAAAGAATCATTTAAAAGCGGAAGAAGTTATTGCGGAGTTAGTCAATTTCTCCTCTGTTGAAAAGTAGTGGAAGATGAAGGAGACTTCTGGAAGGGGGAATGGGGAGGATGCGCTCCCTTTCAGACCTGTTTGATCTGGGGTGACATTAAAATCTCACGTCTAGTGGGAAGGTGGGAAGAGACGGGACCTGGACACTCCAGGTGACACCCATATAGCTCAAGCCCTGCCTATCCTCTCTCAGTGGCCCCCAGAGGCCATCCCCGCTGGATACAGGGTCCTGGGGTATCCGTGGCCTTGACTTGTTCTGTAGGTTTCCCTGAAGAGGGCCGAAATGCAGCAAAGGGGAGTGACCGCCAGATGGCGCTGCCGTGCCCCTTACATTCCTCTCTCCTGGGGCACAGGAACCATGGCCCCCACTTAGCTCCAACATTTATTGGTAATCGCTGCGGCTCATTGATCCCCACTCCGTCCCCGGCACTGCCCCGGCTTCTTCGGGACTTTACTTGATCCTAACGGAGCTTCAGGGGGTAGAGAATCACTACCTTCCCAGATGTGGACCTGAGGTCAGAGCTGCGTGAGGCCACATAGCTAGCAAGCTCCTGACCCCAAAGCCTGTGTCCACTCCACCTGTCCTGTACCGCTTGCCTCCAGGTATTAAACTTCCATGTTGAAGTTATTTTTCTAGATAATGGGGAGTCACAACAAGAAATCCCACCTCCCCAAAAGCCACCTTTCTATGGTAAAGGGGGGGCTGAGACTTTGGGGGCCACAGGATTTTGACAGCTTGGTCCTTTTCTATTTTTAAGATTTATTAGTCTATTCCATTCTATTCTATTCTATTCTATTCTATTCTATTCATAGGCTCCACACCCAACATGTGGATCTAACTCACAACCCTGAGACTGAGTCACATGCTCTACTGACTAAACTAGCCAGGTACCATCATTGACCACTTGGTCCTTAATTCCCTAACATCCCTCCAAGATTGGGGCTGTGGGTTAGTGTTTGGGTGTCTGACTTCATCACCAGCTGAGGAAGAAAATGGAGCAGGAGACAAACCAGACAGTGAGACATCCAGGGACCTGGGACAGACCCTGGAGGGAAGGGTCCGCTGAGGAAGGGGTGCCTGAGGCGTCCCCACCTCTTCTTAGCCTCCGAAATTACTGGATACCTGATCTGGTAAATTGCTTCCTTTCCTAAAGCCTCAGCTTCCTTATCTGTAAAATGGGATCACTGTTACCAGGCTCTCAGGGCTTGGAGGGACAGAATGAGAATATGTATCAAAGGCTCAACTACATAGTGACATCAGTGCTAGTAAGAGAGCTTTCCAGGCACCAAGGGGAAAGGGCAGCTATGAGAAGCGTGCCCAAGAAAATTAAGAGGACTTGCAGGAGCGACAGAGGGGGTGCCACTGTTCCCGAGTCCAGGCCACGTGGGGTGACGGGTTCTTTCAGACCTGCAGAATATGGGGTGACAGTGACATCTCATGTCAAGCGGGCAGGTGGGGAGAGGAAGCAAGAGCCTGGACGTTAATCTGAGATCCTGTTGATGGTGGGAAGAGCCCAGAGAAAGAGGGGCAGAAGGGGAAGATTTGACTTGTGGTCCTGGGAGGAACAGAGAAGTGGGGGCAGGGAACCCGGGGCGGAGAAGCCCACCCAGAAAGCCGAGTGAGATGAGGTCGCCCGAGGCCAGGGAGAATGCGGAGGACGGGAAGTGGCTTCTGGGCTTCGGGAGAGAGGGGGTGAGGTAGTGGTGCCTGCTGGCCTAGACCATTCATTTCAGAGGCTGGGAAGGGAAGGAGAGAGAGACAAAGGGTGGGGGCGTGGGAAGTCATTTTTAGCTGGGAAGAGACAAAGCAGTGCAGAAGAAGATAAATAAATGGCGAAGAGGAGGGGGAACCCTCGGAGCAGTCTGGCCGGGGGTGCTAACTGCGTGCAGATGTTACCAAATCAAATCCTGCATTTGACCTCAGTAAGGAACCTTCACAACCGAGTAGCTTTGTTCTGGGAATGCAGACATGGTTCAAGATTCGATAACCTGTGGCCCCTGGGTGGCTGAGTCAGTTAAGCGTCTGGCTCTTGATCTTGGCTCAGGTCATGATCTCATGGTTCATGAGTTCGAGCCCCCTGTTAGGGTTTGCACAGACAGTGTGGAGCCTGCTTGGGATTCTCTGTCTCTCTTGCTCTCTCTGCCCCCCCCCCCCAATAAATAAATAAACAAACAGACTTAAAAAAATATTTATTCATTTTTGAGAGAGAGAGAGAGCATGAGCAGGGGAGGGACAGAGAGAGAGAGGGAGACACAGAATCCAAAGCAGACTCCAGGGGCTCCAGGCTCTGAGCTGTCAGCACAGAGCCAAACACGGGGCTCAAACCCACGAACTGAGAGATCATGACCTGAACCAAAGTCAGACGCTTAACCGACTAAGCCACCCAGGCACCCCAATAAATAAATATATATTTTTTTAACATTTATTTATTTTTGAGACAGAGAGAGACAGAGCATGAATGGGGGAGGGTCAGAGAGAGGGAGACACAGAATCTGAAACAGGCTCCAGGCTCTGAGCTGTCAGCACAGAGCCCGACGCGGGGCTCGAACTCACGGACCGTGAGATCATGGCCTGAGCCGAAGTTGGCCGCTTAACCGACTGAGCCACCCAGGCGCCCCAATAAATAAATATTTTTTAAAAATTCGATAACCTATTCATGAATTTTGTTCCATTAATATAGCAAAGGAAAATAAAAGATCATTTGATATCTATGAAGAAGCATTTAATGAAAGTCAAACCACTCCCGATAGAAGCTTTTTTTTTAATGTTTATTTATTTTTGAGAGAGAGAAAGAGTATCAGCAGGGGAGGGACAGAGAGAGAAAGAGACACAGAGTCCAAAGCAGGCTTCAGGCTCTGAGCTATCAGCACAGAGCAGATGTGGGGCTCGAACCCATGGACTGCGAGATCATGACCTGAGCCAAAGTAGGAAGCCCAACCGACTGAGCCACTCAGGCGCCCCAATAGCTTATTTCTTTTTATCGCTGAATAATAACCAATTGTATGGATGCCCCACAGTTTATCAAATGAACATTTTAAATTTTACTTATTTTTAAAATGTATTTATTTATTTTTGAGAGAGAGTGAGTGAGCAGGGGAGGGGCAGAGAGAGAAGAGAGACAGGGACAGAGGAGCGAAAGCGGGCTCCGCGAGGACAGCAGAGAGCCTGATGTGGGGCTCAAACCCATGAACCGTGAGATCATGACCTGAGCCAAAGGCGGACGCCTAGCCGACTGAGCCACCCAGGTGCCCCCAAATGAGCATTTTTTTAAAAATAAGAAATCATTTAGAAAGAGGGATGAAGTGTATTTGGTAGAGATGAGGCAGGAAAAAGTGTGTGCGGAGAGGCATCTGATAATGGTGCTGTTGTCCGGTGAGAAGGGAGGCTTGAGCACAGGGGAGGGGCGCCGGGTTGCCTGGAGGGGAGAAGGGCGGTGGAAGGAAGGGCACAACCAGGAGGTACTTAGTGAGCCCTGGGCCTCTGGGTCTTGGGAGAGAAGGCAGAGGCACGACAGGTGCAGGACCAGTTGATATCTCACGTCATGTTGACTTGTGTCTTGAGGAATTTCCTGTGTAGCTCACGGTGGGTCTCAGAGCACCCCTGTCTACCCCTTCCTGGCAGCTGCAGTCTGGAAAAACTTACCACTGAGCCATCATTTTATAAATAAGCCGTGAGCATTTCCCAGTTGGCCCGGGGCTCAGAGCCTGGACATTTAGCACCTTCGGGGCCAAACTGGCAGGCTGCCCGTTGCCACCGGTGCCAGGGCAGCTCCAGAAGGCAGCAGAGGTCAGCCCATCGTCCTCAGTTCTGACTCCCAGATTCTATTACAGCCATCTGGTCTACCCTTGGGTTGACCCGTTTTCCAACAGAGAAGGCAGTTTGTTCTTCCCCTGTTAATGTCACACCATTTGCCCCCAGTTCCTTTTATGCTCTGATCATCAATCAGACGGTCTTTTATATGGCCTGTGGTGAGTTTTGCAAGCCTCAGCTCATTTTGGATTTACATCTTGCCAGTAGTTGTTCTAGAGACCCAGCTTAGTGTTGGTATGGTGCCCCTTTCCTGCCTGTTGGCCATGATTCGGTTGATCTGTGACCACCTTAGCATGCCTTAACCCGGGAGGGGACAGTCTGACCACTGGCCCATCAGTGACCCACAGCAGGTGGCAGTGCCTCCTTCATTTAGACTCCAGCGCTCTGACATGTGCAGACCACCCAGAGCCCACCCAGAGTGGGGGATCAGGAGGGGCTCCTTGATGGGCAAAGTGGGTTATCCTTCCTAGTCTTGGGGCTGCCCACCTGTCTCCTTTCTGCTGGTCCTTCGGGAGCTGTGTCTCCTCGTTGGGGTTTCTTTCTTTACCACCTGCCACTTGAGGTCCTAAACACTTTTCCTCCTGCTGTGGCCAGGGTGGGGGTGGGTCCTATTTGGCCTCATAAGCATGGTCTTTTTTTTTTTTTTTTTTAAGTCGCTTGGATCACTTAAAAAATATTATTATTATTATTATTATTATTATTATTATTATTATTGAGAGAGTCAGAGATAGTGTGAGTGGAAAAGGGACAGAGAGAAGGAGAGAGAATCCCAGGGAGGCTCCTCTGTGCCAGCGCAAACCACACCTGGGCTTGAACCCACAAAACCATGAGATTATGACCTGAGTCAAAACAAAGAGCTGGGCGCTCAACCAACTGAGCCACCCAGGTGCCCCTCATTCTTTTTTTTTTTTTTAATGTTTATTTATTTTTGAGAGACAGAGGGAGAGAGAGCGTGAGTGGAGGACAGGCAGAGAGAGAGAGAGACAGACAGAGGATCCAAAGCAGGCCCTGCACTGACAGCACAGAGCCCGATGTGGGGCCCAAACTCACGAACTGTGAGATCATGACCTGAGCCGAAGTCAGACACTTAACCTTCCGAGCCACCCAGGTGCCCCTAGCGTGGTCTCTTTTGACCTGAGGTCACAAAATGTTTCCCTTGTACCAGGCGGGGCTCACATTCATTTCTTGTCGGGCTAAACTTGCCCAGTCAGAGCTGGGAACCAAAAGTGCTTGCAAGCTGTGTGCTGACTTAGGACAAGGATCAGGGTAGGGGAGCCTGGTGGGTAGAGTAAGAGGCCTGTCTGCCAATGCCCTGCTACTGACACTGATGGAGCCTCAGGAACTTGCTCTGGAGAAGCAGGATCCCAGGCCCCACCTTGGAGCAAGATGGAGGCATTGAAATCAAGAATCACCCCCCATGCAAGATTTTGGACTTCTTAAAAAATAATTTTCTTAAGTTTATTTATTTATTATTGAGAGAGAGAGCACAAGCTGGGGAGAAGCAAAGAGAGAGGGAGACACAGAATCCAAAGCAGGCTCCAGGCTCTGAGCTGTCAGCACAGAGCCCGATGCGGGGCTCAAACCCACAGACAGTGAGATCATGACCTGAGCCAAAGTCAGGTACTTAACCGACTGAGCCACCCAGGCGCCCCTTGGAGTTTTTAGTTTGAAATAGTTTTATTTTGTTTTTTTTAATTGTTTATTGTTTTAATTTGAGAGAGCGTGAATTAGGGAGATGGGCACGGGGTGGGGGGAGAGAGAGAGAGAGAGAGATTGAGAGAGAGAGAGAATCTTAAGCAGGCTCTACACTCTGCATGGAGCCCAACGTGGGGCTCGATCCCATGATCCTGGGATCGAAATCAAGAGTTGGACGCTGAATTGACTGAGCCACCCAGCCACCCCTATTGTGAAATAATTGTATAGATTTACACAACAGTTGCAAAGATAGTTCACAAAATTCCTATACACCCTTCACCCAGCTTCTCCTAATGTTACTATCTTCCATAACCACGGTACATTGATTAGAACGAAGAAATTAGCATTGGTACACTGCCACTAGCTAAACTTCAGACTTTATCCAGATTTCCCCAGGTTTTCCACTGGCATCCTTTTTCTGGTCCAGGCTCCCATGTCACATCTAGTCGTCATGTCTCCTTGGTTTCTCCTAATCTGTAACAGTTTCCAGGTCTTTTCTCGTCTTTCATGACGTTGACACTTTTGAATAGCATTGAATATTACTAAATAGGTCAGGTGTTTGGGAATTTTGTAGACTATCCCTCATTGTGGGCTTTTCTGATCTTTTCTCATGAGGAAACAGACAGGTTGCGGATTTGGGGAAGAGGACCTCAGAGGTGAAGTGTCCTCGTCACATCCTGTCCGGGCACAGGATATCAGCAAGACCCGCCGATGCTGTATACACACACGCCTGTATCTATTGCGGTCTCTCTCTCTCTGTGTACATATGTGTGTGCAGTTAAGTAAACATAATCCCAGGCTGATATCTCCTCCTCTCACCCGGCACTGTAGGGTTCACTCCAGCAGCTCCTAGCATTTTCCCGGGCTCTTTGACGGCAGTAAGAAATGCTGCACGTTGCAGGAAGGCTTCCATAAGCTGAAGTTCTCGGAGACGCCGGCTTTCATCTGCAGGTGCCCTTGACCTGGCAGATGCTTTGCTACCGCACATTGGAGTCCAGGTGAGCTGACACGCTGCCGCAGTGACACTTCTGAGCCCAGGCTGGCGCCTAGATCCGCCCTGAGGCTGCGCGGGATCTAAGGTGACCACTGCTCAGGGGACTGCTTGCTCTGCGCTCGTTGAGGCCTCAGACAAAGGCTGTGAAATCAGGGGGCCAGGCTCAGAAGAGCCACGGGGGCTCCCTGTCTTGTTTAATTCATGCTCCCCCCTTCCCCCCACCCCCCCCCCCCCCCCACCCCCGCCGCCTTCCGTATCAAGGAAAGTAACAGGGACTTAAGCTAGCACAGTGATTTGTTAGAATCTCGGGTGCCTGGGCTCAGATACCAGCGAGCAGGGCGCACGTTCAGGGACGAGGTGTGTCCAGTTAAGCGATGGTGTCGGCCAGCAGGCGAGCTTTACCGTGGCTGTGATCTCCCTTTGCGCTTCATCCTGTGTCGTCACCAGGGAAGACGTCTCTGCCCCCACACATCTCCCCTCGTGGGTCCTCGGCCTCCCCTCCGTCAGCCGCCTCTCCCTGCCCACCCTCCGGTCTCTGCCATCTCCTGGAACCGCTGTCTTGCCGATCACGTACAGGTGGCCCTTTCCTTCCAGTCTTTTTCTGAATCTCTTACTCTGTCTGCCCACCCTGTTGCTCTGCCATGAGTCACCTTCTTCCTGCCTCCTGTGGCCTCTCGGCCAATCGAGTTAGGTACCGGTTGCCAGCGCCCTTCTCTGGTCTGTGCTCTCCGGTTGCAACCTCACCAGCTTGGCCAGTTCCTGAACGTGGAGCCCCTGCCTGCACTTGCTCCTTCCTGGTTTGGGGCAGCAAGCCAGGCCCTCCTTGAAATTCCTTCTGTGGAGGTACGATTGGTTTCCATCTCTCCACCGCTGACCTGTGATTCTTTCAAACCTTTGCCTTTCTCTGTCAGTACATCTGGAGAAGCCTTTTCAAGTAGGATTCAAACTCCAGAAGTCATAAAAAGAAAGACTGGCCAACTTGAATAGATGGGAGCATCAGGCGCCTGGGTGGCTCAGTCGGTTGAGCGTCCGACTTCAGCTCAGGTTGTGATCTCGTAGTTCATGGGTTCGAGCCCCACATCGGGCTCTGTGCTGATAGCTCGGAGCCTGGAGCCTGGAGCCTGCTTTGGATTCTCTCCCTCTCTCTGCCCCTCCCCCCTGCTCACGTGCACGTTATTGCTCTCTCTCCCAAAAATAAACATTAAGAAAAAGATAGCAGCAAGACTCTGGATGTGAAAACGTCTTGGGCACAACCAGACAATCTAGAAAAGAATACTTGTTCCTCTGCTGGTCTGTGATTTTTTTTGGGGGGGGGGGGGGCAGCAGATGAAAGCACTCGACAACCCGGCAGATCAGAGCGGAGGGCTGTCCATAGGAGACAGTGATTACTGGACAGAGAAAGGAACTAAGTGTGTCGACAAATCATGGCCAGAACCCTTGCTCACACTGTCCAGAGGTACAGGAGACAGCAGAGCAAGACCTATCAGCAGCTACCACAAGCAAGGCACATTGTAGCTCCTCCCACTGAGAGGATCGGGGGCAGAAATGCTCGCACTGCCCTCATGGCACCTTGTCTTCTTATACCCTAGATTCCACAGTAAGTTATGCCGGCAGCCACTTTAGGGCCAAGCTTACCTGCATAAACAGATTTTCTTGTTAAGAAGATACAACCCATCCTGGATTCTCTTGCCCATCCTCGGCCACCAACAGAATGGCGGCTTCATCTCATCACATCGGGTGAGCCTCCCTGGACTCCTTGCACGGGTCAAGCTCATATCACAAAGGGATGGTCTCCTTAATACACCAAGAACTACTAGAAGTCAGTAAGAAAAAGACGATCCATCAGTTTAATAGAAAAATGGTCAATATATGATTAGAAAAGCAAAAACAAATCGTTCTTAAATATATGAAAGAAACTCAATCTCACTCATAAGAATGACATGGAGCTATTTTTTGACTTATCAAAATTAGCGTAAATCAAAAAGTTTTATAGGATACACATTTGATAGGTATTTGTGTTTTGCTCCTAATTCCAGTGTGTGTGTGTGGGGGGGGGGGGGGGGGGGGACCGGGAGCTCCCCAAGACAGCAAGCAATGCTCAGACACCAGCTGGGTGTCCTACAATTCCACTCAGTTCTGACACTATGCACCCACAGGTGCAGGGTTCAGTCCTAGAAGACTCCCCTCCTCTTCAGACACCAATCACAAGCCCGGGTTGCTACCTATGCTTCTGACCGACTGGCTTTTAATCAGAGGTCCCTACTAACCCTTCCTTGAGTTCGATTCGATTCATTTGCTAGAATGGCTCACAGAACTCAGAAAACCTGTTAACTCACCAGATTATCGAGGAATTGAAGGATATGAATCAACAGCCAGATAACGAGATACGTAGGGCAAATTCTGTGCCAAAGGAGCTTCTGTCCCTGAGGAGTCTGGGACCGACATTCCTGGCTCCCCAGGAAGCATCCCCAGCTTGGAAACTTTCCAAAGCCCCACCTTTTTGGGGTTTATGGTGGCCTCCTACAGAGTTGCGATTGATCAAATCCTTGGCCTTTGGTGATCAGCCCCCAGCCTCTTTCCCTCCCTGGAGGCCACGTATTCACATTGGTTTCCCAGGCAACCAGCCCTCAGATTTAGGTGCTTTCCTAAAGCCGCTCGTTAACATACCCCAGAAAAGGGTTTGTGAATAACAAGACACCCATTCACCTTTGTGGCTGTGAATAGATTTCAGGAACTGAGGACAAAGACTGAGGGTCATACCAAAAGATGCTCCCATCACTCTTACTGCTCAGCAAATTCCAAAGGTTTTGGGAGCTATGAGCCAAGAGCGAAACCCAAACATATATGCAAAATATGTTTTGGTTGTCTGAATGACCAAATATATATATATTTCTTATAAATCACAATATCATGGTGCGGCTGTGAGGAAACAGGCACATCACTGGTAAGCGTGTAAGCTGATGAGAAATTTGGCCTTGATTATCAAGTCCTTCTACTCTGACCCTGCCTAGCAGTTCCGCTCCCGGGGATTTATCCTGCAGAGACTGTACATGTGCAAAATGATAGAGATATACGCAAGTTAGTTATTGCAGGTTTCTTCCGATTAGCAAAAGATTAGAAATAAACCAAATGTGCATTATATAAAGGGAACTGGCTAAAAGAATTGTACATCCATGTGAGAAGCAAGTGAGATGATTTATTTTCAGAAATACCAAATGAAAGTTGTGCTGTCTAGTTAACAGTAGGTTTACATATTGGAAATATGTATGAGCCCCCCTCCCCCACCTCAGTGGAGTCCCAAACCCTTAGACACTTCACTTCCTGGTTCTTCTTCCCCCTCTTCATTTAGTAGGCTTGTTTTTCGAGGGCTTTGCCTGAGTATGTGCCAAAGAACTGAAGTCTGTGCATCACCTCAAGGAATGTATTTTTGGCCTTACCTGGGCATAGGCTACTTCTGGGTAAGGCTGTAAGCCCTGTAGTACTCAGCCAATGAGGAATCAAGGGAGGGGCTTGCCTCTGTAATGCTCACCCAATGAGGACTCAGGGGAGGGACTTGCATGCTAGGAGATACATTGCCTGCTGTAATTTCCCTGAGTGTGCCTGTCCATCAGACACCCTCTCTTGCAAGAATGTTGAGTAAAGCCTGGCTTCACTGTATTCCGAGTCTCTGAATCCGCCTTTGATTGGGTCCGTGGGCCTATTTCTCACAGTCTGTGCGCTCTGCCCTGCAACGTTTACACTTTTTGTTCTCTTCTTTAACAGGATTGAATATATCTTAGCTCCAAACTCAGAATGGTATTTAATGGAGACTGTTAGATGTATTCCCGCCAAGTCAGGAGCAAAAGCAAAAGCCCACTAGTAGCAATATGATTTAAGAATGTACTGGAGGGGCGCCTGGTTGGCTCAGTCGGTTAAGCGTCCGACTCTTGATTTCAGCTCAGGTCGTGATCTCATAGTTGTGGGATCGAGCCCTGTGTTGAGCTTCATGCTGGGCTTGGAGGCTGCTTGGGATTCTCTCTTCTCTCTCTCTCTCTCTCTCTCTGTCTCTGTCTCTGTCTCTCTCTCTGCCTGTCCCTGGCTTGCTTGCACGTGTGTGCATGCTCTCTCGCAAAATAAATAGTTAAAAATAAAATATTAAGAAATAATAAAAATAAAATTCTTAAAAAAAGAAAAAGAATGTACTGTAGGTGCTAACCAATGCAATCTGGGAAAAGAAGAGAGAGATATACAAATCTGAAAGGAGAAAGGAACCCTTTCACTATTAGAAAATAAGATTATCCGCATCCCTGGAAAATCCAAGCGAATCATCCGAACAACTACTACAAGCAGCAAGAATTCATGAATCCCCAGTGTACAAAACTCAAACACAGAAATCAGCAGCCTCACGCCCCGCTTCAGGGTGGTGGCCCATCCACAAGACCAGGGAAGCCCTGTCGCACAATCCCCGTAGCTGCACTTCAGTTGCTGTAAAATGAGTTCTTTGGGCAGAAGCAGTGCTGTGCAGAATACCACCATGACTAAGGCATTTTGTTCATCTGCTTTTGGCAAAGGTTCTTTGGGCAGCCAGTATCTGTGGGTGTCCGCTCCAACTCAGCCCCTGAGACAAGGGAGTGGCCCCTGCTATCACAGAACCCACCCCCAGCAGGAGGAACAGACAAGGGCACTGGCATGTGCCCAGCGCTATAGGAATGCAAGGAGTCTGTAATTCAGGCGGGAGGGGACCAGGAGGGCTCCCTGGAGGAAGCAAAATCGGAAGGGTGATAGAGGTGGGCAAAGGGTGGAGGGGGGGTGGTTTCCAACAGCAGGCAGGAAGAACAAGGGTGTATCTGGGGCACCCTAGGAACTCAGTCTGGCCAAAATATGACCTAGGAGGGCACTAACTGAAGAAATACGGGCAGCCCTTCAGTCAGCAGTGTTGGGCTCAGTCGAGTTGATGTGAAATGTTGGGGTTCGAGAGTGAATGGTCAAGAAAGAATTCTTGAGGCATCTTTGGTGCAAAAAGGTGGATTAATTAAAGCACGGGGACAGGACCTGTGGCTACAGCTGCACTGGGGGCGTGACTGTAAACTTTCAAGTGAGGACGGGTTTAGGGAGAGCGTTAAATCTCTAAGGCATTTGGAGGCAAGGTTTCCAGGACCTCGAGGGGCTGGCTTCTGTTAGGATACGGTTATTTACTCCTGTGTAGTAAAACCTCAGTCGTGAGACCCTGCAGGTGTGCATCAGTGGGCCATCTGTTTGGAGGGCTAGCATGTATCTGAGGGCGGGGGGTAGAGATAAAGGAAGCTTTTATATATTATATGAAGTTATTATAGAAAAGTTTATGTATTTTTTTATGTATTAAAGAAGACTTAGAGGATCCTGGAGGTCGGGCCAATGGCGAGCTAAGGTTGCCTTTTGCCTCTGGCAAAGTATTAACTTGAGGCAGCTGCGTTCCCAGAGGAAGGCCACTCTGTCTCAGGCACTTGTCAGCCGGCTGCAAAGGGTATTTCTTTCTTTCTTTTCTTCTACATTTCTTTTACCTTGTTCTCCACATCAGAGCAAGCCACTATTTGGGGTGGGACTGTGGAGGCTTGGGGGGGGGGCGGTGGGAACACACTGATTACATGAGGGGAAGACACTGGGGGTGCTAGGGAGACGTCGGCAGGTGGGAAGGAGGGCAGGAGGCCCCTCTGAGACTGTGGTCCCAACCTTGGCTGCCTGTTGAAAGTCTCCCAAGAAGCACCATGCTGGGGGGGGGGGGGGGCAGGGACCTCTGGCCATTCTGTCACATGGGAGGGGCCAGCCCCCTAGCTTTTGAAATGAAGGGGCTTGGAGGTCAAAAGGGCCAAGTGGGAACCATCAAGAGACAGAAGGTGTGCATGGGGTCGGGTGGGGGAAGAGTAAGGCATACACACAGCTGAATTAGTGACAGCAATGAGGGGGCCAGGACCACAGCCTGGGGGCGGGGGGGGGGGGGGGGCAGGAGCTGGGCACGGCGGACACTTCAAGGAGGGAGAAGAGAACTGAGAAAACAGATCATGGGGGTGGGGGACCAGCATGTAGTCAGCCTCTGTAGGACTCCCACCACCTTCCAGGAACCTTCCTGAAGGGGAGCAAGAGTGGTCTGGGGAGGGCAGAATGAGGCCAAGGCTGAGACAGGCCTCTGGCTCTTGGGGCGTCAACGTTAGCCATCCTCCAGCCGGGGACAGGAGGAAGATCTGCCGGCTGCGGAACATCTGGTTGGTCCACCTGCCTTCTTGGGCTCGTGGTCTGGACCTCCTTGATTCAGGTTTCTCTGTCCGTTCGGGTTGCTGATTGAGAGTGTGGTCGGTGGAGGGGTGCTCTGAGCCCCTGCCTGCCCGGATGGAGGTCAAGGTAGCGATCAGGTCAGTCCCTGGGTACAAACCTCATTGTCTGGGTTTGCTGGCTGGGGTGATGTGTAGAGACTTGGACGCTTTGCTCTCAGGGTGGGAACTCGCTTCCTGCAAAGCCAGTGCAGAGGCTCTGACGAGGTGATGGGCTACTGTAGACAGAATAATCTGGGCAGATATTCGTGGTTGTGGAACCCGCATGGTGTGGTCTGGGGTTGGAAGGATGGTGGGGGATTAGGGGAAGGATATAAACGTCACCCCGCCAGCACACGACTATGCCCTCTTGCCCCTTACTGGGGCCTCAGGGGAAGCTACCCTGCTTGCTTTCTCTTGATTCTCTGTGGCCGGCTGGGTGGGCCTCTCCCCCACAGGGACCACCCTGCAGCAGCAGGGGTCAGTATGTAGCCAGAGGGCCTGGGTCCACTCTGGGCACGACCGTGTGCCATCAATCCAAGGAAGGCCTGCACACTAGGTGAGCCACAGCCTCCCTGCATGAGGAGGTTTGGAACTCGGGGCTCAGCCGGCCCAAGGTCAACCTCCATCTCTGTCCTTACAAGACACATGACTTTGTGCAAGTTGCTGTTTCATCTGTAAACAGGGGACCATAACAATCTCTCCACAGGGCCGCTGGGAGACTAAGCGAAGCGTGTGTACGAAGTGATCCCAGCGCCTCGCGCGACGAACTGTTCATCGACTGGGACCATTTACTGCACGCGGTGGCAGCCTCACCACGGGAGCGCCTCCGGCACGGAGCCCACCGCTTCCACGTCTGCCCTTGCAGAGTCCGGGTGAGAGAGGGTTACCTGCCCGCCGGCCCGGGCACCCGCCGACTGCATTCGAGCCCCAAATCCTCCAGGAGGCCTTGCTTCTTCCCCGGCCTTCCTGGGACGCCACAGCCCCCCAGAGTGGCCCCACGGCACTCTGCACGCCTGCCTTTGCACCCCACTTGCTGTGTCCTGGGGCTTCTCCCCTGCCGACTGTGAGCTCCGGGAGGGAACCGCCTCAGGCTTCCTGTTCGTCTCTACCACGTGCACCGCACTGCTCAGGCTCCCAGGCAGGAGGCCAGTGTTGGAGGAACATTCTGAGGTCTGCAGAAGCCAACTGTGGACTCTGTTCTTTTGCAGCAGACACGTCAGAGAGCTGTACTTTTATGAGTTGCGGGGGTGGAGATGATTATTTGTCCGGGACATTTGAACCTGAGTCAGAATGGTCTTAGAGGGCAGTTCAGCGTCAGGGTCATGTGGAACTAGGCCCGGGGGACACTTTCGACTGGCACCACACAGGACTGTAGCTCAGGGAAAGCGGACCCAGGGCCCAGGGGCAGAGACAAAGGGAGATGAGAAATACCCAAACGCAGAGGCCATCCAGGTGGCCAGGGGACGGAGCTCAAAGAAAAGCAAGACGGCTGGATTTAGTTCCATTGGCCTCTGGCAAACCGAGTAGATGCGTCTCCTGGATGTGGATTTGCACTCCCTGCCCGTAATGCGTTTCCCAGCACGGCTGTCCGTGGACTGATGGAATGCCTATTTACCAGCATGGCATCCTGCATAGTACTTTTAATTAAAAAAACTCATTTCACAGCAAATGAAGTCAGGCAATGGACTTGTGATCACGTAACTCACGGGTTTTTACCGCATCCCTCACCGCGCAGAAACAGCTGGATAAATAGAAGAGTGAAATGGCCCATGGAAGACTCAGCTACAATGCCATGGGGACACAACATCCTGAAAGGGCAGAGTTCTGCCTTTTTTTCCCTCCGAAGGTTTTTTTTTTGAGAGAGAGAAATCTGGAACACTTCACTAATTTGCGTGTCAGCCTCGCACAGGGCCCGTGCTCATCTCTGCATCGTTCCAATTTTAGGATAGGTGCTGCCGAAGCGAGCACAGGGCAGAGTTCTACCTTAAAGGCTGCGGTATATGCTTTGCCTTTACTACTCTCCCCCAACCAGAATTCATGGGTCCAGGAATCCAGGGATGGGAGTGGGAGTGGCTCCTCTCGCGGGTCCACTCAAAGTGGCTCTGCTGACTTGGAGATTTTGGTTTTCAGAGCAGGAATGTTTCTACCAGGGAACACAGCAATGGTTCCATTTTTTTTTTTTAATTTATTTATTTTGAGAGAGTGCGTGCATGCACATGCGCACAGCTGGGGAGGGGCAGAGAGGAGAGACAGAAGCCCAAGCAGTCTCCGTGCCATCAGTGCGGAGCCCGAAGCGGGGCTCGAACTCACGAACTGTGAGATCATGACCTGAGCCAATTCAGGAGTCAGACGCATACAGGCTGAGCCACCCAGGCGCCCATGAGATCCTCCTGGCTGAGGGCAAAGGAAATAGAGACCAGGTAGTGGAAACAGCGGTTATAAATATCAACTCCAGCTTCACAACACACTCTACATATTCTTTCTGGATTGTTCTGTGTGTACACACACACACACACACACACACACACACACACATGTTCCTTTTCACTCCTCATTATCTCATGCTGTTTCTGTTGGAAGCTAACTTTGCCATGTAGTCTACTTTCCCCATTTTTTTTTTTTTTAATTTTTAGAGCAAGAGAATGGGGGAGAGGGGCGGAGGAGGGAGAGAGGGAGGGAGGGAGGGAGGGAGGGAGGGAATCATACGCAGGCTCCACATTCAGCACAGAGCCTGATGTGGGGCTTGGTCCCACAACTCTGGGATCATGACCTTAGCCAAAATCAACAGATGGATACCCGACTGACTGAGCCCCCCAGGCGCCCCTACCGTGTAGGGCTTAGGTCTCATTCTGTTATCCTATATTCTCCTCAGACAAGACTGACTGGATGGGAGGAATCGACATGGCCGAGATCCATACATTGTTGGGTTTTACGTTTCCTTAGTTTGGGAGAGAGTGCGTCCATCTTCTTAAAATCAGTTACATCTTGGGCAGAAACAGTGAGTAGCTTTTGTGATCGTATTAAAGCTCAAATGTATGTCAAGGGGTGTGTACAGATGCTGTGTGGCTAAAGGGGAAGGCCGTACCAATTATGAAGCTCTTCTCAGCCTCACGCCCAGTATTTTTAACTGTTTGTGTGATGCTGGGCACGGAACTCTGCTGACATTTCTGCTCTGCCAGCTGGCATCCCATTGGGCCTCTCCAGCAGGATGCACCTGAGGGAGGCCTCAGTGCCGGAGGAAGAAAAGGGACCTGTTCCCTCCTGTCCCCATCAGCATCACCCCTGTTCAGCAGCAGCAGCACGTTCCCAGAGCCACAGCCAGACCCAGTCGTCACTTCTGACCCCTCTGACCCCCCCGGAGCCGCTCTGTTGTGCCCCAGCGACACCAGCACCGGGGCGAGCAACTTCCTGGAGTTGCTGCTTCCTGGTTCTTCCACTGTCAAAAATCCTATCCTATTGTTAACATGACTTGCGTGGGTTCTGTCTTCTATTTGGACCATGACTGACAGACACAGGAAGCTTCTATCTATTGAAACGGAGTCCCAAGACTGTATCGTTTAAATCCTTCATCAACAATGACTGAGGCTCTGCAACGTCTCTTTCTCCCATGGTTTTTCACACGGGCACTTGGGGATTTCCTCAAATTCTAATCCTTTGAATTTCCTTCTGTTCCAATATTCCTCACCCCAAGTTGAGAATTAAAATAAACTGTATTTAGATATTAAAATTTTGAATTGAGAATATTTTTAGAACACATGTCAAGGATACTGCATCGTCTGAACTGTCCTACACGTTTTGTTCCGGAATGGACTTAAAAGAGCCACGCACGCAAGAGCAGAATTCGCAGCAACCACCGCCAGTGCCCCCATTTCCCTTCATTAAGAGTCCACAACCTGGTTCTTGCGGATAGTTTTCATTTATTACTGCAGTAGACAATCGCTCTGAAAGTGCAACACTAAATCACTTTGTCACAGCCTCTGCCCCTCCACTGGCAAATTCTTGGAAGTTCATTCTTGGAGCATCGCGGACCACAAGCTTCTCTCTAGGTGGATAATTATTGCCACTGCCAAGGTCACAGGAAAAAAAAAAAAAACCCACACACATGAATAGAAGGATAAAATGAGAAGAGCCCTCGAGAGTAGGGGCCAATTTCAAACGGGAAATCCAGCAGAGGGGTCAGGGGACAACAGCCCACCTGTGCAAAGTGGAAGGTGACTCCCCATCTCCAGGCAGCAACCTACCATGTTAGTGAGGTTGGTCTGGGCACACCTTTTGCCCGCTTTGTCCCCAGAGTAGGTGATCCCATAACCACTGCCGTGTCATACTGCAGTGTAGCAGAGGCCCATGGAGTCAAAAGGAAGTAAAAGGACCTCTCAAGCCAGTTTGGAAAATGGGTGCTTTGGCTAAACTGACTCTTCAACCTCCCGCTTAAAACTGCTGGACAGAATATCCGGGAGAGCCCTGCGGGTAGGACACTGCCTGAGAGAAATAACTCTTGTTCTGACCAGCACAGGGCCAGCATCTTTTGATGGGAAAAGATAACTTTCAAATACTGCAATGCCAAGGAAGAAGGAAAACATGAGCAGTTCTAGAAAACACGAGAGATTAAAAAATCTGAACGAGACAAAAAAAAAAAAAAAAAAAAAGCGCAAAACTACGGACAGTACACCCAAGCACTCAGCCTGACAGAACCCTCCCTCACGAACACATCACACACATACGCACCTGCTTGCACACACACAACAGGTAGATGCCCCAAGGAGGGCAAATCCAAATGTCTGCTCTCTTTGGAATTCTCATGGCAAATCTGAGTGTAGGCAAACGTGAAGCCCTTCCTGGGGTCTAGACAAATACTCAGGAGGCAGCCTTCGCTCCCCATTTTAGCCAATGTCGCTCCCCTGTTTGCCTGAGCCCTTCACAATTATCTGGGCACTACAATTCATTCTTCATACTCCTGGAGTTTAAATCATGGCTAGATCTTCTTATCCGATCTAACTTCACCTGTAATGGAAGCACCTCCCTTTTGGCTCCTGCACTCCCATTCTTTCGGGAAAAAGCATCCCAAGACAGTGGTAATTAGAGGGGGTTCAGGACTTGGAAAGTAGGAAGAGAGTAATATAAATACAATAAGGAAACGCCGATTACTCTCATAGGACTTCTCTGAGACCAGGTGGCGAAGGCCCTGGCCGGCAAGGACAGGTTTTAGGAGAGGCCTTAATTTAAGGTACTGCGATCTCTGCTCACAAGAGCCAAGTAAGACAGCGCTCCCTGCAGGCTGCTGTGGGACTCGTACTCAGTACTGATTTCAATCCTAGGTGCTCTTTTGACCTCTCTGACTTCAGTCCTTCTGGAGTCAGATCACCAGGCTTCTCTGATGCCTGACTGGTCTTTTTTAAAGCATGCTTGCAGTGGCCTGTCAGAGGTTTCTGTCTGGACATCATGGGTCAGCACGCATTACTAGCATTATCTACCAGGTGACAAGGACCGAAAGCAGGTCTCCTCAACCACTGCAGACAGGCACAGCCATGCAAAGAAAGCCACCCATCACGGTCACCTTCTCTTCGGATGCCCCAGTTTTGGGATCATAGAATTTACCATATTAAGTGTTCACACTGGGCAACAACCAAGCTTTCGCTTCCCTTCCTCAACGAGGGTCGTGCAACAGGCTGGACACGCAGGCCCTGCTCATCTGGTTTCAGACATTGCCCTCAGCTCCCAATCCTGCACTTGGAACCGCTATTATAACCTAGCTCCTAATCAGACTGGATTCTGCGCCAGTTTGATTTACCAAGGCATACCTTCTGAGCTGCCTCAGTGAAACCAGTGTGGCCCACTGGATTAAAATTCTAAGTGCAGCAGTGCCTAAGAAGAAAGAGTCCCACAGGAGGGTAGAACTGGAGGGCATAAGGCAGGAGACTATACAAAATCAGTTAACACATTTTCAGGAAATGGTGGGCTTGGGGGAAAAGGGGAGAGAAATAAACAAAATGGCCCAATAACTTAATGGCAGAGCTAGAAGAGAGCATTTATAGCCATTCCGGGACTCTCCAACAAAAAGCTTTTCCTGGATGCACAGACATTCATAATACTGACAACTCTCGGTCGACAGCTCTGGCTTGTACACGTGGTCACGATGCCCTTCGTACAGCAGAGGAGAGCACACAGAACGCCCGACAGGCATCTGGACCGCACACAGCAAAACAAAAGGCTGAACTCCACCCCCCCACAGAACCCCATTAAAAAAGAAGTTTGTCTATTACAAAGTCACGTTTTCTGTTTTTCCGCTTTATAAAGTCAGCGATGCTGGAGGGTGTCTAGCGGAATCTGTCCTCCAGGAATGAGTGCAAAAGGGGAGCACACGGCTCAGGGACGTCCCTTCAGTGAGCAGATGGAAGGACCGGCTGGAGACCTCCCATCCATTTCGGACAAACACACACATACAGAAAAGGATTATTGCCAGCTTGTGTACTTTCACAATGTGATTTTTGTATTTCGAAAGCTTGAATTGTCCCTGAAAGAAAAAAATGGGAGAAAACAGAGCATTCAATACACAGATCTTCTATAGGCAACAGCACACATATGGGGCAGGGGATGGGAGTGGGGGTGGAGGCCTGAACTCCGCTGCTCCAGGGCCCTCCTGATAGATATACCTACCCCAGAACTTCCCTTCCTTGCTAATCTAATGCCAACATAGCAAACCGCCTCCCGAGTCCCTTTGAACACTTCAACTCAACTGTTTTCAAGAGCCAAAAATTAGAAACAACCCAAATACCTATAAAAAGGGCACTGGTTAAATATGAATATTATGGCACGTTCATCCAATGGGACACTTGTGCAGCTTAAAAACAACAAGCCAAGGAAGCTCACACTAATATGGAAAGCTCTCCAGGAGAAACTGAGAAGGTGCAAAACAGTGTGTGCCCATAGTACGCCACGTTTTGTGTAAGTGGGGGTGGGGGAAATAAGGTCAGAGTTCACATTGCTTGTATGGACATTGAGTCTATAAGGCTATACAAGAAACCAACAACAATTTGTTACGTGGGGCAGCAGACGGGGGAAGGGGGGGGGAGCACAGCAGAGTCTGAGCAGATAGAGTGAGAGTGGGAGGGAAACCCCTTTCTTTCGCACACACAAACACACACATACATTAAAAAAAAAATCCATGTGATTGTATCACGTATTTTTTAAAAAAATCAACCAACCAACCGAAAAATCTTTAGTTCAAAACTTATCGCTCCTTATAAAAGGGTGTTCCACGAAGTGAAATCTGAGTACCCTTAAGACACTCAGCTAGAATTCTTGAAAGAGAAGCATGGATGTATGCGACACATCATCAGAGGCGTCCTCTCAGTTGCCTTCTACTGGATGTGGGCAGGTTGGCCACCCACTAGAAACCTTTCCTGCTCCACACTAGAAATCCAACATCTCAGCAGCCCACACTGCCATTTGAATCCCCCAGTCTCAGGGCTACAAAGGGCCTTAAAGGCCCTCTGCTGTAGCCCAGAACTTCAGACTTTCAAATACCTGAAATTCTGAAACAGGAATTCCCATTAACCTGATTTTTGAGTCATTACTTCCCTTTAGTTTTGATAGGACATCCTAGAAGCTTTAGCTTTAACTGACCATCTTAATATTGCTACAATTTATTGGGCATACGGCTGTCAGTCTGAGGTAATTCTGAAAGAATATGCTCAGCCTAGACAAATGGCAGTTTCCAGTTACCAACTGGCTACCAGACTCTCCCCTGTGATGGCGGTCGGCTGCCTTCACTACCCAAGATGAATGACTGTAGACAAGTACACTGAGAGGGGAAACGAGGCGAACTCTGTCTGGGAAGAAACCGACATTATCTCAATAGTCCACTGGTATTTTTATAACTGGACGCATGACTATGTAGCTCATTTGTCAATGGCTACTGAGTATTTTGATCTAAGGAGGGGAAGACTGAAGATGAAGAAAACTTAATGGGGTGATCTTTTTTAAAAGGGCTTTCACAAGGACAGATCCCACCGAGGCGCCACCAGTAACTAGCAAAGGATGATAAGGAACATTTCTGACTATAAAACAGAGAAAAGCAAGCGTAAGGGCCATGTGTGTGTGATCTCCCAGTCCCTTGGGGATGATGCGCTGTACTACTGAGACTACGTGTCAGAGAACCTCTCTAATAACACAGGAGTGGTTAGGAAGGAACAGTCTGCTCTGTTCCATTTCTTCCCTCTGCCCTCTACCCAGTTCCCTCTCTCCCCACAGAGCAAAAGTCAACCAGCAGGGGAAAATGAGTGAATAGAAAGGCAGGGTGTGGGAAGGTAGAATCACAGAATTTTCTAACAGTGGGAGAATGATCTGTCTTTGGAGTAAGAGAGACAGCAGGCAAGTGTCTGGACCCAGCCTTTTCATCCATTAGTGATACAGAAGAGAGAACTTTCTGGACAACTCATCACTGTAAACAGGTCACCTCTATCTTTTGGAAGAGTCCCTGTACTGTGCTGGGGTTGGGCCACAAACAAATTCTCTCTGTGGCAGGTAAACTGAAGAGCTCTACAACACTTTCCCATCTAGATGTTTACTATTTATTCTAATTATTTCTGTCCTAGATCTCTTCACGGTCAGAAAATCTAAGAAATCACAATTATTCTAAGGTTTATTTGTAATGTGGAAAAGGGGAGAAGAATAAGAAGCCAGGATAATCTAGCTAAGTTCCCCCAGAGTTTGATTTAAAGGAAAACAAAGAGCAACGAGAATGGGTGACAGGCTGCTGACAATGACAATGACAGGCTGGTGGCAGCTGGTGGCTCTGGTCCAGCTTCTCTAAAAAAAAAAAAAAAAAGTGGGCTGAGAACAGCTCGGTGCCAGATGTCGTCTGAGGAATGTGTTCATCTCAGACCAGCTGAGAACTAATCCTTGGTTATGTCCATTACCCCAGGCTGCAGTGCCAGAGAGATTAAGAGACAGAAAAAGGAAGAAGGAAGAAAGAAGAAGGGAGTGGCAGGTCACAGGCAACGTTTAATTTTTCAAAAAAGATGGGCTTCTGTTCTCATAAAAGCAAACTATAATTTAGAAAATCCAGAGTGAGCTCCTAAAAGCTAGCCCCTCTAGCCACCTAGCAATGTTGTGATGGAGCATGGGCGACCGGGAAGGCTTTTCTGTTGTTTTCGTTTTTTCAAGAGACCTTTTAGAAGGAAATAAAAATTTTACATCCTCATCTATGAATTTATGAAATAAAAATATAAATTATATATAAATATATTGAGCCCAGTGTATTGATTTAAAGGGGCTTTTCAGACATCAGTTTTTCCCTGTATCTTAATTTATCCCAGAGGATTTTTACACTCCAGGGCACAGGACACAGGAGCTAAAAGACCCACAATGCTAGAGAGGGGTCAAAAAGAACCTTTCTCGGGGCACCCGGGTGGCTCAGTTGGTTAACCTCCAACTTCAGCTCAGGTCATGATCTCACGGTTCATGGGTTCGAGCCCCACATCAGGCTCTGTGCTGATAGCTTGGAACCTGGAGCCTGCTTCGGATTCTATGTCTCCCTCTCTCTCTGCCCCTCCCCTGCTTGCACAGTCTCTCTCTAAAATACATTAAAAAATTAAAAAGACCTTTCTTTACTGGATGACTCTTTATCCTGATAGCAGGACAGAAATACCAGCGCCCCATCCAAACTGGCTTCCAGCTTCACATTCCCAGGTATTTGGGGGGAAAACTGTTACCCAAATACTCTGTAACAGCTTTCTAATCTGCTCTGCCATTTCGTACTTCTCTAGAAAGGACAATTTCCAACTCCGGGAAGAATAAGCTGAGGTTGAGGCAAGCTCCTGAGGGTGGATAACACAGGAGCAAGGTGGTTGGTTCCTCAAAGGAATGCCTCTCCATTCTTGCAGGAAGTGGCCACAGTGATTCCGGGTCCTCAAGGGAAAACTGCGAGCTGAGCCACCGAGTAGGAGCCCTACCTGACTCTCTGCTCTGGAGGCGGATCTGAGAGTGCACTCACAAATCAGCCTACAGGCTTCCGTACAGTCTTCAGAGGAACATTCTCGGGCTATCAGCTGTCCACCACAGGCCAGCTCTGGCTTCCACCCCTCTCCCTCCCTGTATATTAAATAAAACTACAAACCCTTCCTAGGTTCAGTGGGGCAAGTTTCCATCTCTAATCTCCCACTGAGGGCCAACTTCATTCCCCAACAACACAGATCATTGCTCTGTGCATGCCAGCCCAGACATAAAAGTAACCTAAATCCTCCTCAGCAGCTAACTGGGACTTCTATTGAAGTCACGGTTAAAAGGGCAATACTGATTTGTAATGCAGATCAAATGAAATGGTTCTAGAATATTAGCAGCTATATGTCATAGCATAAAATATCGGATCAACTGAGAAGTATTTGTGGTTCAAGAACAATTACTTAAATAGCAGTTTTTAGTTCCTCCTAGATCATGGTCTCCTTGGAGGGGGAAAAGAAAAGGTGAAGAGGACGAGGAGCCAAAGTGTTAGGAACCTTTAAAAGAGCAGTTCAGAGCTAGCGTAGCAGCTGAGAGCACCCCTTCAGGGGTAATGCGATAGGGATGAAATAGAGAGTCTTTTTCAAGTCTTTAAGACAATGACGTGAGTTGGTTTTTTTGTTCAGACTCTAATACTCCAAGTATTAGACTTCCAAGGCTGCGCTTTACGCAGGAGAACACCTAAACCATGAAGTGCTTCTTCATCTGCCAGATAAAAAAGATATAGGGGCAACAAAAACAAGAAACAAGAGACTGCAAAATGGCAACGATGCAAATACAGGATTTCAAGGCAATTCAGAGATCTCTTTCCCAAGGGATTCAGTGTTAGTGAAGGGGGAGGGACAGTTTTCCCCCATTCTGATTATTCCAATTTCATTTTAAAGCCTTTTCTCCCCCGATGGAACATAGATGCTATTGATTCTTAAAGATACCATCGTTTTCTGTACTCTAAGAAGTAAACGTTGCTAATTAAACTACGTCCAAAATCTTTCTTATCACATTCACTGTGAGCACCCTGATTTTAGGGATATTGAAAACAAAACCAAAAAATATCCTAGAAATAATTAAATATGGTAATGTTATTAAAATGATTAAAACAATTGCATGATAGCACCAGGCCTCTGGAAATCTGACTTATTTATTTTAAGTAGCTGCCGTTTTCAGCCTGCATTTCAGTGTACCCAACATTACAGCCGATGCTTGTTTTTCATCCCTCCTTGTATATACTAGCAGCCACCTCTGACCTGTTAACTATATTTTACAGAGAAAACTTTTAAATTGAAATTTAAAAAATCTAGTATGCCTAAAAATTGAATTCACAATAAAAGAATTAAGCTTTAAAAAAAGACATGCCTGGCATCATCTGTGTGTGCAGGACTTCTGAGACCGTTTATCTAAAGATGACCCAGCTCTGCAGAGTACTCAGACCCCGGGTCACCTGCTCTGTCCCTCTGTGTCATCCTCTCTTGCTGTCTGAGGGATGCAGATCTCCTTTTCTCGAAAAAGCCTCATTTCCCTCCTGGGAAGGGGGAGTTCTGAAGCGGCTACTACAGCTGACACATTCTGTTCCAATTTTAGCAATTCTCTATTGCACAGGGATGGGGGGTGGCGGGGCGGGAGGGTAGTTAACGCCCAGGACTATGCTCTCAGCGCAGGCACATGCAGTTACTGTCTTCTCATCCAGAGTAAATTGACCCAATTCCCTCTGCTAGAGACACAGACATGGACTTGGCACTCTCTTCATGAACTGAAACGCAAATGTTCTTAAAGTCAATGTGTCAGCTGACCCAGCCTTCGATTTCCCGGGGCCTCTCCCTTCCAGTGACATGTGACGGTTTAGTCAAGCACGCCCCTGCATCTGTCCCAGCTCACTCTGTGAGACCCGCAGGTTCTACCACTGTTTGCTCACACTTGATAGACACCACCAGCAGACAAGGGACATACCTCTCACCTAACCCACACCAGAGCCCACGGAACTGTCTTGTCAGTCACAGGACACTGCCAGATGGCTTGAAACGGCCACGTCTGGGCAAAAGACAAAGGATCTGTGGCACGTCTATAATCATGGTATGTTGGCATTGGAAGAGATCGAAGACGCTTTAGTCTGGGGAACCTCATTTTCCAAACGAAAACACGGGCACGGTAAGTTAAGCAATCCTCCCGGAGGGCCACCGGGAGACACGTGACCCTGGGAGGACGATCTAGTGGTTCTGGACTTGGTGCTTTTCTCTGAGACTGTGACAACCAGTCAAAGAGGAGAAGCTGGAGCAGGCTCCATGTTGGCAGAGGCAAGGCTGGGGGTAAACGGGGAGAGGGCACGCCCTTGGGAAGAGGGGGCCTGTGGCTGAGAGGTATGTCACAAGGTTACAGAGAAGATAGACAAGGCCCTACCCTGAGTGTGAGAGACAGAGGGGAGCGTCCGATCAGCGGCCGCTGCTGTTCACCAGGCCATGAAACTCCTCCCAGGCCCTGGCAAACCAGAGACAAAAAACACAATAGCACATTCAGATCAACAGCTTTTTAACAAAGAGAGCACAGACACGATAACCCCACATCCCACTTGAGATACCTCAAGGTCGGGCGGAGCGCACCAGTACCTGGAAGCAGCGGTCAGCCTTCCCCCTCTAGACGTTGCCCTCACATCAGCAGTGGCGGCCAGTTGGCACTGCTCCTGGCCGGCTTGACTAGCGAAGTCTGGCCCTGTCCCCTCAAGCAACTGCCACAGTCCTCCTACCTGCTGCTTCAAGTCTACAGGGAGGCCCAGGAGGTCAGAGCTAAGCTCAATCCTCTCTGGAGACACCCCCAATCACTGGGGTAGAGGGCTTTCTGCCCTTGGGGGCGTGAGGGCAGGTGGCAGGACTATTGTTCTTCATCAGGCCTCACTCTGCGGGTAAAGGCAGGTGCCCAGAAGCATTACGATGGCTGCAGATGCAATGAAGCAACTAAAGCGCTTTCTCTGCTCTCATTTCCAACTGTCGGGCCCTTCCCAACTCACACCCCAAATCTGTATCAGATTCCATCCGTTTCTGGAAATGCCCATGTAATTACTACCTTACACTGTGTAGGTCATAGCAGCTCAAATTTTTAGGGCTCAATGATCCTTGTAACTTTCATGCCAATTAACTTGATTTAGTGATTGGGGTTAGGAAGGAGTAAGAAACAGGACTGCAGGGTGCCCGGTCTCTCTGGATGCCGCTCCACGAAGAACAAGCCGTTGGTGACTGCTGGCCAAAGAACCGGGAGAAAACCAGATCCCTCACGTGTCCTTGAAGCCCTAAACCACTTCAAGTTTCCTCAGAGAAGCTGATGTCCTACCTTTCGGCCCCAGCCACTTTTCAGCTCTATTAGGGACAGACTACCTGGCAAATTCCTTGGGAACTTATATATATCATATAATGGGTAATTCAATGCTTGTAAATCTTAAATTCCTTACTGGCAATTATTCCATTCTCAGTTTAAAGGAATGACAGTATCTTGGGTGACAACACATGTGTCACTCACTACAGGTGTGATATGGCCAATAGAATATACTTCATTACCAGGCCTTCTACAGGTAGGTTTTCTTTAAGTAGGGAGGGATTTAAATACAGAGACCTGGTACAACAAATTCCTTCTTCCAGGTAATACTTATACCAGTTTCATTAGTTTTTTTTTCCTTTTGAACAGGAGCAATTATAAGTTAATGATCTCTTAGAACAAGAGGTTGATCTGCAGGTAATGGTGTCTTTAGAGAGTATTACCAAAGCTACTAAGACATGCTAACGATTGAAGAAATACGTAAGACCGCTGATCAAGCGTGCCAGTCTTTGTCAATTCACAAACTCAGTCTCCAAAGCAAGACATCTGTTCCACAGCCCTTTCTGGAGATGCTGATGCGATGAACGTCCTGAGTCCACGAGTGAGATCAGAAGGCTATTTCATTCTTCCTTCCACATGAAGATTAAGGGTAAAGCAAATCCGATGTTTGGGCAGCGACCTAGGAAACCCCTCTTTCCTTCTAATAGTGAGATTTCAATCCTATTTTAAGCAACTTAGGCATCAACAAATTACGTGGCTGTGTTGAAGCTTCATCTCATTTATCCTTTTGTTTCCAGAAAGGCCTATGCTAGTCCAAAGAGAACAGTTCTCAGTGTTAAGAACCTGCAGAATTACAGATTTCAGAGCTCCCTCTAATCCATTCCAGTATGAAACTGCCCTCCCGTTTTCTTCAGAGGTATCTTCTTCAGGTGCTAAACCTCCACATGAAGAGGCTGGGTCTAGTAATTTCCTTACACGGACTCAATGGACACCAAACAGTTGGCCACAGTCACTGGAACAATCACACTTATGTAGGCCAATGCTTGGCTAAGAGGCAAGTCAACCACCTAAAGCCAAGTGCGCATATTCTAACTATTCTCCATCTGACATCCTATGCATACTAGGTAATATTAAAAATTGCTTCTTCTAAAGGTAAAGAACAAGTTAAATGTTACAAGTGTCCAATGAATGAATGGAGTTTCTTTAAAAAAAATTACTCTGAGATTAGCAGAGTCTACAGGGGATTCTGAACAGATTCAAATGACAAAGTGACAGTCTTTTAAAGACCACTCCTGTCCCAGCTCGCTTACCAGAAAGCAAATTCTGAGAGCCGAGATCTCATTTCTCTGTAACTGTACTTGCCCCCACTCCACTCAAAGCCTGGTTCACAGCCTTGCATGCAGCTGGCCCTCAATACTCATGGACATGCTCCGCCTCCGCTAGCCTGGGCTTTCTTGGCTTTGAGCATCAGTATGGGGGAACATCTCCTAGACGCAAAGCCAGGCCAGCAATTATGCTGGTGTGACCTGGTGCCACCAGGCTACGATCCCATGATTTAGCCACGTCAGAGGAAGGGATGGTTGGTTCTTGCCTACAAACTTCAATGTCTACATACAATGGTATCTAGACGTGGTAAAGCAAAGTCCCCAGGTTTGACCCATCTCTCCTCTGGAATAAAGTAATAAAGAGAAGTCACCTACCCTCAACTTCCTCTGCAGAGGGGTCTGGTCAGACTCCCCAGTACTGTGGCCCACTGAGTGAAGCTGGCCCTGTCTTCCCCTTTTCCGTTCCAGGCCAGACGCACAAAGGAACTCAATGGGACTATTCCAAAGAGGAATTTCCTCACAAAAGACACTGCTGCTTTATGTGGCTCTGTGCCAAGTTTTATCCTGGTGGTCCCCTGGTGGTTGCAAGTCTGGCTGCATTATGAGACTTCTCCTCAAAAGAGGATACAGTTAGTTACTTGACGTCCGCAAGTACCCAAACCTATGAAAGCTCAGCTATGACTGGTCTCATTAAAAGGAGCCATGCACCTGAGCTAACGCCCAACTTAACAGGTTCCCCATTTCTCAATGGGACCTGCTCACCCTTCGGGGGCAAACTACTGGCAGTGAACAGGGGTAGGAAGCGGCAGGCAGGCGTCCCCTCTGCAGCGAAGCAGCTCACCACGCACTGTGCGCACCAGCGTTTGCCTCAGCTCCCCTAAGAGGGCGGCAGGAAGAGGCCACAAGCAGGGTGAATAGGGGAAGGCTGGACAAACCAAACAGTTGAAAAAGGACACTGAAAACTGGACTGAAACATAGCAAGGTGGAGAAACCTGACTGAGAAACCTAAGCTACTCCTAAAAAAATGCCCCTTGCCGTTTCCAGCAGCCCCCTCGACTCCAGAGAACTGGGGGGAGAGCAACTGTTGGCCCTTTCTTCCTTCACTTCCCTTGAATTCTCAAGTCACAGCAGCTGCTGCTCCTTGGCTTAAACCAAGCCACACTTGTGGGAGAGCCACAAGGACTAGAACAAAGCAGAACAGTTCGGACTTCAGTTCACGTTTTGGTAAGGATCACAGGGGCCGCAGGGTAGGTTTGGTGCTTTCTGATCAACTCTTACTCTAGAAGGTGACATCAAGCTCATCTCCTGGACCGGTTTATACAGCTGAAATTAAGGTCAATACGTGTAAATAATATCGGAAGGCAAGAGGGAAAAGGCCATAGAAAGTAATTCTTCGACAAGCGCTGAAAACATAGAGAATAGGCATTTCCGTATGCCAACGAATCTCCCATTTTCTAGGTACTTCAACCAATTTTGGATACGCAGTAAACAGAGAAACAATGACACAAACACCTCCGGAATGTTGAGTGCTAGTCCCAGTGTGTGTTCTGTGAGATCCTGGGCCATATGGAGACTGCTGGTCAGTGTGTAAGCACGGGTGTTGCTGCCAAAACGGAATGGCCGCTTTGGAAAACTCCACATTACCCCCACGGCCACCTTCAAGATGCTATTAGGCAACCTGACCTCAAGTTCTATAAAAACGGTTCCTTTTTGGTTTTGGTAGTAGCTCCCAAGAAGACCTCAAGTAACATGAGGCCTGCTGGAATTCTACATGCAGGTTAGGCGCCTGAAGGCCGAGCTGCAGCGCGTACAAGCCAAGCCACAAAGCCACGAGGGGCCGGTATGTCCCACAGTCAGCCAGCCTACGGAGCGAACTCCTACAGGATGAAGACACTGCCCCGCCCTGGATCCTGATGCACAATAACCCTGGGAGAAGGGCTACAACCTTGAAACCTTGCAAGCAGGACTAGCTCAAAGAGGAAGATGATTTGGTTCTAGACGGAAAACAGAAGGGAGAAGGCTGGCAAAGAGCCTGTGGCTTGGGCAGCTTGGCACAGTGAGAAAACCCTGTTAACACAAAGCAAGGAAACTACAGACACACAGCCACACACAGACAGAAGCAGGGCTTTACCTCCGAGCAAGAGATTTCTTTGAAGTAAAGGCAAACAAAGCGAAGCAAAGGCCAAGGATCCCCCTTTCCAACTTTAACAGACTTTCAAGCTGAATTCGAATCCGAAATCACTCCGTTCTGGTTATCAGCGTGACCAGATGGGAACTACAATTCAAGTACCAGAAAATGGGGTCTCATTTTGAGAGCGAGATGTCACCTCATTATGTCAGACCTCAGCAGAACTGGAACAAAATACCATGTGACACTACAATGGGCTTATGGAAATGAGGCTGCATTCCCCAGATGGCCCTCCATGGAGAAGTCTGTGCCATTCCTTAATAAGGTGACAGTCAGTCTGAAAGGCCACTTCTTTGATGCACCGTAAAGAGCAAGAGCATGAGACAAGCTAGTTTAGCACCATTTATTAAGTGATCTCAGCTGTTGTTGTAGCTGCTGCGTGTCAGCCTGTTCTTAAAACATAAAATGCTCTTCCAATTCCTCTCGTCCAGGACAGAAGGATCTTCCAGGTAGCTCGCCAACAAAACAAGAGACTCCGATGAGGCCAGCTTCAATGATGGTGCCATCCAGAGAGGGAGAGGGTCATGGCACATTCAACCGCGGCTTCCAGAGGTTTTGAAAAAGGAGCCTTTGGGGGCCCAGCCTGCCTGGCATTCTAGTGGAAGTGCAAAAGGTGGGCACATTGGGAGAGGAAAGAGAGGGAGACGCAAGGGAAAGTAGCATCTGGGAATCAAGGAGGGTTTTCTGGTCCCTGTAGCTGCAGGGCTGGAGTGCTAGGCAGATCTCCTGATAAAGCAGCGAGCAGCCAACTAAGGCAAAAAGCCCACAGGCTCTCCTAGACTCATAAGGACTTGTACACCTTTCTATAAAAGTCAGGAAGAACCGCCTCAGGGTATTAGAGAGGGAGAACAGTGGAGAGGGGAGAGTTGAAAAATACCTCTTTCCCTTTCCTATCCAGGTGAAAAGGTTACTTTGGGGGGAAGTGGAGGGGGGAAGCATTTGGGAACCTTGAACATAAGAGTCCTAGAAAAAGCAGGTGTGGATCTCACCAGCCTGGACTGTGTCGGGCTGGAGGGCAGAAACTATTCTCTCCCAGAACAAAGAATAGGGAAAACCTGCCTAGAGAAAAACAATGCTAACTCCAGACTGCTAAGGCAAGCAACCGGGGCCATGGCTGGCTAACGCCTGTTGGTGGCTACGATGAGTCACACGCAGCCATTTGATTATGGACCAACTTTTGTGGCAGGGTTCCCAGGAGAAAACTGGCATTTAGCTAGTTTAAACCAACTCCACCCACACTGTCTATGAATGCATGGGAAGAAGATTCCCAAATGGTCTGCCTGCTGAACACCATCATTGGGCTCATTACTAGTCTTTAGTAAGAATAACATGATGATGATATTATTACTAATGATGACGATGATAGCAGTAATAATACTTGGCCCTGTAAGAGCATTCTCCACCTGAGGACCTTCAATTACAAAGATTAAATCAGCCTCACGACAACCCTGTTAGGTAAAGTATTATTTATCTCCCATTTTACAGATGGGGAAACTGAAGCAGAGCGGTAGAGACTTGCCAAAGGCACATACTGATACTGGAGTCAAAGAAGAGAGTTAAACCTAAAAGTCTTGACTCCTAGTTGGCTAGCTCTCCCTCTAGTTTTGAGAAAACCTAACAGCCACTCCCCACGACTTCTTCATAATAACCTGAATTTACTTATGACATTCAATCACTGAAGGAGCAATCCTAACCAGTGATTCTCATTTGTGGATGTCCAGCTCTAGGTACCCCAAGTCCTAGGTAGATCGCAAAGCTTACTTCCCCTTTGGCATTCCTGCTTTCCCCTTAGATTCTACTCTCACAAACACACTGTTCTGCTTCCTCTACAATTTCAGCTCTACACACAAGGAAGTGGAGTCATCGTTCCCAGTAAGAAGTCAATTTCCCAGGACAAAGAAAACAGACTGACGCTAAGAAGTTAAAAAGACATGCAAAAGTGGGGTGAGGGGCAGACAGGGAGGAGGACTTGATTGTTCAGTGAAATCATCTTAAAAAACAGCAAGAAAAGGAAAAGCACTTTGTCTTTCATTTTAAGATAGTGGTTAGTGAATGAAAGACAAGACAGCCTGTGTAAATAAAGCAAGCCCAGGCGGTGCAACTGGGGTTGTGCAGAAGGGCTCTCTCTGATGCAAAGCACCCCACAGTGTAGGCGGGCAGGGAGCCTCACCAGCAAAGAACTGCTACAAGTGGCCAGAAGCACTAGAGGGGAAGACTGGTCTGTCCCTTCTCTGTAAGTCAGGCTCCTGCATGACCATATTCCTCTGGGCCCAACTAAGGACCTACTTCTGCTAAGCTTAGGGACATGCCCCCCAAGCACCCCCAACACGTACTTGATGCTGTCGGTGTGGGTTTTGTACTCCATAATGGTGTTGGGAGGTAGGTTAAGCACTCGCCGAAGCGTATCCCGGATTCGGGCTGTGGTTGCTTGGTCACTGGCAGTCTTATTCCATATTGAAATAATGTCCTCCTACAGGAGGAACAGAAGCGATGGTCAAAGCAAGCCAGAGGCACTGAAGAGAGCAAAGGCAACACGAGAAAGCGGACCCGCCCATGGGGTGGCTTACCTGAAACCGGACAGAGACCACAGCCCCACAGATCTCCTCCCCGACCATGAACTGTTCCCCCAACATGGCCAGGATGAGATTCTCCCAGCAACGGGACGCCAAGCCCTTCCGCAGCCGAATAATCCACTTGCCACCATTTTTATTTGCATCATCCTGGAGAAGAGAGAAAGCATCAAAGTTAAATGTGGTTTCACAGCTCTTTTACTTTTGCATGAAGGCAAGAAAAAGCCAAGGATCCCTTGAATGCTAAGAAGTCCTGTCACTTTCCAGTTATTCAATTTTATAGGAAAAACGGTGGTAGGGCCAGGGAGACAAGAAATGGGGGGGGGGGGGGGAGGGGAGGTGGGAATCCTGGGTATAAGCCATTACAATAAATGGCTACACTGACCTTTTAAAAAAAATCCTCTTTTTCTGGAACTACTTTAGGAATCAAAATGAAATGATGTCAGATTTCAAATACTGATCATTCCTTCCTTCATCCAC
The DNA here is from genome assembly GCF_024362965.1 of Panthera pardus. Lineage (NCBI taxonomy): Eukaryota > Metazoa > Chordata > Mammalia > Carnivora > Felidae > Panthera > Panthera pardus. Next base: position 7,467,101 of record NW_026526655.1, read on the forward strand.
TAAAAGTTTACCAAGTGTCACCAGGTCTCAAGTACACAGACACAGTCTCTACCTAGATTTGCTCTAGTGGAAGAACAGAGAGCCAAGAAAATGAACTGCAGCAATATAGTCTGATAAGAGATACACTAAGTTAAAGCGGAGCAAGACAGTCAGAAACACTCAAGAAAAGGAAACATTTAAGCTGGGTCTTGAGCGACATATGGATTAGGCAGGTAAAGCAGGTGAAGGCTTTGAGAAAAACTTGTCTGTGTACAAACTGAGACTGTGTGTCAGGGGGATGAAAAGAGGAAGGCGAGCTGCACTTGGAGGGAAGGCCTGGCCACGCTTCCCTTGGAGGGAGGTGAGGCCTGGAGGGTGACTGCAAGGTCATGTGAGCAATGCAGAGCGGCACAGGGCCTATAGCTGGGCGTGTGTGTGTGTGTGTTTTCACGTTTGTCTTCTAGAAAAATGCCCTGGCATCACAACAGAAGACGGATTACAGCAGGGTTCACAGAGCTCAGCTCTGGGTCTCCAGCTACAGCCTGTAAGCAAGCTTACTTTTTATCCACTTCAATCACGTGCACACACGACCAGTTTGATGGGAACAAAGGTACTTCTTTTTTTAAAGTTTATTTATTTTGAGAGAAAGTATGAGTGGGAGAGGGGCAGAGAGAGAGATTGGGAAAGAGAGAGAATCCTAAGCAGGTTCTGCACCGCGCAGAGCCCGATGCGGGACTCCAACTCATGTACTGTGAGATCATGACCTGAGCCGAAGGTGGACGTGTAACTTACTGAGCCACCCAGGTGCCCCAGAGGCAATTTTTTAAAAAGTATTTCAATATTGTTATAATACCATTTTAGTGATTAAAAAAAAAAAAAAATCTCTGTAAACCACCCACACAGACAAGCAATGACATCAGTGCCTTTTCCTACAAGTGCCTTTTCCTACAAGTCCTGGCCCCAAGGATACACCAAATAGTGATGTAGCTTTGAGAGAAGACTTTAAATACTTTTAACCTTGGCAGGGCTAAACAACAACAACAACAACAACAAAAACCACTCAGAAAAGTGGTCCAAGATCCTCAGTGCTCACCTCCCACATGGGTTTAATTCCTTCTTTGAAGAGATGGAAGTCGCTGTGGCCTGTCAGGTCCCCGGGACGGACCATGTGGCTGTAAAACCTCCAGAACTGCTCCACCTGCAGAGAGAAGGTCCCAGAGTACAAAAGATGGGTCTTTTTTCTTTGAATGAATGTGAGATCTAAGAGAACATAAACATGGAAGATACTGTGCTACAGACTCTACTTTTTGAAGGATACATTTTCACTAGGGGAAGTGAGAAGGAAGGCGTGTTGTATGGGAAGGAAAGTATGGAAAAATATCCTATTGTTGATACAAGAATAAACTCTTTAGGCAAAAAAATGCCAGCCTCAGCCAGGAGCCCTCACTGTGGAAGCCCTAGGATGATCATTACATGATGTAAGAGGACCTTGTTTTACACAGTGGAATCCTTTTATTTTATTTTAATTTAATTTATTATTTTTTTTTAAGCAGGCTCCACCCAACATGGGGCTTGAACTGACTAGCCTGAGATTAAGAGTCGCATGCTCTATAGACTGAGCCGGCCAGAAGCCCCAACACGGTGGAATTCTTTCAGTCTTGAGGTATATTAAGTTTCACATAACCTCAGCCTAAATGTATTTTTTTAAGGACCAAGTCACTTAAAAAAACTTTTTTAAGTTTATTTGAGAGAGCATGTGTGTGTGCACATGAGTGGGGGAGGGGCAGAGAGAGAGGGAGAGAGAATTCCAAGCAGGATCCGTGCTGACACAGTGCAGAGCCCGATGCAGGGCTCAAACCCGTGAACTGTGAGATCATGACCAGAGCTGAAATCAAGACTTGATTGCTTGACCGACTGAACCACCCAGGTGTCCTGAACCAAGTCACTTTTTAAACAAAATAGAGTGTTGTTAACTACAGTCATCATGCTGTATGTCATATCCCGATGACTTAATTTATTTTATTTTTTTAACGTTTATTTATCTTTGAGAGAGAGAGAGAGAGCAAGTGAGCGTAAGCAGGGGAGGGACAGAGAGAGAGAGGAGACACAGAATCCGAAGCAGGCTCCAGGCTCTGAGCTGTCAGCACAGAGCCCGACATGGGGCTCGAACTCACAAACCGTGAGATCATGACCTGAGCCGAAGTCAGATGCTTAACTGACTGAGCCACCCAGGTGCCCTCCCCACCCATGACTTATTTTATAACCTCAAGTTTGATCATTTCTCAAAGACTATTTGTTGGCAGATACAGCATTAACTACAATGCATACATTTTAGTTGTGTTTGGTTACTGTGCAAAAGTGATGGCATCTACCACATGCATTACCGTAAACCATGGTGGCTGCTGCTAAGGCCAGGACAGCCAAAACCAAAAAGAACTTAGCCTCTTATACTTGGGGATTAAGTTCCTCCTCTTAGCTAGAAAATTTGTTTCTCTTTGCCCCTCCTTCACCATCCTGTTAGAAAACTAGATCTATTTCTCTATCAGATGCACGCTTATTCCTACTCTTCAAGTTATGCCCATTTACTTCCCTAGTCCTCTGTAACTCGCAGAGGACACCCACAGAGTACTGGCTGGTGAGGAGGCACGCTTTAGGAGGAAAGAAGAAACGTGAAGCAGTCTGAAGACAGTTGGAAATTGCCAACACGCTGCTGAGGAGCAGCTGAAAATGGGTACTGAGTCGACACAGATTCAGGTCATACTTCTAGATGTGGACAGCAACTAAGGATAAACAGTGGAATCCTTTTATTTTCATAAAGTGTAAGGCTTTACACTTTATGAAATGGCTGTTGCTTCAATTCTTCTAGACAACAGAAACACAGAAATGTCTCATGTTACAAAGAAGTCAGGAAGAAATGCCATTCACAGGATTCTGAAGCAAGGTCTCATCTCAACAACTGCGATGTTTAACTGTATATGGTGATCAGGGACAGTAAGTGGTCACGTGCATACAATGAGCAGTAATTTTTTTCTCACTCTGACACACGGGGAAGAAACAAGATACAGCCACTAGAACCTGTGGTTCACCGTGGATTAGGAACTGGAGGTGGGGAGGTTAGGGAGAAAGTGTAACAACCACCCCTAATTCCCTCATCAAGCACTGCTTTTTTTTCTTAAAAAAATTTTTTTTTTTTTAAAGACAAGAGTGTGAGCAGGCAAGGGGCAGAGAGACAGACTGAATCCAAAGCAGGCTCCAGTCTCTGAGCTGTCAGCACAGAGCCTGACATGGGGCTCGAACTCACAAACTGGGAGATCATGACCTGAACTGAAGTTGATGCTTAACCAACTGAGCCACCCAGGCGCCCCAAAATTTAAAAAAATTGTCAATTATTAGGATTAAGGACCACTGGGAAATACTGCTTTGGATTTCATTAAGTTTTCATAATATGATTATTTCTCTGTGAGGAATTTAATATTGGGAGACATTTCCTGATGCCTTGAATTATACAACAGACAACTTTAAACACTGTCATCACACATCCAGCGAGTCTGGATAAGGCAGTGACCCCAGGTAATGCCGATCATGTTGCTCTAGTCAACTCAACATTTACGCCAAAAAAAGAAAAAAGAAAACCCTCTGTGCGCAAGTTGGGTGAATTCATAGATACCTTTGTTAAGAGGAAAAGAAAAACACTAGGAATATTCCTAATTACCCCCCAAATAACCGAATAGAACCCTGAATGAAAACTTCCTCCTCCCCAGCGTAGTCTCTGACCCCAAGTGGCCATCCACGTGTTCATAACGTAACAGCTGCTACCTTCCCTGTACTGTCTAATATTCCCACATGGCAGGTCACCAACATTTTGTGATAGATTCAGGAATGTTAGGAAGGCACTGATATTCTCAAAAGTTTATTTCTATCGTTTCCTTTGTCAAGAATTCATTTCTTTTCCTATCACCTCTTACCAATTTATTGTAATGTTTGCTGTCTGTTATAGTTTCCTTTTCCAATGTCTACATTTTAAATAGGAAAAAAAAACCTCAATAATTTTAAGAAAATAACAAGTCCTGCATTTGATTTTGCCCAGAGATCAAATATACAGCACACAGGAAATGTGTGATAATTTTTGTTGAACAAAACTGGTTTTAGTTGCAGAGAACTCTCAGGGCACACACACCTAGATGCCTGTGAGGGAGACAAGACACAGCTGGGCTATCTCGGACAGTACCTACAAAAACAATTATCAGGATTTAATTTTCTTCCTGAACACAGGAAAAAGACACTACTTTATGCATAGTTACTAACATATCCAAAATCCTAATAGGAGGTTTTTTTTTTTTTTTTTTTTTTTTTAAGTAAGCTCTTTGCCCCCAAGATCAAGAGTCCCATGCTCTACTGACTGAGCCAGCCAGGCGCCCTGTCAATGGGAGGTTCTTAATACAAGAGAAACTTTCAAATTTTTACCGTCTTTACCGTCAAGCTTCATAAAAGTATATACAATGTATTATAAAATTTCGTATCCCCATGACACTTTGCACATAGTAAGGACCCAACAAATATCTGTTTAAACAAACCTGTATTTTGTACTGTCTACTTCTGGTCAATGCCATACTTATTGATACCTATGTATGTTACCTATGAATGTCTAATGAGGAATCTCAGAAGGAGCAAACCTGAGGGACTCAGGTCAGTCAAATAAAGAAAGCAGAACCCTAAACAGGTTACCAGAAGGTAAATAAACACAATGATAGAAGTACAGGCATGACTGTACCACCAAGGCTCACTACATTAAACCAGTAAGTACTCACAGAGGCAAAGGTGCCAATCTGTTTGATATTCTGTTCATAGCTCTGTGAGCTAGTGGGACGGCCGGGGGTTCTTCTGGAGTACCAGAAAGTATAGTTGTACTGCAGGGGATGCTCTGCTGGTCCAGGGACAACAGCCTGTGAATTCAATAAGGTGTGTTAATCTGGGGCACTTTTCACACGATCTGAGATTGAGAAAACATTTTCTCATAGTGTCACCCCTTACCACCTCCACAAAAAGGCTACATCTTTAATTCCCTGCAATATGCCCAAGATTCTGCTTACACAGTAAATTTTTTATGTTTGTTTATTTTTTTGTATTTTATTTTTTATTTTTAAAAATTTATATCCAAATTAGTTAGCATATAGTGCAACAATGACTTCGGGAGTAGATTCCTTAAGTGCCCCTTACCTATTTAGCCCATCTCCCCTCCCATAATCCTCTAGTAACCCTCAGTTTGTTCTCCATATTTATGAGTCTCTTCTGTTTTGTCCCTCTCCCTGATTTTATGTTATTTTTGTTTCCCTTATGTTCATCTGTTTTGTCTCTTAAAGTCCTCACATGAGTGAAGTCGTGTGATTTTTGTCTTTCTCTAATTTCTCTTAGCAGAATACCCTCTAGTTCCATCCACATAGTTGTCAATGGCAAGATTTCATTCTTTTTGATTGCCGAGTAATACTCCATCATATATATACATATATATATATATATATATATATGTATATATCTCACACCGTCTTTAGCCATTCATCCATCGATGGACATTTGGGCTCTTTCCATACTTTGGCTATTGTTAATAGTGCAGCTATAAATATGGGGGTGCATGTGTCCTTTGAAACAGCACACCTGTATCCCGTGGATAAATGCCTAGTGCAATTGCTGGGTCATAGGGTAGTTCTATTTTTAGTTTTTTGAGGAACCTCCATACTGTCTTCCAGAGTGGCTGCATCATCTTGCATTCCCATATGTTTGTTTATTTTTGAGAGAGAGAGAGAGAGAGAGAGAGAGAGAGAGAGAGGGAGGGAGGGAGGGAGGGAAGGGGAGAGAGACACACAGAGTGTGAGCAGGGGAGGGACAGAGAGAGGGGGAGATACAGAATCCAAAGGAGGCTCCAGGCTTTAAGCTATCAGCACAGAGCTTGATGTGGGGCTCGAACCCACAAACTGTGAGATCATGAGCTGAGCTGAACTGGGCTACCCAGGTGTCCCTACACTGTAAATTTCTTCAGTGGTTAGCGGATTCTAAGTTCCTCTAACATTTTATCTGTTTTCCTATGGCTTTTTAAACTTTTTTTCCTATTATAGGTATTTATGTTTATATCTTATCTCACCCAAGTACTCCCAGGCCAAGTATGCCTCCTCTATGACACCCTATCACTTACTGGCTAGTGACCTGGGCAAGCTGCTTAACCTGTTTGTGCCTCAGCTGCTTATCTGCAAAATGAAGAAAATAATATCGTAGAGTTGCTGAGAGGATCAAATAAGTTAATAGATGTAAAGTGCTTAGCACGGTGCCTGGCACATAGTAAGTGCTCAGTGTCGGCTACTATTAATATTGCTACTACTAAATGTAAGCCCCTTGATCCACAGTCTCATTCACCTTTGTGCTCTTTTAGCACCTACAATGCTCGATCTTGTCAGATAAACAAGTTTTAATATTAAAAAAAAACCTGACCCATCAATCTCTCACTCTCTAAATTTTTTCCTTTCCAAGTCACTTTCAGCTTAGATTATTACTGACTAAAGAGTCTAAAATTTCAAGGATGTGTAGGGTTTGAAATACTAAGCAACAGCTTAGAACTAACAGATAGTCTCATTCAAGTGCACAGTTAATCCCTCATGCTGGGTGAATGCTGGAAAGCAAGGCACGATCTCAAGATCCTATGGCAAGGGAAAAGTTCTAACTCCCAACATTAACGCCAGTGATTCAACAATCTTTTTTTGAGGACAAAAGCAGATATTCCAAAATAGGGCACCATTGAGTTAATCTGGTATCTTTCACATAGATTCCACAAGATAACCGAGTCTCAAGTCCAAAGGCAACTATATCTATACAGCACAAAACTCACCTTTCTCTTACTGCTGCCCTGACTCTTGTCTCGTTCTGTTTTTTCCTTCTCACCATCTTTCTGTGTGCTGTTTTCTTCATTCTGATCATGGTCCCCACTGTCATCGTCTTTCAATCTGAGTGGGAAGGTAAAACAATGTTAGGTGACAACCGAGCTGATTCTTGCTTCCCCAACAAAGCCACCAGGTCAAATGAACTATACCATATAACCACCCCCCAAGTCACTCGAATACAGGCAATGAGATGTATATGAGATGAGGGAAGGGCAAGGGAGTATAAAAAGGTAAGTAGGAAGAATTCCCAAAAAAAACCACTGTCTTCTAGTTTGCTAATAGGCAAAGAAGCAAGAGGCAAGCAGTTTAAGGGACTGGTTTTTTTTAACTTGTTTTATTTTTTATTTTTTAAAATTTACATCCAAATTAGTTAGCATACAGTGCAACAATGATTTCAGGAGTAGATTTTAAGGGACTGTTTTCTTTGCCAAATATGAGTCAATAATGAGAAGAGTTTCTGGGTTATATAACTGCTTTGGCATTTCGAATGATGTTTAAAAAACTTAACCAGATTTCTTGCCACTTCTAACCATCCCTTCTATCTGTCCCCACTGCCACTGCTTTAACTTAGGCCTTCCTCTCTGTCACCTTCGTTATTACAATAAATTCCTAAATGGTCTCCCCGACACAAATCACCTCCACTCTCTATCCATCCTCCATATGGCCACTAGCATCCTTCTAAATGCAAATCTGATCATTTAACTTCCACGCTTAAAACTGTCAACTGTCCCTTGCCTTTTGATGCCCACCCTGTAGGATAAAGTAAAGATAAAATGTAAAATCCTCTAGAATCTGACTCCTGCCTACTGATATCCTCTTTTCCTTCCCATCTCCCAAAGCAACCCACAGTCCCACAGTTGTGCTATATGCAAACACTACCCCTCAGCCTAAGGTGCCATTCCTCCCATGTCTGTTTTTCCTATTAAATGAACGGATCTCTTGGATACATTTTATCAATGTCTGTATCTCCGGCACCAAGGACAAGAAGATGCTGCCCTAACACAAAGCACAAGATGTTGAATCAATATTAAATGAAAAGAAAAAGAAATGACTGAAAGAAGGAATGAATGTTTTTTTGCCTAGTAAGTCTGGTCAAATGTATAGTAGGTGTTACCCTTCCAGAAGCAGTGCAACTACCCTAAGGCTTTCAGATACATGTAAAGTTCACAGGAGGGGCACCTGGTAGGCTAGGTCAGTTAAGCATCCGACTCTTGGTATCAGCTCAGGTAGTGATATCTCGGAGGTGATATCAAGCCGAGCCCCACGCTCAGCTCAGTGTGGAGCCTGGGATGCATTCTCTCTCTCTCTCTAAGATAAATAAAAATAAACTTTGGAAAAAAAAAATAAAGTTCACATGGGGCACCAGGGTGGCTCAGTTGGTTAAGCGTCCGACTTCTGCTCAGGTCATGATCTCCCAGTTTGTGAGTTCAAGCTCTGCGTTGGGCTCTGTGCTGACAGCTCAGAGCCTGGAGCCTGCTTCAGACTCTGTTTCTCCCTCTCTCTCTCTGCCCCTCACCTGCTTGCTCTCTCTCTCTCAAAAATAAACAAAAAGCATTAAAAAAAATAAAAAAAATAAAAAAACCTCACTGCATTCAGACAAAAAGATAATCAGAAGGTGAATTCACAAAGATAGTAAGAATGCCATTTGGTACACAGCTGGACCATTAGCTTATCATGGATCTTCTTCAAAATCACCTCTGGCCCTAGCGACTATCTCGTCAAATGGAACTGGGTAATTCTCAAGAAAGGAACTAGAAATGCTCAAATGATAACACAGATATTACCTTGCATACCTACAGAAACATATTGCAAAGCATTTTGCTTCTTTTTGGCCCACAAATCTCAGTGCCTCGCACATAAAAAACACTCAATAAATATTAGAATGCACAAACTAACCATGCGTTGAGGTGCACCTTCTGCCCATTTCACAGTCCTAGCTGTGGGATATATTCAGGTGCGCCGCACCACGCCAGGAACGTCCCCATCCCCACCCTGGTCAAGACATGATTATAAAGGGCACTTGAACAAAGGGCAGCCCAGCCTGGCCAATAACCAATGCCTCGCGGTCTTGTTCAAAAGTATGAGCCGATTCCTTCCTCAGCTTTTCATCCAGGAGATCAAAGATCACACAGATTCGGGAGCTGGGGCAATCCTATGGGACCCATATGAGAAAAGCCATGAAGGAAAGACAATGAGCAAATGCAAAGAAAGCCAGTAGGGAGAAAGGGAATGGAGCAGAGATCAGGTGGGAGAGGAAAGTGGTTTTGTTGGTGATGCTACCACCTCATTGACTAAGTGTGACCTCCTCAGACTTCTGGGAGAACGTTATCTGTGCTTATGACACGCCTTCCCCTTTATTACACTTGAGCTGGTTTGCTTTACTTTCCAAAAGGAGCCTGGACAGCATACAAGTCCCATATTTTACCAAGCCACTTACTGTATCAGATGCTACAGAGCACCTGTCCCCAAGCACCTCACTGAGGAGAAAAGATAGATACGCACACTTGGGCCTCAGCATGGTACAAAGGTCCTTATGTGCGTATATGTGCCAAGATCACCTCCTGCCTGGTCCCAACAAACTCCTTGCACTCTAGTGTTATCAACTTATTTGAGTTCTCCAATCTCACCCCTCTGTTGTGCTCATCATGTGGTCTCCTCTCAGAGAGGTCCCCTTCCTCTACTTAACTTGTCCTTTAGGACTCGGGATGAGGGCCACTTTCTCTTAAAAATACTTCCTAATCTCTCCCTAGGCTGGATCAGGCTCCCCTCTTCTGAACCTTACCATATAAATGTTTGTACTTGTCCCCACTATGATGCCATAGCCAATTTTTTGGCTCCTGATCAAAAACATCTCATAGGTTTTTATATGGCATAGGCCCAAGACAGCTCTTAATTCTCTTCTTTATGGGATACCCCAGGACTCAAACCATTTCTCTCTCAATTCCCAGCCTCCACTATATCCTCTAGGGTCCCTTCCCTTTAAATCTTGAAGAGTCACCCCAGCATCTCTCATTTTTACTAGCCCCAAGAAAAGCAGAAGTTCCTTTCTTTTTAGTGGTTTTGCTGCTAATCACTACTAGGAAACAGAAAAGAAAAAAATAGCAAAAATTATTATATTCAAAAACAAACAGTGCTGTGATCCCTGGACCACACTTCCTGACTCCCTCTGGAGATGGTAAAAGGAAATCCTAATGGACCTTCATCTTGTATTGTTATTTCTAATAACAATAGAGCTAACCAGCCACCCCGCCCACTAAGCTTTCACTTAAGGCAAATCACTTGCATCCCATCTTCCAGAGGCTACTCTTCCCAACTTGAAGCTGGATTTGAGCCAAAATAGTCAGGACTAAAAATCTGTGCTCCATAGACACAGGCAAGCAATTAGCATCTCTAAGGCTGTCTAGACTGAGTGGCTCCAAGTCAGCTCACCAAACTTCCACCCAGGCTTGTCCTCATATTCTCTAACCAGACGGATTCCTTATGCATCTGGGAACTTGGTCTAATTCATCTTTACATGTCCAGCATCAGACAGAGGCAGAAAACAAACATGTTTAATGAATGGACTTCTAAAATCAAAGCAATACAAAGCAGAATAGCATGAGTGCCAAACAGGAGGTTCAGACAATACTTTAAGAGTGCGCCAAAAGCTAGCGAAGAGAGAACAGTGGGAAAATCAAGTATGGCATCTAGATCTGAAAACCAAGCTCATCGCAGCTGGGACTGCAGAACAGTGAAAGCATCTTAGAGTTTCACATGTCAACAGCAACAATGACAATGTAGCTAACTGACTTGATAAATGTGGGGGGTGGGGTGCAATTATAGTTCTAGGTTACGCTCATAGAAGTCGGGCCCACAAAATAGAGGAGGTTAGAGCTCTTCTTTAACCTGAGCGCATCAGTTTAGACTACAGTACGCAACTCCGGGCACTGGACTTTTAGGATGCTGGCAAACTGGAATCTTAGGAACAGTCCTTAGGAACCATGTGGTGAAGAGTGTAAAAGCCAAACATGTATGGGACTGCAAACTGATGCAGCCACTCTGGAAAACAGTATGGAGGTTCCTTAAAAAACTAAAAATAGAACTACCTTACAACCCAGCAAATGCACTACTAGGCATTTATCCAAGGGATACAGGTGTGCTGTTTCAAAGGGACACATGCACCCCGTGTTTATAGCAGCACTATCAACAATAGCCAAAGTATGGAAGGAACCCAAATGTCCATCGATGGATGAATGGATAAAGAAGATGTGGTATATATATATACAATGGAGTATTACTCGGCAATCAAAAAGAATGAAATCTTGCCATTGGAGACTACGTGGATGGAACTAGAGGGTATTATGCTAAGTGAAATTAGTCAGAGAAAGAGAAATATCATATGACTTCACTCATATGAGGAATTTAAGACACAGAACAGATAACATAAGGGAAGGGAAACAAAAATAATATAAAAACAGGGAGGGGAACAAAACAGAAGAGACTCATAAATATGGAGAACAAACTGAGGGTTACTGGAGGGGTTGTGGAGGGGGGGGGGATGAGCTAAATGGGTCAGGGGCACTAAGGAATCTACTCCTGAAATCATTGTTGCACTATATGCTAACTGATTTGGGTGTAAATTAAAAAAAATGAAAAATAAAAAAATATATATATATATCTAAAATATATATATTTTAGATATATATATATGTCTAATATATATATGTCTAATATATATATAAAAGCCAAACATGTAACAATGGTCTGAAAACTGCAGACTTTTGGGACACCTGGCTAACTCAGACAGAGGAGGATGTGACTCTTGGTTTCAGGGTCACGGGTTCACACTCCACATTGAGTGCAAAGATTACTTAAATAAATAAACTTAATACACCTCAGACTTTTCACATGAAAAACAAAAACAAAAGCAAAACCAGGGGCAGGAGTGAGGTCTCCAATTGCTAATTTCAAATAAACGAAAGCTTTGGTTCTTTTCCTACACAGCTAGAAGAGAGAGGTTAAAAAATTCGGGCATACTACAAGGACCAGTTAATAATTAGAACTAATTGAAAATGACCCAGGTTAATTTTTGCCAAGAGGTACATGAATCAAGGTTAAACAACAAACCTGGGTTTGAATCCCACCATATGGGCCTTTCTACCTGTAGGGCCTCATTTTCCTATTTGTAAAAGGAGGTAACATGATCCCCTTTGTAGGGTTAAGAGTAGAAATAATATATGAAAAGCATCTAGCAAGATGCCTATGGAAGCCATTATTACCATTCTTTTTTCTTTTTTAAGTATGTGTCACACCCAGTGTGGGGCTTGAACTCACAATGTTGAGATCAAGACCTGAGCTGAGATCAAGAGCCAGACGCTTAACAGACTGAGCCACCCAGGCGCCCCCCCACCCCCATTATTACCATTCTTAAATTAGCTTACTGCAATCCCCAAATCCAAATGATTTGGATGGGACTGGGCTAGATGACCCACAAAAACACCTTCCTAAGATGAAATCTTGACCGGTTCAATTCAGTGGAAGAACGGGTATAGGATTTGCAGAATCCTATAGGGACTTAGATCTGGAGTTAGGTGCTGCAGAGATTAAGACGAGGGGTACACATAGGGGAGCGGAGGGCAGGGTGGCCAGCTAAGCAGCAGGCTGGGGAAACGTTCAGCCAAAGACTTCCTCCAAGCAGCAGAGACTTCTCAGCAACCAGAAACATTCCCGAGGAGCTGCGGACAGTGCTGGAATCTAGGACTCCTCAATTTGCAAACCAGCACTCATTGTACTGGAAAAAACCCAAAGTCCCATCAGCAGCAGGTCAAAACCTAAATCAACAGCCATTCCACTTTACGTTTATTCCTCACTATTAGCAATTAACAATGTACCTTTAAGCACTGCTGAGTGTGATTTGGTCCTTACCACACTCAGAGCAGCAGCGGGGCACTAACCACTAACGTGGCTTAGGTAACAATGGTTGGGTAACTCTTCTACTGTCAAATAACTGGTAACTGGCTGGTCTGGTGCTGGAAACCTAGGTCTCTGGGGATCGGACAGATTTCCTAGACGGCTGGAAGAGAGGTAAGAACTACCTCAAGATACAAATCGCTAGAGGGGAAACATGCAAAAATACTCTGCATGTCCTTTTTGCATTTCCAATTGTCTGATGCTGGACCGAGGAACCAGATAGGGTACATACAGAAATGGGAGAAGGGGGCAATGGCAAGTACGCTCGTTGGGCAAGCTCGTTGCTCCTGGTGAGTGTGTTGGAAGAAGGGAAAAGGGGGAGGAGAAAGAAGTGGGAAGGAGCCTCAGGAAGACGGAGCATTCCGTAACTGAGCAGCCACTAGGCGCCACAGCCACATTACCTCTCTGTATTCACAACTCTGCGACCCGGACTCTGTCACCGTCCCCACTCTGCAGATGAGGGGACTGAGTCAGAGAAGCGAGGTGACCTTCCTAGGCTAGAGCGTGTGTGGAAAGCTGGATTCAGAGGCAAGGAGGCCAGGCTGCGGAAACACCCAAACCGCTGCGGTCTCCGCCCTTCCACGCCGCTGGCAACCTGCACCCACCGGGGCGGGGCGTCCGCAAGTCTCCTTCCGGGCGGTACTGCCACCTCCTCCCCGGGACCCCGCGCTCCGCCCTCGGTCCGTACGACCCCGAAGTCTCTGGGGCCCCTGCATCACGCCTCCCCAGACCCCTCTTCGTCCCCGCTGGCCGCCTGGGCCGGGGAGGCCCGCAGCCCAAGCCCGGGAGGGAGGCCGGCGCCGGAGAGCTTCGTCGCCTCCAGCCCCGGTGGGGGCGGGCGCAGGGAACGGTTGGGGGAAGGGGCCCCGGGGGGCGGCCACGCGCCACTCACGCGTCGAACTTGTTGTTCATCCTCTCACCGCCGCCGTCGCCACTGCCTCACGGAGTGACTTCCGCTCCGCCAGGTCCCCTCCCGCTTAGGGCCCGGTCACTTCCGGCTGCGCACGGCGCAGCGGAACGTCTGCGCGCTGGCCCCGTGTGGGACAAGTATCCCGGGACGCCCGCCCGGGGCGGCTGCGCGGAGGCTGTGGCTTCGCGGTCCCTGCGGGCTGCGGGCCTCGGCGCCACCTGGGTTCCTGTCGCCCTCCTGCCCGCCTTCCCGGCGGCTCCAAGGAAACAGTTTCCGTCCGAGAGAGGGTCCCGACCCCCTCCCGCGGCGGCTGGGAGGAAGAGGCAGAGCCGCGTCGCTGACTGTGCGGGCTCCGGACTGCCTGCTTCGTACAAATCCCGACTCCACGCCCTGTGCCGGCTGCACCATCCTGGACTGTGTTTTAACTTCCCCGAGACTGTTTCCTCTTCTGTACTGTCCATACTGTATTACAGTACCTGCCTCTTCGTGTTGCCGTGTGGATCTGACGGGATAATCAGTGCCAGGCGCTAGACACAGCAACCCTCAATAAGTGTAGTATTTTTAATTTTGCTTACTTGTGCGAGGAGCTAAAGAGAACCACAGATGGGCCCACCATCATCAAATTGCCTCCAGGATCTAAGTCTCTGCTCCAAATACACAGGGGCAGCATGCACCTACACTGGAGTTAATGGAATGAACCTGCTGGTGATTGAGCACCAAAGCCAGCCACCCTGTACTTGGGAGAGGGTGGTTATTTCTGGGGTCCTTTCCCCTCCCTTAACAATGTCCCATGGTCAGGTCTTCATGTGGCATGTTCACATTTTTGAATCACTTTGATCTGCACCTTTGATCCTCTGATGAGGGTAGATAGGAACTGAAATCTGTACCCATATTGACAGATGAAGTTGTTTCATCACAATCAGAACTCTGGCCGGAGCTGTACTCTCCAAATCAGGGCCTTGCCTCTCTCCCAGGAAGCCCTCAGCTGGCCATCTTGTTTCCTAAGTGGGGCCAAGCGAGGCTGGTCAGGGTCTCCTTCCAGAAGGCAAAGCCCAGAAGTTCCCTGTTACCTCCCAGCCTCTCTGCCTAGCTCTTCCTTGTCTTAACCAACCTTTGACACCAGTGCAAATGCCCTGGCCTTTGAGAAGAGAAGGAAGAGGGGTCTGTTTTCCGGGCCATGGAATGAATCTTCCTTGGAGTGTCTAAAACTGAGTTGGGAATTCTGGACTCCAAACTTTATTTGGCCACCAGTGTTCTGAGAAGCCCCTGTTACTCTGGGCCCCAATTTGCCCATCTGAAACATGGGGGGAGTAGTGACTTGCTTCTCCATGATGATGTGAAGAGCTCTTAACTCTGAAATCTTTTGTGATCAATGATAAAAAAATGCATATGGATGGAAAGGTCCCTGGTGCAGGTGAGTGTTGGGTACTCATAGCACCCAGAAGACAGGGGAGGGAGATGCCAGTGGGAGCGGGCTACTGCCATTCTTTTGAGAGAACATTGTCTGCTACTCTTCACATCTCTCTTGACTTCCTTCCTTTAGGAACCTGTGGGGAACTCGTAAAAAGGAAAGGGGGCCTAGGCCTAGAGGGATGGGACCTTGCCTAGCTGGGGACATTGTAAAAAACAGAGTCCTTGGGGCTTCAGAAATGATGGGAGTTGCTAATGCTTTGCTGAAGTGAGGGGATTGCCAGGACTAGGTAGCCGGTGCCACGCGGATGCTGATCCCAACAGCACACCCTGCCCACAGCCGTTCTCAACCACTCCAGGACTCCAGCTCGGTCTCTTTATTTCCCATGCTTTTCTCAGGGCCTGTTGGCTCACATGGCCATGAAGGGCACTTCCCAAAGAGCACGCTCATGATCTCAGCCACTGAAGAACACAGCCAATCAGACTCCACGTGGCTGGCGGCCGATGGTTGGCTCAGTCAGGCGAGGGCAGGTAGGAGCGGGGGTCTCCAGGGAACGGAAGAGGGGGCACCTGGTTGTAGTGGGCCATGAGGAAGATGCCAGCAGTGCCACAGACAAAAAGGGAGAGCATGGCCAGGAAGCAGACACGGTCCAGCACGCGGCCCACCAAGAACCACTCCTCGCTCCCCTGAGGGCGGGAGGCAGGTGTGGGATGACCGGCAGGAACACCAAGCCTGCCCTGGATCATGTGCCATCCTTGGCCCACCAGCAGACCTCTCATTCTCCGTTTCTTTGGGTCCCTCTCACCTACTTCCAGGCCTTAACCTGTGTTCTGCCATAGTCCCCTGGCACTGATGTCCCCATTCCACTTTTTCCTTCCCTCTGCCCTGCCACGGCCACTCCACTCATCTTGCCCCCATCTTAAGTCCAAGTCCCTCACCGGGTACTCAGTTCCCCTTACACTGTCAAAGTGACTTTGCTGGTGGCGGGCAAGGGCAATGAGGTTGCAGGCTTCCACACAGGCCTGGATGGCCGGGGCGGCCTGCTTCAGGCTGCCACACAACTCTCGGCTCTGCCCTGGCTCCGGGCCTTTCTCTGTTGAGAGAGGGTAAGGTTTGGGAATCGAGTGGAGAAGAAATAGTCTGAGAAGGTAGCCTCTCCTGAGCGACCCTAGTGTCTCTCTCCCCAGCTGGACACTTACCAACACTCATCGGCTGTGTCCGGTGCCTTGGCCAACAGATAGCCCTCCCCGTCAGATAGCAGGCCAGAGTGAGCACTGGAGTGTCCCCAGTGTCATACCTCCTGCCTCACCTAGCTTCTCCAGCGCCGCCCTCACCAGCCCGTTGCGCTGCCGCTGCCGGAAGAGAAGTTCACTGCGAGGCAGGCAGAGAGCAACCTCTTCCCCAGCTGTGATTGACCATCCCGGAGAGGAGCCGTTCTGCAGCCGGCGCCCCGTGTCTTGCACAGCCACTGGGACCAGTGGGCGAACGTGCATCCGCAACAGCTGGGGCAAGAGCCGCAGGAACACCTGGAGAGAGGATGTTCTGGGGCGCTTAGCTTAGTAGCCGGCAGACCTGGACGTGTGGGCAGCCGGGCTGGGCTTCAGAGCAAAGAGTGAAGGTTGGCATGGAGGGCTCAAGCTACCAGGGGCCCAGAGGCAGCACCTTAGGGACAGTGGCTTGACACTGGTACAGCTTGGCTGTTCTGTGCCAGGCACTGAGCCTAGGTCCCCAAACCTGTGTGCACATTCGAATCACCAGGGTACTTGCTGCACAGCCTTCACGAGGCCACAGGCTGGCCCCACCCTTGCTGTTCCAGCCCCGGACGCCTGAGGCGGGCCTGGGAATCTGCATTTGCAACAAGGGTCCCGGCTGACTGCTGCAGGTGGGCTGCAGATGGCCTGGAGCCATCTGGGTAGAGCCAGATGGCCTGGGTAGAATCTTGCTTCTCCTTCCCAGCCATGCAACCTTGGGTGAGCTAATGAACCTCTCTGTGTCTCAGTTTCCTCATTTGTAAAACGGAGGTGGCACTAATACCCACCTCATAAGAGTTTTATGAAGATCAAATGAGTTAGTATGTATGATGCACCTGCCACAAAGCAAGCACTCAGTATTATTATTAATCCGTCTGGATTAATCCACATGCTTCAAGATACACACAGGGCAGGTTTGTTGCTGAATGTGGCAGGTGAGTAGGGAAGGGCAAGGGGGTGGAGAGGAAGACGCATGTGAGTGGACTGGACTGGAGGATGCTGGAGTGGGCAGAGAGGGGCCTTGCCTTTCGGACCCTGCGGGCCATGGAGTGTGTATGGGGGGACCGCAAAGACACGTTGAGCACGACCACAGCATTCACAACAATGAGGATGGTCACCACCAGGAGGAAGGTCAGGTACCTGCCAGGGTCAGGTAGGCGGGAGGTGGGGCTGGCCCACTGGCACTGACTCCATCTCCAGACACACCCCGCCCTTAGCAGCTGATTCCCCCAGATCTCTTAGGGTGAGGGGTTGGCATTGAGGATGGGAGGGTGGGAGTGGCAGAAGGGTAGTGCCCCGAATTCCAGGAAGGGGAGGGGGGGAGGGGGTGGTAGGCGTGAGGGCCGGCCTTACTTGCTGATAAGTGGCACTGCCTGGGAGGTCTCGGGCACCTTCTTGGCCACAAGGAAGAGGAAGACGGTCTGGGCCAGGAGCACGTTGATGGCGACGGTACACTTCTGGCCCCCCGCTGCCCGTAACCAAGAGACCCTCAGAGTAGATCTCAAGTTCCCTGCCATGGGGCTCCTCCCCCACCCCATTCCTGTCCCCGGGACAGGTGGTCTCGTGGGTGGTGCCACTCTGTGCCCTCCCAGCTAGCCCCTGTGCTGCCGGCCGGGGCCGTGGCTCCCCTCCCACGGGCTCCAGGTACCCTTGGCAGGAAGGAAGTAGATGAGAATGGCGACCGAGGAGATGAGCACACAGGGCGCGATGATGTTGATGATGTAGAAGAGGGGCTTGCGCTGGATGAGCAGGTAGAAGACCACCTTCTGGTGGCCCGCCTCCTCGGCGGGTGCCTCCACATCCAGCAGCATCTTGGCCGGCCGGTGCCGGATGGCCCACTCCCCGTTCTCTGCGGGCAGCGGGCCAGAGTGAGCACTGGGAGCACAGGCTGGGCAGATCCCCGCAGCCCCTGTGACCCGGCTGCGGGCGGCCAGCCGGGGCCCACAGCAGTGCCACCGAGGGATGGAAGCAGCAAAGGGAGATTGGATATCTGATCCTCCTCCCACCAAAACCGGAGACATTATCGTGGGGCAATCAGAACTCTGCTGGGTCTTTAAAAATCTAGTTTGTGTGGTTTAGTCTAGCCTTCATCTTGAGTTACACGGGAGGGGGTCTGAACCGAGCCTGGCCCTGCCCTGGAGGTCAGGTGCGGCTGGGGTCCTGGGAAGAGGTTACCCGTGAAGGCCTCAGGGTCGATGAAAATCCACTCTATGGTCTGACCATCTTCCTGGCTGAGCTGCAAATTGATCTCATTGGTGCTGTAGGTCTGGGACCTGGAAGGGGGACACATTTGAGGGCATATAGATCCACCTACGAGGTCACGTACACAGTCATCTGGGGGCAACCGTGGGCGGTCTTGCCTCAAAAAGTACAGCTAGGAATTTCTGAGCCCTCCGCAGAGCCCTGGCCACGAGATGGGGGGCACGAAGGGGACCCGGGCTCCCTGGAGGTCAGGGAAGTTTTTGTTGAAGGGCCAGGAGGCTGCAGCTCAGTGAGTGTCACGGATGTTAAGAGCCCAAGGCCACTCTGTTCCTCCCTTCCACTGCCTCCAGGGCAGGAAGGGCCAATGGTTAGAACATAGAAAACACAGTCTGTACCTCTCAGATCTGTTTGTTACAGAGGGTCTCCTTGTGAGAAGACTGCTTCTCTAAAGTGTGGGAACCCACTCACACAGACCTCCTTCTCCCCATTTCTGGAAGAGGAAAGTGAGAGCACCTCCACCTCTCCATGGCGAGTGAGGTGTAGCGTCTCGTGTGGGGTGGCGCTCGTGTGTGCATGCTGGTACCTCGCGGGCAGGTGTATGCCTTCTTGCCCACCCACCCCAGTCATGAACTCCTCCCTTGGGGCACAGGCGGGGAAACTGAGGCAGCGAAGGAGGATGAGCGAGGGGACTGCGGCTTAGCCGGGAGGGACGTGGGCACCTGCAGGTGTCTGGGCCTGAGACGGGCACAGAGGCCCCAGAGAGAGGGAGCCGCACCCCTGGCGAGAAGCCTCGCGTCCACCCCCCTCCCCAGCCAGGTTCCTCTTAGGGCAGCTCTCCAGGTCTGCACCCGCACCCCCGGTAAATGGCCTCACTGGAAGACGAGGGAGCAGTTCTGCCAGTCGAAGGGGAAGTAGGTGACGGAGACGGGGCAGGAGGAGCGGAAGATGGCGGGCGGCAGCCAGTAGACACATCCGTCGGGAGACACCAGCACGTTGCAGTAGAGGGCCACCTCGAACACGCCGTCCACGCTGCGCACAGGCCAGGCCCTGGGGCTGGGGGCTCACGTCCCCGGCGGCCCCGGCTCGGCCGAGTCCCACACCCCAGGCCTGCCAGCGTCCTGCGTGGATGGGGCCTGGGGACACCAGCCCCTCCCGGGCACAGGGTCCACTACCTCCCCGCCGCGCCCACCTCCAGGCTTCATCATCCCACCTCCTAATCACCACAGCTTCTATGGGAGCCGCCCTCACCCCCACGTTGGAGGGAGGGCCGCAGCCCAGCAGACGACCGAGCCCAGAGGAGATGGAGTGAGCCAGGTCGAGAGTCAGGTCTGCTGGCCAGGCCCTACCCTCGGCAGCACCTGCCGCATCCAGTATTTCCTGGCCCCGGAAAAGGGGGCCCGGTCTGCACCTTTCCCCAGAGCCCCCCTTGTCCTACCGGGCCCTGCCTTTGTATCGTTTTGTCCCCCCACCCCTGCCCGCACTCCTCCTCACTTGTTCTCCAGCACGACATCCGGCCGCCACACCATGGTGGACGGCACCCTCAGCACCCACAGTCCTTCGTAGTCTTGCGGATCCCAGCGCAGGCGATAGTCACACCACTGCTGCAGGGCGAGTGGGGTTGCCAGACCCCTGCTCTCCACGGAGTCACCCCCTCCCCAGAAGAGGCGGGGAGGGGGTGGGGGAAGACAGGCAGCTCCAAGGGCCTTGGGACCCCAGGGAGGGGGCCTGATCCAGGGTACAGGACTTCAGGGGGGCCTCTTACCATCTCTATCCACACATTGGTGGTGAGGGCCTCCTCTCGCTCATTCTGGGGGTTCAGAACAGAGGGTTGAGCCCCCATCGCTTGCCGTCTCTGGATGTTAGTCCCTACAGACCCCCATTGGGCGCTACAGGACCCCAGCCTCTTGGGCATCCTTCACCGGAGTTTTCTAGCTCCCCAGCCTCTCCCCTGTAGCGTCCTTCCTCCTCCTGGCTGCTAGAGCCAGCCCCTTCCTCTCCCCAGCAGGTCCCGGGGGCCAGGTGCACTGGGCCTCCGCCTCCCCTGCCGTCCTACAAGCCTATGGCTCACCAGGGAGATGAGGTTGGTGAGGGTGAGTTTCAGGCTGACGTTGACCACGTCCGAATCGCGCTCCGCGGGCCGCAGGTGGGGGTCGTAGTTGTGCATCAGGTCCGCGAGCAGACGCTCCTCCTGGTTCCGGCCCTGGGCTCCTGCAACGGACAGCAGTGAGCCCGGGTGCAGGGGCTTTGGGGCAGAAAGAGTTGGGGGGGGGGTGTCACAAGAGGGTGTGATGTGGAGAGGTAGGGAACTAGAGGTGCAGAGCAGGTCTCAATAGCCCTCCAGACCCTCTATCCCCTGAGGCCTTGGATCTCTACTCCAGGCCTCCCCAGGCTCCTGAGCCCCTGGTCCACACCCAGGCAGACAGCCAGCAGCGGCAGGAGGAGCGGCAGCCCCTGGTCCCTGTACATGGTGCCGCAGCTCTACAGTGTCGGCTGGGACAGCAGCTCTCCGACTCAGGGTAGAGAGATGTGGACTCCGGGTCTCATGTAACAGCCCATGCTCCCACCCCAGCCAGCCTGGCCAGGCCAGCTAGGCCCCACCAGCTGTCTGACCACAGCAGCGTCAGCTGTTCCAAGATGGACAAAATGCCAGGCTCGGGTTACCTGGGCTGGGGAGGGGACAGAGGGGCCCCATCTGCCCCAACAGAGATGGCTCAGCCTCCATCCCCACTCTCTGACTCCGTTGGCCCAGCCCGTGTTCCTTCCATCTGGGGTGGGGGGGGGGGGCGACTGGAGACACAGCCTTGGACGGACAGGTGTGGGAGGGAGGCAGAGTGCCAGGAAGCACCCCAAATTGGGCTCCCTCCTTTTGCTCCCTCCAGCGGGTCAGGATTTGGGGAGGTTTAGAGGGGCGTTTTGGACCTGAGCCATGACATGGTTGAGGACCATGAACCTGTCCCACTAGCCTAACATCTTCATGGGTTACTCCACTGGGCCAGGGCACTGGGGACAAGCCTAAGAGGGAGATGCACTAGGTCCCCCGGGCTTGGATACCTTAATGCAAATTAGGGTGTTCTTCAGGGTCCTTCAGATAACTTGAACTTCAGGCAGTTCAGGGCCCTCCCAGGCTCTGAGGCATAAGACACAGGCCTGGTAAGCTTTGGAAGAAGGAGGGTTGAGGAGGGTCTGGAGCTTGGGGCTCTTGGGAACAGAACAGCCCCTGAATAGGGGCTCCTCAGTGTGGCCTCGGTATTTATTAAATTATCCACAGACTAAGGGAGTCTCCAGCATGTGGCAGGCACAAGGCTAGGTGGGCTGCAGGGGACTCGCAGGGGACTGCGAGGAGGCAGGGATAAGCCTGAGCGGCTCATAGGAACTCAGAGTTCAGTAAAGCAGGCAGTCAAGATCAAGGTTGCGGCCTCCGGAGAGTCAGATGAGGGGACCCAGAAGGGCCAGAAAACACACTCCATCGGCTTTGTAGTTTGAGGTCAGGGAAAGGGTGGGGCTGAGGCTAGTTTAGGAACAAGGGTCCCTGCTGCTGGCTGTGACCATGACCATGGGCTCAGGCCACCTGTCGTTTGACCATCTATTCTAAGCAGACAGGTCAGGACCTCCCAGCAAGTTTGCAAGACAAAGAACGCAGCTTCGACTAAGTGCTACCAACCCTTGGGCATCCTGGGGGACAGGGTGGTGGAGGCCTCTGAGGGCTGGAGGAAAAGTGCCACCTACCTCCTGCCCCACAAACAAATGAGGTCTCCAGCATTTCTTCACATTTCTAATGTGTCAGTACATTGGAAATCAGCCTACTACTTTTAGTCCTTGGGGATCCGTGTGTGAGGTTGGCTCAGACCCCAGCCTCTATAGCCACAAATCCCTCCTGTCTGTCCTCACCGCGATTCTGGGGTCGGGGGGACAGTGGTGGTGGCACCTGCCTTCCCTGTCATCTACTTGTGTCCTTGTGTTCAGTCCTGCTCTGGGCCCCACCCCTAAGCATTGCTCTCAATGTGCATCTAGGTGTGTAGCCAGCCCCCTTTCCCTGGAGATTACAAAGCCAGGTGCCCCTTCTCCCCAGTTTGCCCTTTGGTCCTCCCCAGATTCGGGTCCCTCACCCATTTTGGAGAGCAGAACCTCTTCCCCTCTCCGCTCCCCCTCCCCCAAGACCACACTTAGGCAAGACCATCCATGGCTCCTGCTAAGTGACGGACCACCTATTCACCACCTCCCAAACCCTCTGACCCAGGCAGTGGTGGTCTGGCTGTTGCTCTGACATTTCCGACTTTCCCTTTCCCCTTCCCTACAAGTGTCGGGGAGGAAAAAGGAAGATTGTGGAGCGTGACTTCCCTCTGGTATGAATTATGCCGCCTCCCTACGTATGAAGAGATTTCAACTCCTGTTTTTTCACCTTCTCTCTGCTGTGGGAGAGAGGTAAGGTCTCTCTGGTGTTCTCAGGAGGGCGGGTCAGCTGAGGAGCTGGTGGTTTTGTCCTGAAGAGGTTAAAGGGAGGCAACTTTAAGAGAAAAATCTTCTGTAGACATCATTTGTGTCTAATAGCTACTCCCCCTTTGTCACCTTCTATGCTGGAGGCTGGAAAAGTGAAATGCTCTACTCCCAGTCTCCCTTGAGGAAGGGGTGGCCACGTGATAACATCTTGACCCATGAGACGTCTGCAGAAATCGGCTAAGGGGCTCCAGGAGAGAGCTTTTGCTTCCTGATAAAAGGGGTCAGGAATGTCTGGCCCCTTTCCTGCCTCGAACACAGATGAGAAGTGTGGATCTGCGGCAGTGAGCTTGTGAGCAGGGCGACAACATGAGAACAAAGCCAACACGCCAAGGAGGGAGGACGGGGCAGAAAGCACAGAGCCCGGGTCCCTGGGAGCTCTGTGGGACAGCCCAGCCAACCACTGTCTCGTGAAGAGGAAGCCTTATTTCTTTGAACCACAGTTCTTTGTGTTTCTGTTCCTTGAAGCCCAGTGCATCCCTAACAGACTCATCACTGTTTGAAGGAGGGTGAGTAGCCTTGCTGGCCTGGGGAGACTGTGTAGGGACACCCTTTGGTTTCACAGGAAGCTGGCCCCTTGTGGGTGTGACTTCCTGGGGAGGAAGGAGCTATATCACCTCTATCACTTCCATATCACCTATAAAGGGGACCGGTGCAGACAGCACCCTGGGGCTGCAGTGCTGGAGGAATGGGTGCCATTGGGGGTCCTTCTGTGACCCCGGGAAACTGGGCAAGGGGCACCCTTGGTCGGGCGTGGCATTTAGGGTTGTTTCTCTGGAAGGGTCGCTGTCACCTGAGCAGAGCCTGAAACCGGGGTTCACCTGGCGGTTGGCAACAGTGCCATCGTGTGGCAGAGAGAAGCAAGGACAGTGGCTGAGGGGTCTGGTTCAGGGCCTCTTGGGGCTCGGACGGGGTCCCTCCCGTAGAGGGCGATTCCAGGGAAGTCTTGGACTTCCTGCTCATCTGATGGGTGTAAGTCCAAGCCGCTTTCCCTACCCAGAGGGACAAAATTAAAGATTCGTACCTTGAACCTGTGCACGGTTCATATTGGAAGGCAGAAGTAACCAGGGTCAGTTTTGACGCTAGATGGTTTGTCTTTTGTTCATTTCCTTTGACAGACAAAAAAATCCCACCTTATGTATACCTGGGCCAATGAGGTTACCAACTCCCTCTGAGGGAGACGGGTTGATCTGTGAAGACCTTCGGTGTGTCCATCCAGGAGACGATTAGTTGGGCCCTCTGTGCTTGCTCCAATCTGCCTACAGACTCCCTGTCAGCCTTGGATGTGGGAGACCACAGGCCCATCCCCTGTGACTCAGGCTCACAACTGAGGAATGAGTTAAATAACCACCGCTTACATTTGTAGGACACGTGCAAGTACCTTTATGCCCACTAGCAGATTCTATTTTCACAGCCCCTCACAGACGGGACTTATGATACACACATTTTGCTGGCAAGAAAACAGCTAATAGATGAGGGTGGCTCACCCAAGGTCACCCCGCTGGTGTAACAAAGCATCCCAAAACTTTGTCTCTTAAAACAGCAAACATTTACTATCCCACACAGTTTCTGAGGGTCGGGAATCCAGGAGCAGCTTAGCTGGGTGGTTCTGGCTCAAGAACTGGCTGTGCCCAAGATGTTCACCAGGGTTGTGATCTCATCTGAAGGCCCAGCAGGGCTGGAGGATCCACTTCCAAGGTCACTCATGCGGCTGCAGGCAGAGAGCCTCAGTTCCTTGCCGTGTGGGCCTCTCCGCAGGGCTGCTCTTATACCAGCTGCTTCCCCAGAGTGAGAGATCCAACTTTCAGTTGCTTTCAGCAAGAGTGATGGGGGTGGGGAGCAAAGGAGGTGCCACAGTGTCTTTTAGAGCCTGATCTCAGAGGTGCTGCACCGTCACTGCTGCCTCATTCCGTTGGTCACGCAGACCAAGCCTGGTTCAGTGTGGAGGGAGGCTACACAGGGTGTGGATACCAGGAGGTGGGGATCACTGGCGCTGTCTTGGAGGTAGGCTCTCATGTCTCCCAGCCAGCACCTGCAGCCTCAGCCTTTGGCCCTTGGGACAGGATTGTTGGGGGCATCTTTTGGGGCAGAGGTGCCAAATTTAGCAAA
The DNA here is from genome assembly GCF_024362965.1 of Panthera pardus. Taxonomy (NCBI): domain Eukaryota; kingdom Metazoa; phylum Chordata; class Mammalia; order Carnivora; family Felidae; genus Panthera; species Panthera pardus. Next base: position 7,492,331 of record NW_026526655.1, read on the forward strand.
TAAAAAGACAGGATTCCCAGTTAAGTTTGAATTTCAGATAAACGATGACTAATTTTTTTGGTAAACGTATGTCCCAAATATTGTATGGAAGCCCTACTTTGGGGTGGAGAATAGGTGTCCAAGAGGGGACACGTCTTGGGGGAGGGCTGAGTTCTGGGGCTCTAGGATTGCGCATATGACCTGAGGTTGATAAGCTGACCTCTGGTCTTTGTGGGTGCTGAGCCCAACACTTCCGGGTGGAAGTGTCCTGGTCCTCGGCTTCCCTGAGGGACCCAGACAGCATCACCAAGGCAGAACGGGCTAGGGAAGGCCATTTTGCAACTCTGGTGCCCCCACCCCTGCTGAAAGCCTCCTTCCTTAGGAGCCCTGGAGAGGGAGGTGTCCCCACCTCAGCTCCAGGTGGGGCTTCAGAAGCTGAAGACTGAGGGGTAGTTGAGAGGAGGGTGGCTAGGGAGCAGGGAAGTGAAGGCACAGGATCCCACCTGCTCTAGCCTCACCCGGGGGACGGGGAGGCAAGAAGTGGCCTCTGCCTTTCTGACTCCTCACAGAGGGGTCCTAAAAGGCTGGCCTGAGTGGCATCCTCCCTGGCCCCTGAGCCAGCCCCCTTCCCCCCTGCCAAATTGTCCTGCCCTGACCGCCAGCTGATGTCCACTCTCAGACCTCCTCGGCAGCTCCTGTCTTCAGCTACAGAGGACCGTGGTTGAGGAGTGAGGCGTCTCTCTTCCTTCCTTAATCTCAGGAAAGCCCAGCTCTTCCGGCCCCAGCCCTGCAGAACCAGCTGGCCTCGAGTCTCAGGGCCAGAAGTTGGCCTTCCCAGGAAGGGCTTGTCCTCTCTCAGACATCCCTGTCCACGTGACTACACCCGCCCCAAACCCGAAGCTGCCTGGGAGTTGGGCCAGCAGGGCAGAGCAGGCCTACCCTAGGCGAAGCGCTTATCTTTCTCATGGTAGGAGAAGGGGTCCCCGGGGAAGGGCTGAGGTGGGGGCTGGTTGTAGGCGCCCTGCAGGAAGATCCAGGCCGTGCCCACCACCATGATGGGCGTCACCACAAACAGGCAGAGTCGGTCCACTGTGCGGGCCACTCGGTTCCAGCAGTCCTTTTCCTGGGGGCAGGGAGACGGAGACAGTGGGGGTGAGGAAGGGCCTCAAACCACAGACCCACAGCCCAAGCTGGGGCCGGTGACGGAGGCGTGGCCTCGGTGTATCTGCGGGGCTTGCCTCAGGCTTGCGGTGGATGGGATGTGCTGGTGTGTCCCCAGCAGGGCCCAGGCCCCCCTGAAGTCAAGGCCTCTGTCTGTCCCTCCTCACCCCACTGGAGGGCTCCAGGGGCTGAAGAGGAGCTGGGGGTGCCTGGAGTCTCTCTCAGGGGGCTAAGGACGGTAAGTCGTCCCCTCTCCTCCCTCTTCACCCCTCCCAGCTATCCCCTACATGAACTGGAAAATGGTGCCCCTTTCTCAAGAGAGAAGTTCGAAAAATTGTGTGATACTGAACAACCACCTAAGTCTGCCTTTGAAATGTCTGAGTATGTCTGGAGTATCAGACTTGGGGTTGAGCAGGGACAGAAAATGGTTGGCAGCCCGGACAAAGAAGGGACCCTAAGGGAGCTGTGTTCCTGGCCCAGCGTGCTGCTCTGGGGTTCTAGGCGGGGGCTGTCCCTCCCAGGGTGCCTGGAGTCTGCACCCACTGTGAACTCCTTCATCTAGGTGGGTTCGTGTCTCACGTGGAACCGAGCCCCCTTAAGACAGGATACACCCGATGTGTGGCAGGCCTGTGGCTACTCACCTCATTGTAATTGTTCTGGTCCCTCATGTGGTTGACGATGAAGTTGGCCCCATCCACGGCTGGCTTCAGCTGACTGAAGAGCTCCTGCTGGGCTTGCTCAGAGCCTGCTGGGGGCTGGCCTGTGGATACCCGGCCAGAGGAGGGCATGAGGCCTGGCCCCAGCCCACCTCCCACGGACGGGCCAAAGTCCCAGGCTACACGGGGACCCACGTGCGCTGGTGAGGCGCCGGGCCAGCCCGTGCCGCTCCGACTGCTTCTCAAACATGAGGTCACTTCGGGACTTGAGCAGGAAGTACTCCTCGGCCTTGGAGATGTAGCCCAGGGAACTGCTTCTCCGGACGAGAGCCCCCGGGCTGGGCCCATCCTCTGCTGGGCGGGACATGTGTAGGAGTTTGGGCAGGGTCTCCAGGAAGAGCTGCGGCAGGTCAGGGGAGCACAGGAAAGCTATTTGACAGACATGGGTCACCTTCACACACCCAAGCGCCTTGACCCTCTGCCCGGCTGCCACAAAGTCCTCCCGAGTCTGACGCTGTCATCCATTTTTCCGATCCCCCGCTGATGGACACTTAGGTTGCTTCCAACTCTCCCCATTACTCACAGCACAAAGCACAACTCATTTGTTGAAAATGAATTATATATGAACAACAAAAAAGTAAGAAAAATGCCCTGACTGCTGAGCTCTCTTCTCCAAATGGTAAAGATCAAGCAAGTTGCTAAGGCACCTTCACATCCCAGAACAGCTGGTGGCCCTGCAGCGGCTGAGAGGCAAGGACAGCCCCCTCCTGGGTATGCTGCCCCCACATTCCTCACCTTTTTTTTTTAATTAAAAAATTTTTATTTTATTTTTGAGAGACAGACGGAGCATGAGCGAGGGAGGGGCAAGAGACAGGGAGACACAGAATCCAAAGCACGCTCCAGGCTCTGAGCTGTCAGCACAGAGCCCGACACGGGTCTTGAACCCACGAACCGTGAGATCATGACCTGAGCTGAAGTTGGTGCTCAACCAACTGAGCCACTCAGGCGTCCCCCTCACCTTCTTTTTTTATTTTTTTCTCTTTTTTTTTTTAATTTTTTTTAATGTTTATTTATTTTTGAGACAGAGAAAGACAGAGAATGAGCAGGGCAGGGGCAGAGAGAGAGGGAGACACAGAATGTGAAGCAGGCTCCAGGCTCCGTGCTGTCAGCACAGAGCCCGACGCGGGGCTTGAACTCACGAACTGTGAGATCATGACCTGAGCTGAAGTCGGACGCTTAACCGACTAAGCCACCCAGGCGCCCCTCACCTTCTTTTTTTTTTAAATCAGGGTGAGGGGCTCAGGTCATGATCTCATGGTCTGTGAGTTCGAGCCCCATGTCGGGTTCTGTGCTGACGGCTCAGAGCCTGGAGCCTGTTTCAGATTCTGTGTCTCCCCCTCTCTCTGACCCTCCCCCATTCATGCTCTGTCTCTCTCTGTCTCAAAAATAAATAAACATTAAAAAAAATTAAAAAAAATAATCAGGGTGTAACACATCCAGCAGACTGAGCAAATCTTAAGTGTAGAGCCAGATGGAGTTTTACAGACACATTCAACTGCGTAAACGCCACCCAGGTGAGATATCAACCCAACACGGTCCCAAGGGTTCCCTCGTGGCTCCTGCCGTCACTTCCTACCCACCCCCAGGGGTAACCACCATCCTGATTTCTATCACTGATGGCTGGCTGTTGCCAGACCTTGAACTTTCGGGAGAGAAAACTGTGCGGCCTGTGCTCTTTAGTGTCCGGCTCCTTCCAAGCCCCCGTGTGCTAGGAGAGCCGTCCACGCCGCGTGGGTGGCAGCACGTGGCGCTTCTGCACGGCTGGGTGGCACTCCCCTGTGTGAGCACGTTCTCCTGGAGAGGGACGGCCAGACAACCTCCAGCGTTTGGCCTGGGCCCCTCACCTTCTTGACCCCCTCAGACAGCACGTGGGTGCTGGGTGTGCGAAAGTGGATGTTGAGCACGATGACACAGATCACCACGACCATGGTCACCAGCACCATGCCGAAGAGCAGGAACCTGTAGGCACACACTCAGCCTGGAGCCCACGGGGCAGGGCGAGGCGTGCTGGGGCTGTTGGGGCGGGGGAGGGCGAGGGGTAGGGCGGGGTGGGTGAAGCGTGGCGTGGCATAGCCGTCACTCACTTGCCGATGAGGGGGATGGCCATGGATGTGGCGGGCAGCCGCTTGGAGATGAGCAGCAGGAAGACCGACTGGGCCAGGAGCACCGAGATGGCCATCGACGTCTTCTCGCCACCTGGGGGAGCCCGGACTTAGCTGCTACCTCTGGTCTTGACCCCAGCGGGTCCCACTGTGGCCCCCTCACCACCATTCGCGATGCCACGGTACCTTGATCGACATCATGGGCTTTGGAGCTAGGGCACCTAGCTCTTCCACTTACTGGCTGGGTGACCTTCGGCAAGTAGCCTAACCTCTCTGTGCCTCAGTTGTCCCAACTGCTAAATGTCGTGAGGACAAAGTGAGAGAGCGTTTCACGCTCCTCACTCTGCCAGGCGCTGGGCAAGCGCTCAGCGAACACCGGCTATCACTGTTGGCCAGCTCCCTGCCACGCAGCCCTCCCCAAATCACAGATCTGTGTGTCCCACCCTGTACAGAAAGCTCCGGGACATCCTTATAGCACCGATGATACCCTAACTCCTAGTCCTCCACTCAGAGACCCCAGCCGGGCACTGCCCAGCTCTTCCCACCTGAGGTCCTGAGCATGTGGGGCCGTGGCCACTGTGGTCACAGGTCCCCAGCCCTGCCCCAGGGCCCCTTCTCTATCTGCAGGGTGCCCACCAACCCACCTCCAGCTCAAGCAGCGCCTCTTCCAGGAAGGCTTCCCCCATTTTACTGCCCCTCAGCCTGTGCTCCTAGTTCTGTGGCTTCTACAGTCTCTGCCAGCAGCAGAGGCTAGATTGCGTTTGTCCCTGGGGCTCACTGTGCCTTGCTTACAGTAAGCATTTGAAACGATTCTGAAACCAAGTGAGCGAAGATTGCACATGTCCTTCTAGAACCAGGTGAGCGTAGATTGCACGCTTCCATGCCTGGCTTCCTGGAGATCCCGTTTTCCGCCCACTCGTTCAAAGTGGACGGCCTTCTGTGTGTCATGACCACGTCATGGTCACACGTGGTGGCCAGGACAGACCTGTTTCTGTTCAGAGAGATGGTCTAGGGGTTCTCCCTAGGGTCCTGGGGAGGCCTGCTGTGAGCAGCAGAAGCAGGGTCCAAGAGGGACTGTCCATTTGGGGATATCGGACACGGTCACAAAACCCTCCCCTTGGCTGGCCACCCCCCGCCCCCTTGCCTGGACCGTGGGCAGGGAGCCCCGGGAGTGGTGACCCCGTTGTGGCTCCTGGAGGAGGTGAGGGGAGGGCTGGGGAGGCCCATGCGCAGATGCCCTCGGGGACAGGGAGGGGCTGGGGCAGGCTCAGGCTCACTGTCAGCCGGCAGGTAGAAGACCAGGTTGATCATGAAGGAGATGAGCACGCAGGGCACCAGGATGTTGATGATGTAGAAGAGGGGCTTGCGGCGGATGATGAGGTAGAAGGTGACGTCCTGGTGGCCGGGACTGTCCAGCGGGACACTGGGGTCCACGTTGATCCTGGCTGGCCGGTGCACTATCTCCCACTCCCCGTTCTCTGAGGAGGGCAGGAGGACACCTCAGTGTCAGGCCAGGCAAGGGGGCGGGTTGGGGGGGGCGGCGGGGAAGGACAGAGGTGGGGTGGGGTGGGGGGGCTGGGTGGAGTGAGCCAGCCCGAGGGCGCGCGCAGAGGAGGGTTTAGGTTCTGGTGGTGGGTGTCTTTCCCTGGGGCTTGGGAAGGAGGTTTCAATCTGCAAGGGGGAAATTCTGCCTTGGGAGTGTGGTTTTTTGTTTGTTTTGAAAATAGAGAAGCTGAGGCTGTGTGTGGTTCAAACAAGGAGTCTTAGAGATAATGACGTGGTGAGAGTAAGACCAATGCCCCCGCCCCCAAACCCCAGTGATGTAGCCGCCTTGGGACCGGTGTGACATAGGTTTTCTCTGATGAACAGGGGTGTGTGGTGGGGAGCCCCATAGAAGACCTGAGCCCGGTCATAGATAGGAGTGTGGGGCGTTGGCAGGGGGCAGCATACACAACATTAGGATCGGTGGCTAAAGCCGCAACCACGCCTCTCGGCTTCCTGGGAACAGAAGATTAACTACCCCCCTCATTTGTCAGTTACATCCATCCCTAGGGACCCTGTCCAGCCCAGGAGGGTCTTCTGGCCCGGGGAAAAGGAAGGGTGGGGCCAGTGTCTGTCTCTGCCTTTGGGACACAATCCCCTCCTGGGGATTTCTTTCCTTTCAATGTGCTAGATTTATGTCGCTAAGTATGTCTGCGTGTGTTTGCGGGTCGGTATGTGTCTGTGCATCTGGGTCTCCCCGCCCGTCAGTGTGCCTGTATGTCCACGTTCCAGGTGTACATGGGTGTGCCCACGTGCATCTCTGGCGGGGAGGCGTTGGTGCGACCGTACCCACGGGTGTGCGTCTGAGGGGCCTGCCCACCCACCAGCTGCTACTCTCAGCACCTGTGAAACCCGCAGGGTCGATGATGATCCACTCCACAGGATAGGAGCGGCCCTCTTTCTCCTCCTGCTTCAGACTCAGGGTGATCTCCTTGGCCGTGTACTTGAGTGAACTGGGGAGAGCAGCGGGGGGAGGGTGGTCCTCAGCCACTGGCTGCGGCCACTGAGGGCGGAAAGGCCAGTACAGGAGGTTCACGGTCAGAGGCGCCCTTGTGGGTCTGGGGGAGCTCTAATCAGGACTGAGGGTGCCTCGAGCACCTCTCTCAGCCCCTGGCACGGTGCCCGGGGGTGAGGGCTGCCTGGAGAAGTGGGTGCACCTGAACTTGAGGGAGCAGTTCTGCCAGTCGAAGGGGAAGTAGGTGACGGAGATGGGGCAAGAGGAGCGGAAGATGGCGGGCGGCAGCCAGTACACGTAGCCCGAAGGGTAGACGAGCACGTTGCAGGCGTAGGAAATCTGGAAGGAGCCGTCGTTGCTGAGGGACAAGGACAGAGGCCACCATGAATGCCAGCCAGCTGGGAGCTGGCAGAGATGGGGGAGGCGGAGGGTCGAGGGGATGCCAGGGAGGGTTGTGGCTCAACTTGTTCTCCAGCACAATCTCTGGGAGCCACAGCATGTCAGGGGGCAGGCGCAGGACACTGATATTTCCAAATTCTTCAGCATCCCACTGCAGCCGGGGGTCCGTCCAGCCCTGGAACCCGAAAGGTATGTCAGCAGTCGGCTCTGCTGTCGTCCAGGCTCCCCCTGCTCTCCTCACTTCCCTGGGGGAACACTGGACAGGGTCTGGGAACTGTGACAAAAGAAGTTTGGGGGAGGTGGGTGCAGAGTTAGGACTCAGGTCCGTCACGTACAGCTGTGTAGAACGTACACTGCACAACAAAGGGAGCATATTTCATTGTGGACACAGAAGACTTACGTCTATATTATGAACTTCTGATGGATGGCAGAAGAGTGTTTTCTAATAAAATCAGAATACCGTGACAACCTTCCCGTAGGTAAAGAATCCCAATTCACCGGAAGTCTCCATCTGAGCTTGTGGCTGTACAAGGTGGTGGGAAGGGCAGCTGGGCCTGTGGGTGGGAGCCAGCTCCTCCTGGAGGCCAGGAGGATCCCCTCCTGGAGATCCCTAAGCAGAAGGAAGCATGGGCCCTACACCCTCACCCCCCGGCTGTGAGTGGGGTCGTCTCCTTACGTGCTCAATCCACACGTTAGTGGTGAGGGTCTCCTCAACTTCTTTCTGTAATCACACAAGAGCACTGTCCCCTAGGGCCCGCACTGCTCACCTGCACACATTCAGCAGGCAGCTACTTCCCGCCACCCCCCGGAGGAAACCACGGCAACTGGCCTGACCAGACTCCTGGCCCAAGCACGCACAGTCAGGAGGGGCTGGGCAGACCAAGGAGCAGGGAGGGGACAGCCCTGAAGTGTGTCATGGGTCTGATATGGGGCACACCCCAGAGCTGAAGCTGGAGGGGAAGGGGCATCGGCTCGAGGCCTGTGGGCAGCAGTGAACCTGGAGAACGCTGGAGCGTGCTTCCCCAGGAGAGGAGCTACCACAGGAGCTACCAGGCTGGGACCTTGAGCTTCGTCCGTGGCCATCCCAGTCCAGGAGACAGCCAGGCCTCCAGGAAGCCATCCCCGCCCTCGGGTCCCCAGCCCAGCCACAGAGGGGCCTCTCACCAGAGAGATGAGATTGGAGAGTGTGAGGGCCAGCGAGACCTCCACACTCTCATCTTTGTGAGCCACAGGCCGGAGCTCCTTGCTGTAGCCCTTCTCTTCAAACAGGTGCCGAATCAGCCGCTCCTCCTCGTTCAGGCCCCAGCTGCCTGGAGAGGGACAGGAAGAGGGATGGGGTGCTGGGAGGGGGGACCGGGAAGGGGGCTGCCGTGAAATCCTGCCAGGCCATGGGGCTGGGCTGAGCTGCGGGGATCCGACCACTCCCCAGGAAGGGGTCCTGGCGGTCAACCCCCTCCAGAGTTGGGGTGGGAGCTGGGCCTGATGCAGGGGAGGAGTAGGAGGGGACCATGCAGCAGGGACCCTGGGTGCAAGTCCTGAGGGACCCTTCGGGGCAGGGTGATGCCCACTCTTACCACACACGACCAGGGCAGCCAGCAGCCCCAGCGTTAACACCGGCCCCTCCATCCTGTCCCTCTGACTAGGTCTTGTGGCCCCTCCAGTCTACAGGGCTGGGGAATGTGGGTGGGTAGGAGAGGGGACAGGTGCTGGGTTGGGAGGGGGGGAGTGTGAAGGGAAGAGGCGGCCGGAAACGCAATCTGACACCTCTGGGCATGACTGCTGGGTAGAAAACCCAAGGCAGGTGACAAGGGGGTGGGGACAAGGACTGGCTGCCCAAAGACATGAGGCAAAGATCCCAGGCTGGAATTCTCTGCAATTAGCGGTAGGGCTGGGGGCTGGGTAGGGGCCCTGGACACTGGGGGCAGTGCTGGTCAGTCATGCCTAGGGGAGTGGTGGCACTCAGCTGTGGCTGTTTCTTGGAGGGGGGGGCAGACAGTATGCTGAGCTGGGGGCTTAGCAGCCTCTCTCCAGTGTCTTTGTGACCTCCGCCAACTGCTTCTGGGGGCAGGGCCCTGTCTGGCCCTGTCTAACGTCCACCCATCCAGTTCCCAAGAAAGCCCCAGAGTCATCTGTGTAGATCATAAATAATGTTTATTGAAGCAGCTGTGATTTTCCGATGGCACATCTGGGAAGACACACGGACCCAGGTCCCCCGCCCCCCACACCCAGCCAACTGTGGCTGTGACTGTTTGTCATCATAGGAGCCCCTGGGAGCAGTAGGTCCTGACGGGGGGGTTAGGGGTCCAGATGTGGTTCATGGCCCCCGGGCCGAAGGAATCTGAGGGCTCGGTGGGTGGTGCCCCCCACTCTACCCTGCACCCATCTGGGGTCCCTCTGCCTCTGCCAGGGCGGCCAAGCGGAAGGCCTGCAGGGCCTGCACCAGCAACCGGGGAAGGCTGCGGGCCATCGTGGCTGGCTCCAGGCCCACCAGGCCACCAAAGACCACATGCTGGCCCCCCAAGCCTGCCCGCACCCAGGCTCGGAAGAGGCCGGTCAGTGTCTTGGAGCCCAGATCTGCCAGGACCTGCAGAAGGAGAATCGGGGCTCACAACCTCACTGGGTCTCCCCCCTTGTGGCCCCCAGAAACTCTCACCCAGATCCACTCCCCTCCATAGCCCCCGATCCTGCACACTTCTGCTCACTTGGACCCCCCCCACGCACCCTTCCACTCACACCTTTCCCTCACAAGTTCCCATCCACCCCACCTAGCACCCAGCTTACACACAGCTGCCCTCCCCACCCTTTTCTCCCAAGACACCCCTGCCTCCACTGCAAGCTGCTGGCAGGTCCTCCCTCTTGCTGTGGAGGGTGCCCTTTCTGTCCCCCCTACCTGCTAGGGCTGACCCAGGTTGGCCTTCTGAAGCCACTGTGAGCGAATGTGGGAAGCCTGAGGACCTACCTCATGGAAGTCCATGGCCAAGTGCTCTGATGGGACCTGTAGGATCCAGGCATGGGTGCCTTGAAGTGTGGCCAACTTCTGTTGCAGTGTCTCCAACCCAGGGCAGCCTGAAGGAAGGGGAGAGGTCCCGGGAATAACAGAAAACTGACACCAGCAAGGCACTGGGAGAGGGATTCCCACCAGGACCCCAGAATGGCCTCCCAGTGGGCAGATTTCTTGTCATGCTACACACGGGGAAACTGAGGTTCAGCAAATGGTCTCTGCTGACCCTGAGGGCGGCCCAAAGCCACAAGTGCCCCCAAAGAGTCATCCTCCCTGCTGCAGGGGAGGGGTCGGGTGGGGAGAGCTAGTCTGCTGGTTGCCCCATGGGTGGGTAACCGCTTCCCAGAGCGGACCTTGGGAGAATCCCCGCAGGGTTGGCCGCCCTTGGCCTGCTACTCTCCCCGCAAAGGCCGGCAGGGGGCGCCCTTACCGTTCCCTTCCTGGCGCTGCTCTGGTCTCCGCTTCGGGAACCGCGCGCCTGCAGCCCGCGATCCTGGGGAGACGCGGGGTTAGGGGATCGCCTCCGCCGCGCGGAGTCGGCGTGCGGGGGCTGGAATATGAAGGCATGGGGTACCTGGGTGCAGCCGCTGCTCGCGGGCAGGGTGCCTGGGAGGCTCTAGGAGCGACAGAGCGGAGCGAGCCAGGGCTGGGGCCAGACGCCGCATCCCTGGGCTCGGGCCGAGCAGGTCCTGAGCGCCCCGCAGCAGGTCCAGGAGGGTGTGCGCCAGCGAGCGCAGCTCTGCGGGCAGGACAAGCGTCCGGAGGTCAGACGTGGGCCAGGTCCCCTGCCCTCCCGGCCCAGCCCTGGGAACTGGACTGACCGCATCGCCTCCGGCGCTGCAGGCACTGCTGTTGCGCCAGACGCGCACAGGCGACCGCGGGCCCGGAGCACAGGCGGGAGTAGAAGGCGCACGGCGGGGCGGCGTCTGCCTGCGGCTCCGCGGGCGGGTCCCAGGCCAGAAGCTCCCGGCAGCTGGGTTCCCGGCTGGAGGGGATTGCTACAGGGGTCGACGGGGACCATCTCAGCCCTGGCTTTGGGGCCTAGCGTCCGCAGCCCTCCCCTGAAGGGAGACAGGCTTTCTTGACGCCCTAAGGGGCTGGGGGGCGGGCGGGGTGAAGATGGGCTTGTTCCAGTGTTCCAGGGCTGTTAGCGGGACACTTCGGGGAGGGGGGAATAGGAATGGGGCGCTCACCGCTCATCTGCTCCTGGAGCCAGTCCTTGAACACGGCCACTCGAGTGTAGACTCCGGGCTTCCCTGGCTCTCCGCATCCGTCCCCCCAGGAGGTGACCCCGTACAGGACCTCCTTGGGGCGGGGGCCAGGCTCAGAACATGTCAGGGGGCCTCCGGAGTCACCCTGCGGGACCCGAGTCAAAAGAGAGGGTACTACATTGACCTGCCCCCTCCTATGCCAGCTTTACACTTGGCAGGCAGCTTTGAATTCTCCTGGGGTTACTTCTTGTACCCATTTTAGCAATGAGAACACAGAGGCTCAGACAAGTTGAATGACAGCCTGACTGTGGAAGGAAAGAGGCTATTCTTTCCCTGGGGAACCAGGACCCTCCGGCACCCTCCAGTCAATCAGGGCTCATACCTGGCATGAGTCGATGCCCCCGGCCAGGTAGCCGGCACAGAGCATGCTGCTGGGGTGCAGCTCGGGCCCCAAGGCCCTTTTGCAGGTGTCAGCACTGAGCAGGGGCACTCGGGCCTCCCTGACCGCCTCAGCCTCAGGCCCGTCTACAGGGAAACGGTGGAGGGGGCTCAGGCCTTCAGGGCAGGAGCGTCGCTTCGGGGGGACCCCCCCTCCCCCGCCCTGCCCTCCTTGATTCCTACCCCCCTGCAAGACCAGGCAGCATTTTGCGAAGCAAGGAAGTCAGATTCGCTACACCCCCGGCCTTCCCAAACTCCATCACCCCAGCACCCCATTCTTCCCACCCACTCACACTCGCGCCTCACCCAGGCCCGGGCCTGCCCCATACCTTCGAAGAGGGCCCCCCAGCCCGCGATGGCGCAAGCCGTGCCGGCTGGGGGCTCCCGGGGCCCCTGGGGCAGGCACACAGGGCGCACCGCCCCTGCCCAGCTCACCGGCGTCCACAGCTGCACGAGGGCCAGGTCGTTGTGGAAGGTCCGCGGGTCAAACTGCGGAGGGGGTGGCGGCGCAATATCAATGAAGCGTGGGGTGGGGGTGCTGTTCCCGACTCTGAGAGCCCGGGAACTGTCCTCTCACCTTGGGGTGGGGCAAGATGCGGTTCACCGGCACCTCCTCCGCTTGCTCTCCCCGGGGGTCCTCGGCCAGCGTCACCGTCCACAGAAGCTCGTTCTGGGCGCTGCGGGGAGAGCGGCGGGTGATACGCAGGACAAGGGTGCAGCGGGTCCCTTGGAGACCCTGCCCTCCGCCCACAGGCACCACCCAGCAAGCCCGCACGCCGGGCTCTTTCTCCGCTGTTACTCGCGGGGCAGGGAGGGTGGGCCAGAGCGAGGCGGCGGTCCCCAGGAGGCCCCCGAGCCGGGCGGGTGGTTCCCTGATAGCGGCTCCCTGGCTGGGGTGCGTGGGCGCCTCGAGGCCCGGGAGCTGGGCAGGGCAGTGGCCGCCGCCAGGGGGCAGCAGAGACCGGCCCTCGCACGTGTCGCCCGCCCGACGATCCCGGAAGGAAGTGTTGGACCAAGCGTTGGGGATCTGGGCCGGTCAGGGGCCTGGGGCCCAACGTACCCCGCGAAGCAGTGCGCCGCGGTGAGTACCCAGGACGCCGCCACCAGGACGCCGCCGCACAGAGGCTGCCCCCCGACTTGCAGCCTCACCAGCCAGGGCCAGGCCCCCGGCGGCGCAGCGCTACCTCCGACAATGCGGCCGTGGGCACGCGTCACGTTGACAGTGCTCGGGCGCCGCTCGCCACACGGCCCTAGAAAGGTGGCATCGGAGTCACAAGGGACAAGTCCTTGCCGCCCTGACCCTTGAGGCCCCTCCAGGGTTCACCCTGCCCTCAGCCCTAACCCCCTCGAGCCCTTTCAGCCTTACCTGGGGCGGCTGGATCCTGCGCTTGTGGCCTAGGACGCCCAGGTCCTGCTGAGACACAGACCTTTGAGCCTCACTACTACCCTCCCACCCTCCCTACCTGCACCCCCGGCAGAGCCTGGGCCCTCTCCCTGCGCTGCCGCTCCCCTTCTGTTACTCCACCCCTCCAGGAGTCAGGGTCCGTTTCAGCAGCCATAAACTTCTCACTGTCCCTGCCCTCCTGCCTTGGCACGCGCTGTGCCCCATGCCTGGCATGCTCTTGCCTCTTGGAGAGACCTTCTTAAGCATCATCTCTGTTGTAGCCCCACCTAGTTTCTGTCTCCGAGAGGGAGTCAAGTCTGGAGGGAAGGGATGGGGTGGACAGGAGAACGGACGCAGGTAGTCAGTGCGAGCTCACCCGGGCACGGGACCGTGTGGTTGGCACAGCCTCTGCACTCGTGGAGTCTGTGCTGGATCTCCATTGCCACTCGATTTACTGCCCACTGGGCGCTCCTCTGGGCAGCCTGCAGCGCTTTCGTCCCCTGGGCTGACAGAGCTGCTGGGACAGAGGGTACAATCATGCATGGCTGGGGAAGGACCTCAGGCTCCAGCCCTGAGCCTGCCTCGGGAGACAGGGGGAAGCAGGTCAGGCTCCAGGAGCACCGGGCAGAATGGGGAGGAGAGAGAGCCCCAGGGGCCTGAGGGCCCAGCGCTCGGAGCAGATGGTCCCGGATTCTCAACCCACTTGACCTGAGCTGGGCTGGAATCTTTAAAGAGGGACTTGCCTTAAACATCTTGAAGGAAAAACAGCACCTCAAAGGTAGAGACATCACAAAACTCAGGCTTACAGACAAAATAACTCACCGAGTTGCCTACCTTTGGGCCCAGATAGCCAAGGAGCTGCCCTCCTGGACCCCTTCCTCCTGCTAAACCCGCTAACCCGGAACCTTCCCCAAAGCATACCCCTTGGCAGTGGCTGCCAGGTCCCCTTCCCTGTGCACCCTGGTCCTCCCCCTCCCTCTCCCACCCGTGCCTCTGTTTCTGGCCCCTTCTCCCTGCAGGGTGGGCGGAGGGGGCCAAAGGCCTCAATGAGTGGGGGTGGCAAGGTCATGCTCGCCAGCCCCACCCCACTTCCTCTGAGCTCCTCCCACCTCTGCCGCCCCCTCAGAGCAGCCCGGGCTCACCTTGCAGGGTGCTGGGGGGCAGGCGCATGTACAGTGGGTGCCCAGCGACAGACGGTAGGTCTGGGAAGGGCAGCAGCAGCAGCAACACAGGCAGCAGCATGGTGACCAACAGCCAGGGCGAGCGACCCCGTCCTCTTTCCCCCTCGGAGTCTGCCCTCCAGGTGCTTATCCTTGGGTGTCTGCCTCCCACTGCCTTTCTGTCCCTGGGCCCTGAATTCGTGTCCCTCAAATCATCCGACTCTGTTCTCGTACATCAAAATCACCCGCTTCCCTCAGTCGGTCCCTCACCTGGCCCTTAACTCCCGGGAGCCCACAGGGGACTGGGGCTTGGGGGGCTATATAGAGGACAGGCTGGGGGGGTACTCGGGAGGGGGGCCAGGGCTGGGGGAGGGATCGGGATGGGGGCTCGACCCTCACCTTTGAAGTCCCACGGTCCCAGCTCTGAGGCCCCCCTTCTGTCAAAGGAACCCTTGTTTCTGCGGCTCCATCAAAGGGGCCTGGACAGGCCAGAAGAGCTGACAGTTGGGCTGGGGGCCAGGCAGAGGGGGGCTGGTGGGCAGGGGCTGGCCCTGTCTCCGAGGCTCTGATGGCGGGGGGAGTCCCATCTGCCTCTATTCCCTGAGGAGTTTAGGACTGTGCTGGGGGCACACACTCCTGGAGGGAGGAGGGCAGGGGGTGTGTGAGGGTCCTCGGCAGCCCCACCCCCTGAGGAGGTGCCCGAGCTCCCAGCCCCTGTGCCCCTAATTGCTTGGCAGCGTCTCTCCCCGATGTAGCCATTTCTAAAGATGATCAAAGCGCCCTAATTAGCGCCGTAATTGCCGCACTGGGGGTGGTGGGGTGGGAAGAGGCAAAGGCAGGCCCTGAGAGGAAGGCAGACATGAAAGGCCCCACCAGTGGCCCAGTTTGGGTAGGACCGGCCCCAGCAGCTTCTGACGCTCTCCCAGACCCCCTGCCCCTACGCAGTGCTCGCTCGGCCTGTCCAGCATTGTTCTCAGTTGCTATGACCCTGATCTGGCCGGAGGGAATCTTCTGGAGTCTCACGGGAAGGGCCACAAACGAGCAGCTCTCCTGGGACCAAGCTCCCACCTGGGGCAGAGAGGAGGTGCCCTTCTGCCTCCACAGAATGTCCTGGGGCCAAGAAAAAGGATCTTGGCACCCCAATTCATGCCGGTGACCCAGGGTGACTTTGGCAGGCCTGGTGCCTTCCCAGACCAGATTCTGCCATGACGTTGCCCCTGTAACACAGTGTCCTGTCTTCTCCAGCCCTTTCTCCTTCTGCGCAGGTGAACGAGCCTCCGATCGGAACCTGCCTTGCTTCGTAAGACAGAGCCCCAGACCTGCAGAGATAGCCTTGAGCCTGGGGTCCCGGGGGTGATGGGTGAGATGCAGGGAAGGGGGGCAGCCAGTTCCAGCAGCTTCTCCAACTTCCCCCTTCTATGCCGCTGGCCAGCAGAGAATGTGCGTGGCCTCTTTTTCCTCTCTGAAACTCTCTTCCTCCTTGATCACCGAGATGTCCCATCATTTTGATTCTCCACTCCCCCCATCCTTGGGCGCTGGCCACAAAGAGGTTTCCACCCGCTGGAGCCCCGCTGGAGGTTGCCACCCACCCAGTGTTGGGCTGGAGTTGCTCATGTTGGCTCTGGAGGGCTGAACATAGACGTCTCTTCCCAAGTCTGCACTGGGTGACATCATATTGGTAGCTTGAAAGCAGCCACTGTGGGAGGATTTACACCACGGAAACCAGCACCCAGTACAAATCAGAGCCTCCCTGCCTTCCGCCCCGCAAGAGCCAGGTCAACATTACCCAGCACACCACTGTATATGCCCCCTTCCCCTCCCCGTTACCACCGCACCTCATGAAGACAATCCCTCTGGTTCAGGAATGCCATGAAATAGTGTCTGAGTATGGGTTATTGTGAGTGAATATTATAAAGTTGGAAATTATTTGTATTCATCAGAATATCTATCCATCTCAAGAGGGTGTATGTCTAGATAGGGGATACCTATTTTCTTTTTTTTTTTTAACTTTAACAAAATGTTTATTTACTTTTGAGAGAGAAAGAGGGAGAGGGAGAGAGGGAGCTCAAGCAGGGGAGGGGCAGAGAGAGACGGGGACACAGAATCCAAAGCAGGCTCCAGGCTCTGAGCTGTCAGCACAGAGCCCGATGTGGGGCTGGAATCCACAAACCTTGAGATCATGACCTGAGCCGAAGTCAGACGCTCAACTGACTAAGCCACCCACGAGCCCTGGGGCTATCTATTTTCTTATCTACCATCTCCAAATTCTTGGCAGAGAGGGTGTTAACTCTCAACACAGCCTATACTTGAAGAAAGTGTCCAAAGCAAATGATCTGTGGTTCCAAGAAAGAGCCGTCAAGGTAGGGGACCCAGAAAGCAGAGAAGGTGGTTGGAAAGCCTCACAGGCCCCTGGGCGGAGAGGCTAACGCCACCCTCGGAGGTGGAGCCAGCGTCCAAGCTGGAGAGATTAAGGCCTGGAGCGAGCTCCCCCCAAGACGGAGCCCCCTGTGGCCGCTCTCACTGGAGAATGCCACAAGGAGGGGCATGCTTTGTCGGCATTTGGCACCTCGGTCCCTCAGCCACTTGGATCCTGCCAAAGCCAGGCGGGCCAGGCCAGAGCCTTTGAGCCACCTCCCCCCCACTCCTGCCCCCACCCACCCTTCTGCCTCTGCTGGTCTTCAAGGACTGGTGGGAGGCCGAAAAAGACCAGAAGCTGCTGGTCTGTTTACTGCCTCTCCTGCCCCAGTGCCACTGCCAGAGAAAATTAGGGGCCTTACAGCACAGATGGTGATTCACTCAACCCCGCCTCCCTCTGCCGCTTCCCTGCACCGCCCCCCCCCCCCCCCCCCCCCCCCCCCCCCCCCCGCCAGCCAGGGCCCTGCCCTCTCCTCTCCTCTCCTCTCCTCTCCTCCCCTCCCCTCCCCTCTCCTCTTTCCTCCCCTCTCCTCCCCTCTCCTCTCCTCTCCTCTCCGCCCCTCTCCTCCCCTCCTCTCCCCTCTCCTCCCCTCCCCTCCTCTGCCCTCCCCTCCCCTCTCCTCTCCTCCAGGTATACCCGAAGTCTGGTCAGTTTCATCCACTTCCTCAGGTCGCCTCTTGAGAACCAGGTCGAAACCCACGTTTCGTGCAGCTTTTTTTTATTACTGATGACTGGTCCTCCTGGTTGTCCTTGGCCTCTTCCACTGGAATGGCCACCATCCCGACAGCGTGTCCTCTTCTCTGCCACATCCCCTCTGGCACCTTCTTCAGAGCAGTTGCTGCTCTGTTGCCGGCTGTCTGGTGGGGACTTGCCTGTCCCAAGGGGCTGGGTCTCCCACAGGCTAGTCGAGTGGCAGACCCTCCCAGACCTCCTTGTCACTGCAGGGCTCACGGCCGGGCCCTGTCAGACCCAAAGGTCCCCAAAGGCCCTCGCCCACCTGCAGAGCAGAAGAGGTGGGGGCTGATGGGGGAGAGCCTTGGGGACTGCACAGATTTGAGGGAGAGAGCATCTTCCCTCACATCTGCAGCAGAGCTGGAAGGAAGGGCAGGGACCCCGGAAGGATGAAGGAATCCTTTGTTAGGAATCAAGGGAGCCGGCAGGAGGGAGAGGCTGGCATTTCAGTGTCCCATTGGAGTTCAGCTTAGCCAGAGGACCCGCCGTCCGGCCCGGGGGGCTCCTGAGGATGGTGGGGTGGGGGCTGCCTAGTGAGGAGAGGCTGATACCCACACCCTGAGGTTCCTGGTCCCTCACGTACAGAGGGCAATCTCACTTGTGCCCACAGCCCGGAGAGCCGGCCTGGAGAGTGGATGAGTCTGCGGCTTCAGGCTTTTGGGGACTGTTGTAGCGTTGGGGGCGGAGCGCAGTGTGGAGTGATGTGGCCAGCTGGACGCAGCTGTAACACGCATGTCTGGCAGGCTATGTACGTTGTAACGGTCTGGGTGAAAAATGCAAATGCAGGGCCCCTTGCTCCACAATTGTTGAGAATTTTGAGACATGGCAGCAGCACGTTAAACCAAGTGTGGGGCCTTGCTGAGCACGGGGAGTGCCCCAAGTGAACACTCCGTTGGTGAGCAAGTTGGACCCCTGGTACTGTTCACAGAAAAGGAGCCGTGGTTCTGGGGCTCCCTGGCCCAGGAACATCGGGAGCAGATTCCTCTTTCTCTCTCTCCCTACCCAACAGTGGAGAACTGAGGGCCAGGGGAGCCCTCCACCCACCAGCTCATCGGCATAGAGCTTCTGAAGGTCCACCTGAGCACAGGGAGGAGAGAAGAGGTTTGCATCAAGCGAGAAACTGGGGTTTCACCGGGCAATGCCCAGAAGGAGAAGATTCTAACCTGGCAGGTGGAGAAGGCTCAGAATCTGGCCAGGTGTTGGCCAGGGAGCTGCCGCTTCCAGCCGGAAAGCAGCCTCTGCCAGCACAGCCAGGGCTGTGCCTGGAAGAATGAGACAATTTCACGTCTATTTCCCAGCCAGTCGAGATTCCCCAACAATCTGGTTAGAGCCCTCTGCAATTGTGAGCTTGGTTATTTGTCGTCTGTCTGCCGCAGGGTGGCAGGGCTTTGCGCCCCGTCCCTGTGGTGTCCCCAGCACCTAGAACAGAGCCTGACACACTGTGTTTGTTAAACAACTGAAGAAATGGATGGTCAGTACTGGCCCCTCTCCCGGCTCCAGCGTCAAATCACCTGCCTCCTGCACATGAACCTCAGCCTGTCCCAAGCAGTCCTGGTGTCTCCTGTTCCCCCATCGGCTCCTCCTGTGCAGGGGCTCGGGCCCCCTCCTTGCACACCTATGTCCAGTCTGTGCAGTGCTGTCCTTCTCCCTGGAGCGTAGCTGGGAGAGACAAGTGACATCTTCTGGGGGCTGGATGGCACCAGCATCTCTCCCGGTTGGTGATCTTGGGACCCGGCAGAGCTGGGGACTTCCCCCTTCTGCTCTTCCCACATCCCTTCCTCTTTGCTGCCATGTTTTGGGGAGTGGGAGGGGCAGGATGACTGTCCAGGGTGAAGGAGAGCCTGGAGGGACTTTTAGTGGCATCCACAGTCCCCGGTTTCTCCACCCACACCCCCGTGGTCACAGCCGCCCACCTCGACCCCTCCCACAGGTGCAGGCAACGCTTCAGCCCCAAGCTCCTGCTTCAAAAGAGGGATGGAAAGAAACTTGGACCTTTTGTTGATATTTCTGGAAAAGTCCAGCAGGTCCATGTGAGGAAGCTCCAGCCCTGTAGCTTTCCCACCGGCACAGAGGCTGCTTTTGTGTTCTGAGGATGGTGGGGGGATCCTGGGCCTCTGGAAACGGGAAGGAGAGACCCGGACACTTGCCGCTCTAGGTCTCTATACTTGTCCTCTGGGGATGACCTTCCTCTTCATCCCTCCTCAGGCCCCTTCTGCCATGATGTGCTCACCCCTCCCTCCACCCCAAACCCTCCTGATCTCCTGGCCCCTGCCGGGGGAGTGGGCAAAAGGGCAGGAAGGAGATTCAGCTGACAGCCGAGCAGGCCACCTTCGGGGGCAGTGTCTCTGGACAGACTAGCGGGACCCACAGCCATGATCCAAAGTGGCCACGAGCCAGATTCAGATGCAGATTCTGAAGAGAGAGAGAACGGGCATGAGCAGGGGAGGGGCAGAGAGAGAGGGGGAGAGAGAATCTCAAGCAGGCTCCAAGCCCAGCGTGGTGCCCGGAGCCCAACACATGGCTCCATCCCACAACCATGAGATCGTGACCTGAGTCGAAGCCAAGAGTCAGATGCTTAACCAACCGAGCCACCCAGGTGCCTCCTGCCGGCACCTTGATTTTGGACGTCTAGCCTCCAGGACTGTGAGAGAACAAATTTCTGTTGTTTGAAGCCAGTGACGGCAGCTCCAGGAAACTAATACTCATCATCCTCTCTCAACCTCAAGTTCTCAATCTGTGAAATAGGATGATAACAGCCATCTCTCTGGGAGAATTAAAGAACACCTGTCAGGCTTCCTGCAAAGGGCTGGCAGGAGTTATCGTCATTGCTCTAGATCAGCGCTTGATGAATGTGCCGGAATTGATAGGATGCTATTTCCCTGCATGGACACAGCGAGAGCAGAGAGGCCTGATCCCGCAGGGCAGCACGGGAGATGTGGGAGCCCAGAGGACAAGAGAGAATGGGATACAGGGCCGTGGGGGGGGGGGCTCCCCAGGCTGTGTGTGGCCTTTCGCTCAGAGGGTGTCTGTGTAGGGGGCCCCCTGGCCCTGTGGGGCCTTCCTCATGGATTGCCTGCTTCCTTCAGCTTGTCAGCTTTACTTGCTGCTGTGACCTTCCCCCTCCCTCTGGGCTGAACTTGACTTTAAGAGGGAGAGGCAAGGCTGCTGCCTGGGGCGGGGGTTGCTGAGGCAGGGGCTGCCCCCCCGCAGGCTGAGTGGGTCTCTGAGAATGGGAATGTCCTAGAACCTGCACGTGGGGCTCTCTGAGGTTGGCGAGACCCCTGGCCTCCCACCTCACTTTTCACCTAATATTCTGGGCAGGAGCCACAGAGCGTGGGTGCATCCAGTCCACTCCCACGGCCCCCTTTCAGAACACAACATTTTGTACACACCCCACGATCTCCTCGGGCTCCACCCCTTCTCACCACCCTTTCCCGTCAGCCTCTTCTGAAGGGCTTGGGAGGGGAAGGGGGTCATCCCCACCACTCCCCTCCTCCCAGGCCAGTCCTCCCTTCTCCTGTGGGGCCACCTTGGCCACTGGCATCCCTGGGGGGCGGGGGGGGAGAATCTGCTTTTCTGTTTTAATCAGAGACCCCAACTTATTTTCATTTAGTGAGAGAAGTTGGAGAGTTCAAAGGAATTTTGTAAAAATTTCCAGGAAAACAGAAACGAAGAGGCGTGAGGTCACCTGGGTTTATAGAGGACGCAGGCTCGCTCCGCTACGACAGCTGCTGGGGTGAGTGCCGCTGCAGGCCGGCTCTGGGCTGGGCGGTTCACCTCTCCGGTTGCACCATGTGAAATTGCCATTCTGTTCTTCGAAATGGTCAGGTCCATTCAGAAAAGACCTGTAACAGTTTTTAAATTTTTTAAAAAATGTTTTATTTATTCTTGAGAGAGAGAGAGAGAGACAGAGCATGAGCAGGGGAGGGGCAGAGAGAGAGGGACACAGAATCCAAAGCAGGCTCCAGGCTCCGAGCTGTCAGCACAGAGCCCGACGCGGGGCTCAAACTCACAAGCGGTGAGATCATGACCTGAGCCGAAGTCGGACGCTCAACCGACTGAGCCACCCAGGCTCCCCAAGACCTGTAACGGTTTTATCTAAAAGCCTGGGTGGCTCAGTCAGCTGAGCTTCTGACTCTTGGTTTTGGCTCAGGTCATGATCCCAGGATCATGGGATTGAGCCCCACCCAGCATGCAGCCTGCTTGAGATTCTCTCTCTCTCTCTCTCTCTCTCTCTCGTTCTCTCCCTCTGCCCCTCTTCCCCACTCTGCTCTCCCTCTCTCTAAAAAAAAGGGGGGGGAAGTCAATATTTATAACATGCCAGAAACTGTCTTTTTTTTTTTTTTTTTACCATTTAAACATGATGGAAACCTTTAGAGAAGGAGGGTGTCTAGGCAAAACTCTTTTAAGTTGAAAAGGTGCAAAATTTTGCATACCACTGCTCAGCCTTGTGGGGGAAAGAATGCAGACCCTTTCCAGGGTTCTGCCTGCCTCCTCTCTTCTGTGTCTATTGTCTTTCTTTCCTGTGGTTTCTCTCCATACGTTTTCCTTCCCTTTTCTCTATTTTGCTGTCAGTTGTGTTTCTTTGAAACTTGCTAATTTAATGCCCTCGATTTCGACTGTAATATTCACATTTCTTCCTCTCCTACATGATCGATTATCCCTAATCAATAATTTTTCTTGTTGCTTTCAAATCTTTTTGTTACCATGAGATGATCTTTTTAGAAAACACGGTCTTTCTGATGAAGAGATATTTACTGGCGTCATGTGGTTTCCTTCAGTGTTACTTCCGTTTATTTTCTTTTGTTAAGATAAACCGAAATTAGATTTAATACATTATATTTAAAATATTCAATCAGGTCCCTTTATAGCAATACTTCTATCAATTTATCTCTCTAAACGTCTTACCCGCATCAGTGCAAAAAGAGATTACTGGAAACGGTGGTTATTCATTAATTACAGCTATTTCTGATAGGGAGATTTATTTTTATTTTGTTTTGCTTTTTGCTTTCTTCTTTGTGCTTCCTTGCCTCGCTTGAATTCTTTAAAACCAGCAGGTAGCATTTAGCCAAATGTAAAACATGAAGAATGTTACAAGAACTGTGTGGGCACAAGGAGGAAACTTATCAATGATACAAAGTTTGTTCCTGCAGTGTTTCATCCAATAAATATTAATGCCAAAAATTGGTTGAATATAGGGCAATTTCCTGTGGTTCGATGTATTACAATGACTTTACGATGACTGTTTGAGGTAAGTGTTATCAGACCCATTTTACAGATAAGGCCACTGAGGCTCAGAGGAGCTGAGTGGTGTGCCCAAGACCACACCAATAGAAACTGGAAGAGCAGAGACTAAAAGCAGTCCTGCTTGTTGTTGAAGGCCACACCCTTGACCACTGCCCAGCCCTGCCTCCTCCTGAGTCCATGGGTGCCTTCTGACTGTGTCAACCAGCTGGGATTTGCCCAGGGCTCAACACAAAGGTGGAAGGCTCTTCTTGAAAGGGTGGAGGGCTTGGCCCCCTCCTCAGGAGGCCTGGCTGTGCCCCAGAGGGGCAGGAGGGCACAAGGTGGAGCAGTTGTGATGACATCTGGGGGTGGGCGAGATCTGTAATGATGGACAAAGTAGCCGGCAGAGACGAGGGGCCAGGAGGAGTTGGAGCGAGGAGGCAAAGGAGAAATCAAGGCCCGGATGCCTGACACCAAAGTCCTTCCAGCACCCATCTTGCAGCCCCAGGGCCCCTGAGATCTGGAAGGCCATGTCAGGGGTGCCTCAGCCACTGTGTCCTGTCTGAGTCCAGCTACCAGGCATGGAGTAGAAGGGGAGTGCACACACATCAGGACCCCTCCGTAACCACATTCCAGCTGGGCACATTCTGCCCTCTGTGCCCCCTACACGGAGCTCCAGGCCCCATCACCTGGGGACCAGCAGAGGCCAGCAGCTTGGGCAGGGGACAAGAGGCTGGGGGGCGGAGGGAGGGGGCCTGCAGAGGGTGCAGCCAATAAATCTCCTGAGACAATTATGGCGGTAAGGCATAAACAAGGCGCTTTGCCTGCTGCAGCCGCCCCCTCTCCTGCATACACGCGGGCACGCGCATGCGCGCGCACACACACACACACACACACACACACACACACACACACTAAAGCGCGGACCATTTGCAGGGTAATGGCTTTGCGACAGGAGGAATTATCTGCAGCATTAGAGGTAGCCAGGCCAGGCACTGGGCCTAACGGATACCAAGGGAAGAAGCAGGTGCCCAGGTGCTGAGGCCTGCACCCCCGAGGATGCTGCGGGGGTGGGAGGCATGGGTAAGGGCTGCTGACGGCTTGGTGAGGGCCAGTGCCAGGTAGATCGCCCGTACCACTGCTGCCCCCAGTCCTTTCTGCTTCCAAGGCTACAAGTGGACAGACAACCGGGGGGCACTAACTCAGCACTTGAAATCGTAACAAAGCAGACCCCCCTCACTCCCCCACCACTGTTCCTGTTCTGCCTCAGGGCTCTTCAGCCCCAGACCGCCTCATCCTGCTGACAGCCTAGAGAAAGAGGCCAAGAGTGACCAAAGGGAACACACGAAGGAGGACACATGTTATAGGTGTGGCGACAGGGGCGGCTCTGTGACTGTCATAGGAATTGTCCAGCATCGCTAGGGAGGAGGGGTGCGGGGGGGAGGGCCCCTTCCTTCCCCAGGTCAGGAAATGCCTCTGAATGCCTGTTTCAGGGTGGGAATATTGGGGGCTCATCTCCTGGCCCCGTTAACCAGCTAACCCTGGTAGGGGCAGCAAAGCCCCAGTAAAGAAAGTGAGGCAAGCTCTTTCAGGCTGCTTGGGACGCTGAGGTCATGGTGATGCGGGGGTGGGCCGGTCCTTGGGGGCCTTCGCGTCCCACCCCGGGGCTCAGCCAGGCCTGCTGACTGACGGCGGGGAGGGGGCGGGTGGCGAATCACGCCTGCCAGCCTGACAATAGAGCCGGGCTCCGTGACTCTGGCAGCAACAGAGCACCCTGCCCACCTGCGGGCACACCCAGATTGCATTTGCTGAAATAAATTGCTGAAGAAAATAAATCCTGCACACATGATTAATGGGAGGCAGGGAGGCAGGCAGCCGCCGCAAAGAGCCGCTGGGGAACAGAGTGACAGTCGGGCACAAAGCCAGCGCTGCCGTGGGGCCTCAGGGAAGGGGCTCTGATGGCTGCATAGTCACGGGGGTCACCGGAGCCCTGGCATAGCCACCAAACAGCGGGGCTGAGCCCGCAGGCAGAAGAGGCCCCCCGGGGCTCAGGCCAGCCCCCAGCATGGCTCTGCATCATTGCAGGTGGTGTGGAGGGGGCTGACCCCGAGCTTGGAGTTACCCTGACCTGGTCCGACTGCTTCTGGAAATTGGGGGTTCCCATGGGCCAGAGGAGGGAAAAAGTAAAGCTAGGATCTCAGAAGGAGGGACAAGGGCTGAGGAGAAGGGGCTTCCCTACTGGCCAGCTCTGAGTTCCTGAGCAAATCACTTCCTGTCTGAGCCTCAGTCTCCTGGTCTGCTCAATGGAACTAGTGTCTGTACCTCCCTCGTAAAGTGGTTCAGAGGCACAGTTGAGGCCACCCAGGCAAAGTGCCTCCTCGGGTCCGGTGCTCACAGGGGGCCATCCCAGCTAACAAAGGGGTATTCAGCACCTCTGATGTGCCCGTGTTGTGCTGGGAACTGGGGTACAGTCTCTGCCTGCATGGAGCCTAGAGGCAAACACTGAAAATGACATAATATGTAAGTCTTCTCAAATGCACAAGGTGCTGTGAAGGAGAAGGCCTGAGTGCTGGGGGGAAATGGGTGGTAGGGCCACAGTCTGGAGGTCAAGGCAGGCTTCCTGGGGGCACCCGACACAAGGAGACTTGTGGCAAAAATGCAGAAGCCTGACAGTACACTCTGTTGGTGAGGCTGCTGAAAAACAGTCTTGTCGCTGTGTGTGGGGCACCCGACACACCGGCTCAATCCCTACCTGAATTACAAGCACTCTTATTCCACAACTGGCTCTCCACTTAGGGCATTTTATCCTACAGATAGGTGCAAAAGCACATTTAGGAAATGATGGAGGTACACGGATGTTCACTGCATTGTTGTTAACAGGAGCAAAAAAAAAAAAAAAAGCAACAACAACCCAGAGACTCATCGAGAAAGGGCGGGGTTAAATAAACTGCAAACAGCCACACAGTGGAAGACTATGCAGCTGTGAAAAAGGAACAAGGAATCTACTGTTCCGGAAAGAATGTTGAGATACATTTAGTGAAAACAAAATGCAGAAGAGCGTGCATAGTATGCTTCCTTTTGTGTAAGAAAAGAGGGAAAATAAGAGCATAGATCTTTATTTTCTTTAGAAGACTATACAGTAAATTAATAAAAGTAGCCATCTGGGGTTATGTGGGAGGAAACCAGGCACATGGGGACAGCATGGCAGGAAGGCTTTTTACTTTGTATTGCTTCAATTTTTGAAGCAATTGGGGCAGTATTATCTACTGCCAACAAATATTTGTAAAATCATATTTTAGGGTCTTTGTTTCTTCCTGGAGGGCAGAGGGCTCCTGGATGGCATCTCAGTAACTAGAAACGCCCGAGGAAGGAGCTAGTTAAATTTTACTGATTCCAGGCCCGCCCTCAAGCTGGTACACAAGCGCTGGCCGGCTCTGAACAAAACACGTTTGGGGACAGTTAGCTAATACACCCAACCTTCTGGGAGGGATCTGAGGCTCAGCACGTGTGGCCCCAACCAGGCCCGGACTTGGCCTTGTGCTCCAAGGAAGGCCCAGGACTTCACGGGCGGGGCCTGGAGGAGCGACCCGAGCTACGGAGCAGCGGACCGCGGACGGAGGGGGGGGGAACAGCACCGTGACGTGTCTGGTGGAACACCCGCCACCCGATGGGGGTTCAGGAGAGAAGAAGGGTGCGCGGCTCTGCGAAGACGCGCTCTTTCCGGGGCCGATCCCCGGCTGTAAGCGGCGCTCTCTCCCGACCCGGGGCCCGCAGTTAGCCCCTCCTCCTGACGGATGGGCCCGGCGACCCGGCTCGGGAGGGCAGAGCAGGTGCGGGGCGCCTCCTGGTGGCGCTCCGTGAGAGACGCGGGGCTTGAAGGACAGAAAAGCCCTGGACCAGGTCCCAAGGAGGCTTGGGGGGCTCAGTAAACCAGAGGGTCGCACATCTGGGACAAGGGATTCGAACCCAGGCTTCGGGGTTGGGGGAGACCTTGGAGCAATCGAAGATCTCTGACTGTGACCAACCCAGTAGACCCCCAGCCGATGGGAGTCTGACCCTTCCCCCCCAAGTCCCCTCTTTCAGGCCCACCCATCAAAAGGGCGCCGCAGCGCTGCCTGGCGTTCTTCTGGGGCTCAGAGAGGTGAACCTCCTGCGTTTTCTGCCCTTCCCATGATCTTTCCGCCTTGTCCTCCCCCCTCCCCACCCCCTTTTCCTAAGGCAGCCCCTTTTTGTTTTCTGAATTACCCTCCCTGCTCAAGCCACAGACCAGGGCAGCTTGGGAGCTTAATCCCTAGGGAGCAAAGTGTAGGACGAGCTGCATAATTTGCTGGGCCCCTTGTTTAACAATTACTACGAATTTCAAAATGATGCTGGCAGAGCATTCAATCAAGTGGAGCATCTGAGTGCAGCTCTGGGAAGCTGAGTGGGACCAGAAGCCAGGGATGCTGGTGAAGGTGGTGCTGGAAGGAGGGGGTGCAGAGAGTGGGGTGCTAGGCTTCCTACCCCTAATCCCCAGTACACGGGCCCCTAGGCCTGGGATCGGGGGCTTCCCCTACCTCATCATCGTTTCTGAACGTCTCCTCTGGGAGCGTCTTCACTGCTCCCCAGCTCGTGTGCACGCACATGTACATGACCATGCAAATGTGCATGCCAGGTCAGGGAGGTCCTCAGAGCAGAGGGCTGGGCCATCTGAGCCCCACCGCTGCAGGCTTTATTAAGTGCTTACATGCACTAGCCTCACTAGGCCTAAAGGTATGCCCATTTTGCAGATGAAGAAACTGAGGCATGGAGAGGCTGATGGCTTACCAAGGTGAGCCATGTTTCCCAGGTCTGGTCTCCCCACTGGGGACACCCCTCCGAGGGATTAAAGGGGGTGCAGGAATCCTCTCGCTTACACAGTCCTGGCTGGGGCCTGGTGGAAATAAAACAACAGTGATCTGTGAAGTTCAATGAACCATTAGCAAGTGCCAGGGTCCATTCTACGCATCTTACAGGGCGTGACTCATGGATCCCTCACAGAAGCTTCGCGCAGCAGGGGCCATAATCACCCCACTTTGCAGGCATGGAGCATGTGAGGCACAGCCAGTTCACACAGCCTGCTGGGGGGCACACCGCAGAAAGGGTAGAGGCAGGATTTGAATCCAGGCAGGCAAGGTCTGCTGTCTGAGTTGGTACATGAGCACAGCTCCGAGGGTGCCAGGGGAGGCTGCACATGGGGACAGAGGGACAGGCTGCCCCGTGGTCTCTTGGGTCCATCTGGCTCTTGGCCCCTCAACTCTGAGCCATGCTGCCTCTAAGTTCTGCTCTGGGCCTGGCTCCTTCTTCGCCTCCAGGGGTCCCTCCAACTCTCAGGCCCTGCATCATGGGACTCAGGCTATGGGGGCCCTGGGGCTGGGTGAGGGAGGGGCTTCTCAAGCAGCACTGGTGCTTGGGGCCGGAACACTGGGGTCTGGTCCCCTTTCCCCCAAGAAGTGGGCTGCCCGGGGAAGGGTGCTTTCCATGTGGCCAGAGGCCCTGCCCCCCAGACTCAGCCAGTAGGATGTCCCCCCAGTGCCTCCCCAGCCCAGAGGCTCAGGATCCAGTAAGAGGGACATATGGCATCCTCGCCTCTCTACACACCACCCCCCAAGTCCTTATCTGTCTCTCTGTCCCTCTCTCCTTCTCTCAGCCCCACCCCCCTTGTCTCTCAGCGAGCCTGTGTCTCTATTACTGTCTCACTCCCTCCCCCCGTCTCTTCTGTCTCTGCTGTATCTGTGTCTCTTGTTCTTTCTCTGTGTGCCCCCCCACAACTTCCCACATCTTCTCTTGAACCCCCTCAGCAGCCCCCAGCCTTTCCAGGGCTTGGCTCTCAGGAAGCCCCCTCCTCTCCCCGACCTTATTGGAGCAGAGAGGGAGCAAGAGCACATTTCTTCTCGTCCAGGCCTAATATCTTAATGCAAGGCCATTACTCACCCAGAGTCCAGGCAGGGCAGGCCTCTCCCCTCCTCGTTTGTCATCCAGAGTGAAGCCTCTGCGTTGTTCCTCGGGGATCAGATTAAGGGACTGACAGTCAGGATGAACAAATTTAGCGGCCAGCGCCGCCTCCTTCCTCCCTCCCACCCCAGCCTCCCAGGCTCCGAGTCCCTGAACTTTGAGTAGGGGAGGTCTGAGGCCTCTGCGAGTCCTGTTTCTTGGTTCTGCTCCTCCTCAAAGTGCTCAGCAAGGGATGAGGGGGACCAGGAGCTTTTCTCCTCAGAGAGGAAGAGAAACAAAAGAGGAGCGGGGTCCAGAGGAACCTCTACACCCTGGGGACTGTTGAGCATTTAGTGTAAAAATAGAACAGCCAACACTATATATAGTTCCTTAAAGCCCTGTTCAAAGCCCTTTTACGTGGTTCACTCACATAATCCTTACAACATCCCTATGAGGTAGGTACTGTTATTATCCCATTTTACAGAGACTCAGAGAGGCTAAGTGACTTGCCCAATGCCACACAGCTAGTGAAGTCTGTCAGCCATGGTGCTTTGTATCTTGGTTCATTTTCTCAACACAGTAGCTGGGGGAGAGGGACTCGTGTCACCCCCCTGTTACAGATGAGAACAGAGTTGTTCGTTCACGTCTGGAACACTCACCACGGCTCTGTTCTCTGTTCCCCACTGTGGTCCTGCCCTCCCTCCTTCTGGTTTCCCTGCCCTCCCCCCGCCCCCCCAGCTCTGCACTGCCCTCAGCAGCAGAGCTGGTGTGACTGGAGCCATTTGGGGGAAGAAGGAGTGAGAGGCTCTCTGGCCTGGCCTGTCTGCCCCTCAGTTCCATCGCTGGGGCCACAGCCTCTACCAGGGCTCTTGGTCTGGGGGCTGTGTCGAGAGTAACCTGCTATCATCACCCCTCTTTCTGGCCTTGTCACTGAGCAACTGCTGCCTGGAACCCAGACCCCAGAGCTGAAAGCCAAGCGCTGCCTTCATGGGAGGGGCAGGAAGGGGCTGTGGAGCCCACCTGGAGCCTTCCCACTGCTGTCTGGACACCAACTCTTTCCACTTTCCACATCAGCCAGGTTCCCATAGTAACCACTGGCTTGCTGTCTCCTAGCAACTGAGTGGTCCTCGGAGGGGGAGGCAGAGCAGTGGAGAGTGGCTGACATTTGAGGCCAGAGAACTTGGGTTCACATTTTGGCTATGTGAGGTCATAGCTGTGCAGTCTTTAGCAAGTCACTTAACCTCTCTGAACCTCTACTTTCCCTTCTGTGAAATGGAGATGATACTGCTCAAGGATGAAGCACTTAGGATAAAGTTGACAATCCATGAAACTCTAAGGAGTCTGCCAAGGTGTGGAATTAATGAGAGAAGGCCAGTGGGGC
Organism: Panthera pardus; assembly: GCF_024362965.1. NCBI lineage: Eukaryota > Metazoa > Chordata > Mammalia > Carnivora > Felidae > Panthera > Panthera pardus. The sequence continues at coordinate 7,522,086 of NW_026526655.1, forward strand.
ACTGTTGGGCCTGGACGGGAGCTGAGGGAGGTAAAGCCCGGGTCCTGGGGGAGCCTAGTGTGTCTGGGCCTCCCCGTCATGAAGGACCCCAGCGGTGGCCCCACCCAGACTCCTTGGCCCTAGAGATGGCCACAGGCCTCAGTGCCTGCTTTCTCGCATCAAGTAAGTCCCCAGGGACTCTTCCAGAGATGCCACACCTTCGTGATAGTTCTGCCTCCTCCGCTTACGAAACTACAATGCACTGGCTACCAGAACCAGATATGTCCCATGCCTTTTGCATTTGTTTCATTTTACCCAACGAGCTAGGTTCATTTTATTGTTGCCCAGTGTCAGTTGTGGAAACTGGGCTCAGAGAGGTTCTGTGCTCAAGTCTGGCAAGAGACTCACAAGACGCAGGGCTGGGGCTGGAGCCCCGACTCTGAGCGCCAGGTTCTTGACACATCGAAGGGACGAAGGGACGAGTGAGAGAGGGAGGGTGACTAAGGGTGGAGGTGTGCGGAGAGGGAGGGAGGGAGACCTCGGAACAGGTCCCCGGAGGCCTCCGCCCTCCCCCGAGGGGACACAGGGCCAGGGGGACAGGATGGAGCTCGGAGCGGGAGGAAATCTCCCTGGCGCTTGAAGGGACAAATGGCCCGGCGGTGGCTCATCCCGAGATGCCTCGGAACGCGCTCCCGGGAGGGCGGGGGTGGGGAGACCGTGCGCCCCGGGCTCGGGAATTTGCAGCGTTTCTCGGCACCGGTGGGCGGAGGCGAGGCTAGAAGGGAGGGGCCAAGCCCGAGGGGCCGGTGCCCGGAGAGGGGGAGCCTGCGGGCCCGAGGGCGGCGGGCCAGGGGCGGCCTGGGGGAGGGAGAGACCCCTCCGCCCTGTGCCCCGAGGCCCGGGCCGCACCCAGCCTGCCAGCTCCACCGGCTGGCGCCAGGCCCTCGGTCCCGGTCTTCGCTGGGTTGGGGCAGGGGCTGAGCCGGACGTTGACCCATATTCCCGAGGGAGCTCGGTCTCCACGCTCCAGTCTAGGTAGGCCCCCTCCCCCACGCCGGCCTCCAGGCTGAGCCTTCCCCGCCTCCCCCTCCCGGCAGCTCAGCCTCCTTCTGGGCCAGGGCCGAGGTCGCTGCGGCAGCTCGGGCCGCTTGATTCAATTAACTAATTCCCGACAAGACAGATGTGCGATTCCCCGCCGCCTGCCATTGGGCGGAGATGGAGCTCCCGGCGGGCGGGAGCGGGGCGGTGACGTCACGGACGGCCGCTGACGTCACGGGCGCCCGGCCAGGAGTCCCGCGGCGACCCGGCCCCCTCCGGCCTCTGCAGTGAGTGCCTGCTGGCGCCCGCGGTGTGCGCACCTGTGTCTTCACGCGCCACTCCTCTGGGGGACGTCCTGGGCCTCAGAGGTCTCCACTGGGTCCACGGTTTGGCCCAACTGGGCTGACTCCTAAGTGCGACCCCTCCATCCCTCCTCCCCGCCCTTCTCCTCTCTGCCCTCTGAATCTGCCACCCTCCCCTGGCCCTGCCCCCCACGTCTCTTACCTTGGTGGAGCTTTCTGGTGAGGGCTTGCACAGTGAGGTCCACGCGTGCTCGTACACACCCAGGCACGCACACATATGTGCACACGGGGCCTACTTGGACACACAGGTATATGCCCGTGGAGCATGCTTCCAGATAGGCACACAGTGGCGCCCATGTTGCACACATAGGGACACAGGGAGCCACAGTAGTATCCCAGCCACACGTGTGCACACATGTGTCCCCACATGCACGCCTGCAGGCCCCCAGGCCCTTGGCCCCTGGCCTCCGCCTTTACTCAGGCTCCTGGGCCTCCTACGGGGCTTTGAGGAAGGGGCAGCAGAGGGGGAAGGGAGGCATTGTCAAGGACACCAGCAAGGAAAGGAAAAAAAAAAAAAATGAAGTGGAAGAAATAAAATCAAAAGGCTTTTAAGGCTGCTCTCCCCAAGTAGTTGATGTCTTGGCTGCGATTGCCGGCAATGAAATATTGTGCTCTCTGATCGCTTAATGCACAGAGCACAGCAGCCCCTCCCCCTGCTCAGAGGCAGTCCCCTCCCCTGCCCCTCCAATCCACTCCCCTCCTCATCCTCCCTGGCAGATCTGCCTCCTTGCTCCCAAAGGGCCCAGAGTGCGTGGTAGAGGGCACAGCTGATGCTCACTTCCAGCCTGGCATCGACCCCAGGAGGGACTCCAGAAGCCACAGCTGGCATGGGGGCCCCAGCCCACAGCCTGGGTAGGAGGGGACAGCCCAGCTTTGGGCTGGGACCCCTGCCCATGCCTGGCAGTTGTGGACCTCAGGGCTCTTCCTGCAGAGATGCTGGGTCTAGGGGTGCACGTGTGCCTGGTGGGACTCTTGAGCAGCCTCAGAGGCTGAGACTCCTGGAGCGTGTGTGTGTGTGTGTGTGTGTGTGTGTGTGTGTGTGTGTGTGTTGGGGGGGGTGCATGGGGTGGGGGAAAGGTGTCCTGGCCTAATTCTGCACCTTTAGCTAAAAACTGATCTCACTCATGGTTAAAAGGCCTGGCTTTCAGCCTCGGCTCACATTCAGCTCCATCAGTTCCTGGCTTTGTGACCTTGGGCAAGCTCTGAGCCCGAGTTCCACACCGGGAAGGCTGGAGCAAATAATAGAACTGGCCGCATAGGGTTATTGGAGGATTAAAAGAAAACATATGCAAAGTGCATAGCCCGGGGCCTATGCAGGGGTGGGAGGAGGGCGAGCGGAGGGCGAGAGGCCTGCCCCCTGGCTCCACCCCACTTGCCCAGGACTTGGAGGGGCCCGGCGGGAGCCGTCTGAGAAGTGGGCTGCCCGCCGCCGCCCCTTCCCCTTCCCAAGGCCCTCTCCTCTGCCCTCCTTGCTTCCACACCCCGCCCCGCCCCCAGGCAACGGTTCACTCTCTGCGCCTCTCTCAGGGCTGCCAAATTGGCCAAATCTCCGTAATGCTAAAAAATTGGCCCATTAGCCGGCAGGGAACATTGACAGGAGCGGGGAGCCGTGTGTACTGCCTGCCACAGATGTGCCAAGAGGGCTGGAGGGAGGGGGCTCCAGGGCTCCCCAGAGACGCCAGCAACGCCCAGGGAATGGTCAGCCGCCAGTGTGTGTGTGTGCGGGCTTGTGTATGGCCCTAGTCTATGCCAGACTTACTGCTGGGGGCTTTCACAACATCACAACATACCTGAGAGGTCGGTCCTGTAAATATTCCCATGTTACAGATGAGGAAAATGAGGCTCAGAGACAAAAAGGGCTGGGGCAAGGTGGTTCAGTGTGTATCAGGGAGAGGACCTATGTCTGGTGTGAAATTCCACTGGCCTCCATGGAGCCCCCATCCTGGGTGTCCCAGTGACCCCCAGATACCTCAGGAGCCTTGCTCCTGAAGTCTCTGCCCTCTGTCCCATCTCCTGGCCCTGTCCCAAGGGGGTGTCTCACCGCACTGGGCAGCGGGCCGGGAAGTTGGTCTTGTTGGGATCAGCTATGCCCAGCTGCTCCTCGGTGGAGAGAAATGAGGTGTGGGGAGGAGGTCACTGGGTGCCTGGAGGAGGATGGAGGAGAGAGGTTCAGAGCTTCTGGCTGGCCCTCGCCTTCCCTCCTGGGGGTGCTTAGACAGGAGCTGCCCACCTGAGCCACTCTCCGGGCTGGGGGCTTGGTCATGGGACCAGGCTCTCCCCTGACCTCCTTGTTCAGGGTCTCAGACAGATACTTGGCTCCACTTTTGGGTAAGGAAACTGAGGCTTAAAGAGGCCCAGTGACCTGTGCACAGCTAGGAAATGGTAGCTCTGGCTTTTAATCCAGATTAGTCTGACACCAGAGCCTGAGGTTTTAATCCTATTGCTCTAGTGATGGGGGACTACCTCACTGGGTGTCATGTCCTATTAAGGGACAGTTTTAATCCTGAAAATGTTTTCATTCATTCTTTCATCCCTTAAACGTTAAGTACCTCCTAATGCCAGCACTGTGCACTGGGGATACAAGATGAAAAGGCCCTTCTGTACCCCCAGGCCTGGCTGCTCCATGCAGTAGAGATCACCCCGCCTCGCTCTGCAGACCCAAGAAAGTCCCCCTAATCTGTGCCTCTGCTCTCCCTCCCTTTCTGCATCTAGTTGTGTATAGATATGTCATTGCGCTGAGCTACATGGGGTCTCCATGCCTGCCCTTGAGAGGCTGAGGCACCTGCTAGTGGGTCTCGGGACCCCTTTGGTCCTTCCTCTGCAGTCCCCAACGTCCCCCCCCCCCCACTCCCCACACACGTCAGGCAGAGTGGCAAGTACTTGATGATGACGATGGTGATGATGAGAGACGTTGATGATGGCGATGATGGTGGGTGGTGATGGTGGTATGGGTGGGGTGGAGAAGGGGAGGATGAAAAGGACAGGGTGATGCAACTCCAGGTCCAAGGGAAGGGGAAGAACAGGAGAGAGAAAGGGGGTCCAGTGCGGAGGGGTGCTTTCACCTGCCCCACCCATGTCCCCGGCCAGCTCAGGGGAAGGCGGGGGCCTTGCTCCTTTCCGCCCTGACTCTGGCTGGGCACTGGGCTCGGCTCTGGTCTGGCCACGGCCTCTTGGCCCTGCCAGGCATCTGGAGCATGTCCACAGGTCCTGAGGGACAGGGCAAACCCCGGCTCTCCTGCCCCAGAGGACCTGTCAGCAGGGGACCGTAGAGTCCAGAGTGGCAGGCAGGGTACAGGTGCATGGGCCTGGGCAAGGGCTCTGAGGAGGGGCAGGGCAGGGCCGTGGAACAAGGTGGGCTCTGTAGGAAGGGACAGTTGTGTGGGCTGGAGTGGGTGGGTTGACACAGTGCTTCTGAGTTTGGGGTCAGATCAGTTCAAATCCAGTTCCAGCACCTACAGGCCGGGGGTCTTGCTGTTTCTTGATCTGAGTCTCCGCTTCATGCACATGGGATGACAGTGGTATCCACCGAGCAGTGATTTTTGCAACAATTCTGCAAGTTGGCAGCTCAGCAAAATGCCCGGCATGTAGGAGGCACTCTGGAGATGCCACTGACTCCATTCTCGTGGCCTCTTTGGCTGCAGCGGGCCGCGCAGATCCTGGCCAGCACTAGACCCCAGGTGCTCATCGCTGGGGGAGGGGCTGGGTTGGGGACTCCCGCCATGGGGCCTCTTGGCAGGTGGGCTGGGCTGGCCGCCTGGGCTCAGAAGGGCCACCTCCCCGTCCCCTCCCTGTGCCAGGCAGCCCGGCCCTCTATTGCCCCCACCTCCTGGCCTCCCCCTGCGCCCTCTCCGCAGGCTGGTGAGGGCTCTGACGTGTGAAATAAAAAGGGATTTTAATTACCTCTCAGCAAAACAGCAATTAGAGAGAATCACCGCACAACAGCAGTCCCCTCCTCCACTGCCCCCGCCAGGTCTTTCTCCCCCTTTTCTCCAGCCGCCACCCCGGCTCTGAGGCAGGAAGGCATAGGAAGTCCTCTGATTCAGCTCAGGCCCCCTGTGCCCCAGGTCTGGGGATGGGGGGCCACGGGACACGAGCGGGTCTGTGCTAGGGACAGGGCAGAGGGGAGCTGTGCGGGGAAGCACCCCGATGGCTGGTCACTCAGGTGGGACCTCCCTGTGCGTCTGCACCTTGGCGACAGCCAGTACCCATATCTTCGGGGTCCACATGTGCCCTGGTACATGCCCATCTGTGTGTGTGTGTGTGACCACTCGTGTGTGCATGCAAGCGTGTCAGCAACCTGGGGCAGCGCAACCCTCAGGATGAGCCCTCTGCACTGGGGAACCCGCACAGTTTTCAACAGGCTTTTAAAATAATTGCCTGTGACCCTGAGCTGAAGCTCTCTGTCCACTGGCCTCCCCCTTCCCAGACCCCTGCTGCCGGAGGGGTCACTTCTTGGTCCGTGGGCACAGCCTGCAGCCCCTGTGCTGCATTTGGGGAGGGGGCCGGGGAGGGTTGGGGAGGGGTGTGTCCCCACAGGTGGCCTGAGGCTGGGGGCGGTGGTGGTGGGTGGCTGATTGAAGAGGTAATTGCAGGCAGCAGGCCCTAGCTAATGCATGTTATGATTAAGCCCCATTACTGAGGGAGGCCGCTCAAGCATGGGGGCGGGGGCGGGGGGCGGGGGAGGCTGATTCTGGGGGGGGGGGGCTGCGCCAAGGCTGACTGATAGTCCTTCTCATGGGGAGGGGGAGCGGGCTGCCACAGCCGCCTCTGCGGTCCCTTCCCCCTCCAGAGCTGTAGCCCACGGGAGCCTGCCCCTGAGAGGGGCGAGCCCGAGTTTAGAGGTGGGAGAGGCACCCCCCCAACACACACCCTCACCCCTGGGCAAAGGTCTGAAAGCCCCTATTCTGTGTTCTAAGGGGCCCAACCCGCCCGGGTGAACAGCAATTTCCTGGCCATTAATCTTGGGGTTCCTGTGGCTGTCAGGGGCCCCCTGGCAACCATAAGTCTCCGTGCCGGGTAATATTATGTCTTTGGGTTGCAGAAGCCAGAATGGCCGCAATTAGATGGCTGACATCAGAGACCCCAGCCCCGCCTCATCTCATTGGTTACCACGAGTGCCCATCAGGCACACCTCCTGCCAATTGGCTGAGGAGGGGCCAGGCCTGAGCCCCCTGATCGATCACCCTGTGGGCCTTGGAATCTGGCTTCCTGGTTGGTGGGGAATGGGCCCCAGGACCTTTTCGTTTCACGAGAAAGCGAAAGTTACTCACTTTCCCAAGAACACACGGTAAGGCCTGGATCAGACCTTGTGTTACCCCAGTATCCTAGCTTGGCCACTTACCAGCTGTGTGACTTTGCGACTGTCACCTAACTTCAGGGCCTCAGGTTCTCCCTCTGTAAAATGGGGATATAGTAGCATCTACGCCCAGAATTGCTATGAGGATTAAACAGGACAAATTAGCACTGGAAGCGCGGGACTTTTTCCAGATGGCAGCTACCGCTATTTTTACCTTTGCTCTTTGCTCTTTTGTGGGAGGCAGAATTCTAAGATGCCCCCCGGTTTTCCTGGCCCCTAGTGTACGTGCACACTCTCCCCATCATTCAAGCAAACACAAATCCAGGTACTGTTATGAAGGGATTTTGCAGTTGTTACTAAGATTCCGAATTAGCTGAACTTAAGAGAGGGAGCTTAATAGACCTCATTACTCGGGCCCTTTAAAGGAGTTTCTCTGGCTGGTGGAGGCGAGGAAGACAGATTCGATGCACGACAAGGATTCAGTGCCGAGGAGACTGTCCTCTGATGACTTTGGAGGTGGAGGGGCCACAAGGCAAGGGGTGCAGCTGAGTTCTAGTTGCTGAGAACAGCCCCCAGTTAACAGCCACTAAAGAAGGGACGCCTTGGTTCTATACCGATGCTGGCTCCCCCAGCAAGCTTGGAAGAGAAGCCTCAGCCCCCCCCAACCCCGACTTCAGCCCAGTGAGGCCCCGAGTGGAGAACCCAGCCTCGTGGAGCCTGGACTTCTGACCGACACAAACTGAGATCATAAATTTGCTGTTTTAAGTTGCTACGTTTGTGGAAGTTTGTTACACGGCAATGGAAAACGAATAACCATGTTTGGTAGTTTCTATGGAAGGTCCTGGAACATCCTGCTGGGGTGGGGGTGGGGTGGGGGGGGGAGCTTGGTGCTGGGCTCTGGGCAGCCCCAGGTGAGACTGCTACTGTCGAACGTGTGGATGTATACCAGCTGCTGGCATCTCTGCGAGGGGAGGCGGGGAGGCAGAGATTGGCAGCCAGGCTTCCTGCTTGGGGGGCCAGTGTGGGGCTGGGGCCCCTGGTCTTCTGCTGGCTGTCCTCAGATCTGGCCTGTCGCTGCATCCACGGGATGTCTGTGGGGGCTTTGTGCCACTCACCACCTCAGCCCACAACCCTGGGTGGCTGGCTGTGGGTAGAGGTGGGCATGGATGTTCCCCGTGACACGTAGGTGTTCAATGGGAACTCTGATTCGGGCACTCTTGTCCTCTATCCCACAATTCCACTTCAGGGAGTCTGTGACAGGGCCCCCCTCCAAAACACAGTCTGCAGGGAGGTCCTACCCAGGGCCTATGCCCGGCCCCCCTGCGTCCCTCTGAGCCCCTCTGTCTCCTTCCCTTCACAGCCCTACTCTCCTACAAGGGGCAATTAGTGGCCTCAGCTTTAATTAGCTAACGATCCCCTTCGGTTCCAATCACTTGAAATGATGATGGAGTGCTGGGGGAGGGGAGCTCGGCCCAGTGACCCTGTGAAGCAAGGAAGAGGTCCTTCAGGTCCTGCTGGCTTTTCTGGGCTCTGCCCAGCTCCAGCCCACCCCGCTTCTCGCAGTCCCAGGCGATGGGCCTTGGCAATCCCGACAGGAAGTACCCCAGGCTCTGGGGCCTACCTTCCTATATGCCCCAAACACTTGTGGCTTTATTTGCATCTTTTTTTTTTTTTTTTTAGTTTATTCATTTTGAGAGAGAAAGAGAGAGAGGGTACAGGTGAGGGGCAGAGAAAGAGGGAGAGAGAGAGAGAGAATCCTAAGCAGGCTCTGCACTGACAGCACAGAGCCTGAGGCAGGGCTCGAACCCACAAACTGAGATCATGACCTGAACTGAAATCAAGAGTGGGACGCCTAACTGACTGAGCCACCCAGGCCCCCTATTTGCATAGGAGACCAGCTCCCTGTCATGGCCTGTCCATCAAACAGTAAACCCAAGGGGCCTGGTTGTCAGAACCAGAGACCCACAGGCTTCAGACTCTCTACCCCCTTTCCTCCCTGCCCCCCGCTGCCACCACTCTGCTTTAACTCTGTCAATCTGGCTTCCTCCCCCAACTGCATTGTGGTCAAGGTCTTGACACTCAGGCAAGGACAGGGTGATGGGAAAAATCCAGGGTCCCCACAGCTAAGGAAGAGAGACCATGAGAATGCCAAGTCATAGATAATGTCAGGTGGGGACAAATGCTGTACAAGATGTACCCAGGGCAACAGAGAGAAAACAACTGGGTGCTTCAGACAGGGACATCCAGGAAGAGCCCTTGAAGGTGGGGACATGTGGAAGGGAGGCCAAGGGCCTGGCTGCAGGCCCTGAGTTTCTTCCTGAGGTCTCTGGCCAAAGCCACCTTGGCACCTGCCTGGTCCCCTGGATTCAGCACCTCCCACCCAGCACAGTTCCTGGGCTGAGATCACAGCTGGGCCTTCACTCAGGTTCTAAGTGCCCTGCCTGTCCCTTCATCTCCCGGCTGGTAGTGTGCGTGCCCCCGAGATACTGAATGCAGCAGATAGGTTCAAAGGTCAACTTCAGGGCTGTGAGCTGGGTGAACTGGAGCACCTTTCTTTCCGTGTCTGGCCTTCATTTTCCTATGTGTGCACTGGGGTCAGTGACGGGGCCCCCAGGGGGTTTCTAAGACTCAGTGTGGTAAAGCAGGTGGAATGCTTGGCACAGAGCTTGGCACTTAGGAGGGTTCCACGTGTTTTATTATGGGGGCTCCAGCCACAGCACTGGGAGTGGCCGAGGCCACTAACTGTCCCTTGTAGGAGAGCAGGGCTGTGGAGGGAAGGAGACAGAGGGGCTCACAGGGACGCAGTGGGGCTGGGCATGGGGCCTGGCTAGGACCTCCCTGTGGATTGGGGCATGGGCCTGCTCCATCCAGCCCAGTCCATGCCCCAGGTTCTGGGCTGGGCACATAGGGGCACAGACCTCTCCGGCAACGAGAGACCCTCGGGCAGGCTCCTTCAGGTAGGGACCTGCCCAGCCAGGGGGACTATCAGGGGATCCTGGAGAGGGGACTGATGAAGGACAGGAGGGCTGGGGATGGGCTGAGGGGATGGCTAGAACAAAGGCACAGAAGTGGGGGTTCAATCCCTTGGAAAGGAGGGACATTTGGGGGAGCACGAGCCAGGAGGCTGGAAGGGGGTCTGAGGCCAGACCGAGGAGGCCCCGGAAACCGCAACGAGGGGTCACAGAGGGTGTGGGGCAGGAATGGGCAGGACAGAGCAGCACCTGGTGAGCAAGCAGAAGGAAGACGCCACTTTCCTCCAGCAAGGAAAGGAGAGCTGAGGACTAGAACTGAGACAGGTTGGATGGGAAGGAGAGGAAGAAGGACTTCTGGTGACGGAGAGGAGCTGGAGCCGGGGCAGGGTGGGCCCAGGGGGCGGGTGAGAGGCCGGGAGCCATGGAAGGCCTCAGTCTCTGATGACCAGACGGGTTGTGCGTCCTAGACAACCTGCGTCCTTCCGTTGGGGATGTGACCCTGAGGACTGCTGGGTGGGAAGTGGTGCTGCGGGCCAGTGGGTGCAGGGTGCTAACCCTCAAATCTGTGGTGTCCCATTCACTTAAAGAAATAGAGTGATGCCCATGTGGGCCTGGAGGCTGAAGTGAGGGGCTTACGTGGGGGAGGCCTGGGAGGGCGACAGGTATGGAGGAGGGATTTCACATTTGCCTTCTGCCCGTTTGTGTAGTTTAAGTCTCTTAAAACAAGAATGTACTTATACATTTCTTTTAAGAAAAGGAAAAAACAGATCCAGAGGTTGGTAGGTGACCCCAGAGAAGAGTCTGTGCATCGTGGGACAGACCAGGTAGTGGGAGAACAGGTGAGGGGAGCATCGGGTGTGTGTGTGTGGGGGGGGGAAGGAGTGGCCCCCTCTTGTCATCTGATGGGTCCCAAGGCCAAGGAGAAGCATGTGGAGGCTCTGAGAGCCCGGGCAGGTTTGTAGGTGGGGGCCCCCAGCCTGCAGACGTAGCACCCGACCAGACAAGGGAGGCTGACATCCCAAGAAGACAAGTGGCAACTGGCTAACGGAAGAGGTGACGGGAGAAGGGTGTTTCAGTAGCAGGACAGCAAGTGCTAAGGCCCTGAGGTGCATGAGAGGCAGCTAAGTTCCAGGAAATGAAACTAGGTCAGAGTGACCAGAAAATGAGAGAGGTTGGAGGTGGGGAGACAGAGCAGGAAGGGCAGAGAAGGGTGGGAAGAGGTCACTGCCTCGTGGGCACACTAGGTATGTGAGTTCTATCGTGAGAGGTGAGGAGGGCCACTGGGAGCCCGCGGCCCATGGGGAGGCCGGGCAGCTGTCCAGGTTGGAGTGGGCATGCCATGGTGTTGGGACCTAGCAGAGAAGCTCAGCTAGGGGTCTGCATGGGGGTGATTCTTGAGCCCAGCTTAGTGAGGGCCAGGCGGTTTGGGGAGGAGCTACACCAGGCCAAAAAGCCCAAGTGCTACCCTTGAGGTCCAAACATCTGAAATAAGTGGGGTGCAGGTCCAGCCCTCCCTACCCCCCTCTCTGGCCAAAGGCATACCCCACTGGGAGCTCAGGCAGGAAAGATAGGCACCCCCTCACACCATGGAGTCACCGCGACAGGGCAGAATGAAGGTAGCAGCTGGGTGATGGGTCTTGTGGGCCTCTGGGGCCCCCCAGGTCTGCTGTGGGCGCCCAGCTTTCCCACAAGAGTCTGAGTCAGCACCGTGGTGGCCGCCTAGAGGCTCTGGCCTTCCCCCGCCCCCTCCCCGCCACCCCGGCCACTTGGGAGAGTCATTTCATTTCTCAAATTAAAAATCCATTTTGTGCTGTGAATAATAGATGGGGTGAGCACTGGGAGGCTGGGCAGAGGACAGGAAGCTGGCTGGGGGGCGTTTTCCAGGACACAGAAGATACTGCAGAGCTGTCTGTGGTGGAGAGGGGGAGCTGGGTGGGCAGGGTGGAGGCGGTGGGGGGGCATCTCGCAGAGCACAGGCAGGGGTAGGGGCTCCTAGGCCTGTGCACTGGAGTGGCAGGCCCAGTCTATCCCCACTTACATGCAGGCCAGAGGGGCGCCGCGACGGTTCTGATCACGGCTGGGCTCCAGGCTGACCCAGGCCTGGCTTCAGGTTGGCAGCCCCCTTGGAGTGGAGCATTTTGCCCCTCACTTAGTGAAGGCTCAACAGATGTGTCACTGGTGCGAGCACTGTGGTCCCCAGGGAGTGGGCGGTCTTCGCGAACCCTTCCCCGGAACCCAGACCTGGTGATGCCCACCCAGGAGGAGTGGGCTGGGATCTGGTCTTCGGTCAGGGAAGGGGCTGAAGTGAGGGTTTCAGGACCGACCCGCACCCCTCCCCTCTGCTCCTTGCACACCCTCAGCCCTTCTCTCTCCAAGGCGGCTCTGGGGGCAGATGCTCCCCAGCTCCTGCCTACCTGGCCCCTAAGCTGGGCATCCCGTTGCCTGGCTCCGGGCTTGGCTGGGTGCTGCTGTGTCCTGTCATTCTCTTGCTCCTCAGTCAGGAGGTCACCTTGACAATCGGGGGGGGGGGGGGGTGGGGGGGAGGGGAGCTGGAACTGGATGCCTCAAGGAGAGTGCACGGGAGCTGGAGGCCAGACCCCTGGTGTCCTCCCCCACTTGCTTCTCTTTCTGAGAAGGGACAAAGGGCAAAGAAGCAAAGGGCCTGGTCGCTCTTTGCTGGTGGGCTGTATAGGGGGTCTAGGACTGAGCGCTCACGGGCCCAATCCCCAGGCCACTCTGGAGGGCCCTGGTTACCTTGCTCAGGGGCTGGGTTGTCCTGGGAGTCTCTGAGGTTGGGTGTCCTGTGGGGGGTGCGGTGCTGAACAGAGCAGGCAAGATGGAGTGAGGCAGGCAGGTAGGGTGGCCTGGCCGAGAGCGGGGAGGCAGAGGAACAGATCAATGGCAGCTGGGAGTCTGGGAGAGGGATGGCCAGGGATGGCTCTCAGGGGGTCCGACAGAGAGCTGACCTGGCAGGGAGGAGGGGCTGAGGGCTCAGGTCCCCCACCCCCTAGTGGCTGGCACAGCAGGGTCCCCAGGGAAGCCTGTTTGCTTTGTGCCTTTCTGTCGGAAGAGAGTCGGCTCCCTGAGACAATATCCATTTTTATATTTCTTGGAAATTTCACGGCATTCATTTCAGGGAAAATAAAAGCTGTCATTGCTGGAGAAATGATACCAATCAGGGCCTGAAAAGGCTGGAAAATTATCCTCCTGGAGACGGAACGTTGAGGGAAAAAATGCAGATTAAAAGCACAAAGAACCACTTTGCCACCGCCCTGCCCTCCCCTCCTCCCTTACGGAATCACCACATTTTACATAATTCCACCTCTCCTCAGTAGAATTAATTGGACCCAAGAAGAATGCGTGGGGCAGAGGAGGACCCTGGGATGGCCGGAGGTGGAGGCAGAGAGTATCCAGAGCAGTGGTATAGAGATGGATGGATGGACAGACACAGGAGAGGCAGCACGGGGGCAGAGGAGGCCACTCAGGGCCAGGGGCCCAGGACCCAGGCTGCTGAAAAGCCCCAGGGAGGGGACAAGGTGATGGGTCCTTTGAGCCCTTGTCTTGTCGGTGTTATCAGCTGGGGCTCCATGGCAGTCTTGGGCTGTCTCGCTGTTGAGGCCAGTCCTACAGGCTGGAACTGGCAGGTCTGGGAGCACTGGTGCCTTGCAGGGTCCTGTGCTAGGAAATGAGAAAGCAGAGAGACTCGAGAGACAGTAGCATTGGTCCAAGAAGCCCTGAGACCCCTGTGCCTCACATGGCCAGGGCCTGAGGGTACTGTGGTGAGCCAGGCAGAAGCGGACCCTGTTTCAGGGGCTGGGGGCCGTGGGAGGGAGGTCCCACATTAAAAAAGCAAGTTGTAAGGGAAGAAGGTGGTGGGTAACCCCCCACCCCCACCCCAGCCAGTCCCCTCCCTCCACCAGTCCGCATGGCAGGGGCCTGAGGCCTACATCTGAGGACAAGGGCTGCTGGGCAGGGCAGCCTCCCTCCTTGTTCTCAGCGGGGAGGGGCTCACGCATGACTCTCCAGTCCTTTTCTCTCTTCCTGGCCAGGGACTTCCAGAGCAGTGGGGGCAGAGGCCAGCCAAGGATTGGGGGAAGGGTGCAGTTTCAGCCCTGAGGCCCCCTTCCTGGTTGCATGGCCAACCAAAACCCCAGACGGCCTCCCGCGAGGCATGGGTAAGGTCAGGGCTAAGGGAGAAGACCAGAAAGACCACGTATTGAAGCCTGCTCAGTGCCAGGCACCTTGCCAGGAGCGTGCAGGAGCTATTTCAGCACACCCCATAGTCTTTCTGGGAGTTCTCCCTGGGCGGTCTCCAGTCCTGTGGGCTCGGCTGGGACAATCCACGCACCTCCTGATCTCCAGCTTGAGCCCTTTTCGGGCTGGCGGGAGTGGGGGCATCAGATCAAAGGGGAACCCTTTCCTGGGAATAGCAGGCGCCCTCACTCTTCCCGGGACACAGTTGTACCTGGAATCCCCGATCCCGGAGCCTGCGCAAGACCTTCGGGAGCGTGTCCCGCAGCCGTCGTCCCCGCCCCCGAGCTGCCACCGAGCTGACAGGTAGCTGGGATGAAGGGTGGAAGAAGGAGGGGGCGCGGGGGGCGGGCGGAGGAGGGTGGAGCCGCCGGCGCGCCCCCTCCCTCGGGGCCGGCGGGCTGCGCGGCGCGCCGGCAGAGGAGGCGGCGGGCGCACGGAGAGAGCTCCCGCCCGCCCGGCTCCGCTCCGGCTCTGGCTCCGGCTCCGGCCCGGGCTCGACCCGCTCAGTTCCAGCTCGGCCCGGGCGCGCACCTGCCGGGTAAGTGGCATCCGAGTCCGCTGCCGCCGCGGCCAGCAACGCGGCCACATCCGCCGCCGCCGCCGCCGCTGCGCCGAGCCTCCAGGCTTTGTCTGTGTCCTCGCAGCTCCGGCTCCGGCTGCGGCTGCGACTCCCGGGCTCGGCTCTCCGGCTCCGCGGACTGCGCGGCGAGGCTCCGCGCCCAGAGTATGGGGCGCTTGGGGTCAGCTCGCTCCGCGCCGGGGGTGAAACTTCACTCAAGTTTGGGTTCCGAGGAAAACCTGTTGAAGCCAGGAGTGGCCCAGGGCGGGGACGGAGGGGCGGGGGACGGAACCGGTTCTAGTTTCTTAAGGCCGTCGGGGTTTCTCTCCGATGCGGGGCCGGTTGGAGCGCACCGCTTGGGAAAGGGGCTGGTGGCATTATGGCCACCGAATAGAAGACGGGGCTGGGGGCGGCCCTACGGACATCCGCGAGGACAAAGTTTGGTTCTTTAGCCGCTTTCTTGAACGTCTGGTTCCAGGGCAGCTTCTGGGGCCGCGTAGACGCGCCCTTGACCGCACCTCCTTTCTCCAGTCTCCGTTTCCCCCCTCCCCCACCCGGCCTTCGCCGTAGCAGGTCGCAGACGAGAAAGGCAAAGGGAAGAGAAACAGTCCTTCATTGAGGGCCTACTGTGTGCGAGGCCCCGTGCACGCTGCTCCCCTACTTTGTATCAGGGACCTCCCAAATATGCGGCAGGCATGTGTTTGCAGTGGGAGAGGAGTTAGGTTAAAAAAAAGGACGACACTGTGCGTGTGCGAGGTGGTGGCCACTCTGAGCCTTCCCCTGACTCATTCTTGAGTAGCTGGGGGAGGCCAGGCCCCAGACCCGCTAGCGGTTGGAGACACGGGGTGGCCTCCAGCCTCTGGACCTAGGCCTGCGCCCCTCCAGTCGTGCTTGTGGGCCCCGTCGGGGGCCCAGGGCCTCTCTGAACCTGCGTCTACCCTTCCCGCAGCTGCAGCCCGTGAGCCATGCGGAGGTTCGCCGGGAGGCCGACGGTCCGCGCATCCTGTAGCTGAGATCGCCGAGGGCTGCGTGGCGGGGCCAGCGGCACCATGGAGACCCCATATTCGATGACGGCTCACTACGACGAGTTCCAGGAGGTCAAATACGTGAGCCGGTGCGGCACGGGAGGAGCGCGCGGGGCCTCGCTGCCCCCCGGCTTCCCGCTGGGCGCGGGGCGCAGCGCCACCGGGGCCCGAGCGGGGCTGCCGCGCTGGAACCCGCGCGAGGTGTGCCTGCTGTCGGGACTGGTGTTCGCCGCCGGCCTCTGCGCCATCCTGGCCGCCATGCTGGCGCTCAAGTACCTGGGTCCCGGCGCCGCGGGCGGCGGCGGCGGCGCCTGCTCCGAGGGCTGCCCGGAGCGCAAGGCCTTCGCGCGCGCCGCCCGCTTCCTGGCCGCCAACCTGGACGCCAGCATAGACCCGTGCCAGGATTTCTACTCCTTCGCGTGCGGTGGCTGGCTGCGGCGCCACGCCATCCCCGACGACAAGCTCACCTACGGTACCATCGCTGCCATCGGCGAGCAGAACGAGGAGCGACTGCGGCGCCTGCTGGCGCGGCCCGGGGGTGGGCCGGGGGGTGCGGCCCAGCGCAAGGTGCGCGCCTTCTTCCGCTCGTGCCTCGACATGCGTGAGATCGAGCGGCTCGGCCCACGGCCCATGCTCGAAGTCATCGAGGACTGCGGGGGCTGGGACCTGGGCGGTGCCGCCGAGCGCCCGGGGGCCGCCGCGCTCTGGGACCTCAACCGGCTGCTGTACAAGGCCCAGGGCGTGTACAGCGCCGCCGCGCTCTTCTCGCTCACCGTCAGCCTGGACGACAGGAATTCCTCGCGCTACGTCATCCGCGTGAGTGCGTCCCCCTCCCCGGTCACCCCAGCAGCAGCCTGGGACCGGGGGCGCCGCCGCCCCGCTCGCGCGCCCCCAGCGCAAGGCGACCTATGCGTAAAGGGAGGGAGCGCAAGGGGAGGGGAGCGCGCACCCGCATAGCGCGGGAGGAGGGCGCGAGTAATTTCCCTCGGGTAATTGCCGTGCTTAGCGGAGCCGCGGGAGCCGCAATTTCCCAGTCCTGTGGCAGGCTGTGAGAGCACGCAAGGAGGGGTGTGCCAGTGGGCTCGGGCGGGCCAGAATGCCAGGGGCCTCGGCTCTCGGTGTGGGCTCCGAGAGTGCCCCGTATAGGTGGGGAAGGTTGAAGGCTTACAGAAGGAAGGGTGGGGGGACTGGGTCCTCCTCCGCTCCCCGAATCTCCAGGCGAGACTGATTAGGGGTGGAGGTTTCCACCAACTTCTCTGGGTGGAAGGAGGGCTAATGTGCTTTTGTGCTGCTCCTGGGGCTTGCGACAGTAGGTGTCTGTTACGTCCTCTGTTTGGGCATTTGGATGGAACTTCAGTCTGTGTGCAAGAGCCTGACATGTTGCCCGCTGATCTCTGACCTCTGACCCCCGTCACTCTCCCCAGATTGACCAGGATGGGCTCACTCTGCCGGAGAGGACCCTGTACTTAGCTCAGGATGAGGAGAGTGAGAAGGTGTGGGGGCATGGGGTGGGACTGCAGGGAAGGCCTGGGGCTCCAGGAGGGACGGACTAGGGCCTGACACGGACCCCCCCACCCCCCACCCCCCCCCCCCGCGAAATGTCCCATCTTGGTGCAGATCCTGGCAGCGTACCGGGTGTTCATGGAGCGCCTGCTCAGCCTACTGGGGGCCGATGCTGTGGAGCAGAAGGCACAGGAGATCCTGCAGCTGGAGCAGCGGCTGGCCAACGTGAGCGGGGGCGGGGGAGGGCTGCCATGGGCCCACATGAGTGGGGGGGGGCTGCCATGGGCCCACATGAGTGGGGGGGGCTGCCATGGGCCCACATGAGTGGGGAGGGCTGCCATGGGCCCACATGAGTGGGGGGGGGCTGCCATGGGCCCACATGAGTGGGGGGGGGCTGCCATGGGCCCACATGAGTGGGGGGGGGCTGCCATGGGCCCACATGAGTGGGGGGGGCTGCCATGGGCCCACATGAGTGGGGGGGGCTGCCATGGGCCCACATGAGTGGGGGGGCTGCCATGGGCCCACATGAGTGGGGGGGGGCTGCCATGGGCCCACATGAGTGGGGGGGGCTGCCATGGGCCCACATGAGTGGGGGGGGCTGCCATGGGCCCACATGAGTGGGGGGGGCTGCCATGGGCCGAGGGATGGCGCCGTTAGGCAGGGCCCTGTCAACTCCAATCTCCGCCTCCAGATCACAGTGTCAGAGTACGATGACCTCCGGCGGGATGTCAGCTCCATGTACAACAAGGTGACGCTGGGGCAGTTGCAGAAGATCACCCCTCACGTGAGTGCGGCCCGCCGCGGTGCGGAGGCATTGATGCTGGGACTCCAGGGCCGTTGTTCCCCAGGGTGGGGCGAGGCCTTCCACGGCCATGGATTCCTGTGTCCTCCCGTGCGTCTCCCGGACTCCCTCCCCGTCCTCTGTGCTCCCTGCAACACCCAGCCCTACTGTCCCCCACCCTCGGCCCCACAGCTGCAGTGGAAGTGGCTGCTGGACCAGATCTTCCAGGAGGACTTCTCGGAGGATGAGGAGGTGGTGCTGTTGGCCACAGACTACATGCAGCAGGTGTCCCAGCTCATCCGCTCCACACCCCGCAGGTACAGCTGCTGATCACCCCCCCCCACCTGCCCCTCCACATCCCTCACCCGCACCCCAGATTGGTAAGGTTTGAATTCCCGTTTCACCTCCGTCCAGTAGCCACACTGGGGAGGCATGTGAAGAGCACTGGAATAGGAGTCCAGATCCCTAGGTGCAGAGGTGGCTCTCCCACCTTCTCTCTGGGACCCTGGGCAGGGCTTGTGAGCTCCCTGAGCTGCGGTTTCTTCATCTGGGGAGAGTGAGGCCGACTGAGTCCGGACTCCAGAAACGGAAGGTGTGGGTGCAGTTCTGCTGCCCCAGGGCCACCTTGGGGAGCGCCTCCCTGGTCTCTGCCCAGAGGCCCCCCAAGGCCAGTCCTGAGGCAGACAGTCACCCCGAGTGCCCACCCTCCTACTGCATAGCAGGTCGGCATCAGGCACTCGTCTCAGGGGCCAGAGATGTGTCCTGCTTCGTGTGGGCCCTTTTCCCTGACTGGGGCTCAGGCCACTCCAGGTTCCGGCTCCATGGGTCTGGAGTGACCCCCGCTCCTGCGCGGGTGCCGGGTGTAACCCCAGGCCGAGGGGTCTGGAGTGGCGTGGCACGGAACCCTTGGGTGGCCCTTGCGTATGAGCCTGTGTGGACACCCAGCCGTTTGCCCTGGCCCTCAGGATCCTGCACAACTACCTGGTGTGGCGCGTAGTGGTGGTCCTGAGCGAGCACCTGTCACCACCGTTCCGAGAGGCGCTGCACGAGCTGGCACGGGAGATGGAGGGCAGTGACAAGCCACAGGAGCTGGCCCGTGTCTGCCTGGGCCAGGCCAACCGCCACTTTGGCATGGCGCTTGGAGCTCTCTTTGTACATGAGCACTTCTCAGCTGCCAGCAAGGCCAAGGTCAGGCTGCCCTGGGCTTGGGGGTTGGGTGTGGGTGCAGGTGCTGGGCAGGGCGTAGAGTCCTCCCATGGCCTTGCGCTGAGAATGGGGAGCCCACATATTCCCTTGCAGATAGGGGCGCTCCGAAGCTCCAGACTTCTCACCAGGCCACCTCCCCCAGGAAGCCTACCTCATCTATCAGCCACAGGAGGGCTAGCCCCTCAGGCTCCTGCCCCCCCTTCTCTGCCATGCTCAGTAGATTGTTGCTGGGGCAGTTTGTGCTTCCAGACTGTGAGCTTTTTGTAAGGGGGGCCAGGCCTGGATCCCCACCTCCAAGGTCCCGCTTGGCGCTCAGGACCAAGCCTTAGGCCTGGGAAGTGGTACTGAATCAGTGGTATCCCTCGTGCCAGGTGCTGGGGGCCCAGAGTTAAGGCCTCCTGAGTTGACCCTTGATCCCTGACCCCTGGCCCTATAGGTGCAGCAGCTTGTGGAAGACATCAAGTACATCTTGGGCCGGCGCCTGGAGGAGTTGGACTGGATGGATGCTGAGACCAAGGCAGCTGCTCGGGCCAAGGTGAAGTGGACCCTTTCCCATCTGTAGATTCCACGAACACTTATGGAGTGCCTACTGCATGCCAGGCTCGAGTGACAGAAGAGGCGGAGATGCCCCTTGTGGAGCTGGCATCACCTGGTCTGGTCTCGCCTGTCCTTGAGCCCTGCCTCTAGACTACAGCCTCTCCCTTGGGGGGCGGGGGGCTGTCTCCTGAGGCCCTGGCTGCCCTCTCGCCCGCAGCTCCAGTACATGATGGTGATGGTAGGCTACCCCGACTTCCTGCTCAAACCCGAGGCTGTGGACAAGGAGTACGAGGTGGGTCTGCCTCTGGCCCCACCCTGCCTAAACAGCTGGGCTTCTCCCGGCCTTTGGCCAAGACCCCCAGGGAGGCCCCCCACGACCGAAGAGAAGGAACCATGACCCTCGGCTGATGGCCCCTGGGGGGACGTGGGGCCCGCCCAGCGCTGGTCTGGCCATGCCCGTCGCCTGCCACTGAGCGCTGCCCATCCCCTGTGCAGTTTGAGGTCCACGAGAAGACCTACTTCAAGAACATCTTGAACAGCATCCGCTTCAGCATCCAGCTGTCAGTCAAGAAGATCCGGCAGGAGGTGGACAAATCCACGTGGGTGCCTGGCCCAGAGCGGGGCGAGTCAGGGAGGGAGGTTCCATGGGGAGAGGCTCCTTAGCCAAGGCCAGGAGGCTGGGAGCGGGCGGGTGGAGGGGGGGGGGGCAAACTGCCTCAAAGTCATGCTGGTGCAGAGGTCATGGGGCCCGGGCGGGTGGTGGTGGGGGCCGTGAGGGTGGGGGCTCAGCCTAGAGGAGGCGCGGGACGTGGCCACAGGCTGGGTCACTAGGGTAGCTTTTAAGGAGGAGGGGGCTGGGAGGTGGGGGGGGGAGCGTGGGTCTCTCTAGCTGACCCCCACCTCCCTCCACAGGTGGCTGCTCCCACCACAGGCCCTCAATGCCTACTATCTACCCAACAAGAACCAGATGGGTAAGGGGGCGTGCCCCACAAGGGGCGGGGCCTGGAGGCGGGGCCAGTCTCCTGCTGACCACGCCCTCTCTGTAGTGTTCCCGGCAGGTATTCTGCAGCCCACGCTCTATGACCCTGACTTTCCACAGTGAGTACCCAACCCAGCATGAGCCAGAGCCAGCTCTGCAGCCCTGTCTGCTGGGTGCATGAAAGCTGCCGGGACTGTCCCGATCCGGGCTGGGCCCAGGGGTCATGACAGTGGCAGATCCTGGGTCCCCATAGTCTTACCTCATCCTTGATTATTTAGAAAAATGTGTAGGTTTTTTTTCTTTCTTTCTTTCTTTTAAATGTCCTGAGTTCCCCCTTACCTGGTTTGAGGCTTCTTTTAGGGGTTTCAAAAGTGGCTTAGTGATGAGGAAACAGGCCAAATCCAAGGTGGGGTGCCTCAGTTTCCCTCATGTCTTCGTCCAACCTGGTCTCTTCCCCTGTCCCAGCTCTGTTAGAGGTTATTTCCTACAGAGCAGCTGCAAAGGTATTGTTGGTCCCTTTTACATGTTGTATGAGGACTCTAAGGCACGAGTGCCCCAAGACCGTGGGGACACCACTGTGGCCTCCCTAGGCCACCTCTGGCTTGACCGGGGCCTTCCAGGGCCCAGGCAGCAGCGTGGAGCTCTCGGAGGGCGGGTGAGGCTGGGGCCTGACGCTGCTGCCGTGGGCCCAGGTCTTTGAACTACGGGGGCATCGGCACCATCATTGGACATGAGCTGACCCACGGCTATGACGACTGGGGTGAGGCCCGAGGGTGGCCAGAGGGGGTGTCGGGGGAAGGGAAAGGCAGACAGCGGGGGGCAAGGCGATGCCGGGTGGATCGAGACCCCACAGCCCCCCTGTCCCCATTGGCCGGTGGGTGGGAGAGGGGGCTTCGGGCATGAGAGTCCGTCTCCACCACTCTGCCTGCTGCCCACAGGGGGCCAGTATGATCGCTCAGGCAACCTGCTGCACTGGTGGACGGAGGCCTCCTACAGCCGCTTCTTGCGCAAGGCGGAGTGCATCGTGCACCTGTATGACAACTTCACCGTCTACAACCAGCGCGTAAGATGCCCTTGCTGCCCCTCAGGCCCGGCTGGGCGTGGACGAGGAGCATGCGTGCCCACGTGTTCACACATGTGCCCAGGGCCCAGCTCACATGCCCAGGGTGTTCATGCGCACTCACGTGGGTGCGTGGAGGAGTTCACGCAGACTCACATGAGGCACGAGGGGGTCGGGGCCGCATCTAAATCCTCTGGGAAAGGGAAGGGGAGTGTGGGCGGGGGCCCAGGGTGGCAAGGCCTGAGGAAGGCCAGTGGGCGGCAGACGGACCCCGGCCCCTTCCCTTCTCGGCAGGTGAACGGGAAGCACACACTTGGTGAGAACATCGCGGACATGGGCGGCCTCAAGCTGGCCTATTATGTGAGCTGCCCCCGCCTGGCCCTTCGTTCCTGTGGGGGGAAGGATGGGGGCTGATGAGGACTCCACGAGGGACGTGGGCACCCCAGCCTCCCCATCACATGGCGCTTTGGCTTGGGGGAGCGGGGCCTGTGACTGGCACAGGGTCCACTGGAAAAGGAGGGACTCCCAGGCTGCTTTGGGGAGAGCAAGGAGGGCTGCCTGGGGTTAGCCTTCCCAGGAGGGAGCACAGGTCAGGAAAGGCGGAAGGCAGGGAGCCTGGGGCTCGGCATGGTGGGTGGTGTGCAGAACAGGGGCCGGTGAGGGGCTGACTGGGTGGAGGGTGAGTCAGGTCACCGCACTGGGGGCACCGCAGCTCCACACTGTCACCCCCAGGCCTATCAGAAGTGGGTGCGGGAGCACGGCCCGGAGCACCCGCTGCACCGGCTCAAGTACACGCACAACCAGCTCTTCTTCATTGCCTTTGCCCAGGTGGGCCAGGTGGGGGCCAGGTGGGGGGTGGGCAGGGGTGGGGACATAGCTCTCGGCCTGCCTCTCATCAGCCACCCTCAGAGGCAATGGTCCCATGGGTTCTGATGAGGACTCAAGGCCTAGTGCGCTGGGGTAGGGGGAGGTTTGCAAGGCTTGCTCAATGGACTCCTTGGCTTCAATTTCCCCTCTCCTCCCCTCCCCTCCCCACCATGGGGCCCAGAACTGGTGCATCAAGCGACGGTCACAGTCCATCTACCTGCAGGTGCTGACCGACAAGCACGCACCTGAGCACTACAGGTGGGCCTGCCTGCCTGGGCCTCATCCCCTTGTGTCTGGGGTGGGAGCAGGTGGGGATGGGGAGGGGCAGCTGGGGGGTAGTGGCCATTGGAACCCACACCTGCTGGGTCTCTCCTCCTGCCTGCCCCAGGGTGCTGGGCAGCGTGTCCCAGTTCGAGGAGTTTGGCCGGGCCTTCCATTGCCCCAAGGACTCACCCATGAACCCTGCCCACAAGTGCTCTGTGTGGTGAGCCTGGCCATCGGCCCACACGCCCTCACCACCCGCCCTGCACGAATTGCCTCCCTGCCAGCTGCCGGGGCAGGCATGGACCCGGCACTGGTCTGCTCTGGGCGCCACCCACCTTAAGGCCTCCAGGACCTGGCCTTCTTGCTGTCCCTCACTTCCGGAGGGGCCCGGAGCAGGGATGGGGCTGGGCTCCAGGAGGCCGTGGGGGTGAGATGCTGGGGTCCCCAGTCTTGGCTCTAAGGAGCCAGACCCCCTGGCCAGGGTGGATTGTACAGGCCCCACCTTCAGTCTGTTCTTGCTGCTAAGTCTGGTCAATAAACTGCTGTACCGTTGTCTTGGTTTCTTCAGGGGCCTCCGGAGCAGGTAGGGCTGAAGGGGTCCCTTTGTGGGGAAGCTCAGGCCCTCAGCACCGCGGGGACCCTAGAGAAGACCTTCTCGTCCCTTCCTGTCCCCCCTCCCTGGCTCTTCTGTCTCTCCCACCAACCACCTGCTCCTCCCTCCCCCAGAGTCCCGCCTAGGCTCCTGTCCAGCTCCAGACCAGGCTCGTGGGGGCCAGAACACCAAGCCCGCTGGTCTGTGCTCCAGCATGACACTGGGACTCACTTCCCCTCAAAGTGTAGATATCACAGGCCAGGCCTTGGGCTCAGCGTGTCCAAGAAAGAGGAGCTATGAGACACGCTTACATGGAGGTAGGGGCCACTCTGTACATACAACACTGAGTCGTGCTCTCCGGTCTGGAGTGGACGCTCCAGGGATGAGAGAAAGAGAAGAGCTGTCAGGGGCTGGCCTGTGACATGGCCGTGAGGCTCTAGGCCCCGCCCATGGTGGGAGGGGGAGGAGGGAGGGCTGCCCCGTCACACACAGGATGGTGGGGTGCGGGGAGAAGGTCACATGGGGCAGCCCCACTGGGGGATCCAGGTGCCTGCAGTGAGTGGGGGACCGTGGGCCTCCTGCCTTTCCTCCTCTAGTCTGTTTCTCTCACTTTAGGGACAGCCTAGAGGGGGCGCCCCTCCCTGGCTGTGCCCGGCGTGGCCTATCCCCATCTCCCACCGCAGTGGAGAATCTCTTGCCAGCCCAGCTCCTGTCATGCTCAGAGAACAGCCATCCCCATCTCGGCCTTGAGTGACATTTAAAAAGTTCCTTTTATCTGAGCCTCGGGCACACCACCCCTGGGGAATGAGAGACAGAAAATACACGTGCCACAGCTGACGGAGGCAGAGTAGAGGGGCGGGCGTTGTGTGGCCCTGGGGAGGGCTCTGCGGAGAAGTGGCAGGAACTTAGAAGGACCCCATAGGAAGAACCAAGTTCCCCCAAGGGGCAGGGACTCTTCAGGAGATGAGCAGGGCAGAGCACCCTTCAAAGGTGGAGGTGGGGTGTGCAGGGAGTAGGGGTCGGGTAGAGGAGCCGTGATTATGGACCTACCTCCAAATTCCCCTCCAAGCCCCTCTCCCCCTGGCCTGGGCATGTGTATACCATATCCCTCAGCAGCTGGCACGCTACAATGTGCCTCTGGTGGCTGGCACAGCCAGCCAGTTCGCTCCTTGCCACCCACTTGGGTGGGGCCTGGTGTCTGGGACCCTCCACACCCCGTGCCCAGCCCATCCATCTGACCTGGGATCCTGGCTGGAATCGGAGTCCCCAGGCCCAGCCCTTTTGCCCCCTGTGCCCCGGTGGCTCTTTAGTTCCCCAGCTCCACCCAAGACCAAGTCTTCCTGTCTCCCATCCAGCTCAGGGGAGGTCTGGGGTGGACGGAGCCTAGGGGGTGAGACCTCCCCATTCTGTCTGTGCCCTGCTGAGGGAGCCAGAGGGACTTGGGCGTGGCGGGGGCGGGGGGCGGGGCGGGGATGGTGGGCCCCCGGGGAGAGGACGAGTTTCCTGGCCTGGAGGCTGGTCCAGCGGGAACCCTGTGGGACTTGGCTGCTGGCCGGGGGCCTCAAACCCAGTGTGCATTCCAGCCAGGGCGCGCCCACCCTGCGGGCGGGACCGTGGGCCGCCAGGCCGTGAAGCTCCTTGCCGGGCTACCTGCGGAGACGTCGCTGCTACCTGGGGCTTCGGGGCTTCACAGCCCTTCAGGGAGAACTGAGGGAGATCATCAGGTCAGAGGGAGCTCGAGCCAAGGGCACCCCAAGGACAGAGTCCTGGTGCTTGGACGGGGCCCATGAACTCCAGACACAGCCACGAAACCCAGGGCCACGGTGTGGCCCAGCCTGGCACAAACGTGACACTGTGTGTCACCCGCTGCTTCCCAAACTGCTTTTCCAGACACAACCTAAGAGCATCCTCACTGCAGCCCACTGAGGTGCCAGGGTGACAGGGACAGGGAAACCGAGGGGAGCCACGGGCCCTGCCTAAGGGCACGGCGCACACGTTCGCTGACGGGCACCACTCAGCCGCCACGTCCTCTTGAGCTCTGGGCGTCCGTCCTATACTCGGTGCCAGCTGTCTGAGCATCTTGTTAGGGAACCACGCACGTGGTGTAGACGCTGGCCACTCGTGGTCTGCCGGCCCCTGTGCCAGCGGCTCCACTGAGGAGGCCGGCAAGGTCGGCACAACTGCCCACCCAGCCTCAGTTTCCCCGTCTTAAGTGAAGGCCGTGAGTGCCGAGAAGGCCCCTTGGGCAGCCGTGGGACGGGTTGTGGTAGGGCTGGCCCCAGCCGTCCCCCGGGGAGTGAGGGCGTCCTCTGAGCACAGCTCGCTGGGATGACGGAAAGCAGTCTTCAGCCAAGCAGTTAATAGCAGGGAAAGAGCTTTCAGGCGTCCACCTCGCGCCCGCGTGCAGAGCGCCTTGTGGTTCCTGGTGCGGCTCTGGTTGTGCCATCCGTGGCTTTGAGACCTTGAGCCCAGGGGTCACTGCTGGGTGGCCTTGGCAAGTGACTCACCCTCTCTGGGTCCCGGGACCATCACCGGCAGCCCCGGGGGAGTGTGTGTGCCAGGGGCCGGCCTGCCTGCGATGGATTGATGTGAGCCACCCTTCCCCTCCTCCCCGCCCAAGCTGAGGCCTGCACGGCCGCTGCCCCAGCAGGCTCGGCCCGACTCCGAGACCTCAGGTCAAGGATGCCAGGAGCACCCTCCGTCTGGGGCCCCCTGGGTGCCAGCTCGGTACAGATCCGGGGAGGACTAGGAGCCAGCTGGAGAGGTGTGCCAGAGCCTCCCTGCCTAGGGTCTCAGAGAGAACGGGGGGGGGTCGGCAGCCCCGGGATTTCTGTGGCACCCAGGAGGGGGCACAGGGCTCCTGGTGCCACTGACCAGCCATAAGCCCCGGGCCTTTCTAAACAGCTCAGTGGAACCAGATTCAAGTTTCTGCCATTCCTGTGGCTGCTTCTGTGCCGACTCCAGATGCCTGGTGCTCTGGGGACCCTGGGGCCCCCGCTTGTGAAGTACCCTAGATGCGATATTTTTTTATTTTATTTATTTGTAAATGTTTGTTTTTTTAAATTTTTTTATTTTTTTAAAGAGTTTAGAAGCTTTTTTTTAAAAAAACTTTTAACGTTTATTTACTTTTGAGACAGAGACAGAGCATGAATGGGGGAGGGGCAGAGAGAGAGAGAGACACACAGAATCGGAAGCAGGCTCCAGGCTCTGAGCCATCAGCCCAGAGCCCGACGCGGGGCTCGAACTCACGGACCGCGAGATCGTGACCTGAGCTGAAGTCGGACGCTTAACCGACTGAGCCACCCAGGCGCCCCTATGTTTGTTTATTTTGAGAGAGAGACCATGAGAAAGAGAGCGAGAGACCATGAGAGAGAAAGAGAGAGCATGAGAGAGAGACCATGAGAGAGAGAGAGCACGAGTGGGGGAGGAGCAGAGAGAGAAAGAGACAGAGAATCCCAAGCAGGCCCCACGCTGCCAGGGCACAGCCCGACGTGGGGCTTGATCCCACAAACTGCCAGACCATGTCCTGAGCTGACACCGAGAGTCGGACACTTAACCGACTGAGCCACCTCGGCGCTGCTGGATGCAATATTTAAAAAAAAATTGTAATGTTTTATTTATTTTTGGGAGACAGAGTGCAAGCTGGGGAGGGGCACAGAGAGGGAGACACAGAATCCGAAGCAGCCTCCGGGCTCCGAGCTGTTAGCACAGAGCCCGACGCAAGGGCTGAACTCACGAACCGAGAGATCATGACCTGAGCCGAAGTCGGGCACCCAACCGACTGAGCCACCCCGACGCCCCTAGATGCAATATTTTTTTTTTAACTTTTATTTATTTTTGAGACAGACAGAGACACAGCATGAACGGGGGAGGGGCAGAGAGAGAGGGAGACACAGAATCGGAAGCAGGCTCCAGGCTCTGAGCCATCAGCCCAGAGCCCTACGTGGGGCTCGAACTCGCGGACTGCGAGATCGTGACCTGAGGTGAAGTCGGACGCTTTGCCGACTGAGCCACCCAGGTGCCCCGAGATGCAATATTTTTAAATGGCTTGAGCTCCTATGCCAAAAATGTTTGGAAAGCCCAGGGTCTTCCATATGCAAATAGCTCTGGGGGTATGTTCTGAGGGGGATTAGGCCTCTCCTCATGCCTCCTTTCCCACCCTGACGTCCCCTATGCCGGGCTGCCCCCTATCCCTTCCTTCCCCAGGGACCTCCCACATGGAACTGGGTAGAGTCACAGACTTTACTGAAGGTTTGGGGGGGGCAGAGGGGCCCTCTCTGTGCCTCCTCTCCTTTCTCCCCTTCTGGATGTCTCCGCCCTCCCTCCAAGTGACCTGAGAAACCTACTTCCTCTTGATTGATTAAAAAGAGCATTTTCCCCTTCCCTCTGCTGGCTCCAGGCTGGCCTAGAGGCCCAGCACAGTCTGTAGCCCTGTGACTGTCCCCTCCGGCCACCCAGCAGCAGGACGGGGTGGTGGGGGGAGGGCAGGGTGCACCAGTCCCACTGCCCTATCCCCGCCTCCATCCCGCAGTTTCTGCGCGACCCTGGACGACTCGAATTTGGACGACACATCACTGAGCCAAGTCTGTCCGGATCTGAGCAGAGCGTCTCCTGTGCAGCCTTCACCCAGTCACTGGCGTCGCCTGCAAAGCTGCCAGGGATGGGGACCGCCAGATCCCAAGCCCCCTTCCCTTTGGGGAAAACTAGCTGGGCACTGGCCTAGCCTTTCCTGCAGAGTCCTTCTAATGAACTGGACTACCCCCCCCCCCCCCCCCCCCCCCCCGTGTCCTGGCAGGGTCCCTGTTCTGGGACTGCTCCGGCCACAGGGCTCCCCTCTTGCCCTCCCTGTCACCCCACGCCGGGCTGGAGGTGCCCAGAGGGCCGCCTGGGCACACGGCTCAGCCCCCAGGCCCCAGGCCCTTGGAGCAGCCCGGCATGAGCTCATCAGGTCGGAGGGGAGTGAGGCGGTGCCTGTTCTCCCACCTCAGCGGCCGCCCGCCTGGAAGCCTCTGGCGGTGGCTCAGGCTGATTCATTGGGCGGCAGGCAGCTCAAGTCCCGGAGCCACTGTCACATGGTGCCGTTAAGCCGCATCTCTCCTTGTCTGTAGTTTGCATAAATAATAAAAAAATCCCTCCCACCTTCCTGCGGGACCAAAACGTTGCCGGGACTGCTGACGGGGATCTGCATGGGGAGGTCTGAACGTGGCCACTTCTCTCTCACCCGAGGAGCCCAGGGCAGGGAGGGAGGGGCGTGCCGGACGGAACTTGCAACGCTGATGAGCGAAGAAAGGGCAAGGTCAGGGTGCCCGGGGCCTGGATGCCTCCCGGCGGAGGGTGGACGGGTGGGGGGGGCAGCCTCACCCTTTGGGAGCCGGGAGGAGGGCGGCCGTCTCCTCCCGGGGGGGCAGCGGAGGAGACACACAGTTGGTCCCTAGGCACTGTGCCCAGCACGTTGGCACAGACCGGGCTCCCCCAGCGACAAGGTTACACCAAGGGGAGCTTCGGCTGCCTGTCGTCAGTGCTCTGGCCCGGCGTGTGTGCTGGTAACAAATGCCGAAGTTCTGTTCAGCCGGAGTAAGCAGGCCCTGGGGCCACTTTAGATCAGAGGGTGCAATTTAAAATCCTGCACAGCTTCCTGGAGGCCTCCGGAGGCCCCGCCGGGAGGCAGGAATCGGGGGTGTCAGCCTCACAGGGCAACAGCCTGTCATGTAGATGCTGACCAGGTGGGGAGAACTGCTTCTGGAACGGGGGGCAGTGGGGGCTGGCGAACCGCATCAGATGGTAATGTCAGCCTCAAGGGCAGGACGAGGGCGCATCTGGCATCCCGTCTGAGGCCTCCCGAGAGACAGCATGCCTGTTTTTCCCCATCGTGACACATCCCGTATCAGCCCCCTGAGCCGGGTTGGGCCAGGTGCAGGGACAGGGGCTCAAGGGGACTCCATGAGCTGGGGGCCCTGGGTCTAGAGGAGACTGGACCTGTGGTGCCCTCCAGACCCTGTCTGAGCCCCGGAAATGCTGACACACCCGCGGCCAAAGGGAGCTGTTTGGCCTGAGTCCTATCCGGGGTCCCAGCCTGCCTGGCCCCCCATCTGGATCTCAGGGCATCAGGTTAAAGGGACACTGAGTCCTCCTGAGTGTCTATGGTATGTTGGGCCCTAATATGCTTTATCTCCTTTGGGGACTTGCCGTGACCCTGGGCAGGGGGCACCCTAAACGGGAGTCCGGACGTTCATATTTAATATCCAGCTCCATGCTGGCACCTTTCCCCCGTCAGCGGGGCGTCCACCCCCGACATGGAAGAGAACGAGGGTGCCCAGAGAGGGACACCCTCTCCCCGTTTGCTCACTTCCAGTGGATTGTGATGTGTGAGAGTTTAGTGTGTCTGCCCAAGTGGATTTAGGGATAACATGATCTAGTTTTAAACAAACGAATCCCCCACAACAATCAAGTAGCTTCCGAAAGAGCCCTGTAAAGACACAGCCAGTAACACCGATAATCCACACGAGGTAAGGGACCGCAGACGCGACCGTCCTCTCTCCTGATACGTGCTCATCATCACCCACGGTGCACACCTGATGGGAAATCAGCCCCAAATATAAAAACTAAACAAAACCAAACTGTTTGAAACAACTCTGCCCCCGTCGTTACTGGCGAAGCTTTGCCCCAAGCGACTGGTGCCCTGAGACACGACTCAATAGAGCGCGAAATCCTTATGGACAAGCAAGGTATCTAAAAACTAAGCTTTCAGAACGTGGAGACAAGCCCCCGCAATGCTTTTCCCAGCGATGTTTAAAGTTATGTGCTTTTCAACTCAGTACTTTTTTGATATTTCCCTAAGCAATGATAAATATTTGGAAAGCTCTTTTAAAGTTTCTTGCATAATAGCATGAGACAAAAAACACCTACCACCAGGCAAACACTTATTTTTTTTTTCTGCCGCAGTAAAAATGGCAGAAACAATGAACAGAAAATGATCTGTCGACACACCGAAAGGCATTTCTTTGTCAGCAAATACTGTCGGAAGATGTAGAGAAAACACTACCACAGATTGGAAGGATGTGTTAGCGCAAATTACCCAGTGTGGGAGGTTTACCGTGTGGTTTTTTTACACATCTCAGCTTAAGGTATTTGCTTGGGTTCTGTTTCAATAATGAAATACACAAACCACTTTGTGTGTGTGTGTGTGTGTGTGTGTGTGTGTGTGTGAGAAAGAGAGAGAGAGAGAGAGTCAGGAAAGGAAAGACAGAGTAGAGAAGATATATGAATGCCTTGTTTCATAAGAACAATTGCACACAGGGAAAACTGTCAGGCACCCGCTGATGGATCGGCTACTGAGAAAGGATTTTTTTAAAGGATTCTGGATGAGGAAAAAGTGTCGAGGGAGCTGTACCTACAAAACTCACTGGCCTACCTTGTCAAACCACTGCAGGAAAGAGCTAGAAGCCCAAGGGCACAGGAGCCCTCCGTGGTGTTAACTTTAAAAAAATCAAGATTTTTGGGGCACCTGGGTGGCTCAGTCAGTTAAGCCTCTGACTTCAGCTCAGGTCATGATCTCACGGTCCATAGGTTCGAGCCCCTCGTCGGGCTCTGTGCTGACAGCTCAGAGCCCAGAGCCTGCTTCTGATTCTGTGTCCCCCTCCCTCACTCATTCTCTCTCTCTCTCTCTCTCTCAAAAATAAATAAATATTTTAAAAAAGTTAAACAAAAACCAAGGTTGTTCTAGTAAAGCAGAATCTTTACGATACTTGGTAATAAAATCGGGTGTGACCAGGAAAGTTTCCAGGCCACACAAAGAATGGGAAAGGGCTGTTGTGAATTCCCCCTCTCTTTCCTCCTACCTTTCCCTCCTTCTTAAAGACTGGGGTGCTGACATTTCTTGAGGAGACGAGAGCTATCAGTTTTAGGCACCCAGCAAATTATTGAAAAAACAGATTCACCTTCCCTGGTGAACATCTTCCAGGGAAAGACAAAACAAATGTTTGAAAATGTTTCCATGGACACGTGATTTTGTGGCTAACAATGTGTTTGACCCACAAAACCTACACATTAAAAAAAAAAAAAAGAACTTGGAAGCTGTCTGTTTTTAAAAAATTTAAATGTAATTTACCCACCGTAAAATTCATTCTTTTCAAGTGTCTGATTCAGTGGTTTCTAGAATACCCAAAATGGTGCAACAATTACCACTCAATCCAGAATAACCTGTTTTTTAAACCTGTAGAGTTTTAAATTTTTTAATCTTATTTTTTTAAGTAAACTCTACCCCTAACATGGGGTTTGAACTCTTGACCCTGAAATCAAGAGTCACACGTTCTACTGACCGAGCCAGCCAGGGGCCTCTAAACCTGCAGAGTTTTAAAATGTAGAGTTTCCTTGGGTTTGGAACCCATTTATGAAGTATAAACACGCAGCACCTCTCCATTGGCTTGTAAAACCAACTAACTGATAACAGGGAAGACAGAAATAGAACAGCTGGATTTTTACTAAGTCTTTGCCTAATTGGTGGATGGAGTTTAAAGATGAACAGGATTGGGGCGCCTGGGTGGCTCAGTCGGTCGAGTGTCCGACATCGGTTCAGGTCATGATCTCGTGGTTCGTGGGTTCGAGCCCCGCGTCGGGCTCTGTGCTGACAGCTCGGAGCCTGGAGCCTGCTTCGGATTCTGAGTCTCCCTCTCTCTCTGTTCCTCCCCTGCTCGAGCTCTCTCTCTCTCTCTCAAAAACAAATAAAGATTAAAAAAATAAAAAAACCATGAATATGATGGTTTAGGAAGCCTAGCTAATGATGCCCTTTTCCCATTCAGCTCCCATATTTTTGTGACAGCCACTAAAATCCAAAATTGAAATAAACTGCCCTGAGGGCCATGCCTTCAAATTGATGTTTTACAGTGTGAGATCAAGATTTTAGTAAATAAGAATTATAACAATTCAGTGTGATGACAGACGGTACCTAGACTTACTGTGGTGACCATTTCTTATCGTGCATCTATATCTAATCACCGTGTTGTCCACCTGAAATGAATACAATTTTGTATGTCAGTTACTCTTCAATTAAGTTTTTTTCATGTTTATTTATTTTTTAGAGAGAGAGAGAGCGAGCAAGACAGTGCACATGTGTACGCAAGCAAGGGGAGGGCAGAGAGAAAGGAAGGGAGAATCCCCAGCAGGCTCCACACTGTCAGCACAGAGCCTGATGGGGGCCTCGAACTCATGAACCGCAAGATGATGACCTGAGCCGAAATCGAGTCAAACGCTCAACTGACTGAGCCACCCAGGCGCCCCAAATAAGATTCTTATCCCTGAAATAATCAGAGTGTTATTTTCCAAGAGTCAGGTCACATTATGCCCCTGCTAAAAGCCTTCCAATTTACATACCACACCTTGGGTAAAGTTCAAACTCCCCACCCACCTGCTCCCGTCTCTTATCCCTCAGGTTTTACCCCCTACCCCACTCACCCCAACTCTGGTCCAGCTAGTGCTGGAATAGCACTTGCCGATTGCTGCCTCAGGGCCCTTGCACGGCTGTTCCTTCTGCATTGCTCACGCCCTCACTTCCTTGTCTTGGCTCCACTGTCTGCTCCTCAGGCAGCCAGCCCCTCCCTGACCTACTGATCTGGATTATCCACCACGTCCCCTCACTCACAGCCATACTAAGGATTTTTCTCTCTAGAACACATCACTACCGGCATTAGACTGTATTATAACGGTTTATTTGATTATTGCTTTGTCTCTGTCAGTAGACTAGAGGCCCCCGGGCGGGGGAAATGGGATCTCATCTCTTCACAGATCTAGGCCCATCACCCAGATGGCCGCCTGGAGGGGGCAAGGGTTGCTCTGGGGCCGCCTGCCTCCACCCATCCTTGGGTCTCCCAGTCTGGGATGGTCACTGAGGGGGTGAACATCAGTACCTAAGTGACTTGGGACAAGTCTCTCCATTCTGTGTCACCATCTGCTCTCTGTGTAGTAGGACCGCTGGGCTCCCTAGGAGGTGCCCCTGGAGGACTGTACCGCGTCCTGGCCCCAGCAGCCTCCTCAGCCAGCAAGGTGCCTGCAGGCCCAGGTGCGGGGTGACAGGAAACCACCCTTTTCCGGGAGCCCCGACGTGCCTGAATCCTCGGTGCTGTGAAGACCGAAGTGAAGAAGCAGGCGTGGCGAGGGGTCTGGGCAAAGTTGTAGCCCGCAGGTGGGGGGGGGGGGGCTCGCCTCTAGGATGGTGCCCCCAGGATGGTGCCCCCCTGGTCCTCACGCAGGGCTATCTGCCGGGCGGCACCTGGCCTTCAGAGCTCCGTCCTTACCCTGACACGGAGGTCGAGGCGGAGTTGCGAACAGCCCAGGGGCACCGTGGGTGCCCAGGAAGGCCGCGACCCCAGGCTCCGGGGCGCCCCATCGAGGCGCCCCGGGCCCGAGAGGAGTTGATTGCCGGCAGGCGAAGGTCTGGGGGAGGGGCCCGCGGCGGGGGCTCCGGGGGGCCGGGGCCTGGGGCCGGGGGCCCGGGGCCCGGGGCGGGGTGCGGCGGCGCCCGGGGGCGGGTGGGGCGGGTCACGGTCAGGGCGCGGCGCCCGCCAGCAGCAGCAACAGCGCCCCGGCCAGCAGGGGCAGCGACGGCGGGCCGGCGGCCGGGCCCGGGGGCGCGGCGTCGTTGGGGCCGGCAGAGGGCGGCAGGCCGCAGTCGGTGTAGGGCTCCAGGCAGGCGGCGAAGGCCATGACGTGCGCCACGAAGCTCTGCTCCTGCACGCCGTGCACCAGGTGCGCCTGCGGGCCGCGCGCGAACACCGCCACGTCCTCGCCGCCGTGGGTCTCGGACTGCAGGGGCACCGCGGCCTGCTGCTGGTACGAGGGGTCCCCTGGGCGGAGGGCGGGGGGGGGGGGGTGGGGGTTCAGGGCCCGCCGGGCGGCCGGCGGCTCCCTCCCTCGAGTTCCCCCCAGACCGCCCGCCGCTGCACTCACCGCTCTGGCTGTCGCTGACGTTGGGCCGGGGGCCGTCCTTGAGCGCGAAGCCGCCGGGCCCGTTGCCATACAGGATGGAGGTGTAGGTCTTGTTGTCATGGGCTTTGCTGGGGGCTAGGCCTGCAGGGAGGAGGGACCCGGCGATCGCCCTGACCGCAGCCAGGGGGCCTCCGCGGGCTACACCTAGTAAACCTAGGCACTTTGGGCCTCGCCGGCTTCATCCTCACAAGAACCCTACAAGGCCGTTGCTATTGTTGCCCCGTTTGACAGATGAGGAAAGGGAGAGTCGGAGCAGTTTCTGCCACATAGCTGAGGAAACCCTGCCACCCTCCCGGGCCTACCGAAAATGGAGCTGCCTCGAAGCGTGTAGCCACCAAAAGAGAAGACGTGGGAGTGGTCAGCGGTGACAAGGGTCAGAGTGTCCTTCTCGCTCGTGAGCTGGCTGGCCTTGTCGATGGCAGAATCGAACATGACGGCCTCCGTCAGTGCCAGATAAGCCCTGCCGTCGTGATGACCGTGGTCGATGCGGCCTCCTGCGGGCAGGGCGCGTGGAAGGTGGACGATGCCCAGCCCGCCCTGGCCATTCCCACTCCCGTGCTCCGCAAGGGGCTGCCTGCCACGCACCCTCCACAAACAGGTAGAAGCCCCGGGGGTTCCTCCTCAGCAGGTGCAGGGCCGCCTCCGTCATCTCCATCAGGGAGGGGTCCCGGGTGTGGTTTCGGTGGACCTCGTATTTCGTGTCTCCTGGCTCAAAGAGGCCTGTGGGGAAGGGGGCCGGTGGTGACGGGTAGGCCGGGGAGTGGGTGTGAACATCTGGGCGCACGCTTGGCCCTCTGAGGACCCGGGAGGCCAGGGCAGGAACGTGGGGGTGGCTGGGGTCATTACCCATGAGGTGTGTTACGGAGGGGTCCTGGGAAGCCTGAAGGAGCCCCTGGCGGTTCCACACGTACCGGGCACCCTGGGGGGGGGGGGCGGGGAGGGTGCAGAGCCAGGCCTCAGTCCATAGCCCTCGGATCCGTGTCCCTCTCGTGCCCCGTGCACCTCTGGGCCCCCATCACCTGGTGCCTGGCCTGCCACTCCTGCACCAGGTTGCGCCCATCCAACCTGATTCCGTTCTGTGTGGCGTCACTCAGATACTCAGGGTCTGGGGTCCCCTTGGGAAACATGTACTTTCGGCCTCCGCCCAGGATCACCTGTAGCCAAAGGATTAGGCAGGTGGGCGTGGGGCCCTGCTGGCCCCTCGCCCCCTCCTCAGAGAGCCCCACGCTCCCCTTTCAGGTCTGTGGGTGTGGCCTGTCCCCGGCGGTCCCTCCTCCGCCACCTCGGCCCCCACCCCGAGCTCCGGGAGACCCTGCCAGGCCCCAGAGCTGAGATCGGCAGTTGCCTGGGACTGTGGCGGTGGAGACACGCCCCCCCCCCCCCCCCCCCCCCCGTCCCCCTGCTTGCCCTTCGCGGCTCACATCAATGTCCACGTTGGAGATGAGCTGCCGGGCGATGTCCTGGCACCCCTCCTTCCGGGCCTTGGCGGGCATGTCCGCGTCTGAGTACCAGTTGCGGTTGACCACGTGCGCGTAGGTGCCGGCTGGTGAGGCGTGCTGCACTCTTGTGGTGGTCACCACCCCCACGGACTTCCCTGGGGGTGGCCGAGCTCAGGGTGAGCCCCTGAGGTCTCTGATCCTGCCCCTGCCCGCTAAGCCGGCCCCAAGCCCACCTGCTTTCTTGGCCCGGTACATCACGGAGATGACCTCGTTGCCCTGTGTTGTGTTGCACTGGTCAAAGCGGGCAGCTGCACTCAGTCCAATGGTCTGGTAGTTGGCCTTGACCCCGCACAGGTAGGCTGTGGCTGTGCCTGCGCTATCTGGCACCTGTCTGTCCACGTTGTATGTCTGGGGACAGAGACACCCTCAGCTCCCCTCTGGCTCCATCAGATACCCGAGATCCTGACCCAAGCCCAGGGGGCCCACCCTCACCGCCCTGGTCCCCGAACTCCGGCCCCAAGCCTCCTGGGCCTTCCCTCCCGTCGCACTCCTGGGCACCCGCCCCCCTTCTGGTGGGGAGCACCCCGAGGCCACCCAGCCCTTACCTTGGACAGAGCCACATACGGAAAGTGGTCCATGGCCAGGGGCGTCTCGGGTCCCAGTTTGTTATTCATTTGCCCCTTTAGGATCCGAGCGGCTGTCACCGTGGGCACCCCCATCCCTGAAGGAGCACACCTTGTCAGGCCCGAGTCCCCAGGGCTGGTCTGTGTCCACTGGCAGCCTTGGGGACCAGGGTTGTGGGAGCCACAGGCGGTGGACAGGCCTTGACACTCACCGTCCCCCAAGAAGAGAATGAGGTTCTTAGCAGCCGTCTGGATGGGCTTCAGCTTCTTAGCGGCATCCAGGGCTTGGGCTGCCTGGCGGTTCCAGAAGGCTGGGTCCTCCTCCTCAACTGGCCAAGGGGAGAGTGGAAGCCAGGTCAGTCTTGGGGGAGTGTCCTATACATGGGGGGCAGCCGGGAGGTGCCTCATTACCTGGGATGGTGCCAAGGGACAGCTGTGGCCTCAGGCCCAGCAGCAGAAGCAGCACCCAGGCTCCCTGCATGCCTGTGGGATGGTGGGAGGGCTGCAAGGCCAGGACTCCGGGGAGGCTGGGACCCTGGGGGAGCCAGAACGTGGGTACCAGCCGCAGTACAAGCCGCCCGGGCTTAAGTCAGGGGAGAACTTTGTTCCTGGTTGTAAAAGGCTCCATGTCCCTCCCATTGTCCCAGGTGGCCACGCTGACCCTGCCCCCGCCCTGTGACTTTAAGTCACGCTGGTAGAAGGCAAGTGGCAGGGCGTGGCTGGGCAAGCCTCAAGGCCGGGGTCCTGGAAAAGGCAGGTCTGTCCAGCACGGGATGGTCCCAGCAGTCTCCCTAGGGTGGGTGGGGTTGAGGGGGCACATCTCCTTTGGGTGAAAGGCACCCCGACAGGGGCCACTCCCGACCCTTGGCTCATACGACTTGTGGGAGCACTGTTGCTCCTTCGTTCACCTCACTTCTTCAGTGTTTTCTGAGAGCCAGCTTTGGACAGGCTCGGTTCTGGGTGCTAAGGGAGGTGGGGTGTGAGGCACACAGCCTGGGCCGGGGGCCTGGGTTTGGCCTCCTGATGCTGTGAGGCCCCGAGACGTGGGAAAGGAGGCATGCGGGGGTGGCCTGGCTTCTGACCAGGACTGGTGTGGGCAGGTGGGGAGGGTGCTGGGCTCAGAGGGTGCCCAGGAGACTGGACCCAGAGTCCCTTGTGCTGTGGAAAAGGGTGGGGCTGGTGGTGACAGCGTGGAACCTCGTCTCTGTGTCCAATTACGGGCCAGCCTTGTGGGGCTCTCGCGTGTGCGTGCACGTGTGTGGGGCAGGCAGGGGTGGGGACCCAGTGTACGTGAGGCTGACCTCCGCTCCCTTGGACAGGCAGAGAGGACCCAGGGGTGAGCTTCTTCTCTCCATGGGCCACGAATACCCACAGGTATGGCTTCTGATAAGGAACAAAGAGGTTTCCGTGACCAGACCGGTTCAAAAGCATTCCTCCAATCCAGCGACCGCACGTCTGGGTGTATATTCAAAAGGTTTGAAAGCAAGGTCTGGAAGAGAGATTTGCAGCCCCATGTTCATGGCTGCCTTGTTCACAGGAGCGAAAAGGTGCTCCTTAAAAAGGAGCCTTAAAAAGGAAGGGAATCCTGTCACACGCTGCCACATGGATGAGCCCTCAGGGTGTGACGCTAAGTGAAATAGGCCAGTCACTGAAGGGCAAACGCTGTGTGATTCTACTTAGACGAGGCATCTCACGTCGTCAAATGCATAGAACTGGTTGCCAGGGCCCAGGAGGAGGAGGAGGCCGGGGGAGGAGGTGTTTAGTGGGAACAGAGTTTCAGTTTTGAAGATGAAAACCTCCCGGAGAGCTGCTGTCCGACAGCCACAGCGCGCATTCACTCTACTGAGCCAGGCACTTACAAGTGGTTACGATGGTAAATTTTGTGTTGTGCTTTTCCCCACCATTAAAAAAAAATTGGGGGGCACCTGGGTGGCTCAGTCAGTTGAGCAGGACAGACTTCGGCTCAGGTCACGATCGTTGAGTTTGAGCCCCGCATCTGGCTCGACACTGTCCGCTCAGAGCCCGCTTTGGATCCTCTGTCCCCCTTTCTCTCTGCCCCTCCCTCGCTTGTGTGAGCTCTCTCTCTCTCTCTCAAAAATAAATAAACCTTAAACTTTTTTTTTTTTTTTTTTTCAAAGAAGAAAAACCTTCCTCCCAACTCCGCCCACCCCAGTGGACCACGGTAGCTCCGTTTTGCGCTCTGGCCTCCTCACCGCCTGAGCCACGTGCTTGGTCCCCAAAACCAGGGAGAGTGCCCTGGCCGCCAGCATCTCCCTGCCCAGCCCCCACCTCTCAAGCAGAGCTTTCCTGGGGCCGCCTCCACACTGACCTGGCTGTCCTCTCCATCTGAGGAGAGCTAGCGCCTTGGGAGGCATCCTTCCTGGCCTCTGAAGTGTCCCCGTAGCTCCTCTGTCCCCTGCATCATCTTGCTGTGCTAGGGAAATTCTTGGCTAAAGGTCAGGGGAGACTAACCCCTGGGCAGGTCCTTAATTAATTGGTTCTTTTTACCAGGCTGTAGGTGAAAGGTTTATTATTCCGAGATTAGTCTTCCGGTGAATTCCCCATCCCCGTTATCAATTGGAATTTTTGACATAACTGTAGATTTGCATGCAGTTGTAAGAAATAATACAGAGAATCCTTGGATGCCGCCCCATTTCCCCCAGTGGCACAAAGTCACAGATTCTCAGATTTCTATTCGGAGTTCCCCTGTTTTACATGAACTCCTTCGTGTGGGCATGTAGGTTCCAGATCATCTTGTCCCATGCGTGGATTCATGTAAACACCACTACAGTTAAGATACCGAACAGCTCCAACCCCGGAGATTGGAACAGATCCCTTTATAACCACCTTACCTCCCTCCCACACCCCTGCTCAGTCCCTAACCCCTCTCCTGCATTTCTAAAATTTTGTCATCTCAAATTGGTAGGGAAGAATCTGTTATAAGACGGCCGGCAGGACTGACAGGGGAATTTCTGTCCCTGCCCGAAGACTCCCCTTCCTGGTTCTTCTTCCTGCCAAATTACTACTAATGCTGAATGCAGAAATAACAGACTATAAATTGTCCCCCATGCTTACGCTCAGGACTCAGACCTCTGGAGAGTGATCTCCTCTGAGCCCGCTGGTGTGAAATAAACCTCCTGCCTTCCGAGATCTCCGGGTGCTGTTTGGTTCTTCCGCCAGGTGATCCAGACCAGGTTCCGTGACAAAATAAGTTACATAAATGGAATCAGATAGTCTTTTGGGGTTGGCTTCCCCCCACCCCCCTCAGGGCAGTTCCCTAGAAACTCATCCAAGCATATCAATAGTTGACTCCTTTGTGTCACTGAGTGTTTTCTGTAGGATGGGTTGACCACAGTGTTTAGATGTGTGAATGTCTAAGGACAGACATCTGGGCTGACTCCAGTTTGAGCTATTATACATAAAGCTGCTATGAATATTCATTCAGGTTTTGGGGGAACATACGTTTTCATTTCTCTGTAATAAATCCCCAGGACCGTGACCGTAAGCCCTTCCTAGGATGACATTAGGCAATCATCATTTGTGATCAGCTCTTGTTTCTTTTTTTTTTTTTTTTAACGTTTATTTATTATTGAGAGAAAGAGAGAGAGCATGAGCAGGGGAGGGGCAGAGAGAGAGGGAGACACAGAATCTGAAACAGGCTCCAGGTTCTGAGCTGTCAGCGCAGAGCCCGACGCGGGGCTCGAACTCACGGACCGTGAGATCATGACCTGAGACGAAGTCGGATGCTCAGCCGACTGAGTCACCCAGGCGCCCCGGCTCCTGTTTCTTGTGAACTTTGTCACGTGCCTGAGCGGGACTGGAGACGAAACATACACATGTCACGGGCAGTAAACAAAGTACGTCCACATTCGAAGCCTGCAGCTATGACCCGGCTGTGCGGGGCCACCAGGAAGGCCACGCAGGGAGGCGCCTTTGGGCCTGAATCACCTGTGATGACATCTGGTTATCGTCCTTCGTCTGCGGCCCAGGATGACAAATCAGCAGGCAGCAAGCTCTTTCTGGTCTTTCTGGGTGTGGAGCAGGACATAATGCCTCTTGGGGCGCCTGGGCGGCTCAGTCCGTTAAATGTCTGACTCTTGATTTCAGCTCAGGTCGTGATCTCATGGTTTGTGAGATCGAGCCCCGTGTCGGGCTCTGTGCTGTCAGCACACAGCCTGCTTGGCATTCTCTCTCCTTCTCTCTTTCTGCCCCTCCCACACTAGTGCCCTCCCCCCCACCCCCCCCACAAAAAACCTAAATAAATAAACATAAAAAAAAAAGAGATAACGTCTCTTGGGTAATTGTTAGCTCAGGCCGGGAGTTGCCTTGCTTTGTGCAGCCGACAGTCTGGTTGTCCTGGTGTGTCTGCTCCCTGGGAAGGAAGGGCCTGCCCTGAAGGGCCCCATCTGGAGCCCTGGCACCCTCCACCGTTGTCCTCATCTACCACCGGTGGCTGTTCAGGGTGTTTCTCGGCCCCCAGCACAGGGCGCGGGTAGGCACCCAGGGTGATGCTGAGCCTGCCTACCCTGTAGCAGCTGCCGCTGCCCCACGGAGGAATGGCTCCTTCTGCCTCCTGCCCTCCTGATCTCACCGCGACACCACCCCTAGGAAATGTAGTGACGGCCCTGCCACTCAGGGGGAGCATGGCAGGAGCTGGGAATGGCTGTTGATCACCAAAAGACAACACCCCTCAGCATGATGGGGAACACTTTGGGGGAAACCGAGGCATCTCTTTCTAGGGGCAGTGTCTCCCATTTGAACCTCCCACCAGCCCTGTCGAAACAGCAGGAGTGTCCCCATTCAGGCGGGGGTGCTGGAAGCGAACACAAGTTGTATTTTGCCCTCATTTCATGGGCAGACCTCCTGGGATCAGGGGGTACCAAGCCTCCTGAAGCCACCTGGGAGTCTGGCAGGCAGGAGGGAGGGCACCGGGTGAGGGCAGAGATGTCAGCCCCTCCCAGCCACACTGGCACTGCACCTCTGATGACGTGTCTCCCTCTCTGGCCAGGCCTGCCTGTGCAGTTCTGGGGCTAGGAGAGGAGGCTGGCCCGCCTGCCTCTCCTCCTGGCCTGAGCAGGGGGCCATCAAGAAAGTCACGGGGACCATGCTGCTCATGGAGCATTTAGCTGCATCGTGGCCTGGGGAGCTGATGGACAAGGAAGGAGCACTCAGCTGAGAGCAGCGGCCATGGCCAGGGTCACGGGCTCAATGAGAGAGTTCTTAGGGGGTCACGTGAAAAGCACTGGCAGCAGGGGAGTGAGAAGCCCTTGCCTTTCTGTGGTTTGGGTGTCTCTGGCCCCTGTTCCAGGTTCAAGAGACTTAGGCTCTGCCCTTCCCCAGGAGCAGATGGGCACTGACTGGAGAATGGCCCTGGGGGCCTTTGGAAGGAACCAGAGACAGCACAGACCTTGGGGGCATCCCCGGGACCGTGGAGGGGAAAAGTTTGCCGAGATATGTTCTGGGGCTCAGCGAAACTGAGTGCATCTAAGGCTGAGCTAAGTGCATGCTGGGGTACACTTGGGAACCCCAGGGATTACACCATACCAAGTCACTTGCCCTCACGCTGAGAACTGTGACCCGCACAAGGTCAGCACCAGCTTGGTGTCAGGGGTCAGAGAGAGGTTGCAAAGCCCAAAGGAAGGCCCCAGAAGACAACTGTTAATAGAGGGAGCCCATTATACCAGCCTTGGAAACTGAGGCTCAGGAGGTGAAGCCCTCAGATGCTCACGGGGCCATTGCAGCTGTCCTCGCCACACTGGCTCAAGGTCTCAGTGAGGGTCCCGGAGGCAAAAACCAGAAGCTGGGCAGCTACTCGTTGTTTAAAGGAGACCATTCTATTCAGTAAATCTCTTGAGCCCTGACCACATGAAGTCATCCTGGAGACCTAGAGGAGTCAAATCAGGCCCAATCAGCGAGGGGCTTCCTGTCCAGAGGTGGCGGGGCGGGGGGGTGTATGTAAACTGAGCTATATTCCTGGACGCTGTCCCAGGGGAAGAACCGAGGTTCCCCTGCCAGCGTCAGACCACCCGGGAGAGGAGCGGGAAGTAATGCTGGGGAATCCGGGCAGGAGAGAAGCCTGGATACAGTCCCCACTGACCGACTGGAGGATTGGTGCCCGGCTGGGCTTCGGGAAGGCGGAGGAGGGCGTGAAGAGGAGGGGCGGCCGG
Source organism: Panthera pardus (assembly GCF_024362965.1). Classification (NCBI taxonomy): domain Eukaryota; kingdom Metazoa; phylum Chordata; class Mammalia; order Carnivora; family Felidae; genus Panthera; species Panthera pardus. Next base: position 7,564,569 of record NW_026526655.1, read on the forward strand.
GCTGAGGTCAGCCTCCAGGGTGCCGCTGGAGGGGGTGGGGGAAGCACAGGCAGAGGCAGGCGGAGGAGTCACTGGCACAGGAAAGCTGGTGATCACGGTGGAGGAGGGACTCTGGGACCTGGCGTGGCTTTCTGCACTTTGGCCCGAGGGATCCGCCCTCTCCTCAGTGCCCGCCCTCCTCGAGGCTCCCTCCCGGCAAAGCCCCTCGAAGCAGCCCCTCCCCAAATCCCTCTTCTGCAGTGGCCATTTTTCTGCCAGCCTCGCCGAGCTCCCTTTCCTCCTCCTGCTGGACAGCTTCTTCACACGGGATGACAGCAAAAAGGTGTTCGACTGATGCGGAATAAACCGCGTTACAGACCCCCAGGTTGGCAAAGACCAAAGGGTCCAACGGCAGCGAGTCGGGGCCTGGGCTGGGTCTCCAGCACTTAGCATGGGTGTCCTTCAGTACTTAACCTCGCCCGAGCCTTAATTTCCTCCTCTGCGAAATGGAAAAATATAATTAGTACTGATGTCATAGGGCTGTGAGCACAGGGCCGTGGGACAGAGGCAATCCTGGAGTGGGGGAGGAGGGAGGATTCAACCCTAATCGTTGAAAAGAGGCAGGTCAGGTCTTGAACGTCATCAAAGCTGAGCGTTTGAAAGCCAACGGGCCAAATGTTAGGCAAAGTGGCTTATTCCTAGAAAACAAGTATTAAAAAATTCCTAATTGAGGTCTGTGTCGGCAAGGCCTCCTTCTGGGCCATTCTACCTACCTGGGTGGGAGGCGGCCCTTCTGTGGGGGAACTTGGCTCACATATTTGTGGGGGTGGGATGGGGTACAGATAAGGGGACCGACCATCCACCACCAGGGCAGGAAACATCACCACATCCCCCTCCCGTATGGTTCCCCGGGGTCTCAGCCTGCCCCAGGGTGGGGGTACAGGAGTGGGCTGGCCGAGTGGGCCGAGGTCAGGCCTCTCCTCTGCCCTGTGGTGGCAGCGGTGGCAAGGGCAGGGTGGGCGGGCAGGTGGCTGTTCCTTGAGCCATGGCTCAAGGTCATTCTTCTTAGGGTGATGCAGGAAAGACACCTCCATGGCTGACAGGTGATTTGGTCGTGGATATACAATGGGAGGGAAAGAAAGCTCACTCCTCTAACTGTATGCAGTAATGTAACTCTGAGTTTTGTATCCTAAGAAGCAGGACAGTCTTATTCTAAGAGCACCTTGGTTAGTTGGCAAAATCTACTAAGGTGAAATATATGAGAGCAGGCATGTACCTCCGTTTCTGTTGCCTCTTCAACATTTAGCTAAAGGCTTTCCAGAACCGAGCAGTGAACAATCTGTGAACATTACACAACGCCATTCACAAAACCGTTTGAGGCAAACAACTTTAAGTAAAATAAATGCTTTAAATGGACTTCCCCCCTAAAATTGCTTTCTATATATTAAAAAAAAAATCCCCAAACCATAAAAACTCAAAAAAAGGTTCAAAGAGATTTACAGTAGGTTTTAAATTTGTAACCTCAGTTATGTGCAAATTCAAAGTCATCATTCCAAGTGCTTAAAGTACCCTCCCCGCATCTCCAGAATCTTCTTTATTGCCGTGAAAGGGGTCTTTCTCCTCCTTCCATTCACCAGGGCTTACATCTTTCGCCTACTTCAAACCCCCCTCTCAACTCTAATCGACCCTGAAATCTGTGATCTGACCCGTGCACTGGGCCTGTGTGGTCAGTGCCCAGCCCGGGCCCAAGGTCAGCCCTCCTGAGGAGCCACCACGCAGGGCCAGCAGCCTTCCCATCAGCATTTCTGTCTCTCCCCCCGGCCTGACTGATGGCACGGCGGCTTCTGGGCTGCCTCGCTGCCCAGGGCCTAGCTTCTCAACCTGGACACCTTGACCTTGGCTCAGACATGGAGCCAACACGGTCCCTAGCGGCTCCACTGAGGCAACTGAGACCTGTCGCAACCCAGACTGCCACCTGAGTCTTTCGTAGAAGCCTTAGGCAGCATTTGAACTCACTGGGAGTATCAGGCCACCTGTTGGCAGGAATTTTATCTTAGTGACGGGAATGATGGACTGTTTAACATCCCTGTTGCTGAATGTACAAAAAGCCTTTTAAACCAGTTATAGATCCATTCTTGCTAAGGAAAAGTATTTTTTTTTTGGGGGGGGGGTGGTCTGTTTTTGTTTTTATTCTTATCCAAGTTATATGTGAATACAGTTTTAAACTATCATATAGATCTGTAAGGTTTGTTACAACAAAACAAAAAACAGCAGTTCTCGGTCTCTCTCCCTCCATTTTTCCATCTCAGAGGCAGCCACCTTCCCCTCTCTTGGCTTTCTGTGTTGACATTCTGTTTCTAAATGACTTACTTCTTCATTTTTTAACTTTAAGCTCCGTGGACATATTCTATTGATATTCTGTTCTCGGTATCTATGGTTGTATCACAACCATCCCCAAACAACCTTAAACAACATTTATTGGTCACAGATCTGCAATCTGGGCAGGGCTTGGAGGGGACAGTTTGTGTCTGATCTCTGGGGCCTCAGCTGGGGTGGCGGGAGGGGACATGGGGGGTCTGCTTCCAACGTGGCTCCATCACGTGGCTGATAAACGGGCTCCTTTCCCTGAGGGCTTCTCCACAGAATTGTTCGAACTTCCTCACAACATGGCAGCCTGATTCCCAGAGAATGGGAGTGGAAGCTGCCAGTTTCCTAAGGCCTGGGCCTCGGAACTAGCACAGGGTCACTTCTGCCACATTTCCGCCTATTAGCAGCCACTGAGCCTGTCCAGATTTAAGGGGGAGGCACACAGACGCCATTTGTATTTATTTGTTTATTTAGCAGCGTCACTGAGGTATAAATTGACAATAGGAATTGTATACACTTAAGATGTACAACTTGGTGTTTTGATAATATGTATACATTGTGAAATGACCACCACAATCAAGCTAATGAACATATCTATCACCTCATAGTGATCATTTTCTCTCTGTGGTGAGGACACTGAAGATCTACCCTCTTAGCAGCTTTCGAGCACACGACACGGTATCGTTAACTGTATCACCATGCTGTACGCGAGGTCCCTGGAACTTGCGTGTCTTACAACTGAGACTTCGTACCCTTTGACCAACACCTCCCCATTCTTCCTCCCTGCCCCGGCTGGCCCTGAAAACCAGCATTCTGCTCTGCTTTTACGCATTTGATGATTTTAGACTCCACACATAAGTGAGAACATGTATTTGTCTCGTGCCTGGCACACTTTACTTAGCGTGATGTCACCCAGATTCACCCATGTTGTCACAGCTGGCAGGATGTCCTCCCTCGTGGCTGAGTAATATTCCGTTGTGTGTATGCGACACATCTTTATCCACTCCTGTGCTGGCGGACACTTGGGGTGCTTCCTGTCTCGGCTGCTGCGAGGATTGCTGCTTTGCACCACTTGCGTGGCCCCAACGCGCTGCACGACTCTGCCTCATGCTTTCAACCCCGGGCAGCAGCATTTGAGGCTCTCTTGTCCCCAGAAGGAATCCAACCTCTGGCCTTTGTTGTCCCCACCCCTCCTCTGCCCCCACTCCCCCAGGGCACTCCTCCCTGCCTCCTCCGTGGGGAGCCCAATGTTGCCGCTACCCCTACTGCTGCGCCCCCCCCCCCCCCTCCAGCCCTCCAGCCCCGGCCCAGCCTCTGTACTGCCCCCACCTCCCCCCCACCCCATGTCCCAGGTCTGTTCTCAGCAGAGACACTAGCTGGCTTGCACCCTTCATCTGTTCCCGTGAGGAAAGTCCTCACTGTCCCAGCTCGCTGGCTCTCCTGTGCTCCAGCCTCCCACGCCCTCCACCATCCAGATGGCACTGGACTTCTGGGCCCGTGCCTGAAAATAGCCAGCAGTCTGCTCCCTGAGGCTCTGCCCACAATCGACCTCCCTCTCCTGCTTTACCTTCATGCCATCACCACCACCTGCCGCACTAGTGACACAAGTCCCCTCTGGACAGCAGCCCCGAGAACATACGGCTGACTGAAGGCACAGAGGCCATACTGTGGCACAGCTCTGGTTGGAAACCTCCAGTCGCTCTTCACGGCCCTTGGAGTGCAGTCTCCGGCCAGCTCAGAAGGTCCATGCAGTCTCCTTTTCCAGCATCTTCTTGCACATCCTCTCAGTGCTCTCTGACCCTAATGACCTTGACCTTCACAGCTCGTGGTTAAGTCCAATACCACCAAGCCTCAGTTTCTTCACCCGTGTGGGGCCCATGTGTCACCTGGCTACTGTCCCTTCATGGCTGGGAATACGCTCTCCAGCCTCGGAGCTCTGCTAGAGCCTCGTCCTGTAGTGACATTGTTTGCATGACGCCTCCCCCCGCACGGTGATCCGACGCGGCCCTGTGAGAAAGACAGGGCCTCGCGTGGGGTCTGGGGCTCCTGCCTGTACTAGCATGCAGTGGTTCTGGAGCAGCCGAAGGGATGAGCGAGTCTTCCTTTTTGACGAGGTTTTGTGCTGGTCATCCTTTTGTCAAGAGCTCCATCACGTGGGGACACAGGAGGGGCGGCCCCTTCTGTGGGCTTCTGCCAGAGCCCTGTGTGCCGGGGGAGGGGATGAAGACGAACTCCGGTGACTTGGGGAGGGCGCTGGGCCGCCTCCTTTGGGCCCACAGGCAGTGGGGGTGTAGTGGCGGGCAGGTGCCTGAGCCCTGGTCCTGGCTGGGCAGTCTCGCTGTGTCACTCTGGCCAGAGACCTGCTTCCTTGCTGGGTAGAGTTTCCACTTCTGTCAAATGGGGTGGGGGTGGGCTGGGGCTGCAATGGCCCCCAGGGCTCCAGAGTGCATCAGGGCGACTCCCAAGCGAGTGCTGGGAGCCAAGATCTTTGCTGACCAAGCTGGCTATGCCTCTCCAGGGCTCGGGGGGCACTGGAGCAGCGGGAGGGGGGTCCGGTCTGAGTCCACGCTGCTCGAGAGGGAGCCCGGCTGCTCTGACACACCGCTGCCCTGAGGGGTGCCACTCCGTGGGGGCTCTGCCCTGCCCCCAGCTCCCAGGCTCCATGGGAGGCCTTCGGGGACAGCACCGGGGCTCTTTCGGGCTGCCCGGGACAGCAAACACCCAGAAATCTCCTCCTCCAAATGCCAAACCACCAGACCCTCGCCCATCTTCCTTTCCAGATACTAGGCTGCAGGAGAAGGTTCTGGGGACAGGAACGGAGAGGGGGGTGGCAAGATGGACACTTGGAAGGCTGGCTAGGGTGCTGGAGGAAGAGAAAGGAACCGAACAGTGTCCTCCCTTCCCCTCTGACACCCAGCCCGGTGCTGGATGAGGACGGGCCATGGCCTGCCGGTGGGCAAAAGCAGCGGCTCCATCAGCCCTCCACTTCCTGCGAGGCCCTCCTCCCGGGTATCGTACTGAGTTTTTCTTTGAAGGAAATTCACTGCCACCGGATCAAATGGGCTTAATACTGACACCAGAGGAAACGGCACGGTGGAGCCGGGGCCAGGGGCACCGTTCACCCTCGCTCCTGGCAGCTCCTGGGGAAGCTGATCTGTGGTTTCCCAGTTAGGTGGGGAAGGAGTGCAGGCCGTGGTCAGGCCAGCTGGGGAGACAGCACCGCCCAACGGCCCTCCATCTCTGTCCCTGGGTCCCCGAGGACGGTGCCACTGGTGGGCGCTCAGGACGATGCCAGGCAGGTGACTAGGCCAGCCTAGGGCCACCAGGCACCCATTTTCCCATCCCTGGTGGGGAAGGCCAGTTTGAGGGCCCTCCTTCCCTCTGGCAGGCCAGGACCCCTCGGGGTGCTGCCAGGGTTTGGGACGGGCGCTGGAGGTGCTGAGGGGCCAGCTTGAACCAAGGGGGTGTGGACAGGGCCACTCAGAGCTCTGGCCTAGGACCTGAAGGGGGGGGGTGTTATAGGACCCGTGCCTCCCCCATCCTGAGGCCAGCAGGCAGAGAGGAAGTGGTGGGGGCAGGGACGGACACAGCCACTTGAGGCAGGGTGATGGCTGAGCTTGCTGTCTTGCATACTAATTACATTTCTAATCAGCCGGAATGAGGCCCTGGCAACAGTGTGACATGTGGCCAGCTCTGTGAATCATCCTGGAACTGACAGAGAGGTTCCGGAGGGTGGCGATCTCAGCTCAGCTGTGAGGGGTGGAGCCCGAGCCAGGTCCCCAGTCGTGGGTCCCAGGGGCACCCTGCGGCCCTGGCCTCCCAGGGGTGCCCCACACACCGGACCGCAATTCACACCTGATTTTATTCCATGACACTGATTTGCTGAAAACCCCCGGCTTCCTGGGCAGGGGAAGGCAGTGGGTGGGCAGGCAGAAGAGGGGCTGGCCTCCCGGGAGGACCGGGTCCTGTTCTGCTCTGGTTAAGCACCAGCCGGGCCTCAGCCTTCCGTCCGGCCCCATCCTCTCCTCTCTGCAATTTGTTTAAAAACTGAGCTGCAAAAATAAAACAAAACGAAGAAATAAAAACAAAAACCCTGAGTTGTTAAAAACCAAATTAAAAATCCCCTTTGGTGTCAAAAGGTCCTATTCCTAAAAGCCAGCGGGTGGGGCAGTGGTGTGGGTGGGGTGCGGCTGGGCTGGAGGTCGTCGTCGTCACCGTCACGCTTCCTCCTCATCCTGCGGGCCCGGGAGGCCCTCGGAGCCCGGCCGCTTCAGGATGGCACTGTACTTGAGGGCCGAGGTCTCTGCCCGCAGCACCACCTCCACCAGGCTGAAGATGGTCACGACCTGCAGCAGAGCAGAGCCAGCGTGGTGACCCGAACGGGTCGTGAGGGGCCGGTCCCGCGGGACGGGAGGGACAAGGGCCTGCCGCTGTCCATCTAGCTGGGCCCCAGGCCCACTCGCCCTGCCCCTCTAGGCCTCTGTCTGCCTATCTGTAAGCCGAGCCTGCTCAGGGACTGAGGCCAGGGGGCCTCGGTGGGAAGTGAGGGAAGCACACACAGCTGTGTCCGTCGTCTGGCGCACAAGTGAGCGCTCAGTGTCCCAAAAACAGCCGGGGTCTGGGGCTGGCCTTCAGAGCGTGCTGTGGGGAAGACCTTACGTGCAATTTCTGGGGTAGGGAGTCCACAGTTTTCATCGGACTCTCAAAAGGACCCCCAAAATGAAAACCCTGCTTTACGGGGACAGGCAGAACCCCGTCCTCTCCCTGCAGTGGGTCCCCAAGGCAGGGAAGGCAGGGCCGGAAAGCCGTGGCCCGAAGGAGGTAATGTGGGCGAGCCGTGTGGGTCTCGCAGGTAGAAGCTGAAAGCCCACCGGGAGCTTGAGTGCTTGAGGGTGGGGGTGGGGGTGCAGGAGGGGCAGCAGGGCAGGCAGGGCAGGGGTGCCGCAGGAGGAAGGCTCCTCGAGAGCTGAGGGGCAGGCGGGCCCACAGTGGCATTCTGGAAAAGCTGCCCCACCCCCTGGTTCTGACCTGCTGCACCGGCTCCTGCTCTAGGTCCTCAGGCTCCCAGAAAAGCGTGAGCTCCGGCTTCTTGCCCACCCTTTGGAAGTGGTGGGACCGCAGGGGCAGCGCCTGGGGGTACACACGCCTGTGTTGTGGGGTGCAAGCTCTGCGTGCCGCCTCTTCACCTTTGACCCCGAAAGGCTGCCCACTGCTTGGGAGGCAGCTTCTGGCCGGCCTTGAAGAGCTCCCCGCCCCACTCCCAGCAGACGGCTGCTTGACCTCTGACTACGGACCACCCCCACCTTTGGCTCTTACCTCCGGCCAGCTTTAGGAAGGCCCTGCCAGGCCATCTTCCGTTAAGGCAGGACCTGAGGGTGACCGAGTGCTGAGTGGCAGGGGCTGAGTGACAGCTCATCAGGGGCTGTCTACTTGAGGCCCAAGGTGGACCGGGGAACCCAAGGCTGAGCGGTGCCGCCCCCTGCGGGTGCTGGGTCTGTTAACACAGGCCGAGGGCTGGCTTGTCTGCAGACCCAAATCTGTCTGATGACCTAGACCTGAACTTTTGTCCTGCTCAATGAACTTCAGGGCAAGAGCCCTGATTGATTCCAGCTGGACTCCATTCTGTCTCTTCCGCTTTGCTCCACTGTATTAATTCCATGCTTATTCTACTCCATGTGTGGGGCTCTGCACTCCCCCAAGTGTTCTGGATGTCAAGAAAGTCAAAGCCAGGGTCAAGGGCCAGGTGGTGACCTGCCAACCACAAGGTCAGCTGAAACAGGCCCCTCAGATGGCGTTGGCACAGGCACCAAGTGCCCCTGGAAAGAACCTTGAATAAATAATCACACAGGGCAGGACCCAAGGCAAGGGCCGGTCTCTTCCTTCTCTTCAGGGGACATAGTTTCCAGAGTGGCCCTGGATCATTCTCTCATCTTTCCTTCCTTCACATTCCTATAAAAAATTCCGCCCCGAAAGCCTGCACACTCTGCCACCCTGCACTGGTTAGGGTGGGGCCCATTCTCTGGTTGCCTGGGTCCTTCGGGAAGGGGCCCAAGCCTGACTCTTGGCCTGGATCCCTCATCCTAGGCAGGTGCAGCTGGGTGTCCGGGCGTGGCTCGACAAGTGGGCTTGGTGCCGGGTGGCAGAGGGTAGCAAGGTCAGGGAGGTATATACACTCGGCTGCCGCATGCCATTGTCACTGCCTTAGCTTGTATTCTCCAGTGCACATGAGGACATCAAGGACCTTGCGCCGTGCTCCCATCCTCCACGCTAGTGTGTCCCTGGGCCAGGAACCCCCAGATACCAGAGAGATATGGAGGAGACCCCAGCAGAGGGTTGGGGGACACGCAAGTGAAAGCACAGTGTGCAGTCGATGCAGCTCGGTGGGTCTGTGAGAGGAGGGAGGGCTTTCAACAGATGCCATGAGGTCCCCGGCTCCCATGTCATAGTGGGTGCGCTTCAGCACTATGCCTGCCCGGAAGGTCCCTAACCCTGGCCTGGGTGGCCGTGGGCACTCACATTACAGTAGACACGCTTCTGCACCCCGTAGCGCAGCACCAGCACGTCGAAGGCTTGGTTCAGGACGCCTAGCACCATGGCTTCTGACTCCAGGGGGCCACTTTCCTGCAGGACGGAGCTCTAGCCAAGGCTTGGCCACAGGACATGCCATCCCCCCCAGGGCCCACCCCAGCTGCCGAAGGCCCATGAGCTCCTTAAGGGCGCCCCGTGAACAGGTGCCCAGGAGGGGGAGTGGGGTAGGTGAGGGGGAGGGGCTGCCAGGCCGGTGGCCTCACCTTCACGAGGATGGCAAAGAAGAGGCCGGTGCTGAGCTCCTGTACGCGCTTGGACGCCATGCGGCGGTCATTGCAGTGGTCGGCCTGCTTTTGCAGGGCGTCGGGTTCCAGGTCCGGCAGCTCCCTGTAGCCTGGGAAGAGGGTGGGTGCGGGGCAGCTGGCAGGGTGCTGTGCGTGTGCCGGCCACGGCTGGGTGACGGGAAGCATGGTGCTCCCTGCCCAGGCAAGGTGGGGCCTGGGAAACCCATGCAGGGCAGAGGCCTTCCTGCTGCTCAGCTCCGGAGGCTCCGGCAAGGTGGGCAGCCATGGTTGGGGTCCTCGAGCCCCGGCTTTTATATCGGATTTTAGCGAGCCCCACTGCAGCCACCCCCAGCATGCTCACAGAGGGCGTTTCTGGGCCCAGGCTCCCCGGCTGCTCAGGCCGTCTGCCCCCTGGAGTCTCTACATAGAGCCATGGGACCCGCTCTGGGGCTGGGCAGCCCTCAGGTGGGCACAAGCCTGCATTACCCCAGTGCTGTCTTACCAAGAGTGGCGGCCAGGAGGCGGTGCACCAGGACGTCAGCAAAGCGGCGGATGGGGGAGGTGAAGTGGGTGTAGAGTGGTACGTTGAGGGCATAGTGCCGGAACTGTGCCTGGTCCCGCAGCGTCCCCGAGCAGAAGTACAGTGCCATCTGGGGGGATGGGAGGTGAGTCTTAGAACCTGGCCAGGCCGGGTCAGGGCGGGGTTTGCTCTGCCAGGCTGTGATGCTCAGAGTCTCATGATGGGCTGTTTTGGGGGTGGACTGAACTGCCAGGCTGCAGGTGGCCGACCACAGGCCCGAGGAGGCCAGGAGCCACCCTCTGTAAGGGGACCAGTGTGGCTGCCACGAGGCTATGCAGAGCCACGAGATGCCCATGCCCCTCTCCTGCTGAAGACAAACGTGGGCCTTGCCCTGCACTGCCCGGACCCTTCGTGATGGCAGCACGCAGAACAGGCCAAAGAGCACCATAAGGGGCCCACCCCGCCTCTGTGGGGCCCAGGAGGTGCCGGGAAACCTCAGGATGGTTGGAAACCTCCTCCCTCTGAGCCCTGTGGGACCGGCCACCCGAGCCCTCAGGGAGGGCCGCCCACCTGCTGAATTGTGAGGGCAGCTGGGGAGGAGCTCATCCTCCCCCTCAGCCGGCCACTGCCGAGTTTTCGGGGCTGTTACCGCCGGCAACAAGGAGGGAGCTGTTTCTGGTCTGCCCCTCCACGGGATGGGGATGGGGCAGCTACTGTGCAACAGGGAGAAGAGGGGAGGCCTGTGGCCATGCTGGACAAGGGGCCGCAGACGTCCCGTGGAGGCAGCAGCAGACGCCAAGGAGGCTACGGGGCTCTGCAAGGACACGAAGCCCACCTCCGCCACCACCACGCGGCCGGAATGGGAAGTAGCAGAGGAGGCCCAGGACTCCTACTACCCGCCCAGAATGAAATGGACTGGGGGTGCCTGGCTCTTCCTCTGTGGCCCAGGCCTAGTCTTTGTTGTGACCAACCTCACGACCTCTGGCCCCGACGCCTGTCCTGCTAGAGGCGATGCTTGCACCCTGGCACCTCTGTACCCCCCATACTCAACCCTGCACCAGCCAAGGGAGGGAGAGGTTTGCCAGCCACCGGCCTCAGCCCTTCTTGTCCCTGACAAGCTGCCCCGAGCCAAGACGCAAGAGGTCTGAGTTCAAAATGCCCTTCTGCAGGGGAGAAACGGTGACTGGGGTGCTTGAAGAGAGGCCAAGTTTCTCTAGGGGCCCAGCGAGTAGCTCCAGGCCCATAGTGGTTCTGCCGTCCGGGAGCCTTGGCCACCGTCCCTGCGGCTGCTTGCCCAGCGGTCCCCAAGCTTCCGGGGCTGGGAATCAAGGACGCCGCTGCTGCCTGGGAGCAAGAGAACAGGTTCCTCATCTAGGGCCAAAGTCACGCCCTTGTGTGCTCGCTCACTTGATCCGTTTGCACACACCCGCCTTGCACTTGGCCAAACGGACAGGCGGCTCCAGTTACTCTGTGTACGTCGGCCCTGGAATCCAGGGCACAGCTGGGGATGGCCGGCTCAGCTCCCTGAGACCTCTTCCCCTCCAGCTCCTGCTGGGACCTGGGTTATGTCCGGGGCAAGTCCCCGGGAGAGGTGGGAGCAGCCTCCACTCCAAGCCACGTCCGGGCCTCGTTCTCGGGGGCGGCCCAGATGATCAGGGGTGAGGAGGACGGAGGCCCTGGTCCCCTTTCTGGCTGGAGAAGGGGTCTCTGGGCAGGGTGGGATGGGTGAGGGCTGTGGCTTTCCCAGGGACCAGATGCTCCGGGGACAGCCCTGGTGCCCAGTTCCAGCACCTTACTTGGGACTTTTGTGCTCACTGCTGCCGCCCCTGCCCGGTCCCCTGTCCTTGTCCCAGTTCTCAGGACTGGGAGAACAGGGGCACTTCAGAAATTCCAACAACCCCCTGCCATCAGCTCCCCAGACAAAGGCTGGCTGTTAAGGTCACTTACTGGCAGGCAAGGCCAGAAGTCCACTCTATTTAAAGGCTCTGGTTGACTCGGGAGAGGAAGGCTCCTTTCCGTGGAGCTCCAGGGCTAGTTTGACCTTGGAGGTGGATGCCTTCCAGAGGCTGGGGGCAGGGAACGGGAGCCCAATTAGCCCTCACGGCACAGTCAACAGGTAGATCTTGGGACCCAGGGGCTACTGCATCTCAGAGTAACTGGAGGGCAGAGTGACATCGAGCCCCTTGGCCACAGGCACACCTGCCCCTCTGTGTGGCTTTAAGGGGCTGGGTGGGGGCAGACAATTGTGACTGGGGGCAGGGGAAAGGCAGCCAGACCACGTGGGCCCGGATGACCCCATTCCTGGCAGAAAATATGACTGTCAGAAAATAAATCGGCTGTGGCCAGCTGAGGTGACCTGGTTCCTGTGAACAGATTGAATCTGCAGTGACTGAGCCCCTGAAAAATGGTTTGTCACTGCCCCTCAGCCAGACTGGGGCCCAGAGCTGGTCCCATTAGTATCTGTGGCTCCCGCTGACCTGACAGGCTGGTGGGGTGGCTCCTTCCCAAGATGCTTGTGCCTGCCAGAGGGCTGAGACCTGCTGTTAGGAGCAAGCTCACTGTCTACCTCCTAGGCTGCCAGCCTGTCACCCTGCCTGCAGACACAGGCCCATGGTCTAAATCCTCCTCTCCTAGCTGGCGAGAGGGAGACAATTCTGCCTGGGGTCCAGAAGCCGTGGTAGGGGCTGATGACTGCTCCCCTGGGCAGGCTGCTGCAGGAGACAAGACAATCTCTCCCCTCCGGGGTGCCCGTCCAACTGAGTTGCTGACCAGCGCCCCATTCCCTTCCTTAAGCTGGTCTGGTTTGTGGCGACTGGGCACCAAAGGCTTAGCGTACACCCTGTGGGGACTCCCTGCCTTCTGCTAGGAAACAGAGCCCCAGACGCCACGTGAAGGGGGCAGTGAGGCTCAAACGAGGCCCTTTAACAGCCCTGTAGAAGCCGTCCTTGAGCAGATGAGGCAGGCAAGTCTGTGTAGGAGGCAGATCAGGCTCAGGAGCCCAGGGCTCACCTGTCCTAGGTGCTGCCTGGGGGTGCTCCCACCCCTCCCCTTAGTTCCTGTGTGTGTGGAAGCCATGGATGCTCCTAAGAGAAAAGGGAGGATGGGGATGAGGCCCCTCCTTACCTGCATGGGCCGGGAGCACATGTTGGTGAGCACCTCCTTCCGGGCCAGTGAGTACTTGTCATCTCCAAATGTTTTGGTCAGACTTTTCTAGAAGCAAACCCGTGTGATACGCAGTCAAGCCTGGGTTGGCTCTGGGGCCCCTGTCACCCTCTGACCATCTGAGACCTGGCTCTGGGGAGGAAGGGTATGCTGAGGGGCTCGACCATGCTCAGATGGCCACAGTGGGCTGTAGGCCCAGCCCATGTCCTGCTCTGAGGTCAGTCCGTGTCTTATTGGCTGGAGGGAGAGACTGGTTTCCAGTTGTCTGACCTAAGGTGCTTCTTTGCCCACCCCAGGCTTACAGCACAGATGGGAACAGCCTCCCTTCCGTGGGATCGGAGCTGAAGTCATGGGTCCCCAAGCCCCATAAGGCTTAGATCCAGGCAGGAAACATTTGACTCTACTTACCGTAAAAAACATTCTCTGGCTTCCAATCATCTCAGCCCCTTACTGAAAGTTTCTGGACCCAAGCCCCGCCCATCCCTGGCCACAGGATCCCTGCCCATGGATAGATGGGTGTTGACTGGCTTCCCTTGGCCTGGTCCTGGTGGGGAGCATGGCCCATGGCCAGGGCCTCTGTGACTTGGAGGCTTTCTCCCCTAGGGTCTCCCCCTCCCCTACACTCCCGGCACTCACGTTGAGGGCCCCGGCAGAGCTGAAGTCCATGGGCAGCCCCATCTGGTCACAGAATTCCATGAGGTCATTGAGCATCTTGGTCTGGGGCGGGGGGTGCCGGCGCAGCAGGGCGCGCTCAGGGAAGGCGCGGTAGGTCTTGTGGGCCACTGCCATGTTGGCCAAGAGCATGAACTCCTCCACGAGCCTGCAGCGGGGGGAACCAGCAGGGGTCAGGGGTTGCTGCTCCCCTTCTCTCCCAGGCTCTCTGTGGGCTGGCTCTCATGTACCCTTGAGTCTCAGCCTTGAGACACTGTCCTGTCTCCCAGCTTGTTCCCCTGCTTGGGCCCCTCTCTGCGCTAACCAGTCTGTATCACTCTTCTCTGCTGATGTGTGAGGTTGCACACCACCTCCCCGATTGGACGGGGGGATGGTATCTGTCTTATTCCCTGCTGTAGCCCCAGTGTTTGGCACCCCAGCACCCCAACCCCACCTGACTGGAAGAAGGTGCTCGGTAAGGAGCTCTGCTGAATGACTAGCCTCCTAGAACACTCAGGGGCGCACCGGTTGTACGAAAACAAGGCACCCAGGTATGCCATGAGAACTCAGAGGGCTTCCTGGGGGTATGTGGAAGGCGGTCAGCAGACCCAGGGCTCCCTTCTCCCCCAGGGGAGATGAACAGGAGAGTCGCAGAGGGCAAGAGGGATTGCCCGTTCTGGGGCAAGGCAAACGTGCAGTTGAGGTGACCAAATCCCAGACAGTTAAAGTGTAATTAGAATAAACAAGTATCAACAGATATGGCTTCAAGAGACAAAGGTACACCAAGGACCCAGGGAGAGGACCGGGGACGGATGGGGGATGAAAGGAGCAGGCAGAATAGGAAACTGGATCACATAGCCCTGAGGTCAGCACCCCCAGCCCCCACATCTGGGGCAGGAGGCCATATGCTGCTTCCCGCACCCGGGGCTCCCGTGGGAGGATAAACAGATCACACACACGTATAAGAGCTGAAGCCCCTGGAAAGGGGGCTCGGGCATGCTGTGGCCACCGTGGCCAGGGTGTGCTGTACAGGGAAAGTCTCGCTCAGTTCAGGGAGGTCTCCCCCCTGCCTTTAATCTGGGCCCCCAAGCTGCATGTCGAGCCCGTGCTTCTCCCACAGAGGCAGAAGAGGTCAAGGAGTAAGCAAGCTCCGGGAGCCCTGGCAGCAAGCAGCCGGAGGCCAGGGACGCACTTCCTCTTCCTGGAGGTGTGGGTAATGTTTCAGGGTTAGCCTTGTCACCTGGCCAAGCTCTCGGAAAGAAAAGCAGCCAGTGATGGGGGCGGGGGGAGAATGAGCATGAGCTGACAGAGCCCCTCCTCCCCCCAGACTGGGCCTGCCAGGGCAGAAGTGTGGCTCTGGCCTGCCAAGCCGCCCCGAGAACAAACCAATCTCCCAGAAGCCCTCTCTACGAGGAAGAGGGGCTGGAAATGGCCCTCTGGCGACAGCACCACCAGAGGGACTGGGCCAGATCTGGGTCTCGGGAGGAGGCCCACCCGAGCCTGCACTCCTAGCCCCTCCTCTGTGGGGATGACTTTGGACTGGCCCACCATGGGGCAGGGATACAGCTCAGGTGCAGGACTGAAGGGTCAGGTCTCAGCTGGCCCTTGTACATGAAGGAAACCCTGTGTGTAGAATGAGGAGTTCCTTTATACCTTACTGTGCAGTAACAGCCATTTAAAATTTTTTTTTTTTTACATTTATTTATTTTTGGGAGACAGAGCACAAGCAGGGTAGGGGCAGAGGTATAATGAGACACAGAATCCGAAGCAGGCTCCAGGCTCTGAGCTGTCAGCACAGAGCCTGATGCGGGGCTTGAACCCACAAACCGTGAGATCATGACCTGAGTCGAAGTTGGACACCTAACCGACTGAGCCACCCACGCCCCCCTGTAACAGCCACTTAAATGACCATTCTGCCTCCCTCTGCTCCCCAATCTGTCCTTGTGCACATCACTTCCCGCTGAAAAACCTTTGAGTTCAGGCACCTGAACCCAATCACCATCTCCCAAGTGGAGGGACGTCTGAACCCCGGCTCGATGCATCTGCTGTAGGGCCCTGCACAACACGGACCTTTCCCGATCCTCCTTTCCCTCAAATGCAGCATAGGGGTAGTAGCACCTGCTTCACAGGGCGGTTGTGCAAACCAATGGGAGTAACACATGTCACAAGGGCAGACCCTGTGCCTGGCACGTCATCGGCCTTAAGACACAGGATGTGCTTCCCTCTCTCCCCGCCTTCCACACCAAACCTCCAGTCTGTACTCCGCCCTGTAAGTTTCATCCCTGCCATCGATCCCCCCTTATTTGCCTTTTCCTCACCTTCCCTGAAGGCCGTCTCCATCACCCCCCTGGGTACTTACTGCTAACTAGCCATCTGGCAACAAGAGCCAGGCTGTTCTATGGTCACCTGTGTCATAGTCTAGCACTGTTTGACTCTCCATACTTGATCATCCTATTTAGATCTTGTCAACCCAAGAGAAGTCTCAGTTCCTGCTCAATAAATGTCTGATACTAGAGACCATTATCACCTAAATGCTTCAGATGGCATACCTTCATGCATTCATCTGTTCACTCAACAAACACTACTGGGTGCCAGACGGTTCTAGACCTGTCTCCCCGTGCAGTCTGAGAGTCCTTGTGGGCGGGGGGCACACGGTCCGTTCCTTGGAGCCCTGGAGTCTCCAGCCCAGCTGCAAGCTTGGTTGAAAAGGGAACACCTATATAACCTTGTGGCTGACCCTGGGCTGTGTTTTGCCAGTGTGGCCAGCAGGGGGCAGCATGCCCCCATAGCAGGGTTGTGGTCAGGATGCAGGCTAGGAGGGCTGAGCAGAGCAGGAGAAGGCTGGGCTGTGGTGTTCCAGCCTGTCCCCTCCACCTGACTCCCACTGCTCGGGTCAAAGGAACAGAATGCATGGGGTGCCTCCCCAGGCAGAGCCTTGCAACTGTTCCTACTTTCTGCAGGGGCTCTCCCACCTCATCTCTCATGGTCTCAAGTAAGGATGAGAATAGGAAGGAAGGGAATGAGGAGGGTGCAGCCAATGCCCAGAGCCTCAGGCAGTGACAAAAGAACCAAGTCAAGCTGCTTCTCCAGCGACCCCACTACTTTTCCTCCCTGGACCCCCAGTGCAGTCCCACGAGTCTCCTGAAGCCGGTGGGAGAAACACAAGTGTGCTCTCGTTAACCTGGAGAGAAGAAAGTCTGGCAAAGCTTGAGATGCAGAGGCTGACCTTGGAGAGGTCCTGTGGTGCCTCCCAGGGGCTCATTTCTCCCCGAGTGTCTTCAGTGCCTCCCTCATGACAGGGAGGCAGGAGTTAAGAGGGTAGCCCGTGGAACGCTCTCCAAGATGGTTTGCTGATATCAAGCATTCATCCCAGGAAAACGTCAATGTCACCAAACTGGGAGGTGGTGTAGCAATAAGCCTGGACTCCCTGGGTGTTGCCACGGCTCATTAGTGTTCTAGGATAGCGGCAGGGACCATTTCCTCACAACCTGTCCTTAACATCCTTCTTATACCAGCAGGTGGGAGAGGGAGGGGTAGAGAGAACACACAAACTGTGAGGACAAGGAAGCAGAAGCGGGGCCTGGAGCATTGTGGCAGCCATCCTGGGGTGGTTGGGAGGGACACATTGCTGCTGGAGGACGGTCCCCAGTGGAGTGTGGGAACAGGAAGGCCAAGGAAATGCCAAGCGGCCGGCAGCCAGATTCCACGGAGTTCAGAATTCACTGTCAAAAACAGGGCTAGGCATCACGGAGGGAGAACTGGGCTGGCAGCTACTGGGGGTGGGCCAGGTGGATGTCTCTGCTCTCATCTGAGGCCTGCAAAGTCCCCCTCGTTGGGTTCAACAGGTTGCCCCCGACCCACCATGGGTCAGTTCCACGGATCGGCCAGCAGGGGGCCCCCAGCATCTTCCTTCCACAGGACCTGGGACGTGGCAGGAGCAGCTTAGAACCCAGGAACTTCTGGGCAGGAAAGAGCCTTAGTTTATAAACTGCAGCCCTGCAGCCTGTGGTCCAGGGGTCTCTGGGCTCCCATTCAGTGTTTTTCTCCGTAGTCAAAGGGGCTGAAGGCTTGCGCTCTGAGGGAAGGCAGGGTGATCGGAAGAGACACGTGGACAGATGGCATCCCTTCACCCTGATCTCCTTCCCCTGTTGGGGGCCAGGGCTGCACGCACAGACCCAGCAGGCAGGCCTCAGACGATGCCCCAAGCTGTTCTGGGTGGTTAGGACGCGCCCCTGAGAGCAAATGTCACACGCTGCAGTCTGGGAGGTGGGGACGGAGGCCTGTGGGCCGCCGTGGCCTTGGGCTCTGCTCCCCAATCTGGGTACCTGCCCTGGTCATAACCCGTCCCCTCCTTCTGTTCCAGCGTGTGATG
This sequence comes from Panthera pardus, assembly GCF_024362965.1. Lineage (NCBI taxonomy): Eukaryota > Metazoa > Chordata > Mammalia > Carnivora > Felidae > Panthera > Panthera pardus. The sequence goes on from NW_026526655.1 coordinate 7,582,432, forward strand.
TTTGCTCTCAGGCATGAGATCACTCAGCCCTGCTGGGAAGGTGGCAGCGGAGGGGGTTTGAAGTCAGCAACTTCCCGGCAAGTGCTCTAAAGGGGGGCTCAGGACTGGCCAGGATCACCTTCCAGAACAGCAAGCCAAGCCCTTGGAGATGGGGCCTTGATTCCAGTCCTGGCATCTGCTGAGCATTTGGAGCCCAGTGCCAAATGCACTGGGGACCCACAACTCTGGAGGTCTTGGGGGGGGGGGTCTGTGACAGACAGCCGCACAGCCGGCTGGGGGCCGAACCAGGATGCCAGCTCGTCAGCACTCGTTCTCAGGATCCCACTTACCTGTGCTCTGGGCTTCCAGGTGCTGGGCGTGGGGGGTGGGGGGAGGCGGAGGGGCAGGTGAGAGGCTTCTCGTCCCAGCGAGAAGCCGAACAAGTCTAGAGCTGTCAGAGTCCCTCACCCGCCACGGCAGAGGGCGGGCAAAAGCCACAAGCAACCTACTCACAAGTATACACACTCCTCACACAGCAGAGACGACTTTGGTCCAGAACGGTGTTTTCTAAAATGCGGTAATGTTACTTAAAGAAAAAAAGTATTAATATATAGGAGATGCTAGGGCGGGGTTTTATTTGACGTTTTTCTTATGGGACATCCCTTCACCTTTGAGACGCTAACGTGCATCAGGACTACAAGAAGCTACCAGACGCGGCATTTACCGCGTATTGATGACTGAACTTGAGGGATGACGTCTGGGAAAGGATGCTCTACCTGGCAGGGGTCACACAGGGGCGAAATGAGAGATGGGGTAAAACATCTGCCCTCTCGGAGGAAGGGTGCCCATTCCCGGCCATCCGGGGCCTGGACTGAACGCGCCCTTGCTCGGCTGGGAAACCCTCGCTCCGGGAGTTTTGTTACTTAGGGGTCTGCGTGTGTCTGTGGCCAAGAAGCCCCTCGAGGGACAGGGAGGGTGGTGGCCTGCGGCGAGGTTCCTGCTCTTCACCTCTCCTGCTACTTGTCCTGCTCCCTTCCTCGCTCCGTGCGCAGAGGCCGCGCCATGTGGAGAGGAGAGGCGAGTGGCCACCAGCTCAGTAGCTTGCCTGGACTTCCAGCTCTGCCCCTCACAAGCTGCGGGACTGCAGATACATTTTTAAACCTCTCTGAGTCTCAATTTATTTACCCGACAGATGGAGATGCAAATATACAAGTGCTTGGCCTTAACGAAATAGGACAATTTCGTGCATGCCGTGAATGTGACCGGCTGGGTGCCCCAAGACAAGGATTTGGGCTGAACATGCAGAAGGATCCCCGGAGGCTCCTGCTGCCCTCCTGCCCCAAAGCCACCACCTCGGTCAGGCCTCCAGCATTGACCAACCGGCCTCCCTAATTCTAGTGGCACCCTGTGGTTTACTTCTTTTTTTTTTTTTTTAATTTTTAATGTTTATTTTTGAGAGAGAGACAGAGACAGCCTGAGTAGAGGAGGGGCAGAGAGAGAGGAAGACACAGAATCTGGAGCAGGCTCCAGGCTCTGAGCTGCCAGCACAGAGCCTGATGCGGGGCTCGAACCCACGAACCACAAGATCATGACCTGAGCTGAAGTCAGACACTTAACTGAGCCACCCAGGCGCCCCATACTTCTTTACGCCCAAAGTGGGGCATTCTTTCTCGAAGGCACACCTGATCACGTCCCACTCCTGCCTGATGCCCTTCGGCGGCGTCCACCTCCTGGTAAAATGAGGTTTACCAGGCTTTGTGTCGTGTGCCCAGAGTCGCCTCTTTCTTCTCCCCACCCTCCGCCCCCCACGGTGTAGCCCTGCTGAGTTCCGTGGCTCTTCTCTCTTCTGTCTCACTTCACTGCTGCGCTCTCGGCTGAGATGCTGGCCCCCTCTCCTCTCTTCTTCCTGGGGAGGCAGCACGGGGCACGGACTCTATGTGCTTCCTGGGGATCCCATCCCAGCATTTTGCTCACACTGCGGTGACTGCCTCTGATCACCACCGTATCTCCCCTCCCCAGCCCAAGGCTGTCTACCTCGGCCCCAGCACAGGGCCCGGCAGAGTGCAGACACTCCATAAATTCGCGCAGATCCCCAGGATGGGTGCATTCGGGAGTTGGGAGGGCTGGATGCCTGCCACCACGGCCTGTTCTGCTTGGGCCCACAGCCCTCACGCGTGTACTTCTGGCCCCTGACACTTTGCTGCCACAACTTGAGAAACGGGCCTGAGTCCCTTCCCCGAACAAGGCGGCGCTAGAGCAGCAACAGGCCTGCCGGCTTCCCCACCCCAGCCTGAGGGGTGGTGCTCTGCACTTGGGAGACCACAGCGGCCTTGTTATTTATTTCCTGACGACCTCCCCAGCTAGAGCCTCTGTCTGTTTTCACTCGTCCTCACAACTCTTCTGAGCTGCTTGTTGCAGCCTGGTTCTGCCCTGCGTGCAGTGAGAGAGGGAGAGACAATCCTGAAGCGCCTGGGTAGCTGAGGTGTGGACGCGCGGTCCCTTAAAGCCCCCTGCAGCCCTGGGAGGGGTTTCTATCCCTTTCTGTGTGAGGGGAGCTTACAGAGCAAAAAGGAAATGTGCCTGGCTCCGAGTCCCACAGCTGATTCGCAGACGGGCCCGTGTCACCTCGATGCCCTGCTGCCACCAGAGAGCCTTGTGGGCAGATCAATTCCAAGAGATGGCAAGGAGGGAAACGCTTTACACGAAAGGGACGGAAGAGTAAAGGTGTGGAGGCAAAACACATCTAGAAAAGCATCAGCCACATTTGGAGACTAAGGAACCGAGGGAAGGGGGAGGAGGGCTGTGCTGCAGGGGAAGGCCAGTAGGGGCCTGGGGTGCCAGCCTCCAGCACCGACACTGCTCTGGGGAGCTGGGGTGCGAGGCGAAGGATAGGCGTGAAGAATATGGTGAAGGGGAGCACAGGGACCAGGGGCTGGGCACAGTTAGGGTGACAGCTGGAGACTGAGGGCTTGTGAGAAGCAGCCAGAGGCAGCAAGAGAGGGCAGGTCACGCCAGAGTCCGAGATGCACACACGACGAGGCTCTGGGAGCAGGTGAGACGTCCCCGGGCACAGAGGGGCAAGAGGGGAGGAGCTGGCAGGGTGGCGTGAGAGGGGGAACGAGGTCCAGTGCACGGTTGTCCGCGGGGCAAATGCTGTGAAGACACGGAGGCCGGGGAAGGCCACCGGGTTGGCGAGCGGGAGCGCGGTGCCACAGCGGTGGGGCCAGGAAACGGATCCAGAAAACCAAAGATTAAAGAGTGAGGGAGGCTGCCAAACATAGATGACTCTCAATACGTTCATTAGTGAAAGAGACACGGGTCAGTTTGAAGGGAGGGTGAGGAGGGCCTCCGTAACGCTTTCTGATGGCTGCTTGAGGTATCCAAGAGATTGCTCTGCCTGTGATTTCAGAGGCAAAGGAGCTAATGGCGAGGGAGCACCTGAGGGCGAGTATGTGACCAGCCTGCATTTGGGGAGGAGGGGGTGTCCAGGGAAGAAGTCTGTTGTCCCCTTGGCGCTGTGAGCTCCCAGGAGGGGACGCCGGGCCACATGGTTTGGGTAGAGAGGAGAAGGCCTGTCCTAGCCGCCCTCTACTCAAGGAGGGCCCTGGAGAGGGCCCCCATGCAGAGTCTGTCCCCGCAGGAAGGGACGGGCTATCTCCTTACAGCAGCCTGGAGCTCCCGTGGCCCGGAGAGGAAGGGTCTTGCTCAGGGCCACAGCCTGGCAGGGGAGGAGGGGGGCGGGATCCCATATTCCCCAGCCCCCTGTCCTGAGCTGTCCTGAGCGTTCAGGGAGGACATCTGGTAACCAACAGCCCCAGAACACAAGAGGCCCCTGTGTGAAGAGCAGCTGGGTAACCTCGGAGCGCTGGCACGAGGACACTGTCCCTGCAACTGTCCACTGGGCAAAGGAGAGAAGACAAAGGCCCATATCTATCAGGTCAACAAATAAAGTGGCCACCTCAACAAGGTCCAGGGACAGAGGAAGCCTCGGGGGGTGCGGGGGGCGGGTCTCTGCCCTGCAGCAGAGGCAGGCACAGTCCAGACCCAAGGTCAGCTGCCTGCTCTCCCTCCCTTAGAATTCGGCCCATCTAGACAAGCAGAGAGAGGCCGGCATGGGCGGCAGGGTCTCTCCTGAGCCCAGGCTTGGTGCTGACAGGCAGGCCGGACCCCCGGCCCTTGCCCTTGGGCCCCTGGCTCCTCTGCACTTACCCCCTCAACCCTGCCTGGCAAGATGTTCCGTTTCCAGATTCATTTTACCAGCTAAACCAGATGAGAAACTCACCCCACCCCTTCCATAACCAGAACACTCAGAAAGTGGCTTTGGAAACGACGGGGGAGCTGGGCGGCCAGGGCAGAGTGGCATGGCTGTTACCCAAACCTGAAAAGGCATCAGCTTTCAAAGACCAAAAGCAAGTGAGAGACTAGAACAGCCTCTTCTGCCCCCAGCCACCAGGGTACTTGTCACAACTCTGTGGGAATCTCACGCAGATGGAATTAGGCCACTCACAGAGACTGTTCCATTAGCACTTGGTGAAAACTGCTAACTTGGAAATTTGATAAGAATTGCTCCCAGCCAGTTTCAAATCATTTCTTCTGAAGACCAGATTTTCCCCAGTTGGGCACATCCTCACTGCAGGCCTGGGAGCCCTCGGGCTCTGCTGTGGCCGTGAAGGCGGCCACCGGGCCTCTCACAAGCGCTGCGTGCCCCAGCGTGGCCCCTTCTCCCTTCCTCCGTGGGCGGGGGGAGGCGGCCACCCTCGCGGGGACCTGCTGCTCTCCCAGCAGCCCCAAACTGAGTGTAGTGTGGTGGAAAACCACAAGGGCCCCCGGGGTTGGGGCGGGATGGGCCGGCGGGTGGATGGGCGCGGAGGTGAACTGCCGGGGATGGGAGGCTCGAAGAGACCTTTGTTGCGACAATCTCCTAGGTCGGGCCGGGGTGGAGCCGGCGGCCCGTGAGCTGGAAAGTGGAGGCCCAGAGACAGAGCTATCGACAGAGCCGGCCTGGGTGGGTGGGGGGTGGCAGGCTGGCCGATGGGCGCCCACCCACAGCCGGCAGGGCACCCCGCTGCGAGCAGCCGAGTGGAGGGTGCCGTGGCTGTGGGGCCGACCACACGTCACAGCTCGGGCCTCTCGCTGACCCCTCTCCTCCTGGGCTTGTTGCAACCTGCTGAGTGTTTTGGACATTCCCACGAAACCACAGGGAAATGAATGGGGCCTAGTTCACAGGCATGGAAAACCCCAGAGGAGAAGGCCTCTGGAGCCAGACATAACAGGCCCTGCGGGTGAGGCCGGAGCCAGGTTTCCTCTCCTGTGAGGCTGAATCCACTCCAGGGCCTTTCTATAGGTTCAGCGGGTGGGGCCCAGCTGCAGTGAGGCACGTTTTCAGCCGCTTGTTTTTCTAGCTCAGAAGGAAGTCTCCAGGGGCTAGGCGTCCGTCCCGAGCATGGGCCCTCGGGCCCTGCCAAAGGGAGGCCCGGTGGCTGTGGTAGGGAGGGGATGGGGGTTTGCTGGGGAGCTGGGTTGACAGGCAGAAAGCCCTTTGTCAGCGTAAAGCTAGCTGAGAAGCCTCGCTCCCTTCCCAAGGTTCAGGACTCTGCTCGAGGAGGCACAGGGCCGGTGCTCATGGCAGAAAACTCCCCCTAAGCAGAACCAGGTGGCGGAGTGTGCTTGCGGCCTCACAGGGCTGGGTAATTAGGGCTTGCTGGCTACGCAGTGGTGTTGACACACATGCCTTTCTCCACTTCCAGCTGCCGTCCAACTGGAATTAGAACCGCTGACCAGAGGAGGTGTGGCCAAGATGCACAGAGGCCGGGCCACCTTCGGGAGCCACCGCAGTGCCCCCAACAGCTTTGCCACCCTGTTCAGACTCCCGGGTCCGGGGGTTCCTTTTATGCCCCAGCCCAACTATGGGGCCTGGGTCTGTAGCCTTGGACGAGGGGCCAAGCGGGGGCCAGCTTGGTCATCACTGACATTGGGAGGGATCGATTTTTAAAGTTAGCTTTGGGCACAAAGATATTTGGGAGAGAAGGGTATTCCAGAACGTATAGATGTCCCCTCGCACCCGCCCCCCCCCCATGCACGTGCACATAGCAAAAGACAACTAGATAAGAAAGGACGAGATACATGTTCCTGGGAACTCAACCTACTTTGCTTTTGCAAGTTACAACATGCTTTCCTCACCTTCCCGAAGACACTCTTGGCCTCACTGCTGCTGGGGAGCAGTTCCCCTTGAGCAGGGCCACCCCCCTAGCCACACAGCCACAAAAGGCTCTAAGAAAATCAGAACAACGGCTGTTCTTAGGCTGGGCTTTCTATGTACACGACCAGAGTGTGGCAGGGCCGTGATCTGGAGACCGGCCTTTCAGACTCCAAAGTCTGTCCTCTGCCCACGACCTGCAGGTGCGAACTGCCAGGGTAGCTGAGGCCCAGGCCTGCCTGGTGCAAACGGAGGAAACGGTAATATGCCCAGGAGAAAAGGGTTTTCTAGAATGAGCAAAATGGGAACCTGAGACTTTAGGCAAACTAAAGGCTCCTCAGCCATGAAGAGGGAATCTGTGTTTCAATGTCCCCATGCACCCTGGCGATCAAGGCCTGCAGAAGCTGGGGGCTACGTGGATGGGCTGTCCAGGCCTGCAAGGCTTGTGGAGGCTCAGCTGGGGGGCTTGTGGTGGGTGCGGTGAGTGGTCCATGGGCTGCATCTCTACCCGGATGTTGCCATCAGCCCCCATCCACTGAGCCCAGTCATGCCGACCTCCTGTGTGTGCCCGGTCTGAGGCTGTGGGGAAGAAGGGCAGGTGGAAAGCGCAGGAAGGATGTGTACTAGTGCGGGGACATGATCAGGGTGATCTGACTGTGAAACTGCCTTGGGACACTGCCTGGGCACACTGTGCAAGAGTTCTAGTCTCTGAAGAGGCACCCGTTGGGTGGGTTCCTCATCACCTGAACACACAATTTATTTATGCCTTGTAAGAAAAGCCAAGAGTGAGCCACGATCCCAGCCACGCTGTGGGTGCCATCAGCTTCCTCAAAGACAATTCATCTTGTAAAAGCTTTTGGACCCAAAGGTCTAGAACTGGGGGTCATCCTGGAGCCAGAGCTTCCAGCCTTTAATGCTTGAGGCTGCTGGGGATGGGGCAGGGCTGCTGGTCTGAGGGTCCTCTGCTCGATCCAGCCCAGACAGGGGTCCAGGGCTCGATTATGCCTCTAGCTCTGGGCGGGCACAAATCTTATGCTCTCACACTACGGCCTTACGCTGGCTTCTGCACGTTCTACCCTCAACTCCTCACAGCTCACTCATGCCTGTCCAACACCAACCTGTCTCTGGCTGGCTCACACAGCTCTATTTACCTTAATTTCCAGGGCCTACGGCAGTATCGGGCATACAGTAAGCACTCTCCAAATGGATGTTCTTATCTGCAATTGTCTGTCTATGCAAGACCAATACCTTATACTTCTGTGGCCCTTTATGCTGTTTTCACAAGCTTTCGACCCCTCATTGTTCATCTGAGCAAAGGGAGGCTCAGACAGGCTGAGTGACTCCTCCAAGCTCACAGACCAAGGACACATATGCCCCGCCCACTGCCTTTTCCTCAGGTCATCCTGTCACCTGCGGGAAGCTCCCTGAGGACTGGGCAGCAGGGATTTCTTGGTGGTGCCCGACCGAGGGTTCTGCTGACAGTGGGGACTCAGCACAGAGGCTGCCCTGAGGCCACACTGGTACCGGGGGGAACAGGAAGCAGTGGTGGTCGGCCCCATCACTACGGTCCTTCCTCCTAACTGTCAAGGGCTTCCTCTCCCTTCAGCAAGGGTTGCAGCAGCCACAGAGCCAAGGTCATTCATCCTGGCCTGGTGTTTCACCTCCCCAGCAACCCCGGAGGGATGGAGCCCCTTCCCAGGGCTGCTCCCTGCCCGTGTCTGAAGCTGGCCACACTGGGCGGGCAAACACGTGAGGCCACCTGCAGGCCTGGCTGGGTTGGGACATTTCTATAATCTTGGAAGTCTTCTTTACAGCACTGGCTTGGCCTTTGCCTCTTTCCTGCTCAGGGGGACAAAGGGCAGGAATCAGAATTACCTGTACATCACCAGTTCTCCCAAGGAAATGCTTCCCCCCATCTGTATCGGGGCTCAGGCCCCCTCTTGCGTCTCAGTGTTGCCATTGGATGAGCACGTTTGGTTTTACTGCTTTAGTCCCCCTGGGCCCCCCTCCCCCCACCTCCAGTCACTAACTAAAGGCTCAAAGGTTCTGCCTATTTCAGCTGCAGCCTCCTTTTTGCAAACACTACCGCCCACCTGCAGAAGCGTGCTGGCCCACTGGTTCAGAAGGCGGGGCAGAGCTGTCCGCAGTGCCATGGCCATCTTGACCCTTAGACGCTCTGGTCTGAACGCCCGGGTTGGGAGCCACCACTTGGCAAGCCTCGTACAAGCCTTTCTGGTCTGTCCCAAGAGAGTATTTTCACCCTAGACTATGAGTTGGGCAAAGAGTCCAGGCACTTTTCGTGCCTACCCCAGTGAGTTCCATACTGTCAGAAAAATCTCCAACAGTCTGGTTGCTCAGTCCCTTGGCCAGCCTCACTGCAGTCAGGGTCCTAGGAGGGGCTGAGCCCTGAGAGAGATCTGCCTTCTAGCATCACAGGCTGCGTCTCCTTTGGCTCCTGGCTTCAGCCTGGCTCCCCCACCAAGTCATGGGGAAATGGGCACCCGGGGCTTCCTTTTGGGCGCTGGGCACCCAGACTCTCTAGGACTGCTCCTAGGCTCCTGTAATACGCTCTCTGCCGGCCACGCCCTAGTGCACCTTCTCCGCTCAGTCGCACTGAGTTTTCAAGGCTTGGAGTTTTTGCAACCATCTCCACTGAGGTTGGTTTTCCTGTCTGGGGACCAGGCCTCCCCTGTCTCTGTATCCCATGGCCAAGGGCACATGTAGGTGCTGATAAAATGCTTGGGGAATAAACGAGGCATTTCAGAGACATGAATACTCCACAGAAAATGCTGAGGGGAAAACGAGGCCCATGTTTGGAGGCGGAAGGGGAGACGGCAGGAGGGCCTGGGAGTGGGTTATAGCTCCTGCAGCTTCCCTTCAGCTTACCCCCCCCCCCCCCCCAAGGACAGCTGTGCATGAACTTGGCAGACAGAACCTGAAATGACTTCTGCCAGCCTGATGAGACACACTGAATCTGCTCTAATGAAACCCTACTTGCCTGCAGGTGGTTATTGCTTAGATCCGACACAGGGTGATGGTGTGGCCAGGGCTCATTTGTTGGTCACCTGACAAATGAATACTCTTGTCCAAAGGCAGCCTGCCTCACTCTAAATATGAAACCAAGCAGATTATTTAAAAAAAAACAAAAACAAAAAAAACCTCTCCCCTCCAGGCTGATTCCACTGAACTAACACTTGTCTTATCACCCACTGGGATGTGGTATGTTGAGTCTGGCAGAGGTCTTCATTAGCTAAGTGACTTTTAAAATATTGACCCACCGTTTTATGAACTAGGCTCAGAGTGGTTTAAATGGATATGTTCCTGTCCAGAGCCTCTGGGCTTCCCCAGCATTATAATGTCTCTGCCTGGGCAACCTCCAGGACATACTGAGGCACTGGCTTTCCCTCTGAAGGGTGGGTGGGGGCCAGCAAGGGGACTGCTGGTTTTCCTCCCCATCTCTACCCTCTGTCTCTGGGCCAATGAAAGCTCTCAGATATAGGCTGTGCCAGACTTCAGCCCTTTCCAGGTGCTACCCTCAACTTGACCTGAGACCCAAGGCCAGAACAATTTGGGTTAGGCCCTCTGTCCCTCCAGGTGAGCCGGGTCAGCCGTAAGTCAGACGGTGAGGTCAGCAGATGTCAAAGCCTGACTGGATCCAATGGTTTCACTTTCCTGAGCTGCCGCTCCGAGTCCATCTTGGGGAGCCCTGTTTATCCAGGATTTGGAGATGCTCTAAGAACGCTGGGTACCTGGGATGCTGACCAGACCCTCTGTGTCAGCATGGCCTTCCGGCAGCTTCTTTACAGGTAGCTTAGGCCGGGCCTGGGCAGCCATTCATGACTGGCCTAGGGTTAGGCCCAGTCTGTTCCATTCAGGCCTCTCTCAGGGTGAGAACTGCTCTTCCTGGAAGAGGCCACGGCACCCAGGGCTCTCTGGCCTCAGGTGGACTGTCCCCATCTGGGGAGAGGCCCCGTCCAGTGCCCTACAGGGCCTACGTGGTTCCCCGACTACAGCTGCCCTCCCATGACCAGGCCTCTCATCTCGCCATGCAGCTACTGCGGCGGGGAGAGTGACCGTACTCCCTGGTTAATGGTGTCATGCTTGTCCACTTACATACAGTCCACAAATCTCTGTGAAACTCAAGCCCCGTTCCTCATACGTCCCATCTGTGTACTGGTGGTATTACTGCTTAATGGTCGTTTGCAACAACAGACAGACCGGATGCTAATTCTGCCAGGACGTCCTTGCAGGCAGTGTGCAGATCTCAGTGGTTCCACGGCCAGCCTCGCACGGAGACTGGGTGCTGCTCCTCGCCCTGTGCCTGTCTGCCTGGGAATGGCTGCAGCCAGCCGTGCCGGGATGAGTGGCTCTCACCCTGCTGAGCGTCCAGGCAAGCTGCACCTACCAGCCCGGCCCTGAGGGTTTTGTGGGAGAAGCGGCATGGTCACTGCGCATGGGCATGTGCACTGTGCAAGGGCTGTGAACGGAGCAAACGCACCCCTGTGCTAGATCTCCCGGAGGTACTGGGAGAGGCATTCGGGGTGGGGTGGGCAGAACCATTCTCCTTCCATCCATAAGTCTCTCAGTCCACCAAGCCTGACGAGAGAGAACACGGCCCTGTTGAACCAGGTCACCAGGGCCTGGCCAGCCTCCTCTCTCCCACTCTCATCCCGCCACCCTCCACAGAGAGACTGCCTCCCCTGGGTGGGCTGGGCTTCACCGGACCTGAAGCCCTGCAGGGCCTCCCACACCAACACCCCAAAATCACAGGCACCGGGCAGCACGGCCTGTCCCACACGGGACGCGCACATCACTGGGAGCCTGCTCTCCACACCCTTTGCGCACCTCCGCCATGGCCTTTGTCACTGCTCAAGAACGTGGTTTGAGATACCTGCCTTCCCCGACGGGCCCTGCGCTTCGGGGAGGAGGGCCTTTCTCACTGCCTGTGGCAGCATAACAGCTGACACTAGCAGGTGCCCGATACAGTCTGCTGGATTAGCAAAGGAAAGGTGTCTAGGTCTGGGCTGAAAACGCCTGGGAACTGGTTCTCTAAGACACGAGGCACGTGGGCAGGCCTCGGGGCCCCTGCTGGCACGTAACACAATTCTGAATACACTGTGGTTTCCTGATGATTTCTGTGGTTCCCCTGCTCTGGCCCATCTTTATCAGGGCTCTGACCAGTGCTGGCCTCAAGCCTCCTCGGAGGCTGGGTGTGGACGAGAAGGATGCCCGAGGGGAACGGGAGCGCTCCCTGTGGGCGGGCAGCTTCGCTTTCTAACTGGGCGCAGCAGCAGTCACAGCCTCCTTCTTGCTTGTTAAAGCCGAGAAGGAAAGGCAGGGAGCCGTCCACCGCGTGCTGCCTGGGCAACTGTAGGCAGGTCAGCCTCTCTAACCTCCACTATCTACGCCACAGAGCTCCTCTCGTGAGGATTAAAAAAGAGAAAGTCTCTCAGGGCCTGGCATGCTGTTAAGTGCTCCATAAATATTAATTACTATTACCATGAAAACCTTAAGGTGACAAGAGTCTGGTGTTACTCAAAAAAAGAAATGTTAGGAACACAGAACACGAGCGGGAGAAGAGCAGGAACAGCCGGCTTCACGGAGACAGTCATGTGGTGTTTGCTGGGCAGAGAGCACGTCGCTGCCCTTGGCTACGGACGATGAACACACACTCATCCCACCCCCCATCAGAAGTTTCTTAGAGTCCTAAGCTGGTTCTTCCCTGGGGCTCCCGCAGCAGTGCTCTTAGCACTTGGGGCAGTGGGTCCCTGAGAGGGCCGAGGAAGGTGGTTTCACAAGCATTCCCACCCTCTACCCCCCAAAACGTTCCTATCCCATTACAAGGAGTTCATGGGTCACGAAGCGAAAGGCAGCTTCAGGCCACAACCGAGTACTGGATCTGAGGAGACAAGTGGGCACATAATCGACATAAGAGTTAATTTTCATGACACCACTGGTTGGAAGACATGCTAGGAAAAAGGCCCAAAGAAGGGAAGGGTTCCTTCAGCTTCAGGAACAGAACACAGAGGAATCAGATTTTTTTTTTAGAATATTTGACTCAAAAGCTGGTGGCCCGTTCAATGGTGTGTCATGTACACTGAAGAAGAACGAGAGCAAACTTATTTAGATGAAACCAGACGGTGGCTGGAAGTGAGGAAGAGCCTCCTAAAATGACAGGTGCACCAAATAATTCAGTTCATGGCTGATTTTTACAAGCACAACAGGGGCGCCTGGGTGGCTCAGTCGGCCAAGCGTCTGACTTCGGCTCAGGTCATGATCTCATGGTTCATGAATTCAAGCCCCCTATCGGGATCTATGCTGGCGGCTCCGAGCCTGGAGCCTGCGTCGGATTCTGTGTCTCCCTCTCTCTCTCTGCCCCTCCCCCGCTCACGCTCTGTCTCCCTCTGTCTCAAAAACAAATAGAAACATTAAAAAAAGAAATAAAAGCGCAACATTATCGCGCTTATCTGGAACTCCACCACATGTGACCTTGAGTATTCGGTGCACGGGGCAGAAGCAGGAAATAAGCGACAAAGCCTGTGAGTGGCTGACACAGGGGCTAGAGCCAGGCGTCCAACGTGGCCCACGGGGAGTCCTCCTGTGCTCCTCACCCAGAGCCTTTCCTCTTCTTGAATGACACTTCTAACCACTCGACTCAGCTCCCTGGTTCCACACCCCCACGGGACCTCATGCTCCTGGGCGGCAGTGAAGTGACAACGTGCCCTGCCTGACACAGGCAGATGGGGCAGGGACCAGGAAGGTCGAGTGACAGCACGCAGCACCACGGGGCATTTAGTGTGGAGGAAAAGGGCACCGCACGGTGTGGCAGACCCCAAGGAAAACACTTTTATATCGCGATATAAACACGGTAGATAATCCCACGTTATTAGAAAGGGTCACGTTTAGGTCCAGTTAACACTATTGAAGCGAACAGCAGGTGCGACAATGAAAACCAATTTCTGGTGCTTGCAAGGACAAATCTCTTTCCAGGCGAAAACATGGTTCTAGAGAATAGATCCTTAGGTTCCAGACTGCTCAGACATTAAGGTACTCGTCTAAAAGATCACAGCTGTGTCACACACCAGCGAGAAGATACCCCAGACGTGCAGTGAGGAGGCCATGCGACAGTCAGGGCTCCCAGGACACAGAGAGCGGCACCCCGGCATTCAGAGAGGGGGTTGGTGACGGGCGGGCGTGGTGCCCCTGCCTCTGTGGGCCTCGCTTCCAAGTGCTCCCTGCAGCCCGTCACGGGGTGACGCGAGAGGGTCCTCGGCCCCCAGAAATGCACTGTGTCCTCTGTCATCGCAGCCCACTCTCATGGCTGGCACTCACGCCCCCGTGACTGTCATGGGCTTCGGGGGCGGACCCCGCGTCTCGCTCATCTTCCACCTGGAGCCCGGCCTGGCAGTGCCTGGCAGGTCCTTGGGGCAGACATGGGGTCACGTGAGGTCGGCTTGGGGGCAGCTCCTGGTCAGTGGAGTGGTGCACGTGGTGCGTTCTGGGTCTCGGGGAGGCCTTGCTCCGCTGGGTTCTGTGAGCAGCTGTGTCAGTTGGCCACTTCCCGTCACATGAGTCAATGGCCAGGAGCTGGGAGCCTGCTCTGAGTCTCTCTGTGGGATCTTTCCTCAGCTGGGCGCGCCCGCCACAGAAGCAGCGTGCTCAGAAGGGAGAGTAAATCATGTTCAATTCCTCTTCAATAAATGCGGCAGCCTCTAAGTGATTTATATCAACTGATGGCCTTTGTCATCAAGCACAGCAATTCCTTCAGGCTCTGGAGGCTTCCTGCCCAACCACCGAGAAAAAGCCACAATGCCCCAGAGAGCCGGGGAGTGGCAGTGGAGACAGATCGGGAACACTTCCCCACAGAGAGCACGGCCAAAAGCTGAGCGAGCCAAGCACGTTCTGGTTACCTGCCAGGCAGCTGCAGGAGGTGACAGCCACGGGCACCTTTCTTTAGGCTCGGAGCCAGCATGCAATCCTGTGGCTTGTTTTTTGCATGGGCTAACCTCCCTGAGAGGATCTCAGGCCTCTGCGGCCTGGGCTCTGGACTTCCATGTGCCCAAGAGAGGGTGTTTATGCAGAAGCGCTTGCTACTCTGAGTATCCAAACACGCCCTGGAGTCGGGCGCAGCCCAGCGGCGTGGAGGAAGCTGGAGGTGATGCGTCACATGCCAGGAACTGAGTGGGCATATTCATCAAACAGGGGACTGGCCCGAACATCGCCAGCCTCTTCTAGAACCCCCTCAAGTCTTGGAAAGGGACAGGCCTCCTTGGGTTTAAAAACTGCCCGGTTGAGCTATCAGCCCATAAAGCTAGCCTCAGGGGTAAAAGAGCAGTCCTCCCTACAGGGATGTGGAGAAAGAGACCTGAGTCGTGCCAGAAAATTCTGAAAAAGGTATGGATATGGCAGGTAGAGATCTAGAGAAAACAAGTACGCTAATTCTCTCTTCCTGGTCAAAGCAGGTCACCACATGCTAAAAACAACAACTGCAGGGCTCCAAGGCCCACTGGGCCGCTGCGGCCCCAGAAGGCCCCCTAGTATGGAGAGGCTGAAGTCCACTGCAGACGGTGAGTCAAGGGAAAGGCAAAGTTGTACAAAGGACACTGAATTCGAGAAGGAGAAAAAGTTGTTTGCTTAATGTAACCCTGTGCTAAATCAACCAAAGACACATTTACTCTCTTTAGTAAGGTCTTTGAGAGTTTCAAAGTATTTAGTTTCGAGAGTTCTTGGTGTCCTAGAATTTTCCGTCTTGCGGGGAAATCTCACGGGTCATTCTTGGGGACTTATTTGGGCTGTAAAAGGAGGGGTGTGAGAATAACGGGGGCACTCGCCCTGAGCAGGTGGGCCCAGGGAGCCCTCGCCAGCCCGGGGCCTGTTTGGGTTTGGGTCTCCACCCTCCCTGCACTCTTCCTTCCTCTCTGCACATCTCAGCACAGAAAGATTCTGAGTCTCTGCGCAAGATTCGCAATCCTCCAATTAGGACAGCTGACGCTTTTAAAAAGGGCTTAAGCATACAGTTCGAGCCCACAGCGCAAGCTGCCTGACTGGGAGGAAAGCTCTCGGTCCCCACCTCCCATCCCCTGGCATCAGACAGGAGCTCAAGTGGCAGAAGCCAGGGAAGGCCCTGGCCTGGTGGGTGGCTCAACAGGTGGCTGAGGAGAGCTGCAGGTACAGCCCCCAGGGTCTCAGGCAAGCAGGGAGGGTGCCTGTCAGTGTGAGACTCACAGCTGCCCAAGTTCGCTTCCATGGCAACGGAAGTCAGAGAGAGGTCGGATGGGGCAGATGACGGTGATATGAGGAGATTTGTAGGAGGAGAGAGAAAAGATGTCAAATATACCTGTGAGGTGGTTTAACAATACTTCTCTTGGAAATCTGTGGCAGAAGTGGTATTTTTGTGACCTTGGGGCTTTGACATTCAATATTCTACCAGGCATCGTGGGAGTGGTAAGAACAGTCTGGGCTTTGGGTCTGACAATCTGTTTGACTCCCTGGTCAGCTACAGGTCCTTCCGCAGAATGCACAAGGCGAAACTTCCCTCACAAAGTTAAAATGAGATGTGGTCTTGTGGCAAACATTGGGTTTCTGTTCTCTCGAATGAAAATACTGATTCCATTCACCTAGCTCCTGGCCTATAGACCACCACCGCCACGTTTTAAACCTAAAAGTATTTCCAAACCGAAAGCTCCTCTTGGGGAAAAGGAAAATCAAATGTACGCTAAAGGCAATTCCAGGGTGAGTGAGTCTGTGGTAAAAACTTCTCTTTCTGAAAACGTAACAGAAGATGATGGGGGAACAGAAGGGCAAAAAAATAGTTACAAACAGAGAGGGAGGGAGGCAAACCATAAGAGACTCTTAAGTGCAGAGAACAAACTGAGGGTGGATGGGGGTTTTAGGGGAGAGGGAGAACTGGGTGGTGGGCACTGAGGAGGGCACCTGCTGGGACGAGCACCGGGCGTTGCATGGAAGTGATGAACCATGGGAATCTACCCCAAAACCAAGAGCACAGTTTACACACAGTATGTTAGTCAATTTGACAACAAATTATATTAAAAAAAAACAAACCCAAAACTCCTCTCTCTGTGACCGGGGACAAGACACGGATACCTGTTATCATCACTTCCATTAAACACTGTACAGGGCAATAATGTAAAAAAAAAAAAAAATACATAGTATGAGAATCAGGAAGGAAAAAGTAACACTGTCACTATTTGCAGATGACATGAACGGGTATATAAAAAATAAAAAAGGATCTATAAACAAATTGTCCAGGTTTAGTAAATAAATTTAGCAAGACCACTGGATACAGGGTCAATACAAATAAGTTGTATTTCCATATATCAGCAACAAGGAAAAAAGGAAATTCATAAATACCTAAATAAATTTATATGAATACCTAAATTCATAAATACATTTAAAACACTATGATAAACATCAAATGCCTAGGAGTAATCTAACACAAGATGAGTAAGACTTCTACGCAGAAAATTATAAGACAATATTGAGAAAAATTAAAGATATAAACAGATATCTAAAGAAGATATAAATAAAGAACAGGATATACCACATTTGTAGAGTAGAAGACCCAGTATCTTAAAAGCACCATAAAATCCCCAGTTGATTTGTAGATGCAAAGCAATCTCAATATAAATCCCAGCAAGTTTCTGTGCATGTGTGTGGCAACTGGCATGTGTGTGGCAATCTGATTCTTTTTCCTTTTTAAATTTTTTTAACGTTTATTTATTTTTGAGACAGAGAGAGCGCATGAATGGGGGAGGGTCAGAGAGAGAGGGAGACGTGGAATCTGAAACAGGCTCCAGGCTCTGAGCTGCCAGCACAGAGCCCGACACAGGGCTCGAACTCATGGGCTGTGAGATCATGACCTGAGCCGGAGTCGGACGCTTAACCGACTGAGCCACCCAGGTGCCCCGGCAATCTGATTCTAATATTTATATGGAAATGGAAAGGGCCAAGAACAGCCTGGATGTCCTTCACAGAAGAGGAAAAGGTGGAATATGTAGCTCTACCGGAGAGCAAGACTTTTAACAAAGGTGCAATAACGAAGACATTGGCACGAGAGTAGACGTTCAGATCCGTGAAATGAAACGGAGTGCGGAAACTGACCCGTGCGTTTACGGACACTTCACTTCTGACAAAAGTGGCACTGTGAGGGCAGTGGGGAAAGTCATTTTACAAATGATGCTGGTTCAGTTAGATAAACATGTGAGGGAAATGAAACTTTTATACCATATTCAAAAATCAATTCTTTTTAGAAAAAACAATTTTTTTTTTACATTTATTTTTCACAGAGAGAGAGAAACAGAGCACAGCTTGGGGAGGGGCAGAGAGAGAATGAGACACAGACTCTGAAGCAGGCTCCAGGCTCTGAGCTGTCAGCATAGAGCCCATCGTGGGGCTCAAACTCACAAACCTTGAGATCGTGACCTGAGCCGAAGTCAGACGCTTAACTGAGCCACCCAGGCGCCCCCATCAAAAATCAATTCTGATTACATTATAGATGTCAAATAGAAAGGGTGACACCATAGAGCTTCTAGAAAACAATGCAGGGAAATTTTGATGGTGAATTTTGTGTCAATTTGACTGGCAGGGGAATGCCCAGATTAAACATGATTTCTAGCCTGTCCGGGAGGGTGTTTCTGGCATGTTTATGAGCATCTGAGTCAGTGGAGTCAGTAAAACTGACCTCCCTCCCAAATGTGGGTGGCCGAATAGAACAAAAGGCAGAGGAAGGAGGAATCCATCCCTCTTCCCCCATCTCACTGCTCGGGCAAGGCACTTATCTCTTCTTCTCCTATCCTCAGGCTGGAGTTGACACCACTGACTTTGCTGGTTTTCAGACCTTCAGACTCTGCCAGGTTACCACCAGTTTTCCTGGTTCTCCAGCTACTAGATGGCAGATCATGGGCCTTCTCAGTCTCTACAATCACACGAGCTGATTCTTCACAATAAATCTCATTTTATATAAATATCAGTATCAGTGTACTATATGGATTCTGGTTCCCTGGAGAACCCTGATACAAACAAGTCTTTAGCATTTTGCTACAGGTTTCTTAAATGGGATGTAAAAGAATTAACAGTAAAGAAAAAGATTGCTACGCTGAATATCGAAATGGACTATATTGAAGTGTTCGCTAAAATTCCGCCAAGAAGAGTAAAAGAGCACGCTACTGAGTAGAAGATATTTGCAACATGTATAACCAACAAAGGACTCAGAATAGACAGAACAATCAATCAACAAGAAAAACAGAAAACCCAGTAGAAAACTAGGCATGAGATTTGGAAAGGCGCTCTGCTGAATGGCCACTGCTCGTGTGTTAAACGGGTACAACCACTTGGGAAGATTGTTTGGCAGCATCCGCGAAAGGGGCTATTTTTTCTGTGGCTCAGCAACTTCATTCCTAGGTACGTCCTCAAGAGAAATGCATGGGTATAATCATCAAAAACATGTACAAGCCGAATGATTTATAGTAACTCTAACTGGAAACAACCCAACATTAGCTGAATTCACGTACACTGACAACTCGTGATGGATTTACACAAAGTCTTCCAGTGATGAAAATGCACGGACGTGGCTAGATGAGGCAACAAAGACGAACTCTCACAAACATAATGCTGGAAGAAAAAAACCAGACACGGAGGAGAGTATACTCAATGATTCCATTCATCTAAAGTTCAAGGCCAGGCTAGACGCATCTACACTGTTAGAAGTTATGATGTGGATTCCTCTTGGGAGGAGAGGTGGGCAGGAGGGAAGCTCCCAGGGGCTGAAATGTTCAATTTCTTGACTTGGGTCATGCTTACGTGGGTTTGCTCATGTCTAGCGCTCCTCTGATCCAGGGGAACACAATTTGAGCCCTTTTCCTATGCACGTCACAGTTCCAAAAGAAGTTTTCTAAGTGAATTTATCGTAGACATCTATTTTCACTATTTCCAGTGTGCGCACTGTGGAAGACACCAGTGGGGTGGATGTTAAGTCCCCCTCCGCGTTGCGACGTGGATTGGCGTGCCCGCACACACGCGCTGACGTGTCGGCACAACCTCCCCACTGTGGCTGGCGCCCACATTTTCTCACTCTGATCAGTTCTGGCCTTAGAAAGCCAGCAGGAACTAGGCGGCTAGTGGTTTCTATTAGGGCTGGGCACCCTGGCCCGGCCGCATGGGAAACCTCTGCTCAGGAGATTCAATCCTCTAAAGCATGACTTCAGGCTCCCTGCCTCCCCAACTCTCTCAGTAGGTAGAGAAAGGGTGCTGACTCAAATGAGCTTCTCCCTGCCCTGGCCACCTGTGGGTTGCTTTCCATTTGTGGGAGACGGGGTGGCTGTAACCCGGGGGTAATGTCGGCCAGCCAGGAGGCAGCCACGCTGACCCAGGCCTTGCTGCCCTTGCTGCCACGGACCCAAGGGCGGTCCGGCATCACTCTGTGAAGCGGATCCAAGCCCCGCCTCCGCCATGTATCACGTGGCCGAGGTGGTATCCCAGGGAGAAGGCTGCCGGCTCTACCTCTGGCTTATAGCTTGACCTTGGGCAGGGCACCGCTCAGGGAATCGGTTTCCCTCCCAAAAGAACGGGAGTGTTCATCCCGCCTTCCCTTTCTATAGGGAAATCTGAGGTCAAACGAACACCGCACTTTGGCATCCCAGGTGTCCTTGTTGCTGTGTGGAGTGAGGTGGCGGGAGGGGCCGGCGAGCCACCCACCATCTCTCTGCACGGTGTGGAAGGGAGAGAAGCGTACCCCCCACCGATCACCATCTCGATGACAGCAGCTTAAGACGAGGTACGCCTGCGTTGCGCCAGGCTGAAGGCTGTGAGGGGGAACGGTGAGCTCACCACCTGCACTGGAAGTGGCCACCTCCAATGGCACGAGACAGCTGCCGGCCTGCTCCCACGAGGTCACCCCTGGCACTTCCCTCTGGTTGCCATGCCTCCAACGTCCCTCCTCCCCCTGAGTTTCCAGCTCCCCTTTCTCCTAAGCAAGGGCTTCACCGGGAACGAGAAGGGCTTTCTCCAGGCAGAGCGGGCAGTGTCGGTGGGAGGTCTGGGGTCTCTCGGGTAACCTGCTCGGCCTGAGAACTGGCATCAGGTCCCAGGTGCAGACATGAAGTGTCATTTCCACAGCACCGGGAAGTGTTGGTGTTGGTTTGAAGTTGTCGGGGCTGCCGGGAAATACCCCCTCTGCTTATCTGAGGTGAAGGAAGAACCAGAACCCAGCAGAGGGAAACGGATTCCGCTCGCGTTGTAGCCAGGAGCCCCCGCTCTCTCGCCTGCCCCGGCGTGGCAGCTGTGAAGAGGCAGACCTCCTGCCACCAGTGCGTAAGCTGCCTTACCGCTGGGCTGCAGCCCCCCCCAACCCGCCACTGCACTGGTGCAGAGCCCCACCTCCCGAGGGCTGCTCCCAGCTAGTGACCGTGACCTCTCTGACACGGTGACTCAGGCTCGGTGACTTCCCGTAGACTTGGCTGCGGCCTCAGACCCTTCCTAGCCAGTCCTTCTCCTTCCCCCTCCTCCACAGGGGCCGGACTTGCATCGAGGTCTGAAGACTCCCTCCCTGCCCTCTCCTGCCTTCTTCCCTTCTACTGATGCCGTCCTGGCACCTGCCTGTCGGCAGATCTGAGCTAACACGAGCAGTACTGCAGTGGACACAAGAAAACACACAGAAAGAGGGAGTCTGGGGACTGCTCACTCACTACCTGGCAGGCAGAGGGGCCGCTCTCCTGAGTGCTGCATGGGGGCATGGAGAGTGCCTGGCACAAAATGGCGGCCAGACCGCTCACAGATTTTGCCAGTGGTGACCTGGGAAAAGGCTTTTGCTTGACCTGGTGTCAGGTCAAGCATTTGAAAGCCTGGGAGGCGTGGTGTCCGCCAGGACCGTGAAGTTGGCTGGTGACCGTGAGGTATGCCGATGCCCAGGGACAATGGCAGACTGTGTGTCCTCAGTCAGAGGAGGAGAAGTGGAACAGCCAGAGGGGCCTCTTTGGCAGCTTGCAAAAACATGGCCACGCTTCCCTCGGGAGGCTGGCAGTGTCCCTGTGCTGGAAGACACGCACAGGTCCTCCTCTCTCCCCAGGAGCATCCCCTACCTTCTTTCTGGGCTGCCAGGCCCCTGACTAGGGTTAAGTGCCAGGATGACAGACACGCCGGGGATGTACTGGGCCGGATAAGGGAGGAAAGAGATGATACACAGAGAGTGAGAATGAGCCAGCTGGACTTGAGGGTCTTGACCAAAGGGGCCAGGAGATCAGAGGAGATGAGGAAGAATTCACGGATTTGGGGTATTTCATGGGATGTACAATTTAGCACCTTGGCAAAGACCCCAGGGGGTGGGGCACACTTGCTCCTGGGGTGGCCCTGAGAAGCCCAGAGAAAATGATACTAAGGCTGAGTGATGTGGAAAGGCATGGACTGTCCTGGCGACAGCAGAGGCAGGAAGAGAGAGGCTGAGGGAAGGGGCCGCGCAGAAGACCCAGCAGGGGCCCACGTTCTGTGGGAGCACCTGCGGGACACTCCTTTACCAGGGTCATCGGCACTGCACCGGTGAGAGGGACACCAGATCACTAAGGAGTCTGCTGGCAGTCTTCCTCTGTAGACCAGAGAGGACAACGGGGTGGGGGGTGGGGGGCAGCCACAGAGCTGGGCTCATTAACACTCGTCGGGATGACGGTGCCTGAGGAACTGGAGGTCAGGGGTAACGAGGCCTGGGCCCCTCTGAACCCCCAGGGCCAGCTCCTGCCAGGGTTCTTTAGACTCCAAGTGTGCAGGGGCCAGCAGATGAGAGGAGCAGTCATCTCGGGGGGGGGGGGGCGGGGTGGGGGGAAGGGAGGGATAATCAACTCAGATCAGAGGAGGCGCAGGCAGGGAGGCATGTGGAACTTGGGGACCTTCCTGGTGCTCCCTTGCTCCACTGTGAACAGACGTACAGACGTATGTGCCAATGCTGGCTTGAGAAGGATATGACAGCCAAGGGCTCAGAGACCTCACGATGCAGGTTTGGGTCAAACCACCAGCTAAGCTGCCAAGACCTGCTGAGGCGCTGGCTGAGGGTGAGAAGAATTTGGGAGGGACACTGGGGGGAGAGGGAGGGGAGGAGCGGCGGGGGCCCCAAGTCCCACTCCAGTAATGGAGGCAGCTTGTTCCAGTAGTTTCTCCCGTGGAATCTCCTCCTTGGGAAGAGGCAGGAGCCGCAGGGGAGTTGCTCCCCACGGTGGAGGGCAGAGGCGGATCTGTGCGGTGCAAAGGGTGGGCTGGGGCCGCCACGAGGAGCGAGGCAGGGATCTCCACGCAGGACGGCTCCCACAGGATGGGAGGTTCCGCCAACATGCAACACCGGTTCGAGGCGGCTCCACTGGCCTGGCTGAGCCTTGCCCGCCGGCCCTCCTTTCCTCTCCGCCTCCTTCACAGGGGCAGGCTGTGCCTGCTCGTGTTTCCTCCCTTCATCCCCCTGTACGTTTCTCACACTTAATCCTGTCCGGGAGGCTACTTGTCAGTGGACCTGAGCTGACCTGGCATGTCCTCCGTGACGAAAACAAGAGAGCAGGGAGAGAATCCCAGTGTGATGCTAAGCTCTGCCCGCTGGGTCCGCTCTGACCGTGCAGAGTGTCTTGAGACCAAGAATGCTGAGCCGGCCAGTCCCCTGGGGCAGCCCATCGCGTCAGGGGGTCCTCAGGTCCAGAAAGTACTATGTGCCCAGGGGCTGGGGGAAAAGCATCCAGGTGGGCTGGCAGGGTCCCAGGGCCCTGCCTCGGCCCTGGCTGTTGCCAGAAAGGCCAGTGGCCTGAGTGATGAAGTGCCCATGGGCTGCAGGGAGCAGAGGACGCGAGGACCAGTGCTGCCCTCTCTTTTGGAAGGCTGCAGTGCCGCTGTCCTTCGGTGTGGGTTTATGAAGGTGGGAAGGCACATCAGTTGAGGAAAATCAAGCTTCCCACAGGGAAGCTTTCTCGGACACCTCCAGGTGTTGGCTACCTGATATGGGTTTCAAGGTGCCAAAATGAGTCATCTGGCTAGTCAGAATAAACAGAAGATTTAGTTTCGTTAGTTCAGCAAACTAAGCTGTCCCACTGGCTGTGGGCGTCAAGGGAGTCTCCGGACCAGGGTGAGCCACGGGGAGGGGAGGGCACCGCACACCTACAGCCTGGGTCTGCCAGGGCCCAGGGCACGAGCCACACGGGCGGGTACAGGTGAGCACTGCGCCAATGGCCACCTCACGCGTCACCTCATTCCACTCTCCCCCAACCCGGAGACGTGTTGTCATCTTCATGTTCTCAACGGAGAGGCCGTGTCCCAGAGGGGACAATGACCTGCCCTGGAGGATGACTGGCAAGACTCAGACTTATGGTGACGAGTCAGGAGTTCCTTCTATCAGACCAGGCTGTCCACTCCCCCCAGGGGTCCGCAGGGATGGGAAAGCCCAGAATTTCCCAGACTGAGAGCTTCTGGGGCAGGCCTGCCAAGGAGAGGCTGGAACCAGAACACCCCAAGATTTATGTTGTGGAGAGAAAGGCAGGTGGTGAAAAGGCACAGCATGGGCTTTGGACTTGGCTTAGCGCTGGGGTAAAATCCAGGCTCTGCTCTTGACCACAGTGTGACCTTGAGCAAGTTAACTGCTCTCTCTCTCTCTCTTTTTTTAAATCTGTAAAATTATGAAAATAAGATCTGTCTTGAATGGTTTTGAAATTGAAAATAACCCAGGTAAGCCCAGAGCCCCATGTTGGTGATCTGTGGGCATTTAGGAGCTGGTAGCTCCTATCACCGTTACGCTGCATGGATCAGAAACTTGAGAGGGTCTGGCATGGTTAATGCTCTTCGTAATTATCACTAGGCCTCACTATCCAAGCGAAAAATGGGAAGCAGTTGATGTAAATAACATATTTACAGAGTTAAATAAAATTTTTGCAGCTTCTTTGTTCTACATGTTAGTTCTTCAGAATTTATAAACTATCCAGTAAGATAGTTTTCCCTGATGTCGTGAGTAATTTATCCTTATCATAATTGTACAACAAATAAAAAGACAAAGGCTGGAAAGAGATTTGACTCCCTTGTAGCCAGGTTCCTTCTCTAAAAGATTAAGTTAGGTCCCCCCACCCACTCCCTTCGTCCAGTATTGGTTGCCAGGTCCTGGGCTAGGCGATGGGGGCACTGAAATGAACAAAACAAGGCCCCGACCTTACAAGGGCCCAGCCTGGTGGAAGCATTCAGAACCAATGCCTGAGCTACACCGTACTGTGCGGAACGCTGAAGTGGAACCAGACAAGTGAGGCACGGGACCACGGAGAAGGGACACTGGCCTCAGCTTCAGTGACGGCTGTTAGGGCTGGAATGGCTTCCCGGAAGAAGTGATACTTGGCTGAGAGTGGAAGGAGAGGCAGATGGGTGGGAAAAGGGCTGTGGGAAAGAGTGGGGTTCTAGAAACAGGGAACGGCGCAGTCGCACAGAGACATATCGCACATGAGAGGCCCAAGGTGGTCTGGTGGGGGTGGGATACGGGGGACACTGGAGCAGGCCAGGGCCTGATGGCAGAGCTGTCTTGCTGGTGATGGAGGCCCAGCCCCTTCCATTAGCCCATCAGCCTCTGGGGGTCATGTGAGTGTTCACAGGGCCCAAGACTACACTGGTACCTAGCAGCAACTCTCAGTATGCTTGCTGAATGCTTGAGTATTCAGATTCACACTTTCAAAAGTTCATCCAGACTTCTGCTTCTGACAAGACGGTAGACCGAACTGATGTGGGCCTTGTTCCCAACACAAACACAGAGAAAAGACAGATGAAATAGACGACAAGAATAATTTAAATACAAAACTGAGCATGAGAGAATAACGGGAAAATTCCCAGGTACCTGAACTACAGAGCGAATGAAGTCAAAGGCAGAATCTTCATCATGGCAACTGAGGCTGGGATCATCAAACTCTGATATAGTTACAGGAGCTGGGATTTTAATGCCCACGGGAGGTGGAAGGCCAGGCCGGGGACCTGGAACTGGGAGCCTCACGGAACGCCAGGGGTCCAGGAAGGGCCACTGGCCATCAAACAGGGCCCAGGGAGACCCTTCTCACAGCCCAGAGGAGGTCTGTGTGTGGTGTGGAGCGGAGGTTTCTCTGCAGAAAGGAGACCCCAAGCCCGCACTGCGTGTGGGTAAGGAGGCTGGATATACACCACCCAGGTTCTGGGAATCTTGAGCCAAGAGGTTCACACCAAACTGGCTGAGCCTCTGGAACTTGGGGTCCCGGAAGAACTAATGCCAAGGCGATGAAAACACACATCTGCAACCCATCGGCTCCCACGGTGAAAACGATCCCTACTTCAGATGGTCTCCTGATAAAGAGTGAACCACCACCGCGAGCCACCATGAAGGCGAGGCTTCAGACACAACATGTGGGAGAATCGGTACCCTTAAGACTAGAAATAATCGAACACTTGAAAGAGGCTATATGGATAAACAGAAAAAATGAAGACACGAAAGGAACAGAAACCATAATAAAAACTAGGATGCTAAAAAACAAAAAATAAAAAATAACAGGCTGATTTTAAAAAGCTCTGAAGAGAACTCCTAAAAATTAAAAATAAAAACGAAACCCTCAAATTTGGAAGGTGTAGTAAACAGCTGATTATGAATAGCTACAAGGAGATTTGTAAACTCGAAAACAGATGTTTTTGAGGAAGTGCCAGAATACAGCACTGGCAGAAAAGGAGATGGGAAAAGGAGAGGAAAGACAGAATAACATGGCAGGTTTCTAACAGGAGTTCTAGAAGGAGAGATCGGAGAGAATCAAAGAGATAGCAGAGAAGAGTTTCTGGAATGGGAAGAACGACACTGAATCCCCAGCAACGTGATAAAGACGGATCTACTCAGACTGAATGCAGTAAAACTGCGGAACCCCAAAGACAAAAATAAAGTCTCAAAAGCCACCAGAACAAAAGGCCACGTGAAGCTCTCTCAGCTGCAGAGGAGACAGGCACCCGTGTGGTGCTCCAAAGTCCCACAGCACTCGGCTCCCCCGCCTCCGCCCCACGAAGAGGCATCTGCATCACCCTGGTGGGGCTGCCACGTGGTCTGGGGTTGACACAAACCCCTCGAGGCTGTGGAGTAGGTCCAAGTCACCGTTGTCACCGTTTGTGCCTGCTACCTAGCACAGCACGTGGTGTGGAGCAGGGGCCAAGGGAATACATAATAGATCTCATGAAGCACTTATTTGCTTTTTTGGGTCTGTTCCGCTCTGTGAAGAGATCTCCAAACCCCAGTGTGAGAAACACAACTCTCGATCAGTCCCGGATTCACTGGATTGCATGTTAAAGGCGGTGAAGCTTTCTGCAACAGGAAAAAAGAAGGTGGTCCCCAGGTCCATGGTGCTGACTGGTAGTACCTGTTGGGGTCGGGTTGCGGAGAGACCTCACATCTCTTAGGTGCAGCTTTGAACAGCTTTTGGGAGGCTGACGACATGATCTGAGTGAAAAGCTTTACTCCTCTAACCCCAGGCACAATAGGACAGCTTCTTTCCTCTAATGACCTCAAAGCTTTAAGAATGTTTATGTGAACCGTGCCCTCCAGCTCAAGAAGAGGCAGGGTCCAAGTCCGGCCACATATGGACAAGTCCCAGGGCCTGTCCTTGGAACTCAGTGGCAAGTATGAGTCCCTTTATGCAGATGGAGAACGGGATGACATCAAGCCCCAAATCAGGACTACCAGGATGTTCCAGGGAAGGAAGCATCCAGGGAAAGCGTCCAGGGTAAGGGTAAGAGTGTCCAGGGGAAATAAAAGCAGAGTGCCTATTTTCAGGGACGCTCCATTAAAAAAAATTTTTTTTTGTTTATGTATTTATTTTGAGAGAGAGAACATGAGTGCACGTGAGCGGGGGAGGGGCAGAGAGAGGGAGAGAGAGGGAGAGAGAATCCCAAGTAGGCTCTGCACTGTCAGTGTGGAGCCCAGCGTGGGGCTCCATCTCACGACCTGAACCGTGAGATCATGACCTGAGCCAGAATCAAGAGTCAGACGCTTAACCAACTGAGCCACCCTAGTGCCCCAGGGCCGCTCCATTTGAAAGGCAAGACCACTGGGGAGAACCATCCAACAGCCTCCATACTCACTCACAACACCTTCTTTACTGACAGATTGAATGTGGCAGAGATAAATACTAAAATGACTACGAATTATACTGTGGGACATACCCAGATAAAAGTAGTCATTTCAATAATTAATTGTACCAAACAAATAGTCAGATACCAAGCTAATTCTTTCACATACAGAACCTCATCTCTCTGCTGCTCTTGAATTCATGTTATTGGCTGAGACAACATGGGCCCCTTAGGGCCTGGGGCAAAATATCCTCATTTCCTGAACACCACTGTTATACAAATACTGGGATTGAGGCACTCCAGGGGAAATGACCCTAAAAGTGAACAGAGAAATACAGCGCAGCGCCTAGGGGAGAGGAGAAAGTCACAGTCAAGTTCACGGGATTCTCCATGCTTCACTTCACAATTCACACATGGGGAGAGGAGTCTGCCTTTAGACAGAGTGCATCGCACAGAGCTGAGGGCCGTCAAAGACATGTGCGCCAGCCCCTTCCCTTCTCAGTACTCTGTTAGCTGCAGCGACAGCTCGCGGACGCAGCCCTGCCAGCACTGGGAAAATAGAACAGAATGGAAGTCATGAGATACATTCTGTTTGGGAAGGAGAGGCAATCAACACTTCTGTGGGCACTTTATACGATAGGCTATGATGATGTCTTTACCATGTCAGTCCAATCCCCATGACGATCATTCCCCCAGTTAC
The DNA here is from genome assembly GCF_024362965.1 of Panthera pardus. NCBI lineage: Eukaryota > Metazoa > Chordata > Mammalia > Carnivora > Felidae > Panthera > Panthera pardus. Next base: position 7,610,385 of record NW_026526655.1, read on the forward strand.
GGCAGAAGGTATCATTAGTCCCATTGTTCTTAACAGATGAAGAAACCGGAGGCTCAGACCTTAAGAAATTTGTCCACAAATTGAGAATGAACCTTCAGACTGCCTCCAAGATGAGCCAGAGAGAACCACAGAGAGGAGTCGCTGAGGCATTTGATGGCCATAGTTTCCCGGATCGTGGCTCCTATCTGCTTTCCTACACAAATGCTTTCGGTTACACATCTCTGGGGGCCAAAGCTTACCAATATTTACACCCCCTAAATTCTCCTCTTACGTTGCTTACTCTGAAAACATGCTAGGCGTTGGGGATTAGGCCAAGGAACAGAACTAGGCTATCTTTTCCTCTCGGCTCCAAAGACTACCTAAGCTGTGGCTGCCGTTGCACCTCTGAACTGCTAAGACATGAACCTAAAGGAAGGAAGGCCGGTGTCATCCTCCCACTGGACAAAAATGCTGCCAACCTTTTTCCCAAAGAGGAGGGAGTCAGGTCAGAATTGGAGTCTGTAAACCTTCCGGGCTGAAAGATGGGTTTCTGCCGCCACGGTCTGTGTGCACGGACGAGGCTGCCGTTCGCTGCCACCAGGCAAAGCACCGGCCCGGGGAGCGCAGGCTGGCACGGACGGCAGCTCATGGCTGATGTTTCTCTTACTCCCTGGAGACGCTCGCACTTGCCACCAAGGAACTCATTCAGTTGTCCCCACCAGTCCCTGGACCTGAGAAGCCCAGCCCTGCTGCTCTGATGAATTAAGCATTATGAGAAGCTGTGACGGTATCTCTGACAAAATGGCCTAGAAACTCTGGAACTCCAGAAACAGCGCCATCCAAGAGGACAGACGGTGGGGTCAGAGGGCGCTTGGCCAGTCTGTCCTAAAAGACTAATTTGGTAGGAATGGAGGGTATGCAACACTTACTGTGGCATCCTCTAAAGATAAATTACAAACAAGAATAACGCCTTGAGGGTAATACGAATGGAGATTTGGTCATGAAGGCACCCGGTTGACCCATCTTCCACCCATAACAGAGCAAGAGTTCTTCAGGAAGACCCAAGTTTCTCTTCTGGAACGTATAGTTCCACTGGCATGTGCCCATTCGATTCCTTCCACTGGGTAAAATTAAACGCCCGGATAGTTAAACAATTAGTCCTCGAGTCCAGGTTGAAACCGTTCTTGTCATTGACTGGGGTTCCCAAAAGCAGCAACTTGGGACAACAACTGTTGTTCGTCTGTTCTCTTCCTAGAGTAAATGTGATCGTGCGGACTCTTCCTCACACAGCTGTGGCGAGTGCCCTTGGGCAAGTTACATTCCCTAGACTTTAGCTTCGGCAAATATGACAATGATAACAATGAACGAACAACTCTTCGGGTTGCTATGAGGATTAAGTGGGATAATGTCATATCCCCAGTAGTGTGCCTGACACACAGCAGGTAGGTGCTCACTAGTAGCTGCCGTCGTTGTCCATCATCATCACTGTCATTGTCATCATCGGGCACTCGCCACCACTTTCACGGCCTCACAGGCAAAACTACGTGGTTGGAGAGGCAGTCTGTGGGGAAGTGGAGAGGTGCTATACAAGTATGCCAGGCGCCACCTTGCTAATCATAAGATCACCGACTGAGATCTCCGTAAGTACCCAGAAACCCCCCAATTACAAAACTCGCAAGGTAGGCTAACACAGCAAAACCTGTCCACGTACGTGTAGTCAGACGGAACGACAGCAAGAGCCGAAGTCACACCGTGAATGAAGTTAGCAAGGACATCGTTGGAGACAGAGTGGGGGTGGGTCCAGAGGAAAGCTGGAGCCTGGGAAGGAAGGTCTGCTTCTGCATATATGTCTAATACATCCCATACGAGTACTTCCAGTCCCGTCTTTAGGAGCCAGATAGATTTTACAGGAGAAATACTTTTGTGCCAGCTATTTGCTAACAGAGTCCCCCAAAGTGTGGTTCTCTTCCCGACCATCCCTTTGTCTGAGAGGTCCAGCGTAAGGCAGCCCCTAGGCGCTGCCTCTCCAGGACATGGTGAGGTGACCCTCCTTCCCACCGGGTGGCTTACTTGTTGCTGTCACGGTACTCGTAGATGTGACATCCTTGAGGCAATCCAGTCTCGTGATCCAGAGTGAAAGCAAGTTTTAGCTGGAGAGAGAGAGAACAGAAAAATAATTAAGTCTAGGCTGCATGTTTTATTCATTCGGACGGCTGAAATGAAAAAAAAAAAGCAAAATCACATTCCCTCCAGCTGACACGTTGTGGAGAACCCGGGCCTGCCACCTCTGGGAAGAGCCATGCCTTACGGGCCACTGTCATCAGTGAGGACTGCTACTGGACTCTGCTTATTCATTTAGCAGGTAACCGATTATTTACTAAGCACTTACTTTGTGCCAGACACTGAGCTAGCTGATGGGGAAAGAACAGTGAAGAGAGGCAGAGAGGGGCCTCCTTCATGGTAGAGGCGGCAGATAATCAATTCATACGAATGAGTGAATGAATGAATATCAAGCTTCCAATTAATATAGGTTCTCTGAAGCAGGAAAAAGACTCCCGCATTTCGACAGAAGTAAATAACCTGAACTAGACTGGGAAGGAGGGAAGGAGGAGGGGGCTAACTAAATTATGGGGGTGGAGGATGGGGAGAAAAGGAGATTCTCGCTGGCAGAGAGCACAGCATGTACAGAGGCCCTGATGCAGGAGTCCGGGCACTGAAGGGTAGCTGGTAAGCCAGAACCCAGTAGGTACAGGGGACATGGTGGTCAGTGATGCTGCAGAGGGAGGCCAGGGCAGAACTTGCAGAACCTCGCTGGCCCCCTTAGAATTACCCGAATAGCAAAAGAAAAGCCTTTGGTGAGGAATGGGTAGATGACATGATCAAAATTAGGTTTTATTATTATTTTTTTAATTTTTTTTAACGTTTATTTATTTTTGAGACAGAGAGAGACAGAGCATGAACAGGGGAGGTGCACAGAGAGAGGGAGACACAGAATCTGAAACAGGCTCCAGGCTCTGAGCGGTCAGCACAGAGCCCGACGCGGGGCTCGAACTCACGGACTGTGAGATCATGACCTGAGCCGAAGTCGGACGCTTAACCGACGGAGCCACCCAGGCGCCCCATAGGTTTTAAAGATCTCTCTGGCTACTGTGTAGACAGCAGGCTGTAGGGTAGAGCAGGAGGCCACCCAGCAGCGTGGGTGAGCAGTGATGGGGGCTGGGGCTAAAAGGTTGGGGAGGGGGCCCAAGAGGCAGAGAGAAATGGACAATTTAAGAATCTACCTCAGAAGTAAATGTTGAGGGGTACTTGGGTGGCTCAGTTGGTTAAGCATCCAACTCTTGATCTCAGCTCAGGTCATGATCTCACAGTTTGTGAGATCGAGCCCCGCGTTGGGCTCCGTGCTGACAGCACAGAGCCTGCCTGGGATTCTCTCTCTCCCTCTCTCTCTGCCCCTCCTAGCTCTCTCTCTGTCTCAAAAATAAATAAACTTCAAAAAAAGAAGTAAATTCTGAGAAGTAGAGGTGACGGGACATGCAGGGTTCCATGTTGGGGAGTGAGGAGGATGGAAAAGAAGAAATCAAGGACAGTTCAAGTTTTTGACTTGAACAATCACTCAGGCGACTGTTCCATTGCTGAATCTGGGGGTGGCTAGAAAGCCACAAGTTTGATTTTGGACATATTAACTTTGAGGCACCCAGTAGCTTTCTCTGATTAGGGACGACCGGAAACGAGAATCTGGTAATGAGGTCTTGGTTTCTTTCTGGATTCTGGAGGGGAGTGCTCAGGTGAGTGCAGAGCTCCATCTGGGTTGCTGGGAAGCAAGAACTCAGGGAGGCTGTGCGTGTCCTGCTAGAGCGGAGTTGGATATGGCAGCTTTAACATTTCTAGACCTAGAGCCAATTACTAGATTTACAAATTCACTGGGTTTTTAAAGTGCCAGGGAAATTTTAACTAAAATTAACTGCACATTAGGAGGGTACATTATTATAACTTTTTTTTTTTTTTTTTTAACTGCAAGGCTGTTAACACAGATCTGCATCATTAGATGCTGGACGATTTTTCTCTTCCTTAGAGGGAAACAAGCTTGGAGGAATGGCTCGTCCTCTTACTGACCCAGATGAAAATACAAAAACAGAAACAAGCCCTTCTTCACCAACATGAAGCCAGGAACTTCAAGTCAAAGGCATGTTTTCCCTACAGAGCACTGCTTGGATCTTCCCAGCCCTCTTTCAGTAAAACAGAAGTTAAAAAAAAAAAAAATCTATTAACTATACCATTTTCTCTTTACTTCCCTCTTTGTAGCTGAGGCCAGGCCTATATTCATTTGGTCCATTGCAAAGACTGCACCACTTAGAAATTTTCAAATCCTTTGACTCAGTGATTGATGAATGTATGGTTTAGAAAAATTACCATAAATATAAGAGGAAAAGTTTTTTTTGTAAAACCGTTCACTTCAGTATCATTTATTGGAAAGCCTCTAAAAGATAAGCAAAAGCAAAGTGGTTAGGTAAACTCTGCTATATAGTCACATGCAAAAGAGCAGCCATGAAGAATTTTTATTAATCTAGGAAAATATCTGGAAAAAATCAGGATGTGTACTTGATTATGTATCAAGAAAACTATGTAAAAACAGAACAAAGACCACATAGAAGAAAGACTGGAAGGAACAATGGCAACAGTGCTCCTTTCCTTTCCTTGCCTTTTCCAAATTCTTTACGATAAATGTGATGAGATATAAGCTGTAGTCTTTAGTCATAAGGGAGTTATGGGAAATTTCATTCTGGGGGATTCTTGAGGTGAATAAACTGTGAATACAAATTTAACAGGTGAGTAAGTAGAGGTGGTGATGAGGCAGGGGAGAGAGGTATGGGACAGAAGAGTGCTCATACTTATTGAATGTAGAACTCGTATTTATTGAATACCTACCAAGGAAAGGCTCTCCTTTACCCTGACCACAACCATCTGAATTAGGTATTACAATTTCCTTTTTACAGGGGAGGAACTTGAGGCTAAGAAAGGTTAAGTAATTTGTCCAAACCACAATTAGAATTTCAGCTAAAACCCATGTTCTTTCCACCTCACCGGAATTACAGGACTTGGTAATGGTCTGGATGTAAAGCCTGCCAGAGAGGGAGGCATCAAAGATGATGTTTAAGGTGCTCTGCCTTGGGCAGCAGGGCAGACGGTGCTGTTACGCACTGTGACAAGGAGGAATGGCAGGTTTGGAAAAAGAGCTTGAGTTTAGTTTGGGAGTGCTGATTTTAAGGTGTCTGAGAGGCATCTTAGTGGAGATGAACAGTAGGCAGCTTGTATAAACAATTCCGAACTTTATAGGCAAGACTTATCTGGAGGTACAAATTTGGAAGCCTCTAAATAATAAGTAAGATGGTGACTAAAGCCATTGGTGTGGATGAGAATGTCCTAAGAGAGTATGAAGAGTCAAAATGAGGTCTTTGACAGAACAGCTGTATTTCAGAGCTGGGCAATGGAGACTGAGAAGGAGTGGTCATGGAATTTTGAGTTATGATGTTACAGGAGCCAAGAGGAGAACATGCCTTAAGGAGGGAGCAGTCAGCAGCATTAAATCCTTTTAAGAGGGCAAGTAAGGGAGGAACAAACATCCAAAACAAAGAATCCATTGGATTTAGCAACAAGGACTCTCAGGAGAGTGGTGGGAGCAGAGATCAGGGTGTGACGGGGTGAAAAATGAGAAGATAAGGAAGTGGGGATCAGGAGCGCATGTAACTCTTTTAGCAAATTAGACGGTGGGGGCAAAGAGTCAAGGTGAATGGATTGGAACAGGACAGGACAATAGGACGGGGGCTTAACGGAGAGTGTATTGTTAGATAACAGGCTTGCTTGAATGCAGATATAAAAGATGCACTACAGAAGGAGGGCTCAAAGACAAAGGAGAGATGGAGGTAGTTAAAACATCAAGGTGTCCGAGATGACAGGAGGGACTGGAAACCAACATACAAGTGGAAGGGCCTTTCTCCACTGCAGCAGTAGGGAAGGCTGGGCAGGGATGCGGATATATCTGTGGATTTGGCGGGGGTGGGGAGCAGGATGGGGGATGGTGGTGGTTTGGAATGTTCCAGTTTGACTTTGTTCTTTTCTGAGAATTAGGAGGTCAAATTATCCTCAAGGAATGGAGGGTTTGGTGAGGGAAGGAAAGGAGGTTGGAGGAAAGTGATGAAGGCTTGAAATCGTTTCTTTGGAGAACAGGAAAAACCGTTGACCAGGGAAGAGCACGAGGATTGCCAGGGAGCATTAACGGTCCAGCTGAGGCCACAGGAACTGAAGTTACTGTAGCAACCATCTGCCCAGATGTTGATTTTTTTTTCTAGCAACTTAGACATTGGCATGAAGAAAGTTAGGCTGGTCCAAAGCTGAGCATTTGCCAGGAAGGTTTGAGGGAAGAATAATGGAGCGAGGGAGTAGAGATACGATATTGGCAACAGATGCGCCAGAGACTCTAAGGGGGAACAGGCAAGAAATAAAAACGAAAGGGGCTGATGGGAAGGAACCAGAAAGATCCTGGTGACAGATGTCTTGTACGGAGCTAGTATTTATCGAGCGTGTTCTCTGTCCTTAATCCTCTATTAAACAGCCCCGTGAGGTTGGTTCCTATCCATATGTTACAGAGGAGTTTTCAGTATTTAGCCCAAATTAGCAAGTAAGTTGCAGAACTAAAGTGTGATCCACATTGCTAACCACTGGACAACACTGGCCTCCTGAGTGTCCATGAGGTCAAGGAGAGGAATTGTAAGAGCGTCCATGAGGGAGTGGGGAGCACTGGAGGCTGCAGTCAGAGAGGAAGCTGCGTCTGACCTTGGAGACGGGCAGTCAACCTCAACATGAGTAGCAATCAAGGAATGGAGAGTTGGAGGTTGGGATGAAAAGGTCCTCCATGAGAGGTGTGAAATTCGCCCAGGACAATAACACATTTCCCAAACGGATCCACAAAGTGTGTCACTGTGGGCGTATAGGTGCTTTGTAGGTACCTACACAAACGAATGGGTCCAACCGGCCCATGAGGCAGACCTAGGCACGGTATCCAGCAGTCATTTCCTCCTTCCCAGTGATGCCCTAGATTTGTTCAGCTAGTTACCCTCCCACTCAGTCCAGGGAATTCAGGGAGAAGCAGATCCAGTTTCCAGGGCTGGGCCTGACAGTTCGAAGGTAATCATATACACCTTTCAGTAAGGGTCAGGAACCCAAGCCAATCAGTGCCTGGCATTTCCTGGAATTGGAATTCCCTAGGGATTGGTTCAGGAATGGACATGTGACCTAACCGAAGCCAATGAGATATGAGGGGATGTTTGCGCTTCTGGGCATGAGTGGCCAGAGTTGTTGCAACTAGCTTGTCACCAGCCTAAGAGTGAAGCCAACTCACAGACGAAGCTGCCCTTAAAGACCCGCGGAAGAGCAGAGTCACAGCCTTGACTGAGCCGTGCCTGGTCTCTGTCGGGCTTCCAGACCTCTACTGTTCACTAAAAAAATTTGTTTAAATGTTTATTCATTTTTTGAGGGGGGGGGGGCAGGGAGAGAGGGAGGCACAGAATCCGAAGCAGGCTCCAGGCTCCGAGCTGTCAGCACAGAGCCCGACGCGAGGCTCGAACTCACAAACCGCGAGATCATGACCTGAGCCGAAGTTGGACCCTCAACAGCCTGAGCCACCCAGGCGCCCCTTCTACTGTCAGACACATAATACGTCTACCCACTTCTTGGTTCCACTCTCCACAATGCAGCTGAGTTATCTTTCTAAAACACAAGCCTGATGACACTTCCCTCTTTAAATACCTTTGATGGCTCCCTTCTGTCTATATGCCACAGGTATAAAAATGAATTAAACAGCCTGGGATCTCTGGGGGTTGGCTGCTCACGTGAACAAAAATGGACTATAAAGAGGGATGGTGAGGGGGGCATGTGCTGAGGAGAAGGTGCCAACCAGGGAGGACCTCAGGGTAGGTGACGGGAGTCTTAAGGGACAAACACGAGTCTGCCTGAACAGGGAAGGATGCCCCTAGCCCGTCTGCTCCTGCTGCAAAATTCCATGTACTTCTCCCACAGTGTAGAGCTCACTGCGTGAGTTTGGGTCATGCCATCTACTTTGACACCTCTGGCCCTTCCTTAAGCTGTGACTGCTTCTAGGAGCACCCTTTCTGTCTATGCCAGCAAGACCCCACACATCCTTTGAGCTTCTCTTTGTGAAAGTCAATCTTTCATTCTTCCCTCCTCTGGTAACTGGAGGTAGGGCCTCTCTGCCCCGTGAGTCCGAGGGCTCAGGGTGGAGAGCTTCACCAGGCACCCTGGCACCCAGTGTCCCCATCACTGGCCACCACAGGTGCTCAACGCATGTCACTGAGCTGACCTGCTGAGACTCAGAGCATTTTGTTTACCTATCAACAACCGTCCAGTCACCCAACTTACAGCCGGAATCTCCGTCACCCTGAGTTTGTTTTGCGTCCTCTTACTTCGGTGAAGAAATTCTGCCTCACATCTGCCCCCCTCAGTAACTGTCCCCCGAGGAGAAGCAATGGCTCAAATCCCCTTGGGACCCAGGTGCTCCATTTCGCCAGCGCCTTTGAAGATGCACGCAGTCCCTCACTCAAGAACATGTACTGTGTCCCACGAGCCCAGCACAGCAAGGCAACAGGCAGGCCTACGGGCTGTGTCGAGACTGCAGGGACCCGCCCGTGGAACCGCTTGGTTTGGAATGCCCATCGCTACGACACTTCACCGGGTCCAGCTTTCCCTTTTCCAGAGGCAGCTGCCACTAGTCAACCTTTGCCCCGGGGAGGACGGTTTCCAATTGCACCACATTCCTGGTGCTGGGTGAGAAGAGAACGAAGCCCAAAAGGCAGTAACAAGGTCACTCGGTCAGCCTTCACCAGCAGAGGAAAAAGGCCTTTCAGTGGGTCTAGTTAGAGGCAAGGCTTTCCTCTGGACAAAGGCCAGGCCAATCTCCCGTGGGCAGGAAATGGAAGAGCCTTTTACTTTCAGGGGGCTCAGGCTACGTCAAAGAGGAGGGCAGGGGCCGGGCAGCTAGAGTATGAGACTCCTGCTAGGACCCCTTTGGACCCAGCCCTCCTGCTCCAGGCAGGGCCCCAGGAAACTGGCAGTGTGGGTGATGAGGGAAGGGGCTAGGACTGTCGGGAGAGAACAGTCCTTCCTCACTCGCCAGGGGAATGTGGGTTATAGGCCCGTTGGGGCTGCTGGGCCCGCAAGAGGCTCTCCTTCAGTCCCTCTGGGCTCTGGTGGTGGGGGACGGCGAGGGGGGCAGCAGGGTCATTCTTCCTGCAGGTAGCACGGGAGAGTAAGAGTGATCGGTTTAGGACTACATAAGCCTCCCCAGGGAGGAAGGAATGCCCCAGGCCAATCAGCAGAGGGGTCCATGCAGCCATTTGTAACCGTTTGAGGAAATGTGACCTTATTTTGTATGCCAGCCCAGTGGAGCCAATGGGCCAGATGACATTCGTAAGAATAACTGAAAAGGAATCATGGAACAGGACAAGAAAGGGTGGCTAGAGGTGGTGATCCAGATGCTCCCCTGGGCTAGAGAGCAAATCAAGCTTCAGTCTGCTCAGGTGCACAGTTCCATAAGTCATGTTCCCGGAGAACACTGTGCCCAGGCCACTTGGCATTAAACTCCATCAACTAAGGAAGATACCAGCTCAGAGCTTCTGGTACTTTTGAAAATGCCTGGCCTGACCTTGGGAAGGCCAAAAGTACATTAAGAGGTTTAGGAGTTGCCTATTTTGTCCCCAAAAGCTTCAAAACGACCTCCGATGAGCAACCGGATGTCTCTGACCGTGGCCCAGACACCACTTGCAGGCTGCTTTGTGACTGAGCAGAGGACCTGGGAGCCAGGCTCCGGGTTCCTCTCACAGGGGTGTAGTGAGGGAGGTAGCTGGTAAAAGCAGAGTGCTGGTTCCGGAGCCAGAATCACTCTAGTTCAAACCAACATGGGTTCTCCAGGAGGCCTGTGAGCCTCCTTCAATCTGCTAGCTATTAGGACCAAGGTTCAAACGCAGGTCGAGGACCAGCCTGGGAAGCCTCCAGCCACTGCATGGTCGGCTCTTCCCCTCACAGTCCACTGGTCTTGCGGGGTGTCCAACTCTTCCTGAAGCTGAAAGTGGCAAATCCCAACACACTTCTGACATTCGGGCATGCCATTTATGGCCCTTTCAACGAGCAGAAGTTACTTCTACCTGAGCCTTGGATTTGTAATTGAAAAATCTTATTAGAAGGAAATCTTCACATTCTCCGAGGTGATCTTTGGTTTTTCTTGTTTGGTTTGGCTCTCCTAAGCATTATTTCTTTTTTTCCATCTACTCTTTGCTTTCTTTTATAAGACAAAGATGCTGTGGACTTGGCTTCCACTTGGTTCACAACGATTCTATGGCAATGTATTAGGTTTCTTTCTCCTAAGTCCACTGAAGTCTTTTTGGACTTGGAGAGAGCTTTTTAAGAAAGAACTTGCTCATTCAGCAGGATTTTCCTCCCCACCCCAAGCTCTGGTTCTGACCTGGAAAAAATAAGAGAAAGAACGAGAGGATCCTGCAGTCCTGACGCTCAACTTCCCAAACCACAAAAAAGAGCCAGTAACGTAATCATGGAGATTTCTGGCACCTTGGTCTTTCAAGAAAAATACATCCATCTGCTGGCACAGGGACCCATCAAACTAAATCCTGTGCAGCACGGAGTTCCCGATTCATTAGTGTTGGAAAGTCTATGGCGAGGCTGGCCGCCCCACCGGAGGACGCCTCCCTGCAGCGCCGTCTGTAAACCCCACAGCTGTGTTTTCACTTAAGGCCACTTCTCCTGACTCCACTGCACCTTGTTCCAGAGGCTCGTTCTACTCTCATTAAGGCTAAAAATGACAGGACAAGAATTCTCCAATGCTGAGGTTTTACTCGTCAGAAGAAAAGCTGTCTCTAGAGCTCTGGTCAACCCAGAGGGAAGGCTGCTCTTCAGTAAGGAACCCACGCCGGTCGGGTCATCCTAGGTTTGCTTCAGTTAACAAGCCTGTCACCTGGCTTCTTCTGCCTGCCTGTCCTGCTGCTTCCTCTTCTGGGGGCGTCTGCATTGCCCGCCAGCAAGGCCAAGGGCAGTAGAGCTCTGGTGGTTCTTGCCCCACAGCCCCTCCTCTGCCTTCACTCCTGGGTGAGACCAGCATCTCCATTAGCAGAACAGGACACCCGCTCTAGCTTTCCTGGTCAGGTCTTGCCTGGTCACTGGGCCAAGTGTTTGCTCCTTCAACTTCTGAGCAATGTGACAACAGTGACTGTAAAGCGTGGTGAGCAAGTCTGCATGTGTCACATTCAGTCAGAGGCAGGGACCTGCAGCCCGTCTGCTCATCCTACTCACAGCTGGAGCACTGTGGATGCTTCTCAGGGCCCCGTCCCTCCCGCAGAGCATGGCTGCTGCTTTTCTGGTACTGAAGTCAGACAATGTGATGCCCGGTCACAGGAACTATGCTCACTCTTACAGATGTCATTACTTCTGCCTCCTTTCTGTGGCAGTGGTTTTCTTTCTACTGTATTCATCTCCCTTGTTTATTTCCTTTGTTGTAAGTCTTTTCAAATCCTTTTTGGAAACTGAGGATGGTATACATAAATAAAATACGGGTCTTCAAAATAAAAGCCAAACAAACATAAACATATGGGATCCGGGCAGGTTCAAATATAACCTGATTAAACAATGATCATGACGGTAGGCATTCAGTTCATGGAAGAAAGAAAACGGGACATTCTCATACAATCCTCAGAGCCAGTGATCAAGCTGGCTCTATTCTTGAAAAAACAGGAGAGAACAGAATGATCTTCCAGGGAATTGGCCTCAGTTTCCAGGGACTTGAGGAGTCGGGGAGTTATATAACCCCAAGCTGGGAGCCAGCAGCTCTGGCCTCGTCTCTGTTCTCTCCCAGACTCCAGGTGGTGGTAGGGTTCTACTGGCCTTAACCTTTCCACCTGTAAAATGGAGCTGAGTTCATTTACGTCATCCTTGTGGTTTGTTTTATGGATGAATGTGAGATACTTTGTAGGTTTACTGGAATAAAGTACCTGTAATAAATCCCTGCTCTACCTGGGAGAAGAGATGCTCTGAAGATTTCAGAAGGACTAGTGTTCACATCTTTAGATATTTTTAAAAATGTTTTTATTTATTTTTGAGGGGGGGGAGAGAGGGAGAGGGGAGAGAGAGAGAGAGAGAAAGAGAGAGGGAGAGGGGAGAGAGAAAGAGAGAAACAAAGAGAGAGAGAGAAAGAGAGAAAATGCAGGTGGGGGAGGGGCAGAGAGAGAGGGGGACAGAGGATCTGAAGTGGGCCCTGTGCTGACCGCAGACAGCCCGATGCGGGGCTTGAACTCATGAACTGTGAGATCATGACCTGAGCCAAAGTCGGATGCCTAACCAACTGAGCCAAGCAGGTGCCCCTTGAGATGGTTTAATGAGAGACAAGCGGCAGTAAAACATTCTCTTGCCTATGGCTGTCTTATGCAGCCAAGAGAAACTGTCAAAGTTCATGACTTGATTCCATGTTCATTCTGCTTCCTTCCTCCCAGACAAAGCCAAGTATCTGGACACCCATATTCTAGGACAACATTCTGAGGTCCATTCTGGTCCTGGGGCGGCCAACCTACCATTCTTCCCGGTTTGTGCAAGCTGCAGTCAGCCTGCAGCAGAGGACTTAGCACCCCCTGGGAGAAGAATCGCGGACAATCACCACCAACCAGTCACAAAACGCCTGTTGATTTGACAACACTTACTGGATTGTTCATAACAATCTGGAAGGGACACCTAGGAGGTCCCTACCTGTGGTTACCTGAGGTTCCTCCTCTCATCCAAGATAATTATTAGTGTCTCAGCTATTTCATTATAAACAATATCTCTAATTGATGCCATTCTATCTGTGGTAAAAAGAGGGTGTTGTGAAGTTTGAAGAAAAGTAAGTACAGAAAGAAGTTTGTCCTTAAGATGAAATGCAAAAAAAAAAAAAAAAAAAAAAAAGGACAGAGGTCAGTGGAGGGTACCAGGAAGGGCCAGGATCCAGTAAGGAGGAAAATGGACAGACTTTCTATTTGGCTCGCTAACTGAAAAATCAGCTTTGGTAACAGAGAATCCTTGGATAATCTCACATAGTTGAAAATCATTTAAGAAACTACACATGATGTTAAATGTTACAAAAATAAGTTTCATAATAATCTTAGGGGAACATTTTCATTAAGCAGACAGTGGTTTTCCCTCTGGCCTGTGGATATTCTCACTGGGGGCAGAGGCTCTCATGGTCTGCAGGGACCTTGGGGGTCCTCTGCTCTAACCTTCTGCCCACTAGACTGGACGAGTTCTCCTTCCAGCACTTCTAAGAGTTCGTGCTTTTGCCGAGACCCTCCTGCCTGGGACACGGGCTTCACAGGATCAGGGAGGAGGTCACTGTACTTGTGAACCGGTGGGCCGATCAACAAGCACCCACACCAGGAGGTTGGCTGCGCAAAACGGAAAGGAACAGGCTCTTCAGGCTGTCTGGTTTTGACTCCTGGCTTTTCTCCCCATTAGCTGTATTCCCCCAGGGGGTTATTTTACCTGTTTGCACCTCAGTTTCCTCCTCTGTAAAATGGGGATGATACTAGTGCCAACCTCATAGTTTTTTGTGAAAATTAAATGAGGAAAAACACATCAGAACAGCACCTGCCTATGGCAAATAGTCAATAAATGTTCCTGTTGCCACAAGGCCCGGGGTTGTATCTTGTAGTGAACTGATGGCACGCTGGAACAAGCTGACGGGGCCGCAACAGTTCCAAATGTGATCACTCTTGAACCTGAGGGATTTCCACAGCAGTAGGGTTCACTTTCCTCACCGGAGGAGACTCTGGGGAGCCTCTCGGCAGGAGGACGTGATGCTTCAAGGCTTCACCGTGGCCCCCACGGTCCTGGTGCTTCCGGTGCCGCGCTGACACGGGGTCTGACCACACGGCAGCCCTGGCGGTTATCCTCTGGTGCCCGGGCTCCTTGGGCTGCTTTCCACCGAGACGGCAGGCGGGGAGGCCAGTCTGCCCCCATCCCGCCCTCCCGGCCCTGCCAGGCTGGCAGATACGCCTCGGCGTGGAGGCTGCCCAGCACCCCTGCACCGGCAACAACTTGTCTGCTAATCTCCGCTCGGGAGAGGAAGAGGCCGCAACGACCTGCTAGAGCACAGCTCAGGGCTGGCTTCTGACGGTCCGGATGCAAGAAAATTGCTTTTATCATGGTCCGATTCTTCTCATTTCTTCTCAAGTTGGAACATGTCTTTAGCTGTGTGTTTAACTATCCTACTGTCCCAGCGAGACTGGAAGCTCCAATAGAGAAATCCCAAGCGATGACTCTGTGGTTCCCCCCACCCCCAAGCCTTTACCGACCGAAGGATTTCTAGGCGAGAGAGGGTCCTGCCATTAGCAGGAGGAATACAGCTTCCATATGCGACCAGACACGGTGCCAGGACCTTCGTGTGCATGGTGCTACCGACTCCTATTTTAAAGGCGAGGACACCAGAGCTCAGAGACGTCAGATAACCCGCCTGCCCAGAGTCAGGCAATATACAGATCAGCAGACGGCAGACCCGGGGACGGAGCCCAGCCCCACCTAACTGAAGTGTGCGTTTCCCCCTGGGCCACGCTTGCTATTATTTCTTCTCTCACCGACAGGGCGCTGAGCTGGAGGCCAGGGGCTCCAACAATTTACTTCTGTCCTCTAGATCCTAACAAACGCAGGACAGTAAATGGTGTTCTGAGTGTCAGTCTTCCAAGGCTCGCTGGCAGAGGCATTACTGAAGAACAAGGTGGGGGCCTCCTCTGTCCAGGGGAATTGAAGACAAGAAGCCAGAGTGAGAGGCTGAGCAAATGGGGCTGCCCAGTTTCAGGGGGAGAAGCTGGGCTGGAGGAAGAAGATGCCTGGGTGGGACCACTCGAGTGAGAGCGAGCGAGGGAGAGAGATGGGCTGGCTCTGTTTTTCCGGTTCCATGCACCTGCCCTCTGGCTGACATGCTCAGTCACAGAGCTAGTTAGTAATAAGACCAGTAGAGTCAAGGGCTCCCCACACCAGTTGGCTGGAGGGCAGGAATAAAGAGAGAAAAACAAGGCAACAACAACAAAATCTAAGATTAATATAGGGCCTCTGCTATTGAAGAAATGGGTTGGGGACTCACGTAGCCAATTTTTGTTATTTAAGTCACGGGCCTTTCTCCATGACTTCCTCTGTAAAATGAAAGCCTCCAAAGAGATATTCTCTGCGGTTCCTTCTGGCCACCCATTTCACAAATCTGTGAGCAAACACTTGTCAAGCACGGTCCCTGTGTCGCTCAGCACTGTGCCAGGCACCATGGAAGCACAGGGGAAAAAGGACAGTCTAGGCTGGCAGAGATGACTAAGTCACACTGACTCCAACGCTGTCGGAGGTCAGAGAGGGATCTGGTAGAGTGGCCTATGTGGGGCAGATGAGGCCTGAGGTGAGTCTGGCAGGACAGAGAGGGTTTGAAAAGCATAGGTGAGAAATGCCAGGTAGTGGGACAAAACTCAGGAACTTTAGCCCTCCTACAGCACAGACCACATGGGTCACGTCCATCACCGCGTCCCTCGTATCTACCAGTCTTCGGCGAAGTAGGTACTCAACAGATAACTGTCACAGGAGTCAATGACCACAACCAGAGAAATGAGAATTAATATGCACTGTTCTGGAGGGGTCTGGCGACTCGGCGGAGCATGCGACTTTCGATCTCGGGATTGTGAGTTCGAGCCCCACGTTGGGTATGGAGATTACTTAAAAAAAATCTTAAAAAAAATATGCACTGTTCTGTGACTACGAATGAGATTGGTCTGACTGCAAAGTGGAGGGTACAACTTGGGAACAGATAAGATAATATCGATGACGGTAACGAAAATGGTTAGGATTTACTGAACTTACTCGGTAAGTCTTTTCTGTGCTAAGCACATTAATGCCTTCTCTCACTGGATTCTCTTGACCTCAGAGGGTGAGTGCTGGTGCTGTTTTTACTTTATAGTGGGGGCATGGAGGTTCCCGGGAGTCGGGAAGCTTGCCCCAGGTCACACAGCTGCAGCCGGGAGACGCGAGCCTGGGGCCGGACTCTCAGTTCAGGATGTTCCCAGAAGACATCTGACAGAGACTGAAACCTGGCCCCTCTTCCAGCCTGTGCCCCCTCCTAGGCCACTGGCAGCTCTTTGACGTGTGCTGCTTTCTCACAGCAAGCAGCCCCCGAGCTGGGACCTGGCCCTTCCCGGGTGCGATGCTGGTGTACCTCACGGGTGAATTAAAAAAATTCACTTTTTGTTTTGTTTTGAGATCATTACAGATTTACAGAAAGCGCAAAGACAGTGCAGAGAGGTCCCGGGTACTCTTCTCCCGATTTCCACCAAAGGTCCCGGCTTCTATCACTGGAATCGGTATCACACTGCACACTGGCACAACACACACGCCTAGTTCCACGTCACTGGGTCACATCGGTTTGCGGAAACAGTGTATCTACTGCCACCTGGATACACAACTGTCCCCCCATCACACCACCTTCCCGTCCCCCACCATCCCAAACTCTTGGCCACATGCTCTGTTCTCCTGCTTTGTGATTTTGTCATTTCCAGGAGGTTATAGAAATGGAATCATATAATAATATCTTAAAACAGCTCTTCAAAGTTATCCTAAGAGTATGATTTGACCCATCTGTTTGATTTGCAGAAGAACATAAAATGACAACCAACAAGAGAAAAGAAGCAGAATAATGCAAGTTCCTATTCTCACTCTGCTGCTTCTAGCTATGTGACTTTTGACTAATCACCTAACCCAAATCTCAGTTTCCTCGTCTGTCAAAATGGGTAGAAGGTTTAAGGATTACATGAGGTAACATGTGAAAGCACTTGGCAAACGGCAGGCACTCCATAAATTCTAGCTGTTTGTTATTATTAATAATAAGCCAAGGAAGCCTCTGTGCCTCTTTATAGAAAATCAGGCTCTTAACGGTCACAGACGATTAAGGAAGTGACCACGCCAGCCCTTAAATGACCCCAGGTCATGCTTCCCTTTGCTTCCCAAGACTCCACCGTGGAAACAACTGGGGACTTTTAAAAGGCGCTTCCAACAGGCATCTTCAGGCACACACCCTCCTGAGAACAAGCAGCCACTCCCCATGCCAGATTCACCAGGGGGCCGAGAGTTCTGAAAGCGGGACAGATGGCCAAGAGCTCTGTGTTTAGCACAGAAGGCCTCCAGAGGACAGCCGGGGTTTGTGCGGAGGCCCCCGGCAGCACACTGAGCACAGAGAGGAGGAGGATGCCAGAGAGAGGCAGGGGTCAGATGCGTGATTGAATTAGGTGCTGCATGGATACCCCACAAAGCTCAGCATCACTCAGAGGCTGGATGTGTGATGGGGGTCAATGGCCCACACTACCCACAAGGTCACCCTTACTTTGACGAGCTGTGGAAATCTGAAAAAATCTCCCCCAAAAATCACATATGCAAAGACTCCATTATACAGTTGAGAGAGCACTCGACTTTGAGCCTTTGAGTAGCTGGGAACCCGGCACAAATGGCCAGCTATATCTTAAGCAATATGCCCGAGGCCCATTGAAAATGGACAAAAACGGGTATTCAGGATCCTTCACGATTTACTGAAAGTGGCATTGTCTGTGCCTTTGCATGGCACCAGCAGGGGTGGGATCGAGGGCGCTCCTCCTGATGGGGGGGGTCACCCCATGTGTCTCCTGTTCCCTTGGACTTTTCAACTCCCCTGGCCTGCATTCACTCACTCACTTTTTCCCCTTTGAAGTCAAAGAATACTGCCTCATCTATCACTGACATGTTGGGCTTCAAAGGGACTGGGAGCGAATTCCCTTTTTTTTTTTTTTTTTTTAAAACAAATGAGAAGGGCTCAGCTGGGAAGAGAGGAGGTGAGGAGGGAGGGAGGGAAGACAAGAGCTAATGAGGGTTGCTTTCTTCCAGCTCCGTGCCGAGGGGAAGCCCTAGTGTGGCGTCTAGGCTCTAGGTGGGGTGACAGAAGCTCCGGGTGGTGTGCCGCATGTCGCTCTCCAGTGTCCGCGTGTGCTCACCCCGCCTTGCTCACCCAGCCTTTATACTGTGTTTCCAGTCTTGCCTACTGTACTTTGGAAGGCATACATGTTTCTGGTGCTTCCAGGAACACTTACCTCCAACAGAGGAAGAACCTGTGTGGGGGGGAGGCAGGGGAAGTAAAGGCACACCAGGCTTGCTTGGTTGGCTGCTTTGACGGTGTCTTTAAGTAGATGGCCCAAAGCACCTCAAGCTCAGGGGGTCCCCAAATTATGTCTGCTTTTTCTTCCAGTGTGGCGGGGGCTCTCCCGGGACACATCACAACCACCTGGCTTCCCAGTCAGAAACCCAGGCATATCTAGACGTACCCTCTCCCTTTTTTGGGTCTGATTCCACCTCTTCAATATCCTTTTCATCTGTCAGCCCTGTGACCTCAGGTTAGGGCCCCAGAGGGTCTCATGTGGATTCCTGCTGCAGCCATCTAACTGGACTGATTGATGTCCATCTTGACACCTTCCAACTCGTTCTCTGCAGAGCTGCCAGAGAGATCTTTCTAAAAAGAAAATCCCATCCCATCACTCCCATACGTGAAACGCTTCAATGATACCATGATGAATTCAAGAAAGCACTCGTATTTCAGGGCAGAGGAAAAAAGGTCCTCCAGCCTTGGCCCTGGTTACATCTTCAATAGTATCTCCCACTGCCATTGTGAGCCCTTCCCATGACCAGCCACGCCAGGGGCCTGAACCTCCCAGAACATACCAAACCCTTGCACTCCTCTGCCCGGAACATCTTTGAAGAAGCCATTTCCGATAGCCTCTCGACTGCTCTCCTTTACCAGAACAGGAATCTTCTCCCAGATTCTATAATTGAGTACAAAGCACACTCTGAAACCAACCATTTCTTAGAGACAGGGCCATGTCTTACCTATCTTGCAGTGACTGATACAAAGTCGATAATCAAAGTTGTTTTCTGAATACTTTTGCTGCAGCGTATTTTCCCATGGATGAAAGATGGCAGGCCTCTACTTAGCTTGGCTGAGGTAGGTCATTTCACAGATTTCTATCAAATGTTAGCTGCACATCCTTCCCAGGCAAGCAATCCTTGGCCTCTCACCCACATTAGGCTTTCTTCCCACTAAATTATACTCCAGCTGTTCTAAGGAAAACCCAATTCCAATGGCAGTCATAACTAGCAAGCTGCCTTGTTGACTATAATTTTTAAAAGCCTCTTGGTTATGAGATTAAAGCATGATTGGGTGACTCACTGACATGGGTATTTGCATGTAATCGACAAAGTCCTATGCTTGGCACCATTACCATCCCGACTTTGTGCAGCAGTCAGAAGGATTTATCTAGAAAGTTTAGAGGTTTTTCTCCTATCATCTGTACCCTCCTTTAAAAAGATACAATCTTCACTTTTATGCCAAATCTTAAACCAGAGAAGCCTCATATCTGTTTAAAAGCCACTCCTGAGGAAGCTTCTGATGCCCACACCTTTCCAAATGGTTCCTGGAGGGCAATGTGCCTGGCAAGGCTCTCAGGACGACCCCATCCCAAATGTGCTCAATTACAGGAACTGTTTTCAAAATAACTTCCGGGCCCAGGAAATAAGTATTTTAAAAAGAAGGGAGAATCTAAATGTAAATCCTGAAACTTATAAAATTTCCAGAAGAAACAGGAAAAAAATCTATAACCTTGGCTTAATCAAACATTTCTCAGATAGTATACCAAAAGCAAAATCCGTAAAAGAAAAATCTGATACGTTGGACTTCATCAAAATTTACAACTTCTGCTCTTTGAAAGAGTATGGAAAGACAAGCCAGAGAGTGTGAAGAAATAAGAGAATGCAAAGACAAGCCAAAGACCTGGATAAAACATTTGTAAATCATATAGCTGAATGAGGATTTATGTCCAAAAGATGAGAACTCTCAAAACTTCGTAATAAAAAACCAAATAACCCAATTAAAAAACGGGTGAAAGATATGAACAGGCAACTTCACCAAAAAAGACATACAGACAGCAGATATGCACATGAAAAAAACTTTTAACATCATTAGTTAGGAGAGAAATGCATATTAAAACCATTCATGAATTACTACCACACACCTATTAACCTGGCTAAAAACAAAACAAAAACTGACAATATTTAGTGCTGGTAAGGATGTAAAGAAACTAGAACTCTCATACCTTATTGGTGAGTGGTATAGTTCCCCTGGGAAATAGTTTGGCAGGTTTTTTTTTTTTTTTTTTTAAATAAAGTTAAATATACACTTGCCACATGACCTAGCAATTCTCCCTTCTAGGTATTTACAGTGAAATGAAAACTTAACCATCACACTAAAGCCCGTAGGTGTTTGTGGCGACATTATTCTGTAACTGCCCCAAGCTGGAAACAACCCAAATATCCTTCAGCTGGTAAACAGATAAACTGTGAGCCACCTACATCATCATGGAATACTACTCTATAACAAAAGGGAATGACCGCTGGTACCCAAAACCACATGGGTGAACCTCACATGCATGATGCTCAGTGAGAGAAGCTAGACTCAAAAAGCTACCAACTGTATGATTCCATCTGTATAACATTCTGGAAAAGGCAGAACAATAGGGACAGAAAACAGATCAGTGGCTACGGGTAGGGGAGAGGGTGTGACTACAAAGGGGGGGAAGTAGAAATTTTTTGGGGTGATAGAAAAAAAGAGGGAATTTTACTGTATGTACATTATACCTTACTAGGGAAAAAAAAAGTAATTCTGGCTAAAAACGTGGCTGGTGGGTCTAGCGCTAAAGGTGTGAAGAGATCCTCGTGATTGTGTATAAAATCGGCCCTTCCACAGACATAGCAGAGAGTATTCAGGAGTTGATCAAGCTCATGAGCAGTAAAACAAATGCAAGTCAAAACAATAATAAAACACCATTTTCAACCGATCGTATTATCGAAGATTAAATAAAACCCACAAACTCTCAGTTTGGTGAGAGGCAGTGACAATGCGCTACTGTTCCCTGCTGGAAAAGGCCTAAATTAGTTTAACCTTTCTGGAAAGTTATCTGGCAGTTTGTATCAAAAGCTTTAAGAATGATGCACAGAAAAATGTTATTACTAGATGATGGGTGACCGATGCCCATACTGGCTTTACTTGTTCATTTCTAAATTTCAATAAGATAAACATGTATTACTTTTCTAGTAAAATAAAAGTCAATCAAAAAAGAGAAAAGTATCATAGAAAAAGAGTTAATTCCCTTCAATCCAGTCATTCCAAGAATGTATCCCTAAAGAAAAAATCCAAAATGGTGTCTGAATTTTATGCAGAATAGTAATGGCAGTCTTATTTACAACAGCAAAAACTAAAAGCGGCCTGTGACAACATCAGGGAGGCCTACACCGACCGTGGAATATTCTGCATCTTTTTTGAGCGACTTGGAGTCTGACGGGCACTCCATGTCCTTCCCTTCCTTGCTCACAGACCCTGCAAGGTATCCCCTGTGCATGAATCCGGTACCAATGCCCGAGTGCCTGAAAACCTGCTCTGGTCTGACCTCCTGCGGCTGTATTCCCTCCACACCCCCAGCCCACCCGGACCAGTCCCTGCTTCCCCAAGGAGGCGTCGAGAGGACCCAGGCTCAGCCTGGCGCCTCCATTTCAAATCCTTCCCCTTGGCCCAGACCCACGTGAAGGATCACAGATGAGGGGAAGTGATTCCAGGCCATGGCTCTCGGCGACCCCCACTGCCCCACTACAGGCCTGCTAGAGGTGGCTCTTCAGTGAGGACAGAAGTGGGTCCTTCTCAGCATCCGGCCACACAGCTAACAGCCATTTGGAGTAATGCCTCGGGCACCGTTGTAAGCGTTTTATGGGTACAAGTCACTAACCTAGCGATACCCTGATGGCACAGGTACTATTATGATCTCCATTTTACTGATGGTTGTCTCAGGAACATTATCTCTGTATCTTTTTTTTAAGTAAACTCTACACCCAAAGTGGGGCTCGATCTTACAACCCCGAGATCAAGACTCCCGTGCTTTACCAACTGAGCCAGCCAGGTGCCCCACATTGTCTCCATTGTATGATTATCTCAGGGATATGTAATCTTATTTTACTCATTATTATCTTAGGAGGCTGAGGTAGAAAACAAAGTCACGCAGCTAAGTGCAAGAGTCAGGGTCAGAACCTAGGCGGTCTGGTACAGGGTCCGTTCTGTAACTCCTCACTGACTTGTAGGTGGTGGCGACCAGAGAGCGGAATCTGGGCCTGGGGCAGGCTACGGCGGAAGTGTGCACCAGCAAGGAGTTCAGAGCTAGGCCTCCGGGCAAACGGGACAGATCTCCGCAGGAACCAAGAAGTCTTCGGCAACAAGGAGTCGGGAATCCAGGCCAGGAAGCTGGACGGCCAGGCAGGCGGAGGAAAGGGAGAAGCTCAGGACCTCTGCTCCCACTCTGAGCTCAGAAGTGTGTCCCCGAAGGCCAGCCAGGGAGGCAGGCAAGACTTCCAGCTTGGTCCCGGTACTTGGCTGGGGATGAGGGCCAGACCGGAAGGGGAGAGCTCCTTGTTATTTACAGAAGGAAACTGATTGTAGCAAATCAGTTTCAAACTGCCCCAAGGCCAAGCCTGCATTCTCAGAGCTCCTAAAGGCTCCCTGTTCAAATGTACTTCAAACCCCGAAGACTGTTATTCATTAGCAAATTTTCGTATTTAGGAGCTTGCCAATTCAATGCTGACAAGCAGATAAGAAACCTGCTGGGATTCCCTCCCTGGGTGTTGCCCTTCGGGTCTGCACTTCCTTCCTTCCACTCTGGCAGATTTCCTTTATCCCAGGAGGTCACCATTCAAGGGGCAGCTCAATAACTGTAATTTATTTTCAGCATTTCCAGCGTTTTTCTTGGAGCAAATTGCTAATTTCTATTTTGTACAGGAGATAACTTTTTAAAACGGATTGACCTTGTTTCTAATCGACTTTTAAAGTGGCCCCCTCAAACCATAACTAATGTTCTCATCTAAAACACCTAAGCAGCCATCTCCACACAAACCCAACACGGCCTGTTGGGTTTTTCCAGGCTTTTTCCTTTGCATCTTCTGTTCTATTTGTGTCCCTATTTCTTCCACGAGACGGTCAGCTACTCTGAGGGCTGGGATATGGAGAGCTGGGACCATGCTCTCGTCTCTTTGTCCCCAGTACCTAGCACGGTACTTGTACCTGGTAGATATGAAAAGAATGTGTGGGAAATTAAAAAGATAAGTCAAAAGAGATAAAGTTACAAAATACTTTTAAAGTTCTTAAATTCTCTTTAGTTTAAAAATGTCGGGGCACCCGGGTGGCTCAGTTGGTTAAGTGTCTGACTCGATTTCGGCTCAGGTCATGATCTCACGGCCGTGCTGAACGTGGAGCCTGCCTGGGATCCTGTCTCTCCCTCTGCTGCTCCCCCGCTTGTGCTGGCACATGTGCACTCTCTCTCTCTCTCAAAATAAATACATACATACATACATACAAATAAAAATATCTGCCACAGCCCATTTAAAATGGGAATGGAAGAAGTGTTACAAAATAAACTGTTATAGTAGTACTATTCTTTTAAAATGCGGGAATTTCTTGAGGAATAACGGGACTATATATTCAAGTTCTAGACTTCACATAGAATGGACACCCGCTGACCTCAGGTGACGTTCAGAGGGCTCTGAACTGCTTTTAGCACGCCTGTTCTGTGCTCTGACACCGCAGATGTACGGGTGAGAATTTGCAGCCACGCGTCTGCCTTCTACACAGCTGATACTCAAGAATGCAGACAGGCAGGGAGAGGAGGGGAATAAAGAAGTAAAACTACAAGACGAAATGAATGCAAAACCCAGCAGTACTGCATCAGGAGCCTCGAGAAGACATGGGGGGAGGAGGCAGTCCGTTTGGAGAGGCTTCTGGAGGAAGGGAGGTGTGTGGGGATGGGGGTGACAGGTGGAGGCCCAGGCTGTGTGAAAGCAGGATGGCTGAGTCAGGAAGACAGGTTGGTGGGACTCAGGGACCACCAAACACAGGCCGTCACAGATGGTCTCCAAAGCCAGGAGGCATTGGAGCTGATGGTGCAACCCAGTTGTCCTCAAAGGCTGGTCTGCGGTTAACAAAAAGAAAGGTTTTCCACAAAGCTCAACCAAGTCAATGTAAAGGACTGCTTCATACTGTAAAACATGCCTTTCCTTCATTTCGGTGCTAAAATGTTTTCATTTATAAAATTATGACAATAGATGGTAACTAGCTTATTTAAATTTTTTTTAACATTTATTTATTTTTGAAAGAGAGAGACAGAGATGGCCAGAAAGAGGGAGACAGAGGATCCAAGGCAGGTTCCGCACGGTGAGCACAGAGCCCAATGTGGGGCTCGAACTCACAAACCGTTGAGATCGTGACCTGAGCTGAAATAAAGAGCTGGCTGCCTAACCAGCTGAGCCACCCAGGCGCCCAGATGGTAACGAGCTTTTTAAGACAATATCCTTGTTTGGAAAAATTCAAACCTAGCAATCTTCTATCTTGTCCTGGATTATTTATGGAAACATGACTGGTCCATGAAATCTGCTTCAGGAGACTGCAGGTCCTTGAGTGACAGGTGTAAGCAGCCTTGGGGGAACTCAATCCGGCAGCGGAGTTTAGGATAGCAAAAAGGAGCAGAGCCCCCTGGCTCACTGAACCATGGAAACCAAAATCAATTGGGCCAGCCCCGGGACACGGTCATGGTAAAATCCCAGGATCAGCTGCCAGGGTTCCCTTTCCCCAGTGCAGGTTTTACTAACGTCAAAGGGTTCCACATCTCTTATGTAGCCGTTTGGCTCACATTCGAGTGACGTGGGGTGTGACGGGGGGCAGGGTGAGGACGTGCAGAATGCCCTGTGAACAGAAAAGGGAGAGTCCAAGCCCTTCCTAATCATGAATACAATTACCCAAAAGACAGAGAGGCCTGGAACCTGAAAGGCCTGCATCTCAGAGAGGAACAAGGGGTGCTGGCCACTCCCCTGCTCGACCCCCAGAAGTTTCTTATACATCATCTTGTCAGAGTGAGAGCCCCTTGCCTCCCTTCTCTGCCCCCTGGAAACGCTAGGGACTTAAGTCTGAGTCATCTGGGAACACTCTCAATCTGAACTGTGACGTGAGGTATCTACTCTTCTCAGACAGCCCAGCAGCAACTAACACAGAACCTCTGTCTGGTGCAAATCATTTCCATGAACAGCAAAACCAGGCTCTGATCGGAACTCACGGAGGAAGCACAGACTGGGGATCTCATCATGGTATACAAACCATTCCCATCTTGTCATGCGGGTGGGGGACAGCAGCTGACATCAGCCCACTCCAGATGGAAACTTGCGAAAGGCAGGTGGGGGGGGGGGGGGTCTGGTGCCCTGCCCACCTTTCCATGCTGGCAAGCCAGTTCTCCGACAAGCCTGAACATTTCTGTTCGCAGGGTAGCGCACTGGGGGTCTCTGCCTTCTCCTGGAGAGCCTCTTCTGCCAGGCTCCCTGAGGGGCACAGCTTGGTCTGGGGCCACAGAGGTGAACACGGAAGTGCTCAGGATGCCTCAGAAGCACTGCCAGCCCCCTGGGGTGCTGAAGCTTCCTGCCTCTTCACACCTGTCCAGGCAGCTCCACCTTGAGAAAGTCCTCATTACACCCTCTTCTAAATCCTGGATGCCTTGGCAAGGAATCAAACGCCCAACCCTTTTATGCAAAAGGGGAGGAAACCTCTGATTTATAATGTGCATTTAATTCTCTTACATAAGCACGGCTTTCTTGTAGAGCTACAGTCCCTCTCCAAGATCACAACCACTATCATCTTTTAAAAAGACCAGTAAGTACAGAGATGCTTCGAGACCTTGAAACACCTGGTTACAAACAAGCACTGTGCAGGGGGTGGAGATCCAACGATGAACAAGGCGCCATCCTTAAGGAAGTCACTGTCTCAGAGAAGGAGACAGGGAAGAAAATGGAAAACGACAAAGCAGTGTGACAATGTGATCAAGACAGGTGACAGTCATAAACAAAGTGCTAGGGGAGCCCTAAGCGGGAGGGAAGGATGGGCTGGCCAGTGCAGTGGGATTGGAGGTTCAGTCTTCAGGTTCCCCGAAAGTAAGACAGGTTTAAGGGGGGCGGGGTGTGCTTTTCCCTTCTTGAAGAAATGAGCCTGGACAGAGGCAAGCAGAAAGAAGCAGGCAAGTGAAAAGCTTCTAGAAGTAGGGTAAGAGCCAAGTTCACTTGGTAAAGTCATAAAACACAGTCCTCAGAGTTCTGCTGAGGGTCTGTTCTGGCCATAGCAGCGGCCACTGCCCGGGAACCTCGTAGGGGCACTGGAGAGTAGTGAAGGTCACACTTAGGACCATCCCTGGGGTACCCGGTCTGGTAGGGAGCACATTTCTGTCTCTGGCTACCTTCTGCTCCCTCTAATCACTCCAACCAGAGTTTCTTTTCATAACATTAGTTTCTGGGTTATTGCAAATGCTTGAACCTGCTCAAGCTGCCTTCTCTCGTGCAAACTTTATCAGTACTGGATTATTTCGACCTCAGTCTGACTTGTGTGTCTATTTCTCAGTGGGTTCGGAAAGAACGCAGAGGAGAGAGCAACGCGATGGGGTATACCATGAAGTCTCAACAGGGTGGGCATTCCATGCCGTTCAGCATCTCCTCGCCAGCTATGCCCTTCCCGCCCTTCACCACCGAGTGAGTCGGGGCTTCCCTTCCCAAGCTAGCCTTCTTTTACGAATCCCACCCTACCTAATAACCTATTCCTTCTGCCCCGTGACAGCAGACTATGCCCTTGCTTTTATCTTATTGGGGTTTCTTGTAAGTACACAGAGTTCTCAAGTTCACTGTGCAACCTGAAGGTAGGAAGTTCGTCTTCCACTGTCTAAGGCTCCTTTATAGAGCTGTGAGCGGTACTTGTAACACAACAGGAACTTAAGAAATATCTGCCTGGTGAGGGTCCGAGATCATGTCTGAGTCTGTATTTTTAATAGCTTCCAGAATAATACTACCCATATTCCTTCTAATTTTTGAAAATTACAAGTAAATGACTATGTGACATGCCTAAAGGAAGGGTGAGCACATGAAGAGTTTGGGGTTGTAATAACAAGCTGCTCGGCACAGTCACTCTGACACTTAATGATATATGTGAGTTTTTATGTGTATGTTAACAAGCCACAGATAGTGTTCAGCTCCCACAGTGGCTGTAATTAGTGTTACGTCTATACAACTAGGTCAAGTCTTCGGGTCTGTCTCTTGTTGGGATGCATAAGTACGGACTGTTTTCCCAGACTCTGTGTGGAATTAGAGTGCCATCTGATTCACCCCTCCCCTTCTCTCACAGGACTCCCTGTATTCCCAGGTCTCCCCGAGGCCTGAGGCTGCAGCCCATTTTGCCCTGTTGCTCTCCTCCCCTCCACAGAGGCCATGCAGATGACCCGGGTGCTGATTCGCTCAAAGGAGCACAGATTCTTAGCTATAGACTTATTTATAAATGAGTTAGATACATTTAAATGAAAATTGCACTAATAGAGTTAGTATGAAAGCGGTAACTGGGAAAAACTGACAGGCTGATGTTCTTTAAGCCTTGCTAATTCTAGCACTGTCTCCATGGCTGAAATAATGTGCATCTGTCAACATTTAAACAGAAGCCTGACCTTCCAGTAGAAACCTTCCTGTACTGTTTATGTCTACCCTAAAAAGAAGCAAGAGCAATTTTTTTTTAACTTATTTATTTTGAGAGAGAGAGAGAGAGAGAGAGACAGAGAAAGCGAGCATGCAAGCAGGGGAGGGGCAGAGAGAGAGGAGAGGCAGCGAATCCCAAGCAGGCTCCCAGCTGTCAGCGTGGAGCCTGATGTAGGGCCTGAACTCATAAACCTCGAGATCATGACCTGAGCCGAAACCAAGAGTTGAGAGAAGTGTAGCAATTCTTATGGTGGCAAAGATTACATAGAGCCATTCTGCCCTGTAGTCTTAATTCAATTGGATTTCCTTATAATTATTCACTTCAGGCCAACCCAAAGCTATTATACACAGGAGGTAAGAGCCACAAATAAACTAGTGAAGTTACAAATATTCCCTGAGGATCTAAACATGCAACAATAATTCTCAGAACCATTTCAAAGAGGATGGGTTTCTTTACTGATTCTAATGAGAAGAAAGATGGACCTGGTTGGGGTGAGGGGCTGCTCTCCAGTCTCGGCTTCAGCAAGGGGTTAACAAGATGCTTTCAACCACCTCTCTCGGTCATTTTAGATTTTAGGACTCTTAGGAGTATTTTCTATAATGGTTAATGCACGTAGGAAGAGTCTATATAGGCAAGACCTCATGAAAATAAAATCAACAAAACAGGAAAGATGAAGGAATAACCCAAGATCACAGCCACCGGGATATTTCAGGAGACCTAGACACAACTTTGAGAGACAGGGAAAGAGAGGCAGAGATAGACAGACAGATGCACCCCTCATAGAGAACTCCTGACAGTTCCACAACAGGTGTCAGTATTCATAGGCTACTGGCAGGAGGAGAAGTTGGTACAACATTTCTGGAAGGGACTGTGGCAATGTTTGAAGATTCTTTCTATTTTCTTTAAGTTTGTTTATTTTGAGACAGAGGGAGAGCGGGCGAGCAGGGGAGGGGCAGAGAGAGAGGGGGAGAGAGAGAATCACATGAGAGAGAGAGAATCAATCTCATGAATGGCGCGAGGTCATGACCTGAGCTGAAATCCAGAGTCAGATGCTTAACCGATTGAGCCACCCAGGCGCCCCTGAAGAGTCTTAAATATGTCTGTACCTGTGACTCTATCAGCATAGTTCTAGGACTGTCCTAAGGAAATAATCAGAGATCAGAGCAAAGACTTATGAACACAAGGTAGCTTATGGCATTATTATTTATTGTATAATAAAACTGTAATCTAAATATCCACAGTTGGGGCATGGTCAAGTGTTCCAGAGCATTTAATATGTTGAAATATTACATAGGCACTAAAATGGTTTAGAAGAATTTTGAATTGCATGAGAAAAACTCATTCTATAATATTAAAAAGCAGGACATAAAAATTATATGTATGTTATGCTAACCACTCCTCCCTCTTGCCATGAAGTGTTAAGGAGGATATTCATAAGGAACTATAATATGACAAAATATTAGCAGTGGCTCTTTCTGGGTGATAGAGTTATAGGTAGTTTTGATTTCTTCACACTGTTATATTTTCTAAATTTTATGACATGAGAATATACTTACTTTTTTATAGACAAAGGAATTTACTTATGCTTTTGTAATCTGCTATAAAGCCTCCTTTCTAGGGAAAAGAGGGGATCAGAGAAGACTACCTAAGAACTGGGCACAAGGAAGTGTTTCTCACCCTCCTGCCTGTCTAGTGCCGCATGGCTGCTCATTCCAGAGTCCTCTGCACTAGAGCTCATTCCTAAACAGCTTACGGACCGTTCAGATGCTCCTGGCTAGCAAATGGTTACCTCTAGGCCAACCTTCCCGGCTGACCCCTGAACCCCTACGCCCACATGCTCACTTTACATTTCTTTTTTTTTTTTTAATTTTTTTTTTTTAACGTTTATTTAATTTTGAGACAGAGAGAGACAGAGCATGAACGGGGGAGGGTCAGAGAGAGGGAGACACAGAATCTGAAACAGGCTCCAGGCTCTGAGCTGTCAGCACAGAGCCCGACGCGGGGCTCGAACTCACGGACCGTGAGATCATGACCTGAGCCGAAGTCGGCTACTTAACTGACTGAGCCACCCAGGCGCCCCACTCACTTTACATTTCTACCTGTCCCTCTCCAGTGGACCCCTCAACAGACCCTAGGTCAACAGATCCTAAACAGAAGTAATTATCTTGCTTCTCAACTCTTCCATCCAGGTGTGCCCGGGTCAATACAACCTACTGTACTGTATAACCTACGTGCCCAAACCAGAGACCCGATTCCTCCATTCTCCCTCACATCTAATCAAGATCGTCCATTTGTCAAGCCTCCATGTTCCTTCCTCTCTTGGATCTGTGATTTTCTCTTGCCCTGTGGCCTCTCTCTCAGGTCAGGCCCTCGTCATTTCTCTGATGGATTATGAGCTTTCTCTGTTTTGTTCTTTTTCCGTCTATTTTCCATCCCACAGCCATCAGCTCTTTCCAAAACATAGTCCTGATCACATCACTTCCATGGTTAAAATCTTCCATGGCTCCCCCAGCTCACTCCTGCAGTCTTCAAGGCCTGGCCTCTGCCTCCTTTCCTAGCTACTCTCCCCCCTCTGCACCAGCACCATGTACCCTGGAACAATGTGCCATTGCCCAAATGTGCCGTCTCTTGCCCCTTGCATGCCTGCACTAGCAGTTTGCTTGGAACGCCTTCTCTTGCCTTCGGGGCCTGGCTAGCCCCTCGACCTTTTGAAAATCCTAGAGTACACACTGTCTCCACTGGCAAATCTTCCCTGATCCCCTGAGACTGTGCTGGTCCTCTCCAACATAGTCTCACCATACTCTTAATTTTCTGGGTGGTCTGCTGGCTCCTTCAGCTCACTGTAAGCTTAAGAACCTGGACTTGAGTCTCATTCCTTCGTTCCTTATTCCTTCATCTCCAGCAACTAGCACATTCAAGGTACCCAATAAATGCTTTTGGAACACACGCCGAGGGAAGAACTCTATGACTAAGACAACAGAGACCAATTCTACAAACATGTCCTGCCGTCTGATCAACAGCCTACCCTTGTGCTTCAGTGATGATGTAAATAAGACCAAGGAAGAGCCAGGTAGGATGAATATCCCGTCCTTTTCACCTCGCACCAAATATCACACTGCCCCAAAATTAAGCAGTAGAGAGCTGGAATGTTCATTTCTTGCAAACAACTGCGTTGGAGAGGAGGAACAGAGACATTCTCTCTATAACTGTAAACGTATGATTCAACAAAACGTATTGCTACATACAGCAACAGGGGTGGGGTGGGGCGGACATGCCACACAGCTTCCGGAGAGCCCTCCGGAGAGCCCTGTTTTGCCACGAGCAGTCCCGCCCTACGAGAGGGAGGGGCCAGCACCACTGCAGGTGGGCTGGGGACGAGACCCCGCTGGGAAGAGGTTGCCAGCACGCAGAGGTGGCAAATGAGAGCCACTGCTCTTTTTGCTTCTGGCTAATTGAAGCTACCTGACTGTAACTAGGGTAAGGGAACTGGTGCTAAACTGATTCATTCCTCCACTTCTGCCCTCCAGTTGGACCTGCTACGCACGGTACTAATCAAAGGAATAATTTCCTTAATTGCATGAAACCACCCCGAGAGCTAACTTAGCACAACGTTCTCCATTACCCAGCCCAGATTCCCTGTGCGGCGAGGACGCGCTGCGTGGGTTGGCAGAGCCGAGTTTCACGTAAGCAGGGGTCAGCAAGCTGCGGACCACGGGCCAAACCTAGCCTTCTACCTGCTCTCGAACGGCTCATGAACTAAATGGGGTTTTTACATTTTTAAATGATTGGAAAATCATCAAAGGAAGGATACTATTTTGCGACGTGAAAATTCTGTGACATTCAAATTCCAGTGTCCTTAAAGTTTTATCGGCACACGGCCCCACTCATGTGTTTGTCTGCGGCTCCTCTCACACTGCAACAGTCCACAAAGCCTAAAATAGGGACTATTTGGCTCTTTACAGAAAGTCTGCCGACCCCCAACTTAATGGCTGGGCTAGGCCAAGGACATCCAGAATAGCATGCCACAGCAGCTTGGGTCCCATGGTATTCAAAAATTATTTTACCAACAAGTTTATCTTTATAATCAAGTCCACTCAAAGATACTGCCTGATGTTTGGGCTTCAAAATCATGCCAGGAGGGAGTCATATAAGATGTAGCTGAGAACTTAGTAAAGGCTCCTTTGGGCTGGAGGAATCGCCTGAGATGGAAATGTAAGCTTTTCTTCACCACAACTTTCTCTAAATTCAGAAAGTCAATGGCTCAGTAGGAGCCATTCACATCCCTGTCCACCTGCTGGGGGTCCCCAAAAGTGGCCCAGTTTCTTGCAGGCCATCCTGCTGGTTTCTCAAAGAAGCCGGCACAGAGTGGACTCTCTCTGAAGTGCTACGTCCTGCCTGAGGAATGTCGGGCTGGAGAGAAAGCCCCAGAAAAGCGTTGGTGTAGTTTCCTGAAAATGATCAATACTCCCCGAGACGTTTTTGAGTTCTATTTACCACTCCGCTACCCTCCCTTGCTATCCTTTCTTTAAGGCCAACGCTAAGGCACAGACTCGAAAAGGAGCCCGAAGCCTTGTCACGTCATGGGCAGAGTCATCTGCCTCTCTGGCGAGGAGGCTGGCTGGGAGCACGCTTCGTGTCGGCACAAACAGAAGTACCAGAGCTCTGCACACTCTCGAGGCCTGTCGGACAGGCCCGAGTCACAGAGCAAACACCAGAGCAAGGAGGGAGAGCTTCTCACGGTTCCCCTTCCTCAAAATTCAAGGTTTGCATGTGATGACCAACCATAATGGTTACTTTTCTGATAAACACAAAAACACTGGGGCCCCCTTTTAAGAAACAGAGGAGTGACGTATGTGATCATAAATAAAACGAGAATCCGTGTTAAAGTCTAGAATGATCATGACCGCAGAAAGCATGAAGATGGGAAGAAACCACCTGGAAGGGATACTCTTCAATTCCTCCAACCAAAAAGAAAAAAAAAAAATGCATCTGGCACCTGCATTTGCTTTTGGGGCAGTGAAAACACAGGAATGTCACTTCACTGAGCTAGAGCCTCTTTAGAACCAGGTTCGAGCTCTAGGTAAAAGAGACATTTGAGGCAAGTAATCCGACCTCTAAGGCAGCGCTTCCCAATCTGTTGCACACCACAGCACGTACAGAGCTTGCTAACATTTGACAGCATACTCGGGGCAGCAGACAAGACTTTAGCGGGTGGTCCTCCGGGAGCTGGCGCCAGCCCAGACTGTCTCAGGTGTGGGTGAGACAGCTCCGGCCCGAGCGGCTGACTGCAGGCACCCAGTGGTCAAGCAGTCCTGTGCTGCTGTGGCTCTCACAGCCTCCGAACCAGTCTGTCCCTGACGGACAAACAGGCGCTACCCGAGTCCCCTCCACCTCACTTATTCGGAAGGTCATCACGATGAACTGATTTCTTACAAAGGTGTAACTTCTGCTTTAGCA
This sequence comes from Panthera pardus, assembly GCF_024362965.1. Taxonomy (NCBI): domain Eukaryota; kingdom Metazoa; phylum Chordata; class Mammalia; order Carnivora; family Felidae; genus Panthera; species Panthera pardus. The sequence goes on from NW_026526655.1 coordinate 7,643,545, forward strand.
GATTTATTCTGCATTCAAGGGCATACTGTGTGACACGACGGCAGACCCGCTCGCAGAGCCTCTCTCATTGAGGCTGGTGCAAAAGGGCGTATTTTTTTAGGACTGCCACCAAAAATGTGGACGTGGTAAAACGAGGCAAGCAAAGCATCAGAGAGAAACTCCAAGCAGCAGGCCACGCCAAAAGCACTGAGGAAAAATGGGTTTTCGCGAGGGCAAATGCAGGCAGCAGGCACCGGAGAACAAATGCGGTGACTTCTGAATAGGGCCATTTAGCTGATTTATAAAGGATCTCGCCAGTGTCCCTTGCTGAGGGAGATTGATGTGCTCCACCTTCTAAAGCTGTGGTCCACACAACTTGTTTTCTGGGGAACCAAGGAATCAACTCCAAGGATGTACATCCATTATTTTCAAACCTTAATTAACTGGAACCTAATTAGGACTTTTGAGGGTTTTTTTTTTCCTTTTCTTACTTTGAAGGAAAGCTTTTCTCTCTTAAGTCAGCATGGTTTAAGTGGAGGAAAACGGAACAAAGAGTCAGCTTGCATATAAGCAACTTGCATATAACCTTTGAGGTGGCATCAGCTTTCTAATTTACAAATTGTGAGGGCCAGTGAGATGCAGATGTCTAAGGTTATTTTCAGCAATAAAATTCTGATTCTAAGATATGCCAACAGATCAGTCAGTATCAATCAGTAATCTGTGATCATTCTTCTACCTTGACTACCACACCCCTAGGATCCCAGTGTGAGCTGAGATCACTTAACTGATCCTTTATATTTTCATAGTTATAGAGTATTTCATATACTTAATCCAATCAAACTTTGTAACAATCTGATAGGGTAAGATCTCTAAAATGTTGTAACAGAAACCCTCTCATTTGATGTGCTTGAGGCAGTAGTTGGGAAGTTATTCTAGGAGCTGGCTAAAGACGGGAATCATACAGAAGATATCTATCTATCTATCTATAACTAAACATTTATTCCAACTGAATTTATTCTTGTTTTTAACTAAAAAAGGTATTTTTAAATAGGCTCCATGCCCAACAGGGGGCTTGAACTCAGGACTCTGTGATCAAGAGTTGCACGCTCTAGCAACTGAGCCGGCCAGGCGCCCCCTTGTTTTAACTTAATTTATATAGATATGCATTCATTCGTTTTTTAAAAATACAGAGCTCTTTAAAAGAGGATGCCGATTAGATATATACGTATTTTTTCTGAATAAATTACACTCATAATTCATCGTCTATAATTTACAGTTTTTGTTTCTTTAAAAGAGAGGGAGAACTCAGACTTCTGTAAAGCCATCTGAATACAGAATTCTTCCTGAATTTTATGATCTTTTCCCCCTACTCTTTTATAAAAATTTTTTTAACGTTTTTATTTTTGAGAGAGAGAGAGAGAGAGCGTGAGCAGGGGAGGGACAGCGAGAGAGGGAGACACAGAATCGGAAGCAGGCTCCAGGCTCTGAGCTGTCAGCACAGAGCTTGACATGGGGCTCTGCGAGATCACGACCAGAGCTGAAGTCACGAACTGCGAGATCACGACCAGAGCTGAAGTCGGACGCTTAACCGACTGAGCCACCCAGAGGCCCCAACCCCCTACTCTTTTATAGTTGTCATACCCAAACAGCAGAGTTTTAAAAGATTTATCCTGGGGCACCCGAGTGGCTCAGTCAGTTGAGCGTCCGGCTTCGGCTCAGGTCATGATCTCACGGTTTGTGGGTTCGAGCCCCACATTAGGCTCTGTGCTGATGGCTTAGAGCCTGCAGCCTGCTTTGAATTCTGTGTCTCCCTCTCTCTCTGCCCCTCCCCCACTCATGCTCTGTCTCTCTCCCAAAAATAAATAAAAACATTTAAAAAAAAATTAAAAAAAAAAAGATTTATCCTCATTGAATCTCTTCAAACAATTTTAGTTCTCAGAAACAAAAGCTTTTTTTTATGCTCTTATTTGGTCAGTTAGACAGCATAATTACAGCAACACACAAACCCAGCACAATCAGGTTTGGGAGTAATTAGGAATGCTCCTGAAACACATGAGGGCCCTGGGTGGGGGCGTGCACCGAGGAAGGAGGGAGCGTTAGCCAGCCGGCGCAGCATGCCGTGGGTACTGATCACTGGGTCCTGCAGAAGAAATGAGGCACATTGGCAGATGTGACCACGGGACATCCAGGGAAAAGTTCAAGAAGGCAGGTGGAGAGGCCTTCTAGGGCTTGGGAAGGAGGGCAGGGCCAGAGAGACGGATTTTGGCATCATCAGCAACCAGTCAGTAGTTAGAATCATAAGAGTAGAGCATTCATTCAGGAAAGGAGTGTGGACAGAGAAAAAATAGAGGGTGAGGTACATCCTAGGGAATGTGAACCCTATAGGGGACAGGAGAGGAAGAGGCTTCCGCAAAGCGACCAGCAGGACACTAATGGAGATGTACAAAGGGGAGCAGAGAACCAGGAGGTGAGCTTCAAAGGGCCAAATGCAGAACAGAAGTCTAGGAAGCAAGAACTGAAAAGCATCCTTGGATTTGACAACCAGGCAGCCACTGGTGAGTGAGAACTGGGGTGTGTTCACACCCCCACAAAGAATTTCACTGAAGGAAAGGAAGGAGATATTCCGTCATCTCCTGTGCCTCTGGTCCCTCTTCTACTGGCTTTGCGGTCTGTTTTGGTGGCCACTCCGACTACGGTCTGCCCATCAGCATTTGTGAGCAGACAGGTCTGCTCAGGCTGCCTGAGCCCAGGTTGGGGAGGGGGAGCATGAGAGCTCCGGAAGGTCCCTCAAGCACGGGCACAACAGACTATCCACTTGCCCCAAACGCTGCTAACTTAATCCTAGGCCCAGAGCAGCAACTCTTCATAATGCCCGCTGAGAAGCATTAGTGATGCTTATCACAAAGGGTAGGATGAAATGGAGCCTTCAACTAGAAAGGCTTTTGAGATCTCTCTAAGCTGGGATACTCAGAGAAAGACGTCTCTGTGAGGCTGCGCTCTTGCCAGTCCTCTCCATCAGCCAATCCTGAGGCTCAACTCTTTTTTCATACACCCAGAAACTTCCCAAGCACAGTGACCAGGCAAGGCGGGCAGTTCTTGGGGGTTTGGGTAAGAAATATAAGAAAAAAAAATCGCACGATACACGGAACACGGACTCGACTCTATAATGTACTGACAACTATTGAGGAAAGAATTCCCAAGTCTTAAGAGTTGCTGCGCATGGAAACGGACTTGGAAATGTGACCAGGTTTGAGTGACAGCTGCAGAAGTCCCAGAGGGCCACCGGCATGGCTGTGATACGCAAAGAGCAATCAGTACCATTCTGGGCCGTCATTTTCTCCAGCGGTCAACGTTCCACGGTCTCCTCAGCTCTCTGCTTCTTCAAATACGAATCCAGAATTATAAACATATAACTCTTTTTGGAACACAAGGGATAAGAAGAAATGCCTTTTTTTCTAAGCCTCATGATCCGATACTGGTCAACTACCTTCTAAACTTCCATGTTTCCTGTTCTCACCTCCATTCAGAGGGATTTGAGGTAGGAATTGAGGTAAGGCTCAAATACGGGCTACAGGCCTACCAGGAAGGACCAGCTGGGAGTTCTGGTCACAGGGCCGCCCACACAGACACGACCCTTTTGCCTTGGCTCATGTCAGTGGGCCTCGTGTGTCTGTGGAGTTTGGAGAGCGGGTGAGAGTTAGTTCCTGCCTGCCTCAGAGAACAACGTTTTAGGGCTGTGACTGGGGAAAAAGGAGGGAAGATCCCAAGACTGCCATGCTGAATCTTACGCACACTGGGCTCGAGCACAAGTCAAATCCGTTGGTTGCACAAAAAAAAAAAAAAAAAAAAAAAAAAAAAAAAGTGACTGACTTGATCCAAACGCAGCGCGCCGTCCACAAACCGCTGTTTGCGTAACTCCTTTGCAATTCCGTGGAGATTCAAGACGGCCTGGTGTACCTCCTCGCTGGTGTGCTCCGGGGAGATGGGGGGCAGCTCCTTCTCAGGGATTTTCTTAGTCGGGCTTTCAATCATGCTCTGTGCGTGCTCGTAGCTCAGTTTGGTGCAGGAGCGAATGATGGTCCGACCAAACCATTCACCAAGGATCTGCAAAGACAGATTGTGAGGGAATCATGAGGAGGATTTATTGCGGGTTCTTCTTTCATGCAACCATTCATCCAAACACATTCTACAGAGCTCTGCCAAGCACCGACTCCGTGCTCAGGATGGCATTAGGTTCCAGCTACGCGTGAAGGTCGATCAGTGTGGAAGCTCCTGCCCGCGGGGAGCTCAGACTCTGAGGCGCGGACAGTGGACAGGCAGCGGAGGCCAACAGAAGGTCTGCAAGCACATGGGTGGCACAGACCAGGCCAAGCAGGAGGGGACTCAAGGTGGAGTGCCCCTTCCTTAGTTGGGGTGAGTGGTCATCAATACTAAGACCGGATGGGGGAGAAGGCCTGGGGGTAGATGCCAAATATGTGACAGATGAGAACAGAGGCAGACAAGCAGGGTGGAGGTAGAAAGAGAAAAGTAATTCCAACTTATTCTATTTGGAGCATTTATGTCAAGACGAAGTCCAGAATGGGGTTTCTCAACCTCAGCACTACTGAGTGGCCTAATTCTTTGTTGTGGGGGCCTATCCTGTACACCGTAGAATGTCTGGTGATATCCTCGGACTCTATCTGATAGATGCCAGTAGCCCCTCCTGCAACCCAAAGCTGACAACCACAGATATCTCCAGACGTTGCCAAACTTCGATGCCCTGGGGAGACTCGGCCCGGGCTGAGACCCACTGAGCTCAAAGACACACCCAAGTTTAGTGCTGGTGCTTGTTGCAGTGGGATTACTGTTGGCTTGTATTGTACCCTTTAAATTTGCTTGTGTTCTCTACGATGAGCTATTTATTGCTTTTAAAATAAAAATAAAAGAAACGTTCAACTATTTTTGGGAGTCTGAGGTGCAGGGAGGAGATCCAGACGGTGGGCAACGTAGCAGGCAGTCGGGGTGTGGGTCTGGGGCCTGGGGAGATGACTGGTCTACAGGTGGGGAGCTGGCGGCATTGGTGGGAAGGCTCAAGAAAGAAAGAAAGGGCAAGTGAGAGTCAAGGCTGCATTCTCTACTACCTTCTCCATTTTTGGGGGGAAAAAGACAATGTGGAGAATGAAAACAAAAAGCAAGAGAGCTCAAAGACATAGGAAAAAAATCAGGAGGGTCCGATGTTAGAAGAAAGGGGCTTTAGCAAAGAGGTACTCAAAAGCCCCAACAGACACTTATATAGCACTTACAGCGAGACAAGACGCTTCCCCCAGAGAAGCCATTTAACTCACACGGCGACCCCATGATGTAGGTTTTATTATCCTCATTTGCAGAATGACACCGAGGCACAGACACATTAAGTAACCTTTCTAGGTCATAAGCTGGAAAAGGCACAGCCAGGAACTGAGCCACAGCAGCACCGCCAGAGTCTGAGCTCTTAACCACCAGTGAGTCTCAAATGCCACTTGGATGTTAAGGAAGATGAAAACAAAGAAAATGTCTTTGTGTTTAGTATTTGCTTACCGGTGATCTTTAGGAAGGCTTTTTGGGGGGAAAGGTATGGGGTGGGGTGGGGGGCAGAGTGGAACCGCAAAGCTGTCGGGGAGGAACCACCCTCAGGGCAGCCAGAGCCCGCTTTCCAGCAGCCTGGTGCCCACGGCCCTTGTGCCATTCAAACAGCAACATGTCCTCTGTGTGTCATGATGTGAAGAAGCTTCGGGAAGCTTTGGGTTAAGGACAGGAGCACAGCTGTGGTGGAGGCAACGCAAGTGGATGACGGCTTCCAGGAGGCTGGCAGGACGGAGGACTAGGCTGTGTTTATGGGGCGAGGGGAAGAAGCCGGTACAAAAGGAATGGATCCCGGGCCAAGTGGAGGCAACCCATCGATGAGAGAGGAAGAGTGGCCTGGAGAGGAGGCAGGAAGGAAAGGGGAGGTGAGGGAGGCAAATCCGGGGGGAAGAAGTGGGGAAGTGACAGCATTCACATCAGCTAGCCAAGGATGAGGGAGGGTTGGGGGGGAGCCGCTCAGGGGCATGAAGGAAGCAGCAAAGCTCTGAGATAAATACTGTGGGGAATGGATTCATGAGCAAGGAAAGGCCAGATGTACTGAGAGCTGAGAGGCAGAGGGGGCTTGGGAAATGGGAGCTCCAATCAGTAGCAGAAGCTCTCAGCCTGGGCTTGCAAACATCCCCTCTGCCTTCCTTTTCATCAGCCAAACCATTCTGTTCACAACCTCAGAGATACGCTTCCTGAAAAAAGGCCATTTGAAGGATCCATAGGTGTTCTCAGGGGGAAAGGAGAGAGCCTAGCCCAGAGAAGCTGTACACACCACAAAGCCTCTGTGGAGCACAGCTACTACCCTGGAAGGCTAGAGAGACCCCTCTGATACCCTAACCCTCCCCCGAAGGAAGAACCAACACTCTTAAAATGGCAGCCAAGAAGCACAGGAAGAGAATGACAGCAACTATTCTCATTTTCCTTTGACTCAGTGCAAAGAGCCTTATTATAGAATCTTGGACCTATAATATCAGACTTTAATTTTCTTAAAAAAAAAAAAAATCCTCAAACTACACTTTCTGGATTATTCTGAGAACCACTCCTAACCAAAAATGTAAGTGATTCAAATACTGTGCTCACGGCTCTTCTGCTGCAGCAAGTAGGCCCTGAATTTGGCTGTCAGGAGGTGTCCTGAGTGTGCCTAATGCAAGAGAAAAGAAAGAGCCAATGCTAGGTATCGTCCAACAGTCCCGGTGGGGAAGGAGTGTGTGCAGGTCTCCAGAAGAGCCCCTTTCAAGGTCAGCCCATGCTTGTCCTTCTATTACATCCACATTTCCTGAAAACTCCCCATTAATGGAGTTGCTCCAGCCTCCTCTAGAATGACAGGGCCGTGACCTATTCATTCTTGTGGTCACAAAGATTTCCCCTGGAGATTCAGCTTGTTTCCTTTTCTCCATTTCACTCCAAACCCAGTCAATCCTCCTCGTTCTATGTGTCAACATTTTGTTTGACAGTCTGTCTTTTGCACATTTGGGGAAACTTTCCCTTCCATTCCACTCCACACCTCTCTTTCACACACCTTACAATCCCTCAGGCATTCAAGTCATAGGACATCTGGCCTTCTGGGGTCTGGGTCCCTTTTTCCTAGAGGACACAGGAAACCACAGTGTGCTCATATGGGTGACTACCACACACAGGTCACGGGGACTCAAACCACCCCGACTGGGTGTCTATTTTCATGTAAACTGGTGGGTCAAGAACGGCTTTAATTTTTTTTTTTTTTAATGCTTTTTATTTTTGAGAGAGACAGAGACAGAATGCCAGTGGGTTAGGGGCAGAGAGAGAGGGAGACAGAATCGGAAGCAGGCGCCAGGCTCCAAGCTGTCAGCATGGAACCCGACGTGGGGCTTGGACTCATGAGCTGTGAGATCATGACCTGAGCTGAAGTCGGACGCTCAACCGACTGAGCCACCCAGGCGCCCCAAGAACTGCTTCACAAATCTAATGAAAGCTCCGGGTCCTCTCCTTTGAAATATTTACGTACAAAACTTTGCAGTAAGTTCCACAAGGTTCTGAGACACCCTGCCAACCCCAAGCCCATTATGTCCTCGCTCTAAACAGAGCTTTGCTTCTCCCTCAGAACCCTCTGATGAAAGTGCTGAGCGCTGACTAGAGGCCGCTTTTCATCCGCGAGAGTTCTTAAAATTTATTATCTGTGACTTGGCAAAATCACAAGTCTACCACTCCTCACCAAAGCTCGAGAACCACACACACCAGCCGCATTATCTCAGTGTGCGCCACCTTTCCCCTGATGGGCACCTCTGCTCCTCAGATCGATCCTTATCCGCCGGTGATAGGCAGCCTTCCTACCAGCACACGCGAGCCCCACCAAGGCCAAGCCTACGGCGCTGACGAGAACTTTCCTGGAGTGCTCTCACCTTAATTGAGCACCCCCACCCCTTCATCCCCGCATCCCAGGGAATGTGCACCAGCCTCCTTTCTGAATATACAAAGGGCTGAAGTGCAAGCTCTGAAGAGCCATCAAGAACTTTCTGGCCCAGTGACAGTGGCCTCAGGCAAGCAGAACCCATCCTGCTTGGACATGATCCAGAGACTGTGGGAATCATACCTGATACACAGATTTAAAAAATTCTTAAGCCAGGAAAGCACTGGGGAGGTAGCAGAGAAGCAAGGGTGCCCATCGCTGCGGTATAGACGAGGGCGGCAGGAGGGCAAAGACCCACAAGGGGGTGGGGGTGGGGTTCCCAGGGCAGCATGCCTGAGAGTGCGGGAGGAAGGTTTCTCTGGATGAAACACCTCATTAATTTCCAATTTGGAAACTGTGTTCACATCAACGCCCCGTCCATAACCGGGGCCAGTGGCAGAAGACAAAAGGACAAAGAGTTTTTCATGGAAAAAGTAAAAATGCCACAAGGAGTTTCATAAACAAAACCCTTTCAGAAGGAAGCTCGTGTCCTTCTTTCCTTTGCTTCATCACAGGATTTGGGTCGCTCCCCTTCTGCAGGCGGCAAGTTCCCTGCATACACTCTAGGACGCTACTGTTTAAATGTCAGATCAAATGCCGTGCCAACACCCGCGGAAGGCACATGGCTGCAGACAACCTGGTTTAGAAAGGTGCAAGTAACGTATACCTCAAGACCTACTTTTGGGCACCAGGTAAGCCAGGGAAGAGCCCAGCACGTGACAGCACCAGGCCCCGTCTGGGGGCAGAGCGCTCGCACCTACCACCTTTTAGAATCTCTTAAGCATCTGGCGGGAGTGTAGTGTTCAGCCCATTTTACAGTTGAGAAAACAGGCTGGCAGCTCGCGAAAAGTCACACAAACTCCTAAGTGGCAGCCAAGACTGGATCCGAATCTAGATATTTAAGAGTCAAAATTTAGCATTATTTTTATTATATTTCAGCTGAATATATGCTATTTCGGCTGGGACAGTGAAGTAAAGGAAACGAAATATGCCTCCAGTACATACCAACTTTTTATAGTTTACAGATACAAAATTGTGAGGAAACTTACCCTTTGAAAATTGTTCATTTCCATTTAAATCTATTTTAAAACTTATTTTGAGAAAAAAATGTCAGTGCCTCCTTATAAGAAAGAAATCTCTGATTTAAAAAACTGCTAATGATGTTGAACATCTTTTCATGTGTCTGATGGATAAAGATGTGGTGTGTGTGTGTGTGTGTGTGTGTGTGTATACACACACACATGAACACTAGTTATAGAAAAGAGTGAAACCTTGCCATTTGCAGCAAGGTTGACGGAGCTAGAATGTATTAATGCTAAGTGACATAAGTAGTCAGAGAAAGACAAATACCGTATGATTTCACTCCTACGTGGAATTTAAGAAACAAAACAGAAGAACATATGGGAAACGGTGTGTGTATGTGGTGGGGGGGGGGGGGGGGAGGAGAGAGGCAAATGAACCGTAAGAGACTCTTAATGATAGAGAACAAACTGAGGGTTGATGGAGGGGGGTGGGGATGAGCTAGATGGGTGATGGGTATTAAGGAGGGAACTTGTTATGATGAGTGCAGGGCGTTGTATGTAAGTGATGAAATCACTGAATTTTACTCCTGACACCCATACTGCACGGTATGTTAACGGACTAAAATTTAAATTAAAAAAAAAAAAAAAGACCTGCTGATGAGGTTAATTCGTAACTTTAAGGAATTAGATACAAAATCACTTCTGCAGCAGCTCTGGGCTTCTGCATGTGAACTATTCGGTTCAAAAAACTTATCAGGAGGAAATTCTCCTGACTGGAACAAAAGCAGACTGGGGTGACCAGGGGTGGGGGCGGGGCAGATTTCTGCCGCTTCTTACACCTCTGGACACGAGGCGGTCACGGAGTGGTAGGGGAGCACGGCGTGGACACGAGAGAAGTCAAAGGTGCCAAGAACATGTGTGAAAAGGAACTGGGCAGAAAGAGGAGGGGCTCAAAGACAGCTAGGAGGGGCAGACAGCGACTTGTCTGTGATAGAAGGTGCTAGTGACTACAGTGGGCACAGGGTGAGTGGTAGCTGGCTGAAGAGCAAGCGGGGGTCTCCTCGGCTGGATCTGCTGTGACTGAGTGAGGTCCAGGTCACCTCTTAGAGAATCGAGAAGACCATGGGAGCATTAAAGAACAAATAACAGATGGAAGCACAGTCAGCAACATAATTTAGACCCAGCTACGTCTCCTCCTGCTGCGTGGAGAGGCTCCGAGGCCCTCTGGGCCCACCCGAGACCCTTGCCAAAGGTGAGGAGGGAGCCTGGGCAGCAGAGGGCTGTGAGTTTGCTAGCTTGTTTTAGTTTATAAGGTGGTTTATGTGCTAGACTTCTCTGTAAGATTTATTTTATAGAAAATAAGCCTGAGTAAGCTGTGCTCTCTTCTACTGTCTCAAGGCACCTGCCATCAGCCTAGTCTGCTGACCCCAGACTATAATTGGGCCCCTTCCCATCTTGATCGGGAGGCAGCTGTCTAAACTTCTAAGCCTAAGAGGAAACAAGGAAACTTCCTGAAGTGTTTGCCTCACAAACCTAGGAAATGGCAGGAACGTGAGAAGAGCCTGAAGGCCCGGATGTGGTTAGGAGACAAGAATTCCATTCCTATGACAGAGGAGGAGGGCACCCCGCCTGAGCAGTCCTTGAAAAGTGTTCTCTTTACCTCAGACAGTTGCACGGGGGTGGGCAGGGGTGGTGGCCTGGCTGGGAGGCCCAAGGGCTGTGTGGGAAGAAAGCTAGAGGTGGAGGGAGAGGGAAGAAAGTGTAGGGAGGGTAAGGGAGGAAGGCTTCTGAGGACTGGGTTCAGATAGAAATACAAAATAACAAATTTCTAAAGCCACTGAGGTGCATTCATTCAGCTCCAGCCTTTCAACAAGATGAACCCGGCCCATTTCTCAAAAACAGAGGTCCTTTTAAAGACACCTAACACAGTGACCCCTTATGTTGTTTAATAACCTGAGGGCTCAAATCTTTAGGTTTAAGTCAAATACACTATTAATAGCACCAAAATGCAGGAGATAAGCTGAACAAATATAATTTTTAGCTCTTTGCATGACAGCCTCATAAATGATAAAAGTTTTTTTTTTTGGTTTTGTTTTTATTTCTTGAAAATATTTTGTTTTGAATTCTTATTTTAATCCCAAGGATTTACAGCAAAATCGATGCTCACAATTTAGTCAGCTGTTACCCCGAAGGGACCTTAGGTAAGCCTCTAATTGGCTGGTGCCCTCATTAACAAACTGGGACAGGAAGGGCCCAAGAACACAGCAGAGTTTTTCCAAAGGCTACTCTGGTCCTGGGTTGTCTCTACAGGCCTGAAATAAAACAATTCTGCCCCTGCCTCTACAAAGGACTAAAGACAGATATTCTGGGAACTTTTCTATTATTCTCAGAATCTCTTTAGAAGCTATTGTCTCTCACCGGGAGCTACTTGGGCAAGGCTTCCACTTCAGGGTCTGAGGATAAAATGCAAAACCCAACAAGGAGTTTATCATTAACCGAAGCCCCAAGTTACAGGATACTGTGCACGAGTCTCGGCCCCATGAACCTGCCGCAGACGACGGCCCAGGAAGAGCACACCATTTTCTTTGTCAAGTTTCCCAGGGTTCCCACAAATAGCAGCTGGTGTGGCAGCGGCAGGTTGAGCGTCGAGAGCAGTGGGGTGAGAGCCTGTGGAGGGGTCGTCATGGGGAAGCTGGCAGCACACCTTTCCCAGCGACAGCCCTGGAAAGCCCTCCTCAGCTCCCAGGAGACAGCTCAGGAGAGCTAAGAAGCCTGCCGTAGATAAAAGTGCCTCTCCAGGGGAACACCATTCCAGTTAAGCAGACTAAATAAACAAAAATTGAAAACAGGTATGCGATTCACTTGAGGAAATCATTTTTGAGCAAACATGACACTGTGCTGTATGGGAGGAGATGAAAAACTTAAGAGTGGGCTCTGTTTACGAGGATGTTAAAATCTGGTAGGACAACGGATCTGTGCACAAATGGCTGTAAAGTGCAGGGGACAGGCACTGCAGGGGTGGAGAGATGGGGGAAAGGATTCTGAGGGAAGGTGGGGGCCCCCCTGTCTGCTCACCTTCCCAGACTGTGTGGCAGGGGTCCCCACTCTTCACCCCCTCCAGGCTGGGCGTGCTGGTGGTCCCCTCCCCCGACTGAAGGCTAATCCCCGAGCTGAGGTTTGGGTCCTGAGCCTCCCGCCCCTTTGTGAGCTGGCTCCAAAAATCTGTTCCTTCTTTTCTCCTCTTCAACACCTCCTTTTCTACTCGCCTTCCCATACGGCCTATAAACATATTCCAATACCTCTTATCCGTTTATCAAAAATAAAACAGGACAAATTCCCAAAGTAATTCTTACTTTTCTTTCACTACAGTGGTAATACACATTAATTGTAGAAAACTGAACAAAATACAGGTGGGAAATGGAGAAGAAAAAAAATCTTCCATAAGTGCACCATCGGGAGATGACTACCATTTCTATTTTGGTGCCTATTCAATTCCTGTATCTTCAGTACCTTGTGTAATTTCCGAATAGAGCAAATACTCAATGAGTCTTTACTAAATGAGTGAAGGGAGGACTAAAAGCAGTTTCATGGAGGAAGTGGCATTTTAGATGGATCTCAAAGGTAAGTAGGATTGCTACTGGTAGAGATGTGGGGAAGGACATTCTAGGAAGAGGGGAAAGCACATGCAAAGTCTCAGGAGCATGGTAATTATCAGGCCAAGCAAAACCTTCGGTGGCAAGAGTAGGGGCTGAGGGGCCTGGAGGATGGACAGCAGACGGTCACAAAATGGGGGAACAGCTGGTGGGGTCTTTGCATGTCATACTCTGGAGACTAGACTTCTCGGGGGGGAGGGGGGCGGTATTCCTAACCTACGACCATGTTGAGCAACAGGGTAAAGGGACCAGATTCACCTTCTGGAAAGTCATGTAATAGCACTAGGGAAATAGAATGGAGAGCCATGAACAGTCTTCACCCAACATGCCAGGGGAGGATGGCAAGGACTTGAGTGGGGGTGGTGACTATGGGAACAGAAGAGAGGACTGATTAGAGATGCTTTGCAATGAGGGAGCTGTTAGCACTCAGAACTGATGTGACAGATGTAAAGCAAGCTAAAGACTGAGAGTACGAGTGGCTCGGGGGGTGCCGATGCCATTAGAAGACCTAGACGACACTGGGCTGAAACCCAGGTTGGAATGGGCACGTGTTTTACTGCATGAAGAGAGGGGAATGGGTGAGGGAAGGCAGAGAGGGATTGTGACTCTCTGAAGCGGGGGGTGGATTTCAGCAGGTTTCCAGGGAGAATGGAAAGTCACCTGGGGGAATGGTGGATCTTGAAGGGAAGAGGAGTGGAAAGCTGGGGCCACGGGTAAAGGTTTGAAACAGCTGTATTAGTAGTAAATGAAAGGATTTCTAAGTAGCAGCCTGAACTGGTAGACAGCATGGTTCTCCCACAATGTCCAACGTTCATAAATGGGTGCATGAAGCAGGGCCTGGACAGATTTTCCTAGAACTACCGGGAATGGGCAGAGACCTGATGGATATTCTAGGATGGCAGTTAGGGAAGTCTGACCTCAAGTGAAGTTAGGTCACGGCAGCTGGGGTGGGGAGGTGCTACCTAGTGGAGAGGTCAGTTTGATGATAAAAGCAAAGTGAGCCAAGATGCTCACGTGAACAAAGACGGCCCAGGAAATGAGAAGAGACTCTAGTCCTGAGATGACTTTGTAGTCCATGCATTTCTAGCAGAGAAGCCAGGGAGAAAATAACAGGGGAAAAAAATTCCATTGTAAAGACTTCTAGATTTTATTCAGAATGAGAGACTGGAGAGTTTGTAAAAAGGAGAGACAAGACTTAATTTCTGACTTAGAAGGATCACTCTGACTGCTGTATAAAGAGAAGATGAAGTGGGGCAGCAGAAGCTAGGAGAAGAGTTAGGAGGCCACAGCCGTCCAGGTGGGGGATGGTTGCTTGGCCCCAGGTGGTGACAGTGCTCGCAGTGGTAAGGAAAGGGGCAGATGCTGGAGGTGGTTAGAAGGCTAAGCTGAGGTGATTTATTGGTAGACTGGATGTGAAGGGTGAGAGAAAGACCAAAGTCAATAATGACCTTATGGGTTTTGGCCTGCATAAATGGCTGAAATGAGGTTGCCACTGATTGAAGCTGAAATAAGCAACTTCAGGAGCACACTGTCACCTTCTAACTGAGCCAGACAGCACATGGCAGGGATGTTGTGGGAGATGCAATTGTGAGACCCTTCCTTTATTACTTTGACCTTTGACCCCAAGATTCTAAGGTCTAAGGACTCAGTAATCAAGTCCGATTCACTGCTTGTGACCTCTTTAAAGTGTAACGTTGGTGTTTTTACAAAGGTGACTTCAGATTAAGATGTCTCGATGAGTGCGGCACACAGGACACGGTCTCAGCTTTGCGGGGCCTTAATGCCAAGCAAGAGGGAAGGGCTGGAGGTAGGTGTCCAGGAGATAGCGAGGTCACTGATCTCACATGGTCAAAGTGGATTTCATGGTACCAGAATTGGATCTCACAAAGCACAAAGATGTAGCTGGGTTTGTTTTCCCTTATGACAGCATAAAATCACAAATGTCTAAATCAGAGAACAATGCTCTCACCACCAATACGTGAGAAGTAGGCCAAAAATGGACCCTTCAGCGTCTACCGATCTAAAAATCTGGGCATTGGCTTGGTGGAAGCATATACGACCACGATTTTCTAGTGGCCATTAAAAAACTAGTGAGTGTTTTAAGCAAGTGGGAATAGCGTTTCTATAGCCGATCACGCCTGCTCCAGAAAGCACAACATTGTGGTAGACGAAGGAAAAATGCGAAACTTTCTCTACTTCGGCTCCAGGTGAGACTGGCAGTCATGCTGCAGTGGTTGTGGCACGATGCTGGTGGCCCTGCTCTGGCTCCTTCTAAGTCGAAGCCATCGCCCTCGAGAAACCGCCATTCCACACAAACCTAGCCGCAGGCTTCGGCCGCTCTCCTCCTCGTTCCCTCGGGTTCTTGATGCGGGGCTACCTCCCTCCTCAATGGCCTCCTCTGGTTCCCCGACCCTCCCACCTGCCTGCTCCATGCACCCGCCCCCCCCCCCGCCCCCATCACCGATTAATTCAGGCCTTCCTCGCCAGGGTCTTGAATGAGCCCCATTCCTTGGACAGGAGTCTGGAATCTGACATCTCATTTCATGCATCTTGACTGTGAGTAAGAGACACTCATGCGAAACGACATCCCGGGACAACCAACCAACCAGGCCCACCCACCATGTGGTCTCCTGGTCTGCGTAGGGTATATCTAGTGGCTCTTGTGCCATGACTGTCCCTACTCCAAATCTTTGCACATCCTATTTGGCTTGGTTTGAAGGAGGCCCAGCATGCCCTCCTGGACCCCGTGCCTACTTCACACCTGCTCTCCAGCCTTCACATGCCAGAAGGCTTGCTCACTAGACAATGCCTCCAACAGAAACCTTAAAGACCAATGCGCTTTTCAGAGGTTGCCTCTTTCGAGTGCTTCTTTTATGACTCTCATATTTTAGTAGCTCATTAGATCAGGCAGCTTTTTATTTCTTGGGTTTGATGCTGGCAGGCATAATTCAGATTCAAAGTTCTTTTCTGTTGACTCAGGTTAGTTTTCTTCTATGGGCTTTTATTTTCTATTTAAACTTCTGCAAAAATAAGCATTTATAAAAATATAAAACTAATACATGTTTTCAAAAAAACATTAGAAAATACAAAAAAGTAGAAAAAATTACTCATATCCTTAGTACCCAAATACAACCACTGTTGGCATCCTATTTTATTTCCTTCTGGTCTTTTTCCATTCATTTTTTTCCCCCTGTATGTTCCCACCCCCACCAAAATATGATTGCTGGCATACTGTCTTCACAATTCCTTCTTTGTATTTCAGATAATATTTGTTTCTTGACTCTTTTACTATTTATTTATTTTTGAGAGAGAGAGAAACAGAGTGTGAGGGAGAGAGGGGCACAGACACACACCCGTGCACACACACACAGATTCTGAAGCATGCTCCAGACTCTGAGCTGTGAGCACAGAGCCTGATGCGGGGCTTGAACTCACGAACCGTGAGATCATGACCTGAGCTGAAGTCGGACGCCCCACCAACCGAGCCACCCAGTTGCCCTGTTTCTTGACTCTTAAAAAGGAACTGATTATCAGACATTTAGGAGTTGTAAAAACCAAACATAATGTGTGTAACTTGTTTTGCTTCCGGTTCTGACAAATTAGTTGGAGACGATCTGGGAAATGTAATAATGGACTGGGTTGTGGAGGACACCGAGGCATTAGTATTAATCGTAAGGTGTGCTAACAGCATTGTTGTTATATACGAAAATAAATTTTTAGTTATGTATCAAAATATGGTGAAATGACATGATGTCTCTGGTTTGTTTTACAATACTTCAGGAAAAAAAAAGGTTGTCAGTAGTCGAATCTGGGAGATAGGGAGGGTGGGCTTATTATGCTATTCTCTTTACTTTCATGTCTATTTGAAATTTTTCAAAATAAACATTGAAAAGTTAAAGTACCCACAGTTCAAGCAGACAAAGAGTGTCAAAGGCTTGTGAAAACCAGCAGCCCTCTGTCTCCTTCCTTCCTCTGCCCTTCCCCAGGGGTAACCACTTTCCCCAATTTTAGCAGGTTATTTGGGTACTTACTTCTATATTTCTAAGTAGCCTGCCTGATCGCTGCTTCTTGGTTTTTCAGTTTTAGGTGTTATTCAAAACTTTTTACTACAGAAGAAGAGAATTTAGTTTTTTTCCCACATGTGCTCCTTTTCCCCCAACCAAACCCACAGAACCGCTCCAGGCCCTTGCCCTCCCCATGGTCACATCATCGCTGTCAGAACGAACTATTATGGTTATGTGCATGCTAAGCGTTCCTTTTCTTTCCTACACGAATTTTTATTTTCACCAGAATTAATAGCTGCTTTGTTTTAATTTGCTTGGTTTTTCTGTATACCGTGTATATTGATCTACCCCAAACTTCCCACCAACTGTCTAAAACAGTGGTTCTTAAAGTATGGTCTGTGGACTCCTGGGGGTGCCTGAGACCCTTGCAGGGACCCAGGAGGTCAGTGCTATTTTCATAATAATAAATCCTAAGGCATTATTTGCCCTTTTCCTTGTGTTGACATTTACACTGGGAACAAAAGCGCTGGCGGGGGAAATTTCTGCTGCCGCTGCCGCTGCCGCTGCCTTGGCATGAATAAGGCAACGGCAACAAATGTATCAAGTGCCAGGATACTCTTGACCACCTCAGTCCCAGGAACAGAAAGTCTAGCTGGCTTAAGAATGTCTGAATGTTTTTGATGACGTGGGTAAGAATGTTCTTGATGACGCAGTAACAGTTATTAGTCTTATTATGGCTCAATCCTTGAGTCCTTGTTTTCTTCACAGAAAGCTGCATGCTGAATGAAGTATGACGGCTGTCTGGAGGAAAAGCAGTTATGTAACTGAGCTGTAAGCTAAACTGATGGCTTTTTTTACGAAACGCCATTTTTGCTCGAAGGAACAAATAATACTCAAACTATGGTTATTTGGGGCTTCAAGAAAAACAACGGATATTATTTATTGCCTATGATAAAATTTGAGCTTTCACAAAACTGAGAATTTTGGAAACCTTGCATCCGACACATGGTACATGTTTCCTAATACTTAAAGACTTGTCTAATATCGGCAGTGATATTAACCAATGTGATTTTTTGATATCATAAAAGGAAATATGTTCACATGTAGAAGATCAGCATAAGGAGCCAATATTTTCTAAATGATCTAAACTTTCTAAATGCATGATAAAAAAAAAAAAATCAGTGCCTAGGTAAAAGGTCCATTTAGAGTATAAGACTGGGGCGCCTCAGTGGCTAAGTCGGTTAAGTGTCCAACTTTGGCTCAGATCATGATCTCCTGGTTTGTGGGTTTGAGTCCCGCGTCGAGCTCTCTGCTATCACGGTGGAGCCTGCTTTGGATCCTCTGTCTCTGTCTCTCTGCCCCTCCCCGCCCTCTCAAAAATAAAATAAAACATTAAAAAAAATAAAATATAAGACAGATTTTAATGTAATCTAGTAAAAAAAGTTGAAGTGATATTATTGTATCTATTGTATCAGTCAACTAGGGCTGCCATAACAACATACCCCAGTCTGGGCGTTGTTGATAATTGCTTTCTCACAGTTCTAGAATTTGGGAAGGACAAGATCAAGGTGCCAGCCTATTTGGTTCATGGTGAGAGAGGCTCTCTTCCTGGCTTGAGGATGACCACCTTCTCACTGTGTCCTCACATGGCAGGGAGAAAGCGAGCTCTCTGGTCTCTTCTCACAAACACGTTAATTCTATCAGATCAGGCCTCCACCCTTATGAACTCATGTAACCTAAATTATCTCCCTACAGGCTCTACCTCCAGACACACACTAGGGCACTGGAGCGTCAACATATGGGTTTTAGTGGTACAGAATTTAGTCCCTAGCAGATACAGTTTCAGATTCTAGAATGGAACTAATTTTTAAGAAACTGTCAAATTCTGGTGTAATGCAGAGTCGAATTTCCATAATTACCTGAAAAAACTATTAAAATACCCCTTTTGGGGCACCTGAGTGGCTCAGTCAGTTAAGCGTCCAACTCTTGACTTCAGTTCAGGTCATGATCTCGAGGTTTGTAAGATCGAGCCTCTGAGCTGGGTGTGGAACCCACTTAGGATTCTCTCTCCCTCTCGCTCTGCCCCTTTCCTGGGTGTGTTCTCTCTCTCAAAAATAATATACATAAATAAATAAACACACCTTTATTTTCCAACTACATATCTGTTTGAAGCTGGATTTTCTTCACTTACATAATTCAACCAAAATAACTTACCCTAACAGATTGAATATAGAAGCATATATGAGAAGCTGGTTTAATGTCTTCCTTAATACAGTTGTGAAAAAGATTTAGGAAAATATAAAACTCTCCTAATTTTTAGAAAACATAGTTTTCATGAAATGTTATTTATGGCTTATTATTATTACTTTAATTTAAATATTTAAAATTTCTAGCAGTTCTAATTTTTAATAGGTAATCCACATGAACGTACACATTTTGAGGTCATCGAAGAGTTTTTTAGTGTAACAAGTCCTCAGACCCAAAAATTCTATAAGTGCTGGTCTAAATCATCTCTCAAAAAATTCAGATATATAGATGTTTTAACTATTTCATTTTCTTGAAGACATCTCTCTTAGAGCCTTCTGGCCTGCTACAGTCTGTCTGGCTGTCTTCTATACCCTTGTAGAGTTGCTGCCCTAGGGACCTTCTTCACCATCATCTACAGAAAATTATGACCTGTAGGTCAAATCCAGCCTGTCATCTGTTTTTAAGTAGAGTTTTACTGGAATATAGCCACGCTCTTTCACTTACATATTGTCTACTTTTGTGCTATAATGGCACAAAGGTAGAGTTGAGTGGTTGGGACAGAGACCAAGTGGCCTAAAAACTGAAAAGAAAAAAAAAAGTACTATCCTGTCCTTGACAGAAAAAGTTCCCCAACCTGTGATCTAGGTGATTCTTTCACTGCTTTCCTGGGTTGGTTTATTTGCTCCCTGAATCCTACGTCTTCCTCCTTCCTGATTTACTCTTTCATTCTGGTGAAGCACATCTTCTGGTAGCTTCCTGAGAAAGGATATATGAAAGGTACGTTTTTTTGAGGCCTTGCATATCTGAAAATGTCCTTTCCTTTCCTTTTTTAAAATTTTTAATGCTTACTTATTTTTGAAAGAGAGAGAGAGACAGAGAGGGAAAATGTGCACTTGAGCCTGAGCGGGGGAGGGGCAGTGAGAGGGAGACAGAGGATCTGAATGAAGCGGGCTCTACGCTGGCAGCAGAGAGTTCGATGTGGGGCTCGAACTCATGAAAGGTGAGATCATGACCTAGGTCAAGGTTGGACTCTCAACTGACTAAGCCATCCAAGTGCCCTGAAAATGTCCTTTCCGATTCATACATTTTATTGATAGCTTAGCTGGGTACAGAATTTTAGCATTAAAATCATAGTCTTTCAGGATTAGAAAGTGTTGTTTCATTGCCATCTAGCTTCTAGGGTTATAACAGAATAGTCTTAAGTTATTCTGAGTTCTGAACGACTGTATGTGACTTTTTTTTTCCTTCTTAGAAGCCAAGAGGATCTTTCCTTTGTCCCTGGTGTTCTGAGATTTTATGATGATATGGTCTGGAGATGATGTGTATCCACCATGGTGCTGGGCCCTGGGTTCTTTCAATCTGGAAAGTCAAATCCTGCAGGAAAGGGGCATTTTGTTGAGTTATTTTCTTGATCATTTCTTCTCCCTTTTTTGATTGTTCTCAATTTCTGGAATATTCATTGAAAAAATACTGGATATCCTGGACTAGTCCTCTAATTTTCTTATTTGTTCTATCTCTTTCTGGGACAACTCCTCAACTCTATCTGCCAACCAGAATTTTGAGTCGCCTTTATTTCTTCTATCATGTTTTAAATTTCCATGAGCTCTTCCTCCCTGCTCCTGTTTCTTGTTTTAAAGTATCTAGATCTTATAATTTCTTTAAAAAATTCTCTAGAGATATAAATGATCATTTCTTTTCCCTGTACAGTCTGTTTTGTCCTAGTTGCTTTTTTCTGTTTGTTTGCTTTGGTTTTTCTATTTCATGGTAGTGGCTTTAGTTTTAGTTGTCTCTCTCTCTCTTTTAAGTAAGCTGTATGCCCAGAGTGAAGCTTGAACACATGACCCCAAGATATAGAGTCGCACGCTCCACTGACTCAGCCAGCCAGGTGCCCCTTGGATGTCTCTTCATATGTGGAAGTGAAATCCTAAAATGCTGATTTTTAGTGAAATCCTAAAGAGCTCTGCTCGCGTTGAAGGAACTTGCTGCCTCTAAGATTCCCTACAGGGAGAGGAGCTGGGCTGTTGGTTGGGGAGTGCCTGAGGCGATGATCCTTAACTCTTCACACTCTGATTCTTCAAGAAAAGTTTCTCATCTCCGGACTCAAGAGTATAAGCCTTGGTGACCAGAATTCTGCGTTTAGCTGGACAAGAAAGCTGGGATGTTTAGCATTTAGGAGGCTAGCACTCAATCAACCTCTCCCAAGCGACCATTACCATTAAGTGTGTTTGGCGTCCCCCAGTTCAGACATCCTTAACTTCATCCTGTCCAGAGAATAAACTTCTGTTCTTCTTCCAAGTTACGGGAGGGGCAATCTTTCTAAATGAACTTTCAACCAATACGGTTAGTTTCCTCTTCACCCACCTCTCTTCCACTTTGTGCAGTTACCTGGTGCCATCAATTTCTGAATTTCTTTAGGGTTCGGCTATGCAAAATTGAGTTGTTTCTTGGCCTTCTCGATTGTTGGCTCAGGATTCAGCTTTCTTAGGACTGCTAAGTCAGTGACCACTCATCCATCTGCTTCCCAGTTCCAAAATTTTGTTGCTGTTGTCTGCTCTCCCATTCTCTTTGTCCTTGTGGGTTTATGTCTTTAAAAAAAATCTCTTCGTTGTTGTTTTAGTGAGGTTTTGGGAGGGAATGAAAGTCAATGTGGGTATTTGATTCTCCATCTTTATTTGGAGCCTCTTTGTAATTAAATATCTTCTTTTTACTTCCATTGAATATTACAGCATAAACATTTCCTATGCTCTTACACGGTCTCTGTAACAGCTCTAGTAACTGCATAACATCCCACTGAATCGGTGCTGTATGTTACTTAATCATTACCTTATTTTTGGATGTTTAGGGTTGCTTCTGTTTGTGGGGAGAAGACTAGTTTTTCCTAGAGTTATCTTCCATTTAGCTGTCTTATTTATCCCCCACCTTTAGGGAGTGCCTGCTGACATTCTTCTCCTTTCTGTGCTTGGTCCATAGTCTCATCATTGGGCCCTGATTATGGCATTGCTCTGTGCCAATTTAATTCATCTTCCAACTACCAGGTCACCTGCACAAAGATGTGGCACTAATCTTTCCAAAATGTCACCTTTCTCATGACCCTTCAGAGGAACCCTAACAACCCAGAATTCATTTGCAACTGTCATTTGAGGGTCCCCACAGGTTGACTCCGTGCCACCTTCCCAAACTCACAACCCTTTCCCCCCAGTGTCCTCCTTCAAACAGGGCCCGTTCTCCTAACTGTAGCTCCTTCTGCCCCTTCTGCCCCTTCTGCCACTGCCGGTCCACATTCACCTTTACATCTCAGCTCCTGCACTAAGCCTCCCCAGTGACTTTGTTTACACAATTCCTTCTTCCGTTTGATAAAAGATAAGAAAGACACCTATTTCTAATTGCTCACGGTCAGTCTGGCCTTCTAAATGGACTGACAGCTCTTCAGAGGCAGGGGGCTCTCCTCTGTTCTCTATGGCGACTGCCCGCACAGTGCCCTTCTACCACCGTGGGACTCCAGCTTGGCACCAGGCACAAAGTGGGCGATTAACAGGGACTCACTGAATGAACTGCTCACGCGTGTAAGCTGTTACCTTGCCCTCTGGGGTGAGTGTCCAGATCACAGAGAAGGTCAGCTTGTCTGTCATGGGATGGAGGCTGCACAGCTCCTCACACAGCAGCCTGGGAAGCATGGGGACAACCTGCAAGCAAAGAATAGGCCCATGAGCACATTGCTCTCTCATCTGCAGGAGTTGACCAGACTTGCGAGCCACCCAGAGGACAGAGTTCTTGTTGTTTTTTAACTTTTAATGTTTATTTATATTTGAGAGAGAGAGAGAGAGAGAGAAAGAGAGAGAGGGAGGGAAGGGCAGAGAGAGAGGGAGACACAGAATGGGAAGCAGGTTCCAGGCTCTGAACTGTCAGCACAGAGCCCAACGCGGGGCTCGAACCCACCAACCGTGAGATCATGACCTGAACTGAAGTCAGTCGCTCAACCTGACTGAGCCACCCAGGTGCCCCTAGAGGACAGAGTTTTGATGAAGAGCTTGAGCTTCCAGAGCAAACTGAAGATGGAGGCAGCACTGTCCCCTGAAGGCCACAGAAGGACCATGCCACCTGGCACATTTGCGAAGAGCCTCCAGAGAAATGGGAATGTGAACTGGAAAGGTGAGAAGAATTGGTAACGGGGAAAAATGATATTACAGCAATGAAAAATAATTACATTTTACTATATGCTAAAACTGAAACTCTAGAGTCAAGAATGAGTTGGACTTTTTGGATATAATCTTCCAGTTGAACTCTATACTTAAGAACCCAAGGTCTTACACTTAAGTCTTTAATTCAAGTTGTTTTTTCTTTAAGTTTATTTATTTATTTTTGAGAGAGGGAGAGAGGGAGAGACAGAGAATGAACGAATATGAGCATGCACACACGAGCAGGAGAGGGGCAGGGAGAGGGCGAGACAGGGAATCCCAAGCAGACTTCACGCTGTCGGCGCAGAGTCTGATGTGGGGCTCAAATTCACGAACCGTGAGATCATGACCCGAGTTGAAACCGGGAGTTGGATGCTTAACTGAGAGCCACCAGGCGCTCCTAATTCAAGTGAGTTTTTGTGTGCAGTGTAAGATGGGTGTCCAGTGTCATTCTTTGCATGTGGCTGTCAGTTTTCTCAGCACCATGTATTGAAGAGATGGTCTTTTCCCCCTTGTATGTTCTTGGCACCTTTGTCAAAGACTAGTTGGCCACATGTACACGGGTTTATTTCCAAGCTGTCTATTCTGTTCTATTGATCCATGTGTCTGTTTTTATACTAGTACCCTACTGTTTTGATTATTGTAGCTTCGTAACGTAGTTTGAAATGAGAAGTGTGATGCCTGCGGTTTTGTTTTCTGCCTCAAGATATCTTTAGCTACTCATAGTCCTTTGTGGTCCTATATTAATTTTAGGATAGATTTTCTATTTTTGTGAAAAATGCTATTGGAATTTTGATAGAGATTACACTGAATCTGTAGATAACTTTGGGGAGTATGAGCATTTTAACAATATTAATTCTTCCAATCCAAGAACACAGGATGCCTGTCTTTACACTTATTTGTGCCTTTATCAATTTCTTTCATTGACGTCTTACAGTTCTCAGTGTACACAACTTTTACCTCCTGGTTAAATGTATTCCTAAGTATTTTATTGTTTTTCATGCTGTTGTAAGTGGGACTGGTAAATTATCTCACATCTGTTAGGATGACTATTACCAAAAAGACAAGAAATAACAAAGGGTGGTGAGAATGTGGAGAGAAGAGAACACTCATACATTATTGAGGGGGGATCTAAATTGGTAGAGCCATAACGGAAGACAGTATAGAGGTCCCTCGAAACATTAAAAACAGAGTTACCATTTGATCCAGTAACCTCACTTCTTGGTATATACCCCAAGGAAATGGAATCAGTCCTTTGAAGAGATATCTGTGTTCTCATGCTCACGGCAGCATTATTCACAACCGTAAGACATGGCAACAACCCAAGTGTCTGTTGACAGATGAAGGGATAAAGACAATGTGTACATGCACATAAACTATGGCATTATTATCCATAAAAAAAGAAGGAACTCCTGCCAGTTGTGACAGCATGAATGAGCCTGGGAGGGCACTATACTCAGTGAAATAAGCCAGACAGGATCTCAAATACCGTATGGTATCACTTACATGGCAGTGGCTGGGGGGCTGGGGGGCGAAAAATGGGGAGATATAGATCAAATGGCACGTACTTTCGGTTACGCGATGAGTAAGTTCTGAGGATCTGAAGGTACAGCATGGTGACTACGGTTAATGGCAGGATGCGGTACACTTGAAATTTGCTGACAGTACACCTGAAGCATTCTCACCACACGCACACAAGACCTAACCGTGAGAGGCAGTGCGTGTATTCCTTAACTTCATCTTGGCAATCGTTTCACACTTTCAGAATACACAGTTGTGTTTATCAATGATTTGCCAATAAATCTGGGAACAATAAAAGAACCCAAGGGCTGAGTGTAAACTCATGACGGGGTTTCACCAAAATAAAATTGTAGAATCGATGCTTTCGTGATTGAAAGCAGTATCGCAGCTGACCAGACCACACGTCGGAACATCAGCAGGGATACTCCAACAAAGGATCACAGGTTTCCTAGGAGAATGCTCGGATCAACTGATCACTCATTTTGCAGTTCTTTAAGCCCAAATGATTTCTTCCCTTTATTGATCTTTCTAGTCCATAATAAACTGATCCAGTGGTATACCTTCTTTAATTAAAAAAAAAAAAATTCTCTCCAACTTACTTTAAAATGATGACTTCACAGCTGTCCCAGAATGCTACTTGTTTTCTCTAAAGTTCCAAAGATGAACACAGTATCTCTACCTGGATCTTGCTCTCTCCTCCCTTTAATCTATTCCTTCTTCCACACCTTTCTTGATTACCATCCACTCCCCTCCCAAACTAAACCAGCCACAGTAGCAGCCCTTTTTCAACACTCCCCGTGGTTTCTTACTCTGTGAAGTGACTGTACCTGGACCCTGTTTCAATACAGTAAATAACCTTTGGTATGGAAATGTAAATTCTAGAACTCATGGCCCACACCAGTAACAAATAATTAATAATTGTATGGCATTACTTGGCATTATTCTGAAGGATGCGCTATTTTTTTTAAACACCTGTGTAAAATCTAATGACCACCCGAAAACTTTTGGTAACAGCTTTTTGTAAGACAATCATTTTTGATGTTTTTTTTCTTGCCGTTGCTTTTATACCATCTGTTCAGATGACACTACATTTTCTTTAACTTATTTAATGAGTGTTAAAATATGATCTACATATTTAACATTGTCTTTCAGGTATCCGGTGTTTTACAAGATAATACGTCTTTACCTGCATACACATAAGGTGCAAAATGGAGAAAGTCTCAAGACCACACTGTCTTGGGACGAGATTGTAAAGATTTCCCATCATTTCAGGTTTTGGATTCTGCTATGGATGGAACTGTCCCCCCACCCCCGCAAATTCCTATGGGGAAGCCCTAGCCCTCAATGTCCCCGCACTGGAGGTAGGGTCTTGAGGAGGTAATTAAGGTTAAATGAAGTCACAGGGTGGGGCTCTGATCCAATAGAGAGAGGTAACTCTCCTCTCCCTGCCCCGCAGAGACACAGAAAAAAGGCCCTATGAGGACACAGCCATCTACAAGCCAGGAAGAGTCCTCACTATGAACCGAACTGGCTGGGACCCTCATCTAGGACTTCTATTCCCCAGAACTGTGAAAACATAAATGTCTGTTGTTTAAGCCACCTAGTCTATAGTATGTTTTATGACAGCCCAAGCTAAGATAGACTAAATCAAATTTGTTGGGTGTGAATTCTGGGATTCTTCTCTGCCCTGCATTATCTGATAATTATACCAATTGTATTTTGGTAGTAGGCTGCTCTCCAGGCATGCTCGTAGCCCAGGGCTTAATACCTCTTTACATAGTAGTGTTTCTTTCAAGTGTTCAAGGCACTATCTTATTTTGAATCACAAAGCTGAGCACATGCAAACATAATGCAATTCCTGACTTTGTGTTTGTCAAAAGAAAAGTCATTGCAATTAAATACAATGTGGTATCCTGGAGTGAACCCAAAAGAAGACATTGGTGGAAAAGCTGGTAAAATCCAAATAAAGTATGGAGTTTAGTTAATAGTAATTTCCCAGTATCAGCTTGTTAGTTATGACAAATGTCCTAGGGTAATATAAGATGTCAACACTGGGGGAACTGGGAAGTGGGACCTCTTTTCTTTGTACTGTCTTCGCAACTTTTCTGTTAAGGCTAAAATGAGTCTAAAATAAAAGCTTATTAAGAAAAAGCCACTGCTTTCTTGAGTTGATCTCATAAGTCTTACACATTTAAGTACGAAAGAAATTTAAGCTAATGAAATACAACCTGATCTGTTCTTATATATTAGAGTTTAAGGTTATGTTTTATTTGCAGAAAAGGCCTTTATCTCTCTCTCTCTCACACACACACACACACACACACACACACACACACACGTCTAAAGATCAGTAAACAGTAAAGTCCATACTCATCAGGAGCACAGTGCAGGAAAAAGAGTAAAGAATTTGAGGCCCCACAGACTTGAAGTCTAATCCTGGGCCCACCACCTCCTGTACACCCTGGGCAAACTAGTGGAATTCTGAGCCTTGGCTTTCTTACTGGCAAAACAATACTTAAGATGCTCAATACAAGTCCGCTCACCGGCCATCCCACGGCCCACCAGGTCCTTCGGTCACCCGGCGAGGCCTTCCCCTTCAGCAGGGCCACTCACCGCACACCCTTCACCTGCCAGGCCTGCTCACCGTTCTAGGTCTTGCCAAGATTGTTCTCTCTGGGACATCTTTCTGGATGTTTTACATCTGGCCAACTTTTGCACATCCTCGAAGATTCGGCTCATCATCATCCCTCAAAGGCATATTCAGATTCCCCCAGGGGAGGATGTATGGTGTTTCGTATACTTCCCGTCCCCCCTCCCTGCAGCTCTTTCGAAAAGGATCTGAGGCTGTCCTAAACAGCCACTTATTCCACTCTCCCAGCTCTCTCGTGACACTTCTGTAGCTCTTAACACATCCTAGTTACTTCTTTCCATGCCTCTCCTTCCCACCGCACCCTGGAATCTTCAGGAATGAGCACCAGCTCTTGTGCCCGTCTATCTCGTACCTGACACACAGCGGGCACCTTGTCTGCAAATGACTGACTTCTGCCCAGGGAATGAATCACTTATTCTTTCCGTGTTTACTGTTTATTGCATCACATTAAACATTTTATGAAATCCATGGTGGACTTCTATTTAAACAACCTGACACAAGAATTTCATAGACAGCATTTTAAGTAGAAGACAAACTGTTTTGACTGTTCTCTCCTAGACACGACTGGCACACTCAGTGGCCGCCCAGGTTATAAACACTGCTTCGTATCTTTTTTTCTTATACAGAGGACAACATTTTAATATTCAAATGCCAAAGAACCTAAGTGCTCATGAAGAAGCTAAACTTGAAAACGTTTTCAGGTAGTGTAATTATCTTTAGTTTTTAAAGGGCATTCCTTTTAATAAACTTTCACCAGATCTTGGGGCAGAATTCAGACGGTATTCAGAGAGAAGTCTTTATGCCCATGTAGTTTTGCAAATAGATGGTTATTTCTCTTTCAAAGAAGAGAAAGGATGAAGGGATGAAGAAGATATTACAATCACATCCGTGGTTTGGCACGTCGTGGCCTCTCATAAATTGGGGGGCACTGGCCCCGATTTCTGCTGGGGGGCACTGGTAATGCGCTCCATGACCCCGTGACACACGTGTCAGGTGCACACAGCACAGCAGGGATCCCCGTGGGAGGAGGGCCAGAGACACAGGCAGCCGCTCTCAATAAGCTGCTTCCTCGAATACAAGTCCTGCTGTTTCAGGGGAGCCCCACCTGGACCAGAGTCTGTGGTCTATGCATGCTCATCGGCTCTGTGACATCTGGACACAGCGCCTGGACAACCTCCCAGGCAGGGGTGGTGAGTGCAGGACACATCGAACAAGAGGAAAAGAGAAGAAAGGTCCCTCTGGGGGGTGAGAAACTGCTGGCTGTCAAAGCATTGTGCAACCGCTTATGCATCAGGGAGATGCTGTTGCTATGACTATGTTTCCTATCTCTGTTAAGAGCAGCAACACACTGCTACCAGTTAAACACACAAGCAAACAACAACAAAACCACACACACACACACACACACACACACACACACACACACACACACCCCTCCCACAGAACACCACTGGGTGTTATCTTGTGATTTCTCCACTCTCTTCCCCCTGCTACAACCAATCAGTTCCCAGAATCTGTAGGTTTTACATCTAAATCTCTCTCAAATGAGTCTTCTCTCCTCTCTGTCTTCCACTGTTCAAGTGTGGCCACGTTCATCTCTCTTGGGTTATATTTGAATAGTCTTCTAAACCGGCAGCAGAGTTCTGGAGTGGAAATTATTCTGGGTAAGGTTTCCTTATTATTCTCCATACTTCTGCATCTCCTTACTCTACTCTACCCAATGATAATCTGCAAACCCATTTACAGTAGGACACATGGCCTTTGCCTTTCCAATAGCTGATGAATTGAATTTGACAGTTTGATTTTTCGCTTGTCCTGCTAATGAGGGAGGGTCCAAACACCTGCAATGGGGTGGAGACGTGTCCAGTAAAGCCTGAACCCTCTGTCTCTGTGTTCAGTGGCCAAGGGTCAACGGTGGCCAAAAGCTCTCAATGAGAAGCTGGCAGAGGGCCTCTATCTCCGAGGAGAAATCAGAGACATCATGGGGAAGCCAACTTCCCGTGTACCCAGTCCCACCCCTTGCTGTGTGATATGGATTCTTGGATGGGGAGGGGAAGCAGCTAGGGGCTCCTTGCTCAGGATGTCCATTTTAGCACCAGGCCGAAGACACCTATTGCTCTAGTTCTCCTGGAGTCCAGCTGGACACCAGCATGTTGGTAAACTCTCCTAAAATTCAATGAGCAAAACTCCCTGCCTACTTTGGGGTGGTTATTCAAAGCCTCAAGGGGCCACAGCTGAGGGAAAGGGCACTGGTACTGATAACAATTTTCCTCCCTCTGGCCTCACTATTCTTCAACCACATGGTTGCCAAGGTGATTTTCTACCTGAAACAAAGGAGACCATGTCCCTTCTCTACTTGCCCTCAAGATGAAGTCCACACTCCTCAGCTTGCCACTCCAGGCCTCTCTTTGTAACTTCAGCTTTTGGCTCCTGCAATTTCTACTCCAGAAATTCCAAACTGCTTTGTTCCTCGTCGAGCCACTGCCTGGAATGCCCTCTCTACCCACGTGTCTACCTCGAAATTTTTGACTTAAAATTTGAAACGCTGCTCAAAACTCAATTTTGTCGTGAGGCGCCTTGGCTCTTTTGGAAGCTCCTCTCCTACCACCAGCCCGGGCAGGTACGACTTCTCTGTCCTCCCTAGTGCTCCCCACCTCCCAGACGACTTCCGTAACTGGAGGGGGCCCGGTGTACTGTAAGTGCTCGTTACGTGCCCACCTCCTCTGACTTCCCCAGGGCAGGACCAGCATTTCCCTCATCTGTAACACCTGCCACCTGGCACACAGCCGGCCTCAACAAATACGAACTGTATGAAGATCGACAGCCCTTCAGGCATTGGAGAAGGAAAGGGACTTAAAGGGTTCTAAGTCTCCGTAAGCATGCTTCGGGCCAGCATTAAAGTTGAATCAGGGCAGAGTTTAAAAGCTGTCATGGAAAAAAAGGGACATGGTGACAGGACACTGACTTTCTAAGCATTCTGGACTAGGGCTTGGGAGACTTGAGAGAAACTGATCATTTGGGTAAATACGCCATTGCCCAAGGCAGCTGGGTGGGGGTACCATCCAGACTATAAAATCTTATATTAGCCTCAGAGAGCAGAAACATCTGCTAAAGCCACAGCAGGCAGGCTGGCCAAGTTCAGCAACGGGTTAGCCAGGACAGCCCTGTGACCAACGGAAAGGGCCACAGAGGGGAAGAATCAATCATCCATGCAAAGAGGAACAGGAGGGACTAGCAGCAGCAGGGGGGCTACTGAAGCTCAAGGGAGCCAGATGTCAGCGACCCAGCCGGGAAGGGGCAAGCGGGGGTGGGGGGGTCTCCTGCCCCTTCCAGCCCGGGTCTCCGCTGGCTCCCAAACTCCCTCACACCCTCGAGAGCCCATTGGCTGCTGGAGCCTGGGAACTTAGGGAGTTTTTCTCCTCTTCTCTGAGGACTTCAAGGTTTTAGCAGGAAGGTACAGCTGGCCCCCCACTCACACACTGCAACAACCTAAAGGGAATTGATATCTGCCAGCCAACATCTCTGTTGAAAGAGTTTCCTTTTTCATATCAACACTTCCACGAACTCCGAATCTGATCAACTCTGCTGCACAGTTTGACATTAACAAAACATCAACACTCTGACAACCTGCTGGGGTCAGAGAGGAACATCTTAAAACTCTTTGGACTCCACGTTAAGACAGGCTTCCAGTCCCAATCTTTGATCTCTATTATAAAGCAGCACCAATAAAATAGCGTAGAGATTTATGGGCAAGCTTTCATTTGAGCTGTTTCACACCTAAAATAACATGACTGCTCCGGCCAACGGGCAGACAATTCAGGTTTAGGTTTCAACTGTTTAGGGTTTCTTTTACTTTTAAAACTTAATTCACTTATTTTTAAAAATCACCTTACATTTTACAATTTCATTGTAATTCCCGCTCAGGGAAGACAGCCAGGAGACATTTACTGGGTAGATGTCACGTCCTTCTGAGGAGGACAGGCCTAAAGTTAGATGGTTGGTCCCCTAATGGGCAGATACCTGATTTTTGTCAAAAAGAAAGAGTGCGTCTTTTCATGGGACTTAAATGGACAGTATTCCAATTGATCTGTTCTCCTGAGTATGCCCTATTGGTAATGAGAGTAACCAAATACTTAACACTGTGAATAAAATCCCAACAAAAAGGATTTCATTTTAAAGACAGTAAAATGGTATTTGGACCCAATATCTGTTTTACTGTATATTCCTAATCTATGGAATAATTCCCCAAATCAAGCTTGACCTGTAATTCTGATGTCAGTTACTTATAAGCCAGTAGCCCTGAATGAAAAGAAATCAGTGCCACATTCCCTATAGATGGGAAATCGCCCGCCCCCCTCCCCCAATGTACACCCTCCTTCCCCCATCTGATGAAGTTGGGAGAAATTCTGCCAAATGAGAAAGCAGAGAATCTGGAGGAAGAGGAAAGCAGCTCATCCAGCTTTTAAGAAGACCTTTATAGGCAAAGTAAAGTGAAAACAGTAGAAAAGTTCCTGGACACAGTCCTTCAAGAAACAAAAATGAGTAGGAAGAAAGGTCAGAGTCGTGGTTCAAAGGAATCAGAATGCACAGCTGCTGTCCAAGGTTGTGGGCAGGCGCCGCTCGCTCCGGCCAAGCTGGGGGCTGCTCAGGGGCACACCGGCCCTTCCTCCACTCAGCTCCCCGCTTTGAGAGCTCAACAGCAGAGCCCCAACACTGCAGTCCCAAAGACAAATTCTAGAACTGTGACAATCACAAAACCAAAGTAAAGAGAATAGGAAAGGAAATGTGCTTAGTTATTTAACCCAATTTTATTTTTCCATTTTTGGTTTTGGAAACATAATTCCTGGTTATAAAAGGAGAATGCAACAGCTAGATAAGAGAAAGCCACCTGCTTGGACAAAGAACTTCTAATTGTGGCTAGAATTCCTAAATATGTGAATCTGAAGAACAGAGTTAAACTGGTCTACGTGGAGAGAACAATTCACGTCATTCACTTTATGTGGTCTTCAAAGTCTAAGCGATTGCTGCTTCTGTTTCTCTTCCCATCATAACATTATAGTTTTGTAGATACAAGGGGTTCTGGAGTCTTATCTCCCTTTCCCTAAGAGGCCTTGGGCCGGATTTGGCCAACTGCACTTTTAGGTGGGAGGTATGGATGGGATGTCTCCAACCTGAGGTTATATTAAGTGTAAACAATGTACAAATATCAGAGCTGTGTTCTCAGGAGAGCCAAGCTGTGAGCGAGGGACCTGGCTTTTGATGTTGTTCCTTTGTTTGAGTAGGCCGGATACCTACACTAGAAGGAGCCAGAGTGGAGAGAAAGTCATCCCCACAAAAGCTTCAAAATGAAAACACTTTTGTTTAGGTATGATACACACACACATACGCACAAGTCAGAAAACATAAGTGTGCATTTTCACGAACTGAAAGCTCACGTAATCAGCACCCAGGTCAGGAATCATTAGCTGTCCCCCCGCTACTCGGGCCCTCTTTTCTCAAGCGTAACCACTATTCTGACTTGTGTTCACTCTGCCCGTCTTTGAACTTTATACACATGGACTCACATGCTGCATACTCTTGTGCCTGGTTTCGTTCACCAGGCTTCTCTGTGGTTGTCAATCTAGAGTCCTACCGTGCGACTATACCAAAATTTACTTGTTCGCTCTAGAGTTGATGGGTACTGAATAGTTCCTGGGTTTTTGTTTGTTTGTTTGTTTTTTGGTGGTATCACACTGTTATTTTAATTTACGTTTCCCTAATAACATATGATGAGGAGCATCTTCTCATATGCTTATTTGTCATCCGTATATCTTCTTCAATGAAAGGCTTTTCCATCTCTGAGACTCCAGATTATCTTGTCAAGGGCAGGTCAGGGGATGAAACTTTCTCAAAAGGCGTTTTCATTCCTTTCTCCTGCTCTAGTGTGACAATGCCGTAGACATTACCGAAATGAACACATGTGGCTGGGTTAAAAAAAAAAACAACTTCATAAAAACTGTGGCTCATATGGGCTGCGTGTGCACAGCCCTACTCTGGAACAAGAGTTTGAAGGCAGTTCCTTTTCCTCATTTCTTTCCGAACACGGGCACCTGTCTGAGTCACTTGGGAGGCAGGGCTGCTCTGAAACTTCAGATGCGCCCCCATGTCCTGCCCTGGTATCTCTTCAGTTTGGTTCTTTTTGAATATAGAATGAAAACCTGCAACCACAGAGGGGAAGCACTTTTCCAAAGAAAACCTTTTCTTAAGACCTCACTGGATGTGAGAAAAGATGTTCAGACAAGATTGCTGTTCCTCATTTTTTTTTTTTTAAGGAAAGAGGAGCAAACAAAGGACGCAGACTAAATAGAACGTTTTTTTAATCCAACAAACTGGAGACCGGTGCTTACCTTCTGAACCAAGTAGACACTCGTGGCTCTCTCAGCAGCTACTTTATCCAGAGGGGATCCCTCAGGAACAAAGTAACTGACGTCAGCAATGTGAACCCCCACTTCGAAGTTGCCTGTAAATGCAGAAGAAGGCTGATCAGTGTGGTACGGAAGGTGACAGCCATCCCTCTCAGGAATCCTTCCCAAGAATGCATGGCATTCTCTGAGGCTACGAGACTTGAGGTGCAGGCCTCCGTTTCCAGTCCTGCTGGGCAATCTGCTGCCCCCTGTGATTTGCATGGTTACTTTCCTCACTGTATAGTGAGATGGTGAGATTTTTATCCCCAGGAAGCAACATTAACCATCTTCACGAGATGTTTCCCATTTCTAAAGGCCTCTTGTCTTTGTAAACATCAGCAGACTTGCAAAAGAAGGCTCATTTTGGACGGTGAACAAACCCTTTCAGGCGACTGGAAGTGAGAGAATCCCTGAACCCTGGAGATTCTGCCTCTGACTTCTCTGCTCTTCCTGTTCATTCTGACCACAGCCTTTATGTGGAGATCTACACCTGGCCTTCCTGCCTCGATACTGCCTCTTCTCACCTAGCCCTGCATACCGCTGCCTAGAATCTTCTCGGCCATGGGCCTGGTGATGCCACTCCTTAGCCTGTAAGCCATGTCTTCACTTAGTCTCACCCCGACCTGCCACGCCAGGCCTTCCAGCTTCCCCCTCCACATCTCTATTACGCGGCTGTCCTGGGAAACCTCTTACCATTCCCAGAACATACCCTACCTCATCCCACTGAGATGTCTGCTTGGCTCATGTTTTTTCTTATGTTTGGGATCATCTCAACAGGATCTGCCTATCAAAACCCTTCTTACCTTCTAAGGATCAACTGAAAGAGAATCCCAGAACAAGAAGAGATTCTCTGCCCTCTGTTTCTTCTACCTGCACTGTCAAAGCACCTGATCCATAGATGAAGATGATGACCACGGTCTTTCCTTCAGGGCACTCATCTTGCCAGATACCACAGCGCATCTTTATTGGCTTACATATTTACTGCCTTCCTCTCTCCCTATGGCATAAGCTCCAGCAAGGCAGAACCTTCTGTGTAAAGTTCACTGGCGTAGGGGCAATACCTAGAAGGATGCCTGACAAACCATAGGCATTTAATAAACACTTGTTGAGTGAACGAATCAAGAATTGACTTATTTGCCTGTTGTCTTTTCCCTTCTGGTGAAAGACCTACTTTCTTCCCCTTTCAGAATTGCCCTTTCCCTTCCTGGTAGAGCTGGTTTTCAGCAGGCCCTGCCTTCCCTAACAATTCTGCCAGAGAGATGGTCGGATGGCATAGGCTGGTGGGATTACAGCTAAAGTGGGGTTGAGGGAATGGTTAGGTTGTAAATTTAAGGTTTACTCTTGAACATCCCGTAAAGCATCTCTCACATGTAGCTTATGTGATTATACACACACACACACACACACACACACACACGCATATGAAAACGGGCAGCATGGACAGAATACAAAAGAAGCGTACACATGTAAAGTAAGCGTGTAGTATGACGAACGCATCGTGGGCAGACAGAGGCACACTGATGATATCAACACAAAGATGAATTTGCATTAAGTAATGAGAGAGAGAGGGAGGGAGGGCGAGATGGGGGGAGGGGCAAAGGGAGAGAGAGACTCTTAAACAGGTTACACGTTCAGCGTGGAGCCCGACGTGGGGCTCCGTCTCATGAACCATGAGAACCTTACCTGAGCTGAAATCAAGAGTTTGGACGCTCAACTGACTGAGCCACCCAGGAGCCCCTAATTTGATTAAATTTAAATATATGCATGATGTCATTCTACTATATCCTATTCTTGTTCATAGTAACTTCAGGAGAAAGGATCTCTCTCTGGGACCCCCGACACCAAGGAACGTTGTAAGTCTGGAGCTGCCAAGGAAACATCTTTGCCACACAATCATGCCAATATAGAAAATAATAGGTCTAGAAAAAAAAGGGAGAATCATTATGACCTCATTTGAACTCCAGGATCCAGCTGAACTTGAAACTAGCCTACTTATGGACTTGGCAGTTCATGAATCAATCAGTTCCCTTTCAGTTATGACTCACAGGAAGAGTCCTGACTGATACCCAAGTTGACTCAGAAGAGCTTCCGAACACATCACTACCTGCTCCTCTGGTTGCCTAGACAATCAGTCCTAAAGTATCACACATTTTATCTGCACATTCTGGAGTTATTTATTATCTTCTTATTCCTTCCTCGCTGGAGGAGACCATTCTTCCTGTAGTTTTTTAAAATGGAAAATCGTTCAAGCATGGGATGGTTGAAATAAGGGGTTCAGGGGAAGAACAGAATTTAAGGTTCCCCATTCCTCATCTGCCTCGCACTCAGGGACCACCCTCCTACAGGGCGTTTGTTGGGTCTTTCCGCCCATGCCTGTAGCATTAATACATGAGGGAAAACCTAAGTCCGTCTAAGAGATCCCGGCTGCTGTGGGATAATATAATAGACCTACTTCCCACAGAGGAGAGGGCTGTCTGGAAAGAGAAACCAGTGTGGCTCAGAGTTCAGCGGCCTCACTCTGAGAGCCACGCAGCTGTGCTGTTGGGTCACTGGGAGCAGGGACACCTGCCCTGTGATGATCGAGGAACTCAACCCTAAGAGAATGTGGCCAAGAGTCTCAGACAGCTCAGTTTCCAATTTTGATATTACAAGTATCTAAAACCAACACTTGGGGAAGGTAAAATAAAGTGTCTTCTTTTGAAGTCAGAATTATAATATATTGGCCTAACAGGTAAATATTGACTAAAGGAAAAGAGAGGATTATTACATCATGATATAAGCCATAATTTTAAATTCGGTCTGTGTGTTGTTACTACACATGAACTTTCTGTCCTTAGTCAAAATTGACAAACTGACAAAGAGTTCATTACAGGAGATAAAACATGAAGGAGGCCAATCAAAACATATTTCAGAGGCTTAAATTTCACTCAGAATTCCCAGCAGAGCTTCTAAGACCAGCAAAGAGAAGCTCTCTTATTTTCTCCTTTGGACCTTTTTTGTGGAAACCCTAAGTAAATATTTTATTACATATATTTACATAATGTGAACTTGCAGAACTTTTGAGGTAGTGGCACTGCAGTTTTTATTCCATGAAAGAGAAAATATAAATCCAGAACATTCTGGATTATATGCTGCCAAACCATTTAGGATCAATTTGATGTTTTTTTAAGGAATACTGTCTTCCATAAAAAAGTATTCATCTTTTTAATAAAATTTTTTAATTGTTTTTTTAATGTTTATTTATTTTTGAGAGAGAGAGAGAGAGAGAGACAGAGAGACAGAGAGACAGAGAGCGAGCGGGGGAGGAACAGAGAGAGAGGGAGACACAGAATCCAAAGCAGGCTCCAGGCTCCGAGCTGTCAGCACAGAGCCCGACGCGGGGCTCGAACTCACGAACCGTGATATCATGACCTGAGTCAAAGTTGGACGCTCAACTGACTGAGCCACCCAGGCGCCCTCCATATAAAAGTATTCTTTAAAATATGTTTTACATCAAAAGTTTTCATCTAGTGGGGCTAAGGGAAGCCCTGATGGTTTTCAAGAGCTGGGGAAGCAGGTGGAGGCAAAGTCCCCAAGGCCGGCCATGCTGGACTGGCTTTGCTCAGTGGTGCCTCAAGATTAACATGAATACATTTGGAATGAAGCAGAGAGGACATCCCAAGTGCTTCATCCAATTAAAACATAAATAGAACCTTGTCTTAAAAGGTTAAGACAAGGGCTTAAAAACCACCTTGTCTAAGCCAGCCTCCCAGCCAGTCCAGTCACTTTCCAACAGCATCCCTGCTCAGTGGCCCCTGACATGTCCTCAAGGGTTGGGGGAGCTCACGTCTTGAAGCCACTTGCTCTGTCTCTGAGGAGTTCTTGTCATGGGAAAGTGCTTCCTCGCAAGGATCCACGATACACAGAAATGAAGCCTCTGGTTTACTCTGGCTCCGGGCATCCACGAGAGGTGATTCCTCTGTTTAAGGTGCTCATGGTCTCCTGGGGTTGGCAGATACGACAATGTGGTGACAGTGTGTCACCAGCACTATGACAGAGGAAGGTTACACACCCTTCCATATGGGGGCGAGTGGAGCTGAAGTCAGCCGTTAGTTCAGCGAGAACATGTGCAAGTGCTCCGAAGTCAGTAACGGCTGTATGAACACATACTGACAATGACAATCATAAAAATGATAACGAGGAGAGGCGCCTGGATGGCTCTGTCGGTTAAGTGCCCAACTTCAGCTCAGGTCATGATCTCATGGTCCGTGAGTTCAAGCCCCGCGCTGGGCTCTGTGCTGGCTGCTTGGAGCCCAGAGCCTGGAGCCTGCTTCGGATTCTGTGTCTCTTTCTCTCTCTGCCTCTCTCCTACTCACTCTCCGTCTCTCTCTGTCCCTCAAAAATGAATAAATGTTAAAATTTTTTTTTTAAAGAAATGATAATAAGGACAGTAGTAGTGACTGTTTCATGTCTACTTTGTGCCCAAGGGCTCCACATACACTGACCTAACTTTGACACAGGCACATAAACTGTATTTCACGGATGAATCATCTGAGCCTCAAAGAGGCTCCAAGTCATTTGTCCAAGATTATCTGCCTGGTAATAACCCCTGCATTCAAAACCAGGTTCAGAGACTTTGCTCTTTTGATCACCCCCAGCCCCCTAAACTCCAAGACAAGACAATACAACCCAATTTTTCATCTCAATGGGGCCACAGCTCAAAATCTCTCCCCATCTCTAGGCAGATTCAATAGAAGCCATTCTTGGCCATGGACCCAGAAGGCCTGCTGGGGACTCTCCCCAGCCTTGCCCCCAGCCACATTTCTGTCCCTGCAGTCTCTTGGTTCCCACCGCCACTCCCCTTCACCACCTGCAGCAGAGCCAGCTGTAAAACAACTACAAAGTCATCAAGTTCAGTTCTATTTAACTGTGAGTCCTTAAGGTCCAGCTATTCCTTTCTAAGTTTCTAGCTTATAGTGGGTCTTCCTTGGCTGGCAGCAGAGGCACTATCCTCAGTACCTGAAAGGGCTGTGTCTATTATGGGCGGGGACGGATCAGGCTACCCCCGTGAGATGTGAGACCAGGGCCTTCCAGACCTGGGCCACTTGAATTCACTTTTACCCACTGCTAAGACCAAACAGCGGTGACAGAGGCCCTTCTTGACCCAGAGGCTCTTCCTGACACTTGTTTTGATCCAGAATGTCAGGCAACAACACTGCCATGTGTACCTCAGCAGCAAAAAAGTAACTGCTTTTGTCTGGGTCGCTAATGGCCTTTGTGTTGCTAAATACAAAACTTTTTAGGCCTGACTTGGCCTGACCTTACAGGGCATCGGAGACCTAGTGATGTCTCCTTCCTTGACCCCCGCTCCCTTGGCTCTGGGTGTGAGCCTAACAGTGCAACTGCTCCTTCTCAGGCTCCTCTTCCTCTCCTGTCCCTTACACGTGGGCGTGCCTTCGAGCTCTGCCCTGGGTTGCCTTCTCTGTCCATTCTACTTTCTCCCTCATGTCTGAGCCATTCCCAGGAGTTCAAGCCTCATCTCTGTGCTCTGGTCTCCTTATTCTGTGCCCCCAGCCTCGATTTCTCCGAGCTCCAGACTGACAAGCCACTTAGCTGTCCCACAGGCACCTCACACTCACACCTCTGAAAGTCACTATGTCTCTTCCTGTGCTCTCCATCCCACGAAGTGGGATCACCTCCCCTAAACTAAAAGGGGCACCATCACTGCCTAAACCTAAAAGAAACTAGGCCTCACTCAGCCCGTGTCAATCAATCACTCTGAACTCTCTCCCCTACGTCGGCTGGTCTCTCTTCTTCCCACCGACCCCACTGTGGCCAGAGCCACCATTTTTCCTTCGAAGGAAGATCTAACAACCCCCTTGTTGCTCTCCCTGACATTTGTCAGACCTACTTTCCACGCTGAAGATAACACTCTTTCCAAAATGCAAACCTCCCTGTCACCCTGCTTCTCTTCCTGACGATTCCTACTCGTCCCACAGACTAGTGCATAAAGCCTACTCCCTGATGACCTAGGCCAGGTTCACCCCCTCTCCCGTGTCTTTCTACAGCACGACACTCCCCATGCACCATCCCCCCACCCCCACCAGCCCGACTTTCACCACTTACTGAAAGTCAGTCATGAGATATCTCCCCCACCCTCTGTCATCGGCATGAAGGGCAGGGAGAGGGCCAAGCACAGAGTCAGTGTCTGATGTCTACTGAACGAATCAGGAAATGACAAAAACATAGGGCAGATTCATTGCCCATCCGGGTTGAAAGGGGCTGTAAATGCTGCCTGGTCTGACTGTGCAGAGTCCTCCCCACACCAGGTCCTCCCAGAGTGAGAGCAACCTATGCCTGCACACCTCAGGTGACTTAGAAATCACTACTTCTCAGCATAGTCCACTCCATCCTTGGATGGCAATGCCAATCAAAATCATCGCCCCCTTTAGAGCCAAAACATGTCTTTCTACAGCTTCTACTTTTTGGCTCAGTTCCACCCCATGGCGCTGCCCAGAACAAGCCCAACTCTTAGAGGACAGCAACGTGACTGAGAGAAATGAGTGCAGTGGGAGATCTCTTCCAGCAGGGCTGGGCTCTGCTTTTGGGTTGGCACTGGCTTTGAAATAGTCAGATAGCACGGGGCCCCCTGGATCTTCTCTCCTTCAAGCTAAATCACCATATGGCTTGGCTTTGAATCCCCTCATAATCCTCAGCATCCTCCTAATAACCACCTTCATTCGTTCAATTAGCCATTCAACAGATACTTGTCATGCTCCTATTACGTGCCAGGTACTTTTCCAGGCACTGGGGACATACAAGTACACAACACTGATAAGGTCCCTTCTCTTAGGGAGCGTACATTCTAGTGGGGAGAGAAAGACAAGAAGCAAACAGATAAATGGTAAGAGAACTTAAGACAGGAAAAAGGACTCTGAAGAAAATAAAACAGGCTGAGGCGATGAGGATGCCTGGGGATCACCTCAGATTTAGTTCATAAAGGTCTCTCCAGGGGAAAAACGGAGACCTGTGTGTCTCAAAAGGACCATGTCACACGATGGCATGGGGGAGTGCATGGCAGGCAGAATAACCAGAGCGAAGGGTCAAAGGCAGTAGCAAGCTGGTTGTGTCGACGGTGGAGAAAGAAGGGGAGACCTGGAACCTAGAAGGCTAGTGAGGTAGATGGGGCCTTGATGAGAGACACCCTGCTGGGCCGGATGAGGCATTTAGATTTTGTTTCCAGTGTTGTGGGAAACCACTGGAGAGTTTCCAGCAGAGAAGTGAATATACCACCTTCTCACTTTATCACCTCTTCCCTCTGCGTATCACAGTTCCTGCGAATGCCGTCTGAGGTCATACTGAACTGAAAGGCAGCCAAGAAGAACTCTTAGGAATGGTGCTGCCAGGCAAACGAATCCAGTCGATCCTTCAGTGAAGTAATATGCTTGGTGAACAAACACAGAGGATGCAAAGAAGCATAACCTGTAAGACACATCGATAGATGCCAACCCATACTGGATCTCCCATCGCACAGACTGGCCTCCATCCAGCCTACGTGATGGGAAAATGATGCTCTTGCTTGGGTCACCCTCTTGCCCCTGTGGTCAGTCTTCCCAACAACATGGGTCGTAAGAGCAATAGAAAACCGTGTTCTGAGAGCTCAGAAAGGGTAATTCAACAGAGAGAACTGAGAGAAAGGGACTCTCTGCTGTCTAGACTTCCCCAGCACTGCAGGGCCTCCTTCAGGGCAGCACACTCAGCCAGCATGCAGGCCCTGGCCTTAGTCTGGCCCGTTGCATTTGAGAGACAGATTCACGGTTGAGGAACAACTGGGCTTGGCTCACCTTGGAGCCACACAATAAACTCCATCTTTTAGTTGGGGTAAGCAAATTCCCTCACTTTGGTGGAAACACCGATTGGGTAAGAGAGACAACTCAAACTCTGACGTCTTCCAGTTCTGTGCGGTATCTGGTTATGTAATCAAACACAAAAGTTGACCACTGGTACAGCAAGCCATGGCAGTACTCCACGGCCATGACGTGGCAATGGTTTGAGGATATTTCATAAACTTAAAAGGAGTCAAAGTGAAAAATTCTGGGGCAAGTAAATCTGAATGCAGCGCAAGGTACCCACGTATGAGGAGGGGGCTGTACACGAGGATTTCTCAGATCCTCCTGAGGGCCAGGAGTTGAAGAGTCCGCACACTGCCTCTTTTAATTTTCTTTTTGCCATCCAGCAAAGGGTTAATGAGGACCTTCAGGTGCAAACTCCTTAACCGGTGAGCTCACCTTTTGGGACTAAGCAGCTTAGAGAGCCTTTTTCCTTCATCATTACAAAGGGCTCTATCAATCTGCAAGTACTCAACTAAACTGCCCACACAGCAATTTTTGTCATGTCCAATCTAATTCTCAGGAATCTAAGTTTAAATTTATATGAACAGCATGGAAGAGGAACACCCAGGTAGTAAATTCCACTTTTCCCCTTCCAAATGATTTGAGCAATGGCCTCCTTCATTAACAGGAAAGAGAATGAGGAGCTGAACATGGGAGGCTGGCACACCCAACGTCTGGGAATTTCCAGGCCTTTCAGAAGTGAGTGGGGAAAGCCCAGGTCAGCCGGTCAGGCCTGGGACAGAGCGTGGAGCAGAGGCTCGTGCAAAGCTCTGAGTGCAGGAGGGCAGGAGTTTGGTCTTTCCTCGATGCCAAAAGAGTGTAAAGTCAGAGGGGCC
Organism: Panthera pardus; assembly: GCF_024362965.1. Lineage (NCBI taxonomy): Eukaryota > Metazoa > Chordata > Mammalia > Carnivora > Felidae > Panthera > Panthera pardus. Next base: position 7,685,960 of record NW_026526655.1, read on the forward strand.
AAGAAGGACCCTTGAAGGTGGCTATGCAGTTAGCAGGTCCAAATAATTAAGGGTGGGTGGGGTGTGAATGGGGTGAACTGGCCGCTGTTTTAAGGTTGCCAGGGTTGGGTGATGGGAACAAGGAGTTTCATTATACTATTCTGTCTACTTCTGTGCATGTTCAAAATTCTCTATCCAAAAATTAAAAAAAAAAAAAATTTGTAGGGGCTGAAGCCAAGGAAAGAAAAAAGTTTAAAAGGGAAAAATCCAGTTAAGTAAAACTAGCTACAAGTTTTAAGAGAAGGACAAGCCAATAGAGGCAGGAGAGGGTTACTGCCTAAGCAGAATTAAAATGTCCCCAGTGATGATTTCTGGAGGTTGAGGATATGGGGACTATTCCTTTCTACATTATACACATTTGTAATGTTTCCAGCTTTCAAAGGCTGGAAAAGCAATAAAGATAAAAAGTATAAAATAAAAAATGCAAACCTGGCTTTAAAATGTCTGGAAAAAATATGTCAAGATGGTAACAATGGTTTTCTCTGAGTGGTAGAATTAGACATTTTTCTGTTTGTTTATATGTAGATTCTAATATTTCTATCATAAATGCACTGTTTAACTGTTCTTCCTTCCTTCCTTCCCTCCCTCCCTCCCTTCCCTCCTTCCTTCCTCTCCCTCTCCCTCTCCCTCTCCCTTCCTTTCTTCTTCCCTTCCGTCTGCCCTTCCCTTCCTTCTTCTTTTCCCTTCCCTTCCTTCTTCCCTTCCCTTCCCTTTCTAAATAAAAACACACCAACAAAATGCTCTGTCCCCGCCCCACCACCTCCCGATCGCAGATTCCCCACCACACAGCAATAGAAAGCACCACAGGCTGGTCTGGGCAGGGGGCAGTGAATGGTGGCAGGTCACCTGCCAAGTCTCCTGGTGGATAAGGGTGAAGAAAGCACTTTGCAGGCCGTTTCTGTTACAGGTGAGCTCAGTAAACGAAGCGGCACGAGTAGGCACGCTCCTTCTAAATAAGAAACAACTATTTTCAAGCCAGAAACGTGACTCCAGTTTACAGCAGCCTGTGGCTTTTGCCGTCACTTTACAGGCCCAGCATCTGTGCACGGCTAGCACAGGGAACCTACCCCTTCTCCTGCCTGTGGCAGGCAGGCAGGCAGTGCGTGCGCGATCCCAGCAGACCAATTTTTCACGGACACGCATTCGAAAACCAGATTTCAGCATGTTTTCACACCCCTTTGTGAGGTTTTCTATTTTAAAAAAAGCCTCTCTACAAAACATAATTACTGGTCTCTAATAGGCGACTTTAAAAGAGATGTACCATTTTCAACAAGTTTTAAAGAAATCTAAGCATCTGTGTGTATTTAAATGCCCGTTCGCTAAATCTAACTGTTCCCAACAACTGCTTAATCTGATTCCAGCCTTCCTTTCAGCTGAAATCAAAGCAACTTTCATATTCACCTTGAACTTTGAGAGGCTAAAGCTTTTAAAAGCTTTATGTCCTGTGACAAAACCCCTTAATGGCTTTCCTCTCATTCTGGAGAAGCCGTTTTAGGCTCTTGTTATTTTTTTCCACCATATCAAATTAGCTCTTTTTGGATCTAATTACTCAGTCTCGTTAATCTCTTTTGCATGATGGAGAGACTGTTTTCTGATTCCCCAAGGCTTCTCGAAAATTAATAAGAAATTACATCCATGATTTATGGCCGCTTACGATAGGCATTCACCTCACTGATTGCCCCATAAAAATAGCGCATTGACTGCTTTCTTTCTAGAGCACCTTGTATTAATTCATGTAATCCTCACAATGCCGTAAAACAGATCTCTTCCTACAGATGAGGAACCTGAGGCCCAGGGAGGTTAGATACCTTGTATCAAGGTCTGGCTCCCAAACCTACGCCTTTAACCGCTACTTGATGGGATTTGCTCCTGAGTTTCAGGTGTCTGACTAATTGGTAATTGCTTTTGTCCTTAACCCCTGTAAGGCTGCAAGTGCTCATGGTACCAGTTTTTAAAGAATCGTACATTTAACCGCAGAGCACACACTCTAAGACAAATGGGTAGAAGAGAGTATGATTTGCAACATAAGCAAAAGTGACTCCTTTAGGGGGACAGTGAATACTCCCTGAAATAAAAAACCTGCAACCAATGGTCATTTTCTATTTATGAACTAGCCATATATCAATTACAGTTTTAATTCGGTTTTCACATAAAGTATTTGAATTGCTAAATTTTCTAGGTAACTGAATGCCAATGCTTTAACCATCCATCCTTTATGGTTTCAACCCTTCTGGATAGAAATCCTCTATAAATATATATTTCCTTTTCCTAACAGTAGAATATAATTCAATATTAATAACTTAGGGTTGTTAATATGAATATCTTTTGTACTTTTCGATAGATGCTGACGCGGCAGAGAAGGGCAAAAGTGTCCAGTCCTCAGGACATACTCTCAAATTTACTTGTCACTTCTGCCACCAAAATGGAGTTAAGACTGTTCAGATGCAACACCTCCTGGCTAGTTATAACCACAGTTATCATCCACTGGACCTTATGCATAAAAGATATTCAAATATCTCTCGATTAAATGAATCTACTGCACAAAAGTTCTATGGGGTAGGTACTATTAATTTTCATGTTTTGGGGCACCTGGGTGGCTCAGTCAGTTAAGCATCCGACTCTTTACCGGTTTGTGGGACTGACCCCTGCATCGGGCTCTGCACTGACAGCACAGGAGCCTGCTTGGGATTTTCTCTCTCCCTGTCTCTCTGCCCCTCCCCTACTCATGATTTATTTCTCTCTCTCAAAGTAAATAAATAAATAAATAAGCATTTTTTTTTTTTTTTTTTTTTTAATGTTTAACAGGCGAAGACATTCAGGCTCAGAGAAGTTAGATGACTTGCCTAATGTTGCACAGTAAATGGCAGCGCGTGGATTAGAACGCTGTTGGACTCTAATGTCAATGTTCTGAACTATCATGTCCCAAGGTCCAGCCTTTTTCTAAGGGGTTTTAATCACTCCATAATTATCAGTACCTTTGACTTTCTGTTTCCAGCAGTTCTATTGAGATCGAATTCACATACTATACCATTCACTCATCTAAGTGTACAGTTTAATGGTTTTTGGTGTATGTACATTGTGCAACCATCACTACGGTCAATTTTAGACTATTTCGTCATTCTCAAAAGAAACTGCATATCTGTTTTCAGTCACTTCCTATCTCTCCCCAACCTTCCCAGCCCTAGGCACCCACTAATCTACCCTGTCTCTGTGCCTATTCTGGACATCTCATATAAATGGAATGGTTACGTGGTCCTTTGTGATTGTCTTCTTTCACCTAACAATGCTTTCCAGGTCTTTCTATGTAGTAGCATGCGTTGGTACTTCATTTCTTTTTATGACTGAATAATATTCCACTGTATGGACATACACATTTCTTTACTATTCATGAGTTGACAGAGATTGGGTTGTTTCTACTTTTTTTTGTATGCCCCTTCACTTGTTAAAATAAACTTTTTACTGAAGCGTGAAATACGTAAATTATACAAGCCATAAGTATACAGCTCAATCAATTTTTACAAGGTGAATACACTTAGGTGATCACTCCTCAGTTCAAAAAATAGAACATAACCAGAATTCCAGAAGCTTCTGGATATTTGGGTCGTCTTCAGTGTTTTGCTATCATGAATAATGCTTCCATGAGTATTCTTGTCCATATGTACTCATTTCTGTTGAGTCTTTGCTAAGAATGAAACTGCTAGGTCATAAGTGTAAATCTATTCAATTCTATTACATACAACTGTTTTCCAAAGTGGTTGCACCAACTTCCACTCCTGGTCAGTGTATGAGAGTTCTAATTGCTTCACATCCCCACTAACGTTTGGTATTGTCACCTTTAAAAAGAAAAATTGAGCTATTCTCGTAGGGACATAGTAGTAACTCACTGTGGTTTTAATTTCCAGTTTCCCTGTGGACTACCGATATTAAGTACTTTTCAGATGCTTTTGACCACTGGCTGTTTTATAAAATGCCTGTGGAACTCTTTACATACTCTCAATAGGAGTCCTTTGCTGGCTATATGTTATTACAAATGTCTTCTCCTCTGTGGCTTGCCTTTGCATTATTTTAATGGTGTCTTTTGAGAAACAGAACTTCTTAAATTTAATGAAAGCTAATTTATTACCCTTTTCCTTTGAGGTTAATGCTTTCTGTGTCCCGCTGAAGTAATCTTTACTTATCCCAGGGTCATGAGGTTATCCTTCTATCTTATCTTCTAGAAGTGTAAGTTTTACCTTTTACACTTAGACCTATGAGGCACGTGGAGTTGATTTTTGTAGAAAGTGTGATGTGGGAGTCAAATTTCACTTTTTTCCTGTGGGGATACCCAATGGATCCAGCATCATATATTGATAAAACCATCCTTTCTTCACTACACTGCAGGGACACCTCTGTTGAAAACCAGGTGATCATATTTGTATGATCTGTTTCTGAATTCTCACTTCAATTTCCACCTTGACTTCTCAATAGGAACTAGATATTTGTTATTTCTGCATAACCTCACTAAAATTCCACATCAATATTTCCATTTTATGTTACTAATAGTTTTTACTGAGCCCTTACTTTTTGTCTGGCACAGCTCTAATTGCCAGGTATCATCCCATTTAATCTTCCCGGCAATTTTAAATTACGCATTATTATCCACATCTTATCGATTGGGAAACGTGAGGCATATTCCTCTGGAATTCGGACTGTGTCTCTTCCCGTTTTGTCATCCTACCACCTACTTTTGTGGAAAAGCATGAGTAGCACAAGCAACTTTAGGCAGTTACTGCTAATATTTTAAAAGTGAAGTTGTGTTTTTGCAACAACAGGCATAAATGGAGCTTTGTTCCTTTAGCTCTTCATATACTGAGAATTTTGGAACTTGAAACACCCAAAAAACCGTCTAGCCCAGATACCCATATAGCTGGGGAAGGAGAATTTCAGAGAAACCACAGACATGCCCAAACTTACATGATGCAGTAGAGGCAAAGATGAGACAAGAACCCAGCTCTCCTGCTCCTATTCCAGTGCTCTTTCTGGTATACCGCAACTGCCTCTCATCATGCAATGAGTGTGTTGGATCACTGAGACTCCTGAACTGGCTTCCAAGTTTACCTTGGTGCCAGATACTTGAGGATGCCTGACTGGTGGGTGCCAGATTATCTTGGCTTTAATGAGCAAGGAAACTGGAACCAATCAGCAGAGCTGGAAGCAGATGAACAGGCCACAGTCCAAATTTGGTTTAACAAGGTGCACTGAGACATCCATGAAAAAAGAGAATTTCCAAAGCCCAGACCCCACAGAAATCAGGCTAGCAAGATTTGAATGGAACATAGGCATAAGACTTAGAGGGGTGGAGCTGTCTCTCCACTTAATCTTTCCACTTAGATTCTGTGTCCTCAAAACAGGAACTCATTGGCAAGCATCCCAGAAGCCCACTTCCATGCCAGAGGCCTCGCGCGATTATTCAGTTGCTTGGATTTTTTGAGTCAAGGTATGATTCAGTAAGAAATGATCATACAACATGGAGAGTTAAAATTATTCACTCATCGATACCCCGGATGAGTGGAGAAGACATGTACCTCTTCATGAATTGACGGCTCTACAGAGTTTTCCATTTCTCTTCCCAAGTTCACTACCCAGGGCCATACTATGAAAATAGGGTTTGTGTCTGAGATCAAGTACTTGGATTACCTGGGATTTGCCTGAGGTCAGGACGCCCTGTGACATGAGAGATTGCTAGAGGAAAAAATCAGTGTTTGAAAACCGAGATTCGAAATGACTTGACACAGAAGTGGAGTGTAGGAATAACAGCATAGAACACACTAGGCAAGATGAAGATGTCAGAGACACGCCCAGGAGTGTCTCCAAGTGGAAGGGTGCCCTGAGATGGAATTTTTTTCTTTTCCCAAATCCATGGAAAAGTTATCAGGGGTTCTCTTCTAGAACACAAGGAACAGATTTTAAACAGAGAGGTTATTTTTGGTTAAATTAAACGTTGCATGTAGATCTTATTTTTAAGCTACATGTGCCATTTGTTCCCAGCTAATGGATTAAACTTTCCTAATGAAGTCTGAGTTGCTCTTACAGTATAGTGCTCAATAATCAGGAAGGACATCCCTTTGAAACATGGCCCTTCAGAGTCCAGCTCACTGCAGTGGATGAACCAGGTAGAAGCATAACCAATGTGGTAAGAGAAGGGCGGCGGGGGCGGGCCTGAATCCAGGGGTTTAAAGTACTCTGTCTGAGATGAAGTCAAATTCCAAAAGGCTAGGGAGGGCTGAAATAGGAAAACGGCTGCAAGAGCTTCAGCTACAAAGCTGAGAAAGACAATTCGAGGTGAGAAGAATGGCTGGGAGGGGTGGTCCAGTACTGAGAGAGCAGACCTGTGCCAGGCCGCCTCCTCAAGGCATCAGGAGAAGATACAGAATTTTTGTCTCTGTGTGTACACCTGTCTGTCTGGGCCCTCCTGTGACAGAGGACAGGGACGGAGATTCAGCAGGGTAGTGATGGAGCTGTAGCAGGTTCACACAGCAAAAAGCTGTGGTGTTCTCTCCACAGTGCTTGAAGCAAGGCTCTGACTGTAAAACTTACTCCCCTACCCAATGACCTAAGTGACGAGAGCCTAGGATCCTTGCTGATGGTGTGTGGGTGTGTGTGTGTGTGTGTGTGTGTGAGTGTCGAGGGCATAGGGTAGAAGGTGGGGTCCGGCCAGAGCTACAGATTGCTAGACATGGTCAAATATCCTGTGCAACATTAGGAGCGGTGAAGAGCACAGTGTGATGTAATGCTTTAGTCCTCTCTGGGATGGGTGCTGTGGGTGCAGCAGGAGAAGCAGCAGATCAGGTCCCCTACCAGATGGCCTACTGTGGCCTCCGTGAGGATGCAGAGGTTATACCGCCACTACAGGCCACTGATAAGACAGGTCTCACACTGGGGCTTGCAGAGCAAGGCCTGGGCATATTCTTCCCTAAAGGGAGTGAACGTCCCGAATGATACTGTTCACGGGAAGGGGCAAGTCCTCAGAGGGGAAATGCAGAATGAAAGAAGGAAGCCCAAGGCCTCTTTCTAGAACCACTTAGGTCAAGACTTTCAAAGGGCAGCTGTTGAGGTGTGAGTGCCTGGACGATGCTCACGGTGTGGGGACAGGTCGGGACCCAGGTGGACGAGCCATTTCCTGATGCTCTGTGTCACTCTCTGCCGGTCTTCCTTTAGCTGTCTTCTGACCTTCAGGAAAGTCCTGTCGAAAAGTTATAGTCCAGTTTCAGTTGTGCTTGAGGTACTAAGCAAAGAATGATGGGGACCATACTAGGACCAAGGTGGCAATGAGTTCTGTCAGCTCTTCCAGTCGGTGAGCAGAGGGAACAGTGATTAGGAATAAGGAAGTGGATGTCCAAGGGGTGAATATCCATGTGGTCCGGCTGTCTCCCCATCTGAGAATCCTTCCCCTACTGCTAACCTTGGGAACTCTGAGTTTCTTTTATGAGAGAAGGCAAGTTTCCGTTTTGCTGGTCCCTTGGTAGTAAAGGCTTTCAAGCAATTCTTGGCTCTCCGGTGGGTCGCCTGTAGGTCAGTATGGCCACATTTCAGACTTAGGGAGCTCCTCGATGGCATGAGGAAAGTAGTCAGGGTAGAAACCCTTAACTGCTACGTAAGGGAGCATTATGTATTCTGTGTGGAAGGGAAGTAAACTCAGCCTTGAGGAGGTAGGTGACTCACTCTTCCATCAAGCATTAATAGGAAGCATAACATCAGGTATATTCTGATTTATGCCATTCATCTGAGAAGGTACTGAAAATTTTCGAATGTATTGTGTTTTTAAGTTAAAAGTGTTTCTGTATTTATTTCTCATTGAATTGCACTGTAATCCAAGAAATAATGTGTATGACACCAATGACTCTTAAAAACATGTGTAACACAAAGTCATTTTTCACGTTTTCTGTGTGCTTGATAGCAATGTGTAATCTTCACTTGTGGGTCCAGTATTCTAGACATGGTTATTAGAGCTAGCCTGTTAACTGTGCTATTCAAATTTTCTGTAGTTTGAATGAATTTCTGGTCTGTTTGAACTATTATTTCCTGGGGAAGGTCTATTAAATTAACTCACTATGAAGCTGAATTTATCAATTTCTTCTTGTATTTTGGTCAACTGTTATTTTATATATTTTGAAGCTATATTATTTAGTAATATATATTGAGACGTATTTTCCCAATGAAGTGATCCTTCTAATCATCATTTAGTGACTCTCTTTACATTTAGTAATGTCTTCTATCTGAAAATCTATTTACCAAATATTAATAAAAAATACACTACCTCTTTTTTAATAATTTATTTTTTATTATTTTTTAATGTTTATTTTTGAGACAGAGAGAGAGAGAGAGAGACAGACAGACAGACAGACAGCATGAGCGGGGGAGGGGCAGAGAGAGAGGGAGACACAGAATCCGAAACAGGCTCCAGGCTCCGAGCTGTCAGCACAGAGTCTAACATGGGGCTCGAACTCACTAGTTGTGAGATCATGACCTGAGCTGAACTCGGACATGTAACTGACTGAGCCACCCAGGCGTCCTGTAATCTCTCTTTTGCTTAGTATGTTACTGGTATCACTTTTCCCACCTTTTTACATGTAATCTTTGTGACTTCATGTTGATTTATCCACTCTAAAAGTCTTTGCTTTTTAACTATGGAGTAAAATTTGATGTGCTTATTAATTTGGCACCTTCATATGTGCTTTTTATTTGTCCTGCTTCTATTTTTTTCCTCTTGTCATGTCTTCTTTTAGATTGAAGTGTTTTTGTTTTTCTCCTTCCATTGGCCTCACTCTACTGGCTGGGAAGTTATTTACTGGATTTTTACTATTATTTAAAAGGCATTTGAAATGTTTATGAATATGAACACTATAAATACAGTACATATGATATATAAAATATAAAATAATGGAGAAGCTGAATATTAAATATTAAATCATATGTTTATATGTTTCAAACATATGTAATTCTGTTCCAAAGTTAAATCCTAACACACCAAATTTTTTTCAAATATTAATGGGTTTTGGAAAAAGACCCTTGGCTTGACAATTAATAGCACTCTAATACTAGAAAAATGAAAATAAGCTCTAACAGCCATGTTTGGGATTTTGTGTCTATTTTTTTAAGATTTTCACTTTGGCACGGCCTAAAGTAAAAATAGGAACTTCTCTTATTCAAGCAAATGAATTCTGCTTTTCACTATGACATGCATGAAAGGCACAGCAGAGTGTGGCTACTCATTTTGTGTATTTCTTAGAGGAGTAGAGGGGGCTTCTATTGTTACAACTACAGCAGACAATTCTCACATTTGGTTCAGTACTTGTACCCACCGTATATGTTCATATGCTATGTCATCTTACACCTTCCCTTTATCTAAAACATTTGTGAAGATAATCTTTATAGGCTCTCCTTTTCTAATACAAGCACTTAAAGTTATAAAAATTTTCCTCTAAAAAAGCTAAAATTGCTTTAGCTGCATCTTTGCATGTTTCTTCACTTTTATATAAACTTACATTTACTAGAACTTTCTCTTTGACAAATCTTTAAAGCTTTGGTCAAGGGTTATTTCCTCCAGGAAGCATATGCTTTTTTTTTTCAATGTTTTATTATTAAGAGAGAGTGCAAGCGGGGGAAGGACAGAGAGAGAGAGAGAGAGAGAGAGAGAGAGAGAGAGAGAGAGAGAGAGACACGGAAGATCCAAAGCAGGCTAACAGCAGCAAGCCCGAAGTGGGGCTTGAACTCCGGAACTGCAAGATTATGACCTGAGTCGAAGTCGGACACTGAACAGACTGAGCCACCCAGGTGCCCCCAGAATGTTCTTATGATTCTTTCTGCCTGGCTTCTAGAAACGCTGTCTACCTGGTACCATGCTAAACTAAGCACCTGGCTTGGAATTTTGTGGACAATGCAGACAGTGTTGATTCAGGCCCTGAGCAAACTGTCTGGGTCACAGGCATCAGAAGATACCATTACGTTAGCTACTTTAGCACACATATTCTTCTTTGATTATCTGCTCTTGGCCAGCTTACCCATTAATTTTTAAAAGATGCATTGTTTAAAGAGTTTTAATGAAGAAGGGTTTTTCAGGCTATCCACTCTACAATCTGACTAAAAATGTAAGTGATAGGCAAATATTGTATATATACTTGCGTGTGCATTTTTCTGAAAAGAGAGTCTGTTGCTATCATGAGATTCTCAAAGGCACCTGTGACCCTAAAGAGATTAAAATCACTGCCATATGTTCTGTTTCAGCCTTATGCAAACTAAAATAGATTTTATCTGATGTTTCACAGATCTCAAAGCAAGAGGAAATTCTGCAGATAAATTCTGCATTTCGTTTTCAAAATGTCACCTGATTTCTATGTTCTGGTATTACCTCAGTGTTATCTCCATATACCAGTGGAAACTCTGAATGTTCCCAAGAGAGTGGCATTAAAAACAAACTTATTTCCAATGTCTCAATATACCATTAAGACTTAACTGATACCAACTTTCTGTTTCACCAAATTGATGGATGAACATATTGCCACTGCAGATGTACTTGGTTGTTAAAAAGCCTTTTCTTTTTATTTATTTTAAATTTTATGTTTATTTATTATTGAGAGATAGGAAGAGACACAGCGTGAGCAACGGAGGGGCAGAGAGAGGGAGACACAGATTCTGAAGCAGGCTCCAGGTTCTGAGCTGTCAGCACAGAGCCCGACGCAGGGCTCGAACTCACGGACTGCGAGATCAAGACCTAAGTCAAAGTCGGGTGCTTAACTGACTGAGCCACACAGGCACCCCAAAGAGCCTTTTCTTAACTAGCAAGCCTGTTTGCCAATAGAATTAAAGAAAAACAAATTCTGGCTTTTGTATCACAAACTTTTTTTCTGTTTGCTTGCTTGTTTACTATCATGTTAAGGTTCATTCAGGAAGTTAATTTTATCAGGAAGTTAGTACTCGTTGAATTTGGAAGTGGCCAGGATACAGACTGGAGAGAGACAGAGAGAAATGACAAAATAACACCATGAAACAAGTTGCTGTGAAGCCTGTAGGCATGAAATGAGAGAGCAGAGTGGGCCACGCAGGAGACTCACACAAGAGGAGATGAGGAAGTGAGCCTCACGTACACCAATGCACAGAGCTGGGGGAACAAATATCATGAACACAAGATGTAATTCAGTGATCTCACAGCACCACTGAGACGTGATGACAAGGACTGAAAGACTTGATTGTGATGGGAGAAAGATACACCTAATTCCAAAGAAACAGACTTGTTTTAAGAGAGCATGTGGAGTTGGCCTATATGTCAGCATATAAGCCCATGGGCAACCCACAAACCTAAGGGCAGATGCATACTGAAAATAAAAAGGGCAAGGTAACAAATAGAAAAAGCACATGGAAAGTATAAGACAGGTTGCCTGGTTAGATTGATGAGATGGAATATAGGAAATCATGCATGATACTCTGGATATAGAGATATCAAGGAATGCCCTGCTCTTAGGAAACAAGCAAAAAGGGGAATTAAATCCAGAGACGCTGATGTTTATGGCTGCATGAAAGACATGAAGAAAATGTGCTAACAGGATAGGAACAATTCATTTCCCCAGGAAGAAAGAAAAGAAAGGAAAGTTCTATCTTGCTGTTGGAGTCCAACACAGAAGTAGGCAGGAAGGCCAGGCATTCTACATAGAGGGCAAAGGGCAGGCTCAGAGGCTGTGGTTATTCAGAGCCTGGAGTGGCCAGCTATTACTAGGGGTGGGTGTGTGCCTGCATGTATGTGCACGCGTGCGTGTGGGCATGGTGCGCACATGCATGTTGGGAGGTGGGGAAGGTGGGAGAGGAAGTGCTGGTGACTGATCTTAAAGAACTTGGATAACAAAGCTCTACTAAAAATAGTGAGGAGATTTTCAAACAGAAAAGCAATCTGATCTGGTTCTGTGTGTACGTAATAGAAAAGATACCTGGGTGGAAGGTGGAAGATAGACAGGGAGGCGGGAAGGAAATTATTGAAAAGGCTGTGACAACAGTGCTGAGAAGAAGGGGAATCAAGTGTGATTCCGGGATTCCTTCAAAAAAAAAAACTCTGGTTGACCAGGTGGCAGGTGATGTCTTTATAAAAGGAGGGGACAGAGAAGAAGCAGGTTCAGAGGAGAAGCAAGGTCCTAGCAGCCTTGTCCTGGTGCCTGTCATGCTCACCCTCCCAGCAAACCCCCAGATTTGGACCACTGCAACTTCTCCCTCACCTAGGGGGCTGAGGATTACTGAAGAAAATCACCTGGACCTGGTAGCATTCCAACTCAGCATTCCTGAAGAGTGCTCCCTAAAGCTCTGTGCAACGGGATCCTGGTCAGCTCCCTCCCGTACCCTTTTCTCTGTCCCCCCCGCCCCCCCCGACCCCCCAAACCCCTTCCCTGCACCCCGCCCCCGGCCCTCAGTAGGTGTTCCACTCCCTCTCCCTGTTAAAAGGGATCTTATCAGGTGTAAAGGAGCAAGTGCTTGAGTCCTCTTGGTCTCAAAGGAAGGGGTGTTCACTATCCATGTCTTGGCCTCACTCTGCACTTACACTCTGAATCACTCCCGCCTTCTTCTTCAAGGCCTTGAAAAATAATCAACTCATCGCTTTCCTATGTTTTCCATTTTTCCTTCTCCAAAGTCTCTTATCTCCCAATACAGAGACATCTTAAAAATCAATTCCATCTTAAAAGCAATGAAAAAGCCTCCTCTGATCGTGTCCTCCCTGCCTCTCGTACCTCTCACAGCCAAGCTTCCCCAAGAAAGCAATCGCCATTCCTGTTTTCCACTCTGTGCTCCACCACCCACAGCCTGGCTTCCCCTCCTGGAAGCCACTGACAGTAGAGTAGTTTCACCAAGGTCATCAACAGTATCCTACTTGCCAAGCCCAAAGACGTTTACAGCTCTCTTCTATGTGGCTTTCCTGCATCCTTTGTGACTCTCTGCCATTTAGCCCCCTCTGCCTGTCTCCTCTCCCTTCCCTGTTTGCCTCCAATCCCCACAGCCTCATCCGGGGCGGGGGGGGGGGGGGGGGGGGGGCGGGGTTTCTGTTGGGCCTCTCTCCCAGGGCTCAGGCTGGTCTTCCTCTCAGTCTGACTTCTCCTGGGTCACCTGTCCCAGGCCCACACACTGAAGGCTCCCAGATCCCATCTCCAGCCTTAACCCTGTTCCTTATCCCCTGGGTATTTCTACCCGGATGTCTCCCAGGGACTGCAAACTCAGCCTGTGCTGATCAGAACTCACGGTCTTTGCCCCCAAAACCAGCTCCCCTCAATATTTCCTACTGAAGGGCATTACAGCCCACCCAGTGCCGACGCCCAAGCCAGAAGCTTAGATAACATTCTAGATTCTTCTCTTACCTCCACTATCAAAAGTTTATTAACTCATCCATTCATTCACTCAACAAACATCTGCATGTGTGCCGACTATGTGGCACCCAGTGCTCTGGGCACTGAGGGGTCAGCAGTGAACAAAACGACGTCCTTGCTCTCATAAAGATTTCCATCCAGTGGGGCAGACCCACACAAACGTCTTAAAGACAATCAGAAGGCGGTGGTGTAGATGAGACTGGTGACAAGGGTGGTCAGGAAGGGCCTCCTTGAGATGACATCTGAGCAGAACCTAAGAGCTGGGAAGGAACTGGAGAAGAGGGATTTGGACAGAGGGAAACTAAGTGCAGAAGTGCTGAGGCAGGAACAGCCGGGCACATCTGAGGGACAACAAAGAGGCCATGTGGCTGGAGGGGAGCAAGGAAGAGAGGCACTGTGGGGAGCAATGTCACAGGATTAGAGTTAGTGGTCAGTCAGAGTAAAGCCCTGGGTTTGCATCCTTAGTGCGACGGGAGCCTCGGAGGGAGTGAAGCAGGGAATGACCTCGATGGGATGGACGTTTTGTAAGGACTGCCTTGACTTCAATACATAGGAAGAAAAGGGCAGACTTGGGAGACCAGTTAAGATGCTCCTGCAGTTGCCCAGACCCCGAGCCCTGCCCTGATCTCCCTTCCTGGCTAATGCCTCCCTCCAGTTCTGGCTGCACAGCCTTTGCCGTGGTTGGGCACTCTGCACCTCTTACCTAGACCATTTCAATGCCATCGCTCTAATCCAGCCTCCTCACTGCTGCCAGAGTGATCTCTCCAAACTGCAAGTTGGATCCTGACTCTCTCCCGCTTAAGACTCTTTGCTCACCATTGCCCTCAGGACAAAACTCCTTCCCAGAGCCTGCAAGCCCCTTTCCCGACTACCTCACAGACTCCTCCCATCCCACCATGTTCCGGCCACACTGACTTTTGGGTTCCTTTCAAGACCAAAGTCTTTGTGCCTCAGAGCCTCCACATATTCCATTCCCTTAGCCTGAAATGTTCTTTCTCCCCATTCTTCATCTGGGCTTACTCCCGTTTATTCTCAAGTGTCGGTTAAAATGTTTCTGTCTGTCCCCCACCCCGCTCCCACATCCAAACTATGGTCATTCCCACATTTACTTATTCCATTTTACTTGATATTAACCTAGAGACGACAGGAAGCTGGGTCAAGTGTTTTCCGCTATTGTATATCTAGCTGGGTCTTTGATCTTATTTCTTGAATGACAGATGCTGTTGCTCTCCAAGTTAAAATGCTGTCTTCTCCACAAAATCTAAACTTTCCAGCAGGGCCTGCAAAGGAATTCATGGTCTCCTCCCTGCTTTATCCACAACTATCACCTCACCCGAACCTCATGCTCCCAGTATTTCAAGCGCTGTGTAGTTCCCTCTAGAACACCATGCTTTTGTCACCTGGGGCTTTGCATACACTCTTCCCTCTGCCTGGAAGGCCATTCCCCTCAAGCGCCTGCAAACACCCGCAAAGATTCACTGAGCGCCTATGCTGAGCCTGGCGTCTGTGGCAGTGAATGGTGGGCAGACAGACAGAACCAAGATTAGTAAATCAATAGTGGGTGATGAGTGGTGGGGAAAGAGATCAAGTAGGAAAGGAGAGGGAGTGGGGGCAGGGTGAATAAGGCAAGGGAGGGCCTTACTGAGAAAGCGACCAGTCAAATCTCAAGTCAGCCACATAGCTCTCCTGGGAAACAGGGCTGTACGCGAAGGGGCCACAAATGCAAGGACAAGGAGCATGGGGTGGAGGAGAATGGCCTGGAAGCTATGCAGACTCTCGGGAGGAGAGAGACTGAGAAAGGAAGGCTAAAGAAAGTACCTGGACAAAAGTAGTCCAAAGATTAGAACCAAGAGCAAGCAGGGCTTTCTGAATCCAAAGAAAAGAGGGTTTCAAGAAGGAAGAACAAAGAGGTGAACAGATTTGGGGGGACCTGAGGTCAGGGACAACCTATTGCGTTGAACTTCCCGAAGCCATGTTGCAAAGGGAAGGAAGTGAGAAAGGAGCAGCAGCCAGTTCCGAAGATTCTTTCAAGATGTCCTGATGGACACACGCAGGTGAAAGTTCCCGAGGTGGAGCAGAGCTGGGGAAAGGTTATGGAGGATGAAGGAGACTGAAGTTTGCATAGAGAGAGGAGGAAGCCAGACCAAAGAGAAATGTAAAGGGCTGGGGTGAGTGAGTGGTGGGGTAAGATATGCCCAGAAGGGAGGGCAGAGCCTGGGAGCACGGGGGGCGGGGGTCCAGCCTGGTTGCTGGGATTCACCCAGACGTTCACTCACAAGCGCCAGGACTTCCATGCTCTCTTTTCCTTCCCAGAGGCAGAGCCAGAGACGTCCTGTCAGCAGTTTGCCGTCTAAAATGACTACCACCCATTGTATTGGTCAGATTCTCTGGTCTCAGCCTGGAATACAGTGGTACAGTCTCTCCAGCTCCTTCTTCCTCACTGCCTCCGAAGGCACTCGTAACAAGAAACTCTTAGCAGGTGACAAACAGAACCACACGGGGAAGTTACTGAGTTTAGGAATCCTATGAAATTCTCACAGGCTTTGCTTCTAGTCTCTTCCCATTCCCTGAGACACCGCTCCCTACTCCTTCCTCCTCAGAGAAGGGAAAGTCATGCAACCAGGAAGGCAACAGAGGCAAACCAGGCCAGAAGACTGGCGCCCCCTACAGCAAAGTAAGTAACCTGCATTCCTGCGACCTCTCAGGCTGGATGACTTCTGTTTATCTGAGCATTTTCTTACACCTGGACAGTAGGTCGGATCCTGCTTTCTTTGAGTCAGATGGCTGTGCTCTGTGGGGACAGGAAACGTGAGCAGTTGGTTGAATAGAGGGGTGTGCTCCTTGGGCGGGGATTTCATGGTTCAGCGAAGAAAGCAGAAAGGGGAGAGACAGGTGAGAGGGATGTGACTATGGGTATCCAGCCCAGGCATTCCCTCCAGACTTTGGCTAAGTTGCGGTTAAGGTGTAAACTCCTCAGAAAGCCTCAAGGAGGAATGGGTTGTTTGTTTGTTCTTATTCATTCATCCATTCACTCATATCCCCCCCCCCACCCAGTGGTTTCGGGTATATTGAGAGTTGTGCAACTACCACCCATCTAATTTCAGAACATTTTCATCACCCCAAAAAGAACCCTCACACCCATTAGCAGTCATTCCCCATTCCCCCCCCTTCCCCAGCCCAAATCCTTCATGTCTAAGGCCTTCCTAGCACGATCCTGCCACGTCTAAAGGCAGAGCGCTCATTAGAGAATAAAACATTGGAAAAAGCACCTGTGAGAGAGGCAGTGAACATCAATTTCCTGCAGGATCTGGTGGGGGCCTGAATCAGCTAAGCTGAGTAAAGGTCCTGCCTAACAATTTCCTCTTGAGACTAAAGCAAAGCGAGAAGGCTTGTCTCACTGAAGAGAACAGGTGCCTGTTCCTCTGGACTTGGGTCAGCCCAGGAAGAAGCAACTGGCTGGGAGAGTCACCATGCCCTGATAGCCATGGAGAAGTCTGGATAGAGGCTGCCATGTACCTCAGACCTCATCAAGGCAGAAGTGACTCCATGACATGGGAAACAGGCTCAAGCTTTAAAAGCTACAGCACATGAAAGAATATATATATATATATATATATATATATATATATATATATATACACATATATATATAATTATATATTTATTTATATATAATGTATAAATATATACGTATATATATATTATTATATATTTATTTATATATAATATATAAATATATACGTATATATATATATATATATTTGTACCCCACGTCCTCTGAAAAGATTGCTTAGCTGAGAAGTTGTGAAGCAGATATACAAGACAGCTGCTATCTAGTGCCCCGGGCGTGGTCACATGACAGACAAGACTTGTTCTCTGGACTCCAATAGGTACGGATGGGACCCAAGGAAAGAAAACTGTTGGAAGACAGCAATGTTTCAGCTCATTACAGGGAAGGGTTTCCTAATAGTCATGCAATCTGAAGGCCAAATGGGCTGCCGGCAAGGTAGAGCGTTAAAAGGCAATCTGGATATTGAATAAGTGGATGCTGTGGAGGTAATCTGAAAAACAGAGGGTGATGTGACAACTGTGGCATTCCCGCACTTGAGTGGTGAGGTCAACTGTGAGGTGTGTTGCAAGTGATCTGTTCCAGTAATAAAACGAGGGAGGGTGTGATTTGCTGTCTTTAGATTCTGGGTTATCACTATACTGCCACTCTCATTCACTTGCGTTATTCAGTATTTTCTCGAGCAAAAGTGAATTGCTCTGCGTTAAAGTTAGTGTGCTGGGTGACGCCCGGGGAATGTTCCACTCAAATGTATTTGTAGGCTCCCGGAGGTGGGGAATCCGCAGGCTAGATGACGGGAGAATCCCTTCCAGAGCGGAGATTTCTTGAGGGTAGGGGGCACCCCTCATCAGCCTGCCAGCATAACCCTCACATACCGGGGAGCAGGCGTCACTGCCTTTCCGCAGAATTTATCTGCAGACTGTGGGGTCTAAGTCTCACACCTATAGGAGACACTGGTAACAAGTCCTGAGGGGACATAGGAATTCTACAGAATGAGACAGTGAGGACTAAATTGAGTTGCATCTGTCGGCAGGTTTTATTTGCACAGAACAGTCATTCAGATGATTTTAATAGGACCAAAGGAAAGTCTGGCCTCGATACTTTCTTTAAATAAAAATGGTTATAGATGATGTAAATATGGCCAGAGAACATTATTTGCTTCTTGAAACATTAAACATTTTTTCCTCTAAGCAAAAATTGACATGAACTGGTAACTAACGGAACCTGAACTTAGCCAACCTCACCCCAATCCAAACTGGAATTGACTTTCAGTTTTCATCTCCCTGGATAAATAGCTTTGGCAGAAACCATTGTCACAAAGGCCAACTGTAGAAGTGCCACCATAAAAACGCTGGACTGACCAACCCTCGCCTTTTCAGATTCTTCTCTGACTCCTTTTCCGTGTCCTTTTTCTGCTGCTCTGCCAAATGACCACATGTTAATTACTCCTCTGGAATGCGAGAATAACTAAGCAGATACAAGGTATCTGATCACCTGGAGCAGTGCGCTACTGGGCAGCCTGTGATTTCTGGCACCTCATAATTTTTTTTTATTACAAAAATTTTTTCATTATAAAACTATTATTACCACATTATAAAAGCTTGGAAACCAGAGAAAAGACCAAAAAACACTTATGATCCCATTATCCTAAAAAAATTGCTGTTTGCACTTTGGTGTGTTGTCTACTTTTCTTCAGGGCTCTCTGTGTATGTGGTTACAGGGCTTATTTGTACCCTGCCTCCTCTGGAGAAGGATGTGCAGCAGCTTAGGTAAATGGGCATCACCAGACAGACAACTCCACGTAGACACAATCTCTCCCTAACCAGCTCGTCCTCCCAACGTCCTGGTTTCTAACTTGTCAATTCCAGTTCCCCATCATCCAGGTTGCAACTTTTGTTCCCTCTCGGACTCCTCTCCCTCAACCCCCGTGTCCGTTTGCATTGATTCTTCTGTCATTCGCCCTTTCTCACATCTGCCCTCCCCACCCTCCTTCACACTGCCACCAACCCCAGTCCAATTTATCACCTATTTCCCTAAGTGATTACAATGCTTCTCTGCCTCTACTTCCTCTCCTCTTCCTTCGTCTTGTACGGTTGAATTATTTTCCTTATTTTGACTGCTCTCCTTGAACAAGAGATTGAAAACAACTGGTTTTCGGTGGTCTGACAAAGAACATTCTCTGGTTGGAAATTTATAAACACGCACAATTTGTCCCCAGTCTACTCTTCCTGCCCTGTCTTCTACCAATTCCCTACGTGAAATCTGTGCTGCTAATCAGCTGCCCTAGACAGGAGACATAGTAGGTGGTAGGTAGAGTGAGCAGGGCAGGACACGTGCTTGCTCCCTGGTATCCCTGTGAGGAGAATACCATCCAGGCCAGCCAAGACGCACTAACGGGCAGTGGACCTATCCTTGTGCCATTCATGACCATAAAGGGGACACAATAAAGGGAACAACTGTTTCCAAGCATGAGGCTACAAACAGAGCAGGGCTGCGAACCTGGAGAGAAGAGAAATACAGAGGTGAGGTCTATTGTCACCTGGCTTCCTGCTTCCTGGGGGCACTTTTCACACTGGAGTTCAGGGGAGTGGACTCACAGAGAGCGATATGTTCAAGCCTTTGCACTTAGCAAATATTGCTCAGAAGATGAGAAACCAACCCAGTATGTGTTTTTTTTAAGTAGGCTGCTTACATTCTGGATTTTAAAAGTGTATCATTGCTCTAAAACTTCTATGGGGACTTTTCTCTTTTTAATGTTGTATCTTTCTTTCCATTTTTTTTTTTAGTTGAAAATACTGAGCAATCTTGCCTAGAGTTTCAAGGAGGACTCCCACTAAAAGACGATGAAAGCATTTTTAGGTAATGATGTTTTCTGTCTCTCAGCCTTCTTTCTACTAATCTTCACAGCCTACACTAGTAGAGAAGAGATCACACACTGAACCTATGGAGTTTTGCGTTAATGAACGACACGAACACCTCTGCAACGTTTTAAAAGACTAGGTTGCTGGGCCATCAACACTTTGCAGCAGACTGAAACCACAAGGGTGGATACCCATCATCGGCAAGCCGTCAAAGCCCGTGATAGTGCCAAAGCCGTATCCAAGAATGACTAAAGCCAAAGCAGTCACCTAGACACCATCCTAGAGAGGGCCCAGGAGTAACTCAAGACTATAACTAGCACGTGGTGAGGGAGGGGACATTGGAGGGGGCGTGATAGGGTTTGCTCTTCTCATACCCTACACATCTTCCCTTCGGCCCTACTGTAGTTGTCCAAGACCACTGGCCTCAGATCCCACTCTTCCTGCTCAGCTCCAGCCCAAAAGAATGCTCAAGGAGCCCCTACCAGCTGCCTTTCACAATCGGCCGTGACGATGACCTGCCGGGTCTCGAGGGCATTGTCAGGGACGGCGTTCCTGCCACCGATTCGCAGATTCGCCTTTGGAGGATACTCCCACATCATCCCAACCTGTTGGTAAATTCAGGTAAAGAACCCAATGCGTCTCCTAAGCAGAGCTTAAGGGCTTTCTTCTTTAACACGCTACACCCAAACTGGAACCTCCTGAGGGGCCAAGGCCTGGAAGTCATTCTTCTGTCCTCACTGCTGCCTCCACTGAGGCCCAGAAGGATCCCAGCGAGAGGACCCTTCTCATGCTCACCCTCATCAAAGTCACCACAGGAACACAATCTTTAGGTCTCATGCTGTGTAGGCTCAGGGGCAAGTTCAGGAACAAAGCAAACCCAACCCTGCACATTACACTGCCTGGGAAGTACGAGGCGGCCAGACTGACCACAAAGGCATGCAGACTGCCCGCTACCCAGAGAGGTCTAGAAACTTCCATCCTACCGTCAGCAAGCGGCTTGCAGGAGAGGGCATCATCGAGGTCGCGGGCAGTAGATGGGTCAATGGTGAAGATACAGTCTTTCCTGGGAAAGATTGAAGATATAATTAGCAATGCGGCAAATACCAGAGTCTTTACCCCACCGTACTAGAGTTTTAAAGAACAGTTACTTTGCGAATGTGCAAATGGTAGGCAAAGGGACGAGTAACTTCTGTCGTGGCTCTCTGAGAAGGGGATCTTTAGTCTACAGTGAGACAGGGGAGAGACAAATGGGGGAAGCTACCAAGACTCCATCCTGTCTCTAAGGGTCTTCTTCCTCTCTGTCAACTGGCACCTACTGTTCCTTGGTCCTGAGCAAGAAAGGTGTGAGCAGGTAGACTGAGGTGGCTTCCACGGACAAGGCTTCCCAGAAGAGTTTTCTGACACGAGGAGCAAGGCCCTTCGGTAAATTCCTCTCCGGTGGTAGTTCTTATTTTTGCCGCCCTCTTCCTCAGCGGTTAGTGGGAACCTGTCCTTGGGAGGATGACTCACTGTTCCTTCTTCTATCTCCACCCAAGTGGGATTTGCCACAGTACAAATCACCTGACTTGTGACACAGGGGACGGGACCTGAGAAGAAGTTTTACAAAAAAAACTTGGGCCCATACAGTTAGCCATAATACAACTACACTTGGAATTGGCCCTGAATCAGTTGGTTTTCGTGGAATCATCGTACACTGCACCCAAGCTCACAGAATCCAGTACGCCCTCTGTCCACTCATCTTCGCATGGCCCCCCATGCACTTCTCACTCTTAATCTGTCAAGTGCTGGGGCGTTCTCATTTTGCTTTCGTTTCCCACCTAACATGCCGTGCCCAGCTCACCAGTCTGACCATGTAAATGCCCACGGTTGGAGCAGCCCGTCCTGAGTTCTCCCCGCCTCCTGCCTTCCCTCCCCCCCCCCCCCCCCCCCCCCCCCCCCCCCCCCCCGGGCACTGGCCCGGGGGCTGGGGTACAGGAAGTACCCGCCCCTCCCACAAGGCTCTCTAGCTGGCGCCCTCTGCTGTCTCTGGACTCTTCCCACGCTCTGCCCTCGCGTCCTCTAGTACTAGCAGGGCTGCGGCTGCGTGCCGGTCTCTTCCGGAGGCATCAGCACTAGCGACGGGAGCATCCTCTACCCACCACAATGAGACCGGCTGGGGTGGCAGAGACCTCTTTCCTCCGGTCGGTCGCTCCTCTGCTCAAAATGTCCTCAAAGCCCTGAGAGGCTGCAGAGCTGGCTCCGGGGGCTGGCCTGCAAAGTTCTCAGGGCCTTCCTTCCTCCGTCCCCTTCTTGCTCTTTTCCCTCACGGCTGACCACCCTCACAGCCCACCGTGATCCCTCCCACCGCTCAGCTCACCCCGCAGCAGCTTGATTCTAGGCCACTACTGATTCTAACAGGCACCAGCAATTCAGCAGCACATTTTTAGGGAAACAAAAACCCCCACCATATTAACATTGATTTTAATGTATTTTGGGATTTGAGAAATGTCAAAATGTTTAAAAGAGAGAGAGAGAGAGAGAGAGAGACTCTTAAAAATAATATACAGATAGCCAAGATGTGGTATAGCTATACAAGGGAATAACTACTACTTAGCAATGAAAAGGAACAAATTATTCGTGCGTGTAGTAACTTGAAGAATCTCAAAGTTACTATGCTAAGTTAAAAACGCCATTCTCATGAGTTTATATGATATGTAATTCCATTTCTAGGACACTGTCACAACGACAAAATTATATGACAGCAGATCAGTGGTTGCCAGGGGCTGGGAGTACTTGTTCCGGGGGAACAGAGCTTTCTGGTATCTTGACTGTCATGGTGATTATGTGAATCCATACAGGGCTTAAAATTCATATAAATGCACAACAAATAAAGGCCAACTTTACTGATCATTAATTCAAAAATTAAAAATTTTGAGTATGACTTTTGAATCAAGGAAAGAATATGCCTTATTAATAAAGTTGATGAGGAGGTGCTAGAATTACTCATTATTTCCCCTGTATACTTGTCCATATTTTTCAAAATTTTCACTGCAACGATTATTTTTATAAATAGAAAAAATCAGCACTGTAATCTCCAATCAAAAAAATGCATATATAATACTGCTTATAAAGATGTTTAGCAATCCTGTAGACTCGTATTGCAAAATACAGTCAATAACTTAAAAATTATGCATCAGGTAAAACCATGAACTCACTGGTAACTAAGAGAAGAGGGTGGGGAGAGGTGAGTGCCACTCAGGTAGAAGGAACTAGAGCATTGAGAGCACAGTCCCAGGAAGAGTGGCTTATCAGGACATCTACTCTTCTCACTAAACAGTTCAAGAAGAAGTGCACACCGCGGCGGGGTGGGGGGGGGGGTGGTGGTGGTGGGATATAAACGTGGAGGTCTCAGGATACAAAGAAATAATTTCTGTTCCACCATATAAAAGATGTACTTATGGCACAGTGCCAGATGAAAAGAGAAACACCAGCTATCCTCTGGAAAGTAAGCTCCCTGAAGGCCATGTTCCAGGGCTATACAGAGACTGTAACTCCCAAGTGTTTGTTGAATGAATGCATACTTGCTAACAAGAAGAGACGGGGAGGTGAGATTAATCCTGACACCAAAGTAATGGGCTCTAAATTGGCAAGGATCTTGAACTTGAATCACAAGGTAAAGAAGAAACTGTCTGTTTGCTGTTCCTTTTGTATCCCCCATAAAAGTTAGCGAAATGCTTTATATATACACTGAGTACTCAATAAATACTTGCGGAACTGAAAGTAAAATGTCAGACTTGGAGGCGGGAATATTTTGATCCTCCTTCCTTAATGACATCATAAGAAGCTGAAAGAATGTCCCTCTAGTCAGAAATCAAAAAGAACACTGTTAGCTTTGTGGGGGCCACAGTTTACTGGTTTACTTCGATTGCTGAAAAGGAAGTTATGTTTTCTTAAAATTAAATGTCTCACAGTGTTTTGACTTTTATTTCAGTGAATGAATGAATAATGCCCCCTAAAACATTTCAGTGTCAAACTGATGCAGGCATATACGACAGAGTAAAATTTTAGGGCTTCAACTGTAATTTGCAAAATGTCTTGTTTAAGAGGACCCACTAACTGTTTCTGAGAGAAATCTTAGAACAGTCTGTAAACACTCAAACCAACTCTCTACTGCTGTTTTATTATTTTTTTTAATCTGCTCCTAAACCAGAAACATAAAAGTCTAAATTAAAACAACTCTGAGGAACAGTGGTCAGGAAGGCTTGCTGGAAAGAGATACCACCCTAACATTATCCTTGATCATGGGACAGCAAACTATAGCCACAGACCAAAAAGAGCCTGCCACCTGGTTTTTGAATGATCTGTGAGATAAGAATGGTTTGTGCATTTTTAAATGGTTCGGGGGGGGGGGGAACCCCAAAAGAATATTATTTCATGACATGGGAAAATTGTATGAAGTTCAAATTTCAGTATCCATAAGTGAAGATCTACTGGAACACAGCCACGCTTTTTGGATACAATGGCAGAGCTGAGTAGTTATGTCAGAGACTGTATATTCAACATCACTACCTGGCTCTTAACAGAAAGTTTGCTGACCCCTGTTTTGGATCAATGTTCCCCAGTGTGCCAACTACGGTTTTGTTTTTTTTTGTTTGTCTGTTTAAAGGTCTGATGATTAAGTCAGTTTGGGGAATGCTGGGCCAATTTCTTAATTGCGGGACTTAGAGCGTTCAATATGCCGCTGTCACATAGTTCTTGTCACGTCTATGTGGTCTGGGCTTTTTTTTTCTTTTTTTGGTGGGAGATCATCTCCCAGATCTGACATCTTCCTCAGGAGACTGCCCTCTGAGAAGTGATGAACTGCACGCCGCACAGGCCTCCAGGGGAGTCCTTGCCCCCGATGCAGCCTTGTCACCAGGCCTACCCCAAGGGCCATGGCAAGAAGTCAACAAAATGGCTATGCTACTCACTGCAGGGAAGCTGATGAGGGCCTTGTCCATCCGAACATGTGGCCCCTTTTATGAGTGCTTTTGGGGGAAGTTTATATGTGGCAAGGACCCACTCCTCCCCTCCTGAGCTAATGGTTTGTTTGTATTTTACAGACGTGAATTTTATCCTTTTAAGTTTCCCTCTTTGCTTGGGCTGCTAGGAGACCCAGGAAACTCTGGTGACTTGCCTCAAAAGGATCTTATTTATAGTCTGAACTTTGTGAACTAAGCTTTCTCCTGGCTGCAACTAATTATCCCACTTATATATTCCTTTTGCCTTGTATCCGAACTAAAAAAAAGTTAACTACATTATATGTGTACCTGTTAGGTACCTTAAAATCACTTCTTTTAAAAAAGCAGGGTATAAGTACGTACATAGGTAGGCCGAGGGGTTACAACCTTTCAGGATCATGTTGAAGGGGATGGTGGAAGGAAAGACCTTCGATATGGGTACTAAGAGAACGAACTTCTAGACACAGTAAAACCTGGCGAGCTCCCAACAAGTATTTGTACCGTAGCAGGGGACTCCAAACTTGCTCTCTCACTGTGGCAAGTTGGGAGAAGCAAGGGAACAGTGAGTGACCCTGACAAACCCCAGCGCCGAGAGCCAGTGATTTAACCTGTTGTCATCGCCACAATTACGAATCGGCCATGATGTGGTGCGTGAGGGTTCCTTCTGGTTGTGGGCCACAGCGGCTGGGAGCTGCTGGCCTCAGCACTTGGGAGCCCAGCCCCACGGGGCTGGTGCCCTGTGCAGCTGTTACACTCTGTTAACATGCTTGGGATTTTACTGGCTCCTCTTCTGGAAGGCTTTGGTCTCACAACCTGCAGGGAGCAGCCTGGTCTG
Source organism: Panthera pardus (assembly GCF_024362965.1). Taxonomy (NCBI): domain Eukaryota; kingdom Metazoa; phylum Chordata; class Mammalia; order Carnivora; family Felidae; genus Panthera; species Panthera pardus. The sequence continues at coordinate 7,711,618 of NW_026526655.1, forward strand.
CCAGCTTTTAGAACCTGTGAGACCAAATATTTAAAGAGTTCCGCAACAATGGTTAGAAAGAAGCTAACCCTGACCCACAGGAAACAGAGTGCCAGGTGGGGGAGGGAAAGAATGAGACTCCAGTTCATGAGGCTGCAGAATTCCAATTCAGAGCAACGTTATGTAACCAGAATTTCTGAAGGCACGTGACTGAAGGGCTTAGTAGAACTTTTTCAAGTGACAGAAAACTTCTAAGATTGTCCTCCTCAAAGCCACTGGTCCAGGAAAAGAACACATGAAAAGTAACTAAACGCCTTCTTTAATCCCTTAAGACCTTGCCAAGAATCCCAGGAAATCACAAAACCATAGAAAGAATTTCTGTTCCTCTGTCACTCACACACTCTTCCTCCGACCCTGCGTCGCCTTCCTCCTCAAGGCACCAGCACCTCTACCTCCCTGGAGCTGGGGGCAGCTGTCTAGTCTCCACGGCAACATTCTATCACCAGGCCGTCACTATTCACCTCGCTGGATTTGGGCCATGGCCCTTACCACGCCACAGAAACTGCTCTCCCTAAGGTCATGGGTGTTGCCAGATTAATCACCTCAAAGCATGTGTCTGGTCAAGAACCTTTATCAACTCCTTCCTGAGTAAAAGAGAAATTCAGCTTAGAATTCAAAGCCTTTCAGGATCAGGCCCCAACCTGTATTTTTCCAGTCAGTTTGCACAGTCCCGACATGGACCTTACGTGCCAAACTTTCCTCTATACCCTCTGGTCTCTGAAACACTGTGCTGTTCCTAAATGGGACATTCACCCAGCCAACCTCCAACGTCCAAGGCCTACCTAGCTTTAAAAGGACTGGCCAAGAAGCCATCTTTTTTCCAGGCAACCTCTGTGGCTCCACAGAGTGGACAGTGCTTCTCCTCCGCGGTGCTGCCCACGCCTGCAATCTGCCCCTCTCCAACGGCACTGGCCATTGTCCCCAGCATGCCGGTGGGTCCTTAGGGACAGGTCTTCCTCCGACCCTGCGTCGCCTTGTCTCACCGTGACAAGGCCGGGAGCTGCTCGAGGTCTGGCTCTGGCACGGGTCTGTCTCTCTATCTCCTCCAGCACACTGAAGGCACACAAATACGACGAATAGTTGATGGATAAGTGAATGAAAAAAATGACCAAAGGGCTCTCTTTAGCACTTTTCCGTTCAACTTTGCCACTGCGTCTTGGGAAATACATTTAGGATTAGAACTCATGACCTCCTGGCATGCAGCCCTGTGGTCACACCACAGTGTTATTGTTTCCGAGGGTGTCCTTTTCTGTCTTCATCCCATCTTCTTTTCTCATAAAACAGTGTTTTACAAACTGCGGTTGAGGGACCCTCTCCAGACTCACAGCATTTATAGAGGCCCTCCTCTGCCGTGACTCTGTGTGCCTCCTTGCTGGCAAGCGATTCGGCTGCGAAGGATCTGGGTCGATGATGGCGAATGGGTGGAAAGGAACGGGAAAATTTTGAGAAATGATCTTACGAGGTTAAAGAATAAAAGTTCTACACAAACACTTTCTTAGATGAGATGGTACCAAGAGTCTATACAGAAACCAGCAGATCTCATGTCAACTATGGGAGGAAACATAACGACATAGCTGGGGCGCTCACCCACGGAGTGCCATGTAGACAGCCCAGCCAGATGGGTGCTGGGTGGTCCAGTCACGTCAGAGGCTGAGTTCATGATCTTCCATTTCAATCTGGCTCTCCTCAGGATGGGCCGACCCAGGGCATTGTCCAAACCTAGGTCTGTCCCCCTTGGTGTAGCGGGCCCGGACCTTTTATTTTTTTCTGGAGGCAGCTGTGGAAATGCTAATACTCTTTCACTCAGCCCTACCGCCACAACAGATGCTGAAAAGTCTGACACAAATCCCAGATTTTTCAGAACAGGAAAAGACTAAGGTCTATTTAAAGCAGAAAGAGACCTTGGTCCATCTGTCCCTCTCTGCCCCATTAGTGACGAAGCAACATATTTGAGGCCACAGAGTGAGCAGGAAGAAATGAGGTGATGGCCTGGGCAGGCTCTTTTTACGTGACCATGGGTTTTTAATCTACAGTCCACAGAAGACCTACCTCAAGCTCTAGCAAAATTCCAGACCAAGGGAACATAGTTATTAAGTTACTTTCTAAAGCACAGAGATAGGACGAGGCTGAATCAGAAGCAACTGAAACAGTCTTCCCTGTTACACTCACTTATCCACGGAACCTCTCATCATTCTGTGCCTCTTTTGATACTTCAACAACCGACACTCTGGAGCAGAGGCCATGGGACAAGGCCGGCCGGAACCGTGGGAGCCGGGGATTATGGCATGGGCCAGGGAAGCCATGGATTCAACTCAAAGAATGTGCTAAAATTAACTTTCTTCCCTTCAGTTTCCATTTTGAAGCATGTTAAACTTTCAGGAGAGCTGAAAGAATGGTAAAATGAACACCCATATACTTCTCATCAAGATTCATCAAATGTCAACACTTTGTCATATTTGCTTTACTTTCTCCTCTCTCCACCCCCACCTTCATACATCTAGATTTTTTTTTTCCATCTGAACTATTTAAACTTATGTTGCAGAGATGATTACCCCTCCACACTTTACCATGCATTTTGTAAGAATAAGGGCATTCTTCTACAGAACCACAACATTTTTACCACAGACAAGACTAATAATTCCCTACATCTAATTTACAGATCATATTTAAATGTCTTCAACTGTCCCCCAAAAGTTTCTTTAGCTCTTTGTTTTCCTCCTGATCTAGGATCTAATCAAAGTTTATACCTAGTATTTGGTGGTTGTGTCTCTTTGGTCTGTTTAATGTAAAACAGTCCATCCTTTTTTTTTAATGTAACATTGCTTTTTTTGAAGAGTCCCAGCCAGATGTCTTATAGAATGTCTTATGTTCTGGATTTAGCAGCTTGCTTCTTCATGGAAGGTGAAGAAAGGAAGGGACAGAAAGAAATAAAACGTGGCAAAATTAATCTTCTCTGAATTTCCTAAACAGAAAGTTAATGTTTTTATTTATTTTTGAGAGAGAGAGAGCGAGCGAGCGCAAGCAGAGGAGGGGCAGAGAGAGAGAGGGAGACACAGAATCCGAAGCAGGCTCCAGGCTGTGAGCTGTCAGCACAGAGCCTGACGTAGGGCTTAATCTCACAGAGTGTGAGATCGTGACCTGAGCTGAAGTCAGACGCTTAACCGACTGAGCCACCCAGGCGCCCTCCCCCCACCCCAAACAGAAAGTTAAGATTTAAGTCTCGAGGAGACTCAGGCTGAATATTTTAGCTTGAATACTGCACAGGTGATAGTGTGCACTTCATCCAGCATTCCTTCAGAAGGCACAAACCGTGAGGCTGCGATATTGGATTACTTGGTCAAGGTGCTACTAGCCAGATCTTTCTACCTTAAGGTTACCTTTTACTTGGTATTTAACAAATAATCTGTGGAATAAGGCTTCTAGATAATGTGGATATCCTGTTCTCACAGAACCTTTCAAGCAATGATTTTAGCATCCAGTGGTAATTTTTGCCCGAATCAATATAACTCTTCAAGTTATAAAATGGTGCTTTTCATATACTATAAATACATTTATTAGTTGCCTCTCTTCTGCCAACAAGTTTTCCTGCTGTGCCCCCGAAGTTTTTCATGAATTTGCATTCATCCTTGTGCAGGGGCCATGCTAATCTTCTCTGTATTGTTCCAATTTTAGCATATTGTGCTAAGTGAGCACCCCAAAGTTTGCTTTTATTTTGAGCATTATTATAGATCCACTGATTTTTTTTGAAGTTCAATGTATTATTATCTACTACCATTACTATTCTTTCTGGTACTCAAATTGTCCCAAATTAGGTTAGTGGGAGCTCTTTCAAAAGATCTCCCATGTCCTTGTGGTATGTCTCCACAATAAATCTTTGAGTGCTTTGGGGCACCTGGGTGGCTCAGTCGTTGAGCATCCAACTTCAAGCTCAGGTCATGATCTCACGGTTTGTGAGTTTGAGCCCCACGTTGGGCTCACGGTTGTCAGCCTGTCAGCGCAGAGCCCACTTCGGATCCTCTGTCTCCCTCTCATTGCCCCTCCCCTGCTTGTGCTCTCCCCAAAATATATAAATATTAACAAATAAAAAAATAAACCAATAAACCTTTGAGAGCTTCTCTGCTTTTTGGCCCAGCATGTTTTAGGCACACCTTATACATTCCCGTCCCAGACTAATAATCACCCAATTCCCTTAGGAGCCCTAAGATTGTGGCAGGGAGTGAATGGTACTTAGAAACCGATAGAGGGTACTAGACTGCTGTGTTCATTATTACTGGGGTCTCACGGCTTCTAGGCCGTTTTAATGAGCAGAACTAGAAAATACTGAGTTAAATCAGAGAAACTGCTGATATCTGACTATTTGTGGCCTAAAAATCGGCAATTTCATGGGGTTGAATCCGACATACTGTTTAAAAATCATGAGTTCATATTGACACTCCAACTGATATCTAATACCACAGCATTCTTCCTCATCTTCTCTCATTCCACATTTATGCCTTCATTCTCCCAGTGAGAACCTTTGCTCCCAATGACCTCAATATTCAAAACAGTTACAGAATTATAATCCAAATGCCACTAGCGCAAAGAGTCTATTAAGATTTGGAGTTTTATCCTTAGCAAACAGCCACTCCAAGTACGGAGTGCTCAAAAGTACAGTGCCACAAGTTATTCGAATTCTTTTCTCTGTATGTGGTGATGCTGTGCATTTAACACACATTTAGAACCACTTGTCTTTGTCTTACGTCAATTTTAGAGGTTTTGTTTTTATCTCTTTTTGGATTTCATTTCACTTTATTGTTGAACATTTAAAACATTTAAATGGTTCAAAGATAAAATGTACTCACAAAAGCCTTACTCTGCTCTCTACCTTCTACCTTTTCTCCACGTATCCCCTGGTGATAACTATTTTCACCATATCCTGGTCTATCCTTTCGATGTTTCTGCTTTCCTTTCTGATATTATTTTTCCTTATTTTCTCTTTGTTCTTATACAAACAGCTGAATACTATGAACTCTTTTGCAACCTGCTTTTTTTGCACTTAACAATAAATCCTGGAAATTATTCCATATCGGTTCAGAGACCAGAATCAGAGAATCCTCACAACTGGAAGTTCCTTAGAGGTCACCTTAGTCCAAATTTTATCCCTCACATGACTCTAAACCAAAAGTCAATCAAAGAGATCAACTCACATCTTGAAAATCTAGGATATGGAGGCAGTAAAGTTTATTTCCTCATTAGGCTGACCATTCGATTTAGAGAGCTCTATCAGAAAGTACTTTCCCATGCTGAATTGACATCTAATTCTGAAAAACTCCATAGTTCAGCTACTTGTAGCCACAAAGAATTAGCTGGCTCCCTCTTTCACCACGCAGCCCTTGAAACATAACTTTTCCCGAGAAATAGGCCCATCTCTTTCTTGTTCTAAATGGTTTATAATTGTGTGAAAATGCAGTTATTTTCATAATAATTTTCACTTATTTTGTGTCAAGAACAAAACCAAGTTGTAAGAACCAGTGGAACGTCAATAGAAAGAAAGTAGCAGAGGTCAAGAGAAAGAAGGCCAAAATTCCTTCATTCAATATTTACCGGGCATCTACTTACTGTTTTAGGTGTTTGGGTCACAGTTAAGAATAAAGATGCCTACCCACTTATATTCTAGTGGGGGAGGAGACAGAAAATAAAAAGTACTGTCATTAAGTGCTGTGCAGGAAAAAAGAAGAAGAAGAAGAAGAAGAAGAAGAAGAAGAAGAAGAAGAAGAAGAAAGAAACGAAAATTAGGACAGAGTAAGGGGGACAGGTTGGAAGGGCTGATTATAATTAGGACAGCCAGGCTAGGCACCAATGAGATGATGACGTTTAAAGATGACCCGAAGGAGGTGAGGAAGCGAACCATGGGTTACAGCGGGGAAGAAAGACTTGGACAAAACAGTTTGTGCAAAGGCCCAGAATCCACCAAGTTAGTTGACCTGAGGGCACTGAACAACTGGGCACAACTCAACCCAGAAACTTTATATGTAGAGCAGAGACGGCTTGGCCTCTGCATTCTTTCACTTTCCTTCCAAGAAGTCTCCAGTCTAGGTCTACAGAGGTTCGGAATGCGGTTCTGCATGCCTAATGGAGCAATGAGAGCAGCTGAGTCCACTGGGCCCAGAAAGTCTCTCTATCTAAAGCTCTCTCTCTCGGAACACCTCTCTTTTTCCTTTTATCTCTGCTAGCAGAATGTCCTATAGTCCAGATTTTAAAAATCCGATTGGGGTTAAAAACAGGCTATGAGAATACAGACTAATATAAATTGAGTTTTGAAATCAGACAAAATGAAATAGTAATGAACTTCCAGGAAATGCTCTCACAGAGAGATCAAATCTTGAAGGCTCTCGATAAAGAGTGTTAAAAATTTAAGCATAAAGAATTTGATACAATGTACAAAATCTTCACAGAGTATCAACACATTAGAGGGCTTCAATATAATGGGATATCCAGCTCTCATTAAAAACACTTTTATCTCTATCTTCTAGAAAGCACCTTTTGAGAGGACAGAATTATAATAATGGTGGATATTATTTTTGTTCTCATTTTGTACATGGGGAAACTGTGGCTCAGAGAGATTAAGCTACTTGCCAAAGGTCATGGAACTGCAGAGTTTTGATTTAATGGGACGGGAATTCAAGAGAAAGTGTTAAAGGAAGTGAAGTAGACTGAGAAGCTTCATTTCAATTGAAATTGACATCTCTTCTAGTCACCCTTAGTTCCAAACTTTATCTTAAGATTTAAACACCTCAGAAGCATTTTGGCGGAAGTAATATATACCCCAAATTTCTTTCAGGAAAATTTCCTCTATGGTTGACTAAGTTACAATGACTTCATTTTTAGGTACCAAATCCAAATGTGACTTTTTTTTTTTTTTTTTAAATCCTTAACCTGAAAAGTCACATACCGAGTTCTGATAGCAAGTTTATTCAAAGTAGATAATCCTTAGTATGTCAGAAGAAGCCGCGTCCCAAGTACTTTTTTTTGGAAAGGGTGTACAAAAATAGGAAAAAATAGCCAAGGAAAGAATATGCATAGATATATTTTCACTCAAATATACTATACTTTTAAATTTGTTTTGTAATTTCCAGAAGTGACATAGTTAACATGTAAAAATAAAATGGAAATTGTAACCAAATTTTAATATGACTTTATCAGAGACTTAAACACGATGGGGTAAAGGCGAGTCTTTAACGGATTTAAATTCTAGTGGACAGAATTAAGAATAGTTACAAAGACAAGGAATTAACTATGTCTAGACATCTCTCCTACATCTCTATTTGAGGAACAGTATTTTTTTTTTTCTCATCCTTTGAATTCCCAAGTTAGGAATTCAGAACCTGCTGTTGAAAGGATCATCATCCTTAATTCTCAATCCATTTATCAGGCTAAAATGCAAATGTAAGTGGTGAATACATTTCAACAGTCCTGGAGCTCCAAAGAGCCTTCTCAGGGAACATGCTGAGCTAACTGGGGAAGGGTTAAGCCACCCCTATTTTTCAGATCTGAAAACAGTTGTTCTGATATGAGAAGAATCATTACAATGGTGCCAGCTCCCTTCTATAAAAGCTATACACATTTTTTGCACAACTGTATGATTGTTATGGTAACCATAAAAATGGAACTATCATTCTTCAAATTACACACTACCCATACTGGATTACCTACATACGTTTGTTCTTCTACATTACCCAGAATTTCCTTTCAGAGAGGGCTATGTCTGTCCTATAGATGTTTAGGAGCAAGATAAAGTGGTCTCTTTCAAAGGGAGATTCCACAACAATGAATCTTTCAGAGGCCGAGCTCTTCAAGAATTCTAGGGCTTCCCTGTCAAGTCTTTGAATCCTATGGTCACTGGGAGGCCAAAATATTTTCCCTGGGAGGCAGGGGAACTGCCTGGAAAATGTATTCCCCAAATGATTGCTTTTTATTAAGAGGAAGACTAAAGCACCATGAATGGGCCCGAATAGACCTCGCACAGTTGGGTAAAATACTGAGAACCTTTACTAGAGTCTGTGTTCAGTGAGGTGAAAGACTTATTTAAGAGATATATACAAGCATTTCTGAAAATAACAGCATGAATATATCAAACAAAAATGCCAAAATAAATTTTAGCTATATTTTAGGATGACCAGGGACTCTGTTATTACTTTGGCCAACATGAGCAGAACTTTGTAACTTTTAACAGCAAAAATGCAGGAATTCTTTCTTCTCATGAGTGGGGAAAAGCCAAGTCTGGTCTTGTATGTCTTTTAACTATTCATTTTGGGCCAAAATTCTGTTTCATTGTTCACAGAGCCGATTCTACAGTTAAAAAAAAAAAAAAAAAAAAAAAAAAGGCAGTCTGATAATGACTTCCTGGCTAATTTTAATATTAAATACTTAGATTTTGAGGGAAAAATGTGTTCATAATTACTGTTTGCTCCAGGGAATTTCCAAATTAGATGCTTAAATTTGTCTAGTTTTCCTTTCTCAAAAATAAAATAACTAAATTAAATTTAAAAAATTAAAAAAAAAACCCCAAAACTCACAAGGTTTTGAGGGGGGCAGGGCAAGTGGAGCTGTCGAGGCAGCACTCCTGTCCTCCTGTCGCGGCAAGTGCTCTCCGGCAGCAGAATGGAGTGGAGCATGGAGTGCAAAGTGCCACTTCTCTAATCCTGGCCCGTGGATGGGAGACGGGGAGTCCCCGTCCACAGTCTGCACCTCTACCTGCACTACCAGGGTTCAAGCCTCCCGGGGCACTCCCTGGGTCTCAGCCCAATCTCCACCACCGGGTCCCTACCGAGCCTGGGACTGGCCCTCGATTCATCATCCCAACCTCTTTTCCTACTGAAGCAGCTCTCCCCAACTGGACTCCGGTCTCTTCTCCTCTTCGGCCTTTCAGGTCCATTAGCATCTGGCTACCAGGGTAAAGTTCTTCGCTCCTTTCTCAAAAACCTTCACTGGCTTCCAGCCATGCTGACGTGACACTCCTCAGCTTGGCATTCAATATCCTCCATGAACTGGCTTCAAACTTTTCCATTCTCATTTAAGATGATTTAACTTCATCAACATGGGGCCTTAGTTAACCCGTTCTGCTAACATCCCGAATTAATGATTTATGTAGACTCATCATCTCTTCTTCCAGACCATTCTCTTTGAAGGAAAGGACGGTTTCAATTATGTACTTTTCAAATCCAACAGTATCTATTTCAGGGCTTTGCAAATGGTAGCGACAATAAATATTTACTGAATTGAATCTTTAATTGGGCTCTTTCAACTCCAAACTCCTGGAAAATAGGCTGAGGCAGAGCCATAAATGGTTTTCACCCTCTAGTCCCTTTATCAGAAACACCAACATATCTGTGAGTAGATACACTTCAGGTGATGCCTTGGTACCTCCGGCCATGGCCTAGGAAGATGGCCCCAGAGAATTTTCTAGGTTTAGAATCAAAGTCCTTTGGGTTATGAATATGCTGATAGCAAGGGTAGACAAGAAGACAGGAAAATTGGGTAAGGAAGAACAGAATTTGAGAGCAGAAGGTAGTCTGAAAATTCTAATCTACATAATGACTCCAACATCTTTTTGGTAAGGCATCGTGCCTTAATCCTCATCAGAAAGAAAGAAGAGGCACTATTTTATAAAGCATAAAGTAGGCTAGACCCTGTACTTTATGAGAAAGTTAGTTGCCTGTATGTCCCTTTCAACTTGTAAAGGAAAGTAAGGCTCAGAGGAGTTATGTAATTCGTCCAAAAACACATCCCTAGTAAAGTGGCAGAGTATGTGACGATTCAAGCCAAATTTGTCTCTAAATATATGCTCCTGTATTTCACCCCTGTGATATCGAGGTTATTGAAACTTTTCAAACTCCTGAGAGAGCAAAATGAGTGACACCACACATAAATTAGGAGGGAACACAGCTGTAGTAGGTTGTTATCTGTCCTGCTCCCCCTCTCCCAAGCCAGCATGTAACTCAAACGGGGGCAAACTAATCCCACCCTAGAATGTGGAATTGGGACAGAGAAAGGGAGAGGGAGAGGGAGATCAGGAGGAAGGTGTGTGAGAAGAGAAGGGGGAGAGAGAAATCAGCTCCCTCAGGGGGACTGGTAATTGTCAGGTAGCAGCCATCCACTGAGGAGCAGGAAGCAAAAGAGGTTAGTCTGAGGGAGGGGAAGGAGGAAGCAGATGTGTAGAAGCAGGAGAGACGGAGAGGAATGAAGGAGGCTTTCTGGGTTTCCTGCCTTACTTCATTCGGTCCCTGGTTCCCTGCCCTTGGATTCTGGGAGTCACCACAGGATCCTTAAAACAAATTCCCCTTTCTGCTTAAGCGAGCTCCAGTGGTTTCTGCTATTTGGGACCAAAAAAGTCTTAATTAGTGCAACAGCTGTGGAAAGTTTCCTAGAATGGCTAACTTGTCATGGCTTTCTCCAATGCTTTCTTGCTAACAAGCCATGACAGGCCCTTACAGTCGGTGCTTCCATACTGCCCACTCCTGGGGGCGCTGTGAGTGTCCTCAGGTGTGGGGAGGCAGAGAGAGGGCATGGCAGAATATTAATACTAAGTTTCTACTTCAAAAACAAATCAACTAAAAAAAAAAAAGACTCCCTTTGTTAATGAAATTACACTAAGTACAACGCTGTCACATTTTTTTTGGCCAGTAGGGATTTGAAGAAGGCTCTAACTTCTTTTTTCTCAATACAGGGGAGGGAAAGGGTGCAGTGTTCTTGACTGATGTGATATTTTGGGTTGACTTTCTTGTTTAATGTCTATCAAGAGCGTGGGTTTAAGATGCAGGCACAGGAGGATGAAGGGTAAGGGTAAGAGCTTCTAGACTATGGACCTGAATTCAAGTCGGAGCTCAGCCCCTCAGCCACGTGACCTCGAGGCAAGTGATTACACTTCCCTGAGCCCCAGTTTCTTCATCGGCAAAATAGGGATAATTATTTCGCAGGCTTGTTTCAATAATTAAATAAAGTAATACATAAGTATAAAATAATTAAATGAGATAACACATACACAAAGGTATAAAAGAAACATCCAACAAATTGTATGTGTTGGTATATGGATATTTGCCACATTACACAACAAAGCTAAATGAAAACTTCAAACTTTTACACATGCTAATTTTCCTCATCCCGGATATTTTTGGCTAAACATTAATGGAGACGATCTACTCCGAGGGAAATTGATCTTTCTTTCGGTGTGTCTTCTGGTGTACGCCAAGCCCCAAGGCAGAGAAGACAGGAGAGCGACACGTGGTGACTGCCTACGATGTGCCCAGCACTGTCTCGGGTCTGCCTGACAGTCGAGATTGTGCTAGTGATTTCGTATTTTCAAAGTAACTCTGTTTCAAAAGGAGACGATTAAATATGACTATAGAAAAGGGTAATTGAACACACATTTAAAGCATTATTATGCTTGTGGGAACACTCCTATCCTAGGAATTCTAATTACATCTGTAAGACCACAGGAGAACTGTTTAAACAATCACAATTTGAAACTCTTGATTCTCCCATATACAAACTTTGGTGTAATTCCACTAAGTCACCTCTCAGGCGAAAAAGATTATGGGAAACTTTACTTTCACTGAGAGTAAACATGATGCCGCAAGACCAATTTCTTCACATACACAACAGGACTTCCATGCACACATCGGTGTCCTGTGAAAGTCGCAAAGGGACTCGATACACTTACTCACATCACGCCACAACTGCTGGAAAGGTTTTTGGAATTCTTTAACTACTTTCTAAGCCAATTCCTGAGCTTCACAAGAAAATCAGTTTTACTACTTTATAATTATACTTAATTTTTTTTTTTTTTTTTGAAGTTGCGTTATCCAGCTTGATCACCCCCTTGATTTACCACTCTTGGCTTTAAACCGACTTGGCTGTTTCCAAAAATCAAATCCACTCTCAAAAGATGAAGATTTGCCATTGTTGAAAATGTGCCTTAGGCTCTGAAGGCAATTTCCGAAGAGGAGTCCAAAAATGTGTATGTCCTCCACTGGCTCCTTCCCCACTGCCTGCCAGCAAGCTCAAATTCTCCTCAATCTCAAAGACGTCTTTGGTTCCCGAGCTTCGGTCAAGCTCCCTCTCACCTCCCGTGTGCCGCAAACTCCTTAAAAGAGATATTTATACTTCGTGTCCTCACTTCTTCACCCCACTTCCTCTCCTCGGCTGGCCGCAGTCTTCTCGGGCTCCCGCCACTCACTGCCCAACGCATGAGATACCCAAGAGAAAATAATCTGATGGCCAAACGCAACGACTTCTGTCCCCTGCTTTGCCCCAGCTGGCAGCAGTGCAGCAGAGCACAGGGCGACTCGCCCTTGCTTGGAACCTGTCACCAGCCTGGCCTCTGCCTTTTCTTTTAACTCTTCAAATATCCTCCTTCCTGCACCCCCAACCCCACCTCTTCCTACGAAGCTTGCGTCCTTTAAGTGCCGCTGGACAGTCCACCCCGGTCCCCTTTCCCGTTCAGATGCGTGCTCACCAGGTATATCCACTCTCTTGGGTGGCTCTGACTATGACTTTTATGCACTGAAACGGGTATCTGCACCCCAGACCTCATTCCTGAGCGCCAGGCCTGCTTCTCTTTCTGGCCCCTGGACATGGTCTTCTGGTACCCAAATTTTACTCGTCTTTCCCCATCCAAGCATTTTGTTCTTGCCCTCTATTTCATAATCTCAGATTTTCCTAAATTTCACTTTGGCTTGAGGATGGATAGTGACACAGTTCAAGGGCCTTCCTTACAGGCTTATTATCTTCCTACTGAGAGGTCTTCTCGAGAACATCAGAAACACTGTTAGCTGCTTTTTCTTTTTCCTTTTTTTTTCTTTTTTTCCAATAGTAAGACGAAAGCCTAAGGAAATCCTATTCATCCCTCAAGGCCAAGTTAAAAAAGTTACCTGGCTTTACAGCTTCCTCACGCAAAATAAATTACTTTCTCAGCTGTGTTCACCTGGTGCCTACTTCTTTTTTTTTTAAATTTAAGCCTTTTGAGATAATTGTCGATTCATACAGTGGTAAGAAATAATAAAGATGCTATCTACCTTTTACCCAATTTCTAGTGGCAAAATTCTACAAAACTATAATAGAGCATCAAAACCAGGGTATTGACATGGACACAACACACCGATCTTACCTAGAGCCCCCATTCTCACTTGTGCTCATTATGTTCCACACAATTTTATCGCGTGTGGAGGTGCATGCAAGCACCACCTCAAACAAGAGACAATGCTTCCATCATCCCGAGGATCCCTGTCTTTTAATAACAATCATCCCTACCTAATTCCCCCCCTACTGTGCCCCCCTCAGTCCCTGCAAGACAAATCTATTCTCCAGTTCCAAAATGTATCTTTTCTAAAACGTTACACAACAGAATCAAACACATGTAACATTTTAGATTGGCTTTTTTCACTGATCACAATTTCCTGAAGATTCAGGCAAGCTGTAGCAAGATCAATAGTTCATTCCTCTTTACTGCTGAGTATCATTCCACGACATGGATGTACCACACTGGTTTAACCATGCACCTGTGGAAAGATAGCTCGGTGGTTTCCAGTTTGGGGCGGTTATGAATAAATAACGCTGCTATGAAAATGTGTGTGCAAGTTTTTGTGTGAACCGTGAGTTTTTATTTCTCTGGGATAAATGCCCGGGAATGCAATTACCACGTTGTATGGTGGTTGTGTTTAGTTTTTTAAAGAAGCTGTCAAAGTATTTGCAGAGTAGCTGTGCCATTTTACATTTCCACCAGCAGGGTGTGAATGATCTGCTTTCTCCACATCCTCACTAGCATTTGGTATTGCTCGCGGCTTTTCACCAACTTTGCTTTTTCCTTTTATTTCAGCCATTCTGACAGGTGTGGACTGAGGTTTCATTGTGGACTTAATCTGCATTTTCTTTTTCTTTTGAATGTTTTTATTTATTTTTGAGATACAGAGAGACAGAGCATGAGCAGGGGAGGGGCAGAGGAGACACAGAATCCGAAGCAGGCTCCAGGCTCCGAGCTGTCAGCACAGAGCCCGCTGTGGGGCTCGAACTCAGGGACTGTGAGATCATGACATGAGCTGAAGTCGGACGCTCAACCGACTGAGCCATTCAGGCGCCCCTTAATCTGCATTTTCTAATGGCTAATCATGTTAAACACCTTTTTTATGTGCTCATTTGCCTTCTGTATGTCCTCTCCAAGTACATGTCATGTGCTCATTTTCTAACTGGACTGCTTTTATATTATTGAGCTTTAAGGGTTCTTTATGTATTGTAGATACAGTCCTTTATGGGATACGTGGTTTGCAAACATTTTCTCCCAGGCTAGCTTTCTTTTCATCCTTTTAACAGAGTCTTTCACAGACAAAAAGGTTTTACTTTTGATGAGAACCAATTTATCAATCTTTTCTTTAAAAAAATCTTTTTTAATGGTTATATTTATTTTTGAGCCAGAGAGAGACAGAGCATGAGTGGGGGAGGGGCAGAGAGAGAGGGCGACAGAATCTGAAGCAGGCTCCATGCTCTGAGCTGTCAGCACAGAGCCCAACACGGGGTTCAAACTCGTCAACCGGGATATCATGACCTGAGCCGAAGTCGGACACTCAACCAACTGGGCCACCCAGGAGCCCCATCAATCTTTTCTTACATTGGCTATGCTTTTTGTGTCTCGTCTAAGAACTCTTTACCTAGTCTTGTACCATGTAAGTATCTTATGCTCTTTTTTAAAAATGTTTATTTATATTTTTTGAGAGACAGAGCGAGAGGGAGAGGGAGAGGGAGAGAGAGGGAGGGAGAGAGGGAGAGAGGGGGAGAGGGAGAGAGGGAGAGAGGGAGAGAGGGAGAGAGGGAGAGAGAGAGAGAGAGAGAGAGGGAGAGAGAGAGAGAGGGAGGAAAAACATCAGCGGGGGAGGGGCAGAGAGAGAGAGAATCTGAAGTAGGTTCCAGGCTCTGAGCTAACTCAGAGCCTGACACAGGGCTCGAACCCACAAACTATGAGATCATGATGCGAGCCGGAGTCGGACACTTAACTGACTGAGCCACCCAGGTGCCCCTATGCTCTTTTCTGTAAAAGTTTTACAGCTCTACATTTTATATTTAAGTCTATGATCCTTTTTGAGTTAGTTTTTGCACAAGGCATGAGGTTTAGGCCAAGGTTCATTTATTTGCCGATGCACACCCAATTCTTCCAACACCATTTGTTGAAAAGGCTACTCTTCCTCCACTGAGTTGCCTTTGCTCCTTATCAAATATTAATTGGGCATATTTGTGTGGCTCTAACTCTGGGTTTTCTATTCTGTTGCATTAATCTATGTGCCTATCCCTTCTAGTTTTTTGCAGATACTCTTTATCAAGTTGACAGTCTTCTCTTTTCCTAATCTGCTGAAGAGTTTTTAGTACATACGTGTGTTGGGACTTTTTCCAAATGCCTCTTCTGTAATAACTGACAAGATATGATTTATGTTTTATTCTGTTGATAGGATAGATTACATGCATTGATTTTTCTATCTAGAGATAGAATTCACATACTATAAAATCCGCCCTTTTAACATGTACGATTCAATCTTTGTGCAGGTGGCAGTACGAATGAGGTTTATCCAAAGTGCAACTACGGCTAGCTGAAAAACTAACTAACTAACTAACTAACTAAATAAATAAATAATAAAAATTTAAAATGCATGAATCAGAGGTTTTCAGTCTCTGCAGAGGGTTGTGTAATCTTTTCCACGACCTAATTCCATAACACGTTCGTGACCCAAAAAGAAACGCCATACCCGTTAAGAGTAATTCCTTGTTCCCCCTTCCCCGTAGCCCCTAGCAACCACTAATTGACTTTCTTATCATACACTACATGGCCTTTTATATCTGGCTTCTTTCGTCTGGCATAACGTTTTGAAGGTTCATCCATGCTGTGGCCCGTAGCAGTACTTTTTTCCCTTTTATGGCCAAATAATATTGCAATGCATGGATATACCACATATCGTTTATGCCTTTATCAGATGATGGACATTTGGATTGTTTCCATTTTGGGCTATTACAGATAAGGCCGCTATAAACATTTGTGTACAAATTTTTGTGTGGATATGTTTTCCATTCTATAGGAGTCAAATTACTGGGTCATAAACTCTACGTTTAAACCTTTGAGAAACTGCCAAAATGTTCTCCAAAGTGGCTTTGTTGTGTGGTACGTACACATTTTAGACCACTACGCCTTCCTGATGGAATGATCCGTTTAACATTATGTCCCTCTTTGTCTCTAGTAATTTTCTTTGCGCTGAAGTCTATTTTATCTGATGATAATATAGCTTCTCTTGCTTTTTTAAAATTGATATTTGCATGGTATATCATTTTTCATCATTTTGCTTTAAACCCACCTATGTCACTGTATTCAAAATAAGTTTGTTTAGAAATCTAATTACTGGATCATTTTTTTTTAATATTTATTTTTGAGAGAGAAAGAGAGAGAGAAGAGAGAAGAGAGAGAGAGAAAGTGCGAGCAGGGGAGAAGCAGAGAGAGAGAGAGAGGGAGATACAGAATCCAAAGCAGGCTCCAGGCTCCGAGCTGTCCGCACAGAGCCTGATGTGGGGCTCAAACCCATGAACCATGAGATCATGACCTGAGCTGAAGGCGGACACTTAACCAACTGAGCCACCCAGGCGCCCCTGGATCATGCTTTTTTATCCATCCCACTAATCTCTGTCTTTCAATTGGTGTTTTTAGGCAATTTACATTAAGGGCAATTATTAATATGTTATAGGTTAAGTTGCCATGTTTACATTTTGTTTTCTGTTTGTTGCCTCTCTTTCTCGTTACAATGTTTTTCTTGTAGGTTAAATGAACATTGTTTTTTTGATTCCATCTTGATGGTTTATAAAGTTACCACTGTGTAGTTTTCTTAGTGGTTGCTCTAGGTACCACAATATACATAAGTAGTACAGTCTACTGTATCAACTTCTTACTACTTCAAGAAACCCGAATTCCACTTAGGTTCCTTTACCCTCTCTACATTCTAAATACTTTTCCCACACACTTTGAGCACTACTTTATTTAGTGCTAGAACTTTCGTTTCAACCACCAAATGTGATTTAAGAAACTCATGAGGACAGTTCATGATGTTTCCCATTTTTTACCCATTCTCATATTCTTCTTTCCATTCTGATATTCCAAGTCATCTTATGTTATCATTTCCTTTCTGTTTAGAGAACTTTCTTCAGTCATCCCTTCAGGGTATATTGACTAGCAACAACTTCTCTTAGCTTTCCTATGTCTGAAAACGCTTTTATTTCCTCTTCATCTCTGAAGGATATTTTTGCTGGAAACAGAATTCATGGTGGACAGTTCTTTTCTTTCAGTACTTGAGAAATCTGCCACTTTCTTCTGGCCTCCACGGTTTCCAATGCGAAACTATTACCATTTGAATTGGTGTTCTCTTAAAAGACTTCCCTCTGCTTCAAAGATTTTTTCTTTGTATTCAGGTTTCAGAAGTTTAAATATGATGTGTCTTGGCATTAGTTCCTTTGGGTTTATGCTGTTTGGGGTTGTGATGTTGTGATTTATAATAAGAAATATAAATTTGGTCTTCATCCCTGTTTCTGGCACAGAGCTCCTAAAACCCTTAGAATTTCCTAAATGATAACAGCAATAAAGATGTCTTTTGATATTCATAGCAAATCCCTTTCAACCACACCCGAGTTCATGTTAATGAGATAACTTCTGGAAAGCATTTAAGTGTGGGGGCTGGTTGTCAGGGGCATCAACCGCCATGTGATCAGAGGGCTGGAACTTTCAGCCCGACTTCCAACCTCAGGTGAGGGGGGAGGGGCTAGAGAGTGAATTCATTCACCATTGGCCAATGATCTAATCAATCATGCCTATGTAATGGAGCCTCCATAAAAACCCAAAAGGATAGGGTTAGAGAGCATCCAGGCTGGTGTATGTGTGTGCAGTGCTGAGAGGACATCGTGTCCAGAGAAAGCACGGAACCTCCATGCCACGTTCCCTCGGACCTTGCCCTATGCGTCTCTTTCATCTAGATGTGCCAGAGTTCTATTCTTTTACAAGAAACCAGTAATCTAGTAAGTAAATTATTTTCCTGAGTTCTGTGAGCTACACTAGTAAATTAATCAAACCCGAGGAGGGGGCCTAGGAATCCTCAATTTATGGCCTGCTGGACAGAAGCACAGGTAACAAGCTGGACTTGCAACAGGCATTTGAAGTTGGAGGGGGCAATCTTGTGGGACTGAGCCCCTAACCTATGGAATCTGATACTATCTCTAGGTTGACAGCGTGAGAATTGAGTTCAACTACAGGACACCCAGCTGGTGCCACAGAGATGTTTATGGAATTGAAAACCCACACTTTTGGCATGAGAAGTGAAGCAGTGTTGTAGTCAAAGACTGAAAGTCAAGGACACACAGAAGAGTGTGTTTTTCTTTACAGGAGTCAGCTCAGTTTACTGAAGACTTATCTTTGGCCAAATTTGGGGAGTTATCAGCCATTACTTCTTTGAATACATTTGCCGTTCCATTCACTCTCTCCTCTCACTCTGGGACTCCGATGACACAAATGTTAGCTCTTTTGTTATAAGCGCATAAATCCTTCTTGCTCAAACTAGGTAAATTCTATTGATCTGTCTTCAAGTTCACTAATTCTACCCTATAATCTCTAATCTACTATTCAGCTCTGGATAGTTTTTGTTTTGTTTTGTTTTGTTTTTGGTGACAGTATTTCTTACTTTGATATTTTCCATTTGGTTCTTTGTAAAAATTTCTTTGTTGAGATTTTCTATTTTTTTATTTGTTTCAAGAGAATTTGTAATTATTTGTTAAAGCCTGTTCATAAAGGTTGCTTTAAAATCCTTGTCAGATAATTGCAACATGTGATTTATTTTGGTACTGATATCAGCTATACATTCTCATTCAAATTATGGTTTTCCTGGTGTGATGAGTGCATTTCAATTGTATACTAGACATTTTGGATGCTATATTAGGAAGGAGACTCTGGATCCTATATGGTCTGTTGTGGGGTTTTTGGTAAGCAGTCTCCTACCGAGGTGTAGCTGAAGGGCCAGGTGAGTGTACACGTTCAACTTCCTACTGAATCCCGCTGCTACCAACCCAGCACAGACTCACAAGGCCTCCCTGTAGGTCGCAATCCATCCCTCCCATCAGCCCTGCCGACATCTTCCTGGTCAAAAGGGGGCACCAATTCACACTGTCTCACGGACTCCAAGTGTGGGTGTAAACTAAACTCCCTGCGAAGCCCCACCGCCACCAGGAAGGGGAAAAGCAAAAATCTGATATATACTGCCTTATCACTAGTTTTGGGGCAGAAGCTCAACTCCCTGTTGACATTAGGAGTGGGGAGTAGGTGAGTGAGATATTTCTGTATATAAATATAATTGATTCTATACCAAGGTCTCTGCTTATGGTGGCAGGAGGTACAGGCTCAGCTGGCACTGAGCTGCACTGACACCAGGGGGTGTGCTGTGGAAACCAGCCCTGACTCATCGCATCTCTGCTGCCAGGCAGGGAAGGACGCTCGTCTTATCTCTGGGCCTTGCCGGCACTATTCTCACGGACAACTGGAACACTGCCTACTTTCGCTGGAGAGGGGACAGAAGCTCAGCTCCACTGCCAGCTCTGCCGATCTACCCGAGCAGGGGAATCAGAACACAACCTGCTCCCACTGGATGAGGAATAGGGTCTGCTCCTCGCTTGGCTCCACGGACACCATCCCAAAAGGGAAACTGGAGCATGCCTGCTTCCACTGGGAAGGGGAAGGAAGAAAGCTCCTTACTTGGTTCCACTGACACTACCCTAGCAGGGGAAGGCAAACACTACCAACAACTTCTGCCGTGCAGGGGATGGAAGATTAGGCCCGCCTAGATCTTACACCTCCCAAAGTGGAATCAGAGCGTCACCTGCAAGTGGCAGACAGGATAGAAGATGAAGTCACTGTATGGCCCCACAGACACCACCAGGCAGGGGAAACTAGGGCGCTGCTGCTTGAGTTCATGGGATAGGATGGGGTGTATGGAATATTAACACCTTGCTCGGTCCCAGCGAAACCATGACGTGCGCATGTGAGTGCACGTGCACGTATCTCTTGGTGTTTGGCTGGAGAATGGTGGGTACTGCCAAAAAGGTTTCTGTTGTTAGACCACCCTTTCCTTGGTCTTTTGGCTGGAGGAGAAAGGTTTCTCTTAAAGATCTTTCGTCTTGTGCCTTTTGGTCATTCCAGGTTGGCGACTTCTACAACACCCTGTCTGGGCTATATGCGAGGCAATGAGGAAAACCAGGGGGATCACTGGTATGTTCCTTAAGTCCTGAGACCCCTGTGCAGACTGCCTTCTCTTTTCCACCTTTCTGGAACTTCCCATGCTTGTTTGTTGTGTTATGTCCATCCATATTTTTGGTAAGAAGGAGGGCCAGGAGGAACGGGGGCACTCTATCTTTGTCAGAAACAGAAGTTGTTCCTCATTTTACTAAAGTAATTATAACATTTTATTTATTCTTTAAGATGTTTTCCTAATCAATTTTCATATTACACAGCAAACTCTCTGAAGGCACTGGATTGTGTTTCGTCAATATTCATTTTCCCAGGAACACTAAAAGGAAACAGGAGCGAATCCCAGAACTTGCTTTAAAACACATTATATTCAACCAATGAATACATATTCTGCCAACGCTTTCTAAACAAAACTTTGTCTTTTCCTCCCCCCCTTTTATCCTATACGCGTGTATTTACATACGTAATTTATTATATACCAAGTACTGAGTTAGAGTCTAGAAACAGAAAGACAAGTGAGCCCGAACCCTTGTTCTTGAGGGCTTTGCCACCCATCAGGATAGCGTCACCCACAGGGAAGTTAGAGTGCAGTGTGGCAAGTGCTATAAAATAGGTGTGAACAAACGGTGAAGGGAGAGGAGAGTGGGGCATGACTGACTATTCCAGAATGAGACGGCAAAGGCAGGTAAGACGGGCCCTGGAAAGCAGACGAAGGGCAGGGCAGGGTAGGGCATGGGCAAGATGCAGAGCTATGACAGAGTAAAATGGTTTGGGGAAAGATGAAGGGCTGAATCAGAACAGGATACCATGAGGAAGCTAAGAAATTTATTTCCCTCTTTTCCTATTGTCAATAAAGTTGATAACTTCATTTTTTCACTTATACTGATATGAATTATCAAGCTACCCAACATTTTCTAGTCTTAAGAATGATTTGTCCATACAATTATGTACTTCTCGTGGCTCTCATTTTCAAATTCTACCTTCCTTTCCCACGCACCGGTATCTTTGGTGGGAGGCTTGTTTCTTTCCCAAAACTTTCTGCTGGAAGGTGCCCTCTTTTATCTCCAGCCCAGGCATTAAAAAGTGGAGAGATGTGAGAGTGACATCAGCAGAACAGGCAGAGCATAGAGCTCTGAGAAGCCGCTACTCCATATGAGCATTAGGCCCCATTAATCTTTGGTATGTTCTATGAGTTACTTGTAATTTCATAAACAGTGAATCGGGATTTATGTGAATGGAATAATATCGCCAGTGGTTTCAAATGACAATGACAGCTTCCTTGTTTAATGCAGAACAATTTAATGCTGCTCTGTTCCAGGTAAGGAAAGAAGGCATTCCCTTGGCAATGAAGAGCTGAGATTTAAAGCATGACCCTTGGATTTTCTGTGTAGCCCACAGGGAGGCACAGTCAATGCATCTGTCAGATAAGTGTGGCCGCTGGTCACCGATGGAATACCACCTCTTTCAAGTGCAAGGATGAGACGATCGTGAATAACTCCAAAAGGACATCTCAAACCCAGAGTCATACTCCATCAGAGTGAGTACGTTTTGAAATACTTAGTCTGAGGAACACTAGGTCCATGAGATGATCCATGAGAAAAAGCTCTAAGAAATCTATTACCCCACTGTTTTCTAAAAATATTTGGCCACAGAACCCTTTTACTTCATGACAGCCTATTAAAATCCCAAAGGACTCACGACCTACCAATACTGTTTGGAAAATCCTAACCTGATCGAATAATCCATTTTACCAAGGATGAAAGTACTCTCTCTCTCTCTCTCTGTCTCCCCAAATTTAATGAATCTGTTCAAGGTCACCCCGCCGGTTCCCAGGAGAGCTGGGACTACCTTCTGGTACTCCTTCTATGCTGCCACACTCCCTCACCAGAGGAACCTTTTCTAAATGGCAATTTAATCATACTGGACTTCCTGATAAACAGCAAGGATCATTAGTCATTTAATGTTAGTTATGTTTGAAAGCTTTCCCACAAAAGGGTTGACCTGAAAGAGGTTAGTATTATATGTCTCTCCTTTCAAGTAGCTATTTCAAGGTTGGTTTTACCTGGAGTGAAAGGAAATGTCTGTCTATTTGGAACAGTTCCATCTTGAAGATATTTCAATATTTCTTGCCACAGCACCCTTTCTGTGCTCAGTATTTTTAGCTCACTGTTTTCTATTTTGGCAGCCGAGAAGCTGCAGTTTGTAATTTTACCTCCAGCTTCATATTTCTTCTTAAAAGTGAATACAATGTCCTGTTTATAATAATAAAATCACTAGTTGGCAGAAGGACATTAAATGGAAAAAAAAAAAAAAAAAGAGAAAGCAATTGGAAAATTTAGAGCAAGCAATTCTAAGTGCCAAGTTTCACATTTGTAATGGTCCAGTGGAGGTCACTGGGCACCCTTTTTATTGAGGGGACAGTAAAGAAATAGATACCCACTAGTTCTCCTGTGAAAAGTGATAGATACCACCTCTACTTCAAGGAAGCTCGTATTTTACTGAAAAGTGATGTGATCCAAACTTCCACAATATTACTAACTATAGGAAAAATACAAAAATCAGTTTAGCGTGGTATTTTCCCCCTCCAATATTTAGGTTTCCATTTTCCACTTTAATTGAGCTTTTAAGCTTTGGTTTCCTATTCCAGTTTAGCAACAAAGGAAAGAAAATAATAAGAATGAAATTAGCAATAATTGGAGCCAGTCTCAGAAATAACCTTGGGGTTTCTTGGGCTCCTGGTGCAACCCCCTTTGAGCAGTTTCCTTGGATACATTCTCTTCCTGATCCCCAAAGGCCTGAAGTATTGGTGTCGCTTGCTTTTTCCTTTTCTTTTCTTCTCTTTTTTTAACCTCAGATGCCCTGCTAAAGAGAGCTGCAGGTCTAGGCCATGCGAGCAGGGATTCTCCAGGGACTAGAGCTCTAGGTCCAGAAAAATGGTGTTCCCGATCAGAAGGGCCAGATCACCCCTAGGAGTTTACACCAGCCTTCCTTCTTGAAAATTGCTAACCCACCATTTTTCTTTTCAAAATAAACACTGTTTCTCTCAACTTCAGTTTGCAAAATCTTACCCCAATTCCACTGGACTAAAAAACTGGAATTTTACTGACATAATTGGATTATGAGGTTTAAAGATTGATGGAACTTTTCTGTTCCAGATATAATTGTTCAAATATCAAACCTAAACGGGTACGCAGAAGTCCTTATGTAGCTACAGCCAGAGTAACACTGCGGCCTCCACGGCAGGGTGGCCGAGCAGAAGGGGTCAGGAAGCCACTGGAGCTGTGAGCCCGGTTACAGAAGGATCTGGAGTCTTAGAGGAAGGTGTCACCTTTTCTGCAGCTGCAGCCTGTCACTGAATGAAGACTGCTTTGGTCACTCTAGTTCCCTCTGTGCCTGCTCGCTTTTCAGATCTCAGCGCAAGCACCAATGCCCTTGGCGGTTTGTTCGTACTGATATTACAGCACTTGCGATACTCTGCAGTAATTCACCTGAGTGTAAATCTGTCTCCCCGAGAAAGAGTAAATTCCCAAAGAACAAGAATCGGGCCTCACTTGTCTTTGGATTTCCAGTAACTAACTTAGTACTTGGAGCATGTTACATGTACACAGATAAAAATAACACATATAAATAGTGGTACATAGAAGACAGAAAAAGAAAAACGGCAAAGGTTTTACTTGGGAGTTTACAGAGTATGTATTAATTTATCTATAAACTTGGGAGTTTATAGAGTATGTATTAATTTACTCACAGCACATGTTTTTTAGTGGGTGCTGGGACTCATTCCGAGTTTTTCTGACATTAATTCGAAGGCACTGGACCCCTGAGCAGAAGAAATCATAGTACTACAAACCCTTGTACCCAGTACCTCTCCCCTCTGTCACAACTCCGTCCAAATACCGAGTCCCTACTGCCCACGAACGGCATTCAATTACTTCCTATGCTTTCAGCCAACTGTGATCGGTGGGTATTTGCCTATGCCCCATACATGGATTTATGGAAATTACCTAGTTTTAGCTAAACTAATCATTACAAAATAGGCAAGTGGCTAAAAAAGATTATTACAAAGATCCACAGACTAAAGGTAAGGCTCAACTATACTAATTCTACTAATACCAAGAAAACAGAAAAGTTGACATTTCTTCTCCTCCCACTATAAATTCATCATCAGCCACATTATGATTTCAAAACAATGACCGTCAATCATATGTTAGCCAGCAGGTCCTTAGGAAAAAATAAACACACTTACTCTGTATCTTCAAGGTAAAAGTGATGTTTTAACAATGAGAAAAAAAGTGATTGATTTCTAAACGAAAATAAAATAAGAAACTCAGATTTTGAAGACAACATTTTTAAAAAGGGTGTTTGAAATGTTAGACAATTTGGGGACCTAAAAATGGTCTTAGAGTATAAACTGTAAAACTACTCATATCTATACACTTAAACTTCCTGACAGAATTTTCTAACTAGTTTTTAAAGATGCTAACTGAAGAATAACCAGATCATGAGCCCATATTTAAAAAATCTAAAACAAAATGTAGCAGCTTTCAACTAGTTCACAAGACCTGATGGACACGATGAAGGATGAGAAGTTATTAGCTGGATTATACTTCCGAATATAATTGGTTAGTAGGACTAAAAAAAATGAGTATTATGATTTAGTTAAGTTCAACTCACTTCTGCTGAGGTATCTTTTTCAGTTCTGATAACCATTAAATCTAAAACTAAGTATCAAAATACACTGAACTTATAAGCAGATTTTTGTGTTTCTATATCGTAGGCTGTGAAAGCAAAAATTGAAAAAAAATAATAAAGAATTTCAATCACACTGCTCTCACCAAAAGTCAAATTATTAATGTGAAGTTTTCTATACCTTTTTAAAGTAAACAGCTTTCTACAGCTTTTTAAAGTAAAATAAAAATATCTTCAGAATTGATTTTATTCTCACTTTTCTACTTTTATGTATAGAATGTACATGACAAATTAGCAAAGCAGTAAATATATTTGTGATTTTAAAATAAAGACATACACGTTACTGGGAATGAGTGTGCAAAAAAGTTTAGAGATTACCACTACGGGTACCAGGAAGCAGTTGAAAGATTTTAAGCCCAAGGAGTAAAATAAATCAGATTTGAATTTCAGGAACATAATGCTAGAGGTAACAGGCAAGGAGAAAGTGTTGGCAGGTGTAAGTGGATTCAAAAAAAAAACCCAAAAACCAAAAAACAAAAGTCTGTTGCTATGCTCATAGCAGAGGGCATCCTATGAGCTCCCTGTATCTCTGGAACCTTTCACAGAACACATGAGCATGTTTTCAAAGAAGTCTTCTGCACAGCAAGGCCTCCTGCTCTGTGGTCTAACCCAGAAGGCAACAGGAGCCAAAGAAAAAGGTGACGTGGGGCTATGAGAAGCAATGGAGAACACGCTAGGAGGGCTGACTGCTGAAGTGCCTTATTATTTATCCACAGGCTAGGAATCGGGCTAGAAAAGACTAAGCGCCTCTCTTTTCTGATATTCCCATTTATAATTTTTAAAAGACATAAAAGTTATTTTAAAAAGTAATTCGAAAAATAGAGCAATTTACAAACTGAAGTAAAATATTGCCTCCCTACCCCCAGCTATCCCACCGAGTCCACACATGATAATCACCGTCAACGGTTCGATGTATTTCCTTCCAGACCTTTTTCTGTGCATGTATACTTTTATATGTGCAGATACATGTATGCATGTGTATACACGCACATTTGGAGAGCATTTTTATATAATATATTTGGCAAGATACTATGGTCATCCTTTTAGGACAGTCCACATGGATCTAGCTCTTGATGGCGGCTTCTGGAATGCTACCTTGCTGATATGACACAGGTTATTTAACCATTCCTTTGTTGAGGGACATTGGAAGTGTCACTTTTACAACAGAGCAGCAATGGACATTCTCACACATCTATCCTTGTACACTTCTTTGGGTAGGATGGATTCCTGGAAGTCAAGTTTTTGGGTGAAAGGGTAGGTACATTTCAAATGTTGATAGTTACTGTGGAATGGCTACACTGACCTATAGCACAAACAATAAAGTTCAGGCACTCATTCTCAGTAAAATTTTTTTTATGGATTCCTAGGTTTAGGAAAAGATCTCAGAAAACAAGCCCCTCAATTTGTATATGAGAAAATGAAGGTTCAGAGAGGGTAAGGTTTGGGCCCAAGATCTAAAGCCCAGGATGAGATAACTGACCAGCAGGAGTTCTGTGAGTGGTGGTCACTGCTGAAAGCCAGGACAGTAACTTCAGTTAAGTGACATCAAATATAAAGTGTGTTCCACCAATAAGTAGGAAAGGGGACTGTCATCTCCTTTTCCTTGCTTACGCTTGGCAAGAAAAAAAAAAGGCAGTAAATTCCTAAAAGATACAACAGCAAGAGGGGGCAGAGAAGGAGGATTCTCAAACTAGGTGGAGTAACGGGCACTGAGCGCGAAGGGATCATAAGTTCAGCCGCAAGAAGCGAGCAAAGTGTGGTGGAAATGACTCTGACACGGGATGACCTTAGCGAAAAACCTTCCACAGCCTCAGTGGGTTGTACGAAAAGTTTCTTGGTTCTAAATATCTCCATGTGGCATCCAAAATGAATGCCAGTACTGAAACCAAATTCTGAAGAGAAATATCAGAAAAGAACTAACATCCCACAATGAAGAAACATCTTCAAAGAAGATGTTGTTATAAAAATACCACAAAAGTACTTTCCAACAAATTCCAGACCTAAAAGTAAAGCTTTAAAATGAAGCTCCAAGCACAGAAGCTTTGAATCCTTTGCTCTGTGCCTGAAGAGGCCCATGTGAAGGAAGGTACTTCTGACCAGATAACACTGTCTTTATTCAACCAGACCTATGGGGCGTAACAAGGAGAAGAAAAGATGGCAATTGTATCTTTTGAAATTAGAATGGTCTGGAAGAGAGGTGGGCATACTTTTTCTCCAAGGGGCCAGAGAGCCCTTTGCACACCATATGGTCTCTGTTGCAACTATTCAACCTAATGTTGTAGTACAAAAAGACAGCCATAGAAAAAAATACAACCAAGTAAGCATGGCTGTGTTCCAATACAACTTAATGGATGCTAAAATTTGAATTTCATAGAGTTTTCATTAAAGATTCTTTTCATTTTGATTTTTTCCAATCACTTAAAAATACAAAAACCATTCTTAGCTCTTGGGCTGTGCATAAACAGGCACTGATTTAGTGCACCATAATTTGCCAATATCTGGTACAGAGCACTTAATTCTCAATAGAACTGAACTTGAATGTTGGTGGAAAGATGGAAATATCTGAGCCTCGTCCCTAAGAAGTTAAGTTTGAAGTTAGGTAGAAACGTGTTGTTCTTAAAGAGCTTCAGATATTTACCTTAAATCTCTTCTCTTGCTGAATTCCTCTGGTGGGATTGTCCAGGGCAGACCTTGAGGGAGACAGTCTAGAACTTCTGAAGAAAACTCAGAGAAATCCACACCATACTCTGTTAGTATTCCTTCTGTTTCAGGCTCAATTTCACCAGCCTGCCCAAGACTCTTAGCCAGATGCCTGTGGACAGGACAGAGAGGAACAACTATGTTAGTGAATAAATGGACCACTGGCATCATTTATTCTCTAAAAGAGAAGGTAGTAGGAAAATCTTCAAAACCTCCTGTCCGAATTTCCCCAGCAAGAACACCATCACCAGTGAGTAGGGGGCCAGGGAGAAGAGACAGTGATACTCTTGTCCTGTTAAATCCCTGTCTACAGTATAATTTTAACTTTCTCCAGGAATTCTGATGCGGGGAGTTGGGCCAGCTGGCCTTTCTTGGGCCTCTTGCAATTGTTTTTCATGAAAAAGTCAAATTGGTACCGGTAAAAGCCTTTTGTCAATTCCTTCTCTTGCAAACACCTTTAGAGACAATTCTGATCAGCTCAGTTTACTGTTAAGTCATTAGTTTCATAGCACCTACACATTAAGTCATGCTCACTAGATTGAATCTGACGCTTACGTATTTTTCACAATTCTAACTTTTACCTTAATATATTAAATATTTTCATCTGAACACACAAGTAATATATGTTCACTGTAGAGAAGTTAGAAAATACAGAAATGCACCAAGAAGAAAGTTAAAATTATCTATAATCTGGTCATTTGGCAAACCACCATTCACATTTTGGGGTGTTGGTCTATTAAAAGTAAGATTGCATTTAATAGGCTAGTTCTGATGCTATGGGTAGGGTTCCACCCTTCAGAAGGCAAATATCACTCTTCATCTGTGGGTCCTATAAAACAAAACTGATAGTGCTCAATTCTCCTAAGTATTGGCATGCTATGTTCAGACTATAAGCCTTAAGTTAGGTGTTGAATAGGAGACAGTCTTACTGTAAGGAGTTTAGCTCTGGCATTAGGGCTGTCTCTGGAGCCATTCAATTTCTTTGAAGAAGATTCTGTATCCTTTGTAAGGGTAGATGCCTGGCTGTCAGAGTTCTTAAGTGCACAGTGGTAGAGGGAGAGACTGGGGATGTGGTGGCCTCATATGCAGACTTCTAATGAATTCCCATCTTCAGGCTTGCTACTGGAACTGGGCAGTGGTGGCAGCAGGGCTGGCCCCACCTCTCATGTGCCAGCCAAGAGAAGCCAGCCCATAGTTGGCACACACAACTGCCCACCAGCATAGGTTCGAGGCAGCCTGCGGGTTGCCTGTGGGCTGCTCACATATAACATGGGCTCAGACCAGTGCTACGTTCTCCGACTTAGGCGGTGATCTCCAGAAAGCATACCAAAAAGCCAAAGGCAGCAAAAATATGAGGGAAAAAATACAGAGAGCTGTCAGGAAGATCCATAAATATTTGGAAATTAAAAAACCAGTGGGCTAAAAAAAAAATCAGAAAATATTTCAAAATGAATAAAACACAATATGTCAATATTTGTGAAAAGCAGCTAAAGCATTACTTTGAGGGAAATTTATGTTTTAAATGAATGCTCATATTAGAAAAGAAGAAATGTGTCAAATCAGTGATCTAAGCTTCTATCCGAAAAAATTGAAAAAAGAAAAGCAAGTAAGATCCCAGGTAAGCAGAAGGAAGAAAATAATTAAGAAATAAGGATCACTGGACAGAAAACGAAGAATAAAGAAAACCAATAAAATCCAAAGTTGATTCTTTGAAAAGAGAATAAAATAGGTAAGTTTCTAGTGAGGCTAATCAAGAATAAGAAGTTACCAGAATCAGGAATGAGAGAGGAAACATCCTACAAGCATTAATGCTTGTAGATCCTAAGATTGTAGGATCTACAAGCATTAAGAGAATAAGAGAATTATGAATGGCTTTAAGCCAATACATTCAACAACTTGCATGGAATGGATAAATTCCTTGAAAAACACAAACTGCCTAAGATTATTCAAACGAAACCAATACCTAAATACTCCTATATCTATTTTAAAAACTGAATTCATAGTTTAAAACCTTCCTACAAAGAAAACTCCACGCCCAGATAGCTTCACTGGCAAATGCCGCCATGTACAGCATTAAGAAAGAATTAATACCAATTCCATACAAACTATTTCAGAATACAGACAAGGGTGGAACACTTTCCAACTGGTTTCATGAAGCCAGGATTACCTTGAAACCAAAATCAGACAAAGGATTCATGAGGTCAATATCCCTCGTGAACACAGACTGAAAATTCTTATGAAATGTTAGCAGACAGAAATAGCAATACAGTTGACCCTTGAACAATGAGGTTGAACTGTGTGGGTCTACTTACCGGAGATTTTTTTCAATGGGTAAATACAGTATTGTAAATGTATTTTCCCTTCCTTATGATTTTCTTAACATTTCCTTTTCTCTAGCTTACTTTGTTGTAGGACTAGAGTATAAAATACACATAACATACAAAATATGTGTTAATTGACCGTTTGTGTTATTGGTAAGGCTTCCACTCTATAGTAGACTATTAGTATCAAATTTGGAAAAAGTCAAAAGTTATATACAGATTTTCAACTGTGTGAGAGTTCAGTGCCACTATCCCTGCATTGTTCAAGGGTTAACTGTATATAAAAAGGATAATACATTATGACCAAGTAAAGGTTTAAATATGTATGTATTTTTAATATGTATTTATTTTGAGAGAGAGAGAGAACACACAAGCAGGGCAGGGGGAGAGGGAGAGGGAGAGACAGAGAGAGAGAGAGAATCCCAAGCAGGCTCCACATTGTCAGTGCACAGTCCAATGTAGGGCTCAAACTCACGAACTGTGAGATCATGACCTGAGCTGACATTGAGAGTTGGATGCTTAACCAACTGAGCCACCCAGGCACCCTGATGACCAAGTGAAGATTTAAAGATTTGTCCAACATTCAAAAATCAATATAATTTACCATATTAGCAAAAAATGAGAAAAATATACAATCATTTTGATAGATGCAGAAAAAGCATGGACAAAATTCAACATACATTCATGATCAAAACTCTGAATAAATGAGTAATGAACAGGAAATCCTCAACTTGATTAATGGCCCCTATGAAAACACTAGAGCTAATAGCAAAACTTAATGGTGACATACTACATGCTTTCCTCTGGACCAGGAAGACAACAAGGGTGTTAACTCTCACCAGTATTATTAAACATGGCATTGGAGGTCCCACTGAGTGCCATAATGCAAGAAAAGGAAAGAAAAAGCACACAAATTAGAAAAGAAGACTTCTACGTGACATGTAAATGGGCCAAAGAACTACAGTTTCCATTAAAGAAATGACTAGTCTGCTACATAATGCCAGGCCTTTATAGAAGACCCCTCTCATTCTATGAAAACCAGAGGCCAGCACGCTATGTATGATTTAGACTCTGCCATAACTCATGACTTTGAATGTGGAGAGAATGACACAAAAACCGAGAGGTGCTTAAGATTCATTCGTGGCAGCCGGAATGGTTTCCAGTGATCGCAGTGGTAGTAGCAGTGTCCAGTGGCAATGTTGTTCTGAGAAAGCACTGGGAGGAACCATTGGCATTGTGGTCAAACTAATCCTGATAAAAGATGATGACTGGACTTCTTGTCCTTGGCTCTCCAGATTTGCCTTTGTTCTCACCTACAATTTTCTTAAACATTCAAGATTCTTACTAATTTCTGTGGGTGGCGCCTGGGTGGCTCAATCGGTTAAGCGTCCGACTCTTGATCTCAGCTCACGTCTTGAGCTCAGGGTCATAAGTGTAAGCCCCACAGTGGGCACGAAGCCTACTTAAAGAAAAAAAAGGAGGGGGGGGGGTACCTGGGTGGCTCAGTCAGTTAAATGTCCAACTTCAGCTTGGGTCATGATCTCGCGGTTCATGAGTTCGAGCCTGCATCAGGCTCTGTACTGACAGCTCAGAGCCTGGACCTGCTTCAGATTCTTTGTCTCCCTCTCTCTCTGTCCATCCCCTGCTCACACTCTGTCTCTGTCTCAAAAATAAACATTAAAAAAAAAAAGAATCTAGACATGGGGCTCTTGGCTGGCTCAGTCAGTTGAGGATGGAACATTTGATTTTAGGGTTGTCAGTTTAAGCCTCACATTGGGCGTAGAGCTTACTTAAAAATAAACAAAAGGTTCTATACAGTTAAAGACTCAAGTCTCATTAATTTTCAAAATGACTACATTATTACCTGTGTTCACTAGAATGAAATTCCTATTGAGGATTTAAGGAATCTGTTGTCACTGCCTTTGAAGTTTGAAGGACATTTTGGAAATTAATGGGACCTGAGTTACTTCCAACCCATCTATTATTCTCATAGGTTCCTGAGGTTCTGTTTTCTACATTCATCTTCTAAAACTAATGCCTTTATCTGTCTGGGTTCTTGGTTGCAAGCACAAGAAACTAACTGAATGGAAAAGGAGTTTATTGAAAAGAAATCAAGGGGCTCACAGAAAGTGAGAGGCTTGAAGAACCTGAAAAAGGGATGTAAGCAAAGAGTTACATGGTCAGCCTCTAAGTCCTTGATTCCAGGCTAAGCTGAAAACTCAGGGACTTCCTATGTATATCAAACAGATATTTTGTTTTTGTTTTATTTATTTATTTGTTTGTTTGTTTGTTTGTTTCTTTGAGAAGGAGAGAGCATGAGCAGAGGAGGGGCAGAGAGAGGAGAGGACAGAGGATCTGAAGTGGGCTCTGCATGGACAGCAGAGAGCCCAATGTGGGGCTCGAACTCATGAACTGCGAGATCATGACCTGAGCTGAAGGCAGACACTTAACTGACTGAGCCACCCAGGTGCCCCTCAAACAAGTATTTTGAATCTCTTGCAGCTGCCAGGATAAGTACGGGGGGGGGGGGGGGGGGATTCAAAGGGCAGTAAATTATTACATCATTAAATTCAGGGTCTCACTGAGTCTCTCATGTGAAATGTGGGGGTACTAATCACAAAGAATAAGACTTAGAGAACCAGACTCTTTTTCTACACACACACACACACACACACACACTATTATATAGGAGGATGCAGAAAGGTCTGAGGACCTTGGATGCCTAGTTCCAACTGACCTTCCATTGTCATGAATCATAAGTGGACTATGATAGGGTTATATCCATTCTAAGGGGTGGTCTCTGAAAAGAGAGTAGAGCAGAAACTTCCTCCCTGTAAGCAGAACTTCAAGCAATATATCCATGGTCTACTTTGGCTGAAGAAACATGGCCTGATGAGCAGTTGCTACAAGTTTAGCAGATCACAGGGAGCTGAAAGAAGAAAGACTGGAGTACTGGTGACAAGGACATCTGGGGAAGAGACATGGGCATGAAATGGGCCTACTGAAATGAACCCAGAGTATGACTGTTTGTGTTCCATAAGAATGCTCAGCAAAAGACTTCCACTGTGGAAGCAGGACGATTTGTCCCGAGAATGTCAACCAACCTCCTTCCCCAACCATTGCAGTGTTTGCTCAATGGGAATAAAAACAAGGTACAAAGCAGCAGAAAATTAGCTCCACAGCATAAACTTCCTCTCACTAATGAGGACCTGACTACCACACCTGCAGGATGCCAGTATGCCAGCAGCAACCAGCTCTGAGCCTCTGATTCAGAACCACAGCAAGAAGACCCACCAACTACTTGATAGCAGATTGAGTTTGCTGAGCTCTTCTGTGATAGAGAGGGCAGTTACTTCTCTCTACTGAAAGAAACACTAACTCTGGATTTGGGTTTGCTACCTTCATTTGGTCCACCCATCTTGCTTATAGAAACGCAACCCACAGATTTACCAAATTATCTTTTAAACTATTATATTACTCAACACTGTACGTAATTGAGGATTTAGTCTTCCAGAAGTAGCAAAGCTCACTGAATTGCACGGATTAGAATGGTGTAATAGCGTACTAATGAACTAAATTGGAAGGCAACATCTTATGAGGCTGGACTGCTATCCTCTAGGATATAATGTTGCTCTTAGTATCCTAGATTCAAGCATATGGTCTGGGAACCAAGAGTTCATGGGAGGAGTTGGGCCTTTCAATATCATATTTAAGACCCATTCCCAATAATACTCACCTCTACAACTGAAAGATTTTAATATTGCTAGGGCTATAGTCATGATTCCTCTGAATTGGAAGCTAGACTCCCAATTGATAAAACAAGGCACAAAGTATACTACCCATTTCCTGGGGGGGAGAAACATATTTGCAATTCAAGCCAGTTGAGGGATGACTCAGAAGTAAAGATTCAACAGTCGTGAGTAATAATGCAGAGAAGTTAATCACAGATTATGTTGAGATGTGAAATTGCCAATATATCTGACCATTTACCCATAAAACACAATTTCACATGATTCTACCCTAATGTATCACAAATCACATAAAATAATTAATTACACAAAATCAGATAGCATAGTTTCTGGGGATGTATAAAAAATGAGGTAGATCATATGGAGAATGCAGAGAATGAAACTAGTGTGAAAAGAAACACATTCTTCTATGTGGTGAAAGCATCAGTAACAGTCTCTGTGAGGCAGACTTAAAACACTGGCCACCCTACTCTTAGCTGGTGATTTTAGAATGGCCAAAAATGATTATCTTATGCCTGAAGTGGGAAAGGGTCTAAACATTTGAACAAAAGACACTTTATAATATCCAACTTTTAAAATATAGTACTAAAATCTGGGAAGACACCATTATTTAAAGATGGGAAGGAGACATCCCAGACATTCCATTAAAAAAAAAAAATACTGCGTGTCAACAGGAAGAAAGAAACAAGGTAAAGAAATGGCAGAAGAAGAAAAAAAAAACATATTCTGTAAGTATGTGGCCACAGAAATTGGTATCTTGACCAAAGACATTCACAAGAATATATCACCACTATAAGGAAAGAGCTCAAAGATGCAAGTGCATATTAAAAACATTAATTTTACAAAAGGAAATAAAAACCTAGTGCTTTAGACCTAGGAAATAAGTAGAGAAGAAAAATAAAACCACTCCAGAATGAAGGTCATTTAAAAAAATTTTTTTAAGTTTATTTTTGAGAGACAAGAGAGACAGAGCACGAGGAGGGGGAGGGGCAGAGAGAGAGGGAGACACAGGATCTGAAGGAGGCTCCAGGCTCTGAGCTGTCAGCACAGAGCCTGACGCTGGGCTCGAACCCACGAACTGTGAGATCATGACCTGAGCCAAAGTCAGTTGCTTAACCGATGGAGCCACCCAGGCGCCCCAAGTGAAGGTCATTTTTGATGGAGGTAACTAAGGAAGGAGGTAACTAATGAAGACTAACTCTGAAAAAAAATAAGGTTCATTGAGAAAAAGCCTGAGAGAAGTGAGGAAGATGCAATTGGAAAGTACAAAGAGTGTTTTAAAGGATTACAGAGAAAACAGATAGATAATGAAAGGCAGATGAAGGAGATCCAACTTTGGAATAAGGGGTATTCCTGAAGGAACTAGATATATGGAATAGAAAACATTTTCCATGCCATTAAGACAACTTTCCTGAAATAAAAGAAATTTCACATAGAGAAAGTATATGCCATGTCTCAGGGAAAACTAATACAGAAAATCACCACTGAAACATAGCCTAGTGAAGCCTACTGGACTTTGAAGATGAAGATTTCTAAGTGCAAGAGCTCGAAGAATATAGTTCTCATAAACCTGTTCTGAAAAACTACTAGATGAAGAACTATGGCCTAGCAATAAATGAAGAAATTTCCCCAAAAGACTAGTGCTGAGTACCGAATCCACCTCTGTGGGGGTGGGGCGGTGAAAAAGACGGAGGACAAAAGTAAGCTGGTAAAGGTGGACTTAATATTAATCGTCAGAACAAGTCATATCACTCACTGAATGTTAACTGAAGTTTAATGAAGAAAAATAGTTGTCTTTTATTTAGTTTTATTGGTGCTTTCTGTTCTGGAAAAATTTTTCACTAGACTCTATTTTGAATCCAAAGAATCTTGACTTGTTTACCAAAATTACAATACGGCTCGTAAAAACAAAATTATATTTTGGTTACAGCTTCCAAATGTAATCAATGACTCCAAGTTTCTATTAGTAGTAATTAACATTTATTTTACTAAGTTCCAAAGAACATTTCTCAAGTACCTTATTTAAATAAATTTATTATAGATTTTCACCGGAGATAGAACTGACAGCACCATAGCCAGGATAGCCTGCAGGAGATAAAAATCTAACCAGTCAGCATGCTGAAAGAGCTCAAGCATTTGGCTTTGGATGTCCCAGAAAAAATCTTATGCTATTTTACTCGTAAATTCTGCTGCCACCCTAAAAACCAGAATACCTTGGGATCTAAACAGAAGCATGACCTACTAGGGAACTGACTTATATACATTGCCTATTTGTCTTACAGAAGGGTTTGCTTTCATTTTTTAATTTTGGTGTAAATTTTACTTAAAATGAATACTGCAGGTAAAATTCCCTTCTATATGTTATAGTTCCAATATTATAGCTTTCTAGGTAGTTTCTGTCTTCATTGTCTTAAAAGATCGCAACAGCTGCTTTTGGACAACTATGATTCAAAGTTGCATCAAAATGTCTGGCCAATTCTCTTAAAAACCACACTTGAGGTTTTTAAACCACACTTAAAAACCACTACTCTGCATTAAAATATGTCCTTCAAAGGGTGCCTGGGTGGCTCAGTTGGTTAAGCTCAGGTCATGATCTTGCAGTTCATGGGTTTGGGCCCATGTAGGGCTCTGTGCTGACAACTCAGAGCCTGGAGCCTGCTTTGGATTCTCCTTGCTCTCTGTTCCTCTCCCACTCATGCTCTGTCTCTCAAAAATAAACATTAAAAAATTTTTTTGTAAATGTCCTTCAAAAATAACGTTGAAATTCATAGCCAAGAGGACCATAAGGAGACATGATAACAAATAAATGTGTAGGTATCCTGGAACAGAAAAAGGACATTCAATTTTTAAAACTCCAGGATTTCTGAGTACAAGTATGGATGTCAGTTAATAATGTTATCAGCACTGGTTCATTAGTTGTAACAAATGTACCATACTAATATGTTACAAATAGGGGAAACTAGGTCCAGGGGTACATAAGAACTATAAGAACTGGGGTGCCTGGTTGGCTCAGTTGGTTGGGCGACTGACTTCGGCTCAGGTCATGATCTCGCGGTTCATGAGTTCGAGCCCTGCGTTAGGCTCTGTGCTGACAGCTCAGAGCCTGGAGCCTGCTTCAGATTCTGTGTCTCCCCCTCTCTCTGCCCCTCCGCTGCTCACACTCTGTGTCTGTCTCTCAATAATAAATAAACGTTAAAAAAAATTAAAAAAAAAAAAACTATAAGAACAAAAGAAATGTACAAAGATATAGTATAATTTAACTATGTAAAAACATTTATGAGAAGATTGATGGGGAATAGCTAAAAATGGCATTAATTATTTTAGAAAGGGAGGATTATGAATGACTTTTTTCTCATTTTCTAAACTTCCTTTAATATTTTAACTTTTTTTAAAATTTAAAAAGTATAGGAACATTTATTACAATCTAATAAAAACTTGTGATGCCCAGTACTGGTTGCCCACCCAACATTCATTTCCCTCTTCCTCCTTTCTAACAGAAACCTAATCTTTTTCATATAGGGAACATCTCATTTTCAGCTCCAGAGGCAGATCTTCATTATTCTAATGAAATCAGGATGTGGTTCCACTGGAGACTGTTATCAATATCATGGTTGGTGGATAGGATCTCCCCCTTCCCTGTTGTATGTGATCTAGAAAGCATGTAGTCTGACCATACTGGCGGCTGTCTTCACTACCATGAAGAACCTTCTACTAGACCACTGAAGACAACAAAGGGGAACCTGACAACATCACAAAGTCACTGACTATACTGGGCCCTGGAGCTCGCAACAACCTCTGGATTCCCACTTCTGTAAAAAAATATGTTCCCTTAACGTTTAAATCATTTCAGGTCAGGGTTTTCCACCACCTGGTGGTAAAACCATCCTAACTAATATAAAGTATTTTAAAATATCTTTCATGAGAAGCAAACTTCTCCTTCTCTTCCTTCATTCTGAAACAAAAAATGTAACACACTTATTATAAAAAATAAAGTCTCAGGACTGTTCACATCATATATCTTGCAGGCATTCACTAAATATTGACAAGGTACTATTGGTTCTAGAGCATAAAAATACTACAAGTTGCTCCTTCCTTAAGCAATGTATTTCTATCTTAAAGGCACTCCCTTTATGGCTTCCATGTTGAAGCAGGCCCACAAAACATAAACCAAGTTCATTTCAACTTCATGGAATATAGCGGCAAGGCCAGGAAGCCACCCTGTCCTCCAGAGCAAATCTCTCTCCTCAATGCTATCACTGTCCTTTGTTAGATCTCCTTTCTGGCACATGCCACTTTCTAACTGTATCATAGTGCTTTGGGTACATCTCTACTTACCAGCAGATGAAAAGGGTCATCCTAAAGAGAATAAACATTATTTCTGTATCTTACTCTGAGTCTTAATCATCCTAGGTGCCTAACAGATGATGGTTTAGTGAATAAAATAAACGAATTAATGCTTTAGGGCCTGGAAAAAGGGCATCTATTCCTCCTTGAAACTCCAAAGGGAAAGCAAGAAAACTGAAGATAGTAAAAACAAACAAATAAAACCCAAAGACACGTATTTAGGTATTTTGAGTCCTTTAATAACTAGCTGCCACATTAGCAAAATTATTAATACTATCCTTTAAAAAACATCAGGAAAAATTAAAAAATGCCTGCTATTATTACTTTCATTCAAAATTGCACTTTCATCACTTATTAGTGTGGAAAATATCTTCTCTCCAATTGTAAGTTGCCAGTTTAGGAAGATAAGAAAAGGAAATAAAAGTTGTAGGGATTAGAATGGAAGAAACTTGTCATTACTCACCAATGATGTGATTACCTGCACAGAAATTCCAAAGGAAACTATGTCCAAACTATTAGAATTAATAACAGGATTTAGCAAGTGGCTGGATACAGCATTAATATACAAAAGTTAATTATAATTCTATACACCAGAACCAAAAAGTTGGAAAATGCAATTTGAAAATGCAAAAAGTTGGAAAATGTTCAGAACTTAACATTAATAACATGAAAAAACAAGTCATAAACTGTTGAGAAGATATTTTCCCTACCAATAACTGTTAAAAAGATTACTTCCTAGAATGTTTTTTAGCTCCAAATCAAATAACAGCCCAATAAAAAAATGCTAAATAAAATGAGTGGGTGAAAGTTTAATTGGATAGTCTCAAAAAAATCTCCCAAATACAATAAATTACAAGGGAAAAAAAAGTATGTTATTCTGGCAGGTACTTCCTTAGCCAAGAGATCAAGGTTAACATCACCAGTAATACATACTGACATGTACTCCCTGATGTGACACACACTGCCTTTGTGATGTCTTTCCCAACAATGCTTAATCTCAGTCTACTCATGAGAAAACATTAGACCAGCCAAACTGAAAAACATTCTACAAAATCAAAAGTGTGAAGCCATGAAAGACAAGGCTGACAAATTGTCACAAACTGGAACAACTACAGCAATATCACAACTAACTGCAATGTAGGATTCTGGACCAGTTTCTCAAACTGGAAAGGATGTTAGTGGAAAAATTTGCACGATATGAATAAGTTCTATGCTTTAATAAGTATACCAATGTTACTAATCATACCAATGTTAATTTCTTAGTTTTCATAAATATTTTATGGTACCGTAAGGTGCTAACATAAGGAGAAGCTGGGTAAAAGTCTATAGGAACTCTGTACCATTTTTGCAATTTCTATAAATTTATCCAAACAAAAAATTAACTGTGAAAAAAATATAAAAAATATAAGGACATTTTCTAGAAGAGAAAACATAATGATCATAAAAATAGGAAAAGATGCTCAATCTCATTAGTAATTGGGAAAATATAAATTAAGATCATCAGATACCATTTTATACCCACTTGAATGGCAAAAATGGAAGAATCTAGCTATATCCAGTGCTGGTAAGAATGTGAAGAAACAGAAACTCATACTAGTAGAACTAAAAATGGGCACAGCCGCTTTGGAAAATGGTTCAGGTACAAAGTTGTTAAGTTTAACATGCACGTGGGTGTGATGTGGTCATTTTACTCTTAAGTAGAGTCTAGAGAAACTTTAGTTGGTAAGCACTGATATGTTCATAGGAGCATTATTTCTAAGAGCAAAACCTCAGTTCAACCCAAATATCCACTGCTAGATAAGTAAATTGTGGTATATTTCAGGAAATGGAAATACTACAAATTAAAATGAATGAAATACATGAATATATTTTAGAAACAATGTTAAATAAAAAAAAGCAAGTCACAGAAGCATGTAGCATGGTATTTTTGGTAAGGTTTAGAAACAAGCAAAACTAGTACTTTTAAGGATAATAAATATGGGCAAATCATAAAGAAAAGCACATGTTGATTAGCATGTTTGAGAAAGTGGTTACCTCTTGGGGGAAAAAAATAGTGGTTAGGGTCCAGAAGATCATAGGACGCTTCAACAATATTGCAATGTAATTCCTAATCTGGGTACTGAGTTCATGGGTTGATTTTAATATGAAAATTCAAAAATTACATAAGTATTACATATGTACTTTTGTTTGTGAAACATACTTTGCAATGAATGTTAACAAATATTTTAAAAACAATATTTTAGACAAATATACACCAAACCCTTAATAGTGATTATTTCTGGGGGTGAAATTCTAGAATTTTTTTTTACTTTCAGTGGTTCATGTTTTAAATAATTTTAATAGTAAATGTATAATATGTATATATTTCAAAAAATTTTTTAAATTTTTTCTATTTTTGATATTACAATAAGTAGTTTTGAGATAGAAAGTTTTCCTCATTAATTTATTTTAAAAAAATGTTTAATGTTTATTTATTTTTGAAAGAGAGAGAGAGAGAGAGAGAGACAGAGCATGAGCGGGGGAGGGGCAGACAGAATCCAAAGCAGGCCCCAGGCCCTGAGCTGTCAGCACAGAGCCTGAAGCAGGGCTTGAACCCACGAATCGCGATACCATGACCTGAGCCAAAGTCACACACTTAACTGAGCCACCCAGGAGGCCCTCATTAGAGTAATTTATAAGGATTACCACCTCAATACTTCTCACTCACCAGGCTCCTCCACAAATACTGTTCCCATTCACAATCAATGATATTACAACTGTGTCCTACTGTAAAATTAATCGGGACAGTGCTGAAACAATATTCCTAACTTCCTGTAGTTAATAGGTGGGGGTTATGTGTGCACGTAAGAATTTTATATAAAGCAGCATTAGGTCCAGGTCATGTTCAAGTGAAAAACTTACTGAAGTAAGGGACCAGCTATAGATATAAGAAATTAAGCAAGAAAGTCTCTCAAAGTGGCCTCTTTGCCTTAAAGAAAATAGGGACACTGAACAGTCAACGTTAGCGTTCTAAACCATTCATCGTCCTTTCTCTATCACACATTCTTATAGAGTTTGAGCCTTAAAACAAGGCCACACACAGGAGGCCAAGCCAGACAGTCTTGTAGTGATTATCCCTCAAATAAATGCTCTCGTGCATGCTGGCCCATGTTGGAAACTCCATGCAAACAGGTACAACGATCTCAGATCCCTGAGAACCTTCAAGGGGAGCACAAATATCAGCTAGACCTGAGCCCAGAAGTTCAGTAACAGCACACAGAAAGGAAAGTGTGGCAAATACACCATGTCTTTGGCTGTATATGTTACATATTATTTTCTAAAATCAGGAGAAGAGACGTTATTTTCCATTTTTCTGGCTCATCAACATGACACAGGAGAAAACAGCAAGTAAGGAATGGGGACTTTAGGAATGTGGGCAGGTCAGTGAAAACAGACAACGGAATGTGGAAAAGAAGAAAGGCTCGAAAATACCACGTGATTTTAGGGAAGACCCTGAAGCTTGAGACTGAAGAGCCAAATGTCAATGTGAAGGGAGCAAAGAGGAGGATGCAAGCATTTAAGGACTTTAAGAGAAGGCTCACGGTAGCTAAGGTTCTCTCCTACCTTAAAATAGTATTTTCGAGAAGAGGCACTAGCAGTTGAGGATGAAGCTGACAACCACGGAAGAAGTGTTAATGACCGCACACAGCGCGAGGGAAAGAACAATTTGGCACCAAAGCCTGGCTCAGAACCACTGTCGTCCTCCACCCCTTTTGCCTCTGCTCCGCTCTGACCAGGATGCTCTCGATGTTGAAGACCCAGCTTTTTCCAAAGATGGTCCTTCCAGGCCACCAGGTGGAGCCCAACAGTCACACAAAAAAAGAGCCCCTTCCTCAGCCTGATTTGCGTTTTGTCTCTCAGCCAGGGCAAGTGATACTGTGCCCCCACCCCGGAAAGGACTTAGATAAAGTCTAAGTTTCAAGTTCATAGGATTATATAACTCAGCCCTCTTCTTCAGAAGAGTCTTCAGATAAAGAACATACTCTTGATCAGGTGAAGTACTCCTTGCGCACAGAGGGAAAGATTAGACGGAGCTATTTTCCAATTTGCTACTCTTGTAGGCTATGCCTCAATGAAACTAATTTCTCCCGTTTTTTTTCTACCAACCTAGTTACTATCTCACTCTCCTACTAAATACAATTTAGTATAATTTAACGACCATCCCCCTAATTTAGATCTACCTTATAAGAAATTCAGTATCTGTCAAACTGAATGGAAAGTTAAAGGATATTTGTTTCCAACAGTCAACAAATATATATTTCTAATTGGTAACTGGCACTTTACTGGTCAAAGCTGGGAGATGAAGATACCAGAACAGATCACCCGTCCCCCTGACCAACCACTTCCTCCTCTTCCACATGTGTCATCAATCAGAACTTCCCTTTCCCTCCCTTCATCTCACCCAGCCACTCTCTCCAATGGAAGCTGCTGTCCTTCACTCTCATTAAAATGAACAGCACCGTGACTCCTTCTCAATTCCTCTATTTCAATAGCCTCCCATTAAACCTAGACAATCCCAAGTTCAACCCTAAATTTCTCAAGCCTGCTATACCTGCACTGACCTATTTATTTTTCCTCCTCCCTTAAAGCTACCAAAGTTTGCTAGAGCAAATAACATTAACATGTCTGTTTGCTCTAGGTCAGTTCAAGTTATAGATCTTCATTTAGTCTAAAGTGCTGCCACGAAACACTACCACGTTCCTCACAGTAGCTGCTCTAAAACTTTTCCATTTTCTTCAAGATTTATCCTTAAATATTCAAGAAGAAGAACCATAACAAATCTAGAAGAGAGTGACCACAGTATCTCCATGCTATGACATCCTGGAAGGGAAGGCTGTGATTATAAACTCTAGACTTTAGGACAGGAGATTTCACAAAGGTCTGAGAAAATATAGGCATGAATTCCACTGCAGGACTTTCTAAAGGGAAAGATGCTTTAAGAGGGTTGGGAAGCTCTTAAAACTGTAAATCTGATTACATAATTACAGATCATTCCAGCGAGGAAGCCACTGTGGCTTTTTAAGTATCTTGGACAAAAGCCTAGTACTAAATAGGAAGAGTATTAAATACGTTGTGATGCATAACAAAAAGCAGTGATCCCTCAAAGCCAGCAAGGGTTCACTAAGAACGATTACCTTCAGGTTTTTGCTAGCATTATAGGATGAAGAGTACAGAAAATGTGACAGGTGTGATGTACAGAAGTAAACAAGGCTGAACTGAGGTATCTCATGACAGTTCTGGGAACAAGATGAAAAATAACTTTCTAACACCCAAAGGTCTCCAGTACTGTAATAGTCTTTGGGCTGTCCATCACAGGAGGCACCAAAGTGGCACGAGGGGTGCCAGAGAAGCAATGCTTACCCGGAAGGGGGCACCAAGATTGATGGCCTCCTTAAGGCCATTGAACCAGCCAGCAAATGTTCACTGAGTATCCTTGTCCTAAAGGAACTCATGGCCAAGTAAATAACTTACATAAGCAATTACAATACAAACAGGCCAGAGTGATAATAACAGTAGCATTACAGACTATGGGAGCACCCAGGAGGGAGGAATCAGGGAACGTTTTTCAAGTAGACAACGGAGTTAAGTTTAAAAGTGGAGTATTTCACTAAACAAATAGCAGGGAGAGGAGAAAGCCACTGCTGGGAAAGGAAGTGTGGTG
Organism: Panthera pardus; assembly: GCF_024362965.1. Lineage (NCBI taxonomy): Eukaryota > Metazoa > Chordata > Mammalia > Carnivora > Felidae > Panthera > Panthera pardus. The sequence goes on from NW_026526655.1 coordinate 7,755,502, forward strand.
TGTAAGAGTCTGGAGCTACGAACACACACAGCCAGCCTGGGAAACAGCAAGCAATGAGGCATAAGACAAGGGCATGGTAGGAGCTGAAGCTGCCCGCAGTGCACTGTGGTTCAACACCATTGTCATCTCCCCAACGACACTCAAGTCAGAGGCCTGCAAGTTCATCCACAGTTCTGTCCTTCTCATTCATGCCCCATTTCTAATTGGTGAGCACATCTAGGGGATTTCACCTCCCTTCTCTCCCCTGAATCTTGTCACTCCTTTTGCTTCCTTCACGGCAACCCATTTACTCCAGGTTCTCCCCGTCTCCTCTCTGTTAATACGACAGATTGTGAGGACTGCTTGCCTTCAGTCACGTCCCCTCCTGTCCACTCCAGACTCTCAGGCAGAGTGATCTTCCAGCAAAGGGGCTTCCGTTCTCTCAGGAACAATCCTAGATTTCTCCCTTCACCCACCTCCTCTAAACTTCCCGAAAACGACTTTATTCCTATATTCTACTTCATACGATAATTAGAGGTCAAAGAGACAGGCCATTCAATCTGTTTACTTTATCCACACTTGTTCCCAGAGACTCAAGTCCCACACAGTCCCTACCAATTAGGCGGTGGGCCATGGGACCTTGGACCACTACCTCTGGTTAAAACTACTGATCAGGGCAAATACCTGTCTCAGGCTAGACCGATAAGATTTTTCTACCCTAGAAATTCTGTATCGTGACCTAGACTTCAGTATGTGACCTGCAGAGGACTGGCAGTACCACTGGGGGCTGTGTAGGCTACTGACAGGTAGCCGGCTGCTGTGTAGAGAGAGGCAGAACAATCCAGCTCACGTGCAGACAGGGGTACAGAAAAGATGCCATGTGGTGGTGGGACTTGTCAGGGTCGTTGAGAGAGCAGCTGTGATTCCTCTGCCACCTTGTGAGTTCTGAGCTCCTCGTGAGGCCTGCCTCCATTTCCTGCCCTTGGTTTTAGGAGAACCACCAGTTTCTCATACTAATTTCCACTTTTATTTAAATTAGCTCAAGGAGGATTCCATTTCTTAGAGTCAAATTAATCCTATGACACTTATGTACAGTCCCTCTGCGTTAGGCTATTGTTTCTTTGAATAAAAAAAACCATACCCTGTTTACCGTTGTACTTCTCACACAGTGACTTACACACAGTTGATCGACACCTGTCTCCTGAACTGAATTTAACTGCAGAAGAAGTAAATGACTTTGGACTTAAATAATGGGTAGCAATTACACAGACAGAAGAAGTTCAAAACTTTTACGAGCAGAGTGCAGGGGCAGGGAAGAAATTCAGAGGGAAGCCACTTTGGCTAAGCTCAGTTTTCAGGCATAGTTTCTGGGGAAGTTAACCACAAACACTCACATCCATGGCAAGTACTACCTTCACACTCCTGGTCAAAACCTGGCAAAGATGAGAGAGGAAACCCAGGCAGTCCTAGCACAGCATGTTCTGATTGGGAAGCCTTGACCTTAGTTCCTAAAGATCAGTAGTGACAGCCAGAGCGAAATGGCAAAGGCCCCCACCAGGCCCAACAGCTGCGGCCCGCAGCCCTCAGGAGAGACATGGCATCTGAGGACTGTATCATGAAAACCTACCACATTTTTTTGCTTTCTTAAGATAAATTTTCTCTTCTTCACAAAGATCTTAAAAGGCATATTTACAAAATGACAAATTCTAATGTCTCTATACTAAGTTTTCCATCTAAGTATATTTTTATTTTGAGAAGTACATGATTAATATATGGCTATTATTTTAAAATGGTCTTTCTTTACATTCAGCAAATATTCTTGCTGCTTCGAAGGCTTGACTCCTTTTTCAATTGTAATTTACCCACAAGGAAAGAGTTCTTGATGAAGTAATGGCTCAGCTGTGAAAAAGGAACCTGTAAGACCATTCCAGCAATAAGAGAAACTCACATCATAAAGATTTCTTGACTACACCCATACAACTCGATAACTAAGGAAGCAGTCCAATCAAGTACACACAATGGGATATGACAGAAAGGCAGATAAAAGACAAGGCTGGATTTCCTGCTGTGATGGGAAGTCTTCCCTTTTCGCTGCCAGGCAGAGTGCAGCAGGCACAATCAACAGGGGCCAGGTGGCGCAGACTTTATCAGGCCATTTGGAGTTGATGGTGAGAAACTGGCAAGCCTCAGAGAAGGGCTAGTTAGGACTCAAGGGGTTGACGTCACTTCTGGATAATGAGTTAGGCATAAAAATGATATTGCGATCACTCCACTTAAGAGGAAAAAAAACAAAAAGTACAATTGTTTCTGAGTGGCCCTGAGATCATATTATTCACATTGATCTCCGTATCACTGAAAAAGTGGCACAGGACAGTATCTCTTAAATGGCATGAGGTGTGACACATGGATTTGATTTGGCTTCCTCTGCTAGGCATAAGAGGTCCAATGAAGAGATCCAATGAAAGTGGTACATTGTGGCCATGCCTTCGGTGTTGGCCCTCATAACCACAGGACACTCCCAGAAGGGCCAGTCCCGTACAAGTCAGATGACTAACAAGCAAGTCACCAAACTGGCTTAAAACTAAGTGTGAGAACAAACTTTTCTAGCTTGTATACCTTTATTTTTATTTTGTGTGAAGCATAAACGGGGCTCCATCCATAATAAAGGGCTAAAAATATAGCTAAAATTTATCATTGTTTTTCTTTCAAAATGAATACAGTTGTAAGAAAACAGGTACAGCATTTGATCAAACAGCTGGGTCCAGCAGTTTCTTCAGATCAGAACTGTTCAATTGGCTACCCATGATGATCTCTGACTACATAATCTATATTTAAGTTAGATTGGTTCCTGACAGCTTCCATGAAAATAGGGTACCCTTTCCTACTTACGGTCAGGTAATTTAATTCTTAATGCCCTAAGTAAAACCTCCTTAGGATCAATACCAAAAAGCACATCATTAAAATATACCTTCATGTTTATAATTTAAAGCATGGAAGACTGGGGGCCTCTGAAATGCCTGGAATTTTGCATATTTTAACACTAGCGTCTAAAAGGAGGAGTCTGGTTGCTTGATGCAATAAATTCTTTGGAGTTCACAAGTACAAACAGGATTCATGACATAATAGGAAACAAGGAGAAGCTCAGAATGTGCTTATATTTTATGCCCCAAACCAAAAATAAAGTGACTGCCTGGCAATTCAAGGAACCTATAGGTGACCGGTCAAGGGGGTAGCTAAGAGCAATTTCTGAAAAACTCGGGCCCAAATATGCCAAGTACCCATGTTTTAATCAAGAAATAATAAGTAAAATACACAAAAAAAGTTTACCAAAAGGCTACCTAAATCCGACTTCCATCTGGGATCTGTGGTTTTTCTTGCCAAAGGTCACCTACCCCAGGGCAAAATTGCTGTCCTCCTTCCAGTCCACGATGCGGCAGATGAACAGTGTGTTGGCATAATCTTTAGGCCGGGTCACAAAGTCCTGGGGACAGTCCTTGAGAGGCACATAAATTCTAGGCACTCGGTGGTCCGAGGGAGAAAACAGGGCATATTTCCTAAACAGTTCACTGTTCTTATCAGCCAAGAGTTTGAGAAAGCCCGTTGCTGCTCGGGAATGTTTTTTGTCCAAGATGTAAACCACCTGAAAACACCAAAGATAGAGTCAAATGTTGTTTATCTACAGCACTGGATAACGGCTGGGAGAAGTCAGCAGGATATTATTTGGTCAACTAGCTGGGCCTGCAGTTTTTCTAGGTCCAAATGAAGTGCTGCTTGCTGAGGCTCCGTGACTAAGTAATCCACGTTTAAGCTGCAACAACTTAAGGGTCCAGTGAGCATATTTATCCAATGAAAACTATGCAACACAAGGATGAATTAGATGGAAGTGTTTTTATAACTGAGACCTACGTCTCAAGGACATTCGGAAGACTCCAGAAGGGAAGTATGGCTCCAAGTATCTGCTCTGCATTACATTTTCCCCGCGTGAACACAGCAGTTGCTTTTTAAAAATGTTATTGAATATAAACAAGGAACTGGCCTTTTGAAGCTGAAAACCTTTAAACCTTCCTTCTTTCCAACACTAAACCCACTCTCTCATTTCACCAGGCAAAGACTCAGGCTACCACATCACTACAAGGACAGACTATTTCCACCAAGAGAGAAGCATTCTTGAAGAAAGTAAATCCCCTCACCCTCACCCACCCTGGGACGTTCTTCTTCCTGAAGTGTTCCCTCCACCCCCCACGGACATTCTGCGCTTTGACCCCATTCACTGGAAGTATTCGCCAGCGTTCCACTTTGACCCCGGAGCACAGGTTCGGACAGCTGTTGAGCTGGCTGCTGCCCTTGTTCATGTCTCAGACTCCGTAAGGGCATTCAGCCTGTCCAGGGAGAACCTCCAGCCAGTCAGTGTGCCTCTCCTCTGCCCCAGGCACACCTGGCTGCCGCCCCACAAGGCACCTGTCCTCTCGTCCGGTCTCAGTCCCATGATAGGCTCTACATTCTCCTGACTCTTCCTTCCCCCTTGGAAAACACCATTCTGTTTTGAACAAGCTCTTGTGCCCTCTGTCAAGAGTCCTTGACCTGGTCCTCGCGTGTGCTTCTCTGTCACAAGGACTCTGTCTGTCCCAGGCCCTTTGGACAAAGGTTGCTCCTTCTCCACACACAGTCCCTCAATGAGGCATCTGTGTTTTCCTGTGCTGCACAGTCACACCCAGACCATTTACTTTTCTTGCCTCGTGCATACACCTGCATCCTTTTATGGTTCAGGCTGTCCCCTTCTTGTTACTGTCATCCATGGACCTCCTAGTCACTCTGCAACACCTGGCTTACATTTCCAGGTGAATGACTCAGCCAAGATCTACCTTGTCCTTACAGCCCCTGTATCTCTTCAATGCCGGTGGCCTTCCCTTCCATTTGATTTTAGCAACTCATCCTCATGGCCTCAGCATCCTCTGGGACTGATCCAGTCCTGATGGTCTCAGACTGACCTGTCATCCGGTTCCCTTATTCTTCTGTGCCCCTCCATGACTTCTTCACCACATCAAGACCACTAGCGCCTTAACCCTAGCCTGCTGTCTGTGTCTGTTTGCTACCTCTTAGGCCTGAATCCCTTCCTACCTCTGAGGGACACATCACGTTCTGTCACTTCTGGTCCTCTCACCACCGTCGTGAGATGCCTCACCCCTCTTGCCCTTTCCACTGCACCCCCCCTAAAAAATCCTCAATCCTGAGACAGTTCAGCCACTGCTATTCTCTACTCCAACACAAGCTACCGAGTCCGTCAAGACAGAATTACAATGACACAGATGGATACCGTTACATATTCATGTTATACAACTGTTGCTCTAATCTCAAAATCTCTAGTATTTTTTTACCTGTTCCCTGTCAGCACAATCTATAAGCCCCACTCTCTTGGTGATCCTCTCCTTCTAGGACTCCAATTATTTGAACGCTGAATCTATTGTATTGCCCACAACTTCCTGAAGCTCTGTTCATTTTTTTCAGCCTATTTTCTTTCCGTCCAGATTGGGTAAATTTTACTGATCTGTTCCCAAGTTAACTCATTTTATGCTGAATCACCTCTACTCTCCTACTGAGTTCATCCTGAAAGTATTTTATTTCTGTCTGTATCTTTTAGTTTTATAATTTCCACTTGGTTCTTTTTTTTATAACTTCTACTTCTTTGCTGAGATTTTCTATTTTCTCATTTGTTTCAAGAGAATTTCTAATTGTTTGAAGCATCTGTTTCAAGAGAATTTCTAATTGTTTTTTGACTGATTTAAAATCACTGTCAGATAACAGTAACATCTCACTGTTGGCATCAGTTGTCTCTCTTCAGGCGCGTGATAATGTCCTAGTTCTTGGTATAATGAATGACTTTCTATTGTATCCTGGACCTTTTGGGTATTATAAAAGGAGATTCAAGGTCTTATTTAAATCTTTTAGAAGGCAGGCCACTGTGTCTAGATGTAGCACACGGGGCCTGGACTACTCTTGTGGGCTGTAGTTCCGATGATAATTTAATTTGCAGAGACTGCAATTCTCTTTTTATTCTTCTCCTTTTTCTTTTCTTGAGAGAAAAAGAGATGCAGAGTCAGAGGGAGTGAGAATCTTAAGCAGGCTCCACGCCCAGCACGGAGCCTGACGCAGGGATCAATCCCACGACCACGATGACCTGAGCTGAAATCAAGAGTAGGACGCTTAAGCGACTGAGCCACCCAGGCGTCCCTTTGCAGTACTATTTTGGTATGTTTCGTTGGCATGGAACCAGTGGGGCTCCGGCGGGTCTCTGCTGGTACTGCCTGAGGGCATGGAAAGAACTTCCTCAGGGCTGGCCACCTGGACTCTCTAATATGGATTAAGAACAAATCCTAATCTGTGTCCATGCAGAGACAAAGAAACGTCCCATTTACGATTTTTGTTGCGGTAGGACCCCCTTTACCAGTGCCGCCTGACCACCCAGTGTCCCTGGGTAGGAAAGTGGCGTCTCAGACCCATGAGATAAATGAGGATAAAGGTTTCCTGGACCACACACCTGCTGTGGCAGGATCTCCTTTAATGGTGTTCTCCAGCCATCTGCTACCCCGGAATGGGGGGCAGGGAGGAGGGAAACCTCAGGCCCAAAGAGACAAAGAGGCTTCCGGGGCCGGGCCACTTCTTTGGCAGAACCCCCATGCCAGAGCCACCCAATGTCCGGTGTCTCTTGGTCTTCTTGGGAGAGAAGTCTCAGGTGTGGCAGGGAAGGGGAGCCTTTGTCCTGGCCACTTATTGTCAGCAAGGCTCCCACTCAATCCCTCTTACAGGTACTGCCAGGACCGGCTGGTGTTGCTGGAGGGACTCCTGCTAGATCTGAGTGAGGAGCGAGTCTGCCTGGGCCACCTTCTGTTGCCAAGTTAGATCCAGAAACACTGGGCCCAGTGTCCTTCCGTTGGTGGAGGGGTTGTAAAGTTCTCTGCTGCCACGTTGTTCTCTAGTCTTTGAGGCCCTGACTAGCCTGCCTTCCTCTCTTCACCTTTCAGAATTCATCTATGGTTGCCTCTCGTTATTTGCCAGGGTTTATAGTTACACTAGTGGGAAGGAGCAAGGAGAAACAAGTCTATGCCATCTTGTCTGAACTAGAAGTCCTTGCTTCTCGTTTTAATATCTGACAGCATGGGAAATGTATGAAGCAGTTTGACATCAGTTGTGATTCATACATCAGCTGTACTAGAAATAACCTGACCACAGCATAAGCTTTACATCCAAGTGCTGTTTTGCCTTGTGATTTTAGATTGAGTTCACTGAGAAACTATCCCCCCCAAACAAACCAACCCAGCAAGAGAGAGGGTACCACTGGGGGCAGCAGCAAATTGCAGAACGCACGTTCCGTCTACAGAGGGCTGCCTCTACTCAGCTCCGACTACAGTCATGTAAGAACGTGGCCCAGTGTTGCCGGATGTTTTGTTTCGTCAAGAGAAGCCAGAAGTCTGATTTTTTCCGTAAGCTACTTGGTCAAAATTTTTAAATACTGCACGGGTCAAACAAAACACAGGTTCGTAAGCTGGATCCAGCCCACAGGTTTTCGACTCATTATGACCTTCCATACCTAGCGTGTTGCCTGTTACACGGTTAGTGTTCAAAATGCCTATTAAAATAGCGGGGCAGGCAGTTGAGGGTAACATATACGTGACGTAATTTAGAAATTTCCTCAGGTCAATATGCAAGAAATACCATCCTAACCGATTTGCTAGGTTGAGTGGCAACACCACCACCACAGGCTAAATGTGCTGAAGGATGCCCCTGGTGGAGAAAGCCTCGTGCTTACTACCACTCACTGAACCACCTGTTCCACCATGAGCTGTCTGCATAGTTAGGGGCAGCCGTGGTTGATCCCATACCTGAATATGCCACTAGCATATATAATTGAAAACTAAAACTGAATTATGCAAAGCAACAAAGATAGGATACAAAAGCAATTTTTTGTGTCTATAATAAATTAAATACTTGAGAAAAACGAAAAAGGACACTAAAAACTTGCTTTTGAATGAGATATGGACACGACAACATTAAAAAATATGGAGCAAAAAAACTGAGAATCTAGAAGGAGTCTACATTCATATTGCTTCACTAGAGCCTAAATCCTCATTCCACTTCACATAACCCAAACTGGAAATCAAAGATGTCACATTACAAGTGTGGTTTAAGCAGAAAAAGATAACATAAAACTTCAATAAACAAACCCACGCACAAAGAAAACACTTTGGACCTTCATCCAAACACAGACAAATCAACACATACATATATACTTAAAGTTATAAAAAACATTAGCTTTTTATGACTCCTTGCTTCCACTGACTTTTCGGATTAACTGACCAACTAGAGTCCTAACTGAATCGTATGAGAGACCTTTGATAGGTAGCTCAGGTGACAGTCATTTGGACAAGGGCAGAAAATCTGTATGCAATGACCTTTGCTGATCTTTGCAGAGACTTCTCTGATAAAACTCTTGTGTCCTGTGACATGGAGGCGCTCTCATCTTTTGTGACGGGGGCATCGGCATCTTCTTTTCCTAAATTAAGGAGAGAGTGAAAAAGAGAGAAAGGAACCAGTTAGATGCATATCTATTAGGCATACGGAGTCGCTGAGCTTTTAAATCCAGAGCACCATTTACTCTCAACTACTCATTTTACAGAAAAGGAAACCCAGGCCCACGGTGGTAAAGGGTCTTAGCTAAGGTCAGCCACATCACCAACCTGCATGAATGCTCTTACTCAGCAGGCCGCATTTGATCTATTTAATGTTATTCATATGCTAAGTGTCATATAAGCGGGAGTGTCAAACTATGTTGACTTGAACTAAATCAGCTGTGTCAAAATGCCAAACAAACTAGATGTGAAATACTGCCCCAGCCCACGATGAACAGAGATAGGTTAATTTATTATGCACATCTGCTGAAATCAAAATAAATGTTAACTTTTAAAACTACTTTGATACCAGCCATAACAAACAAAATGGTGGAAAATAGATTATATTTATTAAATAAATAAATAAATAAATAAATAAACCAACCCTAATTTTCCTGGCTTTTCTTAGTGACATTATATAAAGAGTAAAGTATTTAAAGGCTTTTAATGTTTAATTTCCTTTCTTAAGAAACTTATAAAATGCACATTCACCCAAGAAACTGAAACCACATCTCCCCAATAAAAAGAGAGTTAGGCTCTGTACCAGAAGTATTAAAACCACTCATGAACAAATGCAGCAAATTACACACTTCTGAACATTTAATATCTTGCATTTTCATGTGTTACTTTGGAGTTCCCCCACTAAATATCTTATCCAACCATACTGGAGTTTCTAGATTCTAGGGGTCACAACAAATTCATGTGGGACCCACTGCAGATAGCTAAGAGGGACTTGCACTTATCATTTAGACATTACCAGGGCCAAAATAAATAAATAAATAAATCCTTTTCAGGGCTGGGTGGTTCTTAGCAAAGGCTCAACTTAAGGCCAATTGTTAGCATTCTGGGCATACTCTGGAAACACTGACATGATCTGACCTTAAGAATGATCATCTTAATCAGCTTAACGATCAGCTTAATGATCAGCTTAAATGATCAGGTTTTCCATCTATGCTGAAATATACCTACCATAGTGCCCACTGAAAGCAGAATTCTCATTGTTTTCTAAAAAGAAAAAAACAAACGAAAACTTTCCCATTGTGGATCACCCTGTCCATCAGTAAAAGAGAATATTTACCTTTTATTTTAGACCATAGTTCAGGATTACAAGATCATTAGATGTTCCCAGAACAACATCTTTTATATTCTTGGGGAGAAAAAGAAAACACACACACACACACACACACACACACACACACACACACACAAATTGTTGATATGTTCCATAACATATCTTGCCAATGTGTTTTGCAGAACAAGGTCATTCAAGAAAGATTAAGAGGTTGGGACTACCAACAAACCAGTACACTCTACCTAGATATCTGCTATCTGAGTTAATAGTCTCAAGAGTTGGCAATCAAGACAAGGTAGTGAGGGGTCTTCTCAGGCAGCCCAAATCCTGGGCATGCAACTTTCTGTCATAGTCGCTGATGCTTCCAACTTAAAATGACTGTTGCCTTATATTCCACCCCAACAACAAGAAAGTCTTCTGTTCCAAAGGTTATGCCAGGTTGCATCCAGAGAAAGAAGGCAAGCCATGGAAGTGAGCCCAATCATGATTTTCAGATACCACCCCTGAACATGACCTTTTCAGGTTCTGTGTTCATAAGGAAGTCCTGACAGAAATAAAACTTTGTTCAAAGATGCATTCTAATAAATTAAACTGAAGTTTATAGCCCTGCAGGAGAGCATCACAGATACGTTCAATGAATGTGAAGAAACGCAATGCCAGGTTAGAAGAAAGGTGAATCACCTGAATAGGTTTCCAACAACTACGTCTTGCTACGCTAAATAGCAAAGTTGTCAGTTTAATGAGAGAACCTACTGCATTGTTTAATCACAAGATTCTTCATTTATTCCATGTGTATTTATTGAGCAAGGGGCATTAAGGATTCAGTGGTGAATAAAAGAAATATGGTTCCAGCCTCTACAGAACATTTAATGTATGAGTGATATTCGATAAATAACCACTCGATAAATACAAAGTTATAAACTGTGATGAAGGCTAAGAAGGAAAGAATAGTTCCAAGGAGGAAGAATCCTCCCCATATGCAATTTAGACAAAGGGGTCAGGGAAAGGCCCTGTGTGGAAGTGACATTTAAGCTGAGACCTGAGGATGGTGTGTACAGGAGTGAAGAAGGGGACAGAAAACCCCAGGTAGGAAATGGCACTTGGGAAGAGGCAGACAGAGGTGGGAAGTTCTGGCACAAACAAGGAACAGAAAGAAGACCGTGGAGCCAGAATGGAGCAAGCCCAAGAATGAGCATGGCAAGGGACGAGAATGAGAGGTAGCAAGAGTCAAGTCAGCTGGGGTCTTCTAGGATTTAAGCATCCTGAATTGAAACCTAAATACGGTGGGAAACTGGCTAAGGATTTTGCACAAGATGACACTGCCCAAGGTGCAGTTCAAGCAAGCTAAGAGTGGAACTAGGAAGGCCAGTTAAGAGCTACCACAGCAGTCCAGACAGGCGAGGATAGTACTATGATGCAGGTACTGCAGATGGAATGAAAAAGAACCACCTAAGACATATTTTGGAGTGGAACCAATAGATTTTGATGGCCACCAGATATCATTAACTATGAGAAGTGAAGGACTATTTCCAGCTTTCTGACATCGGCAGCTAGGTTGATAGAGACATCAACCCGGTACAAGAGACATTTCCCTGGTACAGGAAAGACTAGAGGAGTAATTTCTCCATGAAGAAATTACTAGAATAGGACAGGCTGGTAGTGCTCACAAGGGTAAAGGTTTTGCATCCCCATGGCCTTCAGTTTTGTCATAGTGAAGGCAGAGGTGGCCCATGCATTTTGTGGTCCCTTCTAGTTAAAAAAAATCTAGAAACTAGTGACTACCAAAATTCTTCATCTAAAAGAGAGATTTTTCTAAGAAATAGATATAGTACACTAACAATAGCCCCAAGAAATACTCTAGGAAGAAAAAGTCTAATCTCTTTCTATAGATAATCTGAAGCTTCTATTTTAAACATTTAAAAAATAAAAATGCCATGGCTTGGTGGGGTTGGCATTGCCACTTGACATCTATCAAGTGCAAACCCAACACCTGGTTTTGGTAAGAAAAATGGTCCTGATTTGGTCTTCTCATACATAAACAACAAACTGACAAGTCTGATGATAGTTAATGTTTTACAAACACATCAAAAGGTTTTCAGATGACTTAACTATAATGCCAAGTGGGGCAATGTGAAGAAAAAGGCAAGGAACTGGGCAAAAGGAGTTTCAATGTATCCATTTAAACAAGTGACAAACTGGCAGACCCAATCTTTTGTCATCTCTTGACAAAGGGCCACAGAAATTTACTATTTCCAACAAGAACTCAGTGAAAACTGTGATATGTATGAAATATGAAAATATTTCCCTTCAGATCTCTCAAAATCAAACAACCAGGGAAACTTATGGGCCCCTCTCCCCATGGAAACCTAGAAGCAGCAGGACAAGTCCTCCCAGGGGCAAGGAAACATTCATGTTATAATCATTTGCTATGCTGCAAGTTTGCCAGGGATGACATTGATAGTCGTCCCAGGACTCACATCCAGATCTTGCCAAGCCAAAGCTCAGGGGCACCGATGAGTTCCCTCCTTCACAAATTGCAGCCCAACCAAGTCTCTCACTCTGAAATAAAGCTAATGAACTGAGTGGTGCCAGTTTTCACAGCATGTTCACACACATTACCTCATTTGCTCCACACCACAACTTCATTTTAGTTTCATCAAGGACACGGGAGTGATGAAGAGGCAGGGCCAGTCGCTGATGTGCAGGGATCCTGGTGCTGACTGTGGTGACCAGTTCTCCATACAAGCAAGAATCAGAACATCATGGGAAGAGCCATGAAAACCTACATCGAGATATTTAACTAGCTGGAACCAACTGAAATGCTGAAGTCAACCCAGTGAAGGTCTTGAACATCTGCGGAATATCAGGCACTGCAAATGGCCCTGTCTCTGTCCTCTGAGAGCTAATATGCTAGAAATGAGACAAAGATTCAAATAGTGAAAGTACATGGTGCTGGTATCTACTGGTGAGCAGTGTGCCCAAAGGCAGTGAGAAGGGAGCCAGGCAGCTTGACAGTAAACCTGAGTGAAACTGGCAAGACTGAGTAGGAGCTAGTTAGATGGATGGGCATAGGGAGCATTCCAGAGAGGAAGAGAACATGCGCAAAGACACACAATCAAGAATAAATTGAGAAGGAGGAAGTTTCTACGTATCTAAACAAGTTGCAGGAATCAGACCACAAAAGGCTTTATGTGATATGCTGAAGGGTATGTATTTTATGTTATAGAAATGAAAAGTTATTGAAAATTTTGACAGTAATATAATCAGAGTTCTATTTGATGAGAGATCAATGGTCAGTCTGTTGCTCCTTTGAAGCGAATCTGTCATTTTCTCTAGCTGCTTTTATGATTTTCTCTTTGCCTTTGGTTTTCTTGGTAGTTCCTCTTGATGTACCTAAGTCTGGATTTTCAAAAAATTCTACTTGTAATCACGGGTCATCTTAAATCTGTGATTTGGTATCTCACCTGTTATGGAACATTTCAGCTACTACCTTTAAATTTCATTTTGCTTATTTCTTTCACTCATCTCCTTCTTGGAAGGAGCTTTAACTTATTTAGACCCTCCTCTTCTGTGTTTTCTATTTGTCTCCCCATGCTATACTCTCTGGATAATTTTTTCTTACTGCCTTCCACTTTGTTAATTTTCTCTTCAGCTTCATCCAGTCTTCTGTTAAATTTGTCCATTGAGGCATTGTTCTTTAAACTATGTAATCAAAAACACTATACTTTTCCTCATCCACTGAGTTAATTTCATTATAGTTATGTTTGTCTCTAGAATTTTTATTTGGTTTCTTTTCCAATTTGTTTTGCCACATTTCATGGTTTCCTACTTTTTGCACATAGGTTCAAGCTTATCTTTTATTATTTCTTTAAATACAGTAGTTTTTTACAGATGGTGATGATTCCATTATCTGTTGACATTTATGAAGGGCTGTTTCTATTGTTTATGGTTGTTGACGGTTCTTGCCATTGGAGTATGGTTTCCTTGGGTGCCTGGTTATATTTATGCACTGATCACTGAATAATTTGAGGCCTAGGTTGAAGAAACCTTCCTTTGGAAAGAACTTCCACTTGGTTTTGCCAGATACCTGCAAGCATACCAGCCCTTAAGCCAATTCAAGACTAGAGATTCCTTCGTTGACCCAGTCAGTTTGAAGCCAGACTGTAATTCCACCTGTGAGCTGGTACATTTCAGGTCTACCCTCACCCACATGGTGTAGCCCTTTGATGTCCCACCTTCTTGTGAGACCCCAGCTGCTTTATTTCTGTTCCCCACCACTGCTGGTCAAATCTGCAGTTATTGCCTGGGTTCCCCATTCCAGTTTTAACCTGGTAATGCTTGTTAGCTCTTTAATGCTCTAAGTTTTAGGGTTTTTTTTTTCACTTTATTCAAATATTTTTAGTTTCTTCAGTGGGCAGAAGTGTGTCTTAATAACAGCCCACCATTACTATTAACAGAAAGTCCCTGGGATTTGTATTTTACAAGTATTTTTCAGGTAGCAGTGTAGAGCATGGTTAGGGACACTGATGGGGTGAGAACAGGGGAGGGGGCAGTGGTGATCTATGCAGGAAACACAACAGGGAGGCAGTAAGGAAGCTCCTGTGATCGTGCCTAATGTTACATAAGACAGAAGCACAAGGGGTGAGAGAAGAGGCCGGTACTCTCACACTTTTTTTCTCAGCAACTCCATGAAGGAAGTATTACTATTTTGATTTTTAGAGACTAGTAATCAGCAATTCAAAGGTAAAGTAACTTCTCCCAGGGTTCATTCAAGAAAATGGTTAGTAGAGGGTGAGTCAGGACCCAGTATGACTCCAAGTCCAGCCACCACAGTTGAATGAGATCTGGAAGAAAGATAGGTACATGTGGGTGGGTTCCAATGAGGAGGGGAGGGTTGCCAAAAATTTTATAATTCAGTTATAGATAGACATTGATGCCAAGTGATAAACAGCTCTCCATATAATTTTACTGCTTCCACCCATACAGATGATAGAGTAGTTAAAACCATGAGCTTTGAAGTCACAAGACCTAAATTCAAACCTAGGTCCTGTGACCTTAAACTATGTGGCTTTGAAAGAGTTACTCCTTCTTTCTGAATTTCCTTCTTAGTAAATCAGGAACAGTTTCCATGATTTATGTTTATAGGTAGTGCCCTGGCACAAAGCACAATAACAAAAACAGAGATGTTAGATACTATTAATATATTGTTGTTGTTGATATTATTATTATTATTATTATTATTATTATTATGAGCTGTTGCAATGAGTTTGGAGTGAATACAACCCTGCTATCCTGGACACAAAAGACTGCACATGACTGGTGTACAGGACGATGGCAACATTATAAAATGGGCCACATTTCCTCTGTAAAATGTAACCGATCTTACAGGGTTAATGGGAAAACTAAATGAAATTAATGTGTGTAAAAGTGCTATAGTGGCTAGAATACAGTACACACTAATTGCTATACAATATATATTTGCATTACATACACTGTTCTGTACGCTTGGTGCCTTCAATGTGCAGTAAGGGGAGACAAGAGCTGGCGCTATGCAGGCAGACAGAGGCCAGGTCAACATGAGGAAGTGTGGATTTATCCCAAAGGCAATGAAGAGCTATAGAAAAAAGTAGGCGGGAGACTAACACGACTTACGCTTTCAGAGGCTCACATTGGTTGCTATGTAGGGAGCAGATTTAGGAGAAGTGAGACTGGAGACAGAGAAGCCAGTTGTTAGCTGGTGACTGCAATCAATCAGACTAGTGGCAGAGGGGGTCGAGGGTTCTATATAGAGAGGTACTTACAAGGCAAGATTGACATGATTATTTAGATGCTAGCAGGGAGCTGAGGGAGGGAGGTCATATGGGGCAGAGTAAGAAATGGGGAAAGCTGCCTTAATTCCGTAAACAGAAGTTCTCAGAGTAGAGGTCCCGGACCAGCAGCAGCAGCATCACCTGGGAACTCTTGGAAATGCAAGTTCTCAGGTCCCGCCCAGATCTACTGATTCAGGACCTGGGGGCGGGGAGTGGGGGCAGCAGTCTGTTAGTACAAGCTCCCCCGGGGGTTCTGATTCTGACTCACACTAAAGTGTACGAGCCACGCTACAGACAAATGGGCTATGAGCCACCACAGGAAGAGCATCCACAGGCAACCAGGAGGCAATGGAAGTTCGGTTGGGACTTAGTGAGTCTGAGGTGATCTGATGCTTAAGAGAGAGTCTGGGCTGGAGACGGAAATGAGGGTGTCCCCCGTGTACCGAGGGCAAATGGAGAAGGGCACTGGCCTCTTCGGAGATGGGTCCAATTAGAAGGGTCAAAGCAGGGAGAAACACCAATATTTAAGAAAGCAGAAGTAGGAAAGCCTGCAAGGAAACTGAGGTATGGTCAGGGAAGTGAGAGAAAAATCAGGCTAATGTGGGTGAGAGAAGAAACACAAAACAAACAAAACAAAACAAAATCAAGCATTTTAACAGGGAAAGGATGGTCAGCAGAGTGGCCTTAGTAACGAAGTCACAGGCAACCCCAGTAAAACTAATGTGAAAGGAGGAAACACAGTGAAGTCAGAATGCCATGTGCAGGGAACTAAATGAAAGGTAAACTGAGGAGATGAGGGTGTGGACCAGGCTCCGGAAGTCTGACCACAAAGAAGTGGAATAATACAGGGTGGTAGCTGTAGGGGTAGAGAGAAATTACAACATGGTTGCTGTTTTATTTTCTTAAGATAAGGGAGTCTCGGTCACAGTTAATTGCTGATGGGAAGGAACCACTACAGAAGGTGTGGTTGAAGAGGCCACAATTAGGAACAGGAGGGGGCCCTGGGCAGGAAGGGATGGGATCCAGAACCAAGGGAAAAAGATTAGCTTCAGGCAGCTTCAGGCAGCAGGACAGGATGCCACCTTCTCTGTAAATGGAGGAGGGGACAAGCCATCTGTAAATACGGTGGCTGAAAGCTGAGAGGGACCGTGGGGGGTGGGCAGCTTTTGTTTTCTCTGAAACATGTAAGCCAAACTCCTCTGCTGAAAAGGGCTAGAGGAAGTGGAGGGTATCCACTACCTTCTGAGCTGGGCTCCACAATTCCAGCGGAGGATCAAATGCAAATGGCATCCCCAAACAGTGGCCCTGAACATGCCAGGCACTGTGCTCTGTGCATTCAAAATAAAACTAGGAACTCGCTATTAAAGCACCTACTGCACACATCTGGCACTGTGCTAGGTGATTTACATACACCACCACATTTAGTATTCTCCAATAATCCAATGAGGTAGGTGGGTTTTATCATGCCAATTGCAGACAGAAGAGAAATGAGGCTCACAAAGATCAAGTAACAGGCTTGCCCATGGATACCAGCTGGGAAGTGGCAAGGGCAGGATTCGAACTTAAGTGTCATGAATGCTGGCACCTCGTGCTCTTCCCATGATGCCATACAACCTTCAGGATCCTCACAGGATTGATGGAAGTGAGAACAGAAAAGAAAACATGATTTTGAGAGATCTGCCTGAGTGATAAGACACTGGGAGAAGTCAATCAACTCTGTTTGGGGCAAATTTTGAGTTTGGGATGACAATGGGATATAATTATGACAATATCCTCTACCCAAGCTGGAGATATGGTTCTACATCTTGGGGTAGAGGCTGGGAACATCAATTAGATGATAATGTCTGAGAGCAGACAGATGGTTCGAGGCTGGGGAAGGAAGGACTTAACAAATAAAGAGTAAAAGGAAGAACAGATGAACAAAAGGAAAGTTAACACTCAAGCATTAGGAGGGGGAAAACCCCCTCACTACCAATTTTTCTATATTGTTCTCATCTGCGGACCGGTGAGAGGTTAAGAAAAGAGGTACTCATCATGGCAGGATTTGGTCACCCTCCATATCAGGCTGACCATGCAGATGCCTTCAGGTTCCTGAGTTGGAGCCAAAACCTTAGATAGTGTGGCTTTCAGGCCCAAACCTGAGTTTCTCACAGGGCCATCTTCTCAGATGGAGCTCTGCACGGATTCCCATTCCAGCTGTGAACTGTATTAATTACATCATCAACACTCTCCTGCTTTTCCCCAAGCACTCTCTGCTCCAAATCTTTCTCTTGCCCAGGAGAAACCACTTTAAAATTTTTCTCTACTAAAGCTTTAATTGGCTTTTAGTTTCATGGCTCCCCAAAGACCCAAAATGTAGGCACACAATGTAGCTGGCTTTAACTTACTAATTCTGCATCTTTCCCAGCAGACGGATGATTCCTTCAAGTTTAAGCTGACTTTCATCCGAGGTTTTCTTAAAGGGGACAACCTTTCCATCTGATTATAATGTGACCATTTCAACACGAGAAACACAGTGTTTACTAAAATCAAACTGGTGTTTATTTACTCGACCTCTAAGGTCCATCAAAACTTCAAGAAATGAAAAAGGTGCTAAGTTATCTTGGAGGGTTAAGTGGAGACTGGCCTCAAACATGGGAAGCTAGACTAGATGAGTTTTGCTGTTTTCTGAGTCTTCAGTCCCACATATATCAAACATATATCTCTCTTATGCTCCAAGCCTCTTAAAGTACATGAGATATTTTATCCTACTGAACATCTCTCAGATATTCCCTACTGAATGGAAATAATAAGATCCAGCCCACTGCTCGGGCAAAAGGGAAAGAATTAAAATGCTGCTTCTCCAAGAGCCAGTCATCTTTATCAATTCACTTGCTGTGACCTAAAAAAGGCATGATCACAAAGTGATCATTAATAGGCAAAAGAAAACAGTTTGAAGAAGAAGTTGATTTTTACAGACTGCCTCATTATCTGAGATCCATCAGACCCCCTAGGAAACAGAACAATGCACCACTCAAAAACAGCTAATGTTTGAAGCATCTCTGATGGAAAATTGTTTCTCCTTAATAAGGTAACAAGCTCTAACTCTAAATGCAAATCAGACTAATGTGGATCACCCCAGCCAGGTTATATAGACATGAATGAGTCATTGCTTTTGATGCCAAATTGGTGAATCTGAAGGTTTTATAATGGATCCTGTGTGGCTGCTGTGGACCCAAAGAACTCAGGTGTTAAGCAGGAGAGGGACCTTGGTCCTTCATCGGTTTCGAAGAAGGAAAAAAAAGGGGTCTTTTGCAGAACTTTTGCTTAATGTAAGACTCAGTTCTCAGAGTTGCAAGGGGATGAAAGATAAGCAAAAACAGTTACATAAGGGGAGAAAAGAAAATATCCAACCATAATAAGATCAGTAATGGAACACAGACTGAAAAAAAAGCAGCTATGAAGAAGAATCACAGAAGGGAAACATTGCACATTTAGTTGGAAGAAATAGGTAACGGAGGAAACATCCCGCAGTGAGCAGACTCTAATATGGCCCCCAAGGATCCTCGAGCCTCCTGGGCTACACATCTGTGTATAATCCCCTCTCTCCGAGTGTGGGAAGGGCCTGTATCTTCCTTCCAGCCAACAGAACATGGCAAAGATGATGGACTGTCACTTCAATGACTGGGTTACATAAGACTGTCTCTTCCATCTTGTTAGCAGATCCCCTCACTGGATCCAGTGAAGCCAGCTGCCACATAAAGAGGCCCATGCAGCAAGGAGCTGAGGCAGCCTCTGGCCAGCAGCCGGCAAGGACTGAGATCTCAGCCCAAGAGCCCACAAGGAACTCAATACGGCCAACAACCACATAAGCTTAGCCTTCGGTTGAGTGACACCTTGATTATGGCCTTGTGGGAAACTCTGAAGCAGAGGACAGAACCAAGCCATTCCCAGATTCCTGACTAAAGGAGAACCTCGTATCCTATACCCACGACACCTTGGACACCAAATGTATGGGTTTTCCACACCAAGCAATTCCCTAATTCTCTGGGTGTCCTACAATTTAATTCAGTTCAGACACTAACTACCTAGAGTTAGCACAGACCTCACAGGTTAAGGCTTCAGTCCCACAAGCCCACCCCCAACTTCAGACACCAAACGTACGTAGTGGGTCTCTAGGTTACCCACACTTCTGAGTTGGCTACATATTGGGGGGCGGGGGAGAATTCCCACGACCCACTCCTCAGGTTCAATAATTTGCTATAAAGGCTTAAAGAACTAAGGGCAACACTTAATGTACGTTTACTGTTTAGAACAAAAAATATAATAATGGATACAGACGAATAGCCAGATGAAGAGGCACACAGGGTGAGGTCTGAAAGTATCTGGAGTGGGGTGCACTACACTCTCAGCATGGAGATGCATTCACTAACCCAAACCTGTGAGTTCAGAAATTTTGACGAGGGCTTCATCACATAAGCATGATCAATTATCACTCAACTGCCAGCCCTTCTCCCCTCCCTAGAGGATGGCGGGTAGGGATGAAAATTTCAAGTTTCTAATCATGGCTTGGTCTTCTGGGTAACCAGTCCCCATCCTGAAGCTATCCAGGGGTCCATCGAGACTCACTTCATGGAACAATAGATACTCCTATCACTCAGGAAATTCCAAGGGATTTAGGAGCTCTGTGTCGGGAACCGGGGTCAAAGACCAAATATTAGAACAAAAGATGCTCCTAGCACCACTATCACTAAGGAAATTCCCAGGGCTTTAGGAGTTCTGTGTCAAGAACTGGGGGCAGAGGCCAAATATATATTTCTTATGATGCTACACTGACCCACAGAAAATCAAAGAAAATAAATGTTACTTTAAGCCACTAAGTATGTGGCAATTTGTTACACAGCTATAGATAATTAATACACGTGTAAAATGACAGCTGATATTTGAAGATTGGAGGGATGATTTTCACAGGAGATGGATAATTAGGCAGCATTCACGGCAAAAAAAAAAAAAAAAAAGGCACAGATGCACAAAGGCAGAGGAGGGCAGGGAGTATTTCGGACCAATACGAAGTCCAGCTTGGCTGGACCTAAGGTCTGAGTGGTAGCTGCAAGAACATAAGCTGGAGAGGCAGGCAGGAGATCCCTGGTGGGCAAGAACAGCCAAAGAGAGCCATGAGAGGTCATCACTGATATGGGATCTGAGAACCTCTGCAGGAAGACTGATTGGACAATTATTGTTTCAAGAGACAACAGGTTTCAAAAAAAAAAAAAATGGGTTTGGAAATGCCTATAAAGAAATGCTATGCTTTCTCCTTTTTAAGATACTTTGCCTTCCATTGCCTCATTTGATTTATGCAAGAACCTATGAAGTCAAGGCGGGTATTTATTATGAAGGTATTTATTTATTTATTTATTTATTTATTTATTTATTTATTTATTTAACATAAAAGGAAAATGAAACACTAAGAGGCAAGAATGACTAGCAAAACCTCTTGCTCAGTACTTTTTCTCCTATTAAGAGTGTTGCCACATTTTGTTGAACTCCCCCTTCCCTGGTAGAGATGCCAACAGGCCTAACCAGATAGGTTTGGGTCCTGACCCCAATGGACCACAGAGAGCCCGAGGAGTATTTGTACCTGGAATGGCAGGTGCAATGAGACCTGGGTGGACTGCAGAGTCAAGAGTGCTAACAGTCTAAATTGCAGAAGCTGGCATCAAAGGGGCTTTGAAATAGGAGGGTCAAAAAGAAAGTCAGAGCCAAGGCCAAGCCTCTCAAGTTCATGCTTTATTGCTGCTTCTGGCTCAAGCAAATGAGTCAGAGCTGAGGGGACGGGCCCAACGGGGGTCAGCTAACTGGGAGCAGAGGTGAGAGACTTTACTGTGTAGCTGAACTTTTACTCCGGGGGCTAGTGAAAGGGTATACAGGGGTGGGAGGACGGTTCCACTTCTAGGGATGGGGTGACTCATTCACTTTTTTTTTAAGCAATATCTGAAAACCAGGGATAATCTTCTCCTATAAAATGTTAAATAAGATCTGTCTTTAATGGTGGATATTCTATACCCAGAGTAGGACAACTGTCAGTTCTCTCTCCCCATCCAGAGCCACATGTCCCAGTTGTGTTTTTTTTTTTTTTCAATAGGCTTAGTTGGAATCTTCCGCGACAGCTTTTTGTGAATCTCAACAGATTAGAGCTACCACTACTCTATTAGGCAAAGATTTCCCTCGACACGGTTGCTGCATGACTTAAAAAACCTAGTTGATAGTTCTCAGTGGAGAAAGAGCATTATTTAGAACGATCCAAAAGGGAAGTCAATCCCAGTAAGATGGACCTGCAGACATAGAATTCTGTGTGGTGGCAACAAAAGGGTCTCTACCCAAACAAACAAAAAGGATCGGGAACCTTAAGGAAGCAGGTTAAATGCTACGTTACACAAAGACTTCATCACACAACTGAATAAACTTGGCATATGCTGGCCAAAGGGATGACTTGGGAAGATCTACTCGAGTGGGCCTTCCCTTCTTAGAGTCTAAAGACCACAAAACTCGCAGACAATAGTGTCCAGAATCCCAGGAAGCGTGAAGTAGAAATGAAGACATCATCAGTCACCATCTGTAACTGATTCTGTTTCCCAGTTCAATAAATATCAAATTCAACTTTTCTCCTTCAATTCATTCTCATGCAAAAGAAAGAGGTCCTCTGTGAATAAAGGTTGATTTTCAATAACTGTGAGAATTCATCTTTTTAAATACAAATCATCTTAATCATTTGATACCCACTAAGGAAAGAGAGGCATCCCTTCATTTCAAAAATACTCCTCACTTCCCTCTTAGTTCCATATGCTTTTCTTTTCCTCTTCTTCTTCTTTTTTTTTTTTTTTTTAATGTTTTTTTATTTTTGAGAGAGAGACAGAGCATGAGCAGAAGAGGGGCAGAGACAGAGAGACAGAACTCAACGCAGGCTCCTGACAGCACAGAGCCTGACGCGGGGCTTGAACTCACGAACTGCCAGATGAAGACCTGAGCTGAAGTTAGACACTTATCTGACACAGCCACCAGGCATCCCAGTTCCATGTGCTTTTCTGTTAGGTCTTGTACAAAGCTCTCAAATATCAGTTACTTCCCAGCCTTCAACCACGTCCCTGAGTTTTCTGTATCTCCTAACTTGTGCTTGGTTTTATAGGCCAAGGACTACTTCTAGTCATTCCAACTGTGGGCCATCTACTTGATAATCCTGTCAATTTTCCATAGCCCCGACTGATGATACTGTTCAGACCTACCACTCTCGCCATCCCTCCTCTGGGTCTACGCCTCTATTTCCAAATGCCTACTGGATGTCATGACCTGAATGACCTTCATAGAACTCAAATTCAACATGCGATCAGAAACTGAACTCGTAGTCCCTCTCACCACTGGTCTCATCTGTCTCATTTAAAAGACTGTACGTACTCATGCAGTTACTAAACCAGGTATCAGGTTGATCTCATTCCTTGAAAGTTCCTCTGCCTCACGTCCCATACCTGATCTGCCATCTAACTCTGCCAATTTTAGCTCTGAAATATCTCAGTCACCTAGCCCTTCTTCTGCATCACAGCTGCCATTGCTCAGTCAGGTCTTCAAGTATGACCTCAAGTCGTAACTGGTCCCATGCCTTGCTCCAATTTCTCCCCTCTTCCACAGTCTCCTTTCCTTAACAACCTTGGATGACTCCCCAGTACCTCAGTCTCTTAGCAGCCACAGATAACTGGGCAACCACAGTCTATTTTTTCCAGCCTCCTCTCCAGACTGCCCACCAGGCACCCTGCACTGTTCTCACTATAGATACTACTCTAGCCTCCCTCCACTTCTGTGACTCTGTTCATACCGACAATATTTTTTACCCTTCTTCACCTGGCAAACCTTACTCACCCTTCAAGGCCCAGAGAATAAATTGCTTTCTCCCCGCCTCCCTCCTCCTTTCACCTTCTACACTTTCTTCTCTGAATGGTTCTTCCCTCTCTCTGCAAATCTGTTCCTCTTCTCTATGTGCACGGTCTGTGGTTACTAGCAGTCTCTGTTCCCTAATGATTGTCTCCAGCCCTCATTCCATGTCACATTTTTGCTCCAGAGTCCTCAAGCTGTGGAGAAAAAAATCTAACTGGTTACTGGCTAGTCAACGTGTTGAAGATCCTTGGGTCAGGAGTTCACTCAGTTCACTGAGGACAGGGGACGGATTGTATTTACCACTTTAGTAAAGGCAATTCCCATCAAAGGGAACTAAGGCAGGTAAGACCCAGAACACATATCTGTTATCTATAACTCCTCTTATAGACTAATTTCAGCTCAAGGACAAGCATCTAGATTTTATTCTTTGATCATCTTTTTTTCCCAGCAGGGAGCATAATTCCTGGCATATAATGTCCTCTGTGTTTGCTTGGATATTCTTGGTTGAGATGATGGAACATTCAACATAAACCAGCTTATCTGTATCAAAGGTGACTCAGTGGCTCACGCACCTGCAAGTCCAGGGGAAAGTCAGGGTCCAGGGTCAGCTGACGTAGGGCCCACAAATGGTGGTGGGGCCCAGATTTTTTTCTAGTTCTCCATTCTTCTATTCACAACACTGATTAGCAAGTCATAGAATCGCTGCCAGGAGCAATTAGGGATAAATGTTTCCTGCTGATGTCCATCAGGAAACTTCTTACATCCCAGAACTCCAAGCAGGAGTCACCCCGATTAGACCGTTGAGGTCATGTGTCTTGGGAAGAGGAAATGGTATGAAGATATAATGTCTAACACAGTAACCACAAACCACATGTAGCGATTTAAAATAAAATTAATGAAAATGAAATACAATTAAAAATTCAGTTTCTCAGTCACACTAACATGTCAAATGGACAACCATCACAGGCAGCTAGTGGCTGCCGTACTGGACAGTACAGATTAGAATACTTCCAATTCTGCAGAAAGTTCAATTGGCATAAGGTAAGCAAGCATACCAAGCAACTGGTATTAAGGCAACCAAGACTCAGCTCGGCAGCTGGAGTCACCTTCACCCACAGTACAAGGAATCTGGGGAAGGAACAGATGAAAAGCTGAACACATGTGGGAAAGGGAAAAAGGGAAATAGACATTAGGTGGGCAACGAACAATGCCGAACATATTCTTACAGAAAGAAATTAAATTGATCTGGTATGCTTTGCTCCTTAAATAATATGATCCATATGCAGAAGTTTGTTATGGTAAGTACAAAGTATTTTTCTTTTATGAACTCACTAACTTCCTGTGGGACACTGGACAAGCCAAGTAACTTCTCTGAGCCTCAGTTTCCTTGTCTGTAAAACAAAAGGAATGAACTAAATCAGTTGTTTCTAACCTTTTAATCACAGCAGATTTTTTTATTGCACATTTTTAAACATTAATTTTTGCCCAGGATCTCACACTTGGAAGTATTTTTAGCAACTTAACCGAACTGAAAGTTAATTTGCTATTCTATTGTTGTTTTATCAAAAACATGTAACTGTTAACTACAGCTTCTGATCGGTAAGGAAAGTCAATGCTACCATAGTGGGCTGGTATCATTTGTACCACAAGCGAGGCTGACCTTGGAGTCTTACTGAAAGCAAATTTATTGTTTTCACTTAGTGCTATGAAATATTTACAAACAATGTGAAGTGCTCCACTGAAAGCCCTTAGGGGTAGACTGTATCACATGTCAAGAAGAGCACACGATCTTGTAGGTAGGACCCACACAGGTCGAGAATTCTACGATTTCTATGGTAATGTGACTATAATCAGATACAAATAACCCTTGTCACTAGCATAGACTGGGCTGACCTGGAAAGTACCAGAGAAGGGGATGAGTGGGTGGACTGGGAAGAAAGACCTTAAGGGTAACTGAAATCTAGTGAGCAAGGGACAGGAAGTAAGGAGAAAATGATACCACTGCAAAAAGTTGCTGATCTTCCCTTTTCATTACCAGTAAGCCCAAGAAAAGTGGATTACCAAGTAATCCAGGAATCCAAATATAAAGCTAGAAGTGGACAAGCAAGCAACAGAATCAGGAGCACCACACCGAAAAGGGGGCTAGAGGAGCCACGAGGAAGGTAGCTCCAGAGACCTTCAAGTCTTCACTCAATCTCTAGAAGGGCAGGTACACATTGTGGCGGACATGCTAGAGTTGTGGGAAATTCCTGTTTTCAGATAAAAGCATGAACAAGGTTTATTATAGATTATTTCTTTGTATGTAAATTTCTATTGTAATAATTTTGTATTAAAAGGGCAAGAAAGACAACAGGCATGTCTATTAGAGGTGCTATAAGGGATAGACTGGGGCAGGGTAGAGTCTGTAAAGTAAATTACTTGTAATGTTCTAAAACCCAAGCCCCCTATGCCTGCTGAGATGTCTAAAAGAAACTAGGCACCTAGGTAGGAGTGATTGCATGATAAAAAATGGGAAGAGGAAGTAAAATGGACAAGCCAGTGAAAGAATTGGGGAAGCCCCAATTATGTTTCAATAAAGAACAGATATAGTTATTATTACTTCAAGATTTCTTATAATTCATCATGATTTTCTATTTTTATTAACCCTTCTAGAAACCATGTATTTAATTTCCAAAAAAAGATCCTTTAAAAAATCCTACAATGGGACGCCTGGGTGGCTCAGTTGTTTAAGCATCTGACTTCAGCTCAGGTCATGATGTCACAATTCATGAGCTCGAGCCCCGCATTGGGCTCTATGCTGACGGTGCAGAGGCTGCTCAGGATTCTCTCTCTCTCTCTCTCCCTCTCTCACTCTCTCTCAAAATAAATAAGTTAAAAAAAAACCCACATTCTTCAAACTGCTAAATAGAGAATCACCACATGAAAGCAATTCTACTCCCAGGTATAAGTCCAAATGAATTAAAAACAGGCACACAGATACTTGTGTACCAACGATCATTTCAGCATTATCCACTATTCAATAGCCAAAAGGTGGAAACAATTCAAGTATTCATGGATAAACAGAATGTGGGACACACAATATAATGAAATATTATTCAGGCATAAAAAGGACTGACATGCTGATGCATGCTACAACATGAATGAACTATGAAAACATTATGCTAAAGGAAATAGGACAGACACAAAGGAGAAACAGTGTATGATTCCACGTTTGTGAAATACCAACAATAGACAAATTTATAGAGAGGAATAAGATCAGTGACTATCAGGGGCTGGGGTAGGTGAAACGAAGAATTAGGGCTCAACAGTTCTAGAGTTCTGGCTAGGGTGATGAAAAATTTTTGGAATGAATAGTAGTAATGGCTGCACAAAATCACGAATGTAATTAATGCAACTGAATTGTGTATTTAAAACTGGTTAAAATGACAAGTTTTATTCTATATATATTTTACCATACACACACACACGTTTTCTTCACCTACAAGAGTTTCTG
Source organism: Panthera pardus (assembly GCF_024362965.1). Classification (NCBI taxonomy): domain Eukaryota; kingdom Metazoa; phylum Chordata; class Mammalia; order Carnivora; family Felidae; genus Panthera; species Panthera pardus. The sequence continues at coordinate 7,782,421 of NW_026526655.1, forward strand.
CTTATGACAGAGACTTGAGGACGGGGGATAGTTTGACAAACAATATTTATTGCTTTCAAGAAGGAGAGCCCAGGGTTAGAAGAGAAGGGGCAGGTCCCTCTGACAGAAGGAGAACAGGGCGGCTCTTCAAGAAACGAACTAGATGCCAGTGACTCTTTAAATGTACATTTTTCCAGTTCAAACTTCTGTCATGAACTTCAACTTGCACTTCCAACTACACATGATCACCTCAGATTTTAACATGTCCGAAAGAATATCCTTAGTAATAAAAAAATAGAAATTGGTTACTTGCAATAAATAAAAACAGTAAAAATAAATTTCTATTAAAAATTAAACAGGTCAATAGCTAGTGAAATTTCAAAATGAAGGGAAAATTGAAAGAGGCTATGATAATAGGTGCAGACAAAACTGAACAACTGAAAAGACTTTGTACAACTCAATCCCACTATATGAGAATATGTGGTTAAGATATGTAATTTTCCTGGAAAATACAAATTATCAAAATTTATGCAAGAAGAGGAAAAAATCCCTACAGAAACCAATAGTCATCAGAGGTGGAAAAGTTGCCAACTAAAGAAACCCTAGCCCACATTTCAAGTACGAGTTCTTTAAATGCTTCAATCATCGAGAAAATCTGATCATTCTCGATGTTGTTTTAACTGCTCCGAAGCACTAAGAAAAAGGCTCCCCAATTCTTCCTACAAAGTTAACAGAGCCTAATACCAAAATAACAAAAACAGTACAATAAAAAGAAACCACAGACCAATCTCACATTTTGTACAAAAAAATCCCAAAATCACAAATTCTTTCCAAAGAAAATCGAGCCACATGTTAAAACATGTTACATACCATGACCAAATGAGGGGCATGGTCACATGAGGGATGCAAGAATTATTCAATGTTTTATGTTATGTAAATAAGCCAAAGGGAAAAACAGTATCGTGAAAGAAACTCAAAACACACTTGAAAAAGAAAAAGTCAATATCCATTCCCAATAGGAACTTTTAGTAAAAAAGAAAGAGGACACTCGGTTAACTTGGTCTCAAGCCAACAACCAGCCCTGTGCTGGAGGGTATAATACTGAAAGCATTTCCATTAAAGTCCAGAAGAAGGCAATCACCACTATTATGTAATACGGCTCTTAAAGCAATGGCCAGTGAAATGAGGTAATAAATAAGAAGGCCAAAATTAGAAAGGAAGGTGCAAATCATTATTTGCAGATAGAAACTATTTCATACCTACAAAATCAAGACAACCAACTAAAAAATTATCAGAAATAATAAGAGCACTCATTAAGGTTTCCAGCTAAAAAAAAAAACCCCACATTATAACATCCCGAATATGTCTTTAATATACCAATAATTATCTGGAGGAAAATGTTAGAAAAAATGTCCTTTCAAATTAATACCCCAAAACACAAAATATTCAAGTTTTTTCTAGTAAGAAATGTGTGAGATAATGCCATATATAAACTATTAAGCATATGAAGAGGATCTAAGATTTTTTAATTCACAATATGAATAGGTGTGATAAATTAAGATGCACACAGACTAGGCTACAGTCAAAACAGCAGAAAAGGGCACAAATTGTCCCCCCAAAATACCCCACAACTGAGAAAAGGATTGAGGCAATAGAATTCAGCCTGAATTATTATAATTAGTACCCCACAGGAAAAAACAAGAAAATAAACCAATCCAATAACCACTTAAAACAAGGAACTGTTGAATTTCCTAACAATAAAAAATAATTAAAACACATTAAAGTCCTGTTCGGCAACTATCAATTCCAATAGTTTAAACCAGTGGTTCTTCAAGTATGGTTTGAGACTGTCTCAGAAGGTCCATAAGATCAAAACTCTTCTCGAAATGATACTAAGACATTATTTGTTCTTTTCCTTCTCATTCTCTCCTGATGTAAAGCAGGGATCAGCGACGAAGCTGGCCAGCAAGCCAGATCCAGCCATGTCTGTTCATGTTGTGCCTGTGCGTGTGGCCACAACACTGAAAATATTTACTGTATGGCCCTCTACAGAATACGTTGGCTAACCCTTGCTCTAATGACTAACAGAATGTGTGCTTATGTGTTTTTTTAATGTGTTTTCTAGAATTTTCTAAGATCTTAGATTTAAAGTATAAACAAGTACATTTTAGAGGTTAATTCCACTTTTTTCTCAGTATTTCCACTGTGATTATATCTACTATAATCTCATTAGCTTCATTAACACCCAACAAATCACTATGAAACCTGAAATTTTCCTTAAATGTGCAGAGAAACACAACTAGAAATAAGTACACTGGGGCACCTAGGTGGCTCAGTCGATTAAGTGTCCAACTCTTGATTTCAGCTCAGGTCATGATCTCATGGTTTATGAGATCGAGCCCTGAATCAGGCTCTGTGCTGTTAGTGGGATTCCCTCTCCCACTCTCTCTCTCTGACCCTCCCCTACTCGGGCGCTCTCTCTCAAAATAAATAAATCAACTTTAAATAAATAAAAATATTACACATCACAAAATAGAAGCTGAAAAGCACCTAATTTCATGTCCCCAGTAAGATGAACCACAAAATCTTCTAAATAGGCTGCAGTCATATCTTTTACACTCTGTACTGTTTCTGACTCTCACATCACTTGCAGAATGTGGGGAGACTTGCAGAATGTGGGGAGCTGATTCAGCACTTTCTTTCTGCAGCTCATACGCTCTGGAGGACGGTACAAGACGAGAACAGGGCAGCAGTCAGCCCAGAGACCCTAGAGGTGCTGTGCTCGGTGAACAATACAGCAGAGATGAGATAGGCATAAATACTTCAATGAAAACTCAAAATAGAAATTATCTGATACACAGACAATAGTACGGCTTGCTGTGCAGTGAGACAAAAAGACATAAACAGCAAGCAATTCATTTAAATTACTGTAATCAGCATTAACCTTCCCACAGGCAGACAAAGCAGCTCTGGGGTCAGCTGTCAGGAAAACAAGGCTGAGGGGGTGAAGAGGAGCAGTAGGAGTCAGCAGGGAGGTACTTCCTGAAGAGCTCCCCAAGTACCGAGGACAGGGCTACAGAAGGTGCCTGGCACTTGGCAGGCTCTTGGTGAAAACACTCGAGACGGATGGAAGCATGCATTCACCATCCTTTCACCTTCGTCAGGCTTCGGCTCAGCAGAGCACCAGCAACATCCTCGTCATTGGATGACTAAACCAATGGCAAAGGTAAGTGGCACAGCCTGGGACGGTTTTGAGACCGGGCAGGCACCAATGGAAGAAACCCCAAAACCATTTCTTTCCATGACTTGTCACAACGTCTCTGACTAAACCCTTAATATTAGAGAATATACATTTAATCACAGAACTTTTTAGCTAGATGGAACTCCTGGCATAATTCTGCCCAACTCCCTTATTTCAGAAGCAGAGTGGAGACTGCAAACTTGCTCATCTTACTCCCAAGTCTACTGCCATTTCCACTGTCCCAGGTTCCCACTAATAGCACTCTTGCTCCATGCCATGTCAAAGAGACATAGAATATAAAATACCTGAAGGTAAGTTACACAAGAAAAAGGCTTATAGAGTAATAGTTTTAGTACCTATTGATGATCCTTGGCTGAATCAAATTATTCTACCAAGGGTTGAGCCACCATGAAATATTTAACCTGTGCTATGAGTACTGGTAGCTATGAGGAGGGATATATAGCATAATGGTTAAGAGGACAAGTCTAGAACCGTTCAATTGTGGCTACATGGTAGAGTCCTTGACTCTCTGGAGAGCTTTTTAAACATACCAGATCAACTAGAATCAGAATGCCTACGGTGGTATCCAGGCATTGATATTTTTTAGAAAGCTACTGGGGGACTCTTCTAAAGTATACTTACCAACTGTGTATCATTCCTGTGCTTTGGAAATAAAAAGCTACAAGTATCTCTGAGATAAATACTGTTAATATTCCTGAAACAGATACTAGGAATGTTGTAAGAAAAAATAGCTGAACATAATGAGGATTAATTATAAATATAGTTGACCCTTGAACATTTGAACTGCTCAGGTCCACTTACATATGGATTTTTTTGAATAAATACATATAGTAATGTAAATAATAATGTAATTATATACATATAGTATATAATATAGTATATATACATATAGTAATGTATGCCTTCTTCCTTTCGATTTTCTCAATAACATTTTCTTTTTTCTAGACTATTTTATTTAAGAAAAGAGTACGTAATAAATATACAAAATATGCATTAATCAACTGCTTATGTTATTGGTAAGGCTTCCAGTCAATAGTAGGCTATTCGTAGTTGAGTTTTGGGGGGTCAAAAGTTGAATGTGGATTTTTGACTACAGGGGAGTTCAGTGCCCCAGCCCCCATTTGTTGTTCAAGGGTCAACTGTACTTAGACAGGGCCTAGCACCCAGTAAATACTCAATAAGTATCAGTGATTGTGATTATTATGTGTAAATACAACATGGGTATGCATATATACAAAAGTATATCAAGCTATAGCCTAGTATACACATATGCACCCCTAACAATACAACTTCAAAATATACCAAGCCACAATTTAGTTAAGGAAGAAATTATAAGGAAATTAAATACTTAGAACTAACTAATAATAAAGATACTATATATCAAAATCCTTGGAATACAGCTAAAGAAGTATTTGGGGGGAAATTTATAGCTCTGAAAACATTTCAAAGGAAACAGGAGAGGTTAAAAGTAATAAGCTAAGTATTCAACTCAAGAAGTTAGGAGAAGGGCAAAAAAGCAAACCCCTAAAATAGAGAATTAAATAACAAAGATAAGGGGCCCCTGGCTGGCTAAGTTGGTTTAGCGTCTAACTCTTGGTTTTGGCTCAGGTCATGATTTCACAGTTCATGAGATCGAACCTCGCGTTGGGCTCCGTGCTCACAGCATGGAGCCTGCTTGGGATTCTCCTTCTCCCTCTCTCTTTCTCTGCCCCTCCCCCACTCACTCACATTCTCTCTCTCTCTCTCTCTCTCTCAATAAACTTTAATAACTAACAAAGATAAGGGCAAGTATCAATGATATACAGAACAGCATCATCAACAATAAACAGAGAAAAATAACACAACCAAAAAGCATGTTCCTTGAAAAGATTAACAAGAGAGATCTTTGGCAAGCAAGGGTTACCAAGAAAGGGGCACCTGAGTGACTCAGTTGGTTAAGCGGCAAGACTCTTGATTTCAGCTCAGGCCATGATCTCAGTTTGTGAGACTGAGCCCCACATCAGGCTCCACACTGACAGTGCGTGAAGCCTGCTTCTGATTTCTCTCCCTCCCCCACTTGCACTCGCTCTCTCTCAAAATAAATAAACTTAAAAAAAAAAAGGTGACCAAGAAAAAAAGAAAGATTCAAATAATCAAAATACAGAATGAAATGGGAGGCAAAAGCACAGGCACAAGAAGTTTTCTTAAATAATGAAGAACTATTAAAAAGTATCAGGATTATCTCTAGGCTAATAAATTCAAAAAGATAAATTCCCATTAAATTATGCCAAACTTGGCACAAAAAGAAAGAAGTTGAACAGATCAGTCAGTATAAAAGCTATGAAAAGAGCAAAGATCTTGCCTTCTAAAAAAACAGCAGGTGCAAACAATTTTACAGTAAGTTCTACCAAATTTTAAGGAATTCCTATCCTACATAACCTGTTTTGGAAAAATAAGAAAACCAAAAACTGACCAGAACATTTCATGAAGCTAATATACTCTTGATTCTAAAAATCAGATAATGACAACAAAATGATAGGTCTATTTAACATGACAGAAAAATTCTGCCCTAAATATTACCTAAGTAAATCCAACAGTGTATTTAAAAAGAAATAATACATTGGGACTAAATAGAATTTATCCAAGAATTCAAGGACATCTTTGAATTCCTAAGATGGTTCAATATCTGAAATAGATTTGGAAAGAAACCAGGTAATAATCTCCATAAATAAAGAATCCACATTATAAAGTTAAACAAATGGCAAAACTATGGAGTTAAAAAAAGATTATACTGGAGAACATCTGTTTGAACTAAGAATAGGGAAAAACTTAAAAACCCATAAAGTACACAATTAATTCTATCACATTAAAATTAAGGGTTTTGTTCAATAAAGGACATCACAAGGTTAGTGGAGAAATGACTAAATGACAGAATGGCAGAAGATATTTGTAATGCCAAAAATGGAAATGTGATTATTATAGAGAATAAATCAGAAATTCCTACAAATCAACAAGAGAACAGTAACCCTGATAGAACAATAGGCAAATGATATAGAAGGGCAATCTGCAGAACGTAATCTAGATTACAAAAACTAGAAAGCTGGATAATGCTGGCTGTTGGCAGGAATGAGATGATGTAAGAAGTCTCAGGCACTGCTGGTGGAGGTGTAGACTGCTAGAATCATTCTGGCTTGGGTCAAAGCCTCAATTAATAAAGAACTGCTTCTCTGCCTTGCAGAATATATATCCTTTGTGCCTATATTTCTTTTGGGGACTTCACAGGGAGGAATGGCTAGTCTAGCACAGGATTTGGGCCTTAGACATTCTAGGTCCTGACCAAATGCCTCTACCTGAATCACACCTGATAGGACTGCATTGCCCACTGAGTCTAAAAGACAGAGAAGCCAAAATTCCACTGTACCCTTCTAACACAGGTCTGGATATGGCTTTACCTTTTTTAAAATGAGATTTCAAAACATTGTCCCAAATTGTGGTTGACGGGAAAGTATATTTAATTTTTGATATAATTTCTGAACTAAACCTGACTGCCTTCTAGTTGCACTAATTATCATTTAGGGAAGATGCGATCTCAGAACCTGGAAACAGAAGAAATTTAGCTCCAACAAAGAATGGATTCGAAGAATGGGTTCTTGGTATTTAAATAACCCAGAAGTACCACAAGAGAATAATCATATGGGTCCTCTTTTCTTACCCAAAGGGAAATACAGTCACTTTTCATCCAAGGGAATGGGACTTAAACAGAGGCACTGAACGGGCGTGTCACTGGAAGGAGACGAACCTTAAGTGAGAAAAAAGGTCTCATCCTGATCCCGAAGCCAACTGGGGCAGGCCCCAGAAGGAGTAGTAAGATTCAACTCTCAAAAGGGATCAAGGATTCCATGCACATTCTTCCTCCAGAAAAGAGCTGGAGGTGGCCAGGAGACAGAAGACAAGTGAAAGGGTCACTGGCTCTACATTCAAGCCCATGTTCAGTCATCAGGGTACTGGTAGAGGCTTGTCTCCAGACCAGAAAACTGAACAAGATCTCGGGCAGACCCAGCAAGGACAGAGGACAGGAAATGTACATCAAACCTGATGAGGTCGTGAGCACGAAGATTCAGAGGCCAAAACTGCTCTTCAAATTCCTGAGGATGAAAGATGCAGAGCTATGGTATCACTTGGCCATCATGATTTTTATCCTTTGGAGTTTGCTAACCAGGCAACCATTACCCAAATATCTGATAACAAGGAAAATTTATTTGGGTTGCCCCCAGTCTCTACCCAGATGGCAGATTTCTGTGCCGACAACAAAGCTGCTGTCTGGAAAGCGGCAAAAGCTGAGCCTTGGGAGCCTGTGGGGCTGGACCTACGAAAGGGGCCCAGCTCATTGGCCCACTCTCTCTCAGGGGCTGAGGGTGATGCCTATCCATGCTGTCTTCCTAGAAGAAACTACTGGTCAGGTCTGAGGTGCCCAGAGAAACTTTTTTTCTTCATGCAACAATAGACTTTTGTGGCAGACCCTCGGGCTCTCTGCGCACTTACCAGAGAAACTGGTAGTTACAGCAAAGACAGGAATGTTTCCTGGGCACACAGGGATATACACTGTGGACACATGCAACAGGTAACGTCTGTTTTAGATAAAAGAAACGTGAGATTAAAACAAAAATAAACAAATAAAAAACGCTCTTTGGAACACAAGTGTGAACTAAGATTAATAACCGTTTGCAATTACGCACAAAGCAAAGAACCTTTCTAGAAGTCTTAGGAAAAGTTTATGATGTTCTTAAGGTTATGGTTTGTTTCAACAGCAAATTTCAAAACCTTAAATGGTGCAAAAAGTACTAACATCCTAACTGTAACCAGATTTTATGTTATCCAGAGAAGAGAAGCTGGTTGAAATATCCTAAAAAACACCGTGATTTTTAAAAGAGCAAATTGCCATTTTCCTAAATATCAAGAGGGCAAGAAATGAGAAACAGCCATGTGGTTTCACAAACTCTCTATTTAGAGGCTAGAAGGAAAGAAAAATTTGTACCACATACTGTGGGAAGGATTAAGGCCATTCCCTCAGTCAGGCCTAGTAAGGAAGCAATATAAACAACAGTAAGGTAGGAAAACCATAAAAAGAGTAAGGAAAAAACATGCATACAGTAGACATGTAAAGGGTTCAGTGATATTTACCTATAAGAGAGAAGGAGGGGAATTACAACAGAGGACAAATCAAGAACAAGTCTGGCATTAGAATTTCCCAAACAAAGGGCAAAGTAGGTTATTAGCATCCACCCTGACATCAACTCTGTCATCACTCCCATGCACCAACACTTCCTTGCCTTTGTATTGGTACGAACCACTAATAAGAAATCAAGGCATCTTCTCCCTTCAACTTGGAGCCCAGGGGAAAAGAGGCTCCTGAGGTCTGCCAAGTCCAATCACCAGAGCTAGGTTTCCATGAAGTAGTTTTGGACCAAATACTAAATAAGTTTTCAAGTGCTCCTTTGCCTGGCCTTGTCCTGCAAGTATCTCTCTCCCTTGGTGATCTTGTTGACGGAGAATTTAGCTATCTGGAGTCCTGGTTATTTCCCTCTCTTCTCATAGAGAGGACATGACTCACAGTACTGACGTCGTTACTATATAAATGCACTCTCAGAAGAGGGTCACGGTATCCAACCGGTTTTAAAGGAAGAAAAAAAACACCAGAAGAATGAAATCGCAAGGAACAACATCCAACCGAAATTGGCTGGGTCTTGAACAGTAAATCACTAGTTAACTAAGCAAGCCACAAAACAAAAGGAACCTGGGTGCCTCAGGTCAGTGTACCTGGTGGGCCACTGCGGTAGTCTCTTCATCCAAAAGGAATTTCACAGTTGGAAAGTCCTTCTGAATGAACAGCACTTGGCACCAAAAAGCTAGGCATGTTTTCAGAAAATGCTCACCACCCCACGTCACTACCTCATCAGCAGTGAAGAGACAGGGTGATCCTTACGCGGTCACTTCCTGAAATCACCTCCAGCTTACTTCAGGATGTCAGTGAGATATGCTCACCAGTCCCTATCACAAGGTGTCCATAAAACATCCTCTTTTAGTAATCTTCTGGCATTTCTTCTAGCCTTTCAAGGGGACTGTGCCAGAAACCTCTTCCTGATGAAACAAAACAAAACAAAACAAAACAAAACAAAAACAACCTCATAATCTAGTTGGCCTAGCCAGGTCAATCATTTCCATTTCATAGTACAGATAGAACTCAATTTGGCTGGAAAATATACTCCCTGTATTTAAAATGTCTTAGACATCTATCCAGTAAAATATTCCAATTTGGGGGGGGCTACTTTCCCTTTAGTCTCCTAGAGTCAGCTAGGCCCTTGGTCATGGCTCTCCCCCAATGTGTTTGCAACTGTTTTCTTCTGCATCCGGAGGACACATGGCTTAGATTTTGATTAGAGACAATAAGACTGGGTTTTTTCAAGGTTTAGAATCAAAACACTTTGAAAAGATAATCTACTTATCAAATTTAAGGTGATCCGGTCCCACCACCAATGACAAAAAGATACTGAGTTAAAGCAAAATGAAGGGCAAAATGAAGTGCTTTTTTAGATTTGAAAGATCAGTTTGATTCTGTTCATATGAGCCACAGGGGTGGACTGGGCACATCACAGGAAATGTCAAGGTTGGCTATCAATACAACCCAAGACCCATTAGGAAAGGACAACAGCAACCACTAACCACAGGAACCAGCAGCCAGAAGCTGTCCTAAAAGCTGCCACTGGTTAGAAATTGGGAAGGTCCCAAATGTACCATGTGATTAGGTCTGTAGCACAGAGAGACTCCCAAAACTGAAAACAATCAGGTTAGTGTAAAATAAAATGTCAGGCAGCAATCCAGTACTCACCTTTGTCATGAACACAAACTGAGAGTTTCTGAACACCATCAACCAGAACATTCTGTGTGTTGCCATGTCCATCTTCTGAGTCGCTGTCATCAAACTGAGCCTCTATAATGACATCAGGACTGTCATTATAGCCTTTCACGGACTGCTGCGGGAGATGGCTTCCACAGAGCTCTTCAGGGAGATCTAATTCATCGGTACCTTCTGTTTCTTTGTCATTGCTCTCTGGTTTAATTACCTGAAGAAAATAGAAAAGTTCTGCTAAATCACTGGAGGGAAGAACAGGAAATAACAGATTTAGCTTTTTTCATTTTCCTTTCTGAAGGAAAAAAACTGCACATTCAGAAGCTCAAAGCAATGGACACTCGCCATGTAGCCTGAAAAAAAATATTTATTTTCCAGGTACACGGACCACCTTATGGAAATGATCAATTCAGCAATGCCAGGGTGGCACTCAGCTCCTCAAGGTGCCCAAGATTAATGTCATATCTACTCCTCATTTTTCTGATGTACATTTTCATCCCCTCATCAGAGGCCCTGAATACCACAAGGACTATGCTGCTTCACAAGGGTTCATCACAAGGGATCAATGAATATCTTCAGAGGTGATAAAAGAACTCAACATAGTACGTTACTGTGCTCCCAAATGAAGCCACAAGAATATAAGGTGAAATGGAAAAAAACAAAATTAACTGTAAATAAGAGTTTATAAATGTTCTCATAAAAAATGTAAACTCTTAATTCGCCATTTTGAGGCTTGAAATCAGTATACAAAGCACACAACTGATGGATATTTATAGAACTAAGGAAGCATTACATGACAATATTTTCAAAAAAAAGAAAAGGAGTAAAGCAAACAGAAGAAGAGTCCAGATACTAATCCACTTAATGAATTTGTCACATAACAGTCATATGTCAGTACTTTGATTTCTATGGATTTCTGTAGCAGTTTCTCAATGTGTTTATATTTGAGAGGTCTAATATTTTTCTGAGTTTAAACTTAAAGTTTCAAGTTAGATGCCTGCCTTCAACAAGCCAGATTAACATCTGAATTAGACCACACAAAGATCATATTAATAAGGGGTCTTTGTTTTATACAAGGCAGAGAAAGCTATTAAAAGAAATCTTTCCCAAAACATTGTCATGTCACAGATTCCAATTAACAACATAACCATCCCCAGACAATGAATATTATCTTCAGCCAGAAAATCAAAGTAAAATACTACAAAGGTATTCACAATCAGAATAAAGATTCTAAGAATATATTCCCAAGTTTTTAAAAAAGTGACTTCAAGAAAATGCGGTAACAGAAAAACGTGTAAGCAATAATTTTCCAGAGTAAAATTGTGCCCTTTAATAGCATTTTCTTGATTCCCAATTTCTGAATATATTTAATGAAATTTTCTTTCAAGTCTTGCCATGTTTTGACTGTTGTCAGATTCATTCAATCATTTGTTCATTCTTTCATTCATCCATTTGTTCATTATTTCATTATGAGAAGTTTGAAGGTTCCTTTTCTTTGATAGTAAAAGAAAAAAAATCAGCTGGTTAGGCCAGAAATCTCTAAAAAGATCCCCTTAGGCCTCTTACTGCATGAGAACATAAGAGTAAAGCCATAGTTAGGTCTTTAAATTAATATACAATCATAAACCCAACTCCGCTTATCACATAAGTCCGGTTTTCATAACTGACCCAAAGTAGATCATTCAAAAAACAGAATTTGCTGACAAGTTAGGGAAGAAAAAGAACTTGACATCTGTGTCTGGCAAATTCAGTAACGGGAAGATCTGCCCCTGACCATCCTCAAAGAATTTACACCCTTGAGCATTGTCAGAACAGCCCAAAGCACAGGCAGGAGGTATGTGTGCACACTCTGGGTCTAAAGCATGGTGGCTACAACAGGATCGCTGATCTATTGTTTTTTCTGCACCATTCCCACACATAATTTCTCTCAGAGAGAGAGAATGACTGGCGTGCTAGAGTTAGACTCGCTGGTAGCATATAGTCTTCTGGGAAGATGTTAAGCTAAAAGTCCGTGCTTTTAGTTTCCATTATGTATTTATTTCTGCCACTCATGGTTTCACAAAGGATTTGGTTCCCACAGGCCATGAAGAAAATCTTACAAGGGGAATCAGAATTCTGACATTATCAACTTTGAATGCTTAACTATCCTACAACGAAAAGTAGTCTTTTTCCATATATGTGTGTGTGTGTGTGTGTGTGTGTGTGCGCGCAAAACATAACAATTCTGTAATTGCCATGATTCTGCTATTAAGAATTATGCTTTTATGGTTTGGCTCCCTCCCTTTTTTTTTTCTCCTTCCCCTCCCCCATGGTCTTCTGTTAAGTTTCTCAGGATCCACATAAGAGTGAAAACATATGATATCTGTCTTTCTCTGTATGGCTTATTTCACTTAGCATTACACTCTCCAGTTCCATCCACATTGCTACAAAAGGCCATATTTCATTCTTTCTCATTGCCACGTAGTATTCCATTGTGTATATGAACCACAATTTCTTTATCCATTCATCAGTTGATGGACATTTACGCTCTTTCCATAATTTGGCTATTGTTGAAAGTGCTGCTATAAACATTGGGGTACAGGTGCCCCTATGCATCAGCACTCCTGTATCCCTTGGGTAAATTCCTAGCAGTGCTATTGCTGGGTCATAGGGTCGACTCTTAAAAACTGAGAACAAACTGAGGGTTGATGGGGGGTGGGAGATGGGTACTGAGGAGGGCACCTGTTGGGATGAGCACTGGGTGTTGTATGGAAACCAATCTGACAATACATTTCATATTAAAAAATAAATAAAACTAATGATCCATAAGAAAAAGAAAGGATTATGCTTTGGCTCAAAAGTAAAAGGTTCAAATAAAAGTCAATGCGAAGAGGAGATCAGGGGAAAGCAATAACCACAGTATGCCAAGCCTGATTGTATAGCACATTTTAAAACCAGAGCCTGGTTCTGACTTTATGACAATCTCCATGGTTTAGATTAGCTACATTTAAGAATTAGTATTTTAGGCACTAAATTTACTTTTGAGTTACTGTATCAAAAATGTTGTACAGATGCAGGACTTCATGAATCAAGTCATTCGAAAATATGTAGTAAAAATATAAATTAATATCCTGTATTTAGAAGTATTTTTATTCTATTTTGTTATGCCAGCACATGAAAGAACAGAAATACATTCTTTAAAAATGTAAAAGATTGGGGCGCCTGGGTGGCTCAGGCAGTTAAGCGTCAACTTCAGCTCAGGTCATGACCCCCCAGTCCATGGGTTTGAGCCCCGGCTTGGGCTCTGTGCTGACAGCTCAGAGCCGGGAGCCTGCTTCGGATTCTGTGTCTCCCTCTCTCTCTGCCCCTCCCCCACTCATGCTCTTTCTCCATCTCTCAAAAATAAATAAACATTAAAAATTTTTTTTTTTTTTTTTTTTAAAGATCATCATAAGACCACAGGATAAAAAAGACACTCTAAAACTACTCCATATCACACACTGGTTAAGAGTAAGGGTTGCAGGACCCTGAGAGAAATGGCTAATTCAAGTCTGGAGCAGAAAATAGATAAGATGAACCTGGAACATCTTGTCATACCAGGAAAATAAGGAAGCTATCAAAGGCTACTAGGATCTTATCTAAAAAACTCAGGAATCACCATGAAAAAGCTCTCACTGGTCAACCTTAAGCATTTATCCCCTTTCCTGTACAACCTACCTCAGGTTAACCAAATAATTGATGAAGTAAAGTTCCTCTTGACTGAAGAGTTTCAGCTAGTTAAGAAGGAAGGAAAGACATTCAATATCACATTTTGCCATCCCTATTGAAATAATGGATTTAGGAAATGATTATCAATGGTTGCTGAAACCAATTAAGTCATAACCTGATGGGGATGGAGTTTTATAATAAATGAACCAGAGTAGCAATACCTGTACTGACTAATCAATATAAATATCTTAAAAAGAGAAAGAACCATAGTGCTTCCTCATGGATCATAATTGTAAATACATACCATTATCCATAAAGTATTTTTCCCCCAAACTGACCTTGAATCTGACCTGAAACAGGGATCAGAGGAGCACGTTAAACAACACTAGGGACAGGATCCATTTACACTCACTCCCCAGGTGATTTCATCCAGTCTCATGGCTTTAAACCTCTCTATATGCTATTAACTCCCGAAATTAAATGCCTAGCCTCAACCTTTCCCCTGAATGCCAGACTCCTATCCAATTGCCTACCTGACACCTTCCTTTGGATATTTGTTGGCACCTGAAACGAGAAAGCCAACCCTTGGTCCCCACTAGAACCCACTCCTCTCCCAGCATTTGCTCTCTCAGCAGATGGCACCAGACCATGTCACCTTCCTCTCATGCCCCACATCCAGTCCATCAGAAGAGCCCGCTGGTCCTTCCTTTCAAATATCTCTTCTTGACATTTACACTGCTACTGCACAAGCAACCCTTATCTCCTTGCTGAACTACTGTGATAACCAGTCTCCTGATTTCCGTTTTGGACCAAAGCAGTTACAGTGATGCTTTTAAAACATAAATCAGGGAGTTCCTGGGTGGCTTCGTCGGCTGAGCGTCCGACTTCAGCTCAGGTCATGATCTCACGGCTCATGGGTTCAAGCCCCACATCGGGCTCTGTGCTGACAGCTTGGAGCCTGGAACCTGCTGTGGATACTGTGTCTCCCTCTCTCTCTCTGCCTCTCCCTCACTTGCTCTCTCTCTCTCCCCCAAAAAATAAACAAACATTTAAAAAAATTTAAAACATAAATCAGATCATGTCATTCTCCCAATGGCTTCTAACACCATTCCATTATCATGCCACAAGGCCTTGTCAAACCAGGCCCCTATTACTGTTCCAGTCTCATTTTCTATAACTTCTTCCTTGCAAATTACACTCCAATCCTAGAGATCTTCTTGCTATTCCCAGAACACTAAAACCATCCATCCTGAGGCTTTTGCATTGCCATTCCCTCAACCTAGAAAACTCTGTGCCCAGCTATTCTTAGGTCTCAATCTCTTCGTTTTGTTCACATCTCTCCCCAAATGTCCTTCTCTTAGAGAGGCCTTCCCCGATCACGTTAACTGAAACAGCCCCACCTGGCTGTCATTATTCTATCCTCTTGCCCTGCTTTATTTTTCATCACTGTACTTATCCCTACTTGGCAATATATTACATGCTTAGGTACTTCCTGTCTCCCAACTAAAATGTAGGTTTCATGAGCACAGAGGCTATTTTATTCACTGCTATATTGCAAGAGTTGAGAAGAGCAATTCGTAGCCACTCAGATATATGTTTATTGAATGAAGACAGCAGCTGATTAGGAAAGAACTTGTTCGGAGTCTACCTTCTCTGATAAACTGTAAAACTCCGTGAAGTGAGCGTGGCTAGGCCTGACACAGGGTATGCCCAATCTCATTTGAGTGGACAAAGAACAGGAGGTGGCACACTGCATCTAACATCTCCACATATCTAAAATCTGTCTCCCAAGGCTTCGTCCAATTGGCTTGGTTTTCTATAAGCCAGAGTCCACTGCACAGTCTCCCCAGTTCCTCCCCACTACCTGCCCCAGGCAAGAGTAATCTCTCCCTGTTTTGAAGTCTCAAAGCAATTTATATGTACCTCTATGGCACTTTGCCATTTCTTCACTATGTTAGTGCTATGTACATATATGATTAGCATGATCCATTACCTCACATGCTTACCAGTTGTATCTTATATATCTTTGTATATTCTATAGCAACTTGCAGAATCATTCTAGGTGCTCCATATTTGATCACCAAACAGATGGGTAAATGGGTTGAAAAAATGAGTATAAAATATGATCAGGATGCAAAAGAACTTTCACAATGGTTTCCAGACACAAGAGTATGTGGGTCAGAAACCAGTAGCCCAGTTTTCCTTAGATCTGTAAAGTAAGAGCACTTCTGTGGGATTGACCTTGAAAATGTTGAAAAGTCCAACTCAGTGGTTTTCAGCTTTGACCTTTAGCAGATCCCTCCGAGAATCCGATGAAAGCTGTAAACCCTTCCTCCACAGAAAAATACACATCTAAGTAGACAGAAAAAACTCTGTAAGAAAGCACAGGTAGGGAGAGTCAAGGGTCTGGTGCCGAAGGCCACCAGTCCAGGCTGATGAATATTTTGGAGCTCTGGGCTCAGAGTGAAAGAGGGTTGCCCTGAAGAAAATGGATATATCACTGACCTGGTGAACTGAGGACTTTAAAAACTCCTCTGGGTTCCTCCACAGACCCGAGGGTGAGGCAGCTGACTGTACGTCTTACTCCCAGTGCATGCTGCAACTGGGGTTATTCTCCCTTGGAGGTTTAGTCTAGTCTCTGGAGGACAGGACAGAAACGGATCAGTGAGGGAAGCAAATCACTGGGTCACACAGAACTTTTTCTCTCTCTGTCTTGTTCCATGAACAGGGTAGGATGAGCATCACATAAACCCTGCTAACAAAAATAAACAAGGAAAATACAGGCAGATATCAACTGGGGCGTATGGCTCTGAAATAAAAGTGTCACTTGAAGCTACTAAAAATGCTCAAGAAACAACAGCACTCTACAATACTTTTTAATTTTGAATTCCTGAAACCCTCCTTCCCAAACACAAATGCGCACACACATGCACACAGAAATATTTGTCAGAGATACCCTGCAGTCAGCTTGACCAAGGGTAAGTCTGTCATCTACCTATCGTCTCCTTTTGGGATGTAAAATTGGGTGACAGAATGGTGTGGCAGTGCGATGAGAGGACCAGACGATCCCCTTTCTCCATCAGGCTACAATCCTTATGCTCTGGGGGATGGACAGCAGTAATCTGGCCTCTTCAGCAGTACCAGGGAGGAGGCCTGATAACTCTTAGAATGAAATTAAGGGAAGCCTATGAGAAGCTTACTATTGAAAGGAAAGGAAGAGGCCTAAGCCCAGAATCTTGAGTTCAGAGACACAAGAGAGAAGGAGACACACCTTTTAGAAAAGAGGATGGGTGCACCATGACTTCTGTACTTTAAGAGGAACATAAGCCCTGTTTAGCAAAGGAACGGCAAAACACTTTGTAGAATCCCCCAACTTCGAACACAAGAATGTCTGCCAAATCAGAGACCCTATGCAATTATGTAAGTAGAAAATGACTAAGGAAGAAGCTACTATAAAAGACTGGCAGAATTTTAGGAAACACTACCTGAGAAAATATATAGGGAAATACATACTAGACAGACACAAAAGCACTGCCTTAAAAAATAATGATAAATTAAACTCCAGTAAAATAAAATTTTTCCTTCTATTCTAAGATAACACTAAAAATATTTGTTAAAGATAAGCCATAGATACGCTCATATCCAGAACATAAAAAGCTCCTACAGATCAATGAAAGACAGAAAATCCAACAGAGAAATGGGGAAAAGGCTTAAAGGCACTTTACAAGACAGAAATGTTAACCAGCCAGTAAAGATGGAAAGGTGCTCAGCCTCGTTAGTCATCAGAGGGGCGCCTGGGTGGCTCAGTCTGTTAAGCGTCTAACTCAGGTCACGATCTCACGGTTCTTGTGTTCAAGCCCTGCGTCGGGCTCTGTGCTGACAACTCAGAGCCTGGAGCCTGCTTCGGATTCTGTGTCTCCCCTCTCTCTGCCCCTCCCCTGCTCATGCTCTGTCTCTGTTTCCCTCAAAAATAAATTAACATTTTAAAAAATTAAAAAAAAAACAACCACAATGAGATGTCACTACAAAGCCACGGGTAGGCAAAAACTGAAAATCCTGACAATATCAAATGTTATTAGCAAGAATGTACAGCACTATACTGCTGGTCTGAATGGAAACTGTCCAGCCTTTTGTAGAACACATCAGAACTGTGCAGCAAAGTAGAAAACAGACCCATTCGATTCCTGTGCAGGCTTATTACAATATGTTGTCCTGCCTCCCTCCAGATTTGACAGGTGAACCCATGGAAAAAGACAAGACCACACTGGGAAAGGACATTTATGCAAAAGCAAGGAGATAAGAAGGTGCAATTTTCCGTTAGTAAAGGCAAGTAATGGTGACAATGTACGTAAGAGTGAGAAAGAAGGATGAAAAAGCATACATGAAAAGCCCTAAATGCCAATCGAATGAGTCGGGTCTTCACCATAAAGTTTGTGAAGTGGGGAAGTCAGGAAAAGTGGTTAAAAGCAGGAACTCTAGTCAACACTACTGGGTTCACATCACACTCTGCCACTTACTAGCTATACCACTTTGGGAAAGTTATTTAATCTCTTTTTTTAATATTAAATATAATGTATTGTCAGATTGGCTTCCAGACAACACCCAGTGCTCATCCCAACAGGTGCCCTCCTCAATGCCCATCACCCACTTTCCCCTCTCCCCCAGCCCCCATCAACCCTCAGTGTGTTCTCAGTGTTTAAGAGACTATTTAATCTCTTTGAATCTCAGGATGGTTGTTTGGGTTTTGTTGTTTTTTTTTTTAATCTTTAAAATGAGGACAAGAGTATCCAGTATTAGAAGGCTATTATGGAACTGAGATAATTTATGAAAAGCTCTTGGGACAGGTGTCTGGAGCTTAATATTTGTTTAAGGGAAAAACAAATTTAGCCTTTACACCCAAAATGTCCAAGGTGGTGAGGACATCCAGATGGCAGCTGGAAATGTAGGTGTGGGGATGGGAAGAGCGTACTGGAAGAAATTAAACACAGGGGACTGACAATTAACCAAAGCTGCCCCAGGACCAACCAAGTGTCAACTGACAAGTGGAGAATAGAGCCCTGAGAAAAGACTCAAATAAAGGGGGTTCAACAAGGAACAGGAGCTAGTGAAGCAGAGAGAATTTAAATACTTATGAATATGCTAAACACTAAGGCTTTTATTGTCATTTGTCATTTTCTTAATGCACAATCTTCCCTGTGCATTTCACATGTTAACTGATTTGATCCCCACAATGACCCTGGGTGATACACAGGACAGTAACTATGTCTATCTCAGAGGGCAAAAATAGGGTCAGACATGTCACAGTCCCACAGCTCTAAATGGCAAAGCTGTGACATGCACACAGATCTAGGGCTCTGTGTCCGGTATCCTTAGCCTTGGACACTCACTCCCATGGGAGATTTCCCGCCAACAGATTCAGAGTGAGCTTTGCACACATAGCTCCTACCACTAACATCCACTGCAGGAAATGCCTCTACATCTTTTGCCTGCCAGAAAATACCCAAAATTCAAGATCCAGCTCTTCTGTGAATGCTTCTGTGGGTAACCTCCCTGAGAAATTTTCTATTTTTTTGCTTTGCTTCGCTGTTATTCCTTAACTATTCTTTCATTTGTAAGATTTCTTGATCAGGCTATATTCCATTTATTTGTTTGCATATTTAGCTTTTCCACCAGACAGCAAACCACGCCACATTCATTTCTTATATTCCCCAGAGGCTACCAAAACGCTTGGCGTTTAAAACATGCTCGATAAATATTGGTTTTCTTTCTTCTGAAGAGAATGAGAAAGGCTTAAATCAATTATAAAAGAAGCGTTCTAAAAAAAAAAAAAATGACAAGAAGTGAATAAAATAACTACCAAGCAGCAAGAACCAGCGAAATTCAGATGCCTATCTAAACGACACTGCACAAGACTGCACTGCCCTCCATTAACACACTGTCTGGAAGCCAGGAAAAAGTCACCAGTTACTTTACCACAATTGAAACTTAATCACCATAAAAAGAAAATACAAATACAGACCCAAATGCAAATGAATAAAATTGGAAGACATTTAAATAAATGCACTTTTCTAAAATAATTCTAGTGGCGCCTGCAATGGCTCAGTTGGCTAAGCATCCGACTTCAGTTCAGCTCATGATCTCACAGTTCAAGTCTGAGCCCCACATCGGGCTCTCTGCTGTCAGCGCAGAGCCAGCTTCGGATCCTCTGCCCCCCCCCCCCGCCCCTCCCCAACTTGTGCTCTCCCTCTCTCTCTCTCTCTCTCTCCCTCCCTCCCTCCAAAATAAATAAATATTTAAAAATTTTTAAATAATTCTAAGCCTTCATATCTAAATGACAGCTCCTGTTTTGGGGCCCCCGGGTGGCTCCGTGGGTTAAGCATCTGACTCTTTGATTTCAGCTCAGGCCATAACCTCATGGTTGTGGGACGGAGCCCGGCATCGGGCTCTGCACTGGGCGTGGAGTCTGCATAAGATTCTCTCTCCCTCTCCCTCTGCCCCTCCCCAGCTCACGCACACACTCTTTCAATCAATCGATCAATCACCCAATCAATATTACAACTCCAGTTTCAATGTAAACTCAAATGTAACCATAAAGTTCACCATTCCCCAATTTGAAAACAATAGTTTTGGCAAGAAAAATTGTGAATGCCTGATAAAAAAAGAGAAAAGGCCCAGATCTGGGCATTTCCTGATTGCTGCAGAGTTGTGAAAGTACAAATCCATCCCTCAGAAAGGGGGTGGAAAACATCTGCACCGAGCTATAAAGTAATCAACTGCAAAGTGCAACTCAAAGTCACCAGAACCAAGAAACTAGTCACTTCATAAACTGTTTGATATTGATTCGATGTTTCTTTCCCTTCCTTTTATAATTAATATAATGTATTTCAAAACTGGGGAACAACAGAAAGAATTCCTGTAACGAAACAATTCCAGCGGAATCCTAAATAAAAATGCCAAGAAACATTTTCATCATGCTAGCTTACCCAAACTCTAAGCGTGAAACATTTCATAGTTTTCCTGTTGACTGATAAAGAAAAACCCTTCCTTAAACATAAAAGCCATCTTTGAAAAGTGCTATATCACCTCTTACAAAAAGAGCAAGTCCATATTAGCACTGGAAAGTTCTATTCCAAGTGAATAAATTCTATTACATTCCCCCAGGGCAGAGGGTTGCTATCAACTTGCTATAATGGAGTTTTTCCAAAAGATTTACACATACCTATGTCTACAAGCCACTTCTGCTGAATGGGCTGTTTACAACAGGGTCAGCTGAAAGGCTCTGTGCGCAGGACGGGACGTAACACCCTGCCTATCCTCCTACCTGAGCCTCCAATTCAGAGCTAACGCGTGTCACAAAGTCCACCTACGAGCTGCTTTTCATTTTTTGGCTCCTCTGGCTGGGCTTAAGTGACAGCACTCACTTGCCACACATGTTTTAGCAAACTTTCAAATCCCTTAATGGCACACTTGGGACACAGTATAATACACTGTTCAGGAAATACCTTGGAGCCAAGAAAAGCAATTGATATTTCCACAGGGAGTTCTTGACAAGGCTTGCCAATAAGCTTCTTTCGTTATAAAATATGACCAGAGACATATCACTTTAGAGACCTATTACAAACATTCTTAAAGGCATAGGTGTTACTGGGAACTTTGTTTGCCTAAGGTGGTTCATCCAAAAGTACCTTTTTATTTAGTTAACAGGAACAGAACAAACTATTTCCATTCTACTGGTTACTCGGGCAAAAAATCCTGTCACCGTTATCGATCAGTCCCTCCTTCCTTCCCTTCCTCCCTGCCCTCTCTCCCTCCCCCCACCTCACACGCACACACCACCGCGACCACCACCACCATCACATCTGTTAGCTCACCCTATCACTGCTATCTTTGTGGCCACCACGGCCACCACCCGAGTTTAGGCTCCATCATCTCTCACCTGAATACGGACAACAGCCTCGTAAGGGGTCTCCCCGTTTCTATGCTCACACCCTTCCAGTCTGTTCCCAACACAGCAGAGTGAGTCTATGAAATGTAAGTCATATCGTGTCAAGTTCTCTGCTCCAAACCCTCCAAGGCTTGCCACCTCCATCAGAGCTAAAACTCCAATGCTGACTGAAACACAGGCCCTCCCTGACCCATACCTCTACCCCATGATCCCTCTGACCTCATCTCCAACTATTCTCTGCCTCAGCTCTTTGCTATTCCTTGGACACGTTAGGCACATATTTGCTGGCCCCCAAGACAGCTCCCTCACTTCCTTCCACTCTTTCTTAAAGTCACCTTCTTGACGAGGCCTTCTTTGGTTGCCCTATTTAAAATCTCAACCCCATCCCCACAACATGTATCTCTCTTATTTATTTTCCCCTTTAGCACTTACCGCTATTGAGCATGCTACACGTAGTGTTTTATTCACATTATTATGTCTTTCCCAGTAAAACACAAGCTCCCCAAAGGCAAGGACGTTGTCTGTTTGCTCACTGTTATATTCCCAGCACTTAATACGGTAACTAATCTAATGCCTCCAACACGATCCCCATCTTAATGTGCCACTACCACCTTACACTCAAAACATCCAAAACCACTCTCATCCTTCCCCTCAAAGCATTCCCTTTTCCTGTTCTTCTTTCCAACACCATTACCACTTTCTTTCAGGCCTTGCAACCTCAAAACCTCACAACTACACTTGACTCTTCCTAACTGCTGAACCCAATCCTTCACTTGTCTTTTTATTTTTTTTATTTATTTATTTTTTTAGCGTTTATTTATTTTTGGGACAGAGAGAGAGCATGAACGGGGGAGGGCCAGAGAGAGAGGGAGACACAGAATCGGAAGCAGGCTCCGGGCTCTGAGCCATCAGCCCAGAGCCCGACGCGGGGCTCGAACTCACGAACCGCGAGATCGTGACCTGAGCCGAAGTCGGACGCTCAACCGACTGAGCCACCCAGGCGCCCCTCACTTGTCTTTTTAAAAGTGCTCTTACAACTCCACAAATTCCCTGGTATGCTCACGTCTCAGCCTACAGATTTCCAAAATTTTTAAAAAACTGATTAAATTACCTTATTGCTCAAAAATTTCCCACAAATTTCTCTTCCCTAGAGGAACTAATTCTCTGTTTTGGGGCTTATCATGCAAAGACCTTTTGAAGGTCCACTGACCTTTTTTTTTTTTTTTTTAATGTTCATTTACTTTTGAGAGAGAGAGAGAAAGAAAGAAAGAGTTTGAGTGGGCAAGGGGCAGAGAGGGGGAGACACAGAATCCGAAGCAGGCTCCAGGCTTCGAGCTGTCAGCACAGAGCCCGACGCAGGGCTAGAACTCAAGAACCGCGAGATCATGACCTGAACCGAAGTTGGACACTTAACCAACTGAGCCACCCAGGCGCCCCTCCACTGAGAGAATATACGTGCACGTGTGAGTGGGGGAGGGACGAAGGGAGGGGGGGATGAGAGAGAATCCCAAGCAGGTTCCATGCCATCAGCACTGACAGATCACAGCCTGACGCGGGGCTGATCCCATGAACCATGAGGTCATGACCTAAGCCAAAATCAAGAGTCAGACGCTCAACCAACTGAGCCACCCAGGAGCATTTGACCATTTTAATCTTACCTGCCAATCCCTTCCATTATATACCATTCACAGGCCACTGCAAACTCTTTCCTGGCTTAGATCACACCAACTCAAAAACAGATTTCAAGCAACTTAGAACAGTAGGATCTGTCTCCCTCTTTTTATTTATCTGTGACTGCAGTAAGGAAAACTATATAACTCCCTTTAAAAATGATTCAATTTTGTTTGAAATATTTTAAGTAAAGAAGCAAAAGGGGCTCTTGCAGAAATGATCTGGATCTGGCAAGGAACAGATCAGGCTGTGCAGACCAGGCTTGGACTGCAGGAAAGGAAGGGTGCAAAGGTCTAACAAGTCAGGGGTTAGAGTCTTTGGACACTGCTCCTAAAAGATCATGGGACTTGAAACAGAACTATGGGTGTCCTGTAACATGTACCCTCTCTCCTCTTCTGCATGGCCACCACAAGCAACTAACCAACCACTGCCTAACTCTGGTATAACCAAGCCTCTGCACCTAGTCACCCAGGAGAGGAAGAAACAATTATGCTTCGCCTTAAAGGAGACATAGGTCATAAAACACAGCAGAATCCAACTGGGGTAATCTCAGTAAGCAAGGTATTAAATGTTTTGATGCCAGAAACGAGCAAAGAGATAGGCAATAGATTTTGGCAGAAAGTCACATCAAGTTCTGAAGCTCAGGAACAAATAAAGAAAAGTCAGGCAAGAAGCTGGATAGAAGCAAATCTGGGAAACGGACCCTAGGGAAGAGCTCTTAAGAGAGATAGAAGAACTGGATGAAAGACTTTCCAACAACAGAGTCCATGGAAGGAAGAGATCATCACAGAGATTTAGTAAAAGAAAGTATACATGTACAAGTAACTCTGTACATAGTGGTTGCTTTCTTTTGAATCTTCATCTTCACTGTATTTTTAAGTGTCAAAAACATATTCAATGCATTAATAACGACTAGATTAGCTGCAAGAGACAGAAAAAACAATTTGAGGGGCACCTGGGTGGCTCAGTCGGTTAAACGTTCGACTTCGGCTCAGGTCATGATCTCACGGTTCGTGGGTTCGAGCCCCATGTGGGGCTCTGTGCTGACAGCTCGGAGCCTGGAGCCTGTTTTGGATTCTGTGTCTCCCTCTCTCTCTGCCCCTCCCTGTTCATGCTCTGTCTCTGTCTCAAAAATAAATAAAAATTAAAAAGAAAAAGAAAAAACAATTTTAAATTGGCTCTTTTAAGTTATCGAGTCTACCTGATCAGATTGAAAGGCTCGTCTGGTATTTGTGACAGAGCGAGAGAGAGGGAGAGAGAGAGACAGAGAGAGAATGGGTATATGTGTCTCAGCTCAGACTCCGTCAATATTAGCTCTATTACCAGGGCAGCCTCCTTCTCACAGTGTAAGGATTCCAACAGCTTCATAATTATATCCTATCCTCTTAGAGACCCCAGGGGGTGGGGGGGTGGGGAGGAAGGGAGAAATCCTTATGCAGGTGCTCTGCAAAAAAAGTCCCAGGATTACTCTGCTGGGGTTGATTTGGGTCGCATGTCCATTCGTGAGTCAATCACTAGGGTAAGGAGGTGAGCTAGACTGATACGTCCCTGTATCTGAGGAATGTGACCAATTTTTCAATCCTTAGAAAAAACAAAGCCACAGTATCCTTAGAAATGCTCGAAGTACGGCTCTTTTTAAAGACAATTATCTGTATTTATTCACAGAAGCCTACTGATATAATTTCCAACTGTTTCCCTGAAATAAAGATCATTCCTCTTTTAGAATCATAACCATTTTTGAAGTGAAATCAAAGTAGGGATGTAACATAACTCAGGAAAGAAAATACCCTAAAAAGTTTAAACAACATGGTCAAGAATGTAGAGCACATGTCAAATAAAGATTATTTGTATTTAAAGTTTTTACATGGATAGAGACAGCTGCAGTATCTGACCTCGGATTCCTTCATATCACACCAATCTCCAGCCAAGTGGATTTCCCATCTTCGACATACTTTAATATCCTGGCCCTTGCTGAAAAATAAGCTCAATTCGCAGGCCATTTCAGAAAACCACACAGTATATGATGAAAGTTTTTCAGCAAGACAAGGAAGATTCAGAACAGTAACGTAAGGGGTACAATCCAAGAGCCTAATGATGTTCCTACAGACAATTTACTATTAGATTAACCACAATCATCTGAAAAGTCAACCAACGAACATCTGAACAACCACCTTCGTATATTGATAATGAAAACTGAAACCACATTTCTTTGATTAGTGGCTGCGGGCACACTATAAACTCTCTGCCTATTACTAGACTTTTAAAATAAATTTAAGTTATGGCCAACTCGGAAACTCTACTTGTATCTGCAATTCTCCTTCCTTCTTTACACCTGAAGCCACAGATAGAGTGATCTAGCTCTGGATACTATTTCTCGCCTTGAGGGCTTTGCTTACTTGGTAATACCCACCTCCATTTCATTCCTCACTCCCTCTCTATGATAAACCTTTCTAATATCAGCATTCAATATTCTCCATCATTTTCAATCTTTGAAAACATTCTCATAAATCTGGAATAGCTATATTAACCTCAGATTCAATTTTTTTTTAAGTATTACAGAGGTCAAAGAGGAATATTTTGTGTTAATAAAAGAGTGAAAGAGCCACCTGAGTGGTTCAGTTGATTGAGTGTCCAATTTTGGCTCAGGTCGTGATATTGCAGTTTGTGAGTTCAAGCCCCACACTGAACTCACTGCTGTCAGCGCACAGCCCGCTTCAGATCCTCTGTTCCCCTCTCTCTCTCTGTCCCTCCACTGCTTATGCTCTCTCAAAAGTAAATAAAACATGGGGCGCCTGGGTGGCTCAGTCGGTTAAGCGTCCGACTTTGGCTCAGGTCATGATATCACGGTCTGTGAGTTCGAGCCCCGTGTCGGGCTCTGTGCTAACAGCTCAGAGCCTGGAGCCTGTTTCAGATTCTGTGTCTTCCTCTCTCTCTGCCCCTCCCCTGTTCATGCTCTGTCTCTCTCTGTCTCAAAAATAAAAAATAAACGTTAAAAAAAAAAAGTAAATAAAACATTAAAAAAATAAGTTAAAAAAAGAGTCAATGCATTAGTAAGATGTAATATATAATATATACGCACCTAATAAAAATATCTCAAGCCTGATGAAGCAAAAACTGACAAAAGTAAAGGAGAAATAAACCCTCAACTATAGACATTTTAACAAATAAGTATAAAACAACTAGAAAAATATATATATGTAGTTGTATGTATAAACAACACACACATATGAAATGTATATCAAAGAACTTTCATCCACATTACATAAATAAGTCTTATAATTCATTAATACAAAAACAAGCCAATACAAAAAATGGGTAAAAGACTTGCATAGACACTTCAGAAAAGATTATATATACATATATATATACATATATATACATATATACATGAATGGCTAGTGAGCACACACCCAAAAAATGTTCAGCATCATTTTGTCATCAGGGAAATGCAAAACAAAAGACAGCAAACAGGGGCACCTGGGTGGTTCAGTCAGTTAAGATCACGATCTCATGGTTCACGGGTCTGAGCCCCACGTAGGGCTCTGTGCTGGTGGCGCGGAACTTGGTTGGGATTCTCTCCCCCCACCCTCTGCCACCCGACTCTGCCCCTCCCCTCACACTCATTTTCTATCTCTCAAAATAAACTTAAAAAAAAAAAGAGCAAACCACCACCACAACCAAAAGTGAATATTCCTATACAACTACTGTAATGGTTTAAAATTATACTACCATGTCCTGGTAAGGATATGGAGAAACTGACTCTCTCATACATTTTTAATGGAAGTAAAATATGGTACAACTATCCCGGAAAATAGCTTCATGGGTTCTTATAAACACATGCCTACCATATGACCCAGCAATTCCACTTATGGCTATTTAACCAAGAGGAATAAAAACATATGTCCATACGAAGACAGGTACAGCAGTGGTCATAGAAGTTGTATTATTAAAGGTCAAAAAAAATGAAAACAATCCAAAGGTTCTTCAACTGGTGGAAGGATAAACAAACTCTGGAACATCTATTTGGTGGAGTCCTAGTCCACAACATAAACAACATGGACGGATCTCACACGCAGGATGCTAACAGAAAAAGGCCAGACTCAAAATTATTCCATTTATAGAACATTCTACAAAAGGCAAACCCATAGGGACATAAGACACATTAGTGATTGGCAAGGGCTGAGGGGTGAAAGGAAGTGCAGACTAAAAAGGGAGGCAAGGGAACCTGGGGTATGATGGGACTGTTTTCTGTCCTGACTGTGGTAGAGGTTACACAAATCTATAGAGCTCTTAAAATTCATAAAACCAAATGCTAAAATGAGAGATTTTTACTGTATGTAAATATGTGAATCAAATAAATCTCTTTTATACCCAATCCAAATAAGTTCAGCATCTATACACACAGGGGAGCAAAAATCCAACTAAAACATGGAAAGTATGGGCCAAGATTATCAAATGATGATACCAAATATTTTTCATTCTGCCAAAATTTGAAATCCAATAAACATTTATCAAAATCTTATAATGTTGACAGGCATCTGTTAGGCATTAAATAACCCCTCCTTACAATGAGGTGACACTTAATAGTCTCATAAAACACTCAAAAATATCATCACTAGTACCAGGCTACTGATACCCAGAAATAAGTAGGACCCACAAGGCACATCCCCAAATATCTTTAACCAAAAGCAAACATCATTCAAAGGGCATAAGCTCTGGGCAATGAAAGGAATGACGGCTTCCTGCCGAGATGACCAACGAAGGGCATATGAAAGATAGTGGTAACAACACGGGTCAAAAGGATGACACTGATGAAAAAGATGGCATGGAAAAAGTCCCGGGAAGTAGGCATGTTTGAGGAACAACAAGGAGACAAGTGTGATTGGGGCTGGAAGCTTCTGAAGAGCCCCCCACCACTTTCACCTCTACACAAAATCCACAAGGAAGACTAAGCTTTCTTGCCAGAGAGAGGCATGACTGCCATCCAGATGTCCCCTGGAATGCACTTGAGTATAAGAACAAATGCAGCCTTTCTTTTTTCTCTACGTGACGCTTTAGAAAAAGAAACACAGTCATCAAGACAGATATCAATATAAAATGACGTACACGCTAAACACAAGTAGAGCTGCCACTGATCGACTGGCTGTGGGACTCCATGTAGAAAAGCGAGAACTCCCAACTTTCGAAGGACTCACGCTCAAAAATAATGCGGTAAAACAGTGGAGAATCAGGGCCTGAGTGAGGAGGAGGCAGGAGCTCAAGAGGAATTGAAGCCTAAGCAAGAAGGATGACCTAATGGAATAGCAGGCCAGTAATATCAGCATACTGGTTACAAACAGGATGAGTGACAAAGTAAATACAACGTGGACAAGAAGCATGTTTCTCCCTATGAGAAGGAGTCACAACTACAGAAAGGAGGGAACTATCATGAACCCTGTGGTGTTGGAGCTATCAGTGTGAACTCAGTTTTCAAGATAGGTAGGTAGGCAGGTAGGCAGACAGACAGACAGACTGGAAGGAAGGAGTATATACACATACGTATATTTCCTAGTTCTGTTCACTGAGAGAGGTTGGGAGCATCCGGATTTCTCTACTACAAGGAATGAGGGCTTCTCAGAAAACAACAAGCAGGGAAAGATGAGGCTGGAACATCTCCAGAAAACAAAGACGTGTTCAAAGAAGGAATGAGAACATGTCAACATGACACAGGAGCCAACCTGGGGGGCTTCTGCTGGCCAAATCTGGAGCAACTGGAAGAAAAGAGTGATAATGACAGATTATTCCTCTGGGAAATTACATAATCCGCTCTTTCCCAAAGAGCATCTCCATAGCCACACTTTTCAGGAATTGTGAATTCAAACACTTGCTCGATAGTATGGTAGTGCCCTTCTGTTCATCTAAGACATCCAGTGTCCCTTCCACACCAGCGGGTCATGACAGCATGAGTGCCTGTCTCGCCCTATAATAAAACTGGACCAGCCAAGGACAGAGAAGTGGCTTCTCAGCAGAGATGACTCCAGAGGAAGCAACATGTCTCAATTCCTGAAACCAAGGCGGGCGTTCTTCTATCTCCGCACACCCAGAGCGAGAGTGCCCAGAAGGTGGACGAGAAGACTCTGAGAATCTAAAGAAAATTTCCCTAAGATCTTTGAATGGACGCTGACATGACTTTAAAAACAGACTTGTCTAAGGAAGTTGTTTTAAGAGCAAACACTAAAAGGTTGCTCTTGGTGTTGTTTACTTTGGTTGGCCCTAAGTATGGTCTACAGCATCAGCATTACTTTACAATGGCGAGTGGGGGGATCTTTCACTAACGAAGTAGTTCCTTCCCTACCATGGAAACTATATTCCTGAACAACGGTACATAACCCAATGTCATTTCCAATTTATATTTCACATAAAGTCTTGTTTCATTTCAAACCGACAAGACCTCAAATATCCCCTGTGGGCTCTGTGCACATGAACTACCCTTCTATGGTTCAGAAGCTGACACAACACAGGAAGCTGTTGTGAACTCTGAGACCCGTCTGGTTGCCGCATATAAGATTATCCCTGGAGGTAATCTGTGTATGAAATTTAACTTTGAAGAAGTAGAAAAGAATATAAAAGAACCCTGGCCACAAGCTGTAAAGTACAGAGCCGTGTGTACATGTGTGTTCACAATAACATAAAAGAGCAAGGCACTAATCTACATTGTGGTGGATCTTCTTTTCAAGCGAAGACCTGCCCAAAGCTTTAGGAACAAAGTTACCTTAACAAGAAGCTCTCCAGCTTCACTGGGCAGGTCTCCAGTCATGCAAGAAACATGTCTTTGCTTTCCCGTTAGCACTTCCTTGCTTTACAGACAGCTAAGCCCAGGTAACGAACAGCTGTATTTCAACAAGAGGGGCCCAAAAGAATCTCTTTGGGGTTACAGAATGAGCAGCCCCAGATACTGCTTTCACAATCAGATGCTAAAATCTGGTCTTAAAAGGGTTATTCTAAAGAAACAAAACAGATGAACACAGGAGAAGGGCGGGGTGGGAGGGAGAGAAAAGAGAAGGAGGCAAACCATAAGAGACTCTTAGCTATAGAGAACAAACTGAGAGTCGACGGAGGGAGGGTGGCAGGGAGATGGGCTAATGGGGGATGGGTATTAAGGAAGGCACATGTTGTGATGTGCACTGGGTGTGGTATATGCAAGTGATGAATCACTAAATTCTACTCCTGAAACCAATATTACACTATATGTTAACTAACTAGAATTTAAAAGAAGACTTGAAACCACACACACACACACACACACACACACACACACACACACACACACACACAGAGAGTTATTCTGAAGTCATTTAAATTTCAGGCTTATGCTGGGTTTGGTGGTATTATTTTTGATACTTAAGCCAGTGGTGAGTCTTCTGATGGTAGAGTACCATTTTTTTTTTTAACCAATAATTTTCTAGGAGCACAAGGCTGGAGAAATACAATTTTCATATTGTTTTATTTGAATCATTTTAAAAGCTGTCATCTTTCCCCTACCTTGATAGAAGCATAAAAAATGAGTTCAATGTAAGCTAGTTCAGCCATATAACCTCACAGTTTATGCCACTAAAAAATTCTTCTGAAAATGATCCTGGGCAGAAATTTTTGTATACAAAGTATCAGCCAAGAACAAATTTTTACAGCTGACTTCTAAACCCTTTAAAATTGTATTTTATAATGGAAATACTGACAGATGCTTTACCCTAGAAGCACTATTTAATATTTCTAACTTTTCCAAAATACAATACTATGAACTCAGGATCACAGAAGTAAAACAGAAAAAGTCTTAAGCTATAAACCTAAATCAAAAAACAGGCACGAATGAAAATGTTTTATGGATCAAACACATTTACACGCATTTACCTGCCGTAACTATTACATTTAATTTTGCAAATGCTTTCTTGAACCATTTAGTCCGTATTTCAATTTGGGGATACTTTACCCCAAAGAATATTTGTGATCGGTGATTGATTTCAAACTGGCTTTACATCCATTCACCCATAATACACAGATGGAGTCCAGGCCCTGTTTCCACACGCAGGAAAGGTAAGAACATTATCTAACTTCATATCAACTCAGGGAAGAGGAAGGCTGTACACCACAGTAAGCCTTAGAAAATCTGAAACAGGAGGAAGCCTTTTCTGGGAAATAGATACTCAAATCAAAGAAGATGTGTGACAAGGACATCCCAGGGCACAGCATAAAGACAGGTGCAGTAGACATTTGTAATTAAATTAATTTCTCCCCTGCACCTCCTACTACCTCAATATCATCCTGTAACTCTAATCAGAGCCAGAGAAAGTCACCCACTCTCAATACCCTTCATCCCAACCCAAACTTCATCCACAACGTAACAACTCAACAACATGCACTTATACCCTCTGGATTCCAAAAGGTCTATTTTCACAGAAATAGAACTACCAATCCTAAAATGTGAATGGAACTAGAAAAACCCTACACAGCCAAAGCAATCTTGAGAAAGAACAAAGCTGGAGGCATCATGCTCCCTGATTTTGAAACAATAGTCATCAAAGCAGTACGGTATTGACATAAAAACAGACACATAAATGGAGTCTTGCCACTCGCAACAACACGGATAGACCTAAAGTCTATTATGCCAAGTGAAGTAAGTCAGAGAAAGACAAATACCATACGACTTCACTTATATGTGGAATCCAAAAAACAAAAGAAATGAACAAACAAACAACAAAAAGAGAAACAGATTCATAAATACAGAGAACAAACTAGTGGTTGCCAGAAGAGAGGTGGGCAGAGGCATATATAGGTGAAACAGGTGAAGGGGATTTAGAGGTACAAACTTCCAGTTATAAAATAAGTCACACAGATAAAAAGTACAGACTGGGATGTACAGTCAAAAATATTGTAATAACTGAGTGGTGGCAGATGGTAACTACACTTATTATGGTGACCATTTCATACTGTATATAATTGTCAAATCACTATCTTGTCCATCTGAAAATAATATAGCAACTGTACATCAATTAAAAAAAAACAACAGACACACAGATCAATGGAACAGATCATACAGCCTGGAAATAAACTCACATATATGCAGTCAATTAATTTATGACAAAGAAGCCAAGAATATACATGGGGAAAAGGACGGTTTCTTCAATTAATGATGCTGGGAAAACTGAACAGCCACATGCAAAAGAATGAAACTAGACTACTCTCTTACACCATACACAAAAATTAACTCAAAATGGATTAAAGACTTGAATATAAGGCCTCAAACCATAAAACTCCTAGAAGAAAACATAGGTGGTAAGCTCCTTGGCATAAGTCATTGCGATGATTTTTTGGGTATGACTCCAAAACCTAAAACAACAAAAGCAAAAATAAAGTGGGACTACACCAAACTAAAAAAGCTTCTGCATGGGAAAGGAGATTGCCAACAAAATGAAAAGGCAACCTATTGAATGGGAGAAAATATACGCAAATCATACACCTGAGAAGGGATTAATATTCAAAATATATGAATAATTCATATAACTCAATAGCAATAACAACAACAAAAAAACACCAAACAATCCAATTAAAAAACAGGCAGAGGATCTAAATAGACATTTTTTCAAGGAAGACATACAGATGGCCAACTGACACATAACAAAAGATACTCAACATCATTAATCATCAGGGAAATGTAAATCAAAACCATAATGAGATAATCACCTGAAACCTGTTAGAATAGTTATTATAAAAAAGACAAGAAATAATAAGTGTTGGTGAGGATGTGGAGAAAAGGGAACCTTTGTGCACTGTTATTAGGAATACAAACCGGTGCAGCCACTGTGGAAATTAAAAATAGAACTACCATATGATCCCACAATTCCACTTCTTGGTATTTATCCAAAGACAAAAGCATAAATTTGATAAGATATATGCATTCCCATGTTCACTGCAGCATTATTTATAACAGCCAAGGCCATCGTTATAACAGCCAAGGCCATCAGAACAACCTAAGTGAACATGGGTGAATGAATGAATAAAGATCAGACACATACAATGGAATACTAGCCAACCATAAAAAAGAAGGAGGAGTGCCTGGGTGGCTCAGGCTGTTAAGGGTCCAACTTCGCCTCAGGTCATGATCTCACAGTTTGTGACTTTGAGCCCCACATGGGGCTCTGTGCTGACAGCTCAGAGCCTGGAGCCTGCTCTGGATTCTGTGTCTCCCTCTCTCTCTGCCCCACCGCTGCTTGCGCTCTATCTCTATCTCTCAAAAATGAATAAATGTTAAAAAAATAAATAAAAAAGAAGGAAATCTTACTATTTACAACAACATAATTGGACCCTAAGAGGATTGTTAAGTAAAAAAAGTCAGGCAGAAAAAGACAAAGACCATATGATCTTACTTATATGTGGAATTTATTTTTTTTTAACATTTATTTATTTTGAGAGACAGTGAGAGAGACAGTGTGCACGCAAGCAGTGGAAGATGCAGAAGGAGAGAGAGAGACAGAGAAAGAATCCCAAGCAGGCTCCACACTGTAAGTGCAGAGCCCAACACGGGGCTCGATCCCACGAACCATAAGATCATGACCTGAGCCGAAATCAAGAGTCAGATGCCTAACCGACTGGGCCACCCAGGTGCCACTGTATGTGGAATTTAAACACACACACACACACACACACACGCACGCACGCACGCACGCACGCACACACACACACACACACACACATCGAGCTCATAGAGACCAGATTGGTGGCTGTTAGAGGTGAAGGTTGGGGGTGAGCAAAATGGGTGAAGGGTCAAATGTACAAACCTCCAGTAATAAAATAAGTAAGTCATGGGGATATAACATACAGCATGGTGACGATAGTTAATAATACTGTATTGCATATTCAAAAGTTACTAGAAATAAATTTTAAGTCCTCTTTAGAAGAAAAAAATGTTGTGCGTGACTACGTAAGGTGATGGATGTTAGCTAGAGTTTTTGCAACAATGATTTCACAATACATACAATAGCAAATCATGTTGTACACCTGAGACTGATATAATGCTACATGTCCATTATTTCATATACCTCGAATTTCAAAACATGGGGGAAAAATAGGAAATTAGACTGTAAAAACATTACATCTCCAGCTTTAAGCATGTCGCACTCAGAAATGACTGGGGAAAAAGTGTAAATATAAGTGACAGCAATAAGAGAGGAAGGACGCTGTTGGTGGGAATGCAAACTGGTGCAGCCACTCTGGAAAACAGTGTGGAGGTTCCTCAAAAAATTAAAAATAGACCTACCCTATGACCCAGCAGTAGCAGTGCTAGGAATTTACCCAAGGGATCCAGGAGTGCTGATGCATAGGGGCACTTGTACCCCAATGTTTACAGCAGCACTCTCAACAATAGCCAAATTATGGAAAGAGCCTAAATGTCCATCAACTGATGAATGGATAAAGAAATTGTGGTTTATATACACAATGGAGTACTATGTGGCAATGAGAAAGAATGAAATATGGCCCTTTGTAGCAACGTGGACGGAACTGGAGAGTGTGATGCTAAGTGAAATAAGCCATACAGAGAAAGACAGATACCATATGTTTTCACTCTTATTTGGATCCTGAG
This sequence comes from Panthera pardus, assembly GCF_024362965.1. NCBI lineage: Eukaryota > Metazoa > Chordata > Mammalia > Carnivora > Felidae > Panthera > Panthera pardus. The sequence continues at coordinate 7,817,465 of NW_026526655.1, forward strand.
AAACTTAACAGGAACCCATGGGGGAGGGGAAGGGAAAAAAAAAAGAGAGAGAGGTTAGAGTGGGAGAGAGCCAAAGCATAAGAGACTCTTAAAAAATGAGAACAAACTGAGGACTGATGGGGGGTGGGAGGGAGGGGAGGGTGGGTGATGGGTATTGAAGAGGGCATGTTTTGGGATGAGCACTGGGTGTTGTATGGAAACCAATTTGACAATAAATTTCATACATTTAAAAAAATAATAAAATAAAATAAAATAAAATATAAGAGAGGAAGGACAGAAGGTGAGTTCGTTAACGGAAAGGAATATTTAAGTTAATTTCATGACCAAATCTTCTTGTGTTCAATTGGACCAGTACAATTAAAACATAATTACTTGATTACATTTGTGTACCAAAGACAATGCAGAGAAAACTATTAAATTTTTTTTGTTTTAAAATGAACACTTTTATTGAACACATTTTTACACATATACAGAAAAGTACCTAAATCATAAATGTATACATATGATAAAATTTTATACAGTAAACACAGACACCCATGTAACTAGCACAAAGATGAATAATGTTTCAGTGTATGCTGCCTGAAACCTTACCACAAAGTTAGCAGCCTAAAACCGATACAAGTTTCTGGGGGTCAGGTATCCAGAGGCATGGTCTACCTGGGCCCAGTGCTAAAGGACCACACAAGGCTGCCATCAAGGTGTTGCCTGGGGCTGCTGCCAAAATCTATGGTTTACGGATCAAAGTGCTCTTATAAGCTTGAGTCCTTCATTGTTGGCAAAATTCATTTACGTGCAACTGTAGAACTCATGGCAGCTTGCTTCTTTAAGGCCAGCAGGAGAGTATCTCTGACCTCCAGATCTTCTTTTACATGGCTCACCTGACGAGGTCAGGCCTATAAGGATAATTTCCCTTTTGGTTAACTCAAAGTCAATTGTTCAGAGACTTTAATAACATCTGCAGAAATCCCTTTACCTCTGCCAAATAATGTAACTTACTCATTGGAGTGATATCCCGTCATATTCACAGGCCCCATGCATACCCAAGGAGAGAGGATCATACGTGGTGTGTATTATCAGAGGAGGGCTCTTGAGAGCCCTCTTAGAATTCTGCCTACAAAGACAAACATCCTAACAAAACCTTTAAAACAAATTGTATATGTTTATAAGAATAATACCATAAAAATTCTTTCGTGTTAAGCTTCTTTGGTTCAAAATTTGTGGGATTCATACTAAATGGTTGCACATAACTGTAGCTCATCCATTCTTCCAGTTATATAATCTACACTACACACATACCACAATGGATTCAACCATGCCACTACTGATGAAGATTTGGGTGGCTTCTAGTTTGGGCTATGTAAATTATGTTGCCTTAAAGATTCTTGAACATGTGCACAAATGAACCCATTTCTGTTGAGCATATACCTAGGAATGGCACTTCTGGGTCATAGGGCATCTGCAGCTTTAGCAGACGATGCCACACAGTTCTCTAAAGTGGCTACTCTGACCGACATTCCCACGGGTAGAGTACGAGAGTTCCACTTCCTCCACCCTCACCAATTCTCAGCATTGTCAGTCCTTTGCAATTTAGTTGGGTAGCATAAGAACCCCAGCTTTGTTCGTCAGAATTACCTTGGTTAATAGTATCTATACTAAGAACCAGTTGCCACATATGAAAATGCTTGCTGGGACCGTGTTGAATCTATAGATCAATTTAAAGATTTAACATTTTCACCATCCTGAGTCTTACAGGTCATGAACATTTAGTTAGGGCATCTTTAATTTCTATCAATGTAGTCTTTAATGTAGTCTTTCTTGAACATCTTCCACCATCCTTATCCTAAGGTACCTGTTTCCCTATGCTAATAGAAAGGGTACCATTTTTAAATTACCATTGGTTTGTTGCTGATTCTAAGAATTCAAATAATTTTTGGAGGTTGACTTTGTATGTAGCAACCTCTTTCCTTGGGATTTTCCGTGTATCCAGTCAAGTAATCTGAACATAAATAAAGCCCACTGTCTCCCTATCCCAATCTTTCCACCTTCTTTCTATGCTTTATTATTGACTATGACCTCTGGTACAATGTGGAATAGAAGTGGTGATAGTCAGAGTCTTTGTTTTATTCTCAGTATAGAAAGAAGAGCTTTCACCATTTCAACATTAATTGTGATGTTTTGTAGGGGTTTTGTTTTTGTTTTTGTTTTTGTTTTTTTTTGTAAAAAGCCTTTATCAGATTAAGGAGGTTTCTCTCTTCTCCTACTAGTCTGCTGAGAATTTTTAACAGAAATGGGTACTGAATTTTACCAAATACTTTTCTGCAAAAACTGAAGTGATGATATAATTTTTTCCTTTATTCTGTGAATGTGGTTCATTATATTGAGTTTTTAACCATTTTAACCACTTTACTGAGATACAACTAACACGTAAAAAGCTGTACATATTCAACATATATAACTCAATGATTTAGGGGATAAGTACATATCCATGAAACCGTGACCACTACCATCAAGGTCATAGACATACTCCAGGTTTTCTCCCACCTTCTTTATTTTACTTTATTTGTGTGGTAAGAACACTTAACACAAGATCAATCCTCTTAGCAAATTTAAAGTATACTATAGAGCACTGTTAGCTACAGGTACTATGCTATACAGCCAATCTCCAGAACTTATCTTACATGCTAGAAATTTTGTATCCTTGGACTATCACCTTCCCCATTAACAGAGTTTTGAATAGTAAGTCAATGTTGCATTCCTGGGATAAATCCCAATTGGTTCTAACAGTTTTTTGCTTAAGTCTGAGGGTGAGAGAGAGTGCAAGCAGGAGAGGGAGAGAGGGAGAGAGGGAGAGAGGGAGAGAGGGAGAGAGGGAGAGAGAGAGAGAGAGAATCCCAAGCAGGCTCCAAACTGCCAGCATGCAGCCTGATACAGGGCTCAATCTTACAAACTGTGAGACCATGACCTGAGCCAAAATCAAGAATTGGATGCTTAACCTACTGAGCCAACCAGGTGTCCCTCTAATATTATTATTGTTTCTATATATCTATGGATTCAATTGCCTATCATTTATTTAGAATAACTGCATCTCTGTTCATGAGAGAAATGTTCCTGTAATTTTCTTATATCACATTGTCTTTGTCAGATTTAATAGCTAGGATATGCAGTCCTCATAAAACAGTTTTTTATTCTCTAAATAGTTTTGTAAGATTGGTGCTATTTTACTTTCTTAAATATCTGAAAGCATTCACCTGTAAAGCCATTTGACCCTGGAGTTTTCCTTGCTAAAAAAAATAAAAATAAAAATAAAAATAAATAAATAAAATAAAACAAAACACCTAAATTAAAGATCAATTTCTTTACTAGATAAAAAATTATTCAGATTTCCTATTTCTTCTTCTGAACATTTTGCTGTGTATTTCAAGAAATTTGCCTATTACATCTAAATTTGGCCTTAACTTTTGAAAAATACTTTCACTGGGTATAGACAGATACCTAGGTCGGCAGTTATCTTCTTTCTGTACTTTAAAAGATATCATTCTATCATGGCTTCCATCAGATTCATTTGAAAAGTCAGCTGTTGTTCCTTTGAAGAAATCTTTTTTTCCTATCTCTTGTCAAGAGTTTTCTCTTTGGTTTTTGTAAGTTTTACTAGAGTATGCCTACATATGATCTGTTGTGCATTAATCCCGTTTGAGCTTTCTTGAGTTTCTCAAATCTGTGGACTGACATCTTTTATACAGTTTGGGAAATTCTTGGCTGTTATCTCTTAAAATACTATTTGAGTCTCATTCTCTCATTCCTTTTCTCTTTAGCTCAAATTAAATGTAAGGTGTTTTCTTCGTGTGTAATACGTGTTTTATCCTCATTCCTGTATTTTCTTCTATTTTCTCCATGCCTCAGTCTGTTTTACTGAACTATTTTCCAGTCTACTAATCCTCTCTTCTGTGGTATCTAAATTTAGCAAATCATATATACTGAATAAATCAGTCTCTATTATTTTTCAGTTCTAAAATTCCTATCCATTATCTTTCTATAGGTAACAGTTCTCTGGTGAAATTCTCCATCTTGTCATCTATTCTCTTGAACATATTGGCTCAGTTGTTTTTTTTTTTTAAGTTTATTTATTTTTGAGAGAGAGAGAGAGAAGCAGAGAGAGAGGGAAATACCAAGCATCTTCCATGCATCTTCCATGCTGTCAGCACAGAGCCCAATGTGAAGCTCAAACTCATGAACCGTGAGATCGTGACCTGAGCCAAAATCAAGAACTGGACACATTAACTGAGCCATCCAGGTGCTCTGGCTCAGTCTTCTAGAATCAGTTTCCTATTACATCAAAATCTAAATTACCTGCGTGTTTCTATTGGGTTTTTTTCTCTAGGTTTTTGATCATTTGTCATACATGATAATTTTTTATTAAATGCTAGATAATGTCAATGCAAACTCTAAGAGCTCTAGAAGATACACCCTCCTTCCAAAGAAGATTCACTTTTTTTTTAGCAGATAGAATGGGAACAGATCATGCTGATGCAATTAGAAGCTGAGAAGATCTGAGGATGGATTTTCTGCTTTTTTTAAGTACATACCATCAACCAAACACTTTTACTGTGGGATACAAAATGCATACAATAAATGTACTATAATTCAATAATTAGTTAAGAGTTCATGTTACTTATGAAATGTACTTGGGCAGTTTCCATATTATAGATGGTCTTCCATATACATGTTTATATGAATTTTACCTTTCTTGGATTTTTTTCCTCTACTAATCCTGGGCCCTCTATTTGCAGGCCCCTTCCAAGTCCCTGAAAAAACTTCCCTGCAATGCATATAGGCACATGTGTGCATTCTCTGTCTCGACCCACATTAGAGATTTAGGATGATGGCCTGGAGAACAGGGAGTGAGGAAGGGAGCAATGCTCTGCCCCAATGCTGTTTCTAAGAACTAACAGCTATCAGTGGAAAGCTTCAAAGGCACAATGGAAGAATGGGAAATGAAATGAACAGCGATTCATTCTTTAATCAATTTTGGACATCAAAAAAGTGTCAAATAACCGTAAAATGAATGAGTTTAGGAAAGTCATTTAATTTATTAATTCTAAGACAAAAATAACACCGCAAGTATCTTTCTCCAAAGGAGCTTAGCTAAGGAGATGACTTATTTTCTGCCAGAAGAAGAGAATTTTCCTTTCAAATTAGAAAAAGTTAAAAAGCACTCTGACTTTTGCATTTGTTAGTTTCCAAATGTTAAGATATTCCTTATGGTTCTAAACAAAGAAACAAAAACAGGTTTTGAAAATAAGACTTCCTGAATCCATTCAGGCCTAACAGATGATCTAAACTCTCTGTATGTTCAATGAGGGCACCACACTGTCTGTTATATTCAGGATATAGTATTCCCTTATCTGGTGTACCACAGATGTCCAAAATAATATTTGCTGAATAAATCATCACATCAATGAATTAAGAGAAAACTGGCATAGTACTTTCTTTGCTTTAGTTTATTATTAAAACTATATTTTAAACTATTTTTAAATAATTTAGTCATAAAACTGACACTAATACATTTTCTAAGTTCCATACAGCCTTAATAGAAGTACGTTGAAAGATGGAAGTATAAACAAAAACCCAAATTCAAGAATTTTATGATTTAGGGACTGACTTTTCATCTGTTGTCAGACTTTGCCCCCTCACGAATTAAATAAATATTCTCTGGCCTATTTAGAAATGAGTACATGAACAATGAAAAAGAAGTAATACAGTTCAGTCCACCTTGCAAAGTAATCCACACGGGCAATACGCAGTATTTGCACAGGCCCGAAAAGAGTGCCTGTCACAGAATAGGTACTCAAGAAATGCTAGTTGCCATTTTTAGCATCATATAGCAGGAGTCACTGGTAAGAAGCAACACAAATAATGCCCAGAAAAAAAAACATCAAATACCACTCGTATGTGAACAGAAATAATAAGAAAGGGCTCTACAATATGGGTGAGAAGCATCTGCAGGTTTTTCAATTAAGCAAAACAGCAACCTCGAGTAACAATTGTGGAGATACAGAGGAAAGCCTTCCCAGTGGCAACGACCTGTGTAAGGGAGGAAAAAAGAGATACAAGCAGAGAACTGGAAGCAAAGGAAACAATGTGTGTGAAAAGAAAATGTAGACACGGAGCTGTATGGTGCCTATTCAAAGACCTCCCTTCTGGGGCGCCCAGGCTAAGGTTACACTGAAGGTTGCCCCAGAGGGCAAAGGGCAGGTCATGGAAGGCCTTTATGTCACACAAAGGAATACGAATGCAATTGGCAACAAAGAGCTAAAAGGCTCTAGCCTAAGCTAATATTAACTGAAAAACAGGGGAGCTATAGCATCTGGGGCCTCTAGGAAAAAACAGACAATTCTGGAACAATTGAAATCTACAACCATACTTATTTAAAACCAAAGGAAATGAAGACAAATTTTAAGAAATCTGTAAATATTAATCAAGAAACATTACATAAGACATTTATAATCAACACTGTCCGCCTTTGATATATCAAGCTCCCATGTGCAAACATCCAGCAAACCTGACTTGATCCGACGCTGTATTTTCTCTTCCAATTAAAGTTAGTCCTTAAGAAAATAAATTTTTGCTTTGAAAGACTACTAAGTTTAGTAAATTCACCCCATGCTTTTTACTCATAAGAGTTCACATCAAAAGATCATTTTTCTTACGTTGTTTGGAAACCACAAAATGGTTCAACAAAGATTTATTCCCCAACTACTGCATGTCAATTATGGCCACTAAAAGCAAGGACAGGAAAACAAAAGAATGAAATTCACACTTTAAAAGCACCTATTCCAGACAATATTTTTGGGTGACTGTAGCTCATTAATCCTGACCAAAAACTTCCTTCCATTTACATACAAGTCTCCTAAACCTCAGAGCCCCTAAATAAAGTGTCTAGAATGTGGACCCCAATCTGACTTGAAAAGTTCATGTTCTTTCTTAGATGCCATGAACATAAACATAAATAAGACACAGCTTTTGCCCTCACCAGCTTAAACTTGGGAGGAGACATGCTTATAATATATAGTTCTTTTGCCTAAAATATTCTCCCCTCCCCTGAATCTTCATTTGACAAACTCTTCTCTCAAACTGAAATTCAAATGTCATCCAGTTGAAGAAATTTACATCAGTTCCCTTAGGCACAGCTGTCTTCTACCCTCCTCTGAGCTCTGGCATGTGTCTTCAAATCTCTGTAAGGAATGTATCAGGTAGCACATGGAGGCTCTGTTTACAGATCTGATCTTGGGCGGTCAAACTGTGTTCATCTTCACTCCCCTGGGCCCCAGGCACAAAGTGGCCAATGAAAAAATGCTGGGTAAATGAACAGAAGGTGGAAATCACCCAAAGAGAAGTGCCAGTTTAAACTCTGAATGTGCACAGAGGCCTCTTTGGGAAAGTGTATAAAAAAAGAAAAGATGGCTCAGGACGGGAGATTGGGAAAGATCTACAACTAGGTGGAGGAAAGAGAAATCCACTAAGAAAGAACAAACCACGGAGAGAAACAGAACTGGACCACAGAACTGGGGCATGGTCACAAAGTGGATGGAAATCAATGGTCTTAAATCACTGTAGAAGCTCAAGGAAAATGAAAAGAAAATGACTGATGAAAATGGATAGGAAATTAATGATGACCATGAAAGGAACAAGTTTAATTTTTTTTTTTTTTTAGTTTATTTATTTTGCAAGAGAGAGCAAGCAGGGGAGGGGCAGACAGAGAGAGAGGGAGAGAGAATCCCAAACAGGCTCCACACTGTCAGCACAGAGCCTGACACGGGACTCAATCTCACAAACTGTGAGATCATGACCTGAGCCAAGATCAAGAGTCAGACGCTTAACCAACTGAGACATCCAGGCACCCCTGAAAAGAACAACTTTAGTAGAATGGTGGGTTGGAAGCCAAACTGAAGAATCTAGATCACTATCAAGAAAGAGGCAGTGGGTCCAAAAAAGTCTGGCTATAAAGAAAGAGGAATAAGGTGCCTGGGTGGCTCAGTTGATTAAGTGTCCAACTTCGGCTCAGGTCATGATCTCACCAGTTTGCAAGTTCGAGCCCTGCTTCAGGCTCTGTGCTGACAGCTCGAAGCCTGGAGCCTGTTTCCAATTCTGTGTCTCCCTTTCTCTCTCTCTGCCCCTCCCCTGCTCATGCTGTCTCTAAGAAGTAATAAATAAATGTTAAAAATTTTTAAAGACTTTCTTTTCCTTAGAAAGAGGAATAAAACAGAAGAATAGAAAAGTATGCACAAAACAGGGATCTGTACACTTAGAAAAATACATCTCTGTGCCTGACTTTGGAGTACAGATTCAGCCTTATGCTTCTGTATCCACCAGAGAACTGAAATCATGTCCAACGCAAAGTGCCAAACATAGAGATAACACACGTAGGAGAAACAGCTAACATTGAAGATGATCAAACCAACATTTGAAATATCAACAATATCAGAGGATGGATGGAAAACAAAAGGTAAAAACTAAAGAAATAATTCAAAGTCTTTTATTGATTGGGCTTAATTATTTAGGAGGGGTATGACCCAGTAGTTCACAGAACTACTATTTTAAAAAAAATAAGGAAACAACCCTAAGAAATAAAAGTTATGTATTTGAAGATGTTCTCTACAGTGTTATTTATTTTTTATTTAAAGAAATTTTTTTAATGTTTATTTGTTTTTGAGAGAGAGAGACACAGAGTATGAGCAGGGGAGGGGCAGAGACAGTGGGAGATACAGAATCCAAAGCAGGTTCCAGGCTCCAGGCTCTGAGCCGTCAGCACAAAGCCCAACATGAGGCTCAAACTCACAAACAGTGAGATCATGACCTGAGCTGAAGTTGGATGTTCAACCGACTGAGCCACCCAGACGCCCCTCCACAACATTATTTAAATAACAAAAAAATTATAAATAGTTAAAATGCCCTATAACATAGGAAAGCTATTAAAAATAAAAAAATATCCACCCAATGAAACATTAGGCAGTACTTAAAAGTGATGATTTATTCAATCACTTTCTGAGTGCATTAATTTGTGTTCAGAAATCTTAGTAATAAATGAAGATAATGTTTATAGTAAATAAAAAATCATAATACTAAATCATACACACATAATATGATTATTGTACATTCATTGTATAAAGGTATTTTGAAAAGCAGGTAGCAAAGACACAAAACGCTAAGAGGACAATAGGACTTAGGTAATGAAGTAAATGTACTGCCCATGTGAAATTCAACAACATGCTTTCTCAACAACAAAAACAATAATAAATAACCTCCTTCAATAACAAACAAAAACAACCTGGGCATATACAACTCAGTAACTGCCTGCAACCTTTTTTTTTTTTTTTTTCATTTTTTCCCACTCAGACGGCAACTCTTCCCTCTCACTCTCCCAAAGGAAGAGAAAAACAGTCATCAGGGGGAGAAAAAGGATAATCAATGGCAACAGCTCCAGAAGCAACACCCAGAGCCAGCGGCAGGCTCAGGAGAGGGCGCTGCACCTAATCCTCGTGGTTTCAGGTGCTCGACACGTTCAGAGAAACTTCTCTAGGACCGAACTGCTACTGAAAGCATAGTCTTCCCACATACAACATTTTATAAAAGGGAACTTTTGATGCTCCGGAAATAACTCACAAAACAATAAAGCAAAGGGTCATCAATCCACAGGCTAGATGACTGAGGGGTACCATTTTGAAATGCCCAAAATAATGACCTGCGTGTGAAAAGGAACAGAAGCAACAGACATCATATACTGCTCATACAATGGACGAAATACCAAAGAACACAGGACATTTCAGGGCCAAAATTGTGTATGTATTCACAAGACTAATTCCTTTTGAACCGAAAAAGTTTAGGGACAGTATATTTTAGTGATACGTTACAAAAATCAATTTTTACTAAACATGGAGTCCCCAGATGACCCAATAATTCTACTCTTAGGCATACAACCAAAAGAACTGAAACATGGATTCACACAAGAATTTGTTCATGAATGTTCATAGCAGCATTATTCATAATAGCCAAAAAGTGTAAGCAATCCAAATGTCCATGAACTGATGAAAAGATAAAATGTGCCACATTTGTACAGTGGCATATTATTCAGACATAAAAAGGAATAAAGAATTGATAAATGCTCTAACATGGATGAATATTGAAGACATGCTAAGTAAAGAACCCAAGCACAAAAGAGAAATACTGTATGATTCCATTTATATGAACTGTCCAGAACGGAGTCATCTATGGAGACAGAAAGAAGACTAGTGGTTCCCAGGGTCTGGGAGGGAAGGGGATGGGAAGTGAATGTTTAATGAGGATAAAGGTTCTTTGGGGGATGATTAAAATGTTCTGGAATTCGACAGTGGTGATACAACACTGTGACTATTTTTAAATCACTAGATTGCACTCTTTAAAGTGGTTTTAACCACATTCAGATACCACCTCATGCCAGTCAGAGTGGCTAAAATGAACAAATCAGGAGACTATAGATGCTGGCGAGGATGTGGAGAAACAGGAACCCTCTTGCACTGTTGGTGGGAATGCAAACTGGTGTAGCCGCTCTAGAAAACAGTGTGGAGGTTCCTCAGAAAATTAAAAATAGATCTACCCCATGACCCAGCAGTAGCACTGCTAGGAATTTACCCAAGGGATACAGGAGTGCTGATGCACAGGGGCACCTGTACCCCAATGTCTATAGCAGCACTCTCAACAATAGCCAAACTATGGAAAGAGCCTAAATGTCCATCAACTGATGAATGGATAAAGAAATTGTGGTTTATATACACAATGGAATACTATGTGGGAATGAGAAAGAATGAAATATGGCCTTTTGTAGCAACATGGATGGAACTGGAGAATGTCACGCTAAGTGAAATAAGTCCAATAGCATAGGGGAAAAGGAAAAGTCATACAGAGAAAGACAGATACCATAGGTTTTCACTCTTATGTGGATCCTGAGAAACTTAACAGAAGACCATCGGGGAGGGGAAGGGAAAAAAAAAAAAAAAAGAGGTTAGAGAGGGAGGGAGCCAAAACATAAGAGACTCTTAAAAACTGAGAACTGAGGGTTGATGGGGGGTGGGTGATCGGTATTGAGAAGGGCACCTGTTGGGATGAGCACTGGGTGTTGTATGGAAACCAATTTGACAATAAATTGCATATTAAAAAAATAAATAAATAAATAAAGTGGTTTTAAAAGTAAACAAAAATAAAATGATTAAAATGAGGATTTTATCTCAATAAAATCATTACTCTAATCATTTTTAGCATAATCTAACCTCTCTTACCAAAGTAAATGTCAGAATGAAAAGATAATTCCAATATAAATAATAAATCATTTTTATAATGTGGGTACCCTATTTATTAAAGAACAATATATCCTTTTGATAAACTCCAAACATAGATATTTGAACAGTTTCAGACTCCCTTTGTTTAGATTTTCTTCTTCTAGTTCTTTACCCTTCCAGCTATATTATGCTTTTTCTTTAAAATCTCATCTGATGCAATAGCATATGACAGAATAGCATAGAGGAAAAGGAAAAGGAATAATGCTCACATTATTAGAAGGTTTTTCATACTGTGGACTGTTTCAAACAAAATTTTGAGAACTGAAATAACTTTCCAACATACTCTAAGTTTACTTTTGCAAAAAGACTGTAACATGTTGCAAACTACTAAAAGCAGGCCTCAAACAGCGGGTTAGGAAAAAAGAAATAGAAAACCTAGGTCATAACAAACATGTATGAAACACATTCTAAGAGGTAATTTCTCAGGAAAAAAAAATTTGAAACTGGAGATTAATAGAAATGACATGATTATTTGAACTTAATATAAAAATCATCTCCTAAAACAAATCTTCTAAAAATGGGAGAGGAGGTGGATTACATGACACTTATTGATTGGAATAAAAACAACTTATGATAAAGATTGAAATCAGGGCGCCTGGGTGGCTTAGTCGGCTAAGTCCCCGACTTCGGCTCAGGTCATGATCTCACAGTCCATGAGTTCAAGCGGCACATCAGGCTCTGTACTGACAGCTCAGAGCCTGGAGCCTGTGGCAGATTCTGTTTCTCTCTCTCTTTCTGCCCCTCCCCTGCTTGCACTCTCTCTCTCAAAAATAAACATTAAAAAAAATTTTTTTTAAAGATTGAAATCTATCTTTTTTCAATAAACTAATTAGTAAATTTTTTTCCAAATACACCTATAAGAATAATCTCTCAGTCCTTCTTTGCTAGCCAAATGGAGAAAGGAAGTGTGTGTGTGTGTGTGTGTGTGTGTGTGTGTGTTTGATCAGGGGGAAGGTGGTCAGGATCTAATTCTGCTAAAATAAGGAAATCATTACTCCCACAAATCTCTGAAGACCCAACAAGTCACACTGCACTCACAACTCTCCCCCAGGACTAGCTATAATACAGTAATGTCATATACACCTTCCTCCTTTCTCTACAATGCTTTAGTAGTTTTTATTTTAAAAGAAAGAAAAGTTAATTATTTAATTATCCACCATCAGTGCTTCTCAAAATTTAAAGTTCATACAAATCACTTGGGGATCCTGTTAAAACACATACTATTCACACTGGTGGCTGCCACAAGGGAGGTGGGTGAGAGGATGGATGAAATGGATAAAGGGATTAAGAGTACAGTTATCTGGATGAGCACCGAGAAATATACAGAATATTTGAGTCATTATATTGTACACCTGAAACTAACATATCACTGTATGTTAATTATACTTGAATTAAAAAAGAACTAAAAACAAAAACAGTCTTATTCAGTGGGCCTTGGGGTACAGCCTGAGATTCTGCGATGCTGCTGGTACGTAACACACTTTGAGCTGCAAGGATCAGGAAGGAATACCACATCCAACACCAGGTACGTACTGCAGAGGACAGGCAGACGGCCCAGAGCCAATATACCCAGGGGCTGCAAGGCCCAAGCTCCTCAATGTCAAAAGCCAACTACGTCTTATCCCAAAAGATCTGAGACTACGGTCTTTACAGACTGAAGATACTCCACTGTAGCACATTACAAACAATGAGACCTCACTCCGATGGTTACAGAAAAAGAAGTGACTGTGCACCAAGGATTCCAACAGTACCCACGCTCGTCTTGGCTTCACACAGCAAGATGTGAGTACTCACCTCTACGACTGGTCTCCGCACCCAATGAGCAGGAACCTCTGACAAGGTTGACAAGGACTCATCTCCAGCCATCCCTCTTCCCCTCACAGCCTCCATTCCTACTGTAATAAGCAACTTTCAGGATTTAGAGCAGGCCAGGCTCTCCCTTCCATCAAGCCTCTAGTTCAAACTTACTTTACATTCAGACTTCATCTCCTCCAGAAATTTATTTCCCAAAACATTCTTTGAGACTCGGCAGGCTAGCAGGGTGTCGCACAGTGCTCCAGGACTCCACGGCTGCACTCGCCGCTCTGTATCGCTCCACTTGACAGACAGTCTCAGCCTGGGTTCCTCAAGAAAATCAAGCCCTTATACACTAAGGCACCCACTATGCGTAACGAAGAAGCTTCTCTACTTTGAATCTAGAATGGCACTATTTAAGTACCACCTTTGGGAGAACTGAAAACACAGGCACTCAAGTCACTTTCTATGTTATGAAGTTTAGAACCAGATCCTGCCTATCTTATTCCATACCATGTTCCTAAGGTATAGCGTGTTGCCTGACTCACAGCAAGCACTCAACAAAACCTTGATGGAGGGGGGACCTGGGTGGCTCAGTCAGTTAAGCATCTGATTCTTGGTTTCAGCTCAGGTCGTGATCTCACAGTTTCGTGAGTTCAAGCCCTGCACCGGGCTCTGCACTGGCAGCTCGAAGCCTGCTTGGGATTCTCTCTGTCCCTCTCTCTCTCTGCCCCTCCCTCACGTGCACTGTCTCTCTCTCTCTCAAAATAAATAAATAAACTTAAAAAAAAACAACAACACCATATTATTAGAATAACTCTAAAAAAACAAATCACATAATCCAGTCAACTAACTTCCCAGAACCCATGGAGATAAAGACTCTTTAGAATTTTCTGCTTAAAAAACAAAACACTCAAGAACTAAAAGCTCCAATTATTGAGATGGAGTCAAAATTGGAAGACCTTTCGCAACATAGATGTCATGCTGTTTAAGGCTAAGAACGAGGGGCCTGTGTTGAGTCCTATAGTGCTTGCTAGGTCAGGCGGGGCAAGGGCCTTCGTGAGGCCTAACCAGGCCTCTAGAACTGGGCTCCACAAACTACTGCTCATAGGCCAAACCCAGCTGTTTTTGTACATGAAGTTTTACTGGAATATAGCTGTTTTCAGGCTACAGAGGCAGAGTTCAGAGGTTGTGACGGAAACTTATGGTCAGTAAAGCCTATAACATTTACTATCTGGCTTTGACAAAAGTTTGCTAACTCCAGTTCTAGAATGCTACCAAAAAAGTCACCATCAGGACGTCTCCCTTCTCCTGGCCAACTGTCCCCAATGCATTTGCTCCTAAAACCTGATCTGGTTTTCTAGAGAGCAGGTCCCTGTCTCCACCTCCATTCTGGGTGCTGTGTTATCACTTCACTCTTTTTTAATTTTTGTAACCTTTATTTTTGAGAGAGAGAGAGAGAGACAGAGTGTGAGCAAGGGAGGAACAGAGAGAGAGGGAGACACAGAATCTGAAGCAGGCTCCAGGCTCTGAGCTGTCAGCACAGAGCCCGATGCGGGGCTCAAACTCATGAACCACAAGACCATCACCTGAGCTGAAGTTGGATGCCTAACCAACTGAGCCACCCAGGTTCCCCTCACTTCACTCTCTTACCATCCAAACCCAACCTCTTCGAGTACTCAATCTAGTTCATTCTCAGTAACTTGTTCTCAAATGGTAACTTTTGATCTGTGTCTTTACTAATTAAGTTTTAAGTAATTTGATGTATTTCAGAAATCTCTCACAAAGACAGACTATGAGGACCAGAAACCTCAGGCTCCGCCTCTGGGAAACCCAGCCTAAGGTACTGTAATTTAAGTTTTTCTCACATCTGCTATCCCTGTGTCTTTTATTCTTGAATCACTACCCTGTCTTAACCTCTTCCAGCTCCCTAATGCCTGTATGATCACAGCTGAACTCCTTTACTAGCATGAAGACATTTCATGATGTGACCCCACCCACCCATCATCTATTAGCCTGGCCTGGTCTCCTGCCACATTAAATCCCTATCTTACATTTCAAGCTCCAAAACACTAAAATACCTGTAATTTTCCAAATCTACAATGTCCCTTTCCCTAGTTGCCTAAATTTATAATATAGTTATGCATATGCCCTAAATCATTACTAGTTTCCATAAAACATGGGATAAGATATATCTATTGAAATTTTTAAAATAAAAACTAAAGAGCAGTAGCAAGCAACAGTATCACAACACTACTAATAATGATAAACACTGTATGGTTTATAAAAAATTATCACACGAATGCCAGTACATTTCCTTAAAACATAATTTCCTTGCCTTTTATACCCCCAAACTGTACCATTAGCTTGATGCAAAGATGAACAAACTTACTTGGCATCACACGTTGTGCTTTCAAGCAAAAATTATAAAACTAGAGGTGACCTTAAAGACCATCTAGATCTTTCAGGTATTTCTCAATTCCTCCTTCATTAATGGAGATGAATTTGTAGTAAGCGATACAGAAACTGCTGACTGATCTCCATAGTGACCAATGGCATACACTTTTCAGATAGCTAGTCAAGAATGCAACATATGATCAACCTAATTAATGCAGTGTGACAGTCATTAGTGCAGTTCACCACGTATATGCTCCTATCCCTACTTGTAGACACTTGGTAGGACGACACTTCTTGGCCCTCCTGTGGTTGAGGAGGGCCAGGTGACTCATTCTAGCCAATGAGGTGTGAGCAGAACTGATGGGGTCATTTCTGGGCAAGGACATTTTAAATGTCCAAGGCTCTGTGGCTCTTTTCTGCCACAGAAAAGGGGCATACTCCTGTTAGCAGCTATTTCATTCAGCCTGGGCTCTGGGGTGAAGATAATACAAGGCAAGGCCCTAGATGATCTTGATGGGCAAACAGCATGGGTACAAAATAAACAATGTTGTTCCACAGTATAACCTTAGCTATCACAACCTTCCAGCAATTTAGATCCTTCAAAGGAATGCATAGTGAGACACCAACATTTTACATCAACATTTTATTTCTACTGTAAATAAATGTTATCAGTGGTAAATTCAAGAGCTGGGAATAGCAAGTTTGAGTTATTACGTGCTCTTGACCAAACAATGCCTCTCAGTCTTCATTTCAAGGAAGAATAATAGTAATAGTTGACATTTCTTAAGCACTTAACAACGTGCCAGCATTGCTAAAGGTCCTTCATCTACATTAATTCATTCCATACAATGAACGTGAGTTTCACCAAACCATCTCCATGGAGTTACGGAGGACTGAATTAGTTTTCTAGAAAATAATCCTGAAATATTAATTGGGAGTTTCCCAGCACAAATAAGCTACTCTATCCTTAAATGATACATTCCTTATTTCAGACATTTCAATTTGAATTACGGAGATCTGAAGGCATGTTTAGAGCAGGCAAGAACCTGAAGTATTTGATCCCAGAGCTGGCAATAATGAAGAAGAAAAGATGATTGTTAAAAATAGGTTTGTGTATATAACAATTTTGGGAAAATCTGATCATGGTAGTAGATATACCTTACCTACCATATTGCTATGGGTGGAGGCTCCAAAGACCTTGCCCTCCATCATTAAGTACCTTCCAAGTCTTTTTCGGGCCTGTCATACAGGCCAGGAAACCAAACAGTTCTAAGAAATCCTAATTCCACTGGAATTGAGAACAATCCAAAATGATAGTGGTTATATAAGAGACTGGATTAAGTATAATCTAGTATGATGGATGCATATTTAAAGAAGAACTTGGAAGACAAAACTTTAAAACAATCACTTGAAGGAAAAGTTAGTTGTCAAAGGAAACAATTTACTGTACGAGACCGATTTCGTGTGACCATAAGAAGGTTTGGAACAGCCACTGAAAATTAGGGATTAAATGTGCACTTTGATTTTTCTGTTGTTTGTTTAATTTAGAACAAGAGTAGTAACTCCTATCAACGCTTCCTTTATTCTTTCAAACCCATTGGTTCTTTCTTTCTGTGCCAATCTCTTCTAAAATACCCATCCGTACTTCTATTATTCCTTTGCTGAAGTGTAAGTATCTTTGCATAACAGTAAGTTTTCTTAGTAACTGTATAACAGACCTGTTAAGAAACACAGAATAATTATCCCTGCTTCTCCACCCTCCTTAATTCATGCATAGACTTTGCTCTATTGAAAATTAAGTGAAATAATCCTGTCCTAAGAGAAAATTAGACTTCACTAACAAAGTGCTTAATTGATTTATTCCAACTATATCCTCTCTGTCTGATGCAAGTGCTCTCAACAAATACCTAAGGGATAAACGAATAGCATTATAGTTTTCCAGTGGCTATCAATATATCAAATCGACTCCAACCTTTCTTACTATAGTTTTAAATATTCAGACAAAAAATATAAGAACTAATTTTGAATGAGTAGAAATTTCACTTGACATCTACCTCTGACTCTTTAGCTAATCAGCTTCTGTTTCACACTGTAGGACAGTCTAATTTTAATATGCTCTTATCCTCCTCCTTTACTCCGATTTTCCCTGGGTCACTCACTATGGCTGCATCAACTAAGCTGCTCACCCTAGTTCGCAATCAAGCAAAGTAGGCAACATTCAAACAGCTTTGGCTCCTCCTCTAAGAGGCCTTAGCTTTTAACCCACCTCCCAGATCCAAGACACCAGACCTTAATTCCGGGCTCCCAAATCTCCTTTGGTACAACAACAACACAAAAAAGGCCCAGAATTCTGGCTCTCAGGGTTGGTCTCCTGCTTTGGTTCTTGCTCCCAATACTGCTCTAGCCAATTCTCCTAGCATGGCAATCAAATAGCCTCCTTGACTCCAGCCCAGGGGCCAGCTCCACCAGTCTGTTTATACTGAGAGAGTCCTATGTCTCTGAAATTAGTCCTATGTCTCTGTCAGAGAAGGACCCACCTCTACCATGGCAACTGCCTACCTGCCTTCTGAACACCTGTGCCACATGCCCCACGAGTTTGTGATCTACTCTCAGGTCAGGATGACAGCTGGGTCTGTGACCCCTTGTTCAGCAGGCTGTAGCTCTTGAGGTAACTTTATAATTGAGTCAGCTCTCTCAGTATCTGATCTGATATCTAGAGCAGATGTCTGGTAAGGTTATGGCACATTCCCAACACCTGCCTTCATAATGCCCTGAGAAGCTATCATACTTCTCTAGTCTTAAGACAGAACCACTAGAATTCTAATTAATTTTTTCTAAAGCAGCTATTTTCTAAGAATTAATACTAAGCCTTTGGTCATTTCAACTGATACAATTATCCTCTTTACCCATGATGGGAACTCAAGATACTACCTAATGCTAAGGTATATATTACTATTTCCTGGATTTATGCTGATTTTTATGATACTTGACAATTTCTATCTACATATCCAATAACTCTCTTCTTTTTATCTCTGAAATAACAAATAATAATGAGCTCATGAAATTCAGAGATGTGAATCTGAATCCCAACTCTGTCATTCTCTAGTTATATATTCCCTAAATAAGTAAAATGTGTAAGCTAAGACTCAAGTTTCTCATTCACAAAACTGGAATAGAGACAACAGCAGACTAAAGAATGATATGATGCATTAAATATAGTTCCTGGTACATAGCAAGCCCTAAAAAGTTAGCAATCATCCAACATCCGCAGGGTTTATATATTTGTGATGCACTATATTGGGCTACTAAAAGAAGGAAAATAACAGCGTAAACTTATTATAGTTAACAAAAAAGATGAAGGACAAAGTTGTTTAATTATTATGGAGATGAACTTAATGGGACAAAGGGAAGAAAAGGAAAAGAGAATGCAAGAGGCAGGGTGAAGATCAAATAAATGGCAAAGGGAGTGTTTACAGAGCAAAGAGCAGTATCTGTGGGGCTTCTGCAAAAGGGGCCAAGGCCAGGGGCGCCTGCGTGGCTCAGCTGGTTGAGCATCCCACTCTTGATTTTGGCTCAGGCCATGATCTTGTGGTTCGTGGGTTTGAGTCCCACATCAAGCTCTGCATTGACAGTGCAGAGCGTGCTTGGGATTCTCTCTCTCCCTGCCTCTCCCTCTCTCTCTCTCAAAATAAAATGGGCGGCAGGGGGTAGGGGGGGGCTGGCCCACAAGGCTGTTGGTCTTCTTGGAAGGCAGGGACTGGAGAACTTTTTTTTACCAGTCTCTAGGAGAGTTGGGAGGGCCGCACTCAGCCGATGGCACAGCAGGGACAGAGAGCCTTACTCCACATGTTCCTCCCCGAAAGTGGAAATTTTCACAATCCTCTCTTGCCAAATCATTCTCAACCCAAGTCACTCTCATCCTAAAACAAAACAAAACCTCTCTTCTCCCTTCCCATCTTCTTTTTAATTTTTTTAATGTTTATTTATTTCTGAGAGAGAGAGAGAGAGGGAGAGAGAAAGTGGCAGAGAGAGAGAGACCCACAAAATCCGAAGCAGGCTCCAGGCTCTGAGCTGTCAGCACAGAGCCCGATGTGGGGCTCAAACCAATGAACTGTGAGATCATGACCTGAGCTGAAGTCAGACACTTAACCAACTGAGCCACCCAGGAGCCCCATCCCATCTTCAAACCTTAGTGCAGATGCAACCTCCTCTAGGAAACCTTCTCCAGTCCTCTCATAAGAGTTTGGTGCCCCATAATGACATGTATTTCTTTCTATTTTGCAAACTATACTACAGTTGTTCCCATCCCCATCCCATCCAGCCTACGAGCTCCTTAACAGCAAAGCCTGTGACCTTTCCCAGGCTGAACCTCCAGGATCTAGCACAGAACAGGGTGCAGGATGAGAAGCCAACAGGTACCTGGCACAGTTCTGGGCAGAATCATCAGGACCTGTGAAATAGCTCCTAATCATTTGGAGGACAGGTCTCCCCCCGCTTTGAAAATCTGAGGAAAACCAGACCCTCAGCCTAGAAAAATACACACACACATGCACACACTCACACAAAAGAAAAAAGAAACCCTATAAGAGCGAGAAGCTGAAAGTCATGAGATCTGGATTCTGCTCCCTGGCCCTGCCAAAAACTTCCAGTTCCTAAACAAGTCACTTAATGTCCCAATTGACAAAGTGAAGAAACTATCTTTTGTCCCTCAACTATCCTTCATTAGATGTCTGTAATAAAAACTACATATATATACTACAAAAGTGGAAGAATTCTAAAATTAAAATTGTTATATAAGAGCAAATTATTTTTTATGATTGCCTCACAGCTTGAGTCTTTAACAGCTATCTATTTTGCCAAAAAACATGCTGTGAAATAAATTGACTATTTACTACTATAGCTAAAAGAATTGTTGTTTTTTCTAAAACCCCAAAGGCCCTGTAGTTTACATACCCAAGAGGGGGTGAGCACAACAAGCATAAAGAAGCAAAGATGAATAATCCAATTAATTCACATTTGCTCACACCATTGACTACAGATTCCTCTGACAACAATATGCTTTTGTACTAACAAACCTGTAATACAATTGGCCAGTATGCTTTGAGATGTTTATATTCTACATGTCAGGGATGCTTGAGGACAGTCTGAATATTCTCTTCTCTCTAGTTTGACCCTGTCACCAACAACTGTGACAGGTGGGCTACAGCCAGCAAGGCTTCCCGCTTCAGAACGGGAAGCTATGAAATACTCTAAGTAATGAGGCCCAAGAGACATACCTAGTGGGGTTGACTTTCATATAAAAAGCAATTATCAGGCAGTCACTGTGAAGATCCTTAGGAGCTCCACAGAAAACGAATAAGTCAAGGAACCCTGGACCATCCTCTACATTTCAAACCTGCTGGCAGCTGAAGAGGGCCTACGCACACACCAAGGCAGTCCCTCGGTCATCTCCCTTAATCTACTGCCAGCAACTCAAAGGGTCCTCCTTGCCAGTCTAGGCTTTTCTCTGTATCCATACCAATCCCTGTTCATGAGAAAGGGCTCAGGATCCGGTAGATCAAAAAATGCCTTCCTAGACTTGAGCAGACCATATGGACTATGAAAGTCTGAGTCTGTGGACACCCATTTCTCTGCACCACTGCCCCTCTGCGTCAGCCTGTTCCCTAAACCAAGCACAGCTGAAATTTTTGTTTTGTTTTTCAAAAATTATCTTTTTAATGTTTGTGATATGTGATATTCCCGATTTCATTCCTGATATTGGTGACCTGTGACTTCTATTTTTGTCAGCTGTACTTGAGGTTTATTGATTTACTGATTTTATTATAGAACCAATATTTGTTTTTCTGTTTTCAATTTCATTGATTTCTGCTTTAGACACAGATGAAAGTTAACCACCATGTTTCATACCCTCCCTGTCCAGGGGCACAGGTCTCTCCACAGTCTCGTCAGCTGACCTCTAAATGCTGGCTTACCCAAGAACTCGGTACTCAGCCTTCTTTTCTTTAGCTACACTCTCTAAGTGATCTCATCCACTGCCTCGGATTTGACATTACGTATCTGCTGATGACTCCCAAATTTACATCTCTAGCTTCAATCTTTCCTTGGAGCTCCAGGCTCATTTGTCCAAGTATCTTATTGTTTCTTTATTTTCAGTTATTTTTTATGGCTTGACTGAGGTATAACTGACATAGAATAAACTGCATATATTTAAGGGCACCTGGGTGGCTCAGGCATTTGAGCATCCAAGTCTTGATTTTGGCTCAGGTCATGATCCCAGGGTCAGGGGATCAAACCCCACGTCAGACTCCACACTGAACATAGAAGCTGATTAAGATTCTCTCTCTCTCTCCCTCTCTCTCTCTCTCTCTCCTCCTCCTCCTCCTCCTCCTCCTCTGCCCTTCTCCCCTGCTCACTCTGTCTCCAAAATAATAAAAAAAAAAAAACAATTACATATATTTAAAGTGCACAAATTGATTGGCTTTGACATACATACACAATTATGAAACTATCCCATCAAGATAATGAATATGTCCATCACTCCCAAAGCTTCCTTGAGGCCCCTTGGTAATCTATCTTTCTTACTCCTGCCCCAAGCAACCAATGATCTGCCTTTTGTTCATACAAATTAGTTTGTATTTTCTAGAGTTTTATATAAATGGACTCATACAAAGTGTATTCTTTTTTGCTTAGCTTCTTTCATCCATCGTAATTTATTTTGAGATTTGTCCATGTTGCTGCATGTATCAATACTCCATTGATTTTTTTTTTTTAACTGCTGAGTTGTATTTGTTGAATAGGTATAACAAAATTGGTTTTCATGCCTTCGGACATTTGGGCTGTTTCCAGTTTGGGGCTATTACCAAAAAAGCAGCTATGAACTCATATGTAAGTCTTTATGCAGACAAATGCCTTCATTTCTCCAAGGTAAGTATCCAGGAATGGAGTGGAATGGCTGGGTCATGTTAAGTATACACTTAACTTTTTCAGAAGTTGTCAAACCGTGTTCCAAAGTGAATATACCATTTATATTCCCACCAGCAGTGCATGAGACTTCCAGCTGCTCCACACCCTTGCCAACACTGGTTATGGTCAGTCTTGTTAACATCAGCCATTCTAGAGATTTTATAGTTGTATCTTGTGCTTTTAATTTGTATTTTCTTAATGACTATGTCAAGCATCTTTTCCTATGCTTACCTGCTATCCATATATCTTATTTAGTAAAGTATCTCTCAAATCTTTAATACAGTTTTTAAATAGGCTGCCTGTTATTGACTAAAAGAGTTCTTTATAGTCTAGATAATAAAAATCTTTGGTCAGATAAATGTTTTGCCTTTTTGTAACTGTGTTTATTAAAAAGCAAAAGTTGATAATTTTAATAAAGTCAAATTTATTATTTCTTTTATGCTTCATATTTAAGAAATATTTGTTAAATCTAAGATCACTAAAAATTTCCCCTTTTTCTTATAGAAAGTTTATAGTTTTTACACAAACATTTATATCTATAATCCACTTCAAGTTAATTTCTGTATATGGTACAAGGTAAGGGTCAAAGTTCATTATTTTTCATATGGCTACACAATTGTAATAGCACATTTGTTGAAAAGAGATCTTTTCCCCACCAAATTATTTTGGCACCATTGTAGAAAATCAAATAATCCTGTATGTGTGGGTCTACTTCAGGCCTCTCTACTTTGTTCCATCAATCTATATGTCTATCTTGACATTACCACACAGTTTGATTATCAGAGCTTTATAGTAAGTCTTGAAATCAGGTGATATACAGCCTCCAATTTTGTTCTTCTTTGTTTTGGCTATCCTAGGTCCTTTGCACAACTATACAAATCTTAACATCAGCTTGTTAACATCTATAAAGAAGCCTGCTACAATTTTCTTTGGGATTGTGATGAATCCATCTATCAATCTGAATAGAATTGGTATCTTAGCATTACTGAGTCTTTTAATTCATGAGCATGATATTTTTCACCATTTATTGAGACCTTATGTAATTGTTCTCAGTTTATAAACTATAAAACGTTTATAGTTTTAGTGTACATGTCTTACACATCTTTGGTCACATTTTTCCCTCAGTATATCATAATTTTGATCCTATGAAAAAGATACTTTAATAAATTTTGAAATTTCCAATTTCTCATTGTTAATATATATAAGTACAATTGATTTTTTATATCAACCTTCTGGCCTTCAACCTAATCTCACTTATTAGTTCTAGCAGCTTTTTGTAGATTCCTTAGGATTTTATATATAGAAAATCATATAGTCTGAGATTAAATACAGTTTTACTCCTTCCTTTCCAATCCGAATGCTTTTATCCCCTATTGCTTTACTGTACTGGCTAGAATCTCCAGTACAGTGTTGAATAAAAGGGATGAGAAGGGACATTCTTACCTCATTCCCAATATTGGAGGAAAAGCATTTAGCCTTTCTTCTTACTAAGAATGGTGTTAGCTATAAGTATCTCCTAGATGTTCTTTGCCAAATTGAGGAAGTACTCTTTTATTTCTAGTTTGCTGTGATTTTTTATTATGAATTGTTGTGGACTTCTGTCAATTGTATTTTCTGCATCTATTGAAATGATGGCATTCAAATGAAATATGGTAAGTTTGGTCTGTTAACTAGGTGAATTACATGAAATTGCTTTTCAAATATTAAACTTTGCACTCCTGAGATAAACCCCATTTGCTCATGCTATATTACCCTTTTAGTATAATATGTTGTTGGATTCTATTGGCTAATATTTTGTTGAGGACTTTTTCAACCATGTTTGTGAGGAGTACTGGTCTATAGCTTTCTTCTCTTACAATGTCTTTTCCTGGTTTTGATATTAAGGCAATGCTGCCTTCTTAGAAGTTGGGAAAGGTTTCCTCCTCTTGCATCTTCTGCAAGTGTTTGTGTAGAATCGGGATTATTTCTTCCACAACTTAGAATTTATGAGTAATGAACCATCTACGCCTCCATATATTCTCAACATCTCTATTAACATGTCTGAAAAGAAATTAAAACTTAACATGGCCAAGCAGAACTAATAATTTTTGTACCCAAACATGCTCATCCCTACTATTCCTCATTTCAAATTAATGACATCATGTTCACCCATTTTGCTTAAACCAGAACCTTAATCCTTCATTCCCTGCTTTCATTAACCCTACTCCTCAAATCTATCTTCAAGTCCCATTAGCTCTTTCAAAATGTATCTCTACCTCTCTGCACCTTCACTATCACGGCCCGGCATATACCTCCTAACTGGCCACGCCAATGCACAATTGCCCCCACTACATTCCATTCTCCAAATAGCAGCCAGAGTGATTTTTGGCTAAATAAGACCATGTCACTCCCTGGCTTAAAACTCCCATATGGCCCTTAATCTCTTCTGCCTTTAGATATTAACTGTAAAATAGAAAAACAACAAGCTGTGTCTATGTAGTCTGAATACACTGACTGTGGGAGCACTACAAGAATTTCAGTAAATTCTTATCTGCTTAACTAGCTCCAGTGACCTAGGAATTACAAAATCACAAACTTAGGCCTCTTGGGAAAAAACACAACTTGGCTGTGTTGAGTCTTAAAGGAGGTATAGGTTTTTGTCTAGAAGCAAAGGCACCAAGGCAGAAGTAAGAATCCCCAAGTCCTAAGCTGTCCTTCTAGAGCATGACAACAACAAACACTTTCACCTCCAACCTACCCTCATCTTCCTAGGCTTCCTATCCAAAGCAAGAGTGGTTCATACAATACCAGGAAAGGCTGTGCCTGCTGGTCTTAAATACAAAGGAGGTGCAAAACAGGGAAAATAATGCAACTAACTTATTTATTCATATGTTTGGGTTTTTTTAGCCATCCCCTGCTGCAGCCAAGGTAGGAAGGATGCTAGGCAACTTGGCCTTGCTCTTTTTTAATCAACCTCGTCCACCTCTGTAGAGCTCAACCGGTGCTCTACTATATGCTCTCCATTCCTATTCTTCAACCAGTCAACATCTTACACATGTTCCGGTCAGCGCCAGACTCACCCAATTTGCTAACTACTCTTCTATTTCTTTCTATTCTGCCCATTCTCACTCCTTGAGTTAAAGGAAACCACCACCTTTTTGTGTTCCTTCTTCGGATCATCTTCACTCTAATTCTGCCTCTTTACTCCCTCAAATGACCTCCAGGAATACTTCCTTTAGTTTGATCAGGCCCTAATGCAATCCTCTTGCCTTCTTAGATATGGTCAATACTGTGCTAGATGACGCTTTCCAGAAAAGAGAAAGTGGCCTAAATCAATCTATGTTCCTAGGACTTGGAACCAACTCTTAGCTGTGCTTTTGGAGAATCAAGGGAGGAGACTACAGCCACAATTGGCTGCAACTGGGGGTGGGCTGGGGGTATCAGGACTAGGATAACTAACCCTCATAAAATACTCTTCACTTAACTTCACAGCATTAACTATAATTATCCTTAAATTTGTGTATCATTAGTATCTGTCTCTTCCTGCACTCCCCATCAGACTAAAAGCTCCATAAGGGTTAACAACTATGTCTATCATGGGCGCCTGGGTGGCTCAGTCAGTTAAGCGAATGACTTCGGCACACATCATGATCTCATGGCTCGTGAGTTCCAGCCCTGTGTCTGGCTCTGTGCTAAGAGCTTGGAGCCTGGAACCTGTTTCAGATTCTGTATCTCCCTCTCTCTCTCTACCCCTCCCCCACTCATGCTCTGTGTCTCTCTCAAAACTGAATAAAAACGTTGAAAAAAGATTAAAAAAAAGAAAGAACTATGTCTATCGTGATCATTATTAACATCCCTACACCCTACAAATCCCTGGCATGTAGGTCTAACTCAGTTACTCCAGCCCTGTCGGATAAAACACAAATTGAATTTATATCTCAACAAAGCTCTGAGATAAGGTAGTACTTCCCCCATTTCTGGAAAAGCTAATAATAAAAACCAACATTTCTTGAGCTGCTACCATGGGTTAGGCACCATTCTAAGATTCTTACATGTATATTCTCATTTAATCCTCATCACAAACGTATGAAGTAGGTACTATGATTATTCCCATTTTACAGATGAAGTATTTGAGGCACAGAGAGGTTATATAATTCACCCAAAGTTATACAGATGAGCTGCAGAAAGGGATTCAAACCCAAGCCTAAAAAGCCCACTCTATTATTTCCTATAGTACCGCTCAATGAAGACAACACCATATTCCTCAACACCGATGAACTGAGCCAAATAAAAGATGCTATGAATAAATGCTACAAAGAAAAATCCAGACTTAGACACACAAGTTGCCAGTTCTACATGACAATTCAAAGAAACTGCTACTATAAATGATTCCAGTGCCTGACTCTTATTTAAAATAATGGTCAAGGGGCACCTGGGTGGCTCAGTCAGTTAAGCATATGACTTCAGCTCAGGTCATGATCTCACGGTTCATGGGTTTGAGCCCCGCGTCAGGCTCTTTGCTGACAGCTCAGTGCCTAGAACCTGCTTTGGATTCTGTGTCTCCCTCTCTCTCTGCCCCTCCCTGACTCACACTGTCTCTGTCTCTCAAAAATAAACATTAAAAAAAATTTTTAATAAAAAATATTAGTCAAAAACCACATCTTTCTTTTCGATTGACAGACATATATAGAGAATGAAACCCAGAATATTCTCATGTTGAAAACACTTCCTCTGCCACCAGATCTCTGTTTTATAAAAAGAGTCTATTTTTGTCTGCCAAAGGAAGCCCAATCACCAAACTGGACCCTACAGAACTAGGTATGTGTTGCCTGAGTTTTCCCATAGAGGCAGCAAGAATGTATGAAGACTGCCACCCTCCCATGACTTTGTCTTTCCAGTTCTCCCAGTATTTAATGTGGGAAAATAATACATATCAAGTTTGAATGTGCCCTGCAAGCTTTTATTCTGTCCTAAAAATTACCAGAAACCAATGCAAGGCATGTGAAGGGAAGACAGGTCACAAGGGAGGGAGCAAGGAAAACAACTCAAATCATTAGCTGTCTGCCCATCAGATGCTTCTAAGTTCCCAGCATTCCATGGCCTGCTTCTTAGAAGAGTCCATGACTGCTTCAGTTTATGATGTCTCCCCGATGCACCATGGAATGAAAAGGCCCTGAGGACTCTATTATTAGAAAAGGAAATTTTAACTTACCTTCCACTGCTCTTCTGGAAGCAGCTTCACGACCACCAGATCCCCATTCAAGGCTCTATTACGAGCAACAACACCATCAATAAAAATGTCTCGATCACCATCCTAGGTTGGAGAGAGAAAACAGTCACCTTACCAAGGCCTGGAACCAAAACTTACTTCCTTGGTTTAAAAGTTGTGAACTCTACAAACTGTCCACTGACCTCACAAGAATGCTAGTACATAGCCACAAACAGACCTAGTGGGAAATCAGTCTCTGGAACTAGCAGAAATGGGGATGAACATAGAAGAGCAGGTTAACAGAATGTTAAAAAACATTTTTTTAAATATAAGGGAAGATCTCCCATAGGCAGACCAAAAACAAACAAAAATATGTAACGCAAAAAACTGAGGCTGCATGCTTTCCTAATTGGAATGAGAAAGGAGTAAGTGATCCTTTCTTGTTTGACATAAAGCATGATGATACATTTTCTACACTAACGGAATTTTTTTTAAGTATCAAAGAAGTTTGCAAGCAAACAGAAGAACAATAAAATATAATCCCCCAAGATAACCAACTGGGGGCAGGAGCAGCAACCAGCTCTAGGAATTGGGTTCTCCAAGGAAGGAACTAGCAAAATCATACTCCTCCCCCCCCCCCCCCCCCCAGGCAAGTGGCACAGAAAGCAAAGTATGGTTGTTTTGATGGAGACCTAAGTAGAAGACAAAGAAGGAAAGGAAAGGGACAGGAGATTCATGAAGCATTCTCACGCTCCTCCACCTGTCTGACTGAGGAGCAGGGTGAACTTGGACCCCCCTCCCTCACCCCCTGTGAACACAAAGCATGGGACACCTACATCCTTGACCACATGCTTACAAATAACCCACTTAAAGCAGTAAAGCCCTAGTGAACTCCCCAGGTATCAACTACTAAACTTACACAGAGGCCAGAGTCTTCCTAGTAAGCCAAATTACTTTGCAAAAAACACTCAGATGGAAAAGAGAGCTAAGGAAAACCACCCCTTCAGCAGTAAGGGTCCATGAAAAAAATTGAAGTATTTTTAAAACGTTTCATCAACAAACAGGCAAACATGCACTCGAATCCTTTTATCCTTCTGAAGGTTTATATGGAGTGCTTCTTTTCAGAAAATAAAAGAGAAATAAAATATTTATTTTTCTTAAAGGAAATAATAGCAAACAGGCATAGAAACCACCACTCAAAATTTGCTAATAGAGGCACTTGATTCGATAAGATTTAACACTCAACGAGCTAAAGGCGATTACTATGACATTTCAGTTAAAACTGAAATGAGCATCCCCAGTTCACCAAACTTGTCCCACCACCACCAAAAATGGGACTCTAGGCAGTCAGCATTTTTTTATAGTTTCCGATTACAAGCCATTAGAGACCTTTTAGAACAGTTTTTCTGTTCAATTTCCAATCTAACCATGGGCTCACAGCTGTGGCCTACACAGGTTGCCAAACCTGACCCACCCTAGTCCCTGAGGTACCGCTACTGTGTTAGCCACATAGACAGTTACTGCTGTTAACCTCACGTCGAGCTTCTCACAGATACAAGGAAGAAACAACCAATGAACGGAGAGTGAACAACTGAAGTGTGGCACATCATCACCAACTGCTGCCTTCTGCAATTTACATAGCGACAGGACCTCTCCAACTTCCCTGGGATGAAAAGAGAGCTGTCTGGAGGTCATCCCAACCCATTATCACGTGTCAAAACATATGGAACGAAACGTCTCTTTCATAAGCAGGTACACCACCCTTAGCGCAAAGATTTAAGATGATAAGATACTGGTATTGTCATATTTCCATCCCAAGAAACCAAGAAAAGCAGACAGTATACAAAAAAAAAAAACAAAACACAAAACCTCAAACAATATACAAATCTACAGGTATTGCATCACTACTCAGCTCTTACAAAACCCTGTACCTGTTGCAGAACCTCTTATTTTAAAGACAGTAAACTTGGGAACAGCTCAATATTAAAAGTTTGATTCTGGGGCTCCTGCGTGGCACAGTCGGTTGAGCGACCGACTTCGCCTCAGGCCATGATCTCACGGTTTGTGAGTTCGAGCCCCGCGTTGGGCTCTGTGCTGACAGCTCAGAGCCTGGAGCCTGCTTCACATTCTGTGTCTCCCTCTCTCTCTGCCCCTCCCTCACTCATGCTCTGTCTCAGAAATAAATAAACATTAAAAAAAAATTTTTTTTAAAGTTTGATTCACCCCCACTTGACTACTTAAAAAAATTGTTTTAATGTTTGTTTATTTTGGGGGAGGGGAGACAGGGAGAGAGACGGAGACATAGAATCGGAAGCAGGCTCTAGGCTCTGAGCTGTCAGCACAGAGCTGAGGAGGGTGCTTAACCGACTGGGCCATCCAGGCACGCCCTTGACTACTTTTAAAGGCCAAAGAGTTCAGTTCTTTATTTGAATTCCAAAGAGTAGCTCTACCCACCCACACCCAGAAAGAGTAGGGGAAAAAAACGGACTAATGAACAACCCTAGAGGAAATATAAAGGGATCTGGGGGTAATCTAAGTAAATACTTAGCAGGGGCACGTGGGTAGTTAGGTCGGTTAGGCATCCGACTTTGGCTCAAGTCATGATCTTGCGGTTTGCGAGTTCAAGCCCGGTACTGGGCTCTGTGCTATCGGCATGGAGCCTGCTTCAGGTTCCCTGTAACCCCCTCTGTCTGCCCCTCCCCCGGTTGCATGGACGCACATGTGTGTTCTCTCTCTCTCTCTAAAATAAACGTTAAAAAAAAATACTTAGGAGGCTTTGGAGGGGGGAGGACAACCAAGAGCATTCCCTATTGATGCAACAGCTCCCTTTGGGCCAAATAAATTCCACAGATGTTCAAAGGGTGCCTCCCATGACAAGATGCACAAAAAAGTTATAAAACTTCTTACACCAACATATTCAGAATGGAGCTTATGTTATTTGTAAAAAGCCAAGTTTCTATATCTAGTCTATTTCTCCTCTTTATCCTATTCCAAATAGGACAAAGAAGCATCTCAATAATACCAATTTATCTTGGTTTGCTTGAAAGTCACATGGTTTTATTCTAACTCTGTATCTTACTTTTACTGAGAACTCCAGGAGGCTGGCAGGTACATATATAAGTGACTTGTCCCATGTATTTTGGCTTTGTCAAAAGAAAATGAAAATCAACTTTCTATCAGTAGAAATTATAATGAACCTAAGTCAACAGCCCCCAAAATGAAGTACTTTATTAAAACCAAGTGATGATGGGGCGCCTGGGTGGCTCACTTGGTTAGGCGACCAACTTCGGCTCAGGTCACGATCTCGCAGTTTGTGAGTTCGAGCCCCGCATCGGGCTCTGTGCTGACAGCTCAGAGCCTGGAGCCTGCTTCAGATTCTGTGTCTCCCCCTCTCTCTACCCCTCCCCTGTTCATGCTCTGTGTCTCTCTGTCTCTCAATAATAATAAATACGCGTTAAAAATAATTTAAAAAAAAAACAAGTGATGATGAATTACTGTTCTTAGCCTATTGACTTAAGTAGACATTTTAACACAGCAAATGACATCGTGTAAGTTCACAACTTAGTTTTTAAAGTTAGTAAGAACCTAAATAATCAAACCTAGTGTATTTTTGTTATCTCCAAAAACTTTAGAAATTTAAATTAGAATTTGGAATTTTTAAGGTGTAAGAAACGTTAGACAATCTAATCCACCCCTCGTTTTACAAATAAGAAAACTCTTCAATTTCCTATCATCAGGGTCGGGGCTACATCTTCTTTACTATCAATTCCTGTCTTTACTGTCCATGCTAAAGCAGGGGACAGTAACATTCAGTCCCTGGCTCTGACATCTTACTCCTAGTCCACCTGCGAGCATTTTTCCAGTTCATACTCGACCTGGACATGAGCTACATATGCTCATAAATCCAGACCAATGGTGGTTGTGGGGTTTATCTACATGCAGTTTATTGCCTCCACTATCTCCCTCCTCAATACTTTCTATAATGCCTCTAAAAACTTAAGCTGACCAAAAAACCCCACAAAACTAGAATGCAGGACTGTTCCCGTATCTACAACCAAAACTTACAACTAGGCTTTGACAGAGCTTTTGCAGTCAGTTCTTAGTTACTTAAAGGTGAATCATTCAGCACTTTTTTACCCTCTGAGACAATATTACTACTCCATTAGTGCCAATTAAGAGAATAAAAGAGGCATAAAAATAAGCCAATCCTAATATCACAACTGTCTAAAAGATTCTTAATAGGACATGCCAAAAATACAATTTCAAGTAGGAGAACAACTTGGGCTTTTGAAACATCAATAACTTTTGCTTCTTAACTTCCTTTATCAAGCCAAATTAAACTGTGGCAACACATCATTTGCAAATTTAGGTCATATGAATTTAAATTATAGGAACCTAACTAGGCCCCACATTTTAGAGGACCTTTACTCTGGCCCTTCTCCAGTCGCACTCCTCTCCATAAGTAGGGAATTCTAAGGGCCAAACAGATGAGCATCCCTGGGGTAATCAGCTCCAAGTTCACTTCCAGGGCATACACAGGCATCTTCCCCAGGTCTGTCTGCCCGAAGCCAGACCACAGTCACTGGTGGCACCCATTGGACTCGACAGGTGGCTAAAGGACAGGTATTTCCAAGGCATGTGGAAAGAACTTGGACATGTGGGATATGATAAGATGCTCACATAAGTGCATGCAAGCACCCTCACTGATGGGGGGGGTGGGCGGGCAGCAAAGAGGGAAGACAGGATTGGGAAGGGAAGAAGGGTAGGCCAGAGGTGGACCCTCTCCATGCACCCCCACTTCAGCATGGAGCTCCAAGGAGTATGAGAATTCTACATTTGAACCCAGGTACATAGAGGTATTTTTGGCAAGAAATATATTTTATTTGTTATGAATGTGTTAACAGTTTGCTAGTTTGATTTATACTCTTAAATATTTATTATTATAAAGTATGCATGCCTCCATTTGTATTCTTGTCCTGGGCCCCACACCTCTTAGGAACCAGCCTAACATGGATCCAACTCAGGGAAATTCAATACTGTGTATTCAGAGAAGAAAGAAAATAAGCAATAAAATTTTCAAAAGGTTCTGTGGAGCTCCCCTTAACATTCCAATCGATGACAGCAAACTTCAGTGAACACAGGAGACAGGAGATTTATAATCTGCTCAGCTCCCAGGTGTCTCTCAGGGTGAACTCCTTACTGCACAGGGTATGATTCTCGTGCTTAAAAATCCATGTTTTTCATACACCGGGGCCCCTATTATAATCAAGCTCCTTCAACTGGTATGCCAACGAATAAATGGTAATTCTTTCTAATGTAGAGAAAATGCAAGTTATGCTGGATTTACTGAGAGATTATCTGTCTCCAACAAGGCATATTCCTAAGAGTATTCATGGGTAATTTTTATGATTACTGAATGTGATTTTCATCTTATGAGCAAACTTGAGAATCTTAACACCATGTAAACAGTGTTTCCACTGAACGATAAAACTACTCCTGCAGGTAAGTTATGCCACAAAGCTGACCCTCAGTTATACAATCAAAGTACGAGGGTCAGCATATCTAGCACATTCCATCACAGGAACAGAATAGGATTCAGAGAGAACAATGTAACATGCCAGTGATACTTTTTATCTAATCCAACCGGTAAGACTGAACTTGACAAACAAATGTGAATCCTTGGCTTCTGTAGAACAAGAAAAAAAGAACTAAACTGAGCTTGGGAATAGGTCTTAAAAGTTATTGTGACACAACTACCACCTGTGAAGCACATGACTGAGCTTGTATTCTCACTAAACTTGTCATTTAACATCATGAAATATGTTAACCAAAATATATATATATGTATATATATATATATATACATATATATATATATGTATTCCATTCCCTCATCAATAAGCTCAAATTTATTCCTATGCTCTCTTCCACCGTTAAAACATCTATAAATGGGGGCACCTGGGTGGCTCAGTCAGTTGAACGTCCAAACTCTCGATTCTGGCTCAGGTCATGATCTCATGGTTTGTGGGATTGAGCCCCCCATCAGGCTCCGTGCCGACAGTACAGACCCTGCTTGGGTTTCTCCTCTCTCTGCTGCTGCCCCACTCCCCAGCTCATACTTGCGCGCGCGCGCACGCACACACACACACACACACACACACACACACACGCTCTCTCTCTCTCTCTCTCTCAAAATAAATAAACTTTAAAAAAAATCTACAATTCTATGGCTATCTTATTTATGGCAGCCTGGAAAAGTCACGTCAGGAATTTGAGAATGTTGCTCTCCTGGCTTTGCACAATCGAGCCTTATCCAGAGACCTCCTGCTAACTATATGTCAGAGTGAACTTCCCTTAACAGGAGAGAGCCTGTTAAAATGAATCAGGAGGGTATAAAGACCCAACGGTGAAGAGCCTTATACCAAGTCCTATCACCTGCAGAGGAGTGAAGTGAGAAACTCTGACCAAAAAGAAAAAAAGCATTACACGTTATTTTTGGACATATCTGCAAATTAGCTCACGCAGTAGATCGAAAGTAGATAGCGTGTTTAGGAAAGATTAACTTAAATCAGCAGAAAAACCCATAAATCCTTTTAAGCTATAAACCAAGGGCATTGCACTGCAAAACCTACTGGGCGTCTGTGTGGGTTCAGCTGCTCTCTGCAGCCCTCGTAACAAGTACTGTCCCCTTTACTCGCAGTGTGGGTTTAAGACAGGCAGAAGGGGTTGTTAGCCAAAGACAAATTTTGCTTATTTAAATTTGAAACAAATCCTTGCCCACCCTCGATTTTGTTTTACTACTCCGCTTTTTAGTTAGAATATAGGATTTCAGTTTCAGAGCACATCTAAAAAATTAACTGTGACATTAGGTTTATTATAAAGTTATTGAACTTACCGGGGAAGGAATGAAGGCTTCATGAAACTTCTTTGGATTAATTCTCAATACACCCTTTAAAATAAAAAATAAAATCTGTGAAAACCTAGTTATACACTTAGAATTTTTCCATATGTATGTTATTCTCCAATAAAACGTTTTTAAATTAATTAAACAGCTCGATCTAGGAAACGACTCAGGCATACGCGAACCACTCGTAAACTGCGTGAAACATGATTTATATCGATGTCTGGAACACAAGGTTCCATCGAAGACTGAAAGCTCACACTGGCACCTTGCTGTGAACGGGCAGAGGAGAGGAGCGGCAGAGCAGCAACTACTGGGATTTTACGCGCCCCCGGACGCCGGTCTTCACATTTAAACCTTTACTTTAAGAACAAGGTTATGTGGGGATTACGCCTCGCTATATAATGGCCTTTTTTATTCACGGAGACCTTGCCATGCTTGCTCATGTCTGTGACAATTTTCAAAGTGATACAGGTTGACTTCCAACCTGGATACTCAACCTTGAGAGACCAGATGCATATTTTTTTTACTGTGGCACTTCAGCAGAGCCAAATGAGTCAATAATTCAAAATGGTCCAGAACCAGCTCTTAATGTAAATGGGAATCCTGACTCCAACAGCCAGGCCACCCAGTCTGCCTTCAACTTCATGTTATTCCAGCACCAAATCAGGGTCTGCTTCTATTTAGCACAGGGGTGCAGGTGGGGGCTGCCTTCAATAGCAGTTCACTATTTTAGGCCCTTGCAGGAAGCTGTAACCCTCCCAAGGTTCCAGCTGCATTTGAAGGCCACTGGAACACATGGATAGAGGCGGTTATTTTCCTAAGAGCCAGACTCAAAAGGTGTCTTGAGAAAGTGTTTTAAATAACATTTCCCCCCTAAAATGTTGAAAGACTCGAAGATATGTTAATTAACAAAATAGGTGAGAGCATAAAATAAAGTAGAAAATAGTCCTTCCCTCCACCGGTGCACCATGTTTAAATGTGTAAATTACAAACTCCCATGTCACAGTTTATACTATTGTTGTTAACATCCTAAGTGGACTTAATTCAAGATTTATTGAATACTGGCTACGATCAAGATCCTGAGACACACATTGTGGAGAGAGAGTGGTGATCAAGCTCAGTCCTTGTTTCTAAAGTAAAATATGAAGAACTCTGTAAGTAGGGACACAGCTTACTCTCGGCTGGGGGCACTAGGAAAGGTTTCAGAGACAGTGTCTGATCCGCTCGTTGACAGGAGAAAAATTCACAGATAAATCAGAAGGGAAATACAGGCAGAGAACGCCACATAAGCAAGAGTGCTTAAGAGGGCAACTACTCTTTTTTTTTAATTTTTTTTTTTAACGTTTATTTATTTTTGAGACAGAGAGAGACAGAGCATGAACAGGGGAAGGGCAGAGAGAGAGCGAGAGACAGAATCTGAAACAGGCTCCAGGCTCTGAGCTGTCAGCACAGAGCCCGACGCGGGGCTCGAACTCACGGACCGTGAGATCATGACCTGAGCCGAAGTCGGACGCTTAACCCACCAAGCCACCCAGACGCCCCGAGGGCAACTACTCTTGCCCCACCATGTTGTAACTCTGCTCAGGGTAGGGGGGTGGGGGGGGTGGGGTGGGAGACAAGGCCAGCAGAGCTCTCTGAGGCCAGTTCCTTTTCATGAATGTCACTGAAATTTCACTTCTAGAATAGCTGTCTCTTGTTGGAGGAGGGAGATAAAAGGCTTATTACATTTATCCTCAATTTTTATCCACTCCCTCAACACAATTTCCTGAAGACTAGCATGACAGGCACTATGCTAAGTGATGGGGACACAATGGAGAGTAATAAAAGTCTCTGCCTCATAAAGTGTAGTGTCTAATGAGGGGAAGACACTCCAAATAAAGTCAATTCACTGAAGTTAAAGTTTTTAAAAACTCATTTTCTGATTCCAAGCATTGCTTTCTGATCTAAGGTTTGTTTTGGGTTTTTTCCCCCCTCACTTGATGTTCTTCTAGCAAAAGAATACATCTGTCTTTGTCTTATTCATCTGCAAAAGTCTAGGACTTCCATTTCTTAATTTTTTTAATGTTTATTTATTTTTGACAGAGACAGACAGAGCACGAGTGGGGGAGGGGCGCAGAGAGAGAGAGAGAGAGAGAGAGAGAGAGAGAGAATCCGAAGCAGGCTCCAGGCTCCGAGCTGTTGGCACAGAGCCCGACGTGGGGCTCGAACTCATGGACTGTGAGATCATGACCTGAGCCGAAGTCGGACACTTAATCGACTGAGCCACCCAGGCACCCCTAGAAATTTTCTTTTAATATTTATTTATTTTTGAGAGACAGAGCATGAGTGGAGGAGGGGCAGAGAGAGAGGGAGACACAGAATCCAAAACAGGCTCCAGGCTCTGAGCTGTCAGCACGGAGCCCCACGCAGGGCTCGAACTCACGAACTGCGAGATCATGACACGAGCCAAAGTCGGACGCTCAACCCACTGAGCCACCCAGGCGCCGCTAGGACTTCCATTTTCATATTTTTATGACCATCACCTAATCTACCCAAACCCTCATCACTCATCTTCCTCCTTAACCCTCTCCTAGGCCTGAACCTGATCAGTGAGGCCCCTACAATGCTCCATCTTTCTCTGAATGCTCCTGTGCTTCCTGACTTAACTGAAACCCAGCTGTCCCTGACAGGATCACTCCCCTTGATGTGCTCTCAAAGGGAGTCTATTTCATCTCTCCTATCCCATGTATCTCAGGGACCAGAAGAAGAATGTTTGCCCCCTGCTTCCCCATTGAGCTTTTAAAATTATTTTTTTCCTCCATTCTTGATCAAAACCAAGATCCTTTGAAGATCCTATCATTAGCTCCTGCTATACCTCCTCAGTGCTATCATTTTCAAACCTTCTGATCATATCTCTGATTCCCTAGTGCTCTGACTCGGAGCTCACTGTCTTCCTCTGCACCCCCATCCCTATAAACACTTACGGAACTTCGCATCCATAGGGTTGACCAGACAACCCTAGCCAGTCACTCTAGCCACCTGTTCCTCCACCCACCCTACCCACCCTCCCCTGTGTTCACGGCTGTCTCTTGGCATCAGTGCTAATGACACCAACTCTAAACATGAAAACTCAAGTATCATACTTTCTGATCACGATCTCTATCCTCGCATCTCACTTAAGGTAAATACCCCACTTCAACAATGTCTTGTCTTCACTAAGACTTCCAACCCATGGACTTGACCATATTTTGTCTCCACATTATGTTTAGTCCCTGCCTTGGCCAGCTAGTTGCCATGGCCTGTCATTACCTCCTGCCCTGGCAAACCCTGAGCCCTGGGTCCACTCTCCCTCTTCTATTTGACTGGCAAGTCCTCGCTCTCAGTTCACCCAATTACCTGCCTTCTCCATGCCTGCACCCAAGGAGCTGAATGTTACTGGAGAAAAATACCACATGACTGGGCTAATTAGCCTAACTTGGCCATCACAAACATGTTTTATCTGGC
Source organism: Panthera pardus (assembly GCF_024362965.1). NCBI lineage: Eukaryota > Metazoa > Chordata > Mammalia > Carnivora > Felidae > Panthera > Panthera pardus. The sequence goes on from NW_026526655.1 coordinate 7,855,563, forward strand.
TCACAGGGTGTTTGAGAATACTTAAAGCAAAGGAATTTCACACAGAAATATGTATTTTCACATTTTCTTAAAAAGCCAGCTAACCCTCCGTGGGCAGCAACCCCCTGAGTTGAGTAACAAAGGTTTCTCCCATAGCCATCAAAAAAAATCTCAAATAACACTTACATTAAGTCCACTACATGTTACATACTGTTTTAAGAACTTTGTATCTATCAACTAATTTAACCCTCCAATCAAGTCTATGAGCTGGGTACTGCTGTCCTCCCTCTTACAAATGAGAACACCAAGGTACTGAGAGGTGCCCACCTGCACACCACATCCAAGCCCAAGCCGTCTGGTTCCAGAGTCCTCGCTTGTAACTGCCTCAGACTGCCTCTCTGTTTGCCACACTCATCACCAGGGCCTCATCCCTCACTTACGCCGTCTGCTCCCTTCCCTCCCCACTCCAGCACCGCATTCCAACCCCCAGTCTTCCCCACCGCAGTGAACGGCAAAACTGTCCATCTCGTTGCTCAAGTCAAAACTTGGGAATTATGCTTCATTCCTCCTTTTGCTTCAGCTTCGCATTTAAGCCATCAGCATCCTGCCAGGTCCGGCTCCACTCATCATCCTCACGGCCACCACCCATGTTTTTGTACCTGCTTCACTCTGCTGGCCTTCTACAGGGTCGCCCAGCTCCCACTCGAGACTGTTCACCTCACAACTGCCAGAGAGATGTTTTTAAAGCATAAAGTACATCATGCCCTCTCCCTACTGAAACCCTTCAGTTTTAATAAAATCCAACTCTCCAACACAGCCTATCTGTGGCAGCTGCCTCTCAGCTTATTCCCATATCGTAATTCCCTTCGCTCACTATGTCCAACAGCTTTCTTCATATTCCTCAAAAACACCGAGGCTTTTCCTGCCTGCCATTTTCCCACTACCTGATCTCTCGGCCTGTAATGTTCTGCGCCTAGTTCTCCTGAGAGCTGGCTCGTTGTCACCCTGCACATCTCAACTCAGAAATCACCTGCTCAGAGCAGCCTAACCATCCCATAGAAAGTGGCTCCCCCTAATTCTTCTTTCTCATCTTTCTTACTTCCCTAGTAGCACTCAGCACAGGCTGTAATTTGCTCTTTATGTCGTAGCTGTGTTTGCCCGTCTTCCCCAGTGAATGATCTATCTCGCTCATTGGCATATGCCTGGCACTTAGCAGGCAGTCAAGAAACATGAGCTCATTACTGAATGTCTGCAGAGTTGAAGCTCTCCCACCACCCTGGAAGTAATGTTATGAAGATCATCTGTGCCTTCTAAATGCTGGTCAGTCCACTGTAATGTCACCTCTATTCTTTTTAATTCATACCCAAACATTCTCCAGCCGATTTCACTCGTAACAAATGATGGTCTTAGAAACTAACCCATCCTGTCCTCTCTCCTTGGACTCGGAATTCTTCCAAGATCCAATAACAACTTGACACCAATATTCTACTTAAGGGGGAACTCTGACATCATGCCTCAGCCTGCTCTGGGGGATCAACCTGAGCCCACCTTCGGCCAAAGCATCATCTGAGATCAGGAAGCCAGCCAGGTCTACCATCCAACCCAGTGTCACTCTGGTCATCACCCCAAACCTAAGTCCCCTCCAGGCCTGTCTATCCCATACTCTCGTTTCTTCCAATATCTCCCATAACAATCCCCCTAGTTCAACAACTATGGAGAGAGAAAGGACATACGTATGATGTGAGAACTTGTTTATAACAACAAATTTTCAAAACTACATGTACATAATCATGTGTTACTGCTGGTCACTTCAAGTACAAGGAAGAGATTCCTTTGGTCACCATGAACTCTGCGTCCCCACATAGGGCAAAACACCAACGAACTGTCAAATTATTGTTCAAAGCACTGAAAACAAAATAAAAATATTATCCTACTCCTATTTTAAAATATCTCCTTAATATCGCTCAATAAAAGTTTCTTCTCAGGATAGGGAGAAAAAAGGGATGTCACAATATACTCAAATTTGAACACAAAAGTTAACAAATACTTACAAGTATATCTAATAAGTTTAATTTTCTCCAGCAGCATTCAAATAGCTTTTCTTGTCTAGCTTTTTATCTTACCATCAAGGCCTGTACACATTAACTTCATATCAGAAAGCAGATGGACTCTGTTTCCCTGCCTCTGAAAATCTTATTTACAGTGTTGTATATTTCACACGGTGACCTCATATCTGGAACCCATTCCTCTCCCCATCTGCAGAGAACAACTGTTCTCATCTGTGGAGGGAGGCTCTGGCTGCAGAGTCTCATGATGTCACAAGCCAGGAGGAATCATTTACAAACTCCTGGGAAAGAGAGTTGTTATATTGATCAGCTTTTTGTTTTGTTTTAATATCAGCAAAGAGTTGCTTCAAAAGCAAAAGTTAATAGGAAGGAGCAAAACCTGTATCGTCGTAGAATATTTTCTTTACCGTATCTCTAAAAATTCTGTAACCAAAGTTATAAGCAATTTTTCTTCCAAGTTATAACAACTGAGTTTCCCTCACTCTTCTTCAGAAGACAGTACCTTGATCCTTTATTTACTTTATCCTCACTAAATAAATATTTACTCAATATAAACTTACTATGCATCAATCAAATGCCATGCACCGGGCTAATATGTGGGAATGAGAGACAACCCTACCCATAAGGAAATGAAGGGCCTATTTGAGGAAACATAAATGCCAAGAGATGACAATAACTTTAGAATAAAGGGTAAACAACGAAGTCAGTTTCAGGAAATAGTCATGGCCAATTCTGCTTGGAGAATTAAAATAAGGTTTCTCAAAGGGGGTAACATTTAGATAGGGACTTAAAGGTCAAGTACAATTACATCAAGATAATGGGAGAAAGCATTCCAAGCACTAGGAACAGTGTGTACCGAGTCACAGAAAAAACAAAGAGCAGAGTTTTTACAGAAAAAGTCTTAAACATCAGGGTGAATAGAGCAGCACGTACCTGGAGGAGAGTGGCAGGAGATGAAAATGAGAAAGGCACAAAGGGTCTTCATACGTGAAACAAGATGAAGGCCAAGAAACTTTAGATAACACAGACTTCGGTATGTGGACTCAATGATAAAGAGCAAATGAATGGATTAACGAATGGACAAATGTCCAAACGCAGCTTCAACTCTGAGAGGCCTTGTCAAAGAAATCCAGGGAAAGTTTAAAAAAAAAAAAAAAAAAAGCCAATGGTACCTCTAAAATCATAGAGATCAATTTGTTAAAAAGTTTTCCATTCAAGAGTCAACAAAAATACTCAAAAAGATAAGTACACCCCATATTCACTACAGCATTATTTATAACAGACAAGCTATGAAAACAACCTAAGTGTCCACTGATGGATGAATGGATAAAGAAATTGTGATGTATATACATGCACACACATATACAATGAATATTCCTCAGCAATTAAAAAAAAGGATGATATCTTGCCATTTGTGACCACATGAATGGACCTCAAGGCCATTATGCTAAGTGAAACAGGTCAGAGAAAGACAAATACAGTATGGTCTCTGATATGTGGAATCTTTAAAAAAACAAACAAACAAACAAACAAAAAACAAGCTCAGAGATACAGATTAGTGGTTGCCAGAGGCTGGAGTATAAGGCATAAGCAGGGCGTAGAAACCGGGGGGCTGAAGTGGGGGGGTAGATAACAGGGTCAAAGGTTACAATGAAGAAAAAGAGTCTGTATTAATCATATGTGCACTTGAATACAGGTAAATACAAAAAGGTGATTAAAAAGGAAAAGAAGATGACAGTGTCTGTTCATCGGCTGGATCTGCAGCCAAAGCCACAAATATAGAAAGCGGGCTCTCAGAATGACAGAAAATGGAACACAATCGACATTTTCAAGTGAGCTGGGTCACACACCGCAATACCTCCATACCAATCCAAAATTTATAAAATAGAGTTCATTCAAAGAATATGTGGTCCTGCCTCCCTCTCCACCTCATTACCTATTTCCCTGCCTCATATTTCATGCCTGAGGAGACCTAAGCTGCTTTACTCTATACTGTTTCACAAGTTCATGTCCCCATTAGTGCCACTGCCTCTCCACACCTTGTTACCGCACACGGATCACTTGTGCAATAGGCCCGAACTAGCCATCCTTCAATATCCATCGAGACGTCACCTCCTACAGTCTTCCAGTTTCCCCCTAACCTCCTTCCGTACACCTCGGTAACACTTTTATTTGAGGGCTTACCATTTCTCCCCAAATCATCTGTTCACACGACTGCCTGCCCACCCTGGGCCAGGCGCTCAAAGAACAGAAAGTCTCATCTGCCTTCATCTCGAGCGCGCCCGGGCGGCACACTCCTAACTCACAATGTGGGCTCAACAAACATTTGCTGAGCCGAACCGATGCATTAGTTTGTGAAAACATTTTGTAAACTATAAAGCACTCAACAAATATTGCCTGCTGCTGTTTACTATACCCTTTTCACCCCTATTCTCCAACATTTAGTACCCACGTGCTCCAGGCAAACTGAACTATCGATGTTTCTTAGAGCCAAACTCTATTTCCCACTTCTGTCTGGGTAGCTTACACTGATCTCTCCGTCTGTAAAGCACTTTCTCTTAGCTTCACTTATTCAAACTGCATCGATTCACGGCCTGGCCCAAATATATCCCTTCCAATAAAACATTCCTAGACAGACCTAACTGGAAGTAACGGCCCCTTCCTCTCAAATCTCAGAGCACTCTGTCTGTGTGTCTTGTGGAGCTTACCACCTCTAACTGCACCATAGGGGTAAGAAGGTGAGGTCCTGTGCCCACGAGCTCATCATTTCCGTCACACACACAATGCAGAATAAACGGTTTAATGAGTGACAGGTTACTTCTGATTCCACATAGTCAAGGAATAGCCATCTAGTATGTTGTAAGCACCTGAATAAGTGTTCCTCTCTTCAAGCCTTCTGAAACATCCTCCTTGGACATGTAGGTTTCAAATATGCTCTTTTTCTTCCCTCGTACGGACTTGCTCTTTGCCTTTTTGTCACCTGGCGAAGCACCAACACCATGTGGGCCAACCACAGAGGACACACCTAGAAACATGAGGCAGCAATCAACTCTTTCCTCAACCAAACATCTCCATTTTTGTAACTGGAGACATTTTACCTTTTTATTTAGAAAGACCAATAAAAGAATGAAATGCTCTGATAATTATTTTAAATAGTAACAAAAAGGAAAGAATGGATTAGGAAACACGAATAAAATGTACACAGATGAGACTTGAGTTATAAGTCAGCACTACAACATGCACAGAACGTAATCTGAATAATGGGTTCAATATGCTTTCCTGTTTACAGACACAAACTTTTTTTAAAATAGGAATTACTAAAAGACTGTCACTTTTCTGGAGGAAACTAAACAGCTGTGCTCAATATAACAATAAATTAAGACAACAAGACACCACACTTAATTCGAGAATAAATAACACAGAAGAATATTTAACAAGTCACCAAAAGAATTAGAGCCTCCCTTAGTCCTAAGACCCGCCCCGTAAGACCCGCCCTGCATTCCGTCCACTTTTATTTTATTTCAGGTCTCCAGTTGCTAGAGTAGACTCCATTTTCCTTTTGCTACCTCTGGGGGTCCCCAGGGGCCGGAGGTTCAGCCTGCAGTCAGGATGGCTCATTACTGGTTCCAAGGTGACCTCTTCTCTCCAGATCCAGAGAGGCCTCCACTGCTCAGTTCAGAGTTCTTCCTGCCTTGAGTGGCTCAGGTGTCACTAGCTGAAACCAAAGAGAGATGGGTGACAGAAGAGCAGTTAACCTGGGGCCTTCTCTGTGTTCTCGGAAATTTAGTACGTGGATGATTGAAAACAATGTGGGGCCCCTCCTGGATCCAGGTGTCACTTTCTCCTAGGCGGTCAGACGAACACACCATCTGTCCCGAGTCTCTTTTCAAGGTAACTGCTTGTTAGGGCCACTTCAACTGAAAACCTCCACAAACAGTGCAATGAGGCAGAAATTAAAGAGTTCTGCAGTTCCGGGGCGCCTGGGTGGCTCAGTCAGTTAAGCATCCAACTTTGGTTCAGGTCAGGATCTTGTGGTCCATGGGTTCCAGCCCCACGTCCGGCTCTGTGCTGACAGCTCAGAGCCCGGAGCCTGCTTTGTTGGAATTCTGTGTCTTCCTCTCTCTCTCTCTCTGCCCCTCCCCAACTTGCATGTGTGAGTGCACTCACTCTCTCTCTCTCTCTCTCTCTCTCTCTCTCTCAAAAATAAACATTTTAAAAATTAAAAAAAAAAAAAAAAAGAGTTCTTTCTGCAGTTCCATTCAGCTTCTGAAATGGACAAGAGCAGGAGGGAATATAATTTTGAAGAAAGAGGTATAAAGATCTAGAGTCTAAAGGCTATAACGAAATAGGTACTAAACTAGGCTCAAAAGATGCAGCATTTACTAAGCATTAAACATTGGACAAATGATGTTCATCTATGAAACCAAGTAAATATTCCTTGGAAATCATCAGCAAAAAAACAACCTAATTCACTACCACAACCGGATATCCAGAACTATGCAAGGAACCCCAGGTGGTTCACTGGCTTTCCAAAAATGGCAATACTGTAGTTAGACATCTATTTCCCTACTCTTACCTGACATCACTTCAAACCAATCATCTGACCAAAAGTTCAGGCAGCTGCTTCTAAGGAATATAAGGCAGCTGCCTGGATCAGTGGACTGGAATCCAGGGCCCTGGAGCTGGCCCCTGGCCTTCCACCTGGATATTGAACACATCATCACAACTTCTACTTTCTACTCTCAGCTGGCCACCAGCCCAGGGATTTAAGCCTATACTTGCAAATTTCCAAAATCCTGGTGGGCAGGCTTCTTTCCCATAAAATGGATCAAGATGTCATTCTCAACACTAGCTTCCAGTTCCTGTAAATTTCCCACACACATCCTTCACTGAAATGACATAATTTGTCTTTAAAGTGAAATTAATACTAACTCAGGAAAAGAGAAGCTACAAAGGGTAATAAGCCACTTAGCAATACATGAAGAGATTCAAGGATAAAGTAAAAAAAATTACAAAAGGGAGAGAAGCAGATGGTCTTAGATAAACAACAAGGTAATGGGAAGGACATACAGAGGAGGCCAGACTGTCTGACGGTTTAATTCAGAATGCATTCACCCACTCATTAATTCAACAAATACTTCCACAATGTACTGTACTAGGCACAATGAAGAATACAAAAGCTAATTAGATTTATAAAAATCATTCTGAAATAATACAAGTTGGGAAGTGATAAGCACTACATTTTTTTTAACTATGGGTAAATGTACATATGATGGCCGAAGGAAAGTATCTCCAGGTCAGGAAATCTGAGAGCTTCAGGAAAGATGTTAAGGTCTTAAGAACTGAGAATGTGAGAAAAGCACACTGCTGGCAAAAGGAAGCAAAAATAGAGACACAAACAGGAAAACACATGCAGGTTCTTACAACATTAATCCATCTGGGTAGAGTCCAGCCTATATGAAGGGAGGCAGTGGCAAGGAAAATAAAACAAGTTGGAAGGTTTAGAAAAGCATCCCGTTTTTCAAAGGCAGTAGGGAATTTCTGAAGCATGGATGAGCAGTAGAGAAGAACAACAGATCAGAACTGTGTTTCAGGAAAAATGAACCCAGTACAAGATTCAGAGTCGTCTCGGGCTAAGAAAGAGAGCAGCAGCTACACCTTAGGAAAGAACCAGAGCAGACTCAGAGAAAGGAAGGAAGGCCTGAACCAGAGTTGAACAAGCACACACTGAAAAGAAGAAACCCATGACATGGTATTACATAGGACAAATTGGCACCACTTGGCAACCAGGCAGATCTGAAGTCTCAAGAGCACAGAAGTGGTGGCAACTGTTCAAGATTTTAAGCAAGGAGACTGGGAAATCACAATGTCACTAAGTTAGAAAAGATAATGAATTCTACTTAGGGTATTATATATCACTACATGAATACATACCTCTATGTATACCTATATACATGGAAATATGTACCTCTATGTATATACCCCTACCCCAAATACTTGGAAACTAGAGCATAATTTAGATAAATTAGCCAGTCATTTGCATAAAAATGGTAACCCAGAGTTTTCTAGAATGGACAAGATTGCCAAGAAAGGGTAAACTGATACAGAAGGGGCCCAGGACAAAATCTGGGTTAGGGTAACTTCTAGGAAATGCAAAGAATAAGAAGTAGAAAATATAACTAAGAAGTAGAAAATATAACCAAAAAGGTAACAAAGATGTAGGAAAAGAACCAACAGAGTCAAATGTTACGAAAACAAGGGGGAAAATAACTTCCAAAGGAGAACAAGTTAATGATCTCGGTTTGCAACCATTACTAAGAATACAATTCATGGCAGCCTTGGGTAAGGTAAAAGGTTGGGGGCAAGCTGCAAGCAGAAAAAAGACAATACAAAAACAAAAGCCAGAATTAAAAATGGGGTGCTTTGTATCAAGTCCTGATGCAGGCAAGAGTTCAAAATTAAGGGGACTTACTGTCAGATGAAATAAAGACAGAGATCTCAAACTCAAATGTCCCAAGGTCAGCTACATCTGTAACTTTCCTTCACAGCAAATATCCCAGTTGGTGTGATGTATACCTAACTTGTCTCTCTAGCTCAAAAGGACAAGGAATGTTTGGTTGGGTTCATTGTTATAACCCTAGTGACTCCCATATTACCCGGGACAGAATATGTGCTTATATTCACTCCTTGAATGAGTGGATGAGTTTATTTTCATGAATTAGCAGTGAGACCACCAGAGGAGGGTCACTCAAGGGAAATTACACTAAAAACAAGTCAGCAAAGAATAGGAAAAGATGGGGCCCCTGAGTGGTTCAGTCAATTAAGTGTCTGACTCTTGATCTCAAGTTGGTGAGTTCAAGCCCCATGTTGGGCTCTGCACTGGGCATAAAGCTGACTTTAAAATAATAATAATAGGGGCGCCTGGGTGGCTCAGTCGGCTGAGCATCCAACTTCAGCTCGGGTCATGATCTCGCGGTCCGTGAGTTCGAGCCCTGCGTCAGGCTCTGTGCTGACAGCTCGGAGCCTGGAGCCTGTTTCGGATTCTGTGTCTTGCTCTCTCTCTCTGACCCTCCCCTGTTCATGCTCTGTCTCTGTCTCAAAAATAAATAAACGCTAAAAAAAAAAAAAAAAAAAAAATTAAAAAAATATAAATAATAAAATAAAATAAAATAAAATAAAATAAAATAAAATAAAATAATAATTGCCCATACAGTGCTACCTTATAACATGTTCTGAAATAAAATTCACTTTGAATAAAACTTAAATGTTGTAAAATGAGAAAAACAAAGACAGAAGGAGAGAGAGAGAGAAGGCAGGGGAAATGATGCCCAGAAAGGCTGAATAAGGAATGTGACAAATATTACCCCCAGAACAAAAAAAAAAAAAAAAAAAAAACAATAAAACCAGATAAAACTATCAAAACCAACTATTTAAGACCTGGATATTGACCAAAAACATACAAAAATTTGAGAAGTGTTTATTCAAGAAAATCTACTGAATCTCGGTAAGAACGAGAGAAGTGTGGGGTGGTTTAACCTGGAGTTCCCACCATCCCACACCGACTCCCAATCCCTTGGTATGAAGTCCCACCAGGGAGAGCGAGCTGTGGAGACAGGCAGCCGCACTTAGCCAGAGGGAGCTAAACTTCACTGGAGCACAGCAAAAAGAATTCCATGCTTAGGGGCATTTTCAAAAACAATAATGATTCCAGGCACAAAAAAAATCAGGGAGGCCAATATCACATCTAGCTTGAATTTGCAATACTAGTTAGGGCAAGCAACAGATCAGGAAATCAACCAGAAATTTAACAGTGAGAATTAGAAATGAGACCATCAACATAGGCCTCGACAAAAAAAAAAAAAAATCTGTTTTCCTGCTATGTGCACAGGACTTTAACCATGTAGGAAAGAAATTAAAAGGCAACTCATCCCTAGATGAATGTGACCCTTGCAAATGCAGAAAGCAAAAGCCTGGGCTGACTTGTAAACTGCCTGAACTTTGAAAGCATTCCCACAAGCCTCTTGAGAACCACTGACAAAGGATGGGGCCTCATTGTTTCAAAGAATTTAAACACAACCTCTGATCAATCATAGGCTGACCACTAAGATATCCTGACCCAAGGGCAACTACAAGAAAATTAGACTTAAAAACAAGAAAGTTAGAACCAGCAGAGACATCAGCAGCCACATACTGTGGGAGACACAGACTCCAAAGAATGAGTTCAGGTAAGTCATTAAACAAAGAGAACAAACAGCTCTGGGGGGAAAGGAATCAGAATGCAGACTATATTATCAAAAATGTCCAGATTTCAACAAAAAATTTTAACAGGCAAAAATGGAAGAGTGTGACCCATACACAGGGACCGGGGGACAGGCAGTTTGAATAAAATGTCTCCAGAGGAGCCTAGATTTCAGACTTAGGCAGCAGAAACCTCAAAGCTTAGATTATAAATATGTTCAAAGAACTAGAAGAAACCACTTATAAATTAAAGTATGAGGACAATAACTCATCAAATAGAAAATATCTATAGACAGAAATTGTTTTTTTAAAAAAAGGAAATTCCAAATTGAAAGAACTAAAATGAAAAATTCACTAGAAGGGTTCAATAGCAGATTTGAGTTGGTATAAAAAGAATCAATAAACCTGAAAATAAAAATGATCAATCAAGATGATCCAATATGAAGAAAGGAAGAAAAGAAATATGAAGTAAAATTATTTTTACAAAAGACTTGTGATAAAGAACCTGGCTTCATTTTTTGATGTTTGACTACTGATTTATTTTAAGTCTTACCTCCCCCTTCCCTTTTGACACATTTGTACAGCTTGATAAGACAGTCCATGTGCCCCCCAAACTTTGACCCCAGGGGGAAATTCGAATTTCACAAATCCCAGTCTGCATACAGGAACTTCTCTTTTATAGCCATTATAAAGAACTAACCCACTCCTGCCTCACTCAAACCATGCCAGACATGTCTGTATGCACCCTACTCTGCCTAGGTGAGTAATAAGTTTTCTCTCAAATTCTCCTGTTATATAAGGTGCAATCAATAAACATCCCACTAATTGGGAAGGGGGTCCATTCTACCTCCACAGGTTGACCACAAAACAGGAGTGAAAGAGGGGACCTCTCTACCAATCTTACAGAAAAGGATTATAAGAGAATACGATAAATAAACTTAGGCCCCCTAGATAAGTGACATGAAATGGACAAATTCCTAGAAAGACACAAATTACTAAAGCTGACTTAAGAAAAAACAGAAAACTTAAATAGACATATAACACGAAACTGGATTAGTAATTTTAAATCCTCCAGTAAAAAAAAGCTCAGGCAAATTATACCAAACACTGAAAGTAAAAATAATAGTAATCCTTTATTACAAACTCTTCTAGATAAGAGAAAATATTTCCCAGCTCATTCTTTAGGGATAGTATTTCCTCTGATACCAAAGGCAGAAAAAGATATCCTAAGAAAAAAAATACTGTCTTAACATATAAAATAATTTGGATTTTTAAATTTCTTCAATCTTAGTCATTTGCATCTTTCTAGAAATATATCAGTTTCATCTAAAATTTCCCTTTGTGAGGGGACAGAGTGTTGTTCAAAATATCCCTGTGATTTTCTTAATACAAAAAGCAGGGCTGTCATTTCTGAAATTATGGAAATTTTCAATATCTGTGCTGTCTAGTACAGTAGCCATGAGCCACATGTGTCTTTTTAGCATTAAAAATTTTTTTAATGTTTATTCATTTTTGAGAGAGAGAGAGAGAATGAGAATGGCGGGGGTGGGGGGGGGACACAGAGGGAGAGAGGGAGACACAGAATCTGAAGCAGGCTCCAGGCTTTCAGCTGTCAGCACAGAGCCCAATACAGGGCTTGAACCCATGAACCGCAAGATCATGACCTGAGCCAAAGTTGGACGCTTAACTGACTGAGCCACCCAGGGACCCCTTGTGAGCATTTAAAAGAGTACCTGTCAAGTCTGAAACATTTGAATTTTATCTTTATTCTTGTAGGAAATTTTCACAGATTTTAGAATTCTAGATTGTCAATTATTCTCTCAGTAATTTGAAGATATCATTCCATTGTCTTCCGGCCTTCAATGTTTCTGTTAATAAGTCAGCCATAAGTCTAATTTTTTTATTCTTTGACAGTGTACTATTCCTTATCCCCAGCTACAGCAGTTTTTGGAATTTTTCTCTTCATCTTTGGTTTTCCACCAGTTTATTACAATATACTAAAATACAGATTTTTTAAAAATCCTGCTTGGTTTTATCAATAATACTATTATTTGATAGCTTTCATCAGTTATGGAAAGTCTTCAGCCAGTCTTATCCCATATCCCTTCTGCCCCATTCTCTCTCAACCCTTTGTGTGAACTCCAATTACACACTTCTGACTTTTCAGTATCTCTAGGTCTCCTTCAATCTCTTCAATAATTCTTCTACTTCACTAATTTTCTATCAGCTCTATCAGACTCTAATCAGACTCTATCAGACTCTAACGAGACTCTCAAACTCACCCATTAAGTTCTTAATTTCAATTATTATGCTTTCAAGTCTAGATTTTCCTTTTTCTTTCAAAAGTTTCCAGTTCTCTGCTAAAAATGGTAAATCATGTCTTTTCTATGAACAAGGTAAGCATAACTATATCAAAGTTGCTCCTGAAAACTCCAATAACAGAGGCCCCGATGGATCTAATACTGTCTTCTGTTGCTTCTATTTGATTTTGTTCCTGTTGTTTGATCATCTGTGCTTTTTATTATGGACTAAATATTATATTTGCAAAATTTCTATTGTGATAATTTGAGGCCTTGCATAATGTTACCATCTTCCAAACGGATTTTCATTTGCTTCTGTGAACCACCTGAGACAAATACAATAGATTACGTCAATCTGCTCTCAGGGTTTCAATATCTTCAAAGTGGAGATATGGTTTCTGTGAGGGTCTATCTACATCCAGTTCCTTACCTATAGATTGTAGCCCTCCAGGATCCCAATACCAAATAAGAGTGGTTCGCCAGGGCCACACACTCCCCACATTAGCAGGGCCCAAATTCCAATCCCTATCCCTCTCGTCCTAAAAGAATATCAAGTGTATTGCTCAGTTTTTCAGCTTCTTAGTCTTTCAGCTGATCCCCCTAGAAACTAGTAAGCATTCATAAGAGATAACTCCAAATAATAGCTTTATCTCCCTAAACCTTTTTCTTCCTTTTCACTCTTATTTCTTTTTAAAGAATGTCTTTTTTTTATGTTATTTATTTTTGAGAGAGAGAGTGTGTGTGTGAACAGGGAAGGAACAGAGAGAGAGGGAGTCACAGAATCTGAAGCAGGCTCCAGGCTCTGAGCTGTCGGCACAGAGCCAACATGGGGCTCAAACTTATGAACCATGAGATCATGACCTGAGCTGAAGTTGGACACTTAACTGACTGAGCCATCCAGGTGCCCCTCACTCTCTTATTACCTCTCAAATACCTTCAACAGATTTTTTTTTTTTTTTTTTTTTTTTTTTTTTGGTGATGGACATAAGCCAGCTTTTCTAACTGTTGTCAGAAGACTGGTTTCCAACTATTTTCTATGCCATAATTGCAAGTGGAAATGTCAACCCACTCTTAACTCTCCCATTTTCAGTCAATGCCTAAAAATCCCAACTCCCTCCTATATGACTCACTCTTCTCTCTGATGAAAATTCTCCCTAATTTCATCTATCCTCTCCTCCTTTCCCATATGAAAATTAGAAAGGTCCCTACATGTTTACAACCTAATCTCCTCAATTTGTGTTCTTCACCCTTATTTTTATCTACTCAAGAACTTTACCACATCATTATCCTCTCCACAGCTGCCTCCACAACAGCATTGAACCTAGCTAAGGGCCTACTCCTGTTCTCCTCCTATTCAATTCAAGCAACCAGCTACCATTCCATTTCTCTCACTCCCATCTGCCAAAATTTAAAAATGTGGTCTAATCTCATAACTCTATTTCCCCATGACATACTCTTTAAACCTCCTGGGAATAGGATTTTGTCCTCATCTCTACAATGAAATAAGGCTTTCAGTATTCCTTAGAAGGAAAAGCTTCGTTACTAAAACAATAGTATACTCTCAGTTAATTATTCCTAGCCCCTCTAGAATAGGATGCGACTGACCATGCCCTCGGACTACAAACTCTTCTCCCTTGACCCTTCTGGACACCACAGTCTCCTAGCTCCTTTCTCTCTGCAATTCTCAAATGTTCTTGCTGATTCTTCTTCTTTCACTTACCCCTTAAGTTTCTGCCATTTGCAAGATTCTATTCTTAAGCCTCATCTCACTTCTCTGTTAAAGAATTTTAAATCTACATCTCCAACTCTGCTCTCCAAAGCTCTTCAACTTTCCAACTTCCTGCTCATTAATATTGGCAAGCACTTCGAATGCAACATGTTTCTAATTCAAGTTATTATTCTCCTCAAACTAGATTTTCTGCCTGCATACTTATTGCATCCAGATTCATGACATCATCATCATCCTTGGGCAGCAAACAGTAGTCATCTAATCTCTTTCACTCCGTTACTAATACTCTATTACCAAATTCCATCGCTCCTGCCTTCAAAATGTGTCCTAAATAGATTCTCTCCTTTCCAACTTGATTAGCACTGTCTGAAATCAGATTGTCCCAAAAGGGTAGCCCTAAGATCACAACAGTTTCTTAACAGGTCTCTCAACCACTAATTTCTTTTCTTTGATCCGTATTTCACATAGGAGGTATTTTATGAAGTGCTTTTTCAAAACACTTCAGGGTTCCTCACTGCAACTCTGAAATCTAACCTATTGTAATGATTAATTTTATGTGTCAACATGGCTGCATCACAGAGTTTCCAGATATTTGGCTAAACGTTATTTCAGGGTGTGCTGTGGCACCTGGGTGGCCCAGTCAGTTAAGCATCCGACTTTGGCCCAGGTCATGATCTTGCAGTTCCTGAGGTCAAGCCCTGCGTCAGGCTCCGTGCTGACAGCTCAGAGCCTGGAGCCTGTTTCAGAGTCTGTGTCCCCGTCTTTCTTTGCCCCTCCCCCAGTCACGTTCTGTCTCTTTCTCTCTCAAAAATAAACAAACATTAAATAATAATAATAGACATTATTTCAGGGTGTGTCTGTGAGGGCTTCTGAATGAAATTAGCATTTGAACTGGTAGATTCGGTAAAGCAGTTCACCCTCCCCAATGTGGGTAGGCATCATCCAATCTGTTGAGGGCCTGAAGAGAACAAAAAGGCCAAGGAAAGAAGAATTTGGCCCCTCTAGTCTGATCACTGGAGCTGTGACACTGATCTTTTGTTCTCAGTACTCTCAGTTCTCAGACCTTCAGACTGGACTGAAAGCTACATCTTTAGCTCTCCTGGTTCTTAGACCTCCAGACTTAGACTGAATTACATTACCACCTTTCCAAGGTCTTCAGCTTGCAGACAGCAGACTGTGTAACTTCTCGGCTTCCATGACTGCATGAGCCAATCCCTATAATAAGTATCTTCCTATATCTATATCGTATTTGTGCTGTTTCTCTAGAGAACTCTGACTAACACACCCATCTTTCAGGTCTCATTTCTTACTAAAGGTTTTTACAATATCATTTTTCTGATGAAAATGGTAAGTTGGGAAAGCCCCAGCTTGGCATCTAAGTCTAAAAAATGACTTAAAAACAAACTGAGTTAACCACTATAAACTCTGGAGAGAAAGGAAGGAAAGGAGGGAGGGAGGAAGGAAGGAAGGAAGGAAAGAAGGAAAGAAGGAAGGAGAAAAGAAAAGAAAAGAAAAGAAAAAAAGGGAAAGGATAAAGAAAAATAAAGGGAGAAAGAATGAACAAACAAAAGAACTACTTGAAGATTCTGATTCTGAAGAGTAAACAAAATAAATAGATTATTAGGAGAAACAGAAATCTGGAGACATGATGGACACCAAGGTGAGTTTCATGTGTTTGGTTTTTGGTTTTCTGGTTTGGGGTTTTTGGGGGGGGATGGAGGGGCCATAGCTTTGCCCTAAGAACAGGCCATGGACACAGAGAAGTGGGTAATACAGGCAGCTAAAACTTTAAGAGAAATCCTACAGACTGCCTGGCCAGAAGAAAGGGAAAAGAGCCTGAGCAACCACAGCTAGCTGCCAGAGCAATCTAGAATAGGAAAGAGCTGAAGAGGGATTCCCCTAATTCTTATAAACATTGTACAAGTCTCAGGTTGACCCCTTAACACTATAGATGCGTAGGACGGACCCAATGCAACATCATAAAGGCTTTAAAAATTAAACTAAAACGTGAACTTACAGGAGACAAGACATATAGTCTGAGCCTAATGGGGTCTGAAGCTAATTGCCAATGAAATTTCTAAAAATCATGAAGACCTCAGTGGCTCAGTCAGTTGAGTGTCCAACTTCAGCTTAGGTCATGATCTCACGGTTGGTGAGTTCAAGCCATACATCAGGCTTGCTGCTGTCAGCACATAGCCCACTTTGGATCCTCTGTCCCCCCCCCCCCCCCCCCGCTCATGCACGTGTTTGCTCGCTCTCTGTCTCAAAAATAAACATTAAAAAAAAAAATCACTTGTTGAAAATAAGAAATTTTTAAAAATCAACATTCTTCAGTGGAATTTAACAGAATTCAGAGTCTTCACAAAATACTAGTAACTATATCCAAGGCTCAACCCAAAATTACTTGACATACAAAGGACTCAAAATAATTGACCATTCTAAAGTGAAAGCAACTAACAGATACCACCCTTAAAATGACTCAGAGGTTAAAATGAGCAGACAGCGACTTTAAACCAGCTATGATAACTGCTCACTGACAGAAAGGAAAAGACACTAGAATGACTAAAAAGATAGGAAATCACAACAGAGAAATAAAAATTTCCTTTCAAAATGGAAATTTTAGGGGTGCCTGGGTGGCTCAGATGGTTAAGCATCCGACTTCGGCTCAGGTCATGATCTCACAGTTCTTGGGTTCGAGCCCTGTATCGGGCTCTGTGCTGACAGCTCAGAGCCTGGAACCTGCTTCAGATTCTGTGTCTCCCTCTCTCTCTGCCCCTCCCCCACTTGCACTTTGTCTCTCTCTCAAAAATAAACAAACACTAAAAAATAATTTATGAGGGGCACCTGGGTGGCTCAGTCAGTTAAGCATCTGACTTCAGCTCAGGTCATGATCTCACGGTCAGTGAGTTCAAGTCCCGCATCAGGCTCTGTGCTGACAGCTCAGAGCCTAGGGCCTGCTTCAGATTCTGGGTCTCCCTCTCTCTCTGCTCCTCCCCCACTCACACTCTGTCTCTCTCTCTCAAAGATGAATAAATGTTTAAGAATTTTTAAAAATAATAATAATAATAATAATTTAAGAAAATGGAAATGTTAAATGGAAAATTATAATATCTGAAATTTAAAAATTCAGTGTATGAGCTTAATAGCAAAATAGAGATATAAGAGTGCAGAGTCAATGGCTCAAACTTTATCAGTACAAGTTATCTAACCTGAAAAAGAAAGAAAAAAAGATTGAACAGAAAGATGAACAGAGACTTATGGACTTAAGGCTTATTTTATCAAAAAAATCAAACATATGCGTAAATGGAATCCCAGAAGATACAAAATGAGTCAAAAAATAAAGTAAAATAAATATTGACCAAAAACATCCTAGATTTTATGAAAGACAAATATATAAACTCAAGAAGCTCAATGAACCCCAAAGAGGAAAAATTCAAAGCAAACTAGATCCAGATAATCAACTGCTGAAAACCAAAGATAAAGTCAAAATCTAAAGCAGCCAGAGGAACATGATATACTACATAGAGGGAAACATTTTCAGTGGCACTAGATTTCTTATCATTACCTATTATCTTCTTTCAAGGCATCCAGAGGACAGTGGAACAACATCTTTAAAAGGTTGAAAGGAAAAACGATCAACCCAGAATTCTATATCCAGCACAAATGTACTTCAGGAATGAAAGCAAGATAAAGACATTTTTCAGATAAAGGAGAACCAAGAAAATCCATTACCAGCAGAACATCACTACAAGTAACACAAAAGGAAGTTCTTCAGGATAAAAGGAAATGACAGCAGAGCAAAAACTAGATCTTCAGGAACGAATGTTAAGCATAAGAAATATTTAAGTAAATTATACCCAATAAAGTAGGAAAAACAATTTAAGAAAATCTGTTTCTAACCTGGAATTCTATATGCAAACTAATAATCAAGTATGGTAGTAGAATAAAGACATTTTCAGAAGTGCAGATCTAAAAAAACTTCACGTGTTCCTTCTTATGAAACTACTAAAATATATGCTTGACCAAAATGACAGAGTAAAACAAGAAAGAGGACACAATGAGAAGGAAACACAGTACATAAAGTACATGTACATAAGTAATTTCCAAGATGACAGAGAAAGGAGATCCCAGAATGGCAACTGTGCACAGGCACAGAGGACAACCTCTAGACTGGAGGACAACAGTTTAC
Source organism: Panthera pardus (assembly GCF_024362965.1). Classification (NCBI taxonomy): domain Eukaryota; kingdom Metazoa; phylum Chordata; class Mammalia; order Carnivora; family Felidae; genus Panthera; species Panthera pardus. The sequence continues at coordinate 7,874,064 of NW_026526655.1, forward strand.
ATCAGAGCAGGATCAAAAGACAGACTGGTATCACCAAGATCTCTACTACCAAAGTATTTATTGTCTTTTTAATCCAACACAGATTCCCTGATTGAGCCTGATTTCTTGTTCTTGGCTTGAGTTCACCATAACCTGATAAAAGTTCCTTCTTTGTGCTCCAGAAACTTGATTCAGCTGAGGCCACTCACTGCACCACACAGAAGTATTCTACTTTGATCAACTCTGGAGCTTGTGAATTAATTATAGGACAGATTATCTGTAGTATGCTCCCTTTTATGTAACAAAGAAAAAAAAAAAGAATCACACACACACCCATATGCTCATCTGTGAGAAGAGGCATACAGAACAGTAACACAGAACTAGTGAGAATGGTTACCTATGGGAGAAGGAGGGCAGGGTGAAAAAGAGGCAGGTGAAAACTGGGAAAAGAAATGAACGGGAAGTAACACTTTACAGCATATACCTTTCTGTATGTTGACTTTTGAAACCACGTTCATGCTCCACATACTCAAAAAATCAACATAAAATAAGAACAGGAGAAACAACCCAAAATGTAATGTAAACAAAAACAAATGATCCCAACTATCTTTAAAATGAGAAACACAACATACTAAAGGAATGAGGGAAGAACTAACACAAAGAATTCTTGAGCATAGTATTTAACCCTTAAGTTAAAGACAAATAAGAAGTATAAATAAAAATTAAAGCCTAATTAATAAGTTTTTCACAGTTTTAGGTTGGCAACCCTAAAACTACTTTCTGTATATTCTAGGATTTGTCAAGTAAATGAATATATTGTAATCTAAATATAAGTAAATATATTGTAAATATAAGTAGAAAGGTTAGAATAAACCCTGTGGTGTTGAAATGGAATTGGAGGTATCACTATAATCAATGGTTTATAGTATATAGAGATAAACACAGAAATACATACATACAAATGTATACAAGTATGTACATGTATATATCCTTATGTGATCTAGCTCTGTCCTCTAAAAGGGCCTAAAATCAATAATATTCAGTAGCAATAAGCCCAGATTTCAGTTTCTAAATAACATTCACTGCTAAAAGGAACCAGCCTCCTTAGAAAAATGGCCAGTTCTGAGGCTGGAGTGGAGGAGGTACAATAAGAGCCTAGAAGAGGGGTTGGCAAACTACAGCCTAAAGACCACATTCAGTCAGGCACCTGTCTTTGTAAATAAAGTTTTATTGGAACATAGCCAAACTCATTCATTTACAAATTGTCTATGGTTGGTCTCCTGCTGAGGGTGGGGTTAAGTAGTTACAACAGAGACTATATAGCCCTCAAAGCCAAAAATATTTACTATCTGGCCACTTACAGTAAAACTTCGCCAAGCCCTGGCCTAGATAGAATATCTTCTTGTTCCAGACAGTAAGAACACACCCAAAAATAATGGGTACATGTCAAAAGTTCATAGAAGCCAGTCGAAAAGCTTCCTACTGACCAAATATATGACAATTTCACTATCAAAAATTTTACATATAATGGCTTACATATAATCCATTAAGTAAAGTAAGAATCCATGAGTTCATACTGATAGAAACAAATAAATAAAAGGGAAAGCTTTCTTACTTACATCAGAATCCTAACATTTTAACAAATGAAAAAAAAAAATGGAATTAAAAAATTACCATTGGCAATCATCATCACGCTAATTCATTAGATTCATCAATGGATGCTAAAACTAGTAGGTGAAAGTTTGAGGAGTAATCGGATATTTAATCATCTCAAACTATTCACAGATAGTTATTAAATACAAAGAGGAAAAGTGTATCTTTACAGTGGAGATATCTAGCAGACCAACTTAACCAACCGATCAAAGTCAACACCAGCAACGGGACAAATCAACATCATATGCCTCCTGATAAGATACATTAAGAAAAACATGTCACTTATGAAATACCAGTAAAACCCAAATTGAGGGGTTTACTACAAAATAACTGGCGTATAGGTTTCAAAAATATTATTCATGAAAGGACTCTTCCAGATTAAAGGAGACTAAAGACACATGATACTCCATGCAACTTGTGATCAGGATTTTTGTTTCATATAAAGGACAGAATTAGGAAACTTGAAGATACTTGAATAAGATCTATAGATTGGTTAATGGCATTATATCGATGTTAATTTCCTTATTTTGATCGCTGCACAACAGTCATAAGAGAATTGCCTTTGAATGTCTGCAACTCACTCTCAGCTCAAAACAAACAAACAAACAAACAAACAGGCAAGTGGGGAGGGATGTTCAAGTAAATGTGGTAAAATGGTAATGCTGAAGAATCTGGTGAAGAGGACAGAGTAATTCTTTGTACCACTCTTGCATCTTGACTATAGATCTGAAATTACATGTTTTCAAAAGAATCCTAGTTTCTAATTATAATGTCATATCTGTTTATTAAGTTACACTTTTTTTATCATGCTAAAGAACATTCACAACAATTGATAATATAACTAAAAAACGCCCCCTAACATCCTTTACAAATGATGTCCTAAATAAAAGAAACTCAAATAATCAGTTAAAGGATATGTGGGCTACAAGATCATTCCATCCTGTTTCATATGGGCCAAAACAGATTTATTAGCTGCAAGCTCAAATAAAGTGATCTCAAATGAGAGTTATGTCAGTAAAAACCCTGCCTCTCAACAGGTCAGCAGTGACTTTACTCACTTATATTTTACAAAATATTTTGAGGATTTAAAAAGATTAAATGTCCTGAAAGGGACAACAACCCAGCACTTTTTGCAAACACAGCTGTTGGTTAAAGCTCTTGAGAAAAGAAAAGTTCTGGAATGAGAATCAGTTTGAGGAAGAGACAATGGTTATAAAATATTAAGAAAATTTTGGAATCTTTTCCTATTATTCTAATAGCTGACTTATTTCTGAAAATGTGCTTCATTACTGCATGTAGCACTATATGCTCCTCAGCTCTGGGCCCGGAGCAAGGTCCCTACTTTCATGGTATTTACAATCTAGGGGCTGAAGACAAACAGGTAAACAGACAACTAAACAAGGCACAATCTAGGGGGCAGAGAAGACAAGGAAACAAACAACTTACCATGGAGGTAAAAAAGAGTGATGAGATCGTGACAAACAGGATGAGGAAAGAGGACACCACTTTCGCTTTGGTGATTAGGAAAAGCTTCTATTGAGGAGATAATACTGGAGCTAAGATCCAAATGATGAGAAGTCCACACGTGAAGGTCTCAGAGTAGAGCCTTCTTGGCAGAGAGTATGACAAGTGCAAAGACAACAAAGAAGAAACAATCTCAACATATTCAAAGAAGTGATTTTAAAAGGCATCCTCATTAGGGGCACCTGGGTGGCAAGGTCGGTTAAGCGACCAGCTCCTGGTTTCGACTCAGGTCATGATCTCACCTTTGAGGGCTTATAGCACTGAGCCTCCTTGGGATTCTCTCTCTCCCTCTCTCTCTGCACCACACCCCCCCCCCCTCACATGCCCTCTTTCTCTCTCAAAATAAATAAACATTTTTTTAAATAAATAAAATAAAAGGCCTCGTTAATACTCTCAGTATAGGAGATAATACCAAAGAATTGTCAGTTTTGTATTAGGTATGATAATGGTATTATGACTGTATATAGAAAAGTTCATCATTGCATAGCATATATATGTACATATATGTACTATACAAAAAATGATATCAGGGATTTCTTTAAAATATTTCGGAAAAAAAAAGAAAAAAAAAGGGATGAAGAAGGCAAATGTGCAAAAATTACTGATTTGGGGAAATGGGGAAATGGGGAAATGGGGGTTGATAAACGACTCTAGTTTTTGTATGTTTGAAATTTTTCGCAATTTTTAGAAACTTCACATTAAAAGTGGCAATACCTCCTACCTTCTTTCTCTGACTTTACTGTATCAGCTCAGCTCTCACCTTCTCAGTTCCGCGTTCTGACTACCTCCTTTAAGGACATATAAATGAAAGCTTTAAGGATACTCTTCAACACTAGATACACTCCATGGTGTCAGTTTCCGTGACCAAGCTAATCTACCTAAGGCAGGGATAGAACCCAGAGAGAAGTTACATAAGAGAATATAAAATAAACAGCCACATATGGTTAAACAGCAAATCATTCTTTCTGAGGAAAACAAACAAACAGACAAACAAACAAAAAGGGAATTGCCTAGACCATGGACCATCCTCCCAAAGATTAAAAAACACAATAGGCTTCTTCCTGCCTCCAATCCCTGGAGACTGCTCTGGCAAAGATTTCCTGATTGTGAAATCCTACTCTCAACGTTCAATCTTGATCTTATTTGACCTTGCACTTGACAGAGTTGAACATTCCCCCTCTTCTTGAGACTACTTCCTTAGCAGACATGACAGGCAGGCTAAATATGCCTGTACCCCTTCCTTTTAAGGAAGGCAAGCATCTTCTGCCTCAGGTGACCAATTCTGAAGGAACCAGGAATGGGTCCCTAACCCAACAATCTGGTAATACAGTAGAGTCATTTTTCTGAAAACCCTTCTGATAGCAAATTACTACAACTGCTAAACAAAATCTTGCCAACTTCTTGAGAGCACAGTTGAGCTCTCAAGAAAGAAACGAAAATCCCCGGGAGCTAAAATTCAAGGAGAGCTAGAAACCAGAATACATAGAAGCTGAGGGTCTCCCAGAGACCCTGGGGGCACATCCTGGTGTCAGTGCCAAGAGGCTTGTAGTTGAAAGCCGCAGGAGGGCCAGGAGATAAAGCTCTGACCCTATGAAATGTAGACATATAGAAGTTAGCCTCCTGACAAATAATCAAGACTCTTAAAGGGCCATCAATTCAGTGAAAAGTTAGGCTAGAAAAAAATGCACCTACAGTGAAGAAAAACAACAAATGTGTGTGTGTTGACCTGGGCTCCAGCTGGGAACACAGGTGAGTTTCCCCTCGAGAATGCATAACGGGGGCTTTTAGGGGTAGCTACGCCCGAGCACAAACACTGACTTAAATAAAGTAAGTCTAGGCTGGTAGTATCCCAAGGTGCTAGCTGAACCAAAACATTCTCTCAGGACCATACACTTCAGAATATTCCCATACTCAAAAGCCTGAGAAGTGCTTACAAAACACATGAGGAAGACAGCTGGAGGAAGGGAGCCATCATGTTTGAGAGTCAAAAAGAAAAAAAAAAAACGCAAAATGTGGTACAAAATACTTTCAGGTCATAAAAATGACAAATACATAACATTTTAAAACTCTAATGTGTATAAAGAAAAGAAAAAAGAAAAACAAAGAGCTTACTAAAAGACAGATGTTAAAAGAATTAAATAGAACTTTCAGAAATGCAAAGTAACTAATGTTGGCAGAAAACTTTATAGGTAAATGCACTAGCCTTTCTCCGTGATTACAGCAGATGGCTAAAAGCAAAAGTATAATATTGTCTGATATGGTTCTCAGTGTATGTAAAGGAAATATAAAGACAACTAGTTATAAAGTAGGGAAGATAAAGGGGCCTAAATGGTGGTAAAGTTCCTACATTTCACCTAAAGTGGTAAGATATCGATATTAAGACTATGACCCAAATTTATCTTTATTTTTTTACATTTTTTTAGTGTTTATTTTTGAGAGAGAGAGACAGAGGGCAAATGGGGGAGGGGCAGAGACAGACAGATAGAAACAGAATCCGAGCAGGCTCCAGGCTCTGAGCTGTCAGGACAGAGCCCTACACGGGGCTCAAACTGACGAACCGTAAGATCATGACCTGAGCCGAAGTCCGACGCTTAACCGACTGAGCCACCCAGGCATCCCCCAAATTTATTTTTAAATTCAACACAATTCCTATTAGGCCCCAAGGTTTCTTGTAGATGCAGACAAGCTTATTTTAACATTTATATGGAAATGCAAAAGAACTAGCATAACTAAAATAATGGAAAAAATTGGAGGAAGCCTACTACCCAATTTTAAGCTATCCAGCAAAAGAGATCAAGACGGTGTGGTGTTTTCAAAGAGATCCATAACAGATCCATCTTAAACAAAAATCAATTTCAAATGGAGCTAACATAAACCTATAAAACGTTTAGAAGAGAACATAAGAAAAAAACTTTATGACCTAAGATTAGGTAAAGAGGTGCACCTGGCTGTTTCAGTCAGTAGAGCACGACTCTCAGTCTCAGAGTCATGAGGTCAAGCCCCACATTGCATAAAGCTTACTGTAAAAAATAAAAATTCAAAAAAATATTTTAAAAAAGATTAGAGAAAGAGTCTCAGAAATGACACCAAAAGCGTAATCCATCAAGGAAAAAAAAAAATCCATCTAGGACCTGGTCATTGACACAGCTGAATGATGAATTAAGAAATTTTTACTCAACATGCTGAACATTAGAACAGAAAACCAAAAAGAGTCATTAGAATCTCTGGAATCTCAGTTCATTTTATCCTTAAGAAGTAAAGTGGACAGGTAGAAGGGACTTATATAAATAATTATTTCATTTAAATGAAAGACATTGGCCGGACACCATTCACCTACCACCTATCATTTTAGGATCATTGTAAAAATCTCCAGGGAATTAAACTTGAAGCGTTTCAGACCCTCAGGGATAATTCTGGGGCTCCTGGCATCAATCAAGAGTTACCAATAAAGAAAAAAGACCATCTCATTGTTCTAGAACAAGGTTGATAATTCCATCATCTTGAACTCTAGTTCCCAACTGCTTCTTTAACTCATGAAGTATTAACTCTTAGTGAAATTTAGGTTTACAGTTTTAGTCAAAGTTTAAAAACCATTATACCTGAAAGCATAATTAATAAGAGACTTAGATTATGAAATATTTGGAGTGCCTGGCTCAGTCAGTGGAACATGTGACTCTTGGTCTCAGGGTTGTGGGCTTGAGCCCCACACTGGGTGTAGAGATTACTTAAAAATAAAACCTTTAAAAAATATTTTTTATTCATTTCTGCAATCCCAAAACCTAGCAAAGTGCCTGCTGAATAACTGCTCAATAAAGTCTGTGAAAAATTCACCACTTCTCAAAGAAAAATGAAATGCTGAATTTAAGAGACTGAAATAGTGAAACTCACCAAAAGTCTGTCACCAAAAGCCATTTGCCACAATCCATCAGACCAAATTGCTCTCACTCTCCACTCTCAAACATGTGACAGTCCCTCTGTCATTGGTCTAGTACTGGTCCACACTGCCTCTCTCCTAAACTGACACCTAAAAGCCCCTCATGCTTCCTATCCAGAATCCCACAGCCAGGTTACCCTTCCTAATGTATAGTTACGATCATGTCATCACCCTACTTAAATTCTCATGCCATCATCTCAGAAGATTCTTCAGCATCTGTTAACATTACTTGCTATTTTTGTGTCACCTCACACATCCTCTCGTGACTTCTCGTGTTGAATGAAACATCCACTTGTTCATTGGGTCAGTCACTTAACAAAAGTGTTTTGAGCTCCTACACCAGACCAGGTACTATGCTTGGCCCTAAGGAATACAATGGAAAAGAAAAAGAGACTCAATTCTTCCTTTCATAAGCTTAGTTTAGTGTAGAAGAAAGATGGTAATCTGACAATTATACAAACTGATATGTGATTTCAAACTGAAATGTATACCCTGCAGTGGGAGGACATAGAACACACTCAAGGAACGTGGCTATACCTTAGAGAAAAGGGGAAAGTGAGGTAAGGTCAATCTGGAATGAAAGCAGGGGCCACTCCATGCTAGAACTTTCAGAATATATGAAGAACTTTGGGTTTTTATCTTATAAAAGGGGGGAGGTACTGAAGTGTGTCAATCGGGAAGGTGACATGATCAGAATACATTCTGATAAGATCCCTCTAGCTTCAGGGTAGAAAATGGATTGGAGATGAGGGGACAAGAATGAATGGGGCCCCCAGTGTGGTGGCTATTTGGTCAGACCATGTAAAAAAAAAAAAAAAATGATGGTACTGAGATCAAGAAATTTTAATCAAGAAACATGTAGGAGGCCAAAACAACAAAAGGTGATGGACTGGACACAGAGGGTGATAGAAAGAGGATGATCAAGGATAACTTCATGTTCACTGGCTTCTACAGGTGAATGGGTGATGGTGACATTCACTGGGACAAGCTTACTGGACTGGGGTAGACAAGAACAGATCGTCAGCCCAATATGGGACAAGCTGAGTATGAAGTGAGTGCAACGCCAACAGATGATATCAAACAGGCAGCTGGACATCTAAGTCAGGAGCTCTGACAACCTCTGGGCTAAAGGCAAATCTGGGAGTCACCAGAGAACAAATATCATTGAAGTTGTGAACACAAACAGGATCCGCCAAGGTAAAGAGCAGGGAGAAAAAGGAAAAGGAGCCTAGGATGAGATATGAGGAGCCTCAAAGTTCAATAGGCAGGGAGAAGACAATCTCAAGATAGAGAAGGAATGGCCTCCTCTAAAGGAGGTGTAAGAGAAAACTCAGGAGGGTGTGATGTCAAGAATCAAGATTTCAAAAGGTAGTGGGCAATAAATTCGTACACTGCTAGAAGTGAATTAAGAATTGAGTGTTCATCAGCAATGGCAGCATGGATGTCAGGGGAGCTGGGCGAGAGCGGTTTTAGTAAGTATGGAAATAAAAACCAAACAGAAATAAGCTGAGGTATTAATAGGCAGGGAGGATATAGAACTAATGAACTCAGGAGATTCTTCTGTGGAATCTGGCTGTGAAGAGGGAGAGGTGAAGTTAAAAAAAAATAGAGTTTCCATTTGTTGTTGCTATCATTTTCAATAAAGGAGAAACTTGAGTGTGTTAGAATACTGATAGGAAAGAAGAGTTGAGAAGGTGGGGCCAAATATAAATGATAGCTTCTGGGAGGGGAGAATGGGGAGGATGGGTGGGTACATTTTGACTAATACTGCCCCAAATATTCCTTGTACTCCTCAAGCTTACACAATTCACTCATCCTCCACTCTAACCTCGCTCTTAAAATTTTACCCATTAAAGTACAGCTCAAATTCCCTATCTTCCTTCTGTGAACCTCACCTAAATTCTCTAGCTCTTGGGATCCTTTCTCTGTAATCCCATAGGGTGCTATGTTTTCCACATTTATTTCACCACAAAATCCTGTACAGCAGGTTCCACAGGATACACACCTGGAAATGAACATTCTACTTCCTGTCTAGCTCATGTCCTACCCCTCAATACAGCCTTTCCTAACCATACTAGAACAAAGTAATACCTCCCTTATAAAGTCCTGAACAATCACATCATTCAGAGTGTTAAGTATTTAAGATCCTAGAATGTAAGCTTCAAAACTGTGGGGACTTGTCTGTCTGGTTCGCCACTAGATCCCCAGTGCCTAGTAGGGCTGGCACACAGCAGGCACCCAGGAAATGTTTACTGAATGAATTAATTTAAAAAGATGCCCCGTTACTCTTCAACAACGGTAAATTATTTAAGAGCAGGAACTATGTCTTATGGCTATTTTTACACAGTGCCCTACAAAGTAGAATGAATGTTCTTGATAACACAATGATAATTTATTATGGCCTAATGTCACAAGGGGGAACTGAAAAGACAGAGTGGCAATATACCTTGACACTAATGAAAAAGAGTGAAAAGCCTATGTAATGTTTCTCAACTCTAATTTAAAAAATAATAACAGTTGTCTTCAAAGCACTACAACATTTCCCCACATTCCAGCATTTAAGAAAACCCTTAAAGATAATTGAACTATCTTTCCCCTGCTTATGAAGTGCTTTTATAAATTCATGTAACATTAGAATTTTGGTGCCTATTGTAAGATTTATATGAATTCTGGAGTTTAATAATTTTCACATCTTGATAATATACAGGAATACATTAGTAAAGGCAGGAAATACATTAAGAAAATTGCTAGAATGGATCTAAGTATCATCTCCCTGCCTAATAAAGACAGAATCATCTTATTGCCATCAAAGTACCAGAGTTCTAGTCATAAATAACACAACAACAAATACAAGATATGCAATGAGGCAGCATACATACCCCAAATCAAAAGAGATCAACCCAGGGTCTTCTCAAATATAAGCTTTGCTACCAAATAAGACCCCAAAATATTATGAGATGGTAACTGCTTCATTTTTTCAGCAAACAGCTTCATTTGTTGTGTGTACTTTGTACAGGATTATATTATAAATTCAATCTCATGTTTCTCTCCCATATTTTGTTACTATGATTAAAGTCCCATACAGAATTACCAAATTGGAACAAATAAGATTACACTTTAAAGACTTTCAGACCAACTGTCACTTTCAACCCCCTGATATCTATTCTCTCTTTGGAGATAAATGTGCAAACTTTGGAGACAAATTTTAGACAAAGTAGCAAAAGGCTCAGATCAAACAAAAATACCTTTAGAAACAAGAAGAAATATCTTTTCATCCAGTGAGGAAGGAACAGACAGAGAAATTTATGGAATCTAAAAGAATAGGGACCAAATAAAAACTTCCTTTTTTTAACAGAAATCGGAACCTAAAGAAGTGGAGGAAGGTACCCACTCATATCAGAAGTCATGCTCTGCATCAAATAGCAAAAGAGAGCGTCTCAAAAAAAAACAAGTTTGTTTGTTTGTTTGTTTGTTTTCATAACATGTGAGCAGTCACATTGGAATATCTCTGCCGTGATCGGTAATTTGGGCAAACACGGAATAAAATAATATTCTCTCCCTTGAAGTCATTCAGGGCAGTACTTCAGCAGCACTGAAAAAGCCACCCTAGAAGGTATCAGAAGTCGTGACGTGTACTGCATTAATTACTAGCCCGTGCCATCAAATACAATCTTTTCTTCATTACTTTTTGGGGGAGTTTCTTTATCTTTTCATTTTGGAAATTTAAATACACATACAAAGTAGAATCAATGAATGCATGCTCATCACTCAACTTCAACAATTAGCAATAAATAGTCAATGTTATTTCATCTACTCCTACACACATAAGCACGTGCACTTCATATGCCCATATATACATGTATATACTAAATTATACTGAAGCACATGGAAAGACTTTTAAATTCCCTTTTAAGAACCTTAAATCATAGGTCATAGATAGCAAAATATTCTATTCAGCAAACAATTCAGTAATAACTACTGTTATCACTTAAGGCCTTTACTTACATAAAGCATAAATTTTATGGAACAAGGTGATACAGGTGTAATCCAAATTTCATGCTGTGATACAGAACAGCTACTTAATAATAAAGCTGAGAATATAATGCATCCACCAGCTTTATGCATGATTTAAATGGTAATCAAAGCCATTATCTACCCACAAACACTAATCTCAAAAGTAAAAGGACAAGGGGAAAAGAGTTGCAAAGCTTACCCACACGGCCAATTTTACCAATTTAGAAAAATATGTAACTTTCAAAATCTATAGTTAAATGAACAGAAGGACTAACATATAGAAGAACTGAAAGTAGTTTTCCCTAGGTTCATATTATGTCAAATAAAATGTCAGTTTTCATGAAAACTTTTCTTTTTCATTTTACACAAGAGATTAATATCAACCTGGCTTCTGTGCGAATTCCTTATTTTTAAAAAATCTGTCAGTTATATCATTACTTTCTTCCTGGGAAATGCCTACTCTCGGGGCTGCAGCCACAAACATCTGGAATTTTCTACCTACAGACCCTTTTAGTCTTAAGCAAGGTAAGGCCTCGCTACAGACCATGCTCCTGCCAACGGCACAAGGTCCTTGCCGTGCACTGCAGACACTCCCAGAGGAAGACGTGCAAAATCCCAGGCAATTGTAGTGTCCCCGCAAAATCACAAAGAAGAATTCTAGCATTATTCAAGGCATCTGGAGGAATGCAGGACACCGAATTCCAAATGGCAAAAAGACAAAGACTAAATCCAGACCACAGATGGAAAGACAGGGAAACTTCGATGACCCCTAAGCCAACTCGCCAATTTTGAACCTGGTCTGTCAGCTCGGCACTCTGTACCGGGGGACCTGAAAGAGGCCTCTGAGGACAAACTGATGTTAGCCCTCCTTTCTGTAGGGAAATTACGCTTCATATTCACACGATTCAACACGAGTGAGTTTGAAAGATGGTGACTCTAGGATTTGCGGCTTTTCAAAATTCCACACTTCCCAGATAAAAACCTCCACCACCCACACGGACATCACCAAGGATTTAAGAGTTATGGACTTCAGGTAAGAAAAATAGGACAATCCAAGAAAACAAGTGCCCAAAAGAGTTCCAAAGAACACTGAAATGCAACTAAGACCTGCAGCATTTCTTTTCCCTGCCGCTTCAAAAACAGAACTCAAAACCAGCAGCACTGGAGACGCTGCTTCTCAGGGAGACAAAACAAACCTGAGGTCTACAGGCCCCAGGGAGATAAGCTGGTCTTCTACTTCCATTCCAGAGCTCTGGTTTCCCGGCGGTGATGCAAACCTTCTGAGCAGAGCACCAGAGTATGGGACACTAGCTCCAGGCAAAGTTCAAAACCTTAGGATCAGGGGCGCCTGGGTGGCGCAGTCGGTTAAGCGTCCGACTTCAGCCAGGTCACGTTCTCGCGGTCTGTGAGTTCGAGCCCCGCGTCAGGCTCTGGGCTGATGGCTCGGAGCCTGGAGCCTGTTTCCGATTCTGTGTCTCCCTCTCTCTCTGCCCCTCCCCCGTTCATGCTCTGTCTCTCTCTGTCCCAAAAATAAATAAAAAACGTTGAAAAAAAATTAAAAAAAAAAAAAAAAAAAAAAACCTTAGGATCATTTTAAAACTTCAGATTGCCAATGTTCAATTTTTCATTTATGGGGAAGCTACATCACTAAGATTCTGCTACCTCTAGATGCACATAAAATATAAAACTTATATTCATACGGAGGCTTTGTGCAAATTTCACTAATCCAGATGTGAGGAAATCCAAAGTTATGATTCCTACAGCAAGTGTAATCTTGGCAAACACGTATACATGCATTGTATTCTGTATTACTTCAGATGGTGGGGGCCCTAAAAGAAACTTAGAAGAAAGCATATTTTAATCACCACATCTAATTAATTACAAAGAAAAATTCTCAGAGATTAGAAAAATGCCTTTCTTCAGGAATAGTGGAGCTATTTCTTTGAGACAACTAACAAACCCTAGACCAAGCACTAAAGAATGTACTGGAAGAAACAATCCTTACCTGGCCTGAACACCATGGGCCAGGCAACTTAACAGGGTTTTCTCTAAACTCTCATTTCTAATTTAAGACAATCAGCTAGTGGTGTTTAAAACTTCATTTCAGGGGCATCTGGATGGTTCAGCGTCCAACTTCAGCTCAGGTCATAATCCCAGGGTCATGGGATCAAGCCTTTTGCTGGGCTTCACACCGAGCTTGGAGTCTGCTTAAGATTCTCTCTCTCTCCCTCTGCCCCTCTCCCCTGCTCACATACTCTCTCTCTCTCTAATAAAAAACTTAAAAAAAAAAAACACAAAACTTCATTTCAAATATTTAACACTCCCCAAACGTACCTTATGTGCCAATCGGATGCAGAATAAGCTCAATTTTAGCTCCACTTGAGGCAACAGAAGAAACATTTTAAGTCACCACAAAATGGATTAGCTACCATAAGATAAGTCAAATAATATTTGCTTATGTCCACTAATATAGAAAACAGTTTCACTGGTCCTTAGTTCAAGGTTAAAATGCCAGTTTCTAGGGGCGCCTGGGTGGCTCAGTCGGTTAGGCGTCCAACTTCGGCTCAGGTCATGATCTCACAGTCCGTGAGTTCGAGCCCCGCGTCGGGCTCTGTGCTGACAGCTCAGAGCCTGGAGCCTGCTTCAGATTCTGTGTCTCCCTCTCTCTCTGACCCTCCCCTGTTCATGCTCTGTCTCTCTCTATCTCAAATAAACATTAAAAAAAAAAATGCCAGTTTCTAGAAGGGTGAATGCTACTCAATAGGCTATAAGTTTAATGGAAGGCAGCAGAGCTTAAGTGGTTAAGAGACTTCTGCAGCCAAAATGCCCAGGTTTGAATCCTAGTTCTGCCACTGAAAAGCCGTCACTTTGGGCATATTACTTAACATCTCTGTGCCTCAGTCTCACTATCTAAAAGAGGCAATAACAGAGGCGCCTGGGTGGCTCAGTCAGTTGGTGTCCAACTTCAGTTCAGGTCAGGATCTCACAGTTCATGAGTTCAAGCCCTGCATCAGGCTCTGTGCTGACAGCTCAGAGCCTGGAGCCTGCTTCAGATTCCAGGTCTCCCTCTCTCTCTGCCCCACCCCTGCTCGCACTCTGTCTCTGTCTCTCTCTCTCAAAAGTAAATGAACATTAAAAAAGGCAATAACAAAACCTACCTTGTAGAATACTTGAATTCTAAATGAGGTAACATAGGTAAAGTTCTCACAACAGTTCCTGGCAGATAGTAAGCACTAAAAAAGTATTTGCTATTATTAATGTAAGGTCATTTATTTTACCTTGGCAGCAATCTTCATTTATTTGGAAAAGACCAAAAAAATCAGTCTCTGTAGCACAACAGTAATAAATGACCTTCCCTCCTCTTGCCTCCTTTCTCTGACCCTCTTGCTAACTAAAGACACAGTCCAAACTCCTTAGCTAAACATTTAACTTGCTTCATAAGCTGTTGGCCAATCCTAGCTGATTGTCTTCCCTACTCCTATTATAACCTTCCGCTTCAATCGAATTAGTTTTCTCACAGTCCTCTAAATAAAGCTTGTACTCATTCAACAAACATCTGAGAATCTGTAAAGCCAAGCACTGTGCTAACACCACATGCAAAGTTGAAGACACAGTTTCTGGCCTTAAAAAGCTAACAGGATATAACAGAAGAAGGCATGTAAAAAAAAAAAAAAATAGTTTCAATAGAATAGAACTACAGTCACAAAAGGGCAAAAGTAAGGTCGCTGCAGGGACAGGGGCTGGTAAATTCTATTGGTGAAGAAGTCCCCTCAGGGAGGGCTTCACAGAAGGCTTATGAGAAACGCTCAAGGATAAAGAGGAAAGCACCAGGCTGAGCAGAGGGCCGGAGGGCAAACAGTGAAAAGCATGGGCAAAGAAATTCTGGGTAATGAGGTACAGCTGGACTGCTGGAGCACCGATGGAAACTAGACGTTGGCAAACCGGGACAGCCAAAAGGAGTCTTGTACCCAAGTCAGAAGCACTGGGGTTAAGCTCTGCCCAGGAATCACCAAAGAATTCTGAGCAGGTGCCTAACATGATCAGATCTGCATGTTCCCATGGTCACTGCAGTGGCAGTTCAGAGGCTGATTTGAAGGAGAGACTGGAGACTGAAAAACCTGTTAAGACAACTGGAAGGGTCCAGGTAGCAGTAGGGATGGAAAAAGGAGACGGGTTCAAAAATGCAAATTAAGAACAGAATTGGGGGTGCCTGGGTGACTCAGTAGATTAAGCATCTGACTTTGGCTCATGTCATGATCTTGTGGTCCATGAGTTCCAGCCCCACGTCAGGCTCTGTGCTGACAGCTCAGATTCTGTGTTTCCCTCTCTCTCTGCCCCTCCTCCTCCCCTCAAAAATAAACATTAAAAAAAAAAAAAAAAAAAGAACAGAAATGTTAAGACTTGGTATGAGCATAAGGAGTGGAAATCTGGGAGGACTCAGAGGTTTCTAGCTCTAGTAACTGAAGAAATAAAAGAATGGTGACAACACTTAGGCAGGATGAAGAGTCTCAAATACAGAGCCTGAGTCTTTATTCTAACAGCGATGGAAAGCAGAACAGGGACGTTACTTTAAAAAAGGTAAAAACCTCAACAGATCTTTAATCAGAGAAGAAACAAGGAAGCACTGCCAAAGATCCACACACTCCCCCCAACCAAGCGCACCAGGCCAAAACAGTTTTAGAGACAGGTAATTTCAATGTTATTTAAGCTTTTCAATTTATTCTATGAGGCTAAGTAACCCTGATACCAAATCTGACAAAGATCACACACACACACACACACACACACACACACACACACACACACACACACTCTTTCACACAGAGAACTACAGAATTTTTGGGTTTTTTAATTTTTTTTTATGTTTATTTATTTTTGAGAGAGAGACAGAGCGTGAGTAGGGGAGGGGCAGAGAGAGAGGGAGACACAGAATCCGAAGCAGGCTCTAGGCTGTGAGCTGTCAGCACAGAGCCCGACACGGGGCTCAAACTCACGGACCGTGAGATCATGACCTGAGCCAAAGTCGGACGCTTAACTGACTGAGCCACCCAGGCACCCCTACAGGATTTTTGTTATAAACATAAATGCAAAACCCAAAATAAAAAAATAAAATCCAACATTGAATTCTAAAAATTATGTAACATAAACACATGGTATAGAATGTTTATTCTAACATGATTCAAATCATGAAATCTGTTAACATATCCATTAGTAAATTAATGGAACAGAACTAAATCATCATGAAGATAGAAGCCAAAAGGCACTGACCAAGTCCAACACCCTTTTTTTTTTTTTTCACTTGTCACAAGGGTTACAATCAAACTCCATTCACTGAGCCAGAGACCATTGTCCCTTATGTAGCACATCACCTACATTTGTGAGTTCATCAACCAGCCAGTGGCCTCAACTCCAAGCTCTAACAATACACACCCAACACCCATTCTTTTTTTTCCTTTTAAATAGGCTCCACACCCAGGGTGGAGCCCAGTGTGGGGCCTGAACCCACAACCTTGAGATCAAGACCTGAGTTGAGATCAAGAGTCAGACACTTAACCGACTGAGCCACCCAGGTGCCCCACCAACATCCATTCTGAATTAAGACTTCTTAGTAAACCAGGGCTAAAAAGAAATTTTTCTAGTGCAAAAAGAAATTTTTCTAGTGCAGTAAGATGTACTTCTCAAGGAAACAACACCTCTTATGTGGTACTCAGGCCAAGAATAACACATAACTTGAATTTAATCATGAGGAAACATCAAAACAAACCAAACAAGGAACATCCTTTAAAAAAAAAAAAACAAGACTCTATTCTTCAGAAATATCAGTTTCATAGAAGACAAAGACTAAAAGAACTGTTGCAGATTAAAGGAGACAAAGGAAACATGATAACTAAATGCCATGTGTAATCTGAGATCTTGTGCTCGAGGAGGAAAAGACGCTAAAAGACGCATTACTGGATCAACTGAAAAAACTGTAATGGCAGATGGCAGATATAACCTAAGTTGTATCAATCTAATAACTTTTCTGTAGGTATATAAGAAAACATCTGTATTCCTGGAAAATACTGAAGAATTTAGGGGTAATCACATATGCAATTTAGTTGCAAGCAGTTGAGGAAAATTTTTTACCTTATAATTGTGTGTGTTTGGCTGAGAAAGTAAGAGAAAGAGTACAAATTATGAAGGAAATGAAACAAAATGTTAACAACAGATGATCTAAGCAAAGGGTATACGCACTCTTGGGTGTTCATCCCAGAGAAACAAAGACTTACATTCACACAAAAACCTGCTTATGAATGTTCATAGCAACTTTATTTGTAATAGCCAAAAACAGAAAACAACCCAGATATCCTTCAGCAGAAAACAGTGAAACAAGGTGCCATACGTTCACACCATGTAATACCAGTGACAATAAACAGGAATGAACTATTGATACCTACAATAACCTGGATGAATCATAAGGAAGTTATGTTGAGTGAAGCAATCTCAAAAGTTATGTACTGTAGGCTTCCATTGACAGTATTCTTGAAATGGCAAATTAGAGACAGAAAAGAGTGTCATGGTTGACAAAGTTTAAGAAGGCAGAGAGGGAGGGGCCCCTGGGTGGTTCGGTCAGTTAAGTGTCCAACTTTGGCTCAAACCATGATCTAACGGTTCATGAGTTCAAGCCCCGCATCAGGCTCTCTGCTGTCAGCACAGAGCCCACTTCAGATCCTCTGTCCCCCTCTCTCTCTCTGCCTCTTCCCCCACTGGTTCTCTCTCTCTCTCAAAACTGAAAGAAAGAAAGAGCAGAGAAGGAGGGAGATGGCTGTAGCTATGAAACGGAAGCACAAGAGATTCTTGTGAAGGACCTATTTTGTATCTTGACTGCACTGGTGGTCACACAAATCTACAGATGTGATAGAACTAAATACACACGCGCATCAGTACAAATAAAACTGATGAAATCAAAATAAGATGGGTGGATTGTATTGACATCAATTTCCTAGCTGTGATATTATAGTTACATAAGAGGAAAATAGGTGAAGTATACACAGGATCTCTCTGTATTATTTCTTACAACTGCATATGAATCTATGAGTTTTAAAAATAAAGTTTAAAAAGGAAAAAAGTTAAAACAAAAAATAGCAACAGAAAATAACTTACAAACAATGATAAAGCACCAGAAGCATTCCTATTAACTTTACGTGTTGTTTAGTATCATTCTAAAGGCACTAGTCATTACTGTAAACAAAAAAGGCCATATAAATAGTTTAAGAAGAGAAAAATGATCAATTATAAATGAAATCCTTGCTACTTAGAAAATCCAATACAATCAACTGAAAAAAGTAGAATGAGTTCAGTAGTATACAATATCCAAATATAATATATAAAAATAGTCTTTTTATTATATCTTACTAATATTCAATTAGAAAACTTTGTATAATAACTTCATTCTGTTTTTTCATTCTTTACATAAGTTACATATAATTATTGTTTAAATATTTAAAAATTGACCCAGGAATATAATGACTGTGGGTTTTTTTTAATTTTTTTTAATGTTTACTTTTGAGAGAGACAGACAGAACATGAGTGGGGGAGGGGTAGAGAGAGAGGGAGACAGAATCTGAAGCAGGCTTCAAGGCTCCAAGCTGTCAGCACAGAGCCTGACAGGGGGCTCAAACCCATGAACTGCAAGATCATGACCTAAGCTGAAGTCCAACACTCAGCCAACTGAGCCACCCAGGTGCCCCTGACTATGTGTTTCTAACAAGCTTCTCCAAACAACATATTCTCCAATTCTCCCCACTGAGCACCATATTTGTTTCTGATTTGTTGTGTTTCAGTCTCTAGTCCATCCTTCATTTTAGAAGCCAAAAGCTAGAAAGTAGATTCAAAAATGTTTTCCAGTCCCCCAGGGCCTTACTTACATACTTTCCCCAAATCTAAGACAGTTATAAGGGACGAGGTTCTAAGGTTTCTTCCAGCTCAGAAGCTCCATTTTGCTAGATGCTAGAATCCCATTAATAAGCTCCAAGAGACTAAGTGCACGTTCTTCTGCAGTCCTCAGGACCATCTCTCGTCTTCATGAGGCTACTCTATCCCAGGAATTCCAAGTTCTCAGTCAGCGAAGCTCACTCTAAAGCAGACCCGCATTAATCCACCCATTTTTAGTCAAGGCCTCTCACATTACCCCCATTTCAAACTGGAGCTGCTTCTAAACCACTACCAGGGGGCGCCTGGGTGGCTCAGTTTACTGTCCGATTTTAACTCAGGTCGTGATCTCGAGGTTGGTGAGTTGGAGCCCCGCCTCAGGCTCACGGCACAGCACCTGCTTCAGATCCTCTGTCCCCCTTTCTCCCTGCCCCTCCCCCACTCATGTTCTCTCACTCTCTCACAAAAATAAACATTTAAGAAAATTAAGAAAAACCAACACACCATCAGCCCAATCCATTTCCTCCAGTGTATATCCTGCGCTACATATCCTATGTAAAAGCCAAGACAGCTTTTCATTCTTTAAAAAATAGTACTTCTAAAAAAAAATAGAAGTACTTCTGCTAAACTCCAGGTCTTCAATATCCAAGAAAAACTTTAGTTAGAAGCAAAAATAATAAGGGGGGGGGGGGGGAGCAAAGACTGCAAAATCAATTTCCCTAGTACTTAAAGAGCATGGAACCTACTGTATTAGAGAAGGAAAGAATGACATACACTTTTAAGAAGGGAAGAATTTCTTTTACCAATATTTTTTATGTTTAAAAAAATTTTCAACTTTCTTGCAACATTTTCATTCCAGGAACAGCACTGAATTAAATTCTCAGGTGCAGGCTCTGGCCTACAGATGAAGGATGACAACTCAGCATCTTAGAAATGCCAACAGTGTAGCATCGAACCATCTCTTTAGTCATCTTCGCCTGTCATCATGTGACAAATGAAACCGATTTAGATATACCACATTCATAACAATTCTCTTTAGAAAGTAGGATTACTAGGGATTCTCACTTTAAAGCACACATTTTAATACCGTTTAATTTTTTGTTTCTTACAAAAGTATGAATTACTTTTGCAATCAAACAACAATACATATACATACATATGCACACATATATCTTAACTCTATTTAGCAATAGAACAGAGTCTATTCAGGCTATTGCTAAAAAAAACAATTACGCTTTATCATAAATCAAGTTGGTTCAATGGTTTAAGAGACACTAAGCAAAAATTTCAGCATGGTCTAAGAACATCCACTCGCCTTTCCAGAACCTATTCCTGCAGAATTACACACATTTTGTAATTACCAGCCCAGAACTGAAAATGAATGCCTCTTCATACAGTTAAAACGATAGCAGAGAATTTCTCATTTTAACAAATGTTGCCTGCATTGTTTTCATTTCTCTACATAAGATAAATTGATCACATAGGAAGTGTCACTTCGTAGCTTCCCTGCTTAGTTCAATAGGTAAAAATACCTCAAATTACTTATACGATTGCAATGCAGAACATCTCAGTAGTGTCACATCCAACACAATCAACACTTAACAGACTTTCCTTGTGACAGATGACACAGGGAAAAGCTACCAAGTTTGATTTAAATGAAGTAAAAAGGCCAATATGAAAAAAAATGGAGAAACCATGTTCCCCAAAGGTTTATTACTAATCCTTCAACCACGGTTTCCCAGGCACTAAGTGGGACGTTACGGTCAGTGCCACGCAAAGCACAGACCAGCAGCAGCGCAGCAGCACTTGGGAGCTTGGTAAAAATGCAAACTACCAGGCCTCACCACAGACCAACCGAATCAGAATCTCTAGGAGTGGGGTCCTGAAATTTGTATTTTAACAAGCTCTCCTGGCCCTTCTGGTGCTCACTAAAGACTAAGAAGCAATGCACTAAGCTTCTAGAATTGGACTGAACACACCCCTCTTTCTTAACTCGCATGCACTTCCAAATAGTCACAACCATACTGGCAACGACGCTGGTGTGGATAAGGATACGAAATGTAACGTTAGAGAAATAACCTCAGGTAATCTCGGGATATCATCTGTGAAACAAGAGGGATTGTTTTAATGTCTAAACATCTAATTCACTGTGTAATTTCAGCCTAACAGGTAAAAGATCCAACTGGCTGAACAAGTGAATAGAACAGAACCTCATCATTCTATGAAATTCATATCTGAATTAGAAAGAAATCTTCTCCCAAAACAAAGCCTTCCCTGACCACCCAAACTAAAAACTAGTGCTTCTCAACTGGGGGCGTTTCTGCCCCTCCCCTCCAGGGACATTTGAGACTACCTAAAGACATTTCTGACTGTCACAACTGAGGAGGGTCCTAGGGCATCTAAAGGGTAGAGGCCAGGGGCGCCTGGGTGGCTCAGTCGGTTGAGCGTCTGGCTTCAGCTCAGGTCATGATCTCACAGTTTGTGGGTTTAAGCCCCGCATCAGGCTCTGTGCTGAGAGCTTACAGCCTGAAGCCTGCTTCGAATTCTGTGTCTCCCGCTCTCTCTGCTCCTCCCCTGCTCATGCTCTGTCTCTCTCTCTCTCCTTCAAAAATAAATAAAAACAGTAAAAAAAAATTTTTTAAGGGTAGAGGCCCCAGGTACTGCTCAACACCTCACAATGTTCAGGACAGCCTTCTTTCCCAACAAAGAGTTACCCAGTCCAAACTGTCAATACTGCTGAGGCTGAGAAACCCTGATCTAAATAAGGTTCCCCAGTCTTCTTCTAGCCTAGCACATTTTTCTACTTCCTTCATTACACTTATCACTCCTGAAATGGCCTGTTCATCTCTGTGCACATGTGATTATCCCCAACGTCCACTCAAAGCTCCAGGAGGACAGGGGCTTTGTCATCACTGCAACCACAGTGCCTACAACAGGAGTGGCAAGTGGCAGAACTCAACAGACATTTGATGAATTAAGAATTAAAATATAAAAAGCAGGAAATTATCACCAGATGAAAGAATGGTATAGACTAGATTTCACCAAAGACATAAAACCTGTGAAAAACACTAGTGACTGGTGACTGACTATAACCAGGGCTCAGGAGGCTCACTGAGACATCCTCTCCAAAGATCTCAAACAAAAATTCCAAGAAAGGGATGTGAGTCTAAATATAGAAGAAAAAACCTAGAGCATAGTGTGTCTAACAAAGATGGATCAAAATCTGAACACATTAAAAGAAAAAAAAAAGTTTGCTTTTCAATGCAGGTTTCAAATGAGTTTGCCAATGATTATCATTAAAAGATGCTTTGGCAGAGCACGTGAGTGGCTCAGTCAGTTAAGCCTCTGACTCTTGATTTCAGATCAGGTCATGATCTCACAGTTCACAAGATCAAGCCTCGAGTTGGGCTCCACCCTGACAGCACAAAGCCTGCTTGGGATCCTCTCTCCCTCTCTCTCCCTCTCTCGCTCTCTCTCTCTCTCTCTCTCTCTCTCACACACACACACACACACACGCACACGCACACACGCGCGCACACTTACGCTCTCTCAAAATAAATAAATAAACTTAAAAAAAAAGATGCTTGAGTGGTGCCTGAGTGGATCAATCAGTTAAGCATCCAGCTCATGTTTCTGGCTCAGGTCTTGATCTCAGGATTGTGAGATCGAGCCCCACATTGGGCTCTGTGCTGGGCATGGAGCTGGCTTAAGATTCTCTCTCTTTCTCTCTTGTCCCTCCTCTGCTCTTGTGCACATGGTCTCACTCTCTCAAAAATAATAAACAAAATAAAGAAGGGAAATCTCTTATCTTAAATAAATTAAAAAATTAAAACATGAGAGAGAAAAACATCAATTCTAAGAAGTAACCAAAATCACAAAATGCCTGTGGATAAAACTAATAAGACAGATTTAAGATCTAAAGTAAATTTTAAAAGCATTTTCAAAAACCCAAAAGACAGAGGCACCTGAGTGGCTCAGCTGGTTAAGCATCCGACTTCAGCTCAGCATGGAACTCTGTGCTGACAGCTCGGAGCCCGGAGCCTGGAGCCTGGAGCCTGCTTTGGATTCTGTCTCGCTCTCTCTCTGCCCCTCCCCTGCTCGCCCTTGGCCCTCTCTCTCCCTCTCTCTCTCTCTCTCTCTCTCTCTCTCTCTCAAAAGTAAATAAACATTAAAATTTTTTAAAAAACACACGAAAGACCTAAACAAATAAACAAATCCTGCTCTTGACCAGAAAGACACAAGATTATAAAGGTGTCAGCTGTAAATTAGTCAAAAAATTACAACGTAATCACAAATTCAAATCATGATTTTTTTTTGACAATCTCATCTTAACAATCAAATGGAAGAAAAAAGGCAAAGGATGTGAATAGCCATTATTCCAAAGAAGATATATTCATGACCAACAAGTTCATGAAAATATGCTCAACACCATTAGCCATCAAAAAAATGTAAATCAAACCACAGTGAGGTTCCCTTCACACTCACTAGAAAGGCTGTAACAAAGCAAAACACAAACCAGAAAATAAGAAATATTGGCAAGGATGTGGAGAAATTGGAACTTTCATAAATTACTGGTAGATATGTAAAATGGTTCAGCCACTGTGGAAAACAGTGTGGAAGGTCCTCGAAAAGTTAAACATAGAATGAGCATATGACCCAGCAACTCCAATTGTAGGTATATACTCAAAAGAGTTGAAAATAATTATCCAAACAAATACTTATACACATAGGTTCATAGCAGCACTATTCACAATAGCCAAAAGGTAGAAACAACCCAAAAGTCCATTAATGGATAAATAAATAAATTGTGGCATATACATCAAATGGAATACTTTTTTGGCCATAAATAATGAGGTTTTTTTGAAAAATTAGCCCATGCTACCACATGGATGAATCTGAAAAACATTATGCTAAGTGAAAGCAGCCAGACACAAGACCATATATGATTCCATGTATATGAAATATCCAGAATAGGTAAATGCACAGGGACATACAGAGATTGATGGTTGCCAGAGGATAGGGAGAGGGAAGAACAGGCAGCAACGCTTAGCAGGTACAGGGCTTTCTTCTGGAATTAGATAGAGGTGGTGGTAGGACAACACTGTGGATGTACTAAATGCCACTGAATTGTTCCCTTTAAGGTGACTGATTTTATGACACGAATTTCACAGCAGCAAAAAAAACTTTTAAGTATCAAATGTAAGAGGAAAATGCACAGAATGATGGGAAATGTTTGCAAAGAAAGAGTAACAAGAAAAGATCTGTTCTGGGGCACCTGGGTGACTCAGTCGGTTAAGCATCCGGCTCTTGATTTCCGCACAGGTCATGATCTCATGGTTCATGAGATCAAGCCTGGCATCAAGCCTGCCCTAATAGAGCAGAGCCTGCTTGGGATTCTCTCTCTCCCTCTCTCTCTCTGCTCCTCCCCAACTCACAGGCTCTTTCAAAATAAATAAACATTTAAAAAAAAAGAAAAGAAAGTCTTCTTGATTAAGACAAAAAACACAGAAACCAGAGGAAAAGACTCAAATTTTAAAAATTAAAAACTTCTGTATACCAAAAGAAACCATAATGACCAAATAGACTGAGAAAAAATATCTGCAATATATAAGAATTCAAAGATTAATATACAGAAAATGTCAAGACCTACAAGTCGATATGAAAGAAGTAAACCAATTAACACAAAGTTAGGGGCACCTGGGCAGCTCAGTCAGGTGGGCGTCCGACTTCGCCTCAGGTCATGATCTCGTGGTCTGTGAGTTCGAGCCCCGCGTCGGGCTCTGTGCTGACAGCTCAGAGCCTGGAGCCTGCTTCGGATTCTGTGTCTCCCCCTCTCTATGCCCCTCCCTGCTCATGCTCTGTCTCTCTCTCTCTCTCAAAAAATAAACGTTAAAAAAAAATTAAAAAATAAAAAGTTAAGTTAAAAAAAAAAAGAACAGGCCAAAGATAGGAGCAATCACAAAAAGAAATATTCAGATTTAATTGGTCTTTGGCCTAGGCATGGGTATTAAATCTCCCCAGGTGATTCTTATGTGCAGTCAGGATAAAAAACCCCAAAATGACACCTATCTGAAAAACGGGGAGTGTCCAGGCTGCCCAAGGTAAAGTATAAGGGGGAAAGACAGCAAAAATGAACCATCTTCAAGGACTTCTACCCAGTCACTGAGGTACGGCCCTGAGAAATGGGTTCTGGAGTGCCTGGAGATGGAATACCCCAAAGGAAACCGGGTTATTTTTATCCAGTCAGAAAGCATTATCTTTTTTTTTTTTCTAAAAGGCAGAAACATATGAATCTTATTCTTTATGAGACTAGTGAGGAAAATTATTAAGAAATAAAATTATGGGGTGCCTGGGTGGCTCAGTCGGTAAGCATCTGACTTTGGCTCAGATCATGATCTCACAGTTCGTGAGTTCAAGTCCCACACTGGGTGAGTTCAAGCCCTGCTTCAGGTGAACTTGTGCCCCCTTCGGGTGAGCTCGAGGCCTGCTTAGGGTGAATCCCACTTCTCTCTCTCTCTCCCTCAGCCCCTCCTAGGATTCTCTCTCCGCCCCTCGCTCACTTACACCCATTCTCTCGAAAAAAAGAAAGAAAGAAAGAAAGAAAGAAAGAAAGAAAGAAAGAAAGAAAGAAAGAAAATAAATTATGCTAAGTACAAGCAGCCCAGGATTAATTATTTGCAAAATGTGACCAAAGCAGACACCCATGTTCTAGGGAGAAGCAAATCACTAAAAAATATCTGCATTATGATTCCATTCTACAAACTTCAAAAACATGCAAAATTAAGTAACAGTTTAAGGATACAAATGATGTGACCCAAGTATAAAGAAAATATAAAACATAGGTTACTTCTGAAAAAGAAAAGGAGAGGTGGCATTACAAACAAGAATGTAGATCTTTAATGGCAACGGCAATTTCTTCCTACACTGGGTGGTTGGTTACATGGGTATTCACCGTCCTATTACTCTGTACACCTTACACATGTTTTGCATATGCTATTTTATAACTTCTCAGTATTTAATAAAAGACTACAATTTTTAAAAAAATGAACAATGTGGGAATAAACAGGCACAGCATACAGCCAGTGACCTTGTAGCAGCTTCGTATGGTGACAGGTGGTAGCTACACTTGGTGGTGAGCATAGCATAACATATAAAGAAATTGAATCACTATGTTGTACGCTTGAAACTAATGTCAAATTGTGTCAACTACACTCAAATTTAAAAAGTAAAACAAAGAAGACTAGATTCAATGTTTGCCACTGAAAATCTGCTGGGTTCTGTTGTCCTTCTAAGTAGACACCTGTTAGGAGTTAGCAAAATCCTTGATTTTCCTCTTGTTCTAAAGTTGCATTAACAAGGAGATTTATGGGGGTAGGGAGGGTTTACAGTAAAGAATGTACCACAGCAATGTATTCCATGCAATGTATTACAGCATGTAATACAGCAATAATGCACTCTTTGATCAAACTCACTGAGAATCACTAGCAATCACTTCGGGAACTCCAGCACAGAGGGCGCTTGCCAGAACTCAAGAGTAAAAAGGTTTGCAAAGAAAATTAAAAGCAATGCAGGAAGAATGATGTAATATGAACGGTAAGATTATTTTTCCATTAATTAGTTTTGAATTGATTGAAACTCAGTGAAACCCTGGTTGAAACTTCAGCTCTCGATTGAGATACTGAACAAAGATGAGAGTGAGCCCAGTTGAGCACGTGCAGTGTCAGAGTCAACGCTGCACGTAGTGGGCAGTTGTGAGTTCAAGGGCAGTACCGCATGTACTCTTCCCTCCCAGCCAGAAGTGAAAAAGTCCAAGAGAATCAGGCTTGGGCTCTGCCCACAACACTATCATCTGAGCATTCCTTGCATTAGAGCAGTACAAGATTACACAATGACCCTTAAGTTGAAGCAGGATTCTGGCTGCCCGAGGAAGTGGGATATTCTTTACGTATGGTAAGATGACTGCTGAGACAATCAATAGATGAATTAGCATAAAGTATGCTGACTTGTTTGGAAGGAATTTTATGAACACAGGATTTGAGACTTCTTATACAATAAGCAATGCAATCACAAGTAGTAATAAAGTATAATTAATGGTACTATAATAAGATGTTATTAATCAATCAATACCTGTGAATTATGTGCAAGACTATACTATGTAATGAAAAAAATTTTTAAAGACACCATCCCTTTGTCAGAAGCATGCAGCAGTTGAAGAGGCAGGGATATTAGAAAGTGGTGTTAAAAAAAAGAAAAGAAAAGAAAAGAAAAAGAAAGTGGTGTTAAAGCCAGACATCAAAAATACTCCACAAATTCAGGCCAACCTCCCTAGTCATCTGCTTTCCATATTCCTACCCAATTCAGCTAAGCGCATGCCCCAATCTCCCAACCCCACACACTGAAATACACTCTTCTCTCCTCCTCAAATGCTTCACCCTCATTAGAACAACCTCCAAAATCTTACCTGTCCTGAAAGTTTCATCCCAAATGCTTCCTGCATCCTTAGAAGTCTTTCTGACCTACATACTCTCTTAAGATCTTGCATAATTCTTCTCTATTATGATTCCTTCCCTACTCTTTTTAGTTCTGTATCTTATCCCTCCTATTGAGGCAGGAGTAACAGAAAGAGCAGAAGTTGTGAAAAACCTAGATTTAAATCTGAACATTAACTATCTAACCCTGACCAAACCAAACTACTTTTCTTTTTTTTAACTTTTTTTTTAGGTTTATTTATTTGAGAGAGAGAGAGAGAAAGTGTACACACATGCAAATGGGGACAGGACAGAGAGAGAGGAAGAGAGAGGATCCCAAGTAGGCTCCAGGCAGCACGGAGCCAGGTGAAGCCAGATGAGCAGCTAGAACTCACGAACCATGAGACCATGACCTGAGCTGAAATTAAGAGTCAGACACTTAACAACTGAGCCGCCCAGGTGACCCCCAACCATCTAACTTTCTTAAGCCTGTTTCCAAACATACAAAATTAAAAAATTATTAAATGTCTTGCCTTACTTCTTTAATAAATAGGATATGTGAAAGAGAGAAAAAGAGAGACAGAAAGACAAAGATAATGTAGAAATGTATGGAAATAACAAAAAAGGACAGGAAAGTAACAAAAAAGGACAGGAAAGTAGTAGTTATTAGAACTGTATTCTGTATGTTCAAAAAGAAGAAAGACTGAATGGGTTAAGAGACACTGAAGATATAAAAAAGATCCAAATCAAACATCTAGAGTTAAAAACTATGATGCCTGAAACGAAAAATACACTGGATGAGATTAATAGCAGATTAGACACTGCTAAAGAAAAAATTAATAAACCTGAAGATATAGCAATAGGAACTATCTAAAATGAAAAACAAAAAAGAGTAAATTAAGAGAGCATCAGTGAGTTAGGGGACAACTTTAAGCAATCAAATATATGTGTAAGTGAAATCTGCAAAACAGGGAGGGAAGGTGGAGAAAGAAAAAATATCTGAAGAAATAATAGCCAAAAGTTTTCCAAATTTGATAAAACTATAAAACCATAAATCCAAGAAGTTCAATGACACAATCACACACACAAAAAAAAGAAAGAAAACTATGGTAAGAGATGCATCATAGTTAAATTGCTTAAAAGCAGTTTAAAGGAAAAATTGTAAAGGCAGCTGAGAAAAAGACACATTAAGTACAGAGAAACAGAGGGGTGCCGGGGTGGCTCAGTCAGTTAAGTTCGGCTCAGGTCATGATCTTGTGGGTTCAAGAGGGGAGTCCTGTGTCCAGCTCTGTGCTGACAGCTCAGAGCCTGGAGCCTGCTTCAGATTCTGTGTGTCTCTCTCTGTGCCCCTCCCCTGCTTGCGCTCTGTCTCTCAAAAATAAACATTAAAAAAATTTTTAAAGGGGTGCCTGGGTGGCTCAGTCGGTTAAGCGGCCAACTTCGGCTCAGGTCATGATCTCGCGGTCTGTGAGTTCGAGCCCCGCGTCGGGCTCTGTGCTGACAGCTCAGAGCCTGGAGCCTGTTTCAGACTGTGTCTCCCTCTCTCTGACCTTCCCCTGTTCATGCTCTGTCTCTCTCTCCCTGTCTCAAAAATAAATAAAACATTAAAAAAAATTTTTTTTAATAAAAAAAAAGTTTTTTTTAAATAAAGTACAGAGAAACAGAGATAAGGATATCAGATCTCTTGTCAGAAACAAGCAAGGTAGAAGATACTGAGTCAAAATCCTTACAACACCAATAGGAAAAAGCTGTCGATCTAGAATTCTTTATGTAGCAATTATATCTTTGAGAACCAAAGGCAAAACACAAACTTCTTCAAACGTGTGAAAGCTAAAAGAATCATCACCACCAAGTCTGCATTACCAGAAACATCACAGGACATCCTTAAGGCAGAAAGAAAAGAATAGATGCAAACTATTTCAGAAAATTAAAGGAAAAAGAATGCTTCCCAATTCATCCCAAGGTGCCAGCATTACTCTGATACCAAAACAAATTCAAAGATATTACAGGAAAAAACATCTAAACCAATATCTTTCATAACCATAGATGCAAAATTTTTTTAACAAAATTTCAGGAAATCAATTCCAACAATATAAAAAAAAAACAATAATACATCAGGACTAAGTACAGTTTATTTCAAGAATGCAATGTTAGTTCTGATATTTGAAAATCAGTATCATTCACCGTATTAAACTAAAAATGAAAAACCATATGATCATCTCAGTAGACTCAGAAAAAGCATTTGCCAAAATCCAACCTCATTTCGGAAAAAGAAAAAACAAAAAAACAAAAAAAACCTCTCAGCAAAACTTCTAGGAATGGAAGGAAACTTCCTCACTGACAAAGAGCATGTATAAAAAGTCTACAGCGGGGCACCTGGGTGGCTCAGTTGGTTGAGCGTCTGACTTTGGCTCAGGTCATGATCTCATGGCTCCACATCGGCCTCACTGCTGTCCGCACAGAACCCGTTTTGGATCTTCTGTTCCCCTCTCTCTCTCTGCCCCTTCCCCACTTGCACTCTATCAAAAATAAATAAACATTTAAAAAAAAATTTAATAAATAAATAAATAAACATTAAAAAGAAAAGTCTACAGCTATTATCATACTTAATGGTGTAAGACTAAGCACTTTCTTCCTAAGATCAGAACAAGACAAATATGTCTGCTCTCACCACTTCTATTTAACACTGTACTGGGAATTACAGCCAATGCAGTAAGAAAAATAAAATCAACAAAAGATTAGAAAAGAAGAAGTAAAATTGTATTCACAGATGACATAATCTTTATGTAAAAAATCCAATGGAATCTACAAAAAAAGCCTGAGGAATAAGTGGGCATAGCCTAGTTGACAGAGAAGATCAATGCACAAAAATCAAGCATATTTGTATAAGGAGCAACAGTCAAAAATACAAATTCGAAAAACCATCATTTCAACAGCATCCAAAAATATGAAATATGCTATGTCGTACACCTGAAACTAATGTAACATTTTGTCAAGTATACTTCAATTTAAGAAAATAATTAGAAAATATATATGAGGGGCGCCTGGGTGGCTCAGTCAGTTGAGCGTCCAACTTCAGCTCCATGAGTCTGAGCCCCACGTCAGGCTCTGTGCTGACATCTCAGAGCCTGGAGCCTGCTTCAGACTCTGTGTCTCTGTCTCTCTCTACCCCTCTCCTGTTTACATTCTCTCTTTCTCTCTCTCA
Source organism: Panthera pardus (assembly GCF_024362965.1). Taxonomy (NCBI): domain Eukaryota; kingdom Metazoa; phylum Chordata; class Mammalia; order Carnivora; family Felidae; genus Panthera; species Panthera pardus. Next base: position 7,904,752 of record NW_026526655.1, read on the forward strand.
AAAATAAATAAATGTTTAAAAAACAGTTGTTTTAAGAAAATACACATGAAATATGTAGGGATAACATGACAAAAGATGTACATGATTTGCCCAGTGAAAACTACAATTTTCTCAGAGAAATTAAATAAAACCTAAATAAATGGAGACTACAGCATGTCCATGGGTTGGAAGACACAACATCATTAAGAGGTAGTTCTCCTCAAACAAATCTATAAATACAATACAATCTCAAATTCTCAGGCAGAGTCTGGAAAAGTTGACAAAGCTGATTCTAAAATTAATATAGAAATGAAAAAAACCTTTAAGAGCCAAAATCTGGAAAAAGAGCAGCAACGCTTACTCCAAGTCCTATTATAAAACTATAGTAATCTAAACAATGTAGTATTGGCATCAAGACAAATAGATCAATGGAACAGAAAAGGGAGTCCAGAAATAGAACAACACGTATATAAGTAGATTTCCAACCTATGCAGAAGGCAATTTAGTGAATAGTCTTTTCAACAAATGATTCTAGAACTGGATTCTATATTCAAAAAAATGAACATTAATGGCTAAAACAAACAACTCAGGAAACGACAGATGTTGGCAAGGATGTGGAAAAAGGGGAACACTTCTGTACTGCTGGTGAGAATGCAAACTGGTGCAGCCACTCTGGAAAACAGTACGGAGGTTCCTCAAAAAATTAAAAATAGAACTACTCCATGACCCAGCAATTGCAATACTAGGTATTTATCCAAAGGATATAAAAATGCTGATTCAAAGGGGGCACATTGACCCCAATGATTATAGCAGCACTATCAACAATAGCCAAAGTATGGAAAGCGACCAAATGTCCATCTACAGATGAATGGACAAAGATGTGGTGTGTGTGTGTGCGCGCGTGTGTGTATAAAATGGAACATTACTTGGGGATCAAAAAGAATGAAATCTTGCCATTTGCAACAATGTGGATGGAACTAGAGTGTATTATGCTAACTGAAGAAAGTCAGAGAAAGATAAATATCATATAATTTCACTTATATATAGAATTTAAGAAACACAACAGATGAACATAGGGGAAGGGAAGGAAAAAGAAGATAAAAATAGAAGGAGGCAAACCGTAAGAGACTCTCCTTTTTAAATTTATTTTTAATGTTTGTTTATTTTTGAGAGACAGAGCATGAGCAGGGAAGGGGCAGAGAGAGCAGGAGACACAGAATCCAAAACTAGCTCCAGGCTCCAAGCTGTCAGCACAAGAGCCCGATGTGGGGCTAAACTCACAAACCACAAGATCATGACCTGAGCCGAAGTCGGATGCTGAACCAACTGAGCCACCCAGGCACCCCCATAAGAGATTCTTAAATACAGAGAGCAAACTGAGAATTGCTGGAGAGAAGGCGGATGGGGGGATGGGCCAAATGGGCGATGGGCATTAAAGAGGGTACTTGTTGGGATGAGCACTGGGTATTATACAGAAGTGATGAATCACTGAGTTCTACCCCTGCAACCAATACTACACTGTACTTTAACTGACTTGAATTTAAATTTCAAAAAAAAGATTATAAAAAAAAGAACTTTAATCCATACTTTGTACTATACATAAATATAACTCAAGGGACACCTGGGTGGCTCAGTTGGTTAAGCGTCTGACTTCAGCTCAGGTCATGGTCTCATGGTTCATGAGTTCGAGCCCCCATCAGGCTCTGCTCTGACGGCTCAGGGCCTGGAGCCTGCTTAGGATTCTCTGTCTTCCTCTCTCTCTGCCCCTCCCCCACTTGCACATGCAATACATACAATCTCTCTCTCTCTCTCTCTCTCAAAAATAAATAAAACACAAAAAAATTTTTTAAAAACTCAAAGTGGATCATAGTCTGAATCTATAACCTAACAAAAACTCCTAGAACATAGGAGAATATTTCAGTGATGTTAAATAGGAAAAGATTTCTTAGGTAAAGTAACAAAAACAGCAACAAAAGAAAAAAATTGTAATTTGGACTTCATCAAAATTAAGAACTTTTGCTCTTCAAAAGACACCATTAAGGGAATAAAAAGAGATAAGGAAAAATATTTGCAAATTTGAAAAAGTACTTATATCCAGAATATATTTAAAAAAACTTCTAAAATTCAGTAATAAAAAAACACAGAACCCAATTAAAAATGGACAAAAGATTTAAACAGACACTTCACCAGGGGTGCCTAGGTGACTCAAATCAGTTAAGCATCAGACGTCAGCTCAGATCATGATCTCACGGTTCATGGGTTCAAGCCCCATGTCAGGCTCTCCACCCTCAGCACAGAACTTACCTCAGATCCTCTGTCTCGCTCTTTCTCTGCCCCTCCCTTGCTCACTCATACACATGCCCACTCTCTCAAAAATAAACATCAAAAACAAAACAAAACGTGGGGCTCCTGGGTGATTCAGTGGGTTAAGCATCTGACTCTTGATCTTGGCTAGGGATATGATCTCGTGGTTTGTGAGTTCAAGCCCCGCACGCATCAGGCTCTGTGCTGACAGAGTGGAGCCTGCTTGGGATTCTCTCTCTCCCTCTTTCTCTGCTCTCCCCGCCCACCCAAAATAAATAAACTTTAAAAAAATAAAAAATAAAAAAAATAAAAACAGACACTTCACCAAAGAAGCTATGTGAATAGCAAATAAGTTCATGAAAAGATATTCAGCATCACCAGTCATTCGAGAAATATAAATCCAGACCACAATGAAATACCACTACACATCTATTAGAAAGTCTGAAGTTGAAAAGACTGGCATACCAAGTGTTAACAAGAATGTGGAGGGAGTGAACTTTTTTTTTTTAAGTTTATTTGTTTTATTTTTTAAGTTTGTTTATTTTGAGAGAGTGCGCAAAAGTAGGGGAGTGCCAGACGGGTGGGGGGAAGAGGGAGACAGTGAGAGAGACAGAGAGACAGAGAATCTTAAGCAGGATCCATGGCCAGCACCAAGCCCAATGCAGGGCTCAACCCCACAGACAGTGAGATCATGACCTGAGCCAAAATCAAGAGCCAGATGCTTAACTGACTGAACCACCCAGGCGCCCCAAGGGAGTGGACCTCTTATACACTGCTGGTAGGAATACAAAATAGTACTTGGAAGTTTTGACAGTTTCTTTCAAAGTTAAGCATACAAAAAGAACAACAAAAGTATATGTTCACACAAAGACTTGTACACAAATGTTCATAGCAGCCTTCTTTGTTACCAGTTAAAAACTGGAAAGAACCAATATGTCCATCAATAAATGAATGTATTAGTAATCTGTGATACATCCATACAAAGGAATATTACTAGGCATGAAAGAGGAATCAATTATTGATATACTAAAAAACGGGAGTGAATCTCAAAATAATTATGCTGAGTGAAAAAAGCATAACTACATGCTGTGTGGTTCCATTTATATACAACTCTAGGAAATCCTAGGAAATGAAAATTAATATATAATGACAGAAATATCAGTGGTTATCTGGGATGGGGACCAAGAAGGAAAACTCTGGGCGTGATGGATTTATTCACTACCTTGTTTGTGATGATGAGTACATACATATGTCAAAACTTAACAAACTGGAAGCACCTGGCTGGCTCAGTCAGTGAAGTGTGCAACTCTTGACCTCAGAGTTGTGAGTTCGAGCCCCACACTGGGTACAGAGATTACTTAAAAAGCTTTAAAAATTTTTTTTTTAACTCAAACTGTATACTTTAAATATGTACAGCTTGTAATATGACAACTATTACTCAGTAAATCAGTTTTTTAAAAATATAGTCTTAACTAGTAATCAGTAATCCTTTAAATAAAAATTGGGCCCTAATTCATTCATGTAAAATTATTCCCTGTTAGTAATGTGCATTTTAGTCATAAAATTCATGGCTCATCCTTATTTCCGAGCTACTAAGAAAGACTGATTTAAACTAGCAAAATTCAGTAAATCATAAAGAAAACAAATGTCTTATTGGAGCAAAAGAGCTCTGAACAACTCAAATATTTTTTCATTTAAAAAAACTTAAAGGGGGAGCCTGGGTGGCTCAGCTGGTTAAGCATCTGACTCTTGGTTTCAGCTCAGGTCATGATCTCAGTGGGTCTCTTTCAGCTCAGGTCATGATCTCTTGTGGGTTCGAGTCCCACATTGGGCTCTGTGCTGGCAGTGTGGAGCTTGCTTGGGATTCTCTCCCTCTCTCTCTCTGCCCCTCCCCTGCTCTCTCTCTCTCTGTCTCTCTCAAATTAAATAAAAACTTAAAAAAAATAAATGATAATAAAATAAACCTAAAAGAACTAAAAAGAATAATAAGCCATGCAAACTGCTTTTATTTTAAGTAGGATTAAACAAAAATAACAATGTGCTATTATCTCTTCCTTGGTATCGTAACTGCTGCTGTGGTTTCATATTCAATCCTTTAAAATGGATTAAAGCTGACCATGGCAAAGAAAAAGAAGCAACTATTTCCCACGTGGAGAAATGCTCTCTAAATGAGGAGAAGTTAAAGAGAAATGTCTGGGGCTTCTCTCTGGACCCCTCAGCACGGAGGCAATCACTACCAACCTCTCTTCCCCATCCAAGTCTAATGGGAGAAACAATCCAATTTCATTAAAGGAAATCTGCCCAGGAACCTCAAGAGCGGAGTTCCTCAATTAGCATCGCATGACCTTCTGCCTCCTCGAGGTTTGGTCACCCTCGCTCTCCAGTCTACCAGATAACAATACTTTCCTTCATTTAAAAGGTTTTTAAGACTTCCTACTGTATCAGCCTACTTCATTACTCGCCCTCTTCTTTATAGTCCCGCACTATTTATGTTGATATTCTCATGCCCACCGTTGATGCTGATATCGGAACACGGTTTACAGAAGTAGCATGATGCAGTGTCACGGAAGGAATGTGGGCTTTGGAATGAGTCACGGGTCCATACTTTGGTCCTAACACATACTGCCTTACGACTTAAGTATACTCCCTGAGCCTCAATTTTCTTATCAGTCCAAGAATCAAATCATCTTTCTCATTGGACAAAACTTGGTATCAATGACATAATGCATATGAATTATTTGACACACAGGATGAGAGGTGGCTCCATAAATGATAAGCCCCTTCCTCTTCTTTACTTTCTAATTGGAAGGCATTTTTCTGAGGCAGGTACCTCTATCAGTCCTTATCAGTCCCAGGTGATTTCATGAGTGACATTTTCCCTGTACTCTGTGCCACATTAAAGTCCTTCCCTGCCAGTATGAACACTGTCTCTTGTCTGCCAACGCTGGTGCATCCCAGAGGCAGCTGTATTAGGAGGTAAGAAAAGAATCAAAAGTAGTTGGATGGTACACTCATGTTCAGAGCAGGATTATTCACAACAGCTAAACCGTGGAAGCAACCCAAGTGTTCACCAACAGATGGATGGATAGGCAAAACGTGGTATAGGAGGAAACTCTGAGGCACCTGGGTGGCTCAGCCGCTTAAGCGTCCCACTTTGGCTCAGGTCACAATCCCACAGTTCGTGGGTTCAAGCCCCATGTCGGGCTCTGTGCTGACAGCTCAGGGCCCGGAGCCTGCTTTGGATTGTCTCCCTCTCTCTCTGCCCCTCCCCCGCTTGTACTCTATCTTTCTCTCTCTCAAAAATAAATATTTAAAAAATATTTTAAATTGAATTAAATTTAAAAAATTAAAAGGAGGAAATTCTGATATATGCTACAATATGGATGAACCTTAAGAATATTATGCTAGGAGTGCCTGGGTGGCTTGGTCAGTTAAGTGTCTGACTTTGGCTCAGGCCATGATCTTGTGGTTTGACTTCGAGCTCCGCATCGGGTTCTGTGTTAACAGCTCAAAGCCTGAAGCCTGCTTCAGATTCTGTGTCTCCCTCTCTCTGCCCCTACCCCACTCATGCTCTGTCTCTCTCTCAAAAATAAATAAACATTTAAACAAACAAACAAACAAATAAATATTATGCTAAATGAAATAAGCCAGTCACAAAAAAATACTGTATGATTCCACTTCTGAGGTACTCAGAGTGCCCAAAATCATAGAGACAGAGGTAGAATAGTAGTTGCCAGAGGCTGGGGAGAGGAAAGAATAAGTTGGTGTTTAATGAGCATAGAGTTTCAGTTTTATGAGACAAAAAATAGTTATGGAGATGGATGGTGGTGATGTTTCCACATCATGAATGTATTTAATACCACTGAACAGAACACTTAAAAATGGTTAAGATGGTAAATTTTACCACCATAGGAAAAAAAAAATAGAAAACTAAGTCTCTTTGGACTAATAGTTGACTAAACCCAACCACTTCCAGTCTCAACATGAGAGTTAATCTCATAATTGCAACTCTGGGACATCAAGTTCTTGCTATGGTTCCAAAAAATGCTATCTGAAAAGTTCTCGTCAAATCCTTCTATCTCCCTTGATGTGACACAAAGGAGCAGCTCTGTGGGGAATAAGCTTAGGAATGATTCCCTGAGCCTGCACTGATGGGTCAACAAGGCAAAAAGAATTACAAAGCCATAGGATGCTCACACCCAAGTGTGGGTAAACGCGATTGGGTAAATAAGTATAGACAGGGCAGAGGCCCCAAGATTGGGGGGGGGGGGGGGGGGGCAAAGGTATATGAGATTAGGTATTCAGGGCGAAAAGGCCCCCCAATTTAGTACTATAGCAGAAAGCTGCTTTCACAGGAAGGAAGAACAAAATTAGGTAAATAGGGTGATAGACCACTGAGGGATGAAGCTACCCAGAGCAGAGCTGATTAGCAAAAGAAAGGTGGCTTTTGACCCTGAGGTTGCATTCTCTGTCTGTCTTATCCCCTAGGCTGGCTAAGATAAACAGACACAGCACCTCAGGTCTACCCTTAACATCCATCTGCCCGGCACCAGGATTTTGGTTTATATAGACCCAAACTCCTAACACCATATATCTTCAAAACCCCTTTCCCTCATGCCCATGAGTTAATGTTCACAGATTCATTATCTCTTTGTGCACGCCCATCACATTTGTCAGCCTTCTGATCTTAACAAATATGGAGCAAGGACCCTTATTTGTGGCTCCTGTCTTCTCCCAGACATTAGCCATCTCTCACATTTTAATCCTGGGTCCACTCTCTTGCTGGACCAGAGAGAACTTTAGACCCAGAGTCTATGACACAGCTCCACCACTACCTTCCATCTAATAAAGACAACAAGAATCTGGCTGTCTCCCTGATGTCACCAGTAATGGCACGGACAGCTGGACCTCAGAGGGATCTACAGAACCATTCCAGGCCCACAGTCTGATTTGTGCATGTGCTCAGTAATATTTGAATGAAAATGAACTTTACTTTCCACAGCAACTCCCCATTTAAAGCAAAAAAAAAAAAAAAAAAAAAAAAAACAATTTTCAAAAGGTTCAATGGTCATTCTAAAAGCTGGCTTCTAGGGGCACCTGGGTGGCTCAGTCAGTTAAGCGTCCAACTTCGGCTAGGGTCGTGATCTTGCAGTTTGTGAGTTTGAGCCCCGCATCAGCACTGTGCTGACAGCTCAGAGCCTGGAGTCTGCTTCAGATTCTGTGTCTCCCCCTCTCTCTGCCCCTCCCATGCTCATGCTCTATATCTGTCTTTCAATAATAAATATTAAAAAATTTAAAAATAAATAAAAAATAAAAACAAACTGGATTCTATAAGGCTACTTATACAACACTACAGGAATACAAAGTCCGGGATAAAATGGGAAAACTGCAAAGAAAAGTTTACAAATCTTCCCCGTCTAAGAAAATGCTTTGTTATGTTTTTTTGTACTTAAAATATGGAACCATCTCAAAATTGTTTCCAGTCCAATACCCAAAATCAACTGACCTGATTCTGAGGTGAGGCATTCTGAGATAAGCACTACAAAATGTGGTACAAATATGATTCTTTCAAAAAGCATTTAGAGCAATAAAACTCAAATCTACTAGGAGCTGGGGGGGGGGGGGGCAGGTGCTGGAGGAAGAAACAGGAAGATGTTCATTGGGTACAGTTTTAGTTTTCCAAGATAAAAAAAAAGTCCCAGTGATCTGTTACACAACAGTGTAAATATAGTTAACATCACTGAACTGTATACTTAAAAATGGTTAAGAGGGTAAGTTTTATATTATGTGTTTTTATTGCAATAACTAAAAAGAAACAGGTCTCAGAAGTTAGTGCCCTAGCAGTCATACTGATGCAAAAATATTTCAATTCAACTAACTTCTAGTGTCCAATACTAATCCCTAAAATTCCTTTTCTCTCAATTAAGAAAAAAAAAAGTGGACACATCTCGCTGGTAGGACATGGAAGCTTCTCCAACTACAGTAACACTGAGGAAGCACGTTGGGGAAATGAGGAAGAAGACGATACAAATACTAAGCAAAGGTAGAAATACAAAGCAGGCTATATAAACACAATGTAGCAGTGTCATCCCCACCTGCAATCCAGCAGAAGTCTCTAAGTAAAACGGTATAGAGGCTTCTCTTTACTCGAAAGATAAGAAAAACTCCTCAACCTGCTTACAAGGCCCTGTGGCCCACCTCTCCAGCCCCCTCCCACCAGATTCTTCCAACACTCTTCCTGTTCTCTACATAGAGCTGTACCCTAAATCTCCAGTCCTCCCCATGAATGCCTGTGCTGTCCTCTCCTGTCCTTTGCCTGTGCTGTTGGGTCTGACTGGAACACTCTTCCTTTCCTGTGCATCCTTCAGATCTTAGTTCAAATGTCGTTCCCGTGACTTCCCTAAATCAAAAAAAGAAAACAAAAAAATCTGCAGTTTCACATTCGTGTGATTATTTGGTAGCATCTGCTGAAGACAGGAGCCACGGATGTGTTCACTCTCCCCCATTTCCAACAAAAGCACAATACACCAAATAGGCACTCAAATACTTTGGAAAAAGTGAATAAATGGCCACTAAAACTATAAGAAAGCAATAAAACACTGTAAGAGGTCTCCTTAATGAATCTTTGAAGGACATCCAAAGCAACTGAGCCTAAAATCCCTATTCAACTCTTACGGGGAAAAAAAAAAAAAGTCAATTCAGATGCCTGTATCAATTTCTCCGGTCCTTCTATGTCCCTACGCAAATGCTGAGCATCAAAGGCTGATGGGTAAAACATACAAACACACACACACACACACATACACTGCAGATAAAGCAAAACTACTCCTTGTCGAGTAACCTGTTTTTGGTATTTCTTGATACAATGCCTCCTACATAGGAAGCACTCTGGAAATAGCTGTCAAATATTAAAAGCAACATTTCACAAAACTCTTAAGTATATAGGAACTAGTAACTAACTTTACTGAAAACTGTGGTGTCTCATATAAAAGTAAGACCATCACAAAAGCAAAGGAATGAATCTCTTCAGTGGCAAAGCCTCCTGATATTAACCCTATTCATTTAGATCTCAAACAGAAAAAAAACGCCAGACTGATTTTTAGTAAGAGTGAAATAGAATCAAGTGACCATAGAGCTTTAAGTAAGGACTACAAAATGTCACGTGCACACTTAACATACGAAACTGTTTAGGATTCCCTGTCCCCTCCAATACAAACACAAATTGTACCTATACTTTAGAGATATAATCCATAAACATGTTACAGAAAACTCCAGCCCATACTGCTCTCTCCTCTGATTCTGTATTTAAACAAATGCTATTTTGTAGTTTTTCCAATAACGTAATGTGTACGGTCTCTTATTTTGTATCCTTTCACGTACCTAGAACACTGTGGGTGCTCGTTAAACACTTACTATACGGTGCTGATTAATGGATTTTGGTATCGAAATTCCTGTACTTTTATTCCCAAATGTCATTCCCGAAAATTGTTCGCATGCCTGCTTTAACTCTTTCATCATTAATGTTTATTTATTTTTGAGAAAGAGAGAGGGGGGAGGGGCAGAGAGAGAGGGAGACACAGAACGTGAAGCAGGCTCCAGACTCTGAGCTGTCAGCACAGAGCCCGATGCCGGCCTGGAAGCCAACCATCGTGAGATCAAGACCTGAGCTAAAGTCACTCAACTGACTGAGCCACCTAGGCGCCCCTAACTCTGTTATCATTAAATATAAAATTGTTATCTAACAATGTTCAAACAAGGTTTAGAGTTTTCTCAGTACCACACCTACAAACTCAATAAAGAGAGGTTTTCAGTATCACTGGGTCTTTTCAAATGCAAATCAGAGATATTAACAACACCTGCCCCTACTTTTTTCAACGTAGCAAAATTCACTTGAAATTTTTCCCAAAGGTAATCAGTCCCAGGGAGAGTTCCTTCCGTAGAAAATTGGAAGACACAAAATCTAAGCTACATAATACTAACCGCACATCACTAAAAACAGGAAACCTAATCCCCGGGAAACGATCAGTTAAAAATATTCAATTACAAGAGCCTCCACGATCAACAAAGCAGATAAAAGACATCGCTTTGGAAAGCGCAAAGCAGCAGACAAACATCAAGCATTCTAATTAAGCGGCTGCCCTTCCCGGCTCCTCAAGGGTTCCATCCCTGCCAGTCCCAAACACCTGTATCTGGACCCATAAGAACGCGTCCACAGGTGACCCGAGCCTCGGGAAGCGTCCTCTCTACAGCAACAGGCTCTGCTTAATTCTGGTTTTCTTATCCGCGCCCCTAACGGGTCTACGAGAGAGGGCCGGCGGGACCCGGCGCGAGGAGCCGGGCCTGACAGGCCCTGTCGGCCGGGAGCGGGGGAGAGGGGGGGCGTGTGGTGGGCAGGGGCGACGCCGGAGCCGGGGAGCGACGCCCGAGGCGGAGGGCGCTCGCCCAGGACCGGCGCCGCAGGTACCCCGCTAAGCGCTGCGGAGACGTGGCAGGTCAGACCCGGGGCCGGTCCAGGGAAAGGGTCGAGGTGGGGCGCGCGGAGCGGGGGCGGGGAGGCCTCACCGTCGCTCCCGGGAGGCTGGCGCCGCCGCGGTCCCGCAGTTGCTAAGGAGAATGCTCTTCCGGGTCAGGGGCGCCGCTGTATAGAAAGCAACGGTGGCCGGACGGGGCCAAGAACGCCGCGCGCCTCGAGAGCGCGGCGGAGACGGTGGTCGGCCGTCGTTCCTCTGCGGTGGAGGTGGCAGGAGTTGACGAAGGGCCAACGCGACTTCTGTGGCCTCGCCTCGCGGGGGCGATGAACTGTAGCCGGTGGCTCTAGCTGGGCGACCCCGGCCGCCGCGGCCCCCTGCTCGAAAGCCAGTCAGCTGCGGGAGCCCTCCCAGCCCGGGTTCGCGCCCTGCTTCTAGGCCCCCCGGATGTAGCCACGCCCGTCCTTTCCTGGCACAGGGCTTTACTCTTTCTTTCGTTTACTAGATACTTGGTTGTTGGACACCTGCTCAAGGCTCGGGGCAGGACTGACACTGGAGATGCAGAGATGGGCAATCCAGGCGGGGTCCCTGCCGCCAGAATGCGCAGACTGGTGGGAGCGCGGGCAGACAGATACTGCTTACCTGGGTGGGCTAAGTATGGGAAGCTGTGGGAGCCTACCCGGACACGGGTAGGGAAAAGGTTACTTCAAGCAAGTAAAAGGGTAAGGAGGAGTGTTTCAGGTACGAGAGTAGGCTCGTTTGAGACACCGACCGAAAGGTCAGTGTGGCCTGCCCAGGGAAGTGCGTAGAGAGGAAAGAATGGAGCCTAGAAAACATCAACATTGTAGTTGTGAACAAAGGAAAAGGAACCTCCAAAGAGCATTCAGAATGTTCCTTGAAGGGGGTACCTGGCTGGTTCAGTCGGTAGAGCATGTGACTCTTGGTCTAGGGGTTGTAAGTTTGAGCCCCACTAGGGGTGTAGAGATTACTTAAAAATAAAATACTAACAAAACAAAACAAAATTAGAATGTTTGGTTGAAGGACTGCTGAGAAGACAGTGGGAGAGGAAAGAATTCCAGTAAGGAGGTGGTCACCAGTGTCAAATGCTGTGACGATCAAGTGCCTAGTGGTGACCATAAAAAATCAAAATTCAGGAATAGGGCGTCAAAGTCGACAGTAGCTTGAATCTGTGTAGTGAAGGAGTCCGCCACCATGTGCTCCACATTAACACAAGGAAAAGAAATACATTAAATTGTTCCTGAATGCCTTAATGTTTTTTAAAGTATTTGTAAATTTCGGGATTCTTCTGATACCTGAAGTTCTTGAAGGTGGGAAATATTTGTTTAATCTTGGGTCTCCAGTGCTTGCCGCAAAGAAAAGCCTTAATCACTGTCTGTTTAAAGAATAAATGAACCCATGAGCCTTTGATTTTTAATGTGCACACAGGTCTGAATCCTCAGCAAGACTGTGATGTAGGCAAACCTTGTCTATTCAAACTGTAGATGGTGGAAGAAGCCCAGCAGGGGCAGGAAGCAGAGGATGGCAAAGGATTCAATGGGTGGGAGGAGCCCCAACGGAGCCGGGGATGGGAATACCCAGAAAGGGAAAAGAACAAAGTTTTGATAACATAAAAACTGGGGTTTCAGAGCCAGAAATGGGAGATGAAGCCAAGGAAACCAAAAATATTAGAAGCAGGAATACAAGGGACCCCTGGGTGACTCGGTCGGTTAAGCATCCAACTTTGGCTCAGGTCATGATCTCGCGGGTTCATGGGTTCGAGCCCTGCCATTGCGCTCTGTGCTGACCGCTCAGAGCCTGGAGCCTGCTTCGGATTCTGCGTCTCCCTCTCTCTCTGCCCCTCCCCTGCTAGCTCTCTCTCTCTCTCTCTCCCTCTCTCTCTCTCAAATAAATAAACATTAAAAAGTAGAAGCAAGTGTAGAAGAACAAGGACAAGAGCAAAGGAAGGACAATTATTGTATGTAAGTTCCACAGGCAGATCCCATTTGGGGACAGCTGGCAGAAAGTGTGTCAGCTAGTGTGAAGGCTACAGGGCTGGGTGGACATCATCTAAGTAGAATGAGCTCTGGGCTTCCTCATGTGGGCAGAAGGAAAGGGTGAAAGGCTTGCCCCACAAGCATACCTCCAGTCCAGAACCAGTACATTCTCATTATATCAAGTATTACAACAAGCTCACCCAGAAGTGAAATATTCTTCTCTAAGAGACTACAAGTCTACCCACAATGGATGTGACCAACCATCTGTGAGAGTAAACCATGAAATTTGAAACGTGTGGCTGAAGAGCTTAGGAACACCCAAAATATCAGCCAAGGGACGCTAGGTGTAACATGAGCACGGCAGGACCAGAAAATGGTTATAGTTTGGTAAAGGGAAGCTAAATCAATTATTATGTGAGCAGAAGGGACGAAGTGAACTTGTAATATAGAAAAAGCCCCAAATCCATGAAGTACAAAAGATAAAGTCTATTCCCACATCCTCCTGACAGCCTTGAATAGAGTATCAATTCTAAAGAACTGTGTTCAGTTGAGCCAAGGTGATTCATCAAGCTCAACTTGGCTGGGGTTCCAGGAGATTTCAGTGGTGCCTCAAGAGATGGAAACTTATCATTTCTATGATGGGCATATTTTTAGAGAACTGCAGGAAGTTGTGGGTGAACCCTGTACTTCCAGAATGGTGTGGGCAAGAAAGGTTCCAGGTGATGAGCTTTGTCTGACTTTGGTCTCTGGATGATGGATAGCCAATTAATGATGCGAAATGCTTTGGGCAATACCCAGAATATGAACAAAGGACCAGGGTTACCATGCCATGTTGGTATATGAAGTGAGCCATCTGCTACCTCCAGAAGAATCCCATGCTGGCATTGAGAGGGATTGTGTCTATTATGAAATACAAGCCTTCCTGGGAATTTAGGGAGTATAGACAGCTACAGTGCCCCAGAGTTTTCCAGGTGCAGCCTGACCCTGATTCCTAACCACCACCACCCCCAACTTGGTCTTCTGTACTAATATCCACCCAGTCACAAAGGCAGACATCCAGACACCTAGGAATCATCCGTGACTCCACTGTCCCTCACCACCACACCCTCACCCTGATAGCCCAATCCAAAAACAAGTCCTGTAAACTGTCTCATTCCCCCACGCAATTCTACTGCCACTAATTACCCTGAAAGTAAATAACCAAGCAACTCAGAATCAGTAAGAAGTGTTAGAACATCAAAAATGAAGCTAGGTGGGGCGCCTGGGTGGCTCAGTCGGTTAAGCGGCCGACTTCGGCTCAGGTCATGATCTCGCGGTCCGTGAGTTCGAGCCCCGCGTCGGGCTCTGTGCTGACAGCTCAGAGCCTGGAGCCTGTTTCAGATTCCCTCTCTCTCTGACCCTCCCCCGTTCATGCTCTGTCTCTCTCTGTCTCAAAAATAAACGTTAAAAAAAAATGAAGCTAGGTGATAAAGAGTGTGTGTGTGTGTGTGTGTGTGTGTGTGTGTGTGTGTGAGACGGGGAGAGAGAGAGAACAATGTAATAACCAAACACCAACAGAACTTCAAGGAAGTAAGATGGAATAAATCCATTCAACAGTAACCTGTTTTGATTGTCTTTCACGTGTGAATCTCAGCTTGAAGGAACTAAAAGATAGCAAAAGGACTGTTAAATATGTTAAAGAAGAACTAAGGTAGAATTGAACATATTCCAAGGACCAACGTGAAGGAGGCTTTGCTGGCCTGGGGGTATGACTTTGGAAGGACCCGGCTCAGCTATGGGATGGAATCAAGTGCCACAAGCCTCATCTTTATCTGTGTGGGTGACAGAGCTGCCAGCGGAGAGTGTTATGGGTGAACAGAAAATATGTCTCATCCTGACCATATCAGTTGATCTTGGCCGCCTCAATTCCAGCAATTAGCCCTGCCCAGACTACTCTTTCCCGCTTGCAATCCTTGTCTGATTAGAGTCTGTTTTTGTTCTTGCCTCACTTTAAAGTTAGCTTTAAAAAAATAGTACATTTTTCTTTTCCCTCTATCTTTATGGTATTATTTTTCTCTTAACTATTTAAATGTAAATCCTTCTAGATCATTCCCATTTTTTTGCCTTATGACTCTCAGCCTTTACCTTAATGTCTCTCTTACATTCTAGCTCCTGTGTCAAACTTCACCTTTTCAAATACTTCTAATTATTCATTTTATTTTATCAGGATTTATCAACATGTTATTCTTAACATTTTTAGTTTTTTTTAATTTTTTTATTTTCTAGTTCTTTGCTCTTCTTTTATTTTTTATTTAACATATGCTACTAAAAGCATGAATTTTGGAAACTTCTCATTTACAATGTTATCATTCCAGGGTTTTATTCCCCACATCTTCAGCTTTAAATTTGTCTTGATTTTTATACTCTCTTGTCCTCCCATTTTGATCTTTTCTTTCTTTGATCTTCCTTTTTTTTTTTTTTTCTAATTTTGAACTGTGTCTTTTAATCGAAGATCTATCTCAGCAGCTGTAAATGGCATCTAACAATTATTACACTTTGAAAGACAAAGAATGACATCCAGGCTCATTAAACCCAGAATGTTTATACCTTTGTTTGGTTGGAGAATTCACTGCAGCTGGAGGTCTTTATAGGACAATACTTGACTTTTCTCCTGTACCTCACCCCCTGCCAGATGCCAGCCTCACATGACGCTGGCAATTCCATTACAACAGCAGTGCATCGTGCCTCTTAAGACAAGGGGAACCAAACTGCCGGATTCAAATCCAACTCCTTCAGTCACTCACTATGTGACCTTCGGCAAGTTACTCAACCTCTCCGTTGAGGTTTCCCTACTCATAGAAAGTGAGTCATGATAGTACCTCATAAGGTTGATAGGAAATTTAAATGAGTCCATACCTGTAAACCGTTTAAAACATTGCCTGGCACATACTAAATACATGTTCATTAATACTATCATTTGACAAGAGGTTATCCTAAATCGTAGTCACTCTTAGGAGTGTGGAACAACTAAGTGTCTGGTATATGATGGTCCCGACAGAGAGAGCTTTTTTTTTCTTCCTTCTGTAGCCGATGCTGCAGCCTACCAAACTTCTCTTTTGGCACTCTCTCTTCCCAACACAACCCATTTTTTTTTTCCAGATAACAACTCTCCTCCAAGGAGTCATGTGCTGGAGGGGAGGGATGGGTTTGCTCTGCGTCTGTGTGTGTTTGGAGTGGGGGAGGAACAATTTCAATGAAAGGTAAGTCTATTCATCCCTTTCTAGCACCCAATGTTGAATGAGTCTCCTCATTTTAGACATATAGAGAGAAAACATGCGATTGGCTAAGGCCAGCCTATGGGTTAGGGGTCCATGGGAGCCAATCGGCTAACCCAGGGAAACAGACCCACTCAGTACAATTATGGCTGTTCAAGTCCATACCTTCCTTAGGGTCTCAGTGTATGTGTGTGTGCCGGGGGACCCACTTACTGAAGGAAAAGGGAGCAAATTTCAATGAAGGATATGTATATAGGCAAAGAGAAATGATAATCTTATGCAGTGTATAGCCTATCTACACAGATACATATAACTAGTCTGAAAAGCAAGGATATAAAGTATAGTTTTCATAAAATGTGATAATCATATTTTAAAATATTTAATTGGGGGCACCTGGGAGGCTCAGTCAGTTAAGCATCCAACTCTTGGTTTCAGCTCAGCTCCTGATCTCCTAGTTCATGGGTTCAAGCCCTGAATTGGCCTCTGCACTGCCAGCACAGAGCCTGCTTGGGACTCTCTCTCTCTCTCTCTCTCTCTCTCTCTCTCTCTCTCTCTCTCTCTCTCCCTCCCTCCCTCCCTCCCCCCCCCCCACTTGTTCTCTCTCTCTGTCAAAAATAGATAAATAAACATTTATAAATAAATAAATAAAAATTTTAACTGGAGGGGCACCTGGGTAGCTCAGTCAATTGTGCCTCTGACTCTTGATTTCAGCTCAGGTCACAATCCGAGGGTGGTGGGATGAGCCCCACATCAGGCTCCATGCTGAGCACAGAGTCTGCTTAAGATTTTCTCTCTCTCCCTCGACCCTTTTTCCGTGCTCATGCTCTACTTAAAATTAAAAACAAAGTTTTTTTTTAATTAAAGAAAATTAACTGGAGGTAAAACTTTTCAGAATGCCAAAACCAAAGCAAAAGGATTTGACTAAGGAGGACTTGGAGGTGAGTGAATGACCAAAAACAAAACAAACAAACAAACAAAAAAACTGAATCTATAAGAAAGAAAAGCAAGTTTCTTAAGAAAAATAGTTTTGAATCAGAACAAATAGAAAGAAATGAGCATATCTGGTTTTTGTTGGGTAAGTGAAAACATAGTAAAACACTAAGAAATTGGGTTGTTCAGAAAATTTTGAGAAAATCTCATCTCACTTGAATGAATAAAAAACGGCCTCCAATAGAAATCTTAAACTAAAGAGAAAACAAAGAATTTTATTAACTGAGAAAAATATAGAATGACACAATCAAAATAATTATAAGATTACATGTAAATGGACTAAATTCTCCTATTTAAAAAAATAGCATCGTACACTGGATTAAAAAGACAAAATCCACACCTCTGAATCTTTTTAAAAATACATTTAAAGAAAGGGGAGACAGAATAAGAGCCTGGCTCAGATAAATCATGCTTGCACAAAAGCAAGTGTAGCGGGTCCCAGCTTGACTGATTAAGTTATGTTCATCCCAGGATTCTGGCATACCTGGGCATGCCCAGAACACCCATGGCCGGACCCACTGGAGGTCTGTTTCCATGAGCAGGCAGCATCCTAGGAAACAATCCCTTTTTTCAGGCGAGGCCAAAGAGAAGCCCAAGGACAACAGGTCAGTATGATGCAGTGTAAAGAAGGGAGGCTGCAGGGAGAGGGTGTGCACACAAGACAAGCTGCTTGGCCTCAGGCAGCCCTGCTCTGCAGCTTTTCAACAGAATGGGGCACCAGCAGGGGAAGGGTGCTGTTAGAGCATGTTGGTGTAAACTCTCCACAATGCTCCATTCATTGGCCACAAACACAGGCTCTGCCCCAGCCCCACTGAGAGGTCATGGGCAAGTCTCTGCACCTCGGGGGCCTCCATTTCTTCTACAGAAGGAGGTGATTGGAGGAACTGGTCCAAAGAGGAAAAACTGGGAAATAGAGAGTTTTCTCAAGTGCACATTAAGCTTTCACAAAAATTAATTGCAATTTTGAAGATAAAGATATTCACAATAGATACACAAAGATTTTACACATATTTTCTCAGACTTCCATACAATAAAATTGAAGAAAAAGCCAGTACACTACCTTATATACACGTGGCCAGGCAATAACGGAAGAAAGACTCTGTGACAGAACAACTGAGTTGAAAAAAGCAACACCAAATATGGGGGCATTACCTTAAAGACCAAAAACAACAGATACCATTTACACAGTTAAAACTGTATTGGAGGAACTTTTGTATCTCCCATGCCTGTGCAAATAAGAAGTAAAAAGGAATAAACTAAATCTACACCTAAATTTTTTAAAGATAAAGGTAGCAAATTTAAAAAGGAAAAACAATAAATATGAAATCAAATAAATTAGAAAATAAGACAGTGTCTGCTTACTCTGCAAACTGAGATAAGAAATTAATATAATATTTGCAGACTAGTAGGATAGCCAATTAAATACCCAAGAAAATATAAGAGAAACAAAATGCAAAAATGAGAAAACACAAAAAAGTTTCAATTGTTAGGAAATATTATTCAAAGTGAAGCTCTACTAAGTTGTAAACATTAAAGGAAGTTAACAATTTTGAACACAACTTACACAAGAAGAAAACTCAGGTAGAGCAACAGGGAAAGATTAGCAAAAGGGAAAGTTCAATGAAGAAACATGGAAAACTTGGGGCACCTGGATGGCTCAGTGGGTTAAGCATCTGACTTCAGCTCAGATCATGATCTCACAGCTTGTGAGTTCAAGCCCCACATCAGGCTCTGTGCTGATAACTCAGGGCCTGGAGCCTGCTTCAGATTCTGTGTCTCCCTCTCTCTCTGCCCCTCCCCCACTTGCACTCTGCCTCTGTCTCTCAAAAATAAATAAACATTTAAAAATTTGATTAAAAAAAAAGAAACATGGAAATTTTATTGTAGAATGAATAAGTAAATTTTTAGAAAAAAAGCAACTAGAGTTGATAATGTTGTCATTAACATTTTCGATATCAAATAAATAAAAGCCAAGTTCATTTTGTGAGGCAAATATGGTTGTTCCCCCTATTTGTAGAGATAAAGATAATAAACACCAAAAAAAGTTTCCAAAAAATTTACTTCATACACAACTGTATTACTTTTGCACAATTATTTTCATTTTATTCTATTTTTCAGGACTAGTTCTGTATACTTACATTGCGTAGTTGTAGAATGTGCAACTATTTAACAATCCTTTTATAAATTTTATTTTCCATGTTTATTTTAGAGTTGTCTCTTATTCACTTTATTATACAAATTATAAATGTTCATTGGAAATAACTTAGATAACACTCTTTTTTTTTTGAGAGAGAGAGAGAGAGAGCACATGCAAGCAGGGAAGAGGGGCAGAGAGAAAAAGAGAGAATCTTAAACAGGCTCCACGCTCAGCACAGAGCCCAATGTGGAGCTCAATCCCATATCCCTGGGATCATGACCTGAGCCAAATTCAAGAGGTGGACACTCAACTGACTGACCCACCCAGGCACCCCGATAATCTATTTGATTATGAAGAAGCAACTAAAAATGTATGTGTAATTCTACCACCTAGGGATAAACAGACAATCAGAGAGGTAGATAGACGTTTGCATTTGAATTGGAACATTCTTTTTGAAATTTTTAAGGTGAGATAGACAATTGACCCTTGAACTACGGTGGGGCTTGGGGCACTAATCCCCTATGCTGTCGAAAATCTGCATGTAACTTTTGACCCCCCAAAAAACTTTACTGCTAATAGCCTATTGTTAACCAGAAGCCTTACCAATACATAAACAGTCAATTAACACATATTTTGTAGGTCATATACATTATATACTGTATCTTACAATAAAGGAAGTTAGAAGAAAATTTATTTTTTTTAAGTTTATTTTTTTGGAGAGAGAGAGAGGAGGGGAGGGACAGAAAGAGAGGGAGAGAGAGAATCCCAAGCAGGCTGTGCGTTGACAGCTGATGAACTGTGAGATCATGAGCTGAGCCAAGCTCAGGAGTTGAACGCTCAAACAACTGAGCCACCCAGGTTCCCTGAGGAAAAAAAGATTAAGAAAATCATAAGAGAAAATACATTTACCATACATATGTGTTACATTTATCAAAAAGTTCAAAAAGTTCAAACCCATGTTGTTTAAAGGTCAACTGTAATTCAAATAACATCTAATTCACCATTTTTAAGTGTATACTTCAGTGGTTTTAGTATAATCACAATGTTGTTCAATCATCACCAAAATCAGTTTAGAACATTTCATCACACCAGAAAGAAACCCCATACCGATTAGCTGTCACTGCCCACTTCCGTCCCCTCCTCCCAGCCCCGGGAAACTACCAATTTTCTCTCTCTATGGATTTCCCTGTTCTGGATATTTCATATAAGAAGAGTGTTCTTTGGTCCCTTGTCACTGGCTTTCACTTAGCATGTTTTCAAGGTTCACTCATATTGTAGCACGAATCAGTACCTCATCCTTTTTTATGGATAAATAATATCCCATTGTATGGATATCCATGTTTTGTTTATCTGGTCAGCAATTGATAACCACCTGGGTTGTTTCCACATTTTGGCCATTATGAAAAATGCAGTTATGAACATTCCAGTTCAAGTTTTTGCATAAACATATGTTTTCAATTGTTTGCGGGTGTATACATAGAGGTAGAATTGCTCGGTCATGTGGGCCGGGTTATGTGGTAACTTCACCATTCTACATTCCCACCAGCAATGTATGAGGGTTCAAATTTCTCCACAACCTTGATGTCATTTGTTATTTCCACTTTTTTTTTTTATTACAGCCATTCTAGTGGAGTGATATCTCATCTAGTAAAATGGTATCTCATTGTAATTTTAATTTGCATTTCCCTAATAGCTAGTGATGGTGAACATCTTTTCATGTGCTCATTGACCTTTTTTATGTCTTTTTGGAGAAATGTCTGTTCAAGTCTGTTGCCTTTTTTTTTTTTAAATGGCTTGTCTTTTTTTACCATTGAATTGTAAGAATTCTTTATATATTCTGGATACTAGGCCTTTATCAAATATATGATTTCCAAGTATTTTCTCCCATGTTGTGGGTTGTATTTTTACTATTTTATTAGTGTTCTCTGATGCCAAAAAAAAAAGTTTTAATTTTGATGATGTCCAAATTACCTATTTCTTCTTTGGTTGCTTGTGCTGTAGGGTGTCATATCTATGAAACTGTTGCCTAATCCAATGTCACAAAGATTTATACGTATGTTTTCTTCTATGTTTTAGCACTTACATGTAAATCTTTGGTCTATTTGGGGGTAATTTTTGTAGATGTGGTGAGATAGAGATCTAACTTCATTCTTCTGCCAGTGGTTATCCTGTTGTCTAAGCACCATTTATTAAAAAGACTATTCTTTTCTCACTGAATGATCTTGGCACCCTTGTCAAAATCGATTGACCATAGATACATGGATTTATTTCTGGGCTCTCAATTCTGTTCCATTGATCTGTAAGTCTAAGCTCAAGCCAGTACCATACTGTTGTGATTAGCGTAGCTTTATAGTAAGTTTTAAAATTGAAAAGTATGAGTCATCCAAATGGAATATACTTTACAATTGTTTTGTAACTTTTTCACTTCAAAAACTTGAAAATATGTATCAATGTGTGGACACAAATAATTCTATAGCATCAATTTAAATAAACATTATGAATTTTCCATTAGTTATTTGACAAAAATTACACCATATTATTAGATATATAATTTCCAATCTTTTATCACAATGTTTAATAAACGTCCATGCAACTAAATCTCTGCACCTGAGTTAAATTATTTGCTTTGAAAAAATTATTTATTAATTTAAAAGACTGTAGAAATTCCAATAAGTTTATGTACAATAATTTTATTCAGTGCTTAAGCACTATAAATAATGGTGCAATATCATTTTTGTACATTTGGTTACTCTCCTTCTGGATAATTTCCTTAGACAAAATATACTAAGTAACTTGAGATTCCTCAACCAAACAGTATAAACATTTTTATGACAATTGATATATATCCAATACATACTCCAAATGTATATTCTTTCAATTTAATGCTGCCCTAAAGCAATGTATACCAATTTCTTTTTTTATTATTATTTAAAAAAATTTTTTTTAACATTTATTTATTTTTGAGACAGAGACAGAGCATGAGCAGGGGAGGGTCAGAGAGAAAGGGAGACAGAATCCAAAACAGGCTCCAGGCTCTGAGCTGTCAGCCCAGAGCCTGATGTGGGGCTCAAACTCACGGACCGCGAGATCATGACCTGAGCCGAAGTCAGACGCCCAACCAACTGAGCCACCCAGGCACCCCAATGTATACCAATTTCACTATAACTTTGTCAGAATTGGGTATTATACTTAAAGAAATCTATTTTACTCATTGAAAATAGTGCTTTAGAGTTGCCTGGGTAGCTCAGTCAGTTAAGCCTCCAACTCTTAATTTCAGCTCAGGTTATGATCTCACAGTTAGTGGGTTCAAGTCCTGCATCAGGCTCTGTGCTGACAGTGTAGAGCCTGTTTGGGATTCTCTCTCTCTCTCTCTCTCTCTCTCTCTCTCTCTCTCACTCCTCCCCCGCCCTTCCCCCACTCACACACTCTGTTTCTCTCTCAAAATAAATAAATAAAATTAAAAAAAAGAATATAGTGCTTTATTTATATTTTAACTACATCTGTATGATTACTGGTGATGTTTTGACTTCTCATGTATGCTATAAATGTATTTCCTTCTGAATATATTGTTTTCTCATGCCTTCAACCAATTCTTTAACAAAGCCTCAATCCAACTAATTTGTAAGATCTCTTATTGAAGTGTAATAGTAACTGTTTTCTGTATTCTTGCTGTTAACAATCTCCTGTCCATTTTACCTCATTTATGTTTAGTGTACAAGAATGGAACAGCAGCCAGGGCATCATGCTGGGCTTAGAATATTTATCCAATTGACATTTTCATGGTGCCTGCTCTGTGTGATGGCAGTCAGATACAGTGGTTCAGAGAAGTTTGAACCCATCTCTACCACAAACAGTCCATGGCCTGGACTGGGTCAAGCCCGTTTTCTCATCTGTGAATGAGGATGATGACAATTACCTTGTACATCACTGAGAGGACGTATGTATAAAGGACCTGGCAGAGGCCTGGGTTCTAAGAATACCACTGTGAACAAGCCAAGTGTTTCTTTTCCTCAAGAGCTCTGTTCAATCATCCGTTTCAGGTCTGCTTCGTGGTTCTCCCTTCTTGCTTTTCCCCCTTCAGATTGGGCCATTTCTCTTGCTACCAACCTAGAATCCTTCATCATCTCCTACCACAAGAAGGCTAACCTTGCAGGGCTAACCCTGCAGTCAGTCAGGAGGTGTAAACCTGGAGCCTTCCACTGCCTCAGACTGTCTGTGGGATTTCTTAACCAAATCCTCAAACTTCATGTGCACCAGAATTATCTTTTCAGATACAGTAAACACATTTATACTTTTGCATCAACATTATGGATGGCAAGTGTTCCACTATGGGGAAGAAGATTAAGATAAACAATGAACTCAGGGCACCTGGGTGGCTCAGTCAGTTGAGTGTCTGACTTCAGCTCAGGTCATGGCCTCACAGTTTGTGAGTTTGAGTCCCGCATCGGGCTCTGTGCTGACAGCTCGGAGCCTGGAGCCTGCTTCAGATTCTGTGTCTCCCTCTCTCTCTGCCCCTCCCCTGCTCATGCTCTGTCACTCTCTCAAAAATAAATAAACATTAAAAAAAAATAAAAAACAATGAACTCATTCACTTTATTCAGGTGTCACTGTTTTTATTCTTCTTGAAGAATAATAGTCCCTGAAATCCGAAAATACTGGCCAAAATCTTCTCCACCAGCAATGTCTTCTATCTGCAGAGAAGAGCAAGCTTTTAGTCAGATAATACCTTCATCCAAACACATATTTCTTTTTTTTTAATGGTTTTCTTTTAATTCCAGTATAGTTAACATGCGGTGTTATATTAGTTTCAAATGTACAATATAGTTTTTCAACAATTCTATACATTGCTCAGTGCTCATCAAGATACATGTACTCTTAATCCCCTTCACCTATTTCATCATCCCCCCCCCCACCTCCCCTCTGGTAACATTCAGTTTGTTCTCTCTAGTTAAGAGTATGGTACTTTGGGGGTGCCTGAGGGGCTCAGTTGGTTAAAAGCCTCCAACTCTTGGTTTCAGCTCGGGTCGTGATCTCACGGTTTGTGGGCTCTGTGTTGACAGTGTGGAGCCTGCTTGGGATTCTCCCTCTCCCTCTTTCTCTGCCCCTCCCCTGCTTGCTCTCTATCTCTCTCTCTCTCTCAAAATAAACATTTAAAAAGAAAAGTCTGGCTTTTTCGTGTGCCTCTTTTCCTCTTTGTTGATTTGTTTTGTTTCTTAAATTCCACATATGAGTGAGATCTTATGGTCTTTGTCTTTCTCTGACTTATTTCACTTAGCATTATATTCTGTAGCTCCATCCACGTCATTGCAAATGGCAAGATTTCATTCTTTCTTATGGATGAATACTATTTCATTATATATATATATATATATATATATATATATATATATACATATGTATATATATATATATATATACACACACACCATATATTATATATATATGCCATATCTTCTTCATCCATTCATCTATCAATGGACACTTGGGCTGCTTCCATAATTTGACTATTGTAAATAATGCTGCTATAAACATAGCGGTGTGCATATCCCTTCGAATTAGTGTTTTTGTATTCTTTAGGTAAATACCCAGTAGTGTGATTACTAGATCATAGGGTAGTTCTATTCGTAATTTTTTGAGGAACCTCCATACGGTCTTCCACAGTGGCTGCACCAGTTTGCATTCCCACCAGCAGTGCACAAATGTTCCTTTTCCTCCACATCCTACCTAACACTTGTTGTTTCTTGTGTTGTTGATTTTAGCCGTTCTGGCCGGTGTGCAGTGAGATCTCATTGTAGTTTTGGTTTGCATTTCCCTAATGATGAGTGATGTTGAGCATCTTTTCATTTCTCTATTGGTAAAACACACATTTATTATTTAACAAAATGCTTTCCCTGTGCCAATAAGCACACTAAAAAAAACCTCGAAGGAGGAGGACATTCTGAAGGGGTGGAGGAGTTCTTAAAGGAGACCAAGGCAGGAATTTGAGGAAGTATTAGTCTGGAAGCCAGCCTCTCCTTCCACTCCTCCCTTTGCTTCCTCTTGCCACCAGGGAGCGGCCACCTGGTGAGATGATAAGGCTGTCCCCAAACCACACAGCCTCAGGGGGTCAGGGGGAAGCTGAGAGCTGTTGTCCCCCTCCCCCCTCCCCCCCCCCCCCTCCGCGCCTCCTCCCTCCCCACCCAGCTCCTCAGCCCAATGTCAGAAGTGCAGGCAGCCCAGCCCAGGAGGGACCACGGGCCCTTCCCCTCTCTGGCACAGCATAATGTGCTTCATCCAGGTCAGAGGACTTGGACCAGCTGGATCCTGGGGAGACACTCCACCAAGAACTGGGGCTTTTGTGGAAACCCAGCTGCAAAGCCTATGGCCTTGTATATATCCAGGACATCCCCAGAATGGCTTCCCAGGGTCTAACGTTTTACTCTCAGAACAGGCCATGAGCGACCCCTAAAGGGTCCATCTTTGCAGCCGGGTGCTATGACGGGTGAGCTGGCAGGTGAGCAGGGAATGCCCAGTGCAGCAGCAGGAGGAGGGTCCACAGATTGCCTGGCTGCTCTGTGTAGCAGATGCCTTCATATGTGTCTGTTTTCTCTGATTCAGAGAATCAGAAATTTTATCAATGCACCGATAAGCAGCCTCCAGGCTCTGAACTGTCAGCACAGAGCTAAACGCAGCACTCAAACTCAAAGACCAACTATGAATGAGATCGTGACCTGAGCCAACATTGGACGCTTAACTGACTGAGCCACCCAGGCACCCCAATTGTTATTTTTAAAATCTTTTTTAACATTTATTTATTCCTGAGAGACAGAGAGAGACAGAGCATGAGCAGGGGAGGGGCAGAGAAAGAAAGACACACAGAATTCGAAGCAGGCTCCAGGCTCCGAGCTGTCAGCACAGAGCCCGACGCGGAGGTTCAAACCCACAAAACCGTGAGATCATGACCTGAACCAAAGTTCGACGCTCAACTGACGCTCAACCAACTGAGCCACCCAGGTGCCCCGCCCCAATTGTTATTTTAAATCTATTTGTCTAATCCAGGTAGTTGAGACCTGCCCCTGTAAACTTGGTCCATCTCCAAATTCCTGTTCTATTTTTGTCAACCTAGTAACACATCCTTTACCAGTAACACATCCTTAATTAGTATTTATAACACATTTTTATATCTATAAGACTTTTTGCCTGAAGAATTTTCTTTAAAAAAAATCTTCTTGGGGAGCATGAGTGGCTCAGTTGGTTAAGTGTCCTACTTCGGCTTGGGTCATGATCTCACATTTTGTGGGTTCGAGCCCCGCATCAGGCTCTGTGCTGACAGCTTAGAGCCTGGAGTCTGCTTCAGTTTCTGTGTCTCCCTCTCTCTCTCTGCCCCTCTCCTGCTCATGCTCTGTCTCTCTCTCTCCTTCAAAAATAAATAAAAACATTAAAAAAATCTTCTTGATCATTTTCATGAATTTATTATTCCTGAGAAAATTAATTTTTCAGCAATCACAAAGCCATTGAAGTTTTGTTTGGGATCATGTCAAATTTATGCAGTATGGTGGGGAAAATCAAGGTCTTTATAATAGTAAATCTTCCTATGGAGACACATGTATAGCTCTCCATTTAGTCAGGTGCTTCTTTTTGCCCCATAACGTTAAATTTTGTTTAATTTTTGGGACGGCTATTGTTAATGGGATTTTTACAGGTGCTTGCCGGGAGGAGGCTATTTGGTGGGTTTTCTTTTTTTTAATATTTTTTGCACATAGCTACTCTTATATTTCCTTTAAATGGTCATTTCATTAAACTCAATAACAGCTGAAAAACAGGAATTGATACTATCATTATTTACCAGTGATTTGCTGTATACCGTGAAAACCCAACACACAACTGAACACAAGAAGAAAACTCAAGGGAGAGCACCTTCTGAAGACTAGAGACAGTTTCTGGCCAAAAACAAAACAAAACAAAACAAAAAAACAAGAGAAATAGAATTAAAAAGTATGAATTCAATAAGAAAATCCAGCTATTAATCCAAGTTTAAAATTAATATGTAAACAGGGGCTCCTGGGTGGCTCAGTTGGTTAAGCTTCCAACTTAGACTCAGGTCATGATCTCTTGTTGTGAGTTCGAGCCCTGCATGGGTCTGTCTACTGTCAGCCCGGAGCCTGGTTCAGATCCTGTCTCCCACTCTCTTCCCCTCCCCTGCTCACTTGCCCACACACACGTGCAATCTCTTTCTCTCAAAAATAAATGCTAAAAAATAAATAAAATAAAATATGTAAACATTGTTTTATTTCTGTGTTAACAAAAACCAATAAAAAATAATAATTTTTAAAAATCCTCAGTAAGGAAACAAATATATGGAATTTTTTAAATCCCATTTATTATAGCCACAAAACCCGTAAAAATCCAGGAATAACTTAATAAAGATGTATAGGACTTATATGTGGAAACTTCAAAGGTATGGAAAATGGAAAGATATACCTCATTCTTGGGTAGGAAAACTCAGTATTGAAAAGATGACACTTTTTTTACATTTATGGGCAAATCCAATAAAACTCCATAAAATCATAGCAGGATAATTGGGGAATTTGGATAAATTATTCTAAAGTTCTTCTGGAAAGTAAATATGAAAAAAGAAAAAAGAAAATCCTGAAAAAGAAGAGTATCTTCAGAGTGATATGCCCTACTAAATATTAAAACATATTTAAAAACTACAGTGAATAAAACAGTATGGCCAGAAATAAGCAGGCAATGCAATAGAACCGTCCCAAATCGTACATGAGTATATATGAGAATTCAGCACGAGAAAAATGAAAGTATAATTTGATGGAGGGAAACCTTCACAAATGTGCCACAAAAGTCAGTAATGGTGTTGGGGCACCTGGCTACCCATTGGGGAAAAAGAGCTGTATTTTTCATTTTAAACCCAAATAAATTCCAGAAAAATCAACCGCGTTAATTTTCAAAAGTTGAGTGTACTGAAATAAAAAGCACATAAATATTTCTGCGGTCTTGTGTTAGAGTCACTGAACAATGGAAGATTTCTTGCCTCTGGGACGCCTTTCAAAATGCAGGTGGACTAATCATAATCAACCATTCTCTGCAAAATCTTGTACCGGATGGTCCTGAAGGGTTTTGTATAGGACAAACCTGAGCGTGAAGTGGGGCTTCAGGGGAATGCTGATTTCCCTCCTCCTTCCATCCTGGGGTGAGCATCCTTGACTTTCTGGTGCTTCGATGCTCCTGTCTCCCACATCCTTGATGATGGTTCTCTGGTCCAAGCTCCTCCTTTCTCCCTCACAACACCCAGCTCCTTTTCCACCCTTGACTGAGCTGTCTCACTGCAAACTGCCTTTGGGGCAGAACTGGTGAGATTGGAGGCAGAGGAGTCAAACTACTCCCAAATTCTATTAGGAACTGACCCTTCTGGGCACAACTCAAGGGAAATATTTCTTCTCTCACCTCTTATCAATAGATGGGTGGTAAATTAAACACTCTCGGGGCGCCTGGGTGGCTCAGTCGGTTGAGCGTCAGACTTTGGCTCAGGTCATGATCTCGCGGTCCGTGGGTTCGAGCCCTGCGTCGGGCTCTGTGCTGACAGCTCAGAGCCTGGAGCCTGTTTCAGATTCTGTGTCTCCCTCTTTCTCTGACCCTCCCCTGTTCATGCTCTCTCTCTGTCTCAAAAATAAATAAATGTTAAAAAAATTAAAAAAGAAAAAAAAAAAACCCTCTTTCATCTGAATATATAAGGTAAGCTCGTTAAAAGCTATCAGGCAGCCCAAGCCAATAGGCAAGCTGACCCTGGAGAGATACAAAAAACAGGGTGGGAAGAAGTCAGAAGCTGTCTCGCTCTTGCTGTAAACTCATGATTGCTTCCTCTGTCTCACTGGGGCCATTGCGTATCCATAGCATCAATTTGGCCAGGTTTTGGATGATCCTTGGAAGATAGCTTGTCCCAGTTTTATGAGAGGGCTTGGTTTACCAGGTAGTTTCAATTAACATGTGACACTCCTTTGTCAACCTCCCAAATACATATGACAGATATTTTATTAATGGATACAAACTCAGGAACTAGATCCTGAGTTTGGATCCTGCTTCTGCTATGCCTAGCTTCGTGACATTGAACAAGTTACTCAACCTTGCCGTGTCTCAATTCCCTTATCTATGAAATGGGGGTGAAAATAGCTACTGTATTTATTAAGCGTCCGACTTAAGCTCAGGTCATGATCTCTCAGCTCACGGGTTCCAGCCCCACGTCGGGCTCTGTGCTGACAGCTCGGAGCCCGGAGCCTGCTTCGGATTCTGTCTCCCTCGCTCTCTGCCCCTCCCCCGCTCGTGCTGTCTCTCTCTCTCTCTCTCTCTCAAAAATAAATAAACATTAAAAAAATTTTTTAATAAAATAATAAATAAATATCCAATATGACAAATCGTCCCTTATGCTTTTCCCCACACCTTAGTCTTCACTGATGTCTGCACTGGAGAACCTCTGTAGGTTCTGTAGGGATATTTTCTGCAGATCTGTAGGGATATTTTCACTGTAAAATGTGATGACGAAAGAGTATCATGAACGTATCTACAGTAAAATCTCTCCTTTAGACTTTACTACATGTAATTTATGATAATTTATTATATCATGTTAGAGACTGGGATGAGTTTACATTTGTACAGTCTTAAAAGTTTGCTTGGACTACAGACAGAGAAAATACGAAGAGTGAAACATGTTTGGCCTACAAACTGTTGGCACTGGCATGTTATATGTGCACAGCTACGCTAAATGCAGTTAAATATATTGTTAATGAAAAATAATCCGATATCGTCCACAACATTGTTTAGCCCTTACCGTGATTTTTATTACTTAAAGACCTCTTACGTTCTTCACACCCACTGGGATGGCAATAATCAAAAAGACAGATCACAAGTATTGGTAACGATGTGGAGAAATCACAGCCCTCGTGCACCATTGGTGGAAATGTATGCTGCAGCTAGATTGAAATACAGTCTGGCAGGTCCTCAAAAAGTTAAAAATGGAGTTACCATACGACCCAGTAATTCCACTCCTAAGTATACACTCAAGAGAATGAAAACATACGTTGACCCCCAAATGTGTGCGTACATATTCATAGCAGCATTATTCATAATTCTTAATTCACAATTCATTATGAATTCATAATTCATAATTGTTGGCTAGATATATTCATAATATCCAACAAATAGAAGCGACCCAAAAGCCCATCCACTGATGAGTGGATAAACAAAATGTGGTATGTACATACAGTGGAATGTTATGTAGCTATTAAAAAAAAAAAAACCAAAGTACTGATATATGCTACAATATGATTGAGTCTTAAAAGCATTATGTTCAGAAGGCAGACCCACAGGGCCACATATTGTCTGATTCCATTTATATAAAATGCCCAGAATAGGCAAATCTATAGACACAAACATTGGTGGTTGCCTGGGCTTGGAGGGCATGGACGGATTGAGGGTTGATGGTTCAAGGTGGGGGTGAGGGGTTCAGAGTGGATTCTGGTGATGGTAGCACAACTCAGAATATACTAAAAGCCACTGAATTCTACATTTTATTTATTTATTTGTTCATTTGTAAATGTTTATTTATTTATTTTGAGAGAGAGACAGAGAGACAGAGAGCAAGTAGGGGAGGGGCAGAGAGAGAGGGGGAGAGAGAGAGAGAGAGAGAGAGAGAGAGAGAGAGAGAGAGAGAGAATCCCAAGCAGGATCCATGCAGTCAGCACAGAGCCCAACATAGGTCTCAATCTCACAAACCACGAGATCATGCGTGACCTGAACCAAAACCAAGAGTTTGACGCTCAACCAACTGAGCCATCCAGACGCCAGAATTCTACATTTTAAGTGGGTGGATTGGTTATACCTCATTATACCTCAAAACGCTGTTTTAAAACTCTTACTCTGTTTCCAACAGGTGACAACTGCCTGTGTGTATTTAAGCTTGCTTATTACAATCCTCGATCCATTGTATTTACTGATCCTCAGATCGGATCCTTAGAATAAGCATGACACTAAATTTATTTTCATGCTCACCTGTACTATGGGATTTGACAGAAAGCATTAAACCAATTTCAGCAAACTCGGAGGAGTTGGTTCTTTATGGAGTAAATATTGCAACCTTTCAGGTGAATTTATTCTTTCCAGGAACATAAGCTCTTCTAGACATTGGCTTATAATACAAATTGGATGGAAGCCCTCTTTCTTGTGGGGACAGCTGCGTAAGGAGGGCTCTTGTAATTTGCTAACCTCACAGCTCTCAGAGAGATAAGGTGAATTTTGCTTCCTCGGTTTTGAATTAATTTCAGTGGAGGTACGTTTACAGATTTTACAAATCCATTCCCATTTCTTTCCCTAAGAAACATTAATTATTTTTCACAATATCAAAGGCAATGTAATGGGAAAGTCATAAACTTCACCTGCTTGGCAGACAAGTCAGATCACATTTACATTTATGCCTGTGACCCTGACTCTGGGACCTCTCAGCCTTCTCAGCAGGAAGGCTGGTCAGTTTGGGGGTGTAGGCTTCCCTAATATATGAAGTCTTCCTGCGGTGCGTGGCTACGTCCCCCAGTCTGTCCTTCTGGTGCTTCTCTGGCTGTCTGCTGGGGAAGCAGAAATTCAGACACCCTACCCACACTCCTACTCCAAGACCTCACTGGCTGGTGTTGCTGCCTCCATCCCTGTCCCTCTAATGTTCCAGGTAGACCCAGCTCACTGGCTCTGCTGGCCAATGGTGCAGCTGATGAGGGAAACAAAGGCAAACGAAAATTTTCCTTACTGTCCACAGCCCATTGACAAGTCCCTGAAACAGACAGAGTGACATTCCTCGAGGAGCTCAACTCCCTCACTGATGACACTTTGCTAAGGGCAAAAGTCAGCGTTCGCTTAACATCCCGACCTCCAGGATCCTGTAAGTCTACTTTAACATATCAAAGTTCCTTTGGAAATGTCCTTTATCTCTACCGCCACCCACCCCCAAGATATAGGTTGGCAATCATACTCCAAGCTTATGGCCCGCTGCTATACATCTGAAGGGTCTCATCACGACTGAGGTTTTACTAAATAGTGATAGGTGACCTTTTCCTAACAGCAGCCAGCCCCTCAAGGTCCTGGAAACTTTGCTTCCAAAATACCTTAGAGACTTACACTGTCCCTAACCACCTCCCAACCTGAAGGTCATTCACCCATCACAGCTCTTTCTGCCCACGGGTCCTGTCCCCATGCCCATGTTTTAATCGATCACCTTTTTGCACCAAAGATGTCTCAAGCACTCTTTCTTGGCCGTCAGCTCCGAACCCCACCACTCCAGCCCTGCATCACAGCTGTAGGTCTAGCCACAGGGAAGCTCCCACGGGGCCTCAGA
This sequence comes from Panthera pardus, assembly GCF_024362965.1. Taxonomy (NCBI): domain Eukaryota; kingdom Metazoa; phylum Chordata; class Mammalia; order Carnivora; family Felidae; genus Panthera; species Panthera pardus. The sequence continues at coordinate 7,937,247 of NW_026526655.1, forward strand.
ACAGCAGCTCCTGTGGTGTTAGTGCCTGTTCCACAACCTCTGCTGCAGGGGGGAGCCAGGCCCCACCTGTGGGGTCCCTTAGTTGAGAGGGGCAAGGAGAAGCTGTGACCCATGGTACCAGGTGTCCAAGGAGAGCACCAGCATCCCATGTGCAGCTTTTCCAATTCACACAGCACCAAGCCCCCTAGGCCCGCCCATGGTGCCAGCAGGCTTGGGTGACCACAAGGTGGGCATGTGCTCTTACCTGGGAGGACTCAGTTCCCTAGACTGGGGTTAAGAAACACCAGTGTGGGGGCGCCTGGGTGGCTCAGTCGGTTGAGCGTCCGACTTCAGCTCAGATCATGATCTCATGGTTCGTGAGTTTGAGCCCCGCGTCGGGCTCTGTGCTGACAGCTCAGGGCCTGGAGCCTGCTTCCGATTCTGTGTCTCCCTCTCCCTGTCTGCCCCTCTCCTGCTCACATCTGTCTCTCTCTCAAAATAAATAAAGATTAAAAAAAGATTTTTTTTTAATAAATAAATAAATAAATAAATAAATAAAAGAAACGCCAGTGTGACCACAGCCTAGGGGTTCTTTTCAGCACCTCTGTAAGTCCCTATTCTGGTTATCTGTCATCTACCCCCTAACCCCCCAAATCCATTTTGCTTATTCTCTGCTCTGCTTGGCCACAGTTGTGGCAGTGGCTGTTTTTGGTGGTTAGAAGTATTGAGAGAGCCAAAGGCAAGCTGAGGGCCAAACACAAGCTAACAATCCCCCCCACCCTACCCCCCACCCCACCCCACCCCTGCCCAGGTGGGCTCTATACAACATTCCTCAGACCCTCCTGGTTGTCCAAGCAAAAAGGAAAGGGAAAAACACATGGTTAACTGATAGAGATCACAGTCCCGCAGGACAGGAGTTTCCATCAGTTTGCAACTGTTTTAACAATTTACAAGAAAAAAGGCAATCTCCAGAAACCTATAGCCTCAGTTTTCTGGAGCCCTAACGTCACCCTCCCCTCCATAGTGATGCAGGGAACAAAGGCAAGAAGAAAATGTAGATAATATTAAATTTCCTTAAAACCTGCAGCCCATTGATAAATACTTGAGACAGGCAGAGTAAAACATTCCTGCCAGAAACTCCCAACTGTCTTGTCTTAATGTTAAAGTCTTAGTAGAGGGAAAACAACTTTAGCTCAACAATAGCAAGGCCTCCAGTATCTTATGAGTCCTTTTTAGCAGATGAAAGTCCTTTTGGAAACCTCCCTTTTTCCTTACCCCTCTTCCCCTCAACTCCATAGTATATAATCAGTCACTCCTCACAACCCCAGTGCAGCTCTTTCTGCCCACGAGTCCTGTCCTGTGATTTAATAAAATCACCTTTTGCACCAAAAATGCCTCAAGCATTCTTTCCTGGCTGTCGGCTCCGGACCCCAACACTCCAAAACTGCATCAAAAGTACTATTGAAAGGCATATCTTTCAGGGCGCCTGAGTGGCTCCGTTGGTTAAATGTCCGACTCGGTTTCAGCTCAGTTCATGATCTCATGGTTTGTGAGTTGGAACCCTGTGTCAGGCGCTGCACTGACAGTGCAGAGCTGGCTTGGGATTCTGTGTCTCCCTCTCTCTCTGCCCTTCCCCTGCTCATGCGCACATTCTCTCTCTCTCGAAAGAAAGAAAGAGAGAAAGAAAGAAAGAAAGAAAGAAAGAAAGAAAGAAAGAAAGAGAAAGAAAGGGAGAGACAAAGAAAGAAAAGAAAGAGAAAGAGAGAGAGAGAAAGAAAGAAAGAAAGAAAGAGAAAGAAAGGGAGAGAAAGAAAGAAAAGAAAAGAAAGAGAAAGAAAGAAAGAAAAGAAAGAAAGAGAAAGAAAGAAAGAGAAGAAAGAAAGAGAAAGAGAGGGAAAGAAAGAAAGAAAGAAAGAAAGGAAGGAAGGAGGGAGGGAGGGAGGAGGGAAGGAGGAAGGAAGGAAGGAGGAAGGAAGGAAGGAAGGAAGAAAGAGAGAGAAAGAAAGAAAGAAAGAAAAGAAAGAAAGGCCCATCTTTCATGCCCCAGCTCTCAATCTTCCCTTCGGGGTAGTTGGAGAGAGCAAAATGGAGTCACTCACGTCAAACAGCAGCTTGTGTTGAGCAGTGATGCAAGCAGCCAAGGGTGTTGCAGCTAAGACCGGGTATCTTGGAAACCAGCACAGGCTGACGACACCCAGAACTGATAACCAGCAGAACCAGAGGAAGTCTGCAAAGGCCCAGGACTGATTAAACTCCTTTAAAACGAGAGGGTTTTTGCAGAAAACCATCAGACTTTCTAGATGCTGACCCTTTCATGTCTGACCACATCAAAACTGCTGCCGAAGCCTATGCCTGGTTGATCTCTGAACGGAGAGTCTCCACTGCTTGAACATAATAAACAGCACTCGCCCAGAGCCGACCCAGAGCGGAGAGAGGCCCTTCTCAACTGCGCGCTCACAGACTGACTTCGCGTTTGGTTTGTTAACTTCCTACCCCTTGTTGTATTTTGTCTGTTGTGTGACTTTGTATTGTGCTTGGCTTTGTGTGACGTATAAGAAGCCAAAAGAAACACACAGTCCTTGAGTTGAGACTCCTGAACCTGCTTATGTTCATGTTAACCTTGCTTTACGATTGAACTAAGCTGACATTGTAGAAAGACACAACCTGTGTGTGTGCTATCAAACCGTGTTTGTGACAGTAGTCTTCGCTAAATTCTCCCAGTTAAATCTTCTGAGTTGCCATGAACCTGACTCCAATTGCCCCCCAGGACTCTTGGGGAATCCTATGGCAGACAAGTGGTTCCTCAAAATGATGATTTTGACCTCCCACCAATAAGACAGCTGAAGACTGAGCCATGTTTAATCTGACTTAGAAAAATAGAAAAATGTAACATCTCTTATGCATTAGCATTGCAGAGCAAATCCACACAGTTACCCAAGTTTGGACCCCTCTGAGCAATTGGGCTCTCCATCACTTGGCCACTCAGGGCCCTCCTGTATTCTTCAACACTCTGTGAAGAGATGTTAGGTGCATAAGACTATTTATCACCCTCTCCTGGACTTTGGGCTCCAGGAGCAGAATCAGTGAAGGTCTGAGCCCCATGTGCTCAGGTAGGAGCCCAGTTCCTGAGACAGATCTGAGGTTGGTGCCTTTACTCGACAAGTTACTGGTCCAGGCTGTTTTGATTATAAAGGGACTTATTGATCAGATATAAGCTCAGGTAGGAAAAAGCCATTGAATTCTGCCCTCCCGTCTCATTAAATTGTATTTTAATAACTTGATATCACTTTCTGGATAAGCTGGTTACTCACATCTCCCAAAAGCCACCCACAGAATGAATGCTTTCATGGTTGTGGTAGGTGATTGGTAACAACTGCTTTTAATTTTTTTCATGTTAAAAAATAAAGCTGAGGGGCACCTGGGTGGCTCAGTCAGTTAAGCATCCAACTCTTGATTTCAGCTCAAGTCATGATCTCATGGTTAGTGTGACTGAGCCCTGCATCAGGCTCTGCTCTAAAAGCATGGAGCCTGCTTGGGATTCTCTCTCTCTTCTTCCCCTGCTCATGTTCACACACACACACGCGCGCACTCTCTCTCTCTCTCTCTCTCTCTCTCTCTCTCAAAAATAAATAAATAAAAAATAAAGTTGGATCTCTACCTCACATTTTAGTAAATTCCAGTTATAAAAATGCACACATTTACCAACCTATACAAAACTCCATAAAAGTCCTCGGGGGGAAAAATAGGTGATGCTTATTAAATCTTGGGAAGTGAAGGGGTAGGCTTTTCTAAAATGACACCAAAGCAAGAAACCATTCAAAAATATGATGGGTTTGACTATATAAAAATGTGAAATCTCCATATGCTACTATTCACATGGATTTAAAAGTCAAAGCAGAAACTGAGAAACAGCATTTTGACATGTGAGAAGCAAAGGCATCACGTTCCCAGTGTATGAATAACTCTCACCAACCAATTGAAAGCAAAAATAATATTCCCGTAGAAAATGTGCAATGGATATGAAGTGGTAATTGACCAAGCTTTGCGAGAGGCCAGTGGCCTCACGAGAGGATGTTCAACCTCACTGGTAACCAAAGGAAATGTTTAAAAAGAAGAAAAGGAAAAAAGGAGGAAAAAGCAAACCACACACGCGCAGCACGGTCACACAGAACCCATGGGGTGTCTTTCCTCACCTACTAGATGAGCAAAGGTGAAAAAGACTGTAACACCCAGTGTGAGTGAGGGCTCTCGCACAGCTTCCCACATAGGGGTGGGATGAGTGAAGGTATTAGCACTTTTTGGAGGCAGTCTGTCACTATGTCTCTCAGAAGCCTTAATAAATGGATACCTGTTGACTTAGCAATGCTCCTGTTACCCCTGATCTGGCCTTGAGGGAAGGGACACCACTGTCTCCCTTGGCCACTCCATCCAGAACATGGTACCAGCGCCTTCTCTTAATTCCCCCAGCAGAGCAAAGGCCAGGCTCTCCGGAGGTGCTGGAGACCAGCCAGCAAGCACAGCATAGGCAGCCCAGCGTCCCTCACCGGGAAGCACCTACTTCCTTTTGGCCAGACACAGTCATCACCCACCCCCCCACCCCACCCCCACCCCCCCCCGGGGATCACCCTAGGCCTCTCCTTATGGCCCAACTGACCCAACCATCAGCTCCAGAGAGAGCACGTTTTTACACCACTCTCTCCATTCTTCACTTCCCGCCCCAGGGCAGCTGACAGTGGAAACTCCCAGTCACTGCAGAGGCAGCCAGGCCGCCCTCGCTCAATGGAACAGGGTCTGATTCTCCAGCCCCATTAAGATAACTACAATATATTGCAAGATCTAAGCTCATCTGTGGTCGTGTTGTTACATTTTTAATAGTGAAAAGTGGAAACAACCTACAAGCCCATCAGTAAAGAAGCGACTGCATAAATGATGAGACCTCCATACATTAGAACGCCATGGAAAATGATGACACAAAGCTATATATAGTTGTGTGGGAGGAAGGGGTGGGAAGATCACCTGAGCCAATCTGTGCAAAGCGTTCAGGACAACACAAAAAATACTCAGGAGTTGTGGATAACTGGAAAAGGGGGCTACGAGGCCGTGTTACAATCCAATAGCATTTTATTATTTTCTAAAGTTTTTTTACTTATTTATTTTGAGAGAGGGAGAGGAAGAAAGAATGGGGAGGGGCAGAGAGAGAGGGAGAGAGAATCCCAAGCAAGCTCCTCGCTGCCATTGAGGAGCCTGATGTGGGGCTCAAACCTGTGAATCGTGAGATCATGACCTGAGTCGAAACCAAGAGTCGGACACTCAACCGACTGAGCCACCCGGGCGCCCCAGCATTTTATTATTAAAAAATATGTATCTTTATGTGTTTATATACCTAGAAAAATATATGGATGGGTGTAACCCAAAATGTTAAGAGTGCCTATTTCGAGGTGGTGGGCTTAGAGGTGGTCTTCTCCTTCACACCCATTTGTATCTTTTATATTTTCTGTGTTATAATGGTCATGTAATATTTTATCTTTTTTTTGAATGATTCAGGAAATGGACAAGAAAAAAGATTTCAAAAATGCTCTGGTCAGCTTTATCTTAGCATGAGAAATCTTGACATATTAACTTGGTAATATAGCACAGTCTATGTAGTACTCAGGAAAAAAAAAAACGATTTTCACTTTTTTAAGGTAGAATAAAACAAAAACTTTCATGTTTTTAAAAAACGTTACAATACTTGGGAACCATTTAGGGGAATGTGACCCCGGGAAGTTGGTCCTCCACCAGCCCCTGAGCTGGAAAGCACCAAAGTTCTTTCTTTGCAGGTACTCCTCTGGGGTCACCTGGCTGTGGTGACACAACCCAGAGCTACCTACAAGTAGCTCTAAGCTGACCACCTTATGCATGAGAGGAAAGAGATTCCTTTCTTGTCAGTTCCAGGTAGAGAAAAATAAAATCCCTGGGCTGGGCTTGGGTCCTATGCTGATCCCTGAATCAATCGTATGACCAGGGGAATGCAATGTGTCATAGACAACTTTGTTCTTCAAACCCCAGGACTCCTTTCTCTCTCTCCTTTGGTAACAGTAATCACATTTCCTTTGGAGGCCCATTCTGTCCTCATCCCCTGGGGTTCTACTGAGGTTGTCAATCTCTACACTCAACTCTAGGTCCCAGAGACAAGCACTTGAACTAATACTGGCCAACCCATGAAAAACCGTCCTCCTGGCCACAGGGCCTGGGGACTCAAATGAAACAGGACCAGTTGGTCCTTCTGCAAGATCCTGTCTCGGGATGCCTGCGTGGCTCAGTCAGTTGAGCCTCTGACTTCTGCTCAGGTCATGATCTCATGGTTTGTGAGTTCAAGGTCTTCATTGAGGGGCTCTTAGCTGTCACCACAGAGCCTGCTTCAGATTCTCTGTCCCCCACCTCTCTCTCTGCACCTCCCCCGCTCATTGTCTCTCTCTCTCTCTCTCAATACAAAAATAAATAAACATTTAAAGAAAGATCCTGTCTAGACATTGAAAGAAGATTTCCAAGGACATTTCCCTCCTCACCTCCATCCCCTGACACATGGAGAAAGATGCCCTGCAGTGGGAGAGAATATGCTCACTACACAGAGGCAGAGATGAGCTATGGCAGAAGTAGGCTCGCCCTCATTAGAATCCCCATACCTGGTTTGATCAGCCGATAGCATTCCCCTCCCTAGACTTCCCAGTTATGCAAATGATGAAGTCCCTCATAGTTTGAGTTGGGTTTCTCCCATTAACCGATTAAGGGGCCTGGGCTTGGTGAGATCTGAACCATGTGCCCATGTCTATGATCAAAGAAATAGGTCATGGAGATTGGCACACCCCAATAAAACCACAGGGTTGGAGTGGAGGAGAGTCCCCCAGAGGAGGGGCTACTGAGCAGGGGCAGAGCAAACAATAATAGCAAATGAGTATTGAAACATCATTTATTGGGGCACCTGGGTGGCTCAGTCGGTTAAGCATTGGACTTTGGCTCAGGTCATGATTTCACTGTTCATGAGTTCGAGCCCCGCATTGGGCTCTGTGCTGACAGCTCAGAGCCTGGAGCCTGCTTTGCATTCTGTGTCTCCCTCTCTCTCTGCCCCTCTCTTGCTTGAGCTCTCTCTCTCTCTCAAAAATAAAGATTAAAAAAATTTTTTTAAATAAAAGTTCAAATGAAAGTAAAATACAACTAATTATAATTAAAATGAATCTTACAGAAGTTTTAAAGTAATAGTAACACTTATATGGAAAAACAATTGTTCAGGACATTTCTTTATTTTTTTTATTTTTTAAGTTTATTTTTTTGTTTGAGAGAGAGAGAGAGCACAAACAGGGGAGGAGGCAGAAAGAAGGAGAGACAGAAACCCAAGCAGGCTCTGCACCATCAGTGCGGAGCCCAATGTGGGGCTTGAACACATGAACTGTGAGATCATAACCTGAGGTGAGATCAAGAGTTGGACGCTTAACCGACCAAGACACCCAGGCGCCCTAAATTTTTTTTATTTTAAGGCAAATCCAGGAGAATATCTACCAGTCTACAGAACATATATAGCAGTTGTCAAAACTTTATGGTAAGAGCAGCTGGGTGGCTCAGTCGGTTAAGCGTCCGACTTCGGGTCAGGTCATGATCTTGTGGTTCATGAGTTCGAGCCCTGCATCGGGCTCTGTGCTGACAGCTCAGAGCCTGGAGCCTGCTTCAGATTCTGTGTCTCCCTCTCTCTCTGCCCCTCTCTTGCCCAAGCTCTGCTCTCTCTCCCTCAAAAATAAATAAAACATTAAAAAATTATAAAAAAAACCTTTATGGTAGAACATATATTGAACAAATATATATACATCTGATACATAAAAATATATTTTAATATACAACAAATCAAGTGAAACTTTTTAAATGAAGAAAGAAATAATTATCACTACATCCATATGGGAAATGGAAGGTAATAATGGCACATGAATAACAAATCCTTACTCATACTATTTACCACAGAACATTCCAGACAGGTTAAAGTTAGATATTCACATGCATACATACACACAACCATTAAAAAAAAAAAACAAAAAAACAAAAAAAAAAACCCACAACAGAAGAATAGAAACGTATAGGCTCACTCAGTCTACTGAGACATGGGGGTCAGGACAAAGTGTGGGTTTGAGAGCAGACAGACCTCTGAGTTTCGGTCCCACCTGAGGTGCTTACTCAAATACTTAATTCTATGAGCTCAGTTTGTTATCTGCTTTCCTACCTGATGTAGGTAAAAATTCACAGGAATCAAAGCCACTTCGTGGTGCCCACTTTTAGCTTCTGCAGTGGATTTTTCTAGGCTGGGTGCAGGGGGTGCACTCTGGCACCTTCCCAACAGATGGCCCCTGGGGAGAAAGATCTGAGTGAAGGAACCGCCCAAGCATGTAAGTAATGAAAAGTATAAGAAGCTATAAGAACAAAATACATTTTTTAGATATTTTTTTGAGTTTATTTATTTTTGAGAGAGAGAGACAGAGAGAGAGTGCACGAGTGCGCGCACAAGCAGGGGAGGGGCAGAGAGAGAGGGAGACGCAGAATCCGAAGCAGGCTCCAGGCTCTGTCAGCACAGAGCCCGACGTGGGGCTCCAACCCATGAACTGTGAGATCATGACCTGAGCCAAAGTTGGACGCTCAACCAACTGAGCCATGAAGGCGGCCCTAAAATACATTTTTTCTAATTTGTAAACATCTGTATGTAACCATAAAGAAAAGCAATGGAGTGAAAGAACATTTCAGGGTATAGAGGAAAAATAATAAGCATATAAGCATATTTAACGGATTGATAAAAATATTTTTGAAAGCGCTTAGAAATGAGAGGAAGACAACTTAAGGCAACTCTGAGGGTCTTGGGCAAATACAAACAGAGCGGCAGCATTAGCAGGAGAGCTGGAAAAGAATTCACCAACTATGTACCACTGGCCCAGAGCTAGCATGAAGCTACCAAACCACAGGGCACTCACACCATCCAATCTTCCAACTAGAAATTCCTCTGATTAGAGAAAAAAAAGAAGAGGGGAAGGGAGGGAGGAAGAGAGAGAAGGCAGGGTAGAGGCAGAAGGAAGGGAGGGAGGGAAGAGAAAAACTCTATTTGCGTGGAGGTGTTTTTACCTGTATAATTTGCATACACATCACACTTAAGCAGCCCAAATCCTGACTGTGAACGATTACATCGCAAACTATACAGCTCCATGGAAAAGGTTATACAAAATACTGTTGCATGAAAAAGTTGATCACAAGATATCATATACTCTTGGATTCCAACAAGGCTCACATTTTCCCAGGAGGATCTGAAACCTGAAGAAAGCAACAGGCAGATCGTGTTATATCGGTGGAGGTATTTAAACATTTTGCTGTTGGTTTGACATTTCTGTTGACCTTGCACTATAACATTGGGTAAATATATTATACACACTCACACAAAAATGGATTTATTTTTTTTTTTAATGTTTTTATTTATTTTTGAGAGAGACAGAGCATGAGCAGGGGAGGGACAGAGAGACAGGGAGACACAGAATCCGAGGCAGGCTCCAGGCTCCAAGCTGTCAGCACAGAGCCCGACGCGGGGCTCGAACTCACAGACTGTGAGATCATGACCTGAGCTGAAGTCGGACACCCAACCGACTGAGCCACCCAGGCGCCCCACAAAAATGGATTTAAAAGAGAACGTTTATCACTCCACCCAAATGAAGCTTGACTCTGCCCAGGCCATCTTGAGGCTACGTTCCTAGGCCTCAGCCTGAGGTTTCCAAGCAAGTGAGAGCATGTGTGCGGAGGGCAGAGGCTGGCAGGGCCAGCAGCCGGGGCTCCTCTGTGGGACACAGCTGCCCGCAGGGTCCTGGCCTGGCGAGGCCTGGGGAGCGTCTTATCGCATGAGCTCATGTGAAAGCCCCACGCCTCCGGGTCTCCAGCGAACATTTGCCATTCCTTTCCTGTCACCACCCCGCTCCGCGCTTGTGCCCATGAGCTCATCGTTGCTGGGCAAGTCCTCCTGGGGTCAGATAACTGCCAGGGGCAATTCCTTTCCCAGCCTCCTGCCCCTGCCCTGTGCCTCCGACAGACGGAGCGGGCCCTGACTCCCACTCTGTGGTTCCACACAGAACAGAGAATTGTGTGAGGTCAGCAGAAGTCTGGGGGGGCTTGACAGAGCTCTCCCACCCCAGCCCGGCCCCTGTCCCAGCCTCGCCTTGGTCTGGGAACTGCTCAGCCAGTGTGACCAGACAGACCCCACCTGGACGCCAGGCCCTGCCCATGTCTGAGCCACCGTCTTGTTTCTGTCTCAGTCCCAGACTCAGCAGCAACCTCGGGCCCAGGCACTGCCTCCCAGGGGGGTGTCAGCCAGAGGAAAGGCTGGGGGAGGGGAGTCCCAAAGCTGTGAGGATCCCCACCCAGAAACGGAGGCTCTGTCTGTCCTGCCGGTATGAGGGAAGGTTTCTCAGGTGAGAGCTGGTTCATACGCTCGGTCTCATACACGAGGGACCCCTGTGTACCAAGCCTCCTGATGCTGAGAATCCAAGGTGAGGCTTAGTCGTCTTTCTCTCAGGGACAACCGAAAAGAGAATGACCACCCCTTTTCCTGTGAGTGTCACCCCTTCACTTTCAGAAGCTCGTCCCAGCCAGCTGAGGCCTCAGACAACGTAATTCATGCTGCCCCCTCATCCCCCGCGGACAGGTCTGGTTCCCCGATGCCAGAAGACCTCAGAACCACACTGTTCCCAACCAGTCTGGCCCCATCCTTTCCAGACCTCCCAGAAACTGAAGAAGGAAAGAATGGGAGGAGGGGACCGTGTGGTCCCAGAGAAATGGCTGCTGACAGATGGGACAAAGGCCCCAGAACTCCGAACACCCCCCCACGCACACACCCAGAAAATGGCCACGAGTGGCAGAGGAGCTGTGTCTGTTTCTCTGCCAAGCCGCACACCACATTCCCACGGGAGCCACTCGGCACAGGGTGGAGACAGCTGTTCCCCTCAGCAGATGTTCTCGCGGGAGGCAGGGGAGCTCACTCCCAAGCCGGATCCTCATGACTCACCCCGTAGGCCTAAGCGGCCTGCTGAGCCTGTGACGAAGGCAGATCAGACAGCCAGTGGGGGGCCCCATAGCCTTCCGCAAAATGAAGCTACTAGTAGCTTTGCCGGCACCTTCCTGCTGCGAGGGCAGAGGCTATCTCTGTCCCTGCTGTCCCCTAAGGCCGAGCACGATGCTGGCCTTAAATTCCTGTGCATTTATTAAGCACCTGCCTTGTGGCTGGCAGTATGCAAGGAACGGAGATTACTGAGGTAGACATAGGAGCTCCTCGCAAAACTGACAGATGGTGGCATTAAGGTTATGACAGTGGCATGCACAGGGGCTATGGGACTCAGGCTGGGCCCCTGTTGACTGTGCTGAACCAGAGGAGAAGTCTATGGGGCCCGTCAGGCCCAGGGAGAGCCCCGGCCCTCAGAAGGTTCATCACACCAGAAGATTCCCAGGCCCATCCCGCGTCGTTTCGGATCCTACCAGGTCCTTCTGCCAGAAACAAGCCTGTCCTGGAGGCTCTCCCACCTCAACAAGGCTCAGAAACCTTTCCTGACTGTCACACACCCTTCTCCGTGAGGCTCACCTCCTGGAAGGTTCTCGCTGAGCAGTCCCAGCCACGCCACCCTAGTCTGCAGTCCACACTACGTGAAAACTCAAGGAGACAAAGAGAAGGTGGCGTGGCCAAGATCCAGGGAGGGTCTAGCGCCAGGGAGGGTAAGAGGCCGGGATGTCCAGACCATGACGCCCAATCCCTCTGAGTCCAAGTTCCCTCAGGGGGTAATAGGAAGGGGCAGGATCCCACTGTCTGGGCTGCCGGATCCGGGCACTGTTCTCTGAAGCCAGGCACCCTGTCTCCCAACCCCTCTACCTCCATTCCTGGCCCAGCTACCTCCCAGCTTTCTGGATTTTCTCATAGCACATCACTCACCACGCTGTGTTTCTCTTAGTTGCGTGAAACGTATTCTGCCTGAGAAACTCATTTGGATTTAATGGGGTAAGAAGGTGTTGAAGTTAGAAATATTTGCTTAGTTTAGCAATATGTATAAGCTCATGTCACCTTCATTTTACTGAAGTGAAGCCTCCTCACCAGGCTGTGAGCTAGATGAGGCACTGATTGTACAGAGTCAATGTAATATTTTTAATCATCCCCTCCAATAATTTACAACATGATTTTTCGAGACAACATGGCCGGCACGGTTAGTCTGGACCCAGTCATTGAACATGGTCCTGATGATTTGCTTTGTTATTTCCTTAGGGGAACCACTCAGTCCCTCCACACAGTTTTCTTCTCCAAATATTGTCCCCTTTGTCCTTCTATCCATCTCTGAAAGTGCATGAGGAAGACCCGACGCCCCCAGATGTCCTCACCCTCACATCAGGGACGTCTGGGGGAGCAGCGGGCCTCTGGCAGACTGCTTATTCCAGGAATGAAAGTTTGGAGGTCCAGCAGTGGGCACCAAGGGTGTGGGTTGTCCTGGGGATCAATCAGGGTGCTTTCTTGCAAGTGACAGAAACGGACCGGCTGAGTAAAGAAGAGGGATTTATTAAAGGGCATTGGGCGGTCTGAGAAGGCTGGGAAACAGCTGATCCAGGACCAGTCAAGCTGCAGTGGGTCTGTTGAGGCCTTCCGAGATATTCCTGGCCACCAACACTTATGATAACACTGGGTCAATAGCAATCCTGACACAGGACGGTGGATTCTATCGCTACCACCCACCATGCCCTCTTGGATGTGACTAAGAGCAGTCTGCATGGCACGGACTTCTCTGAGACGATGGCTCCCGATTTAAAACCCAGGGGCTCCAAGTCACAAATCCCTGCTCATCTGCAGGTCAGGCAAGCAAGCATTTGGCAATTCAGCTTCTCCCAGGGGGCTGAGAAGCCAGGCAGCAAAAAATCACTGATATGCATCCAGTACAACGAGACTGCCTCCCCTCCTTACCAACTCCCTAGAGCCCAAGATCCTGAATCATCTGTTTGATTAGAAGTTCTGAACCCTATTGAACTCTACGCTAGAGCCTCCCCTCTTACGTTATTTCACCCATGAGGCAAAGCCACCCTCATCTGGAAAGGAAGGAGCCTTCTCCTTGCCCATCCTGCGCTGAGACGGAGGGACCGTACCGAGCAATCCAGGAACAAAGGTTTGTTGTGTTCTGCTGCACATTGGGCCCAGAAACAATTCACACAGGCACAAGGGTGGTTTCCAAACAATATATGGGCTTTGGGTTTTTTTATTATTTTTAATGTTTCTTTGTTTTTGAGAGAGAGAGAGAGTGTGAACCGGGGAGGGACAGAGAGAGAGAGAGAGAGACGCAGAATCCGAAGCGGGCTCTAGGCTCCCAGCTGTCAGCACAGAGCCTGACATGGGGCTTGAACTCACCAACCAGGAGATCATGACCTGAGCTGAAGTTGGGCACTTAACCGACTGAGCCTCCCAGGCACTCCGGGCTTCAGGCTTTTTTAGGGTGGCAGGGCTTGGGCTTAAAAGTATTTTCCAACCCCTGGGGAGCCCAGATTGCAAGAAGTGTGTTCCCTCCAACCCCTCATTAGCATCTGGCTTGGTTGTGTGTCTCTGGCTAGTGTTTCTGGCCATTTGCATTTTGGAAACTGCTCACCAGAAAGTGGTTGATGATCACACACTCCTGGGACAGAAATCCACAGAGGACTTTCAGGCTTGGGAAACCCAAAGGTGGGGCTCCCTCAGCCGACTGGTGGCCCTGAATCCCGATAGACCAATCCTATAATCCCTTCTGTGAAGGGGCCAAGAGTCTTCTATAAGACCCTTGGGGCCCCTTCTACCCACATGGGAAAGCCCCCTTCCTTGAAGACTGTGGACTCCGACAAATCTGAAACACAATCTCCAAGACCAGACAGTAGAAGGCCTCCTCCAGGTACACTCCAAGAAGGCGAGCTCACTGTAGGGACCTCTATAGCAGCAAGAAGCTCTGCCTCTTTGGAAAATTCCATATGATCAACATTTGACCAAAGCCCAGCCGGGGCAAGCCAATCTCCAGGACACAGACCCTGGCAGCAGACCTGTCCCTTCTGGAAACATCTGGCGCTCGCTCCATACCGAGGTCAGGATGCTGAACCATCTTCGGTTCAGAGGGCCCCTCGCCTTCATCTCCCTCCTCACTTTCTCAGCGTTTAGGCCTCGGCCTCTACTCCCTCGCCTGCTTGTTAAAAGCCACATGGGGAGCAGTTGTTCCCCCCCCCAAGGAACTGAGCCTATCTATTGAGGCTATCTGTCAACCCTATCTGTCTTTTATTTTTGAAAAGGGAAAAAAAAAAAAAGGAGGGATAAACTCTGACGTCATGAGCTTGCGTGGGACAGTGGGCTTGGAGGCCATCTGGAGCAGGTGCTGGCAGGGCCCCTGGGAAAGAAGAAGAAGGGCAGCTGGCTCATCAGGTGGGGGTGTCCTGGGGTCAAAGACCTCATGGCACCATTAGGTTAAGCTTTCCTGGAATTTCTGGCCCAGGAAGGATAGATGAGTCTTCCTTGGCCTCCAGCTCCTCTCTTAAAGCCAAGTCCTGTAGGTGCAGGACTCCTGGAGGAGGCACCAAGCGCCGGAAGACCTGGCCAAGCTTTGATCTCTGTGTCTTCTGTGGGTCTCCCCATCAATCGGTTCTGAGGAATCTCAGGGTCACGGTGTCCTCCCCCTCCTCCCCGGGAGTGCGAGTGACATTCAGATGCTTCTTCTGCCCCAGCTGCTCGTCCTGCTTTTGTCCAGGGGTTGGAAGCCTCTTGTCAGGCGTCCTGGTTCACTCTGCCCCCGTCCAGGAGGCAAGGACAGATTTTTCGCAATTACAGGTGGTGAAACTGAAGGCCCAGAGCAGTGATGGGACTTGGCCCGGGTCCCGCTGAAACTTCCCTGCCCGGCCTCCATAAGATCTGCTCACCGCCTGTTCAGTGTCCTCTCTGGGAAGTTATGCAGCTGGAAGGGGGCCCCTGGGATGAAATAATTGCAGAGAAAACAGATGGGCTGCTGAGGATTCCTCCCTTCCTCTGTGTGCCTGAGAATCCTCCCGCTTTGCCCCAGGGCCAGGAGGGGGCGCTATTCCACATGGAGCTAGTTCCCACCCCCTGGGCAGTCTGGTCTCAATCACTCCTTCCCCAGGCTCAGATAAGCCCCTATGCACACCTTTCTCACCGGAGGAATACTCAAAGCCCCTTTCATGTTCCATAGGGTCCTGCTAGCAGAGTGGACACCGACTGTTCCCAGGAAGGGCGCCTTCTGTGCAAGACATTCGCCTTGCTTTCGTGGAGGAGATAAAGGGGAAAAGGGCCCACAGGAATGGAGCCTTTTCTCTCCCTGTCCCTGCCTTTCTTTCAGAGGTCCGGAAGGGAGGAGAGGGTGCCAGTCTTGTGACTCTCTGATGCCTGGGGTTTGGCACACTTCAAGCTGGCTCTGACTTTCCCCAATCCCTGCTCCCTCTCCGTGCCTCCCCACAACTGACCACTCTCCCTCAGTCCTAACCTTCAAGCTTGCTTTCTGTCTTCACCCTCAAGAATACAATAGGCTCCCACTCTTGCCAGACAAGCCCCTCCCTTGGCTGACTCACCTCTCTCCCAAGCCTGCGTCTTCTGGATACCCTTACCTGAAGCGTCCACCCCACCCCCAGTCTGGGCACGTAGGGCCCTGCAATGTCACAGGCTGCCCCCCTGCTTCCCTCAGTTTCCCTTTGGCGAAGTCACTCATTTTCTTTTACTGCAGCCCTCTACGTCTGGGTGCACTACATGGTTAGCCCAAAGGGCTGCTCTCCAACTAGATTTCCCTCCTTATCCCGTCTGTCCTCCTGCCTTCTGGGTCTCCCTCCCCACCCCTCCGCCTCCCGCCTCCACCCTACCACCAGCTCTGCACAGACTTTTCCTCTCCAGGAAGCCCACCCAGCTAGCCCAAGCTGGGGGAGCTGCCCTCCCTCCCCACCGTTGTCCTTTTCAGCGTACAAACCTAGTGTCTGTTTCCTGGATTCCTTCCCTGCAGGGATGCAAACCCACAGGCTTCCTGGGTGCTCCATGGACACTTAGGGAACCAGTGGGCAGATAAATGACACATAACCAGATTCCCTACAGCACTGCCAGACTCCCAAGGCCCAGTGGACTTTTCTCTCTCCTTTGCCATCAGGAGGAGTGTTCACACTGAGCATTCCATAAACTGCCTCCAACAGCTCCTGTTCAGCTGCTCAGTGGGTCCAGCTTTCCCAGGCCTGGCCCCTGGGTCAGAGCAGAAACAAGCAGACCTCATGAGGGAAAAGCAGGAAGGAGGGACCTGAGTCCCCGTTCTAGACCCAAGTGGGAGAGAGCTTCCTCTGCAGCTCAATGTGGGAGGAACCCAAGGCAGTTGCGTGCGGACTACCTCCTTTCCAGAAGGTTTCTCCAGCCTAGTCCTTCAGCTTCTATCCACCCCACCTCCCAGACCCCAGCTAAGTGAGATTGGCTCCACAGCCTGCCCCAGGGAAGCCTCGCTCTGCAGGTAACTCTTCCAGGATCTGGTCTGCCCCAAAGGACCATAGTCCAGTGGTCAGAAGCGAGGGCTCACCAGAAGTTTCCACTTCTGAATAGGAGAAGTAGAGTCCAGGGTGTTGGCTCTGCCCACACTGGGGTGGGGTTGGGTGGGGTCCATTTATTTAATTTAGTCTCAATGCTCAAAGAGAGGGGAGACTTAGATAGTTACCCAGCTGTCACTAAGTGCCTCCAAGGGACACCAAATACAGGAAGAACCAGCCTGAAGAAGAGACATTCAGACAGAAGGAGGTGACCAAGGTGCACTGGAAGCTTCCAACCTGTCCTTAATAAGGGGTTTCAGAGGATGTGGCTGTTGTCCCCTGGAAATGAGTTCAGTGACTGGGTCTAGACTCAATCTGCTCGGCTCCTTAAATAGATGGAAATAAAGCAAGTGTCAGAGACGTTCCAGATTGGTAACATTCCACTTTGATCAGTAGCCAAAGAGGAGAGAGGACTTCCATCACTCACCAGGAAATGCCTCCCTCTTCCTCCTTCTTGCTCCTCTTCCTTACCGCTCAAAGAGTGGTGCCACACCATGCTACCACGGAGCAACAATCAGAGGGGGCTGCATGGAAGTAGTGAATCAACTCACTAGAACTCCCAAAAGGTGTCCTGTCAATGTCTGAATCCTCTTCTAGACTCAAATTCTGCTACCCCCAACTGAGGGCTCGTGTCAGTTATTTCCTAAACAAAGGGAACTTGGGCTCCGTGGCTTTGCAATTTCTTACCCAGAGTGCCAGGTGGGATGGGGAGAGCCTGAAAAAAATGGTGGTGCTATTGCCTCCTGCCTCCAGACACGGGCTCCACTGCGGGATCCATCCACATGGCACCTGATTCCTTCGGCCCTTATTTTTTTTAATGTTTATTTTATTTTTTGAAAGAGAGAATGCGAGCAGGGGAGGGACAGAGAGAGAGGGAGAGGAAGAGAGAATCCCAAGCAGGCTCCGCATTGTCAGTGCAGAGCCTGATGCGGGGCTCGAACTCATGAACCGTGAGATCATGACCTGAGCCGAAATCAAGATGCTAAACTGACTGAGCCACCCAGGTGCCCCCTCCCCCTGCCCTTCTTAACTGCCACCGCCCTCTGCCTCAGGCACAGCTTTCTCTCCCTGAAAAGACTCATCCAGACACCTGCATCCGGCTGTGGTCTTCGTGCCTAGGGACAACCACCATGCCCCTGTTGTCTGCTTTCCAGCAGAGTCCTGCTGGGTGGCTTGGGGGTCATACAGTTCTGCACCTCACTCAGTTCTTGAGGTGCCCAGCTCTCTGCCTCTGCTGCTCATCCCGAAGGGATTCCTCAGAGTCCGGGGAACGAAGACACCCTGCCCAAGGAGAGGGAGTTCCCAGCGACAGGTGTACCCGACTTTGTCCCTACAACTTTGACAGAGACCTATCTAAGACTGAAAAAGCAAAGGCAATCACCTGTCACCGCTCAGGGAAGCCAGACGGGGCTCCAGGCTAGGTAAAGCTCTCTCCCCGTGCGGTGCAGGTGCACAGGACAGGGAGAGAACATCCCCACCCTGAGGTTCCTCGCGTGGGTGCAGACAGGGTCAGGCGCGCGCCCGTGAGCGCACCGGGAAGCTATCCGCCGGGTCAGACTTTGGGCGGGTTCCACGCGGCGGACCCACGCTGAACGCGAGCTGCACGCACGCACCGGCACCGGGATCTCGGCCCTCCGAGCCCACCTCGTTTGCAATTCACTCTCAAACACACCCTCAGGCAAAAAAAGCTTTCACTGTCCGGTGTAGGACTTGCGCTCCCCCCTGCGGCCCCCGGCAAACCTCGCTCTCCCTGCGCCTCCCGCCCGGACCTCCGCCCCATCCTCTGCCTCCCCAACTTAAAGACTTTGGTGCAATCTAAACTCCCCAGTAGGTGAGAGGTGGAGCCGCAGTACCAGGCCTGAGCCTGTCTGGTGCCCAGGAAGGAGTTTGGCAACAAGACAGATCTGCGTGGATTTGGGGCTGTGCCAACTTTCTGGCTCTGTGGCTTTGGACAAGGGACTTAATTCCTCTGAGCCTGTCTTTGCACCTGCAAAGGAGGGAAACTGATTCCTCCTAGGGAGAGCGCGTGTGTTGAGGTCCAAGCGTGTGTGCAGGGCACCGGGAGCGCCGACGCTTGGCATGCCTGGCACGCACTCGCTGCAAATGGAGTTTCCTGTGCGCGCCGCTTTGCAGCGGCGAGTGCGGCGGGAGAGGGCTGGCGGAGCAGCGGGATCCCTCGGGGGTGGGATGTAGGTGGGGGCAAAGGGGGAGCCCCCGGGGCCCCCTCCCGGACCTCGGCGCGCGTGCCATTGGCCGGGGCGGCCGGGTGGGCGGGAGGATGACATCAGCGGCAGGTTGGATTATAAAGGCGCGAGCGGAGCCGCGGGCTCAGAGCGCACCCAGCCGGCGCCGCGCAGCACTGGGACTCGCGCCCACACCGCAGCCCAGCCAGCCTGCTCCGCGCTCGCCTGCTCCGTCTCCCGCCGGACCCGTGCGCCCTCGCTGCTGCGGCTCTGCGCCCCTCGACCCTGCCGGCACGATGCACCTCTCCCAGCTGCTGGCCTGCGCCCTGCTGCTCACGCTACTCTCGCTCCGGCCCTCTGAAGCCAAGCCCGGGGCGCCGCCGAAGGTGGGTGCTGTTGCATGGACATCGGGACTGTGAGGGACCATGGTGGGGCTGGGGCCCTAGGAGGATGCGGAGCACTAGAGGGAGCAGAGGGCGGGAAAGTGGCCCTCTGCTCAGAGATGTGCATGGGTGAGTGCCGGGAAGCCCTCGAAAGCGACTCAGGGGGTCTACGTCCCCAGCCTCCGGAGCACGACGACAGATGCTGAGCCCCTGCCCCAATGTGGCCAGCCGGTCAGGGGGCAAAGGAGGGGAGGGCAAGGGACTCCCGGAAGGAGCGGACAACGGCGGCTGCGTGGCAGGTGGATGCAGGGCCGGCTGTCCGGCATCTGTGGGGGCGCGTCAGGGCCCCGAAGGGACAAATCGGGCCGGCGGGCGCGAGGGGCTGGAGCATCAGGGGTCGCGCAAAGTACTTCGTGCGGCCCCCGGGCGTCCCTTCACCTGCCCGCCCTTTCCCTCGGACAGGTCCCGCGAACTCCGCCAGGGGAGGAGCTGGCCGAGCCCCAGGCTGCGGGCGGCGGTCAGAAGAAGGGCGACAAAACTCCCGGGGGTGGCGGCGCCAACCTCAAGGGCGACCGGTCGCGACTGCTCCGGGACCTGCGCGTGGACACCAAGTCGCGGGCGGCGTGGGCCCGCCTTCTGCACGAGCACCCTAACGCGCGCAAATACAAGGGAGGCAACAAGAAGGGCTTGTCCAAGGGCTGCTTCGGCCTCAAGCTGGACCGGATCGGCTCCATGAGCGGCTTGGGATGTTAGTGCGGCGACCCCTGGCGGCGGTGAGTACCACCAACCCCGGGCGCCCGGAGTTTGTGCACACCTAGCTCCCCCGAGGCACCTGCCAGAACCAAGCCTGAACCCCCGCCCGCCCGCGGGCGGTTCCTCTCTGATCCCCTGGCGCTGGGGTCGTTCCGCCTCCCAGCCGACCTTTGGAGGAGAGCCAGGCGATCCCAGCACGAGATCCAGTGTGTGTGCAAGGCATTTGCCCCCAACCCCGTTTATCGTCCCGTTTTACACATGAAAAAAGTGAGGGATAGAGTGGTCAGGGCATTTGGGCCACGTCAGAAATGGCTCAACACGGATGAACCCGCCTAACTTCCTTTAAGAAAGCAGCGACAGCTTGGTGGGGTCCTGCCCACACCGGGACCAGAAGTAAACCGGCAGCACTGGTCCCAAATCGCCATTTGGGAGCGTTGAGGGGCAATCGGGGGTTTGTGGGAGCAGAGGAGGAAGGGCATACACACAAGTGGAGGGTAAGTTTATCTGCCAGACACTGTTTCATGGTGCCAGAGGTCAGGGCGGCTTCCTAGGACTGTGGTCACTAAAGTAGAACAGACTTTAAAGTCCTGTAGACAGAATAGTCCTCTGTTGGCATCAGCAGGTTGCCCTTCCGTCCTAGAGCGGTCTGATTCTTGTCCCTTCTCTAAACCGTGGCTGGGAGCAAACTGGTCTGTCCAGGGTCCTGATGCTGCTTGCTGCCTGCCTGACTTCAGGATGGAAACTCAGTGTTTGTGGCACAATTTCACGGCAGAGAAAAAGGCTAAAAATATTATTATTATTATTATTATTATTATTATTATTTTGCCCCACTCTGAACCTATGTGCCCATCTGAGTTCCTCCCCAACCTGCCCACCTCCCCAACAGGCGTCCCTGTTTCTGGCATTGCCCCCTCACCCTCCACTAGGGCTGGAAACCCCTGTGCTACCTCCAGCCCCTGCCAGGTGCTGTATCCTGGCGATGTTGCAAAGATCCTCCCCCCTCTCCCCCTTTCTCTCCTTTCCTGGTGCCCATCAGTTCCCATGGTCAACCAGGGTGGTAAAACCACCTCTGAAATTGACATTCAAGTGCTTTAGGAAGGGACTCCTGCTGGTTTCCAGCCTTTCCCTGCAGCCTGTCTGTCCCACTCCCCACTCCAAGCCATGGGGAAGCTGCTCTCTCGCCCAAGAAGCCTTGTCAGCGTCCACACTGTCTTCCTCCAGAGGGCAATGAGAGCGCCCCTCTGAAAATATCCAGCACGTTGCCTAAGCCGTTTTTACAGCACAGAACACTTTTTCACCCGAGCCATAGTTGCTTGGGAACCTGTTTACCACTCCCAGATGAACTCATGAGCAACTTGAGGGCCAGGTGCTAACCTAAGGTGATCTGGGACCCACGGCACCCCCAAAGAAGCTCTGAAAAATGTTTGTCAATGACCAAAGAAACATGCCCCACCCAGCTTAGGGGCACTCCTCTCACACCTGCCCTGGGTTTTAGCAGGGTTTCCTCTCTGTGCCAGACTTGACTGAGCTGTGAGCTCCTCCCCATTTCGGCAAGGGGCTTCGTTTGTCTGAGGTTTTGACTCGCCCCTGCACAGGAAAAGATAATTCTAGCACATGGGGCCCAGCCTCTACCAGCTTCCACTATAATGGTTTTGCTCTCATCTTTCCTGTGTAAACAATGAAGAGATGGAGCCACAGGCCTCACATCTTCAGTTCACATTGTGATTTAAGCACCAAGCTCAAACTTCCCGATCTAAACAAATGTTGTCCAGTGGGTTAGCAGGAGACGAGATGAGGAAGAAGGCCTGGAAAGTGCCTGGCATGCACATCCCCCTAGGCTCCTTGCTCTTGGGTGTGGCTGTCTGGGGGCACCAGGTGATGGTCCAGTGGGTGGGGAGGTGCTGGGCAGGAGGCCAGATCGCTAGGACTTCTCAGCCCCTTTGACTAGGGAAGTTTGTCATCCTCCTGGAAGTTCTGTCCTTGAGCTGAACAGCCACCTCTAACACCCTTAACCTTCTCGACCCCACTCCCCCCCCCCCACCCACCATGAGAAGGCAGAGCATCCTTCCCATTGCCCGCAGCCTCCTAGTGGAGATGCCCAAGGTGTCTCACTGTCTCCGCTTAAAAGAGAAAGACAGCTGAGATTTTTCACATTAATGGAAACTCGTCCCAGGCTGTGGCCACGTCTTCTTCACTCAGGAGTTGACTTTGGCTCTAAGCAGTCACCATAATGACTGTCGCTGATGGTTATAGTCTTGATTATAAAATTCTAATGACAGAGATGGGGTGTGGCCGATGCCTGAATGAACACCTTGCCCAGGAGCCCCAGGGACATCACAGACATCTATCATCTGTTTAAACACATGGGACGGCCAGAGACGGAAGTTGAGGGACAGTGCATCAAGGTGTTGAAGCCCGGGGTCCCTCCGCATGTGCTGGCCTCTGGGAGGGCACTGCACTGTCTCAGGAGGACTCTTCCCTCGGGCCCCAGAGCACCTACATGGCCATTGGCAGAGAGCTGGAGAGCCCTCGTCAAAGGACTCTTAACTCTCCGCCCAGCACACCCAGCATGGCCACTCATTGCCCCAGGGCTGGCGTGAGACCCTGCTCCCCCTGTGTCTGAAGGGGACCCTTTCTGAGGTGAAGCCAGCTAGAGGAGGAAGTGCTATTTAATGAGTGGCAGCTGTGACCCAGACGCTCTGCCGGTGCCCAGCGTGTGGCCCACCTGTCGAATCTTAAAGCTGGCCCGGGGAGGTGGCTATTATCCCATTTTATGGGTGAGGAAAGCGATACTCAAAGCTATCCAGGGCCATCCAGGAAGTGAATGTCAGAGTTGGGATTTGAGCCCAGAATTCCCAACTCTTCAGATGTTTGTCTCCCCCTCCCCACTGCTGTCACGCAGACGAGGTGGCACCTGACTGAGGGTTTTTGTTGCAGCAAAAAAGGGAAAAGGGCATTTCTACTCTTTCCCTCATTGTGTCTCACCGAGTGCCAAGGGCAAGGCCTGTAGTTAGACTCAGGGGGAGGAGGGCTGGCAGACATTCTGGGGCAGGAAGTGCCAAGGGCACAGCAGGAGATGAGGTGACCCCAGGAGAGAAGGACCCCTTTCCCTCCATAGTACCGCCTTCTCCGGGGTGGTGGGGCAAGGCGGGACATTGCTTCACGCTGCTGTGGAAAGGGACTGTCCTGCAGGCTGGGCTTTCTCTGCTAAGGGGCCAGAACTAAGTGTCCCGTGTCCCCTCTGTGTTTCAGGATTGGGAACTTGCTCCGTTTTGCTGAGGTCATTCTTGGTCATCAGCCTCACGGCATCTGGAAGCATCTCCAACGCAATGTGGCTTTTACATTTCTTTTTTTTTTTTTTTCCTGGTACTGGGAATACACAACACCAGCTGTTTTATTATTATTCGGGAAGGGGGGTATGATTTTATTGTTTGTTTTTTTTTTTTTTTGAAAATGAAAAATAAAAAGTTATATATTATATATATATTATATACATGAAACACACACACCTACACCAACATGATGACAAGGGACAGTTTTTAAGAGACTGACAAAACCAGCTGTAAAACATTGCTGTTTGTAAATTCATGTCATGCATAAATGTATTTATGTTGTAAAGCTATTTATATTGTTTATAAAGAGATATTTATAAAAATTTTATTTATGTAACTAAATGAAAGAAGTCAATCATTGTAATGTTTTTGTCTTAACTAGTTGAAAAATGTAAAAAAAAAAAGTCATTCCATGAACATCTTGAAAACTGTCTTTATTTACTTACTACATTTATTTTTCAGAAATTAGTCTTAGAGGGAGGATGTGAAGACAAGGCTTTTGCCTCTAAACAGATCTAACAGCCAGGTTCCTGATTCTGGATTTGTTTGTATCAGATTCCCCTGGGGATCTTGCTAAACGTACTGACTTCTGCCCCCACGTGCCCCCAATGAACCGAATCTGAGTCTCCCCGGGGGCATAAGACTTGCCGTTTGGATTTTGTCTCCAGTGACTCTGACCAGTTCAGCCAGAATGGGAAGCTCTGGTCAGAACACTTCACAGCTGGGAAGTCAGATGCCTGGAGTTAAATTAAAATTGAACTTAGCCGACTGAGGGTCCTGTAATTCTAGCCCATCTTCTCTCTGTGACCACAGGAGAGAAAGAACGGGAACCTTCCCTTTTGTTTGGGGGACATTTAGGTTTCTGTATATCTTGCAGAATTGGTCAGGTTACCTTGCGAACCTTAGCGCACGAAAGCCTACAGTGTGTAGTTGTTACCTCATATTGACTGTCACGGTCAACGGGGACCTGAGGCCGAGGACCTCAGAGAGAACAAGAAGGCATTAGCTTCCCTATTTGCACAGCGTGCTGTGCTTTGCCAGGGGGGTGTGGTTTTTCTTTTCACTTGAAGCTGCTAACAATTATGATTCCTATGCCCCATGGAGCCTGAATGTGAAAGCGTGAATACTTAAAATCTCTTCTCCTGAAACCTGCAGGAAACTAAAATAATTCCCAGATAATCTCACTGCATCCTTGGTGTGGTGACACTCTGTTGCCACCTGAGCCCATCTGTCTTCTGCCCCGTTTGGTGAAAGCAGGGACAAAAAGAGCCTTTCAGGCTGGTTACGCCAGGCGGCCTCGACCCTGTTCAGGGGAGTTGGGAGCGGTGTGGCCCCGAGGTCATGGGGTCAGCAGGCCTGGCTGAGTCCTTCCCGAAGAAAACTGGCAGGTGGGGGAGGTGGCCAAAGCACCCGGCCTTTCTGCTGGCCTCTGAGCTCCATGGCCTTTCTTCCCTACAGCAGCAGGTTCTCAGGACAACCAAGTGCCCTCGCCCAGGTGAGAAAACGGCTTTTAAGACAGATCCCAGCTGGGGAACTGCCTCCAACCTCCGCCACTGCCCCGAGGTACCCTTCCTCGGGCTCACTAGTCAGGGCATGGCTATCTTCCTTGGCCTCACCCGACCTCGGCGGCTCAGAATTCAGATCCCCGTGTCAGCGAGGGTGAGGGGCTCCAGCACTCAGGCGTCACCTGTGCCTCAGTTCACTGCGTGTCTGCAGACCCCGAGCCAGGGGACGCCGAGGGGGGCTGCAGAAGCAGGGGGAAGGCAGGGGGTAGACCGTGGGCTTTGCTGGTGGCGAGACAGACACATCTCCCCAAAGCCCAAAGGTGTGAGGATGGAGAATTCTGGGGCTCAGGGGGTCACCAAGCTGAAGGTTTTCCCTGTGAACAGTGTCCGGGGAGCCAGTAACCCAGGGCTCCTAGGACCCTGCAGCCCAAGCCACGCACGCTATCCTACCAAGTAGCTCTCGCCCCATGAATTAGCCGGCGAAGGGCACGCACGACTCTGTTGACAACTTCAGTCCCCACCAGGTGGAAGCCAGTCCCTCAACATGTTGGCTTCGGATGTTGCTAGAGAGCCAGTCCTCCTTTGATATCCAGACCTGAAGTCTGGGGGCTGCTTCCTCAGCAGTGACAAGGACATGTCACCCCAACAGGAATTTCTGCTGGAAAGCCATGAAGGATTGACAAGTATTCCATAAATAACGGGAAAAGCTTTGCAACCTCCAGAGATTCCCCAGGTGGTATTACCCAAGAGCGTCCAGCCCTCCGCTCTTGTGTTGGCCTCCTCCCTCACCATGAGCACCTCACCCCCAAAGCTGCCTGGGGAACCTGCCACTCCTCTTCCACGTGGGGTGACCGCAACAGCTGGGCCAGCTGGAGGGAGCGGCCCCAGAGACCACCCCTGCGCCTACCATGGAGGTGATGGAAGCACCTGGAAGGCAGAGAGACTCCAGGTCCTCTGCCAGGCGCGTGGTTCCAGGAGTCTACCCTCCCCCCACCACCCAAGACGTGGGAGGTCCTTCTGTGGCAGCCATGACCCCAAAACGGGGGGTCCGAAATGGGCTGCACATGAGCCTCTGCCGGTGACCAGAGAGACCACATGTCTGGACAGGCAGGTGGTCGGGGGCAGTCTGAGGACCGCGGGAGCCACAGTCAGAGGGTCCCGTCGGAAATGGAATTTGATGGGGCACCTGGGTGGCTCAGGCAGCTGAGCACCTGACTCTTGATTTCAGCTCAGGTCATGACCCCAGGGTCGTGGGCTCCAGCCCCATGTCGGGCTCCGGGCGGAGCATGGAGCCTGCTTGGGATTCTCTCTCTCTCTCTCTCTCTCTCTCTCTCTGCCCCTCTCCACCCACTTAATCTCTCTCTCTCTCTGTCTCTCAAATTAAAAAAAAAGGAATCTGACCCAGACAGTTCACATGGAGAGGCTTTACTGAAGGGACTATTTACAGAGGCAGATGCCATCGCGGACCCACTGGGAAGCCAGTTCCTTCCCCGGGATGAAGGGAGGAAACTGTCCCTGCGTTGGAGCTGGGTGGAGGGGCACAGGTGCAGGACGTGTTGCCAAAACAGGGAGTGATAAGGGGGGAACTAGCCCGACTCCCCTCTCCCCTCCCTCCTCCTATCTCTTGCTGGCGCCTCACAGGCCCTCAGCCGAGGCCTGGGAGGTGTTTCTCTCTGGCACCTTATTAAGGTCAGTCCTTCCTGATTCTTCCGGATTCTGGCATCACGTCGTCTGGCAGTCACTTTGGAGAGCCACGAGTCTGGGTCGTCATCGATACCTTCCTGTAAGTGTGGCACCCCCACCGGAAACAGCGTTGGACCCAGGAACCGTGTGCCAACAAAGCATTCAGATTTGTGAGGAGCAGTTCGTCTATTTCATTAATGTTTTCCCCTTTTTCGTGATACCAGGATGCAGGCTCTGAATTAATTTCATTATTTTGCTATTTTCTTTTTTTAATGTTTATTTATTTATTTTTGAGAGAGGGAGAGAGAGAGAGAGAGAGAAGGGAGGGGCAGAGAGAGAGGGAGACACAGAATCCGAAGCAGGCTCCACATGGTCAGCACAGAGCCAAACAAGGGGCTCGAACTCACAAACTGTGAGATCATGACCTGAACTGAAATCAAGCTTCAGATGCTTAACCGACTGAGCCACCAAGGTACCCCTTTTGCCACTTCCTAATCTGTGTATTTTTTACTTAATAATGTTATTCATATTGATTTCCCTAACACTTCTCTGTACCTTTTCTAAATTTGTGATTGAACATTTATTTCTGAGTCTGGCTGTGTTCATATCCCAAAATGTTGATATATGTCATTCCTACTTTTCTCTTCTCTGGAGTCTGTTGACTTGGTGTTTTTCCCTTGATAATCCCAAGTGGGATTTAATTTTTCCTTAATTTATATTAATTTTAATTTGATTGAGGCTAGACTCTGTGCTTATATACTTTCTGCTTTATTAAATTATTCGTTCCCATGTTTAATCAATTTTGTAAAAGTTCATGGATACTTTAAATTTTTTTTTTTTTCAACGTTTTTATTTATTTTTGGGACAGAGAGAGACAGAGCATGAACGGGGGAGGGGCAGAGAGAGAGGGAGACACAGAATCGGAAACAGGCTCCAGGCTCCGAGCCATCAG
This sequence comes from Panthera pardus, assembly GCF_024362965.1. Classification (NCBI taxonomy): domain Eukaryota; kingdom Metazoa; phylum Chordata; class Mammalia; order Carnivora; family Felidae; genus Panthera; species Panthera pardus. The sequence continues at coordinate 7,964,604 of NW_026526655.1, forward strand.
CCCAGAGCCTGACGCGGGGCTCTAACTCACGGACCGTGAGATCGTGACCTGGCTGAAGTCGGACGCTTAACCGACTGCGCCACCCAGGTGCCCCAGTTCATGGATACTTTAAAAGTAAGATGAATATGTTTGCACCATTCGAAATCCTGTAAGCATTTAATCCATTTTGCTTTTTTTTTTTTTAATGTTTATTTAGTTTTGAGAGAGCTAGAGAGCACAAGCGGGGGAGGGGCAGAGAGAGAGGAAGACACAGGATCCAAAGCAGTCTCCAGGCTCTGCTCTTAGCTGTCTGCACAGAGCCCCAGACGGGGCTCGAACTCACAAACCATGAGATCATGACCTGAGCCAAAGTCAGACGCTTAATGGACTGAGCCACCCAAGCGCCCCGTGGTCTGTTTTGCTTTTTATGTTACTATGTTCAAATCTTCTAATCCTCTATTGATTCACTGAAGACTAATAATGATGCTGGGGAAATGCACTATAATTTGATTTTTTCTATTTAAGTGACGCAGCCACGCCTTACTTTGAAGATCCTCCTTCGTGCCTGAAAATGGAGGAGTCCCACAGCTGCGGAAGCAGGAGCAAGCTTGCACCGTTGGTGGTTACCACGCAAGGGATGCCTTCGTCGTGTGCCCTGTACTTCCTCCTACATTCTATTTTATCTGATACGAACATTAACAGTCCTACTTTATTTATTTTAATTTTTTTAATGTTTATTTATTTTTGAGAGAGAGACAGACACAGTGTGAGCAGGGGAGTCGAGAGAGAGGGAGACACAGAATCCCAAGCAGGCTCCAGGCTCCCAGCTGTCAGCACAGAGCCCCATGTGGGACTCGAACCCACGAGTTGTGAGATCACGACCTGAACCGGTCAGACGCTTAATGGACTGAGCCACCAGGTGCCCTGTGTCCTACTTTAATTTGTGCTTGACATCTTTGCCCAAGCTTTGATTCTTTCCCATGCTATGTATTTGTTTTAATGTCGGTGTGTTCATAAAGTTTTTGATTAAAATATATGTAATTTGAGACATCTTGCATTTAGTGAGGAAACTAGGTTGTTCGCATTCACTGTCAGTATTGCTTATTCTTGGGCCAAGCTCTTCATCTGGATTTGGACTTTGTTTTTAAGGTTCTTTCATTTTTTTGTTCCTTTATGCTTGATTTTTTTTTTTTCTGTAGATGGTTGTGCTTGCTTTTATCCTCTGCAATGATTTACAAAGTAGACATCCTGTTTTGAATTCTGTTAATGGTTCCCTTTAGTTTTTCATGAAAATCATTAAACCCACATTTATATTATTATCAAAATCAAAATCACAAACAATAACTTGAGGCTCCTTCCTAAGAGAGACCAAGAATTTCGCCCATTTGCTTTCCCCCTGGCTTCCTCTGCCCTTTCTGGGTCTCCGTTAACATAGTCTGAGAGCACTTTCCTCAATTGGACCGTTAAGACCACCAAAACATCCTCTCTCCAGAATTCCTTCAGCTTTCTGTTTGCTGCTCCGTCGCCATCAGGTATTTAGACCTCGACCCTCACCCTCTTCCCCAGCTGGGGTCACGTTACACACTGTCTCTTCCCCCTGGGCTGGCTCCTCCCCCCACCTCCGGCTGTCTCCACGGCAGCCAGGCCCCCCCCCCCTGCAGGCCTGCGTTTGAGTTTCAGCCCCAGGGTATGGAGTGTGGGGGGGGGTGGTCACATGTGGGGTGTGTATGGTGTATGTGTGGTGTGTGTGTATGTTGGGTATGGTGTGTGTGTGTTTGGGGGGTTGTTGGGCGTGTGTGTATGTTGTGTGTGTGTATTGGGGATGTTGGGGGTATGTGCATGTTGGGTGTGTGGCACGTGTTGTGTATGGTGTATGTGTGTGTCTGTGCAGTGTGTGTAGTGTGTATGTGTGTGGTGTGTGTATAGGTCTGTTGGGGAGGTGTTGGGGGTGTATGTATGTTGTATATATGGGGTGTGTTGTATGGTGTGTCTGTGTGTCTGTGCAGTGTGTGTGGTGTGTGTGTATGTGTGTAGGTCTGTTGGGGGTGTTGGGGGTGTGTGTATGTTGTGTGTGTGGGGTGTTTGCGTGTGTAAGTCTGTTGGGGGTGTTGGGTGTGTGTATGTTGTATGTGCAGGGTGTGGTGTGTATGGTGTGTGTGTGTCTGTGCAGTGTGTGTGTACGTTGTGCGTGTGTGTGTGTGTCTGTTGGGAGGTGTTGGGGTGTTGTGTGTGTGTGTGCATGTGTGTGTGTAGGTCTGTTGGGGGGGTTGGGGGTGCTGTATGTGTGTGTGCATGTGTGTGTGTGTAGGTCTGTTGGGAGGTGTTGGGGTGTTGTGCGCGCGCGTGTGTGTAGGTCTGTTGGGAGGTGTTGGGGTGTTGTGTGTGTGTGCGTGTGTGTGTGTAGGTCTGTTGGGGGGTGTTGAGGGTGCTGTGTGTGTGTGTGCATGTGTGTGTGTGTAGGTCTGTTGGGAGGGTTTGGGAGTGTTTTGTGTGTGTGTGCGTGTGTGTGTAGGTCTGTTGGGTGTTGGGGGTGTTGTATGTGTGTGTTGTGTGTATGTGTGTGTGTGTAGGTCTGTTGGGAGGTGTTGTGTGTGTGTGTGCTGTGTGTTTGTGTGTGTAGGTAGGCCTGTTGGGGGGTTTTGGGAGTGGTGTGTGTGTGTGCGCGCGCGCGTGTGTGTGTAGGTGTGTTGGGGGTGTTGGGGGTGTTGTGTGTGTGTTGTGTGTGCGTAGGTCTGTTGGGGGGTGTTGGGGGTGGTGTGTGTGTGTGCGCGGGTATGTGCATGTGTGTGTGTAGGTCTGTTGTGGGGTGTTGGGGGTGTGTGCGCGTGTGCAGGGTGGTTTGGGGTTTGCGCATCATCCTGGGCGGCACAGGGAGCGCTTCCCCCCACCCCGGGTTGCGGGTCCTTCCCTTGCAGAGCAGGCGCTGCGCTCCCCGCTGCCGAGAGGAACACGCAGCTGCTGCGCCTCGACGAACTGCGGATCCGGAACCGGACAGACTTGTCATCTCCCGGGCTGCTCGGCTCGCCAAGGCCTCTCTCGCGGGCCTTCACCCCGTTCGTTTAATCACGGGGGGAGCCCCGTGAGGCCTTCGGACGTGCGCGGGACCAAACAAGCTTCCAGGTGTCCTGTTGGTCCGGCTCAGAGAAGGCGCCCCGCACCTGGGTGGACACCAGGGGGCGTCATCGCTCCGGAAAGATCAAGGGCTCCCTTGGGACAAAGGCCGACGAGGCTGAGCAGAGGGCAGGCGAGAAAGGCAGGGGCATCGAGGTGCCCTGTGGAGCACGTGCGGATTGGGGCACGGACCCCAGGCTTGAGTGCTCAGCGTGAGATGGGGGCCCCGGCCGAGCCTTGAGTCCCGCGCGCGGAGCCCGGGGAGGGACGACAGGACTCCCTCTCCCGGCTTGGTGCTCAGGTCAGTTGGTCTGTGGGCTCAGTTCGCACGTGCTTCCGGACCCCGGAGGTCCGGTACTGGTGTGAATTCTGAGTGTGCGCAGAGAGGCCAGACCCGGCGACCGGCGGCAGCAGTCTCCCGGAGGCACACGGCCGGGAAGAGACTGCGGCAGGACGGCTGCCCCAGCTGCTCAGGATCTACCTCCTTTTCCCGCCGTGAAGTGGGGGTGTGCAAGTTTGTGAGCTCAAGCACCCCAACTGTAAAAACTTGGGTGTTATTTATTTGTGCATTAAATACAAGCACTTCCGTATTCACAAAACTGTAAGAGCCCGGGTGGCTCAGTCGGTTAAGCCTCTGACTCTTGATTTCAGCTCAAGCCATGATCTCACCGTTTGTGAGTTCCAGCCCCACGCGAGGCTCTGCCCTGACAGTGCTGAGCCTGCTTGGGATTCTCTCTCTCTCTCTGCCCCTCACCTGTTCACTTTCTCTCTAAAATAAATAAACATAATAAATAAATAAATAAATACAATTGTAAGGTTGTGTGTGTGTATAGATATAGATGTAGATATAGATACAAATATAAATATAGATATAGATATAGATAGACACTTTCCTCCCAGGCCCTGTGCTAGGCCCACATTCCCATATACAGTGCATGAGCCCAAAGATTGGACCTAAACTCAAGGAAAAGGTTTATAGATCATTTTTTGAGGCTGGAGATGGGGTGACATCTGGCAGGATGTTTGCCAAAGCTATTATCTTGAGATGAGGGGTTTCAGGTGGCTCCTTTTATTTGTTGTATTTTTTGGTTGTACTTGCGTTGTATGCAATGCAGAGGTAGTGTGCATACGTATCTATGAGTGTATATATGTGCATGTATGTATATGTGTGTATGTATGTGTACGTGCATACACACACACAAATGTTCACAGCAGCGGTATTCACAATAACCAAAAAGTAGAAACGACCCAAATGCCCGTCAGCTGGTGAACGGATAAGTAAAAACGGCATCTTCATACGTTGGAGTATTATTCATCTGTAAATGAAGCAGTGACTCTCGCTAACAGTATAAATGAAGCTGAAAAAAGGTCAGGCCAAGTAAAAGAAGCCAGACACGAAAGGTCACGTGTTGGATGGTTCCACTTACATGAAAAGTCCAGAAGGAGCACACCCCTGTAGGAGCAGAAGGTACGTTCTGAGAGGTCGGCTGGGGGCTGAAGTGGGAGCGTGAGGGGAAGCAGGGAGTGCCGATTTCTTTTCGGGGCTGGGAAAACCGTCTCAAATCGGTTGTGATGATGGTTCACAGCTCTGAATGTCTGGAAAACCACTGAATTATAAACTTTATTTATTTTTTGAATTGTATACTATAAATGGGTAACGTGGGCACCTGGTGGCTCAGTCGGTTGAGCGTCCAACTCTTGATCTCGGCTCAGGTCATGATCCCAGGGTTGTGGGATCGAGCCCCACATCAGGTTCCACACTGGGTGTAGAGTCTCTTTGAGATTCTCTCTCTCTCTCCTGTCCCTCTCCCCCACTCACTCTCTCTCTCTCAAAATAAAAAGTAAAATAACATAAAAAATAAAATAAATGGGTGAAGTATATGGTATGTGAACTCGATCTCAATAAATTTGTTATTTAAAGAACAATAAAGTGGGGTGCCTATGTGGCTCGGTCGGCTGAGGGTCCAATTCTTGACTTTGGCTCAGGTCATGATCTCACTGTCCGTGAGCCCTGAGTCAGGCTCTGTGCCGACAGCTCAGAGCTTGGAGCCTGTTTCTGATTCTGTGTCTCCCTCTCTCAATCTCTCTCTCTCTACCCCTCCCCCACTTGTGCTCTGTCTCTCTTACTCTCAAAAATAAATAGACATAAAAATTTTTTTAATAAATAAATACGCTTTTAAAAAAAGATTCTAAAAAACAATAAGATTATTTCAAAAGGGAGAAGAATTTCAAGAACCTCAAGAAAGAAAACTCTTATAATAAATCGGGCACTCAGAACGCAGCCCCATGCTTGGCTAGACCGCTGGCAGGAGTGGTGTTTCCTAAGCTGTGCACAGAGCTGGGTGGACCAGCCCAGGTGCCAGGCGGCCTGGCCCCCTTCCCTGGCCCCACCCCCACCAGCTGGGAGGCTTGGACGGTGATAATCTCAGCGTCCTCCTGCAGAAAAAGGGAGCAATCCTAGTTGTACCTGGTGGGGTGGCTGCGAGGACGCACGGCCTGATGTCTGGGCCTGGCCAGCGGGAGGGCTATGGTTCCTATGAGACAAAGCGCACACCCGCTCCACCTCCTGGGTGCCGGGCTTCCCAGATTGTGAACAAAACCACAATCTCGATGACAGTGATACTCGAATTACCTCAGCCTGCAGCCTCGGGCCACCCCTTCGTAGTCACTCCCAATTTCAGGGAAATCCCAGAGGCACACACTTTCTTCTCTTTTCCTCCAGGCTGACCGTCAATGGCTTCCAAGCCCAAAGGGGACATTGGCCATTGCCACACTGTCAATACCCGCCCCCAGAGATGCTGTTCTGCTGGGCACACGTGCTCTCCGGGCGCCTGTGTCTAGAACTGGGGTGGGAGGCAACACTGTGTCCCTAAGTGGTGCTGTTGGGCCAAATCTGCGGTCTCCAGGAGCTGCTGCGGGGAGCGACTCTGGCCTCTGGACCTTGAACTCAATCCACATGGGTGGAGGAAGGGCAGAGGTGAAGGGTGGCAGATGACCCCAAGCCATCTCCTCCCTCCTCATCACACTGTGTCTGTCCTTTTCTCTCATCCTTACAGGCCACCCAACACCTCTGCACTCCCCCAAAACTCTTCCTCCTTCAGCCAAGCACAAAGATTTTTGTGTTTGTCAACTTCTACTAATAGATGGCCAGAGAGGTCATCAGCTCCCAGGTCCATAAAAGTAATCCCATTTGGGCAGAGCCAGAATGCTCTGTGATGGCAAGTTCTTCCTGGGCAAGCATGGGGTCGTTCTTGTTTTGATGTTCCCAGTATCTAATCTAGTTACTGGCGTGTCCTAGATGCTCCACTGAAGTTTGTGGAAGGCCAAGGGCAAGCTGAAGGCTACTGCTCTCTGCAGATTGGAGGTTGGCTAACTCTCGCGGGTGAGTCCCCGGGAGTGACTCCGGGGGGCTGCTCACAGAAGGGCCAGGGGCCATGAGCAGGCCACATTCTGTTATCAAGTCAAACTGGAGAGGCTGGCCCGGGGGTGCTGGCTTTTGTCCCCTGGGATGGTCTCCGAAACAAAGAGTACTCAGGGCAGCTCTCATCCAAGGAGAGATTCCTCCAGGAAGTGCCCTTTCTCAGCTCTGGGCTTCCTCCCCGCACATCTCTGCTCAAAAGCAACAGAAGTGGCTGTTCAATCTCTGACGCTGCCACCATCAAAGTTTTAAGACTTCCTTTATGACCCTACAAAGCCCATTCTCCCTGGCTTACTGCTTCCATCTGTCCTCTGGCAATGTTCCCACTCCGTGGTCTTTTCCTGTGACGGGAAAGTCTCTCTGACCCTTTGCAGTTAAGACAACCATCTTAGGATATGTGTGGTTAAACAAATACCTTGGCTCCCCTGAGCCCCAGTTTCTTATCTGCAAAGTGGGGATACTATCTAATTCAGAGGCCTCTGGAGAAGATTGGTTGCCCTAATAATGTCTTAGCTGTTGGCACAGTTAATAATAAATGGTGAGAAGAACAATAAAATGTGCATAGGCTTCTTTGGCAAAGTGCATCGAATACAGGGGTGAATTTGAAGCTATAGTCTTTCTCTTTTTCTAAGTTTTTATGTACTTACTTTTTTAGTAATTTCTGCACCCCACATGGGGCTCGATCTCACGACACTGAGATCAAGAGTTGCATGCTCTTCTGACTGAGCCAGCCAGGTGCCATGAAGCTATAGTCTTTCCTAGGTTGTAATTATTCCAAGCAAACATGTTTCGCGGAAACAGAATTCTAAAGAAGATACCTGACATCATTCAGGCAGAGGGGTGTTAATTCATCTAATACAGAAGCAAATGCTACCAACCCTATCTTCCAGGAACATCCTGACCACACCTGGCCAGTCTTCTACTCCCAGCCTGTTCAAGCCACCTGCATCTCATGCTGGACGATCAGCAGAGAATCCTAGTGAGCCTCCACGCACCTGGTCTCCCTCCCTCTCTTCTCTGCGCACAAGCCCGGGTAACCAGTCCCACCCCAGGACTTTGCACCTGCCGTTTGCTCAGTCTGGACGGAATACCATGTCCCCAGGTATTCTCATGGTGCATTCGCTTATTCAGATCTCTGCTCAAATGCCAACTGATCATCTTATCGGCGATACCTTTCCACGTTAGTGCCCCACGCACTGGTTACCCTCTTACCCTGCTTTGTTTTGCCTCTGACGTTTATATTACGTGCGTCTTTGTTTAGTGCTTGCCTTTCCCACCAGAATGTAAATTTCATAGGGCAGGATTTTGTCTTGTTTATACCGAAAGTCCAGTGTCTAGACTATAAAACACGGTAAGTGCTCAATAAATATTTGTCAAATGAATAAATCATCATGTTTACAGCCAAGTCCTAGATAACTGCTCAGTTACGAGCAAGTTTAAAAAACACATAAGTTGATGGAAGTGGCTTTTGCCAGTTCTGAAAATACAATCTGTCTTTTAAAATGTACCTCCCATACAAACTACAGTGAGCTATTGCCTCCCACCTGTCAGCATGGCTAAAAGCAACAACACACTGGAAACAACAAGTGTTAGCTAGAATGTGGAGTAAAAGGAACTCTCCTGCGCTGATGGTGGGCGTGCAAACTGGTGCAGCCACTGTGGGAAACAGTATGGAGGGTCCTCAAAAAGTTAAAAATAGAACTACCTTATGATCCAGCAATTGCACTACTGGGTATTTATCCAAAGAATACAAGAACACTAATTCAAAGGGATACATGCACCCCTATGTTTATAGCAGCATTATTTACAATAGCTAAGATATGGAAGCAGCTCATGTCCATCGATAGCTGAAGGGATAAAGGAGATGTGGAACAGGGGCACCTGGGTGGCTCAGTCAGTTAGGTGCCCGACTTCGGCTCACATCATGATCTCGGTTTGTGAGTTCGAGCCCCACGTCAGGCTCTGTGCTGACAGCTCAGAGCATGGAGCCTGCTTCCGATTCTGTGTCTCCCTCCCTCTGTCCCTCCCCCACTCATGCTCTGTCTCTCTCTCTCTCTCTCTCTCAAAAATAAACAAACATTAGAAACATTTTTTTAAAAAGATGTGGAATATATATATGTGAATATTATTCAGCCATAAGAAAGAATGATATCTTGCCATTTGTAATGACATGGATGGAGCTTAGAGAGTATAATGCTAAGTGAAATAAGTCGGTCAGAGAAAGACAAATAACATGATTTCACTTATATGTGGAATTTAAGAAACAAAAAAACAAACAAAGGAAAAAACTGAGAGAGAGACAAATCAAGAAACGGACTCTTAATTATAGGGAACAAACTGATAGTTATCAGAGGTGAGGGGATGAGGGGTGGGTTAAACGGGTGATGGGGATTAAGGAGTGCCCTTGTAATGAGCACCGGCTGATGTATGGAAGTGTTGAATTACTATATTGTACACTTGAAGCTAATATAACACTGTATATTAACTAACTGGAGTTAAAATAAAAACTGTAAATAAATAAAATGTATCTCCTATTTTTAAAAAAAACCCTGCAAAGCCCTGTGAACAGGAAGAACAGCCCGGGTGTCTCAAGAAGGTGTCTGAGGGCTTTCCCAAGTACTCAAAGAAACCGCTGGGGTATGGCTTGCTCTCAGAAAAGGGAACTCAGGGAGCGCCTGGGGGGCTCATTCAGTTGAGCGACTTCATGATCTCAGGGTTGGTGAGTTCAAGCCCCGGGTCGGGCTCTGTGCTGACAGCTCAGAGCCTGGAGCCTCCTGCTTCGGATCCCATCTCCCTCTCTCTCTGCCCCTCCCCCGCTTGTGCTCTGTGTCTCTCTCAAAAATAAATAAACATTTTAAAAGTTAAGAAAAAAAAGAAGAAGAAGAAAGAAAGAAAGAAAGAAAGAAAGAAAGAAAGAAAGAAAAGGGAAGTCAGGGCCATGAAGAAGAAAATCCGATGCTCCGGAGACACAGCAGGAAGCCCGATCCACGGAGTCATTCCTGGACCCCTGCTCTCCCGGAAGGCCCTCGGGCACCACCAAGACCGCCTTCCCTGCCTGAAGTGCAACGTTCTGAAGGTGAGTTCAAAGCCCCTCTGGTGCTAAAGCCACAGCCAAACGTTGTGTTTGAAGGGGGAGTGGAAAGAGAAGGAAATAATTGGGTCTGTAAGTTTCATTTTTTAAAAAATCAATAGAGTGGTGGCTGTATTTGTCAAAATTCATTGAACTATCGAACATCTCCAATGAGTGAGTACACTTATATGTAAATTGTACCTCGGTACAGTTGAGTGGAAAATGACCAAAAAAGAGGTAACCAGAAGGAGGGGAGAGACAGGTGACAGCCATGCTCTCAGCCCAGGGGAAGCTGCCCGCGGAGGTAAGAAGCGAGGGCCTGCAGGAGAAGCAAAAGCGGCGAACCAGCCACCGTGCAGCTCTACCCTGCTTTTTACAGAATGTAAACTTTTATTAGGAGGTAATCTTTGTTGCTGACCCTCACGCTTGTACATTTCTTCACGTTCCAGACGAAACAAGCTCTGTCCAATAAGTTCTACCACCACCGAAACTCGAAGGGTCCTCAGTTAAGCGAGGATAGAACGACTGTACAATTTGCTCCAAACATGGTGACACTTAAGGTTACCCAGTAATTCTCGACTACCTTCAGTCATTCTTTATTAAAAAGGAAAAAAAAAAAAAAAAAAAGCCTGGCGGGGTCTTTAATATCCTTGCTAGTTTGATCTTTAGGAAAGAAAAAGCTGGCAAGGAGGAAACCACAGCCCACTGGTGCCCTCTGGTGGGAAAGTGGGAGGACTGCATGGGATTGCCAAAGTTGGAGGAGCGAAGCCCAGACTACAGCTCAGGGGGTCTGCTACAAGGGGCGGGCTGGGCCCTACCCCCAGTTTCTAAAGGGGAAGGTCCCAGGTGGGTCCTGGGAATGCGCATGTCTAACAAGTTCCCAGGTGCCACTGCCTCTGGGGCTGCTGTTCCCGGGGCCACACGGCGAATCACTGCGTTAGGTTTGTCTACCCCAACACCTTGCTTTTCTCATACTAGACCGCTAGGAAATTAATTAAAACAAGCATTTTCCTACAACGCAACAGAAGTTTATGGGTGATTTTTTTGTAGGTTCCAAATTTTTGCAGCGGGGTTGTAACTTTTGGGTTTGTTTTTAGCAAAACCAAAAGACCCAAGGCACGTCAGTTGTTGGAGAATGGTTACCGCAGTGTCCTTCCAAGAGACGTAGGCGAGCCCACTTTTGCAAAGTTGGACTGTGCACTTCAGAGCTTGGGCCCTTCTTTGTCTTTTTAATTGCCTTCCATCAAAGGCCACGCCAGGAGGGTTGTGCCCGGACCCTGCAGTGGGGGCTCCCCAAACACAGGCTTGAGTCAAAGACGAGCCACCTGTCCCTCTAGGCTGGTGCTCTCATCCTCTGCCAGGGGGGTTCAGAGCCCTCTTCTCTTGCCACCCCAGGCCGTTGCTCTCATCTTCTCCCCCTGCTCCTCCAAGAGCTCTTGAGACCTGGGCCTGGCCCCTGCCCTGTTTGTCTGCTAATGGGTCAGGTTTGGGGCTGCAGATGAGGAGACCGTCAGCTCCCTCTGGCTTTGCAGAAAGAACTCAGGACACCTCACGGACCAGGGGAAAAATGGGCTGTGGGAGTGGGGTGGGGTTGAAGCAGCATTTCCAAGGCCACGGGGACTTTCTCTGCATCAACTCTGTCTCTCTCTGAGGGTCGGCCAGTTTCTCTCAGACCTGCTAGAACCATGAGCTTGGCAGTTCCCACACCTCTCACCTCCCAGCATTACCATCAGAGACGAACTGGGGGCTTGGGGGGGCACTCTGAAGGGAAAAATCCCAGGGATGGACCCCATCTGGTCTAGCTGGGGTCAAGGACCCACCTCAGGCCCACTGACCATGGCCAGAGTCCAGGGGTCTTGTGATGCGGGCATCCCATCCCCATGAGGACCACTTGCATTCGGTTGCTGTGGGGCCGGATTCACCCTCCCAGTGGGGGCTGGGCAGACAAAGTGCGTGTCCCAGCAGCTGGGTGGGCCCGGGGTATAATTCCCCCGGCTCCCCAGGGTTGGTGCTTGCCATGGTCAGGCTGCCGCCAGCGGCTGGCTCTCCCTGTGGCTGCGGCAGACGTAAGCCATCTGAGCTCTGCACATGGCTGTCTGCCCCTTCCTGCAGCAGGTGGGGGCGCTTAAGAAGGGCAGTGCCTACTGTTGAGTGCTCCGTACCACATGACCAGAGGGAAGGTGCTGGGGGAAAGGGGACTGTCCCCCTGGAGGACGGAGCCACCGGAGGGCCTCAAGGTGGCCAGATGACGGAACTGCCTCCAATCCCCCACCTTCTCCCTGGGAGACCATGGACACTCTCTCTCCTTCCACGGAGACTGGGGAGATAAGGGTCCCGCTCTGGCTGATGCCCAAGAGGTGGGCTTCCTGCTGACAAGGGCCGGGCCCTGACCAGGGTGGGGAAGACCTCTGGGCCTACAGGAGGCTAGTCTGTAAAAGTGCATTCACCTGCTGGGGGCCCTGCCTAGGCTGCACCAGCCCCAGACGGACACCCTGTTCTCAATCCCAGCAGCGAGCTTTCCTTCCCAGAAACTTGGGGGTTCCTGCCCCCTCCCCAGACAGAAGCAGTCCTGAGGGTAGAGCACTGGGTGACTTTGCCAAGCAGCCCTGGGCTTGGGGCCCGGCTCTCCCAACCAGCCGAAAGCCTCCCAAAGCACGTGGTTCCCGTCCACAGATACCTTGCTGGGGTCCAGTGACCCACAAGACACCCCCTAGGGCGCTGGAGAGCACATCAAGAGGCCAGGGCTGACCTTGCCCACTGCCCACATGCCCCTCGTGGGTCCTGGAAAACCCATACTCTCCCCATAGGCCAGGTTGGGCCACTGCTAAGCCTGGCCCCGCCGGCCCCCAGGTGCCCCGGGTGACTACGAGATCTGCTTGGAAGGGCCCTGGACTTGCCCCAGCGCAGCACCCACGAACTGAAATTACTCACAGGCCCTCACCAAGCCCTGTGTCTCAGATGCCATGGGCTGCTTTTGGAGATGGGTGGTGGTGGTTACAGAGAGTGCCAGACTCTCCCATCATTTCCAGATTTGCTCAGCAACCTAACCATGTCTGGGAGGCAAAGTAATGGCCCTCTTAAAGAAGCCCACATCCTAATTCCGGAACCTGGGAGTATTTTGCCTTACGAGGCAAAGGAGACTTTGCAGATGTCATCACACCTCAAGGGTACAGACCTTGAAATGGGGAAATGATTCTGGATTATGTGGTGTGCCCAGTGTCCTCGCAAGGGGCCTTAAAAATGGAGGAGTGAGGGAGACGGGTCCCTCAGAGGGAGACATGAGCACAGAAGAAAAGCATGGAGATGCACTCTGCGGGCTTTGAAGGTAGAAGAAGGGGGTCACGAGTCAAGGAGAATGTGGGCACCTCTAGAAGCTGGAAAAAGTCAGGAAACAGATATTCCCCTGCAGCCTCCAGAAGGGAAGGCTCCCACGCCAACACTTCTGATTTGTTGGTCTTCTTAACCTACCGAACTGTATGGTAAATTTGTGTGGTTTTAAGCCACAAAGTTTCAGTAACTCGTTCCAGCAGCACTAGAAAACTAATATGCCGTGACAGCCTGGCTGCTCAAGAGAGAAAATTTCAGAGCTGCCGCAGGGTTTTTAACTTTTTGTAACAGCTTTGTGGAGATGTAATTCACATATCAAGCGATTCTCCATTTGAAGTGCACAGCTCACCAAAGAATTTTAAGGGTTTGTTGGTGTTGCCATTGCTGTTGTTGTTTACAACCTCTGAAGTAACCATCATTAACCAACTCCAAGGGGTGCCTGGCTGGCTCAGTCGGTAGAGCACGAAACTGGCCGTCTCGGGGTTGTGAGTTCGAGCCCCACGCTAGGTGTAGAGATTAATTAAAAATAAAATCTTTTTTTAGAACACACTGACAACATTCCAAGTACATCTCAGGGGCCTGTGCAAAATATTTTGCATCTTATCAGTGGTTATGAAACAAACGACTGATATCAAGTAGCTGATCCTCGTCCGGTTGTGCTTCCTGACGCAGAGGTTCAACATGAGGTGAGAGGAAGTGAACTTGGTCTTGGCTTACCAGCTGGCAGCAGAAGCCCTCTTGGGAGAGGAGCAGAAAAACGCCTTGACATGTTGGGGGAAAGGCGAGCTTGGAGAACATGGAGGGGACAAACATTCGGTCATCAGGGCTGGCTGAGCTGTTCCGTCGGGGACAAGGAGGGAGAGAATGAAGAGAGAGGGCCAGAGAAGCTGGGGCCAGAGGGCCGGCCATGCCAGCAAAGGAGGAGGAGGGACACTGACACCATCTGCATCAAAGGGTCCGTTTGTAGTTGTTTTTGCCAAGATGGAAATCCTCCTCCTGGTGGGTGGGCGTTTGGGGGATGGGAGGATAAAGGACTGAGCCGCACGCTTTGATCCTGGCCTGCAGAGCAGGGTCCACGCTCATCGCTCATCGGTGACTTGGGGAAAGCACTAGGTGCTGCAGAGTCCCGTGCAGGACTGCTCAGGGCGCCCAAAGGACCCCAGGGGGCCAAGAGACAACCCCCACCTGACACGGACGTGCCAAGCTCATGTGTACTTGTACATAGGTGGGGAAGAGTTTATCAAGTTCTTGCTGTGTCACACAGCTTTTTGCCTTACTTGAGCCAATAATTAGTGTTCGCTGCAAAAAATGGGGTATTTTGTTTTTCTAAGTTTTATTTATTTATTTTGAGAGAGAAAGGGCATGAGCAGGGGAGGGGCAGAGAGACTGGGAGGGAGAGAGAGAATCCCAAGCAGGCTCTGCGCTGTCAGCACAGAGCCCAATGTGGGACTCGAACTCATGAAGCCCTGAGATCATGTCCTGAGCCGAAATCAGAAGTCAGAGGCTTAACCTACTGAGCCACCCAGGCGCCCCCAAAATATGTTTTAAATCAAGAAGTGACCAGCATCCTCCCAGCTCCCCTCCAAGCCCCCATGCTGTGGATGGATGTTGGGGTCCCCGCCCCCTATTATATATTCTCCTCTGTGTGATCCCCGAGACTCTTAAGCGCCAGGTATGATCTGGGCTGACCGCCGCTGTTCAGGGAGTTTGGAAAGCATCTAGTCCTGCAGCAACCTGCGGGGGGCATGACCCGCTGGCTGGATTGGGCACAGAGGGCAGGAGCTGAGTCTGCAGTTCTGGCCTCTGCTCTTGGTTGAGCCATGAGGCCCCTTCCCCACCCCGCCCCCAAGCAGGCCCCTGTTTGGGGCACATATATGACCACACCCCTGTGGGGGTGGGGTGAGGTGGCCCAGAAGGCCCTGAGTTGTTCTGAGGCCAATCTTCCAGAAGCCCTACAACTAAGGTCCTCTGTTTCCCTCAGGGATTCTCCAAGGGGTTGGTCAGATTTTTTTCTTTTAACCTTTGAAACAGGAGGGCTGATTACAGCCGCTTTGCCCAGGTCATTGTCAGGTTCCCTCGTTTGAGATCAGAGCGCTCTTGTCTTGCCCCTCTCTTTAATGTAAACTCAGGCCAGGGGCAGGCATCCTTTCCCATTCTCCTAAGGTGGGCAGGGACTGCTGTCAATGAGTCCACGGAGGTTTTCCTGGCAGCTTCTTAAGAGTAAAAGGAACAAAATATAAACTTGGGCTCTAACAGCGTACCCTGACATTCCTATAATTCTAAGTTTAATTTTCAAGCAAAGACAGTAGTTACTCTAAACTGCAATGTGTGTTTATTAAATTATATGCCTGTATGCTATTTGGGTAATTTAAAACATCAGCAGCACAGTCATATATTTTGTACTTAAACTAGGACAAACGATATTTTATCATACATTGAAAATAAATTTAGAATTTCAGCTCTATGCAGAGTGATTTTTGTCCGTCATGCTCGCCCCTGCATTCCCAGCATCGAGAAAAGTTCCTGTCACATAGTAAGCACTCAATACATATTTGTGGAAGGAGTGAAATAACTCGTTAATTGATCAATTTTTACAGATTTTAAAAATACATTAAAATATCTTTGGTGTTACACCTCACACCTTCCTCGCAATGCTAAAGAAGAATAGAATGCAGTCATTTCCACATTCTTTTAAAGATATTCCATCTATCAATCGTGCCTTCCTTTAAGTGTACTTAATGTTTTATTAGAACGAAGGGGCACCTGGGTGGCTCAGTAGGTTAAGCATCCGACTTCAGCTCGGGTCATGATCTCACGCTTCGTGAGTTCAAGGCCTGCGTCAGGCTCTTTGCTGACAGCTCAGAGTCTGGAGCCTGCTTCAGATTCTGTGTCTCCCTCTCTCTCTGCTCCTCCCCTGCTCATGCTCTCTCTCTCTCTCTCTCAAAAATAAACATTAGAAAGGAAGGAAGGAAGGAAGGAAGAAAATTGGAGGAGTGCCTGGGTGGCTCAGTCAGTTGAACATCTGACTCTTGATTTCGGCTCAGGTCTTGATCCCAGAGTTGTGGGATCGAGCCCCTGCTTCCTGAGCCTCAGTGTGGAGCCTGCTTAAGATTCTGTCTCCCTTTGCCCCTCTCCCCAGCTTGTGCTCTCTCTCTCTCTAAAAAAAAAAAGAAAGAAAGAAAGAAAAATGATTAGAGATCCCCATGGCATTACATTTATCTCCCCTGAAATGAAGCCATAATATATTTTCACTAATAACCCTGAAACTTTTGACCTGATGGAAATTCGTGGGGAAAGACCAGAGCAAACCATATTGGCTCCAAGAAACCCATGATGTAATAAAAATTCAGAAAACCACAAGTTAACCCCTGATTTTACCACTTAGTATCTCTGTGACATCAAGAAAGTTCACTAAACCCAGGACTTCTCATTTGCAAAATTAATATAACAGCTCATCCTCTCACTTCATGCAGTTGCCACGAACATCAAATGGAATCACACATGGGAGCATTTTGTAAAACACCACTCAAAATTAAGCGATCCTAAAAAATAGGTATGGGTGCCTGATTACACATACCAAAAACGAGTATCTTAATTTTTTAAAAGTCAATCGGATAAACAAAAGTTGCTCAGACAGTTGTCATTTGTATTTCCTAAACCCCACTGCTTATATACATAAAGTTATGTAAACATATATATGTATGCATTGGCTTTGGATCAGTGCTTAAAGAGAGCTCTCTGACCTTAAGATTCTAAAATATTTTACCTGTATTTTTCTTTTTTGATAGATTTATTTTTATATTTAATTAATCTACCTGTCATTTATTTCAGCATTTAAATTTTTTTTTTAACGTTCATTTATTTTTGAGACAGAGAGAGACAGAGCATGAACGGGGGAGGGTCAGAGAGAGGGAGACACAGAATCCGAAACAGGCTCCAGGCTCTGAGCTGTCAGCACAGAGCCCGATGTGGGGCTCAAACTCACGGACCGCGAGATCGTGATCTGAGCCGAAGTCGGCCGCTTAACCGACTGAGCCACCCAGGCGCCCCTATTTCAGCATTTAAGGTAAACAGCAGGGAATCTAAATAACTCATTTCCCCCCAATGATGAGCCAGTTGCCCCAAGGCCATTTATTGGCTAACCTGTACTTGCCACACTGATCTTTTTTTTTTTCTTCCAGACTGGTATTAATTGCCTTTTTTTTCAGCTACTAAATTCCCATTTGAACTTGAAGTCAGATCTGGACTCTGTTTTAATCTGTTCATCCGTCTATCTCTATGCCAGCATGACACCATTTTGATTACCATAGGCTCAACAGAGTAGTTAAATATCTGATAGAGGGTAACTCTCAAGACATCACGCTGGGTGAAAGAAGCTGGACACAGAAGAGAACATTGTGGAAGATTCCACGTCGATGAAATCCTAGAACAGGTGAAACGAATCTACCGTGACAGAAAATCAGTGGTTGCCTCCATCAGGCCCAGTGTTGGGCGGGGGACTAGGGAGGGTAACCTTAAAGGGGCATATGGGAACCTTCTGTGGAGATGTTCTATATTTTGACTGGGTTGGTGGTTACAAGAGTACATACATTTGTCAAAACTTATCTAATTGTAACTTAAAATGCATTATATTGTATGTAAATTATACCTCATCTAAAAATTTCTAATAAGGCAAGTTTCCTCGTTTCGTCGCTGTTACCAAAAATTGCTTTTCTCTGCTTATACAATTGTTCTTCCAGATGAATTTTAGAACACCTTTATAAAGTTAAAAAAAATTCATCAGACTTGTGATAGGAATTGTGTCCAATGTGTTTATTAATTTGGGGTACAACTGACATTTCTATATTAAGACCTTCCATCCACAAAGAGGATGTATCTCTTCATTTGTCCAAGCCTTCTTTGATACATTTTTGTCATTTTGGTAAAGCTTTGTCATGTATGGCCCATGTAGGCCATGCACATTTTTATGAAGTTATTTTAGGATATATTTTATATGTGGTTGCTATTGTCAAAGGGTTATTTTAAAAATTGTATTTCCCAACTCATTTCTGACATATGAAAAGGCTCTTGATTTTTATGTATTTACCTTGTTTCTGGACACATTATATAAGTTTCTTATTGTTTTTTTTTAAGTTTATTTATTTATTTTGAGAGAGACAGAGAGACAGCATGAGTGGAGGAGGAGCAGAGAGACAGGGAGACAGAGAGGATCTCAAGCAGGCTCCACGGTGTCAGTGCAGAGCCCCATGTGGGGCTCAATATCACAAACTATGAGAGCATGACCTGAGCCGAGATCAAAAATCAGACACTTGGGGCACCTACATGGCTCAGCCAGTCATGCATCTGACTTCAGATCAGGTCATGATCTCATGGTTTGTGAGTTCAAGCCCACATTGGGCTCTGCGCTGACAGCTCAGATCCTGGAGCTTCTTCGGATTCTGTGTCTCCCTCTCTGTCTCTCCCCTGCTCACACTCTGTGCCCCTCTCCCCGCCCCCCCCCCCCCTCAAAAATAAATAAACGTTAAAAAAAAAAAAGTAAGTCAGACGCTCAACCGAGCCACCCAGGTGCCCCAGTTTCTTATTGTTTTCATATTCTGTTAAGTTGATTTTATTTTTTAGGTGGATAATCATATCATCTGGACATATGATGGTTTGTCTTTTATTTTCCAATTTATCCTCAACTTTTCTTTTTTAACCAAATTTAATCATCTGAAACATCTAGAGCTTTTGAATAGTTGCTATGATAATGGGCATTTCTGTTTATTCTTGATGTAATGAAAGTTGCTTCTGTTTTTCCTTGGAGTACAGTGTTTGCTGTTGGTTTCTGATAAATACTTTCAACCATGCCAAGGACTCACACTCCTGTTTTTAGAGTTCCCAGCATTTTGGTCAGAAATGGATGTTGAATTATATCCAGTGTCTTTTCAGCTTTTACTTAAGTCAGTGGCTCAATATTGGCTTCACATTAGAATCACCTGGAATCTTTAAAAATACTGTTGTCTGTGTGCCCTCTTGCCTAGATTCTGATTTAATTGGTTCAGAGTGGAGCCTAGGGATCAGCATTTTTAGCTCTTCTCACAATTATTCCATCTACCCACAGGTGAGAACGATTGATCTAGAGCTTTGTTTCTCAATCTTTATTTTTTTTTAATGTTTATTTATTTTTGAGAGAGAGATCAGGGGAGGGGCAGAGAGAGAGAGAGACACAGAATCCGAAGTAGGCTCCAGGCTCTGAGCTGTCAGCACAGAGCCCGATGCGGGGTTCAAATCCACGAACCACGAGATCATGACCTGGGCCAAAGTCGGCCGCCCAACCGACTAAGCCACCCAGGCGCCCCCAATTTTTTTTTCCTAATATTTATTTATTTTGAGAGAGACAGCATATGTGTGTGAGCAGGGGAGGGGTGGAGAGAAAGAGAGAGAGAGAGAGAAAGAGAAAGAGGAAGAATCTCAAGCAGGCTTCAAGCATCAGGACGGAACATGACATGGGGCTTGATCTCAAGAGCGTGAGATCATGACCTGAAACAAAATGAACAGACATTTAACTGACTGAGCCACCCAGGGACCCCTGCTTCTCATACTTTAATGTGCATAAAAATCGCCAGATAATCTTGATAAAATGCAGATTGAGATTCAGGAGGTCTGGAACTTGAGATTTTGCGTTTCTTGTACTAAAAGTGGCATCCTTAAACCACCAGCGTGGGCATCATCCAGGAGCTTTCTAGAAATACACACACTCAGCCCATCCCAGACATACTGGATCGGAACCTGCATCTTGAATGGAGCTTCAGGTAAATCTTGCGTGTATTAAAGTTTGAGAGGCACTGAAGATAATTATGTATAAGGTTTTTTTTACTTTTATCCTATTAATGTAATAAACTACAAGACCAAATTTCCCAAAATTGTAACTACTGTTGCACTCCTGTAATAAAACTGGCTTGATATGCTGATGAATCAGATTTTCTAATATTTTATTTAATATTTTATATCAATATTCAAAAGAGAGATTGATCCGTATTATCTTTTTGTGCTGATTTGTCAGGTTTTGGTATCAGGGGCTGACTCAAGGGTTATTCTTGCATATTCATGCCTCATTATATGTACTTTTTCTTTGTAAAACTTGCCAGAAGGTTTCATCGTTTGTTGATCTTTTCAAGGAATGAGCTTCTTTTTTCCCCCCTTTAATATATGTTGACTTCCCATATATCCCAAAGTCTATTTTTGAGAAATTCTTTTTTGACCCTTTGACACTATTTAATTTTTTTTAATTTGTTTTTTAAAGTGTATTTATTTTGAGAGGGAGAGTGTGTGCGTGCAGCGCATGAGAGTGGAGGAGGGACTCAGAGAGGAGGAGAGAGAGAGAGGATCCCAAACAGGCTCCGTGCTGTCAGCACAGAGCCCCACTCGGCACTCAGTCTCACAAACCATGAGACCACGACCTGAGCCAAGGTCAAGAGTCGGCCACTTAACCAACCGAGCCACCCAGGTGCCCTCATTTCACGCTATTTTAATTGTTGTAGCTCTGGGCGGTATTTTTGTATCTCTTACCAAGAGATTTTGGTAAATCCATTGAGCATTCTAAAACCTCCCTTTTGTCTCTAAGTTGGTCGCTCCCTCCAGGAGTCTGGTAGAACGTCAGGAGATGTGACATCACTTCGGAAAGGGTTCACCGTGTACCACTCTGTTGGCTGGCAGATGCTTGCCGTGTAGGTATGTGGGCCTCCAATCTGTCAGGCCTGAAACACATTCACCTTAATAAATGTCTTTACCACATGCTGAGAAGTCCTGAAAAGGAGCCTGGGACTCTGGGACCAACCCAGCCAAGAACACTCTGTTCCTTCTTCCATCTTCATAATGAAACGCTGACTGCTTGCTAAAAGATGCACAATTTATTTTAAATATATGAATAGGATGATTGTTTAAAAAGAGCTCCAGCTGGTTAAATTCAGGCCCCTGCAATAAAACTCCCCTCCGGCACATTCTCTGGCTTTGGGCCCCATGGGCTGCAGGTTCTCTCAACTAAACTGGAGACTGTGGTCTTGCGTGTTCAGGTTTTCCGGTGGTGTATTTGATGTTCTGAGTCAGGGCAGCAGGAACCGCACTGGCCTCCAAAGGACTCCCTCCATGATTTCAGTGATCCACTTGTAGACCACTCTTGCCAGTTAGGAAAAATGTCGTTTGGTAAAATACGTTCAGCGAACCATTGGGCAAAAAAACAAAAAACAAAACAAAAAACAGGTGGCTGCTTTCTTTTGCTGTGATCCGGCAGGTTCTGTCTCCCCCATCCTTTGTGTTCAAAGGACTGACTTCTTGAGGTCCACCTTCCAGGGACAGAAGGGCCTTCCTGAGCTTTAAGCCATCCCAGGTATCAAGTTTACCAGGCTTTACCAGGCCTTCTTCAGCAGGTTCTCAGGTTCAGTTAACAGACTCAGCCTGGCATCCAAGTCAGTCTTGCCAAAGCCCCAAGGCTGCCTGGTCTCTTCTCTTTGTCTCAGTCACCCTGTGAGGTCTTTTTCCCTTGGCTTCCAACATCCTCTTCTCTGTATCAGGAGGCACCTGGGTCCTGTTCGCATGAGGATGGACCATGGAAAGTGCCCAGAGGTGGCTTGGGGTGACGCAGGGTTGTCAGGACTGCATGTCAAAGAGTCTAGGTTAGGAGCAGGTAGGGCTGTGCCGACACTACTTCTAACACAGAGCGAGGGAAGACACAGGATAGGGTACCAGGGTGGGGCACCGGGGTGAGGGAGAGTCAGGGAGAGTGGGGGAGCATCGCTGAGCTCTGTCTCTAGTGATCTGTGTTGGGAGAGAGGAGGGATCAATGGTCCTGGGTTGGCTGTCTTCATGAAGTTTAGGACTTAATTAGGTGGAACAGAGGAGTTGGGCATACGAATGTACATGGGGTGCATGTGGAATGGAAGGTTAGTAGAGGGAAGAAGAGGAAGATGGGGCTGAAGTACTGGTTGCAGTTCAGGTGGGAAGAAGCTTCAATGCTGAGCCAAGGCGAATGGACTTAATTATCAGGCACTGGGGAACAGGAGTAACTTAAGAAGTCTATTTGGGCAACAGCTTGCAGGATGTCTGGAGCCATGAACTCTGCTCTTCACACTCTGCTTATCCTTGAGCTTGAGAACAATGTATCAGGCAAGTTCCCGATGAGTTGTACTGGGTAACAAATGAACTCAGAAACCCAAGTGGCTTAGAGCAGCAATCAACTATTTCACATTCATAGATCTGCAGGTTGGCTGAAACAGCTCTACTTCAGGCTCTGGGTTCCATTTAGTGTCCCTCCGTGTTTCTCATTCTGGGGCCTATGGCCACCTGAAGTATGTTCTTCCCATGGTGAACAGCAGGAAGTGCAAGAGAGGTGGGTAGCATCACACATCCTCTTTGGAACTGGAATATCTGTCATTTCTGCTCAGATTCCAATTGAATTATCTGAGCAGGTCCCTTTGCCCAGCCCAACATTCACAGAGCAGAGAAATTCACTTTGCTTACTCCAGTGGAAAGCAACTCAGCATCTCAAAGCAAGAGCACGGATGTAAGATTGGAAACAATGATTTGATTACCACCAACACCAACTAACTTCTTCAACAACTTTAGCTCCTGGTTCATGAGTGTCCACGTGGCATAACAGGAGTGATGAATAAGGTCTGGGGTCCTGGGCTCTAACCCCAACTCTGCAAAGCATTTAGTATTAAAGACCCTCAATGTCCCCCTCTTCCACATAAAAGTTTTTTCTGCCTGCTTTTCAAGATCTCCTCCAGCTCCAGCCATCATGAGTCTTCGATGCTCAGATGGTTCCAACTGCCATAAGCATGATGGATTTGCTAGGGGTGAAGACCAGAGGCTGGAGATCATGAGATGAGCATGTAAGAGCGCAGGCCTAGAGTGGAAAGAGGGGAGTGAGTTTGCAAAGAAGAAGAAAGCTGGGTGTTAAGGAGATTCTGGTGTTGGTAAGCAAGGTTACACATTTGATTCCTGTTCCGTAGGCCAGTTTTCCACACTCTGCCTGACAGGTCCAATGATTCCTAACCAGGATTATGCGATACGTGGAAGGTTTGTAGAGAGAAAGCAGGCCCGAGAGATCACTTCTATGCATTCTGAGATGAAGAAGAATCAGAATACAAACATAAGTTCTGTGACCTTTTCCTCATTCCACCAACCTTCCATCTGGATTCCAATTCGTAGGTCAGGAGCTATTTTGAAACCAATAGTGGCCTTCATACCTTTAATCTGTCAGAGTTGTGAAACCGAACAGCTCTCAGCGGGTGAAATTCAGCAAATGAATGTTGGAGGTCTCTGGTTGCAAACAAGGGAGTCTGTGTGTCTGGACAGAAGAAAGTATGTAGGAAGGCTATCAGATAACTCAGAAGGCTGATGGAAAAGCAAAAGAAACAAGCTCGAAAACAGCAGGGGACAGGGTGGCACTGCACCTGCAATGAGCCAACATTGATTCTTTTCTGTCCTGTGTCCCTCTACTTGTCCTCGTATCTCAGAGTCCCACAAGAGTCTGATGGATGGAGCATAGGTCCTATGACCCAAGGAGTCATGGGCAGTCTGAGTTCTGTGATGGGATATGAAGACCTCTTTGGTTTCCCCAGCAATCAGGTTGAGAACTTTCTGATTTACTGCTTCCCAAAGACTGCACCCAGTGGGACAGGGGTGTTTTCCCCCAAAGAGATCAAGGGAAATGGACATTGGATGGCCATAAACAAGTGCCCATGACAAATGTATGGAAAAGCACTGAAAAATGTACCATTGCAGTGGTAGAAAGACAACAATTCATAGAATTGCTCTCAGCCATAATGTTTGGAGAGGACTAAGACCCACAAGGGGATGCCAGCGTGGATATCCTAAGCCCCAGACCAGGCAATCCCATGGCATTCCTTTCTGTGACTTTCTCTGGAATGGCCAAAATTGCTAAGGTTTGTTATCCCAAAAAATGTCATTTAACTCCTCTCCCATCTTCTACTTTACAGTAAAAATAGCTAATATTTACAGGGCAGTTACTATGTGCTGGGTACTCTTCCAATAATTAACGTAAATCATCTCATATAATCCCCACAACGATCCTTATTAGGTGATTACTATACTTATCCCCATTTTATAGACGAGAAAACCAAGGCACAGATGCTAGCTCACTAGGCTGGCAAAAATTAGAATCAGGATCTAAACCCGGGTAGTCTTGGTTGGAATCATTTAATCCTTCCATGAACAATCCTTCAAAGAGGATTCCCTGGGTACAAGCTTGCCAGAGGGACTTAGGACAAAGAGAGGTCTTAATCAGGGGAAACTGGGGCTATTTTGCAGGTGCCTGCAACAGGAAGTAATCATGAGGCCCAAGGAGGAGAAAGAGACTGGGTGGGAGAAGGCAGTTCTTAAAATCCATAAAATAAAACACAAGGATGGAAAGCTTTAAAAACCCTGGAGGATTTCTCTGAAGTGTTGAACTGTGTGGAGAGTCGAAATGGCTGCTAATATCCTCGCGTTCCTACTTCTGCTCCTACCTGGCGAGGGACTTGCATTTCCTGCGGGTTCCCGGGATGGTTTCTATTCCATTCCGAACTCGTCTGTCACGCGGACTGGCCCGTGTGTGCAGCCAGGTGTGGAGCCTGAGCACAGCTGGCTCTAATTTGAGGGGCCTTCTGCCATTTGAAGATGACCTCACTCCATTCCCTTGACTTTTTAATATGCAATTCACGCCATTTTTCAAAAATTGGGGTAATGATTTATTGGCTTCTTTTCTTGCTATTATCCTGCAGTGTGAGGTTTTTTGTGTGTGTAAGGGCTTGATAACTGTTCTTGATAGGAGGATTGTAAATGTATCTACTACAGGAGTGATCACTTTATTTCCACCATACTTGCTATATTTTAGTCCTGGCCAAGGAACTCCTTCCCATCATCCTGTGTCTCCCACCTCTACCTTTGACAGGTGAATGTAGAACAAAGGGGTGATGGTTAAGTGGCTTTGGCATGAACAGCTCTGTACCTTGCCTCTGACATTTAGCTGTATGACTTTGGGCAAAACAGGGGACTATACCACATGGTCTATCCCAGCAGCAGCAGGAAATACCCGCTCCCTCGGTCCCTTCTGTCCCTCCTAAGGCAGTGGTACTCTGTACTGTCCTGACCACAGCTGATGGGCCAGGGTAGGCATCTGACCTATGAATGTCTGGCATGAAAAGTGAGTGGAAACGAATGAGGCCAATCAGATTCCCTTTCAGAAACCTAAATTGGGAGAGGCACCTGGGTGACTCAGTAGGTTGAGCGTCCAACTTGGGCTCAAGTCATGATCTCTAGGTTGGTGAGTTCAAGCCCATGTGGGGGCTCTGTGCTGACAGCTCAGGGCCTGGAGCCCGTTTCGGATTCTGTATCTCCCTCTCTCTGCCTTCCCTGCTCATACTCTGTCTCTCAAAAATGAATGAACATTAAAATAAAAATAAAAAGGAAAAAAAAAAGAAACCTAAACTGGGATAAAGAAGCAGCTTTAATCACAGCAGCTGGGTCTCAGTGGGCAGTGGTGAAACCTGGCAGGGAAGCCCCAGATCATCTTTTAATTTCTTTTTAATGTTTATCCATTTTTGAGAGAGGGAGAGAGACAGAGCGTGAGTGGGGGAAGGGCAGAGAGAGAGGGAGACACAGAATCTGAAACAGGCTCCAGGCTCTAAGCTGTCAGCACAGAGCCTGACGCAGGGCTCGTACTCACAGACCGTGAGACCATGAGCTGAGCTGAAGTTGGATGCTTAACTAACTGAGCCACCCAGGTGCCCCTTAGATCTTTTTTTTTTTTTTTAATGTTAGTTTATTTTGGGGAGGGAGCAACAGAGCTCAAGCAGGGGAGGGGTAGAGAGAGAGAGGGAGACACAGAATCCAGAGCAGGCTCCAGGCTCTGAGCTGTCAGCATAGAGCCTCACACGGGGCTTGAACTCACCAACCAGGAGATCATGACCTGAGCTTAAGCTGGACGCTTAACCGACTGAGCCTCCCGGGTGCCCCTTAGACCATCTTTTTATCAGATGACAGAATACCTGGTCCTAGAGCTACCTTAAATCCACAGCTCATCTCCAGGGTGCGGGGACACAACGGTCTCTGTGTTAGAATGTTGGGGGGCACCTCTCCATCTGATTATAAATGAAAACAGGAGGCTGCAGCCATGTTTGCCCGGGAGGGGAGGGGATGGAGGAGGCAGCCCACTCATGTCGGTGGGGAAAGAAACCTTTACACAGCTCTCCTCCCCTCGTGGGGGCTTGTGGGGAAGGGATAAAGAAAATCAGGGAAGAAAGAGACGCCTCTGGTAGTTCTTCAGTCCCCTTCCAACGTGTGTGCTCAGCAGATACTCTGTTTAGCAGAGTATTATTGGGGTTGGGGCTGCCTGGGGAGGCCCGGACCCCAGTGAGAGAGGAAATTAAACTTCTCGGCACGATGTGGAGGAGGAGTTTGGAGGAGGCACAGAAAAGACCCCCAAAACGGAATCAGGGTGTGTTGGGAGCGCCTCTCCAAATGTCCAGGAGGCTGCAGGCTGCCAAGAGAGGTATACAGGGGAAGTTCCCGATGATGGACACCTAGAAGATTTTTAAGACAATAAAAATATTGAGTCAAACAGTTTGCATTCCTGTGAGGTAAACACCTTTTACCATCCAGCACGTTCAGTAAAATGGCACAAAATATCCATTAAGAAAATACCCCAGAAGACAGAGTGCCTGGGGGTTTCTGGATCCCTCAATGAACACCCACTGCTCGAGGAGCTGGGGTGAGCCTCTTGTTTCTAGAACCAGAAGAGTCTGCTACAGAACATTTCCTGCAGCAGGTCACAAGGACTGGGGCGTGGGGTGCACGGAGTGCCCAGCACGGTGCCTGGCGCGGGGAGGGGTGCAGCCCATAGCATCACACAGAAGCTAATCGGCACCCACCCCCAAGTGCCCACTGGGTGGAACACGCAGCAAAGATGGAAACAGAGACAGGACTTCCTGTTGGGCTGACAGCCCTTGTTGATCCAAGGGCTGAGGGGACACAGGCATTTGTCAGGAGAAAATGAAATGGCCCGGAGGCAGCTTCATCAGGTGATAAATGCCTTGAAGGGACCACAGTATCACCTGAAAGACAAATGAGCTCTGGATTTTGTGTGGCCCAAGCTTCCCAGTCCCACCAGCCCTCATCACAGGCATGGAAGTAACCTGTGCTACCATGGGGACAACCCCCATTTACTCCCAAGGACCCTCTCCCTTTGCACAGTTCCCTGCGGCCGTTTTCTGGGAGGCCACAGAGGTAGTCACACATGAGCTCCTGGACAACCCCATTCAGCTCCTGCAGGGTGTGTGACGGCCTCCCCACTTGTACCTACCACCGGCATCTGTCAGCATGGCCGTCGATGCCCCGTACATCTCGAGGGCCCAAAGCTCTGAGCCACTGTTCAGAGCTGAGTGTTGAAGCTCATGCTCTTTGACCTCAGCTCTCAGGACAACTAAGATGAAAGGCTGTCAAGGCAGGGCATGAGGGAGCAAGCTTTCATACTGCTAGTGAGTTTGGTCCAAGGATCACAACATAAACTCATTTCCCTACAAGAGAAATGTACTGTTCACGTATTCGGTCATCGAAAACAAAAACAAAAGCAAACAAACCCCCACGTGTTCCAAGGACTTGGACATTTTCACATTGAACTTGGCATCTCCAATCTAACTTTTGCGAGGGGCACTCTGGGTCTCTTGTAATAATCTGTGTCCTGTCTGAGACACAAACTGTTATCTGTTCACTAGATGATTTCCACCTCATCTGGACTTCACTTCCCAGCCTCCTTTGCAGTTAGGTGTGGCCATGTGACAGTTCAGATCAAAGGAATGTGGGCAGCAGTGACATGTGCCACTTCCAGGCTGGCCCATGGAAATCTCCCACGTGTGATCCTCTGTGCTCTTCACCCCCCCAGTCAGCTTGATGAGGACAAGCATGGCGACCCTGGAAGTGACATGTTGAAGACAGCAAGGCCATAAGACGGCAGGGTCCTGGGCCCAAGAATCAGTGCCTAGAGGAGAGCCAGCCTGCCAAGCACAACACCCACTTTGGACTTTCCATCATGTTTGAGCCCCATATATCATGTTTCTTTGTTACAGCAGCTAGCATTCCCTTAAGTAAAGCCAACTGGAAGATCTATGTGACCATTAGGGAAAATGTTGTCCTGTTCTGAAACTTGGAAACTTAGATGTGTTTGTGGTATCTGCTTCCTTTCTTAAAGCTGCACAAACGAACTTGATTTTGTCAAATACTAAAAATCAATATACAGTGCTAAACGCATGGAGAGGAACAGCAAGACCTGCTTCAACAGCTTAGGATAAAAAGGGAGTCAGGTCTCTACTGAATTTCTAGTTACATGTCTACAGCTTTTATTAGCAGGAAGTTCAGTATGTCCATCTTGAGGCCTCCCCAACACATATCTGACACCAGGCAGAGAATTACTGCCTTCTTTGCCTCTGATGCTACCACCCACTGTCACTGCTAACAAAGGGTCCCCAAATCTGCAGGATGCTTTGGACCGCTGCAGTGATGCCCCTGCTTATCCTGATGCTCGTCTGAGCTCCAAGGCCTCAGTTTGTTTGGGTCATCTTCATGAGCTTGGGACTCTGCCCAAACCGCCATGCCAGCAGGGTGGCTGAGTGGGGGACTGCCAGCCTCAGCCCACACTGTGCACAGAGCAGCACGGCCCTGTCAGCATAGCAACCTTGGCCAGAGTCCGCTAGATGACCCCACGGGCCTGCCTAGCTTCGAATCTCAGGGAGAAGGGGCTCGGGTCTCAGTTCTTTCCTCCCCGGAGGCTCTTGGTTTGCGTGTGCCAGAACTCTGCACGCCAGGGAGGCCAGCACCTGCTAAGCCTGTTCTTCACTGACCCCCACCTGGAAAATGAGAGTCCACTCTCCTTCCATTGCAAAACAAAGGGGCCACCCAGTGACTCTCAACAGATCCAGATCGACTCTAAGATGTCCTTCTGTTTCGGCTTGTTCAAAAAAGCAGCTGGGAGCTTTTTCTTCTCTATTAAAAAAAAAAAATTGCTGCTTATTACATTGAGTTGAAGGGAATAGATGATGAGCCCCTGGGAAGATATTAATTTCTATTTTGTTACAAAAACATCCAAGCAGACTGCTGAGAATCTGATCCCCTCATTTTGCTTGTAAAACATGTTTTATATTAGTTCATGCTTTTTTCCAGAGTATATTAATTTGCATTCGCTCCTTCTTAGAATTTGGCTAATGGCTTATTAATTTTTTTAAGACTGTCTATAAAGGAACTTTCCCTTCAAATAACCACAGTATTAAATCCTCTAAAGAACCAGCCCAAAAAGAATTTGTGAGCCCAGCATAGCCAGTCTCCCCGCTCTGTGCCTGCATTTGTCACCTGTGACTGGGGTGACTTCACCCAGCCTGTGGTATCCGATCCCCAAATGCTCTGTCCTGAGGGCAGGCAAAACCAAGAACTTGTCCTTTTCTCACGCAAGATGAAATCCAATTTCTTCTTAAAATTAAAAACAAGATAAGACAGAGGAAAAGGAGGACCCTTAAGCAGCGTAGGACCACACGGATTTATGAAGAAGGGGTGTCAGGCCCACGATAGGGTGCACTTGCCTCAAGTTGTGTGCCTCCCTCTCCCTGGCTGCAGGGTCTGCTGGGCGCTTTCCTGATTTTGAGCATTCTCTATTCCACCCCAAGTACTTCTGATACTGATTAGGGCGAGAACTCCCGTCAGGATCCACGGCCAGTGGGTGGCCACAGGGCTAACTGAACGCCCTTCCCCAAGCCCACTTGCCCCCAGGCATCTGATGGGAAGGAAGAGTGGACTGCCTGGAGAAGCCAGGCCCCTTCCTCCATCCTGTCCCACTTTGCCCCACTCTGCAGAAGGGTCATTTCCTTCCACGTGCTATTGATTAAGTTTATCAATTCTCTCTCTTCTTCCTCCATTTTGTTTAAATTTATTACTTCCTTTTTCTCCTTTCTCTTGGTTTGTAACTTAAAGGGAACAAAGTTCATCAGGTATGGACTTGATTTATTGTTTCTCTTTTTTTCTCTCCATAATATAAGCCCTGGGAGCAATAAATCTCCTCTAAGTACTGCATTGGCAGCATCCCAGAAATTGAGATATGTCACTTCCATGGTTTTGTTCTTTAAATATTCTGTAGAGTCCTAAATGTCTTCCCTAACGAAAGGTTTATTTAAGAAAGGATCTGCTCCGCTGAACACAATAAGAAACAGCTGAAAAAGAGGTTCAGCTAGAGGAAGGGAAAGGCCGGAGATAGAATGATCATTTGTTGATAATGTGATTTTATTCCTAAAATTACCAGATGAAAAATTCTTAGGACTAATAATAGTTTACTTAAAGTGAATGGATACCAAATAATTCACAAATCAATTCCTTTCCTCTATACTAATAATCAGAAGGCAAAAGGGTGGGGGAACAGTAAAAGTACATACACTATAGCAACTGTAATAATATACCCTAAAATTAGTTTAACAATAAATGTGCAGAAACTATATAAAAACTGAGAGTTACAAAACAAGAAAGTAAAAATGCATGCCATGTTCATGGTAAAACTCAATGTTGTAATGATTTGAATCTTTTCAAATCGACTGTATAATGTCAATCAAAATATCAATGGAAATTTTTAGGAAAAGTGCCCAAATGATTCTGAAGCACATCTGGAAAACTAAAGAGACACAACTCCCCCCAGGTCTCCTCCTGGGGAGGAGAAGGTCTGGGCTGGGAGAGTTGGGCATAAATGGCAGGGGTGGGAGGCAGGTAGGGACAGGGCAGTGGCCACTACCAGGCCTTACAATCCCTGAGCTTTGAAAGTGGTCCCAGTTGTTAACTCCCAGACGTGACTTCAGGCATTTCCCACTGAGGAAGACGCAGTTCCAAAAATATTTACTGAGCATCAGGCTGCAAAGGGAGCAAGCATACTCTTGGTGAAATTGGCTGTTTTGTTGTGTAGCGCTCTGACTCTTCTGTTCGTGTTGGAGGGCCATGTATCTTCTAAGAGCCATAAAAAGAAACCTTCAGTGACAGATAAACTTTAGAGTGTCATTCAGTGACAAAGATAAGGCAGTTTCTCGATGACAATGTTGAAGTATAAGTGGAGTATTATTTGCCCATATAAATTATGGCTGAGGCCGGGTTAATTTTTCCAAAGGTTATATATGGATGAGAAAAAGGGTGTTAGCATTTTTATGAGGTCATGGAATGTCAGGACTGACTAATGTTTCTGAATAAGTATCTCATGCATGGAACTTAATCCTCTCCCAGCTCCCTCGCAGAGGAAAGCCCAAACGGTCGGACAGCCACCTATGATCTGCCATTCCTGTGTTAGAGCACTTGCGAAAAAACTTACTTTGCAATGTGGAGGCCATGGACTCATTCTTCAGGGCAGAGAATGACTGATCACCACCCTCCTGTCTCTTTGGGATGCTTGACCAGTGAGAAGCGCACATGCCTGTAGCCATACTTATTGATTTCATAGGATCATAGTCACTCTGCAGGCCCCATACCCAGAGGCCCTGCTGTAGAGGTAGATTGATTATAGATTCGTGTTTGATGGTACTCCTTGGGGCTTACAATAAGGCTTCTTCCAACTCTCCAAAAATGTGCAAGAAGGGGAGAAAAGATTGCCCTCCAAGAGTGATCAAAAAGAGGCTTGTAAGAATAGCCAGTTAGGACTCCACCTGACCTATGTCTGACCACCACCCTCCCCCACAGAAAGAATGGCTTATATTTGTGTTAGGCTTCTGTGTGGACATGATTCCCATTCTCTCGGTATATACCTAGGAGTGAAATTGCTGGGTCAAATGGTAACTCTATGTTGAACTTCTTGAGGAACGACCAGACCATTTTCCAAAGTGGCTGCACCATTTTACATTACTACTAGCAATGTATGAGGGCTCCAATTTCTCCACATTCTTACCAACACTGTTTTTTCGGTCTTTTTGATTATAACAATTTTAGCGGGTGTGGGGTGGTATCTCACTGTGGTTTTGATGTGCATTTCCCTGGTAAACGATGTCGAGCATCTTTTCACATGTATTGGCCTTTGTAGATCTCTTTGAAAAATATCTATTTGGATCCTTTGCCCATTTTTTAATTGGTGAGAGGCTATTTTCCCCCCTCCTGACACCAGATCCATGGTATCTTTTCCAACTTCACTTCTTCAACTCTCCAGCGCCAACTGGGTGTCCAACAATTAATCCTATTCTAACACTGCCTGGAGTTAGCACCAGACTCCACAGGTTTAAGAGCTCAGTCCCACAAGAGTGCCTCCACTTCAGAAGCCACCTGCAAGTATTAGGTCCCCAGGTTACCTACACGTCTGTCCAACTTGGCTAAAAGTCAGGGGTTCCCACCCACCCCAGGTTCAATAATTTGCTAGGACAACTCATAAAGGTCAGAAAAACTCCAATGAGTCCTGAGCATAGACGCCTCGGTCCTCATGGAGTTGGGCTGTGCCACCCTCCTGACCTATGGATGCGTTGGCCTACTCAGAAGCTCTCCAAACCCTGTCATTTAGGGGTTCTCGTGGAGGTTTTATTATGTAGGCATGACGGTGCCATTGGTGATTATCACAATCTCTAGCCCCTCTCCCCTCCCTCGAGGTTGGGGGGTAGGGTTGAAAGTTCCAAGCTTCTAAACAAGGCTTGGACTTTCTGGAAACCAGTCCCTGTCCTAGATACCAAGAGGTGGGCCCCTCTTCCAGTTTCCTCCCTTGCTTCCCCCCTTCTCCCTCCTCCCTCTCTCACACACACCCCCCTTTGGGCCTCCTTTCTATGACTCCATTTTCTCTGCTGCCGCCAGGGGCCAGGGTCTCCTGCGGGGAGCCCAGCCGGTACCCCAGGTCTCCCTTCAGGGCTGGGGTGAACCTCCGGGAGAGCCAGGAGGGGAGAGATGGGAGAGGGTTGGGGCAGAGGGAGCAGCGAGCCCACCAAGTTTTGGGGGGGGGCGGTAATCAGACGGGGGAGGGGGCAGTAATCAGGCAGGGGGAGGGGAGGAGCAGGGAGGAGGCCTCAGGGCCCCCCCACAACTATGGAAGAGCAGCTGCTGGGGCCTCCCCCTCCAGGTGGGGGCTGGGAGCGCCTGGGATTGGTGGGTGGGGAGCCTGGGGACCCTGATGAGCCTCCTAGTGGCAGAGACCCTGGTGCGGGGAGGGAGGGGGTCCCGGGAGGTCGATGGAAGCAAGACATCAGGGACTTTCTGCAGCAGATAATGACCATAACCGACCAGAGCCTGGACAAGGCCCAGGCCAAGAAACACGCCCTCACCTGCCACCACATGAAGCCTGCTCTTTAGTGTCCTGTGTGGAACCAAGGAGTAAACCGGCCTCGGCATTCGAAGCTCCCAGAGGAGCCGGTGGGCCCACATTGGATGCGCCTAGACAACACGCTTCTGGCATGGGTGTGGCTGGGCCTGAGAAAGGAGGGGGCTCAGCAGCAGCAGTGTCCCCCTACAACTCCATCCAACACTTGGGCTATGGCAGCAAACCTGCTCAGATCTGCCACATCTGCCATTGGGAGCTGGAGAAACGTGAGCGGCGGGCATGAATCGAGTTCACAACCACGTCACAAACCTGCTGAGGGAACAGAGCCGCACTCGGCCTGTGGCACCCAAGGAGATGGAGCACGTGTCATCCATGGAAACTTCCGTGCCATCCAGATGCAACTCAGGCAGAGCACCTGTGAGGTTGTCATGGCCCCACGTTCCCGCTTCTTGGATGGATGGCAGAAGAAAAGGCTGCAACTTGAGCACACAGGCTACCGAGGTCTCAGTGAGTATTTCTACTGGCATCTGAGTAACCCAGAGCCTAGTGATGAGGCTGAGGAGGAGCTTGGCAAGAAGTGTGGAGGTGTCTCGGGTCTCCAACTGGTTTGGCAACAAGCGGATTCGGTATGAGAAAAATACTGGGAAGTTCCAAGAGGAGGCCAACACCTATGCTGTCAAGACCTCCACATCAGTCTCCCAGGAGGTCCACAGCCACACCAGCTCCCAGATACCCCCTTCCTCTGCAGGCTCTGGTGGCTCTTTCAATCTCTCAGGATCCGGAGACATGTTTCCGGGGATGCCTGGGCTCAACGGAGATTTCTACTCTGCTCCCCAGTGGAATCACTCCGGCACTCAGTGGGGTCAGGGGGCTACAGGGATAACCTTGGGGGAGGCCAGATGTACAGCCCTCAGCAAGTAAGGGCAAATGGTGGCTGGCAGGAGGCTGTAAGCCCATCCTCAGTGACGTCCCCAACAGGGGGACCAGGGAGCATTCACTCTGACACCTCCAACTGATCTTGCCCTCAGGGCCACAGGGGTGGGGGCTCACAAAACGACTTTTGAAGAGGACACAGGCATCCAGAGGACAAACCCCAGACACAGGAGAAGCACAAGACAGAGAAGGGAGAATGGGGTCATCCCTTCCCCAATCAGACTCTCTCAGTGCTGGGGGTGCTGTGCTGACTACGTGGCAGGGAGAATGGGCTCCCCTAAGGGGAGAGTGGGGTCTGTTGTCTCCTTTTTTCAAGTCTTTTTCTCTTTCTCTCACAAATACCCAGAATCCCATTGTTCAGATCCCTTTCCCTTCTTCCTGTCCCCCAACCACAAACCATATTCCATTTCTCTCTCTCTCTCTCTCTCTCTCTCTCTCTCTCTCTCTCTCTCCCTCCCTCCCTCCCCAACCTTATCTGCCTATCTGCTCTGGGATCTGTGGAGAAGCCAGCCCTGCCTGACCAGAGATGCCAAAACTGCAGACACACCTTCTGGACAGAGGACATGAGCCACAAACCCTGTGTCTCCCCACCCCCTACCCCTCCAAATGGCTTTATTACCTCATATGCAGCTCATCTTAAACCAACAGAATCGCTCAGTGGACTAGGGGGAAAAAAAGATACCTAGAGGTGGATGAAGAGTCACCCCATTAGAACAAAAGAGGCTCCTGTCACACTTATCACTCAGGAAATCCCAAGGGTTTTAGGAGCTCTGTGCCAGGAACTAAAAACAAGGACCAAATATCTTTCGTGTTATACCACAATTAAGTTATTTGCCTTTTTGTTATCGAGTTATGAGTTCTGTACACAATCTAGATATCAGTTCCTTATCAGATGTATAATTTCTCCCATTCAGTAGGCTGTCTTTTAACTTTCTTGTTGGTGTCTTTAGCGCAAAAGATTCAATTTTGATGAAGTCCAATTTACCTGTTTTTTGTCTTAGTTTCTCACGCTTTTGGTATCATATCTAAGATGCCATTACCACATCCGAGGTGACAAGATTTATCCTTATTTTCTTCTAAGAATTTTATGGTTTTAGCCCTTATATTTAGGTCTAAGATTCATATGGGGCTAATCTATCTAATGTGAGACACATCCACAACTTCAATTTTTTTTGCAGGTGGATATCCAGTTGTCCCAGTGCTGTTTGTTAAAAACCCTATTCTGGGAGAACCCCTCTACTTGCTAGACGGGATGCGGCCTGATTCATGAATCACTTAATAAAGCCAATTAAGATCTTCAAAACAAACCAACGAACACGAACACACACACACACACACACACACACACACACACACACAGCGCCACACTATTCTTTCCCCCATGGACTGTCTTGGCACCCTTGTTAAAAATCAGTTTGACTACAAATGTGAGGTTTATTCCTGGACTCTGAAATCTATTCCATTGATCAATGTGTCTATCTTTGTGCCACTACCACATTGTCTTAATCACGTTTTTTTCTTTCTTTTTTAGTAAATGCTGAAATTATAAAGTCCTCCAAATTTCTTCTTTTTCAAGATATTTTTGGTGTTCTTGGCCTCTTGAGTTCCCTACGAATTTTAAGATCAGTTTGTCAATTTCTGCAAAGAAAACAGCTGGAATTCTGACATAGATCACATTGAGTCTATAGATCAATTTGGGGAGTATTACCAGTTTAATAATACTAAGCCTTTTGATTCATAAACAGGATGTCTTTCCATTTATTTGGGATTTTTAAATTTAACATTTTGCGGTTTTAAGACTGTAAGTTTTACACTTCCATTGTCAAAGTTATTCATTTCATTCCTTTTGGTGTTACTGCAAATGAAAATTTTTTTTTAATGTTTGTTTATTTTTGAGAGAGATAGAGAGACAGAGTGTGAGCAGGTGAGGGGAAAAGAGAGAGGGAGACACAGAATCCGAAGCAAGTTCCAGGCTCCGAGTTGTCAGCACAGAGCCTGACATGGGGCTCAGACTCACAAACTGTGAGATCACGACCTGAGCTGAAGTCGGAGGCTTAACCAACTGAACCACCCAGGTGCCCCTGAAATTGTTTTCTTAATTTCATTTTTAGATTATGCATTATAAGTATATAGAAATTCAACTGATTTTTTATATTAATCTTGTATCCTGCAACCTTGTTGAATTTATTAGCTCTAATAATTCTTTTTAAAAAACACTGTATACTAAAATGACAGAAGTTAGGAACTCTTCCTCAAACCACTTCATTCCAAAAGTTCAGAGAACTAATTTCACATTAAAAAAAAAAAAAAAAAAGAGGAACACAAAGTATCAATGTAAAAGTCCCACCCAAAGTATCTGTAAGAAAAAAAAGATAAGCAGAACATCCATACAGACAGTAAGTGAAACTATACCAAATATTCCAAGTCAAGAAAAAAAACATTACAAAAGTCAGAGTTAGAAAAACTCAGAAGTGAGAGCACAGCACTTAGGATAGATTTAGAAATAAAAGAAACAATAATTTCAGATATGAAGTCTAAATTAGAAGAAATACAAGAGCAAATCAGATGATGCCTCATGAGACATAAAATGTGAAAAGTAGGAATTTTTTAAATCAAAAAAGAAAAGCACACATAAAGGAGTTCAAGAGAAAATGACAAATACTGGAAGTATGCAAAGAAGTCCCTGAAAATGAAACTCATAACAAGGGAACATAATACTAAAAACAATAAAAATTAAATTAAAAATTAAAAATAAAGAGCATGGCAGAGATTTGATATTACATTGCATTAGTCAGGATCCACTTAGAAGAAAGAAACCACAAAGGGGGACACCTGGGTGGCTCAGTCGGTTGGGCGTCTGACTTCAGCTCAGGTCATCACCTCGTGGTTCGTGAGTTTGGGTCCTGAGTTGGGTTCTATGCTGACAGCTCTGAGCCTGGAGCCTGATTCGGATTCTGTGTCTCCCTCTCTCTCTGTGCTCCTCCCCTGCTCACACTCTGTCTCTCTCTCTCTCTCTCAAAAATGAATGAACATTAAAAAAAAATTAAAAAAGAAAGAAAAAAGAAATCACAAAGGAATCTGAGTAGGAAAAGTCTTATATAAAGGATTACTAACTGTAACAGGAGGCTGGAATAATGGAGGAATGACCAGTAAAGATTAAAAGGAACTTTAAAGAACACGGAAGTAGTAAAGCCTCTACACCTAGGGCTGAGACAGAGGAACCAAGAAAAGGGCCTCCTTCCCCAGGGTTGGTACCAAGACCCTGGTAGGAGACACAGCTGTGACTCACTGGATGGTGGCCTGAAACCACCCAAGGGGATGCCAAGGGAAGCTTTCCAGGGGTGGCGCCCTCCGGGAGCTGCAGACACTGCATGAGCCTGGTGCAAGAGGCGCCCCAGAGTCAAGAAGAGAAACCCCTTCCTCCTCCAGTGCCCCTACAGCGCCCTCTACTGACAAAGTTCAACACTGGGCCAACTCACAAAGGGGAACTAGCTACCCGGTTTAGCTCCATTATTGCAGAGCGGACAGTGAAGATGGCTTTGGAAGCTGAGACACTATAGATTAATAACTGGTGCCTATATATTAAAAAAGAACACAATATGCCTGAGAAAACTGACTCAGAATGAGCAACACCAAGACATATTTTAGTAAATTTACTGGATATTAAGAGGTGGAGGGGATCCTTTAATCATGGAAGTGAAAAAGAACAAGTGACTCACAAAGGAAAGAAAATTAGATTATCATCAGACTTTTCAACAGCACTTCTTTGTATGAGAAAAAAAATGG
This sequence comes from Panthera pardus, assembly GCF_024362965.1. NCBI lineage: Eukaryota > Metazoa > Chordata > Mammalia > Carnivora > Felidae > Panthera > Panthera pardus. The sequence continues at coordinate 8,002,506 of NW_026526655.1, forward strand.
TGTGACCTATCTAAGGCAAAAGTCTGAGCCAAGGATCTTATATTCAAGAAAACTGACCTTCAAGTATAAAAGGTACGAACTGTAATCAATGTACAAGAACTCAGGGAATATTGTTCCCATGAGCATTTCCTGAAGAATTTACTAGAGAACAAGCCTCAGACTGCCAAAATTACTAGCTATATCAGCAGAAGAACTAGCAGAGAGCATTAAATACATAATTACTTGTAGAACCAAAACTGTATGACATTTAAGAGAGGATATGGTATATGAAAGCTATACGCTCTATTGATGTAAATACAGAACAGCTAGGGGTGCCTGGGTGGCTCAGTTGTTTAAGTGACCCGACTCCCGATTTTGTCTCAGGTCATGATCCCAGGGTTGTAGGATCAAACGCATCAGGCTCCATGCTGAGCATGGAGCCTACTTGGGATCTCTCTCTCTCTGCCCCTTCCCCACTTGCACTCTCTCTCTCTCTCTCTCTCTCAGAATAAATAAATGAATATTGTATTTAAAAACACAGGGGGGTGCCGGGGTGGCTCAGTTGGTTAAGCGTCCGACTTCAGCTCAGGTCATGATCTCATAGTTTGTGAACTCAAGCCCCATGTTGGGTCTGTGCTGACAGCTCAGAACCTGGAACCTGCTTTGGATTCTATGTTTCCCTCTCTCTCTGTCCCTTCCACACTCGCACTCCATCTCCCTCTCTCTCTCTCTCTCTCAAAAATAATCATTAAAAAAAATTTTTAATACAGAACAGCTATAAAAATTAGGGTGAGAACCTTTTTTTTTTTTTTTTAATATGGAACGCTTCACAAATTTTGTATGTCACCCTTGCACAGGGGCCATGCTAATCTTCTCTGTATCATTCCAATTTTAGCATATGTGCTGCAAGAATGAGCACGAGAACTTTCAAACTCTTCTCAGTTATCATTCTGGTGGTAGCAGCATTAGTATTGATATTCCCTGTTGTGTGTGTAATGTAGCCTAAAACAAGTGAGTAATTATGAGCTATTTTAACTATCATCCCCCGTGTCCTAAAAATCAAGATTCTCAGTGTGGAAGAAAGAAGAGACAGCTGTAATTTTTTCAAAGATTAAATAAAAAAAAATCTATAGTCCTGAAACTTAATTGGAAAAACAGTATGAACTTATGACGTTTTCAATCTATCATTTTATCTCTATCGAATAGCTCTGTCCGTTGAAAAGGCCTGGAAACAATGACCAACTCATAGCAGCTAGTATCCCTGGAGTCCACACTGTGGTCATAAAATGCCATTTCCCACTGAAAGTCAGAGCTGCATGGAGAAATGACTGACTGCAGGTCAGAAGAGGAAATACAAACGAAGTCTAGAACATGTTGACATAAATGACAGCACACACGCCATCACAGACAGGCTCATCGAGCCCAGGGTAGCGTCAAAAGAACACCGAAGCCAATCCACAAGGGTTCCCACTGGCCAAAGACAGGACAATTTGAGCTTCGAACATAGTACCAATGGCAACAAACTGAAACTCACCAGGTTTATTTAAATCCGTGAACTCATAATGATAATGAAAAAGTGAACTGGTCACCTCCAGAGGATAAGGAACCAGTTTATTATTTTGCAAACTGATAAACACAAGGAATAAAGGCATTTATCCTGCCTCTTCTACATGAGCTATACCACTGGGTAACCTCATGGTAGATGAAAGGAAGCATCTGTTTATAAAGAATTCCAGCAAATAAATGAAAAAGAAATGACGGAATTAAAATACCATCATTTTGTAGTGGTGGCAGCTGTGGTTCTTCTCATTACCTCATGTAAAACACTGGAACAGTCTCATCAACGTTGCCATCATCTGTTTAACATTCTCAAGGTATTTTCTCAAAGCCTATTTACTTATAAATTGTGTGGAATGACAAAATTAATAAGCAATAAAATGTGAATCATACCACAATGAAAACGATATATGCCACCATTTTGGACCCCCAGGGAATTAAGGATCTAGGGACTGAGCATCCATAGCTATGAACACCACCAAAGGAGAGACAGCCTGACATTATGTGGCCCCTGATGAAGGAACACATCACCACCTAGAGTCTTGCCAGAAGACAGAAGCTGAGTCTGATCAAGCTTCCAATCCAGCTGACAATGCGTGCGGCACAGGCAAAGGGCAACGGAGCATGCTGAAATGTCCCATGCGTGGGCAGCAAACGAACCCCGCACTGTGGGAAATGCTACAGTCAGATGGCCTGGATTCAACAGACAAAATGAAAGGAAAAAGATGAGAGGGGACTCGAAACATGAAAAGGAGGCAAATAAAGATACATTTTTAAAAGTGGGCAAGACAGAGCCATCATTTCTAAAGATGCACACTCGGACGCTAAGACCATAAACATAAGGAAGTGATTACTACAGAAGCCAGGCAGTGGTTACTCCTGGCGGGGGGTATGACTGTGACTCGGACAGGGAACATGAAGGCGTTTCTGGGGTGGCCGCAACATTCCACCTCTTGGGTTACAAAAGCATTTGGGGTGTTTGCCTTATACTTCGTGAAGCTCTTTGTTTTGCGTATTTTTCTGTATCTCTATTCCAAAAAAAAGTTGTAAGTACAAAGATTTAAAAAGGAATATTAAAAAACTGATGCACGTGTCATATAACACCATGGTACAAAATAGTGCGCTTTGAGAAACGTTGAGCTTTTCCATAAGCTCGGGTACTGAGAGGCACTAAAAGCCACCTTGCCACAGCAAAGTCCCTCTCAAAGATCTCTGTGCCCATCTGGACTGGGTGGACTTCACGGTGGGGGTGGGGAAGAGTAGAGCAGGAAAGTGACGTCCGTACCGGACAGCCTGAGCAACTGTCCAGTGAACGCAGTGTAGATGGGGTGGGGCAGGGAGGGAGGGCTCCCACCTAAATACATCCTAAGCCGTGCCTAGCAGATGCAGCTGAGACCCAAGACCCTGCCTCAACCACAGCATCTCCTAAGCGGCCCACCGGGCTCCTGCAGACCTGTACCAGGCCAGTGGGGACGGCCAGAGATGCCACCACCAGCTTAAAATCTTGAGGCACGTGGAGACCCGCAGAACAGGGACTCGGAGGCATGGACCACTATTGTGGTAGAAACCTCCTAGGGTATCTGTCCAGCTGTCATCCCCGTTTATGCAAGAACTGCATCCCCATCCCAGTAGACATGCCTGAACTATATGATCCTGTCCTCCCCATCACAGCTGATTTGACCAGAGAGGAACGCCCCGTGCTGGAGGCAGTAGACCCCTGTGGTCTTACTGTCCAGCATTTATTTCCCCTCCCACTCACAGCAGCCCCTCAATTCTTTTCAGACACCTCCTATCTCCCATGTGGTCAGGGGATGGGATGATCTTATCTCTAGTTTAAGTTTAAATTAAACCAATAAAATATCCCTATATCCAAGTGTTCAAGGAGCAGTTAGGAGTCCAGGCACAAGCCAATCAGTGAATGTCATTCCCTTGGCCCTGTGATTGGTTGAGGGACAGGCACTGAAGCTGGTCCAGTTAGAATGAACCTTACAACTCCTGTAGGAAATGATGAAATCCCCCCAGTCCCTCACTTCTGTGTCACATGCAGTGAGGATGAAAGGTCCAGGACTGCTGCAGCTTCTGTTGATCTTGAGGGAAGGTGCCTGAGAATAAAGCCAGAACTCAAAAGTATGCAGAGCCATGGACATTCCAGAGAAATGGAGCAAGATTTCTGATGGCACTTTGAGCCTCCGGGACCAGTTCAGTCATTCCTCTGGATTTTATTACATGAACCATTATTCCTCCCTTTCCTTTTTTTTTTTTTTTTTTTTTTTTGAGAAAGAGAGCATGAGAGTGGGGGAGAGGGAGCATGGGGTAGAGAGAGAGAGAGGGAGACAGAATCTCAGACTCCACACTCAGCACAGAGCTCAACTTGGAGCTCGATCCCATGACCCTGGGGTCATAACCTGAGCTGAAATCAGGAGTTGGATGCTTGGGGTGCCTGGGTGGCTCAGTTAAGTATCCCACTTCGGCTCAGGTCATGATCTGGTGGTTCGTGAGTTCGAGCCCTGCGTCAGTCTCTGTGCTGACAGCTCAGAGCCTGGAGCCTACTTCGGATTCTGTGTCTCCCTCTTTCTCTGCCCCTTGTCAGATGCTCAATGCCACCCATGTGCAAACTGGCCTGGTTTGCAACAGATTTTCTGCACTTTGTAATGGTGTGTATGTTAGGAATGTTATGGCTGAAAGTAACAGAAAATGCTACTAACATTTGACTTAAACAAATATAGGTATACTATTGCACAAAACAAGAAGTCCAAAAGATGGTGTCTAGGACTATTCATATAGCACAGCAATGCCATGCACACACATGAATGCATGTAAAAGTCATGGCACCTGAATAAGGCCTGGATTGTACCAATATCACTTTCCTAGTTTAGATACTGTGCTAACGTTATGGGAGATGCCAGCACTGGGGGCAACTGGGTGAAAGGTACATGGGGTCTCTACTTTTTGCAACTACTTCTACAGCGGTATTTGTAATTATCTCAAAATTAAATGTTTTTCAAAAGAAGACATGTAAGTTCATAGATAATTCTGCATAAGATTTCAGGGCTTCCTATCTCCCGGAGGCTCATCTAGCTCCTGGAGCAGCATTCACAAGTCCCCTGCCCTTCATAATCCCACTTTCCACAATCGTCACCAGGCCATTCCTATTATGCTGTTTCAATTTCTCAGTGAGACTAAGAACAAGACAGCTCAAAGAGAGTGCCTGGCATACACGACAGTGTATTCAACCATGCGTGTGTGCGTATACACACCCTTACTCTGGCAACAACCTGGGACTCACAGTGCCACAATGACAGGAAAAGTGCCTTCCGCCTAAGGGCTCCTGGATGTCTCCTACCAGACAGAATTCATCTACCACTCTGGGACCTACAGTCTTGGCCTTTAAAAGTCATCATCTTGTTCCAAACCCACCCATACACTTTCAGACAAATCATTCACTTTGGATAGGAAAGTAACCATCTTGTCTAAGTTCCCCCTGAACCCATTGACGCCAACACCCCAGGACCCAGGATCTGACTGTCAAAAGTAACACTGTTAAGGTTCGGGTTTCAACACCATGTCTTCAGCACCCTGGTGCACTGCTGCACTCTGCTGGTGACTTCTAGGTAGTACTTAGAAATCCTAAAAAAGCAATGGCCCCAGTGGAGAAATGAAATAAGGGACAAGAACAAGAAAGTCACAAAAGAAGAAATGCAATGGGATAATCAGCATATAAAAAATATTTACCTTCACTGGTAATTAAAGAAATTCAAACTATAACGTCAAAAAGATACTATTCCCTCTTAATCAGATTGGCTATAATGGAAAACAATGGCAAGGTCTTGTGCTGTTCAGGGCTTGTCCCACGAGGCACACACAGAAAGTACTCAACACCAGCAGGGCACCCTCTGAAACCACCAGGGCTCGGGCACCCTGGCACCCTGTGGTGAAGCTCTGGCTCGCATAGCTGGACAGAGGTAAGTCAGCAAGGCCTTTTGGGGGAGTTTGGTTCTATGTACCAATGACCTTAAAAATTCCAACTACTCTCTCAAACATTTCACCTCTAGGAATTTCTCCTAAAGAAGTCATCAGACAATTGAGTGAAGAAATTATAACCAGAGGAGCCAGTCTTCATATTGCCATGTTCTCAGACAAGATGCCCTCATTCTTCTCCCAGAAGTGAACCAGGCAACCATTTCAAATTTAAACACTGCTCACCCAACCCACCCCCCTCCCCCCCCCCCCACACAAAACTAGAACCAAGCCTGTGGTTCCTCTGAAGCCGACCCCCAAGAGGCTGTTGCGTGAAACCTTTCCCCACACTCACAGTAATGGGGCCGGTTTTTACCTCTTTTACTCCTTTACTGTCTATCTCTGCACGAGAACAAAAGCTCTGTGAAGTCAGATGTATCCTCTGGTTCCTTCACAGCACTCAGAACGTGCCTGACACACTGTAGACAAACAATACTTGTCGAATGAACGAATCTACAGGCATCAGGCACGGTCTGGAAGCAAGAAGGTGAATAAAGGGGACTCGCTGCTCTTTAACAATGGCAAGTGCCACCCACCCTGGAATTGTGTTGAGTTTAGGGAATTCTTTTCTTTAACAGAGATCTAGGAAGGCAGTTCTACAGACCTGCTGAGAGCAGAGACCGCACCATTTTCTAGCTGTATGACCTCGGGTCGTGTCACCTCTCTGACCTTCAGTTTCATCATCTTAATAAAAAGATAATGATGCATGCTTCAAAAAGTTAATGTCAGAATTGAATTATGTGATCCATGCAAAGTGCCAAACCAAGTGCCCCGAACAGAAAAGTTATTCAATAAATGTTATTTGTTAGTAGTCTTCCTTACTGCTGAGAATTTGTATTTTTCCTTGAGAGATGCGGAGAGAACAGCCAAGAAGATCGAGGCCTCAGCACTGTACTCAGGTAGGCAAGGCCAAGTTCTCTGCAGAGGGGTGAAGAGAAAGAGGGGATCATTGAATGTCCAAGGAAGAGGTCCCCAAGGAGAGCATTACCACATGGATGAAGGCAGGCCAGGAGTTCCGTGGGTAGGAGGGAGCTGAGGCCCAAGGGAGCCAAAGCAGCATGGAGGAACTGACCCAGGCGGATATGAGACAACACCCCACCATCCCGAAATGCTAGGTGAAGGGGACAATCGTCAAAGACAAAGGGCTAGTATCTGTTACATGCCTATAAAACTACATGAATAGGGAGATTTTTCACATAAATACTGTATGACCAATTGTCCAATGGCTATACAAATTGATGCATTTACATCATGGACAAAACTAGGGCCTAGCACTATTCCTGCTGATATCTCTTCCAACTAGCTAATGCTGAGTAACAAGCCACTCCCAAGCCAGAAGCCTAAACAATAGCAGCATTTACAGACAGTACTCGATACGTGATAATTCAACTTACGATTCTTTTGATTTTACGATGGTGCAAAAACAATACACTCTCGGTGGAAGCCATATTCCAAATTTTTGATTTGGATCTTTACCCACGGCTAGTGATGTGCACTATGATCCTCTCATAATGCTGAGCGGCGGCAGAGAGCTGCAGGTCCCAGTCAGCCACCCAATCAGAAGAGCTAAGGGGCGCCTGGGTGGCTCAGTTGGTTGGGTGACCAACTTCAGCTCAGGTCATGATCTCATGGTCTGTGGGTTCGAGCCCCCTATCAGACTCTGTGCTGACAGCTCCTCCCCACCCCTTGTGTTCAGTCTATCAAAAATAAACAAACGTTAAAAAAAAATTAAAAAAAAGAAGAGCCAACAACTGATATATACAACCATTATGTGTGTCATTTTCACTACAGTATTTAATGAATTACATGACATAGTCAACACTTTATTATAAAATAGGCTTTGTGTCAGATGACTTTGCCCAACTACAGTTAATGTGAGTGTTCTGAGCACGTTCAAGGTACACTAGGCTAAGCTATGATGTTTGGTAGGTTTGTTTTTTTTTTTAATCTTTGTTTTTGAGAGAGACACAGAGTGTGAGCAGGGGAGGAACACAGAGAGAGGGAGACACAGAATCCGAAGCAGGCTCCAGGCTCCGAGCTGTCAGCACACAGCCCAATATGGGGCTCGAACTCACCGACTGTGAGATCATGACCTGAGCCGAAGTCGGACGTTTAACCGACTGAGCCACCCAGGCGCCCCGGTAGGTCAGGTGTTTTAAATGCGTTTTCAATTTCTATTTTCAACTTACAATGGGTTTATCAGGACATAACCTCAATGTAAGTCAAGACAGATCTGTACCGTATTTTCCTCACCAGTCTGCAATCTGAGGGCTCGGCAGGGAGAGCTGGTCTCCGCTCCAGTTTGACACCGGCCTCCAAAGTTAGGCACTGGAATTACCTGAAGACTTGCCCGTTCTTAGGTAGCACCTGTACCAGGCAGATGCCTTGGCGTCTCTCTCTCTCCCTTCTGCCCTCCCTCCTCCTGCCCCTGCCCCTAGGGGTGATCTCCCAGCAGGGCAGCATCAGCAAAGCCAAGGATTCCAAGGCACGCATCCCAAGAAAGAGGCAGGGGGAAGCTGTATTGCCTTTTCTCATCCAGCCTCAAAAGACACTCGGCCGTCACTTCTGCCACAGTCTATTCAACAGCAATGTGTCACTGAGATGGACCCATTTTCAAGAGGAGGAAAATCAGGCTCCACCTTTTGTGGGAGGAGTAGCAAAGACTTTGTAGACATACGTTAAAACCACCACAACATGGAAAGATGTTTACAATACATTAAGAGAAAAAAAATTACAGAATAGGAACAGCCTGGGAGAGCAAGAGCCCCTTTGCCGTCTATGTACACCCAGTCCTGGGGCCTGAAGCTGACCTCCCCCAGCCTCCCAGAGGTACAGCCATGCCTTAATTTCAGGTGCCGTCTGAGTGTCAGGTCTGGATACATAAATCCCAGCTCTGCCACATGGGAACTCAGAGCTCTTTTCTCAGTAGTAAAACCAGAGTAAAACCAGTAAAACCAGAGTAGTAAAACCAGTAGCGCTCACCTTACAGTTCCTGTGAGGATCCAGCGAGCTACCCGTGAGGAGCGCTCACCTCAGCACCCAGAACACGGGCGCCAGCTGCCCCACCCGGACAAGCCTAGACTGACGCAGGCCTGTGCGCCGGGAGCCAAGATCCTGCTGAACGTCTTGGGGCAGCGACAGGATGCCATTCTACGTTCCACTAGCTCCCCGTGACAGCGCAGCGCGCCTCCGCCTTCCGGGGCTCCAGGTAACCACAGCAGCCGCCTCCACCCACACCTGCCCGAGACCGTGCCTCTGCCAGTTCCTGTGGCACAAGCACCGTGGGCTGGGGAAGGCCTCTCCCTAACTGAGCACCACGGAGGCATGAGAAGGGAGCACAGCCCCTGCTCTGAAGAAGCTCATGGTCTAGTTGGCGGGGGGGGGGGGGGGGGGGGGGGGGCAAATCAATCACAAAGGACTATAATGCAAGAAATAGGTGGGAACACCAAAAAAAGGAGTAGGGTACCAAATGGTGCAACTGGGGATTACCCCTGGCAATGGGAGCTTTTGTGGACGAGCGTTTGCCAGGTGGAGAGGGGCAGGGGAGGGAGGAAACCCAGACAGAGCAAAGAGCGCAAAGGTAAAGAGGTCCAACGGTGCAGACGGGCATGGCGCTTTCTGAGCCACAGAAGTTCAGGAAGACTGGAACATACTGGGTGAGGAGAGGAGGGACACGTGACAGGGTCTGGGTCCACAGCGTGAGGGGGCTTCTCAAGACCAGACAGAAACTTGGATTTTATGGAGGGGATGCCATGTAGTCTGCAACAGGGACTACTTACTTGAAAGATGACGAGGGAGGTGGCGAGAGGCTGCACTGATGGCAGGAGAAACTGCTGCCACAAACAGGGAAGGATGGAGAGGCTGAAATTTATGTTCTCCCCAAATCTGTGTTGAAGCCCTAACCCTAATGTGACTGTACTCGGGGATAGGCTTTAAAGAGGTAATTAAGGTGAAACGAAGTCATAAAAGTGGGGCCCTAATCCAATATGACTCGTGTCCTTATAAGAAGAGACAGAGACAACAGGGATATACGTGCACAGAGAAAAGTCCACATGAGGCCACACGAGGCCACAGTGAGAAGGGGCCCATCTGCAAGCTGAGGAGAGAGGCCTCAGGAGACGCCAAGTTTGCCAACACCTTGATCTTGGACTTCCAGCCTCCGGAACTGTGAGGGAATACATTTCTGTTCTTTTAGCCCCCAGTCTGTGGTATTCTGTTATGTCAGCCCTACAAAATAGTACACTTGGCAAATGGTAGGCACCATTTATGGCCTACCTGAGTACAGCTGGAAAACAGCACGTACAGATGCCCACTTGGCCGCTGACCACACAGGCTGGCAGAACGAGTGGAAGTAGATTGGGGTGTTAGGCAACAGACACGGAACCATGGGAATGAGTCACAGAACTTATGGAGAACGTACAGAAGTAAAATAAGAAGGTCGCCATGGAACCCTAGCAAACGCCTACAACTAAAACCAAAGGAAGAGATGCCCCTGAAAAACATTTAGAACAGACAGGAAAACACAAGACAAATCTAGAGACAGGCCATGAACACTAAGAGAACACTTAAATAAGTGAGCTCAACAGTGTGAACTGTAACATAAAGATGAAGGCAGATAAAGACTGAAGTGATCAGGGAGCTGGAGATCAATGGTCTCCTTGACAAGAAATTCATCAGCAGGTGGTTCGCAGTAGGCATCACGTGGCAAACAAATGTAGGTGTGAGGAAGGAAGTAGAGACAGGGTAGGCAACTCTCCAGCCTGACTGTCAAATAGAAAAAAGGTGGTGGCTGGGGACATCAGGTTCAGGGAGAGTCTCTGAAAGTATACAATTCCTCATCACACACAGCCATTAAGATGAAAGGCGACAGAGGCAGAAAACTCCAGGGACAAGAGAGGCGGATCGATACAGCACAGGCGGATGAATTACACTCACATGGAAGGAGGGTCATCCTTTCCACTGTGGTAAGAACAAAGGATGTAAGGCTGGAAGGTGGGGAGACCCTAGTGTTTTCTTTCCACTACAAAGCCGGAAAATACAGTCACCCGCTGAGAGTGACGGGTGATGGAATAAGCTGCTTCAAGAGGATGGTGAAACTCGAACAGCTGTAGGCCATGAGCGTGTGCTGCCTAAGGACAGATGTTGGGATGGCCCAACAGCTCTGAGGACTCAGTTACATTTAGAAACAATCGTGCAGTGGCACCACCTTGCAGTCGTGGGACTTCTCCAGCAGCAATAGGAGGTGCTACATGAGTTCTCAATCTCTTCAGATTTTCCTGTGTTTCTCTGCCCATGCTAAGATTTCTTCAGGGGCATCTCTCTCTTTAGTTTTTTTTTTTTGTTTTTTTTTTTTAACATTTTTAAAAGTTCTTAACTTATTATTTATTTTTGAGAAAGACAGTGTATGTGAGCAGGGGCAGGGCAGAGAGAGAGGGAGAATCTCAAGCAGGCTCCGTGCTGTCAGTGCAGAGACCAATGTGGGTAGGGCTCGAATTCATGGAAACTGTGAGATCATGACCTGAGCCAAAATCAAGAGCTGGACGCTTAAATGACTGAGCCACCTGGGAGCCCCTCTCTCTTCCTTTAGAGTCTAGCTGGGGGTGTTGCTAGGGTTCTGTGGTGACCTTATTTACTTACATACCCTCTCCATAAGTCCTATGATTCACTCGATAGTCTGGGAAGGTAACTAGATGAATGCATAGTGGGGTCTGGCTAAGGAAAAGCAGTATAAAGACAGGCATAAATGACCCTGTCTTTTATGAAGAAGAGTTAGGCTGCACCCTATCTTTCCTTTCCCCATCACTTACCTCCTTGTGGGTTTCAACCTTAACTAAGAACAGTTCTTATCCCTAAAAGACCCAACATTCCCTTTTGATAATAAACAGTTACCACCCACCTTTACCGTCCTGAGGTCAAGTCATACACAATCTGCCTAACAAACATAAAGTTTAAAAGATCCTTTTTAAGGTCCTCAGGATAACGTGAAGGAGACACAAAGTGAAATTTCTAATAAAAAAATAGATTTCAATCTGTAAATCTCAAGCGTAACTACAAGAAAAGACTTAATGAAGCAGTCAGATGCTCATAGCTGTATACAGAATCCCCAGGAAGATACCGGTATAATCACAGAATGACCAAAGTATGCTATACTCAAAATTCAAAATACATGAGTATGCGACAGTCCTTCAGGTCCAGTAAAAATCAATCAATTTTCAAAAAAATGTTTGAAATCTCAGGCTGTTAGAATACGACTCTAATTCTAACAACCAGAAGGTGGTTTGGTTTCCAGCAACCAGCACATCAGACAGAGAAGACAGCAAATACATTGTACATCACAAGCTGTTGATCACCTTAGTTCTTTGGTCATCACCCCATTTTCTAAGGCTGAGAAGCACAGGGTGAAAAAGAAATCTACCATCAGTGGTGGTCATCTCAGACTTACAACATATGAACAGCCTGTACTGGGGGCTTTGACCACCTCCCTACTGCTTCCCAAGTAGGAACCAGAACGTGTCTCGTTTGGACAGTAAAGACCAGAGGACTTCAGGAAGCAAACAGCTGAGGCTTAAAGAAGGTGGTTAGAGGCACTGCTGCCAAGCTGATCCCGCTTAATGCTGCAGCGTCTCCCGCCTAAGATGTTGCCCTGTTGATGACGACACTCCTTCTAACACCATACGTTAAAACCTTCTGGTGATTTCAGTCCGAAGCCCAAGCCATCACAGCATGGCAAGTGGGACACCCAACAGAGCAGTGAACATCCTAGCTCTTCCCACCATGCCTGAAGACCCACCACCATCCTCTCTGCGTCCTTGCAAAGTGACTAAGTGGGTTTGGGAAGCAGAGGCTGTGGTGTGTGGGGTGTCACTTAAAACAAGATGAGCCCTCGGAGGAACAAGGAGGAAAAGGATGGCAAGGGTCTGTCTGGGGAGCGGACAAATTTTAGTACATGTGCTGCTGACACAAGCACTGGGGGGCAGACGCTAAATCAGAATGTACCAGAGAGAAGATGGCGGGATGTACGACTCAGATCTAGGAGTCTGTCTGCCACTTACATCAGGGTACTTCGAGTCTCTGAGTCGCCACTTTCTCATATGGAAAGTGAGGATGACTGTGGTAATACCTACTTACTTACCCTTTACCGGCAGGAGGAGACTGAGTGGAAAGTATTCAATGGCTTATTGTACATGGAGACACTTTACAGAGCACTTGACAAATGTGTTCTAAGTGCTGCCGTTACCATCTTTAAGGAAGCAAACAGCAGACTTGTAAAGATGAACCTAGAGCTCCTTAGGGCCCTGGGGCAAACATTTCACACAAGTCAAGCCAGCTTCCTGGTCTACTTGCCAGGTGGGAAAGATAAGGATGAAAGACCACCTGCCAAGAGCAACATGCCTGTTTCAGGTATCGAAAGAATATCTGTAAAAACCTAAGAGGCTGGAAGGTGTTTCTGAGAAACAGATAATGTTTCCAAAGATTTCCTCAAAATGTGTTCCACTAGCTATTACCAAGAATTTGGAGAGATCAGTGTGGGAATAGGTTTCCTCACTCAGGCCTCTTCTGAGACCTTAAAAATGAATTTCCAATGTGGATGTGGGATAGAGGATGTGCCGTATTTATTTAATAACGGAACCCCTTTTCCACAGAGCATCTGTCAGGGGTTTCGTGGAACATACTTTGAGAATTAAACTCTCCAGTCGGGCACAAGGTTAGATGGGCACACAGACCAGCTGAAAAGGGAAACGAGAATACTTCGCTGACATTCAATCCAACAGTCGACACCTGCTGGACAGTTTGGAAAAAGGAGAAACCCATTTTTTCACCATGGTACTGAAACAGTGTCACATTTTCCCTGAACCACCCTAACTCCAGACCCTCAAGATCCACCAGCCATGCAACCCCGCACTCCACAGTCACATACGTTAAATCTACACTTTTATTTTTTGTTCTAAAATGTGCTTTTACTCCCAATGAACTTGAATAAGTCGGTCCAGGACCACCACCTCCCCTTTAAAAACAACAACAACAACTACAACACACGCACACATACACACATGCCACCCTCCAACCAGGTGAAAAATCCCCGGCGATTAGTCTGTAACAAATATTGACACGAAGGGGAAAAAAAGCATGTTGAAATGTATTAGAATCAGAACCTGTACAAAAAAAAAAAAAAATTAAAATATAACCTGAAACAGTCAAGTTCAGAAAGGCCAGTCAAGTCCTTTTCTCTTGCCAGGAGAATGTCGTCATCAGAGGGCCCTGGGTCATCAGCCAAGGAGGGGCAGAAAGAGAGAAACAGAAGCAGCAACAGGTCCTTCACCAGACAGAGGGGCCTGGGCACTGCCATCCCCAGCACGGACACAGCCGGGAGGGATTAAAGATCTTGGGGGGGGGGGGCAAGTGTCGGCAGACAGTCCCGGGTGGCAGCTGGGGCCTTCGCACCGAAAACCAGTCTGAGTGGTCAGGGGCAGCAGGAAGCGAGGCCAGCAGAGAACACCAACCCGGAAGAAACTTCTGCCACCCAGCAGACCCACAGCGCCCTCCACTGGTGCTCAGATTCCAGAGGTTAGTGCTCCCAATGGATGAGAGATTGGAGCTGGGCTTAAGAGGCTGAAAACCCGCAGGTTTAGTAAACATAGCCCAGCATCACATCCCTCCGTGGCCTGATCGGAGCTGCCAACAAGGGATAAGGCAGGAGAGGGGAAACAAAGCATTTGATACCTGGCTAGAGATCACCTGCACCAGTGTGGGAACTGTGGTACATGGGCTGGAGAAGGCACACCCCCCTCCTCACGCAGAGAGGGGCCTCCTCCGCAGTCATCCCTGTGGGCCGGCTAAAGCTGCCTCCGGCTTATGACCAGCCTGACAAAATGACATGGAGCAAAAGAAAAACTGGGAGGGAGACAAGCCCTTACACAGAGACGAGAACCTCCTGGAGGAAAGCTGGGCAGTGTCTGACCCTGTTGGGATGGCATCAGTGGAGCCCCTGAGTCTGAAGGAACTGGGGGAGGAGGGAGGGGGTGAGGGAAGGATTAACGGTTCTTCTGGAACAGTACCAACAGGGTGGGAGGCGCTGGTGAGGGGACGGGCAGGTCTGGAACTCACTGAAGGTAGAGAGGGGAGGAAATAGGCCCTTGGTGTCCCCTCCCCACCTGACCCAGGCCTGGTGAGTGCCAGCTGCCCCAGCCGGCCCTAGTGGCGGCTGGAGACCAGACCTTTCACTTTGGACATCTTCTTGGTGGGCTGCCTCTGCTCAGCGTGAGGGGGACACTCCCGTTCAGCCAACTGCTGCTCCATCTCCTGAGCCGAGGAGGAGGCGGTGGCTTTGAGTGTCTTCTTAATGTTGGTAACCTGGAGGGAGACACAGGATTAAGGTGCTCAGCCTCTAAGTGCCAGAAACTCACTGAAACCTGTTCTCATTGTACTGAGGGCCACCCAGGGAAGAAATAAGAATCCTCTGCAAGAAAATCTGAGATTATCTTCAGAAACCCAGATGAGGAGAAACAAGCAGGGGCCACTCATAGAAGATACGTGGAAATGAATCACGCAAAAAAAGGAACTAACACTTTCTTGGTTGAAAAGAGTGAATATGGGGCGCCTGGGCAGCTCAGTCAGTTAAGCATCCGACTCTTGATTTTGGTTCAGGTCATGATCATGCGGACAGAATGGAGCCTGCTTGGGATTCTCTCTCTCCTGTCTTTCTGCCCCTCCCCCTGCTCGCTCGCTCTCTCAAAATAAACAAACTTAGAGAGAGAGAGAGAGGATAAACCAGTGGAAGTGGACCATCTGACAAAGAGGTACAACACACCAGGTTAAAATGGCCTTAGAAACAAAAAGGAGGTCCCAAGAATGCAATAGTCAGCTAACCACTGGCTCATGTATGAAACTAAAAATGTTTTCATAGGAACTTTGGGAATACAGCTCCACGAGCCTTCTGGAATAAACAACTAGTGGATGAAATTTAGCCAACCAAGTGACAAATGATGAAAACACAGCAAAAGGACCGACAGACAAGATTACGCTAGGTTTCAGCATACCTTTCTTCACTTAACAAAGGAGGGCTCAAAAATATTTAAGCAACTTCTGAACATTTTCCACATCAGAATATATGTCCTTGGTAACATCTGCGTATTGTTATTAAGAATGTTCTACAATTTTTAAATTAGTTCCCAGTTTGCTTTGCACTTAGGTATAGCGCTGCTATGAACAGTCTCCTATGTTTACCTGTTCGTACTTGTGTGACCAGCTCTGGAGGGCATATTCCTAGAAGTGAGCTTTCCAGATCAAAGGGTTGGCACATTTTACATTTTAACAACTATCATTATCTTGTGGAAACTGATTGCACCACCCTGTACTTCTACCAACTGTGTCCTCCTGTGCCTGTTTATATACACATTCCCCAACAGCCGTTCTAAAAGATCCTTTATGGGGCGCCTGGGTGGCTTGGTCGGTTAAGCGTCCGACTTCGGCTCAGGTGAGTTCGAGCCCCACGTCGGGCTCTGTGCTGACAGCTCAGAGCCTGGAGCCTGTTTCAGATTCTGTGTCTCCCTCTCTCTCTGCCCCTCCCCTGTTTATGCTCTGTCTCTCTCTGTCTCAAAAATAAATAAACGTTAAAAAAAAATTAAAAAAAAAAAAAAGATCTTTTATGCTTTTGCCCTTCAGCCAGATGAGAGGAAGAAAAACGGGAGGAAAAGCATTGGAAGGAAGAAGAGAAAGTAAAGATGTTTCCCCAGTTTGACGGCCCCCATGTTTTCTGGGAAGCAGGCCTGGCTTGCTATAAAGAAGGGAATTGTGGGGGTCAAAAGTTCTCAGCAGTTAGACTACCAGGAGCTGGAATAAGAGGCAGTTCAACCCAGAGACGAAACAATCCTGTGACTGAGGCCAACACCAGGCTCTTGCAGATCTATCATCTGCAGAATGAGCCTTGACTAGATTAAAGCTCATCATTTATTTTGGTTTTTGTTGTTGTTTTGTGATGAAGGAACAGCCACGCCCTAAACTGATGTCACCCTGATCAACATTATAACCTTTCTGAAAGGACGGTGAACAGAGGGCTGTGGGCTGGGACACTGAAGACACAGGGCAGCCTAAGTCAAGTGTGGCTTCGTCCTGTGTCCAGTCAGTCCAAGACATGCCATCTCGAACCCCAGGCAGCACACGTCCCAGGGCGTCACTGCCTGCTTTGGGATCTCTTGTTCAGGAGAGTTACTTGGGGATAGAGTAGAGAAGAATCTGAAGCAAATGGATGGCCTGCCACTTTTATCTTGTAAAAGAGATATTTAGGTTTTGTTTGTTTTATTTCAAGGCGTATTTTGGCTGCCAAGGTAGGTCCACCAATTAAACCTGTTGTGGCCGCGTGGAACAATCAGGACAAGTCCACTTCCTCTTTCACAGAGCCACCCTTCAAATGATGGCAAACATCCCCAATGACTTGTCTTTTTTGGCCTAAGTGTCCCTGGCCCCTTCCAATTTTCTTTGAGTAGCTAGCTGGCAGGCCATCACATCTCATTTACCAGATGACCTAGAGTTTGTCAAGCCCCACAAACCATGGGCCTCAGGAACTTTCAAATGGGACTGTACCCGCTAACAAGACTGCAGCCTAACTCCATCAGAGACCTTAAAGATTCAAGCCAAAGGAGGGAGAAGAGCCTCCTGGGGGAGGAAAACTTTTGGCTGTGGGGCAAAGGTGGACGAGAGGAAGCAGAGTCACAGCTTGGGAAGGTCAAAGATGAGGAGAGCAGCGAGTGGTGAGAATGAGCCTCCAGGAGGAAGCAGGGGCACCCTGTACTCTGGCAGCCGCCAGACTCAATATCCATCACTAACTTAACCCCCTGGGATTCTCTACAGAATGGAAAGCAGCTTACTTTGCCCAGTTACGGTTTTTCACCTACATGCCTGGAACACAGCCTATTTTGTGAATGTAGCAAGAGCCATACGCTGACATTCCGTAGAACATCAGACATAAGCACATTCAAATGTAAAGAAAAATACATTCCAAAATCAAATATAAATGAAAAGGTGTTTCATATTGTTTCAGCTAATCATTACCTCCCCTCCAGATTGTTGGCTGCGAGATAAGGAAATAGCTCACAATGTTAATGTTCTATCTCCCCCAGGTATGATGGAATTGTAACTAATATGTATCACTTCTGTGAAAGGCAGAAAGGAGAGAAGACTCCTAAGCAGTTTATGATGGGACTGACTTCACTAATAGGGAAGGCTCTCAAAACTAATATTCACCAGAAAAAAGCTGCTGTTATAAGATTTGGGGGGAAAAAAACATCAAGTTTTTCCCTCTGAGAACAAGCAATCTAATTTAAGGAGAAATAAAAGATCAACTTAGTTGAAAAAAATGCCAAAAAAAAGTTGGGTTGAGGGTAACAGAAGCATAAGTACAAGCAGAATATGACAGAATTACACATTCATTCTTAACAGATTTGTTTTCAAGTCAACAAACTGGGATGCCTGGGTGGCTCAGCATCCGACTTTTGATTTCGGCTCAGGTCATGATCTCATGGTTCCTGGGATTGAGCCCTATCGGGCTCTGCACTGACAGCATGGAGCCTGCTTGGGATTCTCTCTCTCCCTCTCTCTGTCCCTCCTCTGCTCATTCTTGGATGTGCACGCTCGCCCACTCTCTCTCTCAAAATAAAAACAAACAAACAAACAAAAAACAGCTAGCCTTCCATGTGCCTTAAGCTGGGGAATGGTCAGTAAGTATCCTACACAGAGTATGCATGTACTGAATGGAAAACTGACAAGGCTCTGGGTTTTGACCATGTTCCTTCTCTCCTCATACTGGTCTGTTCCAGGTTTTCTAAAAGACTGTTAAGTCAGTAGACTGTTTTAATTGGTGGTGGAAGTGGCCTTGGTATTTTTCTCAAATTTCTTTCTCTCAAAATTTAATTAAATTATCACCACCACCTGGTGGCAGCATCAGGCTCTGGCAGCAGGAGTAACCTCAGCTGTGGTTTTCCAACAAATCCATGTGCACAGGTCCTTTTTTTTTTTTTAATGTTTATTTATTTTGAGACAAAAACAGAGAACATGAGTGGGAGAGAGCAGGGGGGAGAGGGGGGAGAATCCCAAGCAGGCTCCATGCTGCCAGTGCACATCCTGACGCAGGCTACATCTTTGCAAACCGTGAGATCGTAACCTGAGCCGGAATCAAGAGCCAGACGATTCACCTACCTAGCCACCCAGGCGCCCCTCTCTTTTTTGTTTTAATATCTGTAATTTAAGGAACCCACACTGTTCTCAAGTATTGGTCATGGCTCAACATTAGTCAGTGCCTTCTTTCATCAGATGCCATTTGTCACAGAAATAAACTTGAACCACTCAAAATTCTAAAATTAATATCATTCATTTTTGCTAGTGACCACACTCCAAGCCCACCACCTACCACACTATGAGCAACAGTCTGGGCACAATGGGGCAGCCAGCTACTAATCAGGTTACAATATGGTTTGCTTCACACAGGCCACCCCAAGTCAGGCGGGCACGGTTCACCTCCAAACCTCATGTTTCCACGGTTTGATTTACAGAGAAGTATCAAGGATAGGAGAGAGTGCTCAGCCCTTCCTACTTTGCTGAGACATCAGTCTCAGCTCAGAGAAGAGGTCACCATATTTAAGAGGGGAATTATACAGATTAGAGAAACAGCAGGCTTTCTATCCTAATTGTATATGTTGTTGGCTAGTGCTAAATTAAATGTAGTTCATACTTCTATGGCTAGAAGTAGGGTTAAAAATTAATGCACTGGGGGCGTCTGGGTGGCTCAGTTGGTTAAGCGTCCGACTTCAGCTCAGGTCACGATCTCACGGTCTGTGAGTTTGAGCCCTGCATCGGGCTCTGGGCTGATGGCTCAGAGCCTGGAGCCTGCTTCGGATTCTGTGTCTCCCTCTCTCTCTGCCCCTCCCCCGTTCATGCTCTGTCTCTGTCTCAAAAATAAATAAACATTAAAAAAATATATATTTTAAAAAATTAATGCACTGAACCAATTCACAGACTTGGTAGGTATGTACCTACAAGCATGTAGGGGGCTGTGTGTATCCAAAATAAATTTGTTCTAGTTCATGAAAAGTCTAGTTCAGCAGTCCACCGACACATAGGGTGTACCAGAAATATTCAGTACAACAAACATTTCAGCACCTACTACGGGTCAGGCATGTGACAAAGAGATGGTCTTACATAGACAAGAGAGGTTTTATTTTCAAGGAATACATATGACAGAGTAAGGGAAATCTTCAAATTCCACGAGTCCCCCTTTGAAACCTGACTGAGACTGGGTGGCTCAGTTGGTTAAGCATTCGACTTCGGCTCAGGTTCATGATCTCACACTTTGTGGGTTCAAGCCCCATGTCAGGCTCTGTGCTGACAGTACACAGCTTGCTTGGGATTCTCTCTCTCTCCTTCTCTCTCTGCCCCTCACCCACTCACACTTTCTCTCTCTCAAAATAAATAAATAAACTTAAATAAAAAAAAAAAAAAAAAAGAGGAGCGCCTGAGGGGGGCTCAGTCAGTTAAGGGTCCGACTTCTGCTCGGGTCATGATCTCACAGTCTATGAGTTCGAGACCCACATCATGCTATGTGCTAACAGCTCAGAGCCTGGATCCTACTTCGGATCTGTGTCTCCCTCTCTCTCTGCCTCTCCTCCGTCTGTGCTCTCTCTCTCTCTCTCTCTCTCTCAAAAATAATAAAAAAAGAAAGAAAGAAAGAAAGAAAAGCACATCTACATCTACATATTTCTTATGTTTCTTAAGTATAACTCTGGGTCCCATTCTGCCATAGTCTTGGCCACCTGATTTATAAAACCCATTAAATAACATTAACACTTCAAGCTCCATCACACTAGAAAAGGACTTTCAATGCTAAAATGTTTATCTTATGGGCTCCAAATTCTGAGGTCTCCCTACAGGTGTCCCGGCCACAGGCACACAAACTCCCATTAATCCAAAGGCTAGAGCCTATGTCTTTCGGACAGGTTAAAAGTGTCAGGAACAACTAGGTGTCACTAAAACCACAATCACACACTTTTAACTTCACCTGCTTTTCACCTGCCAAATGTTTTCCCTTTCTTCCTTTTTTCAATATGAAATCTATCATGCATGTCAAAAGGTTATCACACGTATAGTTTAAAGAATAAAGTGGACACTGTGAGCCTATCACACGGCTTTAAGAAGCAGAACAGAACCAGGGCCTTGAAGCTCCATGCGCCCCTGCCCCCTGCCCCCCTCCTCCATCCCGCCAGCTAACCACCATCCCCTCACCCATCTCGAAGACCTATCCCCAAACTCGTTTCTTTTACTCCACAGCTGCAGAATGCATGTGTACTGCGGAAGGACAGCATTCTCCACTCTCCCAAGCCTGCTCACCCTCTGGTAACCAGGAATCAGAAAGGAGACAGAGAGCATCAAAAGCAGGGACTACATCATACTCCTCTCTACCCCACTAGCCCAGTGCCTATCTGTTGGTGACTGTTTCACCTGCGCCAAGAATCGCAAGATGAAGGAGCAAACAGGGATACCCTGGAGCAAGTAACAAATGTTCTCTTCCTTACCTCGGCCTCTACCTGCTGCTGAGTTCGGCTGTGGTTCTCCTTGTACTGGTTGGCTCTCAGAACTTGCTGCTCGATGCCCAGCAGAACTGCTTCGCAGCCATCACACCTACAAAGGAGATAATGGGCTCTGAGCCACAGAAAGGTCTAGGAGCTCTCCACCTCTCCCAAATCTCCCTCCCTAACCCCTTATGGGGACTTCCTTTAACACCCTGTCTGCCAAGGAGGGCTCTTGTGCTTCACTCCTTCCAAGACCAGTGTTTCTGAATACAAAACACAAGGCACCTGGAGACAAACACGGAGGATGTGGGATGGTTTCCTAGAACACAGCTTGAATTTCAACCTTTGTCTCCAATGGGAAAGGCTTACAGAATGTGCCCTTAAAGAGACTAGGACAGCCCTTACAGGTAGAACAGATTCACCGCTTTTCTCAAAGGAAATAATGATTTTCTAAAAGCCTCCCATTTTAAAGATTGCCCCTTTCCTCAGAAGTTTGTTACTTCCTAATTGCCATCCCCCTTATTTCATTTCCCAACTTTTTATTTTGAAAATGTTAAAACCTAAAAAAAAACTTGAAAGAACAGTACAATACCCATTTACCCTCTACCTAAAAGTCAACAGGTGCAAACATTCCGCCATATTTGGGGTACTGTTCTACCTAACAATTTTGTTTTAAGTCTAACTCAGTGCTTTAACATAAGCTTTAAGAACCTGGACTGGCAGGGGCGCCTGGGTGGCTCAGTCGGTTAAGCGTCCGACTTCGGCTCAGGTCATGATCTCGCGGTCTGTGGGTTCGAGCCCCACGTAGGTTCGAGCCCCGCGTCAGGCTCTGTGCTGACAGCTCAGAGCCTGGAGCCTGTTTCAGATTCTATGTCTCCCTCTTCCTCTGACCCTCCCCTGTTCATGCTTGCTCTCTGTCTCAAAAATAAATAAATGTTAAAAAAAAAAAAATTAAAAAAAAAAAGAACCTGGACTGGCAAACATCTTGGGATGGGGTTAGGATGGCACCTCTAGGTGGAAACACAGTGAAGCCAGACTATGGATGTGAGAACAGTGTCAGCCATCTCAAAGATGGAGTAAGAGCCAACACCGGTAGGGCTAGAGGCCTGGATTGTACTCCAGCTAGAGCACTTCCACACAAGGGGCGTTTTCTAAGTTTTTTCCCCCCATTTACTCTGACTGAAGACTTTTACAGTATTTTGAAAGTTCCTGCCTGTGTCAGAAAGGTGTTTGGGGTCATACCTGGGACAGAACCTGGGGTAAAGGGTAGACAACACATACCCTGGGGTCCAATAGTAGCTGAAGGAGGGAAACTTGGGGGGCTGTGAATGTGGGGTGGGGGTGGGAAGTCAAAGCTGAGCCATTCATGCCTGGAAAGTTTCAGTCTGTTTTAAAGAAGACAATTTCAGGGGTGCCTGGGTGGCTCAGTCGGTTAAGCATCCAACTTCAGCTCAGGTCACGATCTCACAGTTCATGAGTTCGAGCCCCGTGTTAGGCTCTGTGCTGACAGTGTGGAGCCTGGAGCCTGCTTCGGATTCTGTGTCTTCCTCTCTCTCTGACCCTCTCTGGCTCGTGCTCTGTCTCTGTGTCTCTCTCTCTCGTAAATAAATAAACATTAAAAAAAATTTTTTTTTAAATGAACAAAAAAATAAAAAATAAAGAGGACAATTTCCCTATCCCTTGCACAAAGCTTGAGTGCTCTGCTTCGTGATCTCCAACAACACCACGTGCCTGCTTGGGGACATGCTCTCCTGACCTCCAACTACGCCCTAACCCTGCCCTCCTTCAAAACTCAGCTAGAACCTCTTCTCCAACTAGTCCCACGTAGCTTTGTAAGCTCCAAATCATTTCAATAACTTCATAACAAATCCTTCTAGAACATGCAAAGCTATTGCAAACATCAAATCCTATTAACATAGAGAACATGCAAAAACAAAATAAAATACAGAACATGCAAATGCCCCCCTTCTTTTTACATACCAGAAGTTATCAAACAGTCTATGTGTACATCTTGTGTTCCAACTTAGAATAACCCATTCCTTGTCTTCATGATCCCTCACAATGTTTTGCCAACACTAGCCCAAGGTTACTGATGCTGAACATGGGTTCTCTTATCCAAGGAATCTGATCAACACTAACTTCCTGAGCTTCATCAAGCTCAGAGGCTGAGTTTGCAAAGCACTGGATCCACGTCAGAAGCCAGGTCTCAGAGGCTCCAGCTGCCAAGACTACCATCCAATAGTCCCCCCACTGCAACAGGACAACCAAGGCCCTGGGAGGCCTGCAGTGACTCCTGCTGCCACACAGCTTTAGTCACAAATGCAGCCCAACCCCCTGGCTTACTGTCCCAAGGCTCCAGCTCCCAGGCAGCCCCAGCTGACACTGGAAGACATTTCCCCAAGCGGAGGCACGAATGGCACACCCCTCCTTCTTTCAGCCTCACCATTCATGCAAGGTCTTGACAATATTATTGATATCCTTCTTTCGGATGTCACGGCCAATGCAAAAATCCACTTCCAGCAGCTGGTTTCTCTGGTCCAGCTTGCCCTGGATGATGTCAGTATAGACAGCCTCAATGATGAGGTCTTCCAGTTCCCGGAGATTCCGCATCTCCAGGTCCTTCAGCAGCACGGAGTAGGGGATACACTGTAGATAAAGCCATGTGATATTTACAAAAACTGCTGACAAGCACTAAAGAAAATGCAGGTGTACACCTGCCTCGGGGCTTTGGGAAATGCAGTCTGGTTGTAGTTATTAACATCTGTGGCAATAAGACATGGATAAATGAGCTGTGAGACCTATAGGATCCAAACAAGACCCAGAGCCTCTAGGAATGCATTCTCCTAGATTCTCTACCCCTGGACTTCACCCAGACTTTAGCTTTCATGTTGTGAAGCACTCTTAGAAAGTGTCCGAAACAAGAAAGGGAAATACTCAGTGTGTGCCACTCTGCCACCTTCTGGAAGCTTGCAGACTTGACATAAAATGCCAGATCATCAAAAAACTCCAAACAATTTCAGACACTGGAGAGAACTGGCTGCCTGCCCAGGAAAGCACAAGCAAAAAAACATTTGCAAGCTAACATATCCACCTACAGGTAGCCAGTGGGTACTGCATCTGTTTTCTCAGACTTGCAACCAATGTCAGTGCCCCAACAACAGTCCCTTACTGGGGTACACCAACATTTTGCATTTCTCCAAGACAACTGTATATCTACATATCCACTTTTGTGGACACATCACTACTAGTGTGGAAATTAACACAACAATCAAATCTGCAAAATCAGACAGGAGGAAGAGGTATACAAAAAAGAGAGTAACAGCAAACACTGCTAGGGAGATTTTTAATAACTAAAGGTATAGATGGGTTTATAATGACAGGTTGCAGAAAGAGGAAAAAAAAGTTACCCCTAAAATTTGCTACACTTGGGAAGTCCATGATCAGGACAAAAAGAAAGATCAGGTCCTCATTTCCTAACAAAACAGCCATCCCACCTGAAATGCCAGGCTGAGAATCAGAAATTTGTGACTAGACCAGGGAAAATGATCTCAGCAACTGAAATGGCAATGCAAGAACAAATCTACATCTCTCAAGCTCAATCACAAAGGGGAAATGTAAAGGGCAAACCTCTTCCGATGGCAAAGCACTACAAAAACTTTGACAGTTATGCCAAGGTTGGGCAGAGAGCCAAAATCAACTATAAATTAATGGAATCTGGATCTTCTTTGTTAACGGCTATGAGAAGCTGGCTGCAAGGCCTTTTCTAAATTGAGTGGGGCAGAGACCTCAGAGAGATGATGAAGTAGTTTTCTTATAGAAAGTTAGGGTCTAAAGATAGCATATAACGCAAAAATCCAGCTTAGTATAATTAACCTTGACAATCCCCAGAAGAAGGCCACATATTAAAAACCTAGTCTCGGTAAGTCCAACAAAGCCAGTTTTTCCTCCAGCACTGGCACAATTCACTGTGCACTGAGCAACAGATGGAAGTGGTTAACCTGCCTTGAGATGTCCTGCTGTTTGAAAAACTACGTCTCCCTTTAGTACAGCAAAATGCTCACACGGAGTGAGTCACCACAGCATGCCAGAACTGAGACCTGCTGATTCACAATGTCTCCTGGGCATACTTTTCCTGAATGAAACGGTGAGTAGTTGTCTAATTGTTATCTTTTCTTCTTTTGTCCTTTGCCAAGCAAATTTTATGCATTTATGACATGACTACCGTGCACAGCTAGCAGCTCGCACACTGATGCCAGTGCGACACCCGCCTGAGGGTGAGGAGCAAGACGGGAAAGAGTTCAGGACTGTACCTTCATTCTCGACGCCAAGCTCACGATGGTTAGGTGCTTCAGCTTGTTCTGCTGAGCTGTGCTCAATTCTGGCAGGCTCTCCTTGTTGGCTGCTCAGTCCCACCCACCACAAAAATCAAGACACAAAATAAAATTAGAATTTCTTTACCGAACAAGCTTACCAACTCCCCACATGAAATCTACTATTGATTCACTGTCATGACTCTGCACTTATTCATGAGACAAATGTTCCACGAGCACCTCCTGTCTTCTTTGAAGGACTATGTGCTCCTGAAAAGCCAGGCATGAATGCACAAAATGACAGGACAATCATCTTAATCTATCTGTGCCCTTTGTGACATTCAACCAAGCTCAACATGTCTTCACTGGGAATCTGTTACGTGCAATGCACTGTCCTAAGTGATTCAGAGACGTCAAGGATAAATTAGATGGGCTTTGCCAGGGCTGCTGCGCTATACAACCCCAGGGATAATAACCACCAGACTCGTGCAACTCAATGGCCTTGGACTTGTCCTCGGTCTTACAATCAGGTATTTCAACAGCTACAAGTCCAAGACAGAAATACTAGAAGAAAGGTACAAACCACCAGAAGAGAGCCAGAGAGTGAGGAAGAGGAGGAGAGGCAGAAAGGGAGAGAGAGGCAGGCAGGGGAGAAAAGGAAAGAAACAGAAAGGGAGAGAGCAAGTGAGTGCAATCACATTGAGGAGGTACAGGAAAGGAAAACAAAGATGGAGTTTGAGATGAGCTTTGAAGACTGGGCAAAATTTTAGTAATAATAATAACAGCAGCAAAGGCAGCAGCAAAGACCATGTGTACACACACACATGCAGTTAATCCTTCACAACGACCTCACAAGATAGTTCCCAAATGCCTTCAATTCCTTATCTGTAATCCTGGATTCCAAAAAGGTGAATCCAAACTAATTTTTTTTCTTGAGCATGGTGCTGAAATCCATCTGGTGGCAATTCCTGACCTGAATTGATGCAGGCTTTTAACCCTACTTGTTGTAAGTATCCATTTGTTTAGCTGAAAAACTGAATGTGTTTTGACTACAGGTGCTGTCCACGTCTTGAAGCGTGTTACATAAAAAGGTATATATGTATCATATTACCTCTTTAGAGTCCCCAAAATTCTAAATTCTGAAACATCTAGCCCAAGGAGTGCATGTTCAATTGGATTTTCCCCGATCTTTCAAATTATTAGTAACCCAATCTAATTTTACCCCAAGTTGAGATAAAAATATTGACTAGAAGGCGCCCAAGACATCATCCTTGCTCTCTTTCCCTCTCCCTCCCCCAACTTCCCATTCCTGCTCACCAGTGCACCTCACAAGTCCACAAAGCTTCAGCCCTGAAATTCCTTGGAAACCAAATAGAGTGACATAAGAAAAGTCTTTGGAAGATCTTAACCAACTCACCTATGTAATCTGGGTATGTTCCATAGGCAAACAGGTTCAGCAACTGCAAATATGCAGCATTAGCTCCTTCTGCAAGCTGAGGAAGAAAAAATAAAAGAGTTCACAGACGTCTACCAGTCACTGCAGGGTTCAAGCAAAGGATGATGATCGTGTGCCTCAGTTGACTGTTTCACTAGATGGTCCCTGAGGTTCCTTCCAACTCTGATTCTTTGGAAAAAAATAAAATTTAATTTTAAATTTAATTCTTCTCTCTTAGCAATACGTGTTTTACGCACTGCACAGCATACCCAAGTAACTACTTCTGTCTGTCCATCTCTCTCTCTCTCTCTCTCTCTCTCTCTCTCACACACACACACACACACACACACACACACACACAGGAGTTAGTACTGGAAGCAGTGCAGGTTTTCTCAGGATTTCCTTGCCATTAAAACAAAGAGTGGAGCAGCCTTGTCTACATACCACGTTGGTGGGTACAACACTAGCCACTATCAGTCCAACCTGAACAAGGTGTAAGGCAGGTTCCGAGGTTCGGGACCACGCAAGTAGAAGAAGCGCTAGGAAAGATTAGCACAGCATAAAATGTAACACAAGAGCCCAGGTGGGACAGGAAACCACAATATCAGGCAGCTTCAAATAAAAACATTCACTAAAATTACTTATTCCTCACTAAAATGGCAAAGAGTCATCTGTGGAAGTAAAACAGAGATACTAATCTGTCTGGAACTGCTCTGCTCTGTTGTTGGTTAACTGGGTGTTTCTTTTACTTACAAATGTGTACCTGTTACTCCATAAACTCCATATACCAAACTCCATAAAGTAGTACCCAAGGAGTATTCTGTGGATACTGACAGTAATACTACTTAATTTGACCTATCTTTTTATTGGGACGCCTGGGTGGCTCAGTCAGTTAAGTGTCCGACTTTGGCTCAGGCCATGATCTCTCAGTTCTTGAGTTCAAGCCCCGCGTCGGGCTCTGTACTGATGACAGCTCAGAACCTGGAGCCTGCTTCAGATTCTATGTCTCCATTCTCTCTGTTCCTCCCCAACTTGCTCTCTCTCTCAAAAATAAACATTAAAAAAAATTTAAAAGAAAATAAACTATCATTTTATTTTATTTTATTTTATTTTATTTTGTAAGTTTATTTTGAGAGAGAAAGTGCGAGCAGGGGAGGAAGAGAGACAGGGAGAGAAAGAATTCCAAGCAGGCTCCACACTGTCAGCACAGAGCCTGATGTGGGGCTCAAACTCACAAAACCATGAGATCATGACCTGAGCTGAAATCAAGAGTCGGTTGCCTAACCAACTGAGCCACTAAGGCGCCCCTAACCATCTTTAAAAAAAAAAAAAAAAGGTTCCAAGAACTACATCCATAATTTCAGATCACTGAAAAACTACTAGTGTTCCCAACTCACATACAGAAACACAAACAAACAAAAAAAAACAAACTGTGGGGAGATAGAGGTGATTTGCTCAGCACCCGCATGAGAACTCTCACATCCTAATAACCTAGTCTACCCTATCAGGGTTATCAAGAACTTCTTGAGGTCCTGAATCAGAGGAGGAAGAGATCATCAAACGTAGCCCCTACTTTTCAGACAGATGATTACAAAACTAACCCTAAAAGACTATTTTCTCTAGAGTAGATACTCCAAAACTGCTCCCACTGGCCTAAATCAATGTCTTTCTCACTTTAATTTCCATCCATCTCCTCTTAGCCAATCTTCCTTAGTTACGAAACCACCACTTGACATATTCATTTAGGCTTTTCATGAACCTGAAGGAACATATTACCCCTTTGTCATCTCTTCTGTTGATAAAATGATGAACTATCAAACCATAAAAAGACACGGAAATTTAAGTGCATATCACTAAGTAAAAGAAGCCAATCTGAAACAGCTACATACTGTATGATTTCAACTCTACGACATTCTGGAAAAGTCAAAACTAGGAAGCCAGTAGAAAGATCAATGGTTGCCAGGGATTAAGAGGGGAGGGAGGGATGAAGAGGCGGAAAAAGAGGATTTTTAGGGCAGAGAAATTACGCTGCGTGACACTGTAACGGTGGACACATGTCATTACACATTTCTCCAAATCCACAGAATGTACAACATCAAAAGTGAACCCTAATGTAAACTACGGTGTTTGGGTGATAATGTGTCACTGTAGGTTCCACACTGGCTGGGGATATTGGTAATGGAGGAGGCTATGCATGTATGAGGGCAGGGATATATTGAAAATCTCTATACTTTCCTCTCAATTTTGTTGTGAATCTAAAACTGCTCTAAAAAATAAAATCTATTAAAAAAAAAAAACAATAACAACCTAGCTTTAAAAATTTTTCTTCACAGGATTCCTTTTACATCACTGGTAAATTAAAATTTGACTATAGGGGCGCCTGGGTGGCGCAGTCGGTTAAGCGTCCGACTTCAGCCAGGTCACGATCTCGCGGTCCGTGAGTTCGAGCCCCGCGTCAGGCTCTGGGCTGATGGCTCGGAGCCTGGAGCCTGTTTCCGATTCTGTGTCTCCCTCTCTCTCTGCCCCTCCCCCGTTCATGCTCTGTCTCTCTCTGTCCCAAAAATAAATAAAAAATGTTGAAAAAAAAATAAAATAAAATAAAATAAATAAAATTTGACTATAAGCCAACTGTGTGTCAAGCTATATATTAAGTGCTAAGGAAACAATGAGGAGCACCAGAGACCTTACCCTTACTGAGCTCACAGTCCAGCAAGCAAGGCTGACACTAAATAAAAATTCACAATTAAAAAATAAAAGCGGCTCTTTCGGTCTCCGGCTGCCATAGGGAGACAAGATGATGCAGGTCCATACATGAGCAATGGACAGCCACGGGGAACCGCTCCAGTTTCCTAATCAAGAGGAACAGCAGACGTGCAGCAGTGAGTCCCACAGCCTGACGGCCCACACCTCTCCTACGAGGGGCTGATTCACCACAAGGCTGCGGACACGGAGCCAGCAACTGCCAGCCAAGGTGTCCTAGTGGTCATGAAGTGAAGAACCAGTCGGCAAGAACCCACTACCTCCTATATGTGGACCACCATCGACAAGAATGCCGCCCTCAGCAGCATGGTGCACACAGCGAGGCGCACGCAATCCACAAGAACGAGCACCACACAGATCTGTGCACGGCGGCCATCCGTAGAGCCAGCGGCCGTCCACAGAGCCAGTGGCCATTGGCAGCGCCAGCACCATCCTAGGCAGCCAGAGGGAAGTTGTGATGGGGAAGAGCAAGCTCACCCACCCTCCAAGAGCTTCTGAGCACAACCCCCAAAGTAATAAAGATGTCACCAGACTTTTCAATCAGTTAGTCAACACAAAATTATCAATCAATAAATGTAAAAGTATCCAAAGTGAGAAGCAGAGATTGAAAAGTATAGGTTGCTTCACAACTCTTTGTTCTACCTGGTCATTCTTCACCAGTCTTCTCATTTTTAAGGCACAATAACCAAAATTAGATACCCAAAGTTTTAAGGACAACAATCAATAAAAAAAAAAAAAAAAAAGTAAACAAAGCAAAAAGGACTACTTCCCAGCTTTTCATGTCATATTTTTTTTACATACCAACTTAGCATAACATTGTCCTTTTCATCAGGACAATATATTCCTTCTACAATATATTCCTTCTTCATGCCCAGCTCATTCAACAGCAACCATCTTCTGCTACGTATGTACCTAACCAATCTTTGTCTATATTTGCCCTAGAGGTTTTTGATCCCTGCAAATGCCTGAAACAACCTCTGTTAAATATCAGCCGGTGCTTATACTCTACTTTTCTTATTTATCGGGTTCAATTGGATTTTTCCCCTATCTTTCAAATTATTAGTAACCCAATCTAATTTTACCCCAAGTTGAGATGAAAATATTGACCAGGGGCGCCTGGGTGGCGCAGTCGGTTGAGCGTCCGACTTCAGCCAGGTCACGATCTCGCGGTCCGGTCCGTGAGTTCGAGCCCCGCATCAGGCTCTGGGCTGATGGCTCGGAGCCTGGAGCCTGTTTCCGATTCTGTGTCTCCCTCTCTCTCTGCCCCTCCCCCGTTCATGCTCTGTCTCTCTCCGTCCCAAAAATAAATTAAAAAAACGTTGAAAAAAAAAAAATTAAAAAAAAAAAAAAAAAAAAAAGAAAAGAAAATATTGACCAGAAGGAGCTCAAGACATCATCCTTGCTCTCCTTTCCTCCCCATCCCCCAAATTCCCATCTCTCCCTCAACAGTGCACCTCACAGGTCCACAGAGCTTCAGCCCCGAAATTCCTTGGAAACCTGGAGAATCACAGGAAGGTTTAGATCAAAGAAGACAGAGAAATTGTTTGGAAACTGCTCTTACCTCCTGCACATTGGCCAGCTCCAGCAGTTCTCCAAAGACATACACTCCAGGAGCCTCCAAGACTTGGCTTATGAGAGCAGTGAGGGCTGAGCCACTGGTACCTTTGGCTAGTAAAATAAACTGTTCTAGGAGGTTACTTGATGGTTTCTGTTCACCTGCCATTCTCTGGCCTTGAGATCTGTCCAAAAGAAAAGTGTTTCAGTCATTCTTCCTTCTCCTTTGCAAAGTCTATGCTTATTTAATGCCAGATCAGACATCAGTAATACTTTAATTTTATAGTATTCAAAAAGAGGGGCGCCTGGGTGGCTCAGTCGGTTGAGTGTCCAACTGCGGCTCAGGTCATGATCTCATGATTTGTACGTTCAAGCCCCGCATTGGGCTCTGTGCTGACAGCTAGGAGCCTAGAGCCTGCTTCAGATTCTGTGTCTCCCTCTCTCTCTGCCCCTCCCCCACTTGCACTCTGTGTGTGTGTGTGTGTGTGTGTGTGTGTGTGTGTGTCTCAAAAATAAACAACTAAAAATTCAAAAAGAAAAACAGCTCCTGAGTCCGTATGCTACAGCCACTTTGTGAGACGGACAGGGTTCCACCTAGAGTTAATGGGATTTTGTCCTTGCTCAAAGGTTTGAAACACATTTAGGAAAAACCACTTCATCCCCATCTGGCCCTCTCCCAACAGCAAGCAGCACCTTCGAAGCCCTTAAACCTGACCAGACCCAAAGAAACACACAGGAGTTTCTCAGGAGCGGTTTTATCTACCTCACTTACAGACTCTAGTTAAGAGAGAATCTGGCCCGTACACAGAGGCAGCAGATGTAAGCAAAAGCAATCAGTTACAGCTTTCAGTGTATCAATGGAATCCCACCTACAGCCAGATACAAATGAGGAAAGCCACAAAAAGTAGACAAGACCTCTCATTAAGTCAAAGAAGTCATTTAAGCATAGAAAAAGGGGGGAAATCATATTGAAAGATAAGCAACATATTCAAACTCAGAAAATACATGCTGTGTAAGTCCATAAGGAAAATCCCTCTATTTGACTTCCCACTGCCATATGATTTTACCAACTATGACTTCAGAATTTGTACAAAATCCTAAGAAAATAAAAAGGTTTGAGAAAATAATGAAGATACTGTACTGCAATCCTGAAGATATCCGGGAGGACGGCCCCTCAATTGTACAATCCAATTACATGCTGGGTGTATGTGAACACACACTGCATACCTACGCTGGAGGAGTCCTGCATAAGAAAAGACTACCCCTCCAAGAATGACACATTTTGGGGGTACTAAGACAAAAAGAAGAGAACAATTCCAAGAACTGTTTGGTGCAAGAGAAACTAAGTTTTCCTGTGGAGGCAGGCATAGAGAGCAGCAGCCTTTTCAGAGTATGACAGAAACAATGATGTCGCCTCACTTAGGGTTACGTAAGAACGTCTCGTCGGAAACAGAAACAGTGAAGTGCTAAGGGAATAAAAGTTGCTGAGGAGAAAAGAGGAAAGAGGAGAGGGATGGGGTAGGGTGGGAGAAGGCGGGAGAGAGGTGATGGTTAGGAGAGTAAAGAAAGAAAACCTCCCCTCCAAGCGGACACGTGTGGAGGCTGAATGGAAAGGCCTGGGGTGGAGAGGGAGTGGAGAAAAGACAGAAACTTCAGTCCCTCAAAAAAATTCCGGCCTAAGGCGCAAAGCCCTTAGGGGCAAAGAGGTAAGAAGACGCAGAGTCGCTTTTTTGTGAAGTGGGAGGGGCGGAGGAGGAGGGGAGATGAGTTCGCGTCGTGGGGGGGGGGGGGGCGCTATTTTGATGGACAGCAGAGGGGCAAAGAGGCAGCCTGTGGGGGTGGGGAAGCGAGAGCAGCCGCGGGTTAGGAACTGAGGGTCGCAGGCTGGGGTGGACTTCAAGGCGGACGGCGTGCTCCAGGCAGGGCCGCGGGTGCGGAGTGAGGGGCCGAGGGGCGCGCTCCCCGGGGCGGGGCCGGAGCGGTGTGGCCGCGGGCTTTCCTGAGGGCTGGCGCTAAGCCAGACGGCTGGGACAAGGCTGGCGCGCCGGGCTCCGCCCTCTCGCCAGCCCCTACCTACCCTCGCCACCTCTCCGTCCTCTCGGTCGCTGGCTCGGCCTCCCGGCGCCTGTCCGCAGGTTGTCAAGCGTCCATGATCGGCCCGGCGTCCGACGCTTTTCTGCCTCCGCCGACCCGTTGCCCTTGCGGCTCCCCCGGAAGCCTCCTGCCGCTGCACTCGAGTTCCGCCCACACTACGTTCCCCCCGCGGCGTAGGCGGCCTCAGATCTCCCGTGCGGCCTGGGCCTGGGCGAGACCGTCAGAGGCGGGTCGTAGCCCAGGAGCCGGGTGGAGAGGAGTCCGAGGAGCGCAGCCTAGGGCAGTACTGGGGCCCAAACCGTCGCCATCACCATCCTGGGCCCGAAATTCACCTCTTTGGCCGAGCTACCCCTCAGGAGCTCCCTATGGCGACTGCGGCTACCCAGGGGTACAAAGACCTATTAAGTCTAACAACAGCTACGGCTTATTGTGCCAGGCGCGTACATTGTCTTGTTGAATTATCAAAACTCTATGGCCTGTAGCAGTAATCCGATTTTTCAGATGAGTTAACAAAGCTTAAAAATCCAAAAGCCAGTAAGTAGCAAAGGTTGCTTTGGAACCCAGGCTTCGGAAGCCAATGACCATATTCGTGACCTCTTCAGAATACGTTTTAAAATAAGCAAGAGACGGGTTGAGCCAACAATGGTTCTGTGAGCAAAATGACAGAGGTTGCGTTGCATTTGGTACTCAGCAACTCTCCCGGAAGATGGCTAAGGGATGCGAGGCAGCTGAACACTTAAGCTGGTTCCTTTAAAGCGTATACCACAGACTTTCGAGACTTGAAGAGCCCTGTTTGCCTTTGGTGAAATAGAGTGCAGAAATCAGACAGATGCAAAGGAACCTAGCACCAACTCACTGATCTATTCAAAAGATGTCTTGTTCTAATTTCTATGTTCTGGAAGATTTATATAAAGAGAAGACAAGGTCCTTGCCCTCAAATGGCTTCAATGTGGGAGCGCCTGGCTGGCTCAGTAGGTACAGCATGTGACACTCAATGTGTGGTGGTGAGTTCAAGTCCCACGTTGGGCATGAAGCCTACTTATAAAAAAAAAAAAAATTCAATGTGTTATGAGGATGCTAGGGAAGAGAAAGGCATCTTCCAGGCAAAAAGGCAAAAAAAAATTTATTTTAAGGCAAAAAGTTGGCAGACCATAGTCACAGAGGTTTGCTCTGTGTAGCATACACTAATGCAGAAAAGAAACACGGAGTGTCTGGAACCCAAGGTTCAGGGGTGAGAAATGAGGGCTACAGACCCGGAGTCAGGTCATCAAGGGTCTTCTAAACCATATGCAAGGCACTATACCCAGCAAAAACCTTAATACAGCAAAGTTCCTACCTGGGGGAGCCCACAGCCCCTGAGACAGACAGACCTGTCTGGCTATGACAAACAGTTGCCATAGGCACCCTAGTGATACAGATAAGGCTCTCCTGCCTCTGCTCTGGGAAGAGGTGATTTGAGGCAGGGTTCTAGAGGAGATGAGGCTTGAGTTGAGCATGGAAAAATAAGCAAGAAAATCACAAAAAGGGTAAGCCATGGAAAGGAGTTTTTATTTTATCTTAAGGGCACTGGGGAACTATTTAGGAGTTTTAACCTGTGAAGTGTGAATGATTGCCACTTTAGAATGATCACACTAGCTGCTATAGGAATGGATTGGCTATGCAAAGAGCTGGAGGCCAGGAAACTCTTGAGGGGACACAGTCTAGATAAAATATCGTGAGGTCTTGAACAAAGGCAGTGGCAGTTGGGCATGAAAAAGAAGGGATGTTGTTGGAGACATTTAGACCATAGAATCTATTGGACTGGGTGACCAGCTGAATGCAGGTATAGGGGAGGAGGATATTACCCAGGATTCTGGCTGAGTAGGCCAGACAGAGCTGTCTTGGAGGTGGTGTTAAGTGAAAAGGGCGGCAGAAAAGAAGAGGCAAATTTGGCGGTGGAAGGAAAACAACTAAGTTCTGTTTGAGTTCATAAATATTCTGGCAGTGCCTCCACTTCCTCCAGAATAATGTCCAGACTGCAAGGCTGCAGTGAAAACCCTTCTCAGTATGCTTCCCTCAACATTTCCAGCTTTGTCTCACCCCACCTTCTTACAGTCCAAACTCCAGGCCTTCCCATGCCCATCACAAGAGGTGTACCTTACCTCTGACACCAGGGTCTATGCTGAAACTTGCTCTCTCTCTTTTTTTAAAAAAGTTTTATTTATCTATTTTGAAAGAGAGAGAGAGAGAGCGAGAGCGAGCAGGGGCAGAGAGAGAGGGAGGGAGAGAATCCCAAGCAGGCTCTGCCCTGCCAGCGTGCCCAGATGCCCCAGCTCTCTCTTCTTTTTTGCAATGCTCTTCCTTCGTATTTGCCTGTTAAAATCCTACCAACCCTGGCGTGCCTCGGTGGCTCAATCAGTTAGGCATCTGACTCTTGATTTTAGTTCAGGTCATGATGTCACCACTGTGGGATCGAGCCCAGCATCGGGCTCTGTGCTGACAGCGTGGAGCCTGCCTGGGATTCTCTCTTTCCCTCTTTCTCTGTCCCTCTCCAGCTCACACGCATGCTCTGTCACTCGCTCGCGTTCTCTCTCAAAATAAGTAAATAAACATTAAAAAAAATCCTACCAACCCTGTAGGCAAAGATTTCTTAAACTCAATGCAAAAAGGCACTAGTCATAAAACACTGAACTATTGCACTCCATTAAGAATCGCTGTTTACCAAAGACACCAGTGTGAAACTGAAAAGGCAAGCCACAGACTTGGAAAAGATATTTGCAAAGCCTGTATCAGACCAAGAACTCCATACCCAAACTTTATAAAGAACTACAAATAAATAAGAAGACAAAAAGCCCAAACTAAAGAGTGGGCAAAAGACTTGAACAAGCACTTCACAAAAGAGGACATTCAAATGGTCAAAAAACAAATTAAAAGGTGTTCAACACCAGAGACCATGTAAGAAAAAACTATAAGAGACCACATTTAGCCAAAATAGCTAAAATTAGAAAGACTGACAAGACCCTGTTTTGACAAGGATAAAAGACAACTAGGTTTTTTTTTACATTGCCGGTGAAGGCAAAATGATACAAACCCTTAGGAAAACTGGCAATATCTAATGTTGCTGATCATATGCATACTGTACAAGCCAGCTACTCCTCTCCTAGAAATGAGTGCAGTCTACAAAAAGGAAACCTATAAGAATGAGCATTGCAGCTTTGTTAATAAAAGCCAAAAACTGATAGCTGACAACCTAAATACCCATCAACAGAATAGATAAATATTGCTACATACATACAATGGAATACTAGTAAGCAATTTTTTAAAAAAAAGTCTACTGTTACATATAACATGGATGAATCTCACAAAAATAACTGCTGAACAAAAAATGCCATTTACTCTACATACTAAATGATTACATTTAAATGAAATTCAAGACAAAACTAATTTGTGGTAATAGAAGTCAGAAGAGTGGTTTAGGGGGTGGGAGGATGCAGTGCTGATTGCGGAGGGGCACAGGGTGTTAGAAATCTTGATTTGGGGGATGGTGACACAGGTGTATACATATGCAAAACCTGTGCCCTTCCTGCATATGCCATACCTCATTAACAACAACAAAAAAATTTAAGAGTAAGTTTTTCAGCAGAAAAAAAATCCACCCGTCCTTCAAATTCAAATGCCACCTCCTCCATCAAGTCTTGTCAGCTAGAATTAATCTTTCCACAGAACCCCTGTGGCATTCCGATGACCTTTCCCTTATGACATTTATTGAAGCCCATCTTAAATCTCAGCAGAGTCTCCTTTTTTTCCTAACTAGATGGTTATCTTCCTTGTGGCAGTGACAATGCCTTTCACCCTTTACCGGAAACCTGAAAAGGCTTTTTGTTGAATTACATGGAAGGAAAAATTGGGTGGGTGAAAAGGGGACAGGAAGAGGAAGGAAGGCCTAGGAAAAGAGATAGGAGATCTCTAAGGAAACCTTAGCTTACAGTACAATTTTACCTAGTTCCTGAACTGAAATCACATTAAATGTCACCTTGAGCAACAAAGAACAAATCAAAACACCAAGTCCTTCCTAGACTGAAGATAAACATCACACTCCTTCACTTGCAGGAAATTCACCAAATAAATGCTTACTTAACCTCTGGGTATTTCAACCTGGATGGGGAAACTTCACCAAGCAGAATAATAATCACATAGCCATGCTGCTAAAAATATCGCCACCTTAGTGTGGTGTAAACAGCCCAGACTGCGGATCAGGAGACTTAGGGCCGAATTCTAACTCTATCCCAACTTGCTGTAGCCGGTGGACAATCTCTGAGCCTCTCTGGGCCTCAGTTTCCTCATATGTAAAACGACAGGGGTTGGATTGGCAAATTCTCTTAATATCCCTTCCGGTATGGATATTCTGAGTATACAATCGATATCTCTCCCAGTCCAACGCAGTAGCACACCAGAAACCCCTGCAAAACAAGTAAAAAGCGCCCCAGACCAGCAAACAAGCACAATTTGAAGGAGTCATTTTGTTACATTATCTTCCATGGTTTAATCAGTGTTTTTGTTTGTTGTTTGCAGTCTTACCATGATTTGCAGGAGATTTCTGAGTTCCATGTAAACAGATGTTACCTCTCTGTGGGCTGTCATCTTCTTCTGAGAGTTAACGGGGTCTTCCCGCCTAGTTTCAAGTCTCCGAATTCAGAAACCCCCAAGGCGGAGGACGGTTTATGAATTTGCGCACACTGCGCGGCACACTGGAGTCTAAGTTACAGAGGAACGGGGTGCAGGGAATGCTGGGATTTGTAGTCCCTGGGCCTCTTTGTTGCGTGATGGGATCTGTGGTCCCCCGAGCACTCTCCTGGAATGCTGGGAAATGTAGTCTCTTTCGCATCGCCCAGTGCAACCTGCTGTCATCCCAGAACCTTAGTGTGCCCAGCGGCGGGAGCGGGCCCCTCGAGCCTCTGCAGATTTGAAACCAACCCTCCGCTGGGGCAAACTCTAGGCAACAAGACCTAAGAAACGATTTGTCCTACGGGACTTCCCGGGGAGGGCCCTTCCCACTGACGCTCGTCGTCCCCCTCACCCCCTCCGCGAAGCCGCTGAGTATTTCTATTGGCTGGTCAGGTTGCCAGTCGGCGAGGCGGGCTTTCCATTGGCTTCGGGGCGGGCACTCCGAGGCTAGGGGGAAGGAGAAGAGATCAGGAGCGGGAGCTGAGGGGAGGGAGAGGCCGGTCCGGGTCTGGCCGCTACCGCTGCTCGCCCGAGGTCTCCAGGCCGGGCTGCGGCTCCGTCCTCGGCTCCTGGGCACCGTCTGCGAGGCTCCGCCGGGCCAGCGTGGGAGAGCCGCGGGCGGCGGCCGCCGCATCATGTCAGCCAAGGACGAGCGGGCCAGGGAGATCCTGAGGGGCTTCAAACTGTATCCGCCCGGGAGCGGGGCGGGGCCGGGAGGACTTGGGAGGCGGTCGCTCTCTGAGGAGACTGGCGGGGGGCGAGGGTCGCGCCAGGTGGACACCGGACGGGAGTGCGGCGGGAGGCGAGGGAAAGAACGGCGTCCATGCCCCCGGCGGGACCGGGCGCTGGAGGCGGGGCAAGGGGCGTCCTGAGGGAGGAAGGGGACGTTGACGCGAGCCCCGGGGGCTGGAGGCGGAGGAGACCCGGAACTGGGCCGGGAGAAGCGCGGAGCGTCGGACACGGGTGTCGGGGAGGCCAGCTTGGCTCCGAGCTTCGGCCCGCACCCAGAGGCCGGGAAGGGGTTGCGGCCCGCGGGGGAGGGCCGAGGGGGCGCGGTGGGCTGGCCTCGGAGCCCAGCAGCCCATTTGGCGGGAAGCACCGGGGGAGCAGGAAAAAGTGACTTGGAGCGAGTGACCTTGTGTGGGACAAATGCAGATGCTTGTGTGAAACTCTCCCGGGTTCTCCTCCCATCCCATCCCATCCCATCCCATCCCATCCCATCCCATCCCATCCCACCCCACCCCACCCCACCCCACCCCATCCCACCCCCGCCTTGTTTCCACAACTTCTCTGCCTCACTTGTGGCTCCTTCCAGGACTGGAGCCGAGGAAGGTGGGGAAAGAGAAGTCCGGGATCGACCTTATCTTAATTCTGGCTTGGCCTTCTGAGGCATTGGATGGTGGCTGCTGCTTTCTCAGCTTTTCACTTTTCTGTCCAGCGAAATGAGGACCCTAAACTCGTGCGTGAGATGCCTTCAGGTGTTTGGGTTTTGCCCTGGGACTCCCGGCAAAGGTATCTGCTGGATCGCGTCGGTGTGGTTAACGCGTAGACAGGGTGGAGCTGTCCAGCAATTATTTGATTACGTTGGGGACACGGTAGGATTTAGCAGGATATAGAAATCATTGCCTCGGGCCTGTTGTGGTGCCGCCTGTGCAGCCTCTCTCCTTCACGTAGTGAGGAAGCCTCGTGTTTTAACGGAGTGTTGGTCGGTAACCGTATGATGCGGATGAAAAAATGCAATCCCGTACATTCCAATTTCACATCTTCCTGCTGACCTTAATCTCTTTTTTACATCCTGTGCCTACGATACGGAACATTCTTAAATTCCTCTCTCAGCGAAATCGTAGTCGTCCCTTTCGGTCTCCTCCCCTAACAGATTTGGCGGAGACTGTTCTCTGAGCCGCCTGTGTGTTTTCACAATGCCCACTTCAGCCCTGCAGGTTTTAATTGCTTTGTCACAGTCAGAAACCCAACTTGGTAGTAAATGTGAGAACCAGAGATGCAAAAAAGTTGCGGGATGTTTTGGATGTACGAATGAGAAGTTTCACACGGAAACAGACCTGCTGTGCTTCCTTTGAAAAAACAGAGGGCATCATCACCTATGCGTACTGCCATGCGTTGTAAACTTTCCTACTTTCACGTGG
Source organism: Panthera pardus (assembly GCF_024362965.1). NCBI lineage: Eukaryota > Metazoa > Chordata > Mammalia > Carnivora > Felidae > Panthera > Panthera pardus. The sequence goes on from NW_026526655.1 coordinate 8,042,617, forward strand.
TGAAGTTTAGTGACAGCCTCTTTCATCGCTTCATGCACCTTTCCTTGTTTCTCTTCATAATGGCACCTAGAAGTAAATAGGGATGGCTGACGTGTTAGAAGAACTCTGACACAGATTTCATTTTTGCCTTAAGGAATTTGTATTGTTACTTAACAGGTATGCTGTAGACAGTAAAGCCAGAGACTGTGGAGAATTGGGAGATTTCAGAAGCAACGTTTTTATCCGATAGGAATTGATGTATTGCCGAAAACAAGAAAGAATTTTTTAAATGGCTTTCAGACAAAGCAGAAGGGGAAAGTTTAACTTCTCATCTCATTCTGGGCTCTTGCAGCTGTCTTTCTTTGCAGAAAGAAAGCTTTGTCTTTCTTGCAGAAAGACGCTAAGGGACAAACAGGGAGGAGAGTAGAAAGAAGAACCTGCGACAGCCCACTAGAAGGGCAGGTGAATTAATCAGTTCAATGATGACGCTAGTGTGTCAAGAAACAGGCTTTCAGAGAAGGTTTGACCTGAGCTGATTAAATCTCAAGGGAAGCAGCCACATAAAAAAGTTAGCATAGGACCAATAAGATGCCATCGTCTGGTACCCTTTATTGACATCTGAGGATTAAGAGAGAAAAGGAAAAGAGTTCTAATATTTGCTAGTACCTTCGAGGAAAAAAAACAATATTTTAGTAAAACAAACGACCTGTCGCCCACCTTTTATTGGGTAAATTGCTTTTCTAAACCTTCCTTGTATCTGTTTCTGTAAGAGTTTTTTCTACAAAAAGAAAGTGCCGAGATACTCTCCTACTGACGGTGTTGACAATACTCATTTTTCACATTGACTATGTCTTTTTTATTTTTGCCAATTTAGACAAATGAAATCTTGTTTTAATTTGTATTTCCCTGGGTACCTAGATCCCTGGACAGGCAATATAGCATGGTGCTTAAGAGTGATTCCGAACTGTGGAGCTATATGTTGTCTGCGTTGGAATCCCAGCCTTGCACTCTTGGTTGTGTGTCCCTGAGCAACTCCTTTAACCTCTGCCTCAATTTCCTCATCTGTAATCAGGGATAAAAATAGTACTTATCTCATAGGATTGTTGTGAAGATTGAATGAGTTGATAGCTAAAAGCATTTAAAAAAACACCTGATCCCTAGTAAGCATTATGTATTAGCTATTGTTAGAGAAGTTGCAAAATCTTCCGTTTGGCAATTTCTTTTCTGTGAATTGCTTGTAAATTTGCCCTTTGCCCATTTTACTTTTGATTTTTTTACTTTTCTTATTGGTTTATAGGTGTTTTTATTTTAATATCAATCATTTGCCTGTTCTGTATATTGCAACTATTTTTTATCAATGTATTGCTCATCTCCTTTTTTGTTAAGCAAATTTTAAATTATCATTTCAAATTCATCAATATTTTGCACATGGCTTTTGCATTTTGTGTCTTAAGAAGACCTTCCTGACCTTGGGCTAGTCATTCAACTCTCATTTTGCATCCATTTTTTTAATATTCAAACTGATAAAAATCATACAGATTAAGTGAATTGTTATAACAGACAGATAAAACAAGACCTTCCTTATCCCAAGATTAATTAAATACTCTTTATTTTCATCTTTTTTTAATGTTTAGCTCTTTAATCCACCTGGAATGTATTTACACAGATGATATGTGGTAGAACTCTAAGTTCTTGTGCAGTTTTAAAAAAGATTTAGGGGAGCGCCTGGGTGGCTGTGCATACAGCCCACTTAAAAAAAATATTTAGTGGGGGGCGCCTGGGTGGCTTAGTCGGTTAAGCGTCCGACTTCGGCTCAGATCATGATCTCACAGTTCGTGGGTTCGAGCCCCATGTGGGGCTCTGTGCTGACAGCTCAGAGCCTGGAGCCTGCTTCTGAATCTGTGTCTGCCTCTCTCTCTCTGCCCCTCCCCTGCTCACGCTCTGTCTCTGTCTTTCAAAAATAAATTTTTAAAAAACGTAAAAAAAAAAAGAAAAAGAAAAGAAATATTTAGGGACACCTGGATGGCTCAGTTGATGGAGCATGCAACTCTTAATCTTGGGATTATGAGTTTGAGCCCCACATTGAGTGCAGAGATTACTTAATATATATATAATCTTTACAAAGTAAATAAAATGGTATTTAAATTTTCTATTACAAACTCCAGCCACCTAGAAATGACCTTTATTGATAATTTAATACAGCCTTCCAATGTAGCTAATGTAATGTATTTGCTTTTATAAAAATAGAATCACAAGCATTATTTTGTAACTTACTTTTTTCACTTAATTTACCATGTTCGTAATTTCCAAAGATAATTATTTTTAATTGCTTTCCATGACATAGACGTATCACAGTCCTTTTATACTAGTTTTCTAGGGTAGTCTGTATAATGCACTGTTCTACCTATTCAAACTGCTCCTCCTCAAAATAAATATAATTGATCCTTGAACAACATGGGTTTGAACTATATGGGCTCACTTATGCGACAATTTTTTCAATAACTACAGTATACAGTATTGTAAATGTATTTTCCTTATTTTTTTGCATTTTCTCTTACAATTTTCCTTTTTGTTTTAATTTTTTTTTTAATGTTTATTCTTGAGAGAGAGAGAGAGACAGAGCTTGAGTGGGGGATGGGCAGAGAGAGAGAGACACACACACACACACAGAATCCAAAGCAGGCTCCAGACTCTGAGCTGTCAGCATAGAGCCCAATGCGGGGCTGTAACTCACCAACTGTGAGATCATGACCTGAGCCGAAGTCAGATCCTTAATTGACTGAGCCACCCAGGGGCCCCTCTTATGACTTTCTTTTTTTTTGTTAAATTTTTTTAATGTTTATTTATTTTTGAGGGAGGGGAGGGGCAGAGAAAGAGAGAATGAGAGACAGAATCCAAAGCAGGCTCTAGGCTCTGAGCTGTCAGCAAAGAGCCCTATGCGGGGCTTGAACTCACAGACCTCAAGATCATGACCTGAGTGGAAGTCAGACACTTAACTGACTGAGCCACCCAGGCACCTCTCTTACGATTTTCTTAATAACATTTTTTTCCTCTTGCCTTACTTTATTGTAAGAATATGGTATATATTCATATATATAAGAATGGGTATACAGTGTATATGCTGTGTGTGTGTATGTGTATGTATATATATATATATATATGAGTATATACCATATTCTTATACATATATAAGAATATATGCCATATTCTTATCTATATATATGTGTATATATATATGTATATATATATATAAACACATGAAGCACGCATTGACTGTTTATGTTGTTAGCAAGGCTTCTAGCCAACAATAGACTATTAATAAGTTTTGAAGAGTCAAAACTTATATACAGATTTTTGACTGTGAGGAGAATTGATGCCTCAACCCCTGCATTGCTCAAGAATCAACTGTACAACTTTATTAATATCAAGAAACTGACAGACTACCGTAAGAAAAATTATGCTTTTATGATTTTATTATTTTTACTCCATTTGGAATTTGCTTTGGTCTAAGGTATGAAGTAGTAATTTAACTTTTTCTTTGAAGATTAGCTAATCATTCCTATTTACTTATATTCCAGAAGTTAATATAATATCTAGAATGTAAATGACTGCCTCCAAATCAAGAAGATATTTAACTGAAAATGGACAAAGGCTATGAACAGTTCACAGAAGAAAAATAGCCAATGAATAAGTTAAGAGATATTCAACCTTAATAACTCAACAAACTATCCCTTTTTCCCAATTAATTGACAAAAATTTAAAAGGTTGTCAATAGGGGTGCCTATCTGGCTCAGTTGGTGGAGCCTGTGACTCTTGATCTTGGGGTCATGAGTTCAAGCCCCACGTTGGAGTATTTTTAATAAATAAAAAAAATTTTTTTAATGTTTATTTATTTTTGAGACAGAGAGACAGAGCATGAGCAGGGAAGGACAGAGAGAGAGAGAGAGAGAGAGAGAGACACAGAATCCAAAGCAGGCTCCAGGCTCTGAGCTGTCTGCAGAGAGCTCGCTCGACATGGGGCTTGAACTCCCAAACCATGAGATCATGACTTGAGCCAAAGTCAGACATTTAACCGACTAAGCCATCCAGGGGCCCCTATTAATTTTTTTAATGTTTATTTATTTTTGAGGAGAGAGAGACAAAGAGAGACAGAGCATGAGTGGGGGAGGGGCAGAGAGAGAGGGAGGGAAACACAGAGTCCAAGCAGTCTCCAGGCTCTGAGCTGTCAGCACAGAGCCTGACGCAGGGCTCAAACCCACAATCCATGAGATCATGATCTGAGATGAAGTTGAATGCTTAACCAACTGACCTCCCAGGTGCCCCCTCAAGGCCCCACATTGGGTGCGGAGTCTACAATAAATAAATAAATAAATAAATAAACAAACAACCAATCAATTGATAATATTCAGTATTGGCAACTCTTGATGGAAAGGGACTTCATTTGCTTCATTTGCTGTGTATGTATAGCTTTTATGGAGAATAATTGAGACCTACAAAAGTTTACACATAACTGAAGCAGAGCATAGAGCAGTGGTTAAGAGTGTGGACTCTGGGTTCAGACTTAATGCCTCCACTATTGTTACCCTACACAGAGCATTCAAACTCGGAACCTCGGTATCCATTTAATTTCCTCAGAGGGTTGTTATGAGCCTTAAATGAGACTGCACATATAAAGTACTTAGTACAGTGCCTGGCACATAGTAATAAATGTTAACTGTGTTATTTGTTTTATTAATAATTACTAACATTATGATAATAACCATGATGTTAGTATTACTGGAAAGCCATTTTTTTTTCCTGAGATAAACCAATGCCTTCATGCTGTTATTCTCCTTATTGAGAAACCATAATATTTCTGTTTTGCCTCTTTGAAGAAATGATTTAGTTAATAAGCAAATATGTATGCCTAGTGTTTTCTTGTTTTCTAGGAACTAATTACATTTCAATTTATGACAACAGAAAAAGAGCTAGTTTGGCTCAGAAGGTTTCTGAAAGTATTTTTCACTTGTGTTTTTGCATTTCCTGTCCATAGTTTGGTCCTGGATCCCCCATATCCTCTTTCTCATAGCACCTTGATCTTTGACTTTACTTCCAGTCAAAAATAGTTGGCTTTAGATCTTTTGTTCACTTAGATTTCCTTATTAAAAATAGTTGACTGGGGCACCTGGGTGGCTCAGTTGGTTAAGCATCCAACTCTTGATTTCAGCTCAGGTCTTGATCTCAGGGTCATGAGTTCAAGCCCCACGTTGGGCTCCACGCTGGGCATAGAGCTTACTTTACTTTAAAAAAAAAAAAAAATAGTAGACCGTCAAACTTTTCTTGAATATCAGTATTCCCTAATAGATGCCTTTGCCAAGTGTTAAAAATGAGTTTTAATTTCAAGTAGATTGTGATTGCTAGTATGTTTTCCAGGATCCTCAAGCATGGACTCTGAGAAGTTGTTATTATTATCCTGAACGGATTAAATGAATATAATGTCCTATTGATTATGTTACTTAGAATTTTAAAATGGGTATTCCTACTTTCACATTTTGGGGAAGATTTTGGAATATAATTAGATATTTATAGTCTTCTTCAGACCTTCTAAATTTCTTTCAGGATTCTATATATGGTTTGTAGTGAAAATTATAGTAACTTCTGGAGAAATGGAACAGAACATGGTAAGACTCCCATGAAAAATTCTAGCTGTATTGTCAAAGTATTTGTTAGAGGGCTAGCAACAGTGCTGCGGTTTGGCAGCCCTAAGTTCTTATTAAACTTGACCTCACTTTTGGCTCACAAGCCTTCCTTGTCAGCATTCTGCATCCTCAAATCCCCATGACAGAGGAGAACTTGACTTCTGAATGTATGGACTTGTCCCTATTCCTGAGCTTTAGCATCATAGGAAGGTAGTTTAAAGGCCAGTCATTGCTTGAATACTTAAACTTTAATTTTTAAGATTTTTAAGAGCAGTGTTCTTTATTTGCTTTTGACCTGCTGATAATTTTGGAGCTGAGAGGAAAAGCAAATCTATTTTCTTACAGTCCCATGTCCATAAAGATCACAGTGATTGGCAAGGAAGGTAATAGTCCCACACGTGAGGAATTTGTTTGGTCTACAATGAGGGGGTCATGGTTAAGTGGTGCTGTCCCAGAGGAGAGGCACTAGAAACATGTCATACATACAATGATCTGAGAAGTGGGAAGGTTTGACCTAAAGATGAAAAATGAGGCAAAGGATGTGAGTGTTCTCTTCTGAAGCTTGAGATACTGTTCCAAAGAGAAGTAAACATGTTCTATGTGGCTCTCAGAGAAGTATGAGACTCAAGGGTAGACATTATAGGGGACAAGGTTTACTTAGCCCAGTTTCTAACAATTAGAATTACCTTGAGGGGAAAAAGAAAAGAAAAAAAAATACACACACACACACACACACACACACACATTTTCCAGAAAGTATTTTCAGCAGCACATGGGTGCTCCTGTCCATCAAGAGTATTGCAGCAGGAGATTATACATGCATCAGAGAAGGTGTTAGAGTAGATGGTCTCCAGAAGGACTCAAATCCTTTTCCAATACCGCATTTCTTTGATTTGGTGACAGTCATTCTTAATTAACAAACATTCTTTTCAGCAAGTATTTCTATTCAGATATATGCTACACCTAAAATAGGCAAAACATTTTTTTGTAATTTGATATAATTAAACAAGATATCATTTCCATTTTCTTTTTCAGACCACTCTTCCTAGATACTCAGTATTGATGAAGTATTCTGTTCAGTGCATTGTGGATCACTGATTCAGAGTCATGGAGAGCAATTATTGTCTCTGAATTTAGATGCGGCCTACAGAACTAAACAAAATAGCTCTAATATAAATAACACTTTAACTATGACAAGAAGAAAAGGGGTGGCCTAATAATATCTGACCTTCCTATAGTCTTTTTCAATTTTTCAAAGTACTTTGATATATTATTACATTATGACAACAATTCTATACATTACTATCCTCACTTTCTAGATGGGAAATTAAAGATTGATGAGGTTATCACTGAGATAAAGGCAGAACCTTAATTTAAACCTTGCTTTATCTTTGTATAAACTGGTTTTTTCTACAGTGTACCATGATGTCTCTCTAGAGAAATTTTTTCTGTATTACTGATTTTGAGTTTAGAAACTTGCCTCGGTGTTTAAGTTACAGATTTATTTTTCACTTGAAAATCATTCTTTTCTATTGTGGTCTTCTTTGTTTTTCCTCAACTCTCAGTTACAGAGAGTAAGGTGTAGCTTGGGATTAGAGTTACTTGAAAAGGACATCTTCCAGAAAGTTTTAAGCAGCATGTATTAGTCTATTGGAGCCGCTATAACAAAATACCGTAGACTAGGTAGCTTAAACAATGGATATTTATTTCTCAACAGTTCGGAGGCTGGAAAGTCCAAGATAAGATACTCTCTCATTTGGTTTCTAGAGGGGTCTCTGCTCCTGGCTTGCAGATGGCCACCTTCTCCCTGTGTCCTCATATGGTGGCAAGAGAGTGGATGGGCAGATGGTAGGACAGCACAACTATACCATATGTGGCACTGCTACCTGGGTGACAGTTCTACTTGGAAAGGGTGGTTCATGGACAGGTTGTTGCTAAATAAAAGGTTTTTTAAGAGAGACTAAATCTGAGAATCTAACCCGGCCACTTTCATGGAATAAGAAATAAGGAATTTAACTCTAAGCCTTTGCTTTTGAGCCATCTTCTGTGGAAAGAGCAAAAGCAGAGGAGCTCTGGCCTTAGGCTGCCACTTAACTGGCCATTCATTCAGACACGTGTTAGCAGGATCTATAAGTGCCATGTAAACTGTTAACCGAATGCAAAATGATAAACCAGTTTTCATATCCAAAGAAGTTGTATAAGGGAGAGAGGAAGGGACAGTAACAGGCAGAACACAATGTGATAAGTGCCTAGTAGCATAAAGTGCTCTGGAATCTCAGAGGAAGAATGGCTGCTGCTGGAGGTGTTGTGGAGGACTTCAGAATTGTCATTTGAATAGGATCTTGAAAGATGAGTAGGTGTTGAGCAGTTTAATTTTGAAGACATGGGAGAGTAACAGGAAGAAAAATGATGATGTGAAAAATTCAGAAAGAGAGTGTTTCAGCGGGGATTTGGGATCAAGAAGGAGGAGGAAGGAGGGTTAAAAACAAGTCCTTGGAATTGCTGGAAACTATTCATTGACTGAATGAATATTTGAGACTCTACTGAACATCTGATGATCCCTTATGATCATTGGTGAGCCTTTTGACAGTACCTGATATTTGGGGAAACAAATTAACTATAATCTGCCAAGATTTGAAAATGGATAATAGATGAGGAAATAAAGTCACCAAGCATAGATTACTCTTTTTTTTTTTAAGTTTATTTATTTTGAGAGAGAGTGTGTGACCAGGGGAGGGGCAGAGAGAGAAAGGGAGAAAGAGAGAATCCTAAGCAGGCTTTGTGCTGTCAGCACAGAGCCCAACACAGGACTCGAACTGACAAACCTTGAGATCATGACCTGAGCTGAAATCAAGAGTCAGACGCTTAACCAACTGAGCCACCCAAGCGCCCCAAGCATAAATTGCTTTATAAAGAATCTTGTGACCTAGGAAAGCAGAGATTAGAGAAGTGGCTTTAAGAGCCTGGGTGGCTCAGTTGGTTAAATGTCCAGCTCTTGATTTTGGCTCAGGTCCTGATCCCAGGGTCATGAGATCAAGCCCCATTTTGGGCTCCATGTTCAGCATGGGATTCTCTCCTCCTCCCCCTCCCCCTCCCCCTCTCCTCTCCCTCTTCCTCCCCCTGCCCCTCTCCCCTGCTCAAGCACACTCTTTCTCTTTCTCTAAAATAAATAAATGAATGATGGGTGGCTCAGTCCGTTAGGTGTCCGACTCTTGATCTTGGCTCAGGTCATGACCTCATGGTTTCATGAGATGGAGCCCCCTGTCAGGCTCTTTGCTGTCGTCCACAGAGCCTGCTTGGGATCTCTCTCTCTCCCTCTCTTCCTCTCTCCCTAATCCCTCCCTCCCCGGTCCCCTCTCCTCCATTGCCCATGAGTGCTTTCTCTCTGTCAAGATAAACGTTTTTTTTAACAATTTTAAATGAATAGCTGAATGAATGAAAAGTAGCTTTAGTAGATAGATCTTTATTAAAGAATGGAGGGGTGGAGTGCCTAGGTGGCTTAGTCAGTTAAGTGTCCGACTTCGGCTCAGGTCATGATCTTATGGTTCATGAGTTCCAGCCTCTTTTAGAGCTCTGTGCTGACAGCTCAGAGCCTGGAGACTGCTTCGGATTCTGTGTCTCCCTCTCTCTCTGCCCCTCCCCTGCTAGCTCTCTCTCTCTCTATCTCTTTAAAAAATAAATAAACCTTAAAAAAAAAAAAAAAAAGGAGGGGCACTTGGGTAGCTCAGTCAGTTAAGCTTCCGACTTCAGCTCAGGTCGGGATCTCACCATTCGTGAATTTGAGCCCCGCATCAGGCTCTGGGCTGACAGCTTGGAGCCTGCTTCAAATTCTGTGTTTCCCCCTCTCTCTCTGCCCCTCCTCCACTGACACTCTGTCTCTCTCTCAAAAATAAACATTAAAAGAATTTTTTTTAAATAAATAAAGTATGGAAATCACTATGGTGCCTGACTGGCTCAGTTGGTACAGTATGAAACTCTTGATCTCAGGGCAGTGAGTTTAAGCCCCACATTGGGCATAGAGATTACTTAGTTTAAAAAAATGGAAATCACTTATTTAAGCTATCTAACCTTGTGCAAGTTGCTTAACATCTATAAAACAAGGAAAATGCTTTGTCTGCTTTACAGAGATGTTAGGAAATTTGAGTGAAATAATACATGCCTACTCACTTTAAAAACCATAGCTCTACAAATGCATTATGCTTACTATAGCATTGTTTCAATTATTTATTTTTGCTTTAAAGTTCAGGGTTGCTTTCTCTTTTGTAAATGTGTAGGTTTCATGTTTCAGGGTATTAATAAAAAGCCAGAGTCTTAGTGATTCTTTTTTACTCCAGCTTAGAAATCTGAAGCTTTGTTTTCACAGTTCTGGGAGGTAGTGACTATTAGAGTGATAGCAAAGGAAGCCTTCTACATGACACTTATGTCCTATTTGAAAACCAAAATCATCTTTGCTTTTGCTTTTCTTTTTTTAAGAGGATTATAACTTGAAGAGGGTACCTGACTGGCTCAGTCTATGGAGCATATAACTCTTGATCTCAGGATTGTGAGTTCTAGCCCCATGTTGGGTATAGAGATTACTTTAAAAAATAAAATCTTTAGAGGTACCTGGGTGGCTCAGTCCATTAAGTGTCTGACTTCAGTTCAGGTCATGATCTTGGGGTTTGTGAATTGAAGCCCTACATCGGGCTCTCTGCTGTCAGTGCAAAGCCTGCTTCCAATCCTCTGTCTCCCTCTCTCTGTCTGCCCCTACCCCTCTCTCTCTCTCTCAAAACTAAATAAAACATTTTAAATAAAGTAAAATCTTTAAAAAAAAAAAAAAAAGAGGGTTATAACTTGAGGAAGTTGATTTCCCTCTCAATACTAGCATTTTTTAAAATCTAGGTAAAATTCACAGATCTCTGAATGTGGCTTTTGGTTAGATTCAAAGCAATATCCCTCTGCCTCCAAATAGTATATAAGAAATAGTGGCTGATACTTTCAGGAACATATCCTTGGGAAAGGACCTTGTATTATCTCTTCTTCAATCAGGAGGTTCTGGGAAGCAAATAAAAATGCAAAGTGGATCTCTAAGAATCTCTAGGGCTATGTCTATTCTAGCCTGTTTCTGACCAGTTTTAGGCACATAACTGCACACATCAGTAGAGTAATTGACCTGTTAGAAGAAAAAGGGTTTGTTTCATTTGACTTTGCTAGTGAGAAGACTGTGTTATATTTCAAATAGTGATCTTTTTCTCATTACTAAATTACTTGCCTCCACTGTTTCCCAGGCCAGTTTGAATTTTGATTGTATGCTTTCCAAACACAGCGCCTTTGCCAGGGCTAGAGTATTATTTCACAGGGATATCATCACCACTGATTACAGTGCTGCATATTATGTTTCAAGGATACTGAAACCTGGTTTCTCAGGGATCCATTTATATTTTCTCACCTTGTCCCCCACAAACAGGAAAAGATGCCACAGGGAAAATCACTGGGAAATTTTGGGGCAGAGAAAGATGTGTAAATGTCTGTGAATTAGAATTGGTTCTTATAAATGTAAGGATATGTACAGATTGCTCTGTGTAACCAGTGCTAGTGCAGAAAAAGCCTACAAGAAGGGCTTTGAAAGAAGTGATATTTAAGAATTATTGGGGCGCCTGGGTGGCGCAGTCGGTTAAGCGTCCGACTTCAGCCAGGTCATGATCTCGCGATCCGTGAGTTCGAGCCCCGCGTCAGGCTCTGTGCTGATGGCTCAAAGCCTGGAGCCTGTTTCCGATTCTGTGTCTCCCTCTCTCTCTGCCCCTCTCCTGTTCATGCTCTGTCTCTCTCTGTCCCAAAAATAAATTAAAAAAAAAAAACGTTGAAAGAATTATTGAAGGTTCGGGGTGCCTGGATAGCTCAGTCAGTAAAGTGTCCAACTTCGGCTCAGGTCGTGAATTTGCAGTTCATTAGTTCGAACCCAGCTTTGGGTTCTGTGCTGACAGCTCAGAGCCTGGAGGCTACTCCAGATCCTTTATCTCCTTTTCTCTCTGTGCCCTTCCCTCACTCATGCTCGGTCTCTCTCTGCCTCTCAAAAATGAAAAAACGTTAAAAAAAAAAAAAAAAAAAAAAGAATTAACAAAAGTTTGGGGCACCTGGCCCACTCAGTCAGTAGAGCACGCGACTCTGGACCTCAGGGTTGTGATTTCAAGCCCCATGTTGGGTGTAGAGATTACTTTATAAATAAATAAATAAATAAATAAATAAATGTAAAAGAATGAAGGTGGGAGCAAGAAAAGGAAATGAGTTCAGAAAGTGAGCATGGAGAGAGTTTGAGTGGGGAGAGATCATAAAGGCAGAGTGTTAAAAGCAAGCACGAAGAAGAAAGAAAAAGCCACAACCCAAAACTAGGAAAGCAGAGCAAAGAAAGGCATTCCTATGATGAAAATGCTTAGGATACCACCAAATAGAAACTCCCTTTGTTTATTTCTGGTCATTGCAGCTGCTTCCAGCCCAGAGAAATGAGAAGAGAGAGGTTTTTCTTCATGCCTGTGACCTTGGTGTTGAAGCTTTGCCTCCTTTTGCTCTGGTCTGCCATGGTAGACATTAGCATATATCAGTATGTGCTGAGTCAGGCACTTTGCCTGGAAATTCTACTTACCTTGAAATTCCTCAAACTATAGGTAATGAACCACATGCCCATATATAATTTACAGATACTCTGCCAAGTCATGAATTCAACTTCAAGTAGAATGGGTTTTTAAATTCTAATGTGTTTTTACCTGCAATTCGGCTGCCTGACTTAGCTGTTCTCCTTAGGGAGAAGGGGGGTTTTTTGGTTAGTTGGTTTGCTTCTTGTTTTTGCCGAGCTCCAGTTCTAAGTAGTCCTTTCGACAGCCTTCTGAATCCTCAGTGAGCAGTTCTCCATGTTTGGCTCCTGGATACTCTTCACTGAGCCTTGCTTTCTGGTTGCTCAGCCTGAGAGAGAGAATTCTAGTCAACCCCTCTGACTTGCTCTCTGATACTCATTGTGGTTCAACACACATTTGAGTGCCAATTATGGGCTGAGCACTGAGAAGGGGTAAATAATATTGTGCCAGTGGAATTTAGCTTGCATTCTGGTAAGTACTGTGATGCAGGTGTAAACGTGTACAGGTGCACTGAGAAGGGATCAAATAGCCTTGCCTCAGGGTGTATCAGGGACCACAGTTAGAGAGGAAGTTGGCGTAGCACTGTGGCTTTAAGGAGCATGCTGGGAGTGGGATGCATGTTGTAGGCGGAGTAGAGCAGGATGTGCTAAGCGCTGAAGCACAAGAATATACCGTCTTTGGGAAATGTAGCAACTAAACATGGCTGGAGGATAGGGTGCATCTGGGGGCTCAAGAATGGAATGAAAGGCAGAGACCAGACTCAGTGTCTTTCTTCCCCCCAACAAACCTTAATTTACCCTCTTAACTTCATTATCCCAGGGTTATAGCACTTAATTATACCTGCTACCCTCTGAGTTCTTGTTCTTTATCAAATTGTCCTTTCTACTTGACACTACCTTCCTATCTCACCCCTCTCTGTTGTTCTTTTAACCTACTATTAACTCATAACCCTTTAAAAAGAAAATCGGGCGGCTGGGTGGTTCAGTCAGTTGACTTTGGCTCAGGTCATGATCTTGGAGTTTGTGAGTTCAAGCCCTGCATCAGGCTTGCTGCTGTCAGCACAGAGCCTGCTTCAGATCCTTTGTCCCCCTCTCTGTCTGCTCCACCCCCGCTCATACTTTCTCTCTCTCTCTCTCTCTTAAAAATGAATAAACATTAAAAAAATAGTTTCAAAAAAAAATCAACATTCCCCAACCCTGTTTTTTACAAAACCTGAACTTTATATGCCCCTCGGAAAGGTTTATGTCTGAAAATGGAAGGACTTTTTTTTATTGGACATTGACATAGGATTATACTGAGACCATGTCAGGACCAGAGGTCTTATCTTTGTATCTAGAACAGTCCTTAAACTATTACTGGTAAAAATCCAGGCTTTTACTTCTAATCCTTCACAGACCAATATTTTCATAAAATAAATAAAAATGAGTTATTAGAAAAATGACATACAAAATAAAAGCTGAAAAATTTTATTAGAATCAACAAATTACTCTGCTTAATTGCTATTAAAGTTTTTAAACACTTAACCTTGCCACAGACTGGTAACAGACCATTCACAAACCAGCTTCACTGGTCTGTGGATCACATTTTCGGCAGCACAGCTATAGAATCCTCAATACAGCTTGTGGGTAAACAGTAGGACTTCAGTGCATGTTTTGATTTGTAATGAGATGGCTACATGATTACAGTAGAAAAGAGAAAATAGCAGTAGCAGCTCTCCTTGGGGGGTTGGGGGAAATGATAAAGGGAGAAAGAATGCTGCATGTTACTCTCCATATAAAACAAACTCTTTCTCATCACTCTCTCTGAACATTGTCCTTCCTTTGTTTCTGTAGCAAGAAGAAACATATTAGTAAATCACTTGTGTGGATTTCTGAGAAATGATAGTTTGATCTTGCCGATTATGCAAAACTTAACTCAGTGTTTGCAGATGTCAACCCATGTCTCCGAACTAGCTCTCATGAGCAAGCCTTCAGTTGGCTAGGATTGATTTCAAATACTAACCCCTGCTCTTTGAATCAAAGCATTATTTCTCCATTTTGTAATATGGACCATACTGCCAAATGCTTTCCCTGCCTCAGATTTTCGCTTCCTTTGGTATCATCTGAATAGGGTAAGAAGTCTTTTTTTTTTTTTTTTTTTAAAGTACACCAGGCATGGAGCCCAATGTGGGGCTTGAACTCATGAATGACTCTGAGAGCAGACTGGAGCTGAGATCAGGCATGGGATGCATAACCAGCTGAGCCACCCAGGCACTCCAAAAGGTCTTTTTATCAAAAACTTTGTAACAAATTAGCCTTCAATGTCAACATAATTTTAGCTTGCTTACAACACTGCAAATTCTCAATTCTTAAAAGCCAATTGTAAGGTTTTGAATCCCTTTCAAATAACAGGGATTCATGGTATCATTCAGAAGATAGAAAAGCAGGTCTGTTTTTTAATATTCAGACATTTGGCTGCTTTTGAAGGATATTGTTATTTTGAAATATTCAAACTCAATATTTGAATGTAACTTATAATAGGGGAGTTTTATTATCATAAGTAGAATTTTGTATCCATCATGGATCAGTACAGCATCAATAACTCAGTACATCATCCTCATTCTCTGCTAAACATACCCCAGGAGAACATTGTTAGCAGACCAAAAAGATCACTTCCATGGCATATTTGGGGATCTGGCTGCCTTTCGCACCCTCTTATCAGTTCCCTCAGCTCTTCCAGCTCTGGATACCTGTCCTCACAAAAAAATACCTAGGACCCTGCAGCTGCCTGAAGCCACTGTCTTTCTAAGAATATATAATGTAGACATATCTCTGAATGCTAGCTATGTTATTTACTAGCTGTGGGTTGCTTAGAAAGGTATTTAACTTTTGAGAGCACCACTGTTTCATGTGAATGTGAGTATTAAATAAGATTGGAAAATTTAAAAGAAAAAGAGCTCTTCCTACTGTGCTTGAGATATATATATATTGAATGTAGGGACTCAAATATTAGTTCTTTTACCCTGCCTCATCTTTCTTTGAGTACTAGCTTTAAGCAATGAATGTAGCCAGCTGCCAGATAAGGCTGGAGGTACTGTTTACCTTTTCCCTGGCCTTATACTGTCAGCAATTACTAAGTTGAGCAAGACTGTTAGGAAGCCAGCTCTGAGAAATGCAAAAGAGTTAGGACTTCGTCTGCATTAGTAATGAAGCACTGATGAAGAATCGTTGACTTTGAGACATCTGGTTGGCTCAGTGGGAAGAACATGTGACTCTTGATCTCTGAGTGGTGAGTTTGAGCCCTACTTTGGGTGTAGAGATTACTTAAATAAGTAAAACTTAAAAATAAAAAGAATTCTTAACCCTTTTAGCCATCCTTAGGCTAATGCGGTGAGTGAGGTTTTCCTTACCCTTGGAAGACTTTATAGAAACTCAGAAGAGAGACCAGAACCTTAATCTTAGACTGATCTGTTTTCCCAATTTTAACTAGGCCACACGCCTTAGCATTTGAACGTGGAAGAGACCAACCCTCAACTGGTACTAGATCTGTTACTTGGACATTGTGGCTTTATCAATTTTATATAGTTTGATGTGGTTCGATAATTTCCAAAAAGTTTGACTAAGCTAGAATATGGTGTCTCTAGTCACACAAAGTGTCATTTTGTAAATATATTTTTTACCCATCAAAGATATATAAAAGATCAAGAATCAGGGACCCCAGGGGTGCTTGGGTGGCTTAGCCTGTTGAGCTTCCTGACTCTTGATTTCAGCTAAGGTCATGATCTCAGGGTCATGGGATTGGGCCTTGCATCAGGCTCTGCACTGAACATGGAGCCTGCTTAAGAGTCTCTCTCTTTCCCCCTGCCCCTCTCCCCCACTCACGTTCTCTCTCCCTTAAAAAAAAAAAAAAAGGGAGAGAGAGAGAATCAGGGACCCCAAGAGTAAATGAATTCTGACCTGGGGAAAACACTAGCAAGCATAATCCGAGCTGGCATTCTGTGATACCAAAGACAGCTGTATCCTGCAGTGTTTCGAACTGCCTTTTTAGCCTCTGGTCCTGGAAGGACTGCTTACCCTGTACCATGAGCTTAAATATCATGACTTACTCATCTTCTGTCCCCCTGTCTTATGTATAGTCTCTCCCTGATACAAACTGGGCATGCAGGATAGCTGATCTTGTCATAAATGTTAAGAATATAGACATTAAATCAGGTGGTCAAAAACTAACTTTACTGCTTACTGGCTTGCTGACCTTTGAGCAAGGTACTTGCCATCCCTAAACCATAGATTCCTCATTCATATACCAAGTCTAATAATCAATGCCTATTTCATAGCATTGTGAGGATTGATTTAGATATGGATAAGGCACTTAGCCCCATGTCTGGCACTCAGTAAATGTTAGCCATTGTCATTATACAGTAAATAAGTGCTGAATGTAAAGATCAGCGGTACTGTTATGATTGTCTATGTTTCTGCCAAAGATCCTTACACTCAAGAAATGTGTGACATGAATTATCTGGCAAAAGAATTCTTTCCATTTCTTAGTAAAATCTTCCCCTTTCATTTCTTCTGTTCATTTAAACAGAAGTTTACTTAGAAATGGCCCCCTTTAGGGGCACCTGGGTGGCTCAGTCATTTAAGCATCTGACTTCAGCTCAGGTCATGATCTCACGGTTCCTGAGTTCGAGCCCCGTGTCGGATTCTGTGCTGCCAGATCAGAGCCTAGAGCCTGCTTTGGATTCTGTGTCTCCCTCTCTCTCTGCTCCTCACCTACTCACATTCTGTCTCTCTCAAAAATAAATAGACATTACAAAAAAATGGCCCATTTAATAAGGAATGTCTGATAAAGTATACCAACTGATTCTTATAACTGCTCCAGGTAATCTTATATGAAAGTTTTCATATTTTATTGTTTTTAAAATTACTTTGGAAAAAGTAACAGCATGGTAGTGACATGAATATTTTTATATTAAGTATTTATTAACTTTGTCATGCTAAAAAAATATCCTAAACATTTCCGATTTCCATGGGGAAGTCCTCAGGGAGAAGAAATTTTTCCCTTTTTTTTTTTTGTAATACCTCTAGTGACGTTTAGAAATTCAAAGGGTATTGTGGAGAAGCCGCAAAGAGACCCCACGTTTGAGTTTCTTGATGTTCTTTCTGTGCACAAAGAGAAACATTTGGGCAAATAGTCCACTGTTTGTTGTTGGTTCCCAAAGCACTGCCCAGGGAGACTTAATACTCTTGGGGTCTCTTCTTAGGCTCCCAGGAGGGAGTTGATGGAAGACGGTTTTAATCTACACCACCTTCAGTTTATTAGCTGTAGTGGTTCCCAAACATGTTTTTGGCAGAGAAATAAACTCTGCAGGTCTCCTTGCAGTGTTTCTCTGTCCCTTTCTAGCACTGCAGCCAAGGGTTTTATTTTTTCCGTAACAATTTTTTAGACATTTGATCTTTTTTTCTCACTGCCCACCTCTCTTCTTCCCCCTGCTTGCTTGTCCTCCTTTGTGCACACAAAATAGATAAGCTTCAATGACTGGTTTTCCTCTGAAAAATGTATTATTGCGAACTTTTTTCCAGTTCTCTAAAATCTTAACTTCCTAGAAACATCTTTTAACAAACGGCGTCAGTTCCTTGTTCATCCCCTGTTGATCACCACTCCCTGTCTTATGGTGTAAAATATGGGCTTCAGGGGCTACAAGTTGTTCTTTACATTCTTAAAAGAAAGGTTCTTTCCCAGAACCCTAAATCTCCAAGTACAGTCCCTGAGCCAGTAGTCTTGGCATAACCTGAGAGCTAGTTAGCAACGCAGCATCTCAGGTCCTACCCCAGACCTACTGAACTGGAATGTATATTTTAACAAGGTCCCCAGAGGATTTGTATGCACATGCCAGTTTAAGAAAGCACTGCTATCAACCATGATGTGTTCAAAGCAGGGGAAACTGTCATGTAGTTCTCAACCCTGGCTGTTCAGTGGAATCACCTGAGGAACTTTGAAAAATACCAATACCTGGACTCCATCTCCAGAAATTCTTTATTTTCTTAATTTTTTAAATGTTGATTTTAGAGAGAGAGAGTGCGCGTGAGTGAGCATGAGGGGGGAGGCGCAGAGAGGGAGGGAGACGCGGAATCTGAAACAGGCTCCAGGCTCCAAGCTGTCAGCACAGAGCCTGACACAGGACCCGAACTCAAAAGCTGTGAGATCCCTGAGGCCAAGTCAGATGCTTAACCAACTGAACCACCCAGGCACCCCAGTCCATCTCCAGAAATTCTGATTTAATTGGTCTGGGAAAGGTCCCATTGGGAGTTTTAAATGTTCCCCAGGTCAATTCTAATATGTATCCAAGGTTGAGAACGACTGTTGTACATGAATCTTATAATTTGTCCTAGATTTTTAGAATAGCATGTATATGTAAATCAATGCAAAACTAATGAATAAAAAAAACCAAAAAAACCTATATTTTTTAAAATCACATCTATTGGGAGGAAGTATATATGCATAGAAAAAATACTCGAAATACGTACACCAAAATATTAAACAGTAATCTCTGGGTTATAGGATTTATACCTTTCTTATTTTTTGTCTTTTATTTTTCAAACTTTTTAAAAAAATTTTTTATTAATGTTTATTTTTGAGAGAGAGACA
Organism: Panthera pardus; assembly: GCF_024362965.1. NCBI lineage: Eukaryota > Metazoa > Chordata > Mammalia > Carnivora > Felidae > Panthera > Panthera pardus. The sequence continues at coordinate 8,061,506 of NW_026526655.1, forward strand.
GAGCATGAGCAGGGGAGGGGCAGAGAGAGAGGGAGACACAGAATCCAAAGCAGGCCCCGGGCTCTGAGCTGTCAGCACAGAGCCTGACGTGGGGCTCAAACTCACGAACCGCAAGATCGTGACCTGAGTCAAAGTCGGATACTTAACCAACTGAGCCACCCAGGCGCCCCTAACTTATTTTTGAAAGAGCATGCACAAGCAGGGGAGGGGCAGAGAGAGAGAGAGGGAGGCAGAGGATCCAAAGCAGGCTCTGTGCTGAGAGCAGAGAGCCCGATGCAGGGCTCAAACTCAAGAACTGTGAGATCATGACCTGAGCCGAAGTCTGACTTAACCAACTGAGCCACCCAGGTGCCCCATCTGTTTTGTTTCTTAAATTCCACATTATTGGAATCATATGGTGTTTGTCTTTTTCTGACTGACTTATTTCGCTTAGCACAGTATACTCCAGCTCCATCCACATTGTTGCAAATGGCAAGATTTCACTCCTATTAATGGCTGAGTAATATTCCAGTGTGTGTGTGTGTGTGTACATACATACATACCACATCCTTATCCATTCATCAGCCAATGGACATTTGGGCTCTTTCCATAGTTTAGCTATTGTTGATAATGCTGCTATAAACATCAGGGTACACGTACCCCTGCAAATCTGTATTTTTGTATCTTTTGGGTAAATACCTAGTAGTGCTATTGCTGGATCATAGGGTGGTTCTGTTTTAACTTTTTGAGGAACCTCCATACTGCTTTCTAAGTGGCTGCATAGTTTGCATTCCCACCAACAGTGCAAGAGGGCTCCCCTTTCTCTGCATTCCCGCCAACATTTGTTGTCTCTTGTGTTGTTAATTTTAGCCATTCTGACAGGTGGCTCTTATCGTGGTTTTAATTTGTACTTCCCTGATGATGAGTGATGTTTAGCATCTTTTCATGTGTTAACCATCTAGATGTCTTCTTTGGAAAAATGTCTATTCATATCTTCCCATTTCTTCACTGGATTCTTTGCTTTGGGTGTTGAGTTTGATAAGTTCTTTATAGATTTTGGATACTAACCCTTTATCAGATATGTCATTTGCAAATATCTTCTCCCATTCTGTAGGCTGCATTTTAGTTTTGTTGAGCTCTGAAACCCAATAAATAGAACTTGACTTTCCTCTTGCAGAATATGCTGCTCCCAGGGAATTCTTAGTGATGTTTGGATTGCAACCTGTGTGTCCTATTGGAGGGAATTATATTTCTAAACTTCCTTTTTAGGTTAGTTGGAATTGTGCTTCAGGACAGTATCTCTTACAGTTTGAGTTTCCTGTTTATCAATATGTACTTTATGATATGGAAAGCTGGCAAATTCTTAGAGCAACATCTTGAAACCTCAGTGGTGTGGAATTGGCCAAGCTATGTAATCAAAGAAAGTCAAGTACATCCTCTTTCCCAAACCTTAGGAATAAAAACTGGTTTTACAACTTCAAAACAATGATCTACCTCTCAAACTGTTCTGTCCTTAACCCAGTTAAGTTGTATCATATGGGAAGAGAATAATTTTGCTAGTGGTCTCTGCAAGAAAGACACAGTCTGCATTTGGGGAAACTTTCAAAGATGCACAGTAGCTTGCACTGCAGGAGAAAAGCTCTATTTGGCATCTTCTTTACCTTATAACCTTTTCTCTACCAAAATCTGTATATGAAACATTCAGAAGTGTGCAGTTTTGGAAAAATAGGCTTAATATTTATTCACAGAATTGAAGTTCTGACTAATAGAGCTTTTAAACTTAGCATTTCTTCTGAAGAGAAAGATTCCCAAGCACTTCATAACCTAAAGACTTCAGGAGCTGTACCTGTTGACTGAGGTCATGGCATGATGTATATTCTTTAAAGTACTTAATGTTTGGTCTGAGTTTTACCCTTAACCTGAGATGGTAGCACACTATCAACCTTGGCTATCTTATCTGAATATGCAAATCAGGAAGAGACAAGATAGCACAGGGACAGGGTATAACACTGTATTGCAAGGTGATACAGGTTAGCGAGTGTGTGTTCAGCTTTGGAGTCATGTTTTAGACACTGATATTTATCTTATCTAACAAGACTTGATCACAAGTAAGCTGAAGATGGTACTTTGTACAAGCTTCCCTTATGGACAGTCCTTCTCACATGGCACTGTAATTATTATTTTACCTGGTGGTTTTCCCTTCCTGGAGGAGAAGCTTCAGGGAATATGTACAGGTATTATGTATTATTAATCATAGTATATCCTGGCCCTGAGCCCGACACTTATAAATCTTCAGTAGATGTTAGACAATTGGAATGTCCAATTCAGCCTTGTTATAATCCAAAACCCTCTGATCGTATTCAAATCTGAGTTAGCTTTGGGCACCTGGGTGGCTCAGTCGGTTAAGCATCTGACTTTGGCTCAGGTCATGATCTCGTGGTCTGTGAGTTTGAGCCCCGCGTCAGGCTCTGTACTGACAGCTCAGAGCCTAGAGCCTGCTTCAGAGTCTGTGTCTCCCTCTCTCTCTCTGCCCCTTCTCCTCTCGTGCTCGGTCTCTAAAAAATAAATAAATGTTAAACAAATTTTTTTTTAATCTGGGTTAGCTTTATTTTTTATTTTTTCACCAGTTATAACTTGATCATCACTTAATGCCAGTGAGTGATTAACAACTGTAAAGTTGATGACTATTCTGGACATTCTGGAAGCAAATAATTATGAAACCTTTTATCTAAAATTACATCAATATTGGTGCTTTGGGGGTACCTATCTGGCTCAGTCGGGGGAGCATGCAACTCTTGATCTTAGGGTTGTGGGTTGAAGCCCTATGTTGGGTGTAGTGATTACTTAAAATCTTTATTTAGAAAAAAAATTTTTTAATGTTTATTTTTAAGAGAGAGACAGAGTGCAAGCAGGGAGGGGCAGAGAGAGAGAGGGAGACAGAATCTGAAGCAGGCTGCAGGCTCCGAGCTGTCAGCACAGAATCTGACGTAGGGCTCGAACTCACTGACCACGAGATCATGACCTAAGCTGAAGTCAGACACTCAACCGACTGAGCCACTGAGGCGCCCCTAAAATAAAATCTTCCCCCAAAATCGGGGAATTTAAATTTTATACCACATTTGTGTCCAGAATGAACATGTGTTGGAGTATGTGTGTATAGTGCACTGTCCTCATAGTGCTTTACCTCTTAAATAAGATGAAAACACAAAGAAAATGATTTCTCTGGCTACTGATGTTAATATATTAGGTAAACTGAATGTTTGATATTTGGATGCCTAGCAAAGTTATTGCCTGAGAGCATTATTTTGACCTCTTAAGCATTAGTATCTGTGGTAGTCAGCTTGGAATTTGTTCAGCCTGATAGTTTTTTATTTTTATTTTTAATAAATGAAATATATATGATTGAGATTAGTGTAGAATATATATTATACTGTATTTTTAACTGTGTTTTAGTATATACCAAATTACTATTTATACTGAGTTCTAAATATTGTATGTAAGAGGAATATTCTTGGGGCACCTGGCTGACTTAGTCAGTAGAGCATCCGACTCTTGATCTTGGGGTTGTGAATTCGAGCCCCACATTGGGTATAGAGATCACTTAAATAAAGTTTAAAAATAAAGGAATATTCTGTACAAAAGAGCATTTCTTCATAAGCTTAAAAGGTGGCTTAGTAGAGGTAAGACCTGGGTTCTAATGTAGTTCTACCTCTCACTAGCTATGAGGCTTTGAGTCTGTTAATGTCTCTGAGGCTGTTTTTTAATCTTTATTAATTTTTTTTTGAGAGAGAGAGAGTGCATGCCCATATGTGCACAAGTGGGGGAGGGGCAGAGAGAGAGGGAGAGAGAGAATCCCAAGCAGGCTCCCCACTGTTAGTGCAGAGCCTGATGCAGGACTCCAACTCAAGAACCGTGAGATCATGACCTGAGCTGAAACCAAGAGTCGGACACTTAACCAACTGAGTGACCCAGGCACCCCTGTATTTTAATCTTTAATATGGGAATGATACCTACTTTAAGAGGGTCAGCTGAGAAAATATGTTTAAAAAAAATTTTTTTTTTTTAACGTTTATTTATTTTTGAGACAGAGAGAGACAGAGCATGAACGGGGGAGGGTCAGAGAGAGGGAGACACAGAATCTGAAACAGGCTCCAGGCTCTGAGCTGTCAGCACAGAGCCCGACGCGGGGCTTGAACTCACGGACCGCGAGATCATGACCTGAGCCGAAGTCGGCCGCTTAACCAACTGAGCCACCCAGGCGCCCCGAAAATATGTTTAAAAATGATTTATAAACTTTAAGGTGCTATACAAATGAATGATGGGTTTCATTGATGGCCTTAGGTTTGATAAACCAATTCTGTATCTTTTTGTTATTGCGTAATCATAATCTAGTAAAACAATGGTTTGGAAAACATTTGGTTGGAAGGTTTTCTTGGTCATAAAAAATAATTACCACTAAGCTTTTTGTATATCTACAGAGTCTATATGCAGACTAGACTCTTTTTTGTAATTTATACAATAATACTGCAAAGAAAGGTGGAACAGGTTATGTTAGACTCTCCCTAGTTTTTCTTTTAATATTTTTCCAGTCTTATCACAATATAATCAACATGTTTTTTCTTTTTCTTTTTTTTTTTTTTTTCAGAACAAATCCAGACCAAGAATATGTTCTTTGTTCTAGACCCTTTCCATTCCTATAGATCCCTTTTTCACATGCTTACCAAGTGTCTCTCTGTTCTTTATTGGATTTTTGCTTTTGAAACATTTTATGACCCTTTTATTAATTTTGAAAGTCTTTTTTTTATATTTCTGTAATTTTTTTAAAAAATAATTATATATTGTTGATGAACATTTGGGTTGTTTCCACTTTTTTGATTATTATGTATAATGCTGCTATGAACATTCATATACGAGTTTTTGTGTGAACGTATGTTTTTATCTCCCTTGGGCATATACCAAGGAGTGGAATAGCTGGGCCATATGGTAACTCCATGTTTAACTTTTTGAAGCACGCCAGGTTCTTTTCCAAAGCGGGTGCCCCATTTTACATTTCCAGCAGTAGTGGATAAGGGTTCTAATTTCACTACATCCTCATCAACACTTATGTCTTTTTGATAATACCCCTCCTAGAGGGTATAAAATGGTATCTTTTTGTGGTTATAATTTGCCTTTCCCTAATAACTAATGATGTCCAGCTTCTTTTTATGTGTTTATTGGCCATCTTTGGAGAAATGTCCAGATTCTTGCTCACTTTTTAATTGGGTTATTTGGCTTATTATCGAGTTATAAGAATTCTTTATATATTCTGGATACAATTTCCTTGTCAGATCTATGATTTGCAAATATTTTCTCCCATTCTGTGGATTGTCTTTCTACTTTCTTGATAGTATCCTTTGAAGCTTAAGAGTTTTTAATTTTGAATAAGTCCAATTGGTGGGATTTTTTTTTTTTTTTTTGGTCACTTACGTTTTTGTTATCATATTTAAGAAGACTATGCCTAACTCTAGATCACAAAGAGTTACTCCTGTATTTTTTCTAACAGATTCATAATTTTTAACTCTTACATATGGATCTGTGATCCATTTTGAGTTCATTTTTATGTATGGGAGAGTTGGGAATCCAGTTTGTTTTTGCATGTAGGTATCTGTGGTCTCAGCACCATTTGTTGAAGACTCTTCTCCCATTGAATTATCTTGGCAACCTTAGCAAAAATCAATTGACCATATATGTGAGGTTTATCTGTGTATTCTCAATTCCATTCCATTGATCTATATGTCTGTCATTATGCCAGTACCACACTATCTTGATTACTGTAGCTTATAGTGAGTTTTGAAATCAGGAAATCTGAGTTGCCCAACTTTGTTCTCTTTCTTGGGATTGATTGGCTGCTATGAGACCCTTGATTTCTATATGATTTTAGTATCAGTTTGTAAATTTTCGTAAAAAAAAAAATCCACCTGGGATTTTGATAAGAATTAAGCTGAATCTGTAGATGAATTTGGAAAGTATTGCCATTTTAACAGTATTAATTTGTGCCATCCATGTAATTCTTTTTTGATCTACAGGAGAGAATAACAAAAAGCATCATGGAAGAAGTTCTTGCTCTCCTTCCACAAGTAAAAAGCCTCCAGGGAGAATCCAACAAGTGGATGGATAAAGAAAAAAAACCCTCAGAACCCTGTTAGTCATCCATCTTTCCCAGTTTCCTAGCTCAGGAAGTTATATAACACTAAGCCTTGGAGAATCCACACCTAGGGTTTCCATAGGCTGACAATGGGCCTCTCCCCTACTGATGGGGATGTATATTTTGCTCCTTCTGACCTCTAAAGTATCCTAAGTGATCAGACACAGTAGAGCAGGGGAGACATGTTTGTTTCCTAAGTAGATGAACCCGTTGGTTTTGTCTCCTTCAGAACTTTCACTTTCCTGAACATGAGAAGATTGCTTTTCGTTGTTGCCATTTTGTCTTATGGCTGTTAGTTTCTTTTGCTTGTCTTTTTGGAAGAGTTCTTTAAACTTTATCAACCAAAACATTTTGGGAGTTAGCAAGATAAAATTTGCAGGTTTAGCATAGACGCCATGCTTCTTCAGTCTATAAACTGTAGGCTTCTAAAGAAGCAATGTGTAATGATTCCATTGGAAATCAGTTTGTAAACCTAAATACAAGATGAGTTAATGGCTCATTTTTATGTTCCTTCAGTTCTTGCCCCCCACCCCCCCCCCGCCCTGCCAAATTCTACTTGTATGTAGTTGCACTCTCATGTAATAGATCAGAGTAAAGAATACACAGTGGTAGGGTTTGTCCTTCCCATGCCCTTGAGGGTTTTGTCTTTCTTACTCTTAAGATTCACACTCTTTTAAATGTTACCTTTGGGAAAATTTGGCCTCTTCTCTGCTCAGGAGGCTTGGCTCTTTGTATTAAGAGCCTCTTTTTTATCCTCAAAAAACTAAAGGAGGATAAAGGATGCCTTTTGCTGATGGAAACCTGGTTTTTGTTCTTGATCCCTGATGGCATGATTTCTGACTCTGGAAATGATCTTCCTCTCTTCTAACAAAACATGGTGCTTCTAGTATATTCTCTGTCTGAAAGTCAAAGGGTAACAAGCAGTCCCTGGAGGAAAGCATGGGCTCTGACTGTTTGCTGAGTGATGTTGAAGCCAGATCTAGTGACAATGCTCAGTTCTCCCTGGGGAAATCTCTAGGTAAGGGAAGAATGACAGAACTGGCTCATTAGGACTGCCCAGTGATCATTTGTAGAAATCCTGGGCAATTTTTAATCTTAAAAAGAAGTCAATCAAAAAAAATCACTTGCATCTTTATCCCACTGTTTGCTAGCTGTTTAATATTGGGTAAGGTTTTAATATCTCCAAAACTTCATTTTCCCATCCAGAAAGTGAAGTAATAGAGGTAACGATACCTAAATCATGGGGTTTTGTATCTGTAAAGCCCCTAAAGCACGGCTTGGCACACCCGACTGTTAATGAGATGAAGTCTATAGTATAGGAAACAAGACCTAAGTATAAAAAGTTTAAGTGGGAGATAAAATAACAATGCACACAAGCTATTACCAGCTAGTGAAACAGACTTGACACTCAGAGAAAAGAGTGTATTTGGACAATAATATTAATACTGATCTAGTGAGTACTTCCTATGTTCTAGGCACTGTCATTTAATTCTCATCAAATCTTCAGAAAAATCATGTAAGAACATATTACATTTTGGCTGGCAGAGCCATGGTTACAACGTTGGCTGTGAGACTCCACACCTGTGCTTTAACCACATGTACACTGATGGTAAGAGAGGGAATGGAACCAAATATGGGAGAATGCTAGAATATGGAGAAGTAAAAGGGAAAGAAAAGAGGATTTCAGGTGCAGTGTCAGGCATAGGAAGACATAGAAAAGGTTTCAGGGGGTGGTGTCACATATAGAGATAGGTCAGTGATTGAACCAGTAGACTGGAGCAGATATTTTTTGAGGCAAACTGGAGGCATCTCAGAGTTAAAGGTGTTGGATGAGGGCTGTGTTTATACTTGATCCAGTGACTGTAGAAAGCACTGAAAGGTTTTGAAGCAGAGAGATGGCAGGATCCAAGTGAAATTTTAGAAACAATAGTCTGGCAGTAGTGTGCAGATTGGGTTGAAAAAACGTGCAAATGCATTTCAATGGGAGAAATAGCAGGGCTTGGTGACTGACTACAAAGGAAGGTCAGGAGGTCGTGAAGGTCAGTGCCCAAAGAGACAGAGCCCTCAGGCAATTTTGACACCAAAATAGCTTTGTCAAATTTGGAAACCTTGAGAATAGGCTAAAAATGTCTCCCTGACTCTCATTCCTGTAAACTTCCTGTACTTCCAAAATGCAGGCTCCTCCGGGCCTCAGCCCCTTGTGGTGGCCTCAGCCTTTTGCTTATACTCCACCCATTTCTCTCCAACAGCACCCTGTCTGAATGCCCTTTTCCATTCTAAACAAAACCCTTCCCTCCTGGGGCTCTTCACAGAGTCCTCCCTCCCATTCCTGCCTCCCTGACCCTGCCTCCCTGACACCTGACCCTTCCCCAGGAGGCCACGTCCTTGGGAGGGCTAGGGAGGACAGCTCTTCCCCACCCGCTGAGGGCCAGGCTCAGGGTGCCAGTTTGACAGGTGAAAATTTGCATTTCCCCCATGTTTTGCCTAATGTTCTTTTGAAACGTTATTTTTTTTCTTGTATAAATGCTCCTTGTATAGTAAAGACCCTGTTCCTTTGCTTGTCATAATACAAATATTTTTCTAGTTTTTCATTTGACTTGATTTATGATGGCTTTAAGGTGTAGAAGGTGTTCTGTTTTTACTTTCAGAAATACTTTCAGAACTAAATTAATTCAGGGAATACACAAATATATTTTACTTGTAAAAACTTAACAACAATTTGAATAAACTTGTCTCTTTTTGTCTGTATGTACCCAACCCTAGTCCTCTTTCCTTTCTACTGAAACCACTCAGGTTCTAAACTTTTTCTGTGGAATCATATATATTTAGTTTTGTTGTTTTTTTTTTTTTTTTATGATTTCTTCTTTTGTTTTTCTGCTCGGGGAGGCCTTCTTTATCCTTAGTTCATATAAAATATTCACGTCTGTTTTCTTTATATCTAACTCTTGAGGCCACCTGGGTTAAGGGATCCCCTGCTTTTCAAAAGTTCGTGTTTGGCCACTTCACTTTTATGAAAGACCTACATCAGTACTTGTTTTCACTAACTGAAAGAAATCCAAAGAGAATCTTCACTTCTATGGAAAAAGGTAAAAAGCAACAATAGCGTTGAGCGTTTGTCCAGCCGTGAGCCATTATGGAAGCAGTACCCACCCGGAGCTGCGAGCACAGCACCATCCAGCTCCTACCCTGGAAACTACACCCACCATAGCTTTGAACTGTGTCTGTGAGAATCTGTGCTTAATCTGGATTTACTTTGCGCATCTGTTGGCAAGATGTGTTCTAAGGTATCAGAAAAGCCTAAGAGAGATGGTTTTATAGGTGTAGAAACACTCAGAACTTTTTCCACATAAACTCTAATTATTTCTTTGCTTTTTGCCATTTCGGCTTACGAAAGGTTTTATAGGAACGCTGTACTTTTGGATAGTGGGGGAAACTTGTCTATTACAGTAAGCAGTTTGAGATAATTAACTTTTTTCACTGATTTGGAATTTAGCATATATAAAAGTCAGTATATGCTAGGGCCACAGCTAAGTTTTTTGGTATATCAATCTGCCTATTTTTATGCTAGTACCACACTAATTGTAGTTTGGAAAAGTATACTTTAGTGTACTTCCCGCCACTACCACCTACGCGTTCTACATTACCTTTTTTCCCCCCATTCTTAAGGTTTGTGGAGGGCCTTCCTGTTAGCCTCCTTCTTTACCAACCCTTTCCAAAACCCTCCTCTCTAAAGTAAAATCCGTTTTCTCTCTTGAATTCCTTGTTTGTTTGTTTTTCAAGTAGGCTCCATGCCAACGTGGGGCTTGTACTCACGACCCTGAGATTGAGTCCAGTTTTCTACTGACTGAGCCAGCCAGCTGCCCCATTGAATTCCTTAAGTTTTAGAAAGTTTCCTTATTTTTCTAGCTACCCTGGTTCCAAACCACCACCAGCTGTTTACCACTATTAACTTTTCTTAATTTTTCTCCCACCCTGAAACCTGTAATTGTCAGGCAGAGAAATGAACCCCAGTCAACGGAGGACGAAAAACAAAACAAAACAAAACCCTCCTCCCAGCCTTTTCCGTAGTTTCCCTTTAATTTCACGTGGACTATACTCCTGGCCTCTCTTTGCCTTTTTTCCCTATTGAAATTTTTGTTATACTACTGGAATATCATTTGCTCTGATATTACTAAGGAATAAAAACTAAGTGGTAAGGTTTAAAACATAAGTAAAGTAAAACAACAATGGGGTATTGAAGGCCATAAAGAAAGGCACAGCTGTAAAGTCTTGAATGTTTTAGAAACTAACAATGTGGGTGTACATGTGGGTGTCTTTGTCAATTTTTTTATTTTTAAGCTTCATTTTGAAATAATTTTAGCTTACAAGAAGTTGTAAAAATAGTACAGTGAATTCCCGTAAACCCTTTATCCAGTATCCCTCAATGATAACATCTTACATAGCCATAGTATATTATCAAAACCAGGAAATGGACAGTGGTAGAATACCATTAACTGCTGTTTTACCTAGATAACAGACATTCTAGAATTACCCTGAGAGTTCACTTGGCAAATAACCATGCAAAACAGTCATGGAACCGGCAGCTTTTCAAGTATCTTATTTACATTCAGGCTTGGTGATGTACATCAAAAGAAGTGAGAAGTTGAACAAAGAAGCAAAGGGTAATAATTGGACTTTGTTGTCAAAGCCAGCTCTTCAGAATTTCCTCCTGATCCTCCTCTGACAGACATTTCCATGGTCCCCAAGTAGCCAACCAGAATTTTCATGGAATAGCAGATTACTCGTCCTGTTTGGTATGTTCTGTCTCCAGCTCTATCCTGTTTCCAGGGGAGGAGCCAGGAGTCAAGTTAGGCAGGGGAGGGAATCCATAGCCTCTGCTGTTGTTACAAGTCAAAAGCAAAACCCGTAGCCCTCCCCTGTGGCTTCTGACTGAGACAAAGGAAAATAATATGACAGGAACAAGTTGACAGTGGCCGCATCTGCCAGCAGTTACTAATATAGCTTAGATGTCAGGTTCTTTTGGTCACACAAAGTTTGTGCTGCCCTGGATGTTTCCCATAGATAGTTTGGTCTTCGCCCTTGCTTGAGGCAATATTGGAAGTGTATGCTTATCATAGAGTGTCATCGGTGTATATGACAGTGCTACATTTCAGGTTCTTTGGGGAAAAAAAAACAACTAGGAAGACATCAAAGGAAATTTGTTTTTTTGTTTTTGTTTTTTGAGAGGTCCTGTGTGGCAAGGAAAGGTGTATTACAGCGGTATGACAAATTAAGGTCTGGCTTTTTAGGGGAGTCAGTATCTGCAATGTGATTAGATAACTCATTTGGTACTTTTAATTTTTTTTTTTTTTAAGTAGGTTCTACACCCAGTGTGGAGCCCAAAACAAAGCCTGACACAGGGCCCGAACTCAACACTTTGAGATCAAGACCTGAGCTGAGATCAAGAGTCAGGCACTTAACTGATTGAACCACCCAGCAGTCCCCATTTGGTACTTTTAAAACAGAGCTTTTTAAATTGTTTAATTTACGAAAACAAAAACAAAAACAAACTTCATTTTCACTGTTTCTTTTTCTTTTCCCACCAACTGTTTTTAATGTCTTAGGGGTTTTGGGTTGTTTTGTTTTTGTTTTTGTCTTTGTTTTTAAGAAAGAGAACATGGGAGGGGCAGAGAGAGAGGGAGACAGAGGATCCAAAGCAGGCTCTGCGCTGAAAGTTGCAGAGCTCAACGGGGGGCTCGAACCCACGAACTGTGAGATCATGCCCTGAGCCGAGGGAGATGCTTAATCAACTGAGCCACCCAAGCACCCCTCCCACCAACTGTTTTAAGTTGCTAAAATTCGCCTGTATAAAAAAGCATTCTTTCTGTGTTCCTCTTTTTTTTTTTTTAATGTTTTTATTTATCTTTGAGAGGGAGAAAGACAGTGCATGAGTGGGGGAAGGGCAGAGAGAGAGAGAGACACACACACACACACACACACACACACACACACAGAATCCGAAGCAGTCTCCAGGCTGTGAGCTGTCAGCACAGAGACCGACGCGGGGCTTAAACTCCTGAACCACAAAATCATGACCTGAACCAAAGTCCGACACTTAACTGCCCGAGCTACCCAGGCAGCCCTCTGTGTTCTCATATTAAGGCATCTCACAGGCTCTTAGATGTGGTATCTTTTTCTAGTTAAAAGTGTGCATTCACATGACCAGCAAGCAGATGTACCTGTTTACTTTTAAAAGCTAACAAATCTCCTGTGATCCTTGATTTTGGCTCAGGTCATGAGCTAACTAACAGTTGTGAGATTGAGCCTCTCATCAGGCTCCTGTGCTGAGCATGGAGCCTACTTAAGATTCTGTCTTCTCCCTCTGTCCCTACCTGCCTCCCCCCTTGCGACCATGCACATGAACTTGTGTGTGTGTCTTTCTCAATTAAAAAAAAAACAAAAAACAAAAACAAAAACAAAAAAAAACCTTTAAAAATAAATAAATAAAAGCTAACAAATCTCCAAAAATAGTATGGAAATCTAAAAAGACTCTTATTTATTTAGAACAGTACCCATTTTAAAAAGATCCCTTTGTTGTGTGTCAACTATACTTCAATAATAAAAAAATTGTAAGTAAATAAAAATACAAAAAAATTTTCAGCGTAAAATCCTGTGGAATATTTATGTCAGCAAAATTCAAGGACTTCCAAATGGATGTGCCTATTATTTGAAAGTGAATTGAAGACATTTATAAGATAAAGATTGTGTGTTTATGATTTCTACACTTAATGGGAAAAATCATTCTAAATGAGATTTATTCATTAAAAATATTTAAGACCAAAATAATGATTTATTTGTGCTTGTTCCAGATTTATGCTAGTAGAGGGGTGCCTCGGTGGCTCAGTTGGCTAAGCGTGTGCCTCTTGGTTTCAGCTCAGCTCATGACCTCAGGGTTTGTGAGATGGCGTCCCCACGTCCCTGCTGTCAGCACACGGCTGCTTGGGATTCTTGCTCTCTCCCTCTCTCTCTGCCCCTCCCCTGCTCATACGCACGTTCATGGCTTGCTCTCTCTCTCTCTCAAAATAAATAAACTTTAACAAAAAAATATTTATGCTAGTTGAGCTAGTGATCTTTGTTTTTCTGGCGTAGCTTTAGGAATGTGCCCCTGTTTTGACTTTGGTAGTATCTTTAAGAGATTTCATTTTCCAAAGTTTATAATTCTAAACTGTCCTTAAAATGACAGGAAAGGATTATTTCTAGAATCTGATTATTTTTTAAATAGACTAAAAATAAGAACTGTACAACAACTCTAAGATACCTGTTAATAAGTGCCATAAGAAGGAGATCATTTGGACTTTACAAAGTAGAATAAAAATAAAATACTGATTGGGGCACCTGGATGGCTCAGTCTGTTAAGCGTCCAGCTTGGCTTCGGCGCAGGTTATGATCTCACGGTTTGTGGGTTTGGTCCCCAAGTGGGCCTCTGGGCTGACGGTGTGGAGCCTGCTTGGGATTCTGTCTGCCCCTCCCCCACTCGTGCTTTTTCTCTCTCTCTCTCTCAGAATAAGTAATAAACTTAAAAAATGATAATAAGGGTGCCTGAGTGGCTCAGTTAAGAGTCCAATTTCGGCTCAGGCCATGATCTTGCAGTTTGTCAGTTCAAGCCCCGTGTTCAGCTCTCTCTGTCAGCACACAGCCCACTTCAGATCCTCTGTCCCCACTCTCTCTGCCCCTACCCAACTCGTTCTCTCTCTCTTTCTCTCTCTGTCTCTCAAAAATAAATATTTAGGGGCGCCTGGGTGGCTCATTTGGTTAAGCGTCCAACTTCGGCTCAGGTCATGATCTCACACTTCCTTGAGCTCAAGCCCCACATCCTGCTCTCTGCTGTCAACACAGGACTGGATCCTCAGTCCCCTTCTCTCTCTGCCCCTCCCCTACTTGTTCTCCCTCCCTCTCTCTCTCTGTCTCTCTCAAAATAAATAAACTTAAATTTAAAAAACTAAAATTAAAAAAATTTTTTAATACCGATTAAGAAATCAGTCCCCTTTTTGCCTTAATTCAAACATAATTCTAAAATGAAAAGCTTTCGTTAAAAAAATAAAATAAAAATGAATAAAATGAAAGGCTTTCCTAAGAAAATGTACCCTGGAAAAAACTGATACTGACTATTCTTATACAGAGTGCCCTAAACCTAATCTAAAAATAGTTTCTCTATCATTTGTCCTTCCTAGCCATATTATCCAAAAGAAAAATAAAATCTTTGGTAAGTACCTTCGTACACCAGAAAGTTACCGATTGACGTAGCTAAATGCCAGAAACTCATAGTCAAAGATTTCCCTGCTTTTGCTGTCAGCTCAACGAGAGGAAACACCTCTGCCCTCAAGAAGCACCTGGTCAAATTAGGGAGACAGTAACTAGTACACAAAACCCCCACTGAGAGCACTATGAGTGTTGAGAAGTGTAAGAGGGAGCAAGTACTAGAAAATCACAGAGGAAGAGAAGAAACAGGCACTGAGGAGGGGCCATTTGGCAAGTAGAAGCTGATTTTTAAGTGTTATTAGTTCAGAGATGCAGAATTATAGTGTCTTAGCTGGGAAGTACGTGTATATGGCCTGATAATTCTGCCCCTCTCTTTAGAGAGGCTGCATGCACACCTCTGCCTTCAGTGAAGTGACACCAGTGACTCCAGAGTTGACATGGTAGAAGGTGCACAGGCTAATCTGATCAAATTCAGTGGACCCTGCTGGACTCTTCTCCTTCCAAAAGAAGTTGGTGTATATTAGACTGATTAGGAACCCAGACCCAAATCATCACTAAAAAGAAAATGAAAGAGAAATTTAAGTGACCTAATGTTAAGAAAGGACTAAAAGCTATATTTTAGGGGCACCTGGGTGGCTCAGTCGGTTGAGAGTCTTACTCTTGATTTCAGCTCAGGTCGTGGTACCAGAATCGTGGGATTGAGCCCTGCATTGGGCTCCATGCTAAGCATGGAGTCTGCTTGGGATTCTCTTTCTCTCCCTCTGTCCCTCTCCCCCACTTGCACTCACTCTGTCTCTCTAAAATAAAAAAATAAAAAACAAGAACTTTATTTTTTTTTATTAATTTTTTTTTTTAAGTTTATTTAAAGAGAGAGATGGGGCGCCTGGGTGGCTCGGTCGGTTAAGCGTCCGACTTCGGCTCAGGTCATGATCTCACGGTCAGTGAGTTCGAGCCCCGCGTCGGGCTCTGTGCTGACAGCTCAGAGCCTGGAGCCTGCTTCCGATTCTGTGTCTCCCTCTCTCTCTGACCCTACCCCATTCATGCTCTGTCTCTCTCTGTCTCAAAAATAAATAAACGTTAAAAAAAAAAAAAAATTTAAAGAGAGAGAGCATGTGTGGGGGTGTGGGGAGGTGTGCAGACAGAGAGGGAGAGATAATCCAAGCAGGCTCCGCACTATAAGTGCGAGGAGAGTCTGATGCTTAACTGACTGAGCCACCCAGGCACCCCTCAAAAAACAAGAACTTTAAACACTAAGACGTTAGGACTTTACTCAGTGAAAATCTTTTGAAAGTTTTTGAAGGGGAAGTAATGATATGATTCAGCTTGGATTTTAGGAGCGTTACTCTAGTCACTGTGTATTCGATTATAAAGGCTAGATGAGTGGTACTTCAACTTTACTGCACATAAAAATTGCTTTTTACAATGGTACTCCCAGGGCGCCTGGGCAGATCAGTCAGAAGAGCATGTGGCTCTTGATCTCTCGTGAGTTCAAGCCCCACATTGGGCATAGAGATTACATACAAACATACATACATACATACATACATACATGCATACATTTTTAAATGAGCATTCCCAGACCTCACTTGGGGAGACTCTAATTAAGTAGGTTTGAGATGAAGCCCTAGAAACAGCATTTTTAACAAGATCATCAAACTCTGCTTTGAGAAACAATGGACTAGAGATTGAAGGAGATAAGTTAGTCGAAAGGCTATTGTATTAACAATAGGGACACGTGGGTGGCTCGGTGGGTTGAACTTCCGACTTTCGACTTAGGTCATGATCTCGAGGTTCATGGGTTTGAGCCCCACATCAGGCTCTGTGCTGACAGCTCAGAGCCTGCTTCAGATTCTGTGTCTCCCTCTCTGTCCCTCCCCGGCTCGCACTCTGTCTGTCTCTCTCAAAAATAAACAAACATTAAAACAGTTGTTAAAAAAATAAGAGAAAAAATACCTTAAGACAACTGGCTAAACTACAAGTGCCAACACTGGGGGGAAATCATTCTTCTCTAGTCATTTTTCTCAAAGAAATCTACTTAAGTCTCTATTTTAGTTAATACATATCAATCCTGATTTCTATGTGAAATTGGGTAAGGTAGAAAATCAGGACTTAAAGTTAGGTTTTATTGGAAATGCTAAAACTAGGGAGCATCCCTACCTTTAAATTGTTTTATGGTTAAGATAACTCAAACCCCTCAAATGCAGTTTTTCTCTCTATATCTGATATGTAGAATATAAGTTTTTACAAACAAAAGTAGAATTAGGTCTTATGTGTACTTGGAAACAGATGAAGGGATGCAGATTAATATATGAGCAACACAAAGGACTGCAGCATATTTTCTGGGAATTAGAAGATTTTGAGTGAATAAAACCAAAGTCAAATATTCATACAACTAAGTTTTTGGTGACTTTTCCCTTATTGAAAATTATAGAGTATCTAAGATAATATGTTCCTTTCTTTTTTCTTTACTTTTTTTTTTTTTTTTTTTTTTTGTGGGAGAGAGCCCAAGCAGGAGAGTGGGGGTAGAGGGAGAGAGAAAAAATCCCAAGCATGCTTCATGCTCAGTTCAGAACCCTACATGGGGCTTGATCCCACCACCCTGGAATTATGACCCAAGCTGACATCAAGAATCAGATGCTCAACCGACTGAGCCACCTGGTGCCCAAGATAATATGTGCTTTTATTAGAGAATTTGAAATAGCTTGTAAAAAGTTACTTCATCAAGTTTTTTTGCTTTTTCCAGTCCTGAATAATAATGATATAATAATGTCCAACATTTGCATCATGTTTTACAATGTATAAACCATTTTTGTAGGCATTTCATATAATGCTGCAATAACCTTAAGGCTTTGGTATTATCTGTGGTTTATAAACTAAAACTCTTGTAAGTTAAAAGACTTATCTAAGATCACAGCTATTATGCAATAGAAACAACTCCAACCCAGGTGTTTTGCTCCAAACCAATTTTTATTTTCCCCTCTCTCAGCCTTGCCTTATAACTATATGCTAATATATCCTGTGGTCTCTCTCTTCCTCCCACAGCCCAAATGAATCCCTGAGACTTATAAGTGAGCTTTTTTTTTTTTTAATTTTTTTATGTTTGTTTATTTTTGAGAGAGCACATGCATGCTTACACAAGTGAGCAAGGGAGGGACAGAGGGAGGGAGACAGAGTTTCCAAAGCAGGCTCCACACTGACAGCAGAGAGCCCAACATGGGGTTCAAACTCATGAACCTGAGCCGAAGTCAGATGCTCAACCTGCTGAGCCACCCAGGCACCTGTATAGATGAGCATCTTAACTAAATATTCTTAAGCAGATTGCTTAGTGTTGAAATATTTTCATGTTGGGAGATAAAAATTTAGGGATCAGAGCACAGTCATTTGATAATAAACAAATGGCCTGATATAAATAAATAATTGAATCAAAAATGGGAGGGGTGACTCAGTCAGCTAAGTGACTCAGTCTCAGCTCAGGTCTTCGTCTCAGGGTCATGAGTTCAAGCCCCACATTGGGCTCCACAATGGGTGTGAAGCCTACTTTAAAAAATAGAAGAGACCGATCTCTACTGCAAAATTCCAAATAACTCATATAGTTATTCTTACCTCAAGGAGATGGAGAACTCCCCACTCATTAGTTTGGGCTGCATATAGTGACTTCCTTCCAAGAATACAACGTGGAAAGGAGGGGAAAAGTATATTTACAGTGGAGAAACGACAAGCACCACCTCAGCCAGGTGATCAAGATCAACATCAACAGTAATAAGTCACGTGGATAGTACGTAGCCATGACGTGATGGGATGAAGATGGCATTTTACCTCAGTGGGTCTTCCTCCTGAAAACCCACAGCTCCAGCCTCATCAGGAGAAAAACATCAGACAAACCCTGATTGACAGACACCCAGAAAATACCTGACCAGTACTAAACACGGTCAAGGTCATCAAAAACAAAGGAAGTCTGAGAAACTCTCATAGCCCAGAGGAGCTTCAGGAGACATGACAACTAAATGTAATGTGGGATCCTGGACCAGATCCTGGGACAGAAAAAGGACACTAGATTAAAACTAAGGAAATCTGAACAAACTGTAGGCTTTAGTTACTGATAGTGTATCCATGTTAGCTCATTAGTTGTGGCAAATCTGTCTCTAATAGGGGAACTAGGTGTGGGGGTGTATGAGAACGGTGCTATTTTATAGCCTTTCTGTAAATCTAAAACAGTTTACTTCTTAAAAAGAGCTAGAACAGAATAACACTTGATAAACCAGTTCCCTTCCTGGTGAATTGTTAGGAATTGAAATGATACAGATCTTCCATCCCTAGATGAGTAATCAGGATCTGAGTTAATATCATTAGAGCGTTATCTCAGTATCACTGGGAATTATCCAGCTTGAGTATGAGTTGTTTTGAAGGGCATGAATAAATAAGTTTTTTGGCCATATATATAGAGGAAATCCACAAAATTAGTAGAATAATGCCCAAATATAAGGTGACCGTGAATATAAGGCAATCTTTTACCATTCCAATGAATAAATATTTTTTAAAGTGATGTGAGTGGAATAGACAAATATATATTTTACTTCTCTAACACCATAAATTTATAAAATAATGTACAGATATAAAAATATTGTGCTTTATATGTCTGTCACTTTTTATGAAACCGTATTGCCCAAATTTTTTACATGCAACTTTGATGTCAATACCTGGCACATAGGAAGTTGTTAATAAGTACTTAGCGAATGAATGATAGTTTGGGGGCACCTTGGTGGCTCATTGAAGCATCCAACTCCTGACTTCGGCTCAGGTCATGATCTCATGGTTTGTGAGATGGAGCCCCAAGTAGGGCTCCACGCTGACAGCACAGAGCCTTCTTGGGACTCTCTCTTTCCCATTCTCTCTGTCCTGCTTATGTGCTCGCTCTCTCTCTCTCAAAATAAATAAAGAAGCGGGGGGGATGCCTGGGTGGCTCAGTCGTTTGGGTGTCTGACTTCGGCTCAGGTCATGATCTCACAGTTCGTGAGTTCGAGCCCCGCATCAGGCTCTATGCTGACAGCTTGAAGGCTGCTTCGGATTCTGTCTCCCTCTCTCTCTCTCCCTGCCCCTCCCCAGCTTACACTCTCTCTCTCTAAAAAATAAACACTAAAAAAAAAAAAAAAAAAAGAAGAAGAAGAAGAAGAAGAATAGTTTGAAATCAGATATATGGAGAGACCTGGATCAGTCTGTGAGGATCCTTTGAAGGTCTTTGACCAGGAAAGTAATACAGCAAAGGTGAAGTGGTATTTAGTCTCCTCTCAGGGGAAATGGAGATAGCACAGACTGCTCAGGGGAAGCCAGGTTGTGGTCAGGGTTGGCATGGGGGCACAGAAGGAGGGGGGCCAACTTAGGAGGCAGCAAATCTAGATTCAGAGATCACTGTAGACTGAGTGGTCCCAAGAGTGTGGGGGTGTGAAGAGTAAGGGCAAGAGCACTCAGGTGACATCGTGAGCAGAAGACACTAGCGTGTTGAAGAAAGGAGACTTATGACTGGAACGTGGCAACTGGGGAACTTGCAAACCATGGAAAGGACTTGAGTTTTGTTTTTAAGTGCAAAGGAAAACAAGGGATTGCCGTCTAATTCACAGTTTTTAAGAAACTGCCTTCTGTGAGGAGTATGGATTGAAAGAGGAGGCAAGAATGGAAGCAAGGAAAACCATCAGGAGACTAGGTAGGGGATGATAATGAATTTGTAACAACACTCTGTTCACTAAATGCCCGGGCACTGTTCTAAGCACCTTACATGAACCAACTCATTTAAGTGTGCTGTCCAGCTAGCACCCTCTTTCATTCTCAAAAGTACAAGTTTGGATGACAAATTACAGGAATCTATGAATCAGCCAATTAACATTTTCAGGGAGGCAGTCAACCTACCCATCAATTTCAAATCATTGTATGAAAGCCACTAACCAAGACAACTCTACAATACACGATTGAAGCAGGAAAAACTAGAATCTCATCTCTGAACTTCTTCCTTATTGTTCCCATCTGTTCTGGGCCTGTCTCTTGGTTATCAGTTACATGTGGGCATTTCTATTTGCCTCTTTCTCAGTATCTTTTTTCTTTCACTCCATCTGTTGTGTATGCCTCTCTGTGTGTTTATGTGTTCTGTTTCTTTCCTCTTTCCCCTTTTTGCCTTCCCCATTCCTCCTCTCCCCTTCTCCCCCTCCCCTAATCTCCCTCTTGTCTCTCCTCTCAACTGGCCAGTGAGGTACTGCCATGTATCTGTTCCGTTTAATATGTAAAAATTGAGGTTGACCATTTCCATTTAAAACTAAGCAAGAGCCAGTACTCATTCCAAAATGCTTCTAGATGATTGTCACTAAATATTTTAAATTCTTTTATCCCAGTTCCTTCATTCACATCTCAAGGAAATTTACCTAGTACCTCATTCACCTGACTAGTTTCTTCCAGCCCCCAAGCCTTCACTTCCCACTCCGCCACCACCTCCCTGGCTGTCTTCTCTACCTCAGGTCTGTCCTCAGCTCCCGCACTGGATCGAAATCATACCAGGTCACAGCTATTTAAAACATAAGAGGACTTATGTAACCTTCTGTGTTGAGCCAAGTGACTCTCACTCTTCCATGTTTATCTTAGTTTATACTTCCTTTTTTACCTTTCCTAAAAGGCTGGACACTTTACCATCTATTGATTTTTTTTTTTTTTTTTTCTGGAGCTTATTGTTTCCAGGCCGAAGCTTATTTTTAAGATGCTCTTACATATGAGAGTGCTACTTTTGTCTGCCTGGTTCCAAATAAGCTACCAGGAACAGCTCTCTGAGAGAGGCTTCCCATAGTAAAGGAGTGTTCCTTTGTGCTCATCTTGGGTATAAATCACCTGGGAGCTTTTAAATGAGAAAAGACCTGGCTGACCCAGAAGGTGGTATTTATAAATAGTCCTCCAGCCCCCCTCCTTAAAGCCTGTCTGCCTAATCCTCTCCTCTCTCAAGATTGGAAGTGACTTGACCTTTGAGTCTTAAAACTCAGGCTCTTTTTCTCTGAAAAATCTAGTTAGCAAAAAGCTGTTAAAAATGTTTTCAGCCAGATGATCAGCCATCAAAGCTTGCCTTTCATTCCCAGCATTTTTAGCCAAATATGCTGCTTCTTTTGAGGACCATCTTTTGTCACTGTTATTATTTTAAGATACCTACCTTAATAATTTTTATTTCTGGGGCACCTGGGTGGCTCAGTCCGTGGAGCTTCCGACTTCAGCTCAGGTCATGATCTCGCTCTTCATGAATTCAGGCCCCGCATCAGGCTCTGCTCTCAGTTCAGATTCTGTCTCCCTCTCTCTCTCTGCCCCTCCCCCACTTGTGCTCTCTCTCTTTCAAAAGTAGATCAACATTAAATAATAATAATAATATTTATTTATTTTTGCTATTGGGCTGTTATGGATTTGTATTTTTATGATTTATAAAGCTGTTCCCAAATGGCTGCATCTCTGCCATGAATTAAAGAGTATTCCTTTGTACCTCTGACTTACAGAACTTGGAGGGGTTCTAAGCAGCCTCCACCCCAACATCACTGGATGGAACTCTGTATGTATTTCTCTCATTTTGTGTGACTTATTGAGGGTAAAGTCTTACAGGTTTTCTTAGGATTATAAAGTGAAGCACATGACATAGACACTGATAGGTTTCCAGACTAAGGTACACGTAGGAAATGCCTAGTTGTTGAACTAGCCAAAATATTTTTTTAATCTATTTCCCAAAAAGATAATTAAAGTTCTTAAATTGATTATTTATAAAGAGAAGAGGTGCTTATGTTAGGGAGATAAGCCATATATTTTTAGCAGCTTATCTCCCTTGCTATAAAATGGAGGAAGCTTAAATTCACTATCCACTAATTACCGGAGAGAACACTCATTTTCTTTCTATCCTCTAATAGACCGAAGAGTAAGTTCTGGTGCCAGGCTTTTCTTTGCTGACCTGGGCAAGCAGCAATAATGCTTTTTCTGAAAACTGCTAGGTCTGATCTAGCTGTTGCTTTATGAAGGGAGCCCCTGTTCCCAGGCTTTTCTTGCAGTTTTGCTAGAAAGCTCCACTTGTGTGTGAGCCTGAAACTTGAAGAATAATTTTAGTATTGTCGTTTAATTGAAGAAAATCTGGTGTCCAACGTAGCTATATTGGTACACGTGTCTATCTGAAGAGAAAGAATGAAAAGCATGTATACGATAGGTTAAATGAGTACCGTGTCTTCTGAAAACCTTGGGCTTAAATGTCTAAGGCAGTTCTGTTTAGATCTGAGCTCAAGAGTGGCCTTGCTGGACAGAGCGATAGGATACATTGTTTCGTTTCTCCAGTTGGGGAAGCTTTCTCTCAATATATGGAGACCCCAGAATACATAAGTGTATTTGTAGTAATTGGAATTTTAATGCGTGATCTAGGGGCATCTGGCTGGCTCAGTTAGTAGACCATTTGACTCTTGATCTTGGGATGATGAGGTCAAGCCCCACATTGGGTGTAGGACCTACTTTAAAAAAAAAAACAACAAAGTGATCTAATAAGTATGTATACTTTTGACTTGCTTTTGAATTTAGTTGTTTTAAAAAAAAGTGGAATTTCAGGGATGCCTGGATGGCTCGGTCAGTTAAGCATCCGACTCTTGGTTCTGGCTCAGGTCATGAACTCAGGGTCCCTGAGATCTAGCCCTGTATTGGACTTAGTGCTGACAGCACAGAGCCTACTTGGGACTCTCTCTCTGCCCTTCCCCCCCACCCCCACTCTCTCTCACTCTCCTCTCCAAATAAACATATAAACATTAAAAATAAAGTGGAATTTCAAAATATGAAGCAGGGAAGAGAACACCACATAGGTGTATAAGAGCAGCAGTATCTGATGATACAATGAGCATACAAGGAGACGTGGTTAGGATTGCACACACCGAGAGGAGAGTAGCACAGCAGTGGTAGGTTCATGTGGGAGGGTGGGGGTATAGTGCACAGGCAAATGGAGGGCCCAGGAGGCTGGGTACCCCTCACATTCAAGGCACTCTACTGGATAACCCCTGGCTACCTTTTGTGACTTCTCTCTTACCGCAGCAAAACCTAGAAAGAATCTCTCCAGAGGGTTAAATGTACCATTACGTGCATAGTGATGCTAACCAGCTGTGCCGCTTGGGGTTCAACACCGCAAGCTGCCCAAACAGTGGGAAAGGCCAAAGGCTCCCTGGGGTTTCAGAACTGACTGGCAGTCGGACCAGAACCTGCAGCAACAGCCACACGGCAGGAAAGGTTGGCTTAGCACTACCTGCTGCCCCGTTCTGAAGAACGGCCGCCTTTTCCTCAAACCCTTGTGTGACTGGGCCCTCGAACTGGTGCCCAGGCGTCCAAGCCTAGGCCATGTGCTTGCCTCCCGCTGTTCCAGGCTCCCGAGAGAAGGATTTGGGTCTGCTAGTTACAGTACCGCCGAGCAGTGGCTGTCTCCCACGAGGGCATGGAGGCTGCAGGGTGCTGTTGGGAAGAGGGTTTGGTTGCTAGACGGCAGAAAAAGAAAACACAAGACCTGCAAACCAAACCCTATCACCTGTATTTAGCTGAAGCTCAGTCTCTTTACAAATATGAACGATTTTTCTCAGACTTAGCCTCTCTGGATAGATAATATTAATTTTCTTTTTCTGTAATTATTTGTCCATTGTGAAAAAAAACACAACACCTCAGGACTATCTTCGTAAGTTTAGTCCATCTTTGTCACAGTTGTGTGTGTGCGTTGCTCAGTGTCCTAGTTCTACCTGGTTTTGCATGATGAGCAGAGTTCTGTGCCCTCTGACTCCTGTTTTCTACTCCCCGGAGAAAACTGTTTTCAATTTCTGGCTGATTTATTTGGTATTTGTCTTCATATTTCTGAGTTGCACACTGTGGCTATGTCTTAGTGTTTCCATTTTAGACATTGTTTATCAACTTCCCACTCTGGAAAATGAGTTTTACTCTTTCCCGGCACTTCTGCCTGAGCACACATACATGCTCTCCTTCCCCCAGCCTCGTGGGATAGCGGTATTGGGTCCACAGCCTGTGTCTTTATTATTATGACTATGTGAACATTTTTGCGATGAAGCCGTGTAGTCAACTATAACTACTCTTTTCTTCCAATACTACCTTTGGTTTTTCCCTGGTGATAATTACTGTCTTGGTTTTTTATTTATTTGCTTAGATTTTCTGTGCTTCTCACAAATTTAACCCCCAAATCTCCCCTAATTGTAGGAATCTTCCCATATAAACACATCAGATATTCAATGAATTTCTTAATCTCTCCCTAGGCATTCTTTTTTTTTTTTTACACGTATATTTATTTTTGAGAGGGGAGAGTCAGAGCATGAGTGGGGGAGGGGCAGAGAGAGAGAGAGACACAGAATCCCAAGCAGGCTCCAGTCTCTGAGCTGTCAGCACAGAGCCCAACGCAGGGCTTGAACCCATGAACCATGAGATCATGACCTGAGCCAAAGTCAGATGCTTTACCGACTGAGCCACCCAGGCACCCCTCTCCCTAAGCATTCTGACCTGTTCTTGTCTGGACCCTTGACCAGTTGCCCTCCAGACCCACTGAGGAGCTGTTGTTCTGGGGTCTCTTTCACAATCATTTGAGGACCTTCACCTGTACCTTGTTTCAGATCCCTTGCTTCCTGGATTCAATATTGTTCTCTTCCTTAGTCTTCACCTGTTACTTTGAAATAGCGTATTACCATTAGTTTCTTGAGAAAGTAAATCTTTTTTTAGTTCCAGGAATTTCCCTGAGAATTTTAAAGTCACTGCTTCATTTTTTTTTTTCCTCTATCCTTCAGAGTCCCTGTTGAAAAGTGTAATTCATTCTGATTCTTTTTTTCCCATTCTGATTCTGACCTTTTATGTGACAGCTTGTTTTCCCTCTGAAAGCTTCTCTCTAACATTGATGTTCTGCAGATTCTCTCTGATGTGACTTGGGCACTTGCTGGACCCTTTCAATCTGGGACATTTTTGTGAATTAACTCATTCATGACTTTCTCTTGGTCTTTCTCTTCTGTCTTTCTTGAACTGCTGTTATTTAGATGTTGGACCTCTTAGACTGATACCCAGTTTTTGTATCTTTACTCTCCTGTGTTCTATCATTGTGGCTTTTTATTTTTCTTTCTGAAAGAGTTCCTCAACTTTGTCTTCCAACCCTTACATTGAGTTGTTTGGTTCTGCTATCAAAATGTGTATTTTTCTGGGGCGCCTGGGTGGCTTGAAGTTGAAGTCAGACACTTCAACTCAGGTCATGATCTTGTGGTTTGTGAATTCAAGCTCCATGTCGAGCTCTCTGCTGTCAGTGCAGAGCCCGCTCCGGATCCTCTTTCTCCCTCTCTTTGCCCTTCCCCCACTCATGCTTTCTCTCTGTCTCTCTCAAAAAGAAACATTTTTAAATGTGAATGAATAAACAAAATATTTTTTTCTAACATTATTTCTAACATTTTTCTGAATGTTCTTTTTTTCATTGCTATTTATTACTGACTCATTTATTGTATGATGAACAATACAGAAACTAGAAAATATAATTACTTGAAGGCATTTTATGACAAAAAGAGATTGTCAATCGACTAGCCTCAAAATTTGTAAGCTTGGGGTGCCTGGGTAGCTCAGTTGGTTAAGGGTCTGGCTCTGTTTCGGCTCAGGTCATGATCTCACGGTTCGTGAGTTCTAGCCTGTGCTTGGGATTCTCTCTCTCTCTCCATCCCTCCAGTGCTCTCTCTCTCTCGCTCTCTTTCAAAATAAATAAATTTAAAAAAAATTGTAAGCTTGAGCCAGAGAAAATCACCAAAATATACAAAATTCTATTGTATATAATTTTTAGCGACCGTAAGGGTTATGTTATCTCTGGCCGTTTTGTTTGTTTTTAATGTATCTTTTTTAAAGTTTGTATCTTCCTGTATATTCTCTTTTTTCCTCTGAGTTGCTTTTTTCTCCCTATTTTGGTCTATCTTTCATAGTAAATGCTTTCCTCAATTTCTGGTGATCCTTGGCTATTTTCTGATATTTAAGAGCAGGCCACTAAACAGGTGCGTGAGAGCTCTGGACTTGTGAGTAAAACTTACGGGCTGTGAGCCTCACTGTGGGGTGGGGTGGTCTGCGTGTGTACTGGTATACCTGTCTTATCTTTTTCTTTAGGTCTGTTTATTTATTTATTGAGACCACACAAGCAGGGGAGAAGGGCAGGGAGAGAAGGTGCAGAGAGAGAACGAATCTCGAGCAAGTTCTACGCTTCGTGCGAAGCTCAGTCCCACCATCCCAGGATTGTGACCTGAGCTGAAATCAAGAGTCAGACCCTTAACTGACTGAGCCACTCAGGCACCCCTCTTTAGGTCTTTTATCTTGGCTGGTCTGATTCTGTTGGAAATTTTCTAACTTTGCACTATTTATTTTCTACCACTTTCTTGCAATTTCTAGGTGTATATGGTCTTTGGTTCTTATGTTGTAGATAAAAATATCTCCACTGGGTCTCTGCTAAAATCTTTCTTTGGATGTCCTTTAGACCCTCCTGTACTCTTATTTGCTTCCATGGCACTTAGCAGATAGGCCAACTTGCTAAACAGTAAACAGGAGTCAGTAGGAACAGATCTGAGAGCTAGAACACATCTAGAGTACCAAGTAAGAGTCACTTTCAGTGCACTATTTTTCCTTAGTATATTTGATCAGAAATTGGATGAACCTCCGGGATGCTGAGACAGGGAAGATACTATGGCAAGGAACAGAAGACCTGTCAGTCCCCGGTGTGGAGCATGAAGGTACTCTCCAACCCTTTATCTGCACAGGGCTCTCGTGTTTCGGGAGCAGGGCCCAAGCATCAGGGAGCTGAATTAATGCAGACCCTAATGGGGGGCAAGCCCCTGCAGGCACAGCACATGTTGTTGGACCTCCTAGTTCCTTTCCTATCGTTCTTTCTCTCACTTCCCAAAGTCCACTTTGTGCTGAAATTTTAGCATCAGAACATACCTAAAGATACAAACCAAGATCTCAACTTTGTTGTTTTTTTTTCCAAAAGAAAATTTGCCTTTTTATCCCCCTGAAATAAAAGAAAAACTAAGGGGTTAAAACTAACAGAACACAGTAGAGAAGGTGCCTGTTCAGCCCACTTCCTGATGACAGCAGCTAGGGAAGGCCCTTAGATGCACTGTATCTTGTGTTTCTTGATGATCTTTCAGTCAGATGCACTTGACCAATTGGGGACCTCTGCCTAAATTAAAAAGTATAATTCTGTTACCAAGGCATCCTCTGAAATTTAACATAGATAATGTGTTCTCTAAATCAGCTCTAAAAAGCTCCCAGAAACTTGAAGCACCATATAGTATGTGATTTTCGTTGAGGGTGGCTTCAATATTTCTTTTTCTTTACCAGCCCGTGTTCCCAAGAAAATCCTCAAGTGCAAGGCAGTGTCTCGAGAATTGAACTTCTCTTCAGCGGAGCAAATGGAAAAATTCCGCCTGGAGCAAAAAGTTTACTTCAAAGGGCAATGCCTAGAAGGTATTCTGTGGCCTTTGTGCCTAGAAGCCACACTTAGGGTGACAGGGAAAAAAAGGCAAGATCCAGGGAACTAAAGCACTGCTTTGGTAACATTCATTTCGCAACTCAATTTGTGATAGGATTCCCACACCCCGCGAGACTGGGGGCCCCCAGCAAAAAGAAACAAAAACAAAGCTGATGACAAGGGGCACTGAGCCCAACAAAAGGGTTTCTGACCCTGGTGGGCCTGGGGTTGGTGTCTACTTTGTCACTGGTGAATTGTAACGAGGTCACGAGGAAGCAGCCGATTGGGGCCTGGTACGGCGCTCTCCATACAGTCTCAGGCAGATCTGACTGGCAAGGCCACTCTGCACTGATTTTCTAACCATGGACTGTAAGAGTGCACGTATGTGTGTTAGAGCCGAGATTCCAAGTAGAAGGCCTATTCTGTCCTTCTCTTTACCATTTACCTATTGCCTACTTCTAAGAAAGCCTTGCTTATGCTGTATCTGCCCACTGGTCCTAGTGCTTTAGACCCTGGAGCATAGGCAGCAAGCCTCTGGTGGGTTCAGAGGACAGCCTGAGGGGGCTTCCGTGTCCTTTCTTATGGCTCTGGCTCCAGAGGTTTCTGACGGCTGCATTTATGGTTCTTGGGGTAAGAAGAGGCTCACTCCAAAGGGGGGCGGACAAAGAGTCCTGAGACTGTCTGGGACGCCCACTTACCCACTTTTCCTTCTTCCTTCAGAATGGTTCTTCGAGTTTGGCTTTGTGATCCCTAACTCCACAAACACCTGGCAGTCCCTGATAGAGGCAGCGCCTGAGTCCCAGATGATGCCTGCCAGCGTGCTAACGTGAGTGAGCAGACCACAGGGATTGTGGAGTGTGTCTAGAAGCAGGCGTTCCAGGCAGTGGGGGGACTGGTCAGCAGGCAACCTGGGTTGAAAATAAGGGTAAAGAGTATCCAGAGATAGTCAGATTTACAGGTTACTGACTTCTGTCATATGAAAAAGATAGTGTGATCAAATGGAAAAAATACACAACTTTAGGTTAGACTAAACAACTTTAGATTTAGACTAAATTCCTGATTAACCCTGACTAGCTGTGCAATCTTGGACAATACCTCTGGCCTTATTTTTCTCCTCTCTAAACATAGAATTAATAATTCTGTCTCACAGAGGTGTAGTCGGGACAAAATGAGATGATATGGAAGGACACTGGCATGTGCTATATATTAAATCTAGGCTACTTTGCTCACTTTCCTGACTACCAAACATCTGATACTCTGTACGTTTCTTGAATAGCCTTTAATGGAGTCTGTCAAAGGTCTAATTTTGTTTTAGAGGATAATCTTTGGTTACAGTTTTTCAGAGACTAGCTTACCACTTTTAATAGCTATGCTTCCTGCTCAAAGAATCATTAGTTTGTCCTTTGTCCAAAACCACTGTCAGTAACAGCCCACTTACCATTCTCTCTTAGAAAAAGGTATTAGTCTTTCAAAGGTTTTAGTAATACTGTGTTGTAGTGGGTTATTCACACAGATAATCGTGTAATATTGGATTGTCCCTTTAAACAGATCCTTGATGAAAGCCACACTGAATATAGAGGTTGTTTATAAGTCCTTAACAGATTTTTAATTACAATAGTAGGTGTTTTTATATTCTATTAGCCATTTAAATCTTGAGTTTCTTATGTACCTACTTTATAATTAATTACCAGCAAAAATGTATCTGCTGGCTATTAATTACACCGGAAAAGTACAGGGTAGTATATAGAAGGGCGTTTTTTATATTTTATTAGCCTTCATTTGACTCCTCCTTGACCAGGCCCAATTTTTTTCAGGTACTAAAACCAGTAAGTATATGATGACATATCTAGGTTATTTCAGTCATATTTTACTTTTTGGAACCTAAAATCAGTTCCTCTGTTGCCCTTAACTTGGTTCAAGAGTGCTTTGGTTTGGAAACACTGAGATACCCACCAAGAAAAATGAAATTCCACTCTGTGCAGCGATACAGGTGTATCATTTGGGGTTCTTTGGCTGCAAGCCATAGAAACTGACTCCAGCTAATAGGACAGAGAGCTGAAAGGTGTGGGGTGTCCTGAGACCTGGGCAGCTCAAAAGATGCAGATGGCAGGAATCCGTGGATGATTTCCTTCAGGAGCAGCCATAGGAAGTATCCTGCTCTAGGGAGAGAGTCTGACTGGCCCAAATTATGTCCTATGCCCACCTCTTTGCCAGGTGAAGCGGGGGCTACTTGACTGACACAGACTGGAGATGGTGTGGGTCCCCAAAAGAAGAGCAGAGTGCTATTACCCAAAGTGATGAGAACAGATGCAGGAAAGGCCAACCCTCAGCTGTCCACCACAGTAGGTGTTGTAGGGAAAGATACGACCCCTGAGGCCTGCAGGTGTCCAGGCATATCAAAAAGTCAGTTATTTAAAAAAAAAAAAAAAAAAAGTCACATTTTATAAGCACCCCTGTGTGCAAAGTCCTCTACTAAGGGCTTTATATATATCAAGGATTAAGATATGCTCTCTCTTCTGTTTTCTGAACTTGCAGAAAGTTAAATGTCACATTAGACTTCTAACCCCATTTAGACACAGATTTTAGTGTCCCCAAGCCAAGGTTCTAGGTGGGTGCATGTCCTTGAGCCCAGCAGACCCAAACTGAAACCACTTTGTGAGAATGAAATCTGTTGCCTAACACATTCACTCTTTTGCCCTCTTTTCTTACTTATAGTGGGAATGTTATCATAGAGACAAAGTTTTTTGACGACGATCTTCTTGTAAGCACATCCAGAGTGAGACTTTTCTACGTTTGAGAGAAGAATGTGTGTGCATTTCAAGAATTTGGGGTTTTGGGGGGAAAGGAGGAAACTGTTTACTTTTTTCCTCCACACATTTGGTTTTTGACACTTTCACCCCTAATTCCCTCTATGGCAAAACCCACCTGCAGCCACCAGGGGACCGGTTCTGTGTAGGTAACCAGATGGCTGTTTCCTCCCAAGCTGCCATCTTCCACTGACCAGACTAAACTCCCAACCCCAGACCAGGGTAGAAGGCGAGCCTTGAGTCCTTCCCACGGTGACACAGGGACAAACGCTTACCACGAGAGTGGATGCTCTTCCCACCCCCTCCCTGCCTCCTCCTTGGGCCCTGCAGGCAACACATCTTCCTTTGGCCCCTGGTTTTGGAAAAATTCATATTCCTGACTTATGTTTAGTTTTTTTCCTACCATTTCTATTTCATACATTCTCATACATCTAACTTGTAAAATAGACTGATATTATTATTACATAATGAATTAAAACATATGAATTAAAATATTCCTACAGTCTTTAGCATGGCACTGCTTTCATCTCTACTTTTTCTGGAACGTGAACTCGGCCCCATGATGGGAAGAAAGACATTTATCAGACCGTAGGATCACCACTATGTTTTACTCCAGAGATCGACTGATAGATCTTGCGGTTCCTGTTGCTTCAGTTGCTGCTTTCCAAGAATGTTACAACGTACCCAGACAAGACCCATGACCTTAACATTTGTCTTTTAGACATGATATTTAGTGGTTCTCTTCCAGAACATAGATGCGCCCGTTGTTTGTTTGTTGTTAACTTTTTTCATACCTTTATGATGTACATTTGTTCAAGAGATTTCCTTGGCAGAGTAGGGACTCTTATATTCCTAAGTGAGAGAACAGAGGTTACAAAATGGAGAAAAAAAATCTCCTTCGAGTCATGTGGAGAACGATGGGAATGCATCTGGGATGGGGTGGGGTGCTGGGAGGCCTCAAAACCCAGTCAAATGGTGGTGTGACCGGTGTGGTGTGGGAGAGAGCGATCATATCTGCACTGCCTGCAAGTCCGACATGAGAGAGAGAAGGGATCTTTTTTAGGAACTTACTCTGACCTCCCAGTAGCTTTCACTATCCTTTATAAAATACCAACAATTAAAAGTTTTGCGGTTCCCACAGTAGTAAGGTCTGAGGCCGGAGGGAGGAGACTACACCAAGAGATGGGCCCTCTGTGGTGTAGCCCCTGCTCCCAGATTCCTCCTCTCCTTCTGTCTGTTGCCGAAGGGTCTGTTTGCATCTGTGGATGGGGAGAGAAGTACATTTTTAGTAGACTATTGCCCTCTTTCAGTGGTAATTCTATTCTTCACATTAGGGCTGTTGTCTTCAAAAGCCAATTTTTAAATTCCAAGGTTGGATTAAAACAACAACAACAAAGTTCAATGAATCCAGGTTTCCTTTTACTTTCTGGAAATACCATCTCTTTTCTCAGAGTGAGAGCTCGTCTCCTTTCCTTTTCCTAAACTGTATCTGCTCCCCATCAAGGAAGGCTCTCAGGGGACTGGACACCTCCCGGTGGAGAAAAGACCATCCCAGGGAAGCTTCTCCACCTGCTTAGAGCCTCCTTCACTGTCAGGGACACACTTCTTTGCCAGCTGCTCTTAGAAAAAAAGTTACAGCCCAGTCCTCCTTAGACTCTTACCATCTCCTCAGGCAACAGTGCGTATGCTCAGGCAATGTGGATCATCTTATCGTGAAACAACTAAGGCCAAAAAAGTGTGTACTCCAGGGACAGTGTGATAGAGGGACCGTGCAGGAGGGACCGGAGCAGGCCCAGAGGGGGGCTGCAGCTGTGGTGGACTAGGAGAAGAGGAGCACGGGCAGCGGGGAGCACAGGCAGAAGGAGAGGACAGAGCTGCGGGGACGAGGCCCTTGTAGGTTCAAGTCCGCCTTGGTAGAGTGGGTGCAGATCCGAATGCCTGCAGAGCTGGGCCGTCCGTGGGTACATCGAAGGCCACAGAACGTTATGAAAGAGAGCATACAGCCCAGGCATAGCACAGCGTACAGCCACTCGTTCTCAAACATTTACAAGTACCTGCCAGAGACTCTGATTCAGTAGGCGCGGGGCCTAGAAATCCACCTGTTAGAACACCCCAGGTGATTCTGATGCAGGTGGTCTGTGGACCATACTTTGAGAAGTACTGGTGGAGACATTGAGGAAAAGTTAGAGAAGGAAACATGTACAGCCACACAGGTGGCCGTAAGATAAACTAAAGTCTCCGGGCAGCATGCTTGATGAACAAAGGGCGCTCCCAGTTCGGACTTGTGCAGGCAGAGGGTCAGCATTCAGATGCTGCGGGCAATCAAGAGGACCCGAAGAGTCTGCGTAGGTAGGGGAGGAGAAGACAGATGACCTTGCAGAAAGCTGTGGGAGAACTTAGAAGACCCTTTCAAACATAGATTTCTATGTAGAAAACTCTGGTTGAGGTTCGCCGCGTTCCTTGCCAGTGTTTTTGGACTTCTGTGGCGGGCGTGTGGTGAAGCACTGGGTCTGGCCCCAGTTGGGCAAAAGCAGGGGTTGCAGGCAGTCAAGTCCACCAAAGGCCACGTTAGGTCACACTTATACTCTTACTATATATGCGTGTGTGAGGCACAGGCCTGCCTTTCACGTGCCTCTAGTAGAGGGACGTGACGGGAAGAAGTGCCTGCCATAAGGGAAGCACGGGTGAATTTAAAGGAAGAAGAGATCGGGGCGCCTGGCTGGCTCAGTCGGAAGAGCGTGCAACTCCTGATCTCGAGGTTGTGAGTTTGAGCCCCTTAAAACAAATACAACTTTAGGGGCGCCTGGGTGGCTCGGTCGGTTGGGCGTCCGACTTCGGCTCGGGTCACGATCTCGCGGTCCGTGAGTTTGAGCCCCGCTTCGGGCTCTGTGCTGACGGCTCAGAGCCTGGAGACTGCGTCGGATTCTGTGTCTCCCTCTCTCTCTCTGACCCTCTCCCATTCATGCTCTCTCTCTGTCTCAAAAATAAACGTTAAAAAAAATTTTTTTTAATACAACTTTAAAAGAAATGAAGGAGAGATTAAAAAAATAAATGAATAAGATGAAAATTTAAAAAGGAAGAAGAGATGACACACAATTCAGAAAAATCAGCAAAGCCCTCTTCTCTGAGTCCTTCAGTTCTTAACCTCAAAATGTATTCAAGTCACCCTAAAAACCAAGTTTTTAAAAATAACGTTTTCCCTCAGTCCTGCTGCATCCTTCTCTTTCTCTGCAGATGCAAACTCCTTGGAATTGTCTCCACTCCTTCTTTCCACTCCCTGCCTCGCATTCACTCCTCAGCCACTGCTGTCTGTCTCTGGCCCCGGCCTCCTCTCCTCCAGTGCATACTCGAACGCCACTGCCCCCTTCTGGTCCTTCCTGTTCTGTCTCCTGCCTTTAATCCTTTTGACATCTGGAGATTCTTCTGGATTCTGGGAGCCCCTTTTCTGGGAGTTCAGCTCCTTTCAGACTCTTCATTTGCTTCCAACCACCTTGTCCCTAAAATGTTTGTTAGTGGATTTTTTTTTCTTTTCTTTTCTTTTCTTTTCTTTTCCTTTCTTTTCTTTTCTTTTCTCTTGTTTTCTTTCTTTCTTTTTTAGCTCTTGAATATCGAGAATATACGATATGCAAACCCTTTAAGCATTACACATTCACTCCACGCATATGTATCGAGCACTTTTTATATACCAACCACTGTTCTAAATGGTGGAGGTACTTGCTGGACAAGACTAGGGAAGTCCCTACCATTAGATTCTAATGAGAGGAGACAGGAAGCAAATAATTTCAGATAGTGATCAATGCTCTGAAGAAATAGGACAGTGCAGTGGCAGCATCAGTCTGGTGTGAAAAGGAACAGAAGACGGCGTTCAGCTTTTGACCACCAAAACAGGCTGGATGAGTCCCCAGCAAGCCAACAGCCTTTGACAGCCAGGCTTTTACTCGAAAAGATGTTTTAAGTCCCCTAAACTATCAACAAAGCAAGAGCCCGGTATGGTACCCACGATTCTCTAATTTACTACAAGGGACTCCTCCTTGTGAGAGGCATGAACCGGCCCCATGCAGCCTGGTGCAGGGTGGAGGGGAGAACTGAGGAGAAAACGGGCCACAGAGGTCCCTGCTTTCCTTCACCACCACCCCCCAGGCTCGGGTGGGACTGGCAGGCAGAAACATCCGCCCGGGTGCAGGGAAGGAGGAGAACTTCAGAGCTGATGACCACTCCCTGGAGGTTAGTGGGGAGAATGGGCCGCCCCACAATTCAGACCAGCCTATTGACCAGCTTTACAGACATCTTTTCCAGCCCTGCTCCCCGTGCTGTGGTTCCTACAACCACCTGGGCCTGTGGGGCCAACTGCATTGCCTCCCCTTCTGATTTATCCTTCGCATCACGGCCAAAAAGAGCCCCAAAATGTGCGTCTGGTTGCCAATCCCTCTGTATTGAATGGTTTATTTTTAGAATTTCTTGCTGGTGAGCAGGCAATTGTTTTGGCAGCTTTCAAAATACACTGTTAAAATAGTCCTCACAGTGAAGACATAATCTGCTTAGCGGTTTTTTTGGTGCTTTTATTGGGTCTGAAACTAGCATCTTTGGCTGTAGTTTTGAATAAAACAGAGGGGTGAAGTGGAATGGAGTGAAAAGTAGAGATTTGGTTCCCAAACTGTGCACCGAGGCACCCCAGGGCACTTCAGCAAATTCACAAGGGTGCCAAAGGATATTTTAATTTTCAAAGGAAATGCAACAATTTGGGACATATGTTGTACACCGGTCACTATGAACTAAGGCAGTTCGGTTTCAACATCACATTACACCACGCTACATTCTTTTCGAGGAGGTATCTTTAAGAAACCGAGTTTTGGGAAGTTTGGGTGATAAGTAAGCACCCCTTAAAAATCAATGTGAATAGGAAATGAGGGTGGTTGTGTCCAATCTGATTCCAAAGTTTGAGAAGCTGTGCGGTGCTCAGCAGGCACATAGCCCATCAGTAAGTCATTGTGATTACAAATAAAATAAAAGTATTTTTTCTCGCAATTTATGTGGCTTTTCTTTTTCCCAGATAATATGACAGCTACTAACTAGGTTAGGATATAAATATTTAATATACTACATAATAAAGAGAAGTGTTGTTTATTTTGGTTTAGTTGCATTATGAAAAAACTGCTGACACGCTAAGGATGCTGTGAACAGAGGAAGTTTAAGGACTTTCTAGTAAAAGCCCTTAGGTGTTTTGTTGTTGTTGTTTTAAGATTTATTTTCGAGTAATTTCCACACCCAGTGTGAGGCTCAGACTCACCGCTCTGAGATCAAAGAGTCACATTCTCTACCAACAGCCAGCCAGGTGCCCTAAGCCTTTAGTTTAACATATGCTTTTCAGGGAGCTCAGTGGGTTAAGAGTCTGACTTCCACTCAGGTCATGATCTCGCAGTTCGTGAGTTCCAGCCCCATGTCGGGCTCTGTGCTGACAGCTCAGAGCCTGGAGCCTGCTTCAAATTCTGTGTCTCCCTCTCTCTCTGCTCCTCCCCTGATCATGTTCTGTCTCTGTCTCTCTCACACAAAAATAAATAAACATTAAGGAAAAAAAATCTCTAAAAAAATATGTCTTTCAGGAGCACCTGGCTGGCTCAGTCGGTAGAGTATGCAACTCTTGATCTTGGGGTCATTAGTTTGAGCCCAACATCAGGTGTAGAGATTACTTAAAATAAAATGAAATCCACCTTTCAGATGGCTAGAGACACATGCACATAAAACCTTCAATGGTAGCTAGCAAAACTGGGTATTGACCACTCCCTCCCCACCCCATCTCCCGAACTCAGACAGCTCTTGGTTCCATGGAATGCTTTTGAATTCTTGTACTTATTAGAGGAAATGTTTTCAAGGGAAAAGAAGGCATTTATTCAAATTTCTTAGAGTGGCTTTTTAAGTGACTTGATTTATTCAAATCATCCTCCAAATAGCTCTTCTCAATTATAAGAGGATAACCAAGATTATTATCACATGAATGTTTTATGTATAATTATTTTCATCTGGGGCTAACATATGTGTATTAAAGCCATACAATATGGTATTTGAATATTTTATGGTGCACAGGGAACCCCTATGTCGTCAGGGGTTCTATTTACAGAAGTTGGAATTTCATTCCACTTTTTTATGTTGTTAGAGATTGATAATGGTCATTTCTTTTCTTTCATGGTATATTATTGGCCATATATATACTGTTTACTCAGGGCTCAGCCCTTGGTCAGGATTGGGATCCAAATCCCTTCTTCTGGCAGATTGTCTAATTGTTACCCTCTTTTAATTGGCTTGTATTCAGCGATGATCAGCAATACATTTGGTACAATTAGGTTAAGGTTTTTCTTGAGGGGTTTACATCTACTTAAAAGTAGACACTTTATTTATTTTGAGAGAGTGCACGAGCACACGTGCATGTGAGTGGGGGAGGGGCAGAGAGTGAGGGAGAGAGAGAATCCCAAGCAGGCCCTGCATTGCCAGTGCAAGTCCAACGTGGGGCTGGAACCCACGAACCGGGAGATCGTGACCCGAGCCAAAAGCAAGAGTCGGAGGCTTAACCGACTGAACCACCCAGGCACCCCAAAAGTAGACACCTTATATGATATTCGGGTGGTTTTATGGCCACAGTGATCCTCAAACATTTCCAGGCTCAGATGATATCATTCTGGCACAGAATTCTGAGACCTCACTGTGGATTTGGTGGCGTTTTGAAGAAGACACACAATCATTTGCTGAAAAAAACCTTGCCCCTGCCCACAGGCACCTCCTTGGCCTCCTTGCAGAGGCAAGTGGCCACTGGGAGTGCCACATCTAAAAATGTCATGGCATTACAGGAGACGAACCGTTTATAATTTTTTTTAATGTTTATTTTTGAGACAGAGAGAGAGACAGAGCATGAGTGGGGGGAGGGGCAGAGAGAGAGGGAGACACAGAATCCAAAACAGGATTCAGGCTCTGAGCTGTCAGCACAGAGCCCCACACGGGGCTCGAATTCTGGAATGGCGAGATCATGACCTAGGCCAAAGTCAGACACTTAACCAACTGAGCCATCCAGGCGCCCCACAAGAGACTACCATTTAAAAGCTAAGTCATTGTTTGTGATTTTGGCAAGCCCCTGAGCAGACCAGGAAAATAATATAAAGCCCGCTTACCTAATAATGGGACTCATTTAATGCCAAGGTCTTTAAAATGCATCCAGGGGCGCCTGGGTGGCTCAGTCGGTTAAGCGTCCGACTTTGGCTCAGGTCACTATCTCATGTTTCATGAGCTCAAGCCCCGCATCGGGCTCTGTGCTGACAGCTCAGAGCCTGGAGCCTGCTTCAGATTCTGTGTCTCCCCCTCTCTCTGCCCCTCCCCTGCTTGTGCTCTCTGTCTCTCAAAAAATGAGTAAATGTTAAAAAAAATTTTTTTAATAAATCAATAAAATGAAATGCATCCAGACCACACTGTCTCCAAGGAAAGAAATGAGCATCTCCTGGAGAGAGATATTTACTGAGAGGTTGACCAGTAGAGAGGCCAGCGGCTGGCTAGGGACAATGTTGACAAAGGGGTCGGAATTGTAGAATCCACTGTCACCTCCCCCCTGGTGCTGGAACCCATCCAGCCTCAGTATCTTCAAGACTAGATGTCTGCCCATCATCAGTCTCCAACAGGCCACAGCCCCCAGCTCTAGTGGGACATTGTGGGGAGATTGGTGAGAAGGACCCAGAGAATACCTGTGGGAAGTGGTAGCGCTTTTCCTAGGGTACAGAATGGAGTTGCAGATGAATTCCTAAGACAAAAGAATATGTGCACCTTTTTTTTAAATTTGATATACAGGGTCAAATGCTTTCCAGAAAGATTTGTACCACTTTCCACTTTTTGCTCCACCCAAACCTACTGATACCAACCACCTCTTGGGCCGTGTTGACAAGGGTCACAGGGCCCCAGAC
Source organism: Panthera pardus (assembly GCF_024362965.1). NCBI lineage: Eukaryota > Metazoa > Chordata > Mammalia > Carnivora > Felidae > Panthera > Panthera pardus. The sequence goes on from NW_026526655.1 coordinate 8,100,149, forward strand.
TACCGGCAGCTGAGAGAGCCTGCATGAGGCCCATGCAGGGTTCTGTGAGCCAGACTATGGAACCAGCTCCCAAAGGAATCCTTTCCTATCATCTGTTTAGTTCAGCAAACATTCCCTGAACCCTGGTGGGGATCCTTGTACAAGGTCAGCTTTTTCTGGACACTAATGTCCTTCAATATGTTAATAGGCTTTCTATTAAAAAAAAAAAAAATCCAGGTCGAATTTGGAATGAGCTGCACATGTGAAATTTTCCTCTTAGAGACTCCATTGTATATTAAAGACCCAGTGAGACCCTGTTCTGCAGAAAGAAAACCCTTCAACCTTGCTTACCTCAGCACTTTGGCAAACTGGATGGATCTCACCTCTCAGGCACACCTTGGAGCAGAGAAACAATTGGGAGGTGCCAGGCTGCATGAAGACGGGCGGGGCGGGGGGCCTCTCCCCTTATTCAGGAGTCGCACAGCGACTGAGTCCAGTGAGACTGTGTTTGGCTGTGAGGCATAGGTGGGAAGACTGTAAGTTCAGTGAGTTGCTGGGAGGCCAGAGGACCAGAGAGCACCGACGGCTGGAGAAGAGCGAAAGGGCAACTCCAAGCAGTGGAATTAAGGTGGGCAGCTCGGGTGGCTGGGCCGTGCTCCCCCACCCCCAACCCAGCTGGGAATGAGTCAAGCGGTACTCCGATCCCACTGAGAGATGAACCATGAGCATCGCGGTATCTTCTGAGGTTGACTCACCTCCCTCTGCTCCCCCTCAACCTAGAAAACACACCAGGAAAGCAATGCCCACACCTCTTCGTTCCTCCCTCCTCAAGCTGTCTTTGTTGTTCATGGAGGCCTGGTTGGCTTTGGAGATTGGAGCCTGGAGCCCCCTATTCTCCTGTCTGCTAATATGACTCAGTTACAGACGATGGAAAACCCAACCTTAACCAGCCTAAACTAGGAGGAAATTTACAGACTTGCGTAACTGAAAAGTCCAGAGATTGGTACGGCATTTAGGCACAGCTCAACCCAGAGACTCAAGCAATGTCATCAGAACTTAGAGTTCCTCTGGGCACCCGGGTGGCTCAGTCGGTTGAGCATCTGACTTTGGATCAGGTCATGATCTCGTGGTTTGTGAGTTCTGTGAGTTCGAGTCCCACATCAGTCTGTCAGCACAGAGCCCGCTTCGGGATCCTCTATCACCTTCTCTCTCCATTTCCCCCACTTGCGCTGTCCCCAAAATAAATATATAAAAAAAAATAGAACTTAGAGTTCCTCTGCCTCTTGGCTCAACTCTGCTTCTATCTGTATGGGCTGCAGTCTCCACCATCGATCTAAGTTCAAGGCTCACCTCCCAGGTCCAAGTTTCTTCCCTTTTCAACAACTCAATAAAAAAAATCCCAGATTTTGAGTACCTGGCTGGCTGAGCTGGTGGAGTACGTGACTCTTGATCTCAGAGTCATGAATTCAAGCCCCCTGTTGGGCTAGAGCTTACTTAAAAAACAAACAAACAATCCCAGGGTGCCTGGGTGGCTCAGTCAGCTAAGTGTCTGACTTCAGCACAGGTCATGATCTCACGGTTTGTGAGTTCAAGCCCCACATCGGCTCACTGCTGTCAACACAGAGCATGGTTTGGATCCTCTGTCCTCCTCTCTCTGTCCCTCCCCTACTTGTGCTCTCTCTGTCTCTCTCTCTTAAAAATAAACATTTAGGGGCGCCTGGGTGGCTCAGTCGGTTGGGCGTCCGACTTCGGCTCAGGTCACGATCTCGCGGTCTGTGAGTTCCAGCCCCGCGACGGGCTCTGGGCTGATGGCTCAGAGCCCGGAGCCTGCTTCCGATTCTGTGTCTCCCTCTCTCTCTGCCCCTCCCCCGTTCATGCTCTGTCTCTCTCTGTCCCAAAAATAAATAAACGTTAAAAAAAAAATTTTAATAAAAAAAAATCAAAAATAAATAAACGTTAAAAAAAAATAATAAACATTTAAGGAGTGCCTCAGTAGCTGAGTCGGTTGAGTGTCCGACTCTTGACTTCAGCTCGGGTCATGATCTCAGGGTTGGTGGGTTTGAGCCCCGTGTCCAGCTCTGTGCTGGTGGCACAGCATGGAGCCTGCATGGGATTCTCCTCCCTCTCTCTGACCCTCCCCTGCTCGCTGGCTCTCCCTCTCTCTCTCAAAATAAATAAACGGTGCATGAATAAATAAATAAATAATTTTTTGAAAATCCCCAGGCTCACTCCGATTGGACCAGCTAGGGTCATGGGCCAACCCTGAGCCAATCAGTACAGCCAGGGGTTCCTGGGCACTGATTGGTCAAGACCAAGTCACGTACTCTGCGGTGGAATTTGAGAGTACCCGGGCTGAAGTTCTTTAAGAGGCAAACTGGACGCCATTTCAGGAGATTATTGCCAAGAGAAGGACGATGGGATGGCTGCTGGTGACAAAAACAACATATGTCCCCTGGTACCTTATGGAATCCTCACCAGCAGCTCCTTCCTGCCAGAGATCTGCTCTCTGCCAAGAGCCTCACAGCTGGGCCCCAGCATGGGTGCATGTGAAATGAGGTTGTCTCGAGTGACCACCTGGCTCTTGTTGCTGCATTTCTGCTGCCAAAGGCAGCAGCCTTGACAAAGAGCTCACGAGGGCGTACACCCTCCAAGCTGGGTCCCTTGGCTATGCTCAGGATCTCACGGAATCCCGGCCAGCCACAGGCTGCTAGGCCTTCTCGGTAAATTGCGCACACGCACTAGGTACCATTCCCCTAGTATATAAGGTCCGTGTTGCAGGCAGCCTTAGAATGTTTCAGCCGTTTCCTAATTCGAGCTCTCATCGCCTCTCTGAACTCAGACCAGACCCTGTGAGCAGAGGCTGAGGTCTCTGAAGAGGCAGGCCTGAGGAGAGCACTGCCCCCTTCCCTGGCTGGCCCCACCCTTGCCTTCAAAGGCTTAGAGCTAGGGGTTGACAAGCGGCTACACTGCAAAATTGTACTACCCCAAGGAGAGCTGGGACCAGAATTTCCATCCCCGTGAAGCAGCTTTCACCAGGCAGGGACCACACAGTGGCCAGGGCCTGAGGCGGGCAGGGATGGCCCGTATCCAGGACATAGGAGGCCTCAGAGGAAGCATGGCAGAAGGCTGGGCACTGGGGATGTAGGCCGTCTTTGGACCCGTGGGCCGGCGTTGGCAGCCGAGAAGAGGTGGGACCAGACCCTGGCGCTCGGGCCTGGGGCAGCCTGGCAGGCAGCTCAGAGCACCAGGGAGTGCCTCTGGGAGCCTGGGACCTCCAGCCCCCAATTCCAAGGAGCAGAGGCTCCTGGGACTGTGACTTAGGTCAGCAGTCACGGTGAATAGCGAGCAGAGATGGCCAAGAGCTGGACCTGCCCTAGAAGGGTGCTGTGTACACCAAGCATTTGACCAGAGTTAAGCAAGAGGGAGCTCGGGGGACCGGAACTCAAGGTAGACACAGGAGGAACTGCCCCTGACCTCAGCTCGACTCTGGAGGGTCCTGGGGTCTCCCCTTGAGGAAAATAAGGACCAGATTCCTGGGCCATCAGCTGCCCAGAGGAAAGGCTTGCGAAATGACCACTGACTCTCAGGTCTGATTGGGGCTCCAGAAACAGAGAGGGAGGAAGGTCTTTTTGTGGGGTGGGGGTGGCTGAGGTTGCGCTCCCCCAGGCTAGGGCCCCTGAAGGGCTCTTTCCCGGACTGAGCAGAATCCAGCAGAGCCCCCTGCAGTTCCTCTATGTCCACCAGAGGGAGCCCGTCCCTTGCAAATCTTCCAATTTGGGCCGTGCGGGCAGCCTGGCCCACGGAGGGGACTTTGGGAGGAAGATGGATGCGTAGAACAGGTTGTCTGAGAACAGGTCCCCAGGGAGTGACAAATAGTGTAGCGGCCTTTAGAAGGACTAGTGCCAAAGTGCCAAAGGCAGCAAAGGGCTATTCCAGGCCGAACTTCGGGGGGCGAAGCGATGCGGTGAGGCCATGTGGCTGGGACAGAGGGTGCCGGGAGCTAGGTGTGGACATGGGACATTAAGAAAGCAAGCCCTGGGCCTGGCTCATGACTCACACTCTTGTTCCCATTGTGCAGAGGAGGACAGGGAAGCCCAGCAAGGTTCAGTTACTTGCCCATTAACACAGCTGTCAAATCTGCGTCTGGATGGGGCTAAGCCTCTTACCTCTTTTCTAGAAGTTTTGAGGATAGTAGTTCCTTCCAAGCCCGAGGGAGCCTGGGAGCCTGATGCCAGCTCCATGCGTTGCCTTCTATGTTGCCTTCTTTGCCCCTTGGGCTAGAGACCCAGCCTGGGCTATGGGCCTTGGGAACATCTGCAGGACCGAGCTGCCCTGGAGCTGGTCAGCCTTGCCTGGAGAAGCCACCAGCCCAGCCTGTGCGGGACACATGGGGTGGGTGCTCAGGGCCAGAAGTTCCTTCCTACTGAAGCCTTGATCTGACCCCGACCCTGGCAGCAGTTTGGGTGCAGTTCAGTGGGCGACAGGCAGCCTGGGGCTTGAGCAGCCCAGGACTCGCCACACTTGTCTTCACAGGCTCCAACACCTGTGCAGGGCAAGCCCCCCACCCCCCGCCAGAATGGGGTGCCCAGCAGAATCCACGAACGAGGGTGGGGGAGACAAAGGTGTGGAATGCTGTCTCACAACCCGGAGGTGCCCTGTGGTGTCCGGAGAGCACTGGGCGCACATGTAAATGAACGAATGAATGAACGAACGAATGAATGAATGAATGGAATCGGCAGAATACTGTGTGCAGGGAAACGTGGTAAACAAGGCACGGGGACAGCCAAAAAACACACAAACCGGTAAAATATACGAGCTCACATTGTGAGACCTGCTTTGTGGTTGAGGGACAGAACCGGGGAAGGCCTTCTTTAAGTCAGGGACAGGGACGGCCTGTCTGGGGAGGTAACACTGGCACTGAGACCTAACATGGATCGAGTCATGAGAAGTTTGGGAATCAGACATCCCTGGGGCAGGAGTGGCAAGTGCAGAGTCCCTGCGGGAGGACCAAGCTTGCCTTGGACACAAGGAGGCTAATGTGCTGGGGAGCGAGGGAGGCGGGGCCTGGGATGAAGGGAGAGGTGGCCCTGGGCTCAGAGCTTTCACTTACTGAGAGGGACAGCATCTAGCTCTGTGTTCCCTGGTGTGACTTAATGCCCTGTGTCTTCTTGCCGGGCCCTCGTCCTGGCCTATCTTGTTCGTACCTCGGCCTCGGTTACTCTGGCCCAGCCCAGGCCTCTCTTCTGCCCCCAGACCTGTGCACCCGACAGCCTCTGACAATTCACCTCAAACACAGCAAGGTTTCCGTGCAGGTCTAGACCTTCATCTCCAGCCCCTTCCACGTGGCAAGTGGCTCCTCCCTGTGCCGAAGGGCTCAGGCCCCAGCCTGGGGTCGGGGATCCTGGCCTCCAACACCCAACCTATCCCGGAGTCTTGACACTTTACCCCATGTTGTATCTCAAATGCACCTGTTTCTCCTCCACCCAGGACTTCTTCTTAATCCAGGACCCCTGCCTCCGCAGATGTCACTTCAGTGCTTTCCAGGGAGTTTTCCTACTAAAGCCATTCCATGGCTTCCCCCCAAATCCTACCTCAGCACCTGGTGCAGACTGCCCACCCCCTTTGCCCGTGCGCTCTTAGCACCCTCCTGCATCAGGGCCTGGCCGCGCACCGCTGGTGCCCCGCCACCCCCCCCCCCCCCCCCCCCCCCCCCCGATTTCATCCTCCTGGCCTTTCCAGTCTCAGCTTCAGTGCTGCCTCCCCAGGGAGGCCCTCCCTGCTGTCGGGACCCCTTGTCCTGGTGCTCAGAGTCCCCTTGTCCAAGATTCTCCTTAAAGAGTTGTGGATGGGTACCTCAGCTAACATCCCCCTCCCCCCAACCCCTCACTGCCCACGGGTGTTTTGAAGACTCCTTAATGCAGAGCAGGGCCTGAGGTGGAGGGAGGGCAGAGGGAGACGGGAGCGATTGTCAGGAGAGGGTTGTCTCTTTGGATAAAGCAGTGGGTAAGTCAGCTCAAGTGCGAGGCAAGAACTCCCACATACCGTGTTGGGAGGTAGGGAGGGTGCATGGTTTTTGTCCCCACCTCCTCCTCTGCCCACTCCTGCCTGTGGCATAGGCTCAGGCACACCGACCTGAGACGTATCCCTCCTGAGGATGGATCTGTGCACCACCCCCTTCCAGCCCCCTTTCCCTCTCATCCCTGCGTATCTAAGAGCAAGGCATCTTTAAGACCGAATTCGGGAGGGACAGAGGAGGCCCAGGGTCCCCCCAGCGGGTGGCAGAGCCCATACATTTACATGCTCAGTGAACAGGCCCCTCACAGTGGGTCCTGCAGCCTGTTAGCCAGTAGGACTTCAATCTCGCTGACAGCCTAGAGAATGGGTACCACCACGATTCAGGGGCACACACTAGGGATGCCTGTAGGAGGCTTCTGCTTGTGAAGCTCATCTTCAGGCCTCAGGCAGCTTAGGGGGCTCCAATAGCTCCCTCTCCCTGAGGGCTTGAGCTTGAGGTCACCGTTGCTTCACTCAGCTTTCCTCACTGCTCACAACCTGTGTCTGAAAATCCGAAGTGCCCACCTACCACCTTCAACTGAGCTCAAGGGTCAGGCTGGCCTGCCCTTCTAACCAAGGTCCTACTTCCTTCTCCAGGCTGGAGCTTGGAAAATTAGGGCAAGGCTGCATTAGCGCCCTGAAAAGTTTAAAGGGACCAGAAGGTGGCATATGCCACATGCTACCACCAGGGGGAGCCACTGTGGCCACACTAATTGGGAGGCCCCAGCAGGAAAGGCCCAAGTTGTCAGTTATCCTACGGGGGGGGGGCGGGAGGCAGCCTGGCTGGGGTCTTGGCCCCGGGCTCACATCTGGCCAGTGCAGACCCCAACCCTAGGGCCTGTTCCTCTGGAGTCCCTGGGGCTGCAGACATCACACCTTCCAGGGTACCCAATGAGGAGGTCGTGGGACGACCCTATGAGGTAAGCAGGAGACCGACCCAGGTTAAGCAGCTCGCCCTTCAACCCGGAACTCCAGGGTCCTTCCCCACGTCTTGGTGGCCTGTCGTGGCTCAGTCGCTGACCACCATGGCCACCCACCATGCAGCCCAACGGGCATATCCATCCTCCTTGCAAACTGAGGATTTTGGCCCACTATCCCCAGGAAACATAGCTGGGCTTGAGCTCAAGACCCTCCCCCTCCCATCTTCACCCCCTCCTCAAGTCTAAAGAGAAATGAAACACAGAAAAAACAGGCTTGAGACAGCTTTGTTAGAACAACTCAGCAAAATAAAATTCCGGTTTATTGTTGGACAACATTGTTTCACACATACATCAAACAGGCCAAAAAAAATAAACAGCAACTTCATAGACAAAAAAGGAAAAAAAAGAAACCTTTTATCTTTGGCCTTTTTAACCATCTCATACAAACCAACTACTTATAGTACAGCTAAGTACATACACAAAAAAAGTTACTGGAATGCTCGGAATAAGATTGTTTTTTTGTTGTTGTTTTTGCTTTTTTTACAAGGTTTTTTTTCTCCTTTGAGATTATAATGAACATGGTCACACCACAAGTAAAGTCAGAAGTAGGACAGAGAACGCTCCGAAGGCTGGTTTGGTCATCCGAGATCATTAAAAATGGCTGACCCCTAACAATATGTACAAAAATATAAAATGTAAATAAAAAATACAAACAAATTTTCCTTTTTAAAGTACTTTTAAGAAAAAAAGCAGGGCCTTGGAAGTTTTGGTTCTTTTTTCCTCCCCTGTTGCAAATTCACGTTGTGGTTTTGGTTGGGTGGCGGAGAGCGTGTGTCATCTGCGGGTGGCGCTGCCCGCGTGGGGCGGGCGGGCGGGACTCTCTACTCGAAGGTGACCACGTTTAGATTCTGAGACGGGAAGTGGAGGGTGAACAGGTCACGGTGGCCTTTTTTTGTTTTGTTAAGTTTAACTTTTCCTTTTTTGCTGTCTAGTCATCCTCGTCGGTCTTCTGCTTCTTGGCGTCGACATCGTCATCCTGGGCAGAGAAAGACAGTCAAGGCCCCTGCGGCGCCCCCACCGCTTGGCATAGCCAAGCAGGGGCCGGGCACTGGCCCCTCCAGAGGCTTCCAGAGCTCTGGGAAGGCAGGCCTAGGTTCCTTCCTATTCCTGCTCAAGACAAGGGAGCCTGCCTTTCAGGACCACTCACCACCCCAGACTCCAATCGGCGGCCCCTCGGGCGGTAACGCCTTAGCCCCCAAGCCACACCCAAGCCAGGACCCACCTCATCATCTTCAGCTGCCCGTTTGCCCGTAGCTGCCTCAGCCTCCTCATCTTCGTCTCCATCCTCTTCCTCACCTGCAGAACCAAACCCCAGGGTAAACCATGCTGCCTCCTCAACTAAGGGAAGAATCTTGGTACCCTGCCCACCCAGCGACAGCCAGAACTTGGCGGGGGGAGAGACACGCAACACCACAGCGCCTCAGGGGATCTGCCAGGAACAGAATCGCCAGGACAAGAGACCCCTGATCTCTGCAGCCCGACAAACAGGGCAGCCAGGGTACCACACCAGCCACACCGGCACAAGTCTTCGGAGGAAGAAAAAGGGCCCACATAGCCGGCTGCACCCCAAGAGGACAGATGAACAGATCAGTGCGCGGAAGGCACCAAAGGGAGTCAGTGTGGGTGCATAGGGCACAGCTCCGCCTCACTAGCCTACGACAAAGTCCGAACTCCACAGTACAAACCCGCCTGCAGGGGGTCCACCGGTCTCCAACCCCAGAAACCCCCAGTTCCTGCCCCTTTTCTAGACAAAGCAAGGGAAAGGTGACCCCAAAAGGGGAGATGAACAAGGCTACTCACCGTCACCTTCCTCCTCCTCCTCTTCTTCCTCTCCCCCTTCTTCCTCTTCTTCATCTACCTCATTGTCAGCCTCCTGCTCCCCATTTTCCTCATTCTCCTCGACAGAAAACATAACCAGGTTGTTAATGAGAACAGGCCATCGGTCCTGCCCCATCCCTTCCCCGGGACCCCACCAGTGCGTCTACGGTCCCAGACCAGCTAAGAGAACTCATCAGTTCATCTTCCTAAAGCTCCACCAGGGGACCACCATGCAGGAACTGCCCGAGGGCTCAGCCTCCTCCCCTAACCAGGATTAAACCCAAGCTGGAGTGAGAACTTCCTGGCCGGGAGCAGTTAGGGGTCATGGGGAAGGTGGACACTCACAGCGTTCCCATTAGCAGGGGCGTCTCTTCCATTCTCCGCCTCCTCCACAACTTCCTTCTTCTCCTTTAAGTCCTTCAAAAAGTAAGAGGGAACCAGTAAGTCTTTTTGAGAAACCCAGGGCTGGCAAAGAGGCCCAGGACTCAAGGCATGTATGTACCGCTGATGTGGGTGTCCTAACAGCCCCGTATTACACTTGGAAACTCTGCAAGGAAGGGCCACAGGATACCCAGGGTGTCTGTGGTCAAGATTTCCTCCGATTTCTCAACCCTTAAGAAACACACCAAAAAGAGTCCCCTACAGTTGTTCCCACCATCCCTTACTCATGCTTCTTAGGAAAAGAGCCACTGTGGCACCACAGCCTCAAACCCGTCTGGCTGGGCAGACGAGCCCGGGAACACTTCACTCTCACACACCCATCACAGACTGGTTTCCAACCAGAGGGAGCTCCGCCTCTCACAAATCCTCCTTGGAAGACAGCAGGTATGCGCCATAAATAAATAAGGTAATGGAGGGAGGGCCCGGGCGCTGCGGGGAGAACTCCCGTGGGCGGGTTAGCCTGGGAAGGGAATGGGAGGAAGCAAACAGGCAGAACTGGGGAGGCCGCCTTAGAGCCGAGCTTAAGCTCCAAGCCCACCGTAGCCCAGGACCTGCAAGGGCAGGTCTTTGGAAAAAACCCGAACCCACCAATCCCCTATATGTGACAGCTGTCCCAGGAGGTCCCAGACCGTTGCCGGGAAATGCACCCCAGCTTGGGTGACTCGACCCTTGTTCAGATGCGCGCGGCCCGGAGCTCCCCATCTCCCTCCCAGCTTCTCGCTGTCCGCGCGGCGGCTCTCAGCGTTCGGCCGCACCTCGAGGAGTGGACACGGTCCAAAGGGCAACGCCGTCGGGGGCGCCCCAAAGCCCCGTAACTTTTTCCACCTGGCACTGCCGAGCCGGCTGCCAACACAAACAGGCGTCGGGCCGGGCGCCGGTGCAGCTCGGCCTCCATCCAGTGAGCGGCCCCGGGGCACCTGTCGGCCCCATTACCCCGGGCCGACGGGCCGCGAACCCAGGCACCGCCCGCTCCCGCCCCCTGGCGGCCGAAGCCCCGGGGAGCGGGTGGGGGCGGGGAGAACGCGGCGCGCAGGCGCGCAGCCCCCGCCCGGCGGGCTTTGCGCGCGGACCTCGGCACGCACCGCGCGCGCGGAGCACGTGGCCCAGGGCCGCCGAGTGCGCCCCTGACCCTGGAGACCCGGGGCGTGCGGGCTGCGCTGGCCCGGCCACTGCGCGACTTGCGCGCCGGTCTTTCCGGGTCTCTCGACGCCCCCACCACGGGCCTCGACGCGTGGGCCTGCGTCTCGCATTTGGCGGGCAAAGTCCCGCGGGAGGCCGCCCCGAAGTCCACAGGGCTTTCTCAGACCGGCAGCCCGAGGCCGTCGGGGACGCGCTCCACGCGCTATTTATTCCCGGCGGGAAATTGCCTAGAAGGAAAGCGAACGCGGACGTCCGCACCGGGAAGGGCCGACCCTTCCACCCCCGACTAGTTCCCGGGCTGGGCCCAGAGGGGGCCGGGCTGAAGCCCTTGCGGAGATCCCAGTCGCCAGCTCCACTCCGCAGGGGGAGTCACCCCTGGGAGAGAGCCAGAGGTGACGCCAGGGGCACAGAGGTTAAGGAGACGCCAAGGTGACTCGTCCCCGTCCCCGTAGGGGCACGAGAGAGGCGCGGACAAGAGCCTCAGGGTAAAAACGCCGATGTGCCTTAAAGTGCCGCGCTCCCGCTGAGGGCGGAGACGCTCGCCGCGCGGGCCGCGGAAACTAGCCGGCGCGCAGGACCAGAGCTGCGCCAAACGCCCAAGACCTCAAAACCGAGGGCGGTGAACCCGCAGCACCAGTCTCCCAAACACCTCTGGCGCCCGGCTTGACCCCGCAACGGGGCAGCCGCGGCCACAGCTTTTGTTCGTGTCCGCGTCGCCTCCGGAGCGGCCGCGCACACGGTGCTTCCCGGGCAGCCGCGGGGGGCGCCCATCGTCGCCGCGGCGCGCCGTTCCTTCACTTTCCGTTTCCTCCCCAACGGCGCGTGGGCTCGCCTCCTCCACAGCCAAACCCGGCACCGCTGAATTATTGAAGCTGGGCGGCTGCTCCCGGAGCACTCTCCCCGGAGGACGCCTATCCCCGCCCTCCCTGAGGGCCCCCAGGGCGGAGGAGACCTTCACACCTCCGCGGAGACAATCGACGTAGCGGCCGGCTGACCCGCTGCCCCACTCCGCCTTATCAGAGCTTAGTCCCGATAAAGCTCCTCGGACCCGCTGCAAGGCGCGAAACGAGGCAGCCCGGCTCCGAACAAAGAGCAGCGCCGCCGGCGGGCGCTCGCTGCGGAGCCGCCACTTCCCGCAGCCGACCCGCGCCTGCAACGCGCACCCCCCCCAGCACTTCCGATTCCAAACGCGCTCGAGTTTCAAAGTTATTTCCGTGTGCCCTGCGGGCTGACGACCCCCAGCCCGGCCCCTCTCCTCCCGCCACTGTTCAGACGAGTCACAAACAAGTTTCAGGAGCTGTGCGACACCCATCACCCGAGCCCCTCAGCCCCCGCACCCGCCCTCGGGACCCCGAGGGCACCCCGGCCCACTCCTCGACGGGCATCACGTCTGCCCGCAGCGCTTCCCGCCCCCTCCCCCGCACACAAAAGAGTGGGCTGCCGGGGGGCCTAGGCCGGGGGCGAGCAGTCTCTCCACAGGAAGAAACGACAGCGAGCTTGGGGCAGCCCAGCCGTCGCGCGCCAAACACCGCTCCGGCGGCAGCCTTCGGACCCCGAAGGGGCGGGCGGCGTCCAGCCTCACCTTGGTGGTGATCTCGGAGCTGGTGTCCACGGCCGCGTCTGACATGATGGGGCACGCCGGTGATCCGATGCAGCGGATTAAAAGGAGAGCGAGAGTTCGAGGACTCTGGCGACAAAGCTGCCGGAGTCCGGGGTGGCGGAGGAGGCGCGCGGCGGAGGTGGTTGCGGCGAACGGGAAGCCGGACGCAGGAACAATGCAAAGATGGCTTTTCAGAGCAGCCAGTGGGGAACTCACGCGGCGCCAGAACCTTTAATATAGATTAGTGGGCGGCGCTCGGCCTCCTCTGCCCGAATGCTATTGGCTGAGCACAGGGAGCGGGCGCTCGCTCATTGGCTCGATTCCGAACAATGGGCAAGCGTGCTTAAAGCGGCAGTGCCTTGGTGCGTCCCGCGCTGCGCAGTCGCCGGCCGCACTGTCATTCAGGGCCTTAGTTTGCCGGGTCTCGGCGGCGCCGGCGCCGTGGGGGAGGGGCGCGCGAGCGCGCTCTGGGCGCGCGCTCCCGCAGCTGTTTTGCTGGGGCTGCTGACGCAGAAAGCCAAAGCGCGGCAAAGCTGCCCGCCCAGCCCCCCCGTCTTCCCCTCCCCGCTGCTGCTCGGAAGGAGGGGGAGGGAAGAGGAGGCGGCGACCGGCGCGCACGACGGCTGCCAGCGAGGGGGAGGGGAGGGGAGGGGAGGGCCGGGTGCTGGGCTGCGCTCGCCCGGGGCGGTGCCCTGTGCAGTGCCCGGGGAGGGGCCCGCCCCCCGCTCCTGGGCACCTTCAACCAAGAATTGTCCCATGGCAAGTGGGCGGTAGCCCTAAGACGATCATTGAGGGCGCGAGGCCGAGACCCGCGCTCCTAGGCCGCCCCGTCTTTACGTCGTCAACATCCTCTGCCCAGCCCCAGACGCCCGTCTTTGAAGAGGTGACCCCTTTGCCCACCACCAGCCCCGGCGTTGGCCGCCTGAGCCACCCGACGAGCGGGCTCCGTGCCAAGCATACTCTCTGGGATTCGTGCTTCGAGGGGAGTCGTGGGCCGGTGCAGGCTCCTGCCTTCGAACAGGACAATCCCACGGGCGTCGCACCACACAGCGGTCTCCGCACCCCAGGGCATTGGACAGCACCCCGGACCGTCACTGCCGTCGTGACAGCCTCTGGGAGCCTCCTTCCACGGCCCGGCCATCGAGTCTACCCTCTCTCACCGCCCTTAAGGGGCTGCGAGGGGCACATGAGCTTATACACTGAGGGTTTACTGGGGGAAATAATCGTCCTTTAGACCAGTTGGGCTAGTCCTTGGGGACTCCTTGAAGTTTGGGGCGCCATTTAGGGAACCACGCGGAGCCCTGAGAAGAGAACCATCAAGGCGCCACACTCAAGATGGCGTTGGGCTCGGTAAGCGTGGCGTGACGTGGCGATCAGATCACGCAGACGATCCGAAAACCGCAGGCTACACCCTCCTTATTGCAATCGCGCTTGGCTGTCGAAGTAAGAGGCCAGCCGTGTGGGAAGAAAGATTAGAATAGATGGGAAAACGTTCCAGAAAAAAAAATAAATAAACTCTCTGTGCCGCACTCAACATGGCGACAGATAGGGTTCATCCCCGTGTTGCCAGAAGGGGGCGCCCGACACGGAAGGCGGGACTCCGGAGGAACGGGCGCACACTGGCTGAGAGTGGCGGGCGAACACAAAGTTGACGCTTTGCGTCCTGCCATTGGCAGGTTCCGCTGTCTGTCTCTTGGGGCTGCCGATCTGGGAATGGAGAAAACCCGGAGTCTTAAGTCGTGGAGGAGGGACGGATGCCAAATCCAGTAGAGCTTCAAGTGAGGAACGGGAGGAGAGACTGAGTCGCCCTTCTTGTTTCTCTTAGGTCAGGGGCTCGCTGACCCCATTCCCACCTCGAGACTCCCTTTGCTGAGCTTACCACGCATCCGCCTGGCTGCCTCCTATGACCCGGGACTCCGCTGCCCCGCCGGGAGGAGGCACGGAGTGCAGGGGCGCCACCTGGGTCTGGGCCCCCTCCCCGCTTCCCCTGTCCCGCACGCGTCAGGCCCGCATCCTGGTTCACATCTGTCAGTCTGGCCGTTGGGGCTTTTCCCAAGCGACTTGTCCTCTGGGAAGAGAGAAGCCCGGGCTCCCTGTCCTTTGGCCGGGAGAAACGTAGGACAGGTGCTGGAAAGGGCGGGAGCATCGCGCCACCTCCTGCTGCCTGGCGGTCGCCATCCCGTCCCGGGTACGCGGCAGCGGAGGGGGCGTCTGCGGGTCTCCGTCCTGCCCCCAGGCACCCCAATGGCTGGAAGTGGGATTTTCGGCAGGGTGGGCGCGCGTCAGTCCAAGGGACTCGCAATAGTATCCCCAAGGACCACGCGTCCCAACTCTTTGTTCGGTCCCTTCCTCCCCCGGCCAGCTGCCTTTATTGCGGCGTGGACCTGGGGCGGTTCTTCGCCCCAGAGGAGGAAAGGGTTTGTTGTCCGCTGCCGCTGTGATCTCCTCCTTTGTGCCACAGTCTCCAAGAACTGGAGGGATTGTGCGGCATCGTAAATGAGGCAGGACAGCGCCTTCTACCTTCCTTGCATCCATTAATCTCTGGTTTACCCTAGAAGGAATTGTTCAGTCCACAAAACCCAGATGCAGCGAGAGCTTGGTCTGTGCCACATCTAAGCAATTGAGGCTTCTAACCTCCCTGGATGGTGACCTTGGGCAGTCTGTATATCCAAGCTGAAAACTGGACATGACTTCTGGATTATGGCTCAGGGGCAGGGGCAGGGGCAGGGGTAGGGGCGGGGTGCGGGGGAGGGGGCGGTGAGAGCGTAGGGGAGTGGTTCTGGGCAATGCTGCAGAGCTGGGTGAGCGTGAATTTCCCTCGAAGAACTGCTTTGCCTGACCCTGTCCCCCTCCCCACCCCCTGTCCCCCAAGCTGTTAGCTCTGCTAGAAGCAGTAAGGAAGGTTCCTGCGCACCTGGTTCTGGAACCAGTATTTACATTCAGCAAGCATTCACTGAGCGCTTGCTGTGTACATAGCAGGGAGTCTTTGGCTCACCCCTCAAGCATTTTCATTTATCCTCTGCATCTTGCAAGGTAGACAGGACAATTATAGGGTTGAATCATACGAAACTGATGTTTTTGTAGGTCAAAACCAATTGAAAATCAGCGAATTTGTACGTTCAGCCTCCAATATGATATCACTTTACTTGTAACAAGTCAAAAGAGCAGACCAAGGATTATAGCAAGGAACTTGAAGTAACCAAGTGAATCAGTGACCAAGCTGGGGCTAAAATCCTAAAATGAAAGACTCTGCCTTGTTAGATGTGTCCTGGAGCAGAAGTGGCCTCCTTGGACCTCCTTGGACTCATAAGTGACGGAGTTATTTAGGCTATCAAGAGCCTCCGTTCCTCCAGGGACAGGCCACTCACATCATCTTTGCTGTTTCTGAATGGCTGTTCTTCCTGTCCTCTGTCACTTCCACTCACTGATACATCTCTGTCCTTTGCTGCTTCTGTGGCCTTTGAAACCTCCCAAGATGAGCTGGTATGCCCTGTTAGACCACATTTCCACGTGCATGTCAGAGGTGCCCTGGGCTTAGGTTAGAGCTTCTCTAAGGCAGGGGCCCCAAGTGGCCCCCAGGCAAGTTTTGTTTTTAAGGAATTTGTATAAGGACACCTCTGGGTTACCTACACATTCTCCAGTTGGGACCACAGGCCTCTCGCTGCCAGGCCTGAGTCACACTTATTTCACCTGTCTGGCCCTGTAGGCACTTATGTTTGCAACCCTTGCTCCTAAGCCATTTCCAATGTATTCCTGATTGGTTGTCTCACAAGTCTGCTTGATTCCCAAAAGACCAAAAAGGTTATAAACGCTGGTAAAGCTGCCTGGGTTCATATCCCAGTCTTGCCACATGCTAGCTGTGTGAAACTAGGCAAGTCATTTCCTCACCTCTAAAAAAATGGAGAGGATAATAACAGTTGCCTACCTTCTGGGGTTATGGTGAGAATTGAACTGGTTAATATTCAGAAAGTGCTTAGAAGAGTATCTGGCACATCCATCCATCCAGGAAAACCATCGGTCTTCTCAGGGCCCCATTTTCCAGCTGCTTTCTGCACCTAAGTGGATAGGTTTCGGTGTCTGCAGGTCTCTGGGCAAAGGAACAATGTCTTCAGCAAATTCTTCCCATATTCAGTGGGAAATGAGGGCACCAGCCTAGCGGAGTTTCCGGAAGCCGATGATTTGGTGCCCAACATGCTCAGCAGCCCCTCTGGCCTCAGAGGAATGACAGAGTCTGGGAGGCAGCCTGAGTGGAGCAGGCCTCAAAAACTCCCGCCTTCCCGCCCTTCAGAAACCCAGGCGTTTCAGGCTGTGGTTTCCTTGCCCGGGCAGAAGGGCCTGGGGAGCTGCCAGGGGCCTTTCAACTCTCCCGCCTTGCCGAGCCCGGATGGGATTGTGTAAGAGCCACCCCCCACACGCCTGCTCCCCTGTGCAGCACGTCCGGGCCTGCCCTTTCTCCCGGGGAGCTGTGCCAGAAGGCCCTGGTACCTACACAGGTCTGGCAGCTCCTGCCAGAGGTCCAAGAGGCTCCTGCCTGGCAGGGGGAGGGTGGGGGACATCTCTTGATGTTCAGGGCCTGCCCCCAAACATGCCAAACTGGAGCTCTGGTTGGAGACTAGATAAGGAGGCTGGGGGAGGTGTGTGTGCTGTGTCCATGGCCACCGCCGCCTCCTGAGCACGCTCGCGCCATGGTGCCCGTTCTGGACTCCCGTGCACGTGCCCCCCCCCCCATGCTGTCTCCAGGAATCTTCTGCCTGCCCATGCCGTTTCCCAGCCCCTCTTCCCTGCATCCATCTGTGTGTGTGTGTGTGTGTGTGTGTGTGTGTGTGTGTGCACGCCTATTTGCATAGCTCAAGCTCCGTGGGTGTTTTGCTTAAGCTCTGGTTACCGTTCGTGAGTGCGTGGGCCCGGCATCATGCTGGCAGGTGAAGGTGCTGGTGGGGGGGGGGGGGTGGTGCACGTGTGCCGGCACATCAGTCTCCCTGCCCCGTGAATGCCTGTGAGGGAGGCGCATCCAAGGAAAGGTTAAACACCTATATGTGACATGAGGAGGCATTGAACTGGACATCTCCACACCTGTCCCTTCTTGCCACCTGGCCCCACACGGAACCCAGCAAGACAGGAGTCTCCAGTGGGTCCTAGATAAGGGTCTGTGTGCCCCCTCCAGGTCAGAAGTAAGCTCGAAGTTGGGGAGAGGTAGCTTGGAATGTCTGCTTTCCTCATCTCTGTTAATCTCAAACGGGTCTCTTCCCTTCACCCCTGGCAGAGAAGCCACCTCCAGCCATGTTTACGGGGAGAGGGTGTAAGGTGTGGAGGACGCACCACCAGCCAGAATTTACTCATTCTCTCACACCAAAGTGGAGTACGGACAGAGTGACCAACTCTCCAGGTTGTTCCAGGACACGGGGCTTCTCAGTGTTACAACCAGGAAACTCCCAGGCACCCTGGGACACGCTGGTCACACTGGTTCAGTCCTTGTCCACAAGCGGGTGAGAATGGCGTTTCTGAAGAAATCTATAAGCACCGCCAAGAAGGGTCCTGTGGCCCCCGATCCCAAAACAGCCCCCCACTTGGATTCTGCTTGTCTTTGCCGTGGAGGATCCAGGGTGACGCTGGGAGCATTTGGTTTGCACATGGCAGAGCAGAAGGATTGAGGGGCTTAGCGAAGATCACAGAGCAAGCTGGCGGCGCCCGGATCAGGACCTCCCGCACCCTCCCGAGAGGGCTCTCAGCTGCCATGTGCCGGGAAGGCTGACATGCGCAGTGACAGTCACGAGCACGGGAATCTTTTTCTAGATCCAGGTGGGAGCCAGGGCCTCTAGAGCAGGGGGAGAAGTCTCAGACTCCTTTCAGAAACACTCTCTCCAGGGCACCTGGGTGGCTCAGTCAGTTGCACGTCCAACTTCCGCTCAGGTCATGATTTCACGACTTGTGGGTTCCAGCCCCGCGCCCGACTCTGTGCTGACAGCTCAGAGCCTGGAGCCTGCTTCGGTTCTGTGTCTCCCTCTCTCTCTGCCCCTCCCTGGCTCTTGCTCAGTCTCTCTCTCTCTCTCTCTCAAAAAGTAAAATAAAAACATTAAAAATTTTTTAAAATACTCTCTCAAAAAGTAAAACAAAAACATTAAAAAAAAATTTTTTAATAAAAAAAAATGTCCTCTCCACTTAGGGGAGCCTGGGTGTCTCAGTTAGTTGAGTGTCTGTCCAACTTCGGCTCAGGTTATGATCTCACAGTTTGTGAGTTCGAGCCCTACATCGGGCTCACTGCTGTCAGCACAGAGCCCACTTCGGATCCTTTGTCCCCGTCTCTCTCTGCCCCTCCCGTGCTCACACTTTCTCTCTCTCTCTCTCTCTCTCTCAAAAATAAATAATAAGGAAGGAAGGAAGGAAGGGAGAGAGAGGGAGAAAGAAAGAGAAAGAAAGAAAGAAAGAAAGAAAGAGAAGGAAAGAAAGAAAGAAAGAGAAGGAAGGAAAGAAAAAGAAAGAAAGAAAGAAAGAAAGAAAGAAAGAAAGAAAGAAAGAAAGAAAGAAAGAAAAAAGAAAGAGGAAGAAAGAAAGAAATACTCCCTCCAAGAGGTTTTCTGAGAATCTCACAGGAGAGAAAAAGCATGGCTCTCACTGGGACGATTCTGCAGGAAACTCTCAAAGCAGGATGCAGCATTACCTCAAAACCCAAACCTCCCCAGGGAAGGGCAGCTGGCGTCCCTTTTCCAGGGAAATGTGAGCGCCTCGTGCCGTTAAAGCCTGAGAGGAAAGCTCGAGGTCACACACCTGAACTGCGAGCCGCCCCAGCCCCAGCGTCTTCCCCAGCTGGGGCACTTCTCAGTCGCTTGCCTGGGGCCAGGCCTTGCATGGCTCTCAGTGGCTTTCGCCAGATTGTGCCAGATTATGCCGTCTCTTGCCACCGAGGCGCTTTAGGAGTGTTACCTCAAAAGCATCAGCCAGACACCTCCCAATCCACTTGGCTCCTGGCAGGGCCTCAGTTTTCCCACTTGCTAAACGAAGAGAACATGGCACAGCTCCCAGGGAGAAAACAGCATGGCTGCTTGTCCATGCTCCTGGGCTGTTCGCAGGGCCACAGCGCTCTGAGGGGCAAAGTCCTTGGCCAAGACGTGCTTTTGAGATCCCCAAAGTATTTATCACCTTGTGGTGATCAGGCTTGGGCCATATGTCATACGTTGGAGGTGTCCCTCAATCGAGACTTTCAGGATGATAAAATGTATTCCAGAACGTTCTTCAGGAGTCACCACTACTATAAAGGCTGAATTTGGGTTCAGGGACATTCATGAAAGAATTCATGACATTCATGAAAGAGAGTCAAATGTGTTCTGAATACCTGCAGAAACAGATAAAAGGGAAATTAGAAATTGATGATTAATGTTAATGAGTGAGCCTACACGGGGGGTGCCTGGCTGGCTCAGTCAGCACAGCATACGACACTTAATCTCAGGGTTGTGAGTTCGAGCCCCACATTGGGCATGGAGCCTACTTAAAAAAAAAAAAAAAGTAAATAAGTGAGGCTACATGAAATGAAACAGCTCTTAGAGCAGGGAGGGATGAGCGTTAAGAATCTTAGCTCAGAATCCCAGCTTGTAATTAGTCAAAGCTCTCAGCTTCATGGAAGGCTGTCATCTCGCCGTGGTGGGGGTTCTCCGTGTTTGCTTTCTTCAGTCCCAGCCTCTCTTCGTCTCGGGGCCACTGGTGGGAATCGGCGCACAAGGGACTGGAGGATCCACCCCTAGGCTCAACTGACACTGGTTCCGTCCCCACCCTGTTCCCATTATCTGAGCTAAAATGAGAAGGGATTTCTGGACCGGGACAGTCACGTGAGTGCCCACCTCTCTGCGTGTGCCGTGAGCTGGTGGTGGCGGGGCGGGTCTGGCTGTGACCCCGCCCGGCATGGCCCCGTGCCCTGTATGCCTGGGGACGCTTCATCAAGAAATGCCCGCTGGATTGCTCTGAATCACATGGAATTGGGCTCGACATTTCACTGAGCCCCCATGCCAGGGTGTTGACACCTGCTTCGTGCCAGAGAAGGGAAAAATTGAACCTACTTCAAGCAGTTATGGCAAAGCACCCCCGCAGATGGAGAGGACGAAAAGGAGCCTCCTTCTACAGATGGAGGCGCCGGGACCCAAAATGGGAGACTGATCTGCCAGCAGAGGGGCCCCTGGCCAGGAATAGAGCCCCCCTTGGCCCTGGCTGCCAGGGCTCCGTGCCACCAGCCCTCCCTCTCACTGAATGACTGGAGCCCCGACTGACACTAGCTCTGGAAACTCAAGAGACCAGAGTGGCCAGGGGGTGCATCCTGGAGCAAGCGGGGCTCGGCAGGAGCCCCAAGTCAGGGCAGGATGTGCGGGTGAGAGCAGGAGTGAGAGTCTGGGCAGCTCCAACACGGAAGCGAGCCAGGCGAGTGCGTGAGGAGAGAAGGCAGCAGGAGGGGCACCAGGAAGGGGGGCTCTTCTGAAAGCTGGCTTGCCCCGACCGAACGGAGACATTTCAAGTGTGCACTTCCACTTTGTTGCACGACTGGAACCCTGCAGACCTGCCCCATCGGGGGCACGGTAAGGGACCATAGCCCCAACCCCAGCACGTTGCAGTAGAGAGGCCACGAGAGAGTGGTGGCCCTGCTTCCTGAACGATCTCTGGGCCAGATGTCGTTCTGAGTTCTAGACAAATCAACTGGTTCAGTCCCGTGAGGTTTGTTGTTATCCCTGCCTTCCGAAAGGGGAAACTGAGGCACAGAGCAGGCAGGTGCGGCCCAAAGTCAGTGGCGGAGCTGGGATTTGAAACCAGGCAGCCTGGCTCCAGAGCCCCCCAGCTCGCACGGGGAAAAGTCCCTGGTCCTAAGCAGCCCTACCACCACCAGGCTCTGCCCACCCCGCCTCTTCAAACGTCAGGGACAGGATCTTGGGGTTTCCTCTGTTGATCGCTAAGGAGTTTATTTTTACCCACTAAGGCTCTCATCCCCCAGCAGGTGTCTCTCAGGTTGCAGGAGATGACGAGAAGTCTTCCTCAGATTGGTGATTTCTGGTTGTGAGGCAAGATTTTTTCCAGTGGGACCCAGAGACCTGGGTGAAAGGGCACTCTGCAACTGTTTGTCACCAAGGGCTGACGAGAAAATCAGCCTCCTGAAAAGGAACTGTTCCCAGGATGT
Organism: Panthera pardus; assembly: GCF_024362965.1. Lineage (NCBI taxonomy): Eukaryota > Metazoa > Chordata > Mammalia > Carnivora > Felidae > Panthera > Panthera pardus. The sequence goes on from NW_026526655.1 coordinate 8,121,312, forward strand.
TCCATTGAATTTTTTCATGGCATCAGTAGACAACTGGTAACATCTGCCTTAGACATTCTACGGGCTGCTGCTCACCACAGCCTGGCCCTGGGCTCTGAATGTACAACATTGCACAGTGTTCCTTTTATAGCGACCCTCGGGATAAATTTCTCTCTGGCATCAGCACTAGCAGGACAGTGTGACCTGCTGGTTAGGAGTGCAAACCCCAGGTGTCCCCTTCATGTCCCCCTAGGACTGTGGAGGGGAGGAACCCATTGGATCAGGGCTCCCCGCCTACCTCTGTGACTTGGTGTGGGTCCTGAGGCAAGATTTGCCCCCCCCCCCAGTTCTCAGTTTTCTCACCTGTAAAATGGGACTCAGTAACAACGTCCTAAGACTTCTCTTGAATAGGATGTTTCATTTTGTCATTATAGATCCTCCTTATCTTGTACCAAAACCCATTTCCCTCTCTGACTGGGCTGTGGGAAGCACAGCAACCATCTTGAGGGCACTTCTGAGTTCCAGAACATACCCTGAGGTTAATAGGAGGAACCCAATGCCTGGCTTCCTCATAGACTCTGCCTTATTTCCTTAGCCTAGCTTCTTCAATGATTCTTTTTCTGTTGGCCTCTAGGTATTTCAATATACATTAGAGCTGAGGCCTAAATTAATTAAAGTGGTAACTTGGGTGCCTGGTGGCTCAGGTGGTTAAACATTGGACTCATGATTTTGGCTCAGGTCATGATCTCACGGTTCCTGGCTTCGGGCACCACGTCAGGCTTTGTGCTGACAGTGCAGAGCCTGATTGGGACTCTCTCTCTCTCCCTCTCTCTCTGCCCCTCGTCTGCATGTGTGCATGCACATGTGCTCTCTCTCTCTCAAAATAAATAAATAAACTTAAAAAATAATAAAGTGGTAATTAAACAAGCTGGAGCCCTTTATACCTAAAGCACTTCCACACTGGTTGTGCCATTTAAGCCTCACCTCAAGCCAGGTGGTTGCCCCATTTTACAGGAGAAGAAATGGAGGCCCCCAAAGGGTGCTGATGGGGTAGAGACAGGTCCGCCCCCTCTGCCCCGACTGCCAGTACTGGCCTCCCTTCGCCCTTGCTCTGGCCCCTTCCCAGCGTCCCTGCCCCATTGTGGTTTGGTGACTCTGCCCCTCCCTGACACTTTACTTCCGTCCCACCTTCCATTTCCCATTACCATTCTCTTGTCTTTTGGGGACTTTCCAAGAGATGGTAAAGTTCAGCACATGATTTGAGGAGGAGTGAAAAATCAGCCTCTCCATGACCCTCTTCCTGGCATTTACATCGAATAATTCAGATTTGGCTCTCTCCTCAAGTGACAGGAATGTGTCCCCCAAGTGCTGCCACGCTTCTCAGCCTTAAGGAGATGCGGCCCCAAACACTCCCAGAAACGAGCCTCGGGATCTCGGAACAGGGGGGCACGGACAGCCTCCCTGCTATTTCCTGGGACAGTCAACCTAGACGTTCCATGGCTGTGCCTGGGCTGGTCCCTCAGAGAAACCAAAGGCAGGCTGGGAAGAGCTACCACCCAGCCCAGCACACCCCCTCACTCCCTGGATGGCCTTGGGGAAAGCCCAGGACCCCGAGGGGCTCACAAACGCCCAGCGAAATATGGACAAGACCCTCTCGATGACCCCAGCTGTCCTCGCAGGCTCAGAGCCCCTGAGGCACAAGATGTGCCCGCCTGGGGGCTAGGAGCTGAGCTGGGGTCAAGGTGGAGAGAGCTGAACCACTCTGCAGGATACGGGGGCACCTGAGCTCTTCGAGGACACTGGGCAGCAATTGTTTTGCTCACATCTCAGTGACAGAGCAAGCCACGACTTCGAACATACTGGTAATTTTTATTATCATTACTTGATGGTAATTTCCTTGCACAAAGCTCCGTGATTGCTGCCTTTCAAGAAACTGTGGCAGTGTGGTTGGTGGTATTAGTTCTGAGGTCACCCAGCTCTGCCCTGAAGGCACTGATCCCTGCCCTCTGGTCCCCCTCCTGGGGGGGGGGGGGGGGCGCTAGGTCTTTATCTGTTCCCGGCAGCCACACCCGTGCTCGTAAGTCATCCTGGAGACAGGCCTGCCTGCTACCTCCTTGCTGCTGGAGGTCAGGGGACAGGGCTGGCAGAGGGCTCAGCAGGAAAGGCTGGGAAAGAGCCAAGTGTTGCAGCCCGAAACCCCGGAAATAGGGTCAGGAAGCCCCAGCCCTGCTGGCTCACGTGTGGGCTCTGGGTAGCCAAGGTAGGCTGCCTTGTCTATCCAGACGGAAGCCCGAGTGGGAGGGGCAGCTGGCCTGGAAACCGTCAGCAGACAGGGCAGGCCAGCAGCGGCCACACCCGGCCTCGGCCCAGCTTCCCTCTTCTCTGCGACACGCCCCCTTCCAGATTACGGGTGTGCACGTGTGTTGTAAGTACAACCATGAACACAGCCCCACGTCGGGTGACATGTTTCATGAGTGCAGGCCAGACACGTGTGTTCGCGTGTGTTCGCGCACGTGCAGACATGAGCACGTGCCTGGGACGTCAGAGGTCACGTAAGCCCCCTTCCCACCGAGGGACTGGGGCACGAAGCCAGACCCTGCAGGTGCATGGGTGTTTGCTTCATCCTCCTTTGGACTCTTCTGTATTTTTCTAACCTTCCCAACTGTAAGCATACACACACACACACACACACACACACACACACACACACACACACAGGCTCCCTGTCCTGCTCACCACCCAATAGGAGAGGCAGGCACAGTCGGGAAGGTCCTGGGGCCAGAGCAGAGGACACCAGAGGAGACAGCACATGAGCTTTGCCTGAGCAGTTATGGAGGGCTTCCCAGAGGAAGTATCCTCCAACGGGGACTCCTCCAAAGATGATGAGCGGTGCTGCTCTGGGTAGATCTGGACCTTTCCTTCTGAGGGCTGACCCTGCCACATCTACTTCCCCGGGGCAGAGCCACAGAGCCACCCCTCTGTGGCTCCTTGCTGTGCTGCCTTCATCTCCCATCCTCACCTCACTGCACCTCTGCGACAGGACCATGTCCTGGACAGGTCCCTCAGTTTTCTGAACAAACAAAATAAGCAAATCAAACAAACAGCTAATAATGCAGCTTATCTGCATGATAATGGAACTTCAGTTCCAGTGGAGACATTTCATTCCAATGAGTGAGTATTCTCTGGAAGTTTCTGAGTCACCTAAGTCTAAAAACAGAAAGGGAGGGGGCAAATGGCTGGCTCAGTCAGTAGAGCACGCAACACTTGATCTCGGGGTCGTGAGTTCAAGTCCCATGGTGGGCGTAGAGCCTACTTTTAAAAAATAAATTGGGACACCTGGGTGGCTCGGTCAGTTAAGCATCTGACTTTGGCTCAGATCATGATCTCACGGTTTGTGGGTTGGAGCCCCACATCGGCCTCTGCACAGACAGCTCAGAGCCTGGAGCCTGCTTCAGATTCTGTGTCTCCCTCTCTCTCTGCCCCTCCCCCGCTCACAGTGTCTGTGTCTGTCTCAAAAATAAATAAAACACTAAAAAATAAATAAAATAAATAAATTAGTGGGGCACCTGGGTAGTTCAGTCAGTTAAGTGTCTGACTTTGGCTCAGGTCATGATCTCACGGTTTGTGGGTTCGAGCCCCACGTCAGGCTCTGTGCTGACAGCTCAGAGCCTGGAGCCTGCTTCAGATTCTGTCGCCCTCTCTCTGCCCCACGCCCGCGGGCACTATGTCTCTCTCCATCTCTCAAAAATGAATAAATGTTTAAAAAAATGTTTTTAATAAATTAAAATAAAAACAGAAAGATTATGGAAATAACCTAGTTCCACATCACATCCTGGGAGACATGATCCCTCCATAAGCCTCCTTCGGGATCACCTTGTCTCAACCTGAACAGCCACACACACAGATGAGCACACAATCCTGCACAGACACCCGTGTGCCCAGCCTGCCTTGGAAATGCCCACCTTGCCCATTGGCCATCAGACCCCTTGCCTCCTGCCCGCTCCTACCCTGTGCCTCACTCTCCCGCCTGGAACTGGGGAGACAGTAGTCTAGGGACCAGCAGGCTCCACAGGCTGGGGAGAGGTGAGCTCTGCCTCCTCCTTCCTGTGTGGTCTTAGAGAAATCTATTAACTTCTCTGGGCCTCTAAGTTTCCTTTTGTAAAGGTGGGAAGGGGATGGGGGAAAAGTTAGTTTGTAAACTGTGAACAGCTCTGCAGATGCTATTTATTACGATGAAACCATTTGGGAGCAATTACAGAGCAACCATCAAGGATTATAGAACAATACAGGGGAAATGGCACACATATGTGCCAGGGAGGCCCCCCAGGAAGAGCACTTTGAGCGGAGTCCTCTCGTGGCTGCCATTTGGGTGGTATCTCTATGCCCTCTTTTCTTTGCACAAGATAAAACGCCTCTAATCCTCAAAGCTAGCCTGGGGGAGGGGGATCAGCCCAACATGACCATGAGGACCTGTTGGCTCAGAGACTTGATCGCACGGCTTAGAGACAACAGGCCAGGGCTGGAATTTGCATCTTCTGGCCACAGAATGTAGGTGCTTTCCACTCTGTAGGGGCAGTAGGACAGTTTTCAAGCCAGAGATCTGAGAAGATGTGAGTCACATGAGTTGATGAAGAGAAGTCACCATTTGCTGTGGGGAAGGGCATTCATTCATTCATTCATTCATCAACACCTGTTTCTAAACATGCATTTCTTGTTGAGTAAATGAAAATGAGGGGTGGGATGTCATTGAAGGGATGCCTGTGGGCTCCTAAGGGCTTTCGTGGTAGAGAGCAAGGTGGTATCTTCCTCATCCAGTTAGACCTAAAGCCAAGACCCAGCCTGAGGCTGGCAGGGACCGGCCTCAGGCAGTTACTAGGAACTTCTAAGGCATGGGCAGCGCTTCTGTTTTTCATCAAGACTGGTTAAGTGAATCCCAGGGCTTCAGTTGAGGGGGCAGGAAGGCAAAGAGGGAGAGGGAAAGGATGAGGGGGACTCCCTTGGGTCACTCGAGGGGCCCAGGGGATGAAGGGAATGGGAGACAGAGCCTGGCAGGGTGGCCAGGTTGGCGGAAGCGGGGCCGGGCACAGATCCAGGGCCACCGGGCCTGCATGAAGGAGGGGCAGGGGGATGGAAGCCAGTGCCACTGGAGGGAGCAGGGAGCAGCCTGATTAATAGGATGATACAGGCAGATGGACGGGCAGCCGGGGCTGCTCTGGGCACCAGCCTCCCGCTCCCCGGCCGCCAGCCAGGCCAGTGGTCTGGGGGCAGGGACACTGCTGGCCTCTGGAGGGGGTGAGGCTATGGTGAATGAATCACTGGCCAGTGCCAGGAGCCTGCAGGCCTCAGCACTCGTTCCCCGAGGACTAGCTAATTCACTTGGAGTGAGGCCGGGCTGCTAATGACAAGAGAAGCTTGCCTGGGCCTTGCTGAGCCCCAGGCACAGCTCACCACTAAGCAAGGGGCCGGGTGGCAGGAGATAGGAGGGCCCACCCCGGCACAGGCTCAGCCAGGCCTCCCCACCTGCCTTCAGAAGGGGCAGCAGTGCCTCGAGGGATGGGGAGACCCCCACCCCGGACCAGCCTGGGGCGAAGAGGAGGTGCAGATGCCCACTCCTGAGCTCTGCAGAGCCTGGTTATGGTGGGACAGCTAAGAATTGGGTATGGAAGAGTGGACAGGGAGGACTAGCCTAGTCCTCCTGTCCTGGGAGAAGGAGGAGGAGGAACCTCGTTCAGCCCAGGCCCATGGCCAGGTTGAGAGCTTGGCCCCACCAGGAATAGACATTCAAGTCCCTGAGAAACAAACCACTTGGAAAACAAGGCCTGGCATCTTGCCAGGTGCTCCCTGATGCCTGCTGTTTGCTGATGGCATAGGTGTGCCATTCCCAGGCTGACCCCTATCGTGCTCATGCCCCCGGGTTTAGTGAGCACATACTGTGCGACTCTCTGCTGGGGTCCAGACACCGTCTCAGCCTGAAAAGGGCTCAGCACACAGTAATCACAAGGGAATAACACCCGACTTCCATGTGCCAGGTGCCTGGCCCCAAACCAGGTCTCTGCATGTGCTACCTTGTTTGTCCTTGCATACACCTGAGGGCAGCAACCGTTAAGGATGCCCATTTTACAGATGAGAAAACTGAGGCTCAGAAGGGTAGATCACTGGCTCAAGGCTTTTAACTTGTAGGCAGCAGAGGCAGATCTCCAATGATTCCCAGGCATAGCCTCTGCTTAGCATAGGACTCTGGGTTTCAGGGTTGGGGGTCGGGAAAACCTCAGGCTTTGATTTCTTGAGGAATCAGAGGCTTCCCCAGTGGCTTGACGGGGCCGGAAGAGCTGGGCACTGGTGAGAGGGGAGGACTCTCCATTTCAGTGTTCAGGGTTCTCCTCCCAGGAGACAACACGTTAACAAACTCTTGGACAGAAAATGGGGAGGGGAGAAGGGCTGCAAGCCCGTGAGAGCCCTGGGGGCTGCACGGTCCTGCCTGATGCGTCCTGGGCAGTGGGCTGGCTCTCCCTCCTTGTAGCTGCCATCCCTGTGCTGGCACTGGCCTTCAGCGTCAGCCTCTCACTGCCCTGTGGCCCCCCAGCTCATCCCCTGGGGCAAGACGAGTGAGACCAAGCAGGGCCCAGAGGACTCTGTGACTAAGTGATCCCCAGGCGCGGTGGCCTCCTCCCAGGCCGGGGAACAAAGGGGACCCGGTTTGGGAAGGTGGGTGGTGACCACATGCTCCCCCTCCCGCCGGGACTGGGCCTGGAGGGAAGGGGCCTCGGGCGCCCTCTGCTGGCCTGGTGTCTCCAGGAGGAAGGAGGTGGCAACGGTGGCCGAGACCAGTAGCTCCTCCTCCGGAACCTGAGACCTGGCTGAGTGTGCTACCTGTGTGTGCAAGTACGTGTCTGTGAGCGTGTCTATGGGTGCCTGTGCGAGGCGAGCATGTGTGTGTGTATGTGTGTGCGCCTGTGTGTGCATATCTGTGTCTGCGTGAGCACCTATCGATGTGCGTGTTGGTACGTGTGCACATCGGTGCTTGTATTTGTGTGGATGTGTGTGAGTGAGCCGTGCCTGCCTGCGTGTGCACGTGTCTGTGTGAACGCGCATGTCCGCCTGGGCCCTGGTGTGTGGAGTGTGAATGGAGCCCGGCCTTGGCTTGTAGCGGTTGCCAGGTTTGCGTTTGTTCTGCGGAAAGCACCCTGGTCAGGTGGTCCCTGGAGTGGACAGCTCACGTGGGCATCAGTGGGAGGCCGGGAGGGGCAGAGTGGGCCCCTGGCCACCCTGATGTTTGCTCTGTGCCTGTGAGGAGGAAGAGAGGAAGATGTCGAGCTGGGTTCCGTCCCTAAGGAGCTCACACGCGAACAGTTCTATCTCGCATGATGAATGGCAACCACACGCACACGGGCCGGCCTGTGAAGGTCTCTCTCGGTCTGGAGCAATCCCGAAGTGGATCATGGAGGAGGCAAGCCTGAGCAGAGGCCTCAGGGCACAGAGAGCAGAGAATCAGAGCGGGAAGTGAGAGCACACCAGACAAACAAGCAAAAAGTCCACTCGGAGTCCGGTGGTGAAGAGCTGGGCCAGAGAGGGGGCCAGGCGCAGGGGCCCCCGTTCTGCCTGGTGGGGCGGGGTGCATCCCTGAAGAAGTCTGGCCAGGGGAACAAAAACACTGCGGGGCTTCGGGGTGGATGGAGGGCCCTCTGCCTCCTGCCAGCACCTGGGAAGGAAGGCCCGTGGTTTCTTCCCTCTGAGGGTGTGTAGGCACTGAGTCAGTTCTGCTTTGCTGCACAGAAGTACCTCAGGACGGGGCGCCTGGGCGGCTCGGTCAGTTAAGTGCCCGACTTTGGCTCAGGTCATGACCTCACGGTTCCGAGTCCGAGCCCTACAACAGGCTCTGTGCTGACAATTCAGAGTCTGCTTGAATCCTTTGTCTCCCTCTCTGTCTGCCCCTCTCCCACTCATGCTCTCTCACTCCAAAAGAAATAAACATTAAAAAAAAAAAAAAATGTACCTCAGGACAAGGATGCCCAGGGCACGCACACTGACCACAGATGCTCAGATGCGGTGCCCTGGAGCCCCGTGGAGGCCCGGGTGCCGCCGAGATCATCCTGCCTCCCCTCCAAGGCCCAGCGATGCCCATGCTGCACCAGCTGCGGTGGCCTCTGGGCGCCTCTTTTGCCATCAATGCCTCCTCTGTGGCCTGGGCCTGGGAGGGTAGGCTGGGTAAGGCCTTGGGCCTCAGCCAGCCCGGTCCCCTCTCAGGGTGGCACCAGGCTGGCCCGTTCGGCACTGGCCTCAGGGTCTTAAGTGGGCATTCTCCATCCTGAAGCCCCCTCCCGAGGCTGGTCCTATAGCTCATGAAATCAAGCTGAAGGAAAATCTCCCTGAACACACACTTATGCGGGCTCAAGACAATGGGCACGTGTGCACACATGCCTGTGTATAGGAGAAATGCAGCTTTATTTTTCTACACTCCAATGGCCTTTAAAAAAAAAAGTTTATTTATTTTGAGAGAGAGAGAGAGAAAGAGAGCGAGCAAGTGAGCAGGAGCGGGGAAGGGGCAGAGAGAGAAGGAGAGAGAGGGTCCCAAGCAGGCTCCACGCTGTCAGCACAGAGCCGGACGTGGGGCTAAATCCCACGAACGGTGAAATCATGACCTGAGCCAAAATGAAGACCCCACCGCTTAACCAACTCAGCCACCCAGGGGTCCCTCCAATGGCCCTTTTTATGTCAAGCTCCATTCACTGCGTACAACCTTGTGGGGTGCTGACTTCTTGCCCGCACCCTGCCTTTTCCTACGTGGCACTCAGGCCTTGTATGGGAGCCCTGGAGCCCCTCAAAGGGGTTTGTCTCTGCAGGCCACTGCTCCAACAGCCTCCTTCTTGCCCACCCACGTGCCGGCTCAGGCTGAGCTTGGGCTCAGGGACACATCCTGTGTTTCTGGACCCCAGCTGCACAGCCATTGCTGTGCAGGACCCCCCTCGGGAGCCCACCAACATTCTCACTGTATACACCACTGCTGCCCCCGCTCACCGGGAAGGGAAGTGCACAACAGTGAACGCCTCGGACCACACGGAGGCTGCCCTGTGACTCAGGAGCCTGAGCCCCCGTTCAAACCACTCTTTTTCTGGGGCGCCTGGGTGGCTCAGTCGGTTAAGAGTCCGACTTCAGCTCAGGTCGCAATCTCGCGGTCTGTGAGTTCGAGCCCCGCGTCAGGCTCTGGGCTGATGGCTCAGAGCCTGGAGCCTGCTTCCCATTCTGTGTCCCCCTCTCTCTCTGCCCCTCCCCTGTTCATGCTCTGTCTCTCTCTGTCTCAAAAATAAATAAATGTAAAAACCACTCTTTTTCCCACTAGTGAAGATAGCGCACTTTTCAGGAGAGTTCCTGCGTGCATCACATCATCCAACCCTCCCAGCAGACCCACAGGGAACTCTCGTGTTGCCCTCAAATTACAGTTGAGGGAGCTGAGCCCAGAGAGGCTCGAGGTCGAGGTTGGAACCCAGATCTGTGTGACCCCGGGACCCCTGGTGTTATCCCCACAACAGGCCACTGCTGTCCCGCATCCAAACACACCTCACTGCCTCTCCGTGGACTGTGGCCGTGGGCTCGCCACTGCCCTTGTTCTCCACTCCATCTTATTCCTTGCTCAGCCTCTTCCGTGGCTCCCATACATTTCAGATAAATTCCTGTCACCTTGGCGTTCAAGGCCCGTCTGTCACCGGACCACATACTTCCTCCTCACTGTGAACCTCTACTCCTGTGCCCCTCTCATTCTGCACCCCTTTGCTCAGCTCTCCTGCTTCCTTGGACCGCCCTCTCTTCCTTCCCACCGTACTCAGTCCCATTCGGGCCTTGGGAGAGGGAGAGATAGGCTGCTGAAAGTGAAAGGGACAGTCTCCCCACCACCATGCTCTGGCCCAGAGCTTATGGCCCTACTGCTGAGGTTTCCTCCCTGCTGCTCCCTGCAAAGCTCAGCCCCAGGCTGCTTGGGGACCAGCCCACAGAAGCCCCAGGCTCTGAGATGTGCAGTTTGCCATGGCCCTGCCTCTGTCCTTGGAGCCTGTGTCATAGGCAGGCTGACCCTCTTCTGGAGCAGGTGTTGGCAGGGAGCTCAAACATCAAGGGAAAAGAGGAGGCAGCAGGCGGAGGGGAGCGCACGAGAGCTGCCATCCCCTCCTGGCGCTGCCTCTCCCTGCCCCTGGGGGCGGTTGCTAGGCTGGCACACGGCAGCAGCAGGAGCACACACTCCTGTACGGGCACAGCCTGTCAGCTGCACCCACAGCCCACATGGCAGGAGCGGCCGCGGCCATGGGCAACTCTCTGCCCAGGGAAGATGCCAACAGGCCAGCCAGACCCTGGGGGCGGGGGGGGGGGGGGGGGGGGATGGGCACAGACAGAACATGGCCCTGGGGCCACAGGAGAGGAACCTCTTCCACAAAGGCCCAGGAGTGGGTGACCAAACGGTGGCAGGGGTTCCACTCCAGACACCCGGGGTCCTGTCTGGTCTTCCTTGTTTATATGCATCCTCTCTGATGGGCCACCCAGGGCTCTTCCTGGCATAACTGGAGGCCAAGGGGCCCGAGGGGAGCCTCTTGGCTTTCCCCCACAGCCTCTGTCTGCTGCTCTGCCCTGTGGGGTAGGCCCTAGGGCCGGAGGACTCTTCCAGGCCTCACGTTTGGGAGGTTCCTCTCTTCTCCAGAGTTCCAGGCACTCAGAGCTACTCCAAGGGCCTTCATGTTGACTAGACGCTCAGAGACTGATAGTCTGGGCCAGCTCCAAGTCCTCGGACGCCCTTGGGCTCTATTAGGCTCCGGCCTTTCCTGCGGGCTTCCCTGGGGCTGCTGTCAGGATGTGTGTGGCCTGAGGGGGAGGATTTGAGCCTTGGGCTGAAGGGGCCGGATGACCAAGACTGGGTCCTTCCTGCCCTCCGCTGTTGCAGTCCCAGGAGCAGATGTACAGCTGGGTGTGAGCGGTGAAGGCACAGGGTGGGGGGTGGCGGAGGGAGGGGCACAATGATTCTGGGCAGACTCTTCAGCTGGCAGAGGCTCCTGCCAAGACATTTCTCCGCCCCGCCCCCCGCCCCTCCACTCATTATCAACTTGGGGTTTGTGTGCAAACAGCAGCTGGTCTCTTTTGTCAGCCTCCCCTCCCCCCTGCCCCTTCCCTCCTCCCCAGTGCCTCCCAAATGGCTTTCCCATCTCAGGCACTGCCTCTCCCTCCAGGTGATTTAGAAGCTGGGGCTCTGGGGGGTACCTGGGAGGGGAGGCAGCCCCTGGCCAGTCTTGGCCCTGGTCCTAAGTTCTCCTCTAGCCCCTCAAAGAGGCAATATTAAACTCATCTGGGTCGTGACACGAGCGCCAGAAAGGATGAGTGACAGAGCAAAGTCACAAAGTGGGCAAGTGCAGAGCCAGGACCCAGACCCAGGTATGCCTGTTTGCAGAGCCTGTTTGCTGAGCCAGTCTACCCCCTAGACCTAAGTGTCCTACTGTGCCTGGCACCGCTTCGATTGGGGAGCCCTGGGAATGTGGACCCACTCCCAACTTTCTAACTTGTGTCAAGGGCTTCAACTGAAGTAATTCTGTGTAGGGGCGCCTGGGTGGCTCAGTCGGGTAAGCATCCGACTTCGGCTCAGGTCATGGTCTCACAGTCCGTGAGTTCGAGCCCCACATCGGGCTCTGTGCTAACGGCTCAGAGCCTGGAGCCTGCTTCGGATTCTGTGTCTCCCTCTCTCTGACCCTCCCCCATTCATGCTCTGTCTCTCTCTGTCTCAAAAATAAATGAAGTAATTCTGTGTACCTGGGGCAGAGATGCGGAGGCAGCAGGAGTTGGGAGTTACAGCCAGGAGTTGGGACTAGGTGCTGAGGACAATGGGGGAAGGAACTTTGCCAGCAGCAGGCCCCGCAGACTGTGGAGGCAGAGAACAAGCAAAAAGTAGAAGAGCTCGGGTCAAGGTACTGGCCCTAGGGCAACAGGGCAGCCAGATCTGGAAGTGCAGACTTGGTCACAGTAGATGGTGTGCAAGAGGGGTGGGGATGACACCCAAGTCTCTGGCGTGGGCAATGGTGATACAGATCTAGGAGCAGGTGTGGCAGGGTTAGGACCTTGAGTTTGAGACAAACTAGGTTTGAGATGCTTGAGGGGTATCCAGGTGGAGGTTTCCAGGGGAGCCAGCAGACTGGTTGTGGCAGGGCAGGTGCAGGTCTGTGGGTGGATGAGCTCACAGAAGATGGAGGGAATAGGGGTGGCTGGCTGGCTCAGTTGGTAGAACATGCCACTCTTGATCTCCAGGTTGTGAGTTCAAGCCCCACATTGGGCTTGGAGCCTATTTAATTTTTAAAAAAGAAGGAGGAGGAGGAGAAGGAGAAGAAGGAGAAGGAGAAGAAGGAGAAGGGGCAGGGGAAGGGGAAGAAGATGATGATGATGATGGGGGGGTGGAGGGAATAAGGGGAGAAGGCAGTTGAGGACGGAGTCCTGAATAGAAGGCTCAGAGGTCAAGGGAGGGCACTGTGAGGAGGGGCAGCGGGGGGGGGGGGGGGGGTGGGCAAGAGGAATACCCACTGGATTTGGGAACTTGTAAGTGCCAGGAGCTCTGGGAGGGCAAGTCCATGGTACGGCAGGGACTGTGGCCTGAGCGGGTGCCAGGGCTCCTTACCAGGTGCGCACTCTATTTTTCAAAGATTTTGGTACTTTTATCCTTACAACAGGCTTGAGATAACAAGCCTCAGTCTCAAGTGGAACCAACATTATTAGGCCTGACGGTGCTGTGTGACTCTGGAAGTATTTAGGATGACAGCTTGTTGCTGTCCCTTGAGTAGACATGCACGGAGCACCACGCTCTGCCAAGCGCTGGGGTTACTGAGTCTGAGTCCCTTGGAGCGTCGCTGTTGCAGATGCCACAAACCCAGACCAGAGGGGACCACGTGCTGGATGGGGGGGGGGGGGGGGACACCGGAGGCACCGGCGACTCCCAGGAGCGCCACAGAGAACGTAACCCCCGAGATAAACCTGAAAAGAAGGCTCCGAGCTCATCAGGTGGATGTATCTGAGGCAGCAAGCAGGCAGGTGGGCCGAGCAAAAGTAAAGACGCGTGAGAGTATGAGGAAAACCAGGGCCCAGAAAGGAAAGGTGCAGCATGGGCTGGACCGCTGCCCAGGTCCTGGTGCTCACTCGTTGCCCCTGCCCACGGTCAAAGTTCAGCCTCTCCAAAGAGCTTTACTGGGGCTTTGGTCAGGGCCTCCGGGGTCCCTGGGGCACACGAGTGTGCAAGGACACCGGCAGGCCTGTGCCTGGCGGCTGGGCGCGGAGTGTCCCAGGGACCGGGGCGGGGGGGGGGGGGGGGCGCTGCACAGACGCGCGCGCACACACCGAGCACACGGGCGCATGCACACAGCCCGGTCCGCGCGGGCCGGAAGTCGCAGGGCTGGAGGCCTGGAGCCGGGCGGCGGGGGCCGCGCCGGGGGCCGCCGGGGAGAGCGGGAACAAAGGACGCGGCGGGGCGGGGGCGGCCAGGCCGGGCCGTGATTGGTGACTGGGGGTGGGGGGGGCGGAAAACTGTCCCGGCCCGGCGGTGATTGGCCGCGGCCCCAGCGGGCCCCTCGCACCCGCCCCTCCCCTCGCGGCCGAAACCGGAGCCCCGTTCGGCCGCCCGGGACCCGCCCCGCGCCCCCGCCATCTGCGCCGGGGGGCGGGGCGCAGGCCGGAGTCGGATTCCCGCCCAGCCCCCATAGGCTGGCACTCCGCGCAGCCCGACAACCTGTGCACCCACTGCCCTCAGCCCCGCCCCCGGCCCAGCCGCGCGCGGGTCCCCAAGGGTCCAGGCAGAGGGGCCTCGCCCGCACGCCCCGCGGGGAGGCCGGAAGGGCACGGTTCCCCGGCACTGGAGGGCCAGGTTGCCCACCTAGAAAGGCGGTAGGGCCCAGGAAGCCGCCCGTTGCGGGAGCCTGGCCCGGGCCTCGTGGCTAGCCTGGGAGAGGGGTCAGAGAACAGGAGACACTCAGAGAGGACTGGCCAGGGGTGAAAGGAGTGGAGGAGGGCGCGGGCTGGAGGACGGCCCAGAAAAGGGGTGGTTGGATGACCTGAGGCCCGGGCTACCCAAACCTGGCAGCTTCGGGAGTCACTGGGGCTGATGGCGGCGCCAGAATACCAGACAGGGTCCTGGCAGGGCTTGGGGTGGGAGAGGAAGTTAATTGAGTTCACTGCCAGCCAGGCCACGCTTCGAGCTGAAGAATTTACGTGATGAGGGGCCTTCTCAACCCCATCCCTCTTGCCCAAGCTGCCTGGGAGGTGAGAGAGAAGGGGTGGGGCGAGGGACTGGGGCCACCAATCACAGCCTCGGCTCCGGTTTGAATCTGGGCCGGCGGCTGGGGCTGGCTGCACACCTGACAGCCTCTTTGTCCCCACTTGCCCGCCTAGACACGTCCCACTCCACCCCCACCCTTGGAAGGCTCTCCCCTACCCACCTGGTTTCCCTCCTCTTCTGGTTCCCCTAGCTGAGACTGACGCTGGACCCTTGTCTTCCCCCGGAGCACTGGTGACTCCAAACCATGCCGCTCTCTCAGCCCCATTCTCCGCTCTGCGCGGAGACCTAAGCTGTGGGCTGTAGCGGCCTCCATCGCCCCAAGATGGCCACCAAGAACCAAGGGTGCTGGGAGTGGAGGGGGTAGGAGCCCAAGATTTGCAGCAGAGGGCCAGTCGAGGCACAGGCTATGTGAAGCTAGGGCAAGCTCCTCATCTCTCAAGTGGCGCCTGCAGGTAATAAGAAAGGATCCACTGTCAGGTTGTTGTGAGGATTAAATGAGATCCCGTCGCTTTGTGAGACTGAAGCGTCGAAGTGTGTGTGGGAAAGGAGGGGATCATCCTGTCCCATGCTGGACAGTAGGGCAGCTGGAGAGGGTGGGTGAAACTCCCCTGTCCTGCCCTGGGAGCAAGGACCGAGGTGCCAGGTTGATGGCAGACAACAGCCTGGTGCCATTCCCCGGGAGCCCAGAGCCCCCTAGACTGAACAGAAGAGAGCCTGAGTTTAGGGTGCCTGGCCTCACGCCATCCCCAGGCTCTCCAGGAAAGGTGGGGCAGAGGGATCTAGGGGTGGTTCTTTTTTATGTTCAGCCCTAAGGGTATCAAGTCCTCTCCCAGGTCAAGACCAGAGGGCAGGCCAGGGGCCTATAGACTTCTCCCTTGAGATGCCCCACACACCCCTATCCTCTCCCAAATCTGCTTTCCCATCCACTGCTCTCCACCCCCTCGCTCCCCCAGCGCTGGTTTGAAATTGGTCACCAAGTCCCTCCAAGCTGCTTCTTTAATGTCTCTCTAATGTCTTCTTTCTACGCCTCCACTGCTATCCTAGTCACAGCCGGGACCATGGGACAGCCTCCACCTGACCAGTATCACCCTGCCACCAGGCTGCCCCTTCTATGGCCAGCGTGCAAAGCAAACTAAGTCTTGTTTCCCTACTAAAATTCTCTAGTGGCTCCCTGCTGCCTCCAGGATCCCCTGATTGGACCTACCAGGGGGTCTAGTAACTGGGTGAGCCCATACTCTGCAACCGGCGGGCTCATGATTTAATCCTGAGGCCATTCCTTGTTAGCTGTGCCTTGGTTTCCCAACGTGTAAAATGGGGATGTGTTCCCAACAACTGGGGATAACAACTGGGCAGTGTTCCGAGTGCTTTACGCATAATCATACGTACCCATTTAAGCCTTGTAGCAACTCTATGAGGTGACTACCATGCTTGCACCCACAATACCCACGATACCCACAATAAAAGTAGAATAATGGGAAAGCCGAGTTCATACAGTTGTGGATTACATGAGCTAGTGCATGTGAAAATCTAGAAGAACTGGGAGCACAGCTGGTCGTGCTCAGTACATTCTAGCTGTTATTTTTGACCCAGCCCCTCCTGCCAACACCTTTGCCCATCTAACCTCCAGTCCACTGAAGCATAGGTAAGTGCCTCTTCCCCTGCCCTAACCACCTTCCCCCTCCCCTCTCCCCTCTCTGCGCCCTATCACCTAGCAAAGAATGTGTGCTTGTTACATATTTAGCAATCAGTGAATAAGGGTTTGGGGAGGAGGCTGGCTTGAGGGGATTAGTCAGTGCTCATGCGCCCCCATGTGGCCAACCTCGGCATTCGAGGACCTGGCCCAACCTTTAAAATGGGAGGGCAGAAGACAGTTTCAACGCCTGGGAAGGTGGGAGGAGGCTGTCTGAGGACAGACTCTGCTGCTACCCAAGGTTAATCCCAGGGTTTAGGCCCCAGGTGTCTATGCGGCTGCAGGGATTTTCAGCCCCCTGGCCAGCTCGACCTTTTTTCCTCTTCTCTCTGAGAGTTCTGTGTGTGTGTATATTTGTCAATAGGAGCTGGACTGTGCACCCAAGAGGTCAAGAGGTCAAGTGTGTCTACACATGGCAGCAGCAGTTTCTTTTTTCAGATGTATGTATGGGGGGGGGGGGGGAGGGCGCAGGTGTCCAAGCCCGCATGCATGTCTATGTCCCTTGCTTGTGTGTGGCTATCACTGGCCCCATCTAGGTTGAGCACACTGTGTGCCTCAGCCTGCCAGTGAGCTGAGAGTGGGCTCTAGCCTATTACTGGAACTTTCTAGATCTTAGTGAGCTCCATGGTGTCCAGGTTTCCGTGTTCCAGAAAGACCAATACCCAAACTCGGAGTCTTTTTGCACACATCGACAGGTCTCAGGCATCGCTGGGCCCGTGTTCCACCTTGGAGGGGAGCTGGTTTACTCCTCCCTCTCTCACACGTACATACCAATTCAGTATTCACTGTACTTGTATAACTGGCCTGTCATAGTTCCGCTTGCTTCTGCTGGCCACCAGCTGTGTACATCGCCATCATGAGCATCTCATGGGTCTACCTGTGTCGCTCCCAGATATTTTGCCAGATTAGCTTCCTATGTGTAGGCAGGCTTGTGTAAGAGCAAGGGATTTGGAGTCAGACATGCTTGGGTTCAGATTCAGGTTGGCCCTAGCTGTGTACTTTTAGACAAGGGATTTGACTTCATCGGCCTCGGGTTCCTCATTTGCTCAATGATGATAATAATAATGCCTATTTCCGTAGGCAGTTGTGGCAAGTAAACGAAATGAAGAATAGAAAGCCTGGCAGGTGGGAGGGTGGGGCGCCTAGGTGGCTCAGTCAGTTGAGTGTCCGACTTCAGCTCAGGTCATGTTCTCGCAGTTGATGAGTTTGAGCCCCGCGTCGGGCTCTGTGCTGACAGCTCAGAGCCTGGAGCCTGCTTCCGATTCTGTGTCTCCCTCTCTCTCTGCTCTTCCCCCGCTTATGCTCTTTCTCTGTCTCAAAAATAAAGATAAACATTTACAAAAAATTTTTTTAATTGAAAAAAAAAAAAGAAAGTCTGGGGCATGGTAGGTGATAAATGGGGGTGATTACTGGCGCTGGTAGGTTTTTGGCTTCTGCCTGGGCCTCTGTGCTCTGCTTCCTGTCCCCATGTCTCTCTGTCCTGTGACCCATGGCACAAGGCAAAGTGTTGGGCCAGGCCCTGCAGACAGTGTTCAGAATGGCTGCAAGCAGTTGCCCACAGGCTGGACGAGAATCCTTTACAAACGGGGACTGCACACATCACTTGTGTCATACACACAGGAACACACATGTGGGAGACCTCATTTTCCCACCCTCAAACTGGAGCACCTGGTCTGACCAGGCCAATGTATTCATGGGGCTAAAGGAGCAAAATGTCTGAAGCGAGTCCTTGCAGACTGCCCAGCTTCTAATCTTGGCGCATTCGGCCACTTGGGGGAGCCCTCTGTCACTTTCAGAAAAGAGGGAGTGGAGGGGGATGTGTGGAAAGGGGAGGGGTGCCGGCTGCTTTGGGGGCCAGAGAAAAGCTGGAAGAGTGGAGTGGGGTGTCAATTCCCCCTAAAAAGCATCTCTTCCAGGAGCCAGGCCGGGAGTTAACCCGTCTGTTGCCAGCCTCCACCCCTTAGGCCCCTGGGGCGTCTGGGTTCTGAGTAGAGATGGCCAGGGCAGGGTGAGCTGGGGGCATTTGGCCTCCTTGGGAGCCGTGCTGTGGGGACAACATGGAATTCTGTGCAAGTGACTGAGTCCCTCAAAATGTTCCCGCCCTAAGCTCAGGAAGAGTAATGCACGTGTGTGCGTGTGTCTGTGTGTGTGTGTGTGTGTGTGTTTAGCTTCTCAAATCACTGGGATTCCCAAGTCAGCCAAACCACCTGAAGCCCTGAGAAGCCCTCTGTGAACCTCCTGCTTAGTGATTTGGCCCCCTGTCACTGTGCCGGGGACCACCAGGCAGAGCGCAGAACCGGTGCTCCCTCTGGCTCCTCTGAACAGCACTGCTGGCGTCAGCCTGCACTGAGGGAGGTCACGTGCTCCCAAATCCTCACAGGGCCCGAGAGGTCATTCCATGCGGCCCTACCCCCTTGCCAGGTGAGGAGACTGAGGCACAGAGGGAGACAGAACTTGCCCCAGGTCACCCAGCTGGGAGGCAGTGAGGCCTCTTTGAACCCAGGATGTCTGATTCCCCTCCTTCCCCTCCCCACCCTCTGCCACTTCTGGAAGACTCTGGCACTGAGACCCAGGCTGACAGAGACAGCTGCAAGAAGGGCCAGAGAGGTGGACACTGGTGGGAGCAGAAGAAGGAGGTCAGCAAACCAGACACGGCGCTGCAGAGACTAGCCTTTGAGTGGTTTCAGGGTGGCCATGAGCTGAGGAAGGAGGAGAGGAGGAGGAAGTACTGCCGGGTGTGGTCATCTCTGTCAAGAGCGTGGCTGTGAGGAAAGGGAGCCAAGAGGGAGGTGGGCTCAGGGTACTCGGGTTAACATGGAGGACTTGGTAGCTTCTGTGTTGATGGGAAGGAGCCAACACTGCGTATCAACTGGAGTCAGGTGCCCAGGACCAGGGGTGGGGTAGGGTGGGAGCCAGCACAGTGGCTGGAGCCACCTCTGCTTCCTCATGGGGGACAGCAATCTGAGCTGTTGGCAGGTGACTGAGGCAGGAAGTAGGATGCCCAGGCAGGAGGGGCTCTCTCTTCTCTGGGACTTGGCCGGTAGGGAATGGGAGCCAAGAAGAGGGAGGAGTAGAGAGGAGGGAGTGGGGCTTTCCAGCTGGCTCAGGGCTGGGGGTTGGGGATCAGATGTGAGAGCCCGGGGAGGGGGCCAGGGCGCAGAGTCACCCAGATCTGTAACCTGTCTCCTTTGCCTCCTTCCTGAGGCTCTCACCCGGCTCCCCCTTGCAGGCAGACTCTTAGGACGCTCAAGAACTGAGGCTCACTGATTTTGATGAAAAACAAGAGTTTCAGTAAAATGGGGACCTTCTGTCTTTGTCCAGGGCCTGACACTGCCAGGTGGTCTAGGTGTAAGGTGTTTTTGGTGCCCTCTAGCAGGTGGGCAGAGAGAGAGACCTGGGGGGTAGACCCTCCCATCTTCCCTTGGGACTGACCCTCTTTTCCTGGCCTCATGTCCCCCTCCCTACCAAACTCCCATCTCTTCCTCTATCCACTTGGCCCCCCACAAGGACCCCTGGAGCCACCTTCTGGAGGAGTGAGGCCTGGAAGGTGGCCCTGTAGGGTGGTGCTGGTAAGCCCCTCCTTATGGCCCATTCTACTCCCTGAAGCCTGCAACCTGGGGAACAGATGGCCCCCCCTCCCTGACGGCTCCTCAGTAAACCCTGGGGGCCCCTGGCTCCTCCTTGTGGCCTCCCCAGTGTCCCCCCTCCCATTTTGGGAAGCAGTGAGCTGAAAAGAGACAACATCTGGGTCTCCCCAGGGCCCCAGTGGCCCAGCTGCTAGCCTGGCCAGCAGCCTCAGGAAATAGCCACCCCTCCCCCCAGGGCTGGTGTCACCCTGATCAGTATCATTTGAGTACTTGCCATCCTTTGAAGCAGGATCCCAAGCTTGGCACCCTCTTATCCCAAGATATTTCATGCAAGAAAGAGCCTTGGGGGCCTGGCTTACAGAGACCCCTGGCCAAAGCCACAACTGTCCCTGTTATAGTGGGTGGCCAGGCAGCTCCTCAAAGGTCTTTGCCACATCAGCCACCAGACCCACAGGGCCAAGTCAGCCCCAGACTGAAAGACATTCCGCCCTGAGCCTGGGGAGGGGAGCATGCCACCAACAATCTGTGGGACAAGTGGCCTCAGAGGGGCAGAATGCTGTGCCTTTCATTGGACAGGGACCAAGGGCCCTGGGCTCAGGCAGAGGAGGGCTGGCTTACAGCCAGGGCCCTGTCCCCAGCACCTGAATGCCACCATGCCCCCCAGGTGCCCAGCCCACTGCTCTCTGTGAGGACACCCAGAGGCCAGGCCACAGGCACTCTTTAGAGCATCTGGGTCTCACTGGGCCTTGTCTGAAGAGCAGGAACAAGCACCGACTGATTTACATATTGAATTCTTGTTTGCATTTCACGCCCAGGTTCTGGCCTTGACCTTCTCCTCCCTCCTCCTTCCCACCTAGGAAAGACTCCTATGGTCTACTCTCTGAGAATCAGAACAATTACCCTTTGGCCAGCATAGCTGGGATCTTAGGACTGAGGGTCAATGAGCACAGTGAGCTGTTCCAAGTCATCCAGCCAGCTAGGGTCAGAGCTGGACCTCAACCCTGCCCCTGAGAATCCATCCAGGCTCTTTCCCTACACGTGCAGCCTGTCTTAGACCCTTAGACCAGAGGGGGTTCAGGGAGCTCTCTCAGGGCCCTCAGACCTGAGGGTCTGAGCCTGAGCATGAGTACAGGAGCAGGGATGAAGGCACTTGCCCCCCACTCAGAGCCAGCACAGTCGGGAAGGTGGTGGTAGAGTGAAGGTGTGTGCAGAAGCTGGGTGAAGGACAGCGAATGTGAGGGTGGGGTCTGGGCGTGGGTTCTGCTCTCCTTGGCACATCTGGGCCGCCCCAGTGAGTCCTGCGGTATGGGGGCCAAGCTGGTGTCCTGTTGGAGCTAGGTTGAGCCAGTGCCCCAGTGCCCTCCCTGCCCTCCGCCAGGACGGAGCTGAGAGCCTGCAGCACACAGGAACCAGGAAAGTCACCGTCATGCGGGCCTCTCCTGAGCCTTCCTTTCCTTCTGAGACTCGGGGGAATTTTATCTTCCTTTCAGTTGCCCTGCACTGACCTTGTTGGTTTCTGGGGTTTCCTCTCTGTCAAACAATGATCCTGCAATGGGATAGAGCAGGAGCAAGGCCCCTCCCCCACCTCGGGCCCCTCCCCCACTGGCCTGGCTCTGCCTGAGCTCCCACCATTGCACTGCCAGGCACACGACCACCTGGAATGATGCCTGGGCCCTCCCTGGCTGGCATTTCAGAGGGTGGGCACTCTGTAGCATAAAGTCCCTCTAGGGGAGAAAAACCTCTCTGGGCAGAGGTCCCCGGTCCCTTCCTAGGGGAACTTGGGGAACTCCACCTGCTACCGGCCTTTAGTCTGCAGGTTCAGGGCAGGCCTGATCCCAGCTAGACTCTCAGTCCCCCTGAGGCAGCCTCAGGGCCAGAGCTTCATTTTACCACCCTTTGTCAGATCCACAAACTGATGGCAAGAGGTGTGAGTTTGCCCTGGCCCCAAACTGCAGAGGAGATGGGGGGTGGGGGTGGCGCGGATGTCCAAAGTGTAGACCCGGCATAGGGTCGCTCCCTGTCTCCTGTTCATCCAGGAGTCAGCCAACAAACATGTATTAATCCCCAGCTGTGTGTTCACAGCCACCCTGCACCTATTCAGCTTTGTGAAGGGGCAAGACTGAGCCACAGTATCCAGAAGCCCTGAGACCTTAAGGAGCTCCAATAACTGTG
The DNA here is from genome assembly GCF_024362965.1 of Panthera pardus. NCBI lineage: Eukaryota > Metazoa > Chordata > Mammalia > Carnivora > Felidae > Panthera > Panthera pardus. The sequence continues at coordinate 8,143,021 of NW_026526655.1, forward strand.
GTCAGGTACCTGACAATTACCTGATAACTGGTCTTAGCTTGGGGTCCTGGTGAGACCCCCAAAGCCAGGTTTTGCTTGCTGAGCAAAGGGCACACTCTGGCATCTTCTTTGCCCACAACCAGGGTCCTGGCCCCGTAAACAGGTACCATCCAGCAGGACTTGGGCTGCCCATTGCCTAACCTGGCCTCCTGAGATGCTGGTTTGCATCCCAGGCCATGACACTATTTTCATATGCAGCAAGGAGCCCTCCCCTTTGCTAAAACTGTGAAAGTAAAAAGCTGTGACCTTTGAGAGAGACACAGCCACAGGGGGACACTAGCAATAAGGCCTCGCAGGGTCAGGCTGCACAGGTTGGAACACAGAACACACTACTGTTTGCAAGAAACACTGGATGTGGTAGCCAGGTGGGAAGGATGAAGAGTGTTCTGGAAACGGTGTCATACACGGAATGGTGGGGAAAGCTGGTGTGGCTTAGCCCAGAGCAGATGACACTTCAGTGAGCATTCCGTATTATTTCATCATTCATTCTGACAACACATTCACTGAACACCACGATGCTCTGGGACCCTGGGAGTCTGCCTTCTTGGAACACACAGTCACACAGACCAGGACCATGAAGACGGACATTAAAGAAAGCAGATTTCAATTCTATTAAAGACATAACACACAGAAGAAGTACATTCCCTGCCACTGGAAGTAATCCAGGAACAAAGTAGGGGAGATGTCTGCTTTAGGTGTTGAGGTGACAGAGATGACCACTAAGATCACTTCTAACTTGGGGTGGCCTGGGTGGCTCAATCGATTAAGGTCTGACTTCAGGTGAGGTCGTGAACTCAAGTCATGATCTCACGGTTCATGAGTTGGAGCCCCGAAAGCCCACTTCAGATCCTCTGTCTCCCTCTCTCTCTGCCCCTGCCCTGCTTGTGCATGTGTGCACACTCTCTCTCTCTTTTTCTCTCTCTCAAATAAACATTAAAAAAAAAGATCATTTCTGATTCAAAGATTTGGCCATTTTATCTGTGTATGGATTATAGTATCTCATGCTTTTGACTGTCCATTTCCCCATCTTCTTTCTTCAGATTCCTTGGGGGGCTTCTCCCCAGTGTGAAAAGAGTCTATCCATTGATAGGCAAGGACGGCCATCGATCTCTTACTGACAGGATTCTTTACTTCAGCTTCTGGAACCTTATATCCTATAGAAGAGTGGTTTTCTAACTGGGGGTCTTAAATCCTTCTGTCGCACTGAACAAGGATGGGTGAGTGGCCTGGGGCGGTGGGGGGGGGGGGGGGGGGGTCTGAGGCTGGAAATAATTTTCTGGTGTTGGGGAAGGCAGCTTGGGCATGAGTGCCCCGTGACTCAGAGGCAGACCCCAGGGAGCCAGGAATCTAGGGGCTGCAGAAGGAGGGATGGGAGTCACGGGGAAGCTGGAGAGGAGGGCTGGGAGCCAAGCAGAGTTTTTTCTCCTTCAGCCTGTTGGGGGTGGTGCTGCATGCCAAGGCCTCCAGGACCAGACATATCCCTGAGATGCAGCGTCAAATTATACTCCCTGAAATTAGACCAATTAGAGATTCACTAGGGTGGCAAGCTTCTTGCTGAAAGCCCCACTTAAAAAATATCCCATAGGGAACCTGCCCTATCAGACATTAAAGTTTGCTCCAAGGCTGTAATTGGCACAGATACTGGCCTCAGAATCCAGACCAGTTCAGAGGGTCAGGGCAGACAGCTCAGAACCTCGGATGGGGATTGTGTCAGGGCCGGGGTGCCCTAATCAGGCTCTGGAGGCCTGCCCCTGCAGCCAGAAGGCAGCCCATGGGGCCCACGTTTTGATGCGGAGCGTTCTTGGAGGCCCGGAGCCTGAAGCCCCCCTGAAACAGAAGGCAGCAGGCTTTCTGCGATGCCTCTCATCCACTTCCCGCCCCTGGGCCATCCCTCCCATGAGTCACCCTGTTATCCCTCCACGGCCAAATATAGCTCCGGAGGCAAATGAGGGTGCTCCATTGTGCAGATGGACCAAGGAGGGGCCAGGGTGGTGGACCAGGCGAGGGGACCCAGCAGCCGGCCAGGCAGCCCACCCCTCGCCCCTTCCTCGCCCAGACCTGAGAGGTCTCCGCCTTGAACTCCAGATCTCAGGGCTACTTTGCCCACAAACGCAGGGGAAGTCGGCGAGCGGGAGGGTTCTGGCCGACAGACAGTGACCACTTCCTTCTAGGGGAACGTGCGACACGGGCAGGGGGACACAGAACAGGGCAGGGGGCCTTCCCCTTGGTTTTGTCCATCAGAGGAGGCCAGGTTCCCGCGCGCAGCGGCGGCCGTGCCAGTGAGCCAGGGTGGCCGCGAGGTCCCGGGCGTGCCCGCCGTCCCCAGCAGCCCCTCGGGCGCCGCCCCGGCCCGCGGAGCCACCACATAAGGAAATGTTTGCGCCTGGGCGGCGCGGCCCCTGGGCAGCGGCCCGCTCGCTCCCGCCCCCCTCCCCGCCTCCCCGCCTCCCCGCTCGCCGCCTCCTGGACGGGCCGGGCAGGGGCGGGTGCACCGAGGAGGAGCCGCCCGCGGCCCTGGGAGGCGGACTGGGAGGGCGGCTCGCGGGGTCGGCCGGCCCTGCCGCCGAGGGGGACGCCCTGCCGGGCTGGGTGGGATCGGCCGGAAGCCTCCTCCTGCCCCAAGCCCCCTGCGGAAGGCTGGGACCCGGGCTGCCTTGCGGGGGATGGGGGTGGGGGAGAGGACGGGACGCGTCCGGGACCACCAGGGCCCTCCCTGGCTTTGCCATCTCAGACGCTGGGATGTGTGACCCGGGCCCGGAGGGATGGTCCCCCTGAAGAAATCCCTCCCGCCCATTAGAAGCGGGCACGCTCGGCCAGCTGTCCCTCTCCGGGAGTCCAGAGCAGTGTCTTATTTCTCTGGATTGGGACCGAGGCATCCTGAGTCCCAGTCACTCCTTAGAGGAGAAACATATGTATAACCTGCCTGCTGGCGGGCAAGGTCAAGCTCACGTGGACTGTCTCCCTTCTGGAGTTTTCCATTAAATTATTTACACAGGCCCCGAACAAGCCCACAGACCTCTGCAAGAAGTCGGCAGGCACAAGGTGGTATTTATTCTTCTACAAACGGTCTCATTTCTCCAGGGATCCCCCCCCCCCCCCCCAACACACACACTTAAATGTGACCCTTGGAGGTAAGAAGCTGCCCAAGGGCGGTGCCTTCAAGGTCTCTGTGGTTTACTTTTGGGAGCTCGACGAATTCCCCACCAGGTGTTTCCTGGGCCGGACCCCACGCCCAGCCCAGCATTTAGAGGGGGCAGTTCTGGTCCTCTGCTCAGGGACTGGGGGACCGGGAAGCGTGACTCTGGAGCATACTCCAAAAAGAGCCGTTCAGGGAGGATGATATCACCCAGATCCTTGGCCTTTGGAAAAAGTGTGAAATGCAGAGCCGTGATCCAGTACAACCTGCCCGTTCAGCAGGAGAGGGGGTGGGCCCACCTCACCTCCTTCCAGGTTACGTGGATTTGATTTAGATCAGATCTCAGGCTTGGTTTCCTAGGAGGTGCCAGCCTGTGGCCAGCCCTGCTGGTGGATTAAAGTGGTGGCATGTCACCCTTGCCTGAGTGACACTGTTACAGCAGCCATTTTTCCCCAAGGCCCCACCTCCCAGGCAGGCAGGGCTGCCCAGAAGTGGCTGCCAAGAGGGCTCGGCAGGATTGCTCCCACCCCTAAAGACAGCCCACAGTGCCCTTGTGAGGAAGGTCCCTAGTGGTTTTTTCTGCATAAAGTGCCTGGTGCTCCTGATCAGGAGGTCAGTTCTCCCTAACCCCAGTAGCAAGGACTATGGACCATGCCCAGGACTGGGGCAACTGTGGAATGCATATGGGAGAGGGAGGCTATGTTTGGCAAGGTCACCCACCATGGTAGGGTAGCAGGGGTTGTGCACCCATCCAGTCTGCACCTTCACAGCTCCCCAGTTGTTTTTCTTTTCCCCAAAGATTTTATTTTGAAGTACTCTCTACATCCAATGTGGGGCTCGAACCCACAGCTCCGAGAACAAGAGTCTCATGCTCTGCAGACTAAGCTAGCCAGGTCTGTGAGTTGTTTTATTATTTTTTACTTATTTATATTTTATTATTATTATTTTTTTAAGACAGAGACAGAGCATGAGTGGGGAAGGGGCAGAGAAAGAGGGAGACACAGAATCTGAAGCAGGCTCCAGGCTCTGAGCTGTCAGCACAGAGCCTGACATGGGACTCGAACTCACGAACTATGAGATCATGACCTGAGCTGAAGTTGGACACTTAACCAACTGAGCCACCCAGGCGCCCCAATTTTTTACTTATTTTGAGAGAGAGAGATAGAGCGTGTGAGCGTATGCTCTAGTGGGGGAAGGGCAGAGAAAGAGGGAGAGAGAATCCCAAGCAGGTTCCATGCTCAGCTTAGAGCCCAACATGGGTCTCAATCCCACAACCATGACCTGAGCTGATATCAAGAGTAGGACACTTAACAGACTGAGCCACCTAGGTGTCCCATCCCTAGAGTTTTTTGGTTTTTTTTTGTTTTTTGTTGTTTTTTTTTTTTAACATTTATTTATTTTTGGGACAGAGAGAGACAGAGCATGAACGGGGGAGGGGCAGAGAGAGAGGGAGACACAGAATGTGAAGTAGGCTCCAGGCTCTGAGCCATCAGCCCAGAGCCGGACGCGGGACTTGAACTCACGGAGGGCGAGATCGTGACCTGAGCTGAAGTCAGACGCTCAACCGACTGAACCATCCAGGCGCCCCTCATCCCTAGAGTTTTAATCCCAGAGGCACAGGGGCAGCCCAGCGGGCTGTAATCCACATTGGATAGACTTTCAGCATCATATCAGGTGTGACGAAGCTATTTTGCTCTTGGACCCTAGTGGCCTGCAATTTGGGTCTATAAGCTCCTAGAGGCAGGAAGTGTTTGGTTGCTGCAGGGGTGATGAAGTTTTCCCTTCTTCCCTTCTAGTTTCTTTGGCTGGCCTAATAATTAAACTGATACAAGAGAGATTAACAAGAGAAAAACAAACAAAAGCATACATGCGTAATTGAATAAAATCCCCAAATGGCCAAACCCATCATCTTAGATACCATTTTCAGCTAAAGACAAAAGATGCTGGGGGTAGGGATCAATTATAGGAAGTTACCAGCAAAGCACAGTAAAAAAGTGTAAGGTTGTTTTGTAGATTTAAGTCCTTGTCTTCTCCATTGATAAGAGTTTCTAAAGATTTAGAGTCATCCTCCTCTTCTCCGTACAGTGAAGGAGTCACCCTTAGAAATGGAGATTTCCCTTATAAATGTAAATGTTTCTTACAAAAGGGTAACTTCTACTCCGTTTTCAGAGCTTCCCCTGTGTTTGCAGTCTCTGAAAACTAACCAGCCTAAAATAATCGTTATGCTAAAGAGGCATATTTTGGGGTAGTATATTTTGTTCCCCTTCACTGCTATATGCCTAGCCTTAACACAAGCCTAACACACAGCATATGCTCAGAAAATTATCTTTTGGGGCGCGCGCGCGCACACACACACACACACACACACATGCACACGCGGACCTTCATTTCATATCCTAAAGATATGGGTCTCATGAGGATACATTTTTTATGCTTTAAGGCTGTCCTGTGAAGTGTCCTCCATCATGAGACACATTCAAATGATAACATATTGGGGTTGTTGTAGAGGGGTTCTCAATGGGAATGTAGAGGCATGTTAGAGTTGATGTATTTTTATGCCCATAAAATATACCTACGAATAGCAAGCATAACAAGAAAATATTCATAACCATATGAAATGTATGCTGAAGAGGTGGTTCTTTGATAACAGGACAAGGTGGGTCAGACAAGGAACTTCTAAAGTCAGTCCAGCATAAATGCTAACATCCCATGTGTATTCTGGGTTATTCTTGCTGTGCCTGCAGACTTCTCCACTGACATAGGTGCTTGCCCAGGCACCCAGCCAGTAAAGGTCAGCCCTGGGGCTTAAGTCTTTGTCTCTCCCCCATAGAGAGGAGTGTGCTCAACACAGAAGAGCCTGAAACACCAGGAGGTGTAAACAGCTGGGGAGACCATAGTCCCCCATCCTGTTTTTATACCCCATTCCTTCCCTGGGGAGGCCACTTTCCTTCCGAGCCTGTTCCCACTCTCTTGTCCCTTGGGCCCCACAAACAGTCCTCTTTACCACATACCCTCCTATCACCCGCCTCTTCTCCTTCAACCCCATAGTCTCAAAAGGAATTTGGTGGCATCTCCTGTTTAAATGCTTTCTAGAAAAAACTTCTCAGGCCTTTACAGGAAATTGGGACTTGACCCCTGATTCCCTCTGTAGCCAGGCCCTGGCCTTGGCTCATGCTTTCTCCAAAAAGGTTTTTCAAATCTTTCGGGCCAGGGGACTCCTTCCCAACGTCACCGTGTTGCCCGTAACTGCCCATTTCTTTGTGTTTCTTTCACTAGCTGCCCATCGCTGTCACCGCGTGGCCCCAATGCAAAGTGGGAGACGCCCAATGAGCTGGAAGGAAAGAAAAAAGATTAAAAGAAAGCTTAAGAATAGCATAGAGTAGCAGGCAGGTGTTCATTCTTCGCATGTAAACCCAGCAAGGTCATGTAAACTCAGCAAAGAATCCAAAATAGTCCAGAAACACCATAGTTTTTGAGGGTGCTCCTGACTGCGGGAGGCCGAGCTTGCACTAATGGGTCTGCACACGTCCCAGGGCAAACACAAGTTGGTGCATATACCAGACTCATGCATCCATGCACCTGTGCACATCTCAGGTTCGTGCGAACAGGAATCCGTACACACCCCTACCTCTGTGGGCAGCCATTCGGTGCAAACACAAGTGTGCGCATACTCGTGTGAAAAGCAAATCCTTGAGATCGTGCACAGAGGAAAACGTGGAAACCCACCGGTTCGTGCATATCGGATGGTGCAAACACAAGTCTACGTATACTGGGACGAATGCACTGTCCCGAGGTTGTACACACGTGGAAAGGGGCACACCCCAGGGTTGTGCACACACGAGGTCCCGCATGCCCCTTGGGCCAACTCTCAGGCCTAGTCCAGAGAAAGTAGAGGCGCCCATTCGACCCAAACTCGGGCACAGCTGTAGGGTCTGGGCGCCATCTTCGCCCCGCGAGCAGCGGAAAGATCAGCAGACCGGGCGGCCCTTGCGCAGGGGCCTTTGTTGTCCCTGCTTCCGGGCGTCCATCACGCGGAGTCCGCGCGCGCCGGAGCACGAAATGGCGGTTGGGGGCGGGGCGGGACGGGGCGACCCGGAACAGCGCCCACTCACGACTCCTGGCTTGGCGCGCCGTCCCGCCCCCTTGCGCAGGCGCACGGCACGGCGCGCGTTCCCGCGTTCCCTCCGACGCGCGCCGGGACACAAAGGGCTGGAGGGAAAGCACGGAGCGCGGCCAGCACCTACGGAGCGGCTAGCGGTCCGGAGCGGCCTGGAGCGGACTACCGGGGCCGGAGCCGGGCTCGCCGGAACCGCGCGCTGGGGCGCCGGGTGGGGCGTTGGGCGGCGCTCCTTCCCCTCCCCTCGTCTTCCTTCAACGGCCGTAACGGCCTCGCGAGCTGGGGTGGGGCGGAGCGGGCCGGCAGGGCGCAGGCGCCGAACTCCCGGCCGCCGCGGGGAGGGCCTGGCGCCTCCATTTTCCGTCGCGCGCCCTAATGGCGGAAGTGGGTGCTTTTACCCGGGTGCGGAGGGAACGACTCGCCTCTGGGAAAGCCAGAGGCCTTCTCTCCCGCTTCTTTGCTCGGTCCGCGCGCTTCAGCGCGGGAGTTGACCGATGTAGCTCTTTATAAAGGTTTGGAATGTGATGTAAAAAAAAAAAGAAAAGGCCGACATCTCCGCAAATTACTACAATAGTTTGCAACTTGCTACTTCAAATTGGGAAATAGGGAGGTGGTGAGGATACTAATGCTGAAAAGGTAAAAATTTTTCCGTTATGGGATGTTTGTTAAAAACAATAATAGAACTTTTAAGGGGTATTTTTCATGATACAAATCCCTCTTCGTAGAAAATCTCGGAAGAAATCATGAAAGCTGGCATTCACTGAATAGTTACATGTCAGACCGTTTTAAGTGCTATAATTTTCCTAACTAGGTACAGATGGAGAAATAAACACAGCGAGGTTAAGCACACAAAAGTACTTCCAGGAAAGTACGAAAAGTGTTAAACCCACCTTTCAAGACAATCACTATTTCATAAACTGGCCTGGTTCCCGCCAGTGTTTTTCTGTCCGTTAAGAATAAGTTTGGTTCAAGTTACATGCAGCCTATGGCCTCTTGATCATCAGGGCCGTGGTTTGGAAAATGAGAAAGGCTCAGAGGGACCAGGCAGTGCCGGTTCCTCAGTTCCTCGCTGTGCCTGGAGCAGCTTGGTCCTGCCTAGTCTGGAGACAGCACTAGCTGATGCCCGAGGAGCACCCCAACTCTAGAATGTTGGCCTCTAGTGATCCTGGAGAATTCACATGACTGGTGACCATTTTTGGGAGTTGGGAGGAAAAGGGTCCTTATTCCTCTCTTTTTTCCTTCCCTTTTTTCCTACTGTAGCATTTTCTCAGGTCATAATTGCCGTACTTTAATTTCCCGAGCCCATTTCAGCCTATGAGGAAGGAAGGTATTTTCCTTGATCAGAGTAAGGTCAGTTTAAGAGAGGGCAGGGCAGGCATATCTCCTCATTTACAGGTGAAGCAGCTGAGATTTATGGCTAGAAGTCTGGACCAAGTTCATCAAATAATAGCGGAGAAGTGCTTCATCTAAGTTGAGGCATCTGCCTTGCGAAAACCTCAGTCTGGCAAGTCCTCAGCTTCCATGGGATCTGTTATGTCCCTGTTTGTCTTTCTATGTCTAACAACTTTGACAATATAGAGATCGCAACACCCAGCTGATAAATGGTAGGTGGTCTTCTTGCTTGGTGAAAGATGGGCTTTTCTTTTCTTTTTTTAAAAAATATTTATTTATTTTTTTAATTTGCATCCAAGTTAGTTAGCATGTAGTGCAACAGTGATTTCAGGAATAGATTCCTTAGTGCCCCTTACCCATTTAGCCCATCCCCCCTCCCACAACCCCTCCGGTAATCCTGTTTGTTCTCCATAGTTGAGTCTCTTATGTTTTGTCCCCCTCCCTGCTTTTAAATTATTTTTGCTTCCCTTCCATTATGTTCATCTGTTGTATCTTAAAGTTCTCATGTGAGTGAAGTCATATGGTATTTTTCTTTCTCTAATTTTGCTTAGCATATCACCCTCTAGTTCCATCCATGTAGTTGCAAATGGCAAAATTTCATTCTTTTTGATTGCCGAATAATACTCCATTTATCCATTCATCCATTGATGGATATTTGAGCTCTTTCCATACTTTGGCTATTGTTGATAGTGCTGCTATAAACATTGGGGTGCATGTGCCCCTTTGAAACAGCACAGCTGTATCCCTTGGATAAAAACCTAGTAGTGCAATTGCTGGGTTGTAGGGTAGTTCTATTTTTAATTTTTTGAGGAACCTCCATACTGTTTTCCAGAGTAGCTGTACCAGTTTGCACTCCCACCAGCAGTGCAAAAGAGATCCTCTTTCTCTGCATCCTCACCAACATCTGTTGTTGCCTGAGTTGTTAATGTTAGCCATTCTGACAGGTGTGAGGTGGTATCTCATTGTGGTTTTGATTTGTATTTCCTTGATGTTGAGCATCTTTTCACATGGTGGTTGGCCATCTGGATGTCTTCTTTGGAGAAGTGTCTATTCATGTCTTTTGCCCATTTCTTCACTGGATTGTTTTTTGGGTGTTGAGTTTGAGAAGTTCTTTATAGGCTTTGGATACTAACCCTTTATCTGATATGTCATTTGCAAATATCTTCTCCCATTCTGTCGGTTGCCTTGTAGTTTTGCTGACTGTTTCCTTCGCTGTGCAGAAACTTTTTATTTTGATGTCCCAGTAGTTCATTTTTGCTTTTGTTTCCCTTGCTTCCGGAGACGTGTTGAGTAAGAAGTTGTTGTGGCCAAGGTCAAAGAGGTTTTTGCCTGCTTTCTCCTCGAGGATTTTGATGACTTCCTGTCTTACATTTAGGTCTTTCATCCATTTTGAGTTTATTTTTGAGTAACAGAGTGGTCCAGGTTCATTTTCTACATGTCGCTGTTCAGTTTTCCCAGCACCGCTTGCTGAAGAGACTGTCTTTATTCCATTGAATATTCTTTCCTGCTTTGCCAAAGATTAGTTGACCATACGTTTGTGGGTCCATTTCTGGGTTCTCTTTTCTGTTCCATTGATCCGAGTGTCTGTTCTTGTGCCAGTACCATACTATCTTGATGAGTACACCTTTGTAATACAGCTTGAAGTCTGGGAAAGATGGTCTTTTCTTAAACAGGTGGGGAGGTATGCAGCCAACATATCCCTCTTTACCATTAATCCTTTAAGGACTCATCTGTTTATCAAAATCCTTCTTATCCCATTAAAATTTTTTTTTAATGTTTATTTATTTTTTAGAGAGATAAGAGTATGAATGGAGAAGGGGCAGAGAGAGAGAGGGAGACACAGAATCTGAAGCAGGCTCCAGCTGTTAGCATAGAGCCCAATGCGGAGCTCGAACTCACAAGCCTTGAGATCATGACCTGAGCCAAAGTTGGAAGCTTAACCAACTGAGCCACCCAGGCACCCCCCCCCCATAGGCATCTTTAAGTTTATTTGTTTAAGTAATCTTTACACCCAACATGGGACTTGAACTCAAGACCCTGAGATCAAGAGTCTCATGCTCCACCAACTGAGCCAGCCAAGTGTGCTTCCTGATACTTATTTTGAAATATTCCTAGAAAATCAAGATGCTTGGGTCTGTGAAAAGCTTTCTAGATAATTACCTTTCCTTAACATTGTGTAAAACAAAGTACTTTAATACTTAGTAGCTTGTGGCTTTGCCAAGTACTTATTTCCTGATTCTGTGTTCTCATATGTACAATATGGATAAGAATATGTCCTGGCAGAGTTTTGGGAGGATGATTGGAGATGATGTTTCTAAAGTGCCTTGACCATAATAGGTGCTCAATAAACAAGTGGCAGCTATCGTGTTTGGTTGCTATTCTGTGTTAAGGAAGTATCAGGATTAACTAGCTGGTTGCATTTGAGAAAACATTAATATATAGTTCTCTGTTGAACACAGCATTTTGCTCAGTTCTACCCTAAAAAACATCCAAGATTGCTCAGAAACAACAAGTGTTGGTGAGGATGTAGAGAAAAAGGAACTCTCTTGCACTCTTGGTGGGAATGGACACTGGGGCAGCCACTGTGGAAAATGGTGTTGGTGGTTCCTCAAAAAATTAAAAATAGAATTACCCTACAACCCAGTAATCACACTACTGGGTACTTACCCAAAAAATACAAAAACACTAATTCAAAGGGATACAGGCACCCCCTACGTTTATCGCACCATTATTTATAATAGCCAATATGGAAGCAGCCCAAATGTCAATCAATAAATGAATGAATAGGGAAGATGTGGTATTTATATACAATGGCATATTATTTAGCCATTAAAAAGAATGAAATCTTGCCGTTTGCAATGACACGGATGGGTCTAGAGAGTATAATAGCGAAATAAGTCAGAGAAGGACAAATCCCATATGATTTCACTCATATGTGGAATTTAAGAAATAAATGATCAAAGGAGGAAAGCGAGAAGCCAAGAAACATTCTTGACTATAAAAAACAGACTGAGGGATGCTTGGGTGGCTCAGTCAGTTAAGTGTCCGACTCTTGATTTTGGCTCAGTCATGATCTCATGGTTCATGAGATGGAGTCCCACCTTGAGCATATGACCCTGATGGTGAGTCTAGGATGGTGGGGTGCTAACACGAGGTGGCAGTGGCCATGACTTAGGCAGAAGACCAGGAAGGCTTCCTGGATGCAGAGATGCCTCAGCTGAGCTGAACCTTCTCTTAAACTCTGAAGAGAGAAGAGGCACATTAAACTTGAAGAGCTGAACAAGTCCAGAAGGGCCGGGCATGGGAACTAAGGGGTAGGAGAGACAGGAGCTGAGACACAGAAAAAAATCAGACTATGGTGATTCCTCTAGGAGTATAGGAGAAGAAACACAATGTTTTTCCTCTACCACCTTAAATTATCTGATTGGAGCCTTGTAAATTAGTCTGTCAGACACAGATTACTAAGAGAAAAACAAACACGTTTATTAAAATGTACATCACACAAACACAAGGAAGCACCAGTGGTAAGTAATTCAAAGGAGTGATTAGAACTTGGGCTTCTTACAGCGTGTTAATAAGAGAACAATACATTTTCAGAGAAGCGACAAGACCAGGGTTGCCTGTGTGGCTCAGTTGTTAAGCTTCCAACTTCAGCTCAGGTCATGATATCTTGGTTCGTCAGTTTGAACCCCACGTCTGGCTCCGTGCTGACAGCTCAGGGCCTGAAGCCTGCTTCGGATTCTATGTCCCTCTCTCTCTTTTTCTTCCCCTCCCCCTCTCACACTCTGTCTCAAAAATAAATAAACATTAACAAAAAGTGACAAGACAAAGGAAAAGGACTTTTGAGTTTCTAGAGTGGCAAACTGTGGGAAGGTACGTGTTCAGGGAACTAATGGTAGAGGATGGCTAATTTCTGCAAGGTTTGTTATGTAAGTTCCTCTGGTGCCATCTCCAGGCTGATAAGGGTCTGGAGTTTTCTCTGGTGATTAACTTCTGTCCTTCCTGGTAGAGAGGGGAGTGGGGACATTCTGCAAAGTTATGTCCTGCTTTTAGGCAAATAGGAGGGCAGAGAGTTTTTCTTGGATCTGTTTCTTCTTATTTGCCGTCCACTGAAAATCATCCTTATGCCAATGTAGTACATTTGAGGGCAATGTATTCTACTAGTCTTCTCCAGCTTTCATTGACTAAATTGTTAAATATTCTCAATAGACCCGTTTTTTGTTTGTTTGTGTGTTTTGTGCTTTTTACATATAACCCACATGCTATCAAATTTCCCCCTTTAAAAGTATATAACTCAGGGGCACCTGGCTGGCTCAGTCAGTAGAACATGTGACTCTTGGTCTTGGGATCATGAGTTCAAGCCCCCTGTTGGGTGTGGAGTTTACTTAATTAAAAAAACATTTTAAAAAGTATATAACTCAATATTTTTAATATATTCACAAAGTTGAGCAACTATCACCACAAATTCCAGACCACTTCATCACCCCAAAAAGAAACCCTAGACTCATTAGCAGTCACTCCTCATCTGCCCCTTCCTCCAGCCCCACCACGAATCTGCTTTCTGTCTCTGTGGATTTGCCCATTGTGGACATTTCACATCAACAGAATCCAAAATGTGTGCTCATTGTGTGTGGCTTCTTTCACTTAGCATGATGTGGTTTTTTTCTGTTTTAATTTTTTAATGTTTATTTATTTTTGAGAGAGAGACAGAGTGTGAGCATGGGAGGGGCAGAGAGAGAGGGAGACACAGAATCTGAAGCAGGCTCCAGGTTCTGAGCGGTCAGCACAGAGCCTGACATGGGGCTTGAACCCATGAGCCGTGAGATCATGACCTGAGCTGAAGTCAGACACTTACTGACTGAGCCACCCAGGCACCCCTAGCATGATGTTTTTAAGTTCATTAATGTTATGGCACATATCTATTTCCTTCTATGGCTGAAAAATATTCCCTGTGTGGCTCTGCCTCAGAAGACTTTTTTTTTTTTAAGTTTATTTATTTTGAGAGAGACAGAGAGAGCAAGAGCACGCACAAGCAGGGGAGGTGCAGAGAGAAGGAGAGACAGAATCCCAAGCAGGCTCCATGCCATCAGTGCAGAACCTGAAGTGGGGTTCAAACTCATGATCTGTGAGATCTGAGCCAAGATCGGGTCGGAGGCTTAACCAACTGCACCACCCAGGCTCTCCTGTCTCAGAAGACTCTTGAGAGGAAGATGTTTGTAGATGTTACAGGAGTGAGTGCTTTGCGGCCTGGCCTCAGTGTGAGAAGAGCTGTGCTTTTGTATGACAGTCCACTGCCTGGGCTCTCCCCTCACTGGCTGTGTTACTGGGCAAATCACTTTCTTTGTGCCTCATTTTCCTCTCATAAATGGGGATAACAGTGGTAACGCTCATAAAGTTTGTGAATTAAATGAGTTAATACACTGAAAAGGCTTAGAAAAGTTCCTGGTGTAAAAGTCTAGTAGTTACTGGGAAGAAAAATAGGTTGGCGGATGCAGAGCTCTCCACTGACTAGCACAGTGCCCTTTATTCCAGAATCTTCCACATGGCTACATGGCTACTTTATAAAACTTGAAATTACAACAAGGTCTGAGTATAAGAGGGAATGAATTGAAGACAGCAGTTTCTACACCTCTCGTAGGTGAAGGGGAACAGAACATGCCACCCCAAAATATGCCACTTTGGCATGTAGATTATTTTGACCTGAAGGCAATCAAGTCCCAGCAGACTCCAGAAAAAACGTTTACCTCTCCCTTAATTGCGTAAAAGAATTTCCATGGGGAGCCTGGCCCAGAAAGAGAGCTATTACCAGAGACAATTCTTTTTTTTTTTTTTTTAATCTGAAAGACTTACCCGCATGGCAGGGCCAACATCTGCTTAGCAAACATTTGCTCTTTTCATCTTCCTGCAGATTGCCCTCCTCCCCTTTGAAGCCCCAGCCCTGTCCTTTTCCTTAGCTGAGGACGGCATGTGAGTCTCAATTGCCTGACTGCCTTTGGGTCTCATATTTTTATGGGGCTCCCATACCTATGAAATAAAATTTGTTTTTCTCCTATTCATCTGTCTCCTGTCAATTTAAGTATTAGACCAGCCAAGGAACTACCCCGACAGTTTGGCGACCTGCAAGGGACCTTCACAGGCCAGACACCGCTTGCTCCAAGCCTGCTGCAGCTGACAGAGCTTGGGGCCTCTGACAAGAGCCAGCAGAAGGTAAGAATTCTTACCAAGTCAGTCTCCTGGATCTCCACCTGTAGGGTCCAGTGGAAGCGAGCATGCTGAGAGTCCTTTGTCCTTTTTCTAACTTCAGATTAGCGAGAGAAAATATTTGTGCGAAGTACTTCCTTGAGTACGGGGACTCTGGTAAAGATTTGCTACGAGGACTCGTGCATCTGTTAATCCCTTTTCTCCCAGAGACAGTCACGGTTTCCTCTGGTCTCTGTCTCCTGTGTCCTTTGTCATGAGAGGGAGAATCACAGCCCATACGAGGTTTCCTTTCCATCCTGTTCCATGTCTTGAGAGCTCGGCTTTGTGACCGGTGAGAATATTCTCACTGGAAGATGCGTGTACCAGCATGCATAGGGCATACGGCCGAAGAGGCTGCAGGTCTGAAAAGCAGCACTGTCTTTGTCTGACTGTGCCAGCTCTAGGGGGAGCTTAAGGGATCCCCTTTGTCTTAAGGGATTACGGTCCATGAGGGGCCTTTGTTGTCTTGTTGGTGATGGAAAAGCCCCATATCAGTAGCACCTGCCCAGTGTCACAGATATCAGGTCTCGAACTCAGGTACCCCACGTGAGATCATGACCTGAGCTGAAACCAAGAGTCTGGATGCTTAACCGACTGAGCCGCCCAGGCGCCCCTGTACGGCACCATTCTTACTGCCTGTGACCCTGAAGGTCTTTGCTTTCTTAGATTAGTTATGGGAGTGAACTTTCTGGATTTTGTGAGGACTGAATCCTCTGCACCCTCTTTTGGAATGCTTCTTGCATCCATGGTTAAGCCATAAAAAGACTTACTGGTTGGAGTTACTACTGAGATTAATATAAGATCCTACTTGTCAATGGCCAGATAATGGACCTTCTGAATTGGCTGTATTTGAAAGTGAAAATTTTAGAGAGCTCTCATCTACAATTGTCTTACTGGTACCTGAGGAAAAAACAAAGAGGACACAAAGGAATATAATGGTTAGCCTCAGGGACTCCCTTAACAAGATGAAAGAACAGAAATTAGACTTCGATAAAAAACTCAAGCCCACCTTCAACGGAAATCCTGGCCTGTCTCCCTGTTTTAGCTTCCCTTTCCCTGTGACAGTTACAGAGAGCATTCTGGCTTGATGTCCAGGCCCAGGGTACTGGTTATCTGTGTAACTGCAGAGGGCCAGGGAGTGAATTTAGAAGAAACACCAAGCTCGGTAATCAGGCTGTACCAGCCTCAGGTCTTCTTATGCGGTGTCCTTTGCTGGAATATCTTAGGTGCCGACCACAAAGAATTCATGCAACAGAGACAAACAGCAGATCTTTTAAATTATAAAAATCCTCTTACCTCCACTTTCAGAATATCCTACCAAATTTAGAGAAGTGTTAGAAAGATCACTGGCCGTTCATAGGGTGCCTGGGTGGCTCAGTCAGTTAAGCCCCCGACTCTTGGTTTTGGCTCAGGTCATGATCTCACAGTTCAGGAGTTTGAGCCCTGCATTGGGCTCTACACAGTGCAGAGCCTGCTTGGGATTCTCTCTCTGTCTCTCTGTCTCTCTGTCTCTCTCTCTGTCAAAATTAATAAACTTTAAAAATTTTTAAAAGAAAGAAAGAACGATCACTGGCCACTCACAACCCCACTCACAGGGACCTGGACCAGCTGCTAAGGGGTGTTCTTCCCATCCTTAATTATACTGTAGCTAATAGACAAGCCAGATTGGCTCCCTGAGGAAAACCCCCCTCACGGAGTAAACAGATGACCAGAATTTCTCGTAGGCGCTGCTATAAATGCTGTTCAGGGACTGATAGAACCAATAGTAAAGATTTTTGCCTCTCAGGTGAATTGGTTCAAGGTTGAATTGTGCACTCAGAAAGAAAGCCTTTGTTAAAGCACTTTATACAGACTTTTCAAAGGCATATCACATTAAACCCTGAAGCTCTAGAACACAGAAATCTTTTGATTTCCACCTTATCTAGAAATCTTCTCCCTGATAAAAAGAAGCAAATTGAAGATAATGTAGTTGGATGGGTGGATCGGTGCCTCAATATCATTTAGGCTTCAACCCAGTTCTTTGAGAAATTAAAAGCAACTGTCCTTTTCTTACAAATGCAACTCTAGACATAATTCAAAGTCTACCTCTCTTTACCATCCCCCAAAGCTCTCCTATTCATCTCAAAATGCTTGCAGATATTATTTCTATAATATCTGGGACATTGTGTCTATAATATTTGGGACATTGGAAACAGAATTGTCCTACATTTAAGGAAAAAAAGAAAAATTTAAATAATAATTTCTCTAGACCTTTGATAAGAGGGAAATATACTCAAAACTTCTTGGAGAAAACTTGGATATTTCCTTTATGCCTTTGTGATACAGATTTTCTACCCCATCTTTTCTAGAATCCGATAGCCAGCCTTTTGAAATGCAAACTTTTAAAAAATATTTTATTTTTTAAGTAAGCTTTACATCCAGCCTGGGGCTCAAACTTAAGACACCAAGATCAAGACTCACATGCTCTACTGACTGAGCCAACCAGATGCCCCCAGCGAGAGGTTTCTTATAAGGAGGACAAGAAAGGAACTATTTGTAAATTGGGCTGATGAAAAATCTTAAAGATCCTCTCCACAAATCTTAGTAAAAAGCTTTAGCAGTGGTGCCTGGCTGGCTCAGTCAGTGGAGCATGCAACTCTTGATCTTGGGGGTGTGAGTTTGAGCCCCACATTGGTTGTAGAGATTACCTTAAAAAAAACAAAAAAGGGGGTGCCTGGGTGGCGCAGTCGGTTAAGCGTCCGACTTCAGCCAGGTCACGATCTCGCGGTCCGTGAGTTCGAGCCCGGCATCAGGCTCTGGGCTGATGGCTCGGAGCCTGGAGCCTGTTTCCGATTCTGTGTCTCCCTCTCTCTCTGCCCCTCCCCCGTTCATGCTCTGTCTCTCTCTGTCCCAAAAATCAATAAAAAACGTTGAAAAAAAAAAAAAAAAAAAGGGAGCTTATGCCGGCTGAGTAGGTGAACTTATTTCAACTGCCAAAATAACATTTGAATCCAACTATTCTTTTATAAATCACTGGGTTTTGTAATTATCATACCTGACTCTCAAATTCTAAAATTTTAGAAAGAAAGATATATATATAGGGTCTCTGTGTTAGTCTGTATGGTTGCGTGTGTCTACGTTTGTATATTGTAGACATGTGATATTTTTCTATTTCCTGTTAGTATTGCCAATATTAATTTGTAAAAAAACTCTGTTCATTTGGTTTGAAATAAGTGCTTATATGAATTAAGTATTCCTAAACCCTCAGAAATGTAATAGAAACAAATCCAAGTGCTTTTCCAATTCATGTGATCTGGGAAAATATTCAGTAACTAAAACTGGTTTAAGTTTATCGGTTTAATTAAAATAGACATGTTTTCAGGGGCATCTGGGTGGCTTAGTTGGTTAAGCGTCCACCTCTTGATTTCAGCTCAGGTCATGATCTCACGGTTCGTGAGTTTGAGCCCCACATTTGGCTCTGTGCTGACAGCACAGAGACTGGGATTCTGTCTCTACCTCTCTCTGCCTTTCTCTCTCTCTCTCTCAAAATAAATAAATTAATTTAAAAAAGTAAACATGTCTTCAGAATTGTCAACATTAAACATAATATAGGCATACAACTTTTATTCTACCTGAGTTTGCTAGTCAAAAAATTCATGTCATCTCTGGGGCACCCAGGTGGCTCAGTTGGTTAAACATCAGACTCTTGGTTTCAGCTCAGGTCATGATCTCAGGTTCTTGAGATCAAGCCCCACCTTGGGCTCTGGGCTGGGCAGCCCAGGGCCTGCTTGGCATCCTCTCTCTCCCTCTCTCTGCCCCTCCCCTGCTCATGCTTTCTCTCTCTCTCTCTCAAAATAAATAAATAAACTTAAAAAAAATGATATCATCTCTGTTACAAAATTTGTCAGCAAGAAAATAACTTGGGATGATGGCCGTCTCATAAAGCTCTCATGGGTAGTCTAAGCATAATTGTTGGGAACAAGTGACTTAGATATAATTGGAATAAGAACTTTTAGGTGAACTTCTCAGCCATCATTACATTTTATGGCGTGTGTACTTAAAAATACCTTCCAAAATCATTTAATAACTTCCACTATTAGAGTGGTGATGGAAGAGCTAAGTGATGGAAATTCATTGAATATGTAGATCATTTCCAAGTAAGATAAAATCTTGAAACATTAATTACTGAACATGGGTTTATCTGCTTTTTGCTTCTTATTACAGAGAAACTAAAAGCCATTTGGATGTGTTAGTACTACATTGGAAAATTGTACTTAAAAAAAGGCATATGTTTCTAGAAATTGTGAAATGTATTCATAAATTTGCCAGTCTAAAGAATGCTATATAACAATTTACATTGCTCATTTATTGGTTTTCACTAGAAGTTCAGGTTTTGTCAGGTTAGGAATTCTAACAAATGACGTTAAAACTACAAGAAGTAACAAAGGAAACAACTCTACAAAGAAAGTAAGATGTGTTTTTGGTAAGAAGAGGTATGAGATATGAAGATACATTTTGTCAAGGGAAAAAAAAATAAACTTGTCCTAAAGTAAAACTGGTTATTTCAGATTAGGAAAGAGGATTAAAGGACAAAAAGGTATAGAAAATCAGGAAGAGAGAGAGAAAAAGGAGCGAGAACTTGTGTAATCAAGCTGGCTAAAATTGAATTATTATTTTAAGGGTTTTAAAAATAAACTTTAATGTTAATGGTGTACTTATGTAAAATGAACTTCTTTTTCTTTCATCTACTGAAAGGATAAAGTTATCCTGAACTATTGGTCTGGTCTTGATAAGAAGAGATTGTAAAAAGTTTTTCTTTGCCTTTTAAATAATCTGACTGGAAAGCAAAGATTTTGTGTCTTCCCAAAATAATTTCCTATGCTTCATGTTGTCTTAATTAGGTCTTTGATTATTTAAGAAAACTAAGTCTTCTCAATATTAAAAGTTCTAAGTTTTGCTTATAACTATGTACACTTTGGTATTTGCCTTCAAAATCTTTTGTCCCTTTAGTTAAAAAAAGTTTTTTAACCTTTATTCATTTTTGAGAGACAGAACATGAGCAGGGAAGGGGCAGAGAGGGAGGGAGATACAGAATCCAAAGCAGGCTCCAGGCTCTGAGCTGTCAGAGCAGAGCCTGAAGTGGGGCTCAAACCCGCAAACTGTGAGATCATGACCTGTGATGAAGTTGGACACTCAACCAAGTGAGTCACCCAGGCGCCCCTGTCACTTGAGTTAAATAGATAAATAAGTATTGTTTCATAATGATTTGTGATCCTATTTAGTCAAGTCTTCAAATCCTTTGCCTTTTTTTTTTTTAAGTAAGCTTTACACCCAAAGTGGGGCTTGAATTCACAACTCCAAGATCAAGAGTCACACATTCCACAGACTGAACCAGCCAGGCACCCCTAAAACCCTCAAATCTTTTGATATTTTGGACAAATCTCCAAAAAACAAATTCTAAATGAAATCTTTCTGACCTGCGTGTGAGTAACTTTGATTTTCCAGAGGGTTCCTGGAACCTCTCAAAAGATTTATTATCTCTTCTTACACAATGAGAGACATTAAAACTAATTAGGTTTATTTGATATGTTAAATTACATGGGAAGCATTGTCAAATAAGAATACTAAACCTTGGGGCACCTGGGTGGCTTGGGCAGTTAAGTGTCCAACTCTTGGTTTCAGCTTAGGTCATGATCTTATGGTTCCTGAGTTCAAGCCCTGCATCAGACTCTGCCATGACAGTGTTTTACCTTCTTGGGAATCTCTCTCTGCCGCTCCCCTGTGCACTCTCTCTCTCAAAGATAAATCAATAAATAAAAATGAAAATTACTAAACCTTCTTTACCTTATGTTTGTAAAGGTATACGTTACTATACGTGTTTTAGAAGTTATATAAAATTCTTTATGTCCTGGGATAATGTTAACCAGTCTTAATGCTAGTTATTGTCTTAAAATATCATATGTCATAGAAATAACCACATTTCCTTGTTGATTGCATTATAATGAATTGTTGTTAGGTCTTTAACCATGGCCATTATAGGCCTTTGTCATTTACGGAGAGTTACTGTTTTACTCTGATGCTTTCACAAAAGTGTTCTGGCAAAAGTGCTTCTTTGAGGAAATTCTTGGAAAGGACTTTGACAAGTATAGGTTTCTGATAACTTTAAGATCATTAGACTGAACTGGGTAAGAATTTCCAGAACTAATGCAAATACTG
The DNA here is from genome assembly GCF_024362965.1 of Panthera pardus. NCBI lineage: Eukaryota > Metazoa > Chordata > Mammalia > Carnivora > Felidae > Panthera > Panthera pardus. The sequence continues at coordinate 8,164,140 of NW_026526655.1, forward strand.
GATTCAAGCAGAATAAGAATTAACATGGGACTGAATGAACTGAGGAGGACGATTATAGTTTTTTATGACTTTTTGCTTGAAATGTTGCTGGTTCCTTAATGTTTTATTCCTCCAGATTTAAGGAAACTTTTTTCTCTTTTGCTTACCCCCCTTTTTTTTAAGAAGTGTGTGTGTGTATAATTATTATTATTATTTGTGTGAGAGAGAGAAAGAGCAAGAGCGGGGAAGGGACAGAGAGAGAGAGAATCTTAAGCAGGCTCCATACTCAGCACAGATCTTGATGTGGGGCTTGTTCTCATAACCATGAGATCATGACCTGAGCTGAAACCAAGAGTCAGAAGCTCAACCAGCTGAGCCACCCAGGTGCCCTTTCACTTTTTTCTGAAGCTAACTATGACTTACACCAATTTGGTAAAGTACACCTTTGTAAACAAAGATGAAACATTTACTTTCTTTCCCTGCCTGATCCTTCCAGTATTGGGAAACTTAGCGAATATTCTTTATGACAGTACATTTATTTGCTTAAGTTCAATAAGAATCTGTTCTCCTGTAATAGGACACAATTGGAAACATTGGTTATAAATTACCAAGGCTTTGACTAGAATGTCATATTTGAGAATAAAAGCATAGGCTCAGATATGATCAGACAGCTTTAAGGAACTAATATTGACTTTATAGAGCCAATAATGCCCTTGAAAAAATTGGTCTGGTATCCTGCTTACAGACAGAGTTCCCAGCAGTTTTACTACGCAAGTAAAGAAGGTCAATCTCCGGCAGGCTCAGGAACCTTAGAATATTTTGGGGACCTCAAGAAAAAAAGAATACACCCAAATCTATACGTATTGCAGGCAAAGTCTGATGGTGAGTCATTGGCTTGGCTTAGCCTTGAGAGGCTTTTAAAAGTCCAATATGAGATTCCTTATGAAAAGTTCCAGCAAAGCAGATTTGAAAGAGCGTATATGGTTAAGTCATTATTCTTGCTTCACTTAAGTAAATAATCAGGCCAAGGTTATCCAAACTAGACTTAATTTGCAAACAAATTAGTCTTACTGTGGTTATCTTTGGTAGAAATGGGGCTGACTATAAAGAGAAAATTATGTTTCTGCTGTCAGCACAATCCTCTGTCTCCCTCTCTCTCTGCCCCTTCCCCGCTCACGCTCCGTCTCTGTCACTCTCAAAAATGAATAAATGTTAAAAAAATTAAATTAGAAAAATAGAGAGAAAATTATGTGTCAAAGGAAACTATAGTACGCCCATGTGGATATCGGATTCTAGTCCTGCCAATTGTCTCCCAGGTTTTGTTGCGACTTATAAACTGACACGGGTCCTGAATTCTTCTAGTTTCCTCTAATATTTGGCTACAGCTCTTCAAACTAACATTTCCGATTTTCTGACTGTTGAATGTACATGAGAAATCATATTCTTCTACTTTAAAAATATATATATATTTATTTATTTGAGAGAGAGAGAGAGAGAGAGAGAGAGAATAAGTGGGGGAAGGGCAGAGAGAGAAGGAGAGTCTCAAGCAGACCCCACACCCAGTGCACAGACCAACATGGGGCTTGATCTCAAGACTGAGATTGTGACCTGAGCTGAAATCAAGAGTCAGACACTTATCTGACTGAGCCACCCAGGCGCCCCTACTTTTTTTCTTTTCTTTTTTTTTTTTTCAGTTTATTTATTTAACTAAACTCTATATCCAACATGGGGCTTGAAGACAGGTCCCCAAGATCCAGTGGGGCGCCTGGGTGGCTCAGTCTGTTGAGCATCCAACTTCCGCTCAGGTCATGATCTCATGATTTATGGGTTTGAGCCCTGCTTTGGGCTTTGTGCTGACAGCTCGGGGAGCCTGAAGCCTGCTTCAGATTCTGCGTCTCCCTCTCCCCCTGCCCCTCCCCCACTTGCACTCTGTCTCTCTCAAAAATAAATAAACATGAAAAAAAAAGATTTTATTAAGTAATCTCTACACCCAACATGGGGTTCAAATTTACAATCCCAAGATCGCAAGTCACATACTGTACCAACTGAGCCAGCCAGGGACCCTGCATAGTCTACTTTTTTGACCCTCTGACCTGGAATCATTGAGGACTAAAACTGCTCTTTTCCCAGAGCCACGCAAGCAAGCTAAAGCTGGACAACTTGATATAAACTTCAAAGAAATCACCACAACATGTCATATAAGGACAGTCTTCATGCCTGTATCTGTGTGGCCCCTCAGAAAGACCACCAGAGACATTAAAACTGCCAACCAGAAAAATCTATCAGGTTGCCGTTACCTGGTCTTACTGCATCTGAAGAGGTTTCCAAACAGATATCTAGAAATCTTCTCAACTGGCTGCCCTCAGAACTCAGAAATCGGGAGTATAATCTTCTCCAATCATTAACCATTGTTTTCCTTTTGTTTCCATAGAAATGCCTCTTATTAAATATCTGATTGCTTGCACAATAGGCCCAACTTTGAGAGCCCACCTGCATTTCTGTCTTAAAATAAGACACAACTGTTTAACTGAACTGGCCTATTCTTGGGCCTAAGAGACTGGCTTAGTGAGATGAGGCAACCTACCAATTCAACTTATGGACTGTGAAGCTTCTTGGGAAAGTTTCAGAGATGGGACCGAACGGGACCAGAACGTGCCACCCCAAAATGTGCCACTTTGGCATGTAGATTATTTTGACCTGAAGGCAATCAAGTCCCAGCGTACTCCAGAAAAACTTTTACCCCTCCCTTAATTGCCTAAAAAAATTTAGATGGTTAGATGGGGAGCCTGACCCAGAAAGAGAGCTATTACCAGATACACACACACACACACACACACACACACACACACACACACACATATATATATATATATATATATATATATATATCTCCTGAAAGACTTACCTGCATGGCAGGGCCAACACCTGCCTAGGAAACATCTACTCTTCTCATGGTCCTGAAAATTGCCCTCCTCCCCTTCGATGTCCCAGCCCCATCCCTTTCCCTAGCTCAGGGTGGCATGTAAGCCTCAATTGCTTGACTGACATTGGGTCTTGTTTAAAAGAAAAAAATTTTTTTTAATGTTTATTTTTGACAGAGAGGGAGACAGAGCATGAGCAGGGGAGGGGCAGAGAGAGAGGGAGACACAGAATCCAAAGCAGGCTCCAGGCTCCGAGCTGTCAGCACAGAGCCGGACATGGGGCTCAAACCCATGAACCGTGAGATCATTATCTGAGCCAAAGTGAGACACTTACTGACTGAGCCACCCAGGCACCCCTTGGATCTCATATTTTTATAGGGCTTTTTTATATACCTAATTAAATTTGCTTTTTTTTTTCCTGTTTAATTTTCATTTAATTATTAGACTAGCCAAAGAACTTAGAATAGTAGAAGGAAATTTTTTCCACCCTCACATAGGCATTTAGGATCTTGTAGTTGGGCAGACTTTCAAATTTGTTGTTAGTGATGATGAACCCAAGGACTTTTTCCTGTATATGTACTTCTAAGGTTATCTGCTTTTAGAGCAGTTTTCTTTCTTTTTTTTAAGAATATATTTTATTTTTTTAAGCAATTTCTACACCCAAGAGTGGGGCTTGGACTTACAACCCTGAGATCAAGAGTCACATGCCTTGCCAACTGAGCCAGCCAGGCACCCCAAAGAATAAACTGCTTTAAACTTTATTTTATTATTTTTTTTAATGTTTATTTTATTTTATTTTATTTTATTTTATTTTATTTTATTTTTTGAGAGAGAGAGAGAGAAACAGAGTGTGAGCAGAGAAGGGGCAGAGAGAGAGACGGAGACACAGAATCCAAAGCAGGCTCCAGGGTCCACACTGTCAGCACAGAATCTGACGTGGGGCTCAAACTCATGAACTGCGAGATCATGACCTGAGCTGAAGTCAGAGGCTTACCCGACTGAGCCACCCTTAAATTTAAAAAAAATTAAGTAATTTTCAACATACGAAAAAGTAGGAGGGGGCGCCTGGGTGGCTCAGTCGATTAAACGTCCAACTCTTTATTTTGGCTCAGGTCATGATCGATGGATCATGAGATGGATCATGAGATCATGAGATGAAGTTTAAGATTCTCTCCCTCCCTCTCCCTCTCCTCCTCCTCCTCTGCTTGTGTTCTCTCACTCTCTCAAAAAAAAAAAAAAGTAGAAGAATATGATTCCTCATGTCCTTTCAACAACATTTATTCCCATTTTTCAGTTTTTGACAAATGGTTTTTGTTCCACAACTGGATGGGGGAGGCACACCCTATGGGGAACCATTTTGTAAGGATCCGTTTTGTAAGGAACCATTTTGTAAGGATCTGGGGAAACTGGTTTCATGGGCAGGTTGAGAAATGCACGCTTGCCTAGGCAGCTAAGGCACTTCATGGAAGGTAAGGTTGGGCAGGGAGAGCTGTACCCCACCCCCTGCTCTGCACCTGACCACTCTTCGGGGCTAGGCGTGGGATGAGAAGGCTCCCTCTGGGAAGCTGGCACCAGTACCATGATGAAGTTGTGCCCAAACATAGTGACACCAGTGTCCCTCAGGAGTGAGGGATGCAGCAGTCAAGCTCATACTTATGGCACCAGGAACTGTCTGTCAGCCACATTTTAATGTATGTTGACAGGCCGTGGAGTCAAAGGAGCAAGTTCGAGAGGATAGAGGGCCTCTAGGTCAAGTACTCCAGAACCTCCCTACTCAAGCAAGGCTGTGGGCCAGGAAGCTGGTTAGAAATGCAGAGTCTTGGGGCGCCTGGGTGGCTCAGTTGGTTGAGCGTCCGACTTCGGCTCAGGTCACGATCTTGTGGTTCACCAGTTCAAGTCCCGCTTCGGGCTGTGTGCTGACAGCTCAGAGCCTGGAGCCTGCTTCGGATTCTGTGTCTCCTTCTCTCTCTGCCCCTCCCCCACTCATTCTCATTCTCTCTCTCTCTGTCTCTCTCAAAAATAAATAAAATATTAAAAAAGAAAATTTTTTTAAATTTAAAAAAGGAAAGAAATGTAGAGTCTTGGGGCCCCACCCCAGAGCTATTGAATCAGAATCTGCCTCCAGGGCTTCCTGGCACATTTCACATCAGAGAAGTGCTTCTCTAAAGCTCTCAGGTGTGGCTTTTTGGAGGCATAGATGACTCCAAATCTGGAACCTCAACAGTTCTGGGTTGCTAGCAGTTGGTCCATCCCTCAACAGAAAATGTATCAATTCCTTTGGCAAAACCCCAGAGAGGGAGCCTCCAGATACTCCAGCATCACCTCCGTCCATAGGCCATTCGCTAGCTAGGCAACACCTCTTTCAGGCTTTGGTAAACTACTGTTGGAAGGGCAGGCTGTGGGCTTGGCAAGGAGAATCTTAACTGAAGACCCTGCTGAGAATGTCTCCTTTCTATTGTCCCTATGGGAAATTCCAAGCCCTCAAGCTAAAGTTTAAGGAAGACTTTTCCTGTGTTAATTATAAACCCATTTTCAGCTCCTGTTCAGTGGGCTGACAGTACTTGAGAAAAAGAAAGTCTTTGAAAAAGACTTTTTCTTATTTTATAATTTTTAATTTAAAAAATTTTTAAGTTTATTTATTTATATTGAGAAAGAGAGAGAGAGCATGAGTAGGAGGGGCAGAGGTGGCGGCGGGGGGGGGGGGGGGGGAGGAGAGAGAGAGAGAGAGAGAGAGAGAGAGAGAGAGAGAGAGAGAGAGAATATCCCAAGCAGGCTCCTCACTGCCAGCATGGACTTAAACTCACAAACCGTGAGATCATGATCTGAGTTGAAATCAAGAGTCAGATGCTTAATGAACTAAGCCACCCAGGTGCCCCTATTTTATAATTTTTTAGAAGTCCAATGGTAGTACATGCTTGTGGTTAAATTTTTTTGAAAAATGCTGACACCTATACAGATAAAATGCAGAAGCCTGTGTCTCATCTCTCTCCCTGCTCCTGCTACCCCCAGGGCACCTTCAGCATTTGCTATGTACCCTTGCAGATCTATTTCTTGGCATTTAAAAACACTACACACACGCACACGCTCGCACGCATGCACACGTGCACGTGCTTCCTGAAGTCTTTCCAATTTATCTCTTCTCCTTCTCAGCCTTTTGCACTCCTTCTTAAGAGGTTACTACTTGAGTATTCAACCATCTATTGGCTAAACTTATTAATTGATTTTCAAAACTGGGTGAATCCACCAGGTCAAGCAAAATTATCCGAAAATTGATAATTGTAGAATCTGGTTGGGGGGTAAATGGGCATCCATTTTGCTTATTTTCATGTGGGTTTCAAATTTTTTAAAACACAAGTGAAACTGAAAAGGAATATGCCAAGCCCTGAGACATAAAGTAAGACTGTACTCAGGCTCAGTCGGTTGAGCATGCAACTCTTAATCTTGGGGTTGTGAGTTTGAGCCCCATGTTGACTGTAGAGATTAGTTTTTTAAAAAATCTTTTTTTTTTTTTAATGTTTATCTTAGAGATAAAAATCAAGAGCGAGTGGGGGAGGGGCAGAGAGAGAGGGAGACACAATCCACAGCAGGCTCGAGGCTCTTGAGTTGTCAGCACAGATCCCCATGCAAGGCTCGAACCCACCAACCCACCAGCAGTGAGATCATGACCTGAGCCGAAGTCAGAGGCTTAACTGACTGAGCCACCCAGGGGCCCCCAAAAATAAAATCTTAAAAAACAAACAAACAAACAAACAAACAAACAAACAAACAATTAGTAAACTGCATCTGGCTGACCTGTTTTTTAAATAACTTTAAAAAAAAAAAATTTTTTTTTTTCAATGTTTATTCATTTTGAGAGAGAGACAGAAACCAAAGCAGCTCCAGGCTCCGAGCTGTCAGCACAGAGCCTGAGGCAGGGCTCAAACACACCAACCTTGAGATCCTGACCTGAGCCGGATGCTTAACCGACTGAGCCACTCAGGTGCCCTTGCCCTGTTTTTAGGTTCAGACTGCTAAAGAACAAAAATTCAGCTGAGTAAATTGAAGATCTAATTCAGCAACTGATGAATTGGGCAGTATCCTCTCTAGCAAGTAGAGGGGAACCTCCAAGAGTTGTACAAAATGGAAAGTTTTTATAGGAAGGAGGGTGGGGCAAGGAAGTTATTAGCAAAAGAGAAGAAAGGATTGCTTGAGGCAGAGTCACTTTCCTTTAAGGGAAAGGGCAGGGAAGGTCTTGTTGGGTGGATTATCTCCTGATCCTTTTGGGAGGCAGAGGACCCAGGTGACAGGAGTTCGAGCCCTACGTTGGATATAAAGATTACTTTAAAAAAAACAATACACTTAAAACACGCCAATTGACAGGCTAAAACTTCCATTCTAGCAGAGGTTGAAACTGCAATCAGGTTAGGTGTTGAGCCCAGTTTGGTGACTTGGCCTGGCCTGGTGTCGCCATTTTTGGCCTGTGTTTCTCTCTGTCTTTTTTTAATTTTTAAAAAATGTTTATTTATGCTTGAGAGAGAAAGAGCACAAGTGGGGGAGGAGCAGAGAGAGAGAGAGAGACACAGAATCCAAAGCAGGCTCCAGGCTCCGAGCTATCAGTGCAGAGCCCGATGCAGGGCTTGAACCCACAAACCGTGAGATCGTGACCTGAGCTGAAGTCAGACGCCTAACCCACAGAGCCACCCAGGTGCCCCTGTGCTTCTCTTTTTAGTAAGACTCAGAGTATCTGTTAAGATTGAAGCATGAGCAGAAGGAAGGCCTTCCCCCGGCTTCCTTGCTGTTGGCCATTATTGGGGTGAACTACCTTCCCAAGGGAGGAGGCTCCTGGGGATTTCTTGGCTTCCAGCTCCTCGGGCATGGTCTCCCCAGAAGTGCAGCGGAGGGGGTGGCGGAGGGGGGATGTTGGAGGGGAGATGGAGAAATGAGAGGGAGAGAAACCCCGACCGGTCTTCCCAGCCGGGCCCTGTTTTTCAACTGTCACCAGAGAGCCTGGAGGGGTTGGGTGGGACATCCACCCTCGTAAACTTCGTGCCTGTGTCCAGCTGGGGCAAAGTGTCCTAGCAGAAGCTAGACCAGTCCCCAGACCCCTTTTGTGTCTCTGACATTTTTTTGGTTTTGTTTCTGACACTCACTTTGTTTTTTAAAAATGTTTTTATTTATTTTTTGAGAGAGAGAGAGAGAATGGAAGGGGCAGAGAGAAAGAGGGACAAAGGATCCAAAGCAGGCTCTATTCGCAGAGCAGAGAGCCCGATGTGGGGCTCAAACTCAGGAACCATGAGATCATGACCTAAGCCGAAGTCAGACGCTTTAACGGCCTAAGCCACCCAGGCGCTGCCTCACTTTGTTTTCCTAAAGTTTATTTATTTTGAAGGAAAGTGTGTGCTGGTATGCACATGGGGAAAATCAGAGACAGAGAGAGAAGGAGAGAGAGAGAAGGAGAGAGAGAGAGGGAGAGAGAATCCAACAGGCTCCTCTCCGTCAGTGCAGAGCCGGACTCGGGGCTCAATCCCACGAACTGGGAGATCATGACCTGAGCTGAGGTCAAGAGTCAGACAGTTAACAGACTGAGCCCCCCAGGAGCCCTCGGACACTCACTTTGAAAGTACACACTGGTTTGGAGAGATGGGCTAGAAATCCATCTTTTCTTCCCCACTTGGTGCCCCTTCAAACCTTCACTCCTCAGTTTCTTCGCCTGTGATTAAGGTTCTAGGAGTCCATGAATTTGCAAGGGAAATTTTTACATGTCTATTTTCGTTAATCTTTCATTGAAATCTAGCATTTCCTTCCATTGTGTGTGTAGACATCACATCACATTAGTGCAGGCGGTTACTGGGACTTTGTCCCTACTGGGAGTGACAGCTATTTCCATAACACATCACAGTTGCCAACATTTTGAATATCTACGCTCATCATGAGTTCAAAATCATAGAAGTTATCAGGCCCACCACTATACTGTACTTCAGTATAACTTGCCTCGTTTGTAATCCTGGGCATTTTACTTTATGCATTTAAAAATCTTACTCTGGGGGTACCTGGATGGCTCAGTTCGTAGAGCATGTGACTCTTGATCTCTGGGTTGTGAGTTAGAGCCCCATGTTGAGTGTAGACATTACTTAAAAGCAAACAACTAAAAGTCTCACTCTGGGAAGGGTCCAAGGGTCTCACCAGACTCCAGAGTGGCCTATGGAACAGAAAAGATGAAGGGGCCTGCTCAGTCCTGTCCACAGCACCTCCTGCCCTCAGAATCACCCTGCCAGTCCTCTCTCTGGGCATCCAGTCCCCATTCCTGGGTGCTGTGTGTGCCTGGCACCCTTCCTCAGCAGGCCAGCTACATGCTGCCATCTGCTGGGGGTGGCCCACATGACACCCTGGGGGTAATGCCAGCAGGCCACGTCTGGGGACCCAGGGGTGGGGGGGTCCTGAGGGACCAGCTGAGAGGGTCTCTGGCTGCTCCCAGGATAGAAATCAAACTCAAGCCAGCAGGAGGTAAAAGCAGAGCTTACTGAAGGGAGAGAGAGCGAGAGCGAGAGACTGAGAGAGAGAGAGAGAGCGAGCGAGTGTGTACAAGGTGTCTGGGAGGCTCAGAAAGGAAAGGAGAGTCCCTTCTATTTTCCTGGGTCTGGTATATGGGTCTTCTCAGACATCCAGGATCCGGTTAGAACACAGGGCCCGGGTGTTATTCCTTGGAACCAGTGGGTCTTGGCGGTGAGCTGTGTTGTGCCGGGGTGGCGGGCAGGTTGGGGGCGGGGGCAGTCTGGAATACAGATACGATGTCTTCCTTCAGTCTTTCTCACCTGGTCCTTCCTTAGAGATTACCTGTTCTAGAGTAATCATGAACTCCTCATCCTTTACAAGGAGGACATATGCTATTTGCATTATGAGGCATGTGAAGAGTGGGGTGGGGGTGCAAGTCCTAGCAAGAATAGAAGCAGTAAAAGGAGCAAAAGGCAGACTTTTTTTTTTTTTTTTTTTTTGAGTCCTTCAGTTTCCCTAACCCCATGGCCTTGGTTAGATGCTTGTGGTCCTTCTAGTCTTTCTGGGCATTATGAGGTGTAAGTGAAGATATGGACTGTGCCACAAGTCTTGCTGGAGGACCCTCCGGGCCTGCCACTCCCACTCGACACTTGCTCCCTGCCAGGGTCCCTGGGTCCCTGCACCGCGGATGTGTGGTGCTGCCTGGCCCATGATGAGGGTTTGGGAGCAGGTGAACAGCCCAGCACAGAACTAGGACTTGAAGCCAGAGGCGGGAGCACCTGTGGTGGAGTATCAGGCCGAATGGATTTTTATTTTATTATTTTTTTTAATGTTTATTTATTTATTTTTGAGACAGAGAGAGACAGAATGAACAGGGGAGGGTCAGAGAGAGAGGGAGACACAGAATCCGAAACAGGCTTCAGGCTCTGAGCTGTCAGCACAGAGCCCGACGCGGGGCTCGAACTCGCGGACCATGAGATCATGCCCTGAGACGAAGTCGACGCTTAACCGACTGAGCCACCCAGGTGCCCCTGAATGGATTTTTATTTATTTATTTATTTATTTATTTATTTATTTATTTATTTATTTTAACGTTTATTTATTTTTGAGACAGAGAGAGACAGAGCATGAACAGGGGAGGGGCAGAAAGAGAGGGAGACACAGAATCTGAAACAGGCTCCAGGCTCTGAGCAGTCAGCACAGAGCCCAACGCGGGGTTCGAACTCACGGACCGCGAGATCATGACCTGAGCCGAAGTCGGACGCTTAACCGACCGAGACACCCAGGCGCCCCCGGAATGGATTTTTAAAAACCGATTGTTCTTTGAGCACATGGGCCACTAGTTAAAAGTCGAAATGAGAATGTGGTGAGAAGCTTCTCTCCCTCCCTGTCCCGCTGGCCTCAAACTTCACCAGCTTCGCCTTCCTTCCAGAGCCGCTCCCCACATCTAAAGCAAAAATGAACATGAGCTGGAACCCTGCCTTTTCTTATTTAAATGTTAGGCACCTGGTCTGCACCTGGCTTTTTTGTTTAACAATATTGTCTTGAAAATTGCTTCTATCTACATATAAATACTTCCCTCCTGGATCTTTCCTTTTTACTTCTCTGGTCATTTCCAAGCAGTCTGTGGAAAAAGAATGTCTTTCCACAGAAACAGGAGTACTCAGATATAGCCAGAAATTGCAGGGTAGTTCTAGAATTCATTTACCCACCTACAAAATTCCAAGGATCCTAGGTGAAAGAATTCTGTATTCCTCTTTAGGTGGATTTGCTTTTCAAAAGGGGTCTCACAGGACTATTGTACCTTAACTCCAAAAATGACTATGTGGTAAATTTTGGGCAGGGCTAGGGGTGAGTTGCTCTTTGGGTAGAAGTCTACTTGTGGTGTCCCAAATCCAAGTGCTAGGGTTCAAGATCTCTGTCTGTCCAGAGATTAACCTTGTCTTCCCAAGCCAACCATGGGGCTCTATATAATAAATGTCACTCTCCTACTGGCAGCCAACCAGCTCTCCTGCCCAGCTTCTCTCACCAGATATGTCCGCAGGCCAGCAGCCACCGCTGGGAACACCTCAGAACGATGCTAAGAGGTCGAAGTGCTCCCTGGGGGTGGGCCTGGTGGATAGGCTGCCCTGTGTCCCTGCACTAAGAGCAGTTCCCGTTCCAAGTTTATCAGGGTTAACATGCCATTCTCTGAAATAAGCTTTGAGCTGAAGAATGGGTGCTTTCTCCCAACAAACCACACGTCCAGCAGGGGGGTTCTTCTCATAGACATCTGACCCTTTCATCACTTTGGGCCACTGAGATACACCAATAGATGCCAGGCCCACCCACTATACTTCTCATTCTAGTATAGTTTCCTGCCAGACTCACCCAGCAGGAAAGAGAGACCATCCACACCTGCCAACGTAAGCATCTCGTGGGCCAAGCAGGCTTCTCGGCAAAATAGGAAGATAGCATTCTGGTTTTTACATCAGTGCTTGGTGAGTTTGATTAGTGTGAGTCAATCTTGCCAAAAGGATCCCCTCTGGCCCACAGAGCTAAGGGTTGCACTGCAGACCACAGTGATTTCCCCCAGAGTAAGTGCCCACTTTGCCCTCTTAGGCCAGTGAACCTGCTGCTTGGGGGCAGGGGCTCTTCCTGGTGGGCCTTTTAACTGGAGGCATGCTAGTCAGACTGAGGAAGTAGGTTCCAGTGTCTGTTTGCTCTGTGTGAAAGAAACTCAGTTGCAGAGATCATAGTGACCTTCCATGTACAGTGATCAGATAGCAGAAAAATTAGCACAAATCCATCCTGACTGCTAACAAATGGTCAGGGTCAGCGGGTCCCCTTCCATCTGAAAAATGGCACCACCGGTGTTTCTCCTTCCAGGTTGAACTTGGCATTGTTTGGGAGGAAGACTTTTTTCTGTACGCTCTTAGGTTCAGTTCTTGGGAACATGCAAATTAAACTGGCAAAACACAGATTTGCAAAAGAAGAGATATTTTAAAATTCATATACATACATGTGAGTTCACAGAAAAATGAAATTCAAGGAGGTGGTTAGAATTTGGGGCTTCTATACCACCCTAATAGGGGAAGGGGAGGGGGAGAAGGGCATTTACAGGAAAACAAATGGATTTTATTTATTTATTTATCAATGTTATTTATTTATTTTGAGAGAGACAGAGACAGCATGAGCAGGGGAGGGGCAGGATAGAGGGAGAGAGAGAATCCCAAGCAGGCTCCGCACGGTTGGTGCAGAGCCCGACGAGGGGGCTCCAACTCACAAAACCATGAGATCATGCCCTGAGGTGAAGCCATGAGTCAGATGCTTAACCGACTGAGCCACCCAGGTGTCCCATCAAATGGCTTTTAGGAAAGATAAGTAGGTCCTTAGGAAAATAGATAGGAAATATGGTAGTCTTGTGACAATACCTGCTTATGTGATTTCTTACTCCAAAGCAGATTTCTCTCCAGTGGAAAGAGCCCATCTCCTGAGGAGGAGACTGGTGACAGCTGAATCCTTCCGGGAGACTCTGCTTTTAGATACTGGGAGTATGGGAGAAACCACTCACAGTGAGAGATTCTGGATCCCTTCAGTATGAATGCTCCTCTTCTCCTTGTCCAAAGGCCAGGCTGGCTGGGGGTGCTCAGGGTCTAGGGGTTTGGTTCAGCATTCCTGAGACTGGCACAGGGAACTCCAGCAAGGGCAGAAGGAGCGGGGTAGTCCCCCCAGCAGAGGCTGTGCGAGGGTGGAGGAAAGGGCCAAGTCACTATGGTTGGCGATCCAGGGCACGTGTAGGAGCACAGAGGGCCAGGGTCAAATCCTATGTCCTTGGGCAAGATTCTTAACTTCTCTGGGCTTCATTTTTCTACTTGGGTAAAAACCCTCACAGGACCACAGTAAGGCTAAGATTACTTAACGCATTTAAAGCACATGATACAGTGCCTGGCACAGAGCAAGTGTTCAGTTAATGCAGCCAACTTCCCTAGACGCTGGGGACACGGCAGTGAGCAAAGCCGAGCCCTGCTCTCCTGGATCTTCCATTAAACAAAGGTGTACGTGCCATCATCAGATGGCCGGGTACACCAGGAGAAAAGGAAGCAGGTGAGAGGCAGGGAGGGAGAGGTGGGGGCTGGTGTGGTCAGGGAAGGGACATCTGAGCAGAGACCAGAATGAGGTGGCCTCACCGGAATTAGGATGATGTCTCATTGCTGTTCCTCCTGCATGTTCCCTTAATCATTCCTTCTCTTGCCTGAGTTTCCACCAGCCAGTGAACCGGGACTAGGTCGGTTCCCATCTCAGCTGAGCACGTGGCCTCCTCTCCATGATGCTTTCTGGGGGTGGCGTCAGTGGAGCGCGCACATGGGGGCCCCAGGTTCCGAATGTGAGTTAGGGTGGTGGGTTTCTTCCATTCCTCTGTACCTCCCAATTCCACGGGGCCAGAAGACACGGGGGAGGGGGGGGTGCCCTCTCCAGGAGAAAAGCTCACACATTCCGCCCTCTACCTTGTCTGGAGGAGCAGTCGTGCTTGGGGAAACTGGCCAGCTGTATGGCTGCGGGGCGAGGCTGAGCTGCAAGAACCAGAATAGAAGGGCTAAATTTAAACCGTGTCTGGAGGCTTCAGGGAGCCCGCGGGCCTGTGGGCCCTGGGGTGGCTCCGTCCCACCTCCCTCCTCTCCTTCCACCTCCCCACTCCCTTCGGCCTCCTCCCCCTCCCCCTCTCCCCTCCCTCCACGCACCGTCTTTCCCCTCCCACCTCCTCCCCCTTCCTCCTCCCACCCACTTCCCTCCTCCCTCCTCTCTCCTCTCCTCCTTCTCAGAATGGAAACTGTTTCTTTCCTGGCTGCCGAGAGCCGGTTTCCTCCCAAGGAAATAATGTCTCACCGCAGCTGAGGCCGGCTCTGCCCCCTGGAATTTCCCTGCAGGGGAGAAACACCCCGCTGGCGGAGCTGCTCTGAGCTGGGACACACCTAGAGCCTGCTTGTGCACAACCCAGAGGGGGACACGCCCAGAGACACACACAGAAGTAAACAGAAACAGAAACAGGCTGGGAAAACCCTGGGGGGGGGGGGGGTGAACCCTAGGATCAGGTTCTTGTCCCAACTCTGTCTCCACCTCCCTGTGAGGCAGGAGCAAATCATCTCCTGTTCTGAACTTTTTTTTTTTTTTTTACATCCTTAATATTAAAATAGACCTCTTAAGAATCAAAATAGAACAGAACTCTAAAGGAATCAACCTAGAAAGTGCTTTGATTATTTCAAAGATGTCTCTTTCTTTGTTCAAAATATTTTTAAATCCCTTTTTTTTTTCTTTCTGAAAAATTCCTTTAAGGACCAGTTTTAGGCACTCATAGGTCTGCCTTGTTACTTTTCCAGACATTTGAGTTTTGCCTAGAGGGATCGCTGCCCACGGTACCAAGAGACTTGGGGCTGGTTCCAAATACTGAGTTCAAAAGATTCCCGCAAGGACAGTGAAAAGACTGTCAGGTGCCATCACTGTTGCAGAATTCCCCTGATGCCCAAGGCCGGTCCCCAGAGAGGACAACAGCTCCTGGAGGAGCTCTCAACCCTCAGCCACACGCAGGGTCCTTCTGGAGCCTTACATAGTCCAACACTCAGACGCAGAGGGGTCTGCACACACACACACACACACACACACACACACACACACACACACACACGGCCAAACGGAAACTTCTAGTTTCAGCTACAATATCCAGAGGTAGCAGTCTGTGAGAACCTGAGCCACGCACCCCTCGTGTTTTTGTGCATGTATTCACTGAGGCTAGACACGGGGGCTGTCACAGACCTGATCAGGTGGGGATGGTCACAGCTCAGACACCCTCCAGGCAGGCTGTGCCCGGAGACTTTAGCAGGAGAGCGAGCTCTGAGGGGACACACCCAGACACATTGGGTTGCCTGGTAACACAGAATGCCAGGCCCAGGGACACACACCCTCTCTGGGATCACACATTCATACTGTTTCCACAGGGGCAGGATCCCACGGAGCCGGCTGGCTGCCCCAGGCACACCCTCTCGCCACCGAGAACTGCCTTCGTTCAGAGATGCGCCTGGTTGGCTCAGTCGGTTAAGCGACCGACCTCCTGACCTTGGGTCAGGTCTTGATCTCACAGCGTGAGTTCCAGCCCCGCATTGGGCTCCTTGCTGAAAGCTCAGAGCCTGCTTCAGATTCTCTCTCTCTCTCTCTCTCTCTCTCTCTCTGCGCCTCCCCCATGCACATATTCTCTCTCTCTCAAAATTAAAAAAAAAAAAAAAAAAGGGAAAAAACAGCTGTGCAGCTAAAGATCCTGCTCATCAGCACCCCAAAATGCTTACCGGATTTAGAGTGCTGAGCAAGCCCCCCAAAACTTCCAGTCCCACTCAGTCACACACACACCGTTAGAGTGGTCAGAGTCTAGACTCCTCACGTCCTTTTGTTTCCTCTCGGAAAAACTTTGGCTTTTCCATTTTAAGCAGCCAGTGACCAAACAGTCTATTTCTGTAACTTCTTAGTATTAGCCAGAGCCTGTTCTTTTGAAACGTCTACAGTAAGTCAGGAAGAATGCTTCTGACCTTTGTTTTCAAATTCAACTATGCAGAACACTAAACACACAATGTGAAAACACAGAGGCCAATTTTTTTTAAGGTTTTTTGTTTTTTTGTTTTTTTTTGTTTTTTTTTTTTGAGGCCGAGAGGCACAGAGAGAGAAGGAGAGAGAATCCCAAGCAGGCTCCGACTGTCAGCCTGGAGCCCTATGTGGGGCTTGAACTCTCAAACTGTGAGATCATGACCTGAGCTGAAGTCAAGAGTCAGATGCTTAGCTGACTGAGGCACCCCTCAGAGAACAATTTTTAAAATTCACAGACAAACCATGTTTGAGGGTTTTTCAGCTTTTTGTGGGAGAAAGGCAAGTTTACTGACTTCAGTGGTTTTTAAAATTCGAACTTGGCAAACAGGAACACAACTGTGGAGTCTTTGTAAAGTGAGCAGCAGGTAAAAGCTCCTTCGGGCAGCACCCCTCACTTCTTAGGGATGGGCAAACTGAGGACTCACCTTTGACCTGGTCTCCCCAGCCGCCTTGACCAAAGTCAATGTGACCTTGATTCTGCGGAACTTCCGGTGTGGTGTTTAGACTGCCTGTCTAGTAAACAGCTGTGCCCTCCCTTGGGTCCAAGGACAGCCCCCCGTGTAGGTTCTGTCCCCTTCTCTGGATGTTTCAGACACGGCGTTGGCTTCTGGGATGAGATAATCTGGTTTTCCTGGCCACAGCAGTCTGCTTCCTCCAGTTCCACCCTGGAGACAGGACCACCCTGGAGACATCCTCAGATCTATACACTGGGTCTAGCTGGGCCCTCCCCTGCCATACAGGTCCGTCCTTCCTCTGTCCCTTTTCCCCTTTGCCCTTCCTTCCCTCTCTCCCTCCCTCCTCCATCCCTCCATCTCAACCTCTGACAGGAATTCCAGTGTGAACCTGGATCGGCTACAGTGAATAGGGATCTTGCCACACTCAACCTCTCCTTACGTTATCTCCCTCTCTCAATATTCCTTTTTATTCTTACTATTCATACAGCAGTCCCCTCTTATCCTTGGGGAATACTTCCCAAGACCCCCAGTGGATGCTTGAAACTGTGAGTGGTACCAAACCCTATATATGCTGTTTTTTCCTGTACAGATATACCAATGATTTATTTGATAAGTTTCATTTATAAATTAGGCACAGTAAAAGATTAACCACAATAACTGATAATAGAACGATTATAAAAATATACCACAATTTGAAAAAAAACCCCATATATATGTTATGTGGATGTATCTCTCTCTTTCAGAGTATCTTATCGTACTGGGCTCACCCTTCATGTGATGATACGAGATGATAAAAAGTCTACATGATGAGATGAAGTGAGGTGAATGACGTAGGCATTGTGACGTTAGCATTAGGCTACTGTTGACCTTCTGATGTTACATCAGAAGGAGGGTCACCTCCTCCCAGGCCATGGTTGACGGGGTGATGAGACCCGAAGTGAAATCATGGATAAAGGGGGACTATGGTACCTCGTTTCCTGAAGTATTGATGAGTGCCACATTCAAGACAGAAATAGAAATAAACAAAACAAATCCTATTAGACTTAAATTTTCTTAAGTTTATATATTTTCTTTAGTAATCTGTGCACTCAGCGTGGGGCTTGAACTCATGACGCTGAGATCAAGAGTTCATGCTCTTCCAACGGAGCCAGACTGGCACTCCTAGATCTAATTTTTTAATGAAAAATTTCTATATGTCAAAACTCACAAAACATATTTATTTATTAAAAATTTTTTTAAGTTTATTTATTTATTTTAAGGGAGAGAGAGCGGGGGAAGGGCGGAGAGAGGGAGAGAGAAAATCCCAAGCAGGCTCTGTGCTGTCAGCACCAAGCCCGATGCGGGGCTCACACTCTCGAATTGTGAGATCATGACCTGAGCTGAAATCAAGTCAGACGCTTGACGGACTGAGCCACCCAGGCGCCCCACCAGCAAAACATATTTAAAGGCAAAAGACACATGTGGAAAATACATTTTCCAGATGTATGTGGCAACAGAGGCAAATACCCTCATCATCAAAGGGCTCTGATAAAGCACATGGCACCAAACAGATAGATGGATGATGTGAGCAGGGCAGAGGAATCAAAACAATGAAATAAATGAAATAAGAAGAGAAAATGTCTAACCTCCTTAATACAAAGAAGTCAAAATAAAACCATTTAAAATAACATTTCCCCTTATTACCATCAGATTATAGCAGATCAATGCCCACTATTGGGCAGCAGCTTTCTCCTGAATTATTTCTAGAAATGTGAAAGAATTGGAACAGCCTTTTTGGAGAGAAATCAAGCTTTAAAATTACAAGTATCTTCTGACCTGTCAGTTCTACCTCTACAAGTTATCTGGAAGGAATCTTTAAGGTGTCCAAAATATACGGCTACAAAAATGCTCATTGCAGTACTGTTGCTAAAAGAAAAAGGGGAAAAAAATGTGTTTATAATTTTTTTTCCTTTTTTTCAGAATTGTAGACCCATGATTGTATTGCTTTTTTTTTCTTAAGATTTTTTAAAGGTTTGTTTATTTATTTTGAGAGAGAGAGAGAGAGAATGTGAGCAGGGGAGGGGCAGGGAGAGAATCCCAAGCAGGCTCCGCACTGTCAGCATAGAGCCCAACATGGGGCTTGAACTCACAAACCAGGTGGTCATGACCTGAACCAAAATCAGGAGTTGGACGCTCCAATGACTGAGCCACCCAAGTGCCCCTCAAGGTTTTTAAAAAAGTAACCTCTACACTTATGGGGCTCCAACTCACAGCCCTGAGATGAAGAGTCACCTATTCCACCAACTGAGTCAGCCAAGTCCCGCCCCCTCACCTGTTTTATGTTGTATTTATTTAAGTTCTGAACATGCCAAGCTAGACCGTTATTTTGTATTTTACTACCTTATAAAAACTGCAGTTGATAAGAAATATTCTGGGGCGACTGGCTGGCTTAGTCAGTAGAGCGTGCAACTCTTGATCTTGGGGTTATGAGTATGGGCCCCACACTGGGTGTAGAAATTACTTAAAAATAAAATTAAAAAAAGAGAGAAAGAAAAGAAATATTCTCAGCCGGGGTGAGTCTGAGGGTTAACTCAGCCCCTCCCTGGCCCTGTGACCCATGGAAGGGTTTTCCCCTTCAGTGTTTCATTCTGAGTGTGCGGGACCTTGGGTTGAGTGAGTCTGTGGAGCTGGGTGAGGACGCTGTGTGGAGAGAAGCTGGCAGAAAAGCAGGAGGGAGGCTCTTGGGAAGATGCCTGCAGGTTAGGTCGCAGGTAACCAGAGCCATGGTGCTGAGCCACATGTCTGGGGGGAGAAGTCCTTTAGAGGAGGAGATGGTGTCCACAGATCGCATCAGGGTCCGTGTGGGTGACTCAGTTAAGCATCTGACTTCGGCTCAGGTCATGATCTCACGATTCATGAGTTTGAGCCCCGCATCAGGCTCCCTGCTGCCAGCACAGAGCCCCTTCCAGATCCTCTGTCCCCTGCCTCTCTCTGCCCCTCCCCCACTCTCTAAAATAAATACACATTTAAAAAACCCCCCAAAAATAAAAAAATAAAATGGAGTTTGGTGGGGGGGGGGGTATCTGGCTGGCTCAGTCAGTAGAACATGTGACTCTTGATCTCTGGGGTCCTGAGTTCGAGCCCCACCTTGGGTGCAAAGATTACTTAAATAAATATAGGGGCGCCTGGGTGGCTCAGTCGGTTAAGCGTCCAACTCGTGATTTGGCTCAGGTCATGATCTCACAGTTTGTGGGGTCAAGCCCTGCATCAGGCTCTGGGCTGAGCATGGAGCCTGCTTGGGATTCTGTCTCTCTCTCTGCCCCTCCCCTGCTCACACTTGATCTTTCTCTCTCAAAATGAATGAATGAATGAATGAATGAATGAATGAAATGGAGTCCGTTGAAATGCAAGGGAATTCCAGAGCCCCTGGAAGGCTTCCTGACTCAGGGGTGAGGGTGGGGGTGGAGTCTGTGCTTTCAAAATGCCTCCCAGAGACCCTGAAGCATCTGATCCTCATCTCCTCAGCTGCCATTTCCTCTCCAGCAGGGTCCTTGCTCTGGCCATGGTGTCTTGCAGCCTCAAGACTTGTTACACGTTCCCTTTACTTCTTCAGCTTTTCCCCCTGAGGGGCCCCTATACTTAGTCTGATCCGGAAACCCCATCCTACCCCTTCAGTGAATCTTACACCTGTCTGCCACTTTTCTGAACAACTAACTATAATATTTATAAGGTTTAATATATTTTTTAATGTTTATTTATTTTTGAGAGAGCGAGAGCGAGTGGGAGCAGGGGAGAGGCAGAGAGAGAAACAGAGGGAGAATTGCAAGCAGGCTCCACACTGTCAGTGTAGAGCCCGATGCGGGGTTCAAACTCGTGAATGGCGAGAGCGTGACCTGAGCCGAAATCAAGAGTCCGACGTTTAACGGACTGAGCCACCCAGGTGCCCATTGGGTTTCATATATTTAAATTTATTTTTAATTTCACAAGTAGTACAGGAATACATCTTTACTATAAAACAATTCAAGTGACCCACATGGAGTGAATGCAGCCTCTTGATCGTCCCTTGTCCCCCACTCCTGCACCAGGCTGACTCTGGGGTGGGTGGGGTGTCATGTCCTTCCAGACGCTTGTCCATGTCTTTCTCAACTAGTCTCCAGCTCTGGAAAGAGAAGAACCATCTTTCCTCCCACCCAAGATCACTCCTCTGCCTGTGCCATGTTCTGGACCCTCAAGCCTCTTCTTCCATAGCCTTTGGCCTCCACTCCTACACCCCCCAACCGAACATCTCTCCCCACAACAGCCCTCCTACCCATACATGCACACACACATGCACACAGATATACCCAGATGTTTCTTTTCCTGAAAACAAGTCTTTCTGGATCCTTACATGCCCTTAGCCCCCTCTCCTATCGGTCTCTGTTGCAGCCAACCTCTTCAACAAATGGCTCCCTTGGCCAGACTTCTCACCTGCACCCATCAGATCTCAGGCAGCAGCCGCCTGCCGAACTCCCCTGGGAGGGCACTGACCCAAGTCAAGGCTCCTGTTAGCACAGTGCTGCTGCCCACCCCCCTGCATAAGACTTCTGGCCTTGGAGGGGTGCCTGGCCATCCAACATCTGGAGTCTTCACTCCCAGGCAAAGCCCCTGGGCACTGGCTGCCCTCCCCCCGCCCCGGCAGCCCACGCGGCCTCTGCAGGAGACAGTACAAGGGCCAGGGAGCGTTGGGGGAGCTCCTCACGCAGTGCTCGTGTTCATCTCTGTAGTCACCTCAGATTTCTGTGGGCTTCTGGCAGCTTTACCTTCCAGGGATGGAGGGAACCGGCTCCGGAAGTTCTCCCGGGGTGTGGCTCACCCCAAAGCTCTGGGCATGTTCTGACAACCAGGGCTTCCAGAAACTCCAGAGGCTGGGGTGAGGACGGTTCCTCAATGGCTCAACCTCCTCTAAAGGAGGAGGAACAGGAAGACAGGGCCTAGGCTCTACTTTTCTGCTCTTCTCCCAACTTACCATCATAAAAGAAAAGCAAGCAAACTTTTGAATTATGAAACAATGCCCCCCAAGACACTGTATTAGTTTTCTGTTGCTGCTATATCAAGTTATCATGAATTTAGCGGCTTAAATCAACACAAATTTATTCCCTTACAGTTCTGGGGGTCAGAGTCCAAAACCAAGATACTGACAGGGCTGCATTTTTTCTGGAACTTCGAGGAAGAATCTGTTTTCTAACCTCTTCTGGTTTCTAGGGGCTGCCTGCGTTCCTTGGCTAGTGGCCTCTTTTTCCACCTTCAAAGCACATCCCTCCAACCTCTACATCCACGATCACATCTCCTGTCTCTGACTAACTCTCCTGCCTCCCTAAGGGCCCTCGTGATTACATTGGGCCCAGGATAATTCAGGATAATCTCCCTATCTCAAGATCCTTAACTTACTCATATTTGCGAGGGCCCATTTACCGCAGGCGGTAGGATATGCATGGATTCTGAGGATTAGGTCATGGAGGGACATCTCTGGGACCATTATTCAGTCTACCACAAGTGTGAAATGTAATATAGGTCAACATCTGTAGACAGACACTGAGATTAGACAGATGCTAATATTTTGCCTTATTTATTTATTTAGTTAGTTAGTTTATTTATTTATTTTAAAGAGATAAAGCTCTACAAACATAGCTAAATCCCTATGTGGCTTTTCCTTCCTTCTCTCCTCAAAGGTAACCACTTCCCTGAGGTTGGTGAAATTCACCCCATGTATGTTTCTGTCTTTGGTACATATTATAAACACACTAAAAAAATTTTTTTTTAGTGTTTAGTTTTGAGAGAGAGAGAGAGACAGAGCAAAGCCGGGGAGGGACAGAGAGAGAGAAGGAGACACAGAATCCAAAGCAGGCTCCATGCTGTCAGCACAGAGCCCGACGTGGGGCTCGAACCCACAAACCAGGAGATCATGACCTGAGCCAAATTTGAACACTTAACTGACGAGCCACCCAGGTGCCCGTAAAGATTTTATTTTTAAGTAATCTCTGCACCTATGTGGGGCTTGCACTTGTAACTCTGAGGGCAAGAGTCACATGCTCTACTGACCGAGCCAGCCAGGTGCCTCAAGTGCATTTTTAAACCGAAGAGTACCATTTGTATGTGTTTCGAAACTTTATGTAAAAGGAATCACCGTGTGTACAGTATTGCAACCTGCTTTTCTAATGCAATATGTGTTTGAGATTTTACATGTTGATACATGATGATATAGTTCATTCACTTTAACTGCAGTATAGAATGCCTCCCACGAGCAAGTTAGAGTTCATTTTGTCCATTCTTTTGCCTAGAGACAGATTGTTTTCACTTTTTTTGCTATTACAAACAGTGCTTCAAAAAAAAAAACCTTCGTGCTTGTTTTCTGGAACACCTGTGCCAAAAGACCTCAGTGGGGATACACCCAGGAGCAGCATGGCTGGGTCCCGGGTATGCACACCTTCAGCTTACTGAGGATTGCCACGCGGTCCCAGGGTACCTGCCAACACAGTGTTTAAAAATACCCATTTCCCACATATCCTCAGCATCTGGTATTTTCAGATTTACTGTTTTTTAAGATTCATTTTCCTTACCTATTTTCCAGTCAATCTGTTTTGTTCCAAATCTTCTTGAATGTTCTGCAGCAGCAACCTTTCTTCCATCTTGACCCTGAATGACAGACCCACCCAGCACCTTCTGTGCTCAGTGTGGTCCACCCCATTCCCTCAATTCTCTCTCTTTTGAGTCCCCCGCTCCAGCCAGCCCTCTGCCCACTATGTTTCATTTGGGCCAGCCTCTAGAAGAGCTGGTATGGTTCTGAAGCTCTCTGCTTTCCCCACAGAATGCCGTGGAATGTGCTGAGATGGTCTACCGGGAGGAACGAAGTCTTCTGCATTACGACCCCTCAGCCTAAGTGAATGAGTCAATCTAATCCTGGCAATGTGAGCAAATCCACTTGAGAATTACTCAGTCCTGAACTCCCCCAAAATACATGCTTGTCTATTTTTCCTGTCCCCAAGTGTTCTGAAACACACCTGCCAACGAACTGAACTGTATCCTGGAAAATGGCAGCATGGAGGAATAAATCCAAAGACTGTGACCTTTCTTCCTCTTTTCTTTATCAGCCTGTGGCTTTTAGGCACCAAATTTTGTGTTCTAAGTTTTTACACCCCCCCTTCCCTACTGCCCCAATCCAATTACAGTGGTGGGCTAACTGTCTTGAGCTCCTTCAACACAGGGAAGCCATCTCTGGGTTATGTGGCCCTCATAATGATCCATTTCTCCTCCTGCTGCTCCCTGAGTAAACTGAAATGGTATTGTCCTTGTGCGTGGATGGTAAGCTGAAGACATTTCTCAGCCATCTGGTTCCAACCTCATGGTCTCTTGAACTTTGTATATTCCTATTAGCTGTCCATACCCATCTTATGTATTCCCAAATTCCCTTTAGCTACGGCTTTGCCAAAGATATATCCCTGGCAAAGATGGGGCCTGAAGGATTGTTTCCCAGAGGGGATCAGCCACATGCTTCAAAGGGAGCCCCGAGTGCTGCCGGGGGAGTCATCCATAACCTCCTGCTGTACAACCATGGCACGGGGCTACACCCACAGCTCTTTATACACTTGTATGTCTTAGCATTCGGAGTGAAACCCTTCTCAGTTCTAGGTAGAAGATGGATACTTTAGAAGGTATTGCTTTTCCACAAACTAAACAGGTTGTGGTGCTAGTGCTCAATATGGGTCCCCTTCTCTATTCCTGGGATTTAGGGACAGGAGGGGCTCACACAGGGGTTGAGGGGCCCAAGGGTTACCCGTCATCTGAAGGGTATACGAACCTCCATTTCAACTGTCTGTGAGAAGCAGCTTGCCAGGGACTAAGCCAGACCAACAGAGCCCAGGTGGACACCAGCCGTAATTATCCTCTTTCTGACGAAGATTGCTGGAAGCTCAGAATGCCTGACAGAGGTACCAGGAGGCAGAGGGACGAGCCAACCACAGAGGAAGTCACCCAGAAACCCAGGGAGCTGAAATCCCTTCTCAAGTGCTTGTTTCAAAAAAACCCAATGTTTCCTAATGGAACTCAGAGGGAGTCCTGGGCAGCCACCGAAGTGAGTAATTTGGCGGATGTCAGGGCTGGGTTGTCCACAGCTTCTTTAGAAGACCGAGGAAGCCCAAGGTCACATGCCTGCAGGTGACGTCACTCATCTGGCTCTTCTCTCCAGGTTTTTAGATTCCTCAATTCTCTCTAGCTGGGAAATTTGATCAACCCTCTGAAGGTTTTCTTTTTTTAAGTTTATTTATTTATTTAGAGAGAGTAGAGAAGTGAGCAGAGAGCAGAGAGAGTGGCAGAGAAAGAGGGAGATAGAGGATCTAAGCAGGCTCTGTGCTGTCAGCACAGAGCCCGATGCGGGGCTTGAACTCGTGAACTGTGAGATCATGACCTGAGCTGAAGTCGGACGCTTAACCAACTGAGCCACCCAGGCGCTTCAACTCTCTGCAGCTTTTTTTTTTTTAATGTTTATTTATTTTTGAGACAGAGAGAGACAGAGCGTGAATGGGGGAGGGTCAGAGAGAGAGGGAGACACAGAATCGGAAACAGGCTCCAGGCTCCGAGCCATCAGCCCAGAGCCCGACGTGGGGCTGGAACTCACGGACCGCGAGATCGTGACCTGGCTGAAGTCGGACGCTTAACCGACTGAGCCACCCCAGGCGCCCCATCTCTGCAGCTTTTAAAGAGGTAGGTGAAACTTTTTTTTTTTTTTCCTGGCAGTTTAAATTCTGTCCTGAATTAAGGGTTCATTTAACTCCTAAGTAGTCGATTAGAAATTAAGATATTGTTCCTTCAAGATCTACTCAAACCAGGGGTGCCTGGGCGGCTCAGTCGGGTAAGTGACCAATTCTTGATTTCAGTTCAGGTCACGATCTCATGGTTGGTGAGTTTGAGCCCTGCATCCGGCTCCACACAGTGTGGAGCCTGCTTGGGATTCTCTTACCCTCTCTCTCTGCCCCTCTCTCCCCCTCAAAATAAATAAACTTTAAAAAAGACTTACTCAAACCAAAGGGTTTTTATTCTTTTTTATGTTTATTTATTTAGAGAAAGTGGGGGAGGAGTGCAGAGAGAGGGGGAGAGAGAGAATCTCAGGCAGGCTCCACACTGTCAGTGCAAAGTCTAGTGTGGGGCTCGATCCCACGAACTGCAAGATCATGATCTGAGCCAAAATCAAGAGTCGGGAGTTCAACTGACTGGGCCACCCTGGCTCCCCTATTTTTTTTTTTTTAAGTTTATTTATTTATTCTGTGAGAGAGAATGCACACATGAGGGTGGAGAGGGGCAGAGAGAGAGAGAGAGAGAGAGAGAGAGAGAGATTGGGAGAGGGAGAGAATCCCAAGGAGGCTCCATGCTGCCACCTTGGAGCCTGAAGCGGGGCCCACAAACTGTGAGATCATGACCTGAGCTGAAACCAGGAGTCTGATGCTCAAACGACTGAGCCACCCAGGTGGCCCCCAAATTGTTACTCTTCAGAAATGACTTCTCACTAATTAGGTTCTTAACATCTCTTACCCCGTAGTTAACCTGATGACCCTTCATGGTTTTCTGCCACAAGCTTCTCCGTGACAGACTCTCCCCATTCTTGTCTCATATGAGGAACAGCCCGGTCGATACATACATTCCCCTGCGGTGCTTGCTATCTGGCTTTGCCCGGGAAGGTGGTTCAGTACAGTGTGAGAAGGAAAGTGCAGGTGTCCTAGGATTCCGTTTGTGTGTGTCTGGCCGTGTGTTTAATGTGTCTGTGTAACTTGACCACGCAGAGCGGGAGCTGGCTCTCATCCCCAGCGAATCGGGCCTATTTAAAAAATTTTTTTTTTTTAACGTTTATTTATTTTTGAGACAGAGAGAGACAGAGCATGAACAGGGGAGGGTCAGAGAGAGGGAGACACAGAATCTGAAACAGGCTCCAGGCTCTGAGCGTCAGCACAGAGCCCGACACGGGGCTCGAACTCACGGACCGCAAGATCGTGACCTGAGCTGAAGTCGGAGGCTTAACCGACTGCGCCACCCAGGCGCCCCGGGCCTATTTTTTAACTCCGCGTTCACCGACATCCCGTTGGCATCTTGAAATCAGCCATGGTGGGAGCACTTACACCATGAAAAATGGCAAACAGTACAATTAAGGCTTTGTGTTTGGTGGTGGGAACAGGGGTGAGGTGGGGGGGAGTGCCTAGAAATGTCTGGAAGAAACAAAAAACTCCAAAAATAGTTACCTGTGCAGCCGGGAACTGAAGAACACGGGTATTGGAGAGAATGCACCCCGCCCCCCCCCCCCTTTTTCAATTTTCTGTTATGTGCATAACTATTTTTTTAAAGAGACCTTTCTTTTTTAAGAACAAAGACTTCCTGCTGTGTTTATTAATCCCACACCATCAGCTGGAAACCGCCCGGGGCCAAGCTGTCTGACTGAGGGAGAGATCAGAGCCTGGAGAGAGGTCTTCACTGCGGCCTCAGTGGAGTGACTTCCTGGGACTGGGGTTTGGGGTTGGGCACACACAGAGTGTAGCAGCAGGCAGTCCTTCTAGAATCCCATGCCAAGTCTGCAGGGGGAGAGTCAAAGCAATGCCAGGCCCCCAGCCGAGACGTCAGGCCAAAATTCGGGTCACCAAATTCCAAGGATGAAGCAGAAAAATGGGTATGAAGACAGGAAATCCAAAAACGGTCCAGCTCTAGGGAGGCTGAGGGAGGAGACCTGATAGAAGGGGGCCTTTCACAGGAGGGTCTCTTCGATGATGGGGCTCAGGGGCAGCTTTTTAGGCCATTCCTGAGGCCACTTCCTCTGCAGCTTAAATTAAAAGGGGACATCGGCTCTGGCCAGGAGGGAAGGAGGGCAAACTGGGGCAGGGAGGAGACAAGTAGGGACGGGACCGGTTCCTCAGCACAGGGGCGGGGGCAGGGGCGGGGGCGGGGGCGGGGGAGGTGGGGGGAGGGGAACGGCTCCTCCCCACGGAGGCTCCTCCCCACGGAGGCCGCGCCACAGCCAGCAAGTCCCAGGAATGGAGCAGAACTCTGGTCAGATCCAGGAAGCTCATCAGACTCCAGAAATGATCCCTTGAAGCCCTGGTCTGTGTCTGCGGGTGGGGTGGGGACTCCCACCCGAGGATCCCACCCGAGGATTCGGGGCGTGGCTTGGAAACTCTAGGTGGAGATAATGGAGGCCCCAGGTGCAAGACAGGTCACGGCCAGGAAACTCCATCAAATACACAGCAAGATGCAGCCCCACGGCAGGCTGCTAGGTCCCCTCTGATGGGGGGGACTCAGGGCAGCACCCCATCCTTCCCTGAGGGCCAGGATGCTTGGGGAAGGAGACTCTCCAGGAAATGGAAAACATGGGGCCCAACCTTTGCCCAGGATGGCCAGGAAGTTGGGGGAGGGGGCCCAGGGAAAGGACGGCATGGGCCGCTCCCCTAACAATAGCCAAATGCCACAGCCTGTGTCCTCCAGGGCCCTCACACTTTTCCGAACTCTGCCTGACGGCATGGGCAGCACCCTTTGAAGTTTTGTCGTGTGGGGCAGCCGCTAGTTAGAAGGGAATTGAACACCCCGTATTATAAACACCTAGCGGGTCGGCCTGGCAACAAGGACTAATAGAGCCACGTCTTGGCCCCCTTTCTTTTTAACTTGCTGTTCACGTCAATCAATTTTTAGATAAATTAGGTGCATACACCTCCTATCCCTGGCTCAGGAGACCCCTATCTCCCACACTGCAGAGCCTTGAACAACCTTAAAATGCCACTAATTTATTAATGACAGTCAGTCCCCAAAGCCCTATGTCAATTACAGGTAAACTAAGTCCGCTTCTGCTGACGTCTGCTGCCGACATGTTGAGTGTTACATTACCAAATCATAATATCCAACTGATTTCAGCTACTTGGGAGCATATTTGACAGTGAACTCACCCCTCAAAGAGGCTGTCACGAGGCCAGGAACACATCATGAGATACCAGAGGAAGGCCCACAGAGCCTCAGTCGCTCACTTAACCGACACGAAGACCTGTGGCTGCTGTGTTTGCTGAGCGCCTAGGATGCACTGGCCTTGGGTGGAGGACAGGATGGGCCCGTGACTGAGGGCCTAAGGCCCCAAGGACAGCTCTGTGCTATGCTTGTGACAGTATCTCTTGCACCTAACAGGAGGCCTAGCACTTAGCAGGTGCTCAGTAAAAAATCAGAAATGAATAATACAATATGATGCCTTTGATAACAAAGATTTGAGGGGGCACCCGGGTGGCTCAGTCGGTTAAGCAGCCAACTCTTGATTTCGGCTCAGGTCATGACCTCACGGTTCGGGAGTTTGAGCCCCACACGGGGCTCGACACTGGCAGTGCAATGAGATTCTTTCTCACTCTCCCTCTCACTCTGCCCCTCCTCTACCTGCTCTCTCTCTCTCTCTCTCAAAATAAATAAATAAACATTAAAAAAAAATTAAAACATACAGATTTGGAAAATAAAAAGCAAGTGGTTAATTCTGCTAGGGAATTGAAGAAAGCTTTGTAGAAGAGGCTGCCAGTCAAGCTGGTCCTTGAAATGGAGCAGTCAGTGAGCAGAGAAGGGAGAAGAGCCGTGCGGAAGGACAGCAGTGAACGAGAGAGTGCCATGTAGCAAGAGGTCGGGCAGGAAGTAAGGCAGGATGAGGGGGGATCTTGAACTGCAGGTGGGTCCAGGCCTTTCAGACTCTGCACTCTGTTCATAGATTCTACTGTCCGTGTGATAAATTCTTAGGCTCAGGAGCCAAGATGCCTCTTTAGAAACTTTACTTTCCTTTTGGCAGATAGTGAAACCATGCTGGGTTTCCTTTCTCACCTTGGCTGCCTGGAAGCTCCTCAAGTGCTGGATCCCTTATAATTCTTTGTACCCCATAATATTACTACGCAGGACCTCTCACCTACTAGATCCCGCATTAGTTCTCTGTTGTTGTATATGTAACAACAAATGTAGCATCTCAAAACAACACACATTTATCCTCTTGCAGGTTCTCACAGAAGGCTGGGCAAGACTTCAGTCAGGGCTGGGGCCTCACCTGAGGCCTGACTGGGGAAGGATCTGCTTGCAAGCTCATGTGGTTGTTGGCGGAATTCAGTTCCTTGCAGACAGAGGCCTCAGTTTCTCCCCTGGGTCAGCCAGTATCGCAGTATCCCACCCTCTCTGCAGGCGGTCCCCACCATGGCAGCTTGCTTCTTCAAAGCCAGCAAGGAGGAGGTCTCTGAGCAAGATGGTCATCGGGGTCTTGTGTAATGTAATCAGGTACACATAATCAGAGCCACGCCATCACCTTTGCCTTATTCTATTGGTTAGAACAAGCCCCACCCACACGCAGGGAGGTGCTTATACAAAGACACAAAGGCCAGGAGGAAGGATCATGGGACCACCTCAGTCTGCTCACCCCCGTTCCTCATGAAATATTAATGGTTAGTTAATTAAATTACTCCTTTTGACAGTTAAAGATATCACCATTAGGAGCACCTGGCTGGCTCAGTCGGTGGAGGCTGTGACTCTTGATCTCGGGGTTATGAGTTCGAGCCCCATGTTGGGTGCAGAGATTACTTAAAATGTAAAGGGGTGGCTCAGTCAGTTAAATGTCCAACTCTTGATTTCAACTCAGGTCATGACTCACAGTTTGTGAGATAGAGTCCAAGCATCAGGCTCTGTGCTGGCAGCTGGGAACCTGCTTAGGATTCTCTCTCGCTCCCTCTCTCTCTCTCTGCCCCTCCCCTACTCATGCTCACACTCTCTCTGTCTCTCAAAATAAATAAATAAACATTAAAAAAAAAAAAAAAAAAAGATCGGAGCACCTGGGTGGCTCAGTTGGTTAAGCGTCTGACTCTTGGTTTTGGCTCAGGTTATGATCTCAGGGTTCATGAGTTCGAGCCCTGCGTCGGGCTCCTCACTGTCAGCAAGAAGCCTGCTTTGGATTTTTCTCTCCCTCTCTCTCTGTCCTGCCCCTGTTCACATGTGTGCACACACACTCTCTCTCTCTCAAAATAAATTAAAAAACTTAAAAAAAAAAAAAAAAAGATATCACCATTACATAGACATATGTATTGTCTCCACAAGAAGGCAGTAAAGTGAGTTCTCTGCCCTCCTAAGAATGCTCTCCCTGCCCCCACAGCACCTGCTGCAATGCTGGGTAAAAACAAGTCAATAAATATGAAGTGAAATGTCATAGAATTTACATCACTGCTGGAAGGGCCTGGAGTTTTCTACCATCAAGGTAATTATCAGCTTGTCATAAATTTCTCGATTAATATATGTAATTTTTAAAAGCCGTAAAACAATTGTAACAGTCACAAAATGGGAACTGGATCAGACATCACCATTATGAATGTGGCCCCCCTAGAAAAATGTCTCCTAACCCCCAACACCCGTGATTTCCCTCTAGTTTACAGAGAACCTGTGTACATGAGTAGTTTCCAAATTCTGCTAGTGCATATATACATAGCATAGTATAAGAGGATGGGGCGGGGGGGCACCTGGGTGGCTCATCAGTTAAGTGTCCGACTTTGGCTCAGGTCATGATCTCGTGGTTTGTGGGTTCGAGCCCTGCATTGGGCTCTGTGCTGACAGCTCAGAGCCTGGAGCCTGCTTCGGATTCTGTGTCTCCCTCTCCTTCTGCTCTCTCCCGCTTGCACTCTCTCTCTCTCTGTCAAAAATAAACATTAAAAAAATGTAAAAAAAGAAATAAACATAAATTTTTTTTTTAGAAAATTAAAAAAAAAGAGCATGGGCTCTGGGACCAGCTGACCTGGGTTGGAATCAAACTTAGCCACTTACTGTGTGACCTTAGAGGAGTCGCTTAACTTTCAATAATGACAGAAAATGTTTGTTTAGTATTTGCTATGTGCCAGGCTCTTTACATATATTAAACCCATATAAACTCATTTAACCCATATAACCACCTTGGGGAATAGACACCATTTGTATCCCCATTTTATAGATGACAGAACTGAGGGATAATGGTTAAGGCCTGGGATTAAGATTCTTTTTTTTTTTTTTTTTAACGTTTATTTATTTGAGAAAGAGCACACACGTGCACATGAGAGGGGGAAGGGCAGAGAGAGAGAGGGAGAGAGAGAATCCCAAGATTCTCTGACAGGGCAGAGCCAGACACGGGCTCAGTCTTGCAAACTGTGAGATCATGACCTGGGCTGAAAGCAAGAGTCCCAGGCTTAACCGACTGAGCTGCCCAGGCACCGCGGGGGATTAAGGTTCTTAGCCTGGCCAAGAACAGGGGCAACAAGGGCACATAGTGGACAAGACAACTGAGGACAAAGGCACCGCAAACAGAACTCGAGGGCCAGCAGATTCTCTTTCTAACCTGCTGTCCCCACCACCAGCTCTGTCTGGACCAGTGGGACTGGTAAGAAGTGTGGTTTACCATCTGAACCACTTACAAGTGGTCTGAGACCCTAAACACAACCTGCACCCCTTTGGGGGTGTGGTGAGAAGAAAGGAGAAGCCAGAATGCCGCCGTTTGGGGAAGTGGGTCACATCCTGCTTACAGCCACCCTTTCAGGGCACTCAGGCTCCCAGTAACTGCTTACGAAACAAGGTAATACACCAGGGAAGGAAGAGAGGAGCTGGCACCGGGAGCGGTCAAGGCGCGTCCCGCCTGCCCCCAACAGGGAGAGAGCTCTGGGCCTCCCTGGATCTGGGTGCTCCTTGTCCTTCACCCTCCTCCCAACCCCACCTCTCGATCTTCTGCCAGTTGGGGCCGCCTCCCGTTGAGCTGTGGGGAGGGGCCAGCCAGGGATTCTGAAACCCCGCACACAGGCAGACACCGTCTTATTCCAGAACCCCTTCCCCCGCCCAGATGTCCCCCTCTCCCTATACCCCGGTCTGGAGGCCACCCTGCGAGTCTGGCTTCTGTGGTAGGGTTAGCAAGCCTCACTCAGACGCAAACACAGCGTTTTCTACACTTTTCCCGCCAACATGGCCGAGTAACAGCTGAGAGGCTCCTCAGGGGCATAAAGCCACCGTTGCACAGACACCAAACTGGACGGAGCTCAGCGTGGACTGACTGAGTCCGGCAGTGTGGACAGGACAGGGCTGCGGGCACGCAGGCTCCATGCGGCCCGTGAGGATCCCGTGCCTCGAACACCGCCTTTCTGCCTACCTCCCCCTTTCCTTCCTGAAGTCGAAGAGGGGGTTCAGGGCACAGAGGAGTCCCCCGCGCTCTGGCGCCTACAGAGGCGAGTGTGACGTTTCCCGTGGGGGTGGGGACCGCCCGGTGTCTCCCAGCTGTGCTTGGCCGTGTGCGCGCCTGGGTCCCCTCTGCAGTGGGGTGGACCAGGCCTCCTACCGCCCCGACTGCGCCCCCTGTCCCGTGGGAGAAATGTAGAGCCCTTCTACAAGCCGGAGGCAGGGGCGGCCGGGCTCCGGCTCCGGCAACACTGCACCCGTGCGGCCTCCGCGCCACAACGCGCAGTCGGGCGAGGGACCTGGGGCGCCGAAAGCGCTTCCCGAAGAGCGGAGGCGCGCGGGCCGGGCGCTCCAACTTTTCGCACAAATGTGGGGCTCGGGGGCGGCAGGCCTTGGGGACAGCAGGGACGAAGCGTTACGTCTGGAGAGGGCTCGGCTTCCCGCAGGGGATCGCGGGGGTCCTTGCGGGGCCGCCGCCCACGCGGGCGCAGGACTCGGCTCCGCCATGCTCCAGTTGAGCCCTGGAAAAACCCCGGCGCGCAGGAGAGAGGCGGGCCAGCTCGTAGGGACGGCGGGAACAAAGGCGGCCCGCGGCCGGATGCAGTCATGGAAAAACCCAACGGGGCGCCGGGGCGGGGGCGGCAGGGGAGAGGCGGTGCGCGCCCCGCAGCCCTGCCACCTTCGCCAGGCGGCCCGGGCGGGGCTGCTCCCGGCCCCCGCCCCGGAGCGCTCCGAGCGGGCGGAGCGGGGAGGCCCGGGAAGACAGAAAATGCTGGACCGGGAAGGGAGGCCCGTGCCCGCGGACAGAGAGCCAGTCGCCCGCATGCTCCGGATGCTCTCGGCCGCGAGGCGAGGGAAGGGTGGTCCGGACTGGCACTCTGCACACGCGGCGCTGCACACGGCCACCTGGCAGCTACGGCAGTCGGTGGCGGCCAGCCGGTAGGGGGCGCACACAGACCCGGGCACTGGCGCCGACGCGTGTGCCGCGGCGCACACGCTCCAGCACACACATGATCATTTACACGCACGTGCGCACAGACACGCGAGCTGCCCATAGCTCCCAGGGCAGAAGGAAGGAAAGGGGCCGTGCGAAAGGGACCGAAATAGACGTTCGTTAGGGCGGTCCCCGGGTTTAGATACAGAAGCTCAGAAACTGGGGGCGGGGCCTTAGTAGAAGTGGCGGTTGGGCACCTCCCTCCCCTCCGTTTTGCAGGTGCCGGGCTGGGCCACCTGGGCCGACGAGTTGCCCAGGTCCCGCCCCAGGGCTGGAGTTTCCCTCCAGCGGGAAGCTTCCTGCCTTGGCCTGGTTTTGTGAACCTGGCTGCAGGCAGGGAGGCAACAAGGCAGGGGGTGGGGGTGGGGAGGGTTATGTAGAGAAGGAAAGTGTTGGCTCAAGTTGGACTTAGTGACTCCTGAGGCCTTTTCCAGCTCTGACTTATTATGAAGAAGGAACTGGACCCAGAGGCCATAAAAGGAGTTGGTGGGAGCTGAGGAAAAAAAAAAAAAAAAAACCCCCCCAAAAAAAACAAACAACTTTGGCCCCAACCACAGGCTTTTCTTGGTCAAATGTCCCCGTGTTTATTTGTGCTGCTACCTGCCGTGGGATGCCAGGGGGCAACGCCTGAACCTGTGGGGTTCCTGGGGTGCGGAAGGAATGTAGAATTTGAGGCTAGGATCAGAGGGTTAAGGATCAGAGGCAACCCAGAATCTGCCAAAATCGGAGGCTGCTGTGTTGGGGTGGCATATGGGGGTCCGTGAAGGCCAGAGGGCAATGAAGCAGGAGACCATGACTTCAAGTTTCAAGAAAGGGCCTTTTTTTTTATGGGGGCTGGCTGTTGGAATTGTTGCCGGAACATAGCCCGGAATAGAGCGAGGTAGTGATTCCGGCCACCAATCAGAATGCAGGGTCAACAGAAGCAGGGACACCAGCGACATGACAGGGTCAGATGAGCTGACACCTACTTGTGGTCCCTTTGGGACCTGAGGTTTAAATCAGATGACCCAGCTCTGCTTCTCCCTAGCTTCCTGATTTGGGGGATCTTATCCAACATCTTTGGCCCTCAAATTCCTCATCTGTAAAATGGGAACAAGAGCTCCTGCACCAGAGTGTTTTGGGGTATCGAAAGTGTGTATAAGTCCCCCTTCCATCTTTCCTTTCCTCCTTTTCCACTTCTCAAAGTCCGTGGTGCTTGTTCACGAGGACCCCTTCCAAGTTCTAGCTTCATGTGAGCAAGTGGGGTCCGGTGGGACGAAGGCTGGGGAGCAGCGCCCTCTAGTGGTCAGCATCAGGAGGGTCCAGTCGGTCCGTGAAGACACGCCCAGGCTAACGTGGTTATTGCCTGGGGTTTCTGGCAAATTAGAGCCTCCCAAGGGCTGATTGCGGGGGCTCCGCTCAGGAAGGCCGTTCCTTCTGACTCAGTTTCCCCCTGGAGTAAGCAGAGAAAATGCTGTTTCCCCACCGCAACCTCCCCTCTGACCTCTGGCGGCCCAGCTACTCCAGCTTTAACAGGCTTCTCTCTCTGGAGGAGTCTATGCACTTGGCATTCATACTGGGTTTTATAGCTTGCAAAATACTTTGACACACATTTCTTGTCCCTGAGGAGTGCCGTTTCTGGGCGGTGAGGGCACTAGATGTAGAGACGATAGTGGTTCAGAGTGTAGCTCCAGCACAGTGGACTAGTTTGGATCCTGCTTCTTCCGGCCGGCTCTGTAACCAGGGCGACGTTCAAAACATTGAATAATCAGTAGGGCAGGCAGGGACCAATCAGAACAGACTCTGCCATAAATACCCGGTGCGGACACATGCGTGTATACTTGCTGAAGATTCTGGAATAACGTTAACCTCACCGGGCCTCGGTTTCTTCATCTGCAATATGGGCACGGTGACCGTCATCGTACCGCTTTATAGGGCTGTTGTGAAGACTAAATGCTTAATGCACGGAAAAGATTGAGAAACCAGTGTCTGACGTATAGAAAGCACCAAATAAGTGTGAGCTGTATTAGTGGTCCCAGCTCCTCTCAGACTCAGTGACTCGGGGCCATTGCCACTTTCATGGGAGACTTCCCAAGTGAGCCCACTGTGCTCACCTGGGTTCACCTCCTGGCTCACCTCCAGCCTCCCCCACCTCCTTGTCTGGCCCTCCAGTTATTCTACTCCTTTTTATACGAGCTTCTCAAACATTACCATGCCTTCGGATGTCTGGGGCATCTTCTTAAATTGCAGATTCTGATTTAGACGTTCTGGGTGGGGCCTGGGATTCTACCTTCCCTGTAAGCTACCAGGTGGCGCTGATGCTGGTCCGAGAAGCAAGACTCCAGAAGATCACTGCAGACACAAAAGTGTCATCTGGTTGGCCTCTAAATATTTACTGAGCGCCTACTCAGTGCAAGGCAGTGTGGGGATCCAAACAAGTCCAAGGACTGGCCTCCAGCAATAGAGAGGCTATTGCGCAAATGGTGGTTAGTAACAATTAGGTCAAAGGGCAAACATGTGCCAAACAGCAGGTGGTTTGTGTAGTGAATCCATTCTCCCCCAGTAGCCAGAGTGATGCTTTAAATAGGTAAAGATCCCATAACTGCCCTGCTTAAAACTGCCCAATGGCTCCCACCTCACTTAGAATAAAAGCTGAATTCTTCTGGATTCTTCTTCCAGGCCCTGCATCATCTGGCCTTGCCTCTGACCTCCTCTTCCGTCACTCGGTTTATTCTAGACTCACCTTTGTTGCTTTGAACCCAACATCCCAACTTCCTACCTGAGAGCCTTTGAATTTGCCTGGTTGATGCTTGTCCTTCAAACTGGTGAGTGCCTGGCCTCTTATTGCCTCCTCAGAGAGAACTTTCTTGACCCAAAGGAAATTTGATCTAAAGTAGCTGCCCCTGGCTCAGATCAGCTATTCTCTACGGTATCATTCTGTTAGTTTTTTAAAATAGAACTTCTAAGTTCGATGTTATGGCTTTGTATTTTTGGTTGCTTTATGTCTGCTCCATGAGGGCACAGGTGTTTGCCTGCCTTATTCTGCTTTACCCCCAGCACCTAGAACAGCATCTGGTGCATAGTAGGTCTTCAGTGAAGGTCTTTGGAATGAATGAAAGAACAGCTGTTATAGGGCATTGAAGTAGGTGGGCGGGGCCCATGGGTGCCTCCCAGGGTGAGAGGAGACTTCATAGACTAGCGTACAGGAAGTTTATCAGGGAGCTCTCCTGGGGTCACATCTGTGGAAGGGTCGGGAAGGTGGCAGGAGCAAGCAGAGAGAGAAGAGGGGGTGCAGGTTCAGCTGATCCCCCGGGGAGCTCCCACTGCAGGATCTGATCCCAGGGTGAACTAAACCTAATGGGCTGTGGCAGAATCTCCCTCCCCCGGTTCCCTGAGGGCAGAGTGAGATGAATCATGGGCGTGACCTGGACCTTAAGAGGCCGCAAACACACCCTTGACTTCTGTTCTTTTATACTGTTTTAATGTTTAGTGCCAAACCCTCATCAATCAGCTGCTACATTTCATATTTCATCATCTTACAGAGATGCTTATCTATCCTTATCTATTTTTTCAAGAGCAAGCGTTCTTCAGCCGAAAATAGAGAACCAAACATCCAGCATTTGCATAAATGAACATTTCTGGAAGTATTCTATGACTTTGGTCCTTTGATGGGAAAGCAATGGGCACATCCCCATTGCGATATCTGGTGGGCCTGAGGACCCCGTAGGTGCCCAGATTGTGTTGAATGGATGGGTGGGAAAGTGCCCCCGGAAGTAAGTGGCTGGCCGCAGTGTGGGGAGAGGCCAACAGATGGACCTTGACAGAGGGAACAGATAGATTCTGTGCAGGAAGGAGGTTTACTTGGTGTCTGGGTCTTGCCAGCTGGGCGGGGCAGGTTTTCTGAGTGTGCAACCTATGCAGCCATACAGGGCCCCATGCTTGGTCTCATGTCTGTTGTCACCATCTTGACATTGATTTTTTTTTAAGTTTATTTTCAGTGTTTTTTTTTAATTTTTTTATTTTTGAGAGACAGAGAGAGACAGACAGAGTATGAGCAGGAGAGGGGCAGAGAGAGAGGGAGACACAGAATCCACAGTAGGCTCCAGGCTCTGGGCTGTCAGCATAGAGCCCGATGCGGGGCTGGAAGCCACAAACTGTGAGATCATGACCTGAGCCGAAGTCGGAGGCTTAACCAACTGAGCCACCCTGGTGCCCCAAGTTTACTTATGTATTTTTAAGTAATCTCTGCACCTAACATAGGGCTTGAACTCATGACCCTGAGATCAGGAGTCACATGCTCTTTTTTTTTTTTTTTTTTAATTTTTTAATGTCTATTTTATTTTTTTTTAAATTTTTTTTTTTTAACGTTTATTTATTTTTGAGACAGAGAGAGACAGAGTGTGAACAGGGGAGGGGCAGAGAGAGAGGGAGACACAGAATCTGAAACAGGCTCCAGGCTCTGAGCTGTCAGCACAGAGCCTGACGCGGGGCTCGAACTCACAGACCGTGAGATCATGACCTGAGCCGAAGTCGGATGCTTAACCGACTGAGCCACCCAGGCGCCCCAGTCACATGCTCTTTTGACCGAGCCAGCCAGACACCCTCCCATCTTGACCTTCTCAACACTTTTTGAACAAGGGGCCTTGCATTTCCACTCTGCCCTAGGCCCCGCACATTATGTCGCCGGTTCTGCTCACCAGCTCTGGTTCCTAGGCCCAGAGCCAGTTCTCAAGGCATCCTCTGGGAGAGTCTGGCAAATCTGGAGGTGAGACTGGGGGAGGGGGCATTCTAGAACCCATCCTGTGTGTGAAACTGGGATTACGGAGCCTGCTTCGCAGAGAGGAGAGAAGACAAGGGTTGCAGGCTTTTCTCAAGTGAGGATCAGGTTGTGGGAATTCACTGCCCTGGAAAGAAGGCCTTGCGGCTGCTCTTCAAGAGATACCAGATGCCTCCGGTCCTCAGAGCCCCTGGTCAGCTGTCGGACTGCTGACAAGAAGTGAAGGTTTACAGGGATGGGGCAGATGCCTCCCTTGGATGGGACAGGCAGAGCATGCCCTGGCTCCTGGGGAAACAGCTGGTCTGGATGTCGATGCATGCACACCCGGCCTCTGAGACCTGGACCTGGATATCCACATCCCTGGGGCCAGCCTGGCCTGGCCCCCCTGCTGGAGGAGGTGATGGTGGCTCCCTGGAGACGGACTGTGAGAGGCTCCATGTTATCCACTGCAACAGGTGCAGTGAGGAGGGGAGAGCCCGAGAGGCCTGGCCAGACTGCACCGCCTTAGTCCGGAGACCCAGTTACAGCGCCCCGACGCCCTGGGGGTCCCCCAGGCAACCTGCTGCCAGCTCTCAGGCCCAGATGTAGGTCACTGCTTTATTTTGTGCACCTGCTGGTCTTTCTGGTCCCGCTGTGTCTTGTCCCTCACTTCTTCCACTCCAGATTTGAAGCTTATCCTCTCTCCTCCGTGACTGGGGCCACTCAGTTTACCCATGTACTTTCACTCTCTTGCAGTTCGTCCTCAGTGGGCAGGATTGGGGTCTGTTTCCTACATTGTCCCTCAGTCACTTTTGAACAAGGGGCCTCTCACTTTATTTTTGCATCGTGGCCCCCTAAATATGGAGCCGGTCTGCTGATGTGCTCACCAGGGCAAGGAGGACAGGTACCGGGGCGCTCGAGATCAGAACCTGACGCAGGGTTGTGAGTGCTGGAGGCGTCTGGCAGCTCTGAAAGGGCAGAATGTCCACAGTCCCATGGGAATGCCGTGCTGAGCGCCTACTGTGTGCAGTGAGGGTGGCGGTGCGGGCCGGGCTGCTGCAAACAGAGGCCCCTTTCTTCCTAGGGTTTACCCAGAGGAGCGTTTAGAAGTAGGACAGAGCCTGGCGGTCCAGGGGCCTCCCCCGCAGGAGTGGGGAGAAAACCGGGGCGGCGGGGAGCGGAGGAGGGGCGTCCTCCCGTAGGGCGCAGACGCCGCCCCGCCTGGGTCGCCGGCTCCGAGAGCTGAAAGGGCCTCTGTGTTCTGTCCCCCGCCTGCCCGCCGGCCAGCAGCGCATTTCCTCCGCTGCGCCAGACCCCGGAGGCTCCGCAGCCCCTCTGGGGACAGACACAAATAGTTCCCGGCCCAGCTGCCCGGCCAGTTACCTTGGGAACCAAACTCAATCGCCTGACGTCACCGGGCCGTTGCGTAGCAACCGGCGTAGACTCACCCTCCGAAGGCCCCCGCCCGGGCGCTGGGGCCTCGGTCGCCAGGGACACGGCGGGGCGGGGCGGTGGCTGTCCTCGCCGCCCCTCGCCCGCCGGGCCGCGCCCTCTGTCCCGCCCCGGAGCTGTGCCCACCGCGCACCCCCGGCGGAAGGGGACCGGCCCCAGCGGAGGAAACGGCGCCGCCCGCGAGGGCCCCGCGTGGCCTGAGTGCGACCCTCAGCCAGCCGGCGTTTCTCTCGCAGAGAGAGGCCTTTGTTTGCCGTCACCCCGTCTGACTGCCCCAGTTTTCCGCTCGTCTCGTTTCTCACCAGGCCCCGCAACCTGGGCTCCTGCTCTGGCCACGAGGAGCAGGTGGCGGTCGGGGCGTTTTCATCCCCCCCTCCCCCCTCGGTCGCCCAGGAAATCTCTCCCTCGCTTGGCCACCTGCCTTGGGGGAGGAGACACTGCTCACGCCACTCTGCTCCCATCCCTGGTTCGCTCTCCCACTCCCGTGCCTTCCCCTGACGTCCGTGTGACATTCACCTCCTTGCCCTGGCTGCAGTCTGACCGGGCCGCCTCTGGGTGCGGGGAGTGGGGAGGGAGGGGCCTGCCTGAGCACCTTGCGCGGAGTCTGGTGCGGGCCTTGTCAGGCTGCAGCATCTCCCGTCTCTGTTTCACGTCAAGGCAGATAGTAAAGTACCGGATCCCAAAGCCCAGAACCACGCGGGGGCCGGCAGGAATCTGCCACCATGCCCTGACCTGGTCTGCCTCCACCGACCCGTGTCTTTGGCCAAGGGTAATCCCAACTACCTCCTCTTGCTGGAGGGCCTTGCTTATCTTGTTCAGGTTCGATGTGGTGAAGGCCATCTGTGGGAGGAGTTTTTCCTCACCCCAAACTGTATTTTGACAAGTCCTAATAACATGCAGGTGGCCAGAAGCAAAATCAGGCGTTGCAAGTGAATCCCCTTTCCTCATTGGTTGATATTTAAAATTTAGAGATGCAGAGGAATTTTTTTTTTTTTTTTTAATTCGTAGAGTTAGAGGGAGTACACTTAAGAAGGCCTCAGATCTTTCCAAAGCACATGGTCAAAGGAAACTTGATTGTGGGTCCAACGGTCACATACTGGTGGGAAAGGTGATTATAATCTGCTGGGGGCCTTTGGTTGCAGAGCAGTGCGACCTGCAGTGAGGGACCCAGGAGAGGGGACAGGCTTCCTTAGCCTCCCCCCCCTCCTCCTCTCTGGGAGGGATACAGCTCCGGGTGCTCCGGAGGTCCCGGGAACTCTGCGTGAGGAAGGCCCTTCCAACATGTGATCCAGGCTAGGTTAACCAGAACACTGACCCCTAGGATTTATCAGGCAGGAGCAGGGAAACAGAACTTTCCTCTTAGTCTCGGAAGTACAAGCCTGTGGGACTCCAGGAGCCTCCCGGAGCCATGTTCCCTGCAAGGAGCAAAAGCCTGGAGGAGAGCAGAGTTGCCAGGGGAGGTAGGGGGCATAAGCAATGGACTCCTGGCAGCTTTGAGTCCCTGACACCGGGCATCTCCGAAGCCAGTTCCTTCCTAGCCCTTCTCTACCTAGCCCATCAATCTGTTTGTGCCTAAGTAAGCTACTTGGGGCTGGTTTCTGTCATTTCCAATTAAGAGACTCCCGATCAATACACAGACAATGCAGAAAACCCCACAGAAGGGAGAAAACTGATGTTTGTCACATGCACCATTAAATGCTATTTTTAAAAAGATGCATTATTGATTTTAGCATCCCTGTGAGGCAAATGGGAGACCCATTTTATAGATGAGGAAACAGGCTGGAAGACAGTGGGACCTTCATCTAGTGCCTCAGGGTCCGCTTGAGGGCTCCACAGGGTGGGCCGGCTGGCTTCTAGGTGCAGGTGCAGGGGGTACTGCTCTTCCAGGGACCCCTCGGCCAGGCCCAGCCCTTGAAGGCCTTTGCCATGGTGGGATCCTTTCTGGAGGACTCTGGGCCTTCTGAGGTCTGAGTCGTAGAACACTGTTCTACCAACGTTGCCGTGATGTTGGGCTCTGGCAGTGACTCCAGCTGGAGGGTCTGTCCTCCTCTGTCCTCCTGCCTTTGTTCCTAAGATCTTCCTAGGGACACATTTCCAGCCTGAGTCAGCTTGATTGTTGGTACCTTAGGGTTTATTCTGAACATTGATATAATAAGAAATATATATTTGGACTCTTCCTCGCCCCTGCCGGCTTCCTGGCAGAGAACTTCTAAAACTCTTGGAATTTCCTGAGTGGTAGGGGTGAGAGGAGCATCTTTTGTTATTCATAATATGCCCCTTTCAGGGGTGCCTGGGTGGCTCAGTCGGTTAAGTGATTAAGGGTTAAGCGGCTGACTTCACCTCGGGTCATGATCTCAGGGTGAGTTGAGTTGGAGCCTCACGTCAGGCTCTATGCTGACAGCTTAGAGCCTGGAGCCTGCTTCAGATTCGGTGTCTCCCTCTCTCTCTCTGCCCTTCCCCTGCTCATACTATGTTTCTCTCTCTCTCTCAAAAATAAACATTAAAAAAAATTAAAAACAAATAAACTAAAAAAAAAAAAAAAGAAAAGAAGGAAAGTTGAAACTTTCAGCAACCCCTCCCCTCCCCCGACCTCTGGGGAGAGGAGAGGGACTGGAGATTGGGTTAATGGCTAGTGATTTAATCAGTCATGCCTACATAATGGAACTTCCATAAAAAACTCTAAACAAAAGAGTTTGAAGAGCTTCTGGGTTGGTGAAAACATCCACGTGTCAGGAGGGTGGTACACACTAACTTCTGGGAGACAGAAACTCCTGTGCTCAAGACCCTTCTGGACCTTGCCGTATGTATACCTCTTCATCTGGTTGTTCGTTTGTATCCTTCCTTATATCCTTTATAACAAACCAGTGATCCTGTCTTCCCGAGTTCTGTGAGTTATTGTAGACAATTATCCAACCTGAGGAGGGAATGAGGGAATCCCTGATTTGTAGCCACATCAGACAGAAGTGCGGGTACCTCGGGACCCACTACTTGGGATTGGCATCTGAAGTGGGGCAATCTGGTGAGACTGAGCCCTTAACCTGTAGGGTTTGTGCTAACTCAAGTTAGTGCCAGAATTGAATTGTTGGCCACCCAGGTGGGTGTCTGCAGGGAATTGGAGAACTGCTTCGTGTGGAAAACCCACGCATTTGGTGTCAGAAGTGTTGTGAGTGGAGAAAATTTTCTTTTAACCCCCGCTTCGCTCCTGAATGTGTCTCAAATCCCCCAGTGAACGTTCTCAAGGCTCAGCTTTGGGCCCTCCGGGCACAGGTCAGTGGTGCCTTCTCTCCAGCAGAGGGCGCACTTCCACTCTTAGGGACTAGAAGCTGAAGATCCAGACAGCCTAAGATATGGGGCTTCCTTCCAGCCCAGAGAGGATCCAGTCTTTCATTTAAATAAGTAAATGTGTACTAAAGACCTTAGTTTACCTTTACACCTTGTTACATCCCACTGTGGAAACTGCCCTTATCTATGGTCACTTTCTTTTGGAGACACTCTTTCCTGGATAGAATCTGTGCCTCACCCAGCCAAACCTATAAACTTGACCACAAGCACATGGTGACTTTAACCAGTTAGACAAGTGGCTGTAGACTAAACAATATTATTGTCCTTACAAAACAAGTAAAAGCATTGACAAAGATTTAGCTTTTTTTTTTTTTTTTTTTTTTTTTTACCATTCTCAAGATGGCCTCAAATTTCTTAACTTTTCTTACAATGAAGATTCTTTTTAAAAAGATCTTTGGGGGTACCTCGGTGGCTCAGTCGGCTGAGCCTCTGACTCTTGATTTCAGCTCAGGTCATGATATCACAGATGGTGAGTTTGAGTCCCACATCTGGCTCTGCCCTGGCAGCCTGCTTGGGATTCTTTCTTTCTCTCTCTCTGCCCCTCCCCTGCTTGTGCTCTGTCTCTTTCTCTCTCTCTCAAAAATAAATAAATAAACATAATAAAAAGATCTTTGAACTTTTCCCACAGTTTGAATTTGTAAGTCCTCCCCCACCTCTCCGCAAACGCGCACACACACACACACACACACACATACACATCTCCGATGGGAAAGAAAACAGCCTGTGGTCACAGGTTGGGTTCTCTGGAACACAGGCTCTGAGCCAGAGTGGGCGGAGGGGAATGGAGTCTATAATGCAAACCCCAGCTCACCCCGGCCAGCCCCATGGGCACTCTGGAGCTGGAGTTGGACAGTCAGGCCTTAGATTCTGGCACGGACCTGGCCACGACGATGGGTGGCGGCCCTCTGAAAGGGGTCAGCACCGAAGGCTGGGCACTGCCAGCGCTCCCAGCAGCTG
This sequence comes from Panthera pardus, assembly GCF_024362965.1. Taxonomy (NCBI): domain Eukaryota; kingdom Metazoa; phylum Chordata; class Mammalia; order Carnivora; family Felidae; genus Panthera; species Panthera pardus. The sequence continues at coordinate 8,208,219 of NW_026526655.1, forward strand.
GGGGGACAAGTCCTTCATTGAAGGAGATTGGGTGGCCCATCACAGTGCCCACCGTGCCCCGGGGAGAGGCCACAGTGTCTCTTATGCTGCCTGCCGGGACTCGTTGGTGCCCTTCCCTTAGCCAAGCCCCTGCCAGGCTCAGATGTCGGGATGTCGTGTCTGTCCTACTGGCTCTTCGCCCAGCCTAAATGTCTTTCTTTAAGCAGAACCTCTGCTTACAGACGGGTCTCTCAGTGGCAGCACACACCCAGAAAGATGGTTGTTGATCCTGGAGAAGCACGGATGGTTGTCAGGTGTTAGCCCCAGCGCATAAATGAGAAAGAGCGAGGGGGCGCTAGCTTTTCAGGGGTGAATTAATAACTTTGTCTATGCCTGAGTCCTCACCATCAAAGAATACATACAGCCACCCCATTATTCTGACGACTACTCATTCTTTTCCCCCTTACACACCACCTTCTGTTCCCTCTCCCTTCCCGGTAGCACTCTCCTTGTTCAGTTTTCATCCATGGCCGTGATGGGCTGGACCACTCCTGCTTGCTGACCTGTGTCCTAGGAACGGCTTCCTCTTGCCTGTGGAATGGGGCCTTTCCTTTCTCACTCTGGCCATCTTCTCCGGAGCTGCGGTGCACCCACTTCCATCCGTGTTGGAGTCCTCAGCCCCCATGTGCAGCCCTGACCTTTTCCCCAGGTGTCTTAGCACCTGGATGCCTGGGGGGGGCGGGGGGGGGGGGTTCCACCTACAGAGGTGACGTGTTGCCAGGAGGATTTGCCAACACAACTGTTTACCCCGCAGCAAAGAGGGAGCTGGAAGGAGAGGGGGAAGTCTGCCCTTGGCAGGAGCTCCACAGAACCCTCTGTCATAATAATCACAATGATTGCTAACACAGAGCGCTCAGCTACGCGCCAGGCGCTGTTCTATGCACTTGACTCCTTAGCTCATGTAATCCTCAGAGCAGCCCGATGCAGTAGACACTGTTATTATTGACATTTTACAGATGAGGACGCTGAGGCACAGGGAGATGAGTTAGTGGGACGCAGAGCAGGATTCGAGGCAGCCTGGCCCCCAAGGCCACACTCTTTACAATGCTGCCGGCTCTGGCACACAAAACGGGCCCAGCAGCCCTTCCTGTGGGGGAACCTCCGCGACGGGGCTGACCCCGCCTCCCCCGAACCCCACCCTGATGGACGCGAGGCCCAGGCCAGGTATTTCGTTTCCAAAGCCTCCGTGATTGGTGCGAGAGAGAGAGAGAGAGAGAGAGAGAGAGAGAGCAAGAGAGCCAAGCCGGCGCTGTCCTCCTTTGGGCCTCTCCTACTGGAGCTCTCGAGAACAAGGGCCTCTGTCTCTCCGGGAAGGAGGTTGAGCCGCCTCTGAATGGAGCCAGCACAGGCGGGCGGAGCCGCAGAGACAGAGCCCTGAGGGCCAGGCTGAGCCCAGGGCCAGCCGCGCCCCCTTGGCGCTCGTGCCTTGCATCTAATCCCTTCACCTGATCTGGGTCGAGTTTGGTTTCTGTCCCTTCCAATCTTTCATTCACCTCCTCGGTCTGTCTCTAGCGGTGCCTGCCAGACAGCGGCACTTGCCGGGCTCAACTGTTGCTCTGGGCTCCGGTCAGGTTGAGCTGCTCCCCAGCTAAGCAGGCCTCACACCTGCCCCAGCCTTTGTTCCTCTCCCCTCTGTCGGGGTGGACGCTCCCTTTCCTCTCTTCCCAGGTCCGACTCGGTTGATTCTCCGGAAGACCCTGATTACTGGGATCTGGATCGACAGTCTTCCTCCTCCGAATTCTTTGCTCTCACTATGAGGACGTTTCCTAGCTCACCTACAGCACGTGGCAGCTCCTTGAGAAAAGGGGGTAGACACGCCTGGTTTGTCTTGGCATCCCCTTGGGGCCTGGGGTGATCTGCAGGGGCGGGGTGGCAAAGGGGCGCCTCTGGGCTCAGGCAGGTGACATCAATCACGGATGCAGGCCAGGGGTGGTCCCTCCAGACAGGGCAGCTCGGCTACTGATTGCTCTGAAGAAATAAGGCTCTTAGGTTTCTCAAGAGAAGCAGGAATATCTTTTTTTTTTAATTGTTCTTAATGTTTATTTATTTTTGAGAGAGAGAGAGAGAGAGAGAGAGCGAGCATGAGCAGGGGAGGGGCAGAGAGAGAGAGGGAGACACAGAATCCAAAGCAGGCTCCAGGCTCTGAGCTGCAGCACAGGGCCTGACACGGGACTTGAACTCACGAACTGCAAGATCATGACCTGAGCCAAAGTCTGACCCTTAACTGACTGAGCCACCCAGGTGCCCTGGGGTTTTCCTGGTTTTAAATCTGAAAGTCCCACCTCCCAGGAACCCTCTTAGTTCAGACCAACCCTCAGGCAAACAGGGATGGTCGGTCACCCTACTAGATCCCTGTTCCCCCCATGTCCCCAGACCGCTGGAGGATAATCATGATGGCAGCTGAACTGTGTGAGCTTGTTAAGTGCCAGGCACCCTGTGTTAAGCCCTGCATTGTTTCCCTCATGCCTCATAACCTCTTCACGATGTGGATTCGTTATCCATCCTGTAGGTGAAAATCAGAGGTTCAGAGGGCAAACTGACTTGCCCCGGATCAGTAAGAGCCCTGGGGTGTGAACCCCAGTTCACACTGGTCTGACTCTCTTCTCAGTCCCCCTTGGAGAGCCCAGCAAGGCCCTGGGGAAGGGTCCGCCCTCACTTCCTCAGGAACACACTTAAGTGGGTGGGGGTCCCTCTAGGATCAATGTTTGAAAGTCTGAGACCCCCACGCCTGGCCCCCCAGCCCTGCCAAGCTCTTCTCTTTCTGGACTTCAACCTCCAGCCCCTGAATCGGACAGCCCGGGAAGCCCTCGGGGGACACCTTTCCGCGCTTAGAAAAGAAACGCTCACCAGTGATTTATTGCCTGATCTGGGGAGAGCCAGCCCGGGCAGGGGTGGGCGAGGCAGCAGGGGCATGCGGGTCCCAGGCTCTCGGGAGGTTGCTGAGCCGGTCCTTCGGGGCTCCCTTCGTAGCCTCTAGTCAGGGTCTGGTCTGGCAGGGGCCCGGCGTGGACTGAGGTGGCTGGTCAGGTAGCGCATGGCCGAGCGGATGCCCTCTATAGTCCTCTGCTCCACCGTCTCCAGGATGTGGGTGACAGAGCGCAGGGCCGAGCCAGTCCCTGTCATCAGCCCAGAGGAGAAGGTGCTCCCCAGGATGCTGGAGACGGAGCGCAGGCTGGGCCCGGTGCTCTGCAGCACGTCTGTCGCGGAGCTGTGGCCAGAAGCCAGGAAGGCCGTGGCCATGCCAGTGGTGGTCTCCGACCACACTAGGATATCCGCCAGGGAACTGATGGACCCCTCACCTCCGCCCAGCAGGCTGGTCATGGAGCGCATATAGCTGTTGTCCTCGTTGGCCATATAAAGGCTGACGTCCAGGGGCCTCCTCCCCGGGGCCACCTCGCGGGGGCCAGGCGAGGGGGGGGCACTGCCTCCTCGTGTGGGCGGGAGCTGCTCAGCCTGCAGATATTCTGAGCCGCCCACCAAATCCCCCTCAGTCCCTCCCTGGGACTCAGCGGTAGTCGAAGCTTCGGTGTCAGAGTTCAAGGTCTCCGGACCCTCAGGTTCCCCCTCGAGAGTCCCTCCTTCAGCGGTGGTGGTGGTGCCCGTGGTCTCAGTGTCCTCCTGACCACCCGAGTCTGCAGAGCTCACAGCGGGCTGAGTGTCCTTTCCGGGGAACTGTGCCTTAGCAGCTGCCATAGTTGGAGCTGATTCTTGGTCACTGTCCGGGGTACCCGACATCTGTGGGGTCTCTTCTTCCCCCAGGGGGTCTCGTTGGGAGGTCTGAGGACTCAGAGACATGCTTGCATTTTGCACCAGTCCCTCCCACGCTGGGTCCTGGGAGCTCGTGGGCATTTGTGGAGCGTTTGAGGCCTGGTGGTCAAGCAGGGCCGTGGCCTCCTTAGGCTCCTGGCTGTCCCCTACAGCAGCTTCATGCTTGTCCTTGTCCCCAGATTCTGATGAGGACTTGGAGGGGACCTGCTCAGTGGAGGCCTGATCTACATCCTGCTGTTCAGGTGATATGGTGGCACCGTTAGCCGTTGGGACATCTGCAAGGAGGGGGTCCTGACTTTGGGACCCCACTGTTGAAGTGTCCTTGGGCCTGCTGTCACCATGTGTGGGGATGCTGGGAGTTCTGGCCTCCCCCGAGGGTGCGGTGGTCATCTAGGCCCTCTGTCACTTGTGCCGGTTGAGGGAGTGGCCACGGCCCTGCGGGGCCAAGTTGTCCAGGTGGTGAGGTCACAGGGGGCTGCCGGCAGCTGGCGATGTCATAGGTACTTGCACCGCACGGCTCCTGAGCCTCTGGGGTGGCCGCCCTAGTGGGCTGAGTTTGCAGGAATATGAGGAGAGAAGGGCAAATGTTTGGGGAAAAAGTGGACGTGTGTCTACAGGTGCAGCTGCTGGCGCCCACAGGAGTCGTGGGACACAATGTTGTTTAACAAATGTTGTGAGGGGCCCCCCCGGGCGACTCAGTCCATTAAGCGTCCGACTCTTGATTCGGCTCAGGTCAGGATCTCAGGGTTTGTGGGATCTGGCCCTTGTCAGGCTCTGTGCTAACAGCTTGGGATTCTCTCTCTCTCCCTCTCTCTCTGCCCCTCCCTCACTTGTTCTCTCTCTCTGTCTCTGTTTCTGTCTCTGTCTCTGTCTCTCACACACACATGCACGCACACACACACACACACAGAATAAACTTTAAAAAAATAAATGAATGTTGCCAGGAGCCACCTCCAGCACCTCTCTGTCCACACTGGTGACTGGGTACCCTGATTTGGCCAGCCTTTCTGCAGAGAGTCAGTTTCCCAGCAGTGGTGAGTCGAAACAAATGAAGGCTTAAGGGCCTGGGCGGCTCCTAGCAATGACTGTGTTTGGTTGTGGGGCACCATAGACTGAACATTTGTGTCCCACCCCAAAACTCATAGGTTGGAGGTTATTCCCCAGTGGAATGGTATTTGGAGGTGCGGCCTTTGAGAGGTGCTTAGGTCATGAGGGTGGAGCCCTCGTGAGTAGCATTGGCGCCCTTATCAAAGAGGCCACACGCGGCTGCCGGGCCCCCTTGCTCTATGTGAAACGCAGCAAGAAGGAGGCAATCTACAAACCAGGAAGCAGGTCCTCACCAGACACTGAACCCACCCATCGCTGGATCTTGGACTTCCCAGCCTCCAGAACTGGGAGAAATAAACTTCTGTCAGGGCGCCTGGCTGGCTCAGTCAGTGGAGTGTGTGACCCTTGATCTGTGGGTCGTGAGTTTGAGCCCCACATTGGGCATAGAGTTTACTTAAAAAAAAATCTGTTGTTTATAAGCACACCCCACTGCCCCAGTCTATGGTGTTCTGTAATAGCAACCCGAACGGATTAGACAGAAATTTGCACCGAAAAGTGGGGGGCTGCTGTAGCAAATACCTAAACACGTGGATGCCACTCTGGAACCGGGGAACGGGCAGAGGCTGAAAGAGTCTGAGCCCACGCTCACAAAAGTCTCCACGGCTCTGGAGATCTTTCAGGATGATTCTGGAGAGAGCTCAGAAAGAAAAGGAGAGTTCTGGAGAGAAAGCCTCAGTCTTCCTAGAGAACCCCTAATAATCCTGAACCACGTGTTGGGAAAAATATGGAAGGTAAAGACATTTTGATGAGAGCTCAAGTGGAAACAAGGAACATGTTACTGGAAACTGGGGGAATGACGATCCTTGTTATAAAGTGGCAAAGAACTTGGCTGAAGTGTGTTAGTATCTTCTGGAAGGTAGAACTTAACCTGTGAGTGGTGAAATCGGAAGAAATTGAAGCAGTTTCTAAGTAAAGTATTGAAGGTGCAGCTTGGCTCCTCTTACTGTTTAATGTAGAATTCCAAAGGAGAATTGTTAAGCTAAAAAGAACTAGAACTTAAAGATCTGGAAAATTCTCGGTCTATCCACACTGCAAAGAATGAGGTGTATTTGGATTTTTATGGTTTCGGGTCTCACATTTATTTTTTTCTTCTTTGTTAAGTTTGTTTGTTTGTTTCGAGAGCACAAGTGGGTAAGGGGTGGAGAGAGAGAGAGGGAGAGACAGAATCCCAAGCAGGCTCTGTGCCATCAGTGCAGAGCCCAGTGCGGGGCTGAAACTCACGAACTGTGAGATCATGACCTGACCTGAGATCAAGAGTCTGATGCTGGGGCGCCTGGGTGGCACAGTCGGTTAAGCGTCCGACTTCAGCCAGGTCACGATCTCGCGGTCCGTGAGTTCGAGCCCCGCATCAGGCTCTGGGCTGATGGCTCGGAGCCTGGAGCCTGTTTCCGATTCTGTGTCTCCCTCTCTCTCTCTGCCCCTCCCCCGTTCATGCTCTGTCTCTCTCTGTCCCAAAAATAAATAAAAAAACGTTGAAAAAAAAATTAAAAAAAAAAAAAAAAAAAAGAGTCTGATGCTTAACTGACCGAGCCACCCAGGTGCCCCTCGGGTCTCACATTTAGATCTTTAATTCATCGAGTTTATTTCTGTGTATGGTGTCAAAAGGCAGTTCAGTTTCGTTCTTGTGCACGTAGCTGTCCAGTTTTCCCAGCACCATTTATTAAAGACACTGTCCTTTTCCCATCGGATATTCTTGCCTCCTTTGTCATAGATTAAGTGACTCTGGAAGTATGGCTATATTTCTGGGCTCTCCGTTTTGTTGCATTGATCTCTTTGTCTATATTTTGTGCCAGTACCATACTGTTATGATTACTATAGCTTTGTAGTGTATCTTGAAACCTAGGATTGTGGTACCTCCAGCTTTGTTCCTCTTTCTCAAGATTGCTTTGGTTATTCGGAGTCTTCTGTGATTCCATACCAATTTTGTTATTACTGGTTCTGGTTCTGTGGAAAGTGCCATTGGTATTTTGATAAGGATTGCATTGAATCTGTAGATTGCTTTGGGTAGGATGGACATCTTAATATTTTATTTATTTATTTTATTAATTTTTAAAACGCTTACTTATTTTTGAGGGGAGGGGCAGGGAGAGAGGGAGACAGGGGATCTGAAGTGGGTTCTGTGCTGACGGTAGAGAGCCGGATGCAGGACTTGAACTCACAAACCGTGAGATCAAGCCCTGAGCCGAAGTTGGACACTTAACCGACTGCGCCACCTAGGTTGCCCCTACATATTAATTTTTTTAGTATGCTCTAGGCCCAGTGTGGGGCTTGAACTCACGACCCTGAGATCGAGTCGCATGTTCTACCGACTGAGCCAGCCGGGTGCCCCCATCTTAGCAATCTTCTTCCAATCCACAGGTATGGAACGTCTTTCCGTTTGGAGCAGGTGTGTTTGGAGAACATCAAGGGTGCGGCCAAGCGGTCACTTGATATCATCAAGGCTGTCACTCCCTTCGCCGGCCCAGAGTGGGAGGGCTGGTGACGGTGGGGTGCAGATCAGCACGGGAGGGGCTGCCGGCATGGGACCTGGGCGTAACTGCCTGGCCCAGCTGTACCTCGCAGGCTCCACTCCCTTCCTGCGCTCCTCGTGACCCAGGATGAACAGTCTCCATCTCCTCCCTGCTCAACTGGGCTGGAAGGGCAGAGGATAACAAAGGATCTATAACCCCCCGAGTACTCTTCGGAAAAGTGCAGACCCGGGTCAACCTACTTGTGCTTACGCTCTTTGTTAAGGAGGCGGTTGGAGTGGAAGCTTCCAGTCTCTTTTATCTGTGCTTCCCCTGGGGTTGCCAGCTAACAGCGACTACTAACAGGCAGGAGAAGGAGCCAAGCATCCAGCCCTTCCAACTACCCCATCGTCTCTACGTAGGTAATGCATCTATTATTACACCCATTTTACACATGGGGAAGCTGAGCCTCGGAGGGGACAAATGACTCATTCAGAGTCACACAGTTAATGAGCACTGAATCTGGGTTTTAAACTCTGTCTGGCTTCAGAACTCAAGCTCTCCTACACCATCTTATACCCTGGAGGGGGGGTATTAAAAATATTGAATGACTGGCATGGTAGGGACACTGGATAATGCAGACAGAGGCCTAACATGATCGCATCGCATCGGTAGGCAACAGCTGTTGTAACTTCTCCTGAGCCCCAGGCTCAGTGCTCATTAAGTACTTCTTCTCCCCATGAACACTCTGCTGCCTTCTCGGAGCTCACAGGGCAAACCCAAGTTTGTTGGGGAGGGAGGGACCAATTGGTACGAACTTGTACCCTGTGAAAGAATCATGGGAAGACTGCTAGTTGCTCACCCTCGTCACCCTTCTTCTTTAGTATCAGAACCTCCATTTTATTCAGCGTGGCTATGTGCTCAGCCAAAAGAATATGTACCCCAGCCTTCCCTGCAGCAAGGTAAGAGCTTCTGGCCGATGAGATGTAACAGAAAGTCCTGAGTGGAATTTAGAAGGGATCCTTCGAAAAGCAGAACATCTGTTTTGCTCTTTCCCCATTATGCCACCCTGCTATCAGGTGTGTGAAGGCCGGAGCCCCAGCAGCTGTGTTGGTTCATGAGGTGACCTTGAGATTGGAAGGCACACACTAAGATGGTGGAGCACAAAAATAGAGGGAATCTGGGAGCCATGGTTGGAGCCGCCATACCAGCCACCACGAGACCTTTGCTCTCCTCCTGAGCTCTTTTATGTGAAGGAAAAGAGTCATATATATGCTCAGACTACTGTTATTTGGCTTTCCTTTTACATGCAGCTAAATTTAATCTCCTCCAGTCCTGAAGGTTAGGAGATCCCTGTGGGGTAGTTGGTCAGTGTTTGCCTGAATATCTTCCTGTCCTAAACAGTTAAGACCAGCATACCGCACTGACTGCATTGAGTGCCTGCACTGTGCAGGTGTTATTTCCCCAATTTACAGGTGAGGAGACTGAGACTTAGAGAAACTACGTGCACGGCACGTTCAATGGCATCTGCCTGACCCTAGAGGCTCCCACCCCCTACTCCTCCCTGTGTCCTGCTTCTAGTTAGTACGTTCTTGGTTCTTGATGTCACCTTGTGCACAGCCTGTGGACCACTGAAGCTGTCAGGCACTCCTCGTAACACTGAAACCAAGCTCCTTGTCCTCCCCTTCCGTTGGAATTCGATTAAAAATTTTTTTTAAATGTTTGTTTATTTTTGAGAGAGAGAGAGAGAGTGCTTGTGAGAGTGGGAGAGGGGCAGAGAAAGAGGGAGACAGAGGATCCGAAGTGGGCTCCGTGCCAACAGCAGAGATCCCAATGCGGAGCTCAAACTTGTGAAATGCCAGATCATGACCCAAGACGAAGTTGGACACTTAACTGACTGAGCCACCCAGGCGCCCTGGAATTCGATTTTTGATCCTACATGTGGCATTTTACACTTACCCTTGTTAAATCTCACATGCCTTAAAAATCTGAACCAAGGAGGGGTGTTGGGTGGCTCAGTCAGTTGAGTGTCTGACTCTTAACCTCAGCTAGGGTCTTGATCTCAGAGTTATGAGTTCAAGCCCCGTGTTAGGCTCTATGCTGGGCGCAAAGCCTACTTGAAAAAATAAACAAAATGAAAATCTGTGCCAAGGAAAGAAAAGTAGACTAAGGAGGGATTAATGTCAAAGAGTGGAGAGGAGTATTAAGATTTGGGGACAAAATATTGTTTATTTATGCATAAATATTAAATAACATTGGTGTAGAACATCATGTATATTTATTCTGTTATACATAATATATATGTAGGCATATATAAAAGAAAATATATTTAAAAGAGTTGTTCTCCTTAATTTAGTTTGAAAGTTTCTGGCCTTTATTTTATTATATTTTTAAAAAAATATTTATTTTGAAAGAGAGAGAGTGAGTATGAGTGGGAGGGGGCAGAGAGAGAGGGAGAGAGAATCCCACACAGGCTCCATGTTGTCAATGCAGAGCCTGACTAGGGGCTTGAAACCATGAACTGTGAGATCATGACCTGAGCCAAAATCAAGAGTTGTGTGCTTAACTGACTGAGCCACCCAGACACCACTTGCCTTTATTAAGCAATGCTCAGAGGAGGAAATTAGTCTAAAAACTGTTGCCTTTGATTTCTTTTCCATTCCTGTCTTGTAGACATAATGACTCTCCATTAAATAAATAAATATTCTCATTTTAGGGTAAACCCAGTTTGGGGACTATTATGCAACTATATAAAGCCTACATAGACACATGGAAAAATGCTTAAATAATATTACTCTAAAAAGCAGGATACAGTATTTCATGCACACTATGTGTATTTGCCAACACTCTCAGCTGGGAGTAATGGAAACCCAATTCAGACTTGCTTAAGCTGAATAATAATAATATTATTATATTATTAATAATAATAAAGGCATTTGTTGGTTCACAGAACCTGTAAAATCTAAGGGAAAATTTCCTTACCATAGGAGCCCTGTGATAATGTCAAGATTTAGTCTTCTCTCTCCCTTTATTTTTCTTTCTTTCTTTCTTTCTTTCTTTCTTTCTTTCTTTCTTTCTTTCTTCTTTTTCACTTATATTTGAGAGGTAGAAAGAGCACGAGCAGGGGAGGGGCAGAGAGAAAGGGAGACACAGAATGTGAAGCAGGCTCCAGGCTCCGAGCTGTCAGCACAGAGCCCGACGCGGGGCTTGAACCTATGGACCGTGAGATCATGACCTGAGCAGAAGTCGGAAGCTTAATAGACTGAGCCCCCCAGGCGCCCCTCTGTCTCCCTTTCTTGGCTCCCCTTTCTCACCGAGGCTAGATTTGTAGGAAGCTGTCCTCCGCGTGCAGGTTGCTGGCGGCTGTGGTCAGTGCAGAGACGCTGTAGTTACGGAGTTATGGTGAACCTCAGGCCTGAGCCTTGTGGGCTCCTGTTCCCTTCTCTGAAGTGATCTCTACGGCCTGGGGACCACATCCCGGTTGGTCAGGCCTGGAGTGGGGGCATGGGGTCAGCCCCACTGAAGCATAAGGCCTCCAAGTGGTAGCGGAGTGGGTCCCTAAAGGATTTTGGGGTGCTGTAACCAAAAGAAGGCGAATGGATGCTGGGTGGGAAATACAGAAAAAACCCGCTTGTATGGTGAACACAGACATGTGAAAAAAAAGTCTGTTGGGGAAAAGCCTGGCAGGAAATAAAGCAAATTGCCCAGAAGATATTCTTTTTTTTTTTTTTTAAGTTTATTTTCAGATTTTGAGATTTTGAGAAAGAGAGAGAGTGCGAGTGAGCTCACGCTCTTGTGTGTGTGTGAGTAGGGGAGGGGCAGAGAGAGAGGGAGAGAGAGAAAATCCCAAGCAGGCTCTGCATTGTCAGAACAAAGCCTGACACGGAGCTGGTATCTACGAACTGTGAGATCATGACCTGAAGCAAAATTAGGAGTCGGATGCTTAATCAACTGAGCCACCTAGGCACCCCCCACTCCCAAAGATATTCTGATTATTGTAACAAAATCAGAAAATACATATCAGAAATAATTAAATAAAAGTAAATAACAGTAAAAAGAAGACTCACCGTGAACCATATGTTGGGCTCAGCGAGTGGGAAGTCTGTTACCCCAGCACATAGAAACTCTCTCACACACACGTCCTTCAAACACACAGAAATGCTGGATTAAACACTGTCCACAATAGGTTAACTGCGTAACACCGGTAGCGAAAAGGGTGCATAGCAGCGGGAGGCGGTCTGGCCCCAGTCCAACTGTAAGGATGGGCCTGACTATCTAAGCCATTTCCCTGAGGGGGTCCCTGGATCAGGCATAGGCCTTCATGCGATGCTAGCCATGGAGGCATGAGAGCAAGGTGAGTTCTGCTAGAGACCTTGAGAGGTTTCCTCACTCATTAGGAGACCCAGGAAGAGGTAGTCCTCCTCTGCCCTTGTACGTGATCACATTTAGTTTGGCTTCTTGTAACCATGAGGGCACCCGGCCTGAAAAAAAGCCCCACGTAGAGAGTAGTGGAACCATGGAGATTATAGAAAAATAGAGCAAGCCTTGATCAAACTCTACCTGCAGCCACCCAGCCACCAGCTTTCCCATGATGTGTGGTGATTTGTTTCCAAGTTGTTCCAGCGAATTGAGCCAGGGCTTTCTGTTACTAGCCACCAAAAGCGTCTTAAGGAATAGCATCCCTAGCCTGAAAGTCATCCAAGGAACTTGAGCTATGAGGCCCCACCAACCCTGCCTCTCCAGAGCACCCTGGATCCTCTGGCTACCGTGGCCACTGCTCTCCAGTCATATCCCTTCTGCCTAGGCTTCAGACTTCTCCACCCCAAGACTTCTGCCCACACTGATCCAGAAATCACCCCGTAGGGTCCCTCCCACACCTTTCCTTAGATTCCTTCCTGGCTTTGGCACTCATCTAGAGCCACCACCATGGTAGAAACACTGCAGGCCTCATCAAAAAAGGCAAAAGCCGTCATTTCTCCCCAGAGTCTAACAGAACTATAAACCAATCTAGTCCATGGCCATCCATAGTGGGTTGAATTGTGGGCCCCCCAAAGGTATGTCTTTATCCTAACCCCTGGAACCTGTGAATGTGTCCTTGTTTGGACAGAGAGTCTTTGGAGACATAGTTAAATTAAGGGGCTTGAGATCATCCAGAATTAGGGTAGGTCCTAAATCCAATGGCTAGTCTCTTTGGTTGTTGTTGTTGTTGTTTGTTTTGTTTTGTTTTGATTTTCAACGGCTAGTTTCTTTATGAGAGGAGAGAAGTGTTCTGTGTTTTCTTAGGTTCTGTAAGTCTGTTTGGCACCTATCAATCACAGGACCACACTATTGGCCAGAGTATTTACCTCTCTCCTGCAAGTCAGTTTGCCAGGAACTCTCCCTTCTGATGCAGGAGGGCTACCTAAGGCTGAGCCCCCACCTACCTTCTGATCTCTTGCACACCAGGCCGACATTGTCCCTGCCCCCAAGTAATCCCAGGACCAGGTACCTGCAACTGGAGATACTCCTATAGCCCAAAGCCTGTGGGAATTATTCCAAATAGCCAGTCCTGCAGGGTTTACTCAACCTTGCCTTGCCTTCCCCTTGCTCCTGTCTTCTGCCTCCCGCCACCATGTTTCCCACGGGGCCCTGTGTGGCGGGGCACGCCCCTTCTCTCGGGAAGTGTAAGTAATAAATTCTCTCGATGGCGTTGACCTCTCTGTGTCATCTCTCGATCACCTCCATAACTCAAAATCCCCCGGGGTACAAATGACACAGTACGGGAGAAGGAGAAGGGAGAGCACAAGGACACAGGCAAGACGGCCATGTGAAGACAGCCGTGAATTGGAGCGATCTGAGGAACACCAGGAACCACCGGAAGCTGCAAGAGGCAAGGAAGGTTCTACCCTAGAGCTTTCAGGGGGCGCGTGTTCCTGCAGACACCATGATTTTGGCCCTCTGGCCTCTGGAACTGCGAGAGAATAGCTTTCTGTTGTTGCGAGGGCCCCAGTTGTGGTGATTTGTGACAGCGGCCCGGGGAGCTAACAGAGCAGCTGACAACGATGGCCAGCGATTGCCTCTTGACTCAACACACGCACAGCCACTGAGCGACGTACTCCTCCCAACGAGGCCCGTTGTAAGTAGTGTTATCCCATTTCTCAGGTGGGAAAAGCGTGGCTCAGCCAGGGCAAGAGCGGGGATGTGAGCCAGGCCATCCGGCCAAGCCCCCAAGGCTGTGCTGCTAACCACTGGACGATCCTGTGAGCTGAGCTCGTGGAACCACCCTTCAGAGCAGGTCAGAATTTGCCTCCACAAACCTGTGCGTTCACACGGGGACCCCAGTCCTCTCCCTTATCTCAGAGTCCTGGTGGGCTGCCACCCACTCTCTATACCTGCTGTGATGGGCACCTTCTCTGTGGTCACTGCTCTGGCTGTTGCCACCCAGGTGTGGCCACAGGGATCTGGCCACTCCCTGGGCTCCCATGGCTGCTCCTGGGAGTGGGGGCCTGGAGGCTTCTGGAGCGCTGCTGCCCTGCCCACGTGTCCCCCATGAGCCCGTCCACCTTGAGGAGGGTGGTGCACACCGACCCTCCCTGCCAGTGAGACCACCTTGAGGACCTGGGAAGGGTCCTGGGTGTCTGACTCTTTGGTGGCTCCTCGGTTGCTCAGTCCTAGCTCTGCGCTCCCAGGGAGGCCTCTCTGAATGTTGGCGCTCCATAGTGGGGGGTGGTCCAGATTCTATACCTTCCAGAACTCCCACTTCCTGCATGTTCAACACACCGAGGAGACAGAGCACCCTGGGGCTCCATTAGCAGATGATGTGGGAATTCCACTTAGACACACGCTGGATTTGTTTGGAAGAAATCGGTTAATAGGCCGCATGGGGCGGAGACTTAGGCCCCAAAGGAATTCTCAAGTGACAAAAAACAGTTGCCACTCTGCTTTCTAAGGAGGTGGATGCCGTTAGCAGAACGTCTTTGTTCGGGAAGAATTGGGTTTGGGCCAGGAGCCGCACAGCCCGGTTGTTCTGCGGGAGAGAGGGAGTGAGGAGGGATTTTGAAGTGAAGAAATGGATGCGGAGTTACAGGTGGGCAGCAAGGCAGCCGCCCTGAGAAAGGAGGCAAGGTCCGGCCCCCTGGGGGTAGAGCCAGGGGCAGGGGCTCAGGAGAACAGAAATCCCTATGGGGAATTTTCAAGTTATTTGCGTGGCGATCTCCAAGGTCAACCCCTCCCCCTCCCCCCTCCACAACATCAAAAACCACACTTGTTTTCCAGTGCTTTTGTGTGAGTGCTGGCAGCCGGGGACTGCGGGCCCTGGGGGAGTGGGTGCTCCTAGCAGGGGTAGTGGAGGGCCCCGTATACAGTGGAGGTGGGAAAATCTGTTAAGTGTTTGGAGAACCTTGGGTAAAATTCTCACTTTCACTTCCAGATTTTAAAGAGGTAAAGGCAAAAAAAGAAAGAGAAAAGAGAGCAGCCACAAGTAAACGAAAAGAAAATATTTCATTTTGGGAAGGAGAAGGATTTTCTAAATATAAGAGTCGGTAAAGAAATCCCAAAGGGAAAAGATAGACACAGGTCAAAAAACGCTAAAAGACTTAAGAGCAAACCACAGTCTGGGTAAAAATATTTGCTACGAATACCACACAGGGTTAATGTCTGTATTGTTAAAAAAATTTTTTTTTTAATATTTATTTATTTTTGAGAGAGAGACACAGAGTGTGAGTGGGGGAGGGGCAGAGAGAGAGGGAGACACAGAATCTGAAACAGGCTCCAGGCTCTGAGCTGTCAGCACAGAGGCCGACGTGGGGCTCGAACTCACGGACCGTGAGATCGTGACCTGAGCCGAAGTCGGACGCTTAATCGACAAAGCCACCCAGGCGCCCCTAATATCTGTACTGTTGTTGGGGAGGAAAAATTTTTCTTTACTCTCCTAAGGTTCTTCTCACTGGTCTAAGAATTAAATTGACATGAGACTGATGAACAGGAGAAAATAAAATTTAACTTCAGAAATCCCACATATGTGGCAGATTAAAAAACAGACAGGTAAAATGAGGTATATATGCCATCTTGAGCTAAGGAATGGGATAGGACCTGAGCTTCAAACAGGAGGAGGGCAATTTACAGGGCAGTAAGAACAGGCCCAGATGTTTGGTATTAGATGTTTGCCCAGCCATACAGATGGGTCACTCAGATAAGGTTTATCTCTGGAGATAACTCTTATTCTGGGAAAGACTCCCAGTTTAGATCCCTCTAGGTAATTAAGGAAGAGGCAAAAGTTTCTCTTTTTTTTTCTTTTCCTAAATCAACATGAGTATTTATTTATTATTATTTTTTAAATTTTATTTTTTATTTTTAAAAATTTACATCCAAATTAGCATATAGTGCAACAATGATTTCAGGAGCAGATTCCTTAATGCCCCTTACCCATTTAGCCCATCCCCCCTCCCACACCCCCTCCCTAACCCTCAGTTTGTTCTCCATATTTGAGTCTCTTATGTTTTGTCCCCCTCCCTGTTTTTATATTATTTTTGCTTCCCTTCCCTTATGTTCATCTGTTTTGTCTCTCAAAGTCCTCAGATGAGTGAAGTCATATGATTTTTGTCTTTCTCTGACTAATTTCGCTTAGCATAATGCCCTCTAGTTCCATCCACGTAGTTGCCAATGGCAAGATTTCATTCTTTTTGATTGCCGAGTAATACTCCATTGTATTTATATACCACATCTTCTTTACCCATTCATCCATCGATGGACATTTGGGCTCTTTCCATCCTTTGGCTATTGTTGATAGTGCTGCTCTAAACATGGGGTGCATGTGTCCCTTCGAAACAGCACACCTGTATCCCTTGGATAAATGCCTAGTAGTACAATTGCTGGGCATCTGTAGGATAGTTCTATTTTTTGAGGAACCTCCATACTGTTTTCCAGATGGCTGCACCAGCTTGCATTCCCAGAAGAGGCAAAAGTTTCTCTTGAGTCCAAGGGGCCTCAATTGCCTTCAGCTCAAAATAGTCCACATGCAAAAGTAGTACGTTTGTGGGAGACTTGTTCAGAAACTTTTTACTGTATAAAGATTCCAAACAGGTTGATAAGACACCATTAATACCCAATAGCACAATATGCAAAAGACCATTCGCCAAAGAAATCTAAATGACTAATAAACATGGGAAAGTATTTAAATTAGTAGCCAAAGACTTATAAGACAAAAAAGCAAGGTATATTTAGGTAGTGGGATTATAAACGACCCAATAACATTGCTTTCTTTTGGTGAACTGCATTTTCTAATTCTTTTTTTTAGTAACCTCATTTATTACTTGTATTAAGAGAAGGGTCGGAAAGCACATGATACTGTCAAATAACAAATGTCTAGCTAATGTCAGTGACTTTTAGTTCTGGCGGATCGTGGGCATTTTTTTTCTTTCAAGCTTTTGTGCATTTTTAACTTCTACGATTCATTTGTCTTTTCAACAACAACTAAATAGCACTTTACGTAATAGAACAAATTTGCAAGTTAAAATAAATTCCTTCTTGCTAACCTCCCAGAAGTCTGGGCCCTGTATGCAAATAGGATTCCTGGGAACACCCACACACCCACTCCCCAGCAGGAAGGCCAGCTGAACCCGAGAGACTCTCTCTCCCACCCCATCTCCCAAACAAAGGGGTACTTTAGCCCTTCCCAAACCACATGTACACCCCCTCAAGCTGCCCTGCCCCCATCTCCAGGGTCCTCCCTGATGCCTCCTCCCCTTCAGGTTTGGCCTGCCAGTGCGGAGGGGTCGGCCATCCAGGCCCCTCAGAGGCTGGGCGAGGTGGCCATGCAGTGTCCCGAGGGGGCCCTGGTGCAGACTAGCTTTGAGAGGTCAGAATCAAACTGTGATCTCCGCCCACAAGTGCCACCATCCACCCTCTAATTACTCCTGGGTGTCTGTTCTGGGCTGAATTGTATCCTCTCAAACTTCATATGTTGAAGTCCTAACCCCCAGGACCTCCAAATGTGACCGTTATGTGGAGATGAGGCCTTTAAAGGGGTAATTAAGTTAGGAGGAGGTCATTAGGGTGGGCTTTAATGCAATGTGACCGGTGTCCTTGTGAGAAGAGGACATTTGGATGCACACACAGAAGGGAGAATGGCACGTGAACCTGAAGACCACGTATAAATCAAGGAAAGGCTGGGAACGGCCCTCAGCACCCAGAGGGAACGGGTCCTACCGACACCTTCATATCTGAACTTCTGTGAGCAGATACATTTCTGTTGTTCGACACTCCCAGTCTGTGGTACTTGGTTCTGGCAGTCCCGGCTGACTAATACAGAGTCCTTGGGCACAGGATTAGGCTTTCAAATGGAATCCCAAAGAGATTTAGATGGCTACTTGCAAAAACCGTATTACCCAGTTTGAGAGACAAGTTACCTAGCAGTTGGCACAACACAGCCCAGTGGACCAAACGCACATTCCCAGGAACGTGCAGGTTCCCAGAATCTAGGATGTTGGCAAGACTTACAGACGGGGCCAGCCAGAGGCCAAACCATGGGGTGTGGTGGGGGGTGGGGGCCATAGGGCTTTGCTTTCAGGCTTCTCTGCGCTCTCCCAGCCTCCCCCCTACCTCCATCTGCTAGTCACCTACAGGGTACAGGGCTGGGGGCAGGGGTGGGGGTGTGGAGGCGGCAGAGCCTTGAGCCACCCCTCTGCTCACAGCTGCCAGTCTGCATGGAGCCAGCTTTGCTCCATCCTCAGGGCATCCTTCAGGCTGTGTTGTCACCTCTGACCCCTGTGGATGGTTGACCCATTTGGAGGGGCTGTGCCTGCTGTCTGTTCTTACCAGATGCCCCTCAACACAAAGGAGTGGGGAGAGGGGTTCTTTCCCCTCAGAGCAGATTTCCCCAGTGGTACTGCTCTAAGGGAGAATTATTCACTGCTCTCTCGCTCCACACTTGCCGTTTTAGCCTCCTTAGCTCAGGAAAGAATGATTTGGAGAAGCGATGAAAAGCTTTAGGTCTTTCCCTGGAAAAATGCGCATGCACAGACCCCCTGTGCCCCACCTCTGAGATTCGAACTGTTTCTGGTTATTTGCATTCCAGGGACCCCGCAGACTCCTGAAACTCACCTGCCGTGTGGCTTATAGGCAAACAGAGGTGTGGACAGGTGGAGGGAGGTTGGGCAGGGATGCAGTCCAGGAGAAAGACACCAAAGAAGTGGCCTCTGCGGGGAAGTTATAAGAACACTCTGGCTGATCCTGGAAGGCTGTCCCTAGAGGGAGGAAGAGGTCTCATTTCCTGCTGGAAGCCAAGGGAGTGTTGGAGGGTTCTGGGCAGAAGGGAGGCATGGAGGAAGCGGGGCTTTGGGAGCAGCAAGTCTCTAAAAGCATAGCCCTGGGGCGCCTGGCTGGCTCAGTTGGTTAAGCCTGCGACTTTGGCTCAGGTCATGATCTCCTGATTCGTGAGTTAGAATCCCATGTTGGGCTCTGTGCTGACGGCTCAGAGCCTGGAGCCTGCTTCGGATTCTGTGTCTCCCTCTCCCTCTGTTCTTCCCCCACTTGCACTCTGTCTCTCAAAAATAAATAAAGATTAAAAACAATTTAAAAAATTTTACAAAATTTGAAAAAATTAAGGATTTCCAGATGAGATCATCCTGGAATTAGGGTGGGCCCTAAATCCAACGACGGGGTCCTTAGAAGAGAAAGGGGAAGGAGTGGAGAATGAGACACAGAGGGAACCACATGAAGACGAGGCAGAAGGGGAGTGAGTGCTGCGTCTTACAGGCCCAGGAACACGCAGGGTGGCCAGCAACCACCAGAAGGTAGGGGAGAGGCATGGGGCGAATTTTCTCTCAAACTCCAGAAGGAACCAACCTTGCTGACATCTTGATTTCCGACTTCTGGTCTCCAGAACTGTGAGAGCATAAAGCCATCCAGTGTGCTGGTTTATGACCACAGCCCTAGAAACTAACATGGCTTCATATGGTGATCGTAGGTGTTGGAAAAGGACCTCCTGGTTGAGTAAGTTTTGGGACCTGTGATAAACTATAGCCTTCTTTGCTGAGGAACCGCTCAGAGCGCTTTGAGAGGCTATGGAGCTTTGGGAATTTCCAAGGCGGGTGGGAATCAATATGGAACACTCACTTCCCAAGCATAACTAATCAAGAAACTCTTATGTCTTAGCTCGGGCTGCCATAACAGAACATCACAGACTGAGTGAACACTTCCGGAGGCTGCAAATCCACGATCAAGGTGTCGGCTGGGTTGGTTTCTGGTAAGTTGGCAGACAGCCTTCTCTCTGTGTCCTCCAATGGACTCTTCTCTGTGTGTACAGACAGAGACAGCAAGCACTCCAGTGGCTCTTCCTCTTCTTAAAATATATGTATTTTTAATGTTCACTTATTTTTGAAAAAGAGAGAGACAGAGTGTGAGCAGGGGAGGGGCAGAGAGAGAGGGAGACACAGAATCCAAAGCAGGCTCCTGGCTCTGAGCTGTCGGCACAGAGCCCGATGCGGGGCTCGAACTCACGAACCGTGAGATCATGACCTGAAATGAAGTCGGATGCTTAACCGACTGAGCCACCCAGGTGCCCCCATCTCTTCCTCTTCCTATAAGGACGCCAGTCCTATTAGATTAGGGTCTTATGGTTATGATCTCATTTAACCTTAATTACTTCCTTTTTTAAAAAAATGAATTTTATGCATTTTTAAATCCTCAAAACAACCCTTTGAGGTTGGTCGTATTATCATCCCATTTGCAGATGAAGAAACCAGGGACACGTAGAGGCTGAACAATGTGCTCAAGATCATACAGCTAGGAAATGGTGGCTCTGGGTCTGCATGTGAACAGTCTGGCTTCAGAGTCTGTA
The DNA here is from genome assembly GCF_024362965.1 of Panthera pardus. NCBI lineage: Eukaryota > Metazoa > Chordata > Mammalia > Carnivora > Felidae > Panthera > Panthera pardus. Next base: position 8,228,397 of record NW_026526655.1, read on the forward strand.
TTCTTTTTTTTTTTTTTTTTTTGAGTTTTTTTTGAGTTTTTTTTTTTTTTTTTTTTGGCGAGCGCCTGGGTGGCTCAGTTGCTTGAGCAACTGACTTTGACTCCGGTCATGATCTCATGGTCTGTGAGTCTGAGACCCACATAGGGCTCACTGCTGTCAGTGCAGAGCCCACGTCACAACTTTAGATCCTCTGTCCTCCTCTCTCTCTGCCCCTCCCCCACTCACACTCTCTTTAAAAAAAAAAAAGGATTTTTGTTTTCAGTAGGCTCCATGCCCAACATGGGGCTCGAGCTCACAACCCTGAGATCAAGAGTGGCATCCTCCACTGACTGAGCCAGCCAGGCACCCCCCGAGTGTGTATTCTGGTTCTGTTAGGCTGCCTCCTTTCATGAGACAGTGACAAGTTTTTAGACCAGTGTGCAGGACTGGAAATGTTGCTGTGGCTAATTTTTCAGAAAATACAATCTGCTGAAATCTGTGCTCTGATTTAACAACAAAGGAAAGGATTTAAAAACTCCTCGGTCCAGTAAACAAAACCCCCATCTACACATTCATCCAGCTGCATATATAGGATTGTGCGTGTGTGTGCGTGTGTGTGTGCACACGCATGCCTTAATTACTTCCTTGAAGGCCCTATCTCTAAATGCAGTCACACTTGGGGGTTACAGCTTCAACATACCAATTTTAGGGGGTTATATTTCAGTCCATAACATCTAACTTCATGAGACTGGTACACCACACACACACAGCTGGGGAAACGCACATGGAGTTGACTTGACCTTGATCACAGGGGTAATGGGGGAGGGGGAGGGGCTGCCATCCGTCCCTGCTTGGGTAAAGATGTCCTTGGCAGTGGCAGGAGAGGAGAAAGAGCACATAGTAGATCTTTTTTTTTAAGGGCACGATATTTTGCAGCTCCTCGGGTCGAGAGATGGGGACTCTTTTCTCTACCCCTGACCAGGGCTTGGTCGTGTGATTTGCTTTGGTTGAGGGGACAGTACGAACACGACAGAGCAGAGGCGTAAAAAGTGTTTGGGCGCTGAGGGCTTGGCTTCTCTTGCTCCTTTTGGAGCCCAGCGGCCAAGTGAAGAAATCTGACCTGTTTGAGAATGAGATCACCATGGCCTGGTTGCCCCCCGCCACCCCAGCCAAACACTAGACCCTTGAGTGGTGCCGTCTGAGACCCAGACCAACCAGCTTCCAGCCCACCTGCCCGCTGACTGCAGCCACACAGTGAACCCAGGGAGGGAAGCCCAGCGGAAGAACCACTCCACTCAGGCCGGCCCCCAAAATATAGTAGTAGTGGTAATTGCTTTAAACTACTTACTTTTGAGGTGGTTTTTTCCATGCTAGTAAAGGCCAGTTCGAAGAAACTCATGACGTCACGGCTTTCTGCGGAGTGGTCTTCTCAGGACGCTTCTGTCTGTGCCACGTCGACCTTCTCAGTGTTGCAGAGAAATGGTCCTTGCCACCAATCTCGCTACTAAAAGTTTTTTAACCTCTTGAAAGTATCAGCATGATGAGCATCAGGTGAAAATACCTTGAAGGGATACCGCACAAAAATGAGATGCAAACTGTATTAGGTCAGTCCCTAAAATTAGCCACAAACTGGCTACGGAGGAATTGAGAACATGTTTTAAATGGTAGACTGTGTTAAACATGTAAAAACAGACCTATCTTGGGGTGCCTGGGTGGCTCAGTCGGTTAAGCATCTGACTTTGGCTGAGATCACGATCTCTTGGTTCAAAGGTTTGAGCCCCACATTGGGCTCTGTGCTGACAGCTCAGAGCCTGGAGCCTGCTTCAGATTCTGTGTCTCCCTCTCACTGCCCCTCCCCTGCTCGAGCTCTGGCTATGTCTCTCTCTTTCTCTTTCAAAAATAAACATAAAAGGGGCACCTGGGTGGCTCAGCCAGTTAAGCGTCTGACTTTGGCTCAGGTCGTGATCTCATGGTCCGTGAGTTCAAGCCCCACATCAGGCTCTGTGCTGACCGCTCAGAGCCTGGAGCCTGCTTCGGATTCTGTGTCTCCCTCTCTCTGCCCCTCCCCTGTTCATGCTCTGTCTCCCTCTCTCTTTGCCCTTCCACCCCCCCCCCACTCTGTTTCTCTGTCTCTCAAAAACAAATAAAAACATTAAAAAATTAATTAAAAAACCCCTCTGACCTATCTTGAATATTTCTGAGTATCCCACTGGAAGGAGCCGGTGAAACACTTAGGTTTACTTGCAAAGCAATTCCCTTTTGAAAAATGGCACCATCTTCTAAGCTGTAGCAACTGTCTTGGTGGTAGGGATGGTCCCAGGCAGGAGACTGGCAGGGAGAGCAGAGCATGCGGGGAAGCTCCCAGCGCCCTCCCAGCCTGACCTGGCTCTCGGCTGTCCCCTAGTGCTGATTCTTCGGCATTGCAGGAGGGTGCCACCCCTGATCCAGGATCCTGGTTCTGTGGCTGATCCCTCTCAGGGTCAGGGTCTGAGCCCCAGACCCCATTGTGGCAGTTGAGAAGGAGTCCTCCCATTCCCACCCCTGCCCCCTAAAAGCTGCACGTTCACTGTCACTCCACAAGGTATCCAGTGACAGGAGAACAGGAATCATTAGCAACCACCACCACTTCTGGGGAAATTTTATTTTGGGGTCCCATTCACAACATATTAGATACACTGAAGGTCACCCACAGCCTACCTTAAATTAGAGTTCCATATAATTACATAAGAATTGACTTGCATTGCAGTTGAGTCTAGAGGCTTGTTTTTGATGGTCAAATACATATAACACAAAATTTACTGGGCGTCTGGCTGGCTCCATCGGTACAACATGTGACTGTTTCTTTCTTTTTTTTTTTAATGTTTATTTATTTATTTTAAGAGAGAGAGAGAGAGAGATTGTGGAGGAGGGCAAAGAGAGGAGGGGAGAGAGAATCCCAATCAGGCTATATGCTGCCAGGGCAGATCTCATGAACCGTGAGATCATGACCTGAACCAAAATCGGACACTCAACCTACTGAGCCACCCAGGTGCCCCAAGAGAGAGAGAATCTTAAGCTGTCTCCACACTCAATGAGGAGCCCAATGCAGGGCTTGATCCCATGACCCTAGGATCATGACCTGAGCAGAAATCAAGAGTTGGATGCTCAACTGACTGAGCCACCAGGCACCTCAATTGATTTATTTTTATTTTTATTTTATTGATTTATTTTTACATTTTTTAACATTTATTTTTGATAGAGAGAGAGAAAGAGAGAGAGAGAGAGAGAGAGAGAGAGAGAGAGCAGGGGATGGGCAGAGAGAGAGAGGGAGACACAGAATCTGAAGCAGGCTCCAGGCTCTGAGTTGTCAGCACAGAGCCCGACGGGGGGCTCGAACTCACAAACTGCGAGATCATGACCTGAGCTGAAGTGGGACACTTAACCAACTGAGCCACCCAGGCGCCCCCAGATTTTATTTTTAAGTAATCTCTACGCCCAACATGGGAACTTACAACTCCAAGATCAAGAGTCCTGTACTCTACGACTGAGCCAGCCAGGCGCCTCTAGGCTATTGATTCTTTTAAACATACCTGTATAGTATAACTATTTTTCTAAAGTATAAAAGCATGACATGTTTATTACAGACAAGTTGAAAGTTTAGATAAGTAAAAAGGAGAACAGGCAGCTCCCTAATCCACCATCGTGAGATAACTATGGTTAAAATATTTAGGTGTCTTCCCCTCACCCCAATTCTTTTTCTCTAGGAAAAGTTTCTACCCAACTTACTTCAACCAACGTATACAATATATACAAGATATATATTTTAAAAGATATGTTTTTATTTACAAAATTGGGATCCCTCTGTACTTTCAGTTTGAAATTTTGCCTTTGTTTACTTGCTAAAAAATGATACTTTTAGGGGCGCCTGGGTGGCGCAGTCGGTTAAGCCTCCGACTTCAGCCGGGTCACGATCTCGCGGTCTGTGAGTTCGAGCCCCGCATCAGGCTCTGGGCTGATGGCTCGGAGCCTGGAGCCTGTTTCCGATTCTTTGTCTCCCTCTCTCTCTGCCCCTCCCCTGTTCATGCTCTGTCTCTCTCTGTCCCAAAAATAAATAAAAAACGTTGAAAAAAAAAAATTAAAAAAAAAATGATACTTTTAGCTATTTCCTATATTCTTACATGTAATGTCAATAGCTGCATGCATTTAAATATAAATTTAATGTAACTTAAAATGTGACTTTAAGGGGCGCCTGGGTGGCTCAGTCCGTTAAGTGTCTGACTTCAGCTCAAGTCCCGATCTCATGGTTTGTGAGTTTGAGCCCCATATCCGGCTCTGTGCTGTGAGTGCAGAACCGGCTTCAGAGCCTCTGTCCCCCTCTCTCTGCCCCCACCTCTCTTTCTCAAAAATAAATAAACATTAAAAAAATAAATGAAAAGTAACTTTAAATTTACTAGCTGCGGGGCGCCTAGGTGGCTCAGTCGGTTGGACGGCTGGACGTCAGTCCGGTTCAGGTCATGATCTCTTGGCTTGTGGGCTCGAACCCTGTGACAGGCTCTGTGCTGACAGCTGGGAGCCTGGAGCCTGCTTCCGATTCTGTGTCTCCGTCTCTCTCTGCCCCTCCCCCACTCACGTTCTGTCTCTGTCTCTGTCTCTCTCAAAAATAAATAAACGTTAAAAAATGTTTAAATTTACTAGCTACATTCCCATCATATAGACGCATCATGCTTTATTTAGCCAGATGTCTCTCTTAGGATAGTTTTACTAGGTTGTCACTAAGTTTAGCTGCAGTAACGTGTCCTAACATCTCAGCAGCTCGCAGCCATGCCTGTCATACATTTCCTTCACGGTTTGGTTGTGGCTTGGCTCCTTTTGGCTGTGGGTCAGCCGTGGCTGTGATTCGTCTTCATTCTGGAATACAAGGGAAGGACCAACCCCCACCAGGGACACATCAGACTTCTGGCAGAGGACAGGAGCTAGGGAACAGGTAAAAATGAGCAATGGCTCTTCAGATCTCTGCTGCAGGTCATGTCACATACACCCCATCAGGAGTTCAAGGCCAAAGTCAGTGGGGCTGAGCCACTCAAGCACCCCATCTTCTTAAAAGTCAAATAATTCACGGGCAGGGGAGCTGTCTGGCTCAGTCAGTGGAGCCTGGAACTCTTGATCTTGGGGTCATGAGTTTCGCCCCACGTTGAGCGTAGAGACGACTTAAAAATTTTTTTTCTTAAAGTCAAATAATTCATTAAGGCTTACGAAAAAACAAAACCTTCCAAACAGCAGCTTCCTTCCAGCCAAATTCCCACACCACAACCAACTGAAAAAGGATTGATTTGTCCCCAGTCGTATTCTATGCCAGGAACTGTGCTAAATAATTTACCCAAGTTATTTCAACTTAATCCTTAAAACCACAGCAGGAAGTAAATATTCCATTTATCTCTCTGATGGAGACAAACTTGGGCGGAAGAATTTCTTTGTCTAAGAGGCCGCTTGCCAGCAGGGGGCAGAGCTGTGACTGGAACCCAGGTTAACGGACGCCAGAAACTGAGGAGCAGACCATGGGCATCAGCGGTTCTCAAAGTCCAGTCCTAACAGACAGCAACCGCCTCACCAGGGACCTTGTTAGAAATGCATGTTCCTGGGCCTCGCCTCGGCCCCGCTGGCTCAGAAATTCTGAGTCAACAGAATTGTTGCGGTCACCAATGAGGTGACTCTGACGGACACCAAAGATTGACACCTGGGCTCCACTAGACAGAGTTGTGTCCTCCTCCTGGTATCTGGCCGAGCCCTCTTCCCCTGCTGGTCCAGTGACCGCCCTGCTTGGGGAATGCCCACGGAGATGCTCCCCTGTCCCTCCCCTGTCCCTCCCAGCTTCCCTTTCCTGCCCCTGCCCACAGACTGCCAGTGCCACCAGGCCGCAGGACAGCCTGTGGGTGCTGGGTGCAAGGGCAGGAGCCCTCTTGGTCACAGCGAGTGGGGGACCCTCGTCCACAGCTGGGGAGCTGTATGTGTTGGAGAATCCGGGGTCAGAAGGAGGAGGAGGAAGAATGTGAGTCAGAGAAGGGAAGGCCCCAAGTCAGAAGGGCGCTTCTGCATTGAGAGGGGAGGATTCTGGCATCTGACGATTTAGGGAAGGGATTCCAGGTCAAGGGGAGGCAAGAGCACCCAGGGTCGGATGGGAACCCCCAGAACTGTGTTTTTAAGGGAAGTTTCTGGGAAAACCACTTGTGTCCTAAGTGAAGCACCTCAGAAATACATTGGGAGGTGACCTCCCTGCACCTCACAGCTTGAAGCCAGGTGGCCTCCCCTGCTCCTCTGTGCTTGCTTTGTGGGCGCTTGGATGTTTGCTGGGGTGCCCTGTTGGGCGTGCCTTCCTAGGAGATGACGATGACTGTGGCCTCCTAGGAAGTCTAGGACCCACCGAGATGGACACCCAGGGCCTGGTGAAGCCCCCCAGGGACTGGATTTGGAGCTGGGTCACTCAGGAGGTCACAGAGGAGGGGCAAACCAAGATGGCAGAGCGCCTGAGGGGTGCTGCTCTAGACTCCATCCAATCTAGACTTCGGCCACGTGTCCGGGCTGTCACTGCACTTGGTAACAGTGCCTGTCCGTCTATAGTGTTTTCCTTCATTTCATTTTGTTCTCATGAGAATCTACTTTTTAAAAAATTTTTAATGTCTACTTATTTCTGACAGAGAGAGAGAGAGAGAGGGTGCAAGTGTGTGAGGGGCAGAGAGAGAGAGAGGAAGACACAGAATCCAAAGCAGGTTCCAGGCTCCAACCTGTCAGCACAGAGCCTGACGTGGGGCTCGAACTCAAGAACCTTGAGGTCATGACCTGAGCTGAAGACAGACACTTAACCGGCTGAGCCACCCAGGTACCCCTAACCTTGACTATGTCTTCAGAGACCTTATCTCCAAATATAATCACACTAACTGGGGGGTTAGGACTTCAACTTCAGTATGAATTTTGCAGGAATGTAACTGGGAGCGTCTACATTTAGTTAGGGAGACAATATACACGCTGAAGTAATTAATTGTCAAATTGTGTGCTATAGATGAACAAGAAGATAAGACAGGATGTAAGAAATGATTATATATACAGTAAAATAGGGGCACCTGGGTGACTCAGTCGGTTAGGCGTCCGGCTTCGGCTCAGGTCGTGATCTTACGGTTCGTGGGTTCGAGCCCCGCATCGAGCCCTGTGCTGACAGCTTGGAGCCTGGAACTTGCTTCGGATTCTGTGTCTCCCTCTCTCTCTGCCCACCCCCCACCCCCACTCGTGCTCTGTCCCTCTCTGTTTCTCAAAAATACATAAACATTTAAAAAAATTTTTTTCAAATACAGTAAAATGATTTTTTGAATACCTAGCCAGGTTTAAACTCAAAGAGGGAAACTCCCAGGTGCCAGGAATGCAGAGGGAACATAAAACCAGTGAAGTTAGCAAGAGGAGAAGCAGAAATGGCTCATGGAGATCAGGAGACAGCTGTTGACCTTCAAAGCCAAGGGCAGGGGTTCTGAAGTTACACAGAAAGCCTAGAAATCATCATAACCAATGAATCTCAGGGGCTTGAGTGGCGAAAGCAAAGCTGTAGGTTGGCTTCTATGACTCAGGAGTGAGGGGCCCCCGTGGAAAGTAACCCTACTGAAGTGGAGGTCATAAAGGGTCAAAGCCAAGGAAGCAGAAGAGGGCCCTTATCAGTTGCCTGTCCCTCTTTTAACAATTCCCTCAAACGTTCCACTCAGCAACTTGTACTCAGTGGTATCTGCTCTTTGGGAAACTTAGTCTTTTAGGCGGACGCACGTTGTGTGAATGGTCACTTGGGAGAGCAGACAGTCGGGTCGGTCAGTGAGGAGAGGAGGGGGAAGAGAATGGCTATCAGGCGGGCAGCTTGCAGTCTGACATAGGCCCCCGCCACAATCTCCTCTGCCTCTTACGGTCCAGCCTCTACCTATCAGCCAGAGTGATCGTGTGCTTAAATTTTAAGGCAATACGTGTACATAATGAAAAAAGAAATAGCTAGCAGTCTAGCTAATACCATAGTTTAAAAAAACGCCTCAGAAGGCCTGGGTGGCTCTGTCAGTTGAGCCTCCGACTTAGGCTCAGGTCATGATCTCCCCGCTCGTGAGTTTCAGCCCCGCATCCAGCTCTGTGCTGACAGCTCAGAGCCTACTTTGGATCCTCTGTCTGCCTCTCTCTCTGCCCTGCTTGCATGATCTTTCTCTGAAAAATAAATAAACATTAAAAAAATGTTTTTTAAAAAAGTCTCCTTCTCACCCCTACTCTTTATTCCCTCAGCCCAGGAATTATCTGGATTTTCAGCGTGTGTGTGTGTGTGTGCGTGTGTGTGTGTGTGTGTGTGTGTATCAGGCCGTATCATTTCCCTACTGAAAATCCCCCTGTGGATCTCAGTCTGCCCTCAGGCCCTGCCCTCCCTCTGCTCCTGCCACTTTCCTCCTGGCTCTTAGAGGTTGGTTCTCTGGCTTCCCGGCAGTCCTTGGAAATGCTGCCCTGAGGCCTTCCCCCCCTTGCTGTTCTCTCTGCCAGGAACACTCTTCAGGGCTCAGTTCATTTCCACCTTGTTAAACAACACGACTTTCTCTTTAGGCTCAACCCTGTAACCCTGTGCAAGTATCGAAGTCCTCCACCCTCCAGGCATGGGGGCCAGCCTTCTGGATAGCTAGATGCCACGGCTCTACTGTGGATCACTGAGAGACATGATGGGTCAGCCCAGGGCACTGTGGGAAGGCAGGAAGCGGCCCTGACCTGAATGTGGATGAGCTTAGGAGCTGAGGAATCATTTATTCACTCAATATGTGTCGGGCGCTGCCTCCTATGACCCGGTGTGGGGAAGGCACAAGAGAATGAGATGGTGCGGCACATTCTTCTGGAACTTTCAGACACAGACAATAAGCACGAAAACAAACAAAATCATTCCAGACTGTGGTAAGTTCTTTTTTTTTTTTTTTTTAATTTTTTTTAACGTTTATTTATTTTTGAGACAGAGAGAGACAGAGCATGAACGGGGAGGGGCAGAGAGAGAGGGAGACACAGAATCTGAAACGGGCTCCAGGCTCTGAGCTGTCAGCACAGAGCCCGACGCGGGGCTCGAACTCACGGACCGTGAGATCATGACCTGAGCCAAAGTCGGACGCCTAACCGACTGAGCCACCCAGGTGCCCCCAGACTGTGGAAAGTTCTATGAAGGGCATGAACAGGGGGTGCAGAAGATGGTTTTAGGGGTGGAGGGGGGTACGTCAGAATGTGTGGTCAGGAAGGCCACCTGAGAGCCCTCAAGGAGGAGAAGGCACCAAACAAGGAGCCAGGAGAAAGGAGTTTCACAGCACATGCAAAGATCCTGAGGTGGCAGAGAGTGGACCAGCAGAGCAAAGGGAAGGAGAAGGGGAGCAGGAGTGGGCAAGGCTGGGCTACAGGCTGAGCTAAACTCGGGTTTATCGTAAGATCCTCGGGAGGATTTTCATCAGGGCAGTGCTGTGACCTGCTCTGATTTATGTGGCAGCCGGCTTATGGGACCTGGATTTTGTGAGACCTTTGAGTGGTTTCTGTGATTTTCCGTTTGCAGCACTATCTTGGGATAGCTTTGTGGGAGTTATGTTTTCTAGCCAATTTGGTTAAACCAACAGCAGGATGCATTTTATGGGTGCAGAGCCACAGGACGTGTTTTTGCAAATCCCCTACCTGCTTCCTTGTGACCTTGGCATTGTCTCCCCCAGGACAGACGCTCATGCCCCCTGAAAGGTGGACTCTTTGTTTGTGATGCCCCACAACACAGGGCCTCTCAGGCTTACCTTCCTCTAGAGGTAGATGTATCAGTCATAGCTCTCCAGAAAACCGAAACCAATAGGTGATAGGTGTATACCTTTTCTATCCCTCTTTTAAAGAAATTGGCTAATGTGACTGGAGGGCTGGCAACTCTGAAATCCGTAGGGCAGGCTGGCAGTCTGAAAACTCAGGTAGGGGTCGATGGTGCCATCGCGAGGCAGAATTTCTTCTCTGGGAAGCCTCAGCTTTTGCAGCTGCTGCCTTCAACTGATTGGGCGAAGCCCACCCCCATTATGGAAAGTAATAAAGTCAACTCCTTGTAGATGTTCACCATATGTACAAAATACCTTTACAGCGACACTTAGATTAGCATTTGAATAAGTAACTGGGTACTATAGCCTAGCCAATCTGACACATGAAATTCAGCATCACAGTAAAATATATAAAAAGTGAAATCAAAGTCCTTATTCTAGGACCAACTTACGAAATCTTTGGGCCAATCGGAGCTCTTTAGTTCTGTTGCTTTGGGTAACCCTGTGTGTGAATGCTGGAAGCATTAACATCCACCAATTGTCTTTTGGTTGAAGATGATGGCATTTGACCATGGCTGAACAGGCCTAAATCAGGGAAAGCATAAAACTCCAGGCACCCGTTTCCCAGTCTGGACCTGGAGGCTGCTGTGAGAAGCTGAGTCGAGCCCAAGCGTCTTCCCTCTCCTGTTGGACAGTCAGCCTGTGCTCGGCGACAGTTGGTGAGGTTTGCAGCCAGAGTGACCTGTGAGGGAGGTGCCTTACCATGCCGGCCCCTCTGCCTGGGGCGGGGGGGGCCTCCAGAGATGTTCCTGTATCTTTAATGTCAAGTCTTAGCTGTGCAATCTTTTTTCCCCTCCATCAGATACCTCTGGTTCACCATTAGAGGGTCTGACTGCCTGACTGAGTTCCACACAACCCTTCAGAGCCTCCTGTTTCTCTGTCTTTTGTGTGTAGTTCGTGTGGTCACATGACGCCCAGCCACAGAGACAAGCAAAATAAGCCAAAGGGGAAATGAACATGTCCCACACAGCCTGACTCTGGGGTAAAGGGCAGTGACAGGCTGGGTTGTTTAATTCTCCCATGCCTAAAAGTGTGTGTGCATGTAAATCGTGCCAGGCTCATGCCAGGCGTGCTGGGGAGGATGGGGGCCAGCTCTGTGACCGTTCTGGACTTTGGTTCAAGCCTTCACCCTGGACAGTCTGCCAGTGGGCACCGCCCTCCCATCTGGGTTCTCTATGGATGGGTGCAGAATGAGCCCCATGCCAGGGCATCCTGACCTCCAACCTGAAGAACATGATTGCTTTAGTTTGGTTCCCTCAGAAGCAAACCTTGAGACAAGAACTGGGCGAAGAAGTGTATTTGAGATGTGGTCCCAGAAAGCACGGGGTGGAGAAATGAGACCGGGAAGAAAGGAGAGAAAAGAAAGTGCATATCAACAGGCATGATACGGCCGTGGGAAATGGGATCAGTCCTACAGGGCATCTTCTGAGAGACTGTGTGGAACACGCCTCAGAGTTGTCTCACCAGCGGGGAAGAAGCTGGGGTGTATTCCTTATCAGCATTTTTTTTAAAAAAAAGTAGGCTCCATGCCCAACGTGGGGCTTGAACTCACAACCCCGAGATCAAGAGTTGCATGGTCTGTCAGCTGAGGCAGCCAGGCACCCCTTCATTACCAGCTTTTTAAACAGTTTTATTAAAATGTAACTCATATACATATAACTGATCCATGAAAAGTAGACGATTCAGTAATTTTTAGTTTACTCACAAATGTGTGTTAGCCATTCCCATAGTCAATTTTAGAATATTTTCATAACCTTAAGGAGAAATCTCATACCCTTTAGCTGTCACCCCGATCCCCCACCTCAGCCTAGGCAACTACTAACCTACTTTCTGTCTTTATAGACTTGCCTTCTGGACATTTCGTATGAGCGGAGTCACAGAACATGTGGATTTTTGTGACTGACTTCTTTCACTTTCCAAGGCTCATTCAAGCTACAGGATGTGTCTCTACTTCATTCCGTTTTACGGCCAAATGATATTCCATTGTATGAATGTATCACATTTTATTTTTCCATGTGTCCATTGATGGACATTTGGGTTGTTTCCACCTTTTGACTCTCCTGAATACATCCTGCTGTAAACATTCATGCACAACTTTTTCTGTGGATATATGTTTTCATTTCTTTTGGGTGTATACTTAGGGGTAGAATTGCTGGGTTATACGGTACCTCTCTGTTTAATCATTTGAGGAACCAGCAAACTGTTTTCCAAAGTCACTACACCATTTTCCATTCCTCCAGGGCTGTATGAGAATATAGTTAGCTATTAATGCACAACAAATCACTCCAAAACTTAGCAGGTTAAAACAATAAACATTTGGGGTGCCTGGGTGGCTCAGTCCATTAAGTGTCCAACTTCAGCTCAGGTCATGATCTCGCGGTGCTTGAGTTCAAGCCCCGCGTTGGGCTCTGTGCTGACAGCTCAGAGCCTGGAGCCTGCTTCCGATTCTGTATCTCCCTCTCTCTCTGCCTCTCCCCTTCTCGTGCTCTCTGTCTCTCTCAAAAATAAATAAACATTTAAAAAACCAATAAATGTTTGCTATATCACAGTTTTCGAGGGTCAGGAATCCAGGAGCAGCTCAACTAGGTGGTTCTAGCTCAGGGTTCTGTTTAGGGTCTCTCATGAGGCTGGAATCATCAAAAGGTTTGACTGTGTCGGGGAATCCACTTCCAACATGGCCACATGGCTGTCTCACTTGCCTGACAAGGGAGTGTTGGTTGTTGACAGGGGTCCTTATGCACCTTTCCTATGTGTACCTTCCCCTGGATTGCTTGAGCATCCTCATAACATGGCAGCTGGCTTCCGCCAAGAACAAGAGATCCAAAAGGGAAAAAGGCAGGAGCTACAATTCTTTTATGATCTAGCCTTGGATATCATACACTGTCGTTTCTGTAACATCCTATCACACAGTTCAGCCATTTTCAATGTGGAAAGGAAATACACACGGTGTGAGTCCCGGGAAACAGGGGTCATCGGAGGCCATCTTGGAAGTCACTTACCACATGAGACGTTTTCCCACCCACTCCCATCCCTCAGTGGGAGGGTTGCTCCTGGGGTGTTAAGTCCCTGGAACTTTTGGCCTAAACCAGAACATGCTGAAGACACATCATGCTGAAGACTGGCCTCCCTTTGGCCTAACTCTGATTTCAGCTGTGCCTACGGAGGAAGGGTGCCGACTCAAGTGCCTGCCTTGCTCCCTCCACTTTCTGCCCCGGGACTTTCTCTGACACACAACAGCCCTCTGGATTCTCGTACATACACAACCAGAAAATGCAGGGATGCTAAGAGCCCTGGGAGGAAGCCAATTAACAACCAATTATCTGGTCCTCCGGGCAGATGGGTTTGGGAGGCATGTAAGCCGCTCTGCTTCAGGAGCTAAGGCAAAGAAAACTGAGCTTGTCTCCAATTATTCATTATTTTACAGAAAGGCTGTGCCTGGTATCCTCTTACCTCATCTCTGTATTTGAGCTACAATTCTTCTTTTTTTTTTTTTTTTGCTTTTCACATCAATGTTTTTAATTAAAAAAAATTTTTTTAATGTTTATTTATTTTTGAAAGAGAGAGAGAGACAGAGCAAGAGCAGGGGGAGGGGCAGAGAGAGAGGGAGACACAGAATCCGAAGCAGGCTCCAGGCTCCGAGCTGTCAGCACACAGCCCGATGTGGGGCTCGAACTCATGAACCGTGAGATCATGACCTGAGCCGAAGTTGGATGCTTAACTGACTGAGCCACCCAGGTGCCCCTCAATGTTTTAAACTTTATTTATTTTAAGAGAGGGAGAGAGTGCATGTGCGAGTGGGGGAAGAGCAAAGAGAGAGGGTGAGAGAGAGAATCCCAAGCAGACCCTGCACTGTCAGTGCAGAGGCCATTGTGGGGCTCACAGTCACAATCTGTGAGATCATGATCTGAGCCCAAGTCGAGAGTCAGGAGGTTAACGGACTGAGCCACCCAGGTGCCCCCACATCACATTTAATCAGTACAGACCAACATGGTCAATCAGATAATTCTTTTTAATTTTTTTTATTTGTGTGTGTGTGAGAGAGAGAGAGAGAGAGAGAGAGAGAGAGAGAGAATCTTCATCAGGTTCCACGCTCAGCACGGAGCCCGGTGCGGGGTTCGATCCCATGACCCTGGGGATCATGACCTGAGCCGACGCTCATGACCTGGACGCTCAACCGATTGAGCCACCCAGGTGCCCCAGTCAGATAATTCTTAATATGAACAAATGGGGAAAAAGAAAAAAAAAGTACATAAGTAAACATGGGAACGAGATGTGTTTTAGCAAAGAATGTCAGGTTCTGGATGTAACTTGCCCCGCAGTTTTCATTTCCACAGCTGTGTGCCGAGAGTCTGAACGGATGAGCTTCCTGGCCAGCCTGCTGTTGTGTTGGGGGCTGGCCAAAACCCACTGCAGGGTTCGTGCTACTGATACCCGTGCCAGTCATTTGCTGATTCATCTGCGAGAGGTTCTACTGGGGCCGTTGAGCTTGCGGCAGGCCAAGCTCACCCGAGGGTGTGCCCCTCTGTCCTACGGTTCCTCCTTGGGGGCCGACCACATTTGAAGGAAGTGACATCACACCGGTTCATGTGTTTCCTATAGACCCGCTGGGCCTGGGCATGCCCACCATCAGGCTGGCGCTCTGTCCCATCACATTTCCTAGAAGACCAGGAGCTGCAGGTGGAGGCACAGGCGTGCCCGTCGATGGAAAGCCTTGAAAGACAGACGGTGCTCGGGAGGCAAATGGCATATTTGTGGGTCCCATAAGCACACCAGGAGTACTCTTCTGCCGAACGGTTCCACACAGAGAGAAGATGGAGTCTTTGGAGCGTCGCTTCTTCCCCACCTCTTCTGACTTTGTAGCTTGCTGAGTGAACAGATCGAGCACCCCAGATATTAACGTAGACAGAGTGGCAGCAGCAGGTATAGAGGATGTCCCCGGAGCTGGGGGCGTAGACGGTTGGAGGTAAGGGATTCGAAGTCATTGGTCCAAAGGTGTCCAGATCATCACTCAGGGCTGGCAGCGCGGTTATGTTCCCATCGGTCACTGGTGCCTCAGCAGCGCCATCAGGTCCTAAAAGGTTGGCAGTGGGCTCTGCAACTTTTTTAGCGCTGGTACTTTTATTTTCAAATTTTTTTTAATGTTAATTTATTTTTGAGAGACAGAGAGAGAGACAGAGTATGAGCTGGTGAGGGGCAGGGAGAGAAGGGGACAGAGAATCTGAAGCAGGCTCCAGGCTCTGAGCTATCAGCACAGAGCCCGACACGGGGCCCGAACCCACAAACTGTGAGATCGTGACCTGAGCTGAAGTTGGATGTTCAACCGACTGAGACACCCAGGC
This sequence comes from Panthera pardus, assembly GCF_024362965.1. Classification (NCBI taxonomy): domain Eukaryota; kingdom Metazoa; phylum Chordata; class Mammalia; order Carnivora; family Felidae; genus Panthera; species Panthera pardus. Next base: position 8,243,566 of record NW_026526655.1, read on the forward strand.
GCCCCAATATTGCATTTTTAAAAAAAAAAGTTTTTTAATGTTTATTTATTTTTGAGACAGAGAGAGACAGAGTGTGAACAGGGGAGGGGCAGAGAGAGAGGGAGACACAGAATCTGAAACAGGCTCCAGGCTCTGAGCTGTCAGCACAGAGCCCGACGCGGGGCTCGAACTCACGGACTGCGAGATCATGACCTGAGCCGAAGTCGGACGCTTAACCGACCGAGCCACCCAGGCGCCCCCCCAATATTGCATTTTATCGTAGTATTTCTTCTTTTCATATTCGTCTCTGACAAAAAAAAAAAAAAATTCCACTGCTTGATCTACCCGTGGTCTTCAAAAGTTCCCTGGAAGATTGGCTGTATAGAATAGTCTTGCTTTACTATTTCCCATATCTCTCGCATGCCCTGTATCTGTCCTGGTGTCCACTGCGTCTAGGTTGACTGACTTGACCTTGGATAAATGAACCCCAAGATTTCTATGGATTCCAGCACATCTGATGCAAATAAACACACCAATATTCCAGGAAGCCCATGGAGGACCTTTGAGCTTGCGGTTCACGCACTGTGTGCTGTCTTCCTCCCTCAGCACCTTGGACAGGAAGAGCTGGCGCTGTCGTTCAGCCTCTGAGCCTCCTCATGGCAGGAGCACGTGGCCATCTCAGCAGCGGGGTGGGGACCCCTGGGCAGTTTCGGCCGTGGCGGTCACGGGCAGGAGCTGGGCGGGGTGAACGCACCTGGAGCCGTCAGGACCGCAGGTGGACTCTTTTTCATACATTTTTAGAGGTAGAGTTGCAGGGCCAGAGAGAGAGAGAGAGAGAGAGAGAGAGAGACATCTCTATATTTTGGTATCTGCTGCCAGGTTTGTCTCCGGTAATGCTGTAATTCTCATCCTTGGCGAGGAAGCCTGTTCCCCTCTATCTGAGAGGCTGCGTGCGGCGAGGAGGGTGTCCTGTATGCCTCCCAGATAAACGTGGGGAGAAGCGGGGACAACTTAGAGGCTTAGAGAGGGGGAGGAGGGGTCCGCAAAGGGTGGCAGCGTGGAAGACTGGTTACACACTCGGGGGGGGGGGGTCGAGCCTACCAATAAATATGCTGAAAATAACAAAAGGCACATTTCTCACTCTCAGGAAGGGATGAATGAAAGGGGATGAATGCCGTTGTTGGTTAGATTGGAATTGGAGGAATGACCCTGGGATCATGACCTGAGCTGAAATCAAGAATTGTGTGCTCAACCCACTGAGCCACTCAGGTGCTCCAAAGAACTGCATTTTATTTATTTATTTATTTATTTATTTATTTATTCGTTTGTTTATTTAATTTTATTTATTTAAATGTTTATTTTTGAGAGAGAGAGAGAAAGAGAATGAGAGGAGGAGGGACAGAGAGAGGGGGAGACACAGAATCCGAAGCAGGCTCCAGGCTCGGAGCTGTCAGCACAGAGCCCGACGGGGGGCTCCACCTCAGGAGCCCTGAGATCATGACCTGAGCTGAAGTCGGACGCTTAACTGACTGAGCCACCCAGGCGCCCCCAAGGAACTGCACTTTAAAATGAAAAAAAAAAAAAAAAAAATAGGAGGAACAAATTTGACTGTTGAAACAAATTTCTAACTCCCCTCCTCCTCCCACCCTAACCAACCCCCAGAGGTAACCACTGTTCACTTCAGAATCAGACGCAGGAAGAGACTCGGAACACAGCCGCCCCTCCCGCCAGGCCCTGCTTCACTCCCCAGCCCGTGAGTTGCACGCTGGCCACGGCAGGGTGGGGGGCTGCGGGAGAACCTCAACCTGTTCTCCCGTCCTCAACTCCATGGAGGGGACTACGTGTCCCCCTTCTGCAGACTAGGAAGCTGAGGTCAGAGGAGGGAAGGGACTCGTCCAAGGTCACACATCCAAGTCCTCGCTTTTGCTGCAGCCGCCCTCTTTCACCGCAGAATGACCTCTGCTCGGGGAAAGAGCCAGCCTGGAGCCAGGTGGGGGCTGGGGTCCTCCTGGGTCCCTTTCCTGAGGGAGAGGGGTTCAGCCTGACTGAACTGGTTCTGCCCTAATAAAGTCCTGCTTGTTGCAGCCTGCTCTTTCCATCTTTGTTTACAGTGCTTGCACACAAACACACTTGAGAAGTTCATGGGAACATGAGTGGCCGGAAGGCAGGATGCTAGCCTGAGGGTGGACAGGGCCTGCCGGGCCACCTACACGGGGATGGGGCCTGCCTCCTTCCTGTAACTCCTCTGGCCCTCTGTCTCTCTCTGCGTACTTCTCCTCCCAGGGGGTGGAGAAGCCTCTACATTATTGTCTCTTGCTGCCTCAGAAGAGAAATACTAAAAATCCCTTCATTTTTGCTCAAGAGGTACCAAGCTTCTGAGACATGCACCTACTTTCTTTTATTTGAAAAATAGTTATCAGGTGCCAGCTAAGTGCTTTCTGGGCACTCTACATCCTTATTTCATTTAATCCTCTCATGACTTCATGAGTAGGTCTGTTGTCATTTCCGCTTTACGGATGAGGAAACTGAGGCATAGAAAGTCTAAGCAACATGCACCCCTCCCCAAGAGCTTCAGAACAGAGGTTATAAAACTGCATCCTTGGAAACTCACCTCACAGCCTCTGAGCTGCAACCACATGTCCTAACCCCTTGGAAGGCACCAAGCCCTAACTAGGAAACTCTTGAATTTTTTCCAAAAGTTCCAAAGCCAAATGGGTACCGATGCTGCTCTCCAGGGAAAGGCACTCAGTAGCTGCCCATGGGCTGGGAACATGGAGGGAACAGACCAGCCCATGGAAAGTGACACCTCTAAGCAGTTCAGGGCCACTAAGAACCAGGCAGGGCGGTTCTTGAAGACAACTCATAACCCAGCGAGGGAGAGGCAACATGGGCTTGAGAAGGGGAACCAGGCTAGGCATGGCCACAAAAATCCAGTCTCTGAGGGGATGAATAATGCATGTGGACATTTATTTTTAAGTCTAGACTCTTGAGGGGCACCTGGGTGGCTCAGTCAGTTAAGCGCCTGACTTTGGCTCAGGTCATGATCTCACGGTTCATGGGTTCGAGCCCTGCGTTGGGCTCTGTGCTGACAGCTCAGAGCCTCAAGTCTGCTTTGGATTCTGTGTGTGTCTCTCTCTCTGCTCCTCTCCTGCTTGCACTCTGTCTCTCTGTCTCTGTCTCTCTCTCTCAAAAATAAACATTAAAAAAATTTTTGAGTCCAGACTCTTGAAATTTGATTGTCTTTGGAAATGGGGGATGTAGTGTCAGAACCATAGAGTAAAAGGTGGAAAGTTTTTTATTTGGATAAACTTAGTCCCAAATCCCACCTCCAGCACTTGTTAGCTACAGGACCTTGGACAAGTTATTCAATGTTTCAGACTCACTGCTTCCTTGTGTTTAAGGCCAGTTTGTCATAACCTCCATCTTAAGGCAGCTGGCAAGAGTAACAGACATTTTGCTACTTGAGAACAGGCTGTTTATAAGTCTGATTTTTTTTTTTTTGAGTCCAAAAAGATCAGAAAAGGTTTAAACTTTCAGTTCTTGGATGTGGTTTCCCCAAGTAGGAGGGTGAGCTGGTCTTTCCGAGTTTTAAAATCTGCAATCTCTTATCTTCCCTGCAGATGCATGTTCTCCTGGGCATCGTTTTCCAAAAAGGTTTTGTCGACTCAGTGAGCCTTTTAGACAAGCCACCCCCCACCCCCAAAGTTGGGTCCCACTGTGCCCACATGAGCTGCTGGCCCCTTTTTCTGATGTTGGTGCATTTGAAGAGGCCTTGAACCTCTGAGTGGCAGGGACTCATGCGCTTTGTCTCAGCTGCGTGGCACTCAGGCTGTCTGCCAGCAATGATCCACGCAGTGGGAATCTGCCCTCCTCCACTCCAGAAGTCTCACCTGTCCCAAGCAGTGAGAACACCGGGGTCAGATCCAACTTCACTTCAGGGCATCCCAAGTCTCACCCGGGGCAGGAAGTCCAGGCAAGTGCCTTAAAAAGTAGGGATGTGGTCCCAGCCCAGGGCAAGCATCCGGAAGATGTAGGGCCACACCCCCAGGCCTTTTGGCTACATGCCTGGGGCGGTGGGCCACACCGAACAGCCTCCCTGGTCCTCCAGCTACCTGATAGTCTGGAGTCTACCAGGAAATTCTGCCTTAATTAGAGCCAGTTTGGATATTTGCAAACCAAGATCCTTACATTGCGCACAGGAGCCCGCTATCGTTTGCAACCAGAATTTCGGTAGCGGCATCTCTTGGCCCACTGCCTTCAAGTGCTCAGATTCCTGCCTTCTTTTTACTTGGGGCCTGCTGTGTCCACACTGGGGTCCAGCCCTCCACCGCACACTCCCAGTGTCCCTGTGTTCCGTCCCTTGCCCCACGTCTCATGGTTGCTGGTTGATATGCCCGGCATTTTTCACTTACCTCATGATAACTCTAGAAAGATTCATTCCATATGCATGAGCAACTGTCCTTTTTCCACTACCTGCAGGTTTTGAAATTTATTTCATGTTATATCCTTTGGAATCCTGAGCGTCTGTTTGCCAGCACTTCGAATATTTACTGCTTTTGTATCTGTTGACTATGGAGGCCTTGGGAATGGCAATAACCATGATAAAATATAAAACAGTACTCCGACTAACTAAAAGTCGTCTGCTTTCTATTATCAGACGTGCTAAATGAGAAGCGATTACTCCTCCCAGGTGGAATTAATGATATTCATGGGACACTGAAACTAAACCAGAATTGACGTATTTAGTGGTGAAGGGGCATTATGGCTGCAATTGACTCTCAGATTATGCCGGTATAAAAAAACTCAAAGGGAAGACAAAAACACTAAGGTAGACACAGCAAACCCATGTGACTAACGAGTCCCTAAGCCCTCTGACAGCAGTCACTGGAAGGAGGTCAGGAGCTTTGGTTATGAACTAACCGTGAGCATTCATAACAGGGAAGATCCCGGGAGGGGCCTCCCTGCGGTTAACTGAGAAGGCTGTGTGGACGAGCAGGTCCCAGGAGCACCAGTGACAACTAGCCCCACCCCGGGGTGGGATGAAGGACACACAGACTCAGGACAAGAGAGACCAAGGCATTTTCTGGCCCTCTCGATGTGCCACCTGAGTCTGTCCTCCCTTTGGCCACAAGTGGACTGACTCTGTAGCCCAGCCCCTGCCCGAGAGACCGGGATGGTTCAGAGCCAGGCCGCATGGCCCTCAGACAGCAAGAAGCCAGACAATTAGTCCCAAGTGGCCCTCTCCGTGGGCAGGAGAGGCAGAGGCGATGCTAACTGGAGGTCTTGGCCGCTGGTCCCCGAGGTCCAACTGCAGGGCCTGGGCCTCCTGCACTGTGGCCAGGTTCCCCATAAGTTTGTGTTTTCCTTCTTCTCACTGGGGAGTAGCTTTCCTGCCCTAGGATGTTGGGGACCTTGCCCTTCCAAGCCCTGCTGAGCAAGCTTTTCTGTTCTCTCGCTTCCGCCCCAGCCCTGACTCCTGGCAGCTTTCTAGTGTCTTTCAGAGAATTCTGAGCACAGTTACGGTTACCATTTCTTGAGTGTGTCAACCCTAGGTGTTTTAACCCACATTATCTCACTTAGCATCTAGAGAAGTAAGTGCTGTTCTTGCTCTTTTACAGACCAGGAAGCCGGTGTCTGGAGTGCACAGAGGCTTGTCTAAGGCCACACAGCCAGTTTGTGGCAGTACAAGCAAGGATTCTCATCCAGGCCTCACTCTTCCTTGCCTTTCTTTGCCTTCTCACTCCTTGGGAAGTGTGCTGGTTTCTGTGAGTGGATCCAGGCCGGGGGACTTGGGGAGTGCAGATGACCACACACAGGCTGCATGGCTTACTGAGGTGCAATCCCAGCCCCTGCACTGGGGAACCCTCCCCCACTCTGAAGGGACTCAGACCTTTCCTCCTCTCTCCCTTAGCCCTGGCCTGGCCCGGGTCCAGCCCAGCAGAGCCAGGTGACAGGTGTCTGACGTGGAGAAGTTCCTAGGTAAGCATGGGCACTCTCCCCACTCCAAATGTTTGCTATGCCCAGCTCTCCATGTTTGCTGAGCCTGATTACTGGTGGACTCTGGGCTGTCCCCACTGCCTTCAGAACAATTCCTCTCTCCCATCCAATACCTTGGTGTCCCCAAGCTCATCTCATCCTCCTTGTCTGGTCCCTGTAGGCAGTAGAGCAGGGGGAGGGGTGGGGGTGAAAGGTGAATGTTCCAGAAGCTGCTCAGGTGGTGCCGGTGAAGACTTGACTTGGGGCAGCTGCCCTTCTGTGGCTCTCAGCAGGGTGAGGAAAGGCTATGGAGCTAATCATGTACTTCAGGCCCTGCGAGCCCTGCACAGACTCCAGGACCTGAGAGGTCTCCCGTAGACCCCTGAGGCATTTGCGATTGTGCACAGTGGGGCCCTTAACACCCTGGTCTGGGCAGATGCCCACCAGCCATGCCAGGAGACTGAAATGTATACCCAGAAAACCTAAGATGCATTTACTCCAGGCTTCAGCCCTGCAGTACCCCAGCGAACGTGGCCCTGGAGAAGCTCCCTCAGGATGGAGCAGGGAGGCAGCAGCATACCTACCATCAGTTCCGATGGGACATGTTGCCATGGTGGTCTTGAGCTCAGGCCTGAGGCTGGGACACCCAGGGCCCTCTGAACAGTGCAGGGGTGGCTATAGCCATGATGGCCATTGGGCCTCCCCTTTTGGGGGGGCTACCCCTGTCTTTTAGCCTGGCATGGTCTTTGATTTCAGTTAATGTTGTGAATGATGCAGCCAGCTAAAGAATTCCTATTGGCAGGAACCATTGTGTCTCTGTCAGGCAGAAATAGGTCCTTCCTTTTCCTTTCCTCGGCTCGGAGCACCTCCAATGAGTCCACAGTGGGTTTCAGGATGCTCAGGGTGTATGCAAAGTGGTGTGTGTGGTGGGAGTGTGATTCCAGTGATGGGGGCAGGGGTTGACAATGCTCATCACATGCTAAGTACCACCCTGACCCCATGGTGGGCTGTTTCCCAGTGATGCTGCCTACCCTTCAACGCTCCTCTGATATAATAGCAGCTTGGACCTTGAAGGTTCTGGGTGGGGTCACTCATCTGGGGTGGAGTAGTTAATTCTCAGGGACACCCTAGGATTCTTTTCCCCAAGGACATCTGCCCCTGCACTGGCCTACAATTTCCCTGTGCCTGGGGTTGTGTTTACACGTGGGGTTCCTGGGAAGGCAGGGCTTGTGGAGGCTCTGAGAGGGTCTGACTCCCAGTTCCCAAGGCCAGACAGTGACTCATGGGGGAAGGGGAGGCAGGGAAAGTCTGGGGGGAAGAAGGTCACACCTCCACTTGTCGTTACATAGACTTTTTTGAGTGCTGGCTGCATGCCAGCCCTGTGCTAAATCTTTGCACTGATGTTTCAAGGAACACATGGTTACACATTCCACCGGGAAGGAGAGTCAAGGCACAGAGGGGCTGATCTCTTTCCCATTCACACTGCTCAGGCAGCCCTTCTGGGTCCTGGGACTTGGTATTTAACCCCTTCCAGTGCTTCTCAAAGTGTGATTCTTAGGTTTGGGGCTCCCTGGAGGGTGTTCCTCGAAAATGAAGGTTGCTGGACCCTGCCCAGACTAAATGAATCAGACCCTGGGAAGAGGCCCAGGGTCTGCAAGATCCATGTATGTAGGCTCCCTAGAAAGTTCCTAATGAAATAACTTCCAGCTAAGGAGCTGGTTGGAGGAAGGGACAGAGCAGGGAAGGGGCTCCCTGCTGGAGTTCACCTGTCTACAGCTTCTGGGAGCAGGAGGAGGCTGGGATCCCAGCACTCATGAGTCTTCCCTTACAGTTCCCTCCTTCCCCCTTGGGCACCCTGCGGTGGGGTGAGAGGGATGGAGAAACATTTGAATGGATGAGAGGGAGGGTATTTGGGGGTGAGGGAATATAGTGGGGGGAGGCAGGAAGGCAAGTGGGGCATGGGGTCCAACACCAAGCTAGACTTTGGTATGTTCTTTTTCAGAAGGAAGTGAGGTGGGTGGCTGGGGAGGTTTTCCAGCAGAGGAGTGAGGTGTTGGGGGCTCCCACTGGGCAGTGGGAGGACAGACTGGAGGGAGGACGGAGGCTCCCGCAGCAGGCAGAAGTCCTGGGAGGGCAGGAGGAGATGCTCAGGGGCCGGGAACACTAGGGAGAGGGGTGGAGACTGTTGCCCTGGGACTTGGGGCCCCAGAGAGGGAGAGGAGACCCTTTGGGGCACGTGGACTTTCAGGTGCGTCTGAAATGTGCGGCAGGAGGAGGCGGGGGCTGGAGAGACCCCATAATAAGGAGTTAGGGTCAGAGCACGCTGGAGACCCTGGCAAGGGTGTGAGAGCCAGACCACTCGCGCTTCGTGTCTCTGAGGCTCGGTTTTCTCATTTGTAAAGGGGTTGTTGTGAGGGTTCCGTTAGGGTTCCGTGGGAGTTCGATAATGGTGCTCCTGGGAGTGTCGCGCCAGACGCCTGGAAACAACTAGGGGTGGGTGTGGGGACCCCAGATGAGGGTGTCTGGGTCCAGCGATGCGGGGGGAGCACCGCCCCCTGGTGGCGGTCCCTTTCGGGTCGCCCAGACTACAGGCGGGGCGACGGGAAGGGCTACTCGGGGGCCGGTCGCCGTCCAGCCTCCAGTCGGCTGGTTCCTGGCGCCGCGTCTGGGCGTCGGTCTCCGCCGTCCGCCGCGCGCCTCGATGTCTCCAGCCGCTTACGGGAGGGTAGGTGAACGCGATACCGCCGAGGCCAAGGGCGCGGGCGGCTGGACGGGGCGCGCGGGTGGGCTGGGGCGCGGGACTGGGAAGCGCGCACAGAGGGTCTCCCCAGGGCCGTAGGGATCGGAGGCGCCCCCCTTCCCGGAGGACTCGCAGCCTCCGGGTTATTTCTGTCTTTTTGCCGGCCACGGGCGCTGCGACCGTTCCCGGTGGCGCAGAGATTCTCCCTCGAACCCTGCTCGGCGCCTGCGGGTCCCCAGCTCCTCCCCGCGGCTGCCTGCTCGGCTCTTGCCCCCAGCCTGGGAGGCAGGCAGGTGAACCGCCTGGATGGGTGAAAATGCGTTCCATCCCAGGGTTCGGGGATCAGGTGTGGGACTGGCAGGGAGGCTGGGGGAGACTTCTGGGTGGAGGTTCTGGTGAGGAGGAAGACATTCCGGATTAAGAATTCTTGGGGTCTGGGACAGAAAAGGACCTAGAAAGAAAGTTGAAATGTGGCCGCGCAGGTACATGGGCAACGGGGATGCCCCAAGCCCCCCGTTGGCAAGAGGAAATGTAGGTGATGGAATAGGGAGAGGATCCAGGAAGAGAGCTTGAAAATCCGAGGTTGCCCTGAGGAGAGGGGTGGTGGTGATGGCGGGCTTGGCAAAAAGCCTAAGGAGGACAGTCCCCAGCTCCCGGCCTGTCCCACCAAACCATCTGCCCAGCCGAATCTTGTTTCGGCCCCTGTCCCATCTCCCTTGGACGGTTCTTTTTTACATTTGTTTTTTAAAATATTTTATTTTTGAGTGATCTCCACACTCAGTGTGGGGCCCACGCTCGCAACCCTGCACCCTCTACCTACTGAGCCGGCCAGGTGCCCCTCCCTTGGACTAATCTTCCGTTTCCACGTGGGAAGTAAGGATAATGTTCCTATGCGTCGATCTCGAGCACGTAAAACGTACGAGGCACACCCCTTACAACTTGATATGTGTTCCCTCATTTAATCTTCACAGCAATTAGGGGGTAAGCTTTGTGGACACCCCCGTTTCACAGATGAGGAGACTGAGGCACAGTGAGGTGAGGTCACAGCTAAAGTGTAGCAGAGTTGGCATCTGACCCCAAAGCAGCGTGTTTGGCTCTGTGGTCTGGGTCCTTACCACTATATCCCACGGACTGGCAGAGATAGGGACCCAGCAGAGGAGAGGGGGCCCCAGAACTAGCAGGGTCACGGTTGTCAAATATTTCAACGTTTAACAGTGCAGGTGATAGGAAACAGGAACACGAACCAGCTGTGGGGTTAGCATTCTAGTTTTTAGCCTTTGACCCCCTCGCTTCGTCCCCACAATGACTCAGTCCTCCCTGAGAGATGGCTGATAACCGGGCCCTTCTGTGTGTCAGGCAGGCCCTGAGCTAATACTTTTTGTAGCTTAAACTCCCTGCATCCTTGTAATAAGGAGACAGTCAGAAAGGTTCCCCTACAAATGGCCACACAGCCCAGAACTGAGGAGTTGGATTTGAATCCGGGCGGTTGCTTCCAGAGACCTTGTTCTTAAAAACCGTACTGATAAGATACTGCATGTTGTGCCCATTTTACAGATGCCCAAACTGAGTCTCTCTCCCAAAGTCCAGGGCTTGAAAGGGGACAGACCCAAGGGGAGACTGCTGACCGCAAAGCCCATGCTCTGGAGGATCCATTGTTTATTTAAAGCTTCAGTGGATTGTGAAATTTATAACTGAGTCCTGCTTTTTAAAAATTTTTTCTTAATGTTTATTCATTTAAAAAAAATTTTTTTTAACGTTTATTTATTTTTGAGACAGAGAGAGACAGAGCATGAATGGGGGAGGGTCAGAGAGAGAGGGAGACACAGAATCTGAAACAGGCTCCAGGCTCTGAGCGGTCAGCACAGAGCCCGACGCGGGGCTTGAACTCATGGACCGCAAGATCGTGACCTGAGCCGAAGTCGGACGCTTAACCGACTGAGCCACCCAGGCGCCCCAATGTTTATTCATTTTTGAGAGACAGAGACGGAGTGTGAGTGGGGGAGGGGCCAAGAGAAAGGGAGACACAGGATCTGAAGCAGGCTCCAGGCTCTGAGCTGTCAGCACAGCGCCCGACGCGGGGCCCGAACCCACAAACTGCCAGATCATGACCTGAGCCAAAGTTGGACGTTTAAGCGACTGAGCCACCCAGGCGCCCCGACCGAGTCCCGCTTTTTATTGTTTCCAAGATGTACATTTTTACATCTCTGAAATTGTTACACACCTTACAACGGACGACGGTTTTTTGTTTCTCAGTGGTACGTAAAATAACCTTCCTCCTAGTGTCGCCGGCACCTTTGGTTTAATGAATTACCAGGGATCTCTGATTGATGTTTCCGGGGGGGTCTCTCTCTTCTGTTCCACAGACTCCTCTCTGCTTCAACTGCTCCTTCCTCCCTGGAGACATGTCCCCGACGGAGGCAGGGAGCCCGGTGCCCTGCAATGGCAGTAGGGCCTGGGGGGTCTTTGGCCCTGAGGACTTGAACCTGACCGATGAGGAACTGAGACTCAAGTACCGGGGCCCCCGGCAGACGGAGCTGTTCGTGCCCATCTGCGCCACGTACCTGCTGATCTTCGTGGTGGGCGCCGTGGGCAACGGGCTGACCTGCACGGTCATCCTGCGCCACAAGGCCATGCGCACGCCCACCAACTATTACCTCCTCAGCCTCGCTGTGTCGGACCTGCTGGTGCTGCTCGTGGGCCTGCCCCTGGAGCTCTATGAGATGTGGCACAACTACCCCTTCCTGCTGGGCGCTGGTGGCTGCTACTTCCGCACGCTGCTCTTCGAGACGGTCTGCCTGGCCTCGGTGCTCAATGTCACCGCCCTGAGTGTGGAGCGCTACGTGGCCGTGGTGCACCCGCTGCAGGCCAGATCCACGATGACTCGGGTCCACGTGCGCCGCGTACTCGGAGCCATCTGGGGCCTCGCCGTGCTGTGCTCTCTGCCTAACGCCAGCCTGCATGGCATCCAGCATCTGGAGGTGCCCTGCCGGGGCACGGTGCCCCACTCAGCTGTGTGCACCTTGGTCCGCTCGCGGGCCCTCTACAACCTGGTGGTGCAAATCACCACTCTGTTCTTCTTCTGTTTGCCTATGGCCACCATCAGCGTGCTCTATCTGCTCATCGGGCTTCGGCTGCAGCGGGAGAGATTGCTGCTGCTCAGGCAGGAGGCCAGGGGCAGGGCCAAGTCCAGCGAGAGCCGCAGGTTTCAGCGGCCGCAGGATCAGGGTCGGACACAGGTGACCAAGATGCTGTGTAAGTGTTGCGGCGGGGAAGAGGGACTGAGCCAGGCCCTGGGTAAGGGGCTAGAGCTTCCAGGACCTGGGGGCTGAGTGTCTGGGTTTGAGATGGGGGCTGAGTGTGAAGTTTGGGGTCGTCACCGCTGCCGCCCATGCCGCCCTGTGTGTGTGCACGCACCTGTGCGATTACTCTGTAAGAAACTCAAAGATAAATGGCAGGATGGGCCACATAATTTGTGGGGTCCAGTGTGAAATGAAAATTTGGGGTCCCTTGTTCAAAAATCATTAAGACCGTCCAGGCAAGCGGGGCACCTCGGTGGCTCAGTCGGTTAAGCGTCTGACTCTTGGTTTTGGCTCAGGTCATGATCTCACAGTTCGTGGGTTTGAGCCCCGCGTTGGGCTCTGCGCTGAAGGTGTGGAGCCTGCTTGGGATTCTCTCTCTCCTCTCTCCTTCTCTCACTGCCCGCCCCCCACTCGTGCTCTAAATCTCTCTCTCTCAAAATAAATGAAGAAACATGAAAAGAAAAAAAGACTGTCCAGACAGCAATAATCGAGCATAAACTAAGCCACGAAGCCTAGGGTCCTTCTCAGCTTGGAGGCCTGTGCAGAAGCTGGTGCTGGTTCGTGGAATCAAACCACAGACAGGGCCGGGGCATGTGGCTGGGTTCCAGGACGGCAGAGCTGTTTGTGGCAGCTGGATCTCCAGGTCTCTCATCTTTGCTCCTAAACACGTCTTGGCTTTGTCCTTCCCTATAGCAGCCTGGGAGGCATGGCCATGGGCACAGAACTCCCCTTTCTTGAGGAACTGCCCTCTTCCCTTAATGGCTGTTGAAAAATCCCAGGGAAGGATTCCGATTGGTGGGCTTAGGTCACAGCCCGCCCCTGGCCCAGAGTGCAGGATGCTGAGGTTTGCAGTCCCCATGGATTCACGTGGTGGGATCTGGGGGGAGCAAAATTCCCCAAAGTAGGGGAGCAAGGTGTTGGAGAGGCAAGATGATAAATTCCCTCCATGCTATATCTCTGGTTCCTAGGGGACCACAGGAATGGCCACTGCTGTCTAAAAGAGTCTCATCAGGGGGCATATTTGTGAAGGTCAGGGCAGAAGTGTGGATTGGGGCAGGCCGTGGCAAGCCCAGCTGGGTTGAGGCTCTGGGTGTTACTGTCATCTAGATCTGGCTCTTTTTCAAAAACAGTGGCCCTGGGGAAGCCAGACAAAATGACACTAAGCCAATCACTGATTTCGTCCCCATCCTGCCCTACCCTAGCAGGGTCTGAATCGGGTAGGTGGAGTGAGCCAGGGCAAGACAGAGCTAGTGAGACCCTGGTCAAAGCCATGGGATTATATAGGGGACTGCCCCATTCCCAGGGAGAGACCCACTCATCGTGTCCTCCAGAAAGTGTCCCAGAGCCCAAGGCCACTTGTGCTGCTCCCTAAAATGAGGCTGACCCCAGAGTTCCATGCTTGCGCCTCAGCTCTGTGAGGCCTGCACTGCAGACAACCTGCTCCCTGCCCATTCTGCCTCTGCTTTCTACTTACTTCCTTGTCCCATGGGGGTCAAGTCTGCTCAGCTGGGATGGCTCTCCCCCTGGGAAGTTGGGGTGCTTCCTTAAGCCTGCCTTGCTTGCTGGCCTGGGGCTCTGGCTTTCTCCTTTCCCCACCTCCCCGGCTCCTTCCCCCACCTTTACTTTCTGAGGGCCTGGTGGGGATATTGTAAGCAGCATCCTGATTGAAATCCTGGATTAGGAGGGAAAACCGTGCTGGGGTGTGGTGGGGAAGGCACTGCAGGGGAAAGATAGACAGTCACAGAAGCAAACACAAGAAATAAACAGAAATCGAGGCAAGCCCATGAAAGAGACCCCAGGAAGGGCGTGGCTGGTCAACACCACAGCTGGAGGGAAGCTCTGGGAAGCTGGGTGAACTCTTAGAGTCACCTAGTTCCAAACTCTGTGGTGAGAGAGCCAGACCGGGCCAGTTTGGCTCAGATGTCCACACCCGGTCCAGTTGACTGTGGCTGGGGGGCGGGGGGGAAGGGGGGTAGAGCACACACCCACTGCCCTGTCAGTGACAGCGGTGGGACCAACCTCTCTGAAAGGGGTGATGAGGCCAGGGCGGGCAAACTTCTAGAAACTTCCATATGGACGACGGGCGGGGGTGGGAAGGTGAGAGTGGGCAGCCTACACTGAAGCCCAGGGAAGGCGGTTAGTTGAGAGGACTCTGGCAGGCACCAAAGTCTCCCCTCTGTGTCCCTGCAGTCGTGCTGGTCGTGGTGTTTGGAGTCTGCTGGGCCCCTTTCCACGTCGATCGCCTCATGTGGAGCTTTGTGTCCAGCTGGACCGAGGGCGTGTACCTGGCCTTCCAGTACGTGCATATTATCTCCGGCGTCTTCTTCTACCTCAGCTCTGCCATTAACCCTGTGCTTTACAACCTCATGTCGAGCCGTTTCAGGGAGACTTTCCAGGAAGCCCTGTGCTTGGGGGCCCGGCGCCGCTACCACAGGCCCTGCCACAACTCCCACAGCCTCAGCAGGGTGACCGTGGGCAGCACCCTGTGTGACCTGGGCTCCTTGGGCACCAGGGCCCACCCTCTGACTGAGAATGGTGGCCGAGAGGGGCAGCAAGAGACTGACCCCTTCTGAGCGGAGCCTCGAAGCAGCTACACCCAGAGAGACCAGAGTGCCACACGCAGTTTTGGGAGCCACACTCGCCTTCCTCTGCTGGGGTGTCTTCGTGGCCTGTCCCCCTTTGTGCCCGTCCCCACTTCAGCCTCTCAACTCTGACTGGCACCTCGGTGATTCCTACCCCCACCCAAGTTTTGGAAGGAATATAACGTTGCTATCTGCCCTCCAGAGCCCCAGGCCCACAGGCAAAGCCCTTCTTCTACAGAAACATGGCAGCTGGTTAACTGGCGGAGCCAGCCTCCATCTGGGCTCTCCCCCAACCTCACCCCCATTTTTTTTTATTTTAATTTTAATTGTTTATTTTTTTTCAATATATGAAGTTTATTGTCAAATTGGTTTCCATACAACACCCAGTGCTCATCCCAAAAGGTGCCCTCCTCAGTACCCATCACCCACTCTCCCCTCCCTCCCACCCCTCACTCCCATTTTCTGAAATGTTTTCATTGGGTCCCACCTTTCCTTCCCACTTCTCGTTGAGATTCTGCAGGTTCCGGCCCGTTCCGGCCCTCTCAGCTCTTGGTCTGTACCCAGGGCCCTCTCCAGCCTGGCCCTCCGTGGCCCCCGGTCAGCTCGTTCTGCTCTGGATCTCCCCCTGGTGGAGTCGCTGGGTGGCAGGGGTGCCGGGGATCCGGGGGACCTGGTTCTGGTCTCAGCCCTGCTGCCACCACCTTGCAGCGTGACATCACCTTTCCAAGCCTTGGTCCCTTGTTTGCAAAATAAGAGGGGCCCTGACATTGTACAGTGTCACACTTTGACTTTAGCCGCAGTTTTTTGGTGCGTGTGCTTAAGTCACTGCTTGTAACAAAACTGATGGAAGACCCAGGATCGACAAGGCAGAAATTACTCTGTATTTCCTCACCACCCTCCAGCTCCTACTCCCTCCCTGACCTCCCTGTCCGCGCCGCCCCCCACCCCCCGCCCCTGCCACTGCACTGAGAGCCACCCTAGGCATGTTCTTTGCTTGACAGCAACTGAGGGCCAGCGTGTGAGCGAGGCCCCTGACTGCCTCAGTCCTCGCCTCCACGTGGGCTGGTTGGGGGGCCTGAGGTGGGCAGAACCCGGGCCTGGCTGACCAGAGGATTCCGGAGGTAAGACACATGGGCCAACCAAGGGCAAGGAGTGACCGTGAGGACAGTTTTGCCTGGGGCTCAGTGAGGGAAGAGCGACCAGGGGTAAGTATGTAAGTCCTGAAACGAGCCCCATCCCAAATGCTTGGGGGCTGGCGCCGTGCTCAGTCAGGACCCACTCGGTTTCTGGAACTTGACCTGTTACAAGTCTGTGGACCCCATCCCCTTCCTGAGACAGGACTGCTGTGGGAGGACTCCCAGCCTCCCTGGTGGGTGCTGCAGGTGCCCAGAGTGAAGAAGGCGGCGTGACGCAGGTCTGTTTGCCCAGGTTCTCCCCGTGACGTGGAGAGATTGTACAGGGTTGTGCACAATGTTCTGGAGGTTTTGAAATTCAATTATAAAAATTTCGAATGCTCTTGGTAGAAAAATTGGAAAGTACAAATAAGCAAAAATGAATGAATTTTAAGTAATTAAAGACCATCTTTGCTGGGGCCGGCAGGAGGGGGAAACGGGGAGTTGTTTAACGGGTACAGGGTTTCAGTTTTGCAAGATGAGAACGTTCTGGAGATTGGTTGCCCAACAGTGTGACCGTACTTAATACTGAACTGCACCCTTAAATGGTTAAGATGGTAAATTTTATGTTATGTGTATTTTGCCACAATTTTTTTTTTTTTTTAAAGAAAGGATTAAGGGTAGGGGTGCCTGGGTGGCTCAGTCAGTTAATCACCCGAGTCTTGATTTTGGGTCAAGTCGTGAGATGGAGCCCTGCGTCGGGCTCAACACTGGGTGTAGAGCCTGCTTGGGATTCTCTCTGTCCCTCTCCCTCTCCCTCTGCCCCTCCTCTGCTCACATTCTCTCTCAGCACAGGAAGGAAGGGAGGAAGAGAGAAGGGAGGAAGGGAGGAAGGATTAAGTCTAAAGGAAAAGAGGAAAGTTAGAGACCACCCATAGCTTTACTCTCCCGAGGTAACCACTGTGTGGAAGACAGACGGGGGCCTTCAGAGAGAGGGGCTTGTGAAAAGAAGCAGCACAGAAGGTCGCCTCTGAAGTGAGCTCCCGGGGCTCCGGGCTGGCCGGGGGCAGCAGCCAGGCCCCGGACTCCAGGCTGGAGCCTGCGGTTCCCAAAGACTAACCGTGGGCTCCCAGGGACCTCTCTCAAGCGACTGTCAGAGATGACCTATGGTCCCGAGGAGCTTGGGTCAGTGTGCGGTTATGGGAGGTTTGCTGCAGAGCAGTTCTGGGCTGACTGGGGAAGGTGGAGATGTGACTTATCAGAAGGCATGGCTCCCCTTAGTGTAAACTCGATGCCTGTCTCTCAAGTGTCTCCCCAACGTGTCAGTGGCTGGGTCCCATTTGTCACAGGTCACCAGTTACCATGGAAAGTGGAAAAAAACCACTCTGGGCTCTGCCCTGGAGCAAAAGGGATGGAGGTGGAAAGGCCAGCCAGCAGGATCCCACTCCCCGGCAGTGAGTCCCCTGCGGCAGGCCCTTCTGCACCGGTCAGGGTGGGGCAGCGTTCCCCGGAGCGCCCGGGGCTACTCCCAGGCCAGGGGTCCCCAACTCTTCTTAAGTGTCTGGGGTTTCTGGGGCTCGAGCCACCTCCCCCTCCTGGCTACGGTCACCCACATCTCTCCTCCTCTGTGTTCAAGAGCTGGGGCTCTCTCCACTTCCTATCTACTCCACTCCTTTTTTAAAAAAGAGAGAGTGCACATGCATGAGGGGGAAGGCCAGAGAAAGAGGGGGACAGGGGATCTGAAGTGGCTGTGTGCTGACAGCAGAGAGCCCGATGCGGGGCTCAAACTCACAAACCTTCAGATCATGACGTGAGCCGAAGTCGGACGCTTAACCGACCGAGCCACCCAGGCACCCCTCCATCTATTCCACTCTTGCCATTATCCTGGGAGGCATCGAAGTCCACATGGATGTTCCACTGCTGCCCTGTTTCAGTTCCCGATCTTTCCTTCAGCTCTGGAGACCTCTCCTCCACCCCGCCTCTTGGTTCCTTGGTGACCTCCTCCCTCCCAGGACCTCCAGGAGTTTTTCCATTTCTGGAAGGGGGAACTCTTGACCATGACAGCCTCCTTCCTGCTCTTCCCCTATGATAGATTTATTCTTCTACCTCAGCCAGCCTTCCTCGTTCTCGACTGCTCTGCTTTCCTCCACTTCATCAGCTTCTTCCCATCTTCATCTCCCTTCGGATGTGTCCTACATCCCATGGTCCTTCTCTGCCAGGTCACACACAACCTTCTATGCCAGAATCTCTAAGCGCCAAGGTGAACATGCTGGAATCATCCTTCTCAGAAGGTTTATTTTCTCTGGGAATTCACAGTCCCAAGACTAGTCTCAACAAACAAAGCTGCATTTTCCCACTCTTCCTTCTTTTAAGTATCTATTCAGAAAATGTAAAGGACAGGGGCCGCCTGGTGGCTCAGTCAGTTAAGTGTTCAACTCTGGATTTTGGTTCAGGCCATGATCTCATGGTTGGTGAGTTCGAGCCCCGCATCAGGCTCCACAGTGCTTGGGACTCTCTCTCTGCCCCTCCTGCATACGCTCTCAAAATAAATAAATAAACTAAGAAAAAAAAAAAAAAGAAAGAAAATGTGAAGGACACGGCACTTCACATCTATTGCTACATAGTCAGATGGTATTTCCAAATCAGTCCTGACGTGTGGGGACCCACCTCGTGTTGTATACTTCTCAGACTCTTCCTTCCCCATGTTCCCTTCTAATGGATCCACCAAGTTTTCTTTGTCCCAGGACTTCCTTGTAGAGAGGAGCTGCCTTTTGGGAGCTTCCTGGCATATTTACCGCATTCCTGGTGTGTGTGTGGGCCAGGAGTCCCTCAGAGTATGACCCTCGTCAAGAGACCAAACCCAGGCTCCCACTGCAGACACTGGAAGGGTTCCGGACACTCTACCGCTGACATCACCAAGTGGCCCATGACTCGCCCTCAGGCAGCTTGGCTGATCTGACATGGGACTCCTGTCTGGAGCAAGTGATCCTAAGACCCGTGACAACAGGGGCAGATGTGTCCAGGCCCACAGTGCCAACAGCAGCATCCCGTCCGGGCTGGTTCCTGGAGCTCCCGTCACCCAGGCTCCTTGGTTTCTGCCCTTTTCGCTCTGCCAGCTGTCCTGGCCTTCCTGTTGCTGTTGTGAGCTACTGGGAGCCTTTCAATAAATTCCTTTTCTTCTTGAGTCGGCCAGAGTCGTTGGCTGTTTTTTGCAACGAAGAACCTTAACACGTGCATCCGTTCACTGGTTTGAAGATGACGCATTCTGTTTGTTCTACTAGTGGTTATCTTTATACGTTTCTAAGATGAGCAGATACTATCACTGTTTGTTAAAAGCCCAAACTACAGTAATACTTCTTAATCATCATTCTCTCTCACTGTTTTTAAAACTAGCTTTTTTTTTTTTTTTCAAGGCAAGAAAAGACGAGGACAGATTTAAGGCATTTGATCCTAGAAACATATGTACATTTTTCTAACAGCCTAAACCTCTTCAGCACAAGAAAAGAACCTGAGTGCGACAAAGCAGTAGGGTACAGAGGTGGTGAGCAAGGCCTCTGGAGTCAGGCCCCCTGGGTTTGAATCTCGGCTTAGCAGCTAATTAGCCTTAAAAGTCAGAATGGCCTTAGGCCAAAGTCAGACTGGACTGAAAGGTATTGATATTTCTGAACAAAGAATGTGCAACCTGCCTGCACACAAATAAGAGAACTCACAGGCTAAGAAGACAGCATCCTTCCAAACAGTGTCCAGGTTCCTAAATCTACAAGGTTTAGTGTGAGGATGGTAGTTACCCTCTCAGGTAAATGTCCCTTTGTGTGACCTCCTTTAATGCAGTCCCCTTTCACCCTCTTTCAAGCTTCTGCACAGGGCAGGGAAGGACAACTAGGGGGCTGTTTAGGAACAGAGGCCCAAGGCCCAGGTGAGGGATTCATACCAATTCTTTTTTTTTTTTTTTTAATGTTTAGTTTTGAAAGAGAGAGAGAGAGCTAGCATGAGGAAAACAAGCTGGGGAGGGGTGGGGGGTGGGGGCGCCGAGGATCCAAAGCAGGCTCTGTGCTGACAGTAGATAGCCCCCAGGTGAGGGATTCATGGAAGGCTGTACCTGGCTGGGGAAGAGTCCCCTGGCTCAGGAGAAGTGGCCACAGGCTGGGGCTAGACTGGAAGGCCCGGAAGCTGCTACCACATTCTCTGGAACATCTATAAGAGGAGCGGGATCTTTTTATCTATTATTCAAGTGTCTCCAGCAGCATGAAAGCAATGTGGGCATCAGTCATTCAGCTAGCACCACGTGCCAGCCATTGTACGGGGGTAGGACGGGGCATACAAACCTACTGGCCTAGAAGTGCTCTGACAGCTGGAACTCGGGGCGGCACCGAAGGGGGCACCTGCCTCAGTGGAGGGAAGGCGTCCAGGAGGAAGTGATGCTGCTCAAGACTCAAAGGCGGGGGAGAAGGAGACTGACTGGACTCTGAGCTTTGGCCAGGAGAGGCGGAACTTCTCTTATGACAATTCCACCAAAACTGAATCCAGGGGAGGAAGGGAGGGACCCTAGAGGGAATGCAGGCTGTCAGAAGGAGGAAGGGACACCGGGAGGCAAAAACACAGCAAAGCAGACTGCGCTCCACATTCATGGCTTTCACTCTGCGCACTTCCCTGGCTGCCCTTCCTGGAATTTGGATTTGGAATCTTTCTGCCAGTCGTTTTCCCTGGCTGGTTTACCTCATTAGACATGCATAGGCAGGATTTCTTTTGTTTCTATTTCAGTCAATTTTAAACAATGAAGTATACAGAATGAAAATGATACTTCTGTTCCCAACACCTACATAAACCACTGTTAGGCTCTTGGCAATTTGATTCCTATCATGTCCCCACACATATCCCCTCCCCCCATAATGAATAATAGATTGTTTTCAATCATTTGCTTTTCAAAACAAACTGCCTAGAACCATCAGGTAGAAGATTAATGGTTACAATGGGTGATGAAGCTGACAACACCCGGAACAGTCTGATCGATTTTAACTTCACTAAAGTGGGACAACCAGACCCTAAGTGCCTCCTAGAGGAAGGCAAGAGAATTACACGCCACCAACCATGAAGTCTTCTGCAAAAAACCCTGAGCCTTAATGTAACAGAGCCTCCAGATCTAACTACCAGTTTAAAAGAACACTGAGGTTGGACGAATATGTTCAAGATACCATGAAGAGGGGCGCCTGGGTGGCTCAGTCGGTTGAGCATCCGGTTTTGACTCAGGCCATGATCTCATGGTTCATTGAGTTTGAGTCCCACATTAGGCTTCGCACTGACAACGCAGAGCCTGCTTCAGATCCTGTGTTCCCCTCTCTCTGCCACTTCCCCACTTTCTCAAGTGCTCGCTCTCAAAAATAAACATTAAAGAAAAAAAAGATACCTTAAAGGTGTCATCCAAATCCAGAATGAGGTCAAATTCTATAGGACAAATGACTTGGTTTCTTCAATAAATAGATAGCATTTAAAAGAGGTTTTCTATTAAAGATTTTAAATGATTTGAGACAATAACAACCAAATGGAATGCGTAGAAACTTTTGAATCTTAATTCAAGCAAACCAACAGTAAGAAGGCATTTTGGAGACAGAAAATTGAACACAGACTAGCTATTAACTGGTATCAAGCCAATATCATGTTAATGTACATAATAAAGTGTTTATAGGTAGAATGATAGGATGCCTAGGATTCACATTAAAATACTCAAGTAAAAAAAAATGAAGGGAAGAGGGGGGAAAGTAAGGCAGGGAATAGTTGCAAAAAATTTGGCAAAAATATTGAAATTTTGAACCTGGGTGATGGGTAAAAGTGGATTCATTTTTTATTCTATTTAATGTATGTTTGGAAATGTTCATAATAAAATCCTTTTTTCTTTAATGTTTATTTATTAAAATTTTTTTTAAAGTTTTATTTATTTTTAAGACAGAGAGAGACAGAGCATGAGTGGGGATGGGGCAGAGAGAGAGGGAGACACAGAATCTGAAGCAGGCTCCAGGCTCTGAGCTATCAGCACAGAGCCCGATGCAGGGTTTGAACTCACAAACCTCAAGATCACGACATGAGCCAAAGTTGGGACGCTTAACCGACTGAGCCACCCAGGTTCCCTAATGTGTGAAATCTTTATTGCAAACTTAAAAAGAATTTTATTATGGGGGCACCTGGGAGGCTCAGTCAGTTGAGTGTCCGACTTCGGCTCAGGTCATGATCTCACAGTTCATGAGTTCAAGCCACACACCGGGCTCTCTGCTGACAGCACAGCACAGAGCCTGCTTCGGATCCTGTCTCCCTCTCTGCTTTTCCCCTTCTTGTGCTCTCTCTTAAAAATAAACATTAAGAAATATTTTAAAAAATTCACGTCTATCAGTGTGACTGCTTCTTTATTATTTAGATACCTATAAGTGGAATTATTAAATATAAGGAATGAGAATTTTTACCTTGATTGGAAATTGACAAAGTTCTCTGTGAGTGACTGTAATGAGGGGGTTCAGGGCACACTATCCCGAAGTATGGCACCTTGGCATATTGAATATTTTAAGCTAAATGAATTTGAACAAAGCAGGTGCAGAGAGGACTCTGAGGCAAAGGGTACCCTCCCTGTATGCGGAGGAAAGGAGCACCCTTTTCTCCAAGACACCATGAGGAATATGAACCAACAGGCCTTGCTGTTTTCTCTGGTTTCCCACACTGAGCTCATACTCCTTTGTCCCATTCTGTGTTCCCACAAGTCTCCACTCTTCATCAAACAGCATAAAACACTCAGGCTTAACCACTTCTTCAGGTCTTCCTTTTGAAGGCTCCAGTGTTACATAAAACTTATGATGAAGAAACTTACATGCTTTTCTCTTGTTTACCTCTTTTGTCCCCCAACCCAGAATTTAGGAGGATAGAGCAAAAAAAAAAAAAAAAAAAAAAAAAAAAAATGTATTTTCTTCCCTACAGTAGCAATTTGCCAGTTTCCCACAATCCTAAAATACTGTCCAAAATACTGTTTGAGGTTTTAAATTCTGTTAATCTGACGGATACAAATGGTATCTTATTAAATTGTATTTTCCTGACAGTTGTATGGTCGAGCACGGTTTCACACTCTTTTGTGCTACTTAAACGTCTTCTGAAAATTGCTTTTCGTATCCTTTGTCCATTTTTGTCTTTTATTAATATGTCTCTTATTACTGATTTAAAACAAAATTTTAAGTGAACTCTCTACCACATGTGGTGTTGAAAGTCACAACCCCCAAGATCAAGAGACTCATGCTGCACGGACTGAGCTACCCAGGCACCCCTCTTATTCCTGATTTTAATAAGAATGCTTTTTACTTAGCGTCATCACATCTTTCACTTTTACAGATAGGCATTATTTCAAATGATATGGTATTTTATTAACAACACCTAAATCACAAGTGTGTTTCGAGAAGTCCATGATAAAATGTGTGAAAAGCAACTATGCCGGGCACAAAACAGGTATTGATGATTTGGGCTAGAGCCATCACCAACGTCACTGGCGGCGTGGCGGCGGTGCCCGGGGTCGAGAGACCGTCCGCCAATCCCTCCTGTCGGGTCGCAGCCTCTGATGCCCTGCGCCTCCCTCTCGGCTACGAGCAGGTGGCGGCCTCACCGGGTTAACTGAGCGCCTGGAACCTATCTACCCTTGCTCACGAGCGGGCAACGAGTGGCTGCTTTTATGACTGCCATTCACTTTCTCCGGACCCACCGACAAGGGTGTACCGGGACGTGGGACCACCCGCCAGGTCCCCAAACCTAACAGGACTTGCACCTTCTACTCGGCCAACCTGAACCGCCCACGAAAACCGACGAAAACCAACCAAGATGTCCGCTCTGTGCGCAGGCGCAGCATTAGTGGCCCTGGCTCGAGACCCCGCCCCCAGGCTCGCGCTCTCAGTCTCCTCCTGGGGCCCGCGTCTCGGATTGGCCCAGAGACTGTGCGGGCTCTGATTGGCCGACGCGGAGGCACGAGGGCTCCGTCTCCTTCCGGAGAGCGTTCAGCACGGGTTTAGAGTCCAGGGCGGCCGCTGGGAGGGCGCTCCGGGTCTGCTGGCGCCAGGGGCTTCCTGTTCGGCTCTGCAGTGCGCGGTGGCTCGCTGGGCCCTGGGTGGGCGGGGCCGCACCCCCGCAGTCGCCTGTAAAGGAGGGACCAGACTGTGCGGGTTAACTTGACAAGTGGCGGCTCTAGGTTCTGGTGCGAGACTCCTCATTTGTGTTGTAAATTTGGACGGAGGTAGAGATGGACGCTGCTCTACTTAACACTGAGTTCTCAGTCTGGAAAGGTAAAGACATTTGAACTGTAGGTACTGATTTTTGACCTGTATGGGGGCTTTATTTTGGCCCGGTGTGCTTTCATTTGAGCAGTTGGTAGTGGAATTAATTTTTAAAAACATCGAAATTATTTGAAAACGCGTGGTGAAGGGAGCCGATGAGAGGGAAAGGGAGGAATTCTTGGAAGCTTGCCTAATACCTTGAGGAGTTACCATTTCTAGGTTTTGGCAGAAATCACGGTATGGGACATCTGACCTACAGACATTTACCAAAAATTATCTTTTTCGATATATTTTGTTACTCCCCAGTGTGAGCAAAATATTCCAAATATAACTAACTTTAGGATAAGGCCTAAATTTATTACAAGTAGAATTCTTACAAATAGAATTTATTGCAAATTGAAACTTATTGCAGATACTAGAGGCAAAAGGTACCTAGCATGGAATGTCAAAGGCCCTGTGATGAGCCTAATAATCTTGTCCATTGTAAGCAGGAAAAAAAGCAAGATGAACTGAAGAAAATGAGTTTTTTTCCAAAGGACATAGAATATGGGGAAGATGAGATGTCAGACGATGGAAGTAGAGATGAGGTAATTATATATACAGCACGTGGCATAATGACTTCCTACTGTCAGAATCCAGAGTAAAACAGTTAAACTGCCTTGTTTAATCCCAAAAGTGGTATCCTGAACACTTTCTGACTAGTTTCACAAGCCCACCCTCTAGACTCAGTGCTAAAATCTGACAGTCACTTTTAGAAAAAAAAATTACAGACCACTCCCATGAGCATGGATGCAGAAATTCCAAACAGAATCTTATGGAGTCAACTACCCGCGTCCTGTAAAAAGAATAATGATACGTTGTGAGACGTGAGGTTTGTTTCGGGGGAATGCAAAAGTGTTTTTTTTGTTTGAAAAGTGATATTGGTTGCCTGGAAATACTGGCTTGAAAGGAAATCTCTTGATTTGTCAGACTGCCATTAAATGCCATTAAATGTCTTTAGTTTGTTTGCCCGCCAAACATCTCTGTTTCCATATTTATTCTTTTGACAAACGTTTAGGTCCCTACTACATTCTCTGCTTCTGGCTGGGAGCCTCTGTATTAGCATTTGAATATGGACGGGTTTAAGTTAAGTCCTGAAAGAACTGAGGTGGATGAGTGAGGACACAGCTAATGAATAGTGAATGTTTCATGTCTGCAGCCACTGTGCTCGGGCTTAATGCATTAAGTGACCATATTAGGCAGGCGGCATCAGCCCCATTTTATAGATGGGAAAACAGATGTAGCCATTAACTAACTTGCCCATGGTTTTAGAACTAATAAGCGACACAGCCAGGATTATCCATGGTTCTGCAGAATCCAAAGCCCTTACCCCTTCCCAGCTCATTTTTTTTTTTTGTCTTCCCCCCAAGCATTCGTTGTAAGAGGCAGTCAACAATCATTTATTGTCCACTTTGAGCAACCAGTTGTATAAAAGAAACTTTCCTCAGCCCTATTCAGTCTAGTAGTTGTTTTAATCAATCAAAAGTAAATTATCCATACATACCGTTTGATTTTAATTTAAAACATTAAATATATATTCATTTACCAATCCTTTGATGTGGGACTAAGGTTTTGTCTTTGACTTTGGGTTCAGCATTGGAATAATTTGTCTTCCCTGTACAAAGTACACCCATAAGTGCATCTTCTGTAATTTGAAGGTTTTTTTTTTTTTTAAGTTTATTTATTTTGAGAGACAGCGTGAGTGGGGGAGGGGCAGAGACAGAGGGAGAGGGAGACAGAATCCCAAGCAGACTCTGCACTGTCAGCACAGAGCCGGATGTGGAGCTTGAACTCTGTGAGATCATGACCTGAGCTGAAATCAAGAGTCAGACACTTAACTGACTGAGCCACCCAGACGCCCTGAAGTTTGTTTCTTTTTTTTATTAAATTTTTTTTTAAATGCTTATTTTATTTTTGAGAGAGAGAGAGACAGAGCATGAGCAGGGAAGGGGCAGAGAGAGAGGGAGACACAGAATCTGAAGCAGGCTCCAGGCTCTGAGCTGTCAGCACAGAGCCTGACGCGGGGCTCAAACTCACGAACCTCGAGATAATGACCTGAGCCAAAGTCGGATGTTTAACTGACTGAGCCACCCAGGTGCCCCAAGTTTGTTTCTTTAGAGCAAAGAAAACCAGAAAGACTACTAGTAAAGCGATTTGAATGCTCCTACATATTTACCATTTTTTCCATCCTTTTATGGCTGCTCACCCACACCTAACCTGACTACAGGTTTTTAAGCTTTATCTAATATGTCCAAAGCATTCAACTTGGTTTTCATAGATTTAGTAACTTACTTTTTGCATGATTGGTTTGTATGATTTGGTTATGTAATTGAAACTGCAAATACGATGGTCACTTGCAGGTTTGGAACAAACGCAATTGATGCTTTTTAAGGATATACTTTAGCCGTATGGAACAGAAATGCCTGGGTGTATTTTGAGTACCATAGAGGAACCTGCTAGCCACACATGCTTGGCATTTCATGGATGGCAAGTTAGTAAGTCCTGTTTGGAATTGAGACTGTCATTTAATCTAGCCATAGATATGTTATATGATGGTTAGACACAGTTAAGAGAACATCTAATGTATTATGATGGTCACTATACATTGCATTAGCTTTCCATACCGATCAGCCAGAGGTTCTTGGTGAATGCAACTTTTTATTTTATTTTATTATTTTTTTAATTTTATTTTTTGTTTTTTAAAATTTACATCCAACTTAGTTAGCATATAGTGCAACAATGACTTCAGGAGTAGATTCCTTAGTGCCCCTTACCCATTTAGCCCATCCTCCCTCCCTCAACCCCTCCCGTAACCCTCAGTTTGTTCTCCATATTTATGAGTCTCTTCTGGTTTGTCCCCCTCCCTGTTTTTATATTATCTTTGTTTCCCTTCCCTTATGTTCATCTGTTTTGTCTTTTAAAGTCCTCATGTGAGTGAAGTCATATGATTTTTGTCTTTCTCTGACTAATTTCGCTTAGCAGAATACCCTCTAGTTCCATCCACGTGGTTGCCAATGGCAAGATTTCATTCTTTTTGATTGCCGAGTAATACTCCATTGTATATATATACCACATCTTCTTTATCCATTCATCCATCGATGGACATTTGGGTTCTTTCCATACTTTGGCTATTGTTGATAGTGCTGCTATAAACATGGGGTGCATGTGTCCCTTCGAAACAGCACACCTGTATCCCGTGGATAAATGCCTAGTAGTGCAATCGCTGGGTCGTAGGGTAGTTCTGTTTTTAGTTTTTTGAGGAACCTCCATACTGTTTTCCAGAGTGGCTGCACCAACTTGCATTCCCATTGGTGAATGCAACTTTTGCTTTGGAACTCAGACTCTGGTAGCTTAGAGGAAAACAGGAGTAGTCACATAATATTTTTCTTAGGCTGATAAGCATGTGATGTGGTTCTCGACTGTTCACACTGGTCACCCTTGGTCATTAAAGTGTGGTTCTTATAATCCTTGATTAGTGCAGCATGTAGTAATACTGTTGCAATTAGATGAACTTTTAAGGTAACCAGAACCTAAAGCTGGCTCATTGAAATTATTTCATTAAAACTCTCATCTTTGGGACACCTGGCTGGCTCAGTAGAGCATGTGACTCTTGATCTCTGGGTTGTAAGTTCAAGCTCCACGTTGGGTATAGAGATTACTAAAAATGAATAGATTAAAAAAATAAATAAATAAAACCCTAATCTCTTTCACCTAACTTCCCTGATCCCACATCATTACCATGCCAGATGCACTGGTCCCCCTCATCTGCTTGCCTATAAATTGTGTTCATAATCAGTAATGCTAATCACATGTACTTATCTCTTCCTATGATGTGGATTGAGGGCTATATATATATACACACCAGTTTGCTGGGGTTGCCTTAATAAAATATCACAGACTGGGTGGCTGAACAGCAGAAGTTTATTTGCTCACAGTTCTGAAAACTGGAAGTTGAAGATCAAGCTGTTGGCAGGTTTGGTCTTCTGAAGCCTCTCTCCTTGGCTTGTAAATGTCTGCTTTCTCAGTGTTTATTCACGTAGTCATTCGTCTGTCATCTGTGGCCTAATCTCTTATAAGGACAGCAGTCATATTGGATTAGGGCCAGTGTAACAACCCCATTTTAACTTAATTACTTCTTTAAAGGCCTGTCTCCAGATACAGTAATACTCTTTTTTTTTTTTTAATTTTTTAACATTTATTTATTTTTGAGAGACAGAGCGTGAGTGGGGGTGGGGCAGAGAGAGAGGGAGACACAGAATCTGAAGCAGGCTCCAGGCTCTGAGCTGTCAGCATAGAGCCCAACACAGGACTCGAACCCACAGACCGTGAGATCATGACCTGAGCCAAAGTCGGATGCTTAACCGACTGAGCCACCCAGGCGCCCCCAGTAATATGTTTAGATGCTGGGGATTAGGACTTTGACATATGAATTTTAGTGGGATATAGTTCAGCCCGTAACACCAGTAATGCCTTCCCTGTATTATGACACGGTTCTAGGTAGCACTGGCAAGATAAAGACAGTGCTTCTCTTAATTGCCCATCTTGTTCTTTTGTGTATGGTGAAACTGCATTCAGTGCTTTACTAAAATTGTCATCTTTAGGTATCTAATTTTATAATACCACGCCCAGTTATTAGTAGCCGTGGGGTGGGAATTGATGGTATAATTAGAAAACATGACGGGGCGCCTGGGTGGCGCAGTCGGTTAAGCGTCCGACTTCAGCCAGGTCACGATCTCGCGGTCCGTGAGTTCGAGCCCCGCGTCAGGCTCTGGGCTGATGGCTCGGAGCCTGGAGCCTGTTTCCGGTTCTGTGTCTCCCTCTCTCTCTGCCCCTCCCCCGTTCATGCTCTGTCTCTCTCTGTCCCAAAAATAAATAAAAAACGTTGAAAAAAAAATAAAAAGAAAACATGAGACTCAATGTTTGGGGCTTGGCTCTCATTCCCGGGTATGTTCTAGTCGTCCGTTGTGGGAGGCTCTTCACTCTGATGTATATTTGTATGCAAAGATTTGGCACTCTAAAGGCATGTGGAACCATCTAAACAGTAGTTGACTTGGCATATTTTCCTAGGGCAGTAGCTTGGATACTCCTAGAAACTAGCTCCTTCCCTGTAAAGATTCTGATTGGATAACTCTAAGTGAAGTCTAGGAATTTGTTTTTCTTTTCCTTTTTCTTAAGACGAGCACGTCAGGTGGCGCTGGGAGCTCTCTTACTGCACATTGAGAAGTTCATCTCAGATCAACATAGACATTGACATATGTGCCTGACCAAATCTTGCCCTTGCTGACTGTATATGTGGCTGTAACCTCTTGGGCAGGGGGAGGACCTGCTTTCATTGTTGCTACTTCTCCTCTAGGCTGTCGTCCCTCAGAAAAATGGTGGGAAGGTTACTACCGCTCCAGAAAATAAAGTCGGGGGGAAAACGTCTCTGGCTCCCGTGGTTGCTGAGAAACTAACATCACCACACAGGAAGACAGCCACATGGGCCAAATTGCCAAAAGACAGGAGGAGTGCCAAGAAGAGAAGTGGAAACGATGAGGAGGAAGAAGATAAGAACATGGAGTTGGGCCAAGATGAGAAAGGTAACGAGTCCTCTTCCAGAGGCGGTCCTGGCTAGTGGCTACAAGATAGCAAGGGTCAGCCCTGTGTCCTTCCACATTGCTGTTAGAGGCGTTCTGCCAAGATACCCCCCTTCAGAAAGTTGCCGTGGCAATCCCTGGCTGATTTTTCAGGCCTGGCTTCATTGAGGAGGAAATCTCAGTGGACATTTGACCTCTGCTGTCCCCATGACCAGAATCAGTTTTCACTGAACATTATACATTGATTGTTTCTGTCGTGGTGCCGTGAGCCACGCGCGTTAATAGTCCCCCAAACTTAATTCTCAGTGATTTTGTTTTTGTCTTGATGGAATCTATGTAACATTTTAAATTGTATTGCTTCCAGGAGTGCCTGGCTGGCTCAGTCAGTGGAACATATGACTCTGAATCTCAGGGTTGTGAGTTTGAGCCCCATGTTGGGTGTAGAGATTACTTAAAAATTAAAAAAAAAGATACTGCTTCCAAATAAGTAATTATTATATTTTTATTAAAATACAATGGGAATGCATTTAAAGTTATTTCAAAATAAAAGGTTAAAGTGGCAGTGAATTTTTTTTTTTTTTTTTTTTTTGGTTTGTGTATTATAGCCAGATTTACGGGAAGTTTTTCTGAAAGAACAATTTGTTATTCTCATTCTTAATAAGTCTGTCTAATTGATTAGGTAGGTTTTCATTTAGAATCTGAAAAAGAAGATGTGTATTCTACATGGGTCAGAGGGAGAAAGCTCTTCCTGTAGGGGTTGGGGACAGTGACTGAGGAAAAGGGCTGTGAGGAAGAAGAGGAAGAGGAAGGTCAGAATGACCTAAATCAGTTCAGTAGAGGGGTGGCCCGTATCAAGGAATTCAGGTTGTAAGGGAAGCCCTTGGGCAGAGGCTGTTGGATTTCTTTTAGCAACTTGAAGAACTTTCTGATTAGTTTATAAATGCTTTCACAAGTACTCTGACCAGACCTAACCTATGTGTTTTGTGAAGAGTAGACATACCATAGGTATGATATTTGTGATTAGAGTAAAAGCTTCCGGTTTACTCATTAGTGGTACAGACAGATCATTAAAAATATAGTATTCTGGCTTTTGCCCACAGAGCCTATCAAAAAAACACCTGATAAATGGAAGAAGGAGATGGCTAAACAGAAGGCTTTCCCTGGAATCAAAAAACAGAGATTGGAAGGTAACTTGTTTGTTGTGTTTTAAAGCACAAGACAAAACATGGAGACTTACGTATTGGTTAAGTGTAGGTATGATGTTTGTGGACAAGGCGAAAGCCCAAGTGATAAACAAGGGGATTTTTATTGCAGTTTGGCGTTACAATATGCCAGAAACTTTAACGGAGTTTTCTTTTAGCATCATTGTTACTGAACTGTTTATTTGAGTTCTTTTCTTTCTTTCTTTCTTTCTTTCTTTCTTTCTTTCTTTCTTTCTTTCTTTCTTTTTCTTTCTTTCTTCTTAACCTTTTTGTATGGCAGTTGAACCACCTGTAACTTTCAGACTGTTGGAAACCTGAATTTCAACAAAACCGCTGCTGAACTAAAAACTGGTCTCAGTGAGTTTTTTGCTAAAAATGATCTCACAGTGGTTGATGTCAGAGTTGGCATGTCCAGGTAAATACTGATAGATGAAGAATGTTAAATCGATCAGCCCAGCATTATTATCCCTGGAGAAATTATGAGTTCCCGTATTTTTCTGTTTCATTGTGGGTTACCAGACTTCTGTCTCATCAGATCCTTCTGTTACCTGCTGTTCACCCTTTAGTGGGGTTTCACATCAGTCTCTGGCAGTTCAAAGTGAGTACAGTAGTCTCATATCCGCGGGGAAAACATTCTAAGATCCCCAGTGGATGCCTGACACCACAGATAGTACTGAACCCTGCGTATACTATGTTTTTTCTTTTACAACATACCTGTGATAAAGTTGAATTTATAACTTAACCACACTAAGAGATGAACAACAATACAACAAAATAGAACAATTGTAACAGTATACTATAATGAAAGTTACATGAATGTGGTTTGTCTCTCAAAATATTTTTACTCTGCTATGCACACCCTCTTTCTTGTGATGCTGTGAAATCACAAAATGCCTCCGTGATGAGATGGGGTGAGGTGCGTGGTATAGGCGTTGTGACCTCGCTTTAGAGTGCTGTTGACATTTTGAAGCTAGGTCAGAAGGAGGATTGTCTGCTTCCAGACCACACAATTGACTGTGGATAACTGCAACCACGGATAAGAGGGGCTACTATATTTAAAATCTTTCCATGGCTCTTAGAAAATCCATTGTATTGGGGCATCTGGGTGGCTCAGTCAGTTAAGCATCTGACTTGGATTCAGGTCAAGATCTCACGGTTCGTGAGTTCAGTTCCCATGTGGGGCTCTCTGCTGTTAGCACAGAGCCCGCTTTAGATCCTCTGTCCCTTTCTTTCTCTGCCCCTCCCTCACTCACATGCATGTACTCTCTCTCTCATAAATATAAATTTTAAAAAATTTATTTAAAAAAATCCATCATATTAAATTGCTATCCCATTTTTCCAATTGAAATGTTAAAATAATCCCGAGATTCTCCTTGTCTTTACAGAAACATACTTCCATGATTTTCTACAGTGAGTGATGTTATTTGCCCACGATTATTTTATTTTATTTTACTTTATTATTTCTTAAATATATTTATTTTGAGAGAGCACAAGCAAGGGAGGGGCAGAGAGAGAGGGAGAAAGAGAGAATCCCAACAGGCTCCACACGGTCAACTTGGAGCCCGAAGGGGGCTCAAACTCATGAACTGTGAGATCACGTCCTGAGCCAAAACTGAGTCCAGCACTTAATGGACTAGGCCACCCAAGCGCCCCTGCCCAGAATTATTTTAAACTAAGCTGCACATTTAATCGTAGCCCCCTCACTTTGGTGGCAAATATAGGTTCTGTATCACTTCTGCTTTTTTTGCCAAGTTGAATTTCATCTTTCTCACTTCTTTTTCATCAGAAGCGTATTTCCTGGGTGTGAGCATATTTTATAGTACTCAGACTGTCTTAGGTAAAAACAAACAAAAAATAATAATAGTAACAGGGGCACCTGGGTGGCTCAGTCAGTTGAGCGTCCGACTTCTGCTCAGGTCATGATCTCGCAGTTTGTGAGTTCGAGCCCCGTGTCGGGCTCTGTGCTGACAGCTCAGAGCCTGGAGCCTGCTTCGGATTTTGTGTCTCCCTGTCTGCACTTTCCCCGCTTGCACTCTGTCTCTTTCTCTCTCAAAAATAAATAAACATTAAAAAAATAATAATAATAGTAAACATTCATTGAGCACTCACTGTTCCAGGCACTGTTCTTCGTTCCTTATTTCTATTAACTCATTGAACCTGTTAAGACAATCCTCAGTGGTAATTATTGCTGTTCTTCCCATTTCACAAAGAAAATTTAGGCACAGAGAAGTTAAGTAATGTGCCCAACATCACACAGTTAGAAAGTGGCAGAGCTTGGAGTTGAACCCAGCACTCTGGCTCCAGAGCCTACGCCACAACTTTTGTCACATCGCTCTTACGGTTTTTGTTAACTTTTTGTTTGTAATTTGCAATAAATAAGAACCCTTTTTGCATTAAAAAAAAAATCTTTCTGTAATAGCCCTTGCGTTTGCTAATACGTTCCTCATTAGGAGTGATATTTTTGTTCTAATTCACGAATGCACATGGATTTTTCTTAAAACAAAAATTCAAAACCTTACTTTTAAACTTCATTTTCTATAGGTTTTGGTTAAATTTGGTCAGTTGCTAAACAGAAAACTAATAAAAGATTTCAGCAGGTGAATTTGCACTGACTTCATCCCTTGATCCAGAACAGGCTTTCTCCATTTTGGCACTATTGACATTTTGGGCCGGATAATTTGTGGGGGACTGTCCAGTTCATTGCAGGCTCTGTAGCAGTGTGCCTGGATTCTCCCCACTGAGTAGTAGAAGCACTCCCCCAGTTGTGACAGCCAGAATGTCTCTAGACATCGTCAAACTTGCCTATAGGTGAGAACCACTCCTTTGGTTACTTTATTGGCATTCTTATTGCTGGTTGGTGGAGCCTTAGTTTTAAATTGTAAATGACTCAGTGCTGATTTCCACTTTCACATCCAGTGTGACTAGCCAACCAGAAGTCATGTGCCTCTTGATCTTACTTGGTGTTTTTTTCCCCTTTTACATCTCTGTAGGAAATTTGGTTATGTGAATTTTAAATCTGCTAATGATCAGGGAAAAGCCTTGAAACTTAGTGAGACAAAGGTCCTTGGGAATGAAATTAAATTGAGAAAACCAAAAGGAAAGGAAGTAAAGAAAGGTATGTAAACAAGGTAATTTATTTATAGATAACTGTGGGGGCGCCTGGGTGGCTCAGTTGGTTAAGCGGCCGACTTCGGCTCAGGTCATGATCTCACGGTTCGTGAGTTCGAGCCCCGCGTCGGGCTCTGTGCCGACAGCTCAGAGCCAGGAGCCTGCTTTGGATTCTGTGTCTCCCTCTCTCTGCTCCTTCCCCACTCACACTCTGTCTCTCTCTCTCAAAAATAAGTAAACATTATAGATAACTGTGTATCTAGAAGACTCTGGGTCAGGAACTAGTAGTATCAGATTCTTTCTTATTGTGTACAAGTACTTAGTTACCACCAGGTCACCTGCTTCCACAGCACAAACTTTATCTGCATTGCTCTCACCCTGTGTGCTCTAGCTGCCTGGCTCACCTTCCCTGTCATAGCATCCTTTGTCTACAGTGCTCTCTGTCATTATGTATCTTTCCTTCTCTGCCATAATGTTCTCTGTAGGACTCAGTCCCTGACCACCTGCAGCCCATCCATAGAATCTCAGTTTAAAGGTCACTTCCTCAGATCAGAAAAAATTTCCCTTCCAGACTAGATTAAGTCTTTTTTTTTTGGGGGGGGGGGGGAGTATGGGGGATTTCCTTTCCTTTCCTTTCCTTTCCTTTCCTTTCCTTTCCTTTCCTTTCCTTTCCTTTCCGGTAATCTCTCCACTCAATGTGAGGCTTAAACTCATGGCCCAGAGGTCAAGAGTTGCATGCTTTTCTGATTGAGCCAGCCACGCGCCCCTAGGTTAAGTCTTTACTAGATGTTCTCATTTCCCTTTTACTTTTCCTTCTTAGCACTTATCAGAGTTTGTAATTATGTGACTGTATGTTTGCTAGCCTTTTCCTCCAAGGCCACATTCCCAAGAGTAGAAACCTGTATTTTCATGTACCATGTAGCATAGGCCCTCACCCAGATGTGTGTTCAAACATTTGTTAAATGAAGGACTATGTATTGCTATTAACACCCCCTAACTCTTGGAGAAGTATTTTTCCTCCCTTGTAGAACTTTTGATGCTTATTAGATCTGAACTCAGACTGAAAATATGCTTTTGTGTTACATAGCTCGAAATACCAAAACACTTTTGATCAAGGACTTGCCTGATAAAGTCACTCAGCGTGAGTTAAAAGAAGTGTTTAAGGATGCCTTTCAAATCAGATTGGTGAGCAAGGATGGGATGAATAAAAGGTGTGTTTTGTACCGGTGTTGAAAAACAATGTATTTCTACTGGGTTCAGACATAACAGAATTTCACTACATTCTCCCAAGTCACTTAGGCCTGATTTTAGAAAACAAAAGAGTAGTTATCCAACCTTTCTACCAGTAGGCATAAAAAACTGAAGGGGGCAGGGGCGCCTGGGTGGCTCAGGTCATGATCTTGCGGTTTGTGAGTTCAAGCCTTGCATGCTTCAGATTCTGTGTCTCCCTCTCTCTCTCTCTGCCTCTCCCCTGCTTGCACTCTCTCTCTGTCTCTCTCTCAAAAATAAATAAACATTAAAAAAATTTTTTAAAAAGGAAAAAAGAGAATAAAAAAAACTGAAGGGGGCATCATAAATGGACAGTCAGAAGTTTCTAGAAAACTGTAGTGG
This sequence comes from Panthera pardus, assembly GCF_024362965.1. NCBI lineage: Eukaryota > Metazoa > Chordata > Mammalia > Carnivora > Felidae > Panthera > Panthera pardus. Next base: position 8,279,081 of record NW_026526655.1, read on the forward strand.
TGTCATTGAGAAATGAAGGCTTATGCTACCAAGTTCGAGACTGAAGATTGGAAGAATTCAGTCATAGATCATCTCCATTCTTCTCTCTCCAGGGCTGACTCCAGTAAAACAGCACACTTGGTGAATTGCCTGGACAGGTGGCCAAACAAGCATTGAATTGGCCCGTTAGAACTACGTTGTAACAGGGGCGCCTGGGGGGCTCAGTTAAACATTCGACTTCAGCTCAGGTCATGATCTCAGTTTGTGAGTTTGAGCCCCGCATTAGCCTCTGTATTAATATAGCTCGGAGCTTGGAGCCTCCTTCAGATTCTGTGTCTCCCTAGCTTTCTGCCCCTCCCCTGCTCACATTCTGTCTCTCTCTCAAAAATAAATAAATATTAAAAAGACAACAACAACCTTAAAGCCATCATCGGTAAAAAAAAAAAAAAAACAAGGGGGGGGGCGCACCTGCGTGGCTCAGTTGGTTAGGCCTCTGACTTTGGCTCAGGACATGATCTCACTGTTCTTGAGTTCGAGCCCCACACTGGGCTCTGTGCTGACATCTCAGAACCTGGAACCTGCTTCAGATTCTGTGTCTTTCTCTCTGCTCCTATCCTGCTTGTGCTGTCCCTTCCAAAATAAACATTTAAAAACAATTTTTTTTAAAAAAGAACTGTGTTGTAATAATTAATGAAACACTAGCACTACGTATCTAGGCTTTGGTAGAGTAAGAGGGTGAATGTGGTGAAATCAGAAAGGATGGAGTAGGATGTATTTTGAAAGGAATTCTCTTTTTTTTTTAAATTTTTTAATTTTTATTTTTTTTAATGTTTTTACTTATTTTTGAGACAGAGAAAGAGCATGAGCAGGGGAGGGGCAGAGAGAGAGGAAGACACAGAATCCAGAGCAGGCTCCAGGCTCTGAGCTGTCAGCACAGAGCCCGACGTGAGGCTCGAACTCACGGACCGTGAGATCGTGACCCGAGCTGAAGTCGGCCGCTTAACCGACTGAGCCACCCAGGCTCCCCTGGAACTCTCTTTTTTAAAAATCTTTTTAATGTTTATTTTTGATAGAGAGACAGAGTATGAGTGGGGGAGGGGCAGAGAGAGAGGGAGACACAGAATCCAAAGTAGGCTCCAGGCTCTGAGCCGTCAGCGCAGAGTCCGATGTGGGGCTCAAACTCACAAACTGTGAGATCATGACCTGAGTGGAAGTCAGACGCTTAACTGACTGCGCCACCCCGGCACCACCACCACCTCCCCCTTTTTTTAAAGTAAGCTCAAAACTGCCTCATGTAAGGCTTGAAGTTAGAACCCTAAGATCAAGACCTGAGCTGAGATCAAGAGTGAGATGCTTAGCTGACTGAGCCACCCACACAACCCTCTTTTTTTTTTTTTTTTTAAGATTTTGATAATTTTTTTTCAGTTTTTTTATTTTGAAAGAAAAAGAATGAGTGGGGAAGGGGCAGAGAGAGAGGGAGAGAGAGGATCCCAAGCAGGCTCTGTTATCATCTGCACAGAGCCCTATGTGGGACTTGAACTCATGAACCGTGAAATCATGACCTGAGGCAACATCAAGAGTTGGACGCTTAATTGAGCCATCCAGGTGCCCATTAAAATTTTATTAATAAAAAATTTTAATGTTTATTTTTGAGGGAGGGAGACAGAACGTGAGTGGGGGAAGAGCAGAGAGAGAGGGAGACACAGAATCTGAAGCAGGCTCCAGGCTCCAAGCTGTCAGCACAGAGCCTGATGTGGGGCTTGAACCCATGAACCATGAGATCATGACCTGAGCCGAAGTTGGACGCTTAACCTACTGAGCCACCCAGGTACCCCTATTTTAAGGCAGCCCTTAAGACTTTATTTTTAAGTAATCTCTACCCACTGTGAGGCTCGAACTTACAACCCCTAGATCAAGAGTCCCATGCTCCACCAACTGAGCCACTCAGAGGCGCCTATTTTGGAGGAATTCTTAATGAGGTGCAGCTGGCGTATCAGAGTTACAGATACATTTGAGTGAAAATTGTTGGAGTAGGTAAACTCTAAAATAGTCTATACCAGTATATTCTGAATAACATCTCTAGAAAAGAATCCTACCAATTCAGAAAACAAGTCTGAAAGGATGAATCCCATATTGTTAGCAATTAGCTATTGTCAGTGTTTTCTGTGAGGAGATTGGGGACTCTGCCATGCTTACAGTCAGAAACACTGGAAAACAACAAAAAGTTGCTGCCAAAAACCATAGAATTTCTCTAATGATATTTAAATAAGTTTTGATTACATATACTTAAGTCTTCAGAATCATTCCTTTACATGAAGAATTATTATAAAGGGGAGATAGCGGAAGCCAAGGAATCCATGGCCGTATTAAATAAAGCCTAATACCTATGTCAGAAGCGAGTGTGGTACATTCTTCAAGCATATTCTTACTCAGCAGATCCTTTCTACTTATCTTTCACCGAAGTAAGTTACAGGTTCATGAAGGTTTACGTTGAAAGTATGGAATCATAAAGTACTAGAGGAAGACATGGAGAATGTTTTTGTTTTATTTGTTTTTAAAGACTTTATTTTTAAGTAATCTCTACATCCAATGGGGGGCTGGAACTCACAATCCCAAGATCAAGAGTCACATGTTCTTCCAACTGAACCAGCTGGACTCTGCTGTTTGTTTGTTTTTAATCTTCAGCAGGGGAAGACCCGTTGAGTGTGACACAAATCCTGGAAGCCCTAAAAGAATAGATAAGTTTGACTGCATAAATATAAAGTATTTCTGTGTGGGGGAAAAAATCCCTTAAGCAAAGTCAAAAGACAAGTGACAAACCAGGAAAAAAAAATTGTAATTTCTATCAAAACTGAGGGCTAATAGGGGTGCCTGGGTGGCTCAGTCGATTAACCTTCCGACTTTGGCTCTTCGTCATGATCTCTCAGTCCATGAGTTCAAGCTCTGTGTCAGGCTCTTGCTGACAGCTCAGAGCCTGGAACCCGCTTTGGATTCTGTGTCTTCCTCTCTCTCTGCCCCTCCCCCACGCACACTGTGTCTTTCTCTCTCAAAAAAAAATAAACATTAAAGAAATGAAAAAAAAAACAACTGAGGGCTAATTTTGTTGATAAAGTACATCTTACAAATCAATGAGAAAAAGACCAACAATCCAGTAAAAATATTGGCAAAGTATGAACAGGTAGGTCACAGAAAAGGAATTTTTTTTTTATGTGTATCTTTTTCCTTTATTTTTAAATTTTATTTATTTTTATTAACTTGTTTTATTTTTTATTTTTTTTAATTTACATCCAAATTAGCATATAGTACAACAATGACTTCAGGAGTAGATTCCTTAGTGCCCCTTACCCATTTAGCCCATCCCCCCTCCCACAATCCCTCCCTAACCCTCAGTTCTCTGTATTTAAGAGTCTCTTCTGGTTTGTCCCCCTCCCTGTTTTTATATTGTCTTTGCTTCCCTTCCATTATGTTCACCTGTTTTGTCTCTTAAACTCCTCATGTGAGTGAAGTCATATGATTTTTGTCTTTCTCTGACTAATTTCACTTAGCATAATACCCTCCAGTTCCATCCACGTAGTTGCAAATGGCAAGATTTCATTCTTTCTGATTGCCGAGTAATACTCCATTGTATATATATACCACATCTTCTTTATCCGTTCATCCATTGATGGACATTTGGGCTCTTTCCATACTTTGACTATTGTTGATAGTGCTGCTCTAAACGTGGGGGTGCATGTGCCCCTTCAAAACAGCGCACCTGTATCCCTTGGATAAATGCCTAGTAGTGCAATTGCTGGGTCGTAGGGTAGTTCTGTTTTTAGTTTTTTGAGGAACTTCCATACTGTTTTCCAGATGGCTGCACCAGATTGCACTCCAAAAGGAATTTTGAACATAAGACACCCATCCTCATTCATACTAAAATAATTGTTAATTAAAATGTAATTTTAAGGGGCGCCTGGGTGGCTCAGTCAATTGGGCGTCTGACTTCGGCTCAGGTCGTGATCTCACGGTCCTTGAGTTCGGGCCCCGCGTCGGGCTCTGTGCTGACAGCTTGGAGCCTGGAGCCTGCTTCTGACTCTGTGTCTCCCTCTCTGTGACCCTCCCGCATTCATGCTCTGTCTCTCTCTGTCTCAAAAATAAATAAACATTAAAAAAAATTTTTTTTTAAAAAGTCTACTCTTTAAAAAAAAATGTAATTTTAATTAATTTAATGTAGATGCAACTTCCTACCTGTTAGATGTTCACAGATCAAAAAATGTATCACCACAGTGCTAGAGGGTTGGAGAAACTGGCATGCTCGGACTTCGTTGGTAGAAGGGATATATTGGTGAAGTCTCTATAGAGATGAGTTAGTATCTGTTATAGTCGCACGTGCTGTTTTATCCTGCAGATAGAGTCAGACAAGTGTGACATAATGTGTTACAAAATTGGTTGTGCAAAATTAGAATTGACCTGAATATCTGTCAATAGAAAACTGACTAAAATTTTCTGGTAGATCCAAAAGATATTCTAGTATACAGTTGTAAAAAGAAGTGAAACAGCATTTTGTGTACTGATGGGAAATAATCTCCAATATAAAGGCAAAATATAGAACAGTGTGTGTGATGTTCTACTTTTTATGTAAAAATATGGAGGTTGTGTTTTGTGTACAAAACACAAATGTTAAAAACAGATCAAAGACCTAAAACAGAAGAGCTAAAACAAGACTGTGGCAGAAACACAGGAGTAAATCATTGTGATCTTAGGTTAGGGTGTTGCACAGGTGATGGAAGATTGACAGGTTGGGCTTTATTAAAATTAAAAACATTTGTACTTCAAAGGACACTATACAAAAAAACGCCACAGACTGGGAGAAAATATTGCACATCATGTGTCTGTTAAGGGACTTATCTTCAGAATATGTGAAGAACTCTTAGAACTCAATAATAAGACAACCCAATTAAAAAATGGGCAAAGGGCTTGGGGTGCCTGATGACTCACTCGGTTAAGAGTGTGACTCTTGATTTCGGCATAGGTCATAATCACAAGGTGTGGGATCGAGCCCCACGTCGGGCTCTGCACTGAATGTGGAGCCTGCTTGGGATGCTCTCTCTCCCTCTCGTTCTACCCCTCCCTGCTTGCGATCGCTCTTTCTCTCAAAAATAAGTAAACATCTTTATTTTTATCATTTTTTATAAGTAAACATTTTTTAAAAAAATGGACGAAGCACTTGAATGGACATTTCTCCAAACAAGATGTAAAAGTGCCCAATAAGAACATGAAAAGATGCTCGACATGAGTCGTTAGGGAGATGCAAATCAAAACCATGGTGTGATGCTACTTCACAACCAGTAGAGTGGCTATAAAAAATGGCAGGCCGTAACAAGTGTTGGCAAGGATATGGGGAACTTGGAACCTTCGTTCGTTGCTGGCGGGAACGTAAACTAGTGCCGTTGCTTTGGAAAACGGTTTGGCGGTTTCCGAAAACGTTAAACATAGAGTTGCCATATGGTGCAGCAATTCTGCCACTAGGTGCGCACCCAAAAGGAATGAACGTGTATATCCACACGTTTCGACAAATGTTCATATCGGCTTCATCCTTACTAGCCCCAAAGTGGAAACAACCCCAAATGTCCACCAGCAAATGAATGGGTAAACAAAACGTGGTTCTTCCATGCAACGTAATACCGTTCTGTCATAAAAAAGAATGAAATAGTAACATATGCTACAACATGAAGGATCTGAAAAACATTCGGCTACGTGAAAGAAGCCACTCACAAAAGATTGCACGGTCCTGTGATCCCACTTGTAGGAGATGTCCAGAATAGGCAAATAGCATAGTGGTTGGGCCAAGGGTTGGGAATGACTTGGGAGAACGAGGAGTAACCACTGACGGACATTTTGGGAGATGATAAAAATCTGCCGAAATCAGATTATCGTGATGGTTATAGAATTCTATACCTACATTAGAAGTCATTGTACGCTATTTTATTTTTAAGTCATCCCTGCACCCAACATGGGGCTTGAACTTACAACCTGGAGATCACGAGTCACATGCTTCACTGATGGAGCCAGCCAGGTGCCCCTCACTGTGCACTTTATTTATTTATTTTATTTTATTTTATTTTATTTTTTTTAATTTTTTTTTAATGTTTATTTATTTTTGAGACAGAGAGAGACAGAGCATGAACAGGGGAGGGCCAGAGAGAGAGGGAGACACAGAATCCGAAACAGGCTCCAGGCTCTGAGCTGTCAGCACAGAGCCCGACGCGGGGCTCAAACTCACAGACCGTGAGATCATGACCTGAGCCGAGGTCTGACGCTCAACGACTGAGCCACCGAGGCGCCCCCTCACTGTGCACTTTAAATGGATGAGTTTTATGATACATGAATTATATCTCAGTAAAGCTTTAAAAAATAGAGTGTGGGGCACCTGGGTGGCTCAGCCGGTTGAGCGTCCAACTTTGGCTCAGGTCATGATCTCACGGTTCATGAGTTTGAGCCCTGCGTCGGGCTCTGTGCTGACAGCTCAGAGCCTGGAGCCTGCTTCGGATTCTGTATCTCCCTCTCTCTGCCCCTCCCCTGCTCGCACTCTGTCTCTCTCTGTCTCAAAAATAAATAAAAACATTAACAAAAATAGAGTGTGTATATGTGTACATTTGCTTTTATATGTACAGCATGTTGCCTCTGAGGATAGAAATTGGGCAGAAGGCACACTGCACCATATCCTTTTCTACCTTTTGCCTTTTGAATCTTGTATGTGTATTACTAATTCAGAAGCCAAAAGTACTGAATGCTGACTATGCTTTCTTCTCCCCTCCACCCGGTCCCCACAATTGCAGGATCGCCTATGCTGACTTCAGATCACAGGCTGATGCAGAGAGGGCCTTGGAAGACAAGCAAGGAACAAAGATTGGAGGGCTTGCCATAGCTCTGGACCCTGTTGGAGAGAAAAGTCAAGGCCAAGAAGAGAGAGGCTGGAAGAACAGCACGCGGAGAAGTAAGGGACGCTAAAGCTCCGTAGACTGAAACTTGCCAGGGTCGGGTTGTCAGCCGGGTTCCCCAGAGAGGGGCTGGAATCAGGATAGGGACACTTTTTTGTTTTTTAAGTTTATTTATTTTGAGAGAGAGAGAGAGAGAGAGAGCAAGGGAGGGGCAAAGAGAGAGGGGAAGAGAGGATTCCAAGCAAGTTCCACGCTGCCAGCACAGAGCCCGACGCGGGGCTCAAACTCACGAACTGTGAGATCGTGGCTTGAGCTGAAACTAAGAGCCGATGCTTAACTGACTGAGCCCCCCAGCGCCCCTCAGGATAGGGACACTTAAATACAATTTCTCCCTGTATTAAAAATGGGTAGGTCCTCCTCAGATCAAGTTAATGAGTATTGTCCTAGTTAACTGTAACCTTGAAGTCTGCAAAAACACAGCACTTTGAGATACATCAGCTTAGCTCCCCTTCTTGGGGGCTCTCTAGGATTGTGTTTGGACAGGTTCGTAAAGCTGTGGTTTCAGAAATTAGATATTTAATTCTCTTCAAGTAGAGTTTTTGTCAGGTTTAAACCAGAGACCCCAAACGAGTCCCTAATCTGCCTAATCTAGTGAGTAGTCATAATGGCTGCTACAGTATTTACAGGGAGAAAAAACCCCACAATTTATTATGAATATTTTTAAAAATCAAGAAATTTCACATAGAAATCTGGATTTCCAGCTTCTTTTGCTGCTGCATCAGAAAATCTGGTGTCCCTGGGGCTGCATTCCTACATGTCTGCAGTCGTCTGCACAGGAAAATCAGAGGCTTCCTCTTAGCTGTTGACTACAACCCCCACCATTCACTAAGTTCTTCCCTAACTGAAGGAGCGAACAGCACACTTACACTTTGCAAAAATAGAGTCAGTGCTTTTTTCTTGCAAAGCATTAGCGAAGGTGACATGTTAATATTTCTTATGCATTTGTCTCTTTCAAAAGTGGGAAAACGGAAGCTAGAACAAGAAAGCCACACATTTCAAGAAAAATGGGAGCGAGCCTATTTCTTTGTGGAGGTAAAGAATGTCCCTACGTGTTTAATATGCAAACAAAGCGTGTCTGTGTCGAAGGAGTATCACCTCAGACACCATTATGAAACAAACCACAGCAGGAACCATGAGGGATATACAGAAAAGATGCGTGATAAAAAACTAAATGAGCTGAAAAAAAGACTGAAATTTCAACACGATGTCCTTTTGAATGTGAATAAAATAAGTGATGCTGCTATGAAATGCAGTTATGTATTAAGTGAGAAAATTGCCCGGGCATCCAAACCTTTTACAGATGGCGAGTTTATAAAGGAATGTCTATTGAGTGCCGCGGAGATTATGTGCCCTGAACAGAGACACGCATTTGCGAACATAAGACTAAGTGCTAATATTGTTCCGCGGCACGTTGGCGATGTGGCTGGGAACTTACAGGACAAGTTGCGAGGAAAAGGTAAATCATTTGTGGCTTTCTCCATTGCAGCTCATGAAGGGGCTGATGTAGATAATGCCCCCCAACTGGCTGTATTTATTCGTGGTGTTGACGAAACTTTTGATGTGACCGAAGAGCTTTTGGACATGGTACCCATGACAGGCACCTCATCAGGAAACGAATTATTTGTATGTGTTGAGGAAAGTCTTAAAAAATTTAATGTAGACTGGTTGAAATTAGTCAGTGTTAGCACCGATGGCAATTCTGCACTGGTTGGTGTTGAACAACTTGTTACAGAACTTAAATCTAAGGTGTCAGGGCTTTGCAAAGACACAGAGCTTAAGTCTGTGCACGGCCTCATTCTCCAGGAGTCACTTTGCACTAAAAAGTTAAAAATGGATCATGTCATGGACATAGTAATTCACACCATAACCTGGATACGTTCCCATGGCTCAGACCACAGAGAGTTCAGTGCTTTGTTCAGTGAGTTAGATGCACAGTATGGAAGCTTGTTCTCCGTGGGACTTAAGTGGCTGAGTCGTGGCATGGTGTTAAGGCGGTTTTTCGAACTGTTGGAAGAAATTGATTTTTTCATGTCTTCTAAAGGAAAACCTGTTCCCCAGCTTACTAGCAAAGATTGGGTCAAAGACTTAGCTTTTCTGGTTGACATTATGACTTACCTAAACATGTTGGATATCTCCCTGCAAAGGCGTTCACAAGTGGTTACGCAGATGTATGACTCAATTCACTCGTTTTTAATGAAACTGTGTCTTTGGGAGACTCATTTGGCAAGGAACAATCTGGCCCACTTCCCCACGCTGAAATTAGTTTCCGAAAATGAAAGAGATGGCCTGAACTATATTCCCAGAATTAAAGAGTTGAAGACTGAGTTCCAAAAACGGTTCTCTGATTTCAAACTTTATGAAAACGAGCTGACATTGTTCAGTTCACCTTTCTCAGTTAATATTAACAACGTGAGCGAGGAGCTACAGATGGAGGTTATTGAACTACAGTGCAACACGATACTGAAAACGAAATACGACTGTGTCGGAATCCCAGAATTCTACAAACACCTTGGGAATGGTTACCCTAAATATAAAAACCATTGTGCAAAGATTCAGTCCATGTTTGGAAGTACCTACGTTTGTGAGCAGCTATTTTCAGTTATGAAACAACAGAAAACTACTAAGTATTGCCCCCAGTTAAAAGATTCAGGGGTGACTTCCCTGCGGCGCGTTGCTGCACCAGATACACACCCTGGCGTCGAATGACACCTCGGGGCTTAAGAAAGGAGTGTCACGTTTTGGATTTCAAATCTAAGGAGTAATACATTATGAGACTTTGATTATTTCTATTTCCAAATTGTATTTGTTCACTGTCGAATTTAAACCACAACCTCTGGCATCCTACGTTTGTATCTTATCACGTATAAAATAACGTTTGATTATACCTTGGCGGTTTATTTTTCCCCTGCCATACCTTTCTGGCCCTGAAGAGTGATTCACGTTGGCAAACCTCTGCCCTAGAAGCAATCGCATTTTTCCCAAAGGCACTTGTGAACCGGGGATGTGAACCAGGGAGTCCGCTGGATGAATGGGGTGTTTAGATGCCTAGAGCAGCTCTGTCCCCAAGGATGACAGACTCAGCCCCCTCCCTGGAGAGAGCTGGGACCGCATAGCCAATACTGGCCCCTCGGCTTCTCTTTTGGTGCTTCCATTTTGCATTTACACATTTCTTTGAAATTTCAATGTTGTTGGTCAGCATTAGAAGAAGTTGTAGCTGGGCCCACAGCCATTCTGCCTCTCACAGGCACGGATAGGCATTTCCTCCCCATCAGGGCCGCCCCCAAGGGGATGCAGAATGAGGTGTCCGTGTGCGGAAGAGCTTATGAGCATCATTCTGGGGAGAAGGCCCATAGGTACCAGCAGCCCCTTACAAAGGTCTGTGACCCAAAATGTGTTTTTCCACTGTGAAATTGGGACATGACTGCTCACTGTTACAGACACTGTATTTTAAATAGTCCAATTATGGGGCGCCCGGGCAGCTCAGTTGGTTAAGCGTCCAACATCGGCTCAGGTCACGATCTCACGGTCTGTGGGTTCGAGGCCCATGTCGGGCTCTGTGCTGACAGCTCAGAGCCTGGAGCCTGTTTAGGATTCTATGTCTCCCTCTCCCTCTGCCCTTCCCCTGCTTGTGCTCGCTCGCTCTCTCTCTCTCTCTCAAAAAAAAAAAAAAAATTTAAATAGTCCAATTATGAAAGTGAAATGTACTTATTGTAGAACATTTGGAAACTATAAAGAAATAGAGGGAAAAGTCTATAATGTCAACAACCAAAGGTAACCCCTATAAATATTTAAATATGTTTGTTTCCTTTCACTTCCTATGAATTATTTTATATGGTTGAGTGCATTATGTCTGAATCATTTTGTGTTCTGTTCTCCTTCCCCCCCTCCCCTCTTAACAGTGAAATCCTAAGCATCTATCAGTCTTCCAAGCTCAAAGTTGAGTTTATCTGATTGCGTCAGGTGTGTACTGACGGGCCTTTGGCAGCCAGGGTGAGTTCTCTTGGCGTCGCATAAGCCATAGGATTGATTTTTCTGTTCTGCCAGGCTCTGAGAAGGCCAGAGAAACACCCTGTTTTCTGGGGAAGGAATGGGAGATTACGTCTGATGACACTCAGGACAGCCTTTGGGCAGAGGTTCTGGGACCATTAAGGAGCATGAAGAAGCTCAGCTTTCTAGATCTGACCTTACTCTCTGCACCATTTGCCACCACTCTCCTCCCTTCCCTCTCCTTGAAATCTCACTCTCATTTTCCTCCTTTCTCTCGGAATGCTTCTTCTCAGGCCCTCTCCTTCCTCTGTCCTTTAAGTGATGATTTTCCTCCAGTGACTTTTCTTCCCTACAATTTACCGGTGGCTTTTAGCATGGGGGCGGGGGTGGGCAGGGGACAGGGGAGGTCAGTCAGGGCTCTCTTAAAGCAACACTTAAAAGATACCAACCTAAGACGCCTAGGTGGCTCAGTCTGTTAAATGTCCGACTCTTGGTTTTGGTTCAGGTCATGATCTCATGGTTCCTGAGATGGAGCCCTGGGTCAGCTCCACCCACTCGCAGATAGCATGGAGTCTGTTTGGGATTCTCTCTCTCTCTCTCTCTCTCTCTCTCTCTCTCTGCCCCTCCCCCACAAAAAATAAATAAACTTCAAGAGATACAAACCCTTTTCCAAGAACTATGCACACATGTACCTACATGTGTGTTTTTATCACACTTTCAGGAAGTCTCCAGACCCTAGAAGCCCAGCTTGGGACCATCTAGTCCCATGGCTTCAGTTATATCTAGTCCTATGGCTTCAGTTATGTGCAAGCTTTCAGCATAGAATCTCCAGCCCTGCACTTCTTTCTAAATGCCAGCCTGGAAGCCGCTGGACCTCTCCACTGGGATGTCCCACAGGCCCTTTCAATGCATGGTGTTGATGATTTAATTCATCATTTCTCTCCCCAAACCCTTAAGCCAATTCTTTTCTAGTTTTCTTTATTTTAGTGAATGGTGCCATCATCCACCAGTTCTGGCTCAAGGCAGAAACCTGGCAGTCATCTTGGACTCCTCCTTAACTTCCCATTTCTATTTAGTTGCCAAATCTTGATTATACTACTTAACCAAGGTTTCCAATCTTACCACTTCTCTACAATCCCATTAGTAGTGAACACTACCCTAGTTAGGACCATTGTCATCTCTTGCTTGAACTCCTGCAAAAGCCCCTACCTGGTCTCCCTGCTTCTGGTTTCCCCATCTACAATTCTCGGCTTCCAAAATATTCTTCATAGAGTTACCAAAAAATAAGTCAAAACAAAATCATATTAAGTCACATTACTCCCCTGCTTAACATTCTCTGATGCTTCCCTACATCATTTATAATAAAAGTCAAACTCCTCTAACTCAACAAAAAAAACAACCCAATTAAGTGGTCAAAGGACTTGTACAGACACCTCTTCAAAGAAGATGTACAAATGGCCAGTAAGCACATGAAAAGATGCTTAGCATCACTGATCAATAGGGATATGCAGATTACAACTACAATGAGATACCACCTCACGTTCATTAGGTGGCTACTATAACACAAACAACAGCAAACAGAAAACAAGTGTTGGAGAGGCTGTAGGGTAATTGGAACCCTTGTACTCTGTCGGTGAGAATGGGAAATAGTGCAACCACTGTGGAAAACAATATGGTGATTCCTCAAAATTTAAAAATAGAATTGGCATCTGATCCAGCGATTCCACTGTTGGGTGTATACCCAGAAGACCTGAAAGCAGGGTCTTGAAGAGATATTTGTATACCCATGTTCACAACAGCTAGAACATGGACACAACCTAAGCGTCTCCCAACGGATGAATGCATACGCAACATGTGGTATATACATAAAATTGGAATATCATTTGGCCTTAAAAAAGAAGGAAGTTCTGACACATGTTCCAACATGGGTGAACCTTAAGAACATCATGCTGAGTAAAATAAGCCAATCACGAAACAAACAAATATAGGATGATTCCACTTAGGAGCTTAGAGTCGTCAGTCAGGATCCTAGTGCGGGGGGAATGGAGGGGAGGGGCTTCGTGTTTAGTGGGTATAGAGTTTTAGCTTTGCAAGATGAAAAGAGTTCTGGAGATGGATGGTGGTAGTAATTGCACAATATTACAAATACATTTAATACCATTGAACTGTACACTTAAAGATAATTAAGATGACATGTTATTTGTACTTTACCCGGTAAAAAAAAAAAAGGAGGGGGCGCCTGAGTGGGTCAGTCAGTTGAGCATCCGACTTTGGCTCAGGTCATGATCTTGAGGTTTGTCAGTTTGAGCCTCGCGTCAGGCTCTGTGCTGACAGCTCAGAGCCTGGAACCTGCTTTGGATTCTGTCTGTCTGTCTGTCTCTCTCTCTCTCTCTCTCTCTCTCCGTCTCTCTCTGTCTCTCTCAAAGATAAATAAACATTAAAAAATTTAAAATAAAGAGGAAAAAAACCCCAAACTCCTCACCTACGATGGGTCTACAAAGCCATATGTAATAGGGGCTCTCCTGTCTCCCTGTTTTCTTCTCCACTTTGCTCTTGGCTGCACACCTGATACTTGCCTTCTTTCTGTGCCTTGAGTCCTTTGCATAGCTGTTCCTGGAATATTCCTCTCCGGGTCTCCTGACCACCCAGGTCAGAGCTTCAGTGTTGCCTCCTCAGAGAAGCCTCTCCTGACCCACCTTAGAATGACCGCCCCCCCCAGGCCACCCCTCCCTCTCCTTTTTTGTTTCCACTTATGTGATATCCTTACCCCAAAATGTTGTATCCTCTGTGTCATATCAGGAGGCATATGGAGTCCATTTGCCCCATTCCCGGTGATGTTATCTTTGATCATTTGCTTAAGATGGTTCCTGTCAGGTTCCTTCACTATAATATTACTTGTTTATAAGTATCTCATGGACAGATACTAAGAGACTCTCTAAATAGTCTGTTTCTTATCCTACTTTCTCCTATTAATTTTAACGTCTATTGCTGATTCTTGCCTGAAACAGTTACCACTGGGGTATTTGCCAAATGGTAGTTTTCAATTTTGCTCATTCTATATTTATTGGTTGGAATTCCATGAGGAAGTCCTTTCCCTTCACCCTCATTAATTTTTTTCTTCATTCATTCAAGTATTTATATCCATATGGACTCACAGATTCTTATTTAATCCTATAGCTTCTTATTCTAAGGGTTATAATCCTTTATGATCGTTATTTATTTTGTCTATCAGATTGTCCCAGATTTGGCATGGGAGCCCATTCAAGTTGCCTCCTGTGTCTACTGATATGGGTCTACATGTCCCCATTATTATTTGAACCCTTCCTTACCTTCTGGCACCACAAGGTGTTAGAGGCTCATCTTGTAATTTCCTTGCCACAGCCGTGAAGATATGGCTGTTCCCCAAGAAGTCTTGGGGACTTTCATTACAGAATGGCAGTAGACACCAAGACCTGGGTGCTGGGTGAGGTCATTGATGTTGGGCATTAGGACCTTCAGGCCCTCTCGGTGGATGGTCAGGAAATGTATGTACATACACATAGATACCAAAAGCTATTTTGACAAATCTGTCTGTAATTTTGAAAACTATGAGTTCACAATGATGGCTCTACTTCCAGCCCAACACCACAGTGTTTATTCTAGCTGACCCCCTTTCCATATTTTTAACTCATTTTTATGACAGAAATCTGGCTTTTATTAGTATAATTTTCTTTTTTTCCTTTTTTTAAATAATTTTTTAAATTTATTTATTTTTGAGAGAGAGAGAGAGAGAGAGAGAGCATGAGTGCGGGAAGCAGAGAGAAAGGGAGAGAGAGATGCCAAGCAGGCTCCGTACTGTCAGCCCAGAGCCTGATGCAGGGCTTGAACTCATGAGCCATGAGATCACGTCCTGTGCTGAAACCAACAGTCGATGCTTAACCAACTGAGCCACCCAGGTGCCCCAGTCAGTATAATTTTCTTATCTGCTTAGTGCAGATACGAAAAATAAACCTACTACTTAGGGTACAATATTGTACAAGTTTTTTCTTTAGTCTCAGGGTATTTGGTCTAAATACTCTTTTCTAAAGTTGCTTATTTGAGTTGTCCCCGTGTCCTCAGGGTTATTATTCATTTGTAGTACACTTGGGGTCATTTGTTCCTGTTTATATTTCACTTCGGGTCATCTCCACCCCTCCTCTTCCCCAATTGCTTGTTGATTAAAAAATGTTTTCAATAGTAATGATTCTAAAAGTCAGAACCATACAGCCATGTCCCTAGAAGCGTCACTTCCCCGTGCCTTCCACCCGTCCCACTCTCCCACCTTCACACCCCGTGACCAGCCAGGTAACCAACCTCAGTTAGTTTCTGCTCTATCCCTACTGTATTTCTTTTCACACGTTTCCCTTCTTTACATGACAGGAAGCCTACTATAGATTGCTTTTGCACTTGGCTTTTTATACTTAACAGTTTCTTGGAAATTGCTAGGAGACCTTGTGAGCTATTATGTTATGGTGCTGCTTACTCACCTACAGTTCCGTTTCATCAAGTTCACCATCAGCATTTGTGAAGTTGTTGAATAGTCTTGCCTCTTGTGCATGAAAAACAGCATGGACTATTTGGGGGAAGTGAGAGGTGGACATCTGGCCAATACAAGGCTCTGAGGAGGGGAGGTGATGGGATTATGCTCATCAGTGTGGGCCTGGGCCACCTGCCCGAGCCCTAGGCCCAGGTGGGTCAGCACTTAGGCCAGTGGGTACCCTCAAAAATTATTAGGGACTAAGACAGCAGAGAAGGGTTATGGGAGGCAACCACAGTAGTCCAAAACTCGAATTCTTCCATTCATTTACTCATCTGTGCAGGGTATCATCTCTCTGTTGTGGGGCTGAAAGGAACAGAGAAGACAGGAGAGAATGGAGAGACAGGCAGAGGCCAGATGAGGGCGAAGGCCCTGGCTTGCTACACTTGGGAGCTGATACCCGCAGACCGGACTGGGACAGGGCCAGGGTGAGAAGGCAGGGAGATCAGCAAAGGTGCGGGCATGGCTGAACAGAGGCAGTGCCAGAGGGGACTGTCGGGAGGGTGACATCTGGATATGGAGGGACACCAGAAAGTGTCAATGATGCCTCCCAGGCTTCTTGCTTGGTGACCAACAGAGAGAATGAAGGCAGAGGAGCTGGTTTGAGGGAAGCTGAGGGTCTGCAGTGGTAGGCCGTGGGTGTCCTCAGCAGGGAGTGGTGCTTTAAGCTGTCTGTGGCTGTGCCTGGAACACCAAAAAATAAGATTCAAAAGTGGGAGTGGCCTGATGGTAAGTGAAAGAAGCCAGGCCCCAAAGGCTACCTGCTGTATGATTTCATTTCCATTACCTTCCTGAAAAGGCAAAACCATAGAGACAGCAAGTGGATCAGGGGTTGTGGGGGCTGGGACCGACTACAAGAGGGCATGAGGGAAACTTAAGGGGGGCTGGCAGCATTCTTTCTCCATTATACCATGACTGTACATGTTTACTAAAACTCATTGAACTGTCACCCAAAAAGGTTGAGTTTTACTGTATGTAAATTACACCTTAGTAGGTGACTTCTTAAAAAATGGAAGGAGGGGGGCGCCTGGGTGGCTCAGTCGGTTAAGCGGCCGACTTCGGCTCAGGTCGTGATCTCGCGGTCCATGAGTTCGAGCCCCGCGTCGGGCTCTGTGCTGACAGCTCAGAGCCTGGAGCCTGTTTCAGATTCTGTGTCTCCCTCTCTCTGACCCTCCCCTGTTCATGCTCTCTCTCTGTCTCAAAAGTAAATAAACGTTAAAAAAAAAATTAATTTCTTTAAAAAAAAAAAAAAATGGAAGGAGGGTAACCTGGGTGGCTCAGTCAGTTAAGGGTCCGGCTGTTGATATCAGCTCAGGTTCATGATCTCACAGCTCAGAGCAGAGCCTGCTTAAGATTCTCTCCCTCTCTGTCCCTCCATCCCTCTCCTGTTTGTACGTGTCCTCTCTCAAACAATAAAAAAAAATTAAAAATAGAAGGAAGCCCAGGGGACACTGATGGCTGTGAAGCCGTGAGGAGAGAGCCCAGAGGAGAATGAGGGGAGTCCTGAGACTTTAGAATAGAGACCTTGAGTGTCAGATACCAAAGGGGTCAAGTTAAGGTAAGACCCAGGTTTCCAGCAGATGTAACAACCAGGAGGCCACTGATGACCTCACTGGAAAGATTTATTTTTCCCCCAATGTAGGGTCCCTGTCTTTCCCCTGTAGGGTCCCCGTTCTCCCCATGTAGGATCGCCATCCTTCCCCTGTAGGGTCCCCATTCTCCCCACGTAAGGTCTCCATCTTCCCCCTTAACAATTGTTAAGATTTCAAGATAGTGACAGTGAAGCACTAAACCAGTCCCAGGCCGCTCCAAAGTATGTATCACACACCCATGAAGCTGGCCCTGCTGCCACCTGAAAGTCAGGGCCCCGAAGAAGTCGCAGCTGCTTCAGGATCTGTCTGGAGAAGCCAGCAGGGTCTCTATGGAGAACAGGCTCACAGGCTTGGCGGGAAGCAGAAATTGCCTTGGCGCTGCCACCTGCTGGCCATGTCATGCCACTGCACCTCCCTTCCGAGAACAGGACCTTGGATAGAGTGAGAAACTCAGCTCCGTAGGACCAAGTGACCAAGGCTGCCCCTCCTTCACTGAAGAGAAACAGTCCCCTGGGGCATTCTGCTGATGTCACACCAGCCACAGCACCCCAATGATGATGGCAG
Organism: Panthera pardus; assembly: GCF_024362965.1. Lineage (NCBI taxonomy): Eukaryota > Metazoa > Chordata > Mammalia > Carnivora > Felidae > Panthera > Panthera pardus. The sequence goes on from NW_026526655.1 coordinate 8,296,738, forward strand.
CACCTCACTGTCACGTTTAAACTTCTCTGTTCTTACAACCCCACAAAAGAGAGATGATACCCTGCACAGATGAGTAAATGAAAGGAAGAATTCGAGTTTTTGACTACTGTGTTTGCCTCCCATAACCCTTCTCTGTTGTCTTAGTCCCTAATAATTTTTGAGGGTACCCACTGGCCTAAGTGCTGACTCACTTGGGCCTGGGGCTCGGGCAGGTGGCCCAGGCCCACACTGACCAGCATAATCCCATTACTGGGCCACAGGGTGGGCCTCTAACCCAAGGCCAGTGGAGACGACTTTTTTTTAGCTGGGGCTGCTGGAAAAAATGTTTTTTAGCTCCCTCTAGACTCTAGGATGTATAGACATGAGGTTCTTTTTTTGACCGCAGCAAAAGACACTGACACCGTGATGAAAGCTAGTCTAAGCATGAAGCTGACACAGAACAGTGGGGAAAGAAAGATGAAAAAAAACTGGTACAGGACATCTTTGAGCTGCCGGATCAAGCCAGCCCTGAAGTGCTATGAGACGGGGCACCCAGAACCTTGTGGTGCTGAGAGCCAATGAACCCCTTGGGTATTTAAACAGTTTGAGCAGCTGCTTACAATGAAAGGTATCTAATCTTTCATCTGCATCTCTAGCCCCATCTGCTCTAGCTTTTCTTCCCATCCTCTTGATCGTGAGTCTTCAAGCCCCTCAGTCTCCCTTGAGTCCTCAGCATGGCACCAGCCCTCTCTCTCCAGGCTTTTGCACATTCCGTTGTGCCTGCCCAGGGCACTCTCCCCTTGCCCACCAGGCTGACAGATCCCACAGACCCTTATGGTCTCAGCCTAGATGACATCTCCTCATCGAGGCTCTTCCTGACTGCAGTTCCCTCCAGAAACATTTGCTGAGCTCCTGCTCTGCCAGACAGCAGGCTAGGGCCCCACACCCCATGGGGGCTCTGGAGATGCCGGTGATCTCAGGGGAGGCAACCTGAGTCAAAGACTCACACTCATGTCCTCAGACAGCAGAACGTGGCTGGGTGAATCTGGAGATTTCAGAGAAAACCGGCAGGGCTGGAAAGCAGAGTCAGGGAGCTGGGAATAGATCTTACTCTCACGGGAGTGCCGACATGGTGAGGAGGGTTAGGATTCTAGATCTATTGTGAAAGCGGTCAGCTGGCCTTCCATGTCTGCCAAGCTACCTTCCGATTTAGCTTCCGTTGTCAATTTATGAATAATACAGTCCTGGTACAGTGAGGGCTGTATTTCTCCTTGAAGGTTCATATACATACATTTTTAATTTTTAAAAAAAATTTTTTTTAACGTTTATTTATTTTTGAGACAGGGAGAGACAGAGCATGAACGGGGGAGGGTCAGAGAGAGAGGGAGACACAGAATCCGAAACAGGCTCCAGGCTCTGAGCTGTCAGCACAGAGCCCGACGCGGGGCTCGAACTCACGGACCGTGAGATCATGACCTGAGCCGGAGTCGGACGCTTAACCGACTGAACCACCCAGGCGCCCCTAATTTTTTAACATTTATTTATTTTTGAGAGACAGAGAGAGACAGAGTGCAAGCAGGGGAGGGGCAGAGGGAGAAGGAGACACAGAATCCCCAAACGGGCTCCAGCCTCTGAGCTGTCGGCACAGAGCCCAATGCGGGGCTCCAACCCATGAACTGTGAGAACCTGACCTGAGCTGAAGTTGGGCACTCAACCAACTGAGCCACCCAAAGGCGCCCCGAAGGAATTTTTTCATCATGATATAATTCACATACCATAATATTCCCCCTTTTATAGTATACAATTCACTGTTTGTTTTTTGTATATTCACAGCACAGCTATCCAATTGTAGGACATTTTCATGACCTCAAAAAGAGACTCCATACTCAGTTATGCCCCATTTCCTCCTTCCCCTAGTCCTTGGAAACCACTAATCCCCTTTCTGTCTCTAAAGATTTGCTGATTTTGGATATTTCATATAAATGGAATCATGAAATATGTGTGGTATTTTGCATCAGGGTTCTTTGACTTACCATAATGTTTTCAAAGGTCACCCATATTGTAGCATAGTACTTTTTTTTTTTTTTCAGTAATCTCTATTTCCAACATGGAGCTTGAACTCATGACCCAGAGATCAAGAGTCACATGCTCTTCTGACTGAGCCAGCCAGGCGCCCCACTTCATTTCTTTTTATCACTGAAAAATATTCTGTTATATGGATATTTTGTGTATCCGTTCATTAGTTGTTAGACATTTAGGTTATTTTACTTTTTGTCTGTGATAAATAATGCTCCTGTGAATGTTCATGTACAAGTTTTTGCATGGACATAGTTTGCATTTCTCTTGGCCATATATACCTAGAAGTGGATTTGCTGTGTTATATGGTAACTCTATGTTTAGCCACTTGAGGAGCCGCCAGACTATTTTCCAAAGCAACTGCACTATTTGACATTCCCCTCAGCAGTGTTTGAGGGCTCCAGTTTCTCCGTATCCTCATCAACACTTGTTAGGATCTGACTTTTTTAAAATTTTTTTTTTAATGTTTATTCAGTATTGAGAGATAGAGACAGAACATGAGCAGGGGAGGGGCAGAGAGAGGGGGAGACACAGAATCCGAAGCAGGCTCCAGGCTCTGAGCTGTCGGCACAGAGCCCGACGTGGGGGTCGAACTCACAAACCGTGAGATCATGACCTGAGCCGAAGTCAGACGCCCAACCGACTGAGCCACCCAGGCGCCCCTGATCTATATGTCGATCTTGATGTCAGTACCACACAGCCTTGGTTACCACAGCTTTGGGGTAAGTTTTGAGGTCAAAGAGTGTGTCCTCCAACTTTGTTCTTTTCCAAAACTTTTGTGGCTATTCTGGGTCTCTTGCATGTTCACATGGGTTTTGGGATCAGCTTATCAATTTCTTTAAAAATTGTTGGAATTTTTACTGGGATTGTATTGAATCTGTATATCAATTTGGGAAGTATTGCCATCTTAATGAAATTAAGTCTTCTAATCCATGAACCCAGGATTTCCTTTAATGGTGCTTTGTGGTTTTCAGTGTACAATCTTTTGTTAAACTTACTCCTAAGTGTTTTATTTTCTTTGATTCCAGCGTAAACAGAATTGATTTCTTAATCCCATTTTTTTAAACGTTTTTTTCAATGTTTATTTATTTTTGAGACAGAGAGAGAGAGAGAGAGAGAGAGAGAGAGGCAGACAGAGCACAAGAGGGGGAGGGGCAAAGAGAAAGGGAGACACAGAATCCGAAGCAGGCTCCAGGCTCTGAGCCGTCAGCACAGAGCCCAACACGGGTCTTGAACTCACGAACTGTGAGACTGTGACCTGAGCCGAAGTCAGACACTTAACCCACTGAGCCACCCAGGCACCCCTAATCCCATTTTTGATTGTTTATTGCTATTTTATAGAAATAAAATTGATTTTTGCCCACTGATCTTATACAGTCTTGCTGAACTTTTCATTATCTCTAACAGGTTTTTTTTTTTTGCGGGGGTGGGGGGGTGGGGGGGAATCCTGGTGGATTTCCTACATATAAGATAATCTCATCTGTACGTAGAGATAGTTTTACTTCTTCCTTTTCAAACCAGATGCCTCCCCCACCCCCATTACCCTGGATAGAACCTCCAATCCAATGTTGAACAGAAGTGGTAAGAGTAGACATCTTTGTCTCGTTTCTGATCTTAAGGGGAAAAGCTTTCAGTCGTTCACCATCAAGTGTGTTAGCCATTTTGTCGATGCCCTTTAGCAGATTGGGGAAGTACCCTTCTATTTCTTTGTTGAGTGCTTTTATCATGAAAGAGTGTTGGATTTTGTAAAATGCATTTTCTGCATCTGTTGAGATGCGTATATGGTTTTTGTTCTTTATGGTTGACACTTTTTAAAAAGCAGTTGCCTGTGCAGGGTAGAGGAATAGGAACAAGGAAAATGGGAGACGGGAGGGCAAGAGACACTGTCTACTGTCTATCCTTTTATATTGTCTGGTTTCTTGAATGTATTTCTTATCAAAAACTTAAATTATCTTTTTAAAAATCATGGTAAAATAAACATAAAATAGAATTTACCATTTTAACATTAAGTTACAGTTCAGGGGCGCCTGGGGGATCAGTCCATTGAGCGTCCGACTTCCACTCAGGCCATGATCTCCTGGTCTGTGAGTCTGAGCCCCACATCGGGGTCTGTGCCTTCAGCAGCTGAGCCCGCTTGGATCCTCTGTCTTTCTCTCTCTGCCCCTCCTCTGCTTGCACCCTCTCTTTCTTTCTCTCTCTCAAAAATGAATAAACCCTTAAAAAAAAAAGCAAAGTCTTAAAAAAAAGTTCAGCTGCGTTAAGTATATTCACATTGTTGTACAACCAAGCTCCAGAACTTTTTCTTTTTTTTCTGTTTTTTTTCCAAAGATTTTATTTTATTTTATTTTATTTTTTATTTATTTTTATTTTTTTCTGATGTTTATTTATTTTTGGGAGAGAGACAGAGCATGAGCAGGTGAGGGGTGGAGAGAGAGAGAGGGAGACAGAATCTGAAGCAGGCTCCAGGCTCTGAGCTGTTAGCACAGAGCCCGACGCAGGGCTCGAGCTCACGAGCCGTGAGATCATGACCTGAGCCGAAGTTGAGTGCTCAACCAACCGAGCCACCCAGGCGCCCCATCAGAGATTTTATTTTTTAGTAATCTCTACACCCAACATGGGGCTTGGACTTAAAACCCTGAGATTGAGAGTCACATGCTCCACTGACCGAGCCAGCCAGGCCCCCCTTGAACTCTTTTTATCTTGCAACACTGAAACTCCACACTCATTAAACAATAACCCTTCATTCCCTCTGCCCCCCAGCCTCTGGAAACTACCATCCTGTTTTCTGTTTCCGTGATTTTACTCTGGCTGGCTCGTGTAAGTGAAAGCATACTCTCTTTGTGACTCTTGTATTTCACTTACCATAACGTCTCCGAGGCTCATCATGGTGTAGCATGTGTCAGAATTTCCTTTCTTCTTCAAGCCTCAGTAATTTTCCATCGTGTGAATGGGTATGTACACGTCTACAAAATGTGGCGCATGTATATATTTTTTTGTCTTTTGTTTGTTTACCCACATTTTATTTATCTATTCACTTACTGATGCACATTTGTGACCTTTTGGCTGTTGTGAATACTAGCCAGACGTGGCTATTGAATATGAGTGTGCAAATGTCTCCGAGGCCCTGCTTTCAATTCTTTTGGATATATACACAGAAGTGGGATCGCCGGCTCAAATGGTAATTCCATCTTCAAGTTTTTGAGGAGTCTCACGCTGGTGTCCATAGCAGCGGCAGCATTTCACATTTCCACCAACAGTGTACAAGGGGTCCACCTTCGCCACATCCTCACTAGCACTTTTTGTTTTTTAAGTGTGAGGGATAAATTATCTTTTTAAAGTTCAGGTTTCTGAACCTACAAAGCTAAGGTCCAGACCCTCGTCTATTTACAAGCTCACCTTCTTTCAGTCCTTTGCACAGGGCACAGTGCCCTAGACCTGGGAGGACAACCGGAGGACTGGGCGGGAACAGAGGCTGAGGCCAGGTGGGGGCTGGAGATTCGGGAAAGACAGTACCTGTTTGGGAAGGGTGCCCCAGGTCCGATGAGGTGGCCGTGGGCTGGGGTTAGGCTGTGGGACCTGGAGGCAGCTGCCTTATTCTCTGGAGTTCCTGGGATCTCCACAGTCTCCTGGAATACCTGTTGGAATTCTGGGGATCTTCATCAATAATCCTGAAGTTCCTCCGGTGGCTCTAAGGCACGTGGGCATCGTCCATGGAATCAGCAGTTATTGAGCACCAATAAAAGGATGAATCCTGGGGCGCCTGGGTGGCTCAGTCGGTTGAGTGTCCGACTTCAGCTCAGGTCACGATCTCACGGTCAGTGAGTTCGAGCCCCGCGTCGGGCTCTGGGCTGATGGCTCAGAGCCTGGAGCCTGCTTCCGATTCTGTGTCTCCCTCTCTCTCTGCCCCTCCCCCGTTCATGCTCTGTCTCTCTCTGTCTCAAAAATAAATAAACGTTAAAAAAAAAAATTAAAAAAAAAAGGATGAATCCTTTTAGGATGAATTCTACGTAGCCTCAAAAACTCATTGCTGAGTGGAGGGACAGAAATGCAAGCATACTCACCCATATGTGTTGTGACAGCTGGGGTTTTGGGGGCAAAGAGGAGCCCTCATCTCAGTCTAGGGGTAACAGGAGGACTCTTGGAAGAAATGGTCGAATCCTGAGAGCTGACCAGGAGGCTGGACATGGGGCAGGTCATTTCAGGTGGGGGAGGGGCACAGGAGAAGGTGCTAATGGGACAGAGACCAGAGGGCCCACTAAGAAAAGGACAGTAGTCCAGTTGGCTGAATCCTGGAGGCCATAGCAAGGCACAGGACCAGGACTAGGTTGAAACAAGTGAGGGAGTTGGGTGCAAAATTTAAGGCCGAAACCTCAGTAATCAATATGATATTTTTATTTTGTATTTTAAAGAGAGAGAGAATGTGAGCAGGGGAGGGGGCAGAGGGAGAGAGAGAGAATCTTAAGCAGGCTCCATGCTCAGTGAAGAGCTGGATGCGGGGCTCGATCCCACAACCCTGGGAACATGATGTGAGCCGAAATCAAGAGTTGGATGCTTAAAAAAAAAAAAAAAAAAAGAGTTGGACGCTTAACTGACTGAGCCACCCAGGCACCTCCAATATGATATTGTAATGCAAGACTTAAAAACCAAAATTAGGGGCACCCGGGTGTCTCAGTCGGTTAAGCATCCGACTTCGGTTCAGGTCATGATCTCATAGTCCATGGGTTTCAGCCCCGAGTCGGGCTCTGTGCTGACAGCTCAGAGCCTGGAGCCTGTTTCAGATTCTGTGTCTCCCTCACTCTCTGTCCCTCTCCCGCTCATGCAGTGTCTCATTTTCTCTCAAAAATAAATAAACATTTAAAAAACTAATAATAAAATAAAAATAAATAAAATAAAAACCAAAATTAGGGGTGCCTGGGTGGTCAGTCAGTTCAGCATCCGACTTTGGCTCAGGTCATGATCTCACAGTTGGTGAGTTTGAGCCCCCGCATTGGGCTCGCTGCTGTCACCCTGTCAGCAGCACAGCCCGCTTCAGATCCGCTGTCCCCTTCCCTGCCCCTCCCCCACTCGCGCGCGCGCGCTCTCTCTCTCTCAAAAAAAAAACCCTAAATAAAACATTTGAAAGTTTTATATAAATAAATAAATAAGTAAATAAATAAGAACCAAAATTAGGGGCGCCTGGGTGGATCAGTCAGTTGAGAGTCCCACTCTTGATTTTGGCTCAGGTCATGTCTCACGGGGTCATGTGTTTGAGCCCTGTGTCCAGCTCTGTGCTAACAGTGCAGAGCCTGCTTGTGGTCCTCTGTCTCCCTCTCTCGCTGCCCTCCCCTGCTTGCGCTCTCTCTTTCTCAAAAATAAATAAATAAACGCTTTTAAAAAATAAAAATAAAAACCAAAATTAATGCAAGAAAATACATGATGAACAAAACGTTAAATTTTAAGTAAAGACGGGATCAGTAACAGTGGTTACACCAGTCACGGTGGAGCCTGAGGCAAAAGTAACCCCAGTATTACTGATCCTGTGTTTTCAGTCGTGGGCTAAGGCACTCGATTTTATCCTGCCCACTCCCTATGAGAAGTCATTGGAATCTTTTTTTTTTTTAAGCTTATTTATTTATTATTTGAGGGGGGAGGTCAGAGAGGGAGAGGGAAAGAGAGAATCCCAGGCAGGCTCTGTGCTGTCAGTGCAAGCCTGACTCTGGGCTCAGTCTCAGGAACCATGAGATCATGACCTGAGCTGAAATCAAGGGTCAGATGCTTAACCAACTGAGCCACCCAGGTGCCCCAGAAGTCATTGTTTGTAACTGTTGATTTAAAAACCGAGGTGCGGTGCTCCTGGGTGGCTCAGTAAGTTAAGCGTCCAACTCTTGATTTCAGCTGAGGTCATAAGCTCACGGTTTGTGAGATCGAGCCTCACTTGGGCTCTGCACTGTCAGCGTGGAGCCTGCTTAGGATTCTCTCTCACTCTCTCTCTGCCCCTTCTCAGCTTGCATGTGCATGTTCTCTGTCTCTCAAAAATAAATAAACGTTAGAAAAAAAATTTTTTTTAATTTTTTTTAACGTTTATTTATTTTTGAGAGACAGAGCACAAGCAGGGGAGGGGCAGAGAGAGAGAGGAGACACAGAATCTGAAGCAGGCTCCAGGCTCTGAGCTGTCAGCACAGAGCCTGATGCGGGGCTCGAATTCATAAACCGTGAGATCATGACCTGAGCTGAAGTTGGACGCTTAACCGACTGAGCCACCCAGGTGCCCCGAAAAAAATTGTTTTTAAAACCAAGGTGGCTACTGTATGGGTAGATCAAGATACAGGGCAAGACTGGTGTCGGGGAGGTGTTAATCCAGGCAGGAAATGATGAAGACTTGAAGAGAGAGAGGCTGTGGGAAGGGTATGGAGGATTCCTAAGTCACTGGAAGGCCAGGCCTTGGGAAGCCTTGGCTGCTGGAGCTGAGGGAGAGAGTAGGATCTACCACACATCTGGCTCTTGGCTGGGAGGGTTAGGAGGGCTGCTGGCTGTGTTTCATTTACTGAGGTTTGAAAGATGGCAGTTCAGCATGGAGGAAGAAGCTGAGTTCAGTTTGTGGTGCTCTGCTTTTTGAGATTTATAGGACACCAAAGGGAGACGTCTGGCAGGCAAAGGGTTAACGAGCCTGGAGCCCAGGAGGAAGTTGCTTCTGAAGAGCACCCTCCCCCCATTTGCACACGGTGGGTGACAGTCCTCCGCTGGGAGGCGGCTGCTGCCACCAGAGAAGGTGCCCCAAGCAGAGGGGCCGGAGGCGGGGGCTCTACACATGCGGACATGGAGGTGATCCCGGGAGAGAATGGAATGGAGGCAGGAGGCCAGGAGAACTTGTGGGCAAGAGAAAGAAGCCACAGAAAGGTTCAGAAAGTTAAGGTCTAAAGTGTCCTTTGGGCTAGCAAGCAAGAGGGTGTGTGGGGTCCCCCCAGAGCACGGGGCTGGAGGCCCCTGCGGAGTCTGAAAGGGCCTGGCAGCATCTTTTCTCAGTGATTCCGGAGGCTTGCTCCAGTGAAGGACAGCAGCGCAGAGGAGAGGAGGTGTTGAAATGGAAGGTGTGGCTGAGGAGATCACCGCAGTGGCCCCCAGGAGGAAGGCGGGGAGGGACTTGGGAGAAAGGATGTTGTTTTAGAAAAGATTCCGGGCCCTGGAGCCTTGGAGGGGAGCTAAGGACTTGGCTGGATGTAAATCAGGCTGTGGGAGTGCCCTGGGGAGGTCTGTTTTTCTCTGTGAAGTGGAGGGTAGGGTAACAGTCCAGAGTGAGAGGAGGGAGGTGGGGGGCCCCGGAGAGAGGCACGGGTAGGTGCTAGGGAGGTGGGAATGAGAGCCCATGAGCCCTGGGAGCTCCAGGAAGACTTTCTGGGCCCTGCTGGGAACAGGATGGTTGTCATACAGGATCCCTCCTGGGGGCGGGCTGGGAGCTGAGGTGGGAGCTGAGGGCTGGCTCCGGGCTGCGAGAGAAGACAAAGGCTAGGTGGCTTCCGTGCACAGGTCGCCTCACACATGGGGACACTGGCCTAAACACCATGCAAGGCCTAGCAGGGAAGGAAGAGTTCTGGACAGCATCTGAAGGCCCCACGAAACAGAAAAAGGCAGAAGCAGGGTTCGGGTTGGTAAAGGGAAGTTGGCTCTGCCCGTCTTCACCTCTTCACAGCAAGCTCGGAGCCCTGGACTTGAGGCTGCGAATTCCTCTCAAGGCCAGTAGGGCGCCCTCTGCTGCCTTGCACCCTTCCCTCCCCTCCCCCTACTCAGAGCGCTGACCCTCTGGTTTGGGCATCTGCCCTGATCACTCCACCGTGGCCTTCCCTTCGGTGGACTGGCCTTCCCTTCAGTGGACTAGCCGTCCACGGGCCCCTGGGCTGAGGGTGGCAGCAGTTTCTTGCTTGTGCCTCACACCCCCATTTGCCTTCTCGGCAATTCAGTCAACCAGTTCCCTGCTTTAAACTCTGTTTTAAAACACACCACACACACACACACACACATACACACACACACACACACCTCCCTCTGTTTTAAATATCTGAGGCAATTTTTCTTTGCTGGTTGGAGCCTGACTGAGGCATTGGGTTCCTGAAGGCCGCATCTGGGAATTGGAGTTTCTCCTTCTGAAGATGCACAGACTTCCTCCGCTGCGCTGTGGGACCCCTGTGCTGATGTGAGGCTCACTGTGGCCGACTGGGCCTCGGGGTGCAGAAGTGCCCGTGGATGCTCAGAGTGGGCACCTCAGTGCAGACAGGTGCAGTGGGAGTGGGGGTTGGTAACGGGGCTGTGCCAGGCAGTGGGTAGAAGAGGTGGCCACTGGCTGTTCAAGGCAGTACCCCAGGCCCTAGGCTGTTGTCAGAAGTTGGTCGGATGCCTAGTATTAAAATTCAAGGAGGGGTGCCTGGGCGTCTCAGTCAGTTAAGCGTTCCAACTTCTGCTTAGGTCATGATCTCAAAGTTTGTGAGTTCGAGCCCCGCATCCAGCTCTCTGTTGGAGCGAGCTCTCACCGCGGAGCCAGCTTCGGATCCTCTATCCCACTCCCCCTCAATAATAAATCAACATTAAAAAAAAGAAAATATTTAAAAAAAGAAAATTCAAGGTAAAGAATTAGAGTTATACCCCGGTGGAAGTGGTGACCTCACACCTCTCTCCCATCTCATCCCTCCTCTGCAAAAATGTACAGTGCTGTCTCAGCCCTGGAGCTCCGGGGGCAGCAGATAACCCCAGCCAGCCAGACAGGGGGGATCACCCCTGGCTGGAGCTGCCTCCAAGAACTCCAACCGAAGGCCACACTTGGGAGAGCACCTACCAAAATGTGAAAGGCTGTCCTCTTTGACCCCACTGTTCTACATTTAATTATTCTACAGATACAAACTGTATATGTGCAAAATAAAGTATGTAAAAAGTTTATTTACTGTGGCGGCCTTGTTGTGGAAACATACAGCAAACAACCCCAAATGTCCAGCAATAAGGACAAATGGTTAAATAAAGGATCCTCCCACAGGAGGCACACTCTGTAGCTCTTGAAAAGAATGAGGCCGCTCTGCGTGCACTGATGCGAGTTACAAGAGAGGGCTAGTTAATAAAAAAGAAGGCCAAGTTCAGATGAGTGTATAGTATGCATATAGCATTTGTGTGAAATATAATAAATACATGTCTATTTGTAAATGCATTGGTCGAATCTGGAAGGATATGCAAGAGGCTACTGCTGGCACTTGTGTTGGAACAGGGTGGCCGGGGGACAGGGAGGGAGGAGACCATTTACTGTGTATCTTTTTGAACTTTATACCATGTGTGTGCTTTGCAATACAACAAATAAAGAAGTCATTTCTAGAAAACTGAAAAAAAAAAAAAAAAAAGGCAGCATTTGGAAACAAAACAAAACTCCTGTGCTGCGGTTACTCTACTCTGGGTAGGTCCTGTGGTCTCAGTTACAGGTTAGGGATAGATGGAGAGGTTAGGGAGCATTGGGATTCTAGCAGCAAGAGAATAAAACTGGAGTTAGCCTTACTTAAGTTTCTGGGTATTTGGGTAGCTAAGGTTTCCTTTCCAGAATTTCAGATTTAGAACCCCCAAGGACGTGGATCTGAGCTGCCTTTGCTTTACTTTTAATAATTAGCCATATTGGGGTGCCTGGGTGACTCAGTCGGTTAAGCGTCCGACTTAGGCTCAGGTCACCATTTCGTGGTTTGTGAGTTCGAGCCCCACATCGGGCTCTGTGCTAATAGCCAGAACCTGGAGCCTGCTTCAGATTCTGTGACTTCCTCTCTGCCGCACCCCCGCTCATGCTCGCGCGTGCTCTCTCGCTCTCAAAAATAAATAAACATTAAAAACATACTTAGCCGTATCCTTGGAAAAGGGAAAAATAATCCCTGCCTTCATTAAATAGATGAAAAACACAGAGGCAGAAGATCAGAGTGAAGAGGCAATATTTCGTATTTCTTTTTTTTTTTTTTTTTTTTTTTTTTTAACGTTTATTTATTTTTGAGACAGAGAGAGAGCATGAACAGGGGAGGGGCAGAGAGAGAGGGAGACACAGAATCGGAAGCAGGCTCCAGGCTCTGAGCCATCAGCCCAGAGCCCGACGCGGGGCTCGAACTCACGGACCGTGAGACCGTGACCTGAGCTGAAGTCGGACGCTTAACCGACTGAGCCACCCAGGCGCCCCAATATTTCGTATTTCATATCTGCCACCAGGTTCAGGTTGCAGGTTCAGACTACAGTTTCCCCTCATCCAAGGTCCAATGTATTTGGGCCTTGCTAGGGAGGTCCACCCTGAAGGGCATCATCCTGTGTTCAAAGCAATGGTCTGCTCTGTCTCGTGCTGGCTATAAGCAATTTATTTCACATGGCGTTTACTCACCTTTTATTTTTTAATTTATTTTCAGATGCTCTGTGTTTCTTTTTAATTTCAGTGTTGACATTTAAAATTGTAAGATATTTAAAGTGTATGCATTGTGGTGATTCCATGTACATAGACGTTGTGAAGGATTCCCCCAATTGGTTAATTGACGACATGCGTCATCTCACATACTTGTCTTTCCTGTTTTGGTGAGAACATGAAAGTTCTGTTCTTAGCAAATTTCAGTTATACAGTACAATATTATCAATACAGTATTACCAACTATAGTCACTGTGTTTTACATTAGATCCTCAGACCTTCATCTTCTAGCTGAAAGTGTACACCCTTTTACCAACCTCTCCCTATTTCCTCAAACCCCCACCCCCTGGCAACCACTTTTCTACTCTGTTTCTAGGAGGGTTTTTTTGTTTTTGTTTTTGTTTGTTTTTTGTAGATTCCACATACAAATGATAACATGCATTATTTGTTTTTGTCTGGTTTACTTTACTTAGCATAATGACCTCGGGGTCCATCCATGTTGTCCTAATATATATATATATATATATATATATATATATATATATATATCGCATCTTCTTTATCCATTCATCCATTGACAGACACTTCGGTTGTTTCCATATCTTGGCTATTGTGAATAATGCTGCAATGAACATGGGTGTGCAGACATTTCTTTGAGATCCTGTTTTCATTTCCTTTGGAAATATACCCGGAAATGGGATTGCTAGATCATATGATGGTTCTATTTTTTTTAATGCTTATTTATTTATTTTGAGAGGGGGCGTGGAGACAGAATCCCAGGCAGGCTCCACACTGTCAGCGTAGAGCCCACGCAGGGCTTGATCTCACAAACTGTGAGATCACAACCTGAGTGAAAATCAAGAGTCGGACGTTGAACTGAGCCACCCGGACACCCCAGTAGTTCTACTTTTTAATTTTTTGAGAAGCCTCTATATTGTTTTCCATAGTGGCTGCACCAATTTACATTCCCTTGCATATCTTTTGTTTTTAAAGATTTTATTTTTGGGGCACCTGGGTGGCTCCTTTTCTCCTACTACTCTCTGCTCTATAAACTCCCATCCCACCCCCTCCCTCTCCTTTAGAAGACAACAGACACGAGCTACCATGATTCTCACATCCACACTCCATTCATTGAGTGGATATTTACTAAGCACCTTTTTTTTAAAAAAAATTATTTTTGTTAGCATTTGTTTATTTTTGAGAAAGAGAGAGACAGAGTGCGAGCAGGGGAGGGACAGAGAGAAAGAGAGACACAGAATCGGAAGCAGGCTCCAGGCTCTGAGCTGTCAGCACAGAGCCCGACAGGGGGCCCAAACTCACAAACTGCAAGATTATGACCTGAGCCGGGAGGTGGATGCTTAACCGACTGAGCCACCCAGATGCCCCTTTACTAAGCACCTTTTATGCACCAGGCACTGTCTGGGCACTCAGGAGGCACTCACTGCACCAGACGGACGGTTAAGCCTTGCTGCCCCCGCCCCTCAGCCTACATTTTGGTTTACACTCACTGGGTAGCTACATAGGTGCTCTTACCTTTACTCTCAAACTGGTCTATATCAAGGGGTGACCAGCCCCTTTATTCAAGAATTCTTCCTCACTGAATCTTGTCCTCTCATTTCCTTTCTGACCTCTCATCTCTCCCTCTACCGGCTCTTCCCCACAGGCTGTACAGATACGTTCATTTTCCTCTTCCAGCAGCATCAGTAGAGGGAACACTTCCTCTCCCCCGGGGGGTGTTTCCTACACAGGCACCCTGCACTTAGCGCTGCCAGTTCTCTGTCCAGGGCGGTGTGGCTTCTCCCCCAGCACACTGAAACAAGTCTTGCCAAGATCTCCATCATTTCTCAGTCCCAAATCCAGCAGACTCCTTCAGACCTCACCTCATCTGACCCTTTTATGGCACTGGGCGCTGTTCTTTCTTCTTGAAACCCGCGGATCCCTTGGCTTCTAAAACTCCCGTCTTAGCTCTGCTTCTGCCTCTGGGCCTTCTCCCACTCCGAGACGTCTCTCATCACTGGGCCTGGGCTGCCCCGCCTTCTCCTCTCCTTGTTCTAGCTGCTATTCTGGGCATGTTCCTCATACCACCTGTGTCTGTGGCCGTGTGACCATTCCTGAAACAACGGGGATCCCTCATGCACGCAACATGTCCCACACTGAACTCATTAGCTTCCTCCAAAACCTATGGCCCTGTTTGTATCACTCCACTTACACACACACACACTCAACAGATAATGGGTAAATTATCCTCTCTTCCTCTATTTGGGTCACCAAATCTGTCCATAATGACAATAACTAATATTAGTTGAGGGCTGAGGGCTTAGTATGTGCTCTCGAAAAGTACACGCAGCATCTCACTTAATACACATTATGACCCAAGAGGCTGGTACTATTATTATCCCCATTTCATAGATAAAGCACCTGGGATGACAGAGTAGGGTCCTAGCTGCTCTACTTACTAGCTGTGTGACCCTGGACAAGTTAATTTACCTCTCTACGCCCTAGTTCTGTAAAACAGAGATACCTTTCTTATAAAAGTAAATGAATCAATATACAAAGAACTGGAATAGTGTTTGGAGCTCGGGGAACATTATATAAATACTAAGCATTACTATTTTTCTATCCCAGACTGATTCCAAAGCAAGGCACTTGAACACTAAACAACACTGAATCGTCCCATTACTTCTTTTACCTGAATCATTCACTCATTCACTTAGCAAATAATTTTCACCTCTACGGTGTCTGGCAATGCTTTAGGTGCCAGGAATACAGCAGAGCTCGGGGAACATTATATAAATACTAAGCATTACTATTTTTCTGTCCCAGACTGATTCCAAAGCAAGGCACTTGAACACTAAACAACACTGAATCGTCCCATTACTTCTTTTACCTGAATCATTCACTCATTCACTTAGCAAATAATTTTCACCTCTACGGTGTCTGGCAATGCTTTAGGTGCCAGGAATACAGCAGACAACAAAGTCTGTTCTCAAGGCCAGAGAGGGAGCAAACAGACAATTAACGGCCAAGAAAAATGCCAGTAATAAGTACTTGCAGATGACTCAATTAGGGGGATGTGATAGGGAGTCCCCAAGTGATACCTTTCATTGGAGGGTCAAGGATGATCACCTCTTAAGAGGTGATATAAACTGAGATCTGAATGACAAGAAGCCAGCCACACCAATAAGTTGTAGAATATTGTCACTTGATCATGCCCACCTCTCATCTCTCATCTCTCCAGGCTCTTCCTATGAGTACCCTAATCTTGCTCTGTGCCAAACTGCTTGAAAACACCAGAGTCTTCTTATTCCACCATGTCTGGGCCCATGCTGTTCTTTTTGTCCCCCATAACCCAGTAAGTGTCCCCTTGGTCCCCCTCCCAGAGTTCAAAATATGAACTTCCTCAGGGGGTCTCCATAGGTCAGAAAAGCAGGGTGCTGACCCCAGAACTGGCCCCAATCTCCTCCCTAATCAGAGCCCCAGTGGCTAGCTGTGGGTTTCCTACACACTCAGTCCCAGGAGTATGCTAGTTAAGCATTGCAAAATAACTTGATTGCTCCCTAAGAATCCCCATGGGCCCTTGTTAAAATACAAAATCCTGGTCCCCAATTCAAACCTCTTTAATTAGAATCTCCAGAGGCAACTCTGGACATCAGTTCAATTGTGGAAATATCATCATAGCTGAAGGTATCCTGGTTTTGCAGAAACGTTTATTCTTATTAAAAAAATATTTTTTAGTGTTTATTTATTTGAGGGGGGAAGGGCGGAGAGAGAGAGAGAGATGGAGAGACAGAATCTGAAGCAGGATCCAGGCTCGGAGGTGTCAGCACAGAACCCAATGTGGGGCTAGAACCCATGAACCGTGAGATCATGACCTGAGCCTGAGAAGTTGGAAGCTTAACCGAATGAGCCACCCAGGCAACCCTGCAGAGACATTTAGATACCAGATGCCCAGGATATATCCTAGGCAGGCTCTATACTGAAGGAAGTGCTCTGGGTCAAGTTTGGCACCAACTAAATTTGCCCGCAGTGACCCATCAGAACTGGCAAAAGCACCACCCAAAGAATCTCCTGTGCCTCTGCCATTGAGGAAACCTTTCCTTGCCTCTTGACTAACTCCTGGACCATTTGGTGAGACTGACTTCTAAGTCACATTTTAATTTATGTTTTAGTCCCAGATAACAAAAAGGGTAACTTGTGAGTGGTCAAAGGGTTGGCCTGTGGTTGGCCTCACCAAGTTCCTCTCCCCACCGCAGTTATAATGCCCGGTGGCCACCAGGAAGTTATCTCTCCGGTCTTGTTCCTCGTTGGGAGAAATACCCAGCTCATGAGGCTACTTGACACTAAATGTAATGTTTGTGCACTGTTCACAGACATAGGCGACTGTCTTTATTAACAGCTCTTAGGAGGCAGCTTCAGGCACGTGGCCTGGGAGAGAATCACCTGCAGACGGGGATTTTCTGGCTCGGGTTCATTGGCGGGCCAGGCTGAAGTGCGCCTCCTACGCGGGCGCTGTGAACCTGGTGGTCCCTTTATTTCGGGAGGTCTCGGGCTCATCAGCAGGGAAATGGGGACGAACTACTCTCTCCACGGCCGCCGGGCGCGTCAGCGTGGAGAGCGGGCTGCAGCCGCTCGTGGGGCCGCCCAAGATCTCCACGCACCCCTCCCTCCCCCGAGTAGACAGGACACCGACACGGTCAGGTACCTGAGACTACCCATATGCAGCCGCCCGCGTCTCGGGAACTGGCGGCGCCAAAAGCGTCAGTCCCACGGCGCAAGCGCCGCGAGCGCGGGCAGCGAAGAGGCTCTTCAGGAACCGCGCGCCTACCACCCAATCAGAGCCGGCCTTGCACAAAGCGAATCCCGCCCCCGGGGCGCCGCCACCGAATCCCCTCCCCCTCCCGTGCCCGCCTCGGCCCGCCCACTCCTGCCTGCGCCCCGCCTCGCGCCGTTCTTGGGTAGAGGCTCGCGATTGGTCCATAGGATGGACGCAACCTCTGGTTGGCCGAGACGGAGTCACGAGGACGCCGTCGTCGCCTTTCCAGAGGCGATTACTGGGCAGGCTCAGTCTTTCGCCTCAGTCTCGAGCTCTAGCTGGCAGCCAAGCATACGTGCTCCGGGATATTCTGTACCAGCGGCCGCCATCGCCGTCGCTTGGGTTCCTCTGGACTCGTCTGCGCCACTCGCCCGCCACACACTCCGCCGGCATACGCCGCCATCATGGTGAAGCTCGCAAAAGTAAGAAGCCTGCTTGCGCAAGCATGGACGTCGAGGCCTGCTTTCTGAGGAGGGCGCGCGCGGCGCCGCGAGGAGGAGGGCCTGCGCGCCGTCCCGGGCGCGTTCGAGGGCGCCATGCTGCGGGAAATCTCGCGCGGTTAGCGGGGAGGTCTCGCGTTTTTTGGCTAATCGGTGGCGAGGTGAAGGGCTTCGGCAGGTTCCGCGGGTGGTTGTGGTGGGGCGGAAAGACTTCGAGACTGAGTGGGGAGGGGGCGCCGGGCCTTGGGGTGGAGGGATGATGCCAAACTCCTGCGACGGGCCGAAGCGGGGCCCCGCCTCCTGACGCACGTGCCCCAGCGCGCGGCCCGCCACGTGGGCCGCGCCGCGTGTGTCCCGGCGTCTGCGGAGGGGACCTGGCCGTGAGTTGGGCAGAGGCGGGACTGCTTTAAACGGAGGGCCTGCGGCCTACGGGATGTCGGCTCCGGCCAGACGGGCGGGCACGAGGTGGGCTCCAGGAGGAGGCCCTGCCTCGTGCTTTTTATGCTGTGCTGCGCGCACATGGTGACCTGCGCGGTATCTTCACGTGGCTCCGCGGGGTCTGGAAGGGGCGGGGTTTCCACGGGAAAGAACTTAGGAAGAGCGAAGGTTGTAAGGGCTAGCGTGGTTTTTTGAAAACTTGTCTTAAAGACCCTCACCACCCCGAATTTGGATTCAGGCGAGAGTGTCGGTCGTGGTGCCAGAGTTAACGAAAGGCTTTTTTAAGGTAGTTCCCCCCACGCGGTAAAGAGCTGTGGGTTGTTGGCCGTTAAAATGGGCCAGTTGTCTGTAGTGTTAAAAGCATTCGTGATGTTTGTAAATCACAGGAACAATGGGGGAGCGGGGCTCAAGAGTCTTACCGCTTTACCGTTGACCTCAGTACTAGTTTACCTAGTAGTTCACGTGTCAGTATTTTTATCCAGCAGTCTGAAAAGCGGATTTAAAAAAAGCAGGTGGCTTACTACGCTTAGGAATGATGGGAAAATATGAATGATCTGAGATGTTGGAGGTGTGATGTGCTAATTGTTTGTTTTAGGCTGGTAAAAATCAAAGTGACCCCAAGAAAATGGCTCCTCCTCCTAAGGAGGTAGAAGAAGACAGTGAAGATGAGGAAATGTCAGAAGATGAAGATGATGATAGCAGTGGAGAAGAGGTAATTCTATATAGCTTCATGCCGAGTTGTGTTAAACTACGAAATGGAGAGTTAAAACAGGTGGTATCAGATGTCTGAAAATACTGGCAAAAATAAGATTATATTCATTCATCCATGGTCTGTGGAGATTGTTTCCCAAGCTCTTCATTGGCATGTTGAGATACAGGGTAAGTATTTGAATGAATTTGACAGAAAAGATTTAGAGTCTCCTTTTCCTGTGCTCTCTGTAGGGCTTGGTGCCATATGTTGTATTAAATCGTGACATTTTTCTAGTTTTAGTATGTTAGGCCAACACACTAGATGAATAAACAGCCTGGACTGTTAAGTGTCTAGTAAGTGGCATTGCTGAGCATTGTTTCCAGGTCTCGGTTAGCCTTACCAGATCCTTTCCTAGCCTCCAAGGAGGATTGATTATGAGCTGTGTGATACTAGTTACTGTTAACCTCTTGGTATGGGTTGACGGTGGCCACCTCTCTGTATTAACTGATAACATGCCTGGCTACTGTTTGCTCACGGTAAAGACCACTAATCCCTATATTTTTGCCTAGATTTGTTGAGGATTTGATAAAGGTTTTACTGTTAATTCATTACCTGATGAAACTAGGAGCAAAAAGTGGCTTTGAGTGTAAAATTAAGGTAGACGAATGGAAGTTTTTATCAAGCTTAAGATGCTCACTCTTTATTAATTTTGCAACGGTTGACTGTCCAGTCTATTTGTTACTCATTTTATTTTCTAGTTCTAAGAATGAGCTTTTTATACCAGCACCCACTGTAAGAATCCTAAATGATTAAGTAGTACTTAACAAGTAGAGCTTTCTGTGTGCAAGACTTCTAATAGATATGCCAACTCATAATCTCTCTAACAGTATAAGAGGTTGATGTTATTATCCTTTACAGATGAGGAAAAAAAGTTGAGGCTTAAAAGTTATTTTAAGCTTTTCCTAAGGCTGCTAAAGTGGCAGGTAGGATCCAAACTGACTGTTGTCAGAGTCCATATTAAGCTGTGCCACTTTAAATGCAGTTAGAATGTATGAAGTACAGGAATTCAGAGGTATTTTAACTGTTAAGAGCAGTTTTTTATGCTTCAGTATTGTATTTTATCTGAAGAAGAAGGCTGTGACTTCAGGCACATGGGAGGACCCAATGTCATGGCCCTGTAGTTTAACACACTAACATACATCTAATGTGTGTGGTCTTGAGCCAGAACCAGTGTGAGAATTTAGTACTTGCTCATGGGACCAAGGCACTCTTCGGGATTGGAAACAGATTTATGTTTGGTTTTATTTATTCTTCAGGTTATCATTCCTCAGAAAAAAGGCAAGAAGGCTGCCGCAACTCCAGCAAAGAAGGTGATGGTTTCCCCAACAAAAAAGGTTGCAGTCGCCACACCAGCCAAGAAAGCAGTTGTCACCCCTGGCAAAAAGGCAGCAGCCACACCAGCCAAAAAAACCGTTGCACCAGCCAAAGCAGTAGCAACACCTGGCAAGAAGGGAGCCACCCCGGGCAAGGCATTGGTAGCAACTCCTGGTAAGAAAGGAGCAGCCACCCCAGCCAAGGGAGCAAAGAATGGGAAGAATGCCAAGAAGGAAGACAGTGATGAGGAAGATGACGAGGACAGTGAAGAGGAGGACGAGGAAGAGGAGGATGAAGAGGAGGATGAATTCGAGCCGGCAGTGATGAAAGCCGCCGCTGCTGCCCCTGCCTCAGATGATGAGGACGACGACGACGAGGAGGAAGATGATGAGGATGAGGAAGAGGATGAGGATGAGGATGACGATGGTAAGGAGTTCTTTTGTTTCCGGACTAGTTTTTAGAAGGTGCATTAGAGGTGAGGTTTTGGCAGTAATGCTACACATTCCAGGACGGTCTAGGAGTTAGATGAAAATCCTCCCAGGGATTTTCTGGGGTGTCTGTGGTACAGAAGTCTTAAGTCACCCAAAATGATTGCCTGCCCCTGAGAAAATGTTTAAAATGGCCTATTTTGTGAGTATTTTTCATAAGGTGGGATTTGCTCCCAACAGATCTGTTTACTCCTTTCTGTAACTGCTAAGCACGGTGGCGTTGGTAGGATTGCATTTCTTTTCCTTTAGATTTTCCAAGAACTAAAGTTGGTTTGGGGAGAATTCTTTTGAGTTTTTGAGTAAGTTGCATCTCTTTCAGACTCTGAAGAAGAAGCTATGGAGACCACACCAGCCAAAGGAAAGAAAATCCCTGCAAAAGCCGTTCCTGTGAAGGCCAAGAGTGCAGCTGAAGATGAAGATGAGGAGGAGGATGATGAGGATGAAGATGAGGAGGAGGAGGATGAGGAAGAGGAGGATGATGATGAGGAAGAAGAGGAGGAGGAGGAGGAAGAAGAAGAAGAAGAAGGTAATCAAGTTAGATTCTGAAGTACAGTGATAAAAATTATAGAGGTTACTTGGGGGGAAGAAAAGGCACTTCAATATGTGTGACTACTCACTGGTAACAGTGTTGAAAATCTTGTGTACAGAGCCTATTAAAGAAGCACCTGGAAAGCGAAAGAAGGAAATGGCCAAACAGAAAGCGGCTCCTGAAGCCAAGAAACAGAAAGTAGAAGGTAACTTGCAGAATGGAGGGTAGGGGAAGGGTGTGGCACCTGATCGCACAAGTGATGAACAGCAGAGGGACTTAATACTGAAGCCTGATGTGATATTGTGATGTCTGATGTGCTCTGTAGAAATTTCACGCTGGAAATTTAAGTTCATGCCATACTTTATAAATAGACTGATTTGAATTCCTGTTTTGTACAGGTACAGAACCAACTACATCATTCAATCTTTTTGTTGGAAACCTGAATTTCAGCAAATCTGCTCCTGAATTAAAAACAGGCATTAGTGATATTTTTGCTAAAAATGATCTTGCTGTTGTGGATGTCAGAATTGGTGTGTCTAGGTGGGTATGGAGGAATTCTGCACATTACTCCTGGATTTGCAAGTTTTCAAATATTAGACATTAATGAGTTAAGTTACTAGATTATCAAAACGTAAAATCCCAAATTGAAGTTCCTAAAATCTCCCTTACATTTTGTTACAGCGTTAATTTTTAGTAAGTTACAAGATTTGAATCTTAGGTTTCTAGAAAGATCTGAAACTACTGGATTTGAAGAGATGTAATGGTTCTAACTTCCATTTATTTTGAGAGAGAGCACAAGTGGGGGAGGGGCAGCAAGAGAGGGAGAGAGAGCATCCCAAGCAGGCTCCGAGCTGCCAGCACAGAGCCCAGTGTGGGGTTCGAGCACAGGAAACTGTGAGATCATGGCCTGAGCCGAAACCAAGAGTCAGACGCTTAACCAACTGAGCCACCCAGGAGCCCCTAAACCGGGTTCTTTTGATTGCTGTTAGTATCAGTTGTTAGGAGCAGTATGGCTAATACAGACCTCAAAGGTGAGCTTGCATCAGTTCCCTGATACCTTGCTCTATGGCAGCAGTTTAATAGAGCCTTGACTTCTGTTAAGACCATAGGTTTTTCTTTGCTTAATTCTTGTTTGCATCATCACATCGTCACATTTTGCCTGCCCGGAAGGGATTGTGTAGTCATGTTTTCATGGGTTTTTTTTTCCCCCCATTCGTAATTTTGTATTTTTCATCTTACTGTCTTAAAGGAAGTTTGGCTATGTGGATTTTGAATCTGCTGAAGATCTGGAAAAAGCTTTGGAACTCACTGGTTTAAAAGTCTTTGGCAATGAAATTAAACTAGAAAAACCAAAGGGAAAAGACAGTAAGAAAGGTATGTAAGACTGGGTAATTGTGATAACTGACCTCTAACTTCTTAATGGTTATATATCTAGTTGGGAGCTAGTTGGCCAGGGTAAATAGCTTAACTTTTATTGGTTTCCTTATAATGTGAGGGTTTAAATGAGTTCAAGTGATAAATGTACTGCTTGCCGGTTTTCTAAATTCCCGAGCAAGAATAGACTTCTTTAAAAAAGAATTGGTTAATAGAGGTCTTTCCTCAATAGAACTAGATTAGATCCTAACTACTCTTTTTGTATTCTTTATCTTTTCTCTCTTTGTTTGTCACGTTTCAAAATGTATGATCGTAATCTTTTTTAATTCAAAAAGCATTTAGCACCTGTTTTAGTTTGAGCACTGCTCTGAGTATCCAACACGCAATTTGATTTCACTGGTGACAGCAGCTTGTGTTTTTGCCATTTGCTGCATCTCTATACTTACGTGCCATGTATAAGTGTGTGTACGTATATGTACATGCCTTGTATATCGTAGGATCTCGAATTATTTGTTGAACAGAACTTTTCCGTTAGTTCTTCGGGGAGGGGAGGGTATGTCTTTCAAGCAATACGCTTCATTTGTTTGTTTTTTTTTTTAATCTAGATCGAGACGCAAGAACACTTTTGGCTAAAAATCTGCCTTACAAAGTTACTCAGGATGAATTAAAAGAAGTATTTGAAGATGCTGTGGAAATCAGATTAGTCAGCAAGGATGGAAAGAGTAAAGGGTATGTTTTGTGTGTAAGGAATGTCGACTTCTATTAAAATTAATGTACTTCTCTGATTTTATAAAAGAAATTTTGATCTCACTGTCCTAGGTGTGTGATTGGTGCAAACTAATCTTTAACCAGTGTCTTAACTTTCTACCTGTGCAGTGGGAAAACATACTTTAGGGTCATTGTAAAAGACTTCAAATATATACAAAGTATTGTGAAATGTACCTAGCTTTGTAAGTAATAGCAGTTGTGCAGTGAGATGGGGTTACCATGAACAAGTTTTCTAGGTGTGCTTGGCAACCTTCTGTAGTGGAAGGAAAATTTTAATGGACAAGTGAAACATGGCAGGAAACCAGAACATTTCAGTTCTTCAAGAACATTTTTATTGTACTCATTTGAAACAAGGTTCTGTTGGTGAGATTAGAACATTTGTGTTAACATGGTTTTTTTTGTTTTTGTTTTTTTTTTTTTTTTTTTAATTTTTTTTTTAACGTTTATTTATTTTTGAGACAGAGAGCATCAACGGGGGAGGGTCAGGGAGAGGGAGACACAGAATTCGAAACAGGGTCCAGGCTCTGAGCTGTCAGCACAGAGCCCGACACGGGGCTCGAACTCACGGACCATGAGATCATGACCTGAGCCGAAGTCGGCCGCTTAACTGACTGAACCACCCAGGCGCCCCTACATGGTTTTTTTTTTTTAAAAAATCAGTGTTTTTTAAGTTCTTAATGTCTTTTTATTTTTTTTCTACTGTTGCAGGATTGCTTATATTGAATTTAAGACAGAAGCTGATGCAGAAAAAACCTTGGAAGAAAAGCAGGGAACGGAGATAGATGGGCGATCTATTTCCCTGTACTATACTGGAGAGAAGGGTCAAAATCAAGACTACAGAGGTGGAAAGAATAGCACTTGGAGTGGTAAGAATTTACAGAATTCCAGGATTGATGGAGGGACATCTTTGCATTTTTACTGCTGTTTTTTTTTTTTTTTTTAAGTTCACTAGTAAATTAGATATAGCTCTAGATCGGTCAAGTTCTGTATCTCTATGATAGTAATTCAGTGTCTTGAGTGAGGTGTATGAAGTCGTTTTGCATTGGAACATAGATCTCCCTGTGTGTTTGACCCTTTAAAGGACTTCGATGATATGCGTCTTTAAATTAGAATATTTGTTCTAGGAACGTATAAACAAATAGCTTTTACATATTTAGGTAATAGGAATATAATATTGCATGGTAAGTACTCAGTATGAGTAACAAGTGGAAGTCCACCTGCATGTCCATTGACATGTTAATTCTTCCCAGTCATAGAAGTTCTCTATGAATATGAAGAATAAGGTATAGCTGTGACTGAACTTAGGAACTATTGTTTCAGAGTCTTCATTTGGCTTTTTTTTTCTTTGTAGGTGAATCAAAAACTCTGGTTTTAAGCAATCTCTCCTACAATGCAACAGAAGAAACTCTTCAAGAAGTATTTGAGAAGGCGACTTTTATTAAAGTGCCCCAGAACCAAAATGGCAAATCTAAAGGGTAAAATAATTAGTATGGTTAGGATATTAATTATGGGCTTTAAGAGGCTGAATCATTTTAGCTCACAAATTGGGTATAAAGAGCATCATTTAAGTATCTCTTTGGTGGCATTAGATGTCTGCAGCCCAGCAACTATGTGCTTGGTAACTAACTCTAAGTATTGATTATTATTCTCAGGTATGCATTTATAGAATTTGCTTCATTTGAAGATGCTAAAGAAGCTTTAAATTCCTGTAATAAAAGGGAAATTGAGGGCAGAGCAATCAGGCTGGAGTTGCAAGGACCCAGGGGATCACCTAATGCAAGAAGCCGTGAGTTACGTTTGACATGGTGTTACGTTGAGGGTCGGCCCTCCTCGGTGCTATGCTTCATCATTAACGTTTGTGTTTCCTGTTGCTGCTGAGTGAAAGATACTGGATATGATGATTGATTATCTGAGAACATAACTGATGAAATCCCAAGAAAATTCCTCTAGATAGTCAAGTTCTGATCCAGTGAGGTCTTCTAGCAGCACATTCGCCCACAGTTACTGCCCTATGTGGTGATTGCAACAGCTGCCCGCTTGTGTAGGGATTGCGGTCTTTGCATTGCTTCTCCTTCTTCCCATAAAGGATCTGAGACAGGACCTCAGCTGCTCTGGTGATCGGTATAAACTTGAGATGATTGATCTATGCCTTTTGCTTTAATTGAGCACTAGTTTGCTAAGTTGCTTTTATGTGCCTTTTTTCCAGAGATTTTTAAGTGAAAGGCTAGCTTCTGCTAAGCCGAGTGTTCTTGGCCAGTAGTCCCATACTGGACGTTATTAAAAGCTACCATCTGGTTATTGTGGCTTTAGGTAAAATGTGCGATTTTTCTTCCATAGAGCCGTCCAAAACCTTGTTTGTCAAAGGTCTGTCTGAGGATACCACAGAAGAAACATTAAAGGAATCGTTTGACGGCTCTGTTCGGGCAAGGATAGTCACTGACCGGGAGACTGGGTCCTCCAAAGGGTAAGATGAAAGGAAATACTTGTCCACGTAGCGGAGACCTCCTTTGTAGTATACCTTCTCACTGAGCTCCTTTCTGTCGATTGGTGGCAGTTTATGGATTCGCACGAGAAGAAGAGACAATTCACAGTTAGCGTTATTTTGCCCTCTGTCTTCACAGAGGTATATTCTGCTGATCTGTGAGACATTTCTGGGGGTCGATAAAATGAGTTCCAGCCTTCCACAAGGAAGCCTTTCACTCTGTCACTTGGGTCTTTCCTCCACTGAGCAAATCTACTTCTGTGGAATCACTGTCCCAACATGTGAGGTTAATCTTGGCACTTGGCAGTATGTGTTCTTTCTATAACGAGTAATCTCATTTGGCATTTCAGGTTTGGTTTTGTAGACTTCAACAGTGAGGAAGATGCCAAAGCCGCCAAGGAGGCCATGGAAGATGGTGAAATTGATGGAAACAAAGTTACTTTGGACTGGGCCAAACCGAAGGGTGAAGGTGGCTTTGGAGGTCGCGGTGGAGGCAGAGGTGGCTTTGGAGGCCGAGGTGGTGGCAGAGGAGGCCGAGGTGGATTTGGTGGCAGAGGCCGGGGAGGCTTTGGAGGTAAGGAGGCTGGGCTTCCTCGATGTGTGCGCTGGACACTGGCACGTGTCCTTCACAATGTGTCCAGAGCCCAGGGCAGGGTTCCTGTATCAACCTCCAGGTTGTCACCGATCACTGTGGGGAGGGGAGGACTCCTGGGTGCTTTGTACTCATTCTTCAATGTCTTGGCTTCCTATAGGGCGAGGAGGCTTCCGAGGAGGCAGAGGAGGAGGGGGAGACCACAAGCCACAAGGAAAGAAGACGAAGTTTGAATAGTTTCTTCCATCCCTCTGTCTTTACCCTCTTCTGTTTGAAAGAAAAGGACTCTGGGGTTTTTACTCTGTTACCTGATCAATGACAGAGCCTTCTGAGGACATTCCAAGACAGTATACGGTC
Organism: Panthera pardus; assembly: GCF_024362965.1. Taxonomy (NCBI): domain Eukaryota; kingdom Metazoa; phylum Chordata; class Mammalia; order Carnivora; family Felidae; genus Panthera; species Panthera pardus. The sequence goes on from NW_026526655.1 coordinate 8,323,514, forward strand.
CTGTGGTCTACTTGGAAGTTGGTATAGATAACATTTCAAGGGAGATACCCTGTTGGTTTTGACTGGATATTCATATAAACTTTTTAAAGAGATGAGTGATAGAGCTAATCCTTATCTGTAAGTTTTGAATTTATATTGTTTCTTCCCATGTACAAAACCATTTTTTTCCTACGAATAGTTTTGTTTTTGTTTTTTTGCGTTGGGGGGGTGTAAAGGAAAGCAGAATGTTTTATCATGATTTTTGCTTCAGCAACTTTGGGACAAATTAAAAGTCCTAAACTCTGGTGCCAGACTTGTACTTCCTAGAGTGTCTCCCGGAATACCGCTGCAGGTGGAGCGTGGCGGAGCCAGCTCTGTGGCTCCAGATCACCCCACCCCACCCCCTGCCCTGGAAATGCTCGTTACATTGGGTTCAAGTATCCCGGCTACAAGTTTTGGTGAGATGGTTGGTAAAGTGACTTGAAAGACTTGTTGGAAATCTGCTGTGGCTTATCCTGTTTGTTGCAGGCCTGAGGATCAGGTGTTCTGAAGAAGTACTCTGGAGAGGGGCTAGGAGCACATCGGTCAGGCCTCCTGAAACCTGCAGCTGAGAGCATGGATTCTGGAATTGGCGATAATTCAATAGAATTTGTGCTAGACGAATGGAACGGTGGGGGCTTGGGGATTATGGTGAGCCTGGGGAAGAAAACCAAGTCCAGTAGGTGGGCCCTTGTGTTTTGTAAATCTTCCAACAACCTCTGGTTCAACCAAGTAAGGGCTTTGGTATTACACGATACTCAGTATTCACTAATTTACCCCTTATTCCCTCTAGCACTACTAATAATCAAGGGCCCCAAGGTCTGTGCCAGCAGATTAACAGGATTACTGAATGATGCCCTAGATGCTGCGGAGCAGAGATGTTAAAACAGCCATCCAAAAAGCCCATGGACTCTAACCACCTGTTTTAGACTAGTCAAAGTGCCAAATCAAAATGTAGGTGGGTGTCTGGCTGGTAGAGCATGTGACTTTTTAGTTTCAACACTTTGAGAGTGCAAGAACCCCAAGCACGCTCTGAGCTGTCAGCGCAGAGCCTGACCTGGGACTTGATCCCACAAACCGTGAGATCATGACCTGAACTGAAATTGAGTGGGATGCTCAACTGAGAGAGCCACCCAGGTGCCCCATTAAAAACCATTAAAAAAAAAAAAAAAAAAAAATCTTGATTTGGCTCAGGTCATGATCTCTGGGGTTTGTGGGATTGCCTGCTTGGGGTTCTCGGTCCTCTCTGTCTGTCCCCTGCTTGTGCTTGCTCTCAAACATTTAAAAAACCAACTCTTGCATTTTAGCCAAATAAAATATTTTTGAGAGCAGGGGAGGGGCAGAGAGAGGAGGACAGGATGGAAGTGGCCTCTGCGGACCGCTTGTGACGCGTAACCAATGGAGTCACCCAGGTGTCTCTTACAATACATTTTTAATGTGAGTGTACAAAGAAAAGGGGCTCCAGGGTGGTTCAGTTAAGTATTTGACTTCTGCTCCGGTCATGATCACAGGGTTCATGAGTTCAAGCCCCACGTCAGGCTCTGCTGACAGCTCAGAGCCTGGAGCTCTCTTTCTGCCCCTCCCTTGCTCACGTTCTCTCTTAAAAATAAACATCAAAAAAGTGTTTTTGTAAGTAAATGTTCGTTTTAGGCCTCGTTGAGTTTCACTGTGGGTTAAGGAAATCTCAGCTGTATGCATATTTTTTGCAGCTTAAGCTAGTCTTGTGGATATGGGGGATAGCTATGATGGCCTGCTTTGAGGGTGAGCGCACCAGTGGAAGCTTGTTGCTGCTATGAAGGTCAAGCCAGCAAGCAGATGTTCTTGGATAAACTTAAAAAAAAAGCTTGGCAGCCTGTGTTTCTCTGGATTCAAAAGTTGCTGTTCACTCAGTGGAGTTCAGACTGCCTAATGTCAAAATTTGCATCTGGGCAAAACAGTGTCCCAAAACTGGGCTAGCAAGGCCTGTGAGGTTGGTGTTTGCGTCTCCTGAGGCCTAGCAAAGGAGGATTCTAGGGCTGTCGTGACCCTACAGCCTTCTCTCGTGTAGGTGCTTGCCTTGGTTGGCTACTCTACCTGGCAGGCCTAGAGGTTTAAATAAACCTGAAAAGTTATTTGGCCATTAGGAACAGAGACCAGGGTTGCTATGAGTCCAGGCCCAGCACAGCCAGTGCTTAAGTACCTGTTACTAAATAGGACTTCACAGCCCTAGAGGTGTGGGGTGTCTGTGGGTTCCCTTGCTGAAGGGAAGGGAAACGTATTCCACCATTAGAATTGCTCTTGGGGTGTCTGGCTGGTGCAGTCAGTTAAGCATCTGACTTTGGCTCAGGTCATGATCTGGTTTGTGAGTTCAAGCCCCAAATCGGGCTCTGCTGTCAGTCCTGAGCCCACTTCGGATCTTCTGTTCCCCTCTCTGCCCCTCCTTTCCTGTCTCAAAAATAAACATAAAAATCTAGAATCACTGTACACATCTACTTTAATAAGCGAATGCTGCTGATGGTGTGCCTTCCCTCAGGCCCTTCCCTCAGCCCCTCCATACACCTGATGTGGGCGGAAAAGTAAGGTTCGTTCTCCCTTTCTGCTGTTCGGTTCCTCACCATTAAATCGGGGACCGTCTAGTCCTGTTACTACTGGTTGTTCCAGGGGGTGGTGTGCTGACTTGTGTGGAATGGAGAGGAGGTTGGAGGGTAGTCCTTCACCCTGGAGGGCGAAGGAGGAGCATTAATGCTTACCTTTAGGGACTAGAATCCTGCAAATGTCTTAATTCTTCCCTCCCGGACACTGGTCTGGTCTCCAGGTTGGTGGGCTGGGTGAAGGTTTTGCAGCCATTTTAGAAAAGCAGCTCCCGTTGGCAAATGGTTGTCGCCACTTCTGTCATTCTTCCAGTAGGTGGCAGCACATCCACAAGGATGTGGAAACCTAAGGCTGCGTTTCAGGGCAGTGTGTTTTTTTTTCTTTTACTTTTTTTTTTTTCTTCTGTTTCATTTTATATTAGAGACTCTGAAGCACACTCCAGGCTCCGAGCTGTCAATGCAGAGCCTGAAGTGGGGCTCGAACTCACCAGCAGTGAGATCATGACCTGAGCCAAAGTCGATGGAGCCTCCCAGGTGCCCCATGGTGTTTTGTTTTTTTTTTAATGTTTATTTAACACATTAAAGAGAGCGCACAAGCGAGGGAAGGGCAGAGAGAAAAAAATCCCAAGCAGGCTCTGTGCTGTGCTGTCTGTGCCCAGGAACTGGAAGATCATGACCTGAGCCGACATCAAGAGTTGGACACTTAACTGAGCCACCCAGGTGCTCCCAGGCCAATGTGTCTTTAACTTCAAATTTACACTTGGATTAAGTGATGGGGCTTGGGAGTCTGCAGGAAGTCCACTCAGCACACTAAGAGATGCTGTGGAATGCACAGAGAACTCAATTTCATGGAATGGTTGGCCTGTGCCCTTTCCCAGAGGTATCCCATTCTTGTAGGCTTGGTTCACTGTCTCTTTGTATCTCAATCTGTTTCCCCTCAGCCTAAAAAAGTGCCAAAAGTTTTCTCGTCAAAAGAATTGTCCCCTGACCCGACCTCCCCACCCAGCTGTTGCCGCTTGCCTTCATTGCCAAACTTTGAGAAGGACCACACTCCTGCGTCCCACTCCTCGTCCCTAGCATTGTGACTTACGTCCCCTTGCTTCCTTGCAGCATTTGACAGATGAGCCCTCCTTCCTGCCTGAAACTCCCTTCCCCGCCCTTAGAAAACCTGGGCAGACAGTAGAGCGGTGTGCGCTGTGACCCTCTGTGACCCTTGGCTGAGGTGGAGAGGGGAAGAGCAAGCAGCCCTCGGCTTAGAGCCTTTCAACAGGCTCATTCTCTCCAGTTTCTAGATAGGAGCCAGTGGCTATCCCCCGCAGTTCAGGTAACCCAGCAACGCCGGGAAAAGGCCTGGAGAGTTCCTCTACTGCTGGGCCCTCCACGTGGAAACATGAAAAGCACACATGTATCCTGCCAACCTCTGAGTAGAGGGGCTTGATGTCATTGTTCTGTCCCGTGGGCCTAGGACAGTGCCTGACATGCAGTAGGTACTCAGTAAGTGATAAACGGAACCCCGGAGAAAGTCCTTCCCCCAAATGCAGGGAAAGCTGTGATAGCAGCAGGAGAGAACCTAGGCCAGGAGTTCTTAACATTTGCATGTAGGGGGTCCTGGTAAAGACTTTGAACCTCTCAGAATAACGTTCTCAAGATTATTTGCTTTAAAAGAAAGGATTACAAGGGAAACCAATTATATTGAAGTAAATTTATTAAAGTATTTATGCACAACTTTTGTGATAGAATTATATGTGTTCACTAATGCATTAGATAAGATGTATTTGCATTTAAAATACAGTTAAGTTAGGGTTTGATTCTGGTAATGATGGAGTGTGTGAAAACAGACCGTTCTGTTAACAATTATAAACTGTACAAAATATAAATCAGCTTTTAAAGTTGTTGGACAGATAATACCAGATAGAAACTGAAGCAGATGTCTATCATCCTTAGAAGACAAGGGTACTGAGTGAGATCCATGTTTAGTCAGTTTTCTCCTGTTGGGTACCCATGAGTTAGCATGGATCCCCAGACACAGAGTTTAATCAGAAAGGGGGCCTGTCTTATTGCGCTGAGGAGTCCGTTTGGAGTTTAAGTCTGGAAATTTTCCTGAAAATAAAAGACACACTGAGCCATAAGACCTGCACACTTAACTGCCTTCAAATTCTCAGCCAAGTCCTACATTGTGTATGCACAGGCCAAGATTCTAACGAGCCCAGGGGAAAACAACTGGAAAGTTAACAGAGCTGGCTATAGATGCCAGCAGCTGCCGAGTGCTGGGGAGGCAGAGTTTGGAGTTCAAATTCTGCCCAGTTAGATAGAGGCTTCTAATAAGCACTGCAAGCTTTTCTCTGAGACTTAGAAAGGTCACAATTCAAAAGTAACAGCCACATCCCACACCTAAGGACTGAGCCTAGGATGCGGGGCAAAACGCAAAACCAAAATAGGCTCACCCTAACAAAGCCTCAAGCCTGAAACTGAGCCCCTCCTCATGCTCAAGATGACGTGTTAGGAATTTAATTGCCTACAAAACTCAACAGTGTTCAGAGAAGGATAATAGAAATCAGACTGTCTACAGTGCATCATCCACAATGTCCAGTAAGCAAAAAATTGCTAGGGGCACCTGGCTGGCTCAGTCTGTAGGGCATGTGACTCTTCATCTTGGAGTCATGAGGTTGAGCCCCACCTTGGGCATAGAGCTGACTTTTAAAAATTACTACAGGGGCGCCTGGGTGGCTCCGTCAGTTAAGCGTCCGACTTCAGCCCGGGTCATGATCTCAGCTCATGAGTTCGAGCCCCACGTTGGGCTCTGTGCTGATGGCTCCGAGTCTGGAGCCTGCTTCGGATTCTGTGTCTCCCTCTCTCTCTCTCTGCCCCTCACCCACTCTCTGTCTCTCTCTCTCTCAAACATTAAAAAAAAATTAAAAATTACTAGACATGCAATGAAGTATGAAAATGTAGTCCGCGATCATAAAGTCGATAAACACATAACTCACATATTGAAATATGAAGGCAAAGACTTCAATCATAAATATGTTAAACAATTTGCAGAAGAGGAGTATATATAATAAAGAAATGGAGGTGTTTCTGGAGAGCTATGAAAACTCTAAGAAGGGAACCAAATGGAAAGCCTAGAACCGAAAAACAAAATATCTCAAAAAATTCACTAGAAGGGCTTAACAGCAGAAGAAAGGATCAGTTAACCAGAGGACAGTTCAATAGAAATTATTGACAGAGTTTGGCACACGCTATCCCAAAATACAGCAGCAGCTTGGCATATTGAGTATTTCAAGCGGAAGGAATGTGAGAGCAGATTCCGGAAGGACTCTGTGACCTTCCCTGAGGCGGGTCATAGGCCCTTCAGTGAAAGGAGCACCCTTATCTCTGAAGACAGGGACACCAAGAGGAGATGAAGGAATGGGATTTGCCCCCGTTGCATGAACTCAGGTCACACCTTCTCTTTCTTTGGTCCTGTCACATGTTCCCACGACCCTCCACTCTTTCTTTTTTTTTATTTTTTGAGAGAGAATGAGCAGGGGAGGGGCAGACAGAGAGGGACAGAGAGAATTCCAAGCAGGCTCTGCCGTGTCAGCACAGAGCCCGATGTGGGGCTCGAACCCACGAACCGTGAGATCATGACCCCAGCAGAAAGCAAGAGTCGGATACCAGGCGTGCCCACAGCTCTCCACTCTTTGTCAAACTTAACAACAGTTAGGCTTCACTGCTTAGGTCTTCATTTCCTTGTGAAGGCTCCCGTGGCACGTAAAACTTACATTAAAGAAATTTGTGTGATTTTTCTCTTGTTAACTTATCTGTTGTTACAGGGGCTCCAAGCCCAGAACTTCCCCTACACTATCCAAACTGAAGCTCAAAGAGAAAAAAGATTGGGGAAAAAACTGAAGAGAGCCTCAGTGACCATATCAAATTGCCTCATGTACGTGTAATTGAGTCCACGGAGGACAGGAGAGAATGAATGGAGCTGAAAAATATCTCTTTGAAAAATAATGATTGGAATTTTCTAAATTTGATGAGAACCAACCCCCAGAGCCAAGAAGAAAGCCACACCTCTGCACATCATAACCGAATTGTTCAAAAACAAAGACTAAAACAGCCACTCAATAAAGACCTATTACCTGCAAAGGAACACGGGTAAGAATAATGGCTACATTCTTATCAGAAAAATATAAGACAGTGGATGATATCTTTAAAAACTTTTTTTTTAAGTTTATTTATTTTGAGAGAGAGAGAGAGAGAGAGAGAGAGAGAGTGCACAAACATGGGAGGGACAGAGAGAAGGAGAGAGAGAATCCCAAGCAGGCTCTGCACCATCAGCACAGAGCCGGATGCGGGGCTTGAACTCACGAACGGTGAGATCATGACCTGAGCTGAAGTTGGACACTTAACCAACTAAGCCACCCAGGCGCCCCTGTGCAATTTTTACTTTTAAAACTGAGCATCAGCTTTCCAGGGACACAAAATACAAATTTTAAATAAACACTCCACAATGGAAGCAGGTCAATTCCAGATAAAATCCTACAGGTTCTGCTGATTGTCTCACCAAGAGGCAGGGCTCAAGTCATTATTAGGAGAAAATTTTATTTCTAAAGTGTCATTTTACATGCAGAGATGTCTATTAAACATCACGATCATACCAGGGAGGAGGTGGGGGGCGGGGGGGGGGGGAGATGGGTTAAATAAGTGATGGGGATTAAAAAGTGCACTTGTGACGGCCACTGGCTGTTGTACGTGCATTTTGAATCACTAAATTCTACACCTGAAACTAATTTGATACTGTATGTGAACTAACAAATTTAAAGTCAAAACCTGTAAAAGTAAAACACATCACAATTAAACGTGCCAAAGGAGAAGCCAAATGTCAAAATGCCTCCTTTAATCCGCCCAAACATCTCAAATCCACCCTTTGCTGACCTTTCATAACCCCATTTTTTAAAGTTAAAAAAAACTTTCATGTTTATTTTATTTATTTTGAGGGGGCGGGAGGGGCACAGAGGGAGAGAGAGAATCCCAAGCGGGCTCCGTGCTGTCGGTGCAGGGCCCGATGCGGGGCTCAATCTCACGAGCTGTGAGATCGTGACCTGAGCTGAAATGGAGTCAGACGCTCTTAACTAACCGAGCCACCAGGGTGCCCCTAAAATTTTTTTTTCTTACACAAGAGAAGGTGGACTGATACACGTTGGTAGATGCCAACCGTCTATACGCACATGGAGACGCAGTGTAATCTCTTAGCCCACAGACGGAGATAGGAGGGGAAAAGCTAGACTTCTATGCCCTTCTACACAGGGGCCTAGTGCCCTTCAGCGGCCAGTGAATTAAGGGAGCAGAAGGTGGTTTGGTTTTGTTCCCCGCTCCCCGGTGGTGTTGATTCCATAAAGTTTTTGTTGAGACAGGAAGGGATGAAAATGAATTTGGAACAGAAAGGAGTAGAGATTTTTCCCGCCAATGTATTCTGCTCAAGGTTTTTTCCTCCCCAGATAGTTGAGAGCCTTTGCTGGTGTAAAAGAGAGAAACGGGACCTCAAAAAACAGGGCGACAGAGCACAAGAGGAGGGGGGGGGGGGGGGGAAAGGCTGCAATTTGCTCCCAGGAACTGGAGACGATTTAGGAAGGAAGGCTGGAATCCATCCCTGTTCCATGAGTCGGCTTCTCCCTCCTCGTCCTTCCCCTTCCTCCCGCTCAACATCATCTTCATCCTCACTTTGTCAATATCTTCCATTCCTCCTCCTCCGTCATCATCTTCTCCTTCCTCTTCTTCATCATCCACGTCGGGAGCCAAGGAGTGCTGCCATGGATTTGCCACATGTCCTCTCTGATTGCCCCGCCCCACTCACCCGCACCTGCGCAGACTGGTCAGTAAACCAGAGGAGGACACCCTCTGGCTCCCACGCTCTCTCCTCCTGCTGGCTTGATTCTGAGTCGGACTTGAACGTTTTGCCAAATCCTTTCCAGATTTCCACTTGACTTCCGTGAGCCCTGGGGGTGGATCAACACTCCGATGAACTTCTTTGGAAAGCACTTTGTTTTCGAAGTGAGGTTTTCACCAAGATAAAAATCTATTCTGTCACCTGATTTAATACCTTGAAGTTCTGTCGCTTCCACTCTTGGCGAACAATGCTCACATCTTCATCCTCCTCCCTAAGCGGTGCAGATACTTGAGGATGGCTGACAAATGTCGTTCCCCCCAGATGTGGAATTTGGGCCACCAGCTCCGACCCCTCCTGAAAAAATGGTTGGCGGGGTTTGTTATGTTTCTGTTGTCTTTGCAAAGTCTCCTTACTGGCTTGGCCATTAAGTCTGACTATTGCATTTTGTACTTCATCCATATGTTCAGTTGCTTCTTGCTGTTCTTTTTCTGAGGGCTCGTGCGCCCCCTTGTGGTTAGCGTCGGGCGCCCTTTCATGGATTTTGGCCCAAGGTGCTGCTCAGGGTCTCGTGCGGACCGGAAGAGAAGGGCAGGCAGAGGGGGGCCCACTCGGCTCTCCAGTCCGCGCACCACCCCGCTCTCGGGCGCCGCCCTGGCGGCCGCTACTCGCCGCTCCCTCCCTCGCCACACGCGCGGCTGCTGTCCCGGCGGGAGCCTCCTCCCATGCATCTTCCTCACCGCCAAAATAACTGCAGCAAAAGATGAGAAGACATTGCGAGAACTGAAATAACTAGGGAACTGGAGAGATATACCCCGTTTGTGGATGAGAAGACACAATATTGTTAAGACGTCATCCTCTCCAAATTTATTTATAGATTCAATCCAATCATCAGAGTCTCGGCAACGTTTTTAGTGGACGTTGACAAGATGACTTAAAAGCTTATATGGAAATGCAAAGGACTAGAATAGCTAAAATGGCCTTGAAAAATAAAAGAAACAAAGCTGGAGGACTCACACTAAATGAATTCAAGATTTATTAGAAAGCTGCAGAAACCAAGGCAGTGCCTTACTGTTGTGGGGATAAATATATCAATGAAATAGAGAAGGTATTCTGGAAGTAATTCCTCATATATTGATTTGATTGATTTTTTAAAATGGCATTAAGGCATTCAATGGGGGGAAAAGACAGTCTTCTCAACAAATAGTGTTTAGAAAACTAGGTTATTTATATTTAAAAAAAAAATGAACCTCAACTTTTACTCCACCCTATATATAAAAATTAATGCACGGTGGATCACAGACCTGAATACAAAACATAGAACTACAAAACTTCTAGAAGAAAACAAAGGAGAATATCTTTATGGCTTAGGGTAGGGAAAGATTTCTTAGGATACAAAAGGCATTAACTATAAATGGGGAAAAATGTTAAATGGGACTTCATCAAAATTAAAATGTCTGCTCATCGGGGGGCGCCTGGGTGGCTCAGTCGGTTAAGCGTCCGACTTCGCTCAGGTCATGATCTCACGGTCCGTGAGTTCGAGCCCCGCATCGGGCTCTGTGCTGACAGCTCAGAGCCTGGAGCCTGCTTCAAAATCTGTGTCTCCCTCTCTGTCTGACCCTCCCCCATTCATGCTCTGTCTCTCTGTGTCTCAAAAATAAATAAACATTAAAAAAAAAATTAAAATGTCTGCTCATCGGAAGGCACTTTTTGTTTGTTTTATTTATTTATTTATTTTTTAAAGATTTTCTTTTTTTTTAAATTTTTTTTAACGTTTATTTATTTTTGAGACAGAGAGAGACAGAGCATGAATGGGGGAGGGTCAGAGAGAGGGAGACACAGAATCTGAAACATGCTCCAGGCTCCGAGCTGTCAGCACAGAGCCGGACGCGGGGCTCGAACTCATGGACCGCGAGATCGTGACCTGAGCCGAAGTCGGCCGCTTAACCGACTGAGCCACCCAGGCGCCCCTATTTATTTATTTTTAAGATTTTATTTTTTAAAGCAATCTCTACACCCATCGTGGGATTCTAACTCACAACCCAGAGATCAAGAGTCGCACGCTCCACTGACTGAGTCAGCCAGGTGCCCCTCATCAGGAGACACTGTTAAGAAAATGAAAAGACAACCATAAGTTGGGAGAAAATATTCACAAATGAATTCCCGATAAAGGATTTGTACCCATAAACTATACAGGATTACAAGTCCTCAAGAAAAAGATAACCCAATAAAAAGACTAGTCTTAAACAGACACTTTATAAAAGAAGACATCTGAATTTGCAAAAAAAAAAAAAAAAAAAAGCACATGAAAAAGTGCTCAACATCATTAGCCATCAGAGAAATACAAATCAAAACCACAAAGAGATACCACTGTCTACCCACCAGCATGGCTAAAGTTAAGACTACTGGCAGGGCAAATGCTGTCAAGGCTATGGAGCCAAATCTCTTACTCATTGCCAGTAAAATGTCAAATGGTACGGCCATTTTGGAAAGTGGCCGTTTATTATAAAATTCAACATACAGCTACACCGACAGTTTATAATACTGTAAAGTTAAACATATACCTACGCTATGACTCCAGTTCTGTTTCTAAGTATTTACTCAGGAGAAATTAAAATGTGTCCACACACACAAAAATTGTATGAAAATGTTTGTAACAGCTTTCTTTTTTTCTGGTATAAGTCCAGAAAATCTTGATTTGGATAGATATATATCTAAGCGTCCAAGGCTTGCTTCACTAGGTGAAGACAGGGTTTTCTCAAAGAATAGTAACATTCTGGGGTGCCTGGGTGGCTCAGTCGGTTAAGCCCCCGACTTCAGCTCAGGTCCTGATCTCATAGTTCATGGGTTTGAGCCCTACATCGGGCTCTGTGCCGACAGCTCAGAGCCTGAAGCCTGCTTGGGATTCTGTTCTCTCTCTCTCTGCCCCTCTCCTGCTCACTCTGTCTCTCTGTCTCTCTGTCTCTCTCTCTCTCTCTCTCTCAAAAATAAATATTTAAAGACATTAAAAAATAAAAAAGAACTTGTTCTTTAAAAGCCAGTGAGAAGCCCTCTATAAACTGTTTTCCCATTTCCTCGTAAACTTTTTCAAATGCAGTGATGGAGGGACCTGCTTCCGACAGAGTTGATGACTTTGATGAATGTTGACAACACATCTCTCAGAGATATTGGGCAAGTCTCTACTGCCTGTGCCGGTCTGCGTAAAAAGCATCGAGCGATGACGACGTGCAGAGCTCTCTTTATCACTCGAGTTTGCAAAATAAGCTTTGCGGGAGGTCCATCTGGCCAGAGAATGAAGCGTTTCTTTCCAGGCACAACCGATTTGGCAAAAAACGTGTTTAGCGCTTCCAAAACGTCGACAGCCTTTGTAGTTTGCACGGGGCGACTCACAAAGTAAGAAAGCGGCAGCGCGTCCCTCGTGACCAAAAGCAAGGAGATGCCCCCTCGCTGAGAGGGGTCTGCGGTTTCGTCCATTTGCCTGCTGGAGGGGAAAGCGAGGCTGTTTCCTCAACGACCTGCTTCCACTGGTAAAAGAAAGGTCATCTATTCTAGAACATATCACACCGTTCGACAAGGAACTGCTTCCACTGCTGTCCTCTGATCCAACCCAAAAAGTAGCTCGTTAATTTCCTCGCGCACGCCCTTGCCTTCCACACGTCTCTCGAACAGTGTGGGAGATTTGTCTTCGGCTGAGCAGTTTCAGAGCCCGCGGCAGTAAAAGCTTATTGTGAGCCCATCCAGTGTCGGGAGTGTTCCAACTTTTCCCGAATTGAGCTCTCCTTAAACAAAACCCCCTGCATCTTTAAATGCATTTTTTTTGGGAGGGCCAGACGTGCCATGCCCTTTCAGTGTCGCCGGTTTTATTCTCCCATTCATTCGCGAGATTTTTCCAGCACAAGAACACTGGCTCTTGTGTTCTGTCATGTTCGTTATTAAACGTGAAGCGGGATAATACGTAGCTTTTATCATAGTCCTCTGTCTTCAGTATTGCAGCTACAGCGTGGTTTCGTCCAGTGACTGTGATGGCCTTTTGATGTCTCAACCTGGCTAGGCTACAGCCCCCAGTTCTGGAGTCAGAACTAGCCTAGGTGTTGCCAGGAAGGTGTTTGGTGAGGTGATGAAAGTTTATAGGCAATTGATGTTAAGAGAGATTATCCTACATAATCTAAGGGGGCCTAATTCAAACAGTTGAAAGGCTTTAAAGAGCAGGGTGGAAGATTCCCGAAAGAAGAAATTCTGCCTGTGTAGTTCAACTCTTGTGGGCGTGGAGTTCTAGCCAGCCCTTCCTGACGGGTTGCCCTTGTGGATTCTGGGCTTGCCAGCCCCCTCTGGCAGCCCCCACAGTCGTGAGAGGCAGTTCCTTGTAATACATTTCAGTATATACAGCTGACCTTCATTATTCTTAGATCTCATATTTGCAAGTTCAACTACTGATTACAATTTAGTATATCCATGGGGCGCCTGGGTGGCTCAGTCGGTTAAAGCATCCGACTTTGGCTCCGGTCATGATCTCATGGTTCGCGGGTTCGGGCCCCGGGTCGGGCTCTGTGCTGACAGCTCAGAGCCTGGAGCCTGCTTCAGATTCTGTGTCTCCCTCTCTCTCTACCCCTCCCCACTTGTCCTCTTTCTCTCTCTCTCAAAGATTAATAAAAAATAAAAAAGATATAAAATTTAGTATATCCATACAATGAAATACCACTCAACAATGAAAAGGAGCTGTTGAGGGGCGCCTGGCTGGCTCAGTCCATACAGCATACGACTCTTGATATCTTGGTTGTGAGTTCAAGCCCCACATTCAATGTAGAGCGTACTTAGAAAAAAAAAAAAAAAAACAAACAAGACTGAAAAGGAGCTATTGATATGCACAACAGGGTGGGTGGATTTGTAAATAATTATGCTAGGTAAAAGCAGTTAGATGAAAAAGAGTAGGTGCTATATAGATGATTGCACAGCTATAAAATTCCAGAAAATGCAAACTGATCCATGATGGTAGGAAGCAGATCAGTGGTTGCTGAAGACCAGGGAAGGGAGAGGGGGAGGCAAAGAAGGAAAGAAGGGAGAGAGTGCCTAGGGGCACAAGTGATGGGTGGTCCGCTCTCTTGACTGTGGTCATGGTTTGACATGAGTATGCATGTCAGACTTATTACGTTATCCACTTTCAGTACGTGAAATTATTGTATGTCCGTATGTTTCAATAACGGCATAAAAGACTCCCCACATTTTGGTTAGAATTGTATTAAAACACTAACATTAATTTGGAAAGACCGACATTCTTACAACCGTCAGTTTTCCATCCTGGAACAGGTGACTTATATCACTAAGAAAAAAATTTACCTTTCTTCACACATCTCTTACATTTATTATTAAGGCCAATCCAAATAATGTTTTTTCTTATCCTAATAATTTTTTAAAGGAGAATTGCATGTTTCTTCTCTTATTTTATTAAAAAAAATTTTTTTTCAACATTTTTTATTAATTTTTGGGACAGAGAGAGACAGAGCATGAACGGGGGAGGGGCAGAGAGAGAGGGAGACACAGAATCGGAAACAGGCTCCAGGCTCCGAGCCGTCAGCCCAGAGCCCGACGCGGGGCTCGAACTCACGGACCGCGAGATCGTGACCTGGCTGAAGTCGGACGCTTAACCGACTGCGCCACCCAGGCGCCCCTAAAAAAATTTTTTTAAGTTTCTTTATTTTGAGAGAGAGAGAGTGTGTGAGATAGCGGGGGAGGGGCAAAGAGAGAGGGAGAGAGAGAAAATCCCAGGCAGGTTCTGCACTGTCAGCACAGAGCTCAACTCGGGGCTCGAACTCAAACCATGAGATCATGATCTGAGCCGAAATCAATCGACGCTTAACCAACTGAGCCACCCAGGCGCCCCCTAGTAATGTTTTTTCCTGGTTATTTTGATAGAGTCTTTCCCACCATTATGTAATCTAATTGAATGTTATTAACATATCAGAAAACATGTCTTAGGGCACCTGGGTGGCTCAGTGGTTAAGTGTGTGACTCTTGGTTTCCACTCAGGTCATGATCTTGAAGTTGGTGGGTTCGAGCCCCGCGTTGGGCTCTGTGCTGACAGCTGAGAGCCTGGAGCCTGCTTCGGATTCTGTGTCTCCCTCTCCCTTTGTCCCTCCCCGCTTGTGCTCTCTCAAAAATAAACATTTAAAAAGAACAAAAAAACCACATGTCTATTCTTCTCGCATTTAGTCTCTTTGCTACACTGTCATAAGTGTGACGCATTTCACTTGATTTGGTTTTTCTGTAGTAGTCAACTGTGTCATCTGCAAATCACATAACTTCCTTTTCACTAGTCCTATTTCTCGTGTCCGTTTTCTTGTTTCACATCTTTTTGCTTTGTGACTTCCAGACCTAGTTAGCTCATGATTGTGGCCTCGAGGGAATACGTTTGATCATGCTGAGAACCACCCAAGTGTTTTACCATTACATAGGATGCCACCTTTTATGTTCAAATTGATGTTTTAAAAAAATCTTTTGGGGCGCCTGGGTGGCTCAGTCGGTTAAGTGTGCAAATCTTGATTTTGCTCAGGACATGATCTCACCGTCATGAGATCCAGCCCTGAGTTGGGCCAAAAGCCAGGCATGGAGTCTGCTTGAGATTCTCTCTCTCAATCTCTCTCTCTCTCCTGCCTCTCCCCTGCTTGCTTACCTGCATGATCTCTCTCAAAAAATTCAAAAAATAAAAATAAAAATAAATTTATTAGAGACATTGTCAAGCACATATTAAAGTAGAAAGACCAGAAAAAAGAACCTGCTACCCCACGGCCCCCAGCTTTGTCCAAATTTGTTTCATTTGTCCCTCATCCTTCCCACAACCCTCAGAAATTTTTGAAATATATTTTCTATATTATATAATTTCATCCGTATTTCCAATTTTCCCAATATTTTGTCCACATATTTCCAACATTATATTAATTTGTTTAAGATATTTCAATATGTATCTTTAAAGGTTAATGATTCTTTTAATAAAACAATAATTCCATTATCACATCTTACAAGTTAAACATTAATTCCTTGCTGTCATCAAATATTCAGTGTTCAGATTTCCTTGATTAGCTCATCATTTTTTTTTTTTTTTTCACTTCCCTTATCAAACCTGCATTCAAAGGAGGCACACATGGCTTTGGAGTTTCTTTCTTTCTTTCTTTCTTTCTTTCTTTCTTTCTTTCTTTCTTTCTTTTTGAGTTTATTTGTTTTGAGAGAGAGAGAGAGAGAACGGAGGAGGGGCAGAGAGAGAGGGAGAGAGAGAATCCCAAGCAGACTCTGTGTTGTCAGCTCAGAGCCCATCTTGGGGCTCAATCCCATGAACTGTGAGACCATGATCTGAGCTGAAATCAAGAATCAGACGCTCAACTGACTGAGCCACCCAGGAGCCCCTGGAGGCTCTTTCAGTCTGTGAATTTTCCTTCCCTCTTTTCATTTTTCTTGCTGTTTGTTCATCGATGACATCAAGTAATTTGCCTGCAGAATGGGCCTCCTCTTGGTTTTGCTGATTACATCCCTGTGGGTGGTGTTTACCATGTTCTCTGCCCCCTCGTATTTCTAGACAATAGATCAGATTGAGGTTCAGTTTTTTGGACCAAGTATAGGTGGAGTCACTGGGCAGGTCTCCGGGACCCAGACTCTGAGAGGGAAATTTGCAAAAGGAGGTTTACTGGGCAGGGCTCTCAGGCTCAGCTCCTGGGGGTGGGGGGAGGAAGGGTGGGAGGAGGAGGGGAGAGGGGGGAGGAGGGGGGAGAGAGGGAGATGGGGGACAGGAACAGCTGGGCTGGGATGCAGCTGAAATGGAGGTCTCAGTTCCCATGGGAGCTCTGGAGCTGGGACTATCCCTCAGATTGTTCTGGATGGAGGCAGGGGTAGGGCTTTTGTACCCTCTCATTGGCCTGTCTCTGGGGTGGCGGGAGTACAACCTGTGGCCAGCCTCCAGGAAGGGACCCAGCACTGGGCTCTGTGCTGACAGTTCAGAGCCTGGAGCCTGCTTGGGATTCTGTGTCTCCCTCTCTCTCTGCCCCTCCCCGGCTCACGCTCTGTCTCTGTCCCTCAAAAATAAATAAACATTAAAAAAAAAATTTTTTTTTAATTATCTATCATCTATCTACTATTGTGGTAAAATATACATTACACAAAATTTGTCATTTTAATCTTTTTAAAGCGTACAGTTCAGTGGCATTAAATACATTTACAGAGCTGTGCAACCATCACCAGCATCCAACTTCAGAACTTTTTCATCATCCCCAACATAAATTCTGTGCCCTTTAAACACTCCCTCCTCTCCTCACTTCCCTTGGTAACCTCGACTCCACTCTCTGTCTCTATGAATTTGGCTACTCTAGGTACCTCATGTAAGTGGAATCAGACGGTATCTGTCTTTTTGTGTCTGTTCTATTTCACTTAGCGTGAGGTTTTCATCCGTGTTGCAGCGTGTATGTACCACGTTGTGGCAATTTCATTCAGTTATCCCACTGTATGGATAGACCACGTTTTCTTTATCAATTCATCTACTGATGGACTTTGGGGCCTGCTTCCACCTTTGGGTTATTGTGAATAATGCTGCATGAGCACTGATGTACAAGTATCTGTTTGAGTCCCTGCTTTCAGTTCTTTTGGGTATATACCTGGAATTAAAATTGTTGCATCAAGTGGTTTCTGAGGAACCACCAAACTGTTTTCCATAGTGGCTACATCGTTTTACATTCCCACCAATCAACGCACGAGGGTTCCAAGTGCTCCGTATCCTTGCCGACACTTGTTCTTCCCTCCCCCTCCCTTTTATCCCCCACAAATGGGCTCCATGACCAATGCGGGGCTTGAACTCATGACCCTGAGATCAAGAGTCACATGTTCTACCAACTGAGCCAGCCAGGCCCACCCCCCTTTCTTTTTTTATTAGCCATCCTCATGGATAAGAGCCATCCTAATGAGATGCCTAAGTGATACCTCATTGTGGGTTTGATTTGCTTCCCTAATGACTAGTGATGTTAAATATCTTTTCGTGTGCTTATTGGCTGTTTATCTTCTTTGAGAAATATCTATTCAGATCCTTTGCCCTATTGAACTTTTAATATGCTACTAAACTGTATTGTATAATCTTTCATTTAGAACTTCTGTGTTTGGTGAATCCACTTAATTTGCTCCCAAGTTCCAGAGATGTTTTTTGTTGTTTTGGGTTGTTAAAGTTTGGTATAGTTTGTTAGGTACCAATAGCTCACTACCCAGGTTCAGTTCTGGAAAGCAGGCCCCCTTCTTGTGCAAAGAGAATGGAAATTCCTGTTCTTTCTGCTCTGGGTTCCTCTTTCCTTCACTCAGAATCTGATGTCCAAGCTGCAATTCCGGATTTGCATAGACCTGAAAGCCCCATGGGGAGATCCATGAACCTGTTTAAATTGGAGGTCAGTCACGAATGAACAATCCTGATGGGCTTTGGTGGGCAGAGAATGGAAGCCAGATTGCTCAGTCTGTGGAGCACGCGACTCTTGATCTCGGGATCATGAGTTCAAGCCCCACCTTGGGCACAGAGATTACTTTAAAAAAAAAAGTTCCCAAGAGGAAAACAATCTCTTGAGAAAAGGGTTTGGTGGAGGGTCCAGGCTCATCTGGGGGCCAAGGGTGTGAAGCATCAGATCCTGAGCAGAGTGTGAGGGTCAACTGTAATCTGTCCCAGCCTGGGGCGCTGCAGGCTGAGTTTGTCATTTTTGTTTGCTCTTAACCCCTTCCTTGGGGAATCCATCCTTCCTTGACAGCCCCCTTTCATTGTAATCCTGCTTGGGCCATGTGGATTGGAGGGGCCTAACCCTGTCCCGGGCCTCAGTGATATCCTGGTTAGTGGACTCCGTTCTCCTCGCCATAAACACTGGTCCGGCTTGGATATGTGATACACGCCGGCCTAAGGAGAATCTCTCCTTGAGTGTTTGCCAGAAATATCGGAAAGATACTCATTTCAGAACTGAATGAATGCGAGTTTGCTCCTTGGTGACGTACAGATAGAGATAACATTGGGCGGAGCTGTCACACAGAGAGGAAAATTTATTTGCGGCAAATAAGGAGATGAGGGGGGAATAAATTCCAAAGCCATGTGGCTCCCTGAGCAGGGGTGAGTGGGTTTCTTTTCTTTAGGCTTAGGATGAACATTCAGAAAGGAGATCTTTGTCATTGTACGTAGAGACGGGCATAAGGTCATGCCTGTGTCTTAAGGAAACATGCCTACACATTGTATGTTATGTTAATGAGGTTTGTGCTCCTTCTTGGGTAGAGGTTTTAAATTATAAAGAGGCAGAGATAACTGGACAAGGAGAAGGGTCATGGGGATGCTCCAAGAGCCTAGAGCTGGAATAAACTGGATGAGGTCTCGGGATCCTTATCCTGGGTAAGCAATGCAGGGCCTTGCTTACCTTTGAAACAGCACTGGGAGTTTGACCACTGATTTATTGTCTCTGTTATGGTTAGACTATTTCCTGGCCTGGTAGAGACTATTCATCTTTGCATTCCCTTTAAATCCTTAACTATCGAGGTCTTTGCATTTTTCCCCCGTTCTGACACCTCGTAGAAAGTTCTGCAAGAAGTGTGCATGGGCAAGTAGGGCAATGGGCATGGGCAAGTAGGGCATAAATCACAGTAGGGCATAAATAGCTGGAGGTCTGAAATGACTTCTCTGGTATCACAAAAGCTATATCTCCTTTTTTTTTTTTTCTTCTAACTCTGCTTACTTTTTTTTTTTTTTCTTTTGGGAGTGTGATCTGTAAAGACCACCTAAGTCTGAAGCTGCCTGCTAGAGAATCAAGTCAACTCAGAGAAAAAAAGAGCTAACAGATGAAAGGCAATCATTTAGGCACCTGGATCCAGCCATACCCGAAGCCCTAGAGATTTGTTACATCCACTTAAAAGTTCTTTTTTTCTTGACCAAGTTTGGAGTTGGGTTTCTGTCAGTTACCAGTGACTGCAACCAGAATAGGGGAAAGCTTTGTGGCAAAACTGAAAGAACCATATTTCCCCCAGGGACTTGAGCCATTTCACTGTGGGATCCACATCCCTTGTAAGAGAACAAGGCATGAGAAGGGGAGATGCGTCTCAGGGAGGTGCAGATGCAGAGGTGCTGGTGAGACAGCTGTGGGGTGAATACAGAGGTGGGGGGTGGGGAGGGCATCGGCAATGTCCAGGAGGGGAGGATGGTCACTGTCTAGTCTGCTGTCTCTAGCAGAGACCTAACAGAGGCAGCCTTGGCATGCAAAAGGCCCCCAAGGGGGCCTTCTGTTCCGTAGCTGGTCAGCAATGCCCATGGGTTGCTAGAGGGTCAGAGGCACTCAGCGGCAGTGTGGGCACAGGGTGTTGGGTGAGTAGGTTAACCGGGTCTAAGTCACTAAGTGTGTTGAGGAAGGCAGCGAGCAAAACCCAGCTTTGGTGAGAATGATCCAGCACACAAGCCCCTTGGGGGGATTAAAGTGAAGGCTGGGTCTGCCCTGGAAAGGGGGACTATTGATCAAAAGGATTTAGGGACAAATGGGAGGGCAAGAACCCGGGAGCTCAAGACCAGGAAATGGAAGGGGGTTCTGGATGTGTGTCAGGAGTCTAGCATCGTGCAGCTGGGCTCGCTCTGCTGGGTTTCGCATCCGGGTTGTACTGACTTCATACAAGGGGTTGGACAGTTTGTCCTTTTCCACATCAGCAGTGGCTTACATAGGCTGGAGTGAGTTGTTTCTTTGGAATCTGAAAGAACTTACTGACCAAATGATCTACAGGGACTCTGGGAAGGTGATTTTTTTTTAAGCTTATTTATTTATCTTGAGAGAGAGAGAGAGAGAGAGAGAGAGAGAGAGGGAGGGAGCTCGACACAGGGATTGATCCCACAAACGATGAGATCATGACCTGAGCCAAAATCAAGAGTTGGCTGCTCCACCAACTGAGCCACAAAGGCGCCCCTGGGAAGATGATCCTCTGATAATGCTTTGAGGTTCTTCCTCACTTAGGGGAACATAAGGATTTTCTTTTCTTTGTGAGTCTGTTTCTTGTATTAATTTGAACCATACTTTCCAATAAGATTTAAAAACCTATTCACATGTTCATGTGGGAATTGTAATTCTTATAATTTTACATTATAAACTGTGTTAATTACATCAGCTTGCTAATTGCATTTGTCTTTTCTCTCCTTTTATTCAATTTGGCAGAAACTGTAACTATTGAAGTGCTTAATTTTTTTAAGATTCTACTTTTGGGGGCGCCTGGCTGGCTCAGTCGGTGGAGCATGTGACTTGATCTCAGAACTGTGGGTTCAAGCTCCATGTTGAGTGTAGAGATTACATAAAAATAAAATCTTAAGGCGTACCTGACTGGCTCAGTCAGTTGAGCGTCCGACTTTGGCTCAGGTCATCATCTCATGGCTCATGAGTTCGAGCCCCACGTTGGGCTCTGTGCTGACAGCCCAGAGCCTGGAGCCTGCTTCAGATTCTGTCTCAGTCTCTCTCTCTGCCCCTCCCCTGCTCGTGCACTGTCTCTCTCTTTCTCTCTCAAATGGAAACAAACAAAAAAAATTTTTTTTAAGATATTAAAAAAATCTTTAAAAAAATCGACTTTTGAATTTCTTTATCAATTCTACTGCTTTCACATTTATTAAAGTTAACTTTCCTCTTTCTTATTTCTTATTTCTTTTTTCTGGCTTTGTTTTAAAGTTCTTTCCCTGACATTTTGAGTTGAAATATTAGGTCAGTTATTTATAGTATTTTTTCTTACAAAAAATGAATGCATTTAAAGTTGGTAAATTTTACAATGTTCAAATAGTCACGACTTCAGGGCTAAAGCCTGACATATAACACCTTTGAAGTCATAATGACGTAAATTGGCATTATCTCGTAATTATGTGGTATTCCTAATTCAAAACAATCAACCATTATAGTTTCTATTTTCTCTTTGACTCGACAGTTACTTAAGAAGGAGGCTAGGATTGTTGTTTGCTTTACTTTTGTGACTAATCTCTGGTTTATTGTATCCTGGACATAGTGTTTGGCCTGTCAGATTTCTGCTTTGGAGGATACTTGATGTTTTCTTTCTTCTTAATACACACATGTGGTAAACGTTTCATGTGCAAAAGGAAGTATAAGCTGTGTGTGGTACAGAGTTTGACATGGATTTTTTTTTTTTTTATAATTTAATGTGTTTTGAATTTTATTTTTAAGAGAGAGACAGCATGAGCAGGGGAGGGTCAGAGAGAGAGGGAGACACAGAATCCAAAACAGCTCCAGGCTCTGATCTGTCAACACAGAGCCCGATGCAGGGCTCAAACTCATGAACCACGAGGTCATGACCTGAGCCAAAGTGGACACCAACCGAGCCACCTAATGCAGGGCTCGAACTCACAAACTGTGGGATCATGACCTGAGCCGAAAGCAAGAATCAGACACTTAACTGACTGAGCCACCCAAGTGTGCCAAGGAACTTTCTATTTAAAAAACTTTTAAAAAAATGTTTGTTTATTAAAACAATTTTTTTTAACATTTATTCATTTTTGAGAGACAGAGACAGAGCATGAGCAGGGGAGGGGCAGAGAGAGAGACACAGATTCTGAAGCAGGCTCCAGGCTCTGGGCTGTCAGCACAGAGCCCAATGCGGGGCTCGAACTCACAAACTGTGAGATCATGACCTGAGGTTGGATGCTTAACTGATTAAGCCACCCAGGCACCCCGGGAACTTTCTGTTTTTTAAAGTGCCAAACAGCACAGCTGTAAATCACATAAAACAAATCTAGCAAGAAACGTTTGATGGGATCTGGATGAGCTGAGCTGATGTGAGTCCCACCTTTCCACTGGCAGCTGGTTTTAGCTAACTGCAGGCAGCTCTGGGGGATGCTCCGCTCCTTCTCGAAGCCTTCCAGACCACGTGCATGGCTTCAGCGTGGTGGGTAATTTTCAGCTTCCGCGCCCCAGCTGCCTGAGCACAGATCTCACTCCATCGCTTAGGGCAGCCTGCTTCAGCAGGTGGGACCACTGACCTGTCTCTCCTGGATGATTAGTGGACTCAGACCAATCATGCTGCAGGTGGCCCTTGGTCTTTTACTTGAGCTGAGTTTTATGTCACTTGC
Organism: Panthera pardus; assembly: GCF_024362965.1. Taxonomy (NCBI): domain Eukaryota; kingdom Metazoa; phylum Chordata; class Mammalia; order Carnivora; family Felidae; genus Panthera; species Panthera pardus. The sequence goes on from NW_026526655.1 coordinate 8,346,054, forward strand.
AACCAAACATATCCTAACCAATGTTGGCTATATCCAATGTTAGCTTTATATAAAAATTAGAGTATTGCATCATGCGTCTGAGAGCTCAGACACTAAACAATTACGGTGATAGCAAACTATTCCCTGATATCTAAGGCCTTCATTCTGACGTCAGAAGGCCTGGGAGGGCAGGCGGGCTTTCACCCGGCAGGCTGGAGAGAGAGGGCAAGTTGGGTAGAGGGGCTGATTGAGAGAGAGAGAGAGAGAGAGAGAGGGGATTCTAAGCAAGCTCCATGCTCAAAAGGGAGCCCTACTTGGGTCTCCATCCCAGAGACCATCTGAGCCAGATAGATGCTCAACCGACTGAACCACCCAGGCGCCCAATTTCATCTTAATTTTTTATTAAAAAAATTTTTTAGTGTTTATTTATTTTTGAGAGAGAGAGAGAGACAGAGAGTGAGCAGGAGAGGAACAGAGAGAGAGGAGACACAGAATCCGAAGCGGTCTCCGGGCTCTGAGCTGTCAGCACAGAGCCGGACGTGGGGCTGGAACTCACGAACTGAGAGATCATGACCTGAGCTGAAGTCAGATGCTTAACCCACTGAGCCACCATCTTATTTTTTAAAGTAGGCTCTACCCCCAATGTGGGGCTGAAACTCACAACCCAGAGGTCAAGGGTGGCCTGCTACTCACGGAGCCAGCCAGGCGCCCTGGCCTGTGATTTCTGTCAACTGTAAGGGGCTGCAATTCATCTCGTTGGTGGGTAAAATAATGAGTCCTCCTTCCCCTGAAATAGCGACCCTAAGGTGGCCCAGAAGACCTCACAGCCATCTCACTCCCTCCAAAGCCACCATGTCCGTCCGGATGTTGGCACGTTTCTACCTCCTAAACTTTACCTCTCAACTCAGGGCTACGTGCTAGAAAGCCTCACACAGAGAAGCCAAAGGAAAAGGATAAAACCTCGAAACAATTCCTGTTACACAGTTTGGTGTGGGGCTTTCCAGCGTTTGTGGGGCACACATGCCCTCAGGTGACGCCGGGGATTTGGGGTACAAATAACGCAAATTACAGATTTCACAAAACCGGCGCAAATCGTCCCTCCCGTCCCGTGGTCACGATACCCTACGTGGGCAGTTGGGGGCGCTCCCCGCCCTCTCCTGGGATTGCCCGGGAGCCGAGGACTCCGCCGTCCTCCCGCCGCACCGCGCCCTCGGTCCTCGCGGGGCCCCGCGCCCGGTCCGCCGCTGCCGAGCCGGCTCCGGGGGTAAGTGCGCCGCCCCCACCGCGGAGCCGCGGGCCGGCAGGTGCGTCCCGCCCGGACACGCCTCTCTGGGGGAGCGGAGCGCCGCGCTCTCCGTCCTCTGCCCGGACCCCCGGGATTCTGCGGCTTCCGCCACCATTCACCGCCCTCCTCTCCGCCCCCAGCCCGATGGCAAAGCGCGATTGTCCCCACTAAAGCCCGGGGCGGTTCTGGGATGGCCTCTGGGTCGCCGGCTGGCCTGACCGCCCTGGGACGCCCGCGCCCTCCAGCACCGCTTTTCTGCACCGAGATTACAAGCCCCGGGGCGGGGGGGACGGCTGCCCAGCCTAGGGGCGGGGGCAAGAATTCTGGGCATTCCTGGTAGATTCGGCCGCACCGGATTAAAATAAATTCCTAACAGGTCACCTGCTGCACTGCAGGGTCAGTAAATGCTCGTCCGGCCACTAGTTCCCCCTGGGGTGCTTGTCCGAGTGACCTGGGCAACTGTTTAAAACACCTAGACTCTCGTCCACTCTCGAGTTTCGCAAGGAACCGCTTGGGTTGGGGCCTGGACGCCAGCATTTTTCAAAGCTCCCTGGGGAGCTTTTCAGACAAGCCTGGGGGCTTGAGTCCTGTCCAAAAGGATTGAGCTGTGTGCCTGGGTTCACCTAGGTGGTGTAAAATTTGTTCCAAGATGTAAATTTTGTACTAGAAGTACATGCAAAAATTGCATTCCGCTCCATAATATGTGTCGTTTTATTTTTTTATTAAAAAAATCGTTTTTCAGTGTTTGTTTTCAAGAGACAGTGAGGGGGAGAGGGGCAGAGAGAGAGAGAGAGAGAGAGAGAGAGGGAGGGAGTCACAGAATCTGAAGCAGGCTTCAGGCTCTGAACTGTCAGCACAGGGCTGGTCACCGCCTCCAACTCATGAACCAAGAGATGGTGACCTGAGCCACCCAGGGGCCCCGAGTTTGTGTTCGTTTTAATATAAAAACTTGTTAAGAGAATTTTCTGAGAAAGATAAATTTATAATTCGTACAGATCTAAAAATGACCCCCGAGGTAAAGTTTTATTTTATTCACATGAGAACAATCAGATGATACAGCCGGCACACAGGAGACATTGACAAGCACAAATTTATATGGAGTGACAGAATTGAATTGCAAACGGAGGCAAAACTGGTTTTTCCACAGGGGGGATAGAAGTCAATGGAAGCTCTTCTGGACAAGTGTTTCCATAGCCATCAGTACCTGCAATTTTTAAAAAGGTGCAAGATAGCTCAAGGACAATGAACTGGGCTAGAAGGAGATAGCTTGGGGTTGTGCTTTAAAGCATATATATATTTTTTTAAGTTTATTTATTTATCTTGAGAAAGAGAGAGAGGGAGGGTGAGAGCAGGGGAAGGGCAGATGGAGAGGGAGAGAGAGAATCCCCAGCAGGCTCCGCACTTACAGCGCACGGACTCAGGGCTCGAACCCACGCCCCGTGACATCATGACCTGAGCCAAAAATCAAGAGTTGAAGGCTTACCCGACTGAACCACCCAGGTGCCCCAAGCATAATGTATTTTTGAAACAAGCTTTTCTTCACAGTATTTTAAGTAACTATCTGGATTTTTTTTTCTTATAGTGCTAATACTCCTGGCCTCCTCCACACATCAAAATATCAGATTTCAAACTACTCATTGGCTATAACATTTTTCTACTCTCTGGGCTTTGGGGCAAAAATCCACAAATACACCTGGAAGTTACCACTAAGGGAAAAAGGAAGGGTTGAATGAAGGTCTTGGGAGACAGCAGGTTGAGGGCTTTAGGGGCACAGACCTAAATTCAAGTTGTGTCCTGTCACACGGTAGCTCTGGGCCCCTTCTCCTGGGAGTGGTTTCTTCACTTGACTGTGGTGTGTAATGGGGCTCCAGAAGCTTCCCTCCCCACTCCTTCTCAGTCTAAGTGGACAGCGTAAGTCTTGTGGGAACAGGCTTTCTTTGTTAAGGCTGGGGTTCTTTCAGTGATCTCCTATAGTTCTGTAAACATGGCTGAGCGGCCGTGGGGACCCCTTTTCAAGCGGCCTTGAAGCTGACAGCATGGGAGGGAAGGAAGCAGGTTGTATTCAAGCCCAGGGCCTTTGGGGAGGAAGAATTTGAGACCCATCCCCCAGTCAGCCTGCTCCAGGATCAGGTTGAGGACTAAAATCTATTGTCAGGAGAGGCCTGGAAATTTGCTTGCCAGGGACAGAGAGCCTGAGAGCAGATTGTGTAAGGGACTGAGAGCCACAGGACTCAGTACCCCTAACTTGCTACTGCTCTTTGGGGAAGGAGGGCTGCACTAGTGAGGGTGATTAAGAGAAGGATCACTTTGGGGCGCCTGGGTGGCTCAGTCGATTAAGCGTCCGACTTTGGCTCAGGTCATGATCTCGTGGTTTGTGAGTTCGAGCCCCCGCGTCGGGCTCTGTGCTGACAGCTCAAGAGCCTGGAGCCTGCCTCAGAATCTGTGTTTCCCTCTCTCTCTGCCCCTCCCCCTGCTTGTACTCTGTCTGTCTCTCTCGAAAGTAAATAAAAATTTTCTAAAAAAAGAGAGGAGGATCACTTTGTGTGAAGCATGGGCCTTGCTACAGCTTGTGCCCCGGGGCCGGCTGCGCCCCACAGCATGACCAACCGTGTGGAGGGGCAGGCAACAGACTTTCCAAAGTCTTTGGACTTTCCACTGAGGAAGACTTTGGAGTTCTATGCAATTTGGGAGTAAGTGGGCTCCGAGAGGGAGAAAAAATAATTTTTCTTTTTTTTTTTTTAATTTTTAATGTTTATTTATTTATTTTTGAGAGAGAGAGAGCGAGCACGAGTAGGGGAGGGGCAGAGAGAGAGGGAGACACAGAATCCGAAGCAGGCTCCAGGCTCTGAGCTGTCAGCACAGAGCCCCACATGGGGCTCGAACTCACAAACTGTGGGATCATGACCTGAGCCGAAGTCAGAGGCCTAACCAACTGAGCCACCCAGGCGCCCCCAAAAATAATTTTTCTTAGACTTCCGGTAATAAAAGACAGATAAACAGAAGTTGAGCAACATGGGTGCCTCCTGTATGCATGGGAGATAACCTAGGAAAACTGAGTTAAAACTCTACGAAATGGCCGAAGCCGCCACTCGAAATACCACCTTCAGCCCAAGATTAGAGAAAGATGTCGGGACAGGTGGTGTGTGGGGGGGGGAGGGGGAGGGGGAGTGGTGAGTTGTGAGAAGTTACCCGGAAAAGCACAGCAAACAAGGGGCAGGTTGTCAGGCAGATTTAAGCCCCCGCCCTCTGCACTGGGAATGCTATAGCCCTTTCCAGCCACCTTCCTCTCCCTGGTACAGAGAGGGAGACCGAAGCGCAGATTTCTTTCACAAGATGAAACGTCCCCTTGCAAAAGAGTAACATCCACTCATTCTTCAGAGCTGCTCCTGTGTCTGCTGTTTCTGAAGAATAACCAGCTCCAGATAATTCTCACGCCAAAGGGGCGTATTTTGGAATGTCCTCCTCTGCTTCAGTTTTCTGCCAGTGGGGGCACAGGAGGAGCTGGCGCTCCATCACTCAACGAGAAACGCTGAAATGTATCCGTATTTGTACCCTGAGTTAAGGTCATACCCATTATACATGTGAAATGCCAGGCATATTGACTAAGCCCCATAAAATGGCAGTTGTCGTCACTGTTACCTGCAAAGCTTCCCCGAGTGGCCTTTGTGCCTGTTTCCCCAAGTGATCGGCATCAGACCAAGGTCACACTCCCAGGCAGACTGAGGAAACCAGGGCCGGCTGAGTGGAAGGGGCAGAGCCAGGCCAGGAGCTGGCTGAGGGCTGGTCAGCTGGGGTGCCCTCTGGGCTGGAGCCATGCTTCTGGGCAGCCGGCGTAGGGTGGGCATGGTCTCAGCAATGTCCCCAGTCACCAACTCCTTCTTTCCTGGAGTTCTGTTCCTGCTGAGGGGACAGAGGAGCCAGGGACAGTGGTGGGGCGGCCTTGGGGCTGTGTCAGCCTGATGCTCTTGGGACCTGGGACTGGCTGCCTCTCCATGTCCCAAACGGGACCGGGGTCATGGACATGTCTCGAGGGTTCCACCCGATCTTGTTTGTTCCTGGCTCTGGAAGGTGCCTGCAGAACCTCCATGCCTGCGGAAAACAACCTCACCCCCAGCAGATGCGCCTTTCTCACCAGGACACTGCCACCCCCGTCTCTCCCATCTCCAGCCCTGTCCGCCAGGCCGCTGGCCGCTGTCCCTGATGCCCTGCATGTTCCCAGCCAGGACTGACCTCCTTCCCCTTCTTGCGCAGGAATGCCACCCCTCCTTCAGGACGCAGAGGCACTGTCACCCCCAGGGCTGAAGGCTGCTCCCCATCCTGTGTCGGGCGGGGTCCTGACATACTGGCCCCCTTTGGTGGGCAACCTGACCTTCCTCCCTTCCTCCTGCCATGCAGCACAGAAGCCCCACTCCTTTGCCAGTTCTGCCAGCTCAGGCCTGGGCCCCTGAAGTCTGAAATGGGGTCAGCAGCAAGGCATCCCTGGGGGCCCACGGCTGAGCAAATTCCCATGCTGGGAAGTGCAGTCTCCCCTTAAAGCCTCAGGTCCACGGGACCCACAGGAAGGGGGTGCACACCCAGGGCCCCTGCACCTTGTCCCTTTGCTCTCAAGATCAAGTCTGAACATCTTCCTGCAATGCAGGCCTGAGACTAGGCCCTACTTCCCTCGCAGGCTCCTGTCCGTTTTTCTTTTCTTTCTTTTTTAAAGTTTATTTATTTTGAGAGAAAGTGTGAGTGGGGGAGGGGCAGAAAGATAAGGAGAGAAAGAATCCCAAGCAGGTTCTGGGCTGTCAGGGCGAAGCCTGACTTGGGGCTCGAACCCACGAACTGTGAGATCATGACCTGAGCCAAAACCAAGAGTCTGGACACTTAAACTGACTGAGCCAGCCAGGCGCCCCTCCTGTCCCTTCTCACACCCCACCCTAGCACCCCCGGAGAGGAGCTCTTTTCTGCTTCGGGTACAACGGCCTCCTCTAGCTCTAAACTTCATTCTTCAGGTCCTAGCCGAACACAGTGCTGTCCCTGGAACCCCGCCCAGGGCTCGTTGCTTCCACCTTCCACCTCCCAGTCTCCTGGGTGTCCCTCCCTGATGCCCCTGTCCTCTGTGGACTGAGCTCAGGTTAGACAGAGGACCTACTGCCCCCCTCTGCTTTCTGGAGCCCCTGGCTTCACAAGGTATGAGGGACACAGGGCGCTGACGACTTGGGGGTGTGACCTGTGCTCAGCAGGCTGTGTGCTTGGTTTAACCCTCTGTTGTGGCAAGCTGGAAATTCTTAACTTTTAAAACCAGGGGCCCTGCATTTTCATTTTGCACTGGGCCCTTCAAATTATGCAGCTGGTCGTCTGAGACATGGGAAAATCTGGGCTGAGGAGGAAGAGCCGCCGTGTCCCTTTTCCCTCTGGGGGCTTGGACCCAGGCAGCCAGGGCCGCGAGGGACAGCCGTTTAGTCCCGTGCCCCCTTCTGCACTCCTAGATGTTGTGTGACGTTAGGACCCAGCCATTCCTTCCACTTCCCTGGAGGAGAGGCCCATTGTAGACAGCCGGGGGCACCTGACCTACTCCGTGATGCCTGGAGCTGGGCCCAGGCAGGGAGCAGCTGGTTTGCTCACTAGGGCCCCAGCGACTCTTCTGGGGACAGCTGCTTTCCCCAACCTAGAGGTAAGCAACTTAGGCCAAGGTTCCCCATACCCTGCAGTCCCCTGAACCACCAACCCCCGACCCCACGGAGCCACTGTTTCAGTGCTTCTCGTCAACCGTATCAGTGCTTCCAGGTTGACCCAAGGGACATCAGGGAGCCCGCGAGCTCGTGCACACCCCCACCCGACCCCGCTCACGGGCGCATCAGGCTCCACGGGAATGCACCATTAGCCGGCATGCTTCTCCCCTCCAGCGCCCCGTCCAGGGGGCGTCTCTCTGTGGTCTCTGCTTTAATCCTGGCACCCACATCCCTCTAAAGCCCTTCAAGCGGTCCTGTGTACCCACCAGCAAGAGGGAGGAACAAGCCGTGTCTTCAGAAATCTCTGGCAACCTGGGCCCTGGACACTCTCTGATGGCAATGGTGACAGGAAGTTTCACACCGGAAAACAACCACCTCCTTTTATTGAGAAAACAGAGTTGATCCCGCAGTCGCTTCCCAGGTGACTCCACCCTGAGAAATGAAGTGGCATCCTTCTGCACCCATCCACAAGGACCCCTGGCCCCGGGCGAGGTGGAACACAAGGGTCCCTCCATCCCCTCCCAGGGGCACACGCTGGCCTGCTCAGGCCCTGGAGAAGTAGGCGTGCAGGGAGGGCAGGGTTCTGGGGGGGGGGGCGCTGTGACGGGCATGGGGGTGCTCTGGGGGGAGGCGAGTGGCCGAGGGAGGTGGACTCTTGCTGGAATGAGGGAAGGGGAGGGAAGAATACCACCATCTCCCGAGGCCCGGCACTCTTTCCTTCCAGATTCTTCATAAATAAAACTTCACAGTAATAGAGGAACGTCCATCTCCAGGGCCAAACCAGCTGGTTTCCGGCCGGGGAGCCAGGCCTCAGTGGGACCGCACGAGGGCCCTGGGCCGGTGGGGCAGCACCGTGACCGCGGGGGGCTGGAGCACTGCTCTCTGGCCCTGTGTCAGGGGCGGGGGGGGGGGGCGGGGGGGGTGCTGCGGCCCGCCCGGAGGTTCTGAGGATGGCTGAGGTAGTCGGAGCGGCCAGCCGCGCGTCCAGACAGAGGCAGATGGAGCATCACAGGCCACGGCCAGGAGTCAGGCCACCTGGGAGCAGACACTGAGCAGCAACTCCAGGCGGGTCTGGGGGGCGGGAGTGGCACTGAGGGCCTTCTGAGGTTCCGTCTCCTGGAGACCCAGGGGCAGGGACCGTGGGGGAAGGGGGGGGCCTGTGAGCCTGCACAGGGCTGAGCCTCTCCTGAAAGGGCTGCTTGGGCCCAGCGGGGGGAGACTGAGGCATTTCATGGGAGAACGAGGATCTTCTCTGTGAAGATGAGAGGGCCGCCACAGACCCGTCCGGGGTCAGGCCTGACCCGGGTACCTGAGCACCGGCTTCCTTCAGAGACCGCCAGGGCCTCCACCAGGTCACGGGGAGCCACGCAGGGCACCCAGGTTAGGAGGGCGACCCGTGGCTGGTGGCCTGGTTCCCGAGATGATCCTCCCGCGGTCCGGGCAGTTCCCAACAGTCCTGGGCCTCAGCTCCACTTTCTGGGGAGTGTCCGCGCAGGGAGGCCTCCTTCCGGCTAACTGCACCCCATCACACCCAGGGGCGCACACGGCCCAAACCCTCCAGCTCCCTGCAGGGGACCACAGACCACGTCCTGGCTTTGCGGCTCCGGCCCCATGATTTCTGGGGCTCAGGAACACCTGCCCTCGCCTGGCCCGGTGGTCGGGCCGGGGTCAGAGCACCTGCAGCTTGCGGGAGCAGGTGAGGTTGCCGTGCACCAGCCCCCACATAGCCAGCAGCTCGGCGGGCAGCAACTTGTGCACCACAAGCATGGAGCGGAAAAAGCAGGGTTCCTTGTTCATGCGGCTGTTGCGGTTCCGAGAGATGCCGAAAGTCTTGAAGCCCTCGTGGGCCGTGGGCTGCACGCCCAGCACCTCCAGACACATGCCCAGGAAGACGTCGTCGATGGGGTACAGCTCCAGGGTGTCGCAGGCGTGATGCAGGCGCCGGGCCAGGCTGCCGGCCATGAGGAAGCCCCCTCCGCCCGCGTACGGCGGGTAGCTGGCCTTGCTGTACAGAACCCCCGGGATGTAGTATTTGTTGTCCTTCTTGCGGATCGGCCTGGCGTGCTGCAGGACGTCGCCCACAAACAGGTCTTCCTGTGGCTGCCGGTCCGCCAGAAATTCGAGCAGGTTGGGGGGATTGACGAAGACATCGTCGTCGCCCTTGAAGATGAAGTGAACTTTGGGGCAGTAGATGTCAAACCACTTGAGGAAGTGGATCTCCTTGAGGGTCAGGTTGAAGAAGCTGTCGAGAAAGTCCCACTGCAGGATGTCGCCGTAGAGGCGGTCTTCGTAGGCCAGCAGCTGCTGGTAGTGGGCCCGCTCCTCCTGCTTGGAGGCCGTTCCCAGCAGGAAGAGGGTGCGCACGGCGCCGCGGCCCCTGCCCACCGTCTCCTGCTCACGGCCCCAGGTCTGGCGGATGGCCTCGCGGCGGTCGTGCTGCGTGATGACCGACTTGACCACCACCAGCAGGTAGACGTCACCGTGGCACTTCTCCGGGTGGTTCAGCAGCATGGGGAAGTATCGGCAGTGGCGATAGGACAGAAACTGCCGGAAGTGTGGTTCCAGGCCCTGGAACCAGGGCTGGTGGGTCAGGTTGACATTGACCGAGCAGTTAGTGATGTTGATGTCCCAAGTCTGGGGCCCTCGTGAGGCCATGGGCGTGGGGGCAACCGCATCCTTCGGGTTCTTCCAGAAACTGTTGGGGTTCACCAGGTGTCCACTTGGTTTCTGAGCCTTTGGTGGCTCTAGAGTGGGGGGCGGGGGTGCCTGCAGAAACTGGTTGGGAGTCAGACTGCGCTGGAATACCGTTACGGCCACCAGCAGGGCCAGGGACAGGCACAAACTCTTGTAGACGGTTTTCTTCCTAGGGGTGAGGGGATGGAGGGTGGTTCAGAGGAGAGAGGAAGGGGTGAGTCCCCTGTGACTCTCCAGCAGCCTTGTTCGGAGCTGCAGTCCCAGATGGGCATGTGGAGCCTGGACACAGACTCAGGTCCTGCGGCCCGAGTGGTCAGAGGAGGGTCCTGCCTTCTCCCCCACCCTGACTTCCCTCTTCCAGGACCAGGGCAACCTCGATGCACGAAGTTTAAGTACAAGCACTGTGGAGTCAGGCTGCAGGGGTTTAAATCTTGGCTCTGCCACTTATAAGCTGAGTGACTCTGAGTGGGTCCCCTTAACCTCTCCAAACTGTCATTTCTTTTTCCCCGGCATGAGGATAACAACAAGGAATTGGAGTGCTGTCTAATGTGCCTGGCACACAGTGGGTATGCAGTCCGGGGATGCTGTGCGTCTACAAGGACGACCTCTGGTGGAGACTTTCTGCCTGTTCCCCGACCCCGGCAAGGCACCCGGTTTGCTTTCATTTCTCTGTGCAAACTTCATGACCCATTGGGGTGAACCATCCTGGGGGGGCAGAGACAGCACCCGCTCTACAGCTTGGGAGCTCAGGAACCTCTGGGGGGACACCAGGGACAGTCTCTAACGTGGGACCTGAAGAAGCCTGTCCCTTCCCCTTCCACCCCATCCATCTGATCCAACGCACAATAGCTGCCCTCATGGCCGAGCGAGGCCCGAGAATGGGACAGGGGTCTCCTGCCGTCTTACCGGCTCTGCTCAGCTTGGGCCCCACTCTCCCCCTAGGAGAGATGGCGTTCCCCCAGCTCTGCCTCCCCGGGGAAGGGAACACATTCAGACCTCCACTCTCCAGGGACCCTCTTTGTCCACAGAGCTCCTACCACACCCATTTCGGAAGCAAAAATTAGAGCTTTTTGCTAGAGGTGCTGGCAGGCCCAAGGCAGGGGGCCTGAGCCCTGGGGCCCCAGGACCCTCTCTCCTCAGCTCACACTCTGGAGGTGGCTAGGCCTCCTGGCCTGGTCTCTCTTGTGGAGACACAGGGGCTGGGGGCTTTGGGGACACAGGCAGTCCAGAAGTGTGGCGTCACAGGGCCAGGCCAAGAGGGAGACAGCCCCAACCTCCAGAGGGGGAGCCGCAGGGCAAATGGAAGAAATAGACTGCGATGTGGCATTACAGGGATGCTGGAGAAGTTGGGGGTGGCCCTCATGCCTGACTAGTTGAAGGTTCAGGCACCCAGGGCTGGTAAATGCTGAGCCCCCTGGAGCGATGTTTTCCCATGGATTCCCAGGGTTCCGGTTTATGGGGTAGGAGGAAGACTGGGTCACCCCAGGTGCTGGAGTGGGGGGTGTGACCCAAGACTCGACCCTCCCAAGGGGGACAGCAGAATGTTCTGGGTCAGGGTCTCTTGCCCCAGGCGTTTCAGCGAAACACCCCTTCCCCTGAGTCGGGGAGGTCGGGACTGGAGGAAGTCCGGCGGGGGTCACCCCAGGGGAAGGGGATGCGGGCGAGGCCCCTCTGCCCAGGCCTATCCACCTGCACCACCCCACTCCATTTGTAGGACTGAAGTCCCTCAGGGGAGTAAAGAGAAGGGGACAGGGGGAGTGGGGCTGGAGGCCCGAGCTCCCCCGGAGGAAGGAAAGCCCCTCGGGGCGGGGGGGGGGGGGGGGGAAGCGGGGGAGAGGACGGCGGTCGCTCAGGACGCAGGAGGCCCTCAGAACGGGGGACGCGACCGGGCTGCCGGAGAGCCCTTGAGTCCCCAAAGCCCGGGGTCCCGAGGTGGGCTCAGGGTGCCGCGGGGCCCGGGCCGGGCAGAGCCGAGGGGCCGCCGGCGAGGGCAGCGCGCACGGGCTCCGCGGAGCCCGGCCGCGTCCGGCTGGTGCGGGCGCCGCGCATCCCCGGGCATCCCGGCCGCCGCCGCCGCCGCCGCCGCCGCCGAGCCCGTCCGTCCCGGGAAACTGAGGCCAGCCCCGGGGCACCCGGCGCGGCATCCTCCCATCCCCGAGAGCCGCCCGGCTCCCCCCCCACCCCCGTGCATCCCGGACCTCGGGGGAGGGAGCCCAGGGTCCCCGCGCCCCCCGGCCCGGCCCCCCGCCCGACGGCCCGGCCGGGTCCCCCACTCACCACAGAGACATGGCGGCCCGGGCCGGGGCGGCGGCGGAGCGGGGCGCGCGGGTCGCAGCTCTGGGCGCCGCGGCTCGGGGACGGCGGGCGGGGACGAGGACGGGGCGGGCGGGAGCGAAGGCCGGGCCGCGCCCCCGCCGCGACTTTCCACTTCCCCGCGGCCGGAGGAGGGACCGGGAGGGGCGGCGGCGGCCCAGGTGCGTTAACCCCTTCGGCGCCCCCGGCCCTCCAGCCCCTCGGCCGCCGGGCCAGCGCTCCGCACTGCGGCGAGCGCGGGTGGCCCATTTCCTAGAGGCGGAACCCGAGGCCCGACCGGGAGTGGGGACCTCGGAGCCCACGAGGATCGCTCCCGTCACCCCTGCCCCCGGGTACTCGGTTTCTCCCGCGGAGCTTCCATGGGGTCGTCGGCCCTTCTGGAAGACTGTGAACCAGGACACCACCCACCTGCAACCTTCCTGGCGCCCCGCGGTCCCCACCGGCTCCCTCTGGCCCTATTAGGACTTTTTTTTCCGTGGTAGGGGAGGCAGAGGAAGACAAAGCTTCCTTTTCCCCCTCCGATTCCCTCTGCTTTCTCCCCATTCCCCCTTCCCAGGGAGGCCTCCCTGCACCCTGCTGTTGGGGCCCCTGGGCCAGCCATCTAGGGCTTGTCTGCAGGGGAGAGGGGCTGCAGGGGGGAGCAATGTCTGTGAGATAAGACGCCCCAGGAGGCTAGGCTGCCCGTGTTAGGGGCCACAGCTCCGGAAGCCTTTTTCTGTGCCCCAAAGTGGAGGCCCTCTCCCCCTCTGGGGTCCCTCCTGCCTCAGAGGGCTCCCCTCACTACCAAGGGAAGGCCTGCTTGCCTGGCCCCAACCATCTCTCTTTTCATCCATCAACAAATATTTCACTCAAACCCCTTTTTTGTCCCCAGCCTTTATTAATCTGCCTGTGTGTGTGCCAGACCCAGCGTTTCCTAGGGAGTGGGCTCAAGTGACAGAAGACACAGAAGGGAATTCTTGGCTCAGCAGGGTCTGGGGAGATGGGTGTTTCCATCCGGGTGACTTCCAGAATCGTCTAGCAGGTAAAAACCTCTGCTGGTTTGGCCGTTGCCCACAGGTCTGTTCTAGTCTTGCTCCATGATGAGGTCCCATGGCTGAGCTGACAGCAGGACCTCAGAAAATGCCCATAGAATTGAAATGGAAGCATTTAACAGTGCAATAAAGAATAGCTAACATTCATCAAGCAGTTACAATACGCCAAGCATGATTCTAGGCTCACACATGAATCACTTAATCCTAGAGGCATGTACTATTTTATTCCCAGTTACAAAGGAGGAAATAGAGGTGCCCAGAGGAGGAAAACCCAGGGGGTCAGGTCTTATAGTAAACAAAGCCAGAAGGCTTGGCTGGCTCAAGAAGCAGGCCCCTGAGCCCTTCTCCAGGGGACAGCAGTGGCAGGGAGTTATTTTCCTGCCAAGGGGTTCCCTAGGGAGGCCGGGAGGTCCCTGAGTATAGAGGCTGGAGGTAGGAACTCTGATAAGGCCATGCCTGCCAAGCTGGGCCCTAAACCTAGGACCCTGAGCCTGGGGTGAGGAGCCTCTTTATTTATTTTTTAAGATTTTATTTTTAAGTAATCGCTACACTCAACATGGGGCTCAAACTCACAACGCTGAGATCCAGAATCACATGCTCTACTGACAGAACCAGCCAGGAGCCCCCAGCTCTTTCTTTAAGGCTCCAGAGGCCCTTGGAGGAGGAGGAAAAACCCAAGATTTGATAGAATTTGCCGGCATGTTGCAAGTTCCAATCAGGGAATGTGAAGGGCCTTCCAGGCAGAATTCCAGTCAAGAACCCTGGGGCCAGTGCTGTTTCTAATGGCCCCTCCCAAGTAGGGAAGGAGCAGAGGAGGGTCTGACCTGCAGCCCAGAGCCCCTCCTTGGCTTGGCTGCCGGCCCCTGCCCCACTGGCCACCTGTCCCACAGGTCACCCAGCGCTGCACTCCACTGCCCAGGCTTCTGGGTTCTGCCCCTTCACCTTGCAAGTGTGGCCTGGAGGGAGGGCCAGGGCAGCCTGGCCAAGGACATCCCATCCAGGGTCAGCACTGACCTCTCACCCAGAAGCTATGGGGTTTCCTCAGGTGCCTGGGAGGGGCAGACACAGCCGCCCCTGGGAAGGGGCTTGGAGCCCAGGTTCTGAGACTGGAGGGGTGGGGGTGGGGTCAGGGCTCTACACTTCCGGGCTGTCAGTAGGGGCAGGTGGCTTATCCCCTTGAGACCTCAATTTCCTGCCAGCACAGGGTTACGCGAGATGACGCATGCGAAGTGCGTAGATTAGTGTCTCCTACATGGTGGCATTATGACAGGTTGGCTGCTGTTGATAGTATTAATATTTGGCCTGACCCAAAGGCCCCAGAACCCACCGGGGCTCAAGGGGGTGGTGATGGCTGGAGCCGCTAAAGGCCAACTGAGTGTTTGCCAGTGGAATTTGGTTCATTGAGAGGAACAGTTTGTCATCGTGGATTCATTTGATCTGTGCGTACCTACGTGGAACTAGGATGGGGGGAAACGGATGAAAGTTAAATACTCAGTCCCTGACTGCCCGGGGTGGGGTGGGGGGATGGGGATGTGGGAGCCGGGCCAGCCCCTGGTCAGTTCTCACCCTGCAGGCTGCTTGGGCCTGTCCCTATCAGGAAGCGCTCGGAGGCTCACCCAGTCTGGCTCATTCCACCTGTCCCAGCCCCTGTGGGCAGAACCCCAGCGGATTCCTGCTGATTATCTCAAACCACAGTTGAGGTGGTTGAGCAAGGCCCTGAGGAGGGGGGAGGTCAGTCTGCAGATGGAATCTTCTCCGGGGCCCACAGCCCTGGCTAAAGGCTATGGAAGCTGCAGAACCCAGGTCCCAGGAGGTGGGGTGGGGCTGGGCATGGGGAGGTGGTCTGTCTGTAGCCTGGAGGGATGGTGGGGGAATGGGAAAGGTAGTTGGGTAGGCAGAGGGAGTCCCATGCAGCGGCGGTGGGTTAGATGTCCCTGTCACTGTCCCCTCTTTCAGGCTGAGGCGCTGCCCTGGAAGAGGGAGCTCAGAGAGCCCCTGATGTGGGAGAAACTCCCCTTCCCTCAGTCCCTCTTCCTTCCCCGCACCTCCTTTGTACCTTCCCTCTCCTTTCCTCCCCATCCCTGCTCCTTTTTCCTCTGCCATTTCCCTTTCTCCATCCCTATTCCCACTTTCTGTTGTATCTGCTCCACGAACACTCTAGAATTGGTTGGAATCCAGATCCTGCTGGTTTGACGCAAGAGCATCGTGGCCGTTGACGGGGGAAGGGGTGGGGGGTGGAGGGGAGGCCAAGGACCCGCAGACATTCTGGTGTGGGGAGACATCTGAAAGGCCAGAGGTTGTCCTGGGTCAGCCTTTGACTGGACAAAGTGGGGCTGACTTGGGCCCCAGAGAACCTGAATGCCGGGTGTAGGGAGCCCTGGGCTCCTTACGTAGACTGCCGTGAACAGAGGCCGCGTTGCCCTGGCTTTAATCACATCAGTGCGGCCGTGGGGTGTGTGTGAGTGTGTGATGGAATTCATTTTCATGGTCAAAGACTCTGAGGAGCTACCCTACCCTGGCAGCCATGGCCAGTGCTTCGAGTGTGGCCGTCTACACTTGCAGAGGGCCTGCTGATTAGCAGTGGTGTATCAGAATTAGAAGCCATCCCTCTGTAGTGAAAAGAGTGTCCCTGAAGACGTGTGCTTGGCAAGAAATACAGCACAGACCCCGCTCCCCATGACTGAACGAGTCCAGCAGCCCAGCAGAGCAGTGCCCTGCATCCAGAACTTTCTCTAATTGGTCCTGGGTGCCCCACACAATGATCTCACTGGAGTGTTAGCCAACCTTTGGCCATCATGTCCTTGAATCTACCCAGAGAGAAGCTTTGCTGCACAGGATGGAGAGTGGGGCTCCCCCAGGCTCCCAGGCAGGGATGGGGTGGCACTGATTTCATTGTAACTTACCGTCCTGTGAGGAGGTGTGGGGTGAGGCTTACCATCTTCACTGCCTCTGTCCCTGGTGGCCACCCACATCTACTGTAGAGGATGACCACCCTGCAGGGCATCCTGGGAAGAACTGCTCAGTCAGGAGGACATAGCACAGAGGAGGAAGAGAAAGAGAGACCGAGAAGAAGCTGGCAGAGAGGTGGGGAGGTGGAGGAAGGGAGGAAGAGTTCAGGGGGGCAGGGAGGACAAGGTTTTCAAAGCATGGGGGATCTGGTCTGGAGTCTGGGAAGTCCCCGCACCCAAAGGAAGATCGGGCCAGAGAGAAGCTCAGATCACAAGGCCTCCAGAGAAGATGGGCGGGAGAGTTAAAAGGGGCTCCACCTGAGCAACACAATGAACAACATCCTGTTCCTGGGGACCCCCAGATGTCCTTTGATGGCCAAATGCTGCTCAAGCCAAGACTGAATGAACAACCAAGAAGCTAACATGGCCATGACCAGTGAAGATGTTTTTAAATTATAATTTCAGGGCCTGCCTGCAGAGAATCTGGTGGAACCTGGGAAATTGTTTTT
The DNA here is from genome assembly GCF_024362965.1 of Panthera pardus. NCBI lineage: Eukaryota > Metazoa > Chordata > Mammalia > Carnivora > Felidae > Panthera > Panthera pardus. The sequence goes on from NW_026526655.1 coordinate 8,362,527, forward strand.
TTTTTTTTTTTTTTTTTTCAGTTTCCCAGATGATTCTGAGGTACAGGCAGGTTTGGGATCCACTGGCATTGAGCCCTCCAGTTCCAGCTCTCTTAGGTGTGAGCAGGGGCAGAGGAGGGACACTGTCTCCTGTGACCCTGAATAGAAGGAGGCCAGGATGGGGAGGCAGCTGTTGAGGAAAGTGGGGGTAGAGGTGGGGAGAGCTGAGGAATTCACTTTTCCCAGCCCAGCAGGTGGCAGTTAAGGAAGAGCTGGAGGAGAGTGGGAAAGGGTGGCCGCGGCCTCTGTGTGGGGTCTGCGGGAGGCAGGGAGAGACAGCAAGGAGTGTTCAGTGCCATTTAGGGCTCCTCTGGGTGTGAGAGACAGAAGCCCAACTCAAACTAGCTCAAGCAAAAGGAATGTATTTACTCCTATGGGGGGAAACCACTCTCTCTTGCTCTCTCTTGTCTCCTTACAACCCACACCCCTGGATAGTCCGCCCATCTCCTGGCTCTTCTACATCCGCAGGCTCCTTCCATGAAGAGTAGGAGAGAGGTAGGTGTGCAGATGGCCTCAGGCCTTTATCGCTCTATCTTGATGATCCCAGAGGAAAGAGGTGTTTTTTTTGTTTTTTGTTTTTTGTTTTTTTCCCCTCCCAACCTCCATGTATAAAATTCCAGGGAAGGACTCTCGTTGGTTTTGCCTCAGTCACACGCCCAAACCTGGGTCAGTGATCGTGTCTGGGGGCCTGGATACTGTCACCGGCTAGACCTGGCTCATGCGTCCCCTGTGGTGGTTGGGGCAGGGCCTTGGGACCAGCAGCCCCACAGGAACAACCTGGAGGGGCAGGTCCCTCAAAGGAAGCTGCTGTTATCAAGAAAGCAGGGGCAGGGGTGCCGGCCAGTCTCCTCACTCGTGCCGAATCCCCTTGGACTCTCAAATCGCCTTCTCAAACACACCTGTAAGACTGGGGGCCCCAGGAGGAAGACGAGAGGGGTGGGTGGCTGTGTGGGCAATGTTCCCACGTGGTTTCCTGACAAATCCTTCTCTCCTGGGAGGGAGGAGCTCCCAGGCTGGCCGGTGGAGGCTCCCAGGCTGGCCGGTGGAGGGTGGACGCAGCTCCTTGGAGGGCTGGCCGCTCTCTGGCCCTTTTCCCTTGCCTGCGCCCCCACTGGCTGGTCTGGGGGTCAGCCAAGGCCACCCGGGGCTAGGGGGTGGGGGGGGTGTGGGAGCCAGTCAGTTGAGGGCGGGGCTGGGCAGCTGAAAGAGAAGCCAGGGTTCACAAAGGCTCGGGAACCGGCATCTGGGCAGGCTTGGGAGAAGTGGGGTGGAGCGGCTGCACAGGAACGGAGGAAGCGCTCCTACACGCGGCCAGACAGACGCACGGACACGTTCACACACAAGCACGCGCATTCGGAGAGACGCACGCATAACGCTCGTATTCGTACACACAGGAGACACGTGTGCACCTAGTGAGAAAGGCACATAGACACCCCCTACACGGGGATGCACATTTCTGGAGAGATGCACACACACACACACACCTGGACATAACGGCAGACACACATACACAGATACTCATCACACAGGGACACGCCTAGAGAGACACGTACCTTCACACACGTACACTCACACACCCGAGGTTTTTCCCGGGAGGGAGGGGCCTCCCCTCGCCACCTCACCTGCTACCGGTGAAACCCCACCTGGCAGGCCCAGGGGCGCCACCTCAGGATGAGGCAGGTCCCTACTGTATCCACGAGTAATGGTCTCTTTTGATCCTCCCCCAGGTCCTCGAGTCTGTGCCCGTCCCTGCCTCCAGGAACCTCTGGGCACTGCCCACGGGCCCTTAATACCACCCACATCTACCCCCAGCCCCTCTTCCAGCCACCCTGGCCTTCTCCCATTTACCAAGATCCCAGCTTTCTTCTGCTCAAATGCACTCCCCACTTCTGAAACGAGTGAATTCCTGTTCATCTTTCAAACCCCAGCTCAAATGTCCCCTCCCTTGGGGTGGATGCTTGCTCCCTTGGCCGGCATCACGTCTGTCTGTCCCTCCTCCATCGATCGCACCACACTGGACACAGGGGAGTACCGGGGAGCGGAGGGGAGGCACGGACGCCTATCGGTTGAATAGCCAGGGAATGGATTGCCAGCACCGGCCACCCGGAGGACACCCTGGCAGGGAGAAGCGCCGTCTTGCCTTGGGCACATTCAGAGCATGACGGGGTGTGCCTAGCCTGGGGAGGCTTGGGCGGCCCAGACAGTTTTGCAGAGCCCGGTCCCACCCCAGCACACACGTTCAAATTCACACTGACGCGCATTCACACGCGGGTGGGCATTGTGCCCCCTCGTCCTGGGCAGCTGGGCTGCCCCTCCCCCCAGGCCACCAATGACTCACGTCCCCACCCGCCATGGTCTGCTTGGGCACACACAGCCTCCTTTCAGCCCCTCAGCCTCAAACACTAGCTTACTCTTCCCTCCCCGGCGCCTCTCCTTCCCCAGAGCCGGCCTGCCCTCCCAGCCTGGCAGCTGAGCCCCACGGGGAGGCCATGCAGAGGCCTCCTTCCTCTCCAGAGCACAGGGCTCCCTGTCTCTCGTCACCCGGCTTCTGTCCAAGCCAGCCTTGAATGGCTGCCTTTTCATGGCTCAGAGCCTGGCCAGGTGCATTCTGGGTAGCCCTGCTCCCGCCAGCGTCTGCCAGGAAGCTGTCGGCCCTGGTGCTGCTACCACTGAGGCGCGAGAGCCAGAGGGGCCGGTGAGACTCAGCTTCGGAGATCCCTCCCAGGCTCTGGTCAAAGGCCTCCTCACGCCTACAGATGCTTCACACACACCTTCCCATCTGTCTCCTCACCAGGCCTAAATAGTCTGGCCAGGCACAGATTATTATTATCATTCCCGTTTTACTAAGGGAAAAACTGAGGCCCAGAGAAAGGTCAACCTGCTGGTGAGTGGTGGAGCTGGGACCCAGTCCTGGTACAGAGGGGTTAATAACACAATGCACGTCGCGGGATGGCGCTGAACGTGATGAGGTGGCCAGGCCGGGCACCCTGGGGGTTCCTCAAATTGCCACCGCATTATGAGAGTCACGAAAGCAGTTGTAGGTTTTATGTCCAGCACCCCTTCCTTTTTTTGATAACAGACCTCCCCCTCTGGTTTGTGGCTGGGTTCTCAACCAGGGCGGGCCAGTCACAGTCCCTTACACCTTCTCTTGCCTCAAGAGTGTTCTCAGTCCAGGGGAGAGGCCTGTGACCTGCACTGGGCCAGTTAGGGCTCTGCCCTCGGGAGTTTCAAAGTAAACTAGGAGAGGGACTCCCCTTTTCTCTCTGATCATGGGGGTTTTGAGGGTGTGACTCAACATATTGGGGGAGAAAGTATGTCACATGCACCCCACGCCCCCTTCACTCAGCAGTGGGAGAGAACAGAACAACACAGAGCAAAACAGAAGCAGAGTCTGCATGGGGCCAGAATGGCGGTTCTAGAGACCTTGTGGTCAGCAAAACAGAGTCCCTCCCTCAAAGATATCTATGCCCTAGTCCCCAGAACCCGTGCCTATGTTGGGTTATAGGCAAAAAGGATGCAAATGTAACTAAGGTTACAGACCTCGAAATAGGGTGGCTAGCCTGTGTTACCCAGGGGGGCCCAATCTAATCACAAGAGCCCGTGGAAGTAGAGAACCTTCCCTGTCCGAATGCAGCAGAAAGGAAAATCAGGAAGATTCCAGGAGTGAGGGGGATTTGGTGTGCCTTTACTGGTTCTGAAATATAGGGAGCCGCCTGCAGCCCCGAGACCGGAGAGAGGTCTCTGTGAGCCCCAGCTGACAGCCAGGAGGATACGAGGACCTCCGTCCTGCAACCACAAGGAACTGCGTTCTGCCCACGGTCTGAATGAGTTTAGAAGCAGACTGCCCCAGAGCCTCTGAATAAGAGCCCAGCTGGCCAACACCTTGGTTTTGACCTTGTAAGATGCTGAGCAGAGAAACTAGCTGAGCCAATCCACACTTCTGATCTACAGAGTGTGAGAGAATAAATTCGAGTTGTTTTAAGTCACTAAGTTTGTGGTACTTTGTTACAGCAGCATTAGGAAGATAATATACACCCTAAGTGAGTATTATATTACATTATATTATACTATATTATATTATATTATATCATATCATATCATGTTATATTATTATTAATATATTATATATAATACTGGTGTGACACTGCCTTCCCTGATGTGGTTACAGGTGCCAATAATTTTTTGTTGCTGTTTTTTTGTCACCCCCAACTAAAGACTTTTAACTCATGCCATTATTGTTATCTCCTTCAAAGCTCCCCCCCACGGCCCGCCGTCACAGGCATGTAGGAGACAGGACACCTAGAACTTGAGACGAACGCACAAGCTTGAGGAGAGCCAAGAGTGTGGGAGGGACAGGTCCTCTCAGATCTCACAGTCTTTACAGGCTTGAGGCAGTTCTTCCAGAAGGCGCAGGTGGCCTGGCTCTGCCCCTTCCTCACCGAGCTGGATCCTTCCCTTCCCCACAGCAAGGCTGAGGTCAATGGGGAGAAAGCCAGTGCGTGCGAGCCAGGGAGGAATGACTTGTGAAAACTTTCTATGGTGGCCTGGTCCAAGCTTGTAAAGGCTGGCAGGGTCAAAAGACATAGAGGTTCCAGTCCAAGATGGCAACGAAGGCACTCCTGAACTCACCTTCTCCCACGGACACCCTGACTCTACAGCTACACACGAGCAATTGCCTCTGAAGGAAGTTCAGAAACTAGCTGGGCAACAACTACACATCAGGAGAACGACAAAATATCTACATTGAAAAGTCTGAGATACACTCTCATTACGTACATCACCCCAGGCACAGTGACACACAATTGCGAAGGGATTCACAACTCCACCTTTTCCCCAAGGAGCCAAGTGTTGATCCAACATCCAGCACCCTGACTTTTAAGACTTCCCCCTAAAGGATGGGCCCCCCAGACACCTAGCTCTGAAAGCCTACAGGGCTTGTGTCCCTGAGACCGACCAGACTAGAGCAAACAAAGAAAGAGTTCTTAACTGGCTACCCATCCCCCGCCCCCCCCAAGGGCTCTACTATCAAAATTCCAGTGGCATTTTTCAAAGAAATAGGAAAAAACAACACCAAAATTTGTATGGAACTATAAAAGACCCTGAAATGTCAAAGTAATCTCGAGAAAGAACAAAGATGGAGGCATCACCCTTCTTGATCTCAAACTATACTACAAAGTGATAGTAATCAAAACAGTGTGGTATTGGCATAAAGACCGACACCTACATCAGTGGAACAGAACACAGAGCCCAGAAATAAACCCACATATGTATGGTGAATTAACTTACAATAAAAGAACCAAGAATATATAATGGGGAAAGGATAATCTTGTCAATAAATGGTGCTGGGGAAACTGAATATCCACATGCAAAAGAATGAAACTTGACCCTCATCTTACACTACACCCAAAGTCAACTCAAAATGGATTAAAGGCTTGAATGAAATGTAACCTGAAACCATAAAACTTCTAGAAGAAAACATCGGAAGTAAGTTCCTCAATGTTAGTCTTGGCAATTTTTTGGAATTTTTTTGAATTTAACACCAAAGGAAAGGCAACAACAAAAAATTAAACAAAGTTGGGCTACATCACCAAAAAGCTTCTGCAGAGCAAAGGAAACCATCAAAAATTGAAAAGGCAACCTACAGAATTGGAGAAAATACTTGCAAATCATGCATCTGATGAGAGGTTAACACCCAAAATATACAAAGAACTCATACAACTCAACAGCAAAAAATCTGATTAGAAAGCAGGCAAAGGAACTGAATAGACATATTCTCAAAGAAGACATCCAAATGGCCAACAGGTATGTGAAAGGGTGGTCAACATTACTAATCATCAGGGAAGGGAAAAGCAAAGCCACAAAAGACAAGAGATAACAAGTATTGGTGAAGATTTGGAGAGAAGGGAACCTTTCCTTGTGCATGTTTGGCAGGAATGTAAATTGGCGTAGCTGCTATAAAAATAATACGGGGCACCTGGCTGGCTCATTTGGTAGAGGATGTGACTCTTGATCTAGGGGCTGTGAGTTTGAGCCCCACATAGGGCACAGAGGTTACGAAAGAAAGAAAGAAAGAAAGAGAGAGAGAGAAAAGAAAATGGAGGGTTTTTTTTTTTTAAAAAATAAAATGTGAAACTACCATATGATTTAGCATTCCCACTTCTGATTATATATTCAGAGGAAATGAAAACAGGATACCAAAGAGACAGATGCACGCCCATGTTCTTTGCAGCATTGTTCACAATAGCCAAGTTATGGAAACAACCTAAGTGTCCATCAATGGATAGGTGGACAAGAAATATGGTCTATATATACATATATACACACACACATATATGTGTATACACACACACACACACAGGAATATTATTCAGACATGAGAAAGAAATTGTGCCATTGTGACAGCATGGATGGAACTTGAGGGCATTACACTAAGTGAAATAAGCCAGACAGAGAAAGACAAATACTACATGGTATCATTTATATGTGGATTCTTTTTAAAAAATTTTTAAAAATGTTTGTTTTTGAGAAAGAGAGAGAGAGAGAGCATGAGTGGGGGAGGGACAGAGAGAGAGGGAGACACAGAACCCGAAGCAGGCTCCAGGCTCTGAGCCGTCAGCACAGAGACCGACGTGGGGCTCGAACCCACGAACCGTGAGATCATGACCTGAGCCAATGTCAGACGCTTAACTGACTGAGCCACCCAGGCGCCCCACTTATATGTGGATTCTTAAAAAAAGAAAAAGTCAAACTCAGAAACAGATAGAAAACAGAGCCAGGGGCTCCATGGAGCAGAGGAAGTAGGGAGGGGTTGGTGAAAGGGTACAAACTTGCAGCTATAAGATGAATAAGTTCTGAGGATCTAATGGCGAGGATAGTAGACAACACTGTATTGTATAGTTGAAATTTACCAAGACAGTAGAACTTAAATGTTCTCACCAAAAAATAAATAAATAAATAAATAAATATGTGAGGTGATGGATATGCTAATTAACTAGACGGAGGGAAGCCTTTCACAATGTCTACTATATGAAATCGCCGTGATGTATACTTTAAATATCTTACAATTTTATATTGTCAATTATACCTTAATAAAGCTGAAAAAAAAAAAAACATGGGAAATCATGATTCAGAGGAAGATTTGTAGCAACAGGACAGGAAAGGCTGGTGTTTTACTATATGCAGAGATCACCCAGATAGAAAAGACAGGAAGGCCCAAGGAAAGAAATGATGCAAAGGGAATGAGGAAGCCATTCTCAAAGGAGTATAAAGCTAACTCACAGACAGATGGGAAAGAAATAAAGAGGAGGTAGAAGGAAAGAAGGGAGGAAGGAGGAAAAGAAGAAAAGAAGGAGGGAAGGAGGGAAGGAAGGACGGAAGGGAGGAAGGAAGAGAGGAAGGGAGGAAGGAAGGAAGGAAGGAGAGAAGAAAGGAGGGAAGGAGGGAAGGTGGGAAGGAGGGAAAGAGGGAGGGAAAGAGGGAAGGAAGAAAGGAAGTAAGGAAGGAGGGAGGGAGGAAGGAAGGAGAGAAGAAAGGAGAGAAGAAAGGAGGGAAGGAGGGAAGGTGGGAAGGAAGGAAAGAGGGAGGGAAAGAGAGAAGGAAGAAAGGAAGTAAGGAGGGAGGAAGGAAGGAAGGAAAGAAGGAAGGAAGGAAGGAAGAGAAATGCCATTTTCTCCTGAAAATGCCTGGAGATAATGGCATCTGAGCTCCTAAGTTGCCCACCTCCCCATCCCAGACTGCCCTCCTGCAACTGTAACCTGGTCCCCCTCAGTTTCTTCTGGAAAATCTCAAGGCACCATCAGCATTTTTTGTTGTTCCCAGTGGGTCTTTAAGCAGCTCTCTGGAGCCATGTTTTCCAGAACCTACATCTAGGGCCAAAGTTCCTCAATGTGCTGTTCACCTTGCCCTGACCTGCACCCCCCCCCCCCCCCCCACTCACAAACATTGAGCAATGAGGGCACACAGGCTGCCAGGTGCTGGACCGGGAATGAACATTTCTTAGATACAACACCAAAAGCATGATTCATAAAAGAAAAAAAAGTTGATAAACCATACTTCATCAACCTAATTTCTGCTCTTTGAAAGACATTTGGAAAAGAATCAGCAGACAAGACAGAGACTCGGAGAAATTATTTGCAAAGCAAGTTTCTGATAAAGAACTTGCGTGGTGAGTACAGAAAGTACTCTCAAATGGAAAATTAGAAAACAAACAACTCTATGAAAAAAAAATGAAAGATTTGAATGGACTTCTCACCAGAGGAGATCTACAGAGGGCAAGGAATCACATGAAAGACGTTCAACACCATTGGTCATTAGGGGAGTGTGAATTAAGATCACAATGAGAGACAGATCTATCAGAATGTGTTAGTTAGCAAGACTGACCATGTCAAGTGTTGATGAGGACACGGAGCACCTAGAACTCTCGTGCGATCGTGGTGGGAATGTACATTGGTGTGTCAACTTTGGACAACAGCTGGACAGTTTCTTAACCAGTTAAACACACCTACCCATAACCCGGCCATTCCACTCCTAAGTATTTACCAAAGAGAAACATGTCCATACCAAGACTTGTACATGAATGCTCACAGCAGCTTTATTTTTAGTAGCTAAATATACCAAAGGTGATATATCTGGACAATGCAATTCTCCATAATAAAAAGAACTGAATTACCAGCACATGCCAGAGCAGGGATAATTTCAAACTAATTATGCCGGCTGAAAGAAGCCAGACAAAAAAGAGTACATACTGTATGATTATAAGTAAAAAATTCTAGAAAATACAAACAAATCTACAGTGACAGAAAAATAAGTTGCCTAATGATGGGGGAGAGGTTGGGGGCAGAGATTACAAGAGAGCACGAGGAAATTGTTGAAGGTGATGGTTTCTCACTCTCTTGCTCATGGTGATGGTTTCACGGATGATCCCATCTATCAGAGTTTATCACCGTGTACACTTTATTTTTATTTTTATTTTTTAAAATTTTTTTTTTCAACGTTTTTTAATTTATTTTTGGGACAGAGAGAGAGACAGAGCATGAACGGGGGAGGGGCAGAGAGAGAGGGAGACACAGAATCGGAAACAGGCTCCAGGCTCCGAGCCATCAGCCCAGAGCCTGACGCGGGGCTCGAACTCACGGACCGCGAGATCGTGACCTGGCTGAAGTCGGACGCTCAACCGACTGCGCCACCCAGGCGCCCCCACCGTGTACACTTTAGACACATACAGTTGATTGTACGTCAGTGATACCTCAGTAAAGCTGCTATTTATTTCTTTAATTAAAAAATTATTTTATTTTATTTTAGAGAGAGAGTGCCAGCAGGGGAGAGGCAGAGAGCGTGCGCGAAAGAGAACGAGAGAGAGAGAGAGAGAGAGAGAGAGAGAGAATGAGAGTGGGGGAGGGGCAGAGAGCGAAGGAGAGAGAGAATTCCAAGTAGGCTTTGTGCAGCACCAAGCCTGACGAGGGGCTCGAACTCAACACCAGAGCCGAAATCAAGAGTTGGACCCTTAACCGACTGAGCCACCCAGGCACCCCTGTTTATTTATTTATTTTTAAGTAGGCTCCATGCCCAATGTGGGGCTTGAACTCATGACCCCGAGATCAAGAGTCACATGCTCTACCGACTGAACCAGCCAGGAACCCTGAGCGATTCCTCAGTAGAGCTGTTAAAAGGAACCAGAGACCAGCTACGCACAGGCTGTCCCTGAGGGAACCTGTAGTTTGTGGGGAAGGCAGGCAGTGGACACCCAGGGGCGGCCACAGCCGGGAGTAACCTCAGAGTGTGGGGAGCTCAGGACGGGGCCCTGAATTGAGACCTACAGCCCTGGTACCCAGGAGACTCCCGCAATTCAGGTTTGACCCCCACCTGGCCCAGACAGGACACTGCGGGGAGCAGCCCGGGCCCTCCCTACCCCTGCGGAGTTCACGGGCAGGGACCCCACAGTGTGCCTGTGAGATGACGGGGCGTCAAAAGATCTTGGGAAGCAGGGACAGAGAGGGGTCAGGAAAGTCCTCCTGGGGCCTAGGCAGGTAAGGGAGGCGGAGGCTGGAGCAGAAAGGTCAGGCAGAAACCTGACCCCGTGTCCCCTGGGGGTGACCTTCTCCCCAGGGGCCTGCAGAGTCTTCCTTCCTTGAAGGCGTGGGCCCTCCCCGATCTCAGCCTGGGGTCTGCGCGGTCTGCGCAGCCTGCGCGGCCCCCACCCCCTCCAGTGCCCGGCTGCCGGTCTCACTTCACCCCGCCCCCCTCAGGGCGGGGTCTCAGAACCCAGGGCTCTGCCCCAAAAGTGGTAACGCAGATGAGGTGGGATGCCTATCTTGAGGGCTGTGCCCCTGCCTCACCAGAGGCCCCAGGCCGCTCTGGTCACTGTGGAAGGCCATCCCTCAGCCAGGGACAAGGGACTGGTATGATCCTGTCCGCGGCCGGGAGGTGAGAAGTGTGGACGGTTGAACGGCACCAGGTGACAGGCAGTGAGGAAAGAGTGGGCGAGATGGACCCTGGGGGCCTCTCCACCACTCTGGCGTCGCCAAGAGAGCTGGGTGCAGACACAGGAGTGCCACACGCCAGAAAGGCGTCTGGGCTCTGGGCAACTGCCTTCCTGTGGGGCCCCTTGGCTGTCTTCGGGGTGCAAGCTTCGGACATTGGAAGGGACGAGGCCGTAAGGGCAGCCTCTGTGGAACAGGCCACCGAGAGTGTGGTGCTGACTTCCCTGGACCCCTCTGAGGTAAGCCTGCTTGGGAAGGTGACACCCCACATCCACACCTGCTTGACCCAGGGCGCTTTCAGCAGGGTAGGGAGGGCTTTTCACCCCATCCTCACGGGTGGACCTCCCTCTGAACAGCCTTGGGTTCCCTGCAGGAGACTGAGCTGGTCTACTCCAGGGCCCAGGGAGGCCTCATCTTCAGGGGTCCTCCTATCCCCTCCTGCCCTCCCCATCAAAACGAGGAAAGGATACCCTGATGGAATCATTTTTCCTTTGACCGGGAGCTTCTCTCTGGATCTGTGGCTCAAGCCACTTTTCGCCCAGTCGTGGACTATAGTTCTGAATCTCAGCTTGGTCTCAGGCTGGGTTTAGACACAGGATGACATCTGTCTTCCAAGACTTCATGGAGCCAGAGACACCCGGGGAGAAGGAAGAGTACAGGCCAGGAGGCGCCCACCCCTCCCCTCTACTTGGATCCTCCCGTCTCGGTGTGGAGTCCCCGGTGCCCTCCTTTCCCGAACTGTCACCAGACTGGAGCGGAACCCTGGGTGATGAGAGAGGAAGGCCCAGAAGGAAGCGGGTCAGTGAGTGGATGGGATGAGAGGCAGGAACAGAAAAGGGCATTTTCAGAGCCAGGGGACCCATGATCCTGGAGGCTGGGACCCGGGATCTTTAACGTGGGACCTCCATGTCAGGTGCGAGGAGTCACTGGTTCTGACGTCAGAGAACCAACAACGGAGAAAAGAAAACCCAGTCCTGGGTTTGATCCTGCAGAAGTCGACCAAATGGAGCTTGAGTGAGGGCAGAGTGAGCCCCGAGCCACCTGCTCCAGGGCACAGAGGGGAGAGGCCAGGGTTGTTCCAGGCGGGGCATATTTCAGTGCCTGCCTGTCCCCACCCTAGCCAGCAGTCACAGAACCTCACATCCTGGCGGTAAACTTTTTTATCAGCCACACCATCGTGCAGGAAAAAGATGGAGGTATGTTTCATGCCCGGGCCAACGTCTGAGGAGTTGCATTTAACGGTTAACTATGACCTTGAACTTTTTGGTCCGGTTTGGTCTGCAGGTACTCCTGCCTTAAGGTGACCTCAGAATCCTGGCGGGAACCCTGACCCTCATGACAGAGGCTGTGGGGTGAGTCTAGTCCCCCAGCAGAGCCCAGGGCTGATCTGACCACCAGTTTGGCACTGTGACGTCGCCGTCTTGTCCCGCCTTTACTCCCATTGCTGATTTCCCCTCCACCTGGCCTCAAGGTCACCTCACTTGTCCTTTCTGAGGCTTGTAGTTACACATATCACAAGGGGGACTCTCACCATGTTGAAGTAACAATGAAGGTGGAAACTTGTTCTCACAAGAGTGACGGATGGAAGGGTCTGGAGCTTTGCTGCTAAAGAATCAGAAGGGACCCAGCTACGTGACGTTTCCCTAGAAGGACCAGAGGCAGAGCCGCTGGCGTTGAGACACTTCCTGCCGGCAGCCGGGGTCAGCAGCATGTGTGCGTGTGTGTGGGGGGGTGACTGCACCACACACGCTCTCAGAGTTGCTCAGCCACTAACTGAAAGTGGGTTTGGAAGGAATACTGGGGACCGTGTGGCAGACCAGCCAAAGTGGAAGCGACGAGGGCCACTGTTTCACTCTCAGATCTTTTGGTTGCTAGTGACACCCTCAACCTTGAGAGTCATTAGGGGGAAAAGAAAAGGCAGGATTTATTGGGCCAGATAAGCGGAAAAGGTCAGGGTGTGGCTGGAGACAACTGCTACCAGGGAGCCCGCCTGGCCAGCGTCACCTCCGCCCCTTCCTGTGGTGCCTCCTTCTCTCGTCCTGCAGATGGGGACATGGCCACTGGCATCAGCTTTGCGGCCTCACCAGATAGGGGTTCGGGTCTCTGAGTGGCGCGTCAGTCCATCTCCCACCCTGCAAGAACCTGGAGAGGCGGGTCCGGGCAGTGAATGGGAGTTGCCCTTCGGACCATGTGGCGGGAGGACCCGCCTCCCGCTGGGAGGGAGTCATCCCAGGCCTCCCAGGGCAGCACCCCAGGGATTGCCTGGAATCAGAGGCCCCCACAGACGGGGCCTGCAGGGTGCCGCGGTGCCTTCAAGCCCATCTCCGGGTGTGGGTGTCGGGTGTCCCGCCATGCAGCCCCCAGAGCCCCTGGGTCGTGCCCTCGGACCAGCTGCAGCCCTGCACATTCTTAGTAGTTGATTTTCCCTGAAGCCTTGTGATGAAAATGCCACTCCCACCATTTCTTCTGGGGGGGCGGGTGGGGGGGTCAGGGGGTGCTCTTCACAGCCGCCTGAACATCATCCATTTGCCTGGGTGTTGCCTCACTCTGCCGCTCAGAGGAGGGGCTGGCCCAGCCCGGCTCAGCCTCCTTTCCCTCGCTGTTTCCATGTGCTCCTTTGGAGATCCCACAAAATCTCAGAAATCTCCTCCTCTTTTGCCTGGTTTTTGTGTTTTTCCGCCTGCCGGCCGCTCCACGCCTTTAGTAGAAGGGGGTTTCTGGCCACTGATGCCTTCCTTGTCCAGGGTTTGCTCCCCACTGTCCCCTGGTCCCACTGCCTTGGGCCCCCTGGTGTCCTGTCTGTGATGCTCTGGGCACAGAAACAGGTGTCCCCCAAAGTGGCCCAGCAGGAGACTCTCAATGTCGGCTCCAGCTGGGTCCCCACACCAGGTCATTAATGGACCCTCAAGCCGCAGGGCCAGGGGGCTCCCCTGAGGCCCTGCAAGCCCTCTGATCACGCTGCTCCCTGGGTGGGCCGTTGAAGACTGGCCTTGGGAATGGTGCTAGTGTTCCTCACCTCACACCCCAGCCTGAATCTAGGCTCTATGCCCTGCCTTCTGCCCATAAGCCCAGTGTCCCCAGGAAACCCTGGGCGCGGCCCCTCTGGACCTATAAAGTCCCTGAGGCCCTCTGCCTGGCTTCTCCCTAGAAGATGCTGCTGCCCGAGTTCAAGCCTGGCCTGGGCAGCACCCAGGGACCTGCCAGTGTGACGAGGGCCCCCTTATCTCTTCTCAGACCTGTCGGTGCCCCTGCCCTGACCACAACACCAAGTCCTAGGAGTCCGACTGTGTATCTAGTGAGTTCTCACTCCCGGGGAGTGGTGACTGCTACCCGTCACTGGCAGGCAGAGCAGCGCCCTGTCGTTAAACAGGTGGGGCAGGTGCGTCTCTGGGCAGCGTAGGTATCGGAAGTGTGAGCGGCAGGAGTGTGCCAAGCGGCAAGGTCCAGGCAAGGCCACCCAGGGTAACCCGGTGTCGTCCCTCACTCAGCACGTAATCCAGGAGCAAAGGCTCCGGGCTGGCTCCCGTAAGGCGAAGGCCTGGGTGTGAGGTGATGTTAGCACTTTGGGCCGACGCCAGAGACCTGAGGTGGTGTAGACAGAGGTGTGGACAGAGGCTTTCGGAGCGGCGGCTGCTCGTCCAGCACGCATGCCGCCATTCTGGCTTGCCGTTGTCGGGGGCACCCGCCCTGCACCTGACACTCTGCCTCCGACTGCCCTTCTTTGCACACCCCTGCCGGCCGTCTTTCACAAGCAGGGGGGCGGGGTGGGGAGGGGAGAAGCCCCGGTCTGTAGGGTTTCCCAGCTTCTGCGGTGTGTTTGTTCCCAACACGGCCAGTTCCAGGCTGTGGAAATGATATCCGCGAACAGTCAGGGAGAGACGCATAGCGGCTGTCATGTCCTATTTCCCCCAAACGGATACAACAGATGTAAGTAACCGCCAGGACATAGACGATGGTAAATACAGTAAAACAATTAGGAAGGGATGAGTTTTGAGTATTTGTTACTTTATTTGATTTGAGAGAGAGAAAGCAAGCGTCAGCCAGGGAGAGGGGCAGAGAAAGAGAGAGAGAGGGAGACGGAGGGAGGGGGACAGAGAGAGAGAGAGAGAGAGAGAGAGAGAGAGAGAGAGAGAGAATCTCAAGCAGTCTCCATGTTCAATGCGGAGCCTGACTCAGGGCTGGATCCCAAGACTCTGGGATCATGACCTGAGCTGAAATCAAGAGTTGGGCGCTTAACCGACCGAGCCACCCAGGCGCCCCTTATTACCGTCTATCAAATAGAATTTATTGAATTGTAAGTTTAGATAATTTAAAATTTTTTGTTAGCCGTTATGTTTGACAGCAGCTCATAGAACCCATGAAAATTTAGGGAGCGGCCCCTGTGAGCTGACACAGGCTGCCGCGGGCCCGGGTGCCAGAGGAGGGCCTGGTGGACCCCCTGCCCTCCCCCCCCCATCCCGGCGCCCCTCAAGATCACTGCCCCGAGGCCTTCGCTCCGTCTCCCCTCTCTGAGCTCAGGCTGCGCCCTGCCCCCTCTTCCCTCTCCAGGATGTTCCCCGCTGACCTCAGTGCCTTCGGCAGCCTTTCTTGGTGCCAGGCCGACCTCCTCCGGCCCATCGCTCTGGGGCTCCTGTTCCCAGGAAGGTGGTCTCGGCAGCCCTGTCCTGCCAGCGACAACTGCCCAGCGTGCCCTGCTTTCTTCCGGGGTCCCTGTCCTCCTCCCCCGAGGGCGTCTCCTGCACCCGCCCCTCTTCTTTCTCTCAACCCCCCTTCTGCCCTCAGTTTCTTATTTCTCCTAGTCCCCTCCTCTGAAAGCCCGTCCGCTCCGGGTCTTCAACTGTCCCCTTAGACCGGGGACTCTGTGTAGGTCGCTTGAGGGGGCACTTTCTCTCAGCCCCACAGCCTCCTCCAGAAAGTCTGCCCCTCGCTTCCCTGCGGCGCTGGTGCTCCGCCCTGGACTGTGGCAAAGGTTGGGAATTCTCCGTAGAAGATGGGCAGCGACTCGGGGGGCAGTGGAGCCGGGTCTCCACAGTGTTGCCCCCGCGGTATCCATGCGGCCTGCGGGGCCTGGGGCTGACACTAGGCCTTCCTCGAGTGCACACCTGAGGTCATAGCCGGCAGAGGCAGAAGTAAGACAGGACCTCCCCGCGGCCCCTGGTGACTGTCTCTCCTGCCTCTCAGCTCCTTCCCCCATGTGCCCCTTAGACAAGACCCCTGCAGCGCTTACTAGAACCCCTGCTCCTCTTGTTTGGATTGACCAGCCGGGCCTTAATCCAGGAACCCTAGAGACACTCCGCCCGCCCAACCGTAGGAAAGGCACACGTCCCGGGCTTGCTCTCTTGTTCCGCTGGCACCCCACCACGACCTCCCTGCCTGACCTCCCCAGGGTCAGGACCTGTGAGTAACAACCTTCTCTATTTCACTTTCTCTTGCTGTTGCCCCATTTAACAGTTTTTTAAACACTTTTTAAAAATTTTATTTTAGAGAAAGGGAGACAGTGTGAGCCGGGGGGGAAGGGACAGAGGGAGAGAGAGAGAGACAGAGACAGAGAGACAGAATCTTCAGCAGGCTCTATGCTCAGTGCAGAGCCCAAGTGGGGCTGGATCCCACGACCCTGGGATCATGACCTGAGCCGAAATCAAGAGTCAGACGCCAGGCTGAGCCACCCAGGCGCCCCAACAAATGTTAACTTAACAAAATCACCACATTCCACGTCCGGACACAGAGTAGCGCCCCAGGATGTTTGTTGCGCTGAATCTAAATGTTACTCCCCAGCGGAAAAACAACCTTGAAAGATTTGGCCCTGAGGAGGGAGGTAAGTTCCGAACGCCTTCAATGTGGCTGATTGTTCGGGCCATACCCTGGGTCTGTTCACTTTCCCCGTATCCCCATCTGTCCACGCGACCTTCTGGCCATGGCTGTGCGGCCTGCTTTGGCCAACGGGCGAAGAGGAAGCACGAGGCAGGTAGAAACCTGAGCAGCACGTGGGCCTCATCTTACGGCAGTTCGAGCCCTGAGACCGCCCGTGAACGAGCCCAGGGCTAGCTTGCTGCGGGAGGACAGGCCTCATGGAGGAGAACTCAGGACCCAGCCGACGGCCAGCTGTCGGACACGAGTGAGGCCCTTGACTGCCCTCTGGCCACGGACACATACACCTGGGTCCAGCCAAGTGCAACAGAACTGCCCAGTTGCGGCCCAGCCCCCGTCAATGAGCCACAGAATTGTAAAGTTGACAAACTGTTGGTTTTAAGTCACTTCGGGGTGGCGGGGGGGGGGGGGGGGGTAGTTTGTTATGCGCAAAGCAAAGGGAACCACTCAGCACAAGGTATCACAGACAGCGTCTGGAGAGATGAAGACAGGCAGGCAGGCAGGAAGGCCGGCCGGCCGGCTATGAAGCTGTGCTTCGCTGGCACACAGGGAGGGCCCAGGAGGATCCCCCAGATCTCGGGCCAGGACAAGGGGGAGGCAGTGAGGCATTCGCTTCACACACGAAATGTAAGGCGGTAGCCCAAAACTTAGGAATCAAGGCAAATAATATTTTTAATGCAGTATTTAAAAAAATCAAATCAGCAAACCCTGGCTCATGAGCTGGCTGCCCTTTCCGCTAAAAAAAGCTTTATTGGAATTGGGGCCGGGATTAGGATTTAGTAAACACAGGGTCAGATCTTGTTTTTCTTACAAAGTTTGGCTTTTTTGGTCATGGAATTTTTGCATTAGTCTTATTTGTGTATTTGTTTTTTATTTAGTTCTTTAGATTTGGGCTAAATCCTTCCCAACCTACTGACTGCTGGTATCTGATTGGATCTCAAACTTCTACCTGTCTTATTATATTCCCACCCAAGGTCAAAATTTAAGCTGTTGTCAGATAGTTGCACCTTACTGTGAATGAAGCAAAATGAGATCAAGTTCTGCTCAGGAGATGGGGTGCCTGGGTGGCTCAGTCAGTTGAGCGTCCGACTTCGGCTCAGGTCGTGGTCTCTCGGTCCATGGGTTCGAGACCCGCGTCGGGCTCTGTGCTGACAGCTCAGAGCCTGGAGCCTGCTTTGGATTCTGGGTCTCCCTCTCTCTCTGCCCCAACCCATTCATATTCTGTCTCTGTTTCTCTCAAAAATAAGTCAACATTAAAAAAAATTTTAATTTCTGCTCAGGAGAAATTAGGAGGCCAGGTAACTGGAGAGGTGGGGTCAGCTTCCAGGGGAAGAAGTGATCTTTCTGCGGGCCTACCATTCTCAAAATTTCCACAGGCTCTCCACCATGGCTCCCTGGGTAGGTGTCATGGGCCAGTCCTAGTGGCTCTATGACTAAATGTCCAGATGACCTTTGAAACCATTTGGGTTCATTCACCTACTCGATTCTTTCCCCCATAGGTCGGTCGCGTTCGTGTCTGACCCCGGCAAACTCAGTGAGGCTCGCAGATAGCTGGGATATTTGGGAAGAAGTTGCTGGTATTTTACCAAGCCTCTTGCTAGCCATCAGCCGTGGCATGTGGACATGTGTTGCAGAGAGAGGAGTCTCCCAGGGCATGGTGCAGAGGCTGGACAGTATTTACTTTCCCCAAAGAACCACCCCAACCACACCTGATGACTTCAGTGTAGTTTGATCCAGAACTGGATACTCCCTGAATCGCTAAAAGATTGTCTTTTTTTTCCCCCTTAAAGTCACTAGACGTTCACAAACCAGACTTTAGCTCATCTGCAGGTTTGAGGGAAAAACAGCAGTTGCCTTTTCACCGTGGAGAAGGGGGGAAACTGAGGACTCTTCCATTCCCTCTGGATTTCTGGAGACGGGGCTGCTCCCACACGAAGGCAGGGGAAAGGCCGCGCCAGTCAGCGGCATCCGAGGAATCTGAAGGGAGTGGATTTACTGGGGAGAACAGGAGAGACTTTTCCATCACGTTCCTCCGCAACCACTTTTCAAAGTGTCACCGTGGAGTGATCCCATTTCAGGGACCCGGTCTCTGTCCACATCGATAGTACCTGTGATAAGTGTGGGTGTTTTCTCTTCATACCTCCAAGTCAGGAGTCGCAGAGCGCCTGGAGTGCCTTCCCAAGAAGAAGGTAGGGCCTTGTTCTCCACAGCTTTCTTCTCCAGGAACAAAGAGGGGCTCCCACGTTTCCAGAGAATCCAGATGCGGCTTCCGGGCCAGTCACGTGACCACAGAGTTCTACCTTGCCCGGCCTTGTGCCACTGCCAAAAAAAAAAGATTAACCCAGGATCCTGGCCCGTGACAAGTTTGTCGTGGGGACAACCTGGTGACTGGCCTGCTCTACAATTCTTCCGCTTCCCTCCTCTGCTTGCTCTCTTGAGGAGAGAGGAGGCCGTCGAAAAATGAAATCTTCTCTATTTACATCCAGCGGGACCACAGGGATGTCTTCTCTAAAGGGCATGGCCATGGCAGATGGAGTGCTGAGGGGAGAGTACGTAACTTCACACACACACACGCACGCACACGCACACACACGCCCTACCACACGCAAGGACCGTCTCAATATTCAGTTTATTTCAGTATTTATATTTGAGGAGAGGTCAGATTCTGCCACTAGTTTGGGGGACCTCGCCGGCTCGGCGGGCAAAGTTCTTTCCTTTATCCTAAGGCGTGAGCTCTGACGTCACCCACTGCAAGGGGCAAGCCTCCCCCATCATTTTGCCAGGGAGCTGTTTGTGTTTACGGTCTTAAAGGAGGCAGGGGAGGGGGAAATGGCGTCAACCCTACGAGGCCTTTAAAACACGCGTGCAGAAGATCGGAAACAGCGATATAGTCCAAGCTACGTACGGGAATGTATCATATTCGTCTCAGATTTTAAAAAAGGAAGAATATCAAATCTGCTGCTCAGGAATATGGCTTCGGGATGCGTCTCCCTTATTCTAAATCCCTTCAGTCTCCTTCCGGCTGGACCGAGAGGAGCGACGGTTTCCATTGAGGCCAAGGCCCCGTCTCGGGCCGAGTCTCCAGTCCCTGCTCCCCCCCACAGGCTCCTGACGTGAGCAGCTCGCACCGTCTACCCAGGTCTGTTCCTGTGTGTGAGGGGCGGCCGGGGACGGGCAGGGACAGGACCCGGTGTCCCGGGGGCTGTGGGGGGCCTGCTCCTGGGCTGCCCGGAGAGCTAGCCTCGCCTGGCCGCTGGCAGACAACGGTCTCCTCCACATCTGTCACCTGCAGCTGCTGGCCGGCTGAGGAAGGGAAGCTGGCTGGTCCTCGGGCAACGGGACGGTGACACCGGCGAAGAGACCATCCTCACTTCCTGGAAGATTGGCCGCCTGGAGAAGAAAGGCGAGAGCAAGCTGCCAGCACCAAGGCGGTAACTGCACAGAGTCCCCTCTGTCCCATACAAGCCTTCTTTCAACCGGCTCTGTGCAAACCGAATACTGAAACCTTCCCTTCCCCCAGGTCACCTGCTCCGCGGCCGGGGCGTGACTCACGTGGCCATGCTCTTTCCTCTCAGGAAGCAGGCTGCTTGGCGTGGGGCTCCCAGTGAATTTTGCTGGCAATAGTTTTGCTGTTTGTCGAGGCCACAGGACATAAATCTGCTGCTAGCTGAGCAATCTACGTGCAGGCAGGGCCCCGTGGAGCCCGTCGGGTACTGGCCATTGCTGCCTCGATTATGACCCGAGGGAGCTCCGGCCCGGTGCTGCCCGGTGTGGCCTGGAGCCCGGCAGGGGTCAAATGGGTCTGTCTGCTTCTCTAGGGCCAGTGTTCCTGGTATTTGCCGGTGCTTCCTTTGGGCCCGTGTGAGGAAACAGCTTGGCCTGCACCGCTGGAGGGGACACGGGGCTGGGGCTTCACCGTGTGTTTCCCAGCAGATGGGCGCTGTTCGAGAAGAGGGAGGGCGGCCCTGCTTTCCAGCCACGGCCCATTAGCCACACGGCCAGCCCAGCGGGTCCCCGTTGGCCGGGGCGCCCGGGGCTCTGGCAGGAAGCGATTGGGGCAGCAGGGGACAGCACAGCGGCAAAATGCATATATCCTGAGTGTGACAGACCTTCTGCTGATTGACATTCTTGTCTGGCTTCTCTTTTGTTTTCCTTTATTTTTATTTAATTTATTTATGTACTTAAAAAATTATTATTATCATTTTTTTTTTTTTTTTTTTATTTCGACGCGACCTCTACAACCAACATGGGCTCAAGGCTACAGCCCTGAGATCGAGAGTCACACACTCCAGCCAGGCGACCTTCCCTTATCTTTAGACTCTTTGGAAAGGTCCAGGCTCTGGTGTGGTCAACCGGCTGAAGCTAGGAGGGGAGGGGAGAGAGGAAGTGGTCTTCACAGTGGGCAACAGGGCAGGAAGGAGGCCCCTTGGGCCCACCGCACTCTCAGTCCCTCTGGTGGCCCTCCCTCCAAGACACCTGCTTCTGTTGGATTTTGAGGCTGCCTGCTTCCCGCCAGGAAGGAGGTCCAGGTTTTCAGGGCCAATCACACAAGTCCCACAGGCGGGGGTGGGGGTGGGGGAATGTTAACTCCGAGAGGCACTGCCTGGACAGTCTCAGTTTACCAGCTTGTGTATGAGGCACCAGGGCCAATGGCAATTTCATAAATAGAAAGGCTGGTGAAGAACGGATCTGTCCCTAGGGCACAAGAAGCCACTGCCTGGGGTCCTGGTCCTGTGCCTGCTGGGCACAGAGGAGCTCAGTGCCCTTCCCTCCAGTCTGACTTACTCTGTGGTCCTCTCGTGGAGGAGGTCATGGAGCTGGGGCGGCTGGCCTGCTGGGGGCCACACGAGGAGAACTGAGGGGCCAGAGCGGATGCCTTGGCCTTGGGTGGGTTCAGGTCCAGGATCTCAGGGGTCCGGGGGGTCCGGGGCTTGCAGGTGAAGGCCGATGTAAATTCCCTGGAACAAAACGTGTAGTCTAGAGTCACAGCCACTGCATGGCTAGGAGTCACAGGAGGAAGGAAGGACTTGCCATTGTGAGCACAAAGATGCCAGGCAGGCACTGTCCTGGGCATGGGGTAGGGGTGGGGTAGAGCCGGGCACCCGGAGGCATACATCCCTGCCCCCATGGAGCTCATATTCTAGGGGAGGAGGGAGATAATAAAAAAAAGGAATAAATGCTGGGGCGCCTGGGTGGCTCAGTCGGTTGGTCATCCGTCTTCAGCTCAGGTCATGATCTCACGATCCGTGAGTTCGAGCCCCGCGTCGGGCTCTGTGCTGACCGATCAGAGCCTGGAGCCTGCTTCCGATTCTGTGTCTCCCTCTCTTTCTGCCCCTCCCCCTCTCACACTTTGTCTCTCTCTCACTCTCAAAAATAAATAAACATTAAAAAAATTTTTAAAAAAAGGGATAAACGCTAAGGAGGGGATGAAGCAGAGAAGGGGGACAGGGAGCTTGAGAGTGTTGAAGTGAGAGGGTGGCCAGGGAAGGTGTGGCCAGCAGGGTAATGGCCCCCCATTCTGTCCACGTCCTCCTCCCTGGAGCCTTTTCTGACAAAGGGGAATTAAGGCTGCAGTGGAATCGAGGTTGCTAATCTGCTGACTTTAAACTAGGGAGATTATCCTAGGTTATCAGGGCGAGCCCCGGGAAACCGCAGCGTCCTTAAAAGTGGGAGAGGGAGGCAGAAGAACACAGAGAAATAGGTATGACCACGGAAGAAAGACAGAGATGCAAGGCTGCCGGCTTTGAAGATGGCGGAAGGGGCCGCCAGCCAAGGAGGGCAGGAGGGCTCTAGAAGCCAGAAAAGGCAGAAAAGAGATTCTCCCACAGAACTCGGGGAAACAGTGTATCCTGTGTATGCCTCGATTCCAGCCCAGTGAGAGCCCTGTCGGACTTCTAACCCACTGAACTGTAAGGTGGTACATTTGTGGTGTTCAGGTCACTAACTCTGTGGTCACCTGTTACAGCAGCAATAGGAAACTAATTTTAGACGTGGTGGCCAGGGAAGGCCGTGCTGGGAAGGTGACATTGAGCCCCCAAATGATCCTGTGGGGCAGGCAGTACTGCCCCGGTTTTCAGATGTAGAAACTGAGGCCCCAAGTTTGTGAACTTGCCAAGGTCACACACATAACAAGCAGGTTGCGAGGCCAAGATTTGAGCCCAGTGGGATCTTACAGCCAGCTGTTGTCCAGATGCTATCTGCCTCCCAGCCCCGGGGAGCAGCCTCACAGAGACAGTGGACCTGACTTGGAACCAGGGCCTTCCTTTCCTCCAGCACCTGCAGCCACTGAAACTCGGTGCTGTTGGACGAGAAATCCTGGGAGTGAGATCGTGGCTCTGTGACCTCCCAGTCACCCAGCTGGAGTTGGGGACTCCCCCGCCCAGTGCTTTGCTGTCTGGCTGTCACTGAGCTGGATCCACGCTGCTCCCTCCTTGACTTCTGGGGCCCTTGCTGCCTATGTGCCCATTTTCCTGACTATAACTCTGAAGACCGGAGTCCCAGGCTGTCACCCAGGGTTGTCATAGCCACTGAACGAGCTAATGTAAGCATCAGCCCAGCTGCCAGCCTGGCGCATGCCCCGTAAATGGCAGGTCCGTGTTCCTTCCCTAAGTGGGTGCCTTAGTCTACGGGCTTCACAGAGTTGGTGCACGGTTTGCTGTGCATTGCAATGCAAGCAAGTTTGCTGACATCTGGGGAGCCTCAGTTTCCCCACCTGTAAAATGGAGGGCAGCTGTGATGATTCTGCAAGGGAGGTTGTGTCCTGAGCCCCATCGTGGGCCCCATAACTTGGGGTTCTGGCTCTTGGGGAGTGGGCCTTGGGAGGAAACTGGAATTTTTGGATTCACTTCTATATTTCTATATGCCCCTCTTTTTTTTCTTTCTTTTTTCTTTCCTTTTTTTTTTTTTTTTTCTACATCGAGACTATTTTACTCTAATCATTAGAAAAATAAAACTTAAACATCTGGAAAATTTCCAAATTCAAATTTAGGACAAGTCTGGCATAAAAACTGCCCATACTTTGGGCAATACATCTTTGATACCAGATTGGAAAGGATAGGGAGGTTTAGCCCTACAGTATTTTATTAAAGTTTAAAATGATTTTTTCTTTGTTTAAAAAAATGTATGTATACGTATGTGTGTACATACGTCCGTGAAGTAAGCTCCATGCCCCAGCACGGGGCTGGAACTCCCGACCCTGAGACAAAGAGTCACGTGTTCTACTGACTGAGCCAGCCCTGTGCCCCCATGACTTTTTTTTCTTTAAGAAGAAATTATCTTTTTATATCATTTATAATAGTATTTCCCTGAATATTTTCCACGTTGTACCTTTTACACGCATGTGCGTTTTCACATACTTGTATTCATACTTACATGCTGCTCTATATTCTTCTAATTTTTTTTTCTAACGTTTATTTATTTTTGAGACAGAGAGAGACAGAGCATGAACGGGGGAGGGGCAGAGAGAGAGGGAGACACAGAATCGGAAGCAGGCTCCAGGCTCTGAGCTATCAGCCCAGAGCCCGACGCAGGGCTCAGACTCACGGACCTCAAGATCGTGACCTGAGCTGAAGTCGGACGCTTAACTGACTGAGCCACCCAGGCGCCCCTATTCTTCTAATTTTTAAAAATGTTTATTTTTATTTATTTTGGGGGAGAGAACATGCATGAGTGGGGGAGGGGCAGAGAGAGGGAGGGAGAGAATCCCAAGCAGGCTCCAGGCTCCCAGCTGTCGGCACGGAGCCCGATGTGAAGCTCGATCTCATAAACTACGAGATCATGATCTGAGCTGAAATTAAGAGATGGAAGTTTACCGACACCCAGGGCCCCGATACTTCCCTGTTCTTATGACCCTCATTCCACCTGCTCTCTAGACTTCTGAGTAGCCTCCACTATTATTTATGATGGAGGATTTTTATATAAATATTATATGTTTATAATATATATATATATATATTTCATCCGATGGATCTACTGGAATATATCATGCCTTTCCCTAACATTTTGCTTTTCTTTCATTCATTGATAATGCACACGTGTGCAAAAAACTGTTCCAGGCCCTGGAGATCAAAGGTCAACGAGACCAAATTTCTGCTCTTAGGAAGTTCACAGAGAAGTAGGGCAGTTTGACCAGAGCACAAAGATAAAATAATGAAATGAGTCACACTGATGATGCTTTTCTTGCACATATAAAGACGATTTTTATGTGGTTTAGTGAGGTGGTTTACTTTTTGTTTTTTTTTTTTTAAGTGAGCTCTATGCCCAACGTGGGGCTCGAACCCGTGACTCCGAGATCACGAGTCGCGCGCTCTACTGACTAAGCTACCCTGGTACCCTGAGGTGTGTGTTTGTTGTTTTTTGAAAATATTATTTGGTTCAAATGATTTTTTTTCCTATTTTGCTATTCTAATTTTGATATCTTCGGTACTGTTATAGCGGTTAATTATTTTTAAATTGTGATAACACGTACATAACATAAAAATGACCATCTTGACCATTTAAAACTGTAGCCCTACTACATTTTAAGAAGGAGCGACTAAGAGAAACTAAAAAAAGTGACTCGGCGAACACTGGCAGCTCTTCCTGGCACAGGGTTAGCTGTGGGTTACCTGGGGATGTCATGGGACAGGGAGGCCAGATTTGAAGGAGCGAGCTGTGCAAGCCCAGGAGGGCTGGCCAGCTTCACTGCATGGGGCCTCAGAGCCAATGGGCGGCAAGGTCAGGTGGCAGGGAAGGGGGGACGCTGAGATGAGTTGGCAAGAAGTGAAGGGAGAGAAAGGTCTGGGTAACAGAGCTAGAAGTCTGTATATAACCTCCCAACCCCAGAGCAACCAGAAAAGGGTCCTGTCCCTTTGGAGAACAATTTGGCAATGTGTATGAAAAAACTCTTATGTATCGGTTGACTTTATGTGCCAACTTTGCTGGGCCATGGTGCCTAAATATTTGGCCAAACATTATTCTGGATATTTCTGTGCGGGTGTTTTTTTTGGATGAGATGAACACTTAAATAGGCCGACTTTGAGCAGATTGCTCTCCCTAGTGGGGAGTGGGCCTCATCCAATCAGTTGAAGGCACAAATAGACAAAGTCTGAGCTCCCCTGAGCGGGAAGGAACTGTGCCGGCAGACTGCCTTTGCACTCCAACTGCAACTCTTCCCTGGGTCTCCAGCCTGCTGGCCTACCCTGTGGGTTTTGGATTTGCCAAGCCTCTGCAATCATGCGAGCCAACTCCTTAAAATAACTGACCCCCCACCCCACACACACATCCTGTTGGTTCTCTTTCTCTGGAAAACCCTGACTAATACACCGTCAAAGCCAGCCTCCTCTCTGCCCTAGGACACAACCTTTGTTTGGCCACGGTAGTGTTGTTTGGGAAAAGAGCACCCGCAGACAAGGGGCTCCTTCTGGCTCCTTCTCCAGCATTGGAGAAGGTGGCCCTCAGCAGAGCCCAAACCACAATGCGGGCTGCTGCAGGGGGTGGTGGTGTTGACTGAGGATGCTGGCCACCGTCCCCGACCTCGGCATGGGGGATGGCATCAAGGCCCTCTGGGAAGGACACCGAGGGAGGCAGAGGTAGAGGTCAGCTTGGCCTCCAGGCCCCCAGCACCTCTGAACGGTGACCTGAGCACTCTGAGCAGCAAGGAGCCAGAGCCAGGAAATGGTGATGGTTTGGTAGGAGATGAGGCCGGATTAGGGTAGAGCAGGAAAAGCACGTGGAAAGGAAATTCAGGACGGCAGTCACCTATGACCTAGGAAAACTAAGTTGCCGCAGGGATAATGGTGCTGGGTAGTAGAGGGAAAAGGAAAACCTCACTACATATGTAAATTGCAGGTGTCCTGCAAGACAGGCAATTATTCAAGAGGCCATTAAGGCACAAACGACAGTGCTTGGGGGTCCCCTTAGTGGACTCTGCCCATCAGGATTCAAGATATTTCATCTATCCACTAACAGAACCCAGAGAGGGGTGCGGGGGGAGGACACAGCAGATGAAGGCAGATCCAGAAGGTCGCCCACCATGTCTGCACATGGACACGCGGGGCTCCTGTCCTCATTCCCCTGACTTCCTGGTTCCTAGTTTCTAGTTTCTTTTAGCTGGATGCATCGTAGTGCTGTCATGAGCTACCCCATATGCCACATTTGGGGACACACGTGAGGGGGATAAAGCATGTATGTAAACACATGCAGAATTTCTTTCTTCTTTATTTTCTAAAAGCCATAATACTTGCAGAAGAGTCGTTTCCTGTCTGTCGCGGGACAGGAACTTTGACACCGTTGTCTTTGGATCTTGGCCTGGGCGGGGGGTAGCGGGCATCTGTGCAGGAGCGAGCGCTCCGACCTGAGGAGCCTGTTCCCTCCGCCCATCATTGGGCCACAGGGAGGCACCGTCCAGGCAAATGCCTCCCGGTCGGTCCAGCTGGGCTCCTCTCTGCATGGACCATGTGCCGGCTTGGTTAACAGTATCTTCCCCAACTACTCAATACTACGGATTCTATGAAGCAGACAGAAAACAGAACAGGAACCCCTTGGCATGGGGGAGGGGGAGGGAGACAGTACGATCACAAGGTCTGAACCGTTGACTCCCTGGCTTCCAGAAAGCCAGTTTCATGGTCAGACTAGTGGCTGGAAGCCACTAGAATGGAACTGGAGCCTCAGTGATCTTTAAACCGCCTCCAATCTGGGGCTAAGCCATGAGAGTATGGTTTAATCTACCGTTTGCCCCAAACCGCAGCTCCAGAGCTTTCCAGGGATACCAGCAGCCAAGCGGGGCCCACCCCGTGGCCTGTCTTCTGGGCAAGAGGCTGTCCTCACTCTAAGGACTAAGAGAGAGGGGCTGGGGGAAGCAGAGGGAAAAATGTCCCCCATCAAGCCATGCAGAGAGCCACTCGCTCTCCCTTTTAGCTGATTCATCCAACAAATATTTTGAGAGCCTGCTCCGGGCCAGGTGCAAACACAGGGGCAGACCCCCTAGAGCCATGGACCAAGTGACCGCAGTGCTCTGTGCCCCTGTGCAAGGGAACACGGCTGCGTGACTGGCCTTTGGGGTCAGGAAGGAGGATGGGGTGCTTAGCTGAGACCTGGGGCAGCCGGTGAAGTGGAGGCCAGGGGTGGGGGGAGAATGTTGCTGGCAGGGGTCACATAGCCAGTGGAGAGGGAGGTGGGTGGCCCAACTGTATCCTTCTCCCTCTTTCCTTCCTCCTCTTCCTCAGACAGAATACTCCCTTTCCCCGGGCTTAAAGTAAGAGCAGGATTCACGTTAAGGTGGGAGCACCCATGGATTTAACCCCAACGGGGCATTTGTGCCCAAGAGGAGCTTGGAGGGCCAACTGGGTCAGCCCACTTAGTGTAACCAGGGGGAAGGTTTCTTAGGAGAGCCTGTGGGGTCCCCTGCCAACTATGAAAACACTTATTCTGGGTGTGCCTGGGTGGCTCAGTCGGTTAAGCGTCAGACTCTTGATTTCAGCTCAGGTCCTGATCTCAGGGTGCATGGGTTCGAGCCCCATGTTGGGCTCTGCGCTGACAGCATGGAGCCTGCTTGGGATTCTCTCTCTCCGCCTCCCCCCACTTGTGCACACTCCCTCTCTCTCTCAAAATAAATAAATAAACATTAAAAAGAAAACAAGAAAACACTTATTCTGGAGAGAGAGGATTATCCCCACTGGTAAGTCTCAGCAATGAATTCTGCCTTTACAGGAAGAGAGAAGAAACGGCTCTAGCCCCAGGACAGCAGGTTTGGTCTGGCCGAGATGTGGGATCTGGTCCGGGCCTGAGAGCAGGGGGCTGGCATGGCAGGGGGCCCCGCCAGCCTCTGGCTTACCCCTCTGAGCTTTCTCATTCTGGGGCCCCCACCTCGCGGAGGTGCCAAGAGTCAGAGAATCCCTGAGCTGTGGACCAGCCTGCGGGAGCACGCCTTCGGCCACTCTGAGAGAGGGGAGGAGCCCCAGATCGGGGAGGTGGGTCCCTGGGTCCCCGGCTGGTCAGGGGCTGAGCCGGAGGAGACCAGATGCTTGGCCCCCAAGGCCCCCCACGGCCCCCAGCCTCTGCCATCTTTTACAGCCTTTGACAGGACTGGCCCCCACCCCAGTGCAGCCCCCAAACTCCTCTGGCTCCACCCCAAGCAGCCCTGCTGCCTCTGGAAACCCTGACTTCCCTTCAACCCCGTGCCTGGCCGCAATCTCTGCCCGCAGTGGTGGGAAAGGAAGGTGCCGGGGTGCCGCCCACCCAGAAAGGGGGATGGGCCGCAGCACCCTCTCGCTGCCTGCCTTCTCAGACCGTGTGCGTGGCTCTGCTAGGCCGTCTGCCTGCTCTGGGGGCAGAGGCCGCTCCAGGTGTCCCTGCAGCCTCGAGAGCTCAGCGGGGACTCCTGTGTGTGTGACTTCCATCTGTGGGAGCCTGCAGGAAGGGCAGCGGGGGCCTGGGTACGGGGAGGGCAGCCAGCAGGCTGGTTCCTCTGACCCTCTACACTGCCAGGGGGAAGCGTCTGCAGGGCGTGGGGGAGGCTTCGCGCCTCAGGGGTCTGGAGTCTGTGGCTCCGCAAGGCTCTGCCGCTCAAGGAACTCCAGACCGGGCCAAGGTCAGCCGTGACCACAGCTGGGGTGCGGGCCTGCTCGCTGCTGACGCAGTCGTGGAAATACTTCCCAATTCTATAGAAAGGTGGGGGCACAGAAGGCCTGACCGGTCACCATGGCAAAGTTCCTCTAAATCAGAGACTCCAAGGGTGTAGTCATGTTAAACACGGTTCTAGGCCAGTGTTTTAGTGCAGAAGGCTGGCTTCTCCATCCTGAAATTACACCGCGTCCACCCGGCCACGCGGTGGGGGCAGCCGGGGTGCCGGGCGGATAGGCTGAGACCAGGGCTAGGCCCCTCTCCCTGAGCAAGCTCCCTGAGATCTGAAAGAAGAGGCTTAGAGCCCCAGACTTTCTCCATTCTAAAGAACCCCAAGTGACGCATCAAAGGCCAGTCTGTACTCATTTGGTGCAGAGGAAGAGAAAACACCTTTGTATTCTGTGTGGGATCCTGTGTCTATTTTAGGAAGGTCCGGAGGGCACCTGGGAGGCTCAGTCGGTTAAGCGTCCGACTTTGGCTCAGGTCATGATCTCACGGTTCGTGGGTTCGAGCCCCGCGTCAGGCTCTGTGCTGACAGCTCGGAGCCTGAAGCCTGCTTTGGATTCTGTGTCTCACTCCCTCTCTGCCCCTCCCCTGCTTGTGTTCTCTCTCTCTGTCTCTCAAAAATAAACATTAAAAAAAAAACTTTATAGGAAGGTGACATCTGAGCGAAACCATTTCACTAACCTCGTTCTCCATCTTTCTCCCATCCATCCTATCTTCTCCAAAAGCAAACCGCTAAGATAGGACACTGTTCACAAGTTACCCCAAATCACACATCCTCACAAACACGTTCAGCTTGCAGTTCTTAAAACTAGTCCCTTGGGTAGGTTTATGAGTCTCCTTTCCTTCCAGTCTGACAAGCGATAATTCTCAGGTGGCAGGTGCCTCCCCGTGGGCTCTGAGGTTAACAGGTGTGGTGGCCACAAGCCCCTGGGTATCTCCGTAGGGTGCTTCGGGCCCCAGTGAAACGCTCCTGCGCTGTCAGAGTCAGAGCCTGGACCACAGAGGAGCCCTCCCAGGACACCTCCCCGTCCCTACCTGGTGGTGTCTCCACCGCCTAGGGCCTGGCTGGGGTCCCCCGCCGAGGGCAGACGAACCTCTCCCTGATGTCCCGCTGGCAACCATTCTCCCGGTTTGATGTCCACCGTGGAGGCTGGGGAGGAGAGAGAGTTCAGTGGACTCTTTGAGGATGCTCCTTACTGGGCTGGGCCCCAAAGCCAAGAACAGCACATGCCCACGCGAGCCCCTGACAGCTCCCTGGAGCCCACCGGGGAGGACTTGTTCGCTTGTGTGCAGCCCGAGAAGTCTCCAGGCGGCCGCTCGGCGTGCTTACAACCTGGGGGCGCAGCGCGAGCGCTCTGGCTGGATACACACGCAGCACAGGGAACCACAGACCTTTGGCCCCGTTGCTTCTCCTGGCCCCCCCTCTGTCTCTCAGGGAAAAGCCGACAAACGTGGAACTGTCTCCCTTGGTCGCTGCTTGGTGCCAATGCAGAGGAGCATGGAGGCACGGTAAAAAACTATTTGTTGTTTGTCTGAAATTCCAATTCAGCTGGGTGTCCTGTACTTTTATTTGCCGGATTCGGCAACCCCAGAGGTGGGGCCCTCTTCCCCCTGAGCTACCCCAGGACCCTTCAGGCCCGAATCCCCCAGTCCACCCACAGGGGCAGGCACTGCCCTAATTCCCAGCCAGCAGTGTTCGTGCTGACATCATGGACAAGGAGCAGGCTGCCTGGGTCACCCTGGAGACCTTCACAGGGAAATGACCGAGAAGTCCCAGACGACACTGCCGGGGAGCTCTCCTGAGGGCCCGGGGAGGGACCTATTCTGTGTTTCAAATGATATGAACCCCTTCTTCTCCGGCCCCACTTTTCTTCTTGTTCTACAGCCAAAGGGCTTCACACCACCGTGAAAGCAATTCTGTGACAGAGTCCAGATTTGCTATGTCCTTAGTCCAAGCTCCTTCCGGCCCTTCCATTTAAAGTTTTATCCATTTTGAGAGAGACACAGAGAGAGCGAGCGAAAGTGAGCACACACAAGTGGGGGAGGGGCAGAGAGAAGGAAAAACAGAATCCCAAGCAGCCTCTGCATCATCAGCACGGAGCCCCAGGGGGAGGCCGAACTCACGAACTGTGAGATCATGACCTGAGCCGAGATCAACAGCTGGATGCTTAACCGACTGAGCCACCCAGGAGCCCCGAGCCCTTTCATTTAAAAATGTCCCTGGTACCTTTGCAACGTGGCCTCTACTTTATCTTCAATATAAACAATCTTCTTTGCAGGTTTCCTCAAACGCATAGCAAGGGACACAGCTTTGACTTCCAGGTAACTATCTTTTGACCCAAACAGGGAATCTGTTTCTGGTGTGGAGCCCAATGGGTGGCATTATTTACAGCCCACCAGGACAGTCTCCACTTAAAGCTGGGACTGGACCTGGAAATTCAGCCTTCTCTGATCTGTTCTCCAGTGGACAACTGGCCTGCTGTGCTCTCTGCTCTACAAGCTTATAATATAGCCCGGGACACAGACTTTAGGTGTATGAAGAAATAATTGAGTGGAACCACATACAGCTGTGTGCTGGGCTACACAGAAAATCCCATCCCAGTTAATGGTGCCACCAAGATGGCGCCCAAGGGTGGGTAGTCCTCCAGGATCAGGAGCTTTCCCAGGTGGGAGTGGGTGGAGGGACAGGTTGGGGGGTGGGTGGGAACGCCCCCTGGCAGGAGGGAGGAGGAACTAAGCTGAGCTGTCCTGAGACCCTCTGAGGTCTTTTTGGTCCTGTCACCAAATAGTAGTCATCCCCTACACCCCTTCCCACTCCCTCCACTGAATGTCACCACGTAGGCGTTCAGAACTCCCACCACAGAAGGACAGATCCACTGAAAGCTGGGGACTGGGGGACACCAGCAGCTGTGTGCGTGCACCAGAGGCTTCCTGGGATGAAGTATTGTTTTCCCGCCTGTGGATCCATTTCAGACCAGGCTGGGCATTTTCACTTGAGGCCACTGACAAGGTATGCGACTTTGATATCTGAGATAGCCTTGGTTGAGGGGGAATGAGAATAAATTCCCCCCAGGCCAATGTCATAACAAAATTCTAAGTCACATTCTTGGCTTTTTCCTTTGGGAACTATTTCCTGTTGGCTCTGTGGAGCCAGTCCCTTTGCCTAAAAAGAAATGTACTTTCTGGCCCTGCGGTCAGCTGATCGAGCGGTTGGAGGATTCCACAGGTTCCCCATCATGAGTTTTCACCTTTAGCATCGACTGAATGCAGAGGTTTGAAGGGGCTTCCTGGGCTAACGCGCTCGAGGCCACCGTGGCGGGTTCCCGCTGGGTCGGAGGTGTGGCATGAATTCCCAGTATGAGTGAAGGCCAGGAGGCCAGGCTTAGCAGCAAGTCATGTGTGAGGGGCCTCTGAGGAGTAGCTGGGCGAGGCCAGATCGGGCTGGGGGCGTGTGTGTGTGGGGGGGGTGGACAAAGTGAGCCAGAGCACGGAAGCAGGAGAAAGGGCCGGAGAAGCAGGACTATATGGACGGAGGGGTCCAGAGGAAGTCAAATCAGGCTTCTGACAGGAAAGGAGTTACACAGAAGACAACGAGGGCCAGGGTGGCCACCCAGCCCACCAGTGTGGTCTCCCTCTCTAGCCCTCTGATCTGCTGACCCAGATGCAGCCTCAGAACCAGTCTCAACACTGCTCATGTGTGTTCTTGTTTTTGGCTTTTGTTTTTGTTTTTACTTAAGCAGGCTTCATGCTCAGTGTGGAGCCCAACATGGGGCTTGAACTCACAACCCTGAGATCAAGACCTGCACTGAGATCAGAGTCAGATGCTTATCTGACTGAGCCACCCAGGGGCCCCTGGTTATGTGCATTCTAAGCACATAAACCCAAGGCTGCTTGCCAGTCGTCCTCACACAGAGGCTGGGTGAGAAGAGGGAGGGACGGTGGCGACAAGACCAACCGAGGGAGCGGACCAGTGGTCCCGGGACATCGGTCCTGGGGTGGCTGCAGCTGGGCAAGCCCGGAAGACGGCAGAAGGAAGAACAGAATCTACACCACAAATGCTCCCTAAAGGCTCCCTAAATGACCCAGGGAGAGCCACTAACCCGGCGGAGGCTTGGCTTCCCACGGGAGACCCTCGGTCAAGGAAAAGGATTGTTAAGAGAGATTTAGGGGTGCTGCCCTGAGGCTGACAGCAGGCTGTGCAGGGCAGGGGAGAATGGTTCCTGTGGTCGGTTTCTGGCCCATGGAGTGAGGGTGGTTAGTTCTGGAACCCACTGAGGCAGGAGGGGAGTTGATGAGTAGGGTGGGGGTCCTGGGTCCCAGCCAGGCCTAAGCAGAGAGGAGCAGGTAGGAGAAGGGGGCACGTGGAACATGGGAGACATGGTCTCAGCGATCAGAGCTAACTCCGGCCAAGCGGCTGTCCTGGCTCCAGGTGGCCCATGTGGAGGGGCTGCTGCCTCCCCAGGGGGAGGCACTGGGGACCGTGCTGATCACCCAGGCTGGGTCCCCTGGTGGCTGCCCACTGTTTTCATGTGAGGAACCGGGATTTGCCAGGGCCTCGACTTTGTCAGGGCTAAAGGAATTGTGTTTGAAAATCACAATGACATCAACATCTCCAGCAGTATCGTCAGCGGCCACGCAGCTACTCCATCCACGGGGGCCTCGAACGCCTCCATCCTACATGGAACACATGCTAAATCCTTCCAAAATCCAGGACCATACTGATAATCAGTGCAAGACAGAGGGCCACCCTGGTGGTCACTTTGGTAAAACAAGGACGTACCTGATAAATAAACGGCCCTAAATGCAACTTTTCAGAAGTCCAGGCTGAACTTGAAATCGTTTTTAACTCAAAGGGCATTAGGTGAAACTGGCAAAAGTGGTTAGACCACCTAAAACCTCCACTCTGGCACAGAAATCTCTGGACAAATGGTGGAGCTAGTCAGCTTTCAGCGAGGGCACATTAACGTTTACAGCTCTAACAAAACATGTAAAATAACACATGATCTAAGGTGGCAAAACCTCTAAAACTGTCCCTAACCAGGAGACCCTCCCCCAGACTCTCCAACAACCTGGCTTTCCTCCGGCTCTGTGACCAGCCTACCGCTCTGAACCGGGGCTTAGCAGCGTTCGAATCCAATTGTGAGCAGATTATAAAAGTTCTCAGATGTTTCTCATACTGGAATCTGACCTGCTCCTCTGTTGTTTTTCCCGTTTGAATGGAGATTACAGTCTTATCTGGCCTGCTCATATCCTTTTAATTTCCTCTTGAAAATTAAAAAAACAAAACAAAATAAAACCTTTCGTACATATCCGATTCAAAGCATATATATTTTTTCTGGCATCTAAAAAAAAAATACTTTTTATCCACGCGTGTGCCCCTGCTCACACATTTCTGTCTCAGGCCAGCCTTCGAACACGCGGCCGCACGCCTCGTGCAGTCTGAGGTGCCAAAGCCTCGGTCATGAATCGACATCGCCTTCTGAGACGTGACTACTCGGAAAGCTCACGTCGAACGCAGCTTTCCCCAGCACAAGTGTCGCGCTACTCGCTTGCAGACGTCGGCAGTGCTCACTATGCTGCGACAGAAGGGGGTCTGGAGGAACAGGCCACGGGCAGGTGTGGCCGCGTGGCTGCGGGTCAGCGGGCCTCGGGACCAGGCCGAGACCAGGGTGTGAGCACGAGGCCTCTCCGGGTGTGTGGCTGCTGCTGCCCGGTCCCCACGCCACCGGCGTTCCGTTCTTACGTGAAGGCCCCGAAGCACCAGCCTCACCCCCCTGGTGCTCTGGACGGGGGGCGCTTGTCAGGGATGGGAGGCCGCCGTTTCCCGCACGTTGGGCCATCTGGGGAGGAACGGGATGGTCTTCCGGCCTGGAGGGAAGAATGAAACACAGCAGTAAATACAGGTAGCCAGGAGGAATTTGCTGCCTACCGTGAGACGCCAGAAACAAAGACAGGGAGCGGGAGCCCCCGAAGTTCCTTTGTTAAATGGATATCTAATACATATGATAGCTATCAGATATGATATGCTTAACACATAGTTAAGCAGATATGAGGTTTTTTTTTAAAGGTATTGGCGGAAACTAGAATGTACCCTCTTAGCTCCTATAAATGCACACTGATATATAGTATCTGTCCGACACACAGTTGCATCTTTTGGCTTTGGGGGACGTGGGAGCAGGGCATTTCAACCAAACCGTTGAAGGCACCCAGCTTCTGGTTTTTCCTCAGAGGATGAAGCAGATTTGCAAACGGACGAATGCCATCAGAAGAGACATGATGTGTCACGTCAGCCACGACAAGAGCTGGACAGGCCCGGGACCAGGGAGAGCTCGCTCTATGTCAACACCTAAGTGTGCCTACATCGCCTGACGGCACCGGGGGCGGTGGAGCCGGCCCAGGCAGACGCATTCACCCGGCAGACACCTGTCGGGTGCCTCATCGTGCGGGACCCCCAGCCAGGCGTGGGAGCCAGGGATCCCCCCGCCAGAGAGGTGGTGGGAAGTAGGCCGGCTCTCCGTTCAGACTTGACAACAGATCCCAGGGGAGGCTCTCCAGGTGGGCACGGTCCTCAACAAGGAGCTGCTAGCCACCTGCCCAGCAAGGGCTTGGTGGGAGGCACACCATGGCAAGTACAGGGTGTTTTTCCTAAGGGTGGGCCCTGTGAGATGGCTGTTCTCGAATGTCAGTTCCAGTAGCAAAGACAAGTAGACGTTAAGCTGCCCGGAGGGGCAGGAAAGGCTGTGTGTGTGTGTGTGTGGCATTCAGCCAGTCCTGAACTCTGAGTCAGGACTGCCTGGGGCCAAAGGGGGGAAATTTTTCCACCGGGGAAGTAACACCAGGAGGCAGATGGAGAGGCAAAAAAAAAGAAAAAGAAAAAAAAAGTATATACTTATGCTGCATTGTTACAGAAATATTTAAGGCACCACCAAAGGGAAAAAAAAATGCAGGCTGGAGGGGACAGGGTGTCCTGGGGAAGAGCTTCAAGGCCCAGGGTCAAGGTGGGGGGTCAACTGAGAAGGACCCTGTCAGCCAGGGTTTGATTAGATTTGATCCCTAAGGGACACAGGAGTCACAGAAATGACATCCCATGATGACGTGCTAGAAACCTCATTCTGGGGTGACGGACGGTGGACCGTGGCAGGGAGAACCACTGGGGGAGAAGAGATGGCTCAGGAGGGCAGAGGGGAAGGGCCAGGGCTGGGAGAGGGAAGGCTGGCTCAGGTGTTTGGGGGTGTTAACGCCATTCCCTGAAGCAGGGGGCTGAGGGGACGGTGGTGTTCCCCTAGGAAGCACAGACTCAGGGTGCTGCGGGACATACCTAGCACCTGGGGCAAGTCTACAATGGAATGGGATTTTGTGTCTGCAGGATGTAATGGAGACCCCAGCACAAGCAGGATGGGTGGGGACCGGAAACGGGGCATTTTAGGAGGAAGAGGGGTGATTTGGGGACCAAGCCGACAAGGCAGTGGGATGTGGGGGTGGGTGAGTGACCAGGAATGTGGTCAGCAGCGGCAACCTCGAGAGATGCTGAGCGTCCCCTGAGGCTGGAAACTGCAAGGTCACCGGTGGCCGTGGCAGCAGTAACCTGAAGTCACTGCCAGACGCTGCGGACTATGAAAGGGGGGGAGGGGGCAGGGAGGCAGCCAGAGAGGACCTGGGGAGGGCACTTGGGGACCAGAAAGGCCTGGGGGAAGGAAAGCAGCAGGAAGGGAGGTTGAAGGTGGAGCAAAGGAGGTGTTAAATGATGGCTGAGTTTGGACAGTGACAGGAGGAGAGGGATCCATAATCCATGGAGGGGTGAGGCTGGGGGCGGGGGTGCTGAGGGAGGGCTGGGGGGCACACATCTGACGCTGGGGTGACAGAGGGTCTTGAATTGTGCAGGGTGACTGTCTTTTTGTTTTCAGTCTTTCTTTTCTTGATTAAAAAACCAGTTAATCATGGTTTGCCCTCCCAGTACCTAGACACAACCACTATTAACATTTGATATCTTAAATTCAAGTATAGGGGCGCCTGGATGGCTCAGTCGGGGCCAACTCTTGATTTTGGCTCAGGTCATGATCTCACGGTTCGTGAGATTGAGCTCTGTGTCGCTTGGGATTTTTTCTCTCTCTCCACCTCAGCCCCACTTGTGCGTGCGTGCGTGTGTGTGTGTGTGTGTGTGTGCACGCACACACACTCTCTCTCTCAAAATGAATAAAAACAAACAAATTGCAAATATATACTTTAAAAAATACAACCTGTGATCACTGTAAGAGGCTGGCAGGCTGGATCCACCCAGTTTTATGATTTGCTTTTTCACTTAGCAATATATTGTGAGGCTCTCCCCATGTATGAAATATTCTTCTAAAACATTATTTTCAATACCATTTTGTGTGGATATGTAATTTACGTAAACAGCCTTCCGCTTTGGGCATTTAGATTTTTCCTCATGAATAACACTGCAATAAATACCTGGTACACAGAGCTGTGAATAGCTGATTACTTCTCAGCATAAAATCCTAGCAGTGCGATTACTGACTCCAGAGGGAGTTGTATCCCCAATGTGTGCAGTACATATTGTCAGGGGTCCCCAAGATCACTGAGATTCTCGATATATGCTCTTGGCCATACTAGGTTATCAGAGCCGACTGGCTGAACGGAGTCACGTAATCTTTGACGAAAGATCCTGAGAGTTGACCGGAGGGAGCACCCTGCCTCTGCCACCACCGACTGACCCAGCACATCGGGATTATGTACATTGGGACTCTGGGATCACGACCTTGAGCTGAAATCAAGAGTCGGATGCTCAACCGACGGAGCCACCCAGGTGCCCCAAAGATAATCTTAAAAATTTTAAAGATGATCATTTTGTGTCCTCTCTCCCATGTTAAAAGCACGATGAAATTTTCTTAGTTCCCACTATCACTTCCGTTCAAAAATATATTATAAGCCAGATTTACTAGGAGCTGACTCTTGGCTGTATTCCGGATCCAAAAAGCAAACACCAAAGCTCTTAGATATCAATGACATTCTTGGGACAATCAGGGAATACTGATACACTACACGATATTATGCGAATGTGGGCTTTCTTAGGTGTGATAGATAATGTGGTTAAGCACAGGATGCTCTTATTCTTAGGGGACGTGTTGCAAGTTTGCAGCCTTCTTTCAAACAGTTCAGCCAAGCGAGTATGCGTGTGTAAGTTATATACTATGCACACGGAAGGAGCCCGAGGGAAGATGTCAAGGTGGCGATACGTTAATAGTTGGAAGCTGAGTTGAAAAATACTGATAGTAAGTTTAAGAGAAAAAAAGCATGGTGCTAGTAACTTAAAATAACCCTGAAATGTGAAGCGCATGGCGGCTAGTTTTGAGACCAAATCACACGGATCACCGATCCACAGGGTGGGCCTGGAAATTCTAGGCTGAGTCCCACACGAGCGGGGTCTGGCTGCGGGGCTCCGGCATGCCAGCATCCATCCACGGAG
This sequence comes from Panthera pardus, assembly GCF_024362965.1. NCBI lineage: Eukaryota > Metazoa > Chordata > Mammalia > Carnivora > Felidae > Panthera > Panthera pardus. The sequence continues at coordinate 8,400,984 of NW_026526655.1, forward strand.
CTCCGAAAGGGCAGGCCTTTCCGCATTGTGCTTGTGGCTGCATCCCCAGGGCCTGGTTGTTAGTTACAAATTACTACAGAGTAAAACTGGAAACAGCCAAACTGCCCAGCTACAGGGAATAAGTGAGTAAAATGTGTCACGTTCCCTTGAACTATTTTATGGCCGGTATTTGTTGAAGGAATCAAGAAATGCCAGTTTTCTGCCTGCTCTCTGTAACCCCTTGGTTTGTACCTGTTTCTCTGCACCTGTTTCTCTGGACAGCTGGACTGCTTGGGCTGGGGTTCCCCCAGAGCCCACAGGGTTCCCAGGGAGATCAGAGGCTCTTGGGTAACCACACTGTAGTTTTGTTGACATAAACGGTAGGAGCAAGGCTCTGAAGAATGAAGAAACCTGGGCCGCTAAACACACATAGGGTTGCTTTAAAAAGTGAGTGTGTTTACTTAAGCCAAGTTGATTTGGTGTCTGAACCTGTGATACTCCACCCGAACAGAAGAACAAAAGGCCTGGGGTGGCGGCTGAGAAAAGAAGGACTAGAGTCGCGTCTGGGTGGACCCACTGCTCCTTCTGGTCCTTTCCTTTGAAATTACATTTGGCCAACACTTGGCTTCTTCAGGGCAAAGTGCCTGGAGATCCTGCAATCCTACCACTTCATTTTCTGGAAGAAGAAACCTCAAGTGAAGGAGACAACATCTTTCCCCTCAAAAATTCCCAAGAGATAAATAATGAAGAGATAAATGCTTTCCAACGTGAACGTTTTATTTCGGAGTTTTCAATACACGCATCTTACGCTGCAGGTAAAACAAAGCTTAAGAAATCCCCGCCTCCTTTAGCCCGGACTTACACTGGGTACCCCGTCCTGTGGCCGCCAGGGGTGACGGGCCGGCACAGGGGCTCGTCGGCGCTGCGCTGCACACCGGCCAGGCCCTTCCGCCTCATCTTCCCCGTGTTGGTCATGATCTGGTGGAAGGAAAGGGGAGATGGGCTGGAGAAATCACCTACTTGAAAGCTGACCTAGAGGTAGCAGATGCTACACGCAATAAAGTAACCTATAGGAGTAAGAGGCTTTGCAAACAAGTGAAGAAGGATCACACAGTATTCAGATACACGGAAATTTGGGGAAAAATTCCTTTAGGTTTGCGTATTATGCCATTATAAATTAAAAAAAAAAAACAAAAAACCAGACCATGGAAAAGAGAAGAAAACAGTTGAATACAGTAACAATTACATCTCTGGGAAGACTGAGTTTTGAAAGTGAGAAGAAAAAAAAGATAGGCAGATTTGGTTTCATAAAAAGGTAACCTTTCCAGTGGTGCCTGAGTGGCTCAGTCCATTAAATGTCCAATTCTTGATCCTGGCTCAGGTCATGACCTCATGGTTCGTGTTGGGCTTTGCGCTCATAGTGTGGAGCCGGCTTGGGATTCTGTCCCCCCTCTCTCTCTGCCCCTCCCCTGCTCACACTCTCTCTCTCAAGAAATGAAAAAGCTTTAAAACAATTAAAAAATATTTTTTTAGTGTTTTATTTTTGAGAGAGATAGAGAGCGATAGAGAGATAGAGCACACAAGTGGGGGAGGGGTAGTGAGAGAGGGGGACACAGAATCCAAAGCAGGTTCCAGGCTCTGAGCTGTCAGCACAGAGCCTGACGTGGGGTTCGAACCCACAAACCGTGAGATCCTGACCTGAGCCGAAGGTAGATGCTTAACTGACTGAGCCACCCAGGTGCCCTTAAAAAAATTTTTTTTTAAGTAAAAAAAGTAACTTTTCCACCTATATATTAGAGATAAGCCAAATGAACGGGTAAACAGCACACTGGGAAGAAATATTTCCACATATTTAACAGATGAAAGGTTAAGACTTTCATTAGGTAAGTAGCTCGTACAAATCGGTAGGTGAAACAGTCCATTAGTGATCAAAGAATTCCAATAGTCAAGTCACAAAATAGAAGAGATCGCCAGTAAATGAAGGAAAAAAATGATCAACTTTACAAGTAATTAGAAATACAATTTCACACAAGAAAGTATCATTTTTCAACTATTAAATGAGTGACAATTAAAGAAAGGATCCCACCCGCTGCTGGCAGGAATCAAAAGCCTTAGTGGCAGGGAAAGCTGAGTAATGTTCAATTACTTTGGGAAGTAATTTGGTGTTTTCAGTAGTCGTAACGATGTTCACATCTTTGGGTGTAAACCCTAGTGGAAGAACCCCAAATACAGGAAACATCAAATAAACAAAGTTGCTTGCTACAAAACTGTTATAGAGTAAAACTGGAATAATCTAGGTGTCCAGTAATAGGGGAAGAATTAAGTGAAACACACATATTCATCTGAAATAGTAAGTGGCCTTTTACAATGATAAAGACTAGGTTATGAAAAATATGCTTATTTAAAACATTTACTAAAAGATTATAAAGCTGTACATAAATGATGCCTTCAATTATGCTAAAATTACACAAAAGGCTGGAAGGAAATATACACTAAAATGAATACAGTGATAGATAGGATAGTAGAACCAAGAGGAATTTTTCTCCTCTTTCTTTTCCAAGTGTTCTCTAATACGATTATATTAACACTTCAGAAAATTTGTTTAAAAGAGAAATGACTGTAAAACTAGTGAAATCTGAATAAGGTCTGTGGATTGTGCCAGTGTGGATTGCCCGCATGATATGGCACTACAGTCCTACAAGATGGGATCCCTGGGAAAACTGGAGGGAAGGGTACACGGGACCTCTCTACACTTTTTCAGATTCCTGTGAACCTAGAATTATTTGAAAATAAAAAGTAAAAACAACAACAACAAAGCAGACACTTTTGTAAAAATTGGAATTACATCTTTGATTTCTTGATTTTTGCTGAGAAGTTACTAGGGTCTATCTAGTGTTCGAGGTAGGGAGAACAAAGGGCCTCACTGTGCTGTGGGGCCAGCACCAGCGAGGGAGGGTGGGCAGGGTGGGCCGCACCTGGGCTGGTGAAGATAGGGGCGGACAGGTGGGAGTGTGAAGGGGAGCAGGACAAGAGGAAAGAGAAAGTGTGAGCTTCTGGGGAGGAAATGGAACATAATTAGTTTTTTTTTAATGTTTATTTTGAGAGACAGAGACAGAGAGAGAGAGAGAGAGAGCGCGAGCAAGGGTAAGTGGGGGAGGGGCAGAGAGGGAGACACAGAATCGGAAGCAGGCTCCAGGCTCTGAGCTGTCAGCACACAGCCTGATGTGGGGCTCGAACTCACAAACCGCGAGATCATGACCTGAGCCGGAGTGGGATGCTTAGCCACCTGAGCCGCCAGGCACCCCGGAAACGGAACGTAATTAAGCTTTCCAGATAAGAACTAGCAGGCAGTACCCTTTGTATCTCCTGTGCGATCTGCAAAAAGAGGCTATTTTAACCGCAATCACTTCACTCCGCCGGCTGCTTTTACTCGGACTTCCGTTCGGGTCACGGTCGTGCTGCCCCATCTAGTATGCGGGGTAACTTTACAGGCTGCACGACCCATCAGGGAAGCAGGCCCCTCAGGTCCGATTCTCAAAGGCACCCCAGGAACACTCGTGTTTCTCTTTCCCTCTCCATACTTCCCGACAGAACGCCTGGGTCTTTCCAAAGAAGGCTCAGAAGGTGAAGTCCTTAGCTACTGGAAAAGGGGAGACGGTGAATAGGTGCCTTCCAGCCCCACCCTCCCCCTGCCCCTCCACTCCACGGTCCTTCTGAGCTCACCCTCCCAACTCCTTCCTAGAGGAGAGGGAACGTATCACGTGCACTGGAGAGTGTTTCAGCCTTTGGAAAACCGTCGGCCGTACCACCTCCCCCCACCCTTTTATTTTAAGATCTTATTTTCAAGTAATCTCTACACCCAGCATGGGGCCTCAAACTCACAACCCTGAGATCAAGAGTCGCTCGTTCTACGGACTGCGCCCGCCAGGCTCCCCAGCCGTACCGTCTCTTTAAAGCCACACAGGCCTACGAAATAACTTGAGGTGGATGGTATGTGTCTTTTCCAGGGGATGAAGAAACGGAGTCTGGCCTGTGGGCCAGAACTGTCTGGGCTGTTACTCAAACGCCTGAGGAAAGGCCCTTGGGGAAGAGGGTTAAGTGTGCAGGACCCGGCGTGTCAGAGCAGCTGCCTTGCAGAAGGGTCTGTTTCCTTCTCACCCGACAACGTGCTGTGCTTGTAGCGTGAGCCACACGGTAGCCCACAGGTCCCCAGGCCCCTCTCTGGGCCCCTCACTTTCAGTGCGGCCCTTTTAGGCCAGGAAGATCTGAAACGATACCTAGTCCAACAACCTGTGGACGATACTGAGTTCTGCAGAAATGCTGCGGCGGCCGTTGGGAGAGAGAATGGAACGGGTCCCTGGCAGCCACCTTATTCGTCCAGAGGACTCAGCCTTCATCTGTGTGACAGATGGAGATTTTACTTGAAAGCAGGTTCTGCTCCTAAAAAAATGCAGCTTATTGAACCACAATAAAAAAATGCCGCATATGATTTAGCCAAATGTAATTTATTTAATAGCAAAAGATGGTCAACACATGTCAATCGAGGTAAAAAATGTTATTTCCCATTGACTAATTTTCGAGAATTGGCAGATCACATAAGTTGTGACATGTTAATAAAGCAGGACGAATTTTTGTAAGGAAACACAAGTTCTCTCTCTCTCTCTCTCTCTCTCTCTCCACCCATCAATCCACCCACCACGCAAAAGATGACATGGAGGCTGAAGCAGACACTCTTTGCGGTCGACCCAATATTCATTCTCTCCTGACCAACAGTACTCTGATTCTATTGGCACGCAAATGCTTCTACTTAAAAATACTCCCCCCTGGGGCGCCTGGGTGGCTCAGTCGGTCGAGTGCCCGACTCCGGCTCAGGTCACGATCTCGCGGTCCGTGAGTTTGAGCCCCGCGTCGGGCTCTGTGCTGACAGCTCAGAGCCTGGAGCCTGCTTCCGATTCTGTGTCTCCCTCTCTCTCTGACTCTCCCTTCGTTCACACTCTTTCTCTCAAAACTAAATGGACATCAAAAAAAAATTTTTTTAAATAAAAACATACTCCCTTTTGCAGACTCCCTTGCAGCTAGGGGTCACGTGACCCAGTTCTGACCAGTAAGAATCCAGCGGAGGTCGCCAGCTGGAACCCTGGGAAGGAGCACCATAGAAGGGGTAGATTTGGCTGGTCTGCCTGTTGGGCCTTCTTCCTGACTTTATCATGGGTTTGTGCCGGGAGCTCCCTCTGCCGTCTCGTGACCAAGAGGCCACAAGCGTGTGAATGAGGGGCTCCCTCACTGAGGCAGAACTACCATGGAGTGGATGAAACTGAAGCTTCAAGACCCAGAAGAAGCCCTAGCAATGTGTTCACATGGTCCAATGTTTTTGTAACATTTGCAAAAGTAGGATATTTTAACTGCAAGCACTTAATACTGCTGTTTCTTTCTACTCTGACTTCCCTTCTGCTGTTTCTTCCTCCTCTGACTTCCCTTGTCATACTTCCCTTCACGTTGGTGGCGTGGTGTTGGGATTTAGCTAACGGGGGACAATTTGGGACTTAGCTAAGGGGGCGCTGAGTCTCGATGACATTTAATTCAGGTTTCGAATAGATTCATATGATTCCCAATCATGGTCCACAGACAAACCTTCGCTAGCTGTCCTGGGGTAGGAATGGCTTCTAGAAATTCCCTGCGTTGTCAGAGTATTTATGAATAATCAGTGTGCAAGAAAACTTGAAATATCCCCAAATCTTACAGCTTATTTGTGGAAGACACTCGAGGAGGGAGTTCTCAAATTTAGCGACAATCCTAAAAATGTATACAACAGCATTACCAAAAACTAAATGTGAGGCCAAAAGATTTTTCCAGTCTATCAATAATGAGAAACAAAATTTGATCATATATGTTACAGGAAGGACAAATTTCCTTTTCTCTCCGTGGAAAACATTACAGACTCATTATTATATAGGTAGAGGCAATTAAAAGGCATAAAACAAAAACCAACCAACAAAAACCCCTATAAGGTATGCAAGGCAGCTAATTAATAAAAACATCACTTTTCTGTCAATTCTTAAAATGTGAATTTTACTGTGATTTATTTTCTCATTCTCATTCGGATTAAGTATCCACTTCATAAGTAACTCTGTATTCCTTTATTGAAAGAAAGCCTTCCCAAGCCCTGTAAACCAGAGGTCCCACAAAACCTGGGTCTTCCCTTCATACTGACAGGCAGAGTGTCGAAAGACATGCAAAGAGCCTGGAGTCCACATCCTTCAGTATTAGCAGCGGGATGGACAGGTTCTCCGCGTTTTGCAGCTGGGCCAGTCCTAACTAATAAAGGAAAGAGAAGGTGCAGAGAGAAATGGAAGAATAACCGAAGGAACAGTGGTATTGCCTCTGGGTGGGTGGAGTTTTATTATGGTTGTTTAGACTGTTTATTTGGACTTTCCCATAATAAGCATGTATTTCTTTCTTTTTTATTGTTCTATTTTATTTATTTTTTATTTTGGAAAAGGCTTTAGAGGGACTTTTTTTTTAATATGAAATTTATTGTCAAATTGGTTTCCATATAACACCCAGTGCTCATCCCAACAGGTGCCCTTCTCAATGCCCATCACCCATCCTCCCCTCCCTCCCACCCCTCATCTTTTTTTTTTAATGTTTTTAATTTTTTCTTTTTAACGTGTTATTTATTTCTGAGAGAGTACAAGCAGGGAAGGGGAAGAGAGAGGGACAGAGGATCCGAAGCAGGCTGTGTGCCGACAGCAGCGAGCCCGATGTGGGGCTTGAACTCACGAACCGCGAGATCGTGACCTGAGCTGAAGTCGGAGCCTCAGCTGAGCCATCCAGGCGCCCCTATTTCTTTTATAATTAGAAGGAAGCATACACAGGGCACCTGGCTGGCTCAGTAGCAGGAGCAGGTGACTCTTAATCTTGGGGTTGTGAGTTCAGGCCCCACATTTGGTATAGGGATTAGTTAAAAACAAACAAACTTAAAAAAAAAATACAAGAAACAAACTGACAAAGAAATGGATTTGGAATATTTGCGGCTTGGGATTTTTTTCACCTGCTTGTTTGGTTGTGTTTTCACACACAAGAATATGGACTTTTGGTTCCAACTCATCTCCCAATATGTAGAGAGCACTGAGACTTCAACTATCAGTCAGGCAGGGCAGGAATACCTGAAAAGTGATCAGAATAAGCTCCAAAGTGGAGACACATTTGAAAAAAGAAATCTGAAAGCAAAAACTGCAAACCGAGGCCCTTCCGTGTGTTTCCACGGCGGGCAGTGGGATGGCAGGGGCCCGGAGCCCTGCCCTGTCTCCGACGGGCTCGGCCCTGCACCCTGGCCAGCTGCGCCCGCCGCCCAAGTGGCAAAGTTTCCGTGGCCCAGACTCGGGCTTCAGGATCACTGGGGCGGGGTGGGGGGTGGCGGTAATAAAGATTCAGATTCCCAGGCCCGCCTCCATACACACATTCTTTGGAGGCAGGGCTAACCCGTCCTTCAGGCAATCTCTGGAAAACTAAACGAATTTGGGTCTTCATTCGACAGAGGGAGGAAACGGTGGGAAGGGAGTGATGAGCTTTTACAGCAGGCATCCCCCTCAAAATGAGTTTATGCAGGAAACTTAGACCAGACAGAAACTGTGAATATGCCACAGCTGGAGTTCTCTGAATTTTCAGACGCAGCGGGCAATTCACTGGAAAATCGACAGCTCTTCCAGAAGGTGGCACAGCTTAGTGGGACAGGGCAAGGGCAAGCAGCTTCAAATAAACCTGAGAGTGTCCCTTACCCTTTCTCAGCCTCAGCTCTCCTGTCTAGAAAATGCGACACTAGCAGGATTTCCCCCGTAGTTTGTTGGGAGGGACCAAATTAAATGGAGTCAGATGTACGAAGTGGTCTGCACAGGGCTTGGCCCATGACGTGTGCTGAACTGATTTAAGACGTGCCCATTACTGTTGTTAAAGGTAATTAATAATAGGTTTAAACTGTGAAATAAAAACAAAAAGCTGAGATTCTGTGATACGTATCCATGCCCCTTTTAACCGAGGCGACAAAGCTATTTAGATCAGGGCACTCTTTTCAGGAAGGATTAAATGATTGTTCAGCATAGTATGGATGATACAAAAAAAAAAAAAAAAAATTCAGAACTAAGCAAGGAGAAGTTGGCAAATCATCAGTCTTGACCTGCTGACAGTCACGGCCTAAAGAAGAAACAAGGCGTGCTGCTTTCTACCAGAATTACGAGTAAGCAGCACATTTCTCGTGACCATGGCCACGCTCAGGCAAGCTTAGGAAGTGACCTGTTCTCTCGTCCCAGCTTTCTGAGTTCTCAGTGGTTGGCAGCACTGTTTGTGGCCTGGGCTCTGCTGTGCACAGGAGCGGTTTGCTTGCACTCGGGAGGGTCAGGATGGCAGCGGGGCCCTTCTGGGAAGGGCGTGGCTCCAAATGCCTAGCAGGGGGTGAGCCACTGGGTCCAGGAATCCTGGGAATGGTTTCCTTCCATCCCCCAATACCGATGGGCTGCCCCTGCCATACCTCCACCCTCACCCCCAAGCCAGTAGTTTCTAAATCATTGGTGTGTACCATACCCAGTTCCTGGGATTATGGTAAGGAGGCCTGAGGAGGGTCCTAGGCTCTATCGTTAAGCCCCATTGAGGGTCTGGGGCTTTGAGAGAGCCTGGGCTAGTTCTGTCCTGCAGGACAGTATCTGCTGCCCCACTTGCCACTCCTTGCTGTTACCTGCATCCCTACCAAGGGCACAGTTTCGTCTGCTCTGTGTCTTTCATAAACTTCTCAAAGGTGACAGCTAGGTCTTAAACTTTTTGGCATTCTGCTATGTGTTAGGCAAATGGCACGAATTCGGTGAAAACTTTTTGAATATAATATTCTGATACAATGTTTCAAAAAGTCAGTATCTTTCAAGTGATCTTGAAAAATCTACAATCTACCTCGTACATCAGAAGAGGAGGCGTGAGTGCTTTTGGGCACACAGTCCCTGGTGAAATGTCTTCTGTTTTTAGCGGGTTCCCTCGTTGGGCACGAGCAGTTACGGAGATACGAACTCAAAGCCTTGTGGGTACCGGAGCCAAAGGCACGGCTCTTTGAAATCAATGAGCCCCACACAGAGGCTGGCGGGCTGTCGATTTCAAATCAAGATCGGGGGACTGAGGGCAGCTTAGGAAGACTGATGGGCAGAGACGGCAAAACTGGGAGTGTCCAGTAACCCAGTGGCTGCCCCACATTGTTTTCTAACTTTAGAATTGCTTCCATGACGAGATCCTACAGTGACCTGGTGTGGAGGGTTGAAAAGTGGCCCCAAGTAGATACGCTCATGTTCTAACCCCACGAACTTATGGATGTGGTGAATGTGACATTTGGCAAAGCGGTCTCTGCAGATGTAATTAAGTTAGTGATCTCGAGATGAAGCCATCATCCCAGATTATCCTAGATTCACGACAAGTGTCCCTATGAGACACAAAAGAGAGAAGGGGAGAAGGCCCTGTGGAGATAGAGGCGGAGTCTGGAGGGGTGCAGCCACCAGCCAGGGAACCCCTGGAGCCACCGGAAGCTGGAGGAGCATGGGAGCCTCTCCCCCAGGGCCTTCAGAGGGGGCGTGGCTGTGTGGGCCTCTTGATTTTGGACTTCTGGCCTCCAGAACTGTGAGAGGATAAACTTCCGGTGTTTTATACTAATTTGTCCCTCTGGCACCAGGAAGCTAAGACACTGGGTCTTCTCGTTTATATAATGAATCTTTCTGTACTTTGTACTCGTGTTACTCATATTTCCACCAAAAAGTAACTGACAAACGTGCAGGGAAATTTTCTGCTGGATTCAAAGATGTCCTCCTGGTAAAAGGATAGTGAAGATATGTGAGGGAGATTTAGAACTGCACGCTAGGGTAAAATGACGCCATTTCCAGATGCCATTACCCTGGGTTACCGGTTGGTCTGAAACTCTGCAACTGTGCCCCACCAAGCGGCACGGTTAAGCTGGGAGTCCCAGACGTTCTGTGCCTTGGTTTTTGTTGCTGTTGAAAAACCTTCACCATCCTCAACCTAAGATCGCATAAGCATTTACTTCACCTGGGAGAGGGGCTGTAAATCGCTCTGCATTCACACTTGGTTTCGGTTCGCCAAGTTCTGTGAATGTCCTTGCTGACCATCACATGCCTGCGTGGTTGTGTCTGTGGGAAAGTCCCAACACTGCAGGGCTGGGTTCCCGGTGGTGGCTTCCACCCTCTGAAGATGCCCCACCCACTTGCCTGTTCCATTCTCATCTCCTGCCTATGTAGCAAAAGAGTCTTGCATTCGTTCATTCAATATTTTATTTTTGAGAGAGAGAGAGAGAGACAGACAGACAGACAGACAGGGCGAGTGCGTGAGCAGGGGAGGGGCAGAAAGAGGAGACACAGAATCCAAAGCAGGTTCCAAGCTCCCAGCTGTCAGCACAGGGCCTGATGTGGGGCTCGAACCCAGGAACCATGAGATCATGACCTGAGCCAAAGTCAGACCCTTAACCGACTGAGCCACCCAGGTGCCCCAGGAGAGCCTTGCTTTCAAAAACGCACACCTTATCAAATGGAGCCCAGTCCCTCCCTGCCAAAGTCAGTGCTCTTCCAAAGGGAAACAAAGCCTAGTTAGGGCTTCAGACTTCCATCAACAACTTGGAACCCAACTGCCTCATTTCCAACGTTTCTGGAGCACCTCCCTACTTGACTGAAAGTAAACAGAGCCTCCACAGTCAGATTCCTTTGATCCTTGAGACGTTCAAAAGGCTGTGATGGGCTATAGGCCTTGACCATGACCAGAGGCAAGGTGGTGGGTGGTGGTGGTACGGGGGGTAAGGGTGGAACCCCGGCAGAGCCTCTTTGGGTCATCTCCCTTCACTCCTGCCCCCTATAGTCCATTTTCCATCATGCAACCAGAATGAAAATACAAGTTCATACATTAAAACAAGTCAAACTGAGTCACTCCCCTGCTCCAGTACTCTCCCAGCTCAGGCTGGGAGAAAATCCAAAACCCTTGCCTACAAAGCTCCCACAGATGGGCTTCTGGCTGTCCTCTAACGTCGAGTTCCACCAGCAGATTCTGTACTCCAGCCTGGGGCCCCGGAAATTCCTTGACAGGTGAGGAAAACTGGGGCAGGTGTCCAGGGAGAACAGTACCCAGGGTGAGATGAGGAGGGCCAGGATGGGGGCAGTGATGGGAAGGCACTTTCTGCTTCTGTCTACTCCTACAAGGTCATGCCACCTGCACGCACATTCTTTTCCTTCTCAAGTCACTGTCCCTGACTTGTTTGTTGAGCAAGTTGTTCAAGGATTGTTGAAAGACTGGCTCCTGGCCTTCTGCTCCAGCAATGCGAGATGTCAGAGTCCACAGGACTGACCCAGTCAAACACCAGCTTCAAAATTCCAGGAGCTCCTTTTAATGCCAATGGCCTTCACTCCTGTGTGCTCTCCTGTCTGTCCCAGGAGAGCGGACAGGCCCCCATCTCTTGTTCCTCCCTTCAGAAACCTCACACTCCAACATTCCACCTGTTCATTGATGTGCTTTCTGATCAAGGTTTCGTGAGACACCTGCGGGCGGGCCCCCGACACTGCCATCCTCTCCTGGCCAATCGGCAGCTCCCTCCTCACGCCCTCCCCTGTTTAGCTGGCGGGTGGTAACCAGGGGCTCCTAGAGCTGGATGGGCATCGGAGTCAGCGGGGAGTTCTCTGAGCTCAGATGATGGCCCCATCTCAGATGTGTGACTCCACAGGCCTCTTGGATGCCCGGACTGGCCACTCAATCCATCCTGAAACACTCCTCCGTTCCGATTCCCGTGGCGCTACATTATCCTGGTTCTCCTCAAGCCTCTCCGGTCACTTTCTGTCCTTCTCAGAGGCCCCGCTTCTTGCTCCCACTCCTGACCTGCTGGTCTGCCCCTCTGTCCTCAGCCCCTCACTTTCTCTCTCTCTCTCTCCACCCTTTGCTTCGTTAGGCATCTCTTCGCCCGCTCTGATGGTTTCAGCCATCACCGGTGTGCCGATGACTTGCAAACCCGCCAGTCTTCCCTTCTACTAGATAAGGCACATGAAAATTAAGAAGCTGGACAGGTGGGTGATTACTACTGAGGCGGGCACACCTTTGGATGTTAGGAAGGCTCCTGACATGTGCCCTCGTGTTATATCCTGATCTCTTTTCTGTTCACCGACAGCTCTATCTGTGACAGGTAGCTAGGGCCACAGTGCTCTTCAGGGCTGCTGGAAGCAGATTGGCCAACACTCTCATAAACATAGTATCGTAGTATCGGAGTATCGACCAAACCACGCAGTCATGTGTCATTGCAAAGGCTAAACGCATCAATGGCCCATCTCTCCTTTCTACTTCTCCCCCACCCCCTCATGTGGTACTTACTCCCAAGTACTCCGTGGTCAGAAGCTTCTCGCCTGAGAGCTCTCCAAGCTGGGGCTGGATCAGCTCGTCTTTGTCCAGATCAGCTTCCATAGTGTCATGGTCCTCCTGTTTCAAAGGACACACGGGGGTCAGTGCTCTGGATCCCCCTGCTGCACATTCCCAGACAGCTGGGTCCCCAAGTGGGCACCTGCCAACGGAATGAGAAGGCATCTGCCCAACCACAGCAACTGGTGGGTTTGCATTTCAAACGGCTTCAGGGGCAGTCTGTCCTCTGCTCATAACCTGAACCATGAAGCCAAAAGGGAAAATACCAGCCCGCCTCTTTCGGAAGCTGGGCACCTATGGACACCTCCACGGCCACAGGTGTGAAGAGGTTCAATGAGACACTTAATAGTCTCCCTCAGTCACAGCTCTCAGAATTTCTCTGGGAGGTCAAGGGGCCATACGAATAGCCAGGCCAGTCCACCAAGAACTATGAAGCACCTTCACATGCACAGGCCTTCAGCAACTGTACGTTATAGGCTTGTTGTTCTCAAGCAGTTTACAGTCAATAAGTAAGAAGACTCATCAAAAAGAGAAGAGCTGTTTTGCTTTTGGGAAGATGGAGTGGATATACTTTTCCCTATTCCTCCCACCAAGTACGGCCTCAAAACACTGGACGTTAAATATAAAATAAACACAAGAGACCCTGAAAGACAGAGAGAAGGAGGCAGACTGGCTGGGTCCCCAAAGACACAAGGAGTGAAAGGTGCTGAGTTCCCTGGGGTTCCTTGGTTCCTTACAGATTCCACACTCGGGAGCTGAAGAAGCCAGCAGCCCAGCAACGTTTGAGTGGCGAAGACAAAAAAAGTCTCCCCAGAGCCTGATCCTCTAGCTGAAGGACCGGGAAAGGGAGGGCCTAGCAATGACAGAAGTTTTAGAAAATAACCAAACACCGCAGAAAATATTGTGGCCCCGTCCCAACCACACCTGCCAGGGCCTTCGGGAGTCCAGGCTTCTACCCTCACTGGGCTGTCATCGGGCACCCCCACATCCTCAGCTGGGGTGAGACGAGTAGGGAGGGGGAATTTCATCCCTCCTGGGCAGTAATGAGGTTCCCCCATCCCCAGGAGAGAGTGGAGACCACGTGGAGGGCCCAGCCTTCCAGCCGACAGTGACGAGATACCCCCTCTCCCTGCTCTGATGCCGTCGGAGGAGGCCCGGTGGAGATTCATGCTTTTACCACGGCCCACATGTTTCTGTGGTGCCAGGGGAGGCTCTGTGGGCAGCACTAATGAGGCACTCCTTCCTGTTCCAGTTAGAGAGATACTAGTCGAGGCTGAGTAGGGATCCGGAACTCCCACCCCTGTCTTGCAGTAACAAGGAGTCTCCTCCCATCCCCTACCACCCCTGGGTGTCAACAGAGGCTGAGTGTAAATCCTGGTCTTCTATTCACACCTGGCGGCAATGAGGAGGAGACTCACCGCCACCCCCCCCCCCCCCGCACCCCCCCCCCCCCACCGCCAGAGCAGTATCAGAAGCAGCCAGCTAAAACAGAAGGTTTCAATTAGATCAAAAGTCTTATAATCCTCAAAATATCTGGGCTTAAATAAAAAATCACTCATCATACCGGGAACCAGGAAGCTCTCTCAAACTGAACAAAAAGAGACGATCAATCGATGCCAACATCAAGGTAACGGAGATGCGACTAGAATGATCTGACATAGATTTTAAAGCAGTTGTCACAAAAGTGCTTCAATGAGCAATTACGTTCTTGAGACAAATGAAAAATTAGGAAGTCTCAAGAACATAGAAAAAGAATAAAATAAACCCAAAGCAAGCACAAGGAAGAAAATAATATAAAGAACAGATATCAGTGAAAAGGAAGAGAGAATAACAAGGGAGAAAATGAGTCAAAGAAAAAAGCTGGTTCTTGGAAAAGATTAATAAAATTATCCTGACCAATGTCAGGAATGAAACAGAAGATATTACTACAGATCCGGGAGATATCAAAAGGATGAGGGATCACTATGAGTAATTCTGCACACATGGGGTTGACAACGCAGATAAAAACACAAACTATCACAAGCCTCTCAATATGAAATTTTGATATAATTTTAAGATAACTTGAAAAGTCCTATTACTACTAAGGAAATTCCTTCATAGTTTAAAAATTCCCCTGAAAGAAATCTCTAGGCCTACGTGGTCTCACTGGAGAAATCTATCAAACTTTTAAAAAAATACCACCAATTCTATATGTTTTCAAGAAAACAAAACAGGAAGGAATACTTCTTATTTCATTTCATGAAGGTTTTGTGTTACCAAAGCCAGAGAAAGACAGTACCATAAAAAGAAAAGTACAAACGAAAGTCCTTCATGAATAAAAATGCAAAAATCCTTAACAACCAAGCTAAGAGAAAGGTAAAAAAAATCCTCAGCAAAATCTTAACAAACAGAATGGAGCAACAGATCAATTATGTTAAAAGAATTATACGTCATGACCAAGTGCAGTTTGTTCCAGCAGTGCGAGTCCGGTTCAGTATTTAAAATTTAAACATTGTAATCCATAATATTGAGGGGTTTGTGAAGAAAAAAATCATATGGTCATAGTAATGGATGGAAAAAAGGCATGAAAAAACTCAACATGACAAAAATTCTCAGAAAAATAGGAAAAGAGGAGTACTCGATAAATAATGTAGAGCTGACATTACACTTAATGATCAAAGACTGGAGGCTTTCCCCCTTAAGACTGGGGACAAGGCAAAGATTTCTGCTTCTATTCATTCTTATTCATTCCTAGTGCTAGAAGTTCTAGCCAGAGCAATAAGGCAAGAAAAAAAAAAAAGGAAATAAAAAGCATATAGATCAGAGAGGAAGAAACAGAACTGCCTCTATTTGCCCCTCCCCTGCTCACTCACTCTCTCTCAAAATAAATAAATGAACATTAAAAAAAAAAAAAAAAGAACTATCTCTATTTGGAGATGCCATGATTGTCTATGTAGAAAATCCCAAGGAATCAACCCCTCAAAAATCCTAGAACTAATAAGTGAGTTCAGCAAGGTCACAGAATACAAGATAAATATATGAAAATCAATTTCTATATACTAGTGATGAACTTAAAACACTGAAATTAAAGATACAGTATCATTTATAATTCACAAAAAATAAAAATTCTTAGGTGTAAATCCAGCAAAACATGTATAGGACTTGTAGGCTGAGAATTATAAAGTGCTAATGAAAGAAACTGAAAATCTAAATAAATGGAAAGACCTACCTTGTTCACGAACTGAAAGACTCAACATAGTTGTTAGTTCTGTCCAAATTGGTACATAAATTTACTGTAATTTCTATCAAAATCCCAGAAGGATTTTTCTGCAGATATATGCAAAATTATTCTAATTTATATGGAAAGGGCAAAGGGACTAGAACAGCTAAGAAAATTTTGAAAAATAAGAATAAGGTGGGAAGAATCAGTATACCCAGTGTCAAGACTTCTATAGGTACAGGTTTCAAGACTATGCGGTAGAGGGACAGACATAGAGATCAACAGAGCAGAATACAGAACCTCAAAACAGATGTACACAAACATGTTCAACCGATTTTTAAAAAATATTTATTTATTTATTTTTGAGAGAGAGAGCGCGAACAGGAGAGGGGCAGGGAGAGAGGGAGACAGAGAATCTCCAGCAGGCTCCGCAGAGCCGGAGGCAGGGCTCAAACTCACGAACCATGAGATCACAGCCTGAGCCAAAAATCAAGAGTCAGGCGCTTAACTGACTGAGCCACCCGGGCACCCCTGCCCAACTGGTTTTTGACAAAGGTGTAAAAGCAGTTCAATGGAGGAAGGACTGCCTTTCCAATAAATAGCGCTGGAACAACTAGACACGCATAGGAAAAAAATGGACCTCAATCGAACTCTCGTGACTTATCTAAAAATTATTTTAAAATGGATCATGGACTTAAATGTAATACTATCCAACTGTTAGAAAAAAAATAGAAGGAAGCTTAAAGATCCATGAGGCAAAGAGTTCTGGTACCTGACAACAAAAAGCACATTCCATAAAAGGAAACATTTGATCAACCGGGTTTAATTGAAAATTAAAAATCTTTTGCTGCAAGACCCTGCGAAGAGAATAAAAAGCTACAGACTGGGAGAAGAGATTTGGAAACCACATATCTGATAAAGGACTAGTATCTGATTATAGAACATACCAGAAACTCCCAACACTCAACAGAAAAAACCCAAACAATCCAATTAGAAAATGGGCAAAAGACATGAAGAGACCAAAGAGGATCTATGGGTGGCAGATAAGCACCTACAAATATTCAACATCGTTAGGCATCAGGAAAACGTAAATTAAAACCGCAATGAGATGGCACTCTTCATCTGTCAGAATGGCTAACATGAGAAATGCCGGTGAGGGGGCGCCTGGGCGGCTCAGTTGGTTAAGCTTCTGACTCTTAATTTCGGCTCAGGTCATGATCTCATGGTTTATGGGTTGGATCTCCGCTTCTGGCTCTGCACTAAGAGCGTGGAGCCTGCTTGGGATTCTCTCTCCCTCTCTCCGCCCCTCCCCTGCTCTCTTTCTCTCTCGAAATAAATAAATGTATTAAAAAAAAAAAAAAAAAAAAGAAATGCTGGAGAGGATGCAGAGAAACTGGATCCCTCATAAACTGCTGGTGGGAACACAAACTTGTCCAGCCACTCTGGGAAGATTTGGCAGTCTCTTTAAAAGCTAAACACACAACTACATGCGACCAAGCAACTATACTCTCGGGCATTTATCCCAGAGAAAGGGAAACTCATGGTCATACAATACTCTACATGAATGCGTGTAACAGCTTTCTTGTAATAACTCAAAACAGAGAATGACAGATGTCCCCATAGGAGGACGATGAGACAAACCGCAGCACACCCACACCAGGAATTACTGACACACACAAACCTGGATGACTCTCCAGTGAGCTGCGTCGTGTGAAACAAACCAGTCCTCGTGGTTATAAACTATATGATTCCGTCTATGTGACATTCTTGAAATGACAAAACTGTGGAACTGGAGAACAGATTACTGGTTGCCAGGGGGCATGGAGGACAGGGGGTGGGAGGGAAGTAGGGGTGGCTGTAAAAGGGACTTTGGTGGTCATGGAGATCCTCTGGCTCTTGAGTGTCTCAGTGGTAAAATCCTGGCTGTGGTGATATACTATGGTTTTGCCAGATGTTACCACTGGATGGAACTGGGTAGTGGGGGGACCAGCAATGAGATCAACCCAAAACAGACCAGACCTTCACCTGGCAGGGACTAAGGAAGGAATGTGTCTATGAAGGGGGCTGGGTGGCCATGGAAGTGAGAAAAGGGAGGTTGGGACCCTGAGGAAGCTGGCAGTCGAGTGTTGGTCCAGCCTTGGGGCGTAGGGATGCCCCAGGCCTGGTGACAACAGTCCCTGAGATCATCTCTAATCAATCCTTCCCCTGATTCCTTGCCCACTCAACAACCTGTAATTTGGCTCCTCTGAACTTGCCAACAAGAAGGAAGAGCTCCATCCTGCAAACATGTGTGGCCCGGTCCTTATTTTCAGACCAGTATCTGGTCATTCTGGGTGCCCTGGTCTCTTGTGAATTTGATTTATCTGAGTCAGGTGTCAAGGGATCTAAGGGCTCACCTTCCCGTGAGGGCAGCCTCCAGGCAGGGCTGTTGCTGGGGGGACAGGCCATCTCTCTCAGTTCTCTTTAGCACACAGATGGACAGGGCCATCTGCCATCACTAGATAACATCACCTAGGGCAGGCTGTCTTAAGAAAAGGGGGTTTGACTTATTCTAGGTGGTCCCCAAAGGCACAGAGCCTTCTCTAACAATCAGCATTGTCTTACTCGTGGCCTGGGCAGCTGAGCAGACACTCCCCCACCAGCTTACATACGACAGCATCTCTGTGATGCCCTCGTACTGCAGCACCATTGAAGAACCCACCTTGCATTTATTTCCATGGCACTTTACATCTGAAGCTCTCACAGTGACTCCGTCTGGATTACTTTTACTACACCTATTTTGTCTAGTGTGGACCCTGAGCCTGAGAGAAGTGACCAGTCCGCAGTGACAGGCTGGCCTGGAGGCCAGGAGTCTCGACTTTAAGCTGGGGGAAGCCCCTTTCTGCCCAGATCTTTGGGACTCCGCCCCCTGGGGCCCTGCAGAGAAGCCTGTTTCTGAGGAAGCTGAGGCTGGATTGCCCGGGTCTTCTGAGGCCCGAGGGTCCCCACGCCCGGCTGAAAGGGAGCTCAACGGGGCAGAGAGCGAAGGGCAGGGCGCAGCGGCATTCCGGAGCCCTCGGTCCCATCCTTCTCCTTCCTGTCCCGTCTAATCCCAAACAGAAAGTGCACTCCTGTCCTCCCTAGAACCACCACCTTCGAGAGCAACCTCACCCCCAGTCCCGACTCCTCTCCACGGGGCAACTGCCTTCTCCTCCCGCTGCCTTGCCTGAGTCGGCACCTCGGCCCAGCGCTAGTACACCCACTATCCTGAAATTTCACTCGGCGTCCTTAAAGGAAATGTTATCTGTGAGGCCCTGCCCGAGGTCAGCTCTGGGACAGCGAGGTGAGAGTTACAGTGCCGCCGTGGCTTAGAGTTTGGTTTACTAAAATGCCAACATCTTAGCGATCGAACAGTGTGTACATTACAGGATTATTTCAGGAAAATGGCCCTGTGGTCAGGGTCGAGTGGCAGGGAGCTCCGGGCAGTGGAGTAGTATTTCATCCCGTTTCCAGGGACCGAAGCCTTGCAGGCACTGGCTGGAAGAGGTCATATGAATCACAGTTTCACGGAGGTACGGGTGATACACCGCTCCCCTGCCAGGGCGGAATATGAAACGTTAGGAAACAACACAAACGTCCACATTCCATTTCGATGAAAAATCAGTGGTGGATGGCTAACCTCAGCCCGTGCAAGCAAGGGTGTTTCTTTCCCCTGGACAAGTACCTATGTAAGACACTCCCTTGCAAATCAACCTGTGCGCGCGCGCACACACACACACACACACACACAAGCACACACACTCTCAGCACAAGTTAAACTTGCTAGTAAGAGAGTCACTGAAGGGCGCCTGGGTGGCTCAGTCAGTGGAGCGTCCGACTTCGGCCCAGGTCATGATCTCACAGTTCATGAGTTCGAGCCCTGCGTCAGGCTCTGTGCCGACAGCATGGAGCCTGGAGTCTGGAGCCTGCTTCAGATTCTGTGTCTCCCTCTCTCTCTGCCCCTCCTCAGCTCATGCTTGCACACTGTCTCTGTCAAAAATAAATTTTAAAAACTTAAAAAAAAAAAAGAGAGTCATTGAAATATGTATTCAATTTTCTTTTTTTAGTTAAAACAAGTTGAAGCTGGGTTATTATTTTTTTTTCATCACAACTACTTTATAGTTAAATTCATTGACAACTGATAGGCCCTCCCCAATCTCTAGAAACACAGGGCAATTTCTGTATTTGGTCTCTAATATATAAAACCGTTCAATGGAAGTTAACTCGAACCACAGTGTGATACGTGAGTGCGGGGCCAGAGAGAGAACCTGGGCTCCAGAGTCGGCCTGGAGAATTTGTTTCCTCTGGTGCACGTGGTAGGGAAGCACCAAGAATATTAGGTTAGGGTAAAATGCACAAAGGCAGGAAAACGGACATGGGAGTCATGACTAAATTGATAGTTCTTGGTTAAGAAAGCATACTGAGGCTGTGAATTCGTAAAGACATGATTCTTGTCGGCGTGTCTCAGTTTCTCCATTCGTCAGATGAGATCATCTGGCCGCCTCCTTGAAAATCACGACTTACAGACTGAGGACATTTCTTAAGTTCTCCGGTTTTGAAAAGCCATGTACTGTACAGATAGAGACAAGTAACAGCCGTGGTTTTCCTAAGAAACACTACCATCAGTGAAAAGGAAGCAGAGGCACGTTAGGACTTCTGAAATGTAAAGAGCGCACGTAAAATGAGCTGCACCAGTTGGGTTGGAAAATGCAAGTTAACAAAGAGAAGCAAGAGCTTAATTCAGTGCTATTCAATCCGTTTGTGGCAGCACTTGGGAAACTATGTGCAGAGGGAGATTTGGGGAGGCAGAGGAAAGAAAGCGCTAGATGCGGTGGGAAATGTAAGCAGAGAGCCTACCAGAAACGATGCTTTGCTGATAGCGGGGCCCTTGCTCTACTTTCTCAGTGGGTGCCAAGCAGATTGAAACCACTGAGGATGTCTAAGCACTTTCTGCAACGGACAAACCCGGGAGACGTTCCGTGATAATTAGAGCGTATGTGGTCTACCGGGGAGGGAAGCGACTCCTTTCCATTAGCTTCCCCCAGTGTAGATGGGAAGAATTTTATTCTCCGCGATCCGGTGCGAGGGGCTGAGCGTGGCGGCGCCCCGGGGCCGGAAGGCACCCTGTGAAAACAGCACCAGCCACACTGCTAACTTTTCCCAGCTGCTTGTGAATTCCAAATTAAACAGATTTTGAAATCTACTTTGTGAAGCAAGGAGCTGATGGATAAGGAAATGCTTCAAGAATAGATGCCTCATTGGGATGGGTTTTAAATACCATTGTTGGGAGGAATTTTACTAAAATTACTGGTCTTTATGTACCTGAGCGGAATGCATCAGATTACTCAAGGTGCAGATCAGGGATAACTGATTACTTCCAGAAATGAAGAATGCCTCATAAAAAAGGCACTTGAGCTGAGATGAATTTAGATGTTCTAATACGAAGCTTCCCCGTAGCAGCTTGGTGATCTTATGACACTACCAGATTCTTAACTGGAGGCTTTAGATACATAATACTCCAGACAAACCAGATTCTGAGCAACTGGCCTGAAAACAAAACTAAGGTGGACCACTAAACGCATTTGAAAACTCAGATTCTTCCAGATATAATGCGGAGAGCAGAATGTATTCAAGTGGTTTCACGTATGACAAGTGAAAGTATCAAGTGTGTTTTCCACTTGAAATAATTACAAGACTTCTACCAGCAGTTTAAATTTGAGACACCTTCTCAGAACACTGAATTGCAAATCTCATTCTTTGTGAAAATAAGGGAAAATCACTCCACGTGGGAGAGAAAGGGTGGATCGAGGTGAGCTGGCGGGCAGTATAATGAACATATTTTCCCCAGCGCCATGGATCCTTCCCATTTCTGCAGCTCTGAGTGTGTGCCCGGGACTGCGGATGCAGGTGGGCCTTGGATCCTGGAGGACTCATCGTGATGTTGAGAAGTTGTTCGAGAAGCAACTTCCTCATTCACAGAATGAAGGCATCCCGGGGTGCTGACAGCTGGTCTAACCACCAGCTCAGTTCACAAGTAACCACATGATAGAAACCAGAGAAAACCCAATACCTTTTACTTTCCTGATTCATATATATACATATACATATATATATATATATATATATATATATATATATATATATATATATATATATATATATTTTGAAGTTTAAAGTTTATTTATTTTGAGAGAGGGAGGGGGGGAACAGACAGAAAGAATCCCAAGCAGGCTCTGCATTGTTAGCACAGAGCCCAATGTGGAGCTTGATCTCCCAAACAGCGAGATCATGACCTGAGCCGAAACCAAGAATCGGATGCTCAACCCACTGAGCCACCAGGTGCCCCTCCCTGATTCTTTTAATCCATGGCTTTAGCTGCTCAAGTTGCTTGCTTAAACTTCCTCTGAAGTCTAAGTGAAAATAGCAAGATATACGGAGAAGGGGGCATAGCTGCTCTGTGAAAAGGGAGCTTATTACAATACGTAGCACACAGCATCGGAAGAGACTTGGAGGCTTCGCAGGCCTGGAAGTCAAAGACAGGAGCCGACAGCACAGCAGGGTCCAGAGACCATGCCTTATACAGACAAGTGGACTCGGGCAACCCGAATCGTAGTTCCTTCTGAACAGGGGTTCCATGAGTATGCTCAGGAGGTGGGGGGCTCAGGGGAGCAACAGACCCTGGGACCAAGCCTGGGTGTGCCCCCGAATGGGAGTGAGCAGGGGTAGGGCTCGGCAACAAGAAACCCCCACCCCAGAAGTGAAAACCACGCCCCTGACATAATGAAGATATTTTCTCATGTGTCAGCAAGAATGTCGTAAGGAAAAACTATTATTCAAGAGACCACACATGTTCTGAACATTTAGATGAACCTCAAAGTCCTCGTAGAATCTAGACGAAGGAGATCTGAAAAGTAAGACTCCGTCAGTGTTTCTCAAGTGCCCAGGGTGGGGTGGGAACAGAGGGCAAGGTAGGAATCTGAACTCATTCCGTTTTTCAGGAAAAACCTCCCAGGCCCGCTGTTACTGGAAGTCTGCACTGGCAACAGGCTCCTTCCCCTGTCTACCCACCGAGGGTGCCCAACTTCTCTCCTCCTTGCTCTCCACCCCCAGCTCCACCTGGCCACCCGTTCAGTGGCCTCAGTCCTAGCTCTGGCCGGGCTACATGTGAGGAGCCCCTGCCCTGGAAGATTCCGGACCGCTCCAATCCAGCCTGCCTCTGGATTACGATGTTAATGTTAAAACCAGCTAACACGCATCGAGTCTGTGCTAGCGTCTTGCTGGGATTATGTCATTGGATCCTTGCAACCACCTGATGAAGTGGGCATTTATATTCCTACTTTATAGATAAGGACAATGAGCTGTGAGATAAGCTGAGAGAGAGATCATAACCCGACTGAGACGCCCAGGTGCCCCAAGCCTAGAGAGGTTAACCAACTTGCCCAAGGCCACACAGCTGGTAAGTGGTGGGGCAGGACTCAAACCCAGGCAGTCTGATTCTTGAACCACTTCCTTCTTATTCAGATTTAGCCAGTCGCTGTCCCATAGTCAGTAAGCATCTGTCATTTCCTAGGGTGTCTGGGGGAGTACGGAGAGGCTTCTGTGCCTGGCCCTGCCAGTTCCCTGTCACCTTGGACTTGCAATGAGGAATATGGGTAGCACAATGACACGAGACAAGAATCTGACCCAAGACCCCAGTGAGCTGCAACAATAAAGTGACCTGCCAAGAGCTATCTATCAGGGAGCAAGATGGTGTCCTAGCCTTGGCTTTAACAACCCCCCCCCCCCCCGCCCCGCACCTTCCGCCCCCCGGCTTTTCTGGATTAGATTTACTCTGCATAGCTCCAGAAGGAGGAACACGAGAATTCTGTCTGGACAGAAAAGAAGAAAAGGACACTATCAGTTTCGTGTGTGTCCATTATGTGCCACAGATTAACTCATTAATCTCACAACAGTTCCATAATGACGATTTATCCTTATTTTTATAGGTGAAGAAATAAACCTAGTAGTGAAAGAAAAGATAAAGGCAGACTGGGGTCTCATTGAGGAGGGCTTTGAATGCCACTGTTAGCATTTTATTAGGTAATGGGGAACATAGAAATGGTTTTTTTTTTTAAGATTTTATTAATTTTTTTAAGTTTATTTATTGAGAGAGAGAGGGGGAGAGAGAGAGAGAGAGAGAGAGAGAGAGAGAGAGAGAGAGAGAGACAGCACAGTGTGCATGTGTGGGAGAGGCACAGAGAGAGGGGGGAGACAGACAATCCCAAGCAGGTTCCACGCTGACAGCAGGGCTTGAACCCACGAACCATGAGATCATGACCTGAGCCAATATTAAGAGTCAGACACTTAACCAACTGGGCCACCCAGGTGCCCCAAGATTTTATTTTTTTAAGATCATCTTTATACTCAACATGGGGCTCAAACTTACAACCCAGAGATCAAGAGTCACATGCTCCACTGACCAAGCCGGCCAGGCGCCCCCAGAAGTATTTTTTAAAAGGGAGCATGTAAACGTGTAAATGGGTTCAGCCATTCTGGAGAGCAGTGTGGTGGGGTCTGGTGAAGGTGAGACTCTTACACCCTGTGACGCAGCAAGCCGAGGCCCAGGTGCGTGCTTCAGAGAAGCATTGGCATGTGTGAAGAAGCTCCTTGCTGCACTGTGGGAAACACAGGAACAACGTGCTGTCTCTCAGAAAAGAATGGATAAAAGCATCCAATGGAATGCCATGCAGCAGTTAAATCGATGAGCCAGGGCAGCACGTATTGGGACGGATAAATCTCTTAACACACAACATTACGTGGAAAAAGCAAGTTGGTAAATGATTCATAGAGTACCAAGCCATTTACGTGAAATTAAAACCCGTGAAACAACGGTGTATTTGTTTACGGAAACAGAACAATATTATAAAAGCACAGAATCCTCCGTGGAATTGTATACGCCAACTTCAGGCCAGTGATTGATTCTTGGGAGAAAGGGAGGGCGGGGTGGGGGTGGGGCCGGATGAAGGGATAGAGCCACAGCTGTCTGTTATATTATTTTCTGTACTTTCTGGAAAGATTAAAACGTTCCCCGATTTGAAATCAAGTGCTCGTGTCCCTGCATGCCCCAAGCCCTGCTGTAGGAAGATGGTCTGGCGGCCACATGCAGGCTGGGAAGCAAAGAGATGGGGCTGAGCAATCAGCAGTGCACAGGGATGAGGTTTAAGCAAGGATGTGGAGAAGAGGAAATGAACAGGAAGATGAAAGTGACTTTCAGAACGATGAGCTACAGTTTCTGGAAGATGATGACAGAGTATGAGTGAAAAGGAGCAATCACAGGTCACCTCGCAGTTCGAAGAGTCTGGGTGCCTGGACAAGCAGGCGGTTTGCTACCCTCACGGTTTGTCAGCGCTCACATACGACGGAGACCGTCTTACCGACTATGTGTCACACGGGTTAGACCCTGGCTTGAGCGCAGCTCTTGTTTAGGACAGCCAGCAACTGGCCCACTTAGAGAAGCCGACTCTCGTACGTGGCGGAGTCAGGACCCAACAAGGGTCCCCGGTTCCAAGACGGGTGATGATTTTTTAAGCCAGAATGCCTCCTCGGCCCAGAACTCAGTGCCTCCAAGCTGAGTCCAGGTGCACGAAAGTCGAGCCCCATCAATGACTTACTGAATTCACTCGGCAGTTTTATTTCTCACTTTGAAGCAGTAAATGGGCACTCTTTGCACTTAATGCAAGAGGAGTGATAATGGGACTTCTCACAAAATATCTTCTAACAGCTTCCTTCCTCTCAGAATAAATTAAGCTTATGTCCTTCTCAAAGCCTGTGGTGATCGGACCACTGCTATCTTCTCTGCTCCAAAGCTTATTCCCTCTCCGTTTCTCCTGGTTCCTAGAACACCCAAGTACGCTTCTATCTCAGGACCTTGACCTCTGCTGTCCCTACGGTCATGGGGCTTGCTCCCTGGTGCCCTTCCACTTGACTGTTCTTCAAGGCACTGTCATGCGACATATCATAGTTCTGGCTGCTCATCTGTTGAAGGTCTGCTTTCTCCCGACAGAGTATCTATTTTGCTTACTGCTGTATCCCCAGGGCCCACAACAGTGCCTGACGGCATCTGGTAATAGGAGCTAGTAGGCCAGGCAACTCCCCTCTACAGAAACCAAGTGCAAAATGTGACAGATTTATTAAAAGGCCTCATTTCAGAACTCTGGAAGATGACCAGTGGCAGGCAGCAACCCGAGAAGTGTTTGCTCCCCGGGGAGGCACTCCTGCAGCCCGGCGAGAAAGGCGCATCTATGGTCCACTGGCCTGGGGAGTTCCCATCTATTTCAGGCAGTGAAAACCCACAGCTTTACCAGCTGAAGGTGTGGACTCAGTAACAAGTAACAGAGCAGCCAAGAAGCTAAGGGGGGATATCTCGAAGCAAGGAAGCTGCAGAAAGACTGAGATAATAAAATCTCCGTGCATCTCTGACTCACTGCTAAACTACAAACACAGGCAGAAAGCCCCAGGGGCAGGGGGGCAGTGAAAATTAAAAGCTTGGGTGAACTTACAAATTCTCTGTGCTTTTAAATGTGTCCCTCAACCTATACATAGTTCAAGTGGCAGCAGGCGGAAATCCTCCTGACTTCAGGCGCATAAACATCATCTCTGCCTGGCCGACAGACTACGCAGGGAGCCCTCCAGAGTGGGGACATAATACACGGAGAGGCCACTGGTTGCAGACCACCGGGCAGAGAGATTGCACAGCCAGAGACCAGGCAGGTTAACTGTTTACTAAAACAAGCAAGACAACAATACTCAGGAGAACAAAGCATAACCTGCAATCACCAGCACATATTACCTAGAATGTCTCGTTTTCAGCCAAGGGCATTACTAGACGTGGTGAAGAGAGAGAAAAGTGTGGCCAGTTCTCAGGACGAATAAAGTAGCCGACAGAACTAACTTTGAGTAGGCTCAGATGTCGGACTCTGAGGACAAGGACTCTAAAGCAGCTATCATGAAAATGTTTAAAGAATCAAAGAAAAACATGCCCAAGAGTAAAAAGGCAAATATACTGAAGCTGAGTGAAAAAACCCAGAGAATCTTGACTGGGGAATGGACCAAATAGAATTCTAGAACTGAAAATACAGTAACTGAAATGAAAAACGCAGTGGATGGGCTCAGCATCAGATAGGAGATGGCAGAAAAATCCCTTAACTGGAAGACGGACCAACAGAACTATCTGGCTCAAAGAATAGAGAGAAAAGACACTGAAGAAAAATGAAGAGAGCCTCAGGGATCTGTCCGATAATATCACATATTCCATTGTATGTGTAATCGGATTTCTAAAAGGAGAGAAAGGGGCAGAAAAAATACTTGAATAAACAATGGCTGAACACTCCCCAAATTTGGCGGAAGGCAATGATTTATGGACCCAAGAAGCTCAGTGGACCCGAACAAGGATACGTACAAGGAAAAGCACACCTAGACACATCACAATCAAATTGCTGGGAGCCAAAACTAGAAACAAAATCTCAAGGAACAGGGGAAAAAAGAACTCATCAGGTGGCGGGAAACGATGAAAAGTGACAAGATGAAAAAGCAGCTGGCTTTTCCTCAGCGACACTGGAAGTCGGAAGACAAAGCGCTGGCATATTCCAAGTGACGGAGAAAAGCCTGTTGGCCAAGAGATCTATATCCGGGGAAATGGGCCTTCAAAGATGAAGGTGGCAGAAAGACAATTCCAGATATTAAAAAACAGAGAACTTGTCGTCCACAGGCCTGAATTACCAGAAACGCTAAAGGCAGGGCTTCCGGCGAAAGGGAGCTAACGTGAGATGGTCACTTCACACAGGAAGAAATGAAGAGCTCTGGAAATGGTAAACATGCGGGTGGAGACACAGATACATTCCTTCCCCGTATTTCTTTCAAAGACGTGTGACTATTTAAAGCGAACAGTTACAACACAGGGCCAATAATAAATATAGATGTAGTATATATGGCCACAGAGCACAAAAGAGGAACAGAAATGGGGCCATACTAGTGCGAAATTCTCCTCTTTTACCAGAAACAGATCGGTATTGACCAGAAGTCAACTGTGGTAAGTAACATAGGCACACCGCAATTCCTAGAACCAACTTAAAAGGAAAAAGGCAAATACAGCCAAAAAGCCAAGAGAGTCATTAAAATGGTATACTAAGAAATACCTGTTTAAAAACATTTTTTTTTAATGTTTATTTATTCTTGAGAGTGAGAGAGACAGAGCATGACCAGGGGAGGGGCAGAGAGAGGGGAGACCCGGAATCCGAAGCAGGCTCGAGGCTCTGAGCCGTCAGCACAGAGTCTGACGCGGGGCTGGAACCCACGAACCATGAGATCATGACCTGAGCCAAAGTCAGACGCTCAACAGAGCCACCCAGGTGCCCCCCAAATATTTGTTTAGTATAAAAGGCAATGCAGGGGCGCCTGGGTGGCTCAGTTGGTTAAGTGGCCGACTTCATCTCAGGTCATGATCTCATAGTCTGTGAGTTCAAGCCCCGCGTCGGGCTCTGTGCTGACGGCTCAGAGCCTGGAGCCTGCTTCAGATTCTGTGTCTCCCTCTCTCTCTGCCCCTTCCCCGCTCATGCTCTGTCTCTCTCTGTCTCAAAAATAAATAAAAACATTAAAAAAAATTAAAAAAAAAAAAGGCAATGCATGTAAAGAAAGTGAGAACAGAGGAATAAAAGGGTGACATAAATAGAAAACTGCAGATAGCAGGATTAAACCCAATTAGATAATTACATGAAATATGAATGAACACTAAACAAAACAAATTTATTTAAAAGTTTTTTTTGAAAATGAACAAAGTTGGAGAACTCATATTTCAAAACCTACTATAAAGCCCCAGCAACTAAAATCATGTGGTACCAGCAACAGAGACAGACATATACATCAAGCCAACAGAAACGGGAGTCCAGAAATAAATGCTTACATTTATGCCAATCAATTCTTTTTTACAGAGGTACAATTTTGACAAAGTAATTCAATGGGTCAAAGCATAGTCTTTTCAACAAATGGTACTGGGCCAACTGAGTACTCATGGGCAAAAAGAGAAATTTAGATCTTTACCTCACACCAAACATAACAATGAACCAAGAACGGTCCTGGGTCTAAATGTACGAGCTAAAGTTACAAAACTCTTAGAGGGAAACACAGGAGAAAATCTTTGCAGTGTTGGTTTAGGCCAGTGGTTTTCACCTAGGTGTGATCTTGTTCCCTCCCAGGGGACATTTAGCAATGTCTGGAAACATTCTTGGTTGTCATAACTCTGGAGTGGGGTCGTTAACACTGGCATCCGAGGGGTGGAGGCCAGGGATGCTGTGAAATGTCCCATATAACACAGGACAGTCTCCACAACAAAGCTACCTCTCCCTATGTCAATAGTACCAAGGTTGATAAACTCTGGGTGGGGCAGAGGCCCTAGATGCAACCATAAAAGCACAGACCATAAAAAAAAAAAAAAAAACCCAAAAAAACATAAATTCAACTTCATTAAGATAAAAAGAAAAGACAGGACACCAGTCTTGACAGAACACTGTATGTTAACAATACTGGAATTAAAATAAAAAACTTAATAAAATAAAATGAAAAGACAAGCCACGTGTTGGGAGAAAATATTTGTAAATCATGTATCAGAAAAAGGACTTGTATCTAGAATATATAAAGAATTCTCACAGCTCAATAAGACAAACAACCCAGTTTTTAAAAATGGGCAAAATATTTGAATAGATACCTCACTTATGATAACATACACACGTCTACTATTACGGGTTGAACTGTGTATCCCCAAAAGATGTGGAAGCCCTAACCCCCACTACCTCAGTGTGATGAGAAAAACGTTTGTTTTACTGAGCTGTTGCCTGCACACCTTATAGTATAATAACCTTACTCACACCCAGAGTCTGGACATTTAGTTAAGGACTCGAGTTTAGGATTCTTGCCATAAATTCCTGCTTTGCTTTTACTAGGTACTTTAAAATTTTTTTTTAAATGTTTATTTATATTTGAGAAAGAGAGAGAGAGAGAGAGAGAAAAGTGCGTGAGCGGGGAAGGGGCAGAGAGAGAGGGAGACAGAATCTGAAGCAGATTGAGCTGTCAGCACAGAGCCTGACACGGGGCTCGGGTCCGTGAGCTGTGAGATCATGACCTGAGCCTAAGTCAGACACTTAACCTACTGAACCACCCAGGCACCCCTCCCAGGCACCTTTTAAAATTACCACTCAACCACTTAGAGTGAAGTGTGAGGAAAGTTAGTGACCTCTGCTCCAACCACCTTGCAAGTAGCAGGTGCTGACCAGCCTGCTCTCTATCCCGTCTGCTCGCAACCTGGGAAGGGGAGCTGTTCCCCTAGCTCACTGTCCAACCCCCTCAATTTCTGGGATCTGTAAGTAATAAATCTTTTGTTTTTTTAATTTAAGTTTATTTATTTTTGAGACAGAGAGAGACAGAGCATGAATGGGGGAGGGTCAGAGAGAGAGAGAGGGAGACACAGAATCCGAAACAGGCTCCAGGCTCTGAGCCGTCAGCACAGAGCCCGACGCGGGGCTCGAACTCACGGACCGGGAGATCGTGACCTGAGCCGAAGTCGGCCGCTTAACCGACTGAGCCACCCAGGCGCCCCTGTTAAGTAATAAATCTTGTCACTCTACTTCCTTGGTGTGGGTGTATTAAAACTGTGCCTTCAAGCAAAACAACCCTGTGGTCTCACCTCCCCAAAGTGGGAGCTCGGATGCTGAGGGAGCTGCCTGTGCGTGGCTCATGTCCCCTCATTCAGAAGGCCAGTCTGTAGCTCCTTCATTCAGTACACCAGTTCCAGCTTCTCAAGACACTCGGAAGGTGATCTTAATTCGAAATAGGGTGGCTGCAGATGTAGTTAGTCGAGATGACGTCATACTGGAGTAGGATGGGCCCTTAATCCTATATGATGATGCGGAGACACAGTAGATACTAAGAGACAAAGTAGATACGAAGGCCGCACGACAAGGGGAGCAGTGATTGGAGGTGTGCAGCTTCAAGCCGAGGACCTCCCAGGACTTCTAGAAGCACCGGGAGCCGAGACAAAGGCATGGAACAGAATCTCCCCCTAGAGCCCTGAGGGAGCACAGCCCTGCTGACACCTTAGCTCGGGACTCCCAGGCTCCAGAACTATGAGACAATACATATCACCTAGTTAGTGGTACTTTGTTACAGTAGCCCTAGCCAACTAATGCAGCTGGCAAGGACACGCAAAGATGCTCAACGTCATTCGTTGTTAGAAACACACATTAAAAACACGCTGTAATATCAGTTCGCAGCCACTAGGATGGCCATGACTAAAACAACAGACAATGCTATCGGGCAGGATGCGGAGAGACTGGAACCCTGAACACCGCTGGGCGGCGGGGGTGGGGGGGAACCTAACAGTGGGTACAGCCACTTTGGAAAGCCGGTCTGTCCATTGCCTCAAAGGGTGAACATAAATTTGCCATATGACCCAGGGATTCCACACCTGAGTGGTTACCCACGAGAAGTGAAAACATCAGCCCACACGAAGACTGGTACATGAATGTCCGTTGCGACGTTACTTACCAGAGCTAAAAAAGTGGAAACAATGCAAATGTCTATCAACCAGTGAATGGACAAACAACAAAGGTGGTGTCTCCATCTGATGGAATTCTAGTTAGCCACAGAAAGGAGTGAGGTGCTGCTGTGTTCTATACCAGGGTTAAACCTCAAAAGCATTCTCCATGAAGGCGACCAGATGCAAAAGACGACCTGCTATTGAAATGTCCAGAAAAGGCAAATCTAGGGGTGTCTGGGGGGCTCAGTTGGTTGAGTGTCCAACTCTTGACTTTGGGTCAGGTCATGATACCAGGGTCATGGGATTGAGCCCCATGTCGGGCTCTATGCTGGGCGTGAAGCCTGCTTAAGATTCTCCTCTCCTCTCCTTCTGCCCCTCCCCAGTTCGCACTCCCTCTCTCTCTCTCTCTCTCTCTCTCAAAAAAAAATAAAATAAAATAAAGGAAAAGAAAAGGCAAATCTATACAGACAGAAAGCAGATCAGTAGTCACTTGGGGCTTGGGGGAAAGGGGAAGGTGGACAGGAATTCCTTTGGGGGTGATGGAAACGTTCTAGAATTGAATTGTGGGGACAGTAGTGCAACTCTGTAAATTTACTAAAAATCATTCAGTTGTACACTTAGAAGAGATAGATTTTTTAAAGTTTATTTATTTTGAGAGAGAGAGACAGAGACGGCGGGGGGGGGGGGGGGCATGTGCATGCATGAGCAGGGGAGGGGCAGAGAGAGAAGGAGAGAGAGAATCCTAAGCAGGCACTGTGCTGTCAGTGCAGAGCCTGATGTGGGGCTCAAACTCAGAAAACGTGAGATCATGACCTGATCTCTTGACAAAATCAAGAGTCAACTGACTGAGCTCAACTGACTGTGCCACCCAGGCGCCCCAAGATGAATTTTATAGTACGTAAATTATACCTCAATAAAACTGTTTTAAGTGTTCACGGATGCACTAAATAAACAATCCAATCCAAAGCAGATTGTCAGACTGGATAAAGAAGCAGAATCCAGCTATATCCTGTCTACAGGGAAGCACTTTATTATTAAAGAAAAAAATTTTTAGTAAACGTTTTTTAAAGTTTAAGGGCACCTGGGTGGTTCAGCTGGTTAAGCATCTGACTTTGGCTCAGGTCCTTCCCGATCTCACAGTTTGTGAGTTTGAGCCCCACGTCAGGCTCTTTGCTGACAAGCTTAGAGCCTGGAGCCTGCTTCAGATTCTGTGCCTCCCTCTCTCTCTGCCCCTCCCTCCCTCATGCTCTTAAATAAACATTAAAACAATTTTTTTTAAGTTTATTCATCCATTCTGAGAGGGGGGGAGGGGCAGAGAGGGGAGAGAGAGAGAATCCAAGCAGGCTCTATACTGTCAGTGTGGAGCCCAAGGTGGAGCTCAAACCCACGAACCATGAGCTCATGACCTGAGCCAAAACCAAGAGCTGGATGCTTAACTGACTGAGCCACCCAGGCGCCCCTAAATGTGGGGCTTGAACTCACGACCCTGAGATCAAGAGCCACATGCTCCAGGCACCCCTAAAGATTTTTAATTGACATATTAATATTAAATTCGTTTTAGGTGTGCAGCACAGTAATCAACAATTATGCACATTATGAAATGCCCGCCATGATAACCGCATTACAGTATTATGGACAATATCCCTATGCTGTACTTTTCATTCCTATGACTTATGAGAAGTGCTTTAAATTCAAAGACACAGCTGGAGGCCGAAGAATGGAAAAAGCTAGACACCATGCAAGCAGTGAGCAGGAGAGAACTGGTGTGGCTATATTAATATCAGACAGACAAGACAGTCTAGGGACATTCAGAGAGACAAAGAAGATATTTCACAACGATAAAGGGGTGAACCCTGTGGGATGACATAATAATCACAAACATATATGCCTAAAACATAAGAACTCTAAAACAGATGACACAAAAATGATGGAATTGAAAGGACACATAGGCAAATCTAGAATTATCATCCGAGATTTCTATATTCCTCTCTCTCTGTTAGGACGGACAGAAAAATCAGTAAGGATCTAGAACAGGCCCAGGCATACAAAAGGCACTCGACAAACATGTGTTAAGCGGATGAATTCTCGCTAAGTCTGTTTCTGTGCGGTTCCCAGAGCATGATCAACTTGGACGACGCAGGAGAAAACAGAGGGCTACCGCTGACGATATGGGCCAAGCACGCTGCTCAGACACACAGGTACCCATTTAGTCCTTGCAACACTGCTCTCTGGTTGTTAGGAAAAACTTCAGTTTCTGAAATTAAAAACTCAGAGTAGGAGATTCAGATTGCAACGAGCAGTTGGATGTTCCCATTTGGGTAGGGTTTAGATGGTAATACACGTGAATTTAGGTGGCTAAAACTCTTAACTTCAATTGGACAGAACTCCTTGGTTTATTGTGTCTTTTTTCCTTTCGTTATAGAAGGTTATTTTGCTTAGTATACAGAGGCTACTGCTGTCTTCTGAGGTGACTCTCACCGAGGTGGACTGTTGAGCACACAGCACCCCCCAACTCCAGCAAGCTCCCCTTTGCAACAGTGCCTTGCAAGCCCTCCGTGGCGGAGGTGGGTGTGCATCCCAACCCCTCCAGGTGGGGCTGGCTGTGACTCTAACCAGAAGGGTGTGGCCAAAGTGAGGCCCAGACAGTTCCAAGGACTCATGAGGCCTGGTGGCTTTGCCTTCAGCCTCTTGGAAGTTGGCGACACTGTGCTGTGAACGTGCCCAGCGAGCTCATGGGAGGGGAGGCCACGCGGAGGACACGCCCTTCTGCCAGCACCGACTGCCAGACTGTGAGACCACCGAGGACCTTCCCGCCCAGCTGACCTCCGGCCAGAAACAGCCATGGGGAGTGAGCCCAGTGAAAGCAGCCCAGGACCTGCCCAGCCGACACAGGATCGGGAACGAAAGGCTGCTGCTTTCTTAAGCCACTAAGATTTGGGGTGCTTTGTATCAGTCAGCAAAGCCTAACTTCTGCACCCACAAACGTAACATTGAGTAAATGGGCCAGACTCAGAGTATATCATACTGTGTGATTCCATTGAGATATATTTCAAAACCAGAGTCAGAAGCAGAGGGAAGGGAGGGCTGCTAAGATGTGGGTTCTAATGAGCTGGGTGGTTCTAAGAGGCATATGCACTTCGTGAAAATTCTCCAAGGCCTGAAGCAGAAGCCTCTGCCTGCCCTGGAGGACCTCCCTGCAGAGAGAAAACCACCAGCATTCGTGCACAACTGTCTGCTGTGAGCACTTACTCCCCCAGTGGATCCCTGTCCACCGACCTGTGTGGGCCATGTGTTGTGCTAGGTGGTGGGGGTGCCCTGGAGAACAAAGCTAAGCTAACACTGTCCCTGCCCTGGTGGCACTTACAGTTAATTCATTACTGGGAGATAAAAGGCAGTGCGAATAAACAGCAGCTAAAAAAAGATGAATCAAAGGAAAAAAAAAAAAAAAAAAGGGCACCTGGGTGGCTCAGTTGGTTAAGGGTCTGACTCTTGGTCTCAGCTCAGGTCATGATCTCATGGTTTGTGAGTTCCAGCCCTGCGTTGGGATCTGTGCTGACAGTGCAGAGGCTGCTTGGGATTCTCTCCCTCTTTGCTCCTCCCTGGCTTGTGTGCTTGTCTCTCTCGCGCTCTCTGTCTCAAAATAAATAAACTTAAAAAAAAAAAAAGATGAATCAATCATGAAAGATAGCATCAAAATAAATGCCACAAAGTAGAACACTGGGGCGCCTGGCTGGCCAGTCAGTAGAGCCTGTGACTCTTGATCTCAGGTGAGTTCGAGCCCCACACTGGGTGTAGAAATTACCTAAAAATAAAGTCTTAAAAAAAAAAAAAAGCTGCTAAGTGAATTGCGTAACTAATGCTCTGTAGTGTGGCTCCCACAGAACAATGATGACTTTCACTATTCTTCGCTTTTTTCTATTTCCAGTAAGCTTGCTCAGCTTTTCCCGCTAGAGATTTGACTGTCCTTGCTCCATGCCCAGCAAGTGCTTCATGACCATCAGTTCCATGGTTCTCGTCATTTTACAAAATTGAGTGTGGTGCCTTGGCTCAGTTTGCTCACCAGAACAGAAAACTGCTTCTGTTTCTATGTTTTACAGAGCAGATGTATTCACTACTTTTTTTGATTCCAAGTTTTTATTTAAGTTCTAATTAGTTGACAGTTTGGTACTTTATATACCATAGGTGGTGGATAGAATTTAGATACAAATGGGCTCAAACTGGAATCAAATAGACCCTGGGCCCTTACAGACAAGCCACAGTGATGCACGTGAGGGGGGCTCAGTCACCACCTGAATTGAATTCTGAAGCTGGAAGCAATGGCGGGTCATGTACCAATTTTTCTCCAGTCATACTCCCAGACCTAAGACACTAAGCGTTTTTTTTTTTTTTTTTTTTTTTTGGTCTTTTTTAAAGTGGGCTCCACACCCAATGTGGGGCTTGAACTCACAACCCTGAGTTCAAGAGTCACATGTTCTACCAACTGAACCAGCCAGGCATCCCTAAGGCACTATTTCTAGGGGCCTTCGATTTCCACTCAGGTCATGATCTCATGAACTGTGAGACTGAGCCCTGCATTAGGCTCTGTGCTGATAGTGCGGAGCCTGCTTGCTATTCTGTCTCTCCCTCTCTCTCTCTCTCTGCCCCTCCCTACCTTGATGTCTCTATCTCTCTCAAGATAAATAAAAATAAACTTAAAAACCTCTGTGATAATGTGAAAAAGACATGCACTGTTTCATTATTTGTAAAAGACCAAAACTAGATAAGAGAAAGAGAAGCTTCTTGTAGAGCACTGGTTGACCTTTTCTGCATCTGTTTCCATGGAAACAGATGTCGGACAAATAGGGTTTGCAAAAGCCTCAGAATCATGAGGTGTCTCAGAGCCCTCACCTTGTTTTGAGCCTTCTGATGTCTATTTCCATAGAAACCAGAGTGGAAATGAGGGCAGCAGCCGTGAGTCAGCCTGACGGGTGGTTCATCCCAGCCAAGGTCTGGGAGCACAGGGGCCGTTATAGAAATAAACGGATTTAGAACCAGAAAAAAGCAAAAGCCTTAATTGGGAAACACTGGTTTCTTTATTGACTCGGTGAAATAATGGAAAGGTCCTGCAAGTAATACAGACACAGACAGACATTTCTTTGCTAATTAGGTAACAGGGAATCACAAGCCTATCTGTACCATGCCAACCATGCCGACCACAGCGGGCGACCCATCAGAATGATTCATGGAGAGCAGCTTGCCGTTGGCTCTTTGGACATGTACAGCTTCAGGTGGGTCAGCCGTCTTACAGGTTATAGACGAGGGTGGCAGAAGAAAAGGAGGTCATGGACCAAGCACTCCACGGTATGTCTTTGTCTGTGGAATGCAAGGTCATGAGGGAAGCCTGGGTAGAAACTGACTGGTTCTACGCCCCTCTGCTTTCTGTTCTGGCTAGATCATGGTAGGCACTTCCCCATTTATCTATTAAAAAAATGTTTATTTATTTTCAGAGAGAGAGAGAGAGAGAGAGAGAGCACGCGCACAAGCAGGGGAGGGGCAGGGGAGAGAGAGAGAGAGGGAGAGAGAGAATTCCAACCAGGCTCCACGCTCGGCATAGGGCCTGACGTGGGGCTCGATCTCATGACCACAAGATCACAACCTGAGCAGATATTGAGTCGGACATTTAACGGACTGAGGCACCCAGGCGCCCCTGGACCTCCCCGTTTAAAATCCAGCTTTACCCTGCACATGATATGCACCTCCCGCCTGTGTGCCCCACTTTTGTTCAAGGTACCATCATCCTCCCAAGGTCACCCCAGCCTTTGGTTCCTAATGGCACACCCCGGTAGCCGGCACTCCCGAGGGTTCTGTCCACGGGGACTCCCTGCACAACGTCTCCCTGCCGTTGGCCAGCTTAGCGTCACTCTCCACCCAAGCTCAAAGTGCACAGCCGCGGGTAGGTGGGGCGTGGGGCGGTCCGTGGGCTTGGGTTCAAACCTCGCTTCAGCTAGTTACTGCCCGTGTAACCGTGAGCACGTTCCTGAATCTCTCTAAACTTCGGTTTTCTCGTCCAGTACGTAGTGCTGGTAACAGAACCTTCTTGACAGCAGGCGTACGAAGAATAAACGGAAAACAGCTTGTAGAGCTCTTGGCCCAGTCCCCCACGTAGTAACTGCTCAGAAAATACTGCCAGTCAGGTAATTCTAAGCGTTATGGATCTCCAGTTAACGTGAACGCTCGTGCCAGAGTAATCTTCCTAGGACCCAGCTCTGTTCACACCCCTCCCGGGCACACAACAGTTCAGTGGCTCTCCGTTCTCTGCAGTCTGGCTCCGGCACTGCTGCAGCTGTGTCCCGCCTCCCGCTTTGCACAGCCCATGCCCAGGCCACAGTGAAGCATCCCTGGCTGGGTCGGGCCTGTGCTCTGGGCTCATGCCGCTCCTCGGCCTGAGGCCCACCTCTCTGCGACGCAGCTCTGGACCCGAACGGCTCTAGCAGCTCTCTCATTTGCTAAGTTTCTTCCTCTGGTTTTTAAACAAAAGCTCCTTTCAAAAGGCTCTGGCCTTTATCCGTTCGTCAATACCAAGGGGGTCCGTGTGAATCTTACAACCGGGCAGGATGATGGCGGTAATTATCCCGGCCCTGGAGTGCGGGTGGCAGCAATGGTGGGCTGAAGGAAGTGGTTAACTTGGAGGGAAGGTTCGAGACCACGTAAGGTCCCTGGAGCTCCTTCACACTTGGGAGAGTCCATTTCTTCTCGAGGGAGATGAGGCTAGAAGCCAGTTCCCAGAGACGGTGGAAAACTCAGTCGGGAGCGCACCTTTCAAAGGCAAGCCGACCAATCCAGGGCCCGCACCCCAACTACCTCCTGTTATCAGGCTCTCACACTCTTGGCCATTATCCACCTGCCCTAATGACCCCAGGGCCACGTGCGAGACAACCAGGGGCAGCCCCTCAGGCCAGAGCCCACTGAAACTATTCAAACTAGCGGATCCTGAACCTGCTTCACTTGCCTCCCTCACTCCTTCCTGCACAAACCACAATCGAAGCTCTTGGCTACATGTCCCTTCTCTCCCTCTGCCTCGTGACTGACCCTGGGGCTTCCCGGCGTCGCCCCCGCCCACCCCTCCCCCCCCTAGGATGCAGCATGCCCCTGATTTTTGGGAACTGTAACAAACTATCTTTTCAAAGGCACTTGTCTTCTGATCTCTTAGCCTTACTGAACCTCAAATTTTCTATAAATACACTGTATTTTAAAACACCTGAGGCCACATTCTTATCGAGGGCTCCTCGGTGGCACCCACGCTGCCACCAGAGCCAGCGACGGAATGCCAAGTGCGGAAACACCAGCTTACGTGGTTCTCCAAAGCCGGGCGCGGTGGGCCTGGAGCTGACGCCGGAGGGGAGATTGATGATAATGACAATCATCATCGTCACGCCAATAGTAATGAGAGCTAACATTCAGCAAGGGCTGACAATGTCCCGGAAACTGCAAAAAGCGATTTGATGCTAATTATCCCTTAGCGATGCCAGAACCCACAGGGATGTTATAAAAGCTACCGATGCGGCTCTCCTACCTGCCGCCTTTCTACGCAGGGCCTTGTTTTGGTGAAATACATCTAAAGAGAGTATCATACTGAGTCGTATGTTGAAAATGACACGAATTTGTATTTTAAAGGAATAAGACCCAGTTTTCTGCTTTGTGCACTGATGCTGTAGGGAATAAGATTTAAAAAAAAAAAAAAAATCTAGCCCTTCTGTGTCACAGTCAACCACAGGAAATGGTCACTGGGTCTGAGTTCACTGCAGCCACCTGGGGAGGTCAGCCGCAGACCCACCCACCTGCCATCTTCCTACTTGTACCTGACCAGATTCATTTCCTCAGGAGTGACCGTGCAGGTATCACTGGGCCAGGTGGATGGGGTGGGGGCAGAAGAACTGAGAAGGCAAAATAAAACAAAACAAAACTAATTCCAGTCCTTAGGAAAAGATGAAGAAACCCTATTATCCACTTTACAAAGTCAGTGTAAACTGTAAATTTTTTTTTTAATGTTTATTTATTTTTGAGAGAGATAGACAGAGTATCAGCAGGGGAGGGGCAGAGAGAGGGAGACACAGAATTGGAAGCAGGCTCCAGGCTCCAAGCTGTCAGCACAGAGCCTGACACGGGACTCGAACCCACGAACCGTGAGATCATGACCTGAGCCAAAGTCAGACTCTTAACTGACTGAGCCACCCAGACGCCCCTTTTCATTAAATTGTAATACTCAAACTCATAAAGATTGTACAAAACAAAACGGTAAATCAGTGGTTCTCAAAGTGTGGTCTGGGGAAACTTTGGAGACCTTAAGATCTCAGGGGGTCCATGAAGTCTAAACTATGTTCACAGCTACAATACACTTCTATATTATAATTTATAAAATAATATATAATTATTTTAATAGTAATAACACTTGCCTTTTTTACTTTCATTCTCTTATGATACACTGAAGTTTTCTAGAGCTACATGACATGTGATATCACTCTGATAGCTAACAGAATGTTTGAGTATTCTTGTACTTTCTACAAGCTTCTAAGGTTCGGGATATAAACATGTGCTCAGTTCTTCCCTTGTGTTTTCACTAGCTATCTTGGTCACATCTACTATAACTGATCCAACTTCATTATCATTCGATATGTCATTATTTCAAAATCAAATCTTTCCTTGCTCTTATGTGGAAACAGACTATAAGTAGACTTATTGTTTTCTTTTGGAATAGTATTTTTATAATTTTTTCAAGAAATTTTCTAATTTTTAAGATTTTCACTAAAACTGTTATTTTAAAATTTAAGAATCATTTATTCTAAAATAAAAGAAAACTTGGGGTGCCTGGGTGGCTCAGTCGGTTGAGCGTCCGACTTCAGCCAGGTCACGATCACGCGGTCCGTGAGTTCGAGCCCCGCGTCGGGCTCTGGGCTGATGGCTCGGAGCCTGGAGCCTGTTTCCGATTCTGTGTCTCCCTCTCTCTCTGCCCCTCCCCCGTTCATGCTCTGTCTCTCTCTGTCCCAAAAATAAATAAAAAACGTTGAAAAAAAATTAAAATAAAACTTATTTATACAGTATTTTTTCTTATATTTTCTTATATTTAAGGATGGATCATTGGCTTAAAAAGGGAGACCGGAGGCCCCACTTTCTCAACCCACAGCTGCACCATTTATATTAAAAGATGCCGAGAAAAATACTTATCAGGAAGTTCTCTGACTCATGGAAGGGAAGGATGTACTCCAAAGAAGCTGGACAGACTTCAAATAAAAAACGGAATTACACGGAAGCTATCTTTCCCTCAATTTTGTAGATGTCAACAGATGCCTTATTGTGTCTTATGTAACAAAACATATTTGGATAATATTATAATGACAGATAAGTATAATTGAGGTATCATTTTGAGACAAATCATTGAGAGTTTAAAGAAAATGGATTTGAATATTTTAAACATAGATGTGATGACTTCTTTAAAAGTCAATAATTGAAAATTTGTTTTCATTTTTTTTCAAACTAGAAATTAAAAAGCCACCAAAGCTGTGTGATGGGTATACGGGCACTC
This sequence comes from Panthera pardus, assembly GCF_024362965.1. Classification (NCBI taxonomy): domain Eukaryota; kingdom Metazoa; phylum Chordata; class Mammalia; order Carnivora; family Felidae; genus Panthera; species Panthera pardus. Next base: position 8,441,733 of record NW_026526655.1, read on the forward strand.
TGTATTGTTTTCTTCTGTGCATCTAAAACCACACCCCCCCCCCCCCCCAATTAGTTTCAAAAAGAAACAACAAAACCACTGAAGAGCAATGAAGGGTAATTATTGTCTTTGTTGAAGAAACATACCCAAAAGCCTTGTAGAGCTTACACTGCTGAATGGGCAGTTAACAAAAGAAATTACAGTATGCTACTTTCCGATGAAACAGTAGCTCGTCGAATCAAAGATTAAGCTGCAAACACGAACGCTGTGTTAATTTATATCTCAGCTGCAGAAGTATGTCTGGACTTGCTATTTTGCTTATACTCATCCAGTATCAACAGTAACTAGCCACCAAAGACTTTTGCATAGAGATCTTTTTTGTTGCTTGACAACAAACACAAGTGTTGCCAGAAGAAATATTTAATGTATTGACTTGCATGGTTTATCCCCGGACAACTGTGCTGACATTTGCACTGATGGAACAGACGCAACAGAGGGTAAAACCACCGGTGCCTTCATCAGGCGGGGCCACCAAACTCGAGTAGCCGTCGCCACGGCCACCACAGGTTAATAGACAGATGGACAGACGGACAGATAGATGGATGAACACATGGACAGACAGAAAAATTATAGATCAGTGACAGAAAGCTGTTAGAGTTTCACTGAAGAATGTCCTTGATGAAGCAGCAGGAATTTGACTGAGTCTCAACTCCAGTGGACTGTCTTTCTAACATTCTGTGTAACAAAATGGGATGTACGTGATGGTTATCTTGAAAAACATTTGTGAGATTATCTGAGCTGCGAGCCTAACTAGCCAGTTTTTTGTTTTTGTTTTTTGTTTTGTTTTTTTTTAAGGAACACCGTTTTTACTTGAAAGAATGATAGACAAACTATGTTGTTTCAGACTTAGGTGTCGGGCAGACATTTTCTCAGAGATTAATGAGGTGAGCCCTTCACATCAAGGAAAACAACTGGTAGGATCTATTATCAATGATGAAATTTGAACTCTCCAGAGAAACCAAACATTTGAAAACACTTGCTCCTGCCACCGCAAGCTTGATAGCTTCCCAATACCTAAGGACCTTTCTTTTCTTTAATCTTTTGTTTTTTAAATTTATTTATTTTTCAGAGAGGGACAGAGCACAAGCAGGGGAGGGGCAGAGAGAAAGGCAGACACAGAATCTGAAGCAGGATCCACGCTCTGAGCTATCAGCACAGAGCCCGACGCGGGGCTCAAACTCACAAACCGTGAGATCATGACCTGAGCCGAAGTCAGACACTTAACCGACTGAGCCACCCAGGCGCCCCTCTAAAGACTTTTCTGATGAGATCAGAGGCAATATTAACTAATGCAGTTTCTGGATGTTTTGTAATGAAGTACGGCCACATTTGGAAAAACTGCAAAAATGAGAAAGCGTTATTTCCCAAATGATCAATGCATGAAAATACAAAATCATGCATGGGTATAAACTAGGCAGGATGCCAGCAGGAATTGTGATGTAAGAACTTCCAAAAATCCACTCCTCCACAAAAGCAAGGAAAACACTGGCAAAAACTGTCCAAACCAAAATTTTCAGAACTCTGGAAATTAACCAATGGCTTATGACCATCTGAGGAGTGCTTATTCAAGAAAAAAAAAAAAAAAGGGCTAATTGTCAGTAAGAATAGCAAATGTTGTGGCATTCCTCTCTCTCCCCAGCTCCTTGAAAACCCCCAGCCCTGCAATCAAAGTGAAAACCAGCAACCAAGCGGTCACTGGAAGGAGCAGGTGCCCAAAAGCCCCGTTCCAAGAGAACCATCATTATCTGACCTGTCAGGCAAGTCCTTGGGAACACCTCCCAGGGCTTATCTTTATTTGATCTGAGAGCCTGTTCAGTGTCAACAGCCTTGTCTCAAGGGCTCGTTGAAAACACACTCATAAATGGCCAATGGGCCAAAGAAGAAATCACAAGGAAAAGTAGAAAATATTTCGAGGTAAGTGGAAATGGAAACAGAACTTTCCAAAACTTATGGGATATAGCAAAATCAGTACTCTGAGGGAAATGTATAGTGGGAACACACACACACACACACACACACACACACACACACACACACACACAAATGTATATACATATACACTTTACATTGGTTGAGGGTGTGACAGACATCCCATGCTAGGTGATGGACCTCTGTCAGATGTCTCTCTCTCTCTCTCTCTCTCTCTCTTGGTTTTAATTTAAATTCTAGTCAGTGAATATACAGTGTAATATTAGTTTCAGGTGTACAATATAGTGATTCAACACTTCCATTCAACACTTCACCTGGTGCTCATCACAAGTGCCCTCCTAAATTCCCATCAGCTATTTCACCCATCCCCCACCCTTCCCTTCTAGTACCGTTAGTTTGTTCTCTATACCGGAGTCTGTTTTGTTTTGTTTTGTTTTTAGTTTTTTAAGATTTTACTTTATTTTTTAAAAATATTTTATTTGTAAGTAATCTATACACCCAATATGGGGCTTAAACTCACAACCCTAAGATCAAGAGTCACATGCTCTACCAACTGAGCCAGCCAGGCGACCCAAGTCTGTTTCTTGGTTTGTCTCTCTCTCCTTTCCCCCTTTGCTTGTTTGTTTCTTGAATTCTCTGACTTATTTCGCTTAGCATAATACTCTCTAGCTCCATCCATGTCATTGCAAATGGCAAGATATCACTTTTTTTATAAGTTTTTTTAAGTTTATTTATTTTTGAGAGACAGAGAAAGTGAGAGGGGGAGGGGCAAAGAGAGAATCTCAAGCAGGCTCCACACTATCAGCATGGAACCCAACATGGGGCTCGAACCCACAAACCGTGAGATCAGGACCTGAGCCAAAACCAAGAGTCAGATGCTTAACCAACGGGGCCACCCAGACACCCCAAGATTTCACTCTTTTTATGGCTGTATAATATTCCTGTGTGTGTGTGTGTGTGTGTGTTCCACATCTTCTTTATCCATTCATCCATTGATGGACACTTGGGCTGCTTCCATAGTTTGGCTATAGTAAATAACGCTGCAATAAACATAAACAGGGGTACATGTATTCCTCTGAATGAGTGTTTTTGTATTCTTTGGGTAAATACCCAGTACTGTGATTGCTGGATTGTAGGGTAGTTCTATTTTTAATTTTTTGAGGGAACTCCATACTATTTTCCACCAACAGGGCAAATCCACCATATCCTTGCAGACTATAGTGATATATATTTAATGTATGCATTTAATGCCTACATTAGAAAAAAGGCTTTCAAATCAGTAACCTAAGTTTACACCTTAAAGAAACAGAAACAGAAAAGCAGAAGGAAGGGAATAATAAAGATTAGAGCAGAGATAAGTGAAATAGAGAACAGAAAAACAATAGAGAAAATCAATAAAATGAAAAGTTGGTTTTGGAAAGATCAACAGAATTGATGAATCTTTAGCTAGATTGACTGTCTTAGTCAGCTCGGGCTGCTGTAGTAAAATACCACAGACCAGGGGGCTTAACCAACAGAAATGTATTTCTCACAGTTCTGGAGGCTGGGAAGTCCAAGGCCAAGACGTGTGGGCTGTTTCACTTCCTGATGAGAGCTCTCTGGATGCAGACAGCCACCTTCTCTGTGCCCTCCCCCATGGTGGTGAGAGTATCTTGTACTGTCTCTTTTCTTAAGGGTACTAATCCCACCAGATCAGGGCCCCAACCCCTATGACTTCCATTAATCTTAATTACTTCCTTAGACGCCCTGTCTCCAAATACACACACACACACACACACACACACACACACACACACACACACACGGGGTGGGGGGGGGGGGTGTCAGGGCTTCAACATATGAATGTGAGAGGGCACAATTCAGTCCATAGCACTGTCCAAGAAAAAGAGATAAGACTCAAGTTACTAAAATCAGGAATGAAAGGTGGGACACTACTGACCTTATAGAAGGAAAGATCATAAGGCAATACTACAAAAAACTGCACACAAATCAACACATTAGATGTCTTGGGTAGAATGGACAAATTCTCAGAAAGACACAAATCATAGAAACTGGCTCAAGAAGAAAGCAAAACTCTGAACAGATAGACCTATAACAAGTAAAGAGATCAAACCAGAAATTAAAAAAAAAATAAATAAAAACTTCCTGTAAAGAAAAACGCAGGTCCAGAAGGCTGCACTGGCGAAGGCCAACAAACATTTACAGAAGAATTAACAACATCAACTCTTCACAAACTCTCCCAAAAACAGAAGGGGGAACATATTCCAGCTCACCCTGGTACAAAACCAGAAAAAGAGGTGTATATAATTGTTGATCACTATGTTATACACCTGAAACTAATATAATCTTGTATGTCAACCAGACTTGAAGTGAAAATTTTTGAAAAACTAGAAAAAGACATCATAAGAGAAGTCAAACTACACTGTGATATCTATTATAAATATACATACAAAAATCCTCAACAAAATACCAGCAAACCAAATCCAGTAACATATAAAAGGGATTACAAATAATAAAAGGGATTTATTTATAATTTGTAAATTATAAATTTATATATAAATTTATATATAAATTTATGTAATTTATATATAATTTTATATTATAATATAATTTATATATATATAAAATATATATAAAATATAGATAATTTATAAATAAATTTATATATAAATAAATTATAAATTTATTTGTAATTTATAATTACAAATTATAAAAGGGATTTGTAATCCCTTTTATATGTTATTGGGTGGTTATTGGGTGGTTTAACATACATCAATCAATGTAATACACTATGAACAGAATGAAGGGAAAAAATTTCACATGATCATCTTCATTAATGTGGAAAAAGCATTCAGCAAAATCCAATACTTAACAAACTCTGAAAAGAAGGGAAGTTCAACCTGATAATGAGCCTTTATAAGGAACCCACAGCCAACATCACAACGGACAGTAAAAGACAGAAATCTTTCCCCCTAAGATCAGGAAAATGACAAACATGTCCAGCTAGCCACTTCTATTCAATGTTGTACTGGAAGTTGTAGCCAGGGCAATTTAGGCAAGAAAAGAATATAAAAGACATCTAAACTAGAGAGGAAAAATTATCTATATTTACAGAGGATATGGCATTGTGTACAGAAAATCCTAAGGAACCCATCACAAAACAAAACAAAGAAACAAAAACTCTTACAGCTAATAAACGAGTTCAGTAAGGTTTCAGGACACAAGATCAATACACTAAAAACAATTGTATTTCTATACACTAGCAATGAACGATCAGAAAGTAAGATTAACAGAATGCAAAAGAGATTAGCAGATTTTAACAGAATAAAAAAGATTTGTTGGTATGGTGTTTGACTTTACATTGCAACTAACCTTTTTTTGTTTTGCTTTTAATGTTTTGTTTTGTTTATTTAAGGAGAGAGAACATGAGTGGGGGGTGGGGGGGGGGGGAGAGAGAGAGAGAGAGAGAGAGAGAGAGAGAGAGAGAGAGAGAGAGAGAGAGAGAATCTTAAGCAGGCTCCGCACTCAGTGTGGAACCCAATGCAGGCCTCAATGCCACAACCTTGGGATCATGACCTGAGCCAAAATCAAGAGTTGGACGCTTGGGACACCTGGGTGGTTCAGTTGGTTAAGCATCTGAGTCTTGATTTTTGCTCAGGTCAGCCCTGCTTCTGGCTCTGTGCTGATGGCACAGAACCTGCTTGGGATTCTCTCTCTCTCTCTCTCTCTCTCTCTCTCTTTCTCAAAAGAAATAAACTTAAAAAGAATAAAAATAAAAAGTAATAAACACATTCTATCAGTTTTAAATTCTTCCTAATTTAGCAAATATTGATAGGCAAAATACACATAAACAAAAGCTCTTTGGAATCTTCAATAATTTTTAGGAGTGAAAAAATGTCCTGAAACCAAAAATCTGAGAAGTTACTTCAAACCTTACATAAATATGATATGTATTTTTCTATGTATGTGTAAGAATTGGGGCACCTGGCTGGCTCAGTCGGAGGAACATGCCATTCTTGATCTCAGGGTCAAGAGCTCGAGCCCCACGTTGGAGGTCAAGTTAGTTTACTTAAAAAACAAAACAAGGGCACCTGAGTGGCTCAGTCAGTTAAGCGCCTATCCAGCTCTTGATTTCAGCTCAGGTCATGATCTTGTGGTTTGTGAGATTGAGCCTCATGCTCTGTGTGGAGACTTCTTGGGATATTCTCTCTCCCCTTCTCTCTGCCCCTCCCCCATGTGTGCACATGCTCTCTTGCTCACTCTTAAAAATATATATATTTAATAATTAAAATTTAAATGAAAAAAATAAAGTCTGAAGAGAAAATCTAGGAGACTAATGTAAAATTTATGGTTCAGGGGACCTTAATTGGGACAGAAACACAGAAGGTGTAAAAGAAAAGTCAATATATGTATCTTCTTAAAAATTTTAAGAGTTGTGGCAAATTTATAAAAATAAGTCAATGAATAAAAGACGTATCTTTGAATGTTGTGCACTGAAGGTGAAAAAGGGGCAATATCTGTAACATACTGAGAATTCAAATGAAGTGACACGGAAAGACAAACAATGTTAAAAATGAGGAAAGGACACGAATAGGAAATTACAGCATGGCAAACCCAAATATCCAATAAAATAAACATAAAAGACGCTCACACTATACAATGGGGATGTAAATTAAGATAACAACGAGATAGCACTTTATCAATAGGAGATTGGCAAAAATAATGATTGCACCTAACGCTGGTGGAGATGGAGGGAAGTCTCCTCTCCTGCTCTGCCAGTGAAATCCGAATTGCCACCGCCTTTTTGAAAAACAATCTGGAGAAGTCTATTAACAATTAAAAACACACATACACTTCAACCCAGCAACAAAAGCCCACGTAAATAAAAGTACCAGTAAATAAGCATATATTTACAAAGCATATATTTACTGCGGCATTGTTTGACAAAGCAAAGATCCGGAAAACTGTACATCTATGGCATTAAACAGAATCAATTTGCCCTGATGGCTGATCTAGAGGGACTGCCAGGAAATATTAACAAGAGCAAAGACAACACAGTGTATGTGTGTGCTTGCATCTATAATCTATGCCATCTCATTTTGTAAAACCAGTAGTGATGAAAACATACGTGGATATGTGTATGTATATGTATAATACTGTATGTGTGTATCTTACAAGAACACTATGAAAGCACAAACACATACTGATGTGGGTCACAGGGGCAGCAAGGGATAAGCTTACGCTGTCTCCCGTGGAAGATGCCTCTCCTGCTTTCCTGACCACATTTTTCTCGTCCTCAATCCATTCCTCTTACCTGTCAACCTAGGCTAGGGAAGTCCTGTCGGGACGGCCATGTTCCAGTACTTTTGCAGCCTTTGGAATTTCTACAGCACTTGTTTCTATCCCATTCATGAACCTATACTTATATATTTATTTTCTATTATTTTTTGTCTACACGTGTTCACACGTCTCACAAGAGACAAAATCGTGTAGTGGTTAACGGCGTGGACTTGAGAGTCAGACCCCCTGGGTTTGATTCCAAGCTCCGTCACTGTGGTTGTGTGAACTCGGTAAGTGCCGTATTTTCTGTTTTCTCATCTGTGAAACGGGCACAACGATGGCACCCATCGCAGGGTTGTTGTGAGGAGATGAGCGAATGCACGCACGGTGCCTGAACAGCGCCCGGCACCTGGTGATGCCACAACCGTGAGTGGCGATGATCAGCATCATTATTATCTCACTTATCCAAATCTTACTTGGAGGTATTTTAAGCCCAGATACTCTTTCAGATTTGTTTTGTATCCCTTCCTCATTATTTCCTAGAATGATGTTATGTGAAGGCGCTCAAATATTTGTTGAATAAATAAATGACTCTTAGCCTCGAGAAATCTCTAGAGGAGATTGCTGAGCATAGGACTGTCACTTCCATGGCAACCAGCAAGTCAATGTCCATGCTGATCTCACCTGGCACTTAAGCCTGTTTTAAGAGGGGAGAATATTTGTCTTAAAATCAGTCTTCTCAAATAGCACAAGAAGGCTTTTCTTCTCCACTTATGAGCTAGACACCTCACCTTAAACTGTAATCAGGAAATGAGCCATTTGTGGTGGGAACACTGGAATCAGGGTTCCTGAGCCCTGTGATTTACCATCAGCTTTTTGGGAACATAAGACAAATGTTTAACATAAAACTAAATTGCACTAGGGGCACCTGGGTGGCTCGGTTGATTAAGCGACCGACTTTGGGTCAGATCATGATCTCATGGCTAGTGAGTTCCAGCCCCAAGTCAGGCCCTGTGCTGACAGCTCGGAGCCTGGAACCTGCTTTGGATTCTGTGTCTCCCTCTCTCTCTCTCTGCCCCTCCTCCGCTCACGCTCTGTCTCTCAAAAATGAATAAATGTTAGAAATAAGACTAAATTGTATTAGATGATACATTTCTTTGAACCACCTGGTGAGGTGCGTTCGCGCCCTTACGAACTGTAGCCGTTACCTGCCTGTTCCTGTGTGTGCGCTGGCCAAGCCCATCTAATGAAGGTTTTATTTCTCTGGAGGTTTAAATGGGTCTGGGGGCTTGTGGGCCAAGAGAGCATCAGAAGCAATTTAGAAAATGATGAAAACACCTGTCCTTCCGAGGCCATCCTTCCTCTCTCCTCCTGCCCTGAATGCTCCACCTCTCCCTCTCAGCTGGATCCTTCCCAGCAGCGTTTTAATAAGCTTCGGTGTCTCCCAAATTAGAACCGAACACAACTGCCCTGCTTGCGGGCTCTCGCACTTGCTCTCTCGCTCACAGCCAGGTTCGTGGGAAGAGCCGCATATCTTACCGGCTCCATTCTCTTACTTCCCGCCTGCTCCCCAACTCGGTTTGACTTTTTGCCCCATTAGTCTTCAAGGTGCTCAGCGCCCGCCCTCCGCCCACTGAATCTGGCGCACCCTCTCTCTCACTTCTCACTTCACAGGTAACTCTGCGGCCCTCCCCGCTGACCAGGACCTCGCTGCCTCCCCCCATTTCCTCCTCCTGGTCTCCAGGTAGTTTCCAGTGTCAACAAAGAGGGCGTAACTTGCCACGCCTTTCTGCCGCGCGTACACAGAAGTACATACATCATTCATCAGGCTGTGTGTTTATGTTTGTTTTCTTTCTGAAATTGAATCATAGTGTTCACATCGCTTTGTGATTTCCTTCTCCTATTTGACGTTATACACTAGACAGCCTGTAAGTCAGAAAAAAACATCCCTAACGCTACCTTTACATCTTCTTATTTTGGCATACAAATGTGTGTATATCAGACACAACTTTTAGCACAAGTCATTACATTCTTAGACATTAGATCAGATTGTGCACCTGGGGGGGTCTCTTGAGTTTCCTGGGCGGCAGGACCAGCGGCCACAGTTGCAAGTGCACAGATTTTAACTGGATGTAAGGTAAACGGAGCCTAATTCCCCTCGGCTTCCAGCCCCACCCCGATAGAGCCATGTTATCTTTAGAAGCGTTGAGGAGCTCCGTGAAAACACGGGCTCCATTATCTGTGTTTTGGGTTTCAATGGGAAATTAAAAAATTTTTTTACAATGCTAAGCAAGATGCCATTTGACTCAAAGGTCCTGGAAACACTTGTGCTGTCTCCTTCAAAGCTGTCACCTTGGGAGGTAGTAGCCATGTTCCAAAGACAGTGCCACGTGCTCAAATGCTCTGTGGAAATTTTCCTTGGGTCTAAGCACCTATCACTTTCCTTTTTCTTTCGATTTTAAAAAGTAACACCCACTCTCGGTTTACCAGCTGAGTAAAACACAGATAGCTGGGGCCCTCCCCGGGTCGCCCTTGCTAACACTCTGCGGTGTGTTGCAGGGGTGAAGAGACAGGGAAAGTCCAGGACCTGTTGACTGGAGTGCATCGCAGAGCCATGTTCCGGCCCCAAAGGCCAGATCCTTTCCTTACAATTTCCCAACTAAACACCTTCTAGGAGTCTTCTGAAAATTCTAGTTATCACAACAAATATTTTCAAACCCTACCCTCTTAAAATAAAAATCAGGGTAGCCAAAAGTCCAGAAAATTAAAAGATCTCTATAGGGGCGCCTGGCTGGCTCAGTCGGTGGAGCATGTGACTCTTGATCTCGGGTTGTGGATGAGCTCCACTTTGGGTATAGAGATTACTTAAAAATAAAATCTTAAAAAAAAATAAAATAAAAGATCTGTATATTCCTTAATTTTTAGTAGATTGTAATTGCTTCCATAGGGATATTTTCCAAAGTTGAATTCCCACCATTAACAGAACAGTTGAGCCAAATGAATTTTCCCTTGCAATTCAAAGACACAGGGGTTGAGAGCAACAAAACAAAACAAAAAATCCAAAGCAAACAAAAAAATTCCAAAGAGATAACTCAGGAAGAGGACAAATAGTTCCTGAGGAGAACTTCTGGATATAATGACAAAAACTCAATGGAATTAATTAAGATATTAACTCAAAATATAATTTAAAACAATACTGATGGGACAAGGAACAAAGATGGTCTCTTATCACAGTCCTGAGAAGACTGGGTCAGGGAGCTGGGTTCTCTCCTGTGGCTGGCCAACAATAGCCTACAGGACAAGATGCCCGCTTTTGAAAGGCCAGCAAGCTGAGAATGATTTTACATCTTTAAATATTTGAAAGAAAAAAAAAAAGTTTAGTGACCACAAAAATCAAATGAAATCCAAATTTTAGTGTCCATAAATACAATTTTATGGGAACAGAGCCGCGTTCATCCTTTTATGTATCGCTGATAGCTACTTTGCATCACAACGGCAGATTTGAGTAGTTGAAACAGAGACCACATTACCTCCAAAGCCTAAAATATTTACTTTTCTCTTTACAGAAAAAGCCTGCCAATTCCTGTTCTAAACCAGATTTTACTGCCATCGACTTTGTGTGACCTTAGGCTGGTCTCCTCCCCTCTCTGGATCCACCTTTGCAAAGGAAGGGGCCAGGATCCCCAGCCGAGGTCCAGAACTGCGCTTGTCGGACAAGGCCGAGCGGTCTTCACCCTCTAGTGCCACCTACAGCTCAGGAAGAAAACGGCAGGCGGGAGGCGGCCTGTGGGAAGGACAATCACCGGGCGACCTCAGCACGGCCTTCTTCTCTGGAAGGCTCTTAAATGAAGGCTCTTAAATGAACGCGCTGGAAGATCTCCCCCAGCTGATGCCATCAGTGGACAAAACCCTGACTTTACAGACCTTTTAAGCCGAGAGACCACAACTCCAAGGGGAAACCTCTCCTCCAGCATTCACTTCAGGAGTACTTGCTCCCCACAAAATAGAAGGAATGCAAACCAGGAATTAGTACCGAGAAGTGGAGAGAGTAACGTGTATGGGTTTTCTAGGCCTGGAGGAAGAACGAGGAAAAAGCCATCTCCCGCCCACCAGTCGCCATTTTCTATCTGCGCTTCATGAGACTCACCGACGTTAGTTCCGAACCTTCTGGTTTTAAAAAACCAGGTAAGCAGATTTTGCAGAGCCGAGGAAACCCATATCGAAACAGCGCAAATAAAAGAGCAAGGTGGTTGGTTCCGCCCGCTCTGAACCCAGCCTCTCAGCCTAGAGAGTCTCACGGCAGCCTCCAGGCCCGACGCTCCCAAACATGAGGAAGACCAGGGCAGGCTCGGGCCCCTTCAAAGCAAGACTCATGTCGCAGAAGTGCTGCCTTTCAACCTCCCATAAGCGCCGAGTGCTGTGGAGCGCGACACCTATGTGTTGTGGCTGCGGAAAACCCACCCCAGGGGCGGCAGGTGTCCTTCAGACACGGCCACCCCCAATCCTCCCGCCTCGAACCCTCCTGTCCCCCAGTCTGGGCCACTCTTGTGATGTGCCCCGAGCAGAACACAGCAGAAGGGATGTTCTGAGACCGCTGAGCCCGGAAGAGGACTGGAAGCTTTCACTTCCTCCCTCTTGGAGCCCAGCCACCAACCGGTGAGGAACCGTAAGCCTGACCGCTGGGCGATCGGAGGCCACGCGGAGGGGCCGGGGAGGGTGGGAGGCCAGCTTGGACGCGGAAAGCAGCCACACGATACCTCAACTGAGACGGGCAGGACCCCCCGCAGCTGAGCTTAGCCAAGCTCCAGCACTGTGAGGAATAATGCTGCAGGGATCAAAACCTCCATTTCTGGACTAACTCTTCGAGGCAAGGAAGAGACTCAATAATTTGGCACGAGTTTTCTAGGTGGTGTCAGGGGCCACCAACTTACTTCATCATCTTCCTCTTCATCATCATCAGATTCAAGAACACCATCCTGTAGCTCCTCTATAAAGAAAAAAATAAATGAATAACTGCAAACACAGTTGGGAGTCTTGGCCAACAAAATCCTTCAGCTGCTGTAGAGGCACGTAAATGCGCTAATGAGAATCGGGTCACCTCGGAACAATTTGGTTTCTGGGGCCATTGCGGCCACAGGTTGCGATCATCCTCAGCAAATTAAATCTCTCCCCCAGTTTGGCCAGAATGCATTGGTAGTGGCGCGAGCAAAGTTAAAAGCCAGCATACAATTTGAGAGGAATTTAGAAAAAAAGAAATTTAACTAGTGTTGCTAGGCATCGAGCTAGATGCTGTACACGTGTTATTTCCTCCGTACAAAGATTTGGTTGACTCTTCTCCCCATTTTATAGCAAACAGCAAAAGGAGGCATACAGAGGATAAGAGATTTGTTTATGTTCACACTCCCGTAAGTGACAGAGCTGAGATTCAACTCAAGCCTGTTTTTTAAATCCTGTGATTTTCCCACAGGGGCTGGGGTAGCAGCCGTGGCAGGTAGGGTTCCTGAAGGCTCCCGTGCTTCACTGCTAGATCTTAAGAGTTTATATATAAAGGGGGGATAATAGCAAAATGGAATCTGAGAAAGGACGAGCCTCTGTGTTCTCATCTGTGAAATGGGGATCAGACCACTTACTTCCTAGGGTTGTTGGGTGGGCGGGGGGGGGGGGGGAACTTCACAGTATACCAAACTAAGCCACCTGGCCCAGGGCCAGGTACACAGTGGCTGTTAGAGAAGTTTGCTTACTTTCTCCTCCACGAAGCCTTCCCTGACCCCTCACTGGGCAGTTACCCCTCTGTCTGCTGAACACTGAGCATTTTCTCTAGACAGCATTGTTCTGGAGAGTAGTACTAGACAGTGCCATACTGAACAGCAGTCTGATAGTGCTTGCCACTTTGGGATGATCAGTTTACTCATGTACGAATGGCTATGGACTTGTCTGGGCATCTTCCTCACCCATTGTACTGAATTGTGAGTCCCTGAGAACAGAGCACCGGGCTTACTCGTCCCTCTATCCCTAATGCATCTTCCTTAACGATCATTTGTTTCTTGAACAGATGACATGAAAGTAAAGAGAGCCTGAGAGAAGAGGAGAGGAAGTCAAGTAGGAAGTAGGAGGCAAGGAGCCAAAGGCTATTCTTGAAGAGACTGCTCAGCATACTTAGAAAGGGGGCAGATTAAACTTAAACCCCAAAACCATTCATAGAAGGAATATGTAGAAGCCCCAGGACACCCACTGTCCTTGACACAACCCTCATTCTAAAGGGAAGGACTCTCACTGACTTGGCTAGACCAAGGCCTGCAGGACACCAACTTCTGTCCCCACCTCAGGGGGCTTGCACACCTCCACGCCCATCACGGCCCCACCCCTGTCACGGAATGCTGTTTAAGTCAAGAAAACTACCTTGCAGATGGGGAAATTACGCCATTCTGCACTTGAGCTGAAGCTCCCTCACCTAACTTCTGTGCCGTCCCAGTGCACGTAGAGCTCTGCTCCGTGCATTTACCTGCAGGTAAATGCCTATCAAGCAGGTGGCTTTCGAAACGGGGGTGCTGCTGTATTCATCAGCTGTGGACATTTCTTTTTCCAATATGCAAATGCCCCCTCCCACTTTTTAAAAAAGAATCTTAGGCGTTTCGTGAAGCCACAGGCTGGTGCAGCCACAACCCCTCCCCTGAGCCTGTTGGCTCAGACTCATCCTATTCCCCAGAACAATCCAGTCCTGTGAACTTAATTAAGTACCTTATAAATGTCAGTTCCTCCTCTTGGGGGTGACGGGGACATCGGCCCTGCTTCCCGCACTGTCTCCTGGGTTGTGGCACGGCCAGCTGCCCTCACTCCAGTAACTAACAGTGAGTGGTGCTCGCAGCCATCAGTGTCCTTCCTTTCCTGCGGCCCAGCTGGCGATGCTGGCTCTGCCCTGCTCCCGTCCTCTCCTCAGGGACTGGCCAGTACCTGCCAGGCCCCCCCCTTGAGGGCTGGAGTCATAGATGAACCTCCCTGCTGCTGCTGGTGGCGGTCACCTCTGTCTGCCACGTCCCTTAAGCTTCCCCAGGGCAGTCCTTCCCCACCTGTGGGGTTAGGTTCCTAAAATACTCTGGAATTTCTGTACTTGGAAACCTTAAAACTTTATAGGAAAAACAGGACTAGAGAACTGAGATGGGCCCGAATGTATGAAAACCCATACGCACGTTTCACATGTTTACTAAAATAGAACAATAAAGCCAATACGCTAAATAGAGATTGTGGCAATGCCATCCGACTTATCTTAAACTAGTAAGCTACTACTAATTCATACTCTACTGTTAATGTCCACTTGAGGATGAAGCCCGAACGGGGTGGAAACTCCAGCTCTCCCCTCTGTGGCTTTCACAGTGATGCTGGTACACCCATTCATTCTGACACCATGCTCACGACACATATCCTAAGGCAGCTGTGTGTGTGTGCCTCGTCCTCCATTCAAACGTTCGATGACTTCCTCATTTTGTTTCAGAGGATCAGACTCCTAAGTAATAGGGTCTCTGGGGACCTGCCACTGTCCCATGGATACAGAATAACTGAAGTGCTTGCTAAAAAAAAGAAATACTTTTGACATTCATTATTGAAACTGGAACTTACTGAGCAAAGCAGGTGTATGTCAAGCCCCTTCTGAATATACCAGAACTCCACCCACGATAACTTCCTGACAAAGCACATCCCTCACAGAAATGTCTAACTGACACTCCCTCTTCACATTCTTCAGCATGTTAGCTTAAGGGCCAGTTTTACAGACGACAAAGAGACGGTTTGGGGCCAGAGCGCAAGGGGGACCGCCCCTGTGGCTTGGCTGCCAGGAAGGAGGGGAGACCGACAAGAAAATGGAGGCGCATGGGTCTTGATAGACTGAAACACAAAGCCAGCCTTGAAGAAGATTCCGGGCCCAAACGTGACCCCGAAGCCACAGAGGACCCCCACTCGCTAGGGACGGAGTTCTCAGCTGTTCCCTGCATCTCCCTCCTTCCCCAGCAGTGGCCTCTCTTCTACCCACAGCCGGTGAGGGAGCGAGCAGAGTCCCGACTGCTGTCATGGAACAGCCGCATTTTATTTCGCTGTGTTTTGTCGATCCATCCGCCCAGCAGAGTGGGGGTTCCAAATCAGAAATGCAGCTGTTGCAGAAAGCAAAATTCTATTCCTTGCTCACCTGAATCTGGGATGAATAGCCAAGGGGGAGGATGTTCAGATGGAAATGTGCCCAGGCCTGAGGGAGTGAAGGTTTCACTGGCTGCTCTCCCTGCTGCTTCCTGTTGATCAGGAGCCCCTAACGTCCTCTTTCAGCCTCTCCATTTCTGTGCTCGTCCGAGGCAGGGACCCACCACCCCGGCTGCATGTGGGGATCACCTGGGAGCTTTAAACACTACCCCCCCTCCCCAACCTGTGCTCTGTCTCTCAAAAAGAAATAAATGTAAACACTATTCACACCTGGGGCCCCCCTGGAGCTTCCGACTTGACTAGCATGGGGTGCTGCTTTGGGGACTTTCAAATCTCCTCAGGTGACTGCCGTGTGCAGCTCAGGCCACGAACCATGAGCCACCTATGGGCTTCCTCCACTGAATGGCTTCGGGCAACTGTTTCTTGGCCTTGGTCAAGCTGCTGACTCAGGAGTAGAGATCAGGAGATTCATTTTTTCACCTTGCTCACGTGCTAAGTAGGATCTGTGCACTTGGACTTTGAGTGATGTGGGCTGCTGGGTGCCTCTGGCACGGGTATGAGTCAGGATCAAGATGTCAGGAGTCCACAGAAAGAGCTAGAGCTTCCCCTCCATCCTGGTCCCATCCAAGGCTTCCTGCACCTTCCTTTCCTGCTTACTACGGGATGTCGATTGTCACGGTAACGGAGAAAGCCCGAGAGAACGAGGATCATCTCCTCCATGGCACCAGCGGGCAACATAAGTTTGTTTTGAAAGCGTGAATGCACGCGGGAGAGTGACATTTTCTGTGGTGGTGCCACGGAGGTCGGCATTGTTTTCCTTATCTGGCCCTGGGACCCCCAGAGAAGCCCTGTGAATGGGGGAGAGAACGAGGAGGGGGAGGTCCACATAAAGAGAACGTAAGGGTAGAGCAGGGTTTCTGCGGTTGCTTTTGAATTCTTTTTGTTGACTCTAAGCCTAAAGTGTGGTGAAAGCTCGTTGATCCTGGGACAATCTGGACCGCCTTGTTGGTGGGTTCAGTTGGGTCTCCCCACCTCCCTTAAAGCCCCTGAATGGATTCCAAGATATGACAGGCCTTCCTAAGAAAGCCCGTGTATCCTTCCAGCACACATGAGAGATGCACAGACAGATTATAGCTTCCTGCTTTGAACGGACCTGAATTAAGCTGCTTGATGATGAATTCGATCTGGCGAACCATTTCAGCATTGCCTTCTTTGATGAAGCAGCGGAGGACGTACTCCATTCCCTGGGGCAGTAGACAGAGTAAGAGTTAGTATTTTAGTTGTTTTGTGGGGGAGAACAGCTTTTCCCAATAAAAAAAAAAAAAAACCTTTGGCAGGAGAGAAGGGATATACACAATAAAGATACCTCTGCTCAGTACTAAACATTCTTGTTATTTTTCACAACTCACAGTGAAACTGCTTTTTTCTTGGTTGGCTATCTGACCTAATTATAAAACGTTTGGTAAACAACAACAAAAACCTATTGTACAGAGAACTAGGGGTTGCCAGAGGGAGGTGGGGTGATAGGTGAAATAGGTGAAGGGGATTAAGAGACACAAACTTCCTGTTATAAAGTCAATAAGTCATCACAGAGATAAAAAGTACATCAGGAATACAGTCAATAATGCTGTAATAATGTATGGTGACAGATGGTGACTGTGTTTGTCTTGATGAGCAATGGATGTACATCTGAAACTCAAAGAACACTGTATATCAACTATATTCTCATAAGAAGTGAAAAAAAAAACTATTGTAAAATTTAACTGCATAAGTATTCCCTTTAGTTTGGGCAATATGTTGTTTTGGGAGGTAATTTCTGTCCTGTGATTTCTTTACGTTTATACACTTCCTTCTGGATTTTAGAAACAAAATGAAGAGTAAAGCCATATGTTTAGAGAAATAAATGAACAAACAGAACCTCTTTTTAAACAGCTATTGTTCTTCTATCAAAAGAATTATAAAGGCACCATATTGTGTAATATTTACTTTGTTACAAAACACTGACATCAGAACTCTCAATACTAGCTAACAGAATTGCAGGGAAATGTAAGATACCGACTTAACCACAGGTATGTTTCCCCGCCTTCCTCTTTCCTTGAGGGATCTGAATGAGCACGTGTGGCTGGAGCTGATGAGACCTTCTTGCCACAAGAGGAAAGTGTATCCAACAATGACCCCAAAATAGAGGAAGCAGACTCCAGAGGTCCCAGGAGAGAAATGGATCCAGTAACACATGAACCCTGATCAAGGTCTGCCTGATGCTTACGCCTGGACTTTTCAGTTAAATGAGCCAATATTTCCCTCTTTTAATGCAGGCCTGTTTGGAGTCAATGGCTGTAAGTGAATCAAAGAAATGTCAAGGGCGGTTTTGAACATGGTGAATTCCCATCGTGTAGAGAAGAGCATTACCTTCCAGAAGGCTAAGTCTGGATTAGAATCTGAGTTCCCTCATGAATTAACAGTGTGACCTTGATCAAATTACTTAGTTCCTCCCAACCTGTGTCCTCAACTGTAAAATAAGGATGGCAATGCTGGTTAACATGAAATCTTTCAAAGGTAAAGAATGTAATTGGGTGTTGGTTAGGTAGATACATATGTTTGTCCATTGCATTGAACTATATAAATTATACCTAAAAAAACAGCATCCAGTCCCAGTGCTGGTACATAATAGATGCTCAATAAATGGTTAAGGGGAGTCTGGGTGGCTCAGTTGGTTAAGGGTCCAACTCTTGATCTCAGCTCAGGTCTTGATCTCAGGGTTGTGAGTTCAAGCCCTGAGTGGGGTTCCATGCTGGGTATAAAGCCTACTGAAATGGTTAAGATTGTTCCTGCTGTGTTTGGAAGGGATTTGTGGCTCAGAAGAGAGATCTGGTAGCCGAGGCCAAGGGAATAAACAAGGTTCCGGGTGACAGCAGAGTGAGAGGCTTAGGACAGCACCTTTGAGAAAGGAAACGTTTAACAGAGAGGCAGGCAGAGACAGGCAAGCGCACAGAGGAGAGCATGAAGGAGTGGTCTGGAAGGGAGGAACAACTCTGGATAGTCTTTGAGTCAAGGGAAGAGGGTATCAAGCAGGCAGGAGTCTGCTCCAGCCCAGGCCAGACTGTCTGGCTGGGATTTCAATCCTGGGGAAGAGCTTCATGGCCGACAACTGCACCGGCGCCGGGGGCGGGAGGCTTTGGAGCAGGCATCGGCGCAGCCCTATTGATCTGAACCGCTCTCCCGTCCCAGACCTTGGCAGTCTCTTAGAGTTCAAATGGCCTCAGTGCACTCATTTATCTTCTTCTCTGTTTGGCAGGGGGTGGGTGGGGTGGGGTGGTGGTATTATTTTAAGACCACCATCATAGCATTTGGTACCGATATAATTTCTATGTTTTCTTTGTCGTTCTCCACAAGCATACAAATGTTTTACCTGGTTGCAAAAACAGAGTTCTTATGATGTCATATTCTCCTCTCCTTTTGGGAGTCCAGTTACACATGTGTGAGACCTCTGGGTATTGTGCCCCAGGTCTCTGAGACACTGTCCCTTTCCTCCACACTTTTTCTCTCTGGCCTGGCTGATCTCTAAGGGTCACGCTCTAATGTCCTATAACACGAATCTCTCCTCCCCACTTGGTCCCTGTCCCTTTACTTCCGTTTTGTCCTGCCTTCCCTGCCCCTTGCCCTGGACGTCCTTCCTCCAGGCTGTCTTTCCTGCTGCCTGATCCATATCACCTCCCTTCTTTTTTTCTTAGCCTACGTGTTTTCTTCCTTGGTCTCTCCTTTGGTTGAGAATTCCTCTCACCAGAAGGACCATAATGCAGAATTTAACCAAGTTCATTTTCCCTTGTTCCGTACTGAAATGATTCCCCTCTCCCCCAAAGCGATAGGCAATTAAGTTCCATTGTTCAGTGTGACCACACCGAATGGTTCCTAATTGAGTTTTTATCTCTGGCATAACTGTTGATGTAATTTTAGATGACTAATTAGGAGATTTAGCAATTCTTCTAAGTAAGCAAAATCAAGTGGAAGAACATGTTTCACTGGTCTCAAACTGAATTGGCCTGTCTTTTGACTGTGGAAATATATTTAATCCCTTCATCATAGCATTCAATATGCACACAGTTGAGCTGGTTCCGCACGTTATGAGAAAAAGGACAAAACTCCAGTGGTTTTGCTGATTAGATCCAGAAACACTTGTCATCGCATACGATGCTAATCACCTGAAGCTTGTTTTATACTTAATCCAACAGAAGCACTAATGTAAACACATCAAGTATTGAATCCACTATTTACCAACCACACCAGGAACCAGACAGCTTTATTGTCTTTACCAGAGTGTCTGTCCCACTTGGTTGCTGTGAGAACGTCTGCAGCCTCCGAGCGTTTGGACCACACCACTGCTCACTCCTGCCGCAAGTCCCCTAGGACTCCTGCAGGTGAATTTCAGTGATACTTTCTCCATTTCACTGTTTTCCTGCTAAGCTTCTACTATGAAATCCATAGGCATTCCCAACGCCCCAAATTAAAATGAATCATTAAAAAAAAAAGTCTATTAACTTTCCAAAACTAAGCCTGTTGGGAACTTTCTAACATGGTAGTTCTTAGGAGTTAGGGATCCCTCGAGAATATGATAAAAGCTCCAGATTCTCTCTCCAGAAAACTGCAAATACATATCTGGCATACAATTCCAGGGAGTTCATAAGCTACGTGCAAGCCACGGGGCCCAGTCTCAGAGCTCCTTGCTCTAACAGCTTCTGAACCGTGGCACTGATTGAAGCTTACAAATTTCTCAAGCATATTTGCTTTCTTTCTTTTTTTTTTTTTTGTAAATGTTTATTTATTTTTGAGAGAGACAGAGACAGCACGAGCAGGGGAGGGACAGAGAGAGAGTGAGGCAGAGAATCCTAAGCAGGCTCCGTGCTGTCAGCGCAGAGCCCGATGTGGGGCTCAAACTCACAAACCTATGAGATCATGACCCGGGTCGTAGTCAAGAGTCAGACGCTTAACCAACTGAGCCACCCAGGTGTCCCTCAAGCACATTGTCTTACCATTGCCCTTGCTTCCTCGCGAATGGACGGAATAGAAAGGATGCTGTACAGAGCTCCGTTCACATACGGCTGTATCTTTAAGGGGAGAAAAAACAGCCATTTACAAGTTGTCACATACCGTACAACTCAGTGATCAAACACCCCGCTTGTGAACAGTGTGGCTCACGAGGAAAGAGAGCACTACCACCTTCTTCAGCTCCAGGACACATGTTTCCAAAGGACAGATATCTCCATGTCCAAATATGGAGATATCTCCATATGTGCATGTCCCAGTGACAGCTACAACGAAGAGTTCAAACCCAAGTTCATTACTGGCTCCCAAAGCTCACTCCTGCCATATGCCACTGCTTAACTGTCGGCCTGCTCATTCAGGCTAGTACCGCTGGAGTCATCATCGAATGCTCTCGCTTCTGCTCTCCAGTGTTGAGTCTCCAAGCTGCCTTTGATAGGAACCCTTCTTTTCCACACACACTACCACGGTCCTTGTTCGGACATCCTCCATGACCTAGGCGACATCGATCCTCCCAAAAGGTCTCTGCCTTTGATGTTCACACGTTAGCCCAATAATCCCATCATTGCCAAAATTCTACAACGTGGGCCAAATCGTCCCTCTTCCTACCTCGTAAACCTTCCCTAGAGCCTACCTGGAAAGTCCTCACTCCTCAGTACGGCACACAGGAGCCTTCAAGGTGTGGCCTCAATATCATGTCCCCCTGCCCCTCCCTTCCTGCACACATCCCACGTTACTTACGGGCCCCTCCCCCCCCCCCCCCCACACACACACTCAGCTCTGTTTCCTGCACATCCCCCCACTACCATACTGGGTTCATATTTATACTTCTGTCTCCCCTATTGTGAGCTCTTCGAGGACAGGACTCATGTTTTACTCACACAGGTAACCCCAACATCAAGCCACACAGGACATGGTACATGGCAGGTGCTTGATAAATGGCAGCTCCCTTCTGAGTAGATTTTGTGCTACACTCTCCACAGCAGTGAAGGGCTCATGTCCCACCCGTCTTTTCTGGCGCTGGACTTTATTGTCCCTTAATCTTTGCCAATCTAATGGGTAAAAAAAATAATAAAAGGCGTCCTATGGCTGTTCTTTCATTTTCCTGACCACTGGCCAAACTGGTCATCAAGATTTCCTGTTCTGTAACTTGCCCCCGTGTGTACTGTATCTTCTTCTTCTGACTTGTATTTATCAATTTATAGGAGATCTTCATATATAAGGGAACTTTTGTCCTATGTGAGGCCAATTTTTCCTCAGGGTATCATCTGTCTTTTGACTCTTATCATGGCATCTTTTTCCATATCCAAAAAGTCTACTATTTACAAAGTCAAATATGCGTATCTTTTTCTTCATGGCTTTTGGGTTTTGTCTTTCAAGACTATGACTACCTCACATAGGACCCATGCACGGAGCATTTATTTGTGTGGCAAACACATTTCTAGGCTCTAACATGTGTACAGGGAGACTTTCCAGTTCATCTTCAGGGCAAATGCATTTGTGACAATTACAAGATTTACATCTGTTGGTCTATTCTGTTCTCAGAGGTAGCAAGCATACTGGTGCCAACACCTGAAACCAACATTTACTATCAGAGACAAATTTGCCACAGGCTTCAACCGCCGTAGTTGAATAAAATGGAGAACAGAGTCTAGAAGGAGTTGAGGGCTCCTGATCTGAAAATATAAAAAGCTCATCAAGCACTGTCACAACCACGGAACCCTCGCCAGCTGACGCAGCCGGGGTCACTCAGCTGGTGGGCCAGGGGACCTAGGGTAGGAGAGAAATGAACAGAAGGGGAGCTGTCTGCAACGGGAATGGATACAGGGAAACCAAGTGCCTCACTCTGACCCAGCGGTACTCTGTCCTGTCCTGCTAAGACACCCCTGTACTTGATCTGGCTAAAGAGGCCAGGTTTTTGTTGAGGCTTTGGCCTCAGGGGCAGAGTGATGTCGTGGTTTCTGCACAGGCGTCTGTAGAAAGCAGGAGAGAGAATCCTCATACTGTTTATAAGTTTCTGTTAATTAGTTTATCGAGACCTCCACTTTATTTAAAAAGGGCTTGCGGCACACAGGTTAGACGACAGAAAATCACCCCAGTGTTGGGGAGGCCACGGGGGAGAGCAGGAGCTGGTAAGGCCATTCTGCGGGACAGCGTGGCGGGACTCTGACCTGAGACCGCCGTGTGGGGCGAGCCAGCAGTGACGAAGTGTCTGCACCCCAGGGGCCTCGGGGGGGTCAGTGTGGCCATGGCACTGAGGACCCTGTGGCGGCTGAGAACTGGAGGTAATGGAGGCCGACAAGCCCGGGGGACTGGATGGGGGCACTGCAAACAGGGGCTGTTTTGCAGTAGCGGGAGTTAAGGAATGAGATGTATACAAAGCACACAGTAAAGTCCTCAAAACACAGTGAAAAAGTCTGAAAAGAGTGAGATCTAGAGCACAATACGATTTACACGATGACGCACGCAACACATAACCTTAACTACATTTTCAGGCCACGTACGTGTCCACAGACGTACGTTACACAAACACACCCCGGGGAGAATCGGCGTGGGGTGGAATGAAGCAGGGCGGGTGACAAGGAGGAGATTAAGTCCCGAGGGGGACCTGGCAAGGACCAGTGATGGCAGGGCGACAGGAAATGAGGAGTGGGGGATCGATTTCCGGCTTCCCGGTTGCAGAATGTGGGGGGGGGCAGAGCGCACGCACTAACCCGGCCAGCCCTCCCCCAAGCCCAGGCTAGCGGCGCCGCCCCGTACCTCGTGGTTCTCATGGCCGAGCAGATCCGAAAGAACTTTCAGCACCAGGCCTGCCACCTTGGCACACATGTTCTTCCCTTCAGAAAAGACAACGGAACAAAACATGACGTGTCTAAACTCAGAAGTACAGTTTCAAGTCAGGCAAACTTGAGCACAAATCTTGGGCCCTCTGCTAATGAACTGTGTGACCCTGGGTGAGTCACTTAAGCAATCCGGGCCTCGGTTTCTTCCTCCTGGGGTTCCCTAGCGATTATTAACATCTACCGAAGGGTGATGCAGAATGAAGGAACTCGGTATAGGCCGTGCACTCCGAGTGGAGACGGTGGCACAGAGCTAGTCGTGTCAGTGAACACACGGTACATTACGGGGCAACGTTCTACCTCCCAAGTGCACATGCCAGCGTCACAAAACTCACACAGGTGCTTTAGCAAGTCCAAATAGCATTGTAACAATCACTGCAAATAAACTGATGATAGTAAGAGAAGCTGATTAGAATCTGACGGATGCTTTAAAGCTGGGATATCTGCATATGTTGTTTTTTAAGAGAAGACTGAAGTAACAGTCATTTAGTCAGTCAACAATACACAGGCCGTGCAGATTGCAGATTACAAAGCATCCGAGGGCAAAGAAGCTTCTAACGAATACCCCGGAGCTATTTAGCCACGTAACTTCTTCTCCACAAACTGGGGCTGCTCAGACTGAGGGCGGCCACAGGCCGGACTTGGCACTTCTTCTAAAGAAGCTTCTTCTATCCCCGTAACGGGTCATTTCATGGGTGGAACCTGCAGAAAAGCTGCGATCGCTGCCTTTACTGATCAGATGAGCTGAGATGTGCGCGTGAAAACCCCCTCTCCGGGGGGCGGTGTGTGAAGTGGGGAGACTGCTGTGGTGAGGAGCAGGGAGCCTGGTCGGGCGTCCTTGCTCTGCCACCGACTTAACCCTGTAGAATCCTGGAAACATAGTTCTCTGTCTTGGGACAGAATGGATCAGAATTCTTAACTTCCTGCCTTTGAATAGTGCAATGAAGATGAAGAAAAATATAAAGTATTTTAATTTCCTCTTACTGCAGGTGCTGTAAACACATAAAATGGTATTTCCAAGGGCAGCAAGGTATTTGGCTTCAGGGATTCACCAACTGTATAACTAGCTGGAAATGTTTTACACCCTACTTCTGTTTCAGTTCTCTATGAGGGAGACTAAAGGCAAACCACAGCAGGCTGGGTGGTGGTCCGGGTTCACACCCGAGCCAGAGGGCTGGGGGATGGGGGGGATGGGGGGCAGGGTAGGGGGGGAGCCAGAGGGCTGGGGGCTGGGGGGGACGGGGGACAGGGTAGAGGGGGAGCCAGAGGGCTGGGGGATAGGGGGGATGGGGGACAGGTTGTGGGGGGAGCCAGAGGGCTGGGGGCTGGGGGGGACGGGGGACAGGTTGTGGGGGGAGCCAGAGGGCTGGGGAATGGGGGGGATGGGGGATAGGTTGTGGGGGGAGCCAGAGGGCTGGGGGCTGGGGGGGACGGGGGACAGGGTAGAGGGGGAGCCAGAGGGCTGGGGGATAGGGGGGATGGGGGACAGGTTGTGGGGGGAGCCAGAGGGCTGGGGAATGGGGGGGATGGGGGACAGGTTGTGGGGGGAGCCAGAGGGCTGGGGGATGGGGGGGACGGGGGACAGGGTAGAGGGGGAGCCAGAGGGCTGGGGGATGGGGGGGGGGGCAGGGTAGGGGGGGAGCCAGAGGGCTGGGGGCTGGAGGGGATGGGGGACAGGGTAGAGGGGGAGCCAGAGGGCTGGGGGATAGGGGGGATGGGGGACAGGTTGTTGGGGGAGCCAGAGGGCTGGGGAATGGGGGGGATGGGGGATAGGTTGTGGGGGGAGCCAGAGGGCTGGGGGATGGGGGGACGGGGGACAGGTTGTGGGGGGAGCCGGAGGGCTGGGGGATGGTGTAGGGGGTGTAGTTAGGGGCTGGGAGGCGGGGGGGGGGGGGGATGGAGGACAGGGTCGGGGGGGGGAGCCAGAGGGCTAAGGGACAGGGTGGGGGAGGGGTACTATCAGACCTGCGCTCCGGAGGCAGAGGTTCATGAGCAAAGCCACCGAGTACTCCAGCGTGTAGTCAGACAGGCAGTCGGGGTCCTTCAGAATATCAATCAGCCAGAAGATGAGGCCGTCTCGAATCATCGCTGTCTGCAGCGGGCGCCTAGGATGCAAAAGCCTACAGGTCAACTACAGCTGTCGAGAAACCTTCCCTGCAAGACTACGGGGTGATGTGCACACCTGTCAGAATAGGCAAACTGTGCAGGACATACAGACTCTGAAGGATATTTTGTTGTTAGACCTGCACAGCTGAAACAACAGATGCCTTTACCTTTCGAGGGTACTACTAAGGGTTCAGACAGAGAGAAGGCAGTCAGGAGGCCTCCTACTTTGAAAGTTTCTTTTTCAACATTTACAATTAGCAGAGTATTACTTCCAATATTTCATAAATATTTATTGACAGCTTTTGGCCTACTTGACCCGGGAGATAGCCATAGGAATAGTTCATCACCAATAAATGGGTTTTTAGTAAACTCTAGTCCAGCTAGGCACTTGAGCTGTGTGAAAAACAAGAAAAGCAAACAACCAGCCCAATCCCATTTTGAGTCAGGTCTCTAGAAACTAAGGGTAGTTGAATGATGTGGGTCGTATAATCGATACAGAATTGTTTTCCACCCAGAGTCTAGGTATAAAACCTTACAAAATCCAACACCTCATCAAAATGTGTTATGGTGAATGTCTTCATGCCGGCCTTAAGAACTGATGAGATCAGGCATAACGGTATCACTATGAAGTCGTGTAAATTCTTTGAAAATCAAAACACCACAGAGGAACCACCACTGCACATCTCCTAATGAACAGGTTATGGTAAAACTCCTACCTGGACAGTATCTACTTGCGCTATTCTTCAAGATTTTATTTTTAAGTGAACCCTACACCCAATGTAAGGCTCGAACTCACAACCTCAAGAACAAGATTCACACGCTCTACCGACTGAGCCAGCCGGGTGCCCATCTGTGCTAGTCTTAAACACCACACTCACCACCTCGGTGAAATTTACTGGAATACAATGAAGGCTACACTCTTTTGGTAATCCTAACTCTCTACATTCACTGTACAGACCCCAGAAAACTGCAAAAACGTGAAGCATATTTCCAGAACAGAGAAGCTTAAATTACTGTTTGCAGGGCAAGAAAAAACTGGCAATAAATATCTGTACTCCCAGAAAGAAGTATTTCTTCCTTGTATCTCATCTCTGTTACTTAACTATAGTCACTGAATTTCTAAAAATTTTCCAAATGCAGTCGACACCAGGCTAAATTATCTTTATAAACAAACAAAGTGTTCATATGATCTGAGGAATATAATAACTGGATATTACTACTTACAGATCTTCTCAATTCACATAGTTAGAACAAGAAGCATTGGCAGGGACCTGGCAAATAGTAGGAGCTAACTACCTATCGCTTTCCCTCATGAAACATACACACTTAGAACGAGTCACCTTGGGGGAAAAAAAGAAAAAAAAGAAGAATAAGTCACTTTGCAGGCTTTGGGCTACTAGCGAGAGCGTATCAATCAAATGTTAACCACATTTCTCTCTCTCTCTCCCTCCGCCCCTCCCCCCCCACTCTTTCTAACAACAACAAAAAAAAGTTAACCACATCTGACAGGAAGAAAGTATGTCCAGAAGGGGGCTGATGGTCAGAAAGAGCTGAGATTTCTTACTAAGGCCGAGAGAAAGTGAGGTGGTCAGGAGGGAATGCCATGCTGCAAGAATTCTGAACGACTCAGCGATTCCACTCTTAGACACCGAGTCAGGAGACAGGAAGACATGTGTCCACACAAAGACTTGTATGCAGATGTTCCTAAGAGGCTTGTGCATAATAGACAAATAGTAGAAACAATCCAGGTATCTGTCAACCGCTGAATAGATAAGCAAAATGTGTTCTGTCCATAAAATGGCACGTTACTCAGCATGACGAAGGAACCAACTCCTGACATGTTACACCACTGATGAACTTAAAAGCACGATGCTGAGTGAATGAAGCCGGTCACGACAGAACACACATTATAGGATTCCATTTATCTAAAATGTCCAGCATGGGTAACTCTACAGAAAGCAAATTTGTGGTTACTGGGGGCCGGGGGTAAGAATGAGGCTTGGAGGTGGGCATGAGGTTTCTTTGCGTGGTGATGGAAGTGTTCTAAAGTTAGCTTGTGGCGGTGGCTGTACAACTCTGTAAATCTACTAAGACTCACTGAATGGCGCATTTAAAGGGGTGAATTTTGTGCTATGAAAGCATACCTTAATAAAGCTGTCAACGAAAAACAAACAAAAGCTCTAGGTGGCTACGAGATCCAAGTCATAACAGGGTCCAGATGGAGACGTCAGGGTGGGCCGCTGGGACATAGGGACTGGGGAGCGGGAGGCTCCGCCCACCTTCCACGGAAATCCCACCACACCCCCTGTGACTCCTCATCCACGTGCACATCTCCCACAGAGGCTGCGAGCGACTTGCTGAGCTGAGCTCCATCAGGTTTTACTCACGTGTGCATCTCTACCCCTGACGTGGCCTGAGACACAATCCAGCCCCTGGCCGGCCCCCGCCGTGGTGCTCGCGAGGACACCACAACGGCACTTCCTGAGTGGATGGTTTCGAGGATTAGAGATAGGCTTTCCAGCCCTATCTTGGAAAGTCACCCAACCTCTCCTAAATGTTAACTGAAAATATCACGTGCCCCTTGGGCTGCTACTGGGACCAAACAGTGGCTAAACCTTACTGTTAGGAGCTACCATGACCTACTGCGCGGTCAGCACCTGAGGCTGAACTTCTGCAAGGCCCCGAGAATGTTCTCCCGGGTGACGACGTCCTCGTCTTCCTCCTTCAGCCTTTCCTCCAGCATCCGCAGCACCCTTGTGGTCTGGGCCAGGTAGAGACGACCTAGTGATATAACCAGAGACGCACAAGCAGAAGAATTGATCTTGTGCTAAGTTCATGCTCCAAAACCACTTTCGATGAACACTTCGCACGTAACGTTATATAGAGTTTGGGTAATTTTAGGTTCTAAAAAACTTAAAACATATTTTTTCTGCAAAGTTGGTTTTATCTAATCAACTAATGAAGAAAAAACGACTCCTTTTGTAATCTAAACATAATTAATTCATCACTATGTTTTTGTGGTGAGCTCTTTTATTTACCTGAAATCTTGAACCCAAAAGTCAGATCTACAAGGAGAAAGAGGGTAAGGAATCTGTATGTTATGGGTACCTTAGTCTTTATAACAGAGGCAACCAAGCAGTAATGATTTCTGGCACATTCCTTGCTCCTTCGAGACACACCCGTGGCCTGGGGAAGGAGTTGGGAACCATACCTGGAACCCTACAATAAGTCTTGAGCTACCACTAGCCTGTTGTGACTTGTGTCTTGATACAGATGACATTAATGCATGTACCCTCCCTTGTAAGAACAGACGGAAGAACAAGCAAATGAATGACTGACCCGGCTTTTGGAGTATCATCTAGTCATCATTTGAAAACTCCCTTTATTCACATTTTAAAAAGTTGAAACAAAGTAGAACTTAATGGAAGATAATGGCACCCTGTAAAATCATCTTGAATTCAGCTTTGGTATGTATTATCTTTGGAATTTTCAAATCCTCTTGGTTTAAGAGATTATAGGCTTTAAAAAAAAAAAGAGTTTATTTTTAAGTAATCTCTACACCCAACACAGGGCTCAGACTCACAACCCCAAGATCAAGAGTTACACGCTCCACCGACTGAGCCAGGCCGGAGCCCCTAGAGGTTACACTCCTTTGAAGGAAATGGTGCAGTGCTTATTGGAATCAGCTTTGATTATTTCACTAACCTTATTTTGCAGAAAACTATAGAAAATGCATTACCTGTTATATACTTGAAAGCCAGTGAAATACTATGGTTACGAAACCAGAAAGCTCACAAAATAAAACCAGAAGGCTTATAAAATAAACTCTAAAACCATAAAAATTTGCTCTGACATAAACTAAGCAAAAGGACAACAGCCAATTTGCACAAAACACCTTAGATGCACTAAACGGGAATAAATGGAGGGGACGTAGAGCATCTTTAAGAAACGTGAAGAAGAACGTCAATTTTCAAAGGAATAAAAAGCATTAATAAGACCTAGCTGCTCTCTGGGAGGAAAAGTTGACGCTCTACCTTCCGCCAGGGACGCGAAGGCATTGATGAGCCGGGCCATGTACTGTCGCACCACCTCGCTCTTGGAGTGCAGCAGCTGAAGCACACTCCTCTGTGGGGGAAACACAGCAAAAGAGGAAAATGATGAGGTTAAGGAAAAGTGACAGGTAAACACACGTCCCTTCTCTGGGTCTGCTCTTCCCTTCCTCCATGTCAATTTATTAGAGGTGAAATAAAGGGACTGAAGCCAACGCTTCATCTGGAAATCTCCATTTCCAACTGATTTTTTATGAGAGTTGACAAAAAATAAGTTATTCAGCCTTCTAAATTAAAAGAACGAATTATACGGGCGCCTGGGTGGCTCAATCGGCTAACTGTCCACTTCAGATCAGATCACGATCTCGCAGTTCGTGGGTTCGAGCCCCGTGTTGGGCTCTGTGCTGACAGCTCAGGGCCTGGAGCCTGCTTTGGATTGTGTCTCCTTCTCTCTCTGCCCCTCTCCCCACCCTTCTCAAAAATAAATAAACATTAAAAAAAAAAAAAAAGAACGAGTTATACAGAGCACTTAGACAGTGACTGGCACAAGGGAGGCAATACTGTTGGCTATTGCTGTTGCTAATGTTTTTCCAGGTTAATGAGAGCTCCAACGCACACATCTAATTTTGCTCCCTGCAAACCACAGTAAAACTACAGTGAATGGATTTTTTTTTTAACGTTTATTTATTTTTGAGACAGACAGAGAGCATGAACGGGGGAGGGGCAGAAAGAGAGGGAGACGCAGAATCGGAAGCAGGCTCCAGGCTCTGAGCCATCAGCCCAGAGCCCGACGTGGGGCTCGAACTCACGGACCGTGAGATGGTGACCTGAGCTGAAGTCGGACGCTTAACCGACTGAGCCACCCAGGCGCCCCAGGATTTTTTTTTTTTTTTTTTAAATACGTGAATTCTGAAGGACAGAGAGACAGCACAAGAAATGTAACACAATTTCGGAATCAGGAATGCAGGGCAGTAACAGACTTAGCAGACCCAAGAATGTCAAGTCTCAAAGGCAGCAATGGACAATGAGGAATTACCCAATTTACAGCACTTAACCCTCAAAAGGGAAAAAAATAAAGAAGAATGAATGAAAGCTGTTAGAGCAGGAGCTAGATCCCACTTTGTTGCTCCCACACTACTGTCCTACCGCATACTTCCCCCCATTGGTCTCTTGCAAGGGTAGCACAAAGGGTCTCGGGGGGGGGGGGGCACCTGGCCCAGGTAAGCAGGACTTCTACACCAGAAGGGGGTAAGGGGCAGTGCCTAAATGCAGAAAGAATGCTCAACAGGGAGTACCCTGTCCTCTTCTACCTGAGTCCCGGAACACTGCACCCAGATCCTCACCCTCTAGGTAGAACAGAAGACTCTTCCTAGAAGAAAATGACCAGCCCAAGAGAAAAGAACCAGAGATCCTAAAATCAGAGGTTCCTAATAGAGAGCCCACCTGGCTCACCCTCCAGTGGAGCACTGCATCTACAGGTCCTACCCTCGCATTCACAACTTCCAATCGGCTTTCACTCCCCCCACTCAAAACATTATGAGTTAAACAAGGTCTATCAGAAACTCAAGATAAGTTTCCAATATGGGCGATAGATAAGGTCGAAACAAATGGGCGAACAACCTGAAGGAAACGAGACGGTGAAGGGAGAAGAAAACTAGAAATAAGCGCAAATGTGTCACTAATGCCCTCAGAGATACAAGAAGTTGTATTATGTCCACGAAAAAAAACCAGAATGTCACAAAAAGGGAGAATGAAAAACTCAACTAAAAGGTTAGAAAATAAAGATGAGGAGATCTCCCGGAAAGTAAAGCAAAAAGAAAAATATGGAAAACATGAGACACAAGAGAAAATTAGAGAAGCAGTTCAAGAGGTGCCACATTCAGAAAAAGAACAGAGAAAACAGAGAGAGGAAAACCTAAGGCATCTTTCATTAGAGGATACATTATTTTTTTATATATACAACCAAGAAAGAAAAGCAGCCAATTAAACTACAACAGGCCATCAAGTATTAGATACATTCCAATTTCCCAGATGCTAACATGGGGGGAAAATGCATCTCAGATTCAATGAAATAAGATAGTTTCAGAAAGATCCAACTGAATTTACTCTTTGCATTTGAGTTTATAAAGTCACAACAATGTATTTTTCAACTGCTTCATGTCTGATAAGTTGGTTGCAATGCCATTATAAATATAAGCAGAAGTAAAAAGGGGCACGTGGGTGGCTCAATCAGTTAAGCGTCCAGTGTCGGACTTGAGCGCAGGTCATGATCTCGCGGTTTGTGAGTTCGAGCCCCGCTCTGGGCTCTGCAGTGGCAGCTCGGAGCCTGGAGCCTGCTTTGGATTCTGTGTCTCTCTCTCTCTCTGCCCCTCCCCCACTGGCACGCGCGCTCTCTCTCTCAAAAGGGAGTAAATAAACATTAAAAAAAATTTTTTTAAAGAAATAAAAATAAAAGAAAATAAGTCACGAATCTGAGAGACGATTTTTAAACTTAACATAACTCTTTCATGGGAGCAGTAAGAAAACTACATTCAAAGAATAAACTGGCAACTCAGAATTCTCAAACGCTACCGCCTGTGTGCACAACAGGCACAACTAACATGATTAGTTTCTGCAGGGTGCCGTCTCATCGGCGAGCCTAAGGGGTATCGATATTCCACTCAGCGCACACGCTGTGAGCTTAACAATAGGAAGATAAAGTATTTACGTCATTTTGGATAAACATTCAGTGGGACAATGAAATGCGGCGTCTTTATATATGCCATGTTCAAGAGCTCGTTCCTCCTCCTGTCCAGCGAAGCCTGGTGCTGGCAACAGGTAAGGGGGTGAGGAGTGGGGAGGGGAACCGCCATGCCTTGGCTACTCTGTGCTGGGCACCGGGTCAAGTACTTCCCACACGTGACCAAATGCAATCATCCTCCCAACCTCACAAGGCAGGTGAGGCTCTTTCTCAGAGGTGGTTAAGAGTAATGTACTTAAGCTAATCTGGCTCAGAGGCAGCAGGGCAGAAGTTTGAAACCAGTTAATCTCATTCTGAATCCCATACTTTCCCCACCGCATCGTCAGACCTATCTGGTCCGAAGCTATATACAAACATAGTGTTAACACATTTCAAGTCGGGCCCAGATGAAAACAACTGGGTTGGCTTACCCGCCTTGCCGGCCGTAAATCATGCTGGGCTTGCGGGACTCACGGTTACTCGGCAGGGTCAGGAAAAGAGTTGGGATTTGGGGAAAAGGAAAAACGACAGGCAAGAGCTCCAGAGTTGAATCAGGCAGTTCAACCTGTTTAGGACTCTACCAGAGGTGAAAAGTGGGCCAATGTGTGGGGTGAATAGCAGATCTCACCAGCTAACAGGAGCTCAAGGCTGACATACAGTCACTAGACTGAAAATCTCATAAAAAGTAAAGCCTCCTCCTTTTGCTAAGATCATCCCCTCGAAATAAAGGCCCTGGCTGGGCTCTGGCCCTCCTCTTGCAGACCTGGCCGTGGCCGTGACAGTCCAGGAGGTCGTTGCCAATGTAGGCTTCCAGAACGGTCTCCCTCTGCTCTCCAGGATGGGATGTGGTCAAGCGCTAGAATAAAGAAAAAGAAAAGTAACAGATCTAAGTCTTAATATGGAGAAAATGTTCCCATAGCGGGCATCTTTTAAATGGCAGTACCGGTAACCACACATTTAACCAAAGTAAATAATATCCGGGTGGGGAGGG
The DNA here is from genome assembly GCF_024362965.1 of Panthera pardus. Taxonomy (NCBI): domain Eukaryota; kingdom Metazoa; phylum Chordata; class Mammalia; order Carnivora; family Felidae; genus Panthera; species Panthera pardus. Next base: position 8,474,907 of record NW_026526655.1, read on the forward strand.
TTAGTTACCCAGCCAACCAGTCAACTAACGAGTTACAATGTCGTATTTCCTCATGGGTGACGTAGGTGTCAACCTGCACGTGGAATCTCCAGAGAAGTGAAGTGGTAAGATGCCCGGACTGCAAGTGTACAGATAAGGAGAGCTCACCAATATCTAGAGAGGGTTTTGCCAGGAAGGGCCTCAAGAGCTGGCCCATAAAGGATGAGCAGACCATTAGCCACCACACGGGAATGTGAGCATGGCGGATGGGGGAGGAAGTGTGGTAAAGGTCAGGGAGGCGTGAAAATGCAGGGTGCAGGTGAGTGGAGCTCAGTGATGGGGGTGGACAAAGGGCAGGTGGAAGAGGGCTTGGAGCAAATGTGTTGCCAACAAATTAGACTTTCTACTATACAGACCGCTGCAGCAATATTGTGTGCGTGTGCGTGTGCGTAGGGTGTAGATGCGTAGAATTTTGTATATCTTGAGAGCCATAAGTCTCGGGTTAAGGAGGAATTTACTTCATGTCCATAGGGCTAGAAAAAAAAATGTTGTGGGGCACCTGGGTGGCTCAGTCAGTTAAGCCTCTGACTTCGACTCGGGTCATGATTTTGCGGTTTGTGAGTTCGAGCCCCTGCGTCGGGCTCTGGGCTGACAGCTCAGAGCCTGGAGCCTGCTTCGGATTCTGTGTCTCCCTCTCTCTCTGCCCCTCCCCCGCTCACACTGCGTCTCTCTCTCTCTCTCTGCCCCTCCCCCGCTCACACTGCGTCTCTCTCTCTCTCTCTCTCTCTCTCTCAAAAATAAATAAACATTAAAAAGAAAGAAAGAAAGAAGGAAAGAAAATGTCATGTGTGCAATGTGTGTGCGTGTGCACATATGGGTGTGTACAGGTATGGATTACAACACGAGAACATCACATAACTAAAGTGAGCAAATGTCCTTGCTTTTCCAGGAAAATCCTCCTAACAATCCCTGAGACTGCAGGCCTTACTTCTGGCCAAGGAGGCACTGGGTGTGTAAAGGACCACATGGTGAGAAGACAAGAGCGGCAGATCCCCCCAGAACCGAAAGGTGGAGGCCTCCGGAGGCAGGTGTCGCTGACAGGCTGGACCCACTGTGGCCAAGCAGGAGGCCCTGAGGGGAGAGGGCACTCTGTTAAAGGAGGGTGTGCCAAGAGTGTCACATGCGGGGCTGCTGGGCTGGAGTGGGACACAGACAAAATCATAAGACACAGGTTTACTTTTCCTGACTATTCTGTGACAATGTCATTCATTCAGCCAAGGACTACCCTGTCTCACCAAGAGCCCAGCAGCACGAACTGTGAGGACGTGCCGGGCAGACAATCTAGCACCAAGGAAAGGGCTTGCTGACTTGAGCAGAGAGAGGCGACATCTGGGGCAGGGATGGCCCCCCGAGATTACTCCCGCTGCCCACCTCGTCCGCTGAGGCAGGCATCACCACCGATCGCAGGACTCTTCCCGCTGAGTCTAGAGTCATCCTCAGAGCATGCCTCGAGACCACATTCCAGGAAGCACCACCAACCATCAGAAGAGCAAGTGAGGCGGCCTTTTTCCACCCAGAGACAGGGAAATTGCTCAAAGGCATTTTGATGGCAACATAACCTGAGATTCAGGGATCCATGAGGAGTCTGACACGATTACAGGATAAGTTAGAACGGATCATTTAAAGAGCCAACCAGCACTGGCCTAGACCTGTAGTTCTCAAAGTGTCATCTTGGGAACCCTACGGGTCCTCAAAGCCCTTTCAGGGAGCCTACAAGGTCATGATTGTTTTCATAATACTAACATACGGTTTATCTTTTTCATAGTAAATGTCTCAGAGGCTGTATGAAGGGTGACACTGTGACAAATCGAATGGGGGAGCAGATGTAAGAATCCAGCTGTCCTCCATCAGACCGGACGTTAAAGAAATTTGCAAAAATGTATAAGGATGCTGCTTTTCCTATTAATTTTTTTGCTCGGAAAATCGTTTTTTATAAAAAAAAAGTGTCATTTATGTTATGTTCTGGGTTCATTGTTCATCTTAAATGGATTAATATTTAACATTTTCTCAGTTTCATTTCTAATATTACAAACGTTTGTAGATAAATTTCACATAAACTGAAGGCTTTCAGGTCCTCAGTAATTTCTGAGAGTGTAAAGAGGTCTGAGACCAAAAAGCCCGAACCACTGGCTTAACTGGGACCAGTGTGAAGACTGGGCTTTGCTTCCCTTAAAGACTGGTTCATCAGCGTCCACCCTTGCTGTCTGCTCCAATGGCCACGCGGCAACGCCTGAACGCAGAAGTCTTGGTGAAGCTGTCACGTCAGAATGACTCTGGGCACTCACACGCCGACCGCGCTGGCCAGGAGTGTGGCTCCAGACCAGGCGACAGGGGCAGTCTTGAAACTGCATATTTTGGGGGCTCTCTCTCTCTCTCAAAATAAACAAATAAACATTAAAAAGAAAGGAAGGAAGGAAGGAAGGAAGGAAGAAAGAAAAAGAAAGAAAGGAAGGAAGGAAGGAAGAAAAAGAAAGAAAGAAAGAAAGAAAGAAAGAAAGAAAAGAAAGAAAGAAAGAAAGAAAGAAAGAAAGAAAGAAAGAAAGAAAAAGAAAGAAAGAAAGAAACTGCCTATGTGAAATGACCGAGGGAAGGCAATGGCAACTGTGATGTCAACACGGGGGTTTTACAAAGAGGCAAGGCGATCCTGAGAGGTTGCTGGTGCCAGCAGGCAGCGTGAAGACAGATTTTTAGTAGCTGGGTTACAAGATACACCTGAGCTAGCCAGCCAAGAAAACCAGCATGGCCTTTTTCTCCCTTAAGGTACGTACCCAGCGCAGAGCCTGCAACAAGAAGGCTTTCAAGCGGTCACTCCCCCAAATCAAATCCTTCTTCAGTTTCTCATAATCCAAGGAGGGCAGCAATGGGACATCCTTCAGCTTCCCACTGGGCAACACAAGTTCAAAGAGAAAGAAAAGGGCAAAAGGGCATGTTCATTATACCTCCTGAGTACCGGGACCCCCGTCTCGAGCTGCACAGGCTAGCGGCGGCCCGGCTGTTTTCTGTGCTCCCGGAACTAGGTCCAGGCTTCCACAGAGAGGGCTGGTTCTAGGCTCCCCACCACCCCCGGCGTCAACTAGCCCGGCTCTGTCTCTCCTGTGGTACGTACTGGGGTTTTGTTTAACATCTTCCCCAAAACGAGGAGTCCCTGCCTAACCAGGTTTAGAAACCACTGCATTCCCGTTAGGCCCGGGCTCCATCCGACAGGGATGAAATCTCCTCGGAGGCCCCAGCACTTGCTGCAGCGCTCAACGTCCTCCTTAGAACCTGGAGCAAAGCCCAAAAACTATTAGCGTCAGCAGGGCCGAGCGTTCTTCCTAAAAACCCGAGGTCACTGTGCCTCTCGAACCCGAGGAACCTAGCCGGGGGAAGGACAGACCGGGTTCAGAAACACCCGTGAAGACTCATGGTTGACCCCTGAGCAGGCGCAGGGGTGTGCCAGGAGGTAGCGCGGGTTCCCGCCTGTGACACGGGCAGCAAGCAGGACAGTTGGCAGACCCTGGCCGAGAGGACTCCAGGCAAGCCCCGGGGGGAAGCCAGGTTTCCCAGGGTCTTGCCAGTCTGCCTGGCTGAACAGGAGGGGACCGGACAGAGGGGAGAGCGAGTGACAAGGCAGCGAGGCCTATGGTCTGGTTTACGGGACTGGAGCAACGTTCACCTCCTCGCTTTCATGTCATACTCGTCATAGAGGCCACCACCGGGGGCCTGGGGATTCGACTCCCTGGGGATTCGTAAGTAGTTCATCGTAAAACAAGTAAAAACCAAAAGCGAAACAAAAATATGGTTCTCCCGATCCCGCGCACGGAACATTAATACTATTATCAACACTAACTGCACAACACCGACGGGGGGCTCAGGAGGACTTGGGTGAAAAGACGCAAAAATGAAGAGTTCTTTTTGCTTTTCACTGAAGTGTAACGGGGACACGTTATATTAGCTGCAGGCAAACAGCATGATGACCCGCACTGAGTCTCTCCGCCCTCTGTCACCATACCAAGTTCCCACGCCTTTTCTTGTGATGAGAACTTTGAAGTTACTTTCTTAGCAACTTGTAAATTGGCAATACAATATTATTGACTATAGTTCCCGTGCCGTCCATTACATCCCAGGACTTTTTATTTTGTAAGTGGAAGTCCGTACCTCTCGGTCTCCTTCACCTATCTCACTCGTTTCCTTAGTTTGGAAGGGTGGGACAGAAACTGAGGGAATACCTCTGGGAGGCAGTGTTCAGGATCCTGTCAGTTTTCTTCATGCTCTACCGACTGAGCCAGTCGGGCACCCCTACCTGCTAGTTTAAAAAAAAAAAAACAACTTTTTTTTTTAATGTTTATTTATTATTGAGAGACAGAGCATGAGCAGGGGAGGGGCAGAGAGAGGAGGAGACACAGAATCCAAAGCGGGCTCCAAGCTGTCAGCACAGACCCTGATGCGGGGTTCGAACTCACAAACCGCGAGATGATGACCTGAGCCGAAGTCGGACGCTTAACCGACTGAGCCACCCAGGTGGCCCCGTGCTAGTTTTTTTTAATGTAAAATTTTAAAAGCCAAAATGAAATCCTCTTCAAGGGCCCAGGGAAAAAGGCCAGAAAACAGGGCCACAAATGAGATCTCAGTAAACACCCCTGGGAGGAGCGTGTCCTATTTTGTACATCAAACAGTTGAGCCACGCACATGTTCACACTATTTTGACACTTATTTTCCTGAGGCAGATACTACTGTGTTTGAAAATGAACACAGACTACTTTAAAAATTTCGATGACAAATGACTGGCCAGTATTCTTCAAAAGTGTCAAGGCCACGAAAGACAGAGACTAAGGAATGATTTCCAGTAAAGGAATCAGACACGACAACCACATCAACATATGATCCTGGACTGAATGCTGGACCAGACAGAGGACGTAACGGAACAACGGGTAAAACGTGAGCGAAGCCTGCAGATTAGATGGTATGGTACCAGCGTTAATTTTCTGATTTTGATAACTGCCCTGGGCTTGTGTCAAATATTAACATGGGGAATCCGGGTGAAGGGTATAGGAGAATTCTTTGTACGATATCTGTAGCTCTTGAAATTATTTCAAAATGAAAAAAAGATTTTTTAATTTGAAGTTTAAACCAGGACTTGTTCTAGACAAAAAAGTCCCATCTGTCAAGCCAAGTCTGAAATTGTCCTATAGCTGGGGTACTTCCTATGGCTGGAAATAGCACTTCCCTGTCACATGCGGGCCACAGTTACTCGCCCATCACGTCAATATTACCGGCTGAATTTGTTGCCAACCAAGTTGCTGAGAAACCCCACATTTCTGCAGTCCAGCCACTCTCCCACTGTCCAAGAAAACTGTGTCCTACCTTCTCCTTTGTCCTCTTAAGCCCCTCCACCAACTACCCCCCTTTACTCTCTGCAGGTGACCTTGCTTCTCATACCGTTGGGAATAACATTAACAAACACCCAAGGAGTTTATTAAATCCCCAGCATTGTACTAAGTGCTTTATACATATTAACTCATTTTTATCCTCACAATAATCCTATAATAAAGTTACTTTTGGGGCGCCTGGGTGGCTTGGTCGGTTAAGCGTCTGACTTCGGCGCAGGTCATGATCTCACAGTCCGTGAGTTCGAGCCCCGCGTCGGGCTCTGTGCTGACAGCTCAGAGCCTGGAGCCTGTTTCAGATTCTGTGTCTCCCTCTCTCTCTGCCCTTCCCCTGTTCATGCTCTGTCTCTCTCTGTCTCAAAAATAAATAAACGTTAAAAAAAAATTTTTTTTAAAAAAGAAAGTTATTATTAGTGTCATTTTACAAGTGAGGAGACTGAGGCACGGGGAAGTTACATAAGTGGTCCAAGGTCACAGAGCCAGTAGCAGAGGTGGGATTTTAGCCCCGGCAGTCTGTGCTCATAAGCATGACATTATACAGCCACCACCTGAAGGGAACAAAGTGCAGGGTCAGTGTCAGACTCAGGCAGGACTGAGGGAGGAGGCAGGCTGTGTCTCTCTCAGGTGTCTGAGTCATCTGACTGTATCCCCCGAACTCCCATAACGAGGGGGGCTCAGGGGGCCAACAGAAGCCACTCTACTCCTCGCGCCTTTGCTAAAGGTTCTCAACTTCCTTGTTACTGCGACATACATGCCCGGTGAAGCTCCCTTGCATCCGACCCCCACACGGGTGACAACCTAACTGATGTGGGTAGGAATGCTCAGGCCTAGACAAAGCTAATCCTGTGGCTCTGGTCATAGTGTGAGCCGGCAGAGATCGTGAAATTCAGACATTGCACCACTCTGCTGACTGCCCTATGACAGAAGATTCTATACAATATCATGGGAACAGTTCAATGAATTTTTCCATTTGATGCTACCTCTCCAAAATAAGTAGAATTAATACTAAAAAATACCTCTAGTTTAATAATCTTGCTTATAATTACTGGCACTTCCTTTAATATCCAGCTAGACTGGAGGTCTAGCTAATCAAAGGCACTCCTCTAAGCTAGGCTGTTAAGATGAATGTTTACTAAAGTGACTTTGAATTCTAGTTTTACCCAGGGCTGTTCTCCATAATAACAGCTCCTAAGGGCAATGACTTACCCTGGTGCCAAGGAGGCTCTTAACATGGTTGAAGCCTGGGGGTGGGGTGTGGAAACAAAAGAAGAGAGGCTGTGTTAAACAGGGAGAGCAATGCATTAATCCTAAATCGCTTTACTCACATAAAATCAACAGATTTGCAAAGTTTTTGATCCCTCAGGATTCTCCGGCCATAATCATACATGATTTAAAAATTAGCCCAAACCGAAGTTAAGCAACACACTACTGATGTATTTCCCAAGCCGCCTACAACCCTTGGTTCATTGTGGCTCTGCTCCAAGGAATACTCCATAAAAACATGAGTGGGTCCCCCCGGACCAAATTCAAGAGGCACTTAAAGCTGCCTAGTCAGATATCATAGAGAACAAAAGCAATGAAAGTCATTTTATTATCCTGATTTTTTCTTTACTAAGGTTTTCTCTTTGAGTATAAAAATAACATGCACTTTGTACCAAGTCAAACACTATAGAGGTGTTTATAGAAAAATCCCCCTCCCACTCCATTCCCCTTTCGTCTTACTTATAGGCCAGATCACTGCCTACTTTATGGACATTCAACATTGTTCCATTCATTGCTTGTTTTGTTTTGTTTTTGCCACTACAAACAATGCTGTATTAAACATGTACTGAAACAGACTTGAGAAACAAAAAACCAAATGCTGTGTGTGGCGTTTACTTGGACCAACTCAAACCAACTGTAAAAAAACATTTTGAGCAAATAAGGGAAATATGAATATGGACTCACTGGTACTGTGTGATACTGAAGAATTAGTGCCAATTGTATTTGGCATCATAATTATGTTTGGTTTTTGTTTTGTGAAGCCCTTAGCCGTTGGATATATACATTGAATTATTTGCAGGTAAAGTGACATAACGTTTGGACTAGGTTTTTTTTGTTTTGTTTTTTTAGTGTTTATTTTTGAGAGAGAGAGAGAGAGAGAGAGAGAGAGAGTCAGAGCGTGAGACGGGGAGTGGCCGAAAGACAGAGACACAAAATCCGAAGCAGGCTCAAAGCACAGAGCCCAATGAGGGGCTTGAACCTATGAACTGTGAGATCATGACCTGAACCAAAGTCGGACGCTCAACCAACTGAGCCACCCAGGCACCCCTGGACTAGGTTTTAAGGAACTCCAGGAAAAAAAGTAGAGGAGAAGACAAGAAATCTCAGCCCTCCATAGAGCCATTCTCGAAGGGGCAGGTGGTGGCACTCAATCCTCTGTGTCACAACAGCTCTCAAATGGTCATTATCCACACTTAGCACACTGAACTGTGACAATTTTACAACTATTTCTGTGCCTTTCTCCTTCAGTAGACATGGAGTTCTGTAACCCTCAATATATGTACCCAGCACCTGCTACAGTGCCTGGACGTACAGAGTCACGTGATCAAATTTGTTGAATGAATGAATGAACGAAGACTGATATCCCCAAATGGGCTCTCCAGAAACCTTGACTAATTTAATAAATTTAATAAACTGGCCCTGGCTGAGGACTCCAGTCTCTACTGCTTCTACTGTGTAGTATTTACAGGCCACACGGATTCCCATCTTGGAGACAGCAAACCTCATTTTTAAATGGCTCATGACCATGTTTTATATTTTTTAACCCTTGACTTTTTTTGGTAATTAACGGAAATGCCTATTTCTGTTATTGGCTTAAATAGCAAGTAGCTCAGAAAATAAGTTTGAAATGTCATCTAAATTACTCATCTAACACATTAAGAAGACTAAGAAGCCAAAATAGTGAGTCAAATAAGGGCATAACCATGTTAAAATATCAGGCTAAGGTATACACAAAATAAAGATATTTTTAAATTAATGTTGTCGACTAATCATATATCCACAAATAAAATTCATGAACACCACCCCTTTCTTCAGTTAAGAAAATGTTTTCTATCATTTATTTTAAAAAGATTTTAAGTAATCTCTACACCCCACATGGGACTCAAACAAACAACCCTGAGATCAAGCGTCACATGCTTTTCTGACTGAGCCAGCTAGACACCCCCTTTCTATCTTTTAAAACAGCGCTTCTCTTTTGCTAAACTCTGTAGCATTCTATTTGGCCTGCGAAGAAATTAATTGAAAAACACTAATAACTAAAAAGGCAGTGTGTCAAACATTACTGAGATTTTATTATCCAATCAAGTAAAAACAAAAAACAAAAAAACCCCGAAAAGATGAGCTGGGGGAAGAAAGGCCCTGCATGCTCTTAATGAGAGAGGACTTTGTGCTATTTCATTCATTCAGCGAGTCCTTACTGATTCCCTCCCACCTGCTGGGCTTGGTGAGGCACAGAGATACCCCAGTGAAAAAAGCAAAGCCCCCTTCTCAGAGAGCTTACAATCCAACGGGGAGAGTCAATGATCAATAATTCTCAGTGCCTTATTGGCAAGTGGTGGCAGTAACGGCCCCATTGGATGTGGACCCCCAGGAGAGCACACAGAAAGAGCACTGCTCCCCCTTCCTTTCTGCCTATCCATGCAGACCCTCCCCCCCCCTCCCCCCACACACACAAGGCTGGCAGAGCTGGGAAGTACTGAGCTCCGTTTTAAGTTAGGAGGTTGGTATTGACCTTAACAGTGATGCCTGAGGATAAACTTGCCCAGCGAATGGAGAACTCACAATAGGATATATCTATCTCTATATAGATATATATATCTACCTATATAGATCTATCTATATATAGCTGCTGCTTCCTACCCGCTGTACGGAGGCATTAATAGTAACACTCAAGCACCAAAGGGGCTGTGCTCCAATCTTCTGACCAAACTTTACTTTGGACTAGATTTCTAAAAGTCATTGCCACCAACCGTGGGTGCCGCTCTGTGTGTAGCCAGTGTGGACGGCAAAGAATAACTCAGGAGGAGAAAGACGGGAGAAGCTCCAGGGTCATCAGTCACAGTCGGAATAATAATAATTTCCCTCACGAGCTAACAATGGATTGTGGACATCGATGGACAAGCGCCAGAATGGATCCCCTTGCCGAGGAGTTGCCAAAGAGGCCCTGATGCGGCCCCACTGGGCACTGTGTGATTTCCAGACCTTCTGTTGGGAGCTTCCGGAAAGGCCTCTGTGGGCGGGGGGGGCACCAGAGGGAAGCCATGTGCTCCACGGCAGACAGGTGAATGGACAGGGGGTGGTCTCCCATCTGAGGAAGCACAGTATGAACCCTTCAAAGTGCAGGTGTAAGCCCGCAGAACGAATATCCTGACCCGTCAATTCTTCACTGGGCACCTACATTGTGCCAGGCTCAGGGCAAGGCTCTCGGGACCCCCTGAATATGCGAGAAAGGAATTTCTGCCCACGCAGAGATAACACGGCAGCATCATGCCTCCATCGCTGCTCCGCTGCAGGTGAAGCACCTGCGCCCGGGCCTCTCAGCTGTGACTGCTCTCGAAGCCAGGGGTCACGGGGTGGGGGCGAGGACGTACAACAGCAGGATGAGGAGCTCTGCCAGGACATGTGACGTCAGACAGTGTTTCGAGAACGCGGTATGAGGTGTAACGTGACAAAGCGTCCCTTGGTCAAAAGCGTCTGCAGACGTGCCGGCCGGACTCTTCAAGGGTCTTCAGCGTCTCAGAACACAGCACGTCTCAAACTTAATACATCAGCGGTTGGCTCTGGGGACGGGGAAAGGCTGTGGGATTAGTGCTTCTAGGCACTTGCTCTGGAAAAGGCTGTTCCACAGGCAGGCGCGTGCAGCCCCGGAGGGTGGGAGAGAAGGGGCCGTGGCTTGAAGCCCACAGCAGCCGCCGAGCCCTGACTTCGTGGAAGGCACCGTTCGGGGCTGGAAACCTAAGGCCAGGCCCACTTGCCCCCAGCCTCCCTCCCGGGCCCCGGGACAACAGCCGGACAGCTGGACAGCTGAACGGTGAAGGCGGGCCCCTCTGGCGAGCGGCCTCAGGGAGAGGTGACCTGGAAGAGGTCAAACAACCACAGTGGGAGGCATGAGGAAACGCCTTAGCCACGGGACAGAAGAGGCCACAGGAGGCGGGAGGCCGCCACAACCAGCTGTGGAACAGGAAGGGGTGCTTGCACAACACGGGACTGCAGGGGGAAACGCAGGAGGGGAGGCTGAGCTGGAACACAGTGCCCATTTGGGAATGGCGCTAGGTATGTAAGTGGAGTGGGAGTGCCCCAGTTCCTGAAAGTGCCAGTCACGTCCTCCAAAACTTCTCGGGCAGGAGCCTCTCCGGGCCACTGAGGGCCTCATACTTGGCCCTGCCTCAGCACCCTGTGGCCTGTGGGCATCTGAGATGGGGGGGGGGGGGTGGCTAGGCAAGGTGCACGGCAACATGCCCCCGTGGGGAGGTGTCGGGGACGGTGCTGGGGCCTCTTGGGCTTTCTGTGAGCAGAGCTGAGCATGGAGAGGGATGGGCCTTAGGCCACAGAAGGCTGTGCACCCCACGCTGAGCACTTGGGACCTGGGTCAATGACAGGTATTAAGCAAGACAGTAACATGATCGATGACTGGATGTACCTAAATCCTTCCTGAAACTTGAGGGCATAAATAAATAAAACACAAGCAGAAAGGTCACCCCTGCACTTGTGTGGAGTATCAGCCAGGCGAGAGCTCAGAGACTGAGACCGGTTAGGAAATGTTGCTTTAGCCAGGACAGAAAGAGGAAGAGCCTCAACAAACCCAAATCAACAAAGAGGTGGGGCAGGAGGGAGGAAGCCACTCAGATCCCAAGGACAGCCTGAACATGGGGCAAAAGAGAGGGAAGAGGTTTCAATGATTCCCAGGTGTTCTCTGGAGTGTCATTCACCGAGACAGGAAGCACAGGAGGGGAGACCACCTGTTTGGAGGAAAGGACGAGCCTGCTTTTGGACACGGAAATGATGTGCTGGTCACACATTCACAGAGAAAAGGCTCGTGAGTCCGGGTCTGGAAGTCAGAAGAAAAATCTGAGCTAACGGTACATTCTCTGCCAATCACGGTCCCAGCAAGTGGCTGAGATCAAAGGTGGTCCATCCTCACATCCAGGGTCAGTTCAGGTACATGATGGGCACTGGGCACGAGGCGTGGCAGGGAGAGGTGAGCGAGGACGGCAACTCCTCCTCAAGACAGTGAGCACTGGACCCGGAAAGCCTGCCTCGAGACGCAGTGGCGACGCCGACAAAGGGCAGGCATCTCGCCAAGACTTCAGAAAGCTATGGAATGGAGAACGTAAGGGCTGAAGGTGCTGAACTTCAAGCCAGAGCCATGGTCCACACGACAGGAAGCTGTAGGAAGTATCCTCCTCAGCAGAAGCATGCCACGGCAACGTTTCCTGAGCAACTGCACGAGGCCACCCCGAGAAAGGGTCGCCGCCACGTCCCGGCGCCTTGCAGGGTTTTAGTGCGAAGAAAGATGGCTGATTTTGAAGTAAATGCTTTCTAAGATTCACGTGTGTGGGGTCTTGAATAGATAGAATGCAATCACACCTGGTGGTATTTCAACTTATTCTCCCAATGCGGTTTCCTTGGGAGTTTTGAAAAAAGGGTTCATTCCCAAGTGGGCCGTTTTTCCAAATAAGGACACATTCAAAGGGAAACCTCCCCAGCCAACGAACCCCAAAACGCACAGGTACCACTAGGAGGGGCTTGGGATTCGCTCACGGGGCTACGCCCCGGACTCTGTATCATGGTCAGCTCATCCCCAGCCCCACTCTTGCCCTGGGCTGGACGCTGCCTCTCCCGCATCAGCCCCGGTGCTCCTTTCCTGGGGTGTCTCTGCATTCGTGCCTGCCCGGCACACACAGAGGAGTTAAGGACAGAGACAAACCACGGCGCTTTCCCAGGCTGTTCTGTGCCATACAAAGGTGTGTGCTGCCTCACTACTGGAAGCAGCGAAAAACGGAAAAGCCCCTTTGAGGTTTAGTAGAGGAACGGTCAAATGTATCGTTAAAACTCTAAAAGATAAGGAAAAGATGAGTAAACCCAGAAGGACGCAGAAAATTCTTTAAAATGTACCAAGTTCAAAGAGACAGTTGCAGAGTGAACTGTATAATAAACACCTTAATTCTACAGAACTTTTAAAGGTCTGGAAGGAAGAAGAGGAAGCAGTCAACAGGGTTACCTATGGAGGGAGAGGAGATGGGGTGAGTGTGAGGCAGACGTGGGGTTTATGTTTACTTTACTATTAGATTGTTATGTATTTTCCAGTGAACACATTTGTGTATCGGTTGTGCAGTCTTAGAAAACAGGGGCACCTGGGTGGCTAAGTCGGTTAAGCATCCGACTCTTGATTTCAGCTCAGGTCATGATCTCGTGGTTTGAGTTCGAGCCCCGCGTTGGCTCTGTGCTAACAGTGCAGAGCCTGCTTGAGGTTCGCCCTCTCTCTCTCTCTCTCTCTCTCTCTCTCTCTCTCTCTCTCTCTCTCTCTGCCCCTCCCCTGCTCTCTTTCTCTCTCTCAAAAAATAAATACACTAAAAAAGAAAAAAAGAAAACAAAAAATCCCTACCACTTGTGCCCTGAGGGAGAAGCTTCTCTTCTCGCGATTATCAGATGGCTGAGAATACAGAATCAGATTTATCTTGTATCCCGGCGGATACTCAGCCCCATAGTTTGGAGCGTGAGTTGGTGAGGACTGAAGAATGACGCACCTGGGGTTGGGGTGGCGCCAGGCAATCAAGCTAGAAGAGGTCACCTGGGAGAGTTCTCTTTCCAAAAAATCAATCCCGTCATTATCAGTCCTGGGAACATCTGGATTTGACCACCAGCTCCGCTAATGTGAGTGGAGGTTCAGACACAGTTCTCTGGGCATGAACTAGGGCCACTCTCGGCATCTCCTCTGCAGGGTCCTGCACCAGCATAATCCCCCTGCTGCAGGGCTGACTTCCTGGATTGGTGGGTTTAGGAGTGGACTGGGCATGCACCGCCCAGCTCCCTGCTTCCCCAGAGGGAATAAGCCTCCCCCACCCCCCCCACCCCCCCCCCACCCCCCTGCCCCGGGAGCAGAGGTCAGTCCTGCAGGTCCCCGCCGCCTGTGGTGCTGGTGGAGGAGAGGGGCTTGGCCAGAGCTGGACGTGACTGGGTAGTCACATTTCTTGAATTCCAGGATTTAAACGCAGGACGCCCATCTGTCTACAAATAAAATCCACATTCTCCCGTATAAGCTTCATCAGAGTTGACGGCAATATTGTCAGCTCCTCTTTCCTTTGTTCTTTTGTCCCACTTTTCAAGTGGTTCAGAACTCAGGGGTCAGAAGAGTGTTATTTACTGAGTCCTGAACTTTCAACATCGAGAAAGGTTGCAGAAGGCCAGATTCTTAACAGCCAGATTTAAAAACCAGTATCAAATGTACTAAACTTTATGGATACCAGCAGTGTTCTGATGGGCCCGGCCCAGCTCCTTTACAGAGGACAGTGAATTCAAACACTCAAGGTCGACCGACACTGAGGAGGAGCCGATCGAGGATCACGCTAAAAAGGAAGCTGATTCATGCCTGCCTCTTTATCTTGAAACTGATGTCATTCTGTTCGGACCTAGCATATCCTGGCAAGTAAGAAAGCGACGCTTCTCTTCTCAATCCTACTGTTCGACCACGAGGCACCCCCTCTAAACTGCACCCTCATTTCCTCTCCATCCCTTATAAATCTGATATTATATATGGACTGCAGACATCTTAGTCCACCACTGTTATACTTTTACAACAATGTTCTCCTTTTGCAATGACTCATATCCACTCTTTATCGTCTAGAGAAATCTATGGGAATAATAAAAGACTGTTTGTAGCTTTTATTGTCTGTTCCTAAGTCAGTGACTCAGAGGACAAAAATGGTTAGGAAGTAAGACAAGCAGAGCTCATGATCTCTCCCCTGGTTTCTAAGGCCTGGAACCTCTACCTTAATACAACTATAAGCAGGAAGGACGGTAGCAGTAGTCTGTTGACAAAGAATTAATGTCTCATGGGACAAAGTATCAGCTATGTTGTGCCTCCCTCCCTCTTTTAAACTGCTCCTTATTAACATGATATCCATTTTAAATAAGCCGGATGCATCACTCTGACAACAGAAAATGAAAATATAAGGATACCTGTATGTGTAGATAGGATGGGATTTTACAACACAGACCTGAAAAACACAAAGTATTTGCTGAACTAATAAGTGTAAGGCAGGGAGGAAAGGAATGGCTCTATTAGACACAGATCCTGCTGTGCTAATTACTGCCAGAAAGCCATCATTTTTGGTAAGCTCTGCTCTTAGCTGACTTACAGCTAAGCATACAGGGTACACACAGGGTCAACTCAGCCAGTCCTCAGGGATGTGGCTTGAAGCTCCTCATCCTGGAGGGCCCTAAGGGAAGTAAAATTTTTTAAATGGTTATTTATTTTTGAGAGAGAGAGAGAGAGAGAGAGAGAGAGAGAGAGAGAGAGACTGTGTGTATGTGTGTGTGAGTGGGGGAGGGGTAGAGAGAGAGGGGGGACAGAGGATCTGAAGTGGGCTCTGTGCCGAGAGCAGACAGCTCTACGCGGGGCTCGAACTCATGAACCGTGAGATCATGACCTGAGCTAAAGTTGGACCTTTAACCAGCGGAGCCACCCAGGCGCCCGGGGCAGTTAATTTTCTGAAACTCCGATGTCTCTGCGTGCTTTACTGACATTTAAAAATGGCGGATTCCCCACGCACAAATGGCTGGTTCCCGAAGTTCTCTGCAGGCTACAATCCCCGGGGCCGCATCCTAAAGCACAGACTGTGCAGCTTCCATAACCACGTGCCCATGTGTGGTGCAGCCACCACAACCAACGGCTCTACGAGACTTCTGTGAGCAGCCGGGCGATGGGGTCAAGGACACTTGCTCTCCACCATGTTACTGTGTCCTTTCTGTGAAGATCCACAACAAAGCTGACAGTCTAAAGGGCACAGAGAGCGCATCAGTGGCACTGGAATGGTCTGTTTGGGGAACATGACTCGCGGGGACTCACTTCGCTGCTGGGCTTCCTAGGTTGCGTGTGCAGGCCGTATGTTGTCTTAGATGCAGTGAAATACACAAATATATGCAATAAACATTACACAAGCATCTCTCTTTCCTGCTAAGTATATCATGTAACTGCTCACATGCCCCTGTTGCACGGGCCGCTAGGAAGCTCAGAGCTGGGTGTGTGCCTGCTTCTGCGGCCATACAGCAGCTTCTGTTTTGTACTAGCCATAGCCACGGCTTACTTGTGTTGTCCTACCCTCATTTTCTCTCTCTTTTTTTTTTTATATATATATTTTTAACGTTTTTACTTATTTTTGAGACAGAGAGAGACAGAGCATGAATGGGGGAGGGTCAGAGAGAGAGGGAGACACAGAATCTGAAACAGGCTCCGGGCTCTGAGCGGTCAGCACAGAGCCTGACGCGGGGCTCGAACTCACGGGCCGTGAGATCATGACCTGAGCCGAAGTTGGACGCTCAACCGACCAAGCCACCCAGGCGCCCCCCTCATTTTCTCTTAACCACAATTTCTGCCCCCCTCCCCGCCACCCCGACCCCAGCATTACTGAGATGTAGTTGACATATAATACTGTGTACTTTTAAGATGTACAAAGTGATGAATTGATACATGTATATATTGTGAAATGATCTCCACAACAAGGTTAGTTAACACATCCATCATTTCACATACTTTTTTGTGTGTGGTGAGAACGTTTAAGATCTACTTTCTTAGTAACTTTCCAGTATATAACACTGTTAACTATAGCCACCATGCTATCCATTACATCCCCAGAACTTACTCATCTCATAACCAAAAGTTACACCCTTTGACCAACATCTCCCACCTCCCCCACCCCCTGGCAACCACTACTTTACTTTCTGTTTCTGTGAGTTCTAACCACAATTTATTTCTTTCCAATTTCTCCTATTTGTGTTTTCTCAATACGCTGCTTCAAACCGACTTGAGAATGAGGTAGCTTAGAAATTTTTTCTTAATACTAAAAAATGTCTCTGTTTATGAAGACCCTAATATTAATGTGCAGACCCTTCATCCCCTTAATTAAAAGCTGTGGCTCTTGGCACAAAAACAGACACACAGACCAATGGAATAGAATAGAAACCCCAGAACTAGACCCACAAACGTATGGCCAACTCATCTTTGACAAAGCAGGAAAGAACATCCAATGGAAAAAAAGACAGTCTCTTTAACAAATGGTGCTGGGAGAACTGGACAGCAACATGCAGAAGGTTGAAACTAGACCACTTTCTCACACCATTCACAAAAATAAACTCAAAATGGATAAAGGACCTGAATGTGAGACAGGAAACCATCAAAACCCTAGAGGAGAAAGCAGGAAAAGACCTCTCTGACCTCAGCCATAGCAATCTCTTACTCGACACATCCCCAAAGGCAAGGGAATTAAAAGCAAAAATGAATTACTGGGACCTTGTGAAGATAACAAGCTTCTGCACAGCAAAGGAAACAACCAACAAAACTAAAAGGCAACCAACGGAATGGGAAAAGATATTTGCAAATGACATATCGGACAAAGGGCTAGTATCCAAAATCTATAAAGAGCTCACCAAACTCCACACCCGAAAAACAAAAAACCCAGTGAAGAAATGGGCAGAAAACATGAATAGACACTTCTCTAAAGAAGACATCCGGATGGCCAACAGGCACATGAAAAGATGTTCAACGTCGCTCCTTATCAGGGAAATACAAATCAAAACCACACTCAGATATCACCTCACGCCAGTCAGAGTGGCCAAAATGAACAAATCAGGAGACTATAGATGCTGGAGAGGATGTGGAGAAACGGGAACCCTCTTGCACTGTTGGTGGGAATGCAAATTGGTGCAGCCACTCTGGAAAGCAGTGTGGAGGTTCCTCAGAAAATTAAAAATAGACCTACCCTATGACCCAGCAATAGCACTGCTAGGAATTTACCCAAGGGATACAGGAGTACTGATGCATAGGGGCACTTGTACCCCAATGTTTATAGCAGCACTCTCAACAATAGCCAAGTTATGGAAAGAGCCTAAATGTCCATCAACTGATGAATGGATAAAGAAATTGTGGTTTATATACACAATGGAGTACTACGTGGCAATGAGGAAGAATGAAATATGGCCCTTTGTAGCAACGTGGATGGAACTGGAGAGTGTGATGCTAAGTGAAATAAGCCATATAGAGAAAGACAGATACCATATGGTTTCACTCTTATGTGGATCCTGAGAAACTTAACAGAAACCCATGGGGGAGGGGAAGGAAAAAAAAAAAAAAGAGGTTAGAGTGGGAGAGAGCCAAAGCGTAAGAGACTCTTAAAAACTGAGAACTGAGGGTTGATGGGGGGTGGGAGGGCGGGGAGGGTGGGTGATGGGTATTGAGGAGGTCACCTTTTGGGATGAGCACTGGGTGTTGTATGGAAACCAATTTGACAATAAATTTCATATATTGGGAAAAAAAAAAAAAAAAAAAGCTGTGGCTCTGACCCATGGTGGCAGGGGGGCGGGGGGAGGGGGGTGTGCGGCTCGGGATCTCCTGGTGCTTTCTTCCCAATTGTACAGATCTGGCTCTACCATTCAGCCTGGGGCCCAGGCAATAGGTTGGGGTGAGCCCCAGGAACACGGGTTCGAGACCTTTGAAAACATCCTGAGGAGACATGGGTATACTCATGGTTAAGAACCCCAACTCAACACCATCTGCCTCCAGATGAGCTATATCTTAAGAAGGACACGATATCACCTATGTAATATTTTGCCTTGGGATGCAAACCCCGAATCGAATCGTGAGAAAATATGAAACACAAAAAGAGAAATGTCCTGTTTTTTTAAACAGGGAAACTGACAAAATTGGAAAATGCACAGATTAGGTAAGAGTATCATAAAATATTAAACTTACTGAAGTTGATCCTTGTACATGAGAATACTTCTAGTAAGAAATTAACTCTACACTGAAGTATTTAGGAGTAAAAGGCCATGGTATATGTAATTTATTCTCAAATGGCTCAGAAAGCAGACTGTGTGTGTGTGTGTGTGTGTGTGTGTGTGTGTGTGCCTGTGTGTGTCCGTGTGTGTGTAGACAAAGTAAACGGGTAAAATGCCAACAGTCACCGAATCTGGGTAAAGGGTATACAAGCATCCTTTGTGCTATTTTTGCGATTTTCTCTAAGTTTGTAGTTATTCCAAGGAAAAAGTTAAATGAGAAAAAGAAGAGAGTGCCTGCTTCGACTGTATAGCTTCCAATATGGCAGTAATTTCTTAAAAAAGGAAAGAAGTTTCCTTCCTTTCCTATTGATTTGATAACTGTTACCAGCCCTTGGCACCAAAGGGCTCCAAATGGAAGAGCAGACCGTGCCTCTCTCCCACCACGCCTAGGAGGCCAGCTCCCAGCTGCTCCCTCTTCAAACACAGCCTTCTTTTCCTTCTGGGAGTTTACGGATCCCTGAAGCCAGGTGAAATGCAGATTCCTGAATGTTATTTTCCCTCGCCCTTTCATTTTTTGTTGTTGTTTTTGTTAGGCTAAAGTCTATTAGATCATGATCTGAGCTGAAGTTGGATGCCCAACGACTGAGCCACCCAGGCGCGCCTAGGCTAGTTTTAAATTCGGGGCGCAGACCCGGGGCACAGAGCCTTACCGTCCCAGGCCGCGTGAAGTCCACGCTGTGGGCCAGGCTCTGTCGCATCTGGTTACTGAAGAGGCGGACGCATACGCTCTGCAGGTATTCCGGCGTGATCTGCAAAGAGGACAGGAGGGCGGCTGGTGAGAGGCACGAACCCCCCCCCCCCCCCAGGGACAGCAGGGGACCAGCAATGATCAGAGCTGTCCCTTGCTGGGCTTTCTGGAAGGTACAGAGATGGAATTTTGCATTAACCCAGGGGTTCTTGGGCACTAAAGCCCTGAGCCTGACAGAAAAAAACTGCTAACGTGCTACAGGTATGATCACGGCCTGTCATATTTTAAATTACCTAATTCCAGTAGATGTACTCCCACTGTCACGCAAAAGGAACAGACTTTAAACCGTTTGTGCGGGCGTGTATGAATCCAAGCAATCAAGTCAATCAGGGGGCCAACAGTGTGGTAAAACGAATGCTAGCCTTCAAATCTAAAGATCTGGGCTCAAGTCCCGGACTTGGGAAAACCAGCAGCTCCGCCCCTTGCCTTGTGACCTGTCGAGTGAAATGAACTATGTCTGCCTCTGTGGGTCATGGTGACAGGGTGAACGAGAATGACACGTATGCCTGGCACATGCCAGGTGGCTGGGTACGTGCTTACTGAATGAATGACGGAGGCATTTGTATCGAGTGCCTGTGGGCGGGAGTCTGCTGCCGTCCCGTCAATGCCACTCTATTCTGGCCTTTCTGGCTGCTTCTCTCACCGGCTCACTAGCTACTGTGACTCAGGACTGGCTTACAGCCTCTCAGGTAGTAATCTCAGGATTTGTTCTTTTTCATTTTACATCTTTTCTTTTTATAAAAAGAATGCACCTTCCAAATGCGCAAGTGTCCCAACCTCTCCCCAGTCCCATCCTTCCCTACAAACCAATCTCTGGAGGTAACTATTAACCGTTTTGCTCTCTTCCAGGTTTTTTTCTATGCCTGACAGTGGGAGGGAAACCTCCCTTTCCTCAGCCTCCTGATGCCGAGTGGTGACCCCCCACACGGTCACGTGACTGGCCGCTACCCCACCCTTACTCAGCTGTCCCCACGTGAGGCCCCCTCCACCCATTCATGGGTTAGAAAGCACCGGGAATGTGGACCGCATCCTCTCCTCTCCTTGGGGGACTCCGTCTACCCACTGGAAACTTCTGGTCTGCTTCAGACACACCAAAGGCCCTGTCCATCCATGGCAGATGTCTGTGCTCATCCCTTGACACTCAGCTCTGTGCGAAGCGACTCAGACAAAGCAGCACCCCATCTCCAGGGGGCACTTCCCACATCAGCCCGCGTCCATTTCCTCTGAATGTCCACAGTATCGAAAAGGAAAGGTTCCTTTTTCATCCTGTATTTTTAACCTTTCCTTTTACGACTTTTCATTATCTACAACCTAAAAACACATCCAAATATATTTCATATTTAAAAAGTACCTTCCCCTTCCTCCACCTTAGGTCTCCATCTATCAACCACCCTCCCAGTATTCTTCCTTCACAGCCAAGGTGCTCGAGAGAACAGCCCACATTTCCTGTCTCACTTCCCCTGGACCTCCCAAAACGCTGCAATTAGGCTTCTAGACGCATCATTCTGTGGAAACTTATGTGGCAAAGGCCGTCACCGCTGACCTTCTATTATGTCAAAATCATTGGGCACTTTTCAGTTCTAGTCTTCTAAAGTATTCGGTGGCTTCCGAGACTTTGCATAAACCCTTTACTCCTGAAACTGTTTTCTCCTTTGACTTCTGGAACTGCTACCAGAACCAATTCTTTAACAAGCAAATTTGACTATGTCACTTTCTTGCTTAAAACAGGTGAATGAGGAAAGGACACAAATAGACAGTAGACTAAGTATAAATGGCCAACAAATATATGAAAATATATTCAGCCTCATGCATAATTAAAGAAATGTAAATTGAAACATTCAGAACACCAAGTTTTACTTCCCAAACTGGGAAAGAGTTCAAAGTATAATCGTGTCTAGTGTTGGCAAGTGTGTGGAGAAATAAACACAGATACAGATAAACCCCCAGGGATTTGGGTAGACGTCGCTGAAATCTCAGGAGAAATCATTTGGCAACATTTATCAAAATGTTAATGCCCATAACCTTTGACCTAACTATTCCACACTTAGGATCTTACCTTACCTGTTTTCAAAGGTATACAGTATATAGAAGAATGTTCATTGGCACATTTTTTTGTTATAGCAAACATAAAATCTAAACGTTCACCAGAGATCTGACGGATTATAATTCGCTCTTACAATGGCATAATGTACAAGCCTAGAAAGGAATGAGGGCTATGTGGCCATGTGGAAAGATCTCCAAGATATACCGAAAGTAAAATAGCGAGTTTCAGAAGAATAATGGGTCATATGATCCCACGTATACGTAGGCCGCGTGCAGACATGCACACACACACGCCTATGCCTAGAAATGTTCTAAAATAAGACGCAAGCAAATGTTAATCTTGAATACCAATAAAGAAGTGACACTAAGAAACCGTGTGGGAGGGGGCTTTTGCTCCTTACTATAGACTACTCTGACTTGTTCCAATTTGTTACCACAAACGTGTATTTTTTTTACATTAAAAACAAGCCAGTTATAGGGGCGCCTGGGTGGCTCAGTTGGTTATGCATCTGACTTCCGCTCAGGTCATGATCTTGCGGTTCATGGGTTCGAGACCCGCATCAGGCTCTGTGCTGACAGCTGGGAGCCTGGAGCCTGCTTCCTGCTTCCGATTCTGTGTCTCCCTCCCTCTCTGCCCCTCCCCTGCTCACATTCTGTCTCTCTTTTTCTCTCTCAAAAATAAATAAACATTAAAAACAAACAAACAAACAAAAACAAGCCAGTTACAAGTCTAGTCCCTGCCCCTGCCGCCCCGCCCCATCTCTCCCTGCCTGGTGGTCTGTGGGCCTCTTGCGCACTCCAGCAGGAGCTCATGTGCCCATCTTTGGTCACCATGCCACCCCTGATGTCACATCGACTCTGGCTGTAAGAGGCACACCAGGATTCTGGTAGCTATGTTTTAAAAGGAGAGAAGGCAAAGGAAGGCAAATACTTTTCTTTTTATTTATTTCTGTATTGTTTGAACCTCCTAATCACGGGCATGTCTTTGTCAACAGAGGTTATAGAAGCCATGTTTGTTTTCTTTCTGATACTTTTCTGTATTAAAGTCAACGCATGCTATTATTAAAACTGAAAAAAAAAACCAGTTAATTTAAAAAGTCCATTTTTTAAGGTATATATTTCAAAAGACCCTCACTAACTACAGGACAAATCAGGGGCTCCTAAGCATGATCTATAAACCTCCCCATGATCTTTACTGGCCCATCCTCTCTGCATCCTCTTTCAGCATGTGGCCACCACCCCAGCTAATGGCCGTACCAGGCAACTTTCAGCAGTGTGCGGGCTATGATTTCACACGAACAGAGAGGTTTTCAGTGCAGGATACTAAAACGTATTAAAAAGCTACTATAGTAAAAAACACAATGCATTTGTAGCTTAAGAATAGCCAGATCAATGGAAAAAATTAAAATCCCACTACATGATAAAGGTAGCCATTCAAATTAGTGAGGAAAGAAGTAAATAGTTCTGGCTCAAATGGTTATCTTTTTTTCTGGTGGGGGGATAAATTTCTTTCTTATATCATCTATCAAAACAAATTCCTTGTGGATTAAAGATTTAAAAGTAAAATTAAAACAAAACAAAACCAAACGACCAACAGAAAAAAATTAATGTGAATATTCCGGCTCCTTTAGTGGGAAAAGCTCCTTTATTAACACTTTGAAAAGGCAGGATGAATGAAGGGAAAAACTGATAAAATGATTTGACTATATAAACATGTCAATTTTACTAACTTAAGAAACACTAATTTAAAAACCAAAAATCAAACTAAGGAAAACATTTACAAAAGATGAATTCTGAATGGCCTGTGTCTCAACAGGGATGCCCACAGCTGTAGTCCTGATTTCCCCCAAACCTGCTCCACCCCAGGCCTTCCCCATCGCGGCCGGAGGCACCACTGCCCTCCCACAGCTTAGGCCAAAAACCTGGCGTCATGCTTGACCCCCAAACCCCCGCCCAGGTCCAATCCAGCACGAAACACTATCGGCTCTATCTCATAACACACCCAGAGGGGCACCTCCCTGGCTCTGGCTGCCATCACCACCACCACCACCAGGTCTTCCCTCGTGACCGCAAGCCCCTCCTGCCGGTCTCCCTGGTTCCTCCAGCCCTCCAAGGACTGTTGTAAAACAAAGGCAGGTAATCCTTCCACAGCATGCCAGACCACGCCACCCCCCTATTCCGCTCCCCAGTTTACTCATAGTAGAGACATCCTAACGATGGCCCTCGGGGCCCTGACCTGCTGGGTGCTGCTCTCTGTCCTTCACTGGGAGAGGCACACTTCTCCTTTTGGTCCTTTGCATCCTCTTCCTTTGGCCTAGAATTCTGGGAGAATCCCAGAGGGCTGCGAAACGAATTCCCTTACCTCTTCCAGTGAAGCTCCCCCTGCCTGCCTAGTTAAAATTGTCCCCTGCCCATAGACACACGTACTCTGATCCCCTCCACCCTGTTCCTTTTTTTCCTCACAACGCTTGTCATTTTCTAACACACGACGATGTCATTTATTATCTACTGCTTATATTTACTATTTATTATTCTCGCCCCTACTGGAATGTATGCTCCCTGAGGTCAGGGATCTTTGTTTTGTTGTCTGATGTATCCCACGGGCCTAGAACAGGGAAGGCCTGGCACATAGTAAGCTTGCAATAAATCTGCATTCAATGAATGAGAAGCATATAAAAAATGTTCACTGTCATGTGGAAACAATGTGAGGTACATTTCAATCCTGAGACTACTTCTCAATGATCAAATTTACAAATACAAATACAAATGTTGCAACAAATACAGGTGTCCTTTTAATACATGAAGACAGGACTGGCAAGGATATAAAGATAAGGACTCCCAGTGGAACCAGACCAGCAAAACCTCCCTGGAGCACCTTAGTACAGATTGCAACCTCGAAAATCAACTTTAAAAAAATACAACAGGGGCACCTGGCTGGCTCAGTCAGTGGAGCATACGACTCTTGATCCTGGAGTTGTGAGTTTCAGCCCCATGTTGGGTGGAGAGATTACTTAAAATGAAATCTTAAAAATAAATAAAATTTAAAAATTTAAAACGTAACAGAGGCTCATCTCCTCCCACTATATTTATAATTTATGAAAGTCAAAAGCTGGAAACAACCTCGATGTCCAACCTGGACATTAATACGACACGCAGCACTGCTACACGACTGACTTGAGCTGCTAACGGTGAGGCTCGTCGAACACCTCATGTCTTCAAGAATGCACGATGCGGTATTAAGGAAAATAGAAAACTTTGCCTGAACCAGAGTCCGTCTAGTGCAGCCAAGCACTGCGACAAATGTGGAATGTTAACAAGTGTTGTTACTAAGTGACACGATTGCAGGTAATTTTAATCGTATTTTTGCACAGTTCTCTATTTTTAAAATTTTCTATAATACATATTATTTTATAGTCATAGTTTTAAGTCACTAAAAAATTTTTATTTTATTTTTTAAGTAATGTCTACACTGAACCTGGGGCTTGAACTCATGACCCTGAGATCGAGAGTCACATGCTCTACCAACTGAGCCAGCCAGGTGTCCTTTTAATACACGACCTTACACCGGCAATAAAATTATACAGAACTTAACATACACACAAGAGCACAAAACTGGAGAAATCAGAATAAGATCAACAGACTGGATCAATGTCAATGTTCCGGCTGTGGTACTGCAACCTAGTTATGCAAAATGTTACTCTTGGGGGAAACTGGGCAAAGCGTGCCAAGCCTCTCTGCATTATTTCTTAAAATTGCATGTGCTAATTATTCCACTTTTAAAGAAAATGTACACTTCTACAAAGGGATTTTATTATACTTCTAATTTTTTAGTAAGTGAAACACTAGAGTCATTCCTCTTAAAGTCAGGAATAAGACAAGGAGGCCCATTATTCGATAATGTCCCGTAGTCAACAATGCCACTATGCGAAGGAAAAAAAGTCATTACAAATAATGAAAACATAATATAAAACAAAACAATCAGTATCTGAAGATGATATGACTGCCAGTCTAGAATACAGAGGTATCAATCAACAGAATCTATCAGATTAACGGAGTTCAGAAAGGTGGCTAGATATAAAATCAATATGTGAAAATCTGTAACTTTCTTTTATAGCAGCACTATATTTCCCCCTCGTTTTTATGCCACTCCGTATTATTTTTTTCTGTTGCCAGACAATTTACCGTTTGCCAACGTGAAGAGTAAGGTAGAGAAATAAAGATGTCAGGAAAGACGGACAAAATACTGTGGGCAGCACAATCATGGGCATGGAACGTTGGCGTGGTCTCCTTTGTACGTCTGGCTTTGTGAAGCACGGGGGCAGGTGTCCCTGGCCGGGAGAGGCCAGGAATCCCATTAACACAGCCCAGGCCCTCAACACTGCTTTAGCTCCAAACAGACACGCAAGCAGATGCGGATCTTCCTTACCATCTTGCCACTGACCGTGGCCTCCAGGGAATCCACCAGCTCTGCCGTGACCCCGATGAGATTGTGGTAGTCTGCCTGGATCTTATTGTACCGCTTCAGGTACGTCATTGACCTACGCTCGGCTTCTATCAGCTGCTGGTGGAGCTGCTGCGACATTTCTAGGAAGACGATTTACATTAAAGCAAAACAAAACAAAACAACAGTAAAAACAAAACAAAAAAAACCCCACAAGATAAAAAATATACTCTTCTCAAGGCAGTATTGTGCCTGCTTTCAGAATGTTCTGCAGTCACAATGAACTTGATATTATTCGTGTTTAACACTTTACTTCTGGGGAACTTGGGTGGCTCCATCAGTTGGGTATCTGACTTCGACCCAGGTCATGATCTCACGGCTGTGAGTTCGAGCCCAACATCGGGCTCTGTGCTGGCAGCTCAGAGCCTGGAGCCTGCTTCGGATTCTGTGTCTCCCTCTCTCTCTGCCCCTCTCCTGCTCACTCTCTGACTCTCTCTCCTTCAAAAATAAATAAATATTAAAAAAAAAAAAACACTTTACTTCTATTTCCTGACACATTTAATTACAAAGTGCTTTGTGACCACTGATTCTCAATTTCTGGTCTCTAGTAGTTCAACTGAATCGTCACTGGTTTTCCTCACACAATCTATTTCCTTGACTGAGCCCCATGCAATTTCTTGTAGTTGCTCTCTCCGTGTAAAAGACACAAACTCAGTATTTCTTCCAGCTCACACACTGGGTGAAGCAAACCTACAGCTTTTCCTCTGTGTTTGCCCCATGAGGTTGTCTGGAGGTGATCCGTATCTGCAGGCCAGCTCTTCATTTTCGGTAAAGGTTAGGTTACTTGCCTAAGGCTGAGAAAGCTAGAATCCAGAATTAGTCAAGATTCAAGGTGCTCGGTCTGCCAGCTTGATAAAGCACAAACCACCCCACTGGGCCCTAGAGCAGGCAGCCTTGGAAGGTTCCAGGGTTCTCTTCTGGGACGCTGCACCAGGGACAGCACTTGATGGCCAAGCCACCCTGGACACAGCCAGAATAGCGAATCTTATCCAGTGTCAGCACTCCTTTGGCCCATCTTCCTTTTCCCCCTCCCAGAAGGCGAAGTTTGGACGGAAGGAAATGACGATGCCCCCAAACCCAAGTTAACTACTCTTGTCCTAATTGGGCACTGTCATCATTTTAGAACACATTTCATCCATGCACTGAGAGATTTGAAAACCCTAAAGACCTGGGCTCAAGCGGCTACTCTACCACTTTCTGCTGGATAATCTTGGGCAAGACGCCTAACTTCTCTGATCTCATTTCTTAACCTATAAAACGGGGATGATGATAATGACCCTGAAGAGTTATTGTGAGGATTGTACAGCATAGGGGAAACAATCAATAATACTGTAATAACATTGTATGGTGACAGATGGGGACTACACTTATCCTGACGAGCACTGAGTAATGTACAGAACTGTCGAATCACTATGTTGTATACCTGAAACTAATACAACACTGTATTTCAACTATACTTCAACCTAAAAAAAAAAAAAAAAAAAAGCACACATACAAAAAACAAGTTAGTATGAGAATTAAATGAACAGATATACTCAAAGTGCCTAGCACAATTCTGGCCCACAAGAGGCAATCAATAAGTAATAGCTATTATGGAAAGGGGTCAAAGATTTCCTAAATATATTTCCATACAAGTAGACAACTTGAAAAAACCAGGGATTAAACCCTAAAGGCGCAGTATGCAAAATTTGAAACGTCAGAATCATCCAAAAGTAAAGATAATCAAGCCTCACCTTCAGAGACTGATTTTATGGATACGGGGTGGGGACTGAGAAACTATATTGTCAACAAACTCTCCAAATGGCTCTGATGCATATCACAAGTTTGAGCCCCACTGTCCTAAATTATCTATTCCTCTTAATTTGTGTTCTAAATAGCTATGAGGATCACGCGTGAACTGTATCTCAATTACAATTATGTGTAGAAGTCAAATATTTTAACTATTAAAACCTCAAATATCACATAATAATGAACTAATATTACTATTATTATTTAGCATCCTTCAAATCTCAGTATTAAAAGATAACTTTAAAAAGTTCTCAGGCCATGGGGTGCCTAGGTGGCTCAGTTGGTTAAGCATCTGACTTTGGTTCATGAGTTCAAGCCCCGCACTGGGTGAGCTCGAACCCCACTTCGGGCTCCGTGCTGACAGTACGGAACCTGTGTGGGAATCTCTGTCTCCTTCTCACTCTGCCCCTTACCCAATCATGGCCCCCCCACCCCGTCTGCTCTCTCAAAAAAAAAAAAAAAAAAAAAAAAAAAAAAGGTCATCTGGCATGAATTTACATCTAGCACTTGAAACTTTGGAAAACATCTATGGAAATCATTTGTCAAGTTTTTTCTTAAATATTATTAGGGAGAAGGAAGGAGTCACTACCATCTTCCTATGCTAAATAGTATTAAGGCTTTTTCATATGTACAAAATTCCAAATTACATAAACCAGAACATCCAACTATAAAAATTCTACAGGATAGTCATAATTCTACTTCATGGCAATGACTATTAGAGTACCTGTGCAAACTTTCTTAACATGTGCCAAGTAGCAGATGATGAAGTCCCAAAACCCATTAACCGGGGCAAATAACCTCACAAATCATCAATATAAAAGTCCCCAAATTGGGGCACCTGGGTGGTGCAGTCAGCTGGGCATCCAACTCTTGATTTTGGCTTGGGTTGTGATCCCAGGGTCGTGGGATCGAGCCCCACGTCAGGCTCGGCACTAAGCATGGAGCCTGCTCAAAATTCTGTCTCTCCCCCTTCTGCCTCCTCCCACTCTCCCCTGCTGTGCTCTCGAAAGAAAGAAAGAAAGAAAGAAAGAAAGAAAGAAAGAAAGAAAGAAAGAGAGAAAGAAAGAGAGAGAGAAAGAAAGAAAGGAAAAGAAAAAGAAAGAACAAAAAAAAGTGTCCAAAGTTGTCCCCTCGAAAGAGGACTGCACAAAGGAATTCTCAGAAAGTCACTGTGCAATTAACTAAACGTAAGGGACTACTTGTGGCACTTTTGCCTTAGGAACTCAGAATTGGAATTTATGACAGTATCAAAGTATGGCACACCTGAGGAAAAATACCTAACTGCCAGAAGCCACAGAAAGGAGAGAAGTGGGCAGTTGGGCTGAAATATCTGTGACCAGTTCAAATACACCATTGGACAGAACAGCCTGTGGTACAAAGATGTCACCCAGAGGACACCTTAACTGGCTACAAACAGGACCTGGCCATTACTGTTAAGCGATTCGGCTCCAGCTCCAAGCCGAATCTCAACTTTATTTCTGAGAGTAAAAGGAACTTTGACTCTTTTTGCCTTCTCAAAAGTTTCATGAGACAAGGACCACTAAGCCAAGATCCCTTGCTGTGCAACAGCTCAACTTTGAGTGGAGAGGTGTTACTAGAAATCCCAGGTTATATTAATGAAACTGAGTTATTTCATATTTCACAACTACTTACATAATTTGTACAAAAGTCCAAAGAAGTACTTCCCTAGTTTTAAACAAAGAGATATATACAATTAAAAGAATGTCAGTTAAGGTCACAGAAAGTTTTCCGGTAATTCCAGCATCCAGTGAAACACTAACAAAAGTGAAGTTCTCCTTCCATGGCCAAGCCATCAAGTTGTCTCTCAACACTTCTACTTTAAATATGTTGCATTTTTTTTTTTCTTTTAAAGAGTGGATGAGATTTAACTTTAGAGACCCCTTTGTTGCTCAAGACAAAATGATATATTTTAAATACATGGAACTATTTTTCTAACATCTAAAAATCTGAAACCAATCACTCTAACTTTATAATATGACATACTCTTTCTTCTTTGTATTCAGATATAAATCAGCTTTGCTATTTTGCTAATCCATGAGTACCGAATAAAGAAAATTATGATGTAGATGTATGAATATAGATCATCATTTTAAAAATACCATTTAGGGCTCTAAACTCTAGAAAAACAGTCAGTTGCTCATTTTCTGAAGAGGTCAGATCAATGGATGGCAGAAATACTAAAAGATACCATTTCTATACCTTTTTATTATTTTTTTATTTTATTTATTTATTTATTTATTTATTTATTTATTTTTTGAGAGAGAGCGCATGCGAGCAGGGGAAGGGCAGAGAGAGAGGGAAAGAGAATCCCAAGCAGGCTCTGTGCCATCAGCATAGAGCCCACCGAGGGACTCAAACCCATGGACCTGGTGATCACGACCTGAGCTGAAACCAGGAGTCAGATGCTTAACTGACTGAGCCACCCAGGCACCCCTCTGTACCTTTTTTTGGATGGCTAGGTAAAATAGTAAGACAATATGCTGTATTTCCAACCTGAGTTTTTATTCTAAGTACCATTTTAAAATGTAATTCCTTTTGAGAGAATTTTCCACTCCAAGCACTCTTCTTGCCTTCTTCAAAAGCTTGTGGAAATCTTACTCATGAAACCTTCCTCTCAAGATACGCAGAATAATGATATTGCCCAACCATTCAATGTAAAAAACAACACCTAAGTCTAGAATTCAAAAAAACTGGGAGCATGTCTGCGCCTTGTGGTCACTGCAGCAGTAACTGTGGGAGGAGGGGACAAACTGGTGACAAGGGGCTGTCACGACATGGGGCCTGGGCCTGAGCCCCTGGTACCAGTGCCCTGTGGAGCTCACCTCTGATCTCCATGGCAATACTGCATCATGGGGCTTATTCAGCCACGGACACACGCTGCGCCTGCCAGGCTCAATTCCACCGACATTCTGCTTGGCTAGCCTCAGAAAACTCAATTAAAATCAAACCTAAAGAGGGCTCACACACCCTGGTCTCCTTGCTGAAATCCGAAGGGAAGATCTGTAGAAAAACACAGGCTCTTCCCTTTACACTACCCCTCCCTCCCAGGTTTATTTTATCCATAAAACTGGGCCACTTCTGAGAGACAGGACTGGTTCCTGGCAGAAAGTTGTCCTCAAAAGCTGCGGGGTATGTTGGGGTGACAAGGGCTGGCTGAGACTCAGGAATGAGGGAGGTTTTCCCACCACTTTCCCTCCGCCAGTGCCTAGGGGTCCAAAGACCGAGTCTGAACGAGGATTACTGGAGAACTAGGGCGATTTTCTGAAACTCAAAGGATGCCGGTGGGGTAGTGGTTTTAAAATATGACGGCCACATCTTTGACACTCCTTCCCATCAAGAGGTGGAACGTCATTCTCCTTCCTTTGAATGTGAGTTGGCTTTAGGAATTTGTTTCTGATGAAGAGACTGCAGCAGAAATGACACAGAGTTCCTCGAGAGGCTGGTTTAGAAAAGGTGACACAGCTTCCACGGGCTCTCTCTGGGGACATTCATCCTGGGAACCCAGCCACCATGCCACAAGAAAGCCCAGGTCACAGAGGCGTTCCAGTCGGGCGCCTCAGCACTGGCCACCAGGTGCACATGGGTGAGGAAGCCTTGGGGATGGCTCCCCTGAACCCACGAGACAGCCAGGGAGAAATGCCTAAGCACACGGTTCCAGGCCAGGCAAGGTGATGCTGATAATAAGTGGACATTGTTGTTTTATGCCACTAAGCCTGAGATGGTTTGCTAGGTCGCAACAGAAACAGAAATAGGGGGGGCAAGGGTGCATTTCCAGGAGTTGCAGGGCGGGACCCAACACCTGGCACAATTTAAGAATTCCCACTGTTCTGGGGCACCTGCCTGAGTGGCTCAGTCGGTCGAGTGTCTGACTCTCGGTTTCAGCTCAGGTCATGACCTCACAGCTCATGGGAAAGAGTCCAATGTCGGGCTCCATGTGGACCCTGCTTGGGATTCTCTCTCTCTTGGCCCTTCCCCTGCTCCCTCTCAAAATAAATAAACATTAAAAAAAAAAAAAAAAAAGAAGAATACCCACTGTTCTGAACATGAGAAAACTGGTCTGGGAACCATACTAACTCTTCAGGGAGCAGGCCTGAGGGCCTGAAGAGAGCCGCTGGAACTCAGACTCAGGCACAACTTTACTGGGGACAGAGCAGCCTCAGCGAGCTCCAAGGCCACAGCCTGGTGACCCTTAGAGGATTCCATGTTGACCCCATGAGGCCACATCTGTGGCCCAGCTCTTCTGTGCTCAGGCACGGACTGATGCTTCCCAGTGAAGGATCGTGGGGCTTGTCCCTCTGAGCTACGGGGGGGTGGGAGGAGTGGGGGGGGGGCAGCTGGCAGGACCATTCACCTGAGCAGGACTGCTGGGTGGGGGAGAGGCAAGGCTGTACAAGGCAAAAGGAAGCACTCAGACTTTCCTCATCTGAAGGTGAACCCGCCTTCCTTGTGTTGGAAAGCAAAGAGATAAATAATTCACTAACCCTACACCCCACCCCACCCCACCCCCCAGCTTTTTTTGTCTTACAAAACTTTAACTCTAAAAAAGACCGTGGAAAAACAAAGACAGGAAGTTCTGAGATCCTCTCTAACATTGCCCTGCTGTGAGAAGGGCAAATGTGCTGTTTCCTGTGGTAACACTCCACCTGCTGGGGACTGAGGACTATGCCACCAAAACTCACAAAGGCATGAAACACATCATCATCCACCCTTTCCAATGTTAATTTAAGCACTTTTTGTAACGTAGGATCAAAGACAAAACTTAGGCAAAGCACCACAATTGTGGCCACTGACTTCATATTAACTGAATTTTTCTTGCCTTACTGAAAAATGGGATAGTTCTAGCAAAAAAAAAAAAAAAAAAAAAAAAAGACTAACAATGGAAAACCATCTTTTTATGCTAAAACCTTAAGGCTGGAATTCCTAAACTGAATGCAAAAAAATGGAAATGCTTCTAAGATGGGTGTTCCATTGCTACGTAAATAAGACCCCACTAGACTAGTTCAAGGTAAAAGTGGAAGTTCCTAAAATGATACTTCTGGCACCCATGCTGCTCTGTGTCTCTGGCTGGGCTGCAGCCCCATCCCTTCAGGACATTGCTTGGGTTCTCTTCTCTTCATCTCTCTGGGTCTTAGTCACCTGATACACAAGACGTAGCTAAGGCCAGCCGTCCTGCAAAGTGGGCCTCAAGGAATCACAAACTTGATCACAAAATACCTCGTAGATATTTAGACTTTCATCTTTTAAATTAAAAAATAATGTAGACTTTTAAAGCCCATGTTTGCCAAATGCACAAATTCTCACCATCTCTGTCCCTAGCCTACTGCTCAAAACTTGAGTTGGCCAAGTTGTTCTTTAAAAAATGTTAATCTAGGGGCGCCTGGGTGGCTCAGTCGGTTGAGCGTCCGACTTCGACTCAGGTCATGATCTTGCAGCCTGTGAGTTCGAGCCCTGTGTTGGGCTCTGTGCTGACAGCTCAGAGCCTGGAGCCTGCTTCGGATTCTGTGTCTCCCTCTCTCTGCCCCTGCCCAGCTCATGCTGTCTCTGCCTTTCTCTTAAAAATAAACATTAAAAATGTTAATATTAAAAAAATGTTAATCTACATGATTTACCTTTGTTACTCTGTCCATTCTCCTTCTGGGATGAGAAAGAAGTTGAGGAAAACAGGCAATGAAGATAAAGTACTCACGGTATTTCACGTTGTGTGGCCAAGCTGAGAAAACCTTAGCAAGGTGAAAAGCAATTCTCAGGAGAGTAAAGGCCGTTTCCTAATGTTGCTATACATATAGCTGAGACAGGTACTAACTTCTCATACTTGGAGGCTCACTCTCAAGTGAATCATCTTTTCTCTAGCTCAATTACTGCTAGCACGCATGCAAGTCTTACCCTGTTCGGTAGCCCCCTAAGCGGCCTCCTGACCCCCTTCAAAAGACGTTCCCCACTGCTACTGAACATTCTACTAAAAAGGAAACGGAACTCGTACCCTTCAACTCTGCCCCTTCATTCTAAAGCTTTACCCTAAGGACACTGAGACTGGGAAGACAGCCACAGAGCACAGTAGCTGAGATCACAGATTCTGAAGCCAGACTGCCTGAGTTCAAATCTCAGCTCGCACACACCCGGCCACATGACTGAGGGCAAAGTATTTGTTTGGTTTGGGTTTTCTTAATTTTTTTGGTAACAGCTTCACTGAGACATAATCCATGTATAACTCACTCATTTCAAGTATATATTTCAACGGTTTTCAGTCTATTCACAGAGTTGTGCGACCATCACCGCAATCAATTCTAGAAAATTCTCATCACCCCCCAAAAGAAACCCTGTACCCATTAGGAGTCCTCCCCAGTTTACCTACCCTCCCTGGCCCCAGGCAACCACTCATCTGCTGTCTCTATTGCTTTGCCCTTTCTGGACCCTTCATACAGATAGAATCATATAACATGCAACCTGTCATGTGTGGCTTCTCTCATTCAGCAGAATGTTTACGAGGTCTGTCCACATTGCAACGGGTCAGTACTTCATTCTGTTACAAGCCTGAATACTATCTATGCATCTTATTTATACATTCCTCCCTTGATGGACACTTGGGTTGTCTTCACTTCTTGGCTGTTCTGAGTAACGCTGCTGTGAACATTAGTATACAAGGTGCCGCGTAGACATGTTTTCAGCTCCCCGGGGTACACAGCTAGGAGTGGAATTGCTGGGTCATACAGTAACTCTGTGTTTAAACTTTTGAGGAAACAACCTGTTTTCGAAGGATATTTAATGAAATGCGGAAATGCTCTCTTCGTTTGATAAAAATATTTAAGAATACACACGTGACAGGTATGTATGCTTAAACATTACGTACTTCTGGGTATATGTATGTATACAAATGCATTTCTGTGCTTTCCAAATTTTCTATAAAAATTATGGTCAATTTTATAATCAGGAATACAAGGATTGATTTTTTTTTTAATGTAAATATGAGCATGGTATCCTCCTGCTTAAAATGCTTCAAAGGCTCCTCATTACTTGCAAGACCTCACGCAAATCTCTGTGCCGGCCCTGCCTAGTGTCTTTCTCTCTCCCGTTCCAGCAATACTGAATTCTGTGTCGTTTCCCAAATATACTCTCAGTCCTTTTGCATGTGCTGTTCCCTCTACCTGGAATTCCCTTTATGTGCCTTGACACACTCTCCCATTAATGCTTCACACAACTCATAAATATGAAAGCAACAGTATCAATTATCCCTATTCATGAGGCAACCTAAGCCAGTGCGCTACTCCAGGGCCCTGGGTAGGGGGTGGGGGGTGGGGGGGAAGGGTCTCCATCTGCTTCAAAAGGATACGTATAATGTTAAAAGCTTTGGCGTGTTACTGGCTTTAAAAATTAAAGCCAGAAACTTTTCCAACTTCAACTTTAATTCTGGAGTCCAAGAATCCTGAAGAAAAAAAACACACACACACAAAGAAAAATAATAAAGCACTACATCATTAAATGCCAACAGCGTTGTCAAATTGTGTGTGGCCTTTGGTTTAAATAACCCTATCCAACACAGTTACTGAAATCAAAAGCAGATGCCTTGGCTGTTGTGTGATGCTGCGAAAAATAGGTTTTAGGACATCTGACCAATTCTTTATAAAAGATTCAAATACCCACAGCAGGAAGAAAGAACAGAGTTCTTTCATAAACAAGGAAAAAAGAACCCTGTACATGATTTGAATATTTCATGTGATTTAAACACAGGCATGACAAATAACCTTATTAGGTTGAATGCCAAGAAGAATTCAGTATAGTTTAAGTGTATAAGGCGCTGGCAGGCACACCCAGTTATCACTAAGTTACTAAAAGTTTCCCAAAGAAAAAGACTCATTTCCATAAATTTCATCTAGATAAGAAAAGAAAAAAAAAAGACAGAAGCTGTTGTCTGCCTTAAATACCGCATCACGTCAAGAATTATGATATACTTTTAGTTTGACTTGTCCCTTAATAATTATTTATCTCAAATAATGCTCACTGAGAAGGAAAGGACTTAAGTAGTAAAAGTGTGACGAGCAATTATCTTTCTCAGGACAATTTTCCTTACAACCTTTATGCAAGAATATCTACCACCCAAACCAAGAAGCTCCACAGAAAAGAAGCAATATCTTTAAAACTTCGTATCTACTTACCTCTTAGGTCCTGCCCCACCCCCAGCTCATCGTCCTTATCCACACCCCCCACCCCACCCATTCTACCCGGGGCATCATCTGGCTTTTTGAAAAAATACTCTTATATTTTAAAAAGATTGTGTAGGGGCACCTGGGTGGCTCAGTAGGTTGAGCATCTGATTTCGGCTCAGGTCATAATCACAGTTCTTGAGTTCAAGCCCCGAATCAGGCTTTGTGCTGACAGCACGGAGCGTGGAGCCCACTTCGAGTTCTGTGTCTCCCTCTCTCTCTGTCCCTCCCCTGTTATGCTCTGTCTCTCTCTCTCTCTCAAAAACAAATAAACATTAAAAATAAATAAATAAAAATTAAAAATTAAGGTTGTGTAAATCCCTGACATGGCACGATCTCTTTATTTATAATGTGTGTTATGGGTTGAATTGCATCCCCTTAAAAAGATACGCTGAAGTCCCAACCTCCTCAGAACGTGAGGTCACTGACAGGGCTGCTGTAGATGTAATTAGCTAAGATGAGTTGTACTGGACTAGGGTGGTCCTTCATCCAACATAACCAGTGTCCTTACAAGAAGGAAATTTAGACACAGACACAGAGAGAAGATGGGCCTGCAAAGACTGGGGACTGGAGTATATGCTGCCATGAGCCAAGGGACACCTGAAACTACTCGAAGCTACCAGAAGCCAGAAGAGCCAAGGAAGGCGCCTCCCCCTAGAGGCTTCACAGGGAGCGCGACCCTGTGATTTCAGACCTCTGGCCTCCCGACCTGTGACAGGAAGTTTCTGCCATTTAAGTCCCCACTCAGTGGCCCTTTGTCACGGCAGCCGCGGGAAGCTGACAGAGCGTGCCGCAGCTCGAGGCTTCTGTGTTCAACGCACAGGAGAGAATCGCGGGAAAGGACTGCTGTGTTGGTCAACATAAATCAAGACATCTTAAAAAACAAAACAAAACAAAACCTTTGGGACATGTAGACTTGCAGCTAAATTGCTCTGTTGCTGACTACTATTTTGCATAACAAACAAATCTGTATTTCCAACTTAACTATTGACTTTATGATGCTCTGCTAATGACAGGGATAAATAACATTGCGATAGAACCTCTTTGGGCGATAAATCCCTTATTTTTTTTTTTTTTTCTTGACTGCTCTTATTCTTCTGTTTGAGAACAAGGACGTTTCTCAAGTCCAATGGGCACCTGCCTCCCCAGCTCCCATGGGACGAGGGAAGCACGGGGCTGGTTCTGCTGTACCGCCTGCACAAAGCCACTCACCCTCTTCGTGTCATAGTTTCTTCACTTGTAGAATGTGGACTTTACACTAGAGTGATTGTCTGACTTGTTTTTTCCCAACAGCAAAGCCCTCTGATCACTCAAAATCTTGCCCAGAACCCTAATATATGAAATGAGTAAGAGTGGGGCTATTCCTGGG
The DNA here is from genome assembly GCF_024362965.1 of Panthera pardus. Lineage (NCBI taxonomy): Eukaryota > Metazoa > Chordata > Mammalia > Carnivora > Felidae > Panthera > Panthera pardus. Next base: position 8,512,075 of record NW_026526655.1, read on the forward strand.
GGGCAGGGGGCAGAGCTCACTGCCTACCCGCTGCCTTCTCTCCCCCTCGCAGGGCGCACAAGAATTCCTTCCATTTCTTTCGGTCTTCGCTAATTACGCTTAACTTGGCTCTTGCTATATAAGCGCCCAAAAGTTTTTCTGGAAGTAATCATTAGAGGAATACCCAAGTATTTCTGCACGGAGATGCTCACTGACAAACTGAGTTTGCTGAAAAGAGCTCACTACAATCGCTACAAAGGAATTTCCTTTTCTGGCAGCTCAGCAGAAATGATAACCTGAAAAAGCAATGAAAACAACTAAAAAAGTTGGATAAATAAAGCATCTTATAAAATGCATCCCTGAGTGGCATGAAAGGAAAGGCAGAGGCTAAAAGTGAGTTTTCACTCTAAGGATAACCCAGAGTCTTGAAGACCTTCAACTTGAGTTCTAAGAGCTGTCACAAGACGGAAGACACTAGGATTCAGATGCTCATAGTAAACAATCTAAAAGAAGACCCTTGCATAAAATTGGGATCCCAGGGCACCTGGATGGCTCAGCTGGTTAAGCGTCCAACTTCAGCGCAGTTCATGATCTTACAGTTCGTGAGATCAAGCCCCGCGTTGGGCTCTGTGCTGACAGCTCGGAGCCTGCAGCCTACTTCGGATTCTGTGTGTGTGTCTCTCTTTCTCTGCCCACCCCCCCCCGACTTATGCTCTGTCTCTGTCTCTCAAAAATAAATAAATGTTAAAAAAAAATTTTTTAATTGGGATCCCAAAGGGCTATACCATCAGGAAAAATTCAAGGACGAATCAATCCACTTCCTAGAAGGGGACAGCAAGGAAGTCTACCTGTCTTGACCTTGACATTAGGTAGAAGGGAGGAAAAACTTCATGTGAAAGTTCATAACCCAAACCAGTCCCATTAAAAATTGCAGCCTAGGGGCGCCTGGGTGGCGCAGTCGGTTAGGCGTCCGACTTCAGCCAGGTCACAATCTCGCGGTCCGTGAGTTCGAGCCCCGCGTCAGGCTCTGGGCTGATGGCTCGGAGCCTGGAGCCTGTTTCCGATTCTGTGTCTCCCTCTCTCTCTGCCCCTCCCCCGTTCATGCTCTGTCTCTCTCTGTCCCAAAAATAAATAAAAAACGTTGAAAAAAAAAAAATTAAAAAAAAAAAAAATTGCAGCCTAAACTGACACTGTCTGGGTGGTTCCCAAAGCCTTGAACAAAGAATTTAATTTAAAATGATCCTGGGTTGGTAATGCCCTAGATGATTGAGATGCAAACACAGATCTTCTCTGAAAGAATCAAACTGCACGCAGGCCTCAAAAAAAATCCCTACCAGTCCCACATAAAATAAACTCATTATCAAAACTCAAAATAACTGATTTTTTTTTTTTTAAACAAGGATGGGCACCTGGGTGGTTTGGTCGGTTAAGCACCCGACTCTTGATTTCGGTTGGGTCATGATCTCGTGGTTCCTGAGATCAAGTCCTACATTGGGCTCCATGCTGACAGTGCAGGGCCTGCTTGGGATTCTCTCTCTCTCTCTCTCTCTCTCTCTCTCTCTCTCTGCCCCTCCCCTGCTCATGCTCTCTTTCTCACTGAGAATAAATAAACTTAAAAAAAAAATTTTTTTTTAAAGAAATAAGAACCATGAATGAGAAGCAGAAGACACAAAACACAGCAGGATCAAATCTACAAAGGCTCCTGATATTAAAATTAACAGATAAAGAATATAAAACAAATGTTTAATATGGTAAAGAAATGAGAGAGACTTGAAAATATGAGCAAAGAATAAAAGACTCTAAAAATAATTGAAATTACAAATTCAATGAAGAGATTAAAGAACAGATTGGACACAGTTTGATGGGTAAATCTGGGAACGAGAAAATAGGTGTGAATAAATCACCCAGAATACAGCCCAGACGGAGATCACAAGATGGGACATATGAGATGTTAAGGGACAAGGAGGGCAAACATTGTGAACATACTTGACACTTACTGAACTGTACACTTCACGATGGCAGAGATGACAAATTTTATGTGTATTCTGTCACAATTTTTTTAATGAGGAAAAAATAGACACAGAAGACAGAATGAGCAAGTCCAATGCAGATTTCATCAGATCTGTAGATTAAATGTAGATTAATCAGATACCCAGAAGAAGATCATAAAGAGAACGGGGAAGAGGCAATGTATGAAGAGAAAACGATTTTCCAGAGTTGTTGAAAGACACAAAACATCACATCCAGGAAGCCCAACAAAGCCCAAGTAAAAACAGAAATTTATCCCCAGACAATCATAGTGAAATTACACAATCTTAACGGCCAGAGAAGTGAGACAGATCGCCCACACAGGAGCAGCAAGTAGACTGATGGCCAACTTCCAACAGCAGCAATGGGGCGAGGAGAGGGGACAATCATACCCTCACTGTAATGAAGGAAACCAGCTGTAAACCTACCAGTCTGCACCCCATCTGAGAAAGCGACCAAGACATTTCAGACAAACGAGAACTGAAAGAGATCTTCAAGTACAGTTGATTCTAAAGGAATGTACATAAGGCAGACGAGAAAATGATTTCTGATGGAAGGTCCTTCATGCAAGACGGAACAAATGCTGGCAAATATAAGGGCAAATCTATACACACACAGATGGAATAAAATAGTAATATCTGTAACTTGTGGGGTTAAAATATATAACTCAAATACTGGACAACAAGAGCAAGTAAACTGGGAAAGGGGTGAATGAGGTTCATGCATCCCAAGGTCCTTGCAGGAAGAGGACGCAGATATTAGCTTTAGATTTTATTACAGAAACATACTAAAGCATGTAGGATGGCCATTGAAAGAACATGTAGAGAGTAACAAAAGTAAAAACAATGGAATAAAATGACTCCCCGTGAATACCGAACTCTGCCTCAGAATGCCAGGCCAGAGCGGGCCAGGTGCCCACGGCAGCCTCAGCTGGACCCGTCCCTGACTGCCAGCTGCACCCCTGCCCGGACCTAAGCTGGGGCCACATTACCGCGCCATCATTTTCATAAACCGAAGTCTTCACTCTGAGAAAATCTAACATTTCTTTTCAAGTTCCATCACCTTCCTAACCATTTTATATCTTCAACCTCCTGGGAGAGGAAGGGGGTAAAACTAAATTTGGACAAAGAAACACAAACACAGAATTCAACTTCGGCTACTCTACAACGAGCCGGCTTCGATGGAATCTGTCAGCTACCTGGCCTTCTAAATTTAGCAGCTACTTTTTAGGAGTGATGGAAGTCGTGCGACTAAATTATAACAGGATAGGAAATGGAGATATGCTGGCTTTGGAAAGAGAAGCGTATCTGTTGTTCAGTGGCACAGAGGACTCTCCAAAGAGATTCTTGGAAACACTGTGAGATCTTTCTTTAGAAAAAGCAAACTGCATCACTATTGTTTCTGTCTCTTAAACACACTTTAATAAGCCTCTCAGGGGACATCTTAATTTTATTAGGTCAATAAAAATTACTACAATGGATAAACAAACACTGATAGTAAGTAGTATGCTGAAATGTCAACTAATGTGAAATATAACAACTAAAACAGCTACAGGCAAGTAGTCGGAAGGAAATAATAGTAACAGCCAGGTAATCGGACACACGCCAAGCAAGTGAGACTCTGAATACCAATTAAAACATACGTGGCCGGCAGTTATGTAAAATAACCTAGTTCTTTTCACGCTACTATTTTTCAATGTAATTGGAAGACCTATCCTTTCAATACAAAAAAAGGATGCACAGAATGATTTAGGAAGTGCGTACACTTAAGAATATTTATGTCAGGCTGGGTTAACAAGTCTCAGTACAACCAAAAAGCACACTCTATGGCATAAGGAAAGTTTGTCAAAGAAATGATCTGAAAACAAGCAAGTTTTAGGGTGTTTTTACAGCATCATTCAGAAACCACTAGCGCATACAAGATGAAACCACAATGTGGCCTGGGATCCGATTCGAGATTCAGAGGCTGTCACTCACCTGGAAGAGCTCTTTAAACGAGGGGTGTACCATGGGGTTGGGAACAAAAGGCAGAGCGTAGAAAGGGAGAAACTCTGTGGTCTGGCTCAACGCCGCCCCTTTGGTCTCCAGGTAGGTTTTGAAATAAGAAATCCTCTCATCCAGGTCCTCTTTGTCCTGCAAAGAAGGGAAGATGCTCGCCCGGGGTCTCCTGCTGGACGTCCAGCCCCCCGTCCATCCCACCCTTTCTCCGAGGCTCCTTCAGTTCCAGCCACTTTGGTGGCATCCTCCCCACGTGGCCCAGGAAGCGGGCTCTCTCCAGCCATTCTAACACCACCCCCAATCTCACTCCTTGATCAAACTTTGTCAGGGGTTAAAGAGAACTAGGTATCTAGTTCAATATGCGGCCCTTTTACTTTATTATTGCTATTTTCTCATGTCCTTAAAATTCTAGACATCATTTCTACTGGCAGGACAAAACCTCACTTTGTGGGTCTATTACAACTTCCTTAACCAAGTCCCCCATTATTAGGTATCTGCACTGTTTTCCCTCGTCAGATTATCATAAACATTTGTCTGCATCCCCAGGATTCCCTCAGGTGAGACGTCTAAAGGTGAACAGGTGGACCTTTACAGTTTTTTGAAACAGAAGCTTCCACAGCATTCCTCCTTTCCTTTTGAAGCTAAGGACTGATCCTGAGGGCTTCGCCGGTTCTGTGCGATCCAAGGCAACTCAGTCCCCCTCAGGCTTCGATTTCCTCCTGCGCCTCTTTGAGCCGCTCAGCCTGGAACGGGGTGCTCTCCTTCCCTGACCACCTGGCCGCCCCAGTTACGTGTGCCCTGTGCGTGTCTGTCTCCAATCAATGCATCTCATTCCGTCTACACCGTGAATCGCTTCTCGGCCTTTTGGCTAAGATCAAGTGTAGCAGCTCCACTGTAAGCCCTCTTCTGGCCACCGGGCTTAAAATAAGATGCAGCGTTGATTGATTTTCTTTATAGAACAGGAATAGTATGTATAAAGAAAGTGAAAATCTCCCATGATCTCACCCCCCGTGAGCACTGTCCTGATGTACTCTAAAGCTACCACGATGTACCGTGGAGCTGCTCCCTCCACCACTCACCCCTCCTCTGGCCCCCCTGACTTTTTAATGAGTGAACACAGGTGCTGGGGCAGTAGCTAATACAAGGAGAAGCCACTAAAGAAATGCACGCGGTCAAATGTCAGCGTGGCCCTGCTCCCTTGTGTCACGCATTCTACACTCGGAGACACTCGGGCCCTGCCCTCCGCATACCTGCGCACGGCCTGCGGCGGCCATTCAGCCAGTGCTCAAATGGACCTTCGCCAACTGGCATCTTTCCGCGGCTTAAACTTAAACTTCTCTTATGACAGTCTAATATGTGGTCTCAGTAGCTGTTTTCTTAGACATACGTGTATATATTTCAAATTGCCAAATAAGGAAACTTTATTTTGCTGAGTTGTCAAAAATTTGAGGCATTGGGGAAAACCGTGCAGCTTGTAAGACAGAAATTATTAACTCTCCACATAAACTAGAAAATAAACTGCTGGGAATCAGATAGAAAATCATTCACAGGACACAAGACACCTACTCCTTGGAAGCAATACGATAAAACGGCTACAACAACTAAATTAATGCTCAACTGCAAAACAAACAGCGCACATCCTCCTTGAACACAGCACTCAGACCCACGCAAGTCACAAGAGGAACCTACAGGTCTCCCCACGGAGTGTTTCAGAAGATAGATGGCAAAATGGATGTGAAGATAGAATTCCAACTTCTGGGCAACGGGGTCACCATCACGGATGGAACTGGGAACGTGCTCCTCCCACAGATCGAAGAACACCTTCTGGTCTCCGCTGTCAAATGCAGCAATGAGGTCCTTCTGTGGAGAAGACAGGAGACCGAACCCCAGTCACAAGGGATGGCCATTCTCCCAACACCCCAGATTATCCCAACCCACCCAATACCCCGGATACTCACACGCTCCGGGGTTTCAATGTGATAAAACTCAGTCTCCTTTCCAAGATAAAGGACAGAAAGAGAGCTAGAAGGCTTCAAGCATCTGAGGCTGAGATTTCTGCAAACCAACCCTGGTTGTGATGTCAAGTCTGGGCTTTGAAAGGATCAGTTGGAACAGTGAAGTCCCTGAAGGGGGAGGAACCACTCCCAGGCCAAGGACTCGAGGCCAGAAAACTCACAGGCACACACATACCCTGTGGACTCGCTGACCCGCAGCGCGCAATCCATAAAAACCAGGCCAGACCCAGAGCCCAGTCAGGCCTCAGCGGAGCTCACCCCGCCCACAAAGCAGCTTGCCAACAGCACAGCTGTGAACCGGAGCTCATCTACGCTGACCCGTTCAATCCCAGGCCTGGGATGCTGACGCATGTCCCACTGAGATGGCACTCGGGAAGCGACTACGGATCCCAACACATCCATACAGTGTCCACCGATTACGGAAGCAGGGAAGCACAGGCTACAGCTAGAGGAGGGGGCACAGGCCTGGTACCATTCCGACCTCGGGGCTGTGCGAGTCTGACTATGCAGGGCAGACAGTTTCTGGACTTACTGTGCAATAGCTGAGATAGAGAATTCTGGAGAAAGGAGGTGGCGATTATCACGCCGCCTGCCTCACTAGAAGAATGTTAAGCGTCCCATCGCAAATACCTGCTGCATAATTTTGTGGATTTAAGTATAAGGCAGAATGGAAAGAACTTCCTAACAGTCCAAAGCAATGTGATTCATATTATTTTCCTTATGATATCAAATGCCCAAGATACTCAGACCTACATTTTGCGCTCATTTACAAAAGTTTTTCTTGGATTGGATTTTCTGTGGAACCTCCAGGTCCCCCCACCCAACACCATTATTCATCACTATTATTTGGTCATTGTATTTTTACACTTTGTTTTTTCTTTTACACTTTTGAAAAATGGCTTTATAGTATTCCTCTATAACTGCCTCTTTGGTTAAGGTTGTTTATAAATGAGCTTGTTAATATCATAAAATGGAAATAGACTGAACAATGTTGCAGTGTCTGGTTATACTCGAAGATATTCATTAGTAAGGAATCTTCAACTACAATTAGTACAGAAATGTTCTCTATGTCATGTGATCAAGAACATCTGAATATTGGGGCGCCTGGGTGGCTCAGTCGGTTTAGCGTCTGACTCTCGATTTTGGCTGAGATCAAGATCTCACGGTTCGTGGGTTTCAGCCCCGCGTAGTAGCTCTGCGCTGACAGAGTGGAGCCTGCTTGGGATTCTGTGTCTTCCTCTCGCTCTCTGCCCCTCCCTTGCTCGCACTGTCTCTCTCTCTCTCTCTCTCTCTCCCTCTCGCTCTCTGCCCCTCCCTTGCTCGCACTGTCTCTCTCTCTCTTTCTCACTCTCTCTCTCTCAAAAATAAACTTAAAAAAAAAAATCAGAGAAATGCTGTTTAAAAAAAAAAGAACATCTGAATATTACCTTACTCTGGAAGGTCTTGGCATATATTTGAATGAAACTCAGAATTTTTCAAAGTAAGTCCTATAAGAAATGTCTGCCTCCTCAGAACCATCCTCTTGCTGTTACTCAGCCTTGGTAATAGCGAAGGACAGCCTGTCAGCAACCAGAGGAAGAGCGGTGCCCAACAAAATGTGAGCAGCTGAGCTCTGCCTCCTCTGAAAGAACGAGGAAGCCCGTTACTGGCCGCCGCAGGGGTGGAGGGGATCTCCCCAAGTGGCAGTGCTGCTGGGGCCCGACCCCACGCCGGGCTCGCCTCTGCTGAGCTCTAAGCAAACCCTGCCATCCCTGCGAGCTGCTCTGGAGGAAGCATTCTCCCATGACAGGTCTAGTGACCGAGAGCTCTTCGTGTGAATGAGTTTACTGTAGATTTGGGAGTATTTTAAGGCTTTGAGTCAAGGTATTTTGTCAGGTGCCTTGGCAGAGTCCACATGTCAAACGGGCCATGTATAGTCTGTTCTAAATTCTACATTTGTAGGGGCGCCTGGGTGGGCCCGTTAGTTAAACGTCCGACTTCGGCTCAGATCATGATCTCACAGTTCATGAGTTCGAGCCCCACGTTGGGCTCTGTGCTGACCGCTCAGAGCTTGCAGACTGCTTTGGATTCTGTGTCTCCCCTTCTCTCTCTGCCCCTCCCCTGCTCATACTCTATCTCTCTCTCAAAAATAAACATTAAAAAAAATTTTTAATTCTACATTTGTAGACCTGTGACCAGATTTATAGATCTGTACCTGGAAACAGTCCCTGCATTTAAAATAATATCTACATACAAAGCAATCCAGTGTTATAACTCATAGAGTCACAAATATTAATGACCTTCTCTTATATAAACCATGATCCCAGCCAGAACCACCAAGATCAGAATATTTACACGCCAGCAATAGTAACTTATAAACACAACACACACACACACACACACACACACACACACGCACATGCACACGCACACACTGCTTAAAGAACAGTGCTTAGGGAAATTCTCCATTTATTGAGTGTCACTGAAATTGTGCAATATCTTTGCTGTTTACTTTTGTTTGGGATAGCCATCATGGTGGGTATGGCTGTCTATTGGAGGAGCAGAAAAGATATGCTTGTGGCAATCAGAAAGTTTGAAGGTTTTTCAAGTTACAGAAAAATGGACCTGAATGCATCTGAGAGATACAAACCAAAACCACAAGGTATCACTTCACATCCATCAGGATGACTACTATCAAAAACAAAACAAAACAAAAAATAAAACAGGTGTTGGTGAGGATGTGGAGAAATTATAACCCCTGTGTACTGTTGATGGGAATGTATGATGCAATTACAATGCAAAACAGTATGAAGTTTCCTCGAAAAATTAAAAAACGAACTACCATATGATCAGTAACCTACTTCGGGTATAAACCCAAAATAACTGGAAGCACACCTATGCTCGTAGCAGCGCTATTCACAATAGCCAAGAGGAGGAAGCAACTCAAGCGCCCGTGGACGTATGAATGGATACACAAAATGTGGTACAGACACGTAACAGAATATCCTTCGGCTTTAAAAAGGAAGGAAATACTGTCACATGCTACAACATGGGTGAACCTTGAGGACATTATGTTAAGTGAAATAAGCCAGCCACAAAAAGAAAAATACAGTATGATTCTACTTATATGAGGTATCTTTAAGTAGTGAAAGTCATAGAAACAGAAGTAGAATGATGGTTATTAGGGGCTGGGGGGAGGGAATGTGGGTAGTATTGTTCAACGGACAGAGTTTCAGATTTGCGAGATGAAAAAGTTCTCGACATCTGTTTCATCACAACATAAATATATTTAACACTACTGAACTGTATACTTAAAAATAGGTAAGACGGTAAATTTATGTCCTGTGCTTTTTAAATCACAATTTTAAAAAAAGGCCCCGGAAACACTGAAGTGTGTGCGGCTGGCGCTGCGTGTGATGTCAAACCAGTTGCAAAAAGTGCACGGCAGCCATTTCTGGAGATACCAGCTACACAGAGAAGTTTCCAGACACAGAGCTTATCCTGGTTGTGTGTGAGTTTCACAGAAGATTCTGACCATTTTGCTAGTTAGCTATCAAGGATTTGTTAGATTCCTCTCAACGGTACCTTCAATTAAGAGATGCGCACATAGTTTTCCAACTTGCGGGGTAACGGTGGGTGGCCCTTCTTCCTTCTGAAGGAACGTGGGGAAACTAGGTGCTGAGGGCCCAGGACTGAGGCTGAGATTCTGAGGAAGAAGCTCCACTCTGGTTAAGAACAGCCTCTGTGTCCAAGTCTAACAATGGCTCGATTCTGGTTTCATGTTCTGAAAAATGTGCTCTGGGGATGGGAGGTGCCCCGCCAGGCTGCCCACTGTGGCAGCATCAACAGAAGAGTCTGTGTTTGACATGGCGGCAGCTCAGTGTCCAGGTGCCTGAGGTCTGGAGGGACACTGAGCAGAGGGCACAGCCCCAAGGGCCACTTCAACAGTGCCCCATCCAAGGGAGTTGGGGATCAGGAACAAAGGGATCGTGGGCTGCAGCCTTACTTCCAGCTCGTCGATAGGACTCTCAAATTAAGTGTCAATTTTTTTCCTGGAAGTAGGTGTATCAGAACAAATAAAGTTATTAAAATAATAAAATCATGCAAAGCTGAAACACGAGATGGAGGCATCGAATAACAGATCGAACCAGGACCTTTAAGGTCCCTTCTAATCCTGAGAGCTGAAGCCTGTATAACGTCTGTCCTCCGCAGCCCCTGGCATTCACAGAACTGCTCGGCCTTCCTTTCGGGACACTGCCTTTCAGTATGACTCTCGCTCCCTGCCCCCTCCAATCTCCCCAAGAGAGAATGAGAGCACCTGGAGGGCTGAGGTTTGTTTTGGTCTGGTTCACCACCGTGTCCCCAGAGCCTAAAATTCACAACCTATGCTGCTCAGGATGGAGATCACATTTGTTTCTGTTCCTAAGCATTGCATGGTTTCTTCTTTTTCTTCTTCCCAAGAAATGTACTTATGTGAAAGGTATTACATCACAACCCACTTCCTAGAGAAGGTATACAGATTTAAAGATGACATTACTAATTCATATGAAAACACCTATGCATCTAAAAGTCATTCTGGGGTCGCTTGGGGGCACCTGGCTGGCTCAGTCAGTAGAGCATGCAACTCTTTTTTTAAAATAAAGTTTATTTTTATTTATTGGGGTGGGGGGGAGAGAAAGAGAGAAAGAGAGAGAGAGAGAGACAGAGAGACAGAGAGACAGAGAGAGAGAGAGAATCCCAAGCAGGTTTTGCACTATCAGCACAGAGTCCAACACAGGGCTCAATCCCATGACACATGAGATCATGATCCGAGCCAAAATCGAGAGTTGGACACTTAACCAACTGAACCACCCAGGCACCCCTAAAGCATGCAACTCTTGATCTCCAAGTTGTGAATTCAAGCCCCACGTTGGGCATAGAGCTTACTCCAAACAATCAATCAATCAATCAACAAATAAACGAAAAGTCACTCAGACCAAGTTCCCAGAACAATGCCAATATTCTCTAATAATGGCATGTTTTACAAGTAGGGAGCATCTTGATTATTGACAGAGATCAAAGAAAAGCAAAATGTTACCTGGATGAGCAGTGATTTGGAATCCCTTAAAGATCCACCTGCTGTTTTAGATAACGGCTTTCCTTTTATTTTGCATTCTTTTGAAAATGTTTTCAAGGTGTCTTCAAATTCAGCAAAATCTAAATACTATAAAAAAGAACATAAGTGTATATACATTTCTCTATTTTAACATCAACAAAGTAACTGCCTTTGAAGTAACTATACCAGCTCCGTGTTATCACCAATTCATAACGGGGTTAATCTTTGGGAGAATTTGGGATCCAGCTTACAATTTACTTGGTTGACACACATGCCAAGAGCCTAGAAAGACAGTATCATAGAACATGCTTATTTACAGAAAATAAATTTGTTTTCAGGAAAAAAAAAGTGAGCTGCACGATTCATTACCATTATTAATAGAAACAAAATGATGTGTGCAGCAGTCTGAAAAAGGCAAAAGTGATCTTTAGAAGGCCTGATGGCTTTGGGTCTAGTAGGTCTCTGGGAATCTGCTACTTGAAACAGGCACTAGAAATGCCTGCCCTTAAGAACAGAAGATAAAAGATGGGCAATGTCGGCAGTGACCTTGGAGCACGGCACTAAAGCTCACTGCCTGTCTCGAGACGCCCCTCTCCTTTGCCTTCCCCACCATGTACTCAACCGTCGTCCTCCACACTCCTCTGCCCTCCTTCTCAGTTTGTGGCAGTCGCCTCCTGCCACCTCCTCGGGGTAGGCTACTTCCCCAGGCCCTGTCCACAACCCATTGCTGTGATGGCTTTAAGAATTTATTCATGAGATGGGGCTCCTGGATGGCTCAGTCGGTTGAGCGTCCGACTTCGGCTCAGGTCATGATCTCACGATTCATGGGTTCGAGCCCCGCGTCGGGCTCTGTGCTGACAGCTCAGAGCCTGGAGCCTGCTTCGGATCCTGTGTCTTCCTCTCTCTCTGCCCCTCCCCCCGCTCATACTCGGTCTCTGTCTCACAAATAAATGTTAAAAAAATTTGTTTTAATAGTAAAAAATTTTTTGAAAAAATAATTTATTCACGAGCACACCAAAAAATGACTAAGCTTCATTTCCGGGATAGATGCCTTGCTCCACTGCCGTGGCTCGCGGTGCCTACTGGACGGTTAATCACAGAATAAAACAGCAGCTGCGGTTTCTTAAGCACCATCGACGTGCTAGCCCCGTGCTAAAAGCAGTAGAGAATATATAAAAGCACAGGGTGTGGGTCCTGTCCTTCAAAAGCTTTCATTGTAGCAAACCTAAATGTCCATTCATAGGTAACAAGTTAAGTAGACGCGGCCACTCGATTTGAAATATTCAACAGCATTAAAAAGTATGAGGCAGATCACAGGAAGGCAGTCACACTATACTACTGTGGGTGCAGAAAAGCCAAGCTTCAGAACAACATGTACGACAGCATATTCCATTTTGTAAAGCAAACTATAGACATGTACATGTATTTTGCATATTCACTGAAAAAAAGTCTGGAAAAATACACTAACCCATTAACAGTGGTCGCTGCAGGAGTAGAACAGGGTAATGAACTTTTTACATTTCCACATTGTTTGCATCTTTACCGTGAGCACATGTTACTATTATAATTTTCTTTAAAGAAATCTTTTCAAGTGACTTTAAGATTTCAATTTAGTTATGAAAACCAATAATACATATATAATGGAAAACAGAGAACTCTAATGTAAGGATAGAAAACACATTTATTATAAGACACTATAAAATGTGCTGCATTATAAAACATGAGTTTTCAAGGTCTTTTTTTCTGTGACCTGTGTGTGGCAAAACATACCTCTTTCACTAGTGCAAGTAATTCTGATTCGTGAGCCAGAACGTCCCCCATATTGAACGGTTACTGTTAATTCTCACGGCAGCAAAAACCTCTACAAGGCAAAAGCAGAAGATAAAAGCTTTCACTACAATCATCTGTGAAGTCATAAAAAGATGGCTGTGGTGGGCAGAATAATGGCCCCCCATTCTAACCCCCAGAGCCCCTATGTCGAGTTGCACATGGAATTAAGGTTGCTAATCAGCTGACCTTAAAATAAGGAGAGTATCTATGATTACCTGGTGGGCCCAGTGTAATCACCATGATCCTTATAAGGAGACAAGAGGGTCAATGTCAGAGTGATGCACTGCTGGCCCTGAAGATGGAGAAGGGACCCCACACCAAGGAATGAGTGCAGGCAGCCTCTAGAAGCTCGAAAAGGCAAGGAACAGACTCTCCTCCGGAGCCTTCAGAAATGAACAAGCCCTGGGCCACCAGGGGGCTCAGTCAGTCGAGCGTCCGACTTGGGCTCCGATCACGAACTCCCAGTTTGCAAGTTCAAGCCCCACATCGGGCTCTGTGCCGTTAGCACGGAACCCGCTTCAGATCCTGTCTCCCTCTCTCAAAAATAAACATTAAAAAAAAAAAAAAAATGAACAAGCCCTGTGAACACCTGGATTCTAGCCCAGGGAGACCCATTTTGGGCTTCTGACCTCCAGGTCACTAATTTTATGGTAACTTATTACAGCAGCACTAGGAAATACAGAGGCTAAAGTCCGACGTAATTCCTTCTTCTATGACAACTACTTAAAATGAGTGTGAACATGGGCTAGAAGGCGGTGTAAATGAGAATCAAGGCTTGCTAATGGATTGGGGACGATTATTTTTCTAATGTGCCATAGTGTGGTATATGTAATTCAAACGATCAAGACCACAAAGCACATTTTAGAACAAAACAAAATTTGATAAGATTCATTCACTTAAGAAGGACATGCATTAAAATTAATCTGATATAAATAAACACAGAGTCACCAATTCCTCACACAGCCTCCAAGTAAAAAATAGTAACCGGGGGCACCTGGGTGGCTCAGTTGGTTAGGTGTCCAATTCTTTTTTTTTTTTTTAATTTTTTTAATGTTTTTATTTATTTTTGAGACAGAGAGACAGAGCATGAGTAGGGGAGAGGCAGAGAAAGAGAGGGAGACACAGAATCCAAAGCAGGCTCCAGGCTCCGAGCTGTCAGCACAGAGCCTGATGCGGGGCTCGAACTCATGGACTGTGAGATCATGACCTGAGCCGAAGTCGGACGCTCAACCGACTGAGCCACCCAGGCGCCCCTAGGTGTCCAATTCTTGATTTCGGCTCAAGTCATGAGCTCGCAGTTGTGAGATCGATCGAGCCTTGCATTGGGCTCCATGCTGGGTTGAAGAAGCCTGCTCAAGATTCTTCCTCTCCTTTTCTCTCCCTCTCCCTCTGCCCCCCCCACTGCACATGCACACCCATTCTCTTAGAAAGAAAGAAAGAAAGAAAGAAAGAAAGAAAGAAAGAAAGAAAGAAAGAAAAGAAGGAAAGAAAGAAAGAAATCCGTAATGTTTCTGGAAGACCATAATCATTTAGCCTCACAGTAATGGAGGAGGAAGTGATACATATTTTCACAAGTGTTAAGGTTCACGTGCTAGAGAATTTATTAGGTCAGTTTGTCTTTGTTTTTTGTTTTCTTTTAGTTACATGTAAGGATGCACAACGCCTATGTACATGTCCAAATGTTTAAATAAACAAAACGCTGCAAACGTTTTGAAGAAGTACTTTCTACTTTTTCTGTCCCCAGGTGTGCCCAAAGCAGCCACTCCCTGAGCCGCAGCCCCAGGCTCTTCACCCACACTGGGTGCCCATAACCAGGGGAATGAAAAAGCCTGTGCACTAATACTAACTACCCACTCACTGGCACCTGATCTGGGGCAATCACCGAAACTCGGAGTCTCTTTCATCTGTGAAATAAAGTGGAGAATTGACCAGATCTCTTCTATTACTAAGAACACACGATTCTGTTAACATTACATCTGCCCATTACAGTGCCTTTGATTTGAATTATTTGAGCGTAAGTCGGGCAGATTAAATTTAGTAACTTGCCCCGTTTTCATTCTCTGTCTCACCATCATCTTGTGGCCCCATCTTTCCCAATGTATGGGGACGCAATCTCCCGTTCCCTCTCTCCCTACTTCAGTTGCTAGCCTATTGACAAGTGATCTTTCCTCTCCTGCTTAGGACCCTCCTCGGGTACCACCACCCTCCGGACCAAGGCCACGCTCCTTACGCCCACCTCTCAAAGGCTACACAGCTTGGCCTCCCACACTCTCCTTTGCTCTGTGAACTTGAGGTACAAGGGCCACAGAGTGGCCGCACCCACCGGACGCCCACAGCCCACTCCTGCCTTCTCTCTGCACTTCCTGCAGACACCCTCCAGGGACTCCCATCTCATTCAGGTCTCTTCTAAATGTCACCTCCTCAGAGAGCTTGCCCTGACTACCCTTTCTAAGGGGTGAGCCCCATCACTTCTAAGTCTTCCGTCCTGCTTTATTTTTCTCAACAGCACTAACCACCATCTGACTCGAACACCCATCTGCTTAAGTACCGCTCGCTGTGGATTCAGGAGCTGCAGCCCTCGGCGTGCCCGGGGCCCAGGCCAGTGCCTGGCACACTGTAGTTGCTCAAAAACAACGAACGGAAGTAATTTCAGATGTGAGGAAAAGACAGCAAGAAGGGGACAGAGCCTGGAGAAGAGGGGTGTGGGGCTCTTTTAGACAGTGTGGGCAGAGAAGGCCTCCCTGGGAACGTCTGGGTGGAGACGCGAGGACGTGAGCACTCCCGGATCCGGGGAGAGGCGTCTGCAAGCGTGGAGGCCACAGGGCGCTGAGGACCGGGGTGGGGAGAAGCGAGGCAGACACAGGAGGCCTGGAGGCGCGGGCCAGGTCAGACAGGCCTTGTGTGGGCGAGCGGCCTGAGCGTGGTGGGAAGCCCCGAGAGGGCCCTGAGGAGGGACTGCCAACCCCGATTTACATTTCCCAACAGCAGCGTCTGCTGCGTGGGGAGAGGCTGAGCGGACCGTGGGCGGAAAGGGGGTCACGGCCGAGCCCGAGCTAGTGACGAGGGGAGTCTGGACGAGCCGAGGGGAACCTCGTGAAGTGTTCGGGTTCCAGACGTGAAAGGGAGAGGTGCACAACCTGCTGATGGACTGGAGGTCGGGGGTGAGGGTAAGAAGGGAAGGAAGACACGCGGGCCTGAGCAGACGCCATCTGCTGAAGTGGGGAGGAAGGGGACAGGGGCCATCTGACAGGTCATCAAGAGCTCTGTTCCGGCCATAGTCTCACAGGCCCACGAGGCATCCCGGCAGGGTGTGGAGAAGGTGGGTGCGTGGGAGCCCGAGTAAAGGGGAAGGTGGGAGCTGGAGATCAGCATCTGGAAACTGTCAGCATAAAGATAGCATCTCAGGAGACAAGGCTCCTACACGGATGGGACTCCTAGGGAGGAGGCGTAGCGGAGAAGAGCTCGGGCCCGTGCCTGAACCCTGGAGCACTCGGGTACCAGGGGCTCAGGGAGACAGAAGCGGCCAAAGCAGTGACTTGTTGGTGGGACACGAGCGGGAGACTGTGGCACCTGGGAGCCAGGGAAGGTGTTCCCCACGCCAACTGCCACTCTGCACGGTCGAGGAACACGTGGGGAGAAGACTCAATCCTTGGATTTGACAACACGGGTTTGACAGCGATGTGGACAAGAACAGTGAGGACAGGTGCCTGAAAGGAAAGGGTTAAAGAGAGAAGTCACAAAGGAGGGACAGGGAGATCTGTCACAACAAGGAGGGAGGGAGTGGTGTCTCAAAGAGATGGGAGGTGTTTTGAGGTAAAGAAACTCATTGACGGCTGGAAGAGAAGGTGGGAACCGAGCAGACTATGGAAACGTGGCAGGATTTCCAGTGCTGAGAATCTGCTTAAGACACATGGACTCGAGGGGCGCCTGGTGGCTCAGTCAGTTGAGTGTCTGACTTTAGCTCAGGTCACGATCTCGAGGTTCATGGGTTCCAGCCCCACGTCAGGCTCTCTGCTGTCAGCACGGAGCCTGCTTCGGATCTTCTGTCCCCCTCTCTCTCTTCCCCTCCCCACTCACACTCTCACGCACAAGGGCTCTTTCTCTCAAAAATAAATATTTAAAAAAAAAAAAAAAAAAGACACATGGACTTGAATCCGAAACCCGGAACCAGTCTGCACAATTTTGCAGTTTTTTCAGCCACTTTCAGCCGTCTGAGTTAGGTGAGCCAGGGTGAGGTTTTTTCTGGAAGAGAGGGAAAAGAGAAAGCCAGTGTAACAGTGATGGAGCACTGAGGCTGGAGGAGGGGGGAGGTGCACAGGGGATCGTAGAGCAGTGAGAAAGTAACAAGGTCAAACACCTGCTTAAGAGGCCCGGGGCCTGAGATCAGCGGCAGAGACACATTCACGTGAGCTTGAAAGAGGAAAAAGTGTGATCAGAATGGAACAGGTGCTTGATCTGGGAGGCGATGCCATATTAGGACATTCGTGGCCACAGCAGGGAGCGGAGAGAAGGAATGGAGGAAGAAGACGCCTGAAAGATGAAGAAAGCAGAGGGGCACTTGGCTGGCTCAATCAGTTAAGCATTTGACTCTTGAATTCGGCTCAGGTCACGATCTCACTGTGAGATCAAGCCCGAGTCGGGCTCTGCACTGACAGTGCAGAGCCTGCTTGGGAGTCTCTCTCTCTCTCTCTCTCTCTCTCTCTCTCTCTCTCAAAACAAATAAATAAACATTAAAAAGAAAAAAAAAGATGGAGAAAGTGGAGTGAGTGGCCAGAATGGGGAAATCTCCAAACCAGAAGGAGAGGAGGTGGAGGGGCAGACAGTGAGCCAGGCGCTACAGCCTTTGAGGGGAAGCTGTGCCCCCAGTAGGTTGGTGGCAGGGAGGAAAGGCCGGGGCACGTGCTTCAAAGGAGCTGGGGGTTTTGACGAAGGGAGACAGTGACGTGGATGTAGCAGGGAGTGCACCTATCCTTCCTGGCACCTGCAGGCCTGCCAGGGACCTGAGGAAACACTGCTACGGTTTGAGGACCACCACCTCCTCAGCCCTTCTCTGGACCCCCGCCCCCTCTGCCCCACAGCAGGCCCACCAGCGGCAAACCTCCGATATCCCCCACACCACATGCTCTTCCACAACTCCAAACCGTCTGTCTGATGCACTCGCCCCACCACAAACTTGGCTCATCAGGGTAACTTAACCCAGAAATGACCTCTTTCAGGAGGTCGGCCATGAACCCCTCCCCTTCCTTCCCTATCAAGGAAATACTCTCTCCTCTGAACTCTACATTTACCTCTACTGCTATACCTATCACCCTGTCTATAAAGGCAGGCAGGTGGATTTAAATTTGATGTCTCCAGAACCTAACGGAGCCCGGTAGGCATCACAGACACCCAAGATATTTACAAACAAATGATGTCCAAGCAGAGAGAACAGAATTTTGAAGACCAGAGAACAAGAGAACGTTGTTGTTTTTGAGAACGCAAGCTCTTCCTACCTCAGGGCCTTTGCACATCCTCTTCTCGCTGCTTACAACACTTTCCTCCTCTTTCTTCACCTGGCTAATCCCTGTGCTTATAAACATCACTTACTCAGAGAAGTTCTTCAAGACCACTATTTGAATGAGATTCTGCTGTGATGATCTCTCAGTGAATGTGAGCCACTGTTGGGTATTCTATTACTCTGACATCTTGGAAATGAGAATTTCATCTAAACCTTTATATCATAAAAAGTTCACTTTAGGGCCGCCTGGGTGGCTCAGTCGGTTGGGTGGCCGACTTCGGCTCAGGTCATGATCTCACAGATCGAGTTCGAGCCCAGCGTCGGGCTCTGTGCTGACAGCTCAGAGCCTGAAGCCTGTTTCAGATTCTGTGTCTCCCTCTTTTTGACCCTCCCTCGTTCATGGTCTGTCTCTCTCTGTCTCAAAAATAAATAAACGTTAAAAAAAATTTTAAAAAAGTTCACTTTAAGGGTTTACTGTATGCCAGGCAACATGCAAGATGCTTCACATTTAATTGTCACAACAAAACTGAGAGATGAATATAATTTATATTATTTTACAGATGAGGTAACTGAGGCTCAAACAGGTTGAGATGCTCCCAACAATCCAGCCAGTAAGTGACAAAAGTACGAATTTAAGTCCAGACCGATATTAACCACTACACAAGTACTACCCAAAACGCTGGGACCACCTCAATCAGGATCGCCTGGGATGCTTCTGCAAATGAAAATTCCTAGCGCCACCCTGATCTTAACTGGACACCATGGCAGCACGATGCCCAGAAACTGATTTAAACAAACTCCCCGGATGACTTTTATGCACACTCAAGTTTAAGAACCACTGCTCTACTTTATGCAGAAACTAGACAAAACTTCTTCAGCCATTCTTGAGGATTGCTTCTTAATTTCCACAGAATAGGGCTCTAGGACCTACAAGCTGATCGAATAAGGCGAAGGCTATGGGATTTGTCTGGAAGACGAAATTGCAGTGTTAGCATCCTAGTTTGGCTTAGACTGGATGAAGTCTGGAGAGGAGGTTAGCTGATGCAGATAACAGAGCGGATGGATCTAAAAGCCCCAGGCTACCCGCTCGTGCCGCCACTACCCAGCTGGACGACCGGCGGCCCCTTCCAAGTTCGGTCCACTGCAGCACAGATCAGAGACTACTTGCGGGAAGCGGCTGGGCCCGTCCTCGGTTTGTCCAGGAGGCCGCCTCGGGCCCACGCCAGAGTAAGAGCCCAGGACGGCCGACCAGAAGTGGGGGCGTTCGGCAGCGGCTGCCAAGCTGACTTTCCTCTGGGGCGAGGGCTCCGCAGAGCTTCGGCCCTCGGGCCCCACCACTGCTCCTTTCCGCCCGGGGATGGCAGGCTCCAGGGCGGCCCGACCGCATCGGAGGAGGCGCTTACCTGCTGCACGGCCGCGGGCGCCCGCGCCAAACCCGCTCCGCCGCCACTTCTCCAGCTGTCGCCCAGGCAACCGGCGCCGCCAGTTCGACGTCACGTGGGGGCGGTGCAGCCAATCACGGGACGCAGCCGGCGCGGAGCATCCTGGGAGGAAAGGCGGGCGATTCGGGAGCTGGGGCTCCGAGGCCTCCCGGCGGCGGAAGTGAAGCGGGATTTCGCGGCGCGGCGGCCGCTGTGTGAGGCTCGCTGTGGGGTGGCGTCCCCTGTCCTCCTCTCCACGACTTCCCGTTCGTTCATTTCCACACGCGCGGTGCTTGGCGCTCTGCCCGGCTCTGGGGATGAGCCGACTGGGCTCAATACCTAACTTCAAGGAGCTCGTTGTATCCCGGGAAAAACAAAACCGGCCAGAGAATACAATACAGAGTGGTGTTCGTGGAAAAACAGGTGTTACTCCCGTTCGCAGGAGCGACTCAGAGTTACCTTGGAACCAAAAATGTCGCCCCAAATCTGCCTACGCTTCACCCTTCCACCCCGCTGCAGCACTTTCTGGGAATTTTAAGAAACTTCCCCCGCCCCACGTGAAATTTTGGTTTTCAAAAATAGAACAGCGCAAATCCTCCCTCTCCTTGCACGTGGTGCTTCCGGGCTCAAGTTAAACAGCACTGAAAGAGCACCTGCCAGTCTCCAGCTCAGCTGGAGGGTGGGGAGGTGGCTGGAGACATGACCTTCCAGGCACTGAGGCTCTGTAGTGGGAGTCTTCGTGTTTCCACCTCATGCTTCCAAAAAGACGGCCAAGGCCAGAGTCAGGGAAGAGTCATGGAGAAGGTAGGTGAGCTTTATTTTAAAGAAGCCCTAAGATGGTCTGTGGCCACCATCTCCCTGGCCTCCAGCCCTGCCACTGCTCTTCTGGGATCTGAGATTGCCTTCAAAGAAAAGCTATATTTGGCAGGAAGAGAAATCCTGTCCATGTAATATGTATTGAAAATAAATGTCAGGATGCCTGGGTGGCTCAGTGGGTTAAGCTTCTGACATCAGCTCAGGTCATGATCTCACGGTTTGTAAGTTCCAGCTGAGCTGGGCTGTGCTGACAGCTCAGAGCCTGGAGTTTGCTTCGGACTCTGTGTCTCCCTCTCTCTCTGCCTCTCCCTTGCTCATGCTCTGTCTCTGTCTCTCTCTCAATAAACATTAAAAAAAATTTTTTTAATAAAAAAAAATAAATCTCCCATTCACAGTAAGTTAACATTTGTCAGTTCACTGTGTGCCAAAGGTCGTCAGACAAAATATAGAACACTTAAATTTTTTTAAACGTTTTTTTAATTTTAATTTTAATTTTTGAGACAGAGAGAGACAGAGCATGAGCAGGGGAGGGGCAGAGAGAGAGGGAGACAGAATCTGAGGCAGGCTCCAGGCTCTGAGCTGTCAGAACAGAGCCCGACGTAGGGCTCGAACTCAGGAACTGTGAGATCATGACCTGAGCCAAAGTTGGACACTCAACCGACCGAGCCACCCAGGTGCCCCTAGAACACTTACATTTTAAATTTGGATTTCAGATAAGTTTTTAATATAAGTATATCCCAACTATTGGTTTATTTTAATGTATATACAGGACATTATATTGGCCTGTATTTTTATTTGCTAAATATGACAACCCCATGTGTGCCCAGCATTGTGCTAAGTGAATTACATAAATTATTTAATTCACACCACATCCATGAGATGGATAATATTTTCAGAATTGTATAGATTAATGTTGTACTTTACCTGAGGTAATGTACATGCTGATGTCTGATCTGGGGTGCTTTCTATTGCAGTAAGCTAAATCATATCAGTCTCTTTGTCCAAGTTTTGTCTTTGACAAGATAAATAACAGGAGGTACAGAGAGGTTAAGAACTCAGAGTTCGCACAGCAGGGGAGTGGTGGAACCGGACCAAATCTAGGTCCTCGTGCCTTTGAACCCTGGGCTCTAGGCTACAATAAATACCACTCCTGTTTTGCATTTGCCTTCTGGGTGCATTTGCCTGACTTCCAGGATTATGGTCATTGTGGTGGCTATTATCTTTGTCTGCCCATCACCTCTGTCCCTCCTGGTAATACACCTGACCACGGGGTTGGGCACACAGCTGGGAATGGACTAATCTTACCCTGCATCTCTGACCATGGTGATTGGCCCAGGATGGGCATGTGATTCAAGCTAAGCCAATGAGAGTCTTTCCGAGGCATTCTTCTGTTGAATTGTGTTCAGGTTATTGTAAAATGAGATTCCAGGGTAGCCTTATAACCATGTCCTTTGTCACATAAAAAAGCCTGAGAAAATGAAGCTGTCACCCAGAGAGATGCAAAGAGAAGATGCTGGGATTGTGAAATCACTGGGTCCAGACTCTGAGTTCCATAGAGCTCTTCTCGTTCCTACAGCAGCTCCAGCAGCCCTCCAATCAACCAAATAGTTTTCTATTCAGACGGATTCAAATTGGGTTTCTGTCACTTGCAACCCAAAGAATCCTGTTGTAGACATAATTTCTGTATATGTCATATCAACTCAAAGTGCCTTCAACAAGGGGATTTGTTATTAATTAAAAATGTCAGGCTAATTTTCTTACAATAAACTCAGAGGTAGCTTCTTACGATTACCTCAAGTTGTCAAGGATCTAGGTTGGTTTCTGACTTGTACCTTTGTGATTGTGGGTGATACTGGAACAAGCAGATATGACTTGAAACAGTAGATAAATTGCTATCATTCTTTATACTTTAAGAATTTCTTCAATTCCTTGAACACTTGTGTGATACAAGCACTAAATTGGAAAAAAAAATGTCAATGTGATATGTCCTGGTATGAGTACAAAGAATATTTTTGTCACAAAGGCAAACTGCTTCCCTCTGAAGTGCCATCTGGGCAGTGCCCATGTTGAGTCTGCTCTGTATATCCACGAGTTCAGAGCAGTACGGTAAACCAGTGCCTCCCCTTCCCAGTTCTTAGGCCTACCAAGACATCCCACTGGTTTTTTTCTTGACAACTCCAGTTTTCCCAAAGTGCCAGTGCACCCACAATGACTTTCTGGTGCCTGGATGGCTCAGTTGACTAAGTGTCTGACTCTTGATCTTGGCTCCAGTTATGATCTCACAGTTCGTAGGACTGAGCCCTACGTTGGGCTCTGCTGACAGTGTGGAGCCTGCTTGGGATTCTCTGTCTCCCTATCTCTCTGCCTCTCCCCTGCTCATGCTCTTTTTCAAAATAAATGAAATGAAATGAAATGAAATGAAATGAAATGAAATGAAATGAAATGAAATGAATCTGTATAAACCCATCACTCCAATTGTAGGATTATCAAAATGTTGCTGCTGGGAAAAACTCAACCCCAAATTCAATTCTTGGAATATGCACAATACTTCAGGGGAGCTAACCAAGCTTTCCCTGAAAATAAAAGGGACTGGCTGAGTTCTGCATTCGAGGGACAAATCTGAGCCATCTGCAGCCCTTCTATGGACCTTAGCCCTTGAACACCTTGGGGGTGGGAGGCCACACATCTCTGTGCCATGCTACACAGTTCTTTTTTTTTTCCAGTTTCAAACATTTTAATTTTTTATTGAATTATAATTGGCATACAATATTATATTAGTTTCAGTGTACAAGAGAGTGATTCGATATTTTTATACATTACAAAATGCTCATCACAATAGGTCTAGTTACCATCTGTCATTATACAAAGTTATCACAATATTTAAAAAAAAATTTTTTTGGGGCGCCTGGGTGGCGCAGTCGGTTAAGCGTCCGACTTCAGCCAGGTCACGATCTCGCGGTCCGTGAGTTCGAGCCCCACATCAGGCTCTGGGCTGATGGCTCGGAGCCTGGAGCCTGTTTCCGATTCTGTGTCTCCCTCTCTCTCTGACCCTCCCCCGTTCATGCTCTGTCTCTCTCTGTCCCAAAAATAAATAAAAAACGTTGAAAAAAAAAAAAAATTTTAAGTACTCTCTATATCCAACATGGGGCTTGAACTCACGACACTGAGATAAACAGTTGCATGCTCTACCAACTGAACCAGCCAAGAGCCCCCAAATTATTACAGCATTATTGATTATATTCTCTATGATGTACATTGCGTCCCTGTTATTTATTTTATAACTGGAAGTTTGCACCTCTTAATTCCCTTCATTTATTTGGCCCATCCCCCCACTTCCCTCCCCTCTGGAAACCACCAGTTTGTTCTCTGTATCTCTGAGTTTGTTTCTGTTTTGTTCTGTTTCTTCATTTGTTTTTGCTTTTTAGATTTCACATATAAGTGAAATCATATGGTATTTGTCTTCCTTTGTCTGACTTATTTTATTTTGCAGAATACCCTCCAGGTCCATCCATGTTGTCGCAAATGTCAAGATTTCATTTCTTTTTATGGCTGAGTAATAGTCCATTGAATATATATATACCACATCTTATCCATTCATTTGTCTGTGAACACTTAGGTTGCTCCCATATCTTGGCAATTACATACGGGTACATATATCTTTTTGAATTAGTGTTTTCATTTCTTCAGATAGATACCCAGACGTAGAATTGCTGAATCACATGATAGTTCTGTTTCCAATTTTTGCGGGAACCTCCAACATACGGTTTTCCATGATGGCTGCACGAATGTACATTCCCACCAACAGTGCACTTGGGTTCCCTTTTTTCCTTGCCAACACTTGTTATTTCTTATCTCTTTGATAATAACCATTATGACAGGTGTGAGGTGGTATCTCATTGCGGTTTTGATTCGCATTTCCCTGATGTTTAGTGATGTGGAGCATCTTTTCCTGTGCCTGTTGACCATCTTTTATGTCTTCTTTGGAAAAATGCCTCTTTTCAGGTCCTCTGCCCATTTTTTAATAGGGTTTGCCTTTTTGTTATTCAGTTGTCTGAGTCCTTTACATATGTTGGGTATCCACCCCTTATCAAGTTTGTAAGTATCTTCTCCCATTCAGTAAGTTGCCTTTTGGTTTTATTAATATTTTCCTTTGCTGTGCAAAAGCTTTTTAGCTTGATGTAGTCCCATTTGTTTATTTTCTTTTTCTTTTGTTGCCGTTGCTTGAGAAAGCAGATCCAAAAGTGACACAGCTCTAAAATGAAGTCATCTTTGCAGCTGTCGCAGGCAACTGCCTGGCCTCTCTCTCTACTGAAGGGCAAATAGCTGAAACCACACACAGAGGAACTGTGTCAAAACCCCCGAAGAGAATGAATCGGATGAGAGGGTGAAGCCACCTAAATTAAGCCCTTAAGGCTGACCCACTCAGACAAACCTGGCAATCAGCTGGATTGACTTTATCTCGGAGCTCCAACAGGGGGAGTTCAGACCAAGAGCATGTTTCTGAGAAAGCACAGGGCCTGGATCTAATCAGCAGGTTGGAGGAGGAACGTACTGAAATACCGAGCGCAAATCAAAAGATGGGCTACTGCCAACCCACTGCCTGGGCAAAAAAAAAAAAAAAAAAGTCCTTCCAGGAAAGTTGGGTTTTGTCACTGTCCAAAACTCATGATGTATGGGGGATTCGGATACATCTGTCTTCCCAGCTCAGAGTCCATGCAGAGGTGGCGGAACTGGATTTTGGTCCGCAAGGGTCGCTTGATTTCGTGGAAAGAGAGCATACCCAAGTGGGAATACACATCCCCATCCCCTAAGGGAGTTATCAGTGAGCAGGAAAGCAGGGGAGTCCTGACAGTGGGTGAGGCCGGAGTCTTGGAGTCCATCTTGGCTTCGAGTGCCAGGTTTCCTTGCCCTGTCCCAGAGGTGTGACTTACATCATAGTCCCCAACTGTCATGTGGACTTGATGAAGCTGGCAAAAAGACGCGGGCTATTTGGACTTCCAGAGGGGCATCTGGGTGGCTCCGTTGGTGAAGCGTCCCACTTTGGCTCAGGTCACGACGTCATGGTT
The DNA here is from genome assembly GCF_024362965.1 of Panthera pardus. Classification (NCBI taxonomy): domain Eukaryota; kingdom Metazoa; phylum Chordata; class Mammalia; order Carnivora; family Felidae; genus Panthera; species Panthera pardus. Next base: position 8,537,798 of record NW_026526655.1, read on the forward strand.
CGTGGGTTCGAGCCCCGCATCGGGCTCTGTGCTGACGGCTTGGAGCCTGGGGCCTGCTTTGGATTCTATGTCTCCCTCTCTCTCTACCCCTTGCCCACTCACACTCTGTCTCTCTTTCTCAGAAATAAACATAAAAAAAATTTTTTTTAATGGACTTGCAGAAGAGCAAATCTGGGACAAGATTTTTTTTTTTTTTTTTTTTGAGTAGACTCTATACCCAACACGGGTCTTGAACTCACAACCCCGAGATCAAGAGTCATATGCTCTACCAACTGAGCCAGTCAGGTGCCCCATGGAAGCAAGATCTTTTCCAAGCAAGTGTACATCTGCAAGAGACTGGTGGGACTCACAGCAGCTGGTGTTCATAGATAACAGACGCTTAAGGTGCTTAGGAGTATCGCCAGCTTCTAAGCAAGCTTAAAAATGCACACTGCACGGCATGTGATGTGAGCACAGAGTATAAATGCTAAAGTGACCGCATCTGGGTGGTTTCCCGGCTGTTGACACATCTCGAGAACCAGCAAGACAAGGCACACGGAATGTCTTTAGTCTTGTGGCTGTCCCTGGCGTTTGGATGGGATGCTGCAGAAGGAGTTCTTGTGAGCCACTAAGCACGCCCTGACCTCCTCTTGCCTTAGCCTAAACACCAGTGCTTTCCCTTGTGACCGTTGCTCTCCTGGTGAGACCTCCATACAGACCAGAAAGGAGTGTGAGACGGCGATAACTGAGCCACAAGATAAAATAGTTGATTCATCTTCATAAAAGGAATAATTCCTGATGATGGAAAGTGCACACAGTCACATTAAATCTCCCTTTTTACCCTTCTCCTCATCATTAGCAAATGATCCATGAGCTCAGCTGAACCTGAGGTCAAGGGCAGGAGGTAGAACTTCTGTCTGGCCCTGGGACCAAAAGCCTTTCGCTGCTGACAGACATACGAAGCCAAAAGTGAAACTACGGGCGGTGAGGGGAGAATGTGTATGGACTGGCCGCTGGCTTTCGAAGTGCGGTCCCCAGAGTGGCCTCGGCAGCGTCACCTGGGAACCTGTTGGACGTGCACCTTCTCTGGCCCCACCCACACCTGCTGACTGCGGAGCTGCGGGCGCTGGGCGCCGCGAAGGGGCTGGGACGGCGCTGGAGCGCAGGGGCAGCGGGGAGAGCGCGCGAGGCCGGCCCCGCGGACAGAGCGGGCTGCGGGGGGGGGGGTGGTGCGGGAGCCCGGACTGCGGGGGGTAGACCCCCAGCCGACGGTCAGCTCAGGGAAGGGTGGGGTCAGCCGGGGCCCTGGGGTAGAGCAGCAGGGGAGCGGCCGTCCACCCGGACCTGGGCCTGGGCGGGGCGGAAATCTGGCTCCTGCCAGGCCCCAGGCGCACCCCCTCCGCCCCACCCTCGGGCGGTCACTTCCAGGAACCCGGACTCCGGCTGTGCCAGCGCAGCGGTCGGGCGCGCAGAGGTTCCCAGAAATCGCGCGCGCTCTGGAGTGGGGACCGGGCCGCCCGGGCATCGCTGCTTTCCTCCCATCGGTCGCCCGGGCCGCCCTCCCGTCGCCGCCCCCGGCCCCGGGCCCCCATGCGGGCTCCCCGCTCGCTGCAAGCTCTCCCCCTTTGGCGGGACCGCCTCGCTTTCCCTCCTGCCTCAACTCCTTCAAGTCCAGGGACAGGAACCCCTCTCAAAACGGCTTAAGCCAGCGGCGCCAGGCTGGCGCAGTTGGTAGAGCAATGCGACACTTCTTGGGGTCGTGAGTTTGAGCCCCATGTTGGGTGGCCTTACTTTAAAAAATAAGTTTAAAAAAAAAAGAAAAAAATATATGTATATGTATAAACCCAGCTTAAGCCAAAGGATCTTTGCTGGCTCCCGTCAGCGGCAAGTCAGAGGAGGAGTCCCCCTCCCTCAAAGCTGGAAGGAGGACTCCCGCCCGCCTTTAGCTCTGCGCTTGACGCTCTTCTCTGGGCTCTGCCTTTGGCTCTGTGTGGGAGTGACTGGAAGTCAGTTCTGTCTATGGCTAGGCCCCAAATGGGTGGCCTGCACAGAGCTAAGCCCCAGGGCAGGGCTCTCCCTGGAGTCTGGGGGCCCTGAGTGTCTGATTCCAGTCCTTCCGGGGTGGCTACGCGCGGCCCTTGGCTTTCTAAAACATCTCTGTGTGTATGGGGTAAGGGCTCCTTTGCTGAGCGTGTTCACGCTGATCGCTTGACTTGCAAGGACGACTCCGGGCTCACACAGGCTCACACGGGCTGGGCAGTGGTGGCTCCACCCCGGGGCCTTGGAACTCCCCATCAAGGAGGAGAGGTGGGGGTGGGGGGCACAGACACATGCCCCGGCCTCCAGCTCTGGGACCCCCTCCCCCCTCTTACTGTAAGTCAGGGCAGCGGCCCGGTTCTCTGACTCCAGGCTGGACCAGGTCCCGGGAGGGCCTGCCAAGATCCTGGGGGGAGGTGCCAAAGTCGGCAGAGATTTGGAGTAACGAGCTTGGTAGCAGCATCTTGTCTGGGCTCAGAGGTTTCTGCTAAATAGAGTTAAGTCACCCTTGCTCTGAGTATTTGCAGCCTCTAGGGGCGAAAAAGCTGTCCAGGAAAAGTGATAGGAACCGTGTCCATCCCTTCAGGCTCAGGCAAATATGGCCCAACTGAGGGCCTGGGCAGAGCCAACAGGGGAAGCTCCAGGGACACTGGTGCAAACAGAAGGGGCGTCGTCGTCAAATACTGCAACAGCCTGAGGCCTGGACGGCCGCTCTCTGGGCCCCTCGGCGTCCCAGCCGTCGACACTAACACGTCAAGACTGTGCTCCCCGCTTTGTGACACTTGGCGGCCGCCCTCCAGTTCCACCAGCTGCAGGATACGGTGGGCCCCAGCTCCGACAGGTGCTGTTAAAGCAGAGTCCCAGAGCTCTCTGGGACTGCTGAACAGGGGCTCTGGAGTCAACAGGACCACATGAAAAACACACAGAGAGTGAAAGAAGTCCATCGTGGGGTGGGGGGGGAACTCCTGCTGCCAAGGGACCCTGCAATCCATCGCCTTTGAACACCCGGCTGGGCTGGGGAAGCCTGCGCCCCTTGGACGCAGCTGCTTCCTTCCCCGCGGCCTACTGGCTGGTGATGGGGCGGGGCGGGGGGGGGGGGCATGCTCTGAGTCTGGACGCTTCCCTTGCTGGGCCGTGAAGTGGTGACTTCCGACCAACCACGGCCAGGCTGGAAAGATGACACAGTCTCGTTTGTATGGAGATGCAGGAAATTTCTTTCTCCAGATATTCTGATAGGCTGCGCCCTGGACTTGTTTGGAAGAAATACTTGGCTAAGTCCTTCGGGCTGAGGGTGGGGTGAGGAGCAGACGGGAGTCCGGGGTCTTAGTGTTCCGCCTTCCCAGGAGTCCGGGTGCTGGCCCCAGGGCCTTTGCCTCTGAGCGCTGAGGTGGCTGTGGGCTGTGCCAGACGAGGGGGAGCTGGCACTGACCTGAAGTGCCCTGACAAAGAAGGGGATTGGAGCTGGGGGTGGGAGGGGGGTTGGGGGGGGAGAGAGCCGGTGGGGTGCCACTCTGGGAAACCACGGTGGGGCTAGATCCGTCAGCAGGGGGTTTGGGGGCCAGAAACATCTAATGGAGGGAGTAGCATGAGCAATATTGTGCCCAATTACCCTTCTCCCGTTTCTCCACAGTAATAAAAGCAACCATTTTTAACTGGCCACATGCTGCCAGGTGATTCAACTGTGGCCAAGGGGATGAAAAAAACAGAGACTGCGCGTCCAACATCCGGGATGCGTCCGTCAGGGGAAAGTTATGTCTTCTTTGTTTTCTTCCTCCTTTCTCCTTCCTGACGGCTGGAAACGCAGATGGGTTGTTTGAAGTGCAGGTACCACGTGGGACCTCAAGGTGACCTTGGGGAAGGAGGCCATACGTGATAGCCCTATTGGTTTGGTGAGGCCACCAGAACAAATGATCGCAAACTGGGCGGCTTAAAGCGACGGAAGCATATTCTTTCTCTCGGAAGTGTGTTCTCTCACAGTTCCGGAAGCCAGAAGTCTGAAATCAAGGTGCGGGCGGGGTCGGTTCCTTCCGGAAACTTTCTCCCAGCCTTTGGTGGTTGTGGGCCATCCTCCGCTTGTAGATGCTTCCCTGGCTGCGTCTCATCACGTGGCCTTCCCTCTGCGTCTGTGTCTCAGTGTGTCCTCCTCTCTTCCCATAAGGACGCCGCTGGGTTGAAGGCCTCCCCCTATTCCTGTCTGACTTCCTCCTGGTTACCTGCAAGGATCGTATTTGCAAATAAGGTTACATTCCGAGGTTCTGGGTGGACGTGAACCCTGTGGGGACTCTATTCTGCCCAGTACACAGCACCACAAGGTGGAGGGAGCTTGGGTCCCTGACACTGAGGCACACCAGGCCAGGCTGCTCTAAATGCCTACAGACGTGATGAACAGAGGGAAGCAAACCTCTACCTTATTTAAGCTACTATCATTTTGATTGTCCAGGGAGATCTGTGGTCACTTCTAACTCATGCGAATATAGCCCCTCAGAACCCCTCATGCCATCTACACATTTCTCTTGGGGGCATTCATGAGTGGGGCGCTTGAAAGGAAGCTGAGTTCTCTTTATAATTGGGCACAGGGTGAAAACCCGACACAGCCTGAGGAGGAGAGGCAGCTGACATCCGCCCGGATGATGTGTCTACCGAGAAGCACTTCCTGCGCTGAGCACTCTGATTTGGGAGCACTGAGGAGGGACACAAGCATCCAGGGGGTAGGTCCAGGGGGTGGCATCTGGGGAGGGGTTGTCCTGGGAGCTGGGAGCATCAGGAGGCTGTCACTGCTCAAGGACCCAGCTCTGTCTCTGCTGCCCACCCCAGTCCTCACGGCCCCACGATGTTCCTTGACCTTCTCCATACGTGACCCTGGGGGAGACATAGATTCAAGGCCCTGTCCCGAGAGCCAGTGGGCAGCTGGCGCTGCCCTGCCTGTCTGGTCGCGCAGACCAGCTTGTCTGGACGTGAGCGGGCCCACACAGCCCATCCACTGCACTCTACCTCGAGCAGGTGCCAGAGCATTGTCCTGGGCCAGCTCTGTACCTGAGCTGGAAGGATGGAACTCTGACCCTGCCTGTCTTGTCTGTCTTGACCCAAGGTCAAGGCATACCTAGAGGTGGTCCCGCAAAGACCCACAGATCCCTATATCTCTGGTGGCCACAGGACTAGGCTTAGGGCAGCATCTTTGGGGGAGCTTAGCAGGAGGTGGAGGGAAGGGTGGCCCGGCTGACTGCTGGAACCGAGACTCACTTTGACATGATCTGGACTTGGGCTTCCACACACAGTAGGACCGGGCAGGGAGGCAAGAATGAGCTGCGATGAATCATCACCCTGTCCTGTGCCTCCGTCTCCCCCTTGAGCCTTCCCACGAGATCCCTTCCCGGAGGAACCTACCAAAAGGCTGGTAAATAAACATTCTTGGTTCCAAGAACAGCTGGGGAGGGAGGTGCAAGGGTAGCTCCTTCTCAGCCTTCTCCCTGGAGCGAGCCTGGAAGTGCCGAAGGGGTGCTGGGGTCTGGGGGGTGGCCCTCCCTCTGGGAAGGCGGGGGTGCTGGCTGACCCACCACTGAATCCAGGGGTACTCTGGAATGGCGGTGTAGTGTGGCGGCACTGCCCTGCAGCGTCTAGGCCTTGGTCTGGACCCCAAAGCCCCTCGAGTCTATGCTGTCCGGGCCTTTGGGAGGCCAGGTCTCAGGCCAGGCCAGCTGCGACCACACAACTTCCTGAGCAGGCCTTTTGCCGTGTCCACTCACGGCACCAAACCCAGAACACAGGTCCGGGGAAGGAGCCAAGATGGGGACAGATTTCCTTCCCCCCAACCCCCCCCCCCCCCCCCCACCATCTTGGCCCCAAGAGCCCTCAGGATTCTGGTCTGTCCTGACTCACATTTTCTAGAACCATCTGTGTCATAGAAATGTGTGCGTGCCTCTGGCAATGTTCTTTACTTGCACTTGGAGGCCTGCCTCGCTCTGGATTCTCTAATCGGGGGCTCCTGGGGCCGGAACCACAGTGGAGCCCAAGCTCCGGGTGAGGCCCTGTCCTGGGAGGCTGCCTGGCCCCCGGCCCTCCATAGCCTCCACTCCCTCCCTCCGGGAAGCTGTGAGAGCTGCAGGCGCCAGCCAGAAGAGCCCATTCATTTTCTCTGCCTGCTCAGCCTTCACATGTCCTTTTAGGGTAGAGCCTGCCGACGACGCAGCCAGCGGAGGCCAGGCTGCTGCGAGGAACAGACGGGGAGGCCTCAGAGGGGCTCCCCACTGAGGATGCCTAGCTGCCCTGGGTGGCGAGTCTCCAACTTCCCAGACGTCCTTGTTAGCCTCATGTTTTGTAACGTCCTCCTTCCTATCCTAAAATGAAATTCCCAGGTAATTTAACCTGTTTGGCCACATGACTTTAAAATAATCATTATAATGCCCTAACTGTAATAAAAAGAAGAAATCAAAGGAAAGCGATTTGTAAAAACCAAACCTATTTCCACATGTAAGCACCTGGGCCAGTTACACCAGTCTGATGCGTGTGGCCTTCAGGCAGCCAGCGCCCTGCGGCTGGTGCACGTGTGCCGTGGTAGCAACTTGGGTCCCCGGTGCTGTGGCCATTTTCGATGCGAGTTTTCCACACGATGAGCGGCTCTCGGTAAAGGTCTGAAGCGAACCAAGACCAGTGTCACCGCAGCCACGCTCTTCAACAGTCCGGTGTGGCAGGCTCCCCCCAGGCGTGCCGCTTGCGTTCCCCCAACATCGTGGAAATGCCCCCAGTCACCCCAAAATGCCCCCACCAATGTGTGAAATGCCTCCCTCCTCGGGGCAGCTGTGCCCCTTGTCTGAAAACCACTGCTTCGGGCCCTGGGAGTGGTGGGCATAGGAACGTGAATTGACCAAGTCCAGCTAAAGACATGGCCGTGGCAAGAGCAAGTCGCCCCTGGAAGTACTCTTTTGGTATCAGATGCCCCCAGTTCAACTCCAAGCGGCTTGCGTTTTGCTTAAGCACAGCATTTTGCTGCTCACGGCATCTCAAAGTCTGGAAGTCGAGGCACAGAGCTGCCTCTTGGCTCGGCGTCCCCTGGGTTGGCATCACATCCAGGCCACATCGGAAACGGAAGAGAGGGTGGTTCCCAGTAGCCGGAACAGGCGTCCCGGGGTGGGGGCTTATCGGCCGGGGTCGGCCTGACGGGAGTCGTTGGTTCCCCGCTGACGCAATACCCGTGGCCTGTGGCTGGAGGGTGCCGACCGGTGCCTGAGCGGAGCCGGCAAGCGGCCCGTTCCTCGGGGAGAAATGAAGATACAGATGCCAGTTAGCAGAGGGAACGGAAGTGGTGGCTGGACTGCAAAGGTTATAGAAGTTCTCTGGAGAAAGGGCGATACGTGAGTGAATGAGCTTCCTGGGTCCTCTCTAAAGTGGTACAGAAGTAGGGGCTGAACCCAGTCGTTTATGGATCTGACCTCCGCAGTTTGGTTTGTTCCCGCTCAGACGCAGTGCTCTTCCATATTCCTTCTTTGTGGCGGCTCCACCACCACAGCCTGGCCGCGTTGAAGCAGAGGCTTGGGAATACGAAGGGACCCAGCACGGGCTACCTGTCCCCATTTGGGCCTAGATCAGGGCCCTTGAAGGCTCCAGGCACTAAAAAGATTATGGTGCTTCCACTTAACGCCCTTCCTTGCTCCCATTAAAAATAAACACATTTCTTTTCGTAAATGTTTTTAATGTTTATTTATTATTGAGAGACAGAGTGAGACAGAGCATGAGCAGGGGAGGGGCAGACAGAGGAGGAGACACAGAATCCGAAGCGGGCTCCAGGCTCCGAGCTGTCGGCACAGGGCCCGACGCGGGGCTTGAACCCACCTACTGCGAGATCGTGACCTGAGCCGGAGTCGGACGCCCAACCGACCGAGCCACCCAGGCGCCCCCAAATAAAACATTTCTGGGGCGCCTGGGTGGCTCGGTCGGTTAAGTGTCCGACTCCAGCTCAGGTCATGATCTCGCGGTCTGTGAGTTCAAGCCCCGCGTCGGGCTCTGTGCGGACAGCTCAGAGCCTGGAGCCTGCTTCGGATTCTGTGTCTCCCTCTCTCTCTGACCCTCCCCTGTTCGTTCTCTGTCTCTCTCTGTCTCAAAAATAAATAAACGTTTAAAAAAATAATAAAAAATAAATAAAATAAAACATTTCTAAGGCACAAAATAAATGTAAGGAAGTCTAGCAACTTGTTAATTTTTTCCCATCAAGACCATTTGGACTACAAATATATGTTGATCAAATTATTTTCAGAAGAATGGAATTATTTCGTCCTGGGCCCCTGCGATGCCGGCTCCAGCATGCGTGTGGCCTGCTGATGGCAGATCTGGTGCTGCCGTCCTCCCCCGCCCCTGAGCGCGACCCTCTTGCCTTCCCCTGGCTGCTGGCGGAGGTGTGACCGCGCTGACTGCTCACGGTTCCCCTTAGAGCACTCGAGAGAGGGGAGGCTGTGTTCAGGCCACTGTGGGGCCGGCCCGAGGCCTGGGGAATCCGGGGCCGGGACCCCCCGGATGGCGTCTACTCCCGGGCGCCGTCGGGTAATGCCGCGTCACGACGAGCCGCAGTCTCAGGCTAGGGCCACAGCGGGGCACCTCCCAGGGAAAGTGGGCATCGTGGCCTCCGGGCTCCTCAGCATGCCCATCACGGGGCTCTAGGAAAGACGGCAAAGAGGCGTCTCGTAAAGTGGGGTGCTGCCAGAGTTAGACAAATCCCAAGTCCTTTTTGATGGCGAGTCGCAATCGCAGGGGCGTGTCTGGGAGAGCCTGGAGACGGAGGCCAGCGGGCCTGGGCCGCTATCGCTTGTACCACAAAGACTCCTCCAAGGGACCGCTGCAGGACGGCACTCCCACTTGCCGCCGCTTGGCCGTCAGTTTGGCTTCTGAGGACCTTTCCTCTGGGGAGGACATCCTGTCTCCGGGTGCGCTCACACTGTCTCGGTCGTGAGGTCCTGCATTGCCCCCGGAGACACCCCTCTCCTCGGGCGGGCCTTTGCTGAAGGCCACGCTGTTGGAGGGCTCCCTGCTCTCCCCAAATCCACACCCCATCGAGGTGGCAAGGGGACACTGGTCTTGTGGAGGCGGTTTTGTATAGGACGGTGTTCCTCGGCGTGGCCTTGGGTCCGTCTGCGTCACGATCATCTGAGCGGGAGCTAAACTTGCTGGGTTTCCGAGTTGGACTCCAGATATGCTGAGTCACTGCCATAGTGACTAAAATATACGCAAAAGCAAAAGCAATAAAAAAAGATTTTGTAGTCCCGCAGATCTGGCTCTGAGCTCCCCTCTCACAACTTACGACGTGCCCCTACCCTCTCTGAGCCCCATTTCCTGGGGCAGAACTATTTACCTCACGATAGAATTGGGAGGATTAAAAATGGCAATGCGAGGGGCGCCTGAGTGGCGCAGTCGGTTAAACGTCCGACTTCAGCCAGGTCACGATCTCGCGGTCCGTGAGTTCGAGCCCCGCGTCAGGCTCTGGGCTGATGGCTCGGAGCCTGGAGCCTGTTTCCGATTCTGTGTCTCCCTCTCTCTCTGCCCCTCCCCCATTCATGCTCTGTCTCTCTCTGTCCCAAAAATAAATTAAAAACGTTGAAAAAAAATTAAAAAAAAAAATGGCAATGCGAGGGGCACCTGGGTGGCTCAGCGTCTGACTCCTGATGTTCAGGTCGTGATCTCATGGTTTGTGAGATCAAGCCCCAGGTCGGGGTCTGCGCCGACAGCACAGAGCTCGCTTGGGATTCCCTCTCTCTCCTTCTCTCTCTGCTCCTTTCTCACTCCTGCATGCTCTCTCTCAAAGTAAATAAACAAGCACACACGGGGGCAAAATACAGGCTTGTCGCTATCTGTCCCTCCATCCGTCTGTCCATCCGCTCCTCTATGTAATACTTACTGAGTGTCTGCAGTGAACCAGGAACCGCTCTAGGCGCCAAGAATACGGCACAATCATCCCAAACAAGCTCCTTGTCCTCATGAAGTTTATATGCTAATCTTGTGTAAGTCAGAATCACCAGACTCCCCAAGCTAATGCAATTATTTAATCTGAAACCAATAGGCTTTATTTATCAAACATTGTGACAGGGACTTTGGGGGATACTTTGACGCTTGCCCTTCAGGAGCTTATTTATGGACTGGCTTGTTAACAGACATCCTACACAGGAAACCATGGAAGAACAATGAATCGCCTTGCTAACCGTGTGTCGTACATGCCCGAGAGGGGCTTGGAGGAGAGACTGATTCCTGGGGCTGGCAGTGAGGTAACTGAATAGCCCTTCCTCTCACCCTGAAGGCTTCCAATCTAAGAACAAAGAAGGGAATTTGCTTAGGGACCCGTCACCCCCCCCCCCCGCCCCCCCTTATTTTGGACGGGCTAGTTTATACCCCTCATAAGCGAAAGCCTTTGATGCTTGTGAACCTCTTAATCTTTAGAACATGAATCAGGGCTTCTGAGAGATCATGGCACAGGAGTCAGAGGCTGCTCACACCAGGTCCTGGGAATATGACTTAATGGGAAACTCTGTCTCTCCAACTCTTCGCCAAGTCCCAGCTGTATGTAATGCCTGAGATCTTGGAAAGTAATCATCTCCCGGATGCAAATAAATAACCCACTGATTTGGAAAACACTGAGCGCATGCACCAAAGGAGCTGCCCAGACCCCAGCAAACAGATGGGAAATGCCCATCAATAGTGGGCTGTGTTATAGAGGCTCGGGGGATTAGAAAAATACTACTTTTGGAAGACCCACAGATGGCCAACAGACACACGAAAAGATGCTCAACATCACTGATCACCGAGGAAATACAAATCAAAACTACAGTGAGCTATCACCTCCCACGTGTCAGAATGGCTAAAATCAACGCAAGAAACAACAGGTGTTGGCAAGGATGTGAAAGGGGAACCCTCGTGCACTGGTGGGAGTGCAAACTGTTGCAGCCACTCCAGAGAAATAGTATGGAGTTTCCCCAAAAACTTAAAAATAGAACTACCCTACAATCCAGCAAATGCACTACTATTTAACCAAAGGATACAGAAATACTGATTCAAAGGGATATATGCACGCTGATGTTTAAGGCAGCATTATCTACCACAGCCAAATTATGGAAACAGCCCGAGTGTTCACTGACTGACGAATGATGTAAGATAGACACACACACACACACACACACGCACACACACATATTCTATATATGTATATATATAATGGAATATCACAGCCATTAAAAAGAATGAAATCTTGCCATTTGCGACGATGTAGATGGGGCTACAGAGTATTATGCTAAGCGAAATAAGTCCGTCAGAGAAAGATACCATCAAATACCATGATTTCACTCATATGTAGAATTTCAGAAACAAAACAAACAAAGGGAGAAAAGAGAGGGCAAACCAAGAAACAGACTCTTAACTATAGAAAACAAACTGATGGTTACCAGAGGGGAGGTGGGTGGGGGAATGGGGATTAGGAGGGCACTTGTGATCATCACCGGATGTTGTAGGGAAGTGTTGAATCACTGTATTGTACACCTGAAACTAATATTACACTGTATGTTAACTGGAATTTAAATAAAAACTTAAAGAGAGAACAATGAAATAAAATACTGCTTTTGTTGGCAACCCCTTTCTAGAAAGGTGTCCTGGCTTAGGAGTGTGGCGGACACAAACTAGGAGCAGAGTCTGGACATAGGATAAGCAAAGAAGTAGCTATTTGCCATTTGTCTGTTGCCCCTTTGGATCAAACAAGGCCAGAAAATTAACAGGCCAGAGACCGACCAGCTTAATGGAAAGATGAACTGGAGACACACCTGTACAAATGGCTCTTGATGTTGAACAGGTCCCGTCACTGTTACGAGTGTCCTCATGTGTAAAATGAAGGGTGAGACCATACCGTTATTCAGCTAAAATTTAGTTAAGGCCTACTTAAGTACTAGGCTCTTTAATAAAGAAGATCTTGCTCTTTGAGGAAAACGCGCTCGCAGCCACAGTGGAGCTTTGGAGGCTCCTGCTCCTGACTCACCGCTGTCGCCGAGGAACAAGTCGGTCAGGAAGCTGCGCGGCAGCCGTGGCTTTTAAAGCCACCGGGAAGACACCTGTGGAACCGGAGGTGGCGATTCAGCAAATTAGAATTACTCTAACCAGCCGCAACGTACAATCTTTGGAGAAGGTATGTGCTGACCTGATCAGAGGCGCCGAGGAAAAGAATCTCAAAGTGAAAGGACCAGTTCGGATGCCTACCAAGACTCTGAGAATCACTACGAGAAAAACTCCTTGCGGTGAAGGTTCTAAGACTTGGGATCGTCTTCAGATGAGGCTCCATTAGCGAGTCATTGATTTGCACCGTCCTTCTGAGATTGTTAAGCAGATTACTTGCATCACTATTGAGCCAGGAGTTGAGGTTGAGGTTACCATTGCAGATGCTTAAGTCAGCCTTTTTAATAAATTGATTATCAGTTTAAAAAAAAAAAAAGATCTCAAGGTAAATGTGTCTATATCCTAGGGGGTTGGTTGTGAGGAATGAGTATATGAACACATGTGATTCCCAGTAGTGTCGGGCGCATACTAAGGATGTAATAATTAGCCATTATCATTTAATCCCTGTAACAACCTTGAGGTGAACATGATTTCTTCTGTACAAATGAGAAAACCACCAAGGGACAAGATCAGGATATGAACCAGTCTGAGGCCAGAGTCCACGATTTTCCCATTACGTAGTTTGGCTTGGAAGGGCCCCTGTGGCTTTTAATCGTAAAAAAGGAAAGGGTAGAAAAGGAATTTGAACTTTAGAAACAATCAAGCTAACCACCTTCTAAGGAATTTTTCGTGGAAAGTGGAAGTGTTGTCTCATTAATAATGAAGATAAGGAGGTTGGGGAGGGGTATGGGACAAAGCCACAAAAGCTTCTTTGCCCAAGCTCATTTCTTCTCATCTCATGCCAATTATAGATTTCAGAGACATGATTTTCCCTACACACACAAAGAAAAGCCTGGGTTCTCCAAGAACAAAACAACTGAAAAACAGTCCTTAGCAGGAACGTTTAATCACTACAGGAATGAGAAAAGACTTTTATAGATCCCTGGAGAAGGCAGCTCCAAGACAGATGAATTAATCACCTCTTACGTGCTCGTGGACCCCGTCCCAATCCTTCTGTTAGTGCTCAGCTGTGGCTCTCAGTTCTCGATACAGCTAGTCAATGACTAGGTGATCATGCCCTGTGTGCTAAGGTTATAAATGTAAGCAAGACAAATGAGGGGGAGGGGTGCCTGGTGAGTTGCTCAGTCTGCTGAGTGTCTGACTTCAGCTCGGGTGATGATCTCATGGTTTGTGAGTTCACGCCCCGCCATCGGGCTCCACTGCTGTCAGTGCAGAGCCCGCTTCAGATCCTCTGTCCCCCTCTCTCTCAAAAATAAATAAACATTAAAAAAAAAAAACAAAAACAAAGACAAATGAGGGGGAAAATAGGTAACTTAGGCAATGAATGACGGTAGTAAGGACAATAGGGGGTGATACTGGGTGCTAGGGAAGCAGAAGGACCTAGTCCAGCTCTGGGGGTGGGGGAGGGGAGGTGGAATTGGTGTGGGTTTCTTGAAGTAAGTCTCTATAAATTGAAACCTAAAGAACTAACTAGTAGATTCACCAGACCTAGAGGGACAGGGTGGGAGTGAAGAAGAGAAGGGTATTTCGGGAACAGGGAATGGTATGTGCAAAGGCCAGGAGGTGACACAAAGCTTGGATCTTTGGAGGAAGTGTAAGTGGTTCTGGGCGTGAGGTGGGAGAAGTCAAGAGAGAAGCTGGAGAGCTGAGCAGCAGCTAAAGTCTTGTGTAGCTTTGAACACTTACTGAAGAATTTGGGCATTATTCAACAAAGAACCACTGAGAAACTTGAGGCAGATTACTATGATTTGCATTGTAGAAAGCTCAGTTTGGAGAATGGATTAGAGTGGGCTAAGTCTAGAGGCTGATAGACAGTTAAGCGCTTGAACCAGGGGTAGTGACCAGTGGGGGAAGGAGGGTGGATGAACTGAAGAGATAATTGAGGCTAAACATTGAGTCAAGGGGGAAGCGTGGGTTTCTGGTGCGAGCTGCCAGATAGAGGGGTTGTCATTGGCTCCAAAAAGTTAGAGGAGACTGGAAGTGTCTTGGATACACTGTATTAAGTGCCCGAGAGGCAGCCCGAATGGGGATCCAGAGTGGCTGGACGTGCGTGCCAAGAGCTCAGATGAAGAGGGTGGGAGAGATGTGGACTGGAGAATCATCTGCACGAAGACGGTGGATGAAGGTGTGGGATGGATGGGCTTGCTTGGAGAGTGGACCAAGAAGGCCAAGGACCCAATTCTGAGGAAGGCTAGAGCTCAAAAGCAGTCAGAGGGAGTGGGACCTGCCAAGGTGCCCAAGAATCCTTGCACAAAGAAATGCTCAAATTAAGTATTTTTTGAATTTGTTAAACGAACAGGTTGGTCAGAGGAGGAAAAGACTTGCTATTGATGCCATGGAGAGTACTTTTATTAATTTTTTAAAAGATAAGGTATCCTTAAGGATTTATCAGTTTGTTATACCTTTACAGTTGGAGGGCGAAGAGGAAAATATCAAAGCTCTTTGTCTAACAAAATGGCTCTTGGAGATTAATTTATATATTACCCATGATAACCAACTAGCATAAAAGGCAGTTAAAAATGGTTATATTCCACTAGAGACATTTACTGAAGTCATGTTTTTTGCCTTAAAGTCTAAGGAGAGTGCTTTTATTTTAAAAAAATTTTTTAACGTTTATTTTTTGAGAGACAGAGCCTAAGTGGGGGAAGGGCAGAGAGAGATGGAGACACAGGTTCTGAAGCAGGATCTGAGCTCCCAGCTGTCAGCACAGAGCCCGACGCAGGGCCTGAACCCACAAGCTGTGAGATCATGACCTGAGCTGAAGTCAGATGCTCAACCCACTGAACCACCCAGGCGCTCCATAAGGAAAGTACTTTTAAAAGCCAGACTCAGCAGTCATTTAACTGCAGATGGGTTTGAGAAAGATAGGATTCTAGTATTCAGCCCAGTCCAAGAAATCAATTTCCTTCCATTTGGTTTCCTTGCTGTGCCTCTCACTTGCTTTCAAGTCGGCAAGTTCGCCACAATGACATCATCTGGGAGTTAACTGCCGCCACTTTCCCGTTTCTTCTGGTGAATGTGCCAATTCTTAGCTCCTATCCTGTCTTCACACATGACTTTATTTCACCCTGTTCTATTTCACCTTAAATTCCTTTGCTCCTTGGTTAGCTCTCAGTGCTATGCACATGCTAGGAAGTCTTCTAGGAGAACAAAAGTCATCATGAAAACAGAGTCTCATCATAATCTGATCCAAGTGGCCATTTTACTTTACAGCTTACATTTTTTTTAGAGCTACAACCTCAAGATTTAAGACCAAGTTACAAATCCTAAATTGCACTGCTTACAAGGAACTAAAGCTTGACCGCTCCCTGAAGTTCAATCTGTAAGTATGGAATAACTTTGGCCAGAGGCCAGTGAATGTACCACCTCTCCCAGACTACTCAATTTTGGACAGTGACATCATTGAGAGACTTCTGTTTTATAAACATTTCATATATTAAGGGAAATGTTAGAGATAACTGTCTGAAATGCAAGCAATGTTAAGAGCTTGAACAGGAAGGACATAGCTAATGAGAGGCTAGGAAATGAGATAATCTCTTTTATAGAATCATCTGATATTGAGGAAACAGGAATTTACAAAGGAGGGGATACAATGAAATTAACCAATGAGTGGAGCCATCCTTTGGGATCAGTAACCTTTAGACCTGGGTCTAACAACAAAGCTGTGGTGGAGTGGAACATGGCTGATCCGTCTGGGCGTTTGTTTCCTCTAATGATAGCACCCCCCGCAGAAGCCCTTAGAAGGCTGTATCCTAAATTAAAAAGTGTAAGAATCAAGGTTGGAGCAAAGAACTATTCTTGTATAAATGCTGGAAGTCACCTTTTATTTTACGTGATTGAAGGCCAAAACACAAAGAACCCCACCCAATCCCCCCCAGACTAGCTCTTACTGCTGTGTCCCGGTACATCAAAGACCCGCTTCATATGGCAAGAAGACGAGAAGGGGAGGTTGTCAGAATAAGGACCTTATCTGCTTATTTCAAAAGCCCAACATCTAAGTAAGATCTGATAATACAGAAATCAAAATAGGACTTGCCAAAACATACCAAATGATATATACTTCAAATTTCTGCATCATTATTACAGTTATATTTCAAATTAAAAGGCACGTGGGAAAAAAGGGCAGAAAAAAATGGGAAAAAGGGGTACATTATCAAATCCCGTGGCTAAATGAAATGAATTGTATCTATTGTCCTCAACAGGGTCAAAAGCAGGTAGCAATAAGCAAAGCTTACTTAAAAATTATTTTTTAATGTTTATTTATTTTTGAGAGAGCAAGCGAGTGCGTGCGGGGGAGGGGCAGAGAGAGAGGGAGACATAGAATCTGAAGCAGGCTCCGGGCTCTGATTTGTCAGCACAGAGCCCGACACAGGGCTTGAACTCACAGACCATGAAATCATGACCTGAGCTGAAGTCAGAAGCTTAACCGACTGAGCCACCCAGGCACTCCAGCAAAGCTTATTTAGAAACAAATGTTTCTGAGCTGCCTAAATAAACATTTCCCTTCGACCACTACAAGGACTTCTTCAGTAAATGATGGCACCCATACCCTCAATCCAATTTTAAAAACTGCAGAGAATTCTTGGAGTCATGAACAAAGGTTGATTTTTTTTTTTTTTTTTTTGGCATAATTTTTCAAATAACCTATAAACCAGTTTAACTTCATCAACATGAAAGTCATGCGTACTCATCCTGACAATCGAGGATTTAGCTCTTTGGGTTTAGGCATTTCATGGTGCGGGGGAGGATACTAGGTCCATTCATTTAAAATCGAGGCTGAAAAACAAATTAAAAAGCTCTTGTCCATTTTGAGATTTTAATATATTTATTTGAAAACCAAGTTCTGTAAAGAGCACACTAAATAGTCCTATATCTTCTCTTCACCAAAGACTTGGAGACAAGGTTCTTCAGGTCAACGCAGAGGCAATGATACATGCAGTGAATAGCGGGTCTCGGCATGAACGTCCTCACAGGCATTTCCCATACGAGCCTGGACAGTCTTCTTCAGAAGAGCAATGAGATCCTAGGGAAGGGGTGAGGGGGAAAGCTAGGGTCATTCTTTTTTTTTTTTTTTTTTTTTTTTTATTAATTTGAGAGAGAGAGAGAGAGAGAGAGAGAGAGCGCGCATATGTGAGCAGGGGAGAAGATCAGAGGGAGGGAGAATCGTGAGCGGGGTCCACACTAGGCATGGAGCCCAACAAGCGGCTCAATATCACAACCGTGAGATCATGACCTGAGCCAAAATCAAGAGTCAGATGTTCAACGAACAGAGCCACCCAGGAGCCCCTAGGGTCATTCTTCAAACATTTTTTTATTTTTTATTTTTATTACTAGCTGTTGAAGTCTAAAACTAGCCCCTAACCCTGCCTGTGTCGTCCTAAAAGCTACTTTTTGCTAAGACAGACTACAGTTTTTACACTCCTACTAGACTGAGTATTTTATCCTTTTGAAAAGAATAAGAATCCAGTTTCTGTGGTGCCTGGCCTGGCTCAGTCGGTGGAGCGTACGACATTCGAACTCTGGGCTGTGAGTGGGCACAGAGTTCACTTAAAAAAAAAAAAAAAGGAAGGAAGAAAAAAAGTCCAATTTCTAACTAAAACTTTTATAAGCCATCTTGTAGTTAACTGCCTTAAAAGATTTAATCAGGGGTTTTCAGTAAGGCGTGAAGGTGTTATAAAGGCTTAATTAAGGGGGCTAATGTGAGTCCGTTCAGTTCCACATAGACACCGAGTGCTCACTGTATCAACAGTGCCTTGTGCTGCTTGGGTAAAGCTTAGGAAACCAAAGGCTGAAAAATAATTTTCAAAAGTTAAGTTTACATAACCAGGAAGTTAGTATAAATCTCCCTCTCTCAAAGGTCCAAACACTCTCAGAGGCTTGAATATAGTTTCCTACTAATGGCAGGGTTTCTGACTTAATGTTTATCTGAGACTTCTGTAAAAAGCTTTCATTAAATGCTGGTCAGTGGGTAACACTCATGGTGCTAGATTTACCACCTGACGTTTGAATGTATTTTTCTTTTGTCATAATGTAATAAATGATACTGTTTTTATTATTTTTATTTCCATTTTATTTTAAGTGTATTTATTTGAGAGAGACAGAGACAGTGTGAGTGGGGGAAGGGCACAGAGAGAATCCCAAGCAGGTTCCACACTGTCAGCACAGAGCCTGACACGGGGCTCGAACTCAAGAAACCGTGAGATCATGACCTGAGCCGAAAGCAAGTTGGACACTTAACTGACTCGAGCCACCCAGGTGCCCCTGTTCTTCTTATCTTCGGACAGTAGAAGAGTAAATTCTTATTTGTCTGACAATGTACATGTACTAGGGTGGACTTAGTAAACCTTGATTATATAGTTCACAGGTTATCTTCAAATATGTGATGACTACTAACAAGATGGGGGAAAAAAGGACAATTTCATGACTTTAGATAGATTATTCCAATCTTCTGCATCTAAAGACCTACTCCAACACTGTTAGAATACTGGAATAATAATCTTTTTCAACTGGACAAAGCTTTGTGTTATAGTCTGATGGACTCCAAAGTACCTTTAAGCACCGTGTCTTATCACATTAGATGTTCAATAGCTTCAGTGAATAAATAATTAAGGCTTTCAGTGCCAAAAGAACTGCCAAAGGAAAGGGAGACGGAGATCAATCAGTGAGAAGCCTAGACCTGTGTGATCCATGAACCAGGCCGGCCCATGAACTGTAAATGATCTGTAATAAGGGGCTTACATCAAAATGTAAATCAACTCTACCGTGAGCAACTTGTTAGTTCAGCAGACTTTTTTCTAGGGGGAGCAGGTAAGTGAGCAAGGTTTTTTTGATGAAAGAAGCACTGAGTAGATTTACATTCTGGAGCAAGCTCCTTACCTCCTCATGGACCTATGAAAACAGTATGTAGCCACTTTAGTAGCATTGGTCAAACACTACAGGGCAGAGAGAGTGGAGGGAAAAAGAAAAAGGAACGGGTGGTTATGCGCACAGGAAGAAATCAAAAAGAGGGGAAATTTTAATACCATTTAAGTAAATAGGGATTAAGCATAAAAGGAATGGAAGAAGTGAGACAATGTCTCTGCCTAAAACATTTATGACGTACTGACAACAGATTTCCCTTGATACACAATTTTATTCTACACATACCTCTGGGTCCTTAATCATCGATATACTCGAATGGCTCTGGGGGTTCTGGCTCTTGTTCTTCTTCCTCAATTTTTGGGCCATGGGCTGCCACAGGTTCTACCAGCTCTTCAGTGTCTTCACTGGTATCCTTCAGGATTATGATGCCTCCAATGGAGAGCTGGAAACACAGAGCAAGGAATGAAGCACAAATTCCACTCATATTTTCAGACTGCTTCCGAGTCTAGGGCGCATATTTGTGAAATGGTACCTTTAAGACTACTCGAATGAGTTGGAAGTAAAGGACTGGAATAGAACTACAGTTTACTAGACAAAAGTCAGAAAACCTGGGCATCTGTGCCTGTGTGATGCTACACCGGTGACAGATTGTTCAACAGGGAGAAGGGGCTAATAAGATCTTCCACATCTATTCCTTCAGGAATAGTCTGAAGACTAAACGAGGAAAGCAACGTCAGTGTACATTACGAAGGATAAAGAAAATTGTAATCCATAAGGAATATTTACAAACTTAGCCCAGTGGCTCTGCATGGTAGGAGGTTTAGATGATGCATCCCAAGCGAAGAACAGTAAGCACTTCCAGTTTTGCCTCAGTCTGAATGTAGTGAGAACGTCTACTGCCTAAGTATAAATATGAATTCTAATGCCCTGCCACTCAACACATGGTCCTGGAGCAGCAGCATCATTACTACCTGGGGCTCTGTTAGAAATGCAGAAAACACAGCCCTGCCTAGATCTACAGAACCTGCATTTTAACGAGATCCATAGGTGATATGTGTGCACATTCAAGTCTAAGAAGCACGCTAGTCTACTAGACACTTTATTATTTGTGAGAAAACTATCATTTTGGACACAAAAGACAATCTACAAATGAAAAGCCAATTTTTCTCCAGCAATTTCAGAATGACAGAGAGAACGACAGAAATATCACAGATTTACCGATTGTTTTTCACTTTAATTTATAAATCCTTGTGATACAAGACAACAAAGTAGTAGATAGGCAACAAAGAACAACTATAGTATAAAATCAATTGCATTAGCCCTCTCCCAAACATATTACAAGTAAATTCAAATACCAAACTCTTCACCCATCTCTGGTGTGCTAATCTTATCTTATTTTCTTGCCTGTGTCAAAGGAAATGGAAAGCTGCTCTCTGTAATTAAATCAGTCGACAGTGGCAGGGCACATCTGGAAAAACATTATTTCTACCAAAGCACATTAATGGGAAGGAAAAGAAGCACAAGCACATTAGTCAAATGATTCATGTATGTACAAGTATCTCTGCAGTTCAACCTAATCTGATTTCTACTCGTCGGAACTCTGCCCTGCCATGCTATAAAACTGGTGTGCCTTCATGAATTTCTACCTATATTCTATTTCTCTTCTCTCAACACCCACATATCCATACACATGAATTTCTAACTCTTTCCCTTAAAAAGTATGCTTTCCTTGCAGAGGAGCCATTTTATGAATGGACCCTGCCTGTGCTATCCATATTCACCCAAAAACAAACACAGTACAAGGCCACTAATCCTCCATGGCCTGCAAGTTTACCTGAACCATTTAAAGGACCAAATGGAGATGAACTGTCTACCAAACAGAAGAAAATATCTATGTTCAACAAATAGGACTTCCAATATTTTGGAAACAGATGGCTCCAGGTTATAACTGTACTATTTTACGCTTAATTGGAATGAAATAATCCAACTCAAATCCTGCAATTATAAACAACATAAGGAAAGAGCCTTTTATAGCTATGTGGTTTAGGTTTATTTTATTCTTTTTTAAGTAATCTTCTATATCCAACATGGCGCTCGAACTTACAACCCTGAGATCAAGAGTCACATACTCTGGGGCGCCTGACTGGCTCAGTCGGAAGAGCACATGACTCTTGATCTTGGGATCATGAGTTCGAGCCCCACGTCAGATGCAGAGATTACTTTAAAAAAAAAAAAAAAAAAAAAAGAGTTGCATGCTCTATTGACTGAGCCAGTCAGTCCCTGACCTTTTTATAAAATTTTATAAAATGTTCTTTGTCTCTAGCAACAATTTTTGTCTTAAAATATATTTTTTTCTGATTTAGTACAGCTGCTTCAGCTCTTTTTTAGTTACTTGTTTGCATGGGATATCTTTCCCCATCCTTTTGCTTTTAATTTTTGAATCTCTGAATCTAAAGTGTGTGTGTGTGTGTTTAAGATTTTATTTTTTTTGTTTTATTATCATTTTTAAATTTTAATAGTTCATTGTCAAGTTAGCTAACATATAGTGAGTATATATAGTGTAGTCTTAGCTTCGGGAGTAGATTCCTATGATTCATCCCTTACATACAACATCCAGTGCTTATCCCAACAAGTGCCCTCCTCAATGCCCAGCTCCCATTTTCCCCACCCATCTCCCCATCAACCCTCAGTTTGTTCTCTGTATTTAAGAGCCTCTTAGGGTTTACCTCCCTCTGTTTTATTTTTTAAGTAATCTCTACACCAAACACGGGGCTTGAACTCTGAGATCAAGAGTTGCATGCTCTACTGACTGAGGCAGCCAGGCACCTCATAAAGTGTGTCTCTTAATAAGAGAGCATGTAGTTGGATCCTCTTCTTTTTTATCCATTTGGCTGATCTTTGCCTTTTAACTGGATTGGTTAGTCCATTTACATCTCATGAGGGTGCCTGGTTGGCTCAGCTGGTAGAGCATGAGACTCTATGTTAGAGCTGTGAGTTCTAGGCCCATGATGGGCCTAGAACTTACTTTAAAAAAAAAAAAAAAAAGATATTTCATCTGATTACTAAGGTAAGATTTACTCATACCATTTTTGCAATTTGTTTTTTGTATGTCTTCTATATTTTTGTTTCTCAATTCTTCCACTACTGGCTTCCTTTGGCATTACGTAGGTACTTTCTAGTGTACTAGTTTAATTTCCTTGTTTCTTTCAGTCTACTTTTGAGTTGTTTTGTCTGGTGGTTGTCTTTGGGGTTACAATTAACATCTTAATCTCACTGAAAAATAGCAACTTAATTTCAAAGTATACAAAAACTACACTTCAATATAGCTGTTTCCCCACTCCTTTGTTGTTACTGTGTTATGAACTGAATGTCTGTGTCTTCTCATCCTGCCAATCACATGTTGAAATTCTATCCCCCAAAGTGATAGTATTAGCAGGTGGGCCATTAGCAAGCAATTAGCCCTCATTAATAATGAAATTGGTGCCCTTATAAGGAGAGCCATGAAGAGAGCTTCTTTCCTCTCTGCTCTCTGCCTTGTGAAGATACAATGAGAAGAAGGCCATGTGTAAAGTAAGATGAGGGCCTTTACTAAGACCCCAATCATGCTGGCGTCCTAATCTTGGACTTCTAGCCTCCATAACTGTGAGAAATGTTTGTGGTTTAAGCCATTTAGTTTTAAACAACAGGTGGCAATCTGCTTTAGCAGCCAGAACTATGACATAGTTTAATGCAAATTATGCTTTTGTGCATACATCAATACCAATTTATGACTGCTTAATACAGTTGTCTTTAAAACCAGATAGGAGAAGAGTTACAAAAATACATTTATACTATCATTCGGATTTACCTATGTAGTTACATTTACCAGTGCTCTTTATTTTTTCATGTGGATTCAAATTACTGTCTAGTGTCCTTTCATTTCAGCCTGAAGCATTCACTTTACTATTTCCTGTATGGCAAGTTGGCTAGCAACAGATTCTCTTCATTTTTATATGGAAATGTCTTAATTTCACCTTCATTTTTGAAGGACCGTTTTGATGGATACAGAATTTTTGGTTGAGAGTCTTTTCTTTCAGCACTTATGAATATATCATCCTACTGCCTCCTGGCCTCCATGGTTTCTGGTGGCAAATCAGCTGTTAATCTTATTTAGGGTTCCAGTATATGATGAGTTGCTTCTCTCAAGATTTTTCAACAATTTTATCACGATGGGGCTGGGTGTGGATCTCTTTGGGTTTATCACTCTTGGATTTACTGAACATCTGGGATACGTAGATTAGTAACATTTATAAAATCTGCCAAGTTTTCATCCATTATTTCTTTAAATATTCTATGCTTTCTTTTTTGGGACTTCCATTATCCCATTTTATGTAGCTTGGTATGCCTGGTAGTGTTCCACAGATCTCTGAGGTTCATTTTTCTTCACCCTTTTTTGGAGAGTTGTTCTTCAACTGACCTATCTTCAAGTTTGCCCAAGCCTGCTTGAATCAGCTGTTGAGCTCCTTTAATAGCTTTCATTTCAGTTACTGTATTTTTTAACTCCATAATCTCTTATTTTTTATGATTTCTATCACTTTACCGATACTACTTGTCAAGACATTCTCATACTTTCCTTTAGTTCTTTAAACCTAGTTCCTTTAGGTCTTCAGACATATTTTAAGTAGTTGATTTAGTCTGCATAAGACATCTAGGTTTTTATTTCTTTGTATGTCTTGTAATTTTTTGTTGAAACTGGACATTAAAATAATATCATGCAGGCACTCTGGAAATCAGATTCTCTCCCTTCCCCAGGGTTTGCTATCGTCTGTTTTGTGACTTTTCTGAACTTCTTCCATAAAGTCAGTATTTTTTGCTGTACGTGACCACATAGTCTCTACTCAACTGAGTGGTCAGCTACGATTGGGCAGGGCTTTCCTTAAACACCTGGAACCAGTAAGTCTCCAGTCTTTGCTGAGGGGCTGTGTGTGCATTAGGGAAGCATACCACCAACAGTCAGCCAGGCAGCTGGCAACTCTTCCTTAGCCTTCACTGCTGGCTTGCTCTGACAAAGCCAGTCTTTTGACTCCTAGATGGACAATGGTTGCAGCTTCCTCTCATTCTGAGCAAATGCTAATAAACATTTAATTTCCAACAGAAACATACCAGTCTTCTCATATGGCCTCACGATATGGAGCGTATACTTTGCTGTCTTCGGTTCTTCGTAATTGTCAAGAACACTGGGTGTCTTGTGTGCTTTATGTACTCACTAGTTATGCGCTAATAGATCTATTCTTGATATACCCCACTTAAACTGGCAACAGCAGTTTCTAGACACTGTTAGAATACACTCTCTGTAAACATGCCACTTAGATGAATTGGGTAGTCGAGTAGACAGTGACTGCATTTAAGGTGTGCATTGGTGGTTCTATGAATTCATTCATTGTACACTACAGATCAAGTAGTATCAGGTTCTAGTCATACTGAAGGACTAATAGGAAGTAGGAAAAGATCTTCACACTATTCCTGCCTTCCTGGCCTGATTGCCTTGCTACCTACAGCCATCTGGTGACTTGTTACCACCATCAACCAATATTTATTAAATTTTCTTAAAAAACATTTTTTTTTAACATTTATTCATTTTTGAGAGACTGTGAGTGGGGGAGGGGGAGAGGGAGGGAGGGAGGGAGGGAGAGAGAGAGAGAGAGGGAGGGAGAGAGAGAGAGAGAGAGATAGATAGATAGATAGATAGATAGATAGATACAGAATCCGAAGCAGGATCCAGGTTCCAAGCTGTCAGCACAGAGCCCAACACGGGGCTTGAACTCACGGACCGCGAGATCATGACCTGAGCTGAAGTCAGGTGTTTAACCAACTGAGCCACCCAGGTGCCCCATCAACTAATATTTATTAAGAACTTACCATGTGCCAGATATTGTTTTAGGCATTTTACATATAATGATCTATTTAATCTTTACAACATTAACAGATGAGGAAATTGAAACATGAAAAGATCAAAAGACTTGTCTCAGTTATACAGCTAAGAAATGGCAGAGCTGGAGTATAAACTCAGTTCTACCCAATTCTAGCTCTTCACCACTAAATACAGCCATCTATCCCTGTCCTTCTCTCCTCTAGCCGATAATCTAGTTAGGTAAGACCTTGGCTCACAAGTGTAGGTAAGAGATGCCTTCCACTCACCACTATCAGGGACCACTTTCAAGTTGATGAGAATGGGTTTATTTTTTTTTTTTAGAAATCTCATCTATGGCACTGTAGACAGGCCCAGGATCTGGATGTATTAAATGTGTCTACTAATAGCTTTGTTTTCCAGTTATAAGAATGTGGGGGGAAAAAAAGACATTTTCATGCTCAAATTATTGTTCAGTGTTTCTAACCTGAAACATTCTTCCTTAGAATAAATTAAATGGCAGAAAGATCCTTTTCAAATTGTAAAATTCAATGCTCTAAGTGCTTGTGTATTAACTGTTATCACCTTATTCACTCTTTCATTCCTGAGTTAGGTATAATTCTTATTTTACAGGAGAGGAAACTGAGGCAGAGAGAGGTTTAGTATTAGACTTAAGGTTACATAGGCTGTAAATGGTAGAGTCAGGATTCAAACCCAGGATGTCTGGTCCTGGAGTCTATGCTGACCTCATAGCTATCACCATGCTGTATTAGGAACTTCTATTATGTAAGCCTCTGGTAGATGAAGGATGCTTGTAGGGTTACCCAAAGGAAAAAAAAGATCTCTCCCACATCTCTATGAAATGGAAGGGAATGTCCTCTCTTTTGCTAAAAGACTGATTTGTTCTAGAGAGCTTTCTCCAATGCTTTGGAGATTTATCCTCCTCTATCAATATGTCATTGTTCTATGAATTAATATCCCACTGGCATATAGCTAAGGGCCATAGATAACTTACTGGTTTGAAAGGCTGGTATCTACAGGTCTCTGGCATGGTCAGGACCTTAAGCTGGGCAGGCATAACTCGGGCTGGGTTATCCAATAACTGGAAGTTTGGCTCAGGTTCTTTTTTCTTCTCTTTTTCTTCCTTTTTTTCTGCTTCGTCCTGGAAAATATGAGAAAATAACCCAACAAAGGTTTACTTCTCTTCCACATCACTGAATAACGTTTGATAAATTTACTGAGCAACTCCTTTTTAAAATTTTTTTTGAAGTTTATTTATAGTGAGAGGGACAGAGACAGTGTGAGCAGGGGAGGGGCAGAGAGAGAGGGAGAGAGAGAGAATCCCAAGCAGGCTCTGCACTGTTAGCACAGAGCCCGACGCGGGGCTCGAGCTCACGAAATTGTGAGATCATAACCTGAGCCGAAACTGAGAGTTGGATGCTTAACCAACTGGGCCACTCAGACATTCCTTTTACTGAGTAACTCTTAGGTACAAAAGGTAGCTAGGATTAGATGTAATGAAAATACAACTAAAGTCATACCAGACTCAGGATGGACAGGACAACTGTGCTTAGGGGTGAGAATGCTATGTAACTTGGTTTTAAAGGATAAGGAAGTTTTTCTACCAGGAGAGACCATAAAAAGAGGGTCTATTTAAACAAATGATATTCTCTTTGCTTGAAAGGGCCTTTTTTCTCCCAACATCATCTCATTGTCTGAAAATTCTACTCTGCCCTTCAAAACCCACTTTAGTTGTCATTTCCTCCAAGAACTCAACTCTCTTCCAATTAAAACTTTAGGAGTCTCTATGCTTGGAACGGGATACTTACTTAAAGGAAGCCAAGAGCAAGGTATGGAAATGTTCAGTTACGAAGAACCTGGACCATGATAAAGATAGATATATCAACCCACATGATCACCAAATTATACTTACAACTTCCATTTTCTCCTCCTCTTTTTTTTCTTTTTCTTTTTCCTTTTTTTTAGCCTTGGCAGTAATAGATAACACAGCAGTGGAAACCTAGAGGAAGTGAACATGGTAAATCATAGTCTCTTACCTACAAGGTACAAGCCCACAGAGAAATCAGTTCTATATAACTTTTCCTGGAAGTAAGTATCATAAATAACAAAATAACCAGGGAATAAATGGGAAAAATAAGCAGGACATTTATTCATATAATTTTCTACTATAGTCCTCAGGTGATTCTTTAGTTCCTAGAGGCCTGCATCCAATATAACTCTTATTATTACTACTTTTTTAATCTGTAGTCTACCTTGGATGTGGATTTGCTATTATGAGATTCTGAGATATTTGGGTGCTGCATACATTTTTACTTTATAGGGAAAGCACTAGAAAACATAAAAATTTCCTCCAAACTTGGTCATAAAGATCCTGTTACTGAATTAGATGCTCTACAATTGTAATACACAGTGGGTGAATGGTTAGCCTAGAACTACCCTTCTTGATGGGTCTTGCTAAAATCGAAGGTAAAACAGGGACTTTGAAGGCTGGCAGTATTGGTATAAGCTGGTTTTGTTTCAGACCTAAAAGCTGGGGGTCTGAAACATAGCTGATGGAACAGGATGTTGTCGTCAGAGATATTCATCACCCACCACCCTCAAATTTGGTCAGTTGTATAATTATCCCCACTTACAAAGTTTACGGCAAATAATCAACTGGCTAATACAGAACACTGTTGAGAGGAAGAAAAGTATTTTCCTTAGTATAAGGTATCAAAAAGGATAATTTTACTGAGAAAACTTCAGGGGCAAGTGCAGCTCTCTAACTCACGATAGTTTGATTTAACACACATCAGTGAGCATTCTCATACATTGCTGTTAGTAGCATAAGTTGGTTATATCCATTTTGAAAGGAAATTTAGTTAATATCTATGAAAATAAATAATATACATTACTTCTAATCAATCACATCTAAGATCCTAACCTATAGATATACTCGTACAAGTGCACAAACATACATGTATAAAGACTCTTATTCTAGTCTCATTTGTAACAGTGACAGATTAGAAACCACCTTAAAGTGTTCATCATGCGAGGAACTGAGAAGGCAGATAATGGTATTGTACATAAAGGGAATGCTCTGCAGCAATAAATGAGATCCATATACACTGAAAAACTTAGATTCTTTTAAAAATTTTATGTAGGCTCTACACCCAAAGTGGGGCTTGAGCTCATGATCCTGAGATCAATCAAGTTGCATGCTCTACCGACTGAGCCAGCTAGGCATCCCCTAAAGATTAACTGTTAAAGTGAAAACAATAAGCTGCAGAACAGTGTGTCAACAATTATTTGTGGCATAAAAAGTACTGACATGTGCAGAGAAAACATTTGCAAGGATTCACAAATTATGATTCCTGTGACGTGGGACCTGGATGACCAGGAGAGAAAAAGGGCTTTTACTTTACATTCTTGTGTAATGTTGGATTTTACCATAAGAAGTATTACTTTGAAAATATCTAATTTAAAACATTAAAATATTTAAAACAAACCCAAGTACAACACTAAGCAGCTTCTATATAGAAGTACAAATGCTGCTCAAGGGAACAAAGAACCTACCTTTTCCTTTTCTTTTTCTTTTGGTACTTCCAGAGGGGCAGGATATGCAAATGTGGATGGTTTACAGTTTGATTTATACTGAACTTTCGGCATCTGAAGAAATAAAAGTTTTTCTCCTTACATTAAAATAACCCAAATCAAGATTTAAGTATTTTATGCTCTTAACAAGAATACAATGCAAAGGAATGCCAGAAGTTTCAATCTAGGCTAAATGTTCTCTTACAAAACTCCCTTACAGGCATCTGTCTTCTTCACTGAATTTGTTTTTAGGTGCTTTACAGAACTACCTGCAGTTCCTTAGACTTTTCTGAGGCTCTGTGCCTGTTCATGGGCACCCCCTTGATCTCATCTCTACTGGCCACGCACCCTGCTTCGTAAGTCTCACTCATGGTGTGAGCATCAGATCAACGGTTACCTCCTTTGTAAAGTGTTCTTTGATTAGTTAGCCTGCACACCTAACTTCCATGTACCTTCCTTATACTACTCTAACAATCTATACAAGTCTGAACACGGTTTCTATACCATGTAATCATTCCTTATAAGAGCCCAACATGAGCCTGATGAAAAAGTCAGCTTCACACTACTTAGTGATTAGGTTTTAAAGTTCTCTAGTCTGAATTTTTCCCTATTTACCCAATTTACACTGACAGAGAATGGTAACTGGCATCATATTTACAGGATAAGAAATCTTGTCTTTTTTTAAGTTTATTTATTTTGAGAGAGACAGAGAGTGCGAGCAGCGGGAGCAGAGAGAGAGAGGGAGAATCTCAAGCAGGTTCTGCGCTATTAGCATAGAGCCCAACACGGAGCTCAAACTCACAAAACTCTGAGATCATGACCTGAGCCGAAATCAAGAGTCAGACGCTCAAATGACTGAGCCACCCTGGCACCCTTGGAATCTTGTCTTTTTCATTCTACTTTCCTTATAAAGAATGGAAAACAGAGATCAGAAGATTGTGTGCTAGAGGGAAAAGTCCCTACAGATTATACAGGATGCTTCACCACAATGTTAAAGGTTAAAGGTTAGGGACTGGAGAACCTAAAGATTCTTGTTTGGAAAGAATATTTACAAATATTTGCTCAATATTTACAAATGTGAGTAGTTTTATATTGCAACACTTAAAGGATAAATGACTGTATAGCTATACCGGGGGGGGGGGGGGGAGTCAATTGGATGAAATACTCAATCTTCATCAGCTATTTTCTGGTCCCAAATTTTTCCACTTTGAAAATTTAATAGAACATTTTAACAGAAGTGATGACCAGATTTAAGAGTTATTTGAAGGTCAAAAGGCTCTGAGAAGATGGAAGAACAAGAAGGTGAATCATCAGGCCACAGGATTAGGAAAGACCTAATCACAAACCCCACTAAAAAAACATGGACGGTGTGATGACAGGGGATGTATCACTTCCAGTCCTTGACTTATGTGACTAGTTTCTCTCTGTCAGATTCCTTGGCTTCTCATTGTTGGTCTTGTTTTCTGCCACTACCAGAGACATCCTCCTATTTTGCTTTTCCCTTTAGAAATAATCCTTTCTTCCATCAAATACTCTAGCATCATACAACTCTGAAACATGGCCCTGCCTCAAAGCCTCGCTCCTTATTAAGATTTAGTTCAGGTCCTCTTTCTTCCTTGCCCAGATGATTGCAATAGCATTCACTGTAATGGATTTCCACGGACACCAGAATGAGGTTTCTAGAGTGCGAACCTCATCATGTCATTTATCTGCAAGAAATCCTTCAACGGCTCTTACAGAACTTCAGTATTAAATAAAATTGGTAAGAGTGAGCTATAAAACCTTTTCGTATTTTTAAATTTGCCTCCTTTCTTACCATTCCCTCTCAACTGATTCATCTAAGGTTACACAGTTAGTAAGGAGACCTGATTTTCAAAACTTCCACTGACACACTCCACTCAACAAGGTGATGACTCAATTTGAAGGGGAAACAAATATTGGTGAGATGCCAATTCATCTTTAAAATTTCATGAAAATCCTTGTGAGTGGGTGATTAGGTAGGATACAGTGAAGACACACTATAAACGTGAAGTCTTACAAACATACCTTTAAGTCCTTGTTAAGGCCAATGACACAGGTAGGGGTATAAGCCAATGACAGGAAGTGTGAAAGAGGAAACCAGAACCAGAACTGGGTAAAGACAAGGACGCCAACTACAGAAGGCATATGGGTGTGCCCAGTCCTGGACTGCAAGGAGATTGTGACATTATGACCACCTGTAGAAAAAGAGAGAAACCATGAACATGAAACCAGTAGGGCCATAATAAAGATTTCTAAGCACTGCACTACGGAAGCATTTGGTGATTATTTTAAGCATACAGTTCACAAAATATTATATGGAGTAGCTGGAGTTTGTTAGCCAGTGAATTATCTAGGGTCTCCAAAACTGAAGTGCTGTATTTTACAGCACTAGACCTTCATTCTGTATAAGTAGGCATTTTCCAAAAACTAAGCCTAAAGGATATAAAAACTGAATGCTAAATATTAAAAAAATTTTAATATTTATTTTTGAGAGAGAGAGACAGACAGACAGAGCATTGAGTGGGGGAGGGGCAGACAGACGAAAACACAGAATCCGAAGCAGGCTCCAGGCTCTGAGCTGTCAGCACAGAGCCTGATGTGGGGCTCGACCCCACAAACCATGAGATCATGACCTGAGCTGAAGTTGGACACTTAACTGACTGAGCCACCCAGGTGTCCCACTAAATTAAATATTAATCTACATTCTACACTGGGGCTTTTAATGCTAACAAAAAGTAAAATTTCAGTACACACATTTGCAAACAATAGCAAAGAGCAAGAGGCAGATGTTGTTTGCTTAGTTTTACTCTTTCTGCTTTAGTTATGTCTGATAGTAGATTGCTCCAACATTTTAACTAGCCTTATGACCTTGGACAAATGACTTTACCTCTTCAAGTCTCTTTTCCCATTGGCAATATGAAGGTTTGAACTTGAGCACTTTAACTAGAGTACTATCACTAACAAAAGAAAAATTTTAATCTCTAATCCTTGATTCAGATGAAATTTTTTGAGGACGTACAATATGTGAAACAATGAAACCGGAGCTAATTCTATGTAATCAGAAGTTTGGGCTGTTGAGAGTATTATGGCTCAGAGCCTGTCCTGTTCGCCCATTCCTTGCCACATCCCCTAGACTATCCCTTGAAGGAGTGCAGAGAAACAGTTTGAAAACTAGTGAACAAGAGCGAAGATCCAACCATCAGTTAGACAGCTGGATCATTATTGGGCCCTTGAAAGACTAAGAATCTAAGGCTAATAGGGGTTGAAAAGTTGAATGCCTTTAGGAACCAGTCAGGCAAACAAATAAGAAAACTTGGATTGGAAGCAATGGGACATTGAGGCAAATGGAAAGTTCATGTCATATTCAGAGAGGACATGTTACCAAGGGTGTAGGTCCAGGGTCACTAGGTAATTTTGTTTTTAAAAGCAGATTAGAATCTGGATTTTGTCCAATATTTTGCACACTTTGTTAGGCACGCAAAACAAAACATGTTTAAGTCCGATGTGGCCCACAGGCTGCTGTGTTGAAGACTCTATATAAAGTATTAGTGCTGGACCCCAGAACTTTGAGACCCCAATCTTTTAGTTTATATAACATAGCCTAGAAATGGCGCTTGTCTGTGCCTAGTCACCATCCTAATTGAATTCCAATTCTGCTCACATTTCACTTTTTTTTTTGGAGATTTTATTTTTAAGTAATCTCTATACCCAACACGGGTTCAAACTTACTACCCGAGATCAAGAGTCACATGCTCCTCCAAGTGAGCCAGCCAGGCGCCCATACATTTCACTTCTTTAAACCTCAGTCTCTCCCAGATGCCTCCATATTAGAGTCAGGAAGTACTAATTCTACTACACTAAAAAGCACTTTAATTTTTTATAAGAATCGGGGTTCAATTGTTCAACCAAATAACCTAGATTTTATCTGGAAAAAAAATCAGGTATACTTTGTTTTTCCAACAGGAATGAGTTATACACATTTATTGTCTGCTTGTACTTTTCTCTACTCAACCTCCCCCATTCACTGAATGCTTACAATATATACTGAGAATCTTGAACAAAATGCTGAAAGCGATCCTGAGGAGTCTCTAGTCTAGTGGGGAAGACAGATAACTAGATAATTAGACCAGAGCAGGCAAGCATTAGGATAGAAACCTGTGCACTAGTGAGAACATACAGCTAAGCATGCCTTGGCACCTACCCCAACATGAGGCTGGGCAGGGTAGAGCAGAGGGGAAGGCTTCCTAAAGAATGTGATCTTTGATTTAAGTTTTGAAGCTGAATTCCCTTTTATTTCAATGAAACCCATTTTCTTCAGACTTAGAAACTAAACTAGCTTTCTGTTCTAACAGTCGGGAGATTTACTACAAAACAAGAAAGAGTTTGTCCTATTGATAGTGTTTACACAGTTTTGCAAACTTCAACCATAAACCTTAATTTTTGGCTTTTCTCCTCGAAGAGACCATATCACTGAGTGAATTCTCAAACTTCAGTCATTCCTTTGAAGTTGCCCTCCAGATTTTCTCCATTACCACTAACTTCTGAGAGCCAGAATACATGACTACACATTTTTTCTAATGCAGTTGCAGCCTAGTTTGTAGGGGGACAGGACACTGACAAAGTAGAAAGGGGTGACAGAATAATTATGCTTGTAATAGTGAACACGACACTACAGAACCTTTATATACTAAATGACACTAAAATAAGTAAGGCAAAAAACATAAATAAAAAGAGAAATGCAAAAAAAGCATCAAAACTTGACTGGTCCATAACAATTCAAAGAGATATTCACAAAAGGAAGTGAAGGGAGAAAGGCCTGAAAGAGTAAGGAAGAGGGGAGAGAAAGGACTTCCAGTAAAGACAGCGAAATGAAGCCGAAACAAGAGAATTATCCTCCCCCAGTTTTTTTGTTTTGTTTTTTTTTTTAATTTTAGAGAGAGGGCAGAGTGGGGGAAAGGGGCAGAGGGAGGGGAGGAGGAGTGGGGGAGAGAAAGAGCAAGAGAGGGAGAGACAGAGTGAGAGCAAGAGAGGTAGTGCGCATGTGTGCATGAAATAGAGAGAGAGAGAGAGAGAGAGAGAGAGAATGAGAATCTTAAGCAGGCCTGAGTTGCTTGACCTGAGCTGAAATCAAGAGTCACACACTCAACCGACTAACCAACCCAAGCACCCTTATTTTCCCCTAATTCTTAACAAACAACTCTGATATAGCAGAAACCAGCAAGAAACCATAGTAGCTCTGAATGAACAAGTAAAGTGTTGTAGTGTAAAAGTACAAACTTCAAAAACTGCAGCTAAAAAATAAATGAATACATAGAAGATTATGGAATAGTAAAATGTTACTCCTAAACCCTACTTAAAAACCAATTATCCAAAGTAGCCAATCTCAAATGGCTACATACTGTATGATTCCAACTATACAATACTCTGGACAAGGAAAAACTAAAGCTACAGTGACAGTAAAAAGTTCAGGGGTTGCCAGGGACTGTGTGAAAGGAGGGAGAGATGAAAAGGTGACACAGAGGATTTTTAGGACAGTGAAACTATTGTGTATGATGTAATGGCGGATATATATTTATGCATTTGTCAAAACTCATAGAAAGTGAACCTGAATGTGGGATGCTTGGGTGGCTCAGTCGGTTAAGCGTCCGACTCTTGATTTCAGCTCAGGTCACGATCCCAGGGTTGTGGGATCGAGTCCCATGTCAGGCTATGTTCTGAGCATGGAGTCTGCCTGGGATTCTCTTTCTCTCTCTCTCTGCCCCTCTCCCCACCTTGTGCACTCTTTCTCTCTAAAAATAAAAAAAAAATGAAATTAATGAAATTAAAAGAAAAAGAAAGTGAACCTGAATGTAAACTAGGGACTGATAAAATCCAGCCAATTAAGTGTCAAGCCGTAGTACAGATACCCAGGAAAAAGCAGCAGTAAATAAAGAAATGGTGATGAGCACTGAATCCATTCAAATATGGAACTAAGACTAAACTGTGAGAATTACAATTTCACAAGAGGATGTAAACATTATAAACCATGACAATATAAAAATATTAGAAGGCGATGAAGAACAAGGAAGAAGAAATTATGACATGTCAATGTCTGTATTATTCATATATGGGAGAGAATCGATACCACTGAGAACTGAAATGTTTTACTAAAGTATCTATGGAGTATTTTCCTTATTTATACACAGCGACAAAGAACTGTCTTTAAATTAAAAAGACACAAATAAATTGTGCCTTAACCACTAAAAATTTAAGCAAAAAACTCTTTTTGGACAATGAAAACAAAACAAAAACCCCCATGTGACAATGGATTAAAAGAGAAGACTATCTGCCTCAAACATTTAGGGAAAAAAAAAAAAACAAACTAACTCCTGAGAAAAGAGAGAAAAAGCAAATAAAAGATTTCAGCAAAATGAAAAGAATTTAGGAAGGAAAAAAAGTAGCATCAGCAAAGAAACATAAAAAGAAATCTCCGGCAAATATAATCAAGAAAACACTCTCAGCAAGTGAAAACCTGGAGAGACTAAGAAAACTTTAAAGACATAAAAGGACTGCAACTTCTTTTCCTGACCTCCTACAGAAATATACATGCAATTCTACTTGACCAAGAAACGACTGACTGTAGTAGCTATGGCTGAGAGTGTTTTCATTAGAAGATATACAGATGGCTAATCAATTTGAGAAAATATTCATTGAGTAACAGAACTGTTATGAAAACCTTGAGATACTATTCTTCACAGCTTTCAAATTAGCAGAGATCCAGGTACTAGAGCACACGCTTCTACCTTGGAAGGGTAGCCTGTCTCTGACATGAAGCATAATGTAGAGGTGAAGAGTGTGAATTCAGGAGCTAGATGGCGGTTACACTCTATTTATTAGGTAAATATTCCATACATCCCATTTTAAGATGATTTGGCTGCTAGAATTTGTCTAAAACCTATTTTTTTTCTCAAAATCTTTCCAGTGTCAACTTGTTTCAAATTGATATATACTAAGAAAATTAGAGAAAAATAATCCACACTGAGCACTTTATTAAGTGATAGGTACTGTTTTAAAAGCTTTACATGGATTTTTAACCCTCCCAACACCACAAGGTAGACTTTACAAGACAAGAATATAAACATGGGGGAAAACTTCTCAAGGTTATACAGCTACTACTATAAAGGGCCTGGGACTCAAACCCTAACAGTCTGCACGCTTAACAACTCTACTAAAGTATTTCTATGAATTCTAGGCTCCACATTTTCTACAGGAATAATTTCCCCCAGACTCAATTTCTACTATGTCATAGAGCACATAGTTACTTCAATAGATTTAGTTTAAATAGATTAACACATCTGGAAGACTTAACATTTACCTGCATCCAGTATGCCCTGGGCCAAAATAGCGCCAAACTTGGCCATGACATCATCATGCTTATCATTGATAACTTTGGAATACAGCTGTCTGAACTGATTCACCTGTATGAACAAGAAAAAGAATTATAGTCAAATTCTATACATTTGCGGTGTCGTTTCAGAACAGGGAATAGATTGCTCAAATTATAATGAAACTTGAGTTCTGAATTTTACAACATTTAAAAAGAGAGAGAGATAAACCAGACTTGAAAGCAGAAAAGTTCCATGGCTGAAATCATGGGTGTTATGACTTTTCTTGTGTGGGAGTACCAGTTCTGTTTTCAATCCTCATTCCACAGTGGATGATTCACACTCATGGGAATGCGGAATGCGATTTCATATCGCACCACGGTTAGTCAGTAGGCTTAAACAGTTCAAGCAAACACTGAGGACTTCATTGTACTGTGAATTACAGCTATTTTGCTTACCATAACCACTACTAGCAGGCATAGTCCTTCAATTCTATCTTCAAATAAACTACCCTTTACTGAAGTTGTGTGAGGTATATTTTGGATTTAATGGATATGCACACATATTAATTTTTTGAGAATATGTCACAATAGTTAGTCTCATCAAAAAAAAAACAAAAACACCAAAATGGAACATGTGCTAACTTAGGATGGGATACCCAGTAATTTTGTTTGTTTCTTTATTCTTTTCTGTATTTTCTAAAATTAATATACATTACTTTTACAATTAAAAAAAATAAAGTTTATAAAATAAATATCATCAATGTATTTGTGATTCCTTTAAATCTGTTTGGGTGACAATAAAGGAACTATTTTACGCTTCTTCCAGGTCTTACACTTCTCTGTTTTCCCACCAGTGCTTTTCAAGTGGTAGGCACCCAGGAAGTCTGCTTGTTCAAGAAGCACATAATCAGGGAGCTCCCCAAATCTGCCAAAAGCAGAAAATATTGAATTTGAGTTTCCTAATATAATGACTTTATCTGCATTACATATTCTTTCAGAATCTCTTCCCTTCTTCACTTGCCTTGGTCTTAGAGGCCACACTGTGATACAGTGCAGGGTAATCTAGAATCAGACAACCCTGGCTTATAAATACCTCTGCTCCAATAAGCTGTTTAGGTAAGCTACTTAGATTTTATGAGCTTCAGTTTCGTCATCCCTACAGGGATTAGAGTGCCTACACCTTACACGGCTGCTGTTAGGACTACCTGATGTAAATACGTATGTAATGTAATGTGTAAAAGGCATTTTTGACTTCAATAGCATGGCCATCCTACCATACTAGGGCAGAATCCTACCAGTCCCCCTTGACTATGATCTCGGCAACCTAATACTGCTAACAAAACGATATTCCTTAAACATGCTTCTCATTTTTTATTCACAGGCAGCAACAAAAGGTGATGGGAAAAACAATGAAGTCACTCTGCCAATACCTAGCAACTAACCATTAGTGAGCCATTTCTATCGGTCTTACTTTCTCTTAACTATAAAACCCAGCATGATTAGATCATTGTAAAATTCCCTTCTAGTTTTACAAATCCTAAGGTTTGATGCTTTTACTCTGGTTCAACAGGTCAAATTCCTTTGATTCTGAACTTATTTTAGATGAACACTTACATTACCTTATATAGGATGGAAATTTTATGTGCTAAAGGTTTATGAAATATGTCATGAACTTATAAAAAGAAACACTGGACAAAGCACTGTATGTACATTATGAGGAAGAATTTAAATATAAAACTACACCCAAAACAATAGGAAAACATTCAGTGAAACTTAAAGATGGGTAAAAAAAATCAACACAAATGTATAACAGGATTATCCAATTACTATTAAGTACACTACTTAAAGAGCTACTTTTATGTTTATCATTTAAACATTCCCCCCCCCTCACATTTTATTACTTATGCAGCAGTAACTTAATTCTCATGTTTATGATTCTTCAGAAAGCATTATTGTTTTGGGGCACTGAGGTGGCTCAGTGGCTCAGCCACTGGGGTAGCTCAGTCAGTTGAGTGTCTGACTCTTGATTTCTGCTCAGGTCATAATCTTGTGTTTCATGAGTTGATGCCCTGTGTGAGGCTCCATACTGACGGTGTGGACCTTGTTGGGATTCTCTCCCTCCCTCTCTCTCTGCCCCTCTGCTGCTCTCTCTGTCTCTCAAAATAAATAGATAGCTTAAAAAAATCTTAAAAAAATTATTTTAGCAGGTGAGGGCAGTTATCTTAAATTTGAAAGGCAAGTTTGAGATCATGTACTCCCTCTATTTACAGATGTGAAACTGAAGTAAGATGGGTGAAATGCCTGGTTTGCTTGTAATCACAAAAAAACTAATTGCAACCATGGTTAGGATCATGATTTTCTGCTTCAATTTCATTGTTATGCATAGTATGGCGCCCCCATATAAAGTAGAATTTGTGGGAGAAAAGCATATTTATTTCCCATTTTATATTATGACAATCTCACAGAAAAGACAATTAAACTCTAGGCAATCCTGTGATCCATGCTTTCTACTGGGCATGATTATCTAAAAACCTACCTTTTCCAAATTCATGCATTTTTAACATTCATCATATTTTTAACTCTATACCTTATACGGCTGGGGGGGGGTGGTGGGAAATCACTCTCTGGAAAAAAAATGGGGAGAAGGGAATAAAGTTTTTTGGGGTCATTTCTGTTGGTACTTATCACCTGGGAATGTCTCCTTTCAATTTTCTTCTATTTTGCCAAATACAGAAATAAAGCAGCACATTGGCGATCAGTTTTAAAGTTGTTTTTCTTTTCTTTTCCATGAGATTTCATCTCCTCTTATGACTTAAACTAGAGGTCTATAACTCCTTTCATGAAATCCTTGAGGCCAGATGAATTTTGGAATTCAGAATTCAGAAAGATAGCATTTATACATATACCCTACATTATGCAATACTCTCAATGGAGCATGGGGGCAATAAGTTATAATCAAACAAATTAATATTTTAAAAGCAGTTAAATGACTGAATATTAACACTAAATGGGATAAAGGCTATAGATGAGTTCATATTAGGTCAAGTTCTGCAGCCAATGAGTCCTTAAAAATTTTTTAATTTTTATGTTTTTGATGGAGCAAAATAGTGCATGAGTGGGGAAGGGGGAGGGGCAGAGAGAGAGAGAGAGAGAGAGAGAGGGGGGGGGTAAGGACAGAATCCCCAGCACTTAAGCTCCATGCTCAGCAGGAAACCCGATGCAGGGTTCGACCCCACCAATGTGAGATCATGACCTGAGCTGAAATCAAGAGTCAAAGGCTTAACTCACTGAGCCACCCAGATGCCCCCCAAATTGAGTCCTTAAAAATAAACAAACCTCTCTTCAATTTTCAGAGCTTTTTAGATTTTGGAACTGCAGATAATGGGCTATGACTTATATAATTTCTTTGTGGCTAGTCCCAAATCTCTTTGGTTCTGACTTTTTTCCTATGCTCTCATCTTATTTCCAGCTGACTTGCTAACATCTCAAACTCAACATGCTTAAAACAAAAAATGATCTTTATTCTTCTTTCAAGATATTGTCAATGCTACCATGATTTCCCCATTATCAATATGCCAAATGATGTTTTTAGCTCCCTTCGTAATTTTATGAGTATTATTTTGCTTATGGTAGTTGCTTGCAGTCCTTTCTTTATATTACCACTGACACTATTAGAGTCCAAGTTCCTACCTAAGGTGACAGTATGGTAATATATATTATTACTTATAGATGTGTTATGCTGTAAACTATCACCTTATAATACAAAATTTCATTCTTATAATTTCATCCTATAGAAGTTCAAACTTTCTCCATAGAAATACTTCTAGGTTACTATGATATTTCACAAAAGCCTCATCTACTTAAATTGTGATTTTAGAACTGCAAAAGCTTATCAAGCTTGGCCCAACATGATCCTACTGCCAAAAATGTACCTGTCAGTGGTGGGAGAAGCTTTCCCCCAGCAGGTAACCTCGACATTAGGCCAGGAAGAGCACCAAATATTTTATTCCTACACTGTGATATTTTTATCTGATTCTATATATGATAATATGTATGTGTTCAAAAATGCTAAAGGTAGATTTCATTTAAAAAGGAAAATAAAAGATAGATCCTTCATAAAGAGTAGAGTTGGGTTCTTCAGAGAAAATAGTTTCAGGGACCTATAAAAGTACATTATTCTAGTTAAATGCTTCTGAATCTGGTGTAAAGGCTTTTTAAATTGGGTTTGTAATCACCCAGGGGTATATGCATGTTCCTGGGTCTACGTTGGTGAGCGTGAGTGAGCAAAAAACCAGCAGAAGAAAAGCAAAGATGCACTGGGATTACTTAAACCAAAACCATAACGTATCAAACTAAGCATTAAGACAGCATTCTGTAAATGGATGTGATGTATATCATGATTACATAAAACATTTCCTTTGGAACGTCTCATTGTGCATTTCATAAACTGAGAAATGTCCCTTTTGGATTCCTTTGAGGGGTGGTTATAGTTTGATGAAATTAGCACTTGATCTCCACTTTATTTCATGCACCAGTTTGCAACCTTGTGACTAGGACTCATAATCTTGAGAACTTCTCTTCAAGCTTAACAGCTTTTTCTTTTCAGCAAAATGTCACATACCACTCCAAAAGAATCTCAAGTTGTCTTGTTAGCAGTTATCAGATAAAAGAGAAATGATATAAATGACAGTCCACAAAAGTCTTTACTGCATGCTTAATAGCAGAAAACAATGAAATAGAACTTAAATTTTAAGAATTCATGAGCTGAGTAATAGTTTCCCTCTAAGGAATAGTGTTCCCGGAAAACTGGAGCTTTATACTGCCATACACAGCTTTGCTTTCATAGTTGGCAGGGTATACATTTCACTTTCCCTGTGGAGTTTATATTAATGGCAATGGCTACCAGCTCTAACTGCATTTCAACATTCTTAATCAATACTCAGGATTCTGGTACAATCTGAAGATGGAAGTGTGCCCCACGTATTCACATCAGCTAAGACTTGGTTC
Organism: Panthera pardus; assembly: GCF_024362965.1. Classification (NCBI taxonomy): domain Eukaryota; kingdom Metazoa; phylum Chordata; class Mammalia; order Carnivora; family Felidae; genus Panthera; species Panthera pardus. Next base: position 8,578,681 of record NW_026526655.1, read on the forward strand.
AACAGTATTTTATGGAATGATTTTAAAAATGCGAATTAAATTCTGTATTTTTTCACTTTTTCTAAATGTGAGAAAGTTTTACTTATTAGAATAAATAGTTGAATGCTTTTTCAAACTACACAGCCTATATCCTACCCCACCCCCATTCCAAAGGACTCTGCCATTGTTGGTGCAGAGTTTATGATTGAAAAATCAACAAAATCCTATAGCAGAGGATGGAAAGATAGTAAAACATTTGTCTTGTTCGCAATACAAATAACATGAAAGCAACATGCAAGGTCAAAGTGAGTAAGTATCTATATATTACTATTAGGGGAGGTGCATTCCATGGCCTAAACTTCCTTCTTTAATGACATTACTCAACTGGATAACCTCCAGCTGATAAAGCTTAGAAGATCAAAAACAGAAATAAAAGATGCAAAAACTATTCATACTATAACTGCTATATTTAAAAATAAAAACCAAAAAGAAATGCAGACTCTTTAAAAGATGTTTATGTTTTAAAAGATATAATATATGAAGTAATATATTATTAAAACAGAATGAGAAGTTAGATTCTATTTTTGCAATAATACAATTTTTGGAAGTCTTACAAATTATTTTGACAGAAAGAGCAGCACTGGATAAATGAAATAAAAATGACAGCAAATGCTTAGAAATGGAAATCTATTAAACAAAGTTTCGTAAAATGAGAATGAATAATCCAGCATCGATGAGTTCTGGCAATTCTCCTCTTCTCCACCCGCCCCATCAATCTACTTTGCTGAAAATGAGGATGTTCTACACTTGGCAGATGAGGCAGAAGACAGTATACTAATGGTTTTTCCACTTGTTAATTTTGACTGTTTCTCAAACAGAAGCAAAATTAACACAAAACTATTAAATACCCTAATTTCAAGTTAACGAAAAGATCTGAAATTAGTGCATAAGCTCTACACATTTACTTAATATAGTAAACGTGGTAAGTTATAGTCCACGTGAATAAGATCTACGCATTTTCTGTCTCTGAACAAAATGAAACATTTTGGCTGAGGTGCCAATTTACATTAGATATTATACTCTTCACATGATGTCTAGGGGATTGTCATGAGGAAATTTTAAAATAGATGTCTCCATGAGGGGAGTCATCCACAGGGTTTATCTGAGAACGGGACTGCAGGATATGTGAAGGGGATTTCTGTGGGTCTTTCCCCCTCACTCCAAGCCTAAAGATGGGCTTCAGAGGGATCGCTTAGAGAGCTTAATATGATCAGTGGTCACTGTGCATTGACATCTGACATGAAAAATAGGAGGCATTAGCTATCGATTGAGGTACTAGTGGAGAGGGAGTAGGACGAAGAGGAGGGAAAGGAAGACAGGAGGGAGCAGATGAAGCTGCACTAAGAGCCATACTTCCAGCTACAAGGGTAAATATGCAGGACTGCCTATGTGAACAGAAGGGGTCAAGAGGGAAACAAGGCCGTCCTGCAGCCATGTGAAACTGCCCAAAAGATCACCCAGGAGGGCACTGACACTCTGAGAGAGTCTGGATGTACTCATTTCCTTTCCTTTTTTTTTTTTTTTTTTAAAGTTTATTTATTTTGGGGCACCCAGGTGGCTCAGTTGGTTGAGTGTGTGACTTCAGCTCAGGTCATGATCTTGTGGTTTGTGAGTTTGAGCCCCATGTCGGGCTGTGCGCTGACAGCTCAGAGCCTGGAGCCTGCTTCGAATTCTGTGTCTTTGTCTCTCTGCCCCTCCCCTGCTCATACTCTCTCAAGAATAAATAAAAATGTTAAAAATTAAAAAAAAAAAAAAAGTTTATTTATTTTGAGAGAGAGACAGAGAGATAGTGAGCAGGAGAGGGGCAGAGAGAGGGAGAGACAGAATCCCAAGCAGGCTCTGTGCTGCCAGCACAGAGCCCAACACGGGGCTCGATCTCACGAACTACGAAATCATGACCTCAGCCAAAATCAAGAGTCAGGTGCTTAACCAACTGAGCCATCCAGGTGTCCCTGGATGTACTCATTTTCTAAACTGAGACTGGATATATCATATAAAGTGAATGTAAGACTTTTTATTATCTTAGAAAGATGGGATCAAAAACTCATGGATCACCTGAGTCTGCATCCTGTATCAGAGGAACAAGTTATCCTACTAAATACATTTTAAAAGGACAGCAGTAGGCAAAAATTAAAGTTCATTTTTATGATTTCATCAATCTGTAAGTTTTAATTTTTCAATTATGGCTATATAGCTGAATTAGCAAACTGACTATAAATCTGTAAAAAATGCACTTAGGGAGTATTACTACATATTTAAAGTTTCCCCATTCTCACACCTTTTTACTTCCTGTAAGTTCAGTGTTCATCATATTTGAGTTACAAATGTCCTTAAAAGAACATAAGTTACTAAAGAAAAGCCTGCACCAGCTCTCTTCTACAGAGTTTTTTTGTTTGCTTACCTTTGGACAAGTGATTTCCGTCTGCTGGATCATGATGAGAGCTGAAGCTATAAGAGCTCCTTGCCTCACATAGTTCACAGGATCATTTGTCATCGGTTCTAGCAAATTAATTGCCTCCTGAAAGCATTAAAAAAACTTTAAATAAAGCTGGTATCGCTGGATTTTCAAATTAGTTACTGTCATTCTAAATCAGTGTTTTCATCTAACGTTGTAATAAGTTCATTAAAGACTACCTGGAACTGAGTTATGCTTTAAGTTTCAATACAATTGATGGTAAGTGCAAAGGAAGCTTATAGAACACAAGCGCTCCTGTCGTGAAGTAAAAGAAGTCAAAAACAAAGTAACAGAAAATGAGATTAATGTTCGATAAACACCTATTATTTTCCAAGCACAGCAATATTCTATATGTTATCCCATATAGTTCTATTAATCCCAAAACAAACAAACAAAAAACCCACAACATAAAACCATCTTTATAAACAAAGAAACAGAGTAAGAAAGGTTAAGAAATTTGCCCAAAGCCATACAAGTAGAATGACTCCAGGCTAGTCTGACCCCAAAGCCTGGATTAAGTATCCAACTTCCTTCAAATACTAGGGTAAGGTAATGTCTTTGATGATTTTATAAGACCTAACTTAAAAAATTAAATTGATATTTACCAGGATTTCCCTAAAATCATATTCTTCAGAATAATCAGTCCTATGAAAAAAAGGATTCCTTGGTGAAATAAGTTTGGGAGTTCCTGTGTACTATATATCACCCCCTCTTACAGATTCAAAATATATACTGCTTATCAAATACTCTACAAATGTACATATCCTAGCAAAAGCTCCAAAAAGTCTTATTAAAGAAATCACTTGAACTTTGTATTTGTCCACTGTATTTGACCAAGAACTCTTTTGCCCTACTAACTTCTATTAACACCCTGTGGAACCTTAGTTAAGTGCCACGTTATAACATTCCTTCTAAGGTCCTTGGTAGGTATAAATCTAGAGGAACAGAGAAATGGGTTTACAAGATAATCAAACTTATTTCTTAATATAATATACCATTTCTTAAATATCCTTTGTTTCAAGGCCAAGGAAAGAAAAAGTTAAATCCTTTTTCTTGGGAAAACATTTTCAGTTTTCTTTACATGTGGATTTATTTGTTTATTTATTTATTTAAAATCAGTGCTGTTAACAGATACTATACACACCAGGTAAGTATATTCTTTCTCCCCATTTCACTGAAAAATGTCATGACATTGTGCAGAGGAGCAAGTTTTTCAACTATTACTCATAATGCTGGCAATACTGTTTCTAAGATAGTCATGATACAAATATAACCAAATTTCCAGCTTGTAAGTTAAAAGACACTAACTTGGTCTTTGAGCTATGTGATATAACCTCAGCGATAGATATTTTAGAATAAACAGGTGTTTCAGGTTTTTAAGAACCAAACATAAAGCACCAAACCTTGGTCAGATAGGTACTGATATGGAGACCACACAAACTATCTAGAAACAAAGCAGACTTGCTTAGTAGGAGTAATAAAAATTTCTCATTGAATTAACTTGTTCAGATGCTGTGTCTCAAACAACATTTGCTCCTAGATATCATATTAAGGTTAGAATAATCTGGAAAGAAAAAAAATCTAACTTAAAATATTTAACTTATGAGGCCTGCCATAAATGTCTACTGAAGACCTGAGGGAGAAAATACTTTGAAAAACATCTATCTATATTTTTCCTTTGTTTACAGATGTATCCCAGAAAAAAAAATGAAGGCCAATTTCTATAAACTGTATTTTATATACTCAATGATATTTGTATTTTATTAAAAAAAATTTTTTTTTTTGAGAGAGAGAGAAAGACATCACATGTGACTGGGGGAGAGGGGCAGAGGGAGACAGAATCTTAAGCAGGTGCCATACTCAGGGCAGAGCCCAATGTGGGGCTTGATCCCATGACCTGGGATCCCATGATCTCATGACCTGAGATGAAATCAAGAGTCAGATGCTCAACCAACTGAGCCACCCAGGTGCCCCTACCCAATGATATTTCCAATAAAACTGCAGATATATTCTCATGTAAGAAATTCTCCCCCAAAAGAAACAAAAGCATTTTAAAAACAAATCTCTGTGATGACAGACTATGTCCAACTTGTTCACTATCATATCCTTAAATGATCTCCACCCCATCATTGATTTTTTTAAATTAAAATTTTTTATGTGTTTATTTATTTTTGAGAGAGACAGCGCGCGCGTGCGCGCATGAGTGGGGGAGGGGCAGAGAAGAGCGAGACAAAGAATCCGAAGCAGGTTCCAGGCTCTAAGCTGTCAGCGCAGAGCCTGACACAGGGCTTGAACTCATGAAAAGCGAGATCATGTCCTGAGCTGAAGTTGGACTATTAACCAACTGAGCCACCCAGGCCCCCCAGCCCCCAATCACTGGTTTGACAAATATTTAGTGAAACCTACTGTGTGCCAGGTCTGACCTTAGATTCCAGCAATGAACATTGTGTTCTCAGGGACCTTACAATTCAGTGGAGAGGAGATAGACAACAAATAAACAGGTGTAAAAATACGTTGGGTGGTGATAAGTGCCATGATGAAAAATAAAGCAGGGTAAGGAGATGAATGAGAAATACTGGAAGGGAATGTTTCTCTATAAATTTTTATGTAATTCTTGTCACATGTAGTGAAAATGCCCATATTAATTCCTAGCTTCAGTAACATTTTACAGGACTAGTAAAAGTTATTAGTATCCAATACTAATACCCTTTATTTGAGAAAAAGTCAAGCAAATTAAAATTTAATTCCTGGATCAATCAATAAATACCTATGTTTTATTTTATCTAGTTTGGACAACAGAGGATAAAAAAATGATTCCTTCTGGGGCACTGGGGTGGCTCAGCTGAGTGTATGGCTAGCTCAGGTCACGATCCCATGGTTTGTGAGTTCAAGCCCCACATCGGGCTTGCTGCTGTCAACACAGAGCTTGCTTTGGATCCTTTGTCTCCCTCTTCCTCTCTGCCCGTCTCCGCTCATGCTCTCTCTCAAAAATGAATAAACATTCAAAGTGTTCTCCTTCTCTCTGATGTAAAGACATCAGAAGCATACCCTAATTATGTTCTTGTTCTAGATGTTCTCATTCTCGTTATGTTCGTGTTCCCTCATGCACTCCATTAAAACAAAAAAGTTTGGGGCGCCTGAGTGGCTCAGTCCTCAAGCATCTGACTTCGGCTCAGGTCATGATCTCACAGTTCGTGAGTTTGAGTCCCAGGTCCAGTGAGCTCGAGCTCTGCTTCAGGGGAGCCCTGCTTCTCTCTCTCTCTGCCCCTTGCTCATTTGCACCCTCTCTCTCTCAAAAAAAAAAAAAAGGAAAAAAAAGTTCAGCTTGGGGCAGTGGTCAAGGTGTGTCCATTTGTGTTATGAAAGGCAAAAAATGTTATGATTAGGTCACTGCTATAAATCAAGAATACTTGTTTAAGCAACAGTGCATTTCTTTATGAATCTCATGATGAACTGTACTTTCCAATCATCTACTTATCTAACCCAACTCTTTATTTTGTCACTTTTGAGGACTTAACAAATATCAGGTTATCTGTTATGTTTGTGAGGAGAGATCAGGCAAATGGCACTTAAAGTGATTTGTTTAAAATAAAACAAAAAAAGAAATCAAAGCGGATTGATTTTGGTGCTCTTATACGAGAATTTTGATTTCCACACTACTAATCATGAAAATTAAACATGTAAATTACCATTTAAAATGACCAAATTCTTTAAAGAAAAAAGTATTTTATCTTTTTCTTTTTTGAAAGAAATCAATGCTCTCAAAGAGAAATTCAACAGCATGTCTCCATTACAGCCACCCCATGGAATGTGGTTTGTTCTATTTTAATTAAAAAAAAATTTTTTTTTTTAATTTAAATAATCTCTGGGGCACCTGGGTGGCTTAGTCAGTTAACTCTGGCTCAGGTCATGATCTCATGGTTCCTGAGTTTGAGCCCTGCATCAGGCTCTGTGCTGACAGCTCGGAGCCTGGAGCCTGCTTCAGATTCTATGCCTCCTTCTCTCTCTGCTCCTCCCCTCCTTGAGCTCTGTCTCTCTCTCAAAAAATAAACAGTAAAAAAAATTAAAAAAAAATTTAAGTACTCTCTATACCCAACACGGGGCTCAAACTCATGACCCCGAGATCAAGAGTCACACACTCTTCCAACTGAGCCAGGTAGGCTCCCCTGGTTTGTTCATAACTGGCTTTGAGCAATCCAGCATAGTAAAGTGAGGAAGGAAGTTCTGGTAAGCTTTGTGAGGCAAGTTTCCTCTTACAGATCACACCACACTTGTATTTTTGCAGCGGACGCATAAACTTCTCTGCGAGGGAAAACAGTCTGGTGCCAGGAAAGAACTGACCCCACCGGCTTTGGACTTTACCTTGTTTCCGGTACCAGCACAGCAGATGCCTAGGGCCATAGCAGCTCCATAACGCACGTGAGGATTGTAACTCTCTGACAACAGTGAAACAACGCTGGGGCACTGTTCAGGGGTCCTGAGAAGAATAGAGAAAGTGAAGACAGTGTTACAGGTAAAATATTTTAAATCAAGATGGAAGAATTTTAACCAAATTTTTTTTAACTTATGGAAAACAATAATTATATTTCACACAGAAGTCGGAGAATTAAAAATCCACGGAATTCCAATTATTGACATTAAAAATCTATCTTCAATATTCACAGAACATACACAAAGAAAGTGGAACGTATCAGTGATTCCTCAACCACAGCTCTGCCTTAGAGCATTACAGTCATTCCCTCATGCCTCCTCCATTGTGGAAAATAACCATGGGGAGCACACAATGCTCTACATCAATTCTTATATTTCCTGCTTACTGTGTTTTCAGAAGACAAAAGTTGTTACAGAGACTCCGTATGTTTCCAAAGTGGAACACAAGATTTGAGTCACCCAGTATTACTGATTGAATATAAAATTGGTAAATATGCCTTGATAATGAAAAAATTCTGTTTTCAATTATTTTTGTGTTGGTAAGAACAGAAACTGTTCTCTTCTCATCCTCTTCATATACTTCGGCCAAGACCAAAAAAATAGGATGACCCTGACTAATGAAGTACCTGACTCATTAAAAGACTATTATAGTGTTATAGTGATTACTGTTATAGTGATTACTCTTTAGGGGGCAGCAGGATAGGGGTAGTAACTAGAAATGAGTGTAAGGGGAATGTATGGGAGGCTGATAATGATCTTGAACTGGGTGTGTGTTATACACTGTGTTTGTTCAGTTGTGAAAATTCATGAAGCTGTTGGCTGATTATGTGCATATTTTTGGATATTACATTCAATAACAACTTAAAAAAAACACTACCATATACTACATTTAATAAAAATCTTTTAAAAGATGATCTTGTTGTGAATGAAACAGTAATTACCTACAGACCAATTAAAATCTATAACTCTGTTTGAACTATCCTCTAGCCTCAAATTCTAGTAAGTGGCAAACTCAAATTTCAAATGGAATAGAGGCAAATTGATGAAAACCATCCAGAAAAGTGGAATTTTGCTACAAGAGAAAGTTGGATTATTTACTGCTTACAACAGAGTCCATCATTCTTTCTCGAAAATGTTCTCAGTTTGACTAAGTTTCCTAGTAGGAATAATCTATAAATAATACTAATGACAACACCATGGAGAAAAAGTTTGGGGCTGTGAAAGATTCAGTGCACTAGGAAACAGAAGATCTGGGTTCTAGTCCTAGTTTTGCTAATTTCTTAGTATGTGACATTAGGCAAGTCACTTTCTTCTTTTTGTAATTACAGATAACTTTTTTTTTTAAATTTTTTTTTTAACGTTTATTTACTTTTGAGACAGGGAGAGACAGAGCATGAATGGGGGAGGGTCAGAGAGAGAGAGGGAGACACAGAATCTGAAACAGGCTCCAGGCTCTGAGCTGTCAGCACAGAGCCCGACACAGGGCTCGAACTCACAAACCGTGAGATCATGACCTGAGGTGAAATCAGACGCTTAACCAACTGAGCCACCCAGGTGCCCCGATAACTTTTCTTTTTGCAGGAGTAATATAAAAAACAAAATGAGCAAATAATTAAAAATATAGTAATAACATACATACCTTCAGTTAATGCATAGTGACATAAATAACAATATGTTACATAAAAGGAAGCCATAAAGTCAGAAACCCATGTTCCAGTTCCTGTTTTGCCTCTAAACAGCTGAGATAATTTAGACAAGATTCAATGAACCAAACATTCTGGGCTTCCTTTCTATGTATGAAAAAAGAAGAATGGGACTAGAAGTTCCATAATGTCTGTCCCACTTTACAATTAGCTTTGGTTCATAGCTTTTAATGAACCAAACATCAAAGGTTTTCAATGTTCATTATTACAGGACATTTCTTCAATGAGAAATATTCCTATGAGACTTAAAGTGGTATTACACCAATACGTTGTTGCAGAGTCATTCTGCAACTTATAGTTTACTTTTATTTAACTTTTATTTTTCACTCCTATTAGGCTAAGAACTTAGAGCTCTGTCCATAACTCGATACTAAAATTCTCTGACCAACTCAAGGATTCTGTCACCAAATTAATTACAAATAAAACCAACTCAAGACTGAACATATCCCAAGGGCTAATACTGTGTTTTCTATATATTTTATTTTCCATAAATTATTAGCAGAGTGCTTGATACTAAAGACAAAATAATTTTTATTATTTAGTAAAACGTAAAAGGAACCAAGATAAATTTATAGTTATAGACTTAAACAGTAAGTATTTTTACTAGGTTCAAAGCCTAATGGTTAATTAACCTCTGGCAGAGGGTGGGGTGGGGGTGGGAATCAAAACCTTCCCTGTTCCCTTGCCCTCTGAAGTTTATAATTTAGCTGCATAATCAAAAAAAGGGAAAGTTAACAAGTACCTGTGCTGCCCCATTAGGGCTAATTGAGTGTCTTAATTTTATTGTGCTTTAAAGTTCTCAGTAGGGAGACCACACAGAGGGCTAGGTAAAGCCTGCTTGAAAAAATGAAACACCAGTTGAAATAGGTACCTAATTCTTTTTTTAAAAGTTTATTTATTTATTTGTGGGGAGGGGGAGAGAGAGGGAGAGAGAGAGAGAGAGAAAGAGAGAGAAAGAGAGAGTCTCAAGCAGGCTCCGCACTGTCAGTGCAGTGGCCAATGCAGGGCTCAAACTCAGGAACCATGAGATCATGACCTGAGCCAGTTGGACACTTAACCATTTGAGCCACCCAAGTGCTCCAGTACCTAATTCTAATTTGTTGTTTCAGTACAATTTCTGGGCGTGTAGTCAACAGTCAACTTGCCAGCTTTATTATCTATACAAACTTACCGTAGAGCAGGAACTATGCAAGGGAATACGCACAAGTCACTGCTATATCATCTGATCATACATGCCATACATGCATATATGAACTCCTTTCTCTCAACATACTGGCTATTAACTACTGTTTCTTTACTGAATATTTTGTGCAACCTCAACATCAAATCATATTAATAAATAAATGTTTTCAAGAATATGGTGTCTTTTTTCTAATCCTTCACTAGAGAAGGAAAAATACGGCAATATAAGTATATAGGCAGAAACACTGTTCTATGCACATGGGGTCTATCACACTGGCAATCTGCTGAGGCCATAAACCTCAGGGTAGTCCTTCAGTATAACTGTGAATTTATAATTCTCACTAGGTTAAGTGCCATAGGAATAACATAATGACAAAGGAATTAAGAATACAGGGGCATCTGGGTGGCTCAACCTGTTAAGCGTCTGACTTTGGCTCCAGTCATGATCTCACAGTTGGTGAGTTCAAGCCCCACAAGGGGCTCTCTGCTGTCAGCGTGGAGCCTGCTTCAGATCCTCTGTCCCCTTTCCCTTTTGCCCTTCCCCTGCTCTCTCTCAAAAACTAAACTTTAAAAAAGAATTAAAAAAAAAAAAAAAAAAAAAAAGGATATACACTCTGTTACCCCAAATAGCCAAAGTAATGTTGAAAAGGAAAATCAAAACTGGAGGCATCACAATTCTGGACTTTACGCTGCATTACAAAGCTCTAATCATCAAGACAGTATGGTACTGGCACAAAAACAGACACATAGATCAATGGAATAGAATAGAGAACCCAGAAATGGACTCACATATGTATGGCCAATTAATCATCAACAAAGCAGGAAAGAATATCCAATGGAAAAAAGACAGCCTCTTCAGCAAATGGTGTTGGGAAAACTGGACAGCAACATGCAGAAGAATGAACCTAAACCACTTTCTTACACCATACACAAAAATAAACTCAAAATGGATGAAAGACCTAAATATAAGACAGGAAACCATTAAAATCCTACAGAAGAAAACAGGCAACAATCTCTTTGACCTCGGCCGCAGCAATTTCTTACTAGACATGTCGCCTGGAGGCAAGGGAAACAAAGCAAAAATGAACTACTGGGACCTCATCAAGATAAAAAGCTTCTGCACAGCAAAGGAAACAATCAGCAAAACTAAAAGGCAACCAAAGGAATGAGAGAAGATATTTGCAAATGACATATCGGATAAAGGGTTAGTATCCAAAATCTAAAAAGAAGTTATCAAACTCAACACCCAAAAAATGAGTAATCCAGTAAAGAAATGGGCAAAAGACATGAACAGACACTTCGAAAGAAGACATCCAGATGGCTAACAGACACATGAAAAGATAGTCAACATCACTCATCATCAGGGAAATACAAATCAAAACCACAATGAGATATTACCTCACACCTGTCAGAATGGCTAAAATTAACAACTCAGGCAATAATAGATGTTGGCAAGGATGCGGAGAAAGGGGAACACTTTCACACTGCTGGTGGGAATGCAAACTGGAAATACAGCCACCCTGGAAAACAGTATGGAGGTTCCTCAAAAAATTAAAAATAGAACTACCCTACGATCCAGTAATTGCACTACTAAGTATTTATCCAAAGGATAAAAAAAATGCTGATTTGAAGGGGCACATGCACACCAATGTTTATAGTAGTGCTATCAACAATAACCGAATTATGGTAAGAGCCCAAATGTCCATCAACTTACAAATGGATAAAGAAGATGTGGTGTATATATTATATATATACATATTATATATGTATATATATAATGTATAAGAAACAAAACAGATGAACATATGTATAATGTATAAGAAACAAAACAGATGAACATAGGGGAAGGGAAGGAAAAATAAGATAAAAACAGAGAGGGAGGCAAACAATAAGAGACTCTTAAACAGAACAAAACTGATGGCTGCTGGAGGGGTGTTGGGTGGGGATATGGGTTAAATCAGTGATGGGCATTAAGGAGGGCCCCTGTTGAGAATAGCACTGGATGTTATACATAAGTGATGAATAACTAAATTCTATTCCTGAAACTACTATTACACTATGTTAACTTGGATTTAAATAAAATAAATAAATAAAATGAATATACACCCTGTTAAACTCCCTTGTATTCACTACCAAAAGATTAAATAAGCTAAGTAGTACCCTGAATTTCAAAGTGCCTACAATGTCTTCAACCAAATATACGACAAACACCTCAACCAACAGACAGAATTCCATACAGAAAGAGGAATAAGGGCCAGCCCTCCTGTAAACTGCTTCCCTTCCCATGACATTTCATTTACACACCCAGGAAACTCACATCTTTCTTTAATCATTCTATTCTCTCATTCCCCGTATCTTATCTACCACCAAGTCATGTGAAACCCTTAAATCTTGTTTCTGTTTCCACTGCCTGTTTCAGGCCTCAATAATCTCTCACTGGAAGTAACAGTGACTCCTTAAATAATCTCTCTGCCTTCTTTTCCTGTTGCCTTCATTTTGCTGTGGTAGGGAAAACATGGGTTTGGAATCAGAAAGACCTGAATTCCAATTCCAGCACAGCCAATTAATAACAGAGTGGCAACCACTAAATCTCTCTGAGCCTTAACTGCATTACCCATAATATGGTATCTGTTCCACCTTATTTATGCTGGGGAGAGTTGGTGGGATGTATGACAGACAGAGTAGAATACCGTATTATAATGACTGAAATCTAAATGCATTACCAGAAATTGTCTTTGGATCAGAACCAGGAATTTGGTTACTCTAGCTGTGGTTTGGGTTCTTACTTGTAAAAAAGGGAAGGTAGTAACTCATGCCCAAATATTCATGCAAAATAATATAAAGTGAGTTGGATATTAAACCTAGAAAGCTCGTTGTATTCAGAGTCCTGACCTCCAGATATCCTCACCAAGTTTTTAAGGAGCTAATGGCACCGAACATTTACCCACTCATCCCTTGGCTGCAGCCAGGGTAAGACATTCCAGGGAAAACTGACTAACACAAAAGAGCTTATTCTAAATGTATCTTAAAACTTCATTTATTTCATGATGTTCACTTATTAAAAAAGTATTATACTTAGAATAAGATATTAATAGTTTCATAAGGTTCAGAGAAAATTTTGCCAGCAAACATAAATACTGGGAGCTTAATGCAGAGCTTTATCTAGTTGATTACCATAAAGACTGAAATAGGTTGTGAGGCTATAAACTCAAAGAACATAAAAAAATTCTTGTCAAATTTCTCAGTCTATAACAGTTCCAATCCTGACACATTCTTCAGTTTAAGTGTTAAGACAAGAAATTATAAATTCTTTAATAAATTAGCTTAGACATTCAGTCCCTTCAAGAGTACAATAAAGCCAGAATATTCTATGTTTACTTTAATTTTTAGCAAGTAGCTCTAAAAGGACAAAAGATCTTTCTAAGCAATGATTGGAATGTAAATATTCGCTGAAAGCAAAATTTCTACACATTAATCTTTGTCTAAACATTATAATATATGTAGAATGTATGTATAAATATAAAAATTTTAAAGTAAGTTAATAAATGAATAAGTGGTAAAATAATTATCAACATCACTTTGAGGCTTGGAATGAATTAATGGACTTCAGGATAATTATCAATGACTACTGATATCATAAAAATGGAAACAAGTACACCTTATGTGTACTGCCAGCCCTGTCCCTCCAAAGGGGGGAGGGGAGGGGGGAGGGAGGGAGGGAGAGAGAGAGAGAGAGAGGAGAGAGAGAGGGAGGGAGGGAGAGAAACTGAGCCTCAATGTGATCAACCAAGCTCCGATATCCAATTATCAATTTACAGGAAATAGAGAAGACTAAAAACCACACTATTTTACATACAGGGATGCAGGGTGCAATTAGCAAAACCCATACTGTGGAAACTTGACAGTAATAATGACCTTGTTTCTTCAACAAATAAACTGCAAGAAGGAAACAAAAAGAGGCGAGGAAAAGCAAGAGATGGGGAGAAATTAAATTAAAAGAAAATACACCAAATCTTTAATAGTAGCCCATAAGGCTTTCTTTCAGTTATTTTAGATAATTCTGACACTAACTCTTAGCTTTTCTAAAAAATTCTCTCAGATAACATCACGAAATAATTCCTGTCACTTGATATACTTTCCTCAGACTCAGATCAGCATTTATAATAAAGTATTTAAATGACTTATCCCTGATCAGCAATAAAAACTCACCTCATCTCTATGTCTCCATGAACATATTTAAAAAAATAAATGTCTAGAAGTGATCAAGTCACAGGAAAATAGTGGATTTTGTTTTATTGGAGAGGGGGAGGTAGAGAGCAAGGGATTCAACAGTTTGGAAACCACTGTATTAGCATAAAATGTATCACATACGACAGCTTTTTTTCACATATTTATGTTTTGGTATGTTAAATTTAAAAGTGTATTTACTCAATTATAAATTTGTTAGCTGCATTTGTTTTTAACAATGGAGCTAAAAGTAGTGGGAATTGTAGCAACTTTTCTTGTTCTCCTTTACTTTTTGGTTTATAAAAATAAAAAAGTGAGTATCATTAGGATAAAAAGCAGAGAGATAGATTTTTTGAATTTTATTTTCATCACAATATAAAAAAGATACATCAAATATGCATTATCAGGAAAATAACCGAAAAAGAAGGAAGCAGTTTTGTTTCCCAAGCATACTTTTATCCCATAAACTTCCATATCACAAGCTACTGCTATGTGTGGATTTCCACTTTATCAGTTTATATCTACCTACTACATGTAAAGTACCAAGAAAACAAAAACAAAATTACACAGATCCTGTCCTAAACCTTACAAATTTAGTCCTACCTTTAATATATACATATATTTTTAAATCATTTTACTAGACTTCAGATAACTAAAAATAGCTACAGTTTTAGATAAGCTTTTGCTTTATTTCCAAACAGATTGATTTCTTTCAGGTGCTACCAAAGTAGGGCAAAAATATCTCAAAAGGGAGAAGAGAGCAGCTTCATAAGATTTATAAATACAAAAGGGCATCTGGGTGGCTCAGTCAGTTAAGTGTCTGACCTCAGCTCAGGTCATGATCTCATGGTTCACGAGTTTGAGTCTCACATCAGGCTCTCTGCTGACAGTGTGGAGCCTGCTTTGGATCCTGTCCCCACCTCTCTCTGCCTCTCCTGCTCGTGTGCTCTCTCTCAAAAATAAACATTAAAAAAATTTATAAATACAGAGAAATTGCTACTTCACCATAATAAGAAACATGGTTCTTAAAATATCAAATTTCAGGGGTTCCTGGTGGCTCAGTCGCTTAAGCATCTGACTGTTGGTTTCAGCTCAGGTCATGATCTCATCATATGTGAGTTCGAGCCCCTTGCTTGGGATTCTCTCTCTCTCTCTCTCTCTCTCTCTCTCTCTCTCTGCCCCTCCCTCACTCGTGTTCTCACATTCTCTCAAAATAAATAAACTTTAAAAAAAGGAGGGATTTCTTTAAAAATATATCAAATTGCATCCCTGTATCTAGAGAAATCTGTAATATTAAAAAAGTTATAGTATATTATTAGTACATTCCCACCAGCCCTTAAAATGACCAAACCAAGAAAAGTCTACAGTATGAGTGGGATGCTATTAACTTGTAGATTATTAAAGATTTCATTGGTATTTCCTTGATTTTATACAAATGAAAATGTACCTCAATTCTCAGAAAGTTTAATTCATTTCTGATATTTAAATAAGTGTCCCGATGATAAAAGTCTGTTTATAATAGCTGATTACAGGGATTACTGAAGACTTGCAGAGCTGAGCAACTTTACATAAAAATATTTGGATCTTTTATGATCATCAACTATAATTCCAGGTATAAGAGTTCTTTTGATTAAAGGACATTGCCATTTCATGACATCAAGTTGTATTATAGAGTTTCACTGATATTTTAAGAAATCTTATTCTTCTGTTCTTGATAAAAGTAGATAGTCATAAGCAGCTCTGTCTGGCATTAACAATCTGGCAAAAACTGTCGGAATCAACTTGTATAGAACTCTGCAATCTAGTCAAAAACTTACAACAACCAGGGGACAGCTTAAGGAATCATTGTTGTAAGGGAGGGCTGTGACATTTTCAACTGCCTGCCTACCACCCCTACTCCCGAGATTGGTGGGTTCAGTGGAGAGCATGGCCTGTGTCCTGGTACAGGCTGCTAATGAGAGGGAGAAAGGAAGACTATTCTCACAGAATTGTGGCTATGTTTCAACCTGTCTGGTGGCTCCTTGAAGCACCAGTGCACAGTCTGCCTTTGTTTCACCAAACTTAGAGTACTCCCAGGGCTGCAGCAACTTCCCAGGTGATATTTGCTGAAAACACTTAAAGGCGAAAGTATTGGCCATAACCCTTATAAAAGGGGTTAATAGGATAGGAAATAAACAGACCAAAAAGCTTGGAAAGAAAGAGGCTGGGAAAGGAGATATGTGGAGTTAATAAGGGCTTCTAAAAGCTCCCGCGTATACTGGGGGAATTGAGAATACCACACTCATACTCAGGGCTGGATGCATACTCAGGAAAGGCCTGAGAACTGTAAACTTTCATCTCAGGCTGTGCACAAACAGGAAGCGAAAGCTAAGGCAGAGTGGTAAATGACCTGGTTAAGTGTTGAAGGAGCGCCCTAGCACACAGCCAATTTGCAAATAGTCTTTTTCCTTTTCCTTTGATTTTTCTTTTCTTGGCTCCAGGCAATGAAGGAAACTCTAGCAAAAACACTAGCTGAACACTAAGCTAATGTAACACAGACTTCAGTGGCCATTCATGAGAAAGAATACAGACTTTATAACACTACTTTAGAAAAGTCACCAATCTATAACAAGCAGCAATAATAAACCCTTGGAAGGGGGGAAGAGTCTGATTTCCTTTGTTGCCACAGTATAATATTCAAAATACCCAGTTTTCAATAAAAAATTAACAGTCATGCAAAGAAGTAAGAAAGTACAGCCCATTCAGAGGAAGATAAGAAATTAATAGGGGTGACTGGGTGGCTCAGTCGGTTAAGTATCTGACTCTTTGATTTCAACTCAGGTCATGATCTCACAGTTCCATGAGTTGGAGTGCCACTCTGTGCTGGTAATGTGGAGCCTGCCTGGGATTCTCTCTCTCCCTCTGCCCCTCCCCACTCATGCGTGCTCTCTCCCCCCACCCCCCTCTTTCAAAAAAAAAAAAAAAAAAGTAAGTCACGGTAAGGGGTATTGGAAGAGCCAGGAGAGGAGCGTTTAACAGTATTAATTATGGCACTCAGAGTAGGCTTCAATGATAAAGTGATATTTAGGCAAGGACAGGAAGGCAGTGAGGAAGCAAGCCAAGTGGTTATGTGGGGGAAGAGTGTATCAGGTAGAGGAAACAGCTCATGCATATCCCTATGCTGGAACAATGCCAGGCATGTTTGCGAAGCAGCAAAGGCCAATGGTTTGAGTGTCATGAAGAAGGGGAAGAATAGTTGAAACTATGGCCAAATCATAAAAGCTTTACAGGAACTTTATAGGCCAGGGGTTTATTAGAACTTTGGCTTTTACTGTGAGTGAAATTAAGGGCCAATGGAGAATTCTGAACAAAGGAATTATATGATCTGACTTGTGTTAAAAGGGTCATTTTGGCTGCTTTACTGAGAACAGAGGGCAAAGGTAGAAGAAAGAAGACTGGTTAAGAGGCTACCTGGAAATCCAGTCAAGATATGATGGTGACTTAGTAAGGTAAGATGGCAGCAGTAGATGTGGGGGGGGAAATTCAGTGTATAATATATACACACACACACACACACACACACACACACACACACTGAAGGTAGAACCAACAAGATATTTTAAGTTTATTTTTTTATTTTGAAGTGGCGGGGGGGGGGGGGCGGGGGGGGGGCAGGCAGAGGCAGAGAGAATGGCAAGCAGGCTCTGTGCCACTAGCACAGAGCCATATGCGGGCTCAAACTCACATGTTGGGAGATCATGACCTGAGCCGAAACGAGGAGTTGGACGCTTAAACGACCGAGCTTTCCAAGTGCCCCAACAAGATTTCTTGACGGATAACATGCAGAATGTGAGAAAAAGAGAGTGGAAGGATGCAAATACCTTTGCCAGAGATAAAGAAACCAATACATAGAGCAGATTCGGAGGGAAAGAGCAGAAGTTCAGTTTTAGACAATCTGAGTCTTAGACTGCTCTTTTAAGTCAAAGAATCTGTTCCATAAATTAAAAGGAGGTGCCTGGATGGCTCAGTCAGTTAAACACCTGACTCTTGGTCTCGGTTCAGGTCATGATTTCATGGTTCGTGGGATCAAGCCCCATATTGGGATCTGCACTGAAATCTTGGAGCCTGCCTGGGATTCTTTCTCTCCCTCTCTCTCTGCCCCGTCTCTGCTCATGCACTCTCTCTTTCAAAATAAATAAATAAACTTAAAAAATAAAAAAGTTAATTAAAAAGGCACCAGGGACAAAATGCATTATTTTAGAAAAAATGCACCAATTATTAGAGTCTGAATCTGAACTTTAGCTACTTTAGTAAGAATTTACCTGGAGTTCTTGGTAAATGAGATATTCCACACAAACGAAGTTTCCAGATATCTGAAATTTCATCCAACTAGTATGAATCGTACTTTTATATAATTGTCATTTGGGATGGCAATCTTTTAAAAAATGCATTTCACATATTCCTGCCATCTAAAACAGAACTAAATAAAGATGACTTAACCTTTTCTTAAATATGTAGAAGTAACCACTCTGGTAGCAAGTATTATACCACGTAAAATTGTGAAGGGCTGAGTTACAGGTGAGCCACAAGCCTCTATTCTGAGTAGACCTACATGCCTACACTTTGTATTTCCTGTTTCTTCAGCGGACCCCTTTTGCTATCACCAACGTGCCTGTCCACCTTTTAATTTGTTAATCTACTTATGGAGTAGGCATCGAAATGTTTGTTAAAATGGTCTCAAGAGTGAATTTATCACTGAACTTTTTCTTGAAGTTTCTTTATTTTTGAGAGAGAGAGTGAGTGCGAGCAGGGGAAAAGCAGAGAGAGAGGGAGATAGAGAATCCCAAGCAGACTCTGCACTCATGTGGAACCCAATGCAGGGCTCTATCTCACGACCGTTAGTTAGATCATGACCTGATATGAAATCAAGAGACACTTAATCGACTGAGCCACCCAGGCGCCCCTATCACTGACCATTCTTTTGTACTATTTAGATTTACCACCATGTGCAAGTGGTATTTTCATTAAAGAGGAGAGAGAGACATGTTTCTGTGAGTACATATGTAAAGGGATTTGGATTGAGGACTTATAGGCTGCTTTCCATCTAACATGCGTGAGTTTTTAGAGGGCTTATAGTTATTGCCAACTGAGAGACTTGTCTACCTTTCATCTATTTATTATTATCTTGCTTTTTTCCTGATTATCAGCTATACTTCTAAGAACCCAAAGTTGCCAAACAAGTAGTTTGAACTAGCTATGTTCCCTAGCCATTAAACTAATTTAAAAATAGAAAAAAATAATCCAACCACCAATTTTAACTACTTATACTTACGATTAAAAAAAAGGTGAGCGAATGTGGGTGAGAGGGTTAGTACTGGTAAAGTAGTATAATAGTAATAATGGTCATCATTTAAAAAATATATTCCATGAATATTTTAATAAATTTTATCTAGAGGGGCACCTGGGTGGTTCAGTAGGTTAAGCGTCTGATTTTGGCTCAGGTCATGATCTTACGGTTCATGAGTTCAAAACCCCTGTCAGGCTTTGTGCTGACAGTTTGGAGCCTGAAGCCTGCTTCAGATTCTGTGTCTCCCTCTCTCTCTGCCCCTCCTTTGTTTGTGCGCTCTCTCTCTCTCTCAAAAATAAATAAACATTGAAAGAATAATAAACAAACATGGTATCTATAAACACAAATCCATGAAGGTATCTATAAACATAAACTTGTTTCAGACAAGTCTTTTCATTGAATATAATGTTCCTATTGTGTGACAGGTACTAAACTGTGATTCAGAATAAAGCAGTGTTTCAGAATATTTCCATATTCCTAAAGAGAATCCTGGAACATTAAAATCCACTTGAATATTATTTTACATGTTTTCATACTCAAAATTCATAGCAAATATTTTTTATAAAATACTGAATTTTGAGTTAAAAAAAAACACAAATATTGAACAAAATCTCAATTGCTCAGTAGAACTGAAATGAATCAAGTATCTTCCACACAAGCTAAGGAACATAAATTTGAAACAGAAAAAGGGCACAAATGCTATGGCTGACCTGGAAGTAATTAAGCACTTTAAAAATGAGGATCTATGGGGCACCTGGGTGGCTCAATTGGTAAAGTGTCCGACTTCAACTCAGGTCATTATCTTGTGGTTCATAAGTCGAGCCCCACATTGGGCTCTGTGCTGACAACTCAGAGCCTGGAGTCTGCTTCGGATTCTGTCTCCCTATCTCTGCCCCTCCCCCACTAGTGCTCTGTCTCTGTCTTCCAAAAATAAATAAATGTCAAAAAAAAATTAAAATGAGGGATCTATGATGATCTTTTAAAAGGAAATTTTGAGAATGCTAGAAGTTCTAATGCTAATAAGCTAGTCTTACAGTTTAGAAAAACTTTGCATAGCTGTTAAAATTTTTATATCAATTTTCTAAAATAAGGCAGAAATATATTTTCATTACATTCTGTATGCTTTCCCCAATATATCTGTGGAGGAAAAAAAAAAACTGCCGAAGAACCGACTCCCCAATCCAGAGGACATCTGCTTGAAAAATGAGCAATGAAAGTTTCTGCTAAAACCTATGTATACAAGTAGAATGTAGACCTTTCTGCACTCTTCTATATAAGGTTGCAACCAGAGAGAATTAATTGTGTTCCACAGCAAACACATAAAAGCTGGATAAGAATCATGTTTTGAAACTAGAACTCTGGAAATTACTGTAAGGCTCACAGGGCAGAATCTTCACAGAATGCAAGCTCCAGAATTTCTAGACTTTTTTTTTCTCAAATGGGAAAAACAGCTCAGTATTAATCTGAAACAAAACTATCTTAAACTAGAATGACAGAGACTTATTTCATTCCCCCAAATATCAAAGAAAGCTCTTACAAACACAACATGAATAGGGTCATGAACTGGTTCAACATACTTAACTGGTAGTTTTATGAATTATAATGAATGCTGCTACTCTCTAAAAATGAATATATCAAAGAGGAAATAACCTTCTTGGCAGGCTTGCAGCTATACAACACATTTGTTTCATTGCTTTCAAGTGCCAGTGCTGGAGGCTCTGAATAAGTCCACGGGAGAACTTCAGTCACAGCAGCAAACAGGTCTACCGAGCAGATAAGATAACATGCTTGGGAGATTGACAATACGAGGTAAGTATTTAACAAATAATCTAAAAGGTTTTTTTTTCTTTCTTCAAAAAAAACTGCTATCTTTCATTTCTATTCAGTGATTTAAAAGCCTAAATGAAAATTTACTGATGTTAAAGGAGATATTTAATAGGGGATTTACAGATTTTATGAATAAATGGTTTAATCTTCCTCTTAGCTTACCCTCCTTCCCAAGGAAACTGCAGAGGTTAAGGGAGAAAACGATTACTTAAAACCAAAAGAAAGAACTGTTTGAAATTTGGCGTAAAGTGATAAATTTGGAGAATATTTGTTGTTGCAGAAACAGGCTTTCTTTGAAAGATGAAGTTACTAAAAACAATTATTTGGATTCTAGTAATTATTTTTTTCCTTCTCTCTAAAGGACTTATAAAATGTTTCATAAAAATGTTATTTACATCAGTATTAAGATAAACTTGATCAGATAAACCCAACTACAAATAAGGATTCCTAGCTGGTAAATGATTTATTTGGACCTTACATGGGCTTGAAGTATTTCTAGGTGAGTGTGTACCAAAAAGGTCTATTCAGAACTATTTAGTGCTTCGATGTTTCTAGTCTTATGTACATATTCTAGAGTAAAGGTAAAAAGACATTCAAGGATCGGAAACAGCTAGCCTTTTTTTATGACTACTGAAAAAATTAATGTATCTCCTGTTTCATAACCTGAGGCATATCAGGAATATGACTATGGAACTAAGTTGCATTGCCACAAGTGCACAAGAGACTTACTCAGATGGGAAGGGCTACTAAGCTCAAGTGTTTAACTATTTTTTTAAAATAAAGAAATAATATAATGCAATTCACATATTTTATACATCTAGGGAGAAACTCTCGGAACTCACTGGCATTCAAATTCAAACAGGAGTCTACCACTACAGCAAAAAAAAAAAAAAAAAAAAAAAAAAAAAAGAGAGCAAGAGAAACTAATCAACGGTCTTTCTTTCACAGCTATCAGTTTCTTTCACTAAGCCTTACGAAAGTGGAGCCTCTGCTGAAGACTAAACACTTGGGCCTTACCTACAGAAATGGACAGATGATGTATGCTCTCATTTTAGAGAACCTGAAAATATTTTTTAAAGGAAGGAGTCAACTTTGGCTTTTGAGTGTTTCTGTGGCCTGGGTACAATGCCTTTAAAAAGCAGATGACCAGCTTAGCTACTGACCATGCTGACCATTGTCCGGAATTGGATCAAATCACACAAAAACAGCAAATGGCCTTCTCTTATAGAATATCAGAACAAAGCACAATTCCTGAGCACATTTTGCGGAGCTCATTTGATCACTTAATCTTTGCTAATTGGTCTGGATTACAGACAGAATCAATACCAGAAGAAATGAAACAGATTGGTGAGCAACAGGGAAATAAACCGCGCTGGGCTGCTCTTCTGATACTCATGGTGATAATACCCACGATTGGTGGGAACATCCTGGTTATTCTGGCGGTTTCACTGGAGAAAAAGCTGCAATACGCTACCAATTATTTTCTAATGTCCTTAGCAGTGGCTGATTTGCTGGTTGGATTGTTTGTGATGCCGATTGCCCTCTTGACAATAATGTTTGGTAAGTATTTCACTTTGTTCCTGACATCAAACCACAGAACTGTGATATACTGTTAGAAAAATGGATACTCATTTAGTCTTTAAAGGTGAACTTAGACTATTTAAAGATACAGTGAGTAAACAGACTCTTATTCCCATCATTTCCTATGGCTGATAATCAATTTTAAAGAGCAAAAAATAATTTCTTAGAAATTCTACTCCTTCCTAGCCATCATTTAAAAAATCATCCAAGTTAGCAATATTCATAGATTCCGCATTCATCACCTAAAAATTATAGTGAAGAACAGACCTATACTTTAACTTCCCCATTATTAATACATTTTTCCCTTGACAAAGTAATAGCTAGGACACTTCTGTGACAGTTATGTGCTGAGTTACTTATTAATGATAAAATCTTTGAGTAACTAAATTCCAATTTGAATCACCAAACCCAAATTTAAAACTGGAATTGTTTTAAAATTCTTGTTATATTTGTCATTTGTGTACTTTAGACTTAAATATAATTCTTACACCAGTGTCATGTTAAGAAAATACTATGTTTAGTTGCTAAAGGAAATGGTCTGGCTCACAGTGTTCTAAAAGATGATTCATCTGTTTAATTTTTATGATTTCTGACCATCCAGGTCCTTGATACATGTAAGAAAAATCGGACTTTAAATTGTTATTTAAAATAACATCAAAAATTATTAAACATAAGTTATTACAATAAGTGATCAAAACCTGAGTATTACAATAAAATGTAGTTCAATATTAAAGTATTAGTTTGTTATAATAAAAAGATAATGATATTATAATGAACTAGTTTTGATTTATGCATATCCTCTCTAGTTAATAGAATGTGGGTAAATTCAAATAATTCTAATAAATTCTGAGGGCTTCTAAGAATCAGAATTAAAAGGATATTTAACGTATTCATTGCCTGGCATAAATTGATATTCCATCCATTAACTGCATAAGAAAAATGATTATTTGCAGCAGATAGGGCTTCTTGAAATTATGTTTATATAGTGAGTATAAAAATACTTCAGGTTAGAAAAGTAAAGTTTATTTAACTAGAATACATATTAGAAGGAGAAGAAAAACTCCAATTTAAACTATTATATTTAGGTTAAATGTTACATTTTTAAGTAATTATAGAGATATCTAAAATTAAGTGTTTGATCCCCCAAATATCAGATGGTGACAGGCTAAAACTTCTCATTCTAAATCAACATTTATCCAGGCTTTAAATTCTGTAGCAGGACACGCAGTAATTAAGTTTCCACTGCTTTAATTGACTCTCTAATCATTAATAATGTCTATCTTTCCCCTTCTCTTCTGTAAATCTGTAACCTTCTGAAAATTTAGTGCTACATGTAACCATGGAAAAGAATTAAGAAATCATACTCGAAAGGAGAACCTAAAGGATCTTAATCCTGAATAAAGTTTAAAAGAAATAAAATGAGGATTATATAGAACCATTTATGTATATTTGGTAAAGACTGTACAGAGATTTGATTCAAGCTCTTTTCTCTGCACACACAATAGTAACTTCACAGTAAAATCACTCTTTAAATAGGCATACAGCAAATGTTACAATGCTCATCTTATACTACCATAAAATTTAATTGATGTTATATTGAACAAATGAGATAGAATGAGTTACACAGAACTAAATTTTAACTTTAAAGTCCACGAGTCCAAAAATATCAAAAATCTACCACATACAAAAAAATACTGTGGTAGATATTCAAGTTATCAGCTAAATAGTAAGGAATCTTAAAAAGCAAAGTTCCATAGTATTAAAGTGACCTGACAAAACACAAAAACAGATGAGAGATAATTCCATGTATTCCATAGGAAAATAGTAGGTATGTGCAGCTGACAACTAAGTTTATATTTACATTTTTTGGGCCCAACATATTCTTGCCAATAAATGTTAGCAGAAAACCCAACATATTTTAACATAAAATATATGGAATGTCTTCCTATTTTTGTCCTAATAATGTTTTAACTACACTTCATTCTTTCAAATGTTGTTAATTTTTAATTACAAAATAAAATCTTTCATAGTCCCAAACACTTTTACTAACAGTAATTAAGCTCTATAGGGGGATTTGATTTTTAAAAAATAAACTAACCTGGGAATTTAACTTCTATTTAAAAAATTATTGCATTAAATTCATTATTGAAAATACTGTTCTTTTTTTTTTTTTAACGCTGTTCTTTTTCTATGAGAAAGTATATGAGAAAATACATGCTCTGCCTTCTAAAAAGCTTCAAAAGGATACATTCATAAATTGGGAACTGCACATACTATAAATTGGGACCTGACTTCAAATACTAAGATTTTTTGATAGGCGTTCACATGTTAACAAAGACTTTCTAAATTAATGCATTTATAAGAATTTCTAATAAATCTAAAAGACAGGAACAGATTTTGTGTATTTTTCTCTCATTACAGGAATAATCTTCCAAACTTCTGAAGTCGGTACAGTGTCCCCAATTCTGTAAACATAAAAAAATTAACTACTACTGAGTGGTATGAGTGATTTTAGTCATCTCAGGGAAATTAAATGAAATTATCATAAGAAACTTTACATTAACTAATGTTCTAATAAAATTAAGTTTAAAAAAAGGAGAGAAGTTACACATTTTAAAACTGGTTCTTATGGTACAGAGTATTTTATTCAACCAATGATTTATATACTATTTGATCATAAACTGTCCGAATTTTTTTTTTTATAGAATTTCTATTTTACCAAGATTATGACTGGCCCAACATGGTCTCTCAAATGAATTGTGATACCTATGTCAATGCTCTGGGAGCGCTAACTTTGCTTTATAGTTCTAGTTTTTACTGTCCTGCATGTAATTCCAAAAATGCACAATCACAAGTTAGTAGCTTACGACAGAAGGCTTGGAAATGCCTACTTTAGAAATACTTGAATAGGATGCAAAGGAAAACAGAACATCATGTGCTAATACAAAAAAGACAGAATGTTCACTCACAGTTTAAGAAATTCTCTGGACTTTCCCTTCTCTCCTTAAATAAATGATTAAAAATGTAAAGGAGAAAATAACAGTGTTTGGTCATTCATTGATCATTACTAGTTTATTTATAACTTAAGTTTTAACTCATGCCTCACGATTATAGCTGGAACAGTATCTGTCATACAGCTGGAAGAGGGTGTATAAAATAAAATGGCTGAAAGACAGAGGTTACAGAGGTTTAAAGCAAGACAACCCAGGCTCTGAATCCTGGTTCTCCTGTGTTGGCTTAGGAAACTCACTCACATCAGTTCAATCACCTCGTCTGGAAAACGGATATGCTAAAACTGACATTGCAGATATCTTGTTAAATGGTCAAATAGGGACACATTATAGGCACAAATAATTGGCAAGTGGAGTATGAGAAGAGTTTATATACTTAAATATGTGATTTAGTTTAGGTGTAAGTCTGACCAGAGATGAAGCAGATGTACAGCAGTAAAAGAAAAAAACATCAGTTATTCACTTACGCAGTGAAATGTTGCTCTAATTCTTAAATGAGGGAGCAAAGCAATTAAAGGCACTTCTTTTTGGAAAAGTGGAAACGTAAAAACCAAGAAAAAAATTTTCCTAAGTATTAAATCACTTGAAACATTTAAAACACTATCATATTAGACATCTAATCCCAGAATATTTTATATGCTCTAATGTAATAGGAAAATGACAACAAAAACAAAACAGAAGCTTCATAATAAAGACTGAAGCACTGATCTATGTCTCTCTTTTCTGGAAGATAAAGATACAAACATAAGAATTTCTGAGATTTAAAAAAATGGCTACTTTGAGAACTATGCCTTTTCGGATTATTAGGCCTTGTCCTGCTCTAACACTGTTTACCTCGGTAATCTCTATAGGCACAGCTCTCTTGGGATAGCTTTAAAAAGAGTCTTTTAGGGGCATCTGGATGGCTCACTCAGTTAAGCGTCAGACTCTTGATTTTGGCTCAGGTCAGCATCTCATGGATTGTGAGTTCAAGCCCCATGTCTGGCTCTATGCTGACAGTGTGGAACCTGCTTAGGATTCTCTTTCTCTTCCTCTTTGCCCCTCCCCAATTCATTCTCTCTCTCTCTCTCAAAATAAATAAAAAAGCATTAAAAAAAAGTCTTTTAAAATACTCAAAAGGCAAATATCTTATATCCCAGACTTACATATTAATTTTAATTACTTTCTAAACTAATAATTCAGCTTTCCAAACTAAAAACTTGCCCAAAGATTAAGCAAGGTTCAGATAAAATGAGTCTATCTCATCAAGAAATGGAGTTTCTGGCTAAAAAATTTAGGTTTTTATACCAGTTAAAAAGAAAGCAAAATAAACAAACAAATAAATACACATAAATAGCCAAGCATGGCAATGAACGTAAGTTATTTATGTTTGCTATTTATAGTTAGACACACACATATAGACAGAGTTAAAAAGGCATACTTTCATGACAAATTTAAACAGTTAAACATGTTCCCATGCTTTTTAAAGAGTACAGATTTAAATTCAATTGGATACATGCACTCATTTTTCCCCCCCTTTGGAAACAAAATTTTTTTCTTTGAGAGAGAGAGCACGTGGAAACAAGGGAGAAGGGCAGAGGGAGAGTGAGAGAGAGAAAGCGAGACAGACAGAGAGAGAATGAATGAATGAATCCCAAGCAGACTCCATGCTCAGCATGGAGCCTGATGCAGGGGGCTCAATCCCACAAACCTGGGATCATGATCTGAGCCAAAATCAAGAGTTTTGGCTGCTCAACCTACTGCATCACCAGGTGCCCCTGGATACATGCACTCTTGCTACAGCAGTCAGGAAGACAAACATACTGATTTTATAGCAATGATATGACTTACATTTCTAAGTAGCAGTGTTTTAATGGCTAGGCTACTTGGCTAGTTTTTGTCAGATAATAATAGTAATAAGAACTAACGTTTATTGAGTGCTTTCTCTATGCCAGACATTTTCTAAACACTTTACATGTAGTACAGCATTTAATCTTCAAAGCAAACCTATAAAATGGGCATCATCACCATATCCCTACTTTACAAGAGAGGACATAGGAATAAATAAATGGAAGAGACATAATTTGAATCTGGGAGAATGACTCCAGAATTCATACTCTTAACCTCTTCTACATTGCTTTCTCAAATGAAATGAGAAATCATACCAACCTAAACAGTCATATTTGGCAAACAGCCAACATTTACATCTTAAATAACTATCTAACAAGACAGCCATTGGGGTACCTAGGAGGCTCAGTCAGTTAAGCATCTGACTCTTGATTTCGGCTCAGGTCATGATTTTGAGGTTTGTGAGATCGAGCCCTGTGACAGGCTCTGCACTCACAGTGCAGAGCCCACTTGGGATTCTCTCTCTCAAAATAAATACAAATAAAAGCTTAAAAAAAAAAAAGACAGCCACAGAATTTTCTCTAGGGACAGCCAGAACCCAATATTTTTTAATTTTTTTATTTATTAAAAAAATTTTTTTAAACATTCATTCATTTTTGAGAGACAGTGTGAGCGGGGGAGGGAGGGAGAGGGAGAGAGAGAGAGAGAGAGAGAGAGAGAGAGACAGACACAGAATCCAAAGCAGGCTCCAGGCTCTGAGCTGTCAGCACAGAGCCCAATGCGGGGCTCAAACTCCCGGACTGCGAGATCATGCCCTGAACTTAAGTCCGACACTTAACCGACTGAGCCACCCAGGTGCCCCTAGTTACTCTAGTAAGAAACTTTTCTGACCTTGAGCCTATCAAATTAATGCTACCTGAAAAGACAATTTGAGAATAACTTGAGAATGTCTAGAACTGCTTTTAATTTGTATAAATTCTTGCATTACCTGAACCTACTTAAGCAATTAGACAAACATATAAAAGATATCTGTTAATTAAATGCAGTCATGTTACTTTTATATTCATTTCATCAAAAGTCTACTGACTAGTATTTCATGAAACTTGCAATTATAGAGGTTAATCATAGAGATCCATCTCTCTTAATCCTAAACCTATTACAGTCTCTTTTTCTATCACGCCTCAGTACTTAGCAATACTTTTTCTATTACGCCTCAGTACTACTGTTAGCAATAAGTACTGACTGAAATAATAAAATTCTAGTGATCTGCATTAATTTTAATACCCACTTTGTGTTCCAAAATTGGAGTTTATAAAATAAATTCATTCTATTGGAAAGTGAGCTTAACAAGGCTTCACAGGCTTAATTAAATGAGCACTAAAGAGCTTTAGCTCACAACTAGGAATATGTAGGTCAAATGGTCTATTTTCCAAAGATCTGTCCTTTTTACATGAGAGTTCTATTGTGGCTTCCTATCACAGCTACTAGATTTATGACTAGAATTTTCCAGATCTTAATTTAAAGACAACGAACCCATAATTAGAAAAGCTATATAGGCACATTTAAAACTATAATCAGTATCTCTTGTTGTAGCTCTAGACTTGAGTATTTTTCTACTACTCAGTCCTAAATGTAGAACTTTACTACAGAATGTAGCCTCATTTCAAGTCATTTCCACTGCAAAACTCTCTTAATCATATGTCATTATTTTCACTCACTTAGACTCTTAGTTTACTCAAGCTCAGGTCCATTGCTGTCTTTCACTGTCCAAAGTCCTTTTCTACTTAACAGAAAATCTAAATACTATAGATTCTTTAAAAATACTATTAGATTCTTTTAAAGACAGATTTCTCTACCATACTTGATTAATTTTGAGAGGTCTTCCATAAATTTTTTCATATGAGGCATTCTGAGCACCTAACGTATATCAGCAAACAAATGTAGGTGCATCTTTTAAGACCCAAGACACAATCTTTCTCAGAGCCTTCTCAAACATTAATTCGCATACTTTTGAAAAATATTTAAGTCTATTTCAACACTCTTTTCCTACACTATAGTCTTTTTTGTTGTTGTTCTGGGATACTAACCTCTCTCCACCCTCAGGATTCCTGAATTTAAACAGATCACAACTGACAAGTTTCTTCTTGGTGCTCTGAAATCCTAAAATGGTTATCTTGGTCCTCCTTCAATTATCCTAATCATTTTATACCTGTCAAAGTCAGATCATTGTGGAAAAACCAACAAAAGTAATTTATATTGTCTGTGCACATACAACAGTTAAACTGTAAAAAGATTTAGATATTCTCATATATATGACATTTGTTTCAAACAGAAGTAATTTGCTTTTTATAGCAAGTTCTAAAATCTGTGAGTGTGTGTGTTTTAGTAAAGTGGATTCTAACTGAAATATTCTAGGGCAAACCCTAAAATAAATTTTAGGTGTTTTAGAACTGTAAATATATATATACTGGGTGTGTGTATAATATATTATGTGTCAAACCCACATATGTATGGATACTTGTCTAAGTGAATTTATTGGAAAGCTATGTAGAATATAGTTATCATATCCAAACCCTGAAAATTTTCAAAGTATTTCTTAAGTGCTCAAGACTATATGAAATATTGAGTAAATGCTTTTTTATAAGAGTTTGTTACATAAATTAAGTACTATGTCTAATACTTGAGACTTTTTAAACCATAGTCTCCAGTGCCTGGAGTGAATGAAGGAATACAGAAGGATAACAATCTACTTTTCTTCAAACTTATCTGAAGCCATTCTTTTTGCAAACTTTATTAAAGAAGTACTTCTTTCAAAAAAAAAAACTCAAATCATTCCACTTAATTATTTCACCAAATGAGAGTTTGGTATAAACAAAGATCATACTGCTAGTTATTGCTAGAACTGAGCCCAAATCCCAGGCCACACTGAGACTCCCATTCACTTAAAAAATTTTTTTTAAAATTTTTTATTAGAGAGAGGGAGAGACAGAATTAAAAAAAATTTTTTTTTAATGTTTATTGCTTTTGAGAGAGAATGTGCGTGTACACACACAAGTGGGGAGGGGTGGAGAGAGATGGAGACACAGCATCCAAAGCAGTCTCCAGGCTCTAAGCGGTCAGCACAGAGCCTGACACAGGGCTCAAAGTCATGAACCATGAGATGATGACTTGAGTCGAAGTCAAACGCTTAACCAACTGAGCCACCCAGGCGCCTGAGACAGAATCTTAAGTGGTCTTCATGCTCATTTTAGAGCCCAACACGGGGCTTGATCCCACAACCCTGAGATCATGACCTAAGCTGAAATCAAAAGTGGAATGCTCAACTGAATGAGCCACGCAGGCGCCCCAACACTGGAAATTTTTAAAAGATCACAAAAGGAATAGACAAAAGAGCAATGGTATGTTAAAAATATTAAACTGCAGATTTTGAAAGAGTGTTGTAATTATTATATGAAATAGAAAATGTATTTAAAAGGGGTCATTTGCAGAAATATACTTAATATTATTGACTCCATTGTCTTAAACATCTTGTGGAGGATAAACCATAAAATTTCAGATGAATAACATAAAAAGTTTAAAAATCTATTATCACTTTAAAAAGAAACTACAGATTGAAGATTGCCATTTTGTAGGAGAATATGTTTTTGTTTTGTTTTTCAGAGGCTGTGTGGCCCCTCCCACTTGTTCTCTGCCCTGCCTGGTTATTTCTTGATGTTCTTTTTTCTACTGCATCCATCATGCATCTCTGTGCCATTTCAGTGGATCGTTATATAGCCATCAAAAAGCCAATCCAGGCCAATCAATATAACTCACGAGCTACAGCATTCATCAAGATTACAGTGGTATGGTTAATTTCAATAGGTATGTGGGGAATGTCAGGGTGTGTGGGGTGGTGTAAATAAACAGTCCTTGGTTCCATTTGGCTAGGAAATATACCAGACCTGGTAGGCTGTGAAACCCAACAAAAGAGGTCAAGGCAGACTACTAATATACCAACACAAGCTCCTTATGCCATGTCATCATACAGCTACTAACCCACACTATCAGCAATACGTGTGAAAACGGAGAAAAGTTCATGTGCTCTGAAGGAACCGTCTTCACAATGTTTACTGAGATATCTTCCTGCTTTAATTTTGACATGCAGGAAGACTAAGTCTGAAAACAGTTTTCACTTTTGTCAAACACATCATTAAGGTCTAGGCAGCAGGCAAAATCGCAAGTGACAAGAAAAAAATGTATCATCACATTTAAGAAGATAAACAGGAAAAGAGAAAAAAAATCCAAATGTTTTATATGCGGATATTAAAGATCATAAATTCATCTTGGAAGCCAGTATGTGTATAGACTAAAGTCAGTAAATGTCTGTGTGTTTTGGATATGTGTTTAATCAGAGATTTTAAGAGAGATGCAAGTGATATTCACAAATGATTTACAGAAGGAGATATTTCTTCTAAACTGTTTGATGCCGTTGTGCTCATCTTTAATGCTCAAAGATAGCTACTAAAATAAACTATCTTAGCATCAAGTATAGCATAAAAAACTCAAACCGTTTATAAGTTAACATCAGAAAAACAAACAGATTCACAACAGTTACTATGATCATTACATTAATAGTCTGACAAGTGGATTCATTTCTTCCCAGCAAAAAAAGAATTTAAAGAGGAATAAAATCAAGAGAGATCTGGAATGCTAAAAGGAAAACAAGAAAAAGATGGTCTCTCTCTCTCTAATCATAATAAGGACACTTGGTTAAAAAAAAAAAAAAAGGCAAGAAAGCAAGACAATGAAAATGACCTTTATATTCCTGAAATGATGATACCAGGGCCAAACCTCTTCTGAATAGTTTGGAGGTAAAAGTAAGGAGTGTTACTATTCTGGCTTGGGAAGAAAGTTAGGGTCAAGGAAAAGTCTATTCAGAATGGACAGATATGCAAGTGGTGAGAGGATAGTTTTAGGAACAGATGCTGATTGACAGAACAGAAGAGGCCCCCCAAAAAGAAGTTAGAGAAAGGGCATGGGAGATAATGGGTAACAGTTACCAAAATTTAAAGTGCAAAGAAGGACAACTATAGTAGCTCATGGCAAAAGACCCACATCTTTCTGGTAAGCTCACTGGAATGAGGGAGACTAAAGGGAAGACAGTGTGAGGTATGTGTGTTGGGGTAGGGTGGGGAAATGGGACAAAGGCAGGGAGAAAACAGGAGAAATGATCTTTAAGAAGAGTTAAAACATTTGAAACCATGAAATATGATCAAGCCAATAAATAGCCTATTGTTAGAAGTGATACCTCAAGGCTGGATCATATGACTCCATAAACAGATCAAATCTTTGAGTACCTATGACATGCTAGGTACCAAGAATACAAAGAAAGATAAATAAAAAAGAGCCTTTATATTCAAGGAAGGTAGATAATAAATTAGACTAATACAAAGTGTTAAGTATGCAGAGGGGAAAGAATAAAAAGAAGACTCCAGATTTATAGCTTCAGAAGGGATCTTATAAGTCCACTTTTTCCTTTTACAGATGAGAAAAGAAACCTAGAAGTTTTAAATCGTTGGCTTAAAGACTGCTTTCAGCTTTTCAGCACCAAGGCCAAGATCAATGCTCTGTTCATTTCATCACACTGTTTTGTAGAACCATACAATTAAGTAACCTTGTAAAAGAAAAAGCAGAGGATAGTAAAGGTTAGTTTAGGTTAAATTCTGCAAATTCTCTTTGAAAAGAGTTCAGTTATCCTAGGTAAGACCTGGCATATAAGCTAAGGTATGAAAGAATAAGGGGAAAAGGGTATAAGTACCAGTGAAGGGGTGTCTGGGTGGCTCAGTTGGTTGAGTGTCTGACTTCGGCTCAGGTCACAGTCTCACAGTTCGGTTCGTGAGTTTGAGTCCCACACCTGATGACTCTGCTGCTGTCAGTGCAGAGTCCCCTTCTGATCCTGTCTCCCTTTCTCTCTGCTCCTCCCCCACTCTCTCTCTCTCCCTCTAAAATAAATAAACATTAAAAAAAAAAAAAAACAAGTACTAGTGAAAATGTAACTTACTGACCACCAGTTGGTTGAGGCACGTATTGTGAGCCTTGATAGAGGATTAATGGAGTGTGAAAACAGAAGGAAGAATGGACTAGAGGTCAAGATAATAGGAAAGAGAAGTTCCACAATAATGAAGAGTAGCAGGACAAGAAAGGGAAATAGCAAACAAAGTTCATAGCTTTAGATATGGGACAGTTTTTTTTTTTTTTTTTTTTGATATGGGACAGTTTTAAGAGGGCTTATGGATGGCTTCAGGAGTCCAAAATACTACTACTATTACTACTAAGAGCTGATACACCTGAAAGTAATATAACAATGTATGTTTAACTACATTGGAATTAGAATTTTAAAAATAATTTTAAGAATTAGAGTTGAGTTCAAGAGACATAAAATGACGGTGTTAGAAGGGTCATCAGTGAGGTGAAATCATGGAAGGTAACGGCAACGGACCAGCAGACAGGCAATAGCAAAGCACTGAATCCATTGAGGAAGACGGACAAATGTTCTGAGGGCTGGGTAGATGACCCGGATGGGGAACAGAGTGGTGTAAGTAGATTAAATAGACTTCAAAAGGGAAGGTTTAGGGGGGAAAGAACAGTGGAATGATTACCTAGAAATAACAGGGTACATACAGCAGGGGTTAGCCGACTTTTCCTACAAAGGGTAAGAGAGTAAACATTTTGGGCTTGCAGGCTCTATATGGTTTCTGTCACCGCTACTGAACTCTGCAGTACAGTAAAAGCAGCCATAGATTTGAGGAAAATATTTACGGCAAAGGTTCTTCAGTAACCATAAAAAGGCTGTGTACATGATGAAGTACTTTCAGATTCATAAAACAAAAGTGTTCTACAGGTTTCCAAAGATCAGTTAACTCAGACTTCTTTTAAGGATCTGCTGTTTCAAAGGGAAAGGATGAGGATAACACCTGTGTACTTGTCTTCCTAATAAGCTACTTCACTAGGCAAGATCATATTTAATTACCTACTTCATGGCACTTAAAGTATTAGAAGATTAGCATAAGATACATTTCTTTCATATCTATGAGAGGAACTCTCAACTTGAAAATAAATTTTATGATCCACATCCTCTCAAATTTTTAAGTAGAGTTTTTAAAAAAACAATGAAACCTTTAGTTTTCCCTAAATCAAAGGAAAAGATGAAGACATTCATGAATTTCAAAAAATGAAAATGTCTGTTCGATGACACTGTGTAGCTCAAAGATAATAGGTATCTATCCAGAATTAAGATATTCTATGAACGTACTGTGAAGTCTCTTTAAGTCAACTACATCGAATATAAAGATAAAAGCAAATTCTCTTCTGAATTCATTTTCCTTAACCTGGGATAGATCAATAAACAGATATAAATGGACACATTCTTTGCCATTTCGTGGACATACTGCAGATTTAGGAAGCTTTTTTTTCTTTTTAGTTTATTTATTTTGAAAGAGAGAGAGACAGTGTATGCACACATGTGAGAGTGGGGAAGGGGCAGAGAGAGGGTGAGAAAGAAAAACTCAAACAACCTCTGCATTGCCAGCACTGAGCCCAATGTAGGGCTCGATCCCACAAACTGTGAGATCATGACCTGAGCCAAAACCAAGAATCAGATGGTTAACCGACTGAGCCACCCAGGCACCCCAGGGAAGTTTTAATTATAAACTCGAAATCAGTAATCAATGTCTGTTTAAAAACAGCAGGTTTGCTTACTTAGGTTCTCTTGGTTAAATCTTCCAAGGATTAAGTGCTTTGACAAATTCTGCATTGTGTGTATCAGGAATTACAATACACTAACCACTAACCACATTAAGTCACTAAGATAAAGTCTAAAAGGACATAACCTAAGAGTTGAACGTCCTAAAATTAACTAGATTTATCTCGTTTCTTCTTCCTTAGGCATTGCCATTCCAGTCCCTATTAAAGGCATAGAAACTGATGTGAATAACCCAAGTAACATCACCTGTGTGCTAACAAAGGACCGTTTTGGCAACTTCATGCTCTTTGGCTCACTGGCTTCCTTCTTTACACCTCTGGCAATCATGATTGTCACCTACTTTCTCACTATCCACGCTTTACAGAAGAAAGCTTACTTGGTCAAAAACAAGCCACCTCAACGCCTAACATGGCTGACTGTGTCTACAGTTTTCCAAAGGGATGAAACACCTTGCTCATCACCTGAAAAGGTGGCAATGCTGGATGGTACTCACAAGGACAAAACTCTGCCCAACTCAAAGAATGATCTGCTTATGCGAAGAATGTCCACAGTTGGAAAAAAGTCAGTGCAGACCATTTCCAATGAACAGAGAGCCTCCAAAGTTCTAGGGATTGTTTTTTTTCTCTTTTTGCTTATGTGGTGCCCCTTTTTTATTACAAATATAACTTTCGTTTTATGTGATTCCTGCAACGAGACTACTCTCCAAATGCTCCTGGAGATATTTGTGTGGATAGGCTATGTTTCCTCAGGGGTGAATCCTTTGGTCTACACCCTCTTCAACAAGACATTTCGGAATGCATTTGGCCGATACATCACCTGCAATTACCAGGCCACAAAATCAGTAAAAACTGTCAGAAAATGCTCCAGCAATATCTACTTTCGAAACCCGATGGCAGAGAACTCTAAGTTTTTCATGAAACATGGAATGCGAAAAGGGATTAATCCTGCCATGTACCAAAGCCCAATGAGGCTCTGCAGTTCAACTATTCAGTCTTCATCAATCATTCTACTAGATACACTTCTCCTCACAGAAAATGAAGGTGACAAAACTGAAGAGCAAGTCAGTTACGTATAGAAGGAATGTCAGTTTTCATCTAATATAACGAGTATGGTGATGAAGCAGATATAAATGTGCCAAGAATCGTATAAAGAGGAACTTTATGCCATGTATCAAATCATCTCTTTATCGAGATTATGTAATTTTCTTTATTTGGACAAAACTACTCCATGAAAAAAAATCATTTTGTACAGCTGCAAATGAAAATGACCTAGCACTCTGGCTAAATGTTAATGGCATTCAAATGAAATAAAATTAAATAAATAATTTTAAGCTTAAAAATAAATAATGTCACTGTAAGAATTCGTTTAGTTCCTAATTGTATGCAAAGCTGTGCTAAGAGTGTCATTTTATTAAATGACAAAACACATTAACCCCCTCAAAGCCTTAAAAATATAAGGCATAACAGAACAACAGTGATAGGAAGAGAAGACTAAAACTGAATGCATAAAATGATCACATGTGGTGGTAAGCTAAGACTGTCATTTACAGTCTGACTTACTTAGATGTAGTCATGATTTTGCTTTGATCAGGAAACTTGTCTTGATGGAAGGGATAGGGACGATAGTGGCTGGATATCACACAAAATAACAGCATCTTAGAACTGGAGCTCTTTGTTAAATGACTGATACCAGGAATCTACTCAGCAGAGGTGGGGCTAACTTAGAGAAGGAGGAGGAAGCAAATGAAGTCAGTCCTGGGTACCTGAAGCTCAGTTTGTTCCTTAAAGAACATGTACAAACTGGAGCTGTGGGATCTCAATCCAGGAATCTAACCTTTAATGGCCACATAAAACTGTGATCATGGTTGCCCAAGCTCACCCAAAAAGTCTGTTGAACTTCTGGCACAACATTTTTTATTCACCCTTTCCTCATTTCATTTTGCATTGCAAGATCTGGGAATAAATCCAAACCATGTCACTTACTAGCTAACTGACTGAATTTATGAGAGGTACTTAAATTTCTCAGTTTTCTCATCTACATTTCATACGGTTCTTATGAGAATTAGTACATGTGCGCAGTCTGTACATGCTAGCCAATTCTATTTACATTTGATATTTTATTGTTACACTATTCCCATAAATGGTAAAGAAATTTAGGCTGAGGGGGTCTGCAGTGAAGCCAGTCCATATCTTAGCTTTTCCTTTTCGTGTTGACCCATTCTTATGTCTCAACCTATTTATTACTACTATATCGCTGTCCCTTTCCAGGTGATTAAGTTTAAGAAAATTACTTCAAGAAATGCGTTGGCTGTGGAGCTCAGCATAAGTGAACCACATACATATTCTCCACATGGTAGGATCCTTTCCTAGCACACAGTTAGAACATAGATCTTATGGGCTCTATGTCATCTGCCAGAAAGAAAAGATTTCAAATTTAATCCCTAAATCTCAAAGCTTTAGGCACTTTTCCCTACCAGTCTAAGATTCTTCAGCAGCATTAAGGGTGGCCCATTTCAGATAGGCAAAATAATCTACATTCCTAAAAAAAAATATATATATATATTGTTATCTATTTTGGTTCTAGTCTCTAATATGATGGGTTTGACATACATTGAGATTTATATTCTTGCAAAGTCACATAAGATTAAGTTTTCTGGTGTCACTTTAAAAGTATCACAAACTGAATCTTATCTATGTAAAGGCATATATAATTGTTTCAGGAAATCTAAATATTAGAGATGGCACTCACACTGCCAAAGCTCTACCCCTAGACGAACTAGAGTAGATGGGCTACCTTCTCACATGCTCCATACTGCCTCCAAATTCATGTATGTACTTAAACAATCACACACTTACAAAATTAACTATATGACTAGTTAGCTTCAATTCCTGGGGAAAAAAATCTTTGCTTTATAGTTAGCTGAGAGATCTTTCTCTAGTTAATCATTCTAGTACTTCCAGAAGATTGTAGAAAATGAAATACAACTCCAATATAAACTATTTCTGAAAAAGTAAAACATAGCACAAACTTTTACCATTTTGATATAAAACTGACACTTCCATTTCAAAATACTTTTAAAAAATCTGTAATTTTAAAGCAAATTTCAGATGTTAACCACATTTATGGCAATAAAAAGACTATGAAAAAGAGTAGACTGTCTCTAAAAATAATTTTGGAAGAAAACTTCCATTAAATTTCATATTTATTCATTACTGGAGGGGGGGAAGGTATAGAAAAGGTTTTAAAAGACAGAAATAAAATAAGGAAGTTATAGCATCAAGAACCTAAACACAAAGACAATGAGGCAGAAACAGAACAGAATACAGACAATACGTATCAAAGTGATAAAAAAATGTGAATGGAGATATTATAAAGATGATTCATGCACTTGGTGGTAACTAGCTGATTGCTGGGGTTCCTTCAAATTCTAAGGATCTATAATGGTGCAACATTTTTATATTCAAGGAAACATATCTTATGGTCTAAAGAAATATCTGCACCAGGACTCTCCCTCATATCTTATAAGATCCATCCGTATCTGAAAGCAAATTAATGTATACATTGGAAAATATGCAGTTATTATTATAATGTAAAGTTATAGCAAAGATGTCCAGGGGTCTCTAGGATTGTCTAGTTTTAAGAAGAATCTGTATCAGATCATTATAGCAACTTAATTTTAACAAGTATATAAAGACCAATGCTTCTTTTAACATTTCTTCACTTTGCTTTCCAATGTCAAGTTAAAATAATTCAGATTATGCTCAGTTCCAACTGAGTTTCAGTCATTGTACCATAAAAAGAGTTATAATAAAATCTGCTTACTCGATAGATAACAATGGGCCTAATAATCACCTATTTACTAAACAAAAATGTACTAGGTTCATTTCAACTTGGCAAGAATGTTTTCAACTCAACTCTCAATATTTATATACATTATAAACAAATAACCCACAAATATCAGGAGAAAGAAACAGTGAAAATATTATAACTGTCTGGACTACTTGAGGGTAAAAGAGATAACATACATAAGAACTTTTAGTTTCCCACGAAGACAATTTCACCTTAGTGGTTGAAGTACAAATACATGTTTACCCACATATTTTCAGTATTCATGTCCAGTAAGTACATTTGAAAAAGAAGATTAAAAAAGTAAGAAGAAACAAATTCTTAAAATATGGTTCAAGAAGGTGAAATGTCTGCGGTTATTTTAAAAGTAAATCTAAAAGGGAAGAAATGATAAAATGGAGCAATCTCTAAGAAAATAAATGATGATGCACCAGAAAACATTAACTATTCTTAAGAGAAGGGACAGAAACTTTCCAAATATTAAAAGTAACGAGGAAATTTGAGAAAAAAAATGTTCCGTGAGAGTTGCTCAGGAAAATAGTACTCTGATAGAAAGGCATGATGTAGAAAGCACTGGTCTCTAACAAGACCTGTTTTGAATTTCAGTTCTACCATTTAGCTCTATGACAACGGGAAATTTTATTAACTATTTTAGAATTGAATTTTCTTCTCTTTTAAAAAAAATATTTCTAAGTTTCTTTCATCTTTAAAGATTCTCCCTCCAGGGAAATGACACTAATCTAAAATTTAGAGAATTTGGTTTCAACTGCAATTTCTTAGACAAGTTGATTACATTTAATTTTCTTCATCTATAAAGTAACTTTTAGACAAAATCATCTCTAAAGACTTTTCCAGTTTCTTCTACTTATAAAGAATCCTATCATGAAAATAAAACTGAGAATGATCCCTAAGAAATAACAAGCACATAGAACCACTCATTAGCTGGATCTATCGTAAGTAACTGAGATCTTAGCAAAGCCTAAAAGCAGCTCATGGGAGACATCTGCTGCTGAAACTGGGAGTTTAGCATGAGTGTGAACTACAGGAAATGCAAAGGCAGAAATGAATTTTGTTAGAGAGCAAAGTGCTGTCAGGTTAAAAAGGGAAGAGAAACAGTCTTCATGAAGCTCAACTTCCTATGTGGCAGAATATACATACTAGACCACTGATGTAGAGAATATGAAATGGAAAATCACCAGGAAAAATTAACAGCTGACAACAAAGAAACAAAACAGAGACCATCATGAGTAGGATGGTTTACACAAACCAACAGTTATTAAAAGGTACTCCTAGAAAAATATACTTTCCAAATCAAAATTACCTAGTTCTCTGATAAGAATTAAAACAAAAACAAAAACAAAACAAAAGAACCTCTCCGGATGGCAATAATGACCCATGCCCAACCCTACACTGTGTCTAAATTCTAAAGCAAAACCAGTGAAAGTTTAGGGTCATAACTTGGCCAAAGATGACAGGCAGAAAAGAGAACTATTCAACCTCTGTTTTGCTTCCTTTTCCCCCCCGCCACCTCAGGATAATGAGTTTTAGACCAGCAAGATAAAAAGTAATGGAAAGAGTGATCAAAATGTAGACTGGGTGAAAAGACCTGCTGCCTTAAGTGAGTTCAACTCTTTAAGCTAAATGAATCACCTCCCTGAAACAGAACTTTGTGGTTGTAATTATGGAACCACTGCTGACAAATCTGAGAAAAAAAGAAAATGGCAAAGGTACAAAAAGACTGTAAGTGGCTAAATATTCTGATGTTCAAAAAAAGATAAGGGAAATAGGAATCAAGAAA
This sequence comes from Panthera pardus, assembly GCF_024362965.1. NCBI lineage: Eukaryota > Metazoa > Chordata > Mammalia > Carnivora > Felidae > Panthera > Panthera pardus. Next base: position 8,619,675 of record NW_026526655.1, read on the forward strand.
TAAAGCGTGTAGTCTACTGCAGATCTTTTTTAAAAATGTAGAATAGCTTAACGCACATAGGCTCTGTCATATCTTAGAAAAACAATCAATGAATATCTGACACTTGTATGGATTTACTAAAAGCAGTAATAACCAACTAATCACATATTCTACTTAGGAGGTGTTAGACAGTAGATCTGTGTAAATACTATGTCTTTGGATTTCAAGAAAGCTCTCTACTGTCTTTGTGAACAAGTTGAGCAAATAAGGGTTTGAGGACAACACAATGAAGGAGGTTAGTATGTGCTGAACAACCTTATTTAACAAAACTGGTGTAAGGAGAAACCTATTAGCATGTTGTATGGGTCTGTACTTTGCTGTTTTACTCAACATTTTTATCCACAATAAGAATAAAATACTTTTGGGGCGCCTGGGTGGCTCAGTCGGTTAAGTGTCCGACTTCAGCTCAGGTCACGATCTCGCGGTCTGTGAGTTTGAGCCCCGCGTCGGGCTCTGGGCTGATGGCTCAGAGCCTGGAGCCTGCTTCCGATTCTGTGCCTCCCTCTCTCTGCCCCTCCCCCGTTCATGCTCTGTCTCTCTCTGTCTCAAAAATAAATAAACGTTAAAAAAAAAAAAAGAATAAAATACTTTACAGCCTTTCTGGATAACTTCCTGATAAATGGAATAAGTTCCTACCAAGATGTTATGAAGAAGATCCTATAACCAGTTCACGGTGGACGTTCAATATTTGTAAACTTATATTATGACCTTTACAACAAAGGTTCACTCCCAGGGACTTGGGGTAGAAAATCTACCCCAGATTTAAACGGACATGAATGAGACTCATCTGACTCATCTAACATATATCCTAGGAACTTTACTGTGTAATTTCATCAAAAATAAGTTGTTATAAGCAGTGTACAAATAGAGCTAAATGAAGCTCTTTTAATTTGCCTTTGTTAGATTTTAATATAAAGCATCTTAGCTAAAAGAAACAACGGTATGAGATTGGAGATAATAAGCAGACAGGAAGAACTACTGCAAGAAGTACTATTGCAACCACCACTATTACAGTTACCACCACTAACACGCTTAAATAACACGTAGTAGTGCCAGACACTGTTCTAAGGGCTTTAGATATTAACTCAGTCATTCATCTAAAGACACATTTCTTAAATAGGCACTATTATTGTACCCGAAATCAGAGATTCAAGAAGGCTAAGTAACAAGCCCAAAGTCACTCAGCTTGTAAGTGGCAGAGCCAGGATTCAATCCTGGCAGACTGGTTTCAGAGTATGTCCTCTTCATCACAACTGTACTAAGCCAAGGCATCTCCAAATCTCAAGTCCAAAACAGTTTTCTTAACTCCGCAAATTTTTCAACCTTCTTTAAACAAAGTCCATTACCTTTTATTCTCATTAAAGAGCTTCAAGAACTCTACAAATCTGTGTAAGAGAAGCATCCAATTTGAATTACCAATGTTCATGGAAAGAGGAGTACTAAATATGTTATCTGGATTTAAAAAACTAAACAAATACACTGAATGTTATGAAAAAACAAATAATAAAGTCATTTTACTATTTCTCAAATAGGTTCTTGGAATCTCAAGACACACTTGCTTCCTTTTTCAGATGAACAGTACTAATCTTATTGTTAAATGGTCTTCACTCTGAACCTAGACATATTTCTCAGACACTAGTTTCTGTTTAGTTACTATTTAAAAAAAAAAAAAAAAAAAAAAAAAAAAAGGACTATAAAGAGAACCAGAAATTAGAAATTACCTGAAAAGAATGAACCCAAGTGATTCTACTGCTGCCCTCCTGACATCATCATTAACGTCACTTACCTAGGAAAAATTTTAAAGGATTACATTATACCATGCATTCCATTACTAGAATAAACTGATATGAGGCTCACATCATTCAAATGTAAATTAGACCTCATTAATTTATTACTATTTAATTAGAATGTCCTCCTCACTTTAGAAAAACTCATCAGATATAGTTTTCATTTCAGGGCTTTTAAGCCTGGTGAGGTTTAGGATTCAGGGCTACTTCTAAAGATTATTTCAGCCGCACTATATAGCTTTTGTGGTCTACACTGAAAATCTAACCATTTCTTCAAAGTTATTTTCAAAAAAGTATGTCCTAAATTCAAGCAAAATACAAACATTTAAAATTTACAACATACCACATGTTGCACTGATAAAAGATAAATTAATAATAAATACAGCGGGATGTGAGTATTTCTGGGAAGAAGATAATAATAGTTCTGAACCCTTTCTGCATGGGAAGATGACCTGAGGTTTACTTTCTCCTGGCACCAACATGGTAGAAACCTACTAAGTGAAGACATATGTACAATGTCCTCTGTGTTACCAGGCAACATTACTGTTCATAAACTCCATCTGGATTGGGAGGACTATGAGTGGGAAAAGCCTGCTGGAAAACACGGACACTGGCTTTCCTGTATAATGCATCTCTTGTAACAGACCATGTCACTTAGGGCTGCCTGGAAGCTAACTTCACAGGTTGTAAAAAAGAAGTGATTTTTACTGTTCATTAGATTTCCCTATCCTAGGGTGGCTGCACACACTCATGTGGTCTTGTTCCTTACAAATGAGGATGCCCCTTGGAGTAGGTTTTCAGAAGTTGCCCCTGAATGATTTTAAGGACTTCTATTCATATCGACTTACTGTTATCCTGTACTACAACCTTCTGAAAAGCCAAGTGAACCTGGTGCTTAGGTTACAGCTGATTGTGTCCAGCGAATGAGAATCTGTACCTGAGACCACTGGTGGTGATCATGTAGTGTGGGTGCTGCAATAACCTAGACATTTAGTGTCCATCTGCAAACTTTCCTTTCCCCCTCCAGCCAAGAAAGAGTACTTACAGCAACATGTAGCAGGCGCCGGATAGCTTTGTTGTTACCCGAGCCACAATAAGCCATGGCTACAGTGTACATTCCAGATCGTCGAAGAATTGGGTCCTAAGAAGAATAATGTACATCAATAGACAAGTTAGCATTTCAAATAGTAACTGACATCCACCAGGAGAGTTGGTTTTAGGTAGGAAACGATGGAAACAATAAACTTAAGGAGAATTATTTTGTGGTTGGTAATTTGCTAAAACGAATGTGGAAATAAAAGACTCTAATACAGGAGGAGTTAACTTCTAATTCCCAACATTCTGTGCAACATGCCTGTACTGCCTCACACTTACTAGGAAGTATAAACTCAAGTCCAATACCAACACTATCCTCTGACACTCAACTTCCATTATTAAACGAATAAGAAAGAAGCTCGCTTCTAATTCCACATTGTAACCTCCTTTTACCTTGTTTAATTCTTGGGCACTGATGAGCACTGAATGGAAGAGATATGGAGTCTGAGAGCTGAGCAAAATAATCAGTAGCTTTATCATTTAATACAGTAGTAGTTCTTTTTATCAAGACTATAGAGGACAGCATTATTTACCACTGAGTACCCACCATATACAATACCACTGTCAAAATAAAACAATACAAAAGGCAATGAAAAACACTTACCCAAATAAATAAGCATGGGGATTAGCACTGGTTTTTGATGAAAAAACAATAAATTTATATCTCATTAAATGATTATTAAATAATTCCAAAAATACTATTTCTAAAAGAAATCAACTTGTAAATTTCTAAATACCTTTTCTGGATCTGCTTATCCGAAAATTACTGGTCTGAAATCTTGGTTAAATTTAAAATCCTCAAATTAGTCCTGTTCATCCCTTCTAATCAGTGTTTTTCTTTCCTACATTCTATTAGGCTTTATATACCTTGTTTGATCAACGAGTATAGTTATGCGTTCTGACAAGAACAGAGATAATTTCTAATGAAAAGTATTTCTGTAAATGCGGGTGATAACTAGGGCATGAGGGAGTACAGGGGGAAAAGGATAAACAATGTATCGTCTTACCTTATCACGGCAGAGAGATTCAATGAGAGCATCAGCCTCCTCCATCCTCCCATACATCACTAATGCAATGCCAACTGCAAGACCACGCAGGATCTTCTCATGTTGAGTTTCCTGTGCATAGCCGACCATGTCCTCAATAGCCTGGGCATTTTTAGAGCCCAACATAACCAAACCTAGGGCCAGGCCAGCTGCTTCCCCTAGTGAGTAAAAAATAAAACATTAAAAAATATAGGGCGTCTGGGTGGCTCAATTGGTTGAACGTCTGACTTTGGCTCGGGTCAAGGTCTTGAGGTTTGTGGGTTCAAGACCCACATTGGGCTGTCAGCGCGGAGCTCACTTCAGATCCTCTGTCCCCTTCTCTCTCTGCCCCTCCCCGACTCATGCTCGCTCTCTCTCCCTCTCAAAAATAAATAAACATTAAAAAATAAAATTACATACGTAAACTCAATAAAACCTATCCTATTGGAAGTGGCACTTATTATCAACTATCAAAACATCTATTAAATGAAAATGAAGGCATTTTTTCAAGCCAGCTGATAGAAAGCACATCCATATATTTATAGCTATTTTCCTTTTTTTTTTTTTTTCAACGTTTTTTTTTTATTTTTTTATTTTTGGGACAGAGAGAGACAGAGCATGAACGGGGGAGGGTCAGAGAGAGAGGGAGACACAGAATCGGAAACAGGCTCCAGGCTCCGAGCCATCAGCCCAGAGCCTGACGCGGGGCTCGAACTCACGGACCGCGAGATCGTGACCTGGCTGAAGTCGGACGCTTAACCGACTGCGCCACCCAGGCGCCCCAGCTATTTTCCTTTTAAATCGTGACAGAATGTACCATCAATCCAACAGTGATTTCAAAAGAGACACAATGATGTTTTTCCATGTTATCACCAAGCAGTACAGATAGCTCTGTGATACAAATAGATCACTCTAATAAATTTGTTTGCAAAAATCAATTATACACACACACAGGATATATCATTTTTAAAAACTTATACATCACAAAATCTATTTTTATGAGTTTGACAAATGGGGCAAAATCCACTCCCTATACAAGTAATCTATTAGATTTTTAAGAGGCTACAAAACAGAAGTAGAGGGGCGCCTGAGTGGCTCAGCTGGTTAAATGTTGGGACTCTTGATTTCAGCTCAGGTCATGATCTTACAGTTCATGAGATCAAGCTCCACGTCAGATTCCATGCTGACAGCGCGGGTTCTTTCTTTCTTCTCTCTCTCTGCCTCTCCCCACCCCTGAACCCCTGCTCACACTCTCTCTCAAAATACTTAAAAAACAAGACAAAACAAAATATAAGTAGAAAACAAATTTAGTCACGTTAACTAATCCTAAAGTGAGTTATCTTTGCAAAGAATCACTTACCTGTCACAGCATCATCCTGATAAAGGTTCGTTTTTAGCAAGTCATATACATCCTGGCGTGCAGTCCCCATGGCAGCCAAACCCAGGCCCAGGCTGCCCCCATGTCGAACGATCTAGGGAAAAAGCATGGGTTCCAGTGATTTGGAATACTGTACTTAAAAATCCAAGCTTTTATTCTAACTTCAAAATGTATTGTGATATTAAACATGCAGGGCAGTTGACCTAGTGAGTATGACCAAAGGATTTGACTCAGATGGCCAGTGGTAACCTCAGCAATTTCAGTTTCAAAAGAATGGTGCTTGCTGATGCAAAATAATAGTAAGTTGAGAAGTGAATGAAAGATAAAGTGGAGAGAGAGGGTATGGCTCTTTTTTAATAAGTTTACAAGAGAAAGGGAGAAATATGATAACTAAGAAGGAGAAGCAAGTGTCAAGGAAAGATTTTTTTAGGATAGGTGAGACCTGAATATGCTTACTGGCTAAGGGGAAGGAGGCTGAAGAGAGGAGGAAAAGGTATCTAATGGAACACAGTCATGAAGAAGTAGGAAAAACGGGGTCAAGGGCAAAAGTTGGTCTTTATTTCAAGACGGACACATTAGTGGTCATCTGTCATTTTTTTTTTTTTTTTTAATTTTTTTTTTTTCAACGTTTTTTATTTATTTTTGGGACAGAGAGAGACAGAGCATGAACGGGGGAGGGGCAGAGAGAGAGGGAGACACAGAATCGGAAACAGGCTCCAGGCTCCGAGCCATCAGCCCAGAGCCTGACGCGGGGCTCGAACTCACGGACCGCGAGATCGTGACCTGGCTGAAGTCGGACGCTCAACCGACTGCGCCACCCAGGCGCCCCTAGTCATCTGTCATTTTTGAGTGCAGTCTCCTTTTACAGGAGACAGCACCTCAACGTTGCTTGGGAAATACTCTTCTCCCACTGGTTAGTTTTGGTGGAATTGCCAACTTAATACGTGCCCACTTTCTCCTACCCAAAGTATGGGACTGTGAGACCCAAAACAGGCCAACTGAATGCTCTTTCTCTGAAATTCCAATCTTTCTTAAGTGAAATGACCCAAGGACAAAAAACATTTCAAATTCCTTCATCCTGACAGCAGGGCCCTAGAAAAATGATACAATTAGTTCCTGTTATCTAGATCTCTAGAACTGCCCTGGCTCTTAACTGTTGTGAGAATTGGTTCATCAGCTTTTCCTTTAATTATATAAACTACTTCCAATAAACATTTTGTTTAAAGTCAATCAGTGGAGGTTTCTATTGCTGGTAACCAAAGAGATTTGTCTGATTAGAAAATTTTTACCTGAGAAGGAAATGAGGCAAAGCCATGAATAAATGTATATAAAATTCGTGGATGAGGGGCTTATTAGTGGAGACAGATCATCCTATCGGCCTCAATCTTTTCACTGAAATAGGAGGACAAAGTTATCTTTCTTACTTAGCTAATCTCCTAATAGCCTTCTAAAAAAGAGTCTACTCTAACATAAAAGTTAAAGTCTAAAATCCTATTTCAAAGTTCTGTAAAATAAGAACAAGCTGCTTAGTAAGTTTTTCCAAAAGAATTACATGTAACAAATTATAAAACACCAAATAACTAAGAATTGATTCCTGACAGTTACTTCTTTGGGACTTAGTGTCCTATAAAATAACAAGATTAAACCAAATGATCATTAAGGTCACTTACAGTTCTAACATTCCAAAACTCTTAAGTGTGGAAATACAACATATATTTTACAAACATATGGTACTTTATTTTGCTTGTCACATACCAATTTTAAAGGACTGAGAAGCACAATTTTAGTTTATAGAACAGGAAGGAAAATTCCCTTAAAAAAGAATTCTTTAAGAACAGTTCCATTTTGGGAATTTCAAAATGTATAAAATTTCTATTCACTAAAGTAATTTGGCAAATGTAATTATTTTCTTGGACTCTTAAGTAACAGAAACTAGTTTTCCATTCTCGTACTTACATCATTGCTGGCATTCTTAAGCTGGTTAAGCAGATAGTCAATTATATCACCACCATGATTGGCATGAATAAGACCTAATGCATAGAGACCTCCACCTTCCTGATAGGCAGATCCTGGAGAAGTGTCCTTGGGAAGATATGTTGCCATTAACTGTAATGCCTCCTTCTCATGACCCTGTAAAATTGAGCCACAATAAAGGTGTCAGTAAGAGAAAAGTGAGAGAAAAAAGATGTAGTATTTTCTAGAATTATTTTCTTTTCTCCAGAATGTTCACTTTCTAAAAGAGGAGGAAGTGGAGCTCTCTCCTATACAACTTTATAACTCAAATGAGAGGAGAATCTTTAAGAGATTGAATCACATCCTTGTTAGAAACAAACGCTTCAATTTTTTCCCTTGTTTTATAACATTTCCCCAAATTCATTTCAGACTATACAAATAATTTATTTCAATTCATCCTGTGAGAAATGGCTTAGTCTTCATAAGGAAAGGATTTCCACCTTTTATTAAAATCAAACACATACATATGTATTTTCATTTCTTATTTACTTTATTCTTTCCTGTAAGAGAATCTACCTGATTTAACAAAATGTACTTATGAAAGAAATACGATAAACTTTTATGTTTTTTAACTCCAGAAAAATTGGTTCTGTTCGCACTGATCATTGTATATTACCTTATGAATTACACCCAAACTGGCTGTAGCTGTAAATTTCGCCCAGTTAGTGGCTCTGGCCAACCATTCCAAGTTATCTCTGCAAGAAAATTCAGCAATACTATTGAAATGAATGCCATAAAGTTTTTTATAATACTAAAGTCAAAGCATTAAAATTTTACCTTGAACTATTACAAGTCATTTTACTTTACGGAGCTCAAATTACTGGTGATTCTATTTTATCTCCTAAGTTCTTAGTATTCTAGAGACTTGAAGAAATGCATGATATGTAATTTCACTATGAACAAAAGCAGAATTACATTAATATTATGTCATGAAAAAGCCTAGATTCAAGCCAACTAATAAAGGGAATTAATTTTACCTTAAAATAAGCAGGCATATGCACTAAAAAAATGTATAAAATTAGCAAAAACAGAATTTAAAATTCAGGACTGGCAGCTACATCTATGTAACAATGTCAAGTGTCTCTATTAAAGATGATTTTAAACCAAAGTGGAAACCTTCGAGTATATTTACCTAAGAAACTGGTCACTGGTAGTCCCACAGTGCATAAAAGAATTTGCTATAACGGTTGCTGTGTGACATACAGAATTCCGTACTGCATCCTATAAAAACAAATACATTTGTACCACTGGCAAAGTATTCATACATACACAAAGGCACATGTAGGCACACAATCAGAGGCCCTGTTTTGTGATGAAAATATTAATAAACTGAACTGACATTAAACTATGAATCTTGGACATTATAATTTTTAATGTTTACTTATTTTTGAGAGAGAGAGAATGAGAGAGTGGGGGAGGGGCAGAGGATCTGAAGTAGGCTCTGTGCTGACAGCAGAGAGCCCAATGCAGGGCTCAATCTCATGAATTGTGAGATCATGACCTGAGCCGAAGTCCGATGCTTAACCAACTGAGTCACCCAGGCACCCCCTGGATAATTCTTTATAAAGATTAAATAGGTAGTTTATAAATACAAGCAAGTCAGAGTTTTATCTGTAGTCTTGAGATCAGTAGGTTTTAGGTAGCAATTTAGGTAGTAGATTTTCTATTTATTGGTTTCTGAATAGTTTAATTTGCCATTTCTTTTCAGCATCTTGTCTAAGGTCTCCAAGGTATCAGGCTAGCCTAGAGAACAATGCTGCATCTCTTCTCACTCTGCACCTCTGGCAGTAACCAAAGGGATTTTGTTTATTTCTAATGAGAATATTATAAAGATTAGTTTCAAAAAACTGTCATAAATACAAACTGTGTAACTGTGTCCAACTGACATTTGTAGTTATTAAAAATTTGAGAAGTATGATTACATATTTCAGGCAAACAACTGTGTAGTATTGAAACAGTTTATAGCTGTAAAAGAGGAATAAATGACTTTGTCAAAAGCTACTGGGTAGATAAGACAGGAAAGGGAAGAAAAATACGTAAGTTTTTTCGTATGAAAACATTTTCTTGAACCAGATGAATATATTACCTATTCAAAGATTAAAATTAATCCTACTGTTAGGATCAGTATCTCAACAAACATTACACAATTATCAAAAACCTGTACACTCAAGGAGTTTGCAGTTCAATGGGAAAAAAGACACATAAACAAACTGCATCAGTGCTCTGATTGGGCCATTCGTCCAAGTGCTACATGTACATATTAAAAAGTTAACTAAAAAAAAATTAAAACAAGGAGCACCTGCGTGGCTCAGTCCGCTAAGTGTCTGATTCTTGATTTCGGCTCAGGCAATGATCTCACTGGTTTGTGAGTTCTAACCCCAAGTCAGGCTCTGACAACCTGAAGCCTACTTGGGATTCTCTGTTGTCTCCTTCTCTCTCTGCCCCTCCCCTGCTCACACACTCTCAGAAATAAACAAATGAACGTTAAAAAACAAAACAAAACAAACCACTAAACTTCCCAATGAATGTGAAACACAAAAACAGGAACTCAATTTTAATTTCCTTTCTTCTCTCAACAAATTCAAGAATTTCTCCCTTTGTTACTCTTTTTAAGTTACTTTCTTGATTAGAATAAAATGCAACAAAGTATTCAATAATAAATAAGTATACGTACTAATAATCAACAAAGAAATAAATACAAGAAAGCCTCCATTACAGATGAATTTCCTACCTTTGTGTTTTTTAGAATCATGAGATCTGTGTTATTATTTCGTATTAAAAACTGTAGATGTAACTCAATAGCCATTTCACCGCTTAAAATTTTAATCATTTTCAAAGTCTGGTCCTTGGGCTCTGGACTCTGCCAAAATAAACAAACAAGAAGAAAAATTCATATATTACTGATATCCACCAATTGTGCTTTAACAGCCCTAAACCAGTGAAATTCACAATCCATACACAGAGCAAAACTTGTATTTTAATAGTAGGATCTAGAAAACTCATGTATCACTTATTTGAAAGAAAGAATATTTCTTTAACAGCTACCACTGAAATATGATACCAGTTTAATGAAAGAATATAATTCACTCTGAAGAAACTTCCAATGTACAATTATTTTAATGTTAAAAAAAAAAAACAAACCCAAACTGTAAAAGAATAACTGACTACTGATGATATGCAAGGAAAACTATTTTATACAGAACAACTCATAGTTTAGGTGAGAAACTGCCTACTCTGAACTGGAAAAATCAAAAACACATTTAACCAACACATATATATGATCTCATCAACTACCAAGCTATCCAGGTAAATAATAGTTGACATTTATATACCTGAGTATCAAAAATCAAAAGTCTTGGTGGAGGAAACATTTACATCCAACAGACCACTGTTTTAATACTTACCCCTTTCCTCCATACACCATGAATATTAAAAATAACAAAGGCAATTAAAGTACCCTGCCCCGTCTACAATTAAGTTGTCATTTAGTTGTTAGAGGCCATCCTTTTTTCTCATCCTGTGACAAATAATTCAGAGTTATTCTAGACAGAGGTCAATCTTTTGTAAGGATCCAAGGATTTGCTTTCTTCTAAGTTAAGCACTTTCTAGGGTCAGTCTTTAAAATTTTACTTTACAGAAGATCTATTTTTATAAAATAACTTTGGTATTAAACTTAATATTAAACCACTAACAAAGACAGATATATAACACTTTAAAATAACTTACAATATAATTATATGTTAAATGGTAACCTCAACTTCAAAAAACACACTTACCACTTCTGGTGTCTTTCCTACAAGCACACTACCTGGCTTTTCTTCTGTTTCCATTGAGTCACTAAAATGAAGAGAATCAACAGTTACTAATCTGATAAATCTTTTCTGAATAGTATGTGTAGGTAACGAGTTATCAAACTAAAGAATCTGAACCATGTTCAAATAAATATTTTGCAAGGAAAAAATGTTTAATTACCTAAGTATTTCCCTTAAGAAACAGAGACGATTCTATTAAGATGGAAGCAGCCCAGTGATTTAATTTCCTCCAAATTCATAAAACCACACAACTAACTAGGTTAGCACAAACAACAAATACAACAAAACCAGATGACAAAGCACCCACCAAACTCCTAACACAGCCAGGTGGAGATACACCATCACCAGCTACAACACCAGTTTGAAGTGAAGCAGCTGAGGACCCCAACGACTCTGAAAAACAACCAGCCAATACTCCCTTCTAGGCGAAAGCATTTTAATGGGGATAAAATGCTGGGTACAGAATCCAATTACCATGGCAGAAAGAAAGAAAAAAGAAAGACCAAATAAAAGTGAGAAAGTAAGGGGGACTGGGTGGCTCAGTTGGTTGAGCATCTGACTCTTGGTTTTGGCTCAGGTTACGACCTCACAGTTTGTGAGTTCGAGACCCGCATCAGGCTCTGCACTGGCAGGGAGGAGCCTGGTTGGGATTCCCTCCCTCCCTCCCTCTCTCTCTACTTCTTCTTCCTCATGCTGTCTCTGCCTCTCTCGAAAGAAATAAACTTAAAAAAAAAAAAAAGCAAGAAAGAGAGTTAAGAGATCTCAAGTTGTAAGATACCATTTTAAAACTCAGTAACACAACAGAAGAGGAAATTCTAGAGAGCAGTAAAATTAGAAAAACTATCCTAAATAAGCCTCCTTTGCAAAAATTTAGGAAAACTAATTTCAGTAAAGACAAGCTACTGACAAGGATCAAAGTTAAAGCCCATATAATATTAAAAGAAAAAAATTATTTCAAAAGAGGTAAAAGACATTAATAAAAGTATACAAGATATAAAAGAATAAAACATACCAGAATTAGATAATTCAGAAATGAAATTATAAAACTGGGGGGAAATTATAAATGAGGGAAGCAAAATAATAATTTCAGAAAATTAATTCAGAGGAAACATAAGACCAGATAAACACAAATCAAATAAAGGAGAAGGTATGAAAGAAAAAATTTAAATTAACAAGAAATAAAACAAATGCCATTCCCCTAAGATCAGGAATGAAGGATGTTCACTCTTATGTCTACCCAGTAACATTGGAAATCCTAGCCAATGCAGAAAAACAAGGGTGGAAAAGTCATGAAAATTGTAAAGGAAGAAGTAAAATCGTTTCTATTAAGGTAACAGGATCCCTATGTACAAAAGTCTATAGGAGGATCTATAAAAAAAAAAATTACTAGACCTAATAAGTGATTTAAGCAAGGTTGTGGGATTCACATTAATATAAAAAATCAACTGTATTTCTACATATTAGTAACAAACAAATAGAAATTCAAATTTAACATACCACTTACAATAGCATCAAAAAACATACTTAGGAATTAATTTAAGACGTACAAAATCTCTGAACTAAAATCTATAAAATGCTGCTGAGAAAATTTAAAGAAAATCTAAATAAATTAAGAACAAAACTATGCTTATGGATTGTAAGACCCAATATTGTGAGGGTCTCAATTTGTTCCAAATTGAAGAGATTCGACACAATCCCAACCAGAATCCCCTCAGACTTACAGAAATGCAAGAGACCCAAAACAACCTTGGTGGTGAGGAGAGAAGGGAGGTCATAACTGTATGTCTTCCACTGACCTGATTTCAAGACTATAAGCTTTAGTAATAAAGACATTGTTTCCTTATACTGGTATAAGGAAAGACAAATAAATGGAAAACAGGGAAATCAATCCACATATCACATGTCCAAGGTTCCAAGGCAACTCCACAGGGAAAGGACAGTCTTTCAAACAAATGCTAATGGAATTACTAGACATCCATGTTTTTAAACAAACTCTTTATTCCTGACACCGTATTATAAACCTTAAACTATATAGTTTCTAGGAGTGTGGCAGAACAGCAGAATACCTTTGTAACTGTGAGACTGACAAAGAATTTCTTAGATTGGGATCCCAAAATGGAAAACAGGAGGATTATAAAATATAAAAACTTCAGGAGGATTATAAAATATAAAAACTTCTGGGGTGCTTGGGTGGCTCAGTCAGTAAAGTGTCCAACTCTTGATTTCGGCTCAGGTCATGATCTCACGGTTCATGAGATCGAGTGCCGTCTTGATAGTATTCTTTCTCTCCCTCTCCCCACTTATTTATTTAAATAAACATTTTTTTTAATTAAAAAATTTTTTTTAATGTTTATTTTTGAGAGAGAGAAAGACAGAGTGCAAGCGGAGGAGGGGCAGAGAGAGAGAGGGAGATGGAGACACAGAATCCCAAGCAGGCTCCAGGCTCTGTCAGCACAGAGCCCATCACGGGGCTCAAACTCATGAACTGTGAGATCATGACCTGAGCCGAAGTAGGACACTTAACCGACTGAGCTCCAAATAAATAAACATTTAAAAAAAAATAAGTAAAAACTTGTGTTCATCAAAAAATACCACCAATAAAATGAAAAGATAAGCCAAAGACTGGGAGAAAATGTTCAGAACAATATATCTGACAAATTACTTATATAAAAATTAACAACAAAATATCACTTTATACCACTAAAATGAGTAATATTAAAGAGACTGAGAACATCTGATGTTGGCAAACAAATGGAATGCTAATACATTACTGTTGGGAGGGTAAAATGGGCAACCATGTTGGAAAATAGTTCGGCAGATTCTTACCAATTTAAACATATACCCTGTGACCCAGCTATTCTAATCCTAGGTATTTACCCAAGAGAAATGAAAATATTTGTCCACAAAAAGACTTGTATAGGAATGTTCTAGTAGCCTTGTTTTGAAACAACCCAAATGTCCATCAGTATAAGAATGAATAAACAAACTGTGGTATATTCATACAATGAAATGCTGCTCAGCGATAAAAAGAAATCAGTTACTATTTCATCCAAAAAACACAGATATATATAACATGTTCAGTGAAAGAAGCAGAAACAAAAGAATACATGCTATATGAACCATTTATATGAAGTTAAGAACTGGCAAAACTAATCTATTCTGACGGAAATCAAACCAGTGGTTGCCTCAGGGGCAGTGGGTTGACCTCGAAGGGCACAGGGCAAGTTTCTGGGATGATAATACAGATGATGGTTATATGGGTGTTTACACTGTCAGAACTCATTGAACTGGATCATTAGGATATGTGTATTTAACAGTATTTAAATTATCATTCAATTAAAAGAAAGAATTGAAGGGGTGCCTGGGTGGTTCAGTCAGTTAAGTGTCTGACTCTTGATTTTGGCTCAGGTCATGATTTCACAGTTGGTTTGTGAGATGGAGTCCCAAGCTGGGCTCTGCACTGACAGCACGGAAGCTGTTTGGAATTCTCTATCTCCCTCGCTCTGCCCCTCCCACAGGTGCACATGTGCTCTCTCTCCCCAAATAAAGATTTCCTTTTAAATAAAAGAAAGAGGGGCGCCTGGGTGGCTCAGTCGGTTAAGCGGCCGACTTCTGCTCAGGTCATGATCTCGCGGTCCCTGAGTTTGAGCCCCGCGTCGGGCTCTGTGCTGACAGCTCAGAGCCTGGAGCCTGTTTCAGATTCTGTGTCTCCCTCTCTCTGACCCTCCCCTGTTCATGCTCTGTCTCTCCCTGTCTCAAAAGCAAATACAACGTTAAAAATAAATAGATAGATAGATAGATAGATAGATAGAAAGAAAGAAAGAAAGAAAGAAAGAAAGAAAGAAAGAAAATTGAAGAGCTGAAAAGGATTCAAAAGAAATGAGAAATACAGAAGATGGGCAAAGAAAATCCAACTTACATATAACGATAAGCCCCAAATAAAGAAAAATAAAGGGCAGAAAACAAATACTAAAAACTAAAATTCAAGAAAACCTTACTGAAGCAGGACTATTTCTAGTGTTTTTGAGTAATAGTAAAAAGGCCACTGAGATCGGAGGGCAGTAAGTAAGGAAGAAAGCAAGAGATGAGTTGAGGGGTATGGAGAGGACGAATCATGTATAACCTTGAAGGCCATGTTCAAGACTTAGAATTTTATATGAAATGTGTTTGTCAAGTATTGGAGATTGAAAGAGTTGTGACATTTGTTTCAGAAAAATAACTCTCACTGCTGTGTGAACTTTAAAAGGAAAAAAGGAGGCATAAGAAAAACATTTAAACATTTTAAATAAGTGGTCTAAATGCATAAAAAAATACAGGAAAATAAAATCTAACACTGCATCAGTCTAAGATAAATGTATATTTAGTTCTAATAAAAGCACAAAAAGCTGGAAATGTTTACTTTCCAAATACTAAAATCTAGCCCACCTAACCTGAGATTTTTAATTTACTTGGTTAGATAGCACACATGCAATTAGCCCTCCCCGTCAATCACTTCCATTTCTTTCCAGAAGAGTTCCCAGTTTTGGTTTTCCTTAATGTACCCAGCACAGTGCAAAACAGCAATAGCCTTAATAAGACTTTACAATCTATGAAAGCTAATTCTGAAAATAATTCTTAGACTACACGGTCGATGAATATTCCACCTATTCTCAAAATGAAATAAAGGTTGTCCAATTAGTTCTGATGCAGAAAAAGATACTCATACCTGTCTTTCTCTGATCCTGGGACAGTACCCGTATTGGTAGATCCAGGCACAGAAGCAATAGGGGTGCCAACAGTTCGAAGATTCTGGATTACAGATGACAAAAACTGCTGGCTAGCACTTTCATACAAATCAAAACAAATCTGATAAGCCATCAGGAGGTTGTCTTCCTTGACCAGTTTTTCTAAGATATCACTCACGGCCTGAGGATCATCTAAGAAAATTAAGCACTGAAATGCAGATAAAAAACAATTACATAATAATCGAAAACTGTGTATACAAGATAGAGACTGACGAACAGTTGATATTAATATGGGAAACCTGAAAATATAAGCACAGGCAAACTGGGGCAGATAAATTGTTCCAGCACTCCATTTCTTTTTTTCTTTTTTTAAATTAATTTTTAATTTTAATTCCAGTGTTAGCACTCTATTTCTGATCCTGCCATTAGACAAATTTTTCCTGAAAACGACATCTGCCTTCCATAAGAAAACCCATACAGATCATACTCACAGCTCCTAATTATTGTGTCTGGCAATTAGCAGTACTTAATGACTGATAGGTAAATGAATCTTGGATTCTTCAAATCTTATCTGTATATTATTATCAAGTGCTCCTTAATTTGAATTTTCTGCTTAACCATAAATTGTAGGAGTCATTGATTCATTTAACACATGTTGTATAGTGCTGGGCCAGAACAAGGGGCACTGAAATGACCATTTTGAAGTATTTCTCTTATCACTCTTACAATCTGTCATGCTTTAACAAAATTATCTAATAAATTTAGGATTTTTTAAAGAATTCAATTAAAATTTTCTTGTTCCCTTAAAGTAGCAAATAACTAATTTCAAAATGGACACATTAACCAAAGTTATTACAAATTAAGAATGAAAATAATGGAGGAGCACCTGGGTGGCTCAGTCAGTTAAGCATCCAACTCTAGAGCTCAGCCCAGGTCTTGATCTCAGGGTCCTGAGTTCGAGCCCCATGTTGGGCTCCGCACTGGGCGTGGAGCCTACTTAGAAAAAGAATAGGAAATAATGGGGCTCCTGGGTGGCTCAGTGGGTTAAGCATCTGACTTTGGCTCAGGTCATGATCTCACGGTTCTTGAGTTCAGGCCCAGTGTCGGGCTCTGTGATGATAGCTGGGAGCCTGGAGCCTGGAGCCTGCTTTGGATTCTACGTCTTCCTCTCTATTTGCTCCTCCCAAGCTTGTGCTCTGTCTCTCTTCCTCTCTCTTTCAAAAATAAACATTTAAAAAAAATTTTTAAAGAATAGGAAATAATGGAAATAAGATAAATAAAATAAATAGGGAAATGGTTAAGTAAGGCAAATTACATCCACTAAATGCCTACTGCACATTCAAGAAAGTTGGAACAAGAGTTTGTGAAGATTTAAATATGGAAAAATGTTAAAATTGAAGGATTTATGTAACTGATAACTGTTTGCCTCCCGAGAAAGGAACTTAGGAGCCAAAGGAAAGGAGTGGGAAGACTTCTCCCTGTATACCCTTTGGTTCTTTTTTTAATGCTTATTTATTTTTTAGCCAATGCGAGAGACAGAGTGCAAGCAGCGGAGGGGCAGACAGAGGGAGACACAGAATCTGAAGCAGGCTCCAGGGTCTGAGCTGTCAGCGCAGAGCCCGACGTGGGGCTCAAACTCACGAACCGTGAGATCATGACCTGAGCTGAAGTCGGATGCTTAACCATCTGAGCCACTCAGGCACCCCACCCTTTGGTTCTTTTTAAATTTTGAATCGCATGAATGTATTATTACCTGTTCAAAAAAAAATGTATTTTTGAAATGTAAAATAAAGTTTTAAAAAGCCTTGAAAGGACAAAAAATAAAACAACTACAAAGAAATAAAATTGCCTCTGAGGAATAAAACTGAAATACACAGGTGAGCAGAAGACTATTGTTTCTCATGTACGTTTTAAAACACAATTATTTAAAAAACAAACACAAACAAACAAAACCTATTAAAAACTACTTAGAAGCAAACAAAACTCCAAATAGCTATACAGGGAAAACTGAAAGGAAATACACTTAAATGTTGCCATTGGGTGATATATATTATTTTTCTTCCAGCCTTTTCTGTGTTTCAAACTTGCTTCAAAAAGCATTTAAAAAAGGATACATTACTCTAAATTTTAAAAACATATAGATGATGAAATTATATGAGAACACATTATAGTGACAAAGTAACAAAATCTGTGATGAAATGCTATGCTCTAAGCAGAATACAAAAATTGATACAGTATGACAATTGTTAAAAAGCAAACTCATGCGCTTCCAGTCAATAAAATACAGCCATTTAAAAGAAATGTGCTAATGAGTGAAAGAAAAACATCTATGCATTATCTTTGAGAAAAGGCCCAGGGAAAGGGAAAGATACACTTTTCATTTTCTGGGCCATCTGAATTTTTTAAAAATGTGCAAGCAAATTCATACATGAAGAGGGGAGCCTGGCTGGCTCAGTCAGGGAAGCGTGCAGTTCTTGATCTCGGGATTATGAGTTTGAGCGCACACTGGATGCAGAGATTACTTGAAAATAAAATCCTTTAAAAATTTTCAAACATAAAAAGAGATAAAATATACCCAAATGTGTTGGTTGTGTTTGGGTAATAAAACCAGAGATCATTTACCTGAAATTCTTTTTAGAATGACACAACAAAGGTACTGTTTTTATCTTTTCTTCTATCTTTTATTTTTTTTAACCTAGTTTTCAAATTTTCCATAAATGTTTGGAATACTTTCAAAATGAAAAAGAATACAGGGGTGCCTGGGTGGCTTAGTCGGTTAAACATCCAACTCGACTTCGGCTCAGGTCATGATCTCACAATTCTGCACTATCTGCGCAGAGCCTGCTTGGGATTCTCTTTCCTCCTTTCTCTGTCCCTCCCCTGCCCGCGCACACACGTGCTCTGTTTCTCAAAATAAATAAATAAACATTAAAAACAAAAAAAGAATACATAGGATGCGTTGTAACAAAAGTTTTCTAGTTTTTTAACATTCAGTTTCTTATCAGTAAAAAGGAATATAAGCATATACCTTATCTTCACAGAGCTGTTGTGAAAATCAACTCAGATACATGTATGAAACCATTACAGTAACATAAAGTAATGTAATGTGGTAAGGTCTAGCCCAGCAATGCAGCATAAAGTAGTGTGACATAAGCTAAGGTAACATAAAGTAATACAACGTAATGTAATGTAAGTACCTGACAAACATTGATGAAATCGGGTTTCTCCAAATTCATGTAGATTTTCACTAGAACTCTTAGTACCTTATTCCGAAACTGTTTATTCTGCATTAAAGACATGCAGAGCTTGAGGCTATAGGCTAGCATTCCTGGGACATCATTCTGAAAGAGATAATTTAAAGATATATCATTATCTGGTTACCGAAGTATTATGTTTATTTAGAAATCAAATTATTTTAATCTACATTCTTTAGTTATTTTAGGCAACCAAAGATTTATTTGCTACTTAAACAGCAAAACTTAAAAACAACCATTTTAGCGGATGCCTGGATGGCTCAGTTAGAAAAGCATGCAACTCTCGATCTCAGAGTCATGAGTTTGAGCCCCATGTTGGGTAGAGAGATTAAATAAATAAAACTAAAAGAAAATAACTGTTTTTAGGGGTGCCTGGGTGTTTCAGCCAATTAAGTATCCAACTCTTGATTTCAGCTCAGGTCATGATCTCACGGTTCATGGGATCAAGCCT
This sequence comes from Panthera pardus, assembly GCF_024362965.1. Classification (NCBI taxonomy): domain Eukaryota; kingdom Metazoa; phylum Chordata; class Mammalia; order Carnivora; family Felidae; genus Panthera; species Panthera pardus. The sequence goes on from NW_026526655.1 coordinate 8,639,253, forward strand.
GCAACAGGCTCTATGCTGATAGCACGGAGCCTGCTTGGGATTCTCTCTCCCCCTGCCCCTCCCCCAAGCTCTCTCACACATGTATGCATGCACTCTCTCTCAAAATAAACTTTACAAAAGTTTAAAAAATTAAAAAGTAACCATTTTAAATAAAAATCTTTAAAAGGGGCGCCTGGGTGGCTCAGCCGGTTGAGTGTCTGACTTCAGCTCTGGTCGTGATCTCACGGATAGTCAGTTCGAGCTCCACGTCAGGCTCTCTGCTGTTGGCACAGAGCCGATTTCAGATCCTCTATCCCCTTCTCTCTCTGCCCCTCCCCGGCTCTCTCTCAAAAATAAACACTTAAAAAATAAAAAAATAAAAATATCAGAGCTGTATCATAAGTAGTAAAAGCAGGTACTGTTTCATAAAACCTAAGTTATATCCATATGTATACGTGCACTGGGATGCAAAATAAGATGCATTTCTTACTGAGCTTTGTTCTTGATTTGAACACGTCACCCCTTGACTTTAAATTTTTACTTGCTCAACTGCCTATTCCCCTAATGGTTTGTTCCATCTGGTCAGAAACTCTGTTGGTCTTATTTGCCACTGCATCTCCAAAGCCTAGAATAGTTGTCTGACATACAGTAGTCAGTCAAAAAATATTTGTTGAGTGAATGAAAACAAATATTTTAATTCTATTCACATGAAGACAAGGAGAGGCTACAACTGCACAAAAATGAAACAGTATAAAACAAGGTCCAATTCTATCACACAAGGTTGCTCATTCATTTACTCGTTTAAACAAATCCTATCACACTGCTGCTAAACACTGCCTCTGGCTTTGGAGACACAGTGGTGAATAAGGCACAAAGTACCTGTCCTTACGGAAGTTATAGTCTAGTGGCGAAGACAGATGTTAACTACCAAGTAACACAATGAGTTAATTACTTTAATAGTAAACCCTATGAAAAAAACACAAGGCTCCAAGAGATTAATAAAAGAATTAGAGCTAGTCTGCAGCAGGGGTTGAGGAGGTATGGGTGCTGGGAATCGATGGATCTGTAAAATAGTGACAGCTGAGCTAAACTCTGTATCTTGTACAGGAATAAAACAGGTAAAGAAAGGAAAGAACGTTTTTGGCAGAGGCAGTATTTCTGGTAAGGAGAATGGAGCAGGGTACATCTAGGAACTGAAGTGAGGTTAAACTGGCTGGAGAACAGAGCCAGCTTATGGAGACAGGTGGTTAGGCAGGCAAAGTGGGCATAAAAATCAATGCCCACTTAACTCAGTCTTATACCTTCCTGACCACTTCCTTACACTAACTTACTACAAATGTTATAATTACTGCAAAACACCCTCAAACAGGAATCTAGTCTGTAGTTTTAACCATAATAAATGCATTAAAATAGCTTATCAGTACAGTCTTCTTAACAAGGGTAGGATAATGAAAAACAACTTCCCTATGCAAGACTTCAAAGGAACGAATGTGATAGGATAAAAGCAGGGATTTGATGACCACAAAACCTAGCCAAAGTTCATATATATATACATGAAAATAAAACATTTGGTTAAAAAGCATCTTATTATTTCTAAACTAGATTTTCTTTTCACTACCCTTGAGGTTTTTAGTTTTAATGACTTGCTTTGCTGATTCCCCATTAATAACAGTCTCTAAAATCACATCATCTACCTACCGACTCCAGTATAGTCTTCTCAAAGACGTCCAGTCTTCGTGTCTCCAGAGCAATGCCAATAGCTTGCTTATACTTGTGATCATCTAGACATCGCTGGAACATTTTATTTACAATTCCTTCTAATCTCTGGTCAATTGGTTTTTTTTCTCCTTCGGGCAAATCTGCATTTTCCACACATTGTTTGGTGTAGTGATCAATGCATTTTGCTATGAAGAAAATAAAATAATGAATCACCTTATAAACAGGACTGAACTACTAGAAAAGAGAAATGCCTACATTTATAATCATAAAAACTTATGGGATAACTATAGAGTAATAAGCAATTTTCAAAATTTATGGGATAACTATAGAGTAATAAGCAAATTTGAAAAATTTTAAATTCTAGAAGTTATATATTCAAGTTAATATTGTTCCCTTCATAAGTTATACTGGAGGGCTTACACACTAATTCCAGTAAGGCTGATGTCATTCACTATATTTCTACTTTGTTACTATATTTTAACCAAAATTATACTCTTCAACTTCACTGTGCTGCTTATTAGACAGAATTGGCTACAAGTGCTCTTTCACTTTCAAAAACAAATATTTGCTATCATCGAGGATATTAAAAAAGACCTACTGTAACAATTATCACAGAACAATAAATTAGACTTCTTCACGTTAGTAAAACAGTAGAAACCACGTCTAAATCATCTCTTTATAATAATGGTGGGGGCGCTTGGGTGGCTCAGTAGGTTAAGCGTCTGACTCTTGCCTGTGGCTCAGGTCATGATCTCACGGTTTGTGAATTGGAGCCCCGTGTTGGGTTCTGCACTGGCAGGGTGAAGCCTGCTTGGGATTCTCTCTCCCTCTCTCTCTGCCCCTCCTCTACTCTCGCTTTCTCTCAAAATAAATAAAACTTAAAAACATGAACGCAGAATTCTAGTTACAACATCAGAGACATTTGAAAGTATCCCTTTGGACCACCTTGTGCAGCACTTCCCAATTTCTGAAAAAGAATACCAAATCTCTCCTTTTAAGGGTTCAGGTGAATAATGCAGATCTCTTCTAAATCAGCAATTCAAAAAAATACCTACACCGCACACTCCTGAGAAAACACACCCTTGGGCTCTCTCTGTAACTATGACTGAAAACTTGATATTCCTACACTTGCCTGGAGAGTATGCAGTCCTTTTTCCATCTATTAGATAAGTTTCCAATCGCTTTTTTAAAGTGACACATCTTTGAACAAAACCTTACATAGTTATAGTTCAATTTACAAGATAGACAGCCTAAAGCCTTGCCAGTATCCTACCCCCCACTTCAAAAATAAAGAAACAAATTAGAAAATGATGGTTTCTAGTAGAAACAGTATGGACTCTGAAGTGAGTAAGCCTCAGTTTTAAATTCTGACCCTCATATTTAATAGCCTTGTGTCTTTATCATCTCGAAACCTGAGTTATAGCGCCTTCCTCACAGGGGAGCTGTGGAATAAACCACACCATGCAGAATGAGTGGCATAGTGCCTAGCACAATGAAGGCAGTCAATAATGGTTTCTGGTATTACAAACAACTCTATAAATTGCTGTCATTTAATTTGTCACTCATAATAATCTGACTGAACTTTTTCATGCTACAGAATGCTCACTGGAGTAGCAATAACCATAATGTAAGATAACCATCTTTGTGTTGATTAGGCAGTTTCTGAATAATTTATCAGATTAATTCTTAAAATGTTTTGTGAGGTAGGCATCTTCATTATTACTGTTACTAATGTTACTGCTCATTATGTCAAAAGATAATAAAGCACAAAACTGGAAGGCAGATCTAAAAACTCAGCTTGCATAAAATTATAAGATTATAAACTTCCAATTAAAATTAAATTTGGCAGGGTGCCTAGGTGGCTCAGTCAGTTAAGCATCCAACTCCTGGTTGTGGCTCAGGTCACAATCTGACAGTCTGTGAGATCAAGCCCTGCACAGAGCCTGCTTGGGATTCTCTCTTCCCCTCTGTCTCTCTGCCACTCCCCTGCCCTTGCTCTCCTTCTCTCTCAAAAACTAAATAAATAAACTTAAAAAAAAAAAAAAAGATTAAGAATTAAATTTGGCAAGAGCAAGAAGTAATCGGGAAAAAAAAAATGTTATGTGCACTACGGCAAGAGAGAAGCCAACAAGATAAAGCCTTACCAGATGGAGAATAATTACCTATAATAGTCTCCACGTATTCAGAGTTATCATTAACATTGAAGAGGTCACCGGCTCCAAGTGCATAATTCAGAGATTCCTCAAAAGCCCCAAGGTGATAAAATACTTTAGATGCCACTAAGGCTGCAAACTGCCGACTCCGGAAACCTTCATCTTCATACAAAACTTCTCTGAAAGAAATTTGGAAGTATGGGCAATCTTAAACTGTGCTTCTTCTCAAAAATCCCAAATCTAAATATGTTTAGTAGCAGCAAATTTCTAAAGGAATCAATAAGCCATATGATCCACATCCACAGAGATTAGTTGATTTACTTGAATCCAATTTATAGAAATAAAATAATTTCTTACATTTTATCTACAGACTCAGAAATTTCTGCCCAGAAATCATTGACAACTGCATTCAATTTGTGTAGTGCAAATTCCTGTAGAAGATAAAACCAAAATTCAATTTTGAGAGAGACTTACAATTACATTTTCTCAAAAAAAAAAAAAAAAAAAATGTTTCCAATAAATCAGTGGCCAAATTCTCAGTCACATTTACTAAAATTTTTACTATGACAAACACAAAAATTAACTGACTTATGTTGTCTCTTAGGTCTACACATTTCCTTGGTTTTTAATCATAAAACATCAGACTAGCCATAGGTCATTCCTTACCATAAGGAACATTTTTCTTCTCTGTATATACAAAGTTGACTACAACTCTGGACATAAATGAATTCAGGTGTGTAGAGCCTCTTACCATACATTCCAAATTTCAATCAAATAAAAATAATTTAAAAATACGTGACACATGAGAATCAATTTTTTGTGCTTTCCTTTGATAAAGGAACAAGGGTGAAGGGAGTGTTCTGGTGGCATATTGAGAATTATTTACCTTAGCTTTGTTAAATGAACAACTGCTATTGCCAAAATACTGTCCTTTGGGGCTAGATTTGAATGGGTATAGACTGGGTAAGATGGCTATTTTAAATGATGGAAAATACACAAATATCACTATAGCCAAAGAGTTTCACAGCACTCCTATTAACCCCAGTTAATTTTTCTTCAACTCATACCTTAAGCTGTGGTTCTTCCTCATCCAGAAGAGAAATAATTCCAGCTATAAAACAAAAGGTTTATCGTGATAATGAAGTATATGCGAAGAAAGAAGCTACTGCTTATTCAAAAATATATCACAGTTGGAAAAAATAAGCATTTTTTGAGGAGTGACTTCACTACAATAATTATTTTTCTTTATATCTATAAATGCGTATATTTTCAAGTTTAAGAATTATGTTATCAAATCCTTATGATACCATGACACCACATATATCACATTATTTGCCAAATTCAATAGTTTTCTAAGTGTAGTCCTTGCATCCACAGCATTAGCATTACCTGGGAACTTGTTAAAAATGCAATTCTTGGCCTCATTCCAGATCTACTAAATCAGAAAATGTGGGGGTGGGGTCCAGTTACAGGGCAACAAGTTTTCCTTGGGATGCTGATAATACAGTTTGATAATCACTCGCCTAGTTACTGATCAAGGAGAAACCTTCCCAGACAATTTGTTTGAGAACAAATCTATTCACACAAAATAAACCAACAGTTATAAAATTATTTACCAAAAAAAAAGAGAGTAATCAACTCAACAGGGTAAAATACATCAATTATTTCAAGGCACCTCCTTTTTATCACAAGTAACCTAGAAGTTATGTGAAATGATGAGCAATTTGACTTGTTCTGAATTCTAAGTACCCAAGCACAGTGTTCCTCCCGTGACCCTGAAGTGTTAACATGAACACTGGAGAGTAAAGGAAACAACTAACCTCTCCAAAAGAATACACCTTGAAATACAGTCAAAGGGATTATTAGAAAAAACATATGGGAAATTACTGTCCTTAGACCACAAAGAAACGGTCTCTCAGATACAGGTTTTCCATGTAGGTCTTAAAATCATTCTGGAACACTGAGTTCAAACTGCGAGTTGATTAAAGTTGATCAAGACAACTTTACTTAGGAGATGTCGCCATTTTTAATTGGTGTCAGTCTGCCAAATAACTCCAGCAGTCTTTAGAGAGCCATACAGGAAAGGATACAAAATATAGCCAACAAAATCACACCATGGTGCTGGCTAGGTCATAATGCTATTCTAAAAGAAAAAGCAAATAGAAAGAACTTCTTGGTACTCTAGTTTGGTAGGACAAGTCCAGAACAGAGAGGCTAAACTGACAGAGTGGAGAGAAAACAAATTAAAAAATGTAATGGGTGGGATTTTGAACTAGTGACGTGGATAGCTGATAGACAAGAATGCTTTAAATGCGGAACAGATCATGAACAACAGAACACTTCATCAACGTACTACAAATGCTACCCATTGCCCATCATCAATGATGTGTCTGAACTGCTTTTACCAAAAGAGATAATGAATTTTTTACACTCTCCTATTTGGTTTCACTTATGACTAGCTTGTTACATGGTTATCCTGGCTTAGAAACACAGCCTTTGTTCATGGAACACAACTAAATCAGATACTCTACACTCCATACACAAATCTTTCTCATCTTAACAAAATAGAACGCTCCTTTGGACAGGGGAGGGGAGACACACAAGGAATGTGAGAAGTTTAGCATGCTAGAAAAATCTCTTCTGCCCTAATAAAAAGTAAGCAGATACTATGTAACTTATCCAATCAGTTTATAGAAAACTTTGGATGTGATTTATACATAGTGACGTGTGTTCCAGTGGAAACAGCTTAAAAGTTGAAAGTGGCTGTCTCCAGGGATTAAGAAGAGGAAAGAGGAGTGGGAGGCTACTGTTTTAAAGCTTTGTAGCATAATTTCTCTTTCTGTGCCTATATTATGTTAAAAAAACAAAACAAAACAATTTTCCATCTCTCTCCTGTAACCACCTATCTTTCTATCTCTCCACTCCCTTTCTCTGCCAAATGGTTTGAAAAATGTAACAATCCACATTCACCTCTTATTCATCACTGTGTTCTTAGTGCCTAGCAAGTGAGTAGAGAACAAATAAACAAATGAACGGATGAATCCACACCAGAACCATGAGGCTAGCCTGTTTAGCACCTGGGACAGATCCTAAGCCACTGTGAGCCAGAGGACAGGAAATAAGGTGACAAAAGGTTTGGAGCAGAAGCTAAGTAATTCAGTAAACATAACAAATGATAGTAACAAATACACACTCACCACAAATATAGCGCATCAGCACAGTCTCAGAGTAGGACCTCAAAGGCCTCTATTCTTACCACCAAAAGGTTTAAATTCTTCCCATTATATTCCCACCAAGTGCTTTTTCAGCCTCCAAAACACTTTAGGGATTGATTTATTGATTTGATCAGCTGACTAATGATTTCTTCATTCAAGACATACTTGTGGACTTCTGCCATCTGCCTGACGGTGCTCGAAGAATTATGAAAATGACAAGTCTGTCGCCCAAAACTGTACCAGAGAGAAAGCTATCAGGCAAGTAAACAAAGTAATCACAGGACTGCGATGAAGGGAGGGGACAGCCAAGGCGAAGAGAGGCAGGCACATGTTTTAACAGAATGATCAGGAAAGACTAACATTCGAACCGAGACTAAAGACGGAGAAGTTAAGGGACAACTTGAGGAAAAAGAGTCTAAAAAGAGGGCAGGGTCCTCAGGGAGGAGAGAAACTGACATACTCAAGGAACAGAAAGGCCAGTAAGATTCGGATGTAGTGAGTGGTGTAGGACAAGGCAGGTATCCAGCCAGGGAAGTCTCGGGTTACAAGACTGGATCTGGTTCTAAACACAGTGGAAATCACGGGAGATTCAAAGCCAGAAAGATGATATTGTGTGATTAAAGTTCGAAAAAAAAATACCCTGACTCCAACAAGGAGAACGGAATGTATGCAGGTAACAGTGGAAAAACCTCATCTTCAGGCTGTTACGGGAACCCAGGCAAAAGAACAGGCGGTCTCTGGCAAAGAAGCAGTGGTAGTGGACAGATGTGAAGTGAAACGAGGCCTACGTTTACAAATGGAAAGAGACTTCAGGCTTATTGCATCCTTAGAGAGCCGGGACTGGAAAAACTGCCCTTATTCAGCTCAAATTCATCTCATTTGTATTCTTTGGGGGCAAAAGTCTGATTCCAGGTGCAGGTGACGGCTCTTGAAGTCTTTCAAAGTAGCGATTACGTCCCTGGGGTCTCCACCAATTTCTTTCAGCAATCCCCACAAATGCATGGTTTTGAGCTCCTTACAAGTTATTCTGATCACCAGCCTAGCTCACAACAAAATGCTTGAGGGACAAGCGTAAATAAAACAGGAGGAGAAAAGGGTGTGTAAGCAGGCAAGCAAAAAAGGAAGAAAGGAAGAAAGAAAGAAAGAGAAAGGAAGGAAAGAAGGAAGGAAGAAAAGAAAAGAAAGAAAGAAAGAAGGAAAAGAAAAGAAAAGAAAGAAAAGGAAAGAAAGAAGGAAAAGAAAGAGAAGAAAAGAAAAGAAAAAAAAGAAAGAAAAGAAGGAAAGAAAAGAAAGAAGGAAAAGAAAGAAAAGAAAAAAGAAGAGAAAAGAAAGAAAAGAAAGGAAAAGAAAGAAAAGAAAAGAAAGAAAGAAGGAAAAGAAAGAAAAGAAAAGAAAAGAAAAAAGAAAAGAAAGAAAAGAAAAGAAAGGAAAAGAAAAGAAAAAAGAAAAGAAAAGAAAAGAAAGAAAGAAAGAAAAGAAAAGAAAAGAAAGAAGGAAAAGAAAGAAAAGAAAAGAAAAGAAAAGAAAAGAAAAGAAAGAAAGACATCAAGGCTGTGGGCAGCTACACGCAAATCAATTTGTAGCAGGGGACTTAAAAATCGCCGCCAGACCTGCACAGCTTATCCCATTTCAAATGTCATTACCCGAATCTGCATATACAACGTTAAGCGTATGAAGCCTGCTCCGCACACCCGCGAATTCTTTCCTCAATGCAGAATGTTTGCTGAGCACCTCGCCTCCAAACCACACAATGATTCGCAGCGTAATGCTGTCCCCGGGTGTTGTCTTCACCGAACACAAAAGTTGTCTGGGCGTTTTAACTGAATCCTCTTGGAATAGGCCCAGAAACCACCCGCCTCAAATGTAATTAGCAGGAGGATGGGGCCAGAGCACTTGCAGGGAGGCCGCCTTATCGGCCGACCGCACAGGGGGACCGGCCCATCCTGGGCACCTGCGAGGAAGCCCTGGGATGGATGAGACGGCCCCACAGGGCCGACTTCGGGAGGCGCAGAACTGAGAACCTCCACCGCCCCGGGGCCGGAGAAGGGCCCAGGTAGCCCCTCGGGACCGGGCACGGGGGTGTGACTGGGGAGGGATGCCCAGGCGGCCGAGCCGGCGCGATTCCCCCGAGCCCGAGGGGGACGCGGGGCCCTCAGAGAGGCCGGACCGGACTGCCAGCCCCCGGCCCGGGCGCTGGGCCGTGGGCAGCGAGGGGCCGCGCGGGCCGGCGCTCCGCCGGGAGGTGCCCAGTCACCGGCCCTGACTCAGCTAAAAGCCGGCGTGGCGGCTCCTCCCTTTCGGCGCCGGCTGCGGTCGCACTCACCAGCTGAGGTGATCATGGCTGCGTCCCGCACAGGCCTGCCCGCTCGCTCGCCGTCCCGGCCGCGCCGTGTATCCGTCAGCTCCGGGCCCGTCCACTCCGCCGCGCCTGCTCGCTCTCCCGGTGCGCTGCTCAGTCAGTAGCCTCCTCAGGCCGCCGGCTCGCTTCTCTTCCAGGACCCCGCCCGCTCCGGGGCTGCCCGCCTCCCCGCCTGCTGCTCGGCGCGAATTCTCCCCCGGCCTGCGGTTCTCTGCGCCCCGACCGCCGCCCTGGCCCTCGCTGAAGGGTGCAGGAGAGCTCCATGTTTTCTTCAACCCTCCTCGAGGTTCGGCGCTCCCGCTGGGGCGCGGACACCACTGCGCACCTGCGATCAGGCTTCAGAATGGCCACCCCCAGAAAGAGGACCCCACCATCACCCGCCATTGCTCAGAGAAAGGGTGTTGCGGGCAGGTGCTCGCGGAGCTCGCAGCGCCACCTGCCGCCTGGGCGGTCTCTCTGCAGCATCCACCTCAAGCTTTTGGCAGCAGGGCAAAGAGCCTTTTCTTAGAGAAATGAGTTTCAAAAGTTTTTATTTCTTTGTTAAAAAACACTTTTTAATGTTTACTTATTTTTGAGAGAGGGAGTGAGAGAGACAAAGTGCAAGTGGGGTGGGGGCAGAGAGAGAAGGAGACACAGAATCCGAAGCCGGCTCCAGGCTCTGAGCTGTCAGAGCCTGTCGTGGGGCTCAAACTCACCAACCGTGAGCAGCGGTCGGATGCTTAACCGACTGAGCCACCGAGGCGCCCCGAGTCTCAAAAGTTTTTAAAAAGCAGAACCTGTCTTCTAAAGAAATCCTCACAGAAATGCTTCATTGTCATAATGAATCCCTACGTATTCACTGCTTTCGAATAAAATTAAACCATGAGAATTTTGTTTTACATTTAGAGTCATTAACACAGTACATTGTTTTATAGAAGTGTAGAAACATATACAGTGAAAATGTCCCAAAGGGAAAAAAAAAAAAAAGCTTTCCATTCTTGTTTTCCACTTGCCTAATTCTTCTTTCCTCCAATAACAACAGGTTCTTGGTGTTTCATATACCTAATTTGAAATGGCAGTTGTGGTCCCTGTTTGCAGTCATACACCAGCTTCCATGGCCAATTTGCTTCAATAGCCAGTACTGAGAAAGCCTTGACAAAGGTTAGAGACAGATGGTGGCATTTTTAAGCCACTTGCCTTACATCATCAAGTGACTCATCGATTGGATAGCAGTTAGAAAAGATTATTTCTGAAAGAGAAAAATCAGGATTATTTCTGAGGCCTTGTGAAAGCAATGTAATCTACTGGCACAAAAATATTTTGCGGTGCAATTAAAATTTGCTTGATAACATGTTGGAGTGTATGTGTGAATTTTTTAAATTAGTATTCTTAAGCCAAGCTTGTTAAAATATATCAAATATAACTATGAAACACTTTTGAAGAACCTATAGCTCAGGATGAAAGGCACTGCCCTGGGAAGTGTGCACAAAAAATAAACAGATGTCTGGGAGTATCATTTTACGGATGCATTTTGGCCAATCCCTCATATAAAGACGCTTGCATGCCCGAAACTTCTAGAGGAATCACAAATGTAACAGGTGATGTAAAGGAGTGAAGCAGTCTGAGTATAATATTAGATCAGCATGATGGTGAATGGCAACTAACAGTGTCAGGGAGGCAGGAGGGCGTGGTGACAACTGTATGAACACGAAGAATGAGCGTCCCATTGAAAGAGAGCGGGGGCTGAGTAGCCCAGCGTTGCTGTGCAAAATGTAGGGCTGCTGTTGTGAAAGCTTATGACTTTTTTAATTTTTTAAACGTTTATTTATTATTGAGAGACAGAGAGACACAGAGCGTGAGCAGGGGAGAGGTAGAGAGAGGGGAAGACACAGAATCTGAAGCAGGTCCAGGCTCTGAGCTGTCAGCACAGAGCCTGACATGGGGCTCAAACTCATGAACTGTGAGATCATGACCTGAGCCGAAGTCGGCCACCCAACCAACTGAGCCACCCAGGTGCCCCTGAAAGCTTATGACTCTTGCAAGAAAAGCCAGAAATCAGAATTTCATATGAAATATGACTTTTAAATGGTGATAACTTGGGGGCACTTGAGTGGCTCAGTCAGTTAAGTGTCCGAATCTCGGTTTCAGCCCAGGTCATGATCCCACTGTTCGTGGGATTGAGCCCCACGTTGGACCCTGTGCTGACAGCATGGAGCCTGCTTGGGATTCTCTCTCTCTCTCTCTCTCTCTCTCTCTCTCTCTCTCTTCTCTCTCTCTCTCCCTCTCTGCCCCTCCCCCGTTTATGTGCATGCTCTCTCTCTCTCTCTTTCAAAATAAATTATTAAAAAATTGTTTTTTAATTTAAAAAAATGGTGGTAACTTGGGTGAAATGGGTGAAGGTAGTAGTCAAAAGGTACAAACTTCCAGTTATAAGATAAACAGGTCTATTAACCTAAAACTAATGTATAATTGTGTGTCAACTATACTTCAATCTAAAAAGATGTCCTGGGATGTTACAGTATGGTGACTATAGTTAAAGGTATTGTATTGTATATATGAAAGTTTTTAGAGTTCTAAACACAAGAAAACAATTATACTGATACCCTGCTGGATGGTAACTAAACTTATTGTGGTAATCATTTTCCAATATATACACATACCCAGTCATTATGTTGTATACCTAAAACTAACCACTATGTTACGTGTCAGTTATATCTCAATAAAAAAATAAATGTTGGCAACTAATTCAAAATGTTCTAAAACAAGAGGAGGGGTGCCTGGGTGGCTCAGTCAAGTTGAGTGCCCAACTCTTGATTTTGGCTCAGGTCATGATCTCACGGTGGTGAGATCCAGCCCCACGTGGGGCTCTGCACTGCGGTATGAAGCCTGCTTAAGATTCTCCCTCTCCCTCTGGCCCCACCCATCTCTCATAAAAAAAAAACAAACCCAAAAACAAAAACAAAAAACAAAACAAACGAGGAGGCCAGTCACCACCCCTGCTCTTCAAAGAGAAGAAATTCCCTGTGGAAGGACAATCATGTCTCTGGCTTGGATACTGTGCTTGCAGCTGCTACAACCTCATCTGAGCCCTGTGGGAACCCTGTGAGGGGCTCCCTCTCTTCCTGGGGATTCTGCTTTTCCACCTGGATGGCTGTTCCAGGCCTTTGGTTTCTTCCTCTCCATTCAATTGTGCATTCTTTACTCAGGGCGATCTTTTCAAAACTCAACTCTGACCACTGCCTCTACTCCTTGAAACCCTCAGCCCTCATCCCGAGCTCGATTCTTATGCTTCGTTCTTCTGAGTTTCTTTCTGTCCATAGCTTTTGTCTCATTCCGCATTCTCCCTGTGAGAGATCAATGCCTCCCATTGCTATACGCTAAAATAGATCCCTGCATGCCTGTCCTCTCTCTCGAGCACCAGACCCACACACGCACCATACATCTCTGCTAGATAATCCTTAACTCAACAACCTCAAAGCTCCATTCTTGTCTCCTGCCTTGATCTCAGTGTGGTGAAGGGCACCCAACAGCTACCGTAGCGGGGCCCTGGGGCGTGCACTTGACTGTTCACTGCCCCTCACCTGGTCTGTACCCGATCTGGTCAGTCTAGTGTCTCTCACATTAGTGCAGCTCCATTTCCCACCGGTCTTGGCTGCCCCTTTTCTTTCCTGGCTGCGACAGCTTCCAACAGCTTTGACTTCCTGCTTACCATCTCATGATTCCCCAGTCCATTCTTCCCAGCCAGCCCAGAGCACAATCAAAAACAAGGAAGACAAGGACTCTCTCCCCCAAGACCTTCACCCAACCCTGCTTACCCTCAATCTTTATGTCCCAGAGTGGCCATGCTGCCATGCACCTCGTCTCTGACCTTGGTACTTGCTCTTCCCGCTGTCTTCCTCTCCCTCTCCCCCTCAGCTAACAAGCAACTCCTCCTCTGGGTAGGCCTTCTTGACCACTCCACTATGTGCCCTCTTACAGACTTTACCCCACACAGTTAGTATCCTGTCTCCTTGCCCATGTTCCAACTGGACCAGGACCTTCTCAAGGGAACAAGCTACATCTTATTCATCTCGGTGTCACCTATAGTAACTAGCACAGTGTTAGGCACACAGTAGGTGCTCAATAAATGTTTGTTGAATGAATGGATGAACAATGCTAGAACTCACACCTATGTCTCTCAAACCCTTGCCCTCTGCAAGATTTTTTTTTTAAGTTTATTTATTTATTTTGAGAGAGAGAGTGAGAGAGAGAGCAGGGGAGGGGCAGTGAGAGAGGGAGAGAGAGAGAGAGAGAGAGAGAGAGAGAGAGAGAGAGAGAATCCCAAGCAGGCTCTGTGCTGCCAGTGCAGAACTGGGCGCAGGGCTCAAACCCACGAACCATGAGATCGTGACCAGAGCAGAAATCAAGAGTCTGATGCTTAACCAACTGAGCCACCCAGGCTCCCATCCCTCTCCAAGATTTGAAAATGAGATATATTTATCTTCAAAGAAGTTTGAGGACATACCAAAACCACAGAAATAATTCTTAGCCAGTGCTCTGTTCATAAACAACTATCTCCCTCCAAATTTAGGAGCGACACAAAAGTTCTCAGAGCCCAGACAAGGTCATCTGTGGGCTCACACGGGTATCGGCCTGGCCGGGGTCTCTGTCAGGGTGAAGGGAAGAAACCAGTGGGCCCACCTCAAAAAGGGTTCAGTACCACGCTCTGCCTGGAGCCACTCCCTGATCGGCGCGGCGCCTTCTAGAGGCCACAGTGCTCCCCGGAAGGCAGAAAACTCCGCTACGTGCGAGACCCTGTGGCCACCCACATCCCCCTCTCCCTGCCACCCCGGCGCCCCACCTCCTGGCATTTGAATCCTGGGTCTTAGGAGGGCTCATTCCTGCCAAGAATCGAGCTTGATTGCTTTTTGAGCAGCAGCGTGATGAGTTGATTCGGGCAGGCGTCGGAGCCAGGAACAGCAGGATCAAATCTCCGATATTTTGCCGCTTAGCGGCGCTGTGGCGGTGGGGTCACTCGATCCCAGGCGTAAAGGGGGCGGGTCCACCTGCCTGGCGGGGCCACTCGTCCGGGGTGGGGGGTGCCCTAGTCAAGGGTTTGGCACAGAGCAGCGTTCAATGAACCTCAGATCTTATGTCACAGGGCCTGGCGGAGAGGCTGCTGACTGCTTCACGTACAGCACGCCTGCCACGTGCTTTTAGAGGGAAGGCATTTGTTCTCGGGAGTAGAAGCGTGAAACGCAGCGGGTGACGTGGGCCTCCGGTGGGCGGGTGCTTGGTGGGAGGGAAAGGCCTGGATGGGGCCAGAACCGCCCCGGGTGGACCGAGGCCCAGAGACCTGCAAAGCCATCCGAGATGCTGAAAGCTCTCCACCCTAGCTAGGCATGGTCTCCATGAGGACAACTCCTTGCTGGGAGTCTGGGGGGGGGGGGGGGGGGTGGGTGGGAACCCCACAGTGAACCCCCAAGACAGGTCTCCACCTTTCCAGTGTTCTCTAGACTCTTGCTTTCACATCCGGTGGCCACTAGCGACAGGTGATATTGAGCCCTGGATATGTGGCTGTTCAATCCAGGAACTGATTTTTAAATTAAATTTTATTTTATTTCATTGAAACTTAAAGACTGGCACCCAACTCAGTTATGGGAAACTTCTAAGTGTGTTTGGAACAATATCAAGTACTTTGAACAAAAATTTAGTGTCTGAATTGAGATCGAAGTGTAAAATTCTCACAGAATTTCAAAGATGTCAAATGTCTCAAAATCTTTTTATATTTAAGTTGAAATAATATTATTTTGGATATATGGGGCTAAATAAGATATATTATTTAAATTAATTTCATTGCTTTGTCAATTATTTTTCTTTCCTTTTTTTCAAGTTTATTTATTTTGAGAGAGAGTGAGAGAGAGAGTGCTCATGAGCAAGGGAGGAGCAGAGAGAGGGGGAGAAAATCCCAAGCAGGCTCCACGATCAGTGCACAGCCCGATATGGGGCTTGACCTCACAAACTGTGAGATCATGACCTGAGCCAAAATCACGAGTTGGATGTTTAACCAACTGAGCCACCCAGGCGCCTCTACTTTTTTCTAATGTGGCTACTAGAAAATCTAAACCTACATATATATGTTCCTGATGTTAGATTTCTCTTAGGGCCGGTCTACACCTACCCAGAACTCTTGTTGCGACTTGCCATTTGGGCCTGGTTCTGCTCTTTGGTGCCGGCACGTGCTGGACCAGACCGGACTGAGGGGCAGAGGCTAAGGGTGAGACCCACTCCCATCAGGGAGCAAGGGGCTTGGAGTGGCTGTCCTGGCAGCCAGGAGTTCTGGAGTGGACGATATATCTGGGAGAGCAGGTGGTCAGGGTTAGAATAGTCTGGGGTTGGGGAAATGATCTGAGAAGACCTCACTAACCAGTGAGGAAAAGGGAACGCAGGGTGACAAGACAGAGGCCCAGTATTGGTAACCAGAACTCAAAATGACAGCTTAGTCA
Organism: Panthera pardus; assembly: GCF_024362965.1. Taxonomy (NCBI): domain Eukaryota; kingdom Metazoa; phylum Chordata; class Mammalia; order Carnivora; family Felidae; genus Panthera; species Panthera pardus. Next base: position 8,655,142 of record NW_026526655.1, read on the forward strand.
CAAGGACTAAGTGCCTAACTACTCCAAATAAGTGCAGAGAACGACAGTAAGAAGTCTGACTTAAGACTTAACATCTGAACTCCTACTGGAGTGTCTCTGAATTTCACCAGCCATGGAACATGCAGGTGTGGGTCTGCATTTGAAGCAGGAGCCCTGGCTGGGGCTGGGGAGCTCAGGGAGGAAGCCAGAGGGGTCTCTCGCCCTTGCCAAGCCCTGGACCCACAGTGGCCCTAGTGCCCAGCCCAACTTTGGAGCCAAGCAATCCCACACCCTGGTCCCTTCGGTAGGTCTGTGAGCTATGGCATGGCCCGGCTGGTAGGCCCTGTTTCTGTTCCCGATTCGGCAGCCCCAAGTATAATGCAACCAGAGGGCTCTGGCTCGGGGGCCAAAGGCACCTGAGGAATTCATGCAGGATCCTGTCATCCACGCTGCCTTGTACCTCATTTCCTTTGAACTCTAAAATTACACAAACAACGGTCTGTCTCAATCTTTGATCCACTAACACACAAAACCAGGTCAGAGGGGAGTTGTGCAGCCCCTGGGTACAAAACAAAAGGTTGTCTCCACTGCCATCCAAACAGGACAAAGTGCAGGCCTGCTGACTACAGGGAACCCAGCCCCGCCGCGCGGTTCTGTTACACTTTGAAGTGCAGCTGCCATCAGGTTAACATGGCTGTCATCACCTTTTCCGGTGAGGCTGGGCCCTGGGTTCTCTGTCTGGGATAAGAGGGACTTGTTTAGAGCACACAGGTATGGGGGGCTCGGCCCTTGGCCCCTTTGCAGCTTTGCCTTGTTTTTGGTTTGACAACCAAGGGATGCCTTCTGTGTGGCAAGTCTTGGAGACAAATTCTTTGAGAGGAAAGAAACCGTGACACAAATGATAAAGGGCTCTCCGAGACTCAGGCAAGGCCATTTGACCTCATTAAACATGCTCATATGGGCACACAAAACACACACATCCTGTTAAATACCAAGCTCAATGTTATCTTTTTTAAAAATTTCAAGTATTTACTTTCCAGCTATAGATTTTCCAATTCTGGCCAATAGGGTGGTGGAGGTGTGATCTAGGGCGGCAATGGAAGAGTTTCAGGCCAAACTATTCCAGAAGTTCCCACCTTTTGCCCAGATGCTCTGCTCCCAGGGGCCCTTGCAAGGAACACCTTATGAAAATGAAAGGGAAGATCCATTCTGGTTTTGATTAGACAGCAATGAGGTACGGTTTGGTTTTATTAGATATAAGGAATTATTGATTCAAGTCAGAAGCAGCACAATTACTGCCATATTAGAAGGATTAATACCCAACAGTCCAGACCATGACTTGACCGGAGGTCTTCGCCAATGGCTCCTGGTACCAACTTAATCTGGGGCCTCTATTCTCGGACAGGCCCGTCCAATCTTCATGCCTCGGAAGAGTCCTTGGAAGAGATCTACCACCAAGGTCATCCCTTCCAGCACCTAACTCTTCTGTCTGCTAGAAAATACCAACTAGACTGTTCCTAAAAGGACAGCGCTTATCTTAGCCATGTGTCAAGGAAGCCAAGCTAGACCCGGAAGGATCTCAGTCTTGTGTTTATCTGTTGGGAGGCAGAACACAAATCTCAGTAAAGATCTTCTCTCTTCAACTATTCACCAGAGATACTGAAAGCAATGAAAAAATAATATGCAAACCACCCTTTACCCCACAGGCTTGCAAACTCATATGTCCTTCAGGATCAGGCAGGTGGCTTACGTGAGTGAAGTGCAGTGTATAGGGGGCGGTGTAGATGGCTGGGAGGGGGCCTCCAATCAGGGGAGGGGGTTGCAGCAAACTGGAGATGATGGCATTGCCCCATCCTCCACCCTAGAAAACTAGCTTTTTTATGTGCAATCTCTCAAGTCTCAAATATTGTTAACAAATACGAAAGATTTTTGAACACAGCAGAGGTGGGGTGCCTTGGAACTTCTGCCTTAGATAACTTCCTAACTTAATAAAAGCTCCCTCCCCCCACCAAACAACAAAACTCCAACCCAATTATTACAAAGAAATTAACAGAGAAATAGAAAAATATAGCAGCTTCAAAAATACCAGTCTCCCCATTTTAAAACAAAATCAAAAGTTAATTCATTGAGTTCATTCTTGCGGAGAAGGAGGTCAGCTGGGTCCACTTATCGGTGAGACAGCCTTGCATTATTAAAATGACACCTGCTGTTAACCAAGCCCCAAATAAGATGTCACCCTGTCTGCTCTTACACTATCCCCATGAGGCAGAGAGGGGTTGAATTAGGCTGATTATGAAGAATAAATTGAAGCATAGAGCCAGAAGGGACCCTCCTTGATCTCATACAACCCCTCAACCCCAATTCCACATTTTGGTACCAGAAATGGAAACCAAAATAACTACTGGAAGTCATGCAGCATCTTGCAGAACGCTGGGCAGAAACCTGCCCAACAGCACGTCTGCTGAGCAAACCGTGCACGAATGAATGAATTCAGCTACTTTGCTTAGATAGCGCTTCCTACCACAGAAAATCAGGAGATGCGCTTGCCACTCCAAAGACTGTATTAACTCCAGGGGCAGGCAAGGAAGGCAATGGAGGTAATGCAGAGCTCCTTCTACAAGTGAACGGATGGCTTTCCTGGCTTTTAAGGGAACATCATTGACCCTGTCTGACTCATAAACAGAGAAAAAATGATTCAGGAACTTGGCACCTCTGGGCTGGGTTTGCTTTGACCTTGGACAAGGGCCTGAGATCGAGAGAAAGTCCCATGTCTTTATTCCTACCTTTCCTTGTTTGGTGCTGTGGGCCATTCCTAGCATTCTTATTCTCAAAGGCTTTGGCACAGATCAATGTCAACATGAGGAAGAGAGAGGGCATGCAAAGTACTCGGATGTCTTGTCTCTGGCCCAATAGGCCCCCAGGGCAGCAATGCAGTCTTTATTTTGGCTTGCTCTGGGAGCCAGGGTCTTGGGAAGCCCAACCCTCTCTGCTCCAGGGGACTCTTCCTAGAATTTCACAGGGAGAAGGGATTGGCTCATCCAGAGTTTCTCAAGGTTGCCATGATGAGCAATTTGGATGGAACAATAATTGGCTGTTTGAGATTGTCCTGTACGTTGTAAAATAACCACTAAGTGCCAAGGGCACCTCATAGTTACAGTAACCCTCCCAACACACACACACACACACACACACACACACACACACACACACACACACACTCAAAGTTTCCAATGCTGCCTGGAGCAGCAGCCTGGCCCTTGGGTGAGAGCCCCTGGGCTGGTAGTCCCCTCATGTATTTGAGAAACAGAAGCCACAAAGGTTCAGTGACATGTCTAAGACCACTCCCCCCAGATCTGATGACTTCTGGTCCAGAGTTCTTTCCAGTCGCACTTGAAATGATGGATGCTCATGCAAACACACCACAGGCTGCCACAGCACCACAGAGCCTCAAAGGAGACAGCCATCTGTCCCAATGGTACAGAGAAACTGAGGTACAGAAAGAACAAATAACCTCACTGTGATCAGAGATTGAGCAAATTATGAGGTGGGGGCAGGTTCCAGGAAAATAAGTTTTCCCAGCTGGCTCAATGCGGCAGCCCCCTGGCAGCAGGGGCCTTTGTGGTTACCACCATTCCAAGGTCACCATGGAGGCAAGGGGGCTCAGTGAGAAGGCGCCAGTCCCCAGAGTGCAGGTTCGAGCCCAGGCAGTCCGGGTGTCCGGCCTTCATCTTGAGTCTGCAGCGGGCTCAGCCGGAGCGTGGACAAATCCATCACAGGCTCTCAGCCCCTTTCTGGGGTCCTCACAGTCTCCATTGGGAAACACGTCTGTCAGGGCCAGCTCCTCCTCAGGGTCCTGGAGGTGATCTGGAACACAAGAGCAGGAACCACCCAATCAGAAGGTCAAGTTTGGGAGTGAATAAGCTAGGAGTGAAAGGGAGAGAGTTGGCTCCAGCAAATATCTACTTAAAAACCACAGTGAAATACATATCAAAAACCTTAAAAATGTACATACCCTTTGACCCATGAATTCCACTTCTAGGATTTTATCCTATGGAGATAATTAGGGATAATTAGTGGAGCTGCTGCGGCCGTCTTGCTACCAACCCAAGGATGAAACAAGAGTGAGGGCAACCCAGCGGAGAGAAGGAAAGAATCTGGGCCCCTGAATCGACCAGCTCTGAAGCTGACTCTACCACTAGACCGTCTTTTAGGTGAGATACTGAATGCCTGTGCTGCTATGCTTGCTTTCTCTGCCTGCAGCTGAAAGCAAACATACCGATTAGATGTGCAACCACGGGATGGGGTAACCATGGCTCACCCACAGGATGGGATTCGGGCATTAAAAATGATGCACGGGGCAGGTGCCTGGGTGGCTCAGTCGGCTGAGCATCTGACTTCAACTCAGGTCACGATCTCACGGTTCGTGAGTTCGAGCCCAGTCGGGCTCGCCACTGTCAGAGCAGAGCCTGCTTGGGATTCTCTCTCCCCCTCTCTCTCTGCCCTTGCCACTCCCCTGCATGCACACATGTGCACGCTCTCTCTCTCAAAAGAAAGAAATAAACCTTAAAAAAAAGATACATAAAATTCCATAGAACTAAACACACACACACACACACACACACACACACACACACACACAAATACAAGTAAAACTGGGGAACTCTGAGGAGGATCTGTGGATTGTTTCAATGTCAATATCCCAGTGGTAATATTATCCAATAGTTTCACACAAGATGTTACCATTGGGGGAAACTGGGCCAAGTACACAAGACCTCTTTGTATGATTTCTTACAACTGCATGTGAATCTACAATTACACACCATCCCCTCAAAAGAGAAAAGATATCGTTGATATGCAATCATTGCCGTGGAATACTGCAGTCACCATATGTTATTGTGAAGGAAGCTAATTGCAAAACAGTATGTATAAATGTCTGTATAATCCTACATTTATTATATATGTTATATCATTGCCTACACATAGTCCATGAGTGCAATTTTCATTTTAATACATTTGCTTCTACTTGAGATTAAATAATTTGTTATATGCTACAGAGACACCTGGGTGGCTCAGTCAAACATCCGACTCTTGGTTTCGGCTCAGGTCATGATCTTGCGGTTTGTGGGTTTGAGCCCCACATCAGGCTCTGTAGTCTCAGCACAGAGCTTTCTTGGGATTCTCTCTCTCCCTTTCTCTCTGCTCCTCCCTCCCTCTCTCTCTCAAAATAAATAAATATACTTAAAAAAAAAAAAAGAAGAGCATGTGACTCTTGATCTTAGAGTCATAAGTTTGAATACCAAGTGGGGTGTAGAGATTACTTAACCAAACAGAACTTAAAAAAATTTGTTGGGATGCCCGGGTGGCTCAGTCAGTTGAGCATCCAACTCTTGATTTCACCTTAGGTCATGAACCCAGGGTCGTGGGATCGAGCCCTGCATCAGACTCTGGAATGAGCGTGGAGGCTGCTTGAGATTCTCTCTCTCTCTCTCTCTCTCTCTCTCGCCCTCCTCTACCCATGCACATGCTGTGTGTGCTTTCTCTCAAAAATAAAAATAATAAATTGAAAAACACTAAAAAAATTTGTTATATGCTACAGAGGGGGAAGTTATACAAGATCTATGTAAAATTGTTTAGGATTCCTTTGCTTTATTATTTTTTTCCTTTGGTTCCCAAAAATATCCAAAATGATGATTCAAAAGTTGAAGTGAACATTTTTGTAATTAAATGTTTTAAATATCTGATGCATTTTGCAGATGATGCATATATTATATAGAAGTATATTTATTAAAATTTCTATAACACAAGTGGATCAATGAATAGAATGGTCTACACCAAAATGCAGATTATAGTTACTTTTAAGTGGCAGAATTAAGCAAATGACTTAAATACTTGTTTTGCTTTTTCAATTTTTTTTGAGCTTTCACCTGTGATAGGCAGAATTCTAAGATGACCCTTAAGATTTCCATTCCTTGGTGTATCCATCCTGAATAATCCCCTTCTCTGAGTGTGGGTGGGACCTGTGAATCCCTTGATTAGGGTACCGTATATGACAAAGGTGACATTTGATGATTAAGTGACATAACAGGAGACTAGAAAGTCTCCTGCTAATTGAAGAAGCAATTGTTGTGTTGAGAGATGTGTAGAGGTGTGACTGTCAGAGCAGAGAACAGCCCCAGCTAACAGCCACCAACAAGGCAGGGGCCTCAGTCCTACAGCAGCAAAGAAGTGAATTCTGTCCACAACGAAGTGAGCTTGAAGGACTCGGGCTCCAGAAAGGACTGCAGCCCGGCAGACACTCTGATGCAGCTTTATGAGACCCTGAACGGAAGGCCCAGCTAAGCCCTGCCCAGGCTTAACCCATGGAAATCAAGAAGAATTCATGGGCATTGTGTTAAGCCACTAAGTTTATGGTAACTTGTTACGTGCCAGTAGAAGGCTGATACCTCACCTTCTGATTTTTGATTTGATTTATGATTTTTTTTGAACATAAAGAACATTTGCCCCCGGGGGCGCCTGGGTGGCTCAGTCAGTTAAGCGTCCCGCTTTGGCTCAGGTCATGATCTCACGTTCGTGAGTTCGAGCCCCACATACAGGGGCTCTCCGCTGACGGTGCGGAGCCTGCTTCAGATCCTCTGTCCCCTTCTCCCTCAGCCCCTCCTTCGCTCTCAAAAATAAATAAACATTAAAAAAATTCTTTAAAAAGTAAATAAAACATTGCCCGTTTCTGTAACAGAGCTGTACTGTTCAGTACACTTTGGGGGTGCAGGCCACATACATTCGGCTGGTTACAACTTAACTCCCCCGGTACTTCTTGTCTCTGTCACAACAGCCTCAATGCCTACAGAGTGCTTCTGGGGACTTCGCAGGACTTTCTTCCCTCCCCTTCTCCTATTAGTGGCCTGATGATCCTACCCTAAAAATGGCTTCAGGCTGAGTTCCTTCCTCTCCGTTCCCAAACTGCCAGCATTGGGTCCAAGCTGCCCATTGTTCCTCCTAGGACCGGGCGGTCCCCTGCTAACTGGTTCTGCCTCTTGTCTCTCCCTGCTCTGCAGTCTGCCACCTCTCCCAAACACCTCTAATCTGGACACCCCCGCTCAGAATGACCAGCGGCTCACTATTCCCCAGACACTTGGGTCCAGGGTCCCAATTTGATCTAAACTCTCCTCTTCAGCCTTAGCCCTAACCAGTCTCCCATACCTCACCCCCAGTTCTCCCGACAAGGGACTCCTTTTTGGAGCATGACATCATGCCGTCAAGCCTTCGTTCACAGTACTTCCTCTCTAAGTCTTACCATTTCCGCCTGGGACGATCTCCAACCCCTAGCTGCCTGGTCACTCGTTCCTGATACTCCCCGGATCCTCAGGGGAGATGGAATGCGTCTGGATCCAAGTGCCCCGCTATGGACCTGGCAGGCACCTGCAGGGCAGCCCTGCCCACACCAACTGCCTTCATTAGTCAGAGACCCACGGGGCTAGAGCCCTGCTGGGGAGCCTGTGTGCCTCGCCCAGTGGCAGGGGCACCTCACATCACTCACCTCCACGCCCCGCACATGGCGGGTGCTCCATGGATGTTGGTCCACTCTATCCCTCAGGTCCCTGTGAGCACATGACCATTCCCATAATCCCAAGCACCTGGCCCTCAGGGTCCAGAAGGCCAGGAAGGCAGCACACTCACCCTGAGCTGAGTCACTGGGGGAGGTGGCATCTGGGTCCTTTCCCCGGCTCCAGGGACCCCAAGAAAAGCATGCCAGCAGTGCTGGGAGGCCGGGTCTCTCCCAGGCTCCTGCCACTAGAAAGAACACAAAGTCCCAGAGGCAGCAGGTGAGTGTGCTTGACAGGACTGAGAGATTGTCTGTTCAGCAAACCAAGAGCTTCAATCATCAACTGCCCTAGTTTCAACTGTTTGATTAAAAACACAAGGATTTTGATTTATAAAATGGGGTGGACTTTTTATACTTAAAAAATTGAGCCCCCCCCCCCCAAAGATTGCTTTATATATATTATGTTATTTTATCTTTTCAAAACCCTATGATGTGGGTATCGTGCCTGGGAAACCGTGTAACACAACTGCCATGAAACTAACAATTCCATAGCACCAGAGAAAATACTCAAAGAGCAGAAATTCTCCCCCTGGGTTTAGTTCAAACTATTTCTTAATGGGAACAGATTTAATCTCTTTTGATAATTACAATAAAACAATTACATGTTGAGTCTAGTTTCCTTATTATATAGTAGCACCTCAGTCCCAGAGAGTCCCAACTCTCTGGAGAAAGCCAATTGGGACACAAAATGTCCTGTTCATAAATCCTTACTCGGGATCTATTTACTCTTAATTTGTACCCTCTCCTAACGAGACTGGATGCTTAGTTGGATTAGGATTTGAACTAAACATAAACTAGGTAAAAGGTCACTGCTAAAAGGCAGGCAACCTGAAAGTGTAATAACCATCAGGCAGGGAGGAAACAGACTGGAAAACTTTAAAAAGCCAGACCCAGCTGCCAGCAAAACCGTAGCAAAGGAAGCCATGGTGCCACCCACTGCAAGAACCCTGAAGAAACCAGGGGACAATGAGTTACAACCACACTCATGACTTTTGGTCATGAAAGGTTTCATTGTTGTTTAGTATGTTTTTAAAAAAGTAGAAACGAGTTTAAGCAGTAGAGAATGATTCCCTTGCAGAGTGTTAAAATTTCTTAAGTGTTGGGGCACCTGGGTGGCTCAGTTGGTTAAGTGGACAACTTCCGCTCGGGTCATGATTTCGTAGTCTGTGAGTTCGAGCCCTGCGTCGGGCTCTGTGCTGACAGCTCAGATTCTGTGTCTCCCTCTCTCTGACCCTCCCCCGTTCGTGCTCTGTCTCTCTCTGTCTCAAAAATAAATAAACGTTAAAAAAAATTAAAAAAAAAAATTTCTTAAGTGTTGATAGGAGGCAAGGATTCTGCAGGCCAGGCAGGGTGTTGGGAAATGGGAATATAATGTCACTTACGAGGGAAAGTGACAAAACCACCCCGTTAAGAATTCTGGGATTTCACTTGCAAATTTACAAGGGGGAGTAGGGAGGGTTGGGGAAGGCTTCCTGGAAGAGGAAGTCCAGTCCCAAAAGATGAGATGGGATTGGTCAGGTGAAGAGGAGGATGGGAAAAATTGCTTTCATTCGAGGCAACTGCATTCAAGGCAACTGTAATGTGTACAAAAACTTAGGAGGCCAGAGCACGCTTGGCTCCGGGGCATTAAAAGTTGCTTCTGGAGAACGGGAGAGGGCTAAGAGACTGAGAACTCAGAATTTTCTAGGCACCAGCTCATTAAGCACAGAATATTTGGTTGTGTAAATTCCCTCCTCTGCCCCATGGGGCCAGGTCAGTGAAGAAGCTGGCATCCACAATCACAGTAATAACCCACCTCAGGACATTCCCCACGTCTTTCAGGATACTGCTTGCAGAGTTTCAAATTTAGCTGGCTAGCTCACAGATTCGAGAGAAAAGGGTTGCAGGCATGTGGGGGGAGGTTGGGGCAGGCTCTAAGGCTGAGCTGCACGGCCTTCACCCAGGCAGGCCAGGCTAGCTGGTAGGTCTGTGACATTTGTGCCGTCAGAGGTCCCAGGTCTCCTTGCTGGAAAAGGCTCCCCTGCAAGCCTGGCATCTCCCAGTTTCTGGTTAACACACCAGTGCCCAGGGAAGCAGAACACAGTCTCTGTCTTCATTAACTCTTTAGCAAGAAGGGAAGGCTGGAGGGCTTGGGGGGCAGCAGATGCTGGAAAAGTGAGGGTGGGGAGGGATCTGGGAACGCAAAGAACAATCCTGCCACCTCTCAGCTTTGCCGGATCCAGCTACACTTAATGTCTGTACTTTAATCCTGAGATACAGAAAAGCTCTTGTTGGTGGAGTAGATTCTGACACTGCCCCCAGCGTCGTCACCCAGGCTGGGAAAAGCCCCTCACTCCCCTCCTCCCACTTCAGGAGAACATAGAAACACAGCAGTGGGTGCGCACAGAGTGGGTAGCCAAGGAGGATTAGAAAATTCTGGGCCCTCAGTCCCTCACACCCTGTCCCCCTACCTCCAAGTCTTGGCGTCTATTCCTTTCCTTATTCCTATGATAAGCCCCTGGCGCTTCTGCACTGAGCCTCCCCGTCCCCGTCGCATCTCTAGCTGCACAGCGTCCTAGAAGCTCCGCGCACCGCCAAGCCCTTGGTCCCGGGTCTGTTCCCCTCCCCACCTTTAAACTTGGGTATCCTGAGGCTTTCTCACCTCCTCTCCCTCCTCCCAGCTCCCAGCCCAATCCAGTCTTCTCTCCACCAACTTCCCCTGCCTTGAGCTTGCCCGCTCGGCTTTTCCAAGCCCTCCTGCATCTCTAAGGCTCTCTGGATCCTTCCGGAACAGACTGGACCCGGTGCCCAGGGCCCACTGCGCTAGCTGGAAGACCTAGTGCTAGGACCTCCCCTCTCTCCCGGCCTCAGTTTACTGTGGTGCACCAGGAGGGAAGCCGGCCTAAAGAGTTCCAACTTGGGGGGGTCTTCCCCCCCACCCCCCGACGCCGCCCGCCCGCCCGCTCCCGGGCCTCGTAGTCTCACCTGCACGCGCGGGCCCCGCAGCTTGCAGGGCTCTGCAGGCGGCCGCCTGGACGGCCAAGCTGGAGGCCGGGTGGCCGGGGCGGTAGGCGGCCGCCTGCACCGGGCCCCCCGCCTGGCGGCCGAACACCGCGCGCAGGAGCGCCTCCAGGAGCCGCAGCCCCGGCGCCACCGCGTCCTCGGGCCCGGCCTCGGCCACCAGCACCCCGACCAGCGCCGCGCCGGCCCGCCGCCGGCCGCGCACGTCCCGCAGCATCTCCCGCAGGCGGCGCCGCGGCTCGCGGGCGGTCAGCGAGGACGCGCGGCACAGCACGAAGACGAGCGGCGAGCGGATGGCGCGCGCCGCCGCCGTCCCGGGCGGCCTCTGCGCCCCCGGCGCCCCGGCCCCCGGCGCCCCGGGCCCCGCGCCGCCGGGCTTGCCCGCGCCTGGCTCCGGCGGGAACACGGCCCGGGCGAAGTCCCGCAGCAGTGCGCGGCTCTGCTCGCGCTCCCACAGCTCGCCCACCAGCAGCACCTGCCCGCGGCCGCCCGCCGCCTCCACCAGCGCCTGGAAGGGCGGCTCGGCCGGGCGCGGGGGCCGCGCCGCCAGCTCCTCCAGCTCGCGCTCCATGCTCGCCGCCGCGCGTCCTCTGCGGCCGCCGGGGCCAGGGCGCGCCAGAAGCGCCCCTCTCCAGGCGCCGGCGCCCGGGCCCAGTAGGACACGCCCCCGAGGGCCAAGCTCCGCCCGACCCCCGGCCCGCGGGCCGCGTTTTCCGTGCCGCAGCCGGCTGCTGGGGGGGGGGGGGGGGCGCGGCTGGGGCTCTCCCCCCAGGGCTCTAAGGGCGGCTCCTCCCGCAGTGTCTGTGGCAACGCGGGGACACCGAGCCGGCCGGCCGTGTATACAGGCACCGATTCATCCATCCATTCAACAAACACAAATTGAGCACATACTAGGAGCAGGGCAGCCGAGGGTGAAGGAAGACCGAAAATTATGTGAACAAATACACCTTCACAAGTTAGATCGGTTTGAGACCTGGAACAGATACTTCTTTTTTTCCCCCCTAATGTGTATTTTTATTTATTTTGAGAGAGAGAGAGAGAGAGAGACAGAAAGAGAGAAAGAGGGAGAGAGAGAGAATCCCAAGAAGGTTCCACACTGTCAGTGTGGAGCTTGATTCCAGGCTCCGTCCCCTGGCTATGAGATCATCACCTGAGCCTGACAATTAACCTTCCTCTAACTATGCGGCTTTAGAGTTGATGGAGGGGGGGGGGGGGGGAGGGGGCACCAGAGACGGAAAGCAGACAATGGGGTAGGGAGGTGAGAAAAGAATGGAAAGGGGGATTTCTTCTCTTCTGTCACTTAACTCACCTTTTGGGTCTTAGCATTTAACAAAAGCTAATTGAGGGTTCATTATTGCAACAAATACTTATCGTCCACAGGGCAGTGCCCCAGGTGCTGGGGGGGAAGGATGTGAAAACTAAGAAGGCCGACAGCTTTACTCCCTGTGGAGCAGAAAGCTTAAGAAGGCAGATATGGGCACTGATGGTGCTGTGATCTGGGCAGGGGCAGTGGTGGTTTACGGGGTGACAAGGGGATGTCAGTAGGCCAAGTTAGAAGCAGGGGTGCATTTACTTTCATTCTAAGGGTCTAGGTCAGCTTCGTCCAATGGAACATTCTTTGATGATGACAATATTTTATATGATCCGTACTGTCCAATGCAGTAGTCACAAGCCACATGTGGCTGTTATTAGCAACTGAGAAGCTGAATTTTACATTTTATCTCGTTTTAATGAAATGTAAATAGCTGCACGAGGTTAATGGCTGTGGCAGTGGACAGTGCTTTACTTCCGATGACTCCCTTTCGGTCACTAGCATATTCATGCTCAGCTCTCTCCTTCACCATATAACCTCCAATGTGCTCTTCAGTTACCCTATTTCCTGCCACCCCCCATGATTATACTGAAATATCTCCTCCCGGAGAAATTGTATGTCCATTCAATAAAACACACCTTTTTTGAGCACCTACTGTGTGCAAGCAGTGGGAATTTGAAGATGTGCAAGCAGCCCTGCCCTAAGTCGAAATTATTCAGCAGTTGTTTTAGCCAGTGCTTGGAGTAAGGACCCCATATCTTTGTTGTGAGCCTGGTTCATAGAAAGCTTTTCTCATTGTGTACGGTCTTTGTTCAGGGCACAGATCCAGGGGCTTGGGTGGGAAAAGCCCAAGATTTGGAAGCCCTGGGCCAGAAGCAGGGTTGGGTTCCAGCACCAGCTCAGTGATTCAGTCCCTCAACTTGTATGTACTGAGCATCTCTGCCGTGTATTGTGCCCGGTGCTGGGGAGACAGCTTACCCTACTGGATAGGCTGTTCTAGTGGGGACTTGTAGAGAGAGAGAGAGAGAGAGAAAACAATACACGCATAAATAATAGCTTCAGATGGTGATCGGTGCTATGAGAAAAGTAATGCAGAGCTGACAAAAGGGTCACGTACTTGAGATGCTGGCCTCTTCCTGTGAATACAATCCTGAAGATGCCACAGAAACAAGAGGGGGGTTGATGAGGATTAAGAAAGCAACACACAAACCATGAGAACTTCTCCCCGCCCCTCCCACCCCCCAATCCTACCTCCTTGGAGGCACCAGGTGGTTGGGTCATGGAGGGTGGGAAGGAAACAGCAATCCCTTGCAGGTAAGGACTGGGGGCCCTAGAAGGGGGTAGGATGAGTGAATGTCTCACAACATGTACTTTTCTCTGCCCGCATCGGCTTGGATGGATCGTTGCCCAGCCCCAGCCCCACAGTTATCGCCATCACTGCCCTGGCGCTCTGAGGCAGAAAATAGTTGTGCTGGCCAGGAATGGTAACATCAGGCTGGAGTCAGAAGCATAGCACAACCGGACCTGGCAGCCCCTCGAAGTCCAGGCCCTTCTTCCCCCTGCCTGGGTCAGGGCATTCCACTCACATGACCTAGCTCATGAAAAGAGTAGCGGCCAAGGGAGAGTGCCTAGAAGTCCCTTGAGCAAGGTGCCTGGTAAGGGTCAGAGGGGGGTCTGAGGGACCTGGAGGTAGCCAAGTCTACACTGTAATGCCAGAGGCAATTCCCTTGTCCTCACCGCCACCCTCCCTTCTTTGAGCTCCCCAGGAGGGATACAAGGTAGAATTTAGGCTTTAGCCTCTTCCAGGGTAGCTGATATCCAGGTGAGTATCAATCACTGGGAAAACTAATCAGATTTAATTAAGACATGAATTACGATTCATTTCAGCTACTAATAACACAGACTCCAAATAACAGCTACTGATAATACAGACTCCAAACACAATGAAAGTTTATTTTTTCCCTTTTGTAGAAGTGTGGGGGTGGACCGCTCATGGTCGACATAGTAGCTTTGTATCACTGGTTCTTGAGGACTCAGGTTTCAATCCAGATCACTATTCCCCCATCTCATCTTCATAATCCAAGCTAGCAGCGTCCGCGCCAGCCATCACATCTGTATTCCAGGCACCTGGATAGCAGAGGGCTGAGGAAGGAACAAACATCAGATTGACTTCAGATTTCTTCACAGCACCACTGCATTTAAGATGATAGTTGAATAATACTTTTAAAGTATCAAAGAGAAAGAACTTCGAACCTAGATTTTTGATTTCTAGCTAAGTTATCAGGTATTTAAAGGGTCGGAAGTTTTCTCGCAAATAGCCACCCTTTGAAAACACTGTTAGAGGAAGCACTCCAACAAGAAAAGAAATAAATACAGGGGTGCTCAACAATACTGAGTAAGAGGGATTAAATAATTTGCTTAAATCACTCTTGTCTGAGTAAATGGTACAGTGCAGGGCCAGCAAAGCACAGCCTGGGTGCATAGAAGTGCAGAGGTGACAGCCTGTGGGAGTCCTACCTAGCGAATAGACAGGTAATGGACCCCAGCGAGGTCACTTTTTTGAGGAAGAGAGGAAGACACAGCAGCTGACTAGAGCATTGCTCTTATTTTTGGGCTGTCTTGCCAGGCTTGTCTAAAACCAACATGCTCTGCCGCGAGCCATTTATTCTATTTATTCTTCGGCTTTAAACTTCCAGGTAACAATTCCAAGCCTTCCAGAGGTGGGATGGAGAATGAATCAGAGAAGGGGTGGGTGTTAAACAAAGGTCAGAGTCCAGGGCCAGTGAAGTTTATCTTTACCTGCGCTATTTACATGGCGAAGGTTCAGGGATTAAATTAACAGGAAACTACAAAGACCTTAAAAAAAAAAAAAAAAAAAGGCAGGAAGCCAAGATTATTTTTCCCTCCTCTGTGTCCATGCCCTCGACAATATCATGAAACAAATAGGCTTTTTCTGATTTCTCTGGTTTTCAATGAAGATGTAGAGTGAAACTGGGATTTCTGGAACAATTTGCTTCCTCATGGTCCCTCAAGCAGAACTTGGTAGGAAGAGTGACAGAAAAGTGTTGATTTGGAGAAAAAGGAGTGATTTTGGTCTGGTTTCGGGTACCTCCTTTCTCCTCTAGTCTCCCGATCTTTCAGGCTATCTTCTTCCTTCCCTCAACCCCTCCCTCCTTCCCCTCCCCATCCTTCTCTCCCCACTCTACCCTACCCCTCAACCCTTCTCTCGTCCTCCTCCCCATCCCGCTCCCCATTCTCCTCCCCCTTCCCCTCCCCCTCCTTCCCTTCTCCTTCTACCCACTCCTCCTTCCCCTCCTCTCCTCTCTTCCCCTGTCCCTAAGTCTTTTTTCCTTCCCCACTGGTCTTCCTTTACATCTTTCCTTCCTTTCTCTTCACCCATGAAACAGTTGTTTTCGGAGCTCCAAGGAAAGTGGGACCTGGGGAGAGTGTATGGGCTCCTGGGGATCCCAGTAGAGGGAGAAAGATCTTCAATGTGAGGAAGACCGTGAAGGGGAAAGAAGTTGGAGGAGACCCCGGGACTCAGAGAGGACCAAGGCTGGAGCCAGAAAGGTTTCAAGACTGCGTCTGATGGGGGCGCTGTGGGCCCGACAGTGGAGCAGCCCCTGTGCTGGGTCCCCGCTGCCGCATGACCACGAGGGCACCCCTGTGCTAGGACTTCATTTCCTTGTTGTCGAGGTGCAACGTTTTCCTTTCTTCCTTTCTGGGTTCTTTGGCTGGTCTAATGACGAAATTTACATAAGGCAGGTTAACGGGAGAAAAAGAAATTTAATTACATCCTTATGGGAGGCAATTGAGGCTCACTTGTTGTCCTGAGCTGAGGAAAGGGATAGGGGCCTGGGGCTCCAAAGGGCAGGAGGGCAACTCACAGGACGATGAGAAGGCAAAAGTCTGGTAATCAGATGTTGGCCCTACCATGCAGGTGAGTCTCGCAGATAAAAAAAAATTAAAAAAAAAAAAGTATATATATATATATATATATATATATATATATATATATATATATCTGGTAATGATTCTCTTTCTGGGCCAAGTCCCCAATCTAAATTCTTCTAGGCAGTTAAAGGAGAGGTAAAAATCTTTTCCTGAACATTTTGGGTCTTGATTGCCTTCAGCTCAAATAGTCCACATGCCAAAGTGGCATTTTTGGGTGAGGTATTCTGTTCCCTTTCAGCGTCTACCTGACCAGGGCTGGTTCCTGTCAGGGCACTGGGGATGTAGATCTCTGTGACGGCTCACGCTCCTATGAGGGTCAAGCGTCTCAGTTTTACTTGAACTTTAGGTAAGTGAGGGTCTAATGAAGGTCTGTTAAGAAGGCCGGGCAGAAAGACCCTAGCTCTAATCCTTACTGCACCCTTGCCGGGCCCAGGACGGGTCAGCGGTGTCAGCAGGGGAGGGGGCAGGCCCCCTGGGCACGTCTACACAGGCTGAGGGCGTGGGGGGCAGGAAGGCGATCCCCCATCCTCAGAAATGCGTACTCAGCCGGTGCCTGAGCATTCTACCCGCCCCCACCCATCCCCCTCCGAGGCGTGCACTAGGAGACCTGGGAGTCACAGCTGAAAGAGCATCCATGCAAGAGTGGGGACACCCGCCAGCTCTGCCTGGCAGCCAGGAGCAGGTGACAAGCTTGCCTGAGCATCGCCAGCGTGTCTGCAGCTTCAGCCCGGCAGAATGTTGGCAAAATGCAGCTTCAGCATGCAATCCCAGGGAGGCCGTCTGCACCTGCTGCCCTGGCCTTGGCCTCAAGGTGACTTCACGAGGATCCGCCTATGTCTGAGCCTCCGGCACAGCGCGGAGGGGAGCAGCAGCTGACCTGTCCTGCAGTGGCGTGGGGTGACCTCGAAGCCACTCAACTTGGTCCTCCTTTAAAATCCCCCTGGCCAGGTCAAGTTAGAGTTTGAGCAGGAGTCTCCCAAGATCCAACCTCGCAGGAGAATGGCACTGGCCGGTAGTGGCCAGGAAGTGGCTGCGGTCTCCAAGAGCCGAATGGGGCCTTTATCTCCTCCAGGATATGAATGTACCAACCTCACTCCAGCTGGCACTTAGTTGTCAGGCCTCTGGAAGTTAGAGTGGAACTAGGGGGGGGGGTTATCACAGGACACATTCCTCTTCCTCTGCCAGGGTTCAACACGCGCACCCGTTTATAGACAATCAAGTACAATGTCAGCTGTGTCCATGGGGTGGACCTGAGGCATAGCGCTCCCCATGCACTTCCTGCCCCTGTCTCATTCTGTGCCCCTTCTGCAGCTCCTTAGTGCCCTCGCTGATGAGCTATAGGAAGCGTGTGTGTTTTGGGGACACGTGCAGTGGGCGACTTCATGACCACTCTTCACAGGGTGCCTGGCGTAGGACCAGAAAACCATTAAATATTAATCTCACGATAACTTTATTTGCTCAACCAGCTCCCGGCCAGCACCTCTCCTGCCCAGAGAGATGCGTTGAGGATTCAGTCAGGATGGACTCCGTGAGTGCACGAAAACACGGGTTTCATTGCCAAATCTGTATGTTGAATGTGGCTCCACGGCTCAGAAAGCTTCTGCGATTTCTGGCTTGGAGACTGCTCAGCTCACCAATTTCGGGTTGTGCTGGGCAAAGGTAATGGGGGTGTTGCCGCTGACACGATAGTGGCATGACACTGGTGGGACAGGTGAAACCCTCACCTCACAGCTTTAGAAGAAGCCTCTTCTCACTTATCATTGGCAGCAGAAGCTGTGGTTGCCAATAGAACCTTCTGTGATGATGAAGATACTTTATGTCTTTACTGTCCAGTCTGGTAGCCACTGGCCACAGTGGCTGTTGAACACTTGAAATATGGCTGTTGTGACTCGATTCAAATTTTTATTTAATTTCAATTATTTTTAGGTTAAATTTAAGTAGCCACAGGTAGTCAGGGGCTATCGTATTGGGCAGATCTAGAGGTACGCTTTCATTTTCTTCCAAGGATGATTTCTGTGACTTTATCGACAATTTAGTTTACATTGTTTTTCAACATTAGACAGTGACGGCGTGAGGTTACTGGCTGTGGCAAACATTGGTGGTTCCCTACTCGCTGCCACTCCATGCTCACCGAGCTCTGACTTTGTTACAAAGGGCCAGGGGTTGAATCACTGGTAGATTAAGCCACCTATGATACTCCCGCCCCTCTTTGCCAGTGATTGGTCTTGGGGTGGGTTTGTGACTCAGTTCTAGCCGGTCCAACACAAGAGGAAGTCCCCTGGAGAGACTTCTGGGAAAGATTTTCTTTCCCAACCAAGGAAGGTGAATAACCCCTTTGAGCCCATCATTTTCCATCTTGTTTGGGACACTGTTATGGATTTGATATTTGGACCCGGGACAGCCAACTTGTCATTGTGAGGGAAAGGCCAAGACAATCAATATCTTTCTTTGAACTGTTGATAATATTTGGGGAAACTCAGTGAACCCATGTCCTGTGAGAGCTTCTAAGGCTCACCTTAGTCTAAGCACAGTATCATCAATGAGGTGGACCGACATGGTGTTCCATAGGGCAGTGAGATGGTCAAGGTCATTCCAGCACAAAGTCTAGAAGCAAGATGGAGGGGACTCGCCGTTGTCCACTCCTGTCCCACACTTTCTTCGGCACTGGCCAAATGGGAGAATTGTATAGGACTGAGAGAGTAATCATCCCCCTGTACACACACACACACACACACACACACACACACACACACACACATTCACAGTGATACTAATGGCTGTACTACCTTCTGGGCTTGGTCTTCCTCCAGATTTGCCGTTTGTTGGGTGGCAGTGGGGGGACTCCAAGGGCTTCTCCTCTGCCCTTCCTGTCATAATAACCCTTACTTTTGGGTCAGAGAACCAATGCGAGGGTTCTGCCTGAGGTTTAAGGCATCTGTTTCAATCCTACACCCAGGCTTTGGAGAAGTAATGGGCTCAGGGTTCCAGCAGCCCTACTATGAGCGGGAACTCAATCAAGTCTCCATTTATCACTCAACTCAGTGGTGTTTTTGTCCCCTGGGATTACTGTTGGCTTGAGCTAGCATCCCAAATCCCCTGAAAGGGGGTATTCATTGTTTTCCTTGGGGCACAGATTCCCTGACACATGGTCAGATCCCCTGTAGGAAAAGCAGGAGTAAGATAGGCAGAATACATTTTTGATGTTATCACATGTTTGTTTTCTTTTCCAAGGGGACCCAGTCTTCATTCAATTCAATGGACTGTGAACTGACACATCAGAGAAGCCACACTGCCACTCTGGGACCTTCTGCTGAAAATAGAGAGGCCATTTTGATGGCAGTGTCCTCTTAGTAACAGCCTGCCTGGGATGCTGGCCCTGACATTATTGCTGTTGGCCTCTCAGGATTATGCTGTTAGACTCCCAACTCTGCTTCAGCCACTGTGAATATTATCTGATTGACCATAGGGCCTTTCCATCATTCCTTCACAATTCAATTAGGCAGGAACACCTAACTGTCTAGTTTAGGTTACATGATGATGTACTAGTTATAAAGAAGCTGAATGAGAATATTTGATTCCCCTTTGGGTTCCATAAAGAGGAATAGATAAGAACCTTGCCTGCCACCTGTCCTAGAGGCTGGGCAGCCAAAATACTGGCGATTTTTATCTTCACTTATTCCTTTTCTTTCTTTCTCTCTTTCTTCCTTCCTTTTTTTCTTTTTTCTTTATTGAGGTATAGTTGATATATAACATATTCGTTTCAGGCATTCTACAAATGATTCAATATTTGTATATATTTCAAAATAATCATAATAATTCTATTTAAGATCAG
The DNA here is from genome assembly GCF_024362965.1 of Panthera pardus. Taxonomy (NCBI): domain Eukaryota; kingdom Metazoa; phylum Chordata; class Mammalia; order Carnivora; family Felidae; genus Panthera; species Panthera pardus. The sequence goes on from NW_026526655.1 coordinate 8,674,819, forward strand.
TTACCACACACAGTTACAATTTTTTCTATAATGAGCATTTATTACATGCCTAATTTTTATTGTTCTTTTTAAAAAATATTTAATTTATTTTTTTAAGTAGACTCCTCACCCAATGTGGGGCTCAAACCCATGACCCCAACATCAAGAGTTGCTTGCTCTACCAACTAAACCAGCTAGGTGCCCCTACATGCCTAACTTTTAAAAAAGAGTCTGTCATTTTAAATATTTTTCAGTCAGCCAGTTCCAAAGCTACAATGACTATACATGCTTGAGGCAGGGAGGTGGGGGGTGGGCAGGCATTAAAAATGGTTCTTGGGCTTGGAAAGGTCAGGAATACTAGCCTAAGAATTTGAGGTGTTGGTCATTTGTGTGTGAGGGTAAGACTGAAATGGCCCTGCCTGGGTCCTGCCGGCTGACACCCGCCCCCCGCCCCCCCCCCCCCTACAGTATGGGTATATCTGGTGACCTCTATTCAGGCTCCTTGACTTTCAGAAGAGGCTGTTAACCCTGCCCCAATCTCAGTTGTCTCTTTAAACATTCAGGTCTGCCCTTAACCAGCAATATAGAATATCAAGGGTCCTTGTCAGATCGGAGCCACAACCTAAAACTCACTCTTGTTTGATACTTAGCAAACATTTGGTTGAATTTAACAACATTTAGGAAGACTTGTCTGAATGGCAGTCACACAGTCATGCATAAGAGCTCTAGTCTTTTTTATTTTTTAATTTTTTTAACACTTATTCATTTTTGAGAGACAGAGACGGTGTGAGTGGGGGAGGGGCAGAGAGGAAGGGAGACACAGAATCTGAAACAGGATCCAGGCTCTGAGCTGACAGCACAGAACCCTATGTGGGGCTCGAACTCACAGACTGAGATCATGCCTTCAGCTGAAGTCAGACGCTTAACCTTAACCGACTAAGCCACCCAGGCGCCCCGAGCTCTAGTCCTTGTTAGCATTTATTTTAGGTTTGAACAATACACTTAGATGATCACGTGCTCTCTGCCCTGGTAGGATTTTTTTGGTTTGAACCCACATGGAGTCATGCCATTGACTTAAAGAAGGAAGACTGTCAACACCAACCCCACAGCACTCATTGTTTTATTTACAGTAAGGATGTTTTTTAGGGCCTTGTTCACTATATTACATAGGCCCTTTGAATGAAAGCATATGGAAGAACTTCCTTTCTGGTCTTGGAATTAAGCTCCTGATTTGTTTTTGTATCTAATGAACATTGTGAGTGATATGGCTGGCCTTGTTTCTTTCCTTGCATGGGCTGCTAGGAAGCTCAGAGTCAAATTGTGGCCCATATCTAGCAAGTGTAGAGGATTTTCACGGTAAGCATTTTGTGTATTAATTTTATCTCTGGCTTCACAGTATCTCTCCTAACCTGTTTTCCCTTCTTCCTAATGTTTCCTGTGACTTTTTATTTTTAAATGTTTATTTATTTTGGAGAGAGAGAGAGAGCACACACATGAGCGAGGGAGGGGCAGAAAGAGAAGGGGACAAAGGACCTGAAGTGGGCTCTGTGCTGACAGCAGTGAGCTGGATGTGGGGCTCGAACTCACAAACCGTGAGATCATGACCTGAGCAGAAGTTGGATGCTCAACCGACTGAGCCACCCAGGCTCCCCTCCTGTGACTTTTAAAAAAAGCATTTTATTGGTATATTTTGTAAGCAAGCTTAAATGTTTGTTCTTTATTTTTTAGTCAAAGAAAGATAAAAACAAAGATACACACAAAATATTTAAAATTTTATATTTTCACTTGGACCCTTATACTGAACTCTGAGCTATTCTCTAATCTGGGGAGCTCAGGGATCTTATTGGGTCTGAAGTTTTCATTTTAGTCTTTAAGAATAATCATTTTGTCACCACTCCTGCGATCACTGTGGTAGAAAGAATTTTCATACATTTGCAATCTTTCAAAACTCCTCTTCTGGCTTCTGATGTTTACTTAGTACCTGACACCATCGTTATGAACGCATCTTTATTCTCTGGAGAGCGGAATGGGATTCAGAGACTCGTGTTCTCATTCAGTTTTCTAATCCTCTAACAAGAATTCCAAGCATTTTGCGTTTTTACACTTTTTTTTTTCCTCTTTGCTGTGGATGTGGGACAAATCCACATCAAAAAATCACTAGTTTGCTTTAGAGGCAATCTTGAGAGACAAATCTGTACTCAGTGAAGTTCAAGTTCCCTCAGCCACCAACACAAACAACAGAAACCTAAAAACAGTGTTTGCGTACAGAGGAATTTATGTATTCATTCTGGGATAAATCTGAGACAGCAGTTACAATCCTCTACTCACCATGTTTTTTGTGGAAACAAAAACAAAACATAAGGACAATGAAAAAGAAAAAATATCACTCAGTTTCTTATTATTAGCAACTAGGGGATTAGCCTTCCAAGTTTATTTATTTATTTGTTTATTTATTTATTTTAATGTTCATTTATCTCTGAGAGAGACAGAGAGACAGGGCATGGGCAGGGGGTGAGGTGGGTGGAGGGTAGAGAGACAGGGAGACAGAGAATCCGAAGCCGGCTCCAGGCTCCGAGCTGTCAACACAGAGCCTGACACGGGGCTTGAACCCATGAACAGTGAGATCATGACCTGCGCCGAAGTCGAACGCTTAACCACCTGAGCCACCCAGGTGCCCCAGCCTTCCAAGTTTTGAACAAAGTGCTTGTTATAGTCAACAAATATTTATTGAGCACCTACTATGTGTTATGTCCTGCATTGTTCAAAACTAGACACAGTCCCTACTCTGTGCTTCCTATCATGCATCTCACAGCCCATAATACCTTTATGCGAGTGGTTATCCCACAGTACATAGTGTTATCATACCTACTCTTCTCCCTGGACCATATAGTTTAGATACTTTTCCATATCAACACCTATGGACTGACATCATCATTTCAAAACGCCAAATAGTGTTGTATCTGATTACCATACTTCATTTATTTTGAGAAAGAGAAAGTGAGCTTGAGCAGGGGAAGAGTAGACAGGCAGAGAGAAAGAGTCCCAAGCTGGCTCCACGCTGCCAGCACAGAGCCTGATGCAGGGCTCAAACCCACAAACTGCGAGGTTGTGACCTGAGCCAAAGCCGGACACTTAACCAATGGAGCCACCCATGTGCTCCTAGCTGTACTCTATTTTAGTCAGTGCCCTCATGTTGTAAACTTCCATGCGATTATAAAAAGCACTTCTGTCCACAACTTGACAGAAAACCTGTGCACTGATGCTTTCAAGATGCTTTTAAGTCATCCTCAGAAGCACCAATGTGGACAAGTGAGCCCACATCACCCGTAATCTTTCTGACTTTTCTAGTTCAATGACTTTGGCTGTACCTTTGGCACATGAAGCCTGACTTGCTCAGGCCTCGCTACCCAGAACTGTTCAGGAGATGATTGAAGAAAGTGTCTGGCTTCCTCCTTACAAGGACCTTCCTTTCTACAATGACAGCATCATCTCATGTTTGTCTCAATGATTGCATTGCCTCGTCACTTCTGGTAGCAGAAGGAGCCGGCTCCCTTTCTATTCATGGCTTGCTTGAGAGCTGGCACTCTCTTCCTGCATTATCCTGCTGCTCACTAAGTGTGTGCCTGCTAGATGAATGCACAAATAAATAGATTCCAGGAGCACAGAATTGGTATGAGTGAGGGACAGACAGTCCACAGGGACGAGGTGACATGTGGGGGTGATGGGCAGGCTTAAACTCAACACTATGGATGAGTTACAGATACATGTTTCAGTTTCTAGAAAAAAAAAAACACTAGAAACAACACCAAGAAGCTTACCTAAAGAGCTAATAGATGAGATAAGTGGCAGAGTAAATGATATTCAATTCACCTAAAGAGTGGCAGAGAAGGATTGAAGAGAGGAAAAACAAACTTGGGGGACAAATAGAAAACTAAACCAAGATTCCAGACTTAAACTTAACCATGTTAATAGTTACTTATTATCAACAAAGTAAATACTTTTTAAAAACGTTTATTTATTACTTTTTATTTATTTTAGACAGAGAGAGCATGAGCAGGGGAGGGGGAGGGCAGAGAGAGAGGGACACAGAAGATCCAAAGCAGGCTCCGTGCTGAGAGCAGAGAGCCCAATGTGGGGCTCGAACTCACAGACTGTGAGGTCATGACCCGAGCTGAAGTCGGACGCTTAACCGACTGAGCCACCTAGATGCCCCTAAATATTTTCATGTAAAAATCAGTGATTATGAGATTGTGTAAAAAAGCATATGGAACATTCACCAAGATAGACCATACGCTGGGCCATGAAACAAGTCTCAATAAATTTCAAAGGATTGAAAACCTGCAGAGTACTTTATCTGAGGTATTAAATTAGTCATCAATCATACAGGTATTAAAATTAATTATCAGGGGCGCCTGGTTGGCTCAGTTGGTTGAGCATCCGACTCTCAATTTCTGCTCAGGTCATGATCTCATGGTTTATGGAATCGAGCCCCGTGTCGGGCACCATGCTGAGTATGGAGCCTGCTTAGGATTCTCTCTCTCCTTCTCTCTCTGCCTCTGTCTCTCTCAGAATAAATAAGCATTAAAAAATGTAACAAAATTGTAAATATATATATATATAATTAATAATCAATAATAATATGATATCCAGGAAGTCCTCAAATATATAGGAATTAACCAAACAATCCCAAATAACATCTTAATTTTTTAAATTTTTTAATTTTTTAAAGTTTAATTATTGGTTTTGGGGGAAACAGCGTGAGTGGGGGCAGGGGCGGAGAGAGAGAGGGACTCTCTCCCAAGCGGAGTCCTCCCTGCCAGCTGTGGAGCCTGACGCAGGGCTCAAACTCACGAACCATGAAATCATGACCTAAGCCAAAACCAACAGTTGGTCATTTCATGGACAGAGCTACCCAGGGTCCCCCTCACACAAATCTTAAAACACCACACGTGAAATGAGGAAATATTTTTACTTGAACAAATGCAAAAACGAAACGCCAAAATTTGGGAGCTGCAATTAAATGAGCGCGTGGAAAGATTTTTTTGTTTATAGCTATGGGCTAGTGATTATTATGCGCCTCCCTTTCCCCTCACCTTCTGAATGAGAGAATAAGCTATTATATTTTCCTATCTCTGTCTCGCCAATATGTGTCAGGTGCGCGTTGGGGAAATAACATCGTTAGTCCTGGTTCACAGGGCTCTGCACCTAAGAAACCAAATCTGAGGCGTACTTGAGGAACCAAACCAGGGGTGCATCACCCCACCCGGATCTAATCTTGACGCTAAGATCCCGGACCTCAGACCCGAGGGTCATGCTGGAATGGCGAGATAACTTGGGACGTTTTATTTTGCTTCGTTTTGTGGGGTGACTCCGTGTCACAAGTGGATACAAATGATTAGTTGCTGGAGGGCTGACCTGTGTAGATTGTCCCGCATCAGTTCCATACCGACTCATTTAGCTCTATATCGACTCAGGGCTTGGCTATTGTGACGTTGGTAAGAATGATGCAAATAGAGACTGGGTAAGGGCCTGCACCGTGGGGCTTTGTCCTCTTGGAATACCCCCTTGGAATTCAGCTGCCACGCGTAAAGAAGCCCCGTGTTAGGCTACAAGTGAGGAAGGCAAAGGGGAGCCGACCCTGCAGGATGAGAGGCGAGCTTGGGGGTTCCAGGTCCTGCCAAGCTGCCAGCTGAACGCAGCTGCAGGAGGGACCTCAGCTATACCATGAACCACCTCATCGAGCCCATTGGCCCGTAGAAACATGAGGCATAACAAGTCATTGCGCCACTGTTTGGTTTGGTAAGTTTTGGGGTGGGTTGTTATGTGGCAATAGAAAACTGGAACACATAGGAAACTTTGGAGCTGGGATGGTCTTTCAGAGTTGTCTCAAAACGAGACGCAAGCGCAGGCCTTTTCATCCCCACACGGACCTGAAGGGGAGCAGAATATGCCACCCCAAACTTGGGCATGTGGATTATTTTGAGCAGAAGGCGATCCAGTCCCAGCAGACTCAGGAAAAGCTTTTTTACCTCTCCCTTAAATGCCTAAAATAATTTACATCGGGGGCCTGGCCCAGAAAGGGAGATGTTATCAGAGATAACTTCTTTTTATGTGAAATACATCTGCATGGCGGGTCATTTGATTACAGCACATCCGCTCTTCTCATCTTCCTGTGAATTTCCTTTCTCCCCTTTGAAGCCCCAGGCTCCCATCCCTTCCTTTCCTTAGCTCACGATGGCACATAAGCCTCAATTGCCTGAGTGCCTTTGAGTCTCATATTTTTATGGGGCTCCCTCCCATACGCCTGTAATTAAATTTGTTTTCTCCTGTTAATCCGTCTTATGTCAATTTAATTATCAGAGCAGCCAAAGAACCTAGAAGGTAAGAAGGGAAACATTTTCTGCCTCTACAAACCTGTCATTAAATTCATCTTGCCTCTCGGGAGGTGGCATGATCTTGGGTGAAGCAACATTTTTTTTTTTTTTTAACCAACGGCAGTTCCCAGAGATGGGCACCGCCGTGAGCACTCAGTAGCCAACACTTCTGGCATCTAAGGGAATGAGTGCTTGGATCCAGTAGAACGGTACAGCATTCACTACAGTCAGATTTCTATAGGCTTCCACTATTTTCCCATTAGTGGGATAAATGAAGGAGGCTACAGACACTTTATTTGATGTCAGGTCAAACTTCCGGCATGATGTGCTTGGCTTAAAAGAAGAGTTTAATATAAAAACACATGGTAGGTGGACCTATGAGGGTATCTCTCCTGGATTTCTGGCCCTAGGGGAGTACTTTCCCACCATAGCTGGCTGCTGTGCAGCGAGAATTGAACATCACATGTCCCAACCCTAGAAGGCCAGCCTGACTCATTTCTGTGTTCATTACAGGCTGTGGAAGTAATGATAATGAAGTCTGACCTTGGAGCAGCAAATACACAGAGAGAGGGGGACAGGGCAAGTCTGAAGAGGGTATGGGGGGGCTCTGGTAATCAGAGGAGAGTGGCATTGAGAAGGAATCTTCAGCAAAAACGTACGTATCTTTAGGGATGTTCATTGTAGCACTGTTTCTAAAAGTGAATGATTGGAGAAACTTCTTTATCCATCAGCAGGTGAACTGCCACAAGAGGAAAAGCTCATAGTGAGAACCCACCTGTGTTCATCGTCTTCCCAGCATTATATGCTTCCTGAACTAAAATCACCTAATTTTCATTCAGATATTCTGCCTTTCCTCAGGCAGCCTACTCAGGGGAAGCTAACCTCAGCCCAACCTGCGGCTGGGCCCGGGGTGGCCTAAGTCAATCAACACATGCCTTTGGTACCAATCATCGGTGGTCATGTGACCCAACGCCGTTCAATTAGAGTGAATCAAAGGACTCTCGCTTGGAATGCTGGGAAGGGCACCTGCTTGTGGGCACTCCTGCTGGATGGCTCTAGGCAATGCAACAATTTCTTTCTACCCTCTAAGGGTTTTTTTTTTTTTTTTTTTGGTTGAGACTGAGAATTAAATACCTAAGGCCCGTCAGCAGGAGAAAGGCACACAAATTTATATAAATTTTATGTGACCTGGGAACTCGTAAGGGAATGAAGACCCAAAGAAATGGTGAAAACAACTTACTCCTCCGTTAGCTTGAACAAGGCGAGACAACCGTGGAAAAATTACTAGGCTACGTGGGGAGGCTAAAGGAAGATGAGTATCTTGAAGAGGCCTGTTTGTGTAGAATTCCCCAGGTCTCAGCTGCTTGTCCTTGATAAGTGTTGCTTTCCTTCTGGTACAGGGAGGGCATCTTTCTCATGGGACTTGTTAATCTCCGGCTTTCAGAAAGAAAGGGGGAGATTAGAATGCCCTTTCTAGATCTGCTGTTATTAAAGTGCTTTTAGCTCAACCCTTAGGCCAAAGTGGCGTCTTGTGGGATGGTGTAACCGGCCACCCTTTGAGGTCTCATTTGAGCAATTCTGGAGCAGTCGTCTCAAGACTGTACTGAATGAAGGAGGCAAGGCCAAGTGGGGGAGGGGCGCAGAAAGCAAAAGGAGGGGGCTTTCCACCTGCATGCCCCCAGGGAGGTGAGGCCCAGAGAAACAGGGCCCCCCTGGCCTTTTGTCGTCAAGCCTGACTTCAGCTGGGAGTTCTGCTTTCTGGTTGTTTCAGACATTTCTCCTTTCAATGTAAATATTATTTTTAAGGAGCCTCCAGCCCAAGGCAGTCTTGGTCAGCTTAACCGCTCTCTGTGGGAATACGCAACTTTAAAGTGTTTGAAAAGAATCTGCTTCTGAGGAATTTGCATTTCCAGAACGCTTTCAATAGAGGGCCAAGCGATGGAGCCTGTGAATAAGGGCTTTCTGTGTTTGCTGTACCATGTGAACAGTACAGGAGGGATAAGAGAAAGGAGGCACATTGCATTTCCCCCCACCCCCCCCACCCCAGCAGCTGCGGCTGAGGGGGTGGGGGAAGGCTCTTTGCCAAGAACCAGTGAGGATTCTGGGATGTCCGTGTTGAGTCATCTCTTGCCTGCAGGTTTCCAGGGAGCTGGTTTGCATGAGGTAAACTCGCGACCTGATTCCCAATTCCAAGGGCCACTGTTCCTTGCTTTGCAGCCTTCTCTTGCCTCAAGGATGTGGCCTGGTGGGGAGGGGGAGGGGAGTCCTGAGTGGGGGAGGGGGAGTGTTGGGGCAGAGCCCGGCTGTTTGGGCGCCTACGTAGAATTCAGTCCCACACTCACATGGGCTCCTTTTCCAGCCCTTCTCCCTTCAGTTGGGACCAGTGGCTGCTTGGGCAGTCAGAAGACCTCCCTGTGTGGTTTGCTAATGCTCCCCTTGGCCCCACCCTCGTTCATCTTCGTTCTCTGAAGAAGCTGAGAAAGTGGTTTGTGTTCACTCTCCGGGGCTGAGAAAAAAAGCCTTGAGAAGGAAGGTCACTTTAAAGCCCCACCCACCAAGAGTCGGCCATAGGCTTCCTGCCCCCAGCTTGGGAGTCCCCCAGTTCTGGGTTCTCGGCTCACTCCGGGAAGCTCCCCCTAGAGGTCACAGTGACAAGGAAGGGGCGTTCGCCAACACTCCTTCCCACTCCTACCCCTCCCCACAGGAGTCCTTCCCCTGTGGCCTGTGGTCAGTCTGTTGGGTGTGTGGGTCCTCTTGGACGGACACAGACTAGCAGAGTGCCAGAGGAGCCCCGTGGCACCGTGAGGGTGTTGACCCAATTCTTAGCGTGGGGCCTGTAACTGTACTTGGCTCCAAAGAGCTGAGGGGTCCAGATGTGTAACTTTGAAGCCCTTTGAAGTCACTTGACGTGCATGGGACATCATTTCAGGAGAGCTTATTCTTTTTTGAAAATTAGTTTTCTTTTTTGTTTTTTCTTTTTTTTTTTAATTTTTTTAATGTTTATTTATTTTTGAGACAGAGAGAGACAGAGCATGAATGGGAAGGGTCAGAGAGAGAGGGAGACACAGAATTCAAAGCAGGCTCCAGGCTCTGAGCTGTCAACCCAGAGCCCCACGCGGGGCTCGAACCCACAGACCACGAGATCCTGACCTGAGCCGAAGTCGGACGCTTAACTGACTGAGCCACCCAGGCGCCCCTGAAAATTATTTTTCAAAGTTTTTTTATTTATTTTTGAGGGAGAGAGAGAGAGAGGAGGGGAAGCGAGCCCGATTCGGGGCTCAAACTCACAAACCATAAGATCATGACCTGAGCTGAAGTCGGACGCTCAGCCGACTGAGCCACCCAGGTGTCCTTTTTTTTTGTTTTTTTGTTTTTTTAATTTTTTTAACGTTTATTTATTTTTGAGACAGAGAGAGACAGAGCATGAATGCGGGAGGGTCAGGGAGAGGGAGACACAGAATCTGAAACAGGCTCCAGGCTCTGAGCTGTCAGCACAGAGCCCGACGCGGGGCTCGAACTCACAGACCGGGAGATCATGACCTGAGCCGAAGTCGGCCGCTTAAACGACTGAGCCACCCAGGCGTACCATAAGCAGGTGTCCTTTTTTTTTTAAGTTTTTAATTTACCTTTTAAAGCAATCTCTACACCCAAAGTGGGGCTCGAACTCATGACCCCGAGATCTAGAGTTGTGTGCTCTTCTGACTGAGCCAGCCAGGGGCCCCTCAGGTGAGCTCATTCTAAGACCAGCCTAGACACTAGACCAAGAAAAGCCCTTGCTTTTATTTCTGACATTAACCAAACAGGGTAATAAAATGGACAACACACTAATCGAACAAAAGAGCCTCCGTATGTGGCTTCCTTCCCCTAGAAAAATGTTACCCTATACACTACTCTTTCTTCTTCTCTCCCCATTCCTTCTTTTTTCTCTCCCTCTCTGCTTCACTCTCTCCCTTTCTTTCAATCCATACAAAGTATTGACTCTTTCTGTATGCCAGCCACTGGCATTGCCAGGAACTGGCAGTATACTTGTGAACAATAAAGAGATCCTTGGCCAGCACATCTTCCGGCTAGAGGCAGGACACAGGCAATAACAACACCATAAGCAATAAGTGAATTTTACAGTGTTTTATAGAGGACTGAGGGTCATGGGAATAGAGTAAGTGGGGGTTTGCAGTTCTAAGCAGCTGGTCAGGGTGGACCTCATTGAGAACATGACATTTGAGCAGAGACTCGAAGGCAAATGCAGAGAAAGAAAAACATCTTTCCCCCTGCCCGTCCAAGTTCTTGGCTGGGGCTTCTGTAACAACAACAACAAAAAAACCCCAGATTAATAAGAGAAAAGCATGCAGACTTATTTAAGTTTTATGTGATGTAGAAGATTTTATAAGGAAATCTAGACCTGAAGAAGTGGTTATACCTGAGCCTTTCAATGCCAGGTTGATGAAGAATGAAAAGTTGTAGGAAAATGCGATAGGACAGCTGTCTTGGAGATAAGGCTTATTATTTTTTTTCTTGTAGGTGTAGAGAAGCCATCTCTCACCTGAGGGTCTATGACCTACTTGAGGGGAAGGTCACAGAGTCCTTCCTGCACCTGCTGTTTTTCAAATTCCTTCGGCTCAGATAGCCATGCGCTATGGAGAAGAGCGTGCCAGGCACAGAAACCAGCCAACACAAAGGCCTAGTGCCTGGCTCTGGGGAGATACAGCAAGGAGGTCTCCCTAGCTGGAGCGCAGTAGGTGGGGCATAACAGGACATTTGGTCAGAGAGGGAGGGGCCTTGGAAAGACCTCAACTGGAGGATTTTTAAAACACTTAAAATTTAAAGAATATATTTTTATAAAAATGTTTATTTTTGAGAGTGAGAGGGAAAGCGGGCATGAGCAGGGGAGGGGCGGGGGGGGGGGGGCGGAGACAGAGAATCTGAAGTAGGCTCTGTACTGTCAGCACAGAACCCAACATGGGGCTCGAAGCCACGAATCATGAGATCATGACCTGAGCCGAAATCAAGAGTCAGGCAGCCAGCCGGGCGCCCCAAAGTGTCTCTTCTTGACCTAATTGTAGCCAGGCTTATCTGGCCCAGACCTGGGCCTGCTTCATCTGGTTTTAGTGGGAATCCTGCTGGGTCAGTTTACAGAATCCTTGGTATCTAACTATCCTTGATATCTGATCAAAATCCTCACCCATCTCAATATCTTTCACCCTGGCTTGCCTACAGCAAGAATCCTGTCGAGTTGGTTAAGCCAGAATTGCCCCTTACCCTATGTTTCCTCTTAGTGATTTTCTGCCCATTGACCCCACCCTGCTCCTTGACTATAAATCCCCCCTTGTCCCTATGTTCAGAACGGAGCTCAGTTCTACACTGAGGTCCCTCTTCCCCTATTGCAATGTTTCCAGAATAAAACGTGCCCTCACTGCTTTAACTTCTGTCTGGCTCTGGTCCTCTTGCAACACAAAAGTAGAGTGAAGAAGATGATAAACTCAGCGTGAACCAATCACACGGGTTCCACAGTGAGCAGCTCACGTCCACCTTGTTTCATCCGTATCTCCATTTCCCGTGTCCCGCATCATTTCATCCCTAAGTATTTCTATGTGTATCTCTGAGGAGGACGTCTTTTAAGCTGAACATAAAGTCATTTTCACACCTACAAATTTACAATAATTCCTTACTGTAATTAAATATCCCGTCCTTAGGTCATTAGAGGGTGTTTTGCGGAGGGATAATGTGCTCTAATTTACTTCCTTAAATGGTCAGATTGTGTGGTATACTCTGGTACAGGAGGGTCAGATGGCACAGCCACTTTGGGAGTGTGGCAGTTTCTTTTCAGGTTAACCATGGGCCTACCTTTGGACGCAGGAATTTCATTCCTAGGTATACACCAAAGAGAAAGGGAAACTTTAGCCCACCAAAAGAATCACACAAACATATTCGTAGCAACTTTATTTTAAAATCCCCAAACTGGAGGGGCGCCTGGGTGACTCTGTCGGTTGAGCGTCCGACTTCAGCTCAAGGTCATGATCTCGCAGTTTGTGAGTTTGAGCCCCACATCGGGCTTTGTGCTGACAGCTCAGAGCCTGGAGCTTGCTTCGGATTCTGTGTCTCCCTCTCTCTCTGCCCCTCCCCCGCTCATGCTCTCTCTCTCTCTCTCTCTCTCTCTCTCTCTCTCTCTCTCTCTGTCAAAAATAAATGAACACTAAAAAAAATTTTTTTTTAAAAATCTCCAAACTGGAAACCATCTGAATGCCCATTAATGGGCAAGGAGATAAACACATTGTGGCATGGTCACACATGGAAATACCCAGAAAGAGAAAGGAATAGATTATTGATATATACAAGACTATGAATCAGGTTCAAAACATTGAGCAAAGGAAGCCTGATACAAGTGTGTGTGCTGGTTGATTCCACTTATATGAGTTTCCAGAACAGGCAAAACTATGTGTCTGTCTGTCGGTGGGTGTAGAAATCAAACCAGTGGTTGTCTTGGGTGAAGGGGACATGAATATTGACTAGAGAGGGGCTGGTAGATGGGGAGACTTGGGGGTAAAGTTTGAAGACAGAAGAGTATCAGGGAGATGTGCAGTGATTCAATCCCCGCCAGCACTGAAGCCTACTTGGAATTCGAGGTCATAAATTTAGAGTAATTCCAGGAGGCATGGTTGTATTTGACCAAGTCCCGCTGGACGTGCACCAGAGATGGAGAACTGGTTTTTGAACCAGGATGTGGTTTTGCTAAGTGAGTAAGAGGAAGAAAGTGGGCAAATCGGTTCCTAAGCCCACTAGAACAAGACTTTCCTTTTGCTTCTTCCCACAGAGAAAGCAACACCGCCCCCACCATATGCGCGAAACACAAATCCCCCCGAAGTGCAACGTAGACCCCAAAAGTTCCTCCAACCCACTTCTCCTGGTCAGCTCTGCCCAGCTTCAGGGGCTCGCCCGGGGGGCCTGCTGGGCTCTTTGAGCTACAGTAGCTTTGGGATTCTTCCACACGCACTACCTCCTTCAAGATCCCTTATCAGCTCATCAAAACACCTCCTACCACATCTGCAGAATAGAGCACCAGAGGGTAAATCTAAATCCCAGTGGCATTCTGCAGCCGACTTCAATCCACACAGGCGTCCCGGGTATCCTCGGATTTCCCAGAACAAGGTACAAGCAGCTCACCCTTGACCACTGGAGGTGGGCAGGCAAGAGAAAGGCAGAAAAAGTGGAAGAGGGAGGAAGAGAAAGGTAAAAAAGGGAACACAATCCCAGGGGTTCAGCATCTTCATGGAGCTGGCCCACCCAGACCTTTCATCCTGAGTCTAATGCAAGACAAGCCGATTGTCCAATTCATCCATTTTATGTACTCCTTTTTTTAATGTTTATTTTTGAGAGAGAGAGAGAGAGAGAGAGCGCGCATGCACACAAGTGGGGGAGGGGCAGAGAGCGAGAGAGGGAGACACAGTATCCGAAGCAGGCTCCAGGCTCCGAGCCGTCAGCACAGAGCCTGATGTGGGGCTCGAACCCACGAACTGTGAGATGATGACCTGAGCCGAAGTCAGATGCTCAACTACCGATCCTCCCTGGTGCCCCTATTTTATGTTCTTCTTAAGTGGGATCAGTCGCCCCGGATTCGAACAGAACTCCTTAGCTCTCAATCTCCTGGAGGAGTTTGAGCCTGGATCCCTTGCTTCAGCCCTGCAGCTAAGACCAACTGGCCTTCTTCCTTGGATACTTCCCTCCTTGGCAGCCAACAATGCAACACTCCCAGTAAGGAGGTACCTTAAGACTTCTTAGCCCCAGTCCTTTTGCCAGCTCATGGCTCAGTTCCCTGACTTTGGCCAGGAACGTATCATGAATCGTTTTTACAAGGGCACTTTGCCAACTCAAATTCCTGCTCCGAGTCTCCATGACTGGCTGTGTGAGGTGTCGTGAGAGTATAGTATCTGCATGTTATTAATGTGTATGCTGTCGCTGCCTATACCGAGGAGCGCTGGCTGGGGAGAAAAGGTCTTCCAGAATCTTCCAGTGAAGGCAGAACTCGCAGCAGCAGCGTGAAAAGCTATCTTACCTCTACGGGCTACCAGCAGCCACAGGCCTGATTTACTGCCCTGCCAAACATAGCATTGAGCCTGGGACCTCAGAGGAGATGGAAGGGGCTGCCCTTGGGTGTTCCACCTCAGTTTTACGACTGGACTTGTCATTTTGGTTCCCTGCATCCTGCTTACTCATTCTACCTGTAGCCCACCAGGTTTCGTGGCCAGTGGGAGAGTGGTTGTCCTCTGGAGGGTAGGGTGGGAAGGAGGAGGACCAGAGAAGTATCTGAAAAGCTCGGGACCTTTCAGTTGGTCCTAGCACCTGGCGCCAGTTAGCTGGGTGGGCCAGATGGGCAGCTGCAGGGGGCTCGGGCAGCCTGGACTTGGCTCTTCACCTCTTGTAGCCTCTTCTGGTGTACCTCTTCCGCCCTCAGAAGGACTGCTGCAACGGGATAAGACCCGACTTTCTTAGGAATAGCCAGTCTGTGGTCTAGAGACCACAGTCAGAGCCAAGGTCTGAATCTAGCCTGGTGAAGATGCCAGACCCACAGGCCCAGCCTCAGCCAGGCTGTCCCCAAACTCACAGCCACGGTAGCCTTAGCTCTTGCACTGTGGTCAGAAGTATACTTGGCCACGCTTCTTTCTAGCTCTCCTCTTCCCTCTCCAAAGCACCTGTTGGGGCTGTTGCTCGAAATTGGTGGTAATTAAAATAGTTCAATCCAACCATCACTGTAAGCCACTCTGAATGCAATGGCCTAACCCAAATCTCAGCTTATCAAAAAATGGTCCCAGTGGGGGCAGGCTTATTCATTCATGAGATTCTATTATGTGCCAGGAAGGATTCGAGAGAGGAAAAACAGCTGGTGTCTGCCTCCAGGACCTAACAAATAGAGGGAAGAGGGTATGTCCTACAGGAAATACCAACAGAATAGAACATACCAACATCCCCCCATTACTTGGGGGATGCTTGGCATGTGACCGTTTATCATGCATGGTTTCTACTCTTCGAGAGTGATGCCTATGGTCCGTGACCAGTACCGTGAGACCCAATGCAAGGGCAGTGTACTACCAGAGTATCCACGGATGAGCCCTGGTGGCAGTGATTGCCAAAGAGAATGCTATTGACATTTTGGGTGGGATAACTCTTTGTTGTGTGGGACTGTCCTGTGCTTTGCATTCTCAGCCTTCATCGCTAACAGCCTATAGTATCCCCCAGTCATGATGACAGCCAGTCACATTTCCCACAGGTGGGAGGGTGGGACTGCCCAGGTCACCACTGCCCTGAGGAATCCAAATACCATGGGTCCGTGGCTCAAGGCAACTGTGAATTCTTGACTCCTAGCGACTCAGGCATTCATCCTGGTGAAATGGTGGCGGTGGAGGGGAAGGGGGCAGCAGTGGAGGGCAGCACTAGAGCTCTGGTCACAGGCTCAAAACCATCTGGAGTGGAAAGCTGTGGTTTTTAGCTGCCTGGCATGGGTTCCCACTTCTTTGAGTAACAGGTTACCAAAATTATCATTTGGCCTCTTCCCTGCCGTCAGTCCTCAGACCTTCCGTGGGGTTGACCCTCAGTTCCAAAGGTGGTTGTAGCCTGGCCAGTCAGAGCGTTGCCTTCCCCTGGGCAGAGCATGGGTTCCAGGAGGGACACAGGACCTGATCTGAGGCTGATCAGAGCCCTTTTGCTGCTGGGAAACAGACCACCTTCCCTGCCAGACTTGACCTTCAGAGGCTGGGGGGCTGTTGCTGCTGCAGCCGTCAGGCCCCCTGCCTGAAGATAGGTGACCCTGCAAAAGCAGAAACAGGTTTGGGGGCACGGTCTGCACCCCCGGAACCAGCCACATCTGCACTGGAATTTCCCTCTTGACGGGAGCCAATACATCCCCGTCTTGTTCAGGTCAGGTTGGGTGAGGTTGTCTGACGGGGACAACGAAAAGGGACTGATTAATATGCCGGGAAAAGGAGCTGAGTGTCTTCAGTCAGAGGAGCCAGGCTGACCAGGGGCCCCAGTCCTCGGCACCAGATCTATGCCCCCTTCATGCTGACCCTCAGGACAGGACTATAGCGTGACCCTGCCCCAGCCTGGAAGTCTGCATTCTTCTTGGGGGGGCTGCTTCCCAGAGGAGGTGACTCTCAGTCCAGGGGTAGGGACCCTCTCCCAGCCTATCAGTCAGTGCCTGTTTAGGAAAGGAAATCCCAGGATGGGGAGGTGACGAGTGGGCTGCAGGGTTCCTTGGGACTGGCCCGGCCCACCTGGCCCAGTCCTGCCTTCCCTGTTACAGGTAGGCTGGCTCCCTGCCCGCTCACATACCCTGGTCATTACTGAGGGCTTCAGTGCATTCTGGACTCCCAAGGGCAGCCATCTGCCTTCTTTGCCTGGGAGCTTCATCTCTGGAGCGGAGGAAAGTCCTGGAAGAAAGAACCATCTCCCTTCCAGCAGCCCTTAACTGAGGACCAATGGGACGGGTGTCTAAACATCCAGCTTTCCTGCCTCCAGTGGGATTATTCTGAGGTATATGGTCTGTCTCCCATCGTTGCCCCAGCAGAACTGGGTAGGCCTCAGTTGTCCTCAGGGGCCACCGCACCTGAATGGACTGTCATCTCTTCCCTGTTTCACACCCCTCTCCCGTACTCCCGCTTTGAACTGAGACCTCTGCCTCAGCTGCTCAAGCCCCACCAGCCTCTGGCGGGTGTGGCTAAGTCCTCCGAGAGGGCACAAGACTGCAAGTGGTGACTGGCCCTGACCCCGCGTGTCCCCCATCACAGGTGAAGCTAAATGAAGCCACCTCCCAGAGACAGAGTGTCCCCAGGCACAGGGCCCCTGTTCCCCAAGGCGCAGGCCTGGAAGGGGGCCAGCACATTCCTCCTGTTCCCCTAACCGGGATTACCACTTGATGGAAGTGCAGTTGACTGTGTTAGGTATTGAATTAAGTTCTAGAATTCTTGTTTTTAGGTTGGGAAACTCAGAAACAGTTTGCTCTGAATGTGCAGAGAAAGTTGCCCTCCCCCCACCCCCACCATCGGGTCTGTGGCCCCAACAGGAAACTGCAGGATCCCACCCTCATTGCCTGGGGCTCTCAAAGTCATCCCAAACCCGTCTCCCAACACACTTGCCAAGTCGAACTTTGTGTCTCTGGGTAAAACACACTCATGAAACAGAATTTTTTTTTTTTTGTTCTATTTTGGTGACAAGAGAGATCCTTGATGGAAACTGGATCTGTAAGAAAAATGAGGATAGAGCCATTAGCTTGGACAATATTCCATGACCTTGGAATTTTGGTGGCTTCCCAGTTTTACCACCCCATGGGTGAAGGTTCAGCAGCTAAGATCCTCTTGTGGAAAAATAAATGATTTAGGATTCAAATTTCTGTCATTGTCTTGTCAACTAGTTTCATCTAAACGCAGCCACTTAGAGCCTGGTGTTCCCTTTAGGCTATAACGCACTTATGCAAAGTTCTTGGCAGGTACTTGGCTCAGTCAACATTGGCGCCTTCTTTTCCTGTCCCTTCTCCCAGGGCTCCCAGCAGCTACGATAGAGCCTCATGGCCCCCAAGCTGGATTGTGGCAATGAATTTTACTATGCTCAGTGCCCAAAAGGAGAGGGGAAACAGCCCTTTGCTTGTAGTGTCTCATCATTCTTGGAGGGATGCTAAGAGAGGGGCTTCCCACGCTTTAAGAAGGAGGATTCTAGAAACACCTTTTCCCAGAGAGGAGGCTTTGTCACTGTCATTAGATGGTTCTATAGTCTATGGACTAAGAAGGACACCAAACTCTCTATTTCCCTTCCACTGTGTCTCATTGCTGAGCCTATGGAACCCAGGATGACTCAGTGTAACCCCCATGCACACACACACACACACACACACACACACACACACCGACTTTCATATAACCTCAGGGTCGCTTTCAGTGGCTGAAGCACTTGTCCAAGCCAACAGATCCGCATTGAGAGTTCATTCTGCGCTTGGCTCCCATATCACCTTCTAAAAACATTCCTACCTATTGTAGTGGGTGCTTTCCCTTAGGAAAGGGAAGCACATGTCTGTCTGTCCACACTTCGTGGACAAGCAGAAAGGTAGCGGCAGGGTCCTTATGATCAGAGGTCCCAGCCCTGCTCAGCCCCTTCCATTGAGATTCTTGTCTCCTTGCTGCCTTTCCCTACCTGTGGACACCGCTTGTTGACCTGAACCTATCTGTTCTGCTTATCTCTGAGAACTTACAGGGACCCTGCATACTTGCTTGACCCAGAGCAGACCCACAGTAGGTGTCTTGTCCATAGGCACCTTCCTTCACTAGCAGACTTCTAAACGACCTCTTCCTGGCCTCAGTTCCTGGCTCTCTGCTCTATTTATGCCTTCTCCCCGAGTCATCTTAGCCACCGCCTGTGGCTGTGTATCTCAGCTATTTCTAATCACTCCTACGCTTAGAGCTAAGACTGGGCTTTTCCGCTGACTTCCATATATCCATCTGCCTATGTGACATGCCCATTTGGTTGTCCAACATCTTAACAGTAACAACGAACAGAACTCTTGATTACTGCCCCCTCCTGTGCCTTGTGCCTCTGGCAATGGCACCTCAAGGACTCCTTGAGGCTTCCTTTCCCTCATCGCTTCATTCAATCTATCAGCAAGACTTGCTGGTTCTATATCCCTAAGAGCCATCACCCTGTTCCAAGTGTCATCTTTGCCTGCCTGGAGTAGTGCAAACAATTCTGATCTCGTCCTCCTCCCCCTTTTCCATTCTCTATTCGACAGGACCTGCAATTATTTTGAAATCTAAATCAGCAGCTTGAGAGACTTCCCTCTGAGGGGAGGATGAATGAACGAGTATATGTAAAGGACCCGGAACAGTGCCTGCACACAGGAAGTGCTATATAAGAATTTGCTCTTGCCCTGCTTCTGGGGCTTCCAACCCATCTGGAACACAAGAGAAATCTTCGAGGCCCTGCCTGACCTTGGTCCCTCCAGTGGCATCTTGGCTTCAGCCATACTGGCCTCTTGTCTGGCCCCCAAAACGTGTGAGGCTCCTTCCTGCCTCAGGACTATTGAATTTGCTATTCTGTCTGTAAGAACACAGACATATTTGCATAGTCTGGCTCTTTCTGGCATGTGTGCTTCAGTTCAGAGAAGCCTTTACAGACCAGCCTGTTCCCAGGAGCAACCCCCCCGCCCCGATCATTCTGACCTTCTCTGTTCTTTATCAGATCAACTTTATGTCTCTATTTCCTTCCTAACATTTGCCACACAATCAAGAGATCTTGTTTATTCGTTCACTTGTCAATTGTCTGTCTGTGCCCTCTAGGATGCAGGCTCCACCAGGGGAGGGCTTTTGTACATCTTGGTTTACTCCTATAGCACAGGGTACATACCCAAGGAATATTTAATGAATGAATGCATTATTTAATTAATGAACACTCTTTCCCCCCATCTGCACTCTGCCTTCTAGCTTGGATGTCAGGTAAGCATTTGTGTCTCCCTGTGAATTATTGTCCCCTGTTCCCCTCTCTTGGGGGCCTTGACCCACCTAGATGCACTGACTTTACCAGACCTCAAAGTCCCAAGCCTAGCCGTCGGCTGTTGGTGGACCTTGGTGTCATCAAGTCTCACCGTACCCGGTGTGGTGCTGGGCACATGGTCAGTACTGACATGTCACAGCCGTGCTGCCCCACTTGCCTGTTGACAGAGTTCGCAGGGGCTCTTGTGGGGGACAGTGGGAAGTCAGAGTGGGAGACACTGTGCTTGACTAGTGTCCAGGAACTGTCACTGCAACCTCTAGGCTTCCAGAAAGGCCTCTCCTGCCCCCTGCTGGTGGTGCCATAATCAGACCCTCAGACTCACAGTGTCTACTCAATGATGGGATATGACCCTGTAGCACAGGCTCGGACAGAAGCAGGTCTGGAAGAAGCTAGGCCTGCTGAGGTCGGTTAAAACGCATTTCAAGTACCCCAATGCCATCCCAGTGCTGGAACAGTAATTTGACAAAAGCAGTGGGTTACGTGCAGAAAGGCCACCTCATCATGGCTGTGGGGTCTGGGAAGGACCCTGTCTCAGGCCACTCAGGGTGGGTGGCACAGCCTCCCTCTCCCTCAAGGGAAACCAGAGTGGTCGCGGGACAGCTCCGTGCAGAGAGAGGACCAGCATGTCCCTGGTCCCTGGTCGCTGGCCGGACCAGCCTGTCAGGTTGGAGACCTGTCCCTGGGCTGGTTTCGTCTGGCCCCGAGAAAGCTGCACCCTAGCCCTGCATCCAGGCACCGGGCCCACCCTGAGAGGACATAAGGAGTTACCCCTCGGAGCAGAAGAAAGCTGGGTGAAGTTCGTGCACTGCGTGCGTTTCTAAGTGACGTCCGCGATTTAGGGCCCACCAGCCACTTGAACCCCCACCCCCAACACACTCGGGGCTTCAGTCTCTGGGGTCTTGTTGACTCTGCCACTGATTCACTCTCAGGCCCTGGGGGAGTGACCTCCTCCAGACCCGGGGCGGGTTTCCATTCCTCTCCCGTCCTCTCCATTTCCCCCTCCCGGCCACCTTCTCTTCCCCTCCTTGCCATCAACCATCTCCTTCCTCCCCTCCCTGCACCCTCCGCGCAGGGCTCAGCACTGTGTGAAGTGCAGTATATACGATGCTTCACATTAAGTAACTGGAGTCCCTGCCATTCCTGGGGTCTCTCAACTCCGGTTAAAGTGGAAGACAGCGTCTCAGTGTGGCGCTGCCTGTCTCAACATCCAACACCTGTCCTTGGAGCACACAGGGCACTGCCTTGAAAGCGGAGGCTTTCTCAGGTATCCTTATCGGCTAGAATTCCATGACATTTTGGATGTATATTTACTGTGTAGTCTTTTTATGGAAAGGGATAGGATTTTCCATTTATGGCCAGAACTAAATTTCCCTTGAAAATAAATGCGTGGGAGTTAAAAAGAAAGCTAATTAAAAAAAAAAAAAAGAGTAAGTGATATTACAGATGTCAACCCAGTGAGAGGGATACTATCATTACCTCCGTTTAACAAAAAGAAAAATGAGGTGTCAGGAGTTAAGGAACTTGTCCCAGGCTCCAGAGATCCTGGGTGTGGAACGGGATCTGACGTTAAACTTGCGTGCCTCGAGGGACAGAACCCAAGCTGACACCGTGGGCCCTGTTGTAAGGAGCCTCTAGAACAAAATGGCTCAAGGGCATTCTTCAGACTGCCGGTCACCATCTACCCATCCCCTGTGACCCGCCTGGCATGTCTGAACATCCCCTCAGTGCATCCTCAAAACCATCGCCCTTGGAGGCCGTCACTAGTCCCCCTACGTTAGCCATGGCGTGGCTCTCACAGAAGTTAAGTGATGCGTCCCCTAAGACCCAGCCACCAGGGAGCAGAGTCAGGCCTGGGACCTACTCCAAAGCCTGCATGTTTCCAACCACCCCCATGGTGGTAGGGGTAACAAGACCCGCCACCTGGCCACCTTATCTTACATTCCAATAATCTTGAGAAGAAGGCCCCACGGTCTTCCCTGTTTCTAGATGGGGAAATAGAGCCTCTTGGTGGCTCTGGAATTTCATGAAACTTAAGGTGCATCCACAATAGTCCCTCGATCAGGCAGCAGAGCCCCTGAGCAGCTGGTGAGTTTACTGTCTGGGTCGGGCTTTTGAGATACTTTGAGCATCTGTTCCCACCTCGTGCCCTGCTGTGGCCACTCCCTGTCCATTCTGGGGACGGTGGAGGTCTGGGGGTGGGTGGAGAAGCTGCCATTACCACCCGACCAGCATTAGCAGGCGTTCACTGCAATGGGGACTTGGCACTGGGGACAACTGTGGGTGCTCCTGGTGCCCACCCAGATCCCCACCAGCTCTGTGGTGTAACTCACGCGCCAAAGCTCCCCTGGGGTCAAGCTGAAGCTGGACTCCCCGCTGAGACCTCCTCCTCGCTCTACTCTTTCCTCTGTCCTCTTACCTCCCTCACTCCCTTTTTCCTCCACAAATCCTGTGCACCCAAATCCCTGTTTCAGGCTCTGCCCCTAGGAGCCTGGCTAGGAACCTCTGCTCCACGTCTCCCATTTCCTCCTGTCTGGTATCCCAGGCCAGTGGGGGTTGGGGGAACCTTGGTTTGACAATCCCAGTAATGGGTCTGGCATTGTCCAAGAGCTTCGGGGCTGCTTGACAAAGCCAGGTGACCTTGAATCCAGGAAGAGTCCCTCGGTTCTTAAGCTTTCCCTGAGAGGCTGGGGGCTTGGTCCACCCATAAATTCCCCCTTTATTCAGAGAAGGAGAGACACTCCCTCGGCCCGGTCCTGCAGGGACGGCGGCTCGGTGGCTTGAGGACCAGCTCTGCAAGGGGGAGCGGGCACAGAGGGGGTCCACGTACCTGCCGGGCCGCGGGCCTGGGGTTTGTTCACAAGGATTCAGTGATGTAACAGGCAGCCCCCAGGGCTCCCAGAGCCACAGCGGCAGGCCCGAGAGCTTGGAGCACGTGAATTACGATGAGTGGAGTGTTTTCTTGCAGGTTCTCTGTAGAGCGAAACAGAAAGCCCACAGGTTGGGGGAAGCTGGGACTCTAGGGCCCTCTACAGGCAGAGAAAGCAGAAATCGTAGGGTGGCCTCAGGATTTCAGGAACGCCTTCTCCCCGTGACCGAGCCTCCTCTCAGGGGGACACAATTCCGCCCACCCCTTCCAATAAATCCCTGTCGCGAGAGTCCCTGCGTCTGAGGATGGGCTAGCCTGGGGTGCCAGCTCCCCGGGACACCCAGGGAGCAGGGTACGAAGGCGGCGAAGGCCGCGGTGTGCCAGGCCCCGTGCCAAGCATCTCACACCCAGCGTCTTCCTCGAGCCTGACAACCACCATGTGAAGCGGGGTGTGTCACGTGACCCCATTTTGGAGGTGAGGAATCCGAGGAAACAACATATGACGCCCACCACACAGGCGAGGAAAACAGATGATCACGCTCCCGAGGAAGGCTTTGACAAAGTGCAGTATCCGTGTTGACATCAATCCTACTGAAGTAGAGAACCTTATTCAACGTGACTGTGTGTTTCAGGCCAAGGTCTCACATTCCACTGCACCGAGAGGCGTCACGATGATGGACGCTGGTGCTAGAATTTGAGCGGAATCAAGACTGACACGTCTTACCCCGGCCAGACTGGATCTCTGCCCCTTCCCCTCACTTGCCTAATTCTGAGCCTTTTACCTTTCCCTCTGCCACCTAGGATGCTCTGTCTTTTCATCTTAAGCCACAGAGGATCCCAAGACCCTTTTTGACTCAGCTCAGATACCAATGACACTGCAAAGTCTCCCTGGACGCTGATTTAGGAGCGAGCGCTCTTTTCCTGAAGCTCTTAGAACATCTCTAGGACAGACGTCACTTTCCGGCTTGCATCTGAGATCCTAAGGCCCATGTCTCAGCTTACCACGTAGACGGTACGGTTTTTAAGGGTAAAGTTCCCTGTTCTGGTTTCCCTCACAGGGCTTAGTATTCTATCCAGAACAGGTTTTCCCGCTTGTTGGTTTTAAAGTGATACGAATCTGTGGTTCGGCTTAGCACCAGATGGATAGGAATACTAAGTGCGTGGGAGGAAAGTCAGTAAAGGGGAGTGGTGGGCAGATCATTCCTCGACGGGGACTTACCAGGTGGTATTTTTGGCTTTACGCATGTTCTCCCAACACACCTGGGTATCCGTTTGCTTCTCGTATGTCTGAGAGATGGTGCTTTTCAAGGATGGACAGGAGAGGGGATTTGGTGGTGGAGACACCAGCCAAGAGGAGGAGCAGGATGAGGGTGAGGGGTGGGTAGGCTCTGCTTCTGGGTTGGGGGTGTGAGATCCCCAAGTGGGAAGCCGCTTCGTGGACATCGGGTGAGACCCTGAATACAGGTGCAACTACTCTGGGGCCCAGAACTGGGGGCAGATGATGAGGGCTCCCCTCCACCCAGCCCTTGCACAGAGCCCTGCACCACTGGGCAGGGGGACTGACATGTTCAGTCCATGTTTTCTGCACAGGGGTCTTCCCACGAGGGGTGGCTTTCTCCTGATGGCTCCGTGGAAGAGGAAAGGAAGGCCAGGTACCGTGGAAGACTCTAGGGGAGGCTGCCCAGCCTGGGGGCATGTCTCCTGTGGAGCTGCCGGAAGTAGCCGGAAACCGCTGAAGGAGTGGGGATCTTGCTATTACCAAGGGCACGTGTGAGTTGCAGTCAGCATCTGTCACTAAAGTCTGGGGGGTAGTGCAGATGCGGGTCAAGAACCAGAAGCTCTCAGCTGTGGTATGGGCCAGAGAAGGCGGCCAATCGCCAAACACAGCATTTAATCACAAAGCTCTGGGTGACAGGGGATTTACTAAGGGCTGTGAGGGCATAGACTCTGAGGAAGCAGTGGGCCTATGGAGAAAAGAAAAACGTGCCTCCCAAAGAAGCCATTTTCAGTAAGGAAGAAAACTGGCACCCCTCCGTGCAGGTGGGGTACCCTGGGGGTGTGGGTCTGGTCAGAAAGGGCAGGGTGCCAAACCCCAGGAACTGGCCACCCCGGGAGAGGCTTCCTTTCTGCCTGGGCTTCCCAAGAAGTAGTTACCCATGGCTGCTACTATGGTCCGGGGCAGAGCCTGACCCCAGGAATTGTGTGCCCTGAGGGTCCAGCCCCCCACGCGCTCCAGAACCTGTAGAAAGTGAGGAGGCTTGGAAATCCTCTTCCTGGCATGGTCGGCCAGGGTAGAGGAAGGAGGACATCAAAGATGCGGCTGTGACACAGGCCCAGACGACGCCAGCAAGCAGAGCTTCCGGGGCAAGCGGAACAGGAACAGAAGGCCCGCGGCCCCGCACGAGTCAGAGACCCTGGATGGACAGAGAAGGAGACAGATGAGGGACCCCCTGCCTCCAGGAGGCCGGCGGGAGCCAGGGAGACACAGGAGAGAGAGCAGGGGAAGCTGGTTGTTTTAGGGACCGGAGCTCCCTGGGGATTGCAAAATCACGCTGTTAACAGCTCACACCCGAGCAATGCTTCCTCCCTCCCCTCGTCATTATCCTCTCGTCTGTCAGGACAACCCTGCCGAGTGGAATATCGCTCGATATTCCACTGGAATATTCTCAGTTTGCAAATAGGGAAACAGAGGCTCAGAGAATATATGGGCTGTGCCCTTATAACAAGTAGATTCAAGAAGTGGGCTTCGGCTCAGGGTTGCTAACTCATTCGGCGCTCCTTCAAGAGACTTCACAGGAACGGACGGCAGCAGGGGACCGTCCGCTCGGCAAGAGGGGGCATCTGACATCGGTCCAAGGTCCATTTGCCCGGGGTTCACTGACTTATCCAGAAGCCAGCTGCTGCTCTGATTTACGGTCCTTGAGACGCCTCCCCAAACTTGTCTCCCATGTGTCCCCTGCCAAGGATCCCAGCGGAACTCGGAGATGCTGTGCTGTTACCCAAGGGGACTTCCAGGTGGATAACTCCCTCCTCGTGCAGTGACTTCAGTCCTGGCTTCTTGACCGAGCTACAGGTTCTTCTGACCAAAGCTCGGCCAGCGGTCCACCGGGCAGACTCAGCACCCTTCCTGCTTAGACCCGCCCACAACAGATACTTTTTCTGGAATGGGGAAGGAAGGGACTCTAAAGGCAACACTGGTCTTTTTTCTCTGTTAAAACAATTTTTTTAATAGGCTTTTAATTCCTGTACATGACATTTACCCCTTAAAGTTTTCAGTGGTTTCGGTCAATCAACAAAGGTGTACAACCATCATTACTGTCTAATTCCAGAACATTTTCATCTGTCCCCCAAGGAAGCCCCATAACCATTGAGCAGGCACTGCCTTTCCCCACTGCCCCGGTTCCTGGCAAGAAATTTGCCTATTCTGTACCTTTCATAAATGGAATCACACATGTGGGCTTTTGGGGGGCAAGCTTCTCTCACTTAGCCTAATGTCTTTGAGGTTTACCCGTGTGGCAGCACGTGTCAATATGTCAGATAGTATTTCATTGTATGGATACCCCTCACGTTGTTTATCCATTCATCAGGTGGTTGATATTGAGTTTTTTCCCCCCACTTCTCGACTATTATTACTGAAGCTGCTGTGAACATTCACGTACAAGTTTTTGTGTGGATGTTGTGTTTTTAATTCTCTTGGGTATGTACCTGGGAGTGGAATTGCTGGGTCACATGGTAACTTCACTTTTTTTTTTTTTTTTAAGTTTACTGATTTATTTTGAGAGACAGAGAGCATGAGCTGGGAGACAGGCAGAGAGGGAGGGAGAGAGAAAGAGAGAATCCCAAGGAGGCTCCATGCTGTCAGTGCAGAGCCCAACGCAGGGCTCGATCTCATGACCATGAGATGGTGACCTGAGCTGAAATCAAGAGTCGGTTGCTCAACTGACTGAGCCCCCCGGGTGCCCCGGTCCATCTTTCGATTATAGCCATTTTAGTGGAAGACTTGTACCTTCCTGAACTACAATGTTTTCTGCATACAAAGAGATTTGGATTTTAGAAAATGGCACCCTTTATTTAAATAAAGGCCTTTGTCCCTTATCGCCAACATTGTTTCCCACTCCGGTTCAAAGGGAGAAAATTCCTCTGGCAGAAGAAGTGTAGGGGGTCCACTGTAACCGCTGACAGATCATCACTGTTTCCTGCTCGGCCTTCTCAATAAGCAGAATCCTTTCCCCAGGGGTGAGCCACATGCATTCATCAAAAGATTTGGGGATGGAAAATTTTGCTTTCTACAGATACCAGTTCTGAAGGCCATAATCCAGAAATGTTGATGTCCGTGGTTGATGATCACAATACACATGATATATCACACTTATAACTATTTCTACATGTTAAAAATGAATTGATTCTTAGCCATGGAAATAGGATTGTTGTCACAGTGGTATGTTGGATCTGGCTCTCTCACTAAACCCCACATTTTTTTTTTTTTTTTTGTATCCACACCATCGCAGAGGAATAAGCTGCAGCCCAGAGAGCGTGGCCTGCTCAGGACCATAGAGCCACCGGCACTGGCTCACGGCGAATTCAACAAAATCCCAGAGAAGGGTGTTCTTCCTCCTGGGGAAACCACCGGACTCTTGGGACCAGAAGGTCGATCAATGTCACAGTGAAGAGCAAGGGTATTGGAATCAGAGTAGATGGAGGCTGCCCTCTCCCCGCTACTACTGCTTGCTTGAGAGTGTGTGGTTTGATTTCTTTGAGCCTCAGTTTCTCCATCTATAAAAGGGAGACGAGGATAACAGTAGCTCCTTTATAGGACCGTCAAACGGGAAGGTTAACATAGACAGCTGAGCCGAATGCTGGGTTAATACCCAGTGGCGAGAGTTAGTTACTACCACTATTAGCAAAAGTATGAACCAGCCCGTCTCCTGAACGCCACTCGAATTCCCTCTACACAATCCAAGGTTCATTCGGACCCTGGCTACCCAAGAAGACAGGGGACCACTTTTCCTAGACAGCCATTCCATTTTCAGACAGAACTAATCGTCGGAAATGTCTTCTTCGTGTTGAGCAGAAATCTGCCTGTCTACGGTGTCTTCCACAGGGAAGGCCGCCCGATTTAGCAAATAAAAATGCAGAATGCCCGTGCCATGTTAGGACACACGCTAAAAAATTATTTGTCTGTCCGAAATTCAAATTTTACTGGGTGTCCTGTATTTTATTCAGCAACCCTACTCCTGGGCGCTTAGTCAGACGTCGGAGGGCAACACGGAGCAAGTGTGCTCCCGACATTCACTTGGCAGATTTCCTCCGATGCCTTCAACCAAACCGCATACGTCAAATGGTTCTTGCTTCCCTGCCCTCTCATCCCCCATTAACCCGCACTATCTCTTTTGGACTGGACTGGGAAGCATCTTTTACAGCACACAAGGATAGTCCGACGAGGGCGGAGTATGACCACCTCCCTCGTCCTAAACCGTATATTTCTGTTAACGCATCCTTGGTTTTTATTTGTGAGCAGCCGCACGGCACTCCTGACTCCCGTTGAGCTAGTATCGTGGCAGAGCCAAGGCAAATGTCGTCGACATGTACGCGGGGCTGCCTTCTTCATTGAGACTCAGGGTGGTGGGGAATGGCGAGATCCAGGAATCCTAGTCTCTTGGGTAAACGCGAAACCCCAAACCCGCACACCCCACAAGCACAGGTCCAGGATACGTGTCAACCGACGCCACGACCCGAAATGAGCCAGCCTCTGGGGGACCCTGTGCCCACCTGATTTCCTGGATCGAGAGGATGCTTTTGTGGTAGGGTCCGGAGGCAACTGGCCCAGGGCCGGTGCAGGGGCCCGGGCTGAGGGTCTGCTTTCTGGAGCTGGGAGAGCCTGGGGTGCCGGCTGCTGGGGGATGGATCCAGAGCTGGGCTGCGGGGTGGACCCAGGGCTGGGCCGAGGGGTGGACTCCGAGCTGGCGTGCTGGGGTGTGGACTCCGAGCTGGCTTGCTGGGGTGTGGACTCCGAGCTGGCGTGCTGGGGTGTGGAGCCGCGGCGTCTGGACTCTGGCTTCTTCTTTTTGCCCTTCCTCATGGTGGGTTCTGTTCACCTACATGTGGACCTACATGGAGCTGCCTAATCTCCCGGCTCCCTCCTGGAAGGGGGCCGTTTGCCCCTGCCCTGGGGGAAGGCTCTGCGGACCTCAGCCCCACAGAGAACAGTCACCTACAGCCCTCCTGTGAGGTCACAAAAGCCGGGGGGGCTCCCGTGGCAGGGCTCTGCGGACAGCGTCCTCTGCCCACACTAGCCTGCTGCCCTCCCTCCTCCCCAGTTACTGGGATGGGCAGAAGGCACCTGCTGGGCCCTCCAGCACCTAGTTCCGCCTGGCCACAGGGCCTGTGACAACCTGGACCCCCACGGTTCTGCTACCTGAGCGCCTCCTTCGGGCCCCTCCCCGCTGGTGTGTTCGTGGGTCCCTGTGCGCTTTCTGTTTCGCTCGGAGGCACCCTGGCTGTGAAGCTCATGTGACGCTCAGCTCTGTCACCGGTTTCCACTTACCAAAACCAAACGCTTTCACCACGTGCTCTGGGAGTTTTAGGTAACTTTACCGAAGACTGGGGAGTCCGTGGATCAGCTGTCCCCCCCTCCCCCCTGCCCACTCAGGTTCTCTTAAAGTAGCTTCTCCTTTCTTCCCAAACCTGCCCCCCCTCCTGTGGGAAGGGGCAGGGGATCCCCAGCTGTAATAAGAACCCTTAGTTATGGTGAAAGACGTTCCCCTGAAAACATACCAGCTTTGTTCGAACTCATTACGCTGGCAACAACTGACTACCTCCTAAACCCCAAAGTCGTCGGGTCAATCAGGGGACTCTGAATCTTTCCTGAAGGTAAAAATATGATTTTCCTTTTAGGATGGACGCGGATAAAGCATTTTTAAAAGACAACCTGAAACGTCACACTGACTGCAACACGGGATGTGTTCAGATTAGAAGACCCTCTCTCCACTACCGATGCATCACCAGGTGGGTGCATATTCAGCTGTTAACTGTATGTTCCTAGGGGGTGAAGCCTTTGCTCCAGGACAAGGTTAAGGGCAGACATAGCCAGAAGGCACCTCCACGCAAGGCCAGAGCCAATATGAAATATGAAATGACAGAAAGTAGTTTAGGGATTCTAGAGCCTGAAAAGAACTGAAGGAAGAGAAACTGAGGTTTAGAGACGTTAAGTCACCTTCCAAGGTGACACAGCTGGTTGGAAGCATCCGACAAGGCCAAATTCTCATTCAGAGCTCTTTCATGATTTCAGAAGGCAATAGGGAATCGGATCATTATATAGGCCTTAAAGTTAATGAACTAAAAAAGGTCTTGAGAAGATTGAAGAAGAAAAAAAAAAAAAAAAGGCACCAGGGACTAGAAGTGGAAGATGGCTCAGATCGATAAAGTTGCATCGAACTTGGTTGACCCTTCGCATGAGGAGGTTCAGGGAGCAGGTAAGTAATTCCCTGAAGTCAAGAGCGATGGATCCCTCTGGGGGATTCAACTTAGAGTCAGAGACTGGAAACCCGGGTCAGGGACCCCGTCCAGATAAAGCAGACAGGTCAAGAACTCCTAAGGCACTCATCTCTGCAGTATTCAATTTTCAGACACCAGTGGGCTTTTGCCTGGGGTTTCCACCTGGCTTAACCCGGGGTTTCTCAACCTCAGCCCTACTGATATTTTGGCTCAGATAATTCTCCTGTGTGTTGGAGAAGTTTAGCAGCATCCTTGGCCTCTGCCAAGAGATGCCCGTAGCATGTCCCCCTGCCCCCCCCCCCCCCCGCCCCAAGTTGTGGCCACCAAAATGTCTACAGACAATGCTAAATGTCTCCGGTGTGTGCGTGTGTGTGTGAAAATTGCCCCTGGTTGAGAACCACCGGTTTAAATGAATTAGATAAGGCAAACTCATGTGGGTAGTATTTCCTGGTAGATGAAAGAAACGTGCCATGTCATACCGAGGGGCCAAGTGGCACAGAAAAGAAGTCCCTGTTCCCGGGGAGAGTGATGGAGGAAACAGAGGAGTGAGAGGTTTACGGCGCGAGAAAATACTGGTGCGTTCTTTAAGCAAGAAGCAGGGAGACAGTGCCTGTAGAGTGAGGCTGGCCCAGAGGGACGAGGAAGAATGGCATTGCAGGACTTTGCTAGAAGGTCTTCCGTGGCCCCCTCTGCCTTCTGGCTGGAGCACAAGGTCCTGGCAGGGAGTCTGACTTCTCTAGAACACAGTCACAGACCAGTGTCCCAGGCTCATTGACCTTGTCCAGCCCTTGGCAGCTGCGAGCGTGGAGGCCTGCTTCCCTGCATGTATGAAAGCCCTTCCCCTCCATCAGACCTCTCTCCCTTTCTGTCCCATCTTCCAGATCCATCCCAAGTGGACCCCTCTCCTCCTACAGCCTTTCTCGAGATCCCTACCTGGAAGTGACCCCTCCCTTTCCAAGCCCTAGATCATTCATATACTGCGTGGAGTTAGGATGACGTTTCTCCTGTCTTTTCACGTGGTCCCTGCTCACAGGCAGTGAATGCCCTGGAGGGCCAAAGACCAGAGAAGAAACTCAACACAAGCTGCTTGAAGGCGACGGTAGGAGGAAAAAGAAAGCAGGAAATCATTGCAAGCAGGGTGGGCATGGACGATGGGGGACAAGGCACTCACAGACTGCATCACCATGGGGTTCTTTTCAAGGACGGACTGGGGCTTTCTGGCCTTGGCTGAGGACCACCCAACAGTCTGAGCTCTCCTCCCGGACATGGCAGCCATGGGGCAACCTCATGGACTATTCAGGAAAGTGAGAAAGATGGAGTCTATGGGGGATGCGAGGTCAGGCAGTCAGGATACAGTTCCGAGGGTGTTAAAATCCACACCCAGTGATCCTGGCCCTCTGGCTGTGTCCAGGGCACGAGAGCAAGCGTGTCAATATTTGTCCTGAAGCTAGTGTCGTAGAGTTGGATGAGACCTCAGACACCAACTGACCCTTGGACCCCACATGTCAGGAGGGCAACTCGTCCTCAGAGGAGACAGCTTGCTCTGGTCACCAAGTGGGAAGGTGGCAGAGGCTTGAACAACTGGACATTGGACCACCCTGCCCAGAGCACTTCTTTCTTCCCTGCTGCTGCCTCTGGAGGGGACTTCAGAGACAGAAGGCACTTGGTGCTCATTTCTGAGCCCCCTGTCCAGGGCCCTAGACCCGCAGATTGACCCTCTGGGCCCACAGGCCTGGATTCCTTGATAGGAAAGCTCTCAAGGGCTGAATAAGAATCGCGCAGTCGGCCAGCTACTCTGACATAGCACCTCTTCCGGAATACAATTGCGAGCCTAAGACGCAAAAAGCCCTTAGTACAGTGCCTGGTTCACAGTAGGCAGTTTTTACCGTAAATTGTGATTTCTTTGGAGAAGAAACCCACAGAACCAAGCAAAAAATAAGTGGATGTGAAGAGGAAGGTGTGGGCCCAGGTCCTACAAACTCCCAAACCTGTACCTTGCAAAAAAGTGTGATTTGGAGTACGGGGCAAGGGGGCAAGGGGGCAAGGGGTAGGGTGGGTGGGTGCAAGTGTAACTCTACAAATTAAATAAATTCGAACATTTTTGACCGGAGATCGCCCCGTGAGCACACCTGGGGTGAGAAATCTAATCAATCTGCACCCAGAGTGGTGCAGGTAGGGCCACGAGGAGAGGGGCCGTGACATCGGGGATTTGCCCACCACACTGGACCAGTACGGCACTCCCTCCGTCCTTGCAGTTTCCCACACCCCCGCTTTCGGGCCCCTCACCATCCGTCTGGGTCTCCCGATGCGCTAGGGGGACGCAGCCCCGCGCTCGGCTGGGCTGCCGGCGCGCGGGACGCCCAGGCTGCACTCGGGGCGGCTCGGGCTGAACACCGCCGTGTGCACCTCCACGGTGGGGCGGTGCGGCGCGAAGGCGCTGCAAAGCAGGGTCTCCATGGGGCGTCGCGCCTCTTCCTCCTCTTCGGGCCGCGGCTGCACGACGATTCCGACGAGCGCGGCGAGCGGCTGGCGATCCCGCGCGTGCACCTGCTGCAGGAGCAGCCGCAGCCGCCGCAGGTTGGAGCGCAGCGGCCGACGGGCAGCACAGCCCGGCTCCGGCGCCTCCCGCGGCTGGCAAGGCTCCCGGCATCCCGGCGCCGGCTCCTCCACCGCCTCGGAACCACAGGTCCCGGCCAGAGCCCGAGCCGTCACGGGCTCGCACGGGTCTGCGGTCTTGCACCTGGGGCGTGGCCTCTCCCGGGTGGGGCGCTGGCGCTCGGCGGCGGGGCAGTCGGCGGGCTTCCACGAGCTGTCGCCGGAGCGCTTGGGCCGCCGCGCGGCGCAGTTGCTGGAGCTGCTGTGCCCGCTCGTGGCTCGGGTGGACGAGGGCCGGGAGCACTGATTGGCAGGGGCCTGCTCCGGAATGTCCTGCAGGGCCAGGCAGCACTGGTCGCTCTTCCAAAGCTCGTCCAACAGCGGTATCAGGCGGTGGCCCTCGATGCACTGGGCCGCAGCCGGCTGCTGTGACTCATCCGTCCCATCGTGCGGGGCCCTGGAGGGCCCGTCCCCAGGCTCCATGTCCAGTCCGGCTCTCTTGCCCCTCCGGGCCCGGGCCTCTGTTGGTCACGGGACAAGCTGCCCTTCCCTGGAGCAGGCCACAATACCCCGGGGTCCTGCCTCTCCCTGTCCTGACCAAGGGCCTGCGCTCTCTACTTTTTGGAAATCTTTCAACACAGGGAAATTGCTGTTGCTGGCTGCTCTAAGGCCAGCTGTGTTTAGTTTCTCTGTCACTTCGTGTGACTTCGGTGTCAAAAGGGCAAAAGCCTTTACCTCGCGGATGCACCATTATGCCCCAGCCTCCAAGTAAAACAGCTTTTTGTGCACCTGGTGGACATTTAAAAAGCAGTGGACCTGGGTGCTCACTGCATCTGGGATATTTGAAAAACAGTGAGGAGCAAAGAGGCTGGTTCTAGATGGCTGAGCCTGGGAGGCGCGCCCTACGGTGGCTGGGCCCAGCTGCTCCCTGGACGATCCGGGAGCCAGGGTCCCGGTCCAAGCCTGAACTACTGGGGCTGCAGGAGATGGTTTGGGGTCTGCTTCCATCCAGTCTTCTATGTGTATGTATTAGAAAAATCTAGCCTTTCCCCCCTGTATTTCTCCTTCGCTACTCACACCAAACCGGGTTCTGACACTTCTGGTCACCAAATACATGTTTTTGTTTTTGTTTTTTTGTTGTCCCTACACTGAGCAATTCTGTGGCACCAGCTGGGAGTCCTACAATTTAACTCAGTTCTTTTTTTATTTTTTCAACGTTTACTTCTTTTGAAAGAGAGAGAGGGAGCGTGATCGCATGAGTTGGGGAGGGGCAGAGAGAGAGGGAGACAGAAGATCCAAAGCAGACTTTATGCTGACAGCAGTGAACCCCACGTGGGGCTGGAACTTGCCAACCGTGAGATCGTGACCTGAGCTGAGCCACCCAGGCGCCCCAATTTAAGTAAATTCTGACGCTATCTTCCTGGAGATGGTATCAGATCCCATAGATTAATTCCACGAGACTGTCCCCACCTCCAGCTGCCAGTTGTTACCTGTGCTTCTGACCAGTTGGCTGTAAATCTGAGTTTCCCACTGTCCCCTCCTCAGGTGTGATTGATTTGTTAGAATGGCTCAGAGAACTCGGGAAAACAGTTTACTCAATGCTTGCCAGTTTATTATAAAAGGATTTGATAAAAGACACAGATGAGTATCCAGAGGGAAGGGATGTGAAGGGCAAGGGACGTGGGAAGGGGCACGGAGCCTCCCTGCCACTTCGGGGCACACCGATCTCCCTGAACTCCCACGTGTTTCTCAACCTGAAAGTTCTCTAAACCCCAACCCTAGTGGGATTTCATGTAGGCACGATCAATGATGAACTCCGTCTCTAGCCCCTTTCCCTCTCTGGAGGTGAAAAATCTGGAAATCCCAAGCTTTTAATCATGACTTGGTCTTTCTGGTGACCTGCCTCCTTCCAGGAGCCTACCCAGAGTCACTTCATTAGAACAAAAGCCACTCCTATTACCTAGGAAATTCCAAGGGATTTAGGAGCTCAGTGTCAGGGACAGGGTCAATGACCAAATGTTAGAACAAAAAAAATGCTCTTAGTGCCCTTATGACTTAAGACATCGCAAGGGTTTCAGGAACTGGAGGCAGAGACCAATATGTATCTTACAGGGTATCAGAGGCTTGTCAAAGTGCCAGAAAAATCTTTAGCAAAACCAAAACAAAAAGCATAAAACCTCCTTCCCTGCCCTGGGGAGGTGGGACAAAGGCACTCAAGGTGGCCACAGTGACTAGAGTTCAATGGTGGGGAAGATTTTTCCCTTTGCTGATTTTTTTTTTTTTTTTTTTTTTTTTAATAAATGAGCTTTGGGTGGCTTAGTCAGTGAGCGTCCGACTCTTTAAAAAAATTTTTTTTAAGTGTTTTATTTATTTTTGAGAGAGAGAGAGAGAGAGAGAGGGAATGATTGGGGGAAGGGCAGAGAGAGAGAGGGAGACACAGAATCTGGAACAGGTTCCAGGCTCCGAGCTGTCAGCACAGAGCCCGACATGGGGCTCGAACCCATAGACCAGGAAGATCATGACCTGAGCTGAAGGCGCCCCTGAGTGTCCGACTCTTGATTTCAGCTCAGGTCACAATCCCAGGGTCGTGGGATCAAGCTCCACTTCAGGCTCTGTGCTGAGCGTGAAGCCTACTTGAGATTCTCTCTTTCTCTCTCTCTGCCCCTCCCCTGCTGGCATGCACGATCTCTCTCTCTCTAAAATGAATTCAACGAGGGGCACCTGGGTGGCTCAGTCGCTTGAGCGTCCGACTTCGGCTCAGGTCATGATCTCGCAGCTTGTGAGTTTGAGCCCCGCGTCGGGCTCTGTGCTGACGACTGAGAGCCTGGAGCCTGCTTCCGATCCTGTGTCCCTCTCTTGCTCTGCTCCTCCCCTGCTCATGGTCTGTCCCAATCTCTCTCAAGAATGAATAAAAAATTAAATGAAAAAAATGTTTAAATGAGCTTTTTTAGGTTGTTTAGAATTATTTTTAAAAATATGTAAGTTAAAGACTCTGAAAAGCAACCTGTCAACCAGAAAACCCCAGCTGGAATCCTGCCGAAAGCTGCAGGACCCCTCAGGCCTGGGAACTGGGGAAGACCAGGTAATGGCAGAAGACCCCCGCAGCTTTGCGGAAGCAGGATGGACATTGTTGGGGTCCTGGTTTTTCAGCCTTGGACCAGACACTCAGCTCCCCTTCCATCTGGACAGTGTTGGTAAGAACCTCTCCAGCCTCCTCCCTTCCCCTCAGCAAATGGAAAAGGTCAGAATTAGGGACTCATGGGTGACCCTTCCCTAGGGTGCTGGGCCGCTGTATTATAAATCGATGCGAGTTTCTTCCAGGATGCATCATACCTGTCGCCGTGCCACCCAGGTGTCTGCTATTGGACAGGTTAACCTGAGTGTGTGAATCTTAAAAAAAATTTTTTTTAATGTTTATTTTTGAGATTGAGAAGACAGTGAGAGTGGGTGACAGTCAGAGAGAGAGAGAGACAGAATCTGAAGCAGGCTCCCAGCTCTCGGCTGCCAGCATGGCTGAGCACGGGAGTCTTAGGATTTGGATCACGCTGCGAGGGAGGAGGCCCTTACCTGGGCCAGGACTTGACTCGCCCTTTCTAAACCCTCTTTTATCAAGTCCCGAACTGGGGAGTACCAGTTAGGAAGGGCTAGAGTTGAACTGAACTGTCAGGAGGGTAGGGTGCTTCGCTCTCCTGCTCTGTCCCCCATGCCTGGGGGCAAAGGCAGCCCCGGGCTGCAGGGGTGGGGGGTGGGGCCCAATGTTGTGTTTCCCGACATCAGTTCAAAGAGTCAGACAGAGGTGTCAGAGGACCTTTGCATTCACCTGTCTGACACGGAGTACTGTCCTTCAGCGCAAGGTTAAGACTCAAGGGCCACTGCCAAAGGGTCCCACCTAGGCCACATCCCTGGGCAGAGTGAAGACACAGCATGGAGAGAGGAGCAGGGAGGTGGCAGGACTCTGTGTGACCTTAGAGAGTAGGAGGATGAGGCCGGAGCCCAGTCATCCCTAACAGCCCTTCTTGGGGCTTTTTTTCTTCCCCCCGGGAGGGAGAGATCTGGCAGGAAGTGGCACTAAGGGCAGGTGCTGTATGTGCTAGTGTTAAAAAGTGGATTCTAAGACTCCTGAGCATACACTCTGAAGGGAGGCAGAATATACGACCCAAAATGCATTACTTGGGCATGTGGATTATTTTGAGCTGAAGGCAATCAAGACTCAAAGACTCAGGAAAAGCTTTTTACCTCTCTTAACTGCCTAAAAGAATTTACATGGGGGTCTGGCCCAGAAAGAGAGATATTACTAGAGATAATTTATCTGATAGACTTACCCGCATGGTGAGCTCAACATCTGATTACTAAATGTCTGCTCTTCTCATCGTCCTATGAAGTGTCTTCCTCCCCTTTGGAGACCCAGGGCCCCTGTCCCTTTTCTTAGCTCACGATGGCACATAAGCCTCGATTGCCCGACTGCCTTTGAGTCTCATGTTTTTATGGGGCTCCCGTGTGTACAGAATTAAATGTTTTTCTCCTGTGAATCTGTTGCATGTCAGTTTAATTCCTAGACCACCTAAAGAACCCAGAAGGGAAGGAGGGAAAAAGTTTCCTCCTCAACAACTTTGAACTCCTTCATGATTCATCTAAGTTGATGTAACAAATAGATCCAAGGATATATTGGCTTAGAAGTGACATTTATTTCTACTGAGCTCAGTGATCGAGAGGTGGTGGAGAGGCTCTCTGTCCCTTCAAGAGGCGGCTTCCTTTCCTGCCTCTAGGACAGCTGGCCCGGGACCCTTCATCTCCCGGACAGTGGGAGATACAAAGACAGGAGGGAGAGGAAGGAAGCATCCTTTCTAGGGCATGATTAGAAAGTTGGGTGAATCATTTCTACTCATATGCCATTGGCCAGAATTAGCTGTGTGACCATGTTGGTGGCAGGAAAGGCTGGGAGATGTGGCCTCTGCTTGAGTGGCCAGGCACCCAGTTCACCCTTCTATTACAAAAAGGAAGAAAGGGTGAGAAGATATTGAGGGACATTTAACAGACTCTCCTTTGCCTCTGGTAATAATTGCCCCCATTGACCGAGGTCCTTCCATGTGCTGGGTATAAACATGTCATCTTTACTGCGAATCGGCAATGGATAGGGCACTGTCTCCAAGTTATAGATGCAGAAACCAAGGTTCAGAGGGATTAAGTAACTTGGAGAAATTCAACTAGCTAGTGAGTTAGGTCTGGAATCTAAACCCAGACCGGACGGGCTGCAAACTGTAGGTACCTGCCAGGACCTAGTGAGTCCCATGGCATCCTGAGGCTGAGGTGGGGCTAACCGTCTGTCCTACTGGCTTCTGGAGGCTAATCTTGACTGATATAGGGTGGGGAGATAGGGAGGGAAGGGGAAGGCTGGTTGAGGAAGGGGGAGAGGAGATTACCCGGAAAAAACCCCTTCCTCCACTTGTTTTAGGCTCTCAGGTTATAAAGCCTTCTGGGTACACAGTTTTAAGGGCACAGTGAGAAAGGTTGGAAATTTCTGTTCTAACCAAATGATTAACCCTTCCTTCCTTCCTTTGAAGGTGGCAGTTTTCTTTCCTTTTTTTTCTTTAAGACGTTTTCCTTTTTAAAGAATTTTTATTTGAGAGAGAGAGGGAGATAGAGCATGTGAGCAGGGGAGGGGCAAAGAGAGAGGGAGAGAGAGAGGATCTCAAGCAGGCTCCTCACGGCCAGCGCAGAGCACAATGTGGGGCTTGAACCCACAAACCGTGAGATCGTAACCTGAGCCGAAATCAAGGGGTGGATGCTTAACCGACTGAGCCACTCAGGCTCCCCTAAGGTGGGGGGTTTTCTGACTAAAATATTTATAAAATAAAATATTTTCATAATAAGATATTGAGAAGAAAGGATTGACTATTTCAAATCTCATAAAAGCTCTCATTTCTAACTTTGAAAAGTCAGGAAGTTCCCGCTCAGATAAAAGGTTGAATCAGAGGTTTGTAAACTGAAGTGTGAGAGGTGTGTAGACGGTCCCACGCCTTGCACTCATTGGGGTCCCTTGCCTTTATGGCCGGTTGCCAAATTGAGATGCCCTATGACATTTCATTTGAGGAAGGATTCCGCTGATAATGCTTAGAAACCCCTGAAATAGATCAAATAGAGTGATGTGGGTGATTCTTATTTATTTTGAAAAATCATTTAATTATTTTAAATAGGTAAAAAGACATTGTGGCTTCTGTTTGGCTCTCCTGGATTGCTTTTTCTAGGGGAGCCAGCTGCCACCTTGTGAGGACACTCAAACAGCCTGTGGAGGGGTCCACGGGTGAGGCACTGAAGCGTCCTGCTAACAGCCACACAGGGAGCCATCTTGGAAGCTTTCGGCCCTAGGCAACCTTTCAGATGAGTGGACCCTTGGCTGATACCTTGACTGCAGCCTTGTGAAAGACCCACACTAGACTACCCAGCTAACCTCCTCACTGATAGCTGACTCTCAGAAGGGGGTGAGATAATATTGTTTTATGCCGCTAAGTTTTGTGGTAGCTTGTTACACAGCGATAAATGACTCATGTAATCACCACCCTTAATCCCTGCTCCAGTCACCTTTATGAACTTTAGGAACTTCATGACGAAGTGAACTCTTGGAGGTTATGTAATTACTCTAGGTCTGTGGTAGGCAGCATAATGGTCCCCCAAAGTTGCCCGTGTCCTAATCCCTACAACCGGTGACTTTGTTAGGTTACCTGGTAAAGGTGAATTAAAGTTTCAGATGGAATTGTGGTTGCTAGTCCCTCACTTTAAAATAGGGAGGTTATTTTGGATTACCCAGGTAGGCCTGATATAATTAAAAGGTCCTAAAAGGGAAGGAGAGGGGATGAGTCAGAGGAAGATGTGACTGTAGAAGAATGCCAGAGCATTGGCTTTAAGGATGGAGGAGAGGGGCCACGTGCCAAGGAATGTGGGCAGCATGCGGAAGCTGGAAAAGGCAAGAGAACAGTCTTAGTCATCTTCGGCTGCTATAACAAAAATATCATAGTCCAGGGGTGCTTATAAACAACAGAAATGTATTTCTCCTACTTTTGGAGGCTGGAAAGTCCAAGATCGAGCCGCCAGCGCATTCCGTGTCTGGTGAGAACCCATTTCCTGGTTCATAGACAGTCGTCATCTTGCTGTGTGGAAGGGGTGGGCCAGAGGGCTACCCTCAAGACCTAATCAAGTCACCTCCAAAAATCCCCCACCCCCAATACCATCACATCAGTGGTTGGGATTTCAACAGGTGAATTTGGGGGAACACAAGCGTTCGGTGTATGGCAGAAATGGATTTTCCTTTGAGCTTCCAGGAAGGAACACAGCACTGCCAACTTCTGCATTTTAGTCCAGTGAGACCCGTGTTGGGACTTCTAACCCACAGAAACTATAAGACAGCAAATGTGTGTTGTTCTAAGCTGCTAAGGTGTGGTAATTTGCAGCCGTAAGAAACTACTACAAAATCACATAGCCAGGGGGCACCTGGGTGGCTCAGTCAGTTAAGCATCTGACTTGGGCTCAGGTCATGATCTCACAGTTTGTGGGTTCAAGCCCCTCATCGGGCTCTGTGCCGACAGCTCAGAGCCTGGAGCTTGCTTCCGATTCTGTGTCTCCGGCTCTCTCTGCCCCTCCCCTGCTCACGCGCTCACTCTGCCTCTCTCAAAAATAAATAAGCATTAAAAAAACAAAGCCACATAGCCAGAAAGTGGCAGAGCCAGGATTCAAGTCCGGTCTGTCTAACCTGAAGCCCATTCACATACTAGACAGACTTACCTTTTCTGCCGCAGAAGGAGCTCACAAACCTGATGACTGAATTACTTGAGCTGGAAGTGTGGCAGCTGTCTTATTGTGGGGAGAGACCACGCAGGCTAATCTGGCTGTTCAGGAACCTGTAGCTACAACACAGGTCAGATCTGTTAAATTAATTCAACAAGGAAGCCATTAGACTCATGTGTCTCTAATGCTGTGGAGGCCTGTGGAGGCAAACCAAAATCTAAGCCTGTAAATGCCTCGGGATTAAGAAATCAAAATGCTAAGAACATCCAATCACAGACAGCCAACGAGGCTTTAAGCTACACTCAAAGAATTTCCTTTCTTTGCTTCTACACTTTCTCTATTTGTCTTTCCCATGGCTCTGACCAGCGAAGTGCTCCCAACCAGTTCCAGTTTGGTACTTCCCAATCTGAGTTTTGCTCAAATAAACTCAAAAATCTTAAAAGGCCTCAGTTTATCTTATAACAGATCCTAATAGCATTGTACTATCTCCCTCAAAGTGGGCGGTCACACTTTTTCCTCCTGTGGAAAAGCATCTGAAATTTGCTCATTTGGTATATACATATATATACGTGTGTGTGTGTGTGTGTGTGTGTGTGTGTGTGTGTGTGTGTATTTTAAGTAGGCCTCACGCCCATTGTGGAGCCCAGTGCAGGGCTTGAACTCACAACCCTGAGATCATGATCTGAGCTGAGGTCAAGAGTTGGATACTCAACTGACTGAGCCACGCAGGTACCCCGGTCAGCATACATTTCCTGAATGCCTGTGATGTGCAAGCATTAAGTATATTCTATGAGAACATAATGGTGGCCACGATAGGCATGAAAGTTTCTTGCCCACGTGGAGGCTGCCATCTGGTGAGGAAGTGGAAAGCTAATCTTCCCAGTAACCCTACCATGATCACCAGCCCCGCTTTGCAATCAAGGAGGCTGTTGCCGAGAGGTTAAAGGCCATGTCCAAGGCCTTGCTGCTGTTGAGTGAGGAGTGGCAGGGAGGCTTTTGACCCCACAGTCTAATTCCTGAGCCCGGGCCTTAGTGGTTCTCTGAGGAAAGGCCCGCTTGTTGCTTTCTTGGGTTGCAGAATTCCGGCTGGTACCTGCAGCAAGGGCGGAGGAAAGCGAGCCTGGTAGTGGAGTACCGGAAACCAGAGAAGGCCCAGGGCAGTCGGGCCCTTGAAAACAAGAAGAAGGTCAGGAAACTATAATTACGTCCAGATGTCAGAGTCTTATATTATGCCAGCACGGAAAACTAGGCTGTAAGAGAAACTTTGATGCTATTAAAAAAACGTTCATGGGATATTGTTAAGTGGAAAAATGAGGTTGCAAAACAGTCTACCTTATGAGCCTCTTTCTGCTTTTTTGGGTAAAAAAATGTACATATACGGATTTTAAAAAGCTGTATAAATATACTTCAATGTGTTGACTAGAGTGTAACTAGGTTATGAATATAGAGGTGCCAGGTTTAGCAAATAAAAAAAAAGGACATCCAGCTAAATTTGCACTTCAGATAAATTGAAAATTTTTAGAACAAGCAAGGCCCACGCAATTATTCATTGTTTATCCGAAATCCAAATTTAACGGGATGTCCTTTTTTTTTTTCTTTTTTTTTTTAATCTGGCAACCCTATGGGTGGGATTTTGTTTGTTTACTAGTGTGTTTCATATTAAATATACATTACTTTTGAAATAAAAAGCGGAATCAATCGGAGTCCTGCCTTGGTAAGGATTAGAGGCGCGCGGGGATTCCTGCATTGCCAAGGGCCAAGTCACCTGCGGTAGAAACTGCCCTCCCACACCGGGTCCCCGGCTTGACCGGCGACTCCCAGAGCGGGCGGAGCGACTCCGACCACCGGGTGGCGCTGCCGGGCCGCGGTCCCGGCGGCCTGGGCTCGCAGAGTCCCGGGAGGGGTAAAGCTCAACGTGCTTCCTCTGATCCAGGTGCCTTTCGGATCCAGGTGGCCCTGAGGCGTCCCCAGGGGCAGGGCCAGGAGGGGTTTCAGGAAGAGCTGGGTGCAAAGTTGGAGCTCTGCCGCCAAAGCACACCCCTCGCCTCTTTCGCCCCGGAACTGACTGTGTGGACGGATCCGCGGGCTGAACAGAGCTAGCAGCCACCTGCCTCCTCCTGGGTGCCCTG
Organism: Panthera pardus; assembly: GCF_024362965.1. NCBI lineage: Eukaryota > Metazoa > Chordata > Mammalia > Carnivora > Felidae > Panthera > Panthera pardus. The sequence continues at coordinate 8,717,559 of NW_026526655.1, forward strand.
CTCCCTTTCCTCCAACTTGACCCCACGCATCTCTCACTGACTCAGCTCCTATGCCTCTGGGGACGCAGTCCTTGCCCTGGGACGCTCAACTGGGGGCGGACTCCAGGAGAGAGGCGGGGAGGCGAATCCACGGCTCAGAGAAGGCAGGGTCTAGTTCCCAGGCAGAGAGAAATGAAGGCTATTTGGCACGTGTGTGGAGATGCTCAGAGATCGTAAATTGCTGACTAGCGGAGCTTAAGTCCACACTTAAGCATAGCATATGTTGAACAAAAAAGTTTAGTAAATGTTTTTCATTCAATCAACAAATACTCTGAGATGCTCTTTGTGCCCGTTGCTGGGCTGGGCTCTGGGGATGAGATCTCTGCCCGCCCGGAGCTTATATTTTCATAGGAGAGAGACAAACAACAAACAGGTAGAACAATACTATTGTTTCACACGGTGTTAAGCTCTAGAAGAAAAGTAAGCAAGGTAATCGATCCCAGTTAATCCTAATCTTGTTTCCTGCTGGTCCGGGCTGGCAGTGATGCAGTGGGGAGGGAGGAGCAGGAAGAGGGGGCGGGGAGAGCCACCTGCACAGCCAACAACCCTTGATTCCATCTAGAGGTCTTGAGGAGAATAGAATTCTGGGAGCTGCCAAAGTATTGGGAACTGCCTGGCTGGAAAAAGAAAGGTCCAGGAAAGAGGAGTTTAAGTGCCTGGACCTCTTTGGATAGAACAGGGCAAGGGAGAGCTTCAGGGTCAGCCCAGCCTGAAAGGGAGAGGCAGAGAGAATGAGAGGGAGAGCCAGAATCCTCAGCGATCCCCAGAAGGCCTTGGTGGGACAGGTGTTGGGGAGTGTGATGGTTAATTAATTTTATGTGTCAACTTGGCTGGGCCATAGCACCCATATGTTTGGTCAAATATTCTAGATGTTTCTGTGAATGTATTTTATTTTATTTTTATTATTATTATTTTTTAACATTTATTCAATTTTGAGAGACAGAGACAGAGCACGAGTAGGGAAGGGGCAGAGAGAGGGAGACACAGAATCCGAAGCAGGCTCCAGGCTCTGAGCTGTCAGCACAGAGCCCAACGCAGGGCTCGAACTCACAAACTGTGAGATCATGACCTGAGCTGAGTCGGACGCTCAATCAACTGAGCCACCCAGGTGCCCCTCTGTGAATGTATTTTAAAGATTGGCTTAACATTTAACTCAGTGGACTCGAGTAAAGCAGACTGTTCTCCATAATGTGGGTGGGCCTCATCCAATCAGTAGAAGGCCTTGCGACTGACCTCCCTCAAGAGAGGGGGAATTCGCCAGGAGAATGCCTTCGGACTCCAACTGCAGCATCAGGTCTTCCCTGGGTCTCCAGCCCACCCGGCAGATTTTGGATTTGCCAGCCTCCAGAATCATGTGAGCTAATCCCTTAAAACAAATCTCTCTCTTTCTATGCGTCCTGTTGGTTCTGTTTCTCTGGAGAACGCTGACTGATACAGGGAGCCCCAGGGCCCTGGCTGAGATTGGCAGACCGAGAATCTCTGAGACAGTCAACATTTGTTAAGCCTCCACTATGTGCTGAGCTCTGTCTCAGGCACCGGGCACAGTGGCTCTCTTTCATGGCTGCCGCCTATAACTCCAGAGCTGGCTGGGTGGGCCTTTGTCTGTCCTTGTCGTGGCTTTGGATGGGTATTTGGCCCCGAGGAAAGGCACTGAACCTGGGGATTGAGGTGAGAAAGCCATCTATTAACAGCTCACCCCAGAATTCCTCTTGATGGGAACAATCTCCGTTTGGGAAAATATCTGAGAGCCACTTGGATTAGTGAGACCCACAGGATGCTCACATCCTCCTCCTTCCTCTCTACGTTGCCTCAGTGACTTTATCCGGCACCTGCTCTGTCCAGCCTTGTACGGGCTGCTCTTTGGCCCATTCCAGGGGGAGACGAAGTGGTTTCCTTCTGCTCTCAGGGAGCTTGGGTCAGCGTGGCTCATCCACGAGAAGAATAATACACAGTGAATTGCCACCAACATGCCCATAATTTAGGAAAGCCAACTGTGAAGTCTGGAAATGAAAAAATAAAAGAGAAAAATCCCTCTACCCTCTTCCCACCTCCGTTTTCAAACTAGATCTGCCCCAGGGCAAGGAATAGCTTACCTACCGAGCAAGGGAACAAATTTTTGCTTTAGAACTTCAGGGTCTGGTTCTTGGTGGTTTAAAGGTGGTCTCCGAGAGTGATTTTGGCTAAAGGAATTTTAGCATCTTGTACTGACCTTTGAACGTCTTGCTAACCCTCCCCTCCCCCTCGAGGAAATGTGGGACTTCACAGTACGGGTCCAAGGCTAGCACGCCAAAGCAATTAGCAGGGTTAATTGCCAAATGGGTTTTCTCAGAAACCTGGGTCTGGCATAAAGTGGGCAGCTAGCAAATGCTTGTCCAGGGGTTCAACAAGATCGAAGCCCAGAGTCATAGAGTCCACTGGAAGATGAGATAGCAAGGTCCTGGGGTGGCCAGCAAAGGGGGGGGGGGCTTGGAAATAGGCCCAGAAGAGGAGGTATCATTTGCATAGCTGGGAAGGGCTTTGGGGCCTATCAGCATTTCCCAGAATGCCTTCTGTTTTCTTCTTGAGAAGTGGTGAGAGCCCAAGGGAGTGATGGGTTTCTCAGTGCAGTTCTAGTATGAGTGGCCCTGCCCACAAGCTGCTAGTACCACGCTAGAAAGAGAGAGATCTTAACCGCTGCCTCCTAACCCCCATGTTCTGTGAGAGCCTCATCCTGTAGTGGGTTGAATGGTGGCCCCCAAAATATACGTCCACGTTGTAATTCATGGGACCTGTGAACGTGACCTTATTTGGAAAAAGGGTCTTTGTAGACATAGTTGAGGATCTTGAAATGAAGAGATCTATGGGATCATTATCTGGATGGGCCCTGTAGCCCATGACAAGTGTCCTTACAAGAGACGCACAGGGAAGAGACACGCAGACAGAAGAAGAGAACGCCATGTGAGCATGGAAACAGAGATTGGAGTGATGTAGTCACAAGCCAGGAAACACCCAGAGCCACCAGAAACTGGGAGACGCAGGAACACAATCTTCCCTAGAGCTTCCGGAGGGAGTGTGGCCCTGCTGACACCTTGATTTTGGACTTGCAGCCATCGGAGCGGCAAGACAATAAGTTTCTGTTGTTTCCAGCCAGCAAGTTTATGCTAATTTGTTGCAGGAGCCCCAGGAAATGAATGCACATCCCAACCCACATTTTCTACTCATCCCTGGGGGTTTGCACCCCTATGACTCTTCCTTCTTCCACACGTGCCCTATTTTGCCCCATTTTGCTCTAGGTCCACCCAGAAGTGAGACAGTCCCCTGGGCTTGTTGCGTGTGAGATGTGCTCGCCCCGAGTTTCTTGTTCTTGGGAAACCATGGGGCAGGAGTGTGGCAGAGAGGGGCTCCATTCTCCAGTGCTGATACTGAGTTTTCCCTCAACGGAATTTGGGCAAATAAAATGATGCCCAACTTTTGCATAGTTAATCAGACACGTGTGGGATAGCAAATCCTGAGAAACAGAAGTGTGTGTGTGTGTGTGTGTGTGTGTGTGTGTGTGTGTGTGTGTGTGACAGAGAGGGTGTTTGCGCGTATGTCCCCAAGCGGTTCCCCTCCTCCACCTCCCGGCCACCCTTGCTGTCAGGGGCGGAAGGGAAGGCATCCTTCCAGCCAGCCAGCCAGCCAGAGCCGCCTTGCCCTGCTCTGGCCACACATAGCCCCTGTAATGACTCACAGGTCCCCAGCGCAGCCCATGCTTCTCCGTGTGCCTTTCTGCCGTGCAGTGGCCTGCGTGGATGTCTGTCACTCCCCTTCACTGCAGGCCTTTTCCAGGATGTCCTTTTGAGGCCACCATCATCATCTAGGCAGTTATACAGGTCAGAACCCTGGGAGTGTCCCTCCACACCCTCCTCCTTATCGTCACCCAAATCCATCCCAGCCCCAGAGCCCCAGATTGTATTTCCTGCTTGTCACTGAAATGTCACCTCAGCAGTTTCTCCCCTTACCAGCTCTGTTGGCATCTTGTTCCTCCCCTTCGTGGCTCTTTTCACGGTTGCGATTTGCTTTGAGAACAGAAACCATGGCTACCTGTTCTTCAGGGCATCCCTCCTGCCCCAAACAGTGCCTGATGCTCAAGAAATACTTGTCAAATGGTTGAATAAATGAGCGAGTAAGTGGACAAATGCTACATTTGAGCCAGGGTGGTGCTGGAAAGAAATAGAAAGGCTTCCCCAGCAGAGTCCGAGGTCCACTTAGGAATAGCCCCAGGTGTCCTAGAAGATAAGAGGGGGGGAGACTTGGCAGGTAGACCCCCTCCACCCATCTGAGCACAGGGCTGCTACCAGCCAGAAGCCTCACAGGTCCTGGAACCTGGAGTCCTCATCCCGGGACTCTGGAAGACTCCTCTCTCCCCCTGTATGTGTTTGCCAGGTGCGTTTGCCATTCACTAAACTCTCCCAAAGGGCGTTGCGTTCAGAGCATCTGCAAATGGTGGGAGTTTTACCAGGTGCTGAGCGCGGGAAGGGGGTTCAAGGAAAGTGAAATGGACACCCTTCCCACTGCCTTCAGGAAGACTTAAAAGGAGGGTTAGTCTAGGGGCGCCTGGGTGGCTCAGTTGGTTAAGCGTACGACTTCGGCTCAAGTCATGATCTCGCCGTTGGTGAGTTCAAGCCCCGCGTCAGGCTCTGTGCTGATGGCTCAGAGCCTGGAGCCTGTTTCAGATTCTGTGTCTCCCTCTCTCTCTGATCCTCCCCCGTTCATGCTCTGTCTCTCTCTGTCTCAAAAATAAATAAACGTTAAAAAAATTAAAAAAAAAAAAAAAAAAGGAAGGTTAGTCTAGTGCAATTCAGAGAGCTGTTCTGAGCTTCCCGCGTGGGTGGCAGCCGGCCTTGGCCTGGCAGCAGGCCTGTTACCACGGTCTGCTCACCGTGCAGTTGCCCCCACCCCAACATTTTAGTTTGACATTGTGAAACCCACAGAAAAGTTGAAAAAAGGGGTACATCAAATACCCGTCCACCTTCCCCTAGATTCTCCAACTGTTAACGTTTTGTCATGTTTGCTTTCTCTTTCTCTCCCCCTTTCTGTGTTACTTTTATTTTGCTGAACAATTAGTTGCTGACAGCTCGATGCTTCACTTCTAAATATCTCAGCATCTCCTACCAAGGATGTTCTGCCACAAAACCACAACGCTATTTTCACAACCATAATAGCATCCAGGACACCATCTGTATTCAAATCTCTCCAATTGTCCCCCACCTGTCTCTTAAAGCTGGAGGTTTTTCCTGCTCTCCGGAATCCAGTCGAGGTTCGCCCATGAGACTTGGTTATGTCTCTTTAGTCTCTTGGGATCTAACACAGTCTGTCACCTTTTGGTTGTTGCTATTGCTGTTTGTTTGGTTTTTTTGGTGACATAGGCTTTTCTGAAGAGTCCCGGCCACTTGGGTTTGTTAGGACATCCCACCTGCTGGATTCGTCTGGTTATTTTCTCATGGCTAGATTCAGGCTTAATGTGTTTGGCAAGAGTACTCCCTAGGTGATGTCATTATTGCCACTTGTATCACGTGACGTCAGGTGGTGCCTTCGTGGTGACGCTGAGTGACGTTCTCCGTTCTCTCCTTTGCGATTAATCAGTAATTCATGGGATCCTCACATGGTCCCGACATCAAGGGAGTATCCCGTTCACCTAATAGTTCCTGGCAATCACGGATGAGGCTTGCCCAAAGCAAGTACCACAACGGAGGTTGCAAAGTGGGGGGTTTTCATTCTTTTATTCCTTCCACATTTAGTAGCTGGAATTTACTCCACGCCCCCCCCCCCTTAAAAATCACAGTGGATTCATGGATTTTAAAAAATGTGTTGTATGGGGCGGTTGGCTGGCTCTGTCGGTAGAGCACACACATGACTTTTAATCTCAGGGTCGTGAGTTCGAGCCCTACGTTGGGCATGGAGCCTACTAAAAAAATGTGTTATAACCTGCGACTATCGTTATCCATTTTGGCATTAACATAATCCCACGCTGAGCAGTGGGGAGTCGCGTAGGTCATCCCTTTGACACGATCGCGTTTATCTTTGGCACCACAGGATATTCTGGGCTCCCGCTGTACATGTTTAGCCCTAGACCTAGAGCTAACTGTTTCTTCAAGGAGTCCTGGCTCCATTCGTGGTGAATGACAGCTAGCTAGATCACAAGAGCGCAGGGCTATATTGAATATATAATGTGTTCATTGCTGCAGAAGTGTCTGTCAGGGAACAGAACCTGGAAATTCATTTTTAAAACAATCATGAGTTCAAACTGATATTTCCACCTCAAATTTGACATTGTAGGGTTTTTCTTTAACTTCTTTTACTTGTTACTAGTGTTTTCTTCTCTTACAGTCAACTATGTATTTTCTTGATACTATATTATGCATAAAAGAGTTTCAGAATTACAAGACCAATGTCATTACTAACAGAACGCCTACTAAGTAAAGCATAAGATTTTTTTTTTTTTTTTTTTTTTTTTTTTGCAGTTGATTTTGTTCTTAGAACAGATCCCATTAGGGATGTACCGAGTACTCGAATTCAGCCCTTGCTCTGTGCGGTTATCAGTGTGACATAGTATCACTTTGTTCTGTTCCCGTCCACACTCTGCGGTAGGGTTTGCCTTATCCCATCCTTGCAGACTTTAATTTTAGTTTTTGCCTACATAAGACATTTATATGGTTCAAAGTTAAAACGATAGAAAAAGGTGTATAAGAGAAGTCTCACCACCCTCTCTGTACCTTCTACATTGTTCCCTCCCACCAACACAGTTAACCCTTTTCATTAGTTTCTCTTATACTTCCTGTGTTTCTTTTCATGAAAATAACACACACGTATTCTCATTTTCTCTGGTTTCTTATACAAAGACAGTAGGGTCTATTTCCTCTTTTTCACATTACCCTGAACTTTGTTACCCACTTAAATAGACCTCTGGGGCTCACTTTCATTTCCTCCTGTTTTAGAATGTTCTGACTTCACATGGAACCTGTTCAGTGCTGACTTTTGTCAATTGATGCTGGGTGTTAGGGAGGCCCCTGTGATGTCTGACGCCAGGGCATTGGGAATATCTAGGTCCTCTTGGGGCTCGGATGACCTCCAGATTCTGAGAGTGGAGGGAAAGCAACGGGCACAAATTGGGGTGAAGGTCACGCAGCAGACTGACCTCTCCTGTCCCCGCCTCCAGTCCTCGGGCGTCTCTTGGGATGTGGGTGGCTTTGGAGAAGAGGACGGGTGACCCCGGAGGATTAAGAAATATTGCAAAGAGAGAAACAGTTCCTGCGGCAAACTCTTGCCTCCGTCAAAGTACACACTTAAAAAAAAAAATTGAGATAAAATTCACATTACATAGAACTCAACACTATTCTGAAGGGTCTATTTAGTGGCTTTCGGTACATTCACAAAGTTGTGTGACCACATTTTCATCACCCCCAAAGGAAACCTCACACCCGTTAAGCAGGTTGCTTCCCATTTTCTCTCCCCGCCCCGCCCCAGCCCCTGACAATCGTAAGCTGCTTTCTGCCTTTATGCATTTGCCTGTTCTTGACATTACGTATAAGGGGAATCGTACCGATGTGCCCTTTATGTCTGGCTTCTTTCACTTGGCTTAATGTGTTCAGGGTTCGTCCGTGTTGCAAATGTATCAGTGTTCCATTCCCTCCCATGACTACACGTTCCATAGCACGGCTGGGCTCCAGCCCGTTTACCCGTCTATCAGCTGATGAACGGCTGGGCTGTTTCCACCTTTCGGCCGCTATGGCTCGTGTTGCTATGAACATTCTTACACACATCTGACACCCACTTGAGCACCTTTTTTCTATTCGTGTGGGTGTGTACCGAGGAGTGGAATTGCCGGGCCATACGGTGCCTCTAGATGTTTAACCCTCTGCGGAGCCACCGAACTGTTTTCCACGGCAGCCACACCAGTGGACATTCTCACCAGCGACGTATAAGCGTTCCCATTTCTCTGCACCGTTGCCAACACATTTTATTTTCTGTGCTTTGGATTACAGCCATCCTAGTGGGTGTGAAGTGGTCTAAGTGCACACTTTGCTCATGAGCTGGAGATGCACATTATATGTTCTCATAATGCTGCCCTTTGGTTTCGCGGGGCTACCTGAGGCTTCCATTTCCTGTGGGATTAGTCCTTGTTGTCTTTTAAGTTGGGGATCCTGGGGATCCACGGCCATACGAGAGGAATCCAGGTACATACTGAGCGTGACGGTAGCTGAACGTTTGCAAGAAACCTCAAATAAACCAAATTTTTACTGCACAAAGGCATATCACAATGTACTCTGGGAGTACAGAAGCACAAGGGTGATATTATTAACTTCGGGGGAGGGCTGTGAAATGCTTCATGAGACGGGTGACCTCTCGGACTGTTTCTCAACCTACAATGACCTGTGTGATCAGGGTAACCCGGCCCAGGCTTGTGGGGTCCACGCATCCTGACGAAACCACGTGAATGTGGCGAGTAACACCTCTCAGGACCAGCGTCCCCTCCCCACCAGGGGAATTTTTCAGCCAGGCACCTTACTGTTTAGGGCCTTAGCGGCACGGAGGCGAGGCCCTGGGGGCTGGGGGACCCCGATGAGTCAGAGCTCTGAGACCAGGGAGGGTGAGAATTACCACTTCCTGTACATGAAAAACACTAAGAGGAATGTCAGTTCCCACCACGGCCAAGAACCAAATCAGATTCTTTCTCCAAGCCTCAGCCTCAAGCACCCCCAAACTCCTGAAAATCCAAAGGGTTTAAAGAGAGGAGGTCCCAGGTAATTTTCCTTATGGCGATTAATGATTTTAATTATGGTTATTTCTCAGCGTTGGCAGCCAAGCAGATGTTAATAACATTCATTCAGTAATCGAGGTCTTATGTAATCCTCATGCCAAATAAAGGACCAGTGAAGTGTGAAAGTGGAGGAACTCTGCCTAGTGGGTCGGGAAAGGCTGGACTTTTGGGGGGGACCTACCTCGAAGGATGGATGCGATTGAGATGGAAAAGGGAAGAGGAAGGATAGGATAGAGGCAGGAAGGAAAGGTGTGTCCCACATGCACATACTGACAGTGGAACCTGAAAACCAAAGTCAGAGTCGCAAAGTACAAGGGATTTCTAGGATAAAACCATAAATCTGAAATACATCTAAAAATTATTATGGCAATTTTATTTTAAAAGTTTCATGGCCATGGGGCACTTGGGTGGCTCAGTCGGGAAAGCATCCGACTCTTGATTTCAGCTCAGGTCATCATACCAGAGTATTGGGATCGAGCCCCACGTCGGGGTCTGCGCTGAGTGCAAAGCCTGCTTGGGATTCTGTCTTCCTCTGCCCCTCTCGCCCCACTCGCAAGTTCTCTGTCTCTAAAATAGAAATAAAAAATAAAAGTTTCATGGCCAAATTTTAAAAGCGTGAGGTTATAAAACAGGAATAATTATTTCTTGGCATTGTTAGTTGTGAGATCCCTAGTTACTCTAATGAAGAAAGACACTCACTTTCAACTGAGATAAGTGGGTATTTTTCAGCTGAGGTCAGAGCAGGATATTTGTGGGGCACTTGGGCTACCCAAGACAGTCAGCTTTCCCTTTGGGGGCCAGGTCTAGTTGTTAAAAGCGTCGACTTCCACAATCCAAAGTGTCTCAGTTTGGACAATAATTCACATGGTTGCCTGATTTATCACGAATTATTATTATTATTTCTTTGAAAAATTGTGGTAGAATATACACAACATAAAAATTTACCCTCGGAACCATTTTTAAGGGTATAGTTCGATGGCATTAAATACATTTTCGTTGTTGTGAACCATCACGACCGTCCATGTCCAGAACCACTTTCACCTTGCAAACTCTGTGCTCATTACGCATTGATTCCCATTCCTTCCTCCAAGCCCAGGCCCTGGCAACCACCATTCTACATCCTGTGTCTGTGAATCTGACTACTCTAGGGACTGCATATAACTGTAATCGTGCCGTATTTGTCTTTTTGTGACTGCCTTATTTCACTTAGCATGATGTTTTTAAGCATTCGTCTATAGATGGACAATCAGGTTGCTTTTACCTTTCGGCTACTGTGAATAATGCCGCTGTAAACTTGGGTGTGCAAATATCTCTTGTGTCTCTGCTTTCAATTCTTTCCTTTTGTTTTATTAAAGATTTATTTTATTTTATTTCTTTTTTTAGAGCGTGAGTGGGGGTTAGGGACAGACAGGGAATCCCAAGCAGACCCCATGCTCAGTGTGGAGCCCGATGTGGGGCTCAAACCCACGACCCTGGAGTTGTGACCTGAGCTGAGATCAAGAGTCTGATGCTCAGCTGGGACTGAGCCACCCCGGCCCCCCTCAAGTCTTTCCACTTCCAGAAATGCGATTGCTGGGTCATATGGAAATTCTAGTTTTGATTCTTTGAGGAACTGCCATCCTGTTTCCGACAGGAGTGGTTCCACTTTCCTTCCCACCGGTAGCACACGAGGGTTCCCGTTTCTCCACCTCCTCTTCAACACTTGTGTTTTTCCGCTAATTAATTTATAGTAGCCATTCTAATTTTTCTCACTGTGGTTTTTTTCTCTTTTTAAAAAGTTTTAAAATTGTAATTCTAGTATAGTTAACATGCAGTGGTATATTAGCTTCAGGTGTACAATATAGCGATTCAACAATTCTATACATTATTCTGTGCTCATCATGATAAATGTGCTCTTAATTCCCCTCACCTACTTCACTCCTCCCCCCTCCCCCCCCCCCCCTCTGCTAACCATCTGATTGTTCTCTATAGTTAAGAGTCTGTTTCTTGGTTTGTCTCTCTGTCTCTCTTTTTTTTCTCTTTGCGCATTTGTTTTGTTTCTTTTTAAAAAATGTTTATGTATTTAATAATATGTATATTATATATTCCACATCTTCTTTATCCATTCATCCATTGATGGGCACTTGGACTGCTTCCATAATTTAGCTATGGTAAATAATGCTGCAGTAAGCATAGGGGTGCATTTAGCCTTTCGAATTAGTGTTTTTGTATTCTTTGGGTAAATACCCAGTGGCGCCATTGCTGGATTGTAGGGTAGTTCTATTTGTAATTTTTTGAGGAACCTCCATACTGTTTCCCACAGTAGCTGTACCAGTTTGCCTTCCCACCAGCAGGGCACGAAGGTAGCTTTTTTCCCACATTGTCACCAACACTTGTTTCTTGTGTTTTTGATTTTAGCCATTCTGACAGGTGTGAGGTGATATCTCATTGTGTTTCTGATTTGCATTTTCCTGATGATAAGTGATGTGGAGCATCTTTTCATGGTCTGTTAGCCCTCTGTATGCCTTCTGTGAACTCAGTGTGGGTTTTTTTTTTTTAAAGATTTTATTTTTAAGTAATTTCTACAGCCAACCTGTGGCTTGAACTCCCAACCCCAAGATCAAGAGTCACAGGCTCTACTTACTGAACCAGCCAGGTGCCCCTGGACTCACTGTGGTTTTGACTGCATTTCCTTGATGATTAGTCATGTGGAGCATCTTTCCATGTGCTCAGTGGCCATATCCTTCTTGAGGAAATGTCTATTCAAGTTGTTTGCTCATTTTTGAACCAGGTTGTTTGTTTTTCTTTTTCTTTTTTTTTTTTTTTGAGTTTTAGGAGGTTTGTATATACTCTGAATATTAATCCCCTATCAAACACGTCATGGATATTGTTTTGTATGATTTTGGAACTTTTCAATCTTGCAAACTTTTGAGCTATAAAGAATCCCCAAACGAGGCTTTTTACTTGAATGATTCATAGTCTAAATGTATAATTGAATTGTATAACTAAAAATTTGACAGCCCATCTGAATGGTTATTTAGTTTAATGTTACAAATGCAAATACACCAAACAATTTTATAAAGATTAAAATTGTGATAAAATCTAATCTGTTATTCTGCTTAATATTGTCATTTAGATCTGCGTTATGTGTCACACTATAAAAGATAAGTTTTTTTTTCAGAAGTTATCTAGCTAACACATTCTCTCAACTATTAGTCTGCTTTCTGATGTATCCATTGGAAAGCTCTTGATAACTGTTTTGGTTTATAAAATAAATGCCTCCCAGTCATCACTAATTCTTGCAGAGTTTTGTCTGTTAGTTAGATCATTTTTTTCCTTAAATGTTCGGTAGAATTCACCAGTGAAATCATCTGGGCTTTCTTTTTTTTGAAAGGCTTTTGATTCAATTTCTTTGAATAGACTTATTCATATTATCTGTTTCTCCTTACTTGAGTTTTGGTAGATTGTGCTTTTTAAGAATTGGTTCATCTCATCTAAATGATCAAATTTGTGGGCATAGAGTTGTTCATCATATTCCTATATTATCCTTTTGATGTTCATGGGTTCAGCACTGACTGCCCCTGTTTCTTTTCTGATGTTAGTAATTCAGAGGCTTATCAATTTTAAGATAAGTCTGGCTAGAGGTTTATCAATTTTATTGATTTTTTTTTTCAAAGAACCAGTTTTTGGTTTTGGTGATTTTCTCTATTAATTTCCTATTTTCAATTTTATTGAATTCTGCTCCAATTTTTGCCATTTTTTTTTCTTCTGCTGGTTTTGGGTTTCTATTACTCTTCTTTTTCTAGTTTCTCCAGGTAGAAGCTTATATTATTAATTTTAGATATTTCTTCTTTTCTAATATGTGTATTCAATGCTATAAATTTTCCTCTAAGCACTGCATTTACTGCATCCCACAAATTTTGATAAGTTTTAGTTCCATTTTCATTTACAGTATTTTCAAAATAAGTTCTGGAGACTTTTTTTGATCCATATGTCATTTAAAAATGCGTTGTTTAGGGGCACCTGGGTGGCTCAGTCGCTTAAGCTGCTGACTTTGGCCCAGGTCATGATCTCACGATTGATGAGTTCGAGCCCCGTGTTGGGCTCTGTGCTGACAGCTCAGAGCCTGGAGCTTGCTTCGGATTCTGTGTCTCCATCTCTCTCTGTCCCTCCCCTGCCCGTGCTCGGTCTCTCTCTCTCTGTCAAAAACGAATTTAAAAAAAATTAAAAAAAAGAAAAATGTGTTGTTTCATCTCCAAATATTTTGGGATTTTGCAGCTATCTTTTTGTTATCGGTTTCTAGTTTAATTTCACTGTGGCCTGATAACATAACTTACATGATTTCTATTCTTTTCAACTCATTTAGATCTGCTTTATGGCTCAGAATGTGGTCTATCTTGGTGAATGGTCCATGTGAGCTTGGCGAGAATGTATATTATGCTGTTGTTGGGTGAAGTATTCTGTAAATGCTAATTAGATTCAATTGATTGATAGTGCTGTTCAGTTCAACGATAGCTTTATTATTTTTCTTTCCATGTGTCTGTGTGTATCCCTGTGTGTTCTCTTCTTATGAAGACATCAATCATTGGATTTAGGGTCCACCCTAACCCTGTATGACCTCATATTAGTACAGCTAATTACATCTACAAAAAATCTTATTTCCAGATAAGGTCCCATTCTGAAGTTCCAGGGGAGCATGAATTTGGAGGGGACTTTATTCAACCCACTGCATTTACCACATCAACAAGCTCCAGTATAATAAAAGTAGATTATGACTGGGGCACCTGGGTGGCTCAGTCGGTTAAGCAAGCATCAGAACCAGACTCAGAATTACAATGGTTTTGGAATTACCAGGTAGGGAATCTGAAATAACTGTGATTAACGTGTTAAGGGCTCTAAAGGGAGGGGGAGACAGCCCGAAAGAAAGCGGATTGAAAGCCTGGAGGCGTTGGAATGTCTCCTTGCCCCTCTCCCAGGGCAGATAAGGCTCTGGTAAAGCAGTTCGCCTGGATTCAGGCCTTTGTTAAGGAGAACAAGATGCTCTGCTCTTTCAAAACCGTTACATTCTCCCCGAGTGTGTTTGAAAATGGTTACTTTTCCCTCCCTGTGCTTGACAACTGGAGAAGTTTCCCTACTTTCACAGTGAGAGCCTGGTGGGGCTCCTGGAAGTAAATAAACCCTGGGAAAGTATTCCAGGGCCTTGTAACCTTCAGGCTAGTCTGCACCCAGCCTCTAGCAATTCATCAGACTGCTTGAGGGTTCCTACGGATTGCCGGCTCCCATGGTGACTTCTGTTTCCGGTGAGTCCCGCTTCTCTGTATTCCCCCCTCTCTCCGGATTTCGGGCTGGTGCTTCACCCTGTGACCTCATTTCTCCAATGCATCTAAGAAAAGCTGTTGATTTGCAGCCTGTTCACGGTTTTTTTTTCTCTTGAGGTTGGAAGTAGTTGACCTCCAAGCGCTCCACGTATAAGAGTTGTCTTGAGGTGGCTTTTTGTTATTCCGAATTATACAGTTTTGCCCTGCAGATCCATCTTCCTACTAATTCTTCTTTGTTTCCTTTTTAAAGGCATTTCCCCCCTTCTGCTGAAGACTATAGGGAAACAGACATGGAGTACCGAGCGTAAGAAGCATGAGAAAGTTATAAAGGCCCAGAATCTTATAAACTGTCTCAGAGTAAGGACTTTGTGGTCTGTGATTCTGACTTCCCCTCTGGAAATTTGTCGAAGCCTCAGTAACTTCTTGTGTATCTGGCCTTAGGGAAGGTTGGCCACTTCTCTTGCTCTGCTGACAGGTCATCTCTTAGCTTGGCTTTCTCAAAAAGTGTTTCTTGTGTGTTTCCTTGTCTCGCTGTTACCTTGTAAAGTTTGAGGCCCCAGGCTCAGTCTCTGTCCTTGAGAGCCATTTGCAGTCTTGCACAAAGCCAGGCTGTGATTCGGACTCTGGGAAAATGGACCGTCGTTTGAACTGCATTCTTTCCCCCAGTTGGTTTGGTGTAGAACGAATCACGTATGTCACTAAAAGGCCACTTACCAGCACATAAGCCCAGGCATGTGTCCACGTGTTGATCCTCTGGGCCTGGCTCTAACAGGGACAGATGGCTCTGAAGAAGAGTTTTTCTGAATCTGTCAACTAGAAATTTGCCCAAACCATCGATGCGTGTTCATTGTAGAAAGCTTGGGAAATACAGACAAGTATAAAGGGGAACATAAAAATGATCCATGATCCCACAGTCACTATTTTTAGTCCTTTGGCCTTTTTACTATGCATGGCTGATACTCAGGGGGAAAGGATGAGGAGTTCTCTAGGAATCAGCAAAAAAAAATCAAGGACAGCTACTACCTGAATTGTTGTATCTATATACAAAAAAGGATAACACAGTGGTTTAGGAAAGTGGCTGGGCAGGAACACAGCCTTTTTGGTCAGTTGCGTCCGGGTTCCAGATCTCAGGTCTGTCACTTAGTGGATGACCTTGGGCGAGCTGCCTCTCGGTGTTTCAGTGTCCTCTTCTGCAAAACGAGACTAACACCAGCTTAGACAGACAGCTTTGCAGTCTTCATCTGCAAAACGAGACTAACACCAGCTAGCCCCCGGGGGGTTGGAGTTCATTAAATGATCTCGGGTACCTAAAGTGCTTTGTCCAGTGCTGGGAGCAAAGTACTCGATAAGTGAATCTACTGGAGGGAAAGAAGCATGAGGAGAAGGACCTGGCAGCCGTGTACCGACATGGTGCCTGATCGTACTGCCAGCCGACGATTTCCTGCCGTTTTAAATGGGATGTATGGCAATTAGAGACCCAGGTTTCCAGGTTCCAGCGCATCTTCACAGAGGAATGCCAGCTAATAAATAAAGGAGGAATAATAGAATTGGGTCATCACCATTCTGCAAAGACTCCCATAACGACAGATTCAGTCAACAGCATCAACCTTTGCCAAAGCCATTGAGCAAAGCACCGTTGGGTACGGGATGTTCACATGGCATGAAAGCATCTTTTGGCAGGTTACGTTTTGGTAACAGTGGAGAGTTCTGTCAGACCTCGCCTTAACTAGACGTGCAAAATGAGCTTCATAAATAACGGGACAGACTAACATTATGTGCCTCCTGATGTGATCTATTAGGAAAGGGCACAACCTCACCTCGGTAGCATCTTGCCCCAAAGAGTTAATCTGAATTATATCATGAGGAAGCCACTGGGTAAACCGAGATTGAGGGATAGTCCACGAGACGCTTAAAGAATGTCAATGTCGTGAAAGACCAAAAGAGGTGGAGGGACAGCTCTCCGTGAAAACCCGTTAAACAGCGTGGGAACCTTGACTGGATGCCACGTGGTATTTTTTTTCCAAAAAGGATATAAATGACATTTAGGAGATGATTGGGGAAATTTGAATAAGGACTGACTATTAAATAATATTATTGTGTTCCTGCTATTATCGGGTGTGGTGATGGTATTTTGGTTGTATAACAGAAGGTCCTTCTTTTTGTAGAAGCAAGTCAAGTATTTAAGGGTGAAAGCGATCTTGCGTCTGCAATTTACTTCCAAAGTGTTCAGCAAAAAAAGGTGTGGGTATACACATATATGTGTATATATATAAAATTGGTGACACGTAACCAAGTATTTGTGTCTTTCAAGTTTTTTCCAAGTTTGATATTTACAAACACTAAAAGTTCATAATAAAACCTAGCTTCCAGGTGAATGCTAGGACAAGACTTCCCACTGGCCTAGGCATCGGGCGTCCCTCCTAAGGAAAATTAGAGAGCATTTGGTGTAAACGCTGACGCATAGTTTTTTCTGGTTGCATTTTCCTGTGTGTCTCCTTCTCCTTCTTCTTTTTAAAATGTTTATTTCATTTTTGAGAGATAGAGCACGAGCGGGGGAGGGACAGAGAGAGAGGGAGACACAGAGTCCGAAGCAGGCTCCAGGCTCTGAGCTGTCGGCACAGAGCCCGACGCGGGGCTTGAACTCATGAACCGTGAGATCATGAGCTGAGCCAAAGTCGGACGTTCAACTGACCGAGCCTGGTGTTCTTTTCCTGTGTGTCTTCTTTATGAACATCTGGTCCATAAAAGGTGAAGTGTAATCATTCTCTACACTTGAATTGTGTTTGGTCTTGCTTTACAGTTCCAAGAAGATTTCCATTGAGCAAATGTTTCATAGGCCCCCAAGTAGTGATACTACTAATGTGTCGCTATATTTGGACACTGGGACTGTCTCAAACAGGCTCAGGAGAGGGTGCAGTGAGAAGAAGCCTGTGTTTACATTGTGGAAATTTCACAATTATGTGGGAAGAACAAGGCGTCTGTGTGACAGCCGCTTTCCTTCCCAAGAACATCGGATCCCCTGTCATACATGCCCCTAACAATGACTCAGACCTGTTGTCACATCAAGGAAACGCAGCAAGTAGGAAGTTAAGATCTTTTTACTGGGTGATGCCTGAAGAAATAACACATAACAGCTAGACGACTAGCCACGTAGGCTGGTTTGTATTGTCTTACACGATGTCAGTGGTGGATTCCGAATTATTCTTTTCTTTGCCCCTCAAAGCAGATGGAGATGATCATGTCACAGGAAGCATGACTGAGATGGAATGTCAGCTCTTGGTGACAGAGGAAATTACTGTCACGTAGTACATGGAGAAGGATAGTGGAGGGAGTTCAAAAGATGAATCTGTCCCTAACTGCAGCTGCATCAGGGACTGGCGTATTAGGTTCTTTTTGCTTGCCAATTCCAATTATTTGCTGACGACTGGTCCTGGAGGAGTAGGTTAAGAAGGACTCCTGGCTCAGGCAGGCAGAGTGCGGTAGCTGACTAGTGATGTTTGTGTTATGATTAAAAAATATATATTTATTTATTTATTTTGAGACACAGAGAAGGGGGCATGGGAGAGGGAGCTTGAGCAGGGGAGGGGCAGAGAGAGAGAGAGAGAGAGAGAGAGAGAGAGAGAGAGAGAGAATCCCAAGCAGGCTCCACACTCAACGCGGAGCCCGGCTCGGGGCTCAATTCCACAACCATGAGATCGAGACCCGAGCTGATCAAGAGTCGGACACTTAACTGACTGAGCCACGCGGGTGCCCCTGTGTATGATTTTTGAAAGACTACCTTGGTTTGTGTGTCACGCTGGCCATCTTTGAGTTCCCAACACAGACTACATTGAATGCTTTTGAAACACCGAAGACTTCAAAAAAGCATTTATTAAAGTCATGGATCATAACAATATCTAATATTTGTGAAGCATTTGCAGTGGGCCGGGCAGTAACCTAAATGTTGTGCATGGATTAACTTAATCGATCCTCAGCACGATTGATGAGGTAAACGCCATTCTGATGCTCGCGTTGCAACCAAGGAACTGAAGCCGGCTTCCTCAGGTCTTTGCTCACCTTGTCAGTAAGCTTTTTCTGGTTATTGTATTTCACATTTCAACCCCCATCACTCTTCTCTGCTTTAGTTGTCTCCTTGGCACCTGCCACCCTCCTGACCTTGTATATATGTTAGTTAGTTATTGTCTGTCTTCTCTCCTTGGAATGTAAGCTCCTGGAGGGCTGGGATTTTTGTTGGTTGGATGATTTGGTTGGGTTTGCCTACTGCTATATTTCTAGCAAAATTTCTTCGTTTAAAAATATTTGTTTTAAGTTTATTCATTTATTTAGAGAGAAACAGAAGCAGTGTGAGTAGGGGAGGGGCAGAGAGAAAGGGGGAAAGAGAGAGAGAGAGAGGGAGGGAGGGAGAGAGAGAGAGAGAGAGAGAGAGAGAGAGAGAGACAGAGAGAATCTCAAGCAGGCTCCACCCTGCCAGCACAGAACCCGTTGCAGGGCTCTTACTCACGTCCTGTGAAATCATGACCTGAGCCAAAGCCAAAAGTTGGACGCTTAACTGACTGAGCCACCCAGGTGCCCCTCTGGCACCTTTTCTAAGTCACTGCCTGGCACTTTATAGGTGCTCAATAAATCATTGTGGAATTAAAGAATGAAGCTTAGAGTAGTTAAATACCTTATCCCGAAGGTCATACAGCCACTTAGTGTGACAGGTGAGGGGGCAGGGGAGAATCTCATGGTTGGCTTTCTGTTGGGCAGTTGAAAAGAATACCAAATATGGCAAAGAGCCCCAGAGACCACAGAGAATATGAGGTTTACAGATTTTGAGAGGAAATTGGAGAGGAAGGGGCTGGTCTTCCAGCCAAAGAGGCTTCCGGACTGACAGAGCAGGAGCATCTTGGGTATGAGACGCTAGGTTGTCCACACTGGGGGGGCTTCCACTGAAGAGAGGCGAGGCTGGAAATTGCAGCCTGCTGGGATGGAGACAAAGGAGGCTTCCTGGGTGGGGACACCTGGGGCCATGTGGGTGCCCAGGCTGTTCACACTCACACCCCTCTCTCCGAGGATTTTGTTTTTTGTCTCAAGAACAAATAAATTGGGAGATGTTGACAGTGCACAGAAGCTACTAGGAGGCTTCTGCCAATGACGTGGAAAGAAGGGAAATAAGACTGTTGTCCGAAAGCTAGGGGTTAAAATCAACAGATAATGGCGTCTAAGAGCCCTAAGCTAAGTTGCCTTCAGGAGACAGAATGGCTCCTGGGCCAGAACAAGGGCTTGGCTGTTATTGTGAGAACACTGAAAAAAGACAACTGTCATGGACGGGCCACTGGCAGTCCCATCTACCCTCTGTCGGGGGTGGGCTGGGGGAGACCAGGCCCATGGGTATGCGTAGCCCATCTGATGCCAGGGGAGGCTCTTGTGGATGCGATTGTCAGGCTGTGTAGCCATGGTTGGAAATAGTCAAATCACAGAACTTGCTCAGACGCCTTCTGGTTATGATTTCACTTCCTGGGGATCTCGGCTCAAGTGGAACAAGGCCTTCTCATCAGAAGGTCCTGCAGCCTTGGGAGCTGTGGTTCTCCGAATGAGCTTGGCTAATGTGAGCTCCAGGAGGCCCACCCATCAGATCTCTGAGCCTCCAGGCCTGCAGGACCTCCCTTGGGAATCCCCCCAGGGCAGGTGGCTCCAGGAGACCTGGGAGACCTGGTCATGTGTAGATTCAAACTTACTCACCTCATGGTCTTTGATGAGGTCTACACGGGGCGTATGTGGCCTGGATGTTTCTTAGCTCTACAGCGTCCCGGGTGATCCATCTTGCCTTCAATGCTCTCATTACAGTCCCAGGGACCCAAGATACACAGACTTTTACCAGGTTCTCTTCCCTGATAGCGTCTGAGAAGTTGTATCAGTTTTCTTTGGCTGCTGTAACAAATGACCACATATTCAGTGGCTTAAAACACCACAAATTCAT
The DNA here is from genome assembly GCF_024362965.1 of Panthera pardus. Taxonomy (NCBI): domain Eukaryota; kingdom Metazoa; phylum Chordata; class Mammalia; order Carnivora; family Felidae; genus Panthera; species Panthera pardus. The sequence goes on from NW_026526655.1 coordinate 8,737,636, forward strand.
CTTCTTACAGCTCTGTAGGTTAGGAGTCTGACATAGGTCACACTGGGTGAAAATCAAGAGGTTGGCAGAACTGCATTCCTTCTGGAGCTTTCTCCAGGGGAGAACCTATTTTCCTGGCTCTTGAGGCCAGGAAATGCTCTGAATTTCCTGAGAATTTCCAGAGAATGCTCTGTTCGTGGTCCTTGGCTCTCGGCCCCTCCATCCATCTTCAAAGCCAGCAACAAAGGGTTGGGTCCTTCTCACATTGTACCCCTCTGACTTTCTCTTCTCTCTCTCTTCCACTTTTAAGGACTCTTGTGGTTATATTTGGTCCACCTGGATAATACAGGCTACTCTCCCTATTTTTAGGGCCCGCTGATTAGCAACCTTAATTTCATCAGTGTCCTTGATTCCCCCTGCTGTGAAACATAACACATTCACAGGTTCTGGGAATTGGTATGCGGATATCTTTGTGGGGAGGGTGTTATCCTGCTCACCTCAGAAACCCTGAGGAATGCCCCATGGTCCACAAAATCTTCCTGGTTGCTGCTGGTCACTTCAGCTGGCGTCTCTCCTTCCTCACCTCTGGCCACCTCAGAACTAGCTTCTCTGGGGTGTCCATTCTCCTTGAGAACCCAAGGGTGGGTGCAGGCATCACCCCGATTCCCCAAGGCTCAGTTAAAACAGGATGAAAAGATCACCATAACAACTGGCACCAAGTGTCCTCTTAGCTAGGGAAGCATCTTGACAACTGTGAGGGCAGAAGGTGGGACCTGAGGAGGTGTCAGCGTGACCCTGGGTCACAACTCAGGGGCTCGAGATGGAGGGAGGGAGAGATAGAGATAGAGATAGAGATAGAGAGAGAGAGAGAGAGAAAGAGAGAGAGAGAGAGGAGGGTCAGGAAAGCAGTGGGGTGAGAGAAGCCTGCCAGAAAGAGGCTGGGGCCCATGTGGAAACCGGCCTGAGACTGTCCCCTAGGGACAGAGTGGCCGTGGCCATTTTAGCTGGGGAAATGCTGGACTGAGAAGCCAAAGTTTGTGTTTCTGGGACATGAATCCTCCCCATCTCTCTGTAGCCCCAAACTTCAGAAATGCCCAGAACACTGATGACTGCCTGTGGGCGGGGAGTCTTGGCGGAACTTTGGGGAGAGGCTAACAAGCATGGTGGCCAGGAGGGTTCATGGAGGTGTCAGCCACCCCTGCCCTGGGAACTTGCAGAAAATCTGGGAAGGCTTTGGCCATCTGTAGTCCATGGAACAGAACATCCCACGGAGAGCTTTCCTTCCCCGGACCCTTGAGGTCCAGAAGAGCCAATCTCACCTAGAGCTCAAGGGATGGCTAGAATCCAGCTGACTTTGAGATCTCACAGCTGAAGCCAGGCTGTACCCTTCAGCCATACATTTCTGAAGGTATGGGGATAACAGGAGGGCATTCCAGTGTGAAGAACTCTCAAGGTGGTCACCAGGTTTTCAGGCTCCCTGTGCCCAAGCTACCCTACATCAGGCTTCCCCCTCTCTGTAGCCTAACAGTCCCCTAGAGGACTCACCTTTGACCATGTGGTCTCTATCTGAAGTCCAGTAACCCCCTCTGTCCCCAGTGTAATCTTCTCAGGGCCCAACAAAAGGGAGAAACGTTCTTTCTAACTCTCCCTTCTTAGATTCCAGGCCACTCCAAACTACATCTAGTACAAAATGGAACTGACAGATGTTTGTGTTCCTTGGGGTCAAAGAGTAGGTAGGCTATTTTTAAGGCTCTTGATACATGTTGCCAAATTGCCTTCAGAAATCACCTGAGAATGTCCTCCCTACAGTTCTGCCGGCACTAAGGACTGCCATTGAACAAATCTCTGCCAATTTGATATGAAAAAAAAAATCTCATTTTCATTTTCAGTCCTTTGCTTACATGCGAAGAAATATACACACTATCTCTTTTGAATGGGATGAGTAATAATGAAAAGCCTATTTCAAATGTCATTAAGTCTCTATTTAGATATGAGACAAAATTTCAATTCATATGAAGAAGGGAAGGTGCTGTTATCTGTACAACTTTTGTTTTGAGAGTTTGGGCTGGGGGAGGGAAAGGAGAAAAACAAGAGGAAAGCAAGGAAGAGGAATGAGAAGAGCAGAAGAAAAAAAAGTGGGAAAGAAGAGGTAAAAAGGCAAAACCTCAGAATTGACAAAAAAAAAGGGTTTTCTCTTTTTAAATGGAGTACAGAAAAGGAAGAGCAGGAAAAAAACTGTACAAATTGCTCTTTCCATGGGCTTCTTCAAATAAATTGTAAGCAGTGCAATGAGGTAAAAGAAAAAAAAAAAGAAAGAAAGAAAGAAGAAAGAAGCCCTGGAGACGTCAAGTCCAGCACGAGCTCTGTGACTGTGCTCTTATCCTTCACACTGGAGCACGGCTGGCTGGCTTACGTCCCAGGTACAGCCGACTCAGGTTCAAGGTTGGCTGCTTCTGCACACCTCACAATTTCCATCTCCCTGCGTGGTTGTTTCCCACTGCCGGTGTCAATGCTTTCACTTTGCCATTTTCCATTCACAGTCATAAAACCGTAAAGACGCGCCTCCGTGAAATAGTCCCGTGACGGGCAAAACCACGGTGGTACAGACCAAGAGGGGCAGGTGCACTACCAGCTGTTGGACGCCACGCAGGTGCTCCAGGCCGTAGTCCAAAACGCAGATTTGTCTCTGGATTGGGTGTTGGAAAGGGGTGGAGGGCGTGGGTCTGTGTTGCGGACAAGGGTGATAGGGCTGTTGGAAAGTTGAGTCTACCAAAATCAAACATGGTGAAGTTGAAAGCAGATTAGGTCAACCACGGTTAAGCATCATTAATCTACGATGATTCTCATTTACTTTCTGGGGCTCATTCACGTATGTGACGGAGGGGTTTAGTTTGGAAGCATGTCTCAACCCTGGTAGAGTCCTAAAAGGACCACACTGAGCTCCCACCTGGCGTGGTGCTGACTGGCGCAGGACGTCCCCGAGGGTCTAACGGGCCCGTCCTGTTTGCTTGTGTCTCTGCCAGAGCAGAAACTCTGCCCGGGCTACAGCCGGGCCCGGGTGTGGTTTGCTGCAGGACCTCACCCTGCCTCCGCGGGACCCTGTGCCCAGCTGCCACCACAGTCAACTCCTATGAACCTTCTTTCATGGATTTCTTCTCTTTGCCCGCTCCCACTGACCTCGTGACATCTCAGCCCAGTACTTTAGGATGCCTGTCTTCTGTGAAGGACACTTTTTTAGTTTATTAAAGTTTATTTATTGAGAGAGAGGGAGGGGGGAGAGAATGCGTGGAGGAGGGCCAGAGAGAGAGGGAGACAGAGAATCGCAAGCAGGTTCCATGCTGCCAGCAGCCGAGCCCGCTGTGGGGCTCGAACCCACAAACCATGAGATCATGACCTGAGCTGAAGTCAGACGCTTAACCGACCGAGCCACCCAGGCGCCCCAAGGACCCTTTTTAATGCAACCATCATGTGCCAGCATCATAGGAAACGAAGTTGAAAGTCACTTTAATATCATCTACCACTCAATCCATACTCAGATATCCACCCCCCCTCCCGCCCCCAGCCTCCTGGAAACCTGCTGCGTCCTCAGGCAGCTGCCTCCCTGACCTCCCTGACGCTCGCTCCCGCTCTGTGTCTCTCAAATCCCAGCCACGCAACCCCACCTCCCCCTAACGCGGGGCTTTCCTGACCCCCCGCCCTCCACCGTGTTTCTGCACAGATCCCCTGAGCCTCCGGCTCTTCAGTGTTCTCTGTGCTTTGTTGGTGACCAGGATCGGCTAGCACGGAGAAGAGCCCGGGGCCCGGGGCAGCAGGCACCGTCCGTCCTTCCCTTGGAGGCCGGGGGAGGAAGGAAGCGGTGCGGGCTCCCGCAGCATGGTGAGAACGTAGGCCCCGTTTGGCAGAGGAGGATATGGGGGCATCTTATCTGTTCAGGTATCTGCCTTCTTCACCAGGCAGCGCCTGCGGTTGGGACGGAGCCTTAATTCAGCACCGCACTGCGTCGGCAGGGCCTAGTGGGGCACCTGTTGCCCGCAGGGCCTCTAGAAGGATTTCTGGCGTGAGCGTGGGCCGGGGGGCCCTCTGTGGCGACGCTGGGCCCAGTGGCCTGTGCCTGAGGGGTCGTGATGAGTGAGCCCGATGTAAATTTGTGACAGAGCATTCGGTTATATTCTTCCCGCTCCCGAGAAAGTGTCTGCACCTCCTGGCTGACATCATTCGGTGCTGAGTCATTCTCGGGGCTCCCACTCACGCCGGCATCCTCGCTCTCGCCCTGAGGAGGAGCCCTCGTGCTGTGGCACAGTCATCTCGGCTGTGGGCTGTGGATGTTTCCCTCTGAACTAACCGCAGTGGTTACTGGAACCATGTCCCCTCCAGTCCCCTCCGCGAGTTTTCTTCCCTTCATCTCTAAACTTGGGGGGTTTCCCCGGGGATTCGAGTCACGCTCATGAGGCCGGCACACCTCCCAGTCCCCAGACTCAGGTGTGATGGGACCACAGGCGCCTTCAGTTTTTCCAGGATCTAACTTCTGTTCTGAGGACCCCGGGCTTGGTTAAGTCAGGATTTCTCCTCTTTCCCCAGGATTGCATGAGCGCGGGGGTGAGGCTGTGTAGGGAGTGCAGGGCCGGCCAGACTCCAGTCCTTGAGACTTCTCGGATCCATGCTGAGTGACATCCACAGAGGTGGCCTGGGCCATCAGCTCCCACAGGCTGTGTTAACCCGTCCCCATTCCTCCCAGCTTGGATGCTCAGCGGCTTCCTGCCCCTTCACAAGCTCAGGGTTCAGCTATGGCCCCTGACGAAGAACCCCAGAGCTGACTGGATGAGGCACCTCATGGTTTTCCACCCATCTTTGGGTGCACAGAGGTCAGACAGGTGCTCCCATGCCGGGCTGGGCCGCTGGGGTCCCTGGGAGGCTTGACACGCCGCCCCGGTCTCTACCTGGGCAGGGGGAGCATCCCCACCGTCCTCGCTTTCGGATCCCCACACTCTACTTGGGGCTCGGTCAAACCAACCCCCCGGGGCTCTGCTCCCTTTGTGGGCACAGAAGAGGCAGGCATGGGGCTCCCTTTCAACGACCGGCCAGCATCTCGGGGTGTTTGCAAGGGAGCCATTACCGTGAGGCAAGTGAGGCCAGGAGGGGCGTGGAGGTCAGCAAAGAGCAGGCAAAAGACCGACAGTGACCTCGGGGCCTTGACAACTGTTGGACAGAAGCTCTGTGCCCTGTGGGGCCAGAGTGGCCATGACCCAGGGGTGGCCCGATGGGGTTCAGGATTCCTCGGGCATTTGCTAGGGGACAATGAAGGATCTAGAGGAGATACTTGAGGGTCAGCTGCTCTTGGGAGGTGAGTCCACTAGCCGCCCCCCCGCCAACCCCCAAACAAGGTTTCCTAGTCCCTGTTGTTAAGCTCACAGAAGTTCTAGGAAAAACCATAAAGTCACATGTGGGAGGGATGTTGATTCACCCCTTTCCACATGAGGTTTGCCCCACCCGGTGTCCAATCTTAGGTAACTTTCATCACTGCCCTGGGCAGCCTTATCCAGGTCGTTCCTGGAACCCCAGTAGCCCAGGGATGTTGCTATGTGAGTGACAAATGATGAAGGTGTCATAGCGGAGAGGTTTCTTGCCTGACTCTTCTCACTTGTCCTTACTACTGGGCCTGGGGGAGGAAGGCAGGCAGAACAGGGCTGGCCTGGGGCACCCCATGCCGGGCTCACCACGTCCCAGCCCAGAGCCCGAGGAGGACTCAGCTCTCCAGGCTCTTGCTTCTTGACTCCATCATTACCTCTGTTGTCTTGACCCCCAGCTCCCTGGGCTGGGGATGCCCAGAGACAAACATGGGACCCCTGTCCATTCCAGAAAATTCCTGAGTTCAGACATCTCAGTTCCTGAGTCCACCCAAGCTCAGAGACTGGCTGAGCCTCTTGATTCCCCCGTGGAGGGACTCCTGGGGGAGGGAGAATGTGCACAGGAAGGTGGGGCCATGCCAGAGCACCAGCTAGGCAGGTCTCAGCAATGTCCCTGGAGGGAACCAGCCAGGATGCTGTGCCCCCCAGGCCCCTGGATGGGGCCTAACCTGGGCTGGCTTAGGTTGTAGAGAGGCTTTGCCCTGGGACAAACACACCTATTTCCAGCCCAAGCGCTGCCTCTGAAGGCCTCCGTCAGGGCCTCAGTTTCCTCATCTCTGCAATGGGCACAGCTGTGCTGCAGGCAATTCTCTCTCAAGAATTCTCCGCCTCTGAGGTCACAAGGATAAATCCTAAAGCAACACAGGCCAATGGACCTCAGATTCCAGAACCCTGGGGTCAGGTTCTCACCTGCTCCCTGGCAGCAATGAAGAAAAAGCAGCCCTACTATTACCCTACCCCCCGGCACTCCCCCTTCCCCTGCCCCTTCCCTTGCCCCTTCCCCCCTACCTGCTGCCCTCCAGCCCTGCCTCCTGCAGGCCCCCACTCTGAGCCCTTGGCCCCACCCTCCTCCTGCTGGCCCACCTTGCCTGACCAAGCTCCTGCCTCTCACCAGCTGGCCCCCTCCTCACCTGGACGCCCACAAGGCCCACTGTCCCCACATGCTCCCTGGAGTCCCCTGCTGCCCCTGCTGCCCCTGCCCTGCCAGCCCCCCTTCCCCACCCTACCTCCCCTTTTTCTGCCTGGCCTCCCTCTCTGCTCTTCACTCTTCCTTTGCCCTGGACCCCCCTTCTGGCCCTTGTCTGGCCTCCAGCCACCTGGGCAGACTGCTCAGCCGCCCCTACTCCCCTCCCACCCAGTCACCTCCTCCCACCATCTCCCCACCCTCGGGCCACCCTGCAAACCGTCCCAGGGACCTGGCCCTCCTGCCAGTGGGCACCTGGACCTCTCGGGGCTCCGTGAGTGGGGCACCTGCTGGGCACAGGGAGCAGCACAGGCCTGGCAGGTGTGGGGCAGCCTCGAGGGCCCTCCGGAGCTCCAGGAAGCCCCCATCTCCAGAGTGAGCTCTCAGCCACGTGGGGGTCTGGCCTGGGTCACCGGGTAGGTGCCCCTCCTCGGGATCGGTCCGCAGGCCAAGGAAGAGGTGACAAACAGCTTCGTGTCCACACTCGAGCCCCTCCAGGCTCTCAGAGTTACCACTGGGAGGGGGTGGCTGGGCTCAGAGGACTCAGGGGATCTTTCCCTGCAGGGCCATTCCCCGCCCTGGGGCCAAGCGGGCTGGCCTCCCTCATTCAGAAGGGGCAACGGTGCCCTGTGCCTGGTACACACCCCGTTCTCCAAGCCAGCCTCCCCAGGAGACAGCGACCAGGGCTCCCTATGGCAGAGGGAGGCTGTGGCAATGGGGGGAGGGGTGTATGGTGCTGAGTGCTGGGTTGGAACCCTTCACTGAGCAAAGCACCCTGCTCACTGAGGGTCCTGGCACCTCAGAGGGCAGCTGCTTAGCTTTGTGGTTGTAACCGGCCATCAGTGTCCTGCTGTGTCAGGACTGTGCTCCTGCAGCCTCCCTGGGCCGGCTGTAGGCTCCTGGGTGTTGTGGGAGAGAATCCCAGCTGGAGGTGAAGGCTGTCTTCAGGGGCTTCTCTGAGCCTCCCGGGCCTCCTGGCCTCCATGCTCTGCTCAACTCCCTTCCCTGCAGACCCCAGTACAGCCAGAGCCATTCCTGTTTTCCACCCAGGACAGAAGCAAGAACAGGCTAGACCAGCCAGAAATGGGGGCATCCGTGTTTGTACTCTCCTGTCTGCCCCGCTGGGCCACACAGCCTGAACTGTGCAACAGGAACTGTGCAATGTCCTCTCCTGTAAGAAAACCAATGACCCAGCTCCTTGGAGCCACGGGGAAGGACTCCCGTCACCTAGAGCACCCCAGCCTCCTGCCGGCGACAATGTAAGCGCCGGGTTCTCAGAGGCTCAGCCGGGCCCCAGGGCTAAAAAGGGCTCATTGTTAGCTGGTCCATCGCTGTCCATCTTGCAAGCTTGTTCTCTTAGGACAAGCTTCCAAGGTGCATGCTGCTTCCTAGCCCAGGTGGGGAGATGGGAATCACGTAGCCCACTTTCCTTCCCAAGGGCTATTTGGAGGTAACGTTTAATGAGCTCTTAAGAAAGACCAGGCTCTCCTGCTTTAACTGGGAGTTGTTTACGGAGACCTGGAAGAAAGGCAGCTGGAATCAAAGTTCTTATGAACAAACGGTTGGACGTTGAGGCCTTATTGCCTCTCACCCAAAATGATGTCCTTCACGGCTCAAGAGGAGCAAAAAGAAACAAGGTCATGAGACTTCATGGAGAGCTTATGGCTGCCCCAGTGCCTTGATGGTGCCTGGGTACAAGGGCCCAAAGCCTCCTCCTGCTAGGGATTCTATAGAGTTTCATAGTTTCCGGAACTGGGAGGACCAAGTCAAAAGAGTACCTGCAATCTTCACTTACTCTCCTCCTGATTCCAGTATCCCCAGCACCAACCAGTTAAAGTACCCCAGCCTTTCTTTCCTTCAGATGAGACGCCCTCAGGAACGAGCAAATGTTTTTCAATGCGATATGAAATATTTGTTAAGACCATTTCCTCGAGAAACGGGGCCAAAGGCCAAGGTATGCAGGGCTGGCTCAACCATTTTTCGGTCATCTGGTTACAGAAGGAGGACTCTGATCGTACTTCTTATGTATTTTAGGAGTAGTAAACAGCATTACATGGTCTTTTGTAAAGAAAACCGATCCTGTCTGAAGCCCAGCCTGACAGCTGCCCTTCGAGAGGAAGCTCGGACAGTCCTTGCCTGGCTAGCTTTTTATGTGAGGTTTTACCTGAGCCCCCCCCCCCCATTCCTAATATGAGAACAACTAACCAAATTTTAAAGGATTCAGACATCTTGCTCTCCAGTACTGGCCCCTCCTCACTTCGAGGCTCCTTCATGTGTTGACTAGCCCTTCGCCTTGACCTTCCTTTGCCTTTTGTGACTTGCCTTCTACCTCTGACCAGCTCCTTTCTGTCTTCCCGGGTCCAATCTGTCCGCCAATCCTTTTACTAGTTCTCTTCCCCAGAGTTAGCTCCTAGATTATTTTCTTACACTCTGAATTCTTTTCTACAACCCTGCAAGCTTTCTCCACTGTCCTCACCCTGATGACTCCTTCTTCTATATCTCCATGGAGAGTGGGTGGCATCTTTGGATACCCCAAATCCTTGGGTCCAAAATGGAACCACTTTCTCCCCAGTCTAATCCTGGAACCCAATGCTGCCTCTCCTTTTGAATTCCCCTGTGACCCATCCAGGCCCAGCGTCAGAAACCTCAGAGTCACCGTGGACTCCACAAACAACCTCCTTGCTCTCACCTAGTTCATTTTGGTCCCCTGGTCTCCTAACCATTACTGGAATCCACATTTCCTTCCACCTGTCCTTCACCCTCAGTTCAGGGACCATCTCCTCCAAGAAGACTTAGAGTATAAAGCAAGTTTTATTCAACTGTGTATCTCCAGTGCCACGCATAAATGCTTTAATGCTTTATCAGTGAACCGGAAACATCATACTTAAAGTTGGATCTTTCTGAAATGGCAAATTGGCAGAAGTGTGTCCCCCAGCGTCAAACTCAAGAAACAGGACTCATTCTGCTTCTACAAAGAAGATATCTTTAAACACTTGGGATGGTGACTTTATTCTCTGTGGGTGGCTGGATTTAATGTTTATTTGCCCATTTTACAGAAGTGTAGGGAAAGACTATTTCCTCTTCTCGCTTGCATTTTCTCTCCTGTGTGTTTCCCATTAAATTGTCAACTGCTTGTTTATTTGCATAGTTGTCATCATAGTAAAAAATTCCATCCAAGTGTATTTCCTTCAAGTTATGGTATAGCTTATGTATTATTCCATTTAGCTACAAATCGAACACATTTCATTTCATGCAAGGTACACCATAATTAACCAAATGTTCACTATTGTAAGCACTGTGATTTTCATTTCTCATATGTAATTCTCCATAGGATTCATTCTTCAGTTGTTTGTTTTTATTGGGTTTGGGACTCTTTGAAAACCAAATGACTTTTGGAATGAAGGCTGAAGGAATATTTTCAAATTTTTCAACTGCGTCCTGAGGTAGCTGGGAGGTCTGGGGACTTCTTCTTGCTTGGCCCTGCCATGAGTAATTGGATTATGCCACACGGTGGAAAAGTGACTATGTCAGTGTCACTGGCTCAGGCCAAATTTGCAAGTCCCCTGGCTCTGTCCTCTCTGGGGGTCTGCTGAACGATCTGTGTCACCTTTTCTCCCGCTAAGGGCCCTGGGCATGGGGTGCTTGGGATGCCGGGACTGCCGATGGGGGACGGACAGGTGGCCACGAGTCAGCTGTGCAATGATGGAGCTGCATAGGATCTAAGGGGTTTCAGGGTGTGCTTCCCTGGGAGTGCTAGCTCTGTGTGTGTGTGCATATGCGTACTTTTTCTGACTTCAGATCTCCTTACACATTTGTGTGATGTGTGTGAGGGTGATTTGGTGCGATGTGATAAATACATGTACAGTAAAGCATTGGATTGCGAATAATTTGTTCTGCGAGTGTTCCACAAGACGAGCAAACATTTATAATACATCTTAACTTGATGAACAAGCCACGTCTTGTGATACAAGTAGTATGGGGTGCCAAATGTTGCATGATCACAACCGAGCCAATGGTTCTCTCTCTCTCTCTCTCTCTCTGAGGGATTGTGGGTGATCATCTCCCATACTAGGATGCTCTGTCTCAGGCTGTGGTGTTTGGCAGAAATCAGTGATTTTCAGAATGTTGGAAGGTGCCCACAACTGGGACTAGTGTATTTTTTGTCACTTCAAAGCACCTCTGGACAGTCCTTTGCTTTTCCAGACAAGAGTGAGCTTAGGAATACTTTGCTTCATTCTAGGTCAGGCTGCCTGCAGAGAGAGACCCTTTCCTCCACTACCTGATTGCCAGTTACATTAAATACATGACAAGAGTTTATTAATACTGTACCGTAGTCAACATCCGTTGATACGATGGCCCCCATGCAGAAAAAGATTCCATCGAGCCGATAACGGTGCTTGTATTAGTGATAGCGAAAGTCGTCCTACACAGCAACTCTCCTCTCATCTCCCTCACAACCAGCCACAGAGGCTTTCACAGCTAAGGGCAGGTTAGTTTGTTTATTTTTCTTTGTATCTTCTTTATTATTTTGGATTATATTACAGCATTGTGATCACTTTTCTATGAATATTTTTGGGGTGTGGAACGAATCATACAAATCATCTGCGTTTCCATGATTTCTTCTGGGGAAATTCGCTTTGATGTACAGGTGCTTTGGATCACAAGCGTGTTTCCGGCACGAAGGATGCTCGCGAACCAGGGTCTCACTGTATTTGAATACGAGTGTGTCTGTGGGAGAATGAGCGCGCACGTGTGTGTGTGTGTGTGTGTGTGCGTGCGCGTCCTTGGAGGTGTGTGTGTGAGGTGGGGGTGGTCCCTGTGCCTCTGTACATGTATGTTCGGGTGAGTCTGTGCTCGTTTCTAGGTTTGGGTGTATCTCTGGGTGTATACGTGTGTGGGAGGGTACGTGCCCCTGTGCGTGTGTGTCTAGGGGTGGGCGTGCATGATTCTGGCTGTAAGCCCGTGAAGATCTGAGGGAAGACCACCACACGTAGCGCAGTGATTCTGGACTCGGGGACTGAACTAATTGGGCAAAGCCCCCTTGATGGCAAGGTGGGATGCTGCCCGTTTGAGGCTCCCTAAGAGCCATGAAGAAGGAAAGACTTCCTGACGGAGAAAATAGTGAGCAGACCTATGGAGTCCCATCATCCTTTGCTGCCCGGGCCCCTCATCTGCACAGGAGGCCAGGCTGGGGCTGCGGGAGGCCACCCTCCTTTCCACAGGGCTGCCTCGTGTAACCTGAAGCCCCTTCTCTGATAGGTTCCAGACCTTCCCACATGCTGACAGCCAAATGCAGCCCAGGTGACTCACAGCCCCTTTGTCTCGCTGTGGTGCGGGGAGACTTTTCTTGGAAATGTGTTTCACTGCGGTGTTGAAGCCGGGGTGCCTGCCAGGCCTCTGCGAGGGCAAGGGGAAAAGTACTCGCTCCACCCCCAAGTGTGTGCTCTCAGACCCCGGAGACGCTGCAGTGAAGGCTGCTGTGTGTGCTCACTTGTCTGCGTGGAGAAAAGGAGGGGCCCGTGTGCATTCTGGAAGCCAAAGAGGGTCAGGGCATGCTGGGCACAGTCAGCTAGAAGCAGAGACCCCGGGGCCAAAACCCCAACAGGACAATGTCCTTCCCTGGGGGTGAGGTAGGGCGAGAAACTCACAGAATGAAAAGAGGGCCGGTCCCCAAAGCTTCCTCGCTGACCCGTGGTGGCCTGCTCATCCGTGTTTGTCAGGGGCTGTCCTGGAGATCCAGTATCCCAGGGGTCCCCACAGCCTCGGGCACCCGGGATAGTTGGTCACGCCAACCCCATCCCAGGTAGCACTGGGGTCTCCCGAGAGGAAGCTGCCTCTTGCCCAGGAAGTATCCTCACTGAGTGCATTGTGTGGGGCCCAAGGGTTGGGGCACGTCTGGGGATTTTGCTCACCATGCTCAGATTGGTCAAGTCTGGGTTTCCCTGCTGCTTCTGGCCTGTGTCCAGCTTCCCTGGCACCAGGAACTTGGGGTTGGGGCTTTCAGTGGGAGATTCAGGCTGGTAACAGCTGTCAGTCGCCTCAGTTTGGTTTCCACACCTACCTCCCCAAGGTCCTGGGGCAGAAAAAGTCAATGGAGCTGGGGCGGGGAGGGGGTTGCTGCTGAGAGAGGGGTTCGGAACCCAAGCATTGATTTTGACATTGTTGCACTTCTTTTGGTGAGAGAAGTGTGAGAGGTCCTGCCCCTTTTGCAGACTGAGGTTTTGTGATTCTAGAGCCAGGGCTGGGGTAGAAGCCACCAAGTTCTGTCATCTGAGGAGGAAGGCCATCAATCAGCCTTTTGGGTAAAAAGGTTCAGAGGAGAAACAGCCAGGGCAGTGAGGAGTCCCCCCAGACAGGCAGCACAAGTGCCCAGGCCCGTGCCCCGTGAAGGCAAATGAGCTGTTAGTGGTGAAAGGGAGTTTATCAGGTGGGCGAGGAAAGTGTCTGACCCCAGGTGGCAATCTGGTCAGGCAAGGGGGTGGGGGCAGGATGGGGTGACCAGAGTCCCCTCTGGTATGGCGGGAGGCTTTAAGGTGGCTGTAGACATGACCTCAGAAACGAAAGCCAGGGACTTCTGAGGCCAAGCTTGGCTAGGGAAGGCCTGGCAATCCTTGGTCGAAGTACCCAAACATCCCTTCCTGACTCCTCCCTGTAAGCATCCATGCCCTAATGTCATGCAGCAAGGCCTCCCCCCTCCCCTCGCTGCCACAGCCTCCCTCTGCCATAGGGAGCCCTGGTCGCTGTCTCCTGGGGAGGCTGGCTTGGAGAACGGGGTGTGTACCAGGCACAGGGCACCGTTGCCCCTTCTGAATGAGGGAGGCCAGCCCGCTTGGCCCCAGGGCGGGGAACGGCCCTGCAGGGAAAGATCCCCTGAGTCCTCTGAGCCCAGCCACCCCCTCCCAGTGGTAACTCTGAGAGCCTGGAGGGGCTCGAGTGTGGACACGAAGCTGTTTGTCACCTCTTCCTTGGCCTATGGACCGATCCCGAGGAGGGGCACCTACCCGGTGACCCAGGCCAGACCCCCACGTGGCTGAGAGCTCACTCTGGAGATGGGGGCTTCCTGGAGCTCCGGAGGGCCCTCGAGGCTGCCCCACACCTGCCAGGCCTGTGCTGTTCCTTGCGCCCAGCAGGTGCCCCACTCACGAAGCCAAGAGGTCCAGGTGCCCACTGGCAGGAGGGCCAGGTCCCTGGGACGGTTTGCAGGGTGGCCCGAGGGTGGGGAGATGGTGGGAGGAGGTGACTGGGTGGGAGGGGAGTAGGGGCGGCTGAGCAGTCTGCCCAGGTGGCTGGAGGCCAGACAAGGGCCAGAAGGGGGGTCCAGGGCAAAGGAAGAGTGAAGAGCAGAGAGGGAGGCCAGGCAGAAAAAGGGGAGGTAGGGTGGGGAAGGGGGGCTGGCAGGGCAGGGGCAGCAGGGGCAGCAGGGGACTCCAGGGAGCATGTGGGGACAGTGGGCCTTGTGGGCGTCCAGGTGAGGAGGGGGCCAGCTGGTGAGAGGCAGGAGCTTGGCCAGGCAAGGTGGGCCAGCAGGAGGAGGGTGGGGCCAAGGGCTCAGAGTGGGGGCCTGCAGGAGGCAGGGCTGGAGGGCAGCAGGTAGGGGGGAAGGGGCAAGGGAAGGGGCAGGGGAAGGGGGAGTGCCAGGGGGTAGGGTAATAGTAGGGCTGCTTTTTCTTCATTGCTGCCAGGGAGCAGGTGAGAACCTGACCCCAGGGTTCTGGAATCTAAGGTCCATCAGCCTGTGTTGCTTTAGGATTTGTCCTTGTGACCTCAGAGGCGGAGAATTCTTGAGAGAGAATTGCCTGCAGCACAGCTGTGCCCATTGCAGAGATGAGGAAACCGAGGCCCTGACGGAGGCCTTCAGAGGCAGCGCTTGGGCTGGAAATAGGTGTGTTTTTGTCAAGGACCCAGAAAGAGGTGGGGTCTGGGAATGGAGTGAACAATCCTGGATCAGGCTGGAGGGCCAGACTCAGTAAGAGAGCCAGGCTGCAGACACATCCGGGCAGCTGGAAGATGCTAGACCTTCGGCCGCCCGGGGAGACTGTCCTCGTCTTACCATCTTCTTAAGTTGGACTCTGAGGGAGTGGTTTAGGCGAGGCCTCGGGACCTCATCATACTCGTGTTCATTCACACTCATTCATCACGTCCTCTTCTCGTAGAAGACGTGTGGGTCCAATTATTGTAACGAATCCTGAAAACTTTCCTCTTCCATAATAGCTTTCTCTTCATGTAACATTATATGGCTTCTATGATGGAGTTTAACGTGCTTTCACAGAATTCTCCATGGTTTTAAAATTATTTAATGCATAAATTAAGACTTCTGGTCACCTTAGAATGAGGATCCACCCAGTTCATGGAGAATTTTCTACCTTCAAAATCAACAAGGAGAGGATGAATTTTTGTTCTTGTGACATCTGCTGACCTTTTCTGTGCCCTGCGGCCACCTCTCAGAAACCGCAGTGACAGCTTGAGGGAGTAGAGTCCCCTGAGGAGACAGGTGGGATGGGCTGCAGGTGGGGGTGAGTTCCTCTCAGCTGCAGAAGCACCTTGAGGTTATTGGTTGGGTGCAGACAGCACTGGTTTGAGGACAAAGAGCCTGAGGTTCATGCCTGACTCGCCAGACTTTCTCTGTGAAGCTGGAGGCAAAGGTGTCGTGGATGTGGGGAGCTGGGGGAGCTTGGCACAAGGGCTGACCTTCGGCCAAGAAGGGTTGCTGGAGCCCTAAGACCGCCATTTCCAGCCTCAGCTCTGCTCTGTGCTCTTGGGGCACGTGTAGACTCGTGACTCGGCCTTGCTGCACCTCAGTTTCCCCACCTGTAAATGAGGCTAGTGATAGTCTACACCTCATGGGTGGTTTGGAGAACGTACTGAGTTTATTTATAAAGTGCATCGCTCACTGACCCTTGGGACTCCTGATATAAATGGTGGAGGGTTGTGTCTCTGTCATTAATGAAGTCTCCTTGCAGGGCTGGGGTGATAGCGGTGGTGGGACGGGCAGGTATTTGATGACAATGAGTAAGCAGAAGTGGAAGACTCCATGTGGGGGGCAAGAGGCGCTCGGGACAAAGGGCTTTCGCCTGAGAGTGAGAGTGTTTCCTTCACCCCAGGGAGGTGGGGAGTTCTGGGACCCCCGTGACTCTGACCTGCCGGGCATTAGGTAATGGAGAAGTTTTTAATCCTCCAACCTAGGCTAAAAAAAAAAAAAAAAAAAAAAAAAATTCAGAGACTTCCAGGAAGGAAATGAATACCATACTTACTCTAACTGTGGAGGAGTGAAGATACGCACATTATCGAAGTGCCCAAGACAGTTTACGGGAACAAAAGAAAGTACTGTTAACACCCAAATCGACAATTTCCATGCAGCAAAACAAATATAAAAATGTGTGCCCATAGGGAGGGGTCGGGAGGGGTGGTGTGGGGAGAAAACACGTCACAAAAAATAAGACAGACATTTAATAGCTGAAGTGTGAAAGGAAACATTAAACTCCGATTGACACGTGGGCTAAGGACTTAAGTATACTTTATGCAAAAGGAAACATGAAGAGGGGCACCTGGGTGGCTCAGTCGGTTGAGCGTCCGGCTTCGACTCGGGTCATGATCCCGCAGTCCGTGAGTCAGTGCCCCGCATGGAGCTCTGTGCTGACAGCTCAGAGCCTGGAACCTGCTTTGGATCGTCTGTCTGTCTCTCTCTGCCCCTCCTCTGCGTGCACTCTCTCTCTCTCAAAAATAAATAATAAAACATTTTTAAAAATTAAAAAAAAAAAGGAAACATGAAAAGAAAACGATTTCAAAAGGATCCACCCTTTCCAACCCCCCACGTGTCCCTAGGAAACATACAAATGCAACCCAATAGCTGCGGCTTCTGGCAGGTGACAGGTACAGAGAAGCCGGGCGAGGCTATAGGCCAGAAGCCCCTAGGGCCCAGGCAGGAGTGGCAGGGAGCCCCGATTGCCAGGTGGGAGCAGAGGAAAGGCCTGGAAAGTCCTGCACCCCCACAGGGCATTGGGGAGCCTGAACTAGAAGCTCTTGTGTTAACCTGGGGGCATCCACTTCGAGTCCTGAGATGTTCCGAGGCTCCCTAGAAGTGCTGGCCTCTCGTGTATAAACCACAGAACCTCTCCTCTCCTGAGTGCAACCAGAGGGGAGGCTTTGGGTGTCCGTCTTTCCATGGTCTTTACAACCTTCCCAGTGAAGGGCCCTCTCTGCCTGATGTGGAATTTCGGCCTCTGGCTTGAAGACAGCCTTTGCTCAGGGGGACTTGGGCCCCCCCAATTCGGGCCATAAATGGCTACAGGCAGGACGATGCAGGGAGCAGGGAGCTCTGAAAGAATTACGAGAGCCGTGGCAGAAACGGAAGGAAAGCCCACACCCAGTTGTCCAGAACTTCAGGCCTGCAACCTCAATGCTACATTTCCAGTGAGAACCAGAGGGGGCGTGTGGGAGGGGAAGGGGTGAGTTCTAAAGGGTTGCTGCCCCCTTGTGTGTTTTACTCCACCCTGCCTCGACATTGTGAGTTGTGACCTTGAAGCTGCCAGCCACCAGGTGCCCACTTCCAAGGAGGCCGAACATTTTCCGTCTGTATGGGTGGCTATGACGGTCCAGCTGTCTTTTCAAGCAACTAGGGGGGTGGGGCAGCGTGGGGGCGGCCCTTGGGGACTCGGTTCAGACCCCAGAAAAGGGCCTCATTTCTGCTCCAGTGGAGTCGTACAGGCTAAATTCATAGGACGAGCTTGGGGACAGAACTGTGGCAGAGCCTGAAATTTTGGATCAGAGAGTGGGAGGGCACAGAAGGGCTGGACCCATCCCCCTCTTCCTGCCTTTTGGTCCTCAGTTTCTCCTGCCCTCCCTTCTTTGCTGAGGCACCCTCATTTCTGGGACCCCTCCCCCCACCCCGCCCACCGCCTTCAGTGTTTTATGTTGTTCTTTTCCCCGGAGACCATTGAGGCTGACACAATGGCAGTGGGGGCTGGGGGTGGGTCTCAGCAGCCTCAAGCCCCCACCCCTCTTGTCACGCCAGCTCCTGAAAACAGTTTTTGAGAGAGGTGCTACTGTCTGTCTTGATCACCAGTGCCCGGTGCAGAGTCGTGATCAACGGATCCTTGTTGGCTAGATGAATGTATGAGTGCAATTACCAGAAGTTAGGCCAAGAGCCAAGTTGACGTAGTAGCTACGTGAGGTTGTGGCTACTTGAACCTGGGGCTGCCTGAGGCTCTCACTGGAACCAGGCTGCCTCAGATGACGGCGACCCCCTTCCCCTCCCGACTCCTTTCCTGTTACTGCTGTTGCCCTCACCCCACCCTGGCCCTGCCACCCGAGTGGGTCTGTCCTGTGTCCAGTCCCTGAACTGCCCATCGCACCGTAGCTGGATTTGGGTGGCTGTTGGAAGAAAGGCACTATACTATAAAGCCTGATGGGATGGTTTCCTGTCCACCGAATTTGTTCCCCGGGTCCTCTGAGCACCCCTGCCTTTATCCTGTCTGGCCAGCACCCCCCCCAGTCTCGGCTCTGGCTAGCCCCCCATGTCCCCAGGCTTCAGCTGCACAGAGACTCCTGGCCTCACCCAAGATGTCAATTTCCTTCCTCCTTTTGTCTGCACTTAGGCTATTCTCTGTGCTTCTGGCATCTTCTGTCCCTACTTTGTCCCCCATCCCTGGTCCCTGAGAAACTCCCCCAGGTGGGATTGGGGGGCATCCTGATGGTTCTGGCCCAGCTCTTACACTCTGTGATGCCCCCAGTGGGCAAGTCTTCGTCTCTGGAAGAGACGCTCCATGAGTACAGGGAGAACTTCAGTCGCTGAAGGAGGAAATTTAAACAGCATCAGGAGAGGGTGTGGTGAGTCCCTAGGTGCTGAGGAGCCGCCCTTTGCCAAACCCAGAGTGGCTCTTTCCTCACCCCAAGTGACTCTGGAGCTCAGATGCTACCGCAGGACACTGGAAAGGTTGGAGGTCTGAGCCCCCTACTCTGGGCTTCCCAGCTGGTGGGCAGGCAGGACCTCCCACCTCTGCCCCCACACCAGGCTCCCAAAGCTTCTGATTTGTTCGGGAAGGTGAGAGGGTGGGCAGGGTGGCTGCTTCTGGGAGGCTTAATGAATCTTCTGAGAAAAAAGTCTTCATATTTGTGACTACCCAGGCCTGGGGCGGGGGCAGGGGGAGGAGAGGACCTAGATGGAGGGACCAGAGTCATGGGTGGGGCCTTGGGCAAGTCCCTGCCTGGCTTCCCCCTGAGGAGAGTCTCTCTGGCCCAAACAGGCTCCTGCCTCGGGCGGGGTCCCCCATCACGCTCCTGATGAAGGTCATTAGCAAAACTCTTCAAAAAAGGGTGGGAGACGGGGCGCCTGGGTGGCTCAGTCAGTTAAGCGTCCATCTTTGGCTCATGATGACTTCAGCTCAGCTTGTGATCTCAGGGTTCGTGAGTTCAAGCCCCTCGAGCCCCACGAGCCCCGCGTCGGGCTCTGTGCTGACAGCTCAGAGCCTGGAGCCTCCTTCAGATTCTGTGTTTCCCTGTCTCTCTGCCCCTACCCCTCTCGTTCTCTCTCCCTCTCTCAAAAATAAACACACATTGGGGTGCCTGGGTGGCTCAGTCAGTTGAGCGTCGGACTTTGGCTCAGGTCATGATCTCACCGCTTGTGAGTTGGAGCCCTGTGTCATGCACTGTGCTGACAGCTCGGAGCCTGAAGCCTGCTTCGGATTCTGGGTCTTCCTCTCTCTCTGCCCCTCCCTTGCTCTGTCTCTCTCTCTCTCTCTCTCAAGAATAAATAAAACATTAAAAAAATTTACAAAAATAAACACACATTAAAAAATTAAAAAGAAAAGTAAGGGTGGGAGATGATTTGTATGCAGCACAGCTTACGTCATACACAGTTTTTTGTGTTAAAAGAGGGAGAAAACGAGAACATATATGTACATATGTTGGTATAGAAGCTCTGGAAGAAGCTGTCATCAGGGGTGCCCTGAAGGGTGGGCGGGCACTGGATTTGGGGGCCCAGTGGTTGGGCAGAGACATCTTACCGTATGTGTTTACGTGTGTATTTGGATCATGTGCACGTACTCAAAATTCTAAATCAAAAGCAACAGCAATAAAACAGAAATAGTAATTACAAAAGAGAGGATAGCCAGGGGGCGAGGCTCCCTTTGAGGAGGGGCTGAGTGGAGAGTCACCGGCCGTGGGCCCCCGCGTGCTGACCCCTTCCCAGGGCTCCCGACGCCACAGGCCCTGGACACCTGCATGGCTCCTCCCTGTCCTTCCGGACGCTTCCAGCCTCCAAAGCTGCGCCCACGACGCCCAGGCCTGGCCGACTCATGGGGGCTTACATCGGGCCAGGGGCCTACGGGGGCCTTGCGGTCTTCACTCCCAGGCCAGCTTGCGGCCCGGGTCAGGGAGTGAACTTGGTTCTGCCCATAGCACAAGCACGGGCAGGATCAGAGTCATATGGCTCTGTGAACCTCTTCTCCCAGGGATAGGGACCCCATGCTCTGGAGGGCCAGGCGACCTCCCCACGGTCACACACAGCTGTTGTTTCTACAGAGATGGCCCTATGCTGGGATGAATTACCCAGAATGGGGAGTTTCTATTCCTGTAGACACCCGAAAGTCACAGCGTGCCCGGCCTATAAAAATAGCCCGTGCTTTGGTCTCTAACGGGATCTCCTGGTCCCTCCCCAGCACCGAAGCTGAATCCGTCAGGGTGTTTCGGCCCAGACTCTCTTGAGCAGCTGCCATCTCTGAGGGGGTCCCTGCTGAGAGCCACCCAGGGTCCACGAGTGAGTCTCAGCTCTCCCAGCCCTGCATGTGGGAGGCGCGGGGAAAATCTCTGCCTGAAGGGCCCTCGGGGACTGTGTGGCCCAAGGCCGAACCATGTTGCGGTGGAGGCCCTGGCGTGGGAAGCCAGGGCCCGGCACGGCTACCCACACCCGCCCTGCTGCCCGGCCCTTGAAGATGCATGTACAGGGGCTGACGCGTCCCCCGGGCTGGGGCCTTCCTGGCCCGCCAGTCCCCTCAACTTGAAGGCGTGCACCATCGCACTCCTCGTGTGGACGGCAGTTCTGAATCCTGAACCCCAGAAGGGCTGGAAGTCGGGACAGCCTTCTTCAGACGCTGGCTGTCCCTGTGTGACCCCCAGCCTTTCTGCAGTTGTGTCTCACCTCTGCGCGTGCCGTGGTTCTTGCCCCCCCACTTCTCCCTGTTTTTTTTCGGAAGCTGAGTGAACATCAGAGGGCCTAAGAGTGAGACCGTCCCCCTAGAAACATGTTTCTCATGCCCCATTCTCGTTCGCTTGGTGGGGAGGGACGCCCACGCAGCCCCTCTCCAGAGCCAAGGGAAAGAGCCCACCCTTAACTCCCCCCCCCCCCCCCCCCCCCCCCGCCAGACAAGGCTGGGGCTAGAGCCATTTGAAAAGCATCTTGGTCCCACCCCCTCATTTCACTGATAAGGAAGCCGAACCCCAGAGAGGGAAGTGGTTCTCTCCAGGGCAGGCTGGTGACCGAGCTGGGACGACAAGTGACATCTCACGGCTCACTCAGCTGCACCGGACCCCCAACAGGTAACAGCCCCCCGGGCCACTTAGAAAAATCGAGACACAGAGGCCACGGACTGACCTCGTTTTCCTGGATGCCGGGTGACTTCCTGAGGCCTGCTGGTGCTTTGTGGTCTGGGCTCCGTCCACACCTGCCCAGACTCGGCGTCCCAGTTGGAAGGGGTGGCCGCAGCCCCCAGCAGCCTCCACGACAATAGCAGTAGCAGGCGGAGGGCTGGTTTGTTCTTGACTATTGGTGACATTTCCTACGAACCCTCAACTTCCTCCTGATTTGACTCAGGGTTGTAGCATCTTGCTGGGGTGGGGAAACCTCACCGTAGGCAGCCCGGGAGCCTTCCCCAGGGGGGCTTGGCTTGCGTGTCACTACCTCCTGCCGACCCTACTGCCTGCCTCCCGGAACCTGGGCCTGGAAAGCACCAAGAGCCCAAGACCACACGCTGTCAGGAATCACCCTCTAGCCCCTGGGCAAGGTGCTCCAGGCAGGCCAGGGCCGTGAGTAACTTCCCCGGCCTCAGTGGACCCCTCTGGAGAATGGAAACAATAATGGTTTTCTCTTCCTGGGGCTCTTAAGAGCAGTAAGTGATGGAAGAGCTCGGCCATGCAGTCAGCAACTGGGAAGCTGTGCCTGCTGTTATATATCATAACTGGATTAGTCCCTATATGTACCCCTACGGTGCACGCGGATGATTGGCCCCACTTGGCCACAGCAGGGAAATCACGTCAGGTGATACAGGTGGATCAGGACAGTGGACACTTGAAGGAAGGGATGAGGTTTTTAAGAGGGGAGGCGAGAGTCTGAGGGGAAATAGGAGGCGGTAAGTGGAATCAGGCACCCCAAAAAGTGAGGAAGGGGGAGCTGGGGGCTCCTGGATATATCGGAGGCTCTTGCCGGTGATACTGGTGATGCTGTTGGGGGAGGGGAGATAAAGGAGAGACTCAACGTGAGGGCCAGTGAGGCCCCCCACCATCTGTTTGACCTCGGGTAGACTCTAGCTTCTGTGAGCCTCACTGTCCTCACCTGTCAAATGGGCATCATTATAACAACGGTCCAGGAATGTACCGAGTTGCCATCAGAGAGCACTTAGCACAGGAACAGCCACATCTCAAGTCCCTGAACTGACCCCTCTCTGACTCCCTGAACCCCACTCCAACCTGCCAGGCTCGGGGTGCAGCTTCAGCAAAACTTTGGAGTCAGGGAGATTCTATGTGCTCTGTCCCGCCTGTGTCCTGTTCCTTTTCACATCGTGTCCCCCTTGTAGAAGCCCAGCTCAGGTGTAGACAGATGAATTTATTTATGCTATGGTGTTAGTGGCAGATAATGGCATCCAAATAAATATTTATATTCTGCCTGTGGGATTCAACACTGCACTCCCAGAGGAGACAGGAATTTCAGGCGAGGAACCTGATGACACTGGTCCAGGAGCGTGTTCCTCCTCAAATGACATTTCTCAGGCTGTACCAACTCTTCTCAGCCATGGCTGGCCCTCCCATCTTGTAGGTGGCTCACACCACAGTGCTCCGTGAGGATGAGGAGTTTGGCAGCAAAAGGGGGGAGGGTGGACCGTCTCAGCCCGCAAACCTCCCAAAGTTCCATTCTCACTGTTGCTGGTGTTTCTGGAAAGTTCTTCTGTTGATGGGAGGAGGGCTGGCTTGGTCTGAGCCACACAGCTCGGTCTGGATGCCACAGCTGTGCATACTAGGCCTGGGGTCTGCCCCAAGTGCGACACCGGCCTAGGCGGCCACAGGAATCACAGCCCAGAGCCAGCCTGCTTTAGTAAGAGAGCCGGCAAGGTGAGGCCACGGGCTCCTGGCTCGCAGAGCTAGGCAGTGCCGTTCGGATGAGAGAACCCAGACGGAGGCCACACAGCCAGAGCAGCTAGGAGCCTTTGGACTCCTAGGCCAGTCCCTCTTCACACACAATTTTCTCTCCTCTTTACTAAACATTAGGAAACATTAATATATTGACAGAAGATTCCAGTTCAGGGTTAAAAAAAAAAACAACAACAAAAAAACCCCCAAAACCTTTCTTAAGCGTGAATTCCCTTGACAACATTCTGGATAAATGGATCTCCTGCCTGTCCTTACATACGCCTGGTGACGGAGAGCTCAGTACAGAGCAAGGCCACTCTGTCTGCTGTCAGATGCTCCAGTAACGAGACAGGTCTCTTTCTACGGCACCTGGAGCCCATTCTGCAGAGTCATACAGGGGAGCGTGCCTTGAGCGTTGAGGGTGCTAAAATGGCTATTCTTATATAGACCACGGGCAACTCCAGTCCTTTCCACGATCTCCCTGGGTTGTGGCTTCCTTGCCTGTCCACGTGCAGCCCCAGCCGAGAGTGCCCAGGTTACCAAAACAGCACAAAGACCTCTGTCTCCCCGTGTTCCGCTTCTAGATTCTCTAAATGTAGGCCTGGTTGCCATCATTCCTCGCTGGCTTTCGTGTTTGCAAGAATACTTACGAGTCCCCGGTTCCCTTTACGCTGTGGCCGCCTCTGTGTTTTGTGTATAAACATTGGTTCTTTCCCAATATTTCAGTGACATAGTTCTGATTTTATCTCTGACTCACACGTTATTTAAGAGACTACTTAAGAGAATGCATAGAAGTACCTATTATATATTATTAATATCATGGTGCTCAGCAAATAGTGCTGTCTTCTTTGTGGTCTGAGAACAGAAAGGGTGGCACCGCCGGGGCATACTCGGCGGGGCCCATTCCTGGGATAAATGTGGCAAAAGATCCTTGTCTTCTTGCAAGAAAAGTCTATTCCCCTGATTTATGATGCAGTCCTCACCGATCTGCCTTTTTAATTGGGCTATTCAGAGCTTGAAAGTTCTCTGTCCACTTGATCGATGATACTCTGAGAGGGGAGCATTAAGGTCTCTACCTACAATTATATTTCCGTTTCTACTGTTTTGTGCATTTCTGGTGCGTTCCCATTACGTGTTTCTTTACTGTGCACGTTGGAACATAAATTGTTTTATGTTTTAATTATTTATTGTAACTTTGACCTTTGGAAAGTCTATATGTTACTCTCTCTATTTTTACTAAAAAAAAAAAAATGACTTTGTCATACTCCCTTTTTTTCTAGAGTTCTGTGTGCCTGATAAACCAGAGATTACCCCATCGTTTTACTCTGTCTGTGTCTCTTTGTTTTCTCTGTGTTTCTTACTGGCAAAAGAGGATTGGGTTTGGGCTTTTTTTTTTTTTTTTTTTTTTTTTTTTTTATTTATTTTTGGGACAGAGAGAGACAGAGCATGAATGGGGGAGGGGCAGAGAGAGAGGGAGACGCAGAATCGGAAACAGGCTCCAGGCTCCGAGCCATCAGCCCAGAGCCTGACGCGGGGCTCGAACTCACTGACCGCGAGATCGTGACCTGGCTGAAGTCGGACGCTTAACCGACTGCGCCACCCAGGCGCCCCTTTTTTTTTTTTTTTTTTTTATGAGTGCTCCTTTTTATATGAGTATTATCATTTTTAAGGAGTATTATAATTTTATTATAAATGTTACATTTCTGTAAACCTCCACGGGGTTACTGTCTACGTAGAGACATGGCAGTTTTTTCATGTTTAGTTTCTATCGTGAATTTTCTCTTCCTTGTGTTTCTTTACGATAGACAAGATAATTTAACCTGAATATCGAATTTAGAAACTATTTAAGTTTGAACTCCCACATTTGTTTCTATTAACAGCTGTCCAGACTTTGGGAGGATTTATTTAAATATCTTCCCTTCCCTTGCCCCTCTTTCCATTGCTGATCAGCATTTTGAATGTTTTTTTGTATCGCTCTTTACTCCTAATGGCTGACCTATGGACAGATGAAACTTTTTTTTTTTTTTATTTTAATGTTTATTTATTTTTGAAGGAGAGAGAGAGAGACAGAGCATGAGCAGGGGAGGGGCAGGGAGAGAGGGAGAGAGGGAGACACAGAATCCGAAAGGGGCTCTAGGCTCTGAGCTGTCAGCAGGGGCTCAAACCCACGGACTGTGAGATCATGACCCGAGCCGAAGTCAGACTCCCAACTGACTGAGCCACCCAGGCGCCCCGAGACTTTTCCTTTTTAAATCACACATCAGGTTTCTGTGGCCATTTCTCCTCTCTTAGGTGGCATCTGCTCTCTCACCTGTGACTTCCAATCCTCTCTGTCACTTTGTGCTTTGTTCCCAAGTTTCTCAGACGTTGCGTGTTGAGATGTTCATCTTTGACCTGGCAAGATCTATGCTTCATCAGCTGAGCACTGGTTAGTTCAAAGCATTTCTTTAAATTTTGTATGAGCCTCACTCCCACCCCTGCCGTGCCTCAAACACACACCCAGACTTTTCTTCTTTTAAGGGAAAGTCAAAGCCTCTTCTTACTTTTCTCCTAGCATTTGCTACACCTTACAAAAATTAAAATTGTTTTTGTGTCACCGCTAATTACTTGGAAAAATATATACAGAGAGAAAAAGAGAAGGAGATAAAAGATTGACTATGCACCCACTACCTGTTAGAACGCGACCAATGTTTGGCATATGGAAAGTTTTTTCTAGGTTTTTTTTCCCTGTGTGTGGGCTTTTAAAATCATAGTTGAAGTCATTCTGAATGTATAGTTCTGTAGTTTGTGGGTTTTTTACTTAGCATAGTCAGCATAAACATAACATAATCAGACAGAAAAAATTTCCATTGAGTAGATTTACCATCCTGAAATTAAGCTCCTGTTTCTATTTAAAAGTTTGTGCGTTTTTTGCCATCAGAAAAAAATGCTAAAGTAAACACGTTTCTGTACACAACTTTTCTTTCTTTTTCATAATTGACTTGAGGTAAATTTCTAATCACCGGATGAGAGATTAATAACATTTCTTTGACTTGTACTGTGAATGATCAAGTCAAGAAGCTGTGTGTACTTACCAGCATGTCAATGACTGTTTCACAGAACCCTTACCAGCTTCTTTATTGAGATGATGAGCAAAAATTTATGTCTTTGTAAATCCTCCTCTGGGAACTGTTTGTGTCCTCTGCCTGTTTGTCTGTTGAGGGTCTTGATAATGTATATGTTTTTTATACTCTTCATAAAGAAAGAACATCATTTGTCTGACATTATTTGTGTATTTTCCTTCCCTAGTATATTTCTTGATGTTAACCTTTTTTAACAGAAAGAAAATCTCCTAGGTTTCTATATATTGTGGTCAGAATATAGCCAACATAATTTCTGCTTTTTTTTTTTAATAGAAGATTTTGTTCTTGGTAGGCAGATAATTCATTTTGGCAATTGTTTTTTTTTTTTTTTTTTTGGATACTTGAGAAAAGAGTAGATTACATTTCTGTTTCAAACCAATTCAAGAGCTTTTAATCAAATTATATTCATTCTATTGTTTATATAACTCTACATCCCAACTTATATCTTGCTTACTTGATCTGTTCAAGTTTATAGTACATTGGAGTCTGATGCTATACCGTGTCTTTGCCAATGGCCCTTCAGATTCTAGCGATTAGACTTCTTGTACTTTTATAGACTATTATTCAGTGCATAAGATAACTCTATCGGCCTTCATAATTTTTCTTTTGTTAATGTTAAATAACCTTGGTTCTGATGCGTGGCTTTATTAAACTCTATAATGCTTGATATGAATATTACCACTGACTTTCTTTTTATCCAGATTTGTCTGCTATACCATCATAGGACTTTTACGTTGAACATTTCTCTGTCATTAAGTGTGTCCTTTATAAGCAACAAAGAGTTGTATTTCATAGTTGACCTAAAAACGTTAGTTAATAAGGAAAGCATGACTTTTTTATGTTTATTGTAATTTCTCTGCTCAGTTTCTTTTTCCAATTTATTTACTCCTTTGCTATATGGTCTGATTTGTTTGTTTGTTTCTATCTTCTTTGGTGATTTGAAGATATGCATCCTGTTTTTAATAGTCCGTGGTTAGTTACTTCAAGGTTTAAAAAAAAACCTCTTACATTCTCTGTAATTATCAAAGTGAAAAAAACCCCGGAACAATAACTTTAATTTCCTTTTATGGAATATCTGCTTTACCCGTGTCCTATTACTCACCACCATCCCTGCCCCCACCACTCCAAGGGCATTCTTCCTTCTTCATTAATTGATCTAAGGGATTACCACTTGTCTTTTAAAAAAATTTGTTATTATTTTTTTTACCTTAATTAAAAAAAATTTTTAATGTTTATTTATTATTGAGAGAGAGAGAGCGAGAGCACAAGTTGGGGACAGGCAGAGAGAGAGGGAGACACAGAATCCGAAGCAGGTTCCAGGCTCCGAGCTGTCAGCACAGAGCCCGATGCGGGGCTCGAACTCACGGACCGCGAGATCATGACCTGAGCCGAAGTCAGTCACTTAACCGACTGCACCACCTAGGCGCCCCTGTTACTATTTTTTTTTAAGTTAATTTATTTATTTTGAGGGAGGGACAGAAAGAAAGAGAGAATCCCAAGCAGTCTCTGTGCCCAGGATGGGGCTCGAACTCACAAACCGCGAGATCATGACCTGAGCCGAAATGAAGAGTCGGATGCTTAACCGACGGAGCCACCCAGACGCCCCTACCTCTTGTCTTTTTTAAGTGACCTCTTTTACAGCACTTTTCTTTTAAGTTTACATTTGTAACCATAGTCATCATAACTGACGTCTCTTCGTGGTTCCCTGCTTTTGATGCTCTGCCCTAAGCTTTCCACCTTGATATTTTCATTCTTCGTTGTCATTACCTCACGGAGGTCTAAATTTTTGCGTCTTGGAGTCCATTTCTTTCTGGAAGCCACACATTTCTGAGGGTAGTTTTCTGTGCTCTTCACACCGTCACAGCAACCCCGATGGGTAGGAAAGACTCGTGTCCACATTTTCTCCCTCCGACCTCTTCCGTCGTGAATTACTTTTTCAGAGAAGTTTCCAAGGAATTTGCTTTGTTTATTCACAGACGTTTGTAGGCCTCGATATTAATGCCATCTAAAGATGGGAGCGGAACATCTGGGAGGGGCTCTCTTTCCATAAATTTGGCACGAAACATGGCTTCTCTGATCCAAGTTCTCATCTTCTTTGTTTCCGATTCAGCCCCATCTCTCAGGCGCCCCGCTGCCTGTCGGTGACTAACCAAGGTCATCCTGGGCCCTTCAGGTCTCTTCACACATCTGATTTGCTTGACCCGTGACCTCTTCCCACTCAATTCTATTTCCTTCCTGGTCCGAGGCTGGAACCAGGGCCCGTTCAAATGCTTCTTGTGAGGCGATCAGACCCACCATCCCTGCTGAAGAAAGAGAACACATATGGATGGTCCTGATGGGAATGGGAATCGGGAACGTCCCCACTACTGCACGTCGCACGCTACCCAGCTTGTGACGTAAATAGAAGCATTACGACAGCCTCAGGGGTGGCCATCAGGTGGCTGCTCCAGCGTCCCCCTTCAGGAGACCCCGCTGCCCCGTGGGAGCACTGGTGACTTACAGCCCAGCTCTGCCCCTTCAGCTCCACAGTGATGGTGGTCCTGGGGCCACACGGTCCTTGTGCTGCTTCCAGCCAATCACCGAGCCCGGCAGAGGCACTAGTCCTGGGTGACTCCCGCTTGACCTGGGACCCCTCCACCAGGCCACCCAAGCTTAGGGGCTCCCCAGTGGTCCGGCCAGCAGGTTTTCAGAGCCTCACCGTGCGCTGACTCTCCTCCCACAGAAGGCTTCCTTCCCTCTCTCCTTCCACAGGTGTCCGACCTGCCTCTCCTCTTTATCCCGCACCGACATTTGTCCCAAGAAATCTCTCAAATGTCTACTCCTGTCTCAGCGTCTGCTTCTCAGCGTCCCAACCCCGCCACCCCCCACCTCAATGCAACAGGTGGACAGGTGGGTTGGTGCGGATCCCCGGGTTGGCGGGAACAGGAACTATCGAGGGCCCCTGGCAACAGGTCAAGTGTGGGGAGCTTGCTGGCTCCTAGCACAAGTGGACTGGCCGTTGTTGGCAGCTGATCTTCGAGAAAAATGACTGCTTTATCTCTTGCTGCAGGCTGGAGCCTTTTTATCTTCTTCCAGAGATGTTCCTGATCTTTTTTTTAAAGAAGGTTTTTTTTAGAAAGATGGTTTCCTTGAACTTTCCGAGGGAATTCAGAGGATTAATTTTCCAGATGCTCTGCTTACTCTGCCGTTAGCTGGAAGGTTTTTTTTTTTTTTTTCAACCTAATTTCTTTTTGACAGTCCATAGAGTGCTTTCTCTGACTTCAAAGATTTCCATTTGAAAAGTTGCCATTTGAAGTCTGTCAGTAATTCAAATGTGCCCTTTAGGATGGTCCTCCCGGAGAACACTGATAGCTGAATTGTGTCTCTTTCCCACACATACACCCGGTGCCATCGAGTCAGACAAGCCCCAGCCTCCGTCAGACCATTTTTCTCCCTTTGTTTTTCTTTAGTTTGTTTGACTCAGCCCCATGCTGGGGCTGGGTTGGGTTTTACCTTTGAGCATCACTGACTTTTTTTCTTGGCCGCTTTAGTTGTAGTCATTGAACCACTGGTGATGCAGTAGATTCTTCCATGGAGGACGCCTGAGCATGACCCAGCTAAAAAACGGACGCCTGAGTTCCTCTTTTTTGCAGCCTCGTTGAATTTCTTTAAAAACAAACCTATATTTGCTCTTATTCTTGTGGCTCTTGGCTTACTGCTGCTTCTGCTATTGAAGGTGACTTCTCTGAGCCAATCGAGTCTTCCTGTTTGGTGTTGCAACACTTTCCGGTGAGACCGGGATTTGTTTTTTGTTTTTTGTTTTTTGTTTTTTTCTGGCCTGCCTTTGTCATCATTTTTGAAATTTCTCTTGCTGGTTCTAAGTTATTCTAGCTATTTTCTGAGATAGGCCTGGGGATATTTTGGCATTTGTAGCCGGGAGGAAGCAGCCTGCCAGCTTGTGTTTCTGACAGGTGTCCTCCAGTGGGAGCAGGTGCGCCTGGGGCTCCCCACTGCACAACTCCAGGAGGCGCTCTTCGCAGACACCTCGGGAGCACGAAGCTTTAAATGTGAGGAAATACATTTTCCTACATCCTTTGTGATATAAACCCCTAAGCATAGTTAACACATAGGAAACCGCCAAATCAAGCAATGTATGTTAAATGTTTAACACATAGTTCTCCATGGATGATACAAAAATATATTCTTTTTTGCTAGCGGTTAGAGAGGGTTTGGGAATGGCATTCTTTTATATATTTTTTAATGTTAATTTATTTTGAGAGAGACAGAGAGAGATTGGGGGAGGGGCAGAGAGAGAGAGAGAGAGAGAGAGAGAGAGAGAATCCCAAGCAGGCTCCCTGCTGTCAGTGTGGAGTCTGACATGGGGCTCGAATTCATGAACCGTGAGATCATGACCTGGGCCTCAATCAAGAGTCAGATGCTTAACTGACTGAGCCACCCAGGCGCCCTGGGAATGGCATTCTATATAGGGTCTCAAAAATACCCAAATCCTTCCTTCCCAAAGGCTTATAAGGGAATTATACTAAAAGACAATAGCAGAATGGGAATTCTCTTACCCATATCTGTGGAGCAAAGAAATAAGTCACACAGATGTTTGTTGTGGAAGTTTTTGTTCCCTAAAACCCCTAGAAAACCTAAATGTTCGTGAGTAGGCTATTAGCTAAATGAGTTGTGGTATCTCCTCACAACAAGAAACAACAGTGCGTATTAAGAAGAAAAAGTCAATTCATCGATGTTGACGTGGAACAATTTCCAAGAAACATTGCAAAGTGACAAAGCAAAGAGCTGTGGGTGTAATATTTTCCAAATTTAAAGAAGCATCATATGTATATATGTATGTATGTATATGTGTGTGTATGCGTGTGTGTGTGTGTGTGTGTGTATGCCTATCTTTGGAAAATTTCTGGAAAAAGTATGCACAGAACTGTTAACCGTGGTTGCCTCTGGAAAAGACAACTGAGGCCCTGGGGTACAATAGGGGCTTCTGTTTCTTTCTTTCTTTTTCCTTTCTTTTCTTTCTTTTTTGTATTGTCTGAATATCTTATGGAATGCATGGAATACTTTTTCAATTAAAAAAAAAAACTAGGGTCGCCTGGGTGGCTCAGTCAGTTAAGTGTCTGACTCTTGACTTGGGCTCAGGTCATGATCTCACGGTTCATGGGTTCAAGCCCCGCATTGGGCTCTGGGCTCTGTGCTGACAGTGGGGATCCTGCTTGGGATTCTCTGTCTCTCCCTCCCTCTGCTCCTCCCTGACTGGCTCGTGTGCATGTGCGCGCACGTTCTCTCTCGCTCTCAAAATAAATACATATACTTAAAAAAACCTAGTAGCACAACACGAGCTCAGCTGATAGCTGCATTGGTCGCTAGTACAGGGTTCTTGGTCACAGACTATGTTGGCACCTTCTCCCTGCCACATCGACATTTTGGACCTCAGCCCCTGCTGCCAGGAAGTCACTGAGGGCAGGAGAGTCCTAATGAGTAGTTTGTGGCCCAGAGCGACTGACCTCCCACATGCAGCGACCTTGTGTGCTCTAGGACCTGGCACGCCCAGCGCCTCAGACCAGCCGCACCCGCTCATCTGTTGGGGGCGGGAGAAAGGAGCTTGGGTGGAATCGGGCTCATATTTGAATTCTCTGTCCACTGGGCTGCACACGCCCTGGCTTTGATCTGCTCCAGGACCACCGTTACGGACCTTTGTGTCCCAACCTCCCTTTCCCAAATTCAAATGCAGAAATCTAACCCCCAAGGTGGTGGCATTAGGAGGTGGGGCTTTGGGGGAGGTGATTAAATCCTGAGGCCGGAGCCCTTGTGGATGGGATCAGTGGTCTTAGAAAAGAGACCCCGAAGAGCCCTCTTGTCCTCTTTCCACCACGTGAGGACACAGAGAGGAGTTGGCAGTCTGCACCCTGGAAGAGGGCCCTCACCCAACTGTGCTGGCACCCTGATCTCGGACTTCCAGCCCCCAGAGCTGTGAGATACAGATTTCTGCTGTTTATAAGCTACACAGCCCACTGAACCAAGGCAGTCACCTACCACAATACAGAAGTCCACAAGGGCATGCACCCGCCCCCCTCTCCCCAATTTGGCCAGCTCTTAAGTGAGACCTGACCAGGTCCTGCCTTGGACCCTCATCTTTGGCCTGATCGGAAGCCCTGACTTGGGATCTTCTGTCTGTTGGCAACCAGCTTCCCCGTGCAGCCACACTGCAGCCTGGTCCTCTTGTCCTTGAGACCAGTTCTAATTGTCCACCTGTGTAAAAGCCTTTCTTTGCCCCGTGGAGAACTCAAGCCGTCACATTCCCTCTGGGAATGTCCTTTCTTCCATGTCTCTCCATTTTCTGTCTGGTTTTCTCCTTGATGTAACAAGGGGCTGCAGCACCTCTAGACTTTATGTCTTTCCAACGTCAAGTCCCACTGAGAGAGAGCCCCAACCCCCTTCCTAGAAACCCAAGTAAGAGTTACTGTTGCTTTTTGTCCTGAGTGGGTCAAATGTCTATCCCTGAACCAATGAACAACTAGTCACGTGTCTGTGACCAGCCCTTCGGGCAGGGGTGGGGTCAACTCTGTCTAGCCTTCTTGGATGCGGGTGGCAGGGAGCAGACAGACAGCCTGCAAAGAGGGTCTGGGTCCCCGAAACAGCATTTGAGTTCCTGGTCAAGCTGTAGCTCGTCAGCCCTGCCCTAGTTCTCATGTTCTCAGCGGTGTGAAATTCTCGCTTTGCTTAAGCCAGTTTGGGTCAGGTTTATGTCATTGTTACTATTTTCTTCTTCTTTTTAAATGTTTCTTGATTTTTGAAAGAGAGAGAGTGAGCAGGGGAGGTGCAGACAGCAGGGCCGGGGGAGGGGTGGGGTGCAGAGGATCCAAAGCCGGCTCCGCACTGGTAGCAGAGAGCCTGACATGGGGCTTGAACTCACAAACCGTGAGATCACGATCCGAGCTGAAGTTGGACACTCATCCAACTGGGCCACCCAGGCATCCTGGTGATTGTTACTACTTTCAACAGAAAAAGTTCCGACTGAAGAAAAGGACAGATGTTCACACACAATTCCATTTGTGTAAAAGAAAAAAGGGACACACACGTGTGCACGTGTGTGTGCGAGTGTGAGAGAGTCTGGAATGGTACACAGAAAAAGGTAATAGTGGTTATACTTGGGCAGCTGGATTAGAGGCAATGTTTTCTTGCATTTTCGAATTGTTATTTAATGGGCACGAATGGCGGTGGGACAAAGTCACTTGGGTCCATCACTTGGAGAGAGCGAGAGGAACTTCGTCTAATCTGCTGTTGGTGTTGTAGGAAAGAACATGAGTCAGCAGCTAAACAGAAGCCGGAGCTGCTCCTTCAGCGATGTGGATGAGCTGATGGGGACGGTGCAGCTGGCCGTCCACATCCCCACCTTCCTCCTGGGCCTCCTCCTCAACGTGCTGGCCATCCGAGGCTTTAGCACCTTCCTGAAGAAGAGGTGGCCAAATTATGCTGCCACTTCCATCTACATGATCAACCTGGCAGTCTTTGACCTGCTGCTGGTGCTGTCCCTTCCGTTCAAGATGGCGATGTCCAACGTATGGGCTCCCCATCCTTCCGTCTGTACCTTCGTGGAGTGCGTCTACTTCGTTAGCATGTACGGGAGTGTCTTCACTATCTGCTTCATTAGTCTGGATAGATTCTTGGTCATCCGGTACCCGTTCCTGGTCAGCCACCTCCGGTCCCCCAGGAAGATCTTTGGGATCTGTTGCACCATCTGGGTCCTCGTGTGGGCGGGGAGTACTCCCATCTACAGCTTCCACGGGAAGGTGGAAAAGTACACGTGCTTCCACAACATGTCCGATGGCACCTGGAGTCCCCAGGTCTTCTTCCCCCTTGAGGTGTTCGGCTTCCTTCTTCCCCTGGGTGTCATGGGTTTCTGTTCCTCCAGGAGCATTCACATCCTGGTCCGCCGTCAGGGCCTCACCGAGGACTGTGTCCAGCAGAAGGCCTGCATCTGGACAATTGCAGCCAGCCTGGCTGTCTTCGTGGTCTCCTTTCTTCCGGTCCATTTGGGCTTCTTCTTGCAGTTCCTGGTACGGAATGGCTTTATTGTGGAGTGCAGAGCTAAGCAGAACATCAGCTTGTTCTTGCAATTGTCCATGTGTTTCTCCAACATCAACTGCTGCCTAGATGTCTTCTGCTACTATTTTGTCATCAAAGAATTCCGCACGGACATCATGGCCCACCAGCCTTCCAGGGTCCAGCTCGTCCGCCAGGATACCATGACCAGCAGGATCTAAGGAGGGAAAGACCTACGCAGAAGAAGGAACCCCCGGCCCCAAATCCCAGTAGCAGATATCGCGTTCCGACGTTTCTGATGTGGTGGACGGATGTGGCACATTTGCTGGTGTGCTTTCCCTTGTGATGCTCATTGAACACTGTCTTTGCTCATTATGCTCCAAAGAGCTTTCCCCAGTATGCAGACAACTGGACATGAATCACCCGGTATTTGGGAATCTCTGAAGGACCCGAGAAACGGGTGAATTCTTTATTTCTAAGCTCAAAAACATGAGGCAGAAGAATTGAGAAAGAGAAGGAGACCATCGGAGCCAGGCTGTTTCCCAGCTCTTCCCCATCCTTCTGTTAGACTAGAAGGTTCTAGAAAGGAAGAGAGACGAGTTAGGAGAGAGACCCGAGAGGGTTGGTCATGGTGGAAGATGCTCTGGGAACAGACGGAGCAGGAGGGATGTAGCAAGCTCCTTTCTAGTTTGGGGATCCCAGGGTAGAGCAGACTTGTACTTCCCCATCCTTTCTGGGGCTCTGTTGGCCAATAACCTCACAGAGATGATAGCAAGTGGGGGTGAGAGGGGCAGAGAAAGAACCTACAGAGAGCCCCAAGTTTCCTATGGGGAAGAAGGGCCTGGGAAGCCAGCCAAAGCTTCCCGTGTCCTCCCCAAGGCTGCAGAAGGATGAGGGGAGCCGGTGTGAACCAGGCCATGGTGAAGCTATGGACGCTTTGTGGAAGAATTGGGGACAGAGTGGAAGGGCACTGGTGACACCTGAGAGCCACAAGGGAATTGGATACACCTGGGGAAGGACGGTGACAGGCCAAGGACCCCCCGTTGCCATCATGATGTCCTTTACATGGAGTGTTAGCACTGGTGCAGCAGGAAGAGAGGCAGTGGGGACAAGCCTAGAAGAGGGGGAAATTCCTGAACGTGACTAGCTGGCTCTCTTGACCAGACGAGACCAGTCTAATTGTTAATTAGACCATTTCATGGGAAGGATGAGAAAGAATCAGGCTTGATTTGGTTCAGCCAGAGGAGAATAAGGAACATGTGTTTGTCTTGCCCACCTGAATCCTGCCAGGACGGCTGGCTCGGAGCCACTGTCCACAGAACTGTCCCTCTCCAGTGGCCGGGAGGAGGCAAATGAGCCAGCCAGGAATGGGAGGAATCATCTCGATGGCATGGAGCCCCCTGGCAGTTCCTACTCGAAGACCAAACAACTGCCTCCCGATTTGGACCGGGCTTCTCTCTCCAGTGGCCCTGAGGAGGAGGAACGGTGGCGGCTGTGAGCCTTGCGAGGACATAGCCGCCGCTCCAGAGAGCAAAATGACTAGAAGGATGGGTTGTGGGGTGGTTTTGCGAGACGGAGTGAGTGGGACGAGATGTAAGGGATGAGACCTGATGTGAGAAAGGGGGAGGTCTTTAGGAAGAAAAGAACCACTTTCCACTTGGAGGGAAAGGGGCTTCCACTGCCAAAGGGCGGATGGAAGGTAGGTGGCTTGTGGCCGAAGAAGAGGGCGATTTCGATAACCCTGCCAGGAGGCGGGGGCGGAGGCTGGGTGATTACCGAGGTGAGGCCCGAAGCCACAGGGCTCTGTGAAGGGGTGGGGTAGCGGTGGGGGGTGGTGGAGAGGAAGCGTGGAGGGCAGAGCTGCTTCCTGCTTGAGAATCGCCAGCTCGGCTGAGAGCATCCAAGGGCAGGAGCCCCTCTGCCTCCTGCTTCCGCCCCGGCCAACCCAGTAGTCAGGTGGAGGGAAGGGTGAGAACACGGCGTCAACGAAAGGGTGGAAATAGCTGTGGAGGAATGATCGCGACCAGGACCAGAGGCTCCCGCCCCTCCCACACTGGGCATCCAGGAACCGGTAGCCTGGGGCAGGGGCTCTGCTGTCCAAGCTGCCCTGAGGTGCCTACACCCTGCACCGTTTCGCGGCCATCCTGGACAGAGGCTCTAAGAAAGCCAGGCTGTTACATCCAGCAGGACATTGGTGCCGGGGGTTGGTGGCGGGGCGGGGGGCGGGGGGGGAGCGGTCAGAGCCCATGGGCGTGCAGTCATCGCCTCTCCCTCAGTTTCTCTCTTTGCACTGGGAGCTGGGAGTCCAACATGTGGCACTTATATCGACCACTTACATAGGGCCAGACAGGTTTCCTGAGAGAAGATTGATGGCAGGGCCCTGACAACCCATCACCCCCTGTGGATGTTCATAAACATAAAATGTTGTCCTGGGGGCAGCATGACCCTGCCCGAGCCGGGTGATGGAGAAGGCGAGAGGGGAAGCTAGACCTGTGAGCTCAGGTTGATATGGCAACCGTGGACTTGTGGGTGAGCCTTGGAGACCCCCCCGCCCGCCCGCCACTGATCCCAACAGGCTGGAGGAGCCCACGAGCCTCTCCCGTCTCTCCACGGGGACCCATCCTGGTCTACGAGTCACAGAGGACTCAGCAGGGCCTGTAGGGGTGGGCTCAGGTCCAGCGCTTCAGACCAGGCCGCTCTGCAGGAGGGTCCACACTG
Source organism: Panthera pardus (assembly GCF_024362965.1). Classification (NCBI taxonomy): domain Eukaryota; kingdom Metazoa; phylum Chordata; class Mammalia; order Carnivora; family Felidae; genus Panthera; species Panthera pardus. The sequence goes on from NW_026526655.1 coordinate 8,774,418, forward strand.
GAGGCCAGTCAGGCCCAGCAGGCACAGGAGGGACAGAGGTCAGGGTCAGGGTCAGGGTTCAGGTGCTGAAGCACTCGAGGGCCCACGCCCGCAGCGAGCGGTATCGAGTTGGGGAACGCTGAGCTTAGTTGTGGAAATCACTGAAATTCCTGCCATCAAAGGAGGCTGGGGGACGTTATTTGGCCATAAATGTGACCTATTTTTCCTCCCGGTCTGGAAAAACCCGAGGCATACTTGTCATATGTGCATGTATGAAGCTAGCCCAATTAAGTGGAAAATGACTTGTTTAATCGGATTTGCCAAATAAATCGATTCCTGGGATGCTGTGTGATCTGGTCTTGGGCGGCGCTTACTGGCTCCAGTGTAGAGCCGGTCCCTGGTGGCCCCTTGCCTGGTGACCCAACAATCTTGGCCGGAGGGACCAAGAGGGGCCCAGGCGGAAGCAGCCACATGGACGCCGAGTGTGAGCAGACACAGGAGCGGAGCCGGGGCCTGCCCGAGTGGCCAGGAGCCGGACCCTGCAGAGTCTGGCTCAGTGCAGGTCCCCGCATCTGCTCGGGGACTTGGTTCTCCGCGATAGCAGCTGCACCCTCTCCCTCCATCTTGTCCGACCACCACCATGATACTGGAGCTGCTTCCCAAGGCCCTGGCTCCTTTTACAGACATCGCGAGGCCCAGCAGAGGAGACCTGCTGACCACCAAGGGGCCGAAGACCCAGGGCCAGTACTCCAGAGGTCCTTTGCTGTGACCCGTCCCTTCACGAACTGCCTGCGGAGCGAGTCTGACTCTCCCGGGTTAAATCTGAGTTTTCCTTTATGGCTCCTCACATGTGGACCCTGCTCACCTATCCAGAGCTCCTGGAGAATGTGAACTCCTGGGTGCTGGCCCCGGGGCCACCTCTTTCTCCTAAATTCCCCACAGTCTCAACTACAGCCCAGTTCTGGCCTGGGTACCGAGGGCTAGCTGGGGACATCCTTGCTCCTTGACGATTGCTATATGTGCCCCCCACCCCCCGCTGCAAATCCATATGTTGAAGCCCTAACTCCCAGTATGATGGTATTTGGATGGGGCCTTTGGGAGATACTCAGTTGTATTTATTTATTTAAATGTTTGTTTTTGAGAGAGCGAGAGCATGCGCGCGAGTGAGTGGGGGAGGGGCGGAGAGAAAGAGGGTGACAGAGGATCCGAAGCAGGGTCTGTGCTGACAGCAGTGAGCCCGATGTGGGGCTTGAACTCACGAACTGTGAGATCATGACCTGAGCCCAAGTCGGACGCTCAACTGACTGAGCCACCTGGGTGCCCTGGGAGATACTTAGTTTTAGATGGCTTCCTGAGGTTGGCGCCCTCATAATGGGATTAGTGCCCTGACGTGAAGAGCCACCAGAGTGCTTTCTCCCGCTCCACCTGCATGCCCCGAGGAAAGGCCATGTGAGGACACAGGGAGAAAGAAGGCAGCCATTTGCAACCCAAGCAGAGAGCCCTCAGCAGACATCAACCCCGCTGGCACCTCGACCCTGGACTTCCCGGCTCCAGAACAGTGAGAAATAAATTCCTGTTGTCAGAGTCGATGGTGTGATGTTAAGGCAGCCCAGGAAGACTGATACAACAGCCATTTCCTGCTGACCCAGCGGCCACCTCACATCTGGGCCACGTCCCCTCGGGGGACAAGGGCTGACCTTCCTTGGGGATATCGGCCCCCGTGGAGCATCTGGCAGGCGTGCTGGTCCATGGGCTGCACAGTCCTCTTGACTCTCTCTCCGGGGACCCTGTGAAGCTGAAAGTCATGATATTTATGCTACCTAGCTGCTACGGGATCCTGATGACCTTTGCACTAGAAAGATCCCCGCCTTATGGCAAGTTGCCACAAGTAGACGCTAATTGCAAAGATGCTTGAAAGGGCTGAGGCCTGGCAGGTGACTGTGGAGACCGGCAGAGGTAAAAGGGATTTTGTTAAGAGATCACGAGGAGAGCCCGGTATCGCGGAGCTGTCTCGGGGTGGAGACACCGGCATCCGCTCTCAGGAACCGCGTGGAAATGGTGGTGGAGATTCCCACACCGAACCGCCCTCCGCTGATCCCGGTGCCGTGGACAGTGACCTCCCAGGGCCAAGGAAAGGAGGCAGCTGGGGTCACCGCGAGAACCCCGCTGCCGAGGGGGCAGGGGGCTCAGGATCCGTAAGAACAGCGCTTTGTGGAAGCAGCACCCCCTGCAGCTACCGTCATGGCCCCCTCCTGCTTTTGTCCACCCACAGCCGGCTTCGCTAGGGAGCCCAGGACACAGAGCCGTGAACGGGCGTTGAAGGGAGGGTGGGTGGCTGGGCAGGGTGGACGCCCCGAGCTTGAAGCCGAAGGCCAAGCAGATGCCCCTCTGCCCAATTCGGGCCTGAGCCTCCTCTGCCCGCCCCCCTCCCCCCCCCCAGCCAAGAGCCCGCAGAACGTGTCCTCCTCACAAAGCCACTACAGGAAGGACAGCATGGCACCTTGATCGTGAGCTACAACCTACTTATGGCCCTCTGCACCTTGAAGTCTGGGAGGGAAGATTCGAAGCGCTGTCACATCAAAGCCCGAGGTCAGTTCTGCTCGGTGGAGGGGCCCCGAGTTCACCTTCGTTCTGGGGGCCATCGTGGAGCAGGTGTAACCAAGATACTCCCTGTGAGGGGAGGCTGTTGGGACGGGGTTCCGGGGGGCGCCCACAGTCACACAAGCGTCTCTGCAGAGTGTGTCCCCCTGAGAGAGCCCTCGTCTCTAAGGACAGCTCGGGGGGTACCTCCGTGCAGGTGAGGGCGCGCAGCTGTGTGTGTGTGTGCTTCTCGGTGAAGCCAGGACTCGCAGAGGACTGCCGGGGGGGTGGGGGCGCACAGAACTGAGGAGAGATCCGCAGGAATCAGACTTGACGGGGCCAGATGCAGGTGGCCCAAGGGTCCAAAGAATCAGAGATCCAAGGGTCCAAAGCTGATTCTCATGGATGGTGCGTTTAAGACGGAATGGCTCTGACTTGGGGCACATACTGTGTCCAGTAAGCCAGCGGTCGCGGGTGAGGTCCAGGGCCAACCACAGCTCTGGCCGTGGAGGGGTGGGGGTTTCCCCGAAGGGCAGAGAGGCCTTACGGACTAGAGGACTGGCACCAGATGGGTGGGGAGATGTCTCCCTCCCCAAGGTGTGCTGGGCTCTGGGCTCTGGGTGTGGCCACCTCCAGTGGCAGATACAAGCCTCCCTGCTGTGCTTTTCTGCAGGTTTTCCTAAGTCTCAGGCGTGACCTTAAAGCGGCAGCTGGGGCTCAGCTCTCACTGACGGGAATCCAGCGTGTGGCGCAGAGCGGAGCGGGGCACGAAGGCAAAGCCGGGAGGCACGTGGGGAACCTGGCAGCATGTCCTGGGGCAGGAGGCCCCGAAATACATTGGGAGGAGAAGGAGGGGAGACCAGAGAGAGTCAGGGAGCTGGAAAGGACGAAAAGGATGGCAGAGGGCAAGTGTGATCTGGGAAATCTCTAGTAAATGATGGAAAGTTGTGCAGTGCCCAGCACGGGCGGATGTGGAAACAGGGAAGGGAGGCTTGGCAGCCGGCAGCTTGAGGCAGCATCAGGGAAAGAGATGCCGAAGGGCGTCACCCATGGGATGTGTGGCTGTCACGGGCCGGGCTCTGTTCCCCCTCAAGGCTGTGACACTGGGGTCTCAGTGAGGCTTATCCAAGCCTTCCAGGCAGGAAGCCAGGGTGACCCTGGGGGACTGAAGGTTGCTTGTTAACTGTGGGACCAGAGCAGGCCACGGCCACTCCCGTGGGCTGAATGCTGGACTCCCCAAGACTACCTCCCTCCTGTGGCCAGAGTTGGCCATGGTCCTGAGCTACATTCAAGGTGGGCTCCCGAGGCCTTGGAGGCAAATGGGGAAAGCTCGGGCGCTGGGTCAGAAGGTCAAGGCTGACTCCTGTCTCCACCCCTGACCATGTGTGCTCACGGCCAAGGTACCCCATGCGGTGTCCTTACTTCAGCTCTGCCCACGATGCAGCAACACATAGAAGATGTCTGGCACGCGGCAAGCACTCGATAATTTATTCAGAACTAGAATTGCAATCACGTAGAATAATTGAGTTAGGATTGTGGTGAGTTCCTTTTTAAAACAAACAAAAAAAGGGGGCGCCCGGTGGCTCAGTCGGTTAAGCGTCCGACTTCGGCTCAGGTCATGATCTCGCGGTCTGTGAGTTCGAGCCCCGTGTCGGGCTCTGTGCTGACGGCTGGGAGCCCGGAGCCTGTTTCGGATTCTGTGTCTCCCTCTCTCTCTGCCCCTAACCCACTCGCATTCTGTCTCTCTCAATAGTAGATAAACATTAAAAAATTTAAGAAAATAATAAAACAAAATAAAACAAACAAACAAAAAAGAAGACGAAGTAGTGGCCTATTGCTCTCTGGGTAGGTCATGGGTCTCAAATCAGTTTTGTGCATGGATTCCTCCTGCAGTCTGGAGACCCTTGTGGGCTTTCCCCAGGATAGCAGTCTTATTATTTTTTTTTTTTTAATTTTTTTAGAGAGAGAGCGAGGTGGGAGAGGCAGAGGAAGAGAGAGAGAGGGAATCGTAAGCAAGCTCCATGCTCAGCACCGAGCCCCACGCAGGGCTCGATCCCGTGACTCTGGGATCACAAGCTGAGCCAAAATCAGGAGTCAGATGCTCAAATGACTGAGTTACCCAGGCGCCCCCAGGACAGCGGTTTTAAGTGCATACAGTAAAATGCATAGGATTACAAAGGAAAGCTGATATATTAAAATGCAGTTACCAAAATTTAAAAATTGTGATAGAGCCACGTACATGCTTCATTACTCAGGCCTGGCATAAGAAGGTCTGGGACCATGGTTAATAATTATCATACTTTTGAATTAGCGATGAGCTGAGCTGAACCAATGCTTTGAAATTTCTGCAGCGACTATGGTGTGATGCGAAAATAGCTGGGCTTCTACTGGAGGCCGGGTCCCAGGGACCGTCTGCTCTCCTCTGGTGCGAGGCCCGCTCACACCGTGGAAGGAAATGCTAGTTTCAATTAGCGATTCATGAAAACAAGCGTGTAATGTTTTTTTCCCCAGCCAGTTCATGACTGCCCTGAATTTCACGCCTGACCTCCAGGTTACGAACCTCTGGTTTAGGCAGACTTAAGGGCACCTAGAAATAGATGCTCTTCCTCTGAGGAAGGATCGTGTGTGCGCCCTCTTGGTTATGCAAATGTGGGCACCAGTGTGCCCTTTTCCTCGTGGGGTTGTGGGCAGTGGGGCTTAGCAGATGCTGGTCCGTTGATATATAGGGGGAGGCTCTCTGGGGCGTTCGGAAAGCAAAGACACCCATGTCCCCACCCCTGATCTCTGAGATGCAGGGTCAGGCGTGCCTGAGCAGGAGTGCTACGGGTGGTCCAAGGAGCAACGGCAGAGAAAAACAGCGAGGCCCTCAAAGTAAATGACCTTGAGTAAAGGCGGGAGGCTGACATGCTGTTCTCATTTCAAAGCTGGAGGGCTGAGGCCCGCGTGGAAGGTGGCTGGCGCTTGATGTCCCTTCCCACCCAGCCACCCTGCCCCAGGGGCAGTGCTTTGGGAAATGACACCTGCGTGTGGAAAAGTGGACTACAAGGAGCCATAAACCTGAACCTGGACAGGGGCATCCCAGCCTTGGGGCAGCAGCATCCTCTGTGCAAGCAAGCTTCAACAGTGACACCTTGTGACAGCAGGGAGCAACAGTAGCCGTGGGCTGTGGGGGCCCTGCTTCTCCTCCTGGGGTTAGGAAGCCAAGCTGACCTCTTCTTTGCTCTAAGGAGGACCCTTGCGTTTGGGGAAACTGAGGCAACTACCCTCCCTCCCCTGCCGCCCCCTGTCCAATGAATTAGAACAAGAAAAGAAATGTGAACATATTTCGGTAAAGTGGATTGTGCCAGTAACATCATCGTCATCATATCGTATGTGATATTTTATTGTCAGTACTGTTCCTCCAATGTGTTGATGTAATGAGTTCCACCCTCAGAGGATGACCTCGCCTAACCTTATGTAAAGGTCCTGGAGGGACATCACCGTCATGCCATAAAGCATCTCCAAGGGCCAATCACGCCAGCAGATCCGGTCTTTGGCACGATTGTGACTTGTTCCCCTACCCTCCGCCCCCTCCTCCAGTACCCCCTTCCCCCGCTCACTGCTCCCCACCCCACCCAGGCCGTGTCCTTTCTCTGCTCTTCATCTTCTGCTCTTAGGAGTCATTACTCCTGGTATGAGTGCTCGGCCATATGGTTTTTCCGTCTTGGGATATTTACAATGGAACCGGGAGAAACTGTCATTCAAACAAAGAATCAAGAGAGCAAAAGGGAGACACTTTTAGAAATATCCACCCCCACCCCCCACCCCACACCCCGCCCCCCGAGGAGCATCTGGAACCAGCAAACCTGGAAGGGGGGGGCCCGCACGAAGCAAGCGAGGCACCTCGGCAGAGGACGGGGCTCGGGTGCGTGTTAAATTTCTGTGCATCATAATCCGTCTCCATTACCCCTGGCTTTCCACAAAGCCCCCACACTCAGTCGCCTTGGGTCAGTTGCCCTTTATGGGAGAAAGGAGGTGGGAACATTTCCCAGGTGGGGTCAGACCCACAGACTCGTGGCTAAGATGGAGAAGGGCGCAGTTTCTCCCGAGACTTCCAGGACTGTTGTGGGGGCAGCCAGGTCCCGGCGGGTGAAATCACAAGCTCTTCCGTTTGAAGAGGAAAGGGAGGGTGAGCCCATAAAGCTGAGGCCCTGGGGCTACTGATGGGTGTGGCCAGGACCTGCCTTCAAAGGGAACTGCTTTACCAGGGCGTCTGGCTGGCTCAGTCAGTGGAGTATGTGACTCTTGGTCTCTGGGTCATGAGTTCAAACCCCACGTTGGAACCTACTTGAAAAACTAAAAACAAGGGCTGCCTGGGTGGCTCAGTCCGTTAAGCATCCAACTTCAGCTCAGGTCATGACCTCACACAGTTGGTGAGTTCGAGCCCCGCGTCGGGCTCTGTGCTGACAGCTCGGAGCCTGGAGCCTGCTTCGGACTCTGCGTTTCTCTCCCTCTCTCTCTGCCCCTTCCCTGCTCACGCTCTGTCTCTCAAAAGTAAATAAACATTTAAAAAGTTGAAAAAAAAAACCCAAAATGAAGGGAACTGCTTTACAGATGCGGAAACATATGGACCCGAGGTAGGAATGGCACCAATATTTTGATTCGCAGGTGAGTGCTCTTTCCGCGACAGCACTCTGGGTCTCTGTGCCCTCCCTCCCCACTCCAAGACCCTCTCGGGCTCTTCACAGACCCTGTGCCATCACAGGGTGACCCACCTGCTCCCCAGCAGAGGTTAGCGCAAGCCCGAGTGCCAGCCTCCACCCGATCAGCACCTGGCGGAGAACAGACATATTCTCTGCTTGCCTGTTCTGCCTCATTTGGCCCTCCAGGCGCCCTGCACCGGGCGAGGAGTTCTAACTAGAAACGATCCCTCCTAACCGTCGCTCTCAGCGAGGGCTCACATCTTCTTTCCATTCCCGTGTGCCTGGCGCAAGCTGGGCGCACAGCAGAGCCCGTAAATGCCTGGTGATCGACAGCTGCAGGCCTCACCCTTGCCCCACACCTCTCTTCGAACAAGGGGGCAATTGGAGGCTTGGCTCCCCCTGGAGCCAGGGTCCCCTAGCACCTGCTGGAGATAACAGAGAGCAGGAGTCCTGCCCCCGAGCCCGTCATCCCCAGCTGGGTGAGGGAGCCTCGGCCGTCCTGGTAGAGGTGACGGCAGTGCAGGAATAACGGGGGTGTCTCCCATCACCACTTACAAGTAAGGCGACATTTGTCTTAAAGTTCACGCAACAACTCAGTGTGATGGGAAAGGCCACCTGTGGCTTGGGATAACGTCTCCGGTGATAGTGTCACACAGGGATTCGAACAGCGCTGAATTGGAGTAACTGAGACTTGAGGGGAGGTCACACGCTCTGGAAGTCCCTGGTGGCTTACCCTGAGGCCCAGGGGACGATGAGGACACAGACACCCAGGCCCCTGGTGAAAAGTTGAGATAAAAATGTTCCGTGACACGTGAAAGTAGAAACAAGCAACGTTTCCAAATTAATGTATTATTTACCTGCTGTGGAATTCAAATAGGTGTTTGAAAATGGGCGCCTGGGAACTACTACCGTGAGAGACATTTAAACAATTGCAGGCTCAGCCTCATGGTCTGTACGTTCGAGTTGAATCTTCTCATTTGGAAAGATGATTTCTTTTGTGTGTGCGTCTTCTTCGTGGCCAGGTGGAAGATGCCTCATATTCAAGGTTGCCTTAGGTCTGGGCAGAGATGGCGTGTGCCCATGGTTCCTGGAGGAACGCAGGTCTGTGTAGGTGGAGCCAATCCGGATTCTTCTCCTGGGACATGGAAGGAGAGAGGGGTGGCATCGCCCCAGAGGCAGTGTCTGGGCTCATGTCTGCTTCCCTGCCACACCTGGGTGACCCAAGGGCCCGGGGCTGGGGACCCCAGCATCACACCGACATCAGCTCTCTCTCCTGGAGGGAAGCCCTGGGAGGCCCCAGGAGGTTGCATTCACCTGCTGGGGTGCCCTCAGCAACTCATCTTTACCTGGTGCTTCTCCTGGTTACTTGGGGTAACTCAAACTGGTTTCTCCTGCAGGCAAGCAAGAACCCTCCTGTTAGGGAAATGATGCTTCCCGTTCCAGAAGGAGAAAGGCTGGCTGTGGGGAGAGGGGATCAGGGGCTCCAGGGTGCAAGCGGGACTAGAAGATTCCCTCTTCGATGGGGGCTGACAAGGGGGTGTCATATGGACAGACCCTTCCCATAAGCCTCTGAGCTACAAGTAAGCCCTTTTGGATAATCTCACCTTCATCCTTTGGGAAACACTAAATGAGGGCCTTTTCTCGGATGAAAGCATTCTGGGGTGGTGGAGGCAGGACGGTGGTCATAGATGGCCCCTGGGGGGAGAGGCACGGATTCTTCCCTTTCCTGGGGCCAAGGGGGCAGAGGCCTGACATGACCTCCAAAAGCCATGTCCACGGAGACCAGGGTGGTCTCCACAGGAGGATGTGTAGGAACAGGAAGCTGCTCTGAGTTCTCTGGGTGCTGTGAGCAGCACTGGATGGAGAGTTGTGTCTACAGTCTGGGTACCTGGTCTGGATTTTAGCACCTGGCAGCTGCGGCCTGAAGGTCAAAGAGGCGACAGTAAACTCACCTGCCCCACATCTCCGGGGGGTTCTCACTGTCCTCTGGTCTCAGACACACATCTCTCCGGGAAGCCATCCCTGACCCCCAAGCCCCAGTGAAGCCCTTCCTATGCGTCCCCATCGTATTCCGGCTTCTCACATGGAGCTGAGGTGTGTGAGGGTCTTTTGGTTGTAGGAAACTCCCTCAGATTCCTTCAAGAAAAGCAGATGATGATGCTGACTACACGATTTTATAAATTTACTAAAACTTATCGCGTTGTCGAACAAGGAAGGAGGGTGGAGGGTGGGAGGGAGGGAAAGCCAGCTGCTTCATGGCCAGGACGTATATGGAAATAGAGCCAACAGGACGCTTAGCTCCACTGCAAGGCCACCTAGAGCCCTGGCCAGACCACCACAAGACCTCCCTGGGTGGGCCTCACGGGGCCTGGAACGTGGCTCAGTGCTCGGAAGGACTAGAAGTTTCCAGAAAGTTTGCTGACGCTGATCTCCCCTTCTAGCCTTTCAGCTCTGTCTCCTGCCTCCGCTGCCCCTCCTAACGGCCACCGTCTTTGCCGGCCAGCCTGCCTACGTTGATCGCTGGCATCCTGAAGATGGGCTGCTTGTGGGTCAGGCACTCACTGTCGGTCCAGTCAACCGTGGCAGGGGTGCCACGGGGCCACGCAGGGCGTGACATGTCCACCTTTGGAGGTGCCGCCAGACAGGGGTTCTGAGGCTCCACGTGTCGGTCCCTGCCCCTAAGCCTGGGGCCGCTCCCTGCTGTCTCACTGGAACACGGTCGCTCCCGTTTGTACCTTCTGTGTCTGCTCTCGAGCTACAACCGCAGAGTCAGGTAGTTACGACAGAGGCCGTAGGGTCTGCAAAGCCACAAATATTTCCAATAGGGCTCCCGCAGAAAACATTTCCTGACCTCTACTCGGAACTGTAAGCTCTTGAGAGCAGAAGCTTAGTCTCGTTCATGCCTGGACTCCCCAAACTTAGCAGAGTGCCGGCATGGAGTAGGAACTCGATAAATGGTGGTAAATGAATGAATGAATGGCTCTGGGCTGGCTCTGAACCCTCTGCACCCCTCACTTTAGAATGAGCAACCTTTTCACTCTCCCGCCCATTGGACAGGGTGAGCGACTGCGTCACTTTGCCCAGGACGGTGGGGTTCCCAGGACATGGGACAATCAGTGCAAAAGCTGGGAAAGCCTTGGGCAAAGCTGAACGATTTGTTCACCTTATGTTGAGCAGCCTGGCCTTTTTCTAAGCAGAAGCACCGCCCGCTGCATTTGGCCAATCAATCCACTACGGGTTGCTGTCTAGAACTGCCTGCCTGACAGAAACAGTCACACACATAAGCGCCTACGTAACGGCAACGGATTCAAACAACCGGGCAAAAGAGCGAGGCAGTGCCCGATGACGGTAGCCCAGGGGCTGGAGAGGCCGTTGCGGTAGAGACTCTGGATGTCACTGAATGAAGCAGCTGGGGTCTCTTCAGGCACAGAGGATGAAGAAAGACTTCCCGGGAGCTGGCGTCCAGCTGGTCTTGACCGAAAGAGGAGGAGTCCATCGCTGGCAGAGAAGAAGGAAGGCAGTGACCTTATTGGTATAGGAGGCCCCTAGTGTCCCAGTGTCAATACCAGGTCCTGAGCCAATTTCTGTGACCAGCGGGATGGGGTGTGGCCAGCCAGCCTAGGGCACGCGCCCATCTCGGAGGGGGCAGGTGGGGCACCGACTGTGGCACCAAGAGCATCCTGTGGGCTGGAAGAGGGACTCTGGAAAGGAAACGAAGATGACTTGGTTTGGGTTCCTTGGAAAGCAGAGCAGGAAGCGAAGGGTCCAGCGACACTCCTTTGTTGGGGCGGGGGTGACCCCCCCGGAGCAGGAGGGAGGGAAAGGAGCACGCTGCTGGGAAGAAGTACAGGCCAGTTCCAGAGGGTGTTATGGAGCTTGGCCACAAACCGGTTGCTCAGTCGTGGGGGCCGTCCTCTGAGAGGCTGTGCAAGGGACTGTTTCTCGGCACGGTCCTTCAGAAGAGAAAAGGAGAAGAATGTGTCCACCGGCTCCGTCGCAGGTTCACTCCTAGCATGTTAATTGTCTGGACTTCCTGGCCGAGCTTGGGTGGACGCAGAGTCTCATTCCCCGATGTCCAGGGAAACCCCAAAGGCAAGAGGGGCACCTCCGGGACGAGAGGCTGCTGCGCTGTGCGTGGGTGAAACTGGTCCGAGTCCACACACGGGGGGTGGTCTCAGTAGTGGCTGGGGCTCGTGGCCAATGGCCCAAAGACAAGTGAGAGGGGCCCAAAGTAGCACACAGAGGCGTCTGATACAGAGGAACTTGAGAGGGCGGGCTGGGATACAGCTAGAGCATCCGTGTCCTTCTCCAGACCAGCTGGGCTCCGCCTCTAACTGAAGCTGACCGCCGTTTGCACAAAGAGATAACCGGGGCTGGAGTAGTCATCGGGTTGAGGGAAGGTCCTCTGTCTCTAGTGAGGACCAAGTCCTTAGCCCACCCCCAAAAGAAAAGGCAGAGTGAGCTTCTCCCTGAGGAATCCAGAGTGGTCTTAAAATGCTGCTCGGCAAATGTGAAATGAAGCTGAAAGAAGGCATAAACTCCCGAACGCTTTCTTGCCTGTAGTAGAGAAATTCTAAAACAGAGCACTTGGGTGTGGCGGTGGGAATCCAAAGATAAACGGCTAGGTTCGAAATCTTGCCAAAGGATGTGGAGGGTTGGAAAGCAGATGGGTGGTAGATCTGGAAGGAACTGGGATCTGCCCAGGCCTGGCCCACCGCTGAAGGGAGGACGGGGGGAGTTGTTCTCACCGTGCGTTTGCTCATCTCACTGTATCATGCTCAGACCCCAGCCTTTCCCCAGGGTAGGAGCCAGGAGGTCACGGAGCTCAAGAAGCCGGGGGTCCCACCCCTTGGCCTCAAGGTCGGGTGAGGAGAGAGTGGCCCTTGGTGGCTGGTGGCGGGGTGCGCTCACCATCTGCCTGTGCGGGATGGTCAGGGCTTCTGTGGTCTGCTGGGAAGTTGGCCCAGGTCAAAGAGAGGTGAGAAGAGTGGCACGGGGGAGTCATAACACGGTGAGACATTGAGCCTTGATGGCACAGGATGAGATTTAACATGAACCCAACACACAGCTCCCCCACGGTATCCTGGGCTTGCCCCTCACAACACGGCACAGTGTCCCATCACGTCCCGTTTGTTCTGTGCCACTAGATGTGAGCTCTGGGAGGGCCAGGCCCGTTTCTTGTTCACCCCTCCATGCCCAGGACCCGCCCCACTGCGGGCTCCCAGGTGAGCTCAGGGGCCCGTGTCTGTATCTCAGCCCAGGTACCAGGTGTGCCCCCCGCCCGGAGTCTGGCTGTCAGGTCTGGGAGCTCCTGGAGGGCAGGGCTGGTGTCCTGCTCGTCTGTCCCCATTCCCTGGACAGGGCCCAGGACACAGTAGGACTCCAAACCATTCGTGGAATGAACGACTGACATCGCCTCCTCACTCATTTCCTTCTTGGTTCCACCTCAGTCTGTGGCCAGGGCCAGCTGGATGATGTGCGAAGAAACTTCTCTTAACTAGGAAAACTGTGACGCCCCCCTCCGTGCAGAGATAGGAGTGGGTTTTCTCACGGCTCCAGCCTCCCAAGGATGGGAGCACAGCCAGCGCGGAGAGTTTTCACCCCGAGGTGCACTCGCCTTCCCCGAGGAGGGCTGGGCCACGTGGCTGCCCTACAAAACTGGTGGAAGACGGCACTCCTAAGCCAGCATCTAGTTCCCTGGGCTCCAAGCCGCCCGAGGGTGGCCGCTGAAGCCCTGGGACTCGGTACAAGTCACCAAAATACTGTTCTTTCCACCTCGTGTTTGCCCCAGTTCTGGTAAATGCAAGTTTTATTACCAGCAGCAACAGCAGGCCACAGCACAAAGACAGGGTCGGAGAACATCCAGCTGGAAACTTTCCTGGTCTCGGAGGCACAGTCTCTGCTCAGCAAAGCCTGGCCGGGGGATCCTCGGTGACAGCGGTCTCCTGGGTAACAGCGGGCCAGAATGGGGAGCTCAGGCCCTGCTGGGGGGGGTCTCTGGAGCCAGCTCTGCTGCGGGGGGATTCACAAGCGGCAGAAACGACCTGGGTGGGCGCTGGGACTCCATCCACATAGCAGGCCTGGAAGGAGGGTGCACCTGGGTGGCCAGGGGCTAGGATGCCCTTCAATGCCTGAGAGAAGGGGGCACTCCTGAAACCCCGCACCACAAGACCCCCAGCCTCCACGGCCCAGGCCCGCCCTGCCCCCGCTACAGACTGGACATTTCTGAACGCTCTGAGAATCAGGTTTCTCTATCTCTCGTGAATTGGGAAGAAGGGACTTTTGCTCCCCAGACTGGTTAGGGCTGCCCCCCTTCCCAAACTGCAATTTCCTAATTTCTGTCACCTTGCCGCCCACTGCTTCCAAAGCCCTCAATCCACAGAGGCCTGAGGATCCCCCGGGGTTGGGTCACCGCGTCCCCTGCTTCCCACAGAAAGCCCACAGCCTGGGGCCCTGCACCCTGGAACCCCGGGCCTGTGGCGGGGCCTGTGGCCTAACAAGCATCTGCCTTCGCACAGCTGCCCAGGCAGAGGGGGAGGTAGGGGCTGGTGTCTTCTCTTCAAAGCCAGGTTTGACTACTTCTTTCTCTTCTCCCGCTTCACCCTTTCCCGACAGAGCTAATTTTACCACCAAGGGAAGACTCTGGAAGCCCCCAGGAGGTTAGCTATAGTTTTACAATAAATCAACCCCGGGTAGTGGGAACCGGTGGGGAGGGGCTTCACGTCACCCCTTTCTGATCTGGGTTGGGCCCAGAACTGCTTTGACCAATAGAACATACCAGAAGTGGTGTGCCGGGGCCTCCAGGCCCAGGCAGTTAGAAGACCTGGCCGCTGCTGCTTCCTCCCTCTTGGAACCCAGCCCCAGCGATGTGGGGAACCCCAAGCAGTCAAGCGGAGAGGCCCATCTGGAAGAAAATTGAGGCTCCCGGCTGACCAGCCCGGCTGAACTCTGAACTGATGTGAGGCTCTCCTAGCGGTAGGTCTTCCTGCCTCCACAAAGACAACTCAGCTGATGACAGGGCAAAACCAAGCCGTCCCCACTGAACCCTGCCCAGACTGTAAAACCTTGAGCAAATGCTTGCTATTTTCAGCCACGGGTTTTGCAGTGTTTATTACGCAGCCAACAGATAACCAGAGCAATCACACGGCCAATAAATAGCGGCTGTGGTCTCCAAACCCAGGTCTGGGACCCCGGGGTCCCCTCTCTTGCGGCCATCCCCCCCGGGCTGCATTGCCACCACGGACACGCACGGCGGCATCCGGAGCTCTGACCATCCTCCCTGAAGTGAGGCTGTGCAGACTTCCTTTTGTGTCCCGGATGCAGCTTGGTGCCCTCCGTTCCCAGGAGCCTGGAGCACCAGAACATTCCTCCTCACATGCTCCCTGAACTCCCAGCCCAGCCAGGGGGTGCAAAGAGCGGGCCTCAAGTTAGACCCATTGTTCTAGCACCTTCCTCAGCTAGAGAACCAGCTGCCTGGGATGCCCACAGGGGAACCTGCAAGGCCTGAGCAGTAAGTAAACCCAATGAGGTTTTTTTCTCCCATCTTCCCTCTCCCCCACCTGTCATCCAAGTGTAGATAAAGATCCCACAAGCTGAGAGAAAAAGAAGTCAGAGAGGTAAAGTGAGGTCATTGAGGGGGGTCTGGGTCCTCCTTCCTCCAATCACCTGAGGTTAGCTCCCAGGGAGACCCATTAGCACCCCTTGGGGCTCTGAGAAGAGGGAGGGGTTGTGCCCACTGGGCACACACCCCAAAACAAAGGACTGGCAAAGGAGGAGGCTCCAAACCGGTCCTGAAATTTGCGCCCACCCCCCACTCTGGCTTGCTAACTGGGCAGAACATTTATCTTTTTCTTTTCTTTCTTTCTTTCTTTTTAATGTTTATTTGATTTTGAGAGGCCGGGAGAGAGGCAGAGAACAAGGAAGCCAAGCCAGAGGATCCAAAGCCAGCTCTTCCCTGACAGCAGAGAGCCTGTCGAGGGGCTTGAATTCACGAAAAGTGAGATCATGACCTGAACTGAAGCTGGATGCTTAGCCAACTGAGCCACACAGGTGCCTCTGGGCAGAACATTTCTAAGGAGAGAATGATAATGAGAGTCCCACAAAGCCATGCCTCTGCCTTTTGCCTGGGGAGAAGGGCTTCCTAAGACTGCTGGAGAGCTTGGTATGTTGGGAGGGGAGGACCCTGAGGACACAGTGTGCGACAGGCTCTTGAAGCTTGGGTGACGGGCTGTGGCCGGAGCACAGAGCAAGGAGGGGTGGCTGTGCCAGGAAAGGCCCACCCTGTGGGAGCTGGTGGCATCAAAGGATGTGGGAATATTCCAGCAGCGGGTCTGAATTAGCTCCAGCCCAAGGAGCCCTGAGCTGGCAGCACATTCACCTGCATCGAGGTGCAGAGGTGAGGGTGGGGTGGAGGCGAGACTCCCACAGGTGCCCGATACAAGTGCTCGGGCCCCAAGCCCTCACCCGGGAGCCGCCTGGGAGGGAGAGGGGGCGCGGGAGCACCAGGCAGGGGCGAGGAGAAGCTGGCTAAGCTCTCCTTTGCTCGCTGCAGGCTTCCCACGGGGTGCAGCTTTCAGATGGTGGAGGGGAGCAGCTCCGGCTTCAGATGAACTTCGGAATCTGGGTTCTTTTTCCTAACTAGACACCGTAATTCCCGAAATCGGATTTTTGTCGTGAACGTGACCCCAAGGCATTTTTCTTATCTCGGACTGACCTCCAAAAACACCCCAGGTGCGGGGGTCGGGGGAGAACCAACTTCACTGAGCAGGTTTGAAAAGGAAGTGGGGAAGAAAGAACTCAGTTGTTTTCTGACAGTATCCCACAAGCCTCTCTTGCTCAGCAACGCTGGTGCACAAGCAGCAGGAAGAATTCTAGAATTCTAGCTCATTGAGCCAGATGGGGATTTATCGACAGGATGCTGGGTGGCTTAGAGAATCACTGGGCGGCTGGAGAGACTGCTTCAGTAATTGGGAGGTGACGCGGTGACCGCGGTTGAAGATTGGCCGTGGAACCACGGAGAAGATGCCACCACCTCTGCCCATGGAAGCTGGGTGATGTGCTGGCCACTGTCCCCCATCCCGCACATTTCTAGCAGTTATAAAAAGAGGCAGCGGCTGTCTCCATCAGCGCTCCGTTGGAGGGAAGACCTCAAATACAGGAACATGGTTCTGGTGCTGGGCCCTGGGGGAGGGGGGAACGGAATTGAAAGTTACTAAAAGGGTGAGCCTTTAATCGATGGAGCTTGAAAGCAAAGTAATGGCTCAGTTTACCCTGCAAATGACCAAAATTACATTTTTCCACCACCAGGATAAACGGGGACTTGAAAACTAGATTGTTATACAAAACAGATTATTATGGGAAAATAAAAGTACCTTTCTGCACACCTGAGTTTTCAGCTGTGGAATTCACACTCACCTCAGAGATAATGCAAGAAATGAGCAACATAAATCACTGAAAGTCCCAGGCCACACACTTGAACATGGTGGGCGCCGGCTCAGCAGGTGTTGGGGGACCACGGTGGTCAAAGTCACAGAGCCCCCCCCTCCCCGTGACCCCCCCACCCCCTTATCACCTCACGGCTGTCCTTCTTCTATTTCTCTTCAGTCCTCGTGCAGGAATGTCCCAGACAGGACTCGTTAGCTTCCAGTGACAAGCTCTCTGTCTCACGGGTGGGAGGCCGGCACCCAGACCTTCATCCAGCTCGTGTCTTGGGCTCTGTGCTCTGGCAGCTGGAGCATGTGTGGCACATGGAGAGGATGAGATGCCCGTGGTGGGCAGCAGCATCTGGGCATCACCGATGCTCTGGACCCACCGTCCTGGGAGAGCACTGGCCGTCCCTGGTGTCCCCAAGCCCTGGACTTCAAGCTTCCCTTCCAGCCCCCAAGACCCCTGGAGGAACCTGGTCCCAGGAGGGCCAGCAGCTCTATCGCACTGGGCTGTGTCCTCTGGCCCAGGAGCGTGCACTTCTCTTCCCTGCTGGATTTTTCCACACCCTGCCATTCTTCTTCACTGTTGTCCAAAGCTCAGATGAATCCCGGGAAGGCTGACTGGCCATTTTTTGGTCTCCTCTGAGCCCCACACTGCCAGGCCGCATGCAACCCTTCTTCTTCTTCTTTTTAAATGTTTATTTATTTTTGACAGAGAGACAGACAGAAAGCAAGTTGGGGAGGGGCAGAGAGAGGAGACACAGAATCGGAAGCAGGTTCCAGGCTCTGAGCTGTCAGCACGGAAACCAACGCGGGGCTCGAACTCACCAACTGTGAGATCATGACCTGAGCCAAAGTTGGGGGCCTAACCGTCTGAGCCATCCAGGGGCTCCAGAAACCGTGTTTTTAAAGCTGGAAAAGGCCTTCGGAATGACTTAGCACCAAGATGGTGCCAGCCTCACTAGTGGCCAGCAGAGGAGTCCAGACGCCCTGGGCCTCCAGACGCGGACCCCACGTCCACTCTGGGGACACTGCAACTACTACCACAGGTATCTGCCCCATATACACTCTGCTTCCCCACAAGGGCACTCCCCGCAGCTAGTGGTGCCCACAGCCCACCAGACATCCCTGGGGTGGGCAGGGACTCGTGCGCCATTTTCTCCCTAAGCATTTATTGAAGCTCTGAGGTCCCTGCTAAGTAAGACTTCAACACCAGTGGGTGGTAACTCCTTCAGGCAGAAGGCTGAGAAGGGTTTCCATGGAGACCGCCCAGGCTCTGGTTTCCATAGTAACACTTGCACGAGGTTACAGAGCTTCCTATATGTGTCAACTTAACATTTCCAACTACTCTAGTCTTCAGGCCAAACCTGGGCCTGATACAGAAATTGCTTTCTAGGAGGGAGGGGTGACAGACCTCAAGATCCACAGGGGAGATGGGTGAAACTGTGCGCAGTTAGCTGACAGTGAGGGCATCTCCTCAACCAGCAGGCCCTCCCCAACACCTGCTGCAAGGCATGTGCGCGCGCACACACACACACACACACACACACACGTTTGAATTATAAAAAGAATACATCTTTAGACAAGGAAGGATATAAAGTCCTACACTTCCCTGCCATCCCTGCTATCCAGAGGTAGCTGGTGTTAGTTGGCTTTGAGTATCCTTCCAGAAATAGTATATGCACATCCATAGAGCCATCTTTTAGAAAATTCACTAATGGGATACATATTGTCACTCTACCATCTGTTTTCCCCTAATTATAGATCTTGGAGAACTTTACACATCAGAACAAATAGATCTACCTCATCTATACTTTTTTTAAAAAGTTAAGTCCCCAATCGAGGGACTTTTGTTTTTGGTTTCTGGCTATTACAGCCATAAATATCCTGTACACATATTTTTGTGTACTTGTTTGAGTATATCTATATGGTAAATTCCTAGCAGTGAAATTTCTGGAATGTTAAAATTTGATTCTTGTCAAACCCATTTTACTGCCATTATTGATACAACAGAGCTTGTGCATACTTGAGAAAACTGGGTTTTATTGAAACAAAACAAAACCACAAAACCAATCTCCCTAACTCATTCTATGAGACCAGTGAACCATTAACACTAGAGCCTGACAAGGAGAGCACGAGAAAGAAAATTACAGGTCAGCTTTACTAATAAACATATGTTTAAAATTCCTAAATAAAATATTAACAAACAGAATCCAATAGTGTAGACATATACACCACATTAACAGATTAAAAAAGGAAAAATATGTGATCATATTGGTTAAGTACAGAAAAAAAATCTGATAAAAGAATTCAACATATATCCCGCTTAAAAATGTAAACAAAGAATTGAGAACAACTTCTCCAACTAACTTCAAAAGAGTATTCTCTCAATATCTATCACTAAAACTATACTCAAGGTGAATTCCCTTTAAAAATCAAGAACAAAACAAAAATTATGACCATCACCATGATACCAGAGCTCCTACTCTATGAGGTGGGATAAGGAAAAGAAATAAGTTTTAATTATTTGAATGGAAGAAACAAAATCTATTCATAATCAGTACAGCGGCCTATGTAGAGAACACAAAAGAATCCTCAGATAATGTCTTAGAATAAATAAGGAAGACAGCTTGGCAAGTTCACTGGATCAATACTCAAAAAGAAATTACATTTCTATACATTAGCAACAAAGAGGTATAATTACTATAACAACAAATAGAAAAGACTCAGGAATCCATCTGATGAAAGATTTGCAAGGCTTCTGAGATAAGTATAAGCCAATCTTCCAGTAGGAAGACAGTGAAGATCCAGAATAATTGTTTAAATGCCATGTTCATGGCTCAGGACACTCGGTATCAGAGCAATCTCAATTCTCCTCAAGTGGATGTGTAGACACAAGTCCATTAAAACCTCAACATTTCATAGAACCACATGAAACCAAAATGCATATGAAAACAGAGGAGAATGGGCATGGCCCTGCTGCAGAAAAATCAAGGTAGGAGACCTGCATTACCAGATATCTGGACTTTTTAAAAATGTGGTTATGGTCCAAAGGATAGACCTACTAGGACAGAACAGAAAGTCCAGCAACAGACCTTACACAGATGGAAACTTGATCATTGTAGGCACACACTGCAGCTCAGCAGGGAAAGAAAGAACCAAAACAGAAACAAAAACAGAACAATTGGTTATCCCTACCTCACACCATACCAAGGAATAACTTCCAGGGAATGTTTAAATGTAATATACAAAATATTAAAAGCATTATAAAATAATCCTTGAGGATTAGAAGAAAATATAAGACAGTATCTCTTCAATGTTGGGATAGGAAGGATTTCTGAAACAAGACGCAAAAAGTCATAATCATAAAGAAAAAGATGGATGGATTTGACTACATTAAAACCAGTCATTTCTGTTCATCAAAGAAACAACAAAGAAAGTGAGGAGACAAGTCATAAACTTGGGTAAGAGATTTCTCATACACTAATGACATTATACATAAAGATTATGTAAAACATGTAAATATAAAAGAACCCCTACAAGTCTATAAGAAGAAAACAAAACATCCAATAGAAAAATAGGCCAAAGAACACAAACGGCCATTTTCTAGAAAAGGAAATTTGAGGATCCAATACACATATGAAGCTCGTCTCACTTTCCTAGTAATCAGGGAAGGGAAAATGAAAACCATCATGAACTACCATTTTTCTCTCAATCCATTGGCAAAAAGAGAAAAAAAAAAAGATCCCAAGGGTTGTTAATATTAAGTGTTGGCAAGGATGTGGAAGAAGGAAAACGCCTATGCAGCACAGGTGGGAATGTAAATTGGTTCAATTCTGTACAAAACACAATATGGCAGAATCTTGTGAGTTGAATACTTGCACACTTGCGACCCAGTAATTCCACTTTCAGGTGTATATAACAGAGAAATCCTCGCGCAGCTACATCAGATGCCTTGTAAATGAAATGTTGGTAAGAGCATTGTTGTAATGGCAAAAAATTGGAAAGAACCCAAATACTCGTTGTTAGAATAGGTAGGCAATTGCATCGCATATTCACATAATAGACTGATATACAGCAGTATAAGTGAATTAAATAATATTAGAGGCATTAACATGGATGAATCTTAGAAATAAAAGGTTTGGGAGGACACATGTCAGAGAATAAGACATGTTATTACTTTTATAATATTCAAATCCAAGGAAAACTACACTAGGAGTTCATAGGTATGTGGTAGAATTGTAAAGCAAAGCAGAGAATCTCAGGAGCTATTAATTCACCTGTTTTGGGTAATTACTATAAAGAGATTGGCTAATACATGGGAAATTGACATATTTTCATGGTGGTCTTTAGCTCTAAGAATGGATGTGTCTTTTTTTTGTTTTAAGTTTATTTATTTTGAGAGAGAGAGAGAATCTCAAGCAGGCTCCATGCTGTCAGTGCAGAGCCTGACACGGGGCTTGATCTTAAGAACTGTGAGATCTCAAGATCTCAAGAACTTGAGCCAAAACCAAGAGTCTGTTGCTTAACCGACTGAGCCACCCAGGCACCCCAGAGAATAGAGGTGCTTTAATGTCCCTCACAAGATATGGAGGTGAGGGATGTGGAGGGTAGAAGCTGGGATGCTGTGGGGGTCCCCAAACATGGGAGCCAACATTCCCTGCGTCCCTGAGCATGAATGCTTCTCCTCACATCTGGAGGTGGTCCACTTCCCCTCCACTTAAGTCAGGGCTGGTTTTGTAACTTGCTTTGACCAACAATGCAATGAACTAATATTCTGGAACTTTGGATTGCACGCCTTATGAGGACTGAAGTCCCTGGCTCCCTCTCTCTGGGAGCTCAGTTGCCAAACTGTAAGAAAGGCCAGGCTATTGCTTGGAGGCCATGCTGAGCCAGGCCAGGATGGGAGTGGCACCTTGGATGCGGAGTCCAGCCAAGCTCTCAGCTGCATGCAAAGCAGGAGTGAGCAGCCAGTGAGAGCTGGTCAAACTCGGCCATCCCTCGGAACCAGGCCATGAAGTTCTGCGGTGGTTTGTTAGGCAGCAGCAAATGGAGAAGTGAATGCAAGAAAACCAGTGTTATTGGCATCTTTTGTTTCATTAGTTGGCTGGTGGGTTTCCAGAAACACATTGGTCATGATGCTTTATAACTTCCATACCAGTGATTTAAACTTTCTTGAATGTTTATTTATTTTTGAGAGAGAGAGAGAGAGCACACAAGTGGGGTAGGGGCAGAGAGAGAGGGAGACACAGAATCAGAAGCAGGCTCCAGGCTCCAAGCTGTCCACACGGAGCCCGAGGCCCGGCTTGAACTCACGGAACTGCGAGATCATGACCTGAGCCAAAGTCGGACGCTTAACCAACTGAGCCACCCGGGCGCCCCTACATACTCGTGATTTATATACAGCATTTTGTATGTAGTAAATGCTTCGCAGTGTAACATATTTAACCAAAAAAAAAAGCTTCACCTGACTTGCAAAAATGCATCTTCCTAATTTTGATTTGTATTTTCTATGTACGTGCAATTAAACATCTTTTCATGCTTAAGCAATGATCCATTTATATTTCCCTTACTGTGAACTGCCTGTTCATATTCTTCGCCTGTTTATCTATTGGGTTGTTCATTTTTCATGATTTTTAAAAATGTTGCCTATCAGGAAAATAGCCCTTTTTAAAGTGTCCTAAGTTTCAAAAACATCTCCCCCAGTGCCCCTTAAAAACCTTTTGACTTTGTCGTATATTTTGCTGTCCATAAATTCTAGTTTTTCATAGTCCAAGTTGTAATTGGTGGGTATCATACTTAGGTCTTCTCTCCTCTAAGATTCTTCTAAATCATTTAAGTCCTTTTATGGCTTCATTTCATACTTAAAAACCTTGGTTTATGCAGAATTAATATTATTACTGGAAAGTAGGATCCAGGTTAATTTTTGTCAAAATGGCTAGCCAGTTGTTCCATTAAAGAAAACCAAAACACAACAACAAAAAAAACCCAGGGGGCACCTGGGTGGCTCAGTTGGCTAAGCGTCCAACTCTTGATTTCAGCTCAGGCCATGACCTCATGGTTTGTGAGTTCGAGGCCACATTGGGCTCTGTGCAGACAGTGGAGAGCCTGCTTGGGATTCTTTTTCTCCCCCTCTCCCTCTCAAAATAAATAAACATTAAAACAACAACAACAACAGGGGTGCCTGGGTGGCATGGTCGGTTAAGCGTCTGACTCTTGATTTTGGCTCGGGTCGTGATGTCATATCACGGTTTGTGAGTTCGAGCCCTGCATCAGGCTCTGCGCTGACGGTGTGGAGCCTGCTTGGGATTCTCTCCCTCTCTCTCTGCCTCTCCCCTTGTGCACACGCACTCTCTCAAAATAAATAACTGCACTTAAAAAAAAACCCCACATGTGTCCCATTAATTATCCTCATATTTAAGACCATTTCCAGACCCTCCACTGAGTCCCGTTGACCTTTTCCTTTGCTACGTGGAACTCTTTAATTATAGTAGTTTATGATGTTTAATACCTGGAGGCTGTTCTTTCCCCTTATAAGGACTTCCAGACTATTCCCCATGTTTACTTTCCCAAAAGAACCTCGTCAAGTTAAACAATAAATCCTGTCAGCATTTTAATTGTGATTGCATTGCATGCAGATTGACGTCTTCCCAAGATTGCCTTTGAGAACAAGGTGTGTCTGCAAACTTGAGTCATTTATGTCCCTCACAGGTTTATTGAGCCAGACCAGTGGCAAGGATGTAGGCACCCACCCTCACCCCGGTCCCGCTGGGTCCACCCCGCCAAAGTTCCGGGAAGCTCTCCCACCACCTCGTCTGTAGAATGAGACCCTGTGACTCATGCCAACCTCAGCTCGGACCCACCGAGGTGGTTACTAATTGCCCCGAAACTGCGAAGAACACTACATCGTCCTTGTGCTTAAGGACAAGCAATAATGATGTCATCTCCCGTGCAGAACTAAACATGATGGTTTATAGGCACTTAAAAGCAGCCATGACCTTGGGCAAGTTACTTCCGGTCTCCAAGTCTACTCCAGGTCTACTCTTCCTGTAAAATGTGAATCGACCCGGCTCGGCCTGGTGTGAGGACTGAAGGGGACTGAGGGGACACGGATGCTCCTTGGCTGAACCTCTGCTGGCCTCCCCGCCCTCCGCATCCAGGCACCCCCGGCCAGCCTGCGGGATGGGGTGCACCTGCCCGGCGCCCTCCCCTACCCACTGCTCCCAAGTCAACGTCAGAAGTCAAACATTTTTATTGTTCTACAGACACTTCTGAAAAGGGATCTAATTGAGAAAATATACAAAGCATTTAAGACTTTCATCTCCAGAGAGCACCTAAGTCTGGCTGGAGGCGTCGAAGCCTCCTTTTCAAGGCTCAGGGCTGAGAACGGTTAGCATATTGAATGATCAGTAAAAACATGCAAAAGTGAGAAGGAAAAGGGAAAAAAGGCTGCATTCCTCCAAAGCCGGGGGACGGAATTTCAGAACGAGGGGGAGGCAGGGTGCACAAGTACCAGGTGGCTCTCCCTTCCCCCCACATTATCTTCTCAAACAGCTCCAAGCTTGGAGAAAGCAACGAGCCCACCCCCTCGTCTCTGCTCGGCGCTCAGCCCCGCAAGGCCGCCCACCTTGCTCTGTCCCCTTCCCGTGGCCATGGCTGCAGGACCCCACTTGTGCTCCTGGGGGGCCAGGGCGGGGGGCCCTGGCTCCTCCCTTCTTTGGTTCCACTCGGAGAACGATTGTGCTTGACGGACTCATCCCCACCCCTCGCTCCAGGCTCCCATTGGTGGGCTGAAGGCACTGACAGGAGTCCTGGGGGGAGAGCCCCAGGACACTGTCTTCCCTTGTGCTCTGGGGGGGGGGGGGGGGGGTCCATCCCTGGGCACATGACCCTACCCTCAGCCCAGGGCTGGGTATCTGGACGCAGGAGGAAATGTGCTGTCCAAGGAACAAGCCTTTTGGGACTTTCCCAACTGTGCAGATATCTCTGAACACCATACCACACCCCACCCTGTCCCCTTGCCCAGGACCCCCACATGCCCGGTCCCTCCGTCTAGCCCTCCCCCTGGGCTGCCAGTGCAGCTGTGGGCTGGCCCCAGCGGACCTGACTTCAGGATGGTGGTCCCAGAAACCACCCTGTGGCGCCCTCCTGTCCCCCAGACCTGGGAGCTCAGAAGAGGTGGGGCCTCAAGAGGTCACGGCTCTGGTACAGGGAGGCGGGCAGGGCTGGAAAGGAACCAGGAGACACGTCACATCTATGGAAAGGTCCAAAGTACAAGCTAAGCGAGAGGAAGGAGGAGGGCCGGAGTGGCCAGAAGGGAAAGAAGGAAGAGGGCAAGGGCGGGGCCTGGAAGGGGAGGCCCTCACACCACCCCGCAGATGAGGGTCTCCACCACGAAGGTGTTCTCGAAGTGGCGGATGGCATTGCAGTTCTTGGCCCCTCGCTTGTTGATCCCTGAGAGGGAACAGAGAAATCTCAGTGAGGACTGTGTCCCGGCCCAGTGCCGGCTGGGCTGCAAAGGCAATCAGACTGGGAACCTGAGCGGGACCGCGGGACCTCGGGATCCTGGGGCGGGGCGGCGGGGGGAAGAGGCAGCCCCGGGAGAGACACCCAGACCCACTGAGAGGCAGTGCACTGAAGGGGTGAGAGCCCAGCTCTGCCATCTTCCCTGCTGTGCGACCTCAGGGGTGTTACTGAACCTCTCTGTGCCTCCGTTTCCTCATCTTTCAAAGGGACAACGAGAATAATGACGGTGGGGATAACTCACACCGTCTCAGAAGGACATAAAGAGTGTAAACCAGGGCCTGGCCCATAGGACGTGCTCAGTCACCATTAGCTGTTACTACTGCTGCTACCGTCTGAGCTCTGGGAGGGCTGCTCTCCAGCCACGGGGCCCGGCACGGCCGGATGATGGTTTAGAGCTCAGGGCAGGGGCCCAGACGGGAGGAGCTGGCCACTCACGCCTCCGGGTAGCCCGGCGCCGCAGCCGGTAGGTGTCCTTCCCGCTGCACAGGTGGTAGATGAAGGAGCCCAGGGCCTCCTTGTCGCTGACGTGCTCCGTGACCACCATCTCCTCCTGGATGATGTACGTCTGCGGGAGGTAGGTCCCTCTCTGCGAAGGGAGAAGCCGCAGCGCCGGCTCAGTACCCGGGGCTCTCCTCCCTCGGGGTCCCCTGGCCCACTGTCCGCTCCCCACTCCGGCAGGGTCCCGTCCGCACGCGTCCGCCTCCCCCATCCAGAGGCCCCGGGCCTCGCCCTTCTGACGTCTCCAGGCACCTTCCGTTTGTGCCAAGCACTGGTGCCCGCCGTGCCGCACGTGTGGGGGTCTGGTCTCCCACGGGGAGTGCTGCTCGGGGAGGGGGGCGACCCCACCTGTTCCCTGCGCTGCTGAAGCGGGGCACAGCCTAGGAGGCTACAAAGCTGGAGAGGGAGCGGAAGCGTGGTGGGGAGAAGAAAAGGAGAAGTGTGGACTCTGGGCGTGGGAGAAGGAAGATGGAGAAGGCGGGAACCGATCCGGGGTGCTGGGCCCCGCTGACAGCAACGCCCCCGGGCCCCCTGACCCCCACAGCAGGAGGCTCCCTTGCCCCGGGCCTGGCCTCTACGAGGCAGCGGGGCCCCTGCTCACCTTCACATTCATGAGGAGCTCCCAGAAGTTGCGAGGGGGCAGCACGATGGTGGTGTTGAGCTCGATAACATAGCACTTGTCCAGGGAGATGTCATGGTAGGCGGTGAGCCCCTGGGCAGGAGGAGGGGCCCCGTCAGTCCCTGCAGTCGAGGGCCTGGCCTGGGTGGGCTGGGAGGCACCAGCCCTACCACGCCGGTGCGATGCACCCCCGATTCCCGAACACCCGGGCGGGTGCTCCTGGGCTCCTGCTCGTCTCCTAGCCTGTATTTGCGGGGACTTCCACTTACTACGTGAAAAACACCACTGTCCAGGGCCTCGGTTGTTACAAGGGCTCTTCTCATGGGATATCCCAGAGCTGAGGTTTGGGGAAGCCAGTAATGTTCCAATCGTGCATTCCATCAGACCTCTGAGGTCCCGGCATCCCTGCGGACAGCCAGGACCCTCAGCAGGAGATGCTCCGTCCCTGGCTCTCTGGGGGGTTTCAGCTGGAAGACTGTCCAGGATACGGAGTGAAGGGATCGTACTGGACAACCCCTAGGAAGCTCTGGGAGGCAAGTTCGGGGGGACAGATAGCTGGAGAGCCTGTGTTTCACGGGCCTCAAAACGGTCACCGGCAACAGAAGCGCGAAGGATGGTTACCTCTGGGGAGGGGGTACTGGCTGGGGCGAGGGGAGGGCACCAGGGAACCTTCCGGAATGCTGGCCGAGGTCCACATTTGATCCGGGTGGCACTACATGGGGGCCTCAGAGAAAATCCACTAAGCTGTACACGTCACGAGCTTGACTGGCGTGCCCTACCTCAAAACAAAGGCACTGCAAAATACCCAGTTGAAAGGAACATCGGCCTCGCCATGACAGCCAGCGTCCACACTAGCTCACATTCGGTGAGAAACGCTACCCCTACGCAACAGAAGCGAGGTCTTTAAAATCCTGATAAAGCGGACCCGTAGACGTCTGCCAGACATAGTTGCCGTCACAGACGGAGGTACCACGGGCGCTCGTATTCTCCTTTCTCACGACCCTTGGTGGAAGGGGGTTCTGGGCCTTTAGGACACCCTTCCACCACTCCTGCCCCGGCCCCGGCCGGCCTCACCCGCTGGAAGTCATGAATGATGTCTGCAGGGTCCCCGCCGCCGAACTGGGGCACGGGCACATTGATGCGTTCATAGTTCTCTTCGAGGTAGATCTTCACGTCCTCCTCCAGCTCCATCCGAGTGCGGACCTGGGAGGACAGGGAGTCCTCGTAGAGAACGCCACAGTGGAAGAAGTTGTCCCGGGCCAGCTGGGCAAGGTGGAGGAAGAGACAGGCAGACCGGTCACACGGCGCCTCCGGCACGGCCACCCCGCCCACCCCACTGCGCCACGACCCCCAAGGCCTGGGCAAGCACGAAGTGTGGGACTAATGAGACCCATTTCACAGGTGGAGAAACTGAGGAGCACGGGGAGTCAGGGAGGGTTGAGCGGGATCTGCCAGGTCCCAGGTGAACAACCTCTCTGGCCTTCAGTTTCCCCATCCGTGAAACGAGGTGATCCATCAGGCTTTTTCTGGCCTCTGGGTCCATGAGCCTGTGACTGAAATGGGATGGATCGGCAGGGGTAGGACCCGGCCACCACGTGTCCTCCACAGAGGGACAGACCCCCAAGCAAGAGCCTGGAGTGGATGAGGGGGCCCTTAGGGGCAAACACAGGAGCCCCGGATTGAACAGGCTGGGTGCCCAGGAGGGAGGAGAGTCGCTCAGAGAAAATCAGCTGCGTGAAGATTCTGGAGGCATCACTACAGCCAACCCCGTGTGCAACCTCACTCAAGTTCCACCACCTTCCCTGGACACCGGGCCCCACGAGCAACACTGTGCCTCTATCTGCAGAGCAGGCCTAACGGCTCCATCAACAAGGGCAGGGGGGCTGTGTGACCTGACCGAGGCCCAGTGATGTGCCCATGTGCACTTCTCCGGGGCTCCTCCAGATCTGTGTACAGACTCCTGGCCTGTCACGGGCAGAATTCCCCTTTCTGTTGCAGTGTAAGTTCTCCCAGAGCATGAATCATCGCACATGAATCATACTGTCCAGGGCACGGACTCAGAGGCCGCTCTGAGGTTCCCCTAGTCCCCAGCAGTTGGGGTGGGGTGAGAAGCCCCAGGAGGGTACAAGTTGGGGCTGGGGACAGAGGGGGCCAGGAGCCAGGCAGGCTCCTAAGGGCCACAGGAAAGGGCCCAGGAGAGGACTCCCATGGGAAAGGGAGAACCGGGAACACGCGGGGAGCTGGCCGTGGAGGGGGAAGATGGGGAGGCGGTGGCGGGGGGGAGCCAAAAAAAAAAGGGAAGTCGGCAGGTGTGTGGGAGCTGAGGTTTCTAGGGGAAAGTCACATGGAATACAAAAACTCTTCAGTAATTTCCATCATGGAAAAACTAAGTAACAAAGCGAAAAGCCAATGCTTGAGGGTGGGAGGTCACTTGGGTCATAAATGACTGGCAATTCTCAGCTTCTTTGTCACTCTGAAATTCCCTGTTCAGTGCACTTACGGTTATTCTTTTGAGCTTTAATTTAACTCCCTTGGTGGCAACTGTCTCCCTCCCCAGATCTGGGCTGATCGCAAGGTCACCGTGACCATGACCAGTCCTCCCGCCCAGCTTCGTGCCCCTACTTGGCTGTGTGAGTAGATAACGGGGGTGCTGTCACAGGCGGAGGCCACCCCTTGCGGGAGGTGGGGGTGCATCCGTCCACTATCCGGCTCTCTGCCTTCCTTGTTTTGTGACCCAAGCAAACGTCCAAGGCATGACCCTCGGCCACAGGGTCCAGCTCTAGAGGGATCACAGAGTTCCGATTTCTTCTGGATCTGAGTTTCTGGTGGTAACACTCCAGGGTAACACTGTGGGAAGGGGCGATGGATTCCAGTCCCAGCTCGCCCGCCACTAACTGTGTTCCTGGGAGAGCTCCTGGGTGGCCTCAGGCGTGTCTGAAGACATGGCTAAGGACACTCTACCAGGGTCCGTGGGGGTCAGAGGGCGGGGCTCCAGTTCTGTCTCCGGGACCAGGCAAGAGGCTGGCATGAGCCCAAGGAGGCCCCATGGAGGGAGGATGCGGGTCTTTGGTGCTTGGCTGGGCACTCACTCCCACCTGGGGGCAGGTCACCTGCTGTTCCCCCTCCTCACAAGCCTTTCCCCGAGCCCCGTGCCTCCCTCCCGCCTGGCCTCACCTGTGCGAGGAAGAAGTATCTGTAGATGTAGACGGAGGCGAACACGAGGCCCATGAGCAAGACGACCATGCCCATCGACAGGTAGCACACGCCGCCCACAGAGCCCCCCTTCTTGTAGCGGTGGGGGGGGGGGCGCTCCTCCTGTGGACAGCAGTGCTGGGTCAGCCAGATAGATGGTGGTCCCGCACCTCTGGGGACCCTCCCACCCCCTTCCCGGAAGTGAGATCTCACCCTGCCGGCCGGGAGCGAGCCTTGGGAAAAAGGGGAGAGGAGAACGGGGCCGGGGACACATGAGCATCATCTGGAAGGGATGCCCCGCCAGGGTCCTCCCAGCTTCCTCCCAGGTAAAGAGAAACTGAGACCCGCATCAAAGCCATACATAACGACCCACTGGGATTAAGCGGGCAGGTTTGGATTATCCATGCCATTAGTACTCTTTATTATGCCAGCTGTGATCACGATATATACTCTTCAACACAGAATGGGGGAAGCACAGATGTGGCCTTAATAACTGCACCAGACCTGGGAACCTATAGGAAATGGGGTGCACTGGGCAGGCTGGGAGCCAGAGAAGGCTTTGGATCCACCCGAAAGCTGGGGTGCACAGGGTGGGCTGGAATTGGGGCAGCGGGAGGTGCCTGCTGGGCTCCCCCCAGAAGCCCATGGCAGGCAGTAGTCACCGGCTGATGGAAACAGAGGCTCCAGGAGGCGCATGGGGCCTGGGCACGGTGCTGGTCTCCCTTGGACCCGGCGGCCCTAAGCCTGCGATCCATGCTGGGCACAGCTCAGCTACGGCCCCGCACAGGCACCGGCTGGCAGTGTTAAATAGGCTGTCAGGAGTGAAGCCTGAAGGCTGAAGTCTGGAGGCTCCTGGACAAAACCTGCTCTGGGGAAGCCAGACTTGGGCTCAGAACAGTAGCCACAGGTCTGCCAAGAAGCAGCAAGTTCAACTGACCGAACTTCAGGGCACACGGGTCTGGGCTGGTGGACGAAGGTGTGTGCGTAGATCTCAGTGACACCGCTTTACCCAGAGCACTGGACTGAGAGTCTAAGGATTCAGGCTCTTAATGAGCCTTGGCCATCTCTCTTGTTTGTGCACGTCCTCCCTTGCACCCCTGCCCTAACCCGGGCCCTCACCCACCCTGGGAGATGTTGCAAAAGCCCAGGCCTGTCTCGGCCTCCGCTGTCCACCCTTCACACCCTCCTCCATGGTGTCCAGGCACAGTCATGGTGAGGTCAGAGTCCAGGCCCAAGGACTCCCCACCCTCCAGGAGCTGAGGCAGGGTGGGTGAAGGGAAGGAGTTCCGGTCTCCACGTAAGCCACAAACTGTCTGCTTAGCCCCTTTTGTGCCAGGTTTCCTGTCTCCCTTTACGCTGGGGGGCTGGGGACACAGTTCAGGTCCAAGTTACCCTGGAGAAGCCCTTATCTCTTAGCCCAGCACAGGGGGCCTGGCCTGGTGGGGGTGAGGCACGGCCTGTTGTGATGCCCAGGCCCCGATCCCTGAGGCCTCCTGGCTTACAGCATACAGGGCATGGGGCCCAGGCCTCAGGGAGTGGAGGGGTAACCATCAGATGGGGCAAATGCCTCCCGCTCTCCCACACACCCTCAAAGCCCAGGAAAAGGACAAAAATACCACGAGGACCCTCCCCCTCACTGGGCACACCCATCACCAGACCAGCTGGTCCCCCGCCTCTGCACCATGGGACAGACACAGGACGGACAGGTGCCCCGGCCCATCTTGTTCCCCAACGCCGCAGTCTGCCCTCGGGGGAGGTCGCCTGGCGCGGGTGGGAGGTCAAACCCATTGTGCCAAACTCACTAGCTGAGCCCCTCTGCAGGCCTGGGGACCCTCCCCAGCCCGGCCCTGCTGCAGGGGTCCTGTGATCCAGACCAGAGAGGTAAATTCATGAGACTTCCCACTTGGCTGGCATCTCCTCCACACGCTCGGGCCCTCTAACCAAGGTCCGACAGGAGCCAGGGGATTATAATGGTTTTGACTTTCAATGGGCTCCCAGGAGCAGCGCAGGACGGGGCAGCCTGACAGCCAAAGTGCCACGAGGCACCCGCCACCCGGGGACCTCTGTGGAGGAGGGTCGTGGCGTCTCTGCTCTTCCACCGGTGGCAGACCCAGAAGACAGGTCAGGCTGTCGTGCCAGCTGTGGATCCTGCCCCTGGGGCTGGACGTTCACAGACAGTGGGGTGAGTGGTGGCCCCAAGTTGAGAGAGGCCTCAGTGGGGGCCGGGATCCCCCGTGAGGGGAGCATCTCTCAGGAAGTGTGAAGAGGCAGGGATTGAAGGAGACCAGGAACCCGAGAGCCCTTTGTCAAGGATGAAGTGCTAGATAAAAATAGCAGATCTTTATCAGCTGAAACTTTCCTTTTCAGGGCCAATGCCAGGGCCAGCTGTAGAGACTGCACCCTGGCCATGCGGTCAGAAAACCAGAGAAGCCAGCTTGTGAGAACTGCTTTTAAAAAGAACAAAACAAAACAAAGCCAATGGGCCACAAGCGAGAGCCTGAGGGCCTGCTCCACAACGAAGTTCACAGACAAGGAGGCTGGTTTTAGAGCAGCCTTTCTAGCCTTTCTGCTTCTGGCTGGGTCAGTGCCTGGGGCACGGCTGCGGCTCTAGGGCTGAGAAGAACGCAGCCTCCAGCAGGCCCCCTGGATACCACTCTCCGTCCCTACTCTGTGGGGGTCACTGTGAAGGTTGAGGATCCCCGGCTGTCCTAGGTGTGTGGGGACATACCCCTCACGTGTCTGGGGCTAACACAGAGCTCCCTATCCCACCTTTACTGACGCCCCCTAGTGCGTGCCTGAGGCTCAGCTGCCCTGCTCCCCTCCCTAAGCCCACACCCCTCCTGCCTGCAGGGCCCAAACCTCAGAAAATTCAGGGCTGAGCAGCAGGCAGGAAGGGAAAGCAGGACCAGAGCTTGCCAGGAAGCAGACTGGAAGCCATGGATGTCCCTGCTTGGAGACAAAAGGCACTTCAGACATCAAGCCCCCCTCGCCCCCCCCCCCCCCCCCCCCCCCCCGGCAGGAGAAAGGGCCCCTGAATCCTGCCCCGAAGCTGCCATTGCTTGCCTGGCCCTGAGCTCCACAACGGAGAACCTGGGGACTCCTGGCTGTCCAGCTCACCGGGAAGGACTGTGGAGAAGCTTGCTTCCTGAGACCCCTGAGCTGCTTCGCTTATGCTGGAGACTCAGGAAAATGCTGCCCCCCCACCCCCCCCACCCCCGCATGGAGCAGCCAGACATTTGGGGGGGCTTTCACTTGGAAAGTGGAAAAACATTGCATACTGTCTCCAAGGCAACTGGGCTTTCTGAGCAAAGTGCTTTGCTGTGCACTCGTGTGGGGCACGTGAGCCAGCCGTGCGGGGACCTGGAGGGGCCCGGGCCTCCTCTGCCCACGGCACCAAGGCCCGCAATGGCGCTCATTAAATGATTTAGCAAAGCCAGGGCCACAGCGGTCAAGGGGAACCCAGCCAACTGGAGCATTAACTCAGCGGACTCCCATGGCTCCTGGAGATCCCCCCAGCTAGAGCCTCTCAGTAACAATGCCCAAATTAACTGCAAGCAGATTAAACTACAGTCGCAGGCTGCTGGGAGGAGGCTGGCAGGGGAGTCAGAAATGCACTTGCTGTAGCCCAGGCTGACAGCTGGAGAGGGAGGGGTTCCTGCCCGGCCTCCTTGGTATCATTCTTCTTCAGCATCTTTCTTTCCTAGGCTGCAGACCACAGATTCAAGGGCACCAACGTGTGTGTGTGTGTGTGTGTGTGTGTGTGAGAGAGAGAGAGAGACAGAGAGACAGAGAGACAAAGACAGAGACAGAGAGAGAGAGAGACCTAGTGAAGGTGAGGGGAGTGGGCAAATGCCCACTGTCCACAGGAGCACAGAGAGCTATGTTTTATGTACAAATGCCCACGGGGACTCATGGACTCGCTCTCAGTGGAACCCCATTCCTATCGTGTGGCTCAGCGGCTTGGACACACGCCGGGTGAGTAAGCACAGCGTGGACCCCTGCACCACCCTCTGCTTTGCTTGGCCAGGCTGGGCCCATTCTCTCATCTATTCCGGTCCTGATGGTCAAGATGAGACTCTAGAGAACAAAGGCTCCGAAGGATGAGAAGCAAAGCTGGCTGCTGACAGAGCTCTCCTGGGGGAGAGAGAACTTGGAGAGTGTGTGTGTTGGGGGATAGCCAGGCTGTGCTTCCGTGATTTTACCATAAACATTTTTTTTTCTTCTAAGAGGAACTCATCCTCCCTGGCGGTACTGACAGCCTTGAAACATGCAAGGACCGGCCCAGAAAAGCAAATAGAAAAGAGAGGGAAATAGAGAGGGAAGAGAAAAACCACTGTGGTGTGTGCCCCAAAGCCAAAGCCCCTCTGGGAAGGCCCAGGACAGACCACGAAGGGGACCAAAGCCCCCACCCCTCCACGAGGTAGGACCAGGAACAGGACCACCTGTCCACAAAGGTCCTTTTTTTCAGCTCAGCGGGCAGAGCCAGTGGGTACTGGGGCACTGGGGCAGGAAGACTCCACGCCCACCAGTACCGCCCTCCAGGCTGGCAGGGGACCCTCCCCCAACCACTCTGGGAGACCCAGCTCCCGCCTGCCAAGGGCCCGAGGCCAGGACTCGGAAAGTGAAATCTGATCCCCAGGTATGCAGCTGGGGGAGGGGGCGACACAGGAGCCATTAATCAAAGGCAAGGCCAAGGAGAAAATTACCGGGGGCTGAGAAGATGATGGTATTGAACATGTCTCTCTCCTCTTGCAGCCCCCCCCCCCACCATTTGCAGCCCCCCAGCCCAGTCCCGTGTGTACACGCCCACACCTGGCTGTGTGTGTGTGTGCGCGTGTGTGTGTGTACGTGTGCACTCAAGCACAAGCAGATGGACGGGAGAGGGGAGCCAGGCTGAGAGGTGCAGGGCTGGCCAGAGGGTGCTAAGAGGGGGTGCTTCCCGGCCAACCCACTTTCCAAGCTGGCTTCCGGCCAGTCGCCCATCAGCGCAGGCTTCTCATTATCTCAGAGGCGAGCGCCAAGGGGAGGGTGGGCAGCTGGAGGCCCAGCTGGGCCCCCACCCCCATCCCTTCCCGGCCCACTGAGGCACTTCCTTCCAGCAGCAGGTCTGGGGACAGAATCCTCGTTGTATTTCAGTTTTTGCTCAGAAGCAGGGGGAGCCCCGCTGTGGGGGTGCTGCTGAGGTCTCACCCTGGCCCTGTAAGCCTGTACACAGGTGGACGTTTTGCTCTAACGGCCACGGGGGAGCTCACTGCTGAGGGCGTTCGCAAACTCATCTGTTCATCAAGCGGTCCTTCTAGGGCTTTAAATCTGGTTTTGGAGTCCAGTTCAGTGGCCAAGGAGGGTTCTCGGGTCACCCTCAGCCAGAGGAAACCTTCTGCAAAGCTTTCTTCTGCATCCTCATCAGCACGGGGCAAACCTCAAACGCTCTGTCTTGACAAAGCAGATGGCCGGGCCTCCCAGTCTGCCTGCCTGTCCCACCCACCTTCTCCTTCTAATAAATGGTACCCTAATAATGGTGGCACTGTGTCTGAATGCTGGGTGCCTGCTGCGCTCGCTGCCGGAGGCAGGAGAGGGGACTTGATCTACGCCCCCTGGTTATTGGACGTGAGAAGTGTGCCCCTTGGCCAGGTGAGGGCACATCGGCTCAGAGTTGTGAACTCTCTTCCCCACTCCAGTTCCATCAGGCAACTGTCAGAGCCAACAGGCAACATCCAACAGGGCCTCGGGAAGCTGCGATAGTTTACTGCTATGCACTTCTGTCCTAGTGGTGGTGGTGGTGGGGGGGGGGGGTTAATCCTCCTCCTGGGCCCCCAGTGCTCCTCCTTGCCAATGAAGACAGCTAGGGGACCCGCCCAGCTAACAAGGTTTGGGAGAGGAGGCTGGCTCATCAGGCCCAAGGCCATTCCAAACAGCACCAGGAAGGTGTTGAGATTTCCACTTCACACTGGGTGAGGGGGAAAAGACGATGCCCGATGTCAGAGCCAGAAGCTGGTTGTCAGTTACTGCCAAGGGGATGCTGGCATCTGCCATCTAGCCCGGCACCATCAGGAGGCTGCTGGAGAATGTGCCACTCCGGTGAAATTTGGTGGACCTTCTCAGAGTCTGAATTACATCCTCCTACTGTCTGGCTGGTTTCCCCTTCCGCTTGAAGCCTGTAGCTCTCAGAAGCAGGGTCCTGAATTCCAGGCCTGAGCTGGGCAGCAGGCCCTGGGAGAAGAGAGGGGCCAGCCAGGTCCCATCCCCACTCCCTCCCTGGGCTGGGAGGAGGGGAGGAGGCGGGCTCCTTGGTGAAGGGAGGAAAGAAGCTTGAAGAGACCCTTGCAAACTTTTAAAGCTGCAGACCATGGTCTTCAAATATGGAATGTCCCCTCCCATCTAAACATCGGATAAAGACTGAGTTGCTCTGGTTGGGGGTGCAGAGCAACCCCCCAACCCAGCCCAGGTGGTCCTGGATGATGCAGTGACCACACCAGGGCAGGGGAGCTGGCCTGAGGCTGCTCGGTGCATTTCACACTCAGGGTCTCTGCTGGGGCTGTGACACCCACCTGAGGCCCCTCTCCAGCGTGCCCTCCAGCAGGGCCCAGGTTTCCCCCCCTGCCCCGCAGCCCCCAGAATACTCCAGGCAGGGTTGAGTCTGAGCCACAAAACTTGGGGAGGGATCTTGCCCTGAGAAAGACTCCTCAGAAGCCAGCAGGGGGAAGAGAAGGGGAGTGGACAAAGACGTCGCAAGTCCAGTCTCGACGGGACTGCTTGGCGCGCCCGAAGACCGCCGCAGCCGACGGTTACCGACGGTTACGTGGACACCTTTGCCGGGGCACAATACAGCCTGGCTGGACCAGCTCTCCCTCCCCTCGCCTCCCTGCCCGCCACGCGTCCTGCCCTCTCCGGGTCAGACTCCACGCAGCTCAGACAGTTTTCCACTGGCGGAAATGCCTTCTCTCCCCCAGGCAGGAGGGAAGGGGGAGGAGGGGGAGGACGCCGGAGGGGGCGGGCTGCACCGAGGCCCGCCCCCACAAAGAGCCTCCAGGATGCGGGAGGGCACCGGGGCAGTGGGGGAGCCTCCCGGCGGGATGGAGAGAGCCGCCCAGAACGAGAGCCGGGAGAGGAAGGAAGCCGGGAGCAGGGAGACCCAGACGGCATGGGGTGGGGAAATCAGGGCGCCTGGCCTCATAATTTCGAACCTCGAATCCCAAACGTGCAGCCGGGCCGGTTCTGGCTTATTTCCATTTCTTCACTTTCTTGTCCACCAATTTAGGTGCAGACCAGCAGCACATTCCCCGCCCCCCACAGCATCCCCCCCATTAGGGACGAAATCAATGGCCCCTCCTCCTTCGTTGGCACCAGACTCCCCCCACCCCCCGCCCCTCCATTCCCTACCAATCATGACCCACCCCCAGTTTGGGGAAACCCAGTCCAACCCCTCTCCCATCCCCCACCGGGGACTCGACTCTCTCGGCCCCTCCTCCTTGATTAGAACCAGACGCATACCCCCCACCAACATTCCTCCAACTTATTTCTACCAGCCCCTTCCCCTGTCTTGGGGCCAGCCGCCTAGCCCCTCCACTTTTGGAAGAGACCTCGAGCGTTTCCCTCCTTGGGGACCTGTGACTCGGACCCCTCCCACTCTTCGGACTTTTGCTTTCGGTTGCCGTTTTAAGAGAGGACCCAAGCCCCCTCCCCACTCTGGGATGAATGGCCCATTGCGGACCCTCACTCCACTCCGATCACCGCTCCCGGACCCCGATGCACCTAGAGCAGTTCCCGGGGCAGGCGGGGCGCGCCTCGACCCCCGGCCCCTCTTACCCGAGCCGGCGTCAGCAGGATTTCAGCGGCCGGGGCCCGAGCCGCGGCCGACGCCGAGGCCGAAGCCTTGTCGGCCTTGTCGCCCTTGATGCCGGCCACGGCGGGCTGGAAGCTGATCTTCACCATGGCTGCGCCCGGCCGCGCGTCCGCCCTGCAGCCTCTGCCCGTGCAGCCTCTATCTGTGCAGCCGCCTCTCCGCGCTCCGCAGGCACCGGAAGTTTGGACGGTGTTCGCGTCCCTCCCCCTAGCCCCGCCCCCAGTCCGCCCCGCCCCGCCCCGCCCCCCACAGGAGGGTCTTGGCGCTGGCCGCGCCTGCGCCCCCTTCCAGCCCCTGGGGGGCGCAGTGACCCCTGCCGGGCGCTCTGCTCCGTTCGAGGGAGGGCTGAGGTTTACTCACACACTCGCTCATTCACTCACTCACTCACTCACTCACTCCATTCATCCATCCATCCAATCACCCATGGACTAAGCCCCTTTCGCAGACTTTTTCCTTCTAGCTTCCTCTCCGAGACCAGCATCCCCGTAACACAGCCTTTGTTAAAAGAATGTTTGCCCAGCAAATGCGCCTTCTACACAAATGCCCCGTCTCTCCTGCTCCCTTTCATACCCTCCTCTTTGGAAACACTGACTGCCCCTACTGCACCTGTCCCCACTGCTCCCCACCTGTCCTGACCCAGGAGGAGGCTTCAAGGCCAGGTGCCCAACTGCTTGCCTGCATCCTGCATCCATCCACGTCTCTTTTCATTCTCCATCATCCTTTTTCCTTCATTTTTCATTCCTGTAGAACCTTCCTGAGGGGCTCTGGGGATGCGTGCTAAGGATGCTGGGAGTAGAGAAAGAAGGGCAGCCTGCAGCGTCGGTTAGTGAGTGCCAAGCCCTGTTGCCCATTTCTCCCCTATCCAGAAGGATCTAGTGTGGTGGGAGGTGGGAGGATGGGCAGGGCGGGTGTCTGGAGGCTTGGGTCCCAGACAAGACTGCCCCTGCAAAGCCTCACTGGTATTGTATAAGACCAGGGGCTTGTGTTGCTGGAGCATCTCTTGTCCCCCCAACCCTGGATCTTTCCTTACTGTTCCTGGACCAGACTGGACTGGAGACAACACCCAGCAACACACACACACACACACACACACACACACACACACACACACACACAGCCTTGGGCTGAACACTGGCTTTTGGCTCTGCAGTTGGGGTGATAGGGGAAGTTAGAGGAGTCTGAAAGCTTGCTGAGGACAGTCTGAAGCCCTCCACTGACCTGTCCTACCTGTCAGGTCTTGAGTGGCTGTGTTGAGCCCTGGGTACCCACATCCCAGACTCCACCATCCTGGTTCAGGTCTTGGATGAATTTATCAGACTTGAGGACAAACATGTTAAGAAGGACGGTTGAACTGAAGCTAAGGCCACTGTCCTGGGGAACTGGGAGAGGGAAAGGGAAGGTGGAAGAAGATAATTTGGGGACAAATTTGGTTTGGACAAGAGCCAGAGAGGAACGGGCTGTGGACTCTTGTTAACCAACTCTAAGAACTCCTAGATGAATCTTGGTGTTTGAAGAAGTTAAGTCCCAACCCTTGGTTAGATTCCCACTCAGCATCCCCAACATACATTCCTCCATTCAGAAAGTGTTTTTCAGGGAGCCTGGTTGGCTCAGTAGGTTGAACAACCAACTCTTGATTTTGGCTCAGGTCACGATGCCAGGATTGTGGGATCGGGTTCTGTGCTGAGCATGGAACCTGTTTGAGATTCTCATTCTCTCTCTCTCTCTCTTTCCCTCTGCCCCTCTCCCCAATTCACACTCTCTTTCTAAAAATTAAAATAATAATAATAATAAAATAAAAAAAGAAAGAGTTTCCTAAGTGCCCCTGCGTATCAAGCATTATATTAATCCCTGTGGCAGAAAACAGAAAGCCCTAAGATGCAACTTTGCAACCAAGGACCTAATCACATTAAACCTTCCACCTGCCAAATCCTCACAATGTTTATGAAATTTACCCATACTTTATTCTTTTTTTTATTGCTGAGTAATATTCCATTTTGTTAGCAGACTGCAGTCGTCTATCCAAATTCCTGGTTATGGATATTTGGGTTGCTTTCCATCATTGGCTATAATGAATAAAGGTGCTGTGAACATTTGTGTACACGGCACTTTTGGTTGACATTTATTGTCACTTGTCTTGAATAAAGAACATCACAAAGGGTGAGGTGGGAATGGTTCACTCCAGCAGACAGGCATACTTTATCCCATGACATTGTTTAGAAATAATATAAAGTGAGCCAAGTTTAGTTGGTTTCATCTTATTATTGTTTTTAAATTCTCCACAGATATTGCACCCCCTTGCGGCCTGACCTGGGCCAGACCAGTCACATGGCCCTGCTCCCACCTTGGTATCCTACTGCCTAGGAATGGGATTGTATCGCTTTACCCTTCCACCCGCAAGGTATGAGAGTTCCAGTGGCTCCACAATTTCACCAACATTTGGTGCTGTCAGCCGGTCTAATTTTGGCAATTTTAGTTGATATAACAAGTTATATCTTATTGTGATTTTGATTTGCCTTTCCCTGATGACGAATGATGTTGAGTATGTTTTCTTACGGTATTGATCCTTTGTATAACTTCTTTTGTGAACCGTCTGCTGAAGCCTTTCGGTCATTTTAGAAGTTGGATTATCTTTTTTACGATTGATTCGTAGGAGTTCATTGTATATTCTGAAGACAAGTCCTTCGGCATATATATTTATTGTGAATATTTCCTCCCAGATTGTGGCTGGGCTTTTCGTTTTCTTAACTTTGTCTTATGGCGAGCAGAAGTTTATAGTTTTGATACAGTTCAATGTATCGGTTTTTAATTTTATGGTTAGCACTTTCAGGGTTTTGGCTAAAAACTCGTTGTCCACCCTGAAATTGTGAAGATATTTGAGTATGTTTTCTTCTAGGAACTTTGTAGATTTAGGCTTTACATATAAGTCTATGATCTATTTTTAGTTGTTTTTTTGTGTATAGGAGTAGAGGTTTTGTTTTGTTTTGTTTTGTTTTGTTTTCTATACAGTTGTCTAGATGTTCCAGGATCGTTCATTTAAGAAGCTCCTTTTTCTATTGGATTGCCCTTGGCACTTTTTTCAAAATCAATTGACACTTTATATATTGGCTTATTTCTGCACTCTGTTCTGTTACGTTCCTCTATTTTTTTTCTATCCTTATGCTACTTCACATTATCTTAACTGTAGATCTCTATTAAGTCTTAAATCAGGTGGTGTAAGTCTTTTTCTTCTTTTTCAAGATAATTCTGGCCCTTCTAGATCCATACAACCTTAGAATTGGCTTATCAATTTCTACAAAACAAAACCTGTTAAATATAAATTGGGTTTGAGTTGAATCTAGAGAGCAATTTGGGGAAAACTGAGGTCTTAACAGTATTGAATTTAAGCCCATGAACGTGGTAGATCTCCTTTTTTTTTTTTTTAATTTTTTTTAAACGTTTATTTATTTTTGAGACAGAGAGAGACACAGCATGAACGGGGGAGGGGCAGAGAGAGAGGGAGACACAGAATCGGAAGCAAGCTCCAGGCTCTGAGCCATCAGCCCAGAGCCCAACGCGGGGCTCGAACTCGCGGACCGCGAGATCGTGACCTGAGCTGAAGTCGGACGCTTAACCGACTGAGCCACCCAGGTGCCCCAAGATCTCCTTTTTTTTTAGCTCTTTAATTCCTCTCACCAATATTTTGTAGGTTTCAGTGCAGAGGTTTTGCATATTTTTTGATGGAGTTATTCCTAAGTGTTTTATGTTTTTGATGTTATTGCACTTATCATTTATGTTATTTTCCAATTCTTTACTGGTAGTATATAGGCATACAATTGATTTTGGAAAATTAATCTTATATTTTGCAAATTTAATATATTTCTTTGTCACGGTATTTTTATAGATTCCTCGGGTTTTCTAAAATATACTCATGCCATCTGAGAACAAAGACAGTTTTACTCTTTTTCTCAATCTTTGTGCCTTTTTTCCCCTAGCCATATTGGTTAGGACTCGAGTACAATGTTGAATAAAAATGGTGAGAGTAGACATCTTCACCTCGTTTCTATCTTAGGAGGGAAAATGTTCATTATTTCACCAGGAATGTAATTTAGTTATAGGTTTTGCATAGATGTCCTTTGTATTAGTTTCCTAGGGCTGACATACAGGCTGACATCACAACTTGGGTGGCTTAAAACCAGAAATTTATTGTTTCAAGTTTCTGGAAGCTCTAAAGTTCAAAATCATGGTTTCAGTAGGGTTATGCTCCCTCTTCCACTTGTAGGGGAGAATCCTTCCTTGCCTCTTCTAGCTTCTGGCATTTGTTGGCAACCTTGGCATTATTGACTTACAGACACATCACCCCAATCTTTGCCTCCATCATCACATGGCTCGCTTCTGCCTGTGTCTCTGTTTTCACATGGCATTTTCCTCTTTTTATAATAACACCAGTCATGTTGGATTAGAGCCCACAATAATGACCTCATCTTAACTTTCTTATATCTGAAAAGACCCTATATCCAAATATAGTCACATGTACAGGGTGTTAGAATTTCAACATATCTTTTTGGAGGACACAATTCAACCTGTAACATCCTTAATAAGACTGAGCAAATTCTCTTTTTTTCCTAGTTTGCGGAGAGTTTTAATCATGAATGGGTATTACGTTCGGTCAAATATATTATCTTCACCATATGGGTTTTGTCTCTTATTATGAATTTACTAATTGATTCTTGAATATCAAAAAAGTCTTGCATTCCTGGAATAAACCTCACTTGTATTGATCTTTTTATACATTACTGGAGTCAATTGGTTGATATTTCATTAAGTTTTTTGTTTGTTTTGTTTTCATCTATGTTCATGAGGGCGATCAGTCTCTCTTTTCTGTAACGCCGGTTCTTGGTATCAGGGTTATGCTGACGTCATAAAATAAGTTAGGGAATTTCCCGGCCTCCGTTTTTTTTGTTGTTTTGTTTTGTTTTCTGAGAAAGTTTGAGATCGATGTTATTTCTTCTTTAAAATGTTTGATGTAATTCACCAATAAAGGCATGGGGATCCAGCATCTTTATTATGGGTGGGCATTTGATTATGAATTCATTTTCTTTAAGAAACATGGGGCTATTCAGATTTTCTATTTCTTCTTAGTCAGTTTTAGTAAATTGTGTCTTGGAAGGAATTTACCCATGCCATCTAAATCATCAAGGTGGTGACATTTTGAGTGGAGAGGTCAGTGTGGAAGTTCGGGACCTCAGCAGGCCAGAAGAGAGAACTCCAGACCAAGGCCTTTGCCTGGGCTCTTTCAGCACGCTACAGAGAGAATACAATAAAGCTGGCCTGGTGATCACGTGCCATTTGTGAAGGAAGAACAGGTGAAACATTCTTGGGAGTGGATTCACCACCAGAAAATTCTCATAAGGGAGCGGTGAGGTGCACGTAAGTTTGGCTTAAAGTTGTAGGAGCCTGGACACCCCCCTCCCCAAATTTTAATCTATTTAGATCACTGGTTCTCTAAGTGTGTTTTGGGGGCACCTGGGCATGTCCACAACTCTTTGTGAGGATGTGGAGGCCAAAGCTATTTTTCTAATAACACTAAGATGTTATTTGCCTTTTTCAACCTCATTCTCTCATGAAAGTAC
Source organism: Panthera pardus (assembly GCF_024362965.1). NCBI lineage: Eukaryota > Metazoa > Chordata > Mammalia > Carnivora > Felidae > Panthera > Panthera pardus. Next base: position 8,817,371 of record NW_026526655.1, read on the forward strand.
AGTGGAGTAATTGAGAGGTTACATGACATGCGGCGTCATAACAGACTGGCAGCAGAAGCAAGTAGGAGAACGCAGCTCTCTCCTCTGAAGCTAGATATTAAAGATATTTGCAAAAAAGTAAAAGGCTCCACTGCTCGTCCGATTTTTTTTTTCTTTGAAAAACACGGTTTTTAAAAATCAAAATGTTATATATATTAACATGTAATAGGTTTGTGCTGTTACTTTTATATGACTTGATAAATATCCCATATATGTCTCAGTTTTAATTTTCAATATGTTAAATACCATTAAATGTATATCCCACATAAACAAAAGATCTTTAGGCTCCTTGATGTTTTTAAGAGTTTAAAGGGGTCTTGAGTCCAAAAAATTTGAGAACTGCTGATTTAGACAGTTTTTTTTTGGGGGGGGGGAGAGGGAGAGGAATACATTTTATGGAAGTATAATATATATACAGAAATGTTCTTAGATTATAAGCGTGCAGCTCAAGGAATATTCACAAACCAAACCAAAACGGAAATATTCGCACGCATGTAACTAGCAGCGACAGAAACAGAACACGAACATTCCCTTTTGTCCCCACTCCGGACCCAAGAGTAACCATTATTTCCCCGCCCAGTGAGGAGCTTTGTCTATTGAAAAAAAAATTTACCTACACATGAATCTCACAGTATGTGCTCTTTTCTACCCAGCATCTTAAGAAAAAAATTTTTTAATGTTTATTCATTTTTGAGAGATGGAGAGACTGAGCATGAGTGCGGGAGGGACAGAGAGAGAGGGAGACACAGAATCCCAAGCAGGCTCCAGGCTCCAAACTGTCGCGGAGCCTGACACGAGGCCCGACCCCCCGGACCACGAGATCATGACCTGACCTGAAGTCAGATGCTTAACGGACTGAGCCCCCCAGGCGCCCCACCCTCTGGCATCTTTAAGGTCACGACCGTGAGGGTGGCCCGCGGGGAGGGTGCTGGGGGCTGGCTCAGCCTTGAGCGCACCCCCATGTGCTCATCCGCTCTCCTGCTGGTAGACCCTTGCGTTGTCTCCAGGGTGGGGCTCTTACCAACAGAGCTTCTGTGCACATTCTTACAGCGTCCTCCGGGAACGTTCCACCCGTTACTGTTGGGTACATACTGGGGGCCGGGTTTCCTTTTTAGTGTGTCGTCGTCAGGCCACGGACCGGAAGGTGAGACTTTCACGGCAGCGAGCGCGTTCCACCAGAGCCACCCTGGCCGAGGTGGGGGGGATACAAAGCTCCCGGTTATCCACCTGGAATCTTCCGCCAGCCCTTTCTTTTATCCTCGTGCCACACCCCAGGGCCGTCGGTGTGACCCGCAAAGCTGGATCGGTGCCGTGAAAGTATTTTGGTGGAAAGTGTCACTTTGGAAGAGAGGTGGGATGGCGACTGGGCTGCGGCCATACAGCCCTTGGGACTGAATCTCCACCCCCACCCCTTGCTAACTCCAGGGGCTTCTCACTCTCTCCAGGTCTTGGGAGCGCAGGGACAGGGGACTCTCCCGCAGTGACCCCACTAAAAAGGCTTCCTGCAAACTGTCACATCAACCTAGCAGCTTTGGCACAGGCCGTCGGCGCTGGGATGGGTGAGACATTCCCTTCAAGAGAGCGAAACCACAAACGTCACATTCCTGGGAATAAACTTGATGACCTGTGTAGAGAAAGGCACAACGTTTTCCTGAAGGCAGAAAGCGTAAGAAGAACGGAGAGGCGAACCGAACGGTATTCCTGGACGGGAAGATGACGAAAATGTTGATTCCCCTCCAAATCGAAGCAAATCCAATTAAAATCCTAACAGCCTTTTGCAGACAAGTAGAAATACTATTCTCAAATTGGTCATTGCAATCGCCAAGAAGGTTAAAAGAAAGAAAAAAATGACTACAGTTTCAACCTAACAAATGGTGTGCTGAAATTTAGAAGAAGAAGATACTGGTGTGGACAATTTTCTAACTACACGAGGCAAGAAATCGTGATGGAAATTTTGATATATTTACATATATGAAAATACCATGTATGAAACGGAGAGGCGGATGTCAAACGGGAAACGTTCTGGTTATTTCCAGAACTAGTCAGAGGAGCGTGCGTTGGGTGTAGAGATTACTAAAAAAAAAAGTAAACCAAACCTCAACAAATTAATAATACGAGAAATGAAGATGAAGTGAATGACTTAAGTATGGACACCAAGAACCGAGGGAGGGAACAGCAAAACAAATCCGACGAGAAGAAAGGGAATGAGTTAATGAAAAAATGGAAAAATGGAAGAACTGGTAAGTATATATATTGTTTTTCTTTTTTCTGAACTATCTCTCCCCCCCCCCCCCCCCCCACTTTATGGAGGTAAAATTGACTAACGAAAATTGTGTATGTACTTCAAGGGTACAGTGTGATGGTTTGATGTAGGTATACATTGTGAAGTGATCACTATAATTAAGTTACTTAACACATCATGCACCACCTTACGTCGTTGCTATCTCGTGTTTGTGTGATGAGACCATTCGAGGTCTCCTCCATTGGCGAATTTAAAGTATACGGCACAGTACGATTAACTAGTCTCCACACTGCACTTTAGATCCCTAGGACTTAGTCACCTTAGAACTAAAAATGTGTACCTTTTGACCAGCCTCCCCCCCCCGCCCCCCCCGCCCCCCCCCCCCCAGCCTGTGGTAAACACCATTCTACTCTTTGGTTCTATGAGTTTGACTATGTCAGACTCCACATGTAAATGAGATCTTACAGTCTTTCTCCCTCTGGTTTATTTCACTTAGCATGATGTCCTCCAGGTTCGTCCATGTTGTCCCAGGTGTCAGGGTTTTCTTCTTTTTTATGGCTGAACAGTATTCCATTATATAACTAGTTTTCCTTATCCATGCATCCGTCGACAGACCCTTGGGTTGTTTCCAAGTCTTGGCTATTGTGAATAATGTTGCACGGAACACAGAGGCGCAGGTATCTTTTTTGAGACATTGATTTCATTCCCTTTGGGTATATACCCAGTAGTGGAATTGTTCAGTCATATGACAGGTCTGTTTTTTATTTTCTAGGAATTTCCATACTGTTTTCCATAATTGCTATACCTGATGAGTATATGAAGAGAGAGTTCTTCTGGAAAAATCAGTGGAAAGAGACAAATCTATAGACCATCTTAGTAATAAATAAGAGAGAAAATATTAATTCAGTGAGAAAGATATAATTATAGATAAGGTGGATGTTATAAATTATTTTATATACAATCATATCTAATCAATATAAATATTTTGAATTAGACGAGTTTATGGGAAAGTGCAAATGGCCAACATGAACTAAAGAAGAATTAGAATATCATAATGCCCTGTAATCAAGGAAGCTACTGAAGAAAGTTCTCAAAGAAATGATCTCAAAAAATGGTCTGAACAGGCAGACCCCTTAACGAGATAGTTCTTTCTTAATGAAGGAACGGCTACTTCTATGGATGCTTCTATTTATTTTAGGCACAGATGATATATTCTGACACAAAAATCTGACAAAATAAACAAGAAAAATAGAATTTTAGCTATGAATATACAAAAATATATGAATATACAAAAAATGCAACAGTACAGGAGGAGGGCATTGAAGTGCCATCAAGTAGAACTTCTCCCGAGAAGAAAGACACAGATTTCATGTTTGAAAACCTATCTGAGGAGAAATTGCTCTGGAAAATAGTGCTTAAAAGTAATGGCCATTCAAACTTGAAAAGTGTAGAAAAGCATAAGAGAATAAAACAACTATTACGACAAAACCCACAATAACCACTGTGAATACTTTGCTACTTTTCACCCAATATTTTTTACTCCCCACAACAAAGAATTAATTATCCAGTCTAAAATACCAATAGTGCCAAGGTTGGGAAACCCTGATTAATATCTTGCTTTTTTTCTCTTTAAAATAATTTCAGGGGCACCTGGGTGGCTCAGTCGGTTAAGCAACGGACTCTTGGTTTCAGCTCAGGTCACAATCTCAGGGTTTGTGAGTTTGAGTCCTGTATTGAGCTCTGTGCTGACAGTGCAGAGCCTGCTTGGGACTCTCTCTCTCTCTCTCTCTCTCTCTCTCTCTCTCTCTCTCCCCAAATAAATAAATAAACTTAAAAATAAAAGCAGTTATTATAAAAAAAGTCAGCATTTTCTCAGAGGTGGGCAGAATCCCCCCACCCCACCTCGCCCACCTTGCCCAGAACCTGTGAATTTGTCACCTCACATTGTGAAAAGAACTTCACAGAAATAACTCCGGTAGGAACCTGAAGGTAGGGAGCACATCCTGGATGATGTGCGTGGTCCCACTCTCATCAAATCAAAGGAGCCCTTAGAATCAGGGAACTTTCTCTGGCTCCAGTGAGACAGGCGAGGCAGAAGAATGCCGACAGACTTGAAGCGTGGAAAGACAGGGGTGATGTCGCCGATTGGGGATGGGGCAGGGGCAACGTGACAAGAATGCAGGTGCCCCTCGGGTGCAGAGAGAGACTCCCGGCTGAGGGCAAGAAGACAGGGACCTCAGTCCAGGCACCTCACGGAACTGAGTTCTGCCAACAACCTGAACGAACCCGGGTAGTGCCTTCCCCCCCTCCCCAGCCAGACCCTCCAGATTTGGAGCTCCAGCTGGCCGGCACCTTGCTTTTGACCTTGTGAGCCCAGGAGCAGAGCAAACGGCAGAGTCTGCCTACACTGTTGACCAGCAGAACCCTGAGATGGCGAATTGTGTGGCCGCGAAATTTACGATAAGGTTCCCGCAGCAATAGAAAACAAATACATCTGGCACGATGAACAATTCCACCGTATTCGCGAACATCTGTGTATGTAGATCTTTGGCCCCATCTCATGGGCTTTTTATAAATGTCGCCCGGTTTCTCTCTGGAAATGTGCTTTCAATTCATCATCAGCCATACTGGAGAGAAATGGCTACATCTTGCTCTTACCAACATTTAGGGAAGTCACATAAGACGTACCCTTTAATTTGATAAGTAAAAACGTATACTTTGATATAATAAGAATTTGTCAATTTTTTCATTAACATAATTAAAGTGCCAGATATTTGCTAATTATGTACTTTTTAAAAAGAATTACCTCTTGGGTCTATCAGTTCTGTTTTTTCCCCTGTTTTCTAATTATTTCTGCCTTAAAAAATTAATTTCCTTCTCTTTTCTTCATGTGTATTCTTTTCTTTCTCCTCCTTTCCTTTCCTTTCCTTTCCTTTCTTTTCCTTTCTTTTCTTTTCTTTTCTTCTCTTTTCTCTTCTCTTCTTTTCTTCTCTTCTGTTCTCTTCTGTTCTCTTCTGTTCTCTTCTGTTCTCTTCTCTTCTCTTTCCCTTCCCTTCCCTTCCCTTCCCTTCCCTTCCCTTCCCTTTCCTTTCTTTTCTTTTAATTGCAACTGAAGATGAACTTTCTTTTCCTGATGTTCAGATTCGGGGAAATAAGTAATCCCATTTCATAGGTATTAATGACTAAATCATAATATTAGGCTTGGGGCGCCTGGGTGGCTCAGTCTGTTAAGCGTCCACCTTTGGCTCAGGTCATGATCTCGCGGTCTGTGAGTTCGAGCCCCGCGTCGGGCTCTGTCCTGACAGCTCAGAGCCTGGAGCCTGCTTCGGATCCTGTGTCTCCCTCTCTCTGCCCCTCCTCTGCTCGCTCTCTACCTCTGTCTCTCAAAAATAAATAAATAAACGTTAAAAAAAAATAGATTTCGAGGCAAATTGTTTCTACCTGTCTTATCACATGACATCAGAGACTTAATTTTCAATGAAAATTTACTTAAAAGGGAGATGCTTTCTTTTTCTGAGGATAAATTCAGTACCTGCACATAGCAGAAACTTCAGACAGTAGAGAAAGTCAGCTGTAGTAGTTAGCTGGGGCTGCCTTAATGAAGAAAGTCCCACAAACCGAGTAGCTCAAACAACGGAAATGTAGGGTTTCTCAGTTTGGGAGGCTAGGAGTTAAGGTCACACTGTTGCCACAGATGGTTCCTTCTGAGGCTGTGAGGGGAAGTCTGACCCAGGCCTCTGCCCTGGCTTCTGCTGGTTTCCTGGTCATCTCTGCTGCTCCTCGGTACGTAGAGCACCACCCTGATGTCTGTCTTCTTCTTCACAAGGTGTTCTGTGTGTGCGTGTGTGTGTGTGTGCTTCCAAATTTCCCCTTTTTGCAAGGACATCTTTTATATTGGATTAAGGCCCATCCTAATGACCTCATCTTAACTAATTACCTTGGCATTGACTCTATTTTCAAATAAGGTCAAATTCTAAGGTCCTGTGAGGCTTAGGACTTCAACATATGAATTCTCGGGGGCGCGGTTCGACGCGTAACAGCGGCCTTGTTCATAGTCACCCTTCCCCAGGATGACTGCTGGTCTCGCCATCACCGTGCACTTGGTGTATTTTCTTCCAGGTTTGCTCTACACGCATGCGAACACTCACGCAATTTATTTTGTAAAACATGGAATCATACAGTTCTCTAATTTGCTTTTTTTTTCCCACTGGACACAATGTTCTGAACACCTTTCCACGTGACCAGACACAGATGATATTTAAATGGGTGTATAGAATTCTATGCTTTGATGAGCCATGTTTTATGGATCTAAGAAATGTTCGTTTTTCCACGTTTGCCCTTCAAGCAGAGCAGCCACGAAGATGCCCATATGCAGAGCGCTCTCTGGATTCCTAGCTGCAAGCGGGTCCGCTGGTTTAAAATGGCCCGTGTCTTGCAAAATATTTTGACACATATTGACAACCTGCCCTCCAGAAACGCGGAGGTGACCCTTCACACTCCCGCCGCCAAAACCCTTTCTCCTCCATACCTGCTTCTCCCCAGCCTTCCGTACTTCAGCGAGGACAGCTCCGTTCTAGCAGCCGGGGTCAAACCTTTTTTTATTTTTAATTTAGTTATCATGCTTACTTATTTTTGAGAGAAAGAGAGACAGAGCGTGAGTGGTGGAGGGGCAGAGAGAGAGGGAGACCCAGAATCTGAAGCGGGCTCCAGGCTCTGAGCTGTCAGCACGGAGCCCCATGTGGGGCTCAGCCCCGGGGATCATGACATGAGCCGAAGTTGGACGCCTAACCCACCGAGCCACCCAGGCGTCCCGAGGTCAAATCTTGAAGTCATCCTTGTTGCCTTTTTGCCTCACACCTCGCACTGAAGCTCTCAGCAGGTTCCCTGAGCTCTGTCCCCAAAGTCTATCCAATCGGACCGCTTCTCCCACCTTGGTCCACATCATCTTCTCACGTGGACCATCTCCCTGGTCTCTCACCTTGACCTGACCGGGGTCTGCCCCGCCCCCTCAAAGTCTGTTCTCCCTACAGCCGCCAGAGGGCGCACCTTAAAACGCAAATCAGACCCTGCCCGCCTCTTCTGGGACTTGCCAGAATAAACCGCAAGGCCCTAGCCAGGGGGCTCCAGATCCTGTTCCGTGAGGCCCTGCCTGTGTCCTTTCCCCGTTTTTCCATTCCCGTGTTTATCTCATAAAAACACAGAGAAGACTCCTTTGCATATTAAGATTATTAGTTCCGTCCACCAGAAGTCACTGGTGTTTTTCCCATTTGGACATCTGCCTTTTTATCGCATTCATGGACTGTTTTGATATGTAAATTCATCACATTTTCCATTAGGATTTCTTCCTTGCCTGTACACTTAGAAAGACTCTCTCCTCTTTAAACTTATATATTCACCAATATTTCCTTCTAGCATTGTTATATATAGAACATCGAAAACATTACTCACTACTTAAAAAAAAAGTTCTTGACAGTTGTAATGTATTGGCTTCTCAAGACAAATTTTAGAATGAATTTTCTTAGTTGTCTGCAAAACCCTACTGGGATTTTTGTTGGGGGGTGCTTTAATTTGGGGGAGAATGCGTATTCCTATCCAGGAGTTTGGTTTGTCTCTCCATTTATTTTAAGCTTTAGGGCCCCCAGTACAATTTTGTGACTTTTTAAAAAATTTTTATTCATTTTTTGATAGAGACAGAGTGTGAGTGGGGGAGAGGCAAACACCGAATCCAAAACGAGCTCCAGGATCTGAGCAGTCAGCACAGAGCCAACGCGGGGCTCAAACTCGCGAACGGTGAGATCATGACCTGATCAGAGTCGGACGCCCCACTGACTGAGCCACCTAGGCGCCCCTTGTGGCTCATCTTTACCCAAGTATTGTATATTCGTAGTTGTTCTCGCGAAGGGAATGCTTTCGGGGCCGACTCTTTTCCTGGGGACCCCGTAGCAGGCCGGGCCCCTCCTGCTGCCCCTGGGATACCTGGAGGGCGAGAGCGCACCGGCGCCGCGGACAACTGGAACTCCCAGTTCCGCCCGCAGCCCCGCGGTCCCGAGCTGCCGCCTCCGCTGCCTGCCACGGCGATTCGGTGGCGCCCCCTGGTGGCCGTTACCAGTGTGGCGCTTCTGCTGCCTTTCAATGCCACGCAGGCATCATCACCTTCCCGGCTAGACTGTTGAGTCACCTCCCCATGAAGGAAGGCAAACGATTTTCAACATTTTGGATTCAGCAAAATACACCTCGGAAGATGAATATGAAAAAGTCCCCCTAAAGCCAAACCGCCGCTTGAAAATGTAGCAGCTATTTATGTATTCACTCCGAATCGGCTGATGCAACGGATCTTAGGGGCCAGGCCGCCGCAATACAAACGCGAACCGAGACAGACAAGGGCCCCACTGTTCCCCTGCACAGTGTATTCTAGTGAAAGGAGACACAGATAATCAAATAAGTCAATGTGATTATTTCCAAGAGAAATAAATAATTTGAAGAAAAGAAAGCAGGAACAGAGGCGGTGGGCGTGGCCAGCACTGGCTAGCGGCCAGGGCAGGTGAAGAGGTGTCCCATGGAGGGACAGGGGAACGAGAGGTCCACGCGTGGAGACGGGTGAGCTAGATACGACTCACTCTTGTCCAGTCCGGAGCCCGTCTTTTCTTCACAGAAGTGGAAATTCAGTTAGGAGAAAAGTGGAATATATACGTTCTTGCTGCCTTGTCCCTTCCTTCATAGCCATAGTTTACAATGCTGTTATGTTTCACCCACAAGAAAGAGCACAGTTCCTATTCATCACGTGGGGAAGTGGGGTCTGCAGGCCCAGAAAGTGACTCTTGTTCCCGGAATGTGGCTGTCGGGGCTTTGGCCTGGGTGTGGGAGGCATTTCTCTTTTGGCTTTGAGCTTTCGGGCTGGCTTAATGACATCTTTTTAGGCTGTAATTATTGTTGTCGATACGAAAGAGCAAGTCTAGGAATCGATGACACATAGCGTCCTGGGCTAAATTGGGTCCCCCCCCTTCCCAAGTTGAAGTCCTGACCCCACTACCTCAGAACGCGATGGCATTTGGAAACAGCATGTTTGAGGAGGTAATTAAGTTAATGCGGGCTTGGGGGTGGGTCCTCATCCAATACGACCGGAGTCCTTATAAGAAGGGGAGATCAGGACACAGGCACACACAGAGGGAAGACCACGTGAAGACAGCGAGGGGGCGGCCCCTACGAGCCAAGGGGAGAGGCCTCAGTTGGAACCAACACTGACCACAACTTGATCTTGGACCTCCAGCCTCCAGAATTGCCAGAAAGTAATTTCCTACGGTGTAAGCCAGACAGGCTACGGTACTTGTTAGGGCAGCTCTAGGGGACGAATCCATGTAGATGAATGTTCTCTTTAGAACGAAACTTAATGGTTTCGTTGAAATGAAACTTGATGATGGTTGAAATGAAGGGCTTACTCTAAGAAATGTTTGTAAACACGAGCTTAGAAGGTTTAGGAGCACCTACAAGTGGGGAACCACGAGGTGGGAATGCGGTGAAGCCGAAGGAAGCGGAGACCTGACGGATCCTGCTGGCCCTGGGGTGAGGAGGGAATGTGTTAGCGGGAAGAAGGTAGAACGTGGATGCTCAGAGGGTGGGGACCAGGCAGCTTGAAGAAACTCACTCATTCAGCCGACACTGAGTCAGGGTCACCTACCGGCCAGGGGATGGCAGTGAATCAAAGCTAAGGAAGGGACGCGTGAACTTGGGGGCAAACAAGACAACAGAGAGATGCGCTGGTGAGTCAAGGAGACGTCAGGTTTTTCCAGAATCTGCTGAGATAGCCCCTCAGCTCTGCCCTGTCGTCACCCACCCTTCTGCCCTGCTGGACGCTCACCAAACAACCTTCCGGTTTCCAACTGAGCTTTCCACGTCCCCTGACTGGGAAAGAGATATCCCCTCCCTTCGCCACCCCCACCCCTCCCCTCGCCACCCCCCCCCCTCCCCCGGCCAAGTTTTATATGTTGAGGACCTGCTTTGTGCCAGGCACTAGAGATACACAGCGGGGGGTTGACAGGGTCCCTGAAAAGGGAGGCTTTGTATTCTGGATACGGAGAGAAGTGGGTGGATTCAAGACTGGCTGGAAGTAGAGTCAGAAGAATGTGGGAGGGATTGGATCCATGGGGAGGTGGGAAGGAAAGAGAATTCCTAAGGATGATTCCTGGGTTGGAGGGCCAAGGAATAGGATGCATGATGGGGAAATGGAAGGGGAATCTAGAATTTTCTTAGGCATCTGGGGTTTTAGATGCTCTTTATGCATCCAGGAGATACCAAACAGCAGCTCGATTTGTGAACTCTGCAAGCAGGTTGGGCCGGAGCTAAAAATGTGGGATTCGGCAGTTTGCAGACAGAATTTAAAGTCATGGGACGAGGTCAAGTCACCTGGATAAAGAAGCCGGAGGCCAGGATGACTTTTGATATATTAGGTTTTTATTTTCATTTACATTAAAATACTTTCTCATTTCCCTCATCCTTTCTTTCTTTCTTTCTTTCTTTCTTTCTTTCTTTCTTTCTTTCTTCTTTTTTGACACAGGATTATTGTAAAAAGTGTTTTTAATTCCTAGATATTTGGGGGATTTGAAAGCTGTCTTTATGTAATTGATTTCTAATTTATTTCCACTGTGGTCAGAGAACGGACCCCAAATAATTTAAATACTTTTTCTTTCAGATTTGTTGAGCCTCACTTGGTGATCCTGTATACAGTTGATCTTGACACACGTTCCACGTGCACTTGAAAAAACTGTGTGTTTTGTGCAGTTTGGGGTTTTAACTTCTACAAATGTCGATTATGGCAGGTTGGTTGGTAGTATTCGAATCTCCTGTATCCTCAGTAACTTTTTGCTTTATTTTATGATTTTTAAGTTTTTATTTATTTTTGAGGGAGAGAGAGAGAGTGAACATGAGTGGGGGAGGGGCAGAGAGAGAGGGAGACACAGAATCCGAAGCAGGCTCCAGGCTCCGAGCTGTCAGCACAGAGCCCGATGCAGGGCTTGAACTCACGAGCCGGAAGATCATGACCTGAGCCGAAGTCAGACGCTTAACTGACTGAGCCACCCAGGCGCCCCTCCCCAGTAACTTTTTAAAAACTTAACTTCAGGGGCTCCTGGGTGGCTCTGTCGGTTAAACGTCTGACTCTTGATCCCAGCTCAGGTCATGATCTCACGTTTTGTGAGTTTGAGCCCCACGTTGAGCTCCTCGCTGAGTGTGGAGCTGGCTTGGGATTCTCTCTCTCTCTTCTCTGTCTGCCCTTCCCCCGCTCTCTCAAAATAAACAAACATTAAATTTAAAAAAAATTAACTTCATTTATTAGAACAGTTTTAGATTTACAGAAAAATTACATATAAAGGACAGACAGTTCCCAGATGCCTCACATCCAATTTCCCTCACAATTAACATCTTACATGTAGATGTTTTATTCACATCAGGAATCCATATGGATATACTATTATTAACTACAGTTCATGCTTTATTCAGATTTCCTTAGTTTTTAGCTAATGTGACTTTTCTGTTCCAGGATCTTACCCAGGATCCCACACGGTGGTAATTACATTTCCTTAGGCTTCCCTTGGCTGTGATATTTTCTCAGACTTTCCTTGTCTTTTTTTTTATTATTATTAAAAAAAAATTTTTTTTAAATGTTTTTATTTATTTTTGAGACAGAGAGAGACAGAGCATGAGCAGGGGAGGGGCAGAGAGAGAGAGGGAGACACAGAATCCGAAGCAGGCTCCAGGCTCTGAGCTGTCAGCCCAGAGCCCGACACGGGGCTTGAACTCATGAACCGTGAGATCATGACCTGGGCCAAAGTCGGACGCTCAACCGACTGAGCCACACAGGCACCCCTGACTTTCCTTGTTTTTGATGACCTTGACAGTGTTGAGGTATTTTGTAGAAAGTCCCACTGGGGGATTTGTCTGATGTGCTTGTTACGAGTAGATGGGGGTTAGGGGGTTGGGGGAGGAGGACCAGAGGTGAAGCGTCATTCTTACCGCGTCATGTCAGAGCTACGTATTATCAACATGCCTCACCCCTGATGCTGCTGACCACCAGGCTGAGGAGACACTGGTCAGTTTACCCGGGCATCCTGCCTTTTATCGGGCAACCCTCTCCAGGGGTCCTCCTGGCCTCTGCCAAATGTCCCCGTGGAACATCGGGGATGTAAGAATACTCTTCCAAATACATACATTCTTCCCCAGTGACTTACATCTGGATGTAGGAATGTTCTCAACGTTCCAAGCGTTTCTTTCCCAGCCGCCAGTGCTCTCCGCCCATCACCGAGAGTGTTTTTTCTCTCGTGGGAAATAAACCGGCTTCGGTAACGGCCCACGATCCTTTTGAATTTTCCCGATGGAATTTTGGCTCCTGTTCCGCAGTTGTCCAGCGCGGCCGGTCCTGCCATCTGCTTTGGAAAGATTCTCCTCTCCCGTTAAAGGGCAGATTCCTTCCAGTTGGCTATTTGCTGAGCGTTCGTTTGTTTGTCTCGCTGTAATTCAGGAAGGACTCAAAATTTCTGCTGGTGTTATTGCCTCGCCCTTTCTGTGTTTTCCTGACCTCGGCGAAGCTTTCGCAGTTTGAAGACTCTACATCTGCGGGGTTATACTTCGTCTTCCTCTGCTGATTTAGTGTGCATCTGATTTCCTTTCAAGTGTTTTGAAATAACGCTTTTAACTCAGTGGCATCAACCAGTTTCTTCAAAAGTGCTTCGATTTGTCCAGGAAGCGTCTGTTTGCTCCTGTGTTCCTTACGCCGGGTCCCCGGCCCCACCATCCAGGCTATCGTCCCCCGAGACCACCACCCAGGCGCTCCTCCTTGGTGAGCGGTCACCTAGAGGCGTCATCTGATTTTCTTCCAAGTTTTCTTTTTTTTTTTTTTTAATTTTTTTTTAACGTTTACTTATTTTTGAGACAGAGAGAGACAGAGCATGAACGGGGGAGGGTCAGAGAGAGGGAGACACAGAATCTGAAACAGGCTCCAGGCTCTGAGCTGTCAGCACAGAGCCCGACATGGGGCTCAAACTCACGGACCGTGAGATCATGACCTGAGCCGAAGTCGGACGCTTAATCGACTGAGCCACCCAGGCGCCCCTCTTCCGAGTTTTCTAACATTCCACTTTGTTTCATCTGTCCACTGACCCTCCTATTCCCTTCTTTGGCTTCTTGTGAAATCAACTTCGTGCATCCCTGAAGGTCATCATTTTCATCCAAAGTGTCTCTACCGTCGTCCCAAGCTGTCCTTTTTTTCCTTCTGATGTATTTTGAAGATTGTTCTGGCTGCAGGTACGTGACAGCGATGTGTTCTGACACATCTTCTGAAGACTGAAGGTTTCTTATGATGCTGGCTGCCCGCTCCACCTGTTCTGAATGTTCAGATTTCCCTTTGACACGTCCTTTTCTGAAAGCCTCTATTTTTTTTTTTTTTTAAATTTTTTTTTCCAACATTTATTTATTTTTGGGACAGAGAGAGACAGAGCATGAACGGGGGAGGGGCAGAGAGAGAGGGAGACACAGAATCGGAAACAGGCTCCAGGCTCTGAGCCATCAGCCCAGAGCCTGACGCGGGGCTCGAACTCACGGACCGCGAGATCGTGACCTGGCTGAAGTTGGACGCCCAACCGACTGCGCCACCCAGGCGCCCCTGAAAGCCTCTATTTTAAGTCCAAGAAGAGTCGGTGGTTTCCAGCTCTTTATTAATGGTACCCAGGTTTTTAAAAAGACTATCTTTTTTTAAAAATTTTTTTTAATGTTTATTTTTGAGAGAGAGAGCATGCGAGTAGAGGAAGGGAGGAGAGAGAGGGAGACACAGAATCCAAAGCAGGCTCCAGGCTCTGAGCTGTCAGCATAGAGCCCGACGCGGGGCTCGAACTCACGGACTGTGAGATCATGATCTGAGCTGAAGTCAGACGCTTAGCTGACTGAGCCACCCAGGTGCCCCCCAAAAGACTATCTTTTTTAAAGAAACATCTTGAAGTCACAGTAAAATCGAGAGGAAGGCACAGAGACTTCCCATATCCCATCTGCCTCCACTCATGCACAGCCTCCCCCGTCATCAACCTCCTCCACCAGAGTGGGGCATTGTTACAGTTGATAAACCTGCATTGACGTGTCCTTATCACCCATGGTCTTAAGACCCAGCCTTATGGTCTACACTAGGCTTCCTCCCTGGTGTTGTACATTCTGTGAGTCTGGGCACATGTACAATGACACGTATCCATAAGGTTTTTTTCACTTCCCTGAAGATCCTGGCCATTTTAGTAAGTATGTGGTGGTGTTGCCTTGATGTTTCAATTTGTATTTCTCTGATGATCTCTGATGTACGGCATCTTTTCATATGCTTCTTTGCCATTGGAATATTTTCTTTGGTGAGGTGTCTGTTAATAATGGCCCATTTTTAAATCAGGTTGTTTGCTTTCTTATTGTTGAGTTTTAAGAACTCTTTGTATATTTTGGATAATAGCACTTTGTCAGATGTGTCTTTTGCAAATATTTCTCCTAGTCGGTGGCTTATCTTTTCTTTCTCTTGATAATGTCACTTGCAGAGCAGAAATTTTTAGTTTTTCTTTTCTTTCTCTTTTCTTTTCTTTTCTTTTTTCTTTTCTTTTCTTTTCTTTCTTAGAAAGAGAGAGCTCTTGAGCCAGAGAGCAGGGCAGAGGGAAGAAGAGAGAGAATCTGAAGCAGGTTCCATACTCAGCTTAGAGCCCAACGCGGGCTCGACCACCCCACGACCCTGGGATCATGACCTGAGCTGAAATCAAGAGTCGGGCGCTCAACCGACTGAGCCACACAGGTGTCCCAAAAATTTTCAACGAAGTCCTGCCTATCAGTCATTTCTTTCATGGGTTATCCATTTGGTTGTAAAGAAAAGGTCATCACCATGTCCAAGGTCATGTCTCCTATGTTATCCTCTGGGAGTTTCATAATTTTGCTTTTTACACTCAGGTCTATATCCATTTCGAGTTAATTTTTTATGAAGGGTGAAAGATCTTTGTTTAGACTCTGGAAGAGCCCCCGGAACCAGTCGCCGCCCGAGTGGCTGGGATTATACACTTTCTTTCTACTCACCATCCCCTACCCCTACTGCTGTTTTCTTGACCAAACTCAGTGGAGGGGATTTCTGGGTCGAGTGAACTGTTCTTGTGTTTGGGGCTCTTCCAGACTCCCGTCTGTCTTAGGAACCCTCTCCATTTTCTAAGCTCTGCCCGATTTCCTCTTACCCTTGCAAAGTTTCTCCATCCATGGCAGGACTGCTCTTATCCAGACCTCGCAGCACCTCCCCGTGGAAGCTCCCCTCAGCTCACCCACGAGAGCCTCAGTCCTCTTAGGAACTAGTTCATCAAGGCTCCCCTGTGCCTGCCAGCCTGGACCCAGCATCACCACGAGTTGGAGAGGAACACCCTGAAGCTACCGGATGTCCCCACCCCTCCTGGGACGCCACCCTCAGCCAGCAGCTTGCTCTCCCGGAAGCACCTCCCGAGGGCCTCAATTCTTGGCATCCCCTCTGCACTGCCCCCAGACAGGCTGCTGTGGAATGAGGATGAACCAGGCCCCCAGGATCCCCACCAAGCCTGGAGGAACACGTGCTCCTGCCTTATGCCCCGTCTGCCTGCATCTCGGATGGGACACAGAGATCACTGCCACCATGTTAGTTGGTGATGCTTCCCCCAGCCAGACTCAGAGCCACCACCCCGGTGACAGCTCGGGAATGTCCTCCTCACATGCCTCGTTCCTGAGCAGTGGCAGGCCACGGGGCAGAGGCCCTCTTGGAAGGTCCAATGGGAGGGTGGGTGCCCGCCCCTCCTCAACAAGAACTTGGGCCAGTCTTCCGGTTGCTTCCTGGGCTTGAAGACCCAGGAACGCTCAGGTTCCCAGCCTGGGGTGGACAGTCGCCTCCCTGCCTTCAGCAAGTCTGAGCTCCTGGCCCCTAAGAACCTAAGCCACCAGCCCAGCTTGGGTTCATGTTATTTTGTTCCATCACTGAGCGGCAGCCCTGATGGTGGTTTGTGGGCATTTGTCCCCAAGACGCTCCCCTGCCATCTGCTGGAAAGCTGTCAGGTTGAATAGACAGACTTGGATATGATAGGAAGGTGATGGTGCCCCTAGAGGCGTGCAGTGTGGTCCCCTGTTGGGATGTAGCTCTCGAGCTGAGCTTGAGTGATGCCCGACCCCTGAGCTCCCCAATCGGGGGAAGCTCATGGTCTAGGGGAACAGGGACAGACCCAGAAACAGAAACAGAAGGTGTGATATGCAGGAGAAGGATGGACAACCAACTGTGGGGGTCCAGCTCAGACCCACACCCTTTCTTGGGTGGCCGCACTTCCGGGTGTGTGTCCAGGCCTGGCTCAGTCCTCTGGCCCCCAGGCTGGTCCGCACCACACCCAGCCCCCCTGGTCTCTCTGGTGACCACGGCCATCGTGGGTGGCATCACAGCCCTGCCCTGCGCCCGGGGCCCATCCTCATCCTGGAGAGGCCCATCTACCTCAACCCCCTCAATCCCCAGCCTGTGCCTGGGGGCTGCTCCTTATTCCTTTGCATGGAAGCCGGATAACCAGCGGTTGATGTCACCTGCCCTCTCTTGCTTCTCCAGGTGTGGCCCCTGGGCCGCAGCACCTGGGGGCTGGTTAGAAGAGCAGAATCTCAGGCCCCATCCCAGACCCTCCGGACCAGAACTAGCTTTTTATCAAAACCCCTACGTGAGCAGCAAGCACATCACTGAGACCGGGCAGCACCTCGGAGGTGGGAGCACCTCGGGGCTGGGAGAACCACGGAGGTGGGAGCACCTCGGGGCTGGGAGAACCACGGAGGTGGGAGCACCTCAGGGCTGGGAGAATCACAGAGGTGGGAGCACCTCGGGGCTGGGAGCGTCACAGGGCTCCAGGAGCCTATGACGGTAAAACACTCCAGTCTAACGTACAAGGAGAGTGCCAGACGAATAGCTGCTTTGCTGTTAAACAGGCGATCAGAGTGGGAGGGATTCTGAGACCCCCCCCCCCTTTGCTACTGTTCATTTTGCTCCTGGGGTGGGGGGGGTCACAGGTAGAAAGTACACCAGGTGAGTTGTCTCGCAAAGCAGATACAGAGATCACAGGGAATAACTTCTGAAGCTCTGACTCCCCGGCAGGGGTGAGTGGGTTTCCTTTATTTAGGGTTAGGATGAATATTTAGAAAGGGGAGGGCGTCATCGTATGTGGAGGGCGTAGGGCCGCGCATGCACCGTGAGGAAACGTGCCTATTCACACAGTGTGATGTAAGTGAGGCTCGTGTTTATCTTCGGGTGGGGACTTCAGTATCGTCATGAGGTACAGGTAACTGGGTCACTCGTGGGCCATTCCACGGTCCATCTGCGCAGGTGGAAGTCAGGGCTTGAGCTCAAACTGGTCTGGGCCGTCTGGGCCGCTTGAGCTCTCGGTCCGTCCGGGCGGTTATGGCTTGAAGGGTAGTGTGGGTTTCCATCAGAGGATGCTGTGCCCGTCTGGTCCTTTGCCTGAGTTAAGAGATAAACTGGAAAGAAGGGCTCAAGGCAAACATGTGGGAGAGAGGCTGATGGGTATAAGCAGGTGAGCAGTAAAGGTTAGGTGTTGGGCTGCAGCTGGTGACAACTGGGCCTCAATTATCTGCTTACTGATGATTTTTGGAGGAAGGCAGGCAGCTGGAAGAGCGTGTGGAATGTCGGACTAAAGAAGAGGTACTGCCTGCCGGGTCCACTCCTGGCTCTGCTGCCTGCTGCTGTGCGGCCTTGGCCAAGTTGCTTGACCTCTCTCTGTGCCTGTTTCCTCATCTGTCAAATCAGGATCCCAGAGGACCCACTTATCGGAGTGTCCTGAGGATTGAGTTAGCCCTTGTAGACACTTGGTAATCACTCAGTCAATATTAATGAGGGTTGTAGGCGGTTAACAGAGAACCTTGAAAGAGTGGGGCTCTGTTGACATGGGTGGTTTCGGAGGATTTAGCACATGGAGGTCAGCAAATATTTACCTGCCAGTTACCACAAAACAGAAATTAAATCAATACTCATTCTTTTAAAAAAAAAAATAATTTGTTTTTGGGAGAGCACAAGCAAGGGAGGGGCAGAGAGAGAGGGGGACAGAGGATCCAGAAGCAGGCTCCGCGCGGACAGCTCGAACTCATGAATCGGGAGATCACGACCTGAGCCAAAGTCCGATGCCCAACTGACTGAGCCACCCAGGTGCCGCATCAATACTTCTTCCGTATTGCATCATCACGCAATCGAATTTCTACGTCTGTTTCCTAAGGAGGGAAGAGAGTTTTCCCGATTTGAGAATGCTTGTTATAATTATCGTAAGGATGACTGATTTGCAAGTCCCAGACCAACACATCTCAAGGCGGAGCCAAGCAGGATTTGCTGTCGACTGGATGGGAGGAGGGGGTAGCCGATGAGGCAGGAAGTCCAGGATGATTGTTGACTTAAGGAACCAGGGCTGGAGGGGCTGGGGGGGTGGGGTGCCCTGGCAGGTGGGCTGACGTGAGTTCCGGGTTGGGCCCGCCTCATCCGGGACTGCTGTTGGACGCCCATGGGCCGTGGGTGGCTGCAGCTGGAGAGTGAACTCCGGAGGACGGGTCGTGGGTGCTGCTGGGTCCCCTCACATCCCTCAAAGCCACGTGGCCCTGGGGTTCAGCGGTATCTGCTGGGCGTATATCCCCCTCCCCGGGGCAATATTTTTGGATCATTTATTTTGTTGCCACCATTGTATTACAAAACATTTCAAGTGTTCAGAAGATACTACGAGGGAATTTTACAGGGGAAAATGATCTGATGGGGAGAAGAGACAGATGTCTCATGCAGAAAAATTCCAAATAATCGACGTAGATACTTGCTCTCAAGGAAGTGGAGCCTAATCCCCACTCCCTGAGTGTGGGCAGACATAGCAACTGTTTCCTGGGGACAGACTCGAAAGAGGGAAAGCGAACGAGCAGCTTTACTGCAGAGAAACCAGACCATGCCGTCTCCACCAGGTGATCAAGGTCAACATCAAGGGATTGAGTCACGGGGCTGCGCGCACCCTTGATGAGCTGTGATGAGGGCAGCGCTCTCTCTGGGTGGTCTCCTAATCAGGAGAGAAATAATCAGACAGATCCCACCTGTGGGGGATTCTACCAAGTGCCTGTCGTGGAAAACACGCAGAGTCTGAGACACTGCCCAGCCAAGAGGAGGCTACCGACACAGGAGGGCTAGTAAGTGTCATCGTGGGGTCCTGGATGGGATCCGGCACAGGGAAAGGGAAAACTAGGGACATCTGAGTAATGGATGCGCTTTAAGTATTAATAATACTTTCACATATTAATAGTAGGACATCAATATTCGTCCATTAATTATGACAAATACACCACGCTAATTTACGACGTTAATAATAGGAGAAACCAGGTGCAGGGTGGATATGGAAACTCCCTGTATCATCTTTGCCTTTTTTTCTGCAACTCTAAAATTCTTTCAGACAATAAAGCTGCTTCAAAACCAAACAGCCATATACCCACCACCTAAATTCTGCCCTTCACACTTTACTGTCCACATCAGACATTACGTGTGTATCACGCATCTATCCGTCTCTGTTTACCTCTCTTGACTGCCCTCTCTTTTTTGCTCAAGACGGCACGTGGGAAGCTGGGACAGGTGGGCTCTCAATGCCACGGGGTCTCGGGGTCTCCAGCTCTCCGGGTCTCCAAGTCTGGTACGCTCTAGGAATGCCCCGTCCCCAGCCTCGGCTGTAGCTGGAAACAAAGAACTCTACTGTCACCCAATGGATACTTAGAGAAATGAAAGTTGAGTGGTTGAGGGCCAGCTGAGGAGGCCCAGCAAGGCAGGGAGCCCCTCTGGCTGGGGGCCAAGGCAGGACCCTGACCCCTTGGCCAGTTCTAGCCTAGACCCGGATGTCTGCCAACTCCGGCCCCAGTTCCCAATGGCGCAGCCATTTCGTAAGGTTATGCGTACTACACTTTTCAAAAAAGTCTTTTCTGGAAGGAGGTAGAGCATGAGGGAACCGGGAGTCTTCTTTCCAGTTCTGCTAGTATTTTTGATGACCAGGAAGAACAATTTCGGAGCAGTGGCAGGGCCTGTCCAGCTGCTTTGGAAAGAGAAGTGTCTGGGGGCAGGGGCGTCGGCTGACGGGGCTTGGGGGGGCCCCGGGGCACCGACGGGAGGCCCAGGTCTGCGGCCTGTCTGGGGCCACAGGTACCTGGTGTCCGGCTTTGCCACACACGCTGTGGCCACGGCACCTCCTGAATATGGAGGCGAGAGGGACGGGAAGCGTGTGACCTGAAGGGCGGGCGGCACAGCTTGGTTGTTCCACGTCCTGCTCTTCTAAGAGGGGCCCCACCCATGAAGCGGCTGACCACAGGCGTGGCTGCTCATGCCTCAGGGTTAGGAAAAGGAACAGAGTGTGCCTTAGTCTGGGTTTCCCCAGCAGCAGAGCCCGGGACAAGGGTTCGAACACTGGTCATTTATTCGGAACTTGATCCCAGCAAGCCCCTGTACAGAGTGGGACGGGAGCCAGGGGAGGGAAAAGATCGGATACAGGGTATGTCATTACACCACTAACATTGTGGTTTTGGGGCTCCGCCCTGCTGGGAAGCCCCCCCTCCCCCCGCCCATCCCAGCTGACGGCTGAGGACGCTGGGGCGAGGGCTGCTTCCAGGGACTCTTAACTGCCACCCTTCTGGTGCCCTGGCCCAGGGTAAGTAGCTTCTAGAGGGCAGAAGCGGGTGCTACGGGGAGGCTCGGGGCACCGCTCGGTCCTCTGTGTGTTCATGTGTTGAGGGCTGGCACTCGACCCTACCCCGCCCGCCTCATTCCCCACGGGGAGAGGTCCACGGCGGGGCTGCCCGAGGGCCGGGGAGAGGACCCCTCGCAGAGTCAACAGAGCACGAGAAGGTACTATTTGGGTTAGGAGTGGGGCCGGGACGAGGGGACCCTCATCCCTTCTCCACACAGGTGACGCCGTCAGGTGGGGAGATGTCAATCTCTCTCAAGCGTGGAAGGGGGTGTGTGGGGCAGCTCACCAGGGAGGGAGAGGAAACCGGCTGGGGCGCGGCCTCGTCTGGAAGCTTCCCCTGGGCTGGCCCCGTGGCTCCCCCTACAGCCTTGTCTGCTGCCCCCACTTCATCTCCACCGAACCGAAGACCCAGGTGCTGAAGAACAGAACAGGACCGTGTTATTTCCACAGATCACCAAGTACGTAGGTGATAAAAATTTGTTACCGAGGAACAGGAGTCCTGAGGAGCTGAAGTTCGTCTGGTAGAGAATGCTGAAAAGTTGAAATCTTCCCCCTAAATCTCTAGTGGCTGTCTTCCGGAAGGGCTACCTAGAAAAAAGTACTGCACAAGTTATAGAGGACACGACCTCCTACCTAGAAACCTGGCTGTCCCTGTACTGGGAGCCCCAGGTCCCCGGGGACGAGCCCAGCACTAGCCCTCGGGGCCCGAGGTCGTCGGCTCCCACCGGACCATCACGCGGGCAACCACACACCAGCGGGGCCGTGGCGGTCGCTGTGAACAGACGCCGTGCGGAGGCGTCACGCCACTCCTGAGGGGACACAGCTTTGTGCGAAGATCACCACCTCTTCGGTCGGCGTGAACCGGGGCAGGGACGAGTCTCCACGACAGGCTGTGAAGGCCTTTGTCCCTACTGACCGTGTCTTGGGTTCTAGACCCCGCGGAGGATCGCAGGCTGACCACAAGCGGTCAGGCGGGCGGGCGCTGACCGTCAGCGTGGAGAGGTGTTCAGACGGCTCCTGAGGGAGGCTTCCCTGTGGGGTTAGTTCCTGGGATCCAGCGCACAGGCCTTTGAGATTGTAGTGTGTGGGGTGTCTGGCCTCGTCCCTCACACCTTCCAGAAACAAAACGGCTGGAGTGAGGGCACGAGGCTCTGAAAGTGGCAGGAAGGCCGCAAAGGGCCGGGGAGGAAGAACGCTCCTTGTAAACCGAGCGGTAGCTGAAGGGCAGTGTGTCTGGGGGCATTTCTGGCAAATTCTCAGGGGATCGCTCATTCATGACCTCGGAATGGCAGAAAAAGCCATCGGGCACTGAGGCCTCACAGAGCTTGGAGAGTCATGATCTACTTTGGCCCTTACAAATAATATATATAAATAAGGAGGGCAGGGTAAGGGCTACACGTTGACCCCCGAGCAGCCCGAGACTCGCTTTTTCTTGGTGCGGGGAAGTGACACCGACAGGTGACCGGTGGGAAGTAGAACGTGAGCTAACGCACAAGTCCAGCCCTCAGCGTGGCCACTTCCTGTCTGATCAGAGAAAGGGCCAAGTCACAAGGTGTGACCTCACAGGGCCGTGTCATCTCTGGAGACGAGGGACCGAACTACCTGGAAGAAATAGGCAACGAATAAGATGTGTTCGGATGCGGGGTTGTGGCAAAGACACGTCCCAGGCCACGGCCCCAGAGAGCGGCGATCCCATTTACAGACAAGGGTTAAATTAAAAAGCGAGGACAGGGCTGTGCACCCCACAGCACAGGCGGCCCGGGGACAGAGGGCTCTCTCGCCCTCACTGTGATCTCACCCTTGGAACTTCTAATCCTCCTGCCGAATGTACAGTTTTACCCTCGAACGTTAATAATAAAGGGTCACAGAGCCATGGGCAAAGGGTCCGCTCCCCAAACGCTAGGGTCTAAAAAAGCGATCAAACAAGGAGTAATATCGTGCACGTGAAAGGCAGGGCGAGGGAGCTGGGAGCCCGGTCGCATAACACTCCAAAAGTCGTGTAACTTTTAAGGGAAAGTCGCACCAGACACCCAAAATCAAACCCTGAATAGGAAAAAGGACTTAGAAAGGCATGTGTGTTAGCTGTTTCCCGTTAGTTTGTGACAAAATGTGGGCCGGGGTGTCTCCTGACGGGGCTGTTCACAGAGACACAAGTGCAACTCTCTGGAAGACACCATAAAAACAGAAGCGCTGTTTCTCCAAAATTTTATTTTTAATTTAAATTACAGGGCCAGCCAGATATTCTGATAAGAAATTTACGTTTCCTCAGGAGAAAGGAAATGCTTTCAGGGCACTGTTAACAACTGTATACATCTCCACCTTTTTTTTTTTTTTTAAGGGTTAAAAATCACATTGAGTAACTGTACCTGACTCATGTAAAATTAAACCTTTGTAACACAAAAAGAAACCACTTCCAGTATAATAGTTTTGGTGATATGAATATATTAAATGATCGTAACTTTTCACCTTTGAAGGTTTTCACATTTCTGTTAGAAAACAAAAACAGAACGGGTCTTAACTATCCCCGGCTCCCAACGCAATGGTGGCACATCGCCGATCTCCGGGACGTGCTGCACCCTCGCTGTGTCCCACACACAAGTGCAGGTACCACCGCCCAAGTGGAAGCTGTTTTGTTGTTTCAAGTTCTAAGAGCCAGTTTGGCGGGGAAACTTTTCTGCCACTTGGTGTAACTGATGTTTTCGCACCAAATCCAGACACCAAGCACTGGACCGCGAGACCCAGAACGTCTCCTCACGGTCGAGTCCCCCGTTCCCTTCCTAAGTATCTTGGGTATTTTTCATTTCCGGGAGTTTGGATCGCTTTCCCGACTTCCAGTAGAAAAACGTGACTTATTTTACACAGATTTTGGAAAAGACAGCCTCAGGAAAAGCAATTATAATGCAGACTGCCTTTTGACTGAGATAGGATAAAACACATTTATATCTTCTGGAGCTATTTTCCTCGCCGGTATTCCCAGGAGGTCTGAAAAACCTGCCGATGCTTAAAACATCAACTGGGAGTCTCATGTTGCTGGCTGATAAATAATTCAATTAGTAAGAGAGGCTAGCAAAGAGTAATTATATAAATTTCTTAATCAGCTACAGCCATGCTGAATTCAAACTGGCAAACTCTGATTTGTTAAGTTGTTAGTTGTGATCTTCGTATCACTAAGATGAACAGATACCATTCTAAGAACTTGACATAGATATGTTCTAGGAGACGTTCTGCCGTGGTCACAGTAACAAAGTGGTGCAAAATCAGTTACTTTATAAATACTGATAATTTGCAGCATTAAGGAACAGGACATTAAAACAAAATAAGTTTCCCCATAGGACACCTATGACTAGGGGCTCTTCTTTTCCTAAGAGAAGCCAAAGTTTTAATTATTCAGTTTCACAACTATTGTACTGGATTACTTACTCTAAGAAAGAAAAGGTGCTCTACAGAGGTTCCCCCCCAACCCCACGAAGAATCAGCATGAACTTAGCATAATCAGCATCATTCATGTCTGGCGAGCTCATGACTCATTGAAATGAATAAGGCCGATACTGCGCAGGGAAGCGTGGCTGGCTGAGTGCCAGGCCTACCGAACGGCACCCCAGTAGATAGCTGAATACAAAGGATTGGTTTCCATTTTGTCTTTTAATGCTGTGATACTTAAAAGTTAAATCAGCATTTTCATGTGATCGGAAGTCTTTCAATTACATATGAGCATTCATTTTTTTTTTTTTTTTGCAAAAACTCAATATTAGGTAATAGTTACATACTAATACAGTAACATTCCTCTGCTGTACAAATTAAATCATTTAAAAGAAAGGAGCATTCTAAGAATTATATACAAAAGAAACCTGTAAGCATTGTTGAAATGAAACGCAAGGTGTCACTGTTAGCTCTACTGGTTTAAAATACCTTCCAAAAAGTAAAATTAACAAATACCCTTCAACATATCCAGGTTTACAAGTCTCAAGAAAATCAAATGTCAAAAAATTCTAGAAAGCTGTGAAAAGCATATATACATTTTCCTCATGACCTTATGAAGCTTCACGCCTTTGAAAAGTTGCTATCGATTCATTCGCACGCCAACTTTATCCACCCCAAAAGCTCCTACCTTGGATACAGCTCCCCTCTGATCTCAAACACAGCTCTGCTCGATCTTCCTTCAGCGAAGGCGTACAACCTCACCACGAACCCACGCTCAGATCTTTAACAGAGATCAAAGCAAGCACGCAGGTTGAATCTGAAAACACCAACCCCCTTCTTCCCTAAACCACACCGTCATCTACACATCTGCCTGCAGGAGCCTAGCCAGCCACGTTCAGAACTCTCACAGCAAACAGAGTCCTCGAATTCTGAAGCGACACACAGATCAAGAAAAAGTCCACGTGTGCTCTAGTGGGCAAGAAAGCAGCAGCTACGTTCTCCAACTTGGACTAAAAAAAAACAAAAAAGGTAAAATGAAAAACCGTTCACTTAACAGCAGGTTAGCAGTAATGTTCCTCATGAACCGAGAAGAGTGCCTGATGCTGAATAGCTAACAGCAAACGCTGAATCTGGATTTACTATTTTAGGTGTTGATTGGAAATTAGGCTTCTTGCTGAGCTGGTCTCTTCAAATCCCTGATCTGTTTAACTAAATAGGTCTTCTCATCATTAAATTGTTCGTCCTCGGTCCTGTCATTCTGAAACTTGCTGAGGAACTCTATGAGTTTGGTCTGGTTCTTGAGGAGGATGTCTAGGATGGGCTGCGTCTTGTTAGGATTGGCTACGAACACCTGCACGGAGAGAAAGCAGCATCAGTCGCAGGAAGGGATGAGACCCAGATGTCCGCCCACAGCCAGCAGGGCACGCGTGGCACACGCCCGATGCTTCCCCGGGGCCTGTGGTCAAGTCATGGTTCAGAGGATTTTGTTTTGGAAGACTGCATTTTACAAGTGGGGGGGGGGGGGTGAGGTGGAGAATTACATGTTTCAGCACAGAAAGGACTGACAGATTCATTCATGCTCTGAAATTCTGCAGCTTGGTATTAAAATATAGACTGATTTTAGAATAAAATGGGCAGAAATTATTTCTGGGCAAGGAAAGTCAGAATGGATTCCAAGTACTAAAACCTCCATGAAAAGCATTAAAAAATGCACTAAAAAATGCTTTACTTTGTGATTAGTAGTAGTCTACATCAGAAATGAATGATTCTCCCCTTGTCCCCCAGTGCAGATGGTGTACCTTTCTGGGTCTGTTTTTGTCAAATGTTGTGCTACACAAATAGGAGCTCAGATGACCAACACGAAGCTAGTAAAACCACAGCTAGTGGTAAATGAAGTGAGATGAACAACTGGAGAAGGAAATCCTGTCTGTGGCTCCCATGCTGTACCTTAAACACGTGGAAGGCCTCAAACTGGATGTTACGACTCTTGTCTCGGAGGAGATTCATCATCAACTTGAGGTTCTCTGGTTTACTGATGTATTTTGTCATAATTGTGAAGTTGTGTCTGTCTAACAGTAGTTCACCCAGAAGCTGAGAAGACATTTAAACAATTACTCTTACATTATCATCGAGATTTCAAGTAAATCCAAAGTTTAAAAAAATAATTCACTTTATAATCATCACTGTTAAGCCCAGGACAGTAGGCACTCAAAAGACCGATGAGTGGAACCGAATTACGACCTACAAGCTACCGAGAGCCCACCACCTGCCACCCGACCACGTACACCGTTCTTCTGGGGGCTTAACCTATGCGGAGTCCAACACTGCTCCCTGGTCTTGACATGTGCCAGCGCACATTTGGCCCAGAATCTGAAACTGTCACAGCCTACTTTTCACATAAGCATTCCTGTTGTCTCATTAAAAAACAAAAACGGAAACAAAAAACTATCAAAGAAAATGGTTAGAAGATAGGTTATTGATAATTCTTTAAGTCTGACTTAACTACAAATCTTAGTGTAATTAATTAAAATTATTTTATTTACTTGGATTTCCCAGGAAAGAGTGTTTCAGGGCCAAAGGTTTCCACACACTTACCCTTGAACTCGCCAAAAGTTATGCTTTTATCATACCTGATTCAGGAAAGTTTATGAGTATTTCTCTGTTCATTCTTTCTTTAGCAAACTATCCTGAAGATACTCTAGTTTTTTCTTAATGATTCATCATCACTAATGACATTAAGCTAAAAAAATGTCTGTGTCTCCAGGGCTTACTGAGTTCTAGAGTCATTATATACCACATCGGTGCTTGATTTTCCAACCGTCCCTGCTCGCTCTAGCTGTCTTCGTCTGAAACCAGTAGTCACCTCCTCATGTCAGTGAGTCAGCTTCTAGGTGAGGTCTAGCATGCCCGCCGTGGAGGAGGAGTAGAGTTGCAGTCCTTGGGGCTGGGGCTGGGGCAGGGGCAGGGGCAGGGGCAGAGGAAGAGGCAGAGGCAGAAGCTGGGCCCCTGCATCAGCCCACCTGGGCTTGAATCCTGGCTCCCCACTGCCTGTAAGCTATGCAACCTTGAGCACATTAATTTCCTGGTGCCCCAGTTTCATCATCCACAGCGGGAGTGGATGACAGTACCTATACCTCCTGAGATACATGCATAGTGGGAAATAAAAGCACGAATATGTGCAAGGCCCGTGGGACTGGAGTCTACATAGAGACATGGACTGAGCTCTAAGGGAAGGAAAATGCATGAGTAGAGTTATTCTGCCCTGGATTAATTGCTCTGGTTAATTCCTTTCTGGATTCTTGACTGTGTCCTAGATAGTTGAAAATTTCCAGACAACTATCTCTAGATAAGTAATATGTAATATTAAATAAAAAATAACCTGATGTGCAGGAGAACAAATCTATTCTACTTAGGATTTATAATGAAATTCTAGAAAGAATTCAAAAGCTCAAGCTCAGGTTTCACATCAATCTGAATCACAAAATGTACAACTATCAGGGCACCTGGTGGCTCAGTCGGCTGAGTGTCCGACTCTTGATTTCAGCTCAGGACGTGATCTCACGGTTCATCAGTTCGAGCCCTGCGTCTGGCTCTGCGCTGACAACTCAGAGCCTGCTTGAGATTCTACCCGCCCCCCCCCCCCGCCCCCGTCTCTCTGCTCTTCCCCAGCATGCGTGAGCGCACATGCACTCTCTCAAAATAAACTTTAAAAAAAACCCCACAAACCCAAAATATACAACTTTCAAGGTAAGAAGCAACAAGTATTTACTCTTACAAAGACTCAAAAGTTACTATTAAGCATGTGAAGGGGTACAGCTTTCCTGGTGTTCATTTTCTATCACAGAAACCAAAGAAATACCAAGCATGGCTCACTTGGTTATCTGGAGGAGGATAACTGGTAATTCTTTAAATTTCTTGAGACCTAAACAAAAAAGTTGGAGGTCTTGCACAGGGAATACACATTTGCTGGTAAAATAAATATAGGAATACTTAATGCCTGTGTAGCTGGAAAAAAAGAGCACAAGTAAAAATCCATGTTTAAAGTACCACTGGTTCTCACAATTGCTGCATGCGTCCTGAGGTGTCACAGAGCCGTGGGAGCTGGGGACCGGCCCCATGTCCGTGACCGAGGGCTCGCACACAGCGGTCTTAACCGTCCTTTTCAGGTTGGCAATTCCAAAGTGGCCAGAAGGTCTTGAATGCCCTTCTCCTTATCGAAGCAACCCCAAGATTCAGAATTTGATTTGCGGACGCACTACCTTCCTCCCCCTCTCGTGAGAGGTATTGGCCCTGGAAGCTACTATCCTAGGTAGTCCTGCCTGGCCTCCTTGGCCTTGGAAGACACTGGCTCCATCCAGCTGCTCATCCCTGTGTGACTGCTGGGGAGACAGGGCATCCTGGCCCTCAGATATGAAGAGGTCACTTTACTGTGTTGAGAATCACAGGGGAGCCTACATTATACTATAAATATTACAAGTATATATGACATTATAGTACACTAATGTACAGGGAAGACAAATTCCTGAAACAGCTGCCAGAATTTCCACACCGACCCCTGAGGATGAAAGGACTGGCCTTACCGGCGGCCATCGCCCAGCCAGCGCACCTGGAGAGATGACAGGATGGGCTGGGTGGCGAGGCCCCAACAGCGGCAATGAGCAGAAAGCACCCCAGCCTGAAGGGCCATTTCGGCCGTGATATATTTCCAAGCTGTGTCTATTACTGGTCCCCAACTGTAGGAGTTAGTCTTAAGAGAAAAGAAGGAAGTATCTGGCCAGATGGAAAGGATTCTTTTGGACATTTGGGTGGTAGAGAGTGTTCTAGTCAAAGGATACAAAGTCTAAAAGAGGCTCCTGAGGTCCTTTAGTCAATCCCCAGAGAAAGGCAAGGTCTTGAAGAGTGCTCTCCCTCTGGCAGGAGGGCAAGCAGGAATGGAGTCCCGATCAAAATGAATTTGGACACCTCTGAGAGGAACGACTCGGAGCAGAACAGAATTTGAAGTGGACCCAGCAAAAAGTACAGGTCGAGTTAGGATTGCGCCTTCCACCCCCAATCCTTTGTGAGCTGTACCTACAGTTCCTGTCAGCACCACTTACTGACAGAGTGAGGGGTATGCTTTTGTTAACTGCAATGAGAATCTTCTAGAGCAGAGGTCAGCAAACTTTCCGTAATGGACCAGAGACAGTCAACGTTTCAGACTTGGCAGGCCCATAGAGTCT
This sequence comes from Panthera pardus, assembly GCF_024362965.1. NCBI lineage: Eukaryota > Metazoa > Chordata > Mammalia > Carnivora > Felidae > Panthera > Panthera pardus. The sequence continues at coordinate 8,847,028 of NW_026526655.1, forward strand.
CTGTGGCCACCATTCAAATCTGCTGTTATACTCTAAAGTAGTCTTATATGATATAGAAGTAAATGAATGTATCTATGTGCCAATAAACCTTTATTTACAAAAACAGGCATTGGGCTGGATTTGGCTCATGAGCCCTAGTTTGCCAATCCCTGTTCCTGAGTTTTAACTTTTTTTTTTAAGTTTATACATTTAGAGAGAGAGAGAGAGAGAGAGAAAGTGTACGCGTGTGCATGAGCAGGGGAGGAGCAGAGAGAAAGGGAGAGAGAGAGTTTGCCCAAGCAGGCTCCGTGCTGTCAGCGCATGGACCAGGCCAACACAGGGCTCAAGCTCACGAACCGTGAGATCATGACCTGAACTGAAATCAAGAGCCGGCACTTACTAGGCCACCCAGGCGCCCCTTGAATTTAAATTTCAAATGGAAGTATGCATGTCCTGGTCTGATACAAAGCGGCCAAACCTGCCTGTGGTTGAAGGTTTCACTGCTCATGGCCGCCCCGCCCCCTCCTCATGCAACAGCCTGCGTCATCCCGGAAGCACAACAGCTACCAAGACTTCATCTAGTTGGTATGAGTCTAAGTTTCAAAAACAGGCTTCCAAATCTAAAATACTGCATTGCTAAGAGGTAGAGACCTCTTCAAAATTCTGCATATTCTATGTTGATTTCTCCACTTACAAGCAGGTGGGCAGGTGCCCTGTGCCGACCACAGCTGGACTTCGTTTCCACAAAAATCCTGACCAAGGACAAATGTATTTTCCTCTCAAAGGTCTAAGACCCACACCAGCATATCTCTCATTCCCCAAACACAAATTTCACGCGCAGGGTGAAGAGAAGTAAAATACATAAAATAATCAGCCATACCTTGAGTGACTGTCTTTTTGTCACATAGTTTTCTGAATGAAGTAACTTCTCATATTCACTGAAGAACTAAAAGACAAGAAAACATGTATCAGGAATTATTTTCTTAAAGACTGGCAGAGGACCTTAAAAAGCTTGAGCACAAACTTCTAACACCACGAAGGCCAACCACTGCCCATCTGTCTCACACAGCCTTCCTCAGTGGCACTCAGAGACCCTCAGGCCCCCGCCCCGAGGATTACCTCCAGGAGGGGGGCTCCTGGGACCGAGTCCCGCCCAGTGCCGGCCAGGCCCACACAGCTGGAACCTGGTCCTCCTCTGTCATCCAAACTCCACGTGCATAAAACAGAACTCCTACCCTCCAGCTGTCTGCTCAAGGTGGAGTCTGGTCTCATTTCTTGGTTTTAGGTTAGAAGATTTCCTATTTTTTTTTAATAGTTCAGTGAGTCCAAAGCATATAGACAAAGAGAAAGTCACCTATTCTTTCAATGCATCAGGCAAGAGGAGAAAATAATTAAAACCAGACAAGAGGAGAAATTCAACACTCTCAAATAGGTAGGTGTCCTAGAAAAGGTGGGACTTGGGCTCAATCTTGAATAATAGCAGGGATTTCATTTAGAAAAGGGGAGGAGATAAAATGGGAAGGACACAGCATGAGTGAAGGCTGGAGAATGCACAACGTGACACACTTAGGAAGTGACACATGTCCACCAGATTTACACAGTGCTGCTCACTAACAAGCACGGTGTCACTGGCATGGTGAGGCGTGGCAGCCGATCAAAGCAGGAGGTAGGAAATGGACAGGAGGGACACAGGGTCCAAGGCCACAGTTGCTAACACGGGGCCTATGCTTCATGAGGGGTCCTGCTCAGCCACTCAGCTGTGATGCAGAGCAGGGACTCCTCGAGGAGCTGCTCTCAGGGAACTGCACTTCTGTCACCTCACCTCGAGGGCTGCATCCGCTACAGGCCACCGCGATCAGATCCCCCTGAGAACGCCCCTGGGAGAATGTGTTTTGTTTTACAGATGTTGTCATCTTTCGGTTGATTTTGTTCCCCTGAGTGCTTTCGGTTATTAGAAAGCTCAGGGCCGAAGTGTACAGGATTTGAGATCGTGTGATTTTGTAATTTTGTGTAAAAGCAATCCTCCCGGTTTAATTTAAATTACCTGCCTCCTCACTTTCCTTCTCCCTCCCTCAGATCTGACTGCATTATCTACACATTTCTGTTAGTTGCCTCACATAAATATTCCTGAAATTTTGTTGACCAATGTCATCTATTGATAACCTGGCTGAAGGTTAATAATTGTAGTAATATTAATTACTAGCAAACTGACGTCAATGCCTGAAGTTAAATTTCTTGGAAATTGGTTTGTATCTTTGGTAGGCTTTAAACTAAGATACTGGTATGTCGGATTCTTTCGAATCTTTGAGGCCATGTCGTAGCACAAACAATCCGACTGAGCTGACGTTTACTGACGCTCACCGAGTTCCGGCAGTGCCCTCAGGCACTCGACACACATTCTTACTTAATCCTCACAACAACACGCCACAACGCTTAGGTGCGATCACGAGCCTTCTTTTAGGGCTGAAGATCCTGAAGGCAGAGGGTGAACGAAGGCAGCCGCCCAAGGTCTGGCAGCACAAGGTGGGGCTGGCGCCCGAAGCCCACACTTCTAATTGCTGCAGAAAGGCACCCGTGAGGTGACTGTGCTGCCGTCTGAAACCAACGCACAAAGACACACACCACATCCCGGTGGAAAATCAAAAAAACCTGACCGGCAACGTTTAAGCCCCTCCTGAGACTGCCTCCGAGGGACCGGGATGCACTCAGCACTGCATGCTACCGAGTGGGAGGGAGAGGCGAACACACAGTTCGAAAGCGTAGATTCTGCCTCTGAGAACCTTACAACTGAAATTTAGTTGAAGAGTAAAGTGAACAACGAAGTATCAGCAGTGCCTAAGATTTCAAAAATTCAAACGACAAGTGAACAATGAAAACCCACGCCAAATCTCGCGGGTCAGACGGGAATTTCAAGCGGACTGTTACTATCCTGACTTCTCCAAGAACACCCATCGGGCTGTGGGAAGCGTGTAAGTCAGGCCGGTCCGGCCTAAGGATGCGCCCCTGGGCACGGCGGGGGCAGAGCTGGTGCGAGGTGGGGGCGAGCACCTGACCCTGGGACCTGAAGGCTGCTGTGCGGGCCAAGGGCACTCAAAATTGTTTATGTCGCTCAGGATGTCGGACAGCAACTCAAACTGCTGGGCTAGTCCAGTGTCCTCACTTTACAAAGAGGACGGACTTCTGAATCCCCGGGGTAATGGCCTCGGCCATGGCCCCGAGGAGCCAGCAGCAGGAGCAGGGCTTCCCGAGGCAAGTGCTCTGCTCGCCCTCGCAGCTGCCGCCCCCCTCTCTCTCCCGGAGGTGGCAGCAGTGTGGGCAGCCGACGGAAAGGAAGGGAAACTTCAAGTTTGATAATAATTTTCTTTTTATCTTAAATGTATTAACTGAGGGTCGATGGGGGGTGGGAGATGCGGGGAGGGTGGGTGACGGGCATTGAGGAGGGCACCTGTTGGGATGAGCACTGGGTGTTGTATGGAAACCAATTTGACAATAAATTTCATATTAAAAAAAATGTATACTGTCCTTTGGCAGCAAAGGGCTTTTACTTCCTCCCCTAAAGCAAGAAAAGAAGGGTAGCGTGTCAATCAAAAGATAAAAATTCTGCTTCTGACCAAGTAACAGTCAATACCTTAGTTCAGTAGAGAAATGATTACAGCACCGTCTAAAACCATTACATATGCAAAATAAGTATCTGGGATACAATCTAATTTCAATCTTTCATTTCTGGTACAAAACTTACAATTTTAAAGTAGAATTTCATATACTTACTTTATCATAATGCTGTTCCAAAAATTCTGCACTGAGCAATTTATGTCTTGTAAGTAAATCCTAGAGAAAGAAAATACACTATTTTACAGCGGTTCTGCATTTAAGTTCTTTTAGAAAGAGAATCCTAAAACATGCCACGCCATTTTACCTGATAAAAACTGTTGTTAAACTCACTATACTTAAAAACATTTGCACATGAGTTGTACTGAAAATGTGGATTCTACGGAAGAACAAATAAAATCATTAATAACTGGCAACTGTGATTGTGATGGTGATGGTTGGTCACGGGTCTACAGCTCTTAGAAGGAAAAATTTAAAAACAAACACATAAGGCAAGAGAAATACAAATTCAAAGAAAGGGAACATGGCAATAAAGTGAAAGAAAAGTAAATGATTGTGGTAAAGTATCAAAGAGAATACTGCTTCTGGAGGAGAAAGAGGGAATTTCTTTCATTAGAAAAAGTACTGGAGGTTCCATTTTCTTCCTCCTAACTTCTGTTATATTTAGTTTCATATCTAATGAAGTCTTTTTTTTTTTGGATGCAAAAAGGTGATTTTATTAAAGCACAGGGACAGGACCCGTGGGCAGAAAGAGCTGCCGGAGACAGACTGTTTTAAAAAAGCCCCATTGTGTTATAAACATTAGCTCCTAAGTAAGCACAAGGCTGCCAAAGTGTAGGATCAAACATCAGAGTGACCTGGAGTACAGCTGCATTCCTCACCACGTGGCTTTCCCAGAAAACAACTCCAGGATCATTCATTCAGAAAACATATACTATGTGCCAGGTTAAGTTCTAGGTGCTGGGGCTCCAAAGACAAAAAGATGTGGTCCCTGCCTTTAAGGACCTAAAAGTTAGCAATGACTAGCCTGGGTCTCACCACGTGGGAAAGAGAATGGGAACTCAGGACAGCATAAATGGTCAATATTTGGTGAATTATGGAATAAAATTCCTTTAGAGCGGCCTACTGGAGAGGTTAGTGCCAATAATCCCCTTTCTCCGAACCAACTTTCCTTGTTCTCTTAGCTGTTTGTGTTTGAGTGGCCCAGGTCACAACGAACCATTGTTTCCTGAGGTATGTCCAAGTGTAAGATCGGTCCTGAGAAACGTTCGAGGAAACGTCCCATGGCCAAATGCACGTGGAAAATGCTATAGCTCTGGTTCCCTTGTGGGGAGCTGGCAGGTCTCGAGAGACCCTACAGGGAGCTCTTCTGTCATGTACTTTGTTACTGCCCTTCCCAAAAGGCCTTCCTCACACAGGCTTTCCCCTTGGCCTGCTGACCTACTGATCACCTTCGGATCTCGCCCCCACATCACTGCCATAGCTTCCAGACTGGTCACCAGCATGGACAAAGTTGTCTTTACGTCTGTGAGATTACATGACTGCCATCTCCCATGCTAGACTATAAGTTTTATAAATACCACGTTCATGTCTATTTTTACGAATCTTTGAACCCCCAGCACCGATGCAGTGCCCAGCACATAGAAGAGTGTGATATTTAATACATAAATGAATGAACCAACAAAATCAGGAAACAGGTTTGGGAAAACATCACATCAAGCAATCCTTAAAGCATGCTTTTAAGAAGGTTTCTAACTCCACCCCAAAGATTTACCGGTGTTCAAACTGCTGGATAGGGTACGCATCGTATGCCTTTCTTGGGCCATTTTTTCCAAATCCCCCTTGGGGACTCAATAGACAAAATTAGAAAACCTGGAGTTTGAGCATCCTCAAGAAGCTGGAAGAGAAATGCCATGAAGCTTCCCAGTATGGGGGAGGAGACGGGGGCGGGGAGAGGAGAATTTACATTAGTGTCCTGGCCCACAGGGTCAGCTATTAGGGAGACAGGGACATGAGAACTTGAGGGCAATATATGAGGCATGCTTATTAAAGGCACCTCCTCCTTCTATAGCTACTGCGATCTGCTTATGGTGGTCCCCCCGGTGTAGGAACCTCAAGGGCAGGGGTTTGTCTGGTTCACTGTTGAACCCCAGCACCTAAAGAACAGTGCCTGACACAGGGTAGGCAGACTCGTGGAATGAGCCGAATGAACAAATGAGTAAACGGATTAAGGGATTAGTGTGTCAGGATCCATATAAGACTGTGTCATTTCTACTTTTTTTGTGGCTAAATCATTCTGGAGACCACTAGAAGGAAGTACAGAGAAAAGAACTTGGTGTTCACTGCTCTGCCATAATCTGACAGAAGAGAATGCCAAAGGAGGGGATCTTAGAGACAATGGCTCTCAACTACGGTTGAATTTCAGAAACAGGAAGGTAGAAGATATTGCTCTAGAAAGCAAAATTCCTAGACACGTTGTGCATACATTTTTAGTGAAGTTTTGAGTAAGAAAACTACTCTGAAGGATAGATCTCAAGTAGGAACAAGAGCCTCGCAGCTGGGCCACACACGAAAAGGGGACCTCCAACGTTTCCCCAACTAGGAAAGATTTTCTTCATTATCATCTGGTTTAAAGAGACCAGGAATCTCAGGAAACCACTGCCAATGTAGGAACCAAATCTCACTGGCCTTGGAGTAGGAGAGACCGAAGGGGCGCTCTGAGATGGCTAACATAGGAGACGGACCCCAATGCACAGCAGGACGAAAGCCCCTTGTTAAGAGGGCCACACCAGGGCCTGGAGAGGAGAGTGAAACACTGGTAGGAGAGAAGAACTGCCGAGAGCCAGCACAGAGAAAAAGGCTGATTCCAAGCTGGGAAGAGAGGAGGTGGGGACTTGGGCAGAGCCTCTACCTACTGAGCGATGAGAAGGAATCTCACCCTAGGAGCTGGAGCCACGTGCTTTGGAGGGCTCCCCCAGGGTCGGGGACAGAAACCGACAGAAGAGAAGATGAGGGGGAAAGGTCATGCAGTCAGTGGTCAGTGAGCTGCAAAATTTCCAGCGTGCCACATGGTCCCAGACCACGAACTGCTGGGTCGGCTAGCAGTGGGGAGGAGAAGCAGGATCTAATTTCCCACCTCCCTAAATTCCAGTACATCCAAGGCCCTGGTAGCACTGGCAGACAGGGGTCATCTCCTGAGCCCAGCAGATTGAGCACCAACTTCTGGGTACACTGAATTTAGAAAGATTCCTAAAAGTGGGTCTGGGACTCAAACAGCATGTTGCAAGGACAGTCCTGGGATCCCTGAAGAAATGCTGTTGACCCCGGGGCTCGATTTCACAGAGCCCCGGCAAGTTGTTTGGCCCAATTTCTTCCTTGATGCTTGACCATGTACCAGGACGAGAGACTCAACTCTACCAAATGTGTGTGGTTCACTTTTGGAGCTCTTAACAGAAAGTTCTCCCTGTGCTAGAGTCAAACCTGTCCCCAGGTTATTTCCAGAAACTGTCAGAGCCGACAGAAATAGGTTCAACCCACTTTCTATAGGACCCCAACTCCACATACATGAAGTGCTCTCACGGCAAGTCCCTACCGAGTCTTCTCTTCTCCAGGCTAAATACGTCCAACTTCCTTTAACCACTCCTCGAAAGACAGGATCTGAGTCCCCCTCACCATCTACTGTCTTCTGAAAGCCATCTATTTGTCTATGTGCCTCTTACAGTGTAGCGCCTGGAACGGAACACATTTATGTGCTGTTACCTTAATGGCTCATAGTGGGGCCAGACCGTCAACAGCTCCTTAGGTCACACACTACATGGTCACATGTAGCTCTGGGGCAGCATCATCATACTGTTTAATTTTTACTGCACGTATTCAGAATTCTGTGTACTCAGAGTGGGCTCTGTAGGCAGACTGCCTGGGTTCAAATTCTGGCCTCCCATTTTTTGCCTGACCTCACCCAATACTTCTAGGCTTCAGTTTCCTTCTCTGTAAAGGAGATAGTAAAAATACCTCCCCCAGAGAGTTGGTTGAGTAGGGTATGGAATTGCCTGCACTTTAGTAATTGTTATACTTAGCAATTATTATATTTAGTATTGACTATATTATTATGCCTTATTCCCACATCCCTTATTTATAGAGTTGGGTCTTCAAGTGGAAGACGTCAGTTTGTTCTGTTCCATTCTGGCCTCTCTGGATCATTCTGAAGCCTTATTTTAGGATTACCGCGGTCTGCTGTCTTTCCCTTTGTAGTTCTCACCTATACATTTGAGAAGTTGTAGGTCTTGTCACATTTTATCTAAGTCATTAATAAAAATGTTCAGCTGGACTGAGACAAAGCCCACTGGAAATCCACTAGAAATTTCTCTCCAGGGTGATGGCAATCCATTTTGCAGCACCTTATGCATATGACCTTTAGTTAGATGTAAATCACTACACTGAAATTCTACCTAGCTCCTGTCTTTTCATTGATTCCATCGAAACAGATCTGTACAATTATTTAACATCCAGTATATCCTCATAGTTATAAAGGAGTAATTCTAATAGCTGCTGTTTGCTCCACACATAGTGTGTGCCCTGACATACTAGTATTCTTACCTCCATTTTAACAGATGAAGAGCTTGAGATTAAATCCGCAGCAGGGCCGGGAACCGAACCCAGGCAGCCACACTCTGAGTACCCTCATCTACTGGCAACTATGAGATTAATATGACTGAACTTACTCTTCGTGAATCCATGCTGGCTGTGGGTACACGGTTTCCTTTCCAAAATGCTCAGATATCATCTCTTTAGAAACACTTTCTAGAACCTTACACAGGTAAAACATCAAGCTCCAAGCTCCACCAGCCTCTCTGGGGAATCTACCTTCTTTTACTCTGGAAAAATTGGAAATATATTTGTTGGCCTTCTGATGCCCCTCCCGTCTCAAGTCCTCAAAAAAGAAATCACGAACAATATTTGGCCACTGAGTTACTATCTTAGTACACATTCATTCAAGCTACGGATCTTGTTAGTTTTAATTCAGAGGGGGTAGTTTTAATTTCCTTTTGAGACCCAGCACCCATTCCACAGATTTGTAAATTCAAGTTTATGGATGAGCTGCATTTCTTCAAATTTTTTTGTGCACAGTGCAGTTTCTGGGGAGACGGGTCTGGTCACATTCTTCAAGGAGAGTGCGAGCCCCGGATCTACCCTCCTTTTCCGTTATGCAAATATTCTCTCAAAAAGGACGCCAGCAAACCAGGACAGGAGAGTTCTTCCTCCCCCTAAGCACCTTTGGCGTGAGGCTATCAGACTCTCACTGCTCTGACCGGGTTCCCTCTCGGAAGGATGGGGAGGGAAGGTGTGTTCTGATAGGTCCCGTGCCTCTCTCTCTCACGTGTCGTCTTGGTCTGGGCTCTGCTTGATTTTGTCTTGGGCAGCTCTCTGTTCAGGGGCCTCTTTAGGGAGTGCTGCCCTTTCTATGTAATCAGGAGTGGCTGAAATACAGAAGCCAAGCCAGCTTCCCAACAAACACGGTCTCTTCCAGAGTCCATCCTTCGAATCCTGAACCATCTTTGAAAGCTTCCCTTCTTCAGGGAGACACTACCTGCCTGGCTCTGCCCAGTCTTTTCCTCTCTGGCTTAACATGAGCTGACAGGGTTGATTTACCCACAGTGATTCCATCACCACCATTTTCTCCTTGGGGAGAATGGAATTCAAAGAAGCAGCCCTAACTGAGGGCTGATAATGAAATTATCAGCAAGGCCAATCGAGACTGTCAGATTCTGTGAATCACATTTCTGGCACAGTGTTAACACGTCTCCCTTCCCGTCAGCCAGCCGTGCCACCTGCGCCAGGCGCATGGCATCGAGCACTCCGCTGGGCCGGGAGGTACGACTGTGCCCCCCCCGCCCCCCCACTCCTCTCCTTCCCACCCCACCCCCACCTCTCCCAGAGTGGCCGCTCGCAGCTCATGGCTTGCTTTCTACACAGGATCTCTTCCCAACAGGTGGTATTACCACACCTCCCTTCATAACAGGCCTGCTGCTTTTCAATGGAGCATCCCCTTCCACCAATATATCCTGATTATGAGTCCTAGCCCCAAAATGCAGTGACACAAAGACATCAGATTTGTCACTTTATGTTATAACCTCGAATTCATTTCATTCTGCTTTATAAATTGACATATAAATATCTGAGATCTTACCTAAGGCTTCTGACATCCTCTTTAATAGTTTCAGGAAAATAAATCCTCGGGTACTTCTCACGCTATTACCTTATTCTCATTCCAGGTGAAACCCTAATGGCCAGGTCCCCAGGTTTTCATCCTGTTTTAAGGGTGTTCATTCACTGTGAGGGACATATTTTACCTAGAGACCAAGGCGGATGCTCATTATCTCAAGGGCTCTTTACCCTCATAAAACTGACCCTCACGAGGAAGTGGCTACTTCTCACCCTAAGAGTGTCCATGGTTCCTGAGCATAGCTGTCTGCAGGTTAGTATGTTAAATCCTGATTAAAGTAGAGGTTCTAAATAGTCACCTATGAGGTCAGACATTTTATATAAGGGAACGTAACATATAAAGGCATACTTTCATTGTGAGGAACACTAACAAATATTACTGCTTTATTTACCGTAAACAGCACAGAACCTTGCAATTCAAAACAAAAATCTGCATGTTGTACAGTGCTATTGAATCCTAGGTGCGTTTAATTTATACAAATATAGAACAGGGCGATAGGGTGTCCTGGGAAGGGAGGCCACATAAAAACGTGAACAGGGCAGGCAATTCTGCTCCCCTTGCCCCGAGCGTTCAATAAATAAGCTTTGGCATGAACATGGGACGGAGAGCTAAGTCCGTTGTTCCCCAGGGCCTGTCCACAGTGTGGAAACTTCTGCCCTGGTTGTGCTAATATTTCAAGACACGCATATCCCAAATTAGCATGGCCCTGAACGGAAGACAACGGCTTGGTGTTTAACCAAAGCAACTGCGACAGTACGTTCCAACACAGGAGAAAAACTCGTTTGTCCCACACACTGTGTATCAACATACCACGGCTGATGAGTATGTTCACAGAAAAGTGTACTTGTGACCATACTGCCCGTACTTTTAGACAGAGTTTGCAATCTAACCCTCCCACCCTGTCGAAGCTGTGACTCTACTGCACACACCTAAGTCATACATACACACAGAACGCAGATCTTCTCTCTTGCCGCTAGAGGGCAGACGGGTATAGACTCAGAGGTTAGACGTTTAGGAAAGAACAGCAAACTGGTTAATCTCACAAGTATATTTAGAATTCTACAGTTTTTATGTTACCTTGAATGTGGCAAATGCATCTGAAGCTATGTCAAACGTTGACATTTCGACATATCTGAAGAAGTCATAGAATTGTTCTGACCACAGAATGATTTTTGCAAGTGGTTCATGTCTGATGCATTCTCTTAACATTATCCCACAATTTAGAGCTATTTCTGGAGATTCATACCTGCAAAACGAAAAAAAACAACAACAAACCAACCATGATTGCTGTTTCAAAACCCCTATCACTAACCGTTCACATTTTTAGAACAGGAAGTTGAGATGTGTCTTAATTAAGTGACCAGAGTGGGTTACAAAAGGCATCTCTGTCACAGCAGGTGTGGTGAGCTCAAGTGGGTTTACCCCAGAGGGTGTGCGCACGCACGTGTGTGCACACACGCACACATACACACACACACCTAGCTGGCAACAACTGCTTCAACCCAAAGAAAAATAAAAGGCATGGGAGTGATCACATAAATAAACATTCCTTATTGAAGCTAAAAGATCTGAGGAGAAGTATTCGGGGTCACACCCCCAAACGAATTCGTTTTACGTGGGGTGCCGTCAAGACTTCAGAAAACCCAAAAGCTGAATTAAAAAAACACAACAGGAAACAAACAAAATCGTTTCCCAAACTCAGAGTATCTACATAGGTCTATCAAACATGCAGCATTTTTACTTCGTTGTTTCAAGTCAATACTCAAAACAGCGCCTCCAAGGCTCTTGGCAATGCCAAGCCTACGAAGCCGAAGGCCTGACCCTGCGGTCACGGAGCGCTTGTCGAGGAGGCCCTGCGGGACTTCGCAGTGGGTACTGGGGACGCCCTGGCATCTGTTCGGCACCCATGGCTGCGTCTCCCCTCTGTCAGGAAGGAGCCCCGTTTTCCTCTCAGCCCCACCGCCCCCAACCCCCCCACTGCCTCTCGGGCTGCACGTGCTGGCCACGTGTCCTTCCCACGCGGCGTCCCCTCTACCCTCCCGCGCTCGTTGCATTTCCCCACATCCAACTAGCAAGGACCTCCTCCTGGCCGAAACAGACTTCTCTCATGACATAAATTCCACTACTTAGTGTCCCAATGGTGCTGACCTCTGCATCTCTGTCTTTGGAAAAGGAAAGAAAAAGCTCTCTCAGTTCTCCTTTCCACCCCTCGGACTGTTCCTCTTTCTTGCCTGGCCGAGGGCATCCCTCCGGTGCCGCCAGCCTGCTGGTGGTGGGGCATGCCCCCCCCCCCCCCCCCGCCCCCCGTGACTCCTAAATCCCTGCTCAGGTCTGCTCCTGGACCCTAGTCAGGCATTTTCTGTTGCCACTGGACACTTTCAGTGAAAGGTCTACCGCAGCACTACATCTCAAAATTCGAATCTCTTCTCCCTCCACAGAACAGCCGCCCTCCCCTGCTTCCTCATTTCTGTTTTCTGGCACCGTGATGTGGTTTCAGAAACCGGGTCTAAGGTCTTGCAGAACCTCCTCGTCCGATAACGGAAGCGTCCTAGAGCTGCAGTTACTACTAGCCACACGTGGCTACTGAGCACTCCAAATCTGGCTAGTTTGACCGAGGGACTGAATTTTACGTGTTAAGTTAACGCAAAATGAAATGACCGCCTGCAGCTTGGAAGAACTGCACTGGACAGAACAGTTCAAACCTCCCGCCTTCGTCTCTTCTCAACGCTTCCATCTTTAGAGCCACCACTGGTCCTCGGGAAGACTTCTTTGAAACATTTTAGTTTCATTTCCTTTCATCCATTCCCACGGCTGCATTAACCCACACCTAGAGAAAGGTAAGTGCTCCCCAACCAGCATCTTTGCTTAAGCTCTGTCTTAACGAATTTACCCAGCACACAAGTAGATCAAGAGCATTTCCAGTTGAGGAGTTCAAAATGATTTCTCCTGCCCATCAAATAAAGACAAACTTCCGGGCTTAAACGTCCAGGCTCATGAGATCCGCTCCTTCAGGAAAACGTCACCGCCCATTCTGCCATCAAGCACTCCAGTTATCTCCCTATTGCTGCCAATCACCGTGTTCATTCCTGTCCCTGGACCCACTCTCCTTTTTTCTACTAGAATTCTAAACCCTCTGGAACTTCAATCCTTAGTCTCACCTCTTCCACCAACCCTTGCCTTATTGACTAAACCCACACCGCACCCCCTGTTATCCCACAGTCCTAATCGTTATCTGCAGTGTTATCCTTCTGTTACACACAGGTTCATCACAGGGCCTCAAGAAATGACTCCTTTGGATCACTTCTGGCACAGCTTCTAGCAGGCTGACTGGCGCTTGGGTGACTACAGTGTCTGCCCACAAAGTGGCTGGTCAAACAATTCACCTTCGCTGATCTGAATTTAACAAGCAGGAGACCGGAAAGACAAGAGTAAGACAGTTTGGTACAACAAGTTGGGCAGGTTTTGAGTGGTTTTTCAAGCTTGTCTTAAATGACTAAGCCCTAAACTATCGAGTACAAGGCAAACAGTTATGCTGTACAACCTGTTAGCACCAGAGTGGAGAGCACATTCACATTTAAGTCACCGGGGGAAAAAACTGCTGCCTCCAGATGCAGCCTAACGCTAGCGACAAGCCTATGTTGAAACGCACAGTGACTCCGCCGGATGGCTAACGTCAAAGCACTTACGGCCTACACAGTGGTCACACTGCAGGAGAGGAGTCTAGACTCGTTAAGTGAAGTACAAAAACCTTAAAAGGTAGCTCACAAGGCTCCTTGAAGAAATGGCTGTTTCCAGGTCTGAGGCGGGAATCTGTACAAAATCAGCACGGGACGTCTTGTGCCAGAAAGCAAGGAAGCTATCAAAGACTGATGGGGTCCTGCCAAAAGGACACAAGAGCCAATCTGAAGGAGCTTCCCGATGGCCCAAGATGACGCAATTTGGATATAAAAATTTGGACATCGTGACTGTGATGGATTGAAACACACCAAGTATATTTTTAAAAACCCCACAACTGGAGTTCATAACGACCTGATCACCAATTTAAGAGAAAAGAGGACAAAGGAACATGTTAAATGAAACCACAGGGATGTAAAATTCAAAATATGTGATTTTTCTACAAAGATATGACCCCGTTGCTTCAACAAGTAAATGGCATAAAAAAAAAAAAAGAAAAAAAAAAAAAGGTGTAAGAGTCATATTAACCAAATTCAGTTTGTGCACCTCGCATGGAACTGGATTTAAACAAACTAACTGAAAAGTGACATTTTTGTGTGTGAAAATCAGGGACATCTGAACACTGGGTACAAGACAATGTTAGGTCTGTAAATGGTATGGCGAGTATGCTAGGGGAAAAAAAAAATCCTGGGGTGCACTATGTACTGGGGACGCACGCTGAAGGAATCTTATGTGTGAGGAGGGAAAAAAGGAGGCAAAGCGTGTGAAGTAATAACGACAGAATGTCAACAACCGTCCGCACTGGGTGACGGGTAGGAAATGGCTATTTTATTCCCTCCAGTTCTCTGCGCAGTTTCCACTCTAAGGGCTACGCGGGACGGGGAGACAGGCGCTGGCGGGCACGGGCACCGGCACCAGCTGCACCGCCCGGGCTGCTCCTCGCCTCCCTGGCGGACGTTTCTGCTGCAGCCACTCACGTGAGAGCTGTCAACTTTTAAGAAAAAGATAATTTAAAGATAAACTGTACCTTAAAATTCTTACTTTAACAACGTTTATATCGTTCTTTTGGCTACTCTTAAGCGAAAACACAGGCCAACTAATTTATGATTTTTAACCACCACTGTTTTCTACGGAAAAGGAAATACTCAGTTTAAAAATACACATTTTTAAATGGTGCTCTAAAAAAACCATTTTTAAATGGTGCTCTGGAAGGTGCTCTAAAAACACCAAAATTTCAAACTACTCACTACATGCTTACACACACAACTCTGGACTGGTAACAACAAAAAATGAGATGCCAAAAGTTCTGTATGGCAACATCTGAAGAAGCAACCAACAGAGATTTAGAAACAGAATGAAGGAAACAGAATGCTGGCATCAAACACATGCACTGACTCATGCTTTGTCTAAACAAGTTTGAACTTGGGGGAAGTGTTAAACCACAGAGATGTGAATCAGAGGGAGGCAAGCTACGATGCGAGCGGTAGGAGAGCAAGCTGATTCACGCCAACAGTCGTGCCAGTAAAACGCCTGTCCGCCAAGTTAATAGAACAGCACCAACACTGGGACAAACAGATACACACCAGACCCAGAGCTGGCGAACAACTCCTGTGTGAAGCAATACGGTGACCCTGCCGATCGGGGAGGCTCACTGATGAGGGAGAAGAGGACTGGTTTTCTTTTGAGGTTTCGGTTTTTAGGCTTTTCTGGTTTTTGTTTGTTTGTTTTTTTCATACTGACAGACTACCACAAATGCCTGCTTACTAGTCCAGTAGTTAAATGCGCTGTCAATTACCAACCACGTCGGTTGGTGAGTGGACACAAACAGGTACAAAGCAAAGAGCACTACTTCATAAGCATGTTCTTTGTTGACCGAACAGAGTCAAGCTATGTAGCATCCAAGCTCCTTTTACTAGGCAGCTTTCACAGCCTCACAGTGTGCATGTCTGCCCAAAGATGTCTTTAAGCACACGATTTAACTGATATTTCATATAAATAAACTTCTAAAATCTAGAGAACAGAAAGAAGACCACAGAAGACTTTTTTCTTCAGTTGCATAGGAGCTGAGAATTTAAGGGCTCACGATTCATCCACCTTTAAACTCCCATAGGTATTTGCAAACTCAATTTAACTCACTGGCTTAATTTTAAGAGGGAAGTGTGTTCAGGGCACCTGGGTGGCTCAGTCGGTTGAGCGTCCAGTTCTTGATACAGGCTCAGGTCATGATCTCAACAGTTCATGGGTTCAGGCCCTGTGTCAGGCTCTGTGCTGACAGTGTGGGGCCTGCTTGGGATTCTCTCTCTCCCTCTCTTTGCCCCTCCCCCGCTCATTTTTTTTTTTTCCTCTCTCTCTCTAAATAAACAAAAAAAAAAAAAAGAGGGAAATGTGTTCAAGATCTATGGGAAAATGAAATGGCTGAACTACAGAGAGAATACTTTCCCACATTCACCATCGTGTTTTTGCCTAAGACCATCTTTCCTTTTTATTTTTCAACTGAGAATATAAATTTTGTTATATTGTACATACCCTTTCAATAACATGAACAAAATATTCTGTTGAGTGCAGATGTATTCAACAGTAGGAGTTCTTGTACCAATTTGTCTTCTGAGAATATTGTTGAAAATTTGAGCCACGTCTTTTTTGCCCTATTAGGAATACAATCATTAAAATATTTACCCGACTAACCACCAAAAAGCCCAGCCACCCTCCCAAATAAACTCAAATTAAGGCATTGCATATTTATATAATTATGACTGAATAGCTGACTTTAAAGTGCTCATAGATACTAAATTTTCTTTATTTATAATTTCAAATTCTAAGTCTTAATAGTATACTATATTTATCATGAGCAATGTATTCAAAGTGAAATGTTACTACATATAATTTCTAACCCTTAAAATCATGCAGACTCAGATATGAAAAATAAAACCTTGCTATATGCTTACAATGTTCAGGGATCTGATTCCCACCCATAGGGAACAAACAGCCTCAAATAAAATGCTCGTGTTGTAAACAATACACGTAATTTCCTCTTATACTGATGGATGAGGAGAAGCTGCACGCTGCTAGTATAATAAAAATGAAAGAATTCTGTAAGAAGCTGAGCTTTCATGGCAAGTAGACACATCCCCCTATTTAGTTAGGTCTGTTCAGGAGAGATTTTCTTTGATTAATCATGAAGGTTCTAAGTACCACATGATGTAGCAGTTCAGAGACCAGAATTATGTAACTGTGCTTTACAAAACGCAATAGAAGGACGTGACTGCTATACAGTGAACCTTATAATAAGAAAACTGCACAAGAAATTAACAAACGGAGAACTGAACCCCAGGAGAGGTTTCAGAAGGGCCACTTGTTACGAGGCTGACGAGCCTGCAGGGCACTGAGTGAAATGCTAGCTTTCCAGTGCCAGAGATCATCCCGGGGCCTGTGCTAGATCAGGAGCGGCAACGGCAGTCTCGAAGAACCCATCTCAAGGGCACACACTTCTTGGTAAATTTAAGTCACTAAAGTCCCAAGTGAACATTAAATTCAGTGACCACGTTGGGGAATGAGATGTGTGGACAAAGGAGAAGGAACTGGACGTTCCAGTGCGTTCCCCACTTTGTAGGCAATAAAAACTGTTGTTGGTGGAATTTGATACACTATTAAAAATACATGAAATCGGCTCCCTAAATGGAAATATCATTTTTATGTGTTCTACAGGAGAGCAATACTTTCTATTGTCCTTTATTACCAATATTATTCAAGCAACCTACGAACCACACTCTCTCATGACTCTTCAAAACTGAATCTGGCTATGTATCTGCCATTCTTTCCCCTGGTTTTTCAGGCACCTGCACAGACATCTGATCGACCACTCAGGATGATAAACACTGGGGCTTAAAACAAAGCCCACCCGTGACAAAGACTCAGAGGAACCTGCTCATAACCATGCCACAGCCCTTCATTACCATATATACTTCTCAGACTACTTTTCAGACTGCTGTCAAGGACCATTATTCTCACCGTTAAATTCACTAGCTAAATGGCAGGATTCAGCTGCATAAGCTTGGGCAGTAATAGCAAGTGCCTCCCAGGGCCAGGCAGGAGATGCATATGGGCCCAGCAGGCCTTGAGACAGAACAGCAAGCTGCTGTGTGCAGCACACCCAAGCATGTCATGGTGTAGTGGCTGCTCTGTTCCAGCTGAGGGGCCGGGTGGGCCCACAGGCTCAACGTTGCCAGAGCTAAAATTTTCAAGGGAAGCCAGAAATTCAAAACTGTGCATAAAATCTCCTGCTATTTAACCATTATCCTAATTTAAACATTTAAAAGTAGTGCCAAGCGAACAAAACGCATGATCTCTGCTGTAATGAGTTCTCAACAGGTTAAAAAAAACAAAAAACACAAATACATAACTGGATGTCTTCTAAAATCTCTTCTACCTCTAAAATTCTAACATTCCACAGTCTTTAGATTTATACTCTGAGAACGAAAGGCCAGTGAATTAGGTGAAACAGCAGGTGTTTATTAACTACGATGTAAACAAAAGGGCACAATGAATACCTAAGAAGCTTCGTACACGACGTGGTGGAACAGGAGAAGAGAGACCCGGCCCAAGCCTGGGGCGCCCCTGAGCTCCTGCCCAGCTCTGCTAATTAGGTGGGCAGCCTGGGCTCGCTTACAGGTCAGTAACCCCTGGGCCAAGAGCTCGACAGGAATCTTAGGATGTTTCAAAGGACGGAACACAAGGAAAAGGACCGTGAATAAGGTACTGTTTTTGAAAAATAAGAAACTGATTTCTGACCTCAAAGTCAATGAGCTGTAAATCTGCTACCAGGGTGCTCAGGAGCCCGCTGTTGTAGAGTTCTTGAGCGAGCTGCGCCACCGCCTCTGTTTGTGGCTCTTTCTCATTCGTGCCATACAGAATTTCTTTCATGGCAACCAGATTTTTGGAAACTTCTTCTGTAGCCTAGATTTGGGGGGAGAGGAGAGAAACAACTCATTAAAAAAAAAAAATATATATATATATATATGTATATATATATAAAAAACATACCTACACTTGTTAAACACCTTCTCTCTACAGTACCTACCCAGAAAGCTACGTAAAAGACACAGAGGTGTGCAAGCCCTGTGCCTGACCTGGGAGCTGAGCACTGTGGACGTGTGTACACGTGGGCCCCGACACACGTGTTCGAGGAGGGGCCGGCAGGTTACAACATGCACCCTTGAATACTGCCGACAGTGGTACTGTAGCAGGAACAGAACAGGGAGGGAAAGTTTAATCCGCCCCACCTGGCAGGGAAACAACACGGAAGAGGCACCTGAGCTGACCGGAGAACGGGGAACACTGACAAGCAAGAATGAGGGAAAAGGAGACTGAGGACAAAGGAGACGCATGAGGTGCCGATGAGGGAGCGGGAAGAGCACAGGGTCTGTCCAAGAAAAGGCATGGGGGAAATAAGGGAATGACACAGAAGGGGGCTTTGAACGTAGAGTTAAAATGTTAGGAATAAATAAAAAATCACTAAAGAGCCTCCACTTCTGGCCAAGACGGAGGAACAAGCGGCCAATTTACCTTCCTCCATGAAAAAGATGAAAAAATAGAAATTATATGAAACAATAAATTTTAAACCCTGAACTTCGGACAGCACAGGGCAGTGATCCTTGAGAGGAGGGAAACGAATGAAGTGAGGCTCACACCTGCCCCAGCTTATTGCCTGGAGAGGGTTTCCAGGCCACATCACAGGGAGGGAGAAGGCAGGCAGAACCAGCCATCTCCACAAGTTGAGGAGACAGCTGGGAAACTGCAGGGCAGGGTACCAGAGAGGAGAGAGATTAGCTTCTGTAGTGGAGTACTGATAAGCAGGTGCATGGGAGGAACACACCCAAAGTCAGGGAACAGCCATGGAGCTCTTTCCAGGCAGCCTGCCCTTCTCTGGTCTTCTCCAGAAAACCCCCTGTCAGGTTCTGTAACTGTTCTTTAAGAAAGGGGGGGGGGGGTGCCTAATGTCCCAATCCCATCTAGAATGGAATGATGCAGAAGACACTAGACCACAACCTCCCTGTAAATGTCACAAATGTTAATGTACCCTGAGGCTACCATCAAGAATTTCTGCAACTAAATCAGAGAATTCATTTGAAGCCAGGTCTCTGAATGACACTGCAATGAAGGCTTTCATTTGGCCTCATTAACAGCCCATCATTCAACTCTGTGGAGGTAGCTCTAGACTGTGAAGGGCATCCAACATATCAGCTATCACTCTCATATTTGCAATCATCCGCGGATCTGACACGGCCACCTCCCATGGCCTCCATCGTTAACCACAACACTGAAAAGGAAATAACTGAATGGAACCCACCGTTATGCCTTTGAATCATCATACTCTTTTCAGTTAACAAGCTACTAATAATCTTTGGGCATGGTCCTCAGTGACTTACATATAAACTTATTTCCAAATCATATGCAAACGACTTTCTGTTAAATACTTTGATAAAATACGAAAACATTTGACCCATGAACCACAAAAGGGTTTGAACTGTGCTAGTCCACTCACACGCGTCTTTTATAGGACAGTACTATAAATGTGTTCTCTCTTATGATTTTCTTAGTAGCATTTTCTTTTCTCTAGCTTACTTTAAGAATACAGCATCCAACATATATAACACACAAAACGTGTTAACTGTTTATTTTATTGGTAAGGCTTCTGGTCAACAGCAGGCTATTAGTAGTTAAGTTCTGGGGGAGTCCAAGGTTGTATATGGATTTTTGACTGTGTGTGGGGGGGAAGGCAGTGGCCTTATCCCCGTGTTGTTCAAGGGTCAACTGGATACTATTTCTTCCACATTTCCTGAACATAAGAAAACGAGATAAAGTTAATTTGGTATGATCTTTTTATTAGGCCTATGCTGATTTCTAAGGACTACTACTTTCTTTTCTAAATGTTTAAAATCATCCTATTAATCCCATACAAAACCTTATTCAGTACCAATGATAAACAGAATCTCTAACTTTTCCAGTCTGCTGTTACTACCCTGTTCTGTTAACGCCTTAGATTTCTGATCGCAGTTCATCATCCAATACATCAATTTTAAGCATCCCAAAATGTACTTTTTGGGGGCCAGTAGGTAAAATCATTTATCAATAGTCCATGTTCTCTTACAAACTAAGTACATGTGTTACCTCTGTAATTTCATTTTATTCATCTTTATTCTTCAGATGATTTTCTTTGACAGGGAGGAACCTGACATTCAGCAGGTTTTCGGAGTGTATTATCTGTGGGTTTTATACCAGTGACCCTAAGTAGTAGGCCTCAGCCCCCTGTGCTTCTCTGGCTAGCTTACCGTTGTGAGGCTCTTGGTAACCTTTCACATGCCTCAGCTTACAAATGCTCTTCTTTGAAGTCACGAGTTTAGATCTGAATCCAGACCATACTCTGTGCTGTCTTCCGACAGCAAAAGACAAATAAGAAGGAGGGGGGTGATAGTTAAAAGGTATGAAGTTTCTTTCTGAGGCGATGAAATGTCCTAAAATCGACTGTGGTTATGGTTGCACACTGTGAATAAACTAAAAACCACGGAACTGTGTGAGTTACCTCAATAATGCTACTTAAAAGAATAGGGAGGAGAGAAGCAAGGAAACAGAAAGCAACTTACAGTCTTTCTGAGATGAAAGGCAACCTAGACCCACTCTTCTTCCCTCTCAGAAGACAACACTGTCACCTGTATTATGGGTGGTGGCGGGATGCGGGGGGCCGGCGGGGGGCACCAATGGCCTTCCCACATCTGCTAACCACTGTACTCATCTGCTTATGCTGATCCTTCTGGATTCCACTCACTGTCTGGCTTTCTCAGGAACTCAACATGTCTATTTTCTCACCTCCTTCTCTAGTCAACTCCGTCTCACTTGTTTTTCCCCCAATCAGGTTTTAAATATGACCAGAATCATTAACAAAATCAAATAAGCTCCCCTTTCACCAACCACACAGAACCTTCCCGGCTACTGCCCACCCGTAATTAAGCCTCTAAAAAGCATCTACCTGTGAGTGCTACAGTCCACATCTCCTTCCTAGTCACTTCCAGCCCAATCCCACGTGGCTTCTCCACTGAGTACATTACAGCTTTTAGCCAGTCACCAATGGCCCGCCTGCCAGGAAACACAATTCTCAGTCTTTAGTACATGTCAGCTCTTGGCAGCATTTAAAGGTGTTGATTACACCCTTCTTTTAAAACTGCTCCTCCCCTGTCCTCTGTGACTCACCACCACCCTAATTTTTCCTGCCTGTCTCCCTGGTCGCTCCTTCTTGGCTCGTCCCTCTTGAAGAGGCCATTTAAATATTGGGAATTCCTCAAGGCAGGGTACAAGGCCTCTTCTTCTCGTTCTATCATCTCTCCCCCGGTGATTGTCATCTACACCCACAGCTTTAATTAACACCTAAATGCAGATGCCTCACAGATTCCTATCTCTAATCCAGTTCTCTTACTAGTACATTCCGCAGCCTACTTGAAATGTCTCCGCTTGAATGTCTTGAGGTACCACAAACCCAATGCTACCAAAAACAGAACTCCTGATCTTGCCCTGATGCCTGACACATTTTTCTCTTGTTCTCTATTTCAGGGGATGATACCACTCCCGCTGCTCTTGTGAATGTCAGAAACTCAGAAGCCATCTTCAACCCTTTCCTCTTTCTCACCCCATCCCAATACCTAATTCAACACCGTGTCTCCCCAGTCCATCCATTTATCCCCGTACCACCACCACCCACATCAGAGTTCCCATAATTCTTGCCTGGACTATAGTTTACTGACTAATTTTCTTGAATTCCTTATAATCCATTCTCCGTATCACAACTAGAATGATCCTTTTTTTTTTTTTTAAACTCTATTTATTTAATTTGAGAGAGAGAGAGAGAGCGCACGAGTTGGGTAGGGACAGAGGGAGAGAGGGAGAGACAATTTTAAACAGGCTCCGTGTTGTCAGCACAGAGCTCAACGCAGGGCTTGAACTCACAGACCGTGAGATCATGACCTGAATTGAGATCAAGAGTCAGATGTTTAACTGACTGAGCCACCAGGGCGCCCCTAGAACGATCCTTTCTTAGCACAAATAAGATTGTCATTACCTTTGCTTCAAATGCTCCAATTACCTACTGCTCTCGGGATGGAGAAAATTTCTTAACTTGGCCTGTAAAACCCTGCATGGTCTGACCCCATCTTACCTTACCCTGGGCTACAATTTCTCCCCCACTATCTCTACGTCAATACTCTGGTCACACCGGAATTCTTTCAGGATCCCTGCGCATGTGGTCTGCCAGGCCCATGCCCTGCCCCCACCTCCCGGCCACCTCACATTCTTCCTTCATTGCTCAACTCAATGCTCGCTTCCTCAGAGGTGATCTTTCTAGGTAAATTCCATCATACATTCACCACCACCACGTACTTCTTTTCTCACGGTTGCATGTAATTCTGCTTTTCCTTGTGATTTCTAATTAACATGTTTTCTTCTGCTCTGTCAGGAGCCCAGTGCTTGCAAGTGTGCTATACACGGTCGATGAATGGCTCAACATCTGCATCATGATCATCGGGATGTAAAAAAAATCCAAATGAAAACCGAACATAGGGAAATATGATGTTATCACACCATGAAGCCAACGAATTCCTAAGACATAGTGCATCCAAGAAAGGTAATCTACCTGACAGAGCTACATCAGTGAGCAATGAACATAAATCCCTGTGCCATCACAGAGAACAATCTGGAAGAAGACACCCCAAACTGAGTATAGTCTGCCTATGGCAACAGGTAAGAAGAATATATATATATATATATATATATATATTTAAAGTTTATTTATTTTGACACAGAGAGAGAGAGAGAGAGAGAGAGAGAGAGAGATATCAAGGGAGAGAGTGCGCACACATGTGTGAGAGCAGGGGTGGGGCAGAGAGAGGGAGAGAGAATCCCAAGCAGGCTCTGTGCTGTCAGCGTAGAGACTGACTCGGGGCTCGATCTCACAAACTGTGAGATCACAACCTGAGCTGAGATCAAGAGTTGGATGCTTACCCAACTGAGCACCCCAAGGAGAATATTTTCACTTTTCACTTGCTCTATTTCAGATCTGTATATTTTACAATTCACATTTTATTTTTTTTTAAAGGAGCAAAAAAAATAAAGGGAATGAGATAAATAGATCAAAGTGCTTACTACACTGGTGCTGATTTATCTTCTTTAAAAAAAATTTTTTTTAATGTTTATGTGTATTTGAGAGAGGGAGAGAGAGTGTGAGCAGAGGAGGGGCAGAGAGATGGAGACAAAGGATCTAAAGTGGGCTCTGTGCTGACGCGGTGAGCCAAATGTGGGGCTTAACTCCATAAACCGTGAGGTTGAAACACGACCTGAGCCGAAGTCGGACACCCAACCGACTGAGCTACCCAGGTGCTCCTGATTTATCTTATCTCTGCTTCTGTTCACTTTTTTCACTCCTCCCCAGAAGATATCCCCTCTGAATTTCTAAAACTTCAAACAAATACTAGTATTACATATGTAAGTAGTTTACATATGTAAGTAGTAACTAATCACACCTTGAAAATCAACAGGGCCACAAACAATGCCAAATGAAAAGCTAAAGACTGGAATGAGTCTAACAATAAAAGGCTAACTTGAACTCATCAGAAACAGAGAGTGGCACTGGGGACAGGAGACTTCCAAACCTGGGCATATCGTGCTCTCTCTGTATCTGAACATCTAGCTTCACTCCTGCCATATTGAGATAAGACTTCATAATGAGGAAATCCATGGTTAGTTAGCATCTACAGAAGATAATCAGCAGCATGATATGAAAAAACTAAACCTCATCAACCTTGTTATTTACTAGCAGTCCTGATAAATGAGAGATTAGGTGCATATTTCAATTGAGGACTTTTAATTTTATGCATATTTCAACTGTTTCTGTGATGTCTGTTCCATATGACATGGATAATTGTAAGCTGATTAAACTACAACTTAAAAAAAAAAAAAGAAGAAGAAGAAACCTGTCCAAATTTTACTAAAACATGATCAGAAAACCTTAAGAAGTATTTCACCTGAAAAGGTGATGTGGCGGGTGTTTACTGAATGAAGATACAAGAGAGAACAGATACCCTCGCCTGTTCTTGTGTAGATTTGGCTTGGTTCCCTTCATCAGCATTCACAGTGGTGACCCCGCCTAGCCCCCCCATCTCTGACCTGCTTGCATTAAGTCAACATGTTCTCTGCCTCTCTGACCACATCCTCCTTACCTGCACCTCCTTGTCCGTCCCTTCACACCTCATGAGTAAGCTACTCACACCTGCGTTTCTCCAAGCCCTATACCCTTTCAAACTGCTGAGATCATCATGTCACCTAAGCCACTGGGCTCCTTAATGACCACGTGGCCTATCCTGCTAAGACTGCATGTTTTAGTGCTGCCCGTGCCCACAGCTCCAGGTCTCTTGCCCCCCTAAACGTTGGATGTTCTTCACTGGAACTTTCTCTATTTCAGCAACCAGGGTTCTGAGCACTGTAGAGAAAGGGCCGGAACCTGCGGACACTTGGTTTGCCGAAGTTCATGCTGTTCAATTGCCTTCAATCCAGTCAGAAACATTTCTACAAACTGGATTATTTCTAACCAGTAACTCCTAGCAGCAGATGTTTCAAAACTGCTCTACTTTCCTCAAGAGACTTCAGTCTTTCTCTCTGCTCCCTATCTGAACATCTAGCTTCACACCTTCCATGCTGAGATAAGACTTCATCATGAAAACATCCCTGACTTCCTCCATCCATCTTGATGTATTTCTGCCATGCTCCATCTCAACTCTGGACACACACCATAATCACTTGGGGCCTTGAAAAAAGATGCCCCATCCCCCCGAGAGACTTACTAATGACAAAAGGAAAAATAGTACTTTCACATGCAGACACCGTCATACATGAGATCAAAGTAAATGGCAACGAGACCATTGAGCTCATAGCCTCCTGAGGAGGCGCTGCAAAGGGTACAGCATTCTGTGATTTTCTTGCCAAAAAGGCCTCACCTGCATTGAATCATAAGGAAACATCGGCCAAACCCAAACAAAGAGACAGTCTACAAAATAACTGGCCAGTACTTTTCAGAAGTGTCAAGGTCACAGAAGTCGACAGAAGACTGAGACACTGTTCCAGATTAAAGGAGAGCAAGGAGACGTCACAACTAAATGCAAAGTGACATCCTGAACTGCATCCTGGTCCAGAAAAAGGACATGAGTAGGACAACTGATGGAATTTGAAAAAGATCCATGGATTAGTTAATAGTATCCTATAAACGTCAGTTTCCGGATTCTGATCATTAGACTGTGGTTATGTAAAATGTTAACATTTAGGGAGGCTGGGTGAAAGGCAGTCTCTCTGCAATCATTTTGTAAGAATAAAAAGTTCATCTACTCTCTTATTTTGCTTTTTCTTCACAGGTGAGAGGCATCTCTCCTTAGTTCCAAGGCTGATGGCTCAATATATGTGTGCTGGAGAAAAGGCCCCTAAACAGAGAGTCTGGTCTTTCCTCAAGTCCCCCCATGTGCCATTTTGCCAGTTGTGTGGCCTTGTGGAAGGTGTAGATTCCATACCTTCAGACCTGAGACTCCAAATAAAGGTCCTCCCTATTCTCTACTGCCCTCTCCTCTCCTCACCTTCCTGCCCTGATATCTTTGTGTCTCCTCAAGTGACCCTGAATGCTCACACTACTCCTCTCCACCCTCGGAACCCCCCCATTCACAAAGCCTTCCCTCACTTCCCCCTCTCGTCCTCTGATGCCACAGCAGTTGCTACGCTGTTTCGGCCCCTGGCCTTGTAGCCTTAGATCTTCTCCTCTCTACCTCGCATTTCCCTAACTTACCCTCGGGCTATGGAAAGGGCTTGCTTACACTTTTTTATCCCCTCCCCTCTCCAATGTCTGAGATGGTGACTTACACGTGGCCTGACTTCATGATTTTGTTAACTGACTAAACCAAGCCTTTTAGTTAGTCGAACTCGGTGTTGTGGGACACAGATGTTACCCTTGGGTGTCCACTGAGCATCACATTAAGTTTCATGGGCACAGACTACTAACAGCAGCCAATTGTTTTACAAATACATGGTCATGAAGAAAACCATGCGGAACAATTAGCACCCCTCATGACCAGCCACTCACGTGACTGGAAAACGATGTGGATCATGCCTCACTAATCGTGCTGCTGCCCTGTCTGGGTGAGAAGCACAGAACTGTAAGTTCTTAGTTGTTTTCTTGAGGCTTTTGAGCCACACACAGTGGGAATTTGGGGATACCCCACAGAGCAGAGTCACAGGGACAAGAGTCCGGGGCTTGGTAAAGCTTCTTGGAATCAAGGCTCCAAGGTGAGAAGCCTTGCTGCTAACTGCCAGAGGTGAGGCATATTAATCCTATGCCAGAAGCCTCGCTGACTTCCACCTACAGCTTACTGGTAACAACTTCATTTCCAATTAGTATCTTCAAGAAATATTTTAAAATTTAACAATGTAAGTTACAGGATCAACCTAAAGCAGTAACCACCAACACTCCGAAGTTCACCTCCCACACTCACTTCACTAGTAACGATATCAGATCCATACCTCTTTCCCTCCCAGCGTGAGGACACAGGAACTACTTCAAATTTTTCAGTGTAGTATCCATATGATAACCTCTCCAATTAGAACTAAGGCTGGGAGCCTCTGCACCACCTGGTTTCCCATTAAAAAAATACAGTGAAGTGGCAAAATAATTGGCAAGCCAAACATTGGTGAAAATGGCCTATCTCAAGACCACCACCAACTCAGAAGGTTTCGTGTGAAATCTCTTGCCTTAGCCCAATGTTCCCACAGCACCCATCACTGTACTATTTTACTGTCATTAGGGGCAACCACTAGGCACAAAGTAGTGATACAAAAATACCATTTTAGAAGAGGAGAGACTCACTCACTCATTAGTGCTTGCAGACCATGTCCCTAAAGTGCTCATGTCCCTTTTCACCCTCCTCGTTTGGACCCAGGCCCAAATACTCAGTAGATCTCAAAGTGGCCTCACAGCAGGAATGCGAGGTGACAAGGTAGCTACTCATAGGTGCAGGCACAGGGTTGTATCTGGTGGGGTGTAAGACTGGGTCTGTCCGCTCTCTTACCCCCAGTTTTTAATACTGTTACTAGGTAAGCCTAATGTTAAGATACAAAGCACACTGAAAAATAAACACAGCTAAAGTAGTATGTTTAAAGTACAGATATGCCTGATTGCAAAATTAAAAGGTAAAAAACCCTTTAAAAAAAGATATTCTACTTCATAACGATAATTAAGTTAAAATGGTCCAATATGTTTTCCCTCCTACCAGAGGCAAAGACTTCTAAAAGATACACTGGGGGGGGGGGGGGGGGGGGTGGAAAATAAAATGAAACAACACACTAGATGGCAATTTGGCAAAATGTAGCAGAAAGTTTTAAAAGGTGCAATCTCTATGAATCCCACATTACACCTCTAGGAATCTATCCAAGGGAAATAGAGAATTATGCAAAGATGTAAGTATAAGCAGTGTGATTTACAATAGCAAAGAATTAGAAAAGTTATCCCACTGACCCGGTTAAATTATAATGTACCCATAAAACAGAAGACCATGGCAAGCTTTAAAAATAAGTAGATCTCTACTGACATGCAAAGATGTTAACATTAAAATGAAAACATAAACCGGGTTACAGAACAGTATGATCCCACATTCATTTACTTATTTGCCCCAGAGACAGAGTGAGAGGGAGGACACTAGAACAAGAATGAGAATCTAGAAGGATATCCCACCATGTCAACACTAGTTATTTCATGTAGTAGTGGAATTAGGAGGATAAAGCTCCTAAAGACAAAGATACACATATGGAAATCAATCACAACTATCAGACATAACGAAAGGAGCACAGCTCTCTCAGACACGTGCACCCCCATGTTACCCACAGAGTGTTTCAGAAAAGAGAAAACAGAAGGTGCCGATGTCAGCCTCCTCTTGCCCCACCAAATGATTTCAAATGAACAGGACTGTGGCAGATAGATGCTAAAGTAAGGAGAAAGAATCTGATGACTAAGGTTGTGAGCCATGAATACAAAGGCAACATTTCTTTTCCTTTTCTTTTCTTTTCTTTCTTTCTTTCTTTCTTTCTTTCTTTCTTTCTTTCTTTCTTTCTTTCTTCTTTCTTTTTCTTTTCTTTTCTTTCTTTCTTTTTCTTTCTCTTTTTCTTTTTCTTTCTTTTTCTTTCTTTCTTTCTTTCTCTTTCGTCCTCTCTTCCGTTCTCTCTCTCTCTCTCTCTCTCTTTCTAAAGATTTTATTTTTAAGTAAACTTTACGCCCAATGTGGAGCTCAAACTTACAGCCCTGAGACCAAGAGTCGCATGTTCCACTGACTGAGCCAGCCAGGCACCCCAAGGCAACATTTCTTAAACCAGTCAGTCAGGAGGAGAGGGACCAATCCTCTCAGAGAAAATGAATCATGAAATGAACTGTTAAGTTTGAGTGATGCTGCAGTATGCAGTCAGAGCACCTTAAGTGTTGAAACAGACATCAGCAATCCTCCAAGTAAGTGGCTTTTAAATCCTTTTGGGCCACTGATACTCTGTTCTCTACTCTGTCCATAATCATTTTTTCAAAATAAAAATCTTACGTAGAATCCCAATATACAAATGAGGATAAAGGAAAACTAAAAAAATGTACAAAGGGAGGAGCGCCTGACACCAGAGCCTGTTTCTCGATCTCGAGCACACACCCTTGGAACGTCAGGCTTAAAAGCAAACACACACACAAAGCACACATTTCCACCTGCCCCCACTTCTAACCACACTAAAACTCCCTGCTATAATCTGTCTCATTAGAAGTATCAAGCTCCTCTAGAGAAGCAGGTAGCAAACTTTTTGTGGGTCATATAGTCTCTGTCACAACTACTCAACTCTGCCGCTGCAGCAGGAAAGCAGCCAGACCGTGTCAATGGATGGGCATGTGTTTAATACTGCTACTTTATTTATTAAACCAGGTAAGGGGCCATCCTGGGCTGTAGTTATTGACTCATGCTCTGGAAAATATCTGGTGGGTAGAAAATAGGCCAAAGGGCACTTGACCCTAGAGTTGGCTACAGGCAAGCACCACATCCTCTCAATTCTCCCTCAGAAATCTAGTCTCCTATCTCAATCCTCCTTATCCTTTCACGTTCCCTCTCGCCGGAGTACTCTTACGAAGTGCATCTTCTGCCATTACGTCCGTCTTCTCCAACACACTTCCCGTCTCGCCCCATCTCTGACTGAAACGCAGCTGGTGGGAATGGGAAGTGGTACGGCAACTCTGGAAAAGAGTTTGGCGGATTCTTGCAAAACCAAACGTAACGGTTACCTTATGACTCTTGTACTCTTGGGCACTTATCCCAGAGGAATGAAAACCTATGTTCACACAAAACCCGTACAAAAATGTTCACAGCTTTATCTGTAACAGCCAAAGACTGGAAACAGTCTAGATGTCCCTCAATGGGTGAATGACTAAACGCACTGGGGTATATCCACAGAATGGACTGAAACTCAACAATCCGGAGGCATTACTGTTACTCAAAACTACCTGCATTGATCTCGTGGGAATTAAGCTGAATGGAAAAAAGCCAGTCTCAAAAGGTTATATACACTGCATGATTCTATTTATAAAATATTCTTGAAATAACAAGATCACAGATTTGTGGTTGCCAGCAAGGGTTAGGGAAAGGGGGAGAGGAGATGGGTGTGGCTATAAAGGGGTAGCAAGGGGGGCCACTGCGGTGATGGAACAGTTCTGTGTCTCGATTGTGGTGGTGGTTACAAAATAACCACATAGCTACACAGACAAAATTGGTGAAATGTGAACTAGGCCTGTGGACCCCACCAATGTCAATGTCCTGGTCCTGATACTGGACACAGTCATGTGCCATGTTACCACTGGGGGAAACTAGAAGAAAGGCACATGGCATCACCCCGTATACGTTTTTGCAACTTTCGTAAATAAGTAATTATTTAAAAATAAATTTAAAACAGAGCAAAACAACGACAACAAAGATTTCTCCAGCTCCCTCGGTATATCTTTAGGTTGTACAAAAGGCCTTTTTCAAACCACCACAACCTACATCTGTAGCCTCACTTCCCACCACAATCCTCTATCCAGTCCCCCCTATCATGTCACCCTGAACTTGCAACCATGTTCTGGACATTCCATTCCCTCTCACACTTTGCCTGGCAACGCCCTAAAATCCAGTTCAAATACCACTTCAAACCTAACTTTCTACACGTACCTCTCCCTGACAGAGGCCATAACTGCTTTATCCCCTTGGTTCCCACAGAACTTCATTCCTACCTCCAAGCCTCTGTATACTATAATATTTATATACCTATTTCATCTGGTAGATTATAAACTCCTTAAGAATGGGGATAAAATTTGATCCATGTGCCCATCTATCTGCCCACATATATGAGGGCACTAAAATGTCTGTGGATTCAATCAAGTTGGGAATCATCTTTTGCAGAAGATGACAATGGAGGTAATGAAGTCACCTTTTGCCAGAGACTGTCCTTCCAACCACTGTGCACATGAAACTTGGCATAAGGAAACATAATTCAGATGGGAATCATTGTTTATAAAGCATTCTTTTTTAGAAACAATTTTGAAATGATCTATTAAGCAGAATTTTCCATGCTTCTGTTCACCATTAGTTTATATAATCGAGTTTATTATAATTTACATGTGACTAGTTTTTATTGAGAAATGTCTCAAAAGAGCCCAGATTTTTGGGGGACTGGGGAGGGAGGCTTAAATAGTTTATTATTTTGTCTTATATTTTTATATTTTTGCATTTCTTTATACCCATTTTAGCAAAAAAAAAAAAAAAAATCATTTAGCAAACCAGAGTCTTCTAAACACGTAGCAATCTATATTTAATACCTTAAATAGCAATTCATTCTCAAAAAGGGATCTATTAAATGACCTCATTGAAAAACAGTAAGTTCTTAAAGCAAAGTAAATTAAGATAAAGGATGAGATGAAATCTAAAAGTAAACTGAAACATGTTGATGCCATTGATAAAAGCAATTCTATTTTCACAGTAATTCTTGTGTTAATTAAAAAAAAACAAACTCCTATAAACACACACACACACACATGCACCTCTCTACTAAAGAAAATGTCTGAGTCTTCTAAGCGGAAAGATCATGGGCTAAGAATAACCTATTAATAACCTTATGGTGTCAAAGATTACTCTAAACAAGTTTAGTAACCATGAGTCACTATTAAATGGCCATGCTAGGAAAGGCTACTCCCTCTGCCCCTCTTAAATATGCCAACATAGAGCAAACTTATTCCTCTCATGAAATGAGTGAATATAGCTATTCAACACCGTGAACACATGCATTCACAGCGATGAAGGGGCCCAAGTATAAGCTGAACGAGGCAGTCATACCTTCTTTATATAGCATGCCGTGGGCAAAGAGCATGTAAATAGTCATTACATACACAGATTTATGTGGCTGTTAGCAATGAAAGAAAAAATTCCACTCCATCCCACTCCACCCCCATGCCCTAGTTCCCTAAAAATAAGGATGGTAAGATAAACCATTTTTTTCCTAAAGGTATAAGGAGAGTAGTTTTTAAATTCTTTTAAAAAGGTGTGACACGGGTCCTAAGGGATTAATCTATTTGTATTATACACAATTCATAATATGGCAACTGTGTACATATTATAAAATACCAACACGTTACAAATAGGGGAATAAGCACTCAAATGTTGTATTTATCATTTTGTCCACAAGATCACAAGAAATGAATGAGAAAATGCACATGGATGTAATGAGTAAATCAGAAACAGGCATAATTTCACAATGGGTTTGGCAGAACTGGGAGTGAATTCCATCTCTGACTCCAATACAATGGGTTGTATTAGAAACAATAGCTTTCTTCATGTGGATCATGAGAATAACAACAGGAAACTGCTCTACCTCGAAATAAGATGGATGCCTATTCTTACGAAGGCACGTTGCAAAATACAGTGCTGTATGCACATAAGGATGTGTCAACCATGAAAGCCTGTATTCCTTTTACAAGAACTAAGTGGGCTCTTAGCCCACACCAAATACATACCCTTTCCCATTCCTTAGGAGACAGAAATCTGCTATCTCATAAGGAAGACAATTTCCACCTATTATTTTTCCTCACGGCAAGATGAAATTGGACTCCCTGTTTTACTTCCACTTACAGGTCTTAGTTCTATCTCCTGCGACCATCTAGAACCTTCCCTTTCCTCATACGAGATATTCCCTTAAAAACATTTTACTAAGAGCCTAGGGCCCACATTTTATTCTTTCTCTACTTCACATCTCCAGTTCATTCGATTATTCCTCATGGCAGAGTTCTCAATTTCTGTGTCAGCTGGTCACTCCTCTCTCAACACATTCTAGTTTCTCTACATTTTCAAGTAAGGATTTGTCTACTCAGAGCAGATGATCACTTTGAATTTAAACAGTGTATTTCTATTATTGCCACCTAGGCTTTCAACAGTCTTTCTGGGTATTCTATGACATGATCTATTCTCAGGGCAAACATATGTGGTTTGTAAGCCAACTCTATCTCAGTTGGTCCATGGATAGTCTTTTCTTACTCTTTACTGACTTATAACTGACATGCAACAAACCACAAAGATTTAAAGTGTACAATTTGGTAAGTTTGGACTTACGTATACACCCATGAAACCATCAAGACAGTAAACATATCCATCACCACTAAGATTCCTCTGTAGTCCCATACTTTGCCAACCTCACTCTAACCCTCCACATCCCTGCCAATCCCAAAGCAACCACTGATCTGCTTTCTGTCATTATGGCTATCCATAGAGTATTGTATAAATAGAAGCATACATTATGTACTCTTTATAGTCTGGTTTCTTTCACTCGACCTCATTATTTTGAGATTTGTTCATGTTGCTGTGTACAGCAACAGTTCCTTCTTTTTTGTTGCTGAGTAGTATTCCATTGTATGGAAGCACCACAACTGGTTTATTTACACACCTAGGCTGTTTCCTGTTTTAGACTATTACAGATAACGTCGCTATGAACAGTTAGACACAAGTCTTTGTGTGGACATAGATTTCTTGTTCTCTTGCGTAAATACCTACGAACGGGATGGCTAGATGTAAGTTTAGCTTTTTAAGAAACCGTCAAACTGCTTTCAGAAGTGGTTTATCATCTTACATTCTCACCACTTCCAGATGTTCTACATAATAATCTACATTTGCTACAGCCCAAGTTTTCAATTTTTGCCATTTTAATAGGTGTGTAGTGGCATCTTCTCATGGTTTTACTTTGCAATTCCCTAATGATAAACATCTTTTCAAGTGCTTATCTGAAATCTGTATATTTTCTTTGATGAAGTGTATATTCAGATTTCTTGCCTGGTTTTTACTGGATTGTTTGTTTCCATATTGTTAAGTTTTCAGAGTTCTTTACATATTCCGGATGCAATCTTTCATCAGATATATGCTTTGCAAAGATCTTCCACCATTCTGTGGCTTTTCAGTCTTTTAACAGTGTCCTTTGAAGAGCAAAAAGTTTTCATGTTGATAAATTTCAATTTATTTTTTCTTTTAATAGAGTATGCTTTTGGTGTCACATCTAAGAATGCTGTGCCTAGCTCAAGGTCACAAAGATTTTGTTTTCGTTTAGAAGCTTTATGGTTTTAGGTTTTACATTTAGTTGTGTGATCCATCTTGAGTTAATTTTTGTATATGGCATAGGTTATGGGTTCAACATTTTTTTGCATATGTGGCTATCAAATTGTTTCAGTACCAACTGTTGAAACAACAACCCTTTCTCCATTGAACTGCATTTGCTCCTTTGTCAAAAACTTTCCATATGTGTAGATTTATTTCTAGATCCTGTTCTGCTTCCCTGTCCTATTTGTCTATGTTGATGCTACACTATTTTGATTATTGTATCTTTAGAATTATTGGTATTAGATGGTGTGAACCTTCCAACTTTGTTTTTGTTCCAACTTGTTTTGATTATTCGAAGTCCTTTACTTTCCACACAAATTTTAGAACCAGGCTGCCAATTTCTATAAAAAGCCTGTTAGGATTGCAATGAATCTATAAATCAATTTGGGAAGAACTGACATTTTAACAATACTGAGGCTTCCATGAACAAGGTATATATCTCTCACTTATTTAGGTCTTTCAACTCTTAGCAATATACTGTAGTTTTCAAATGCACAGATCTTTCATTTGATTTGTAAGATTATCCCTAGTGTTTCATATTTTTGATACTACTCCAAATGATTTTTTTCATTTTGATTTTGTAACCTGTAACTTTGCTGAACTTATGTATTAGTTCTACTAGCATTTTTGTAAATTCCTTCAGCTTTTCTAGGTTGTGTCATCCATACATAAAGACAGTTTTACTTCTTCCTTTCCATGCTTTTTATTTTTTTCTTACCTGACTTACAGGCTAAAAACTCCAAGCACAAAGTTAAACAGAAGTGGTACTTTTATTTAACAGAAACTAAACAGACATCCTGTTTTCTTTTTTTACTCCTTTCTTATTTTTGATCTTAGACATACATGATTCAGCCTTTCGCCATTATATGTAGTGCTAGCTGGAGGGTTTTCGTGGATGCCCTTTGTAGACTGTGGAATTTCTATTCCTAATTCGCTGAGAGTTTTATCAGGATCAGAGGCTGGTTTTTTTGTTTTTCCCTCTTCCTCTTTTTCTTTCTTTTCATGTACTGACATGAGTTTGTCAATACAATGAATTACACTGATTGGTTTTTGAATGTTAAACCAGCCATGGGTTCTGGAAATAATACATCGCCTGGTCATGATGCATTGTCCTACTATTAGATTCAATTTGCTAAAATTTAGTTTATAATTTATGCATCTATGCTCATAAGGGATATTAGTCTATAGTTTTCTTGTAATGTCTTTGCCTTTGGTATCAGGATAATCCTGGCCTCACAGAATGAGTTAAGAACTATTTCTTCTTAACTTTTCTAAAAAAGTTTGTGCAGAAATTGTGTCATTTCCTCTTTAAATGTTTGGTAGAGATCGTTAGTGAAACCATCTGTGCCTAGATTTTTCTTTGTGAGAAAACTGTTAACTAAATTTTGAATTATTTTAATGTGGATATACGGCTACTAAAGTTACACACTTTTTTCTTGAGTGAGTTTCAGGATGCTGTGTCTTTCAAAAAATTTGCCCATTTCATCTAGTTGTCAAATTTATTGGTATAACGATGCTCAACTCACAATATCCTTTTATTACCCTTTTAATATCTGTAGAATCTGTAGTGATGTCAACTCTTTTGTTCCACATACTGGTCATTTGTCTTTTCTCCTGATCAGTCCTAGCTAGAGTTTACAAATTTTATTCACCTCAAAGAACCAGTTTTGGTTCTGATTGTTTTGTTTGGTTTTGGTTTTCCTGATTTTTATTTGACAGATTTCTGCTTTGATCTTTATTTCTTGATGTTTAATTTGCTTTTTTTTTTCTAGTGTCTTAAGGTAAACACTAAGACTTTTCTTCTCTTCTAGTATTTGCACTTAGTGCTATAAAATTTCCCCAAGTAATGCTTTAGCAACATCACACTGATTCAGATGTTGTGTTATTTTTATTTCACTCAAATAATTTTCTAATTTCTCTGATCCATGCATTATTCAGAAGTATGATGTTTAGTTTCCAAATATTTAGGAATTTTTCCCAGGCTCTGTTATCGATGTCTAATTTAATTCTATTGTAGTCACAGAACATATGTTATGTAAATTTATCTTTTTAAAGTATTGGACCTTCTTTTAAGGCCCAAAATATAGTCTACATTTACTAACAATGTGTCATATGTCAAAAGGGTGTAGGAGTGTTCTGCTGTTGTTGGATACAGTGTTCTATAAATATCAATTAGGTCAAATTGGTTGACAGTATCATTCTGGCCTACTAGAAGATCCTTGCTGATTTTCTGTTTTGTTCTATCAATTATTGAGATTGGGGCACTAAAATCTCCAATTATAATTGTGGATTTGACAGTTTCATCTTGCAGTTTTATCAGTTTTTGCTTTGTTTTATTTTGCTTTAAGGCTCTGTTACCAGGTGCATAAATATTTAGGATTGTTATGTCCCTTGGATTAGTTGAACTCTATTTTATCATGAAATGATTTTATCCCTGGTGATATTCATTGCTCTAAAATCTACTTGTGTCTGATATTAATAGAGGCACTCCAGCTTTCTTTTCACAAGTATTAGCATGGTATATCTTTTTTCATCTTTGTAATCTAAATGTGTCATTATCTTTAAAGTTCATTTCACATAGGCACATAAAGTTAGGGCTTTTTCATTCAATCTGATGATCTCTGCCTTTTAACTAGGTTATTCAGCCCATTTATATTTAATGTGATTATTGATATGGTACATCTGAGTCTATCAACTTACTGTTTGTTTTCCATTTGTCCCATCTGTTCTTTAATCTTTTCCTCTTTTTCTGCCTTTTTTTGGCTTAATCAAATATTTTATTTTCTCCTTTGGAATCTAGTCTGTTGTATTGTTGTTGTTGTTTTTTAAGATTCTAGTACAAAGCTATACTTTGATCTGTACTGCATTTTATCAGTTAGGATCACGCCCTTCCTTCAAGCCTTACCCTACCGACCCTAACAGCTAACCCTCTGGTGCCTGATTCAGTTACCTATAGAGTT
The DNA here is from genome assembly GCF_024362965.1 of Panthera pardus. Taxonomy (NCBI): domain Eukaryota; kingdom Metazoa; phylum Chordata; class Mammalia; order Carnivora; family Felidae; genus Panthera; species Panthera pardus. The sequence goes on from NW_026526655.1 coordinate 8,884,230, forward strand.
TACTATCCTTCTACAATATTTGTAATTCACAGACTCTGCTAATAATCCCTTTAATTCTCTTCATATAAATCAGTAACAATAAATGTCACAGTTTAGAGTTGAGGACAGTATCTTACAACAGATCACTAGAACCCTGCCTAGAAGCTTAGAGTGATCCACTAATCATGTACTAGGTATAATTATTCATCCAATCATTAAAAATGTCCTCTGAGTATCCTGAACTAATTAATGAACATAAACCTATGTGGAAGATACTAGGCCCAACAGGGCAGATCTCCCAAGAAGGGTCATTTATCTCACTACTTCTGTGTGTGGTAGCTTTAAAGGGAATGTGATCCTTGGCCACCATCATAAAATCTATAAGATACCTGGCTATTATACCCTCTTATTGGTCACAAACTCAAAATACAAATTGTTACATACTCTCAGTAATACCTGTTTTATCCTATTAAGTAGGAATTAAGAGTTCAGAAGAGTCATAAGGTGACAGTATTTCAAGTTAACTCTGCTTTGTATTCCATTTTCAATAAATCCAAATAGTTATTGAGCTGTCTTTGGAAGGTTTATATTCTAACAGGAGGAAGAAAAAGTAAACAAACATCATTAGTATATTAAAAATGTTAAGTGCTACAAAGGAAAATAGAATAAGATCAAGGGGAACAGGAAAGCCAGGGAGGAGAGCTGCATTTTAAACAGGCGGTTGGGTGAAAAGTGACATTTGAGCAAAGATTTGAAGGTGATAAGGGAGTAAGCCAAGCAGAGAGCTGGGGGAAGAACATTCTAGGCAAAAGCAACAGCCAAATGCAAAGGCCTAAAGGCAAAAGCATGACTGAAGTATATCAGGAAAGGAAGTCGATGTGGGGGGAGCACTTGGAGAAAGGCCCATTGAAGCCCTGGGTCTGACTGTCCAGGGCAAGGGTCATTGTTTATTTTTTTGCTGAAGGGCAGATAGTAAATATTTTAAGCTTCGCAGGCCACATAAGGTCTCTGCTGCATATTCTTATTTGCTTTTTAAACCAACCCTTTAAAAATGTAAAGACCATTTTTTTTTTAATGTTTATTTTTGAGAAAGAGAGAGAGACAGGATATGAATGGAGGAGGGGCAGAGAGAGAGGGAGGCCACAGAATCTGAAGCAAGCTCCAGGTTCCCAGCTGTCGGCACAGAGCCCAATGCAGGGCTCGAACTCATGAACAGTGAGATCACGACCCGAGCTGAAGCTGGACACCCAACCGACTGAGACACCCAGGCGTCCCAGTAAAAATCATTCTTAGCTCACAAGCCTTACAAAAACAGGCCTAAGCAAAGATTTGGTCTGTAGAACTTAGTTCAGGTCCTTGTAAGGACTCTGACTTTTACTCTAAGGGAAATATTGTTTGACTCATGTTTTTTTTTTAATTTCGTTTTTATTTTTTAGAGAGAGAGAGAGAGTGCGCGCGCAACCAGGGGAAAGGGAGCAGAGAGAGAAAGAATCTTAAGCAGCCTCCATGCTCAGTGCAGAGCCCGATGCAAGGTTCAATCCCACAACCCTGGGATCATGACCTGAGCCAAAATCAACAGGTGGACACTTGACCAACTGAGCCACCCAGGTGTCCCATTTGAGTCATGTTTTGAAGGAACGAATACGGCCGTAGGGAGGCAAGAGACACCAGTTCAAAGGACACTATGGTATTTCAGAGCAGAAGACAAGGGGAGACCACACCAGAGTGTGTAGCAAAATGGGAGACATGGTTAGAGTCTGGCTTTTAAATCCCCCCAACCAAAGTGAATGGATTTGCTCATGAATTGGATTTGGGAAGTGTGAAAGGAGTCATGGATAACACAAGACTTTTGGCCTGAACAACAGGGACAGAAGGACCAAATTTCATTAACCATGCTTGGAAAGACTGTGAATGGATGTGTGAAGTGGGTGTTTTGCTTCCAAAGTAGAATTTATATTTCTTCAATCCGGCTACAACTTTGTGGCTCATTTATTTATTCTTCTAAAGCTTCAGAATAATTAATTACTTGTCAACTTACAAAAAGATCCTGCTCTGATTTGAATGAAATCACTTTAAGCTTAAACATTAATTTGAAAAGAAACGACATCTTAACTATATTCCATCTGATAGAGTGGACCAGGTATTCTTTGGTGCCTCTGAACAAGGTTTTATAGTTTTCTTCAAACAGGTTCTGCATCCTTCCTGATGAAAGTATTCTCAAACATCTTATTTGTTGTTGTTGTTATTGTAAATGAAATACTTGCTTAAAAAAACTACAATTTCTAGATAGTTTTGATTGGTATTTAGGGAGGCTATGGATTTAGCTGCCTTGTAAATAAACTCATTTTTACGTTGATTTGCTTGTGTTTTGTACAGATATATGAGAATGTCAATAATGTAATTCTCCCTGTTTATTTGCAATAGCTGTATTTTTTATTTCTAAACCATTTCTTCCTTCCTTCCTTCCTTCCTTTCTTTTTCTAAACCATTTCTTTATGCACTGGCTGGATTTCCAGAACAAGGCTAAATAAGTCATAGCAAGCACTCTGGTTTTATGGGACTACCTTCAAGCTTTCAGTCTTAAGTATGAGGTCAAAGTTGTTTTTCACGGTTTTTAATTTAGTGGTTAGATTTTCACCTTTCCATGTATTTTCAGGTCTCTGTTCCCTTTTTTGCCATTTGCATCAGTTGCTACTACCTTTTGAATGTTGATAACAAGGTGAATTGGGAAATTGCAGGGTTCTCCTCCCTCTTCTTAATCTATTTCAGAAAAAGTAATTTCTACAAGTTGCCTTTCAGAGTTGTCCCTTTCCACTGAAATGAAATTTATTTTTCATAAATTCAACTATTTTCCTTTGCTTTGTTTACCCTAATAGCAGGAGGTCTATTCTTGCTAAGGTTTAAAGAAATAGCTCTCAACCTTGGTGTTATGGATATCTGGGGCCAGGTAACTCCTTGTTGTGGGAGGCTGTCCCACGTTTAGCAGCATCTCTGGCCTTTCCTAACTAGATGCCAGTAGCAGCCTGTGCTCCAACACAGATTAAAACCAACAATGTCTTTAGACATTGCCAAATGTCCCACAGAAGGCAAACTGCCCCTGGTTGACAACCACTGGTTTAGTCAAGTAGATGATATGGATTCTAACGGAGACTAAGCATGCTTTCTATAACTTACAGGACTCACCTCCAGTGCCACCTCCTCATATAGCCCATCTAAGTTAGGACACTCCCCCTACCTGCTGCCACCCCCCACACACCCACACACCTTCAGTCGACTACCACAGATGTCAAAGCATTTACTCCTGTGGACCCTTGAGACCCTTTCAAGAGGCCCAGGAGGTCAGAACTGTTTTCAATCAATACAAACACATTTGCCTTTTTCTGCCGAATTGCCATTTGCACTGACAGTGCTGACCCTCTAGCCTGAGTCAAGGCGGGGACAACAAACTGTACCGGCCATCATTGCCATCTTCATCACCATGTACTCAGTTTAAAAAAAAAAAAAAAAAAAAAAAAAAAAAAATGCCATTTTGCTTAAGAATGTCATGGGAAAGCAGAAAAAAATATTCATTTTATTATATTTTGATATTTGAGTACACATCTTTTTAACATTTGGTGTGATAAATACAGGGGGTATACGTAAAACACCTTCTGCCCCTTATTAAAGTAAATGGGTTGTCTTAAGGAAAAGTAATTGTATGACAGAGCTACAAGCTGAATAAGCCACTTTTTTAATGGAACATCATTTTAACGTGAAAGAAAAACTGACGAATCATTCAGGCTTAGATATTTGGCAGACATTTTCTCAAAAATGAATGAAGTGAGAGCTTGTCACTTTAAGGAAAACACCCTATAGTATCTGCTGCCCAATTTGAATTCTGAAATCTGAATACAACATGCATAAGTCTGACCACTTCCCAGTACTTCCAGACTTTTCTGATGGGATTAGTGGTAATACTTAAAAATGTGAATTTTTGAAATTGTATAATGTGTCAATATTTGGAAGATGTGTATACATCAGTGATCCAACACTTTCTAAATGATCAATGCATGTTACAACATCATGCATGGATAAAAGATCTTTTCAGGGTGCCTGAGTGGCTCAGTCAAACATCTGACTTTGGCTTAGGTCATGATCCCACGGTTCCTGAGTTCGAGTCCCACAGTGGGTGAGCCCTGCTTCCGGTGAGCTCAAACCCAGCTTAGGGTGAGCCCTGCTTCTGTCTCCCACTCCCCCCTCTCTCTTTCTCTCCTGGAATTCTCCCTCTCTCTCTCTCTGCCCCTTGCTCACTTGCGCCCTCTCTCAAAAAAAAAAAAATCTTTTCAAAATGCAGAGTATGAAAAGTTTATTTATATACTCTCAGATTCTATTACAATCAAGGAGCTATCAATTGGGCTTTTTTCCTTTTTTATTAAAGATTTTTGTTTATTTATTTTGAGAGAGACAGAGACAGCACGTGTGGGGGAGGGGAAGAGACAGAGGGAGAGAGAGAATCCCAAGCAGGCTCTGTGCTGCCAGTTCAGAGCCTGAGGTGGGGCTTGAACTCATGAAACCGTGAGATCATGATCTGAGATGAAACCAAGAATCGTAAGCTTAACCAACTAGGCCACCCAGGTGCCCCAAGGAACTATCAATTGTTGAATTTTGGTGTGGCTATCAAAAATATTCAGAATTATCTGAAAGGCTATTAAAACACACCTCCTTTTTCCACCCATACATCTGTATAAGGCCAGACTTTATAACTTCAACCAAGGAACATATGACATCAGAGTGAATGCAAACACAAATATGAAAATCTAGCTATCATCTGTTATACCCAAATTTTTTAAAAAGTTTTATCATATCATAAACATTTATCTATTATCTTACAACGGGAATGCAAGAAACTCTAGAATTTCCATGAAAGATCTAAAGTTGAATTATAAAAAAATTTTACTAATTTTAGATTGCTTCTTTGGTTTTAAATATTTATTTGGGGGTGGGGGCAAGGGTTGAGAGAGACAGAGGGAGACAGAGGATCTGAAGCAGGCTCTGCACTGACAGCACAGAGCCCGATGCAGGGCTCAAACTCATGAACCATGAGATCATGACTTGAGCCCAAGTCAGATGCTTAACTGACTGAGCCACCCAGGCACTCCTAGATTGCTTCCAATGACAGAAAGATAGATTAATTCAATAGCCTGTAACAAATCTTAATCCCATGGGTGTGAACTTCGTTTTTTTTATAGGAACACAGGTAAACCACATCTTAAAAAGATGGTAGTAGTTAAGCAGTCTACTATTCAACCCAAGAGAGGAAACAACCTCCTAAAGTAAACAATAGGGTGGAAGTGGTCATTCCAGTCAAATACTCATTCAAGAGACAGCAGGTATCCAGCCCATGGTAGACAGGTACTGTGGAGGGCACAGGTGGGCCAGAAATAACACTGGAATCAAAGAGCTCATGTTCTAATAAGAGAGAAAAAATCCAACACAAATAAAATCATGTTCAAAGATGGAGGCAGTGCTGGCATTTCCAAAGGAGGTGACCAAAAGGTAGAGATTTGTTTTAGGGGGCAAGCATGAGGAAGCAAAGGGAGTATTCTGGGAAGCCATCTAGGAAAAAGAGAGGTATGGGGTGGTTCTGAAAGATGAATGGGGGCTGGGGTGAAAATCCAAGGGAGTGGACAAGACAAAGGCATTAAAAATGGTATAGCTGATCATTTGCTTTAGTTGCTCTAGTGGACAGAGGCAAGCTGAGATTGCTAGAGCTCACAGAATAGTGGGGAGAAGGGTTGAAAACTGCCTAGAAAAGCAGAGACCAGGTCATGAAGGGTCTTGTGTGCTATGTGAGGAGTCTGCACTGAAGGTTTAAAGCAGGGGAGATATTTTAGAAAGAGCATTAAGGAGGCTACTGCTAAGATCCATAAGAGAGGTCATGAGGATCTTCATCAAGTGGGAATGGCAGTCAGGATCAATTCCTAATCCCTTAGGAAGTAGGATTCATAGTATTTCACGAAGATGACATTTTAAAGAAGGAGGAGAAGGGGTGCCTGGGTGACTCAGTTGGTTTATCTGACTTCGGCTCAGGTCATGATCTCATGGTCTGTGAGTTCAAGTACCACATCGGACTCTGTGCTGACAGCTCAGAGCCTGGATCCTGCTTCAGATTCTGTGTCTCCCTCTCTCTCTGCCCATCCCCGGCTCGTGCTCTGTCTCTCTCTCTCTCAAAAATAAACAAACATAAAAAAAAAAAAAAAAAAAAGGAAGGAGACAGATCAGGATGAAAGCCAGGTTTTGGACTATGGTGACTGGACAGAGGGAGACACTTGTCATTGATACAAGGAACACAGAAAGGAAACTGGGAGAGATGCCACTCCAAGAAGACCACAGGTGGAAACACTGATCAGATAAACCACTTCAACAATGAACCCCCCTCCCCACCAAATTAAATAAATTTGAGAACCTGAAATGAAAAACCGAGAGAAAAGTGAGAAAGCGATCTGTTGGATGGCAGTATGGAAGAAAGTATGTGGTGTCTAGGCAGCAGCAAATGCCATTTGAGGACTCTATTTTAAAACCCCAAATAAACCCAAATTGGGATTTACTGATCTTTTAAAATCACTTCATAATCTGTCTTACATTTGCTCCTAATCAAAAGATTGAAAATATAACATAAAACCAAATGCATACCTTTTCTGCTTTTTTGTCAGAAATGTCTTGCTTTTCCAGAACAGCCATGCTCTCCTTCAGGTTCTTCACAATGTCTGCTGGGGATTTGTGAGACTTCCCAAATGGGAACGGCATGGCGGCAGCGACAGATGCCTCGCTGCGCTCTGCCTGCTTCACCTGGGGGCACAGCACAAGGCACAAGTGAGAAGAAGTGGGGTCAACAGAAGACATACTTTCTAAACCCTAATCTGGGAAGAAACCCACTGTCTGAGAGAGTCATTTTATGACAAGACTTGCAAAGTGAGTAGGAACGAGGAAACCTACAAATATACACAGGAAATGATAATGCAGAGAGATCTTAGAATTACAGAATGTTTCGTACCTCTCGAAACACCTTTTTTATCACCTGCACCCCTAACCACCCATTTGAGGAGGAACATGCTGGTGCTGGTGAGCAGGGCAACTCGCACTGCCAGGCCCCACGCTAAGCACTTTAATTCATCATCTTATGGGATCTTTTCAAACAATTCCCCGAGGGACATTATTACTCCCATTTACAGGTGAACTGTAATGAGGTCAAGAAACTGGCTCAAGGTACCAAGCTGTAAAACCAGCTCAGGTCTATCTCAATCCAAAGTGTCCTTAATTACCACACGGTACCTCTAATTAACAGGTATCTCTTACGGTTGAGGAAACTGAGGCAAAGAGCTAGGTAAGGAGCTTAGCCAAACAGCACTAGCAACAGGCTCACTATCTAAGTCTCTCCAGATATGCCCTGGCCTGTGTTCATGCTGTTTCCTCCTAAGCACCCCGGGGGCACCCACCACCTTCTCTTCAGTCAGTCAGGGTCTCTGAGTTGGAGAATCTTGGACAGAGCCTTGGGCAAAGCTCCCAGCGGATCCTCAAGTCCCTTATGTGACAGTTTCATCATGTACTCTTTCTGCCTGGATAGGACTATCTCCTGTGAAGGAACTCACTGGATAAAACCCTTGGGGTAATGAACTTCTGGAAGTTCTTAATTTCTTATGGGCAGCAGAAAACAACATTCCAACCACATAAACCACAATATTATATCATGTAAAAGGAGGACATCCACTAGAAGTCACCATGAAAAAACAAAGTGAACAAGACAAACAATGGAAAGTAACTCGGGAACCAGTCAGAACTTACAACTTCTTTTACTAAATGGAAAGAAGCTATATTCACAGACATTAAACGACCTCACGGAGATACCAAAAGATAACTTTTTTTCCCACATGTGAACATGAAATATCTCCACTGCACAGCATCAGTAACACTTCTTTTGAGCTTTGCCTAAGACTTTATTTGAATAAAGTATTTAAAGGTTTTTTCTCCAGGGTTTGAGATACAGTGACCTGTTTACAAATAAACATATAGGGGGAAACAGCATGCAAATGAAGGTCAATGTTAAGCCTACAATTAAATCATGAGCATGTATGTTAATTCTTGACATGTTTTGATATGATCTGTCCTGACCAATCTTTACACCCAAATATCACCTATATAGCTCACTTCCTACTAGACTGTAAATCCTTCTTTGATCGCATTAAAACCACATCTCCATTAACAAAAGAGATATGTCCTCAAACACAGGTTTTCAAAAACCAAAGATGAATACATTCGTTTCTAAATATCTTTTCTATGATAAGAAGTTTGGATTTTATAGGTGAGTTATCCCAAGTGGCTGTTACATTATCTGATTACCTGGCTAGATGGTACATAAATCGTGGTCACTCTTTTCCATTATTTTCTTTTTAACCTTTTGTTTTTTGAGGGGGTAGGGAGTAATGCAGATGCTTTTCCATAAACACAGTGGACTCAGAATCACAGTAAATCCTCTGAAAATGCAATCTTTCCTATTTGTACTCTGCAAATAATAGCAACGATGCTACAAGTCAATGTTGGGTGGAGGGTGGGAAGAGTTTAATGGTATTTTGCAGGAAGTGTTATGGTGCTATGCAACAGAGATATTTTCAGCTTGGGCTCAATGGTGGAAGAAGTGACTTTCCAGGGCAAAGGGGGTTTTAAAAGGTTCTACCATAAACCAGATACTCGTCATAGCAGAAAGAGTACAGCTGGTGAAGATAACACATATAAAGTGCTTCTGTGAGGGAAAGAGGAAGCATGACACAATCATTCCTTTTTTAATTAGTATACCTATGCAGCCAAGATTTTGCAGAACATATATACTAGTAAGACTGTGCTTTGAGGAAATACAGTTAGTATTTCCTGTACTAAAAACAAGAAGTGGACACTCCTCAGCAAGATCCTTGAAGGATGTGAAACACACAGGCGTATGTCTGAGTTTTGGAACTGACAATCCCAAGAGTATGGACATAACCAGGCTGGAAGCAGCAATGGTTAAACAAGCATTAACATGGTTAAGAGACACCTTTCACCATAACAATCTACCTATCTTCCCTGTTTTCCTTCTTCCTCCTTTATCATCAGCAGTATTTCATTACAAATATCTGAGGGAGTTTTAGGGACTAATAACAAGAGCCCACTGGCGAAGGCCCTTCGATAACTCTTCACCGCCCTTATAATAAAATACAAATTCCTACCATGGCCCTCCTAGGCTTTGCCCATCTCCAACTCATGGCCCAGCATCCCGACCTTTATCATAGAGGTCCAGCCACACTGAGGTCCTTTCTGTTCCCAGAAGATGCCAACTACTACTAAGCCCGAGTGCCACATTTGCAAATATGGTAAGAATCTTAATTTTTAAATCTAGATGGTGGATATATGGATTTTCATTGTTACTCAGCTTTTGTGTATGTTCAAAGTATTTCTTAATACTGTTTTAAAACTGCCTAAACTATGTTTTGGACATAACTGGAGATCATGAAAGAGATAGACAAAAATATATATTACAATTGAAAAATCATTTAGCTTTCAAATACAAATTTCCTCTGTCCCTCAAAAAAAAAATACATATATATGTGTATGTATGTTTTTGGCTCATAATATACCTCAGCAGGATTCTTTGGACTGAGTCAAAATTATTATTGCAATTGGGAGAAAACCGACCACTGTTAGGATTCTAAAGAGGGCTGTGGAAACCCATACCTACAAATCTCAAAGTGGAGATAAGCCTGCTCCTGATGGTAAACAAACAGCAGTATATGCTTGAATCCCAAAGATAAAGAAGACTTGGAGGGGAAATTTAGCTTGAAATTTTGAGGGATTGGGGGAAGGGTGGGGTGGGAAATAATGAAACATACTAGTTTCATATTAAAATTAACATTTATGGAATTGCACACTAAAGCTGCACGAAAGGAATCTATGTGAACATGTAGCACTGCATACCCCTTAGCTTCCATGCACTGCTCTCCCTTAGTTGTTGTTTTCCTTTCTCTCTGAATGCCCTTTCTTTCTGCATTTAATTCAGTGCCTCATCTCTACTCCAATGTTGATGTCCTTCAGGGTTCCACCCTCAGCTGTGTTCTTACTCTGCATTCTCTGATTGATCTCACCTACCCATGGTTTCAATAACCTGAAACCCATTTCCTGCTCCAACCAAATGGACTACATTTCCAACTACTATTCTCTATAAATGTCTTCCAGGCAACTCAAACCTCACCCCAAGTCCTATTTCTAAGTTCCCCTTCACAGTGAATGAATCCATCGTTCACCCAATCACAAAACCCAGTCATCATACCCCTCTTTCCACTTGTTAACTCTTCCATATGTGATCAATTCATAGTTTCGGTCAATTCTACTTTCTAAATCTCTATCCTACAGACACCAAATGTGGATCTTCACTATTCTCCACATAGGGCAGTGGTTGTCAATGGGGCCAATATATGACTTTTAGGGGATGTTTTGGGAAATCTCGTTCACACAATGATTGGGACCACAAATCACTCTCTCTCTCTCTCACACACACACACACACACACACACACACACACACACAAAATAATAACAACAACAAAAAAACAAAACCAAAAACAATTTCTGTGCTGTTGTTCACATAAGCATAGCCTTCAGCTAGATTCTATATATTCTTGGGGCTGTGGGGTTCGGCTAGGGATCAGAATAATGAAAGTCTTTCTATCTACTTCTGCATCTATGTCAGCCACCGAGAGTCAAACTTAATAGTTTTTAAGAAATGGTTACATTATTCATTAGCAAAATGCAAACACTGAAGCACTACACAAGGCAGACAGTGAAAATCACCTGCAAAGCCTATAGAGACAACAGGTATTAACAGTCTGTCGTACATTCTCCTTTTTATTACTTGCTCCATGTCTGTGGTCGTTCGTACTGGGAGTCTATTCTCTTCTTCAAACAGAGACCAGATGATACTAGAAACGGTCACTTAATTTCTTACAAAGAACAAAAACTGCACATCACTGTTCTGTTATGTGAATGCTCTGAAAAGTACAATGTTCCACCCCCAGGAAAGTGCTGGAGAACATACAGAACACCTACTGGGAAAATAAAAGTCTAACATAATTAGAGTTAGCATTGCTGGGCACTGCCCTTCTTAGGCAATCTGTTTTGGCTTGTGCGGACACCCTCCTAACTGTAGCTAACTCTATTCACCTGTGTATTGACAAATACCGAAAAGTAGTCAAATGGTCCATAAGCCACTGATTAGGACATCCATTCATTTAAATACCAACTATGCACTCACAATATGCCCCAAGCTAAAGGCATCAAGGGCACCTGCTCTACAGAAGACAGCATTCTGGTGTGTATGGATGTGGGTGTATGTGTTTAGAGACAATAATGAGAAGCTGCTGAATGACAACACATTCCTAGACAGCTGAGTTAATGGGATTCTATACTAACATACTGTTAGATCTGACTCATAAACACTTGGTGGTCAAATGCAAAAACTGAAAATTGACAAATAGTCCCACATACAATAATAAGACTTGCACACACGGCTGCTAAGGTAAATCAAGCAGTCATGAGAAGTGTGGAATGTACTGCACACTTAAACCCATTTTTAGACAGCTGGCTCTGAGACCTCACCTCCTGCTTCTACAGTTAGTGTGACTTACTTCAAATTAATACTCAATATCTAAAACATGCCAGACTATCCATATAGTAGTGTGGGGCAAGTATATAAAGCACAGTGGTTAATTACACAGCTTTATTTTTTTTTAATTTTTTAACATAATTTATTGTCAAATTGGCTAACATATAGTGTGTAAGGTGTGCTCTTGGTTTTGGGGTAGATTCCCGTGGTTCACTGCTTACCTACAATGCCCAGTGCTCATCCCAACAACAAGTGCCCTCTTCAATGCCCATCACTCATTTTCCCCTCTCCCCCACCCCTACATTCACCCTCAGTTTGTTCTCTGTATTCAAGAGTCTCTTACGGTTTGCCTCCCTCCCTCTCTGTTGTAACTTTTTCCCCCCTTCCCTTCCCCCATGGTCTTCTGTTAAGTTTCTCAAGATCCACATATGAATTGAGAACATACGATATCCGTCCTTCTCTGACTTATTTCACTCAGCATAGTACCTTCCAGTTCCATCCATGTTGCTGCAAATGGCATGATTTCATTCTTTCTCACTGCCAAGTAGTATTCCCTTGTATATATAAACCACATCTGCTTTATCCATTTATCAGCTGATGGATATTTAGGCTCTTTCCATACTTTGGCTATTGTTGAAAGTGCTGCTATAAACATTGGGGTACACGTGCCCCTATGAAACAGCACTCCTGTATCCCTTGGATAAATTCCTATTAGTGTTATTGCTGGGGTCGTAGGGTAGTTGGTTCTATTTTTAATTTTTTTTTTTTTAATTTTTTTTTTTTTAACGTTTATTTATTTTTGAGACAGAGAGAGACAGAGCATGAACGGGGGAGGGGCAGAGAGAGAGGGAGACACAGAATTGGAAACAGGCTCCAGGCTCTGAGCCATCTGCCCAGAGCCTGACGCGGGGCTCGAACTCACGGACCGCGAGATCGTGACCTGAGCCGAAGTCAGACGCTTAACCGACTGAGCCACCCAGGCGCCCCTATTTTTAATTTTTTGAAGAACCTCCACACTGTTTTCTAAAGTGGCTGCATCAGCTTGCATAATTACACAGCTTTAAAGATAACCTGGGTTCAGATCCTGACTGCCTCATGCCTTAGCTTAGACTTTTGAGACCCTTTTCCACATCTCTAAAATGAGAAAAATAGCTTACCTTACAACTTAGCACAAGAATTAAATTATATGTTTGAACATGATTAGCACAGCATCTGCATATGGTAAAATTTGAATAAATAGTAATAAAGGATAGTTATGCGGGGTTTTTTGTTTCTCCTAACATCTGATTTGTGGGGTGTCTGGGTGGCTTAGTTGGTTAAGTGTCTGACTTGGGCTCGGGTCATGATCTCGCAGTTCATGAGTCTGAGCCCTGCATCAGGCTCTGTGCTGACAGCTCAGAGCCTGGAGCCTGCTTTGGATTCTGTGTCTCCCCCCCCCCCCCCCCCCCCGCCAAAAATAAACAAACATTTTTTAAAAAATTTAAAAATAAATAAAATCTGATTTGTGATCATTTCTAGAATGAAAAATGGGTAAAAAAAAAAAAAGGTATCTACACAGATTGGACAGCAATATAAAATGAGTGATCTTATTCGTCTTTTTAATTTTTTTTTTTTTTAACGTTTATTTATTTTTGAGACAGAGAGAGACAGAGCATGAACAGGGGAGGAGCAAAGAGAGAGGGAGACACAGAATCTGAAACAGCCTCCAGGCTCTGAGCGGTCAGCACAGAGCCCGACGCGGGGCTCGAACTCACAGACCGTGAGATCATGACCTGAGCCGAAGTCGGACGCTCAACCGACCAAGCCACCCAGGCGCCCCCTTATTCGTCTTTTTAAACCTGCATCTTCCAAGTTTTGATTCAGCTTTTGGATGAAAAGGCTACATGCCCTTCTTAGCTGTAAATAAGATGCAATAACTTACCTCCATTAAAATAAACCATGAATAGCTTTAAGAAGCATTTGGACCTTTGGTTAATTACCAAAGCCACCAAATACATACATAGATCATCATTAACTATATCAAAACCAAAATTAAGTGTCCAAGAGATACAAGACTTTGGAGTGTGTTTTGCAATTAATACACCTTGCAGGGGCCAACAGTGTTCAAAACTGGGTACTATTCAGGAGTCAAACTGATACTCTTTTATAGCCTAGATGGTAAACCAGAGGGTTGTAGTTGTAATAGTAGTATTTAAATTATTTGTATGATCTCTCATGCACGTCACAGTTTATAAAGCACTGTCGCTTCTCTGTTCAATACCTCCCCCGATGACTTCCCATTTCACTCAGAATAAAATCCAAACTCCTGACCAAGGCATATAAGGCTCATTGTGATCCACGCCTTTCTATTCTTGTCTCTTACACCCCAGACGTTAGCTACACTCCCTGGCTTCAATTCCTGGGCCAGGCCTATGTACATTCCCCACACTGTCTAAGGAGAGCTTTCAGCTCAAATCCCTGTGGCTCTCTCCCTCATTTTACCCACACTTCTACTCAAATGACACCATATGAATAGGGCCTTCCCAGACCACTGTTTCCAAAATAGCACCTCTCCCCTACTTTCATCTCCTTATCTTGCTTCATTGCTCTTCCAGTACTTATCACCATAAACTGACATATGTTTATCTGCTCCTTTCTGTTAAAATAAGTCCTATGAAAACAAGGACTTCACTGGTTTCACTCATTCATTGCTGTATACCCAGAAACTCTTGATTTCAGCTCAGGTCATGATCCCGGGGTTGTGGGATCGAGCCCCACATTGGGCTCTGCAGTGAGAATAGAGCCTGCTTAAGATTCTCTCTCTCTCTCCCCGCTCTGCCCTTTTTCCCTCACTTACGCTCTCTAAAATTTAAAAAAAAAAAAAAAAAAAATTAATACAAGATCATTTCTCATAGAGGAATCAGGTCTCCATGAAGGAGCAGGAAATACACAAGAGGAGCCTGGGACATGTTAGTTACTTCAGAAAGCATAGATGAATGAATGGGTTCATACAAAAAAAGACACAGGAGCCAATCTGAGTAGGCTTCCACAGGCCAAAGATGATACAATTGGGGCATAAAAAGGGAAAATGACTACAATGAATTGGCACACAAATTGAACCTTTGCGTATATATTTAGTAGTAATATAAGTATATATAATTAATAGAAGTAAAACATTAAAATCTATGAAAATTATGGTACTAAAAAAGAAAATTTAGTAGTCACCTTAGAGCCTGTGAGAGCAACACCACAATACCCTCAAAACTGGTAAATGAAGGGAACGGCGCATTTATCCTGTCTCTTCTATATAGCCTGTATTTGAGGGTAACCAAATAGGTGGCAAGGAAAAGTTCTTTATAGAAGATTCACATAAACGTACTAAATGTAGGAAGAAAAATTGAAAATTACCATTTTGTAATCCTTATGAAATAATGGATCTAGGCAACAAACATCAATGGCCATTAAAATCACAAGTGAAAGGGTGAGGGAGAACTTCATAATGGATACACTGGAAAACACTCATCTATTGCTAAAAATAGGACAACCAGACATCAATCTGTCTCATGACATAATGCAATAGGAAATACAAAGTTCCATCTATAAAAATCTGATTTCCTTTCCCCTACTAGAAACAAAAAATCTGAATAACCAAGTTTCTAGAGCTACCAGCCTAAAGGAACAAGTTGAACAACATCACTAGGAAGCAGTAAGTCAAGCCCAGAACAAGGGACAAGTCAAATAACTGGTTTTCTCCAACAGATTAAAGGGCATAAGGCAGGGTGAGGTGAGAAGCAGAGAATATTAAATAGTGAGACACTCACAAGACATCGTCAAATATATGGACCTTCTCTGGACCCTGATTCAAATAAACCAACTTTTAAAAATGATATATTGGCAATCAGAAAAATTATACACTGGACATAATTAAGGAATCACTGTTAATTCTGTCAGGTATCATACTGGACTATAGTAGACAGTCTAACCGACATGTCCCAGGCTCATCTTGTTTGTGTACAGTAGACAAGAGTAGATAGGAAAAAATATCCTCAGTTAGACACACATACCAAAGTTGGAGTGATTTGAGATTTCCTTTAAAATATTCCCTAAGAGTAAGGTGGGGGGGGGGGGCAGATAGAGGAAACAAGGCTAGCGAAGTATTAATCACTGTTGAAACAGGAGATTCATTATACTACAGCCTATTTGTATATGCTTGAACATTTTCATAATTTTAAAAAGAGTAATAAGGAAAAGTTCCTATTCTGAAGAACTGGCCTGTCTACTGTGCTTTGCTTTTCCCCTCTTATTTGCCAAAACATCCAAAACGTATGTGTTAACTGCAGACGACCACCTTAATCCATGATTCTGACTTAAAAACAACACATTCTCCTTTACAGAGCCTCAGAGCTCTCTTACTGCACTGTTCCCATCTACACGTGTTCATTTTGTCCCCTGCAGTTCAATAAGTAAACTTTCCTGTTGAAGGCAGCTAGGAGGAGGAAGAACATTCACAGAGAGTAAGTACATGGGCAATGACTTCAAAAGCTGACATGCAGTGTCCTTCCTTGAAATAATCCTCGGAAAACTACAGCGATACCACCATGGGCAGTCCCTCCTTGGGAGCACAGTTACTTCTCTACTTGCCCCAAACCCGGCCCCTCCCCCTACCACAGATAAATGCCAGTCGCTCCAGGAAGATCCCACAGTAGAGGTCCCCACCCTTCTCACACTCTAAGCTTTTAAAATCCGGATGATGCTGTGCTGTTGTTATTTATATATGTATCACCTCCAAAGAGTCAGGAACCCCTGTGGTGGCCAACTGAGTATTACCCATCACGTTACATGCTTTGTACAAGACTCCAGATAAATTTATTGACAGGGAACCGAAAAAACACTTCTCAAAACAAAAACAAATAAGGCCACAGAAATGACTGATACATAAATAACCAGGAGTTAACTAAAAAATTTTAATTTGAAACCCAGCCTGAAAGGGGTTAGGGGCCACCACCTAAATAGTTTGGGAGGTCAAGTGAGCAGGAAATCCTAGGAAAGTCCCTATAATTTACCTGTTGCTATGCACAAAGCTGGACCCCTACTTACCGAGCAACTCTAATTTACCATATAAACATGGCAAAATTCTGATTAAAGTGTGACGGATTAAGGTATAATTAACCAACATGGAATACTGCTGGGTTCCCAAGATGGTGATACAACTGTAGAACTATCTTGTTTTGATTCGCACAACTTTTTTTGCATGGATTGCTTCTTTAACATTAAACTAGAATGAACTTAACAGCACTGATCACTTGTGCATTATACTGTGATGTATATATATTCTCTAATCCAATGTCTACACTTTTTTTTCATGTTTATTTATTTTTGGGAGACAGAGACAGAGGGCCAGTAGGGGAGGGGCAGAGAGAGAGGGAGACACAGAATCAGAAGCAGCTCCAGGCTCTGAGCTAATCAGCACAGAGCCTGATATGGGGCTCGAACTCACGAACTGCAAGATTATGACCCGGGCCGAAGTTGGATGCTTAACCGACTGAGCCAGCCAGGCTCTCCAAAACATTTTTTTCCTTAATTCAAGTGTAGTTAACATGCAGTGTTATATCAGGTGTACAAGATAGCAATTCAACAATTTCATGTATTACTCACTGCTCGTCAAGTGTACTCTTAATCCCCTTCGCCTAATTACCCCCATCCCCCCACCAACCTCCTCTCTGGTAACCACCAGTTCGTATAGTTAAGGGTCTGGTTTTTGGTTTTTCTCTCCTTTCCCCTTTGTTCAATTGTTTTGTTTCTTAAATTCCACATATGGGTAAAATCATATGGTATTTGTCTTTCTCTGACTGGCTTAAGCATTTTGCTTTAGCATTATACTCTCTAGCTCCATCCATATCGTTGCAAGTGGCAAGATTTCATTCTTTTTTATGGCTGAATAATATTCCATTGTACATATATACCAGATCTTTATCCATTCATCTATCAATGGAAACTTGTGCTGCTTCCATAATTTGGCTATTGTAAACAACACTGCAATAAACAGGGGTGCATCTATTCCTTCGAATCAGTGTTTTTGTATTCTTACTACAAACACTTTATCCATTCCCACCTTCTTGAATCCTATGGTAAATACTTTTATACATCTTTCGAGTCGCAGAAAAGGCTATCCCTGAGATCCTATAATGAGTGTGTCAGTCAGGATACAAGGCAAGTGTCTTGACTCCAAATTCTCTTTGTATTTACCTGTCCTTTCATCTTTAAAAAATTTTTGTTAATGTTTATTTATTTGAGAGAGAGAGTGAGTGAGAGAGAGAGAGAGAGAGAGAGAGAGCGAGCATGAGCAGGGGAGTGGCAGTGAGAGAGGTAGACATAGAATCTGAAGCAGGCTCCAGGCTCTGAGCTATCAGCACTTGGGGCTTGAACTCATGAACCATGAGATCACAACCTGAGCCAGTCGGACGCTTAACTGACTGAGCCACCTAGGCACCCCTATCTGTCCTTTCATCTTACATACAGATGAAGTATTACAAAAATGTACAACATAACGGTAATAAATTAATAAGTATCTAGAAATAAATGTTCACCAAGTCACTTTTTACAAAATATTGATTTTTAAAATTCTGATCAAATAGGCAAAAGGCAATCTCTAAGATTATGGAGTTAAATAAATGTGAAAAGAATACCCCTGAATGTCCCCTAGCCCTAAAAAACACACAAAATGAAAACTGGTCCATATCTCTGTTTCACTTGGTTTGGAAAAGATTTTTACTACTCGTTACTGAAAACCCAAGTTCCTTTTCTATTAAATATCAGAAATGCACTGCATAGAGAGCCAGGCTATGAAAACTGTATACTCCTCTCCAGTTTGAACTAGTATCTCAAACACATGCATCCGTCTGAGCGATCACGTGCTTCTCCATCCACTCATCCTTCATTCTAAGTAAATTATACAATGAGTACTTAATGAAATGGGCTTAGTAAAAGTGATGTTTAGGAATAATTTCACTTTTGTGTTCTTCTAAAACAGGCTGTTAATCCTTGAGAATTTCTTTTATACTAAACATGGAAATGTCAAATTATGAATGCTTATGAAATATTCTCTAATGGTAAAATTCATCCTATATTTGAGTAACAAAGCAAGAGACACGTACTTCTAGGAGAGGGCTCTGCTTTAAGTAGCCGATTTTTAGAAAAGTAATTTTACGAGAACTTGCTTTAAAGTATGAGATCTTATTTAAAAAAAAAAAAACAAAACAACAGAGCTCTGTGTTAATTTTGCAAAGAGGAACCTCATGGTAAATTTCAAACACTTCTTGAAAGAATCATACTACTTGTGGTAAGTTGTACTGTGGTAATTCCAGAGTAGCATACAGTCAACATGGACTTTCAAGACTAAAATAAGATAACTAAAGTAAGACAACTAAGTACAATAGAATATTTCAAGCTAAATCCTTTCTGAAACAAAGGCGGGGCATATAGGAACATCACTCAAACAGTTCCAGGATTCACTTAAAAGAGTGGGAAGTATTTTAACTGAACACAGCTAAATTAACTCTTAGGAGTTAAGAATGTATCACGGATCAGAGCTCTGGGACTTCCTTCAGCACACACACTAGTAACTTCACTTCTGCAGAAAAAAGTTTGCTCTTTGAATACATATTTGTTCTTTGCCCCAGTTGAATATTGGCCTCAGTAGCAGTTTTCAAATGTCTTTTGTTGATTAAAAGAAACGTGGTTTGCTCAGGACTAAAGCAAGATGCCATGAATGGGAGTATTCTTAAAAATGGTTTTCTTCCTTAGATGCCTGGGGCAGGGGGGGGGGGGCTCAGTCAGTTAAGCATCTGACTCTTGGTTTCCGCTTAGGTCATGGCCTCATGGTTCGTGGGTTGAAGCCCCATGTCAGGCTCTGCACTGACAGTGTAGAGCCTGCTTGGGATTCTCTCTCTTCTCTTTCTCTCTCTCCTCTCTTTTTTCCTCTCTCTCTGACCCTCCCTGCTTTCCTCTCTCTCTCTCTCTCTCTCAAAATAAACTTAAACAAAAAAAAAATTTTTTTTTAACGTTTTTTTTCTAGAGGCGCCTGGGTTGCTCAGTTGGTTGAGTGTCAACTCTTGATTTCAGCTCAGGTCATGATCTCACAGCTCCTGAGCTCAAGCCCTGCATCTCCCTCTCTGTCTCCCTCTCTCTCTCTCTCTCTCTCTCTCTCTCTCTCTCTGCCCCTCCCCTGTTCATGCTCTCTCCCTCTCTCTCTCAAAAATAAAGAGTGAAAAAAAATGTTTTTCTTCTACTTGTGACTAAATGAATATCAAATTCTAACTCAGCTTAGTAATATTACAAATAAAGTTGAGTTTTAAAAATTAAGGTCCATGTCTTTTTGTTTCAATTTTCTGCATGAACACAATTTGGCAAAACTTAATATTTTATATAAATAATTCCATGCAAAATACACCTTTAACAATGTCTTTTAAATTCATCATGAAAGTAAACACACATTTCAAAGCTGAAATTGTTCGATCAACACACTCTTTACTGAGTCAGCAGGGTGCCACTGTCGCATTTCTCCAAAGGACAGGCTGGTTTGTAACTATTTCAGCAGAAATACTCATGTCACAGCCTTTAGGTCTTATTTCTATTGGGCACCTGTATGTCCCCCCCATCGTGTTCAGATCTGCCCAGCTTTACTTTGTATTAAGGTACCGGGGCCAGTTGTCCCTGGAAGTCACGTAAAACGAGTGACGGTAAAGAAACTCCTTGTCTTCCCTCTCCTAGCCAGACGTACTGGACTCAGGACTGACACTGAGCATTAAGTGTCAGTTCTTCATCTTTATCAACTCTGAAGAAATGATCCCTGACCTACCCACCTTAGAAGGCAATGTCTCATATGGGGCGCCTGGGTGGCTCAGTCGGTTAAGTGGCCGACTTCAGCTCAGGTCATGATCTCACAGTCCGTGAGCTCGAGCCCCGCGTCGGGCTCTGTGCTGACAGCTCAGAGCCTGGAGCCTGCTTCGCATTCTGTGTCTTCCTCTCTCTCTCTGCCCCTTCCCTGCTCATGCTCTGTCTCTCCCTGTCTCAAAAATAAATAAAAACATTAACAAAAAGTTACCAAAAAAAGAAGGCGATGTCTCATAAAGAACAAGTAATTAATGGGTTTCTCTGGCCACAAAAAGACCACACAATGTTCTGTACCAGAGTAAAACAAGCCAAGGAGATTCTGAGGGACTCAGGTAAGGCAGCAGTCTGAGTCAAAACATGAAGATTGTTAACTTGTACCAAAAGCGGATGCCAATTTACACTGCCATCAACAGTGTACCAGCTCACTGACAGCAGGCTCTAGTAATCCTTCTGATTTCTTTTGTCAGATTGAAAATGCTATTTTCTTGACCTCCTCCTCTCCCTTCCCCTCTCATCAGTGCAATTCTTTTTATTTGAATTGCTGATAACTGATAACAATGAACACATTTGCATGCCTACTGTCCACGTGTACTTTCTTATTAAAACTGTACATCTCTACTGCCCGTCAGTCTACTGGGTACGGAGTATGTCTTTTTCCTACTGATTTGTAGGATAGTGTATAATTATGAATATTATCCCTTTGGCTGTTATTTTTTTGCAAATATGTTATCCTACTTTGTCATTTTCATTTTAACTTTTTAAATTTAATGCACAAATCATTTTCTTACAGCTTTATCGACAACCTTTCTCTTTATGAATTCCAGAGCTTCTACCAGACTTATAACTGCATGCTGAATACGAATGTAAGATTCCATATTTACAGGTATCAGACATTAAACAATGAATATCCTTTTCTGAAATAATGTTCTATGAGAATCTAATCTGACAAACCTCACTACATTATCCAGTTTGACAAGGCATGTTAACTTTTACATTAGCACTGCTTAGCAGTGGGGAAAAGGTCAAGAAATCTACTATAACATGAATTCATGACCTTTCTCCAGTTAATCACCAACTAATTAAGTTAGTTGGGAGGGAGGGCGCACAGAATGCATTCTTTATACATAACTTTACTAAAACGCATGTTAAGTACAATGTTAAATAAACACGAAAGTTGGTATTTTTCAAAATTATAGATGTATGGCTTGAGAATATTTTAAGATGAATCTATAGACATGCCTTTTAGACATGGATTCCAACATGATGTGATGAACTTCCTTTTCCTACACTTTATCCCAGTCTAAGCAAGCCCGAGGCAAATACCAGGATTAGAAGGAAATTGACAATATGCCATCAAACCGCGGTAGCAATTTCAGTGAGCACCAGGTAGGAATATTTTGTAGTAGACATGTATCCTCGTGTCCTAGGGACTGACGCATCCAGGACTAGAGTAAAAGGAAAGTGAGAGATTCCTGTAGAAGAAACTCAAAGCTTTTTGAGCAGCCTAGTCAGACATGTTGCTATGTAAATTACCATCACCACACTAGCCTGTGAGCTGTATGTGTGCAAAAGCCATAGATCCACGTCCAATCTGCACTACATTAAGCACAGGTGGCAATCAAATTCCTATAAAATTTATCCGGTTTTGGTTTTGTTACAGAGAACTGTGGGGGAGGTGACTCAGAGGACCCCCTCAGGTATTCTCCAGCATTCCAGCCTGTCACTGTCCTTAACAGTGCAGTGTTTCACAAATCAGAGGAACATATGGGAAGGAGAAGAAAAAGGAAGAGAGAGACAGGGAAGCAAACCATAAGAGACTCTTAATGATAGAGAACTGAGAGTGGACAGAGAACTGAGAGTGGACGGAAGGAGGTGGGAGGGGGATGGGCTAAATGGGTGATGTGTACTAAGGAGGGCACTTGTTCTGCTGAGCACTGGGTGTTATATGGAAGTGATGAATCACTAAATTCTATACCTGAAACCAGTATTGCACTATATGTTAACTAGAATTTAAATAAAAATTTGAAACAAAATTTCACCCACAAAAAATGCAGTGTTTCAGACTGAACCCTGCATTCCACATGTGCTCTGACTGGCTAACATCACCCAGCCATGTATTTCATAAACATAATCTTGGACTCCATGAAGAGCTTTGATAGTAACATACATGGCTGTTTTCTATTAAGCAATTTAATTGACCTAGGTCTTCTCCACATGTTCCCCATCTTATTACTTCTCCCTACCAGATTCCTGTCAACTACAAACCTGATCAGTAAGTCACACAGGTCTTTCTTTACTTATTAAAAGTACGTATACTGAAGCTTTCCAAATAAAGCAGGCCACCAAACTGCATTATAAGTTTAAACAACCACCAGGCCATCAGGCCACCTAACTGTATTACCACTAGTGGTGATGGCTTACAGATTTCTCTGACCTTATAACACACATATATTCACACGTTAAAAAAGTATCACACACACAGTATGAGCGAACAGTACTTATCCTTAAGAACTAAGATTGCAATGATATTCTCTCTTCTATTTCATTCCATCCTAGTCCCTTGCTCCCTTCCTCCCTTTAAAATGCTACTCAGAGCCCTCTGAGCCGATTTCACAAACAAATGACAGGATGGAACCTGCAGTCTGTAAAACAGACTTCTAATCAATTAGGGTCACTCTTTTACTAATGACAGCTAACTTATTTACAATGTTGAACTTCTCAAATTATCATAATATGGCAAAAAGATTTCATGACTTGGTTTAAGACTTGAAATTACAATTACATATTACAAAGCCTTATCTAGAAACATCTGTAATACATGACTGATTCCATGAATATGTTAAAGGCCTTTTATCAATATGATCTGTTATCTTTAATTTTATCTACATTGATTCATATACAGATAGTCTTTTTTTTTAATGTTAGCCTGCTTTGTTTTTTTTTTAACGTTTACTTATTGAGAGAGAGAGAGAGAGAGAGAGAGAGAGAGAGAGAGAGAAGGTGTGCTAGTGGGGGAGGAGCAGAGAGAGAGAGAGAGACAGAGAATCCTAAGCAGGCTCCGCACTCAGCACAGAGCCAGACGCAGGGCTAGATCTCAAGAACCAGGAGATCATGTACCTGAGCTTAAACCAAGAGTCAGACGCTTAACCAACTGAGCCACCCAGGCACCCCTCATTTACAGATAGTCTTAAGGAATTAGGAGTTACATTGTTACAGTTTGAGAATTCGTTCCAGAAAATGTGAACTGCACAACTATTTCTTTACAACCTAGCACTGTATTTCAATAATAGAGGTTAATCAATGTTCACGTTTTAAAATGTGACACCACTCGTCCTCAAGCATGAAATCACAAATCCATTTTTCTTCTAGTTAAATTTACTACTCCCTTTGCTGCAGGGTTGTGTAAATATAGTCCATCTGATCATGGGCAAACATCATGGCTTCACCCATATTTTAGTAAACGAGAAAAGCAAACAGCCAATCCTGCTCTTTTAAAAAGCTGGCAATTCCTTAAAAAGAATGTATAATTCAAACTGGAACTGTAAACAAGTGGGAGAATATGAAACAAAGTTCAAATATGAAGAAAAAAGCCTTTTAGAAAATTATTTTTGTGTCAAAGAAAAGAGAGATTTTTAAAAAAAAATTTAAAAAATGCTGTGGTTCTAAAAAGGTATACCTGAGAGGGGTGAAATGTTCATTTTTCTCTTTTGAGAAAACAATTTCCTAAATTTCAAAAAAAACAATTTCCTTTTGAAAATTTACACCCTTCAAACTTCTATCTAAAGGATCAGATATAAACCTGGAAAATCACTTTCCTTCAGGGTCCAGCACTGCTATTTTTGTTCTGGCCAAATGCCCATGAAAGCACAAACATGCCACAAAACCAGCCTGAGCCGAAGCACCATAGTTGGGGATTTGAAGGTTTATTTCCTTTTTAAACCACCGTATAGTGGTATTTAGTGTAAACAGGCTTTTTCCAGCACAAGTATTTGGAGCCACAGAATATATAGTTCCATGGCCCTTCAGAGGATGGTGTAGGACATTTTATACTCAAGGAGGATCTCTCCGAACCAGTCAGCAGATCCCTTCCAGCCCTCCATATCAACATACTAAGTGGCTGGCACGCAGATGTCTGATCCTGGGTTGGGAGAAAAATTCTAGGTGAGATAATGAAGCTAAAAAACAATTCATTTCAGAGGAAGTAACTGGAGGTCATTTGTCAACTGACTGGCACGATGAACTAGAAAAACTCTTGGGAAAAAGCTCCTGATCCTAGAGCCCAGACTCAGCTCATGGACCAAAAGATGTAGTCATGCCTCCTCCTGTGGTGCACATTCACTAGTTGTTGTTCCAGGACTCCGTTTACCACTGGGGAGCCACGGCACACCCACATGGGATGACCGAAACCTACGGAGGACTAACAGACACCATCAGACCCTGTATGAAAAACCCAGATACGTGACATGAGCAGCAAGTTCAGAGGACAGACACAGCACCCTGTGCTGAAGACCTCAGACTTCAACTGAGGGGATGTTTCTTGAGCTGTGTTCTGTAGACAGGATAAAATTGGGTAAGAGTCAGAAAATGTATTACAATATACTGGAAGGCTTTATGCAGCAATCTGAATTATGGTAAGAAAACAAAAATTATTTTGTAATTTCATCAAGCTCTGGCAGGAAATAAAGTATCAAGTGAAGAGGAAGGCAGAAGGTAAAAAACTCACGGTAAACCCAAGTGCTGTTTACAGAGTAATCACATGCCTTCTTTTATTGCCCAAAGAACATTCCACACTTGATGGAGTGGTGCTTTCCAGGTGAGTGTTGACATCACAATACAGTCACAATGGAAAACTGCTTTTTAATCTGAAAGCTGTATCTAAAATACACAACAAAAACATCTTATATCCAAGGGAGTACAAAAAGTTAAGTTTTAGGTAGAGATCCCACGCATCCAGGAAGAGCTATGATGGATGCAATTACTTAACACTGAAAACATATTTTCTTCTACAAAAGTTCTGAATATGGGATTCCATGTTTCCTTTACTATTTCAGCAGAAGAATCTACTAACTCAAGTGAATGTGGAGACTAAAGTATTCGTTTAAGTGCTATACAATCTGCAAAAAAACCCATACGGAGATTATCCCTTCTGTGCAAGCTTCAAAAGCTACTTTCTTGGGTTTTTTGTTTGTTTGTTTGTTTTTAATGTTTATTTGAGAGAGATTCCCGTGCATGCAAGAGGGGCAGAGGGAGAGGGTGGAGGCAGGAGGAGGGGCGGGAGAGGGGGACAGAGAGAGAGAGAATATCCCAAGCAGGCTCCTCACTTGTAGCGCAGTGCCTGACATGGGGCTCGATCCCACGAACCGTGAGATCATGATCTGAGCCGAAATCAAGAGTTGGACGTTTAACCAACTGAGCCACCAGATACCCTAACATTCCCGGTTTTTAACTTTATCTCCCAAATGCTTGGATTATTGCTAACCATATCGCCAATCTGTCAAAATTTTAGTGGTTCAAACAGGAAGTTAATGTTAATGAAAACTGGGCTTTCCACAGGTGTTCCTGGGAGTAGGAGGTTGCACAGGGTGAGCCTATTCCGGTGGGTGCTTGACGATGCAGGCTTTTTAATTTTTCCAGACTAAAATGACATTAGTCATGAGTCGGACAGTGGCTTCTAAACCTAACTCTAAGGTCCAAGGAAGGCAGGTGACGGGCCATCTCTTCTCCAGCCCAAACACCTCATTCCTATCGGCTTTTTATACGGAACTTCAGTGTCAGAAATTTAACAAAAATTTTTAAACTACTACTTTATAATAAACATGTCTGCACGTTGAACACAGAACTATTTTCTGAGAAAAAACACTGACCTAGCCTCCAAGTCAATTTATATAACTAGATTTGAAATCAAGTCCCGGTTAAGCTTTCTTTTTTTCACTTTTACTTAAAAAAATGTTTTAACGTTTATTTATTTTTGAGAGAGAGCGACAGGGTGCGAGAGGGGCAGAGTGGGGGGTGGCACAGAATCTGAAGTGGACTCCAGGCTCTGAGCTGTCAGCACAGAGCCCAACGCAGGGCCTGAACTTGTGAACCAGGAGATCATGACCTGAGCCAAAGTCGGAAGCTTAACTGACTAAGCCACCCAGGTGCCCGTAAGCTCTTCAATTTTCAAAGGCTGATACTGGTACTGCTGGCCAGCTTAGCCAAGTGTTAAGGCAGAGTGGTTACTAGAAAGTTACAACCTTGGACTTCTCTGCTACCCAATTTTAATAAAAAGTTCAGTGGTATGAACGATTACAGAGGGCTGCTCCCAAAGCTCCAGAGCATCAGAAAAATAATGATTTAACTGAACTGTACTCTGGCCTAATATTATTCTTTATGTTTTTATACTAAGATACGTTAAACTTGAACTTGGGTTTTACAGACACTGTAGAGAATTGAGAGAAATGTAGTATGGACTCAGAGCCTGCTAATAAAGGATCCACAGGGTCTCCATTCCTGGAAAGATTACACTTGTCCTAAGCAGCTGGTTTGTTTTTTATCTCAGGAACAGTCTTGCAATTGATCTTGTTTTCTTCTTTGTTCTGGCCACTAAAACTTAAGAGCCACAGGTCTGGTGCCTAAGTACGTAGTGTAAAAGACATGCACTTATTTGTGTACTTACCCTGCCCCAAGAATCATTCTATTTGCCTTTCTTTATTTTTCCTTGGCTCCTTATGTAAATCTTTGGGTGATGGTGGAGGAGGGGGAAGGGACACGAGGGGAAAGAAAAGAGAAGAAAACACACCCCTAACTTTTTCCATTTCCCTAAATTAGAAGGCAAGGAACATGAAAGAACAGCTAATTTTAGCACGAGGGTGTGGCTTTTAACCTTACCAACAACAGGATAAATTGGGTAAATACTGCAAGATCTAGTGTGTCGATTTTCTCGTTCAAGTGAAAATAGGTAAGGCTGCTAAGGGGACATCCTGTCTGGGAGAGATGACTAAATTAAGTCAAACAGGTAAAGTGTATCAAGGCAATCAACGGGTATGGGGTACGTTAAAATAAGGTACTCGTATCATTTTTCTTCAGAGTCAAATAATTCCTATCTGTGATTACAATGGCCCAGGCGTCCCTGTAATTCGAGAGGTGGTCGGAACAAGCTCATCTCTCAAACAGCACCTTCTCCGGTGTGCAACGCCTATTTAGGCCCTGTCATTCTCCTTTCTGGGAAGTAAGGATGAATAAAAATATTTCCAAGTTTATTCGACATATTTTTCAAGTCTCTATTATGTGTGAGGCATCGCAGACATTAAGGTCTAAGTGGCTGCCTTTCTAGAAAAATACTTTTTAAAACCACTTATACAAAATGTATTCTATTCAACTAGTGTATAAAATACCACTCATAAATTTAAATGGGTGAGCTGTACTTTCAAACTTTTATACTCTATTCCACTCTCTTCTCACATAAATTAGTAAAAGCAGTAAGATTACAACTTGCAGGGAGGGGACAGGCAAAGGGCACAAGGTAAAAATGTAAACAAACTGCAAATAAGGAGAGAAAGCAAAACGCCACCTAGTCAAATACTGGTGTTTTAGACTAAAGCAGATTAACAAAGCGGAACATTCCACCCTTGGGGAGCAAACATTCCAGTCCCTCCTTGTGTATTTCTGGGACTGCTGAGTGTCAGTGCAGTAGCTTTCAGTCAGGGCTGGAATTCCTTTGGGATTCTGTGATCCAGTCCTTTATAGACTCCTCTGGGCCCTGAGGATATCTAAGGGCAGAGGAGCTACAAAGGAGCCTGCTTTTCAGACTAAAATGTGAGGACAAAATGAGAACAGGAAGGGGTATGTGGCCTCAGGGCAGACAAATAACCAAGCAGTTCACCTGAACTTATTCTTGGTCACCTGAACAAAGCAGACAGGAGGATAAGAGCCCTAACAATCCTCCCGGCTGGGAAGGTCACAGGGTCACTCTGAAGATGCCCCCCCCATCTCCTTCTGGCAACTGCTCCCCCTCTCCGCCCCCACCATTAACACGGCTCCAAGGGGAGGTGCTCCAAGTGCTGGAAGAACCATACTCCCCCTGGCCCTAGCAAAGTAACGTAGAGGGGCAGGCAGACCTCTCAGTGAAAATCTCAACTGCAGGGCTGAAGCTCCGTGAAAGGACTTTTACGAAGTGCAGGTGGCCAGGCTCTCAGGTGGAGAAGGCTGGTCTGCGCAGAGGATGTGGTGAGCAAGCAGAGCAGAGAAACGCAGCAGCAAATGGAGACTCATAATAAAGTCTGCGTTCCTGGTTCCGACTGCTGAAGGCCCGGGTGCGTTACTGCCTTTTCCCATACTCCTCCTGAAATAAGCTTCCACCGAATCCCTGCCTTGTTGGAAGAAACAAGAGAGTTCCAAGTAGCACAGGGGCTACCTCCTAGGTATCGCTGCTCCAGTCCTGTGCCCCAAAAAGGCAGCTCTAACAGAGGGAGGGCTCAGACATTTCTCCTCTTAACTGGACCGGAACCCACCTAGTGAAGACTGAGAGTGGCACTTTTATTCCTGTATGTACCCTACACACCTCCATTCAGAGCTGAATATCTGAAATGCGTCATTAAATGACAGTGGAAGAAACATGAAAAAATGTGAAAATAGGTCTGTTTATTATCACAAATTGAGAATAAAGCTCAAGATTATACAAGCAAATGTAAATGAAATGCAGTTTTTTTTCCCAGCCATCCTAAACTGAACTCTCAGGATGATCTTGCAAAACTCCTGATCTTTCCCTTCAGGTACTGATGCTCTAAAACTTGGAAGAAATACGGACAGGTATAAAGACTACAAAATTACATAAATTAAAGTGTATGAATAGTGGTATATCATCCCCCTAAACTGTTATATGGCACCCAAGAACAACCATTTAAAAACTAGGACTCCACACCTTCTCTTCTTATTGAGCAGTTCCTGAGAACTGGAGGGAGAGCAGATGAGGGAATCTGGGTGAAAACAAGGTGTTTACATTTCGAGTGTCTCAGTGTCTGACCTGAGGCAAAGCAGAACATTTTAGAGTTAGAACATCACAGCTCTCATTCAAAGAGAAGCCAAGCCAATCCAGTGAAAAGTCCTCTGGGTTCCAGAGGGACTACGTAGCTGCTATGCTCCAGAACTAGTGCTTCGAAATCAAGCTATTTAAGGATCTGATGGACAGCCTTGTACTCTAAGCACCAAAAATGGGGGGGGGGGGGGGGGGGGGGTGGGTCAAGAAACAACTACTTTTGCAACTGCTATATGTTAGATGACATAATTTATCATCCAAACCAGGACAATTTGGGGAATGAAGGGGGATGCAATGAATAATTATGTGGGGACCAGAGGCATAAACCTGGACTTTCCCTGGCGAACAGGACATTTGGTCACCAATACTAAATTGTGGCTACCGTGCCTCCCCTATGACCACCCAACTTTTCTATTTCATTTCCCCCGATTAAGGAAAGCACCCTCCACTTACAGCAGGGCTTAGCAGAGTCACCTGCACATAAATAATTTATTAGTGGTGATAAAAATATGTCTCCCTTGGCAATATTTGGTATTTCAAATCAGTAAACATCAAAATTCACTAGGTTGATGAAGGAATATGCCCATGGCACAGAGTAACTGTAACTCTCCACTTCCCACCAAATACTCTTTGCTCCAGGCCAGGTGGTCAACAAGTTGCCAGTTCCCTTATAAGCTGAAATATTAGTCTGATTCACCCCACCATGCTGTCATTGCTGAAGGGATCACAACAGGCTGATCTAACTGATCTAATTTCCGCAAGAGCCCAGCTCCCCATCTCCATACCCTTGCCCAAACCTCTGAGCTATTTTACCCTGGCTTATGTACCCTTGTATTGGAAAATTACAAGAAATACATTTCATGTTTGCCCCTACGGAACAAGGGCCAACTTCACATCATCTTCACAAGGTAGGATACTAAAGGAAAATCAACAGTGAGAGGTGCGTTTGTGCACACACATGAGTTTTAAATAAAGGTTGGGTGTAATGTGTCTCCTAACATCCAAGCACGTGATCTTAGGAATGACTTTGATAAACCTGAAACCATAAACCTTCTGAGCTCCCTGCTAAGAGATGACTTCACTAGGCTTCCAGCTGTCTCTACTTTGACCACTAGGAGGATATCCTCAGCACTAATTTCACCTTCTTTAGGTTTATGGTGCTGCATCAGATAGGGCATTCCAATAAATCAGTGCAACATCAACTGGAAGAATCTAATTTTGAATATCTTTAACAATTCAATGATTCAGAGAAGCAAACTCCATTTTCTTCCTTCACCCAATAGCTAATTTAAAATAACAGCTTTACTGACAATAATTTACATACCACACAATTCGCTTGAAGTATACAATTCAATAGTTTCAATAGTTCAGAGTTGTGCAGCCATCACCACAACCAATAAAATACCTAGATTTTTTTGTTTGTTTTGAGACGCTGGAGATCACTTGCCGTGAGGATGAAAAACAAATGCGTGTTATTTTATCTTCTGGCTTACATGAAAGGAATATCTTAAGAATCTGGATATATGCTGGACCAAAATATTTCACAGAAAAGCCAAATGGGCAGCATATGAAATTGCCTTACTCTCCCTCTCAATGCATCCCTACTAACATAAGCATTACCACTTAAAAAAAAAATCTCAATTAACATCCCCCTCATTGTTTATTTGTATTTCTTTTATTTAGCCACTACCTGAATTGGCTGTTTATTTATCCAGTGTTTGAGTCTTTGACATGTTTGAAAAACAGCACGTTTCAAGGGTTAAGAGGATAAGCTCTTACCAGACCCAAGTTGGAACCCCAGTTCTGCCATTTAGAAGAGAGGTATATACCTCTTGGGCAAAACATTTACCTGATTATAAAATGATAGCATGACTTAAAATTTTAACATGATTAAACATCCAAGGTAGCATTTACTAATAAACAGCAGTTGCCAGTTTGAACAAGCTTTTGCTATACTGAGCTAAATATTAACCCTTTGTCTATGATCATGCAAACTTTTTTTCACACATTTATCTTTTTTGTTTGTTTGTTTGCTTTTTTGCCTTTTGATCACTTGATAGCAATGGAAATAAGCCTACTTCCTCATCCAAAGGTCTATAAATATTCACATAAATGTTCTTCTAATTTATGTTTTTAAACTCATTCTTCCATCAAATTAATTTTCTGAATTGATTTTCCCAAAGAATAACCAATTATCGAAAAATCTTCTGCTAAATAATCCTTCCTCTTTCCCCACTGATGTGTGATCTCACTCACCTAGTAGGTACATATATACCTTTCACTAAGCTCCCTAAGTTAACTTTTTAAAAATGACTTTACTCTCTGGCCAACAGTAAGCTAACTTGGGCAATTTTCTTGCTTCCTAACATTCATTCAGTCTTCACATTCAAAAACATGGTAACTCTCCATTCTTACATCTTCTTTCCACTCAATTAAGTTTGTAGTTTTCTTCATAGAGATCCTGCCCATCTTAGGCATTTCATTGTTTGTTGTATGAGATTTTTCTCCTAATATATAATATACACAAGAAGGGGAGGGGCAGAAGGAGAGAGAATCCTAAGCAAATCCTAAGCAATCCATGCCCAGTGTGGAGCCCGATACTGGGCTCAATCCCGCAACCATGAGATCATGACTTGAGCCAAGATCAAGAGTCGGATGCTTAAGCGACTGAGCCACCCAGGAGCCCCCTAATATTTTTACAACTGGATACTGCAGGAAAGAAAAACAAATGCTACCAATTTTAAATACCTTTATGTGGTATATGGCTACCTTACCAAACTTAGTTTTTCAGTTGATTCTGGTTTTCCTAGGTTTAAGACTGTAACATCTGCACGTATTGCTATTTTCTGCCGGTTTTTCCGAACAGTTATACATTCTACTTGATGTTTTCTAGCATCGGCCAGGTTGATACTGAGCATCAGAAGTGTTACTGGACATGCCTATTTCACCTTCTTATTTCAAGGGGAATTCTACCACAGTTTTCCCATTGGCAGGTTGTTTGCTGTTGGTTTAAGACAGATACTCTTTAATCTCCTACCAGCTTTTGAAGAGCTCATAATCAAGAACTGGTAAATTAGCACTGTTATCTTGGCGCATACTGAGATGACACAGCACAAGGGTGCCATATACACTGGTGCTGGACCCCAACGTACCCCGAGGGTTTGAAACCCCAGGCCGTGTGACTTACTACCCATTTATCCTCGGGCAGATTATTTTACCTCTTGGTCTAAATTCCTTCATCTGTAAAATGAGGCTAATAACACTAATAACCACCTCTTTGTCAGGGCTGTTGGGAGGACTGAAATAATTAGAAAAATGCCTGGCGCGCAGTAAATAGCAAGCGTTACCTGTTACCTATCTTCTTAAAGGAAGAGAACTGCCTATTTAATTATTTGCTGGTGTTTTACTTAGGATTTTCATGACTACTTTCCTAGGTGAAATTGAAACATAGTATCCTTCCTTTGTAATGTCTTATCAAGTTGCCATTCTTATATTCTATCAGGTTTGTAAGAGTTTTTGCCAGTTTTGAAACATGACTTCTTTATCTTTTGGTATTATTCTTCTAGGATCTAGAATAAATGAGATCATTTATTGAAAAATCTCTTTAAAATTTTAAAGAGAACTTATACTTTCTGTATCATCCAGGTCCAGAGCTCCACTCACTTTTTTGGTTCGGAGGCCATGGCCTTTTAACCTGTATCTAATACATTCCATGGTTAATAACCTCTTCAAGTGCTCTACTTCTCAAGACAGTTCTGAAAAGCAACCAGTTCCACCTTCATCGTTAGATCTTTCAAAGTCATACATGACACATTCACTGAGAGCCAGTGTTTCTCTGGTCAATTCTTTCTGGAGGCACTCCTCTGTCTTGTTTCTCCTATTTCTTATTTCTTCCTCCTCTTAACAACGAAAGCCTCTGTAGAAGAGAGTTTTGCCCTTTTCACACACCCACAGAGCGTCTGTATACAACATCCTATGCTAAGCACCCTCATCTCTCTGTCTTCCTTTCACTATATTTAAGTGTAAAATAAGATAAACAAGGAAAAACTAACATGCCTCACCCTCACCACCATCCCCCATAAGGTTTTGCCTTGTGTGGAGGAGGAATGCACTCTATTGTCCAGCCCTCTTCCCAAGGAGGCAGCTTCTAATCACACACCATGTAGTTAGTGTTCAGGAATAAGGGCAAGACAAGCTCTTGAGTAAACAAATGGGTTATGACCAACTGTAAAGAACAGGGATGAATAATTTTAACAATATAAAGCTAGAAAGTATTTACTTTGCTGTGTGCACATCCCAGGAAGCTGCTACCAGTTCTAGCTCCTTTGTGTCTACTTGAGAAGGCAAGGCACAGAGGATGTGGGCCACTGAATTTGTGTCTAATGTGCTCTACAGTACTTCGGAAGAGCATAATATACAGCTTACATTCCAATGCAACGAACAGAAGTAAAATGATCTTGGAAAAACATCAAAATGACTTCAAATCCTAGAAAATATTCCAACTTACACACTTGTACATTTTTCAGATAATCTCAAATATGAATGAAACTATCTTTACAGACATCTGTATCCTGCCTACATCCTTATCCAAGACACTTAGAATTCTATTACAAAAGGAAATAGTTAATAAACTGTTTTGTAGCTTCTAGAAATCAACACTTTGCTAATGACTCACTCCCTTCTGGAATATGTCAGCAATCAACATCAATTTCAGTCTCTATGATTTGTGGATTCCACCTTTCCCTTTTTTGGAAAAACAGTACATTAGTGTCTCTAATCTTCCTCTCTCTAATCTCCCTGTCTTGAGTGAGTCTTGACCTTGAGTGACTCCCTCAAAGTCTGGCAGGGGCACCTGCGTGGTTCAGTCAGTTAAGCATCCGACTCTTGACTTCAGCTCAGGTCATTGAGCCCTGTGTCAGGCTCTGTGCTGACAGCCTGGAGCCAGCCTGGGATTCTCTCTGCGTCTGCCTCTCTCTTTCTCTCTCTCAATAAATAAAACATAAAAAAAAAAAAAAAAAAAAAAAAAAAAAGACAACTGACAGCCAATCAGTGATGTGAACATTCTCTCAGTGTCCTAGGATCTCACACATCCTGACCAGAAGATTTGACCTCATGTTTCTGTTACAGAAATTTCCTGTGTTCCAGGATAATTCTACATTCCAGTACCTTGTGGTGGAGGCAACATAGTGGTGGGTTACAAGTGCACACTCTGGGACCAGGGTTTCAAACCTAGATGTAGGACTTCAGGTCAATTATCTAGCTTCTTTTTTCTCCATTTACTCACCTGAAAATATGGGGATGAAAACAGGGTTATTACGGGATTAAATTAGGTTAACAGAGAGGTCAACGTGATAGCAGCAGGTAACATAAGTGTGTTATGTTAGCAATTATTTATTCTTTTTACTTCGTTTTTGCTTACACAAGTAGATAATCTTTATGCTGCCTAACACTGAACTGGTGGTATACCTCAACGACGCCAATCAGAACCTCTCATTTCAGCAACTCCCGGCCCTACTCAGGACAAATAGGCAATAAAAGAAACAGGGACAGACAATGCAGATGTCTCAGCAGGTTACATAAATGTAGGAGGCAGCCAGCTATGTTCAGAACAGTGAACAGTCTGCAAACTAGATCTGGCACCCACCATTGTTAATCTCCTATAAATGCCCCTTTTCTTAGGTCAGGACACAAAATTAAACTCCCAATAGCAATGTAAAATATCGAGGATGGAGAATTTTAAAAACTGGCATAAAACAAGAAAAGGCAACTTTTGCCTTGCCTTGTTCTTCCTTTAGTGACCAAAATTACAGGAATGCTAAATTAATCATTGATGTGGGTATGTACATATTTCTATTTGATGACCTGTTATAAAGAGAAATTATTCTACCTTTAAGATATTGTTTAAAAAGAATGGTTTAAACAATAACAGTAATATAGCATAAAGTTCAGCAATTATGAGTCCATCTGCAACTATGAGACAAAACAACTCTAAGTGGGTCCTTTTGACTACTTTAAAACTATTCCAGAAGGTTGATATCACAATGAATGATACAGCTAGCTACAGATCAAAAGAGTCGATGTTCACATAGAGTCCGCTTTAACACGTTCAAAGGCTTAAAATATTTGTGAGAACGCGCATGTTGTAGCAGAGTCTCAGAGCTTCGGTCATCATAAAAGCTAAATGGACTGGGCGCTCGGAGCACATCAAACTCATGATGCGGAGCATTTCTCCCTGAATCTTCACAACTACTGAATGCACAGGTTCGTTCTATTCTCGCTACTTTACAGAGGAGAAAGCTGAAGCGGCATGGGGATTAAACACCCGCCCAAGAAAACACAACCAGAATCTCAACCCAGGAATTCCAAGGCTAGAGACCCTCTTCTTATCTCTACGCCGAGCTTTAGTGTTTTAAGTCTCTCCACTGCCTTCTCACAATAGCATCTGAGGCATTTATAAACTCATGTAATTTCACAGTGTTTCTCAAATTACATGGTGCATTATTTTAGTAGCTCATAGCATACATTAAAAAACAAAGCAGAATGAGAAGTATTCGAACACATCATACACAGGAAGGCCTAAGTATTGTTTCATGAAACTTCCTTCTCAGTTTTGACAGTGTGTTCATGTATGATGCTGGGTCACTGATTGAACATGTAATTTCTCACATGGGTGGAGGTTTAAAAAAAAAAAAAAAAACTTATCTAGAGTGTTCATTCTTTTACTTAACAAAACTGAAAATCAAATTATTCCAATCTTAGTTGGATTCCAAACCTGATATAAGTAATCATCCCAATCAAAAAGTAAATGCTTTGAATTCCATACTATGTATGGATATGTAAAAAGTATGTAAATAAGAAGCTTTCTCAAATTGTGTTCCAAAAGAACCCTCCTTCAAGACTTTGAGGGGAGTATTTCCTAGGAGGTGGGGGGGGGGGGTGTTCTTGTAAACAAATTTGGCAAATTGGGAAATACTGCACATTATATTTCCTTTGTGGACAGCCACAATGCACATTACTAAAAACTCTGACAAGCTCTGCAGAAAACAGTAACACAATTACTACCAAAAATTAAAATCCGATTAACTGTTTTTAACCTGGTGTTTTCCCAAACTTAAACTTCATTCTGAAACTTCTCCCAACTACTACTCTCTCATAAGACTAGTGTTCTACAAAACAGAATTTGGGAAACGCTGTTTTAAGTGAGCTGATCTGGAAAAGGGAGATCGATCTCTAAGAAAGTTCAGTTGTTATAGTACATAAACCTTCAAAAATAAGCACAAATATAGCAGAGATAAATAAAACACACAGAAAATTGCGTTTTGGTTAATCTTTCATCTCTGAGCAGTTTTATCAGAATATCACACAGCTGTATCATTTAATAAACATTACCAAATAATGTGTTACACTATGAAAACACAGGGTGGGGGAAGAAGGAAGAAACGAGATATGAAAAGAGATTTTAAAAATCTGCAATTCAAATAAATTACAATCTATTGTACAAAACTTACATACATAGGAAAAACTTAAAACTCACACACGAACACCGAGTAGAGAATAAAACCATACTGTGAAGACACAGCCCAGATCTGCAAAAGTCTTGATAGTGACCTGAGTTTCTGTCTCACGACTTAGAGAATCTGGAAGTAAACGAACTGGCTGATAACATGCCAGCAAAGAGGGGAAGAGTTGTTTACCTAGACTAGGAACACTTTGAGACTGGTATATAGAACAGGACCCAGCATAATGGGCTACAGAAACTTCTTGTGGAACAAATTAGTTCATAACAGATGTTCAGGAGTTATGAATGCTCAGGGGTGGCAAATATGTCTGCCATCTCCTGCCAATGATAGAACCCTGGGCTGGAAGTAATCCCCTGATCTAAACCGGCACACCACCTTTCGTAGAGGATTAGTATCAATTATAGCCAAAGAATATTATCTTTAGTATCAATTATAGCCAAAGAATACTATCTTAAGCATGTTCTTCACATCTTCAAATTTGATTCTACATTTTGGTCCTTTCTTTTCCACCTCCATGGTCTCTGACTAATATTTTTCTTTTTCCCAAAGCAAAGAGCTCCTAGAACTCCACAGCATATATATTTAAAAGCTGACTATAAAATCTGATGTGAAGCGCTTGAGAATTTGTTAATCATTAGTTAGACTTATTAAGTTTGTATTTTACCACCAGATAACATTAGTTCTTAGCCATTTATTTGTAAGTACAAAAGTAGAAAATTTGAAAACACATATTGTGATGTTACATTACCTGAAGCAGAGAACTACCGTACTGTGAAATAACACTAGGCACCTGACCAACCAGAAGAGAAAAATGTTAAAGCGTGGTTACATGCCATAAAGCCCTCATAAAGAAACCGACTTCAAGACCAAAGGCAAAAGGAGAGGTACCTGGTACAGGAAAAAAAGGCAAGTCAGAAAGTTTACACATAGGATCACTGAAAATAAGGGCCAAAGAGGGGCACCTGGGTGTCTCAGTCGGTTGAGTATCCATCTGATTTTGCGGGATCAAGCTCCGCGCTCAGTGTGGAGCCTGCTTAACATTCTCATTCTCTGTCTCTCTCTCTCCCTGTCCCTCTGCCCCTCTCCCTACCACCCTCTCACTAAAATGAAGAGGGGGGGAAAAAAAAAAAAGAGCAAAAGAGACAAGGGGTTCTCAGTCTGATCCTCTTAGCGTAACAATGGCATGACTGGAAAGGCCGAGAGGTGGAATCACTTGCCCAGAGTGAACTGATTAGACACTGAGTCAGGACCCAGCCCAGGCCTTCCAATGCCCAGGCTTCTGTGTTGCCCGCTGTAACAAGGGCCTCCCATCTCTCTACAAGGCTACCATGAAAAATAAACACCACCTACTGGCCTAACTAAAACTAGAAACCACTAATCAACTCACAACTCCATACAACCAGAACATGTAGAACAAACCATCTCATTTTGTATTATAACAGGTGGCTACTGTCTGGAAACCTATTAAAAGCCTCATTAGGCTATATTTACAAACTTAATTCTAAAGTACTAAATCAAGAATGGTCAGCAAAAAAACTAAGACTCTGTAGAAGAAAACAAAACTGAGAGTCATACCGCATTCCAAGGAGCACACATTTTGAAGTGAGGCAAATCTAGGTTTGAATGCTAGCTCAACTGTGCAGTGCCTGTGCGACCTTGGACAAGGCCCTCAACTTTCACTTCCCATCTGTAATGATGCTAGGGGACAACACTACCTACCTCAGAGGTTTGTGCAACACTCAATGGTACTCAAATGGTAATTTTCTCCCCTGATCTATTTTGTCCATTTCCCTTGATTCGTCGTCTATTCCAACTTTTAACTTCATACAACCACCCCCTAAGACTTGCCAGCTGCATCACAATTTTAAACATGAACACACACCTTTTAAAAGGGATTACGTGCCAAAGAGCATGTAATATGTGAATACAATCTTTGTAAATGTTAGTGAAAAGGTTTAAAGAAGACAGTGCTGCATAAAGTATAAAACTTAGTTTCTTTCAAGCAAACTGGATAAAGAATGAACAGAGCCAGGCTCCAGGATCAGCCCTGTGTCTAGTAAGTCACAGGACCCTGAGCAAGTGACTCCACTTTGCAGAAAGCCCCACGGGTTACTGCTCAAAGTTAGCCACACACGACTCTAGTTATAGTGGGCCTGTGTTCCCGTCTGCAGAAAGAACTATTCTGACCGCAGGGTCTCTAAAATGCTCAGGTTTCTTCCCCCTGCAACAAGTTTGGCATCAGCATCATCACAAAACTTATTGTGTCCAGTGCTTTTTATTCGCCAGGCCCTGTTCTGAGCACTTGAGATGCGGTACCTAATTTAATCCCCCTATGGTTTTCTCACACATGGGCTATATTACACCTGTCCAAGAAATCTAAGCTACAGAGAAGTCAAGGAACTTGCCTAAAGTTACAGAGCCCGCAGGATGGGCGAGGGTTCAACAATCCAGGGAGTCTGGTTGCAGGGAGTCTGTTAGTGCTTTTAACCACTAGTAATACCGCCTCTCAGAATTCCATAAATCCCAGAGTGGGCCTTAACTATAGGCATGTAAAAAGAAATGTGCTCATGCTATTTCTTCCTCATGCCCAGATACAGCTGATACAGAACCCACTGTGGAGGGAGAGAACCATGAGTAACACGTTAACGGTACTATAAGACCAAGCTATTAGACGAAGTTATAAAGTAGCAACTTAATTAAGATCAAGCAACAAAATGTATATTTTGTTTCTCAAACATTTCATCAAAATAGTCAAAGCAATGTGATGCTTTAACATGATCACACTTCCTTAGTCATCAACAATTGATCTTCTGAGTAATGTTCACAGGGAACAATTCTAAAAAAAAAAAATGAGACTGCCACTAAACATTGGTTAACTAGATTTTCTCAGTCTTTGTAACTACGCATATGGAAATGCATATATACATACAAACAAACAAACCCAAATATACAACACTATACTTTCAGTATCAAAGTGTGAAGTTAGACACTGTGTATTAAGAATCATGCAAATAGGTATGTACCGGACGCTGCCAATGAAATGGCCAGAGCGTCTACCTCCCTCCTCTGGGGCCACTTTACACCTGACTGACCTCTTGCAATTCTCCGCATGCCATTCTTCCTTCCTCTGCCAGCTTAACATCACAGATGCTAATAAGGCACAACTCCTCCATCCCCTCACCCCCTGTATCTCAAGAGAGAAGTTAACAGCACAGTGGAGCCAGGAAGCTCAGGAAGGTAGAGAAGGACGCATACACATATGCACACACACAAATCCCAAAACAAAATGCTAATGGCAACCACCTGTTAAGCTTCATTTTATCACTATCAGTCTAGCATCTGTCACCCATTCTATAGTAACTCTGCTCCCAATCCTTGGAAGGCCTGAGAACCAGAAGCAGAACAAACATTTCACGCTTACCACCGGACGGGTCTACTCCACAAACGCTGGCGGTGGAAACGCTTGACTCACTTTGCTCTGCCGCCATGCTCTGGACTGATAAAGGCAGTGACGAGGGTCCAGTCAGATAGCATCGAAGGGTGAGACACACAAAGGAAGAGCGCTCGTACAGCTCAGTTCCTCCTTTAATTAAGGATGGCCCCGACACCAGGCTTCTCTCCAGTAACAACCAAACTATAGACTGATGACTAAATCTTTATGCCATTTTTAGGCTACTTGGCTTGATCTGCATTCACACAAATACAAGATCTTCACACCTCAGTAATAATAAAACAAGTCACAAGCAACCTCACCTGGAGGTTCAGAGATTTGCTCTTTCCCACAATCTGATAACACAACAAAGTTTTACCATTTTGCTATGATCCATACTAATCCACCTAACACATTCCTATTTCTGTAACACCAGACAACATCCATGAAATTCCAAATCAAAAGGAGCCATGGAAAAAAAGAAAATGGATTTTTAAAACAGAAATACCACCAGAAAGGTAACCAGAAGACACTTCCTGAAGTGAAATTTTACCCTATACTGGATTTTATATTCTGTGTGCTGGGTGTGGATTTGGATTTGTCTGTATTTTTACGGCAGATGGCAAAACCGGGAATGATCAGAAATCAATCCCTCCTGGAAAAAAGACTCT
Organism: Panthera pardus; assembly: GCF_024362965.1. Lineage (NCBI taxonomy): Eukaryota > Metazoa > Chordata > Mammalia > Carnivora > Felidae > Panthera > Panthera pardus. The sequence continues at coordinate 8,925,381 of NW_026526655.1, forward strand.
TTGGTAAGCGTGGCAGTAATTACAGAAATCTGCAACTTACCAAAGTTGATCAAAAGAAAAAAACTTTAGTAAATATTCAAAAGTAATAAAGGGTGCTTTGTGGTATATACATTTGGAATATAAAAATAAAGATTCAAATAAAACCAAGTTATAAAACAAAACCCCATACTTACATTAGACTTTTTAAACTATTTTTATATTAACTTTATGAAAATTTATAAAACCCAACTCAACATCTCACTTTATATGAAACAGAAGCAGAGTCCTCATTAATACATTTTAGAATGTAAAGCAAAAGGGGGAAAAAAAAAACTGTTTTAAATGAGAACCTGCAGTCTGAAATGCAAAGGAACTAACTTGAAGGGTCTTGAAATTTAAAAAAAAAAAAAAAAAAAAAAAAGTCCCTTTTGTTATAGCAGCAAATTATTTCACCAAATTCTGTATTTTACTAAAGAACACCAACAGAAGAACTAAATATATACAGACTAAATCTCTGTGATATCATGATCAAAAAGTAGTTAACTTATATGGACACACCTAGCATAAAGACTATTGGGGGGGGGAGGCAGTGCTGGGATGGGGAGTGTATCACTGTGTAAGGGAGATATTATACCAGCTAAGAAAATAATCTTTTTATAGTGCCTTTTAAAAAAATTCATACACTCATACAGCAGAAATGTGTGATCTCTTCCATATCTGACGACAACACACACCCCAAATAATAAAATCTTTCTTTATTCAACAATAGGATCCAAATCCTACAAAGAAGTTAATAAATATACTCCAAACAAAACGCCTTTAGAAAAAGTTCTGCCCACAGTAGCAGTTATTAAGCATGACTACTGCATTTGATCTGAGATAAATAATGAAACTTGTCAGAAAAAAAAAAAATACATTTAAGACTTCCCTTACTTGGGTAAAAATATTTTTACATAAAGATATTTAATGACAAAAAATTTTAATAAAATCTCTCTCTGTCTCTCTCTCTCTCTATATATATATGCAGTTTTTATTTCATCACACAAAGAAAAAACAAGCACAAAAAGACTGAAAAGAAAATATGCAAAAATGTTAACAGTAACCAAATCTAAATGGTTAAGATTACAGAAGATAATTTTAAAAAATTTTCTAGTACTTAACTGCATTTTACAAGTTTTTTTAACTGAAAAAGTTGACATTCAATTGTCATATAAGCAAACAAGTAAGTGTTTACAAAACCAACACGGGTCCTAAGCTTCTTCAACAGATCATATTCCAGACTTCAAATACAGCTATTTGCCAGTAATTTGGGAAAAAAATGTACACAATCACACTAGATTTTCACGTCTCACTCTCCTACATTTTCATAACTAAAAACTAATAAAGGAATGTTTACCTTTTTCTAAATAGGTTCTATGTCCAACTTGCCATCCCAGAATATTAGTAACAATCTGATTTTTTTTTTTAAATATCAATTTAGATTGCTTTACACAAATGCCACTTCAAAGACGTTATGATCAGCTCAGTAATTCCAAAGCGTAGCCACCTCATAATACACAGTGGAAGAAGTTTTGATGCATCTTAGTGAACTGCCTACAGAAATGCCTAGGTGCAGACAACCTTATTTTATACACATCTTTCCAATACCTCTTAAGCACCTGATATCTAGTGAAGCTTTTTGCAAAAGGTACTTCTCTTAGCTTGAACATGAATTTATTTGTAGCTGTCAAAATCGATCTCAAACTGCATTATATTCAAGGCACAGAATGTCAATTCTTTACTGGGCCTCCTCTTTCTTTCACAAGAACGCCTTTAGTATCTCCTAGCTTACATTTCCGGGCCCATGAGTCACTGAGAAATGAGCTCCAGGTTTACCTTAGAATGCCGTTCAAACAGCTCCTCTACAGTATTCATGGATCTGGTCCCCAAATACCTCTTTAGCCTACCCTTAACTGCCCAACATGGTCATAGGCAACTTAATTATCCACTACTTCTAGACTATGCCTTTTTATCTTTGTCCTCTAGTTTGCTGCCCCTCCACATACCGTCTCTTGCCCAGCCGTCCTCTCCTAAACCCCATAAGCCTTCAAGACTCCGCTTAGCACCACCTCGCCCAGGAAGCCTTCCAGATTTCTGCTAGGCGGAAGTGATCGATCGGTTCGGTCATCCCTGGGTGCCTTCCTAGCACTTTGTAGTTCTTTCACAGGACTTATCACCTCCTTCCTGGTACCGAGGTTATTTGTGTACTGGTCTTATCTCCCACACCAGAAAGTGAGCTCCTCGGGGGAGGGGACCGTGGGCCCCTGTTCACCTTTGAATCCCTCCGGCGCGGACCGACTAAGGCACCTGCACGCAGTGCAGCGGTCAGCCTGGTTCGACCGAACTCGGGAACGCTCTGGCCGCACAATTCCTAACCAGAAGTCAGTTAGGCATTTTCCCGAAATGAAGATCACAAAGATGCTGCCTGCCGCCCCATAACAGGAAGTTTACCAGGGGCCAGGAGCCCGTGCGCGGTGGGAGTGACAGCTGGCCCGGCCCGCACCTCCCTGCCCTCCCGACTCCGGCCGCGGCCGCCCCCACCCGCCATCCCTGCCAGAGAACCGCGGAGGGGTGGCAGGAGAGCACCGGGCTCCCAGAGCTCCGGCCGCAGGCCTCTGGGCGCCGCGCCGGCGACGGCGAGAGCAAGGGAGGGAAGGCTCCGCGAGGGGCCCGGGCCGGGCCGGGCCGAGCCGAGCCGAGCCCAGCCGGGAGGGCGGGCCGAGCCGGGCCCGCCGCCTCCGCCACCCGAGAAAATGGAGGCAGCCCGGGGCCGGTGACGGGCCGGGGCAGGCGGAAGCCGGGAGGGCGTCCGCGCCGCGAGCAGGGCCGGGCCGGGGGTCACTCACGGGGCTGGGCCGGGCGGCTCCCTCTCCGCCTCCGCGTCGTCGCCGTCCCCGTCCTCGGCCGCCGCCGCCTCGGGCTGCTCGCTCGGTCCCCGCGGGGCGGCACGGGCGCTCGGCCCCTCCGTTGTCTTCCGCCTGCTCCTGCTCCCGGCGACGGGCTCCCGCGGCAGCGGCGGCGGCGGCTGAGCGGGCGGACGGCGGCCCAGGGGCTCCCGCGGCGGCCGCCGCACTGCTGCGCTCGCTCGCTCGGGCTGCGGCTGCGGCTGCTGCTGCGGGGCCCGGCGCCGCCTTCGCCTTCGCCTTTCAGCCGGCTTCTGGAAGCTCAGTCTCTCCCAGGCCGCGCCGCTCCCCGCTCCCGGCCCGAGCCCGGCTTTGACGTACGCACTGCGCAGCCGCCGAGGGCGCGACGTCGGGCGGTGCCGCAACGCCCCCTTCAGCCTCGGGCGCCCCCGGGCGGCCGGGCGGACTCGAGCCACCGGAGTCGGCCCCTAGGCCGAAGCAGAGGGGGACGCCGAGAAAAAACAGCAGCAGCGGAGGACGCGAGGTCTTGCCCCTGCCACTTTAAATGTTGGTGCTCAGCCCTTCTTTGTCGGTCTCGGCTCTCTTCCCGGAGGAACCCTACGTCTGCTTTCTACGACCACTTCCTCAACTCTTCACAAAGCCTTGTTTCTGCTAAAAGCTGTATTTTTGTTATTCGCTATTCTCGGTGGTGGCCAGTGAACGAAACAGTCCCTGCTCCTGAGACAACCAGTAAACAAAGAAACCAGCACATATATGTCATTGGATGTTTCCAGTGCTATGGAGAAGCTAAGGAGGGGAGAGAACGGAAGATGTTGTTACAGCACTCCTGCAAGGAGAAGCTGCTTGAAGAAAGAGCGTGCTGTGGGCTTCGTGTTATGGAAAGGCAGAGGGAACAGCAAGGATGAAGGCCCTGAGGTGGGACAACAGGGAGTCCAGCAAGGCAAATGCACTGAGGGAGGGGACAGGGGAGAGAGAAGGAGAGAATGGGGGCCAAATAGAACACAGTGAGGACTTTGGTTTTTACTCCACTGGAGATGTGAAACTATTTGAAGGGTTTTCAGCAGAGAAAGTCATGATCTGACATTTCAGACGGCTGTAGAGACTAGCCTAAAGGGCCCGAGGGTTTCAGCCAAGAGACTGAATTGGGGTGATAGTTGATAGGGCCAAAGCAGATTTTTTTTTTAAGTTTTATTTCATTTTGCGCACTTCAAGAGACTGGTTAGAAGGCTTTTGAAATAGTCTAGTCAAGAGAAGACAGGGGGCACCTGGGTGGCTGGGTCGGTTAAGCATCTGACTCTTGATTTTGGCTCAGGTCATGATCTCACGGTTTGTGGGTTGGAGCCCTGCATCCAGTCTCTGTGCTGACAGCACAGAGCCTGCTTGGGATTCTCTCTCTCTCTCTCTGAAAATTAATAAATATTAAGAGAGAGAGAGAAGACAGGCTCAGTCCAGGGTGGTAGCACTGAAAAAATAAAGTAGTCCGGTTCTAGACACATTTAGAAGGGAGCACTGACAGATATTTGCTGATTCCTAAAGTTTTTTTCTTTTCTCAAGCAACTGGAAGATGCAATTGGTAAAGTGAGGAAGACTTAAATAAAAGCAGACGGGAAGGGAGGAACTTGGGAATCCATTTGGGGGCATGTTAACTTTGAGCTGCCTGTTAGACACCCAAGTTGGAACCGGATATAGAAGTCTGGGGCCTGGGGGAGAGGTCCAGGCTGGAAATAGAATTTTGGGAGTCCTCGGAATAGGTAAAATCTGAGGACTCAATGAGAACATTTGGGAAGTGTTAATGAAGCGTAAGGTCAGGGATGAGCCTGAGGCCCCCAACGCTGAGAGGTCAGTCGGGGAGATAACAAGGAACCAGCAAAGGATTCTGAAGAAAGGAGCAAGGGTGCCATGGGAGACTGAGGAAAGCATCATGTGCTAGAAGTCCAAGGATAGAGGACGGATTAATGCTGCCATAGCAGCTAATGGTTCAAGTAAGGTTAGTGTTGGTGATTTGGACATGGGTATCAGCACCACAGAGGTAACTAGTGGCCTTGGTAAGCGCTCTTGAAGCAGAGATGGGTGGGAAAGTCTGACTGGAGTGGTTTCCAGGAAGAATGAGATCTAGGAAGATCTCTAGAAAGAATGGGACTGTAGAAAGGGATCACGCGTATAGACAACTTTTCCATGAAGTTTTTCCCCCGAGGATGAGCAGAGAATTAGGGTGATAGTTGGAAGGGAATACAGGATCAAAGTAGATTTTGTTGTTGTTTTATTTCATTTTGCATAATTCATTTAACCTGTTTGCGTGCAGATGGGAATGATTTGGTAGTGAGGGAAAACTTGGTAATGCAAGTATGTGGGACAGGGGGCATTTTCTGGAGAGCTTTCTTGAGCGAGCAAGAAGAGAAGTTCTGGCCTTGGATCCCAGCGAGACAGGTGTTCACTGGCAGTAACAGAGGGCAGGCAGAGTGTGGGCCCAGGGGCAGGGAGCCAGTTGGACAAAGTGCCAGAACATGTGGACTTGTCCTTCTAAGAGCTTCTCTTTTCTCAGGGAAACAGGAAGCAAGGTCATCAGCTTGGAGTGTGGAGAGGGAGGAGGTGTTGGAAACTGGAGGGAAGAGGAGAAGGTGTAAACAAGGATCAGACGGCAGGGTTATTCTGTGTTTTTCACCAGCCACGTTGTGCTGGGAAGGTGCAGGCACAGGAAGGTGGGGAGTAGGATTCAACCAGGGTTGTTTTCGTCAGCTAACTCCATGGAGAGAGAAAGGGAGAGAAAGGAGAGGATATATGCAAAGAAGTAATAGCGACAATGGCCAGCCGTTGAATCCAAACCAGATAAGAGGGGAGTGAGAAAACTGGGGTGGGGGTGGCAGGGGCAGTGGTAGGGGAGGGACCCTGTAAAAGTGGTCGGATCAATGGAATGATGGATGAAAGGATTGTTGGAATCAGCACAGTAAGGGGAGTGAACCGGAAAGAAGGAGGTACTGGTTGAAAAGCCAGATTGCTTGCACTGAGATCGTGTGAGAGACAATTTTGAGTACATGCAAAAGGCCTGGGACAGCTTCTCAAACGGTAATGTCCACGCGCATTCTCAGGAGATCTTGGCAAAATGCACACTGATTCCATTGGTCTAGGGTGGGGACCATGAGCCTACATTTCAAACAAGTTGGGGGTAGAATGGGTGAAGATGCCGATTATTTTTACTCTTGTTCATAGTCTTGATACCCAAACCTCCGTTAATGCAACACACACACACACACACACACACACACACACGAAAACTATACTAATCTTGCTAGTGAAAAATATATATGAAAAATCTAAACAAAGAGCTATGAAATAGAAGTACAATGACAGTATGTTAAAAGCAAAGTCCACACCAACCAAAGACAATTGAGAAGCCCTTAGAAAGGCCATAGCTGTCTAGGGACTGTCTCTGCTCACAGAGAAATAAGCTGACAAGCAGTCCAGAGCAAGCCCTGGACCTGGGGAGTGGCCGGTGCCCGGAGCTCTCTCTTTGCTTTGCTCTGGTAACAGTGGGAGGGAGGTATCCAGCAGTCTCAAGTTTTATCTAATTTTGAAACTTTGTTGCATGAGGACTTTACCCCCATAGCATTTTTATTTGTTTGTTTGTTTGCGTTTTTAACTGTAGTCCCAAAGGAAGGCCTTTGGTGTCCTCACATTCTGCAAAAACAACTCAAGACCCAACTTCCCACAGAATAAAAGAATGTAGGGGGGTGGATAATCCCATATGAAGGGGTTTGATTCCTTTGTTTCAAGGGTCAGAGCAGGGTTCCGGATTAATCTCTTAACTGGAATAAACCCACTGCAGTGACAAGATGGCACATATTTCTGGAGCAGGGGTTTGTAACAAATTCTGAAGCCCAGGTGGAAGGAGTCATGTCATTTGACTGCTTGAATTTAGCTGGGAGACACCTTCTCAATCCTTCCATAGAGCCTTCTGGAAAGCCCTTTCTATGAATATATTTCTTTGTAGGCACAACCTCTTTCTGGGAAATTCTTCTATGTCTTCATCTTGAAACCCTGTTCACAGCCCCCCCCCCTCCCCTCCCCCTCCCCACCCCCACCTTCCTGTGCAGTGTCTACAGATCTCAGGATCATAAGGCAGGGTCATCATGTTCAAGGAGAATCAGTCAGTGATGGTCCTGTGTAAATGTCTTGTCACTTTCATTTCCCTTCCTCTCTGTTGAAGCTGGGCCATCAGATGAAGGCACCTCCCTAGCCTTCATCATATCATCTGTGAAAGGACTTTGGAGCCTGACTCACAGCTTCCTCTCCACCCCACCCCATGCCTGACTTCTCCTGGGCAACATAAGTGCCACTCATCTAAATATGTTGGATCATAGTCTCCTCGTATGGTCCGCCCCGGTGACCTTCACTTCCCTTCCACTTCAACAACTGCTTGATTGGCCCTACCATAGTCTCTGCAGCGGCCAGACTCTCCCTTTGAGACTTGAACTCTGTGACTTTCCTGGGTAACTGCTCCTCCCATCCACCCACCCTCTCCACACCCTCACACCCAGAAAACCTGCTCTAAATCTCAATGAAACCTTAGTTATTCAACAAAGACTTTTTGGAAGCATATAATTACTGAGCATAAGCAATGGGAATGAAACACTGAACCATCCATGGTCCCTGCTCTCAATGAGCTTATAGTCCAGGAGAGACACACAAGAAAACTGGCAATTACAGTAGGCTGAGACCTGAAGCATAAATAAGATCTAGGCAGTTGAAGATGGGGGTGAATGTTCCAGGAAAATCATGCAAATACCATGAAAGCAGGAAAGCACAGTGAATTTGGGGAAGTGCATATGAATAGCTCAGTATACAGAGCTTAGAGTTTTACTTTTTTATGCTTTTTTAAAAATTTACATGCAGATTAGTTAGCATATGGTGCAACAATGATTTCAGGGGTAGATTCATTCCTTAATGCCCCTTATCCATTTAGCCCATCCCCCCTCCTACAACCCCTCCAGCAACCCTGTTTGTTCTCTATATTTAAGAGTCTCTTCTGTTTTGTCCCCCTCCCTGTTTTTATATTAGTTTTGCTTCCCTTCCCTTATGTTCATCTGTTTTGTATCTTCAAGTCCTCATATGAGTGAAGTCATATGATATTTGTCTTTCTCTGACTAATTTCACTTAGCAAGAGCTTAGAGGTTTAGAAGAGAATTTTTTCACTGCGATTTTTCCTCAGCTTTATTAAGATATTATTGACATATACATAAGTTTAAGGGGTACAATGTGATTAGATACAGGTGTATGTGGCAAAATGATCACCACGGTCTTATTTCTTAGGAATGCATGATCCTACCTTATTCAGGTGTTCAAATCTCCTGACGACGTTTAATATTTTGCCTTCCCCAAGTTGAATCTAAGTGATACCTTTTGCACCTAAAACGGTCTTTTGAGCTTTCCCAAGGGAAAAATCACAAATGATTTGTTCTTCTATTTGTTCTTAAGAAGAGAGATGCTAGGGAGAGTTGGGTTTACTTGATGCTTGTTCTTGATGAGTTGTATAGGAAGAGATGCTGCTTAGCCTGTCCTGGGTTAAATCGGTATGGTCAGATTTCTAGAACCGTATGTTGTGCGGGAAATTCCCAGAGCTTTACCCATGGCCTTGCTGGCCCTGACATTTTTGGTGCTGCTGTAGCTGATAGTAGACAACCAAGGTCGATGTGGTCAGTTACAATTTCAGATATTTCTCCAAATGGTGATTTGCTTACAACTTGCTTAATTTGAATCTAGCATCTCTTCTGGTGGCGGTTTCCAACAGGAACTCACATCACTTAACTGTGGAGTTATATTCGCAGGCCAGTGTTTAGAACTTATTCCAGATTTCCAGAGTATCTCTACTTGACATTCTTTATATGTTCTTAGTGTATTCTATCTGTATGTTGAGTAAACTCATGGAATATTATGTCAGGATTATTCAGTGTTATATCTGAAGATTTATTTTCTCTGTGAAGATGATGGTCTTCCATTTTTATGAATTAGATACAACATCTGCTCCTTTTTGAAAATACAGTAAGGCATTATGTTAATTGACATATTTTGTCTACAAGTTTGTCTGGATTGAGTTTATTATTTTGGTTTGCATGCCACATCAACAGCCAATGTCCTTGTCTGTTGTACTGTTCTTGTTATGAACTCCCAAGAGATAGTACACTTTTGAAAATTGTCAGTAATAGGTTAACTACAGACATTTTATTTTGTCATCGCAGATAGTTTTTTGTTTTTTGTTTTCTCTGATGCTTCCCCGAAAGTACTTGCAATCAGCTGCATTGTAGGGCGAATGTCCTCGAGGCACGTTAGGTTGCCTTGTAGCTGGCCTTTCCTCCAGAATCTGAAGAAGGCCTGTGAGCTAAAGCCCCACAACTTGGCATCAACCTCAAGGGGTCCAGCACACCGCAGCAGACCATGCCCGGGCTGGAATTGTCCCTTGACAAGCTGCTGCTGAGCCGCGAGGGAAGTCTGACAAAACGCTTGGGTCCCATGTGCTTTTGAAGACTATGAACATCTTAGCTTTGAGAAACTCAAGAAGGGATATTGCTAGATTTTCTTCTGTTGACCCCCGGAGTCCACTGGACTGGTTAATTCTCAAGATTTAACTCCTGGCTCCTAACTCTAATAGGACTACTATAGTATTATTTCTCTTTTTGGGGCATCCCTCTTTGAAGATGTCTGATCTCTAGGACTCTAAAACCATTGACCCAATTTGCCCCACCTCTCAAGAGACGGCTCACTGATTTTACAGGAACAACCCCGGCAAGAGTCTCGGAGGAACTATTTCTTAGGCCTTGCTTCATCCCGCTTGGGAGGTGTATGATTACTGAGTTATTCAGTGCCAAATGACTTTCATCTTGATCAAAAGGTGGTTCTGACAAGGTTGAACTTTATCTGAGCCCGGGTGTACCCTCAGCCATGATGGCTAAGAGATCCCTGCCCCCACCCCACCCCCCAACCTTTTGTGTTTTGGAAATGGCGAACCAGCTGACCACAAAGGGCCACACTCCCCTCAGAATTTCCAAAAGGGTCTCATCTCCATCCTTCCTTGTGATTCCCATAAGATTCCAAGATGACCCCTCTTTTGCCTGTCTCTATAAAATTCTAGGCCTCCTTCCTTTTCTTTGAGATGTTCCTCGTTAATGTGCTTTTTACTGCAATAGCCAGAATAAAAAACATCTTCTTAATTATCAGGTGACTTCTCTCTGTTGCAGCCCCAGGAAGACCTCCCTTTGGTGGCAGCCTGCGCCTTACCCCTGACTGTCCCACTGAAGCAACTATCTGCGACTACCCCCGAGACTCTCCTCAGCCCCACTGTGACTTAACCCTGTTGACAACCACCCTTTCAACAGTTCAAGATGTGAGTAAGCTGAGAAAAGGATGCATGGCCCTAGATACTTTGGGTCCCGGTGGAGTTGCAGAAGGGAGACAGAAAGAAATCAGTTTGACATGCTTCTGAGCTGAGCCAGGGGCAGACACACCCAGTTACGCCTTTAAAGGAAAGAGGAAATGACATTGAGGCAGCTGAGGTCGCAGTCCAGGCAGGTGCCCGACAGAGCGCAGAGCCACTCGAGTCTGGGAAGCTGTCATGGTGGCCAGTATGAAGGTCAGGGGTGACCCTGAAACACACAAATGCCAGGGGGCAGCTCTATAAGCTGGGGGGAGTGGAAGCCCCAAAGAGGGAAAGTCCAGGGGATAAGACTGGCCAAAAAAGTAAATAAAATGCAAGCCTTTAACAAGCCCCAACCCCTCCCATTCCTCTTCTTGTTGGGGGATGGGGGCAGGCGGGGAAGGCTCCACTTCCCTGGGTAGAATGTGCATAGTCAGGGGTGTTTGAAGGCAGCATGCGACAGGATTCGCCACCTCTGCAACTTTACAGGAATCAGAAAGTGGCCTTCCCAATTTCAGCAGGGGCATGTCGCAGAGAAGGGTTAGAAGCCACCGTTCTGGAATCATCTCTCTAGTAGCCTGAAGGCTCTAGACATGTATGGTGGTTTTTTCTTTGACGTGTCAGATATCGGACTCCCCTCAGTGAAGGGAGCATGTCTGGAGTGAGGTCCCGGGGCCAGTGATATCCAGGGAGCCCCTGAGAATTTTCGGGGCCCTTGCATATTCTTTGTGCTCAGGAGGCATCTCACAGTACTAGAGAATCTATACTCACTGGGCAGAGTGTGTTCTGTATTATATAGAGACAGGCAGAGCCAGAAAACTCACCAGAGGCAGGGTAGGAGAATGGGTCATGCTTGACCATATGACATGTAGCCAGTGGTCATATTAAAACTATTTAATAACTAGAACCACACAAACACACACTGAGCAGAATGGAATCTGGCTGAAAATCAGGCCTGTATAGAACAATGGTAGGACCTCTCTGGGGTCTGGCTCACTTATTCTTTTAACAAAAGTGAGGGACAGAGGAATGGATTGGCACATATTAGGCTTTGACCTATGCCTCCAGAATTGAGGTGCCCACTGAGGCCCCGTGGACTGGAACTCAACCTTGATGAGCAGGGCTATGATGGCTGGAAATGGGGCTCTGGTCCTAGAGATTGTGCTCATTATTTGATGATGTCACCCATAACACCAGCAATTCAAGAGCCTGAGACATTATGGGGGTTCAGGTTTTTGGGGCCTGTGGCATCTGAGATGGATAAAGGAGGCTTTAGGGGCTTTCTGGGCCTCACCTTGACCTAAGTATATTCTGCCAGAAGACCTGACATCTGGGTCCTTCTGGGATGGTGTCCTGGCAGCAACACATACTTGTGCTCTGTTCCCCAAGGAACATGCTGGAAGGGTAGCAATGGCAGAGGAAACTTCCCATATCCCCTGCACCTTGGAATTCTGTATTGCAGGACCTTGTCCAGGGGCTGCTGAAGGCAACACTCTGTTGCTGGTGCCTGATCATGTTCTAAGAGTGCTTAGCCACAACTTTTTTTTCCACAACAGAGGATCTTTTCAAGTTAGGGTGCCCTCAGCTGGTTCCTGTTGTTTGGGATGGTACCACAAGGTTTTCGTTGAGTGATAGCCTAGGCTAGTTGTTTGCCCATCACTGAAAGTCAAGTGCCCACTCCAAGTGGCCAGGGCTAAGTTTGCCTGCCTCTTAGAGTTGTTTCAAGCCACAGTGGTCAGCCTTCAAGGCCCACCAATGCCAGTTTCCACTGAGTTCACCTCTCCAAGCCGTAAAGCCCCAGGACACAAATTGGCTGCACGTATAGAACTAGAGTCTTCAAAAAACGGGCATAAGAGCAAAAGTTCTCTAGCAACATGGTGGCCCCAAATACATGGTTGGGAAGCTTCTAAGTCAGGCAGACATGGGTGGGCTGAGTTAGGACCATCTTTTTTTATTTTTTTAATGGTTATTTATTTTTGAGAGAGAGAGAGAGAAGGAGAGAGAGAAAGACAGAGCACAAGCAGGGGAGGGGCAGAGAGAGAGGGAGATACAGAATCCCAAGCATGTTCCAGGCTCTGAGCTGTCAGCACAGAGCCCCACGTGGGGGCTCGAACCCATAAACCATGAGGTCATGACCTGAGCCAAAGTCGGATGCTTAACGGACTGAGCCACCCAGGCACCCCTGAGTTGGGGCAGTCTTGAGGACAGAGGAGAGCAGGCTCATGGTTTCCTGAGGAATTTTGGCTCACTTTGGGGTCCAAATAATTTTCCTTTTATTTTGAGAAGGTCCATTGACAGGGTGGTAATGGAAAAGTGGGGTTTTGGATACCTATAGTAAACAGAGAATTTTTATTATTCCTGGGTTTGCTATTTGCCTGAAGAAACCTGGTTGTGGTGACCTCAAGTATTTTGAATATATATGTGGGGGAGAGGGCACTGGCCAGGGGTTCATGGTTAGATGGGGCCAGGAGCAGTGGGGCCTCCAGTCGCAAGGACTCATCTGTGCTGTCTGTCTGCCCGTATTGGTGTGGACCAGAGTTCAGAAGTCTCTTTGACACCCTGCCATCCGTCACGACAAAGATTATAGTTACCTGCAATTCCAGAGGTAGCCAGATCCTTTCTGCCCTGGGTTTTAAGGTTAGAGGGATGGGTCTTAATGCCTGACGAATGATATTATCCTTGGGGGCTAACAGGGGATCGATGCAAAGGAGCATCTATTAAGCTGAGGAATGTGCCATGCGTGGTTCCCTTGGGCGGCTTGCCCATTCGGTGGTGAGGACGTGTGAGTGTGCAGCGCATACAGGTGAATGAGCATGTGTGAGAGTAAGCGTGAATGTGTGGAAATGTGAGCAAGGTACAGCAGGAGGTGGCCTATAATACTTCCGTAAGAAACCACTGCCCCTTCCCAGCCAGTTCATGCTGGGCTGGTCAGGAATGCAAGAAGGTGTAGCTCTCCATCAACCTGCCGTCTTCCGCCTCGTCCATCCCCTACCAAAAACAATGAGTTGAGTGTGTCAGGTGAGGCAAGCCCCAGTGGAGGCATACCCGACCTCCCATGGAAGGGCGATCAGTGACTTCTCCCAGTGTGAGTCCTGGCTTACCTTCTGGAAGGAGAAGCAGCATCAGGGATCAGGGCCATCCAGGCCCACACTCAAGCAGAAGCCTTGGCTGGAGTTCAGCCTTCTCAGGGAGAGAGCCCGGGGAAGCTGCCAGCCACTGTGGGTTAGGCTCACTTCTTCCAGAAAGGATCGTTCAGACCTAGAATGGTGCAGAAGACAGGCTCTTCCCCATTCAGGCAGTCTGGATGACAGTGCACCGTGGCACATGCCCGGATTGGTGCAGTGAGGACGCAGCTCATAGACTTGGCATCCGGCCCCCACCTGCCAGCAGGACCCCCAAGAGGGAGCGGAATCTCTTCAGCTATTTTAAGATCATGCAGGAGATGTTATTTGGATCGCCACAGTGGCTGAGGAACAGGACGTAACAGTATATAAGGTGCGTAAAATGCGCTGGAGATGGCCCAGATCAAACTGATCAAACTGGAGCTTGATTTCTTCCAGGCTGAGGATCCACGTATATAGTCACAGTGTCCACGCAGCTTCTGCACACCCCAGCGCATCCAGCCCGAGCAATTCCAAATTCTCTGCGCGCTTTCCCAGCCACCCCCAGGATCTCGCCAGTACATTTCCAGCCATTACAGGAACCAGCTGAGGGAGAGCTACTGACTAAGCAGGAAGCAAGTTTCAGATTAAAGGAGATAAAAATTACTTTCAAAATATATAAAGTATCAACAATGTAACATGTTCATTAAAAGTGTCTATTGTCGGGGCGTCTGGGTGGCTCAGTCGGTTAAGTAGCAGACTTTGGCTCAGGTCATGATCTTGCGGTTCGTGAGTTCGAACCCCACGTCAGGCTCTGTACTGACAGCTCAGAGCTTGGAGTCTGCTTCGGATTCTGTGTCTCCCTCTCTCTCTGCCCCTCCCCCGCTCACACTCTGTCTCTCGCTCAAAAAATAAATAAACGTTAAAAAATGTTTTTAAAAAGTGTCTGTTGTCTGTTTGTAAGCTTGGATTGATCCCAAGGGTTCAGATGGCCGGGCCTATTTTATGGTGATTTCACCACAAACCACCCCAGAAGACAGGCCAGGTTGTGGGTAGATGAGATACAGCTAAAAACGTAAAATCCCATTGAGTTCACCAATAATCATTGCGTGTGCCCATCAAAGTTACCAAGGAAATTAACCCTAACATGGAATGTTTTCAATTAAAATTACATTAAAACAGCCCATTTTCCATCTCAGCATTTCAAACGTAAGTTCCATGCCTGACTGTTTTAACACAAATTATCTCCAAAGAAAAGGCATCTTGATTAAATTAAAGCACATGTTACATCATAGAAAATATTTATAAACATGTTGTTACTTGCCAAGCTATCTTATGATCAGAAACTCAGTTCTGCATTTTTGTGTGATCTGTCTTTTCTGAGTATCATCCTGTCATACAACTTTATACTTTCTTGAGCAGAATTGGCCCCACTTACATAACTGTATGGTGAATTATGTACAAAACCGAGCATTTTCACTGGGCTCTGTTCAGCCACAAAGGTAACGTAACAATTGGCAGTTCTACCCCTAGAGTGATTCATTAATAATTCCCTTTCCTCCAAATAATGAGCATCCTGAGTCACTACTTCCACGGATTTCTTGGTAAGCTTATTTATCTTGATATTCTAACGTCCTCCCCTGATTCTTGTAACTGAGACCTGCAAAACCGTAAACACTTTGCATCCTGCAGAGAACTTCTCCAGTTGCATACAGATCAGACCTTGATTTTACTCTAAATATTACCCCACCGCATTAAGAAATGAAATCTTTTTGTAAAAAGCATTTCAAAAACCAAATGAAACGTTCAAACGTTCAACTCGAGTACAAATACCCAGCTATTCACACACTAACAAAATTTTAACAGAATTGATACAGGGGCACCTGAGTGGCTCGGTTGAGCGTTGGACTTCGGCTCAGGTCACGATCTCACATTCGTGGGTTCAAGCCCCGCGTCGCGCTCTGTGCTGACAGTTCAGAACCTGGAGCCTGCTTCGGATTCTGTGTCTCCTTCTCTGCCCCTAACCCACGTGTGCCCTCTCTCTCACTCTTTCGCAAAAATAAATAAACATTAAAACAATAAAATTGATACAACCCAAATTGAACAAATCACTTGTGGAGGGGGGGTGGGGTGGCAGTAAGTGGGGGAACCGGCTGGATTCTAAGCTGAGGTAAATTCAGGCATTCTTTCCAGATCTACTGCCATAAACCTAACAGTGTTTTTTCATTTCTTTGAGAATCAGTCGGGAGCTTTGTACCAAGCAATGGGCTCTAGCTTTCCCATTAAAAGGAAACAAGAAAAGAAAAGGTCGTATGTTTTCAGCTGCCAACTTTACAATAATCAAAGTTCATGGTTTCTTGATTCTTTCAGGACTGGCTCTCTGAGGCTGAGGATTATTGTTCTAGATGTTCTTTGCCCCTGGCTGAGTCAGTCACCAGGCTTCATTCTTTGCCATTCCCGGGCTTGGAACCAGCATCTTTTACATTTAAATTGCCATTGTAGGGTTTCAATGAGGGGATTGATTAATATTTCACCTTTAGTATTTCCTCTTGCTAAATTCTCTCTGCCCTTCCCCTCCCTCAATCTTCCAGCCTTTACTCTAGTCTCACCTGCAAGGTCAGAGCACATCACCCAAGTCTTGCAAGGATACCTCCTAAGGCTCATACAGGGCCTGAGGCTAGGAGTCAAACAATTCACAGAGACTTGGAAGACTTTTTTTTTTAAGTTAATTTATTTTGAGAGAGAGAGAGAGAGAGTGAGAGAAGGGCAGAGAGAGGAAGAGAGAGAATCCCAAGCAGGCTCTGCACTGTCAGCACAGAACCCGACGTGGGACTTGATCTCATGAACCGCAAGATCACGACCTGAGCCAAAATCAAGAGTTAACCGACTGAGCCACGCAGGTGCCCCCGAAAACGTTTTACAGATGTTGAAGTAATAGGGTTAAAATAGCAAATTTTTCTTGAGTCTCTAGTATGTTCAGGTCCCGTGCCAGAGGCTTTACCTATGTGCTTGTTGATCCAAAAATAAAACGGAAATACCATATTTCATTAAATCCAGCACACTTCGGTCGTTAGACTCACCATTACTTTATGTAACATTAAAAAAAAAAAAAAAAAGAACAACCCACAATCAACTCTAGGGTAACCTGTCACTGATTGCAAATGCATCTGAATTTCAGAGGTGTTAAAGTGTGGGGCGGGGGGAGGGGAGGAGTACATGTTCAAACTGATGACAAAGAATTTTTCAGAGACGATGGGTAAGGTGGCCAGAACCACAGAGCTAACAAGAGGCAGAGCTGAGTTCAGATTGTTCTAGGGTTCACTGCCTCTCCAGAGGTTTGCAGGCTTTGTTTCCCTGAGCAGTTTCCTCCCCCCAACCCCTGCCTGCCAGTAGTCAGGGACCGGGGTCTAAGCCACCTGTCCTGGAAAACAGAGTCTCCCCTTTAAGTTGGCCTGACAGCTAACTGAGCTGAAACAACTAACCGGCTTTCGGTGACCGCTTCCCCTCTGCATGGAGCCTAATTATAGAGACCATTCCGCGGCCGTGGCTACATTATTTTTGGTGGCGTTGGGTCGTAGGGGAAGGAGTGGGTGTCGGCAAAGGCCACGCAAACTTCCCCAGCTCCCAGGCAGCCAGGGGCCACAGCACAGCAAGGAGATTAACCAAATCGGATTTAGGGAGCTGGAAGCTGCCGGGATAATCTACTCACGCCTCTGCTTATCAGATCTCCCTGCTCCTCTCTGTCTCAATGAGCTGCTGCTCCGCTCCCTACCTCAACTTCACCCCTGCGACTCGGTGTCTCCAGATGCGAACGCCCATCTGCGGCGCACGTCGTCTGCTTGTCTGGCTTTATTCATCCATTTGTTCATTCGTATTTAGTGAACAGCTACTCTGTCCAGGTGCTCTGAAGACGAACGGCAATCAACACACACAGTTCCTGCCTTCGTGGGGTTCATAGCCTAGCAAGGGCCACCGATGGCATCTCAGAAGCTTGCAGCCAGATGTGAAATGACAACGGTAATAAAAGATTCTCAGGAATTTTGGGGGATGGCTCAGTCAGGTAAGCGTCCGACTCTTGAATTCGGCTCGGTCATGATCTCACAGTTCGTGAGTTCGAGCCCCGTGTTGGGCTTGAAGTGCAGAGCTTGCTTGGGATTCTCTCTCTCCCTCTCTCTCTGCCCCTCCCCTATGTGCTTGCTCTCTTTCTCTCTGTCAAATAAATAAGGATTAAAAAAATAAAAATAATAAATAAAAATTTCTCAGGAAGGAGCACCTGGATAGTTCATTCCGTTAAGCATCTGACTTCGGCTCAGGTCATGATTTCATGGTTTGTGGGTTTGAGCCCCGCGTCGGGCTCTGTGCAGACAGCTCAGAGCCTGGATCCTGCTTCGGATTGTGTTTTCCTCTCTCTCTGCCCCTCCCCCACTCATGCTCCGTCTCTCTCTCTCTCTCTCTCTCTCTCTCTCTCAAAAATAAATAAACATTAAAAAAATGCTTCTCAGAAAAAGCTGCACAGAGACAGTGTTCACCAAATATTCTGTGTTTTCCCCTCCTTTTCCCAGCCCCTTTACAGTTTAGGTTGGGGCCATGTGATTAATGCTGGTCAAGAACCTTCAATAGATGTGCTGTGTGGGGCCTCCGTGGAAAGACTTTGAGAGCTGGGATGTCAGTTTCAACTCTCTTTGCTCTGCTTGATGACCTTGGGCACCGGGTGTTCCAAATGGCATAGCTACAGGATCAAGGAGGGCTACCCGCCCCACATGGAACTTTATGGTTAGGAGAAATAAATCTCTGTTGTGCTTGCTCACTGAGACCTCAGATTTGACTCAGCAGCTGATGGTAATTCCCTTAACCAATATAGAATCACATGTTCCTATGAGGGAAAACAGAGAAAGAACTGATCAAAGGGTCAGGAGAGACATTCTTAGGAAGAGATATTTAAGCAGGGTCAAAAGGAAGAGTGGGAGTTAACTTGGAAAACAGTGTGGGGAGGAGTATTCCAGGAAGACTGACAGACAGCTTGTACAAAGGTCCTGTGGCTAGAGGGTGCAGGACACATTTGGTGAAATGGATACAGGGCAGAGGGGCAGGAGGAGCTCAGTAAGAGGGGCTCATCTACTCGCTATCAGGCTGATCTGAGACAAAGCCTCACGTCCAGGCCACACACTGGGATGCCAACGCTTCCCAACTCCCCTGGACTGCCATGGCCTGCAGGATGGGTCACCCAGGCTGGAAACGGGGTCAGCTTTGCCCTCCCACCCTCGTTGGCCCCTCACGGCCAGTGTCTCGCCCGTGGTCTTTCCCTCTGTTGCTGTGTCTATTCTTCTAGTGGGACCCGAGGGCCCCGGGGACGGGGTGGAGGCAGGAGTCCTGGGAAGCTCTTACTCAGCATTGCTGGGGCATGGAACCTGAATACTGTTACAGGAGCCTCAGGGTAGCTGGGCAAGAAGCCCAGCATCCAATGAGAGGACCATGGTGAGGACCACAAGGCATGCAGAAGAGGCTGGAGGGATGGGACACTGAAGCCTGCGGAGGACTGATCTGACCCGAGCCCCCTCCCATGGTATGTCACAGGGTCTTGACTTCGCTCACGCACAGAGCAGCATAACACGCATCCTGGGTTGCCCATCTCTGGGGGGCCCAGAGGCCTAAAGAGAGTACGGGGGACAGGGCAGTTTGGCACCCAAACTGGTGCCATGATCGTTCCCACCCCCCTCCCCCACCCCACTACATCTACCGAGGCTGGCTCGTCCATCTCCCTGAGTGCACCTGCTGAGAGCTCCCCCTCGAGCACAAAGTAAACTTGGGCATGGAGTCCAAGGACCCTGAAGCTCTGGCCTCTGACTACCTTCCCGTTACTCTCCTTCTGATCCTGCCCCTCACTGGCCTGAGTCCTACCCCTCTGGAGCAGGACAAGACCCGTTGCAACGGAGCTCACCCTTGCCTAACCAATATCCAGTCCCTGCTTCTTCCTTGAATTTAGTTCCATGCAGCCGTGTGCCCAGCCCCCAGGATTTAAATCTATCATGGCAGTCTCATTCCCAGTTGGCCCGGTTCTCTTGTAGCCAGGGAAGACCATGTGACTGTTTTCTCAAGGAGAGCTAGGCGGGGATCTCCGGGGGGCGGGGGTGGGGTGGGGTGAAGCAATGTCTTCTGGAAATGCTTTTGCTTTCCTAATAACAGGGAACACCTATCATTGTTATGGCTGGTACCACCTTTTCTCTTTCTTCTCTTCTTGACTGCACATGTGAAGGCTGGGGCAGGGGCAGCCACCTTTGAACCATGAGGAAATAAATGACCAAGATCACCCTGTCATCATTAACAACTGTCCATTTCTGGACTTCCTGTTATGTATATCCTGTATTCACGTAAGCCTCTGTAGTCATTTTCTATTGCTTGCAGCTGAATATCATTCCTACCCAGTACGCCTATTCAGGAGCCTAGCCTCAGATTTCTTTGATCTCCTCAATTCCAATGACACTTACCTCTGCCCCATTTCAGCACCATACCATCTCCAAAGCTTGGGCCTAGAACTGTCCATGCCCCAAATATCTGGTCGTCACCTAGAACTATTCCATGCCTGAAATATCTGATACAAACTGCTCATATTCTGAGCCCAACCCTGATCCTTCCTCATTCCTGGGGTGATGGTAAGAGGGAGCCATTGATTTGGAATTGGGCAGTTATTTTGGGCTCCTTGTGAAAAGGGTCAGGTTCTTCAGGCCAGTTCTTATTAATATTTCTCTCTGGTGTTCACCCTACTATGAACTATGTGTTTCCCCTGTGTTTCACACAGGCCCCGCCCCCCTTGTCTCTGGTCAAGTCCAGCCCTTCTACCAACACACTCGATCCTGTTTCCTCTGGTGCCTCCAGAATTTACCCCATCCACTCTTATTGCCCTCTGATGTCTTCAACCTCTCCCCACTTACCCTCCACCTGGAAACAGGCCCAAGCCCCCGCCCACCCCCCACAAGCACCTTCCTTTGACCTTGTACTTCCTCTTTCCTCTCCTTTTGCCCTGAGCTTAATAGAACAGCCATCTTCACTGGGTAGAAGTCCCTCACCACTCAGTCGCTCCCCATCCACTCTGCCTCTATGACTGTTTACAGAAGTCTCCAATGAGTTCCAGATTATCAAGCCCACTGGACACATTTCATTCCCTCTCTCTCTGGACTGCTTTGTTGATTCGACATGGTGACCATGATCTCATTCTTGGGGCTTCCCACTTCCTTGGCTTCCAAGATAGCCTCTCTCTTGTCTGGCAGTCCTTCTACTCATTAACCGGTGCTTCTGAGACTCCTTCATGGAGGCTCAGGGTCTTGAGACCTGAGTCTTGACTCCTCAGGGTTCTGTGTTCAGTGTGGTACTCTTTTCTTTCACACCCTGCCTCCTTTCTCATCCACGTTAGAATTTCTATGACCTCTTTGGTGTCAGTGCTTTGATATATATCTTCAGCCCTGATACTTACTGCTTCTAAGGTTTAAAAAATTATTCTATCACCTGTAGATTATATCTCTAGCTGCCCATGAACATGGCCGCATGGCTGGCCACCAAAGCCAAGTTCCTCGGGATGACATATGTGCCCTCGGGTCTTAGTTCCTGCTCTTTCTTTTGTCTTACTCCCTGCCTAGTCATTCCAGACCCTCTGGGCTTCCCAGCACATGGCGTGATGCCTCATGCCTCTGCGTTTTGATACACACAGCCTGAAACTCCCTTTGCCGCTTCTTCCCTCCATGCCTCATTCTTACTCACCTTCAGTGCTCACCTCGGGCGTCACCTCTCTGCCAGGAAGCTTTACCTGTCTGGCGTCCTGAGGCAGAGCCACGTGCCCCCCTTCTGGGTGTGCCTTTACCACTGCACGTATCCCAGCACATACCAGACCCAGCCTCTCTCTGTCTCTCTCTCCCTCTCTCTGTCTCTCTCCACCTCTCCATCTCTCTGTGTCTGTCGTTCTCTCACAGCCCCCACCTCTCTGCACACTTGTTCCACGGTCCCCTTGACGGCTTGTGGAGCTTTGCCTCACGTGCGGCACTGACACATGTCACCTCCCAGCTGCACTGCCCGCGAGCTAGCTTCCGAAAAGCCGCAGCAGCTCTGGAACTCGGGACTCACTTCCACATCCCCAGGAGAAGGTGGTTAGGTCACGTTGGGTCAGGGACAATCCATGGGAAAACTGGAGAGAGATCTCCTGAAACGCAAGCTGCCTATGTGAGCTGTGGCCTGGAAGGAAATGATACCCATTTCTAGCCTAACTGATTAAAAAAAATAAACCATGAAAAAGAAACTTCTAGAAAACAGCACTAAAGTTGGCTTCTTTTCCCCATGACCAGAGCCAGGGTCTCTGAGTGGATTATGGTTCCTCTGAAGTTATCTGGGCAGGGCTGTCTGCTAGTCATCTGGCTGTCACTACTGCATCGTGATTCAGAATTTGGATTGATTCTTTGCCTGAACTCCTCTTCTTTGAGGGCTCACAGAAATGACATTGGCCCAATCCCCAGAGTTGGTTTCAAGAAGGCCTGAATTGGCAGAGGTTCCTCGGGTGGTCCTGGGATCCAGGGAGAAGCCTTGCTTTGACTTTCTTGGACCCTTGCTCCTGGGAGACTCGTTGGGTCGTCTGGGGAGGGAGAGACACAGGTTCAGACACCCAGGGATCTCTGGGGTCTCAAGGGGCAAATGGCCACGCGTGTGGCAACGCTGGGAGAGAGGACCACTCAGTAGGGTGCCTGGCAAGGCAGAAGGGAAACACAACCAAATGCCTTTCCTCTGGGAGCACACGGTGAGAGAGACGCGCCCATAACTGATCTCTCTGGCCTCATCCCCTTTGCTACTTTGTTTATCTTTATAGAACTTCAACTCTGACATGCCATGTAGCTTACTTACTTACTTATTGTTTTGTCTCCCTCACACACACTAGAAGGTAGCTTTCGGTTCTTTTGTTCACTGCTGCATCCCCGGGACCTGGGGCAGGTGCATAGTAGGTACTTAAGTATCTCTTAGAGGAACGAATGACATACTAGAAGCAAGGTTGTTACCAGTGTGGAAGTTTAATCCATACTAGGGATTCAGAGACGGCTCTCTGGAGCCAGTCCAGATGTGCTTAAGCTACATCTCTGAGCATCAGCCAGGCAAATCTGGGTAGGAAGAGGAGAGAGGGGATCGAAAGCAAAGGATGGAAGGAAAGAACAGCCCGGTGTGTGCTTGGCTCACCTGCCCGCAGGGTGGGCAGGCTTCTGGATGTGGGTGTGTGGCAGTGGCTGTGGGTCAAGGGCCCAGGCTGGCGGGTACTGATCGGGTGAATGAAGGGCCTGAAGCCACAGGTGTCCCTCTTTGGGGGTGGGCACCGCTGGGTGACACACAGGTGCTCAGTCTTGTGTGGGGCCTCAGTACAGGACCAGAAGGGGGGATGTGGCCCCCTCTCCCAGTAGCTGGACAGCCAGGCCCCTCTGCGGGCACTCACACTGGACCGTAGAACTATGGCACTTTGGGATTCCGGTCTGTGACGGGAGAGGGGCTCAGGATCTTGGTCAGCAGAGGGACAGAAGGGGCCAGGACCTGGATACACGCACTCCAGAGGGCACAGGATCCCCAGTGTCAGGGGAAAGTGGATGGAGACTTCAGTCTGACTGCTCACTTTGGCTGCCCCCGCTCCTGCCCCTCCATGGGGAGTTGCTTCTGGGAAAAGGCGCTGCGTGGAAGAAGGCCTCCTTGTTCTTGCCTGGGATGATGCCCTTACTCCGCTTTTAGCTCAGAAGGCAGAAGAGCCCCACCCTCAGCTTCCTGAATGTTCAGTTTACAGCCTCGTACTCAGCCACTGTCTCTGAAAGCCACTCCAGGGGGGAAGCCGGGTTGTTGAAAGCCCTTGTGTTGAACCTGGGCCCTGAGACCTGTCACCACCGTCCTCATGGTGACTTTCCCTCTGAGCGCCTTCCCGCACAGATCTTCATTTGGGACAGCCTCAGCTCATCAGAGGTGCTCATGTGACGCTGAAGCCCGAGAGCCCTGGGGCCAAGATCTGGGCTGCTTTGGTTCTGGGAGCCTCTTGGCCTTTATGCAAAGATGCCCACCCATCCCCAGGCCAGCTCTGCAGGGTCAGGGGCGATGACCTTGAACACCAGCTGCTGCATCCTCAGAGACCATCTGTGGCTCCGCAATGCTCCCAGCAGCGTTGCACCTCTGGCTCTTCGTACCCCGCTCCTGCCAGGGCCACGGGCCCCTGTGTGGTCAGCCTGGAGCTTGCACTTGGTTCCGCTAGGCGTCTGCTTGCACCCGAACTCCCCTGTTACATTGTCCCCCGCTGAGAAGCTCCCCGTCTACACTGTAGTTCCTTCGAAGTCTAGCCCACGTGCAGCCCAGGATCCAAGCGTGGCTTTCAGAGCTGAAACCGGAGCTGAGGTTCTCCTAACCCTCAGGGTGACATAGATGTGGCCGCATCCCAGGCAGCTATGAGTATCGTCTCCCCAGAGACTTGACCAGGGAGTAGTGAGCAGGGGTGGGGTAGGGCTGGTGGCGGAGAAGGGTTCCCCTCTACTATCACCTGGCTCTTGTTAGACCCTATACACCTCCCACTGACTGGGACATACATGAGGTTGCTTTGTACCCACCCCCCCACCCCCCCCCCCCACCCCTGCTTTGCTCAGGCTTTGTTCTGCTTTTTCCTGGGCCGGAGGGGGTTTTTACACAGGATGGGGAGAGCACGTTTTGTTAAAAGCTAAGTTGGAGGGAGGGCAGGGAGAGATCAAGTAATTTAGAACATCTTTTTCAAGGCAATAGCTTGACTTGCAAGGCGATTTTTTTCCTCTAAAGAAGCTGAATGGCACCTAGATGTTTTTCTTGATTTAACTTCCACAAGAAATCTTAAAGTGTCCCCAGGCAGATGGAGCACAGACCAAGGTGGAAGTTCAAGTTCTTATTAATGTTTTTTAAGCTAATGGCATACTTTGGTACGCATCCATTCCTCGTGTACAAATACAAAGTTCTTGCTCAAAAGAAAAACAACAACAGCGACAAAAGATTTGGTTTGGCTGTCTGAGGAAAAGGGCTGAGATCTCCTCTTTGTTTCCTTCTTCGCATTTTCTGAGTAACGAATGAGTCAAACAATGAAGGCGTCTGTTGGGGCAGCCTTTTATTCTCTCCTCTCAGGTGCCACCATCTCTGCTCCTTTTCTGGCCTCCCTCATGACCCACACAGCTGTCCTACAGATTGTGGAAGAACGTGGGGTCTCTACCTGCGGTCCTCTGCTGTGGAGAAGCCCTTCCTGCTGGAGACGATGCCAGGATCTCAGGACACAACCTGACTGCAATCCCTGAAGTTGTACAGGGGACACAAATGGGTGGGTTGAGGCCCTCCCCTGGGACATTTGCTCGGTGGGGTGGAGGGGCGATGATAAGGGAGAAGTAAGTTGCACTTCTCACAATTGCCCGTGTGTCCTGAGTATTTATGGAGGGAAAGCTAGCAGAGGAAACCGAGTCCCTTGCTCTGTGGGACTCTTTCTGTAGGATGCACGACTCACGCTCAGAACAGAGAACCATGGCGACGGTGACAAAGCGGCTCTGTCCACCTGAGCCTCAACTGGCTGCTCCCTCACCCCAAGCCACACCCATCGGCATGGGAACCCACACGGTCCCCTTTGCCCTACGTCCCATCTCTGGCACCTAGTGGCTAAAAATCTGGGACTTGGCTCCTGACTGGCCAGTTCAGATTCTGCCTCTGCTCCTTACTGGTTGTGTGTCTTCTGTTCATCTCTCTGAGCCTCAGTTTCCTCATCTATAAACCGGGGATCGTGCTAGGACTCGGCCATAGGGTTTTGTGAGGATTAAATGAGATGGAGTTTGGAAGGGGTTAAGCATAGTACGTGGCATGGAGTCCATAAGGAACCCTGGCTAAAGAGCTCTGAGCTGCAGCAGGAAGAGGGGAAGGTGTTAGACTCCGGTTGGGGAAGTAAGACTGACCCATGGTGAGAAAATAGATACTGGCCACAAATAAATTAGGGATGAGATACGAAGAAAAGAAAGGATTGGGGATGGCTAAGGAGGTCTTAGAGCCACTAGAGCTGGTGTCCAATGGGACCAAAAGGACCCTCTTTGAGTACGTAGAGGCCATTCTTCCGAGGCCCAGTTGGGGCTGCTGAGGCTGAGCCAGCCTCCTGCAGACCCAGATAGTGGGCTCCAAAGATTTGATACTTCCCCAAGGCGATTTGCACTTGGACTTACTAAGCACCTGCTATGTGATCAGCATACATTTGTTGAATAGCCCCAGTTTCACGAAACATTATTCCGGGAAGTGTAAAATACATGACTTGCAGGCTTGTTGTTAACTATATACCTAGAGGCTTCCTGGGTAGACGTCTGGCAGAGCTGAAAAGCTCGCTTGTTCTTCTGTGATGAGCACCCGATTGAGAAGTTTTTGAGGACAAACCCAGGCTCGCGTTGGCATGATTTTACTCCGCAATCACTGACCCTCCCTTATTTTCCTAGCCATGCCAAGCTTGTTGACTTAGAAAAAGCATTAGTTACAAGTTCCTGTTGTTGTTGTTGTAATTCAAATACCCGTTACACTTGGTTTTGCGATTCTGCAGGAGAACGGACAATTCTTCGGAGATGCCACTCAAGGCAATGAGGGCTGCTGGGTCACCATGTCTACAACACGTCATCAGACGTCTCAAATACAGGTGGGTGGATGGAGACGAGGGCAAAAGGTCAGCAGTTGTTGCATCTGGATGGAGGCTTCACAAGTGGTTGTATGTATGTTCTTTCCATTGTTCTCTGTGTTTGGAAATTGTCAAGTAAAAAGGTGGGGAAAATACTATCTGGGTAAGGTAAGAGGAACAGCTGTCCTCTCGTGGCTGGTAGTTTGGGGCTCTAGCCGAGGACTTCCCTCCTTGTGCCTCAAGGTGCAGTGTTTCCCCTATACTTCGGGGTTCTTTAAAACTTGGGCATAGTGGCTGTTCACGACAGGTTTCCATTTTCTGCTGTCTGCCCTGGGGCCACCTCTGTGCCTCTCACTGGCTTCATCCTCGGCCGGTTGGACCTTCTGAGGAGCTACCAGACCCTGCCCTGGCTGCCAGGGCAACAGAGGAGCAGCCCTTGGAGGAACGTGAAAGAGAATGGAGAGCCTCTTATTTTTAAGATTTCTAGACATGAGTTCTTTGGGGGACATGTTGCATAAACCCTGAGAATCCCTGTAAAGCACCTGTCAGCCCCAAAGCCTTGGGAAGACATCTTGGGGTCCGTGGGGAGTCGGGGGAGTACTAGATCCCTATCCTTAGGTTTTGTGGGGAGTGGGGGGGCGTTGTCTGAGGAGACAGGTCTTGTGGAGGCAATATGGTCCCATTGGACTTACCGAGAGATTTATGCCTTCCTGTTGGAGTTTCAAGGGTGATTTAAACTTTGAGCTCTTCACAACTTATTCGCTCCCTTTAGACCTAACCTCTACATAGCACACGATGCCACTGTGTAATAAGGTGGTCATTCATTCATTCATTCATTCCACCCATACTACCTAGTGCTTGTTTGGGGCCCGGTACGTGCCAGTGCTGGGAACACAGGGCTCCACTGTGCCTTCAAATCTGCAGTTACCCCAGGCACTGGGAGAGGAGAGCGCTCTTTGGGAGGTGGTGGTTAAGGCAACGTTCTTTGGAGGGGTGGAATCGGGGCAGGTAAAAGAGGGATCGAAATTAGATAGAGGAAGGTGCTTTCTTGCAGGCTGGGTGTGCGGGACACCATGAGTGAAGGCAGCATCTGATCAATGTGCATTCTCTAGGCAGATGGAGATTAGTGGGCCTCTGTCAGGCTGGGGAAAAACCTAAAATTAGCCCGACCAGCTGGGCCTGGGCTGTGCAGGACCCACCCCCCCTTACCCCCCTGACCTCCTCAAATTTCAGAAAGCACGAGTGTGTGCAGGAACAGTGTGCTTTGCCCGGGTCACCAGAGGCAGAGCAGGTCACCCAGGGCTAAGCTGGGCAGGGGGTATGGCTCCCAGCAGAGATACGGTCTCTCGTATGGGCTCCCCAGTCCCACAGGGGCCAGGCATGAGGGAAGGGGGAGCCCCTGCCCTTCCCCTCCCTCTCCTTCCTGACACTGCTTCCTCTTTTGCTTCCTCATTCCCCTTCCAGATCCGTGGGCTCTGGCAGCGTGGCCAGAGGCAGGTCAGAACATTCCCCGGGCCAGCAAGCTGTGACCGCCACGGGGCAAACCCAACTGGGACGGAGGCCTGGGCAGGCACCTTCCTGGGGTATTGGGGCAGGAGCAAGCAGAAAGCCCTATCTTCACCCACTGCACCCCGTGCCAGCCTCCTTGCTGACCTTGCCTGAAGGTCCCTCCATCAGTCACCACGAGCAAAGAGCGGGTGCTGACATTAAGCCTTGGAGGTTGTTTGAAAAGCTAATCTTGCCTTAGAAGGTGCCGGGGCTGGTGTGAGAGGTAAGGAGCAAAGTGGCACCTTGGGAGTTGTGGGTGAAGCGGGGAGGACCCAGGTGGCGGCACTAGCGGGGGCCGGGGAGCTGGGCAGCCTCCTCAGTGTCCCCTACTCTCTCCCACACAGTGTCCACCCCACTCACATTGGATGGTTTTTCTTATGGGCTGAGCTGTGTCCCCCCCCCACCCCAGTTTTTTGTTAGAGCACCTCACAATGTGACTGTATTTGGAGACAGGATTTTTAAAGAGGTAATTATGTTAAAAGGAGGGTGGGCCCTAATCCATTATGACAGGAGTCCTTGGACACCCGCAGACAGAAGATCATCTAGGGACACGGGAGAAGATGGCCAGCTACAAGCCAAGGAGAGAGGCTTCTGAAGCAACCAACCCTGCAGACACCATCTTGAACTTGTAAACCTCCAGGACGGCGACGACATAAATTTCAGTTGTTCAGGCCTCCCAGTCTGTGATGCTTGTCATGGTGGCTTTAGCCCACTAACACAGTCCCTGTCCCCAGAATGTCCTGTCTGGTGCCCCATCTTCTCATCTCTCTCCACTCTGGGGTCTTCCCTCCCAGGCCACCAGCCCCGGCTTTCACAGTCTCTGAGACAGTTGCAAATGCAAGCCTGGTCAGGACGTTTCTTGAACTGCAGGTGTGCTGGAACCTTCTGGGGAATGGAGCACAATGAGCATGAGCAGGGGGGCTCCGGAGCGCTTCCTGAGAAGGTGTGGTGAGGGTGAGCTCCCCGTGCCCTTTCATAAACGGCTCAGCATAAGCTAACGGCAGCAAGAACCTTCCCTGCAGCCTGCTAGGTGGCCCACATGCCCAGCAGCAGCATCCATTGATATATGACTTTGGGGTTCCTCTCCCTACATAACTGCCTTCATCCCCTTTCCAGCGCAACGCCTTGCTTGTACGTCCCAGCCTTGGGAATTGGTGGAATATAGAATGGCCTGTCTGCGAAAGGCCTCAGCAAGTGCAAGCTGGTCCCGATTCCCAAGGAATAACAATAAAACTAGCACACAGACCCCGTCTCCCAGCTTCGCATTCCTTCTTTGGCAGAATGGAGAGGGAAGACCTTTGAGAAGCAGCGATCCAGGGTGATCTCCACCCCTCACCCATTAGTACCATGCTCATGGCATCAGGGAGCCCCCGTGACGAGTATGTGTGAGCGATAAGAGGACGCCAGTCTGTAGGATGGGAGCCGTGGACGCTGGCCCACAGGGGCCCCATGTGTAAATGGGAGGAGAGGGCACATTGTTAGAGAAGGGAAAAAATCTACCTACCCCTGCCCTGCTCATGCCAGTCAGGCTCTCTAGACCCGCGGCCCCAGGCTCTGCCCTCCCAACTCTGGACTCTCCTGCCAGTTCTGGGGCCATTGCTGCTGGTGGGGGTGGTCCCGGGCCAGCCTGTTGGCTCCAGTTCTGGCCTCGGCAGGGGTCTGGTGCATCACCCACCCTCACCGTACCAAGCTCTGCTGAGAGCAGTGTGCCAGACATCTACCTAATGTCTAGTTTCCCCTTCTTCCTACCAGCGGGACCCTGACTGGGGTTGGGGGGTAGCCATGTGCCCAGGTAAATTGCTTCCTTGGATCCTTTGTAGCTAGTGGTGGCCACGTTGACCCAGTTCTGCCCAATGGAATAAGAGGCAAGTCGGCGGGGAGATATTAAAAAAAGAAATGACTCATCTGGCATGTTCGTCAGCCCTTGACCTCTGACTGCTGACTTCACCCTATCCCTTTTTGCCTTCCTAGAAGACAGATTGGATGCCTGGAGGCACAGCAGCCATCTTTCACCCATGAGGAGAGAAGTCAGGTGCTAAAGTGTACTGGAGGAGGAAGGGACAAGGAGTCTGGCTGACACCCTTACACAACAGCACCAACTGTTGGCTGCCAACTCCAAACTTAACTTTTCTGTGTGAGTGAAAAAAAAAAAAATCTCTTCTTTGTTTAAGGCCTGGTTACTCTCTGGTTTTCAGTTCTCTGCAGCTGAACACAGTCCTCACTGAGACACAGCTCTTCCTATGCAAAGTCTGGTAGCTCCTTCTGAAATCTCAGCACCTACCCCAGCCCCACAGCAGCCTGGCCCATGGATGGTTGGGCCTCTTCCCTGACCCCACCGCACGGAGGTGATGGCCCGAAGGTACGGGATCGCACCTTTTCTTCTCTGATACTAGAGCTGTGGGTGTGGGGGGCTGGCGAGCAGAGATGAGGGGGTTCACAGCCCAATGAATCTGATATGATTTCCTAGGAATAATAGATCAAATCCTCACTGAAGGTTTTGTCAAATGTTGCCTGAACAAGGCCTACCTTGACTACGCTGTTCAAAATTTCAACCCTTATTTCCGGAGTCCTCTCACCTTGCTCTCTCTTTTTTTTTTAATTTCATACAATTGATCACCTTCCAGGACACCACTCGGTTTACTTTCATTGTGTTGGCTGTGTGATGTCTGCGCCTTTCTCCCCACCCCCAGGATGAAGCCCCACACAGATAAGGGTCTGGGTCTGCTTTGTTCTTTAATGCCTTTCTAAAAGCCTGGAAGCATTTCTGGCATAGAGAAAGCATTTGCTGACTGGAATTCATAGCTATGTGTCCTAAGCACCAGCTGTTCTGGGCTGACTTGTGTCCCCCCCAGTTTGCATGTTGAAGTCCTAACCCCAGGACCTCCGAATGTGAACCGTATTTCGATAAGGGGTCTTCGGAGAGGTAGTTAAGTTAAAAGGAGGTCGGTAGGGTGGGCCCGGCTCCAATATGACTGGTGTCCTCGTAAGAAGAACTGATTAGGGACCCAGAATGCAGAGAAG
Source organism: Panthera pardus (assembly GCF_024362965.1). Classification (NCBI taxonomy): domain Eukaryota; kingdom Metazoa; phylum Chordata; class Mammalia; order Carnivora; family Felidae; genus Panthera; species Panthera pardus. The sequence goes on from NW_026526655.1 coordinate 8,955,984, forward strand.
GAAGACGATGTGAAGACACAACGGAAAGATGCCCAACCACGAGCCCAGGAGAGAAGCCTTAGAAGAAACCATCCGTGCTGACATCCTGATCTCCGACTCCCAGCCTTCAGAATCATGAGACATAAATCTCTGTAGTTTAGGCCACCCACCACGTCCGTGGTCCTTTGCTATGGTGGCCCCAGCACACGGATACAGCAGCCATATCTGACACACTTTGGAGGGGTTTGTATGTGTTGTCTCATTTGATCTGAACCACAATCTGAAGAGATAGTACCTACTTTGCAGATGCAGAAACTAAGGCCAGGAAACGTTGATGCGGGGGCCTGAGGAGGCCTACGTGTTGGGGTGCTGGGCCTCATGGGGCTGGGGTGGGGGAGCCTGGGTTGCTGACCCAACAAGGGCCCCTCCTTATCTGGAGTTCTGTGGGCAATCAGGCCGGTCGTCCCTCTGCCTCACTCCCAAACACACCTCGAAACAGGCCCGTGCTAGCCCCTCACACCCCAACCTGCTCTACAGGTTTTTTTTAATATTTACTTTTTTAAAATAATTTTTTAATTTTTTTAATATTTATTTTTTTTAGTTTTGAAAGACAGAGACAGAGACAGAGCGTGAGCAGGGGAGGGGCTGAGAGCGAGGGAGACACAAAATCCAAAGCAGGTTCCAGGCTTCACGCTGCCAGCATAGATCCCGACGTGGGGCTTGAACCCATGAACCGTGAGATCACGACCTGAGCCGAAGCCAGTCGCTCAACCCACTGAGCCACCCAGGCACCCTGCTCCCTGCAGCTGTGTGCAGAGTCCTGTGATCTGAGACGCTGCCTGACGCTCTATGGGGCAGTTTCAACGCTGAGGCCAACGGAGGGAGGAGAAATAAGACAGCTTTGGGGACAGTGACCCTCAAAGCAGTTATTGCTGATGTGCTGACCTGCAGGTCTGCGCAGAGAGCCAGGTTCTCCATGAGGAGGGTGTGGGGAGCCCACGACTCTTTAGCTGCCACTCCTAGCTGGGACAACAGCAGTGGCTCACGTTAATTGAGGTCCTGGCAGCTGCCAAGCCCCGTGTTAAGTGCATGATACAGAGTTTCTCATTCAGTCCTCTGAGCAGCACTGCAAGATGGTCACTGATATTATCACCATTTGACAGCTCGGGAAACTGAGGCTCAGAGAGCTCAAGTAAATTGACCCCTCAGCTAGGAGGGGTCAGCGCTTAGCACTCCAGTGCTGGTTCTCTTCACCAGTAACTTACATCAGCTGTATACCCTGCCGCGTGCTTTCTCAGGCTGTAGTTGGAAATGTTCCCCCAAACCCCTTGCACTGGGCAGAGAATTAGGAAGGAAGTTTGTGGGGGGAGAGGACAGAAACTCTGCCAACCCATGTGACACAGATCCGAGCTGCTGAGCGTGTGGCTGGTAACCTCTCCTGCTCGCTCCCGCCTCCCCCGCCGACGACCTCCATCGGGGAGCTGAGGCCATCCCCTCTGTGTGAATCCCCCTTCAAGGCCACCCTGTGCTCATCTCAGCCAGGGTCATGGGGAAGGCAGAGGTGGCCCCTGCCACCCGCTCGTTGTCATCGGTGGCTGGTTGCGAAACACCCTGGCCAGTCCATGGCAGCAAAGGGGGAAGGAATTCCCTTGGATAGTTCCCTGGATAATTCCAGCCCCTTCCTAGGGGTACAGGGACAGCCTGGGGACAGTCTGAAGTGAGTATCCGGTGGTGAACCACCTGTGCTCTGTGACAGTGTGGGGCTGATTCCCTTTGTGCTAAGAGTCCCGAGGAGGGGCCATCTGGGGCTTTGACCGTCTGCCGTGTAAGCTTGGCTTTGGACTTCACAGCCTGGGACACTGTGGGTCGGAACCTCGGGGCAGGTGAAACAGGGCAGTCTCTTCTCCACTCCTTCCGGAGGGCGGCTGCCGGTGACCTAGCCGTCTCCCCCAAGAGTGGGTGTGTCCCAATCTGGTGGGGGTGGTGTGCCCCCCACGTCGGATGTGCCTCTGTGTTAGGGGTTTGGGTCTCGGGTGCGTGTGCCCAGGAGCATGACCCTTGCCTGCTCGTGGGCCCGCCCCTGTCACCAGACCCCAGGCGGCCTACAGGAAGGTGTTTGGCATGGGAAGAGGGCAGTGATGTCCATGGGCCCAGGGCAAGAGGCAGGAGGACTGGATGGCCTTGGTGGGAAGCCAAAGTGCATGACAAGGCTGCATAGGGCCACGCCTCCTTGCCCGAGTCTGAGGAAGTGGCAAGGCCCCAGCTCCAGGTGCCCGAAAGCCACAGCAGGGCAAAGGCCAAGGGCTTGCACATCCGGGGCCTCTCAAGCTGCCGGCTGCAGGGGCTGGGCTGGGCACCAGCTGATGGAGGAGAGCCTCAAGGGAGGGGGTATTCCTGTGTGTCCTGGTGGGGCTCTCTTGGCAGGGCTCCCCCCTCCCAACCGCACTTATCCTGCTCTGCAGGCTGGCTTCTGGGCTCTTCTTTAGAAAAAGTAGCGTAACTGTCATCCTTTCTGACCCTCCCCTCCCCATAACCTGCAACCCCTCCAAACCCTTATCTTCACTATCAGACGCCCAGCACCCTGCTTCTCATTTCCTGGATGACTCTGTGGTTCTAGAAATTCAGAGCCACTGTGTTCTGAGAAGGTGCTTTCTGTCGCCCCTGGGAAGCGGGCAACACAGGCTTCATGACTCCACGGGACGCCCGTGGCTGCTTACAGCAGAAATGGTGGGAGGAGAGGCCCCGGGGCCTGGGCTAGGGCTGGCGCAACAGGCCAAGTTCTTGACGTGGCCGCAGGCGCTTCGCAGGGACAGCTGGGCCGGCAGGCCTCACAGGGGGAGCGGGAAGGGTCAGGGAGGGAGCGCTGGTGTCTTCCTGGTTGAGGGTAGGGAGCAGGAGCAGGTGGGAGGCAGCGGAGGCCTGGCTAAAGATGCTGGGGATACACCAGGCAGGGTAGAGTCATTGTCAGTGGGGGCGGAGGGCCAGGCAGTTTCTCAAGGCAGGGACTATCTATCCCAGGGGCCGTGGTCACCGGGGCTGTGGAAGAGGGTCCCCGGGGCCTCCCTGAGACGGCTGGGTAAGGCCTGGTCAGCCCAGGTGCTGTTTGCTCCACGGCAAGGCTGTTGGGGTCACCGGGGGCCTAGGAGGAGGCACGTGAGGCCCTCTCTGTGGGTAGGTGTTCAGGTCAGGATGGGGTCAGAGACAGGAGGACAAGGAACTTTCTTCTGGAAGAGTGCATTGCTGCTGCAGGGGGCCTGGGTGGCATCTACACCCAGGAGGGGGATGGTGGCCAGAGGAGGGATGACCAGCATGTGCCATCCGGTCCCTTTGGGGCTGTGGCAGAGACCTGCGGTTTGGACACAATAACCACTGAAGGGTCAACTGCCCCAGTTTGGGGAGCAGAGGCTACCACAGCTCCCTTTTGGGGACCCCCTACTCAGCCAAAGGACTAGTTTCTTCCCTTCATGCAGTAGGTCCTTCCAGGTGCCCACGAAGAACCTGACGTGTGCAGGGCACCGTGAGAGAGAAAGGTGAACGAGGCAGAGCCCTGTTTCCAGCCCTGAGGAGAAGCAAAAAGGCCCATGTGTCCAAAGAAGTCTTTTTAAATTTTTTTTTTTTTTTTTAAGACTCAGAGCGTGGGCTCCGGAGTGAGACCGTCGCGGTGGTCTGGGGTGCAGAGCAAGAGACACTTAGCCCTGAGGGCTGTATGGGCCACAGACAGAAGGACGACGGGGCCAGGATGGTGGGAGGGGCACGGGATGGCCTGAGGAGTCGCGGTGGAAACGACAACCGCCAGTAGTGACTAGGGATTAGTAATCATAGCCCCGGTCGCTATGGGCGTAAACCAGATGTGCAAAAACACTGGCTCCGGGCCTGGGAAATGGTAGCTGTTAATCCTACAGAAGTTGGCTCCCAGCAAACTGAAAGGCAGAGGTGTGAGTATGAGCCACCTCTTCTTTGCCCCCACGGGCGGGGCTGGGCCCCAGGTGGACCCAGCCCTCTGGAGCGCAGCCCTCCGGAGCTGAGAGCCTGGGGGATGGCAGGACAGCCCCATGCCTTACACATGCTGCCCGCACTGCTTGGGACAGCACCGTGTGGGCCCCTCCACAGCGGATTAAGATGTCCTTTCACCTTGGCCTGGCCATTTCCACTGGGGGAATAGCAGGGTCAAGTTTCTTTGCGACTCGGGGAGATGCCTTCACTGCCCCGGAGCGGGATCTGGGTGTCCTTGTGTGACTCCGAGGGCCCAACTGCGGCTCTGAGGCACTTTGGGGTATGTTCCAGAACGCAGATGAGGAAAGCCCACCCCAACCCCACCCACAGAAGCCAGGGCATCATTTGGATGACTGTCTGTGCCTCAGAACCTGCTCCCTGTCCGGAGATGTGGCCCTGTCACCTACCCAGGTTCTGATCTTTCCACCCCCTCTCTGACTCCTCTCCCACACGTACCCAACTGACTCTGACTGTCTCGTCCAACCCTCTCAGACTCTCTCAAATCTTCCCTCCTCTCCTCCCCGAGGCCCTGTCTTCTCCTGCCTGTTATTACATTAGCCTCTCAATGTCTGGCTCCCCTCCAGACTCTCCCTTTCCGGGCCATTCTCCAAAGACCAAACCCCACGCCAGAGTTCCCCTTAATGACACTCAATAACCTTCTAGATAAAACCCCAGTTCCTCAGCAAACCAGGCTCTCTGTGACAGGGTCCCTCTTTTTCCCACCTGCCTACCTCTTGGACTTTTGGGTCCAGGCCCATTGAGGTCTCCACCTGAAGCCCCTGGCCCTTGCTTTCTCGGAACTCCCATACCTTTGTACCTGCTCCCTCTGCCCGGAACACCTATGCATCGCAAGCTAACTGCTACTCAATATTTACATCTCTATTTTACTTTCGTTTATTTTCTTTTAAACCGGAAATGTCTATCATTTGCTGGCTATCAGTGTGACCCAGGATCGCTCTGCTCAGGGGTCACCGCCTTGACATACTTTACTCCCCACCTGGGTGCTCTTCACGTGGGTGCCCTGGTGCCTGGGAAGAACGCACAGGTAGCATGCGCGAGAGTTTTCGTTCTCCAGCTTCTCCTGTTTTATCCTCTCCCAGCAGTTCCTGAGTTGCATTAGGTGCCGAATAAAGACATTGATTAAAACATCTAACTCATAGAACGGCAAATTCTATTTCAAAGCTGTAGATCCAAGTGTACGAATTTAAAGCTGAGTTTAATTATCCCACCATTCAACTCTGTCTTCAGCCCCCTTTCTGGTTCATGGCAGAGATGTTAGCCAATTCCAGAAACCCACCACTTCTGTGACTCTCCTCCCTCACAGCCCAATTATGCTCGATTTATTTCATTTCCCCCTCTTCACTTCTGTAGCAGGATCCGTGTGGGGTTGCGTCTGTGACATGTCCAGACGTGGGGGCGAAGAGGTGGGTCATTGGGGGGCATTCTGAAGCCTTGCTGGCATCAGCCCCGTTCTCTGTTTGCAGTTGGCACCTGTCCCTCAGCCTTTGCTGAGCTGAATTCTCAGCACGTTACAGAAGATGGAAGGGGACAACCATTGAGTGCAGGGTCTGGTGGCTTCATTCGCTTCAAAGAGCCCTTTCCTCCTGCAAATCCCAAACCTCAAGACCCTACCCTGAGAAAACAGCACCTTAGAGAAGGAGGTGGGTGAGCAGGTGTCCACTCAAAAGTGGGGAGGGACCCGAAGAGAGGACAGATGTGGAGAAGGTGCCCCTTTATCTGGTAGAGCACACTTATGAGTCAAAAAGCCCTGTGGGGTCCAGGTTGGTGGTAGGAAGTCCTAAGCACATTGCTTTGCATAACGAAGGAGGGAGGAATATCTTTGGAGCTGGAGTTGAGGGTGGGGTTCTGGGCATCAGCAAAGGGGGTGAGTGGGATGAGTAGAGTGACTGCTGGCAGAATGGTCAAGGGACCATTCTTTGTCACTTCCGTGGGATGGGCCCCATCTGTCTCCCCAAACTTTCATAAAGTAGGCTGCACAAAATGAGGGGTTCACCTTTGCAAAGGAAAGGAGGTTCTTTCCATCCCATGTTCAAACTCCCTTCCACCCCCTTGCCCTTGGAGAAGCCCCCGGGGGAGGCAACCACATTTACCCAGAGCCTGCTATCTTGATGTGCCCAGCAGCAAGGAGTTCAGTGCCCGGCACGGCAGACAGTTTTGAAAAGGGTCACCTTTTGGCAGTAGGGTCTCTTGGACAGACTTGGGGCGTGGAGGAATCAATCCCCGACCCTCCTCTATGAACACATTTGGCGATCTTCATGCCAATGGTCTGTAAAAGAAAAATTGTCCCCAAACTGCAAGGGGACAGAATTTTTTGCGTGTGACGAAGTTAGCAATTTTCTTCTGGGAAGAACTCAGCGTTCCTGATGAAATGCACGAGCAGATTTCTGATGAACTTCAATGGAACGAAACCAGTGCCCTGCCCACCCAGTTGCCTTGAAGAAGGAAGGGGGCAGCGGATATGCCTGCATGTAACAGAGACATGGAAATAGCTCTTTCCCAGCTCCTCCCCCGAAGAGAGGCTGTCCACAAACAAATGCCCTAAAACAACAATAAAATACGGGTAGAGCATCCACTGGAGTCTGGATGGACTCAGACAGAAACAGGCCCACGGCCACTGTGTGCCGAGATGGGTCTTGGGTGGGAGCACCGCCCACTGGGGGATGACGGAGCTGTTCATCATGAATGGGATCCTCTGTCTCTTTGTCCAGAGGAGGGTCGTGGCCCTGCCTCCGTTCCTTGAAGGCTGGGATGATCAAATAATCCCCAAGGATTAGGTGGGGACGTACCTGGAAAAGTGGAAGGCAGCTCGTAAATCAGGGATTTATTATGATTACCATCTGATTCAGAGATAATCTGCCTCACGCCAGTGAAGTTCAAGATGCAGGTTCTATGCTGTTCTTCCTAAAATAGGCCTTCTTTTCGGCGGCGTGCAATTCCCCAACCACCCACCTTCGCCCCGTGCATTTTCTCTTTGCTTGCTGCAGCCTCGAAGCCTCTGAAGTGCATGGCTTCCTTCCTCCCTGCGACAGCTTCCTGACTCTCTTCTGAGGCCTCCCACGCAGTCTCCCCAACATTCAGACCGGCCCAGCCGCTCCCCAGCAGGCCCCCGCTGCTTGTTTTCAGCAAAGCCAAGGCCACCCGAGCCGGTGTTGGGAGAACAGGGCTACTCACCTTCCCAGCCCACAGCGGCCCCTGCCCAGCTTCTGCCCACCCCTAGCCCAGGCCCCACGAGGTCTGCCTCTTTGCTGATTATGAGATAGCTCATGGCTGTTAGGTCCGCCTGAATAAGCTCTTTTGTCCCAGAGAATTTTCCCATGTCAAACATTTAGTCTGTTGTGTTATGGGTCAGTGAGCAAGGAGATAAGTCTGAATTCTTAAACAACCTTGTGAACGCAAGACATCTGTCTGAAAGGCAATCAAACAACATCTGTCACGCTGTCCCTAGCTTTCAAGACACTTAAAAAAGCAAATCATTATTTTATGTCTTTGTTCTTAGAGAAATACATTTTATTTATTTATTTATTTCATTTGGAGCTCAAATCTTCCTTTTCTTTTTTCTCTTTTAAGGTTATTTATTTATTTTGAGAGAGAGAGAGGGTGCGAGCAGGGGAGAGGCAGAGAGAGAGAGAGAGAGAGAGAGAGAGAGAGGGAGGGAAAGAGGTAATCCCAAATAGGCTCTGTATGGGCAGCACAGAACCCGACCCGGGCTCGAACCCAGGAACTGGACGAAACCAAGAGTCAGACGCTATACTGACTGAGCCACCCAGGCACCCCGAACTACAATTTCTTTTAAAAATTCAAATATTATAGGGGCGCCTGGGTGGCTCAGTCGGTTAAGTGTCCGACTTCGGCTCAGGTCATGATCTCACGGTCCGTGAGTTCGAGCCCCGCGTTGGGCTCTGTGCTGACCGCTCAGAGCCTGGAGCCTGTTTCAGATTCTGTGTCTCCCTCTCTCTGACCCTCCCCCATTCATGCTCTGTCTCTCTCTGTCTCAAAAATAAATAAACGTAAAAAAAATTTAAAAAAAATTCAAATATTATAGAAATATATACTTTAGAACATGAGAAATCCCTCATAAATTTGTGCCTCCCTTTCCTCCTCCCCTAATGCCAGAAAACTATTGTTAATACTTTGGTGTATGTTGCTAAGATTTTTTTTCCTCTGCACCTACTAACATAGGTAGTATTATTATTATCAGCATCCTTTCTAACACCGTACCATAGATCTTGTGTTCCAACTTGCTTTTTGACTTAGCACATCTTCAACGTCTTTCGGTGTTAGGATCTCTCTAATTTAACAATTATAGAGTTTGTCTATAACTGTGTCTATGAAAAATCATCTATTTCATAAGTTTCTTACTGACAGGTACTTGAAATTCAACCCCTTCTAATGCAGTTTTTCCTCTATATAAACAACACTGCATATATGTGTTTGTAGAGTCATGAAGATGTTTCTATGAGCATAGGAAGCAGAAATGCTGGGTCAAAGGTGTAAACACCTAAAATTTAGTAGGCACTGCCAAACTGACAAAGCCAGCGTTGTTGTTCAGTTTGTCGATCTCTTGAAGGTGGAAAATGTCACCGGGCACCGAGAGGAGTCAGTGCCAGTAATAAGAAATGGCCGTTCATTTGGGTGCGCTCACGAGAGTGCAAGGCTTGGGACATCTTTTGAGTGTGAGGACTGACTCAGGAGAGGTCAGAGGCATAAACTATCGGTCTGGAAAGTACAGAAATCATCAGTTGAGTGAATTCCAGGAAAGGTGAAGCCTGAATGACACAGACATTTTTTTTTTTTGAAGATGTGATTGGGTTTATTAATATGTCCCAGATAGCAAGTAGAGAGATGTTCCCCTGAATGACAAGGACATTTATGAAATTGTCCGTCTGGCACCCATTCTGTCTTTTGGAAACAGCGCATCCCTTTGAGAGAGACCTCTTTCCAATGCCCAGCTCCAGAAATTGGGTTCCAGTAGGATCTGCCTAGGTTATTGTTTACCAGCCTCGGCAGGGTCAGTAAATAGAATCTCTGGCTAATTAGAAGACTTCCCTAGAATTTTTTGGATGGGGAGTAAGGGAGGAGAGGTCTTGTTTCATGTAAGAGGTTGGGGATACATGTGTTCAGAGGGGGGCAGGGGCTATGGTTTCTGCCCTGCAGAGACAGCTATTTGGAGAGACTGAAGTTGACTTCTAAATAGAAACTCAATCAAGGGCAAAGAAAGCCCCAGAGCCCAAGTATTGAGTGAGGCCCTGATTCTTGTCATCCCCAAGGCCCAAGGGCTTCCAGTATCTTCCCATACTTCTGATATGGGCCGAAAGATTAGTTTTGCCTGGTTTTGACTGTTGTATAAATGGAATTGTACAATTTGTGCTTATTTGTCCTGGTTTCTTCGACACAACAGTACATTAGTGAGACTCATCCATGTTATTTCATATAGCAGTAGCTTTTCACTTTAACTGATTTATAGTATTCCAATGCTCTTGAGTGCATACCCATGAAAAAGATTGCTGGGCTATGTGATAACTCCATGCTAACTTATTGTTATTATTGTTATTTTTGAGAGAGAGATAGAGAGAGAGACAGAGACAGAGACAGAGCATGAGCGGGGGAAGAGCAGAGAGAGAGGGAGACACAGAATCCAAAACGGGCTCCAGACTCCAAGCTGTCAGCACAGAGCCCGGCGCAGGGCTCGAACTCACGGACCACAGGATCATGACCTGAGCTGGAGGTGGCCGCTTAACAGACTGAGCCACCCAGGCGCCCCTCCATGCCAACTTTTTGAGGAACTGTCAAATAGTTTCCCAAAGCACTCACACCATTTTAAGTTCTCACTGAAAGTATGAGGGTTCCAACTTCTCTACATCCACACATATATTTGTTATTTTCTGTTTGTTTGTTTGCTTGTTTGTTTGTTTCGATTATAGCCATCCTAGGGGATGTGAAGTGGTATTCCATTATGGCTTTTCTTTGCATTTCCCTGATGGCTAATGATGTGGAACAAGTTTTCACGTGCTTATTGGGCATTTGTATATCATCTTTGGAGGAAAATCTATTCAAATTCTTTGCCAAGTTTAAAACTGGGTTATTTGTCTTTTTGAGAGGTGAGTTGTAAGAGTTGTTTAAATATTCTGGATACCAGACTCTTATTGCGTATATGCTTTGCAGATATTTTCTCCTGTTCTGGGTTGGCTTGTGTCTTCAAAAGATCACTCTGTGTTACTATTTGGACAGTAGGCTCTGGGGAGGGAGAAGAGTTGGAAACTAGGAGAACAGATATGAGGCTAACGCAGTCATCCAGCAAGAGAAGATGATGGTCAAAATGAAGTCAGACTCCCTGAGTTGTAAGGCAGATCCTTGTGTCTGCTCTAAAATCTCTGTCTGGCTCTGGCCCTGGCATTGTCTTTGACTCTCCCTGGCTCTGACCTATTTTTCTTTCTTTTTTTTCTTTTTTTTGCCTATAGTTTTGCTTGCCTCTGCCTGATTTCATTTTATGTCCATGTCCCCATTTTCCCTTCCATTTCTTCATATCTTGCCAAATAGTAGGCAGTTCTGTGAATCACCTCATATCCCCTTTGCAATGGGTACAAAACATGAGAAAATAAAGATAAAGCGGCTGTAGATAGGAAAATGGGTAGATAGGAAGATGGACTCCTGGCTTCCACGGACTTACGGAAGCTAGGCTCCTCCTGGCACTCGCCCTTCCGCAGCTATTTATCTGGCTCTGATTTCTGGTTCCACTTTCTGGATTCCCAGTTTCCCATGATGCCCTGGGAGCCTGGTAAGTGACTCAGAAGTGGAGGGATACAATCAAGAACTTTGGGGGGGCAGCCTACAGATCTCTGAAAACATAGAGACTCCATTCCTTTTTTTCTTTTTTTTTGTCTACGGGGCAGCTCCTTCTCAATCTTCATGTCACTGAGCTTTAATAGGCAGGAATCATGCCATGGATGGCCCACACTCCTCTCTGGGATCTAAGAGTCAGGGCTACAAAAGTTGCCGGATACAAAGTCTGTATACAAGAATCAACTGAATTCTTACGTATTGGAAACAAATTAGTAGAAATAAAAATTTTAAAGAAATATCACATAGAATAGCCAAGGCTAGGATAAGGGGGAGGCTAGGGTGGCATCTGGGGTGCAAGATTTAAGGAGGTATTCCCTTTCATTTTCTCCTCTTGCCTTCCTTTCGTCCTGGCCCTAAGAAAATACAGGAAAATATCAAGTAGCCAGGAATGAATCTAATGAAAAATGTTCAATATTTTGCCGCAAATACTCTCTGACCTTTATTGAGAATTTAAAGGACAAAATAAAGATCTCTACCTTGTTTATGGATCGGAAGATTAAGTGCTGTTAAGACCTTAATTTGTCAGTTCTTCTTAAATTCGCCTACAAATTCAGAGCAATCCCAGTAAAAATCCTAGCTGCTTACTTTGTGATTCTGAAATTTATATGGAAATTCAAATGATTTAGAATAGCCAAAGCAATTCTGAATACACACCAAGCTGGAGAATTCATACTACCTGATTTTGAGACTTACTATAAAAGCTACAGTCATTACGATAGTGTGGTGGTGGTATAAGAATGGACAAATACACTGAAGCAATAACAAAGACACTTAAGAAACTGCCTCATGTATGTAGTACCTGGACTTACTTGCTCCATGGTAAGTCGGTAAGGAAATCCTGTGTTTTTCAATAAATGATACGGGTCAGTTAAAAATTCATACGGAACAAACGAATCTTGACCCCTACCACACACACAATAATTACTTTGAGATAAATTGTAGTCCTGCGCTTGAAAGTTAAAACAGTGAGTGTGATGGGATATCTTGATTTTGGTGGTAGTTATATGAACTTGTTAAAAGTTTGTCTACTTTGTGGCAGCTCATCCAGCTATATGCGTATGTTTTATGCTCTTTGAATCTATGGATTACACTTCACAATAAAATTTATTTAAAAAGCAGAAAAGAAGTGGGGCACCTGGGTGGCTCAGTTGGTTAAGTGTCTGACTTCAGCTCAGGTCATGATCTCACAGTCCGTGAGTTGGAGCCCCGCGTCGGGCTCTGTGCTGACAGCTCGGAGCCTGGAGCCTGCTTCGGATTCTGTGTCTCCTTCTCTCTCTGCACCTCCCCTGCTCATGCTCTGTCTCTCTCTGTGTCAAAAATAAATAAAAACATTAAAACAATAAATAAAAAGCAAAACAGAAGTGTCAAAGCTATAGATGAAAATTTCACTGCATGTAAATTATGCTTTAAAGAGAAAATGGACGAACAAAGTAAGCAGGGCTGTTGGGAGCTAGCTACCCTGACATAGACTAGCCACCGACCCCAACTTTATGAGCTGTGCATCATGCAAGCTCTGCCCCCATGAACAATTCATCTCACTTCGAGGGCACCATGGGGGGAAGTGGAAAATTCACTAGGCAGGAAGAAGTCAGAAGAGTTGTGTGATTAGCATCTGACTCTATGCAGATTCAGTTTCAAGATGTGATGAGTATGCAGAAGAAAATGGAAAACCCCACTACCTCCTGTCCCCAGGTTCTAATCAGGAAACTTCATTATGAGTAAAACCTGAATTACCAGTGTGGTTGATGTGTTGAATGGAAAAGCAGCAAGAAACCATTCTTTTTTTCTCCTAATGCCAACCCCAACTTGATTTTTGAAATCATCTTATCTTTTCCTGGGGTCTCGGTTGGGTGTCCCCAGAAGCAGACCCTGAGACACGAATTTGAGAGCAAGTAGTTATATGGAGGCAATCCCAGGACCCACGGGTAGGTGGAGTGTAGAAGTGAGATAGGAGAGTGAACCGGCCAATGAAGAGGAAGTTTTCAGGCCAGAGAGCACAGAGCTATCCCAACTGGGGACAGGTGGGGAGTGAAGGGCAGGAAGCTGTGCCCTTACCCTGCAAACTCCTGGTCCTCAATGGTTGAGGACTGCTACCTGGCCCTTGAGCTCTGCAGTGCTTCTGGTCTGCCTTTCTTGAGAGTTGGGCGCCCTCCCCAGCCAGATTAAAACCCTCAGCCAGAGTCGTAGGAATTGGCAATACACAGCCTTCCTGCCTAGGGTTAATGTCATGGCATATGGGTATGACCGTGTCTGCTAAAACTGCTTACAATCTGGGGAGGGCCCATATTTTTTCCAGGCCCTTTAGTCACAAGACTATTTTTTAATAATCAAAAAAGTCTCATCTGCTCTCATATTTGATATTGCACTCTAATCCTCTCCCAGACATTAGCTGGAGCCGGACTTAGTCTGGGGACCAACAGGAAAGTGATCTGATTGCTTTTCTTTCCTGATCACTCATTTTCCTCTATTACCACCTGCTCTTTTCAGTTTCTGCAGGGCTGTAGTGGCAGGGGAAGAGAGGAAGGGACAGGAAAGGCTTTGCTTGACCTGTTCCATTGTAGTTTTGTGATGGGGTTCTCTGCATGCATGGAGCAGATGCCCCGGCACTACATTATTTTCTCAGGGAGCATTTTGGGGAGGCTTGGGGGGGGGGGTTCTACCATTTCTGGATGTCTTGCACCCACAGTTCCCTTGAAGTGGTTGATGTCTCCTCTTGCTGGCCAAGTGATTACTAGCACAAGATTCCCTTCTGCTTTCTAATTCATTCCCCTGCTGTACTCCCATGCAGTTCTTTTGGGCAGAGCCTCCCTCAAGAAGACCTATTTGGGCTCCCTTCAGCAAGCCCCCTTCTGGCCTCTGGGAGATGCACATCCATCTTTGTCCATCAGGCTCTTCAGTGCAGGCATTTCCACCTCTCTTCCTCCAGCTGCTGGCTTCCTACAACTCACAGGGTGAGTTCAAGCCACAGCCTCCAGCCTTCAGACTCTACAGGTGTGGTTCCATCCCTGTGTCCTTCATGTCTAGCTCTCCAAGAGTCCCTTTTAAAGCCTCTTGCACTGATTGGAAGTGGTGGATATGCCTTGTGATGCCAGCTTGACATCTAGGAAGTGTTGGGTTGAGAGGAATGCAAAATTCAAGTCTTAAACTATAAAGCCTTTAGCATTAAGATTGGTGTGTTTCAGGGCAGACCGATCCAGGGCTTTAGAGATATCTCCAAGGAACCAGGGTGTTTGCATTTCTCTGTTCTGTTGCTCACCCTGTCGGCTGCAAATGAAGGTGGCTGTTACCAGATGTGGTCCACGTTGCATGGTTTTTGGTTCACATCTGGTGGCTCACATCCTTCTCTGGAGATCCCTCTGTCCCATTTTAAGGGAGAGTCCTGAAAGTCACTCTGGCCCAATTTAAGATATACAGCCACCCCTTAACCCAGTGACTCACAGGTGAGGGAATGGAAGATGCTGATCAGCTAAGCTGACCAGAGTTTTGACTTGGCATTGGAGTAGGTCCCTTCCTATGTGGTATGTGGTTAGTGGCAGAAAGGAAAATCTGGGTGTTGTTAGGGAGAGAGGAATGGATGCTGAGTGGACAACTAGATTAGTTCCAGGGGCAGTTGTAACAAAGTACCCCAGACCAGGTGGCTTGAAACAGCAGAAATGTATTGTCTGACTATTCTAGAAACAAGATGTCCAAAATCAAGATGGTGGCAGGGTGCTGTTCTCTCTGACATCTCTAAGGGGGAATCTTCCCCTGGATCTTCTAGCTTCTGGTGTTTGCCCATGATCCTTTGTGTTCCTTGGCTTGGAGATGCATCACTCCAGAGACATCGCTGTCTGTATTCTGTGTGTTTCCACACTGTTTTCTCTGTGTATGTGTCTGTGTCCACAAGATGTCCCCTTCCTTTACGAAGATGCCAGTCATTGGCTTAAGGGCCCACTCTACTAGAGTATGACCTCATTTTAATGACTCTGCAATGACTCTACTTCCAAATAAGGTTGCGTTCTGAGACACTAGGGATTAAGACTTCAACATATCTTTTGGGGGAGACACATAAACAACAATAAATATCTACTTAAAACTATTCTCACGGCTTACTTTTGCACAAAATTATTTAATTACATTATATAACTTATTCATCACTCTTAAATCCCAAATTAAATTTGTCTAGTTCTTATAAGAAGCTTCACTTAAAAAAATATTGAGTCTCTCTGAAATTATTAAAAGGTATATGTTATCTATATTTTGAAGATAAATTCCAAAGAGAAGTATCAAAAATATTTTTATCCTGGTAGCATCATTGTGAATATAGGTGAAACCTCCAAAGGATAGTGTTGTGGACACTCACTCATTCAAGTGAATACCTTCTGGTGAGTTTGGGGAACAGTTACTCATGTTATACCCCTCTTAGAGGAACCTAGAAGAAGGTCAGAAGAAAATCTCAGTGGAGTGGACTCTTTAGCTGCTATAAGTTGGTATTAGCTTCATAACTGATCTGCCTCCCAATGGTTACACGGTATGTGGGGTTTCTTTTGATGTTTATTTATTTATTGAGAGAGAGAGAGAGAGAGCACATGAGCAGGGAAGGGGCAGAGAGAGAGAATTCCAAGCAGGCTCCACGCTGCCAGCCCAGAGCCTGATGTGAGGCTTGAACCCATGAATCGTGAGATCATGACCTGAGCCGAAACCAAGAGTCGGAAGCTTAACTGACTGAGCCACCCAAGTGCCCCTACACTGTGTGTTTTGTGTATATCCCATGGTTTTTCTCACATCTATCTATATATCATCTATCTCTGTCATGATTTATCTATGATCTACTTATGGCATATATATTTCTACCTAATCTATACATATTTAACTTTTTGATTACATAAATAAATCATGTTTACTGTCAAGTTAGTGGTTGGGTGTAGGGGTCATGATTTTGCTCCCCAGGAGATATTGGGCAATGTCTGGAGATACCTTATTTATCACAATTGGGGGATGTTACTGGTTTCTAGTGGGTAGAGGCCAATGATGTTGCCAAACATTCTAAAAGACACTGAATGGCCCCCACAATAAAGAATAATCTGGCCCCAGATGGAACCAGTGTCACTGGAGCTAAGATTGAGAAATCCTCCTGCAGAATAATAGAAAATTCAAGGAAAATCATTACCTCTGGGCATTTTCCCAATTAACATTTTGGCCAAATTCTTCCAGATGTTTTTTACACACGCAAATAGATCTATATGGGAATAATTACAGACGTATAGAGAAAAATGTGATTATAAATATACATGCTCTTTATAACCTGGCTTTTTTCACTTAAAAATATTGCTCCATGTCAGGAACTTTTTCTCATTGAAAAATGAGTTTTTTAAAAACAAAAGTGTTACATTCATGTGGTTAAAAATGAGAACTGCAAAAGGGTATACAAGAAAAACATGTTCTTTCGCAAGTGGTTATGTATACTTGAGTGAATGTGGATTCTTTAAAAAGCCACAAATTTGATTATGCAATAAAATTCCATATACTTTGCTTTCATGACTTAATAATCTATCTTAGGGCAATTTCTATATTGACACACAGAGACCCCAGTCTTTACTCTGGTGCATTGGCATTACCTACTGCCCTCTTGATGGATCCTTAGCTCTTTGCATATTTTGGCTGTTCCAAACAGTGATGCAGAATACTTCTATACCACCTCTCAGTAGACTCTGGGGAGTACACCCCAAGAATTGGAACTGAATCAAAAGGTCTGCCCTGACATTTTTGGCAGCTATTGCAAAACTACTCTACAAAGAGCTTGTCTCGTTTACCTTTCCCACTGTCTTCCTCCCCATAGTCTCACCCAAAAAATACTTAAATTTTGCACATCTGATTTAATAAAAATGCTATCTAGTTGTTTTCATTTGTATTTCTTTATTATTTTTTTTAAATGTTTATTTATTTTTGACAGAGAGAGAAACAGAGCATGAGCAGGGGAGGGGTAGAGAGAGAGAGAGACACAGAACTTGAAGCAGGCTCCAGGCCCTGAGCTATCGGCACAGATCCCCTGTGGGGCTTGAACCCATGAGCTGTGAGATCACGACCTGAGCCAAAGTCAGACGCTCAACTGACTGAGCCACCCAGGCGCCCTGCATTTCTTTAGTTATTAATAAAGTACAGCTTTTATTTTTTCATTTTATGTTTTATTTTTAAAATATAATTTATTGTCAGGTTGGCTTCCATACAACACCCAGTGCTCATCCCCACAGGTGCCCTCCTCCATGCCCATCACCCACTTCCCCTCTCCCCCAACCCCCACCAACCCTCAGTTTGTTCTCTGTATTTAAGAGTCTCTTATGCTTTGCTCCCTCCCTCTCTGTTTGTAACTTTTTCCCCCCTTCCCCTCCTCCATGGTCTTCTGTTAAGTGGCCAACAGACACATGAAATGATGCTCAATGTCACTCATCATCTGGGAAACATAAATCAAAGCTACATTGAGATACCACCTCATGCGGGTCAGAGTGGCTAAAATAAAGACATTTTTTAATGCTTAAGTGGTTGTTTTTCTTTTTTCCTATCAACTGTTCATTTCCTGTACCCATTTTTTTCTCTATTGGGTCTATTGGGTCTATTTTTATGTTGTTGACTATTGTGACCTCAGGGGATTTAAGGAAAGTAGCCATATGTCCATAAGTACTTTCTCCTGGTTGGTCTATTCCCATGCAGAAATTTACATTTGTTTATTTACACAAAAATTTAAAAAAAAATTCTGTTTATGGTGTCTGGATATGCTATACTACAAAGGCATTCCTTTCTTTCTCCTTTCTTTCTTTCTGATTATATTTTTAAGTAATCTCTACACCTAGCGTGGGGCTTGAACTCACAACCCTGAGATCAACGTCACATGCTCTTCTGACTGAGCCAGCCAGATAACAGCTGGCTCCCCATAACAAAGGCTTTTTTCATGCCAAGGGCATAACCAGATTCATTCATGTTTCCTTATTTTATGGTCTAATTTTTTTATTAAAAAAATCTGTCTTAACCACAATGAGATACCACCTTACACCTGTCGGAATGGTTAACATTAACAACTCAGGCAACAACAGATGTTGGTGAGGATGCAGAGAAAGAGGATCTTTTTTGCATTGTTGGCGGGAATGCAAGCTGGTGCAGCCACTCTGGAAAACAGTATGGAGGTTTCTCAAAAAACTAAAAATAGAACTACCCTATGACCCAGCAATTGCACTACTAGGCATTTATCCAAGGGATACAGGTGTGCTGTTTCGAAGGGACACATGCACCTCCATGTTTATAGCAGCACTATCAACAATAGCCAAAGTGTGGAAAGAGCCCAAATGTCCATCGATGGATGAATGGATAAGGAAGATGTGGTATATATATATATATACAATGGAGTATTACTCGGCAATCAAAAAGAATGAAATCTTGCCATTGGCAACTACGTGGATGGAACTGGAGGGTATTATGCTAAGCGAAATTAGAGAAAGACAAATCATATGACTTTACTCATATGAAGACTTTAAGAGACAAAACAGATGAACATAAGGGAAGGGAAACAAAAATAACATAAAAACAGGGAGGGGGACAAAACAAAAGAGACTCATAAATACAGAGAACAAACTGAGGGTTACTGGAGGGGTTGTGGGAGGGGGGATGGGCTAAATGGGTAAGGGACATTAAGGAATCTACTGAAATCGTTGCTTCACTATATACTAACTAATTTGGGTGTAAATTTTAAAAAATAAAAAAATGAAGTTAAAAAAACAAAAACATGAAAAACAAAAAAGAAAAAACAAAACAAAACAAAACAAAAATCTGTCTTAAATTTATTTTAGGGGTAAGGACAAAAGGTAGCTACTCACCCTGAGACCATTCATCAAATCATCTATTTCACCTCACTAATTTGACATGCACCCTCACCATAATCTCTATTCCTTAGGCATTTGGGGGCTACTTCTGGACTTTCTGTTCTGTTTCAGAGATCAGTCCACTTCTGTACTGGTGTCAAACTGTTTTAATTACTGATGCTTTATAATGTTTTTAGATACAGTAAGTCTGATTTCTCCATTATTCTTTTAAAGAAACGTCCTGAATAATTTACATATTTATTTTAAAAACATAATTATGTAATAACTCAGCTGTATGAAAGTGTATGAAGAAAAATATAATGACACTCAGTTAAAAAAAATTAAATGTTGCTAGTAAGTTGAAAGTCCCTGGATCACTTTCCTCTCTTCCAGTAGTAATACATATTCAGACTCTAGTGTTTATTTAGCATTCCATAAGCTTATAATATTTTTAACTTTTCTCTCTATTTATCCCTGTAATTATATGCAGTATTGTAATTCATGTTTTAAATGTGCTTATTTGTTTTAGAAAATATGCACATTCCTAAACAAACCAACTAGTCAACTAGTCTACCCTGGTGTGATGATTAATCTTATGTGTCAATTTGGCTGGGCCAGAGTGCCTAGATGTTTGGTCAAATATGATTCTGGATGTTTCTGTGAGGATGTATTTGGATGAAATTAACAGTTAAGTTGGTAGACTTTGAGGAAAGGAGACTGCCCTCTGCAACATAGGTGGGCCTCATCCAATCACGTGAAGGCCTGAATAGAACTTGAGACTGACTTAACCCGAAGCAAGAAAGGCCTTCTTCCGACAGACAGGCTTTGAACTTGAACGGCAACATGGTTCTTCTCTGGGTCTTCAGACTGCCAATGCACCTTGCAGAGTTTGGACTTGCCAGCCTCCATAGTTGCATAGGAATGCCTTAAACTCTCCCTCTCTCTCTGTCTGTCTTTCTTGATTCTATTGGCTCTGTTTCTCTGGAGAACCCCAATATATCAGGTCCCTGGCCTTGGCAGCACGAAGAACTGATGGAAAGTTTAAATTCTATTCTTTTCCCTCTGTGGCCTCAATATCGTATTTTAAGGAAGAGCTCTCCTTTTACCAAGGGGAGGTGTGAAGCAGAAAGGTATCTTGGTCAAGCCTTTAAGAGTGAGTAGGAGACGCTTCTCCTATTGACCAAATAGTGCTTGGCACAGGGTGTATCCAGTCTATAGTCAGCAAAAAAAAGGCCTCTCTAGAAGCACCATGTCACAGAGGCAAGGCTCCTGCCACACTTTCAGCGACATTTTTCACCATCACATCCACAGAGCCACAGTTTCACAAATATCTTATCCTTATAACTGTCTAATTAGAGGCACTGTGTTAGTCTCCCATTGCTGCTGTAACAAATTACCACACATTTAGCAGTTTTTACCAACCCCAAGTTACTGTATAATCTTTTGGTCAGAAGTCCTAGCTGGGCTCAGTTTAGGGTGTCACAAGACCAAAATTAAGGTGTCAGCTAGCTGCATTCTTTAAAAAATTTTTATTTTAGAGAAAGAGAGAGAGAGTGCAAGTGGGGAAAGCAGCAGAGGGAGAGAGAGAGAGAGAGAGAGAGAGAGAGAGAGAGAATCTTAAGCAGGCTCCACGCTCAGCATGGGGTCTGACACTGGGCTCGATCCCATGACCCTGGGATTATGTCCTGAGCCAAAATCAAGAGTTGGATGCTCAACGGACTGAGCCACACAGGTTCCCCCTCACCTAGCTGCATTCTTATTGGGAGGCTCTGTAAAGAATCTGCTCTAAGCTCATTCAGTGTGTAGGCAGAACGCAGATCCTTGTGGTTGCAGGACTGAGGGTCTCATGTTCCCATTGGCTGTCAGCTGGAGGTGCTTCTCAGCTTCCAGAGCCCACCTGCCATTTCTGGACTTGTACCTCATCCCTCCATCTTCAAAGCCAACAATGGTGTAGCAGGTTTTCCTGCTTCTCTCTGCCTTCCTCTTCTGACTTTAAGGGCTTGCATGATTGTGTTGGGTCCTCCTGGATAATGCAAGATAACCTCCCTATTTTAAGGGCAGCTAATTAGTAGCCTTAATTACATCTTCAAAGTCTCTCTTTTACTCTGTAAAATAACATAACCATAGATACAACACCGGAGAGAGAAGGTCATGGGAGCCAAAATTACTGCAAGGACCATAGAGATTGGTTCCCAGACTAAAGGATCAGCCTGGTTCAAAAGTATGTTCCGATCTCATTTCTTGGGAGACAGAAAATTGCTTTCAATGTCCAGTTTTTCCCACTTGGAGGGATCAAGGATGATAGTTATCACCGTTACCCAGGCACTATTTATCAGGCAGTGGGGATACAGCAGAGAATGCAACAGGGGAAGCACCCATCACGGGGGCATAACTGAGCAAACCTATGACAATTATATGAGGACTCCAAGATACCATTGGGACAGGGTTACGGTATGTCTCAACCTACTATCAAGACATTACAACAGGATTTCAAATAAAAAATTAACTGAGACAAAGTGCAGGAAATGGTGTACACTCTAAGAAAGCTGCAGGAGGAAACTCCCATGAGGAGCTGCGTGGAGATCTGGCTTGAAGGAAGACTCGGAGGAGGCAGAAGAAGAGGTCCCAGGGTCTTCCATTCAGGGAAGCAAGGGTCAGGTAGGATACAGTAATGAGACAGCCGAGAAGGAGAATGGAGGGAAGAAAGTGGTGGACACAGAGTCAATGATGTAGGAGACAGAAGCATAAGGACAGAAAACCATGAGGCAAGAGGAATATTCCAATTCTAAAGGAAATTGCTATGAATATTCTTTAAGTCAAGTTTTCAGATGTTTTGGTAATATCAGTAGCCTCCAGCCATCAGAGGCGGGTGAGGGCTCAGAGCAGACCTACAATGCAACCTTGCTTTCCCCAGCAGAGGCTGTGGAAGTTTCCAGCTTCTTACAGCTTCTTCCCCACATGCCTGGCCTCTCCCTTCTCTGCTGGACAGATGTCTCTGCACTCTGGCTGGTCTGTAGGCAGAGGACTTGGGAGTTCCCAGCAGTTACTGTCCCCAGGAACACCCCACCAGCTCTCCGGAGCCAGTGCTGAATCATGGGTGACAATTTCTCAGAGTTCCCTGCAGGAAGGAGCCCCAGATGTCCTCTCCCTCAGGACCAGGCCACTTGCTGGAGTCTCTCCCTCCTCCATCTCACTCTCTCCATCACATTTGTGTCTTAGTCCGTGTCATAAGTAAATCACCTGTCCCCAGGTCCTTGCCCTTGTCCTGTGTGGGGGAGTCAAACCCTCACCTCTCCCTATGTTAGGTTGTTTGGTTGGGGCTCTTTAACAAAGAGATTGACAAGAGGAAAACAGTTGGTTAACTTGTGTAGCACACACCATGTGGGGAAAATCTCTATACAAAATAACCCAAAGCTGTGGCTAGAACCTGCTTTATTAGCATCTTCAACAAAGAACAAAAATCTGCAGAGAAATAACTAGACAAAGGAAAGCAGTTTTAGGCTCCCAAGGGGACTTTCTGTGGGAAGGGAAATATATGGAGGTCATGGATGGGGAAAGGTTTGTTTGCAGATTCCTCTAGTGCGGATAAGTCTATCTCCAGTATAAGAAGAATTCATATCTGGCCTTTAGGCCAAAAAGGGGAGGGTGGAAAAAGCTTTTTGTGGTTGCAACTTCTTAATTTCTTTGGCTTAAAATAAATTTTATGTTAAAGAGGTCTATTGGGGTGACATAGCTGGTTTCTTTCACCTGCTTCTGGGGAAACCTGAGCTAGCACCGGGGCCATGGGTCTCCTACTCCCCCCAAAACCTCTTGTATTGTAAGCGGATCTTAGAATCAATCCAGAGCAGGTCACAGAAGTCCAGGGAGGGGGTCCTATAGACCAGTTCTATGACTTCGACTTTTACTCTGAGCAAGGTAGGAACCCTTGGAGGGTTTTAAGCAAAGGGGTGGTAAAGACTCCCACCTTACAGGACCGTTCTAGCTCCAGGCAAAGTTGTTAAGTAGGCAGCACGCATTCAAAAAGGTTCAGCTGGGAGAGCCTGCTAGGTGATAGGCTTTGAGAATCCTCAGCTCTGAGATGGTACCTGAAGCTGTGAGGCCAGGTAAGATCTTGGAGAAATGAGCATAATTAGGAAAAGGATGAAGTCCAAGGATTGAACCCTGGGGCATGTTCTCATTTATGGGGAGGAACCAGCAAGAGACTGGGGAAAAGCACCTGGTGAGGTAGGAGGAAATCCAGGAAAGGGTCAATTCCTAGAAGTCAGGCACAAAACTCATTAGGCTATGGCCAGGGACTGATTTTGTTCAACAGTGCCAGGAGTTTGAGTTAGAGTAAAAATTCAGCAACATGGGGCACCTGCGTGGCTCAGTAGGTTGAATGTCTGACTCTTGATTTTGGCTCAGGTCATGATCCCAGGGTTATGGGATCGAGTGCTGCATGGAACTCTGTGCTGACAGCATGGAGTCTGCTTGAGATTCTCAGTCTCTCTCTCTGCCCCTCCCCAACTCATGCCCTCTCTCTCACTCACTCTCTGTCTCTTTCAAAAAAAAAAAAAATCAGCAACACAGTTTGCTCCTGACCTTGAAAAGTGCAGTGCTGGTGAGTGGTGAGGTGGGAGCCTTCCTGCACTGGCTCAAGAGAGAAGGGAGGACAGGACTTAGAGTGAATAGAAACCTTTTTTTGGAGCATTTTGCTGTAAAGGCATGACGAGAAATGGAGCACCAGTTGGAGGGGTGATGGGACAGAAAAAAGGCATTTTTAGAAGGGGAGAAACAGTTACGTTTTGATGCTGCTGGAAGAGACCCATCAAGTAAAAGACCTGATGATGCTATAGGTGGAGGGTAGAATTGCTGCATTGAGGATTTAAGAAGGAATGGGCTTCACTGCGCAAGTAGGAGGTGTGACTTAATCAAGGACATGATTATTGAATTATTGGTGGTAACTTTATAGGCAACGTAATAGAATATTACAAATGACAGCCCCGTTGTAAACACTATAACAACATGTCAAAAAGAAACAAAAAGTATAGATCAGAGTACCTCCCTCTACAGATGACTCCGCTCTGTTGGGATGATTTTGCACATGCAAATTTATGTCACGGCTCATGTATTGCCTCCTTTTTTTAAAAAATGAAATTTATTGTCAAATTGGTTTCTATACAACACACAGTGCTCATCCCAACAGGTGCCCTCCTCCATGCCCATCACCCACTTTCCCCTCCCTCCCACCCCCCTCCATCAACCCTTTATTCTCAGTTTTTAAGAGTCTCGAGAGGGAGGGAGGCAAACCATAAGAGACTCAAGTATTGCCTCCTTAAGGAAGCCTTCCCAACCTCCACAGCCTATCAAATCACCCTGTCTTATTTTCCTCAGAGCCTTGCTCACCTGCTGAAAATAGCTTGTTAATCAATCGACTAGTCGATCAACCAATCAATTAATTCTTTGATCTCCTCCTCCTAGAACATGTGCTCCGCAAGGGTTATCACCTTGACTGTTTAGTTTGCTGCTGTATTCGAAAACATAGTGGCTGGCCAGTGGTATACAGGCAGACCAACTCTCCAGAAAAAAATTCCAAACACCCAAAAACAACAAAACCCTGATTTGTAGCATTTGCTGATTCCTGTGTGTAAACATTCCTCTCATGGCCACTTTCAAGCTACTGATATGACGTCAGTGAATGAAGAGCTGGAAAGACAGGAGCAGGATGGGCTCTCATGAACCGGTTCAAGCCAGCTGCGAGATACTTGGCACAAGAGCCATGCTCAGTAAATAATGCTTGAGTGAAAGAATAAATGAATTATCATTAGCTTGAGCCATTATTCCATTAAAGGTAAGCCTCTCGATATTCCCAGAAGGTTTATACTTTTCCTGTTGTCTTTTAGTTCTTTGTGTCTGCTCTTTTTCTTCCCTAGGCATTCTGTATGTCTCCCTAACTGCCTTGCTGAAAACCTTCCATGATGCTGCTCATACCAAACTTTTACTGAGGGTTTAAGGCAGTGGAGGGCGAGGTCTGTCAGGTCCCAACCCTGGGAGCATCTTCCTATTTGTCTCTCTGCCCAGGGCTCCAGCTTGCAGGGTCAATGCCATATTTCTTCATTTTCCTCTCTATCAGCTACTTCTGTAGAAACTAAGTGTTTGCCTCCAAGCCATCTCTTTTTGGTTCCACCAAACTTAAGCTTGGAGACCATCTTTCTGTAGCCCCAAATTCACTGATGTGTCCCTTCACCACAAAGGACATCTCTCTATTTGGCACCTTCCAGCATCTTCGAGCATTGTGTTGCAGCAAGAGAAACTCTGCAGTTCTTTTTTTATAATGGGTGGGGTTAAATTTGTCAGCAGGACTGCTCTCGCTCCTCCTCCCCCGTCCTCAACAACTTTACCCATCTCAGAAGGCAAAGATGACTTCAATGAGGGCATTTTCTTCTTCACTGTGAAAGTCTTTTCTTACAAGAAGAAACAGTCTAAATGGGGAGAGACACTCGTAAAAGCTGTCCCTGGGGAATCACACTGAACTGGTTCTACAGCCTTGACTGCAGTGTTTGATGGTGTCTCTGGGGAGGGGCAGAGAGAGAGGGAGAGAGAGAATCCCAAGCAGTCTCCCCTCTCAGCATGGAGCCCAACTTGGGGCTTGATCTCACGACCACGAGATCATGACCTTGGCCAAAATTAAGAGTTGGATGCTTAACCAACTGAGCCACCCAGGCGCCCCCACACCAAGCACCCCCAAAGATGAACTTTTGAGTCCTCTTCTTGAGTGAAAACTCATCTGAGCAGGGCTGTGAAATGGTCATTTCTCTGGTCCCACCAGGATTTCCCTTTGGTTGTGTCCCAGTTTAGCGAATTCTCTTCGTGGGTCCTATGCAGATAGTGTCCTGCACTGTTCTGCCCTGTGTAGCTGCTTCCTGATACTGGAGACTCTGTCACTCGTTGGCAGGAGCGCTTGAGACTCGGTTTGAGGCTCCAAATGAAATCAAACTATTTTTCAACTGTGATGAAGAGTGTTTTGCTCCAAGGCTGTCTGCAAAATGACCTGTTGCCCATTATTTGTGAATTTGGGAATGATTCTTTTCTTTCCTTGTTGCATGGTTCTCTACCTCTCTTTAGCATTCTTTGCTAGCTGCCTTTGCATTTTCCCATTTTGTTAATTGTTCACCGGGGCTGCGGTGTGAAGGGATTTATAAGTGTGTTCCTTTCTTGTGATGAGTTTTCATTATACAACAATATTAAAGTCATTCAACTTCCTACATGACTCTTAAGCCTCTTCTCTAAGGTTAGCAGAATTTCTGTTTTATCACATTATAGCAAGTTATTAAAACCCTCTGGCAACTTTGTGAGCTGATTAAACATTCTTCAACTTTTCATTTCTACTCCAAACAACAATTAAAATAAAAATAGTGACAAAAAATAGTTACTATTTATTACTTACCATAGGCCAAGAATTCTGCTCTTTCCATGTTTTTTTTTTTTTAATTTAATTCTCAGAAAAACCCTAGACTTATTCGTATTTTAATATAAGGAAACAAACATAGAAAAGAATGTGCCCTAGGTCACTGAAAGTAAATGACAATTCTAGAAATCAAATCCAGGGCTGGCTGACTCCAAAGTCCTTGCTGGTAACCTTTCCACTAAATTTTGAGATCTGTCTCTTCTAAGGACAGTTGGAACCAAATAGTTTTCTGGGCTGAAGCAACTATGACAAAAGCCACAGTCACCTTCGTGGTGATGAAATTAACTCAAGGGCTGCGGCCCTTGGGTGGCTTAGTTGGTTAAGCATCCAACCAACTTAGTTGGTTAAGCATCCAGCTCAGGTCATGATCTCGCCGTTCGTGAGTTTGAACCCCACATTGGGCTCTCTGCTGTCAGCGCAGGGCCTGCTTTGGATCCTTTGTCTCCCTCTCTCTCTCCTCCTCCCCCCGTGCTCTCTCTCTCTCTCTCAAAAATAAACAATAAAAAAAAAA
Source organism: Panthera pardus (assembly GCF_024362965.1). Classification (NCBI taxonomy): domain Eukaryota; kingdom Metazoa; phylum Chordata; class Mammalia; order Carnivora; family Felidae; genus Panthera; species Panthera pardus. Next base: position 8,982,604 of record NW_026526655.1, read on the forward strand.
AAGAAATTAACTCAAGGACTAAGCCCTGCTCAATGGATGGAGGACATCTACCTTTAGATCTTTTGTGCTATAACAACTTGTATTTCGTTGATCAGTGCCTATTGAGGTTGCTTCTTTAAAGATTACTTACAAGAAGGGTGCCTGGGTGGCTCAGTTGGCTGAGCGTCCAACTTCAGCTCAGGTCATGATCTTGCGGTCCGTGAGTTCGAGCCCTGTGTTGGGCTCTGTGCTGACAGCTCAGAGCCTGGAGCCTGCTTTAGACTCTATGTCTCCCTCTCTCTCTGCTCCTCCCCCACTCATGCTCTATCTCTCTCTGTCTCTCAGAAATAAACCTTAACAAAAAATTAAGTTATTTACATGAAAGCCAAGAAATACCCAGCAATATGGAAGGTATTTGTTGTCCTCCATTAGGTGGTCCAAGATGACTAATGTTAGAGAAATGGACGTTGGATCCACCATGATGATGATGATAATGATGGTGGTGGCGGTGATTTTTTTGGTCTAGGTTTATTTCTTGACTCCATTACCAAAGTGTCAGATCTTGGATTTTCTTAGATGTTCTAGTTCCTCTGGAAAGTACAAAGAGCTATCTTTCCTGGTTACATTCAGTTTATAATTGAAAGATCTTTTTCTAAAATCAAACCATATTCCAGATGCATCTTCTTCTTTGGGAACTTGGTAGAAATACAAATTTTTGGCCCCACCCCTGCTCTCCTAGGAGCTCTCAACCACTGCCATGGCTTCAATGACTGTCAAATGTCTGTAGCCCAGACCTGCTTTCTGAGTTCTCAACCCAGTATATCTACCTTCCCAAATGACATCTCTACTTGGATATATCACCAACACCTCAAACTCAGCATCTTCATAAACATTTACGTTTCACCTTAAATGTCATCTTCTCATTGGACTTTGTTTGCTTTGGACTGATAACTCCTGCACTTTATTACAATTCCTTGTTTAAACTGCCTTCTCTGCCTCACCAGAGTTTGACGAGGGCAGGGATTGGATCTGTCTAGAGATGGCTCAGTTGTGAACACAGCGAATATTTGTTGAATGAATGAATGAAGGTTCTTGTATACTCTATACCAGGGTTATGGACTGAATTGAAGGACATTGGTAGGACATTGAAGCCCCAGCCCCCAATATGACTGTGTTTGGAGACAGGGTGCAAAGGAGGCAATAAAGGTTAAATGAAGTCATAAAGGGGGGCCTAAATTTGATAGGGCTGGTGGCCTTTTAAGAATAGGAAGAGATACTAGAGATCTCCCTCTCTCTTTATCTCCACACCTGTACACACGAAAGGCCATGTAAGGACACAGTGAGAAGGTGGCCATCTGTAATGCCAGGAAAAGAGCTCTCACCAGAAACCAAATTTGCTGGCACCTTGCTCATGGACTTCCAGCTTCCGAGACTGTGAGAAAATAAATATCTGTTGTCTAAGCCACCTAGTTGATGGTATTTTGTTACGGCAGTCTGAGGAGTCTAACACACCAGGGATTGACAAACTATGGCCCATGTACCAAATCCAGCCCACTGCCTATTTTGAAAGTTTTATCAAAACACAGCCACATGATTCGTTTTGTGTTGTCTGTAACTGCTTTTGTGCTACAGTGACTGAGTAGTTTCTACAGAGAGCTTCCGGTCCTGTGAAGTCTGAAATATTTACTATCTAGTCCTTTATAGAGCAGGTTTGCTCCAGGCCCACCCTAATGTGTCTCTACAAAGGCCAGGCAGACACTCTTCTGCATCTGGGATGCACACTGAGCCCTCTGGGATGCCAGCCTCGCCCAGTGGGACTTCACATGGTCCCACAGCTGGCATAAACATCCCTGAGACAAAGACAATGTTACAGGGGAAAAAGCCACCTATGGGCTTGGCTCAGAATTTATATAAACAAGCTTTGGCATTTGTATGAACAAAGGAGGAGGGAAATGCTCACAGCCAGAGGCCCCGGTTAATGTACACATTCTATTTCCTACATTGTCAAGAAAAATGAACACATCACTGGTTATTCTTTCAGTGGAGTGCTGGTTATGCACCTTTGGTTCAACTTTTATCCCCCCAGGTATTTTATAACTGTAAGAAGTAGAGGTTAACTGGCAGAGAGCCAATAATACCATAAATGATTCTTGCCGGAAAGTTTTGTAAATGAGTCTTGGCCATTGTAATGCAAATGGCTTCCGTCTGGGACAGTGCAGTTGATTCCCTCTAGTAGAAAAGATGGCCTCAGATACTTTCTCGCCCAGAAGGATAGTAACCAGTGTCACAGATATTAGTCAATTCTTTCCAGCATTCCTTCGACTTGACTGACATAAATCTCAGTTCTTTGAAATCTCCTTGGAACTAGTTTTCATATCTATTCATTAATTAATGAATTTAATAAAACCATGGGTACATGTTCGTTTTATATTTGCATGAAGTTGTTCCTGATATGTTGACAATTCTAACATAAGTACAACCGATTCACCCCTCCATGGATTCCTCTGAGGTTAGCTGTTCAGGAAAAGCCTCAAGCCATGCAGGGAAGGAAGGTGAGACCCAGTGGCACTTAGCAGGGGACAGGACGATGGAACACTGTGGTTCAAGTTAACCCTCTTCCAAAAGGCCGTAAGGAAAGAATACCGATAACAAACATTTGGAAGAAGTGATGGCATTTGTCCTGTAAAACGTTTAGGATTTATAAAGCATTCTTAATATTTGCGCTGGGGAGAAGTGGGTTAAAGATTTCTTAGTCACTTGGGAGTTTAACTTTCAGGACTCGTGGCCTGAAATTCGTTTGCAGTTTAGGGAGGTTGCTTTCTTCTTCGTAAGGCAGGGAAAACAGGTTGCTCTGGATGCTGTTGCACCTGCTCTAGATACTTGCTTGTCCCTGGCAGATGGTCTGCATGAATATGATTTCCTGGGTCCAGGGCTTCGATGCTGTCTTAGTCACGGCTGTCTGTCTGAGAAGACCCGCCCTGTCCTCTGCACGGGACCCCTCATGAATATACAAAGTGTTTGCTTCCTCCACTGGCTGCATGTTTCACAGAGAGAGCTCCCACTGGTAAGGAGGGCCCTCATCACGTCGCCTCTGATGTGGAGCCACTTCTCCACCACACATCATCTCTAGGGCAGTGGTCAGATGCTGTGCATTAGGTCTTGCTAGAAAATACGTGAGACGCTGCAAGGATGAAGTCCCCCCCCCCCCCCACCCGTGATGGTGTCCGCTTCATACAACCCGCTTCGCGTCTCCCCTCAGAAGACAGCTGTCTGGTGTGGTTATGCTCACCTTACTACTCCGCCCTTTCTTCTCTGTTCAAGCAACCATCGAGATTCTCCCTGCAGGAAGCACTCAGAGAATCTGTAGGGCAAGCCGGGGGGGGGGGGGAGCTTGCCAGGGGGAGCAGCTAACAGGCTCTGTGCTTTGGTGGAGGCTCCAGGTAGGTTTCCGGAAACCATCTCACTGCCCTGAAACTTCAGATACCTCCTTGCTCACTGTGTGAGTCCTTCGAGGGCAGCTCACTTCAGAGCATTCCAACCTAGGTGGGAAATCCAGAGGCCAGGGATCTCTAAGCCCACTGAAGATTCCAAAAACCTAGAAAAATGGACAGCTTACAAAAGGGTGGGAAAGAGTCAAAGACACAGGGCCTCCCTCACAATTTGAACTAAGACTTCTGTTGAGGTCAGGAAAACCATCTCATGCACCATTTCCTTATAGATTTCACTCTTATCCACAAAGACAGCGTGGACCTTCTAACCTTGATTTTGAGCTATTCGGTTAGAGGCTTGAGAAGAGAGTTCTATTTTTCCCTGATCGCCTACATCGTGAATTCAGAGTAAAAAGTACAAGACAGTTAAGGGGACTGTGCAATGGCAAGGTTCGGCCACCAGAGGGAAGTGTAGACTTTCTAGAGACTCTGGAGAGAGGAAAAGGGAACCATAAGAATACCGCCGGGAGGTGGCATGCAAATTGAAAATTAAGTTTCCCCTGCCCAAAATTAGAATACCCCCCCCCCCCCCGGTGTAGACTCTCTTTCTTTTCATTCTTCTCTGTACCTCCTGATAAGAACAGTTGCCCCCGAAGTCTGGAGCGGGTTCCTGAACGACCCCTTGACATCAGGTCCCTGATTAGTGAGGTCTTGTGGGGTGGGAGGTTAGGGGGAGGGGAGGTGGCCAAGGGCAACAGCCGGTGGACCAACTAGGTCAAAAGAAAGAACTAGTATCTGTAACTTCCGATATCCCGCCCCACCACTTGAGTCTTCTGTGGGGCCTTGCTTCAGGAGTGGAACTGCTTGGTCACATACTATTCTAATATAATTTTTTGAGCCACTAAGATGTTTTCCACAACGGCCGTACCACTTTGCGTTTCTTTCTTTCTTTTTTTTTTAAATATATGAAATTTATTGTCGAATTGGTTTCCATACACCACCCAGTGCTCATCCCAACAGGTGCCCTCTTCAATACCCATCACCCACCCTCCCTTCCCTCCCATTCCCCATCAACCCTCAGTTTGTTTTCAGTTTTTAAGAGTCTCTTATGCTTTGGCTCTCTCCCACTCTAACCTCTCTCTCTCTTTTTTTTTTCCTTCCCCTCCCCCATGGGTTCCTGTTAAGTTTCTCAGGATCCACATAAGAGTGAAAACATGGTTTCTGTCTTTCTCTGTATGGCTTATTTCACTTAGCATAACACTCTCCAGTTCCATCCACATTGCTACAAAAGGCCATATTTCATTCTTTCTCATTGCCACGTAGTACTCCATTGTGTATATAAACCACAATTTCTTTATCCATTCATCAGTTGATGGACATTTAGGCTCTTTCCATAATTTGGCTATTGTTGAGAGTGCTGCTATAAACATTGGGGTACAAGTGCCCCTATGCATCAGCACTCCTGGATCCCTTGGGTAAATTCCTAGCAGTGCTACTGCTGGGTCATAGGGTAGGTCTATTTTTAATTTTTTGAGGAACCTCCACACTGTTTTCCAGAGCGGCTGCACCAGTTTGCATTCCCACCAAGAGTGCAAGAGGGTTCCCGTTTCTCCACATCCTCTCCAGCATCTGTAGTCTCCTGATTTGTTTATTTTGGCCACTCTGACTGGCATGAGGTGATATCTCAGTGTGGTTTTGATTTGTATTTCCCTGATGAGGAGCGATGTTGAGCATCTTTTCATGTGCCTGTTGGCCATCGGAGGTCTTCTTTAGAGAAATGTCGATTCATGTTTTCTGCCCATTTCTTCACTGGATTATTTGCTTTTCGGGTGTGGAGTTTGGTGAGCTCTTTATAGATTTTGGATACGAGCCCTTTGTCTGATTTGTCATTTGCAAATATCTTTTCCCATTCCATTGGTTGCCTTTTAGTTTTGTTGATTGTTTCCTTTGCTGTGTAGAAGCTTTTTATCATCATGAGGTCCCAATAGTTCATTTTTGCTTTTAATTCCCTTGCCTTTGGGGATGTGTCAAGTAAGAAATTGCTGCGGCTGAGGTCAGAGAGGTCTTTTCCTGTTTTCTCCTCTAGGGTTTTGATGGTGTCCTGTCTTACATTCAGGTCCTTTATCCATTTTGAGTTTATTTTTGTGAATGGTGTGAGAAAGTGGTCTAGTTTCAACCTTCTGCATGTTACTGTCCAGTTCTCCCAGCACCATTTGTTAAAAAGACTGTCTTTTTTTTCCATTGGATATTCTTTCTTGCTTTGTCAAAGATTAGTTGGCCATACTTTTGTGGGTCTAGTTCTGGGGTTTCTAGTCTATTCTATTGGTCTATGTGTCTGTTTTTGTGCCAACACCATGCTGTCTTGATGATTACAGCTTTGTAGTAGAGGCTAAAGTCTGGGATTGTGATGCCTCCTGCTTTGGTCTTCTTCAAAATTACTTTGGCTATTCGGGGCCTTTTGTGGTTCCATATGAATTTTAGGATTGCTAGTTCTAGCTTCGAGAAGAATGCTGGTGCAATTTTGATTGGGATTGCATTGAATGTGTAGATAGCTTTGGGTAGTATTGACATTTTGACAATATTTATTCTTCCAACCCATGAGCACGGAATGTTTCTCCATTTCTTTATATCTTCTTCAATTTCCGTCATAAGCTTTCTATAGTTTTCAGCATACAGATCTTTTACGTCTTTGGTTAGATTTATTCCTAGGTATTTTATGCTTCTTGGTGCAATTGTGAATGGGATCAGTTTCTTTACTTGTCTTTCTGTTGCTTCATTATTAGTGTGTAAGAATGCAACTGATTTCTGTACATTGATTTTGTATCCTGCAACTTTGCTGAATTCATGTATCAGTTTTAGCAGACTTTTGGTGGAGCCTATCGGATTTTCCATGTATAATATCATGTCACCTGCAAAAAGTGAAAGCTTAACTTCATCTTTGCCAATTTTGATGCCTTTGATTTCCTTTTGTTGTCTGATTGCTGATGCTAGAACTTCCAACACTATGTTAAACAACAGCGGTGAGAGTGGACATCCCTGTTGTGTTCCTGATCTCAGGGAAAAAGCTCTCAGTTTTTCCCCATTGAGGATGATGTTAGCTGTGGGCTTTTCATAAATGGCTTTTATGATGTTTAAGTATGTTCCTTCTATCCCGACTTTCTCAAGGGTTTTTATTAAGAAAGGGTGCTGGATTTTGTCAAATGCTTTTTCTGCATCAATTGACAGGATCATATGGTTCTTATCTTTTCTTTTATTAATGTGATGTATCATGTTGATTGATTTGCAAATGTTGAACCAGCCCTGCATCCCAGGAATGAATCCCACTTGATCATGGTGAATAATTGTTTTTATATGCTGTTGAATTCGATTTGCTAGTATCTTATTGAGAATTTTTGCATCCATATTCATCAGGGATATTGGCCTGTAGTTCTCTTTTTTTACTGGGCCTCTGTCTGGTTTAGGAATCAAAGTAATACTGGCTTCATAGAATGAGTCTGGAAGTTTTCTTTCCCTTTCTATTTTTTGGAACAGCTTGAGAAGGATAGGTATTATCTCTGCTTTAAACGTCTGGTAGAACTCCCCTGGGAAGCCATCTGGTCCTGGACTCTTATTTGTTGGGAGATTTTTGATAACTGATTCAATTTCTTCTCTGGTTATGGGTCTGTTCAAGCTTTCTATTTCCTCCTTATTGAGTTTTGGAAGTGTGTGGGTGTTTAGGAATTTGTCCATTTCTTCCAGGTTGTCCAGTTTGTTGGCATATAGTTTTTCATAGTATTCCCTGATAATTGCTTGTATTTCTGAAGGATTGGTTGTAATAATTCCATTTTCATTCATAATTTTATCTATTTGGGTCATCTCCTTTTTCTTTTTGAGAAACCTAGCTAGAGGTTTATCAATTTTGTTTATTTTTTTCAAAAAACCAACTCTTGGGGCGCCTGGGTGGCTCAGTCAGTTAAGCGTCCGACTTCGGCTCAGGTCATGATCTCATGGTCCGTGAGTTTGAGCCCCGCATCAGGCTCTGTGCTGACAGCTCGGAGCCTGGTGCCTGCTTCAGATTCTGTGTCTCCCTCTCTCTCTGACCCTCCCCCATTCATGCTCTGTCTCTCTGTCTCAAAAATAAACATTAAATAAAATAAAATAAAATAAAAACAACTCTTGGTTTCATTGATCTGCTCTACAGTTTTTTTTAGATTTTATATTGTTTATTTCTGCTCTAATCTTTATTATTTCTCTTCTTCTGCTGGGTTTAGGGTGTCTTTGCTGTTCTGCTTCTATTTTCTTTAGGTGTTCTGTTAGATTTTGTATTTGGGATTTTTCTTGTTTCTTGAGATAGGCCTGGATTGCAATGTATTTCCTCTCAGGAAATTGGATTGTTGTATTTTCATTTTCGTTTGTTTCCATATATTTTTTAATTTCTTCTCTAATTGCCTGGTTGACCCATTCAGTCTTTAGTAGGGTGTTCTTTAACCTCCATGCTTTTGGAGGTTTTCCAGACTTTTTCCTGTGGTTGATTTCAAGCTTCATAGCATTGTGGTCTGAAAGTATGCATGGTATGATCTCAATTCTTGTATACTTATGAAGGACTGTTTTGTGACCCAGTATGTGATCTATCTTGGAGAATGTTCCGTGTGCACTCGAGAAGAAAGTATATTCTGTTGCTTTGGGATAAAGAGTTCTAAATATATCTGTCAAGTCCATCGGATCCAATGTATCATTCAGGGCCCTTGTTTCTTTATTGACCGTGTGTCTAGATGATCTATCCATTGTTGTAAGTGGGGTGTTAAAGTCCCCTACAATTACCACATTCTTATCAATAAGGTTGCTTATGTTTGTGAGTAATTGTTTTATATATTTGGGGGCTCCTGTATTCGGCACATAGACATTTATAATTGTTAGCTCTTCCTGATGGATAGACCCTGTAATTATTTTATAATGCCCTTCTTCATCTCTTGTTACAGCCTTTAATTTAAAGTCTAGTTTGTCTGATATAAGTATGGCTACTCCAGCTCTGTTTTGACTTCCAGTAGCATGATAAATAGTTCTCCATCCCCTCACTTTCAATCTGAAGGCGTCCTCAGGGCTAAAATGAGTCTCTTATAGACAGCAAATAGATGGGTCTTGTTTTTTTATCCATTCTGATACCCTATGTCTCTTGCTTGGCGCATTTAGTCCATTTACATTCAGTGTTATTATAGAAAGATATGAGTTTAGAGTCATTGTGATGTCCGTAGGTTTCATGCTTGTAGAGATGTCTCTGGTGCTTTGTCTCACAGGATCCCCCTTAGGATCTCTTGTAGGGCTGGTTTAGTGGTGATGAATTCCTTCAGTTTTTGTTTGTTTGGGAAGACCTCTATCTCACCTTCTATTCTAAATGACGGATTTGCTGGATAAAGGATTCTCGGCTGCATATTTTTTTCTGTTCATCACACTGAAGATTTCCTGCCATTCCTTTCTGGCCTGCCAAGTTTCAGTAGAGAGATCCGTCACGAGTCTTATCGGTCTCCCTTTATATGTTAGAGCACGTTTATCCCTAGCTGCTTTCAGAATTTTCTCTTTATCCTTGTATTTTGCCAGTTTCATTATGATATGTCGTGCAGATCAATTCAAGTTACGTCTGAAGGGAGTTCTCTATGCCTCTTGGATTTCAATGCCTTTTTCCTTCCCCAGATCAGGGAAGTTCTCAGCTATGATTTCTTCAAGTACACCTTCAGCACCTTTCCCTCTCTCTTCCTCCTCTGGAATACCAATTATGCGTAGATTATTTCTCTTTAGTGCATCACTTAGTTCTCTAATTTTCCCCTCATACTCCTGGATTTTTTTTATCTCTCTTTTTCTCAGCTTCCTCTTTTTCCATAATTTTATCTTCTAGTTCACCTATTCTCTCCTCTGCCTCTTCAATCCAAGCCGTGGTTGTCTCCATTTTATTTTGCAGCTCATTTATAGCATTTTTTAGCTCCTCCTGGCTGTTCCTCAGTCCCTTGATCTCTGTAGCAAGAGATTCTCTGCTGTCCTCTACACTGTTTTCAACCCCAGCAATTAATTTTATGACTATCATTCTAAATTCACTTTCTGTTATATCATTTAAATCCTTTTTGATCAGTTCATTAGCTGTTGTTATTTCCTGGAGATTCTTCTGAGGGGAATTCTTCCGTTTGGTCATTTTGGATAGTCCCTGGAGTGGTGAGGACCTGCAGGGCACTTCCCCTGTGCTGTGGTGCATAACTGGAGTTGGTGGGTGGGGCCGCAGTCAGACCTGATGTCTGCCCCCAGCCCACTGCTGGGGCCACAGTCAGACTGGTGTGTGCCTTCTCTTCCCCTCTCCTAGGGGCGGGATTCACTGTGGGGTGGCGTGGCCCGTCTGGGCTACTTGCACACTGCCAGGCTTGTGGTGATGGGGATCTGGTGTATTAGCTGGGGTGGATCGGCAAGGTGCACGGGGGTGGGAGGGGTAGGCTCAGCTCGCTTTTCCTTCGGAGATCCGCTCCGGGAGGGGCCCTGCGGCACCTGGAGGGAGTCAGACCCGCCACTGCCAGAGGTGTGGATCCACAGAAGCACAGTGTTGGGTGTTTGCATGGTGCAGGCAAGTTCCCTGGCAGGAACCGGTTCCCTTTTGGATTTTGGCTGGGGGATGGGCGAGGGAGATGGTGCTGGCGAGTGCCTTTGTTCCCTGCCAAGCTGCACTCTGTCATCCCGGGGCTCAACCACTCTCCCTCCCGTTGTCCTCCAGCCCTCCCGTTCTCCGAGCAGAGCTGTTAGCTTATAACCTTCCAGATGTCAAGTCCTGCTTGCTGTCGGAACACACGCCGTCCGGCCCCTCCACTTTTGCCAGCCAGACTCGGGGGCTCTGCTTGGCCGGCGAGCCGCCCCTCCGCCCCGGCTCCCTCCCGCCAGTCCGTGCAGCGCGCACCGCCTCGCAGCCCTTCCTACCCTCTTCCGTGGGCCTCTCGTCTGCGCTTGGCTCCGGAGACTCCGTTCTGCTAGTCTTCTGGCGGTTTTCTGGGTTATTTAGGCAGGTGTAGGTGGAATCTAAGTGATCAGCAGGACGCGCGGTGAGCCCAGAGTCCTCCTACACCACCATCTTCCTTCTACCTCTAAACTCCCACTTTGCGTTTCTATCAACAAGTGAGGATTCCGTTTTCTCCACATCCTCACCAATACTTGTTATTTTCTGTGTGTGGCTCTTTAAAAAATTTTTTTAGTATAGCCATCCTAGTAGGTATGAAGTGACATCTCATTATGGTTTTGGTTTACATTTGCATAATTATTAATGATGTTGAGCATCTTTTCATGTGTTTATTGATCATTTGCATATCTTCTCTGGAGAAATGTCTACTCATTTGCCTGTTTTGAGTTCTTTGTGCTTTGCTGTTGTTGTGAAGCTTTAGAAGTTCTTTATATATTTTGAATACTAATCCCTTACCAGATATGTGATTTGCAAGTATTTTCCCTCCATTTTGCAGGTCGTCTCTTCATTTTCTTTTTTTCTTTTTTATTCTTTAAAAGTATTCTTTTTTAAATTAAAGTATACTTGACATACAATAGTAAATTAGTTTCAGGAGTGCAACATAGCGGTTTGACATCTTTATACATGATGAAATGCTCACCATGGTAAGAGTAGTTACTGTCACTTTACAAAGTTATTATAATGTTATTGGCTATATTCTCTATGCTATACTTTATATCTTCATGACTTATTTATTCTATAATGGGAAGTTTGTGTTTCTTAATTCCCTTCATCTGTTTTGCTCGTCCCCACCCTCACCCCCCTCTGGCAACCACCAGTTTGTTTTCTGTATTTATGAGTCTGTTTTTGTTTTGTTTTGCTTGTTCATTTGTTTTGTTTCTTAGGTTCCACATATAAGTGAAATCATCTTATACTTGTCTTTCTCTGTCTGACTTATTTTAATCAATGTAATACCCTCCAGGTCCATCCATGTTGTTGCAAATGGCAAGATTTCCTTCTTTTTTGTGATAATTTTTTCTATTTATTTTGAGAGAGAGAGAGAGAGACAGACAGACAGACAGAAAGTGAGTGGCAGAAGAGCAGAGAGAGAGGGAGACACAGAATCTGAAGCAGATTCCAGGCTCTGAGCTGTCAGCATACAGCCTGACATGGGGCTTAAACCCATGAACCATGAGATCGTGACCTGAGCCGAAGTCAGATGCTTAACTGACTGAGCCACCCAGGTGCCCCTTGATTTCCTTCTTTTTTATGGCTGAGTAATATACCATTGAATATATTCCATTGTATATACACCACATCTTCTTTATCCGTTCATCTATTGGTGGACAGTTAGGTTGCTTCCATATCTTGGCTGTTGCAAATAAGGCCGCAGTGACATAATGGTGCATGTATCTTCTTGAACTAATGCTCTTGTTTTCTTCGTGTAAATACCCAGAAGTGGAATTGCTGTATCATACGGTCGTTCTATTTTTAATTCTTTGAGGAACCTCTATATTCTAGAGTGGCTGCTCCAGTTTGCATTCCCACCAACAGTGCAAGCAGGTTCCTTTTTCTCCACAACCTCACCAACACTTGTTATTTCTTGTCTTTTTGATACTGACCATTCTAACAGGTGTGAGGTGATATCTTGTTGTGATTTTGATTTGCTTTTCCTTGATGATTAGTGATTTTGAGCATCTTTTCATGTGTCTATTGACCATCTATATGTTTTCTTTAGGAAAAGGTCTATTCAGGTCCTCTGCCCATTTTTAAATTGGATTTTTTTTTTGGTGTTGAGTTGTATGAGCTCTTTATATATTTTGGACATTAACCTCTTATTGGATATATAATTTGCAAATACCTTCTCCCATTCAGCAGGTTGCGTTTTCATTTTATTGATGGTTTCCCTCACTGTGCTAAAGCTTTTTAGTTTGATGTAGTCCTGGTTGTTTATTTTTGCTGTTGTTGACCCTACCTGAGGCGACAAATCCAAAAAAATATATTGCTAAGGCTGATGTCCAAGAGTTTACTGCCTATGTTCTTTTTAGGAGTTTTACGGTTTTAGGTCTTACATTTAGGTTGTTAATTCATTTTGGGTTTATTTTTGTATATGGTGTAAGAAAGTGGTCCAGTTTCATTCTTTTCCATGTAGCTATCCAGTTTTCCCAACACCGTTTATTGAAGAGATTCCCTTTTCCCATTGTATATTCTTGCCTCTTTTGCCATAGGTTAACTGATCATATATGTGTGGGTTTGTTTCTGAGGTCTCTGTTCTGTTCCACTGATCTATGTGTCTGTTTTTGTGCCAGTACCATGCTGCTTTGGTTACTCTAGCTTTGTAGGATAGTTTGAAATCTGGCGGTGTGATTCTTCTAGTTTTCTTCTTCTTTTTCAAGATTGCTTTAGCTATTTGGGGTCTTTTGCAGTTCTATATAAATTTTAATATTATTTGTTCTGGTTATGTGAAAAATGTTGTTGGTATTTTGATAAGGATTACAAGTGTCTGTAGATTGCATTGAGTAGTATGGACATTTTAACAATAATAATTCTTCCAATCCATGATCATAGCATATATTTCCATTTATTTGTATCATCTTCAATTTCTTTCTTCAGTGTTTTATAGTTTTCAGAGTATAGGTCTTTCACCTTGGTTAAATTTATTCCTAGTTATTTTATTCTTTTTTGATGTAATTTTAAATGGGATTGTTTTCTTATATTCTCCTTGTGTTTGTCATAGTATATAGAAACACAACAGATTTCTCTATATTCATTTTGTATCTGGCAACTTTACTGAATTCATTAGTGCTAATAGTTTTTGATGGGGTTTTATATATATATAGCATGTCTTTTGCAAATAGTGACAGTTTTACTTCTTCTGTACCAATTTGAATGCATTTTATTTACTTTTCTTGTATTGTTGCTTTGGCTAGGACTTCCAGTACTATGTTGGATAAAAGTGGTGAGAGTGACATCCTTGTCTTGGTCCTGATCTTAGAGGAAATACTTTTAGTTTTGTACTGTTGAGTATGATGTTAGCTGTGGGTTTGTATTTTCACTTTCTTGATAATTTACTTCCATGAACAAAAGTTCTTAATTTTGATGAAGTCCAATTTATCTATTTTTTCTATTCTTGCCCATGCTTTTGGTGTCATATCCGTGAAATAATTGCCAAACCCAGTGTTATGAAGACGTTCCCCAATTTTTTCTTCTAAGAGTTTTAATGTTGGGCTTTTGATCTATTTTGAGTTAATTTTTGTATGTGGGGATTTTGTGCATGTGGATATCCAGTTTTCCTGGCATCTTTTGCTGAAAAGGCTATCTTTTCATTACTTTTTTTCAAAAATTTTTTAATGTTTTATTTTTTGAGAGACAGAGAGAGACAGAGCATTAATGGGGGAGGGGTTGAGAGAGAGGGGGAGACACAGAATCCAAAGCAGGCTCCAGGCTCTGAGCTGTCAGCTCAGAGCCCAATGCAGGGCTCGAACCCACAAACATGAGATCATGACCTGAGCCGAAGTCAGATGCTCAACCAACTGAGCCGCCCAGGAGCCCCTATCTTTTTGTTATTGAATGGTCATGGCACCCTTGTTGAAAATCAACTGACCATATGTATGAAGGTTTATTTCTGGTCTCTCTAGTCTATTTTACTTGTCCATATGTCTGTACTTATGCCAGTGCCATACTGTTTCAATTACTGTAGCTTTGCATTGCTAGCTTTGAACTTCATTCTTTTTCAAGACTGTTTTAGCTATTCAAAGCTATGAAAAAGGCTTTTGGAATTTTTGTAAGAATTGTGATAAATCTATAGACTGCTTTGGGTAGTGTTGACATCATAAAATGTTAAGTCTCCCAATCCATGAACATGGGATTTCTTTCCATTTATTTAAGTCTTCATTAATTTCTTTCAGCAATGTTTTATAGTTTTTAGGAAGTCTTTCACTTCCTTAGAGTTATGTTTAAGTACTTACTTCTTTTAGATGATTTTGCTTCCTTAACTTTTTTTTTTAACTGTTGGAGGATAACTCTCAGCTGTGGGTCAGCCTGAAGAAAAAGCTTAAGGTCTTTTCAGGTCTTCTCTGAGCCTGCATCTGTCCATGGGCAGATGTGCAGTGGCCTTCTAAACTCCCCTGTATATGGTTGCTTTTGAATGTCTGAATCTTAAATGTCTGGCTTCCAAAAGGGAAGTAAGGGAGAAAAAACCCAAACAAAAAACCAGATGCAGCTCCTTAAGTCCCCAGGAAGCCACCCCAACCAGTGGGGCTGCAATAATGGCTGCTTCTGTGCTGATACCTCAGCAATGAGAAGCTGTCATCAACAATCAGAACACAGAACCCTAATATTTGGAGGACCAGTTCCTTATCGGCCACCCTGGCTGCAACAAGCTACCCTAGGAATGTGAGCACAGCTGCCTGCTACTGGGCTTGGGGCTCAGGGATAGGCCGCTGCTGTAGGCTGAAATATATAAGCTAAATATATAGGCTACAGGCTGATATTGACCAAAGTTAGCCACACTTTCTTGGTCAAGCTTTCTCCTGGAAGCTGCAAACATTCAAATAGACTGCAAAGTTCCAAAGTAGTGACTTCTGACAGTTTCTGCTAGGACAGTTGTTGTCTGAGTGGAGAGACAGATTTCTGGCACTTCCTATTTTGCTATCTTTCCTGACATCCCCTCCCATTGTCAAGTCCCATAGTAAAATTGAGGAACCAGAATGAAATCTCCCCTCATTTTTAGGTTAGTCTCCCAAGGAAATTATAACCCCAAAGGTCCCTCTGGCTGATATCCTGGTTCTGCTCAGACTCAGCTGCAGAGGACTGGGTGCAGTCCAGATTCTCGCCGCTCTGGCTGCAGCAGCCTGTGCTCTTTGGGAAATGTGGTTCTTAGCACTACTAATCCAGGTGCATCAACCCGTGGTCTCTTACGTGTCCCGCATTTCCAAATTCCAAGAGGCAAGAGGGTTACCAGAACTAAGAAGAATATTACAAGCCTGGTTCCAACCCACAAAAGAAAAAAAAAAACCCACAGAAGTTAATTTGTAGTCAAGCCAACAATGTGAGAATTCCCTGATTCCAGGACCCTTACAGCCACAGACTCTAGCAAAGACTTCCTCTTATCTGAGGTGTGGGGAACAGACAGGTCAAACTATAGAGGGAAGGAAAGTTACCAGTCAGTGCTGAGGGTCCATTGCAGAACTTAATTTTAACTGGGGATAGCTTCTACTTGAAGGCCAATTGTGGCACATAAGTTTCCCAGATCCTGGGGGAAATCTGCCTATTTGAACAACTTCCTTTTTCAGAAAGTGACATTTGTCCTCTTGCCAGTTTTGTAAATTTTCAGTGTTCAGCCCTGTTCCCAAGGCTTCTTGTGATTCCCTTTCCCCATGCAGAATCCACATTGGTTATTTAAAACCTTTTGATTTCTATTTGCCTTATGAGCCCTGTGTTCTGGCACACAATGATGAGTCAGTGTTTGACCTGTCCAGGGAAGCAGTTTCATTTATACAAGGCACATCTCCAAGCAGAGGCTATTGCTATGTATCTTCCTTGGTTTTTGTGGGGATTTGAGGGCATCTTATAATAATACCTTCTATATGCTACAGTTCAAAGCCACTTGAGAGAGAAGAAGTCAGGTAGTTGGAGATCATAACATCAGTTTATTATGAATCAAAACTAGGTTGGATGATATGGCTTAGATATGTCACAGCAATGAGTTTCCTCATACTGGGCTCCATGATTAGGGACCTCACTGTAGCCGGGTAGGGCCTACTCTCACAATGCCTACACCTGGGGCACCAGACTAGAGGCCTTCTCTATGCTCCCAGTCTGGCTCCAGAGAGACAGGCAGGAAGAGACCACACTTTATAGCCTGTGCTTTTCCTCCTTACCACTTACCGCTCAGGGGAAGGAAGAGGGTGCAGGGAAGGATGAGGAGTATCATGCTGACTGATGTCCCTCTCCTGGAAAGAGGAGGCATGGGGAGCTGGAAATGAATGTCCCCAGCCAAATTCCCCAGGCTACTTCCTACTCTGTGCTTCCAATTCTCATTCATAAGAGGAAGCCTGGACCCTTTATTCTGTAGCTATAGTGGCCACTGCTCCTGCTGTTGCCTCCTACCTTGAAATCTGCAGGCCCAGGGAGCCCCCTGCTCTAGATAATAAAGCCCTTGTCTCAGCTTGGACCCATCCTTAAATACAGAACCCTGAGCTGAAGCTGCTCTTGGCAAAGCCTACCAAGATGGTTATTTCAGTGGTCCAGTAAGGACCAACATAACTGCTGGCCCAGGCTTTACACCAGCCTCAAATCTTCCTCTGTTTCTGAATGTTCCAGGCTTTGAATAATCTGGGCTCTCCCTGTGGGGGCAGAAATGTGACAAGCCATGAAAAGGCCTCCCGTATGACACACTTCCTTCAAGTTCCAGCAGAGTCTTCAAAGTTCAACCTGCTTCTTATGTTCTGTCCTTGTCTTCTATGTGTGGGTCTGATGCTGTTTCTGAGAGCAGGACATCTTTTTTCTTTCCTATCCTTCATGTCTTGACCACGGGGCCAAAACCTAGTTCTTAAACAGAGCTCTTTTTATTTCATAACCCTTTTTTCTTCACATATTGCATTTTGAGGATTTTAAAAGTTAGGGCACTCTCTGTTACAAGTTAACAAATACCTTGGCTCAAATTGAGAACACATTTTAACTTTCATAATGGAAAATCTAGCGGCAAGACCCAGGTTTCAGGGTTGGTTGATTCAGTGGCCCAATGATGTCATCCATCATCTGGGTATTTTACATCTTTCTGCTCTGATGCCTCAGCACCAACTTCCACCTAGGGTTGTTGGTTCCTCTGGGGGTGGGAGGTGTAAGATGGCTACCAGCAGCAACTGGGTAACATGCTGCCTTGTTTAGAGTCACATGGGATGAAAGACTGGCTGGTTTTACACAGAAGCAGTAGGAAAACTTCTAGCAACTCACTGATCCAAACTGACTTAGTCCTGGCCATCCATGAACCAGTGACTAGAAAGGCAGAGGAATGGATTCCTGCCACTGGAATGGAGTGAGGGTCTGGGGCAGAGGAGTTTTGGGGAGCCAATGAGAATGCTCCCTTTCCCTGAGCTGAGTACTCCCAACATAGATATTTCAATCTCCTTAGCATGTAGTTTGTGTTTTGTGTTGATTCTACTGAGATTTCCTCTACCTCAGCCAAGAATCTGATGTATCTCCTATAGCATATGGATCCTCGTTGCTTTTTATCTGTCTGCTAATACAGCCACCACATTGCCAGGACTGAAACAAGCAATCAGTTCTCTGTAGTTCACTCCATAGCCACCCCTCTCCAATGGGGGCACATGGTTCCTCCAAGGGAGGAGGGAAGATGGGGGTTGAGATAACCTCCACCTTCACTCTTTGAACCTGGTTGGAGTTCCAAAGAATTTAAAGACCAACAGAAGTTGAGATAGTTTATATTGAATGTCCACCCATCCCCAGCTTGAATAGCCCGAAGACCAAAGAGGTGTGTGTTTCTCGATGCGGGGTCTATGGACCACCAAATCGGAGCCACAGTCCCACCAAATCTCTCATATTCTGGTTTTATTTCATGTTCCCCCTTTCATTTTATTTTTTTCCAATTTATATTTAACTTCTACTTACATATTTTAAGTATTTTGAAGACACTTTAAATGCTTTGCTGAAATGATGGCAGAGTATACGTGAAAATAAATCTTTGTGCCCATATTACATTGTCTTACACTTGATCTTAGCCAAAAGGCCAAGAAGCGATCCATATTACGTTGTCTTAATAGCAAGTTAAACATTGTTATTCTTTTTCAAGATTGTCTTGACTAAGCTTGCCTTTTTGCATTTCCATTTATATTTTAAAATCAGTTGGTCAATTTCCACAAAAGTTTTACTTGAAACCAACATTTTATTGAGCTCTCTCTACTCCTCAGTAATCTATTCCAGCAGATTTTCTCTTTGACACAAACATCACAGACAGGGAGGTATGACCAGCATTCCACCCAACGCCCTCCATATAACCAATCCATGAGAGGAAGGCTCTTTCTCTGGGACAGGCCACCACAGAGCAGGCTGGGGTCAGGAGTAGAGCAGGTCCAGCCAGGTTTTATTGGGGCAGCTAACCAGGAACAACACCAGAGGTGTAATGAATTCATGTTTTTACAAAAAGACAAGTATGACACCTCAGTAGTGTCCTTCAGTAGTGACACTCAGAGTTCAAACATAAGAAGGGGATCAGAAAACAGTTAACAAATGCAACAAACCAAAGGCCCCCTTCAGGGTGGTGGTCAAGGACGAGGAGCTAGCCCTGCCCCCCAACCCTGTCCCAATGCACTGACCTGCTGTGTAGTCACTGCAGGAGGTGGAGCCCCAGCTGAGAGGCGGCACCAGCTCTAGCTCCACAGGTAGCACCAACTCCCACCATGATTGGGGGACACCCTGTTCCTGAGGATCAGGAAGTTCCAGAACCTTATGCTCTCCCTGGGTTTGGAGGCCATTGATAAAACTTCTAAAGGTACTCCTCAAGCCCTTCTGGCTTCAGGTGAAGGCCAAGGTGGGGAGCATGGCCATTATGGAGAGCTCAGCAATGGGGGATGGCATCAATCTTAATTCTGTCTAATCCATTTGAAGGCCAGTCACAGGGCCACATTGCTGGATGTCACTGTGAGAGGAGGACTTTCAATGGATGTTATCCTTGAGATTGGTCATTCTGAGACTTCTCCAGGGTCTAGGATATGCTCATACAGAAAAGCGCCCCCCAAAAAAGAGGCACCCAGAGAGAGGTTCTGCTTGAGACATTTCTTTTCTTGCATTGGTGATGGTGGTGTTGATGGTGGCGGTGGGCAGAGCACTGGAGCCAGGAGGCCTGTTGTCTGCCTCAACTTGCATTTTATTGAAATTAAGTTGGATTTATAGGTTAGTTGGGGAGAGTTTATATTTTAACAATATTTAGACTTCAAGTGCATAAAAGGTGGATTCTGTACCTGACAGTCAGAGGCAGACGGTGCAGTTCCCGACACCCTAAACAGAGGAATTGGAATTTTATTTTCATAACAAGGAAGTACCAGCAGTTCTTAAGCAAGGGGAAGAAAGAAAAAGAAGCTAAAATAATGTATGGAGTGTATTAGTGAAAATAGTGGATTGATTAAAATAAGAACAATATAATTTCTATACTAATATCTGAGTTAGAGAAAGGAATAGAGAGAATCAAACACCTGGGTGCAAATTTCAAGTCAATGATTTTTAAAAGTTTTTTTGAGATAAATTTACATACCTTAGGTCAATTTATTTGCAACCAGAATGCCCTGGGCCATGGGAATTAAGGGAATGGCAGTTACCTGTCAACTGCCTACATCTCAGGGGCTCTGATCGTCTCCTTGGACTGCAGGGACTCCCCTTTCCAGATTCACTGTCCACATCACACGTGTTAGGTTCCAGGGCTCCCCGAGCTGGGGTAACCTGTACCTACACTCGTTGCCGCCCACCTTCCTGCGGAGGTGGCAGCTGTCACCTCCCGGACGCTGTTGTCCCCGGGAGCTGTGGGTCAGCGACCCAAAGCCAAGATTCTGGGGGCTGTGGCCCGAGTGCGGCACCCTCTCCTGCTCCCCAATCCCCACCTTCATCTGGTGCTCAGAGGCCCCTGAGCCCCCACGGGACCCTCTACGCACAAGCCCCCTTCACCTTTCCCTTTGTTCTCTCATATCTTCCACCTGGTCTACCCAGGATCTGAGGCCACGTCCTGGGATGACGAAGCACCCGTGGCTCCCACCGTTTAGTGGAACTCAACCTCCCCCAAGGGGCGCTGCCCTAGGAGGAGCTTCTGCCATTGGCCCTGGGCAGTGGGTCTCCTCCTCCTTGGCGCCTCCCCCTCCTCCCTGGCACCTCTTCCTCCCCGGACTCCCCGCAGACACGCCTCCCCCACCCAGGCTTCCTGGTTGATTTCCTTCCTCCCATGTGTGCTGGGTCACCAGCTGGCAGGGGTGCTGGGCTGGTGTCCCAGCCACCGGAGGCCCTGGGGTGGGTGTCTGGGGTCGTCCTCCAGCGCTGCAATCTGCTCTGTGATCAGAGCTGCAGAGTGTCCTTTGTTCCTGGGACCTGGGCCCCCGAGAGGTCTGTCTGGGTTCCTGCTGGTGTCCTCAGCTTTGTGTCTTTGGGAAGCCCTCACCCTCCCTGCTCTAATCCTCCTCTTGTCTAGCAGCATCTTTAAAGTAGCTAGGCTTTCTCTTTCATACCCAGGGATCTCTCTAGGAACCTAGCTCTTCTGAAGAAATCCTCTGTTCCTTTGAACAGTTCACAGAGACATTCCACTTACAGAATTTATATTGAGATAAGCTTTCCCTTCTCCCTGGTCATCTTGTTGGGTGACTAATTACTATTTATAACTTTCCCACTGTTCCATAATCCTTAAACCTGACAGTCTCATCACTTATAAGATGTGTGTGTGTGTGTGTGTGTGTGTGTGTGTTCTCTTCGATGTCCCAGGGAAAGGAGCAAGCAACACCAAGTCAGGAGCCACTGAGATTAACTGATCCAGGGTCCGGAAGTCCCCACTGAAGTACATGGATTCTTGGGGAGGGGTCCAAATATGTAACTATGAGGTGGTATCCCTGATCACTTGGGTGCAATCACTAATTAGTTTTTCCTCTGTTTAGTAATGGAAGACCAATATTTCCCCCAGGAAAGTGAGAGAGAGGAGACACAAAAAATGCCCAGCACACAGCCAAGTTGTGAACAAGGCAATTATAACAGAATACAGTTTTCTGGCTCAAGAAGGGTGACTGTGGTACTGGAGAAGGAATCCAGAGGGGATGGGGAAGGTAGATGAGTGTGGCTTTGAATCGATTCCAAAATGGCATGACTCTGTTTGGAATCCAAGACCGCAAAAGGTGGCAAAGAGAGGATTTCTGCCCAGTAACCTGGAGAGTGGATAAGAACCTAACTGTGAATTATGAGTTTCCGGAGGTGACCTTCAGTGTGAAGTTGTGAAGGGCTAAGAGCTCATGGTCAACGTCAAAGAGAAGACCCTTGATGATGGTAGAAGGGACCGATCTCAATATGGGAGATGTCGTTCAAGAGCCCGGATATTCAAGAAGTCCAGTCACATAGAGAGAGATAAGAGGAAGTGGTAGAAAGGTGGAGGGAAGCATGTGGGTATTTTGAGAGAGAGGGAAGGAGGGGAAATGAAAGGCAGAGAAGAAAGGGTTAAAAGATACAATAGAATGAACCATATTATTAATATCTCACTGGTTGACCGTTTACTCTGGCAGTTGTGGGTTTAACGCTCAGGCTACCGCCGGCAGTTTGCATTGCTTATGTGCCCATTTTGCAGATAAAGAAACTGAAATCTAGAGACCATGTGCATAGTTGGCCTGGGGTCAAATGAGCAAGGGTGAACCCGGGCATTCTGAACCCAGTGTGTGTGTGTGTGTGTGTGTGTGTGTGTGTGTGTGTTTTAATTTTTTAAATGTTTTTATTTATTTTTGAGAGAGAGAGAGAGACAGAGTGTGAGTGGGGGAGGGGCAGAGAGAGAGGGAGACACAGAATTCGAAGCAGGCTCCAGGTCCGAGCTGTCAGCACAGAGCCCAATGCGGGGCTCAGACTCACAACCACGAGACCATGACCTGAACTGAAGTCAGATGCTTAACCAACTCAGCCATCTAGGCACCCCTGTTTCTGTGTTTTAATGGGGGTAAAATTCACATAGTGTAAAATTAACTATTTTAAAGTGTACAGTTTAGTGACATTTGGTGAATTGATAATGTTGTGCAACTGTCACCTCCATCTAGTTCCAAAACACTTCAGTCACCTCCAAAGGCAACCCAATCTTATTCCTCATTCCTGTCTTTCCACTGTCAAGAGCCGTTGATATAACTAAAAGGTGTATCTTCTCATGTCTGTGTGTTGAATGGGGGAAATCAGAAAGACAGAAAGAAAGGGAACAGAGCCAGACATGGAAGATGGGAAGATGCAGAGGAAGAGAGCTGGGAAGGAAAATGGAGCGAGCAGGGACTGAGCAGAGAGTGTCGCAGGAGGGAAAAGTGAGACAAAAACACAAGGAGACAGAAGACAGCGGAATCCAGGATGCAGAAATATTTTCCTAGAATAGACCCAGCAGTGCCTGGGTGTTGGATTCTGGTGGAAAATTGAGGGAGGGAGGAAGGTAGTGAGGTCTGATGTGATGGAAAGAAGAACAGGGCTTGCTTGGATTTTGAGTGGAGTCTTGGAGCAGGAAGAATATTTCTTCACAAGGAGCAGCTCACCTTTTTTTTCCAACCTCAGAGCTCAGTGTGGCCACAGTTTGTTCCCTGGCCACTGGCTCTGGGTTCTCCTTTCCTTTTCTCTCTCTTCAGTGCCTGGTGAATCTAAAGTTTTAGGAATGCAGAAGGAGAGGAGGTCAGAGAAAGTGTGTGGCTTGCTGGATGGTGAACAAGGTAACTATGATGGAATCCCATATTTTAAATAACCAGTTACCTGGACGGCTCATTATGTGGAGCGGGGAGTGGCCATACACTTGAGCCCAGCCTCTGGCCACTTTCTAAGGTGTGAGGGAGGCATGCATGCATGTGAGACCCGTGGAGGGCCTAGGGGATGAAATTTTTTTAATGTTTATTTTTTTTTATTTTGAGAGGTGGGGGAAGGGCAGAGAGAGAGAGAGAGAGAGAGAGAGAGAGGGAGAGAGAGAATCCCAAGTAGGCTCCAAACTCAGCACAGAGCCTGATGTGGGGCTAGATCTCATGACCGACCATGAGATCAAGACCTGAGTCGAGGGGCACCTGGGTGACTGAGTTGGTTAAACGTCAACTCTTGGTTTCAGTTCAGGTCATGATCTCACAGTTCATGAGTTCAAGTCCCACGTGAGGCTCTGTGCTCAGTGCAGAGCTTGCTTGGGATTCTCAACCTCTCCCTCTCTCTTTGCCCCTCCCCTGCTTTCATGTGTGTGCACACACACTCCCTCTCTCTCAAAATAAATACATAGACTCAAAAAAAAAAAAAAAAAAAAAAGAAGACCTGAGCAGAAATCAAGAGTCAGATGCCTAACCCACTGAACCACCCAGGCACCCTGGGGTTGGGGGGGATGAAATTTAAAGAGAACCCTAGAGTAGGTGCCTCTTTAAACTTGTTGCCTTAGGCCTCGTGTTTGCTTCTCCTACAAGAGGCAAGAGGGAAAGGGGAACTAAAGTTCTCAGTGGAGAAAGGTGCGCTGTGTGGAGGAGAGTGTGGAAAGATAGATTGATAGGACCGTCCAACAGGAATTATAGGAGCAAGTGCGGTTTTACCAAAACGGACGTGAGATCCAAACTTCTCCCAGTTGGCAGAGGTGTGGCAGGGAAAGAACTTTATCCTACTTGTCAGAAGCTGTCACAGGAACTGGAAATAATGTATGTGATGGTCAGATGGACCAGTCAGTGAGATCGCTGTAGAAGACCCTAGAGGGAGAGGTGGGAAAGGGGCTCTGAGGTCTGGTCAAAGCCCAGTGAGAGACCTGGAGTGACGGAGGGACCCAACCTTTGAGATGAGGACAACACAGGACAAGGATTGGGAGTGTGGATGGTGAGCCTAAGAGTAAACAGAGGTGGAGGAGGGATGTGAGGCGCACAGCAGAGAGGAGATAAACTGACAATTCACACCAGACACAGGGACAAAGATTATATGGAGAGAGTAGGGGACAAAGTAAATGCCAAGGAAAGGGAAAGTAGGAGAGGGACGCAGAGAAGCCCTGAAGACCCGACGTTCAATGGGAGTGAATGAAGCGTTGCTGGAGGTCAGTGAGGCAGGGAGAGAGGAGACACCATGGGACATCAGGGGGAGAAGCTTCTGCCACAGGGGGGCCATCCCTGTAACAGTGAGTTTTCAGAACCCTAAATGCTGGACACATGTTTTGGCAAACACTACATTACTGATGTATGGAAAATTCTACAGAAGTGGTTCTAAGAAGTATTATTAATGTAGACATGTATTAAACTCCCTTTGCAGAAAAGAACACAAGAATAAACACAAAATTCAGCCAAGATCATTTTCAATGAGCGAATGAGAAGAGCAGGTTAAGAGAAAAGAGGAAAAACAAAAAGGTAGAATTCAGGGTAAAAAGGAAAGCCCTTGAGAGATGGAGAGAGAAGGGCACAGAGGTACGGACACACTTCTCAGGTGGACTGAGGAGAGAGGGGGGACAAGGGGTCTATGAGGGAGACAGCTGAGGGGTCTTTATGGATCATTATATATCCCAGGGGCAGAGCTATCCAGATACAAAAATCTAGTACAGTCTTGTGTTGTGGGTCTGGTGGATATACAGAAGACAATTTCATCTTGTCACCCCAAAATTAACCAAGAGGGCCAGCCAGCAAGGACAGCATATGGCCAAGCACCTGAAATAATCAGTAAGGCTGGCTGAGGGAGTCTGATGTGGTGATGCTGTGTGTGTTGCAGCACAGTGTCAGAAGGTGGCCCAGGAAGGCAGGAGAGGGAGACCGGTGCACAGCAAAGGGGCTCTTGCCCAACAGAGGAAAGTTGGGCGTGGAGTGGGGATGTACTGAAATGGGGGGGGGGGTCTACAGGGATGTGTAGAGCAAGATGGCAAGAAGAGATGAGGGGACAAAAGGCACATCAGGTCATAAGAGGCAGAAATGGAAAGCCCTGAAGAGAAAACACTCCGAGGCTGAGAAGAGGATAAGGAACCACGAGAAAGAGAGGCAGAGGCGGGGAAATGGGGAGAGACAGCTGGAAGGGGAAAAAAGAGTGAGTGGCCAGAAAATGGGGAGCAAGATGAGCAAAACTGGCTGCTTCGGCCACTTGTCCTTACACAGCGTCCGGTGAGAATGACTGGAGCACCATCAACTTATGGGCCACAGGATTCCTTGAGAAGATGGCACCATCTGGAGCAGGGACATTCCTGTCCGGAAGTTACCCAAGCAGCCGGATCTTTCCTGGTGTCCCCTTATTATGGGGTTTCCTGTTGGTTCCTTGTCCCCATGTTAAAACCGTAAAGGGGGGGCGCCTGGGTGGCGCAGTCGGTTGAGCGGCCGACTTCAGCCAGGTCACGATCTCACGGTCCGTGAGTTCGAGCCCCGCGTCGGGCTCTGGGCTGATGGCTCAGAGCCTGGAGCCTGTTTCCGATTCTGTGTCTCCCTCTTTCTCTGTCCCTCCCCCGTTCATGCTCTGTCTCTCTCTGTCCCAAAAATAAATAAAAAAAATTAAAAAACAAAACAAACAAAAAAAAAAAACCAAAACCGTAAGGGGTTTTGTTTCTTTGTGCAGTGATCAGCAGTGAATCCAGCGAGGAGGAAGAGCTCCCTAAGCTCTGAGCTCAGCACAGGGACGGGAACATGGGCCGGATGAGGAGGGCGAGGCTGGTGACTTGGGGCTGCAGACCATCAGACATCTGAATTCGGAGCTCCTGCTTCCCGATGTGCTGTACTTGAGCGCGCTCTACAGCCAGTGGTTCTGTCCACCCTGGAAACACATTCTCTGCATTTACCTCATGTGCCATTTTGGGAAACGTGAGAGACAAGGCCCTATTCATTGAGCATGTGTGCTCATATATAAATGTCAGAGTAGAAACAAACCAGCGTATCTCTGTTTGTTTTTTCTTTCACGCCATCATGCCTGTTGTGGTGTAACAAAAAATAGGTACTTGGTCTTTGTCCCCAGTTCCTGGCACAGAGCTCCCCAAACCCTTGGAATTTCCTGAGTGATAAGAGTGTCTTTATGCTAATTAGAAGGTTAGAACTTTCAGCCCCACCCCTTGACCTCTGGGGAGAAAAGAGGTGGGCCGTTAAGTTCAATCACCAATGGCCAATGATTTAATCAATCACGCTTACATAATGAAACCTTGATTTTAAAAAAAACCCTTGAACAGTGGGGTCAGGGGCCCCCGACTTGGTAAGTACACTGATGCGCTGGGAGGGTTGGTTGCATGCTGGAGAGGGCATGGAAGCTCTGCACCCCCCCCCCCATCCCCATACTCTGCCCTATGCATCTCTTCCATTTGGTTGTTCTTGAGTTGTATTCTTTATAATAAAACTGTAATCATAAGCAGAGCACTTTCCTGAGTTCTCTGAGTCATTCTAGCAAATTATTAGACCTGGGGGGCATCATGGGAACCCCCAAATTTATAATTTGCAGGTGGAAACATGGGTAGCTTGGCCCCCATTTGTAGCTGGTGTCTGAAAGGGGGGCAGTCACATAAGACCGAGCCCTTCTGCTGTGTGGTCTGTGAAAACTCTGGGCAGTTAGTGTCAAAATGGAATTGAATTGTTCAACACCCAGTTGGTGGTGAAGAGCTGGAGAATTGACTGGTGTTGGAATGACCTAATTCCCATTGGAAAAGACACTGCACAGTTGGTGTCAGAAAAAAACCACACACACACAACTATTCCTACTCATGGCTTCAATTTAGGTACTGATTTCTGCCTTAACTAACCCCCATCATCTGTAGATCACGAAAAAGGTAAATAATTTTTGATTGTTTTGATACACATATTGTTATATGAAACTTGGAAATATCTAAAAAGCCCAACTAAGTCCTTCCGACAGGAGTTCTCCAGCATGCCATTAGCTTATACTCCAAAAATAATTTTGGAAATAATATCTCGTAATTCTGAAACATCAGTAAGGAGTAGGTGGAATAACTTTTACTGTCCTTGTTTTATAGATGAGGCAACTCTAGCACATAAATATTTAAGAACCTTTTCCAAAGTCAGATGGAGAGTTAAAGGCAGAGTCAGAACCGTTGTTCCGGATGCTCTGATTTCAATATAGCAGATGTGTTCCCTTTAGAAGGAAGAAAGGGGGAAAACCAATCAGACACATCTGCAAGTGTTCGTTGTTACAGGATTTATAACTTTTTAAACAATTTTTTTAACATTTATTTATTTTTGAGACAGAGAGCGACAGAGCATGAGCAGGGGAGGGTCAGAGAGAGAGGGAGACACAGAACGCGAAGCAGGCTCCAGGCTCTGAGCGGTCAGCCCAGAGCCCGACGCGGGGCTCGAACTCACGGAGTGGGAGATCATGACCTGAGCCGAAGTCGGATGCTTAACCGACTGAGCCATCCAGGCGCCCCCAAGATTTATAACTTTTATCAAGCAGTTACTGTTTCTCTTCCATGGATTTTATGAACAAAATTAATTTGAAAATATACACCATGTGTAATAGCAAATAAGATAACTTAATGTCAAAATGCACATTTTTTTCCAACAAAAAGATTCATTTTAATTGTTTGTTATATTTTTCATAAGCAAAAACTAAGTTTATTTTTCTCACCGTCTGTTTTTAACAAATGTGTATTTTCTTGAACACTAGAAGTCTATTTGTTACTCATGGAAACAGGTTCTGGGTTGGCGAGGGGGGCTGAGTAGGGCTGGGGGCAAGGAGGGAGGGGGCAGGGCTCTGATCCACACACTCATTCTGGGATCCATCTTCCGGTGTTGCCCTGGTCAAGAAATCGAGGCAGAGGAAATGTGTAGGGATTAGTTGGAAGGATAAGAAACAGAAAAGCGAGGTGTTAGGAAAGGCAGAGCGATATATAGCAAAACTGCCCAACTTGGGGGAATTTTCTCAGCTACTGGTGATGGCGACAGAAACAGTGTTAACCAAAACCAAGGGGGTCTGTTGAATTCAAAGAGCAGACTGGGGTTCCAAGAGTTTAATCATATTCCCTGGTCTTTCCTCATAGTTTTCTTAAGGAGTTTCTTTTTATGTTGGCTCCTTGCCTGCACACTGTGGATCTGATTGCTCTGTGCACACACAGCAGCCTCCTGGAGGGGAGGACTGCAGAGGAGACCAGGAGCCTCTAGGTCACCCCGTGGAATCATCAGCAGGAAATTCAAAGGGACTCTGGAGCATTAAGAAACAGAGAATTATATAGTTGGTAAAAAGGAATGTCCAAGTAAGATTGCTAAATTAGGTGTACAGCTGGTTAATTTCTATAGAGGAATAAATATCACCTTTGCAGTTAACTTCTCTACAAGCCCATAAAGCTATAGCAGTGTATTAATTTCTACAGTTTACCTCTAACCTTACCAGGCTATTAACTGTCTGAGCCTTTATAAGTTGTAAGTTGTTGAAAACATGAATACACACTTCTCTAAAGAAGACATCCGGATGGCCAACAGGCACATGAAAAGATGCTCAACGTCGCTCCTCATCAGGGAAATACAAATCAAAACCACACTCAGATATCACCTCACGCCAGTCAGAGTGGCTAAAACGAATGAATCAGGAGACTATAGATGCTGGAGAGGATGTGGAGAAATGGGAACCTTCTTGTACTCTTGGTGGGAATGCAAACTGGTGCAGCCACTCTGGAAAATAGTGTAGAGGTTCCTCAAAAAATTAAAAATAGACCTACCCTATGACCCAGCAATAGCACTGCTAGGAATTTACCCAAGGGATACAGGAGTGCTGATGCATAGGGGCACTTGTACCCCAATGTTTACAGCAGCACTTTCAACAATAGCCAAATTATGGAAAGAGCCTAAATGTCCATCAACTGATGAATGAATAAAGAAGTTGTGGTTTATATATACAATGGAATACTACTTGGCAATGAGAAAGAATGAAATATGGCCTTTTGCAGCAACGTGGATGGAACTGGAGAGTGCTATGCTAAGTGAAATAAGTCATGCAGAGAAAGACAGATACCATATGTTTTCGCTCTTATATGGATCCTGAGAAACTTAAGAGAAGACCATGAGGGAGGCGAAGAAAAAAAAAGAAAGGTTAGAGAGGGAGGGAGCCAAAGCATAAGAGACTCTTAAAAACTGAGAACAAACTGAGGGCTGATGGGGGAGTGGGAGGGAGGGGATAGTGGGTGATGGGCATTGAGGAGGGTACCTGTTGGGATGAGCACTGGGTGTTGTATGAAAACCAATTGGACAATAAATTTCATATTAAAAAAATAAGTTGTTAGTTGTTAATCAAATTATTGTAATATTCTCTCAGAGTGGCAGACTGAGGTCAGTCAGGCAATTAAGAAAAATTATCCACACTTGGCAATAAGGCAATAAGGTGAAAGGCATGTCCTGATTTATTATTTACTATTAATTAGGGCCTGACTTTGTGAGGTTACATGTTAATTTACAGGTTTTTTGTCCGGTAGAGATGCATATTATTTGTTTGGTAGAAAAGATAATACCAAAGATTATGGGTTTATTGCCTTGTAGGACATTAACCAGTTTGGGGTCTCATTTAGGAAACTTGTTTCAGCCAGCATGCTATTACTGGCCAACTTTATAAACCTTTGTTCCTTGAATTCTATGTTGGGGGGGGTCACACACACTGCAATTAATAAGGAAACTCATTCATTTATTTAGAGAATATCAGTGACAACGATTTGGAAACAAATGTTGGAAAAGAGAGCCAGGAAGCTTCTAGCTCACCATCAAAAATTGTGGGGCTCCTGGGTGGCTCAGTTGGTTAAGTGTCCGACTCTCAGTGTTGGCTCAGGTCCTGATCTCACGGTTCGTGGGTTCAAGCCCTGTGGGTTCAATAGCTCGGAGTCTGCATGGAACTCTCTCTCTCTCTCTCTTTCTCTCTCAAAATAAATAAGTAAACTTGAAAAAGGTATGTCAGGTAGGCACGCAAGTCTTGGGTTTGAGGATTTTAGGAATCTGAATTCAGAGCTACTTTTTCCTGATGCCTTTTACTCTAAGCACCAAACAGATGAAAATGAATCAATGATATTAAAACCCCATTCTCTGCATTTCTTTGTCCTACTACCTATGCAAAAACATAAGAAATCCTTATAAATTCATATTTAATAGTATGGCCGCTGTTGACTGAATAGATGCACTCATATTTTGATGCTATAGACACATGTTCATAAAACGAGAGCTTTGTGATTAGCTATTTCATGCCTATTAATACTGAAGTCTGGAATTTGTATGGTGTTTTCCACACCCATTCTCTTCTACCTTTTCATCTTCTGTGGAGCACAGAATGCTCAGTACTTCTCTCCTGGGTAATAATACTGTTATCATTTGGTCAGAAACCCCCAACAGCTCAGAAGTCCTGCTATCTAATTACTTTCAAAAAGAAAGGAGTCAAACAGCCACAGGCCAAGTCAAGTTTTAGATTTTGATGGAAGTCCTCCAGCAAGGTGTCCTGATCCAATCAGTTTAAGATTACCGGGGACAAACAAGCCTGGATTTCAACAGATTTATCGACTCCTTGCAACAAGAGAGAGGAACACACACCAGAGAACCATGGACATTGCCCCGAACAAAGATACAGAGAGTTATTATACGGTTTGGGAAAGGGTGGCGTTTAAGCGTAATTTGTTGGATGCAGTGATTTGATAGGTTCAAACCAAGCCTGAGCTGTGTCAAGATCAGGTCCGGATTGTGAAGTGAACCCAGGGTCCTGTTGCTGGAAAACTACAAAGTTAGGAAAATGCGAAATGTTGTCTTTGGAAACCCTGTATTGGAAGCTGTGCCCCTGGATTGGAATCAAGATTCCATTTCTATCAGAATAACTCAGGGACACGTGGGTGGCTCAGTCGGTTAAGTGGATGACTCTTGATTTCAGCTCAGGTCATGATCTCACTGTTCATGAGATCGAGCTCCAAGTCCGGCTCTGCATTGACAGCATGGATCCTTCTTGGTATTCTCTCTCACCCTCTCTCTCTGCCCTTACCCTGCTCATGCGCTCTCTCTCTCTCTCTCTCTCTCTCTCTCTCTCTCTCTCTCTCATGAATAAATAAATAAACATTTAAAAAAATAACTTAAACCTTCTGAGCAAGGGTGAAATGCTTTTTTTCTTTCTTGCTGATATCATTTCAAACAACAAGTTTCTGAGAGTGTGTGGATTTTGACAACAAAGTTCCTCAGTGAGTAAGAAAGCACTAGTCCTTCAAAGAAGGGTTGTTAGGACATTTTATAGCTGCAGCAAGTTCTTAGGAGAATGTTTCCCATTAAATTTGCAGCTGGCTTTCTCTGCATCTGTTATTGCAGTCTCATGAATGGCAGGGCAGGTTTTTGCTTCTCTGACTGAACTAATTTCGACTTTCTCAATGCCCTTGAGTATGTGGTGGTTTACCAAAGGACTCTGAAAAAAAAAAAAAAAATATATATATATATATATATAAAAATCTCATTTTAACTTCACCATGAGCAGGAAATGTAAGGCAGACCAAATGTTGATAGCCCTGTTTTATACATGAGGAAACCAAAGCACACACGTTTAAGGTTTTCCCTTCCTTCTTTTTCCACAATGCCAAATAGCAAATTAAGAGAACAGCTAGAGGGGCATCTGGGTGGCTCATTCAGTTCAGCAGCCAACTCTTGATTTCGGGTGATCTCACGGTTTGTGAGCTCCAGCCCCGTGCCGGTCTCTATGCTGACAGTGTGGACCCTGCTTAGGATTCTCTCTCTCTCTCTCTCTCTCTCTCTCTCTCTCTGTCCCTCCACTGCTCTCTCTTAAAATAAATAAAAATAGAACTTAAAAAAATAAAAGAACACCTAGAATTACCACCTTTGATTTCTAGAACTCAGTCCCATAGCTGTTTATTTTCTTTAGAAAAATAGACAGAAATAATATTCAACATGTCTCAATTCTGACTGTGAGTTGTGTGAAATACCAAGATCTACCGCTCTTCAAGGTACAAGTTACTATTTTCTTCTCGTGCTTTATAAATCTCATGGGTATTGGAGACACTTTTTTACTCCTGGCATACCTGTTAGAAGAGAAACGTGTGCAAATCAGATTCCTGGCGTGCAAAGGAATCTTCAACAAAATTTCCACAACACATTAAATCCAGTTGTCTGCGAGATCATTCAAAGGTAAGATAATAGGCGTTAAAGAGTCCAGATTAATCTTTTTTATTAAAGTGGGCCATCTGTTATATGAGATAGAATCTGAACATTTGTAATTGGTAAAAGAGAAGTTGTTTCTTGCTTGAGGGAACGAGCTCTGTGGTATTCTAGGCCATGAGTAGGAGGAGGGGTCTGGGGAGATTGGGTCTGGATTGGTGTTACCTCTGGTTTATAGATGAGAGGCAAAAGTGAGGGTCTCGACAATGCCAACACTCCCACACAATGCAGCTCTTATTGGTTTTGTAAAGGGAATGTCCCCCGGGCTCATCTGGGTCACAAGCCATATGGCATGTCTTCAGGTCTCATTGATACACCCACGTGAACATTCCTACCTCTCTGAGCCTTCTGACCCCTTCTTCGGTACTAGGCTAAGGCATTTGGTGCATCTCTCCACTTCATTTGCTAAATGCCATCCTTTTGTCCAAGCTTCAAAGAGCTGGTTCAGTCATAGACATGACCAGGTCCACGTGCCTGTGCCAGGCCCTTACGCCCTGATCAGAGGAGAGGGCTTCCGTGTCAATGAAGTCTCCATTATCCAATTTTTTTTAAGTTTATTTATTTATTTATTTTGACACAGAGACAGAGAGAGGGAGACGGGCAGAGAGGGAGGGAGAGAGAATCCCAAGTAAGCTCCTCGCTGATTTCATGGATCTCACAAACCGTGAGATCATGCATGACCTGAGCTGAAATCAAGAGTTAGGATGCTTAACCCACTGAGCCACCCAGGCGCCCCTCCATTATCCAGTCTTATGTTCTACCCTTCCTGGTCGTACACCCTAAACACCCACTGCTACAAGTGCTTTTCTCTCTTGTCTCCAATACATGTCAGCCAGCTCTTTCTGGGTCACGCTATGGCAATAAACAACCCTCGAGTTTTAGTGGTGTAGACAACAAAGTTTCCTTCTTGCTAACTCAAAGTCACAGTGGATCGGGGAGCCCTCCTGGGGTGGGGTCAAGTACCAGGTGGGGTCAATCTCTAGGCTCTCTCATCTCAAAACAAGGCCTCCATAATCAACGTGGCAGGAGAGGGTACACAGGGAATTCTTAGTGCCTTTCTGTGAATTAGCTTGCAAATGATGTGATCATAATACATTGGTCGGTGTTTTAGTCATTTAGACGTGCCTAATGCAAGGAGCTGGAAAACTTAGGGGGATGTATATGATATTTGGACAATACTACTGTTTCTGCCACAAAATAAAAATGGGAGGTTGAAAAGAACCAATCCTAGATAATAGTGAAAGAATGAATCCACATTACTGATCCCCGCAGTTCAACAAAGCAAACAAAAAAGAGGTAGCATTTAAAAGGTAAATCGAGTGGCACCTGGGTGGCTCAGTCGGTTAAATGTCCAAATTCAACTCAGGTCATGATCTCACAGTTCATAAGTTCAAGCCCCGTTTTGGGCTCTCTGCTGGCTCTCTGTTGTTGGCACAGAGGCTGCTTCGGATCATCTCTCCCCCTCTCTCTCCTCCCTTCCCCTGCTTGTTCTCTCTCTGTCTCTCTCAATAAATAAATAAACTTAAAAAATATTTTAAAAAATAAATAAAAGGTAAATCTAAATGAAAAATAGAACTTTATCAGGAGGCAAAGGACTAAAAATAGAATATGTTAAGGAGAGATCTTCAAGAATAAAATGCTTTGCTTGGTCAGTGATGGAGTTTATTGAATTTTTCTAGCTAACTGTAGCCCCAGAAAGTTTATTTTCTGGCAGGACCCCTGAACTTTTTACCTGTGTAGGAGACCATTCTCCTTTCAGTCATAACATCAGGAAAGGGAGACAGAGCTTCAGTCACATTTGTTTCTGAATCACCCCTAAACACTCTCATCAGTTGCATTAAGAAACTTCTCCCACTAGGTGTACCGGGAGATTAAAACCACATTTACTGCCTGAACCTCTTCAATCAGGCCATCGTGACGTTTCAGGCCCCAGAATTAGCTGAGGGTCCATATTCAATAATTTTTTAAGGACATGAGAATTTTCTCTCTTTTTTTTTTTTTCAGAGCATCGTTACCTTGGAAAATAGACAAAGGTCTCTTTGGGAAGGGCTATCAATTTTGGCTTTTATGGCCTCCATTTGTCTGAGTATCTATCAACTAGCTAAGTAGACAACTAGAAATGCCTCCTTTTGCTTGAATTAACATTCTGAATACAGAATCCCTACTGTGTGTAGCCACAGTGGTATATTCATGTGTCTCTGACATGATTTTAAACAGCTCCCATACGTAAATTAATTTCATCTTCAAAATGACCCATTCCAACAACAAAATTTCATGATTGAATGAAGTGGTGTGTTGGAGAGTCACCTTTGGAACGAGCTGGAGGCAATCATTCCCGAGTGGAAGTATTTCCCTGAAGGGCGTAGTGCGTGCTCTGAACCAGCTACCAATCTGGGGTACTCCTTGTCGGGTGCTCTAGCCAGAAGATGCTAGATCCGGGAACCTGTCCAGCAAGGCTGACTGATCTGGCTGGTGAGGAAACAATGCACCTTTTTTAGATTCAGACAGTTTATGACTTATGTAGACAGCAAAAGCAAGAAGAACAAAGGCACCAGCTCCCCGTGTCCTTTGTCTCGTGGGGTGGCACCAAACAAAAGGGGACGTGGCCTCTGCAGCAGCCCGAGATGTGGCACACGCTCAGGTCACAGTGGAGCAGTTACAGGGCCCAGCAGCCAGAGTCTAAAACAAGAGGCAGAGGCCTCACACCTCACTGGAATTTACAGCCTGAGGAGAGAGCGTGTCGTGATAACCTCTGCAAGATAAGGCGGTGAGTGGGACATGTCACCAGCCTCCTATGCTCTCGTGTTCTGGAATGATCGCAGGGCCGTCTGCCAACACTCAGATCGAATCAGCGGCAGTTAAACTCTGCCTATGTGGTTTATGTGGAGACGTGCAAGGTCACGAGAGTGCCACGGCAGAGCCATTCATCGACAGAACCAAGAACTGTCGGAGATTTCAGGGCCCGAGTGAGGAATGCTTCCATCAGCTGAACCAATTATGATCCGTGAATTGAAAATTGGCTACTCTGCTTCCTGATGCCACTGGGTATGAGGCAAAGAAGGATGCTATCCAGTATTCAGTAAGGCAATCGGTGACCACAGTATATAAATTACAGTAGCTTTCTATTAGGGATCAATATTTGGTAATAAAATATATTGGGGGAAAAGTTCACTTTCACAATAACATGAAAAAATATTAACTACCTGAGAGTGTAAAAAAAAAAAAAAAAAAGGAAAGAAAGAAACAGATAAGTCCTGTGTGGAGAGGAGAAAAGAGGTGAAAAACTTTACTTAAGGACCTATTAAAAGATTCCAATAAATGGAAGCACACAAGATGAGCCTCTGTGGAAAGACCCAACGTTTTCTATTGTAAATTTCGCTCCAAATAATTCAATAAGATAACTTGACAGGATAATTTTAGATTTTATTTAGAAAAATAAATGAGTGGAAATGGCCACAAAAAATATGTTTGAAAAAGTTTTTTGCACAGCAACAGGCAAAATGTTCACATTTTGACCACAGCGCTTTATCATGTAGTTGCTAACGATGGAAGGGGGGGGGATGGGCTACTTTATAAAAGAGGGGGCTCCAACTGAGAACTGTTCTTGCTTCTTTCCTGAATTGCAAAGGTGTTTCTGAAATTATTCTGAAATACGTCCTCTACTTGACTTCCCAGTCTGATGAATTTCTGGTTGTTCTGGAAAAGCAAAGACAAAAACAAGAGTAACCATTGCTGCTGAGTTTGGTTCTCATTGTCTCATACAATCCAGGCTTCATTTTAGACGATCCCACGTGTTAAGTGAGAATTAATACAGTTAAGAGTAGCTTATGTTCCCTGATAACTTGATCATTTCTCTCAGAGATCATCTCTTCTCAGAGATGCAAAAAATTGTACTGTATTATAGTCCAATTCTTCATCAGAAACGTATTGATTCATTTTTTTCCCCAAAACTCTAGTTGTTCAATTTTCTCACATAGCACCTATGCCTTGCATGACCACGGTGGTACGGAAATGTTGAAGGCAGATTCATGATGTCCCCTTTCCTCCTTCACCCCTTGAGATATTCCTTGTTTATTACTTTTTTGATACAGCCCTAAAAAATTCATATATAAAGAAATCCAGGATTTTGAAATTTGAGAAATGTGATTGGGTATCTTCCTTTAGAGAAAAGAGACACTAGTTGCCTTTTACAACACACTTCTAGCAAGGGAGTGATCTGGGAGGCCTGGCGCCTGTAGGGATGCCCTTCCTGGCACCATGGCCTTGAGGGATCTGTCTGGAAGCAGCCTCCCATGCTCTGCGTCCGGACTGCAGCCCTGGGAACCAATGGAAATAGGCATTTGCCCGGGTGTGAGGGGGAGGCCGCTGCCCGCATATCCCAGAGAGGCCGGATACCAGCAGGCAGGTGCACAGTGGCAAGAGCAAATTGTGCACGGGCAGAGTCTGTGCCTCGGCACCCGGTCTCCCTCCACTGGCTCCCTTAGTTAGGCCGAGTAAGTGTAGGAACCCGGGACAAAGCTGGAGACTCCTAGGACACGCACATAGCTACCCAGGTCCAGGAAAACATGCGTTTCCATTTCTTCTGGAAGCAGGTCATCAGTCTACTGCTCTCTGTGGGCGAAAACTGAGTATCTACAAGTGAGTAAACTATGAG
Source organism: Panthera pardus (assembly GCF_024362965.1). Taxonomy (NCBI): domain Eukaryota; kingdom Metazoa; phylum Chordata; class Mammalia; order Carnivora; family Felidae; genus Panthera; species Panthera pardus. The sequence continues at coordinate 9,019,411 of NW_026526655.1, forward strand.
GTCCCAAGGTCATGTTTGCAAAGACACCTTCTGGCTTGCTATAATTTTCCCCACCTTAGACCACGGGGCTTTTAGAATACTTCCAGAATTTGTACTTGTGTGGGCTGGCCACACGATAAGGGAAACTGCAACATTTCCCTGATACAAGACCATGAAAGGCAGAGTGGCTTTAAGACAGAAAGAGGGACGCCCTGGGAGCCGCTCACCTTGTAAAATGCCCTGTGGTTCTGAAAGATGAGGCTCATGTCCCGCACGAACCCCTCCACTCGGATGTACAGTTTCATATTCAGCTTTTTCTTGATTTTGCTTAGCCACATGGGCTTTTTCAGACCATGAGATGCCTCTCGACCCTGTTGGTCAAAGTGCCAAAGGACAGGCTATTAGCACTGTTCCCAGTCTACCCGCTGTTACAGATGGACGGCTTGTGCCCTCCCCACCTCCCCCTCACCCCCCTCATTCCTGGGTTGAAATCCTGTAACCCCCGTTGTGATGGCGTCAGGAGGTGAGGATTTGGGAGATGATTAGATTGTGAGGGTGGGCTTCATGAAGGGGATTAGTGCCTTTATAAAAAGACCCCAGACAGCTCTCTTCCTCTCTTTCCACCTTGTGAGGACACAAAGAGAAGTTGGGAGTCTGTAAGATCACACTGGCACCCTGATCTTGGACTTCCAGCTGAGAAATGAATGAAAGTAAAAATGTGAAAGCTAAACATCTGCTGTTTAAGCCGCCCTGTGTGTGGTACCTTGTGACAGCGGCCTAAGTGGCCAAGGGCTGAGTAACCTGACCCAGATATCCATCAATAAGACGAAAGATAACGCTGGTACCCACTGGATTCATCTCACAAATTTGAGAATGCCAGTTTGGGGCTTTGTTGCCGTTACTTACATAATGCGGTTTTGAGGCAAAAAAGGAGCTTTTTGAACAGGAGTAGACCTTCAAAAGGACAAACTCACATTTCTGCAAAAGATAGAGGAGATTTTAAGTAAAAAGCAGCTTAGAGAGAATGAGGTGTACATATGCTCGGACAGAATGCACAGCTCCCAGACCTGTGGTCTGTGAAACAAACATGGAATGGGAATTTTCTTTGGAATACAAACTTTAGTGTTAGGTCATGTGATCAAAGCACAGCAAGGAACAGCAGTTCACCCTTGGGCACCATCCCTCCAGCCCCTGCAAGACTGTGTTGCTTCTCTCAAGTCAACAGCAAGGAGGAGACTTCAGGTTTACATTTCAACTCACCAACTGCTCCTCAGGCAGCATCCGCCTCTTCAGTACCTCTGACTCCTGGTGACATACCTGGCTTTGTGGGTACCTTTCCATAATAGCTTTTACCCTGCAGATGATGCAACTCCATGGGTCCCTGGAAGGTTGGGCATAAGGTCAGCAAAGGTAGGTGCTCTGTGAATCAGCCACTGTTTCTATAGCTGCTGAAGCCCTCTGTTCAGGAATGACTGGTGGTTTCCACCTTTTATCCAGCTTCTCTTTTGGACACTCCTTTGCACGAGAGCCCCATTTGGGCACCCTTGCCAGGCACCCCTCCCACTAATTGTGGTACCAGGACCGACCGTTTGTTGAGTGAGATGCCGTGGTGGGTGATGGTCTTTCACCTCAAAACTAAGAGTTCTCATCTGAGCCACTGTGGGCTCAGTAATGAGCCCTGTGAGGATTGGAAATTGGTACCTTCAGCGCTGGAGTCTTGGGCTTCAGTAAGCCATCAGACCGTAGTAAAAATCAGGAAACCAGCTCTTGTTTCTCAACGTTGCTGAATTAGCACAAGACCACAGAGCTATAGGCATCCTCTCGTCTGGCATTGCCATATCTGTGCCTAGAATCTGCGCTGCAGAAATTTCTTGGAAAGGAAATCTATGAACAGAGTAGTGCCAGACATCTGCCATATTCCTCTAGATTCATTCTCCATTCTTCTCTGCCAGGCGACCTGTGCTGAAGAGCTCTCGATAATCAAGTGGATACAGTGATCCTTCTTAGACATGCCATTTGCCTCTGTCCCTGGCTACCCCAGTGCTTGCTTGAGGGGCCCACTATCAAATATCCATGGTGTGAGGTTGGGGACTATACATGGGCTCAACAGTAAAGCAGACCTGTCTTCTGCCTCTGCAGATTGCCCAACTACAGAGCTTTATGCTGAATCTCTGAGATGACACCATTCCCTGGGAACTACCTGGAAGAAGGTAGATTACATTAGACTCTCCCATTATGAAGGGACAATGCTCTGTCTTCATAGGGACAGACACAATCCTGGTTGAAATCATCCATCCTCCTTGGCCATAGCAATTCTGCTCATACTACCACTTTCAGAATGCCTTATTAGTCTCCGTGTTATCCAACATACCATCAGCTCTGACCAAAGATACATTTGCTTGGATTTTAGAGCAAAGGAATACAGTATAAATGGCCTTCTGAAGGCTCACCACAACCCCAGATTTGTCAACTTTTTAATGTTCCCATCACAGGTACGTTCTTTAAACCAACAGCTAATGTATGGTGTCGTCACCCCCATCAAAGTTCATGGGTCTGGGACCTGGTGGGGGGAGCGGGGGTAACATCTCTTTCTATTACACTGAATAACCACTTGAAGAGTTTTTGCTTCCCATTAATCTGCTGCTTCTGGCAGTAGTAAACAGCTCTGGACCATATTTCTGGATCCTGACACTTTAAGACTCTGGTCCCTCTGCATCAAGACACATACAACCAGAGTCAAACTTTGCAGGATGAATGCACATGGTGGGAGGAGCTGTGCCACAAGAAGGAAGGGCAAGAGGGGGCCAGGTCTCACCAACCTTTTAGCATCTATAGGGTGGATGTGGCATGTCTCATGAAAGGACCTTGAACAAGTATCACAGCAGAACAGCATCCCGCGTCCACCGCACACCTCACATTCATTTGAGTTTTCCGGCTGGAAGGGGAGATAATGTAGACATCACTGGGACTAGTAAGTCCCCAGAAGGTCAACACATGGGGCTTTCGAACACATGGCCTTTGCTTGTACCAAGGTGACACAAATTTCTGTCCTCAAAATATTAAGGAACAACACTGAGTGAGAATTTCAAAAGAAGACATTCTGGTCTGCAGTGAAGTTTGGGAGGAGGTGGTTATTAGACCATTACAGTTTTCTTTATGAAGGCAGAGATTCTGATACAGACTAGCAACGACAACAACAAATGAGGGATTAAAGATAACCTGAGAAATTTATTAACAAATAAATGTAATACAGTGAATATAATACAGTGTCTTATCTAGTTGTCTACATTACATCATCTACATTGACTCATTGAAGAGTGATTTATCTAGAGTTTAATGTAATGGATTAAACTTATGACATAACACTGCATCCCATTTTCTTGGCCATAAGTTTCCCATGATTTGAAGGACCTGAGAAGGAGTTCCTGCACTATGGCCTCTATGCCTGGAGGGTCCTTGGGCCTGTGGCAGTACCTCTGGGTTGGAAAGACATGGGCACAGATGACCAGAAGGATGCCAGAGCTCTTTGGTTCTGGGAGCCTGGGGGAAGATACCCATGACTCAGCTCGGCATGTAAGGTGCGGAGGTGCTACCTCCAAATGGCCAGGGAGGGTCCTACCAGCAACTGCCACTGTTGAAGCCCAAGGCCTTACCCTCATTTTCTGAGCACATAGAAGATTTGGTGTTTTTGTATATAAGGAAGATGGAGGGGTCCACAAAATTGGCTGATGCTGGATTTTTCACCTCAATCTGTGGGACCTTTAGCCAGATTTAATTTCATTTAGTGAAGTTAAACATTTGATAGTGTTTGTATCTAAGTATTATGGAGTAACAAACATGTTAAGAACAATAGAATTAATAGACCAAAATAATAATCGGTCAGGGAATGAGCCCACTGATGGGCAAAAGAAATCACACTTTTTTCCTCCTGTGTTGCGCGCGCACGCGCGTGTGTATGATAATTTATGTGGCAATAACGCGTGAATCCCTACATACTATAATTTCTAAGTAAGAAGGTGGTGTGTCTGTGCTGGAGAAATGCCCAGAGGATGAACACCTGAATACTCTCCTGGGACCACCTGGGAAGCAAGAGAACCAGTTGAGGAAAGCCACATGGTGGGGGAACATTTCATCCAATGGGTGGCAGTTCTACACCTAGATGAAAATATCCTGTCTACACTGTGGACTGGAAGAAGGATTTATGTCCTCATGTGACAATCTAGGTACAAAATAGTGCACAGACTTGGGGACTGGCCAACCCAGTGATATGGTTGGGTCTCTTGATGGTGATGAGGAAGGGGAGCAGTGACAGGGGGCACCATTTCACCTCTTCCTTCTAGAAACACTCTTCATACTTTGTTCCAGGATATTCCACTCTCTTGGATTTTTTCCCTAACCCTCTGTCTCTTTTTGTTCGGGTTCTTCACTTGGAATGATGGGAAATCTTTGGGGCTCTGTCCTGTGTCCCCTGTTCATTCCACTCTGCTGGATGACCACAACTGCTCCCATGACCACGCCTTCCACATCTATCCCCAGACTTTAAAGCGGTATCTCTAGTTACCTTTTGAGTCCTCAAACATCCAAACTCAACTTTCCGTCACCTCCGGGTAGATGTTTTTCATCATGTCTGAACCCATCCCAACCCCAACCACATTCCTTGTCTTGGATCTGCTCCTCTTCGGTTGTCCCTCATCTCACCAAGCACTCCAGCATCCACCCAGAAGCCTGGAAGTGAGCATACATCCCTCCCTTTTCACATCCCAGATATCCAACCCATCACTGGTCCTGCTGATCTTATTTGTCAAATATCCCATCTTCTTCTTGGTGCCTCTGTGAGGTCTACAGCCACAAGGATGCAGAGCCCTTACTTACAATGCTGCCTTATTAGCCAAAGCACAGTGGCCTGGTTTTTGGGTTCCAGATCATAATAGAATATCATCCCTGTGCCCAATAAGCTGATGTAAATTGGGATATGTCTCAATTTGTAAATTCTTTTCATCTGTAAATTCAATATAAGAAGGACACAAAAGTCACACATAAGAGGAAATCCTAGGCTCTTGTATCTAGCCCATGTCTTCCCTTTATTGAAAGGGAAAACTTAAGGAATAGCCTGTCAGGGACATACCTGGGCACATCCCCACATGGGCCTGAGGTGGTCCTGGTATGGGGCCATGTAACCATTTTTCTTTTTTGTCATAACAGATGACACTCGTGGATGCTGACCATTGATGGGTCAAGATTTCTGGACCATCATCTTATAAAGTGCACTGCAAGTAGGCCCTGAGAAAGAATGAATAAACATGCCAATCCCGTGCTGGAATAAACATGCCAGTCTGTAGTCTAGGAAGCCTGTGCACTTGACATACGTCTCTTCAGTCTTTTTTCTTTTCTTTTTTAAGTGTTTATTCAGTTTTTATTTTTTTAATTTTTTTTAATGTTTATTTATTTTTGAGACAGAGACAGAGCATGAACGGAGGAGGGTCAGAGAGAGAGAGGGAGACACAGAATCTGAAGCAGGCTCCAGGCTCTGAGCTGTCAGCACAGAGCCCAACGTGGGGCTCAAACTCACGGACCGTGAGATCATGACCTGAGCCAAAGTCAGACGCTTAACCGACTGAGCCACCCAGGCGCCACAGTTTATTCAGTTTTTAGTGTGAACAGGGGAGGGGCAGAGAGAGAGAGGAGACACAGAATCTGAAGCAGGCTCCAGGCTCTGAGCTGTCAGCACAGAGCCCGATGTGGGGCTCGAACCCACAAACTGCGAAATCATGAGCCAAATTTGGAGGCTTAACTGACGGAGCCACCCAGGTGTCCCTGTCTCTTTAATCTATTTAGCAAGAAATTTGTCCTTTTGCTTGGCAGCGGTTCTCAAACTGCTGTACAGTAGAATCACCTGGGGAGCTTTAAAAAAAACTCTGATGCCTAAGGCCCCACCCTCAGAGATTCAATTAATTGCATGTGATTTTGGTGGTTTGCTTCACCAGGATGGACACATAGTTAGTATGTTTTAAACATTCCCCTGGTGCAGTCATTAGTGGAGACCTCTGGCTTCTAAAGCAGTGGTTTCTGGATCAGCAGGAGCAGCATCCATTGAAACTTGTTAAAAGTGTAAATTCTCAGGCCCCCCACCTCACTCACTGAATCAGAAGCCCAGAGATTCTGATGGGCACTACAGATTGAACAGCACCGGCTCACTGTGGTCAACTTTGTGCATTAAAACCACTAGAGTTGCTTTGGAAAATGTCAACCTGCAGGCAACACCTTAGAAGACTACTATGAGAACCTCTGAGGGTGGGATCTTCAGCTGATGGCAATGAGCAGCCAAGGTTGGGGGCCCACGGTCTAGAGGGATTTCTTCCATCAAGGCCTGGGAGCTGTAAGTAGAGTTATTATCAGCCCACAAAGTCTGTCACAGAAAGGTTATGAAAAGGAGTGAGGACATTCTTGCTGGAAGAGGTGCCTTTTAATCTTCACAGAGGGCTTGGTGGTGAGCTGTAAGAAATAACCCTCTGTGTCCATTTCAGAAATCAGAAAAGTTGCACAGACCCCAGGATTCAAGGGCCCCACCTCCAGCAGAGGAATGGGAGTGGTGTGGATGCATCTAGATCGTGCTGGGCAATGCATTTGCTAGAAGGCCAGCATGGGCTTGGCGAACTTTTTCTATCCCCTCTCTGTTGGCGTCCCATATCAGTACAGCTGCACATCATACTAAAATGGGAGGTTCCCCCAGGAGTTGTGCAAAAAGCTGACTGCCTAAAATGTCCGTCTTGTTGCAATGAAAACAATCAAAGTGTGATTTATCTTAGACAGAGGGGTCATCTCTGCTGTTGGCCGACTCTAAAGCAGCCAGCCGTAGCAAAGCAGAGAATGGACAGAATGGTCTGCACATCATCGAGCACTACCCGAGCAGTTAGCGTAGAACTGTCTGTGACTTGCTCCGTGTTGATGGCTTCAGTCTTAGCCAGCTCAGCATCCTGATGGCTCCCTTCAGATGGACTCCAGGGTTTCCATAAGGACCGTGAATACGTTACTCTGCAGCACCCACTTGCCCTGTGTATATGTCTCTGCAGGACTCGTGACAAGGTCCACCCCTGGACTTGCCAGCTGGGCCCAGCCTGTTCCTTCTGGCTGATGCTTAAAACCATCTTAGCTCTGCCTGCACCTTAGAGTGGATATTTGGGGTTTTCCTTTCCTTCCCTATCACCTTTAAATGCTGATATTCTCTCAAATTTGCTCCTTACCCCTAATCTGCAGGCCAGTCTTGACTATTACCACTGGCTCTAGAGGCCCCAGTGATCTAGAGTTCTGCCTCTCCTACCCACTTTCGAGGGGAAATAAGCAGGAAAGTTTCCCTGAACAAATTGAAAGGATGCTTTCATGCAGAGACACCAGCTCCAGAACCATCTCCCTGGTGTGGGTGATGTGTCTGCCGTTCTCTGCCCATCACACACGGTGACATGCTCCAACTGAGTATGCACATGCTTTGGGGGTGCACAGCAGTGACACAGATAATGTATGGAGGAACAAGGCCAGTATTATTCTGGGGTTACAGGTGGGAATTAGTACTTACGTAAGGGTCATCTCTCCCACACTCTGGGACAGTCTGTAGAAAAGAGATAAAGATTGAATGACAATATTGTATATGATTTTTTATTGACCACACATTTGAGCAGACTTCTTTATGTAAAGGATTCATGCCACAGCCCTCCCTTTGTTTTATATCTGTTTTTATGGATCTATATATCTAACAGGAGAATTAAAAAGCATGAAATTGTTTGTTTCTGGCAGTTTGGCCCAATGTAAGTTCATTCTCTGGCTCTCAGACCCAAGGCAGGCCTTTGTGAAGCTGTGAGGGGACTCTGGCCCTGGATGCCACAGATGGGGTTGGGATTGCAATGAGAGAATCAGGCTGAGGACTGAATATCCACAGCCCCCAGCAGCCACGGTGCCCAGAATCCTGGACACCATGCAGCTGTCCCAAAGAACCCCACTGTCTTCTGCAGCTCACTCAGGACATAGCCCTGAAGATCAAATGGGTCTAAGGTCCCCCGTCCTATAGTTCTTCTTCCTGAAGCTAAGCACCTCACCACCTTCTCCTGAATCCCAAAAGCTTGCACTGACTGATATCTGTGGAATGAGTTGGCTTTCTTCAGTCTGGAACAACGGCGGCCTCAACTTTTACCTCCAGCCCAAGGCAGAGAGGCCATAGACAAGTCACACAGTGTGATCCAAAGTACGATGACTTGGGAGGCAGCCACATCACTGCTTGCCTCTCAGAAGGGCCTAGAACCTCCACCCCACCCCGATAGTCATGGTCCCATATTAGACAACAAAGCTGAAACAATCCTCTGGGTCTGTCTGGCCTCCCGCGCACTGCCGTTGGCCAAGCATACACTTAGTGCTTAGCGCTTGCTCCCCAGGTGTTTGTTAAGTGGATACATAAGAGCACAAACAAATGAACACAACTGTCACTCAGAGACAAGGTTTCTTAGCAGCCGGTAAATGATCGGATTGGAGTTTCATATCTTACTATCTTGGAACACCTCAGCTGTCACTATCAGGCTTAACAGGAATCGTATGAGCAGGGAAACTGCCAGAAGCACCACTTGTCATTTGATGACACAAAGGACAGAAGCCTAGGGTCTGGGGAAGGAAGAGACCCTCTGGAGCGATGCTCTGAGAACTGAGGTGGTCACAAGGCTGTAACCCTCGGCTCCCTAGCACGGGGTGGAGATGTTTGCTCTTAGTGAACAGAGCAAATAGCATCTCTTTCTCCAGAAAACCCGGTGGATGCAGACCCTGGGGACTGAGTCTCTAGCATAAGGTCAGTGGGGCAGGTAGTCCCAGAAACCAGCTTGGTGAAGACCGTGACTTTCTGGTGCGGCAGAGATGGGCCAAGGTCACCTCTCAAGGTCACCTCTATTGGAGGTCAAGAAAATGGAAGTTCTTCCATATCCTTTCTGCACCACACAGGTTATCTCTCACACATACTCTTGGAGAGGCCATAGAAGACACCAACTATCCCACCACCTTCCCTGGAATCCATACAGCATGAAAACCACTGGTCCATGAGCTCCAGAAGGGGACTTCGAAGGAAAGAGAATTTGCTCCATAGACAGAACTGAGGTGTGCAAAACCCATCTGGTGAGGCCTGATGCTTTTACACAGAGACGCTCAGCTACAAAATCATGTCCATGGTGTCTCTCCACAAAGGAAAACTCTTCTGGGTCAACGATGTCTCGCCCAGTGTACATCAGCCTTCCAACCTCTCTATTCTCTAGGATTACATCTCCATAAAGGAATTGAAAGTTCCCTTAAAGAAAGACCTCTTGAAGAAGTCCTCAGTGTGAGTTTGTGTGTGTGTGTGTGTGTGTGTGTGTGTGTGTGTGTGTGTGCGAGCATGCGTGTGTGTGCATGAAAGAGAGGAAAGATATAAGAGAATGGGAGAGAATGTGATTTGGGTTTCTTGCTTCACCAGGTGACACACGACTATTATCTATTCCAAGGGGTGAGACATTGGTAGAAGGTCATGTGATAATTACCTTTCTTCTCCTTTTTCTTGGTGGGTCTGGTAGAAATTTATTCTGAAATAGAAATGAGATTAATGCCAAATGGGTCCTTGTTTCTACTCTGTGAGCTTTGTATCTCCAACTGCCTTCCAGATATGCCCCACTATCAGCACAAATTCAAAGCGTCTTCATGGAAAATAACATCCCTCTCCGAATCCCTAACATACTGCTCTCTCTTACCCAGATTTAGCTTTAAGGGCAACTTTAAAAACCGTGCCCTCTCTTTTGCTCCCCTCATAGCCATGCCAGGTTTTCCTTCACAATGTCTTCTATACCCACTGCTTCCTGTCCAACCTCTAGGACCTCTCTAGCTTGTGTCTTTATACCTCACATGCTATAGCTACTCCACTGGCACTTAGCCAGTGAGTGACAGACTGGGGCAGGCTCTTAGTGGCCTTGGGCACGTAAAGGTGTCCATGCCTTTGGGGAGACAAGTGGGAAGAGCCATTATGTAATGGTGATGGTGATGGTAAGGTGATGATGGTAAGAGTGATGAAGTGTAAACCATGCTCTCACAGAGTATTTTGGATCCAGAGATGGGTCAGTATGGTAGGCTAAATAACGACCCCCAAAGATGGTCAGGTTCTCAGACCTCTGAATATGTTAAATTAAGTGGTAAAAAGGACTTTACAAATGTAATTAAATTAAGGATCTTGCAATAGGAAGATAATTCTGATTATCTGTGTTGGGCCAATGTAATGACAAGCATCCTTTTGCAAGGGAGGCAGGAGGGTCAGAGTGAGTAGTAGGAAGTGTAACGATGAAACATGAGGTTGGAGTGACGTCAGGAAGAGCCTTGAGCCAAGGAATGCAGGCAGCTTCCAGAAGCTGAAAAAGGCAAGGAAACTTCTGGAAGGTTCCAGAAAGAACCAGCCCTGCCAACACCTTGACTTGAGCCCAATGAAACTGATTTCAGACTTCTGGCCTCCAGAACTGTCAGGATAATAGATTTCTATTGTTTTAAGCCACCCAGGTTGTGAAAAGTTGTTACAGCAGCCACAAGAAACAGAGGCAGAGGGTTTTAAAGGACTTCAGAGAGTATGCTGTTTGAACTGGGCCTTGCAGGCTGAGTGGGGGTGTATCAGGCACAGAGGCAGTCAAGGTCACATGAGGTATCTGTGGCTGCAAGCACTCCATCCTCCAACCCATCTTGCATTCTCTGATCAGATTAATACTTCTATTTAAAAAAAATTTTTTTTTTAGAGAGAGAAAGAGAGCACAAACAGGGGAGGGGCTCAGGTAGAGAGAGAGAGAGAGAGAGAGAAAGAGAGAGAAAGAGAGAGAGAGAGAAAGAGAAAGAGAGAGAGAGAATCCCAAGCATGCTCCACATTCAGTGCAGAGTCTGACATAGGGCTGAGTCCCATACCCTGGAATCATGACCTGGGTCAAAGCCAAGGGTTGGATGCTTACCGACTGAACCATTGGGGTATCCCTGACTGGATTGATACTTCTAAAGCAGTGTCTCACCTATGTCAGTCATCACTAACTCAACACCCCCCTCCCCCCATGATCCCCTCATGATGAAAGGAAGGGTCCAGCCTCTTTCCTCTGGCCTTAAGATGTCTTCCATCCGCTCAGCCCACGTAACAAGCCTACAACTTCTTGACAAATCACAGGCAGGATTTTCACTCCATCCTTTCTATGTAGAATGCCTTGTTCCTACATTTTTGCTCATCAGGACTATTCTTTTTTTTTTAATTGTTTTTAATGTTTATTTATTTTTGAGAAAGAGAGAGAGAGAGAGAGTGAGCGAGCACTGGGGAAGGGGCAGAGAGGAGACACAGAATCTGAAGCAGGCTCCAGGCTATGAGCTGTCAGCACAGAGCCCAACGTGGGGCTCGAACTCACAAGCCTAAGATCATGACCTGAGCCAAAGTTGGACACTTAACCAACTGAGCCACCCAGGCGCTCCAGGACTATTCTTTTAAGACTCAGTTCAGAGCACTATCAACAATAGCCAAATTATGGAAAGAGCCCAAATGTCCATCGGCTGATGAATGGATAAAGAAGACGTGGTATATATACACAATGGAATATTACTCAGCAACCAAAAAGAATGAAATCTTGCCATTTGCAACAATGTGGGTGGAACTAGAATGTATTATGCTAAGCAAAATAAGTCGGTCAGAGAAAGATAAATATCATATGATTTCATTCATATGTGGAATTTAAGAAACAAAACAGATGAACATAGGGGGAAGGGAAGGAAAAATAAGATAAAATCAGAGAGGGAGGAAAACCATAAGAGACTTGTAAGTACAGAGAACAAACTGAGGGTCGCTGGAGGGGTGGTGGGTGGGAGGATGGGCTACAGGGGTGATGGGCATTAGGGATGGCACTTGTTGGGGTGAGCACTGGGTGTTATATGTAAGTAATGATTCACTAAATTCTACTCCCGAGATCATTATTACACTATATGTTAACTAACTTGGAAGTAAATAAATTTATGTTTTACTTTTAAATCAATGATTTTTTTAAATGTTTATTTAATTTTGAGGGGGGTGGTACGGGCAGAGAGAGAGAGAGGGAGACACAGAATCTGAAGCAGGCTCCGAGCTGTCAGCACAGAGCCTGATGCGGGGCTTGAACTCACAAACTGTGAGATCATGAGCTGAGCCACAGTGGGACACTTAACCGACTGAGCCACCCAGTTGTCCCTAAATAAAATTTTCAAAATTTAAAAAAAAAAAAGACTCAGCTCAGTGGAAACCATTCCATGAAACTGTCCTCAACCCCAAGTTCAGAAATAATCCTCCCTCCCTGGAGCCACTGCATCTCTTCCTGCCAGCACCCTTCCTTATAGCACCGTGTGCTGTGTGGTCCCCTGGTGACGAGGCTCGTGTGCCACCTACTGCATCAAGGAGGTACCTGGGCCTGTGTCGTAAACATGTAGCCCTCCTCCGGCATGGCTGGGGCTCACACCTTACACCCTGTGGATTTAGATGCAACTCGGTAGATATTTGCTGAGCAAAGAGCTTTTCTTCATCATTAGAGTGGCACAAGGAAGGGACATCTGGGTCATGCGACAGAGTCAGAAGGCATGAGCTTGTCTGCAGTAGAGACCCAGCCTGTTTTGTCTACGTCAAGGGGCTGATATGGGGGCCAAAGGAGATATTTTGAAATGCAATTTATTTATATTCTCTTTCAAGAATGAGTCTCAGAACGCTATCAAAAGAAATAACGGTAAAATATTCTGCAATCCAAGAAACATTTATACTGATGTGTTATTTTCAGATACAGAGATCTACCATGGTCTCCCCCCCACCCCCGACACACACCAATTTAAATTACTTTGTGTGACCAGATTACACAGTGGCAATTATTAGTGGTTGAGTCAGAGACATGATTTACGGTTCTACCTTCAAAAGGATAAGAACTTGGGGGGTGCCTGGATGGCTCAGTCGGTTGGACATTTGACTCTTGATTTCGGCTCAGGTCATGATCTCTCTGTTTGTGAGATCAGGCCTGCCTCAGGCGCAGTGCTGACAGTATGGAGCCTGCCTGGGGTTCTCTCTCTTCCTCTCTCTCTCCTCCTTCCCTTCTCATGCTCTCTCTCTCTCTCAAAATAGATATAATTTTAAAAAACATTAAAAAACTCCAAAAAACAAAAGGATAAGAGCTCATGCATTTAGAGGATTAACGTCTAATATAAAGCAGCCAAAATACTCTTGAGTGGAATGTTAGTACGTAACATGTTCATTGTGATCTGGGCAAGGGGGTCATGGCAGTTTTCCGGACACTGAGAAATTCTGCTGATGCTTGGAGCTGATGAACCGTGACACTAAACCCTTGTTTTGAGCCCTGTGTCAGTGGGATACCTCAATCAGCTGTTTCAGGGGGAATCCACCACACCTCACGCTCATCTTCCAGTTCTTGGATGGTCCGTGGTTTCCTTCAATTTCAAATTCCCTGAGGGTGAACCACCTTCCATCCTCACCCTTTATACACCTCTGTGCGATTCCTGTGAGACAAAAATAAGAAGTCATAAGGGAGCGCCTTCTCAACTATAAAACCCCCCAAATATGGCCCCTCCCCCCCCCGTGGATCTTGGCTCAGAATCTGTAGCGAGAGAGCTGAGATCCCTCTCAGGGCCCTACAAGCAGCCTGAAAGGCAAGGGCAAGAGGGGACTTCCTGCCGTGTGCACACGTATCATTGACCTTTGTGCAACAAGGAAAATAATTAACACCAACATGTATTTTTTAGAAGTATTTCACGACATTCAAAGGAGAAAAAACTGAATGGCCCTGAAGATGGATGAGCAGGCTTCTTTTTCTTGCCTTCTCTGAGAGGTAGGCTGGGTTTCAGAGGGGACGCGAGGCCACACAGGTGGATGAGTGGCTGCTGTCACCACCGCATCTGCCTCACCTTGTTGGTCATCCGGCTAATGGCAATCAGTTATTTCTCATATTTTGGACTCAAAGCTATTTTATGTGAAAAGCGTGGAAATGGCATCAAGGGGGCAAAGTTAAAGTACACACCTGAAATTTGGCCCCAGGGAAACATTAACACTTGTTGGTGCCTAAAGAACTATATTTGGGGAAGGGGTATCAATGATGACGGATGAATGTTTCTAGTGTACTTTAACAGTGATGATTTGCAAAGTATTTTATATCCATTATCTCATTTTTTCCCCCTCATAATAACATGGCAAGTTTTATTATTATTCTCACTTTGTACAGGAGGAAGGTCAAGGTAAGAAAGACCAGGAATTTGGCCCAGACGAAACACACACTTTTGGTATTGCTGAAACATGAATCTGGGGCCTCTAATTCTAAATCCTGTGCTCCTCCCAGCGAGATCAAGGCCATGCAGATGTTATGAGGATGGTACCATGAAGGTTGTTGCCAGATTTCTCAAACATGTACCTTTTCTGCCCTGATATTAAACTACTTGGTCTCATTGGGTGCTGGACAGCATCCTGTGGACCATTTCCATGGGGGAAAGGAAAAATGTCCTGTTACGTTTGCTAATTTTAAGTGTGGAAATACCATTTCTTCCCTATCTGGGATGCTGTGCAGAAAAGAGTTAACAGGGCAGACCTGTGGCTGCTACCTTTAGAAAGGTCTGCTTGCAAGGTTGGCTCTTGACTGGTATCTGGGAACTTGCATTTAGGGAGGGGTCCTACCATTCCTAGAACCTAAGAGTGTCTCGCTGCCCTAAACTGTTTATACAAACAATATGGTTTCCTTTTGGGAGTCTAGAAGTTTGGCATGTGCTAGGCAGAGGGCACCTACGTGATGACCCCCTGGTAAAAACCTGGACTCTGAGACTCAGAGGGGCAGATCCTCTGGTAGACAGCATTTCACACATGTTGCTACAATTCGTTGCTAGAGAATTAAGTGCACCCTGTGTGACTCCGCTAGGAGAGACCCTTGGAAACTGGCACCTGGTTTCCTTTGGACTTTGTCCTGTGTGTCTTTTCCTTCCTTCCAATTTAGGAAATCATCACCATGAGTTCACTATATGCCGAGTCCTACGGATCCTCCTAGGGAATCACCAAACCTGGGGATGGTCTTGGGAACCCCCTGACACAGGTGTCTACCCCTGAACAATATATTATTCACACGGGTACTTTCCAGTTGAAAAGCATAGAAGACCATGGAGCCCACCTTCTTTCATTTTTCTCTTATATAAAATCCCCTTTGCCTCTCCACAGGTCACAGGAACTTTTGGAAGGTGAAAATTCATATTTGTATCTCTGGGAATTCTTGGACCTGCAAAGAAGCATTATTGTTTTTATTCCATCTTTCTCTCCAACTGTGCACTGTTCCGACCTCCTCCCTCTTGAGATCTTTCTTTTATAATTTAAAATGTATTGGAGGGATTTGCCCCATGAACTCATTACCCTTCTAGGTCTTTCTTCTATAGCAGATTAGATGCACAAAGATAATGTCATCCTCTAAAAGCCTGCATTAAATGTCTTGTGTGGAGGTGTCTGAATCTCCAAGTTTGTTGACTACAACTCCCCATCATGCAATAATTTTCCTCCTATCATATTATTGCTTTGAAGTTATGTAGATGGAGATAAACCCTTCAGCTTTTAGTTTGGTCTCCTCACTTGAGGAATCAGCCGAGGGACAGAAAACAGGATTGTAATGGAGTGCCTAGAAGGGATGGTGTCTGTCTTCCCTCCTTGTTCTCTGCCTGTTGCACTTTTACTTCATGTGAGCTTTCTCTGTGGCTAAAGGAGAAACTCAGGGTGAAGTGTGCTAGAACTGAAAATTGCTCAGGGAGGGGACCTCTGCACATCCTTTGGGCAGGGTCACTGGGATCTGATTCTGCCGAAGCAGGGGTTGCAAGTCTTAAAACTGACTTCAGAACATTCTGGCCAACATTTAGGGGGATTCATTAAAGACACATGCTGGGGCTTCTCTCTGGGATGGGAAAGATGGGTGGCCATGGTCTTTCCAGAGTCAGTTCTGTTAGAGCTGGGGTAGGCCTAGAAGGCCACCCAGTCTAATTTACCTGCCACTCACCCAGAGAAGGAAAGGGAGTAAAACACCCACAAATGGTGATCCAAAGTCACACAACCAAAGGAAGTTTGGGAATTAGGACATAGGTCTTGTATTACCAGTGAGGGTCCCTCTTGATGGGCAACCTATGGCTCTCTAAGCTGTAAGAGATCAGCTAAAAATCATGTGAGTCACACCGTTTGCATTTTTTTCTTTATATTTTCCTTCTTCAAGTGTCATCAGTGTAGTGAAAGAAGCTCTGTATGGGCCCAAGGAGGCCTAGGATCTCTCAGATCAACTGACTAATCAATGGAGTGGGTGTTACTACCATTTTGTCTTGTTGTTGAAATTAACCAAGGCCAATGAATATCATAACATTTGTCACTTGCTCTAAGAGCCAATTAAGAAACTTTATGGATCACTCCAAACACAGAGTATAAAACAAGAATTTAGATACTTAATTATCAAAAGTATATTAATTCCTTCCTTTTACCTCTTTTTCTGACTCTTCTCAAAGGCCCAGTGTTGACTGTTTTTCTCCCTGAGAAAGTAAAAAAATAACATAAATGTGTCTTGTTTATAATATTACATTTCAAATAGTATTGTTTTGTAAAAACACCATTCAAATGTAACTTTTCAGAAGCCTGTCTAGTACTTCGAGAAAAACAGCAAATGTGTGGATCAGGAGTCAGGAACTTTTTCCTGTAAAGGACCAGGGAGTAAATACTTAAGTACATAATTGCTGTGGTGACTACTCAAATCTGGTGTTGTATTGTGAAAGCATTCATAGATAACACTGAAATGAAAAGATGTGGTTGTGTTCCAATAAAACTTTATTTATAAACAGTCAGTGGGCTAGATTTGCCCTGTGGGCCATAGTTTGCTGAACCCTGGCCTAGACTTAGTTACAAAGATGATACTTAACTGAGATTCATCCTATATTTCTTTTACTATTATCTCCAAGTCAGTCCAAATAAATTTGAAATAGTGTTTTATGTATTTCCAAAGCAACTGGGTAAGAAGAGTGAGTTAGACATCTATTGAGTGCTTCTTGTGTGCCAAGAGCTATCCTTAGACCTTGTCCTTATCAACTTACTTCATCCTTAGAACAAGTGATCAGATAGGAACTAATACTGTCCTCATTTTACATAGGAGAAAAGTTAATGCTCACAGATAAAAATACAAATTAAAGGAAGATGCTGAAGACTTCCTTTGGGGGATGGGAAGGGGAAAAATAGTTTCAAAAAGAGAGGGAGGCAAACAATGAGAGACTCTTAAATACAGAGAACAAACTGAGGGTCAATGGGGGGCAGGGGAGAGGGGAAAATGGGTGATGGGCATGGAGGAGGGCACTTGTTGGGATGAGCACTGGATGTTGTATGTAAGCGATGAATCATGGGAATCTACTCCCAAAGCCAAGAGCACACTATACACGCTGTATGTTAGCTAACTTGACAATAAATTATATATGTTTTTAAAAGGCGGGAATATAAGGTCTCAAGAGAGATCACATGATGGATTCTACAAGTAGACAGCTGCCCAAAACTCCAAACTTGAAAGAAGATTTTTGTGTTGAAAGTGGTGGCAAAAAGGATCAAGGGGTTCAGAACTAACCCAATGAAAGGGAACTTCTAGAAACTGATGCCCAAATTCTAAAAGGTGTAGGTAGTGATAGCACAAAGGGTTGATTTAAAAGAATCTTGAATCTTTAGTATCAATAGCTATGCTTATGATACTATGCTTAGGTACTACCCAGAAGAATGTAGTATCTAATCTATGTGTTGATTGTGTCCAAAAAAAGATTGAGTCATGTCCATGTGCATATTTGTGTCTGCCATTATTCAAAAGTGTTTGAATGTTGAGGGCAGGGACACCCCTGGATGCTTTTTCTTTCTAAAGGTCTGTGCCCATGGCTGGAACCCTGGGGTACTAATTTGGGTAGTTCAGGGCCCAGGATAAAATCTCCTCCAGATACTCAACCATCTGATCTTTCCTTTAAGCAGACTATGATCAGATGAGGCTGGAAAGGAATCTTTTTCTTCAACCAAGCACAAAAAGCCTTCATTTTGGGGGCCTTTGCTATAACAAAGGGTTTTTTAAAAACTCATCAAGATACAATGGACCCATGAGATATTTATTGATGATTCCTATTCTAAGAGGAATCACATCCCAAGATCAAGCGTGTTCTACCCTACAAGGTATCACCCTAAGGAAGTTTATCAAGATGTTATGGAGGTACATAGAGAGGAGAGATTCCAAAACCTTCATAAAGGAATCATAAGCATAGCTATTGATACTAAAGATTCAAGAGATGTAAAATAAGTAACACGTAGACCTCAAATAAATAAATAAATAAATAAATAAATAAATAAATAAATAAAACTTTCTTTAAAAATTGCTCTACATTGATCGGTTCCAAAGAACATGATTGTGCCAAGTATGGCAGTTAGTATGACTAAAAGTGACAAAAGCCAACCCACAAGTGTGGCTCTCTGTGGAACAGCCCTTTCCTGTCACTTGTGATGATGAAGTGGTAGGTTTGCCCAGGAAAACTAGCCAGTTCTGACTCAATCTACCTCCCTTCCTTCCTCCTCCCCCCGCCCCCCGCCCCGCCCGTTCTCTCTTTACTTGCAAGGGTCAAGGCCCACTGTCCCATGAGAAAGCTCTCTCTGCTTTCTCCGTGCTGTCTGTCCTCTCCTTTCCCATAGGTGGCCAAACTTAAACCCCAGCCCTAGCTACAGTCTGAGTCTGTTGAGTAGTAGCCATTATTGGCAAACACGCGTTCTCTTGCTCTCAGTTTCTCTATGTCTAAGTCCTCTTGGGACTAGTGTGTGAACTAGACTCTCCTTTCATCAAAATCACAGGATATAAAGCTGTATGTGAGGTTGAGATGGGCCTTGGAAGGCAGTGAGTCTATTACTATTTATCTTACTTTATAGATAAGGAAACTGAGGCAGAAGGGAGAGAGTGACACACTCAAGTTCACATGATTACCTCAAGGTCATGGAACATGAGGAAGGACAGCTACATCATTTGTGAGTTACATAGTGTTTTATGGCTAAAACTACTTCTAAGCTAAAAAGTGTCAGCTCAGTAGAGGCAGCACTGCAGTGGCACTTGGGCCCCAGTTTCTGATTGCAGATTCACCACCAAATTACTTTTTTGTGGTGTTGCCATCTTTCTCTCCCTGTCACATTTTGGAAATTGACTAAATCTGATGTATTTCTCAACAGTACAGCTACATAAAGCAATAGGGAAGTAGGTTGTTAAAAACATAGAATAAAGCATGAAAATTTAGATGTTTAGTTACTGAAAATGGAAAATGCATACATATTTTACATCTTTTTTTTTTTTTTTTTTTTTTTTACCTTTTGGTCTGCCTCTTTTCCTTGGAGCTCTGTTACTCAGATTTTGGATTCTACGTTTGTATCTCCTCACTGAGAAAACAAAAATATAAAAATATTGCTAAACATCCAATAGGTCAATGAAGAAATCAAAGAAGAAATTTAAAAAATACATAGTTATGGCCTTTTGTAGCAACGTGGATGGAACTGGAGAGTGTGATGCTAAGTGAAATAAACCATACAGAGAAAGACAGATACCACATGGTTTCACTCTTATGTGGATCCTGAGAAACGTTAACAGAAACCCATGGGGGAGGGGAAGGAAAAAAAAAAAAAAAGAGGTTAGCGTGGGAGAGAGCCAAAGCATAAGAGACTGTTAAAAACTGAGAACAAACTGAGGGTTGATGGGGGGTGGGAGAGAGGGCAGGGTAGGTGATGGGTATTGAGGAGGGCACCTTTTGGGATGAGCACTGGGTGTTGTATGGAAACCAATTTGACAGTAAATTTCATATATTAAAAAATTAAAAAAAATACATAGAAACAAATGAATATAAAAACACAACAGTCTCAAATCCTTGGGACACAGCAAAAATGGTTCTAAGAGGGAAATTTATATTGATACAAGAATACCTCAAGAAACAAGAAACATCTCAATACATAATCTAACCTTACACCTAAAGGAACTAGAAAAAGAATAAACAAAGCCCAAGGTTAGCAGAAGGAAAGAAATAATAAAGATCAGACCAGCAATAAATGAAATAGAGACCACAAAATAGAAAATATCAATGAAACAAAGAGATTTCTTTAAAAAGATAAACAAAATTTAGCCAGACTCATTAAGAAAAAAAAAGAGAGGAAACAACATCAGAAGTGAAAGAGGAGAAATAAGAACCAACACCACAGAGATACAAAGGATTATAAGAGAATGCTACAAAAAAAATTATATGCCAACATATTGGACAACCTACAACAAATGGATAAATTTCTAGAAACATACAATCTTCCAAAACTTGAATTAGGAAGAAATAGAAAATCCAAACAGACAAATTACTAGTAATGAAATGGAATTGACAATCAAAAACATCCCCCAAAGTCTAGGACCAGATGGTTCACAGGTGAATTCTACCAAACATTAAAGAGTTAATGCCTATCCTTCTCAAACTATTTCAAAAAATAGAAGAGGAAGGAAAGCTTCTAATTACTTTCTATGAGGCCAGCATTACCCTTATACCAAAACCAGACAAAGACCACAAGAAAGCAAGGAAGGAAGGAAGGAAGGAAGGAAGGAAGGAAGGAAGGAAGGAAGAGGAGCACCTAGGTGGCTCAGTCAGTTGAGCGTCTGACATCAGCTCAAGTCATGATCTCATGGTTCATGAGTTTGAGCCCCACATCAGTCTCACTGCTGTCGGCCTGTCAGCACAGAGCCTGCTTCAGATCCTCTGTCCCCCTCTCTCTGCCCCTCCCCTGCTTGTGCTCTCCCCAAAATAAATAAATATTGAAATTTTTTTATTAAAAAAATGAAAGAAAGAAAGAAAGAAAGAAAGAAAGAAAGAAAGAAAGAAAACAAACTACAGGCTAGTATCCCTGACGAACATAAATACAAAAATCCTCAACAAATTATTAGCAGACTGCAATCAACAATACATCAAAAGGACCATTCACCATGACCAGTGGAATTTATTCTAGAAATGCAACGATGACTCAATATTTGCAAATCAATATGATGTACCACAACAACAGAATGAAAGATAGAAATCATATGATCATTTCAATAGAGGCAGAAAATGCATTTGACAGAATTCAACATCGTTCATGATAAAAACTCTCAACAAAACAGGTTTGGAGGGAATGTAACTCAGCATAATAAAGGCCATATATGAAAAACCCACAGCTAACATCATACTCCATGGTGAAAAACTGAGAGCTTTTCTTTTAAGATCAGGAATAAGACAAGGATGTTCACTCCCACCTCTCTTATTCAATATTGTACTGGAAGTGCTAGCCACAGCAGTCAGACAAGAAAAAGAAATAAAAGACATAAAAATTGGTAAGGAAGAAGTTAAACTATCACTATTTACAGTTGATATGATACTATATATAGAAAACCCTAAACACTCCACAGAAAAACTATTAGAAGGAATAAATGAATTCTGTAAAGTTATAGGATACAAAAGTAATGTGCATAAATCTGTTGCATTTCTATACACTAATAATGAAGTAGCAGAAAGAGACATTAAGAAACCAATTCTGGGGGCACCTGAGTGGTTCAGTCAGTTGAGCATCTGACTCTTGATTTCTGCTCAGGTCATGAACCCAGAGTTGTGGGATGTGGCCTCGTGTCAGGCTCTGCACTGACCATGGAGCCTGCTTGGGATTCTCTATGTTCCTCTGCCCTTCTCTCCCACCCTCTCTCTCTCTCTCTAAAAAGAATTCCATTTGCAATTGCACCAAATATAACAAAATGCCTAGGAATAAACTTAACCAAGGGGATGAAAGACCAGTACTCTAAAAACTATAAAACACTGATGAAAGAAATTGAAGATGATGCAAACAAATCCAAAGATATTCCATGCTCATGGATAAATAAATATCAAAATGTCCAGAGTAATCAAAACAGAGGTTCAATGCAGTCTCTATCAAAATACCAACAATATTTTTCACAGAACTAGAACAAATAATACTAGAATTTGTATGGAAACACAAGAGACCCCAAATAGCCAAAGCAATCCTGAGAAAGAAGAACAAAGCTGGAGGCATAACACACCCAGATTTCAAAATATATTACAAAGCAGTAGTAATCAAAATAGTATGGTAATGGCATAGAAACCGATGCACAGTCAATGGAACAGAATAGAGAGCCACACTAGTATGGCCAATTAATTTATGGCAAAGGAGGAAAGAATATGCAATGGGAAAAAGACAGTCTCTTCAACAAATGGTCCTAGGAAAACTGAACGGCCACATGCAAAGGAATGAAACTGGACCACTTTCTTACACTATATACAAAAACAAAATGAATTGAAGACTTAAATTGAGACTTGAAAACATAAAATTCCTAGAAGAAAACACAGGTGGTAATGTCTTTGACATCAGCCTCAGTAACATTTTTCTAGCTCTTGCTCCTCAAGCAAGGGAAATAAAAGCCAAAATGAACTATTGGGACTATACCAAAATAAAACTTTTGCATAGTGAAGGAAACCATCAACAAAATTAAAAGGCAACCTACTGAATGAGAGAAGATATTCACAAATGATATATCCAGTAAGGGGTAAAATATATAAAGAAGTTACAAAATTCATAAAAAATGGTTAAAAATGGGTAGAGGATATGAATAGACATTTTTTCCAAAAAAAAACCCCATACAGATGACCAACAGACACATGAAAGATGCTCGACATCACTAATTATCAGGGAAATGAAAATCCAAACCACAAGGAGTTACCACATTATACCTGTCAGAATGGTTAGAATCAAAAAGACAGGAAACAAAAAGTGTTGGTGAGGATGTGGAGACAAAAGAATTCTTGTGCACTGTTGGTGGGAATGTAAATTTGTGCAGCCACTGTGGAAAATAATATGGAGGTTCCTCAAAAAATTCAAAATAGACATAACATATAATCCAGTAATCCCACTACTGGGTATTTACCCAAAGGAAAAAAAAATTCTAATTCAAAAAGAAGTATGCATTCCTATGCTTGTTGCAGCATTATTTACAATAGCCAAACTATGGAAGCAATTGAAGTTTTCATTTACAGATGAGTAGATAAAGAAGATGGTGTGTGTGTGTGTGTGTGTGTGTGTGTGTGTGTGTGTGTGTGTTGGAGTATTACTCAGCCATAAAAAAGGATAAGATCTTGCCATTGGTGACAACATGGATGGACTTAGAAGGTATAATACTAAATGAAATAAGTCAAATAGAGAAAGAAAAACACCATATAATTTCACTTACACGTGAAATATAAAGAATAAAACAAATGAATAAACAATAAAAAAGCAGAAACAGATCTATAAATATAGAGAACAAACTGATGCCAAAGGGGAGGAGGTGGGGGATGAGGAAAATGTATGAAGGAGAGTGGGAGACACAGGCTTCCATTATGGAAGGGCTAAGTCACAGGCATAAAAATTATAGCCTAGGGAATATAATCAATCTAGGTAGGGTGACTGTGTGGGGGACCAGCTGCACACCCACTGACAGTAGGACCATAAGAAGACATGATTCTCATGGCTCTCTCCGGGGAAAGGAGGCGCTCAATTAGCTTTTCTTGAAAGATATTCTGTCCAGAAAGATGAGATGAACTCAGCGGGGGTGTGGACCTCCTCTAAGGGGGAAGTGGTAAGCACTCAGCTCCTGTTTTAGAGGAAATTTCATGGACAGATTCTCTTAAAGAGGAGTTCTTTAAAGAGCCCACAAACGTGGCTCATGCATCCTCCATATCTGGAAGACATGAAGAATTGATCATAAGAAGGCTATTCCTTCTCCTTCCTTCTCCTCCTCTTCCACAACTTGAATTAGCTGAAAACATAGATACTGAGTAGGGTTAGATAAGAGTATGCATAAAAGAAGCAGCTGGTCTCACCCAACTTCTTCACTACATGTTTTCCAGTTGTAATATTATATCAGTTCAGGCTTTTTAACATTGTATGAGAATATCACCGCTGCCCAAAAGGATGAGCACAACTCCAAATCTTACCTAAGACTTCGCCTTGGGGCAAGAAGAGAACTATTTCAGAGAACAATTTTGAAAAGGAGTAGAAGGAACAAAGGTGATTTGTGCTTAAACTACCAACTGCAACATTTTAACAAAGCAGGCAAGACAGAGAGGTTTCACAAAAACTCAGAAGAACAAAATCTGGGACCTGGGTAAGTGTAACCTAAGAAATAACTAAGGTAGGCAAGTATGGAGGTAAAATGGTACAGATGGTAGGAATATATGTATATATTTATTCATATGTTTATATTTTATTTATATTATTTGCATAAATATAGGCATGTATTACATACATATGAAATGGGAGGAGTTCGGTTATGTTATATATATAACGATGAGATGACAGAAATAATCAGAAGAAATGGAAAGGAAACAAAATATATCCAAATATGTTTTGACTCCACAAGAAATACCCTGCCACCTCTATGCGCCATATCAACTTAGTAGCAGTATTTCATAGGATCTGATGTTAAAGAGTGAAGAAAAAGAAATGTACTCTATAAGAGGAACATAAGTAGAACAGGATTGGGAAAGAGAAAAGAAAGGACAGATACCATATGTTTTCACTCTTATGTGGGTCCTGAGAAACTTAACAGAAGACCATGGGGGAGGGGAAGGGCGAAAAAAAGTTAGAGAGGGAGGGAGGCAAACCATAAGAGACTCTTAAAAACTGAGAATAAACTGGGGGTTGATGGGGGGTGGGAGGGTGGGGAGGGTGGGTGATGGGCACCTGTTGGGATAAACTCAGGGTGTTATATGGAAACCAATTTGACAATACAGTTCATATTAAAAAAAAGAAAGAAAAGAAAGGAGAATAAGATGAGGAAAGAAAGGAGGAACACAATGGAAATAAACAATTGCAAAGCTGGATGCAGAGAATGAAGTGTCACTCATTTTTTTTCATCCTCTGCTGCATGAACACAGTATGGCGTATGCTCTGATTGAGCTTGGTTTAAGTAACTGTTTCCCAGGCTTAGATCTGATGTGATACCAGGACTCTAGCTTCTGCTTAACTGATTCAAGTTCCCTCTGTCTGTTTCCCCTCATTCTGTTGAGGGGTGTATTCATTAGTTACAGAAAACATTTCCAACATTTTCTCTTGGTGCCTCATTTCCCATTCAGGGCTAGTTTGTCTCTGACCATGTAGCTCTGTGCTATATTCAGGTTCTAGCTCCTATTCTTGCCAAAGAGTCTCAGGTGCCAAGAAGGCCAGGTTTGAATCAATAATCTGAGTTTTCCTCCATATATGAGGAAGTCAGTGACTTTGGATGAAAACGTGAAGGGCAAGTAGCAGATTGCTATTTGTCCCCCATGATCATTCTCTCCTTCTTTCATAGAACTAGAGTTACAGCTGAACCCATGGCTGCCTGACTAGAGATTATATTTCTTGGCCTCACTGGCAGCTAGCGCTGGCCATGTGAGTAAGTTTTGGGCAATAGGATGTGAGGAGAAGACTCTGGATCTTTCCATTAAAAGAAATAGGTGATTTCTCTGCCCATTTTTCCCATTCCCACTGGTTGGGAGACAAAGGTCTGGTTAGACCTGATTTCTTGGACGCAGAGAGGGAAACTATGTGTTGAGGAAGGCAGGTTCTTCCTCCCATTTCTGGACTGTTTGATGAAAGAGAAATAAATTATGTGGCTTAGACCACTGTATTTTGGGCTCTCTTTGTTACAACAGCTTAGCCTGTACTCTAAAAAATTCATTATTTATGAAGCCCATTGGAGATTTCAGAGGTGCAGCAAAGAAAGGTCTGGAAGGAATATCAGAGTTGCAGTAGCACACACATGTGAATTCACAGATTTACCTGTACCTTTTTTGAGACTCCTTTTTTTACATTTATATCTTCTCTTTTTTCCTTCAAACAGAAAAGAAAATAATCCTTTAGAATTATAAACAGAAATTTACAAGATTTACATGCCAGTTACCTTCAAGTATTTTATTTTTAAGTTTTCACTCCACTTTTGTAGTGCTAAATCTCCAGCTACTGACACACTATCTTGGTTGTCATTACACTGAAAACAAAAATAGCAGCAAACACAACCTACATTTATACAGTACTGGTCATTTACTGTATACTTTTACCTATTCACATGAGGGTTTCTCATTCACAATAAAGATAATGCAAAAGGCAGTTGAAATTGGATAGGGGCTGACAGAGAAGAGGGGGACTGTCAGAAGGATCAAGGAAAAGTAGGTATCAGAAATCACGAGTATATGTCCTGGGTTTTGGGGTTTGCCTTGAAAAGCTAAAGATATAATCCATGTTTATAACAACAAGAACTTAAGAAATAAGTAGAAAAAAATCAGAGAAATGAAGACAAATTTAGAAGGGGATAAAAGAGATTAGATGTTTCAGAAATTAAAACGAAGAACATAGATTTGTAAAAAAAAAAAAAAAAAGAAAGAAAGAAACAAAAGGAAACAGGAAGTATAAGAACAATTAAGAAATATTAGAAAAAAAATAACCAATGGAAGATAGTGAACAAGTCAGCAGACTTCCTAAGAAGAAATTCAAAATAATAGAAGTACTTCAAGATAAATTCAAGAGCAAAGTTTTTGAAATTATAACAAAAAATGAATATACATATCATAAGTACATGTATTTTCACCCTGTAGCAAAGAAAATTGACTCCAAACCATCAACCCTGAGATATAGTCCAGCAAATTTACTGGACTTTAAAGATAAAGAAAGAATGGAATGGGCATTGTAGACAAAAATGTCAAGTCATTTTCAAGGGTGGGGATCTTATTGGCTATAGAATTTTCTCCAGTAACACCTAATGCCACAGGAAAAATGGAGAAAAATCTACAAGATGCTTCTAGAAATAGTGAGTAAATTATTTTTCACATGTGAAAAACAAAACCAAATACTTCTAAACAGGGAAATTCTGAGAAGGTTGTTCCTAGGAGTAATTATTGAGAAAACTACTAGGGGATTCACTTCGGCAAATCAAGATGAGACAGGAAGAATTTTGGCAAAAGAATTACAATAAAAGTGGTGAGTGAGGTGACGGACCAGAATGTTAAACATACGTGCCCTGACAATGTAGAAATGGTATAACAGCAAAAAAATGTGTGAGGAAGGGGGAAATATGGGTGGTAGAGTAGGATCATTGACTGGTGGGGTCACAGCATGTTATTTGGGCAAATCAAGGAGTAATATAAAAAACATTTAAGAGCAGAAAGATAGGGGTGCCTGGGTGGCTCAGTTGGCTAAGTGTCTGACTTTGGCTCAGGTCGTGATCTCACGGTTCATGAGTAGGAGTCCCGCGTCGGGCTCTGTGCTAACAGCTCAGAGCCTGGAGCCTGCTTTGGGTTCTGTGTCTCCCTCTCTCTCTCTGCCCCTCCCCCCATTCATGCTCTGTCTCTCTCTCCTTCAAAAATGAATAAACATTAAAAAAATTAAAAGGGCTGAAAGATAAACATAAGGGTAACATCATGATGGATCTAGAGAATATAATGCTAAGCAAAATAAATCAATCAGAGAAAGACAAATACCTTATGATTTCACTCTTTTGTGGAATTTAAGAAACAAAGCAAATGAACAATAACAAAAAAGAGACAAACCAAAAAACAGACTCTTAACTACAGAGAACAAACTGGTGGTTACCAGAGAGGAGGTGGGGTGGGTGGGTGAAACAGGTGAAGGGGATTTAGGGTAAACTTATCATGATGAGCACTAAGTAATGTATAGAATTATTGAATCATACCTGAAACTAACATAACACTGTATGTTAACTACACTCGAATTAAAAAAAAAATGCTATTTGACATCAAAGGAAAAAAAAAAGAAAAATAAAATCATGATCTAAACTTGGGTGGGAAAGGAAGAGTGGACAGAGAAATAGGGCACATGCTAAATTTATCAATTTGAGGGGACAGAAATTAATGGGTACTGTCTAACACAGTACAGAGGGTATATAAAAGGAAGGTATATGAAAGTAATGCTAAGAGTAATCACTAGAACAAAAATATAAACATTCCTACGTTTCACAAGTATATACTTACTCCTAACCAATGAAAATATGAGAAATGAGTACAGCTCAACCATTCATTTCTTTTAAGGGAAAGACCCAGAAGTGGCTTGCACTTCTTTAGCTCAGGGGCCTTTTGCCAGAACTTGGTCACAAGTCTGGGACTAACCACAGGGAAGGTTGAGAGGTTTAGTCTAGCTAGGCAGCCATGTGCCCAACACTAACCACTGGAACAGAAATGCAAACCTTCCCAGCTATCAGAAGTACGCACGTGCACATAAATGCATAGAAGATAATGTCGATATTTTTAATATCCAAGACACTAGAATACATAATATAAATTAGCATAACAGGAACCAGACCACACATTTTGGTCCTATGAATAAAAGTAAATGGATTTACATCACTTGTTTAAACAAAGAATTTGGGATTGAATTCCAAACTAAACTCCAGCTTTGAATCATATATAGGAGACCCTTGGAAAAACATATTTTTAAGATGTTGAAGACAAATGTATAGGCAAAAGTATATTGAGCTTACATCAACAAAAGAAACCAGGGAGTCATCATCTTAATATCATAGGAAGTATAATTCAGGCGAAAAAGTTTTAAGAAAGTAGGCATTATGGAAATACAATGAGAAACAGGTAGAAACACATGACTAGTAACAACTTTATTTTTACCTCCCTCAGTCAATGAGAGGTCAAGTGCACAAAACAAGAAGGCCCAAATAATACGTTTAACAGGGTTGATATGATTAACTCATATTCAACTCCATATCCAAAAAATAGAGAATGTTCATTTCTTCCCAACTTTTCTTTTCTTTTTTTTTTTTTTTAAGGTTTTATTTATTTCTGAGACAGAGAGAGACAGAGCATGAACAGGGGAGGGGCAAAGAGAGAGGGAGACACAGAATCGGAAGCAGGCTCCAGGCTCTGAGCCATCAGCCCAGAGCCCGACCCCGGGCTCGAACTCACGGACCGCGAGATCGTGACCTGAGCTGAAGTCGGACACTTAACCGACTGAGCCACCCAGGCGCCCCTTCCCAACTTTTCTTAAACAATTCTTGGGTCAAAGAGGACTTACAAATCCAAATTGCAGACTATCTAGCAAATAACAATAATGAAAATATTTGCTGTGAGAACCTATGCACTATCTAATTTTAAAAAGCACTAATTTTGGAAAGAATGAAAAAAATACATGCATACAGTCAGTCGTTTATTCACAGATTCCATATTTGTGAACTCACTCACTCGCTAAAATTTATTTTTAACCCCCAAATCAAGGCTCATGGCACTTTCATGGTCATTCATGGGTGGGGACAGAGCATTGGGTCCTTTGAGTTGCTGATAGCGCATGTTCCCAGCTAAAGTGGAGCAAGGTGATGTTCTACCTTCTTGCTTCCACTCTCATTCTGTACACAAGGGTCCCTTTGCCACTCATGTAGTGTTTTTGCTGGTGATTTTGTTGTTTAAAATTGCCCCCAAGTGTAATGCTGCTGTGCGATCTCTTGTTCCTAAGCAAAATAATTGTGATGCACCTTATGGAGAAAATCTGTGTGTTAGATAAACTTCATTCAGGCAGGAGTTCTAGTGCTATTGGCTATGACGTATATTGGATATGAAATATATATATATATATGTGTATATATATATATATGTATGTAAAATAAGATATCTTTAAGTAGAAACACTCATAAGAACACAAAGGTATGTGTTGATTGGTATATTGTGACCAGAGGCTCACAGGAACCTAACCCTGTATTTCCTCTAGAAGCCATAGTTCAGTATTAGCTAATTCTGTGTTTAGGGTGACTTTATAGAACATATCTACTCTGAATAATGAAAATTCGTTGTTTATGTACATATATATGGATATGTATATATGAGTATACAATGTATTTTCAGAATCCATCCACTTTTTTTCATTGCTTTTTATTTCAAACACATTTTTCAATCTCAGAATTTTTATTTGGTTCTTTTTTATAATTTCTATTTATTTGTTGATATTTGCTATTTGCAGAGAAATAATTTTCTTACTTTTTACAAGACTTTATTAAGCGTGTTTAAAATAGTTGACTTTAAAGTCTTTGTCTAGTAATTCCAGTATCTGGTTTACCGCACATACAGTTTCTATTTTTCCTGAGCATGGGGCCATACTTAGTTGTGTTTTTTTTTTTCTCTAATGTTTATTTATTTTTGAGACAGAGAAAGACAGAGCATGAACGGGGGAGGGTCAGAGAGAGAGGGAGACACAGAATCTGAAACAAGCTCCAGGCTCTGAGCTGTTAGCACAGATCCTGATACGGGGCTCGAACTCACGGACTGCAAAATCATGACCTGAGCTGAAGTCAGACCCTTAACCGACTGAGCCACCCAGGCGCCCCTTAGTTGTTTTTTTTAATTTTTTTTTGCATGTCAAGTAATTTTTTCTTAAAAACCTAACATCTTAAATAATATGTAGTAACCCTGGAGATCAGATATCCCCCTTTCCTCAAAGTTTGTTGCTATTGCTGTTGGGTTTTGTTGCTTATTTTGTGCTTTGTTTCTGTCAAGTCTGTGTATTTTGCCATGTGGTCCCTGAAGTTTCAGCTCAGTTAGTTTAATGGTCAGCTAATGACTGGAAAGAGATTTCCCTGAAAAGCTAGAACCGATAAGTCTTCCAGTATTTGTCAAGGGGCTATAAAAGCCTGTGTCGATGCATGCCTTCAATGCACAGCTAGGCAGTTTACAATTCCACCTTAGCTGTCACTTCCTGCTTGAACAGAGCCTCCAGGTTAGAGCTGAGGGTTTTCTTAGGTCTTTCCTGAGCCTTTGCATAGCCCTGAGCATGTGCATTTCCCTAGACATGTGTGTGGCCTTCCACACGGCCAGGGATATTTGCGAGTTTTATATATACATATCTATCTATATTTATATATTATATATAATGTATTACATATTTATATGCATATAAGCTATACATATTATACTATAGTACTGTATGTTTATATTTATGTATAATATACAAACTGTAACATTTATATGTATAAAATATATACTTTTATAACTTTATATATATTTATTATTTATGTATGCATTGTCATATAAATATATAATAGCTTTATAGTTTATATTTATATATTTACACATTACATATATTATATAATTTATAGACATTTTATATATTTAATTATATATGTGTCACATTCTACCTGTAGTTCACTTATAATTTATAATTTTTATATATTTTCACATATGACATATTCATATTTATATATTATGTATTCTATTTATCTATATAAATACATTTCCATATTATATATATTTGCACATAATATATAATTATATATCTTTAAATAAAATATATAAAAATATACACTTACATACATGTTGGTGTGTTATATGTGTGCATGTTTTCAGAATCCACATATTTTCGAACACCTCTGCTGCTCCCAGCTTAGTCCAGCCCAACAGCCCCCTTGCCTAGATCATTACAACAGTCTCCTTACTGATCTCTCATGCCACCCGCCTAAAGTCTATCCTCCATGTGGACTACAGAGCAATCCTTTAAAAACATAACTGAGAGTCTACCATTCCCTAGCTCAAACCCCTCCAATGTCTTTTCCTCTTACTGAGACAAGAATCCAAAGTCATTGCTATGGCCTCTGAGGTCTATATGACCTTAAAAACCACTTTCCACTCACCCCTCTTTATCTCTCCAGCCAGTGGTCTCCTTGACATTCCTCAAAAGACCCTGCACATCTCAGCCTCAGCACCGTGGTTTATTCCTTCACCCACTCAATATCTACTTATGTTTCAGTTTGTCAGTGAGGCTCTAACTGGCCACCCCATATAAGATGCATGTTTCTGCTTGTGCCAGGCTGTTGCTCAGTAAGCATCTTAGCTGCCACCGTTTTCACTACAAACATTTTGCCGCATAACTAATTGGCTGTAAGGCAATTTTGCCGTAAAAGATAAATCATGAAAAATAAAAGAGGGATGTAATGGAACATGAAAAATGAATAACAAAATTAAAAACACTTTATTGGCAAATAAAAAAATAACTGAATACATTTAAAATGTGTAGTGCAGATTCATGGTAACACTGAACACACAAGTAACTGATTTTATTTTGTGGATTATACCTAAGCCCTTTCTTTAAAGTCTTTTGTTCATAATATTATAATAAATATATATATAATATATAATATATAATAATATATATAATATATATTATAATAATATATATAACAATATTATTATATATTATATATAATATATATATATATTTCTTTGCTTGTTGATTTGTCTCCATATTCAGCATTACACTTTTTCTTTCTTCACTAAAATTTCTTTCATCATTAAGAGAGGTGTCAGTTTCCAAATACTAGGATGTTTATCTGTAACTGAGCTTTGGAATGTGTTGTGAAAGTTTTCTACACTGTTCTTGGCATATTGTTACATGTCTATTGAGGGATATTCCAAACTTCTGTGGGAAATGTGGGCTCAAAACTATACTACTGAATAGACTGTTATGAGGGCTACGACTTATATAATACAAAAATGTGAGTACTGTGTCAGTGAAGAAACAAAACCAAACTGCCATCCAGTTCTTCAAAAAAATTTTAAGGCAAAATTGCCTTATAGCTGATTAGTTATGCAGTAAAAATGTTTGCAGCAAAGATGTCTACAGCAAAGATGCTTACAGTGAAAATATGAGACACAGTTTCTGTCACTCTACACCTTCAATTACTCTTTATTTTCTCTTCACTTCAGCTGAAGGGAAAAACATTTTATGTAGGGTCAACATCAAGTGCAAAGGTCCTGAGGCAGAAAATTATTTGGTTTGTTCAAGGATGCCAGAGTGGTGTGTGAAGAAAAGGATAATAGACGAGATTTTAAGAGATAATCAGGGGCATCTAAAATATTATATATTTATTTACTTGTGTATAGTCTATACCCCCCCTCCACTAGAATGTAAGTTCAGTGAGATTTTGCTCACTTCTTTGTTCCTATTGAGCAGCTTTGGCAATAGATACTTGCTGAATAAATAAATGAAGAATGTAAAAAGAAAATAGAATGCATAAGTAGTGAGAAGGATCGTGTTCGTGAGTTGAAAGACTCAATGTTTTAGAAATGTCAATTCTTTCCAAATTCATCCTAAGCAATTTCGATAAAAATTCAATAGGATTTTCAAAGGAACTTGACAAGATGCTACCAAAATTTACATGAAAGAGAAAATGTCCAAAATAGCTAAGATAATTTTGAAAAAGAAACAAGTTGAGAGAAACTTGCTTTACCAGATATCAAGATATTATTAAGTTATAGTACTAGAGTGATGCAGAGTTAGATAGAGCAGTGGATCAGACTAGTAAGCCCCCAAACAAAACCATATATACACATGGCATCTCAATGCATGCCATATGTGACATTACATATGGAGAAGCTGGGACAACTGGTTATCCACGTTGGAAAAAAATTAACCCCCGTACCTTATATCACACTAAGAAAATCAACTCCAAAAGGATTAAAGAACTAAATGAGAAAAGAAATAAGAGTGTCTTAACCTGGTATTCCCCAAAACAAATTTTGAGTTAAGTGTTTGTGTTCAGGAAGTTTATTTGTGAAACTGTGTCAAGGATTGGGAGTCAGAATGGGAAAGAGGCAAAGAGTAGGAGAGACAGCCAATGGGGATGGTTGCCACTGTGGTCAACTGGGTCCTGATGCTGCTCATCTTAGAAATGGAAGAGAAAGTATTTATTCCTGGATCCTGTCCTTCATTCCTCAAGATATTCCTCCATTTTTGGTTCAAGCTGCTGAGTATATGTATTGCCATTTGCCGAGATAAGGGTGACTGGTAGTGAGTTACAGGTTTGGGAGTGAAATAAAGAAAACTGCTTGGGGTTACCTGGGTGACTCAGTAGGTTAAGCGACTGACTCTTGATTTAGGCTTAGGTCATGATCTCACTGTTGTGAGATCGAGCCTGCATTGGGCTCCACACTGAGCGTGAAGCTTAAGGTTTCTCTCTCTCTCTCAAAAAATTTTAAATTTTAATACAGTGTAGTTAACATACAGGGTTATACCAGTTTCAGGTATACAATATAGTGATTCAACAATTTCATATTGGCCATCATATTTTAACTGACATCTGGATCCCCAAACTGTATAAATGTTTATGAGATTTTTATATTCAATCAGAAAAAAATCCTTTGCATTCTGATTTCCTCACATGCAAGTAAGTAATAAAATGACCACAGATTTCCTATTTAAATAAAGATTTGAGAGCCTTGTCTCATTTAAATTCACTCCGGATTATGTAATGGGGAAAAAAGATATTCTTAGTAACAAGCAAATTTGTACACCATATAAGACTTTTTAAAAAGTGTAAGAAAATTCTTATTGGAAGAACATCAAATAAGATGTAAGTGGGTAAAAGTTTCTGTTCTCCTTAAATTAATATGCATTTTCAATGCATTTCTTTTTTTCAAGTTTTTATTTAAGTTCTAGTTAGTTAACATATATAGTGAAATTGGTTTCAAGTATAAAATTTAGTGATTCATCACTTACATATAACACTCAGTGCATTTCTGATCAGAGATTCCAGTAAACTTGGGAAGGAGGTGGGGGATCTTCTCAAGCTGATTCTAAAAATCACCCCCAGTGGGTCATCAGGATGGTGCTACCTGTGAGCTCTTTTTTTCTTTCTGTAGCCCCTTTGATTACAAAAGAAAATCTAGTATATAGAGAGGTAAAGGCACTATGTGATTAAAGTGGTAGTTCAGTCACAGTGTAATAATGTAGGGAATGTTTTTTAAATTCCCACCTCACATAAAAGCAAAGGGGCAAAACCCATGGGATTATAGGTGTAAACATTACAAATGGGGCAACATATTAGCAACATATATGATGAAGATTTAATGCATATATCAGATAGGCTTTTCTATATTCATTTGACAACGCAAGGAAAGACAACCAAACACCACAACAGGAAATATCGACACAGTACTCTATGACAAAAGAGTTCGATGAAGAAGAAAAAAGAAATGACCAGTAACAAATGAAGAATGCTCAAGCACCTTAAAAATGAAGATAGTGCATGTTAAAGCAATAGTTCAGTTAAGATGTTAAATGCTATTATTGTTTAGCTTTGATGTATGAATTTTAAAAGGCAAGATGGTATAGAATTACCATATTAAGAGAAATAACAATATATTCCAAACTGAGCTAACACATGCATAGAAAAATTCTGGGAAGGCATACACAAATGTTTATAAGAAACATTTTAAAATCAGAATAAAAGACAATGTGAAGATATGGCCATTTGGAAAAAATAGTTACTTTAAAGGCATTCACTTTTTGTCTTATGAAAGGTATAGAAAATAATGATAAGCTTTAGCATTAAAAAAAAACAGTTCATTTGTAACATAAAAATCAAGTAAATTCTTATTCACTCTTACTTATTTTCTCATTGTGTTTTCCCGAAGTAGAACTGTTTCCAATATCCATGGAATCTAGAAAGTAATAGGTGGTGGTCAGATGACTATAATTTATAAATAAAAATTACAAATCTTATGACAATTCCTACTGTGGAAGCCTTGAGTTTATAATGATCTGAGTACCATTTCTGTCTTCCTTCTAAAGGAAACAGACAAGTACTGGATTGATATCTAAGGTCTTCCTTTATTTCTCGGAGACTTTGAAAAAACTCTTAATCACTTAAATACATCAGTTTCCTCTTTCATGAAACCAGGGATAGCAACTGTTATCCTGTTAGGCTTTAAATTTTTTATGACAATAAAATAAGATCTTATTTACAAAAGTTACTGAGAAATCACCTGGTTAGTCAATAACATGTGGGAGGGCATCCTTCAAAAACATATGTTGAGTTTAAGAATAGTTATCTGGGGCCTTGGTTTCCTGACAGGTAACAGGGCCATTTGTCTTCCGAGCCTTTTCCAAGGTCGTGACAAAGTGACACTATTATCTACCAGCTGAAGAACACTTGGATTTCTTCATGGACAAGGGTGGATGTCACTATATAAATCCAATACTTTAGTATTGATATATTAATAGAGTAAATGAGATACTGCCATTTTTACCAGTGTATTTCTACTACATCATACATGTAAATCGACCAGCCCACCCTGTTAAACATGACTGTATAAAGATTTCTTGCCTCCTTGTCATTCCCAAAAGGCTCAGGTCAAGCAAATGCAAAGAATGGGATTTGGGCTTGGATGAATCCCTTCTTTATCAAAGGGTGCTCAGAGTCAAGTCCAGCAGGAAATGAAAGCTCTGATTTCAGACTCCTGACATCCTGTAGCCCGGGGCCATGTGGGGGGTATATCCACCCCAAGACCCTTGGGCAGCCTTACCCATCATGTCAGATGCTTGGCTACTCTTACCCCTTGTTCCTTGGCCTCTTGACATACCTTTTGAAAAACACATGACACAGGAACACTTCTTATTTCCAAGTCCTTGCGGCTCTGCTCCTAAATTGTGATTTGTAAAGAGTTTTCATTTGTATCTCCTCTCTTCCAATGATCCTCTGTTCCCCCACTCCTCCACCAAAGGGTCTCTCTACCTCTAAGATCTCTTTGTTTTTTCCCCCATTGTCTTTGGCCTTTCTCTTCAACCTATTTTTTCACTTGAATCATTTTCTCTTTGCCCCAAATCTGTATTTTTGTTCTTCCATTTTTCTTCATGTGCTTTTCCTATCCATTCATTTATGACATTTATTACCTGCTTTTGTATTTACTTTATGTGATATTCTTAAAATAGGTTTTGTAAATATTCTGTATAACACTATAGTAAAGTAAATTTTGCCAGAGAAATTTCCAAATGTTGGAATATAGGAAGTGAAATTTTTTTTTCCACTCATTCAATAAGCTTTCAAAGCCTCTTTCAGGTGCCAGGTGCTGAGATGGGTGCTGATAATAATTCAGGCACAAGACTACTGAAGCATAGTGGCTGCCAATCTTATGAGCAACCAGGGAATTGACACAGAAATAAATGAGGAAACATATTGAAATATGAAGAAGCATGTGCAAAGATGTAGATCCATTAAGTGCAAGTAACCACAAGAAGTTTAGTATGTCTGAATACGAAGTGAAAGAATAAAGGGCAATGATGAGGATGGAGAAATAAACAGGATCCCTGAGTTAAGTGACTTTAGAGGCCACATGAAGGAGACCTAACTTAATACTAAAGGAAATGAAAGGAAATTAGATGCAGTTTTGAAAGATCAATTTAGCTAAATCACTTAGCATACATTTGGTGGGAACAAGATTAGAACAGGACCCTGTAGACCTAGTTCAAGTGAGAAGTGATACAGATGTGGATTAGCGTGTTAGCACTAAGAATGGAGATGAAGGGACAGGTCGGAGACATTTAAAAGGAAGAATTGATACAGGTAGGTTATAGATGTGGTATATCAATTGAGGAGACAACGGTATCAGGGATGACTTTGAGAATTTCATTGTGAAAGAATGCGACAATTAACAGTGTGTTTTAGAGACAGAGAACATTGAAGGAGCAGATATTTGTTTTAAGGAAGAAGATGACGTGCTCAGTTTTGGAAATGTTGTTTGAAGGTTTTGAAAGACACCTAAAATGGAGAAGGCTAGGACCTTCAGGACCTTGGACAGAGGCCAGCCTTCCATTTGGATGAGTGTGTTTAGCTGTTTTGAAGACAGGGCTGGGCTGGATATGTATGCTTAGGAACTGTTAAGTTGTGGGTGGTGATTGAAACCATAGGAGTGGATGAAATTCCTGGGCGAGGCAACTTGTAATCTGTGTGAGTTATAGGGGACACGGATACCTGGACACACATTGCCCTGAAAACTCACTGCTACTGTGAGCCACCCTTTGTGCCAACATTGCTTTTGTCTTGTGGCCGTTTCAGATCCCACAATTTCTCCACCTCACTTCTCTTCCTTTTACATTCTGCCATCTTTCTCTCATCTTTTAACTCTTTCTCTACATGGTTCTCTGTGTGCCTCCCCTTTCTCCTCTCCACTTATTCCCCTAGGTATGTACCTCATTCCATCTATTTTTCTATGCTTCTATCCCTGGATCTAGTTTTATTATTGAAGTAATCCTCTTCCTACTGTCACTTCCTTTTCTATTTTCTCTTTGCTTCTAGTCTGTTTCTTTTAATCTTATCTTGATCTTTTGGCTGTTTTTATAATTATAATCTTTGTCTTTATATTTTATCTATATTCAGCTTCATCTCACAGATTGCTACTTTCATCAAAGTCAAATGCCTACTCTTTTGACATTGACCACACTGTTGACCATTATTATTTTTGCCAGTTTCCTTTGGGCTCTCTACATTGCAAGACTCAGTCAGTCATGGACTTTATTACCATGTTTCTTCATGCAACTTCTGAGAGGTATCTGGAAAATCATCACCCTTCTCCCTCCAAAACTCCCCAGTCTGGTGATATTTGGATTCCATGTCCACTTGAAAAAACTTGAAGCTTACTCGGTCAGATGTCTTTCCATTTGGAGACCCCGGACTATCTTTTCCATGCTTCCTCCTTACATTATCCACTCAGTGTCACCTCCCTGCATTCAGGAACACAGCTCATCTTTCTCTTTTGGCTCCCTCAAGCCTGTTGAAAGCAGTCCAAATCTGTGCACACATCTCTGCCTATGTATAGGAGTCTGTGTGCATGAGTGTGTGCATTTGTGTGTGTATGTACATGCTATGTTTTGAGGGGAGAGGTAAGGTAAAGAAAGGAGAGCTTTTCCTCTGTGCAGACAGGAAAACAAAGATAATTCATAATATCAAAACTGGCTTCTCCATCAGACGCTTATAGGTTGGCATCTCTTCTGACTCTCTTCCTCTACTCATCTGAAGAGCTTAGAATTCATAGGACACTGAAGAGAAAGACACACTATAGGCAGTGACTTCGATGTGGTCACACTCATCTATGTTCACTGCTCAGATGAGTTGAGAAAACACCCGCTCCAATGACTACACCTTATATCCAACAAAGATTTGCACTGTCACCTTTTCTATCTGGCCGCACCTCATTCTCCTCCTTATTTCTCAATTTTTTGACCATTTTCCTGCCTCATGCATTTCTATCTCCATCACTTGATTCTTTGAGCTTCTCTCCCTGATTTCTCTTGTCCTCTGTGTGGTTTTCTGTCTTTTCGTCAGTGATGTTCTTCATCTCTATTCCTTTTTATTTCTCTATTAATCATTTTTGGTTCTTCCCTTCTAGGTATTTTGTACACCTTATAGCTGGCTCCACTCCTACCATCTTTTTTTCTTTATGATTTTCATTTTTACCTATTATCTATCTATCTATCTATCTATCTATCAATCAATCATCCAAATAGCTGTTAAATAAATTTTCTTGTATCAGGCACTGATACATTCTGCTGATACTATATATCAGTTCCCTTATATCTTCTTTTTGGACTTTGATCATGGGATACAGCTCTTATATTCCTGCCTGTTACATACAGCAGTCACACTTCTTGACCCTTATACATTTGTATGTGTATTTCCTCATCCCAAAATGTGGATGACAAGAATTAGCCTGCCTAAGTCTTAAGGATATTGTTATGACTAAAGTAAAATCTTATTTGCCAAAGTACTTTAAAATAACACAATATAATCAAATTACAATGTAATGGACATCTGTTAAAAACTATACTAAAGTTTGAAAGTTGTTTATCTGAAGCTTTATTTCTGTCTATAATTACATAGCAGGACCAGTTGTTTTTTGAGGCGTTTACAATTACAAATGACATTAGGGTCAATTAATGTATCGCCATAGAAGTCTAAGATCTTAGTGTTAGTAGGCATAACAGTAGGTATTAAAAAAGATACCACCAGTTTGCTATTAATTTCTTCTACAACAGCAATGTATAATTACATACATTTATTCAATAGGACTCATCCTGTTAAACATGAATTTATAATAATTTCCTGTCTCCTTCTATTTTCTAAAATGCAGAAAAGGAGTTCCCAGGATTAACTGGATACAGGTCTTCAAGGTGCTCAGAATAAAATCATCAGGAAACAGTAGCTTTTAATTCCTGACATTCTGCAGGCCAAGGCTTGGCATCCTAATCTTCGTTACCTGACCCACTTCTTAGGTCTGAGCTAGAAGATTCCTGAGGTTCTTCCGTGTGGATCAATTCTGAAAAGTCATCACTGCTGATCCCTGCAGAAAGAAAGAAAATTCCTTAGCAGTCTCAGTCTGTGTCTTACAAACCAATCCGGCACCAAATTTTTTAAAAGGAAAATTGAAAAGGGAAGCTCATGTAGGAGGAGCAGGAGTATTCCTACTGCCAGGCTACCCTGTGGCTCCATCTGACCTGTCAGTCAAGGTTGCTCCAGGAACCATCCCGGGGCTGGGCTAGAGGACAACTTTGCCATTTGTCACTATGTCCTACCCTCTCCACTTGTCTTTACATACTT
The DNA here is from genome assembly GCF_024362965.1 of Panthera pardus. Lineage (NCBI taxonomy): Eukaryota > Metazoa > Chordata > Mammalia > Carnivora > Felidae > Panthera > Panthera pardus. Next base: position 9,059,868 of record NW_026526655.1, read on the forward strand.
CTTCCAGTTCTGTTGTTTGTCCAGGAAGTCTGTGGAAGCAGCATTTTCAAGATGTCAGAGCCTCCATCAGCTAGGCCCTTAATAATCATGTGAAGCAGAACGCCCCTCCACCCTGGGAACTACTTTATCCTATTGAGGCGAATGAAGAATATACTTCTATTTTACTTGTGCCACTGAACCTTTTGAGGACTACATATTGTATCAATTAGCCAATCCCACCTATTTCAAAATATGTAATATGAATCAATTAAATTACCAACAAATTCATTTTTTTTTATTTTAAAGGATATAACAAAAATTTTGAGCAACGTTTTAGTAGTAAAGAAAGATATTTGTTACATCAAAAGTTTTTTTTTTACATCAAAAGTTTTAATTGCTCTTACGTCTTTTCCTATTGTTTATCCCCCAAATAGATTTGTTTCCAATGTCCGCAGGATCTAAAAAACAAAGGAAAACACAACTAGTCATCTACAACTAAAAGTTGTAAAACTTATGACTACTCACATTGTAGACAGGATTTGGATTAGAAAGATACTATGATGATCATTTCTGTTTCTTTCCATCCAAAGGAAAAAGATCACTACTAAATAGAGCCAAGAACCACAGTTCTTTGGCCCTAATTGCAAAATCAAAGAAGTTTTGAAAATCCATATTTTTCCTACAGGTTTGCAGCTAAGTACCTTGGCAGTGAATCTGGACTTGAGCTGTCATGAGTCCATGTATAATATTTATTTCTCACACTTGGTGTTAATTCACACAATTTGTCGCAGGAACATTAATATAGTATATTTGAGAATGGGATTCTGCCCCAGACCCTTTTGGATTTTTTTTTGTAATGTATAAGATATAAACCACATTGTCTTTCTGAAAAGAGATTATTATTGTATGTCTGGCTTCAAATGTTTGAATAAAAGACTGTGGATGTTTGGTAGGAGTCCAGGCTGCTCTGTCTCTTCTGGTAACTTTCCATATGTAATGTGTAAAACATCCTTAAATGTTTATGGGCTAGAGTTTTCTCATCTGTGGAATGGGGAGAGAACAACAGTTATCTGGCCTATTTCTAAGTTGTTATAAACATAAAAGGATATTTTATCAGTGAAGATATTTTCAAATATCATTATATAGGCCAATGTCATATTAGGGTCATGTGTCAGAAGTTATAAATTGAATTTGATGGTAATAATCAGAAGCTTTTCCTTCTGTTGATAATCAGAGTCTATGATCAGAGTCTTCTGAGTTTTGAGCAAGTTTATGACAAAATCAAGCAATGTCAGATACCCCACTTTCTCTACAGAATAGGAGTGGACAGGGGTAGAAATCACTACATAATTCAATACTTTGGGGTTAATAAATCGGAGAGCACGTCGTACAGATTGTACTGCCATTCAACTAGAGTCATCTTGTTAAACCTGAATTTATAATGATTTCTCTATTTGCATTTTTCAAAATGGCCAAATGTGATAAATGCAGAGAACGGGATCATAGACTGTGAAGTGTGCCTGGAGTAAAATGCCCAGGAAACAAGAACTCTGAACTCAGATTCTTCATGTCTGGGAGTCCAGTGATGACGGTCCTTACCCTCCTCATCAGGATCACATCTCAGTGCTGAGCTCAAGACTCCTGGGGGCTCTTCTTCTTCACTAAACTCTGAAGAGTCATCAAATTTTTTCACTGCAGAAGGAGCAAATATCCCTTGAAAGTCTCAGTGTATGACAAAGGAACCGAGAGGGAAACACTTGAGAAGTTCTAAAAACCCAGAGCAAGAATATTCCCAAGGATATTTGGAGTCTGGTATTGAAGAAGGCAGATCTTCCCCTTGGCAGCTTCCCTGAATCCCACTTGAAACATGGGGGATGTTTCATCTAAACTTCTAAAACTTCTCAGAATGTTTACTTGAAAAAAAAAAATAATTCTACTGTGTTTGAGTCCTTAACTTCTTTGGGTTTATTTGTTATGACTGTTAGCCTAACTAACTAATACAAAAGTTAAAACAAAACCATTTTAAATTAAAGTAAATTTATATTTTACTTTGAAGGATATAGCAAAGAATTAGAATGAATCTCTTGTGGAAAACGCTATTCATTTGTAACCATGAAGAGTTCTTATTTGCCCTTATCTACTTTCCAAACTCTTTTTTTTTGGGTATAGGTGATTTTCTGATATCCGTGGGCTCCACAAGGTAAAGGGGAGGAAATAATTATTCATACTCAAGAGTCTACAGACTCTGTGACAACTCAATGGGCTTACAATCATAATATATTTTTTTTATTCCTGAGGGAGAGAGAGAGAGAGAGAGAGCGAGTGAGCTGGGGAGGGGCAGAGTGAGAGAAGGACACAGAATCAGAAGCAGGCTCCAGGCTCTGAGCTGTCAGCACAGAGCCCGACGTGGGGCTTGAACCCACAAGCCATGAGATCATGACTTGAGCCGAAGTCAGATGTTTTACCAACTGAGCCACCCAGGTGCCCCAATCATAATAATGTTTTGATGATCATTTTCTTCACTTTTCTTCAACTGAATCCAGTTCTGGTGGCCTGGGTTCATAATGCTGAGTTCCTGCTTAAATTTCGTTTTCACTCTCCCTGTGAATTTGTAATTGACTTTGAAACATTACTAGCTCCAGTTTCCTGATCTATAAAGCTGGGATTACCTGGTTACCCTATCTCCCTATTAAGGTTTTTATGAAAACAAAATGCAGCTTAGTTTACAAAAACCCTTTAAAAAAATCACACTGTAAGCCAATGGATTAAGTAATTTGGGTTTGAGAATAGCTGATCAGAGGCCGTTTCCTCACCGATAATTAAATGTCAGCACAAATTATGCTTCAAAGATTTTCTGCATTTGGGACTAATGACAATATTGTGAACAAATAGAGGAACACCATGGTTACCATGTCGGCTAGAATCTAAAGCATATAGGTAGAGAATAAGTACATTATTTCAACCTTTAGCACTAATACATATAATAGTGTATAGTAAAAAAAGTTTGTCATTTTACCAATTCGTTTTTGCTACATTTTTTATATACCAATCAAATGGATCGGTACAGTTAAACAACAATCAATAATGCCTTCTTGTCCCCTTCTTCGTCCCAATAGGCTCAGAGAAATTATGCAGAAAATAATCTCATGGAAGTAATAGCATTAAGGCATATGGGGCGTGCTCAAAACAAGATTCATCAGGAAAACAGAGCTTTGGATTTAGACTCTGAGTATTTGTTACCCAGGGTTTCAATCCTAATATTCTTACCTACTGTAATATGGAGTGGTGAGCAGGCAGCTTCTTGGGACTCTTTTCTCTTCCTCGATTCGAATGAGTCAAGGTCATTGGTCACTGCACAAAAGAATAGGAATCTTTAGGGGTCCCAGTGTATGACTAAGAAAGTGAAATATTAGCAGGAAATCTCCTCATAAGAAAACTTAGAAAAATCTTGAAAACCAATGCATGTCATGGCCTGCAACAGTGCTACCTTTCTTGGTCTGTCCTTCTAAGCCACCTGCCTTGTATGACAGTCACCTCCATCCCCTGTCCCCAGAGGCAAGGGGCAACTTTGCAGTGCTTGAACCTTACCTTCCTACACTTCTTCCTCTTCTACTTCTTAGCCCCTCTACTGTCACTTCACACTTCCTATCTCTGCTGTTTCTCACACAGGGAACCCTTGGAAATCTTGTGTTGATGATAGCAAGCTTCCTCTACTCCTTGCCAACCTGGTGCCATGATGAAAGTTGGCAAGGCTGAGAAATAAGCTCTGTGCCCATATCATAGACATATTTTGGGGTTGCCTTCTAGAACAGTTTGCTAACCCTAAGACCAAAGCTAAAATGTGCACTCTTTAACATTTGAAGCAAATTCACATTTTACTTTGACGGATATAGTGAGCAATGAGAATGAACATATCATTTAGTTATGGTTCGTTTGTAACATCAAGACCAGGTAACATTTTTATTTGTTCTTACATATTTTCCAAGTATGTTTCCCCCAAATAGGCATGTTTCTAATATCCTATGGGTCTAGAAAGTAGAAAGAGAAAACGAATCACCAATTTGTGCACTAAAGAGCTCCAAATCTTAGGACAGCTCCTGCTACCCATGGAATTGAGGAAACACATTATGATAATTGTTTTTAGCTCTGTGTTATAAAACAAAAATGCAGAATCCAGGATGCTAGTCTTGTCAGTCCCATTAATTTGCCATGATACTTTGTAGAAGACCTTGATATGATTGCGTTTTCTCTAGAAAACAAGGGTAACAGTGTTTAGTCTCCTTACCCCTTAAGATTGTTGTGAATTAAAAAGTAAGGTATTATTTGCAAAAGTCCTTTGAAAAATCACCATATATGCCATGAATTGCTGAAGAACTCTCAAAAACGATACTTGGGTTTCAGAGTACTTAATCTGAATCTTTTTTCTGCTAACACTAGATAGCTGGATGAGTTGTCTTTTGACACAATTTGTGATCAGAAGACAATATGACCTTCTAATAAAGGAATATTTAGCCTTCTGTTCCCTGTAGAAATCACTGTATAATTCCAACACTTTATAAGCATAGAAACTAGCTAATTTGAAAAACAAACTCATCATTTTGGAAACCTCTTTCTACTATAGAACCCATACATGGATGCATGTATTGATATCAGGCAATAGGCCTCATCTTCTATAAATATATATTTCTTATATGATTTCTTATCTCCCTTCATTTCCCAAAAAGGTCAAGTGAAATAAATGCAGAGAATTGGATTCCAGGATAAACTGAATCTATCATACAGAATAGGCACAGGGTAAGATGCATCAAACTGTAGCTCTTAATTCAGATTCTTGCAGCCAAAGCCTGCTTTCCCACTGTCCTACCAGGTCCATTTTCCAGTGCTGACGTGGAGGCTTCTGGGGGCTCATCTCCATCACTGGATTCTGCAGAGTCACTGCTGATCACTGCACAGAGGAGCAAAACCCTTTAGTTGCAGGTGGGGCCAATGAGCCCACAGAGCAGGCAACACTGTAAAAGAGCACTAGAAAGACCTGGAAGCTAAGTTAACGCAAGGCACCCTGGTCTGTGCGTGAATGTGTATGACTTGTGGGCTGCTCCAGGTCCTAAACCAGAGGTGACGGAATCCATGCACGGAGGGCAGCTTTGCTCATCCTGCCAACACTCTTCTTTCCCCACTGTCCTGCGACCTCCTACGCCTGCCCTTATGCTACCTCTTACTCCTGCTCTCATGCTACCTCTATCTTTTTTTCTCAATTTATTTCTTGACTTTCCTCTTGGCTCTGACCATTTCTCTTACTTAGGCCTCTCTTTCGGGCAACGGTATCTCTTCACACCTCTCTTTGTCTTCCATCTCCTCTCATGAATATCTTGGCTCTCTGACTTTTTTTTCCCTTTTCTTCCACATCTAACCCCATACTTTCTTCTTTTGATTTAGAAATGGTCTCCTGTACATTAATACTTAAACCTAACCTTTCTGTCTTTTGGTATTTTTCCAATTACTGGGACTTTCTCCTGCAGAGCTCACTGCCTAACTGGTTCCTCACCCCTTGCCTCCATCCAAGGCCACCTGGACTGCCTCGATGGACCCTGCTGACATGTCCCAGCCCCTTGCCTGGAACTGGTGACTCACATTACACACTCGTACAGTCAGACTTACCTATTATGTCAGAGGCCTGGTTACAGTTGGTCCTCGCTTGGGCTTGCCGATCAACTGTCAAGTTAAAAAATGGCTTTTCCTTCTTTATATCCACCAGATATACAGAACAGGAATTTATTTGGATCCCATGGCCTGGTAGCTCTACTCCTGGATCAAATTGTAATAAATGAAGAATTTTCATTTGTCTCCCCCAAAGGGAGTAAACATGCTTTACTCCTATTGATAAGTCCTTCTCCCTGTAGATCCACTGCAGGGATGAAGCTTCACCCCCCACCCCTCTCCCTTCCTGCTGCTTAACTGTGTCCCTTCCTCTGTGCCTGTCTGGATTCTGGGCTTTGGAGGTTTTTTGTTTTTATTTTCTATTCCCATCCTTTTATGAATTACTTTGTGCTCTTTTAAAAATAAGAAGTATATTGGGATACGTGGGTGGCTCAGTCAGTTAAGCATCTGATTCTTGATTTCAGCTCAGGGCATGATCTCACGGTTCATGAGTTCAAGCCCTGAATCAGGCTCTGTGCTGTCAGCTGGGGCTTCTCTCTCTCCCTCTCTCTCTCTCTACCCCTCCCTGCTCACATGCACACACTCTCTCTATAAAATAAGTAAACATAAACAAATTAAAAATTAAAATTATATTTTCTGTATAATGTACATAGATAAAAATAAGCAAATCATAAATTTTGAATCACCACAAAGTGAGCATATCTGGGTAACTATCACTCGGGTCCAGAAATAAAAGATTACTAATACCATGGAAGCCTTTTAGTGATGCCTCCCACCAATTGTCTCCATCATGTAATTCAAATTAATCACCACTTTGATTAGTAATTCCACTGATAATTAATTTTGTCAGTTCCAAAATATACACAAGTTTGTATAAATAGAATCATGCCTTTTCTCTCTCATTTGCTATTTCTCTGTCTTTCTGTCATGGGGCAGGGTGATCAATTCACGTCCCTTTCTCAGCATTATGTGTGTGGTAGTCATCTGTATTCACTTTGCTTTTTCACTGCTGTATAGTATTCCATTGTAGAAATAACCCATTAAAAAGAAAACCATAAAAGTGAATTTGTGCCATTTCAAGATTTTAGTTATTATGAATAGTACTGACCTTATATGCATTTCTTTTAGTTTTTTTTGAACAATGTGCATTTCTGTTGGTTTCTGTTGAGGAATGCAATTGCTGAGTCACAGGGTATGTGTATTTTCAACTTTGAAAGAGTATACCAAACTATTTTCCAAAAGCATGTGTAAAGGCAGAGATATAATTGAGAGATCTAGGAAAATTCAAGTAAAGAAATGGAATTTGGTGTGGTGGGAACTTGGTGGAAGGGAGAATGAAGGGGGAATATGTAACTGCATGGGAAGTATCCTTCAATACTACATACCAAGCTGTGTTGACCTCATGCTGAGGGCCACAAGAAGGCACTGGGTTTAAATAGGAAAGACATACGAACTGGTTTGCATTTTTGATATGCCCATTGAACTGAAGTGTGGAGAATGGATCTGAGGGGAGCAAGACAGGGAGGAGGCCAGCAGGAGAGTTCCTCTGTTTGAAGTGAGAAGTGATAGGAATCTGGATTAGAGTGAGCATCCTGGAGATGGAGAGAAATGAGCAAGTTGGACATATTTTAAAGTTGGAATTGACAGAAGTGGCAAATAAAGTCAGTTGTTTTAATCCACTGAATTTGGGGATTGTTTGTTACACAGCAGTAGATAACTGATACGGCCTCCAAATAGAGAGAGCTTTCAGATCTTTGAATACAAAAATTTAGGCACTTGAAGGGATGAATCTAGAAAGCAGGTCCAGACTGGAGATGTGTGTGTAGGAATCCATAGATCACAGATGGTGACTGAAGCCATGGAGAAATGAAATGCCTGGGTAAATGCTTACTTTTATCTGAGGGGGTTAGAAGGCCATTTTGGTCATTGCAGACACCTTACCCTTCTCAACGGTCTTAGAAAGGGCCCTTTGTGCTTTCTTTCCAGGGACCGACTCTTCAAATTGGACAATGTCTTGATTTGTCTTCTGTCTCATCAGTTGGTCCACTCTTCACCAGTTTTTCATTTATGGTCCCTTAACTCATCCTCTACATAGCTCTCTCTATGCCTCCTCCCATTTTTCTCTATTTACTGGTATTCATTTCCTTCTGTATATTTCTCTATCATGCTCTTTTTCTCAACATTTTTTTATCACTGTCTCCCAGGGCCCAGCAGTGTCTAGGATGGGGCAGGGGAGGTTGTGAGGGCACAAGAAACCAAGGGTAAGATTTTCTTTACATGTGCCCAGGGCCTCGCTGCCTCCCCCGAAAACTGGCCCTGCTGTCCTCCACCTGATTTTTCAGTGTATCCATTCTCTGTTACATTTTCTACTTTCTCCTATTCTTTGTTTCTTAATTATTAAAGTGCCTCTTCTATACTGATTTTTTCTTTCTATTCATCTTCCCCATCTCAAGCATTCCAATGATCATCAAAGTTCTCCCCCTATGCCACTGTCCTCTGCTCCAAGTCCTTCCATCTGTCACTTCTTTCCTAAAAGTCCTTCACTGGGGCTTCCATACTCACAAACTGACCAGCAGCATCACGCATGGCTTCCATGTTTCTGCTACAACTTCTGAAAAGCAAGTTGCAAATTACTCCTTTTCATCAACTCCACAAAGTGGTTCTGTTTGGATTCCACGCCAATTTATCTAAAACCTATGTAGTTCATGTACTTTGCCACCAGTGTTCCATGGTTCGCTTTTTCATATTTTCTCTCCTCACATCCTCTCTTCAGGGACACCCCCTCCATTAAAGACCTGAGCTCTGTTTCCTGCTTGCTTACTTAAAAGTAGTCAGAGGCTGTGCACAAGGCTGTGGGTCTTGGATAGGGCCAGAGAGGTGGTTGGTAGAAAGAGAGAAGAGGAAAGCTTTTTTTCTCATGGAAAAACAAGGATAGAATTAGAATATTGGTAGGAAAAGTAACAATTACTTTCTTCATCACAGGGCAATGTGCTGGGTGTCTCTTCTCTTGTGTCTCCATTATTCACGTGGATAGGTGCTTGTTCACAGGACTCTGAGGATAAAATAGACCACAGCTGAGGCCTGACAGAGGGACCTTATTCTGCCCATTTCCATTTTGCATCTCACCTGACTTCTCTTTTCTTCTCATGTTTCTACTATAGCTTGTCTGCATATATTGCCACCTTCACCTCATGAAAGTGTCTGTGCTTCAGTGATTCTGTGCCCAATCTCTCCCTGACTTCTTTGGACTTTTCTTTCTGTCTCTCTTCCCCGATTAGGTACTGCAGAATTTCATCCTTTGTCTCTTTGTTAGTCCTTCCTAACTTTTCTTCCTCCAGGTCTCTCCCATCAATATATTAGCCTCCACTACTGCCCCCTCTGTGTCTGCATGAGTTTCCCCTTCTTTGTTAATAGATATTTCCTTGGGTTGTGCAAGACTCCATTCTCTACCACCAGCAAGGACTCCTTGGCCTCTCTATGCTCATGCAAACCCAGGCAATCAGTCTTACCTGCTGGCTCAGACTCTTGGGCACACTCTTTATTTGCTTCTTGGCTTTCTAGTGCATCATTTTTGTCACTCGTTGTATCTTTTCTGTTTGCATTTATCTGTTCTGTTTCACAGAGGTTCTCCGAGAGTCCATTTTCAGATGGGGTTGTACCTAAACCATGTTTTGATTCATAGATGTTTTATTCTCCTCTATATCAATCAGGGCCCAACAGGAAAGTACAAATCGCTCTAGCTTTTACAGCAGAGGGAATTTAATCCAGGGGGGTGGTTATGCAGTTGAAGGAACAGCTAAGAAGTCCAAATAAAAGAATGCAGGAACCGGAAGAATATTTAACAGTAAGCTGTGGGAGGGCCGGAGGGTGAGCCCAGAGGCCAGGATCAATGGGTGGATGGAAGCTGGCCCCTGGCTGGCCTGCTTGGTGGGAAGTGGTATCATGGGCGAGATGCAGCCGTTGCCAGAATTATGGACAGATCCGACTTCTCCCTTGTTCCTACTCTCCAATCTCTTGTTAGTGCCCCATGTCGGGAACTCAACAGGAAGCCAGCAACAAAAGGAGCTGGCAAGTAAGTCCACAGGGGACAGTGTCCAGAGATAGAGGGCAGAGCAGAGCAGCGGAAGGTAAGGAATGAATTCCAGGGCAAACACCCCAGGACTTCCTTGGAGAAATTGCAGAAGGAAAGATGGACATTCTGGGTAATCAGCGATACAAAGAAGCAGCCCCCACCCTTCTAGCACATTCCAGAATGGAACGAGAACAGCAAGGGATCACAGAATACAGTCAACAGGAACAGACCGTTGTAAGATGAGGACTGTGGGCATGACCAGGTCAGGCTTCGATATGAGTTTTCACCAGTTCCTAAGGGGAAGAAATTGAAAGTTTCTTTCAGAAACTGAAGTATGGTCTGTGCTGTTCTTCCCTAATCCCCTTTTTTATAAAGTGGGAGGTGAAGATCCCCTCCAGGTATCAATACAGAGGCCATGTGGGCTTGGCAAATCCCACACAACTCTTGTAGTCAGACCCCAGTTGGCAGAGTGGAGGAAGAGGGTTGCCCGCATCCCAGGCTACGAGGGCCTCGTTCAAGCCATCTCACTGCGTGTCCTACACGAGGTACTTAAGTAACTGGAGATGGTTGATCCTGACTCCCGTGGCTCAGTGATGCCACCTTTGCTTCCAAAGCTGCCCTGACCAGCAGACTTACCTGGGTTCTTACAAAGTTCTGGGGCTTTGTCCCTACCTCCTCTCCCTCCACACCCTCCCTTTTCACATCTGTTCAGTCTATCTCGTTGGCCTGTTCATGAGGATTCTGGGTCTGATTCTACCATTTTTGGTATTTTTTTTTCTGTATCTTTCTCTGCATATATTTCCCAATTTTTGTCTCATGTTTCTGTCTTTTTCATTAGATTACTGGAATGGCAGTACAGGGTTATTAATGCAGACTCTGTCACAGCCAAAAGGTAGAAACAACCATCACTGACCGAGGAATGGATAAGCAAAATGTTATATAGCCATACAAGGGAATACTAACCACTAATAAAAAGGAATGAAGGACTGATTCATGCTACAACATGGATGAACCTTGAAAACATCACACTGAGTGAAAGAAGCCAGACACAAAGTCCATGTTTGTATGATTCCATTTACATGAAATGTCTGGAAGAGGTAAATCCAAAGAGACAGAAACTGGACTAGTGGTTGCCAGAGGCTCGGGAAGAGGGGCATGGGGAGTGACACGGAGCTTCCTTCTAAGGTGATCCAAATATGTTGGAACTAGATAAACGTAGTAGCTGCACAACATTCTGAATGCACTAAATATCACTAAACTGTATACTTTAAAATGCTTAATTCTCGGGGCGCCTGGGTGGCTCAGTCGGTTGAGTGTCCGACTTCGGCTCAGGTCATGATCTCAAGGTTCATGAGTTCAAGCCTCGCGTCGGGCTCTGTGCTGACCGCTCGGAGCCTGGAGCCTGCTTCCGATTCTATGTCTCCCTCTCTCTCTGCCCCTCCCCTGCTCATGCTCTGTCTCTCTCTCTCTGTCAAAAATAAACATTAAAAAGAAAAAATTTAAATAAAATAAAATAAAATGGTTAATTCTATGTTATGTGAATTTTACTTCCATCAACACACACACACACACACACACACACACACACACACACACACACACTCTGGGTTCAAAATGCCTGGGTTCATCCTTGCTCATCTGATTCCAGGCTAACTGCCCACAGGGTCTGCAAAATGAGCACATAAGCAAGGCCAACCTCCAGTGGCAGCCTGAGCACTGTCAGGCTACAAACCTACAACGGTCAGAGCAAATGTTTAATCAGTGAGGTGTTAGTAACATGGGTATTTCGGGGCACCTGGGTGGCTCAGTCAGTTGTGTCTGACTCTTGATTTTGGCTCAGATCCTGATCATTGTTTGTGAGATCGAGCCCTGTGCTGGGCTTTGTGCTGATAGCACAGGGACTGCTTGGGATTTTCTCTCTTCTTCTCTCTGCCCACACCCTCCTCTTCCCGTGCACTTTCTCTCTCAAAATGAATAAACAAGCTTTAAAAAAAATAACATGGTTATTTCTATTCTTTTAACCCTTTCTTCCCTGTTTTCATTTCCCTTCCTTCTCTCCCTCAAAGTGCCCACATCCTCCCCTCCACCTCTGTACCACTTCCTCTTTTCTGTGACTGGCATTCTCTGAATAGCATCTTGAACAACATCCCCCACATTGAAATTGGTCCCACCTGCCATCATTTAATATTGACCATGGGCCCAGTTCTTAGCCTTTCACAGCTTTACACTGATCTTCTCCTATAGGGGCCTTTCTAAATCTCAATTACTTCCTGGTAGTTAATCTGCTTAAATCTGGTTTTACTGACACACTGGGTTTCTGTCCCTTCATCTTGGTTATTGGGCCAATAGTCTCTTGTCATAGCTACTCCTCCAGGATTTTGCCTCTGGTTAGATGCTCACACGAATACCGCTCCTTGCCTTCTCCTTGGTCCTTAACATTTCTTCCCTGATTCCCCAAATGCACTCAGGACTCGGGCCTGAGTTCCCTTTCTCCTTTTCTTCTTTGCAGATGAGAATCGGTATTTATCAGGTTACAATCACCTTGTTCAAGGCTCAGTTGGATATTAGGATTGTTCACCGCCTCTTCTCCATCACTTTCTTGGTAACTAAGTTTTTCTTGGATTGCTGAAGAGAGGGAGACAGAGGAGGCAATTAGGGATCCCCATCAGAGACCAGGAACAATACCTCAATATTGCACAGTTACCAACTCCCATCCCCCAAGCTCAGTGTCTCTGATCCTCTTTGTAAAATTCCCCCATCATCCCTGGGATAGAAAAGAGAACTCCCAGCAAGAGAATCTATGTTTCTCACACAGAAAGGAGCTCCTCCAATATAAGGATAAAGGAAAACATCATGATGCTATTAGCCTTGTAAAAGAATTTGTGGATGGCCAGGAAATGTATGTATCAAAATAAGTAAAAGGACTGAAATGTGTTTCTGAACTGTTCAAACTGAAAGGAAGAAACAGGGATTTCCTTGGGAGATGAGCTAAGCTCCTAGAGAGATCCCTGGGTATGAAAGAGAAAGCCCAGCTACTTTAAAGATGCTGCTAGACAAGAGGAGGGTTGGGGTAGGGAGGGTGGGGGCTTCCCAAAGACACAAAGCGGGGGACACCAGGAGGAACGAGACAGACCTCCCAGGGGCCCAGGTCCCGGGAACAAAGGACAATCCGCAGCTCTGAGCACTGAGCAGACTGCAGCGCTGGAGGACGACCCCAGACGCCTTCCCCGTGGGCTCCGGGCTCCGGAGGCTGGGACACCAGCCCAGCGCCCCTGCCTGCAGGTGACCCAGCACACATGGGAGGAAGGAAATGAACCAGGAAGCCTGGTGGGGAGGGCTGTCTGTGGGGAGTCCAGAGAGGAGGGGGCACCAGGGAGGAGGGGACCCGTTGCCTCAGGGCTGATGACGGGAGCTCCTCCTGGGGCAGCGCCAGTGGGGGTGAGTTCCACTGGACAGTGGGAGCCACGGGTGCTTCGTCATCCCAGGACGTGGCCTCAGATCCTGGGAAAACCAGGTGGAAGATACGAGAGAACAAAGGGAAAGGTGAAGGGGGCCTGTGCGTGGAGGGTCCCATGGGGGCTCAGGGGCCTCTGAGCACCAGATGAAGGTGGGAATTGGGGCGCAGGAGAGGGTGCCGCACTCGGGCCACAGCCCCCAGAATCTTGGCTTTGGGTCCCTGACCGTCAGCTCCCGGGCACAACAGGGTCTAGGAGGTGACAGCTGCCACCTCCGAAGGGACAGATGGGCAACAGCGAGTGTAGGTGTGGGTCACCCCAGCTCGGGGAGCCCTGGAAACTAACATGTGTGATGTGGACAGTGAACCTGGAAGGGGGGGGGGTCCCTGCAGTCCACGGAGAGGATCAGAGCCCCCAAGATGTAGGCAGTTGACATGTAACCTCCATTCCCTTTGTTCCCGTGGCCAGGGGCATCCTGGTTGCAAATGTAATATTGAGTTGAAATTTCTGATTAGGTATTTAATTTCCTTTATTCCATTTCTAACTGTACTGACTTGCTGTAGAAATTTTGTTCTCAGATAAGGTTACTGTTGACACAAGTCAACAAAGCACATGCTTTTTAATTTTTTCCTTGCTTATAAAACTGTTGATATCTCTTTATTGCCTATTAATAAACTTCTAATTTCTTAGCTTTTTCTTTCTTTGAAGAAAATCTTCTTCAAACTTATCTCTCACAAATCAGATCCACAGTCTGCTTCTCACTCTCTGAGACAAATCAAATTTGTCTTTGGTTTTTTGTTTTTTGTTTTTTAATTTTTTTTAACGTTTATTTATTTTTGAGACAGAGAGAGACAAAGCATGAATGGGGGAGGGTCAGAGAGAGGGAGACACAGAATCTGAAACAGGCTCCAGGCTCTGAGCTGTCAGCACAGAGCCCGACGCGGGGCTCGAACTCACGGACCGCGAGATCATGACCTGAGCCGAAGTCGGACGTTTAACCGACTGAGTCACCCAGGCGCCCCATCAAATTTGTCTTTGTTTTGAAGACAGGCTGGACCCTTGGACACTCCATGCCTGATCCCATAATGCCAGCCCTCCTCAGGACATGTGAGCCTTCTTCTTATGATGTGTCTCTCCCTTATTTGGAGAACTCCACTGACACTAAACTCTGTTGAAACAAAAGGTTTTCTAGGCAAGTAAAAAAATTACACATACACACACACACACAAGCATTCTCTTAATTCTTGCAGGCCTTAAAATAAATGAAAATAAAATCATTTTAAAAAATCATGCTTTCCCAGGAAAAAAATCGAGAATCAAACCTTTAGTTTTGTAGAACATGTGGCAGAGCATTGTTTTTGTGATTATTTGAATAATGTTTGTTTCACCCCGAAAGACTTAATAAAACCAATTCTCCAAGACACCTGGTTAGCTCAGTCAGTTGAGAGTCCAACTTCGGCTCAGGTCGTGATATCACGGTTTGTGAGTTTAAGCCTTGCATCAGGCTCTGTGCTGACAGCTCAGAGCCTGGAGCCTGCTTCCGATTCTGTGTCTCCCCTCTCTTCACCCCTCCTCTGCTCTCTCTCTCTCTCTCTCAAAAATAAACAAACATTAAAAAAATTAAACAACAACAACAATTCTCCTTCTTTAAGGGTAAATTTAACCTTGGGTTAATTTTCTGGCTCGTTACTCTGGAAACCTAATCAAGGTGGCCTCTCTCCCGTGTTATTAGGCCAACATCAGCCTACTTAAAACCTAGTGTAGGGGCACCTGGGTGGCTCAGTCGGTTAAGCATCTGATTTCTGCTCAGGTCATGATCTCACGGTTCATGAGTTCAAGCCCCATATCGGGCTCTGTGCTGACAGCTCAGAGCCTGGAGCCTGCTTTGGATTCTGTGTCTCCCTCTCTCTCTCCCCCTCCCCTACTTGCAGTCTGTGTAGCTCTCTCAAAAATAAAATAAGCATTAAAATTTTTTTTTAAAAGCCCTCGTTTAGCCCTAGTTTAGGGTTAAAAATGACTGCAAAGTGCATGTGGATTGGGAGGGATTATCTGGAGACTACAAAGCACACTCTGGTCTTCCTTCAGTGTGGTGACTCTTTTTAACTCTCCTTGTCCCTTGTGAGGTCCCTGAAACTTATAACTACAGCTCTGTTACATGAGATATTGATACCCATGGGCATGGTGCTGCTAAGCCAGGGTGGGTCCTTTATCCACAGCTAAGCTGACAGTTGAGTTGGGTAGTAGTCAACTTGGTGGACTGCAGTGTAGACCACTGCAAGGAGTCCCACAATTGGCCTGTTGGGATGCTGTATTTCCTGTAATGTGTCCTTCTAAGTCGATCTGATGCCATTTGTCTCTGGTTATCCTGTGAGTCTAAAGGCCTAGTTAAGCAGACCTCCAGATGGGTGTTTCCTATAGCCATTATACCATAAGCTTTAAGAAGGCTCATGATTTGTGTTTTCCTATATCCTCACTGCCCGGCACTGTATGTAGCAAACTGTAGTGGCTCAATATACACCTGTCCAAAAAAAGAAAAAAAAGAAAAAAATATAAAACATCAAAAGATAGATAATAAGCCTAATTACCATTTTCGAAGCTGTTATAAATGTGATTTAAATCAGGGTATTCTTGCATGTTGACCTCGCTGAACAATGCTTCTAGAAGTGGCAGGTCAAATGTCTTCTCCAGCTCATTTAGAACGTTATACACCACTCTTTGTACAGGGACCAGGTTTCTACAAGAATCTTGACAATCCTTAAAAAAATATTGAATAGAGAAAATATAAATACAGACTTCCAAGTTACAGAAGAGCCCCCAGAAAGTGATTTTATGGGTAATGTATTCCAGGTTCCCTCCATAGGTACCTTCTCATATAAAGTTTTAGAATTTCTACATATTTGTATGTAACTCCTTCCTCCTTAAAAATATTCACTTGTAAAACTGATCTCCTCACGTCATTTACATTAGATGTGAGAGCACCTTTGAAGAGTAACAGTTTCAAAGTTAAATAATATGTAGCCCTTTAAGAACCTGGCCAGATGTTTTAGGAATACATGTTTAGGAATGATGAGCAGCTGTCCTGTTACGTGCACAATCCTTGCCTTTTCCCCAGGACTGACTTGGTCTTAAAGAACTCAAGGAAAGCAGGTGGCAGTTCTCCCCTTTTGTGAACGTGGCCATAGAGAAAGCATATTCATAGGGCAAAGAGAAGACTTGCATTGGGGCACCTGGGGGGCTCAGTCAGTTAAGTGTCCAACTTTTGATTTTGGCTCAGGTCATGATCTCACGGTTCATGAGCTCGAGCCCCTAGTCAGGCTGTGTGCTGACAGTGAGAAGCCTGCTTGGGATTCTCTCTGGCCCTCTCTCTCTGCCCCTCCTCCACGTGTGCTTGCTCTCTCACTCTCTCAAAATCAATAAATAAACATTAAAAAAGGAAGACTTGCATCTCTGTATCTCCATTAATGCCTACTACTAAAATTCACCCAAATTCCAAGACTCCAGAGGTACCATTAAAAAAAAGAGAAAAAGAAAAAAAGGAAAAGAACCCTAATAGCTGAAAACTGCTGGAGAAAGAATAACAATCATCAATTCCCACATTTGGTCCTAACAGGACACCAGTTTCCTGTAGGCTTTAATGTTTTCAGATCTAAGGACTCAAACTGATGTCCATTGAAATGTGTTTATTATTATTCTATTAAATTAACTCATTTACATTACACAGCAATTAATTAAAATTACCTTTAATTCTTAGTTTATGCTATATTCTATGCATTCCTACAAGGCATTACGCATCTCTGGAGAACTCCTGGTTCAGATCCAGCCCATTTGCAGTGCTGTTTAGCACAAGTCCAGTGGGCACCACAGAGCTCCAGTCCCTAAGTGAGAAGCAGGGCTGCCTCTGGTGATGACTGATTCTCCTTTCACTTTTTGCCTTATAGGAAACACTTACAACAGTACTTGGAAAGGCCTCCCACTCATAGGAGACTCCTCAGTCGGCCAGTTGTGCTTGATGTTTGCGTCCGGGGTATTAAAATACAATTTGATTTGGGGCCAGTTTACCATACCGTGACATAACATACGTCACTTACTTCATACATTTTATTGGTGATGAGTTCACGGTCACGGAGGCATTCAAGGAAAGGAAATGTCTTTTTTATTGCATTTGAAATCTCCACCTTGTGTCTTTTGAAGTGTTTGAATACAGTTTCATAGATGAGTCTGTCATCGGTGCTCTGGTCTTCTGCAGACACCCTAGGAAGGAAGGATACCATATGAAAACGGTCATCGAGATGTCCAAGATGCTTGTGGTGGCTGTAAGATTTATATATAAAGGATAAGCTGTGAAAAACTAACGTATATAAGTTAAGTGGTCCTGAGTAGAGACAGAACACATGGAATTAAAGCAATAAGCAAAGATATTATGAAGAAAGCATGGGGGTTAAGAAAGACTGAAATAAAAGGAAAAAAAAAAAAGAAAGACTTAAATGCAGGATTGGAAAATCTGTTCTAGTCTGTCTGGATCAAAGCCATTGTAAAGATATCTTCACATATCTGAAATATTTTTGCAATTAAAAAAATTAAATTTAAACAAAATTGAGATATAGTGAACAGAGGAATGAAAAGCAATGGAATAAACCACACTCAAATAAAACCGTTTTGAAAAAAAAGAAAGCAATGGACTAAAAATCTAACCTTGAAAATACTTCCTAATTAACAACTAAGAGAAAAATAGTATCAGAAAGAAAAAACAAGCTGTCCCCTTTCTGATGTATAGCTGTTAAGAGAAATGCCATCCTGCTAATATTATAAAACTAGTTTATAAAGGATAAGATGTGGTTAATAATGATATGACACAGTATAAATTGATAATTTCACAAGAATATCAAACATTTCTCCTGGGACATCTGCCCTTCTTTGTGTTAATATAAATCTGTCTGTGCTAGTGAATCTTTTCAGGCACCTGAATTTCAGAAATCGCTGATGTTTCCTGTGAAATTAATTTTAAACTGGAGTCTGTAATTCCAGTTGTTAGTTGATCATTTTATTGCTCTGATAATAATGTTTTAATCAACATCTTGTATCATGAAGACTCAGAAGCTTTCTTTGTCAAACCAGAAGAGAATCATTGCCACTTGCCAGTACTTAGCGTTCCTCAGGGAATAATGATGTCACATGATTGTGAAACATCCCTGAAAAAACAAGTTTCAGTTCAAAGACTGCAGGTTGAAAAGAAGCATGTGTCTTGTCTTTTATTAAAAGCCCTGCTAAAATGATAATAAAGAAATTGGATTCACACTGGCAAGGAGAATCGCTGGGCAATGAGGACAAGAGAGATTTCCATCAAAATCCGTAGACGAAAGTGGGCAGAGGGGTGCTCATTGCTGTTGTAGGTGAAGGATGCTCCCAGAGGTCAGAACAACAACTAGTTTGCCCTGAAGAGCCCTGAAGAGGCAGTGGAGATCACAAGGGATGGTTCTGGAAATTTACGTGTTAATTTAAAAATGGCAAATAGAACAGCGTACGTCTAACCTCTCCACCTACAAGCTGACCCCCTGGATCCAAGCGACCTCTCAAAGGCAAACACTGCTGACCTCTCTATCACCATGTGCGAATTTAGCCTGTTACCAGATTTCATGTACATGGAATAATCATACATCATGTACGCTCTGTGCCTGACATTTGCTCACAACCCATGCTGTTGGATGAAGAGAAGTTTGTTCCTTTCTGTTGTTGAAGGTATTCCATTGTGTGGACCTACCACAATCTGCTTATTCATTTTCCTGTTGATGGTTATTTAGATTGATTCCAGTTTGAGACTTGTGTGAAGAAAGTTGCTGTTCTTGTCCGCATCTTTTTATGGCATGATGCTTTCGTTTGTCTTGTGTAAATAACTAGGAGTGGGGCATGGTGTGAATATGCTTAGCTATTTTAGAATCCGCCAAACTGTTTTTTAGAGCCTATTAGATATAGTTTTCCTAATTTAAGCCACTCTCATGTGTATGGTGTGGTATCTTAGATAGTTTTAATTTGTATTACTTTAATGATGTTGAGCACACTTTCATACGTTCATTGGCAATTATGCATCTTGTTTTGTAAGGTGTCTGTTCAAGTCTTTGACCTATTTCTATTGTTGGGTTATCTTTTACTACTTACTGATGTGTAGCAGCTTGTTTTATATTATGGAAAGAATTGTTTTGTTTGATTTATGTATTATGAACATTTTCTCCCAGTCTGTGATTTGCTTAACCATGTGTTTTGATGAGGAGAAATTTTTAATTTTGATGAAGCCAAACCCATCACTTTTTTTCTGTGGTAAAAACCTTAAGGTACTACGAAATCTTTGCCTATCACAAGTTAGTGAAAATATTCACAGAGCAATTTACAATGTAGGCATGGGTCTATTTCTGGACTTCCTATTCTGTACCACTGATCTATTTGTCTATCCTTATGCCAACAGCATATCGGCTTGCACAGTGTAGCTTATAGAAAATCTTGAAGCCAATTAGGGAAAAATTGTCTCGACTTTTCTAGGTCTTTTGGCTTTCTATATAGCTCTTAAAATCATTTTGTCAATTTCTACAAGAAAAGCCTTTTGGATTTTTATAGGGTTTGCTTTGAACCTATAGGTAAATTTGGTAACAACTGATATCTTAATGATATTGAACTACAATCTGTTAACACTGTATAGCTCTCCATTTATTTGGTTTTCCTTAATTTTGTCTAGAAATGTTTATAGTTTTCATAAAGAAGTCATATACGTCTCTCATTAAATTTACTCTTAACTAAGAATGGTATTGCTTTTTTAAAACTGGCATTGCTTTAAATGGTATTGCTTTTTAAATTGCTTGTTATAATTGTATGGGAATAAACTAATTTTCAAAAATGTTAACCACGTATTTATAAGCCTGCTAAATTCTTGTATTCTAATAATGTATTTACATATTTCTTTTGGATTTTATAGAAAATAAAGAATCAAGCAAAACCCCTTCACTTTTTTTCCCCCAACAATTATTTCTTTTTCTTTCTTATTGTAATGGTTAGGAGTTTAGACACAATGTTGAAGAAAAGTGGGGAGAATGGACTACCTTGTCTTGTTTCCAATCTTAAAAAAAAAGCACTTAGGGAGCACCCGGGTGGCCCAGTCGGTTAAGCATCGACTTCGGCTCAGGTCATGATCTCGCAGTTTGTGAGTTTGAGCCCCACATCAGGCTCTGTGCTGACAGCTCAGAGCCTGGAGCTTGCTTCGGATTCTGTGACTCCCTCTCTCTCTGCCACCCGCCCCCCACACTCATGCTCTGTCCCTCAAAAGATAAACATTAAAAAAATTAAAGAAAACAAGTACGACTGATATATTAATAGAAAAGATACGATGGGCTCATATAAAATGCTAACTTAAAACCAGACAAGGTAGAAAAAGAAGAAAACAAGAAACAAAGCAAATGTAATGAATAAAGAACAATAATGTAGATGGTAGATATTAATAAATATATAAAGAAGTATTTTCAGTATGAATGGTGTAAACGTTCTAATTCAAAGCAGAGATCGTTGGCGCAGGAGCTAAGATGGTAACATAGTAGGAGAACCCTAGGCTCATCTTGTCCCTTGAACACAACTAGATAACAAATCATTCTGAAAACCCAAGAAGTCAGCCTGAGGGCTGACAGAACAAACTGAACAAGTAGAGGGAGAGAAGAGGCCACAGTGAAGAAGGTAGGAAGTGTGGAGACATGGTTTGGGGGAGAAAGGGATGGTGGGATGCTGCGGAGGGGAGAAAGCCCTGGTTGCAAAGAAAGGTGAGAGAGGAGCACACAGAGATATGCACAAGGAGAATACTTCCTCAGAACCGTCGGCTGGGGAAATGAGAGGGGCTGATTTTAGTGAGTTCTTGCAACCAATGGGGCTTGAAGTGAACTCCAGGGAGTTTTAGAGGTCTTTGGGCACGGCTGGGATAGAGCCTTGAGAGGACTGCCCTGCTCCTGGAAAGGAGGCAGGGAAACAATACCAGGACAGACAGCACAACTTGAGGATCACCTGGGCACACAGTGGGGAGATTATTCGCCCTCCTTGGGGCACATCCCTGAGAGATGGCATTCACAGAGGCACCTCTCCATGGGACAAAGTTGTCCGCAGGTGTCATTTCCATCCCCCACCCCGCCACGCCCTTCAGCATAAACACAGAACCACCTGACCGGGCAGCTCAATGCCAACACTGGCTGCCTAGCCTGCCTGCTCCAAGTCCCACACCGCTGCACTCCAAGAAGGTGTGACTGACCTTGGCCAAACCTCCTTCAGTCCCAGTGTGGTGACACCTTACCCCAGAAGGCCAGTGTAGGCCCCCACCAGAGCACTTCCCCAAAGTTTGGAGTTTTAAAAGTCAGCAGGCTTGGCTGGGATAGAGCCCTGAGGGAAATGTGCTGCTCCAGGAGAGAATGCAGGCAAGCAACCCAGTGGCAGACAGCATGAAAACAGTGAAAAATGCCTGGAATGCACAGGGGGAGAATATTCGCTCTTCTGGGAGTGCTTTCCTGAGAGCAGCAAGCATGGAGACCCCTCTCTGGGGAAAAAGCAGCTGGCTGATGCCATTTCCCTCCCCTGCACCTCAGCATAAACACAGAACCACCTTTTAGTAAACAGCACAGCACTGACACTGGCTGCCTAGCCTGCTTACATCAGATCGCACACCCCTGCGTTATGTTCATATTGCCCTTCTCGGTCAAGTTTGCCTCAGTCCCAGCGTGGCAGGGCCCTTCCCCAGAAGACCAGCAGAAACCCCTGCCCACACCACATCTCCTGAGCAGACTGTTCTGCAAGGCTTCAGTTCTAGTGTAAGTAGCATCAGGTCCCATTTAACAAGCAGACCAGACCACGCCTCGTTAAAACTTGCCATGATTTGACCAAGAACCAAACACAGCCCATTGCAGGCAAGGAGAGCCTCTGCAGATGCCTGGCCTGAAGGATACAGCAGCCAAAACACAACAGCAGAGTGCATGCAGCACATACCAGAAACACTTCCTGAAGCACCAGGCCCTGGATACCACATGACCTCTTTTTCATAAAGCCATTACTCGCAGAAGCAGGAAACATAAGAAGCTTTTCTAACACAGAGAAGAAGACAGAGACGACAAGATGTCAAAATGGAGGAATGAATCCCAAATGAAATAATAAGATCAGGTCTCAGCCAGAGATCTAATCAAAACAGATATAAGTAATATACCTGACAGAGAATTTAAAGCAACAATCATCAGGATACTCACTGGGCTTAAGAAAAGCATGGAAGACATCAGGGAGAACCTCATTGGGTGATGGGCATTGTTGGGATGAGCACTGGGTGTTGTATGGAAACCAATTTGACAATAAATTTCATATTAAAAAAAAAAGAAACAGTTAAAAAATAATCAGTCAGAAATAAAAAATGCAGTAACTGAGATTCAAAACAGACTGGATGCAGTGGCCACAAGGATGGAAGAAGCAGAGGAATGAATAAGTAATATAGAAGATAAAATAATGGAAAATAATAAAGCTGAACAAAAGAGAGAGAATTATGGAACACAAGAATAGACTTAGGGAACTCAGTGACTCCATCAAACATAATAACATCATATCATAGGAATCCCAGAATAAGAAGAAGAGAGAAAAGGGGGCAGAAAATTTATTTCAGGAGATAATAGCATAAAGCTAACCTAATCTGGGAAGGAAACAGACATCCAGATCCAGGAGGCACAGAGAACTCTCATCAAAATGAACAAAAGCAGATCAAGACAAAAGAGGTCCCTACCTTACAAGGGAAGACCCATAAGTCTAGCTGCAGATCTCTCCATAGAAACTTGGCAAGCCAGAAGGGAGTGGCATGATATATTCAATGTGCTGAATGGGGAAAGTCTACAGCCAAGAAAACTCTATCCAGCAAGGCTATCATTCTGAATAGAAAAAGATATAAAGAGTTTCCCAGACAAACAAAAACTAAAGGAGTTTGTGACCACTAAACCAGCCCTGCAAGAAATTTTAAGAGGGACTCTCTGAGGGGAGAAAAGACGAAACAAAACAAAAAAGACTAAAAGCAACAAAGACTGGAAAGGACTAGAGAATATCACCAGAAACTCCAACTCTACAGGCAACACAGTGGCAATAAATTCATATCTTTCAGTACTCGCTCTAAATGTCAATGGACTAAATGCTCTAACCAAAAGACATAGGGTAACAGAATGGAAAATAAAACAAGATCTATCTATATTCTGTTTACAAGAGACCCATTTTAGACCTAAAGACACCTTCAGAAAGTAAGGGGATGGAGAAACATCTATTATGCTAATGGTCACTGAACGAAAACCAGAGTAGCCATACTTATATCAGACAATCTAGACTTTAAAATAAAGACTGTAAGAAGAGAATGAAGAAGGGCACTAAATCATAATTAAGGGACCTATCCACACGAAGATCTAACAATTGTAAACATTTGTGCCCCCAACCTGATATAACCCAAATATATAAATCAATTAATCACAAACATAAAGAAACTCATTGAAAATGATACCATAATAGTAGGGGACGTCAACACCCCACTTACAACAGCGGACAGATCACCTAAGCAGAAAATCAACACAGAAACAATGGCTTTGAATGACACACCGGATCGGGTGGACTTAACAGATATAATCAGAACATTTCATCCTAAAGCAGAATATACACTCTTCTCGAGTGCATATGGAACATTATCCAGAATAGATCACATACTGGGACACAAATCAGCCCTCAGCAAGCACCAAAAAGATTGAGATCATACCATGCATATTTTCAGACCACAATGCTATGAAACTCGAAATCAACCACAAGAAAAAATTTGGAAAGACAACAAATACTTGGAGACTAAACAGCATCCTATTGAAGAATGAATGGGTTAACCAAGAAGTTAAAGAGGAAATTAAAAAGTACATGGAAGCCAATGAAAATGATAATACCACAGTCCCAAACCTCTGGGATGCAGCAAAGGCTGTCATAAGAGGGAAGTATATAGCAATCCAGGCCTTCTTAAAAAAAGAAGAAAGGTCTCAGATACACAACCTAACTTTACACCTTAAAGAGCCTGAAAAAAGAACAGCAAATGAAATCCAACACCAGCAGAAGACAGGAAATAATAAAGATTAGAGCAGAAATCAATGCTACCGAAATTAAAAAACCTAAACAGTAAAACAGATCAATGAAACAAGGAGCTCGTTCTTTGAAAGAATTAACAAAATTGATAAACCCCTAGCCAGTTTTATCAAAAAGAAAAAGGAAAAGACCCAAATAAATAAAATAAATAATTAAAGAGGAGAGATCACAACCAATACTGCAGAAATGCAAACAATAATAAGAGACTATTATAGCAATTGTATGCCAATAAATTGGCAATCTGGAAGAAATGGAAAAATTCCTAGAAACATATAAATTACCAAACTGAAACAGGAAGAAATAGAAAATTTGAACAGACCCATAACCATCAAATAAATATTATTAGTAATCAAAAATATCCCAAAAAACAAGAGTCTAGGGCTGGAGGCTTTCCAGGGGAATTCTATCAAACATTTAAAGAAGAGTTAATACTTATTCTTTTGAAGCTGTTCCAAAAAATGGAAATGGAAGGAAAACTTCCAAACTTATTCTATGAGGCCAGCTTACCTTGATTCCAAAACCAAACAAAGACCCCACTAACAAGGAGAACTATATACCAATTTCCCTGATGAACATGGATGTAAAAATTCTCAACAAGATACTGACCAAATGGATCCAACAATACATTTAAAAAATTATTTGCCACAATCAAGTGGGATTTATACCTGGGATGCAGGGCTGGCTTCAACATCTGCAAACCAATCAGTGTGATACATCACATTAATATAAGAAAGGACAAAAACCACATGATCCTCTCAATAGATGTAGAGAAAGCATTTGACAAAATACAGCATCCTTTCTTGATAAAAACTGTCAAGAAAGTAGGGATAGAAGGATCATACCTCAGGATCATAAAAGCCATGTACAAAAGACCCACTGCTAATATCATCACAATGGGGAAAAACTGAGAGCTTTCCCTCTAAGGTCAGGAACACAACAGGGAGGTCCACTCTTGCCACTGTTATTCAACACAGTATTAGAAGTCTTAGCCTCAGCAATCAGACAACACAAAAAAATAAAAGTCATCTAAATTGTCAAGGAGAAAGACAAACCTTCACTTTTTGCAGATGACATGATACTCTATATAGAAAACCCAAAAGATCACAAAAAAAACCCTGCTAGAACTGATCCATGATTTCAGCAAAGCTGCAGGATATAAAATCAACGCACAGAAATAGGTTGCATTTCCATACACCAATAATGAAGCAGCAGAAAGAGAAATCAAGGAATTGATTCCACTTACAATTGTACTAAAAACCATAAAATACCTAGGAATAAACCTAACCAAAGAGGTGAAAAATCTATACACTGAAAATTATAGCTTATGAAGGAAGTTGAAGAAGACACACACACACACAAAATAAAAGGAAAAATATTCCATGCTCATGGATTGGGATAACAAATATTGTTAAAATGTCAACACTTCCCAAAGCAATCTACATATTTAATGTAATCCCTATCAAAATAACACCAGCATTCTTCACAGAGCTAGAACAATCCTAAAATGTGTATGGAACCAGAAAAAAACCCCAAATAGCCAAACCAATCCTGAAAAAGAAAACCAAAGCTGGAGGCATCACCATTTCGGACTTCAGTATGTATTACAAAGCTATAATCATCAAGACAGTATGGTACTGGCACAAAAACAGACACTTAGATCACTAGAACAGAGTAGAGAGCCCAGAAATGGACCCACAAACATATGGCCAACTTTGTGGCCATATGACAAAGCAGGAAAGAATATCCAATGGAATGAAGACAGTCTGTTCAGGAAATGGTGCTAGGAAAACTGGACAGTGACATGCAGAAAAATAAACCTGGACCACTTTCTTACACCATACACAAAAATAAACTCAGAATGGATGAAAGATCTAAATGTAAGACAGGAAGCCATCAAAATCCTTGAGGAGAAAGCAGGAAAAAAACTCTTTGACTTCAGCTGTAGCAACTTCTTACTTACCACATCTCTGGAGGCAAGGAAAACAAAAGCAAAAATGAACTATTGGGACCTCATCAAAATAAAAATCTTCTGCACGGTGAAGGAAGCAATCAGTGAAAGTAAAAGGCAACCAAAGGAATGGGAGAATATATTTGCAAATGACATATCCGATAAAGGGTTAGTATCCAAAATCTATAAAGAACATATCAAACTCAACACCCAAAAAACAAATAATCCAGTGAAGAAATGGGCAAAAGACATGAACAGACACTTCTCCAAAGAAGACATCCAGATGGCCAAGTGACACATGAAAAAATGCTCAACATCACTCATCATCAGGGACATACAAATCAAAACCACAATGATATACCACCTCATACTTGTCAGAATGGTTGAAATTAACAACTCAGGCAATACTAGATGTTGGCGAGGATGCAGAGAAAGAGGATCTCTTTTGCACTGCTGGTGGGAATGCAAACTGGTGTAGCCACTCTGGAAAACAATATGGAGGTTCCTCAGAAAGTTAAAAATAGAACTACCTTATGACCCAGCAATTGCACTACTAGGTATTTATCCAAAAGATACAGGTGTGCTGTTTCGAAGGGGTACATGCACCCCAATGTTTATAGAAGTGTTATGCACAATAGTCAAAGTATGGAAAGAGCCCAAATGTCCATTGACAGATGAATGGGTAAAGAAGATGTGGTATACAGATACAATGGAGTATTACTTGGCAATCAAAAAGAGTGAAATCTTGAGATTTGCAACAACATGGATAGAACTAGAGTGTATTATGCTAAATGAAATTAGTGAGTCAGAGAAAGACAAATATCATACGACTTCACTCATTTGTGGAATTTAAGATACAAAAGATGAACATAAGGGACGAGAAGCAAAAATAATATAAAAACAGTGAAGGGTATAAAACATAAGAGACTCTTAAATATTGAGAACTAAGGGCTGCTGGAGAGGATGTGGGTGGGGGGATGGGCTAAATGGGCAAGGGGCATTGAGGAAGACACTTATTGGGATGAGCACTGGGTGTTATATGTAGGGGATGAATCACTGGATTCTACTCCTGAAATTGTTATTGCATTATATGCTAACAAACTTGTATATACACTTAAAAAAATAAATTAATTGATTAAAAAAATCACTCTGAATGTAAATGGACTAAATGCTCTATAGAAAACAAAACAAGACCCATCTATATGCTGGCTATAGAAGATTCATGTTAGACCTAACAACACCTGCAGATTGAAAGTGAGGAGATGGAGAAACATTTATCATGCAAATTGAAGTCAAAAGAAGGCCGGAGTAGCAATACTTAATCAGAAAAATTAGATTTTAAACCAAAGACTGTAACAATAGATGAAGAAGGGCACTATATCATAATAAAGGGGACCATCCAACAAGAAAATTTAATGATTGTAAATATTTATGCCCCGAACATGAAACAATACAAATATATAAAACAATTAATAACAATCATAAAGGAATTCATTTATAACAATAATACAATAATAGTAGGGCACTTTACCCCCCTTTCATCAATAGACAGATCATGTAAGCAGAAAATCAATAAGGAAACAATGGCTTTAATGACAATGGACCAGACGGACTTAACACATATATAGTAAAACCTTGGATTGTGAGTAACTTGTTCTATGAGTATTCCACAAGATGAGCAAATGTTTCTAATAAATTTTAACTTGATAAACAAGCAATGGTCTGCAATATGAGTGGTACATGATGCTGAACATCACATGATCACAACTGAGCCATTGATTCTTCTCTCTCTCTCTCTGAGGGCTCGTGGGTGATCGTCTCCCATGCTCAGATGCTCAGTCTCAGGCCACAGTGTTTGGCAGAAATCAGTGATTTTTCAGAATGTTGGAAGGTGCCCACAGCTGGCACTAGTATCAGTTTTTGTCACTTCAAAGCACCTATGGACAGTCCTTTGCTTTTCCATATAAGAGTAAGCTTAGGAATGATTTGCTTCATTCTAGGTCAGGCTGCCTGTGGATGTAGACCCTTTCCTCTGCTGCCTTATTGCCAGTTACATTAAATATGGTATATGACAAGAACTTATTAATACTGTCCTGTAGTCAACATCCATGAGAACATATAAATGGCCCCCATGCAGAAAAAGATTCTATTGAACAAATAGATACCAGTGATTCCGTTAGTGATAATGAAAGTCATCCTACACAAACCCTCTTCTCTCCTGTTTCCTCACACCAGCCACAAAGGTTTTCAAACGTAAGTGCAGGTTAATTTATTTTTCTTTATATTCTGTATTTTCTTTATTATTTTGTATTATATTAAAGTGTTGTACCACTTTATATGAATTTTTGTTTTTGTTTTGGCTGCAGCAACTTTTTACTCAACATGTCTCTGGAAGCAAGGGAAACGAAAGCAAAAATGAACTATTGAGACCTCATCAAAATAAAAAGCTTCTACACAGCGAAGAAACAATCAACAAAAGTAAAAGGCAACTGACAGAATGGGAGAAGGTATTTGCAAATGACATATCAGATAAAGGGTTAGTATCCAAAATCTATAAAGAATTTATCAAACTCAACACCCGAAAAACAAATAATCCAGTGAAGAAAGGGGCAAAAGACATGAATAGACACTCCTCCAAAGAAGACATCCAGATGGCCAACTGACACATAAAAAAAAATGCTCAACATCACTCATCATCAGGGAAATATAAATCAAAACCTCAATGAGATACCACCTCACACCTATCAGAATGGCTAACCTTAAAAACTCAGGCAATAACAGGCTATTGGCAAGGATGCGGAGAAAGAGGATCTCTTTTGCATTGTTGGTGGGAATGCAAACTGGTGCAGCCACTCTGGAAAACAGTATGGAACTTCCTCAAAAAATTAAAAATACTATCCCTACGACCCAGCAATTGCACTACTAGGTATTTATCCAAGGGATATAGGTATGCTGTTTTGAAGGGACACATGCACCCCAATGTTCATAGCAGCACTATCAACAATAGCCAAAGTATGGAAAGAGCCCAAATGTCCATAGATGGATGAATGGATAAAGAAGATGTGGTGTGTGTATACACACACACACACACACACACACACACACACACAATGGAGTATTACTCGGCAATCAAAAAGAATGAAATCTTGCCATTTGTGACTATGTGGATGGAACTGGAGGGTATTATGCTAAGTGAAACTAGTCAGCCAGAGAAAGACAAAAATCATATGACTTCACTCATATGAGGACTTTAAGAGACAAAACAGATGAACATAAGGGAAGGCAAGCAAAAATAATATAAAAGCAGGGAGGGGACAAAACATAAGAGACTCTTAAATATGGAGAACAAACAGAGGGTTATTGGAGGGTTTATTGGGAGGGGTGGGCTAAATTGGTAAGCAGCATTAAGAAATCTACTCTAGAAATCATTGTTGCACTATATGCTAACTAACTTGGATGTAAATTTAAAAAATAAATTAAATTAAATGGTAAAAAAGAAGAAGAAAAGAAACAGAACTATAGAGAACAAACTGATGGTTACTGGAGGGGGGTGGGCAGAGGGATGGGTTAAATAGGCAATGTGTATTAAGGAGGGCACTTGTGTTGAGCACGGGGTATAGGTGATGAATCACTAAATTCTACACCTGAAACTAATATTACACTGTATGTTACCTAACTGGAAATTAATTAAAAACTTGGAAAGAAAAAAAAAAGCAGAGATTGTCAAAGTGACTGCAAAAACAAGACCCAACCCAGAAAAACCAGTATTGTCACCCAGAAAAACCCATAAATAAAGGACTCAGGTTAAGAATGGAGAAAGAGATACCATGCTAACACTAACGAAACAAATAAACAAACAAAAAAGATGGAGTAGCCACATTATTTCCATACAAAAAAACTTCAGAATAAGAAAAATTATCAAGGAGAAAGAGAGCATTTCATATGATAAAGGGGTCAGTTTTCCAAGAAGACATAACAATCCTTAACATATATCTCCCTAAACACAAAACATCAAATTATGGAAGCTAAAAGTTGATGAAATGATAATAGAAATAGACAAATCTGTTACTACAGTTGGATACATGAAAAGCCCTTTTTTAGTAATTAATAGATCAAGCAGGTAGAAAAGCAATAAGAATGTAATTGACCTAAACATCTTTGCCAAACAATTTGATCTATTTGGCATTTTTATAATACTGCATCCAACAACAGCAGAATTGCTGCTGTTGTTGGAGTATGAGAACACACATACTCCTCAAAATCACACAGAATAACAACCCTCACCAAGACAGAGCACACAGTGGGCCATAAAACACATCTTAAAAAGTTGAAAAGAATAAAAATCATGAAGTATGTTCTCAGACAACACAGGAATTAAACTACAAATCAATAACAGAAAGAGCTAGAAAGTGCCCAATACTTGGAGATTTAAAGATACACTTCTAAATAATACCTGGATCAAAGAAATCTCAAGAAAAATTTAGAGATATTTTGAACTAAATAAAAATGAACAGACAACTCACCAAAATTTGTGGGATGCAAAAAAAGCTATGATTAGAGAGAAATGCATTCCATTAAATGCATATATTAGAAAACAAGAAAGATTCAAAATTAATAATCTAAGTTTCTCCACTTAGAAAACTGGAAAAGAAAGAGCAATTTAAACCTAAAGTGGAAGTAAGGCAGCAAAACTTAGAGCAGAAATCAATGAAATTAAAAATAGGAAATAACAGAAAATTCCACCAAACCTAAAGCTAGTTCTTGGAAATGATCTAGAAAGTTGATAACCTTCTACCCAGGCTAACCAAGAAAAAAAGAGAGAGAAAGAAAAGACACAAAATATCAAAGTGAAAGTAGGATCACACAATTGATTCCATGGATGCTAAAAAGATAACAAAGGAATACTATAAATAAAGGTATCTCCACAAATTTGATAAGTCAAATAAAATGAACAAAATCCTAGAAAAAGAGAAACCCACAAAACTCACACAAAGAGAGGTAATTTGAATAGACCTATGTTCACTTTTTAAAAAATTGAGTCAGTAATTAATAACTTTGAAAAAGGTAAGCACTAGGTTCAGGTATTTTCGCTAATTCTACAAAATATTTAAGGAAGAAATGGTACCAATTCGCCACAGTCTTGTCCAGAAAATAGAAACAGAGGGAACACTTCTTAATTCCTTCTATGAGCCCAGCACTATTGTAATACCAAAACCAGATAAAGACAAACTACAGACCAATATCTCTCAGACTATACATCCAGAAGTCTTCAAGAAAATATTAGCAAATCTCATCCAACAATGCAAAAAAATTAACTCCAACCAAGTGGAGTTTATTCTAGATATGCAAGGCTCATTCAATATTCAGAACCAATCAGTGTACTCATCTAACACATCAACAGGCTAAACTAGAAAATTTGAATGATATCAACTGACACAAAAAAGTCATTTAATGAAATCCAACACCTATTCATGTAAAAACTCTCAGTAAACTAAAAATAGAGAGGAACTTCTTCAACATGAAGTCAAAAAACTTCTACAAAAAAAACTTATAGCTAATATCATACTGGAGAGAACTGGTACACTTTTCCCTAAGATCAGGAACAAGGCAAAGATGTCCTCTCTTACCGCTCCTATTCAACATCTTACTGGAAGGTGTAGTTAGTGCAGACAATGAAGAAAAAAATAACGTATAGAATTTGGGAGGGAAGAAATTAATTGTCTTTATTTGCAGATTATATAATTGTTTATGTAGAAAATCTCAAATTGCCAAAAAAAAAAAAAAAAATCTCCTGGAACTAATAGGTAACTATAGCAAGGTCACTGCACACAGGTTAATATACAAAGATCAACTGCTTTTGTGTATACCAGCAATGAACAATTGGAATTTGAAAAAAAATACTACCAGGAGCACCTGGGTAGCTCAGTTGGTTGAGTGTCCAACTTTGGCTCACAGTTTGTGAATTTCAGCCCCGTGTGGGGCTCACTGCTCTCAGTGCAGAGCCTGCTTCGGATCCTCAGTCCCTCTGCCCCTCCCCTGCTGTGTTTTCTCTCTCTCTCTCTCAGAAATAAATAATCTTTAAAATAAAATGAAATAACATAACATAAAATACTACCATTTACAATAGCACAAAAAATGTGAAATACAGTATTAATCTAACAAAATGCGTACAGTATCTACCTGCAGTAAATTATTCTAGAAACTACAGGTTCAGTGAAATCAGACTCTATAAAACCCTATGGAACACTAAAAAATAAAGGAAAAGAAAAAGAAAACACACCTTGCATTTTTCAGAGAGAACAAACAAGGAAAACAATAGGAGTTCTAAAAGTTAAAAAAGGAAAAAAATACCCATATGAAAAATATATTTAAAATATTAAATGGAAATGCAAAAAAAAAAAAGGATAATATTGAAAGACACAGATCAAAAATGGAATCCAAGAAAAGATACAAAAAAGACAAAGTGACACAAAATTTGTAAAATCAAAGAAAGGTAGTTATGGTATTCAAATATAAACAAAACAAAAAATAATGGTATTCATAATCATAGCAAAGCAAAAATTAAGAAACAAATAATGGAACGAATGTTTTATGGATGTTGAAAAGCAATTCACCTCTAATTTTTGACTCTTCACATATTCCAAAAATGATCAAAATATACAGGCTCTGGATAAATTAGCAAGAATAATTTATTATTTAATCTTGTGACCTAAAAACAAGTAACACACCATTTTCCCCCAATGTCCTTGAAATGTGTATCAATATGGATTATAATCTTGACCACAAAAGGGGCGCCTAAGTGGCTCAGTCAGTTAAGCATCGACTTCAGCTCAGGTCATGATCTTGAGGTTCTTAAGTTCGAGCCCCATGTTGAGCTCTGTGCGGACAGCTCAGAGCCTGGAGCCTGCTTCAGATTCTGTCTCTTCCTCTCTCTCTGCCCCTTCTCCCTCTCTCTCTCAAAAAATAAATAAATGTTAAAAAAGTTTTAAACAATAATAATAATCTTGGACACAAAAGAAGTCTCAAGAAGTTATAATAAGTAGAAGCTAAACAGGCTGCAACATAACGAAAATAAACTGCCCAGAGATTTTACAAAAGAAAAATAAAAAGTACTATGTTGAGTCTCAAAGATGAAATAGACCTTGTGGTTAGAGGCTATTTCAAAACTAGAGGAAGAGGACTATTCCATTATATTTATACACCACATCCTCTTTACCTATTCATCAATCAATGGACACTTGCGTTGCTTCCAAGACTTGGCTATTGTAAATAATGCTGAAATAAGCATAGGGGTGCATTTATCTTTTTGAATTAGTATTCTTGTTTTCTCTGGGTAAATACCCAGTACTGGAATTATTGGATCATTTGGTATTTCTATTTTTAATTTTTAGAAGAATGAGATCTTGCCATTCATGACAATATAGGTGAACCTAGAGAGTATTATGCTAAGTGAAATAAGTCAGACACAAAGAGATAAATGCCATATGATTTCACTTACATGCAAAATCTAAAAAACAAAACAAAATAAACCAAAAACCAAAAAACACCAGACTCTTAAATACAGGGAACAAACTGGTGGTTGACAGAGGAATGGTATGTTGGGGGATGGGTAAAATAGATAAAGGGGATTAAGGGGTACAAACTTCCAGCTATAAAATAAATAAGTCACAGAGATGAAAAGTACAGTAAAGGGAATATAGTCAATAACATTGTTATATGGTGTTATATAATGTCATATGGTGACACGTGATAAGTACACGTGGTGATGAGCACTGAGTGATGTGTAGAATTGTTGAATCAGTACATCAATCACATGTGGGTACACCTGAAATTAATAGAACATTGTATGTTAATTATACTTAAATTTAAGAAATGATCAATAATAAAAAAATTTTAGCCTAAAAAACATCAAACTACTTTACTAAGGAGAAAGAGAGGAGGAAAAGGAAGATAACAAAATGAGTAAAGATGGTTCAACATTAAGAAATATCCTTATATAATTCAGTACATCAACAAATAAAAGGAGAAAGTATATAAATATACCCCTAAATTATCTTAAAAGGGAATTGGTAAAACCTAGTAGCTATTTTTATAAAAACTATATGAAACAGATAGATGCTATTATAATATAAAGCCTCCAGAAAGAACAAACATTACAGTGAATACTGAAATGGTGAAGTCATTTAAATAGGAAAAAAAAAGGACAAGTTGCTTACCTATAAATATTTTTAGAAGGTTTAGCCAAGGCAATAGGGTAAGAAAATTAAGTCATTGGTATAAATATGAACATGAGATACAACATTGTATGTCTTACAAGTATATACATAGAAACCCTAGAGAACAAAAGCAAAATCTATAAGAACTAGAAAAGGAATTTACCAACATGCATGAATTTTAAAAAGTAGATATATAAAACTTACAGATTTTATTTGGAACGATATAAATTTAAAAGAAATAAAATCATACTCCAGACACAGTAGCAAATAAAATACATGTATATTTATAAACATTTCAAAGGTATAGACCTATATGAAGAAAATTATAAAATCCTATTAAAGGAAATTAAACAAGATCTAAATAAAGAGACATATAAGGCACCCCCAATTAGGAAAACACAGTAATTTAAAAATGTCAGTCCTTCTGAAATTATTGTGTAAGTGTGGTGTATTTGCAGTTTGTAATTCCATTGAAACTGGATAAAGTAGTTCTACAGAAACTTACATGATAGAATGAATATCTGAGTCAAGCCAGGAAAAAATATGTAAAGTAGGTAGAGGAAGATTTAATATATTTAAATGTAAAAAAAAAAAAAGCAATACAGATATTAGAAGACAATGTAGAAAAGTATTTTCAACACATATAAGAAAGGGTTAATTCATTTGATACACAAAGATTCCAGGCTAATAATAACATTTGACAAACCCAAAGGAAACAGACCTGAACACGTAGCTTAGGGAAAAGAAAATTAAAATGTCCAATAAACATATGAATACAGATAAACTGAAACACCAGTGAGAAACCATTTCTTCGTAGTTAGAATGGCAGACAGAATTTTATATGTGATGCTGCAGTGTGGGAGAAGATTCAGAGAAACATTCCTTGTTGGTGTGAGCTTGAATTGCTAAAGCCGTTTCAGAAAGGATCTGGCAATAATCCATGAATTTTAAGATATACTACAGATTACCTCAGCAGTCATTTTTGGAACCTAGCCTATGGAAATGAAAACAATATGCATCTTGTAGAAACTCCAGAACGTTCAGTGGCTCCCCATTTCCCTCAGAGTAAAAGCCAGGTTCTTACAGTGTTCAAGGGACCTGAAATGATACAGCCTTTCTCTCCTCTCCCCTAGCTCAACCCTCTCTGGCCCCACCCTACTCTGTGCTGTTTCTTGACTACATCAGGCACACTCCAACCCTAGAAACTTGGTGCTGGCTCTCTCTTCTGTGTAGTATGTTCTTTGTCCAGACATCCATGTGGTGAACGAATTCCCTCGTCTCCTTAAGGAACTTGCTTCATGGTATCTTCTCAAATGAGGCCTGCTCTGACCAACTCACTCCCGTATTCTAGCTCTATTTTTATTCATGTCCTTACCACTCTCTAACGTATTGAATTACTTATTTATTTCATTCAGTGTTTATTGTCTGTCTTCTCACAAAATATATATACCACAAGCATAGGGATTTTGTCTGTTTTGTCCCTTGAGTTTTCTTAAGTACCTGAGATGCATAAGACATTGATCAATATTTATTGGTTATCAATATAAATAATGATCCATATTTATTGATGCTTACAAGTACAAAAGTTTTTATTGAAACATTTTTTGTAGCAAAATACAACCATAAAGACTA
This sequence comes from Panthera pardus, assembly GCF_024362965.1. Lineage (NCBI taxonomy): Eukaryota > Metazoa > Chordata > Mammalia > Carnivora > Felidae > Panthera > Panthera pardus. The sequence goes on from NW_026526655.1 coordinate 9,095,976, forward strand.
CCCCCAAAACCTGACTGTCCGTTCAGCTGAATAGCAGAGGAGCTTATGGCAAATCCATACTTTGAAATGGTATGTTGCTATTTATTCCCAGTAATTTGGAATGAAGGGCATAATTCTACTGATAAATGAAAACATCAGATTCAGATTAATATGTTATGACCCCATTTTTATACAGATCAAAGTAGTAAAAATCTCTCATTTGTGTGTCAAGTTTGGAACAAATTTTGGGAAAAACATGGAGTGCTACATCCTAGGCTGTTAACATTGGCTTAATGAAGAGAATCAGAATTCCACCCAGGTCCATCTTTGACCATATTTTGGTAACATCAGAGGAAATATAAATAATAGAGCCAACGAGAGGGGAGGAGCCAAGATGGCGGAACAGCATGGAAGCATTTTGTGTGCCTCGTGTCCATGAAATACAGCCAGACCAACGCTAAACCATCCTACACACCTAGAAAACTGATGGAGGACTCACACAACAATCTGCACAACGTGAACCACAGAATTCAGCAGGTATGCGGCGCGCAGAGGTGAATTTGGGGAGCGAGAAGCCAAGGAGGGTAGGGAGCTGCTTTTGCGGGTGGAGAGAGGACAGAGACTGGGGAGGGGGGGGAGAATACGGGAAAAGCACCCCTCCCCAAAAGCAGCTGGAGAGAAAGTGGAAAATGGGAAACGGCCACAGGGACTAAACTAAAAAGGGAGAAAGGAGAGAGTTAAAATTCCATTAAGACTGTAAACAAGGGGAGCGCAAACGTTGCAACTCCACAGCACGATACCTGGCGGTGCCCTGGTGGGAAGGGCGAGTCCCCAGGAGCAGAGTGGGGTCCGGGAGGTTCTCGGGCCACACGGGGAGAAGCGGTTCCACTGCTGGAAGGGCATTTGGTAGAGACTGTTGAAGCCACCTGTTACCAGCAGACCCCAGAAAACGGCCACATTCGCTGGTGCCGGGGCAAGGTCGTGAAGGGTGAAACCTGGTGCCAGAAGTGTGTGGTGCTTTTCCATAATCCCTGAAAAGCTGCTGCTACGCTATCTCGCGAATTTTTTCTGGGGCGGGCTGGCACCTGGCCGCAGTCTCGGGGCACCGGCAGCAGCAGGGTCCCGCAAGCGTTCCTGGGCGCAGCTGACATTCGGCCATTGCTCATTCGGCCGGTGCTCGGTGAGGCCCTCCCGCAGAGGGGCGGGACGGGTCAAAGCCGCGGTCCTTCGGAAGTAAGGGGTCGGGGAAAACAGCCGCGTCTGAGACAGGGCTCGGGAGAGAGGTGCTGCCTGGGACTAGGTCACGGACAGCGAAGAAGCCGGGAGTGGACGAAAGCTGAAGACAGAGGACGGTTGAGCGATTGCTGATCGCAGAGAAAAGTTCGCATACTAGAGACTGAGGAGCTGGGAGACGCCATTTTCAGCCCCCCGCGCATGCGCATACGCACCTAAGAGCGCCGCAACCCTCCACCCCAGTAGGGTAGCAGCGCCATCTAGTGGAGAACGGAGCCAATACACTGAGCCCCACCCAGTTGGGTCAACCTCGCTCTTCAAGAACACAAGTCTCACCGCCGGCTTAGTTTATGGACTATAAAACGCTGCATAGTCTGGCTTCTAGGGGAAAACGAAGTAATTTCAGTCCTATTTCAATCTGTTAGGTCCATCTATTCAATTTTCTTTCTTTCTTTTTTTTCTCTTTTACACTACTTTTCTTTGTCTTGAATACAAAAAGAGAAAAAAATTCATTTTTATTTTCAATTGTTATTAAAAATATTTTTCTTTAATTTTTTTACTATTTTTTTACTTTTGTGTAAATTTTTTCAAATTCCATCTTACTTCCATCATTTTATTTTAGTTTACTTCAGTATTCACCTTTTCAAATTTTCAAATGATTTTTTTTCTTTTTTCTTTCTTTTCCCTCTTTTTCGTTTCTTTTCTTTTTCTTGAATGCAGAAAGAGAAAAACTTCATTTTTACTTTTAATTTCCATTAAAAATATTTTTCCTTAATTTTTTTACTGTATTTTTTGCTTTGATGTAATTTTTTTCAAATTCCATTTTACTTCCATCATTTTATTTTAGTCTACTACAGTGTATTCACTTTTTCAAATTTTCAAATGATTTCTTTTTTTCTATTTTTTCCCTTTTTAATATCTTTTTTCTTGAATACAGAAAGAGAAAAAAATCATTTTTATTTTTAATTTTTATTAAAAATATTTTTAATTTTTTCTACTATATTTTTACTTTTGTGTAAATTTTTTCAAATTCTATTTCACTCCCATCATCTAATTTTAGTCTACTTCAGTGTATTCATTTTTTCAAATTCTCAAAGATTTCCTTTTTTTCCCCCCTTTTTTTCTCTAATCTGTCAAACCACTTTCAACACCCAGACCAAAACACACCTAGGATCTAGCATCATTTATTAGATTTGTGTGTGTGTGTGTGTGTGTGTGTTTTAATTTTAATATTTTTTAATTTCTAATATTTTAAATTTTAATTTTTCTACATTATTAATTCCTTTTATCCCTTCAAAATGACAAAACGAAGGAATTCACCACAAGAAAGAGCACGAAGAAATGACAGCCAGGGATTTACCAACACAGATACAAGCAAGATGTCTGAACCAGAATTTAAAATCATGATAATAAGAATACTAGCTGGAGTTGAAAATAGATTAGAATCCCTTTCTGCAGAGATAAAAGAAGTAAAAAATAGTCAGAAGGAAATTAAAAATGTTATAACTGAGCTGCAATATGGATGGATGCAGTGGCAGCAAGAATGGATAAGGCAGAACAGAGAATCAGCGATATAGAGGACAAACCTATAGAGAATAATGAAGCAGAAAAAAAGAGGGAGATTAAGGCAAAAGAGCACGATTTAAGAATTAGAGAAATCAGTGACTTGTTAAAAAGGAATAACATCAGAATCATAGGGATCCCAGAAGAGGAAGAGAGAGAAATAGGGATAGAAGGTTATGTGAGCAAATCACAGCAGAAAACTTTCCTAACCTGGGGAAAGACAGACATCAAAATCCAGGAAGCACAGAGGACCCCCATTAGATTCAACAAAAACCGACCATCAACAAGGCATATCATAGTCAAATTCACAAAATACTCAGGCAAGGAGAGAATCATGAAAGTGGCAAGGGAAAAAAAGTCCCTAACCTACAAGGGAAGACAGATCAGGTTTGCAACAGACCTATCCACAGAACCTTGGCAGGCCAGAAAGGAGTGGCAGGATATATTCAGTGTGCTAAATCAGAAAAATATGCTGCCAAGAATTCTTTATCCAGCAAGGTTGTCATTCAAAATAGGAGAGATAAAAAGTTTCCCAGACAAACAAAAATTAAAGGAGTTTGTGACCACTAAACCAGCCCTGCAAGAAGTTTTAAGGGGGACTCTCTGAGGGGAGAAAAGATGACTATCAAAAGCAACAAAGATTAGAAAGGACCCACAAACATATGGCCAACTAATCTTTGACAAAGCAGGAAAGAATATCCAATGGAATGAAGACAAAGCAGGAAAGAATACCCAATGGAATAAAGACAGTTTCTTCAGCAAATGTTGCTGGGAAAACTGGACAGCAGCATGAAGAAGAATGAACCTGAATCACTTTCTTACACCATACACAAAAATAAACTCAAAATGGATGAAAGACCTAAACGTAAGACAGGAAGCTGTCAAAATCCTCGAGAAGAAAGTAGGCGAAAACCTCTTTGATCTTGTCCACAGCAACTTCTTATTCAACATGTCTCCAGAGGCAAGGGAAACAAAAGCAAAAATGAACTACTGGGACCTCATCAAAATAAAAAGCTTCTGCACAGTGAAGGAAACAATCAGCAAAAGTAAAAGGCAACCAACGGTATGGGAGAAGATATTTGCAAATGACATATCAGATAAAGGGTTGGTATCCAAAATCTATAAAGAACTTATCAAACTCAACACCCAAAAAACAAATAATCCAGTGAAGAAAGGGGCAAAAGACATGAATAGACACTTCTCCAAAGAAGACATCCAGATGGCCAACTGACACATGAAAAAATGCTCAACATCACTCATTATCAGCGAAATACAAGTCAAAACCACAATAAGATATCACCTGACACCTGTCAGCATGGCTAACATTAACAACTCAGGCAACAACAGATGTTGGTGAGGATGCGGAGACAGAGGATCTCTTTTGCATTGTTGGTGGGAATGCAAACTGGTGCAGCCACTCTGGAAAACAGTATGGAGGTTCCTCAAAAACTTAAAAATAGAACTACCCTATGACCCAGCAATTGCACTACTAGGTATTTATCCAAGGGATACAGGTATGCTGTTTTGAAGGGACACATGCACCCCAACGTTTACAGCAGCACTACCAATAATAGCTGAAGTATGGAAAGAGCCCAAATGTCCATCGGTGGATGAATGGATGAAGAAAATGTGGTATATATATACAATGGAGTATTACTTGGCAACCAAAAAGAATGAAATCTTGCCATTTGCAACTACATGGATGGAACTGGAGGGTATTATGCTAAGTGAAATTAGTCAGTCAGAGAAAGACAAAACTCATATGACTTCATTCATATGAGGACTTTAAAAGACAAAACAGATGAACATAAGGGAAGGGAAACAAAAATAATATAAAAACAGGGAGTTGGACAAAACAGAAGAGACTCATAAATATGGAGTACAAACTGAGGGTTACGGGAGGGGTTGTGGGAGGGGGGATGGGCTAAATGGGTAAGGGGCACTAAGGAATCTACTCCTGAAATCATTGTTGCACTATATGCTAACTAATTTGGATGTCAATTTAAAAAAATAAAAAATGAAATATAAAAAAAAGAAAAAAAAAAGAAAAAAAGAAAAGGAAAAAAAAAGAGTTTAGTTACATTATAACCCAAACAGATTGGGTGTATTTATGAGCTAAAGCATCTATGGAATGTACCTTATTTATAAGTTAGGATGTTTGGCAAATAAATGAAGTTATTACTATTAAAAAATAATAATAATAGAGCCAACGAAGCAAGGCTTTAGAGTAAGTGTATTTAATACTCTCACAGCTTATGAGGTAATATTGCTTCTATAATAAAATTAACCAAAGCAAAATAAGTCCGTCAGAGGAAGACAGATATCATAGATTTCACTCATATGTGGGATTTGAGAGATGCAACAGATGAACATAGAGGAAGGGAAGGAAAAATAAGATAAAAACACAGAGGGAGGCAATCCATAAGAGACTCTTAAATACAGAGAACAAACTGAGGGCTGTTGGAGGGGAGGTGGATGAGGGATGGGTTAAATGGGTGCTGGGCACTAAGGAGGGCACATGTTGGAATGAGCACTGGGTATCATATGTAAGAGATGAATCGCTGGGTTCTACTGAAGCCAAGACTACATTGTAAGCTAACTAACTTGAATTTAAAAAAAAATTGAGTTTTCTAATTTAAAAATAAAGGTAGGGAAAACAATGAAATATTTAGCAATAAATTTAGCAAACTAAAAGCAATTTTATATGCTAAAAACTACAAAACATTGGTAAGAAAAATTAAGATTCGAAATAAATAGAAAAATTCCATGCTCATGGATTGGAAAACTCAGTATTTTTAAGATAGCAATTCTCCCCTCATTGATCTATAGATTCAGTGAAAGTCTTAGCAAAATTCCAGAAAGAGCTTTTGCAGAAAATCCTTTCTGATTTTAAGACTTATTATGAAGTTAACAGTAATCAAGACAGTTACAATACTGGCATAGAAATAGATACATAGATCAATGGAATACATTGAGAGTGAAAAAATAAACCTTTATATTATTGGTCAATCGATTTTCAAAGTGCCAAGGCAATTCAATGAGAAAAGAGTCTTTTCAACAAATGATGCTAGGACATTTAAATACCCACATACAGAATGATTAATTTATACCCTTACCTCATACCATAGACAAAAAATCAACTCAAAAGGGATCCTAGATCTAAATATAAGAGCAGGACCAAATTTGGGGTCATGCATCCTACATATTCACACAAGGCCTTGTGCTTGGTTTAATGCCCTGCTTTCACTGTTATGAAATTCATGATGATTTTTGAACAAGGGTCCCCCCCCTACGCTCATTTTTCACTGGGTCCCACAGATTATATAGCATCCTGTGTACAAGAAAACATGATAAATAGATAGAAAATATTTGGAAAACAGTGTGGAGGTTCCTCAAAGAATTAAAAATAGAGCTCCCCTATAACCCTGGAATAGCACTACTAGGAATTTATCCAAGGGATACAGGAGTGCTGATGCATAGGGGCACATGTACCCCAATGTTTATAGCAGTGCTTCCAACAATAGCCAAATTACGGAAGGAGCCTAAATATCCATCAACTGATGAATGGATAAAGAAGATGTGGTCTATATATTCAATGGAATACTACTTGGCACTGAGAAAGAATGAAATCATGTCAGTTGCAGCAGTGTGGCTAGAACTGGAAGGTACTATGCTGAGTGAAATAAGTCAGTCAGAGAAGGACAGATATCGTGTGTTCTCATTCACATGTGGATCTTGAGAAACTTAACAGAAGACCATGGGGAAAGGAAGGGGAAAAAAACGGATCCAAACAGAGAAGGAGGGAGGCAAACCACAAGAGACTATTAAATACAGAGAACAAACTAAGGGTGGATGGGGGAGTGGGGGAAAGGGAAATTGGGTGATGGGCATTGAGTAGGGCATGTGTTGGGACAAGCACTGGGTGTTGTATGTAAGCCAATTTGACAATAAATTATAGTCATAAAAAATTTTTTTTAATCTACAATAAAAGTAAAAAAAAAGAAAATATATGTGATTTGGGGTTAGACAAAAAGGAAGCTACAACAACAAAAGCATGATCCATAAAAGAATAAACTGATAAATTGGAATTCATCAAAATTTAAATCCTTTGTTTCAAAAGACACCATTAAGAAAATAAAAAACTAGTCCTAGATTGTGAGAAAATATTAGCCAATCATATTTCTAATGAATGATTTGTATACAGATATGTAAAGAATTCTTACAACTCAATAATTAGACAACCCAATTAAAACCAATCTTTTAATTGGGTTGTCTAATTATTTTATTATATACATATATATAAATAAATATATATATATAATACATATATTATATATATAATATATATAATATGTATATAATATATATTATATATTATATATTATATATATAGAGAGAAGAATATATATATATTTTGAAGAAATAGCTATTAAAATAGTATATATATATTATATAAAATATAATATATATTATATATAATATATATAATATATTTTATATATATATTTTATATACATATTTATATTTTATATATATTTAATTTATATTTATATATATTTTTAATATATATTTATATATTTTTAATTATATATATTTATATATATAGCTATTAAAATAATATATATTTATATATATAATACAATATATATATTTAAAATATATATTATATTATATTATATATATTATATATATTTATAATATATATATTATATATATTATAACAAGATTATATAATATATATATCTTATATATATATAATTATATATATATATAGTATATATATAATTATATATATATATTGTATATATATAATTATATATATATAACAAGATATCCAACATCATTAGTCATTAGGGGAAAAGCAAATTAAAACCAAAATGAGATACCAGTGCATACTTACTGACTTGGCTATAATCAAAGACATAATTAGCAAGATTGTGGAAAAATGGGAACCCTTATACACTGCTCGTGGGAAAGCATAATGTTACCATATGACCCAATAATTCCCCTCCTAGATATCAACCTAGAAATGAAAACATGTTCACACAAATATGCAAATATTCATGGCAGCATTTCCATAATAGTCAAAAAATGGAAACATTCCAATTGTCCATTAACAGGTAAATGGATAAATAAAATGTGGTAGATCCATCCAGTATGTATTACTCAGCAATAACAAAGAATGAAATACTAATCATGCTACAACATGAATGAACTTCAAAATATTATGCTCAGTACAGGGCGCCTGGGTGGCTCAGTCGGTTGAGCATCCGACTTCGGCTCAGGTCATGATCTCGCCGCAGTCTGTGAGTTCGAGCCCCGCGTCGGGCTCTGTGCTGACAGCTCAGAGCCTGGAGCCTGCTTCGGATTCTGTGTCTCCCTCTCTCTCTGCCCCTCCCCTGCTCATGCTCTGTCTCTCTTTGTGTGTCAAAAATAAATAAACATAAAAAACATTTTTTAAAAATATGCTCAGTAGAAGCCAGATGTGCAAGACCACCTACTGTATGATTCCATCTATATGAAATATCCAGAAAAAGGAAATCTACAGAGACAGAAAGTAGATTAGTAGTGACCTGGGGCTGGGGGATAGGAACAGGGACTGACTACAAATGACAAAAAAACTGCAAACTTTGTGAGGTAATGAAATGCTCTAAATTTGGATTGTGCTGATGGCTGCAGAACTCTATAGATTTGCTAAAAGTAATTAAGTTGTACACTTAAACAGGTGAATTTTATAGTATGTAAATTATACCTCATTAAAACTGCTTTAAAAAATAAAGGTAGGCATATTAATAGCTGAATAGACTCAGTTGAAGAAAAGTTAATTAGATGTATTTTTTTCCTGGAATGTAAGAAAAAAGAAGATCTGGCAAGTGTGAAAAAAATAAGATATACTGCAAAATCTGATGTTTTGACATTCTGCCAGTGGGAATTTTAAAAGGAGAGGAGAAAGAATGAGGACACAAAATCAAATAAAAAGAGAGGGGAGGGGAATTTCAGAATGAAAGCTAGAACTCCTTTTTTAAGTTATTATTTAAATTCCAGTTAGTTAACATACATTAGTTTCAGGTATAGAATTTTGTTATTCAACACTTACATACAATACCTGGTAATCGTCAAAACAAGTGCCCTTCCCAATCCCCACCTCATATTTAACCAATCCCCCTGCCCACTTCCTCTCTGGTAACCACCAGTTACTCCGCCCATGTTTGTTTGTTTTGTTTCTAAAATTCCACATATGAGTAAAATCATATATTTGTCTTTCTCTGTGCATTATCAACAATAGCAAAACTATGGATAGAACCCCAAATGTCCATCAACTGATGAATGGATAAGGAAGATGTGGTTTATATATACAATAGAATATTAGTCATAAAAAAGAATGAAATCTTGCCATTTGCAATGACATGGATGGAGCTAGAGTATTATGCCAAATGAAATGAATCAGTCAGAGAAAGGTAGAACTTTATATTAAAAAGGCTCATCAAGTACAGAGAATGAATATTTAAAACACATACCTAGATGTATTATGGTGAAATCTAGAACATCAAGGATAACAAACAAACCATAATGGTTACAGAAAGTAAAAGCGACTTACCTACAAGAAATGAAAATTGGATGGAAGTTGGAATTTTCCCATGCAACACCGAATTCAGGAAGACAGTGAAGAAAAATGACCAAAATTTAAGTGAACTTTAATTTTAAACGTACACAAACATTCATTCACGTATCAAAGTAAAATGAACACATTTTCAGACTCAAAAATTTCACGGAGGGCATAGGAAGAGGGATGAGGAAAAGAAAATCGAGTTCCAGTTTTTAGCTTAAAAAAAGGTACTAAATAACTCCAGGCATTGGGAGAATAATAGAAGCCTAAGTATGTTTATTAAAAATTAAATTTCAACAACAAAAAAGGCAATACTTCCAAAGTATCGGGGGGAAATATGGAGCAAAGGAAATGCCACCAATTCAAAAGCAGGTAAGAAAGCAGGTAAGAAAGAAGAAGAGAACCAGAAGAAATTCTTGTAAATATTAATAACTAAGAGAGTAAGAATAAATATAAATATACTAGTGATCAAAATAAATGTTAATGGAATAAAGTGACACAAAATATGAGAATATATAGATTGGATAGGAAATAAAATTCAGCTATATATATTTTTTATTTATCTAAAATTGGCATATGATATTATATTCAGGTATACAACATAATAATTTGATATTTGTATACACTACAAAGTCACCACAATAAGCTTCATTACCACTCATCACCATGCAATTGGTCCCCTCACCCATTTTGTCCACCCCCACCCCCATCCTCTCTAAATAACCACAGATCTGTTCTCTGTACTTATGAAGGGTTTTTGTTGTTTCTTTGTTTTTTAGATTCTACATATAAGTGAAATCATATAGTATTTGTCTTTTTCTGACTTATTTCACTGAGCATAATACCCTCAAGGTCCAGCCACATTGTTACAAGTGCCAAGATTTTCTTCTTTTTTATACCTGAGGAGTATTCCATTGTGTAGTATTATATAGAGAGTAGTTATATCATATATAATGTTGCAATGAACATAGGATTGAATATATCTTTTCAAATTAGCATTTTTGTTTTCTTCAGATAAATACCCAGAAGTAGAATTGATGGGTCGTATATATGATAGCTCTATTTTTCATTTTTTGAGGAACATCCATACTGTTTTCCACACTGGCTGTACTAATTTATATTCTGATTAATTGTTCATGAAGTTTCCTTTTCTCCACATCCTCACCAACACTTGTTATTTCTTGTCTTTTTGGCAATAGCCGTTCTGACAGGTGTGAGGTGATATCTCATTGTGGTTTGGATTTGCATTTCTCTGCTGATTAGTAATGTTGGGCATATTTTCATAAGTCCATTGGTCATTTTTATTTCTTTTTTGAAAAAAAAAAACCTGTCTATTTAGAGCCTTTGCCCATTTTTAAATCAGACTTGGGTTTTTGCTATTGAGTTGTTTGAGTTCTTTATATATCTTATACATTAACTCCTTAGTGAACATATGATTTGCAAATATTTTCTCCCATTCAGTAGGCTGCCTTTTCATTGTTGATTGATGGTTTCTTTTGCTGTGCAGAAGCTTTTTAATTTAATGTATCCCATTTGTTTATTTTTGCTTTTGTTGCCTTTGCTTTTGAATCAAATGCAAAAATTCAACACCAAGACCAATGTCAAGGAGCTTATCACCTATGTTTTCTTCTAGGAATTTTCTGGTTTCAGGTCTTACATTCAAGTCTTTAATCCATTTGAGTTAATTTTTGTGTACGCTGTATTCTATTTATAAGGGACATAGAAAAAATAAAATGGCTCAAGAACACTGGAAATAAAGGGATTGGAAAAGACACATTAAACAAACACAAAGTAAAGAGTGCTCTGTAGCAAAACTAAAATCAAAAGCAAATGGAAGTTAGGTTGAAAAGCATTACAAAGAATGTAGAAGGTTATTTCATACTCATAAAATATACACTTCACCAGACTTCATGGTAAAAGTCATTATGTGTATGAAAATATCTTTAAAATATTGAGGGGACATGTTGTACAGCTATGTAGTGCCAGAGCTAGGGTTTGGAACACCTCTCCCCAAATTTCCTACCCACTCCCTCAGCTCCTACCCTCCATCCTGGCTGGCCTTAGATAGCACAATATTAATCACTACATTATATTACCCTTCAAACATGAAAAACCTGCAAAATCACATGCATTAGGCCACAAGAAAAATAACAACAGATTCTGAAATGGAAAACAATCTTAAGGAACACATTTTCTAAACACATGTCATAGATCAGAACAAACAACCAGGACAAAGGAACTCCTTCAATATTATCCACTGGGAAGATTTTAAAACTCTTTCCAAACAGTCCTTAGTTGAAAGAGAAAATCAGGATAGAAATTACAGATGAGTAAGAAATAAATTCTAATGAAAACATATAAAGCCACAAACATATAAGAACCACCGATATACCCAAAGTAGCAAAGAGATAAACATTCATGGCCTAAGAAACATTTTTTTAGAAAACAAGAGACACTGAAAAGTAAACTAAGTTTTAAATTTTTTTAAATGTTGATTTATTTTTGAGAGAGAGAGACAGAGTGTGAGCGGAGGAGGGACAGAGAGAGAGAGGGAGACACAGAATCCAAAGCAGGCTCCAGGCTCTGAGCTGTCAGAACAGAGCCCGACACGGGGCTCGGAGTCACGAACCCACGAACCGTGAGATCATGACCTGAAGTCAGACACCCAACCGACTGAGCCACCCAGGCGCCCCAATAAACTAAGTTTTAAATCAAAGTATTAAGAAAAGAGATCAAGGAAATTCCACCCCCCAAGGAAATTGAAGACAAAAATGAGGAAAGAAAAAAAATATATGAAAATAAAGAAAAGCAGAATTTAATTAAATCTCAAACAAAAAAAATAAGAGTAATGGATCAATACAACCAAAAGATGATTCCTTGAAGAGAACAACAAAATGGAAAATTTGATCAAGAGAATGAAAGACGGGTGGCTGGGTGGCTCACTCGGTTAAGCGACTGACCTCAGTTCAGGTCATGACCTCACAGTTGGTGAATTCAAGCCCCACTTTGGGACCTATGCTGACAGCTCAGAGCCTGGAGCCTGCTTCAGATTCTGTGTCTCCCTCTCTTTGCCCCTCCCTGACTCATTCTCTCTCTCTCTCTCTCTCTCTCTCTCTCTCTCTCTCAAATATAAATAAACATTAAAAAAAAGAGAGACCAAAAGAAAAGACATAAATGAACAATGCTAGGAATGAGGAAAAGGATGTGTCTGCAGTTAAGGAAAAGATTAAAACTTTACAAAAGAAATCTTTATATATTAAAACTTTACAAAAGAAATCCCTGTATATTAAAACTTTACAAAAGAAATCCTTGTATAATTTTCTACCAATAAATATGACAACCTAGAAAAAAAAGCTTACTTTTTAGGACAATATGAATCATCAAAACTGACAGTCAACATGAGAACTAAATAGAATTAAAAGTGATAGAATAAATGTATAATGTACTTTGAGACCTACCCTATCCCTGCTTTCTCCCCACACCTACACACACAAATATCAGTTTCAGAGGCACCTGGATGGCTCATTCAGTTAAGTATCTGACTCTTGATTTCTGCTCAGGTCATGATCCCACAGTTGTGAACAGAGTCCTATGTCAGGCTTTGCTCTGGGTGTGGAGTCTGCTTAAGATTCTCCCTCTCTCCTTCTCCCTCGGCCCCTCCCCTGCTCACTCTCTCTCTCTCAAAAAATAAAAACAGTAACAAATATCAGTTTCAAACAGTTTTATGGACAATTTCCAGCAATCCTTCACAAAACAGAAAATGTCCATATTAAACAAACCATTTCAATATATTTTTTTAAATTTCAAATCACCCCAAATCATCAATAGACTACTATATTTCTTCTATAAATGCCAGATAAATACAAAGTAAATGAAAATCCTCAATAATTAGCAAACCAGGGGCGCCTGGGTGGCTCAGTCGGTTAGGCGGCCGACTTCGGCTCAGGTCACGATCTCGCGGTCCATGAGTTCGAGCCCCGCGTCGGGCTCTGTGCTGGCAGCTCAGAGCCTGGAGCCTGTTTCAGATTCTGTGTCTCCCTCTCTCTCTGCCCCTCCCCTGTTCATGCTCTGTCTCTCTCTGTCTCAAAAATGAATAAACGTTAAAAAAAAAAAATTAAAAAAAAAAAAATAATTAGCAAACCAAATTCAACAATACATTAAAAGATAATACACCATGTTCAAGTGGAATTTATTCCAAGGATACAAGGGTGGTTCAATATCAGGAAATTGATCTACATGATACACACATTAATAAAATAAAGGATACAGGTTATATGATCATGTCAACAGATGCAGAAAAAGTATTAGACAAAACTCAACATCCATTTATGATAAAAATTCTCAACAAAGTAGGTTTAGAGTGAACACATCTCAGCATAATAAAGGGCATAAATGACAAACCCACAGCTAACATCATGCCCAATAGGGAAAAGTTAAAAGTGTTTCCTCTAAGATCATGAACAGGACAAGGATGCCCTCCATCTTGCCACTTGTATTCAACACAGTACTGGAAGTCCTAGCTATAGCAATCAGACAAGAAAAAGAAATAAAAGGCATCCAAATCAGTAAAGAAGATGTAAAACACTCACTGTTTGCAGATGACATGATACTATATGTGAAAAAAAACTAAAAACCACCAAAAACACTATTAAATCTAATAAATACATTCAGTAAATTTTCAGGATACAAAATTAATATACAGAAATCTGTTGCATTTTCTCTACACTAATAATGAACTAACAGAAAGAGAAATTAAGAAAACAACCCCATATACAATTGCATCAAAAATAATAAAATACTCAGGAATAAACTTAACCAAGGAGGTGAAAGAACAGTACTCTGAAAACTATAAGATATTGATGAAAGAAATTGATGATGACACAAATAAATATACTATGGTCATGGATTGGAAGAATTAATGTTAAAATTTCCATGCTACCCAAAGCAATATACAGATTCAATGTAATTTTTATTAAAATACCAACAACATTTTTTTCACAGAACTAGAACAAATAACCCAAAAATTTGTATGGAACCACAAAGGATCCCACGTATCCTTGTTTTGAGAAGGAAAAACAAAGCTGAAGGCATCACAATCCCAGATTTCATGATATACTACAAAGCTATGATAATCAAAACATTATGGTACTGGCACAAAAATAGACACAAAAATTGATGGAACAGAATAGAGAGCTTGAAAATAAACCCACACTTATACAGTTAAGTAAACTATGACAAAGGAGGCAAGGATAAGGGGAAAAGACAGTCTCTTCAATAAATGGTGCTGGGAAAACCGGACAGCTACGTGCAAAAGAATGACACTGGATTGCTATCTTACACCATACACAAAAATAAACCCCAAATGGCTTTAAGACCTAAATGTAAGACCTAAAACCATAAGACTCCTGAAAGAAAACATAGGTAGTAACCTCTTGGACATAGGTAGTAAACTCTTAGCAATGTATTTTTTTGGATCTCTTTAGGCAAGGGCAACAAAAGCAAAACTAAACAGCTGGGACTACATCAAACTAAAAAGGTTTTGCACAGTGAAAGACACCATTAACAAAATAAAAAGTCAGCCTACTAAAGGGGAGAAGATATTTGCAAATGATATATTCCATAAGGGGTTAGTATCCAAAACACATAAAGAACTCTTACAACTCAACATCAAAAAAGCCCCAACAATCCAATTAAAAAAATGGACAGAGGACCTGAATGGACATTTTTTCGAAGAGGACATAAAGACGGCAAACAGACATAGGAAAAGATGCTCAACATCACTCATCATTAAGGAAGAGCAAACTACAATGGGATATCACCTCACATCTGTCAGAATGGCTGGAATCAAAAAGACAAATAACAAGTGTTGGCAAGGATGTGGAGAAAAAAAAAAAAACCAACTTGTACCCTGTTGGTGGGAATGCAAACCGGTGCAGCCATTATGTAAAAGCAGTATGGAGGTTCCTCAAAAAATTAAAAATAGACATACCATATGATCCAGCAGTCTACTTCTGGGTATTTATCTGAACAAAATGAAAACAGTAATTCAAAAAGATACATGCACCCTAGGTTCATTGAAGTACTCTTTATGATCGCCAAGATGGAGAAGCAACCTGTTTCCATCAATAGATGAATGATTAAGGAACATGTGGTGTGCGTGCGTGTGTGCGCGTGTGTGTGTGTGTGTAATATTACTCAGCCATAAAAAAAGAAGGAAATCTTGTCATTTGCAATGGCGGGTGACTTAGAAGGTATTATGTTAAGTAAAACAAGTCAGAGAAAGACAAATACTAAATGATTTCATTTATGTGTGGAATCTAAAAAATAAATGAATAAACAAAACAAAACAGAAACAGACTCATACATACAGGGAACAAAATGATGACTGCCAGAGAGGAGGTAAGTAGGGGAATGGGCAAAACAGGTGAAGGGGATTAAGAGGTACAAACTTCCAGTTATAAAATAAGTAAATCAAGGGATGTAAAGTACAGCACAGGGAATAGAGCCAGTAATATTATAATAATTTTGTTTGGTGACAGATGGTAACTAAACTTACTGTGGTGATCATTTCATAATGTATACACATGTTGAATCACTCTGTTGTACACCTGAAACTAATATAACATTGTATGTCAACTATCCTTTGATTAAAACAAAAAACAAACCCCAATTAACAAAAACCAAAAGACATCAACTCACAAACTCAAGGTCTGGAAACCCCAAAAGGATAAACGCAAAACAAAAACAAAAAATTAAAAAAAAAATTTTTAAACGAAACTAGACTCATTACAGTATACATTCTAAGAGAAAAATCTTAAAAGCATTCAGAGAAAAACTTCGTGAGTCACAACCAAACGTCAAGCAATAAACTTTGAAAACTGCCAGTTAATCAACCAATCAATCAATGACTGGAAGTTCCTGGTGTGGTGCAGGATTCAAAAACTCCAATCTTCCCCAACTCACACAAGCCATACAGATTTCTGTTGGAAAGACCGTAAAAGTTGAGAAAAGCATCTAAGAATGTTACTGAAGACATGAAACTATGTATGGTGAGGCTTCACCAGGAGGAAGTAAAGTGAAAGAAGAGACCAGAGAGGCAGGCAAGCAGAGAGCCACTTTTGACTTAGGGGCATTTGCTGATCCTAGAGAATCAGAACCTCAGGTCTGACAGCTTTAAGGGGAGAGAGGGACAGAAATGAAGTCTAGAGTCCATACAAGATGGAGGGTCCAGGGGTGCCTGGATGGCTCAGTGGGTTAAGCGTAAGATTCTTGGTTTTGGCTTTGATCATGATCTCACAGCTCACGAGTTCAAGCCCCGCAACAGGCTCTGAGCTGACAATGTGGAGCCTGCTTGGGATTCTCTGTCTCTGCCTCTCTCTCTGCTCTTCCCCGCTCACTCTCTGTTTCTCTCTCTCAAAAACAAACAAACAAACAAACAAACAAACAAACAAACAAAAAGATGGAGGGTCCAGCGGGAGTCCCAGCTACCACCACCACATCTTCCCAGTGAGAATTCCATGAAGGGGGCAGCTGTAGCCTGGAATAATGGCACTCCCAGAGAACCACCTGGCTTCACCCAGGTGCTCTCAGACGCTGACCCATGTTCAAGAGTTTTCAGAGACACCTGGGTTTGGCAAACAGAAACCCTTTCCAAACCTTCATTGCAGTCCTTGATTTACCTACAAATAATTTCCCCAGTACAATGCTAATACACAAAAACACCCAGCAAAATGATCTTTGTAATCAGAAGAAAATTTACCCCTTTGTGGAAAGGGGAAAATGGTAACTTTACAATGGAGGAGCCTGGCAAATGCCACCCTAATTAAATAATCAAGGTCAACTTCCCTGGTGGTAAGTCAGGTTGGCTATATCCCCAGATATGATGTGATGAGAAGGGCACTTCACTTCTGTGGTATTCTCTCAAAAAACCCTCAACCTCAGTCTAATCATGAGAAAAACATAAAGATGAACAAAAATTTAAAAATGGTCTACAAGATGGGGCACCTGGGTGGCTCAGTCAGTTAAGCGGCCGACTTAGGCTCAGGTCATGATCTCGCAGTCTGTGAGCTCGAGCCCCGCATCAGGCTCTGTGCTGACAGCTCGGAGCCTGGAGCCTGTTTCGGATTCTGTGT
The DNA here is from genome assembly GCF_024362965.1 of Panthera pardus. NCBI lineage: Eukaryota > Metazoa > Chordata > Mammalia > Carnivora > Felidae > Panthera > Panthera pardus. The sequence goes on from NW_026526655.1 coordinate 9,113,490, forward strand.
CTCTCTCTCTTTGACCCTCCCCCGTTCATGCTCTGTCTCTCTCTGTCTCAAAAATAAACAAACATTAAAAAAAATTTTTAAATGGTCTACAAAAAATAAAAATAAAAAAAGAACTAAAAAAATGCCCAAAACCCAGAAAACTAAAATAACTAACCAAATAAGAACAAAAACAAAACAAAAAGAAAAAAAAAACAGCCTACAAAATGCCTGACCAGTAGTACTCTTCAAACTATTAAGATCATGAAAAACAAAGCGAGACTGAGAACTTGTCACAGACCAGATGGAATAAGTGACAGGCTGGCTAGATTAAATGTGGAGCCCTGGACTGGATCCTAAAAACAGAATATGTGCGTTGATGGAAAATCTGTTGAAACTGAAAACAAGTCCGGGGTTTAATTCACGCTGACATTACCAATATTGGTTTTTCATTTTTGAAAAACGTAACCAGAGTCACGTAAGAGGATAATGTCGCAGGAAATAAGCCTGGGTGTGCAGAATACGGAAACTTCTGTACTGCCTTTGCGACTTTTCTGTAAGCATAAAATTATGCCAAAATTAAAAGTTTATTTAAAAAAATTGTGAGAACCAGCAGAAACAACAGAAAACAGGGCTACAAACACCTCCTATGTTGAAAATATCAGATGCCAATATAAAACATCTCTAATCTAAGTATTTTATAAAGTCTTTTCATAAAAGAAACCTACAGCAAACATCATCCATAACTGTGCAGTGATAAAAACTTTCCCTTTGAAATTAGGATCAAGATGGAATCATTACCATCAGTACTTGTATTTGTCATGTACAAAGTACCTAGCACACACAGTAAGGCAAGAAAAAGGAGTAATACGTAGAAGGATTAGATCAGAAGAAGAACTGTCATTGTGTTTACATTATGTAAAACCACATATATACACACACACACACACACATATATATATATGTCATTAGAATTCAAAAGAGTTTGGCAAAGTTTTCATTTATTTTTGTATCTTTGTTACAAGCAGCTAGACAGCCTATTTTAAATTATGTAGATTTGATATAAAGATATCAAGTATCTATGAATAAATCTAGCAGAATTCTAGCAGAATCTCTATAGAGAGAAATATAATTTTTATCAGAAAATCTAGTTCAATTAGTAATACGCATATACCACAGTAATGAGATGGAAGACACAATATTGTAAAGGTATCAATCCTCTGCAAACTGATCTATAGATTCAACGCGATCTAAATGAATTCCTGGCAAGATATTGACAAGCCAATTTGGAGACGCAAAGGGCCAAGCCACTTTGGAAGAAAGGAAGGTAAGAAGATTTACTGCCACAGATATCAAAAGTTCATCTGAAGTCGTGGTCACAATGACAACGTGGTGCGTGGGGAGTAAGAAAAGGCTCGTGCAGGCCAATGCTGGAAGAGAGAGCCCTTGAAATGGGCCCTGCATACAAGACCACTGAGTAGTGAAGACAGTGGTGTTGGCAGATCAGCAGGGGAAAAGGATAGTGTAACTCATAAAAGTTTCCTCAGGAAAAAAAAAATTTTGATAAGAATCAAATTAGAGCCTTTCAACCGTAGATCAGATGGGAAGCAATTCAGTCTCAGATAAGATGAGACATTTGGGGGGAAAAAACATTCACCGAGATCAAGTCTGTGTATAGCAGAGGTTGGGGGGGGGGGGGTCCATCACGAGTGACATAGGCTATAAAACCACCACAGGCCTGGGAGAAAGCAAGTAAAAACAGCACTGAAACCAAACTGCTGACAGAATCAACCTGGAAGAACAACCCAGGGGATGAAGAAAAAAATCCCCAAAGCACTTACAATCATCCAAAAGCCTCAATCGATCAAGCAAGAGCCTGAAGATGGGATGGTGTGTGTGTGTGTGTATATATATATATACAAACCAAAAAACAAAATGTAGCTTACAGTGGAGCCTGCAGAGATCTAGAGACAAATTCAGATCCCTCATCTGTCCCCCCTCCAAAAAAAAAAAAAAACCACAACCAACTTTACAAAAAATAGAAATAACAAGAAATGAAAAAGCTACTTAAAAAATAATTGTTGTGGAAGAAAAGTTTGAGACCACCATTCTGAGCAGAAAGTTAAAAAGTGAAAGAGGTGAAAATTTAGGGGGCAGATAAAAGCTGTGAAGGCTAGCATTGCTTCAGTGGAAGAATCACTTTGCCCCCAAATTGAAAAAGGAAACGTTTTGGAGATGTGAGAGAAGAAACTTCCTGTGCAATGAAGACAGAGTTGAATCTGCCGTCTTAAGAACACAAGAACTGTGGTTAAAGAGTGGAATTCAGGGGCGCCTGGGTGGCGCAGTCGGTTAAGCGTCCGACTTCAGCCAGGTCACGATCTCGCGGTCCGTGAGTTCGAGCCCCGCGTCAGGCTCTGGGCTGATGGCTCGGAGCCTGGAGCCTGTTTCCGATTCTGTGTCTCCCTCTCTCTCTGCCCCTCCCCCGTTCATGCTCTGTCTCTCTCTGTCCCAAAAATAAATTTAAAAAAAAAAAAAAAAAAAAAAAAAAAAAGAGTGGAATTCATCAGTAATTTTTGGTTCACTTTAATTATTTATAACAACGAGGGTGCATCTAGCTCATAAAATCAATACTATAATAAGTCTATATTGTACATTGTCAGCTTTAACAAGATAAAGTCACCATAAACAGAGTTCAAAGACAAGGAGAGTATATACCTTTCAGAATATTTAGCAAACTCTCCCTTTTCATCAAAGAAAGGACAGTCATGTCAACGGAATAACATCGGCCATAAATAAAGCAGCAATTCACAAAAGAGGCAGATGGCCAATAAACATGAAAAACTGTCCAACCTCCCCCTGTAATTGGGAAAATGCACATTAAAAGAAGGTGCAGCTCCTTATCCAGCACCTTTGCAAAGGTTGGGCATGGGGAGATGGTTTATCTCATTTGATGTTGTTAAGAGAACATATCGGGTCAGCTACTTAGAAAGGCAATTTGGCAGGATCTATAGACAAGTAAATATTAGTAACCTCTGCCTCCACGATTCCACGTTTTGGGTTGTTGACACAAGACAGATACTCATAAGCGTGCAAAAATATAAGGAAATAGATTATTCTTATCATAGCTTGTTGGTAAAGTGAACAATCAAATATGACCTAAATTGTCCATCAATGGGGAGTGGGGGAGGATTTAAAAATTATGGCATATCGATTCTATGGGATAGCAATGGCTATTACAATAGCTCTTAAAAAGAATGAAGTATGGAGCACCTGGGTGGCTCAGTCGGTTGGGCATCCGACTTCAGCTCAGGTCATGATCTCACAGTCCAGGAGTTCGAGCCCTGTGCGGACAGCTCAGAGCCTGGAGCCTGCTTCGGATTCTGTGTCTCCCTCTCTCTCTGCCCCTCCCCTGCTCATGCTCTCTCTCTTTCTGTCTCAAAAATAAATTAAAAAAAAAAAAAACATTTTTAAAAAAGAATGAAGTAGATCTATATGATTATTAAGGTGATCTCTAGGATCTTCACTCTTAAAATAAGAGAAAATGAAAAATGCAAAACAGCATATACAATATAATCCCATTTATTAAAAACACAAAGCACAGAGTGCATATATAGGAAAATAAGCTATACATGGAAATACGTAGAAAACGATCTGAAAGGCTGTGCCTGAAACACTTAATAGGACACAGATTAGAAGCTGCATTGGGGTAGGCAGTAAACAGGAATTTTTCCCTCTACATACCTTCATTTGGCGTAAAATTTTATGAACAAGAATGTATAATGTATTCCTTTTGTATTAAACAATACATTAACTAAAAATATTAAGTAATATCATTTCTGACGCAATGCTAGAGAGTAAGATAGGATTTCTACCTCCCTCCTCACCACCTTTTTCTTTTTCTTTTTGTTTGTTTGTCCGAGGCATAACCCATTCCAGAACAGAAAATCAAAGTAAAGACAAAAATACTGAGCCTGCACTACTCTTTGGCGGTCTGGGCCTTTCTCTTCCCTTTTACTTCCTTTGGTCATGATGATGAGGAAGAAACCCCCCCAGCCAGAGACAGGAATGGCGCAGGCGCTGACAGAAGCCTGTTCACAGGACAGGTGTGAGACCGTAGCACCCAGTGTTTGAACCTGTCAGATGTTTCCCCTGAACTTTATGTTTTCTCAACTGCCTTCTTTGAAATGGCTCGTGAAAGTAGGGGACGCCTGAGGGAAACGAGAAAGTTCAGAGGTCATGAACAAAAAACAAATCCCTGTCCTAAAACCCTGGGACTTCAGACGGGCCTCTGTCTGAGCAGCATGACAAAACAGGAAAGCCATGTGTGCAGATGAAAACCTGATTTCCTCATTGCCTAGTCCTCTACTTTATTTACGTTGCTAGTGAGCTTTCTTGGAAACTAGGTAAAGTAGAGATTTAGGTTAGTGTCTTTAGAAGGACACCGGAGCAAACAGGCCATGGCCAGAGAGAGAGGTTCAAAGGGAGGGAGATGAAGACTAACCTGGTGCTGAGGTCGCTGCCCCCATCAGCCATCTTTCCACTCTGGGCCCCGCCTGGGCCCCGCCTGGGCCTCAAGTGTGGCCTCCGAACCCTCCAGTTGGTGTGGCCTGGGTCAGGGTAGCTGCTGAGCCCAGAGCAGGAAGTTTGTGAATTGACTCACGCAGAGGCAGCTCCGCCCAAATGGGGAAAAGGGAAGTGAAAGTATCTCTCAGCTGCTGGGCAGACAGACTTGTGGCAGCAGGAACAAAGGAGTGACAGTCAGGGCCTGGAGGAGCAGGGCCAGCCCCCCGGGGGGGGCACTTCGGTGTGCAAAGACACAGAAATATCTATGTGTCCATAAGTGTTTCTGTCCTTCTATCTAAGGTCCCCGAGGGTAATAGGGGTGGGGAGAGGGGAGCTGTGTGTTTGTCACCTTCCCCTCGCCAACGAGGCTGTGGGGGGACAGAGGGAGAGACAGAAACTTAAAATCTCCCTTCCTGCGGGAGAGCCTGGACCCCGACCAGGTAAGGTCCCAGCATGGGAACACAGGGCTGGAGAGAGCACAAATGCTCAGCATCATAAACCCGGGGGAATGTGCTTAGTGTTCCTGGAACTCAGTCAGACGTCAGGGAGAAATCAGCAAGGCTGCAGCCAAGGTGATGACGGTGGCTAATATCTCAGGTGCAAAGGTTTAAGGTGCCCCCAACTTCTGAATTGCATCCAGGGAGAAGGAGACACGTGGAGAGAAGTCGCTGGAATGCTGACCGGCACAGGCTTCCCTTGGATGCAGATGGAGATTGGAACCGAGATGATCTGGAAGCAAATACATGGGCAGGCGAGCCCCGCTGGGAGGGTGACCCTCTGCCTCCGACTCCTGTCTGTTCACAGATTTCTCATTCGGATTTGGAGTCATCATTCCACAAAGCATGAGACTTAATTCCATTTGAAACTGCAGGGGAAAGAGGTTTCTACCCTCTTTCCGTGGATGTTCTGTCTTCCCCGCAGAGGGGTGAACATCAGCCTGCTGGGGATTCCGGGATGCTTCTAAGGACGTCTTTAACCATGAGCAGGGTCTCTGTGTGCACCAGGTGCTGTACGCGTGTGGGTCTCGTCCCCTCTCCCTCTCTCACTCACTCTCAGGGGTACAAGGACTAGGAAGTTGAGCTACTGTTGGGCACAACTGTCCTCTGCTTCTTGCCTCCATAGGACACGTGGCCCAGACAAGGCCTGACACAGACGACACGACTTTTCTAGCGTCCCCTGTCTCTGTCCCTGGGCAGCAGGCTGACCCAGGCGACCACTGTGCCGGGTGTTGGCGTAAACGTGCCAGCTTTTCTGTGGCTCCGCTTAGGGTCGCTGAGATGAGCACTTTGAATAGAGGCCACCGAGCAGCTAGCCAGTGGGGTAGGGAGATCCACAGGTGGCCCTCGTGGGGCTCACAGTGACACCTGGGGCTGGTCCTGGCCTGGAAGGAGGGAAGGGGCTGCCCCCGTGGGGCTGGGGGGGGGGGGGGCTGGACACGCATCACCTTTGTAAGAGCAGCAGTGGTTCCTGAGGAATCTGGAGGCCTCTGTAAGGAAAGCAAAGTTTCTGTGATCCAGAAGAAGCCAGACCCGCCAGGTTAGGATACGGACAGGACCAGCTTGAGGAGCAGATTTCACTCCTGAAAACCCTCCTGGACTCATTCGAAGGAAACAAGGAAGCGCCTGGGCACTTTCTGCAGCTTCAAGGAACACTGACACCAGGGCCACCGTCACTGTTCCGGAAGTAGCCCAAGTGCTCGACCTGGAGGCCTGGACAGCCGGAGAAGCCACACTGAGGAGGAACCACAGGGCAAAGAAGCCACCAGGGGGACGGGCTCAGTAAGTGTCAGTCACCAGGAGCAGATTCTGTTCAGACTTTGAAGGTGGGTCCAATCTGGGAGACCCCTGTGGGGACCAGAGGTTTGTCACTGGGAGCTCAAGGTGGGGAAGAAGGGGTAGAAGGTCAGGAAGAAGGGGCAGCAGCAGGGGCAGTGGCTGCTGGGGCAAGGGGCTCAACACCCTTGGTACCTCTGTGTATGTAGAAATGGGGGGGTGAGCTGGTGCCTGGGACCTATGGCCCTACTCCAATGTCCCTGGAAGGGACATCCATCAGCGGGAGTCACCCCTGCCCCTCCCTGCTTTCTGGGGTGACTCTCTGGTGGAAGGGGTGAGTCTGCTCCTTGTTGGGTCTCCCCGGGCTTATCATGCCTGGAGAGGCCAGAGCTCTGTTGGCTTTTCCAAAGTCAAGTGCACAGGGACAGGAGCTTGGGGGGCTGTGGGAGGTTGGGGGTGTGTATGATTGATTGGAGCAGCCTGAGGCTGAATATGTGTGGATAAGCTCAATTTGGGGGTTTGGTTTTAGGGACCCCTTTTTTGCTACACACTAAGCCGCCACCCCCAGGGTAGCTTTTATCAGGATGAAAGCTGGTATTGTGAACCCCGTCTGCTTCACTTTTGTATCTATCTGTTGGTTTGGAACGCAGGTGAGGGAAAAGGACGCACTTTGGAGGGACCCACTAACACCCTAAATTTGGGTCCAGCATATGGGCATACATCTCTTTCCATGAATTCTTGTCTACCTGTGCCCGGGATGGGTAGAGAGGCTGGTAGTCCTACCCCCTTGCAATTGCATGGTCACGATACGGTTATCACATGTGGGTTCGGTGGGCATTTGGTGACAGTATTACAGTTTTGAGGGACCAGGGTGGGTGGTGCCCCTTCTCCTTCTAAGCAGAATCTCAGCGACCGGGCAGGCGTTGGTTGACCCGTGGACTCCTGAAGCTGCAAAGTTGGTACAAAGCCAGAGGGATTGCTGGGGGTGGAAATGTGAGGATTTCTATAGGGAAGAGAGTAAATCCTTGAAGGAGGGGCTGGGAAGAGGCATCGGGGCAGGGAAGGAAATGGTTAAGGGGTGAGTGGAGGGAGGGAGAGAACCATTGGGCAATTTGGGAAAATCCATCCGGGCCACTTTCTGGAGGTCTGCACTCCCCTCTGGTGGTCACGCTTGGTATCACAGCCTCCTGAGAACTGGCTTCTGTTGCCGGTTCAGAGAAACTGAAACCGAAAATCCCTCTGGGAACTATCGAAACCCCTGGAAATTAGTCGTAGCAGCTCCATCATTTCTTCCCAAATAAAGGCTAACTAATTTAAGGATGGGATTCTGAGATCATTTTGATATTTGGCAGTTCAAACACACACAAACAAGCTTATAGCCTGGACGGAGAGGTCTAGGGCACATCTGCTTACCATTATCTGGAGGTGAAGGGAAGGGAGCCTGTCTTACCAACAGGAGCTCTTGTTAGAGATTGTTGTGGTTGGGGAGACCTTGGGCATTCCCGGAGCACCTGTGCCCAGGGCTGAGAAAGTCCTGCACAAAGGATAAGGTTGTCCTTCTCAGACCGTCAGCTCTAACAGTCCTGGCCCAGGAGAAACCCAAATAGAGTCTAATGAGCTCTCCCCTGGATCAAGTCCTATGCTTTTTCCCTGCCTGGGGCATGTGCTTCCTCACATGTACAAGTACTGTGCCCATGAAACGGGCTGGCATCCTGGCGGGTCCAGGGTCCAGCACTAGTACACAAGGACCACGTGGCTCCGGCCAAGTCCTAAAGTGGTCCCGGGAACACATCGGCGTGGCCCTGAAGCTCCACCAGCCTCTGCTGGGCATCGTATGTCTCACCTTAGAATGAGGTTTGCGGGTGGGTTGCAAAGCTGCACAGTTTTTCAGGACCAGGTGGCCACCAGGGTCTCCAGGTACAATGGTTTATAGGCAAGACCACAACCAGCATAGTCGCACTGATTTCTCAAGACAATGACACTGAAGCTGAAAACATACCTCTCTCATTGGACTCTGGTTCGTTGTCCTGGGGCATAAAGGGTATACAGGGAAAGTTCCCGGGAGATCGGATGCCATTTCTGCAGCTTCCTCCACCATTTGAGAATGGCCAGTGTCAGTCTACAAGGTGACACCCTCCCCTCCATAGAGAAAGGAGACCTCTCTGCCCTTTCATCAATATGGGGGCCCCATAGGCATTCCACCAAAAGCCTATGGGACCCCCTCCCCTGAATTATTCTAGGGAGCAGGGGTGGGGGTGAGTGGGGCGGGGAGGGGACTTCAGCCTCCTAAATGTGGAGCCATGGTGAGTGAGGGGCTCAGATATATATCCAAGAGCCTGGATTGTGTCCTCACTGCACAGCGTGCTTGAACAGGTTGGGCCTGGATTTCCCACTTGCCATCAGACAAAGGTACAACGTAGGAAACCAGGGCCCGTCTGTATTTCCTGAACAGACACAAAGTAAAGACATCAGCTCCTCCTGTAGGGCACTTCAGGCCACAGGCAGTGACACAAGAGTTTGCAAAACTTCTAAGAGCAGGCATGTGCAAAGGCATACAGAGTGCATATGCCATGGGCTCTATCACTATTCCCAGGGACCCCGAGGAGAGGTCACAGACACCAGACAAGCCAGGGGCCATGTCATTTAAAAAAAATTTTCATGTTTATTTATTTTTGAGAGAGACAGACAGACAGAGCATGAGCAGGGGAGGGGCAGAGAGAGGGGGAGGCACAGTATCCGAAGCAGGCTCCAGGCTCTGAGCTGTCAGCACAGGGCCCAATGCGGGGCTCGAACCCACGAACCACAAGACAATGACCTGAACCAAAGTCGGCTGCTTAACCGACTGAGCCACCCAGGTGCCCCAGGCCATGTCATTTTATAGCTAAGACTTGTGCTCCTGAGATCTCAAGGCTGGGGTCCTGCCTCTCCCACCCCCCTCCCCCATCCAGACACAGACAGCTGTAGATGGGCCGTTGGAGGTGGTGGGATGGAACATGGTCCTCCCTACCTCCCCAGCAGCTCTGCCAGAATGCGGTGGAAGATGTAAGACAAGTGTCTCAGCTCCCTGAACGCTCCCCACTCTTGTTTCCAGTAAAGATGTAGGTGAGATTACCACGATGGGGATCCAGAATGCATTGTTGGGTATGAACCAGTGTAGACTCTTTCCATCCCCCACACCATGGGTTCCGGGGGCAAACCTGAGTGAAGATTGGTGGGGGAGAAAAGTCCCAGACTTGATGGCATGTAGGAATCAGTGGTTTCAGGTCAGATGAAAACAATCTCAGGCCTATCGGTCCGAGTAGCAGTACCAGCTGAAGGTTTGATAAGTATCTGATGGATATGGTTCCGCACAACCTCCTGTGTCCAGGCTGGGTCTAGATTTACTAAACGGGCTGCTGGCTGGCACCTCTCGCTGGGATCAGAATGTGCTCAGCTCGTCTTAGCAGGCCACTCACGTGGCCAGGCTCAGACTGCACACCCTGCCTCCTCTTTGGGCACAGCTCAGACTAGTTCAGACTGGTTTCACTCAGTCCCGGGCACCAACCAGTGGTTTGGGGAGGGTCTAGACACAGAAATTTGGGGTTCCTCTCTGTGACTTTCTCTTTTCCAGCCTTTCCCCCTCACCACCCAGAAAACTTAGTGGCCCTGGGCTTCTTCCCTGGCTTTGCTAACCAGAGGGAAGGTGTGAACTTTCTACCAAAGTTTTGCCCTCCCCTCCTCCATGCAAGACTGGCCTGGCTACTCTCAGGGCCCCGTGCTAATAAACAGTAAACATCTCGTATTGGCTGTTTCCTCTCGAGTTTCGAATTCCCTCCAAAGTCGGTCTGCTTTGGCTTACTTTTCAGTTGTTTTTTAGATGTTGTCCAGAGCGTCTAGCAGTTTTCTAGAAGAGACTGGTTGGTTAGGAGCTCTCGCCCTTGGTCCTAAGCAGTAGACCAGTCCTGCCCACCCCCGGGGCCCAGCCCTGCTTCTGGGGACATCAGTGGTTTCAGTGCCCGCTAAGCCTCCTGCTCACCCTAGGGGACAAGATCCTATGCTCAGTACATCGAACAGAAAGCACCCCTCTGTCAGGTAAGGCACAGTCAGATCTATGCAATCGTGCACTTCTGTGCCTGCGGGAACACGAATGCTCACCCACTTAGGGCGGGCTTGTTCACTAAACAAAATGACAGAGCAAACGATGTGCCTGGGAGGACAAACATGGATTATTCTAGAATTTCAGTTGGAGTTAATACTTACAAACCTATACAGATAAGGCCTACAACTTGTTGCCCAGAAGCCCAAGACTCTTTTTCCTTTGTTAAAAGAGGAGACGGAGCCATCTGTATCGAGCCTGGTTTTTGTTTCAAAGGTCTTACTTTTATGCAGCCCTGTCTTTCCAAGGAATCGGGTCCACAGCCCGCCCTCTGCCTCCCTCCCGCACAAACTCCCCATGCACAAACTAGGGAAGGAAGAACCCCTGACTGGGTGTGTGTGAGTGAGCGTTTGGCCTGATAGGAAACCCAGCCAGGTAGTTCGGTCCCTGGGGCTCTGATCTCGAGCCTTGTGAAACCTCCCCACCCGGTTTACGCGGAGAGAGCTGGAGAAAGCCCTAGAGCTGATGCCCAGAGGAGCTGCCCTGGGAAGCTCAGGCTGAGAGGTCCTTACCAAGAGCCGCAGGTCCTCCTGTAGCTCCCAGGGACACAGGCACACAGCCCTCCCCCTGGAAGGTCACAGCCGAGCTCCCTAGCATCTCGGCAAACAGCCCCCAACTGAGTCCAAGTAAACCAGACTGATGGGATGATAGGCTTAGTGCCCTTCGTTGCCCTTGGCTGTCCTGAGGGTGGGGTGGACGCCTTCCCTTCAAGCATGAAGACCAACTCAGCCTTTCTCCGCACAGCACAGGGCAGCGGGAACTCAGTCAACCTGCTCCCTTTGGTTCCGGGACCTCGGCCCTTCTGACTGACCTTGCACTGCCCCATCCACTGTTAGATACCAGGGCCTACCTCGGAGGGTCTGTTGGTCAGGCCTGATTTCCTTGGCCATCCGGCCTGTTCCCCCACCTTCCTAACAGCACCCAGTTTCCTCTGGGGAGATGACCTCTCCCCTTCGTGTGCGGGAGCAGAGGGACTGCTGTTCAATAGCTGGCCCCCGAGCAAGCCGGGCCAGCCAGAAGCTTTGGGGAGTCAGACTCTTGAGAGAAGTTTGCTAAGGAGTTTAAAAAAAAAAAAAAAGACGGAAAGCATTCATTCCATGGTGGCTCCTTGACAAGACGGCTGAGTCGTTCCTGGTGCACAATTCTTGGATCTGCTCTGCTACGCTGCCCTGGTTCTGGGGCCATTGGTGAGCTCCGCACCCAGCCTTCCCGCCCTTGCGTGAGCCACTGGGCATCTGTTTAAACAGGGTCTTTTTGTCTCACCGAGGTAAAGCCAGTCTCACTGGCAAGGAGCCCCAGCCGACACGAGGACGTTTGTAGGTGATTTTCTTACTGTTCTCAGGATCAGGCACTTCCTAGGAGCACAGTAACTATTAAATCATTCATCCTCACGACCCAGCGAGCTAGGTACTAGCTTCTCCATTTCACACAAGGCGCTAGTGCACAGGGGAGGTAGGTCGCGTGCCCAGGGAGGCCCAGCTGCTCACTCGTGAGGAGCTGGGATTCCACCTCCTCTGCTGGCTTCACGGCCGGTGTTCTCAAACGCTAGGCTCTGGTAGAAGGGCCAACTGCGACTGAGGCTTGATGAAAAATAACAGCTGGGATAGGGATGACACAGAACTATATTTACCAACATGTAGCCACGCTCATTCTATACTATGAAGTGAAATACATTGATTAGAACACATTTTATTGTCAAGATGGTGTAAGCACTGTTACCCTCCCAGCTTGCACTCCGCCCCCCTGCATTACAAAGCCTAGAATACTTTTCATCAAATTGGCAACCATGGGTACTCTTCTTCCCCGGAGAGGCCTACCGAGCATTGTGCTTCTTAGTGGTAGAAGATGGCTTGGAGCTTTGGGGGGGGATATCCTGATATGCCCCTGACCGTTGAACCCCTGAGAGCTTATCTGTATGTCATGTCTCTGAATTCTTAGTAGGGTTTCTCTCTCACCATCGGGGACACATGTGACTCGACAAGGCTTTCGGAACACCCAACACTTTTTGCTGTTCAGGTCCAGTTAGCATACTGTCACTGTGATGGTTAATTTTGTGTCCACTTGACTGGACCATGGGGGTCCCTGATTAAACATTATTTCTGGGTACTTTACTGAGGATGTTTCTGGATAAGATCAGCATTAAAAAAAATTTTTTTTAAATGTTTATTTAGTTTTGAGAGAGAGACAGAGTGTGAGTGAGGGAGGGGCAGAGAGAGGGAGACATAGAATCCGAAACAGGCTCCAGGCTCTGAGCGGTCGCGCAGAACCCGACTCGAGCTCGAACTCCATGAACCGTGCGATCATGACCTGAGCTGAAGTCAGACACTTAACCAGCTGAGCTACCCAGGCACCCCGAGACCAGCATTTTAATCAGTGGACTCAGCAAAGTAGATTGCCCTCCCTAGCATGGGTGGACACCATCCATGCTGTTAAGGGCCTGTTGAGTGGGAGAAAAGGGGAGAAACGCAAACTCATTCTCTTCCTGCCTGCTTAGTTGAGCTTTCCTCTTGGATTTCTGACTCTCTTGGACTGAGATTTATACTCTCTGCTCCCCTGGTTCTTGGGCCTTCAGACTTGGGCTAGAATGACACCTCGTCTTTACTGGGTCTCTGGCTCACAGATGGCATATCGTGGAGATTCTCTGCATCTGTAAGTATGTAAGCCAATTCCACATAATAAATCCCTGTATATATAAATGTATGGCTCTGTTTCCAAAACTTTTGGTTCTGTTTCTCTACAGAGCCCTGATTAATACAGTCAACAATATAGCGGATTGATGTACTGTATTGTGGTGTCAGGGTAGACTAGGTTCCTTCAGACTATATTGTAATAGAGGACAGGAGAATTCACCCCGTCCTGGGGCAGGACAGTAAATGTGTACAATTGTCCAGTCCATGGGGACATGAACTGCTTCCGATCTTATTTCCTACTAGATATTTTAAAAGCACATTTTCCATATTAACAGTTGCACAGCACATACCATAGGCCATGCTACTCTGCTCTAAAAGAGCACGTCTAGCACAGCAGCTGGTTGTTTCTAGTAGCCATGAACCAAGCAGCTTCTGCGGAGACCAGCCCAAATATAGTGGCAACGAGGACCCAATAGCTACCGCCTTTAAATCTTTGCAGGTGGCACTAATCTCTGTCATTCTCCGGCCCAGGAATACGACATTGCTTTTGACTATTTTCACCGTAGGGAATTTCAGTTTCAGGGCCTTCCACTGGGCTTCTCTGAAGACAGTGATTATTATTTCACGGGATGCTTTGTAGGTTAAAGAACCGGTTCATCCAACTTCCATGTGTATCCTGATTATACCCCAATTTGCAAAGTTCTTTTTTTATGACACCTGCCTTCATTTCCCTCAGCATGTTTGGGGTCCAAGAATTGACTTAGGTCTGGAAACTGGGCAAGGGATCTTGACTTTTCATTGAGTCAGCTAAACTCAGCTCTCTGGTCATCTATTTTTAATCTCTAATCTTTTTTGAAGGTATATATGAAGCAATATCCTTGTTGGCTGCCCATTTGTCTTGCCTGTAAGAACACCACGTCTTGTAAGCTATCTCCAGAGACATCCACGGACCAGGCCCCACGGCTGTCATTCTAACCTTGCTGTGCATTACAGAAGTTATGTTGTCGTGCTCTGACAGTGAAATGCTACCCCTGATTTTGTTATCCAATCATTTCCGTTGCTGGAATACAGTTCTGTGCAACATTCCCACATCATTCTGACCTATAGAGGACAGCCCCTGCTGAGCATCTCAAGGATGCTGTTGCCCCTTTAGCAGTGTGTTCCTTATCACCTTGGTAAGTCAGTGTCTCTGAGGCATCCTGGGGAACAGTTACCTGTAGGTGGTTTTTCCAGCTGGAGAGAATAAAGCCATGCCAATTTCATTAGGCTTTTGAATTTCCCTTTTCCATAATCTGCCCTACCAAGCCCAGTACACTCTACTTCTGTTTCATCCAGCGTGTACCCTGGCTTATAGCAAGCCTCTGCGAGCCACCCAGGAATGTATTAGAATCATCACCTCTGGCCCTTGCCAGGATAATTAAGTTCTGTGGCACGGGAGAGCATGCCTGCATCAACAATTCTCCTCTTTCCAGTTTCCTATTCCCTTTCTTCTTTCAGGACCCACTCACACACAATCCCCTGGCACCTGCTGGTATATGTTGGCCCAGTCTTCCAGCTGCACTAGAGTAGAACCCTCTTTTCATCTCGCAGGCCCACTCAGCATACTCCCAGTTAGGTCATGCTGAGGCTACTCTGCATAGCCTTCATTCAGGCAGGAGGTGGGCTGGTAAGGGTCTGTCTCCAAAGCAGGGGCAGGAGTTTTCTGCAGGCCCTGCAGGCTCAGGGGGATCTGGAGTTCAGAGCTCTCCTGTACATCTACCTAGAGTTTCGGGGCTTCACTCCTTCTTTATTGGTGCCCTAACTTTGGCACAGGAGGCCACCCTGAGCTAGAATTCAGGCTTCTCTGAAATTCTGCCCTTCTGAAAATCAGGGCCAGGCCTTCCTTACTGTCTACTTTCCAGCTGCAGGGATGGGGGTGATTTTGGTTTAGGTGATTAATAGCTTTAAGCCTGTCTTTTACTCTTGTCAACATATTAGTGGCACTTACCAACAGCCTTCAAACCTCCACACTTGTTTCAGTTACTATCTCTCCTTCTGTAAATGTCAGATCATTGTTCCAGCGAATATGCCTCTCCCCCTATAGCCCATCCAGTTTCCTACAGGTGAAAGTTTTGGCAATGGCACGGTTGTAACACCTCAGGCACTGTCAACATTCCACTTGTCACAATCTGACTAGACAGTGACCTAACATCAGAACCCCATCCTCAAGTCCTGCTTGCTAGGACCAATACCTTAAGTTGGGTTCCTTGGAAGCAGAGCCCGAGATAAAGTCTCTTGAGTAAGTGATTTATTATGAGAATTTTCTCAGAAGAAGAGGGGTGAGGGAAGCAGGATAGCGTGGTAGGAAAAGCCAAGCATGGATTGGTACCAGCTGGAGACTAGCTCCAGCCTGATCTCGTGGAAAGTGAAGGGATACGGATCACTACAGGTTGGTTCCACCTTGGAGCTGGAAGCCGGCCCCCACGCCCAAGAGGTGTAATCTCCAGGTGAAGTTGGCATTGGCAGAGGGTGGTACTTTGGGGAAGAGTGTCATCAGCAGCCAACCCTCACAGCAGCTGGGACATGAAATTTCTGCCCAAAAAGGAGATTTTCCAGGGTGTCAACAGCCTCCACTACACCAGTGAACTCCTCTCATTTGCTTCCTCAATAGAAAACACTTCCTTGAATTTCTTCTCGAACTCTGCCTCCAGTCTAAGTCCCATTAGGCCAAAGTCATTGTACTGAAAAATAAATCATAAAGACAAAAATAGCGATACTCATTATCAGTGTTATTGGACACCTTGCAATCAAAAACGTTTAGGACCTTGTTTTAAACACCTAAGTTACATTAACCAGGTGAAGCTTAAAAATTCAAGCAGCCAAGAACAACTTGTTTCCTACGTGCATGATTATTTCTGATTAAATAGACAGAAGTGAGAAATCACTGCCATACTTGGGACTCTGACGTATGTTGTTTGGGTTGTTTATTTCAGTGAGACTTAGGAAAGCCATCTATGTCCTTTGAAACCATCAAAGAGCACAGTCTAAGTACAATGAGCCATCCTGCTTCCCTGAAACTTCCAGTCCTCTCTGGTAACCCCTGTAAACTACACGCTCCATTCACATGCAAGAAGTCTAAAATTGGGGTTTCTAAGAGGTTGAGTTGATCTGGGGAGAGATAAGAAGGGTGATATAACTTTAAGATGCCATTCTCTCCTCCTTGGATTTGGAGCAGGTGGGACTCCACTGCTCTCTATGGGCAGCTGTCACCTTTGAGGAGGGGAATGAGCTCTCAGGGGCCTGGGGTTCTGGTTGCAGAAATACCTTCTGATTCACTACTACTCTGCCGTGGTGAGCTTAAGTCCTGAAATGGAAAAGTCACTCATGTCCAGAGCTCTTTCTTGTGCAGGCTTGTCATAGGGTGAGGGAAATGTAAAATTTTCCAGGCACCAGAAAACGAGGGCAGAGTGAGTCAGTGGAAAGAAAATGAAATGGAGGCAGAGAGAGCGCCTCTTACCTTGTAAGATGCCCTGTGGTTCCGAAAGATGAGACGCATGTCCTGCACAAACTCCTCTACTCTAGGGTAGCCTTGTTTATTTAGCTTCTTCTTGATTTTGTCCAACCACATGGGTTCCTTTAGGTTTTGAGACACCTCTTTAATCTGGTGGGGGAAAAAATATCAATGGGAGAGTTATTGGCATTGTTCAATGTCTGTCTCCAGTGGATTTCCTGAACTCCAGCAGAGATGCAAGACAAAGAAAATGGCGGCTCATGCTCTCCCTCTCATGGGATTCAGATCACAGATCCCCCCTGTGTGAAAGTCACTGAACATCACAGCGGCCTGTAATCATGGTTGGTTGCTGTTACTTACATAATAATAGTATGGAATCTTCGAAAAAAAGGAGCTCTCTGAATGGCAATAGACCTTCAAGAGGAGGAACTCACATTTCTGCAAAAGAAGGCGGCTGTGAATTCACAGCAGTTTGGAGACATTGAGCCCATTCACATGCCCAGGCAGAGGCATGACTTAACACTGTCTTCTGGAACTTTCCCCAAACACGTTTGGCTTTCAGAAACAGACATGTAATAGGTGAGTTATATATTCTGCAATTCAGTTCTGGTATGATTTCAGCATGATCGAGACATGGCTTGGAAGAGAAGGCTCCCTCAGGCGCCCTTCCCCTCCCTCGAGACCTGTTGGACTTCTCGGTGTCAGGGGGAAGGAGAAGCCTTGGGCTTTGCACCCAGCTCACCAACTGCTCCTCCGGCTGCATCTGCCTCTCCAGGACCTCAGATTCCCCGTGACACTGCTGCCTTTCCAAAAACTCCATCCTGCAGAAGGTGCAACTCCACGGGTTCCTGAGAGGTCAGGCAAAAGTAAGCAAGGGCAAGGCCCCTGGAAACAGCCGCTGTGCCTATGGCTGTCATTGTCTTCCTTTTAGACATGGTTGATGGACACAGCTGGGAGATGAAGGGAATCCCTCTCAGAGCCTCCAGGACCCCCACGTGGAGCCTGAGCCCATGAGGATGGCAAAAGGGTGCCCATGACCCTTCTCCCATTGAGGGTGGCAATAGGGGGCTCTGTGCATGGAGGGTAGGGTTAGGGTGAGTGGTGGGCCCTCCTTTTCCTATCTGAGCTGCTGGGAGCCCTGCCTGCTTCGTCTGAGTGTCAAAACTGAGCCTTAAGCCCTGGGGCCCAGGCTTCTATCAGCCTGTGGAGCCCATGGTAAAATGCACAAACCAGGCCATGTTTCCTGCCTTTCTGAAAAAGTGCAGAACACAAACAGCTGGTGTTCCCACCTCTATGAACAGGGCTCAGGGCTAGAAAATCTTCTCAAAGGGACAGTAACACTAGGTAGGCAAGGGACCCAGCCACCAGCCTCAGCATCCCAGAGGGCAGCAAAGAACAGTATTCCCTCCTGCTGCCAGAGTCTTTAAACAGCTGGATCATGCTGCTGGATGCCATACCTATGGCCCTGCTCCTTCTCTCTGCAGGGGGATTTCCTCCTATGGCAGGAGGAGGGGTTCCTAATCCAAGTGGGGGGACTTCATCTCACAAACCTCTCAGTTTCCACTGGTGGGATGTGACAGTCCTCATGAAAAGATCTTGAACAGGTGTCACAACAGAACAGCTTTCCTCCATCCCGGCACATCTCACACACATCGGAGTTTCCCGGCTAGAAGGAGAATCAATGTCGGCATCCCTAGTGAAACCCCGGCAGGCCACCACTATGGGAATCTAGAACTCACTGCCTTTGTGTGAACCTGCATGAACATATCTATGCTTCTCCCTGAGGTGTGAAGGAGTGGCATGGAGTGTAGACTTCAGAAGAAATCACGGTCTGCATTGATGCCCAGGAGGAGGGGCCTGTGTATCAGACCAGAAAAAATTCTCCCTATAAAACCAGAGATTCTAACACAGGAAGACTAGTAGCAAAACAAGATGATTTTATAGGAGTTGGAATAATATTGTTACCTTGCTGATAAAACAAGTTCCTGAAATAAAGTATTAAATGCATTTGCCTATACTGCAATGAAGAAGTAGAATCATGGAAGGGCAAAATATTGAGAATGTAATAAGATGTAGTAAGCTCCTTAGTGTGGAAAGTGATAAAAGATGAAAAGACACTCATTAACCATTATTGAGTCTTGTTTTTGGCTCATATTGGGTAAACGGGGTTCTAGCTATTTCTTTTGTTTTTTAAAATGACCCTATATGAGGAAGTGCTAGTCCCAATGAATGTCTAACCAAAAACTCCCATTCTGTGTCCCAGGAAATCCTCAAAGACACCTCCATCTGGGGTTGAGCCTGCTCTGGCATGGAGACATGGGGCCATTTTACTTCTCATCAGTGCAGACACTCATAGATTACAATCATCAACCTCGAGGAAGCAATGACCCTCTTTCCGGAAGAACAAGAAAATAACAAATACAACAGTGCTTAAGAATCTCCCACGCATATACTTTTTAACAGATACAGCTCTTTGTTTCTTAGTCCGGCTGCACATTAAAATCATCTGGGCATTAAAATACTAATGTCCTGGTCCCAACGCCAGAGATACTGGGTGGGCATAGCCATTGATAGTCTTTAATTATAAAACAGGTGATTTTGTGTATCAGAATCATTTGGGACTTTCAAACAATCCTAATGCCCAAGACGTAGCCCAGACTTATTAAGTCAGAATTTCCTACAGAGTGGAATCCAGGTAATATTATTTTTCAAAGGTCCTTGGGTGACTCAGTATGCAGCCCAAGGTGAGATTTAGCCTGAGCAAAGTCTGGTTATTGGGCATAGGGATATCATAAGTCAATGTTGCGTTGGCCCACAATATCTACCCCTGGAAAGATTATGAACAGGGGTGAGGGTCTCCATCCATCCCAAACAAGCCACCCAAATGCTGGACTCGAGAGCTGTTTAGATGATTGAAGACCCCCTCTGTTGGCCTAGGGTCAAAATCAGTGTGGATAAGATCTAAATCTTGTTAGGGGATTGCTTTGGAGGTAAAGTACGGACAGAACTATTTGACTATCCCTCCTCTGTTGGATGGCCTGTGTCAGTATTACGGCTTATGGAAACCCTCTGTGAGTGCTGCCCCTGGAGTCGTGCAAAGGTGACTCTGCCTCAAATGTCTATTTTGTTGCAATGAAAGGAATCAAAGCATGATTTAGTGTAGAGAGTGTAGCCACCCACAATCCTGATAGACATTATAGCTGGCAACCCTGTGGGACCACACTGTGATTGGTTGCACAGTGATGGTTTCAGTCCTAACCAGTTCAGCACCTTGGTGGCCCCCTTGAGACTGGATACATGGCCTCCATAAAGGGCCCACCTGCCTTGCATGCATTTCTCTGCAGGACTCACGACAAAGGTCTACCCCCTGGACTCACCAGCTTGGCCCAGCCTGTTCCTTCTGGCTGATCTCAGCTCTGCTGCACCTTGGAGTGGCTGTTTGGGATTTTCCATCTCCTTCACTATTGCCTTCTTTAAAATGCTGCTATTTTTTCAAATTTGCTCCTTACCCCTAATCTGCAGGTCAGCTCTGGCTCTTTCCACTTCAGCCCAGGTTCTAGAGGCCCCAGGGGACTAGAGCTCTGTCCTCTGAGCTCCCATACTCACTTTCAAAGGGAAATGAGGAAACAGGAAGGTTTTACTAAACAAACAGGAAAAGATGTTTTCATGCAGAGACACCAAGTCGAGAATCATCTCCCTGGTGTGGGTGATACACCTTCTGTTCTCTGCTCATCACACAGCGACATGCCCCAACTGAGTGTGAGCACGCTTTAGTCAAATGCAGCAATGGCACAGATAGTGCACGGAGGGACAAGGCCTGGATTATTCTGGGGTTAGAGGCATAGTACTTACATAAGGGTTAACTAAGGTATTGTTGTGAGATTTTGGTATTATCTGTTGAAAAAAAAGAAAGATTGAATGACAATATTGAGTGTAAGGATTGCATCCATGCCTTCTTTAACAGCCATTTGTTGAGGAATTAAGCCACAGTCTACCCATTATTTCATACCTGGTTTCATGGACCTACATATCTACTTGGAGAATAAAAAGTACCAAAATACCACTGTTGGGCCCAATGCAAGTTCAGTTTCCTGGATTTCCTACCCAAGGTAGGCCTTTGTGAAGTCATGCAGGGAGTCTGGTCCTGGTTCCCACAGATGGAGTTGGAGAGACTCCACTGGTTCTCCTAATTTGAGGATCTCTCAGGCATTTTTCTCTACCTTAGAAAGTATCATCCCACTGGGAGGAGGTGTAATGAGAGAATCAGGCCGATAACTCATCACCAACAGCCCCCGGTGACCACAGGACCTAGAGTTCTGGAATCCATGGGAACGTCCCAGAGAATCCCACTGCCTTTCATAGTCCTCCTAGAGCACAGCCCTAAAGACGAAATGTGCCCAAGGTCCCCAGTGCTGCAGCTTTTCTTCCAGAAGGTCACCCTCCTCTCTCCTTCTAAAAAGATGTCAGCTGGGTGACTTTTCAGAGGTAATTGACTATCACTCACTAGACTTACAATTCTTTTGCGTATGCAGTAGAATGACCTGGCTTTCTTCCCTCTGGAATGCAGCTTTTATCTCCATCCAGGACAGAGTAGTCATAGACAAATGATCCATGGGACAATGACCTGAGAAGTGGCCATGTCATTGCCCCTTTCTCTGTGTAACCTAAAATTTCCATCCCCCTCCCCCTTGGTTAATCTTCCATGTTAGAATTTGAGGTTGAAACAATCCTCAAGGTCAGGAATATTATTTCAATCATCTCTAATGGCCATTGGGCATTTAGTATGGGTTTGATGATTATATGTTGAATGACTAAATAAATTGAATATTGCTTAACTTAAGAAAAGAGATTACTATCTCTTAAGAGATTGCTATCTCTTAAGAAATATTAGAATATGATATACTGGAGAAATATATTATTTTACAACACAGCAGCTGTCACCAAACGGGATTAGTGACCCTTGTCAAGAGCCAATAAGCTATCACATGGTTTCAAGAGTAATACTTAAGTTTCCAGAAGCCAAGGGGCACTATCAGCAAAAGTGGTTCTGAGACTCACAGAGGACTCATGGGAGTAATATTGGATCCTGAGATTTGCCACTTTGGGGAGTTCATGGGGAGACAAAATATACAGGCTTGTTGCTAAATAGTGCTGCACCCATGCGTAAGGGTAAAACCTGTTGATAAGAAGTTGCAAGCTCACAGGGGTAATCTAATTGAGTAACTATTTTATTTTATTTTTTAAATTTTATTTTTATTTTACTTTTTAAGTAAGCTCTATGACCAACATGGAGCTTGAACTCACAATCCTGAGATCAAGAGTTGCATGCTCTACCAACTGAGCCAGCCAGACACCCCTAACTAAGTCTTCACACCTGGGGAATGATATAGATGCTGGTCTTTAAAATACCAAAGAGATCAAATAATTGTTTCCCTTTAGGAAATCCAGGGGATTAAATATCCCAAGGACCGAAAGTTCAAACAATCCAGAACATCAGATAATCACGTTCCCAGTGGAAGATGAAGACCCATTGCCCAGCTATGCTTGACCTACCTTAGAAGTTTGTGAAAGTCCCAGATGGCCACTCCTACCTGAAGTATGTAAGAATAACATGTCTCACCTCCCGCTCCTCGCTAAGCTCTTATTCATACCCAATCTTGAAAAACCTTGTCTTGAATCTACACTGCACTTAACCTGTTTATTTGTTGTCTACATAGATTTCTTCCATTGAGAGAGAAGTCATTTTCTCAGATAGAAAGGAGATCTGTAGCTGAAAGGGTAGCATCAAAGTAAAAAATTTTCCAGATTGGACCCTCCCATATGATACATCAATCTCCCAAAAACTTCCTTCCCAACAGCACTGTCTTCAAAAACGGCAAATAATTTCCCCTGAAAAGAATTGCATATGTATGTGTGTAAATTTAAATGGAAGGTGAAAGGGTATGAAATGGGTCAGAAAAGAAATATGCCTTTTGTTACCTGTCACGTGGAATAATACAGTTTCATATATGTCCCAGAGTAGACTGTCTACCAGAGAGGGGTCGTCTGAATCACCAGGAACAAACTTGCTCCATCAGATTTCATTTAAGTTAGACAATAGTAACAATGATTTTTTTAGAATATGGGTTTGAGGGGCACCTGGGTGGCCTAGTCTGTTGAATGTCTGACTCTGGATTTCTACTTAAGTCATGATCCCAGGGTCGTGGGATCAAGCCCCACATCAGGCTCCACACTGAGCGTGGAGACTGCTTGAGATTCTCTCCCTCTCTCCCTCTGCCTCTCTCCCCATCTCATGCTCTCTCTCTCTCTCTCTCTCTGTCTCTCTAAAAATAAAATAAATAAATAAAAGAGGTGCCTGGTGGCTCAGGCAGTTGAAGCGACCAACTCTTGATTTCAGCTCAGGTCATGATCTCATGGTTCATGGGATTGAGCCCCGCATTGGGCTTCACGCTGACAGCACAGAGCCTCCTTGGGATTCTTTCTCTCCCTCTCTCTCTGCCCCTCCTCTCTCTCTCTTTCTCTCTGTCCAAGTAAGTAAATAAACATTAAAAAAGCAGAAACTCTGAAGTCACATGCTCAAAAAGAAGGGTGGGGAGATGGAGGAAACCTAAGTATAATAACTCAACTGAGAATAGTATATAATTGTACATAATAATAGCAGTTATGTGATGAGAACTTATAAAAAGTGACATAATAATCACCTTTCTTTTCCTGAAATATTTTCTTAGAGGATTATGTAGAAATCCTTTCTGAAAGATAAAAAGATCCAAGTATGTGGTTACATGTGATTCTGCTTTGTGAGTCTGGCATTTTCAGCCTCTTCCCATATATTTCTACCTGAGTGTCCCACTGTCAACTCAAAGCCAGGGTGGCTAAATGACAAACCATCTCCCTCTCTTCACCTGTACTTCTTCTAGAATTCTATCAATGGTAGAATTTCAAGCAATGGAAATATCATCTTTAGAACTTTTTTTTCTCATGTGCTTTTCCCCCCCAAATTCTAAGAGGTTTTCCTTCACAATCTCTTTGACACCTCCCATTTCCTTTCCATTCCTGCCAATGCCACTCATGCTGAGTCCATTGACCAAAGCAATTCAATCAACACACACTTATCCCATGCGTACTGGATATCAGATACTCTGGACAATCTTGGGAACACAAAGATGGGCAAACCCTAGAGGTGTCTAGAGAGAAAAAGTAAATACATGGAAAGATAATTATGAAACAGTGTAATAATGGTCTTGGTAGTGGGCTCGTGGATCCCAGAGAGGGGATGGAAATCACTTCAAGGCGCCATGGTTGTCTAAAATACTGCTTTAAATATGTCATCTCACATCTCAGAAGAATTCACTGATTTTTCATTGTCTATATTATGAATTTAAACTCCTTAGGCTGATATTAAATCCCTCCATAAACAACTCTAATTGATGGATCATGCCTGTCATACACAACCTGTCTACCCCAACCCACAGAGCCACTTTAGTTGTAGCTCTGGTTTTCATGCCATTCTTTCTCTGGAGTAGCCTCTTTTCATTTGTATGACTGTACACTGTCTTCTTTCAGTGTATTACATGAAGTTGTCTGCATGCACCTGAGTCACAGTAGCCTCTCTCTCCTCTCAGCTCCAGCCCCTATCCAGGCAAAGCCCCCTTTCTGGCATTTGATGTGGCATTTTACAGAGGTTATGAATGTGGGGCATCTCTTCCTGGGTAAGTGGATAAACTCAGGGGCATCAGGTTTTATCTATAACTCAACAAAAAGGTGGTGAGCAAATAATGACCACACAACATGGAAAGTCCATCTGCTCCAGTCCCTGGAATACCTCCATCAGCCATCGTAGAGGCCTCCTACCACAGCGCACACTCAGCTTCCAGTTCTTTGATCTTGCGTAGCCTCCTCTGATTTCAAACTCCCTGGGGGTGAACCATTTTCCATCCTCACTCTGTATAGATCTCACCAAGGATCCTCCTGTAAGACCAGGGTAAGTTGATTCTGAGCCCTCTGTGTCTTCAGAACTCCAATGATGGGCTCCTACCACAGTGCATCTGGAGCCACCCAATTTGGGCTCCAGATGTGTAGCAGGAGAGTGTAACCTTCCTTTTCAGCCTTCAGACTCCCCAAATCTAGCCTGGAAGCCCCCTCAAAGGAGATTTCCTGCCTTGGGGCAACATTTTTTAAACCTCATGCAACAACAAGGTGATGATTACCATCAAAATCAATCTTTTATAAGTATTTCAAAATCATCTACAAAGGAAAAGCAAGTGAACCTGAAGGGGGAGAGGATCTCAATTTGCTGGGGAAAGAGAACAGACCAGAGCCTCCAACAGCCCTTGGGGGCAAAGTGGAGGCAGAACCTCAAGTTGAGACTGAGCTCAGAATGGCACCACCCAATATCTGTAGCCTTTGTTACAACATTTTTTATCCAATATAATGGCATTATTGAGCAGATATTTTCCCATCCCCCAAATCACGGATAGCTGATAATAAAAATAATTAGGGAGGCACCTAGTGGCTCAGTTGGTTGAGCATCTGACTCTTGATCTTGGCTTACGTCATGATCTCACAATTCATGGGTTCGAGCCCCACACTGGGCTCTGCACTGATGGTGCGGAGCCCGCTTGGATTTCTGTCTCTTGTTCTTTCTGCCCCTCCCCTGCTTGTGCTCTCTCTAAATAAATAAATAAATAAATAAATGTTAAAAAAATAATTGTGAAGGGTTACCCAGTGGAAAATTAAGCTATGCGTAAAAGATAGTCATATGCTATACAGCATTTCTCGGTCATTAGAAAAACACACATCAAAATCACAATGAGATACCACTCCACACCCACTGGGATGGTCGTAATAAAAAAAAGTCAGACACTAGCAAGTGGTGGCAAGGAAGTAGAAAAATTGGTGCCCTCATACATCGCTGGTGGGAATATAAAATAGTGCAGTCACTGTGCAAAACATTTTGGTGCTTTCTCAATAAATTAAATATAGCTTTACCCTATGAACTAGTGGTTGTACTCCTGGTCTATAACCAAAAGAACTGAAAACACTTGTTGACACAAAACTTTATACATGAATATTCAAAACAGCATTGGTCATAATAGCTAAAGAGTGGAAACAACCCAAAGTGATGAATGAATGATGTGTATGGTGTATTCATACCATGAAATGTATTATTTGGCAAAAAAAAAAAACCCAAAAAACAAAAACGAATACGTGCTATTACACAGATGAACCTTGAAAACATGATGTTAAAGTGAAAGTGCTCAGCCAGAAAAGGGCACATATTAAATAATTCTGTTTATATGAAATACCCAGAATAGGCCAATTTATTAAGCGGAAAATAGATCAGTGGCCGCTTAGGGCTTGACAGTGGGATGAACTGGGAACGCGTACTGACTGCAAATAGATATGACATTTGCTTTAGTCGGGGACAGACACAAATGTTCTGAGATTAGGTTGTGGTGATGGCTGAACAATCCTGGGAAAATGCAAACAAAGTTCAACAGTGAATTGTATACTCTGGGTGGGAAACTGTACGATATGGGATTGTATCTCAGTCAAGCTCTTTAAGTATTTTACATCAATTACATAAATTAATTCCTCAGAGCTACACTGTGAGGTAGGTTTTTAATTATTATCCCCCTTTTTAGATGAGAAACATTTCATCTAAAGCTCAGAAAGGTCCCACTCTCTACTCAGATAAATCAGGCCCTCCTGGTATAGGTGTGGCTGGGGTTCAGGCTTCCAATTCTAAATTCTGTGCTCTTTTCACCACATCAACACCTTGCCCTGGTGGTGATCATCCAGAAGGGAGAGAGGATATGAAGGTCGAGGTTGAGGGCTTCTCCCTTTTAATTCTGATTTACTTCTTTTTGGTTCTTTGGGCACCCCCATGGACACTTCGATGTGGGAGTGAGCACCTAATATGTATGATTTCTGAAGGTGTAAACATAGCATCTTAGGGATCCCTTCTTCTTTCCCTTGAGCCAAACTTCAGCCTCAATACCTCGACCTGTGCAATTGACATGGGTAATTCACATACTGCAAATCAAAGTAGACCTGGAACCCACCTTGTTTCAGTTTCTTCTTATATAACATCCCCTTCACCTCACCACAGGTCACAGGAAGTATTTGAGAGCAAAAATCCACCATAGAATCTGTGTGGCTTCTTGACCCTGAAAGAGAAGATTTCTTCATTCTACTTCATTGTGCAAATTAATCTTGTCGATTTTGTTCCTATAAAGATATAGAGGTGCTTGGAGAAATCTATTCCACAAATGTCTAGAGTCAAAGTCTTTCTTCTATGTGGCATTTTTGATACATAACGACAAAATGTCTACCTTTATCTTACCCCTCAAATCCCACACAAAACAGAATGCTTTTTCAGAGAAATCAGGCTTCAAGAAAACTGCCTTATTCTCAATCATTTCAACCTTGTTGGTTCTTCTATGACATTGAAACCCACAACAGCTGCCATGTTCTGAAGGGAGCTGTCCAGCCCCACACTATTTTACTGCAGTTAGGTAACCGGAGACAAAGTAGCAGACTGCACTAATGCCTTCTTGATTGAGATCTGACTGAGCAGAGGGAGGGTAATGAATGACAGGCTAACCTAATGGAGATGACGTCTGCCTTCTAGTCTTGTTCTCTGCTTTGCTTCATTTCTCTCTCACATCAGCTTTCTCCATAGCTAAAAGAGGAGCTCAGGAAACTCTAGAATAATCTGCACACTGCATGAGGAAAGGCAGCTGGAGACCTGACTCCACAAAATCAGGGGTGAAAAGTCTTCAAATGAACTAACTCAAGGAGGATGTGTAGCTGATGCTGTCCTTCCAGCCAATGTTTTAGAGCCAAGATGGGAGGTGGGGGCCTGTCCATGGTCCAGTTTTGATCCAGGTAGACTATCAGAACTGCAATGAACAAGAGGGTTAGCTTAATTCACTCTCTTGCTTTACAGATGAAGAAACTGAGGCAAAAGAAGTCAAGTGACAGGCCTAAGCCCACACAGTCAAAAGTAGAGAAAGGCACAGACTACTACTGACCACTACTCTTGGCTGGTGTGCAACCTGTGACTCTTGATGTAGCAAGAGAAGGATCAGCTAAATAATTTGTGGGTTGTATGGCAACAGACAATTCCCAGCTTGGAAGTTGTCAGTTCAGTGGGGACAGCATTCCTGTAGTGGCCCCTGGACCTGCAAGTCCTGGTCACCAAGTTACTTGTTTATGGGATTATCTTCTTTCTCTCCCTGACATAGTTTGAAAATGATTCAAATTGTATACATCTCTCAACAGCTACTAAAGCTGCAAAGCAGTTAGGGAAGTGGGTTTATTGCTAAAATCACAGAGCACAGGAAAATAGCCGTTTAGTTACTGAAGTTATTCCCCTTTTCTTCTTTACCTTTTGACCGGACTCTTTTCCGTGAGGCTCTGTCACCATGAGTTGAGTAAACAGGAGGTCTGCCTCTCTTTTTCCCTGAGAAAATAGAAAAATATAATCACTGAATGTATTAGTGCTTTCCAAAATTTCCATTTAAATATAACTTCCCCAAAGTCTGTCTAATGGATAAAGAAAAATACACAATCCCTAGTTTTAAGATACCAAGAATTAGATAGGTCATCTTATGTTCATCTTGTATTTTATTTGTCATATCTCACATTAGTAAAACAAACAAGTGAAATCAGCATTTCATTTATATCTCAAGCAACTATGTGTTAAGTACTTAATAGGTGCCAATTGTACATCTACTAATTGACTTAGTCTTCTCAACAAACATATGAAATCAAGATGATGATCACTGCCATTAAAGAAACTAAAATATTCAGGGAAAATTGAGACAAAAATTACAAAATTAAGTGAAGGTATTTCAGGTTTCTTCTTGCAGAGAAATAGAAATGGAAGTTCTGTGAGGGAAACTCTACGGTGAGCTTCACAGGTGAGACACATGTTCCACATCACCTTGAATGAAGTTATTTATACATCTGTGCTGAAAGCAACAGTAAATAGTAAACCAAAGGCTTTGTCCACCTGGGTTTTGACAAAGATATTAGAATCTAAGAAACTAACCAGAAGAAGGCTAACCTAAGAAGACTGGGTAGAATTGAGTCTTCTAAAATCTTAATTTCAAGCAGTTATTAAGGATTGACCTGGTAGATGTTGCAGGGAGGAATGTTCTTCCTTTTGAAAGTTTTGGCTATGGATATGCATCTCAGTGTTTTCTATCATGCAAATGTGGTTTATTTTCTCAGACAGAAGGATAAATTCCTTTTCTCCTCTCTGTGTTCAATGCCCTATCACCTGGTGGTACTGGGTTAGGTTATTTAGACCCCACAAGGAAATATTTTCTAGACTACCCTGTCCTAAGTGCTGTAAAATGTCAGCAGGTTACAAGCATATTAGACCAGCAAAGTAAAAAGAATCTTTCTTTCAATCAAACCTAAAATGGACCAATTGCTTGGTTAGTAATTCCACTTTCTGGTCTTTAGCCTAAACAACCACTGAGAGGGTTTTTCATTTCTTCAAGACCAAAATGGCCCCATGTACAAATATTGATAATTAGACCTTATCACAACTTCAAACAAGCTACAGACTGGCAAGTTGTCACTCTGTTTTAACTTCACCAAGATAATAGCAGTTCAAATGAGGGTCTACAAAGATTTATGAGCTCAATCTATTAGAATCTTCTATAAGAAGGTGGAAGACTTGGGTAATACTAGCCATGGGGTAAGGATAACTACTAAAAAAGGTGGAAATATGGTTCTCAAAAAGGCAGATTAATCTCTTTGCCCCATCTTGCTTCCTCTCTCCAGAAAGTGGGGTCACCAGGTGATAGAAGGTCATCGACCCAGGTATGGTTCTCTAAGGGGGCCCTCCTCGCCTCCTCTCCACCCAAGATGCCAAAGTAGTTATGGACTCTCTCTGCTGCTCTCCCTCATCTCTTTCCTGAAGGCCCATGCTCACAACCCAGTAAGAAGAGATCCAGACAGCTTATTCTTGCCTCTCCTAACTGCCAGTCAGGCTTGGCACTCAAACTCTAATCACAGTCTTGAACAATCCAACAAATAAAAAGTTCTTTCTTGCTCTCTGTCTCTCTCTGGTTACATCTTTCCTGGAACTAGTGGCTTTGTTAGATTTACCTTTCATCAAACCTGTAAGGCCTAATATTCTTAGGCAGAAAAAGGAAATACATTGAAGTCCATTCTAGTCTGTGGAGCTTTTGGCATAAGGAGATTTGGATCTTAAAACCAACTAATTCATAATACAGCACTATTGTGTTTTACTTTGAAAACAGACTGACTAAGCAAGACAGGATGTAACTATTTTTTGTGTTCCCAGTTTGTAATACCCATTTAATAATAAAATCCCCCACCACAAACTCTAATATGGCAGTCAGAATATAATTTAAGGTTATTTTTTTAATTGTTATGCTTGGTATTAATTAATCTCTAATAGT
Source organism: Panthera pardus (assembly GCF_024362965.1). Taxonomy (NCBI): domain Eukaryota; kingdom Metazoa; phylum Chordata; class Mammalia; order Carnivora; family Felidae; genus Panthera; species Panthera pardus. Next base: position 9,143,501 of record NW_026526655.1, read on the forward strand.
AAGTGGGACAGAATTTTAAATTTTTTCCTGCTTTCCCAAAGTTTTAGAAGAAGTTTCAATAGCTGGGAACAATTCACTAAGTGCTAATGGGGGTAACTAACTGTCTCAGTCTACCCAGGACTAAGGGGTATCCAGGATTCAGGATTTTCAGTGGCAAAACTGGGACTCTCCTGGGCAAACCAGGGTGAGTTGATGGTCTTAGTTTCAAGCTATTCACAGAGGCAATGCACCAAACCACCTATGTGACCATACAAAGTATTGGGGGAACAGGTTACCCCAGCTCTGGCTCTTCACTCACATCCAGGCAGCAGAAGAAGGTCTACATTTCTCTCCAAAGAAGTCAAGCAGTGGCGCCAGACCACACTGAGAAGCGGATGAAAGAATCTTGTGGAGGAAAGAGCTAGTGACTGTGTACCCTGCATTCCCAATGTTATCTCAGAGCTGCCTCTGTCACGTGAGACACTTCCATATTCTTATCTCTCTTCTCTCATCCATCCCCCCTAATCATGGAGGGGCCCAAACCAGCAGCTCTTGACTGGGGGGGGGGGGGGGTGCAGAGCCAAGAGAGAATGTGAGAAGAATCTGACCGTGCCATTTCTGCACTACAGGTGCCCCAGACCAACGTTTGCTCAGGCTGAAGGAGGGGAAGCACTTTGAAATGGAGAAAACATTGACGTTTTAATGTAGTACAGAAAGGATTCCCAACTAATGGAAAGAGAATTTCACTCTTGGGACAAGGAAAAAGAACGCCATCAGGCATGCCCAAGACAAGAAAAACTCATCCAGAAGGCAGACTTGAAAGAACAGTGAGAAAATGAACTTGCTTTCCATTTGTAATTTACCAAGTCTGGCCATTTTCATAAGCCAATGATGTAAGGTAAAGAAGTTTCCATGAAAAGCAGATAAAACTCAAGAAAAGGATTTTAGGTCCTGGGCAAATAAAAACTATAATATAAATGCAAGCAATTTATAACCTTGGCTCCAAATGGGTTTGTTTGCTTTCTAGATTTCATAGCTTCCAATTTGACTGGTAATGTTGCCTAGTAAAAAATTAAGGAGGATCTATGTTCCTCAAAACCTTAGCAAAATTCGCATTTGCCCCTGAGGCCAAGTGTAAGTGACACCAACTTTATCTTACCCTTGATCTTGGCAGGTTCTCGCAGATGCATTTTCCCCTTTTTCCCACTGGAGACCAACTGGCCAGGAGAGTTGTTGCTCTCTAGGGGATAAGCAGGGGAAGATACAGAGTTGGACAAAACAGGAGTTGACATGAGAGACCAAAAGCAAGTGAGTGAGTGAACACCAGATTCAATTCTGAACCCCCTTTCACTGTTCACTCAGACAAGAAAGCACATTAATGGTAAGGGATCTCGAAGAGAAGTCTAGTACATGCTCCACTTTTAGGAGGACTTATAAATGACATATAAGATTTCATTGTATTTTGGAAAGAAATGGTTTAGAATTTATCTATGTACACAGAGACCTAAATGAAAACGTATGATAATTAAATCCAAAAATTTGGCATTCGGAAAACAAGTGTTCTTAAAATGGATGCAACCACTTTTGTTTTTCTTTCCCAACAAAATTGTACACATTCGCCAACAGGGAAACCATGTAAATTGAGAAGAACATCAGATATAGAGATTGGTGAAAAATAATAACTTTCAATTGGACTGTGAAATCTTACTCTATCGATCTGGTTCAAAATTGGCCATCATATGGAAAATGAGGTCTAACTCTCATTGTCTAAAAGAAAAGAGTTCTTTAAACCACTACTGAAATAAAAGATTTCAGGGGTCCAATTAGAAGTAGTACATATAGGGGTGCCTGAGTGACTCAGTTGAGTGTCTGACTCTTGGTTTCAACTTGGGTTGTGATCCTGGGGTACTGGGATTGAGCCCTGCATTGGTCTCCATGTTGAGTGCAGAGCCTGCTTGGGATTCTCTCACTCTCTATTTCTCTCTCTCTCTCTCCCCCCACCCCACATGTATGCTCTCTTTCTCTCAAATAAAACTACAATAAAATTCAAAAAAGAAGTAATACATATATACTACTGGAAATTTAGAAAATGAAAATTGTATGAAACATCACCATTCTAGAGAGAGCCATAATTAACTTATTCAACAATATTCCCCTAAGCTTTTGTCTTTGTATACTTTCCTATTTATTTGCTTTTAAATGTTTATTTATTTTGAGAGAGAGAGAGCATGTGTGCACATGTGTACACATGAGCAGGGAAATGGCAGAGAGAGAGAGAGAGAGAGAGAGAGAGAGAGAGAGAGAGAGAATCCCAAGCAGGCTCTGTGCTGGCAGTGCAGAGCCCAATGTGGGCTCTGAACTGAAATCAAGAGCTGGATGCTTAACTGACTGAGCCACCAAGGCTGTGTCTTTACTATTTAAATACTTTTTCATTGCAAAATTTGAACGTGTTTAATATTTCCAACGTAAACACGTGCATTTAAAAACCACAAATAAAAAAACACCTCAACTCTAATGACCATATATATGCAACTACTGCTTATATTTTTATTGATGAACATCTACTGATTTTTCCCCTATATCTATGTCTCTCTCCATACAGATCAATATGTACAAATAAGAATTTGTAGACAGATAAAAACACATTTGTATAGTTACATGTTTTTGCTTTTTACCACATGCACACATGCGCACACACCTACACAGTCTGCTTTTGCATTTGTCTTTCTGTGGAACATCTTACCAAATTAATACAAGTTTCTCGAGCCAGCAGAGAAGCCACATATTGAGGATGGCAGTGTCTCCCTGAATCATTTAGCTCTGGGTGATTACATGTTAGAGAACTAAACGATTTTGTGGAAGCCACTGTGTTTTCAGGCCTCTGTTAATAGTGGCTTAGCTTAGGTCCTAAGGACACCGCTGCTAGGAAGCAGCTCAAGGGCTTACCTTTCTGGGGTATGTTTCTCTGAAATTTCCTTTTATGTCTTGTCCAGCAATGGCCTTTCTTTTTTCCTTCGAACAAAAGAGAATAAAGTTAATCATTCAGAGCTGTAAATATAATTCTCAAAGCCATATGTGCTGATAGTTTTCATGTACTTTTACAGGCCACAGAACAGGGCAAAATTCTTAACTACAGGCACAGCAGTGTGAGGCTGATTGCAGAGTTCTGCTTTATTCTGCACGGACTTGGGAGACTATAGGAGATGACCTTCCTTTGAAAATTAAAAAAAAAAAACAACCCACTAAAATTGGAAAATAAATTCCTGCTGGTGCCTTCACCTGAATGATCATTGTTGTGGGTATATAGCAGTATGTTTCCTCTTCAAGTGTCTTTCTGGTACATTCAAATGTGCAATAAGGAGGCACACTCCTCACAGCTGGATCGTGTCACGGATAATCTGCCGTGCTGGGGATTCAGAGCCATTCTCAGCTTTGACGTGGAGACTTAAGCAGTCTCCGTATTTGCAGTTGTGACCCAAATCCTCCCACTTACATGCCATCTAATGCTCGAAGTTCCGGGAGAATGTAAAGAAACCGCAGCGGGTTATGTGTTGTGTTTTGCATTCTTGTGAATGATGTGAAAATACAGGCACGTGAGAAGACCGTTGGCACTGGGTAAACAGAGCTCGTACCTTGTTACTATTGTGAAATAACAATAGCCAACTACTAGATTTTTACTGCTAAGGGTGAAGACCCAATCCATGGAGGAGGCCTTCCAACTCCCACTTGAGATTTCCATTCGTAGGTGGGTCAACTCACACTCTGGGACTTAAAGGCAGGAAGGGACTTGCTCATCCAATGGAAATGGTATGTTCAAGAATTCGGGGGTCTTGCCCCATTGGCACCTCAACTTTCCATGACCCTTTACAGCCCTCTGTAGGGGCTACAGCTGCATGCCAGGCTTGTGACTCCTCCCAGAAACTGCCCAGTTTGTCTCTTGGTGGGGAGAGCCACATCCCAAGGGGCTTTACCCCTAACTGCTCCCAGCACACTTATCAGGCCTTGAGGCCTTTTGGGCCCATGGGTGGTGCCTCAACACCATCCATGCCTCAGTTTACAGACCAGTTGACTCTGGCCACACCATGGTGACTCTAGAAACTCACAGGTGTCATGAGAGTGACATGAACCATTTGTAGTCTGGCAATGGTGTGCCCTTATCCAAAAAGCTACTTCCAATGCACAGATTGTCTGACTCTATGTCCCTCAGCTTTTCCTGTCCATGCACTTCTGGAAGGCTCTTTGGTCACTGAAGGCAGCTGTCCCCAGAAAGGATCAGCTTCATTCCTGCATCATGATCAGGATCAAAGCAGTGGAGGATTAATGGTGTTAGATAGACCAATTCTGAAAATTCAGGATTCTGTTCTGCCTGTTCCTGGAGACGATGCCTCATCGTTTCCCCTACCAGCCTAGAGGGCACAGCCTTCAGAGAGCCCAGGGGATTCAGATTTAATTCTGATTACATTTTATGCAAATGCCTTTACTCCACTTGTTTCTGGCCATCTGGATAAAGGGTCTGAGTGGGAATAGGAGGTGATTTGGAAAGGAAGATGAAGTTCCAGCCACCTGAATGGTACACACAGATTTTGTGGCGGTAAAGGAAGAGCAAAAATCCAGGCATCTGAAGAGGGAACCTGGGAAACCCTAGTAAGAATGGAGGAAGGAGGAACATTAATGACATCTGCCTTGCAGAACTATCCTGAACCTACCACCAGAGAGAAACCACCCTGGTACATGCCTCTTACCACAGAGATGCTGAGTCTGGCATTCTGCATCAGACACGAGAAAACAGAGACAGGCCCCAACTTCTGCACATTCTGTGCAAGATCCCTCTGGACATCATCCCCACCTCCACTCTCAGTCATTGGGGAAGGGAGACAGATGCCACTTGGTTGGTATGATGGACAAAGAGGACAGATTAGATGGACTGTCCTCAGGAAGTTCCCCCCAGCCAAACCCTACCCCCAAATCAAGGACTTAATGCAACAAATGGAACTGGGAAGTCTAAGGTTTATAGCTGGCCAGGGGCCCACGTTGGAGGCACTGTCCATCTTCCCCTGGCTGATGTATGTTCCTCAACAACTGCAAACATTTCCCTTTCAGGGCCACCACGTGTGCCCATGGGATTGCCCTTTTTCTGTGAAAACCAAGCATTCACTTGCCTCCTTATGCAAACATGGTAAACTATAGCTTAGGCTACAAATTTAGTGGCTTTAAACAACACAAAACTATTATTTCACAGTTATGTCAATTAGAAGCCTGACAAGAGTCTCTCTGGGCTAAAATCAAGGTTCCAGTAGACCTTCATTCCTTTCTGGAGGCTTTAGAGTAGAATACATTTCCTTGACTTTCCTAGTGTCCAGAGGTCATCCATATTCTTGTCTCCTTTCCTCCATCTTCCTCCTCCTCCAGCCAGCAACATGGCATCTCTCTGTGACTATCTTCCATAGCCACCCTTCTACCCCAACAGCCAGGAACAACCTTCCATGTTTCAAAGCCTATTCCATTATATTGAGTGTACCCAGATAATCCAGAATAATCTCACCTTTCGAGGTCCTTCGCTTAATTATATCTGTAAAATCTCTTTTGCCAGGTCAGATAACAGATTACAAATTTCAGCAATTAAGATATGGACATCTTTAAACAGACATCCTATTATTATCTCTTATTATTGTAAGTAATAATAATGCTAGCATTAAAAAACTCATTTCTAACATCAAAAGCAAGTAAAATCTTATGCACGCTTACTTCTTTTCCTCTTGAGTTTTCCCGAAGTAGGGTTGTTTCTAAGATCCACAGTATCTAGAATCACAGATGAGGGTGAGGAAACAAATTAATCAATAAAAGTTACCAATGTTAGGATTACTCAAACTGCAGAAGGTTTGAATTTACAAAGATTTTTGGGTTTATCATTTCTCTCTTCCTTCTAAAGGGACTAAAAACCTACTGACTTTAGAAGGAGTCCAGAATGAGCCTTCCTTTATTTCTCAATAGTAATTGGAAAAACACTCTTAAATACCTATGTACTTCAGTCTACTCAGAGATGTTTGTCTCGGTCTTAAGATTTTTGTGAGGATTAAATAAAATCTTATGTCCAAACATGTATAGGAAATCACTCTGTAAACCAGTGACATGCTAGAGGGCATCCATCAAAAATATATGCTAGGTCAAGAATAGTCTTTCCTCATGGCAATTAAGTGGCACGATCAGTTGTCTTTTGAGAGTTTTCTAAGGTTGTGACAAAATGACACTATTATCTACTAGCAGAAGTATGGTTGGCTTTCTTGGGCTCCACAGGAGATTGGCTGTGACAGGGTGGAAATCACTGTATAAATACAAGACTTTATGATTAAGACTAATGTAGTCAATGAGATACTGCCATCTTTAAGAGCATATTTCCACCACATCATTCATGCATAATCAGCAGGGACCATCTTGTTAAACATAACTTTATAATAATCTCTTGCCTCTCTATTGTTGCCAAAGGGGTCAGGTCAAGCAAAGCAGGGAACAAGATACTGGGATGGGCCAGAACACCTGACACCATCCTACTTGGGTCTGTGGTGCCCATAGAGTCATGCCCATCCCACACCCACAGGTGGCTTTACCTATCATGGCACATGCTTCGCTGTCTGCAGTGCTTGCTTCTGGACCTTCTGGCACATCCTTTGAGAAGCACATAACACAGGTACACTTCTCATTTCCATGTGCTGGTGGCTCTGCTCCTGGGCCAAAATTGTGATGTATGAAGACTTTTATTTACCCCAGTGATCCCCTTTTCTGTACCCTTCTGGATCTCTACTTCTCTACTTCTTCCTCCGAAACCTTTCATTGGCCCTACCCATCTCTGGCCCTTCCTTTAAGTCTTGCTTTTCCCTTCCTTGTCTTTTTCTCTTTGTCAGCTTCTGTTTCTGGTTTTATTATTCTTTAAGTCATAATTACCTTGTCCATCATAGGGTAGTAGGCTGGAAGTAAGCTCTTCTAATTCTTCCTCACTATTTATTTGGACAGCTTCTAGTTCACCATATGCTAAAGAGAAGCAAGAAAATTACAGTTTGTGGATCCTGAGACAGTGATTAGGGAAGAGTTCTTGGTGCTTTCATGTTGCACCCTGATATTTTGAGTTAGAATGAGCTGCTTTCTGGGAAAAGACTATTCCTGCTCCAATAATCACAACCAAGAGCTGCCAAAGCCATGTTTTTCCTATCTTCTGTACCTCATTCTGCTTTCTCTACTCTCACATTTCTATCTGTAGCTCTAAGAATAAAATAAAAAGATCCTATCCTTCCAGGAAAAAAACCAACTGTTCTTTGAAAATTGTAAAAAAGTAATTACCAGAATGAGTTTTAAACTCATCCCATTTGGCCAATCACTATTTACATCACAAACCACATCTAAAGCCAGGCAATTAGTGACAGCTTCACACTTCTGAAAATCAGCCAATCATCAACAACAGCCACTCTCCAGAAAGCCCGAGTCTATGACTAAATGATAACCTAGTTGTAAACTCTCCCTGGTTCTAAAAGTCTGTAGCCCCTGAACTACAGCCTTCCCAAAACTCTAATAGAATCAATTTTCTTTTTAAAAAAATTGTGTCCTGTAAGTACAGTACCTGCTTCCACCATGTGCCTTGCTCAGCAAGCAATAAATCCCTCTTTTAACTTCAGATGTTGTATGATGGTCTAGCCCTTCAAAAATGGAGTTCCCACCAAGACCATCCTGAAGAGTCTTGTTTAGGGATCTCCTGTGGGACCCGTGGATCAATAGGTGTAAATCCACAGCCTCTTGTGCCCAACTCAGATGGTCTTCCTCATCAATCCATCTCAACAGTGACTTGAGCTCTGACTTGTTTCACTGAGTTCTTACTTCTGAATTAATTTTATTGTTTAAAGATGTGTATGCAATTAGATGCAAAGTAGTTAGACATTTTGGTTTGGAGGTACAGCAGTTAGCAAATATTCTGGTAATGTTTTTATTCTTCCACTGTTTCACTTACTCTCACTTTTGTCTATTTTTCAAAAGTCTTATCTTATGTGTGTTTGCTCCTGATTTTCTTGTGCTTCTTGAATGTTAGAAGAAAGTGATCCAAAGCAAACAGATGGAGGCATAGACCTGATAAGTCCCCTATCCAAAGCTAATTAACAGATGTGGGTCTATTAGACAGTAGCCAATTTGTGCAAATATATTTGGTCACTCTTGGTCTTGAGTCCCCCACCAAAACCTCTTGTCAATTTTTGAAAGTAAATCATAATCTGAGGTCAACTATTATCATGTAATCGACCCTATGTCCCCATTGTAGTCTTTGCTCTCTGGATGAACCTAATACCACATTCACTTGCAGGACACCATTTGCACTAATGACTGCATATAGTATCTTTGTTGCTATTTGTCATAGGTGTATCTTGGCCAAAGCCACAGTCTTCCACTGACAGAACTCTACTTCTTCTTTGTACTTGCAGAATGATTCTTGCACTTATCTTAGTAAATGGCAAAATTTCACAAAAGATGACTTTATGTTTCATTGGGAACTTTGGGCATGTCAAGAGTAAACAGTGCATTTGATAGTATTTTTTTAATGTTTATTTATTTATTGAGATAGAGAGAGAGTGCTAGTGGGGGATGAGCAGAGACAGATGGAGAGAATCCCAAGCAGACTCAGCACTGTCAGCACAGAGCCAGATGGGGGGCTTGACTCATGAATCGGGAGATCATGACCTGAGCCAAGATCAAGAGTCTGATGCTTAACTGACTGGGCCACCCAGGCGCCCCTGATAGTATTTCTACAAAAGAGAGAGAGATGACCGAAAGTTCCCATGTCCCAACCACTTACTGCTACTTTCAGACCATCATCTAATAGTTTCTTCCTTTTCTTAAAAAAAAATCTCTATAAATTTAATAGGTAGATATATATTCTGCAAGTCAAACTACCAGATCAAGTGTACTAAAGAAAAGAATAACTTTAGAATTCCTAGAAAATTCTCCTAAGCATTATCAATTTATGTTTTTTTTTAATTTTTTAATGTTTATTTATTTTTGAGAGACAGAGTGTGAGCAGGGGAGGGGCAGAGAGAGAGAGGGAGACACAGAATCAGAAATAGGCTCCAGGCTCTGAGCTGTCAGCACGGAGCCCAACACAGGGCTTGAACTCACCAACTGTGAGATCATGACCCGAGTCAAAGTCGGAAGCTCAACTGACTGAACCACCCAGGTGCCTCTACACATAATCAGTTTATAATTGATGTGAACATTAGTACATCTACACTATGCATAACTCAAGATTTGCAAGCAATCAGCAAAGTAGGTATATCTCACTTCTCTGTAGTGCCTAATGCAATTACTATAATCTTTTCTAATTCTCAATGTCCCCTTGGATCCACTTCCCTGATCACAGGAACTGTGAATATCATGAGATATTACCCCTATTATTAGGTTATGCTATATGGCGGAGTCGATATTAAGAAAAAGAGATTATCAAGACATGAGATCATCAATGCTGGTGAGGATATGGAAATAAGGAAGCTTGGTGCACTGTTGGTAGGACTGTAATGTGGTACAGCCAATATGAAGGACAGTATGAGAGCCTCAAAACATTAAAAATAGAACCACCATTATCATCCAGCCATTTCACTTCTGGGTATATATCCAAAGGAAACAAAATAACTATGTCAAGGAGATATCTGTGCCCCCATGTTCATTGCATTATTGTTTACAATAACCAAGACATGGAAACAACCTAAGTGTCCATCAACAGATGAATGGATAAAGAAAATGTGGTGGATACACACACACACACACACACACACACACACACACACACACACACAGAGGAATATTATTCAGCCATTAAAAAGGGGGGGGGAATCCTGCCATTTGCCCTTCCTTACATGATTCGCTTTCTGGCAGTGAGCTCCAGTCTTCCTGGGGGTCTTCTTCATAATACATCTCTAAACAGTCACTGCTACTTTCTGTTGAATAGAATAAAATCCATTAGCAAATCTGGCATAGGACCAATGGAAACCATAGTAGAAAAACTCATCCTGAGAAAACAGACCACCAAGGAGGCTCAAGTATCTTCCAGGTGGGAATGTCCCTGCCCTCATACCCTCCTGCCTTTGAGTTCACCTGAGCTGGGAGTTGACATAGCTCATGCCACTATCACCAGAGGCTGAGAATGGTCACCCATCTCCCTCCCATCCCATACACCTAATTCTCTATTTTTGATCCTTTTCACTTGGCTCTACACATTTCTTCTGTATGGGTAAGTGAAGGGGAACAGTGGAGGTGGGGAGAAGTAAGGGGAGATTTTCCTACTTGCAGACAGAGAAACAAAGATTCAGTGAAATGGGAATTGAAATTATAATCACCTTCCCCATCATATAGTACTTGGCTGGGCACCTTCTCTGGTGCTTCTTCACTGGTCATTTGAGGAGATTCAGGATCACAGGACCCTGAAGGGAAACAAGGAAAGGAAGCAAACCAAGATTTTCGGAGCACAGGTGAACTGCCCTTTGGGAAAAGGGACATCTGCTTCAAGGACCCCATCTGAGATCCAACAGAGCCCTGCTCTGCCTCTGTTTCCATCTCCATCACCTAACTCTCCTGCTCTCTGCTTCTGTTTCCTTCCCATAGATCTGCCTCCAAACATTTCTGCTTCTGCACTAGGAGAATATTTATGCATCTTTGATTTTGTGGGCTCCATTCTCCTGACTTCTATCTCTTTACTTTTCCATCATTTTTTCCTCAATGGTGACCTTGATCTTTTCTTTTCTTATTCCTCCTAGCTCTGCTCTTCTAGGTCTCTCTAATCCCCATAGCAGGATCCATTCCTTCTGTCACTGTCTCTCTTGACTTCTTCCCCTCCCTAGTGGCATTCTTTATTAGTGAAGTGGAAGTCTCTCTCTCTGCATTAGGCCTTGTTCTGGTCCCCTTAGGAGCCACAGGTATCCCTTTGGACTCTTATGTGTGTCCACCACATTGACCCCTGCTAGCCTCACACAGCCACTACCTGCAATGAGATGCTCAGGGCACAGGTCTTTGCTCTTCCTCCTACTTGATCTTTGGGGGAAAGAACAAGTATCCTTTGTCTGTGCTTCCATGTCTTATCTCTAAGGAAGAATAGCCACAGTTTCCCTAGCTAAGTCCTAAAGTTTTCTGAGGAAATCTCGCTTGCTCAAGTCCTTTGAAAACAAAAAAGTGCAACATAATCCAAAACCTGATGACAGATATATTTGGGCTGGAGAGCCCTTGGTCTTTCCTCCTGGAAAGCAGATCTCAGAACCACATTTTTCTGTGGCCTACCCAAGGTTATGACAATATAATAATAATATTAAGCACTAGATAAATACATAGTTTTAATTCTTTATAGAAAATAAGGGGTGGGCAGGGGTTAAAATCACAATATTGAGTCTTTTGTATAAATAGACATAAAGAGTATGAAGGAAAAAGATGCTGTCTTCCCAGTATTTATCTACTATAACATTAAGAGGGAATGCATCTATTCCAACAATAAAGGCCATGTTGCTCAGCTCTGAATGCAGCCACCTGATACCCTACAGCCCAGAGCTGGCCATCCCTTTCTTACCTGGCCCACATGCTGATGGGGAGCTCAAGACTTCCTGAGGCTCTTCTTCATCACTGATGTCCCAGATGGCATGGCCATGCTCTGCAGGAAGGAATGAAACCCGCCAGCCATTTCAGTACACAACCAGGGGAGATGACGGTGAGAAAACTCATAATGAAGACATGGACACTCAGGTATCTGCTAGGCAGAACTGTCCCCGTCCCAAACCATCTGGTCCACCTCTGGGCTCACCTGGCCTGCAGGTTAACTTGATCTTGTCACTATCATCAGAGCCTGAGGACCATCTACCAGCTTCCTTTGTGTACATCTAATTCTCTCTTACTTCTTCCCCTTTCCCATTGCCCCTGCTCACTACTTCTGTCTCTGCCCTTGTCTCCTGCTACCAGTGTCTCCACGTGCTTCTCTGTGTTTCTGTCTCTTCTGCTTCTGTCTTTGTCTCTTGTGTCCCTGATACTCATTAGTGTCTTTATGTCACTCATTCTCTTCTTACTCCCTTCCTTGTGCTGGCCATCAAGAGAGGCATCCCTAACATAGTGCAATAGGACCCGATCACGGAATAGGTTATGGAGCAGACTAGGCCAAGACAACACCACCAAACACCCGGAAAAGTTGCTCAAAGGCCCACATATAAAAGAAAGATCAGAATATCACAATCGCTAAAAATATTTACACTATCATTAGCGATGAGGCAGAAGAAATAGGGTGGCGCCCCACAGTGAAGGGGAGACACAGGAAATCACAGGAAGGACAACTGATTTAATTCTAAGGCAACAAGTCTCACTGTGTTTATATGGGAAAATAATATGATCTGACTGACATCTTGCAAATAACAATCATGCTAAAATGGAGAAAATGGGTGGGATGGGAGCAAGAGGAAATGGGACATTCGTGTTCCCTTGAATGAGGGAGCAAACCCTGGAGAAGGAGTTTCTAGTTTCACAAAAGAAGCTGTTGGTTTCAATTTGGGAAGTGTCAGTTCCTGAAAGTCATCCAGATGGAGAAGATCCTGTGATAAATGCCTTCAGGTACATATATGGATGACCTTGGGAGTCAGGTGTGCCTAGCAGGCATGCATTTGAGACTCATTCTGGTATCTGAGAGTAGCTGAGACTGACAGGGAGAGGGATATTGCTCTCCCAGTGTGCCGGGCACTTCTCTCTTACTAGGGAGATTAAATCTGAAGACTCACTACTGAGATAGACCCCATTTGCTGGAAGATGCTCCTGTCTAGACTCAAACATCAGTGTTACAAGATCCCAGCTTCTTCCCTCCCTATACAGCAATTTTCACTCCTTGTTGACTTTTAAATTATTTTGATATAACTCTCTACATAGTTCCTGTTGTGCTTCCATCCGCATTATTATTATTTTGGTATTTACTTGCCAGATGATTATATAATCTCTCTAATTTTCATCTCCGTATCTCATCTCTTAGTGAGTTTATATCTTTTCCATGTTGCCTTTCGCTTTCTCCTTTTCTATCTCTGTTTCTCTGAGTATTATCTTCTTGGATGCCTGTAAAATTTCCATCTATTTTCCATCTATTTTCCTCAGTCTCACAGATGCTTCCCCCCAAATCGACAAAAGTTCTTCCCTCTTGACATGGACCACAGCACCTTATGGCTTTCTCTTAACAGCTCTATCCTAACAGTCTCCCAACAGACCTTCTACAGTGCAAACCTAGCAATCACTCACAAAATTTATTTCCATGTTCCTGGTACTTCCAGAAGTAGGCTGAAAATGATCTCATTGCCTCAGCTGCCAGAGCCTGCTGATATTTGGATTTTCATGGGCATTTAATAAAATCACCCAGGTCCTTCTGTTCTGGTAGTGTAGCCTACCTTTGCTATATCCTGTCCCCCTTTGTTCTCCAGGCAGGAATACCCTCTCCACTCAAGAGCTCTGCTCACTGTTATCCTTAGTCTCTCTCACAGTTTTGAAAAAAGCAAAACAGAAAATGGACACAGGGCCATCTGTATGTACGTGAATATGAAGAAGAGAATGGTAGGATGGGCGAAAGGCAAGATTTTTCTTTGTGCTGATTAGAAAATACAGATTTATTGAGGTGGTTGGGAATTTAAATCAGAATTACCTTCTCCCTCTTCTCCAGGTAGGCTGGGCATCTCCTCTGGTTTTCTTTCATTAGTCATTTGCAGAGCTCTAGAATCATAGGTCACTGTGGAGAAACAGGGACATGATGGACCATGGAGGGCAATGGGAGCAAACCTCAGCATGTCCGTGCCCACCAGGATGGGAAAGTGAGCACCTGCTCCATGCCACCCCTGGGAGGCTGTCTCGTTCTACTTTCTGCCATCTTGTTGCACTTCCTCTGTCCACTTCTCAGGGTCCTACCTGCATTTCTGTTTCCTAGTAGTGTATCTCTTCCATTGTCTGGACTTCTCCCCATCTCTTGTTTTTCGCTCTTGTTTTTGTTTTTGTCTTTCAGTAATAATGCATCTCTTTTCTCCTATTACCCTTTTGAGCTTTCTGACTCTAGATGTCTTCAAGTCCAAGTGGTTGAGTCCATTCCCACGCTTTCTCTCCCCACCAATGTTAGTTTTTTCCTTAATGAAGGTAATGAGGGTCTTATGTTGGACCCAGTTTCACTCTTTTGGGGCTCACCTGTTAGGGCTCCTGGGGCTTCCTCTTCATGTTCCCTTTGTGCCCCCACCCTGACTTCCAGGTGGTTTCCCTATCATTGTCACCCTCAGTGACACACCCACTGCTGCCCACTCTTCCTTTTCTGTTTTTCCCTTGCAAAAACAACCAGTGTGCCTTTCTGTGCTTTCTTTCCCTGTCCACAAAACAGAGGTTACAACAGTTTGCCTGCCTGTGTCATAAGGTTTTACAAAAGTAAAAGGAAGCCTCACACAGCCCAGTAATGTGACAGAGACTGTCAGAAACCTTGCACACTTTGTCTCCCACACTTTGTTTTCTCTCTCATTTTCACCCTTCCTGCATGTGTCTGCCTCTTGCATTTCTACTTCTGTATCTCACTCCTGGGATGTCTTGGCATTCCTCTTTGTCTTGGTTTGTTTCTTTCCCCAAGTCTATTCCCACCTCCCTTTTTTCTCCTCATGCCTTCCTGATGCTGTGCTTTATGTCTTCTCCCCATCTCTCATCTTGTTGCTTTCTAAGGATCAGAAAAGGCCTCTCTGAGACAGTATCTAATTTCCACATGATTTCACCAAATTAGTGAACAAGAAAACTGTCCAGAATAGTTTCGGTGTCCAAGCACAGGGCCAAGCATGTGCCAAAGCTCAGATGAGCAAGCATTATCAGAAAATTAAAATCACTGAAAAAGCATTATGCAAATTTTTGAAGTAATTGCAGGGCAGGAGGAGTCATGGGAAGGAAAATTGACTTAATCTTTCTGACAACAAGAAGTTATTGGCTTAATGTAAGAAAGTAGGATAAATCAACCTGCATTTTCAGAGTCCTCTGGTTCACCTGGAGAGATGGGGTGTGATGGGAATATGACTGGGGCAAAGATTTGAGACTAAAGGCTGTTGCTCTGTCTCCAGAGAGAAGAGACATCTGACCGGAGCATTTGTGTTGGGTGTGGAGAGGAATGGATGGGCAAGAGACAAGTTTGAGGTACAGCTGACTAACATGGATGACTGATAGGCTGTGTGAGTTGAGGGAAGGGGATCGGTCACTGATGATCCCTAAGTTTCTGTCTGAAGAATGGAACAATGGTATTCCATACTGAGATAGGGAACACTGGAAAAGAAGCAGATCTGGTGTCAAGAGAGATGGCACATGCAATTGTGGGTGTCTTGTATTGAGGTTCTTGTAAAACTTCCAAATGGAGATGTCCTTCAGACATCATAAGACAAGTCTGGGCAAGACATAGGTGTTTGGGGATCATACGTTGTAGATGGGAGCAGACAAGGCTTCCTAGGGGGAGGTTCACTCTCTCTGAGAATATTACAGGTGCCATACTGGTAACTAGGGACATCATAACCTCAAAACACATTGCTAACATGTTCCACCCCCTAGTTCCAGACTTGTTTCTGACCAGCGACTCTTCTCTCAATTCCTACAATGTCCCAAACTGTCTTCTATATCCCTTGTAAACAGTATTCACCTCTGCTGAATTTTCACTCATCTCCTGTAGCTTTTTCTCAATATATAATTTCTATGCCCCTCCTCACCTTTCTATTTCTTAGTGTTCCCTCCTGCCTCTGCATCTGTCTGTCTTAACATCATGTTCTCTACCTGTTTAAGATTATTGAGCTTCTCTCCTTTCTTCCATGGTGCTCATTTCCCTGCTTCTATCTGTTCTCTCTAGTTATTAACTCTGTTTCTAATTTTTCAACCTAAGAATTGAAATTGAAAACTTAAATTTCAGACTTTCTGCATATTTTGTCCACGTCATATTCCTTCTCCCACATTATCAATGTTCTGGACTGTGGCCATTGGCAAACAAGCAGAGATCCTTAATTTTGCCAGGTCCATTTCAAAACTCTTTCACATGAGTTCTCTGTATTGCAATTATACTCATTATGCTCATGTTCCTGGCACAACCTCAGGGAAAATAGGTTGAAAATGATCTCCCCTCACGATAACACATTCCAGCTTAGTTATATTTAGACTTCATGTCTATTTAGGTAGGATTGTCAATCACTCTGGTCTGTCTTCATTTCACGATTCCATCTATATTTTTCACTCTCCGTCTCTTTGTCTATGTTCTACACCCAAGGAAACAGCAACCAATCTGAGATCATTCTTCACTGCTTGTATCTTTCAAAGGAAGCAACCAGAAGCTGGCCATAGTTTATGTTTATGTGAATGTGGATGAATGGATGGGTGGATGGATGGATGGATGGATGGATGGATGGATGAGCAGGGAAGGGGATGAAAGAATAGGTGTTCCTCTGTATTGACAGGAAAATAAAGCTTTGATTAGACAATAACTTATCTAAATCCTAATTACCTTCTTCATCATAAGGTAGTAATCTGGGAATTTCTTCTGATTCTCCTCCTTCATCCCTTTGTAGAGCCACAAGTTCACAGGACGCTGAAGATAGAAACAGGAACATGATAGACAGTTGGCCTGGACTCTGCCTGACATGGCCAATGCTTAGAGAGCATCGGAGCTCTGAAGCTCAGAGTACAGGAGAATGGCTCCTCATGAAGAAAAGTATGTATGTACCGACCGAACTTGCTCTGCCTTTTTTTAACACCTTGTTAGGCTCCTTCTCCTTCTCTATCCTTCCCTCTTCTCCCTCCAACTCTGTCCCCACATGTTGCCGCACCATGAAGCAGTGGATCTCTTTGACTATCATTTGCTCTCCCTGACTTCTGCCAACCGTTTGCATTTCTGTCCTTTTGTTCCTCCATGATGTTCTGTATCTCTTTGCTCCAATATCTCCTTATTTATTCTCTTAACTCACTTCCTCTATCTCTGCTATACATAGTTTTCATTAATCATACGCAATGCCTAGGAAGTAAGTTTAAGATTATCTCTCCCCTCCCAAATCCCAACCTGGAAGTATTTAGATTCCATGCACATTTAGATTAAATTGGGCCCACTTAGACAACTTCATTAGTGCCCCCAGTCTGCATTTTTATTATTCTATACATATTATTGTTATATTATATTATTATTCTACCTGTATTTATCTATATCCATATATATCCCCCTTACCTCTCACATACCTGAGAAAAAAAACAGGGGCTGAGTAAAAGTGTGTATTTGTGTTTGGGAGAAGGAAAGGAAGTGTCCCTTGCATACAGACTGACAAACAAATTTAATGAAGTAATTGGCCATTTAAGTTATAATTACCTCCCCCATCACCTGGTAGCAGTTTGGGCATCTCTTCAAAATGGCCACCATTTGTCCACTGGAGAGTGCCATGCTCATAGGAAACTGAAGGGAAACACAGAAATGACCAACCACATATGATGATGAGGGAACAGACCTTAGCACACTGAATTCTGGTGTCAGGGCTCAGGTGAGCTTCTCCTTGGGAAAATAAAACCTCACCTAAGATGATCCACAGCCCTGCTCTGCCTCTTCTTCTGTTATCCTTCACACACCTTCTTTCTCCTTCTTGTCATTCAGTCACCACACACCATTGCTTCTATACCATGAAGGATTGGCCATCTCCGTGAATCCCTAGACTGCCCTTTTGGTCTTTTTCTTCTTCATGGCTCTTTATTGCTCTCTGTAAGTTTCTTTTGTGGCTCAGTTTTTCTTTTAATATCTCTTGCGTCCCACATGGTAAGCCTCAATCCTACCAGCCCCTTCTCTTTTTCCCTGCTCCTATCACTTAAATATATTTGTTGGATGAGGATCTTCTTGCACCCGGTCCTGATCCACTCACCTGGGTAGCTGAACATCTCCTGGGTTCTCTGGTGTGAACTCTGCACTGGTGATGCTGGCCACCCTGACCCTCTGCCAGCCCCACATGACCATCACCACGGTCCCTCCACTTGCATAACAAATTTGACCTGGTAAAAGACCCTCACACACTTCAGTGCTTCTATTTATTTATCTATAAAATAGGAAGAAGCAACAGTTTGTCTAAATGCACAAGTTTGTGGAGGTGAAATGACACGTTGTTTGCCAAATTTCTTTGAAAAATCACAGTAACATAATAAAAACTATTTGTCAAAAATTATAATTTAGAGTTGAGAGCAGTTGATCTGAAGGACCATGTTTCTCCTGGGGTTTTCTCTAAACTTAGGCACAAAATACTGTTATCAATAAACAGAATAATACATAGTTTTTATTCTCTAGAGAAGCTAAATGCTCAGTTGCCATCAATTCAAGCCTCTACTATGAATAGGTATGAAAGAAATTGCCCTTTCTTCAGCATATTTTTCCTAGAATGTGCACTTGGAAACATTTATGTGACTCATGGGATTCTAGAACACACTGGATCTTTTGACTGTGGCATGTGCTCAGAGTAAAACACATCAGGAAACACCAGCTCAAAATCCAGCCCCCTGACACCCTGCAGCCCAGCACTGGCAACCCCCTGCCCCCACCTTCCTCACTGGGCCCACATCTTGATGGGGAGCTCACGGCTTCCTGTGGCTCTTCTTCATCACTGGTCTTCCAACAGGACTTGTGGCATAGACTCTGGGTCTAAAGTTCTCTCTTGTCCAGCAAGAGAGTGAGATGCAGGATTAAAAGCTAGAGACGGCTAATGTCCAGGAAAAGACAAGAGCCCCGAATAAGGGTCCTTGCCCTGTTTTTATTAGGATCAGAAGGCTCACAAACATGGTGATGGACGTGCACAAAGAGACTATGAATCTGTGAACATTAACTTGAGGATGTGAGGGAAGTGGGGTCTTGAAGATATTTAGGGTTAGGGGTTTGGGTTAATACAAAACAAAATCCGGGTGCCGGGCAATTGGGTGGAAGGTTGTTTATAGCTGACATGAGGCACCACTTCTGTTTATCTTAGCTAGCCTAGGGGATGAAACAGGTAGGACACATGACTTCAGGATCGACAAGGCACCTTTCTTTTGTTAATCATCTCTGCTCTGGGCAACTTCACCCTGCAGCGCAAAGCAACAATCTATACCCCAATTTACCTGTTGACCTAACTTGATCCTTCCTGTGAAAGCAGTTTTCTGCTATAGTACTAAATTGGAGGTGCTTCCAACCTGAATACCTAATCTTGTTTGTTTCATATACCTATGTTCTATATTGAAGCCTTTGTCCCTCCCTCTCTATACTGGGGCTTCTGCCCCACCTTCTCTATACTTATTTACCTAATCTTGTCTACCCAAACTTGGGTGTGAGCATCCTATGACTTTGTAATTCTTTATGCCTTGTGAACCCATTGGTGTAAGCCTAGGGGATTCCTAAGCTTATTCCCAACAGCCTTGTTGTCCTCAGCAGAAAGGAATGAAATCTCACAGACATCTCAATTTATGACCAAAGAGAACTCACAGCAAGAAAATAACAAAAACCAAGTATGCTCCACTCCACAAAACAACAGCCCAGACCTGAGGTTGCCTTCCTTTCAGTAGCTTTCCCTGGAAACAGAGAATAATTCATTCATCATGGGAAAAATCTTCCATTTCTTACACATCGTTCTTTTTCTACTTCTTCTCTTTTCCATGTGATTCTGTCAATCTTACCAATCTCTGCCTCTGTTCTGCTGCCATCTCTTGGAGCTTCTCTTTCTCTCATTGTGCTTCTCTCTTGTTCTCTGTTTCTGCGAATTTTTCCCTTGTTTTCTCTGAAACTTCTATTCCTTTTCTACCCTTTGTCCCTTGGTTGCTCCTCTCGGTTGTCTAGCTTTCTCTAAAGAAAATCTTCCCTAGGGTGGTATGTTTTAAATAGGATTTACCCAGAGTGGAGAAGGGTAAATAGAGGACAGCAGAACATAGAGACCATCCTAAGTAAGGCATATGGAAAGGCTCAGATATGAAAGAGATATTTAACATTTAAAATTATTAGGGAAGAAAGTTTATTCTATCTTGAAGTAGTAATGTAGGAGGCAGGTGATGAGGATGGAGAAACAGGCAGGTGGCTCACTGTAGGTGACCTTGGACCCCATTGAAAGAAACATTTATTTAATCCTTGGGGTATTTAAAAGTAAGAAATACTTCTTATTATTCCTTAGAAGGAAAGTAATACAATTTAATTTTTATTTTCAAATGCCCCATTTAGTTGAAGTGCAAATAATACATTAAATGGGCATAAGTTTGGAGGAAGGAGGTAGGCAGAAGTCTGCCTCTGAGAACAACAATAGTGACAGAGACATAGGTTAGAGACTCTGCCCTGGGAATGTGATAGATGGACAGTGGACAGGTGGGAGATATTCTGAAGAAGAAATGACCATGTTGGAGCAGTAACAGGCATGTCATTGAGGGCAAGAGGAGTCTGGGGCAAACTGCTAGGTTTCCAACTTGAAAAAACACGGGTCAACAGTGATCTATCATGAGGGAAAGAATGCTGAGGAATTGGCTCTAGCTTGAACAATGAAGAGCGAACAATGCTTTTGGTTCTAGAAGTGCCAAGTTTCAGGTTCTTGAACGAATATCAGTGTAGGGATCTATCACGCCCCTGGTCTTCAGGTCCACGGATAAATGAGCTCTGAAGATAAGCTAGGGTGGAGGTTTGGTCTTGGGAATCACTGGAATGTTCAGGGAGAGGCTTATTGCAGTGTGACATTTTGTAAGTGTCACTTTGATAATTAGGGACAGTTTCATCTGGAAACTCGCAGCTAATGTCGTCAGCCCTTGTGTCCAAAGGCATTTCTATCCAGTGCTCTGGCCTCAAACCTGCAGCATCCCAACCTGTTCCTCTTCCCCGTTATCCTCTGTTTACCTTTCACCTAGTTTCCATCTACTCTCTCTGCATAAGTGCCTTTGCTTTTCCCTGGCTTTCTCCACTTCCTAGTACTTACTTTCCTCTCCATATTTCTCTTTCCTTATGTTTTCTCTCACTTTTTACCTCTGATCCTTGAGCCATATTTCAGTTTCTCTCTTTTCTACTGTCTCTGCTTCCTCCCTGTCATTGCTGTTTCTTCCACTTTACCTTGACCTTCAGTCTATCTGTGCACTGGCATCCTCCAGGCTCCCCACTCTTGCTGTCTCAACCACTCACTCCACTCTGGGATTTTGACTACAGTATGGGGTCTACCCCACTGGCCAGCCCCAGGGGGAAGTTTTCCCACGTGGACTGGACATGGCATGCTACCTCCAAATTCCTCTCAGTTGGTCTCTTGAAGTTAACTGAAAATTATCCCCCTTCCCCACCCTGGAGTTTATGTTCCTTTTGGAAAATTGGATCTCTTTATGTAATTTGTTTTCTATTACCCCTAGCTACCTTTTCCACTTTCTCTTTCTATAATCTCCATCACCAAATACTGTCTCTACCGAGGAGCTTAGATTTCTCTGCCCATAGTCTCTGTCACATCTGTGGGCAGGTAAGGGCCAGTAGAAGCAGACACTAGAAGAGACCTGGGGTAGGAGACAAAATGCAGCCTTTGCTCCCATGAAGACAAGAAAATAAAGATTTAATACCAAATTGTAACATGAATAATAGTTACCTTGTCCCACATATGACAGTAAGTTGAGTCTCTCTTCTGGCTCACTGAAATTATTCATTCGGAGAAGTGAATGTTCACAGAACTCTGAAGAAGAGGACAAGAAAATGGCAGAATTTAGACAGTGACCGGAGAAGAGACCCCTGTGTGCTCAAGCTGAACTCTACTATTCAAGCTCCAAGGACCCCACCTGGGACTCAACAAAATCTTGCTTGCCTCTTTTTCATGCAGATGCACCTAACTTAAGTAAGTGTAAAAGAGCTGTGTAACCAACACCACAGTCAACATCTGGAACATTTCCACCATGCCAGAGAGTTCCCTTATGCTGATTTCAAGTCAGTTTCCACCCACTGTAAGCAGCCATTGTTCTGATTTTTATCACCATTAAGAAGAACTTCCTTTCTGGAACTGTACTTATCTGTCCTGATGCTCATATAAAAAGGGTTACACAGTATGTATGCTTGTGACTGGCTTCTTTTGCTCAATGTACATTGGACTCATGAACAACATGGGTCTGAACTCCGTGGGTCCACTTGTATTTTCTTTCTTATGAATTTTTAAATAAATTTTTTTCTCTTGCTTACTTTATTATAAGAATACAGTATAGAATGCTTATAACATAAAACTGTGTGTTAACTGACCACTTATTTAGTGGAAAGGCATCCAGTCGACAGTAGCCCATTAGTAATTAAGTTTCTGAAGGGTCAAAAGTTATATGTGGATTTTCAACTGTGCAGGGGGTTGGAGCCCCTGCCCCCTGAGATATTAAGGAGTCAACTATAATGTTTTAGGGATTCATCCATGTTGTTTCATATACTAGTAGTTCATTCCTTTTTTTTAAAAAAAAATGTTTATTTATTTTTGAGAGAGACAAGAGACAGAGTGTAAGCAGGGGAGGGGCAGCGAGAGAGAGGGAGAGACACAGAATCTGAAGCAGGTTCCAGGCTCTGAGCTGTCAGCACGGAGCCCAAAGTGAGGCTTGGACTCATGGACTGCAAGATCATGACCTGAGCTGAAGTCGGATGCTTAACCGACTGAGCCACCCAGGCGCCCCTAGTTCATTCCTTTTTATTGCTGAATAGTATTCCACTCTGTAAATGTATCATAGTTTATTTATGGATGTTTCCATATTTTAGCTGGTAGGAATAAAGCTACTGTAGGCATCCTTGTACAAATCTGTGTGTGAACATAAGTTTTCATTTCTCATGAGTAAGATACCTAGGAGTCAAATGACTGAGTCACAGGTTAGATTTAACTTTATAAGGGACTGACAAATAGTTTTCCAACGTGATCATATCGCCTTACATTCCTACCAAAAATATACGTATGGAGTTCTAATCACTCCACTCTCTCACCAACGTGTTGTCAGTCTTTTTCATTTCAGCAATTTTAGGGAGTAAATGGTAACTTGTGTGTTCAAATTTGCATTTCCCTGATGATTAATGACATTGAACACTTTGTTTATATACTTACTGGCCATTTTCTATTGTTTGTAGTGAAGTTATCAGGTCAAATCTCCTGTCCATTTTTTGAATTAGTAGGTGTCTTATTATTTGTTCATAGGAGTTCTTTATTCTGGGTACAATCTTTTGTCAGGTGTGTGTATTGCAAATACTTTCTCCCTCTCTCTGACTTGCTTTTGCCTTTTCTTAATGGTGTCATTAGAAAAGCACAAGTTTTTAATTTTGACGAAGTCTAGTTTGCCAAGTTTTTCTTTTGTAATCCATGTTTTTTGTGTTCTATATAATTCATTTTTGCCTACCGTAAGCTTGCAAAGGTACTTTCCTGTTTTTTCCTCTAGAAGTTTTATAGTTTTAGCCTTAACTGGTAAATCTGTGATCCAAGGTGAATTACTTTTTGTGGATGGTGTGAAGTAGGAGTGGAGGTTTCTTTTTTCCATGGAACATCTCTAGATTTTCTCTTTTAGCCTCTCTGCCTATGCTATTCCAGCATCCTACCCTCCCTGCCTCTCTGTGGTCTTTTCTTTCTTTGCTTTGCCACAGGAACCAGACACCCTTTTTTGGTAAATAAATGTCTCTTTGCCTCAGGCTCTGGTCTATGCCTCTGACCCACTCATGGCTCCTTGGAGCCTTCTTTCTAAACTATGAACACATGACACAGCTTGTACCTCTGCCTGTATGTGCCATAGGTCACAGTCACCCGGGAAAATATTGGACTGCCAGTCAACCTTACCTGTTTGTTCAAATTCTTGG
Source organism: Panthera pardus (assembly GCF_024362965.1). NCBI lineage: Eukaryota > Metazoa > Chordata > Mammalia > Carnivora > Felidae > Panthera > Panthera pardus. The sequence continues at coordinate 9,167,289 of NW_026526655.1, forward strand.
GCACGTTTATTTTCCATTTCCTCAGTTCTTACGGTGTCATTTGGGTCATGAGATGAATCTCCTTCCATTATGTTCATCTGTTGTCCATCACTGAGCTGCTCTGGGATTCCAGCTACAAGCAGGGCATCACCAAGATGACATCAGGAACGTTCAAGAATTCGTTTCCCTCCCTTCCATGATGAGCCTTTTTTACTCTTTTCTAATAACTATCACTGACCCTTCTACCATCCCATTCTCATTCCTACTAGCCTCAGTAGATGAACCTCTGGAATTATTTTTGACGTGCTTTGTACTTTTTAATGTACTTTTTAGGCTTTTAGCAATTTTATTTCATTCAAAAGAATAACTGTATGTGGGGAAATAGGTTCTACTTACATAAATGGGTTAGAAAACAACTTAGGGTGGAAAGCCACCACCACGGGGCAAAAACGCCTGAGGTTAGCTAGATATTGTAATGGGATCACAAGTACTTTCCATCTGATGCCAATATACTATTGTACTCTGATCACAAACTCCCCTTGCCTCCCAAACCCTTTGCTTCTTACATAGACAAGTTAACAATTACTGTCTGATTGTTTTCTCCTTGTTCATGTGTGTAACATCTTGTTTTCTTCTCGTTCACCACGTGGATAATATCTTGTGAGCTCAATAAATACGGAGACAAAACCTCTGCTCTGGGGTCTTGTCTCCTCCCAGACATTAGCCTCTCTTGTATTCAATTCTGCATCTGCTCTCTTGCTGGACAAGAGAGAACTGCAGACCCATAGTTGTGACAACTGTGATTATTAAAATAGATCCAAGTTTTATATAAATGCATTAATACATTGAAAAAATATATACTGAGATATAAATACAAATGAAAGGATATATATTAATGGTATTCTATAAGTCTGGTTATAGTCTGTGGTTTTTCTTACATTGATCATTTGCAAGGGGGGAAAATCAACATTTAACAAATAAATAATTCTTTGTAGGCATTTGGCTTGAGGATAGAGACCTTTTCTTGGTCTTAAACACTGTTTCACTTACTGCTACTCTAGTCTGAGAAATAACTTTCTCTTCAGTGGGCATCTGAGGAGAAAAGTCTTCAAATTTGGAGCATTGTTAAATGTCCAGGTGTTGGAATCAGAAACACATTATAATAAAGGTAGTAAGCATATAACAATTGCTTTGTGCCACAAATTATTATAAGTGCTTCATATCAATTAAATCATTAAATTCTCCAACAACCTTATTTTAGAATAGATTAATAGACAGATTTATAGCTTCAATTTATACATTGGAACACAGAAATTAAGTAACTCGCCCAAGTAAGCAAGAGGTAGAGCCAGAGGTGAAGCCCAGCAGCAAAGCCTCAGCATGTTTGCCCTTGGCTGGCACGTAGGAGAGGGTTCAAGTCCTAGATCAGTCAGGTGACCTTGCACAAATCACTAACCATCCTCATGCCTCAGTTTCTTCTGGAAAATGGGAATAACAAAACGCTATGATAGGGTTGTTATGAGGAGTACTTGTAAAGGGAAAACAGAGTTATAGTAACTTAGCAAGAAATCATAATTTTCAATATTAATGGTGTATATGTTATAATTTAACAATTAATTATTGTTAAGAATAGGAACAAAAGAATGATCGAAAAGCTGGAAACAGTGGCTATTGTTTACAAAAGTACATAGTTCAGGGACACCTGGGTGACTCGGTTGGTTAAGTGTCTGACTTTGGCTCAGGTCATGATTTCATGATTCATGAGTTCAAGCCCCACATTGGGCTCTCTGTTGTCAGTGAACAGCCTACTTCAGATCCTCTGTCTTTTTCTGTCTCCGCTACCCCCCTGCTCTCTCAATCTTGGTCAAAAATAAACAAACATTAAAAAAAATTTTTTAAGTATATAGTTCATATGTGAGGAATATTTTGCCTCATGGGAAGGGCTGACCTTATCCCTAGCGGTCTGAGAAAGGTCTGTATCACTACTGTTGTCACTGTTAAAGTGATTACTGCCTTTAATTCTCTTTTCCCCTTTACACTATTTTCCATTTTCCTCTCTTTTCTACACAGTACCACTCCTTCCATGTTCTCTTCTGCACATAATTACAACCCTCCCTCTCCTCTTTTCTTTTATTGGCAGAAGCATTTATAGCAGTTCCTTCTTGCCTTTCTCTTTGGACCTGTTACCTGGTGGCAAACCTTACCACTTCCCAGATCTACTGAATGTCTAACTCACAGTTAACCACTGTCAGCTCCTCCCCTTAATTCTGCCTCATGGTCACAGTAAGACCTGCTCTTGTGCGTTCCCGTTCCATATTCTGAGTGGTCTTATCTGCCTGGCAAAATTTTTGGATTCCACACCTGGTGGGTTAGCTGGGATCCCATATCGCCATCCGTGGTCTGGCTCCCCATCTCTTTCTGTGCCCCTCCCCATGGTGCACTGTCCACCCAGGATCTCGGCCCCCTGATCTCTGCTCGCCTTTCTGCTCAGCAGATGAAAGAACAAGTCTCTATTGAGTCACAAGTACCTAGCTTATGGTGTACTTGGAAATGGAGCATCTCCTTTGTCTCTTCTTCATCAATGGCTTCATAATGGAAGTTGTCATAAATCACTGGGAAGAGTAAGGAAAGGCAGTTAGAGCCCTCCAACGGTGACCAGGTGCTTCCTCTCACAACTACACACCTGGCACAGCCTTGACTCTGGCAGTTCAGCAGGAGCCTCCCAGCCGTCAGGGAACCCTGGGCTTCAGTGGGTTTCACAGGACTAGAGACTGATGCTGCTCCTGGAATCCTACATCTGCTCTACATCAAGATGTGCCTCACAGGACTTAAAGGATGGATGATGGAAAAGTTGTAAATAGTTTAGACTGGCCAGAGACTAATGAAAGTTCATTAAAAATAAATAATATATATGGACTGTGTTTTGTAAGTTCTACGTGCAACTAGGAAGAGAGAAGAAGCAGAGGCATTTCAGCCAGAGAAAAGTAGTTTATAGAGAAATAGACCTATATGAAAAAAAGAAAGCCCCAACATCTTTTAAGGATGGAGGTTTTAAAGAAAAGAAACAACAAAGCAAAGAAATGAGAGAAGAGGGAGAGAAAGAGAGAAATAAAGAGACTGAGAGAGAAAGAGAAAGAAAGAAAGAAAGAAAGAAAGAAAGAAAGAAAGAAAGAAAAAGAAAGAGTAAATGAAGGAAAGGGAAGGGAAGAAGGGAGGGAGGAAGGGGATCTTAGATCAGGGAAGGAAGATGAGCTGGTTACAAAGAAACACAACAGTGAAGAGGAACTGGCATTTTCCTGGGGTGGGATGGGTGGGGAGAGACACAGGTAACAACAAGACACTCTGTAAGGCACAAACAAGAAGTGCATATTGTTTGAAAGGCACAACAGAAAGTGAATATCACAGCTGTACCAGTGACCCAGAAAGTGATCACACGAAATGCAGAAAATCAGCTCAGGGCACCCCCGCTTCGCAGCTGCGTTTCAAGGTACCTCAGCAAAGACAGGTGGAAAAAGAAGACTGACAAAACATGAGGAAAAAAGTCCAAGAAATAGAGAAAGATGCTGGCCAAGAAAGACAGCTGTCCAGAGCACACCTCCTGGAGGCAATACCCACTGCAGGGTCAGGGCAGTAGGGTGGGGGTGAAGGTAGAAAGGTTTTATTGGAACAACAGATGCTTCTGCCATCCCCAGGACATGTTGACTCCTTGTCCAGGCAAACTTCCTGGGTCACCTACTGGTACAGCTGCCATATTCTTGTCTGAAGGAGGACATGGGGGCAAATGCTGTGTGAGTCAGAGGTCTTGGGAACACAGAGGGGGGCCCAAGCACAGGTGTTTCTCTGCACATTGTACAACCCTCCTACCAGTTTCTTGGCTTTGGGCTACTGACCTGCAGTTCCCTTGAAGACCAGGGTCTAGGAGATGCCAGTAGTGACTTCCCTGGGGGCAGGTGGACAGTGCTGCCATGAGCCTCAGCGCAGGGAGCCCCATGTGATGTGGGGAAGGGGATCCCCACAGTGCATGGAGAGGATATGAGCCCCTGAGATGTGAGTAGTAACAGTAACTGCCATTCCTTCATAACCATGATCTGGGGCCATCCTGGTTACACATATAATGCTAACTTCAAATTTATGACCAGGTATTTGACTTCCTTTATTCCTTTTTCTGACTTGGATACATCATAGCATGGAAATATGATCGCTTTTATTTTCAACAAGATACGGTTTTCACAAATCAGCACATCCCATTCTTTATATTGACTTCTTTTACTTTTTCTCTGCTTAAAAATCCTTCACTACCTCTTTATTTCCCAAATAATAAACTTCAAATCTCTTGGCACTGGGCGTTGGACCCTCAAAAATCCCCAACCAACTTCCCTTCTCAGAATTAGCTTCCAAACATTCCCTCCCAGGCGGTATTTTCAGTCACACCATTCTGTCAGTCACTGTGTTGCTCATGCTCGGTGGCTTTCACAAGCTTCCCCTCCCCAAGCCTTGGGTATTTCCTGGGCTTCTCTTGTGACATCTCCACTGTTTGTCTGGAGAAGTCAGTTGGCACACAACTGCACCAAGTGACAAATTTTCTAAGACAATCTCTTAATCTTTGAACATGTCTACAAGTAACAGATGCTTCCTCCTTTCTTACAAAAGCATATACTTCATGCCTTCCCCCCCCACCCCCCCAAAAAAGTAGAGATTCAAATCCTATGTTTCAGCAAATTCAGGTCCTGGCTGAGCAATTATTATGGGGTTACTTGGTTAACATCTGTCACCCCCACTAATTGTAAGTTTCATGAGGACACGGGTCATGTGTATTTTCTTCACCACTGTACTCTCTGTGCCTGGCATGTAGCAGTCACTCAAGAAAAGCAATCGGCAGGGGGATGACTTGAATGGCTCTTTTTGATTGAGTATACACTGCCAAGGGCACTATAAGAGACTGTTGGGAACAATGTTTATCTGAGGAGTAAGGAAGGCCAGGGTACAGATGCCCATCTAAATGGCTGGTAGACACAGGTAGGCATCTGTCCTACATACAAAGAAAAGCCCTGAGAGGGGACAACACCAGTGTTGGGTTGTAGGAAGATGACTATGTTCTTGACTGTCAAGAGTCTGGTTGCACTGGCCGATGGTCAGATTGCCAACTGGCTCTGTTCCCATTTTGTTTCTCAGGCACCTGGGAGCTGTTTGGGACAGTTCAACTCCTGTTAGTACAGGTCTCAATGTGGGGGTCTGGGTCTTCAGCTAACAAGGTAACATTTATAGTTGCCTGTGTTATCAGAGTAGCTGCGTAAAGAGGGGGTCCTGTGGACAAGCAGAGCCAGCAGGCTCTGGCCAGGCTGGGATTGGTATCACTGAGGAGACAATGGGTTGCACTCAACATCTGGTCCAGGTGGGGATCTAAAGCAACTGGTTTGCCCGATTCAAGTGTAGGTAGAGGCTGATAGGTTGGGTCAGAGGTGACCCAACAGTCATGGGGGATATCAGGGCAGTTCGGATCAGGCAGCCCCCAATAGCGTCTCATTTTTAATTTTCCCATCCAGCAAGTTCTCCTGTTTCTGTTACAGGGAGTAATCCTCCTGGCATCAGAGAATCTTCCTGGCATGTGGGGGTAAACAGTGGCACAGGGGCATGGTGGTAGTATTATCTCATCCTTTAGGCCCAGAGGACCAAGGGGAGGAGTAGGAACAGGGGGAGGAGCAACAGGGGAGGGAATACGAGCAGAGGGAGGGAGAGCAGGGTAACAGTCAGGGCAATCTGGGCCTGTAACATAAGGCTGTCCCTCCTGGAGGCAAAAGACATCAGAAGATGCTTTGACACATCCCTCCAGTCAGGGAGGAAAGTTCCAAGAAGGGCAGTGGTAAGTGGAACAAGAACACGGTTGGTAAGATGAAAAGATCCCTTTTGAGAATGTTAGGAACGGGAATATACACAATGGGGATAGGAGACAAGGCTGATTCAGCATCAGTGGGAGTGATTCCATCCTGGGGATATAAAGGCAGAAAACAAACATACAGAGAAGGACATCAATCACAACTCAGATCATATACATATACATACGTACACACACATATATACATACATATACATCTAAGAAGAATAAGGCATCCTGACACTAGTAAGTAGAGGAAGGCTAACAAGGTTTGTGACTGAGGTACCAATCTGAGGGAATAACTTGGGTAAGCCCCACAGCAAAGAGGATAACAACCAGTATGGGAAGAGAAATAGGTAGGGAATGACAATGAAATTCGAGAGACAACGATTTGCTGTAGTTCATTTAAGTTGCTTGGTGATTTCCTCAAGCTTCTGGTTACAGAAAGTTCTCAGGTGTTGGCTGCTGGCTGCTGATAATCCGCTGTCTTCTTAAGAATGATCTGTAGAGGATTGTTCTGGTTAGCATTCAAAGTGGTTGTCAGGTGACAGATGGGCTGCCTTTACTCAAGAATGGTGGATCCAGGCGGTTAGTCCTGCAACCTTGATGGCTGTGGGCATGGTTAGCACAACTAAATAGGGTCCCTTCCAGGTAGGTTTGACTGGTCTCCTTTTCCAATCTTTTATCCAAACCTGATCCCCAGGTTTGCGAGCGTGCCCAGTTATTCCTAGGGAAATGGGTAATCCTGTCTGTCACCCATCTATGTATCTCAAATATAGTTTTCCTTAATCCTTGTACTTGTTTTTGTATTTCTAAATTCCCTAGCTCTGTCAGGTCGCCCTTGAATTTGACTAGTGAAGGGGGCTTTCCATATAGGATCTCGAATAGGGAGAATCCTGTTTTTGTCCGGGGTATACAACATGCTAGGAAAAGAGCTAGGGGTAGTATATCTGGTCAGGGCAAGTTAATTTCCTGACATAGTTTTGCCATGATTTACTTAAACTGTGATTTAAGGGTCCAGTACAGATGGCCCACTTTCCCTGAACTCTGGAGCCAGTAGGCTGCATGTAAGCTCCATTGGATACCTAGGGTTTGGGCTGCTTGTTGCACCACCTTGGCCACGAAAGCTGGGACATTGTCTGAGCCTATGGGTTAATGACATTCCATACCTGTACCAGAAGAAATTTGTATCCTCCACTGGGTCTTATTTTGATAAAGTCTGCCTCCAAATCTTCGAAGGGTGCCTGACCATAGTGTCGGATTCCCGTGGGCCCAGTAGGGGCTTGTTTGGTGTTATTTTGAGTGCTGAAGAGGAAGCATTGAGAGATCGAGGCACAGAGGGATGGGAGCTGAGCAAGTACATCGTAGTAAGCTTTCAAGGGCAGTTTTTCCCAGGTGGGTGAGCTCACGCTGTTGGAGAACCACTTGGTGGGCTAGCTGCTCTGGTATAGACTCTTTGATCCGGAAGTATCCACCATCCTTCTTTTGTCTGGCTTCCTTTTTCCTGTTGTGCCCATTTTGTTTCTTGGATTGTGTGCCTTTCACAAATCCAGGAAGTTGGCAGTTCCTGGACCAGCATGATTTTTGAGGGCGTTGTTTGTCTTTCTGCTGCTTGTTTAGCTGCGGCATCTGCCCATCGGTTACCTTCCGACACTGAGTCCTTTCCTCTTTGGTGTCCCTTGCAGTAGATGACTGCTACCTCCCTTGGCTCCCAGACTGCTCTTAATAGTTTTGGGATTCTTTCCTGATTTTTTATTTCTCTTCCTCTTGCTACCAAAAGTCCTCTCTCCTTGTATAGAGAGTCCTCTCTCCTTGTATAGTCCTCTCTCCCATGTACGTGTAGAGTGGTGAAGGCATAGAGTAAGTCAGTGTGTATGTTGGTCATTTGTCTTTACTGAGTTCTAGTGCTCTCATTAGGGCCCACAGTTCTGATGTTTGGGCTGACCATCTTGTGGAAGGACCTTTGCTTCTGTGACCCCAAAATCAGAGACCACTGCATAGCCAGCATATCTTTTGCCTTCGCTCATGAAGCTGCTGCTGTCTGTGTATATGATGAGGTCAGAATTTCGTAAGGGCCTGTCTGATAGGTCGGGTTGACTAGAATGGTCCTCATCAAGTACCTCTAGGCAATCATGCTCTGGGGAGCCCTGCTGCTGCAGGCCAGGAGGTGGCAAGGTTTAGGGTTTTTATGGCTTCCAATATTACTCATGGGTTTTCACATAGTAGTCCCTGATATTGTGTCATCCAAGCATGAGTTAACCAGTGTTTCCCCCTGGCATCCATCAGGGTAATAACTGAATGGGGAACCTCAATGTTTAGGTTTTGCCCCAATGTGAGTTTGTCTGCTTCCTTGGTTGAAAGTGTGGTGGCTGCCAGTGCCCTCAAACAGGGTGGCCATCCCGCTGCAACTGAGTCAATCTGTTTTGAAAGGTATGCCACTGGTCTCTGCCAGGTTCCAATTCCTGGGTTAGAGCCCCCAGGGCCACCCACATCGTTTTCATGCATGAACAGGTTGAAATCTCGTGATACATCTGGGAGTCCCAAGGCTGGTGCCTCTGTGAATTTCATTTTTATGTCTGTGAACACCTTTTCTTGATTAGGGCCCCAGAAAAGGGATCCCCTTTCTTCCCCCTTTAGTGTCTTGTATAGAGGTCTGGCCAACTCTGAGAACCCTGGCATCCATATCCAACAGAATCCTGCTGCTCCCAGAAACTCTCAGACCTGCCGGCAGGTAGTGGGAACTGGAATGGCACAGACTGCCTGTTTTCTTTTGGCTCCCAGCATCCATTTGCCTTGGGTAATGCCAAATATTTAACTTCCTGTTGGCAAATCTGTGTCTTTTTCATTGACATCCAGCATCCCACCTCTGGTAGTGGCTTGAGTAGGGCCCTGGTTCCCTCCCAGCATTGGGTCTGCGTGGGACTGGCTAGCAAGAAATCATCCACATATTGGAGGAGGACACATACTAGGTCCTGTCCTGGAAACCTGGCTAAGTCAGATGCCAGGCCCCACTGAGAAAGGTTGGTGGATTTTTGAATCCTCGAGGCAGTCTAGTCCAAGAGAATTGTTCCTTTGTTCCTGTGGCGGGGTTTTCCCCTCAAAGACAAATAGGGGTTGCCTATTAGGTTCTAGCTGGAGACAGAAGAAGGTGTCCTTTAAATCTCGACCTGTGAACTATCCTTCCTCAGAGGGTATGAGTCCTAGTAGAGTGTATGGGTTAGGAAACACTGAATGTAGCATTATGACTGCTTCATTAATGGCTCTTGGGTCCTGTACAGGGTGGTAATCATTTGTCCCAGGCTTTTTCACAGGCATCAGGGGAGTATTCCGTGGGGACTGGCACCCTTTTAGAAATCTCCATTTGAGTAGCCTGTTTAAGTGTGTCTGGGTCCCCAGGTGTGCCTCCCATGGGGCCATATATTGGCATATTTTGACAGGTTGGGTCCCAGGCTTTAGGTCAATTAATATTGGGGGGTGGTTTTTTGCCAGACCAGGGAGGTTCTCTTCTGCCCAAACTGAAGGGAACTCAGCTTCTACCTCGGGGGCCACGGTTGGCTCATCGGGAGGAGAAATATGTAACCTCCACTCTTCTTCCTATGATATCGTCAAGGATAAAATCGTGGGTTGGGCCTTTCCGTTTAGGCACAGTTGTGTCTTTTCATCTGAAGTGAAAGTATTTCTGCTCCCAGCTTGGCTAGGAGGTCTCTCCCTAACAGTGAGACCAGGTAGTTGGGTAAATACAAGAATTCATGAACTACTTGGTGACCCCTCAGCCAGCATTGTCAGGACCACAAAATGGCCTTCGGGTTTGCATCCCAGTGGCTCCTACGATGGTGACTTCTCAAGCCAACAGAGGTGCCACCTTGTGTGTCATCACAGAGTATTCAACCCCAGTGTCAACCATGAAGTCTCTTTTCTGGCCCCCTACCTTCATGTTCACCATGGGTTCATGGGGGCCCAGTTGGATAGAGCCTGGTCTCTCCTAATCAGAGTCCATTCCTGCCTGTCTGATCAGGTCAGCCTTGGGTGGTTCTGGTTGGTAGCAGCTGAGTGGAGTGGAAGTTTTTGGTTTTCCCATTTGGCCACTGGGGCATTCATTTTTCCAGTGTCCAAATTCTTTGTAGCAGGCACATTGATCCCATCCCAGTAGCACCCTTCTTTTTTGTTCTTGAATCCCTCGTGGTTTCTGTGGGGTCCATTCCAGATGTGGTGGTCTTCCCAAGGCTGCGGCCAGGAGAACTGCCTTTTGTTTCATTCTTCAGTCTGCCTCCTTTCTGGCAGCTCAATCCCAATTTACAAAAACCTTGTTGGTGATTTCCATCAGTTCAGTGGCATTCTTTTCCAACAAATCCTTCCAATTTTTGGAGCTTCTGTCTAATGTCACTTTGGGCCTGTCCCACAAAGGCAGCATTGACCATGCACTGGTTTTCGGGGGTTTCTGGGTCGAACGAAGTATAAACTCTGAAGGCGTCACATAATCTTTCCTAGAAGTAAGCTGGCTCTCTTCTGGCTTTTGTAGGACCTCAGATACCTTTGCCATGTTGGTGGGCTTTTTGGCCCCTGCTTTTACTCCTTGGAGGGAGGAGAGTCGGTATCTTTCTAATCTGGCCCTTCCGGCTTCTGTGTTTGGGTCCCAGCAGGGATACTCTTTGGGCATAGCCTCCGGTGCCCAAGCTTCAACTTCTAGTTGTCCATCTGGTGACTGAGTCTGGAGCCATTTTTTTTTTTTTTTTTTTCCTTCGGTGACGCTTCATCGGTGCTCTTCCATGTTGAAAAGAGTGAGCAGAAGCTGCTTACAGTCAACCCAGGCAGGGCGGTGAATCTGGAATCTGGATTCTAGATCTCTCATCACCTATAGCTTTCCAGAGCAGGACAGCCTGTGGTGTTTCCAATTGAGGAGGTCAGTAGTGGAGAACGGTTGGTAGTAGAAAACTGATGTCCCCTCTTGTAGGGTCCCGTCGAAGCCTATTTTCTGGGGACCCCCTAGTCACCTGCTATGGCATCTGCTTGCTGTTGGGGGCCTTGGACCTTGAATCGAGGACTTAAGGTATCTGCCTACCGGTTCAGATGTCCCTGTTGGGGCAGATTGGCCACTGGCAGAGGCGAAACCAACAGGGGTGAACTTTCAGGCACTTGAGGTTCCCCTCCCTCAATTGATGGGGTCCTGGAGGCATATGGTGGTTGAAAGGAAGGACTTCTGAATTTTCTTGGAGGATGGGGCGGTGGGGTTTTTTTGCTGTGAGGTCTTCTTTCGGCCTGCGCCACTAAAACCTTACATTGTCACTTACTATTAATGCAGAACTAGACCCAAAGAAGCTTGACTTGGGCTATTTCCAGCCATTGGTCGATGTATGGGAATTGATCTGGATGGCTGGGGTCCCCAATAATTACCTTATAAACAGCTCGGACCGTGGGAACCTCTAGGGTGCCCTCAGGGGACCAGCCTACACAGAACATAGACCATTTTAATTCGCAGAGGGTGCATAATTTCCCATGGGTCAGTTTGACCCATAGTCACCTGAAAATCTCTTTTTAAAATTCTTTTTTTAAAAGAATTTTTAATGTTTATTTATTTTTGAGAGACAGAGCATGAGCAGGGAGGGGCAGACAGTGAGAGAGAGACACAGAATCTGAAGCAGCCTCTAGGCTCTGAACTGTAAGCACAGAGCCCGATGCGGGGCTCGAACTCACAAGCCATGAGATCATGACCTGAGCTGAAGTCAGATGCTTAACCGACTGAGCCCCCCCACCCCAGGGTCCCTCCCTTTTTAAAATTCTTAATCATACACTCCAAAACCGTTGATTTTGAGGAATTTTCCCCATCCTGGTATCCTAGATGGGTCCCTCCCAATGAACAGTGTCGCAGGACAAACAGGGAAGAGGTCGGTTCTTCTGCCTGGCCACGCCCCTCATGGGGATTAAATGCCTCTTAGCATTGGCAGGGGTATAAACCCCTGACTCAGATCAGGCCTCTGCAGACCTGATTCTGCCTTGAGCCGTATGAGATCATCACAGAACCGCAGAGTAGGACCCACTCAGGCTCCACGGAGCACGGGCACTCACACACATTCAGACAGATCACAGACTTCCACCCAGGACTTCCCTGTTCTATTCAGTGACTACGTTGCCCGGGAGGTGATTAAGCTCCCCTTCTGCCTCAGGGGTGGGCCTGGATTCGTCTGAAGTCCCCGGGGACACTTACTGTTCCAATGTTCTAGGACAGGTCTTTTCTGTTCCCCTTGGAGTCCGTCCGAGTGCAGTAGTGGCCGGTACTGCTGGGTCCGGTGAAATCAATGTCGGTGCGCCTTCCTTTCCGTGGCGGGGGCCCGCAATGAGTGGCCTCTCCGCTGCTCACAGACAACGGTGGCTCAAGGGGTCAGCGTGGCTGTCATCTTCCTGGCCAACGCACCAAAAGTGTTACAGCAATACTTGGCACACAGGAAGAGACAAGCAACACGCGCTCGGGGAATCAGAAAAGACCGTTTATTTTGCACTGGCGCTGGCCCGGCAGAGTCACCTCCAAAGGCTGAGCCCCCGAGCCCCGGTGCTGGCCTTCTTTTATGCTGGGCTAGATTCCAGGTACTTGGAAACTTTCTATCAGCTGCACAGGTAGGTGGGATTGCAGGGACTCAAGGGAAAAAGGGGGGACACTATGGGGACAGTTGGCTGATGGAAGAGGCAAGCAAGATTACAGAAGCAAAGAGCATGCAAACGGGGCATCCAGCCTGGGACATTTGGCTGGCCTTCTTTATCTGTTCTTACAGGCTTTCCTTCTCACTTGAAGGGTGTTGGGGGATGAGATGATCATTTCAACTGGATGGCTCTGAGCAAGCAGGCCCTCCATAATGTGGGTGGGCCTCATACAATCAGTTGAAGGCCCACCTAGAGCAAAAAGACTGACCTCTCCCTGTAGGAAGGAATTCACAAATAGACTGCTTTCAGATGGGAACTGCACCATCGACTCTGCTGGGGCTCCAGTCTGCCGGCCCACAGGGCAGATTTGGAATTGCCAGCGTCTATATTCACGTGAGCTCATTCCTTACAATAAATCTCTGTTACACACACACACACACACACACACACACACACATTTTGTCTTTTCTGTTTCTCTGGAGAACCCTGACCAATACAGATTGTTTGTTTTAAAAAGTTTACAGACAAAAAAAATAAAAAGCCAACGAAGAGAATATCACAGAACCTACCACCGAAGAGCAAGTTTTTTTCTAAACAAGGTATGCCTGTATTTGCCTTTTTTCCATGTGTTATTTATTTAAATGTGTCCACATTGATATTTTTAAGTCAAACCAGGGCATTTTAATTGCTGTGCAGTAATATTTTACATAAATAGAGACAATATTTGCCTAACTATCCTTTACTGGTAAATGTGTAGGTCTATTCCAATTTTTTTGCTATTATGAGTAGTATTTTGGTAAACACCCTTGTTTATAGCTCCTTATGTGCATGGAACAAGAATTTTTTAGCATTTGTACCTAGAAGAGAATTGCCCAGTACTGGGGTACGATACCTTCCAACTTCTAGGTTGCTAACTTCTCTTTCAAAATGATTTGTCAGTTTACAGTCCTGCCAGGATTTCACAAGAGTTTTTCCTCTATACCTTTGTAGACCCCAAGTATTGTCATACTTCAAAATGTCAGCCAATACGGGTGTAAAGCCAACTTAATTTTGTTTTGTCTATGTTAGGAAGTATTTTCTGCAGTTAAAAGAATGCGTGTAGTGCATACGATCTGGCACCAAAGCAGAAAAGGTCTCTTGACCTCTGCCCCAGGGTTCTTTCCCTTTATCCTATTCTGTCTGGTGTGTTTCTGGAGATTCCACCATATATTATATAACTGAAATCACAGACTTAGATGAAACCGCGCAAATCACGCTATTCTGCTACATAATGTTATGTAAGCAAAACACTAATTGAATAGTCTCTGCCTAGCAAAAGCCTACTCTTTTTCAAGAACAGCTTGGTTATCACCTCTGAAAACTCCTCCTGACAGTCTCCTGCCTAACGTGTTCTGTTGTCTGTTTGCCTCCATCAGACGGAGCAAGGTCATTCTTGGTGATTCCAGATTGTTCACTGACCCCACCGTGTGGTACTATAAACAGGGAAGGGAAGGTCTAGTTTTGAAAAAGCGCGTTCAATTCGCCCATTTCATAACGAACCTTCACAAAGTCAGGTGCAGGCTCTGGATGCAGGTTGCTTGCTAACAAATCCTGGTTTGCCACTTTCTCTAACCTCGGCCAACTTTCTGAGATTCCGTTGCCAGAACGGAAGTAATAATAGTGTCTATTTACAGGATTTGGGGAAGCTTGAACAAGATGTGTGGTGCTGAGTGTGGAGAGAGCAGTGGAACAGCAAGTCTTCTTAGCTACCACCAACCGGAAGAAATCTCAAGGAAGGTGGAAGAGAGGTAGAGTTCTCCATCCCACAGGGGCAGGAATGAGTGACATTTCACATAGTAAAATTAGCTCAAAGACACCCACCCCTATGGTCCAGTTTCAATTAACAACAGTCACAGGAATATGTGTTTTTCTCCTGTTGACTATAGAGACTTGTGTGTATATTCAAAACAAGGACTCATCGTTCTGTAGCTAAACTTGCCTGCGTACGTGTTATCCGTACACGGAGACCTGTAAGGCCCCTGCATTTCAAACATTATGGCCGTGCCTGGGAAAACCAATTTTTTTTTAATGTTTTTCTTTAAGTTTACTTATTTATTTTTGAGAGAGACAGAGACAGATCGAGAGGGGGAGGGGCAGAGAGAGAGAGAGAGAGAGACAGGGAGACAGAATTCCAAGCAGGCTCAGCACTGCCAGGGAATGCAGAGGCCCACGTGGGGTTCGAACCCACGAAACCCCGTGAGATCATGGCTGGAGCCGAACGGGAGGCTTCACCCTCCGAGCCACCCAGGTGACCCATAATGTTGAAACTGAAAAAGCTTTGTAATTCTGATTCTTACTTGAAAAATGGTTCCCTTTGCCGATGATGTCTTGGGAGTCTTCTCGGTAATTCTAAAAGGTGTAAACACTTGGGAGACGTTTATTCCCATTATAAGAGGGTCATTGGGACCTCCCATTATAAGGATGCATTGGAATAGAATGAAACCCATTCCTTCACTGAATTCCTTTAAAAAAGAAAAAGACAGGGGCCCCTGGGGGCTCAGTCAGTTAAGCAGTTTAGCTGCAGACTCCTGATTGTGGCTCAGGTCATGATCTCAAGATCTTGAGAACTGAGCATCTCTCTCCCTCTCCCTCTGGCCTTCCCTGGTTCTCTCCGTCCTCTCTCTCTCCAAAACAAAAACAAAAACAAAACAACAACTTCTGGTTAAAGATAGTTGCCGGAGGACAAGCGTTGCGCTCCCCTTAGACTAGAGGGTTCCCTAAAATGACAGTAACGGAAGAAGTATAAGGGAAGAGAATTAGATGAGAAAATGAAGCCAAAGTCCGAAAGAAAAAAAGAGGTGTGAGCCTCACTGCTGTTGCTTTCGGAAGACAATGCCAGAGGGTGTCCTGCAGCCCTGAGAACAGTGGGCCTGGAACGGAGATGCCAGCAGGAACCAGCAGGATTGCTTGAAAGGCAAAACACTAAAGGATCTGCCCCCAGCTCCTTTCTGACCCACATCCAGGCAAGACACTAGAGGCTCCTTCTTTTTAAAAAAAAAAAAAATTTTTTTTTAATGTTTTATTTATTCTTGAGGGAGAGAGAGACAGAGCATGAGCGGGGACGGGGCAGAGAGAGAGGAAGACACAGAATCCGAAGCAGGCTCCAGGCTCTGAGCCGTCAGCCCAGAGCCCGACGTAGGGCTCCAACTCATGAACCATGAGATCCTGACCTGAGCCGAAGTCGGATGCTCAACCGACTGAGCCACCCAGGCGCCCCTAGAGGTGCCTTCTTAAAAATGTAGATGCCCCCAGAGAAAGAGGCCTTCACCCTCAGGCATCTGGGATTCCCACAGCCGAGCCCACAGCTTTTCAAGCCTGTCTCCTTAAACACATTTCCAAGCTAGCTCTTCAGTGCCTGGTCCTCAGGTAGGAACAAACAATAGGCCACACATACTGGTGCAAACCTACCTCAGGAAGGAATAGAACCAAGGTGAGCAAAGAACAAAAATTACCCCCGGGTAAATAGAAATAGTGCCAGGAGCAGGAGAGAGTTTCCAAAAAACAAGTAGTGTCGTTCGAATGGGAGAAGATATTGCGCCCAGGATGCCATGAAGAAAAGATCAGAAAATGAGACGGCAGGCCTGGAAACTTAAAATGAGAGCTAAAATAAAATAAAAAAAAAAAAAAAAGGCTAGCTAAAATGGATGTAAAACGAGGAGAGAATTTCCCCAGAACATAGCTGGTAAAAACCCTGAAGGGGAGGGGTGGGGAACACCTAAATTTGAAATTTTAAATGTCAGTTATGCAAATCTATAGATTCAGAGGTAAAAGGAAATGACTAAAAATATATGCTCTTCATGTGTGGAGACAAGATACTCGCCAAGGTGCCCTGTGGTGAACCACAGCACGATGCACGCTTGAAGCTAATGTAACACTGTGTGTCAACTCCACTTCAAATAAAAAACGAATAGCCGCGTAAGGGCTCAGAAAATATCGTACTCCCGCACCATCTCTGGTGGTCACCCAACGTTCGGTCACCGTGGCTGTCACTGACAGCCACTCAGCAGCCCACACTGTCCCAAGCGAGGGTTCTCTGAAGCAGAGGCAAGTGACCTGCTCAGATCTCAGAATTGCGTGTTCCGGTAGAATAATCTAGTCTGTCCTTACCGATGCAGTCTTTCTAGGACAAATTATTCGATGATGTGCTACAGTAAGAGAACCAAGAGGGGCGCCTGGGTGGCTCAGTCGGTTAAGCGTCCGACTTCGGCTCGGGTCATGACCTCGCGGGCTTTGAGTTCGAGCCCCGCGTCGGGCTCTGTGCGGGCAGCTCGGAAACTGGAGCCTGCTTCGGATTCTGGGTCTCCCTCTCTCTCTCTGCCCCTCCCCTGCTCACGCTCTGTCTCTCTCTGTCTCAAAAATAAATAAAACATTTGGGGTGCCTGGGTGGCTCAGTCAGTTAAGCGTCTGACTTCAGCTCAGGTCACGATCTCGCGGTCTGTGAGTTCAAGCCCCGCGTCGGGCTCTGGGCTGATGGCTCAGAGCCTGGAGCCTGCTTCCGATTCTGTGTCTCCCTCTCTCTCTGCCCCTCCCCCGTTCATGCTCTGTCTCTCTCTGTCTCAAGAATAAATAAACGTTAAAAAAAATTTTTTTTTAAATAATAAATAAATAAAACATTAAAAAAAAAGAGAGAGAGAGAACCAAGATATCAACACCAGCAAAGTTTTGTTATAAAAGAAATAGAAGGCAGCACTCAAACCACTTAAATTACTGATGTCTAAAAACTGCAAAGTTTACTTGAAAACAAAAGCACATCTCAAAAATTACTTTAAGTTTATACATATATATATTTTGAGAGAGAGAGAGCGTGCACAGGGGAGGGGCTGAGAGAAGGAAAGAGAGAGACTCCCAAGCAGGCTCCGTGCTGTCAGCACGGAGCCCAACATGGGGCTTGATCTCATGAACCGTGAGATCGTGACCTGAGTCAAATTGAGAGATGGACGCTTAACTGACTGAGCCACCCAGGTGCCCCTTAAAAATTATTTTAAAATAGTGATTTTGAAAGTATGGTCCAGGGACCCCTGGGATTGTGTAAGACCCTTTCACGTATGACCAAGGTGAAAACTGTTTTCATAATAGTACTAAAATGTTATTTACCCTTTTTCTCTCATTCTGTCACACATGTACAGTAGAATCTCCCAGAGGATACACATTTTGTGAGATCACATTGGGTTGAAAGCAGAAGCAGACAGAATCCTGCCATCTTCTACTGAGCCAGTTATTAAAGAGATTTGCAAAAATATAAAGCCTTGCTACTCTTCTTACTAATTTACTTTATTTTAGAAAACACAGTTACTTCTCATAAAATATTTCATTTATGTTAGCAGGTAATGAGTTCATTATTATTTTTTTCATGAACAAATAAATATTTAAGTGTTCAAAGTTTCCATTCCTAATATGGTAAATATCTATTGATGTAATTTACAAGAACAAAGATTAGCTTTTTGGGGTTCTCAATAATTTCCTATTCTAAATTCATTTAAGAGGTAGCTGTTTGTTCAAAGTAATAATAGCTACATGTGATTAGAACGTATGGATAAGTGAAATGACTGACAGCAATGTTAATAAGGACAGGAGGGAGGAGTGTGTGACATTCCATTATAGGATGCATGTGTCACTCACAAAGCCATAGAGTATAACTTGAAGAAATGGATATGAAAAAAATAAATGGTACCAAGCAAAGTCTAAATAAGTAAGTAAATAAATAAATAGCAATATGAATAGCAGCAAATATATATTACAACCTCTAGGGAAACCACTACAAACGTTTTAAAAGAAGCATGATTCATATGCTAGGAGAAAAAGAGCAAATGGGGTAATAAAGTGTTCAGTTGAAACCGTAAAAGGAAGAAAAAAAAGGGAAGAAAAAGTAGAAACGAAGACAAGCACAATGAGTAGCAACAGTTGCAATTTGGTAGATATTAATCTAACTACATGAATACTCTAAATGTGAATGGCCTCGATGCAACAATTAAAAGACAGAAATCGATAGGGCGATAAAAACCGAAAAGAAAAAAACCACAATTGTATGCTGTCTATGAGAAAGCCACCTTAAGCAGAAAAACACAAGACAGATTCAAAGTAAAGGGGTGGAGAAAGATATGTTGTCAACAGCATTATCAAAGGAAAGTTGTAGTCGCTACATTAATTTCAGACAAAGCAGACTTGAGAACAAGGAAAATTGTCGGGTGAATAGGAACATTATACGGTGAAGGGGTCAATTTCTCTAGGAAGACACAGCAATTCTCAATGCGCAAGTAACAAAGTGGCATCAAAGTACAGGACACAAAAACTGATCGACCTACAAGGAGAAACAGACAAATCGACTCCTATCGTTGGAGTCGCCAATACCCCTATTTTAGTAACTGACAGATCAAGCAGGCAGAAACTCAGTAAGAATATAGTCAACCTGAACAGTATCATTAAGCAATCTGGTCTCACTGACATTTATGGAATATTCCATTCAACAACAACAAAATGCACATTGCCCTCAAGCTCACATGGAATATTGACCGAAACATGCCATATTCTGGGCTGTAAAACACACCCTAACACATTGAAAAGGATAGAAATCATTTAAAAATATGTTCTCAGACCACAATGAAGTAAAAGTAGAAATAACAGATAGCTGGGAAATCCTCCAAATACTTGGAATCGAAGAACACACTTCTAGGGCTAAAGAAGAAATCTCAGGAGAAATTGTAAAATATTTTGAGCTAGATGGAAATGGAAACACAGCTTATTAAAATTTGTGGGACGTAGCAAAAGCAGTGCTTAGGCGGAAACATATAGCACTGAATTGACACATTAGACAAGAAAGATCTAAATGAATAATCTAACCTCCCACCTGTGGAAACTACAGAAAAATAGAGAAATTGAAACCTAATGCAAGCAAAATAAATCAATAAATAAACAACAAAAATTAGAGTAGAAATCAGTGAAACTGAAAACAAGAAAACATCTAAGAAAATCAATGAAGTCAAAAGCTGATTTTTTTAGAAAAATCAATAAAATCGACAAACCTCTAACAAGGCTAGCAAAGGAAAGAGAGAAGACAGAAATTAGTAGTATCAGACATGAAAGAGGGGTTCATCACTATTAGTCCCACGGACACGACAAAGATAGCAGACAAACAACACTAGGGAAAACTCTAGGGAGAAGAATTTGATAGAAGGTGAAACAGACAAATTTCTTACGGGACACAAAACACCAAAGTTCACACAAGGAGAGACAGTCATCCGAATAGGCCTGTATCTATTAAAAGAATTGAATCAATAATTAAGAGACCTCCAAAGAAGAAAGCATCGGGCCCAGAGGGTATCACTAATGAATCCTACAAAATGTTTAAAGAAAAAATGACTCCCGTTCCGTACAACATCTTCCAGAAATCAGAAAAAGAGGCAGCGCCTACCAACTCATTCTCTGAGGAGAGCGTCACTTCTCTTTCCTACCCGGAGGCCGAGCGCTGGCTGGTTTCAAGCTTGTTCATCTCCCGTCTCTCGGGAACTGGTGGAGGAGAGGCTGTGGGCTGGGTGCTGGTACTGAGTGCTGAGGACCTACCTGTCAGTTCTGCAGCTGCTGATAGCAATGCTGTTGCCTTCTTGGGGCCCTGCCCACCTCCAGAGTCTGGGGTAGAGGGGTTTCCACACACTTTTACCTTGCTTTAAGAATGCATTGATGTATTTGCCTTGTATTTTAAAAGACAAATTCCCTCCTAGTCAACAGCATAACATCCCAGCACAGACAGAGCAACGCCTCACTCCCCACTCGGTTGCATTGGTCAATGTTGGGTCTGCTTTCACTTCCCCTAACTCATCCGTGTTCAGATGCCACGCACAGATGCACTCTGGGACAAACTGGCCCCCAGCTACCCAGAAATCAGAAGTTGGACAGCACTTATTCAATTTCAATGTTAATTTTTCTAAAAGGAACTGTTCTGGGCGGAGCTGTCTTTTGCGGTGTGGGGGAGGGATAGAGGAGGCATGGGGGAAACGAAAGTGTTTGTAGAAGGTGATATGAGTCAGCCTCAAGTTTCCCCCGGGGAGCCAATCCTCTACGATTTAAGAAATCTGATTTCCTCATTATTTCTTTATGTGCCATCTCATTCTGTCATATACCCGTGGAATGAGGCCGGAAAGACAGAAGTAACATGGGTAGATGCCGACCTTCCTGGAGATGGGGAACCAGGACAGGAGGTAAGGGCTAACCCGCAATTGACTGGTGGCCTCCACCTGCCATCTTCTACTGCCAGCCCCACGGGGCCATGGCACTGGCCTGGGATCAACCTTGAGCAGACATCGACTGCCTTTGTGCCTTCCCGGAGCTCTGAGGAGCTCCGATCAATCCAACTGATTGATCTCTCATGTGTGGCACCCAAAGAGTAAAGGCTAAATTGCTGAACAGGGTGAAATGGCTGCACCAATGCTGGATGCCCCTCCACCCAGTCTCTGTGGCAGTTCTCAGCCCCAGGGAGGAGAAACAGGGCCAGCTCGGGGTCCGTGGCAGATGGGCCACTGTTCATCCAAAGGCAAGAGAGTAGAAAGGTCTATTTCATTCAAATGGATCCAGGTTGTTTTGGAGTAAGGGGGCAAAGCATGTGTAGGCAGGAAGTGAACGCCATGTTGCACCTGCCTCTCTGCTAAGGTGCATGTTTGTACCTGCCTCTCTGCCCTTAAGGTGGTCGTGAGAAGGAAGGAAAGCTGGACATTCCAGATCATCTCTCAGGCCGGTGGACTGGCCGGGCACAGTACTCAGCCTGGACTGGACACGGGGCTGGAGAGAGGCAAAATGCTCTTCATTATAAGGCAGGGAAGATGTTCCTCAAATTTCTGGAAAGCAGTCAGAAGCCAGAGAAAACTCCGCACTCCTGCAACCAGAGGGAAGCGCCAGGTTTGGACAGAGAAGCCTGGTGTGTGAATTCATTCAAGTTTCTTGAATAAATGGACCCTTTACAGATGCAGCCTCGGTCAAGGGAATTAAAAGCAAAAACAAACTATTGGAACCTCATGAAGATAAAAAGCTTCTGCACAGCAAAGGAAACAATCAACAAAACTAAAAGGCAACCAATGGAATGGGTGCAAATGACATATCGGACAAAGGGCTAGTATCCAAAATCTATAAAGAGCTCACCAAACTCCACACCCGAAAAGCAAATAATCCAGTGAAGAAATGAGCAGAAGACATGAATAGACACTTCTCTAAAGAAAACATCCAGGTGGCCAACAGGCACATGAAAAGATGCTCAATGTCGCTCCTCATCAGGGAAATACAAATCAAAATCAAAACCATACTGAGATATCACCTCACACCAGTCAGAGTGGCTAAAACGAACAAATCAGGAGACTATAGATGCTGGAGAGGATGTGGAGAAATGGGAACCCTCTTGCACTCTTGGTGGGAATGCAAACTGGTGCAGCCGCTCTGGAAAACAGTGTGGAGGTTCCTCAAAAAATTAAAAATAGACCTACCCTATGACCCAGCAGTAGCACTGCTAGGAATTTACCCAAGGGATCCAGGAGTGCTGATGCAGAGGGGCACTTGTACCCCAATGTTTATAGCAGCACTCTCAACAATAGCCAAATTATGGAAAGAGCCTAAATGTCCATCAACTGATGAATGGATAAAGAAATTGTGGTTTATATACACAATGGAGTACTACGTGGCAATGAGGAAGAATGAAATATGGCCCTTTGTAGCAACGTGGATGGAACTGGAGAGTGTGATGCTAAGTGAAAAAAGCCATACAGAGAAAGACAGATACCATATGCGTTCACTCTTATGTGGATCCTGAGAAACTTAACAGAAGACCATGGGGGAGGGGAAGGAAAAAAAAAAGAGGTTAGAGAGGGAGAGAGTCAAAGCATAAGAGACTGTTAAAAACTGAGAACAAACTGAGGGTTGATGGGGGGTGGGAGGGAGGGGAGGGTGGGTGATGGGTATTGAGGAGGGCACCTTTTGGGATGAGCACTGAGTGTTGTATGGAAACCAATTTGACAATAAATTTCATATATATATATATAAAAATGCAGCCTCGGTGATTAGAAAAAACTGAGCTTCAGCTAGTCATTGAAATCTCAAGGACAGAGACAGGCTTCCCGTGGGATGGGGAAAGGGTTTGGAACTGACATTACCTAGACCTTAAAGGACAATGTGATTTGTGGGGTTTTGTTTAATGTTTATTTATTTTTGAGAGAGAGAGAGAGTGTGTGTGTGAGAGAGAGAGAGAGAGAGAGAGAGCAGGGGTGGGGCAGAGAGAGAGGGAGACACAGAATCCGAAGCAGGCTCCAGGCTCTGAGCTGTCAGCACAGAGCCCGACGCGGGGCTCGAACTCACAAACCGTGAGATCATGACCTGAGCCGAAGTCAGATACTTAACAGACTGAGCCCCCCAGGCGCCCCGCTACCAAGTGCGTTTGTACATTATGTCCGTATGTAATTTTTTCACCAATAGCGGCCCTCATTCTGTAAAGGATTTGAAGCAACTTACAAAAACACACTATAGCAGCATAAAGGTGGAAGAAAAAGAAATGGGAGCAAAGCACAAATAGAATAAACAAAACCGGAGCACTAGAAATGCAGGTAGGACAGATAAATGGGAGCCGGGGCGTGTGCAGTTTCCAGGACCTTAGTCAGAGCAGTGTGGCCAAAGCAGGAGAGGCCTGGGGAACCAGAGGCAAAGCAGGATGTTTCCAAAGTATGTTCCACTGAATCCTGCTTCTTCTGACTCACTCTAGATGTGCTAGAAATTTGCACAGACATGTTTGCAAAGTATAGAGGGCCAGAGATTTCTACCTTTCTGCCCACTTCTGTTCTTTCTTTCCTCCAAAGAAGTGAACGTGAATCTGGCTGGGACAGATTCCAGATTCCAGGATACCGCCGAGGACATCTTTTCCAGCGGGTGGGGTGTGTGTGCCTACCAGGTGCTGCACACGCACGGGACTGCCTGCCACCAGTCCCTGCCTGTCCTCCCTCTCTCCCTCCCTCGCTTTGTGGGGCAAAGTGGCTGTTGGGCATGGCTGTCCTCTGCTCTTGGCCTCCCAGGGGGCACAGTGGCCCAGACAAGGCTGGACACAGACTACAAGAGCCAGCTCTGGTGTCTCCTCCCTCTCCTCTCCCTGCCCTTAAGCAGCAGGCAGGCCCAGGCCACCACTCAGCTGGGCGATGACATAAATGTGCCAGCTTCCTTTGCTTATAAGCACAAGGTCTTTGGCATTCCTCAGGGGTACTTCTGTTAAGTTCACAAGAAAGCCCTAGTCTGCAATATCATGCATCAGCCCAGATGACAACAGGCTGCAGTTTTAGCTTGCATTTCCCACTGTCTTGTTTTTTCTCTCTCCCCGCGAGAGAATCAATCTCTCTGGGATAACGTATCCTGGACCGAGACAATCTATGCCGATCAGACAATCCCTGGTTCCTAACACAGGGGTAGAGTTGTTTTCTTTTTCTTCCATACGACCCGTGGGATGAGAAGATTCTGGCCTCCCTCCTTTCTCTGTTTTCCCACCCAGATTTAGGCCAAGTAGGTGGTAATCTCTGAAGCGAAGTCAATGCTTTCTTTTTACTGGACAAACTCCTCGCCATTTTGCTAAGCGTGCTAAGATCTCACACTTGGAATCAGGGAGTGACTCGTAGAGTCCTGAGCACAATCCAGCGCTAGAAGTTCCTCTGCTACCTTGCCCCTGCTTGCCAAAGTCTACCAAACCCTCATCTTTGAATGCTAATAGGCTGTCCACTACTTTTATGTCCAGGTAGGTCACACAACCAATCTCAGATTGATCCTATTTCTGTGAAGTTTCTTCGCTGGCAACTCATTCTCTGATACCAACTTACAAGCAGCTGGAGTTTTGGGGTATGAGTAATCAAAACTGATAATGGCTAACTCGGACAGAAAGTCAATTTCTTAGAAGTGTATCAGGTAACTCCCAGAATTTATAAGAAGGCCGAAGACTGGGATAAGAAAATAAGCAGTCTGGGCAGTAAGATCCCCAGCCCAGGTCATTCCATGGACCTCAAGTACATAGTGTGGGGGCGTTGATCTGGTCAATGTTTTCTTTCCATCCTGGTTAGAAAAGGAGGATCGGAAAGAGTTTTAGCTCCTGCATGACAGATAAGAACATTCGTGTACAGTTTTGTCTTGGGGGTTATATTAACTCACCTTCCCCTTGTCATAAGATTGTCCAAAGACATCTGGGTCACCCGGATATCCCATAGAACATCACACTTATCAATTACGTTGGTGACATCATGGTGATCGGACAGGATGAACAAGAGTCGGCCAGCACACCTGCTAAAGAGGAATCAATTACCGACCCTCAGCAACAGAGGTGAATGTCAACAGCATTATGATGACCCAAAGAAGTCACACGTCAAAATTCACGTACTGCATGTTTTCATTTATGTAAAACTTTGATACAGGCAAAACGAATCTGTACTAACAGCAGGTGCATCAGTGGTTGCCTGATGACGAGGTTGGGGAGGAGGCTATCTATCTGCAAAGGGCACGAAGGAACTTTCTGGAATGATGGAAATGGCCTACATCATGATTGTAATTACGATTACATTTTTTTTTAATTTTTTTTAACGTTTATTTATTTTTGAGACAGAGAGAGACAGAGCATGAACAGGGGAGGGGCAGAGAGAGAGGGAGACACAGAATCGGAAGCAGGCTCCAGGCTCTGAGCCATCAGCCCAGAGCCTGAAGCGGGGCTCGAACTCACGGACCGTGAGATCGTGACCTGAGCTGAAGTCGGACGCTTAACCGACTGAGCCACCCAGGCGCCCCCGATTACATTTGTTAAAACTCAACCACTTAAATGTACACTTGAGATGAATGCATTTTATACCCCAATAAAATTGAGCTAAAAAAGAATTGTACATGATTTTAGTAAATTCTCAGAATATATGTCACTGAATATAGTAGCTGAAGTTTTCCCATTATTACCATTTTCCCAAGCAGGTGTCACTTACATAGAAACATCTTTTATCTTATTTACATCTTTTTCTAGGCTAATCATCGGGCATTATGTTTCCACTCCTTTGCCTTTGCCTAATCTATCTCTGGGCAGGCTAAAGGAGGAGATCCTTGTTTCCAGGCTGGGATGTCCATGGAGGGGTTTCCCAGGTAAGTGGAGGGTTTCAGGTAAATGAAGTGTAACAAGTGAACAGTGGACTGAACTCCTCTCCCTGTTCCTGTCCTGGCATTTCACGGGGCTGCTTGCTACCTTCCTGTGGCTCCCGAGCCTCTGTCATACCTACCAGCACCAGGGCTGAGCCTATTGACCTAGAATGTGCTCGTGTGGGATATGCTGGGCTGGTGCCTCTGTAGCAAGCAGGTGAACCTAGGTTTCGAGGCTTCTTAGACGCCAGAACCATTTTTCCCACCTTTTTTCTGAGGAGCTTTTGGGTGTCCTGGTAAGGGGAGCCCATGGGTTGAATCCATTTGAGAATTATTGATTCCAGTAAAGTTAAACAGATTTCTATGTTATAGGGTCTCTCACAGACACTATGTGCCAATGTGCGTAAGGCATCTTTATTTTTATTTATTTTCAATGTTTATTTTTGAGAGAGAAAGACCGAGTGCGAGCGGAGGAGAGGAAGAGAGAGAAGGAGACACGGAATCTGAAGCAGGCTCCAGGCTCTGAGCTGTCCACACAGAACCCGATGTGGGGCTTGAACCCACAAACTGAAATCATGACCCGAGCCAAAGTTGGACACTTAATGGACTGAGCCTCCCAGGCGCCCCTGCACATAAGGCATCTTTAAGGGTGTGTGTGGAGGGCGTATCCCATCTTCCCTGAAGTGGCTGTTCTAGAGTCTTCTCCCGGCCCTGGCTCTGCCTTAGACCTGACTTCCTCATGCCCCTGGCGCCCAAATGCCTGCCTGCCCCTCGGCCATTTTCCTGCCCAGAGGAATGATTTTCCTCTATATGATTTCAGTTTATATTCAGCTTCCCTTTTGTCTCGACTTTCTTAGGCAATAATTTTATCCTGACAAATTATAGGCATTTCTGGGTCACCTCCCCTCCCCGTCTGGGTTTTGTTTGTTTCTTAAAGTTCGATGATTTCTAGTAAATTCATTCAGTTGTGTTACCAGCACCCCGATTCAGTGTAGGAAGATTTTCATCTCCCAAAAGTACAGGAGGGGGAAATAGCCTGGGGGAATAGAAGTGAGTAGGGAAGCACACAGATGGTGAATCCCCAGCTCCTGTCCGTGGATCCTGGGGCTGGGCCCTGATGCCTCCTCCCCTCTGGACACCCCTCGTCAGGCTACCCCATGACGGGACCCCCCACCGCTTCCCCTAAATGCCCCGGGAACCTCACAAGTGTCCGGACGGAGATGGAGGGAGGCGGCAGGCACTGCCTCCAGCTTCCTGCACGATCAGCTCCGAATACTTTCACTTTTCTTTCCTCCGGAAGCCTGGCCCCCCACTGCATGTGGCAAAGCACAGACTTCCTGCTTCACCCACTGGTGTCCCCCTGCTGTTCTCTCCGCCTTCCAGGAGCCATCCCTGCCCCAGCCCCTGACCAGGGAAGGGGCAGGAGCAGGTGGCAAACCCAGCTTCCAGGTGGGTTTTTGTCTCGGCTACTTTATTCTTCATTTGGGGTGATCAGGCTCTGATAGCTAATTTCCTGACAGCAGCTACAGAGTGGAACTCAGCTATTTTAAACTGTGAGACTCTCTCCTTGTAAAATATTGTCTTCCAAAGATAGAGAGGTATGTGGGGTTTAACCAGAGACCATGAGATAGGGGGACAGACGTGGGAGTCGGGGGCGGGGGGAGCAGAAACTCAGCTCAACTCCTTTTGCCCTAAATTCTAGCCCGTTGTTGTGGGTGAAAGGGAGATTTGCTCTCTACCCTCCTCCTCTGTGCTCTGTTGATTCTGCACTCAGCCCCAAATGGGCAGCTCATTTATTATCCACAGTGCAAGTGACTAGATGTGGTTGGTGGCAAAAAGAAAATGAGGAGGAAACCCTTCATTTCTTCCCTAGTGTTTCATGAGATTTGTATATATTTTCCTTAAGCGCATTTATGATTGTTTCCTTGAAGTGCATTCCTAGAGGTGGAATCTGGGACTCAAGGGAATCCATATTCTAGGGCGTTTGACCCTGATTGCTAACTTCGCCTCCAGAACATTTGGATCTGTTTACATTTGCACCAGGAGCATCTGTGGTTATTGCGATTAGTCTTTATGTTGGGCAATCTGATAGGCAAATGCTATTAAATCGTCTTCTTTTGTACTGTTCCAGCTACTAGAGAATTGCCATGCTTTTCATATATCTATTGCACATTTGACTTAATTGCCTAGTTAAGCCTTTTGCTTTTTTCCCCCATATGGATGTTTGTCTTTTGCTTATTCATTTTTAAGACTCCTTCCCATAATAAAAATCTGAACACTCCCATATGACACCCTATATCATGCACTAGCTTTAATGGGGCTTTATTCAGACAAGCTCTGCTTTGCCACCTTGGGCTATTTACTTAACCTCTCTGTGCCTTGCTCTCACTCTTGAGAACCATAATAGTTGAAGAATAAGGAAGCTGGTGGATCTTATGTTCTGAATGCTGTTGTATAATCATTCCAAACGTAACCTCAGGGTCACTTCCTCTTGTTACCATGTGACCGTTCTGGATTTCTGGGGCTCTGTGCTTGCCTTTGCAATTTTCTTCCCCACATCGTGGATTCTGTCCTCATCCTGGTTGCTAGATTTCTCTTCCACCTGTTCCCAATCTCCAGTATTTCTTCGTGATTATAGACCCCCTGCGGCATCTTTTCTTTTCCAGCACTATTGTGGATTACTTTACTCTTACAATATGTTTTGTCTTTTTTCCTTCTGTCAAATGTAAATGATGTGGGAATGAGGAGAGAGCAGGGCTGCTCAATCTACCACTGGGATTAATCCTGGAAACAGTCATTAGTTACAGCTCAGTTTTCTATTATACACAAAAGGAAGTAGGAAAAACAGGATCTCTATTTCATTTTTTAAAAAAATCTCTGGGTGATTGAGTTTTTCTGTTTACACTTCTATTCCCTTGACAAGTTGTCAGGAATTCATCTGTAAGTTTTCTGCCTCTAATAATTATTGATATTTTCTCATGACCTATCAATGGCTAATTTTTATCAATGTCGCATGGGATGGGAAAGGCACATGTCTGTTCTGCGATATGTAATTGATACATATAATAAATCAGTTAAGTTGCCTTTTACTAATCACGTCTTATACCTATTTATGTTTGGCCTATTTGTGTGTTGAAGGTTGTAGGTGGTTTACTAAAGTTTCCAAATATTATCGGGTTTCTATCTTTCTATTCATCATCGGGTGGTCCCTCTTACATGAGCGTTGCTAGTGTCTGTCGTAAGGTGCGGTCCAGACAACCTTAACTCTGTTCAGTGTAGCCACAGACCATAGTACTTATGACCATAAACCTAGAAGCAGAACATCGGAATGTGTTCACCTCTATCACTTCCAAGTTGTGCGATTTAGGGCAAGTTCATAACACATCTCTATGTCTCCATGTCCTTCACGATACAATGGGTGAAATCATAGAAACCATCTTGCAAGGGTTTTGTGAAGATCAAATAAGTTACTGCATGTGAAACCTTTATAATAAAGTCCAGCACATAGGAAATACTCAATAAATATTAGTGATTTTTATTGTTTTTAATTTTTTAAATTTTTTTCGTTTATTTTTGAGAGAGAGAGAGAGAGAGCAGGGGAGGGGCAGAGAGAGAGAGAGAGAGAGAGAGAGAGAGAGAGAATCCCAAGCAGGCTCCACCCAGTCAGTGCAGAGCTCGATGTGGGGCTCAAACTCACAAATTGCTAGATCATGACCTGAGCCAAAATCAAGAGTTGGACACTTAACTGACTGAGCCACCCAGCTGCTCCTATAAGCTATTTTTAATATCTGTCTTATATTTACCAATACCCCTTTGAGATTTCAGCAACCTATTGTCGGTCAATTTCAGCCTCCATTGTCCTTGGACGTTGTCATTGCCTCTTACACCCATGAGCCTTTGAGGAAGACTGCTATAGGATGACTTTGGGACCAGGATGGTGATCTGAAAATGCCCACTGAGCACAAACAGCAGCTCCCCGAGTTTCCAGAGTCTTTCCTCTCTTCTCGTGCCTCTTCCGTAGGATGTTCACCATGACCAGAGCTTTAGAAGAGACTCTACGCCAGCACTTCATATACCAGAAGCTGGAGATTGCCTATGCCATACACAAGCCATTTCCCTTCCTCGAAGGCCTCCGAGACAACTCCTTCATCACTGAGACGATGTACAGGGTGAGTCGTGCTGACTGCTTTTCCATGGCAGCCCAGCCCCCCCACCAACAGTTACTGAAGTCTCAAACCACAAACCCTTAGAGCTTGGAAGGTCTAGTCCAAAATGTTCATTCTCAGGGAAAGATCGGGTTACAAGGGCAGTCATACAAACGACTTCGCCCCACGTGCCTTAAAACGAGAGAAATTTATTCTCTCACAGCTTGGGAAGCCAGAAGTACAAAATCAAGGTGTTGGCCATGTTGGTTCCTTCTGGAGGCTCCAAGAGAGAGCCTGTTCCCTGACTCTCCTACCTTCTGGTGGCACCAGAAATCCTTGTAGAAACTTCACTTCCAATCTCTGTTTCCATCTCTACATCAATCTCTCCATCAGCTTTTCTTTCCCTCATTTTTTCTTTTTCTCTTCTCTTCTAAGGACACTTGTTATTGTGTGTTAGAGCCCACCCTAATCCAGGATGATCTCTTCTCAAATCCTAACTTAATTACATCCGCAAAGACCCCTTTTCCAAATAAGGTCACATTCACAGGTTTCAAGTGGACACATCTTACTGGAGGGTGGCACCATTCAACCCACTAAGGGTACCCTCCCAATTCTTAAGAGCTTGTTGTACGCAGTCCTTTCAGACTTGAAGCAAAGCAGGCATTGGAAGATATGGCTATATGGACAAAAATGGCATTCTTTTCATGATTTTTGTTTTTTATGCATTTCCTGAGCCCTAAGCCCAAGAAAGGGCAGCAGTGGTTGAGTGTTCTTCTCCCAGGCTTGGCCTGGTTGGCTCCAACTCTTCTTCGGGTCATAGCCCGGATGTCACTCCTCAGAGAGGATTCCTTAACCCACTCATCTAATTGATTTCTCATAGAAATCTATGCTTTCCCTTCATAACACTTCTCTCAAAAGCAACGGGGCATTTCTTTAATTTGTGTTTATTATTGAATGCTCATCTTCTCCACCCAACAGTGTCCCTTCCCTCACTAAGGGTAGCACCACGCTGGTCTTATCCACTGCTATATACCCAAGGACAAGCCTAGTAGGTGCTCAGTAAGTGTTGTGCAATCAATTCTCCTGCCATGTTTCTCCTTTTGGCCAACTTCTCAGGAAGAGGAGTTCTCTGGATGATTTCCTTGTTGGCTAGAACCCATTCAGGCCATCTCAAGTCAAAGAGAGAGAGTAAGAGAGAGACAGAGAGAGAGACAGAGAGATCAAACAGAGGCTAACAAGTGATCAACAGAATTGCCACTTGTGACCAACTAATTGGTCCTTTGCTACAGAGTTCTGCCCAGAGCCTGAGAGACATAGTTACATAGTAGGAGCCTTTGACTACCTTCCCTTCCCTCAAATTTCTCTCTGCCCTCAAATATACCTAAAATAAGGTTCACAAAGCAGACTTATTTTAAATTTTTTTTTCAACGTTTTTTATTTATTTTGGGGACAGAGAGAGACAGAGCATGAACGGGGGAGGGGCAGAGAGAGAGGGAGACGCAGAATCGGAAACAGGCTCCAGGCTCCGAGCCATCAGCCCAGAGCCCGACACGGGGCTCGAACTCACTGACCGCGAGATCGTGACCTGGCTGAAGTCGGACGCTTAACCGACTGCGCCACCCAGGCGCCCCTAAAGCAGACTTATTTTAAAGACGGCTAAGTTATTTATTCCTACGACCAACCATCCAAAAATAGGTGAAGTTCTGGAAGTAAATATGTGTAACTGTGACTTCTCTGCCTTCGAGTCTATCTATACGTTTGTGTTAAATTCCTTGCTACAGGGGCGCCTGGGTGGCTCAGTCAGTTAAGCGTCTGACTTCAGCTCAGGTCACAATCTCACGGTCCGTGAGTTCGAGCCCCGCGTCGGGCTCTGGGCTGATGGCCCAGAGCCTGGAGCCTGCTTCCGATTCTGTGTCTCCCTCTCTCTCTGCCCCTCCCCCATTCATGCTCTGTCTCTCTCTGTCTCAAAAATAAAAAAAACGTTAATAAATAAATAAATAAATAAATTCCTTGTTAGAAGAATGAAATACTACTCTTACACTGTAGCAAACCACAAATGTAAAAGAAACTTCCATTCCATTTTATGATTATTCATCAGCATCCTTGATGCCATTTTTTAAGGAATCCATGGAAGCCTACAGAAATCAGGTCCCTGTACCCAGACTGGTGTACAATATCCTCAGCCACCTGGAGAAGATGTTCAACCTGTCATTTCTGCAGATGCTGTTCAGCCGAATTAACCTGCGTGAATACCCCCACCTGACAATGATCCTCAAGAGCTTCAGAAGTGGTATGAGTCTTTCCGAATATCTCTCAGGCTGTAGGAGCAGGGACCAGAAGTTGCTTTGCTCCAACTGTGGGTTGGCTTTCAGCCCCGTGGGCGGTGCCCCTCAACTGGCCGGTTCTCTGGGGAGATAGGAAGCTGACTTTCTCGCAGTGCGGCGGGAAGAGCCGTCTCTGGCCCACTTCTCTAAGATGAATTTCTAGAAGACACAAACATTTCTGTCTTACCTGTTCTACGAAGTGGGGGAAAGCTGTACCGTTTAGCACCCTGGACAGTCTCTAGGGAAGGAAAAATGTGACTGAAATGCAGTTACAGAGACTCAGTCTGGCAGAAGGATAAGGAGGGCCAGAGGGGAAGGGAAATGAATAGGGATAGATAATAAGTATCTCTCTCTCTTTTTTTTTGAGTACTTACTATGTGCCAGGCATCGTCCCAAGCACTGTATAGGGTTATCTCACATCATCTTTATTTTTTTTAACATTTATTTATTTTTGAGACAGAGAGAGAAAGAACATGAGTGGGGGAGGGTCAGAAAGAGAGGGAGACACAGAATCCGAAACAGGCTCCAGGCTCCAGGCTCTGAGCTGTCAGCACAGAGCCCGACGCGGGCCTCGAACTCACAGACCTCGAGATCATGACCTGAGCCCAAGTCGGACGCCCAACCGACTGAGCCACCCAGGCGCCCCTCTCACATCATCTTTAAAACAACCCTGTGATGTCATTATCAGCCCCATCTGACATGTGAAGAAAGTATAGCTCAGAATAACTTTCCCCAGGTTACTTGCCTGTGAAGAGCAGAGCAGGCGTCCTACTGGGTCTCCTAACTCTGGGGCCTGAGCTCTCAATCCCTCTTCCCAACAAGGCAGAAGGCGCCGCCTAAAGCTGGAGGAGAGGGGAGAGGGAGCTGGAGACAGACAGAGGGTATGAGAAGGAAAGGGAACGTGGAAGCACGCTGTGAACGAGAAAGAGCTGGACAAATACAGAGCAGGAGAAAGAGCGAGGACAGAGCTGGGAAGAAAGAAGCCAGGGCAGGAAGAACAGGTGACACCATCGCTTTGGGCTTGCGGATAAACACTTTGGCCAAAGCGCACGATTCGCTTCCCCAGAACAACAGGAAGAGGATCGGCGGCTCACACTGCACTGGGACCTTACTGTGAGTGGGGTCAGCGCTGTTGACAGCAAGAGGTTCCTCCCCAGGAGAAATGACTCCTTGAGCTAAAGGGGCGGCAGGGCGCAGGTGCACGCGGGCCGGTGCTCCCGGCGGCAGCCAGGCAACGCGGGGAGGCCTGGGTTCTCAGAGGCCACGCTAAGTCAGTCCGAGGGCCAGAGGTACCACACACCGCTGTGCTCCCCGACCCAGCTGAGCTCGAGCGTCTTTCTGGATCTGTAGCCCTAGGCTCGTGTTCTGCGCCCCTCTCCAGAATCCCAGCTTGCTTTCCTTTTTCTGTTCACTGGTCGAGACGACTTAACTTCTGAAATAAATGATGGAGAAGAATCGTAAGAGAAACCTGGCCACGGGAGGAATAGCGTGCAGAAAGGCGAGGGCCTGGGGTATTGAGGATGGGGAGGAAGTTTGCTGTGGCCCATGTCAGGGTGCAAGGCAGGGAGGCACAGAAGCGCAATCTGCACAAATGAGCAGAAACCAGAGTAGACAGAACACACCTTGTGAAGGAATTTCTATTTTATCTTCTTTGCTACAGGGAGGTGTGATGTGTTTACTTATTAAAACAGGGACACGTATTCAAATTGTACCATTGTACAAGACACTCTAAATTCTGAACCAAAATTAAAGAAAAACTTAAGAAGATTAAGTCCCTGAGGACTAAGTCAACTTCATGTGTGAAACGACTTTGGTCTTAGCCCAGAGATTGGATGCAGTTATATTTGAACTGAATGCCCCAAATCAGAAGCACAGAGTAGAAATGGGCCACGAGTGGATGATGCTGGTGATAAATCAGTTCTCCACACCTAGGGGAGAATGAAACAACCACCCCATGCCCCTGACCCTTTGGAAGTCATGTGTGAAGAAATTCCTTTCCCCCAAATAATTCTTTTTTTAAAATTTTATTTTAGTGTTCTTTTTTTTTTTTTTTTGAGGGAGAGAGTATGAGCAGGGAAGGGGCAGAGATGGGGGATGGGGGGGGACAGAGTATCCAAAACAACCTCTGTACTGACAACAGAGAGCCCGATGAAGGGCTCGAACTCACAAACCGAGAGATCATGACCTGAGCCGAAATCAGAAGCTCAACCTACTGAGCCACCCAGGCGCCCCTCCCTTCCCCCAAATAATTCGGAGTCCCCGGGGTGTTGATGTGTGCTCCTTCACCAATCCCAGTTGCCATTTCCTATGGAGGATGGAACAGAGCCAGGCCTACCCTCCTTGAAGTCCCAGCCAACTCAGCCGAAGGGAGCTCCCTCCAGACCCTGCTGTCGTTGCCCCCACCCCAACACCGATCACAGAGCCTCTCGCCCTGTGAGCCCAGTGTCAGTGAGCCCAGCGCATCCACCCGGCACAGCACTGAGATCCGGACTGAATCATCCAGCCCTCCTGGCCCTGCCGTGGCCCTCCCCAGAACCACCCAGGAAGGAAGGATCACTCCAGGTGAGAAGCAGACCTTGTCCAACACCTGTGTATCCCCAGCCTAGGGTACCTGCAGTCGTGTCTAGGACTCCAAGGTCTCACCCTTTTGTTAACCTGGTCCATCCCATGTGCCCACCTGCCACACACAGCCCCTCCCGGCACTTCCAGGGGCCTGGGTAAAGTCAGGAGCCTGAACACCTGCTTCCCACCCTTGGAACAGCCCCACCCTCTGCCCTTGGGCCCTGATGCTTCTGGCCTGGGTGTTTTTAAATGTTTAATCTCCTCCCTGACACTTGTCCCCATGCCCTGTAATGATTTTTCTTCCTCTCTTCAATGACCGACGACAACTTAACATCCTGCATAAATGCCGAAGAAGACCCACAAGAGGGACCTGGCACTCCGCCTGCCTCTGTGCAAGGTAATGTTGCTTGGGACTGACTTAGTTCAATTCGAGGTGGGTATGAGGGGCAATCATGCACCTGTCGACCCAGGGGCTTGTGGCAGGAGCCCAGGGAAAAAGAACTGAGTGTGACAAAAGAAAAAGAAAACAAGGGACTGATGCTCCAACTCAGCACTGGAATCCTTGTCAGGGATGCCTCCATGACCAGTCTGATGCTGTGATGCCCACCCGATAAGTGTTCTTAAATGACATGTAACTTGTGCAGTACACCCCTCTGTGACCCTTACTCAATTGCTCAGGCTCTGATTACAGGGGCTTTTCAGTTTCAACCACGTCCATTTTTATATGGCTTGGATTCTAAGAGTAATGTTATTGAAATTATTGGAAAAGATGATAAAACATTTAAAGGCCTGATGGACCTGATTTAGCTTCCAAAATTGTTTCTAATCTCCCCAGCCATCATCATGAAGGACTCTGTTAACATTAAATATAACCATGGAGTACCATCGGGTGTTGTCAAAAATGGTATCGTGGATTCTGAGTTCTCCAATACTGAGAATAAAGGGCTCTATTTGGTTCAAATGTTTCCTTCACTCCTCTAACACCTAACATCCAAATAAGGTTAACATAATCATGAAGCCAATGGCAATGGAAGACTCCATCTGCTAGATGAGCGAAAGAAAGCCGTAATTAAATTCTTCAATTCGTAGGTAGTGAGTCTCTATATTGTACACCTGAAACTAATATATGCTAACTACACGAGAATTAAAAAATTTTTTAATAATAAAACAGAAAACAAATTAGTAAGTAGCTAGTTGATTGTTGACTCCCCCGTCTTTCCCACCCTTACTGGACATTGGTGTTCCGTTGGCCCCGCCACGTTTACTGGTTGGAATAGACTGTTTTTGTTCCTCCTCCCTCTGGTCCCTGTTTGCTGGTCCTGGGTCTGAAATTCATCTTCTTCCTCTGCTCAGTGTGCAGTAACAACCCGAGGCCCCAAATAAAAGATAAGGAAATGCTCAAGAGATGCCCCACCCTCCCTCAGGTCCCGTGCCAGGAAATGTTGATGCGGACAACTATAGCTTGCCTTACTTTTCATGTCTACCAAGAGGAGGGGTCATTTGGATCTTCTCGAGACAGGGCTCTCCTTGCCGCTCTTGACCACCATATGGCCCAGCTTCCAGCTGCACACCCAGCCCTCAGGAGCTTGGATGGGCAGGAGATCCTGGGGGGAGACAAGGGAGATGAGTCTGGAAAAGGTAGACTTGGAGGAGGGGCACCATAGACGAGCGAGCCCAGTAGCACCCACAGGACCTAGACTACAAACATCACTAGGAGGTCTACTAAGGGAGAAAATTCATCTGCGTGAGGGCTGTGGCAGGACCCCTGGGGACAGGACAGGGGACTGAGCCAGAGCAAGACTGTGTGAGTCAACCACACTCTGAGGTGCTCAAAGACATTGTGTGGCCCTGACACAGATGGCCCAGATGCGGATGGTTCTTCTTCTGAGCCCTCATCCTGACTGTGGAGAACGTTCACCTTCAACCCTCATCATTTCTATATTGTTTAGATTTTTAAGAGTTGATCAAAATAATTTGAAAGTCAACAAACTATTTAGAATGTCTAATGACTTCTTGCCATCTGCCTCAGATGCCTATCCTAAGGAGCCCAAAATTTGAGACAGATCTCATTGAACCGTGTAAACAAGGAGAAGGTGGCAGTCTTACCTGAGATTTGTTATGGCTTCAAACCCTGCGGTCTTCTTAGTGCAGCAAAAACAAGAACTTCGCATTTATTTACTATTAACAGGTGCTGGCAAATAGAGACTAGCTCCTGCTTTCTTTTACACAGAAATATAGAAGGCACTTAGCCTCCTTCACTATTTTTCAAGGTGAAGTAATGACAAGGAGAGAGGTTCAAAAATATCCATTCACAAATCTTTAAGGACTAGCATGTATTTTTTTATATGGCAAAGACATTCCCCTTCACTGAAGCCAGTGACCTTGACCAGAATTCAAGATCAGCACTCTCAATGCTCGCAGGCTTATCCCCTGCATGAGGGTTACTGAGGGCCCCTTATTCTTCTCTTCTGTCGAGTAAGGGGAGTCCCTCAAAACAGGTCAAACTGAGCCCTCCTCTGAGGGCGGGGATATCACTGGGATAGCCACACTGGTAAGTGTAACCACAAACCGATCAAATCAAGACAGGGCAGACTTTTCCTTCTGCCTGTTCCAAGCTCTGAATCGAATTCTGTTTCCTTTGATAGAGATAAGAGATGGCTCTCCTGAACCAAATGACCCCAAAGAGTTCCAGGCGGCATCCATCACACTTCCCAACAAGAAAGGTAAGGGAGGGTTACCGTTCTCCTGTGGACCCCAGGAGCATGACTGTGGAGTGACTTTCTGTTTTTCTGATCGTCTTTTGTCAGAAGCACCCACCATGTGATTGGAGTCACGATGCTCATTACAGTTTGTTTCTGTAGCTCCCATTCACTGCATCTTCCTTGAAGGCCTCCATTAAGATCGTAGGGAAACCAGACGGCACTGGGGGCCATTGAAATACGTATCCATTGCAATCGCCTGCCCTGAAACAATCAAGGTCTCCTTTACCCACAACTTCTGGCAGGGTCAGTCACACCTCCTCTTTAACTGAAAGTTGGTTCCCCGAGAGGGCACTGCTTTCTCGTAAGACAAGGCTGCCTATTATCTGCTCTTGCTCACCTCATGGTGGGAGACAGGGTGGATGTCCACTGCTTGCCACGTACTGCCCCTGACTAGCCCTTTGCTCCTCTGCCCTCCATGTGAATGAAATACTCCCTCTGTCTTAATCACTGTCATCCTTAACTTGTCCCTATTTCCCCAGCAGACCTCTAAGGCTAACTTAGAATTTTTCTGTCAGTTCAAGTCGTGCCACCATCCTGGACACCTTGAAGGTGTCCCATCCAACAGACCCATCCAATACTCTGGTCCCTCAGAACCTTCCTCTGCTCTTTTCCAGTGACTTTTTTCTGCACCGATTCTTGGCCTCCTGGACCCAAAGACAGCCATGGGTCCTCTCATCGTTGAAGCCTGGCTCCACCTCCCAATAATTAATTTCAGAATTCTTTTTTTTTTTTTTTTTGACATCTAATCCTTGAAGTCTGCTCCTTCTACAGCTATTGTTCAACCTCCAAACTCTCCTCTCCAGCCCAATCTTAAACAATTAATTCAAAAGTATCCCTGCCTGCTTTCTCCCTTACAACTTGTTCCCTCTGGAGCTGTTCTTCAACCTCACTTGGATGACCAGTCCATTGGCTTTTCCCTTTTCTGGTTCATCATATGCCTCTCTTCATGCCCCTTCATACCAGGTTAGAGTCCACGATCCATTGCTTCAGTAACTTATTGCTGGTATCTTCACCTTGCCACTCTGCCTTTTCCTAGAACCCTCTGGCAGGTCTTGGAGGGACCCATTATCTGCTTTATGCACACTGGGTATGAAGGCAGGCACTTCACTATGGGGAAAACCACACAGCAGGGCAGAGCTCATGTGTTGTGCCTTCACGAGCCCAGGGTAAATGATCCTTCTACACTGCGTGACAATTTCACTTCCTGCAATGATCCTTTCCAACCCTGAGCTTTTTTTTTTTTCAAACTGCTGGCCCCCCTCACCACCTCCTTTTCTTCTTTTTTTAAATCTTTATTTTATTTTTTTTTTTTAATTTTTTTTTTAACGTTTATTTATTTTTGGGACAGAGAGAGAGAGAGCATGAACGGGGGAAGGTCAGAGAGAGAGGGAGACACAGAATCCGAAACAGGCTCCAGGCTCTGAGCTGTCAGCACAGAGCCCCACGCGGGGCTCGAACTCACGGACTGCGAGATCATGACCTGAGCGGAAGTCAGACGCCCAACCGACTGAGCCACCCAGGCGCCCCTATTTTATTTTATTTTTTTAACGTTTATTTATTTTTGAGACAGAGAGAGACAGAGCATGAATGGGGGAGGGTCAGAGAGAGGGAGACACAGAATCCGAAACAGGCTCCAGGCTCTGAGCTGTCAGCACGGAGCCCAACGTGGGGCTCGAACTCACGGACTGTGAGATCATGACCTGAGCAGAAGTCGGCCGCTTAACCGACTGAGCCACCCAGGCGCCCCCCCCCCCCCGCCTCCTTTTCTTAACAGACTACTTTTCCTCTTACTACACCAAAAGGTATTGGATGGGAATACCCTCACTTCCTGCTACCAGCTTGCATTTGCCCCCTCCTCTCCACTTCCCTCTTTCTCTCTAAGGCAATCCTTCTGCCTCACCTGACCGTGTCCATGACCCCTCTCTCCTCTGAGAATTCAGCATCTCCCTGTCACGGGATCTGCATTCAGTCACTGCCCCAGCCTATCACAGCTCATCAAAGGAGCTTCCTCTTGATCCTCAGCTCACTTCACCAGCTTCCATAGCTCACTCTTCCATTTCATAGCTAGAAACAAGCTACCTACACTCGTCCCAATCCTTCATGTCTCTCTCTCCTCTGCCACTTTAGAATATCTTCTCCATCATTACTCCATGAGGCAGCATCACATAAGGCCACCAATGACCTGCTCGCCACTATGGTTTGAAGACCAAAAGTGAGCGCTGAAAACTGTTGACCTTTGAGGTTGGCAGATCTATGTCTGTAGCCAGGAGAAGATCATCTGTATCCTTTCTCTTTAGGCAAGAAAAGAAAAAGATGTATCTGGTCAACTCCAAAAAAGAGACGCCAGAAAAAAAGCCTCTCAAAAGGTAAGACGAGAGAACAAGAAGAGGCGGGAGGCAGCAGACAGCTCGTGCTTGTAGGTTAAGGTGTGGGAAGTTGAATTTCATTCTAAATGAAATGAGGAACCACCGAAGAGATCCGATCAGTGAAGTGACATGATCCCATTTTACATTTGACAAGAACAGTTTTGGTTCAGTGTAAAGGCTCAATTGGGAACAAAAGAGAATGGAGGCAGGACAACCCTTGGAAAGGGGAGGACGCCATGCAGGTTGACAGAACTCTGCATTCAGATCTGGCAGTGGAGACAAGGGCCAGTTCAAGAACAGCTTGGAAAGAGTTGATAGAACTTGCACAATTAGGAGCCGGGCAGGAGAGAGAAACCAAGGCTTCCTCTTCAGTTTCTGGCTTGAATGGCTGGGTGAATGGTGGTGTACATTGCTAAGGGGAGATGCAAATAATTTGGGAGGAAATCTTAGAATTTTCCATTTTTGACCTGCTCACCTCAAGATCTGTGCTAGCTGTCTATGCTCTGGCTCCATGCTTTGTCCAACACTGTGAAGGGTCTGAGATGGTACCCCACTCGCATAGGGCCGTTCTTTGTGTATATGACCGCGCAGGAACCCCAGGCACCTGGATCAGGGGAAAGAAGTCCTCATTGACATCACAACCAGCTCAACATCCAGAGTCACACTGCATTATCTACCCCCAAATGCAGACCCACAGGCAGTGAGAAGAGAGCTGATGGAATCCTTCTGAGAGGCAGATGATATCCCATAGACAAAGGATAAAGAATGATGGATTTTCCGTTTATAGACAGGACAAAGAAGCCATCTTCCTCCTCTCCTGAAAGGAGGGAAAAACAAAATACAAACAAACAAGAAAAAACTTTGCTGCTTTGAGATAAGATTAAACTGATCTTCTGTCCTCACCCTCATCTTTTGGAATTTAAATGCCTCTTTCTAAGAGGCAGAGAAACGCCAAGTGTCTTCAGCTTTTATTAAAGATGATCCACATTCTGGGCTTCATCCCTTTTGATGTGTAAATACCAATGGAGAGAGGGCTACAGTAATCCTGGTACTTTGGGACTTAGCTTAGGAAGCTAGCCCTGCTGTAGGCATTTGGCAATCTCAGGAGAGGAGAAGACTTATTATCCTTTTGGATCAAACAGCAGTTTACCAGCTACAGATCTCATTCTCATGGTGTATGAAAAGCAAAATGTTTCTAGGGATGTGAAAGCAAGCACTCCCTGTCTTAATTCTGTATACATTTTCATGCCTCAGGAGTCTAGGGCTTTTCACAGAAGTACTGAGAAGTCAAGGGAGCTTAATTTCCCCCACAATAGGGAGAGGGCAAAGTGGGTGATGGGCATTGAGGAGGGCACTTACCGGGATGAACACTGGGTGTTGTATGGAAACCAAATTAACAATAAATTATATTCAATAGAAAAATAGAAAAAAATTTCCCCCACAATAGGCAAATCTGGCACTCAATAAAAAAATCAGATCCAAAGATATAAATGTGAGTCCTCGGCAAAATAAAAGTATCCAGATCCGTGGGAAAGAGAACCCTAACCCTTACACCCTTCCTTCTGTCGCCGTCATTGTAAATCCTCTCTGTCCTAGCCTCACACTCTACCACGCAGCCCCTCGATTCTTTGATACCTTGCACTTTTCCCACTGGAGGCACCTGGGGAAACTTGGATCCCTCCTGATCCACAAATAGGTCCTCGGGAATCTGGAGAAGTACGTTATAGCACTCCTCCTGTGCCAAAACAGGCTACCTGGCCATCTTTACTTGGATGTGGGCACCTCCAGGAAGAAGGTGTACACAGACATGGCCCAGGAAAGAAAGCCCTCTGCTCCGGGAGTCTGGTTAATTTCAACAGGTTGCACAGGGCTGAGAGCAGATGGTGAGTCTAAGGGAGAAAGAAAGGTGCACACAAGAAAGATACAATTGCAGAGAACTAGCAGGAGAAAAATGAGGTACAGGGGTACAGAGATCTCGAAGGGGCTGGGGGCATGGGAGGGGGAGGAGGAGCTTCCCAGTGAAAGGGCACCCCAGTGCCTTCACTGGAGGGCACCCCAGTGAAAACTATTCACAAATCACTATTCGGCCCAGGGAGAGCCTCACCTGAACACAGAATCCAAAAAAAGCTCCGACTGATGGATCAGGCGACTGAAAGGAAGGACGATTCAACCAGCAACTCAGAGGTCATGACGAGGGTCCAAAAGGCAACGAGTGGATGTACCCAAACCTTTGGGCCAGACGGTAAGGCTGGTGACTGAATTTGCCACGAATGCTCTGCGTGGGAGGGTCTCTCACAGAGGAGGCACAGCATTGGGTGGACATGTGAGGGTAATCGTAGAAGGAAAGAGAAGCGCAAAGAAAGACGGTGAGGTGTGTGTGACAGCAGGGAACATCTGAGGAGATTTTGTGCAGAAATACCCGTGTCCACAGGGTACAGCTGGCCTCAGCTGTGGCCTCAGGCAGCAGCCCTTAAACTTTTTAGTCCCAAGACTTCTTCACACTCTTACAAATTATGAAGGACCCCAAAGAGCTTTTGCTTAGGTTGTTTCAATTTATCTATATGCACTTCATCAGAAATTAAAAACTGATCATTTAAAAATATTTCTGGGGCCAGCTGGGTGGCAAGCGTCGGACTTCAGCTCAGGTCATGATCTTGTGGTTCAAAACTTTGAGACCCCCCATTGGGCTCTGTGCTGACAGCTCAGAGTCTAGAGCCTGTTTCAGATTCTGGGTCTCTTCTGTCTGTCCCTGCCCCACTTGAGCTCTGTCTCTCTCTCTCTCAAAAATAAATAATAAAATATTTTTAAATTAAAAATATTTATGTTAATTCATTTAAAAGT
Source organism: Panthera pardus (assembly GCF_024362965.1). Taxonomy (NCBI): domain Eukaryota; kingdom Metazoa; phylum Chordata; class Mammalia; order Carnivora; family Felidae; genus Panthera; species Panthera pardus. The sequence goes on from NW_026526655.1 coordinate 9,209,922, forward strand.
AACAATAACATATCAACTACCTATTAACATAAATAACATACTTTATGAAAAATAAATATATTTCCCAAATTAAAAAATTGGTGAGAAGACTGGAAGCATATTACATTTTTTACAAACCTCACTAATGTCTAGTTTCATCAAAGACAGCTGGATTCGTATAGCTGCTTCTCTGTTCAATTGGTTGGGATACTTTGCTTTGTGCAAGGACAGGAAGATAATCGAGCTTCACAAGGATCTGTGGTTTAAAAGGATGGAATATCTGAATAGCCCTTTGAGGTATCTATGTACGTTTATGTTCACCTTTAATATTGCACTGCCTAGTGCAATGCATTGTGCTGGCTTGGATTTTATTTTATTTTATTTAAATGTTTATTTAGGGGCGCCTGGGTGGCTCGGTCGGTTAAGCGTCCGACTTCGGCTCAGGTCATGATCTCGCGGTCTGTGAGTTCTAGCCCCGCGTCGGGCTCTGTGCTGACCGCTCAGAGCCTGGAGCCTGTTTCAGATTCTGTGTCTCCCTCTCTCTCTGCCCCTCCCCTGCTCATGCTCGCTCTCTCTCTCTGTCTCAAAAATAAATAAATGTTAAAAAAAATTTTTTTTAAAAATAAAAAAATAAAAATAAATAAATGTTTTATTTATTTTTGAAAGAGAGAGAGTGTGTGCAAGAAGGGGAGGGGCATAGAGATGTGGGGACAGAAGATCGGAAGCAGGCACTGTGTTGACAGTAACAAGCCCAAAGTGGGGCTCAAACTCGTGAACCATGAGATTGTGACCTGAGCCAAAGTCAGACGCTCAACCAAGTGAGCCATCCGGGCGCCCCTATGCCGTCTTCCGTTTTAAATGAATCTTACACTTAGGCAGGATTTTATAATATCATGGACACTTGGAAAACATTGGTTCCCTGAATTGTACAGGGAGCTTGCAGCTCAATCCCACAAGTATTCTTCTTGAGACATTCGTGCTTCAAGATATAATGAACTGCTTTATATGGACTCCCCAGTTTTTCACACAGACCTTTAAGAAGATGCATATTCAACGGGAGAAATATAAGAAAGTCAAAATTTTTAATTGGCTCATCAAGCACATTCTTAAGGGAAACTGGCTTTTTTCTTTTAATGGTCTGCAGGAGGGGAGACTGGAGCGACTGCTCCTTCGGTTTTAGGGGCACTGCATTGATGTGTACTATGGCACCAGAAGCTTTACCTGCCTGGGCTCTTGCTCCCATGTGAGCACACATCAACACAATGGAAAGGCATAGAGCCTCTTAGTATGAAAACAGTTTGGCCTCAAAGATCTCCTGAAGGGGCTTCCGGAATACCCCAGGGATCCACAACCTCATGTTGAGCCTCTGGTTCAGGGGCTCACATGACAGCCCCTCACTGGGTGTCTCCATTGATAGAGGACACTCTGTTGCCCAGCCTTGCTCTGCTCCTCCCCAGAGTGGCAGACAGACCCAGTGGTAGATGCACGCTCAGGATGGGTCATGGAGGCTCAAGCAAGGGCTGGAACTTTCTTTTTTTTTTAATTTTTTTTTAACGTTTTATTTATTTTTGAGACAGAGAGAGACAGAGCATGAACGGGGCAGGGTCAGAGAGAGAGGGATACACAGAATCCGAAACAGGCTCCAGGCTCTGAGCCATCAGCACAGAGCCCGACGCGGGGCTCAAACTCACCAACCGTGAGATCATGACCTGAGCCGAAGTCAGACGCTTAACCGACTGAGCCACCCAGGCACCCCAAGAGCTGGAACTTTCAAGACAAAGGTTCCTGGGACTCCAGGAGATTCCTACAGAACATTCCAGGGGACATTTTCTGAGATCTCAAAGGAAAGTCGTTCCTTTTTTCAGAGATCCGTGATGACTGTTCAGAAATGAACGGGGAAAAGGGACCCCGGGAGCCACCCAGCACACCACCAAGCATCGTGCATGGTAAAGATCAGGGACCGCAAGTCTCAGAGAGTGGTCCTCAGGAACCCAGATTCAGAGCTGTTTTACTCTAAACCAATGTTTCTCCACCGTTTTCCCATCATCACCGCCCTAAGGAGCCCTCTTAGATATTTTTTCCTAATTATGAACCCAACCCCTGATATTGTAATACCACAAATATGTATCTTTAATATATCTATTTAACATACCTATATCTATTTATCTTTAAATAGACAGATATCTTGACGAGGGATAAATATCTATCTGTATACGTCATGCATAAAAAGAATAAGATTCCCCACCCCAATCCCTGAACCAATGTTTTCTACCTTCGGGCCACACCACCACTGCTGAATGTGTTCTAAATATATTCGTGGTGCTCTATCGAAAGGGCCCAAGCCATGGAACACAATTTTTTCCTAAAATCCCAATTTCCATGTTCTTCACTTGACCTTTCTGGGAGAATTGGGAAGAGAACGACTCCTCATAAACACAAATGTAACGATACTACCACCAACTGAGCAGCCACAGCTGACGTCATTGTGGGCGTTCGCTGATAAACAGTCACCCCATCCTCACCACCACTGCCATTGTGCATTTCCTACCACTGTCTTCAGAGGGGGGAAAAAATCTGAACATTCTCCTGTTTGTTGGTGATGTGGTCATTGTGTCACAAATTCACGGGATGCAACTCTCAAATGACAAATATTTATTGTCGGAAACAATGGGTTAAACTTGACCACCTTAAAATACAAGCGATCATTTCGAACAGGTTCTCCCACATTGCGCTAACTTATACAGTAATATCGTAAATATTCCTCACGGATAATTTCATTTTATTTCTACAACAACTCTTAGAGAGGGTTGAATAACTAATTCACATTTTACAGATGAAGAAACTGAGGTGTGTAAAGGATGAATGGATTTTTCCAAGGTCCCGTGGATAGACGATGGTGGAACAGGACGAGCAACTTGGTCCCCTAGTGGAGCTTACATTCTAGTTGATGCATGTGTAGTTAATAGACAAAAAGAGGAGTTGAAAGGGAGAATGGGAAACAGGACAGAGTATTGAAGAAAAAAAGATATAAGAGAGAAGAGGGATAATTGTAAGAAGATAGCAGATAAAAGTGAACCAGGGTACAGGGATTTCCTGAAAGGTTGAGGGATGGGGTACGAGAGGGGAAGTCACTAATAGGGAGAGGAGGAGGTTCACTGGGGACCCCAACTTCAACTATTCACAAATCCCACGAGCAGCCTCGCCTGAACACAGAATCTAAGAGAAGCTCCAAGTGGTGGATCAGGTGACTGAAAGGAAGGACGATTCAACCAGGAACTCAGAGGTCACAACAAGGGCCCAAAAGGCAAAGAGTCTACATGTTTAAGATTAGTACATACCAGGGCGCCTGGATGGTTCAGTTCAGTTAAGTGTTGGACTCTTGGTTTCAGCTTAGGTCATGATCTCACAGTTCGTGGGTTTGAGCCCCATGTCAGGCTCTGTGCTGTCAGTGTGGGATCTGCTTGGGATTCTCTCTCTTCCTCTCTCTCTGCCCCTTCCTCTCTCTCCCAAAATAAATAAATAAATTTAAAATAAAATAAAATAAAATAAAATAAAATAAAATAAAATAAAATTAGCACATCCTGATGATCAAATTATTGCCAGTTTAGACTCCCATTAACATCATACAGATGCCATTTTCCCTACACCTTCACCCAAACTAGAAACAATAAGAGTCTTCTGTGTTGACAGATTAAAAGCAAAGAATGATATGCCACTCATGTTTTCCTTTGGATTTCTTTGCACCATGCATGTGGTTAAACATGCTGTGGTAGATTGTATTACTACTCACCGATATCTCAGAAGGTTATACACTCTTGCCCTGTGGACTCCAGAATGGCCATGTCACTTGGCCAAAGAAATGCGGACAGAAGTGTGAGGGTCACTTCAAAGCCAAAGCTTTAAGAGCCTGTGTATCATCTTTATTTCTGCCATGGGACCAACAATGTTCTAGACACAAGTTGCTTTGTCCCCAGGATCCGTGTGTGTCAATAACATGGAACCTCATCTAACTTGTGATGAATGAGTAGCACAAGGGAGAAGTAAAACTGGGTTGTTTTAAACCAACACTTGGCAAACTTTTTCTAAAAGGGGCCAGATAAGAGCTTTGCTGGCCCTACAATCTCTATTGCAACTACTCAGCACGGCCATTGTAGTATGAAAGCAGCCAGAGACAAATATGTAAACAAATGCACCTGTCTGTGTTCCAATAAATCTTTATTTACAAACACAAGCATTGGACTTATTTGGTCTTCATGCTATTATTTGCTGATACCTATAATTAACCACTGCAATTTGGGAGAGTCATAGTTTATCATAACATCACCTAGCCTCTTTCTACTAAGATAGCTGTTTGTTAAATAATTTTTTATTAGAAGTTTTTTCCTTTGAGGTTCACTTGTTCATATTTGCCCATTTTCGTATAGGACTATTCATCTTTTTGCTTGATCAATGATGGAAATCTACTGTTTGTTATCTCATTGAAATGTTTCTGCTTTTGTTTTTATTTTGTAACTCACTTGAGAAATTTTGGGTTGTGGAGAATTTTTTCGTAAATTTGTTTAGACAAATCAGTTTGTCTTTTCCAAGATGGTTTATGCCAGAGTTTCTCGACCTTGACACTTACTAGCATTTGGGACTGAATAATTCTCTGTCATGAGTGCTGTCCTGTGCCTCATGAGATACTGGGCAACATCCCAGCCATTAGATGCCAGTAGCGTTTTCCTCCCAGTCATGAGAAACAAAAAGATTTCCCAACATTGTCAAATATCCCCTGGGGGACCAAATCAACCAGCATTGAGAACCATTGTTTTATGCCCTATATTTCTTCCTTAAAAAGTCCTTTCTATGTGATATTTATAAGTTTATATCCTTTATCTACTTCTAGTGTTTGTATTAAATACATATGTACACATTATTATATTGATTATTATATGTTAATATATATTACCTTATGAAAACATGGTTTCTGTAATGTTTTTAGCCTTCCTATCTATCTATTAACATGAACTTGCTATTCCTCCATGATCAATGCTATAATGTTCCTTTCATAAGACCCACATCTGGGGGAGCCTGGCTGGCTCAGTCGGTTAAGCGTCCGACTTCGGCTCAATTCATGGTTTTGCGGTTTGTGAGTTCGAACCCCGCGTCGGGCTCCGTGCTGACGGTTCAGAGCCTGGAGCCTGCTTCGGATTCTGTGTCTCCTTCTCTCTCTGCCCCTTCCCCGCTTGTGCTCTGTCTCTCTCTGTCTCTCAAAAATAAATAAATGTAAAAAAAAAATTTTTTTTTAAAGACACATCTATCTTGTCTCTCCAAAGTGGTAGAAAGACAGAAAAAATTACTTGAAAATCGTTGATATATAAAGCATATAAATCTATGTTTCCAATTATAAATGACATTAATTTTTTTTTTTAGAAAAGAAAAGGAACAACGGTGTCGGCTCAAGTTCAACCAGAAGGTGTCAGAAAAATATTCCGCCAAAGGGTAAGTAAGCCAGAGACGGGGACTGGCCGTCAGACATCACTGGTGCCCTGGCCACCTGCCGATTGTTTGTGTCCTCTCTTCCTCTTCTTTCCCTCCCATCTTTGTCCTCCTCCTCCTCTTCCCCCTCCTCCTTTTCTGTGAACATTCATTTCTCTTCTGCGTCGGTAACATTTCTTCAGCACTGTCCCCTCTCACTCTCCCTTCCCTCTTTAGGCTCCGGCGACATTGGCATTCCTCCCCCCTCGCCCCCCATGAATTTATCATTGAAGTAGAACAGGGGCTACTTGAGGTAGGGTCCGCAGACTGGTGCCATCCACAAGTCTGTTGGTTGCAAGTCTGCAAAAATAAAGAGCTTATAAATCAACCGTGACACTGAGCACCCCGTTTTCACAGCAGGACCTCCTCAGCGGAGATGCCTTATTTCTATTGGATCAAGCTCCTGTCTTGCCACGCGCCGGCACATTGAGTAGCACTGGAGTGATGCTTAAGAAAGATGCACGTACCGTAAATGTACAGCCTGAGGAATTAACACAAAGGCAAAGCCCGCATGGACTTAGCGCCTAGGTTAAGAAACAGAACATAGCCCACACCCATCATCCAATCCCCACCTACACCCCGAGGGTCACCGCCAGCCTGATTTCTCAAAGCATAAGCTCTTTGACACTGGATGCTTCGCCCTCCTTTCCTGCCCAGGGCTTCCTCGGTGTGCCCCCCTCACCCACCCCTTCCGGAAGCTGACCGCCCTTGTTCTCCTTCTTCCCTTTGCTACACATCCTCAGGCCTCACCTTGAACTAAGCGTTCTCTGTCCCAGCAGGCAAGGGCAGGTTTTCCTGACCTGCCTTCGTGGAACCCAGCGTTTTTTTTTTTCCTCACGGCACTTGTCACGACTAAAATTAACTGTCTGTGTATATCCTGTTCACCGTGTGAAAGTCCGATGAAGTCAGTAAGTGGTCGGTCTTGCTCTTTGCTCTATGCCCAGCGTTCCCGTGCCTCACACAGTGTATACTTAAATAACTGTGCAATCAGTACCTTATCTGTTCTTCTTCATGAAGTGTGACTACCAATACGAGAGACCCCATGTACTCAGAGAATGCACTTGTGCGCATTAGAAAAAGTGCCCTTCCCTCAATACGCTTTACCCACATCTGTCGGAGCTGACTCCTAAAACCAGGTCCTTTGCTGCCCTCTGAGAGAAGGTCCTCGTAGAAAGTATCCAGCTCTGGGGCGCCTGGGTGGCTCAGTCGGTTAAGCGGCCGACTTCGGCTCAGGTCATGATCTCGCGGTCCATGAGTTCGAGCCCCGAATCGGGCTCTGTGCTGACAGCTCAGAGCCTGGAGCCTGTTTCGGATTCTGTGTCTCCCTCTCTCTGACCCTGCCCTGTTCATGCTCTGTCTCTCTCTGTCTCAAAAATGAGTAAACGTTAAAAAAATAAGATAAAACATAAAGAAAGTATCCAGCTCTGAGTATGAATCAGAGCCCTCCTTAGAGGTGGGATCCTTGCTCAGTGCACAACCCACCCAACCATACGCAGAGGCCCTGATAACAACAGAAGTGTACACATTTTACAATTGGCAAAGCACTTTGTTCTGCGTTTTGCCATTTAGCCGTCATATAAGTATTGTTCAGCCCACTTTACGGATTCAATTAGAGCATAAAAGACTTGGCATGAACTAAGATCAACCTAGGTGTTCTAAGTGCAAGTTTTTTGTTCTTTGCACTGAAAAAAAGAAAAAATACTCCCCGGTGTCTTTAGGAAACACGAGTAGGAAGCACGAATCTAAGCAGATGCTGAGAGCTGTCTGTCAGCGTCAGCTTCTTCTGTCTCCTTAGCACTTTTGCCCTGGCCGTGCCTTCTGATTTAACGCCGGCTGTCTCTGTGTTGTTATCGACATACAGTAGGGAGTCCTGTTGAGGCATTTCTGACAGTATGATAGGAACTGGGGGGGGGGGGGGTCCAGCAGGTCTGGATTCCACTGCCAGTTCCACCTTGTACCGTGTGGGGATGTCCGGGAATTCTGTCTCCACCTTTGAGCCTGAGTCCCCCATCTATAAAATGGGGATCACCATCATTGCCTTCCCTTTTATAAGTTGTTGTGAAAATAAGCTACACAGTGTGTGTGTGCGGCCTTTACTATTGCCTTGATGATGGCTTTTTGTCCAGCCACCCCATCTCCCCACGAACCCTTCGCGTTCAGATCAGGGAGCTCCAGACCTCTCCCCAGGCCATGTCTGTCCATGCATGATTTTCACCACGTGCCTTCACCCTGTGTTCTGAAAGGATTCCTGAAGTTCATCTATCTATGAAGTTTGTTTCCATTCTGCTTTTCTTGCCTCTGTTAGGCTTTCTTTTCGTTTCCTGCACCCTGCTTTCCATTTCCAGGAACTCTCTTTATTAATTGCTTACCTTCATAGCAGGCTCCTCATTGTTTGCTCACGCTTATGAATGGTGATCTGACAGATGTGGGAGAGCGCCAAGGAGGCCTTCCCCTCAGGGTTCCATCCTTAAAAAGCCTGTTTCCAAGACGGAGCAGGTGAGACGAAGCTAAATGCAGGATTACCGGAACAGATCAGAAAGCTGTCCCTCCTTAGGCGCAGGGTAGTGGCTTTGGAGCTACCCAGGACAGAAGGTCCTGGCTGACTTGGTAAGCTGCCTGAACCAGGTAAAGGAGGGAGTTCTGCCTGTGCCCGCAACTCTGCACCCTGGCTTGCTGCCCAGAACTCCCAGTGCCGCCCACTGCTCCTGCATCTGCTTGCGAGCCTGTCTGGGACATCTGTTTTGGGGCCTATACTTATCATAGGGAATGAGTTCCGTGAGACAGACAACTATGCAAGGTCCCCGATGCCCTGCTAATCCCCCTTGGGGTTTGCGACAGTGGTCCAAAGTTACCTGTGCCTCTGCCTTGTCTCCCAAGTTAGGAATCCGCCATGGCTGGTCTTCCATTCGACCTTGACAATAATATGCACTTACATACCCTTGCTAGGAAATTGCACAGCCCAGATCGTAAGCCCCGCCAGTCTGGCTCCTGAGGCTGAGCTGTCATCCCCTGGGCCCTATTTATTTAAGTGGGCAGAGTCCGGAGACAGTGGTGGAGCCAGCCACTCCATGCAAGAATGCTGGCTGGCTTTTGAAACTAAGTTCTTCCCACCCCCCTCACTCCTATCCAGCCCCTGCCCCTCCAAGACTGGACATCCTTCAGCGTTCCGTCCAAGGGAGCCATCCGGTCACTTCTCAGGGATCTCTGCTTTCTCGTCTGCCTCTAGTTCATATCCTTCCAAAGTAACTAACGGTTTTTTCACCATTAGCATCGATGCCGCTCGTTTCTTTTTCCGGGGAGGCTCTTGCCTTTTCGTACATTTCCTTTGGCTCTTGCAATAAGTGTTTGAAGCAAGGGAGAAGGTTGGACTGGCTGTTCTCCTAGCCTCATTCTGCATGTAACATCCCGTGTAACTCAACACAAGCCATGGGCAGCGCCTTCTCCTCGCCCCCAGAGACGGCTCCTGCAGCCTATCTGGAATGAATTCGCCCACAGTGAGGCTGTGGTAAAAAGCGGCAGGAGTGGCTGGTATTTATTTTAAACTCTTTTCCAACTGCTTCTCTCCTGAATCAATACCCCCACATCCCTGCTCAACGTTTCACCGTTGCCAAATCTCTCCATGTGCAATTTGCAGATTAGGCTAGAGTTCTTGGCGGTGAGGGGGGGTGGGGTGGGGGTGGGGGGCTCTTTTTTGACTCATGGAGGAAGAAACAGAAAAGCAATAAAATGAAAAAGGACAGCAGAAAATGAAGACGGACACTAATCTCTCGGTGCTGAGCACCTCACTTACCCCGCCTTGGTGTAAATCAGGTGATAAGATTATAAACAAAGACCTTTCTTCCAGCTACCCGAGCACCAGGAAATATTCTGGGCCGGCAACTTCTATCAGGGTAGAGGGATAAACAGGTTGCTTATGGAATAAAGGAGCGGTGGGTGATAGCCAATTAGCTTATGAATTAAAACCCACCACAGGAGCCCTATCTGCTTTACTAAACATTTTGTTTGATGCAGTGTTGGTGGTGATGGCTTTGTTGATCAGAGACTACTCTGTACACGTGGCTAATCTGCCACTCAAAATGGAGGAAGTGCTGCCAGTTAGCCAGAGGCTGGTCCCCAATGCCATTTACATGATTATTGTTACTATTACTGTCGTTAGAATTCGGCGCAAGGGGAAGGCCGGAAAGAGATAAAACGAAAACTGAGCGAAACTATACTCTTGTACTTTCCCTTCTACTTCCAGAAAAACCCGAAGACGACCCCGTGGATTTTCACTCTCCTAAACTTCCCGTGACGTGTGGTGAAGCTAGAGGGATTTTATATAAGGAGAGACTGAAACGAGGTGGGTTTCCTGACCTTCTGCTCTTTGGAGCGCCCGGAACCACTAGAAGAGAGGAAAATACCCATGTGTCTCCTTGTCCAGGAGATAAACCCTGCCAGCTAGGCTGCAGAGAAAGAAGTGCCTTGTTAGCAAGGAATTTTCGCTTTTCCGCGTCGTGGTGAACCCGGCTGCCAGGCCACTGCACCACCGTGGACCCAGTGGCAATACTTGCCGCATGCAGATGTCGCACAAAATGCAAACCCTCTCCCGCTCCCACAGGGTTCAGGGCTTCCTTCAGCCTGAGAGAGGAGGAATCCAGGCTCGCCTGCTATCCTCCCTCCCTGCAGAGAGTCTCTCTGGACCCAGGCAGGCGGAACAACCGCAGTTAGGAGTTTGGAGGTTTAGGGTGAATTCACAGAGCATGAGATCGGGTCCAGGAATGGGCCGTCTTTATCCTCCAGGATCCTCAGAGAAGTGCATTCAGAATGAGGAGGGAATTTGGTTCACCCCAAAAGAATTTGAAATTGAAGGAAAACGGGCAACTTCAAGGAAATGGAAACAGAGTGTGCATTGCAGAGGAAAGACCTTAGAAGAGCTGCTGAAGGTATTATGACAGGGGACGGCTGGGTGATGGGTTTAATTCTTGCAGGATGAGCGCAATTTCAATTACAGAAATGTGAAGAAATTTCCATTAGGATTGACAAAGAGCTCAATTTTTTATAGAGAAAAGTTGTGGGTGATAAAATTAGAAAGGTTGGTGCTGACCGTGGAGAACTTTAAATGTGAGCAAAGGGCTGTGAGGTCAGGAGAGACTTAAGAAGCTTAGCCTGGGGGTACTGGGTGGGGTAAACCAGGGGAAGCCAGATTGAGACCCAGATCTCTGAGAGCTTCCCTGCGCCCTCCACCCAGTGAAGGCCTCCTCCAGACCCAGCTTATCTGGACCCCTGGGTGACGCATTTCTAGACCATCCTGTCCATGGGCAGTGTCTCCTCTGCACTTCCCTGGCTCACACTCAGTCCTCTGAGCCACAAACAAGGCTACTAATCTCTGTGATCCCAGACCCCAACACAAGGCCTCAAAAAACACCCAAAAAGAATATCACTGGGATGAAATCACAAGGATTTAACCTACCAAGGAAGAAATGGAGAGGAGAATGTGGGTGGGAAAGGAACTGGGAAGGAAGGACTAATGGGTCTTGGGTTTGAGTAACAGGAAAAAAATGAGTTTATCAAGTGATGTTCAGAAGAAGAGCCGATTGGAGGTTGGAGCTAATGGTGTTGCTTTCAGACACTTTGGGTTTGAGACCCGGTAGGACGTCCAGGTATAAATATTCACTAGGACGTGGAAACTTCGATATGGACGAAAGAAGAGCTTCCCGGATAACCTCGTTCATTGACCCCTTCTCTCTTTCAGAAAGGACTTTTGTTCTGTCCCCCAAGAGTAAATGTCAAGAGAAAGGTAAATAGCAGGTGAATTTCTACCACATTTTCAGTCGCCATGTTGCACACTCTCTGCATCCAAAGGCTCACCTTCGAGTCCTCAAGTTCCCCGGCCCTGGGTCACCTTTCCTTTTAGTCATTGCATCTTCACGACAATGGCATTGGCACACTGGTACATGTATGTACCCCTGTTGTTTTCATAATTTGGGAGGGGGACACAAAAACTCTTTAAAATAAAGATTAGAACAAAAACTGATGATGTACATGTGTTTTAGAAAAAGCACCGGATGTTTGGATGATGACAAACCAAAGGTGTCAGAAATAGAATGTTCTAGTTTGAGAAGTAAATGTGGTAGGAGGTAGACAAAAACGGTACGTGAAAGAGCAAGGAGACCACCCTTGATTGAACACAAAGAATTCCTCAATTCAACCTTTCGTTATCAGTGGCCCCAAAATGGAATCGCATTTGAATTGAACTTTGCCTCTGCATAGCATCCCTCCAGGTGAAAAGGGCAGGCATCCATTGTCTGTACCAGCTGCTCCTTCTCATCCTTCTTTGCTTGCTTAAATATGTCCTCAAGACACAAATCTCATTCATGAACTTCCCATAAGATACGAACCTTCAGCAGAGGGAATGGTGCCTTTCCCACCGTGCCCTGAAGGGTTGGCCTGACCCTTAGCTGGATTCATTGAAAAGACAAGGTGCCCTCCCAATGCTGTTTATTGTCTGAAACATCTTTTCCATGCTGATTTGCAATATCTTGATACGTACAGGGAGGCTCCTTGTAATAGCCAAAAATTAGGGAAGAATCCCGCCCATGGACAGGATGGTCTGGAAATGCATCACCCAGGGGTCCAGATAAGCTGGGTCTGGAGGCGGCCTTTACTGGGTGGAGGGTGCAGGGAATGCCCTTCAGTCAATGGAAAACCACCCAAGGGTTCTAAAGTCAAGAAAGCTTCTAGACACTTAAACTGGTAGTAATATATATGGAAGGAGCCCAGTTTTGTTTACGCGACCATGGAGATCTATGATTGCAAATATCTGAGTGAATTGGTTATTTGGGGATAGGATTATAGGGAACATTTACCTTCCATATTATACATTTATGTACAGGTAGAATTTTCCTAATGACCATTTATTACTTTCATAAACAGCAAAAAAAAAAAAAAACCCAATAAAGATATTTTTAATCCAGAGCTTTAATTAATGGCCCCAATATTCTAGTTGCTGCTCACTCATGATACCACAGGTCAGTACATTATAGCCAGAAGCACACTTGGCCTGACCTTTCAGTCCCACCTAGGAGAAGCCGCGTTGGGGTAACGAGACTAAGTTTAGTTCTGACTACAAATGGGCTAATGCAGGCCCTTTCTTCAGCAACGTTGTCTAATACATCACTGTTACTCTGCCATATACCCATTCTCTGTCGGTGTCTATCTTTGTATGTGTGTACCATCAAGAGACCTGATGCTGATACTCCAAACGTGTGTTTTGGGGTTTCCCTGCAGGACGCTGCTTCCATGACCCAAGGCAAAATGAGCACAGGCTGAGTGCTTGTGAGAACCTCCATCTCTAGAAGGGCTCAGGATGCAGACAGAAGTTGTTACTCTAATGGCATACGGTGGGAACTGAGAACAGCTTTTTGCTTTATTTTGGACAGATTCTAGAGCCTTTGACTTAAGGGATTCTCCTTCACAGTGGGTCAATTTGCAAGTAAGCCTAAATGGGCATATGTAAAATCTGTAAGTGAGGAATGTGTTACCTTGAATCCAAAGGCCTAAAAAATGTTGGGCAAGAGTTGCGGGCATTGAGAGGGTCAATAATCGTTTCTTGACTGTGTCAGGGACAGAACAGCCTTCAAATGATCAAATGATGCCCAGAAATTTGCTGAGCTGATGGGGCCCTGTGCTATGTGTGCACAATGGCCTACCCCTCTCTGGGAGCTCCTTTGTGAGTCATTGTATGTTCTGAATGAGTGTGTCAACTGAGAAGGATGTCATGAGGGTAGTGTCAGACTTGCGCTCCTGGGGCAAGTCGGATGCGGTTAAGATCTTGCCTGCAGAGGGTGTGTGTGATGATAAAGCTGTTGAGACACTGCAGGGAACAAGGAGGGCTGTATCCCCACAGCTGCAAGGCAGCTGAGATGCTGTTGGAATAGGCACAGAACAGAACTTACTAGCCAAATATGGGACAGCAAAACACTTGTCAGGTGGATGGTGCCAGTCATTTCAATAATATTGTGTGTAGGGAACTTAATGGGTGGAGCTCCTTTTGAGTAATTATATCCCACTCAATTTAAGCAAGTTACCCTCTACCCTCGTAGGGAGTTTCCAAAGGTAAACTAGAGGGAAAACAGTCACACCTCACACCTCACTTTAACCATCAAAATTGCTGCCCCCTGGTCATAATACCCACTGCCCTGAAATATCCTGTAGCGAACGTGCATGCTCTTCCCCGACGACTAACGAAGTAAGATAAAATTAAGCTTTTGACACTTAACAATCAGCCTTACAAAAAGGAGCCCACGGATCTTTCCCCTCTGTTAAAACAGTGAATGGAATCCAGTATAAATTTCAAGGATCAAAACTTATCATACGAGATGCAGGAGTGATTATTTCTACTCTTCCACTATTTGCCCAGTTTGGTCTGTTCTTGAACTTGAAAAGAATGAGCGGTCCCTCATGGTAGATGACTGCAACCTCAGGGCCGTGGCCCAGCAGACCCAACACAACTCAAAGAGTAAGCCAGTTAGCAGAACCATTTAGCCAACCAGAGCAAGAGAAGACAGACCCCTGGTCACCAAGACTCCCTGCCTGTTGAGCCGATGTCTTGTGGTCACGTGCAGCAAGGTGGGGTCAACTGGGTTCAGATATCGAAAGTGATGATGCAGCACTCACACCTAGCGAGTATGAAATGATTTATCACTCACGTACTGAGGCTTCCTACGGAGGGCCGGGCAGGTTGCCAAGCTGGTCTGAAAATGCCTGAGTGGCGAGAGGGAATAGCTCCAGGTTTTACCATGGCTATGAGTGGGGCCAAGGTGAGAATTCCCTTGCTGGGGCAGAGCTTGTCTGGCTTGAACTTCTCTCTGAGGCCAGGAGGGGGAGCGCATGAGCTTCCTTATCGACTCGCCGACTTGCCGAGAGGTGGTGAAAGGGGTAAGAGAGGTGGTGAAAGGGGTCAGAAGGTGACCGTGCAGTTGTACGTCCTTTCTCTCGCTCGCTGTCATATCATGTGTGTTGGAAACTATCCTACTCCAGAGCCTAGGGAAGGGGGTGTTTGGTGCTGGTCACAGACTATCCATAACCGATGTGGTTAGACGGGCCGTTGTGGTTCTTAATATAATCGCAAGGTGCCTTCCAGCAATAACCATCAGGAAACTGAAAAAAAAAATTTTTATTACTTTTTATTACTTACAGGACATGGAAATTACAGAGCACACCTGGGGCCATACAGTGAGGTGGCCAAGAGATTGATGGAGAGAGAGAGAGATAGAAGGAGAGAGAGAGAGAGAGAAAGAGCACAGGCGAGGGTGGGGGCCTAGGGCTTTGCAGGCTCGCTCTTTATCGGTGAATTTAAAACATAACAGCTGGAATTTAAAGTGTGAGAAGAGAAAGAAAAAAAAAAAACAAGCGACCCAAATGGTCAGTTCTTGAAATCAACCAAGATCTCTAACACAAAGGAGCCTCTGTGGGGACAGGCAGCCTGGCTCTTTATCTAGTTGTGTGGCTGGCAATGCATTTACTCCAGAAATAAGGAGATAGCTGTCTTTGATGGGGTGCTAGAACAATCCAGGCTTTGGTCAGGCACTTGCATTACAAAAAAAGGAGAAAAGAAAAAATCTGTCAGGACTCACACCACAGAGGGACTGGGGCTCTGGATCCAACCAAGGTCTCAACTGGGAGGAGGGGGGAGGTCTGGGCTGTGGGAAGCTGGCGTCTGCATCCCGGGCCTAGGCAGGTCGGGTGTCCAGTCAGAGGGCACTCCAGGGACAAAGAAAGGCAGACTGGTGAGTTCGGGATGGGAAGGCCAGAAAGTTCACCTGAACTTCAAGGTTGGCAGGGAGCCCTCTTTATGGAGTCCTGGGGCCCTCCGAAGTAGAAGAATTTGCTCCGGAAGCCTCCCCAACTAAGACCGTGATGAATTTCATCCCCAAATCAAAGGGAATTTTTACTCTGACTGAGTGGCTAGTTTTGAGAACGGACAAGACATTTCCATCCCTCCCGCCCTCACCCAGGTCCTTGTGCTTGTGTTGTGGACAGTTGAGGGTAGTGGCAGGATTTCTCTCCTTAGCTGTAACTGATCCCCAGCCCCCTCGATCCTCTGCTCCAGCTCCTAATGGTCTATTTCCTGCCTTTTCACCTCCCAGAGGCACAGACAGAAAGGTGCCTCTTCCTGACTCCTACCTTCAGTGCAGAGAAAACATTCCCCTTGTGTGTAAAGCCCTACTGTCCATCTTGCGGGGTCAGGAGAACAGGGGCTCCTGCCTATAGGTCTTTATCCAGCAGTAAAGATCACCTGGAGAATTTACTGGATCACATTCTAAGGCCATGAGAAAGACAGTGATTTCTGAGGCCCAAAAAACAACCCATTTGTACAGCAGCGATCTGTCTTTGTGTTTCCATCAGGAATTGTTCTGGGACTGCCCAGCACGCTTGCCTGGGACGGCACACGGCGGACGGGAACAGCTCTGAACCCCGGCACGGGCGGCCCAAACACTAAGTTGTGTTGACTTCGCGGAAAAAAAAAAAAAAAAAAAAAAAAGCATCTTGTCTTCCCAGGCTTGTAAAAAGAGGAAGTTGCCTAAAGCTGTGTTTCCTCAAATGTCATGTACTTCCAAAGCGCCTGGGGTCCTGTTAAAACAGATTCCAATTCAGCGGGTCTGCCTCTCTCACCGCCTCCCAGGTAACGGTGATGCCGTTGGTCCTCAGACCACGCTCTGTGCAGAAAGGGCTTAAATGACCTTCCAGTCCCTTCCGGCTCTGACAATGTGCGGTTCAAGGGGCAACTTGAGGCTTCTTGCCGTCCGCTTTTCTGCGATCGATCGATCGGAAAGGCCAGGCTGGTGCTCCATCGGCGCTCTCTCGGAGCACCGTGGTCAGCTGGAGACATCCACTCTGGAACACACAGGGACGGCGTGTTCCAAGGCCCCTCGGTGTCGGTGTGCTGTGGGTCTCACTGATGCCTTCCCTGCTACATTATCTCCGCTTCCAGGGGGAAACCTCCAAGGAATGTGAGGTGTGCTGTAGAGGAGGACCACGGCTCTGCTGTGTCCCTTGTCCGAGAGCCTTTCGTGAAGACTCGCATCCCGCCTGCAGAGGCTGAGAGGTTAGTGAGACCCAGCCCCGCCTTCCGCACGCCCACTCTGCCCGCTTCTGCTCTGGTCGCCCATCTCCGGGCAGAAAAGCCGGATGTGTAAGCATCGTGGCTCAGGTGTGGCCCAGAACAGCTGGATGGGGCGGCAGCCTATGTTCCGTCTGATATCAGTGTCTGGCATCTGGCTCTCTGAGTCTGCGACCGAGCCTCCTTGACTCCACAAGGCCACTGCCCGTGGGAGGTGCCCTTTCCTGGTTTTGCAACCCTGCCTCCTGTCCCAGGGGCTTGGGAATGGGAACCGTCAGTTGTTCGTTATCTGCAACTGTTCAGAAAGGTAGGAAACGTGGCCTGGTCCGTGCATGTTACCATGGGCTCAACAGGCTGTTAGAGGCCCTGGTCCCCAAGGGTTAAGGCCCAGATTCGACCCTTGGGCGCTGCGCGCAGGACTCCCAGCAGCTCAGACGGGGAAAGGAGGACCCACCACTCACCCTGACCCTGCCCTCCACGCACGGAGCCCCCTGTTGCCGCCCTCGATGGGAGGACGGTCATGGGCTCAGGCCCCACGTGGGGGTCCTGGAGACTCCGGGAGGGTCCCCTTCATCTCCCAGCTGTATCCATCAGCCATGTCTAAAAGGAGAACAATGGCAGCAGTAGGGACAGCGGCTATTTCCAGGGGCCTTGTCCCCCGCTCTCTTCTGCCTGTCCTCTCAGGAACCTGTGGAGTTGCACCTTCTGCAGGATGGAGTCTTCAGGAAGGCAGCAGTGTCACGGGAAATCTGAGGTCCTGGAGGGGCTGCTACAGCCTGAGGAGGAGTTGGTGAGCTGGGTGCGAACTCCACCTTCCCCCTGACAGCGAGAAGTCCGACGGGACGAGGGAGAGGGGAAGGGCACCCGAGGGAGCTTTTGGCGTCTCTCTTCTGAGGATGGAGATTCGGTGCCTGAACATAGTTCAACGCACACCGCGGTCCTTTGGCAAATGTGGTTGGACGGCTGGCTGGGTCTGCCTGGGCACAGGCCTGGCTTCACTTTCTCTGAGCTGCATTTCACTCTAAAAGGTCTCTTCACGTTTTACAGAAATGTGGGTTCCTCCTCTTGAAGGCCTACTGTCACCCACAAAGCTCCTTTTTTGCAGAAACCCCGCGTAATATAAGTCATGTTTTTTGATTCTCGTCCTCCGGGCATCTCTCTTACGTACAACTCTTTCTGGAATTTTGGAGTGTGACTCCTGCAGGCACCCCTGCTTGCAGAGAGAGGGTTTGGCTGCAGACTGTGGAGAGGGACTCCCTGGGTCCCACTCCACCCGCCGCGTCCTGGTTCTGGGACACCGGGCGACTTGTTCCGCCTCCCATGTACCTCAGTTTCATCCTCTCTTAGGTGGAAACGTCTTTCTTACAGATAGCACAGGGTTTAGAGCCCCCTCTCAGGGGACTTCGAGTCCAGCTCTACCACTGTTTAGCCTTGAAATCCTGGGTAGGCGGCTGAACTTCTCCATCCCCTGGTTTTGTCATCTAGAAAATGGGGGTAATGACAGCCCCTGCATCATTGGGTTGTTGTAGGATCACGAGTTAATATCATGGCAGTGCCTAGAACGGTGCCTGGCATAGACATGGCAGATGGTAATATCATTACCACCCTGGACATGAAGGCTTGTTATATTTCAGGATCCATTATATTACTGGATCCATTATATTTCAGGATCCAGTTACATTACTGGATCCATTCCAGTAACAATGGCTGTGCTAATATCACCCCTTTGGTGGCTTTGTCCCTAGATTTGCGATTATGGAGAGCCCTTTAAGGAAGCCGTGTGGTTGGACCTGGTTAAGGAAAGGTTGCCTGAGAAAGTGTATACGGTGCTGTGCTTTGTGCGGGACGCGCGCCTGATCTTCCACAACCATAAAATGTTTTACAAGGTAAAGGGCGTCTCCTCTTTCTTTTGCATGTCCTTTCCAATTTTCCCTAATTTCCGGGACAGCAGAACTCTGCAAGAGTTGTACGGACCTTGTCCCAGAGAGAGGTCAAAAAGAGTAGGATTACAGAAGCAAACAGCCTGTAAATTCCAGCGGTGGTGAGGAGGATGTCCGAGGGGATAGCAAGCAGGACAGGGAAGAATCCTTGTAAACAACACCTGAAAAAAAGCTCCATCCTCCGCTCGAGGACAGACAAGAGAGTCCCACCGAGGACAATCCATTTCATCCTGCCTCCTCGTTCAAACAGAGAGGAAAGGTAGTTAACGGTTACATTGTTGTGCATGCCTCAGAAATACAGAAATCAATGAATGAACTAAACTTGATGAAATAACTTAAACTCCCAGAATCCTCATACTAGGATTGTTCTACTCCTACATTTCCCAGTGGCCCCAAACATCCAGACTTGTCTCAGGTGGTGGTGGCTTCATCCTTTGTCAGTAGGGAGAGACAACTGCTATTGTGCAAGCCGACGCGTTCTTAACTTTACTTTGCTGAGTTTATCCTGATTTTTTCCTATCATTTGTGCAGATAGCTCTTGGGCAGTACCTAAGGAAGATTTCTACCTCCACCCAGCCTCCTTCCCCTTCTTCCCATGGCACAAGCTGGCCTGCTCCCAAACCACAAACTGTAAACTGGTGTCTGTGCAGGGAGCTGGAGGGAGAAAGAGTCTACCCAGGGAGCCCCTCCATGCCTGGCCCAGTCTTAGCCTTGGAGAACGGAACACTCATCTTTCCTTCCGAGAGTGGGGCTGTCAAGAAATGCTTTATCTTTATCTATTTTACACCAAGTTCGGGCTTTGCTGTGATCAAAATCAGCTCTCCAGCCCTGACCATTTGTCAGTTCCAAGTTAGGAACTGGGCAGAGGCTCATCCATTTCAATATTATGGCAGCAGCATTTCCCCCCCAAACTACACACACACACACACACATACACACACACACACACACACACACACACACACACACTGCCTGGGTGATGGGGAAGCACTGCATTCAGGACAGGGAGGGCGGGGCTCCAAAAAATGCAAGTGATTTGATGGTCCTGATTCTTTGTCCTTAGACACCTGTTTGTTTGCCTTTTTTTTTTTTTTTTTTGTCTTTCAGGCTTCTGACTTTGGTCAGATAGGATTGGACTTGGAGGCAGAATTTGAAAAGGACCTCAAAGAGATGTTTATTTTTTGCAAAGCCAATGAGAACAGCTTCCAGACTCTTTGACCCTGTTCTAGAAAAACTAAGGCACCCCAACTTCAGGATCCAGATGATGTGACCCTGGCCATCTTTAGACAGCCAGTGAGTCTAGAATGTTATTGGCTGCCCTCTTGACTCAAAGCCAGAGCCTTGTACCATCATCACACCTGTCTTTTCTTTCTACACCTAAAAGTGTGTGTGTGTGTGTGTGTGTGTGTGTGTGTGTGTGTGTGAAGTACACTTCTCATCCCCATCTAAGGCCTCTTCCTTCTCAATATTTACATCTCTCTTCTCCCACAGTATATATACTCATTTGTTCAACTAAAACAATACTACAACAATAGCTTCAGAATTTCTACCCTCACATCACTATGAAAAAGAAACTAAACTGAATTCTAAAGTTGTATGCAATTGATTTTTGTGTATATATATGTGTGTGTATATATATATATATATATATATATATATATATATATATATATTTCAATATCATTGCAGAGAGAGTTTTTCAGAATTTTTGTTCCTGTACTTACGAAAGAGGTTGGTCCTCACACTTTTATGTCCTGTCATAATCAGATGTAGGGCCACCCCAGCTGGGTACGATAATCCCTAACATCTTCTACCTTTTTATATGCTCTGGAATAGTTTATAATGTTTTCAAAGAACCAGCTCATAAAATTATATAGCCCATCATTCTTTTGAGAAGTAATATTGACCATGATCTCTGCTTTTTCATGGTCATTCAACTATTCAGGTATTCTCTTGCTTTTGAATCAGGTCCACTTTTATAGTTTTCTATGAAGTCATTCATGCATGAGTTGTTTGTAGTTAGCCTTATTTCTGCCATATCATTTTATTCCTTCTCTTTGGAATACTTTCCCATGATTTTTGTCGACATTTTCTTTGTCTTCACCTTCTACTCTGGAAGGCATCTGTAACAGTTTTTAATTCTCCCAATATTTACCTGCAAGTTTTGTGAATGTATTTTTAACTTATTTTTTAAATGTCAGAGCCAGGGGGCACCTGGGTGGCTCAGTGAGCTGAGCATCTGACTCTTGATTTCCGCTCAGGTCATGATCCCAGGGTGGTGGGATCAAGCCCCATGTTGCACTCTGCACTGACACTGAAGGGCCTGCTTGGGATTCTCTCTCTCTTCCCCCCTCCCCCTACTTCTAAAAATAAATAAATAAATAAGTAAACTTAAAAAAATAAAAAATAGGGGTACTTGGGTGGCTCAGTCAGTTGGGCATCTGACTTCAGCTCAGGTCATGATCTCACGGTTCATGAATTCAAGCCCCGCATCGGGCTCTGTGTTGACAGCTCAGAGCCTGAAGCCTGCTTTGAGTTCTGTGTCTCCCTCTCTCTCTGCCCCTCCCTTGCTCACTCTCGTGTCTCTGTCTCTGTCTCTGTCTCTGTCTCTCTCTCTCTCAAAAATAGATAAAAAATAAAATAAATAAAATAAAAAACAAAATAAAATATCTTTAATGAGCCACACATTTAGGCCAAAGTAATTTTCACCTTTTGTACCTCTCAGTCCCCTTATTCCAGTCTATTCACTGTTTTACAATGTAGCTCTTTATGATAATTAGTAAATGTTCACTTTTACTCTCTATATTAATTATTTTAATTTTATTCAATTATATATGTCATTACTTTGTTATTTTTACATTGCATAAATCATTTGTTATGTCAAATATACACCAGAATTGAAAAGCAAAAGTTAAAAATGTGTGTAATACAATCACCCATGTTCGTGAGAGCAATATTAATGGTGTGAATTAAAGTCTTTTTTTGCCGTGACTTTGCCTTGCTTCTTTTTCGGCTCCTTCTTCCCATCAGTGAAGTATATGTTTAACTAACTTTAAAAGAAGGAGCACCCGGGTGGCTCAGTCGGTTGAGCGTCTGACTTCAGCTCAGATCATGATCTCATGGTTCATGAGTTTGAAATTTAGCATCGAGCTCTGTGCTGACAGCTCAGAGCCAAGAGCCTGCTTCGGATTCTGTGTCTCTCTGCCCACCCCCCTCCACTCACACTCTGTCTCTCTCTCTCAAAAATAAATAAAACTTAAAAAAAATTTTTTTAAGTAATTTTAAAAGAAAAGTTCCCGGGTGGCATGTTTTCTGAATCTGCACAGCTCTGAATGTCTTCTTTTGTTTTCCTAAACTCACTACTGGGGTACAATATGTATTTTATCACAATTTCTCACCTTCAAAATCGATTTAGACTTTGGCCCACTGTGTCTGGGCATTTTATCCTACAACGGTGAAGCCTGCATTCAGCCAGAATTCCATTTCTTTGTCAGTATGTGGACACATATCCAGTTTCCCCTTTCTCTCTATCGCTATATATTTTTAAAAAAAATTTTTTTTAATAATGTTTTTATTTATTTTTGCGACAGAGAGAGACAGAACATGAGCAGGGGAGGGGCAGAGAGAGAGGGAGACACAGAATCGGAAGCAGGCTCCAGGCTCTGAGCTGTCAGCACAGAGCCCGATGCGGGGCTCAAACCCACAGACTGTGAGATCATGACCTGAGCCGAAGTCGGTCGCTTAACCGACTGAGCCACCCAGGCGCCCCTCTATCGCTATATATTTTTGACAGGATAGGATTCAATGTAATATTCTTATCATTGATCTTGCCTGGCACACTGAGCCCTTACAATATACATCCCTGCTTCTTTTTCTTCAGCAGCTGCATTAAATCTTTCTGATCCTTTTGTTCTGGGCTCTCTTTCAAGAACATCTATTATCCATATGCTAGCTATCCATTCTCTGTCCTCCTTATTTATCATTTTAAAAAAAGAAAAAATAAATTCTGGGAAGCACTCTTCTTCTGAGGTCATTTGTCTAAGCCTTAAACATACTAACTTAAAACAACTGCAAGTCTGTGGTCAATCTTTGTGAACTAATGATTTTTTTTTTAATCATTTGAATAATGCTAAGCTCTATCTGTTGACCAAGTAAACTTTTCCTACCACAATGCTTTTCTTCTCTGAAGACAAAAGTAAAAAGCTTTCTGCAACGACTAAGTTGTCCTGATCTGTGTTTTTGATTTTTTTTTTTTTTCACTCTTACTTAGTGCCAGTGGAGAAGTGTTATGGACTAAATTGTGTCTTCCCACCAAATTCTTATATTGAGGCCCTAACCCCCACTGTGACGTACTTGGACACAGGGCTTGGAAGAGGGTGTGAATGGTTGGATGAGGTCACAAGTGTAGGCTTGAATAAGATTAGTGCCCTTATAAAAAGAGGAAGAGGCCCCAGAGATCATCCTGCATGCGCAGAAGAAGGGCATGTGAGGAGAGAAGGAAGGAGGAGGCCCCACTCCAAGCCAGGAGCAAAATCTCACCAGGAATGGAGACCGCTGGCACCTCCATCTGGGACCTCCAACCTCCAGGCCCGTGAAAAATAAATGCCTATTGTCCAAGGTGCCCAGGCTGTGGGGCTGTGTTGTGGCAGCCAGAGCTGACTGATACAAGCGGTGAGGGCCACCTTCGGAGCCCAATGTCCTCCTCCAAGAGGCACTCTGTGGGGAGTGTGTTGGCGTTCCCATTTCAGCACCTGGTGTCGCAGACTAATAAACAATGAACAGAGATTCCCCAGTGTTTCCACAGCAGTGTGAACTACCATACGGACTGACTTCACCTACGATCCAGGAAAGGGTGGAGGCAGTTTGAACCCTGACTTCAGAAAAGCTTGTAATGAAATAGAATTCCTTTTATTATGTGGGAAGAGGACACACATGATCACAAAGACTGCCACTCCTGATGCCATTCTGGGAGGGAAGGGTGGGTCCTAGATATGGTCATCCCTTCGGTACAGATTTCTCCTCCTAGCACATTCTTGGTGTCTCATGACAAAAGATCCCCCCACTCCAGTGGCTTACCAGTGGCCAGGATTGCTGGGTACTAAATGATCTCACATCCAGGGGTGGCTGTGTGGCTCAATTGGTTGGGCTGAGCATCTGACTCTTGACTTTGGCTCAGGGCATGATCTTGCCGTTCATGGGATCAAGCCCTGTGTTGGGCTGTGTGCTGATAGCATGGAGCTTGCTTGGGATTCTCTCTCTCTCTCTCTCTCTCTCTCTCTCTCTCTGCCCTTCTCCTACTTATGCGCTCTCTCTCTCTCTCTCTCTCTCTCTCTCAAAATAAATAAATAAACAAAAAAAGAAAATAAACAATCTCACATCCATTGTGACCCTCATCCATTCTGGCACAGGCAAGCTGAATCTCTCTCTCTCTCTCTCTCTCTCTCTCTCTCTCTCTCTTTCTCTCTCCCCTATCACAGCTCTGGCTTACTCCATACCAGGAAAAAGAAACCCAACAACACTACAAGAGTCATTTGTTTCTTTCAAATGTTTGTTTCTTTCAAATTTGTTTCTTTCAAAGTTTCAACCACTGCCAGTATAGTTGCCATGACAACCAAAACCCCGTCTCTGGAACCATCTCTCCCTTTGGCTCCCTTTTGTTGCCATACTGCTCCCCTGGTTTTCACTATTTCTACCTGTAACAGTGGGATTTGGTTTATTCTCCTGCATTCAGCTGTCCCTCATCCTCCCCCCAGTGCCCTTCCCTTGAGTCCCCCCCCCACCCCAGGCCCACCCTGTGTCAGCACCGATGTCCTTAGACATTAAAAACTCTGGGTTCTCCTGGCTGGTGAATGGTAAGCATGCAGCTCTCGATCTCAGGGTTGTAAGTTCAAGCTGCACGTGGGGTGTAGAGATTATTTAAAAATAAAACCTTGAAGGCCACCTGGGTGTCTCAGTCAGGTAAGCATCCGACTCTTGGTTTTGGCTCAGGTCATGATCTCACGGTATGTGAGTCTGAACCCCGCATTGGGCTCTGTGCTGGTAGCTCAGAGCCTGGTTGGGATTCTCTCTCTCCCTCTCCCTCTCTCTGCCCCTCCCCTGCTTGCTCTCCCTGTCTTTCAAAATAAATAAATACCCTTAAAAATTTTTTTTAAATAAATGAATAATAAAATCCTGAAACAAACAAAAATTCTTAATGAAACCAGCAGATGCCTGCACACACGTCAATCGCTTCCTCCCAGGGACCCCTTCTAGCTCTGCCCCCAGGCTGTTTCTCCCTTCCTGGTTCAGCTCAGTTCCATTCTGCCCCCCCCCCCACTTCCCCTGGCCAGGGCTTGCTCAGAGCTTAGGTCTTCCCCCGCCAAAGAGTGGCAGAGGAAATGTGTCTAAGAATATGTTCCCCCCTCCAGCTGATACCAGAAATTCAACCTCGGAAAACGCATTCTTAGGAGCTGGGAAGGCATGGTCTCCCCGTCAAGTACACCTGCTGTCGGGGGAGGTAGACTTAATGGGCAATCAGCATCTGGGCTGAGTACCTTTCTCAAGATTCTCTCCGAGCTCTGGCACAGCCAGGCCCTGCGAGCAGGCTCACATCCTGCAGGTGGCTTGGACCTCTGCCTCCAGCTGACCTGGTCGGTCCCGCTGTGAGACTTGACCTCTCTCCTTCCCTCCCCTGAGCCCTGAGGAGCCTGACTGCTTCTTTCCTCCTAAAGATGCTCCCACGCCATCCCATAGAGCTCCTCTCCTCCTGAAATTGGGTGTATAGGCTACGGGATTCCAGGCTCTCCCTTCTGCCATCATCCCTGGAAAAAAGAAGAGCACAGACCCTATCCATTTCAACAGCCTTACCATGTGAAGCAACCATGAGATCATAAAATCCAAGAAGCTACCGTCTTCCTCACTCTTCCCCTGGTCTCAAGCAGGCCACTCGCATCTCCAGAGCCATCTAGTAGAGGGAGTGCCACTCAAAGAAGACCCTCCCAGTATAGGATGCCTACGGGCAAGGTGCCACCAGGTGTGTCCCTTGGACAAGACCAGAGATGAGATGCATTGGCACTGGGGACAGCTTTGCTCCATGATCAGCCATTGGCATCTGATTAGAGAGAGAGAGAGCCAGGCCACCCTGTGGCACCTACAAACGCCAACACAGCCTGAATTTGCCCAGGCAGAGGCCAGAGGGCAGATTTGGCTGTTTCCATATCTGGACCATGCCTGATTTACATGCGTAGCCTGTGCCTGGGAAACCATCTCAGTTTCCAGTTCCTCAGACCTGGACCCTTTGGCCCTAGGTCTGAACTCCTTGGAAAGTTCGGGCAGAGCGGATACAAAGAAGATCATTTCCTATTACCCCAGGACAGGCTCTGAACCCAGTTCTGAGAGTGGCAGGCACTCTGGACTTCTGCGGTGACTGAGGATTTCCTTACTGTAACAAAGGCAAGGTCCCATCTGTGCTTTATTACAAACTTCAAACCTCACGGTCAATGTAGTGTAACAAAGTGCATTGGGAACTTGGGCTGGAAAGGGGGCTGTGCAGTTCAGAGGCTGGGGTCTGCGGGGAGGCCCAGCCTGGAGGTGGCCAGCAGCCTCTTCTGGCTGTATTCTGGAATCTTCCATTTGCAAGACTGAAAGGGTCCGTGGACCACCCCTTCAGAATCACCAGGAAGCCTGTGAATATGCAGATTCCAGGGCCCCTGGCCCTGAATGGGAGTCTCTGGGACTGATGCCCAGAAAGTGGCATTTGTAACAAGCTTAACAGGTTTTCGAGGTGACCCTTTTTTTGCCACAATGAAGTCTGACTGGCATCCCTTACCCTTTGATAAGACTCAGCTTTTATCTTCTGACCCAAGAACAAATGTAGCTAATGCCTTGGAGCCTGCTACTTAATAGCAAGAGCTTCCCCGCCCTGCAGGGCGAGTTAGCACACATTTGTGCTTTGCTTGATTTCCTGGTTGTTTTGTTTGGGGGCGTGGGGGTGTTTAGCTTTAACTTTTCTAGTTTATTTAAGCATTTACTCAAATAGAACCAGCTTCCAGAAACAATAATAAGAAAAGAATGAAGGGAAAGCTAAACCAGGAGGAGAAAGCAATGGGTGGTGGGGGGAGGGAGAGGGCTGGGAAGAAAAGCAGCAGGGTGGGTCCCCTGGGGGCGGTGGGGGTGGGAGGAAGATGAGGGAGGGAAGGTTGTCACCTCACAACTGTCAACAGGATTTCAGAGAGAGAGAGTGGAGACATCTTTGACACGTTTTGCTGCAGGTCAATCTTGAGAGACTGGAGACACCTACATTTGTTATGAAGCTTTGCTTGGATGTTGTCCAGTATCATATTTGAATGTGAAATCACCCCGAGGTGGCTGGCGGGCACCCTCGTTGGATTTGGGCTGTAGACAGTTGCGAAGAACAAGGAATCCAGATTAGTGACAGGTCCAGGGTAGAAATGCTGTACTACAATGGCTGCAGGGGAAGCAGGAAGTGAAGGCAGGAAGGGCCCAGAGCCGAGGACCAGAGGCCCCAAGGAGGCACTGAAGCATCTTGAAAGAAGCCCCACGGTCACCCACCATCTAGGGTCCAGGGGAGGTGAAGACAGGAAGTAGGGGAGGTGGGGGGGGGGTGCCCCTAGTACAACCACCCCCTTCCCTCTAAGTGATTCAATGACCAAATTCCCAGTGTCTAGGCTTTTCAGGGAGTGCAGGGGGCAGGAGAAGGACTGCTATTTTCAAGGCAGAATGGGCAGAGAGTATGTATGGGGGTCAGGGGGGTCCACTCTAGGCTCTAACTTCTGTCCTAAAATACCTAAAATTGAAACACTCCTTACACTGAAGACTTGCTTTGCTTCTGACCCCTGCTCCTAATCCCCGGGAAGGATTCAGAGTCCTATTTAGCTGGCAGAGCCCATCAATGGTCCACGGAGCTGAGGTCCCATTGCCCTGCATGCCTCAGCCCGGAAACAGCACAGATGACTAGCTTCCATCAGGCTGACCAGAATCCACCATCCGACTCAGGCCAAGCAGGGGGATCCCCAAAGAAAATAGTGACCCCAGGGGTGCCTGGGTGGCTCAGTCGGTTGGGCGTCCGACTTTGGCTCAGGTCATGATCTCACAGTTCGTGGGTTCGAGCCCCGCGTCGGGCTCTGTGCTGACAGCTTGGAAACTGCTTCGGATTCTGTGTCTCCCTCTCTCTCTGCCCCTCCTCCTCTTCTCTCTCTCTCTCTCTCTCTCTCTCTCCCCCTCTCTTTCAAAAATAAATAAACATTAAAAAAATTTTTTTAAGAAAATAGTGACCCCAGCCCCAGCCCAGGGAGACTCTATGCCTAGGGAGACAAACCTGGGGACAGAGGGAAGCTGTGAGGACAGAATTCCTGAGACCTGGCCGCCCCTTGTTCTTCATTTGCCCAAGTATTTTTTTTTTTTTTTTTTTTTTTTTTTTTTTTTTTTGTGGGAAACCTTCTTTAAAAGGTAGGGCAACGTTTTCTCAAAGATATTCATGGCACGACACCATTCCCACCTCACTTCCCCACTCCACCCCTCCCCCAGCTCCCTGGGGTGGAAATTCCTGATCTAGCCCACGATCCAGCCCCGGTGACATTCCAAATGAGAGGCAGGAAGTCAGCAAACATCCACAGCCCATGATTGGGCCCTCGATTTTCTGGCTGTGTCGTGAGGTGGCATAAATGCAGAATGGGGCACATGTCCTCACCTCCGCTGGAAAACCATCATTGCCCAGGTTTTGCGTTAGCTTCCCTGGGGTCCCCACTTCTACCTTTTGCCAACCC
The DNA here is from genome assembly GCF_024362965.1 of Panthera pardus. Classification (NCBI taxonomy): domain Eukaryota; kingdom Metazoa; phylum Chordata; class Mammalia; order Carnivora; family Felidae; genus Panthera; species Panthera pardus. The sequence continues at coordinate 9,238,223 of NW_026526655.1, forward strand.
CCATCCCAACCACACCAATTCCTCTCCCCTTTGCTGGGTCCTCTGCCCCTCACTCACCCCCCTCACTGTTCCTGGACACCAGGGGCTCCTGCTCATTGGCGGGGGCTCCTGCCACATTTCCCGTGGCATTTCCCTGGGCCTGAAAGTTTCCTGCCCCTACAAGCACCCATGGTTCACTCTCTCATACTTAAGTCTTTTGCTCAAATCTCTCCTTCTTGGGGAAGTTTACCCTGTCTTGCCCCTACCCCTGCAACCCTGCCCTCACCTGGCCCTCTCACTCCCTCTTACCTGTTTCCTTTGTTTCCCCGCTCTCAGGGAAATGCCTGTCTTACCCTACAGAAGTAAGAAGGGAAAACCAGGGGTCTTTTTATGGTTTCCTTCAATTGTAGAGAACTGTAGAGCACCCCTGAGCCCACGAAGCCATGGATTCCATGGCCATCTGTAACACTGAGTGTGTTTAGAAGGTGAGAAGGGGAATGGGGTGCCATATGCCTCAACTCCTAAAAATTCCCAGAGAAAAATATTTTTTGTAAATGCCAGAAATATGATTGGACTGCTCATGAAATCAGCTGACATGAATCATGATTCTGTTTGTTCTGAAACCATAAAAATCACAACTTTTCATCATGATAGAAATTAAAAAAAAAAAAAACTAACGTGTGCAGCAAATAGTTCTAGAACAATTGGCTCTCCATATGTAAAAAAATTAAAAAGAAAACAAAAGAAAATCCACCTCATAATCTCATACCACATACAAAAATCAAATGGATCATAGGGGCACCTGGGTGGTTCAGTAGGTCAAGCGTCCGACTCTCGATTTCAGCTCAGGTCACCATCTCACAGTTCATGAGATTGAGCCCTGCATTGGGCTCTGCCCTGACATCGTGGAGCTTGCTTGGTATTGTCTTTCTTTCCGTCTCTCTCTGTCCTCCACTGCTGATGTTCTCACTCTCTCTCTCTCAAAATAAATAAATAAACTTTAAAAAAAATGGATCATAGACCAAATTGTAACAGGTAACACAATAAGCTTCTAGAAGAAATATGAGAGAGGATATTTGAGACTGTGGTCAGCAGGATGACTTCCCAAAGATGTCCATTCCCTAATCCCCTAGAACCTGTGGATATGTTAAGTTCTATGGCAGAGGGACTTTGCAGATGTAATTAAAGTTACAGACTTTAAAGTATGGAGAGTATCTAAGTGAGCCTAATCTAATCATGTGATCCCTTAAAAGCAGAGAACTTTCTCCAGCTACAGCAGAAGAGAAAATTAGAGATTCCAACTATAGAAGGATTCCCCGTACTCTTACTGGCTCTGAGAGTTAGGCCCCCAAGTGCGAACATCAGAGAGAAGCCTTTGGGAGCTAAGGGCAGCCCCGGCTGAAACTGACAAGGAAATGGAGATCCCAGTCCTGTGACCTCAAGGAAATGGGGCCTACCAACAACCTGAATGAACTTGGATTCTTCCAAGAAAGTGGATTCTTCTTGAGCCTCTCAGCCAGAGCTCAGCCAACCAACACCTAGATTTTGGCCTCTTGAAACCCAGAGCAGAGAAACTGGCCAAGGAAACCACACTTCTGACCTATAGAACCGTGAAATAACAAATTTGGGTTGTCTTAGGCCACTCAACTTGTAGTAATTTGCTACAGCAGTAATAGAAAACTAATAGAGACCTTGGGTTAGACAAAGATTTTAGATAGGACATTAAAAAAAAAAAAAAAAAACATGACCTGTAAGAGAAAAAAAAATATATGAATTGAACTTGATCAAAATGAAAACCTACTGTTCTTTGGAAGAGACTTTTAGGAAAATAACAACAACAAACAACCAAGCCAAGACCAAAAGAAAATTTTTACAAAACACGTATCTGCTGAAGGACTCGAATCCAGAATATACAAAAAAATCTTGCAACTTGGTAATTGAAAAGACACAACGGCCAATTTTTCTTTCCAGTGGGGAGGGCAGAAGATTTGAGCAGATGCTTTGTCAAAGAAGAAAAATAAATGGCAAATTAAGCACACAGAAAGATGCTCAGCATCACTGGCCATCAGGGAAATGCAAATTAAAGCCCCAGGGAGATAGCATTATATACCCATCCACATGGCTAAAATTTAAAAGACTGACAATACCAAGAGGAGACAAGGATGCAGAACAACTAGGAATCACACGTATGGCTGTTGGGAATGCAAAATGGTACAGCCATGTTGGAAAACAGTCTTGGTAGTTTTTGTAAAATTAAACCTATGATTATCATTTCCTCCAGTAATCCCCCTGTAGGTATTGAAACGAAAACACGGGTCCACATCGGGGCTCCTGGGTGGCTCAGTCGGTTAAGCATCCAACTTCGGCTCAGGTCATGATCTCATGGTCTGTGAGTTCGAGCTCCACGTCGGGCTCTGTGCTGTCAGTTCAGAGCCTGGAACCTGCTTCCAATTCTGTGTCTCCCTCTCTCTCTGCCCCTCCCCCATTCACACTCTCTCTCTCTCTCTCTCTCTCTCTCTCTCTCAAAAAATGAATAAATGTTAAAAAAATCAAAAACATAGGTCCACATAAAGACCTGTACATAGATGTCCATAGCAACTTTATTTGTAAGGGCCAAAGACTAAATTGGGAAGTGACCCAAATGTCCATCAACAGGTAGACTGGTCAAGAAATTGTGGTTCGTTCCTGCAATAAATGTACATAGTCTGCAATAAACACCACTCAGCAATAAATAACCAAGTATTCGTGCAACAACATGGATGATCTCAAGAGCATTATATTTGCTGAAGAAAGCCTGACTCATAAGGCGGGTGCATTAGTCTTCCAGAGTTGCCGTGATAAAATCTCAGAGACTGGGTGACTGAGACCACGGAAATGTATTTATTTTCTCACAGTTCTAGAAGCCAGAAGTCCAAGATCAAAGAGTCAGCAAGGTTGGTTTCTGGGGAGAGCTCTCTTCCTGGCTTGCTCACAGCTACCTTCTGGCTGTGTCCCTACATGGCCTTTTCGTGTGTGTGTGTGCGTGTGTGTGTGTGTGTAGAGAGATTTCTATTGTTGCTTCTTATAAGGACAGCAAACACTGGATTTGGGTCCACTCAAATGACCTCATTTAACCTTAATTATCTTGTGAGAGGCCCTATCTCCAAATATAGTCATATTCTAAGGTCCTTGGGATTAGGATTTCAATATATGAATTTGGGGGAAAAAACACAATTCAGTCCATAATAGCTGGTAATGGTATAATTTCATTTATCTGATGCCAATTGTATGACCTTCTAGAGAAGGAAAAAGGAGAGGAACAAAACACAAATTGGTAGTTGCTCTGGGCTGGGGGCCAGGGTTAGAGGAGGGAACTGACTGCCAGGGGGCCAAAAGGAACTTCCTGGGGTGAAGAAACTGTTCTCTGTCTTTCTCTTTTTTTTTTAAAGTTTATTTATTTTGACAGAGACAGAGAGCAAGGGGGAAGGGGCAGAGACCGAGGGAGACAGGATCTGAAGTTGGCCCGGCGCTGAGAGCAAAGAGCCCGATGCAGGGCTCCGACTCACAAACTGCCAAAGTCAGACGCTAAACAAACTGAGCCGCCCAGGCGCCCCAAGAAACTGTTCTCTGTCTTGAGCGTATTGGTATCACGTAGCTCTCTACTTTTGTCAAGACTTACGGAACCTACATCCAAAAGGGGTGAATTTTACTGTATGTAAATTATGCCTCCATAAGCCTGACTTCAAAAAACTCATACAATGGGGCGCCTGGGTGGCTCAGTCGGTTAGGCGTCCGACTTCAGCCCAGGTCACAATCTCACGGTCCGTGAGTTCGAGCCCTGCGTCGGGCTCTGGGCTGATGGCTCAGGGCCTGGAGCCTGCTTCCGATTCTGTGTCTCCCTCTCTCTCTGCTCCTCCTCCACTCATGCTCTCTCTCTCTCTCTCCTTCAAAAATAAATAAAAACATTAAAAAAAAAAACTCACACAATCAAGCAGTCGGATCCCTCCCTCCCCCCAAAGTCAGACCCCACACTTGGGTCCCGCTTGGTCCACAGGGTCCCCAAGATTTGATCATTCTTGTTACTTGCGCTTTTGACAGTAACAGATGTGTTTTCTAGACTTTTTCCGCCAAGACCTCTGTAGTGGAGGATCCATTTACAGGTGCAGTTACCGGGAAGAAGGCTCTGTGTCTTTATGATCCCTACAACTCCAGATGAGGATTTAGAATTAATCCAGACTATATTTCTTTTTTTTTTTTTTTTTTTTTTAATTTTTTTTTTCAACGTTTTTTTATTTATTTTTGGGACAGAGAGAGACAGAGCATGAACGGGGGAGGGGCAGAGAGAGAAGAAGACACAGAATCGGAAAGAGGCTCCAGGCTCCGAGCTGTCAGCCCAGAGCCTGACGCGGGGCTCGAACTCACGGACCGCGAGATCGTGACCTGGCTGAAGTCGGACGCTTAACCGACTGCGCCACCCAGGCGCCCCAATCCAGACTATATTTCATTGCCCGTGTAGGCGAGTCTTAAACACAAACAACAAGAAAAAACCCAAACAAACAAAAAACAAAAAGCAAAAACAAAAACAAACAAAAAACCCAAAAAACGAGAAACAAAAACAAGAACAAAAAACAAAAAACAACACCTTTATTTCATCTTAGATCTTTAGTTTTCCTATATTTTACCAGAAACCAGTGGCTGAATTCTCTAAAGTAAGGACGCGCCAGCTGCCATTCTCAGAAGTGCTGACAACGGAGACGACAGAAAACAAACACACACTCATCCCAGACCTCTCTGGCAGCAGTTACTAACCTTCTTGGTGTGGAGACGAGCATTTCTCAGCAAGATTGGGAACAGCACGCGCCTAAGGCACTCCTGCCGCGGCTTGCTGTTCCAGGCCTCCCACACGGCTGAGTGCAATTCAGAAAACGCCCTAGGATTGAAGACTCCTCAATCCTAATGCTCTACCTGGATACCCAAGCAACTGCAAGAAGTCACAGCCCGCTGGATTATGTTTAGCTGGCCGCTTGCCAAGAGTGGAGTAAACAAATGGAAGAAAGAGCTGATGAGTCAGACTGTTGATCATAATTAGCCTTTCAAAGACTTTTCCAGAGAATTCTTTCACTTTGGGTCATTTATGCTATCATATATCATTGAGTCGAGGACACCACAGGTTGTAAGGAGGGGGAAACAATTGCAAATTAAACTGTGTCACCCTGATTTCTTATTTCTTAGGGACTGCATTGTGTACTTATTCAAGAAGCTTTTAAACTTTAGACTTTTTTTTAGCCCATATCACCCATGAGCCAATAAAAATATATATGCAAAGAAAATTGGTCAGTTAGGGTGTTTCTCAAACCTATTCAGTCCAATTTTCTTGAATCGCATTTCAAATCAAAGTCGTCAAATTCCGTGTTTTGCCAGACTATCGTCTGCTAGGCCAAGGTTAGCAAACTCTGCAAAAGGCCAGAAGATAGCAAATAATTTGGGCCTTGGAGGCCATACACACCAACTCAACACTGCTGTGACGCACAAACGGCCATCGGTGATACTTAAATGAATGAGCACGGATGTGGTCCAAAAAAATCTTTATGGACACAGGAATTTGAACTTCATATAATTTTCACATGTCATGAAATATTCTTCATCTTTGGGTTTTTTTCAACTATTTAAAAATATAAAAACCATTCTTTTAAAAATTTTTTTAATGTTTTTATTTATTTTTGAGGGGCAGAGACAGAGCACAAGCGGGGGAGGGGCAGAGAGCGAGGGAGACACAGAATCCAAAGCAGGCTTCAGGCTCTGAGCTGTCCTCACAGAGCCCGACACGGGGCTCGAACCGGTGAGCCACGAGATCATGACCTAAGCTGAAGTCAGATGCTTAACCAGCTGAGCTACCCAGGTGCCCCCAAAACCATTCTTATTTACTGGCTATCCAATAGTAGACAGTGGACTAGATTTGGTCTATGGGCCATAGTTTGCCAACCCCTGCTCCATAGTGAAGGGAGCATCGGGAGCACTGGTAATGCAGTCTATCTTTTTTTTTTTTTTTTTTCATTAATGTTTATTTATTTATTTTTGAGAGAGAGAGAGAGAGCACAAGCGGGAGAGAGGTAGAAAGAGTAGATTATACAGAATCTGAAGGAGGCTCCAGGCTCCGAGCTTCAGCACAGAGCCCAAACACAGGACTCAAACCCACGAAGTATGAGATCATGACCTGATCCGAAGTCAGACGCCCAACCGACTGATCCACCAGGTGCCCCCAGTCTATCTTTTTAAATCATGAACTCTAGTCTCCAGGATTGTCCTTGAACAACCCATTTTGCAAATTTGGATGCTGGGGAAGGAACACTGGTCAGGATAGATGGGGTTATGATGCAGTAACTCCAAAATCTCAGTGGTTCAAAACAACAGAGGTTTATTTCTCACTCATGCAAGGTCCTTCGAAATGTCAGGGCTACTTTCTAGGGCAGCTGTCCCCCATGCAATGACTCAGCTTTATTCCTCCGTATCAACACATGTCCCCTCGATATTGGCAAGGGACAAGAATGTGGAAAATCACACACCAGCTCTTAAAGGTTTCCCTCCAGAAGTGACATATTTCACTTTTCATTGGCAAAACCAGTCACGTCGCATGATGGCTTTTAAATACATCTACAAATTCATGGACACTGCCACCTCCAAAAGGTGGAGCCTAATTTCCCTTCCCTTGCAGGTGACTAGACTAGGTGCCTTGATGCTGACATGGGGAACGTTGTAGAGGCTGTGCTGTGTGACTTTCGAGGCTAGGTGTCTTATCCCATTTGGGCTGCGAGAACAAGTTAGCCCAGGCTGGGAGCCTTCAACACAACAGAAATTGATTGCCCACAGATCTGGAGGCTGGACATCTGAGATCAAAGGTGCCAGCATGGTTGGATGAGGGCCCTCTTCCAGGTCACAGTCTTCTCACTGAGTCCTCACATGGCAGAAGTGGGAAGGGAGCTCCCTGGGGTCTCTTTCATAAGGGCACTAATCCCATTCATGAGGGTTCCCCCATCATGTCCTAAGCACCTGCCAAGGTTCTACCTCCAAAGACAACATTGAGGGTTAGGTTTCAACATAGGAATTTTAAGGAGACATAACATTCGGTCTAGAGCAAATGATTGAGCGATATTTCTGAACTTAAAAAAGAATGTTAATGCAACATAAACTATAGGTATAATGATATCACTGGGGTCAATCTGACCTTAAGTCATTGAAGTATACCAGATCCAACTGCCCAAGAATGGTCCTGTCACTTTACATGTACACAGATATATAAATTTCTCTCCACACACACACACACACACACACACACACACACACACACACACGTAGCCTTACGTAATGTTTATACCTATATGTCATAGCTAGAAATGAAATTTCCTTTAAAATTTGCTTTTAACAAGTCCTTAATAATGAACACTGGTCTTGTTTATAGTTAACTGGTAACCATTATATCACAATAGCAGGACATGATAGATAGGATACGAGCAGGAAACAACTCGATTCTTTTTCCAAGGGCCCATTCAAACCACATTTGTGGATTCAACCTTTATCTCCCCTGAAGTGAAAACTTTACTGAGGTTTTGGATCCCATACTTCTTTCACTCTTTTTTTTAAGGTGGTTAAAAGACGCATAACATCAAATTTACCATCTAAACCATTTTTAAGTATAGTTTGGTAAATGTCAAGTAGAGTCACATTATGGTGAAACAGATCTCCAGAACTTTTTCATCTGAAAAAAAAAAAAAAGGTCATTTCAAACTCTTTACCCATTAAACAAAAACTCCCATTTTCCTCCTTTTCCCAGCCCCAGCTTCCCACCATGAACCACCCCTTTATTCTCCGTTTCTATGAATTTGACTACCGTAGATACTTCTTATAAGTAGAATCAAACAGCATTTGTCTTTTTGTGACTGGCTTATTTCACGTAGCACAATGACCTCAAGGTTCATTCATGTTGTAGCATGTGATGGCACTTCCTTTGTTTTGAAGGCTGAAAGATATTCCAGTGTATGTAGAGACAACATTTTGTTTATCTATTCATCCACCAACAGACATCTGGATTGCTCCCACCTTTTGGCTGTTGTGAATAGTGCCGTGAACATGGCTATGCAAATATCTCTTCTGGACCCTGCTTTCCAAAGTATGGGATCCAGTGGAATGACTAGACCATATGGTGGCTCTAGTTTTGATTTTTTGAGGAAACTTCAAACTGTTTTCTGTTGTGGTTGTGCCATTTAGCAATCTCACCAACAGCGCCCAAGAGTTCTGGTGTCTCTACACTCTTACTAACACTTGTTATTTTCTGTGTTTTCAATAGTAGCCATCCCAACGGGTGGGAGGTTTCATTTCACTGTGCTTTGAATTTACATTTTGTTTAGCCACTCTTAAACAATAAAAAGTCCTTTGGTCTGTTTCAGCTCCAAAGGACAATCTCATTTTAGCAAATATGGTAGGCAGAATAGCACCCCTAACACAAAAGATACCCTAATCCCCGGAACCTATGGATATGTTTTGTTACAAGGGAGAATTAAGGTTTCTGGTCACCTTCCCTGACGTCCCCAGACAGAGGCTGGGAGGACATGAAAGGGGCAGGAGAGACCATCCTTACCAAAGGCAGATATAGAACGATGTTTGCATCTTCTGGGTGAGGCAGTTTCCCAGTGATGATTCCTTCTCTTCAACAGCACTTTGCAGAATCCTCACCAAAGTCACTCCCTGGGGACCCTGGGGCCATTCTGGTCTCTGGCCAAGTGCTTCTCATCCGATCTTCATCCTCTGTAGCCAGTGATACCTTCCAGCCTCTTTTTGCTGATGGCCTTTGTCCTTTGGCAAGAAGCCTTCAAAGATAAGTGTTTTACAACGACCCCAAGGCCAGATCCTTCCACAAGTCCTCTTGGCTCATAAGAACACTCTGGCATCCCACAGGGGCACCTGGGCGGCTTAACTGGTTAAGTGTCAAATTCCTGGTTTCGGCTCAGGTCATGATTTCACGGTTCGTGGGTTCAAGCCCCACATCAGGCTCTGTGCGATTGGTGAGAAGCCTGCTTTGGCTTCCCTCTCACTCCATCTCTCTCTGCCCTTCCCCCACTTGCTCTCTCTCAAACAAACAAACAAAAAAAACCACTCTGGCATCCTTTCCCCTCCCCCGTCAGGGGAAAATGCAGTTTTCTCTCCATCACATATATATCTTTGTTTGGCCATCAACAGGGCAGTTCTAGCCATAGCCATTGACCTTCTCAGAGAAAAAAAAAAATGCTTAAAAATTCATTAATATAGCTTCTTATACAGTCTTTAACTTCTAAACAATGGCCAGGATCCATTCAACATTTTCTTATCGTGAGTATTATGAACCACTTTTCTGTTCTTGCTTTTAGAGACTTTGCCCAAGTTCATTCTTAGTTAGCCAATATACGTATGAACCAGCAATAATTTCATGCATTAATAATACACTTGTAGTCATGGTAAATACCATGTTCATAAGAACTTAGGAATCTTGAGATAATTCGCATCTTATCCTTAAGTAAGTTATTTTCGTAGAGCTATTTGCAAAGTGTGTGTTCTCTGAACATTTCCCCCAAACTGGCACCCTTTCTGACTTTAAATTCAATATCATTGCACCATCTCCATAGAGGAAAGGGACACATTATGGGAACTCCCCATTAATTACAAGTGGCTTTAACTACCCCTTCATCTCTCCCCTTCCCTTCCACATCTTATCCAAGTTTAAGTTTCTCTAATGAGTGCAAAGGATTTTTGCATCATGAAAAAGATTATTGCTGATGTCATTTGACCTCAACTCTCATTCTAAAAACCAGTTTAGACAACTTTACAATCCAAGACCAGGATATTGAGACCAAAATGACCTTACAAATTCTTAGTAATTAGTTCTTTGTAGATCACCTCTTAAGGAAAACACAAGAAGCTAATAACAGTTGTTGACTCTTAGAAGAGAACAGGGGATCTGGAAAAAAAAAGGGAGGAGAAGAACTTACATTTCACTAAGTGTCATTTTTAACCTTTTGAGTTTTGTACTATATATTCCCAACTCAATTTTTTTTAATTTTGAAAATAGTAATTTGCATTTGAAAGTATAAAACTACTTTTCTAACAATGTTGTAAGTAAAAGTCACCTTTTTATATAATAAAATAGTTTTAGGGGCACCTGGGTGACTCGGTTGGGCATCTGACTTTGGCTCAGGGCATGATCTCACGGTTCCTGAGTTTGAGCCCCACGTGGGGCTCTGTGCGGACAGCTTGGAGCCCGGAGCCTGCTTCGGACTCTGTGTCTCCCTTTCTCTCCCCTCCCCTGCTCATGATCTATGTCTCTCTCTCTCTCAAAAAAAACAGTAAACAAAATTAAAAAAAATAGTTTTAGAAGTTTTAAGATTAATAAGATTTCATTCATATTAAGATTAATAGATTTCATTATGGGGAGTCTAAAAAACAAAATAAACAAACAAACAAAACAAACGGACTCTTAAATACAGAGAACAAACATGGTTGCCAGAGGGAGGTGGGTCAGGGAATGGGTGAAACGGGTGAAGGGGATTAAAAGGTACAAACTTCCAGTTATAAAATAAGTAAGACACAGAAATGAAAAGGACAGCATAGAGAATATAGTCAATAATATTGTAATATTGCTCTATGATGACAGATGGTGACAACACTGCACTGGATAATGCGTAGGATTGTCAAACGAGTATAGTGGACACCTAAAAACAATATAACAGTGTATGTTTACTATATTTCAATAAAAAAAAATACCCCCAGAAAGAGGGAAAAAAAGAAAAGTTTTAAGAATAAACTTGTGTATATTAGATCTAGGACTTATAATTGAGCTAACTTTGGTAACTTTTTTGAGTTTTTATTGCACTCTCAGCTCCCAAATTGTTTACTATTTCAGACAGCTTGGGTTTCGTGGGGAGGGAGTTTATAAAAAGGGCACGTTTTACGGACCACATGAGTCCATTACATCACTTGTGAAGAGCCTGCCATCTACCAGGCGCCGTGTTGGGTGCCAGGACACGAAGGTACTCGGCCATGGCAATCTCTGCTGCCCCGAAGACACTTGCATATTGCAGAAGAGAAGCTCAGGCTTTGAAATCCCAGAGTTGAGGATGGAAGAAGAGAGAAGGCAGACTGAACACCCAGAGAAGGAGGAGTTGGAGCCAAAATGGAGTCTAGACATGATACAGAAGCCGCTAGAATCTGAAAACAGGCTGGGGGAATCTCAGGATGGGAGAGGGTAGTCAAAGCAACGGATGAAAAAGAGGCTCTTTTCCAGAAGGCAGGTGTCCACACCCAAAGCACAGTGGAGAACTGAGGCCCAGATTTCCCAAGCAATTGGTCCACCTCTCAACAGCGATAAAATCATCACCTTTGGCCAAGTCATATAAATGGCAAATCTGAAAGGGAAGTTCCTGACCTAAGCTCCTGCAAGGCTTTTCTAAGCCTCAGCTTTTCTCATTCGTAAATCAGGAATAATAATACCTACATATACCTGTTATGAGAATTTGACATTTAATATATATAATATATATATATATATATATATATATTATATATATATATATAATTAGGTGCCCCTAAATATATATATATATAATGTCAAATTATATATATATATATATAATGTCAAATTATATATATATATATATATATATATATATATATATATATAATGGTTTGCATTGTGCCAGGAGCATAACAGTTGCTCAACAGTGAGCAACTATTTTGCTTCTGTCGTTATCACCTGTAAATAAAACTAAACGTCCTAATGGTGGATCCCGTGAATGCACTCTTTTCAGTTCTCGGTTCACCCCCATTTGGGGACAACTTCCTGTACTGTAACTTCCTGTTCCTGTGAAACTAGGAACTACATTTCCCAGACTTCTTTACTCTTAGGGTCTGGAGGCCAGATGGGTTCCACCAGTTAGAGACAATCACTTGAGATTTGAAAGACGGAAGGAGGTGGAGGCCATCTGCCAGCTGCTCTTTCTTTTGGAAATTCACTATATTAAGGGGGGGGGTCTCGGATGGGGGGGGGGGGCAGTGGTGGAAGCAGCTGCTTGATCCCCAGATCCCGGCTGCAATGGTTTTCTCTTGACGCCAACAAGTGGTGGCTCCTGATTTCCCCTCCCCCAGTCCTGCCAGAGACTTTGTAAGCATCTAATTCCTGTATTAAATCCCATCCTACAGTGATGATTCCTGTTTCCACAACTGAATCCTGACTTGCTTAGAAGTGGATGTTTCATCTAAAGAAATCTCATATGTAAACTCCTGTGAAAGACTTTGTTTTGTGCTGCTGCCTCAAAATGGCTCAGGTTCAAGTCATGAGTTAATTGCCATGTTTAAAGCAGCTCAATGTTCTTCTCGATGCCGATGCCGTTCCCTTTGAGAACTGTTAACATTATACAATTAAAGTGTTCTGGGATCTTGAACGGTTAACTCCAAATATCACACTGAAAGGCAGAGTATAGTTTTGTAACGATTATAACCCATCCGTTATCTTTCTTTATACTTTATTTGGCTGAAAGGAAAATGGTCCCCGAAATAATTTTGCCTCCTAATAGCCATTCTTCCTTCCTGTCTTAGGATCAAGAACCCCAATGTTTAGCCAGGGACTCTACTACCCAGCTAAAATTCATTCCCATTCTCTCTTAAAGCCAGGCATAGGCGTATGAGTAAATTTTGGCCAGTTAGATAGAAGAAAAAGTATTTTGTGTAACTTCTAAAAAGTGTCTGTAGAAGGAGGGTATAGGGGTGCCTGGGTGGCTCAGTCGGTTGTACTTCCAATTTTGGCACGGGTCATGATCTCACGGTTCATGGGTTCGAGCCCTGCGTCAGGCTCTGCGCTGACGGCTCAAACCTGGAGGCTGTTTCAGATTCTGTGTCTCCATCTCTCTGTGCCCCTCCCCTGCTCACTCTCTCTCTCTCTCTCTCTCTCAAAAACAAATAAACATTGAAATTTTTTTTTTAAAAAAAAAAGGAGAATATAGACCTTCCTTTGCCCCTTACTCCTTCCTGTTGGCTGGAGTATGAACATGATGACAGGAACAGTAACAGCCATTTTGGGCCATGAGGTAGCATAATAAGCATATCAGAGTAGAACAGAATGAACCTGTTGCTTGCAGAGCTGTGATATAAGACTGCATTGTCTACCTCCAGATTTCTTTTACATCAGAAAAAAATCTCAAACTTTACAAAATCACTGTTATTTGGTTTCTGCTTTGTTACTACATGCAGCGAAGCCTACCCCTAATTAATAGAAGAGGAACGGCCAAACTTCTCTTCCTATCAACCATGGACTATTTCTCCATTTCTAAAAACAAGTGCGTTCTCAAAAGCTGCCTGACTACTGAAACACAGTAGGGCATGCCGCCAAAAATGTTGATCTGGGTTTAGAATTAAAGATATAAAACGATTTCCGTGAGGCCAGTTCAACGCACACAGCAACGAAGTTTGCAAGCCAGATGAATAGCTTTGACTTACTCCTATCGCTTCCAGAATCAAACCAAGACACCAATTTTAGGTTGCGTAAAAGGCAAGTCCTCAAGCCTGGCTGATGGTCCGCTAGGGCTAGAGTCATTGATTCCAAGTGGCTGAGTTCCAGATTAAACTGGCTCTCTGTCGTTCATAATGTGACCACACCACAGCTGACAGCACATCCAGTGGTATAATCCGCTTTGCAGCTCTCTGTTCCAGAGCCCATAGATCAGGGGGTTAAGACACTGTGCAAATGCAAAGACTCCAAAAAGTACCAGGTTTAAAGCAAAGAAAAACACCCCACACATCTTTCCCAAACCTATGAATATCAGGATTGGTATTACATGCAAACTCATCTGCACTAAATGAATAAGGACTGTTTTTTTTGCTTTGATATTTGATCTGTTAAAATGGCCAGCCCGTTTGCCTTCTCGGTAGATCAGAAAGTAACTTATAAGAATGATGGACAGAAGAAAGAAAAGGAAAACCATGCCAACGGCTCTGGCAGGAGGGCCGTTCAAGATCACAGGGCACAGGGGTTCAGATTTAAAAACGGCAACTCGAGGGGGGTTAGCGCTTTCTATGAGGAATAAGCAAACATTCTTGAATATGATGATTACCCAAGACCCAGCCAAGATCCTGTACTTAACCGAATCTACCAAGGACAGAGATTTCAAAGGCCAGCAAATAGCCAGGTAAGTGTTGACCGCCATCAAGGCCAGCGTAAAGAGGATCCCTTCTCCAACACTTAGCTGGACCCCAAATACCACCCAGCATACCAGCACGGGGCTGTTGGCCAGCAGAGCCCGCATCCCTTGGAAAACCACCCCGAGGCCACAGTAGGAGGAGATGCATAGCAGATGGTGGCACAGGAGGATGTGTCGGACCTCTTTCCTCAGCTTCGAATTCTGTAACACTATTGTGATGATGACGACAGTGACGAATGTGGCAAAGAAGAAGGCCACCACATACACAGAGGCCTTCACTGTTGCTTCCAGCCTCAGCCAATCCGATATGTTGCAGTGGTCAGAAGACAAGTTCATGATCTTCAGGGCAACTTGGCTCCTGAGGGATTAAAGCACCAGAAAGAGTGAATCACGAAGCATCTTGGGTGGTTTTCCAACTCTGTGACCTTGTAAATCTCAAGGAACACATTGCACGTTTTTTGGTATAGAGGATGAAAATTTTAGATGTATGGACATGAACCAAAGAAACTAGAGAAATCAGGGGTGCCTGGGTGGCTCAGTTGGTTGAGCATCCTACTTCGGCTCGGGTCATGACCTTATGGCCCGTGAGTTCGAGCCCCGCATCTGTGCTGACAGCTCGGAGCCTGGAGCCTGCTTCGGATTCTGTGTCTTTCCCTCACTCTCTGCCCCTCTCTCACTCATCCTCTGTCTCTCTCTGTCTCAGAAATAAATAAACATTTTTAAAAATTAAAAAAAAAAGAAACTAGAGAAATCATTTGGGGGTCTTCTCTTTATTTCAGGAGAGGGGCACATACTCAAACCATCCAAAAGGAAGGTCTGAACGGTGGACTCTCAGTACTCAGCAAATTGCTCAAAATCAGGTCAAGGTTCCACCCTCTGTGCATCCTTTTCCATCTTTGATTGTGAGAACTTTTTCAACTTGGAGCCACAAAGCACAACAGTGTAAAACTCAGTTGATTGATCACCAAGCACTAGTTAACAGCACGTGCAAAGGTCTGGGGAATGGATTAGGGCAAGAGCTGTAAAGGATGTGAGGAAGCTATTGACGCAGAGGCTGGAATTCATTTGGGTCCATAAGACATGACAAAGATATTAACAAAAATGATAGCAATCATCGGTGACATTTACCCAGTACTTTCTAGGGATCAAAACTGTTTTTAGAGCATATTGTTCTAACCCTGGGGTATGGTTTATGTTTCACCGAGTGGTTTTATTATGCACTTTTTTGCAAATGGGGAAACGGACTTAAGGAGGCTAAGTAACCTACTCAGGGCCATATAGTTATTGGGGAGAGGGGCCACGATTTGAATTTCAGAGTACAACGCCAGCACCCATTCTCTCAACCACTACAAGGAAGTTCATGTCAAATGCAAGGTCACTTTTAAAAAAAGGGGGGGCTGGGGGAGAAGGGCGCCTGGGCGGCTCAGTGGGTTAAACGTCAGACTCTTGATTTTAGCTCAGGTCCTGATCTCGTGGTGAGATCAAGCCCCACATCAGGCTCTGCATTGACAGCACAGAGCCTGCTTGGGATTCTCTCTCTCCCTCTCTCTCTACCCCTCCCCCAGTTGCCTGCGTTCTCTCTCTCTCTCTCTCTCTCTCTCTCTCCTCTCTCTCTCAAAATAAATAAATAAACTTCAAAAGAAATCCAACGTCAAATGCATGTTCCGAGTTCTTCTCGGGTCAATGTCGTGTGACCAACCCAACTGGACCCCATTTGTAGAAATACCATTTCTGTGGTTCAGCTGGAAGACCATCCATCCTAGAAGGTGCTGGGACCTTAGGATTACTGAGGAACTGTGGCCACTGAAATGGTAAGATGTGTGTAATAGCCTCATGGAATCTTCTCAAGCCTGCACAGCAATGAACAGCGCACTGTGCCACAGCCTGGGGAACCCCGGAATTTCCGGATCTCTGTCTCTGAAAGTCTATGGCAGAGATGCCAACTGTTGCCTCCCCGCTACTAGCTTTCCTTACTTCCCCACCACCTCAGTGTTGTGTGGAACTAGGGGTAGCTATCTGACGCAGGGAGAATTATTCCGGAGACGGTGCTGAATCCACTGGTGTCTGCCTCTTAAACATCCAACTGCAAAGTTCTCACAGAGAATGTGGCCCAAGTGTGATGTCATGTCATTGGCCTGCCAGTAATGGTGGAATGTGGGTGAGTGAAGAAAGTGACAGCGAGGGGCAAGAGGAGAGCAGAGGGAAGGACAATGTCCCCGAGAGTCTACAAAGGCCCTCGCAAGACAAAGAGAACAGCATGGGCTCCCGAATTTCTTTTCTTTAAATGTTTATTTATTTATTGTTGCGAGAGAAAGTGGGGGAGGGGAAGAGAGAGGAAGACTGACGATGCAAAGAAGGCTCCAAGCTCTGAGCTGACAGCAGAGAGCCCGACGTGGGGCTTGAACTCCAAGCAACGAGATCATGACCTGAGCCAGAGTTGGACGTTTAACTGACTAAGCCACCCAGGTGCCCCTGGGTTCCTGAATTTCTGATTCCATTGAGGTAGCTCTGCATTTTCTGTCCTTGGGTCCTAAAAATGTAACACACCGCTCTATTATTTGAGCTAGCTTAAATGGGTTTCCATTCCCTTATATAAGCCCCTCGAGTGGTAAGTATATAAAGTGGACTTTAAAGAGGCACAGTATATTACATTGATTTCCTAAAGGGCATGTCGCCGTGGAGACAGCTACCGCAAGCTGCTGAGAATCTAAGATGCCACGGCTCCTTATGCAATCCCTGCCAAAGGCACCGTTTTCCCTCGCATATTGCGTTGTCACCCTTTGTGGAGAATTTCCCCTGCTGGGATGGATTTTTGTGCCATTGTCGTGCGGCCAAACTCCAGGCATTTATTTCTCTACTCCCCGGCTCTCCAGAGGGGAATAGAAATTGTAATGGTCAGGGGAGCCTGAGTGGCTCAGTCGTTTGAGCATTGGACTTCGGCTCAGGTCATGATCTCGCAGTTTGTGAGTTCAAGCCCCACATCGGGCTCTGTGTTGACAGCTCAGAGCCCGGGGCCTGCTTCAGATTCTGTGTGTGTGTCCCTCTCTGGTTCTCCCCCGTTCATGCTTGCGCTCTCTCTCTCAAAAATAAATAAACATTAAAAAAATGTCTTAATACAAAGAAATTGAAATGGTCATTGTCATTGTCAAACTCCTCATCAAGCTTTCTTTTAGCTACAGCTTTTTCGGTCAAAATCTTACACCAGAACCCTTCAACGATCTATAGAAAAATGCATATCTGCCC
This sequence comes from Panthera pardus, assembly GCF_024362965.1. Lineage (NCBI taxonomy): Eukaryota > Metazoa > Chordata > Mammalia > Carnivora > Felidae > Panthera > Panthera pardus. The sequence continues at coordinate 9,255,640 of NW_026526655.1, forward strand.
GCATTAAATGCCTCCTCATCACTCTCTCCCAGAGGACATTCCTGTAACTGTCCTCAGGACACCACCATGGACACCGAGGGCTCCAGTGGAGATGGGGCAAAGTTAGAACACTCTACCCCACCAGGCGGAATCACAAGGACTGGGCTTTAAACCTAGGTCTGCTGTCAATGAGGAGTGGGATTTTGGACACTAAAGTGTCACTTCCCTTCTCTGGTCCTTCGTTCCTGACATCACAGCCACATAGGATTGCAAACTCCACATCCTTTCTCTCTGTCCACAAGGTCATCTTCACTCATATCCACAGCAGCCAGCTCTTATCTGGGACTTTTCCTTATTTTTGAGACAAGATTGGCCCTGTCCTCGATGCAGAATGTCCTCATCTGATTCCCCATGGCTGAGCCTTGAATAGAATCACCAGCTCTCTAGGACAGGTCTACACCCCTCCCAGGATCTAAAACCCAGCCTCCGAGTCCCAGTATTAGGGGGGTCACTCCTGCCAGGCTCTTCTATGGTCCACCTGGGCCTCCCAGCAATGCCCACTCCTGGGCTCATTGTTACCTGGTTTGACCTACCTAATGCGCTATAACTCGCCCCCCTTTATTCAATCTTGCTCTCACCCCTCATTCTGCCCAGAATCCTCGTCTTCTCTGTAGCTTCCCTGTTGGATTCCTCATTTCTGCTCACCAGGACTACCTTGCACCTGCATTGCCCCCCATCGGCCCCTGCACACCTGTCTAGTTCATCTGATAGCACCTCCCCAATAGCAACGGGCGGGGCTTGGCCTGGCTGTGTTCTAAGACTTGAAACCCTACACAGAGCCTGAGTGACTCTCATTGTACTTCCTTTGGAAAAAAAATTTTACAACCTCCTTTTTTCCACCTGAATGACTGTGGCTGCAGCTATAATAAACCCCTCTCCCTCCCGATCTGATACGGTTTCAGGGAACTATTTACTATTGAGAGCAAGCAAGAACTAGTCTCTGTAGTTTTCTAATACGTTTAACACTCTGATCAACACGGCACGATGTCACACGATTGTACTCCACAATCTTCCTTGTGCGTCGAAACACACAATGAATATCCAATACAATGGAAAACAGTGAGGTTACAGGTGGTAAAACACAGGCGCTGACATACAGAAGCTTCTCACCCAGGGGAAGAGGCAGAACACAATATAACTGGGTAGTCATAACCAGAAACATCATGTGTCGTCTCACTCATTTGCCAACTGAGGAAGAAGGTTGGGTGTCTCTTGCGGGGGTGGGGGTGGAGGGGAGCAGGGGGACGTTGTTCAGAATGGAAGGGGTCACAGAGGCAGTGAGAGAAAGCTCGTTGGAAGAGGTGAGACTTGAATCCAGCCTTTCCAGGTTGAAAACTAGAGCAAAGCAGGGGCAAAGGTGGATAGAGACGAGGAGAAGTGCAGATCGTAGCCAACAGAAAGCAGCAAAAGCCAAGGTGGGAACCATGAGCAGATTGAATTTGGTGGAGTGGAGGCTTATTCAGAGAACAAAGTCCAGGACCAGTTTTCAAGGGCCTCGATACCTTTCCGAAGGTTAAACTTCACTTCGTAGGCAATGAGGAGACTTGCATGATCAGAATTAGAAGTAGCACATGCCACAGGTTAAGAGGCAACATGGGATGCCCGCCCTTGCTTGCGTAGTGGTGTCTTATAGGAGCTCTGACGAGCAGGAGCCCGGCAAAGGACAAATGTGCACAGTGAAGACGCTGCTATGACAGCAGGTGGCTTAAAACTCTTTTTATAGACAGGAACGTTGCAAATCTGCAAAATCAACGAGGGCAAGTTTTATTGCCTTTAATTTATTTATGAGAGCTCAGAAAGATGAGTAATTTATTCAGGATCATGCAGCCAGACAGACGCTCCCAGTCTCCAAGTTCATATTCCGTCGCAGAGGTATATTTGCATATCAAGAGCTCATGGCAACAAAACCCATGTAATAAATCCTCATCTATACGCACGACCTCCACTTATGGATAATTCCTAGAGCGTTTTTCTTCCGAAATCGTAAAATGGGAATACCTGTTTTCTTCTGGCCCCTAATGTTCCTTTGGCTTCAGCTCTGAAAGACAACCCTGGAGGCTAACAAATTTCAGCAGAGAGTTACATTCTGGCCACAACTGCCCCGCAAAAAACGGGCACCACCACTCCCTGCGAAAATCCTGTGGGAAGCAGACGTGTGGGAAGGGCTGCGTGGGCACCTAAGAACGTCAGGGAAGCAGCTGGTCTCATCCTAAGAACGCTGCTCGGGGCAACCCCCTGAGGACGACGTGCTGCCCTCGGTGAGAGACAGAATATATCAACGGATAAGGCCATATTTAAAAATTAAACTCTGATCCACAACCCGCAGCCACCTGCCAGGAAGCCAAGCCGTCCTCCACAGTCACCAGCCCAGGGGGGGCAACCTGCTGTCTCTTGTGACAGTCCAGCCAGCCAATCAACAGCCTCTGTAACAACTGGCCCCAAATGGCCAGGACTCGATTAATCACGGACAGCGTCCCTGATTTTTGTCCCTGCTTCCAACTTAGGACCAACCAGAGAGAGCCACGTACGTCCTCCCGAACGGTCACATAGACACCCACAGCTAAGGAACGGGTAACGACACAAACTGGAACAGTGGCTAATTCGCGCTGATGACTCACTACGAGACGGCTCTGGTGAGAGATGCCTCCTTCCATCAGCACACCAGCCCAGGAAGGTGGCACAATTATTATTTTCATTTTTCCGAAGAGAGAGCTGAGAGATAGAGGCAGGAGGGAACTCAGCCAGGGTTAATTAGCTGGTGACAGGGACACTGGAGCTTGGAGCAGGCAGTCCCCCTGCAGGTGTGATCTCTAAGCCACTGGGCCAGGTGTTCCCCTCCCGCCCGGACCCCGCTCCCCACATCAGGGAAAGACTCCACGTACATAAAAGTTGTGAGGGGCTCCACACACCTCTCAGGGAGTTGCCGGTTAATGGTGAAATCTGGCTTCAAACCCAATTCTCCTGATTTCTGAGATGACATTTTGTTAATGTCGTTTGTTAAGGTTTTTCCTAACAGTACTGGTGCGGGTGGGTTGAATTCTTTTGTAAAAAGAAAAAAAAGGAAAACTTAGCAGGTGTTGTGATCCGAATTGTGTCCCGCTCAAGTTCATATGTCGAAGCCATAACCTCCAGAACCTCCAGTATCTGCATCTGGAGACTGGGTCTTTAAAGAGGGAATTACGTTAGAATGAGGGCTGGAGGGTGGGCTGTGATTTCATCTGATTGGTGCCCTTGTGTCCTTGTAAGAAAAGGAGATTAGGGGGGCGCCTGGGTGGCGCAGTCGGTTAAGCGTCCGACTTCAGCCAGGTCACGATCTCGCGGTCCGTGAGTTCGAGCCCCGCGTCGGGCTCTGGGCTGATGGCTCGGAGCCTGGAGCCTGTTTCCGATTCTGTGTCTCCCTCTCTCTCTGCCCCTCCCCCGTTCATGATCTGTCTCTCTCTGTCCCAAAAATAAATAAAAAACGTTGAAAAAAAAATTTAAAAAAAAAAAAAAAAAGGAGATTAGGGGACTGGGTGGCTCAGTAGGTTGAGCATCCATCTGACTTCGGTTCAGGTCATGATCTCGAGGTCCGTGGGTTCGAGTCCCACATCGGGCTCACTGCTGTCAGCACAGAGCCTGCTTCGGATCCTCTGTCCCCCTCTCTGTGCCCCTCCCCTACTTGCACTCTCCCCCAAAATAAATAAATTTAGGAAGAAAAGAAAAGAAAAGAAAGGAAAAGGAGATGAGGAAACCCAGAGAGCCTCCAGATGCGTGTGCACAGAGAAAAGACCATGTAAAGAGGCGTCAAGAGAAGACAGTCATCTGTAATCCAAGGAGAGAGACCTCAGAGAAAATCAACCCTGCCAGCACCTGGATCTTGGACTCCCAGCCTCCAAAACTGTGAGAAATTAAGTTTCTGTTGTTTAAGTCACCCCGTCTGCGGTATTTTGTCTTGGCAGCCCGAATAGACTGATTCCACGGGGCAGAGCAGCTCCCGGCTCCCACCTTATTTCCAGGTAGCTGAGAAGGTCTTCCCACGGGTCTCTCCAGACTCTCCCCACCCCCAGAACCTATGCCCTCTAAGAGGGAGTAGGGCCGTTCCTTCCTGGGCCTCGCGGTCAGTCAGGCAGTGGACGCCAAGGTCAGGGCCAGTATCTGACTTACCACCAGCAGAAAGGACTCATCAGCTGAGAAAAGACTTCAGGAATGATTTCATGTGCTCTGTAGCTGCTGGCAGAAGGCCAATAAGATGAAGTGGATACTTCCAGAATAGCTCTTAGAACCCTCCCCGGATGATCAGAACTTCTCCCCTCCCACGACAGACACGCCCTCCCCACGTTAAACATTTAGTCTTCCCCTTTGCTCTAATTGTGGCCTTACTTCTCTGGTATTTGAAAAACACCACTCCAGTCTGGGAAGCTTTGGTGATCTCCACTGTTATTCTCCTCAAAGCGGGCAGGAAGGAAGGGAGGAGACCGGTGTCTACTGAGCACCAGTCACTCAACGTCGAGGACAAGCACTTAGTAAATATTAGCTATGACTGTTAATCATCTGAGAACAGCTCTGGAGGTGACGTGGGAACTGGATGAAATCACAAAGCCTCTGAAGGTGTATCCTGTGACCTCTGAAGGCAGAGAAATCACACATTTTTCTGAGTGCTTTTCTAGGCAGTTAACTTTTTAACTTTGAACTTGCCTTTTCATATATAAAGGGAAATTCTCTAGCTTCCCTCCCCAGTTTTGTTCTGACCACAATTTTGATGCACAGATATTCTTTGAAGTACTCACAGGATTCATTAATCCAGAGATCTGCCACCTGGCTTTAATAGAAACTTGGCCTTTTCTAAACTATTTAATGCGTAAAAACACATCTTGCAAAACAACGTGCACACACATGTTTACTTGAGATTTTTGAAACACCAGGCTGCTCACAAACAAGGACAGGGTGAAAAAAATTCCCCAAAACCTGGAATATAAATAAATATTAAATAATGAAGTATTGAAAAGAAGGTAGCTCATAAGAATGGTGACAAAGCACTTTTCATTTTATAACCTAAATAATAGTAAGTGTGTGATCTAACATTACAGTCACCGTGATAACAAAAAGGACACAATTTAAGGACACATTTCGCTGTCCCATATATATCTGCAGATAGAAATAGACATAGGAGCCATTCTAGGATTTCAGAAAAGGATTGTGCATTACTAACTCTAAGAAGATCACATGTAATGACATTTTCCGTGAATCTTAATATAAACTTAAGTAATGAGTTTATACAAAATTATGGTCCACTGGCTAAAAGCAGAGCCATTCAACTCTGCTTGGAAGGAGCCCTCTGCATTGGCAGGGGACTAACCAAGAACAAAAGTGGCAGTCCCAGCTGACAGACATCTATTCTATCAGTTGGTGAATTCCAGCTATAGGTATCATCCACCTTTCGAAAGGTCGTGTTTCACCGCTTTGCTTTTGAGAAAGATCTACGTCAGTTTCTGTTTTTACTAACTGCAAGAAATAAAGAGGATTTTTGTTTTTACAAAAAAAAAAAAAAAAAAGGCAAAAAGCCACCATAGCATCCCGCATGTGTTTTGCAGGGAGCCACGATAGAGGCAGCACGCGTCCCGAGCAGCGAGAGCGGCCCCACCACCTGCTTCCCCGGAACCGTGCTCAGCATCTCGTCTTCAGGCTGCCAGAGTTTTGAGCTGTGTCTATGAGTTTTACCTCGATTTATTTTGTGTATCCATTAGCAAGATGTGTCCTGTGGTATCAGAAAAGTCTATGAGAGGTAATTTGGGGGTTTGGGAACGCTTACAAGTTTCTCCATATAAATTAATGGTAATTGCTTCTTCGCTTGATGTCGTTCTGGTTTATGAAAGATTTCATAGGAACACTGGGCTTTCAGGTAGCAGGGTAAACCCGTCTATGTGGGCCCACCAACACGGATCTAATCGGTGGAGACAGCACAGTAACTAAAACACGCCAGGTGTCCGACACCATGGAGCTTCCGTGGTCCTGAGCCCCTGACGGTAACCGGGCAGGCAGTAAGCAGACAGTATTTTTCTCCCTTCCTCCCTATCTGTCCAGATGCCAAAGGTCAGTATGATGTCTATAAACCACAAAAAGCAAACAGTAATCTGTATGTTGCTAAGCATGTGATTCACTGCTGATACCATTTCCCAGACTCTGAGAGGATTTTGTCTTCGGTCTGTTGGTTTGTCTCTATCGAGTTGGATTTCGTTTTGAAACCCACTGAAGCTATTTTACTGTTGGATTATTGAAATTACTAAGCTATTCAAGAATTAGTTACCTGCGTATCACTTCAACATTATGAAAGCTTACAAATCAACAATAGCTGCCAAGATAGTGAATTTTGTGTTCTGCTGGTAGGCAGGCAATCCTCCACACCACAGCCAATGGGTTTGTTTCGTTGCACAAAGAGTTGGCCCATCCCAAGCGTCAGGACATACCGTTTCTGCCTCAACAGACCACACCTGGCTTTAGCCATAAAGCAGATGTTTTCTTGGTATGATCTCGGCAAAGCTGGAATCAGCAGTTTCCGTGAAGCTCTTTGGCTTTCTCTCTCTGACTCAGCATTGGGGATTGCTGTAAACTTTCTGTCAGGTTTAATCCTATTTCCCCCAACTAAGGTCCAATTGCATTATAGCTATTCTTACTAGCCTTTTTTACATGCTATGATTTGTTTCGCTGATGAAAAGAACTCCCTTAGTTTTGAAATCCACATATAATATACATTACTTGTCAAATTCTCTTACCTGTATTAGGTATCTTTGAGTAAAATATATATTATGCTTGATTATATATGTCATACAAAGTCGACTCTCTAGACCTGAAAACTATGATTTAAATAATTGAAAGTAAAACCCGTGGAATGCCTTAACCATGGCCTTCTCTGAAAACTTTTACTTAGCACATAGTTATTAACTTTATCTTTTACTTAATTATTATATAATTGATTTCTCTCGGTTTTCAGAAGCGTATATATTTACAGAGTTTCTTTGGCAGGGATATAAGCCCACGGTCACAGTGAAATCTATTACCATATGAATGGACTTGCATTTTTCCGTATTAAAGTCCACTTATACCAAGTTATTAATGCTCTTGCTTATTTTCACTAGCATTTATATTTGCCTTTTAGGAGTGGCATAGAATTTTGAATCATATTTATAGAGCAAATGGCTATTTCAATATTTATCCTTGTGATAATCTTAAAATATGACCACTATATTGATCTGTTTATTTAATAGACTTATTCCCAAGTAAAGAAACATCATTGTTATCAGTGTTATTTTGCAAACATGATCTGTAATTATATTTTGTATTTTTCAACAGGAATTACATTCTAAGTATTGGTGACAAAGAAAACTATTAATGTCAAAAACCCCAGCTATGTTATCATTCAACCACTTTTGAATGATCAAAAAAATTTATAATTTGAATTTTAAAATTCACACCCATGTCCCATTTTCTCCACTTATGTGTTCACTCACTCATTCATTCATTCAATAAACATGTATTGTGTACCCACCTTGTAACAGGCACTGTGCTAAATGCTGAGCTTGCAGAGAAGAACGAGATATGGTCTTTGTCCTCAAGAGATTTACTTCACAAGTTTGGAAGTAAGAGCAGGTATGCACACTGGTGTAGTGTTTGAGAGAGATGGCAAAAACATAGATCAATTTCACACATTTTGAATTGGAGAAAACTTATGAAAACCCACAAACCTTTGGTTGGACAGATGTGTGTTTTTCTTCTCCTTTTCCCAAGAAGAGGATCTGGGGAAGGTATTCTTTTTCTTGCATGAAAAACCAGGGCAGGAAATGATGAGATGAATCCCGGACGGTAGAGACATGGGGCTAGCAGGAGGAACTCACTGGAAAGAGCAAGAATACCAGAACGTTTAGTAAGGCTGACGGAAGAAGACAGAATAAAGAAGCCCTCTAGAAAACCACAACTGGGCAAAAAAGGCTGGCACTGTGGATAGGAAATGGGGACCAATGATAAAGGCTGACTTGTCAATGATGCACGCAGAAGGCAAACAGCCATGAAATGATCGAATTTAAGGAAAGGTGTGTTTGAGAGGTATAGATAGCTAGGCCTACATACTGGCCAACTTCTGGTTTTGACCCAAATGACTTTCAAAGCCAACAGAATGCAGACATATAATGAAGCTGCCCCCTCAAAGAATAATGACCGGTCACCACAGGGATTCTCAGTGTACAACTGGATGGATCCAGGCGACAAAACAAGGATGCAAGGCCTCCTGGGAGATGAGGGTGGGCTTTAGATAGGAGAGCAACGGCTGATGTACATATCCCAGCGGTGTGTACCCCACAAACGTACATCTGTGTCATTCTGGCCTTTGAGATTTGCTCCCCTACGCCGAGAACCTTCCCAAAGAACTATAAATTTCCTGCCTTCTTTTTCACCACCTCCTTGGCCGCTTAAACCATCCACATCCATGAGCTCAGCCTCCCACAAACTAACAGCAGATATGGAACCCTTGGCTGTAGCAAAGTCCATGAATCAGGCTTATATCATGAGTCTCTGGTTATCGCCAATTTCACCTAACCTGAGCACCTACCCCGTTTCGGACTTTCAGCCTACCCTGATCTTAAATGTGTGGTTGCCATTCAGTCTATGTTTTGACTTCCTAAATGTGTGGTCTCAAAACATTGAATATTATTTCTGGACGATCCAGGACTGGAGCCGCGTGAGGACATTTGCTCTTCCAGAGTTGTCAGAGTAGTACCATGCAAATCCCCACCTGACCCCAAAGGAAATGTGACCTGGTCAGAAGGCAAGTGCACTAATGAGAGGAAGTGCAGTCTCCAGACAGAGGACCATGGGTGATAAAAGGGATGAGCCAAAAGTGAGTGGGGACAAGTTTGGGGACTTTAGTTTGTGTGAGCAGAGAAGTAAGAATCCATATAACCAAAGAGGGATGCGCTGTCTCTAGATGGTATTAATGCATGCTATTTTAAGACTTAGAGATGGTTTGCTTGTGAGGTTAAGGTGCCTCTTTGTACCACGTCAGGAGGTGACTAGTTTGATCCTGGAAATGTAATCTATGGAAACCATTCAGTGTATTTGTAGGTTCAACAGAAAGGAATTGAAATAGCAGCTGAAAATAGAAGGATGTTTGTTCCCTTGGAAGGAATGAAAAGCAAAGAGCAAGAAGTTAATAATGCATCACCATTGAAAAAGCAAAGGGGTCCCGAGTAATGCAATATCCTGATCTACTTAATAAGCATATCCCATAAGCTGAGAGATACTCATGAGGTTACCACAGTGTTATTATTTTATTCTGCTATGTGCTAGAGTACTCTGAAGTATCTATAGTTAGTTAAATGGAAAAATAAGGCAGGATCCCTGCATTTGTGGAGCCCGCAATCTTTTAGGGACGATAGATGAGCAAGCAAATAGTTTCGATTCTATAATTTAAGTGCTTAATTCCAAGTGCCATGGAAACCAGACGAGGGAGTCTAATCTTCCTAAAAGAGTCAAGGAAAACTTCTCATGGGACAGTGACTCCAGAAAGTAAGAAACATTCATCCATACAGCTAGCCAGCCTCTTAGTACTCAACAGCCAGTTGAGTACCTTCAACTGTTCTAGATGAGGTGGATGCAGATTTGAGGAAGACAGACAAGGTCCTTCCTCGAGTGACATTTACATTCTGGTGGAGGTTAGATGACATCACTAGGAGAAACACAGAATGGTGCCTTAAGACCCCCTAATATCCACTTTCAGGCCTTATTTCTTCACCCACAGGTATTCTCCTACTGAGACCAGGGTGCCTCGACCACTCAAACTGGAGCATTCGCATCCTATGGGCTTAGTTCTCATCATGAAACCAAAATGCCAGTGTATTGCTTATCATCACAATGGGATAATTCCAGAATGGCATGTGCAGATAAAATCAAGTTTCCGAAAATGCAGAGCTGAGGGTCAATGCCAAGCAGAAATAAAAGCGAGAAACGAGATGCCCAGCCATGAGAACTCCTCACCTTGCATTACGAGTGGAAGTCTTTTCTGCCAGTGGGAAACTGAGTTCTCTTCTCCAGGAAAAAAGTATGTGGAAGAGTAGCAGGAGTTTCTCCATGAATCCTGGGAAGAACCCCCAATACCCAGCATCTAACAGAAGTGAGTCAAGGGAAGTGCCTCACTTCACATTCTCCCAGGCTCCTGAGCCTTCAGACCCAGAGCCCCTTCCCTGGGGCCACAGCCAGTTTCACACCGTGATTCACCCCACCACGAGGGAAAGACTCAAGCCGCTGGAACCAATGGTTTTAGGCCAGGCTAGCCTTCAAAAATCTCACGGTACAGCTATAGAAATGACCACAGTTTCATACAGAGGCAAGAGAAAGGCAGTCAGAAGCTTCTCCAAGGCACAGTTGGTGCCGTTCTGAAAATTCAGATTTCCTGTTTGCCAACATGTCTGCTTTAAGTCTCTCAATCTGTTAATTACATCGCAAGTGTTATACACCAACTTTTTCTCATATTTATAGCCTTCGTTTCTTTTTAAACTTTTTCAAGTAATATGTTTGTTGTCAAAAATGTAAAATTAACAAAAAAGAAAAAAGAAAAAGTGTAAAATAACAGGCATAAATAAGAAAAATGAAAATCCCCCATAATTCCACTTGAAGACAACTGCCGTTGGTATACATCCTTCCAGGCTGTTTTCTGCGCTGAGGGTGAGCTTTTCAACATCCATGCCACTTCCCACCATTGTAGAATATCCATGCAGATTTGTTGGGATTTACCCCATGTCTACCTCCATTATAGAGACTGATTTGGCTAAACTAAATTACAATAATCTTATGCCCTTGCCAACAGTGTTTGTTTTAGGAACCAGTACCCAATCCAGACCTAAGCCAATCAATACAAAGCATTCCTCTGGAAACGCCACACAATCAGGGTGGTCCAGTCAGAAGGAAGCCGAGGGCTCCCGCTAGAGACCTGGGGAGAAACACTCCCTTCTCTGCGGTTGGACAACCGGAAGCTGTTGGAGGCCAGCTTGCCTCCGTGACACAAACCAACTTTCAGCCGAAGCAGGCTCTACAGAAGGCAAAAAAGAGATATAAAAAGAAATTGGGTTTTTAAGGAGCTTTCTGAGCTGCTAAATTCAGCTGACATTAAAATCTTTCTTACTTCTGGAGTTTCTACTTATATGAACAAATAAATTTGCTTGTTGAAGTGAGTTTAAAGTGAATTTTCTATTGCTTATGAGTTGCATCCTAAATGACTCATGTAGATACTTTTATTAAAATGGGGCCGTCTTGTACACATTGTTTATGCTTTCGTGCCTAAAAATACATAATAACCACCTCTCCTTTTTTACGATAAATATACTTTTACAAAATTGTTAATTTCGTCAGAGTAGTCCATTCTATGGACAGACATTAAATTACTTCTCCAATTCCTTTTTGAGGGGCATTTTACATTGTTTCTGGATTTTTCTGTATTTTGTAAACAATTCTGTGTCGAGTTTTCTAAATATTAGAGAACATACGTTTTCCTTAGGACGCATTTCTACTGTAGGATGTCTGAGTCAAAGTATGTACTTTTTCAAGGGTTTTGATTCATATTGCCAAAAGGACCTCCCAAAGATTTATTTCAATTATATCCCAAGCAACAGACCACAAGAATGCTCAAAAAGCCTCTCTTCCTCCTCCCAGCCAGGAACTCGTATACAAAGTTTCAACACATATAAAGTTTCAACACATATAAAGGAACTCATATATAAAGTTTCAACACATATAAAGTTTCAACACAAGTAGTCCCTATCTATGTGTTAAATGGTGCATACCCTTTGTTGCTTAATTTGCACTTAAAAAATCATATAGCATGCTTATAATGTTTATTTTTCATATATCTATTTGCTTGTTGTAGTTCTCTTTTTCTAAATTGCCACTGGCATCCTTTGCCCATTTTTAATTGAGGCACTGACTTCTTACAGATTTGCAACAGTTGTTAATATGTAAGATTATTACGCACCTGGCACCTGCATATTATACATGTTGTGAATCATTTTCACGGCATGCCGCCACGTGCCCTTTAATTTGCACACAGTACTTTTCACCGTTCTGAAGTTTTAAATTTTAATTAAGTCGATCAATCCTTTCATTTTACTTTTTTCCTGCCCTTTCTGTGTCATTCTCTAACCAGAGAAGTCACAGCAGCAACAAACCAATGCTCGGGACGCCCGAGACTGAGCCGTAGGGAGGCAGCCTGGAGTTGTCTGGACCCTTCCACCCCTGACTACTTCTCCCCGGCCTCCCCTGCAGTGAGATGTGGTTTGTGATTAAATGATAGCCAGTGGGATGAGAGCGGTTATGTGCAACTCCCTGGTTGTGCTCTTTAAAGGGAAATGCCTTCCCCTGGATTTTCACTCCCTCCTTGGGTGGGAGTGAAGAAATTGTGGTAATCTTGTAGATGAGCAAGATACCTGGGGATGACAGCACAAGCCAGAAGGACCCTGTGTCACTGACACTGTGATAAGTCCATACCTCCTAGACTGCTTATAACTGGACTCTTTCATGAGCAAGAAATAAACTTCTCTCCTGTGAGAGCCACTGTTTTTGGGGGGCTTTATCATGGATTCAAACCTGTATCCTAACTTAAAGAGTAACGTATGATTCCATTCTACACACCACACACACATCCCAGCACGCACACACACACCAGCATAAAAGAAGATAAAGAAAATTATTAATGTTAATTAATTCAGGGAATGGGATTGCAGGAGTTTGGGAGGAAATAATGAACATTTCTTTTTTTTTTTTTTTTAATGTTTATTTTTGAGACAGAGAGAGACAGAGCATGGACGGGGGAGGGGCAGAGAGAGAGGGAGACACAGAATCGGAAGCAGGCTCCAGGCTCTGAGCCATCAGCCCAGAGCCCGACGCGGGGCTCGAACTCACGGACCGCGAGATCGTGTCCTGAGCTGAAGTCGGACGCTTAACCGACTGAGCCACCCAGGCGCCCCTGAACATTTCTTTTAATATTGACTTTAGTTTTTTAGTCCAGGTAGCTCTTACTCATGCAGTCATATTATCCAACATGGTGAAACACTTTTTTTTTTTTTACTAGCCCCTTCACTTAAAGTCACAGCCCTAGACTTTATGGGTGGAAGAAAAGTGTACTGGAGGCAACAGAACAAGCATCACAACTGGTGGAAGAGTGTAATTTTAACAACACTGGCTGTGTCGTCCACGGTGAGTGTGTACTTTATAACTACCATCAACCAGCATTCAATGGCATCAGTATATTTCTTTTCAGATAAACATTTTTATCTTTTTTTAAAGGTTGCCAGAAAATTATTGCAGGACTCTCTAGTGGATTGTGAGCTATAATATATAATGCGTATCTCAATATGTTTTTCCCATAAAAGGAAAAATATTTAGAATAATTTCAATACACCTAAGGCAAAAGTTCTTCTGTTTTTTTTTAAAAAGCCCTTGTAAATTTAAATATTCATTCACCTGTGCCTCTAAATATCCAAATAAGTTATGTTTTTAACATATACTGATATATGTCCCTTTCACTCATAGAAAAAGATCCAGAAGGATGCACAACACATTGACAATAATGGTTATTTTCCAGAAAGGGTATTGGGTTAGCTTGGGGGAAAGGGAAGGCTGGAGGAAAACTCTGGCTTTTTATATTAATCAGGTGTGTATAGTTTGTATCTTTACAATGAGACTAAATTCATATATTGAATTCGTAAATTTTAAAAAAGCAACATTCAGGGGCCCCTGGGTGGCTCGGTCAGTTAAGCATCTGACTTTGGCTCAGGTCATGATCTCACGGCTTGGGAGTTTGAGCCCCACATCGGGCTCTGTGTTGACAGCTGGGAGCCTGGAGCCTGCTTTGAATTGGGTCTCTCTCTCTCTCTCTCTCTGCCCTTCCCCCACTCGCACTCTGTCTCTGTCTTCCAAAAATAAGTAAACATTAAAAAAAATTTTAATACATAAAAATAAAAATAAATAAAAAACAATGTGCACAGTTTAAATAAACAGTAGGAACATAAACTAAAAATATTTTTAAGTGGAAAATCTATAGCCTGTGATTTTTCAGGAATGTGTTGCAGCTGATAAGACTGGACATGTTAGATAAGATGATTCCTGCTACACATAACAGAAAACCCCAACTCTTACGGACTCGAGCTGTCATGCAAATCTTTTTCTCCTATAACAAGGAAGGTCGTGTAGGCTCCAAGGTTGATTATTTCCCTGGCTTCGCGCAATCATCAAGGTCTAGGGCCTCTCTGTCTTTTCGATTTGTCATCTTCTGCAGGCTGACTGTTTGCCCTTGTTCTGATTCCCCTCACAGATGACCGCAACAATTCCTGCTGTCATATCTAGACATTACAACATGCAGAGAAAGAAAAGGGCCTCTCTTCCGGAGTCTTCTTAGGACAGAAATATCTTTCCCAGAACTCTTCCTCCGGCCTATTGGCCAGAACTGAGTCACAAGCCCATTCCTGAACCAACCTTGGCAAGAAGAGGGGTACGGTCACTTTGGACTTAGACTAATTGTCAATCATGAGCAATAAACATATAGGAACTGAGCAAAACAATGAGACTTTCCAAACATTATCTCTTCAAAGAGATACGCATAAATCAGAAAACTCAATATTGTTAAATTGTCAGTTCTCTCCAAACTGATCTAGACATTCAATGCAAAACCCCAGGAGGCTTTAGGAAAAAAAAAAAAAAAAAGAAATTAACAAGCTGATTCTAAAATTTGTACATAAAAACAAAGGACCTAGAATACATAAAACAACTTGGATAAAGAAGAACAAAGTTGGAGGAATAACACAACCGAATTTTAAGATTTACCATAAGAGCTACAATAACTAAGACACTATGATATTGGTTATGGAGAGACCTGTACCAATGATAGTGTCTAGAAAAAGATGTCATGGTAAATCAACAGTCAATGGAGAATATTTTCAACAAATAGTGCTAAAACAATTACATTTATTTTTTCATTTATATTTATATATTTTTAAAGATGAACCTGATGTGTACTTTGAATCATATACAAAATTCAACTTGAATGGATCATAGACCCGAATGTAAAACCAACAACTATACAGCCTTTAGGGAAGAAAAACAAAATAGGAGGAAAATCTTTACAACCTCAGGTCAGGCAAATATTGATTATATAAGACACAAAAAGCTCAAACAGTCAAAAAGTGTATAATTTTTTCCATATTCAAAAAGTGTATTCAATTTTGTCCATATTATATAGGACACAAAAAGCTCAAACCGTCAAATAAGAAGTGTATAATTTTTTCCCACTTTTGGATTCATAACTTAATAATGAAAAGACAGATAACACAGTTTTTTAAAGAGCCCAGTATTTGAATAGACATGTCTCCAAAGAAGACATACAAACTGCCAAGAAGACATGAAAAGATGCTTATCATCACTAGGCATTAGGGAAAGATAGATTGAAGCCACAATG
Source organism: Panthera pardus (assembly GCF_024362965.1). Taxonomy (NCBI): domain Eukaryota; kingdom Metazoa; phylum Chordata; class Mammalia; order Carnivora; family Felidae; genus Panthera; species Panthera pardus. Next base: position 9,271,148 of record NW_026526655.1, read on the forward strand.
AAATACCACTTCATACCCACTAGGAGAGCTAAAATCAAAAGGAAAGACAAAAACCAGTGCTGGAGATGATGTGGAGAAACTGGAACCCTCGTACACTGTCGGTGGGAATGTAAATGAAGCAGCTACTTTGGAAAACAATTGGCAATGTCTCAAAAGGCAAACATAGAATTACCATATGTCCCACCAATTTCATACCAGCTAGATAACCCTCAAAATGAAAACGTACATCCACACTAAAACATGTACACAAATGTTCAGAACAACGTTGTGCATAATAGCCAAAAAGTGAAAACAACCCAAGTGTCCATCAACTGATATGTAGATAAACAAAGTGGGGTTTACCCATAGAGTGGAATATTATTCGACCATGAAAAAGGAGTGATATGTGCTCCAACAGGCATGAATCTCGAATACATTATGTTAAGTAAAAGAAACAAGAAACAAACAAAAAACCCCGCATATTATATGATTCCATTTACATGAAATGTCCAGAACAGGCAAATCTATAGAGACATAAATTAGATGAGTGGCTACCAGGGTCTAGGGGGAGGAGAGAACGGGATGTAACTGCTAATGGTTATGGAGTTTCTTTGCAGGGAGAAGAAAATGATCTGGAATTGGACAGTGTTAGTGGTTGCACAACTTTGGAAAACAGTTTGGCAGTTTCTTCAAAAGTTTCTACGGTTACCATGTGACCCAGCCTTTCTACTCCTATGTATTTACCCAAGAGAAATGACTACATACGTTCATACAAAAACCTGTGCACAAATGTTCATAGCATAATTATGCATAATAGCCAAAAAATAGAAACAATCCAAATGCCCATTAACTGGTGAACAAACAAATCTTGGTATGTTGATACCGAGAATACTATTCAGCAATAGAAAGGAATGGTTAAGCTATACTCACACACACTGACACACACAATATGGGTAAACCCCAGAAGAAACAAAACCCAAAAAGATACCAAATGCATAATTCCATTTACACCATATTCTGGAAAAGCCGAAACTGTAGAGACAGAAATCAGATCGATGGTTGCCAAGAGTTAGGGATGGAGAAAGGGATGACTACAGAGAGGCAGAAGGGAAGTTTTTTGTTTTGATGGAATTGTTCTAAGTCTTGAATGATACAACGGCAAACATTTGTTAAAACTCAAAGAACTGTGGGGCGCCTGGGTGGCTCAGTTGGTTGAGCGGCCAACTTCGGCTCAGGTCATGATCTCACGGTCCGTGAGTTCGAGCCCCGCGTCGGGCTCTGTGCTGACAGCTCAGAGCCTGGAGCCTGTTTCAGATTCTGTGTCTCCCTCTCTCTGACCCTCCCCCGTTCATGCTCTGTTTCTCTCTGTCTCAAAAATAAATAAACGTTAAAAAAAAAAAAAAGAGAATAAATAAAAAAAAAAAAACTCAAAGAACTGTAGGATTCAAAGGGTGATTTTTTTTTTGCTGTATGTAAATTATACCCCAATAAATCAATTAAAAAAAGTAAACTACATTACCTTCATCCACCTCCTCTCTCCAAAACAAAAACAAAAACAAAAGACTATATTGAAACTTGAATAGACAAGTTTAAATTTAAATTTAAATTTAAATTTAAATTTATTTAAATGTCAGAGATTCTTGTAAAGAGGAAGAAAAGCCAAGTGCATTTACTTCCTCAAAAGCATGCATCCTCCATTTTCCAAAACACAGTTAAACACCTGTGAATACCCACACGTCGCCAGCTTTGTAAAAACTTTTAGCAATCGACTACTTACTTTTCTGAGAAAGAAATCAGCTTGGCCAAGACTGTCTGTCCCTATTCCTCCAACCTGGTCACACTTGTTTTCAGCTGGCAGCCGGCTGCTGGTTAGGAGGATGTTTCGTTTCGAGCGTTTTCACTTCCTCCAGAAGGAGGTTACTGTGGGCAACAGTGGATAAAATTGAGAGTGATAAAATTGGATCCAATCTGCTCACATGAGAGGTGTGGCGGGTAGAACCCATGCTCTGCCCACGTCCCCTCGGATCTCTTTTCCATTTCCCCTAGTTGTATGCTTTCCCTCCCAGAAGCCAGCATCCGCTTCTCTCTGTTGGAGGACCACCCTCAGGCCGCCCAGATCCACCCCCCTGCTGCGTTTGGTAAACCAGTAATCCTGGGAAGAATTCACCCTCATGGCAGCAGTCCCTAACTAGTGACTTTGGCGGATAGTCTATCTAAGCTCCTTTGTACCCGATGAAGACAAGTCCAAGGTATATTTTACACCACTGCTTCTCATACTTTTACGCTGGTATGAAGTGGCTGGGAATTGAGTTCAAATGTAGGTTCTGAGAGGCGCCTGGGTGGCTCAGTCGGTTAAGCATCTGACTTCAACTCAGATCATGATCTCATGGTTCACGAGTTCGAGCCCCGCATCAGGCTCTGTGCTGACAGCTCGGAGCCTGGAGCCTGCTTCGGATTCTGTGTCTCCCTCTCTCTCTGCCCCTCTCCCGCTCACACTCTGTCTCGCTCTCTGTCCCTCAAAACTAAGTATTAAAATTTTTTTTAAAAAAAGATTCTCTCTCTCTCTCTCTCCCTCTACCACTCGTGTGCACCCTCTCTGTCTCAAAACAAAACACAAAAACAAACAAACAAAATAAATGTAGGTTCTGATGCAGGAGGTCTTTGAGGCTCCAGTTCCAACAAGCTCCCGGGTGATGAACAGCTTCCACCCACAGATCACTTTAAGCAGCGAGGGTCTCCTGTCAGAGCTCCCTATAGAATCTAGCCAAAACCAATAGGCATCTACACTTTTTTTGGTGTATGACAGCAAGAGGAAATACCCCAGGGACAAAATGTGGATAAGATGGGTAAGACGTGGATCCAGAGGCAGGTTATTGAAGGGCTCCTCTCCAGAATTTCCAGAAGCACACCAGGATGTAGGACTTCAGCTGACATGCCTGTAATAGACGTGTGTTTGTGGGCTGAAAGGCAGAAGAAATTTCTGCCCACCTGACCACTCAGAGGCAGCGAGCCGTGTCCTGTCTTTGACATGGAGAAGGGGCCATGCGCAAGGGAAATCGGGAGCCATGAGCACACACGGTGAGGTTGTGAAGGATACAGCCGCGCCTGACAGCAGGGGAGCCGAGGTGGGTTTTAGACCATTTCAAGAGTGTTTTAAAAAGGGAAAAAAATGATTGTTGGCATTAAGACTAGTGCGCTTTTTAGCTCTGTCGAAAGATTGCTCTGTTAGACCATGTCACAGAGCATATAAGGGCTGTTCATCAATCTAGTCCATATGACAGCTCAGGAAGCAATTACCTGATAAAGTATCCAGGTTATGAGGCTGGAAAATGTCCTCTCCTCTGGGCTCCCACAACACTCTTTAAAACCACTGCTGGAAAACTCACTTCTCCCTTTCATTGTCATTCGATAAATATTCACTGGGTGCCAATACGTTTCCCGCAGTATTTTAGGCACTGGGGATCCAAGGATAATCAACACAGAAAAGTGTTCACAGAATTTATATGACAAGTGGGAAATATAAATAATGAACACGGCAACAAACACATACGAAATGTACCAAATAACTACCACGGAGATAATTAAAAAGAGGTGGAGTCATAGCAAGGGACTTGGAAGCTACTTTAGAATGAATGGTGAGGGAGGATGTCTTACTCCTTTCAGGCTGATATAAAGAAATGCTCCCTCTATCCCCGCCCCTCCTCTGCTTATGCTCTGTCTCTGTCTCTCTCTCTCTCTCTCAAAAATAAATAAATATTTTAAAAAGGAGGGGACACCTGGGTGGCTCAGTTGGTTAAGTGCACGACTTCAGCTCAGGTCATGATCTCGCAGCTGGTGAGTTTTAGCTGAAACTCAGAGCCTGGAGCCTGCATCAGATTCTGGGTCTCCCTCTCTCTCTCTCTCTGCCCCTCGTGCTCATGCTCTGTCTCTCTCTGTCCCCCAAAAACAAAAAAATGTAAAACAATTTTTTTTTATTATTTATTTTTATTTATTCATTCATGTCTTTGTTCATCACAAATAGGAACTGATCTTCTCATGGTTCTGGAGGCCAGAAGTAGGCCGTCAGTAGCGTTGGGCCAAGGCTCAGCTGTGTCTCCCAGCTTCTGATGGCGGCTGGCATTCCTCGGCTCATGGCTGCGTCACTGGTGACCTCTCTGCCTCTGTCTTCATATCGCCTTCTCGTCTCCGTGTGCCAAAGCTCCCTCTGCCGCTGTCTTATTATAAGGACACCTGGCACTGGATTTAGGGCCCACCCTGATGATCGAGGATAACCTCTCCTCTCAGGTCTCTTCACCTAATCATATCCGCAAAGACCCCTTTCCAAATAAGGTAATGCTTACAGATTTCCAAGAATAGGACCTGATGTCTTTGGGATATCTTATTCAGCTCGCCCCATGGGCCCAGAGGACCATCGACAGCCTGTGCCCACGTCCAGGCAAGACGTCTATGTACTGGACCAGAGTGGTGGTAGGGAAGAAAGGGCAGTAGACAGATTCAAGGTCATTGCTAATAGATTTAATGGTGGGGTTGGAGGGCAATGGGAGGTGTAGGAGGAGGGCAAGTAATCAAAGAACCTCCTGGAGACTGTCTAGTACCCCACTAATCTCCACTAATCGGGTTGTCAACCCCTTGAGAGCCCAAAGCCTTTCATTATATCATCACCCCTGGGACCCAGCCTAGGGCTCTTCTTATAGGCATCTACACAATTTTTTAACAGAACTGAAAAGACACATGGGGGTCAGAGCATCACTTAGCCTCTTTGCCAGAGCATAGCCATGTGCAGAAATGCCAGAAAAGCTCTGTTTGGGGTTGTTCTTTGAATGCTCACTACCGAGTCTGAACTTCTCAACAGAACCTTGTTCTTAACTCAGGGGTCCTGCTTCCCCTCTGTCTGACCTGGGTGACTACAGTAAGGAGTCTGGAGAAATCTCTGAAAAAGATATTTTACAAACAAAGCAAAAGCATTTTTTTAAGTTTATATGTTTATTTTGAGAGGGGGAGAGAGAGAGGGCACGCACATGGAAGAGGGAGAGGGTGAGAGAGGGAGAGAGAGGGAGAGAGAGAATCCCAAGCAGGCTCCATGCTGTTAGCACAGAGCCCAATGCGGGGTTTGAACTCACGAACTGTGAGATCATGACCTGAGCGGAAATCAAGAGTCGTGTGCTTAACCCACTGAGCCACCCAGGCACCCCATGCAAAAGCAATTTATGTTTGTTTGTTTACTTTCTCTTTTAAACGGTCTTCAGTACTGTTATGTTTAAATTCATCTGGTTTTACTGATTGCTTTAAGACCAACAGCTGACAGGCTGTGAAAAGCACTGATAAGCATATGATTTCCTGATAACTTTATCTTTAGTATAAATATAACTAGGGGCCCTCATCCATTTTTATACCTTAAACAAAGAATCTAAGACCAAAAAAAGAAAAAAAAAGTCTTTGAAGCCAGTACAAACAATGCTCAGCCACAGCCACATTCTGTGAAATACAGATGTCAGATACATTCTACCAATGAAATTAACTTTCAAAAGACTGCCAATTATTAGACTTTATCTTATCAACTAGTATTGTTTGCTTTCCTTGGCTCTTCTTAAAATAACCCTGAAGAAAGAAATGAGTATCTATTTCCACTTATTTACTCATTGCAAAGACGGATACCAAAGAGATTTGCTGCATTCAAAACAAGTCTCCCTCCCGGGTTCTCTCTAGCTGGGACATCAGATCTTCCTTGCCAGCCGCACACAGGTCCGTCTTCCGGTGGCTCTGCAAAGCCTGGAGGGACACAGAGCCTCAGAGGGATGTTCCTGCCTTTCCCAGCCTCAGGCAAAATTTGGCATGCCTACCAAGTGCCAGTCCCCTAAAATAGCCCCACCCAACCACAGAAGAGCGTGAAGGGAATGAGATCACCCCTGCTGGAGATACACCCGCTGCAGATTTCATACACATCAACAATCCTGTTCCTTCTATCTGTTCCTACCCCTCCCTGATTCTTCCTGGTCCTGGCTCTTATCTCACCACTGCTACTCGCCCTGGCTCTTACTGGCTCTCAAGATCCGTTGTGGACACCAGCTTGACCCCAGGAGTACTCCTGAGACCCAATTCAGGGTTTCCCTCTCCAACACTGGGATCTGAGGCTTCAGGTTAGAGATATCCGGGTTTTCCTTTGGATCTCGGGGTGGCTTCCTCCCTGGAACAGGGGATGGGAACCGCAGAGAACAGGAATTAGGCGCGAGTCATTCAGCAAACACTGAAGTCTACCACTTGCCTGATCACGTCTGATGCACTGGGGATTCAGTGGTGAACCAGCCATGATCTCTGCCTTGGAAGAGTTTACCGTTCAGTAGGGGAATGAGTGGAGACGGATGCATGACTCACTCTGAGAACAGATGATAGGCACCCAATTCAGAATCGGTAGGGGAGGAAATACGGGACTCGGGGATGCGATTGCTAGATGCAGTAAATAGTAATACAGGATGCTCTGTCAAATTTGAATTTCAGTTAAAAAACAAAATAATTGTTTGGGGTAAGCATATCCCATGAAATATTGGGGCCATACTTCCATAAAAAAGTATTCATTGTTTATCTGAAATTCAAATGTAACTGGGCATCCTGTGTTTTTATTTCCGCCTCCAAAAGCTGATTTGACTCAGCCTACAAGACCGAATCCCCAGATTTTCAAGAGTAGACCCTGCAAGTGGGCAGAAAAGAGGTGAATACCTATGTCATGAGGTTTGAAAGAAAGCTTTTTTTTTTTAAGTTTATTTATATTTATCTTTAGAGAGAGAGAGAGAGGGCAGGAAAGGGGCAGGGAGAAAGGGAGAGAGAATCCCAAGAGAATCCCACTTGGGCCTTGAACTCACCAACCATGAGATCATGACCTGAGCTGAAATCAAGATTCAGACGCTTGGGGTGCCTGGGTGGCTCAGTCGGTTGAGCATCTGACTTTGGCTCAGGTCATGATCTCACAGTTCCAGAGTCCGAATCCCACACTGGGCTCGCTGTCGTTAGCATGGAGCCCTGCTTCGGATCCTCTGTCCCCTTCTCTTTGCTCCTCCTCCGCTTATGCTGTTTCTCCCTCTCTGTCAAAAATAAATAAATATTTTGAAAAAGAGTCAGATGCTTAACCCACTGAGCCCCTGGTGCCCCTGAAAGACAGTTGCTTCCAAAGCCCTCTTTTTTTTTTTTTCCTCATTTCCACCTATTTGTAAAGGTGTTTGTAATTCTACCAACAGAAATTAGCTCTTTGGGGTTATCGGAGTTTTTAGTTTTCCGGTAAAGTAGTAGAAAGAAGACAACCAAGAAAGTTAATGCAGCTGAACATAAGAAGGAACCAGAAGAACTGGTGAGTATTAGGAAGTGAGCTGTTAAGGTGCTCAAGTACTGGTCAAACGAAAGGAAGGTAGGCAGGGTTAGGTTGGATCAGATGTTGCTTGGTTTGTAAAGGAGTAAATGGTAAATACGTTTGGCTTTGTGGGCCATGTGGTCTCTGTCACAACTGCTCAACAATGCCAGTGTTGCCATTTTGTAGCACAAAATAATGTAGAAATACACGGGCATTGTATTCCAATAAAACTTAATTTTCCAAAAATGGGCATCAAGGTAGTTTGGGTCCAATTGGCTGACCCCTAGCTTAGATAATCTCCACCATCTTGTCCAAGCCTCAGAGTCTCTGATAAGTTAAAACTTTCAAAATGCCAACACCCCCCAGTGGTGGTCCCTTAACAATTTGAAATTGAGTCTGGAATGAGTTTTCAATTGAGGCTCGTGAGAAGGGACATGGGCGGGCCCCAGGATGGTCAGGAAGAGGTCAGTGTACAGAGGAGGGGAAGGGGTGGAGGAGAAGTGGTCCTGTTGACCTTCAGAGTGTAGAGGACCCAAAATCAGAGAGGGTCCCTACATGGCCAGCTTCTGTTGGAGCCCATCTTCCTACCGCCCCCACCCCCACCAGCAGATGGAGATCAGGAACGAGGGGGAGTGTTGCTTGCTTCAACCATCCACGTGTTCAAATGAATGACATGAATACATGTTCATAGCAAGAGTGGAGGAAAGGCCATTTTATCATCTTAGTGGTGAGCAGGTTAAAAGCCAATGCCTGCCCGTCCACAGCAGAGGCCTCTGTTCAACGAGGAGATCCTGCTCTCAAAAAGGCATGGAGGGGGCGCCTGGGTGGCGCAGTCGGTTAAGTGCCTGACTTCAGCCAGGTCACGATCTCGCGGTCCAGTGAGTTCGAGCCCCGCGTCAGGCTCTGGGCTGATGGCTCGGAGCCTGGAGCCTGTTTCCGATTCTGTGTCTCCCTCTCTCTCTGCCCCTCCCCCGTTCATGCTCTGTCTCTCTCTGTCCCAAAAATAAATAAAAAACGTTGAAAAAAAAAAATTAAAAAGGCATGGAGGAGTCAGACAAGCCCTCAAGGGGTTAATAACAAGGAAAACAATTAAGAGAATTTTAGCATTTTTTCCTTGGCCTTTTTAAAATGCATTCCATCTACTACCTTCATTTTAGGTCATTCTAAAATCATCCAAGACTTGAGAGAGAATTTTGTTCCCAAATGCCCCAAATACTAGGAAGCTCTCCTTGAGTCATGTTGGCCCGTTTTCCTGCTGCCAGTTCAAGCGCCACCACCCTGTAAACTCTGCCACCCATCACCAAGGCTCTGTCACACTGCCACCACCCCCGAAAAAGCTTCAGTCCTCACTCAGACCCTGAGAATTCGGTTCCAGTGCCCTCTCCCATGGGTTAACTCCTTGGGTGGCTTTATTCTTCCACTCACTCGGGCACTCTGGGACCTCTGGATCTCCAGATGGGAGAACCACATGGCACCTTCTCCTTCAGCTGCTCTGTGGCTCTGCAGGACGAGGGCTCCGCTTGGTCCTCCAGAAAAGAGAGGGCACAGAGGAGATCTGTCTGGGCTTAGTTATTACAGCGTTCCTTTTTGTCTTTCCTCTGCTGTTTTTCTTCACTTATGGAAATGGGAGACTGAAGCAGGCGAGCATCTGGGCTTTTGTGGGTGAAGCGGGTCAGCATGGCGGTCGTGGGTGTCTCCTACATGCTATCTAGCCCAGCATGCAGACTTTATCAGATCATTTACACATAACAGACACTCAGAAATTTTGGATTTGTAGCAAATGGTTTAACTCGATACCTTTAAATGTCTACATGCATACATAATAAAGAATAATAGCTAAGCTGTGCAGCATTCTTAGGTATCAAAACATTTCATATCTGTAAAGCAAGTGTACCCACCAATCAGAATGGACAAGGAAGTGTTTATTTTCCTATTTACCAACCATGATAGAAATGTGTCAACATTTTTTTTGTTTCTTTTTTTTTTTCACGTTTGTTTATTATCAAGAGACAGAAAGAGAGCATGAGCATGGGAGGGGCAGAGAGAGGGAGACACAGAATCTGAAGCAGGCTCCAGGCTCTGAACTGTCAGCACAGAGCCCGATGCGGGGCTCAAACTCACAAACCGCGAGATCATGGTCTGAGCCAAAGTCGGACTCTTAACAGACTGAGCCACCCAGGCGCCCCATCGTTTTTTTAAATTACAATATAGTTAATATGCAGTGTTATATTAGTTTCAGGTGTGCAAAATAGTGGTTCAACAATTTTCTGCATTACTCAGTGTTCATCAAGATAAATGTACTCTTAATCCCCTTCACCTATTTCACCCCTGCCCCTGCCCACCTCCCCTCTGGTAACCATCTATTTGTTCTCCATAGTTAAGAATCTGTTTCCGGGGAGCGCGTGGATGGCTCAGTCGGTTAAGTGTCCAATGTCAGCTCAGGTCATGATTTCGCAGTTTGCGAGTTGGGGTCCCACCAGGTTCCACACTGACAGCAGAGAGCCCGACATGGGGCTCAAATTCATGAACCGTGAGATCGTGAGCCAGACACTTAACCAACTGAGTCACCGAGGCTCTTATAGGCAGCATATAGATGAGTCTTGTTTTTTTATGCCCTATGTCTTCTGATTGAAGTGTTTAGTCCATCCACATTCAAAGTAATTATTGATAAGTATGAACTTATTGCCATTTTGTTACTCGTTTTATGGTTATTTTTGTGGTTCTTCTTTGTTCTTCTCTTGCTCTCTTCTCTCAGTTTGCTGGCTTTCTCTAGTGATACACTTGGATTCCTTTCTCTTCTTTTCATATCTGTTACTGGTTTTTGATTTGTGGTTACCGTTAGGTTTGCATATAACATCTCATGCATATAGCAGTCTATATTAAGTTGATAGGCACTTAAGTTTGAATCAATTCTTTATTCCTGTCCCCCTACCCCCATGTTTTAGGTATATGGTATCATACTTTACCTCCTTTGTGAATGTATTTTGTGAATCCATTGATTGGTTTTTATAGATATACTTCATTGTACTGCTTTTTTGCTTCCTATTTTTCTTACTCCTGTTTATGGTCTCTCCTTTTCACTCAAAGAGTCTACTTTAACATTTCTTGCAGAGCTGTTCTAGTGGCCATGGATTCCTTTCACTTTTGTTTGTCTAGGAAACTCTTTATCTCTCCTTCTATTCTGAATGATAGCCTTGCTGGATAGAGTATTCTTGGCTGTGGATTTTTTTCTCTCAGCACTTTGAATCATACCGCTCCCTTCTGGCTTGTACAGTTTCTGCCGAAAAATCAGCTGATAGCCTTGTGGGGTTTCCCTTTATGTAACCATTTCTTTTTCTTTCGAGGCTTTTAAAATTCTCTCTTTATCACTACTATTTTACCATTGTAGTTACTATGTATCTTAGTGTTGACCTCCTTGGGTTCCTTTTTTTTTAGTGGCACACCATGCCTCCTAAATCTGGATTTCTGTTTCCTTCCCTAGATTCAAGAAGTGTTCGACTACCATTTCTTTAAATACATTTTCTGCCACCGTTTCTAGCTCTTCTCCTTCTAGAATCCCCGTAATGTGAATGTTATCATGTTTGATGGTGTCTCTGAGTTCTGTAAAATCTATTTTCAGTTTGTATTATTTTTTTTCTCATGCCTGTTCAGCTTGATTGCTTCCTATTACTCTGTTCTTCAGGCCACTGGTCCATTCTTCTGCTTCCTCTAGTCTATTCTTTATCCCATCTTATACATTGTTAATATAAGTTATTGAGTTCTTCATCTCTGATCGGTCCTTTTTAATGTTTCCTGTCTCTTTGTTAAGGGTCTCACGGAGGCCTTCCACTCTCTTCTCAAGTCCAGGGAGTATCTTTAGGACCATTACTTTAAATTCTCTATCAGGCATATTACATATCTCCTTTTTGTTTAACTCTCTTGCTGTGATTTTTGTCCTGTCCTTTCATTTGGGACATATTCCTCCGTCTCTTCATTTTATCTAACTCTCTGTGTCTATTTCTATATGTTTGGAAAGTCAGCTATATTTCCTGCTCTTGAAAGTAGCGACCTTCAAAAAAAAGAAAAGAAAAGAAAAGAAAAGAAAGTAGTGGCCTTATGAGGAAGAGGTCCTGTGGTACCCTCTGATCGTTTCTGTTCACCAGGACTTGCACTTCAGGAGTGTCTCCTATGTGTGTTTCATGCACCCTGCCGCTGTGGCCGAACTACTTTTGCCTTTAGCCTATTCATCTGCACTGGCTCTCATTGCCTGTTGTAGGCAAACTTTGGTCCCTGTGTTGTTAGTGGCCAGTCTGGGGCCACCTGGGGCTTCAGTTGAGTCAGACCAGGTGTTTACCAGAGATACGGTATCACTGAACTGCAATGCACTTTCCTGGTGTTGTACCTTGAAAACCTTTCACTGACTGGCAGTCACACCAGATGTCTGCCCCCAGTCCACTGCTGCAGTCAGACTGGTGTGTGTGTGTGTGTGTGTGTGTGTGTGTGTGTGTGGTTATCTTCCCCTTTCCCCAGGGTAGGAGTCACTTTGGGGTGATGCTGGCCCCTGTTGGGACTGTTTGCACACTGCCAGGCTTACGGCACTGCTTTGGATGAGCTCCAGCCAATGGCTTATTAGAAGGGGGCAGGGACTCTGGAGCCAGACCACCTTGATCCAAATCCCAGATGTGTGAATGTAGCAAGTTCCTTAACCTGTCTTTGCCTCTGTCTACTCACCTATAAAGAAGAAAATAGTAGCATTTTCCTTTTGGAGTAGAGTAAAATAGTACATAAAGATCTGGGAACAGTGCCAGGCTCACTGCAGGCACTGTGATTATTCTTATTAAACAGCACACACCAATGGCAGGCCAGTTGAGTGGTACCACCTACGAACTACCACTGCTGTGTGACCTACTTAATTCAGGATCGAACCAACCCCTCCAATTCCAACTCCAAAACCCACTTCTTAAAACTCAATTAACTGAACAGGTGTAGATTTGGACTTCCTTCCTCTACTCCTTTGTTAGAAAGCTGATTAGAAGTGCCGTGTTCGTGGGCAGATTCAAGTGTGACAAAGGAGATGTGTTTCACTGGTTACTATTGGGTTCAAAGCCAACTTCTTCATTAGGTACCACCAAAACATCATTATTTGCAAATCATTTTTTCCTGAGATCATTCAGTTTCTCCAGGGAAGGAGCTCCCAGGCTCCTCTTTGGGGAATATAAGCCAGACTCCTTGTGTCTGGAAGAGCCAGTCAGGTGAGAGGTGCTGAGGGTCTCAGCATTCACCAAGCAGACTTCACTCAATCCTCCAGCTCTCTGTCTGGATCCACGGCCCCACCTTCTGCCCTGCCTGATATCTGAGTCTGCACCCTGTCTAGTTCAGTATCTCCAGAAAAGAAACCCCCTATGGGTTTGGAGGATGGGTAATCGCTTGACGAATTGCTCTGATGCCCCTGGTCTGGAGTGTGGCTTGACTGGAAGGACTCCCCGGGTGATTCTAATGCTCAGCCAAAGTTAGGAACCACTGCCTTAAAGTATTTGCCTACCATCTTGCTGAACAATTATTTACTTACAATATTCTTTAAATAAAATCAGATTTTAGCTTAAGTTTTATTTTAAAAGGAGATGTCATTTCATTAGTGGAAACGGAAAGCAAGTCTACCCCTTGTCAAGGCAAGCCTTGACCTTATAAAAGAACAAAACAACCCTCTCCTCACTCCCTTCAGCCTCCTTAGTTTTACTTTGTAACACTTGTCACCACCTGAAATATTTCATGTTTCATTCTGTCTTGGAATGCATCCACCATGGGTGCATGGGCTCCATCAGCTTTGTCCCATGTGGTAGTCTCACCTGTCACGTGGTAAATTCTCAATAACTACTGTCAAATACATGAGCAAGTAAAGGAATCCACAAATAAATAGAGGAACATAAAACAATGTTATTAAATTCTAACCAGATAGGGCTACTTGTTGGATGCCTCTAAGCTTGAAGCCCGATTTCTCCTTTAATAAATTAGAGAGGTGCTAAAGACTTTTCCACTCCTAACAGACTTTCTCACTGACTATTCAAAAGACTAAAAAAGAATTAGACATACGTGTGTTTATTGCTGATCTCACTCTCTGGGAGATAGTGCCCCAAATCGTGCTGACACGGTCCTAATACCCAAGAAGTACACCCTCCTACTTTTGCAAGCAACACAATATCTAGGAATGACACCTCTCTCACTCCTCTCAAGTGTATACAGATTGAGGGGAGCCAAACCATTTTCCATCCTTCCCATTGGCAAACATCTCTCCATTAAGATTTAAAACCACATTCACTCGGTCCACTCACCCCAACGTAGAAGTCACCAAGTGTTGGTTCAAGGTTTAGCCATCCATGCATGGCAAGGTTTTGAAAGGTAGCTCTCTTGCCCTTATCTGGCCACATCGGTCCCTTCAGAGTTATCCACACGAGGAATTGGGAACCAACATATGGCTTGGGTAGGTAGGCATTTTTATTTAACACCCCTCCTTCATATACCACCTGATTAGCTCATCTTATGGGGGAAGACAGGACCATGGTAAAGCACTTAAAGATCTCTGGGGAATATTCTTCTCTACAAATGTCCCACTCCCCTTGGACAAGCTGCCCTCCCAGTGCCTGGTAGCAGGGATCCTCTACTGAGGCAGATGAGTCGATCCACTCCATTTTGTTCCAGGCACCCCAGGTAGGTTCACCTTCCATAGTCCAAATGCACTGAACTGAACTAAAAGAGGCATGGAAAGAGATAGAGAGGGCAGGAGGAACCAAGAGGAATGGAGAAATGTTAAGTCTGCAAAGAAAACTCACTGTAGCTTTTCTATATTTTCTGAGACTGCATAAGATCCAAAATCAAAGGCTGAGAAACAGGAAAAGTAAAAGCAGTCAGATTAGCCAGTTCCCTACAACATTGTTAATGAAGGCCACAATGGGCACTGTTTGACGCTAAGTGGATTTTGGCACCGGAAAAAATTCAGTTAGCAAATAACTAAAAGTTCAGTTAGCAAAGAACAGGGGACACTCCTGTCCTGCTAAGTGCCAGGCATTGTTCCAAGGACTTCCCATATTTTTAAAATTCTTCTTCACTCCCAGATACTTCAGGGAGCGTTTCCTAAAAACGAGGGCATTCTCTCACATAACCAAAGGACAACTTCCAAAATCAAAAATTTAACAACATCATAACACTATAACCTAATCTCCAGAGGTAAGTCTGATTTAGCTCGACAATTGTGTAGCGCAGTCCAGGATCCCACACTGTATTTACTTGTCATGTCTCTCTCGGCTCCTTTCATCTGGACTGCTCCCGAATCTTTCTCCTTCCTGACACTCCCCTTCTTGAAGAGTACAGGGAAGTTATGCTTTGGAAAAGCCCTAATTCGGGTTTGTCTGATGTTTCCTCATGACGAGACTTAGCTTATGTATTTTCTGTCAAGAGTCTCACGGAAGGGGGGCGCCTGGGTGGCTCAGTCGGTTAAGCGTCCGACTTCGGCTCAGGTCATGATCTCACACTCTGGGAGTTCGAGCCCCGCGTCGGGCTCTGTGCTGACAGCTCGGAGCCTGGAGCCTGCTTCGGATTCTGTGTCTCCCGCCCTCTCTGCCCCTCCCCTGCTCATGCTCTGTCACTCTTTCTTTCAAAAATAAACAAACATTAAAAAATAAAAAAAAAAAAAAAGAGTCTCACAGAAGGAATGCTCCCTCTTTCTCAGTGCCTCACATTGGGAGCCAGATGTCACTTGACTTTATATGCTCTAAATCATTTACACCTCACAACAACCCGAGAAAGACACCACCTTCTTCTCCTCCTCACTCTCCCCTTTCTTCTCCTCCTCCAACTCTTTCTTCATCCTCCTTCTTCCCCTTCCTGTTCTTTCCTTCCCCTTCTTCTTCTTCTTCTTCTTCTTCTTCTTCTTCTTCTTCTTCTTCTTCCCTTTCTGTTCCTTCTCCTTCTCCTTCTTCTTTCCATTTTACAGAAGATGACACTGAGCTATAAATAAGCTAAGTAACCTCATTAAGAGGTTAAAAAAATAAAAGTGAATATTGGGATTTGGATCCAGGCAATAAGGTCCCAGAGTTTATGGATTTTTTTTTTTTGATGTTTATTTATTTATTTTGAGAGAGAAAGAGAGAGACAGAATCCCAAGCAGGCTCCACAATCAGCACAGAACCCAATGTGGGGCTCGATCCCACAAACCGCGAGCTCATGACCTGAGCTGAGGTCAGGAGTCAGACACTTAACCAACTGAGCCACCCAGGCGCCCCTGTAGGGTTTATGCTCTTAACCACTATTTTATGTTGCCTCTCAAAAGTGCCACTATAAGGCCATTTTCTCTCTGAAATGGAATGGATCTAGACGACACCATTTTCACTATGTTAAAATGAAGTCCCCTACTTACATGCGAAGTACGTGCTTTGCACGCATTATCCTACTTAACCTTCACAATAACCCTTTGATGCGGCCCTGTCATCACATCTACTCTAGGGCCAATGACCAGGCCACATAAACACCGAAGGGAAGAACAGGGTCCAGCTCAGGTCTGGCTGACCTCACAACCTAAATACCTAAGCACTGTGTGCTCTTGGCTTCTGGCACACATTTCTGCTGCCTTGCATCCAGGAAGAGGATAGCTCTTTGCTTTTCATAATCACTCGTTACACAGTCCTAGGAGTTTCCTAATGCTGGCCTCTGGCCTTCACAATATATTGAAATCAACTGATCTTCTCTCACAGAGGAGCCTATGTAGGCCCAGCTGGGGGACTGGCCTGCTGAGCAAGGTTACAGAAACCATCTGGGGCTAGAAGATCCACTGGTGTCCCAGAGAGAGAGCACTGGAGGTCCAGTTTGCCATCAAGGTGACGAGGAAAACTGGAAACCTCAGACAGAAGGTCAAGTCAACATGAGCAAGAGTCAGGCAGAAAAGAGAGTGGAGAAAGGCCCAATGGTAGGACAGAACGAAGAGGTCCACAAACACTGCCACAACGGGCTGAAGAGGTGCAGCCTATCCTGACCTCTCGCTAATGGGTTTCCTAGGTTTGTCTGTCCAGCTGGAAGGTACAGGGGTAGAAGCAAAAGAAATCCACTGAAAGTGATCATAAAAAACAGAGTCAAAGGGGGTGCCCGTGGCTCAGTCGGTTAAGCGTCCGAACTCGACGCAAGTCATGATCTCACAGTTCGTGAGTTTGAGCCCTGCGTCGGGCTCTGTGCTGACAGCTCAGAGCCTGGAGCCTGCTTCAGATTCTGTGTCTCCCTCACCCCCTGCCCCTTTCCCGCTCACACTCTATCTCTCAAAAATAAAGGGATGTTAAAAACAACAACAACAACAACAACAGAAAACAGAATTGTAGAACAAAGAGCCATCTTCCTCCTATGTAAAGTAAAAGAACCTGCTACTGATTCTCCCTTAAAAGACACATTGTCCTACAGCAGTTTGTGTCACTTCCTGGAGAACACACTTGTCCCACAAGTAGGGAATGTCAAGTGCTCCCATCCAAACTCTTTTCCTCTTCGGATCACAGCATCCATCTCATCGCTTCACCCGGTTTCATCGGAAACATTTGCTCCTGCAAATAAAGGCTGAGGTCATGACTGACAAGAGAAAATGCTAGGTCTTTCTCATCTGGGTTCCTGGAGTCCCAGATTCAGTCCTATTCATTAGTGACCTTCTCAAAGGAATATGATGTGGAGTTGACTTTTGAGCACAGAGCATGAATGTTTAATGACAATGATCCGTTTTTAAACACTGAGAATATTTTTAAAATAGTAGAAGTTACAAGTATACTCTGCTTTAAGGGAAATAACAAAGTTTAAATCTGAACCTATAAAACAATGAAGTCGGTACGTAAATACATCAGCATATGAGTGTTCTTCTAACCTCAGAAGGATTCATTGGGCATTTCCATTAGTGAACGCCCTGAGAGCATTTAAAATAAGATTTGATCTACAAGCAACTATTCAGGACAACGGATATTGAATAAAAGAAGAAAAACTATAGCTGCAAGAAAAATGTTTAATGATGTGCTTACTAACATCACTGATTTCACAGAAGTCTTTAAAACTCGGGTAATGATATTAACCAACAAAACTATCATACAATGCCCACGAACTGAGCATTACTTCTTTTAAGACACACGCGTGAGAAAGTGTTTAATTTCCAAGTTAGTGGCAGCACTGGCATTTTTAGAGCTTCTACTCTTACGGAATCCCATGCTACTTCATAAGGATATTGATTATTTTTATCAGAAAGGAAAATGCAAGAAAATTGGAAGACTAATGTAAAGACAGAAACATGTTGCTGATTTTGCTACATTTCACTCTGATCTGTTCTTGAACTTGAATTCATGGTAAAGGTAAGCTTGAAACCACCTGGGGCACAGGCCGTGGTGGTGCTTTGGGATCAAGTGTCCGAGGATGTCCTACATCAGGAAGAAAATTCCGCCCTGAGCGCTTGGGATTGTTCTCACGTCCTTGCTTATAACACCCTCTTGGAAAAGCAAATGGCCTTCTGGCTCGTGAACCAGACCTTGAGGCAAACACTGGGCTCTGCCTGTCATATCAGACAGGTATGTGCGGACAGTGAGAGAAAAGGGGGGTGTTGCAGGAAACACAGAGCAAGACACAGGCTGACGAGCTTTAAAATAATTAGGCTTTTAGGGGCGCCTGGGTCGCTCAGTCGGTTAAGCGTCCAACTCTTGGTTTCAGCTCAGGACATGGTCTCACGGTTTTGTGAGTTCAAGCCCCGCGTTGGGCTCTGTGCCGACAGAACGAAGCTTGCTTGGGATTCTCTGTCTCTCTCCCTCTCTCTGCCCCTCCCCCATTCATGCTCTCTCTGTCTCTCTCGGGATAAAGCTAAAAAAAAAATTTGTCTTAATTTAAATCAGTAGGCTTTTCCAATGATATGCATTAGACAAATATATTACTAGGACGTCACAACCATGATTCCATGGATATTGTTGCTGAAGATGAGGTTAAAGAAGGTACTTAAAGAACAGAGTTATTTAATTAATTGTATCTTGGACTTTAGGTACATAGCCCGCCAAATCGTAGACGTTTATACGGAGGCTTTAACTGGGTTCAGTCACGTATACTGTGCAGGTGTTCTCAACACCACCTACTGTCTGAAGGCTGTGTCCTCAGAGCAGCCTCTGGGAGTGGGAAAAGCAAGCAGAACCCACATTTCAAGGACAGGGGAGGGGATGAGGGGTCTCCGAGTGCCCAGGTCCAGCTCACGGATCGACGGGTCGTCTCATCTCCTCGATGACCTCCCCAACTCTCCACCCCTTGTCGTGACCAGCTCTTACAATTCATACGTGCCCCTCTTCTGCAGTGGCACTGAGCGGTCCACCAGGTGGCTGACCTTGGCTCATTTGTCGTCCGCCTGGCTGCAGGAGGCAGATCCCACAGCAACGATACAGCGCGTGTGAGGGAAAACCCAGATCAAGGCAAGGATTCCCAAAATCGGTGACAACCTTTTCGACTAAGAGCCCCAGGGTCCGAACCACTGATGTATCAAGTCTCCTAAGCTTGGCGTTCACTTGAGTCCCCGTGTGATTTAATAAAAATGATACGGTAGCCGACTCATCAGGTACGAACACACAACTTTCTGTCTGGATAATGACACCAGTGCCTCCTTGTAGTAATGGCTAAGGCCATTCTATTTTGGAGGACAGCTTTCTCCTCAGGGACATTTCAGTGTTCAGTAAGGACAGGCTTTGTTGAGTCTTGCCAGGTAAACTTAATAAGGACTTTGGTATAAGCTGTGACATTTTCCAAGCCAGTGAAGGGAACAGAGACACTGTCAAACGATCATACCAGTGAAAGACAGAATATGCCCATCTGCCCTTGAGGAGAGGGAGGTTGGCCGATTGGGAAAGGTGACCTGGCTGCACATACTAGATGTGTTGGCCAGGGGAGACAGCGCACGAGGCGATGCACTGGGGACAGGACGCCCCCTTCTTCCCCTCTCTTGATGGCGGGTGTTCCGTTTTGCACACGGTACATTTTCACAGGTCCGGCTCGCTTCAGGACAATGGGATCCCAAGGGAGATCGAGTACTCCACCCCACCACCACCCAGGGGTGCAACCTCATTCACCGTCCCTAACTCACTGTCCCAGTAGCACATCCCAATGCAAATTTCAGTCGATGACTCCTTTCCAGGTGTGCTGGGCTTGGTGTTCTCAGCGTCAGAGCGGCTCGATCTCGGGGAGAGTCAGGCAACGGCTGTCTGACTTCCCCGCCTCCACCGTGTCGGATGCCTTTCTTGTGTTAGATGCCTCGGCAGAGGTCCCTAGCCTGGCATGTGGGACAATAGGCCCTATTGGTTGGTCATTTGAATGTATTTCAGCCTGGGACAATACTTTAGTCCACTCGGCCAAGGTGGTTTTACCTGGTAACAGTTTCTTCTGCTACTCTAATATTCCATTTGTTCTTTCTACCTCCTCCGCTGTTAGTGGGTTAGGGGGGGAGTTAGAATCTCCATTCAGTGTCACGTTTTATTGCCCAGTCTGCCCACCATGACCCTTAACAGGTGCTCCCTGACTGCCATCTATTCAACGAGGGTACTTGTACAGAGTACTCAGTTTCTCTAGTCCCCTGACAGTGGCAGCTTGGTTTGCATGGCAACAGGGAAAGTTGGAGGCAGGCCAGATGTAGTTGTCCCTACAAACCAAGGCATATTTAGAACGCTCATTCAGAGGGAAGGGACCACCATAATCAATTCGCCAATCCCTCCCTGGCTGGGAACTCCGGCGAGTGGCCCCAGATTCTTCTGGTATTTGCCCTGGGCATTATTCAGAACATACGGAACATGCTGTTCCTGCATTAACCAAGTCACTATCCTTTAAAAGCAATCCAGCATCCTTGGCAAAACGCCATTTTATTTGGGCACTGTGGTGGCCATTCTTTTCTCTGCACCCAATCTGCTGCATCGACTAGGGCTCTGACTCTTGCCAGGTCATCAGCTTCCTAATTGCCCTGAGTGTCAGTGCCTCATGAGCTGGGACATGAAAAACAGCGAGGGCTGCCTTAGGCTCTTACAGATGTACCAAAAGTCTTTCCAGGACTCATGAGTAATCACCAGGCAGACATGCTCTGAGCTCAGCCTACTGGCTGCTGTGAGAGAGGCTTCACCCAGAGGAACACCGCATCCACTGCTCTGCGGGAGGACATTGGGCTTCTGCCTCCTTCCAGAGCTGGAACCAAAATCCTAGGGCCCCCCACCACTTTGTTGTCTCTGCCACAGTGTCTGACCATCCCTCCTGGGGTCACTAACACATCTAACTCTAACTTGAGGGATGCCCAGAGTGTCAATGTGTTTCATCAGGCTTTTTTGCTGTTTCTGTTTGTTTTTGCCTTCTCAAAGGTGGCTTATAGGTCTGATCCCCAGTCCCATATATGTCCTTTCTTTGCCAGGTGGCAGAAGGGACGGAGGCACTGTGCCAGGTGGGGAATGAGAGTTCTCTGACACCCCAAATTCCTACAAAAGCATGTACCTCTTTCACATTCTCAGGGGCTGGATAAGCTTGCACCTTATCAATCACAGCTTTGGGGACAAGGGGGGGTCTTCCCCAACCAGATGACTCTCAACACCTTATGGTGGTACCCAGGCCTGGATTTGTCTGTGGGTTCACTGCTCATTCTCTGCTTCACAGGCGCTCCAATAAAGCCTCTGTCCTGCAACACAGGCAAGTCTTTATATGTTAACATTGTGTCAGCAATGTAATGAGCCCATTTCACTGATGTGGGGAAAGAGAACAGGGACAAGTGTCCAGCTACCATCCCATGACGTATCTGGGGGCCAGGCAGGTAGCCTTCAAAAAGCACTTGAAAGGCTCACCGTTGTTGCTCCCATGTGAAGGCACATTATCTTAGTTATCAGAAACTGTCAAAGCCTTTTCCATGAATTTCCTTGAAGACGAAGCACTTTTGCCAAAGCATCAGAGTAAAACAATCGTCTGCAATGCAAAAGACTTCAAAATGGCCATGGTGAAAGATCTGATGAGAGTCGGTTCAGTCGGCTAAGCGTCTGACTTCAGCTCAGGTCATGATCTGTGGGTTCGACCCCACGTCGGGCTCTGTGCTGACAGCTCGGAGCCTGGAGCCTGCTTTGGATTCTGTGTCTCTCTCTCTCTCTCTCTCTCTGTCTGCCCTTCCCCCACTCACGCTCTGTTTCTCTCCCTCTCTCAGAAATAAACAAACATTAAAAAAAATTTTTTTTTAATTGTCCTTTGTTTTAGGGGTCAGAAGGCACAGGGGATTTCCTCTGTTTTCCTGTCACTCACCATGACCTCCCCTTCCTCATTTCCATCACTTTCTCAGAGATTCCAACCCTCAGTGTCCTCACCTGGCTCTGTCATAAGTGCCCGGACCTGAATCCGTGACACCTTGCGCCCTCCTAGCTTTGAAGAAAGGCACACCGGGGTGTCTAATTTAGGATCCTGCTTTCCCACCCCAAAACCAACAGAGTTGCGGGCACTTGAACATCCTTCTCTAACCGGAGCCCTTCTTCTAACTTCCTGACTCGAGCTTCAGCCACTAGCCAGGGGCCGGTTGAACTGCCCGCAGTAGAGGCCAGCCCACCGCACAGCCACGCGTTTCTCTTCCTCATCCCAGTGTGCTCTGCGCAGTGCCTCCGACAAGCGCATTAGACCAGCTGGGGTTTTCGGGGCGCCCCTGTACTCACTTGGCAGTCCACGAGCACCTGACATACAGGCCACTCCTCCCCGCACAGAGGTCCCTGGCCCACTCCAGATTCCCCCCTAAGAGCCTTTTCCCAAGGCCCATTTCTCTGGTCTCCTTGGCTGGCTCTCCAATTGGTTCATAGATCTTCTGGGAGCTTCCCTGGTAAAACCTGAAACTAGCCCCCCCCACCCCACCGCCTGCCCTCAGAGAGCAGGGAGAGACCAAAGAAAGAGGCAGGCCACTCCAGGTTGTAGATGGCGGCTTTAAGGAGCAAGGGAACTTACATATGAGGCTTGTCCTGGGCACCAGAAAGGCAAGTGGGTCCCTGTACCACCCACCACATCTTAAAAGTTTAGATAGAGACCTTAACTAGGTTGGGTCACATTTCCCAGGCAGGTGTTCTCAACACCACATCGCCATCTCAAGGTTTTGTCCTTGGAGCACCTCTGGGAATGGGAAAGGCAAGTGGACCCCGCATTCCAAGGACAGGTGCAGGGGTGGGGAGCCTCTGAGTGTCCAGGTCCCGGTCACGGGTCAAGTCACGGTCACGTCTTTTCCATGACCTTCCCCAACACTGGTTTATATATGGCCCACTCTAGTCAGTTTGGGGGAGGGGGATTTTTTTTTTTTTTTTTACTGGTTTTGGGTTTTGTTTTTACAATTCAACAGTCTTTAGTTTTATACACAGTCTTGCACAACCATCACCAAAATCACTTTTAGAATGGTTTCATCCCTCCCTGCCCCCACAAGGAGCACTGTCCCCATCAGCAGACGCTCTCCATTTCCTCCTCCCCAACATCTCCAGCCCGAGGCAACCACTAACCCACTTTCTCTCTCTGCAGCGGTGCCCATTCTGGACATTCCCTATAAATGGAACCAGACAACATGTAATCTTTTGTGACTCGCCTCTTCTGCTTAACATTTTCGAGACGCGTCCGTGTGGTGACAGGTGTTAGTGCTTCTTTTTATTACTGAATGACGTTCCATTTGACAGATTTCACGCATTTCATGTAGCCATTCATCAGCTGATAGTCATTTGGGTTGTTTCCACCTCTGTTATGAATAATGCTGCTGTGAACATCCAAGCCCAAGTTTGCGCACGGACATATGTTCTCCTCACTCTGGGGTGTATACGGAGGCGTGGACCGCGGAGCCATTTGGTGATTCCTTGCTTAAACGTTGGAGGGACGGCCACACTCTTCCGCGGCAGCTACGCTATGTTACATTCCCACCAACAGATGCGAGGGTTCTGACGTCTCCACGCCCTCACCACACTTGTTGGTCAGGCTGACACAAAAGGAACCATCAGAGTCTCCTCGCCGTAAACCTGGAGGGGTGTGGGTAGGGCTGCCTTCCACCCCGAGGGATGGACGGAACAACGTCCCCGGGGCCAACGATGTAGTGTCTGCGTCAAAACCTTCAATATTTTGTGCTAGCGACTTCCCTAAAAGCTGATTTTCTTTCCCAATCTATGAGTAATTCACACCATTAAGCCACCAAAATTAAGTCACAGAATGTCCAAGTGCTTATTTCCACCCCAACTCCAATGTGGAGTTATGAAATCAGTTGAATGTATGATTAAAACCAAGAGAGGGGAGCCTGGGTGATTCAGTCGGTTAAGCGTCCGACTCTTGGTTTTGGCTCAGGTCCTGACCTCTGGCTTTGTGAGTTCGAGCCCCACATTGGGCCTGCTGCTCGGGATTCTCTCTCTCCCCCTCTCTCTCTTCCCCTCACCACAGAGGAAAAGGTAACTACGTGAAGGGATGGATGCGTTCATTAACTTGATTGAGGCAACCATTTCACAATGTACATGGTGTATAAGTCATCACATTGTACGCTTACAACACACACACTTTTATTCGTCAATTATACGTCAGTAAAGCTGGAAACAGAAAGAAAAGCAAAACCTTCTTTGGGCATCCCAGATGTGAACGACACATGGTCCAGAGTAGAAGCTCCTCGGAAAACAGATGACAGGTTGCCTGGGATGTGGGGACAGGGTGAGGCCTGGATTACCAAGGGCACAAGGAAAATCCTGGAGTTATTAGAGTGAGATGATACGGTTCCCCAGACTTAGGCTAAAACCCATCAAATTGCACATTTAAATACGTACAGCTCATACTGCATCACTTAGACCTCAATAAACGTATACGGTCTCAGAGGGGAAAAAAAAAACAGACTTAAAAATCTCACAGATCTCTTTTCAAACAAGACAGGTCACCTGCCCTTGAGGTACTTCCCAATCTTGACACGCTGGCAACAGCCTGCTTGAAGTGAGTGCTATCTGAGGACAGCCCAAAGTACCACACAAGCCATCCGGTTGGCTCATGTTCTGATCAGCAATTTAAAACATTTGGAACGCATAAGCCTAGTGCCTCATCAAAACGTCCTCGGTTAGCCATAATTTCTCACAGTGTTCTCAATTATTTTCTAGTCAAGATTCGATATAAGAAACGGCGATGTGAAATACATGCGAATATTCTTTTTTGCAACAATAAGAAAATGAAACAAGAGACAAAGGAAAGAAGAAGGAAATCTGTGGTAGACAGAATAATGGTCCCGCAAAGACGTCCGCGTCCTAAACCCTAGAACCAGTGAACACGGCACCTGACGTAGCGGAAGAGGAATTAAGGTGGCAAGTGGCATTAAGATTGTTAATCAGCTGACCTTAAAACAGGGAGACGATTTGGATTATCCAGTAATCCAATTACCACCGGGGAAGCCCAATGCAATCCCAAGAGCCCTTAAAAGCCGAGGAGGGGGGACAGAGGGTGATGTGATAGCATGATGCATTGCTGTTGCCTTTGAAGACAGAATGTGGCCTGGAGCCAAGGAATGTGGCACCCTCTGAACCTCCCGGCTCTTCCCTAGGGCTGCCAGAAGGAACAGAACTGGGTCCACACCTTGATTTTGCCCCGGTAAGACCCACTCAGACTTCTGACCTCCAGAACTGGAAGATCATAGACTTGTGTTTTCAGCCACTAAAGTTGTGGTAATTTATTACAACAGCAATAGAAAACGCCTACAAAGTCCTCCGGGGGAGGGTAAAACAGCACTGGCTTCATTGATTCACATTCTCTTAACAAATACTGCAAACTTCCCACCGGCGAAGAATTGTGTTGGCAACAGGGTACACACACGTGAAATGAAATGTGTGCCTGGTGCCCTTGAACGTGTAGCAGACAAGAAGGGCAGATCCTGGAGAAAGAGCGGTGAGGACGGGACCCGCAATGGGGCAAAGAATTAGGGATTTTCAGTCCTCTTTGGCCAAGAACCCTGCGAGACCTGCTCTACTCTTCCATCCACAAACTGCCATATTTTGCGGCCCAGACTTGGGTGAGGGCTTTCTTCCTCGATTCTCCGCTCTCTCGGTGAAAGGGAAGGTACTTCTCCCACGGGCGTGTTGGGTCAGGCTTCCAACCCTTTCCTCCGATTATAAATGTGCAGAGCATTCGCGAGCCTCAGCCAAAGCTATAAACTTCAACCGGCCACAAGAGTGTGCACGTGAGGTGACTGCAATTTTTTCCTGCCAAACCAGAATTAGCCGGTATAGGAATGAACGAGCGTGGAGATTTGAAATTGCACCGATTGGAAGAAAGCCCGAGTTAGGTTCGGACACCTCCAAACGTACCCTTTTTAAAGCCACACGGACTGAGGCCTGGAGCTCGGAGCTCCACGACACGCTCACCTGGCCTGGCAGCGAGCGGCAGAGGAGCCCGGGCGCCGGGCGCCGAGCGCACGGAGCCGGCCGGAGAGCCGAGCCGCAGCCCCCGGCATCTCCATCCAGGATGCTGGGCGACATTGCAACAAATCTCTACGCCCAGCCGCTCAGGGGGCTCCGAGGAAAACTGCAAGTTCGCGGATCCGGGCCGGGAGCCGAGTGAGGCCGCAGCCCCGCGGGCTGCGGGCGGTGAGTGTCCCGAGGCCGCGCCGCACCGGGGGCACCCTGGACTGCGGGGGACCGCTGCACCCCGGGGACCTCGGCGAGGCGCGGCGCAGGCCCGGGGCCGGGCCGGGAAGGCTGCGGGGGGGGGGGGGGGTGTCGCGGGCAGGGCTGCTCCGAGGCGCGGGGTCGCGAGCTGAGGGCGAGGCCACCGCGAGGCGGGCGGGGGGCCGCGGACCCGGGCGGAGCGCGGGGACGCGCGCCTCGCTCCCCCCTGCGGCCAGGGCCCCGCGCGCGTCCGGCAGGGCGCACGGGGCCCCCTGCACTCCGGCCCGGCCCCGCTCCCGCCTCCTCGAGGCCACCGTGGGACTCGAACCCGGCAGTGGCGGAGCGGAGAGGGGGACCGGGGGCTGCGGCCGGGGGACGTTCGGGGATGCGTCCCCGCGCGGGCGGCCGGGACTGCGCTCGGCCCGCTTCCCCGCGGAGCTGGCGGGTTCCGAGCCCGCCGCTGGACGCGGCTGCGCGGGATGGGGGTCTCGGGGCGCGGGGGGCGCGGGGCGAACGAGGAGCCCCCGAGCGGGGCGCGCAGGTGCTAGTCCCCCTCCGTGGGGAGGAAAGGGGGCTGGGGGAGACGGGGCGACGGGGCGAGGGGCCCGGCGCGGCCATCACCGGGCCAAACGCCGCCGAGGCCGTTGGCGATGTTGAAGGAGCTGAACCCTGCTTACCAATTAACCCTTTTTCTTTCCGCGGAAAAGTTGATTCGGGTTAATTAGCAAGGGTGAGCGAGGATTATTGTCAAGGATTAGAAAGATTCCTTTTCGCCTTGTCTGACGTGTGTGTGTGTGTGTGTGTGTGTGTGTGTGTGGCAGGCAGAGAGACAGGGACAGAGACAGATGGTGGGGTGGATAAAACAGGTTTTGGAAACCCGCAGTCCTGGCTCCACTACCTGCTAGTTTGATCTCTAAGCTTCATCCTCCCCCCCCCCCCCCACCATCGACAAATAGGCTCAGTTTCCTCATCTGTGAAATGGGGACATTGATGCCAACCGGACAGGATCGGTGTGGAGAAGCCACCTAGCACAGCCCCTGGCCCATAAAAGGCATTTATATGTTTAGTTCTCCCCAGGACAGCGCGAACCCACGCTGAAAGTTTCCATTTCTTCTGCGCCGCCCTCTCTGCACTCGCCCAGCTCCCCAACCGTCTCAGCCCCAAACCTCTTCAGCCTGTTGGGCTCAAGTGCGCCCCCTAAAGGCCCAAGAGTTACTGTGCACACCAGGTCTAGAGGGCGAAGAATCCCTAAGAGCCCAATTGGAGGGGCACGCACCATCATGCTCTGTCCACCTTTCCGGAAGGTTGTAATTTCCGTTTTAACGGGGCGCTGTCCCCTTTGCTTGTCGCTTATACAGAACTCACTGCATGCTAACATCATCACAGAAGCCAAATTAAAAGCGAAAGACTTGCTTATAAAACTTACTCCCGTAACAGAGTTGTAGAAAATGGAATTGTTTTAATCTCTGATACAGTCCAGCTGGCTGTAAATTGTTTTCACCTCAACCTGTGAACACACATATATGTAGCTGGCCTCCATTTTCATAGCCTTCCCTACGTTTATGATTAATTCTTCACCATTTGTGAACTCACATTGGGGGCAAATGGAAGGTTGACTATTGGTCCCATATCTTCCCACTGCCTGCCTTCACCTTCTTCGTTTCAAGGCCCTCATGTTGTATGCTGACCTTCCAGCAGGCCAGCCTAGGATGGGTTCCATCTTTCATGTTGATCCTTAGAGGAAGCCCCACACTCTATGCCTCCGTTTACCCCAGTGTGCCCCATGCATGTTGTTTTATGCATGTGTCAGGATGTGGACAAGGTAGGAGAGCTTGAAGGCCATGTGGTGTAGAAAGACGGGGAGCCTGGGAGACAGGGTGGTCCAGAACCTTCCCCAGTTCATTCTCCCTCTCTCCCTCTCTCTCTCTCTCTCTCTCTCTCTCTCTCACTGGCTGTAGACTAGGATTATAATACTCAAATGGTTATTTTGTATCCTATAATGATATAAATGCTTAAAGCAAACTTGGGGGTGGAGGGAAATAGAAATACGTTTTTCTGTTGTCTTTTGTTTGTTTTAGTTAACGTGGTCGGACAGTAGGTTAACTGTGATTAGTCAAAACAGGAATTACTAACGGAGAGATTAGGATATGAAACTCAGATGACTCTGTTGCCTGGTAATTCCTTTAGGGACCTCCTGAGGACTGAATAGGACTTCGTTTTGGCCCCTCACCCCCCACCAGTGCTCTCTATTTGACACTAACACCACATGCACCCTTACGTCTCTTGAATAAAACTTGGCAATTAAATGCTACTCAGTGTCATTTATTTATGAACAAATAAACTGGAAATGTTGAGAGCAGCTCAATGGCAACTGCATCTCTTAACCCATAAAATTAATAATTCAGTAAGACTCTAAAGTTCTTACCGTTGCTTAGGAAAATGCTTACTGTTTCAAGTCATGGGGTGAAAAACTACAACTCTTGTTGTATCATTATTTCAAGCTTTGTCGTTGATGCAAACGGACTTTTGGGAAATGCCAGGTTGTTTTGGCTTCCTGGACAGGGCTGAGCATTATCCCCCAGATTGAAAACGAGGGTGTTAGTCCTCATCTAGGCCAGTCGCACCCCTTGTCAGGCCACCTGATTCTTCTCTTTCTGGCCCCCTGAGATCCTGCATACAGGTAGCGGGGACAGAGGGAAGACAGCCACCCAACACCCCTTCTGATACCTTTGTAGGTTTATCTGCTGGGCCTTCTGCCAGGGCGGCTCTCTTCTGGCCTCTGAGCTTTGGGAAGCAAGGACTGCCTCATCACTTACCATCCTCTCGCTGCAGGGAGAGCAGGGTAGTGGCAGACTAGACTCCCCAGGGGAAGTGGCTCCCGAATCATCTGCTTTCTCTTTTACAGTCAGCCACTAATCTACAGCTGATCCCAGATAATGTTTATCATGGTTAGAAGATAGAGAGAGGGACTTTTATTTTGTTACCATAAAGTTAATATGTGTTTATTGTGATTTTTTTTTAACCAACGAGATAAATTAAAAGGAGGAAAATTACTTTAAGACCATCAGCCAAAGAACAACCTCCCTCCACATTTTTCTCTCACCATATCAAGGTTTGGCTCTTATAATTTAGGTGAATCTTGGAGGAACAGTAGAGGAACAGGAGGTTCGAAGGAGAGAAGTGGGTCCCCAAAAGTCAGATGAAGAGAAGGTCATGTCCTGAAGGTTGAGAGACTGTGCCAAGGTCAGGGAGGTGCTTTCTCAGGGCTGGAGCGCACAGGTCAAAGGTGGGGAGAGGGGAGCAGGGACCAGGGGACCAGGTGGCAGAAATCACATAGCAAGATAGCATTTTATCCCTCCCAGCTGTCTGCAAAATGAGGAGAAGAAAAAGGACCCAGGCAGAGAGGAATAATGTGGGCAGGAAGTGTTGTGGTTGAGAATTGGATGGGTGTTTAAGACCTGGGATCACTTAAAAGATAAAAATAATAATGAGAACGGGATGTGAGGGAAAAGGAAAGTCAAGATGAGCCCCAGGACAGATCCATGAAGCTGTTCTTCCACTGGCATCCTTGGTTTCCCAACACCCACTTCTTCCCAAAAAATTCTTAGCCAGAACCAAAGCCCCAGTCTGGCGAGCAGCCAGCTTTTCCTATAAAGGTCCAGAGAGTGAGTATTTTAAGTTTCATGGACCATAGAGCCTTTAAAAAAGGTAAAAACAACTCTTATCTCTGGGGTGTAGAGAAGGAAACTGTGGGCAGTGTGTGGTCCACCACAACCTACTTCTCCGTCCCCACCACCCTGTCCACACCAGGACACTGCTGAGAGAGCCCCACAATTGAAGGGATTCCGTGTGTATTTAGGATTATCGTTCGCTCCTCCTTCGTCCGTTACAGCAGAACAGTTAGTAATATCCATGTGGTGTGGTTCATAATGATCATTATTTCCTTATTTTTTCTTCTGTTTTAAAACAGTTAATTGAGGGGCACGTGGCTGGCTCAGTAGGTAGAGCAAAGAGCGACTCTTTTTATCTTGGGTCATGAGTTTGAACCCCACGTTGGGTGTAGAGATTACCTAAATAAATAAATCTTTAAAAAAATAATAAAATAGGGGCGCCTGGGTGGCTCAGTCGGTTAAGCGTCCGACTTCGGCTCAGGTCATGATCTTGCAGTTTGTGAGTTCAAGCCCCGTGTCGGGCTCTGTGCTCACAGCTCAGAGCCTGGAGCCTGCTTCCGGTTCTGTGTCTCCCTCTCTCTCTGCCCCTCCCCTGTTCACATTCTGTCTCTTAATAATAAATAAACGTTAAAATTAAAAAAAAAATAGTAAATAAAATAATCAGTTGAAAATGAATCGATGTCTGTTTTTTTATTTTTTTAATTAATTAATTAATTAATTATTTAATTTACATCCAAGGTAGCATATAGTGCAACAATGATTTCAGGAGTAGATTCCTTAGTGCCCCTTACCCATTTGGCCCATCCCCCCTCCCGCAACCCCTCCAGGAACCCTGTTTGTTCTCTTACGTTTTGTCCCCCTCCCTGTTTTTCTATTTTTACTTCTCTTCCCTTATGTTCATCTGTTTTGTATCTTAAAGTCCTCATATGAGTGAAGTCATAGGATATTTGTCTTTCTCTGACTGACTGATTTCGCTTAGCATAATACCCTCTCGCTCCATCCACACAGTTGCGAATGGCAAGATTTCATTCTTTTTGATTGCCAAGTAATACTCCATTGTATCTGTATACCACATCTTCTTTATCCATTCATCCATCGATGGGCACTTGGGCTCTTTCCATGCTGTTTGGCTGTTGTCGATAGTGCTGCTATAAACATTGGGATGCATGTGTCCCTTCAAAACAGCACACTTGTATCCCTTGGATAAATGCCTAGTAGTGCAATTGCTGGGTCGTAGGGTAGTTCTAGTTTTATTTTTTTGAGGAACCCCCATCCTGCTTTCCGGAGTGGCTGCACCAGCTTGCATTCCCACCAGCAGTGCAAAAGAGATCCTCTTTCT
Organism: Panthera pardus; assembly: GCF_024362965.1. Classification (NCBI taxonomy): domain Eukaryota; kingdom Metazoa; phylum Chordata; class Mammalia; order Carnivora; family Felidae; genus Panthera; species Panthera pardus. Next base: position 9,302,078 of record NW_026526655.1, read on the forward strand.
CCGCATCCTTGCCAACATCCATCGTTGCCTGAATTGTTCATGTTAGCCATTCTGACAGGTGTGAGGTGGTATCTCATTGTGGTTTTGATTTGTATTTCCCTGATGTTGAGCATTTTTTCATGTGTCGGTTGGCCATCTGGATGTCTTCTTTGGAGAAGTGTCTATTCATGTCTTTTGCCCCTTTCTTCACTGGATTGTTTTTTGGGTGTTGAGTTTGATAAGTTCTTTATAGATTTTGGATACTAACCCTTTATCTGATATGTCATTTGCAAATATCTTCTCCCATTCCTTTGGTTGCCTTTTAGTTTTGCTGATTGTTTCCTTCGCTGTGCAGAAGATTTTTATTTTGATGAGGTCCCAGTAGTTCATTTTTGCTTTTGTTTCCCTTGCCTCCGGAGACGTGTTGAGTAAGAAGTTGCTGTGGCCAAGATCGAAGAGGTTTTTGCCTGCTTTCTTCTTGAGCATTTTGACAGCTTCCTGTCTTACATTTAGGTCTTTCATCCATTTTGAGTTTATTTTTGTGTCTGGTGTAAGAAAGTGGTCCAGGTTCACTTTTCCTCATGCTGCTGTCCAGTTTTCCCAGCACCACTTGCTGAAGAGACTGTCTTTATTCCACTGGATATTCTTTCCTGCTTTGTCAAAGATTAGTTGTGGACCCATACATTTGTGGGTCCGTTTCTGGGTTCTCTGTTCTGTTCCATTGATCTGAGTGTCTGCTTTTGTGCCAGTACCATACAGTCTTGATGATTACAGCTTTGTAATATATCTTCAAGTCCGGAATTGTGATGCCTCCAGCTTTGGTTTTCTTTTTCAAGATTGCTTTGGCTATTCGGGGTCTTTTCTGGTTCCATACAAATTTTAGGATTGTTTGTTCTAGCTCTGTGAAGAATGCTGGTGTTGTTTTGATAGGGATTGCATTGAATATATAGATTGCTTTGGGTAGTATCGACATTTTAACAATATTTGCTCTTCCGATCCAGGAGCATGGTCTTCTTCAATTTCTTTCATAAGCTATCTATAGGTTTCAGTGTGTAGATTCTTCAACTCTTTGGTTAGGTTTATTCCTAGGTATTTTATGGGTTTTGGTGCAATTGTAAATGGGATAGATTCCTTGAATCTCTTTCTGTTGCTTTATTATTGGTGTGTAGGAATGCAACCGATTTCTGTGCGTTGATTTTATATCCTGCGACTTTGCTGAATTCCTGGATCAGTTCTAGCAGTTTTTTGGTGGAATCTTTTGGGTTTTCCATATAGAGTATCATGTCATCTGTGAAGAGCGAAAGTTTTACTTCCTCCTGGCCCATTTTGATGCCTTTTATTCCTTTGTGTGGTCCGATCGCTGAGGCTAAGACTTCCAATACCATGTTGAATTAACAGTGACGAGAGTGGACATCCCTGTTGTGTTCCTGACCTTAGAGGCAAAGCTCTCCGTTTTTCCCCATTGAGGATGATATTAACGTTGGGTCGTTCATATGTGGCTTTTATCATCTCGAGGTATGCTCCTTCTATCCCTGCTTTCTTGAGGGTTTTTATCAAGAAAGGATGCTGGTTTTGGTCAAATGTTTTCTCTGCATTTGAGAGGATCATGTGGTTCTTGTCCTTTCTCTGCATTTATTGAGAGGATCATGTGGTTCTTGTCCTTTCTTTTATTGACGTGATGAATCACATCACATGCAGATATTGAACCAGCCCTGCATCCCAGGTATAAATCCCACTTGGTTGTGGTGAATAATATTTTTAATGTATTGTTGGATCCGGTTGGCTAGTATCTAGTTGAGGATTTTTGCATCCATGTTCATCAGGGAAATTGGTCTGTAGTTCTCCTTTTTAGTGGGGTCTTTGTCTGGTTTTGGAATCAAGGTAATGCTAGCTTCACAGAATGAGTTTGGAAGTTTTCCTTCCATTTCTGTTTTTTTTGGAACAGCATCAAAAGAATAGGTGTTAACTCTTCTTTAAATGTTCCAGGGGTAGAATTCCCCTGGAAGGCTATCCAGCCCTAGACTCTTGTTTTGGAGGAGATTTTTGATTACTAATTCTATTTCTTTGCTGGGAATCAATGTCTATTTTAAAGACATTATTTAAATTGAGTAAGACATTTCATGTATTGGCTGCAAATTTCACTTTCCAAAACAAAGGTTTTCATCTTGCACTCATGCACTTGCTATTTTACATTTGAAACAACATAAAATCTCCCAAGTAGGCATAGAGAGTGACAGAAGTGAAGAACTCAAGTTCCGGTTCCTCATCTCTACGATAACCGTGCTGTCAGTTCATCTCGACCGTCCTGCTGAAGGTGGTGACATGTGGCATCACAGCAGCTGCAGACCTTCTCTGTGCCACAGAGAGATCCAACAATTCCGAACTCATAGGAACTTACTCTCAAAGCAGATGTGCGTAACTGGGGCCACCTGCGTGTCAGGGCCAACCGTATAACCAGGGGTCCTCTGAAATAGCTCCCTTGGATGATACAGTGCCTACGAAAGGATAAGTAACAGCACCATGCTGATTTGAAGCTTACAGACAGAAAATTCAAATGTAATTGTTTGAAACTTTGACCAGCAAAAGATCTTTGAGGAGAGGAGTATTTTATCAGTGATGTCGTCTGGATTTGCAGGCACATAGTGATCATAAAAAGCAGACCAACTTTTAGTGGTTTGTTGTTTTAGAGTTCTCCCCTCTTGACTGTCAATGATGCTCTAATTGCCAGCTTCCGGGGAGGTGCTTCCAGCGCTCTGTCCCTGGTGCTGCACTCCCGTGACTCTGCAGCGATGCCCTGCAGGGCTCAGCTCCCCCTTCCGGACTCCCTGACAGTCATTGCCACTTGTTGTAGGCAACCTGTCTCTTCCATTTTCCTGAACATTGATGCGCCTTCATAACCACCATCCTCTTCATTGTCAGCCGGTGACCTAACTTCCTACTTCACCCAAGAATTAGACCATCAGGTGTTACTTCTCATACCACTACTGGGCATGTCATCTGCATATATCCTCTGCTTCTTCTGGTCTCAGGGGACGGACTGCTCCTCCTGGTCAAGACCAATTCTCCTGTCCCACCACCTCCACGATTACTGTCTCTGTCTGTCCTTCTTTCACTCTTTATCCTCAGTTCTCATACATGCCCTCAATGATCATCCTAAAAAATAAAGATGAAACCAGAGTCCTCACCAGACCTGGCATCACAGCCCCCCTCTAGTTCCATCCAACCCCCAGGTCTCTCCTCCAAACATCTTGAGATGTATCTATGCAGAGCATGAGTCATCATGTCCGTTTCCTGTACTAACTCAGTGCTCAGCTTTCTAGTTTCCCAGGGAATGCTGGAATAGGGGTAGGCGGAATGGGTAAAAACATGTGTCTTGTGTATAAGACCTGGGTATCACTGTTATTAGAAAGCTATGTCTCCCATTGTAGAAATAATAAATTGGCCTTCTAGTTTACCAGTCTCTCCTGAGTTGGGGTCACATGAGTTGGTCTTCTGAGGCTAATCCACTCTGGCTGTACCAAACAAATGGAACGCTTGGACATGCAAAATGAGAACCAGATGCTTTGCCAAGGGCCCTACCAAGGCAAAACTACCCCGAAAGCCTGTTTAAGGCCAGATGTCTTCCTTCTGTGACATCTTTGTTGTCACTTGTCAGTCCCCATCTCAATAGTGGACACAAGGCATGGGCTTTAAGGTCAGGAATAGCTGAGTTTGATTCCTAGGTTCCATGTAGCCAGACTTACTGGCCGTGAGAACTTGGGAAAGGCATTTCCCTTCTCTGAGTCTATTTCCATTTCTTTAAAAAGTGGATAATAACACTGATATAAAGGATGATGGTAAAGATGAAACAGGTTTCACAAAAGTGCTTGGCAGTAAAAAAGTAAGGAATGTTCCCAAATCTGCACAATGACAAGTTGAATCTGAAGGTCTGATAGGATGAGGCCACTTTGGTTGCAAAAGGGGAGGTAGAGCTGTCCAAGGAAGATAAAGATACTTTTGGTTTGATGTACAAGGAAATTATTTGTCATGTGTATTTCAGAAAATCTTGGAAAATGTATACAAGTCATGAAGATATTGGGTATGATTTTGAAGACGACCCCAAAGATAAGAAGACGCTTAAGCCCCACCCAAACATTGACAGTGGGTGGGCTTGGATGGTGGTTCTTTCCTCCTTCTTCGTGCACATCCTCATCATGGGCTCCCAGATGGCCCTGGGAGTCCTCAACGTGGAGTGGCTTGAAGAATTCCACCAGAGCCGCGGGCTGACTGCATGGGTCAGCTCCCTCAGCATGGGCATCACCTTGATTGTGGGTACGTTCGTGTGTGAACTCTTATAAAACTGAATAATTATAAATTGACAGTTTTCCACTGTAAATATGTTTTTATACTGTTGAAACATTAGATACTAGATGTTAATGATGGCACTATTTTTTTTTTTTTATGGTGGCAAAATATATATAACATCAAATTTACCGTTTTTAACCACCTTTAGGTAGGGGCACCTGGGTGGCTCAGTTGGTTAAGCGTCCAACTGTTGATCTCAGCTCAGGTCATGACCTCTCGGTTCGTGAGATTGAGCCCCACATCAGGCTCTGCGTGGATAGAGAGGAGCCTGCTTGGGATTCTCTAGCTCCCTCTCTCTCTGCCTCTCACCCCTCCTTTCAAAATAAATAAATAAACTAAAAAATGTTGTTTAGCCACTTTTAGGTATATGGTTCATTGCCACTGAGTACATTCATCAACACCATCCATCTCCAGAATCTTTTCATCATCCGAAACTGAAACTCTGTACCCGTGAAACAGTTAACTCCCCAGTCCCACCACCACTCTGTTTTCTGTCTCTATGACATGTAAGTTGAATCATACAGTATTTGTCATTTTGTCTGATATTACTATTTGAATATTATAAAAAGTTGCAGTGTCTTAAAAACTGATCATTTAAAAAATTTTGCTTCATTCAGGGCGCCTAGATGGCTCAGTCAGTTAAGCGTCCAATTTAGGCTCAGGTCATGATCTCACAACTGGTGAGTTCGAGCTCCGCATCGGGCTCTGTGCCGACAACTCAGAGCCTGGATCCTGCTTCAGATTCTGTCTCTGTCTTTCTCTGCCCCTCCCCCACTCGTGCACTGCCTCGCTCTCTAATACAAATAAACATTAAAAAATTTTGCCCCGAACTCTGTTTTCTTGACTGCTGTAATTCATTATACATCATTACAGATGTGATGATACTTAACTACTTTAATTCTTTAATACTTAACGAATATTTGTAAAAGAAAAAAAATTTAGAGAAAACACCATAAAATCAAGCAACAATCTTATTTCAGAGTTCCAATTATTTAATTTGAGATATCAATCCTATGCTGTTGAAAAATCTACCAAGCTCCTTTTAGAAAGGTTTCTGATCTAGCTAACCGGAAGGAATAATAATATATTTTCTAGTTAAACCTGAACGCACACCAATCTGTGAAAGCAATCCGTAGGCAGTTGGAGATACCAAGCTAGACAATTATCATAAATGTAACATGTTATTATGGCCCATGGGTTTCCTTTTGGGAACTAAACAATTTTTACTCTCAACTAATACTTAATAAGCATCTCTTCCCCTTGCCTTATCTTCCCCTTGCCTTATCTCTTGAAAGTAAAAGCCACACTTTTACATCAGATTTCTCCTTAGTTTCAAGTATTCACAATATATTTTATACTAGAAACATAAATGGCCTCAAATCTTTTTCTGGTTCTGTGAGAGTTTGGGTATGACAGGCATCTGTGTGTTTGATGGAAGCCTCCCTTTTCAGTGATCTCCACGTTGGTAATTAATCGCTTGAATCCGACTCAAAGATTTGTTGATCTTGGCTGGCATTCAGACAGTGTTATTGGATAATACAAACAACATTAATAATCATGGTAGTGCTAATAATGGAAAACAAGGACAAAGTGTTATTTCTCAAGATGTGTGTGGAGTAGGCATGTTTATCAAAGGGAATTAATACTAATCTTGCCTTAAAATTACATCAGGGCACCATTATGTGTGTGAGGGAATTACGGACACATCGTCTAGCCTGCAACATTAAGGAACTGACTCCTTCAACCCTGCACTGGCCGTATTAGAACAAGGACTGTCATTCGAAAAATGGAGGATGGTTTGCTTCAGTGTAGGGACAACGCTACATTTGTGTTGGATGTGATTCAGCCTTTTCAGTAGGTCACAGAAGGAAAACTGTGCTTCTAGCACACTTAACATCCGTTTTTCTTACTTTTTAAAAACCAGATCTTTAAGGGGTGCCTGGCCAGCTCAGTCCGTGGAGCATGCAACTTTTGACCTTGGGGTTGTGAGTTCGAGCCCCATGCTGGGTGTAATGACTACTTAAAAATAAAATCTTTACAAGAAACAAATCTTTAAGGGGTAGAACAAAACACTTACGGATTCAATCTAGGAAGCGCATACCCACCGCAAAAAAGAAGACTCCGCAAAAAGCCAGCATACGAAATGTCCCATTTCCAAATCATCCAATAAGGTTGTCTTAGGTACGATTTTGTGTTTCACAAGTTCTACAAAAGTAAGCAATGGAAGCCAGTCTTGAAATTATTGGAAATGATTTTGAATAGGACCCTCACAATAAGAACACCTAACTCAGAGCCATGGTGAGATGTGATTGTCCTCTTTTATTGGGAGGTAATTCAGAATTCTGTTGGAGAGTCCGTGAATTCCAGACAGCGTAATTTCAGTGCGTAGACTAACCTTTCTACAGGAAGGGTGGGTGCCTGCCGGATAAATATCTTTTGCCTCGGAAATCATAACCCAGAAACATTCATAGTTATACAAATAAAAGGTCTGTTATCTTACCATCGTCTTAAACTGCCATTCACTATCTCAAGTTGCCTGATACGGGGTGGCTGCAGATATGTAGGGGGTTTTCCAAGCCAGAAGCCCAAAAGAACATCTCTCCTTTATGTAGCACTTCTTACATGCCAAACGCGCCTTATGTATATGATCTCGTTTGATCCCACAACAACGCTAGAGCCAGACCGTTGTCTCTATCTGACGTAGGAAGAACATGCAATGCTCACAGATTTTAAGCAACTAACTGAAGGTCGAACAGCCGACAAGCGTGAGGCAGGCTTCAAAGCTGGTCCACTGGACTCCAAAATCGTGTCTGCCACACCACACTGTCTGCCATTACGTGAAATGAGAACTGAAAATGGTTTTGAAGTGAATAAATATAAATTGTTTTCACTTTCTAACCATTAGAAGCATATTGGGTTTTCTCTTTTAAATTAGAAAAAACAAATCCATGGGACGCCTGGGTGACTCAGTCGGTTGAGCTTCGAACTCTTGACTTCAGTCTCATGGTTCATGGGTTCGAGCCCCACGTCAGGCTCTGCACTGTTACTGCTTGGGATTCTCTCTTTCTGTCTCTCTCTCTCTCTCTCACTTTGTCCCTCCCCTGCTCGCTCGCTCTAAATAAATAGATAGATAGATACCCATGAATTACGTTACAGAGTTGAAAGCCATTTCTCTCTTGGGCAGTAGCTTGCACATGGGAAATTCAATAATTTCATTCTTGTTTCCTTCTTTGCCAGCACAGACTTTGCCAGTTTCCTGCCGAAGGTCCCAATTTTTAACAAAATGTAATCACCTCAGTCGTATCTAGAGCAGCCTTAGTGATAGTCCTTGGAATAATTCTTGGTGGAAGCCATGTTGTTAGGGGAATCTACTGGCTGCAAAAGGTTACTTACTTGCTAAGTAGATTTGGAGCAGCAGTTGTCAATCCTGACTGCACATTGGATCCCCCTGGAGAGCTTTAAAATCCCTGCCACTCACGCTGCACCTAGACCATTAAATCATAACCTCTTGGGAGGGGACCCAAACATCAGGTCTTTTTTAAAGCCCTTAAGTGACGCCAATGCTCAGCCAAGGCGGGGTGTTATTGATTCAGAGGCTCTGGATGCTCTATTGCAGGGAGGGGTTACCCCAAGAGGCCAGGAGTTCAATGAATTACCTACTTTCATCCATGATTATATGCCAAGGTCACCTCAGATTGTTTCTCTCCTCACCTGAGCTTTTTCCAACCTATGAGATGCAGGGATGGGCAAGTAATTGTGACTTCCTCATTGTGTTCCCTGCAGCTTTATTACATGGGAAATGGGCCAAAATCAGATTCCTTCTGAAGAGGAGAGTCTGATACTGTGTAGAATCTCATTCCCAGAACACTGAATTTCTCCACAACAATGGGAATCATAGCCAGACGACCCACCAGCTCCTTTGCCCCTTGTCCTTAGACCATGTAGGGAGTTCTTTTCATTGCGGTGAAATGGTAATTTGAGCTTGGAGATTCCAACTGGCCATCAGCAATCATTGGAAAATGGAAAGGAATCATGGGGCACCTGGGTGGCTCTGTGGGTAAAGTGTCCAACTTCAGCTCGGGTCAAGATCTCCCAGTCTGTGAGTTCAAGCTTTATGTCAGCCTCTGTGCTGACAGCTCAGAGCCTGGATTCTGCTTTGGATTCTGTGTCTCCCTCTCTCTCTCCCCCTCCCATGCTCGCACTCTGTCTCTCTCTCCCTCTCTCTGTCTCTCTGTCAAAAATAAATAAAGATTTAAAAAATTTTTGTTTTAAATGGAACGGAATCAGAAAGCTTGGGTCTGACTTCCTTTTTTTTTTTTTTTTTTTTTGACTTATCTGTGTTTTGTAACCATGGAGGAATCACAACATTGCTGGGGCTGACTTTGCCCATCGCCAAGTCATATGGGACTAAACTCCGGCACAAGAGAGACGAACTGAAGGGGCAGACACTGTTACCAACTTACTGTCCTTATCAGTAAAGCAATTAATTCTATCTTTTTGATATAGGACATTCCTTCACACAGGACTGCCTGCTCTTACTTGGGAATTCCCCTGCCCTCTTTTTCCCCAAATGCTTTCTCAATGCCGTGTTCCATAAACATGCAGTATCACAGAAAAACTTGCTTCTGGGACCTTCTGTTAAATGCAAAATATGATCATGCTCCTGAACTCCTGAACATGCTTTAAAATTTTTTTCTTTTAAATGTTTATTTATTTGAGAGAGAGAGAGAGCACGAGGGGGGGGTGGGGCAGAGAGAGAGGGAGACAGAATCTGAAGCAGGCTCCAGGCTCCAAGCTGTCAGCACAGAGCCCAACATGGGGCTTGAACTCATGAACCATGAGATCACGACCTGAGCCAAAGTCACTTAACCAGCTGAACCACCCAGGCGCCCTCTGAACATACTTTTAATAGCTTAAAAGGCCTATTAACAGCAGACTGATGAATCGTGCATTTTTTCTCTTTTTTATCCACTTATCTGAGATTTGAGTGCTGAAGTGACTGTGAGTTTAGAAAAATAAAAATATTCGTGAAGAAATCAAAGACACAGCTTCAACTTATGGCTTCTGAATTTCAGAATTATTGCCCCCAATAATTCCCTCAGATGTTTATGTCAGTGTGTTTAGTTTATATATTATTTATACCGTGTGGTTATTTTATATAAAATATATGTACTACATTAAGTTTATTCTAAGAGGCTTATCTACTGGATTATTTCCTGTATTGTGCCAGAGTTAATTAAATTAATAAATCATTACCTTCATAATTTTTAGGATTAAGCCCTCTCACAACCACTAGACAAAAAAAATTCATTAGCAAACTATGCATCCAAATATGTACATGAATATAGTTAGAGGTTTAAAGGAAAATTTTATTTTGGTTTGGACTAAAAGGGGAAGCTCCTTAGAGTTCAACAAATTTTTTTAAATTTTTGTGATGTTTATTTATTTTTGAGAGACAGAGCCTAAACAGGGGAGGGGCAGAGAGAGAGGAAGACACAGAATCCGATGCAGGCTCCAGGCTCCGAGCTGTCAGCACAGAGCCCGACACAGAACTTGAACCCACCAGCTGTGAGCTCATGACCTGAGCTGAAGTCGGACGCTTAATCGACTGAGCCACCCAGGAGCCCCGAGTTTAACAAATTTTTAACCTGAAATATTTCCACTGGAATATAGGTTTCCATAACTGTAAAAAGTAATAATGATCAAAAGTAAGATGATGTTTAAAATGTGCCATCTTACCAAATATTGAATGTAGCCTCACACCATAGAGCTAAAATACAGATTGCTTTTTGGATAAGGAATCACTGATCACAAGGCAAGCATTAAGCTTCTGTGACATCAGCAGTTACCACGACATCAGCAGTTACCACGACATCAGCAGTTACCACAAAAGCAGGAAGAAAACACAGGGGGTCGACAAAAGCTAGAGCGTCAATAGAAAGTAAGCAGTAAGGATGTGTCGCTCGATACAGTATCGCTGTGATCGTGGCGTCGGCTGTGCACGGAAGCGTCTTCCTGAATCTTCTGCACGGTGTCATAAATGCATAGCCTGCTGGGGCCGGTCTGGGACTGAGAGTCGGCAGGGGCTGAAGTACACTATGAAGCGATGAGTTCTTTTCAACGTGGTTTGCATCTGGGTGTCCTCATGAACACAAGCTCTCAGCTGTTTGCTGGAAGCATGGGAGAACTGGGAACCCCTTCCTGTACCCCCCTTAGGGCTGGAGTCAAAAACTCAGATAACAGCTAATATAAATGAGGGCAGGAGGCCAAGCACAGGACTGACGGGAAGGGTGGTGACAGTGGCAAAGTCAAGTGTGGACACAGCTACGGAGCAGCCACAGCTGTCTTGGCTGTGTGGGAAGCTACTGGCTTCTGTGTTGCCATTGGATTTGTTGTGAATGCTCTTAATTTTTAAATGTTGACAACTGATCCAAACATCTTTTAAACTACGTTCTGGATTTTTTTTTTTTTAACGTTTATTTATTTTTGAGACAGAGAGAGACAGAGCATGATTGGGGGAGGGTCAGAGAGAGGGAGACACAGAATCTGAAACAGGCTCCAGGCTCTGAGCTGTCAGCACAGAGCCTGACGCAGGGCTCGAACTCACAGATCCTGAGATCTGTGACCTGAGCCGAAGTCGTTCGCTCAACCGACTGAGCCACCCAGGCGCCCCTGGATTTTTTTTAAGTTTATTTTATTTTTTTATTTTGAGAGAGAGAGCAAGCAGGGGAGGGGCGGAGAGAGAGAGGGAGACGGGATCTCAAGCAGACTGTCGGCACGGAGTCCAATGACTTGGGCCTGAACTCCTGACCTGAGCCAAAACCAAGAGTCAGACGCTTAACAGACTGAGCCACCCAGGCCTCCCTAAACTATGTTCTGGATTTTAAAAATGCATCCACAGGCTGAATAAGCCCATAGACCACTAGTTTAGGACCTTACCTCTGTTGTGGACCAGAGAATGAACTAACTTATTTGTCTATTTCAGGTCTGTCTTCCTTCAAAACCTAGAACCTTGGTTTCATGAACCAATGCGGTTACCGACACCCACTTTGCATATGCAAAGCCTTTTGCATATAAAGCAATGGGGGGGGGGTTGGTTCTTTGTATTTAACAGCCCTAGTAATGTTGTAGTCTTTGTCTTCAAGTGAGGATTGATTAAGAGAGCAGGAATGTAAAACACCATCGGTCAATTCCCTTTCAATGTCAATTCCCTTTTCAATGTCAATTCCCTTTTCAATGTCAATTCCCTTTTCAATGTTCCACGACAGGACCTTTCATTGGCTTGTTTATTAACACCTGTGGGTGTCGCCGGACCGCAATAATTGGAGGGCTGGTGAACTCCCTCGGCTGGGTATTGAGTGCCTATGCAGCAAACGTGCATTATCTCTTTATCACCTTTGGAGTGACAGCTGGTAAGCATAGTGATCTTTTTTAAACTCGATTTTAAATATATCTGTTGGGCATTTTGGCAATGAATAGTTATGGAGAAAAGAGACCCATTGAAATATTGTGTCCTTCTGTCTCCTCCCCCCCCACCCCACCGTATACGCCAGGAAACACTTTTTAATATAAGATATTAAATATGCCTTGAGTGTGGAAAAACAACCTAATGAGCGCACTTGGCCTTCCTATTAGAATCTCATTAAATTTCCCATGATTGGTTCTAAGTTGCCAGTCTTCTTTCTTATGAGGAATAGGAAAGGGAAGGTGATAATACAATTCAAAATAATTCACATAGGTGAACAGACCAAATATGGAGAGAATTAATAACACAGTCTCACTTAATAACTGCAGAATGGAGCATGAATCATCGGATAATTATTTTCTCCTTCCGCCCCTTTCAAATGAGTGAAATTAGCAACAAAATCCACAGATATGTAGAGACTCTGAGAAGCAAGTCCAGAGCAGAGAGTGTCACTGCCCAGTGAATAGGTAAGAATTGGCCAGTAGGCAACGTGGTTTGCATATCCGTTCTGCAAAACACATTCCCGGCCGTAATTTCCTTTATCAACAGGTAGCAGAATTTGCAACAGATGAGTAGTTTCTTGTACAATTCTATTGCAGTGAACCAGATCTAGCCTGCCTTTCCTTTTTGAGTACAGAGCTTCAATCCTGATAAATGACACCTTGATGACAGTGTTGGAAGAAGAGTTACACATTAGAATTTGGAAGTTTTGCTTTGTTTTTTTTTCCCCCCCCACTTATTATCTGTGTGACTTTGGGCAAATCACTTAACCTGCTTATGCCTCAGTTTACTTATCTGCTAAATGGGATAAGGAAGAGTGCTGGGTTTACAGGATTATTGAAATGATTGAGATAATCTGTAGAAAGCACTTGGCACAGCATTTGCCACAAAATAGAGTCCTCAGTAGGTGTTAGCTAATGTGTAATTGTTGTATAGAATGCAACATCTTTATTATAGTATAAGCTTAAGTGCCTGCTTTATGATAGCAGGAGACCTGAACACAAAAACCTACCCTCCAAATAAGTTGGCAGGCTGGTTCTCTGTCAGTTACATCAATCTGCATAAAGCATCTCCGTGTCCTTCCAAGCGTAGTTTGAAAACCACTGATCTGAAGGACTTGGTAACAGCTCTGAAAGAACAACTTAAGATGTTTTCCCTGAGTAGTTTAGCAACTTTCCCCCAAACGGTCCAATGAATAGAGCCAGCACTGGGATTCTGATACTATAGGTGAGGAAATAAACACACCTGCTGAGATCAAGGAGCCACACTGGGGTCTCCGGGCAGACATATGGGGCCCCTGTAACTTGATGTGCTGGTATTTGGTTATACAGACTAGGACTTGATCCTAAAAACTGGGACTTGAGTTCATTCTCATCATTCAGAGATTTCTAGGATTAGGTTCTTTGTTTAAATGAACTTTATTTCTTGCAGGTAATTGCTTTTTGACCTTCAAATAATATTGTTGCCACATTCATTCATTCCCTTCTTCATTCACTTACATATTCAACAAATATTTCTGGGTCTAAAGAAGTAGAGGGAAAATCAGGAGGCTAATGAAAGAAAGTGTATCTTGAGCACTCTATGGCTCCCACTTTTTATACAGGAAACACCCAAAGAAAGTCCCTGAAAATAAATGTATCCACCTCACCCACAAATACATATCTAACTATACTTAACTAGAAAATCCTGCTAAATCAGTTAGCTTATATATATATATATATATATATATATATATATATATATATGTAAAACCCTGGGCTGTCATTACAATTTATGTTCGCTATCCTTCATTCTAAAAAGTATTTGAGACAGATTTCTTTGTATCTCTCTCTTTTTCTGAACACATAAACAATTAAAACCATGTAGGAATATCCTATTAGGCAGAAAAATAATGTCTGTCCGAGCAACCTTATTCAGCAGGGGGAGTCTGGATACATGTCTTCAGTTTACCAGTGCCCCATTTTCTTAGGTCTGTCTCCTGAAGACACGTTTTCCCCTATGCACACTGACCCAGGACCACAGGATTTTCTCTCCCCTTCTGGGCCTCTTTCCTCTACCCTGTTGGTAGGGCTGTAGCCCCTCCTCTGAACTTGAGTGTGGTAGAGAATTGTTCCAGGGCCCTGCCCAGGTCTGAACGTTAGCAGGGCCTTGCTGGACCCTTGGGCTCGAGCCACATATCCCTGTCCTGGGTAAGGCCTGTCCTATAAGCTTATGGAATACCCCTGCCCGTTACCGATGGCAAAGCCACCTTAGGAAAGGGGAGGATGCTGTTAACGGCATGGATAGCATAACAGGGAAATAGATATTTGCAACGTTGGGCCTGGAGGTTTTTTTCCCTCACACATGAGATTGTCTGTTATGTACACCGACGTAGAATTAGGGCTTATGCTTAGGTACTTCCGTTCTCTTCCTATTAATCATTTGATTCTGCTGGTGTTTAGAAATCCATAACCACATTAAATTTAGGATGCTAGCTATTGTCAGAAACAAATCCATTTAAAAAAAATTAAACTTGCTTTGTGCTCTCAGCAAAATCCAGACTATGACAAATTTCACAGGACAAATGACCCAGTTCTCTCAACAAATAAATTTCAAGGAAAAACCAGAGAAATTTCAAGAGGCTTAAAATTCGTGCCAACAAATAGCACTGTGTGGGCCTTATTTGGACCCTGGTTAGGTAAACAAGTTTTTAAAGAAAATGTAGTCATTTCTGAGACAATTAGAAATTCAAACACTTTCTGGATATGTCATGACAGCAAGAAATTCTTCATTTCGGGGCTGCCTGGGTGGCTCAGTCTGTTGAGCGTCCGACTTTGGCTCAGGTAATGATCTCACGGCTCGTGAGTTTGAGCCCCTCTGTGCTGACAGCTCGGAGCCTGGAGCCTGCTTCCGATTCTGTGTCTCCCTCTCTCTCTGCCCCTCCCCCACTTGCATTGTCTCTTTCTCAAAAATAAACATTAAAAAAAGGAAAAAAGAAAAAAAGAAATTCTTCATTTTTTTTCAGATTAAGCTGGTTAAAGAATTCTTCTATTTAGAGATTTATACTAAAATATTTGCACACAAAATGATATATGCAGGCTTTGCTTTACAGTCAGGGGGAGGAGGAATTGTGTTTATGGACTATTGGATATTTTTCTCTGCCTCTTTGAATATTAGGATATGGCAGATTCTGGGTGTTTTGTTTGTGGACTTAAACATCATAAAGATTAATCTAGAGTTTAGTTCAAAATTAAGGATAGCCATTTTCTTCCTGCTCATTTCTCACATAATGCAAATTATTATTACCCTCATGGAGGCTTGCAAGGGGGCTTGGGGACCTGTTCCTACTTCTGGGAATCAGTTGGAAGCTAGCTTAATTGTTCTTTTTTTTTTTTTAAGTTTATTTATTTATTTTTGAGAGAGAGAGAGAGAGAGCAAGCATGAGCAGGGGAGGGACAGAGAGAGAGTCCCAAGCAGGCTCCGTGCTATCAGCACAGAGCCTGACATGGAGCTCTCTCCCACGAACTGTGAGATCAGGACCTGAGCCAAGATCAAGACGCTTGACCGACTGAGCCACCCACGCGCCCCAGCTTGATTGTTTTTAAAACAAGGGTGTCCACCTGAAGACCGTTGAAGATCATTGCCTTCTGACAGTTGCTATAAATATCACTGCTCTCAGGTAAATAAAGGGGGCAGGTGGCTTCTTGAGGCTGGTTTTAGAAACTCAGGCTGAAGCAGGGGTGCCTGGGTGGCTCAGTCGGTTGAGCATCTGACCCTTGATTTGGGCTCAGGTCGTGATCCCGGGGTCGTGGGATTGAGCCCCACGTCAAGCCCTGCTCCGAGCAGGGAGGACGCTTGAGAATCTCCCCCTCTCTCTGCCCCTCCCCGGCTCACTCTCTCTCTTTCTCCCTCAAAAAAAAAAAGGGGGGGGGGCAGATGGGGGAGGCAACACCACAGCTAATTTCCAGGTTATTGTGAAAACCAAATCAAATAAAGCCTATAAAGCAACTGGCCCACTGTTGGCTCTCAGTTAATGGTAGTTCGTATTGTATTTGCGTACATGACTGCTCTGGTCTTCTTTTAAGTTCAGGTAATTCTGAAACTATTAGACGACGCTGAACTAAGGAGACTTCAGCTCTGGGGAGCGACATCTGCCAAAGTCTCTTTCGTACTATCATGCCGCCATTCTCATGTCAGGACGTCTTAAGCATTATGGCGCATTAGCCCCATATATGGCGCCCCGTGGTCATTGAAGTGGCTTTTGTGGTTTCCGCTGCACCTATAAGTTAAGAATGCAAACCACCACCTCCTGGCCAGCATTTTGTTTCATTTCATTTCATTTTTTAAAATCAAATTCACTTTTTAGAGCCGTTTTAGGTTTGTAGCAAGAGCGAGTAGAAAGCCCAGTGCTCTTATCCCCCCGCCCCCAACACACACAGTCTCCACCACCAGCATTTTAATTTGGTCAATGGAAACACAAACTGTTCCAGTTTTCTGAGAAAGATAGCAGTAAAAATCAGAGATACAAGTAAGTATTCTGTGGTTCTGACGTCCGGTAGCTGGGTGTATTTATGGGTACATTCCTTTTATTCTTCTTATACATTTGTGAACAAATGGACCCATTTCTGAGGCTTCTCCAAATTGCCTGGAATTGCTCTGCGGCTGCTGGTACATAAATACTTTCCCGGGTACTTAGTGCAATTAGCGCTGACAGCAGGGCCCTTGGCATCCATTTATTTGTTCAGTCACCCATCTCTTCATGCCTGCGTCCGTTCGGATCTTCTGATGTGAGCATGCTGGCTTACTTCATTATTGGAGTAAGCTGTGCTGCAAAGCCACATAGGGAAATGAGGGACTAGAAACTTCCACGGATGACCCGCTCCGGGCTTACCCACTGAGCTTCTTTGTTACGAACATCATTCTTTCTTTGTGTAAAAAAAAATAGCATAGAGGGGCGCCCGGGTGCCTCAGTCGGTTAAGCGCCCGACTTCGGCTCAGGTCACGATCTTGCGGTTTGCGAGTTCAAGCCCCGTGTCGGGCTCTGTGCTGACAGCTCGGAGCCTGGAGCCTGCTTCGGATTCTGTGTCTCCCTCTCTCTCTGCCCCTCCCCTGCTCACACTCTGTCTCTGTCTCTCTCCAAAATAAATAAACATTAAAAAAAAAAGAAAAAAGTAAAACCGAATAGTATAGAGACTATGATAATGAAATGCTGCAAGGTCTGGAGACGGTCACTTACGTGGCGCTGTGTGCTTTTTCTCCCCGTCCAACCCGCGCAGGCTTTGGAAGTGGGATGGCCTACCTGCCGGCTGTGGTCATGGTGGGAAGGTACTTTCAGAAGAGACGCGCCCTTGCCCAGGGCCTCAGCACCACCGGGACGGGGTTTGGCACCTTCCTCATGACGGTTTTGCTCAAGTACCTGTGCGCGGAGTACGGTTGGCGGAACGCGATGTTCATCCAAGGCGCTGTGTCCTTGAACTTGTGTGTTTGCGGGGCGCTCATGAGGCCCCTCTCTCCTGGGAAGGAGCTCAACGACGACGGTGGAGGGAAGGATCCACAGGTGGTCCCGGCTCAGTCCCCTGGATCCAAGTCAAGCGGACAGTTGGACGGAGCAGAAGAGAAGGGTGGCGGGCCCAGGAACGAGGAGACCCTCGGGGACCTCCCCGCCCAGGCGGGCCAAGAGAAGGCAGGGCACGGCCAGAACATGGGCGCCTTTCGGGTCCTGAAGACGGCGAGCCAGCTGACCAGGAGAGTCAAGAAGGGCTTCCGAGCCTGGTACTCGGGCTATTTTGGAGCAGCCTCGCTCTTCACTAATCGGATGTTTGTCGCCTTCGTTTTCTGGGCTCTGTTTGCCTACAGCAGCTTTGTCGTCCCCTTTATCCACCTCCCAGAAATAGTCAATTTGTATAATTTATCCGAGCAAAACGATGTTTTCCCTCTGACCTCAATTATAGCAATAGTGCATATCTTTGCAAAAGTGATCCTGGGCGTTGTGGCCGACTTACCTTGCATCAGCGTCTGGAATGTCTTCCTGATGGCCAACTTCACCCTCGTCCTCAGTATTTTCATCCTGCCGCTGGTGCACACGTACGCCGGCCTGGCGGTCATCTGCGCCCTGATAGGGTTTTCCAGTGGTTATTTCTCCCTGATGCCCGTAGTGACTGAAGACTTGGTTGGGATCGAGCACCTGGCCAACGCCTACGGCATCATCATCTGTGCCAATGGCATTTCCGCGCTGCTCGGGCCACCGTTTGCAGGTAAACCATGAGAGGTTTTAAGAGCTTCGAGCACATGTAGAGAGCTGGGTGTGTTCTCATTTGTGTTTTGAAGTCCAAGAAAGAAGTTCCCGTTTGTGCACGTGCGTCTTTTTCTTCCCGTTCTGGGCCCCCCAGCTTCTCATTTGTAAACGTTAGCAAGGTAACGGTCCTTCTTTCAGGTAGAATGAGATGAACTTTCGATCCGTATCCGCAAGATAAGCGGCCGGGCTAGTAAAGCTAAGTGGGCAGTGGAATCGCGCAGAAGCCCTACCCCATCTGGAGGAGGCAGCCTCCGCCCACCTCCAGCTGATCGCGGTCACCAAGAAATTTGGAAAACTGTTGCCAGATCCTCTATCGTTAGTGTTGTTGCTGCCGCTGCTGTTTCCAAAGGAAAACTAGGACTTGAGCTCTTAGGTGACGTTTCCAGATTTGTCTTAATTAAATTTAATAATTTTTTTTTTGAGAGAGAGAGAGAGCATGAGCAGGGGAGAGGTGGAGAGAGAGAGAGAGAGAGAGAGAGAGAGAATCCCAAGCAGGCTCCGTGCCCAGTGTGGAGCCCGACGCCAGGTTCCATCTCACAACCGTGAGACCATGACCTGAGTCGAAATCGAGAGTTGGACGCTTAACCAACGGAGCCACCCAGACACCCCTATTTTATTTTAATTGAAGTATCGCTGACACACAACATTATATTAGTTTCGGGTGTATGACGTAGTGCTTCCACAATTAGGTTCATTATGGGCTGCTCATCATGGTAAGCGTCATTATCGTGACATTTCCGGATGTTTAAGATACTGCGCGTAGGTCCCATGGGACACACCAAGGAGCTGGGTCTCGCCCGGTAGCAGTTTCTTGTTGCTGCTCTGATAACTGCCATGGACTTACGGGGTTAAAACATTACAGACTTACTACCTTATAGCTGTAGGGGTCAGAAGGCTAAATTGGATCCCAGCGGGCTACAGGCAAGGTGGCCGCGGAACCGCCTTCTTTCTGGAAGCTGCGTGGAGGCACCCATTTTTTTCCCCCGTGGCAGCTTCTGGAGACTGCCTGCAGTTGTGGTTCTTAGCCCCTTCCTGCACCTTCTAAGCCGGCGACGCAGCTTCTCATCTTCCTCTGATTCTGACTCTCCTGCTTCCTTCCTTCACTTGGGTTGCATCGGCTCTGCTGGACAGTCCAGGATAATCCCCGTCGCGAGATCCTTAACTCAATCCCATCTGCCAAGTCTCTTTTGCCACGTAAGGTAACATTCACGGGTTCCAGGGACTAGGACGTGAGCAGCTGGGGAGACTTGGGGCATTCTGCCGGCCAGAGGCCCAGAGGCCACCAGTTGACAACATCCGGGGCCAGCTCTCTCCCACGTGTTCACCTGAGTTCAGTGAGGAACTTGCTTCCTGCAGTGGGTGTACCAGAAATCACGGGTGCTCAGGAGTCCTAGGGCAGCCGGGGATCTCTCCGAACCTGTTGTTTGTGGAAAACGTATCAGCAGGTAGACTCAGCCCCCAAGAGGCCAGGTACTGGGCGAAGGTGACGAAGTCAACTCTCTGTCCAAAGAATTGGAGGCAGGAGCCCACATAGTGTGGCAGGGGCTGGGGCCAGACAACAACACATAGGTGCCACCTAGAGGTGGCTGACAGGGCTGCGAGGTCAGGGCCGGTAGCTGTCGTCAAAGCTGCCAGAGCTTTTGTGCAGTGATTTCAACTGACTTGGTAGAGCCTCACCCGTTCGGGTGCCCCCACCCCCTGCTTGCCTGGCCCCTCCTGGCCCTTTATTCTCATATCCTCTGCAGGAATACCTCTACCAAAGAACCCCATGGCTGCAGGACAAAGCCCTCCCCGCCCTTTCCTTCCTAGTCTCTCTAGGGATCATACAGTCATATCCTATCCTACGACCCCACTGGCAGAAGGCTTGTGTCAACACATTCATTTTCAAGTCCCCCACAGAATGTGAAATTCAAGAAATCATGGATTTTTGCCCAGACAGCTGATAGCACTGGCTGGTAAAGGTTTAAGACCCAAGACTCAGTTTAGGAAACCTACCGGCTACATGGGGGGCTGCTCCCGTTCTCTGTCCATACACAGACACGCGGGTGCAGCATTTCTAGGTAACAGTGATTAACAGGCAGTGTAGCAAACCAAACTGGTAGCTGAAAAGCTAGAACTTGCTCAGGGATCTCATGCAGAATTTCCTCTCGGGGATGCAGTTGGCTGTAAGGGAGCACCCCACCAATGGTAGCTTAAACAGAGATTTAGTTGTGTCGCATAATCAGAAATCTGTAATTCAGAGATACTGGATGGTATAGGGACAGCGTCTCCAAGATCCTTCTGGCCTTTTCCTTATGCTAATTGCCTCATGGCTGCACAATGACAGCTGCAGCTGAAGCCCCTACATCTTCATTTATAATAAGGAGGAGGATGGGAAGAAAGGCTCGGTTTCAGCAGACTTCCATTTCCATCTGACCGGCCAGAACTGTGTCACACAGCCAGTCCAAGCTTCGAGGGAACTGTATTTTGCTTTCTAGCCTCTGTAGTAGAGGAAGGAAAGGAGAAAAGAATTGAGATTGGGGGTTGGATCAGGCAACCAATGATACTTCCTAGAGATGTTAAACCGAAATATCCATTAAAGGGATGGGGATATTATCAGTGGCTCACCCACTCTCTTGTTGAAAGTTCTTCAGATATATTGTATTTGGAAATGGAATCTGTCGTTGACGGTTCTTTTCACGATCCAGGTGTACTTTCTGCTTCTTTTTTTTTTTTTATTATTTAAACAAAAATTTTTTTTTTACATTTATTTATTTTTGAGAGACAGAGCACAAGCGGGATAGGGGCAGAGAGAGAGCGAGACACAGAATCCGAAGCAGGCTCCGGGCTCCGAGCTGTCACCCCAGAGCCCGACATGGGGCTCGAACCCACGAACGGTGAGATCATGACCTGAGCCAAAGTCGGACGCTTAGCCGACTGAGCCACCCGGGTGCCCCACGTACTTTCTGCTTCTAATGGTCAGTCTGGGGTTATTTTTATACTGATCTGCCAGATTTCAGTAGCAACACAACACAGCTGTGAGGTGTGGCACATGCAATTCATGATCAACGTTAACTAAAGCACCAAAGTTGGCCAGCATACTTTCTTTATCCCATTCTCATGGTCACGTCCTTCTCACTGATTTGCATTCTAAGGCACTTTTTGGAGTGGAATAGAAAGAAATTAGAACCAGAGCAGGGAGTTGTACCCAACCCTCAAATCGTCATGTGTTATCTCTGCCTGCTTCAAGGTTCCCACCACGGATGGTAAAAACCGCTGCATTAATGATTAAGAATCATCTATGAATGGATGTCAAAGGCTGCCCTGGGGACTGTAAAATCAATGTTCTGCTGTGCGTCTCTAGGCCACCAACTGAAGGGGATTTTCTTTCTTTTTGTTTGTTTCTTCATCTTGCACCAAACTCATGCACTAAGGAATGCTGACAACATCATTGGCTAATTGCACTGTGTTTATTTAATCCATTAACTTTCCAGGCCAAGGAGCCAACATCGCAATGGGATGGAAGCCTAGTCTTCTGTGTATCATAGTTCAGAAGCAACTGGCAATATGAGTAACCAAATTACCACATGAAATTCTTGCTAGAAATTCAAGGTGGGCTAGAAATTATTACTGAGCTTGGTTTGCTACAGGAAACATTATTGTTCACATTACTTTTTTCTCTTTTAGTGGGTTCAGAAATGAATATGTTTCCCATTTGCCAAAGTGATTTCTACTGGCATTAAAAAATCTGGTACCATTTAGTAGCAGGTTAGACAATCACACAGTTCCATTTAGGAGAAAAATATACAATAAGATATTGAACAGACATTTCAGCCCTGGCATTTAGCAACATGAACTTTTTGATCTCATTCATTTCTAGCGTTGTTGGGCATTCAGTTCATCTCTTTGAAAGATGTAATAATAGTAGATACTTTTCTAGAAGTTTCCAATGTAAAATATAGCAAAACGTGGCCATCAGATTTGACTAAGAATCTGCACACACATACGTCCTCTGTTTGCCTAAAATATAGCAATTAACAGTGTTTTTCATCAAAAGCTGGGAACACCTATTTAATAAATAAGAAAAACATCTATCATTCCTCATTTGACAGACTCCAGTGAACAGTGAATGCAACTTAATAGGGAACCAGACTTTACCTGGAAGCTGTTGATTTGAATTGGTTGAATCAAGGTTGCCGAAGATGCCAGTCTCCAAACCGAGGAACCGAGATCAGACCTGTAGGGAGAGGTGGTGAAGGATGAATGAGGTGGGCAGCTTGTCAGAAACATCGTTTCTCTGCAGGGTTACGTCCCTGCGTGTTGAGGATCAAGGCACGTGGCAAAGCCCTGTCTCTCCTGACCTGCTTTGCATCTGACGCAGGGATGGATTAAATTCAAAGTGGCAGAAATGTTAAAACCCACGCCAAAGAGAAACCGCAGGAGCCAGGGTCATTTAAAAATAAATCCTAAAGATTGGGGCTCCCAGGTGGCTCAGTGGGTTAAGTGTCCAACTCTTGATTTCAGCTCAGGCCGTGATCTTACAGTTCGTGGGTTCGAGCCCCTGCATCGGGCTTTGCGCTGACAGTGTGGAGCCTGCTTGGGACTCTCTCTCTCTCCCTCTTTCTCTCTGCCCCTCCGCTGCTTGCATGCATGTGCATGCGCTGGCTCTCTCTCTCTCTCTCTCTCAAAAGATAATTAAATAAATAAATAAGAAACTATAAAAACTTGAGTGTGGCTTGTGCTCGTGGTTAAGCTTGGGGCTACAGGGGAGCTAGGGGCCACATCACAGAGCCCTGGGAACTTATTTCAACCCCTTCAAACAAAAAAGTAAAGGAAGTAAATAGTCTGATCTGCATACAAATTGATTTTCCAATCAGTTAAGATCTCGTCCTGTTTCTGAGACCCATGTTCAGCAGCAGGGATGGGTCACCTCGTTCCAGCTGTCAGGCATTGGTCATTCTTTCTACCCTGTCACTCGGTCATATGAAAAGCACAGATTTACCCATTGAAATGACATGGTCACCATTCATAGGGGATGAGTGGAGTATGGGAACCTCATTTATGTTTTTACCGATTGTTTTTAACTGTAGCTTGTAGATGGTCCTGTCACATACTCCGTTTGTAGGGACAGGGCACCGCGTTATCTGCAAGCAGGCCCTTCATAGGTCACAGTGGCACACAGGTGTCAGGCGGTAACACAGAGCCAAGTTGGGTGCGGTCTCATTCACCTGTCCGTGTCAGAGTCCCTTCTGATTCCGTTGGAAGTCACGTCTGTCTCTGGGGTATATGTTCAGTCTTCCCTTGTTCCTCTTGTCTCGGATCAGAAATTAAGAAAACCTGAGAGCATTTTACTAAGCTACATCTCAAGAGCCCGGTATTTTCTTCTTTCGTGTGTTTATATCAAAGAACAAACTCAAAAAAGTTGGTTAACTTGTAAAGTATATCGGAGCCCACCGCTTTTGAGTGGTTACAATGTATCAATGTTTCATGCTGTGAAGTGTTTGCTTTTCCTTATGACTACCTTGACTCATGGGGTCGTATTCATTATGCAGGAGATACAATGAATGAAGAGATAAAGACAAGAGCCAGGAAGTCAGAAGCACTGCTTGACGTATTGAGCAGTTGCTTTTGTGTAGCTATTTGTGGGTGGGAGAAGGTTTAGTTGGTTTATGCATTCATTTGCCAGATAGTTTTGAAAAGATAGCTTTGAAAGGTGGTCACAAAGTACACCCTTTCATCATTAAGTCATTTCTATCTTCCTTATGTCTTTGCTAATGTACGTGTGCGTCTGAAAAAAAAGTGAATGTTCAAAATTTACGTTTTTACCATAAATGAAATTCTTGTGGATGGTTTAATCCTCTTAGCTTGCATGGTTTGCATGTCATGGGACCATGACGTGTGACTGATTCTTAGATTTAATCACTGGGGTGTAACTGTGTTTCATAGTTTCTGAGACCTTTTTTTTTTTTCTTCCACATTTTAACATTTCTGAAATTGGAATACATTTTACAAAGCCCTGGGACATTGGGTCATATTTCAACTGACAAGGATATTTCTTTCTTATTGCTACATAAGATAATGATGCATCATGCAATTCATGGTGTCTTAGAATCCATGAACTATAATAGCATTTTACAGAGTGCCTAGTATGATGAGCGTATGAAAGCTTTAGATTATAATATTAAAGTATGATTTCTTAAAAACTGAAAATCTAGTCACATATATATATATACACACACATATATATACACACACATATATATTATACATATATATACACATATATACACACATATATATATAACATATAGTTATATAATATATATATTAAAGTTTTATAGCTGTAAGTATGAATTTATAAAACATGGAAACTTGTATTCTTTATAGAATAGATGTTTACTCTCAAACACTCCACAGTGAATGAAGGTTCAAATGTCTCGGCCTTTTTTGGTATACACCAGAAACTCCTTCAGAAGGGTTTTGAAAGTTTGAGAAAAGATTGGTGGTTATATTTGTGAAAAAAAGAAAATCATTGGGTTCACTTTTCAACTGCTGGCTTTGTGCCAGCCTGAGAGAGCCTGAGAGCTGCACATCACATCCTCCCAAGGGTCAGCCAGCCACTGTTTCCAGGCCTTGAGTACTTTGTAAGGTGCCCTAGCAGCTTAGAGAAAAATGCCTGCCGTTCCCCGGCACCGAGAACTCTGGCTTGTGTAGCCTGGGCTTAAAAATAGCTAAATGAAGGGCACCTGGGTGACTCAGTCGGTGAAGTGTCCGATTTCTGCTTGGGTCATGATTTCACGGCTTGTGGGTTCGAGCCCCACGTCGGGCTCTGTGCTGACAGCTCAGAGCCTGGAACCTGCTTCAGATTCTGTGTCTCCCTCTTTCTCTGCCCCTCCCCTGTTCATGCTCTGTCTCTCTCTCTCTCTCTCTCTCTCTCTCAAAAATAAACATTCAAAAAAAATGTTTAAAAAATGGCTAAATGAAATGTTTGGGGTATTACATGACCTATAACTAAATCCTTATAGAAATATTTATAGGAGCAGTAATTGTGTTCTTGACTTTCATCAGCTATGTTACACTGAGTA
This sequence comes from Panthera pardus, assembly GCF_024362965.1. NCBI lineage: Eukaryota > Metazoa > Chordata > Mammalia > Carnivora > Felidae > Panthera > Panthera pardus. The sequence goes on from NW_026526655.1 coordinate 9,327,204, forward strand.
TATTCTTTTTTTGGTTTTGCAGGTTGGATCTATGACATCACAGAAAAATATGATTTTTCCTTCTATATATGTGGCTTACTCTACATGGTAGGAATACTCTTTTTACTTATTCAACCGTGTATTCAAATTATCGAACAATCCAGAAAAAAATACATGGATGGCACACGTGTTTAGCGTCATGTTATGTTGCCCGTAAGATTTCTCTGTGGTACCCACACCTACCTCACATGATTGCTGTGAGGAGCCTGTGACATTGTGGGGAAGGGCTTTGGATGGTAACTGGCACTGTCATTTGTAAATGCCATAGTCGTGACTTCGTTCGAAAGCAGCACTGCCTTTCCGTTTGGGGAGAAGCAATGCTGGGAGGTATTAAAGCCTGCATATGTCTTAGAGAAGACAATGTCCTTCGAAGACACCCTATTAAATAGTCGGTAGAAATGCCCTTACAAAAACTATTCTCTCTCATCATCCCCTGGGACTAAGGTTTTAGCTACAGCTTTTGAAACAAACATGGGGAATAAAATCTTTTCAACTCAACTACTCTTTGTAAGATGGAAATTAACCAAATGCTTTTGGAAAGCTTACAGAGGACTGGGTTTCAAGCACAAGAGTATAACTAGGTTTCAGAACTTGTTACAGGGAGCTGTTGATCTACTAGTGAAAAGCAGGCTCTAATTTCAAAAGTAATACCTTTAGTACAATCAGAGAAACACAGTTTATATTTTTATGAAAGAATCCTGCAGCTGGGGAGTACGGTTTCTAAATCTTCCTCTAAGAAAATCATCTGCCGTCAATCCTAATTCAATATCTAGCTATAAACTGAACCTTAAGACAAAACGTAGATAAATAATAATGATTTCCTTAGTGAGAGGTCGTATTTGTCACACAAACATTGAATCAAGGGCTATGATTCAAGCACTTTTATTCATATCATTGGCCTCTTCGTTTTGGGGGCATGATCTGGGGTTTATAAAAAAAAAATTTCTGGATTTCTCCCACCCAATAAATCAAGCAGAGAAGTAATTGCTGGCTGGTATCTAAAGCTGGCAGTTAATCATTTTTAAAGTGTGTTACTAATCCAAAATGTGAGACTATCAAATTGTGAGGTTCATAAACAGAATTCCCTTAGTCTAGATGTCTGTGCACCCGACAATGGAGTAGTGCTAACCAGTAGCCCTTCTCCAGAGTCTCTTGTTAGGGAGACAGTTCATTTGCCTGAGCTCGTCGAGGTTCCAAAAATAGTTCTCTTGACTGATTTCGTGCACAAAAGATAACTGTGGTCCATGACATCAAATAATGCTCTTCCTTTATCTGAGATGTTTATTTTTCTAAGCCAGAACAGTTTTCGGACTACAGAATGTTCTTCCCAGATTTTGAAATTTCTGGCCGCCTTATTTGTTTACACATATTTTAGAACAGTGTAAATTTCTACTTACAATTTGCTCCTCACACACGTAAAAATCCTTTAATATCATTGCCCAATGTCTTGGGTCAAATTTATCTAAAGTGAGCACAGACCATTCTGTTATCCTTGGTAATTAGAAGCAGGGACAGTACTAACAATTGGAATCACAGAATGTTACCCCAAGTTTCGTTTTAGCCAATAGTTTCAGGTTTTTCCTCCACCAAACGCTTCAGAGCTGTTGACAAGGGATTACGGGGACAAATTTCCTTTTTGCTTTGTCTCCATTATTTCCTGTTCCGATGTCTCGTGGGAGGAGTTGTGTGATTAAAGGGACCACCAAAATCACAATAATAATAAAAGGCAGCTAATGGAAAGGAGAAACAAAAGCATAGTTAGTATGCACACTCAATATTACCTCTAATGACTCAAGAATCGCCTGTAAATTGTTATAGATAATAAATTGCATGCATACTTCATTTGGTTCAACACAACGACCTATTTGTTATCATTACAGCTTTGGCTGCTGTTTAAGAATCCAGCTGTCTATTTTGATAAAGGTATTCTTAAATCCTGAGGCAATGCTCTATCTCTCTATATGTATTTACTGTAATATCAGATAACTAGATTGAGAAAAAAACAAAACAAAACTTGTTTTAAAACTGACTACAAGCCTTCCATTACTTTCATGTTCGGACAACACCAAATTAACAAGAGGCGGTGTTCAGTATTTTGAATGGTGCTATGGACCATGCATTTTGATGTTCACACTGCTGGCTGTGCATCATAAACATGAACTTTTTATCCAGTTCCCCGGCTTTCGTTACACCCGAGTTAGACCCGCTGAGGTGCAGTTCATACAGCTGTTCGTTGACTTTCTGCATTTGTGGAAGGGTGATTTCTACCAAATCAGAAGTTCCCATTTTACAAAAACAGTAAAACCTGCTTGCAGCGTTCATGTGGACAACAGAATAAAAGAGAATGCCATGAAGAATTACAGCAAACATATTAACACTTCCTGTTTAAACTATGTTATTATTCACAGTTGACAATATTATAAATGGTTCATTGTATATTTATACCACGTGCTTTATAGTGTTCCCCCCCCACACACACATATCCAAGCGACTTTTATTTACATAAGATGAAATAAATTTTGTCCTCTTTAAAGATGGTCATTGTGTTTTTATGTAAAATCTCTATTGTCTTGGCTTTAGCGGGGTAAAGTCCTAAAATGTAACTGATGACCATCTGTTTGGTTCTTTCCCCTGGAACAGTTTTTTCTCTAGATGTGGTCATAGAACCACCTGGAGAGAATCACATAAGGTGGTCGTTGGAAATGCCAAGCCCATGGGGTGCCTGGGTGGCTCAGTTGGTTGAGCTTCTGACTTCGGCTCAGGTCATGATCTTGCGGTCTGTGAGTTCGAGCCCTGCGTCGGGCTCTGTGCTGACAGCTCAGAGCCTGGAGCCTGCTTCTGAATCTGTGTCTCCCTCTCTCTCTCTGCCCCTCCCTCGCTTATGCTCTCTCTCTCTGCCAAGAATAAATAAAACATTAAAAAAAAAAAAAAAAAGAAATGCCAGGCACAGCTATTAAATCTGAAATGTATATGCCTTTTAATCTAGCAATTGCATTTCTAAAAACTTTTCCTACAAATGAACAAAGACTTTTGAGTTGTTGTTTGTTATAGAAAAGACTGGAAACAATTTGAATGTCCATCAATAGGGAACTGTAAAATAAAGTGTGGTATTTATGCAACTATTTTTTTTAAAAAGCCCCATCTATAAAATTAGAAAACCTTATGCAAGATATATTGCTAACAGAAAAAGGCGAGATAAAATATGTTTAATGTGCTCCCAATTATGTTTTTGTTAATACCAAATAAACATTATTCATATGGCTTGTATATGTATATATAGAACATTTCTGGAAGGAAATGTAAGAAAACACCAACAGAGGTCAGCTCTGGGGAGGGAGGTTTGGGAACCGGTATGGGTATGACTTTGTTCCTCATCCACATAATGCTGTCTCAATTTAAAACTTGTATCCAAAATTATTTTTATTTATTTTATTTTAGAGAGCAAGCAAGAGAGAGAGAGAGAGAGAGAGCGCGTGGGGAGATGTGCAGAGGGAGAGAGAGAGAGAATCTTAAATAAGCTTCACACTCAGTCCCATGAATCTGGGATCATGACCTGAGCCCAAAGAAAGAGTTGGATGCTTAATTGACTGAGCACGGGGGGGGGGGGGGGGGGGGGGGGCGCTCAAAATTATTTCAAATGCAGATTCCTGGATTTTCTTTGAATCTAATGAATTAGAATCTTGTGGGATGAGGCCAATAAACCTACCTTTTATTTATTTTTTATAATGTATTTATTTATTTTCATGTTTATTTCTTTTGAGAGAGAAAGAGAGCAGCAGCAGAGGGGCAAAGAGAAAGAGAGAAAAAGAATCCCAAGTAGGGCTCCATGCTGTCAGCGAAGAGCCCGATGTGGGACTCAAACTCTCCAATCATGGGATCATGACCTGAGCCGAAGTCAGACAGTTAACCGACAGCCACACAAGCCCCCCGAAACCTGCCTTTTAGATAAGCTTACCAGCTGATTATTATGCATGCTGAAATTGGAGACCCACTCTCACAGTATTTAAGATCAAAACCTTCTAGGGGCGCCTGGGTGGCTCGGTCGGTTAAGCATCCGACTTCGGCTCAGGTCATGATCTCACAGTCCGTGAGTTCGAGCCCCATATCGGCCTCTGTGCTGACCACTCAGAGCCTGGAGCCTGTTTCAGATTCTGTGACTCCCTCTCTCTCTGCCCCTCCCCCTGTTCATGCTCTGTCTCTCTCTGTCTCAAAAATAAATAAACGTTAAAAATTTTTTTTTTTTAATTAAAAAAAAGATCAAAACCTTCTAATCAATTTCATACACTTGTCCTGACTCTCGCATTATTTCCTTTTATACAACATTCTGGTCAATCACTATCTTTGGAGCACTCATACTGTGTAATATTTTAATTCTACTAAGTCTTTCTGTTTCCATGGTTCTCTTCCAATCAAGAAATGTAAACTAGGCTTTTATAAGAACAAGACAGGCGGATGTAAACCTCCTGCCCTTGAGTGGCCTGTGTGTAGAAAGAAGTTGCTGTTGCAAAGCACTGAATGTCCCAGTGTTATCACAAAGCTGGGGGAAATTGGATTCATGACCTGTTTAAATGAAACTGTAACTGATAATAAAGATACAGAGGTTCAGTAAAGCTAAGTGTATCTACTTGGTCAAGTGAAAGATACAGACTACAAGTGTGGGGCTTAATCCTCAAACTCTTGGGTCTCAGGGCCCCCTGGCACTCCTAAAAACAAATCAACACCCAAAGATCCTTTGGGGGGGTTGGTATGTCTTACTGATATTTACCATGTTAGAAATGAAAAGTGAGACATTTTTGAGAATATGCCTATATTACTTCATTTTGGAATAACAATAAGAAGCCTACTACGTTAATGTAAATAACACATTTTTATGGAAAGTGACCATATTTTCCCCTCTAAATTTTTTTTAGTAGGAATAGTGGCATTGTAATGGCGTCTGGGTGGCTTGGTTGAGCATCTGACTTCAGCTCAAGTCGTGATCTCACGGTTCGTGGGTTGGAGCCCTGCATCAGGCTTGCTGATGTCAGTGTGGAGCCCGCTTCGGATTCTCTGTCCCCCTCTCTCCCTGTCCCTCCTCCACTCACACTCTCTCTAAAAATAAAAAAGAATAGTGGCATTCTTTTACATTTTTGTGAATCTCTTTAATAGCTGGCTTCATAGAAGACAGCTGGATTCTCATATTTGCTTCTGCATTTGATCTGTCGTGATATGTGGTTTTCATTGACATACATACATGAAGAAAGTTCAGCCTTCTACCAATATGTGGTTGGGAAGGGGAGGAGTATTTAATAGTCTCTTCAGATAATTGTAGGTTCTTTTTGAATACCATGCCAAAACTCAACAAGTGGTATTTTTTTTTTTAACGTTTATTTATTTTTTGAGACAGAGAGAGACAGAGCATGAACGGGGGAGGGTCAGAGAGAGGGAGACACAGAATCTGAAACAGGCTCCAGGCTCTGAGCGGTCAGCACAGAGCCCGACGCGGGGCTCGAACTCACGGACCGCGAGATCGTGACCCGAGCCGAAGTCGGCCGCTTAACCGACTGAGCCACCCAGACGCCCCAACAAGTGGTATTTCTTAAAGGTTAGTTGCAACGTGGAATCTGACATGGTGTCACGAACTTTTTGTGCCATGTTTACATTAGAAGCCGTTGACCTGCCTTGCATTTTGGATGGATCTTTTGCCCACTTACAATTTTGTAACCTAATGCTTTCGTCATTCGGAAAATATTGGTCCACTGGAGAGTTATGGATCTCCCAAATGTTTTTATATCTCATACAATATCTTTAAAACTCACGTGATCATTGTGTAATCCCATTTATATGAAATATCCAGAATAGGCAAAAATCTATAAAGACAGAAAGCATATTAACGGCTGCCTGAGGCTGGAAGGAAAGGGGTGTGTGGAGGGAGTGCCAGCGGGCACGGCTAATGGGGTATCTTTTCGGTGTGATGAAAATGTTCTGGAATTAGCTAATTGTTGCATAAGTTTGCAAATGTATAAAAACCACTGAATTATACACTTTAAAAGGGTAAGTTTTATGGTCGGTAAATTCTATCTCAATTGGCAAGGGGACAAGCTCATGGAGGTTGATATAAATTATCCGAAATTCTAATTTCCTTTCGAAAGCTTAAATATTATCATTGGCAACAAATACTGCACTTATTTTCCTTGAAGGGACAGCCTCACTTTTCAATAATGTGTCTGCCAAGTGTAAACACTGTATTTCATGGAAAAGGCAGTAAGTTCAGCTTGCAGCTTAGGTACAGACGTGCTTTTCCCCAAGACAACCACTGGACTTTGATTTCCAGCAGCTGTTCTTTGTGTATACCTTCCCATTTTGTCACACAGGATATTAAAAAGATGTGGACTCAGGGTAAGGACTTAATAAATAACAGATAATAATTTTTACTGCTTCATCAAAGATATCCTTAAGTGAATCTGCCCATTATTCGACTGCAAGCACCTGGCAGTGGGAAATACAGTGGCTTCCAGCACATTCTGTTGTCACTCCTTTGACTTGTGCTAAGGCACTGGCCGCTGACCCACCATCGCTTTTGCACAGTCAGTGCAAGCATCAACACACTCGCTCTGGGATCAGCCATGAGAGTGAATAAAGCTGTTCAATATTTTGAATGTTGTAGTGCCATCTGAGTTTGTTTACAAGAATTCACATCAAAGAACATCTTGGGGGCCCCTGGGGGGCTCAGTTGGTTGAATGTCCGATTCTCGATTGTGGGCTCAGGTCGTGACCCCAGGGTCATGGGATCGAGCCCTGTGTCGGGTTCCATGCTGAGTGTGGAGCCTGCTTGGGATTCTTTCTATATACCTCTGCCCCTCTCCCTTGCTTTCAGGCTCTCTCTCTCCCTTGCTTTCAGGCTCTCTCTTAAATAAAATTAAAATAAAATAAAATAAAATAAAATAAAATAAAATAAAATAAAATAAAGGAAAAGAAGAGAAAAGAAGAGAAAAGAAAATAGTTGGTGTTGATACTGGATGAATACAAGCAAAATGGTGAGTCTGGCCACTTCTATTCATTTGTCCACGTGTAAGACAAAAGTCCGATTCCGCAGAGAAGATACTAACTCAGCCTTCATGTGTGCAGCTAAATCTCTAATTTGACAAGCTACCGTATCATTAGAAAGTGGCATTGCTGTGATTCCTTTTGCTGACTCTCCATCCAGAAGGCATCCAGCAGCGTCAGCTGCATGGGGCGTCTGTACTGTCTCCAGACGGCTCAGCACAGTCACTTCCCCGCGCGCGGGGCTTCAATGGCTTTTGCGTTTCGCGTCTGAAAGGCTGTAATGATCAATTTTTGGCTTTTAATGAACTCATCACATCTACATTTAAAATATTCAGTTCGCTTTTCTTTAAACTCTACGTTATTATTCTCAAAATGATGCTGCAACTTTAAGAGGCCCCGAAAAGGTAAAATTTTAACATCATAAAGCCAAGGAAAAAGATAAATCTTGAGAAATATTTTGTTTCGTTTTTACACTCTTTTTAAGCAGATTTCAGTATTTCATCTTTTTCAGCATCTTTAGGTTTGGATGGTGCAGCTGTGGGCTAAGAAAGCCAGCTTTCTAATCTCCCTTTTTTAAAGCTAATGATCCAGCCTTGAATATAATAAAAGTATAAGTAAATTTAAAAATCTTAGAATAAAATGCTATTAAATTCTAAAATCATGAGTTTTACAAAAGTTTAAAACTTATAAACCATTTGGAAGGATATTTTTAAATTACACTGTAAAATAAGACAACAAAGCTTACCTACCTCTTGCTGTGTTTCCACGTAGGAGAACTTCAGGATATCAAAATGATTTATTCGATAATAATGAGATTACCTAAATTACAAGAGGTACCACAAAATTTGCTAGCAAGAGCACAGAAGTCCTGAGAACAAACTGAGGCAGCCTCTGACAACTGAACCTATTTATATCCTAAATCTACTGCCTAAGAAGATTCTAGAAAACACAAAAATCTACATGCATACATTCCACTAGCCCTCAGAGTGCTAACATCATGACAGGTTAAGTAGCCTCTGAAAAATTCCACTGTTCACTTGTGAAAGAATGAGTGGAAAAGTCAAATCATGTCTTAAGGTCATGAAAATATATCTGATCTCACAGACTGACAAAAGGGTAGGAGGGACCCCCCCCCGAGGGTCCCAGCACTGCACTTTGAGAACTGCGCTGTTAGAGGAATCTGAAGGACAGGGTCACCGGAAGTTGAAGTGGCCTCGGAGGCCAGGTATGATTAAGTTAGGGGCTGGCAGTGTGACAGGGGCAAGGAGAGACCCAAGTGAGCAAAACCACAGACTCGGGAAAGCCCAGGAGAAGTTCAGGTTCAACAGGCACCTGAAGTAATCAGGATTAGGGCTGTGACCAGGCTGAGAAAGTAGGCGAGCATTGTACAAGACCTTGACAGACACGCTAAGAAAAGAAGCTGTCAAGTTCACACTGCTAAGCCCAACCTCTGCAAAGTGGGAGACAAGGTTGACTGTCAGACAGTGCATCTCAAGTGTCCTCATGGAAGCACGTGTCCAGTAAGGACAGGATGGAGCAGAGAATACCGCCCCGTCCCCCCGGCACACACACACCCAGGGGTGCATATCAGAATCTCCGAGGAAAGGGTTTCAAACTATTACCCTCCGACCCTCTGTACCCCCCTCCACTGCCATCACCGAGCAAGCACCATGAGGACAGGGGCCCTGGTTTGTCTTCTTCAAGCCGTTCCCAAGCCCTTGGCACAGTGTCTCCAACTGGGCACAAAGCAGAAGTCTGCGAAGCACCTGGTGAAAGCCCTCTTGATGAGCTGGGTTTGGTGTTGGTGAGCTGGAGCACCAGCAGGCTCCCTCTCGTGCAGCATCACACCACAGAGGCTTGGAACAGCCTGGAGAAGTAACCTGGAGGTAAGTAGAGGCACGTGTGCAGGACGATGAGGGGCGGGAATAGAAGAATCCTTCCAAGGTGGAAGGAAAGGAGCAGTGGGTTAGGAAGTAAAGCTGGCTAGTGAAGAACCTTGGATGTTAAAGGAGAAAAAAGCCGAGTGTTTACTGACCGTGAACTTGCTGGTGGGTAGGGCTGTGTTCTATTTAGACGAGCGTCCCCGGGGGCTGAGTCCAGTGCCTGGTGCAGAGTAACTAACAAATAGTGTTTGGAAATGAATTAATAAGGAGAGTCAGGGCAGCAGCTAAGGGGGTGGCTTCCAAAGGCTGCCGAGGGAGGGCAAGGCCAATGCGGGAAGAGCAGAGGACAGAGTGGGAGCAGGTGGAGGGGGGGCGGCTGGTAAACGAACAGTGGAAGACGTTTGGTGGCCGCCGAGGAGAGAAACAGGATGGCACGAAGAAGGACAGTAGGGTGAAGTGAAGCTTCTTTCAAGGAACGATGGGTACATGTAAGGGAAGGAAAGAGACGGGAATCTGTGAAGAGGACAGCCTGAAGGCACAGGAGAACACGGAGGGGGAAGGACCGGGGTCCCTGCCAACAGGAAGGGGTGAGCACTGGAAATAAGGTGACGCCTGCCTCTGAAGGTGGGAAGAAGAAAAGGCGGGACCAAGGACGGGGAGATTTAAGGCAGGAGAGAAAAGAAGCTGTGTGGTTTACACTGGTAACTTCATTGCTGCCAAGTGGGAGGCACGGCTTGAGGACCCACTGGGAGGAGTCCAGGAAGTAGATGAGACAGTAAGCGGGCTGTGACAGCAATGGCGGGAGGCCAGATGAGCCGGGTCGGTCTCTGTAGTGCGCCAAAGAGGCACATCTTAGGATGCTCTCCGGCAATGCTCTGCAGTCTGCCGCAGGGAAGAGGAAGTAGTCTGCCAGCCCAGGGTGAAAGGGGAAGAGCGGTCAGGTGTCACTGAGGGTGTCACTGATCACAGAGTCCAGAGAGGGCAGGCAGCCAAGTACAGCCAGTGAGGGCCTACTAGATGAACAGGAAGAGATGGGTCTGAGGAGGCCCAGCTTAGAGCAGAGCAAAGAGTCACAAGTGCCTGGAACAAGTGGAGGAAAGGAGACTTCCCTCAAAGGGGAGGTGGCCTCACCCCAGAAAGCTCAGATGTGAATGCTTCAGAATAACCGGCCACGTTGGCCGTGTTGGAGTGTGGCTTCTGTGGACCCGAGGCCTCCAAAGTCAAAATGTCCACAAGCAGCGAGGGGTGAGAATGCTGGTGTCGAATGACAAAGGCTGAGAAGCAGCTGCGTTTGTCACCTAGGAAAGGAGAACTGGGTCACACGGAGGGCAGACATCACTGGAAAAGCATTCAAGGTGCCACAGATGAACGGTATTGACTTCCAATAATGACAAGCAGGGAGGGTTGGGTTGAGGGTCTCAAACTGGCCCTGGGGAGCCCCTCCTGTTGTCAGGTGAAGTTGAAAAATATAAGAGTCCTTGGGACGGACTGGTTCCCAACTGCAGGGAGTGGCAGGAAGAGGAGGAGACTGAGCCTGGAAGGTCCTAGTGAGCCATATTGAACACTCCACTCAATCCCTTAATTTTCCTGGAGATTGTATGAGGATTTTATTTGTGTGTCCTTATTATTAAATGAACTTAAGATACTTATTTATAGAAAAAATGGGCAATAATTTAATTCACCAAGAAAATAGATGGAGGGGCATTTGGGTGGCTCAGTCAGTTAAGCGTCGGGCTCTTGATTTTGGCTCAGATCATAATCGCATGGTTCGTGGGATTGAGCCCCACATCAGGCTCTTCATGGAGACTGCTTGGGATTCTCTCTCTCCCTCTCTCTCTCTCTCCCCGCCCCCTGCTCTCTCTTGCTCTCAAAAACAAACAAATAAAACTTAAAAACAAAAAAAGAACATAGATGGAAAAATCTTCAACAAAATATTGGCAAACCAAATCCAACAATATGTTTTAAAAAATCACTCACCACAATCAGGTGGGATTTATTCCCAGGATGCAGGAGTGGTTTGCCATTCACAGATCAATCAATGTGATACATCACATCAACAAGGATAAACAATATGATCATTCCAATAGATGCAGAAAAAGCATTTAACAAACTACAACAGCAATTCATGATAAAAACCCTCCACATGGGAATGCAAGCTGGTGCAGCCACTCTGGAATATGGAGGTTCCTCAAAAAACTAAAAATAGAACTACGCTACGACCCAGCGATTGCACTACTAGGCACTTATCCAAGGGATACAGGTGTGCTGTTTCGAAGGGACACATGCACCCCCATGTTTATAGCAGAACTATCAACAATAGCCAAAGTATGCAAAGAGCCCAAATGTCCATCAGTGGATGAATGGATAAAGAAGATGTGGTAGATATACACAATGGAGTATTACTCGGCGATCAAAAAGAATGAAATCTTGCCATTTGCAACTATGTGGATGGAACTGGAGGGTATTATGCCATGTGAAATTAGTCAGAGAAAGACAAAAATCATATGACTTCGCTCCTATGAGGACTTTAAGAGACAAAACAGATGAATGTAAGGAAAGGGAAACAAAAATAATATATAAACAGGGAGGGGGACTAAACAGAAGAGACTCCTAAATATGGAGAACAAACTGAGGGTTACTGGAGGGGTTGTGGGAGGAGGGATGGGCTAAATGGGGGAGGGGCACTAAGGAATCTACTCCTGAAGTCATTGTTGCACGATATGCTAACTAATTTGGATGTAAATGTAAAAAAAATTTTTTTTTAATTAACAAAAAAACCCTCAACAAAGTGTGTTTAAAGGGAACATACCTCAACATAATAAAGACCTTACACAAAAAACCCACAGCTAACATCACATTCAATGGGGGCAAACTAAGAGCTTTTCCCCTAAAGTCAGCAATAAGATACATATGCCCACTCTCACCACTTTTATTCAGCACAGTACTGGAAGTCCTAGCCACAGCAATCAGACAACAAAAAGAAATAAAAGGTATCCCAATTGGTAAGGAAGAAGTAAAACTTTCATTGTTTGCAAATGACATGATACTATAGATAGAAAACCCTCAAGGCTCCACCAAAAAAACTACTAGAACTAATAAATGAATTCAATAAAGTTGCAGGATACAAATCAATGTACAGAAATCCACTGCATTTCTATACACTAATAATGATGCCACAGAAAGAGAAATTAAGAAAACAATCCTATTTACAATTGCACTAAAAATAATAAAATACCTAGGAAAAAACTTAACCGAAGTGGTGAGAGATCTGTACTCTGAAAACTATAAATCACTGATGAAATTGAAGACGACACAAACAAATGGAAAGATATTCCATGCTCATGGATTGGAAGGAAGAACAAATGTTGTTAAAATGTCTATACTACCCAAAGCAATCTACAGATTTGGTGCAATCCCTATCAAATACCAACAGCATTTTTCACAGAACGAGAACAAATAATCCCTAAAATTTGTATAGAGCCACAGAAGACCCCAAATAGCCAAAGTAATCTTGACAAAGGAAAAAACAAAACTGGAGATATCACAATTCCAGGCTTCAAGTTATATTACAAAGCAGTAGTAATCAAAGCAGTATGGTACTGGCACAAAAATAGACACATAGATCAATAGAACAGAGTAGAGAGCTCAGAAATAAACCCACAATTATATGGTCAATTAATCTTTGATGAAGGAGGCAAGAACATGCAGTGGGAAAAAGGCAGTCCCTTCTACAAACGGTGTTGGGAAAACTGGACAGCTACATGTACAATAATGAAACTGGACCCCTTACTTACATCACACACAACTATAAACTCAAAATGGATTCAAGACCTAAATGTGAAACATGAAGCCATAAAAATCCTAGAAGAGAGCACAGGCAGAAATTTCTCTGACGTCAGATGTAGCAACATTTTTCTAAATATATTCTCTGAGACAAGGGAAATAGAAGCGAAAATAAATTATTGGGACTGCATTAAAGTAAAAAGCTCCTGCACAGCAAAGGAAACAACCAACAAAACTAAACAACAACCTACTGAGTGCGAGAAGATATTTACCAATGACATATCCAATAAAGGGTTACTATTCAAAATATATAAAGAACTTTTACAACTCAACACCAAAACCCCCCAAATAATCCAATGGGAAAATGGGCAGAATACATGAACAGATATTTCTCCAAAGAAAACATACAGATGGCCAACAGACACATGAAAAGATGCTCAACACCACTCATCACCCAGGAAATGCAAATCAAGACCACAATGAGAGATCACCTGACACCCGTCAGAATGGGTAAAATCAAACACACAAGAAACAACAAGGGTTGGCAGAGATGTGGAGAAAAAGAACGCTCATGTGCTGTGGGTGGGAACGCACACTGGTGCAGCCCCTGTGGAGAACAGTATGGAGGTTCCTCAAAAAGTTAAAAATAGACCTACCCTATGATCCAGTAATTTCACTGAGTATCCAAAGAATACAAAAACACTACTTTGAAGGGATACGTGCACCCCATGGCTATTGCAGCATTACTTAAAATAGCCAGATTACAGGGGTGCTTGGGTGGCTCAGTCTGTCGAGCATCCGACTTCAGCTCAGATCATGAGCTTGCAGTCTGTGAGTTCGAGCCCCGCATCGGGCTCTGTGCTGACAGCTCAGAGCCTGGAGCCTGCTTTGGATTCTGTGTCTCCCTCTCTTTCTGCCTCTCCCTGGCTCATGCTCTGTCTCTCTCTCTGTCAAAAATAAATAAACATTTTCTAAAAAAATAAATAAATAAAAAATAAATAAAATAGCCAAATTATGAAAGCAGCCCAAGTGTCCATTGATAGATAAGTGGATAAAGAATATGTAGTGTGTGTGTGTATGTATATATATATATATATATACATACACACACACACACACACACAATGGAATATTATTCAGCTATAAAAAAAGAATGAAACCTTGCCATTTGTAACAACATGGATTGATCTAGAGAATATTATGCTAAGTGAAATAAACCAGTTGGACAAAGACAAACACCATATGATTTCACTTGTATGTGGAATTTAAGAAAAAACAAAGGAGAAGAGAGACAAACCAAAAACAGAGTCTTTTTTTTTTTTTTTTAAGTTTATTTATTTATTTTGAGAAAAAGAGAAAGAGCGTGAGCGGGAAAGGGGCAGAGAGAAGAGGGAGGGACAGGATCCCAAGCAGGCTCCATTTGGCCAGTGCAGAGCCCGATGCGGGGCTCAATCCCATTAGCTGTGAGATCATGACCTATGCCAAAATCAAGAGTCAGACGTTCAACTGACTGAGCCACCCGGGCACCCCCAGACTCTCAACTATATAGAGAACAATCAGATGGTTAACAGAGTGGAGGTGGGTGGGGAGGACGGGTGTACTGGGTGAACGGGATTCAGAGTACACTTATCTTGACAATAATATGTGGAATTGTTGAATCACTATATTGTCCACCTGAAACGAATATAACACTCTTAACTACACTGGAATTAAAATCAAAATAAAAAAAAAATAACTTAGTCTATCAAAAGCTTGGAATATTCCCTGGACAACTAAATTAGAATGGTCTCTTATATTATGCTCAAGGCCCTCTAATTATTTCAAATGACCTTGGGCAAATCCTATCACCTTTTCAAATTCCATTGGTCAAATGAGGTGTTGGCTCCGCAAAGAGAAGTGGTATGTGGTTTTTGTGGTTAAGCACACAGACTTGAAGTACAGATTTAAATATCAGCTTTACCACTTATTAGTTACGACACCTTGGGAACATTAATTTGTCCTCTTTGAGAATAATTTCAGCCTTGCAGGCCATACAGTCTGTATCGTGACCCCCAATTACTGCCACCGTAATGTGAAAGTGGCCATAGATGATGCTTAAACTATGTCCCAATAAAACTTTATGCTACAGAAAGAGACGCTAATCAAATTAGGCCTACACCATAGTTGGTAGATCTCTGATCTCTAAGACAGAAATAATAATCACTTACCTTCAAGGGTTGCTGCAAGAATTAAGTTGGTTACTACCTGTTTCTTGGCACACGGTAGGCATTCAACGAATGAAAGCTGCCACTACCATTACGATTACTATTTCTAAGCTTATTCTAACTCATTCTGTGACCATTCATGTATCCATTCATGGATCTATGGCTATGAGACTTCCTGGATGGGTGGAACAAACTTCACAACTGCAAATTACTTTTCTGAATGGAGACCTATGTGGAAGGAACACGGATCTGGAAACAGGATAAGCAGGGAACACAGAGTCTTTGGTAGCTCCCGGCCCTGAGGGTTCCCTGTTGCAAGGAAGGGCAAATGACTGCTATCCCGCGGTATGGATGATCTCGTTTCAAAACAATAAATACGTAAAGCTAAGATATCAGTTTTACTTTCTAAGATGACCTCATGCATAATGTTATGTTTTAACTGCAGGGGTATGTTTTCTCGTTCAAGTGGTGGTAGCCTGTCTACGTACCATTTTTAATATCAAAGACATTCATTCTTATTTCACCAACGGTTCCGAGCTGAAAAGCTTGGATGTTCTCCCACAGTATATTATCTTAACACAAACTGTGGATAAATGGCATCATCTTAGAGCTCAGAGCAAAAACTGTCGCACAAAGGTTTTCTGTTTTTAGTTAAGGTCATTCTATGTTAGTCTTGGGCATCGTGGGAGTCAGTTTGGGGTAATTAATGAGGGCTGGTGACCATCTTGGACAGAAGCAGCTGGGAAAACAATGATGAGTGGTGACTGGTTAAGTTGTCCCACCCCTGCTTCCCACCCTTCGCTCAATTCATAATCTCTGTCTACATCTTGAGCCTACTCAGAATCACTATTTTGATCAATAATCCAAAATTGATCATTTGGATTCCACATAAGTGAGGTTGAATGCAAGTACCGAGCTAACTCGTTCAGGAAAAAAGCAGTAAGAGAATTTGTCATTAAGTAAAATCTATCTTTTGTTGTTTATAAGTTTTCACATTTGCTGTTGTTAAGTGGTCATTCTTTTTTTTTTTTTTTAATGTTTATTTATTTTTGATAGAGACGGAGCATGAGCAGGGGAGGGTCAGAGAGAGAGAGGGAGACACAGAATCTGAAACAGGCCCCAGGCTCTGAGCTATCAGCACAGAGCCCGATGCCGGGCTCGAACTCACAAACCGTGAGATCATGACCTGAGCCGAAGTTGGATGCTTAACCGACTGAGCCACCCAGGCGCCCCAAGTAGTCGTTCTTATAACATGAAACATATAAATCATCCAGAAAATATCAGCATTTTGCTTTTACTGTGACAACGGTAAATGATAACAGAGTAGGAACACTTTTGACTGAAAATGTGAGAAAGGGAAAGATTATACGATGCTGCATTTCACTGTGAGATTGTGTGTCATAAGCAAAGCAGATTAATTTGTCTATGTGAAAGCTGTCGAGTGAGGCAGAGATCAACACCAGACCTGCCTGTTCCCATCCAGCGGGATCATCACATGGGATCAAACATGGAGAATGAGGCTGGCGAAGAGGGGCAAAATGTGTCAACTGGTCCCCTGCAGGATAGTAGGTTGGTGATACTGTCTATAGGTTGACAAAAAAAAAAAAAAATTATAATCAGGTAATAAGGCACCCAAATCATTAGGGCAAATAATCCCCAGAATAATCTAGTAACCTATGTTATTTAAAGTCCTATCTAACAACAGTCAACGTATGAATAACTCCCTTTTCATTGCTATTTACTTTCAGCGCCCATTTTTACATTATATTTTACGTAGGTAATAAGAGTTTTCAAATGGCCACATTTGTGTTCTTCCAAACACAAATTCATATTGAATCTAGAATGTTGTGCCCGCCCATAAGCTTTCAGGGTCTGTCAGTTGATTAAACACTAGATATGCAATGCTTAAGCTGTTGACATATT
Source organism: Panthera pardus (assembly GCF_024362965.1). Lineage (NCBI taxonomy): Eukaryota > Metazoa > Chordata > Mammalia > Carnivora > Felidae > Panthera > Panthera pardus. Next base: position 9,344,062 of record NW_026526655.1, read on the forward strand.
TGCATCGGCGACGAATGAGCTGTAATTTTATATTTACGTAGGTATGTTGCATACCAAATTGTGCACACGCACAGTCGTTGCGCACACGTGGTATTAATCTATGTTCTGGCACTAAACAGCTGGCCCTGAGCGACCTCAGGGACCTCGGGGAGAAACAAGGCTGCAGGGGCCGTGACGAAGTGCGTGCCCTCCGCCTGCCGGCCAGTCACCTGCCGGCCAGTCACCTGCGTCACCCTGACAGATCTCTCCCGGGTGGGGAATGAGGCCTGGGTCTCTCACCCATTAAATCTTTGCTCTTTGCCTGGACTCAATCCAGGCACAACTTTGACAGGAAGCAGACTGCGCTTGATCTCACAGATGTTGCTGGAAAATCTCTGAGTTTCATGGGTGTGGGTTTTAAGGGATGGGAGTTAAAATCTGGTTTGATATTAGCACAGGTTTTGGTAAAAAAAAAAAAAAAAAAGAGAGAGAGAGAGAGAGAGAGAGAGAAAGAAGGTGTCACCAAGCCACAGCCATGAGCCGTTCGGAAGGACTCAGGCGTGGAGAACAGCCCGTGTGGGAGGTCTCGGGGCATCACAGGAAATTCCCCTGCACAGGGAACAGGTGCAGCACAGATGATCTCTTCAAGGCACTAGGGTGGAGGTCGTAGGGAAGAAGAAATGGTAACGGTGAAGAAGGTGATGGGAGGTTGACAGCTACTTTTTTCTGTCACCTAAAAGGAGTCATTAGATTATTTGCGCTAAGAGTGTCATTATCTGGGGGTACTTCATCCTCGGGACAGCTCAGGGGGCTGTAAATTACCCATCACATTCCTTTGGGGAAACAGCATCCCTCTGAGAAAAGCTGGTAGCTCTATTTGACCACATGAAGTCCTGGGAAGGTGGGCTCTGGAGAGGGGTCCGCAGGCAGAATGCTGGGCTCGCCGCAGGGCCAGATCTGGGGTTGTCCCCACGCAGGGATGGAGCGTGGCATCCCGGGGCCCACAGGATGGGGCCCTGAATTCAAATGTAGGGGAAGAGAGCTGGGAAGGCAGCTACGCTCCCCAGACTGCCAACTGCCTCCCGTGGCCCCTGCCACTCCCCGTTCCCTGGGGGAGGAGGGGGGTTGGGGGGGGAGGACACAAAGCCACCTCCATTGGGGAAAAATGCAAAAGCTCGGGACGCCTTTCAAATGCCAGAAAAAAACTACAGATATGTAGTAGAAAAAAAAAACCTGCTAATAATCATTTATTGTTTGTTTCCTGTATAGCAGAAGCCTCTTTTCTTATGGGTATCAAGGGCTTCCTGTCATGCAGCCCTTTGCAGGGGCCACGGACTTGACCCTCACTGCAGGAGACTGCGGTTTAGGTAAGGCACTGCCGAGTCGGGTTTTGGTGCACCCGTGGGCCAACACCGGCTGGGTATGCTTCTCGGGTGGGTCCTTGAACCAGCCAGTTCAAATCGAAGGAAATCTTAGTGCTCAGTCGAAGGAAACAGAAGAGATTGGGACGCAGGAGAAAAAGACAGCCGTCTCTCGGCCCTCCTGCAGGTGGGCAGATGTGTCCCTAAAGGTGACTGGTTCTATGGCTCCCTTGTTTCTGTTTCCTCTTGCGGATCTGCCGCTGGAGCTGCAGCTTGTTGGTGAAGAACATCTGCCTCCAGCCCATATCCTTGGCCAGGGCCCTCATGTCAGGTGTGATGGTGTCACAGCAAGAGTGAACTATCTTCTCCCACAGCTCGTCCGACATGCACAGCTGTAGGTGGAAAAAGGCAGAGGTGGGTTACGTCGGTCCCCGGGTAGGGAAAAGTCATTCCCTCACAAAATCACTACCCGATTCTCGCTGCCAGTGAAGACACTGCAGGAAACATTACCTGAGCATGAAGACGTACCAGACACAGTTCTTGCCTCCTTTCTTTCCTCTTGGAGGAAAGGCAAGTGCCCAAATGCTTAAAAGGACAAGGCGGCGTTTGATTCGGGGAGCAAACCAAGCCCTGCTCTCATTTAGGACGAAACATACACGACAGCGGGAAATAGTGCATACACCACGTTATATAGTTAATTTATAAACACCACGTTATAGCGTCAGTTTCCAATTAACCATGCAATACAGGCTGATAATGGTATGGCCCACCAACCTTCCACCAAGCGCTACAGCAGCTTCGAGAGTGGGAGCGTTGCTAACTCCTGCTAAGCTTGCCTCCATTTAAAAAATGTTTTTTAGTGTTTATTTATTTTTTTTAGAGAGAGAGAGAGAGAGCATGAGCAGGGGAGAGGCAGAGAGAGAGGGAGACACAGAATCGGAAGCAGACTCCAGGCTCTAGGCTGTCAGCACAGAATGCGGGGCTGAAACTCAGGAGCCGTGAGATGGTGACCTGAGCTGAAGTCGGACGCTTAACTGACTGCGCCACCCAGCGCCCCAACTTGCCTCCATCTTAAACCCCCACTTAAGCCATCTCTTCACTGGGCTCATACAGCTGACGGCTTAGTTTACTGCAGGCTGCTTGGTAACAGATGGCCTCATAATGAACAAGCAGCCCTCAGACAGCCAACCTGCCCCCAGTCCTGATGCCAGGGTCCCATCCACAAGTTTTGCTCTGAGTCCTTTGCACACTGTGACATCACACCATGTACCAGAATCACACAATTCTGTGTACTCACTGGGCCCATCCAGCACATGGCACAGTGAGCCATTCTCTGGGGAGAAACTTCTCTGCGATGTTCCTCTGCAGCCTGGGGCTTTAACTGGAAGCCATGAGGCTAAAGGACAGATAAGACCCCTCTGGCCCAAGATCTGCGTGAGGCCATTTTGTCCTCCCTCCAAGTTCAGTGCAGCCACAATTCAGCTTCCATTTAGCCAGGACTTTCTAGTATGACTTTTTTTTTTTTTTAATTTTCTTAACGTTTATTTATTTTTGAGAGACAGAGGGAAAATGGGGGAGGGGCAGAGAGAAAGAGAGAGAGAGACAGAGAGAGAGAGAGAGAGACAGAATTACAAACAGGCTCCAGGCTCTGCACTGTGAGCACAGAGCCCTACAAGGGGCTCGAACCCACAAACCTGAGCCGAAGTCTGACGCTCAACCGACTGAGCCACCCGGGCGCCCCGAGTAGTCGTTCTTATAACATGAAACATAGAAATCATCCAGAAAATATCAGCATTTTGCTTTTACTGTGACAAAGGTAAATGATGACATTTACCTAGTGTGACATTTTCGGTTGGCACCATTATTTATGGCACTTTTACCCTCAACAGTGTCCTCCTACTAAACACTGTTAACATGCAGATATCCTGACCCCTTCCATAACATGCCCCAAATCCTTCCCGAAGGTAAAGCTTCTATTATATTTATTTAGTATCACCCACCTTGGCATTCGCCATGGCTTTTTGGTCTACACGATAGGAACATTTAAAGGTGCTTGGATATCTGGTGCTACACAGTAGGCACTCTGGCTGTACAAATCGTGCCCTAAGAGGGGTTCCACGTGGGCCTCGGTGACAGACACTCCCTGACTCCATCCTTCCTGTGCCGGTTCTGTGCTCCGGGAAGCTAACCGGCAACCCGATTTCCCTTTTCATCAGTTCCATTCAGTGGTCGTCATCTGTGAAAATCCGGAAGTGGAAAGGGCTAGGCGTGGTGGACAGTCAGTAAGGTGCCTGGAGTTCCTTTAAGCCAGTGGTGCCAGGGCACGCTGGCCTGGGCTCCTGTTGCCTGCTCAAGACCCTCTCAGACGTACCCCATCTGTAGGCACACCCACAAAGACTCCTCCCCGAAGGAGACAGAAAGGCGAGAAGCCTGTGGACCCCTGAAGGATCTATCGTTGACGGAGCATATGCCAAGAGCAAGGAATTTTGTGTTCATTGCCTTACTTATATATGTTTTTATGTCGATTTCTTTAATAAGTTATTTATTACGGCAAAATAGTCTGAAGCAATCTCGTGAGGGATACGACGATGGTAAGCAAGGCATTCAGTCAGTTTACGCACGATGCTGCTGAAGAACCACAGCACGCAAGGAAAGCAGATCCCTATCTAGAATAGGACCAGGATCCAGGGAGGATAAATGGCTGCCTCCTCGATGATGAAGAATCCGGTGTTACTCACCCGCCACTGAGTTCCCGGCTGGACGCCCTAGAGTGCAGCACTGTTGAGGGCTCAGTGTCAGTCTCTCCTGTGACAGTAGCCAGATTCCTCTTAATAAGAGGAGGCTCCTTCTGAGTCCACACACAGGCCCCATCCTTGCCACTGGGCATTTTGGTTACGAACCCAGCAAACATTAGGGTGGCCAGGGAAACAAGCTGACGGACAGCCACAGGGCAGAGCATCTTCCCCATCTAATAACTGAAAACTTCCTCTGCATCAAGTGCCTTTTGATGAGAAGTCACATGGGACACAAATATCTGTATCTTTTGGCTGATTCTGAGAAATCCGTCCAAATACCTCTTCCCTAGGAATCATCACAAATCTCCAAATCTTGTTCTATTCAAGACTTTGACCATCTAGCCAAAACAGTAGCCTCAACCCCATAGGAAACCCAAGGGCTGTTTTTCGAAAGCAGAACAGTTTTCTCCAAACGAATGCTTGTCTGTACTCTAAAACCCTGGGATATAAGCTATAATTTTCCTATGGAGGCACAACACAGGTCTCAGCAAGGATCTGGACCGGCCACCGCCAGGTAGGCGGAAGACCCTCTGAGCATCACTGAATCTTCTGGACCATGAGAAGCCAGAAGCACTGCTGCTTACACCAAAGTCAGGACCACGAGCTGGGCTCCCCTCGCCGCTGGCAGCTTTCGGTCTTCACAGAGAAGCAAACTCAAATTGCACATGTACCTTGAAACCGAAAAACGATCCACAAAGAGCTGTGGTAGAGCTTATGGTCCACAAAGAGCTTACAGCAGGAAGTAGATCCAAGGCACGGGATCTCAGGTCATGTCTAGAGATGGCAGGCCCCTCAGTTTTTGCACAGTTCATCTCCAAGTCCTTGACGTACACGCACCTTACGAAGGCATCTGAGGTATCTGCTGCTTCCTGCTCATCAGCACGATGTCAATAGTGTTGACCAGCACATAGGAAAGTGATACGATCAACAGCTCTGTGATGGGGGCACCCGGGTGGCTCAGCCAGTTGAGCATCCAACTTCGGCTCAGCTCATGATCTCACGGTTCGTGGGTTCAGGCCCCACGTCGGGCTCTGTGTGGACAGCCCAGAGCCTGGAGCCTGCTTCAGATCCTGTGTCTCCCTCTCTCTCTCTCTCTCTCTGCCCCTCTCCTGCTAATAGTCTGTCTCTCGTTCTCTCAAAAATTAAATAAATAAATACATAAATACTATTAAATATTTTTTAAAAATAGCTCTGTGATATAAGTAAATTCCACGGCTGGAGAACTAACATAATCCTGATACAAAATGAAGAAGGTATCCTGTCCTCCCCACCAGGGGAACGCAAATAAATCTATTGTGTTCTTATTGGAAAATCTAGGAAGACATGACGATGGCATGTAATGGGGTGGTGACAAAGGAGGAGGTGAGAAATGGCCCGATTGTAGGTATATTTTGAAGGTAGAGTTCATGAGACTCGTGAACAAATTCAATGAGTAGAGGAAAGAGAAGAACTAATGATGAGCTCTTTGGCTTAAGCAGCTGGGTGAACGGTGTTGCCAATGACCGAGAAAATAACACTGTGGGAGAGGCAGAATTGGTAAACAGGTGTGTGTGGAGGGACATCAAGAAGTCTGGTTTTGACGTGTCAGATCTGAGATGTCTATACTACATCTAGGTGTAAGTGTGGAGCATGCAATTAGACATAAAAGTAAGGAGTTCAAGGGGGCAACCTGGACTGGAAACATATATTTGAAAATTATCAATATGTAGGGGCGCCTGGGTGGCTCCGTTGGTTAAGCATCTCGTTCTTATTTCAGCTCAGGTCATGATCTCAGGGTTTGTGGGTTCAAGCTCTGTGATGGGCTCTGCACTCAGAGCACGGAGCCTGCGTGGGATTCTCTCTCTCCCTCTCTCTCTGCCCCTCTCCTGCCCATGCTTGTATGCATGTTCTCTGTCTCTCTCTGTCTCTCTCTCTCTGTCTCCCTCAAAATAAATAAAAACATTTAAAAATAAAGAAAATTATCAATAGGTAAATACTATTTAAAGCCCTGGGATCAGATGCTATCATGTAGGTGTGACCATAGAGAAAATGCCCAATGTCTAGGACATTCCAACATTAAGCAGTCAAAAAATAGAAAATTTTTCAGCAAGGGAGACTGAGAATAAGGAAGAAAACCCGGATAGCAATCCAGGGGGTCAGATGCTGTTGAAAAGGTCGGAACTTGAGACTGGCTGGTGTTTTTGCAAGATCAGGGACAACGGCAACCTCGACACGAGCCGTTTCAATGGCACAGTGGGGATGAACGCCTGGCTAGCGAGTTCAAGAAAGAAGAGGAGAGGAAGCGGCTATAGCAAGTACAGACACTCTTTTGAGGGAATTTTGCTTGGACGGCAGAACAGGGAATCAGGTCAAGGCATTTTCTCTTTCTAATTTCTGTGCTGATGGGAATGATCCAGTAGAGAGGATAAGACTAGCGACAGAGGATAAAAAAAGACAGCCGCGCGAGCAAAGTAGTTGAACAGAGGAGTTGAGATGCACAAGTGGAAGTGTGGGTGTAGGTAATAAGAGGGAGAACTTCTCACCTGTAACAGGAAGCTCACGGAGCAGAGGGTAGAGCTGGGGAGGGAACAACGGATCCCTGGTGACGGCTTCTAACTTCTCCGTGAAATAAGAAGCCACAAAATCAGCCAAGAGCGAGGATGAAGGAGACTTGGGGAGAGAGAAGAGGCTGTAAAATAGACATCTTGGAGGGTAAAAGAGACTAAGACACTCAGTTTCTTAGACAAAGGGTATTTTATATATCTTATAAGTAGAATGTAGTCTTTGGTTCTGAGTCGGTTCTTGATGCCAGACCCATGCTCACGGAATAGGGTCCCGAGAAACACAGAAAAGATAATAAGCGAAAGTTGGAAGGCCTCTTGCGTCTCGTATTGACGACGTTAAAGCAGGGAACTGTGTTCAAGACACCACACTCTCACGATCCTGCCTTGGGATAGACGAATCTGGAGGTGCGCCCTCGTCTACCCTGGATAGCTGGTTCGCCGCACAGCTAGGGGGGCTATGCGAGTATTGCACCTGTTCTCCCACACTTCCCTGTTCCTGGCAGTCAGGGGGCTGCAAAATTTCAGAACGTAGCACGTGAGGGGCGCCTGCCTGGCTCAGTCGGTGGAGCGTGCAACTCTTGATCTCAGGATTGTGAGTTTGAGCCCCGGGTGGGGTGTAGAGATTACTTAGAAATAAAATCTTTTCAAAAAAGCGTTAACAACATAGTGCACGAACCTCTTCTCTTCCATATTGTCTGAGGAGACCTCGCATTTCAGATGGCGCAGTAGGAGATGGTCGGGTTCTCTCTAAGCCTGAGTGCCTGAGGGACTTTGTGCAGAGCATAAAGACCATAGACCCACAGTGGGTAAGAATTGTGGATGAAAAAAAAAAACAGCTATTATTGTGTTAAGCCACTGGGGTTTGGAGGTTGTGTGTTATCCCAAGTCACAATCTAGAACTTAGTCTTATGCTAACATCACTATTGCACAAAGCTCTTGAGATTTTTAGTATATTTGGCCTATGCTATCTAATTGGAGTTTAAGGATGGCTATGAGCTTTGAGTCCTTCACAAGATAACGATGGGTCCCTTCTCACAGAGAAACTCACCCAAAACAGAATCACTTCATGTAATCCCATCAGTTAAATAATAAACTGGTACGGGGCTCAAGCTACCTTCTGACATCTTCCCTTCCGTTAGTTTAAATTCCGTGATGGTGAACGTGGTCATTGGGAATGACTCATAGACAAATATATAAAGCTACATGGAAAAGAAAACCAAGTGTTCACAGTCGTATAGGTAACACGGCGGAAAGGATAACGAAGACTTTGAAATAGACCGGACCAAAAACTCGGACACGTATCTTAAGATGGGGAGGAACCCCATTTACACGTTGCTGCCAATGGATGCTTCCATGTGGCCGGAGGAAGAAAACTCTTTCAAAACGATGGTCTGTCATTGTTGTACCTACCCGCTGTAGTTCCTATCTACGGAGGGAAGAAACACATTCCCATACTTATCTCCAATTTTATAAAAGGCAGACTCTTTTTCTTTATGCTTTTCAGGTACTGAAGCGGACGACTAGTGAACGTAGTTGATTTGAATTCTGGCCCTGCCACTTAATAATTAACCAAACCTGGACGTAATACTTAATTGCTCTGAGCCTGTCTCCACATCCAGCCTTGTGCTTGGTCATCTAAGAAGCAGAATGAAGTGATTTTAGCACAACAGCTTTGGGGTAAGATTTCCCAGGTACAGTACCCGGCTCCACTGCTCCCCAGCCGTGGACTTTATCTGAACCTCTGTTTCCTTCTCTATAAAGTCAGGACGAGATAGTCTCTGCCATCCACCTCACAGGGCTGCTTAAGGATTACATCGAATTACGTATTTGGTGCTTAGCACATAGCAGGCACTCAGTAAATGACAGTTATGATTCTATGGAAATGATACTAAACTTTTAGTGCAGATTAGGACTAACATTTGTGGGGCGCCTGGGTGGCTCAGTCAGTTAAGAGTCTGACTTCGGCTCAGGTCATGATCTCATAGCTCATGAGTTCGAGCCTCTCATCGGTCTCTGTGCTGAAAGCTCAGAGCCTGGAACCTGCTTCAGATTCTGTGTCTCCCTCTCTCTTTGTCTGTCCCCTACTCTCACTCTGTCTCTCTCTCTCTCTCTCTCAAAAATAAATAAACATTAAAAAAATGTTTTTTTTTTAAAAGGAATAACATATGTAAAGCACATGAGATATATATAATTAACGAGCAGGAAAGGGAGACAGAACGGCCTGCTACCTCACCCATTTCTCAGAAGACACTAAGAGGGATGTCTGGGTGGCTCGGTTGGTTAAGCATCTGACTCTTGGTTTTGGCTCAGGCCATGATCTCACAGTTCATGAGTTAGAGCCCTGCATTGGGCTCTGCACTCACGTTGCAGAGACTGCTTGGGATTCTCTCCCTCTCTCTCTCTCCCCCTCCCCCACTGGAGCTTACTCTCTCTCTCTCAAAAAATAAATAAACATTAAAAATTAAAAAAAAAAAAAAAAGACACTAGGAAGAGGCCCCGCAAGCATTTAGCTACCACTGGGTAGACAGTTCAGCCATGGTTGGGAGTCTGGGGAAAACCAAGAAAGACCATCAGTTCACAGAATGGAAGAATGAGAAGTCAAATACGAATCCAGAGACATCAAGGAACCACCTATTTATGGACAATGAATAATGTGATTAATTAATTCCCGTTCATAGAAATTAAGACCAGAGAAGGAACTACCTATTTATGGACAATGAATAATATGATTAATTAATTCCTGTTCACAGAAATTAAGGCCAGAGAAAAATGTTCTTTTTCTTCCAATCAGTCACTTAGATAAACTTAAGGATCTGAAGAACCAAAGCATCTATCTATCCTCTCTCCGTCTATGCAGACGTTTCTTCAGAACCTCTATTTGCCAGGCATGAGGAATACTAAGAGAATACTACAGAAGACAGATTCACAATTAAGTCCTTACAATATCCTCTGTGCTAATGCTGGAATGAAACTAACAAGGCCAAACTGACCATCCTTTCGGAACAAGTTCTAGAATGTTCTCTCCCTCCAGATCATTGAAACCAAACTGAAGAGAACTGGACCCACCCATTCTTTCATTGGGCACAGTGCTGTCATCCCAGATGGTCCCGTGAGCAGCCAGCTCTGGCTAGCAGGAGGTCAGGAGAGCAATAGCCTTCACCCCCTAACTCGTGGGCTTAGACACGGTGTGAGTAGCACGACATCGAAGGGCTGAAGCCCCAAACCTTGTGGAGAACATGGTGGGTGGGGAAGCCCAGCTGCCTCCCTTGTCTCTGGGAGGAAGGCCTGAGCGATTGCCAGGCATCCCCAGACACAACGTATGTTCTGTGTCTGCCCCTGCCCTGGACACACTCCTGCTCTGCCTGTCGCCACCACCATCTCTACCTGCCCCTCACAAGTCACAACCCACGCTGAGCACCCTGGGACCCACCCCAGCAGCATTCCACAGCCACCCAGAGGGAAACTATGAGTGCCCCTGATTTGTCTGCCTACCGGCGGCCACCATTTCAGTCCACCTGGCGCATACCCAGCCACGTACTCCCCACTCTGCCCCCAGCCCCAGGCAGCCAAGCATCCCACTGGCACCACTCCGGGCCTGGCCTTGGCTCTGTCCTGTTTGCGTTCGTGCGTCCTAACTTCCTTCTGGGAAGGGGAAAACGGGTCAGCATTACCTCTACGTCAGGACACCATCACACTTGGTTATGAGCAGAAAGCAGCCGGGATTTTTTACTTTTATACTTCCCTATACTCTCATCCTACTCTAAAAGTACTCCAATAAGGGAAAAGAGTGAATTACAAATAGAAATGAATAGTATAAGGAGCCATAATCACTTAAGATTCTTCTTGCATAAACATCGAAGCAAAAATGGTTACACATTCACACATGATAGTGACAGCCCCCCAAACATTTTGATATTCGTCATTTGTCATCCTATCTTCAACAGTCCCTCCAGGTCTGATTTCCCAACTCAGATCACAACATATTCTAAACACAAACGACAAAGGGAAACTCTCAGAAAATGTCTTAATAATAACAAAACAAAACGGATCCTCTGATCCTCCTTTAAAAGATTTGAACTCTCACACGAGGATGACTACCCCATTACCAACACGACACATTCCAGGATATCTGAGTGTGTCTCCTATAATGAAGATTATGGGAGAAAACTATGAGGTTTGGAGGAAAGGAAAAGAATTCTCAAAAGAGAGCTGAAATCTCCACCAGTGTAACTCCATTCGTGACTCATATTTTATATTGGAAATATTTACGATTTGTCTTATACAACAAATTAGTCTGCAAAATACCCTCATCTAAGCCTCCCAAACCCTGGGGCTCTTAGCTTGGGAGATGCCAGGCTGAAAAACACAAGGTCTACATCTTGACTATGGTTCCAGGGGCTTTGATCCAAGGCACAGCTAATCGTGGAGTTAGCTCCCCCTGGCGGTGGTGCATGAACTTAACACACACGATGCTATCTGAAAGTTGAAAGGGATCCCAGGGCTTAACTGGTTAAGACCTCTCCTTTTACAAAGGGGGAAATTAAGGCTCTGAAAGGATAAGGGTGCTGCCCAAGCCTCATAGTGGGAAGTGGCTGATCGAAGAACAGAACCCAGCTGTCTGTCAGGACACCACCACACTCGGTTTTGAGCAGAAAGCAGCCAGGACTGTTTACTTTTATACTTCCCTATACTCTCATCCTACTCTAAAAGTACTCCAATAAGGGAAAAGAGTGAATTACAAATAGAAATGAATAGTGTAATGAGCCATAATCACTTAAGATTCTTCTTGCATAATAATCGAAGCAAAACACCCCACAATACCTGTACACAGTAAAGATAGGAAAATACCCCACCCACCCACCCCCCCCTAACTTCCAGCCTTTTAGAGACCTTTTATCTGTAGCTTTTTTAATGTTTTATTTATCTTTTGGGTGTGTGGGGGGGAGCTCGAGTTGGGGAGGGGTAGAGAGAGAAGGGGACAGAGGATCTGAAGCAGGCTCTGGGCTAACAGCAGCGATGTGGGCTCGAACTCATGAACTGTGAGATCATGACCTGAGCTGAAGTCGGAGGCTCAACCAACTGAGCCACCCAGGTGCTCCTATATGTACCATTTTAATATCAGCCGGTCAAATTCTTGGACTGAACTCAGAATTGGGCTGCTGTAAATATAAGCAAACACATCAAGAGCACGGATGCTGGGTCCACCTCAGACCCGCCTACCCCCCCCCTCGGGGTGTGGGCCTAGCCCCTCTATTTTCACCTGCTCCCTAGGTGCCTCGCCTACTTGGCAGACTTGGGAATCACGGTCATAGGGAGCCTGTAACTGTTCCCGAGGCACAACCAAGATGAATATACCGGTCACCATTGTCCCTGTGCTTGCTGTCTGGGCTTCAGTGTCTCATCTAGCTGAGGGGGACGTTCTTTGGGTCTAATCTGCTGCAGCTGCAGAAAAAGGATACCGTCAAGGTCTGGTGCCACCTGGGGCAAGCCAGCAGGCCCCCAGGCAGGCCCCCTGTGGCAGCATGACCTTAAATGAGCTCCTAGCAATCCCAGGGCTGGCCCTCGGGCTGACCTTCCCATACCCCCTGGCCTCGGATTTACCCCTCAGGGGTGTGCTCGTGTTAGCCAAGCTCCCAGAGGATGCCCCTTGTTTTACCCTGAGAAATATAATCATCCGGCAGCCAGACTTTCAGGTGCGTACCCACGGAAGCCCTGTGGTTGGGTCAACATGGAATCAGAGCAAGAGCAGATGGTGGCTGTTAAGAGTGGTGGGTCCGAAGGAGGACTTTCCTGGAAGAGGGAACAGCGCGCAAGAGAGCTGCAAGTAATTTACCTGGTTGGGGCCATGGGCAGGAGGCAAGGCCAGGGCACCATTGCCTGATGTGGCAGCTAAAAGTCTGGACCTCGTTCAGGAAATGACGGGAAGTCACTAAGGGTCACCAAGCAGGATAGTGACATGACTGGAGTGCATTTTACGGCCACGCATGGAAGACAGGCCAGTGAAGGGATGGCCACGAGAAAACCCAGCAGAGAATCCTGGAAGCAGAGATGGGTCAGGAAGAGGAAGGCCCGAAATAGGTCCTTTAGATGCGACAAGGAGAGGGTTACTGTGAACGAGGCCAGGGATATTTAGGAGGCACGGATAGAGGAGGGAACAGACGACGAGGTAGGGTGACCGTGGACTAGTGGCATTTGGAATACTTAGCCTGCTGGAAGACCAGTGAAATTTCTAGAAACAAAATTAAGAACCAAAATAAGGTAGCCAATTTTTTTATTTTTCCAATAAGGATAATTTGTTAAAATGATCACGTTTTAAGGTCACTATTTAATACAAAAAAAGGGGGGGGGGCATTTTAACTCTCCCCAGGATAGGAAGGCCTAACCTCCAATAAAGGATGATCATTTAAATGGAATAAATTTAGCCTGATAACCAGCTCTTCATATCTCATTTACTTACTGTTCTCATTTCATCATGGATTATACAATCTCACTTCTATTGATGACGCTAGTTCGCTGAGGGTGAATTGTTCTGTAAACTGTTTTGTTTTGTTTTCCCAAGGAGGAGAGGAAAGAGATTGGCTACAAATAGAGTCAAGAGTTTTTGGTTTCTGCAGGATGAAGACTGATTTGAGAAAATTAATGCACCGAGAGGAAAAAACAATTGAAAGAAAGATTTCAAGATAGGAACTAAATGCAACATAGTATCCCAGACTGGATCCTGGAACGGCAAAAGAACATTAGTGGAAAAAACGATGAAATACGAATAAAGTCTATGGCTATCCCATAACAGTATTATATCAATATTAATTGCTTTAGTTTTGATAAATGTCCCAGTTACGTAAGATGTTAGCATATGCGAACCCTCTGTATTGCCTTTGCGACACTTACAGATCTAAAATTATTTATAAACAGAAAATACTTTTAAAAACAGCAGCAACAACACAGAAGAGAAAGGAGATGAGCGACAGACTGAAGTTCCCCAGGTTGGACTTTGGAGCCAGGTGGCAGGTGGCCCGGGCCTCGCACAAGAGAGGAACACCTCCCTCCCCGAGATCAGAGGAAAGGGTTGGACGCAGTCACAAATAACTTGCTAATAAATTTGTCCGCAGGAATTGGAAAAGGAAGGTTTTTTCTTTTCACTAATAAGATAATGTAGTAAATAAATGATAGGACAAACAGGTAAATAAAAATCGTTTCTAAATGCAAGTGAAAAGTAAGTAAATGGTGTCCAGATAAAATGTAGACCGAAGATAGAAATGAGTGGTGAATATTGCTTGGAAAGAAAAACAGCAGCAGCCTTGGACCAGGCTCCGTCTCCTAATAATTCTGCTCTGCAAGGATACTGAGAGCTGAAATCAGCAACCTAGAAAAGCCTTACTTTAGAGCAGCAGGTAAATTACGGAGGGTATTTCCAAGACCGCACTGAAATAATGGCAGGACACTGAGAGGGAGAGTAATCGAGAGTGGAAGTGAGAAAACCTAGAAGGACGACAGGTGCTCAGCACAAGGAATAATTCCAGAAGACACTGCAGTTGCTGCCATTTTCTGTCAAATTCTTCCATTTCATTTCAGGAACAAGCGCAGGCCCTAGCAAAAGCTTTCCATAGATCCCCACTAGTATATTTTATGTATTTTAAATTCTTCTGCACCGAAAGTATGAATAATCAGCTTCTTATCAGCAGCCGACCTTCACGTTAATACACTTTTTAATGGCAAAAAAATATACAGTGACTGCTCTAACACTTGCTTCTGGCTCTCCATTTTTAGGGGGAAAACCCAGTAAAAAATATATGCTTTTATTCTCAAAGGGGATACATCAAATAATATCAAACATATTATTTTAAATTAATATATGAAAATCAAGAAATATTATGGCATGATTGTGAAAAAAGCATTGGCTCTCTAGATAATAAGATTATTATGATTTAGGGGTGCCTGGCTGGCTCAGTCAGTAGAGCATGCAGCTCTTGATCTCAGGGTCCTGAGTTCAAGCCCCACATTGGGTGTGGAGCCTATTTAATAAAATAAAATAAAATAAAATAAAATAAAATAAAATAAAATAGAAATGAGATGAAACGAAATGAAACAAAGTAAAATAAAATAAGATACAATAAAATAAAATAAAAATAGATGAATACTGTCTTAAAAAAAAGATTATGATTTAAGTCATCTGGGAAACGTTGCATGCTCTTTTATAAATGGTCATTGTGCCCCAGTATATTGTAACTAAACACTAAGCTAGGTTTCTTCCATTTCAAGAAGAAATTTTGGCTGATTAATTTCAGCCGAAAAAGGATTTAATGGAAGGACAGTATGAGTAAGAAGAGCTAAAGGGGCAGGAACCAAGGCACCTTCCAGGATCCAGGGAGAGGAACCAATAATGGTTGCATCAAGGCCCCGACATTGCACCAAGTGTGTCTTCTGATCGCGTGTCATTCTGCTGAGGATTCAGAGTAGTGAGAGAGTCCATTTGGTCAGCCTGGGGCATGGAGAACAGGCTGAAGAACCTGTTCATGAGAACATCATGAAGAACAATTCTCCGAAACCATCCACACCGTGCATAGATAATTCTGCAAAGGACGGTTAGTGGAAGAAATGGAGGTACATAAGGGGCAGCCACTACTTACCTTATTCTTTCATGTGGCCATGCCTCTGCCTGAACTTGGAATGCCCCTTGACCTGAAATGCCCCTAGTCTTCCAGACCACCTGGTGAACTCTTATTTTCCTCCTGAAAACCCAGATAAAATAACCCTTTCTGTGAAGCCTGGCAGAGGAAATGACTTTGCACTGTCTTTGTACCTCATACACGCATCCCTTGTTGAACTGTTGACACTAAATTGTAATAATTTGTATTTGTTTGGATCTCTCCTATTAGACTGTAAATTTCTGGAGGGCAGGAATAATGTTTTTTCACCTCTGCTGCCTCTGTGCTTAAAACAGTGCTCATGATTAAGTATTCAACAAATGCTTGCTAAAATAAATGCAAACAATAAACCACTGCTATGTTTAAAAAGAGAAGAAGGAAGGAAGGAAGGAAGGAAGGAAGGAAGGAAGGAAGGAAGGAAGGGAGGAAGGGAGGAAGGAAGGAAGGGAGGAAGGGAGGAAGGGAGGAAGGAAGGAAAGGAAGGGGAGGGAAGGGAAGGAAAGGAAAGGAAAGGAAAGGAAAGGAAAGGAAAGGAAAGCAAAGGAAAGGAAAGCAAAGGAAAGGAAAGCAAAGGAAAGGAAAGCAAAGCAAAGGAAAGGAAAGGAAAGGAAAGGAAAGGAAAGGAAAGGAAAGGAAGAATAAAGAGAAAAGAAAGAAAAAATTAAAACTTTGAGGAAGCACAAGGAAAAACCTTTATAGACACAAAATAATTATCTGTTACCTTTGCAAATCTGCGTGATGTTTGAGAAAGCCTGGCAATATCTTCAAGATCCAGATAAGAAATGATACTCAGGAGCAAATTGTCTGAGAGCCGTTCAAGGAAGTCAAATTTACCTTCACATAAATTGAAGACATAGTCTAATACTCTTGCACCAAATATTAAGGCAATTTGAACTGCAATTCAAAGAAACCAACAAACCAACAAGGTTATCATGTGCAGTCAGGTAAAAACCACGACCTGTATCAGTGAGACGGGCTTTAGGGCATTCTTCCCCCCGGGGGGTAATGTTGGATTAGACCAAGTCATTCCTACTGTCACCAAGCTGCCCCTGGGACTCGTGATATGCCTTTGTGAGACATTCGTTTCCACTGCTGTCCCCGCGGTGAGATCAGAACCTTCGAGGGACACTCACTGTTGACCGCAGTGATGAACTGCATCCCTTGATTTCATCAGCACCAATTCAGACAGCTGACTTAACTAGTCTCAGTGCCTTCCTTAGCCTCATCCCTGACTGGGCAAAGATGCTGGTCCACGTGGGTTTTCTGCCACCCTCCCTCTCCCCTGATTGGCCTGAAACATGTTAATATCCTTCATTTGAGTTGATTTTTCTTCTCTCATTGTTAAACGTGTTTCTCCACCAAACTTTCTTCTTTCCTCTTTACCTTCTTTCATCCTCATCTTTACATAATAGGGGGAAAAAAATAGAAAGAGGAAAATAGGTGGCTATTTCATGAAAATTGTGTTAACTTTTGCCTAATATTTTGTATACTTTTTCAGTCATTTCCAAGTTAGGGAAAAGTTCACAAAGAATCAGCCCGCATAATGGTCCTACCTAAGCATGTTCAGTGCAAGAAAGTACTAGCTTGGTTCTTTTTTTAACCCTGAGAAACCTTCAATGTTTGGAAGGATATATATTCAAATTTTAACGTGGTTAAATCTGGATGGTGACTTTCACTTCGCTTCCTTTTGTTTATTTGTGTTTTCTAATATTTCTACAATAAACCTGTATGACCAGTGTAATTCTTTTAAATCTAGGGAGGAAGGAAGGGAAGAAGGAAGGAAAGCACGCTACCTCCTTATACAAGAGAGGAAAACATTGTGATGATGGAATAAGCATGTGGATTCCAGGGATCCCAAAGCAGGGACGTTTTTGGTTTCCTGAGGCTCATGTTTTCCATTCGGACTCTGAAAGCACCGCTATGACTAGCCTTTCTAGAGACCTGTTCTTCAAAGACAGAGAACTCTCTACTCTACATGAGACTAAATACCCAAGATTTGGGGGACCACCTTCCTTCCTCAGCCTGGAACATTCCTCCTGGAGCAAGCGGGATGGAGCTGTCAGGAACACTGGGCCCCCTGTAGGAGTTGGCAGAACTGATTCAACTGGTTGATGGGTCTCCGATTTCAGAATGGATGTAAGGTGTGGACCGTATTTATGCAAAAACTCTAACTGTGCAACTTGGAAGAGCCAGGCATATGTGATTTCTCTCCCGAACTGGTCAGTCAAGCACTCTAGGGCATTAAGGGTTTTAGTTGCTTCTGAATCCCAAGTGGTTCCAATTCAAGGCACTTCGAAAGTCCAAGGGCTTTCCTCAGGGAAAAGCAGCCCCGTCAACTCTAAAGGCTAGTTATTGTGGACAACTCCTAGCCCACCAGCAGAATAAGAGGAAAAAGTGGTGCTTACTTATTGGAGGGAGAAGAGAAGCCCTGAGTGCAATAAAACATCCCTTAATATAACTGGAGATGTTTGTCCGTTTTACAATGCCAGGAAAACATGTTCAATGAAGACTCAGATTTACTTTAGGAATTCTCTACCAGTAAAGTCCTCAAAATGTAAAAACTAGAAAAGGATATATACCAGTATTTTAGGATATATAAAAGTATTTATACTCTAAAATGTATAATTAAGAAGGATATACAAAATGATATATAAAAGTATTTGTGTTCGGTTGTATGTAACCAACATTTATTTCTTTCGAAATAACAACAACAACAAAAAAGTAAAACAAAATCCATTTTGAAAAGCAAAATCGCTGTCTTCATGTTGGACTATGTGGCGACCAGCCTCCAAGGTGGCGCCACAGATTCTCTTCTCTTAGACTCATTTTTCTGTAACTCCCTCCCACACTGAATTAGAGGTGACCTATGTAACCAATAGGATAGTGTATGAATGACATTCCAAGTCTTGGTCGTAAAAGACAGAGGGCATTCTGTCTTGCTGCTGCCTCTGGGATCACTCACCCTGGGAGAAGCCAACTGCCATTTGCTAACAATGCTCAGCAGTGTTCTGGACAGGCCCATGGGGAAAGAAATGGACACTTCCCAGCTACAACCACCACTTATTTGTCAGCCATCTATGTGAGTCCTCAAGGGATTCGAGCCTCAAGCCCCAGTCGAGCCTTCAGATGACCGAGGCTCCACACGACACCATACAAGACCCTGAATCGCACGATGGAGCTAAGCTGCTCTCAAATTCCTGACCCACAGAAACCGTTTGAGTTAATAAACATTTATTATTGTTTTAACCAATTAAGTTTCAGGGTAATTTGTTACACAACAACAGACAATAAAAATTTGGGTGCCTCCAAGTGTTGTGGTGCCATAATGGAAACCCACGATGTGGGAGTAGCTTTGAAATTGGCAATTGTACAGAAACTCCGAATGAGTTTGAGGAGGGTGTTAAGTCCAAGGATGAAGAGCTTTCAATAAATAGTATAATTAATTAATTAATAGCTGTCAGTAGAGGCTTGATGGACTCTGAGGAGGCTTTATAGGCAAGAGTTTAAAGGAAAGTGAAGAACATATTATTAAAAACTGGAGGACAGATCCTTGTCATGTAGTGGCAGAAAGTTCAGTTACATTATTGCCTACTGAGATATGCAAAGCAGGAAACAGACTTAAGGAGATGTGATTCAGCTATGTAGATTTCCAAGCAAGGTGTTGAACATGCTGTCTGATTTCTTCTTGCTGCTTAAAGTAAAATGTGAGAGCAAAGAGAGAAGCTAAAGAAGGTTTCTTACAAAGCTGCCAGGATTTGCTGGTCCAGAATATTCTGTGCCTCGTCAGATGGCAAACAATGCTAAAATTAAGGAATGCCTTGGGAATGCAAGCTGGTGCAGCCACTCTGGAAAACAGTATCGAGGTTCCTCAAAAAACTAAAAATAGAACTACCCTACGACCCAGCAATTGTACTACTAGGCATTTATCCAAGGGATACAGGTGTGCTGTTTTGAAGGGACACATGCACCCCTATATCAACAATAGCCAAAGCATGGAAAGAGCCCAAATGTCCATCGATGGATGAATGGATAAAGGAGGTGTGGTATAAATAAATGATGGAGTATTACTCGGCAGTCAAAAGGAATGAATCTTGCCATTTGCAACTACGTGGATGGAACTGGAGGGTATTATGCTAAGTGAAATTAGTCAGAGAAAGACAAAAATCAGATGACTTCATTCATATGAGGACTTTAAGACACAAAACAGATGAACATAAGGGAAGGGAAGCAAAAATAATATAAAAACAGGGAGGGGGACAAAACAGAAGAGACTCATAAATATGGAGAACAAACTGAGGGTTACTGGAGGGGTTGCGGGAGGGGAGATGGGCTAAATGGGTAAGGGGCACTAAGGAATCTACTCCTGAAAGCATTGTTGCACTATATGCTACCTAATTTGGATGTAAATTTAAAAAAATAATTTTAATTTAAATTTTAAAAAAAAGAAACAAACAAAAATAATAAAAATTAAAAAAAAAAAATTAAGGAACGCCTCCCAGGCAAAAGTCAAATTTGGAAAAATCTCAGGAAAATATGGTCTGAAGATGAAGCTGAGGGCGTGGCTGGAAAATGCTTTGTTAAAAACCATTCAGTCAAATTTTAGAGATTTCAAAAAGCTGAAGGGTATTGCCACTCAGGAGGCAAGCACAGAAACCAAGTTAAAGAAGGGCTTATCTAAAAACAAAAACAGGGGCGCCTGGGTGTCTTGGTTGGTTAAGCGTCTGACTTCGGCTCAGGTCATGATCTCATGGTCCGTGAGTTCGAGCCCTGCGTCGGGC
Organism: Panthera pardus; assembly: GCF_024362965.1. Taxonomy (NCBI): domain Eukaryota; kingdom Metazoa; phylum Chordata; class Mammalia; order Carnivora; family Felidae; genus Panthera; species Panthera pardus. The sequence continues at coordinate 9,364,163 of NW_026526655.1, forward strand.
TCTGTGCTGACAGCTCAGAGCCTGGAGCCTGTTTCAGATTCTGTGTCTCCCTCTCTCTCTGCCCCTCCCCTGTTCATGCTTTGTCTCTCTCTGTCTCAAAAATAAATAAACGTTAAAATTTTTTTTTAATAAATAAATAAATAAAAATAAAAACAAACAAACAAACAAACAAAAAAAACAACAAAGGTGTGTAGGTGTGGTTTTGTTTAATGGAGTGAACCCCAGTAACAGCAATAGACAACACATGAAGTTTTAAGAGAATTCTACTGGTAGAAACACCGCCTGCCAGCTTGAACTGGAAAGGTCAGAGGCAGTGGAAAAGGAAAAAGACTTTGGACTCTCAAATTCCTATCAGCAGGAAGTAGGCTGAGAAAACAAAACCTGCAAAGATGGGTTATCTTTTGTGGACAAGGAAGATGGCTCAGACGATGGAACCAAGAGCCCAGGAGGTGAAGCCCAAGACTCATGAAGAATTGGCTACAACAGGGACTTAGAAATATTGTTACACTAACTAACATAAAATCAGACCTACTGGACAACCCCTCAGAAATATATAATTTATCAATTCTGACTCAAGAAGAAAAAGAAAACCTGAGAGACTATAACCAGTAAAAACTTTGAAACCACTGATTGGATTAAAGAGGAAAACCGTCAAGCAAAGCTTCAGATCTACACTGCTTGTGAGCCTTTAATAAACTCCCAGAGAACAGACAATCCATATCTTAGGTAGTTTGTCCCAAAGAATAGAAGTAGAAGGAAACCCCCAACTCACATTATGAGGTTGCTTAAACTAGAAATGATGGTAGGCAAGAAGAAAATTTGCATCTGGAAAATCACTTAGGAGCATACATGGCAAAAATTCTAAATAAAATGCTAGGAAATTCAATCTATCAATATATAAAATAAATAGATAAATTGTGACCAGGATAGTTAATCCCAGGATAATCCAAGGATGCAATAACTTTGGAAGACTATTTAATATAATTCACCATATAAACAAATAGGAGGAAAAATGATCATCTCAAAAATACAGAAAAATTATTTCGTTAGTTCTAACCCCTATTTATGAATAAAAACTCTTAGAAAATTGGGGCACCTGGGTGGCTCTGTCAGTTAAGCATCCAACTCTTGATTTCAGCTCAGGTCATGATCCCACAGTTCATGAGAACAAGCCTCACGTTGGGCTCTGTGCCGACAGCAAGGAGCCTGCTTGGGATTCTCTTTCTCCCTCTCTCTCTGCCCCTCTCCTTTACCATCTCTTGCTCTCGCTCTCTCTCAAATTAAATAAACATTAAAAAAAAAAGAAATTCTAGGGGCACCTGGGTGGCTCAGTCGGTTAAGCGTCCGACTTCGGCTCAGGTCACGATCTCGCAGTTTGTGAGTTCGAGCCCCACGTCGGGCTCTGTGCTCTCTTGCTCTCTCTCTCTCGCTCTCAAAAATAAATAAACATTTAGAAAAAAAAGTAAAACAAAAAAAGGAATTCTACTGAAAATGGTCAGCATCGCTTCTCTGTATACCAGCAACAATTAATTCAAAGTGATGACTTAATACGCATTTGTCTTTTGACCCAGTAATCTCACAAACATATTGCCTAAATATGAAACAACCCATGCACAAGGTTATGCATTTTGGCACTCTTCGTATTATCACAAGATTGGAAAGAACCCAAGATTTCATCACTAGGATTCTGGTGCATTCACACAAAGAAATACTATGCAGCTGTGAAAGAAAAGAAGAAGGAAGAGGAGGGGGAGGAAGATCTCTAGAGGCATGAAGTGATCTCCAGGATATACTGGTGGAAACGGTAGGGGTAGAACGCTACCATTTGTATAACAAGTAAGGGGATACAAACACATATGTATATGAATTTGTTTATATTGGCACAAAGAATCACTGAAAATGGCCATAACAAACACAAGCGGTTAGCCCAGGGAAAGGGAAGGAAAAGGCGGAACAGATAGGGACGAAACCAAACCTCTGTAGGTACATTGTTTTACAGTTTTGACTTGGGAAACACATCCACGTTTTACATAATCTTAAAACAGAATTTTAATCGTTTCAAATTTTAATCTTTAAAACTTAAAACAGAATTAAAGTGGATTTTTTACCTGATTTTATTCTTTTTTTACAAGTGTGTTTATTTTGAGGGAGACAGAGACAGCATGGGTGGGGGAGGGGCAGAGAGAGAATGAGAGAGAGAGAGAGAGAGAGAGAGAGAGAGAGAGAGAATCCCAAGCAGGTTCCCTGCCCACTGCCAGCAGCTCAGAGCCTCATGTGGGGCCCGGACCCACAAAACCGCAAAATCATGACCTGTGCCAAAACCAAGAGTCAGAAGCTTAACCGGCTGAGGCACCCAAGTGCCCCTACATGATCCTACTCGTAGCTACAAAAAAAAAAAAAAAAAAAAAAAAAAAAAATCACCAACTACCCGGGAAGAATTTGAGCAAAACATGTTTAAAGGTCAAATAAGACCGATGTGAAGAAAACGTTAAAACTCTACGTAAAAGAAGACCTAAATCAATGGAGACCTATACCACGCTCATTTTGAGAAGACCAAAGGATGACAATTCTCTCCTCAAAAATCTAGAAATTCCACCCAATTCCAATTAAAATCTCAACAGGGATCTTTGCATAGCTTTACCAGCTGGCCTTAAAACTCATATGCCGAGTAAAAAGTCAAGAACAGGTAAACAGTTCTTTTTTTGTAAAGAAAAGGAGGAGGAGGAAGATGAATTCATTTTAGCAGGTAAGAAAACTTACTATAAAGATGGTAATTAAAGCAGTGTAGTGTTGGTGGGAGACAAACTAAAGATCCTGTCCTATAAATACAGAAAAAACGTAAAACTTCTCATCTCATCATAGCCAAAAATAAACTTGAGATAAGTTGAAGACTAAAATATGAGGAACAAGTTGTAAGATAGTTCAATTAAAAATAGGAGTATATCCTCACGAAATCAGAGAAGGGAAAGATGTCTTAAAACACAAAAGTATAAGCCATATATTAAAAGACTGACAAGGGGTGCCTGGGTGGCTCGGTCAGTTAGCATCTGACTCTTGATTTCAGCTCAGGTCATGATCTCATGATCGGTGAGATCAAGCCCCGAGGAGGGCTCTGCACTGACAGTGTGGAACCTGCTTGGGATTCTCTCTTTCCGTCTCTCTCTGCCCCTCTCCTGCCCCTCCCTTGCCCCTCCCGTGCTCTCTCGCTCTCTTGCAAAATAAATAAATAAACTTTTTTAAAATAAATAAATCATTTTCAAAAACATTTATAAAAAGAGGTTGACAAATTTGAACTACATTAAAATTGCAAACTTCTATATGAGTAAAAATACATAAACAAGGTGATAAGATGAACCAAAAACTTGGTGAGACCTCTGCAGCACATTTAACCAAACTTAGTATTCAAAATATGCATGTAAAAAAATTTCTACAATCAATAGAAAAAAGGATAAACAACCAAAAAGTGGAAATAGGCAAAGAAGTGAATTAGCACTTCTCAGAAGGGAAGACCCACGTCGTTAATAAATGTAAGAAAAGATATTCAACCTCATTAATAATCAGGGAATTTACACACCCAGTTTGGCAAAAATTAACATGTATCTCTGATTACAGCAAATGTTGGTAGGAATATAAAGAAATAACATCTCTCATAAAATGCCAACAAGAGTATAAATTGATTTAACCCCCTTGGAGAGCAGGTTGTCATTCCCTGGTAAAGTTGAAGAGGCACATATCCTACAACTTGACAAATACACCTCTACACACCCAACTTAAAGAAACATTCACACATTACACAAGGGTAAATGAAGATGTGTTGTTGCCAAAAAGTGGAAACCACCTAACAACCCTCAGTAAGGGAGATGTTTGAGTAAACTATGGTTTATAATATAATAGAATACCATTAACTATTGAGATGAATGAACTAGACCTACATACATCAACATGAATAAATCTCAAAACCAGTGTTGAATAATAAAGCAAAGTTGGAAAATGACATATTAGGATGCCATTTATGTAAAATTTTAAACATCTAAAAATAGTATATATTATTTATGTTTAACAATATCCTTGGAAATGAAAATCGCAGTAGAAGGGAATGGAGGCAAAATAGGGAAGAGGTAGAAATTTGGCTATATATGTAATGATTTTATGTTTTTAAAAGATATTAAGTAAATATGGTGCTCACTTCAGCAGCATGTATAATGAAACTAGGATGATAAAGGGAGATTAATATGGCCCTGAGAAAAGATGACAACAAAGTTAAAACCATTTAGAGTAGATAATCTGATCCTTTGTTTACCAGCTAGAAATAAAAAAAAGTAACCAAAAAAATTCCAACTACCTGGAAATTGAACAAAATGTTTCTAAATAATCTATGGGTCAAAGAAAATATCAAAATGGAACTTAGGAGATATTTTAAACTGAATGAGAATAAAGATAGAACTTATCAAGACTAATATAGCTACGCTTAAAGAAAGTTTAGGGCGAAAATGGCTGAAAACAATGATTTAAGCTTCTATCTCAAGAAGCTAAGAGAACAAATCAGACCTAGTGGAAGTAGTAGGAAGGAAATAATAAAGGTAAGAACAGGAATCAAAAATAATAAATAAATAAATAAATAAATAAATAAATAATTAACAGAGCTAAAAGTTCTTTGAAAAAAAATAATAAAACAAACCCCTAACAAGGGGCCACAAAGAAAAAAAAAAAAGGAGAAAGCACAAATTATCATTATCAAGGGATGAAAACTAGAACAGCACTACAGACACTACAGCCATTGAAAGAAGAGGAGATTATGAGCAAGATACACCAACATATTTGATAATTTGGATAAATGAAGTAAATGTGACAAATGCTAACATCTTTTGTTATTGGTGTTGGGTTGTCTTCTGTTTTGTAGGTTTAAGATATTTCTGAATTTTAAAGCTTTCAAAGGGCAAGGTATAGAACACAATGTATAAGATTCTTCTTTTTGGGTTAATATATTTTGTATATATGCATAGACCATTTCTGGAAGGATATTCAAGAAACTGTTACTGATGGTTGTCACAGGAACTGAACATGAGATCAGAGGGAGACTTACTTTTATTCTAAAATTGTTTGTTTGTTTTTTAAGTTTATTTATGTTATTGAGAGAGAGAGACAGAGAGAGAATCCCAAGCAGGTTTTACACTGTCAGCATGGAGGCTGACATGGGGCTCAAACTCATGAAGACTGAGACCCATGACCTAAACTGAAATCAAGAGTCGGACATTCGACCGAGCCACCCAGGCACCCCTATTTTAAAAATCTTTTTAAACTGATTTAATTTTTGCTTTACTATGTGTATTATCTCAAAAAATTAGTCAATAAAAAAATAATAAAATACAACAAGTCTTACTCAGATCTGCTTTCCCTGCTCTGTCGCCCAGAGCTAGGCTCCCACACTTCCTTGAAGTGCTTTTGCCTCTAACACTCTCCTACCCCACCTCTACCCACAGACCCCTACCCCAGGCGGGCAGAAACTAGAAATCCAGGCTGAAGACAAGGACCAGCTGATTGAAGAGGCCAGAGAGAAGGAGGGGAGTTGACTAAGAGGTGGTGGGTAGGCCTGAGAAAATAAAGTCCCAAGTCAAAGTCTGAGATACAGGCTAAGTGAAGAAGGAACCCAGAGAAAATGGATCACGGATCCATGGTGTGGGCCTGGCACAGGTTTGGGAATAAGGTAAGAACATCTGTTTCCCACTCTCTTATTTCCGGTGTACCAATATTCTTAGAATCTGACCACAGGCCAATATTTCAGGATTATTAGTATTTATTCGAGTTATCAATTTTCCATTATAGTCCCCATTTCAAACGTGCAGTCCCATTTTCCTCATAAATCATCTAAATGTCCAAGAGAATTTCCATTCTTTGACGTCTATACTACATCACCATATCACCCACGTTTCCTTTCACAAGCAACAGCAGAAACAAGAAACTTTGTCGTTTGGTTCACAAGATACGGTTGTTGAAGCCATTTGGTTTTATCACAGGGATTTTTGTGGATTGGCCTAAATACTTAACCACTACTTATACCTCATTCGAAGATCAAAGCAACCAACTATAAAAGGGACATAAGTTGGAAAACAACTTATTTTTAGGTTGGATTCAACTTCAACCCATGAATCAGCACTTTGAGTGGAGTTTATATAGGCAGATTTTTGCCTTAGACTCAGTTTTTTAAAATATTTCTAATAGCTAATTTTCTGATTATTCCTATTTATTTAACTGAGAGGAAAAAAAATCCATAGATGTTTCTTCAGATTTTTTAAGGTCTCAGGAAAAAAAAAATTCAAACTTCATAGACAAGCGGACAAAGAATACAGACAGGCAAATTACTGAAAGGATATAAATGGTAATTAAACATGACAGGATGCTCAACTTACTAGTTATCAGGAAAATGCTAATTAAATATGACACTATTTTCACCATCTGGCTGCAAAAGATGAAAAAGAATAGTAATATCTAATTAGTGATGGCAAAGGTGCAAGAAAACCATATCCTGGTGGATGGAGTATAATTAATACAGCAGTTTTTCGGAGAACAGTTTTGTGTGTGTGAGAGAACAGTGAAGTAATTGGCATTTTGAATTACTCAAAATTAAAATATGGTGGCAGCAAAATATTAATGAAGTCTCATTTTATGAATAAAAGTTGAAATAATGCAAATCGCCCAATTTAAAATGCTTTCCAAACTAGCGTAATTATAAAGGTCAAATAAATTATAGACGGCATTTGTGCTGTATCCCATGACAGTGCTACTCAAGCCAGCTAACAGAAGTACCATCCGCGGTCAAGTTAGCCCTGAACTCTAGATTCAATAAAAAAAAAAAAAAAAAAAAATTCTGGGGTGCCTGGGTGGCTCAGTTGGTTAAGCGTCCAACTTCAGCTCAGGTGTTGATCTCACGGGTCATGGGTTCAAGCTCCACATCGAGCTCTGTGCTGACAACTCGGAGCCTGGGGTCTGCTTCAGACTCTGGGTCTCCCTCTCCCTCTCCCCCTCCCCTGCTCATGGTCTGTCTCTCTCTGTCTCTCTCTCTCTCTTTCAAAAATAAATAAATAAACATTAAAATAAAATTTTAAAAAATACTCAAAATACTCTATCAAAATTATAATGTACATTTCTTTAGTTCCAGTAATTCCAGGAGTTCTCACGTAAGTGTTCAAAGATAAATACGTCCCAGAATGTGCCCAAAGGCTTTTGAAAATGCCCATCAATTGAGGATTGTATGTTTCTACAATAAAATACCATACAGTCTTGGAAAAGGACAAGGTACTTCTTTACGTATGCTCACGGAAAAATGTTCACAATATAATCAGTGCAAAAACAAATTAAGGAATGAAAGATTCTATTTCTGCAAACAAACACACACACAATCCCAAGCAGAAAGAATTCAAATGCAAAGAATGAAGTTATTTATAGTAGTTACCTCAGGGGAACAGAGCCTGGAGGAAGAGAGAAGGAATTTTCACTTGTCAAATTTTAAAAACTGTGATAGCCAGTTGGTATGTGTTCAGCAAATTCTAAGCACTTCATTCAATTACTCCTCATAAGGACCCTATGCGTGAAATGCTTTTATTATTTCCATTATCAACAGTTGAGGAAACTGATATCCAAAGAGACTAAACCCCCTGAATGGGGGGGGGGGGGGGAGGGTAGACCGAAAGACAAAATCTTAAGCAAGCTCCAAGCTCAGCACAGAGCTGGACTAGGGGCTCGATCCCACAACCCTGGGATCATGACCTGAGCCAAAATCAGGTTGGATGCTGAACCAACTGAATCACCCAGGTTCCCCCATGGATGACTTTTTAAATAATAAACTTGTGAATTTTGTCCTTTAAAGATGGAAATCTAGGAGCGGCTGGCTGGCTCAGTTGGTAGGAAACCAGACTCTTGATCTTGGGGTCATGAGTTCCAGCCCCCTGTTGGGTGTAGAGACTACTTAAAAAAATTAAAAAATAAATGCAAATCGGGGGGGGGGAGGAGTTCAGCAATGTTTTTTATTTTGCAATTTAGATTGTGACACATATCACTGTGGTAGGTAGCATAATGGCCCTGCCAAAGATGCCCTGTATCCTCATCTCCAGAAGCTGTGAATATGTGACCTTATATGGCAAAAGGGCCTCTGCAGGTGTGATTAAAGATCTTGAGAGGGATGCCTGGGTGGCTAAGTCAGTTGGGTGTCCGACTTTGGCTCAGGTCATGATCTCTTGGCTTTTGGGTTCCAGCCCCAAGTTGGGCTCGGTGCTGATAGCTCAGAGCCTGGAGCCTGCTTCGGATTCTGTGTCTCCCTCTCTCTTGCTTCTCCTCCCCTGCTCATGCTCTCTCTCTCTCTCTCTCTCTCTCTCTCTCTCAAAAATAAATTAACATTAAAAAAAGAAAGAAATTAAAAAAAAAAAGTGGACAGTCTTTCCCCAACATGATTCTTTTTAAACCACTAATGCATTTTATAAATACCCGCTGTAAAGAGGTTAACAAAGAAAGATGTATGCAGTATCAGAAATTGAAGGCAATCAATCCAGACTTTCAAAGATTTAATGAAACAAAACCTACTCTCTGTCTAAAACAATAACTATTACACACTATAATTTATATATAGAATATCTTTAAGAGGGTTGATTATCAAAGATCCACCCAGAAGGTGTCTTTAAAAATAAGATTAATATACTTGATTTTTTGGCTCTCAGTGCTTAGTTCTGGCAATGTCTGAGGTTAGCTGTAAAGCCCTGGAAAACCATAGCATTCTGAGTCTCGTCTGTGAAATGGGGATAATGCTCGTGATTTCACAAGGATATTGTAACAATAAAATGAGAATGCATATGTAAAAGGTCCTTGATATTAACTCCTAATGAAATAAAAATCTCTATAATGCCTTCTAGCTTTAAATTTTTATAATTAAAGTAAATTATTATTAGAGGGTTTAGTTAAAAGGAATCCTTTTTAAAGACACATACTCAAGTAGTTTGGTTTGGGATAAAATGATGTAACAATTGAGATTTGCTGCAAACGAATTCAGTGGGAACAGTGGCTTTGTGTAGAGGTTTGGCTATATTTTGAGTATTACTGAAGCCAGGTTATGGGTACATGAGAGTTTGTTAAAAACCATTGTTTGATTTGTATTTGAAATTTTCATACTGTGAAAAGCAAAAAAGCAAAGGGGAAACTCAGGGCAATTTCTATTTAGTCCACATGCTACCTAATTAAGGCTATTTCTTTTTCTTTTCTTTTCTTTTCTTAATGTTTATTTATTGGGAGGGGGGGGCAGAGAGAGAGGGAGACAGAGGATCCGAAGAAGGCTCTGCACTGACAGCAGTGAGCCCAACGCAGGGCTCAAATTCAAGGGCTGTGAGATCATCACTTGAGCCGAAGCTGGACACTCAACTGACTGAGCCACCCAGGCACCCCAAGATTATTTCTTGAAGCAAAATTTGATATTTAAAAAAATGGTAGCAAGAGATACAGGTGTGCTGTTTCGAAGGGGCACATACACCTCAATGTTTATAGCAGCACTATCGACGATAGACGAAGTATGGAAAGAGCCCAAATGTCCATCAATGGATGAATGGATAAAGAAGGTGTGGTATATATATATATGATGGAGTATTACTCGGCAATCAAAAAGATTGAAATCTTGCCATTTGCAACTACGTGGATGGAACTAGAGGGTATTATGCTAAGCGAAATTAGAGAAAGACAACTATCATATGACTTCACTCATATGAGGACTTTAAGAGACAAAACAGATGAACATAACGGAAAGGAAGCAAAAATAATATAAAAACAGGGAGGGGGACAAAACAGGAGAGACTCTTAAACATAGAGAACAAACAGAGGGTTGCTAGAGGGTTTGTAGGAGGGGGGGATGGGCTAAATAGGTAAGAGGCATTAAGGAATCTACTCCTAAAACCATTGTTGCACCATATGCTAACTAACCTGGATGCAAATTAAAAAATAAATCATTAATAAAAATGTAAAAAAAATAAAACTGAAAAATGAAAAAAATGGTAGCAATTTTAAATGCAAAATGCATAAGCGTTCAAGGATTTGAGAATTTGATTACATTTTCACATAAGCTTTTAATTCATTTTTAACTAAAGGAAACCTATTATAATTAAATGCTACAGCAAAAAATTACATTTACACAACTTGAGATTATTAGTGGAATGAACACGTTAACCTATAGAACCTTAAACACTTGGGAGATTTTTCCCAAGAGAAATTTCAGGGTATGTTAACAATTTTCTGTCTTTAAGTACATAATTACATATCAATAGTTCAAATGATGATATGTTGGATATTTCTGCAAGAAAATCTATGACTATTGTAAAGAGAACTTAGCAGTAAGTATATATAATGTGCTCCCTTTCTGACCTTGGAGGTGGGAGTTCTCTAGGAACTCTTCGTGAGTGTCTTTTGCTTCTCCAGGCTTTGCTGATCGATACTCACTCCTCAGAGAGATCTTCCACCATCTAAAGATTACCTGTGATTGGATAGAAGGGGAGAGAAATTAAAGCTGATCTCAATACCAACAGCTACACTTCGGTCTGGGATTTTGAAAACTCGCGGCAGTAGGCACATAAGGCTGTGTGTCCAACATCAACTATGACTTTGCAATCTAGCATCACATCAAATTAGAAAGGAGGTCTGTGCATCTCACATTTCCCTTAGAGATCAGGGTCACAAAATCAAAGTGCTGGAAGGCATCTTAAAAATCTATCAAGTCGGGGAGCTGGGGGGGGCTCAGTCGGTTAAGCGTCCAACTTCGGCTCAGGTCATGACCTCACAGTTCGTGAGTTCGAGCCTCACTTCTGGCTCTGTGCTGGCAGCTTAGAGCCTGGAGCCTGCTTCGGATTCTGTGTCTTCTTCTCTCTCTGCCCCTACCCTGCTCACACTCTCTCTCTCAAAAATAAACATTAAAAAAATTAAAAAAGAAAAATCTATCAAGTCTGTGGATGTTAAACCACACAGACCCAGATGGCTATCTGTCTCTTGAGGATCTCTGAGTAGAGACTCTCTAACTTGGGGAGCCGGTTCCAAAGTAATTGCTCCGCTCCACTCTCTGCCTCCCTTCCTGTCTATGGGGCAGACGGGATGAGTGGATATTTTACTCATAGAGAAAGGACAGTTACACAGCCAGGGCTGGGGAAAGCACCATTGTGCTTTGTTTGATGCGTGTAAGTGTCATTACGTAACCAGGACACTTCTTGGTAATGGATCTGCCCATAGTCCATTTGTCTTCTACGAGCATGGTGGTTTGTTTGAAGCAAACCTCATTTCCCTGGTTACCAACCGCACCTAAGTTCTATGTTGATTTCATGGCAGTGTCAGCCCTTGGCCCTAATGAGGAGCCCCGTGAAGCTTATTCAATTTGTCTCACGTTTTTCAACCTGTCATGGAACTCGGTAGTTAATTGAGATCATAAAACTTCCACCAAACAAACCAGCTTCTTTCTACACTTAGATGAGGGCTTTGGGGGAAGAGATGGGTTAGGAGACAGTACAGAGAAACTGTTTGGCTTCCTCTCTCCCTAGCATTGCCACTGTGAGGTTAAAAGTGAGGTCAGGAAGACTCTGCCCAAGGCAAAATTGCTAAAGGAGGTGAAGCTTGCTATGGGGCCTCCCTTTATTTATTTCCTCTCCCCTATCCCCACCCACCCATTGCTCCCTGGGGTCCTCACAAGTCTTGGTGTATCTTTTTTGGGCCACTGTGAGCAAAAGACACTCACGAAGAGTTCCTAGAGAACTCACATCCCTACCAGTTCTTTGGCCCTTCTTGGTTGTTCTGGAACCACCCCACCACCCCCACCCCCAGCCTTTGAACTGCCAGATCTTCTTGCTTCTTACTCCTTGCCCCCTTGCTTACAGGCCTGGGCTTCAGCCAGCTTTCCTCTCCTTCTAGAGCTGCCTCCCTGCGTCCTATCATCTCCTGAGGCTCATCTCCCACCTGTCTCCCCTTCCCTGATATCTGAAGGATAACTGCTATCTCTCAGGAACATGGAGATGTGCTATACCACCTTACCTAGCACCCTGCCCAACAGAAGGTAGGTCCTTTAAAGGGTTACTGTTCATTTGGATGTTGTGCTGATTGCTATAGATAAGGGGGAAAGAAAGTGTACGTTACAAAACTCTAAAGTCTTGGGGCGCCTGGGTGGCTCAGTGGGTTAAGCGTCTGACTTCAGCTCAGGTCATGAACTCGCAGCTGGTGAGTTTGAGCCTCGCGGTGGCTCCGGGCTGACGGCTCAGAGCCTGGAGCCTGTTTCAGATTCTGTGACTCTGTCTCTCTCTGCCCCTCCCCTGCTTGTTCTCCGTCTCTCTCTCTCTCAAAAATAAATAAACATTAAGAAAAAAAAAAAAGAAGTGGTGGGTTGTCTCTCCCTGTGGCCATACCACCAGGAGGTATGTTACAAGGAAAGCGAGTCTCAGATTGAATTCTGCCATGTCACCAAGCAGGCACAAAAGTCCAACGTTTCTGGAAGGTCAGTGGAGTCCCGTCCTCGCCAACCACTGGGGCACTGTGTGGGAACCTTCACGGGAAAGTTGCTCTCTGCTACAAGCACACCTATGTTACAATGACATAATCAGCCACAGTTCTAGCCTGATCACTTAGTTAGGTGGACGATTCGGGAACAGATGGAGTTCAAGACCAGTCACTACTTCAGCAATGTTATACGACCAAGCTTACTTCTTAACATTGTTCAAAAAAAGGCGGAGAGATGTACAGAGTTGTTGAATCGCTATATTGTACTCCTGCTATGAATATAACAGTGTGTGTTAACTGCTCCGGAATTAAAGTAAAATAAATAACAAAACATTTACTTATTTTTTTTATGTGTTATTTATTTTTGAGAGCAAGAGAGACAGAGCACGCGTGGGGGAGGGGCAGAGAGAGAGGTAAAGACACAGAATCCGAAGCAGGCTCCAGGATCCGAGCTGTCAGCACAGAGACCCCACGCAGGACTCGAACTCACCGAACCGAAAGATCATGACCTGAGCCGAAGTCAGACGCTTAATCGACGGAGCCACCCAGGCGTCCCGATAACAAAACATTACGAAAGGCAGAGAGACACTTGTTCAATCTTATTTGTCAGCCTCATATCTTGCTTGTTACTCATTTGTTTCATCAGTGAAAAATTATTTCCAACATTCAGTATACTAATTCATCAACCCTCTGGTACTGATTTAGAAGGCCACATTTGAAGTGCTTGCCAATAATGGCTCTAGAGGGAGAAGCCTCAGGGCACAAACTCAAGTCAACTTGCACACAGATCAGCATCCTATGGCTCCTCTGACGTATCTGAAGTAAATTACTGAGAATGTAACACTAGCCTAAAGAAAGACGACTGGCTAGACCCAGAGTCCAAGCCTCCTCCCTTCGAACTCATAAACATAGGGTTTGTTCTGAGGCCCGAAGCTTTCTTCAAGTATGACCTTTATCCTACACTCATTGGGTCATCTCTACAGGGCAGTACATAAAAAGCTAATATTCAGAATCACTACTTAGCTTTGTCAAGACTCGCTTATGTTCCAAATGTTGTACTTATTAAAACAGAAAATTATGGTAGATATTTTCTACCACTTATTGTCTTTCAGATTGGTAAAGGTTTCCTTTCCTTTCCTTTCCTTTCCTTTCCTTTCCTTTCCTTTCCTTTCCTTTCCTTTCCTTTCCTTTCCTTTCCTTTTTTCTTTTTTTAAGCGACAAAGGAAGAATAAAGCCCTTAATAATCATTGAGAGAGGCGTGAATTGGTTTGGCAAATACCTATCAAAAGGCCATTCATGCCTTTTGACCCAAACATTCTACTTGTTAAGAATGTATCCTTTGTTGGGGCACCTGGGTGGCTCGGTTGATTAAGTGTCCAAGTCTTGACTTTGGCTCAGGTCATGATCTCATGGTTCTTGAGCCTGAGTCCCACATTGGGCTCTGCATTGACAGTGTGGAGCCTGCTTGAGATTCTCTCTCTTTCCCCCTCTCTCTGCCCTCCCTGCCTCTCTCTCTCTCTCTCTCTTGCTCTCAAAATAAATAAATAACTTTTTTTAAAAAAAAGAAGTTATCCTGAGGAATTTGCCAGAAAATGTGTATAGCATTTTCCATGTGTTTGCCATAGGTTAATTACGACAATGAAAAATCAGAACTGACCTGAGGGTTTGCCAGCTGGGACTAATTAAATAATGATGGCACATTTAGATGATGGAATATTTCACAGCCAATAAAATATTATGTGAAAAAATAACACAGAACAATGCTAATGATGATTTGTTAAAAGGCTCACAAGTGTATACACCACTAATCCAAATATTGAAAGGAAAGTATTTATACATGCAGAGGGAAGGAACATCAGAGTGGGAGCAAATATAACATGCCAGATGGAGTTTGAAGGGAGCGGAGCTATGAGGTATCCCCAAATATTTGTGAACTGATTGCTACTTATTAGCTAGATATTAGCTCATCAGCTCATTTCAGCTCATATATTCATACATAGCTATTGTCACGTATTTAACTCTATTTTGAAAATGTTCAAGCCTATAAATATTGTTTTAAGCATCTTGTTCTTATTAACCGTGCATGTTTTGTTAACGAACATGCAAGACAAGCTGCTGAGGGGCTTACGCTGGTTTTTGCAAGTTGAGATGTGGCTGTCACATGGGCTTCACTATCCTCTCCCTGGGTCCCCCGAATCTCCCAACTGCCTGTGAGCAGTACACGACTGTCTTTTTATGAATGGAGAAACCCACCGTGGACAGCTGAGATAACTCGCCTCTGTTTCTGCGGCTCGGGGAATCTTCTGGTGTCGCCCCGTCTACTTCTCGTACCGGGCCTCATACCCGCTCCAGGAAGGATGGGCAGGCAGCCTCCTCAGAGGATACGCACCAGGATGTGATATCTTAGTAGAAAACACGTGATCGCTGGCAGAATTCTTTAACATTTTAATTTATATGTAGCATATTTTTAGACTTCTATATATTTCCAGTATATCTTTGTAATAAACTTGGACATTGAGCTTACTTTGTTGTCATTGTTGTTTTAATGCTTATTTATTTTGAGAGAGAGGGAAAGCAGGGGGGACAGGGAAGAGAGAGGGAGAGAGAGAACCCCAAGCAGGCTCTGCACTGTGAGCCTGTCATGATCTCATGAATCGCGAGATCATGACCTGAGCTGAAATCAAGAGTCGGATGCTCAACCGATGGAGCCACCCACGTGCCCCTGAGCTTACTTTGAAAAGAGAGGTCAAAGATTTCTCATTAACCCCCTGGCATCTCTCCTTCACCGGTTACGAAGGGAAGATGAGGAGGCATGTGTCGTTCATCTGGTGAAGGCCCCTAAACATTAGGTCCTTTCCACCACTGGGACAGCAACTCACTAGGCAGCCCTTGAGGGGACACGGGAAAAAAAGTGGGCCCAGCTGGGCATCTCAGCATCTGAGTATATTTGGACAATGCACACCCCCGCCCTCCCCCAGGGTTGAGACTGTGCTCCCACAACTACACTGGCTGAGAAATCCTACTAATGGGAGAAAAGCAGAGACTCTGCGATTGGATGGGTCTGGGTTGAAACCTTGTTTTCTATCAGATACCTTGGGCAAATGTCTTCATCTTTTTTGGCCTCGGTTTCCTCATCTCCAAAATGGAAATAATGATGATGACTCTTGGAGGGATGACACGGGAGAAATCCAAAGCCCCCAGCCCGATGCCAGATATGGAGTGTGCCCCATAGAGGTGGGTCCTTGCCTCTTTCTCCCTTCTCCTCTTGTTCACCTGCTGGCCAGTCCTTCATATCCATAAAAACCAACTCAGCCCCAAATCCCAAACATCTTTCTCATGAGCTAGCTAACAATATTCGCTCTTATGCAGCGAGGTTTGCTTTCCTGATCAGATTCTTCACAAGACATAATTTATTTCAGTTTTCACTCTGACCTGATGTTCGATTTTTTTTTTAATCTTCAGTAATCATTAAGAATTGCATGCTCTTTGCTGTAGTTCTTCAACAGCATAATTAAGAAGAATCATCTATCTGTCATCTATCTAGTTAAAAACAAAGTTACTTAGGAAGGGTTAGAGTAACTTGCCAGATACCACACAGCCAGTGGGAGATTCCAAATCTTTCTCAGCGTCTGTCTAGGAAATAGTTTTGTAAGTGAGCACACGGCTGTCTCTGCTTTGTCTTGCAGACTATTGTTGTTCTAACAGATCAAGTTTCTCCCCGCTTTGGACATCATGTATAATTAGGGGATTTCACAGAGTGGGGTTTGAGATTCTGTGTCATGGAGAGCTTGGGAATCAGATCTGTTATTAGGTGAAGAAGGATTTTGTTATCTGAACAGCCTACTGAGAAATGGAGAAGTTAGGACTGCTAGGTAAACTCCGCATGTAACTTTACCTTTCGATACCACTCAAAAACTCACAAAGCACTGGTTTTCCAAAAGGTAGAAAGGTGTTATTTTATTAGATGAACTATGAAGATAATTTATTTTATTTCACCTTATTTAAAATAGCCCATAATTCTGATATGTTTTTGGTGCAAATTTACAACATCAAATATGTGTTCCTCTCTCTATGTTTGGTTCAATTTGTATAAACACAGCAAAACTTAGATTTTCAGCCATCCAAATTTTCACTCTGGGATGGTAGTAATCACTAGGAATTAAAACCTTAGGAATAAAAGCAACATTATTTAAAATGGAGAGGAGTCTGAGGTTGAAATAAGAATGGAATAAACTGAAATTAACAAGGATTGTGTTGAAATAGTTCTTTCCTTCAAGAATTCACAAATGAAGTTGCCCTTGGAGAATCAAATTAGTAAATTTCAGGGGCACCTGGGTGGCTCAGTCTGTTAAGCACCAGACTTCTGCTCAGGTCACATCACGGTTGGTGAATTCAAGCTCTGCATCGGGCTCTGTGCTGAGAGCTCAGAGCCTGGAGCCTGCTTGGGATTCTGCGTCTCCCTCTATCTCTGCCCCTCCCCCACTTGCTCTGTGTGTGTGTGTGTGTGTGTGTGTGTGTGTGTGTGTGTGTGTGTCTTTCAAAAATAAACATTAAAAATTTTTTTAAGTAGTAAATTTCAAACACGATGAATGTGATTAGGAATTGATAGCAGTCTTTGTTGGTTGCCACCCACCTGCCTTTTCTAGAGGAGCCCTGATTTGTCCAGCAAACTCTCTCTTCTGCATAGCTTACGCACAGATTGCAGGCCTCATCTCTAGCCCCAGAAGGCAGGACATGATTGGTCTAAGTCATTTCTGGTAGTTCCCTCCATACCCTCACCAGTGATTGGTATGGGCATGGGCATGTGATAAAATTTTGGCCAATGAGACACCAGAAGTCAGCAGAAGCTTCCAGAAGATTTTATCACTTATACAGAGAAACACATCCCCTTTTTGGACACCGGCCGTTGTGCTTTGATGTGACTGCTGGAGTTACTGTAGCCATTTTGTGACTAAGAGGGGAGCCAGGTTGAGATGACAGCGGTCACCTGGAGGACACAGAAGCAGTAAGTTGTGGAGAGGAGGAGCCAGAGCACTGTCACTGTGTTGGAAACCTCTTTTCCGTTGGATGTGTTTATGTGAAATAATACCATATTTCATCAGATCGAATACACCAGCCATTATATGCCACGGTTATTTTATGTGTCATGTAGAAATAGCTCTGTCCAAAAAAATCGAAGTACAATGTTTTTTTAATCACTTATATTTATTGAAAGTCTCTTTTGTTCTTCACTAGACATGTACTTTATTATGTTTTTCTTAGCATTTGAATTACTTCATTAATTTTATAGATTATATTGACACAATATATGTATTTTTTTTAATTTTTATTTTTATTAATTTTTTAAATATTTATTTTTGAGAGAGAAAAAGAGAGAATGCATGCACATAAGCAGGGGAGAAGAAGAGACAGAGGGAGAGAGAGAATCCCAAGCAGGCTCCGCACTGGCAGCACAGTGCCTGATGTGGGGCTCGATCTCATGAACCATGACATCATGACCTGAGCTGAAATCTAGAGTCGGTCGCTTAACCAACTGAACCACCCAGGGGTCTCTGTATTTTGCTAAATATAATAAAGTTATATTGCCCGTGTGTATACTTAAAAAAGGAAAATAGAAGTGGAATAAACAAATGAAGGTATTCCTGAAACTCCCCCGTATTCAGAATCTGAGTCTTCTGGATCATTCTTTGAATCAGAGTTTCAACGTCTGACTCAGAATATCGTCCTCCATGACATCAAGAACATGGTGATAACAGCAATACAGTACTGAACTCTTCAGCTGGCTTTGCAGTTCTGTAGAGCCGGCTTCCTTTTGATTTCTACTTTGGGAGGGCTGTAAACGTCTCAGATTCACCCCTACTTCCTTGTAGCTTCTGGATTTTCTTCCAAGCTGCTGCTCTCATGCTTGGGCTTCTGAGTTGTTTTCAGTTTCTGGCTCTTATGGATAAAGTTTCTGTAAACATTTGTGCACAGGTTTTTGCCCCCTTTTGCTCCTTTTAAGTTGTTAACCATCTTCTATTCATTAACAATTCTTTATTATAAATTGTCCTTGGTAAAATAACAGTATGGTTTCTGTCTCCTCAGTGGACCTTGCTTGAGATCACTGATACGAATCTTTAATCATTCATTATGTAGGGCACTCAGTAAGAGCTTTTAATTTGGGTACACTTCAGGTTTAGGACATTTTTTTGTACAATGTTTCTCAGGAATTCCTTTTTTTCAGGTATTGGATGTCCTGGTCTAATTCTTTTATTTTTTCCCTGTTTTCCATCTCTTATCTTTGGTTCTTTTTCTCTAGGAGATTTCCTCAATTTTATATTCCAACCCTTCTGTTGAGTTTTTCATTTTTTTCCTATCATATTTTTTATTTTCTAAAAGGTGTTTAACTTTTTCTGAATGTTACTTTTTTTATTGTGTTCTATTCTTGTTTCATGGATACAAAACCTCTTCTTATCCTGCTGAGAACATTACTGATAAGTATTTTGCTCTGTCTGTGTGCATTCTTTACTTTTTCCAAAATTATATTTCCTGGATTTTGTTGTTCATGGTGGTATTGATGATTTGATTTGCCTTTCCTCAAAAGCCTGATAATTCTTAGATGCGCATGGGTATTCAGGAGTGGGGTGCTAGGAAGCTGATCGGAAGTTCTGGCATTTGAGCAGGGCTTGTTCAGAGGAAGACTTCTTTATAGGGTGACCTGCTGGGGTTCTCTGGTTAGAGGATCCTGACTATTAATACCTTTTGATCTCGTTACTTGGCCTGGTCTGATTCTCCAGGGAAGAATCTTCTAGTTTTTTCCCTCCTAGCCTTGGGAGAGTCAGAGTGAGTCTCCTAAATCAGTATTTGGATTTTCATTTAATCTCTTGCCATATTTAACACTGAATCCCTCTGTCCCAGTGGCCTGGGGGCCTGAGGCCATACATACTCCTCCAGAGACCAAACTTCCAGTCTTCTGGGGGGTGAAGCAAAACTGTTGTTGGTTGTGCAGAGGAGGGGAGGATATGAAGAAGGTGGTTGTAACATCTCAAACAGAATTCCAATCATTCCTACTGTTGCCAGGTCCTTCTTTACCCTTGCTTTCAAAAGAACCCACTCCTGGGACACCTGGGTGGCTCAGTCGGGTAAGCGGCCGACTTCGGCTCAGGTCATGATCTCGCAGTCTATGAGTTCGAGCCCCGCGTTGGGCTCTGTGCTGACAGCTCAGAGCCTGGAGCCTGCTTCGGATTCTGTGTCTCCCTCTCTCTCTGCCCTTCCCCTGCTCATGCTCTGTCTCTCTCTCTGTCAAAAATAAATAAACATTAAAAAAAAACAAAACCCACTCCTACCCATTCTTGAGCTTTGCTGCTCTGAGACTCTGGGGCACAAATCTGATAGCTTCCCCACTTGCCCACCACGAGCTTAGATTTTAGCTTTGTCAGGGCTGTTAAATCAGCTTCTAGTAGGTCATCCAACTTCTAGCATGCAAAATTGTTGCCTTTCCTATTCTCTTTGTCTTTGTGGGTTTATGCTTTAGGAAAATCCTGTAATCGTCATTTTAGTGGTGTTGCCCGAGGGAGGGAAGGTATATAACAGTTTTTTAACTAGAAGCTGTACTTAGTGTATTCTTAAGATGTTTACAATGCTACAGAGAATCTGATATATATATTTCTTAATTTAATTTAAACACATAGGATAATATAAATGATTGAGTTGGTAGTCAATATTTAAACTTAGGAATATCTATTAAGTTTATAATGATTTTAAGATATCTAAAAGTTTAAAAGAGTTTGATCTATATTTTTACATTTGTTTCATTACAGTTTTTCAAACACTTGGTTTGATTTTGTTAGATTTGTAATTATGTCTCTTTAGAATTTAGAAATGCTTGAGAAAATAAAAGACATTAAATGTGTGGTATAGTTTGAAATGCTTAAGATGATTTAATTAAGTTGCAAATGGTATTTACATTTAAGAGAATTTAATTTTGTTAAATTTATAAGTTCCATGGCTTTAATTAATAATTTCTAAGATAATCTGATTAAGTTTGTAAATAGTGCTTAAAAGTTTAAGAGATTATAATTTGTTAACTGTAAGTAGCTCATTAAATGTTTATCAAAGGATAATGGAACTCAGTGTTTTTAATTTTCATTCATAATTATTTGATTTATATTTGAATTTACTAGGTTTGTATTTGAAAGTTTAAAGAAAAATAGGTTTTAAGGGCATCTGGCTGGCTCAGTTGGTGGAATTTGCGACTCTTAATCTCAGGGTTGTGAGTTCAAGCCCCACATTGGGTGTAGAGATTATAAATAAAGAAATTTTAAAGAAAAATAGGTTCTTAATTTTTAGCTTTAATTGAATAGCAGTGATAAACACAAATAACTGTAATAAATTAAAATATTTGTATTAAATTATAAATTATAAATAATTACAAATAATTATAAAACAGTTTCCTAAATCAGATTAAAAAGATTGATTTAGGAATCTGGGGACAACTGAGTGGCCATTTGGAGAAAAAAAAAAAAAATTGATTTATGCCTAACGACCAAGATAAACTCCAAACAGATCAAAGATCTACATGCTAAAAATGAGACCATAAAAGTACGAAAAGGAAACCTGGTAAATTTTTTATTATCTTTCCAACTATGTTAAAAACCCAAAAACCAGGGGCGCCTGGGTGGCTCAGTTGGTTAAGCATCTGACTTCAGCTCAGGTCAAGATTTCACAGCTCATGGGTTTGAGACCCGCATGGGATTCTGTGCTGACAGCTCAGAGCCTTGAGCCTGCTTGGGATTCTGTCTCCCTCTCTCTGCCCCTCCTCTGCTCATTCTGTCTCTCTCTCTCTCTCTCTCTCTCTCTCTCAAAAATAAACATTTAAAAAAATTAAAAATAAAAATTTAAAAAACCCAAAAGTCAGGAAAGAGAAGATTGATAAATATGACTCTATAAATATAAAAAACTTGGAAACATGGAAATGTTTAAAGCAACTTTATCTGTAACAGCTCTAACTTGGAAACAACCAAACTATCTATCATTTTATGATAGATAAATACATCCATATGACTAAATATTACTCAGCAATAAAAGGAACTGCTGATATGTGCAATCACATGGTTGAATCTCAAAAGAATTATGTTAAGTGAAAGAAGCTGGACATAAAAGGCTACAGACTGTCTAATCCCATTTAGGACATGTTGGAAAAGGCAAAACAGAAATCAGATGAGTGGTACTAAAGGGATGGGGATGGGAGAGGGGAATGTGACCAGAAAGGGACATGAGGGAAATCTTGGATTGATAAAGATATTCTCTATCTTTACTATGGTGCTGGTATTTCACTTGTCAAGCTCATGAAACCTATACAGGGTGATTTTTACTATATTAAAAGCATACATTGGGGCGCCTGGGTGGCTCAGTTGGTTAAGCGTCTGACTCTTGGTTTTGGCTCAGGTCATGATCTTACAGTTTTGCGGGTTTGAGCCCCACATTGGGCTCTGCACTGGCAGCGTGGAGCCTCCTTGGAATTCTCTGTTTCGCACCCCCTCTCTCTACTCTTCCCCCATTCACTCTGTCTCTCTCAAAATAAATACACTTAAAAAATTTTTTTTAAAATCATACCTTGATAAGCGGGGTGTCTCCCTCTCTCTGCCTCTCCTGCTCAAGCTCTGTCTCTCTCTCTCTCAAAAATAAATAAACATTGGGGCGCCTGGGTGGCTCAGTCGGTTGAGCGACCGACTTCGGCTCAGGTCATGCATGATCTCACGGTTTGTGAGTTCGAGCCTCGCGTCAGGCTCTGTGCTGACAGCTCAGAGTCTGGAGCCTGCTTCTGATTCTGTGTCTCCCTCTCTCTCTGCCCCTCCCCCACTCATGCTCTGTCTCTCTCTGTCTCAGAAATAAATAAACATAAAAAAAAGCTTAAAAAAATAAATAAATAAACATGAAAAAAAATTTTTTTAAATACCATTTTCATTTAGAAAATGGTACAGGGACCAAGGATAGTATCACACTAAGCATGATTATGCATGCTTTTTATTATTATTTATTATAGAAAGGCAGTTGACATCCAATGTTATATCAGTTTTAGGTGCAAAACACAGCACAATTTTGTACGTTATGCAATGCTCATCCAGTGCTGTTACCATCTGTCACCATGCGACGATATTTCAATATTATTGACTATATTCCCTATGCTGTGCTTTTCATCTCTGTGGCTCATTTATTTTAATACTGGACGTATTTTTCTTTTTATTATTATTTTTTTAAGTTTATTTATTTATTTAGAGAGAGACAAAGACAGCGCTGTGGGGGAGGGGCAGAGAGACAGACAGAGGGAGAATCCCAAGCAGGCTCTGCACTGTCAGCACAGAGCCCAATGTGGGGCTCGAACCCACAAAACCGTGAGCCGAAATCAAGAGTCAGGCACTTAACTGACTGAGTCACTCAGGCGCACCAATACTGGTTTTTTTTACCTCTTAATCCCCTTCACCTGTTTCACCCATCCCTTCACCCTCTTCCCCTCTGGCAACCACTAGTGTGTTCTCTGGATTTATTTTTTGATTATACATGTTTTTAATATCATCCTTATTTTCACACTGAAATCCTGGAATCAGAATTCCAGATTCTGACTCATTAGAAGCTATTATTTTAACTTGATAACTCACTATAGAGGTTGTAGCTATTAGTTTTGTTTCCTCCTCCTAAGTTGTGAGATCCAGAAATGCAGCTTTAAGCAATATTCTTTCTAGAAAAACATTCTATTACAATAAAGCAAATTGGAGGTCCTACAGAATTCATGACGACTGTAATTTTCTCCTTACCATGCATAAAAACGTGGGCATTTATACCCCAGACACTATACAACATTAGGAAGATTTTCTGAAAGCAAAACTTCCACAAGATTTTGCACAAAAGAAGGAGGATATGCAAGAAAACTACACATGCTAATGATAAAAATCTTTCCAAAAGAAAACAGGGGCAAAATCGCACATACTTATGATACCGGAAGAACAAGTCATATAAGCAGTAAGAGGATAGGGAACCTGGCTGGCTCACTTGGTAGAGCATGTGACTCTTGATCTCGAGGTCATGAGTTCAAACCCCACGTTGGTCTTAGAAATTAATTAAAAAAAAAAAAAGGCAGCAATAAGAGGATAAAACATGTCACAGCAAAGTGGATGGGACGCCACTGACTGATGGTGGTCTTACACTGTGAAGGCACAAATGGGGTTTCAAGGGTGTACAAGCAGCTATTTTGGACCCAGAGGGACATTCCAGTGTTGAGATTTAGTACCAGGGTGACCTTGGGCAGGTCTCATAGTCTCTGCCTGCTTGCTCATATCCATCACAACTTCTGGGAGGATTAAAATGAAATGGTACATGTAAATGTGCTTAGCAGAGCACCAGATACGGTTTTGTGTTTCGATCCTATAAAATCATCGCTGGAATGTGTTTCCATAAGAGGTTAAAAACACAGACGCAACTCCCCAGGTTTAGAAGCAGCGCAGATCCTCTCTTGCAGTGCTCGTCGGAGAACTTGATGAAACCCGCAATTTTCTCAGGCTGGAGATGGTGGGCTCGTCCCCAAGCGCAGAAAGACAGTGTGAGGCAGGGCCACGCCAGTCAGTTCTAACACACGCTTTGCAGAGGCCTGACCCCAAAACAGTAAGTGTGTTTGCCAGATGGGCGTGCTAAAAATCTCAAAGAAATCCAAAGTACTCTATAAACAGTAAGATCAAAGCAAAAAAAAAAAAAAAGAAGAAGGTCTGAACACAGCTGCAATTGCTTTTTTTTTTTTTTTTACCTTTGTATTAGCACAATATTATCTTCTGGAACAATGCCCAGAAAAAAGAATAGAATCTCTCCAAAACCTTCCCGGATAAGGGCAGGAAAAGTGACCGAGCAGGTAGAAGGCCCAGGTGTCTACGGCCCCGCTTCACGGAGCCCGTCTCGGGATGCACATGCCGCTCACTCACAACCTGC
This sequence comes from Panthera pardus, assembly GCF_024362965.1. Lineage (NCBI taxonomy): Eukaryota > Metazoa > Chordata > Mammalia > Carnivora > Felidae > Panthera > Panthera pardus. Next base: position 9,388,616 of record NW_026526655.1, read on the forward strand.
TTCTCCATAAAAATTACTATTTACAACTCGAAGATGCTTTTGCTTTTCCTTCTGGTAACAAGATAGTAATCTACTGGCAGAAAACTTAAAATTTCCCCAAGTTTCCTGGAGGTCTAGTTAGCGGTACATGTGCCTAATTCCCTGGCACGGAATGATGGAACAGTATGGACCCAGAGAAACTGACAGTTCCTCTCTTGATGAGATAAACATTCCCCTATCAGAAACACAGTCTCCTTCTCTCTTTCTCTCTCTCACCTCTCTGTCAACAGCAGCTGCTAACTGTATTTCCTCCTGTTCCTCACCCATTTGATATTACTGCTTCTGCAAATGCAGCCCCAGGTAGGGTCCAACCACTCGGGAAGGGGCCACTTCCTGGTTTTACTTGTGTGCCCCCTCCCAGGCTCTCTCCACATGTCGTGTTTCCCTCTTCCTTATGGTTTCTTTCTTCTTGTTTGTAAGATGAACACCTGCTACTGAATATTTCCATCTATTCCCTTCTCAGCCCCTATCTGCGAGTCAAAAAAGACCCACTAAAGTACGTGTGTTTCTGGGAATTAAATAGAATTTAATTATTAAATATATCAAAACTGGAGGTACTTTGTGCAAACCTTCCTCACCTTCTGTTATGGACTGAATTGTGTCCCTCTGATATTCCTATGCTGCAGCCCTAACCCCCAGTGTAGTTGTATTTGGGGACAGGGCCTTTGAAAGGGTAAAGGTTAAACAGGTAAATGAGATCTTATGAGTGGGTCCTAATCCAATATGATTGATATATATATATTTTTAATGTTTATTTATTTTGAGAGAGAGAGAGAGAGAGAGAGCACAATTGGGGAGGATCAGAGAGAGAGAAAGAGAGAAAGGGAGACAGAAAATCCCAAGCAGGCTCCATGCTGTCAGCACAGAGCCCGACACGGGGCTCCAACTCATGAACTGATTATGACCTGTGCTGAAATCAAGAGTTGGACGCTTAACTGACTGAGCCACCCAGGTGTCCCATGACTGACATCCTTATGAGAAGAGGAAGAGACATTGGGGATGTGCACTTTCAGAAGAAAGACCACAAGGGGCCACAGTGAGAAGGTGGCCATTGCAAGCCCAGGAGAGAGGCCTCAGGGGAAACCAAGCCCACCAAGCCTTTGATCTTGGGCTTCTACCCTTCAAAACTATGAGAAAATAAATTTCTGTTGTTGAAGCCACCCAACTTGTGGTATTTTGTTATGGCGGCCCTAGCAGACTAATACAGCTCCCAAAATGATTATGATAAAATAATAACAGGTTTTTAAGGGCCCACCATGAGTCACATGCCGTGTTCTTTGGACTTAATCCTACTTAATCTTTACAACAAGGGAGGTTAGTGCCGTTGTACATTTTACAGATGAAAAACTGGCTCTAACTCATTCACTGCTCAGTGGGATTTGAGTCCAGGTCTGCCTGACCCCAAAGCCTCTAAATCTGTTCAACATCTTGCCTTATTGGAATGATGAAAAGCCTTAACTTTTCAACGTCTACGATATGCAAGGAAGCGGTGGTGTTTATAAACCTGAAGGTGTTAATCTGCAAATCATGACTATGTGACATTGGATGGGTCTTTCACTTACTCTGGGTGGGGGTGTGACTGATGTGCCAAGATGTCATAGCATTTCATTCCCTTCACAGGCCACAAGCACAGAGGGCGTTGTGTTGTTCTAGCAAAACTGACAAAGCCCTGTGCCCGTGGAGCTTACGTTTATGGGGTATGGGGTAAGTAAGCAAAACAAGTAAATATATTTCATAGTGTGTTAGAACATTAGGTAAATGCTGTGAAGAAAAACAAACTAGGAAAGCCGGACAAGGAGTACTGAGCAGGGACGGGGGTTCCATTTAAATTGGGTGATTGGAGCAGGTGTCATCTGAGCCCTTGCGAAGCCAGGCGGTAAGACACAGGAGCCAGTAAACTGCTTTGCTTCTCACCCGACATGCCCCATGTAGCCCTTCCCAACCAACAGGTTGGTAAGGAAAATCCTTTTCCAGCAACCTACCCTAAAGCTGAGTTGCTCACTGGAGACAAATTCTACCTGTATCGTATCGCATAACCCCAGGGTTACATCGAACGGACTTTCCTCCTAAACTGCAGATTGTAAGGGAGAAGAAGAGCCAAAAAGCAATCATGGACATGTTCTTCAAGTGCTTTGATATTCACTCACGTATTTGTTTTCATGTCTGGATGCTTTCTAATAGCCAGCCCCTTAGAAGACCTTGTCTGGAGCCGAGTGCGTCTTCCACCTGGAAGTTGCTAGCAAACGCAATGAGAAATTGGCCTCCGGATGATCATCATCCCGTCTCGCTGGCCAGTGTCATTTCTCATCACTACCCCAGGGAGTTGTGTGCAAGTGCCACGTTTGGATTATACCGCCATGGATTTGCATACGCATGTCCGATGCCTAGAGTGTCCTCCCCTGCCTTGTCCTCCCGAAAAACTCATTCTTCACGACTTAGTTTGAGTCACTTTCTTTGCATCATTAACAGTTAGTAAAAGATCTTATTTGTCCGCCATTCAAATGACCCGCCGGGTTCACAAATGTTCTCTATTCTCTCTGGAAAACACTTAGCCTTCAATATATGCTCAAACTTCCCAAGAGATTTGAATCAGATCTTCAAAGGGTCTATAGTGGTGGTCACATATCCATTTACGCGAGTCAAGACATTTATCAGTCAAATAAATATTTACTGTGTCCCTCCTCTGAGGGAGGCCGGCCAACTGTTTGTTCATGGGAGAGGGCGGTATAAAAAGTGACTAAGTCTTATTTAAGAAGATCATATCTGTAGAGCTAGAATATGAACACAAAGTAATATAAAACAACTACTTATGTGACTTGTAAAATGAATATATGGCTTTAACTACTTAGAATCTATATTGTTATGATATTGTAGTAAATAGGACACTCACTGGCTTAACACGTGTGTGCAAGAAATAAAATTTTTCTGGTAAGTTTCTCTCTCCATCCCAACCCGAAGAAAACATGTTTCCTAAATCTAATCTCAGTCCCTTTGGCACCTCTTTCCTCTCTACTGAGGCTGAGTCCAAGTTTCTGAGGAGTGGGGAGTCCTCTGTGCCACGTACGAGCCAGCAACGGGTGAGCTGCCCTCCATCCCATCAGTTCTGGGTTATCATGGAACAGGTCGCAGGTAAGGGCTGCAGCGGTCTCCTCTTGGTCCTCTTTTGGCAACATTTCCTCCCACTAGTGGCCCGCAGAAGGAGGTGCCCTGTGACACCTGAGTCCTGCAGGAGACAAAATGTCCAGACACCGCCTTCTTTGGCCACCTGCTGGGGTAGGAGGGCACCCGAGACCCCTTAGCAGACTCCTATTCACCTGCCTCACCTGGTGGGGAGGAGAAGGGGCGAAGGTCTGTTCAGCTCTGGGAACTTCAGTCTACCTGGGGAGTCCACTGGGGTTTTGACCTTCATCCCCAAACCACCTTGGAAGGAAATGGTCAAGGACTCTTCAGGTGAACCAGCAGCATCTAACTCCTCTTTCCCTCCTCCCTGAACCTCTCTTCCCTCTGCAACCTGGAAGGTTTTCTCGATTAGAGAATAGAGAGAGGAGCAATCTTACACGCCAAAACTTTTAGGCGCCCAACCCCCACCCAGTTCGGGCTTTTGAAATTTAAAATCCTGGGGCCTTGCATCTCAAAGCCTGATCTTGGGAAACTCCCCGAAGGCACTGAATGAAGCTGACTTTAAGGGAGGAAAGCGGAGCTTGAAGGGAAAACGCAATACGAAAATTCAAGAAGTCCTCAATCAAATTTCAGGTTTTGTGTGGCCCACGGTCTGGTGTGATAGCGTAACCTTTTAAACGTATAATTTAAAATAAAATAATGCCTAAAAATATTTATATTAGGTACAGTAATTAAAATGATTTATGAAATGTTCTCGTGGGGAGAAAAAACATTTTCTTGAAGAAATTTAAATGAAACACAGTTGATTCAAATACTTCTTTTCCCGAGTTACATTAATGACCACAAATGCAAACTTTGGCAAGTTTTCTTGTCAATATATACAAGTTTCCATTCTCAGGTTTAACAGCTGGCCAAGCAACCCATGGTCCTTTCTGTTTAACCTAAATTGGAATCGATCAAAAATCATTCGTAAGCATCCACAATCTAGATTTTTCTGGTTCCATTCCCTGACTTCTGATCTTGGACAGAACCCACCTTATCTCCTGTTAAAAAGAAAATCACAGGTCCAAAATGGAGTCACTTAGGCCAAGCCAAGTCACCAAACAGAACTCACTACTTAACCTAACTGCAGTTTCAACATCCCCCAGATATGTGACCTTAACCAGTCAGTCAGGCATTTTCTGGTCAGCACAAAGGAGGTCACCTGTCACATGGGCCTTCTCCATCCTCCTCTCCAGAGGAGGATGAGATAATCCATCAAATAAGACCCCCTGCTCTCCCCCTAGGGAAAGTGACCTTGCCTGAAATAATCCTTTCTTTTCTTTTGCTAATTGTCTTGCCCCACTTCTGCCGGTAAAATCCTTCCATTTGTAGAGCTCCTTAGACCTCCTCTTTACTTGCAAGATGGGATGCTGCCTGATGCATGAATTGATTAGTAAAGTCTATTAGATCTTTAAAATTTACTCAGTTGAATTTGTGTTATTTAACACCCCACATCTCCCCTCCCTCCTTCCCTCTCCTGCGGGCTCAGCTCTTATCTTTTTATTTGGGCCTGTGATTTTTATGCAAGGTCTAGGTCTCAGAGTTCTGATCTACTCCCCTGGGCCAGTCCTCAAGCTCCATGCTAAGATTCTTTCTTCCTGAGACAAAGTAATGTAAATTTTCCTCCAGTTGGCTGCTGTCCAACATATCTCCGGTTCTTCAGACAAGCCTTTTTCAACAGTAGTCTATGCATTATCTCTAATTCCTCATCCCATCACTTTTCAGCCCACTGCAGCCTGGCTCCGTACTGCTTAGAGGACACTGCTTAAGTCAGCAGTGATCTCTTTAGTGGTTTAATTGTGAAACATTCATTCATTCATTCATTCAACAAATATTTATTGTCAACCATGTGCCATGTGCTTGTTCTGTGTGCTAGGGATAGAGCAGCATAAGAAATGATTAAAAGTCCCTGTGCTCATGGAGTTGACATTCTAGCAGGGGAGGGAGAGAGACCATATAGATTTGCTTATTTCTTCACCCTATTTCAGTGATATGCCAATCCTAGTCACAAGCTCAGAAAACAAGAAATCTCAAAGAGCCTCTACTTCTTCATTCGCCACTCAATTGGTCACCAAGTCTCAATTCAACTCCTAAATCTCTTAATCCACCCTTTCTCTATATTCCCACGACTTGCCTTGGTTTGGGCATGACAGAAATATTTACACACAGAAATTGGCAATTGCCACAAATCAGCACTCCCCTCCCCAACGACCCCAGTTAGCTGTAAAACATTTTTCCAGCACATTACTGATTAAGTACCTTAAATGTTTTCCCCTTGGGCAAGTACAGAGGTTTTCCATTCTCCACCTCCTTCCTCCCCGGTCTATCCTCCCAGAAGTCATCATTCATAGATCTGCTGCTAGAATGCCGCTTCTAAGCTTCTAAGACATCAATGTGATTGTCAGTCCTCTACCTGAAACTCTTACACGGATCTCCATCCCTCTCAAGGCATTGGCATTGCGTATAAAACATTCCTGATCTGGCCGGTCCTTATCTCTCCAGCCTATGTCTGAAGTTACATTGTAGTCTACCTACATACCAGCCCTTGTATTTGTCTCCTACTCTCCTTGTGCTTTTGTACAGGCTGTTCCTTCTGCCTAGGATACTTGACTAATTCCCAGGCATCTCACAAGACTGTTAACGCATGACATTTGGAGTTCCCTTTTCAAGCTCAGGCTGGTTAGATGCCTCTCCGTGTGTGCTTATAGAATCCTTTGCAGAAGTCCATCACAGCACATAAACCACTGTACTAGGGTCTGGTCTCCTTCTTGTCGAGTTCCTGGTTAACCTCATGTGGGACTGTGACCTTCACTCCAATCCTGGAGTTCAGGGCTCTCTGTACGTTCTTCCTTAGCTTTTTCCTTATCTTACTGGTAGTCTTCCTGGGTGATCGATCCATCCCTGACTTCTTCCCTGGGTTTCTACCATCTATGTGCTAATGATTCACCATTTATATCTCCAGCCCAGATCTCTTAGCCTAATGAGCATCTCTACCTGGATATGCTATGCTACCTTAATATATTTAAAACAGAATTCAATATCTTCTCCAAGCCTCCTCTTCCTGGATTCTTGTGTCAGTGAATGGCATTGTTAGGGGTCCACAAATTCCAGCCAATAGGCCAAATACGCCCATAGCTTGAGCAAAAATGGTTCCTACATTTTTAAAAAAGAAAAAATAAAACACAAAGAAGAATATACCCATACACACCATATGTGGCCTACAGTGCCTAAAATATCTCCTATCTGGCCCGGTATAAAGTTTGCCAACTTATGGGTATTACCATTTGTCCAAGAACCTGGGAATCAATAGCAATGTTAATTAATTAATAGCAATAATTAGCAAAAATTAAATTTACCTCATTGAAACACCGGATGCTGTACATATTTCACTTTATTCTCAGATCAACCTATAACTGTTAGGATGCTTTTGGCTACATTTAACAGAAAACCCTGACTAGCAGGCTGCAATGGAGTCTGGAGAGAGGGGAGGCCCAGGCACGGCATGTGATCAGTGGTTCAAGTACGTCATCAGCGATCTAGGTTTTTCCATTGCTCTGCTTTCTCAAGCTCAGGCAGTATTGGCTTCAGCTAAAGCCTGGTTCCCGTATGGTCACGACTTGGCTGTCGGTGGCAATTGGGGCTACGTGTGTTCTCATTAACATCTGCTGAGAGAGAGAAACGCCCTCAACCATGGAATGAGGACTTCTGTATGACTGAGCCAAATAGTTCAACATGCCCACCCCACTGTCTACTGTATAGCTTTCTTTCTTCCCCCAGATCCAAACAATAACCAAGTCTTCAAAAAAATTTTTGACCTCCTAAATATCTAATTTATTTCTATTCCTCACAACTGCATCCACCAGTCTGTAACATCCCAGCAAGCAAAGGACAAGTGTCTTCTCTTCTCTGCATGGTCAGCATCTGCCTTGAAAGTGAATTTGATGAACGAGTGACGAAACTTCATTCACATATCAGGTTTTCATTTTCCCGGTGAGGAAGGTGAGATTCAGAGGGCCAAGGTCACAGAGCTAACAAGATCTGATGTACGTCAGTCTGACATGGAAGGTCGTGTTACTCCAATTATTCTGTGTCTCTTTCCTCCTGTTCCATCATTTCCTTTTCCATTGGCTTCTTCCTCTTAGCCTTAAACATATTCAAACCTCTCCTCTCTAACAACCATATAATCCTTTGGGCATGCTTTCCCTACAGTTTGAGCCTCCTCTGACCCTTCCCTCTACAAACAGTTTTCTTAGAAAAATTGTCCACTTGCCTTGTCCTTATTTCCTCTTTCTCCATTCACACCTATCATGTCACTGAATTCATCTTGCAAATGTTACCAGGATCCTCCCAAGTTTGTATCAAAGGGCACACCCATCTTTATTTTACTATACTCGGCAGCATTTGATTCCCTCTCTTGATTCCTCCTCTTCTCAGAATCCTCCCATATTTCTAAGGCTAAGTTCTCCAAGGATTCCTTGCCTTGTAATGTCCCCCTGTCTTTGCACGGGATGGCCAAGAATCCCCTCTTCACATCCCAGAAGGGATTTCTACGGCTCCAATTCCACCCAAGCTTCACGGTATCTGCTGAATAGCCCAGGAGTTATCTGAACTATAATTATTTGTTTATCTTTTGGGACCGCCACTACCCTCCAAAACAACCTCCAAGTCTTAGTTGGAGACTTTTTTTTTTTTTTTTAGTCTGAAGAGCACCCTTGGTGAAAGACACAGAGTTGATACCAATAAGTGCTTGTTGAACGAATCATTGAATAAATTAATGCATTGACTTATCCCACACCACACAGCCAGGAAATGGCAGAAATCAAATCAAGAGAGGTCAGAGGTTTTTCGAGTAGACTATACTGTTGAAAATGACAATAAGCTTTTTAGGCTTTGGAGGTCATCGTTGGGGCACCTGCATGGCTCAGTCTGTTAAGCATCAGACTCTTGATTTTGGCTCAGGTCATGGTCTCAAGGTTTGTGTGTGAGCCCCACTGACAGCATGAAGCTTGCTTGGGATTCTCGCTCTTTGCCCCTCCCCCACTCATGCGCTCTTGCTCTCTCAAACTAAATAAACGTTTTTTAAAAAAGAATATATAAAAAAGAAGTCATTGTGAATGAACTAGAATTTAAATAAAAATTTGAGGGGCACGTGGGTGGCTCATTCGGTTAAGCGTCCAACTTCAGCTCAGGTCATGATCTCACGGTTCGTGGGTTCTGTGCTGACAGCTCAGAGCCTGGGGCCTGCTTGGGATTCTGTGTCTCCCTCTCTCTCTGCCCGTCCCCTGTTTGTGCTATATCTCTCTGTCAAAAATAAATAAAAACATTAAAAAAGATAATTAAAAAAATAAATAAAAGTTGGAAAAGAAAAAAATAATTTTTAAAACAGACAAAATATCTGTATATGATAAAGATAAGATTGGAAATAAATAAAACAACATTTAAAAAAAGAAGTCATCCCTAAGTGGGATATAAACTGCATAAAGCTATACATTGGAAGATACAAAATTCAAGTAATATTTATATTGGAATTTATATTCATAGATTTATATTCATAAACATTTGTATATATGTTAATTTGTTTCTGTTTAAACATACCTTGCTATGTACACTCATTATGCATTTATGTATTTCATTTAAAAGTCAGAAAAGAATAAACTAGAGATACCAAGCAATCTAAATCTAAACTGAGAAATCCTTATTATCAATTTTTTTTTTTTTAACGTTTATTCATTTTCTGAGAGACAGAGAGAGACAGAGCATGAGCAGGAAAGGGTCAGAGAGAGGGAGACACAGAATCCGGAGCAGGCTCCAGGCTCCGAGCTGTCAGCACAGAGCCTGACACGGGGCTCGAACTCATGAACTGCAAGATCATGACCTGAGCCGAAGTCAGAAGCTCAACCGACTGAGCCACCCAGGTGCCCCTAGAAATCCTTATTATGAAAATACCACAAAAGCACTGTTGTGTGAATGGGCAGACTATTTTCTGTTAAGTAAAATTAAGTACTTTAATCATATTTAAGCATATTAAATAATTTAAAAATTAAGACTGCAATTCAGCCACATCTTATGATTTCATGGCCTGCCAGATGTAAAAGAAGTGTGTGGGGGGGTACCAAATAATGGCTGCCTGCTGCTTTTCTACGTTTTGGAAATGCTAAGTAAGGGCCAGTACTAGGGAAATCAACTCGATGAAAATGAAGAAGGAATTCTCCTGCAGAGTTACTTAAATGGCCATAAAAGAGAAAAAGATTAAACTCCACAAAAGGGCTAAAATGTTTGCAGACTGGGAGGCAATCTTTCAAATTAAAAAAAAAAAAAAAAAAAAAAAAAAGAGGGGTGCCAGGGTGGCTCAGTTGGTTAAGCGTCCGATGCTTGGTTTCGACTCAGGTCACGATCTCTCGGCTTCAGGGGTTTGAGCCCCTGTGTCGGGATGGGTGCTGGCTGCATGGAGCCTGCTTGGGATTCTCTCTCTGTCCTCTCTCTGCCCCTCCCTCACTTGTGCTATCTCTGTCTCTCTCAAGGTAAATAAATAAACTTAAAAAAAAAAAGGAAAGATATGTTTTAGAATTTTAAAATTGGGAAATACTACAGTGAACAGGCCTTTAATAAATAGATTAAAATTAGCCTTAACCTCTTCAGGGTGCTCCGCTATTTTATTTCCATTTAACTGCTATGAATTGTATAAGTGCATTGCATTTCTTTGTAAATAAATTAAGCTTTTTGTAACAAAAAATAAAATGAAATAAAACATAAAATGTAATCAATAATCTGAGGTTAGGGTGGGGAGATACACTGCACAGTTGCTCTGGGGGTAGGAACCCATCTTTAAAAACTCAACATTTGGGGCACCTGAGTGGTTCAGTCAGTTGTGCCTCTGGCTCTTGATTTGGGTGTGGGTTATGATCCCAAGGTCATGGGATTGAGCCCTGTGTCAGGTTCCACACTGGGTGTGGAGCCTGTTTAAGGTTTTCTTTCTTCTTTTGCCCCTTTCTCCCTGCTTGCTTGCTCTTAAAAAAAAAGGGGGGGGGGGTGCGCCTGGGTGGCTCAGTCGGTTAAGCGTTCGATTTTGGCTCAGGTCATGAGCTCATGACTTGTGGGTTCAAGCCCTGCATCTGGCTCTGTGCTGACAGCTCAGAGCCTGGAGCCTGCTTTCGGATTCTGTGCTTCCCTCTCTCTCTGCTCCTCCCCTACTCGCATTCTCCCTCCCTCTCCCTCTCTCTCTCTCTCTCTCTCTCCCCCTTTCTCTCTCAAAAATAAATAAACATTTTTTAAAAATCTATAAAAGAAAATAAATAAAAACTCAAAACTTCAGGGACACCTGGCTGGCTCAGTCAGTAGAGCATGTGACTCGATCTCAGGGTAATGAGTTCAAGCCCCATGTTGGGCATGAAGCCTACTGGGAAAAAACAAAAACAAAAACAACAACTTTCAAATCTTCAGTGACATTGTTCTTATACTGTGTGCATAAATGAATATCTTGCTAGACTTACTAAAAATTACTGTGGATATGTTTCTAACAAAAAAATAAAAACGAGGTATCCTGAATGACTGGTTTACCCTGAAAACATAAATGTATCTCCTTTTCCCATCTCAACTCCCCAGATCTATAAAAAGTAAAATGGAAGAATTGAAATATATTCTCCATTAAGGTAATCATCTAAGCTCCAATAATTTTTTCAGTAGAAAGCTTAAAAATCTGCCAATTAGGATGTCTCCACCTACAATGGGCTAACCACAAAAAAAGGTGAGTCAGTTTTCCTGGAGCGTGTTTTCATTTATCTGGCTTTTAGCAATATTGGCCACACCCCTTCCTGAACAGTTTGCTGGCAATAATTCTCCACATTACTTTCTTAATGGTATTAATTTTTTAAAGAGAACATTTTAAAACATCAAAAAAACCTTTACGGTTTTTTTATAACAGTGATAAGGCTGATAGTAAACAGTTCAAATAAGAATACAAAGCACAAGAGGGGGTGCCTGGCTGACTCAGTCGATAGAGCATGCGACTCTTAATCTCAGAGTCGTGGGTTCAAGCCCCACACTGAACACGGAGCCTACTTTAAATTTTTTTTTTTAACATTTTTAATTTTTGAGACAGAGAGAGACAGAGCATGAACAGGGGAGGGGCAGAGAGAGAGGGAGACACAGAATCTGAAACAGGCTCCAGGCTCTGAGCTGTCAGCACAGAGCCCGTCGCGAGGCTCGAACTCACGGACCGTGAGATCATGACCTGAGCCGAAGTCAGCCACTTAACCGACTGAGCCACCCAGGCGCCTCGAACACGGAGCCTACCTTAAAAAAAAAAAAAAAAAAAAAAAAAAAAAGCCACTCAATGGTACAAAGCATGGAGGGGAAGTCAAAAAGAAACCAAAATCTAAAATCCCATTTTCAAGCATTAAGTGTATCTTACATTCTCCAAACATTACTCAGACTCTACAAACATTTACAGATGGATTTGTGTGTTTGCATATGTGCATATATTAGTTTTACATAATTGGGATAATACTTAACATGCTCATTTGTGAAGTCTTGTTTTACTCTATGTCACAGACATGTATTCCTGTGATGTCTAAATAAAACATCATCATTTTCAGTGGCTTCACGGTGTTCCCTTACACGGAAGTATACATAGTCTACTTCATCAATTTTCTTTTGAAGGACTTTCAGCTTGCCCCACTTTACTTTTGGGTTGTTATAAATAATGCTGTGATGAATATCCCATTTACGTGTCATTTCAAATGTGTGTAATTATCTCCTAGAGGTAAATTCCCTGAGGTGGGGTGGTAGGAGGGTAAAGGACACAACGCTACTTGACAAAATATTGCTAAACTGCCCTTGGGAAGCAGATCTGTCAGGATTAGGTTCAGCTGACTTCGAGAGAACACCCAACAAGATGGCTTACACGAGACAGAAGGTTACCCAGAAGAGGAGGCGGTCCATGACCCAGGGGACCAGGCACCTTCCATTTTGGTGCACCACCATTTCAGAACACGGCTTCTTCAGCATGGTGTGAGGTGGCTGCTTAAATTCTAGCCATTGAATCTGCACTCCAGCCAGCAGGAAAGGGAAAGGGACAAAAAGGGTCAAATCCCAGGGACTCTTCTGTGAAGTCAAACTCACCACTCGGGCAACATCTATCGGCCAGAATTTGGTCATGTGGCTACACCTAGCTGCAGGGCAGGCTGGGAACTGTAAGTCATTTTTCCTTGGATGCCTTTATGTTCAGTTAAAAGTCAGGTGTTCTTTTACTGAGGACAAGGGAAAAGACAGCCAAGAGTTTCTGCCCCGGGAGGGAGGTACCAACTCACATCCCTGTCAATGTCTTGCAAGAGGTGTCATTTCCCAAGTCCCAGTTGGATAAACTGTTCTCACTGCCAACGCGTTTTATTACTTACAAAGGAAAATATGTAACCTATTCTCAAATAGCCTGTTTTAGTTCATATCACTAATATCAGTGATGTATACACCAACCCCCGCAAAAGTATAAAGAACATGCAAATGCGGGGACATAACTGTTACTCTGCCTTGACTTGTGCTTCAGTGTTAAAGCTCCGTCCTTAGCTGACTTCTCTTCTCCTCCAGGTAATCTCATCCATAGCTTTAATGCTGCTGAGTCAAAATCTGTATTTTCACTCCTGATCTCCCGAGTCTTAGTAAATTAGCCAGCTGCTTACTCCGCATACTCATCTGGGTAATCCACCATGTTACCATCAACTATGAAAAAAATCGCTCTCATCGTCTTCTCTTACAAATACTTCCTCCCGCGTTCCTTATTTTGGTGGCACCGGTTGAGTCATTTACCTCTCTCTCATCAAGACGCTGCCTGCATGACCAAATTCGATGAATTTCACTTCCATAACGACTCTTGCCATCCCCTTCGTCTCCACTGTGCTCTTGAGGATCAAGATGAAATCTCATGACTCTCTGCCTCCATGCTTGAACCAATCCAGGCTACCCTCAAACGTGGCAGCCAAGGGCTTCTTACTAAAATGCTAATGTGAATATGATGGCCCTTACTCTCTCTCTCTCTCTCTCTCTCTCTCTCTCTTTTCCCCCACCAAATCCTTTAAAGGGTGTCCATAGTCAAAAAGCTGGATGTGGCACGTGCAGTCCCCCAGCCAGTGACCTTCATCAGCATCACCTTGTATGAATCCCCTGACTATATTCCACATTTCAACACATCACTTGTGGTTCTGCAATGCAGTGAATTTGCTAGTGGATCCCTCCTGCCTAGAATTCCTAGAAAAGATCTATTCCTTTTTTTTTTTTTTTTTTTTTTTAAGATTCAGATCCTATAGACACATCAATAAAACCCTTCTCGACCAGACTCCCTACCTCGTGGCTACTTCGTTTTGTGCCATTTTTGTGTTCTGTACTTTCTTCTAAAATATTATAGTAAAGAGGGTTAATGTTTATTAATCCAGCAAATGTTTACTGAATTTCCACTGTGTGCTTAGCATTATGCTAAGAGCTAGATTCACGACCACGTGTAAGCTGAACATAGACCTTACGTCTTCGCAACCTTTAGTCTATGCAGCTTAGGAAAGGCTAATTTCCATTTGCCATCTCTGGTTGGCTAGAAAAGAAATTCTTTCTCTCCCCCATCAATCTGAATGAGACACTAAGAAACTGATGTTGCCCTGTTGATCATGTCAAGATGCTCTCTTCAGTGTCTTGCTGCTTATTCAAACACGCATTTATTTTTGCTTTTATGACTTCATGCTGTTGGCTGCCACTATCCAGGATCACTTGGATGTTCAAGAAGGAAAAATTAGGGGTAACCTTATTTGACCTAGTATTTCTCAAGCTCTTTCCTCAAACTTAACCCTGACGAAGGCCCGGTTTAGGGGATTCCTGGCAGAGAGGATGAAAGACCTAAGAACAGGATGCACAGCCAAGCAAAGATTGGGGAAAGGGTGTTCCAGGTGGAGGGCCATGGACAGAGCAAAGACGGATGGACAGAGGTGAGGAAATGGTGTCTCCATGAGGATGGGCCCTCCATAAACAAGACTGCATAGGGTTAGTTCACAGCACGTTTTAAGACCTGGCTCAGTGGATCACACATGACCCATGGAGGTGCAGCTCTAAGGGCTGTGTTACCTGTCGCTGCTTCCCTTCTCCCTCTTGGGCTGCCCTGCAAAATTGCTACTCCTGTTTTCCTCCCTTCCTTTCCATCTTCCCAGTTCCCAGTTTCCTCTTTTACCACCGATCCAAGATAGGAATAGGCCTGAACTGAAAAATCTCGCAGAGGCGATTTACAGAAGGAAGTCCAGGTACACTAAATTTTGCACAAAAAAAGAAATCCAAGTTAGGGACAAACTCGTGAGTTAGAGGAGAGTGCTAGAGTGCATTCCAGATAGATCAAAAGTGTCTGGGTGTATTATTCAGGACTGCTGATCTCAAGAGACAGAAATTCAATCCGGAGAAGTTTAAATAAGAAAGCAGTCGTGTCGGGTTATATAACTTGGAAAGACAGCGGCATGGCTGGCCTCAGGCACGACGGGATCTAGGTGGGGGTGCAAAATGACAGCATCAGATTATCAGCTCTTTCCCTTTCCTTCTGTCTCTGCTCCTCTCTGTTGTTGGCCTCATTATCTTCTATTGTAAATGTGTGTCACTTATGCAGTGGGGAGCCTGGCAGCTAGAAACTCCAAGCCTCTATCATCCAGTTTGAGGATCCTCCAAGAAATGATAAACTAACTCTTCCTAATTGAGGGTGGAAGATCTCAGGGAATAATTGCATGGAGCCAGTCTGTCAACCACCCACATGTGTCCTGGAGGCAAGGGGCGGGGGGGGGGGGGGGGGGGGGGGCGGGGGGGGGTGTCATGATTGGCCAGGTGTGGGTCATGTGCCTGTCTTTCTGCTTGCACCTGGGTGGATTCCTCACAGGTGTGGAGATGGAAGTAGGGGGAAGAGCAGTGGCTGAAATCTGGGCAGGAAAAAAAAATGTGATTTGATTGGAACAGAGACTTTGTGGCAGAGTATTAGGAGACAAGCTAGGAGTGGGAAACGGGGCCAGGTTGTGTAGATCACTATCATGCAAATGAAACGGAGAACCAAATATTCAGGAAAGTCTCCGGATGTGTATGTGTACAGCTGATTCTCATTATTCACGGTACTCAGGTTCTAGAAAGTCGCCACCATTGCTGAATCAGCAAATACCGAATCATTGCCCTATGGGAAATACAAGGGTAGGTTCCTGCGAGTCTCTGGTCACATTTTTATCAACTGATCAATACATAACCTTGTTTTATGAGTGTATATGTTTAGAGATACTTTAATATATGCTGTCGATTCATTCATACGGACCTCACAGCCAAAAGCACAATCACTCATGTCTGGACGAAGCTTATCTAACGCATGTATTTGCTGCATCAGGCACATCACAGCCTTCTTCCACTTAGGGGCACCGGACAGCACTTCAGGACTATGTCTGGGGCCAACTTAAATAGCAAACTCACCAAAAAAAAAAAAAAAAAAGCACAAACATAAGAAAAACATGGCACTGAAGAGACCACGAAATGGACACTTGCTTGTTTACCCAGTGAGAACTGAAACATGAAGGCAGGTGTTGTCTGGTCCCATCTCAGCTGGGAACGTGCCAGCGGGTGGAGTCGGCATTAGCTCTGCGCGGGTCCAAGAATGACTGAAGAAGCATCGAGAGAATATGGATGTGGGGGCTACGCAGGCATTTTAGCGAGCAGACAAATTCACAAGTACGGAGTCTCTGAATGAGTAGGCTCGGCTGTTAGTTTCCCCCTCAGTATTTTGGAGGATTCATCTGGCACTGGTGGGCAGGAAGGAGGATGGCACTGGATGGGAGATCAAGTGGGAGACACAGTGGCACTGGTGGGAGGCACCATGTGGGGGGGAATGAGGGATGAACACGAGAGGAAGGGAGGGCAAGCTGGCTTTCTAACCCGACAGGACATGACCGTGGTGGGGGTGGGGAAGAGGGCCCTATCGAGGAGGGAGGGAGGGGCCAGCAGTGTAGAAGGAGGGAGGGAGGGAGGGGTCAGTGAGTATAGAAAAATGAAGAACCCAGTTTGGAAGAGAATCTGACTTCAATTCTGAAATGAGCCATTGGTCCTGTCAGACACTATGTGTTCTTCGCTCCAAGATTTTTTAAAAAGTGGACATTCAACTGACATGAAAATGAGGAACAAGTAACGTTCTAGTATTAAATATCCCCATTTCCGATCAATTAAACAACCTTATTAATAATAATGGTAGGGGCGCCTGGGTGGCTCAGTCGGTTGAGCGTCCGACTTCGGCTCAGGTCACGATCTCGCGGTCCGTGAGTCCGAGCCCCGCGTCGGGCTCTGGGCTGATGGCTCGGAGCCTGGAGCCTGCTTCCGATTCTGTGTCTCCCTCTCTCTCTCTGCCCCTCCCCCGTTCATGCTCTGTCTCTCTCTGTCTCAAAAATAAATAAACGTTAAAAAAAAATTAAAAAAAAATAATAATGGTAATAAAAAACCACACACATAGCACTTACTATTTGCCAGGCATTGTTCTAGGCTCTTTATATTTATTCGTCCATTTATTCCTCATAGACTATGAGGTATCGTTATTAGACCCATTTTTATTTTTTTATTTGTATTCATTTTTTATTATTTATTTTTTTTATGTTTACCCCAGTCTTATTTATGAGATAGATACATGTCTGTGTACATGTATGTATATGTACATATGTGAGTATCTTGCAATTATTTAAAATGACTATGAAAGAATATAATCCAGTAGAGAGAAAAAATATAGCCCAGAGAACACATGTTAACACAGAAATTTAACATAGCTTAACAACATAGAAAACATAAACACATAGAGAAAAGACAGAAAGGAAAAGTCAAAAATGTGAAAGTAGGTGGCAAGATAATTTAAAAACTTTTGTCTTTCTAGTTCTCAATATTTTTTAAGTTTTACACACACACACACACACACACACATACACACACACACACACACACACACAAACCCTATTACTGTGCATTGAGGAGGGCACCTGTTGGGATGAGCGCTGGGTGTTGTATGTAAGCGATGAATCATGGGAATCTACTCCCGAAGCCAAGAGCACACTGTATACACTGTATATTAGCTAACTTGACAATACATTATATAATTTAAAAAACCCTATCACCTTTGTGATCATTGATATTTTTCATTTTATTTTAATAGGCAGTTGGGGGGGAGTGACTGCTACCCACCAGTGGCTCACCCCCAGGTGCTCTAGGTCCCCTTCCAGGACCAGCTGGGTTGGGCTGTCTGTCCATCCTGCAAGCTTGCTGTCCCTGAGGAAGGAAAGGTCCTTTGTGGCTGAGAGAAGGTTTTGTGTGCTTTACAAATAATCTCCTTCAAAACCTTCTGCTTGGAGCCTAGAGCTGTATCTCTACTCCTGGGCTCCAGAGACATGTCTGTCACCCAAGGCTGGGCACCACCACAGCCTGGGCACTGCTCTAACAGTCCTGGAATGCTTGCGTCCGAGTCTCCTTCACTCCCAATGGAGGGATTCTCACACCAATAGGATTTCCCCCTCCTGAGTCTGCCAATTCAGTCCCTCCCTTCTCTTTGCTTTTTTTAGGGACACAGGCGACCCTTGCTACATTTCTCTCATAATTGCCATATGGCCACTTCCTTTATTACTCTGTTTGTGGAGTCATATTCCCTCTGCTTACCTCCTGGAAATGATTCCCGGAGACCCCCAACGAGAAGACTACTGTACTCAGAATGGTCACGGCCCAGTGCTTCACAGTGATGTCTCAAAGGGCCACATGTTTCCCTTTTGTTCTTTACTACATTTTTTTTAATTTATTTTTTTAAGATTTTATTTTTAAGTGACCTTTACACCCAACATGGGGCTCGAACTCACAACCCTGGGATCAAGATTCACATACTCCACTGAGTGAGCCAGCCAGGTGCCTCTATTAAATGTTTATTTATTTATAAAGACTTTATCTGTAAATAATCCCTACACACTATGAGGGGCCTGAACTCACAACTCCAAGATCCAGAGTCGGATGCTCTTCTGACTGAGTAAGCCAGGCGCCCTAGACCCATTTTTAGAAGAACAAACTGAGGCGGAGGGTAGTAACCTGCCTGTAATCCATAAGCTGGTAAATGCCGGAGTCTGTTTATAGAATCCACGTTTAACTACCGTGTCATGCTGGCAGTATTCGTTACGTTTTTTTTTTTTATAAGCTCCCTTTTACCACACTGCTGTCTCCCTGCCTCCCCACTGCCCATGCCAATTCCCCCCACGCCCCCTCCATCCAATGTATGGTTTTGTCAATATTGCTCACCCTTTCTCATCTAAAATCGAACAGTAATAAGCCACGTTCACACTAATTTCCTTCTTCATTTTCCTCCCCCAAAACCCAACAATGATCTTTAGCTAATTTCAAATTAGAGCCCACAAATCCCTAAGTCTATCAAGTTTCTTTTCTGAATAAGCCTAACTGAACTCCTCATTTTCCTATACTTAAAAAAATACCAGTTTGTGGGGCACCTGGGTGGCTCAGTCGGTTAAGTGTCTGACTCTTGATTTCGACTCAGGTCATGATCTCACAGTTCCCTGTGTCGGGCTCGGCACGGACAGTGCGGAGCCTGCTTGGGATTCTCTCTCTCCCTCTCTCTTTGCCCCTCCACTGCTCGCACATGCGAGTGCACACACTTTCTTTCTCAAAACAAGCAAACAGTAAAAAAATACCAGTTTGCTAGCCTGTAGCAGAAATTGCTTTTTATTTTTTAATTTATTTTTAATTTTTTAATTTTTTTAAAGTAATCTCTACACACAATGTGGGGCTCGAACCCATGACCCTGAGATCAAGAGCTGCACAACCCACTCAGCCAGCCAAGCGTCCCACTTTATCTTTTATATTTAAAACAGTAATCATCTAGATTTTTAGGTACTAATAAAATGATTCTTTTTGCCTTAAGCAACTCATGTGACATCCTCATGTTTTTGTTTTTTTAAACTTTTTAACATTTATTCATTTTTTGAGAGACAGAGTGTGAGCCGGGGAGGGGCAGAGAGAGAGGGAGACACCGAATCCAAAGCAAGCTCCGGGATCTGAACCAACAGCACAGAGCCCGACATGGGGCTCGAACTCACAAACTGTGAGATCATGACCTGAGCCGAAGTGGGACGCTGAACCAACTGAGCCACCCGGGCGCCCCAACATCCTCATGTTTAAAGGAGTGACACTATATTCCTCATTGGAATACTATTTGATATTTACAAGACAACTGGAAAGTCAGACATGGAACTTTAAATAAATGCAAGTGTTTGTGGAATTTGCCTAGAACATCTACACAAACATCTCTTTTGTTTGCCAGCTTTATTTTAGTTTTGATTTTGCGTTCATTCCTTAAACACAGCTGGTTTCTAAGTGTGGAGAATGTGGGAGAGGTTGTGTTCAAGAAAGGTGGGAAGCATTTAATTCAGCAAACACATACTACTCTGCGGCAGGCCCCTTTATTCAGCACACACAACTGGGGCAGAGCTGAGCCGCTAAGATTCCTATGATCACTATCCAGGTATTTCCTCATGATGAAGACCCACGGCATTAAGTCCCAAAGGGCTTAACAAACATTTAAGTCAGGAAAGGTAAAGACAAGAAGGAAAAGAGATAAAGGGACAAAACATGGTATACAGGGGAATGGCAGAGAGCACCATTTTCTGTGCTCTAGGAAGCTCCGTGCTGTGCCAGGACGGGGTGGTGCTGGTGGTGAGGATGAGGTGTTTCCCATTATTCCTTCTACCCCTTGCCTCCGATTTTATTTCCAGGCCAGCCAGCTGGAGAGCCCCCTCACCCCACCCCACCCTTAAGGCAATTTCCTGCAAGTCTTGAATGCTTAGCTTCAAGATCTTACCTAGCTACTAGGGAGGTGGGATCTGCGGTCTTTAGCCAGGCAGCTCTCAGCCCAACTCCGAGTTCGGTTCTTTTCTAAAGGGTGAGAATGGCTGTGCAGAGGCAACGTGCCATCTCGGCCACATCCCCAAAGCCAGGCTCTGTGCTGTGCCTAACAATCCCCCTCCTCTGTGCCACCACATCCACCTATGGTCATGTCCCTTCTGCTCCTCTTGCCCAGTAGCTTCCATATGGTTCAGAATGGCCATCTTAAACTTCCTCTTTACTTTTCTATTTCAGTTCCCTGCAGCGAATTGGCTATATCACTTTAAGTGCTTGTCCAAATTTTCTCTTTTTAAGTTAAAAAAAATTTTTTTTAATGTTTATTTATTTTTGAGAGAAAGAGAGAGAGAGAGACAGAGAGAGACAGCGTGAGTGGGGCAGGGGCAGAGAGAGAGGGAGACACAGAATCCGAAGCAGGTTCCAGGCTCTGAGCTGTCAGCACAGAGCCCGACGCGGGGCTGGAACCGGTGAACCACGAGATCATGACCTGAGCCTTGACCGACTGAGCCACCCAGGCACCCCAGTTCTTGTCCAAACTTTCAAAAGAAGGATCAGCTTGTCACGCTAGGCCACACAAGTCATACAGTTGCCGGTCAACCAGTGGATTCAATGGCCCAAAGACAGGTGTCTATCTTGGTCCAATTAATTGGCAAGGGGAGGGACAGAGCAACTGCATGGCACAGATGGTGACTTATCTCAGACGGGACTTAGCCACGGTATGTAATGACGGACTATCCAGACAACTGTGTTTTCCCATTGACATATTCAGGCGGATCAAATAGGTAGGTAACAAATATCCTTACATATTGTATTAGTTTCCCATGGCTGTTTTAACAGAGGACCACAAACTGGGTGGCTTAAAACAATAGAAATGCAGGGTCTCACAGTTCTGGAGGCTGGAAGTCGGAAATCCTGGGACTGGCAGAGCCCGGCTCTCTTTGCACCCTGTCTTGCCTCTTCCGGCTTCTGCGTTTTACTGACGATCTTCAGTCATCACGTGGCCTTCCGTGTCTGTCTTTACGAGGCTGTCTTCTTAAAGACACCAGTCAGACCGGAGCAGTGTCCACCCTACTCCAACATGGCCTCATCTTAACTAACAATATCTGTGACAATCCTATTTCTAAATCAGGTCACTATCCGAGGTAGTGGGGGTTAGGACTCCAACGTCTCTTTTGGGGAGGACGCAATTCAATCGTAACACATACCTACTCAGGTTGTACAGCCAATTTCTCCACAAATAAAATAGACATCTAACCATTATGGCGGACTTGCTACTCAAAAGGCATGGGACACTGCGGTGAGTACTATGATAAGGATGAGTATGGACGCTGGGTGGCTCAGTCGGTTAAGCATCCGACTCTTGATCTCGGCTCAGGTCATGATGTCGTGGTTTGTGGCATCGAGCCCCATGTTGGGCTCTGCACTGATAGCGTGGGGCCTGCTTGGGATCCTCTGTCTCTACCCTCCCCCACTCACACGCACCCACTCTAAATAAATACATAAATAAGTAAATAAAGTTTGTTTTAGAGAGTGAGTGGGGGAGAGGGGCAGAGGGAGAGAGAATCTTTTTTTTTTTTTTATGTTTATTTATTTTTGAAGGAGAGAGAGAGAGAGACAGAGCGTGAGCTGGGGAGGGGCAGAGAGAGAGGGAGACACAGAATCCGAAGCAGGCTTCAGGCTCCGAGCTGTCAGCACAGAGCCTGACATGGGGCTTGATCACGAGACGTGAGATCATGACCTGTGCCGAAGTTGGATGCCCAACTGACTGAGCCACCCAGGCACCTCCAGAGGGAGCGAGAATCTCAAGCAGGTTCCATGCTCAGCGTGGAGCGCAGAACCCAACACGAGGTTCGATCCCATGACCCTGAGATCATGACCTAAGCTGAAACCAAGAGTCAATTCAACTGACTGAGCCACCCAGGCACCCCTAAAGAAACTTTAAAAAGAAAAAGATGTGTTTACTGTGTCTTTCTAGATTCATCAGATGTTCTTAGTTATGATGGTAGTCTTAGTGTTAGTAACCTCTTTCCAAAAAAGAAAAAAAGGTACAAAGAAAATCAGTATTCAAAGGCAATATTGAGGAATAATTTTTATTTGATTTATTTAGTTTTAAAAATTTTTAAAGATTTTTTTATGTTTATTTTTGAGAGAGAGAGAGAGAGAGAGAGAGAGAGTGAGCGGGTTAGGGGCAGAGAGAGAGGCACAGAATCTGAAGCAGGCTCCGGGCTCCGAGCTGTCCTCACGGAGCCCAATGCGGTGCTCGAACCCACAAACCGTGAGGTCACAACCTGAGCTGAAGTTGGATGCTTGACCGACTGAGCCACCCAGACGCCCCTGATTTATTTTTATATTCTTTAGTGACTGGTGAGATAAAGTGTATTAATTCAGAAAAATAAATGTTACACAGTAGGCAAAATGCAAAAGCACGAAAAATGCATCCAACTGCTCTTAGCTCCTTTAGGGTGTCTTATGTGGAGCCTGTGTAAAGGCCAAGATGGCTGCCATCTTCAAGGAAGAAAGAATCTTTTGTAGCTGCAGGAAGTAGTGACCATGTGGAAGAGAGTAATGGAGGAGCTGGAGGCAGCCACTGAGACAGAGTCTGGCACAAAAGGGAGGCAGCCACTGAGGCAGAGTCTGGCACAAAAGGGAGGCAGCCACTGAGACAGAGTCTGGCATAAAAGGATATGAATGTGTAAATAACTTTTTCCTGTTGAATGCCAACGTCTCCCTTTAAAAACAAATGCCAAAGAGACATTTTAATAGTTTCAGAGAAGAGAAAGACTCATCTTGGAACTACAGGAATGTACCAAAAAAATCATGTAAGGCAGGAAGGAAATTGTGTCAAGAGTTTGTATACATAAAATCCTTAAAACGTTATTATGAAGTAGAAAGTATTACCTACATCTTTTTGTGTTTTCTTCTTTCATAAGAAAATGAGACCAGGGGCGCCTGGGTGGCTCGGTCGGTTAAGCGTCCGACTTCGGCTCAGGTCATGAGCTCCAGGTCTGTGAGTTCGAGCCCCGCGTCGGGGCTCTGTGCGGACGGCTCAGAGCCTGGAGCCTGCTTCGGATTCCGTGTCTCCCTCTCTCTCTGCCCTCCCCCACTCACATTGTGTCTCTCTCTGTCTTAAAAATAAACAAACATTAAAAAAACCTTTTTTTTAAATAAAAGAAAAGGAGACCATTTCAGGAGCCTGACTGCCCGTCTCTTTTCCATCCTCCCAGAAGCTGTCTCCCTCTCCTTTGTGTTGTCTACCCAGCTGGGGCCACAGTCACAGTTCGGCAGTATGGCTGCATTCATGCCATTCTCCTCTGCAAGAAGTCTTGTTTCATCCTTATTACCTAGGAGTTTCCAAACTTTTCCATAGCAGAACCCTTTTATTAAGGGAAATTCTGTACAGATTTTCTGTATATCTATTTATGTGGGACTATATCAATTTATGTTTATCTATTGGACAAAAGGAGTATTTGATGAAGATAGTTTTTTTTGTAAGTTTATTTATTTTGAGATAGAGCACACATGTGTGGGGGAGAGGGGCAGAGGGGGGGGAGACAATCTCAAGCAGGCTCTGCGCTGACAGTGCAGGGCTAGATCTCATGACCGTAAAATCATAAACCTGAGCCGAAACCAAGAGTCAGATGCTTAACCAACTGAGCCACCCGGGTGCCCCTGACGTTCTTTTCAAATTCAGATTAATAATATTGTCAAGTTAACAAGAACACAGAAACTATTCTCCTAAAAACAGCACTTTGAAATTAGGCAGTGAAACAGAGAGGAAGACCATTAGTGTTAGGACGAGTAGTCAGTTAAGTTCTGCATTTGACGATAAAATAAAAAGAAAACTCTGATCCATGCAGATAATCATAAATCTGTTCTCCACATTCTATCCCAGTGATCTTTTAAAAATGCAAACCTGATTAACATATTTCATCAACTCGTTAAAACGCCGACGGTAAATTGCATCATTATTTCATGCATAGTCCAGAAAAAAAATGCTCAGTAAATGTTGATTTGGGAGATATTAAGATGTGAAAACAAGCGTGTCTCACAATCACTGGAATGTGGTATGCCAGCCGCGTCATCCTCTTAAAGATCAATGGCGTCTGGTTCTCTCGGAATCACGACAACACTCCTGATGTTCACCACTCTGTTCTCTGCATCCTAACTGCACTGGCCTTCTTTCCATTCACCCAGTCTTCCAGATGGCAGATCAAGCTTCACTTCCTCTGGAGAGCCTTCCCTGACCTCCCTGACCAGGCCACGTTCCTGTGCATTTAAGTGTCTCCTTGACAGCACTTACCACGGTGGACATCTTCTTTGCTTCCCATCTTGGTTTGGCTTACGTGTTTGTATGATTAGCATCTAGCTCCATGAGGGCAGAGAACATGAACTTCTGCTCCCCACCGCTCCCCACCGTAGCATCCTGTACACAGAAAGCACTCGAGCATTTGTTGAATAAATGAATTGAAATAAAAAATTTAAAAATTCATGTTGCTAATTTTCAGATATCCTTCAATTCCAAGGATCCAGAAGATTCATAAATGTGAGCAGTAAGAATTGTGTTTCATAGTCGAGTCATTAACAATATCTACCAAATTCCTGTCTCCTTATCACAGATACCAAATTTAGACAAAAATCATTGAAAATTACTATGCGTTAAAACTCTGTCCCTGAGTGTTATTATCACAAGGTGGTCAGTGTGTTTTTGTGAATTCTCAGTTCCAAGATTCTGTGCTGAGCTGGTATGTCTGAGCTTCTGATTTTCAGGTTTCCTCTCTGCTCTGATTATACCTGCCTTGTACAGGCATGAATCCAAAGAGGGTTGGTCAGAGCTCAACTTTCTGAAACAATGACACATTTGTAAGAAATTCTACTGTGTTCACAGCGATGATAGATGCTTTCCTCTGGCCTCCACCAAAACATGTTCATCTAGATTTTGGAAGCACGAGTTAAGGCATTACAATTTGGTACATAAAATATTTGAGCGTGTAGGTATTTCTTTTGTATAACAAGTTTTAAATTAGTGAAAAATATTCCCAAAGAGGTTATTTGAATAAAATGCTTGTGCAACCTCAGAGGTACATTTATTTGCAAAACCAAAGGGTAATATGAAAACCACTGACTCGCTGTATCAAGTTTTTTTGTTTTTTTGTTTTGAGATTTTATTTTTTTAAGTAATCTGTACAGCCAACATGGGACTTGAACTCACAACCCCGAGATCAAGAGTCACAGGCTCTACAGACTGCAGCCAGGTGCCCTGGGCTATATCAAGTCTTAAGGCTTGATTTGTCAGGAACTTCCTGATCTGCTCCCTGGCTGCCGCTCAGTGGTCCTGGCACCCAGCTTCACATCCTGCAAGAAGACAATACTTAGGACTTGTTCCGGAACAAGCTCTGTGCTCACGCGTTTGCGCAAAGGCCCATCCCTGGTTTTTCTGTCTTGGTCTCAAGCTCACATCTAGTAGTTTTCCCTGAGTCTTCCCTGATGTGCTGACTTTTCAGGATTCCCTCCAATTCCCTCACCAGGCAGCTCAGATCTCTGCTACATGACCTTGCTGTCACCTGTCTCCCCGCTAGACTGCAAGCTTCCTGAGGGAAAGGAACTCATCTTTGCACTGTTGGCACGTCCGGGACTTGGTGTGCAGCAAACACTGAAAGAAGCCCTTTCGGAGCTTTGCCAACTTGGGTAGTTTCAATTGTTTGCCAGTAGAAAAACTTCTATCTTGTGGTTTTATTTTTTAAATTTTTTTAAAAAGTAGGCTCCACGCCCAAAGTGGGGCTTGAACTCACAACCTCGAGATCGAGAGTCATGTGCTCCACCAACGGAGTCGGCCAGGTGCCCCTCTCTTGTGGTTTTTTAAATTGTATTTCCTTGATCACTAGTAAGATTAAGCATCTTTTCATGTTTATTAGTTATGTATTTCAGTTTCTTCATGTTCCTTGCCCATTTTTCTGCAATGTTATTTACTTTATTAATTTGCAGATATTTATTTATTGCCTCGACACTTGTGAGACTATTTTAAAGCTCTCCCACGTAGGAAATTCCATATCCTTTCGTAGTCATTCGTCCCACTGAGCCAGTTCTTCCCTACGTTTAACCCAAATCCCACACGCTGCGGTGGGGGCTAATGCCTCTCGTTTTGAGCCCTGCTGAGTTAATGGAGAATAGCTGATTATCATCAATTATGATGAAATCGTTCTTAAAAAAAAAAAAAAAGTACTATTAAATAACCCAGACCTACCTGTGTAGTTAAATAATCATATAATTATTTTAACCTATATGAATGGATTCTATTTCCTAATTATCTTTCCCTTTACCACTCAACTGTGAGTCTTCTACATTCTTGAATCTAGAGCTTAGAAATGGGGCCCAGGGACTGGCTGGCGGTAAGCGTAACTGGAAGATGAACTTACGGTTGCTGATTTCTGCACTTCTATTCTTGCCTCTCATCATGGCGCCTCCCCCTCTTGCAAGGCTACTTTTTTATTTCAGCGCTTGATAATCACTCCTAAAATATTCATCAGCCAGACTGAGCAAGATCACAGAGCAAGGATTCCCTTTTAGTAATTATTGCTCTGCCCCAAGCGCTTGACACTCTTAATCGAAATTCTGTGGCTCTCTTACCAGTTGTCCATATTGGTAAGGAATCTACGTTAATAATGCTGATCCTACCCTCTAATACATAAACCATTTTGGCAAATGGGTTTTAAGGCAAATGAAATGGTATGTTTCTTCTTCTTCTTTAAATGTTTATTTATTTTGAGAGAGAGAGACAGAGAGAGAGACAGAAAGAACACAGGCTAGCAGGGCGGCGGGGGGTGGGGGGGATGCGGAGACAGAGAAGGAAAGAGAAAATCTCAAGTGGGCTCTGTGCTGACAGTGCGGGGATGCAGGGCTTGACCTCACGAGCCGTGAGACCATGACCTGAGCCGAAATCAAGAGTTGGACGCTTAACTGACAGAGCCACCCAGGTGCCCCCCTTCTTCTTTTCTCCCCCTAGATCATTGGCCACTTTGTCCTGACCCCCCATTCTCCAAGTCAGCATGTATTTTCATAACTATGCTCTGAGGTTGGTCCTCTGTCCAGTGAGCCTTTATAGGATGGTTGTAAACGGATTCCCTAATAAATGGGTGTTTCCTATAGAATATAATCTTAAACATGTTAAAGTCAAAAATAGACTGCATCAATTCTTCCAAATCCCCCTTTCAAGGTTATAATGAATGAGTCTGACAAGGCTTTTTTCTCTTCATGAGTATTCACTTATCTGTTCAAAAACAAAAAACAACTTTAATTCAGATGACTCTTTAACTTTAGAAAACCATACTGCTAGAGTTGTCCTAACAAAGTACTCCAGACTAGATGGCTGAAACATAAATTTATTTTCTCATAGTTCTGGAAGGTAGAAGTCAAGGTGTTGGCAGGGTCGGCCTCTTCTGAAAACTTTCTCCTTGACATGTAAATGGCTAGTTCCTCCCTGTGTCTTCACATGGTCTCCTGTCTGTGCATGTCTGTGTCTTAATCTCTTTTTATAAGGACACCAGCCATATTGGATTAGAATCAACCCCAATGACCTTGCTTTTTTTTTTCTTTTTTCTTTTTAAAGGCAGAGTAGATTGAGAAAAGCTAAGGCACAAATACAGACTTTAGAAATAGCAACATTAATGTGGTCATGAAGGCAAGAAGCACTTCAGTTGCCATAAACCTAGAAGAAACCAAGAAAGAATCCATGGACTATAACAAAGGGAAGCATTTCAAGAAAAGGCTGATCAACAGCATGAAACGTCAAGTATGCTAAGGTCATAAGACATCCTTTAGATTTAACAATTCTAGATTACTGAGTAACATACCAGGAGTAAGAGGGAGGTAGGAGTTGTCTTAAGGAATGAATGAGAGAAAGGTCATAGAAGCAGTGAGTACTTTGTGAAGGAAAAGAGGAGGTGAGAGACAGAAAGGACGTGGGGATGCCTGAGTGGCTCAGTTGGTTAAGCTCAGCATCCAACTCTTGATTTTGGATCATGTCATGATCCCAGGGGTGTGGGATTGAGCTCCATGTCAGGCTCAGCTGGGCATGGAGCCTACTTAACATTCTCTCTCTCTCTCTCTCTCTCTCTCTCTCTCTCTCTCTCTAAATAAAAGGGATGTGGGGTCAAGGATGTGATTTTTATTTTGAAGTGACAATATGAAGGAAAATAATCCAAGAGTAATTTGTTGCATATTAATCTCTGAATCATTCTGAGTCATTCATTGTTTTCATTGAAAGATTATTTTGTTTTAAATGGAAACCAAGCTGAGATGTAGCTGTGACATTTAGAAAAAGCCTAAGTAAGACTGGCCAAAGTTATTCTCTGCTTGGTCATAATGGATGGATCCCAGGCAATTCATTTAAGCTCTCTAAATCCCAGTTTCTCACCTATGTAATAATCATACCCATTTTGTAATCTTGTTTCAAGGATTAAATGCCTCACCTGTTACAAGCACTCGATGTTTAATTTTATTATAACAATTAGGTTTGTTATTAAGAGGTGGCTTTAGAGGGATCAAGCAAATTCTATTTCTGGATTTTAATATGGTTCTTAGGTGAACAATTGTTCATTGAGATATGTAGTAAGAAAAAAACCAAGCATCTTTTTTTATTTAAAAATTTTTTTTAATGTTTATTTATTATTGAGAGACAGAGTGTGAACAGGGGAGGGGCAGAGAGAGGGAGACACAGAATTGGAAGCAGGCTCCAGGCTCTGAGCTGTCAGCACAGAGCCCGACGTGGGGCTCAAACTCACAAACTGCAAGATCATGACCTGAGCTGAAGTCGGACGCTTAACCAACTGAGCCACCCAGGCACCCCCCAAACATCTTTTTAAAAAAAATTATTTTAAGTTTATTTACTTGAGAGAGAGCAAGCGCAAAAGCAGGGGAGGGGGAGAGAGGAGACAGAATCCCAAAGCAGACTGCACCATCAGCCCAGAGCCTGATGTGGGGCTTGAAGTCATGAACTGTGAGATCATGAGTTGAGCTGAAATGAAGAGTTGGATGCTTAACTAACTGTGACACCCAGGCACCTCTTTAAAAAAAATTAAGTTTATTTATTTATTTTGAGAGACACAGAGAGAGAGAGCAAACTGATCTTTTACCTAAGTAAGCAGGGAATCTATTTCAATGTTAAATCATAACGTGTTAAAAAGTTTATTAATTTATTTTGAGAGAGAAAGAGTGTATGAACATGCGAGTAGGGGAGAAGTAGAGAGAGAGAGGGAGGAAGAGAGAGAATCCCAAGCAGGCTCCACGCTGTCAGTGCAGAGCAACTCGGGACTTGATCTCATGAAACTGAGAGATCATGACCTGAGCAGAAATCAAGAGTCAAACGCTTAACTTACTGAGCTACCCAGGCACTTTTGAAAGTGAAGAATGCTACCAATCTCTCCAAATCCCTAAATAATCCTAGAAACCGTTTAGAATTTCTAAATGGTATGGAGATGTTAGAATACTAGCATAGTTATTCACTTCTTTAAATATTCAATTTATTTAATCTAAAAAAAAAAGTTCACCCATTTCTCCCATTCCCCACTCCCTGCCTCTGGCAATCATCAATCTGTTTGTTCTCTATGAGTTTGGTGTATATATGTGTGTGTGTGCGTGTGCGTGTGTGTGTGTGTGTGTTATATCTTAGATTTCACATATAAGAGAGATCATATGGTATTTTTTGTCTTTCTCTGACTTATTTCATTTAGCATAATACCCTCTGGGTCCCATCTATGTTGTTACAAATGGCAAGATTTTTTTTTTTTTTTAAGTAGGTTTCATGCCCAGCACAGAGCCCAATGTGGGGCTTGACTCATGACCCTGAGATTAAGACCTGAGCTGAGATCAAAAGTCGGATGCTTAATGGACTGAGACACGAAGGCGCCCAAAGATTTCATTCTCTTTTATGGCTGAAAAATATTCCACTCTTTGTGTGTGTATGTATATAACTGCTTTGTCCATCCACTGTTGGACACTTACACTGTTTCCATATCTTGGCTATGATAAATAATGCTGCAATGAACATGGGGTGCATATATCTTTTTGAATTTAGTGTTTTTATTTTCTTTGGACAAATATCCAGAAGTCAAATTGCTGGGTCATATGGTGGTTCTATTTTTAATTTTTGAAAATGTTTATTTATTTTGGGGCACCTGGGTGGCTCAGTCAGTTAAGCATCCAACTTTGGCCCAGGTCATGATCTTGAAGTTCACGAGTTCTAGCCCCATGCCAGGCTCTGTGCTGACAGCTCAGAGCCTGGAGCTTGCTTCAGATTCTGCGTCTCCCTCTCTCTCTGACCCTTCCCCACTTGTGCATGCTCTCTCTCTCTCTCTCAAAAATAACTAAACATTAAACATTTAAAAAATTTAAAAAATGCTTGGTCTCTTTATTTAAAAAAAAAGTTTATTTATTTTGAGTAGGGGGAGGGGTAGAGAGAGAGGAAGACAGAATCCCAAGCAGGCTGTGGCAGAAAAGAGAAAGACAGAATTCTAAGCAGGCTCCATGCTGTCAGTGCAGAGCCCAATGTGAGGTTCAATCTCAGTGAGATCACGACCTGAGCCGAAATCAAGAGTTGGCTGCTTAACTAACCGACCACCCAGGTGCCCTGCTATGCTGAGGCTTTTAAGTTCGATATAGTCCAACTTGTTTACATTTTGGCTTTTGTGGCTTTTGCTTTGGGTATCAGATTTAAAAAAAATCATCCCCAAGACTTATGGCAGCTTACTGCCTATGTTTTCTTCCAGGATTTTATGATTTCAGGTCTTCTATTCAAGTCTTTAGTCCATTTTGAGTTTGTGTACGGTATGAGATAGTGATCTATTTTCATTCTTTTGCACGTCTGTCCAATTTTCCCAAAATCATTTACTGAGGAAACTTTCCTTTCTCCAAAGTGTATTTTTGGTTCCTTTATCATAGATCAATTGACCATATAGGTGTGGGTTTATTTCTGGGCTCTCTATTCTGTTCCATCGATCTGTAGGTGTATTTTGGTGCCAATCCCACATCGGTTTTTTAATTTTTATTTATTTTTAAATATTTCTTTTGAAGTTTATTTATTTTGAGAAAGACTGAGAGAGTGCAAGCTGGGGAGAGGGGCAGAGAGAGGGAGAGAGAGAATCCCAAGCAGGCTTTGCACCCTCAGCGCGGAGTCCGATGCGGGGCTCGAACTCACGGAAATGCAAGATCAGGACCTGAAACCAAGAGACAGACACTTAACTGACCAGGCACCCTGGGACTGTTTTCTCAATTTCTTTTTCTGATAGCTCTTTATTAGCGTATAGAAATGCAACAGACTTTTGTGTATAGATTTGGTATTCTGAGACTTTCCTGAATTTGTTTACTAGTTCTAACGGTTTTCTGATGGAACCTTCGGAGTTTCCCATGTCATCGACAAACAGGGACGGTTTTATGTATTCCTTTGCAATTTGGAACCTGTCATTTCTTTCCCTTGCCTGATTGCCCTGGCCGGGATTTCCAGTACTATGTTGCATCAAAGTGACGAGTGTGCATCCTTGTCTTGTGACCTTAGAATGAAAACTGTCAGTCATCACCACTGAGTATGATGTCAGCTGTGGGCTTGTCATACAGTATATGGCCTTTATTATTTTGAGGTATGTTCCATCTACACTGCTTTGCTGAGAGGTGTTTTCTTTTTTTTTTAAATCATAAACGAAAGTTGAGTTTTGTCAAATTGGTACAATTAATAATCTTTGGATTCCATCTACACTGCTTTGCTGAGAGGTGTTTTCTTTTTTTTTTAAATCGTAAACGAAAGTTGTGTTTTGTCAAATTGGTACAATTAATAATCTTTGGATACTGAAGTGTATGAACTCTTTGCCTGCTACATATGCGGCCAACATTTTCTCCCAGGCAATTTATTAATTTTAAGTATTATTCATGAAACAAAACCTTTTTATTAAAATTTTTTTTTTTATCTTGAAGTAATCTGGACACCGAGTGTGGGGCTCAAACATATAACCCTGAGATCAAGAGCCATGTTCCCTACTGTGCGAGCCAGGCAGGCGCCCACAAAACTTTATTTTGTAGGTACTCGATCTGCCATTCTTCTCCTTTCTGGCTTCCAGATTCAGAGTCTTCTGTATACTCTACCTCCAGACTTAAATGATATTCTCCCTTTTTTTTTTTTTTTATTTAAAAAAAAAAATTTTTTTTTCAACGTTTTTTATTTATTTTTGGGACAGAGAGAGACAGAGCATGAACGGGGGAGGGGCAGAGAGAGAGGGAGACACAGAATCCGAAACAGGCTCCAGGCTCCGAGCCATCAGCCCAGAGCCTGACGCGGGGCTCGAACTCACGGACCGCGAGATCGTGACCTGGCTGAAGTCGGACGCTTAACCGACTGCGCCACCCAGGCGCCCCCTCCCTTATTTTCTTATGGCACTTTCATAGTGTACGTTTGTGTGTATAACATTTAGCTCTTTGATCCATGTAAGATACTATTCAATGGTTCTTTATTTCCCTACTGATCTCAAATGGTAAGTGGGAATCTTATTTGTTTGTTTGTTCGTTTATTCTGAGAGAGAAAGAAAGCATGAACCACACTCAGGGGAGGGGCAGAGAGAGGATCCCAAATGGGTGAGGGCAGAGCCCTACTGCAGAGGGGTGGTGATCCCACGGAACTGTGAGATCATGAGCTGATCTGAAATGTAGAGTCAGATGCTAAACAGACTGAGCTACCCAGGCTCAAATGTTAGGAGGCATTTTCTTTTCTTTTCTTTTTTAATGTTTATTTTTGAGAGAGAAAGAGCAAGCCTAAGCGAGGGAGGGACAGAGAGAGAGAGAGAGAGGGAGACACAGAATCTGAAGCAACCCCCAGGCTCTGAGCTGTCAGCACAGAGCCTGACGTGGGGTTCAAACTCACAGACCGCGAGATCATGACCTGAGCCAAAGTCAGACGCTTAACCGACCGAGCCACCCAGGTGCCCCTAATGATAGGTGTTCTTTAAGGAATGGTGAGAATGGTGATCCTGGAGTCAGGAAGCACTCAGTTTATAATAACGTAAATAATAACTTAGAGAAAAACAGCAACCTTGAATTTTAGCATATAGCTTAAAGTCCTATTTTTTTTTGTAAATAAAATTCACTTATTCATTCAAAATAGAAACTTTCAGCAAACATGAAATGAAAGGAAACATCTTAAATGTGATTTGAAAAAATCTACAGCACACATCATACTTTATGGCAAAATACTGAAAGCCTTTCCCATAAGTCTAACAGCAAGACAGAATGCCTGGTGTCATCATCTTTCTTCAACATTTTAGTGGCAGTCTTAGCCAATGTCATAAGGTAAGGACAAATAAGATAGGAGGCTCAGAAAGGAAGAAACATGTCACTATTCACAGAAGACAAGAACGTGTCAGAAAATCTAAAAAGTTACAAATTTTTAAAATTAGTAAGTGACTTGGTAAGATCACCAGATAAAAGGAAATTTACTGGAAGCAAAAATCAATTGTTTTATTAAAAATGTTTTTAATGTTTTTATTTTTGAAAGAGAGAGACAGAAAGAGAAAGGGAGAACGAGTAGGGGAGGGGCAGAAAGAGAGGGAGACACAGAATCTGAAGCGGGCTCCAGGCTTTGAGCTGTCAACACAGAGCCGGACGCGGGGCTAGAACTGGGAAACCACGAGATCGTGATGTGAGCCACCCATGCACCCCTAAAATCAATTGTTTTCATTAGTAGCCATAAATAGAAAATACAATTTTAAGAAGCAATATAACTTACGATAAAATAGGTAAACACCTAGAAATCTAACAAAAATATAAGATTTCCATACTATAAGATATTGTTGACCAAAATTAAAGAATACCTAAAAAAATTCTAGAAAATGGGTATACTGTATTTGTTGATTGGAAACTTGATATCATAAAGATGTCAATTCACCACAAATGAAGCTATATATTCATTGCAATCCCAATCAAAACACCAATAGGTACTTTGTGGAAACATAAGCTAATTGTAAACATAAAAAATAAAAATAAAAAAGGAGGTGAGGAAAGAGTTACTATCATCCTTTTATGGAAAAGGTGAAATTTGGCTGGTTTGGCACTGGAAGAAAACAACACAAGAAACATTTCTTCAGTAGTTGGCCGCTCTGTACCAGGCACACTGGTAGGTACTTTGCAGTCAATATTCCCCAGAACCTCAGCTCCTGAGATACTCAGAGAAAAGGGGGTTCCAGAGTCACAAGCCTATAGGAAAACCTCCAAGGTACAGTCTCCTCTTGAGAGATTCATGGTGGACAGCAGGATTTGAAAGGCTCTGACAAATTCCGGAGAAGGGAAGCAAATAGACTGTGTTTGACCCAGGATTTTCCAATCCTATTTGATCAGACAACCTCTCTTTGAAAAACACTGGCCTGGAGTGCTTTATGTATATATATATATATCTGGCTTTTACTGTATCTGTGAAATAGCCAAGAGCTGAATGGCTCATTTTACAGATGAAGAGATGGAACCTCAGGCAGGTGGAGACTTATACCAGGTCACATAGCTACTAATATAGAATCTTCAATGCAAATCTAATTTTTCTCAAAAAAAAAAAAAAAAAAAAATCGAGTGCTTTTTCCAGGATGAAATACCACTTTCATGCAAAACAGCATTTTAGAAATGGAATAAACCTTCGTGATCTCTTGGACTAGGAAACTTACGACGTTGATGAGGCAACTGGGGCCCAGAAAAATGAAGTGCCTTGCCCCAGGTCAAGAGCTTGCAGGCTAGCAGGAGGAATAAAAGAACCCATGACTCAGTGACTCCCAATTAAGTGCTCTACTGCCCCATATAATTAGGAGACAAATCTGTGTCAGTGTAGGGCGAGACCAAATTAACTGCCCAGAATGAGTAGGTGCTCATAGGTGCCGAATGAACGATTTACCTGAGAAAAGATATGATCCTGGCGCTCTGTCGGGCCCTCGTGTAATTTTGAAATGAGGGTTTAGGAGTCGCCGGACAACTGGCTTCTAATATGGTAAGGCACTGAATATTGTAATTTTTAAGAATTTGATCAGCTTATTTGTATTATTTTATCCCCCCTCTCCCCAAAAGTGCCACGTCACTTTGGAAAATGAAAAGGAATTTCCATCTCTGATGAAAAGCCACTTGACAATTCGAATCGGGTGGCTCCTGGAGTGTCACGGGCTGGCAATCATTTTTCCCCGAAGGGCGTCAGGTCTGAGGAATGGAAGGACAATGCAGGAGGCGTGAACACCTGGCGGAACCCGTGGGGCAGGGCAGGGAGCTCAGGGCAGGTGTAGGTCGCTGCAGGTCAGAAAGAGGTGGGAAAACCAGAACACTCCCGAGGAGGGCCTGGAGCAGAGGACCGGACGTTCTAAGAGTGAAGAGGGGAAAAGCCTATATTTAACAGCAGAGGGAAGAACAAGGAGCTTTGGGAGACAAAGAGACAGCCCCCAAAGAGGGGGATAGGTCAAATCATAAATAATAGGCAAGAGGAAAATAAGCTAAGGCAAGCATTCCGCTGAGTTTTGGACTTTAAAAGGAGCGGCAGGGGAGCCGGGGTGGCTCAGCCGGTTAAGTATCAGACTTTGGCTCAGGTCAGGATCTCTCATGGTTCGTGGGTTCGAGCACCGCATAGGGCTCTGTGCTGACAGCGTGGAGCCTAGACCCTGCTTCAGATTCTGTGTCTTCCTTTCTGCCCCTCCTCAGCTCGCGCTCTCTCTCAAAAATAAAATAAACATTAAAAAAAAAAAAAAAAAAAGGAACGGCAGTTCTGCGTGGAAACGTTTTGGCTGTGGCTGGTGGCCGCTGGGCAGAATGGGCGCAACAGCTTGATGTCAGAGATAATGGCATGACATCAGTCCATCAGGGGGAGACGTCCCCTTAGGGACAAGGCAAGAGTTACCAGAAGCAAAAGGGGAATGTACGTTTACTCCCCTCTGCTGTATCTTCTCCATGTATGTGATTCTTGGGGACCCTATGTGGGAAGCAGGGCTAGAGTAAGGCATGATTTAGGGGCTCCTGGGGCCTCTGGGAAAATGCCATCACGATAACAAGTTGATTGCACCCCATCCTACTTCCAAAATGTGCAACCTGGTGTCTAGTTAATATGCTTTTATTTATTTATTTAGAAAGTTTTAAGTAATGTCTACACCCAACGTGGGGCTCGAATCCACAACCCTGAGATCAAGAGTCACATGCACCACTGACTGAGCCAGCCAGGCGTCCCTAGTTAGTATAATTTTAGATTACTTGAGAGGTTCTGTTCTTTAAGCTTTATGGGGTGGGGGCATATAAATCTATTCAGTGGATGACCTCTGCCTTATTTTCTTTTCTATATCTCCTTTTTAGCTCA
Source organism: Panthera pardus (assembly GCF_024362965.1). Classification (NCBI taxonomy): domain Eukaryota; kingdom Metazoa; phylum Chordata; class Mammalia; order Carnivora; family Felidae; genus Panthera; species Panthera pardus. The sequence continues at coordinate 9,425,070 of NW_026526655.1, forward strand.
ATAATACTATGTCATCCGCAACAAAGCAAGAGAACAAAGTTGTACTTTCTCAAAAGTAATTATCATCTACATTAAAAAACAAGAGACAAAAGCAAAAAATGTAAAATCAGAAGTTTCTAGACCTTAAAATTTCCTAAGTAGCCATTAACCCATTTGCACCTTCTAAACTTGTTGAATTAGAACCCCTCCCCCCATCAGTAGAATCTGGTGACACAGTTATTAATGCTGCTCATTATTTAAGGTGGGAGGTGGCTGAAAGGCGGGTACCGGTACAGCAGGTGGAAGCTAATGTACGGAGCAGGGCTGCTCAGAGTAAGTGTTATCCGCTTCCATTTTCATTTTTCCTGCTTTTCTCTGATTACAAAAATAAATGCTCATTGTACAAAAACTCGGATCTTTCAAAAACACATAATGCAGGGGCCCCCGGGTGGCTCAGTTGGCTGAGCGTCCAACTTCAGCTCAGGTCACGATCTCACGGTTCATGAGTTTGAGCCCCGCGTTGGGCTCTGTGCTGACCGCTCAGAGCCTGGAGCCTGCTTCGGATTCTGTCTCCCTCTCTCTCTGCCCCTCCCCAGCTTGTGCTGTCTCGCTCTCAAAAATAAAAAAAAATAATAAAAAAAAAAACCATAATGCAGGAAGTGAAAGCAATCACTAATTCCATCTCTGAGTGATGCACTTCAGCTGTTTCCTCTTACACTTATTTAAACGCCATTAACATTTATTAAAAAAAAATAAAACTACTCTGGTGGTTGTTTTTTCCTATAGGATATGTTTAACCCAGCAACTTGCTTTTCTTGCTTAAGATTTGGTCTACTGAAGAGCTCTGGCACGTTGTTTTTTTAAAAGGTTGCAGAGTATTCTACGGTATGAATGATTCACAGTTTAACCAAATTTCCACTAATGGAAAGATGTTTTTACAATTATTTCACTCTGGTGAGCTTCTTGCTCACAGATCCTAGTACTTATGTGAAAGCATTTTTGCATAGAAAATCCTAGAGATGGATTTGCAGGGTCAAAGGGTGTATGCATTAACATTTTTATTAGGCTGTGCTTGGATCTTATATCTTTAAAATTGCTGTGCAGTTTTAAGTAGTACCTGCAGGATTCTTTGTTGCAACGTCTAAACGTCAGTCACCTAGTTTTTTTTTTTTTTTTTTTTTTATTTTGAGACAGCCTGTGTGGGGGAGGGGCAGAGAGAGAGAGAGAGAGAGAGAGAGAGAGAGAGAGAGAATATCCCAAGCAGGCTCCACACTCAGCATGGAGCCCGAGATGGGGCTCAGTCCTACAACCACAAGATCATGACCTGAGCTGAAACCAAGAGTCCGTAGCTGAACCGACTGAGCCACCCAGGCATTCTCACCAAGTCTAGTTTTCATTCCTTTTTCAGAAGTCTTTGGAGAAGACAGTTTCCTGTCAGAGGTTGGCATGCGACCTCGGGTGTTTTCAGTCTGTCAGTGCTGCAACTCTAAAGCATGTCAAAAATACTGGTCATTTTTGGAGGAATGAACTTTTGGAATTTTTTTTTTCAGATGACATTGCTTTAGGTATCTTATTGGAGTCTTTAGGAGGATTAAGTAAAATAGGTAAATTAAGGTCATCTATTACGCAATTCTCCCACTTTTCATTTGCTGGGGTGACTATCACACGTTGCTTCTCCAGGGACAACCGTCTAACACAGGTGCAAGAGGCCAGTATCCGCCAGTTCTCATCTACTTAGCTTACAGTTAATGCTTCCCGCAGTTTTCCAGTATTTGTCACATCAACCTAAGCCACTAGTTGTGACCTTAAGCAATACTTCCATTTCAAGAGAACGAAGAAGATAGAATTTCAAGAGTCAAATATTGACAATAGTACCCTCCTGAGCCTCCTAGCCTAAAGTGACTTTTGCTTCCTCTGAACTCACAATTTATTTAAAAAGTTTTTTTAATGTTTATTCATTTTTGAGAGAGGGAGAGAAGGGGGGAGAGGGAGAGAAGGGGGGGAGAGGGAGAGAAGGGGGGGAGAGGGAGAGAAGGGGGGGAGAGGGAGAGAAGGGGGGGAGAGGGAGAGAAGGGGGGGAGAGGGAGAGAAGGGGGGGAGAGGGAGAGAAGGGGGGAGAGGGAGAGAAGGGGGGGAGAGGGAGAGAAGGGGGGGAGAGGGAGAGAAGGGGGGGAGAGGGAGAGAAGGGGGGGAGAGGGAGAGAAGGGGGGGAGAGGGAGAGAAGGGGGGGGAGAGGGAGAGAAGGGGGGGGAGAGGGAGAGAAGGGGGGGGAGAGGGAGAGAAGGGGGGGGAGAGGGAGAGAAGGGGGGGAGAGGGAGAGAAGGGGGGGAGAGGGAGAGAAGGGGGGGAGAGGGAGAGAAGGGGGGGAGAGGGAGAGAAGGGGGGGAGAGGGAGAGAAGGGGGGGAGAGGGAGAGAAGGGGGGGAGAGGGAGAGAAGGGGGGAAGAGGGAGAGAAGGGGGGGGAGAGGGGCAGAGAGAGAGGGAGACAGAATCTGAGGCAGGCTCCAGGCTCTGAGCTGTCAGCACAGAGCCCGACGCAGGGCTGGAAACCATGAATCGCGAGATCCTGACCGGAGCCAAAGTCAGATACTCAACCGACTGAGCCACCTAGGTGTCCCTGGACTCGGATTTTAAAGCATCTGTGCTACTCATTAACTTGGCGATGAACTTCCTCTGTTCTTAAAAAAAAAAAAAAAAAAAAAAAACTATTTCAGTGTTTATATAAATCAAATCACTAACTGTTTGCTCCTACCTAGGTTATATACTTCAGAGAGGAGGGACTTTTGTTTGGTTCACTGATGTTTCCCCAGCATCTAGAACAGTACATATAAAAGGTATAGAAAAGGTGCTTGGGCACCTGGGTAGCTCAGTCAGTTAAACATCAGACTCTTGATTTCAGCTCAGGTCTTGATCTCACAGTTCATGCCCTGTGCTGGGCTCCAAGGCTGCTTGGGAATCGCTCTCTCTCTTAAAATAAATAAATAAACTTTAAAAGGTGCTTAATACATATTGGTGGAATGAAAGATGAACTCTTTGAAGGCAGAAATCTTATATTTTGCATCCCCATAGTAAATGCCAACTTGCTGATTACAATTAAGCAAAGGGTCACGATTTAAGATTTTCTTAGAGGTGAAGTGTGGAATATCCCTTGCCTAAATAACATTCAAGGTTCTTTCCAGCTCTTACTATTAATCTACTAGTTTTCAAAGAATTAGAAACCAACATAAGAAAATATATTTACTACTAAAACTAGGTGAAAATAATTGGGTAAACCTTTGATTTAGAAAGCAGTGCATTGATTTTTCTAAGATCATTATAAAGATCGAATTTGAAGGGTGCCTGGTAGCTCAGTTGGTTAAGCGACTAACTCTTGATTTTGGCTCAGGTCATGATTTCCCAGTTTGTAAGTCTGAGTCTCAGTCTGTAAGTCCCCAGCATTGGGGGCTGTGCTGTCACTGCAGAGCCTGCTTGGGATTCTCTCTCTTCCTTTCTGTCAACCCTCCTCAACTTGCACAGCCTGCTTGCTGTCTCTCAAAATAAGTAAATAAACATTAAAAAAAAAAATTGAATTTGAGAAGCCATATTAACCACAAGCTATATTCTATAAGTTCCTTTCTTGGGAAAAAAACAAAACATCATAGCATCAAGTTGTTAACTGGGAATGCCTCTATAAGCATTAAAATATATATTTAATGTTACTGTATAAGAAGCAAAGAAAATATTTATGTACAACATTTATATTCTGTGCTATACCAACCATGGTCTGACCCTAATGAGAGAGATACCTGTCTTCAAATCCATGTCAAATGTGCAATCATTTGAATTTAAAGTCAATAAAAATAAAAGCAGTGAAAAAGAATAAAAAAGAGAATCAGAGGGAAAGAAAGATCTATCTAAATCTGGGCTATATTTTGAATAATATACAATATTTTTTTTTAAATAAAAGAAGAAAGAGAAAGGAAAAATTTTACAAAGTCATTCCAGAAAAAGTCCATCTTATAAAACATAGTTTAATGCTAGTCTTTTAGTCCTTATTTATGTCAGACCACCTCTTAGTGGATGTTTGGTTTCCTGTGCTGAGACTTAGAAAAATTATCCTGTGGTTAGAAAATAGCATATTCTCAAGACGGTTGACTGAAAAGACTATTTTTTTGGCTTACTATTTTTTACAACAAATTTTACTTTAAAAAGAGAGTGAATTAATCAGATTTGAGATGAACTCTCACTGGTAGAACTATAGTGGATATATTCCATCTGCTTAAAAAAGAAAATGGATCAGCTTGAAAAGGATTTTTTATAGAAGCAATTGACAGGAAGAATAGGGCCTGAAATAAAAACCAGTTTTTGATCTGTTAAAAAAAAAAAAAAAAAAAAAAAGAAGGAAAGAGAAAAAATTAAGAATACTTGCGTGGGGGGGAGGGGGGGATTTCATAAAACACAGGCATGTGCCCAAGTTAGACTACAGAGCAAAGTCTGAAGGACATCAACAAGGGAAGCATTCCTGGGGAAAACTAATGCCAGGCACTCTTAATGGTTAATTTACTAAAATAAAAAAGTAAACAACTATTCATTTGTTGAGGCTTACAACATTATAGACACTTGTAATACCAGACCTTCAAGAAAAAGAAAAATCTCAAAAAAATGTTTAAAAGACAAATTATGGAAAAGACTGTAAACATTAGAACATTTTAACTTACGTGAGGTAGATGAAAAGAGAAAATGAAGTATGACTATGTAACATGTTATTGCTTTCAATCACTAATGTTAGAAAGTAAGAAACTGTTAGGATCATACCTCTTAGAACAAATGGAAGATAGTCCCAAAATGTACAAAACAGTGAATTTCAGCTTTTAAGAAATTCTAATTAAATGTGTAAAAATTCCCCCCAAAATGTTCAATCAAATATTTAAGTTTGATAGGCTATCACGCTTTTATTACTGACACTACACTTGCAATATTTAAACATCTCAAGTTTAAACAATAAAATATGTATCATTTTTACTTTAAAAGATGCTTTTGAAGCTATAAAAAAAAGCATTCTCTACCTACTTAAGGGCTCACGGGAAAACTGATGCAATATTCAAGATCTACACTAAAACAAATATATACAAAGTTCTAAATTTCATTTTATAGAAATACCATCTATTAAAGTACAAGGTGCTTTATCTCAGTGACAGGCTTAAGCTCAGCCAGGAATCAGAAAACGGGTTCCGACTGGAGGCCCAGTTCAACTTGATCATTTCATGGGCACAATAAATCATCCAAAAGCCCACCTTAAATAGCTAAAGTAGTCATAAAAATAGGCTGATGGTTACTTCACTCCAGCGATAACATAATCCTCGGTCTTATTGTTGTGGAGCAGATGTCATTATGGGTGGGGCCGACGCGCAGAGCAGCTGAAACATTTTTGTACCACCCCCCGCACACTTTCAATGGGATAGAAGGGGCTCCAAAAAGGTAAGGGGAGAGCTCTCAACGATCAATTCCTACTAGAAATAAGGAAGTTTTGATGTGGTCGTGGTACCCGTAAAGACCACAATGAGATTTTAAAAATCCCCCATGATTAACTCCTACCCTGGAAAAGAGATCTTCCCTTTCTCCCCTCCCCTGCCGGCTCCTCCTTGGGACACTTGGCTGAGTCTTTCTTTCTCTCCTTCCCACGCTGAGGTGAGGCTGCACGCAAGCCGGGGACGCCTGTTTTTCTCTTCGCGCGGAGGGAACTCTGCGGGTAGGAACCCTCGGTGGCAGGAAGGGAGCGGGGTGCGATGTGGGGAGGCGGGAAAGCTCGCCAGGGACGAGCGGCCCTTGGGGTGGGAAAAGGCACGCGGACTACGGAGGAGCCGGCCGAGGCCGAGGTGACGAGGGAAATCTCCCGGCTCGGAGCTGGGACCGGACGCTTCCGGCGGGCCACAGTCGCTCTCGGCCTAGCGGGGCTAGCGTTCCGCGCTCCACCGGGGCGGCAGGGAGCTTAGAGAGGGTAAACCGCGCCTCGCACTTGCCTGGGACCGGGTGACCAATAACTGGTAATAGTCTTTGCTCGGCGCTGGGCCTTGTCCTACAATTTCGAACAGAGTCTCCGGCAGCCACGACGCCATCTTGGGACGCCACCGCCGTCGCTAAGACAACCAGGAAGGGGCGGGGCTTGATTGGGGTCATGGGGCCAAAGCCCTAGTTTAAATCGAACCCGGTTTTGAGCTAGCAGGGGGTTTCTTCCTTAGGGTGATGGCCCCTTCTCCCAAGAGTCAGAGGGAACACTGATCCGTGAGATTTCCACCCTCAGGTCCCCGGTGACCCGAAGGGGAATTAGTTCCTGCTGCCACGGAGGGGAGGGGGTGACCCCGGCGGAGGGATATCAAGCGGAGCCCCACATTCCCCTTCCTGGTCCCTCGAAGGGATCGGGAGGAGAGCTCAGGCCGCTGGGAGAGTCACGCCGGGCGGTGGGGGAGGGAGGGGCGATGTGATGAGTTGCGTGTAGGCAGCGGGGCCTTACCCGCGGACGAGCCCGTGAGCCGGAGGCAGCGGGCAAAGTAGTTCCCGGAGGGTGTTGGAACGGGCGGGGAGGGAGGCGGCGCGGGCGGAGGCGCACGCCGGCCGCGGTGCTGCGGCTCAGCTGATAATTGAAGGGACCCGAGGAGCCGCCGCCGCCGCCGCCGCCGCCGGGGGGGGGTGGGGGGAGCGAGTGGAAGTTACTGCCGCGCCACCGAGTCCGGACCGGAGACTTTGGGGCCCAACTAGGTAATTGGGGCGCAGGTCTGAGTGGCCGGGCCAGGCTTGGGGGAGGGGGTTGTACGAGGGGGTGAGGGGCTGGGGGGGGGCGACGGGGGGGGGTGGGGAGGAGCTGGAACAGAAAGTCCCAGGAAGCCCGGTTGTGTCATCGCCGCGATTCGGCCCCCGCTCGGCCTGCTCCCGGCGGCGGCGGGGCCGCGGAAGGACCGGGTCGGGGGTTGACGGGCGAGACGCTCGAGGGAGACCGGGGCCGGGCGGGAGCGGGGGGGTGGGGGGGGGAGGAGGGTTCGCTGGGTCCCCGCTCAGGCCCCCCGCGATGAGGAGGGCCCTTCACGGAACCGGGGTAAGGCGTGCGGGTCTTGGGGAGCCCGGTGGTGGCCGGGGGGGCCGGAAGTGGGCTTTGGAGCTTGGAGGGCCTCTAGGAAGCGAGAAAGTGGGGGGCCGGAAGTGCAGGTGGGGGGTGTGAAGACGGCAAGGGTTCCCCGGAAATGGGATGGGGGGCCCGGAAACCGGGAGAGGAGAGGCTCCAGGGCCGGGGACGGCCCGGAAATGGAAACTAGGGAGCAGCTCGAGTGACAACAGTTGTGGGAAGCGAGGGTCAGAGGAGGGAGAGGCCGGAGTGACTTTAGACCGCAGTAAGGGGTTTCCTGCCAAGGGGGAGGGTTGTGGGCGGGCGAGCCCGGAGTCGGGGTCTGCGCTGGGCTGTTTCTTTAGCCGTGGGAAGTTGAGGCTGAGCGAGGATGACGACGAGACGGGCGTGCAGGGGGGCTGGAAAAGAGGCCGAGAAACTTGGCTGAGAGGAGCAGAGCATGCTTCTAAATAGATCAGGATGGAAATGGGGGGTGGGGGTTCAGGACTTGGGAGGGGGGTGGACCAATTGTCACTCCAATCGTATTAGTATTCGAAGCGAGTCAGGCGATTAATTTATTTATATGTGGATTACATAAAACCTATTATATCGTTTGCCCATTCAGTTCACCCTCTCCTCCATCCTCCTCCATAGTGAGTGGGTTTTTAGTTGAGAAACAAGTTAGAGGGGACTTCAAATAACGAAGGTTGGAAAATCCCCAATCCTGTCCTTCGTGGCGCTTCCTTCCTCAGAAGAACAGAAATCCTTAATTTGCTACAGGGGAGAAAATAAAGATTTAAAAACACATGCAAATCGGGAGGAAATAACACATTTGAACGGCCGGGGCGGGTTTGGGGGGGGGGGGACGGGAGGGGAATTGGTTACCCTTGTGTGGTAAGGAGAGAACGGAAGGGGCTGCTCCTAAACCCTTAAGACAGGTTGGTTGGTTTTTGATAACGTCGTTTTACTTTGGGGACGGTTAGCTTAAGCATCGTGTCTGGCGGTGGGTATAGTTTAATTGCTTCGTTAGTTAATTGAAGGAGGGACTGTGGCAGTGAGTAAACGTTCGTGTGTGAGGGGTGCGGGGGGTACGTTTAATAGCGCAGCGAACGTGTTCTGAGTGGCCGTCTAACTGCTCCCCTGCTGCCTCCTTTCCTAGTCGGCCTTCCCCGGATCCTGCCTGGGTTGCCAAATCACCCGATCCCCGGGCTTTACTCCGTTTTGTAGGCCCTTTAGTGCTGTGTTCAACTTTCTGTTGCTCTCCAGCGTCTCTATAGATATTTTTGGCATTTCATTTTTTAATGACCCAGGAAGTGGAGGCTGAGGATCTCCTCTCTAAAAACAAAACAACACAAAAAATATAGGGTGGAAAGTTGAAAGAGCTATTGAGTGGGGCAAAAAACCGACGCTCTGAACAAAGGTCCTAGTTGTTGGAGAAAAAGGCAAGAGGCCTATATATGAGGCCTGTGTGTGTGTGTCGCATTTACACGGGGTGGGGTGTGTGTGTGTGTGGAGGGAGCAGCTAGGATTGAGGAATGGCCTTATCAGATTTAGAGACAATAAGTTGCAGATGGTTTTATTGAGATTTATTTTCATACTTAGATTATGCAAAGAGGTCAGTATTGGGAATTTGAGAGTAAACAAAATTTCCAGTTCTTCATTTTGAAACAGCCCTGCTCCATGTTCAACCCCAGAAAGATTGAATTGGGCTTTTAACATCATCTTTGTGAGATTGTTGGCAGAGTTTTTATTTCATTTATTTTATGCTTAAGAGAGCATATTAACATGGTCGGAGGTTGAGGTTGTGGGCTTTGTTCGCATCTGCCTTTCTATGAATGTGCCCGTATCCGTAAGAATTTAAGGACTGTAATAAACATTATCATTGTTTCTATTCCATTCCCAGTTTTTAAGGAGTTTGAGTGGTTTTTAAGTCTGCTCTGCTGACAATTACTGTTTAAGTTTGTGTCGTGAACAGGCTTTTTGTTTTAGTTTTTCATTTACTTTCTAAGTTTTAGAATACTTCAGGCAGTTAGAGTTCTAGAAGCTGCTCAACTAAAACAATTATTTTAAAAAAGTGAAAGGGATGCTAGGCCAGTGTAAAATCAATGCTTTCACCTAGCAAAGTAAATTTGAAGTAATGTTTACTTTTCCATTCTAACTTTTAAGATTACTGGGTTAATGTTATCTACGGAAGATTTTATGATCCTATTTTAATCACATCATCCCAGCAAAGAGACACAAACTCCTGGGAATTCACACACTGACAGTAGCTGTGTGACCTTGAGCTTTTCACTTATCCTATCTGGTCTCCAGTTAATCTGTAAAATGGGGATGGGCAGTCACTATCTTACCTCACCGGGTGGTGGTGAGACCCAGTGGATACAATGGCTGTGAAAAATTACAAACTGCTAAATAAGTGTAATATATTATCATTAGTTTTAGAAAATTACATTTGCTGTTTGAGGCCATTAAGAACACTTAGAGCTTTTCACCAGTGATGGTGAAGGGTGGGGGGGCGGTGACCTTGATGTAAGGTAAGTTACAGCAACTTATTTTTTGAAACTGCTGTTAAATTGGTAGTGGAACTTGGCCCCAATTTCTGTTAAGTTACTCTTGGGTTGGTTGGTTGATTGGTAGGTTTTGGTTTTGGTTTTTGGTTTTTTGCATCAGCATGGTCGATTTCTACCATACTTTCTCCTGAAGAAATTTGTTAATCATATTTAGAGAAATTTCTTCACATTTTCATTATTGATAACACATGTACCTGTTTCGCCTCGTGGCTCTTACGGAATTGACTTTATAATGTCAGAGTCTACAATGAAGGGAAAACCTTGCCAAATCTAATTTTTTTTTTTTTACAGAATTTAGGGAGGAGGTGTTTTGTTTTTTTCTTTTAGGTGGATGATGATCTTTTTGAGCAAATAGAATACCAGTTGCCCTTTTATTTTTCCATTTGCTGAGGAAATTTGATGGACTCAGGTTGAAAAAAGCAACCTGTTTGTTGCTTTTCATCTTCTCTCAGGTTCCTGTTACTGCCAGACTGACCTGCACTTTTCCTTTATTTAAACCATTTTAGGTTCACTTCAGCTCACCCCTTCCTAGCACTTCCTCAAACCCTGCCATCCCAGGATCTTTCCCATTTATTTCTTGGTTATCTAAATAGGCTCCATTTTGGGATTATAGTGTTAGATTTGTTGACATGTGTTGCGTTTGTTTCCTGACTGGATTATAGGTTTCCCCAAGTCCAGGATTATCTTGTATCAGCTGTGTTTTGCATGAAGGTGCACTCATAAGCCTCACTGAAAATAACACCCATTTTCCTTCCCACTCCAAACCAATAATGTTAACCTAGTCTTGCTGACTATGCAACCAACCTTCCTGCTTGGAAAGTTTCTTGGTCTCAACAGATTCCTCAGGATGCTATTTGCATTGGTGATCCCAGCCTCTTCATATCTTCCTGACTGCTGGAAAGGGCTTAACAGTAAGAAAGAATCTGATGGATATTATACAATAAGCATAATCTGTCAATTGTAATGTAATCTTGGTGCTTGTAGTTCTTAACATTTGACATGAGCTTTACATTTGTGTATTTTCTTTCGTTGCCTCTGTATAGTTCAAACAGCTGTGTCACAGATTTCTTGAAGGCACAAACTCCTAGCAATTGTTCTTTATAATCTCTGCCTGGTTTGCTGGGTTACTCTGACACATAGTGGGTGCTTGCTGCTACTTAACAGTAAATAGGTAAGTATACTTCTGCTGAACCAGTCTCTTGATTTCTTTTAAGTAAAATTTAACTTGGCCAGTGTCCTGGATTTTCAAAAATGCAGTTCTTTAATTAAACCCAATATCCTAACTTGATTTTAGGTTATTGGCAAAAGAAGTTGTTTCCTAGGCTGAAATAAGTCTGCTTTGTAGTTCTTCTCTGAGGCCTTTCAGCTTTGGGTTGGGATTCTTACAGTTTCATTAAACTGGATTGGCCAGAAGAAAAAGGAACTTGTCCATTGTTCAGACCTACCTATTTTGTCTGAGTGTGCAGAAGCTATTGGTAAATAGTTCTGCAGCTCTGTTTGAATTAAAACATCATGTTAGTGGACTAGAGTGAAAAACACTGCCTGCTACCCTGTCCTCTCATTAGTGAACAGCACTGTTCAAGTGAACATCTGATTTGGGTGTAGACTTGGGCCGCAATCTTCACTGCCTTTTCCTCTGTCTTTGTGACCTTGGACAAATAATTTAACCTTTGTGAGTTTCAAGTACCTAATCTGAGCGTGGCTAATTGCCACCTAGATTTAATTGTCATTTGTATGCTAGACACTACTTAGGAGATTAGGCTCCAAAGCTAGATTGGAACACAGGGCTCTTCCTCCCCTGGTTCATTGCAGCACTGACCATTGCCTCATTTGTTAACACCCTTCTACCTAGAGCATACTTCTGTTACATATGTAGACTTGAAAGTCTTTGAGTATATCATATTCCTTAGTCGATTATGAATTCCTTAAAGCCAGTCCTCCCCCTTTTTAATCCCTAGTATCTAGCACAGTGTCTGGCCTATAATAAGGAATCTTTGAATGCTTCTTGGAGGAGTAAGTCTTGTGAGAATAAAATATTACTGTAAGTGAAAATACTTTGTAAGGGTTTAATGTCTGTCTCGTTTTGACAAACATTTTGAATCCTAGTTAATCCTAAAAATGATTATAGAAGTTTTCTTTTTCATCTGTTGATATGTATTTTAGAGACTGCAAGTTATTTTAAATCACATATGAAAAAAATCAGGACAAGCCATTTATATTCTGTGATTGGCCCTTGTTTACATATAATAGTTGATCATTTAAATGCTAGATTGAGGCCCTAAATAGATTTTGACATAATGTGTGTATTAAGTACAAAGCTGAGTTTTATACCTCATTTGAGTTTGTTTTTGTTTTGTTTTTAGAAAGGATGTACTTCTATAAATTTGGGTTACTACCCAATGCATACTTTGAAGGTTATTTATAAGCGGAAGTGTCTATCAGCAAGCCTTCAAGACTTGAAGTTAAAGCATTTCAATGGGTATTTTAATCAACTTGTTGGCTGTGGTAACCAATGAGTTCTACCCTGACTTCAAAACTCCTACTCATTCCACCCGTGGGCAGCATTCTGAATAAATACACGTACCTTGTGCTATAACTTCTTAAGGTCAAATTAACTCAATTTGAAGTCCTTATCCTGGTAAACATATGTGATGCCCTGGAAAACCCAAAATGAGTTTTTTCAGGTAGCCCTTCTGAAATTCACTGTTGAGTTGTAATTTAAGCTGTTTTGTGTCCTTAAAGAGCAGGTTTGTGGAGATCATATGGAGCCCCCCCGCCCCCTTTTGTGAATCTTCCTGAAAACCAAGTGTTTGTAGTTTCCTTGTAAGTAGTAAATGTATGAACATGCTGTAACTTCTGCTACGGCCCCAGTATTTTTTAATCTTGTCTGTGTTGCGCCCTGGGCTGGATGTGGGCAGGTTGAGCTGTTCATTCCTTCTGAACACACTCCAGGAACCTCAGCATTCTTGCCTGGACTTTGACTGTTGAGTCCACCTGGACTGATACCCTTCTCTCATCTTGTATCTCTTGTAGTGACATTTACACGTTTAACTTTTCCTTTGGGTAGCTACTGTAAGAGTTTTACTCTTCACTTCTTTCTTCCATAACGTTTTACTAGTTACTGCTTTCACCATCTGCCTTAAATAATTAGTTGCTTACTTCTTCTTAAGTAAATTTTTGGCTTCTTGTGCTAAAGGTTTAATTTTTCCATGCCCACAGTGGCTGGCACAAGGCTCCTAACCTGCATGGTATATGGGCAGGGATAGAGTTCGTTTCGGTGACATATTGGGAAACTATATTATGAAGTATTATTAGCACCATTTGCCATGGTTTCTGTCTGCTTGCTTATTTTCGTTTCTCAGGGTTTGGTAGCTGAGTGTAGGATGCTAGAATATAAATTTTTCAGAATTAGGTTCATTAAAATATGCACTTAAGGGACTGATAAGACACTAGACCATTTTACTGACTTTGTGATGTTAGGTTTAGCATTTGAGAATTCTGTTTACCAGTAGATAAAAGCATATTTATCGATACGTATTTATCAAGTGCTACTGTGTGCCAGGTCTCTGCTGGGAGGAATACAGAAGGTTCCTGTCCTGAGTTTTTGTTTCATTTAGTTGAAAAACACTTCTCAAACTTGGTAACTATATATAGTATAGCATTTAGCATCCAGAAGTATCCCGTAGATATTCTAAATGCAGGTTTTCTACGTTTAGGAAACCTGATATGAGAATCTAAATTAAGAAACAGAAGAATTAGGGCACAAAATTTGGCTTTGCCGAATAAATTGTTGGAAGTACTTTCATCGTGCAGATATTTCCTCAGCAACTAATCCGTGTGCATTTGTGGTCCCATACCAGGTTTGCCTTCTTGAAGAGTGCGGAGGAGAAATAGGTGATTTATAAAAGATCTCTTACGTTGGAATGTCCTTTACTGTAAACGAGTTCAAACTATGATAGTAGGACACAACATTTAACATTGTGCATATTTGTTACTAAGTACAAAGTTGAGTTTTTTATACAGTGGGCCCTCGGAGGTTTAGAGAGAGATTCAGTCCTAGGTTGCAGTTACTGAGGAAGACTTGCTACTTGAACTGGCCTTGATCGTTTGGGTAGGTAGAGAAGAATGGGTAACTTGCAAAGGTGTAATTGAGGCGAGGGGCTGATGGGAAGCTAAACTGGCCCTTTGCAGTAGAGGATCCATATTTATGAACTAACAGAAAATTCAGGCTGTGTTGATTGAGGTTCTTAAATGGGAGATCAAGAAATTAGCTTTAACAAATAGACATGTTGACTTTATTGTTAATCCCTGAGTAGGCTGTGACAACATGAAAAAAGCGTACGGGCATGTTTACTTTGTAGGTGAACTGCAAAGAAAAAGTGCTTTTAGATTTTATTTGTCTTTCAATGCAATTGCTTCCCTTTCTAGGACTGTATGTTGTAGGCGTGTTTGTGGTAAGTTTTGGGGTGATAGAAGCCGTGGAGGTAAAACTTGTTGTTTAGTGTCCCTACTTAGTAGTTAGAATACTTCCAGTAAATAAGCAGGCGATGTCTAAAGGACTCCTGTTGCTCCTGTCCAGTCATGGAATCTTTAGTGGAAGCTGGCAATCATTTTGTCTTAACACATTCGTCTATTGTTTATTCAGAGATTTTTTTCTTTTTAAATTCAGAGTACTGTTCCAGAATTAATAACATGACTTTTTGTGAGTTACTCAGTAATGTCAGGTGTAAAAGAAACTTCTGCTAAACATCTAATGGAGTAAAAGAGAAAATGATGTTTTTAAAAAAGCACGTTGTGGCTTAAGCATTTACATACTTTTAAAAAGTGCAAATTAATACTACCTGTTTCATCAAGCTAAATATCTTGGTAAAATATTTGCATAGCACTCCAGTTGATGTATTAGTAGACTGTTATACCTTTTTCAAGAGTAGGCAAGATAGGATTTCAAAATCGGGAAATGAAGTTAGATGGTGACTGGAGGGAACTGAAGATGCAGAGAATAATACTTTCATTCAGGGGTCCGGTAGCAGTAACATTTAGCTTTCTTCCAGCAGCTTTTCTTTCTAGAATATTCTTGTAGACTTTGCTCACTGCAGTTTGCATTCATTTTATTTTTATGGGGAAATAGCAGAGATGCTAGCAGTTAGTGCAAATTCATGAATTAAATACCTGTTCAAGTTATAGAGTGCAAAATTTGTGGGGTCTTGTGGACTGTAGAATAGAGACATTTGTGAAGGCTGTGTATTTTACTGCTACAAGAGACATGGGTGTTTTTTAATGTAAGGTATTCATGCAGCTTTCTAATTTTTCCTTTAGTAAACCTATATTTCCATTTCTTCTACCCACTTGGGGAAAGCAGCCTCGTCTCAAAAGGGAGTTAGGGACTTGACATCTCCCCCTCCATCCCTGACCCGCAAGCATTTCTGCCTTCCTCCCAGTAGATGGCAACAATTAGGCTGATTTTTGAGAAGAGTCAGTAGTTCTTACCTTTGTGATCAGACTTGCTCCTAATTATTTCTCAAGTGTCTTTAGGAACTTTAGTGTTGATTTACGTATTTTGACGTCGGCATACTTTTCTCAGAAAACTAAACTGTCCGTTGCAGAGTTCATTCTTTTTCTACTTTACTCTTCACCCCGTCTTTAAGTTTGCCCTTCCAGTTGCTGCTGTGAGGTAAGACTTGGGGAATTTCAGCCTTTGGTGTGGCCGTGTAAGATAATCTGCTTCTGCCTCTTTGAACCATCTAGTATTTCTTTTCAGCTGCCTGTATATTAGGTCAGGCCATGTTTTCTCCAGGTATCTTCTCATTACACACGCTAAGTTTTCTGAAAGGAATTTCGGGAGAGATAAGACACTATCATTTGGGATCTTTGTGGTGGCACTAGTTTTAAATGATACCCAGTTTATGCTTCTTGAATCAGTTAAGGAATCGGTCAATTTAATGTTGGCTGGTATAGCAGCATTTCTTCTCGGTGGATGGGCCTCCTACTTCTGCATTTACTTCTATTCAGCGTGTGTTAGTTTTTTTGTGTGACTGAAAAAGAAAAATAAGATGATTCATAATGCACAATTAACTTTTCAGAGTTTACTATATTTAGAGATACTTAGAACTTTTTTCAGGATGCCTGCTGAGTTGATTTAAATTTTTGATGTGAGAGTAAAGGATTTGGGAAGTTTCCATATTAAGAGTTTTATAGTTAGGAACGTCCTAATCTGTAGTTCTTTTAAGGAACACATAGAGACTTAGCAAAACAATAGTTCTAAAAAAAAATTCTGCAATCATGTCTGTTTTATGGTCCAGTATTAGAATCCTGGTCCAGTAGAAAAAATTATGTTGGTTTCAGCAACTGCTGTACTCACACCTAGAAAAATACTCATGTAAAGACATCTTTGCTCTCAGTTAAGGTAGTCTGAAGTCAGCAGTGGGCATAGAAGTAATGTGTACAAATAATCAAAGGGTATGTATCAATAAATATTTTTGAATACTACTGACTTAAAGTCCTAGATCAAGATTTGGGATTCTGAAGATATGTAAGATGACCGCATTTAACTCTAAAATCAATTCCATGTTGTATTTCTGATGTGGCTTTCACTATAGATATGTATAATATAGCCTTAGCAGTCATGGTGTGGGAGATTAATGGGATAAAAATAAAGAAAAAGGCCTTATGAATCATAGCAACCAACCTCTGTTGCATTCTTCCCTTAGCTCAGTGGTGTGTAGGTCAGTATCCAGGGGGCTGGGATGGGAAATGAAGAGGTGGGTGGGGTGGGGATGGATAGGTAAGTGGGTAAATAGAAGAGAGTTGGACATTCTAGACCAGAAGTGTAATGAAGGTGGGTGAGTGTCTGTGTCAGAAGAGGATGTCATTTTTGGTGGCCAAGGAGAGTTAATTGTACTGAGTAAATACATTCTAGATTCTGTGTTTGATTTAATAGTTTTTTTGCCCCATGACATTACATAGGCAGAATGTACCATATTCTTCCTATGCTTTGAGTATCCTATGCTTTGAGTATCCTATGCTTTGAGTTATTCATAACCCCAACTGGGATAACAGGGATTATATAAATATAGTATAATGGAAAATGAGATGGAAGTATGAGTCAATTAATCAGTGCATACATTTACATGAACATTTCTCTTTTTAAAGTTGGCATTTTTATCATGAAACTTCAGTCAGTTTCCTTGGACAATTTTGCTTTTTTATGGCTATACACATTTACGTATTTTGAAGGCGGTGCCATATAGAAAATATGGGCCTTGAAGCCAGAAACTCTGTATTTAAGATCCTCCCTGTTCTAGCTATGTGATCTTGGATAAGTCATTTAAACCCTCTGAGACTTCGCTTTCTTTTGAATAAAATGGGTTGGTATTAGAATCTTGCATAGGTAGTATATACTTGATAAATGGTATAGCTGCTGCTGTTGTTATATTGATGAAGAAAAAAAAATGCATATTAATTTGGATAGTTTAGAGGAAGGCTTATACCCTGTCTTCCAGAACCAGGGTCAGTAAACTTTTTTTACGAGGTGCGGGACAGCAAATATCTTGGGCTGTGTGGGTCATGTAGTCTCTCTGTTGCAGTTACTCTGCTGTTGTGGGGCAGAAGCCGCCACTGACTTTGTTTTTTTAAATTTTTTTTTTTTTTAAAACGTTTATTTTATTTTTGAGACAGAGAGAGACAGAGCATGAACGGGGGAGGGGCAGAGAGAGAGGGAGACACAGAATCGCAAGCAGGCTCCAGGCTCTGAGCCGTCAGCCCAGAGCCCCACGCGGGGCTCGAACTCCCGGATCATGAGATCGTGACCTGAGCCGAAGTCGGACGCTCAACCGACTGAGCCACCCAGGCGCCCCCACTGACTTTGTTTTAATGAAAGTGATCTACAGGGTGAAGCAGCGGTCCTGATTTGGCCTGTGTGCCAGTTTGCCAGCCCCCGTTCCACAGTATTACTTGCTACCTTTACTTTGCTCACAGGAATTTGAAATGGCATCTATGTGTTCTGAAGATCGTGTGATAATGTCTAAGCGATGAAGGAATTTGGTGTAAATGGCTAAGAACAAAGACTGGGATTTCATTTAAACCCTGGCTCTGATACCATTAACTTTGTGACCTTGGGTCAGTCACTTTATTTCGGCTTTAGTTTTTCCATTTGGAAAATGGGAATAATAGTAATACCTATCGTAGGCTTGTTGTGAGGATTAAATTAGTTAATGTGTAAACTGTAAAATAGTGGCTGCTGTAGGATAAGTGCTCGATGTGTTATTTGTTAATAATCATTCTTTTTGAGAGGAAGCATTTCTATTTTCCTTTGTTGATTGTCTAAAAGGAGGTTTGAGAAGATGGGTTTCTCTGACATCATCTTGGAATTACGTAAGTGGTAGAGTCTTAAGGTTGAAGGGGATAATTTGATAGGTTCGGTGGACTCAACAGCAAGATGAATTTGGTCCCGGTTTCCCGGTTGTTTGAACTCAAATCGGACAAGTTATTAAGGTGCAAATTATAGAAAAATCTTACTTTACAGGATTCTTTTGAGTTTGTAACGAGAGAGTGAAGTGCTTAGCACAGTACCTTGTTCACAGTGAAGTGATCAGATGGTATTTGCTATGATTACAATTTTTTTTGATTAGGTATTGGCTCCTAGAAGGAGTTTAAAAGTAGCTTTTATTCTATATAACAGAACCATATAATAGTCCTTTTAAATGATGGCTTATTGTCACAGTTGCTGTAAATGTCTAAAATTACAGTCAACAGGGTGTGAATTTATTGTTTTTCAGATGTTATAATTTAGGTGTTAGTAAATTTAATGGACAATTAAAATGACACTTTCAAGATTGAAAGGAAAAGTATCCTGACCTGGTCTAACATGAAGTGTTTGGAAAAGTTTTTTGGGGACCGTATGTACATCTGATCCAGGTTCAAAGATTTTATCGTTGCTAATTATAGTCTCTTTGACTAATAGTTTCAGTAAGGTCACTGTTAGATGTGTGATATGGCTTAAGGTTTTTTGTTTTGATGGCTTTTTGATATAACTTCAGACTCCTAAAAATGTTGTAAAAGTAGTGTAAAGAATATCCCATATTCCCTTTTATCCAGTTCCAAGGTCAAATTTTTGTATCGTTAGAAGATAAGTCTGTTTTCTCTTTTAAAAGTTTTTTAATCAGTAAAAAGCCTTTTTTTTTTTTTTTTTTTTTTTAAGGAAATACATGTAAAATCGGAAAAAAGGTCAGTGCAGTGAACACTTTTTTTTCATGTGGCTCTTTACCAGTCATTAATACACTTGTTGACTTTTCAGAATGTTGCGAATGGGTTTTGTTCCTGACTCTAGGCTGTCATTACTGAACATTACTGTTGGCAGTCGGACCCTCCTAAATAGCCTGCTTTCTAAGGAATTACTTGCTTCGTACAGTGAGTGCGCCTTGCCCCTCCCTTGCTGGCTGGTGGTCTTGTATATGTTGCGGTACTCTGTGTTTTCCCCCTACTTCCCCTGGCTTTTAATATGTGTTGAGTTGCAAAATCACTTCCTAGAATTGTGCATTAAGCAAGTAAGTTCTGAGTGAAGGCTTGCGTTGCGTGGCTTTAAGAAGGTGATAATTCTGGTAGCTCATTTTAAAGATGTATTCTCAGCACTTTTTAGTGGAGGGGATCAATAAGACCTTTTAAAAAAGATACTTTAAACTGGTTTCTGAAAAGGGTACGATAAGTGAGAGCCTTATTCTGCAACAAGTAAGGGCCTATTGTGTGCCCTGAAGACCTATTGCACAAAATCTTTTGCCCTTAACTTTCAACATATAATCTTTTTTTTTTTTCTAAATGCCTTCTCTGCTTTTGCCTGCTATTCCTTATTAATGATTCCTTCTGTCTGTGCCTGCGTGCTTGAAGAGTCTTAGGTGAGAGGACTTAAACATTAAAAAACCCAAGAAACCCACAAAACACCTCTTCTTGGATTTATTAAAACATTTTTTTTAACGTTTATTTTATTTTTGAGAGAGACAGAGCACGGACAGGGGAGGGGCAGAGAGGGAGACAGAATTTGAAGCAGGCTCCAAGCTCTGAGCTGTCGGCACAGAGCCCGACATAGGGCTTGAACCCACCAACCCTGAGATCGTGACTTGAGCTGAAGTTGGACACTTAACCCACTGAGCCGCCCAGGCGCCCCCAAAACACCTCTTTTTAAAGAGTAGTCTTAGATTTATAAAAAAGTTGGAGAGCTAGTTACCTTATACTCCTCACCCTGTTTCCCTTTTCTTAAGATCTTAGCATGAATGTATTTTTTTTTTAATTTTTTTATCTTTATTTTTGAGAGAGAGAGAGAGAGAGACAGAGTGTGAGTGGGGGAGGGGCACAGAGAGAGAGGGAGACACAGAATCCAAAGGAGGCTCCAGGCTCTGCGCTGTCAGCACAGAGCCCGACGTGGGGCTCAAACTCACAAACCGTGAGGTCATGACCAGAGCTGAAGTCGGACGCTTAACCGACTGCGCCACCCAGGCGCCCCAGCATGAGTGTATTTTTGACTCAATTAATGAACCAGCATTGGTAGATTATTACTACCCACACTTTATTTGGATTTCCTTAGTTTTTATCTAGTGTCTTTCTGTTCCAGGATCCTGGATGGATTTTGTGAGGCATTTATTTCTGATAATAAGGTACAGTCAATAAATTTGAATAAAGAAAAATATAAAGAGAAAATTAAGAGCCCGTCCATAATGTTTCTACCTGACACACCAGTGTAAACATTTTTGTGTTTTTTTTCTAGCTTTTGTTTTAATAAAAAGGGGTCCATGTTATGTTTTTCCCCATGCTGTTATATGATGAACATTTCTCTGTTTTGTTATTCTTTATTGTTTACTTTATATTTACTTGTCTAATTGTTTTGGCAGATTTTTAAAAAACTGTTGTTAATACTTTAAGGAACCGCTTTGTACTAAGTTTTAGAATGAGGGGTATTTATCCATTTGTATTGACTTGGAAAACATTCTTGTGTATGAGGTGTGCATGTGTATGAGACAGGTGTGTGTGTGAGAGAGAGAGAGGTGTGTGTGTGGGTGTGTGTGTGTGTGTGAGAGAGAGAGAGAGAGAGAGAGAGAGAGAGAGGGGTGTGTGTGCACGTGGTAGCATTTGGTGGGAGAGTTAGAATGCTCCATAGGACTCCTTTCTGTTCTGCCTCTCGCCAACCTCTCTGACCTTAGCTCTTCTTTCACCTTTTAGTGGCCCTTTGTGCTGCCTGGAATGCTCTTCTAGATCTTCTGTATCTGTCTCCTCATGTCTGAGGTCTTGGCTCAGAAGTTACCCCTCGAAGAGGCCTTAGTTGGCCACCCTATCCGTAATACATAATAATCCCTTTGATAGGAAGTTTCACCTGCAGGTAATAGAAAACTTGACTGGACCTTAAACAGTTCGAGGTTTATTTTTCCTCCTATGACGTGGTTCAGGTATGCAGTGGTTCCAGCAAGGATCAAACTCTGTTTCTGCTCTGCCGCTGTTAACAAGTGGTTCTCCTGGACACTGCATAGCTGCGTCATGGCTTGAAGTCATTATGTTCATCACATGTGAGGCAGGAAGGAGATGTGGGCCTTTTTATTTATTTATTTATTTTTTAATGTTTATTTATTTTTGAGACAGGGAGAGACAGAGCATGAATGGGGGAGGGTCAGAGAGAGAGGGAGACACAGAATCTGAAACAGGCTCCAGGCTCTGAGCTGTCAGCACAGAGCCCGACGCGGGGCTCGAACTCACGGACTGCGAGATCATGACCTGAGCCAAAGTCAGACACTCAACTGACTGAGCCACCCAGGTGCCCCCGTTTTTTTTTTTTAAAGGAAGCTCGATGCCCAGTGTGGGACTTGAACTCATAACCCCAAGATCAAGAGCTGCATGTTCTATGATCCAGCTGGCTACCTCCTGGGGCCTTTTATTTAAAATCCAGAAAGCAAAAGTATTCCTAGAGGAAGCCCAGCATATGTTACCATACCTCTTATTGGGGAAGAGCTAGGGTATACCTCTGTCAAAAACAAATATGAGTAATGGTATTGTATGAAGATAGGTTTAAACCACTGATTTTTGAATTCTTTGGATCTGCAATCCATGATAAGAAATGCCCTACTTGGCATTTCCAGTGTATGTGTAGATATGTGTATGCAACTGAAATTTCACAAACAGTACTTAAGCATTAGGCACGCTATTTTCTATTTTCTATTTCATTTAAAACCTCTGATTATGATCTTTTAAGTCTGAGAATTCTTAACCTTTTTTTGTGGTGTGGACCGCTGTAGCAGTCTTAAGCAGTACACTCCTCAAAAAAGTATTTTTAAATCCTGAAATAATTGCATAAGACAAAAACTCCAATATATCAGAATGTTAAATCTATCTCTTAAACTGCTAAACTAGTATGTTGTAATGCAGTAATATGTTTATTTTCACGTTCAATAACATGATCTAGCAGCTGTTCAGAGTAGTGATGAGTGTAAATGATATCTTGAGGTATGTGCAACAATTGTAATGTGATAGGATAATATCTGTGATTTCTCTTGGTGCAAAGCCAAAGGTACTGCCAATAATGCTGTGGTTTGTTGCCTATTCATGATGGAAGGAAATGTTAAATTTCAGTTAGAGGTTAGTGAAATTATATTCTTTAATCCAAGTCCATGAACTCCTGATTATGAACCCCTGGTCTCAATTGATTTCAAGGCTCTAATCATGCAGTTTGAGAAAAAATACTGGCTTTGGCCCAACCATGACTCATCCTTTAGGGCCAGGGGAGTAGCCTACTTCCTCAGAGGTGAATGGATTTGTATCCCCCTATAAGGCAGGATTCTTTTAGCAGGGAAGAGAGTGGGGTACATGGAATTAGGGTAGGGAATGTTATCTTCTGCCTTCTCCTGCCTGTAGTCCCCCCTCCTTTATTCTTTCCAATTGTTTTAATTTTCTTCCTGCGCTATCCAGTGTTACTGTTTCTGCCTCCCCAGTGGAATGTAAGTTCCCTAAGGGAGAGACCGTCTATTTTTCCCTTTCTCCTAGTGCCTAAGGCCTAGGAACTAGGAAGTAGGGTAATCAAGAATTGAGCAGCTGAGTAAAACCTGTGGACTCCCCTATACCGTACAGTGAGTGTGGGCCTTGGTATCCCCCTCCTCCTCCCTTTTCCCTCCTCTCAAAGAAACAGGTGTGACTGATGTAAAGGCTCAAATGTGAGAAATTTAGGTAAAGGCCCTGCTACAAAATGCTTCACACACATGAGATGATTCTCCTGGTGGACAGGGGTGTAAAATGACTTGCGTTCATGTGGTTCCCTGCCTTGCACTTTCAGATCTGTGGGTGTATTTCAAATAGTTTGTAAGCCAGGAACAGAGATAGTTTTTCTTAATTTGTATAAGAGGAAAAAAAAGAAAATTATTCAATAAAGAACTGTAGTCTAAGGACATTAATCTAAACCTCCCTGGAGTTAATAGTATGCTTGCCATCTTTACATTTTTTTTTTTTTTTAAACTTCAGGCCAATCTGCCTTTCCTTTTATTTATTTCTTTCCCTTTTATTTATTTTTATATTATTATTTTATATTATTTTTTTAAGTAGGCTTCATGCCCAGCGCCAAGCCCAACTCAGAGCTTGAAGTCACAACCCTGAGGTCAAGAGTCGCAACAACTGAGCCACCCAGGCACCCCTTTCTTTCCCTTTTTATTTATTTTATTTTTTAAAATTTATTTTTTATTTATTAGAGCGCACGCATGTAAGAAAGGCAGAGAAAGAGGGAGAGAGAGAATCCCAAGCAGGCTCTATGTTGTTAGCACAGAGCCCAATGTCGGGCTTGATCCCACAAACTCTGAGATCATGACCTGAGCTGAAGTCAAGAGTCGGATTGCTTCACCAGCTGAGCCACCCAGGTCCCCCTTTAAAGTAATATTTCTGACTTAAAAGACACATTAATGCCTTTTGCACAGTTGGGCTGCAAAATTCTGTTGATGGAATGCATTTTTATGAGTCTGCGTATTTGTCTTGAATATCTGCCTCTCAGTCTTTAGGGTTTGTTAAAGTTTTGTTACAAGGTAAACTAGTACTTCTTTTGGATCACTGGACTTGTGAGTCCTAGAAGAACTTCATTTGGAACAGATAAGTTGGGTTTGATTGTTTTGTTTGCTTTAGAAAACGTTAATAATGCTTAAATTGATCAAGTGTGAGATACTATGAAATATAGTTGTTAGTTCCTATGTAAGTACCTCTGGTTTTCATTTTATTTTTATATTTAATAGCAATGTTGGGAAACAGGAAAAAGCTATTGACTTCCTAAGCAGTGTAAGGACTATGAAGGAAGAAGGCATCATTTATTAGAGAATAGGAAGATGTATAAGTAGTGAAGAAATTGGATTATCAGATTTAGTAAATGCGTTAAAAAATAGATTCCATTATATATAGGAGTCTTTTCATTCTTAACAAACGATGATTATTTGTCTTTAAATGTCATTTGGTTTGCAGTACCTTTCAATACCTATTGGGAAGAGTCTGGCATGTTACATTTTATCTGTTGACATATATGAAGATCCCAAAGCAACAGCTTTAGAGTTTTCCTTTTTATGCAATACTTCGGAAGGCAGGAACCACTTTCAAAGCAGAACAGAATTTTTAAAACTGCTTTATCCAGATAATGTAATTCATATGCCATACAATTCACCCATTTAAAGTCTGCAGCATTTTTTTTTTCAACATTTATTTATTTTTGAGACAGAGAGAGACAGAGCATGAACGGGGGAGGGGCAGAGAGAGAGGGAGACACAGAATCGGAAGCAGGCTCCAGGCTCTGAGCCGTCAGCCCAGAGCCCGACGCGGGGCTCGAACTCCCGGATCGTGAGATCATGACCTGAGCCGAAGTCGGACGCTCAACCGACTGAGCCACCCAGGCGCCCCTAAAGTCTACAGCATTTTTAATATATTCAGAGTTGTGCAACCGTCACCACTGTCTACTTTCAGAACACTTTCATCGCTCCAAAATAGACCCTGTACTCACTGGATTCTGTACATTTTAGTTTAAGTTTTAGAATTGACAATTTGGAGATAATGTGCTTTCTGTTACTTAAAATCATACCAGTCTTGCCCGTTGTGTAATGTGGGACTACACATGGGAACCCCCTGTTACTTGGATTTGTCCTCCAAGGAGGGTTCATCCCTTATGATAATTTTTCTATTTGAAGTTATTATTAGTTGAAGTTAAACATCCTATTAACTAGAAACTCTGCTTCTTTGTTGGCTGTAACAATGTCACCTGAACAAGGCAGGATAGGAAACTGTTCTTGGAAGATGCCACATGTACTTCAGAACCAAATTCGGAGGGCTAGTTCTCCATGGTAGGGAGCAACTTAGGAGTTCTTTCTGCTTTTCCAAGGTAGAAGTCCAACTAACCGGTAAAAATTGAATTTTTCATTGGCTTCTACAGACTAATATCCCTTTTCTTATTTAGAATTTTATACAGAATGTTTTGTTTTAAAACACACCTATTATTAACACACTCTACATTACTGTATCTGGAATGCGGTTTAGTTGGAAGTGTCTAAGTATGATTTCTGTCTTTGGAGTGTCTTTTGTCTTTTCTGTTGTTAAGGTGTTTTCAGACTCTCCTCTTAGACCCTAGCTGGCTATTTTCTGTTCATTCATTCATTCATTCATTCATCTATGTTCCTAAGTCCTTCTGAAGCTGTTTCTCTGTCTGAAATGCCCTCCTTGCCTTCCAGTCCCTCTCTCTTCTGGACAAATACTTGGGTTTTTTTTGTTTTTTTGTTTTTTTTAAGTTTATTTATTTTGAGAGAGAGCGCAAGCGGGATAGGGGTAGAGAGCGGGGAGAGAGAGAATCCCAAGCAGGTGTCGTACTGCCCGGGCTCTGTAGGGCACAAACTCGTGAGTTGTGAGACCATGACCTGAGGTGAAACTGAGAGGCAGACACCTAACGACTGAGCGAGCCCCCCGGCTGCCCTGCAAATACCTTCTTATCCATAAGAGTTTTCCTGCTTGCATCCCTGGGAGGTGTATTGCCTCCCCTAAGGGAGGCTTGGGTTGTTCTTTTGTAATAGTTCTTCCAGTAGTAGTCTATTAGTTTTCATTCTAGGTACTTTACAGTTTGGTTTTTCATTCTGAGCTTCCCAGACTTCCTTTAGGTCTTACGTGCATGTTACCCAAGATTCTAATAGCATCATCACTATCTGCTCATCTTCTCTATTTTTATTTATTTATTTATTTATTATTATTATTTTTGAACGTTTACTCGTTTTTGAGGTAGAGAAAGAGACAACACAGCAGGGGAGGGGCAGAGAGAGAGGGAGAACAGAATCCGAAGCAGGCTCCAGGCTCTGCGCTGTCAGCACAGAGCCCACCCTGGGACTCGAATTCACAAACCGCAAGATCGTGACCTGAGCCGAAATTGGACACTTAACCGACTAAGCCACCAGGTGCCCCTCCCTCACCTTACTTTAAAAAAGGGCCAGGGCTAGCTGCTGTCTCAGCACAGCACAAAATGAAATCTTTCTTAACCCTTTAGTCACTTCGGGTTTATTCTTACTGGTTTTGTGATTCTTTTTTTACAGGAGAAACTTAATTGTCCTGTTTTATGTTTTGGTATTGCCTTCTCTTTCTACCTTTCTTCCTAGTTTTGTTTTGTTTTTTTTTCCTTGTTTTTTTTTTTTTTTTTTTTTTTTTGTGTGTGTGTGTGTGTGTGTGTGTGAGAAATGACCACACATAGAAGTTTGGTTCTGGTTTCGTTTGGTTCTCTTTCTCTTTTACTCCTACTGCAAGTGGGTACTTGTATTAGTTGTATTTCAGCTTAATATTTTTCTCCTTTAAATTTTAATAAAGGATGGGGAAAGAAGATACTGAATTTTGATTCCTTGATACTGATTTTAGCATATTCAGTAGTGCTATTTAGTACGGTTTTTAGAGTGGTGTGTTATTTTAGTGTTACTGTATGCGTTACCACTTAATTTTGAATTTTTTTCACTAAGGGTTATATGTAGTGTATTACAAATGGAAAGTTACAAACTAGGTTTGATGCATACTTTTTTTTAATTTAAAAAATAAAAAAATTTTTTTTAACGTTTATTTATTATTGAGAGACAGACTAGGGGAGGGGCAGAAAGAGGAGGAGAGACCGAATCTGAGGCAGGCTGCAGGCTCCGAGCTGTCAGCACAGAGCCCGATGGGGGGCTCGAACTCACGAACCGTGAGATCATGACCTGAGCCGAAGTCGGATGCTCAACCGACTGAGCCACCCAGGTGCCCCGATGCATATACTTTTAAAAAAGGCATTGCATAAGTAAATTCGTCTGAGAGGAGACTGGAGTTCTAATCTGGTTTCAATATTATATACTTGAGCATAGTTGGATTTCCTTT
Source organism: Panthera pardus (assembly GCF_024362965.1). NCBI lineage: Eukaryota > Metazoa > Chordata > Mammalia > Carnivora > Felidae > Panthera > Panthera pardus. The sequence goes on from NW_026526655.1 coordinate 9,452,055, forward strand.
GAATCTCTTCTGTTAGGTATGAGTAATAGTCTTGCTATAGTTCTGGAATTGCTAGGATTAAAGAAAGACGTGTTAGACGTATACAAAGTATTCATATAGAACAACAATATACAAAAACTTAGTAGTTTTGTCTTTGTTATTGGAGGAAACACTGAATCTCCATGAATGAGTTGGGATTAAAAGAACATCTCAATTTGGAGGCCTGAAAAGTAAAGTAGGACTTAAAAAAAAACAAAACAAAACTCTAAGCATTAATTGAACACTGGGTCACCTGGAGCTGTTGGTTACTTGAGATCGACTAACTACCCATCTGTGTCTCATGAAATCTTTTAAGGATGGAATCAGGAAGCTGGGCCTCAGGAACAACAAACTGAAACCAGCAGTTCAGATAGTCTTACCTGTTGTCTCCACCCCATGTGTGTCTGCTTTGTCCCTTTCTCTCAAGACTGCTTCCTAATGAGGCTGTGTTAAACATAGCCATTATAATGCCAGGCTTTACCCTTAACAGTCTAGGTACCCAGAGAATCTTGGGGAAGGACTCTTGAGCAGTCCAGCATAGGTCATTTACAGTCTCCTGAGCCCTAGTTAACTTGTGGGTGTTGTGGGATATAGGGGCTTATCATGTAGTATGTGGCAGCTTCTGTAGGAATCTGTGGGAATACATTGCATAGAGAGAAACAGATGAAACGTGGTTGTCTAGTATGCGTACCCCTTGTATTTAATGTCGTATTTCAATTTGCAAAATGCCATGGAGCTCTTCAGATCTCTTCTGTAATACGCAGAAACATTGAGAAATTTAAGGCAAGATTTTTTTTTTAATGTTTATTTTTGAGTGAGCGAGCACAAGCTGGGGAGGGGCAGGGCCGGGGCGGGGGTGGGGGACAGGATCAGATTCGGGCTCTGCGCTGACGGCGGAGAACCCATGTGGGGGCTCAAACATATGAACCATGAGATCGTGACCTAGCTGAAGTCAGATGCTCAATTGACTGCACTACCCAGGTGCCCCATACTTTAATGTTTTTATTTGTTTATTTTGATGTTTTTATTTATTTTTGAGAGAGACAGCGAGTGGGAGAGGGGCAGAGAGAGGGAGACACAGAATCCGAAGCAGGCTCTGGGCTCCGAGCTGTCAGCATGGAGCCCAACACGGCGTTCGAACTCACCAGCCATGAGATCATGACCTGAGCCAAAGTTGGACGCTCAGCCAACTGAGTCACCCAGGCACCCCTTTAATCAGTTTTTAAAACCTTACTGGATAGTGTATGTTCATTTACATTTATCTGTCACCTTTATTTTTGCAGCACTGTATCTGGGGTCATTTTATTGCTGGTGGAAAAACTCAGTTTTTAATCTGACAAAAAGCTTAATTCTTAAAAGATAATTTCATATGGTATAGAATTCTCAGTTGGCACATATCTTTAGTGTGCTGAAGAAAATAATTCCACTGTCTTCTGGCTTCCATCATTGCTGTTAAGAGGTCAGCTGAGAGTCTGTAAAAAATAATTCTCTCCTTTCCTTAGATTTTCTCGATCTTTGATACTTTGTCATTTCCTTATGACATGTCTAGGTAAATGTCTTTTTATTTATCCCGTTTAAGATCATTTGGGCTTCTTGAGTTTAAGTGTTGGTAGAGAACACCAGTGAGAGCACCAGTGCTAGAAGATTCCAAGCCATTAAGTGTTTAGATATGCCTCTACAATGCCTTCATTCTTGTACTTCTGCGATTGTAAATGTTATGTTTGAACGTCTTACTTTTATCCTCAGTATATCTTCATTTTTAATCTGTTGGCTTCTGTGTTGAATTCTGTGTAATTTTGGTCTTAATATTTGTTGCCAGATCTGTCTATTGAGCTTTATTTTTATACACATATTAGAAGTTCATTTTGGTTTTCTTTCATATTTGTCCTTTTAATAGTTTCCTTGATACCTTTGGCTTTTTTTCATTAAAAATTTTTTTAATGTTTATTTTATTTTATTTTTGAGAGAGAGAGCGTGAGCAGGGGGGGTGCAGAGAGAGAGACACACACATAGAATCCGAAGCAGGCTCCAGGCTCTGAGCTGTCAGCGCAGATACCGACGTGGGGTTGGAACCCATGAACCATGAGATCATGAGCTGAGCTGAACTTGGACGCTTAACCCACTGAGCCACCCAGGCGCGCCCCGCCCCGCCTTTGGCTTTTGCAATTTTGTCTCTTACATCTTTAAACATAGAATTTTAAGATTTGCCTGATAATTCTAATATCTGAAATCTATGTGATTGTTTCTGTTGTTTGTTTTTGCAAGTTCTTGTTCATGGTGCCTTGTTTACTTATGTATACTCTGTGTGGTGTTCACCATGTAGTTTATTTGTAGAGGTTTCCTGAACCTGGAATAAAGGAGCCTTTATCCAGAGAAGATGTGCTTTGGCTTCTGGCAGGTATTTAAGTGCACAAAAACTTTGCTACCAAAAATGTAGCCCTTTGCCTGGCAAGGGAACTTGTTAGAAATGCATCACACCAGGCCTGTACTTATATTTTAATAAGAACCTGCATTTTAATGAGATCCCTGAATCAGTGTTAGGCAGGCTAAATATTGAGCCGCCCTGTACTGAAAAATTGGCAAGATTTGGAATACTCCGGTTTGAAGTTTCTTGGATTATTCAGATTATTGAAATTTCAGATTATTCAGAATATGACAGAAAATCTTGGCAAGGCATGTGTAGCTTTCAGATTTGGTTTTTTACTTTCTCTTTTCTCTCCATCAGTGACTCTTCCTGTCCTCACTGCTTAGCAAGTTGATTTAGCAATTTAAAAAAAAAAATTTTTTTAATGTTTATTTATTTTTGACAGAGCATGAGTGGGGGAGGGGCAGAGGGAGAGGGAGACCCAGAATCCGAAGCAGGCTCCAGGCTGTGAGCTGTCAGCACAGAGCCCGACACGTGGCTCGAACTCAGACCGCGAGATCATGACCTGAGCCAAAGTTGGACGTTCATCCGACTGAGCCACCCAGGCGCCCCTGATTTAGCAATTGAGTGGAATGAGGATTAGGGATATATCTGGTCGTCTTAATCCTCAAGGTGTAGCTCATAGTGGGTTGTTTTTAATAAATTGATGATGACCAAAATTTGAAATAAGATTAGGTTCTTGAGTAATTTGGGTTTGGAGAGTAAAGTGGGGGAAAGCTTCAAACAAGTGATCAACATCATTCATCGTTAAGGAAATCTAAATTAGATCAGTGAGATACCACTACACCTCCATCAGAATGGTTAAATTTTAAAAGACTAACACCATGTGTTGACAAGGTTATGGAGCAACTTGAAATTGTATACTTATCGATAGGACTGTAAAATAGTATAGCTGCTTTAGGAAAGGTTTTGTGGTTCTTTTAAAAGTTAATTATAATTGTTAGGGTGCCTGGGTGGCTCAGTCAGTTAAACATCTGACTCAGCCCAGGTCATGATCTCACAGTCTGTGGGTTCAAGCCTTGCATCAGGCTCTGGGCTGACCACTCAGAGCCTGGAGCATATTTCGGATTCTGTGTCTCCCTCTCTCTCTGCCCCTCCCCCGCTCACATGCATGCGTGCGCACTCTCAAAAATAAACATTAAAAAATGTTAAAAAAAAGTTAATCATAATCTTCACGATGATCTAGATATTTTGCTCTTAGTATTTACTTAAGAAAAATGAAAGGATATATCTATGAAAAGACTTCCAGAAAAATGTTTGTAGCAGCTTTATTCATAATGGCCCAAACTTAGAAACAGTTCATGTGTTTGCTAACAGAAGAATGGATAAACAAAATGTGATATAATCATCCAGTGGAATACTACTTAGCAATAAAAACTGATAACACTCAGCCACGTGAATGAATCTCAGGATATACAGAGTCAAGGAAGCTTTGTGCAAAGGAGTACACATTCTGTGGTTAAATTTGCATGAAATTGGAAAATAGGCAAAACTAATCTCTGAGAAAAATTAGAGCGGCACTTTGAGAGTTGGGAAAAGTGCAGGATCGACTGGGTGGGAGCACAGAAACTTTCTTGAGTGGTATTCTATTTGATAAGGGTTTAGTTAACACATTTAGGATTAGGTGTATGCATTTGACAAAATTCATTAAATTTTATGCTTAAGATTTGTGCATTTCACTGTAAATGTAACAAAACTTGAAACAAAATTTTCATGTTAGTTAATGATATACACAAAGTATAATGATGTCTGCACCTTAACTTTGAAATGCGTCAGAAATAGGATGGACATTTGGCCAGACAGGGATATATAGGTGAATAGATAGGGATACATATGTGATAAAGGAGATTAACACACCACTACTTGTAAAAAGCTAGGTGATGGAATTATGGGTGTTTATTAAACAGTTCTTTCAAATTTTTGTATTTTGAAAATTTTCATAACAAATTGTTGGGGAGAAAGTAGTGAGAGAGAAGTGAAAAAGATTAAAATGAGTTCAGAAAGGGAATTGGATTTATACAACTAGCCTGTTGTACGAATTCTGTTCAATTTACATTTGTGCCATGTTAAGGATGATAACTATTGATTTGAAAGTGGCTTTTAATTTTTTGATTTAATCCTTTTATTCAGCTAAGAAATTTTTGTTTTAGGCTAGAAAGCAGGAGAACCGCCTGTCTATATCGACTGTAGTGTGCCCAAGACTCTTTGTAGCTCAATTATTGCTGGCTGTGTCCACTCGTGTGTGTGTAACAGATCCAGTGCTCCGTTTAGAAGAAGGGCTTTTGTTAATACACCTTATTGGTCCACCCCAGGGTTGTTTCACTTTATTTCATCACATTCCGTGTTTACATGTTATTTACATGTTACTGCTTAAGGCGCCCGTTAGTCAGTACTTGTGATTTAGCAGGATGCTGAAGGGCGGAATGCCTAAGGTGGAGGTGTTGTGCTAGAATGGAGTCATGTGATCGCTGTTAAGCTCCGCTGCAGATAATTGGGCAAAGTGTGGAATTGATTCTGCATCCTCTGGAGTTTACTGTGAGGCAGTTGGATCTCATAGTATCAGAAGACTCATACTCAGCTTCATATGATGTATGAGGAGGGAGTACTTCTCCACTCAGGAACTGTGAAAACAGGACTGTGGGAAGATGTCCAGTCACTGTGGCCACTTCCCGCACGGATGGGGGACAGGGTTTGTTTTCTTTTGTATCTTCACCTCTGAGAGGCATGTTTTCTTTGATAATCTTACACTGTTAGAGTTGGGAGTCGGGCAACAGGGATTTAAAGGATGAATTAATGAAATGTAGGTTGACACATTTAGGTCAAGGATGATTTGTTCTATATCCAGAAGCTCAATTTTTCTCATTTCTGATAAAAGAGAACTCTCAATGGACATTTTTTTTAAAAAGCAAGTGGTGATGACTCTGGAAACAAAAGCAACAGTCTTCCTTTCCCCTCCAGAGATGATAGTAACATATATTTGAGTGCTCACTCTTTCTCTAAGAGACTGTTGTTATGGAGGGTTTCAAACATACAGAAATAGAACTGTCTCTTGAAGCTCTGTGGACCCACAACCCAGCTCTGACACCATTAGCTCCTGGCCACTCCATCACCATACTCTTAACCCCGCCTCAGTTACTTTGAAGCAAATTTTAGTTGTTATTGGATCTGTAAATGTTTCCGTCAGCTTCTCTGAAAGATGAGAACTCTTTTTAAAAAAGACATAAGCTTAATACCATGGTTGTATAATAAAACATAGTTCCTTAAGATCTGTAAATATCCATCCAGTGTTCAAACTTTCCATACTGCATTTTGTTGATGTATCTCTTAAAACTTAGTACGTACGTGTTCTCTCTTCTCCACCGCGCCCCCCCCCCCCCCCCCCCCCCCCGCGGTTTGCTTACTGTATTTTCTAAGTGTTTTACTTTCAGTTAATTTTTTTTTGTAATAACTCTGGTCATTTTTCCCATTAAAAAATTTTTTTCAATGTTTATTTTTGAGAGAAAAAGAATGCGAGTGGGGGAGGGGCAGAGAGAGAGGGAGACACAGAATTTGAAGCAGTGTCCGGGCTCTGAGCTGGCAGCACAGAGCCCAATGCGGGGCTTGTACCCACCAACCATGAGATCATGACCTGAGCTGAAGTTAGACACTCAGCTGACTGAGCCACCCAGGCGCCCCAATTTTCAGTTAATTTTAATAACTTAATGAGATACAGGTATCCTCATTTTATAGGTGAGAAAACTAAGGCTTTGGTAGGTAAGAAATTTCTCCAAGGTAACATGGTTTATGCTGGAGCCATGATTCGAACTAATTAAAGAAATAGATGCCCTTTAGAAGCTTCCCTCTCTGCTCTACTGTTGACATTTAAGGTATCTTTTTATGGACTTTTCCCCCTACATACGTACAGACAAATACATGGAATTTTTCCCTGTTTTGTTCTTATCGTCAGGTCTCAGCTCAACACATCTCTTCAGAGAAGTAATACCTGATGAGTCAACCTTTCCTTCCCCCTTCCTGTTACTCTCTACTTTGTCCTATTTTTCTCCTATTCCATCTTTCCTGGCAGTTACCACAATGTGCAGATAGTTGGGTTATCTTCGTCTTCCCAATTGAGCATGAGCTCCATCCGGGCAAAGGTTATGCCGATGCCTGTGAAAGCTTGAAAATACTTGTTGAGGGAATTCACTGAGTTCTGCCCTTCGTCTGAGTGCAGCATTTATGTTTACCTCTTTGTTTTTAGGACTTCTGGGCCTGCCGTAGACTTGCAGCAGAGTGGCTATTTCACCATTCCCCTCCTGAAAGCATTTGGATTCTCTCCAGTTTTTCCTCTGTGACATACTGCAGCTAGCATCTTGATCACATATATTCTTGCATACTTGTGCAAGTCTTTCTTTAGATTCCCTGGAGATTCCTAGAAGTGGAATGCTGGATTCTAAGAAGATGAGTGCAGGTTTTAGCTATGGGATGTAGAAGAGTCATGTAAAGATTGTGGAGGATTAGGTGAGGTGTAATGATAGCAAGAGAATGGTGTAACCTGTGTCAGTTCTCAGACCTAGCTGAATTGGAATAATGTAAGGGTCTTTAAAAAAAAAATCAGCTTTGATTTCCCTTTACCCCCATTCTGATAGGGCCCAGGAACCTGTATTTAAAAAAAACTTAGGTTTGGGAACAACAGCTTTTTTTTTTTTTTTTTTTTTTTAAGTTTATTATTTTGAGAGCGAGCAGAGAGCAAGCATGAGCAGGGGCAGAGTGAGGGAGAGAGAATCCCACGCAGGCTGTGTGCTCTGAGTGCAGAGCCTGATGCCGGGCTTGATTTCATGAACCGTGAGGTTATGGTCTGAGCCAAGATGAAGAGTTGGATGCTTAACCAACTGAGCCACCCAGGTGCCCAGGGACCAACAGCTTTAATATTTTTCTTGGTTATAGGTTTGTTACGTGTTCTGGCTCATTATGGAGGCAGTCCTTAGCACCTGTTTATTTATTTTTAATTTTTTAATGTTTGTTTATTTTTGAGAGAGAGCGAGACAGTGCGATGGTGAGGGACAGAGAGGAGGGAGACACAGAATCCGAAGCATGTTCCAGGCTCTGAGCTGTCAGCACAGAGCCCCACGCGGGGTTTGAACTCAAGAACCGTGAGATCATGACCTGAGCCAAAGTCAGACACTTAAACTGACTGAGCCACCCAGGCACTCCAGCACCTACTTATGTTTTGTAAAAATGCTACTGTTTGTAGAAATGTGGAGCACTGGTCTGTAGAGTTTATGACCTTTTTTTTTTTTTTTTTTTAAGATTTATTTATTTTTGAGACAGAGACAGAGCATGAATGGGAGAGGGTCAGAGAGAGAGGGAGACACAGAATCTAAAACAGGCTCCAGGCTCTGAACTGTCAGCACAGAGCCCGACGCGGGGCTCGAACCCATGGACCGCGAGATCATGACCTGAGCCGAAGTCAGACGCCCAACCGACTGAGCCACCCAGGCGCCCCGAGTTTATGACATTCTAAATGTGAGGCTTTTTTTAACCTTTGAAAAATACTATCTGAGACTATTTCCAAATTTACATACAATTCCTATAACATACAGAATTTTTTAAATTCATTTTTCTCCTGTGACATAGATAATTTTAAACAAAAATTTGGCACTGTGCATTTTTCTGCTTTATATTAAAGTTACAGTCTGTATCTTGTTTCCCCAACTTTTGAGTTAAGTTTTTTAGTTTTGTTTTCCCTGAGCCTAACCACAAACTTAGTAGTATTTGTTCCTGAAAATGCTTCAGGATCTAACACTGTTGATTACAGGTTACATATTGTTGTTTCAAAAAGTTGGTACCAACCCATGATTATCACAGTGTTGAAATATTTTTTGTTGTTGCCAGGCAGGCTAGGTAGACTTTTTAATACAAGCAGTCTTAAATAAATTAACCTCTCTGGTTTCATTATTATGGTGGAGTTCGCAGCAGTGATGAGAACATACATGTATTGAAGAAAATACTCTGAAATTGCTTTATTACATGCGTTCTAAAGGTCATTTACCAAACAATTGTTTTTATCCATGGGGAGCACCTTCTGTAAACTACAGGATACTTCGCGTTTTACTTTCAGTGACTGTGATTCTTACCCAGCGGGCATCTTCCTATCCCTTCCTATCCCTGGTGGAGAGAGGCATTTTACTGATTATTCTTCCCTCCTTCCTTCAGTAGTTCTTCCTTTTGATAATCACTGTGTCTGATTGTGGTGTTACTAAGTCTTTATGAGGAGGAATTTACACAATATACCCCATTTAAGAAAAGCTAAAATGTTAGGCTAGAGTGTTACAAAATTGAGAGCGGAATCAGATTTTAGAGGCTAGCTAGTCCATAACCTTTCCCTTTTGTCTCTTCATTCCTGGGGAGGTAGAAAAGAACATCTTTAAGAGGATGTACTAAAAATGCTGGTGATAAGCTGACCTTCTACCCCCACCACTGACTGGCTAATTATGGTAGCCCGCAGGATTGAGACCTGTTAAAACTGGGTCTGTGAGCCATCTTGGGCACATGGGCTGAAACTTGCTGACTCTAGTCTATAATCTTGAGGCCTTAACAACAAGAAAGAAATGCTCTATTAAATGTAGTTAGTGTTTTGAAGGATTATAGAAGTGTTAGGAGCTAAGACAGGATTTATATTAAGGAATGAGGTGCTCTGCATTTTAGAAGTAGCTGGACTGGATTGTATCTCTTTGTGATAAATTGGCCGATCATAGTATAGTATTCCACAAAATAGATTTTTGGTGCAGTGATGGATACACGATCTCTGGCTGATTCAGCATGTCATTCCTTGTGGTCTGTGTTTTAGGCAGTAAGAACTCCATTTACTTGGAAACAGGATTTGAATTACAGATTACTTTTTTTTTTTTTAAATAAACATGTATCTGGGGTGTGGAAACCTTTGAAAATCACGTTTTGAATTTTTCTGCAGTTTTTAGTAATGAGGCCACATGACTAAAAGAAATGAAAATGAGAAAATAATCTCAACATGGCTAGTATTTTAATTTTTTTTTTCCTGGTTATTCTTACCCACTAAGTGTTAAAATTACAACATATGTAATTGTGTGAAGAATTTTTTGAATAGGGAAATAGGTACATGGTTCAGAATGTGAAAGGCATCAAAGGGTCCTGTTCTAACAAGGTAGATGATTTAAAGTTTTTTTTTTTAATGTATTCTTTATTAGTAATATTTAAGCCATTTATTATTTACATGTATAATATATATGTAGATGTGTTCTGTGCCCAGCATTCTGTACCTGCTTTTTTGCTTAAGAAAATCTTGACAGTAGTTCCATTTGTAGTGCATAGAGCATTTTCCTTTTTAAAATCTTAAGGTTGTCTTTCTGTTTTATAACCTGTTTTTAACATTGTACAATAGTGTTTTTTCTTCTGTTTCTTTTATTACCCATGTCCTCCTTTTTTGTCTCCTTCAGTTGTTTGCCCAATTCAGAGTTCTTCTTCTGCCCTGCAGTTCATTTTCAGTTTTGCTTTCGGTCATTCTCCTTTTGAGCAGAACAGATCATCTCAGTGCAAAGCCCACGTGCTACCTTTTGCGTGGTGGGTTGGTGATTGTTTCCCCAGCTGATCTTAATTTTGGAGTTGCTGTTTCCCTTTCCTGCTTCTCTCTCCAGTTCTAGGCTGTTTTTTGTCCTGATTAATCAGGGTGCTGTTAAACACAAATGGCGAGCCTGCCTCCTTTTTAGTAGGTACACCTCCCTCCTGTTCCGCAGCTTGTGAAATTGGCCCCTGAGGAGAAGGCACTTTGATCTTTTGTTGCCCTTGCTCTGCAATTCTGTTTTTTCCAGGAAAGGATCATTGATGGAAACCCTTGAGGTATTCTTACCTTTTTCTTCTTTAAAAACTCCATGGTCTTTACCTCTTTCCTGTTTTTGGTATAGATTTTGTTGTATCTGTTGAATTGTCTTCTATGATTTAGGGTATAGTCCACTTTTCTCTGGCTTCATTATACGTGGGTTTTTTTTAATGAATTTTTAAGCTTTTATTCATTTTGCTTGATTTCAGGAAGGGAAATGAAGAGCTTTCACCACACTGTCTCCTTTCTGGGAGATAACTGTTGTGTCTGGGTTATGTCCAAAAATCTTTTGAATCAAGTGTGCTTAGACCCAAGAAATATTGGAGTCTCTTATATACTAATTAATGTATTGACAGAGTCCTTTGTGAATCTCAAGTCTTGTCGAATAATATACTTTGTAAGAATAATGCCAAAATTAATCTCGTGAACTCTTGCCAGATGGCACGTAAGGTAGATTCTTAAGGCATATTACAATTGTAAAATGGGGGTGTTGGCATCCCTTCCTGTGCCCAGTGTTGCATTTAGTTGGTAAGTGTTGGGTGACACTCAAAAGATCGAGGGTTTGTTGTAGGCATTTTAGTTTTTAATTTGCGCTTTGTAAATGAAAGTATAGTATAGAAGTTATTCAGAGTTCAGACCGTGGTGGGTCAGGTGTATTCTGTTTGCCCCTTTGTAAATGGATTAGCTGTCCACAGATCAGTAAGCAAAAAGTGGTTAATTTTTTGGAGTAGAATAGCATGTGTAAAGTATATTTTCCACTGGCGTTCTGGAGAGCTGGATTCTGCTGTTAGGTCTGTATATCCCTAAATAGATGTAGGCTCTTGAGCAGTTGACTCTTTGGATGAAGATATCCTCTTGCATAAATGAGATAATTCCATCAGGTATGGATTGAACATAAGTTTATGGTTTCTACTCTCATGTACGTTCTTAGTGCTGCTGGGCAGTCATCCTTTCCCATAGCTCCTTCCTCTGTTTTACTTTAGGTAAACTCTTTGAAATCTCCATTCTCTCTTATTTTTCTCATACCTGTTAGTCACAGATTCAGTCAAGCTAGGCATGTACTTCCTTGCTTCCATTTATCTTCTCTTGCCTTGGAGATTGATGTACCTTTCTTATCTGAGGCTTATGCTCTTAATTCTGTTTTCCTCCTGTAGGATATTGTTAGTAAACTATACGCCGTTTCCAGCCCTTTCAGTAATTTTTTTCCTTATGACATAAACATGTTCAAGACATTTTTTTAGAAATGAAGATCATACCATGTGGCCTTGGTCAAACCTGCCGCCCTTACTTGGTTGGCTGTCTCTTCTCTGTCCTCTTTATAGGCTAGCATTTAGTATTTACTGTCCATTTAACTTAGTCATACGTTCTCCTCCCCTCCATTTCTAGAAACAACTCTCACCAGTATCCAAATCCTGATGGACACTGTTCCGTCTTGTGTGTCTGTTCTTTCTGCCTATCTTATTCCACTTAGTGTCTGCAATACCACCTTCCTGATTTTTTCCCCATACTTTTTGTTTTTGTTTCATATTTTCAATGTTTATCCCCCATACTTTGATTCTCCTCATCTGAATTCTTCCTTTTCTGTTTTCCTTAGATTTCGGTGTTTCCTAAGGTTTCATTCTAGGCCTGTTGCATACTTTTCATTGAGGAAGTGAAGTCTCCTTGATTATCTTGGTTTCACCTTCTACACATTGATCATTTTTATCATCTACACATTACCCTTAACTACTTAATTCCAGATCTTTATTTCCATCCGTATGCTGGAACTCTTCACCTAAGTATCCTACATAATAACTCAAACTGGACATGTTTGACATTAGACTTTTTTTTTTTTTTGCCCCATTGGTTTCCTTGGGTAATGTTACTACCATTTCTTACGGTTTTCTGAAGTTAAAAGCAGAACTTAAAACTATAGAATGAACACGTAGTAAAGATTTTATTCAGCTCACTAATTAATGAAGGGGAACCTGTTAGGGAAAGCTGGTTTAAAAGCATCTGGGGAACTGGGTATTTAAAGGAAATTTGGTAAAGGATTTTAGAATAAGTTTACTGGCGTCCTACAGGGCAACAGGGTGCACTCTTTGGGGTTATCTTATCAGCTGTTGTAGAAGTTCCTGTGGTATTTCCAGTAGACACAGATCTGCAAGTCAACCGGTGAATTCATTGTCAGAACCCCTAAATAATAGTATATAGCAACGTTGATGCTAGTCTTCTCTAGAAAATTAATTCCTAAGTGAGCCTGCTAATGTTTCATTTGATACTGAAAGGATTTGCTTTCTTTACTTTTTAGATAACTTTTCAACCCTTGTTACCACAGCAAGAAACCTGAAAGGCATTTCAGATTAGTGTTTCTATTCATATGCATGCTGAAGTTGGATAACCACAGACCCATATTCTCTTTTTTGATTGCCTAGATTTTATCGTTTCAACCTTTGACTGCCATCTCTTCATCATTTCACCTTCCATCGTTATCAGACCCTCATTTATCTATCCTTAGATCTGTTTGGTAGCTGAATAGTTGATCTGCCTCCTTATCTGTAGGTCTTAAACTAGTAATTTTGAGTTTTTAGGCCCTTCATGATACAGATCAGATTTGTTTCCAGGTCCAAGTTCTTCCCAGATCCCGTGTTTGAGCGCTGACGACTTACTCAGTACTCCTCCATTGTGATTTCTTCATTCCTGTGTGCCATCCTTCTTGGCCCTCTTTAAGCTGAGCCTTCTCAATGGAGTAAGGGCAAAATTAAGTCACCTTTTCTTCTCTGTTTACAATATTACCTTTGATATTGCCTCTTGTATCATTTAGTATAATTTCTGATAATTCATTTAAGGATTGGGCAGTTAACAATGATTTTTTCAAAGAACTGTGAAAGGATTAGAATCTTCTGGATATCTTCCAAGCTTGGAAAGGTCATGGTTCTCTAATGTTTTGACTCTTTAAAAAAGGTAAATGTATAATTATTTTTATTTGTTCAGCCATATAACATAGTCACAAAGAGCACGGACTTGAGGTCAAATCTGTGTTTGGTGCTGACCCAGTTTCTTGTTAGCTTTGTGGTGGTAGGGTTATTTTAACTTCGCGTGTGCCACAGTTTCTTTGAAGGAAGTGAATTTCCAGTACCTATTTTTGGTAAGGTTGTTGTGAAAATTAAATGAAAAAGCATTTAGCCTTGTGTATGGTAAGCACGGAATAAACATTACCCATAATTGTTTTTATTTTAGTTTTCCCTTTAAAACCTGTGTTTTCCACTAAATATCATTTTCTAGTGTTAAAATGTATAATTTGAAATTACTTTGTGTGTAGTACAGCATTCAGTATTCCATCATCACATTGGATTGGGTTTGATGCCCCTACATTGAATCAAACACTTAGCTGACCCAGTTCTCAAGTCACTTGGCCCTTTTCCCTGTACTCGGTGGCTCTTCTTCCTCATTTCTGCTCCTTGTGAGCGGGGATTGTTTTGTCTCTCTCGTACCTCTCAACCCCTTGCTCTTCGGGAAGCCGAAAGGTGATTCATTAAAGATAGTGTTGTTTGAAGTCCTTGACATTCTTCTGCAAAAATGGCTTTTTGTTTCCGTAAACAAGGGTGACTTCTATTCCATTTTATTGTGGAGTTTAATACTGCCACTGGGCTGTTGAACTTCGCATACCTGCTCCTAAGTGTGGACTTTTTGTTTTGATCTAGTCTATGCAGTTGTTCACATCTGCGGTTCTGGATGCCGTTACCTGCAGTCTGAAAGTCCATATGCCTTTACTCCGTACGCACAGGGGCTACTTAATCTTGTAACACTTCCCTTTCCTTATTTGGAAAGTAGGATAATAAAATGGTTTATAAGGCTCATTGGCACATTTAAATTTTGCTTAATAGAATAAACAGAGGAGTAAAGTGTCACGCAGTTGTGTTCATCACTGGTGTTATTAAACTCTAGTTTCAGAATCTGAAGCCAAACCAAGTGCCCTTTGCAGGCCCACGTCTAAATAGAGTGCCTAAGAAATGGGGTGCGGGGGAGACAGCAGATAAATAGATTCACTTTCAGTGTCAGTTCTGGATGCGGAAAACTTTTCTGCAGACATTGTGTGTGGGACATAGATTGTAGCTTTTTAAAATGTTACCATCTTTACTGTGAAATAATGCAGCTTTTTTTAGTTTCGGTGTCGCCTCTTAAATAGGTAATAGGTAGTGATGACACTTATGAATTAGCTAGCTCCCTGTTCTGGGTTACTAAGTTGGAGATTGGTTTTCCAGTCTGTCAGATGTCCTTCGTGTGATAAAAATTCTGCATAAGTACTAACGAACCTCTGTGGTATTCCTTTTCGTATTTTCCTTTCATACTTGGCCATGATTAGGAAGAACTACTACATCCTGAAGTTAATTTTTGTAATCCATTTCTCTTGGTGTTCTGAGCTTTACACTAAGTGAGTGGTTGGTTTATTTCATTTTATTTTCTCTGTTAAAGTTTATTTATTTTGAAAGAGGAGAGAGAGAGCGGGGGAGGGGCAGAGAGAGGGAGAGAATCCCAAGCAAGCTCAGTGCTGTCACCACAGAGCCAGGTGTGGGGCTCGATCTCATGAACTGTGAGATCATGACCTGAGCTGCAATTCAAGAGATGCTTAACCAACTGTGCCACCCAGGTGCTCCTGAATCTTTTTTTTTTTTTTTAATCTCCCTCCCTCCCCCCCCCCCCCAGTCTTAATCTCTTTTCTGTGATTTTGAATTAGCAGAATTAGAGGGAAATCAGTTTCCAGAATGACTACAGTTGAAATTTCCTTGAAAGAATATCCTTCTTTTAAAATTTTAAGAGTGCATTTTAAAGTATAGATTAATATGCCATTCTGGATTTCCTGAAAGAGTTCTATTTGCCTGAAGAGCTAAGTACTTTTCACATAAAATTCAAATGCTGTTTAACCTGAACAATGAGTAAGTTTGTTGGCCACTTAGCTGGGAACAAAGTCATCGTGAGTTTTATAGTCGTGAACATACCCATTAGTGTTTTTATGCTTTTCCCGTTGAGGTCAGAGTCCTATATGCCATCTATTTTATTTGAATATTTTGGGATTTAATATCAGAGGTTTTATGTGATTATTTTCACAGAAATGAAGTTAGTATGTTAGAAGAGTAGGGGATGTTTCAGGACCTGATAGGGTTATTAACAGGTTGGACTTAAAACTTATAGTTTCAGCTTTAAGATGGAATCTTTTGAGTTCATACTCATTTCAGGTTCTTAAAACACAAATTATAGCTATGATATAGTTTCTATATTGGTGTAACTCACACATGTGTGTTTTAAAATTTAGTTAATAAAATGCAGTAGGCATAAGAGTATAACAAGAAGGAAAAAAATCACTGTATGGTGAAAATATTTGGGCTCTTACCTGGAGCCAGAGGAGTTCAGTTTGGTTGAAGCTGAGGTAGTGGTGATCTCCGGAAGGGATAGATCTCAGTGTCAGATTCAGAGGACTAGATCCTCAACAGATGGCTTGAACTTTTTTGGATTGGTAAAGGGTTAAGTTGGTCGCCCTGGATGGTCCCTTCCAGCTTTGGATTTATTGGTAATCTGGCAGAGGGGGAGGTCCTGTATATATTTTATGTTAATCATAGATTTACTTTTTGGGGTTTCGTACTCCAGAGTTGAACAGAGCCTGGCAGCTTTCCTTAAAAAACAGTTAGCACTTGGGTAAATAACTGTCTTCTTATTTGCCACCACCCTTTCTGTCTTTAGCAAGAGTTATCTGTGAACAGGCCGTGTGGGCTGGTGATGGTAACGGTCACCGGTACTGGTGGGCAAACTCAGAAGAAGTCGGGAGTGTTGTTAAGGTGCCTTCGGTAACTGCGGGTCCGAATGACCAGTGTCGCTTCGATCCCTTTGAATGACTTAACATCCCGTGACCTACAGTGTGCATTTCAGGCTAGTGAGACCTACCAGTCTTGGTCGCTAACAGTCTTCTTTGCTTTTCAAAGTGAAGGCAGCAGTAGCTTGCTCTTCTCTTGTTTCCATGCTGTTGAGGGTCCAAGTGAAATGGCACTGTGATGTTTGAATTAGTAAAGCTTCTTGGGCGAATCCTGAGATAGAATGGCTTTTGCTTAATTCCTGAATAGGGTGCGGTTGTTCGCGGGTGCGGTACTGCCAGGAGAGGTCTTTCAAAATGTTTCCGGTCCTTGTCCCCACAGAATCAGAATCTCTGAGGGCAGAAGCCGGGCATTCATATTTTGACAAAACTTCTCAGGTTATTGTGGAATTAATCCTTACTTAAAAGCACTATTGATTGTGTTTATAGCAAAATTCACTTTGAAACTCTATCTCTAGAAATGTAAGACTCACCTTGATAGTGGTTTTTATGAAGTTTCCCCCAATGCATTATTTGGCCACAAGGGTCGTATTTATTTGCGATAAGCATCTATAGTAATAAGAGTAATAGTTAATATGTACTGAGCCCTCGGAATAGCGTAGGCACCGTGGTAAGTGGTTTGCGTGGATTTGTCACTTAGTCCTCCCAACCGCTCTGTGAGGTAAGTTCTTTATCCCCGTTTGGTAGACTGAAGCAGAGAAGTGTATGTACAAGGCCACACAACTTGGTGCTCGTAGAGTCAGGACTCAAACTCAGCCAGAGGCAGTTTGACTCGAGAGCCGAGAGCCGTGCATTTCTAACTGTTCTGCTAGAGTGACCTACCTCATGGCTTATTGTGGTTTATTGTTATTATGGTTTATTATGGTAGATAACAACAGTGACTCTTTTCATCTCAGACCTCAGACCCCAGGTCCTCTTTCTGAAAGGCAAGCAGTATTAAGTTTGCAATGTGTAGACAATAGATAAGGATACATATGCAGTCTTTTAAATCTGCATACACACAGCCAGGAGTTTTATAGTGTTTACCCTCTAATATATCTTGGGGGAGATCTTTCCACATTGATACATGTAAATTCAGTCTTTCTCTCTCAGTGGTTTGTACTGTTCCCTGTTTTTTATTTCCAAAATTGACAGTTAGTACATGAGTAATTTGAACTTTCTGACCAGAGTTTATTTAGTATATTGATGGTGATGTGGGCATATGTGACAGAAACCATCTTTTTCTGCTGCTGAATTGGGTCAATATGTAACTCCAAAGAGAACCCACTTCTTGTTCTAGAGCATGGAAGCTCTTAAAACAAAATCCAGTAATAGATTTAGTCGTGAGTAATTTGCATTGTCTTTGGCACTGTGTCCTGTGATGTCACATGCGTTCTTTTCCCTCCCCAGTAAACAGAATGAAAGAACCCTAGTTGGAGTTTGACTGGAGGCTTAAGAAAAATTGTGAAGATTTGATTTACACAAATTGTGGTTCTTTCTATGATGGTGATAAGGGCCTGTCTATCAGTTAACTTGATTTTCTTTGGGTATCAGCATTTTTTCTACATAATAAATTTCTAATAGAAAGTTCACATTGATTAAGAACTGTGTTTCGAGTTAAATTGTTATATTTGTGAATTATGTTCTCAATATCGTATTGCTAACGACTCTGTGGGATAGGTGATACACTGATTTCACAGAAGAGGTAAAAAGAAATCGAGAGATTAAGTGTCTTGTCCAAGGTCACAGCCAGCACAGCTAATGTTGAAATCCAGGATATCTGGGACCATTTCTTAGTTCACTGGACTTCAGCCCCTTTCTCCTCATTTCTCCATAGTGTTACAGTTTCCTTTGCATTTATGATGTCATTTGTTATTCACAGCAATACTGTGAAGTAGGCATGACATGTTGTTTATTCTGTGGCTGAGGAGTTGGAGGCTGGAGGCTCTGATTTGTACAAAGGCGGACAGACCCCTTTAATACCTGTTCTGTCACAGGACTTGAGCCAGAGTGTTCTGATGCTGGGTGTAGTGCCCTTTCCTACACACTATAAGAAATGGAGAAGCAAAGACAAATTTCTGCTTGTGCCCTGTTTTCTTTGAATTGAGAATTTCCTGGGTGTTCCATGAGAAATCTATGTTAATTTTATGTGCTGGGCTCTGGACCACATGCCTTGAATTTGGTATATTCCTGACATCTTATATGACATTACTCAGATTTCAGATAAGACAATGTAGCATCAGTTTGGCCGTATAAATTGCTGACCTGAAATTTCCCCTTCATCTTTGTTGCCCCTTATCTGGCTGGTTTCTGTGGTGTACCACATATAGCTGATAATTTTTTCTCATTTTTCTTTTCCTTTCAGTGAATGGTAGTGTCTAGAAAGGGTATGTCCCTTCAAGAGAGAGGTGCCAATGTCCAACCGGCCTAATAACAATCCAGGGGGGTCACTGCGACGTTCACAGAGGAACACTGCCGGGGCCCAACCACAAGACGACTCGATAGGAGGAAGGTATGTATTGGATGGTAATTTGAAAAGTAAGTGGTGAAAAGAAAATGCTTTTTAAAAACCTCATTTTGAGGACAGAAAATTAAATGGTTCACTGCAAATGGGCAATTTTTTCCTAATTTTTTGAGCCAAGTAACACAAACAAAACTGGAATTCAAAGCAGTTCTTTCATCATTTTCCAAATGCGCTAGGCTCAAAAAATAGTTGTCAGTCACTGACATTATCAGAAATCTGATTCAAGGGTCGTTAGCATATGGCATGTCCTGTTGTGCTTGCCCTTTCTCCTCACTCTCTTAAACATGCTACAGCGTGTCTTTCGATCGTTTGTGGTGCCTTTTCTTTATGCAGGTCTTTATTTACTTTATTGAAAGGAAGCTTCGTTTGTTTTAAGACCTTGAGTTCTGATAAGTAGCTTTTGAATCTTTTCCCCATCTTATTTTTCACCAGCGTGTGGGTACCGACAGGCTGGTGAGGCAGTCTGACTTTGTGGGCCTCTCCATTCTCGTTTTCTCAGTGGTATGGTGTTTCGCAGGTTTTTCAGTTAGAGTACTTGCCTAGGGGGGTAGTGTGAAGAATCAGATGCATTCTGTGGGATGGAAAATTCCTTGTCTGATTTAGCCAGGGACTGTCATTGTATGTATAAAATACTCAGAACCTCACTTGCAAAGCCTTCCTCTCCAATCCATGTTTAGCTTGCAATAAATCATGGCAAGGTTCTGATACGATTATCTGGCACAACATTTGGAGACACTACCATGTGTATATTGTCTAGCAAATTATAAAAAACTTTTTAAAAATGTTTTATTTATTTATTTATTTTGAACGAGAGAGAGCGTGAGCAGCGGAGGGGCAGAGAGAGACAGAGGGAGACACAGAATCCGAAGTAGGTCCAGGTTCCGAGCTGTCAGCACAGAGCCCGACATGGGGCTCGAACCCACGCACCGTGAGATCATGACCTGAGCCGAGGTCAGACGCTTAACCGACTGAGCCACCCAGTGCCCCTATAAGGAAAGTTTTTAAATGTCACGTGTAAGGAATATATTGAAACGGATCCTGCTGACATCAGGCTCTTTTAGTAGGTGAGCGTATGGACTTTGGACAAGGACAGCATTGTGTGAAATTACTGCCTCTGCCATTAAATAGCTGCGTGTCCTTTGTTGTATCTTTTAGGACACCTCGGAGTTTTCAGTCCACGCAGTGGGGAGATCTGTTTCATAGGGCTGTTGGTTAACATCAGCAATCTGTAGTATGTTACATTGCTAGCACCACGCTTAGTGTGCAGAGTTCTGTTCTGAAATTGTTTTTTGCTTTATTTTACAATCAGATTATTCGTTGGAGTAGCCACACTTTATTTTCTGTTGATTAAAAAATATCCTTCCCCCATTGTAAAGCATAGCATGTTAATTTTAGTGAATTTAGAGAATAAGAAGAGTATAAAGGAAAAAACCATAATTCCACAATCCACTTCTGACTTACACTGTTAACACTGGCATGTTTTTCCTTCGTCTTCTTTATTGCTATATATATATATATGCTATATGTATATATATTATATATACATATAGCATATATAATATATATATATATATATGTGCTTATATGTGCTTGTGTTTACACGTAAATAATCTGTACCAATTTGGGGGTGCCTGGCTAGCTCAGTCGGGACAGCACATGACTCTTGATCTTGGGGTCGTGAGTTCGAGCCCCATGTAGAGATTTTTTTGAAAAGCAGAAAAAAAAATCAGTAACTTTTACCTTTTGAACAACTGGAGTTTTACATAGTAATACTCAGGTTCTATTTGGACTCTTGCACGTGAGTGACAGTTTGGTCTCTCACATAGTACACTGGTTCTAAAATCCACAGCGATGTTTTCAGCGCCTTTATCTTTTTCTACCCATTGGTGTTAACTATTTTATTGTATTAATGTATTTTAAAAATATGGGCAAGAAATAGAAATGGAAATGGTTAATATTAGTTATTAAGATGTATTGGTTTAAAGAACTAAGATAAAGTTGTAATCAAGATAGAACTCTTATTTATTTGTAGAATGGCACATTTTTGCTATAGTTTATTTGCTTTAAGTCTGTCAATGATTAGTTCAGTTGGTGCAGCCACTGTGGAAAACAGTATGTAAGTTCTTCAGAAAATTAAAAATAGAATTACCATGCAGTCTAGTAATTCCCTTGCTGGGTATTTACCCCAAGAAAACAAAAAACACTAATTCCAAACATGCATCCCTGTGTTCATTGCAGCATTATTTATAATAGCCAAAATACGGAAGCAACCTAAGCACCCATCATTAGAATGATGGATTCAGAAGATGTGGTGTATATATGTACAATGGAATATTACTCAGCTCTAAAAGAGAATGAGATCTTGACATTTGCAGCAACATGGATGGACCTAGAGGGAATCATGCTAAGTGAATTAAGTCAGTCAGAGAAAGACACTACCATGTGCTTTCATTTATATGTATAATCTAAAAAAAACAACAAACAAACGAAAAACAGAAACAGACTCATACAGAGAACAAATTGGTAGTTGCCAGAGGGGAGAGGAGTGAGCGGCAGGATGGGGGAAATAGGTGAAGGGGATTAAAGGTACAAACTTTCAGTATTAAAATAAGTCACAGATGTGAAAAGGACAGCATCGAGAAAACATGATCAGTAATATTGTAATATATGGTGACAGATGGGGACCACACCTAACTATGGTGAGCACCGAGTCATGTGTAGACCTGTCAAATGACTGTTGCACACCTGAAATTAATATGATTTGTCCGCCATAGTTTAGAATAACGATTTGAAAAAAAAATTGTAACTCAGTTGTGAAGGATAAGTGTAGAATTTAAAAATGTGCTTGGAAAAAAAAATGTGTTTGGAATGGCAGAAAACATGCTGAAGAAAATAAAGCAGAGTATACTTAGGGTTTTTATACTTTAATCCCTTCTCTCTTTCCATAATGTAGCCCATTTCGGTTTTTACAATTTCAACTTTCACATATCCTCAAAAAACATTTCCCCAGAAAATTAGCACACAAAGGAGGGCCAGTTCCCACCCACCCCCCCTTTTAGAAACCCAGAATCATTTGTGTCATTTTCTGTGTCCTTAAAATTGTTTTAAAAACATGACTTTTAAAGTCTTGATGTTCCATTGTGTGGCTGTACCATAATTTAGTAATAACTCTGAATAGATACATTTTTCCTCTTTTTATGTGGATAAGTGTAATTAATGACTATGACGTGTAAATTTAGACTATTAGCCAAAAAAGTCTGAACCAGTTTGACTAAGAATGCAAATTTGTTCATTTGAATTTTATTTTCCCCTCTCAGACAGCTTGATTCTTTGCTCATGATAGAATCTTGAACCTGGAAAGGACCTTTTCATCGAAGCCCAGAATGACATTGGAAGCCCTCGTAGACTGTGCTGTACTAGAAGTGAACTAACCTCTAAGAAACCTCTCTTTCGATTTGGGGGAGACAGAGAAGATTGGGATAAATTGGGAGGGAGCAGTTACCACTGTATTTTCGTTCTCTTTAGCTGACTCCTGTTGACCAGCTTTCCTAAGTCAAATGCTGCTATTAGGCTTTTGACTCAAAAATAGACGTGGTCTTGAAAATGTATTCGTAGCGGTACAGCGTTTCAGCTGATGGGCACGAGTAGCAACCACTACAATCGTGCCCCGGTGGAGTGCTCCCAAATGTTTTTATGCGCCTTCTTTTAGTAGAGACTCAGAGGAGCTCTGCTAATAAGTAGGTAACCCCCATTCTCTGAATGTGGTAGTTTGCTCAGCATTCTACAACTAGTATGTAGAGTCAGGAC
This sequence comes from Panthera pardus, assembly GCF_024362965.1. NCBI lineage: Eukaryota > Metazoa > Chordata > Mammalia > Carnivora > Felidae > Panthera > Panthera pardus. The sequence goes on from NW_026526655.1 coordinate 9,474,484, forward strand.
CTGATTTCCAACCACTTGACTCTAAGTCAGTGATTATTTTCGTCACGCCAAACTGTTTTTACTGCACAAACCGCTCAGTTCCTATGATGAAGGACTTGGAAGAGGGTATGAAGAATGTATAATGGAAAAACCTCCACTCATTCAGTTGAGGACTTCAGTAGCAGTATTTCCCTCCTAGAATTTTTAAATGCATTCATTTTTGTATTCACTGTTTTCTTTCAGACTTGCATTAGGCTCTTCTTTGCATAGTGTCCCTCCTGTGACCGGTCCTGCCCATCCCCCAAATCAAGGTCATTTACGTTTTCCTTTCTTTTTAGGAGACTAGTTTTCATTCATTCTTGAGCTAAAAGGAATTTGGATCTTTGGGATGTATTTCATATCTCCTGGTTATTTTCTCTGCTCTGTTTCTCCTGTCCTCCTCTGTCCATATATTAACTAGACTTCCTCCTCTATTATTTCCCTTTCCATTTCTTGTGTAGTTTTTTGGTTTATAGGTGATCTGTTCTTTTCTGTACTCTATCGGATTTTTTAATGGAGTGAGGAAATGGTTGAATCCAGTCCTCTCCACCTGCCCAGCCCCATTAAAAAAAATTTGTCTTCAAAGTTTTAGTTATTCATTACAGAGTAAAACCTCGATTATGAGATCTATAGGTTATAACTTTTTCTTAGCATTGTCAGAGCAGGGATTTTTTTTTTTAGCCAGTGTTAATTATACAGAAAGGAAATAGATTTGTGTTTCGCTTAAAAATCTATTTCAGTGGGATGGATACAGAAAAGCACAAAAATAAATATCCGGAGATAGGTCTGTGTTAACATTTTGGTTTTTATTTGCCTTTAAAATACAGCTTAGCATGTAGCTGATTACATTATAAATATGGTTTTGGATCCTGCTTTGTTCAAAACTCAGCATCTTAACAAACATTTTCTCACATCATTACAATTTTTTTGGTAATTGTTACAAATGGCCACATGATTTACTGAACCACTATACAATGTTTTCCAGATTTATTTTTTAGTTTTTGGATAGTTAAATGGTTGTAATGGGCAAAATTTCTGCGTAGGCTTAAATGTTTGTATTTCCGGTGTCTCTCTCTCTCTTTTTTTTTTTTTTTTTTTTTTTTAAAGAGAACAGGAGCGGGAGAGGGAGGGAGAAAGAGACTCCTAAGCAGGCTGCATACTCAGTATAGGCTCCATCCCACGACCCTGAGATCGTGACCTGGGCTGAAATCAAGAGTTGGATACATAACTGACTGAGCCACCCAGGCGACCCTCAGGTGTCTCCACTTGGTCAAAGGGAGTTTTTTTTTTTTTTTTTTTTTTTACAGTCAATTTGTTTCACATAAGTTTTTTTTTTTAACCCATTTACGTATCACCATCAGGAAAAAGAGTGCTTTTTCTCATCATTCTATTCATGTTATTTTCACTGTGCATTTTTCTGTTAATTTAATAATGAAAAAATCACATTAATTTTCTTGGTGTTTTTATACTAACAAGGTTAAACATTGGACAGATGTTCAGGTTTGAGGAATGAGATCTGAATGAAAATATTTTTTTGTTTGAGAATATTTTTTGGTATAAGCATACCAATAAGTTTGTTAATCCCCCTTTGTACCACTGTACAGGAGAACTGACCTTTAAAGCATTCAGCTGACATGAGCCCCTCTTGTCACAGTAACCCTCTTTTGTTGAATGATCTCCCTCAGTTCTTCACCCATGTGTTTTGAATGGTACTTATTCTGTTTTTGTTGTTTTTTTTTTTAAGTTTTATTTATTTTGAGAGAAACAGGGTGAGCCGGGGAGGGGTGGAGAGAGAGGGAGAGACCGAGAATCCCAAGCAGACCCTCCACTGTCAGCTCAGAGTCTGACGTGGGGCTCGAACTCCCGAAACCATGAGGTCATGACCTGAGCTTGAACCAAGTTAGACGCTTAACCAACTGAGCCACCCAGGCGCCCCTAGTTATTCTTTTCCAACATGATCTTCACTCAGCTCTTGACTGTCCATCGCCAGCGCCGGCCAGCCTTTTGCCAAAGCTGGGAGACTCTGCAACTCTCCCATCTTTCTGAGTTCATTGATGGGGCTGGGGCGGTCACATGATTCAGACTGGACGCTTTCTCTTTCCTGGTAGCAAAGAGAAGATGCGAATCTGAAGGTAGCCAACGGCACATCTCCTGCGTTAGGGGAGAAGATGAACAGAGAAAAACAAATATATTAGTATGTGTGTATTAAAGTTCTGTGAAGTTTCAGTCTTTTAGGTCTTGAGAGCTGTGTAGACTCTAGCCTTCTCTAGGTTTGATTGATTAGCAATTGTGTTCAATCTGGAGGTGTGTGTGCATTATTTCAATCAAGCCTCTTTTGGCTTTAAGGAGTCCTGTCCTGCCTTAATGTACTTGTAAGCCCAACTCAGTGTAAGATCGTTCTCATTCGTTTGTAGAACACCATGCTAGTAAGCCCCATGCTGGCTGGTAGTTATCAAACTGAGAGTAGAATAGCCTTTGTTATAAGCTGTTCCAACTCAGTGGGGGAAATGGGTGTGCAGGTGATTATTAGAGTCAGGTGAGAAACATTTCTAGGGATGACCTCATTGATTTGGCCTCTGAAGGCTGAATTGAAGAAGCAGTTGCAAAGCAGGTGTTACATGTCAGCTATATTTGTCTCTCTCTACTTGACACGTGGTGTCATTAGTTACAGGGCGTGGATTGTATTTGTAATTTTTTATGTCACTTGTTACTTTGCTCTTAAGTGGTAGGTGTTCAACAAATACTGGTATGGGCTCCAAATAAGAAGGTTTACTTTCTTGGCATTTCTAGGCCCAGAGATAGGACTGCCTTTTATGGGAAAGGTCATGCGAAGGTGATTGACTGCAGTGAAGGAAGAACTGAAATAGGGCACGGTCGAAATGGGCTGTGTAACAGGGTGGCTGGAGCACCCTGCCGCGGGAGCACACAGCTCAGTAATCCGTAGAGGTGACAATCGAGCCGCCAGCGGACGTGCCATCTTGGGTCAGCTGCAGGCCCTGCTCGCAGGGTCTGGGCACTTGGTACTCGGGTAGCATTGCTCTGACAAGAGAGCACGCTGAATTGCCCTCCGGCTCTCCAAGGCTTCCCCCAGAAGGGTTTCATTTCCACTCACGTTCCCTTGACAGAGCAAGTTATGCGGCTGCACATGACTTCCGAGTAGTTTGGCAAGTGCCCCCCCACCGTGTGTCCCGCTCAGAGGAGAAATGGGGTATTTGTAAACGGCACATTATAGCTGTCAGAGGCCCTTGAAACATTTTTCATTCTTCCTCCCATGTCTACAACAGACCCTTCGTTCCCCTGTATTCTACTTGGTGCAACATAGCCATGCGTCTGGTATGTTTTCTTCATTCTCCTACTCAACCAGTATGGATACCATTTTCCTATTCTTTTTTTTGCACGTACCTTTTGTCTTTTTTTTATCCTGACCTTCGCTGAGGCAGATGGAAGTTCAAGCTTTATCTTCTTTGGGAGGAGGAGAACATTAAAGAGAGACGGAGTTAATGTGGTGTGAAAATGACCTCATTGTTTCTTAGGACCAAATTGAAACCGCTTTTATAAACATGTATACTAGAGTTAGCCAGGTAACTTGCTAACTTGCTTCTTTTAATAATGGTGAATCTTACTGCTGTAATTAGATACTCTTGAGTTTTAGCCACAGAACCATATTTGCATATACCTTTTCACTTCTAGTGATGCTTTGGTAATGCTGAGAAGGCCTGTCTGTCCCATCATGCCTTTGGACAACCTTTGGAGGCAAGGTTTACAGGATTGTGGTGGTGTGTTTTGTTTTGTTTAAGTTTATTTGTTTATTTTGAGAAACACAGAGAAAGAGCACAAGTGGGGTAGGGGCGGGGGGGGGGCAGGGGGACAGGATCCGAAGTGGGCTCTGTGACTGACAGCAGAAAGCCCAACGCGGGACTCGAACTTATGAACCATGAGTTCATGACCTGAGCCAAAATCAGATGCTTAACTGAGCCACCCAGGCACCCTTACAAGGTTGTGTTAAACAGTGGCATGGTTGCCTTGGTCTGAGGAGGAACAGAAGCTACTTTATTGTAGTTGGAAGTTAGGCACAGTGGAGTGTGTGTGTCTGTGTGTGTGTGTGTGTGTGTGTGTGTGTGTTTGAGAGAGAGGGAGACCGAGCGTGAGAAGGGCAGGGGCAGAGACAGAGGGAGACACAGAATCTGAAGTAGGCTCCAGGCTCTGAGCTGTCAGCACAGAGCCCCATGTGGGGTTAAACTTAAGAATCGTGAGATCATGACCTGAGCCAAAGTTGGACGCTTAACCAATTGAGCCACCCAGGTTCCCCCAACACGTTGGATTCTTAATAGTTACCCGTGTTAAGTTCTTTCTTGGACCAGCAGAGTAATATCTCATGTGTTTTGCTAACTTTCTTTGCAGTATAGGTATCTTGCTTTATTCACCAACTGTGAGATTTTGTTTAAAAGTCACATCATAAAAAAAAGGTCGTATCATAAGCATATTGGGAACCTGTAAGATGTCAGCTGCTGTAGATGATTTCTTATCCTTACTGAGGCTTTGCTCTGATGCTTCTGTCCCTCAATATGAGGGAATCTGATGTTCACACCAGTTTTCACACATGTTTTCTCCATATCGGAATGCATTCCTAGAAGAGTGTTAGTGTGAATGAAAAAATGAATATATACAAAAGCTTCTTCAATAGTTGAACAGCAAGTTTAGCATCACCTATGGAAGGCAGTTTTTTGGTAATAGGGAAAGCAAAAGAAAGCAGGAGGTCTCCTTTTTTGACATCTTTTCTTCCATTTTTCTCACATATCATCTGTAAAACCTTAAGCCATTTAATCTGACATGTATACAATTAGGGACAGAGGTACCAGCTCTGAAGCTGAAGGAAAAAACTTCATAGCTATGGATATAGGCCTTTTACTTTTCCCCCTGAGTCCCTAGGAACAGCTGCCAGGTTTCAGATTGAGAGAGTCAGAATGCCTGGGCTCATTTGTACCTTTCCTTGCCTAGGGACTGGGTGATTTTGTGCAAGCCTCATTTCCTACATCTTTAAAATGGAAATAGACCTGCCTTGAGTGTCATCTGAGAATTAAGTTGGATAAAAAAATTAATGTTTATCACATAGTCATACCTTTAAATGTATGTGTTCTGGGTGGTCTTAATAAGTTTTACTCAGTTATAAAAGCCAGTCTAGCTATGAGATACTCAATACTGCATCACTTATCTATCACTGATGACTAATTTACTTTGGATTATCTTCGTTTTTATACTCCTTACCCAACTACTTTGTAAAATGGTGGTGGTGGGGGGGAACGGTGCAAGTGTAATGAGCTGTATGTTCCCTTTTGTGGGCTGTCTTTTTCCACAGTTTTAATTACATGCAGTCCTTCTGCCTTGTTCTTGTTACACAGTAAGTAAGTACTTCTGTTTACTCACCTGTCCTTAGTATACCCTGGGTAGTTGAACATACAGAAATTTTGCTTTTGCCTCACTGTTTCCAACTCTGTCAGTCTCCTAGTGCCAGCCTTACTAAGGACAAAATCTAGATCCTTTGACAAGGCATTTAAACCCTGGCCTGTCCTTTCAACCTTGTTTCCTAATGTAGCTCTGTGCTCCGGGAAATTCATATCATTTGCCAGGTGCCATGTGGGTTTCGTGTTTTCCTGCCTCTGCCTTTCCCTATACTCTGCGCTTGACTCGAACATTCTTTCTCTTCAGCTTTTCATTCTTCGGGGTGTGGTTTAAATGCCATGTAGTCTATAAAGCCTATATTCTCCTAGAAGTAATTTTTCCCTTTGTTGAGAACTTAATAGCATCTGGTAGATCACTTTGTTTTATGAGGCACTGACCTCTTTGAGGACAGGAACTAGACTGTGTGTTATCCATATTTATATGCCTTGTCATGACTTGCATATATTTGAGTTGGCAAACCTGACAATCTGTTGAAATGAGTAGTTTGTTCCAGTAGTTCTCAACTCCGTCCTGTCCCATCTAGTGCTCCCTCCCACTCTGTAATGTGTATCACATAACGTAAACCTCTTTATTATGATTCCCCTTTTGTTTATCAGTTGTTTTCCTTCTACTTGTTTATTTTTACGTTACGTTTTATATATTTAGAAACATTTTATGTTGCTAAACTGTTTAGACGGATATTTTGTGTTTCTTAATTCATTTCAAGATAATAAATAAGATCTCCGTAGGTAAATGCTTGGGTGCCTTGACACAAGATGGCACTGTTTCCAGACGCTCGCATCTGCGTCTGAGTTTATTGAATGTGACGGCTACAGGAACATGCTTAAATGCCACAAGCAGCATTTTCTTTGTAGACTTCTTCAGAATGATACGTGACCCATGGCAGAGCTGCCAAAAGGTAATCTGTTGATTCCCATGGATGACTGGAGAAACGGTATATAAAAACCATGCAAAACGAATAGAAGCCGAGAAGTTATGAGCATCTGTTTCACCTATATCCTGGCCAGATTTCAAGTTTTCTCCTAAGGGTTTCATATATTACCAAGGCTACTTGCGGTCTGGGTCATGGGACAGCCTTTCATGGGGTCCTGCTGTTCTGTATACTTGCGTGGCTGGCATCTTTTACCTCTAGGTCCACACTCGCTAAATGGCAGTAACACCCTGTTCCCTAACATGTTTTCAAAATGTTCCCTAGAGGGGAGAGCCAGTGATGTTTAAAACATTGTTTTATGAGATAAATAAGGAGTTCTTTACCGTAAATTACAGAATCCATTAGGCTGGCATTTTTGCCATAACTAAACATGGGAACACTGGTCAGACTAATCAGCTTCCATTTTGTGATCAGAATAGAAAAACAGTGCATTTTGCTGAGAACATTAGTGAGCTTTTTGTTTAAAATGCTTTAACTGAACTTTCCAGCCTGATGATTGCAAATCAGTGACTTATTTAAAACGTGCATTTAATTTATGAACATTATAAACAAAGCATTTAATTTTCAGAAGACAAAATTATGATGTTAATTGTGTATATAAAATCTAAAGGCATAAAAATGCATGTGTGTCTGTATACACATAAAAAACATTTGGAGATTTAATGAAGCCCCGAATAATTTGTTTGGTAGTATGTACATGTATTTGAATTGTGAATATGTCTGGCACAAAAAGTAATTTCAGACAAAATTTAAGACGTGATGTATTAACTACTCGTAACTAGTCACTCATTTTATCTACCATTAAGAGAAGAAGAGCTCTTTGATACAAGATTTTGCCCTTTCTTAGATGCCCTCTGGATTAGAGATGGTTTTTAACCCTTTGGACTACCAACTATTTTAATAAATAGCAGTAAAAGTAAATTAAAGTATCTAGAAAGGGGCAGTCACTATGATTTTCCTAAAAGGCAACAAGAGGCGTTTGACTCTTGGAAGCACATAACCCAGAGTTGATTGGTCTGTTCTCTTGTCAGCTGGGTTTGTTTAATGTGATCTGGCCCTTATACACTTGCTAAATAGGGAAATGATGTCAATACAATGTGGAAGCACTGTTGGCTCATAGGCAGTATTTCCTCCAGTGGTAACATCGGACTGAAATGGGATAGCCTTTCAATTAAAGTGGAAGATTTGGTTATTTATGAAGATCTTATGAAAAAGCTTAAAAATCTTACAGAAATGATTTAAAGAATTCATTTGCAGGAGGTGCTATTTCAGTGACTTCTAGAACCACCACACTTTGCCTGGTTAAACACACTAAGGAAGCTCAAAACCATTTACTCCTGTATTTATAAAGGAAGAAAATGAGAAAAAGGAAAGTCTCCCCTGGAATTGTATTTTTTTAATTTTGTTGAAGCTGGTCTTAAGAGAAAATGTCTAAAAATTCACACTCGAAAGGAGAAAGCGCAAATATAAGATCCCAAAGAGTGGACCAACTGTGATTATTTGGTGCAAATGTTAGGGGAGATTTAATCTTTAAAGTTGGTGATGTTTTTGTCAGGAATGTGATCATAAAATAACATAGGTTTGAGTGCACTATGCCTAATCTTATTTTCACCATTAGCCCAATTATTTTTAGATTTTGCAGAAAGTGAGCTTTTTCCTCAGGAATATCCATAGGATGATATAAAAGCTCCTGAACATACACACCCACCCATTTATCTGCCTATCCTTGGGTTGTATTTTACTAAATGGGCTCATTCTGGTGCTATCACAAAGATTTTGTCATGAATTTTACTGTGTTATTCTTGCAAATTTGATTTATCGTGGATATAAATTTTACTGGGTCTTAGATTATGCTTTTTAATAAAGATTAATGTTGAGCACTAAGGTCTGATGAATCAGGGAGTTGTTGAAATGAGCTAAAAGGCATCAAGGCTTGTTAGGTGCTGAATACTGTGATATTCTGATTGGGTATGCTAGATTAGGTGTTATTATTTTATGGAGATTTACTTTACAGTATTCTGAGCTTTAATAATTTATAAATGGGCATAATAAAGCAGAGCCCTACTTTGGGAGGCCCCATATTGTCTCTTTATGGTACCATCTGTTTGCTTACTCTCTTGTGGTAAGCCAAGGACTGGCATGCTATGTATGACCCACGGGACAAATCCAGCTTCCTGCCTGTTTTTGTAAATAAAAATTTGATTGGAACATAGCCCTGCCCATTTATTTACATATTGCCCACAAAGCCATAAGTACTATCCTTTACAGAAAATGTATTAAGTCCCTCTTAAACAATAGGCAGAAGAACAGTAACGATCAGTATTTTGTATCTTAAAATATTTTTAACCAGGCCTCAGTGAGACTATTGCGCTTAAAGTAATTTTAGGAAAGGTGCAGTCAGATCATTGTGGGCGTTGTTGTATTTAAGCTAGTTTTGTGAGTTTCACTTTCTAAGATGGGTGGATTTTTTTTTTCCTTTTGTAATCTAATGTTGAGCATTGAACTGATAAATTCTTTAGTTCCTTGAAGGTGTGAGTAAGGACAATAGAAATTCAGGAGTTGATTTAAGTCGCTGTAAAGTTAGATGTATTTAAGATCAGGGAACAATTTATCTACTGTACAAAGAGGAGGACAGCTACTTCTACACCACTGTAGGCATTGGGTTAATGTTGGTCAAAATCTGTTGACAAAGAGAATGAATTCCCTTCCTTCTTTTGAGACTTAACTAGGAATATGTTAATGATTTACATTTTTTAAGATTGCCATTTGAATATTTAATTGAACGTTATCACAAAGTAGTCTAACTTTAGACTTTAAAGTTTTCTTTTAAAATGATTTTAAAATTATAATCAAGGAACATAGCAAGGGGTATTTTAAATTTTATAATGAAGTAGAAATTGTGATTTAGTTAAAAAATTAATCCTTAGCAAACTTTACTAAAATAAGAATGTAGAGAACTTGAATGACATAATTTATAAGTATTGTTCCATGGATATTAAATTGTACACCCTGAAAACAGAACATACCTTTTAAAAAGTAATTATGGGATGATTTGAAAATTTACTCATTTCATTTCTTTCTTTCCTTTTTTTTTTTTTTTTTTTTTAATATACAACTCTCAGATCTGTTAGTAGAAATGTAACAAAACCAAAAGCAGTTCCCAGAAATTAAATCTCTATATTAGGAAACCCATGGGTTAAAACAAAATTTCACTCTGCATTGGAAGACTATTTAGGAAAAATGCACAAACTAAATCACAGTGGATAAATCTTACAAGGTTCAGCTTGGCTACACAGAAAAAATATTAAGTAGCTTGAAAAATACTTGTATTCATTACTACAGTCACTTGAAAAGACTAAGCCCACAAGACGAAGACACTTGAAAAGACTAGCTTAGAGTTTTTTAGTAGTTGACCTATTCTAGTAAGTCTTTGGAAAGTTCTAGTCTATCATTTATTAGAATCTTAAAAATGAAAGTGGTATTATGGATCCAAAAATATTTCTTTTTTATTGAGAAGCTAATTTCATATCTTCTTTCAAGAATCCAGTATTGAACTCTTCTGGAAAAATGGAAGAAAAAAAATAAGAGACGAGAAACCTTAGAGCATCTTTTTGAAGAAATGGTGGAACTTGTATGATATGTTAAGAACTCTGTGGCATTCTTACAGATTCAATTAGAATCATCATGTGAGGTTTCAGTGACTGATTTATAAGTTCCTTTGAGATGATGTTAGAATTAAAACCTTTGAAAGATTTTTTTTTTTTTTTTTTTAACAGTAAACAGCTTTGGTATTAATGAGACTTTGTTATTCTCATTAGAATATGCTCTTTTATGTTCCTTACATGAAGGATGGATGTTGTCTGTGAATTACAATAGTTGCATCTGTTACGTTAATACCCCTCACCTCTGTAACACCAGCTTTTCTGGGTATATATTAATGCATGCTCTCTTTTTATTGCTTATGTAAATCTAATGTAATCATTGCCTGAGGTTAAAAAAAAAACCTAACCGCTGAAAAACAGTTTATTCATGTCCTGCAAACTTGCTCTTAGAACAATGCTGGCACAAGAATATGTCTTATTATAAATATAACCTAACCATATATCAATGATGGAATCTTTTGAACGTGTTTGGAATATTTTGTGGTCAATTCTTTATCTCTTTCTCTAGGACTTGGTTTCTGTTGTACTTTTTTTTTATTGATTAGTACATTACATTCTTAGCAAATATCACTCTATTGATTTCATGTAAGTTTATTTACTGTTGAGTGCTTCTGATGATTTTCTGTGTAAAATCTGTTTGCGAATTGATTTCATCTGTCTCTGCATTTACTGTGCTAACCTGAATTCTACAAATTGGGAATCGGCAGCATTGTAGGGATGGGTCACAGACTGCCTCTTCCCCAAAGCTTTTAAGCTGTTATACTCACATTATCTAGTAAAAGTAGGGTTTAGATCTAAAGTCTGGATTTGTGCTTTGCAAAAATTTAGCATATGTGAATTTGCAGTAAAACTGTTGAAAAATTCTTTGTTGCTTAAGTAACTCTAATATTGCTACTCAGTCATGAAAAGTGGTAATAAGATTGATTTAACTCTTGGGTATTGAGTCGGTTCTAAGGCAAGTTTTTTTGCAAGGGTATTTGGTAGAGCAATAACTTAGTTTTGGAAATATTTGGGAAAAGGGTAGTCAATAATGAAGAATTGGGAGGCTTTTTAAAAAAATGAAAACATATTTCACTTTCAGTGCTGTATTTGCATCTCAGTGTCCTGATAGATTTCTGTTTTGATTTTCTGCTGACAGGTCACATTTAGGGCAGGCAAAACATAAGGGATATAGCCCTCCTGAGAGTAGAAAATCTAATTCTAAGGCACCCAAAGTGCAGTCTAATACTACTTCTGAACTGTCAAGGGGACACCTTTCTAAAAGGTAAATCTTCACATTGCTTGTACATTTTCAAGGCAGAATTATTTGCATTTAAATCATTGCATAATATTAAAATTTAGCAGGTTATCCCAAAATGTTGTGATAGGTATTTTCATTGTTCCCTGAATGTAACTTTGAGGGTTAATAGTTGATTATCTTTGCAGTGATGTCAGTGCAGCGGACTCTAGACAATGCAGTTTTGCCCTTGCTTAGAGAACCTGTTTGTTTAACAAACTTTTATAGGCATCCGAAATGCCATTTTACCTTTTTTTCCTGAAACCCTTAGGTTTTTTATTGTTTTTTGTTGGCAGAGCCAAAGGTCATTGATTTCTTAAGATCTAATTGGTAGGAGTCTTTTAGAAAGGAGTAACACAATACTATAAAACTTTCTTGCCTTCATTTGCATACAAAAATGCATACATTAATGGTTATTTAAAGCTTTGACAAAGAAGTTGTATTTACAAATAGAGCGTCAGTATTCTAGCTTCAACTGGTTCTAAGCATTCTTTTTCTTGTAAATTTAATTCATGTTTTGTGATTGGGGGGGGGGGGGGTTAGTGTCAGTAATCTTTGGGCTGAAGAAATGCCCTGATCTACAAATATTTGATCATGTCATCAAATATTTAGCCATTTAAAGTTACACCTATTCCCCCCCCCCCAATGCCCCCAGTTTTGAACCATTTGAAAACCTGTATTTATTAAGCCCTGGACTCAATCAGGAAAACTTTTGCACCTTTTTTATTTTTAAAGCATTTATTGCATAGATTTGAGAAGTTAATAAGTATTATACGACAGGTTTAATGATGGCCGGCTGATACTAACTGTCTCCTTATCTACCCTGTCAGAAGCTGCAGTTCATCATCTGCTGTCATAGTTCCACAACCAGAGGATCCAGACAGAGCCAATCCTTCAGAAAGGCAAAAAACGGGGCAGGTGCCTAAGAAAGACAATTCTCGAGGAGTGAAACGCAGTGCTAGTCCAGACTACAACAGGACCAACTCTCCCAGCTCTGCCAAAAAACCGAAAGCACTTCAGCGTACTGAATCCCCCTCAGAAACGAATAAGCCACATAGTAAGTCAAAGAAGAGACATTTAGACCAGGAGCAACAACTGAAATCTGCACACTCGCCATCGACAAGTAAGGCTCACACCAGAAAGAGTGGGGCCGCTGGCAGTTCACGGAGTCAGAAAAGAAAGAGGACAGAGAGTTCTTGTATAAAGAGTGGTTCTGTGTCTGAGTCCACTGGTGCCGAAGAGCGATCTGCAAAACCCACCAAGCTGGCTTCAAAATCCGCCGCCTCGGCCAAGGCTGGGTGCAGCTCCATCACTGATTCTTCCTCTGCCGCCTCTACTTCCTCCTCCTCTTCCGCTGTTGCCTCGGCCTCCTCCGCCGTGCCACCAGGGGCCAGGGTGAAACAAGGAAAAGACCAGAACAAGGCCAGGCGTTCCCGTTCGGCATCCAGTCCCAGTCCCAGAAGAAGTAGCAGGGAAAAGGAACAGAGTAAAACTGGTGGCTCTTCAAAATTCGATTGGGCTGCTCGTTTCAGCCCTAAAGTTAGCCTTCCTAAAACCAAACTGTCTCTTCCAGGGTCTTCTAAGTCAGAGACATCAAAACCTGGCCCTTCTGGATTACAGGCCAAATTGGCAAGTAAGTGGATGGCGACATCTCTTTTTAAAATGAAATGTTTCTTGGTTTGTCAGAAGTGATTATGCTTTCAAGGTAGTCAGATTGTTTTGCTTTTTTTCCGGCCTGAGGCAGTCTCAGGTTTATTACCGGATCTATTTGTAACAGTGCATAGTAATTGATGCTGCCTTTAGTTTGAAGGAAACCGGTAAGAAATGCTGCCTTCTTATTATTACTAAGTGGTCACATTTTAGTGCCTGTGTCTTTCTCCTTATAGTTCTTAAGTTATTTCCTGTTATCAGGGCAGGACATCAAGTTGGATTTTCTATAAGCACACCAGAAAGTTATTTCAGTTATGAGTCGCTTTGGACCATGATCAAAAATCACATGGTGGGTTGTGTTTTGGGGATGATACATTCTTGATGTATGGAAATACTGAGTGAGCTAAGTTTTCAAAATAAATGTATCCTCATATAAATTAAGCCTTATTCACATGTCCTGTTTTGTGGCCTTGAAGGAGTCTGGTCGAAAGATGAATACCTCTTATGTTCCCTACACTGGCTTTGTTTTGTCCCACATAAATGGGAAAGAGTGTTGCCCTCTTGAACCGCGGAAGAGAGCTAACATTCGGGAATAATACATTTCAAGCAGAGAAACAAACTAGATGGGAGATAGGGATCTTGAGGCACTTTTCTCTTTCTCTTTTTGTCAAAAGGCTTCTTCAGGGAAGCCAAATGTTCGTGTCATTAGAATGATTAGGACTGGTGGCGGCCCTCTTCAGTTACATGATTGCTGTCACACTGAAGGGTGTTCTTTTCTTTTTCCTATTTTGAGAAATCTAAAACACACAAAAGAATAATATAGCCCTTATGTATAGTTTTTTTTAAGCATTTAATTTTTGTAGTATTTATCCAGGAAGCTTGCTTTTGACCGTCTTTTTTTTCCTTTTTTTTCCTTTTTTTTTTTTCCTTGCCCTCATAGAACATTTTAGATTTATATTTTGATAGGGCTAGAACCTTTTCTTGGTTCTTGACAATTCTATATAGTGTGCTAGTATTCTTGTCAAAGTTTAGCTAATATTGAATCAGCCTAACCTAATATTGAATCACAGCCAATTGTCAGCACTGTTTCCTTTAACCCTACTATCTGTACTTTCACTTGATTCAATATTAGCTAAACTGTGATAGGAATACTAGTAGGCACCACATAAAATCTTGTCTTTAATCTGTACCATAGGGTTATTGTGAAAATAACATCTTTTACGTTGCAGCATTTTGTTCAGTTTGGCATTTAATTTTAATTTTTTAGAGTTTATTTATTTTGAGAGAGAGTGCATGCGGGGGTGTGGGGGAGAGTCAGAGTAGAAGGAGAGAATCCCAAGCAGGCTCTGCTCTGCCAGCTCAGAGTCTGGCATGGGGCTCAATCCCACAAACTGAGATCACGACCTAAGCCAAAAATCAAGAGTTAGATGCCCAACCGACTGAGCCATCCGGGCACCCCCAATTTAGTATTTTAAATACACCTTCCATCTGTCTAAAATCTTTTCAATTTCAAGGTACAGATACTGGATTAAGATTAAGATTGGTATCTTGAGGGGCACCTGGGTGGTTCAGTCGGTTAAGCATCTGACTTCAGCTCAGGTCATGATCTCACAGTTTGTGGGTTGGAGCCCCACATTGAGCTCTGTGTTGAGAGCACGGAGCCTGCTTGGGATTCTCACTCTCCCCTTCTCTCTCTGCCCCTCCCCCCCCCAAATAAACCTTAAAAAAAAAAAAAAAAGATTGGTATCTTCAAGTCAAAAGGGAATTAAAAGCCAGGTAAAAAAGGGCACAGCCAACTGTCCCGTTGGATCTGCCAAGGTTTTCTAGGCACTTGGAGTTAGCTTATCCCTTTTATACCTCTTCTTCTCTGTTTTTAAGGAAGTAGAGAAGTGTGTGTGTGTGCGCGCGTGCGCACGCGTGCGCATACATATGTACACATGTACATATGTACGTACCCATTGTAGTAGCTGCGTGACCTCCACAGCCATCAGGCCAGGTTGAGTTCGTGGCATGTTCAGTGGAATTTACTTCTCCACTTCTGCTTTCTTCCAGTTGGCTTTACTTGAAGAGCTTACCACTTTCAGCTCTTTTTTCTGGGGAGTCCAGTGCAGGGTTGAGTTCAGATTGTTCTCGAGTGTCATGTCCTCAACTCTTCTTGGTCCCTCGTTTTCTTTTCTTCAGTCTGTTAACAGGAGTTTTGAAAGAAAACCCAGCCCCCGGTGGGTTGTCCGTGGTTTCTCTAAGTGAGAAAGCACTGAATGTCCTGTTGCCACCTACCCCTCTGCTGTAATAAAACAGTCTATGAAACTCACTCTGCACGTGGTCACAAACGGAGTAGTTTAAAACTCACCTTGGATTATCTTCCTCAGTGTCACAAAATCTCTATGTGTTGTATGGTCACAAATACCACTTTCCCATTTTCACTACCACTACCCTGGTTCTGAGCCCTATGCTGTTGAAACAAGAGAAGGTGCAATTCCTTAGCATCTGATAAGTACGAGGTATTTTACATAGGCCATCCACTTACTTTTTTTTAAAAAACGGTGCTTAAGGATAGTTATTAAGGACATGTATTTCATGAGGTGAGAACTTGCACGGGTAACGTGTCTCACAGATGGCAGAGCAGCGATCGGAAGATGCAGGATACGCGCGACTTGAAGCCACTGCTTCTCTTTGCCGCTTCCTCTGCAACCTTGTGAGCTCTGTCTTGTGCTGATACGCCGTGTTTTGGGTCGTTAAGAGACGTTAAGGTCCCAGAGGAGACGAAATCCAATTCGATCCTTCTTTACTGGTATTGATTCATCTTTAGAGGTGAATGTTGTGTGAACCCAAGGATTTATATCCTACCATTCACTACAGATTTGTTTATTTTCAAATAGGTGAAAATCATTTCAGAACAAAATAGTAGGGAATATTTACGTGTAATGTTCTTCCAAGTGCCTGATAACTTGTAAATAGTTTACACGGATCATGTCGTTTACTCCTCATCAGCCCCGTGTGGCAGATACTATTCTTACAGGTAAGGAGACTCAGGGACAGTGGTCAGGTTGCCTGCCCAAGGTCACAGAACTTAGAAGTGATAGAGCCAAGAGTGAAACCCAGGCCATCTGGTTCCAGAAATCAGTCATGACACTAGAAGCATAGGATTGAGTAGATTGGGTGAGCTAAATCTAGGAAGGCTTCTTGAAGTCAGACAGGGCAGGGTGGATTTTAGGCATGATTACGTGTGTCACTTCGGGAAAGAGTTTGTAAAGTAAGAAGCAATACCGCGATAGAATTGACAGTACTTGGTAATTTTACTTAAGAACATAGGGGCAAAGTAAGGTAGTTTTTGGGGATCTCTTGAGTTTCAAGAAATGGCATTTTGGGGATAGTGAACTCTTATTATACAGGTAAAAACCCTGGGTTTGAATTCTAGTTCTGCTCTTTTATCAGCTGGCAACTGTGGGAAAGCTTGTCATCTTTTCCTTATAAATGGGCATAATCGTTTATTTGAGGAATAAATGAGCAGACTTAGCATAGTGCTTATTAGTATATGAGATGCGTGATAGAATTTAGAGTGTACACTAGAAGTTGAGTGTCTTAAGACAGAAAACATATTCGGCAACCTTTTGAGAATGAAGGACTGATAAATCCTAGCCTTTGATCAGTTTGAAGTATAGCTATTTTTAAATTTGGAAGGTCTTGATTTAGATATATTACTTCTTCATAGTTTTGTGTGTTTGGGCCAATCATTTGGCTATAGTTACAATAGCAGCCTAGTCCCTGATGTTATATGTAAAACAATATTCTTGTGAAGCATCAATAAAAGAATGTAAAAATAACTGTAAAGTTAACGTGCCATGCAAACATATAAAATGGTGACTTGAGAGTTACTGCCATATATTTGAAGGGCTCTTTATGCATGAGGAATCCCCCCGCCCCACCCTGCACGTCAACCCGGGGACAAGATTAGATTCAGTGGATAGAGGTTGAGAGGCAGATTTCTGATTAGTGTATCTCGGGGAACCAGAATCTGCAAGTTACCCGAAAAATGGAGTAGACCACTTTGTGAGATAGAAAGCATTCCAAGTTGGGTAGTTATTTGTTTTCTTCAACTTGTTAGCGTTCAGTGAACCTGTTAATTAGAATATGGTATGTTTTCTTAGGTAAAGGCTCACTGATCTGATTGGTCAGTAAAACTTCATGGATCAGTACTTACGTGATACTTTGTGAAAACTCATTTCCCACAGCCAAATACTACTCCAAATACTACTCCGGGAGATGGAGCATACGCGTTAACACATTGAAGGCTGTGAGAAACCTCATGGTAACTTCTGCTTAACCTCGTAGTTTACAGATTTGCCTGACCACAGGTCATTACCTCGGGAGACAGCAGTAGTCCAAGGAGCACCTTTGGGAAATGATACAATACATTTAGTTGGGACACTTAAGCAAGAAGACCTTTCCCAATGTGCTGTTTCGGCAACTGTTCACAGACTGATGGGCAGGTTCCTGCTGAGGAATTAGAGTTGGCAGGAGAACTAGTGAAACAGCTACTTTTGTGATGGGCTTCCCAAAGCCTTGTGGCTTGCCAGCTGCAACTGATCAAAATAGCTCAGTGGCAAAGGTCACACACTGTATCAGTTGGTTGAAGTCTTGAGAATGCCCCAGAAAGGATAGATAGTGTTACGTGACAATTTTTAATACGCATTAGGAAATTATTCTTGCTCTGTGTTGTTAAACGTAAGCAAACAGACCTTCTCAAAATTTATGTAGCGTAAATGTATAACCAGTGGGGCAATGTAATGACTCAAATGATTTTGGAAACTATTTTATGTCTTAATGTATCTCCAAATGTTTTTACAATTATTAATGGCTTCAAGATCTGTTTTGCTAATTTGCCTTTTTAAGCTAAATTTGAAATAATAGGACTGTTTCAAAGTACGTGCTGAGTGTAGTAGGTGATGGATGGCATAGAAACGTAAGAAAGTTTGTGATCAAAATCTGGGCTGTTACAGAACTTCTTTATGGAAAAACGTAAAGATATTTCTAGTCTGATATGTCTGTTTGCAGATCTGGTTTCCTCTCATTAGTTGAGTGGACACCATGTGCACATTATTAATAACATAGCGGCAGTTATCAGCTTACTTCCAGCTTGAGTTTTCTACTCTTCTGGTGCCTTGCATGCAGCCTGTGGCCATTATTAGAACTAGACAAGAACCAGGCGGATGCAGAATTCTGGGAAGGTAATTCGGTCTAGATCAGGACTCTACCGTCAGCCCGAGACTGAGACATGGTGCTTTGCACCTCCAGCCTGGAAGGAAGAAATAAGAATGAGTTGAGAAGGAGAGAATTTAAGAGTTACACTCTTGGTTTCACCTAGAGTCTTATAGGGTCATACATGCTGAGCTTATATAATTAAATTATTTTTCCACCTCCTGAGGTGTTGGCTGAGGAGCTTAAAGGGAAAAGAATGAAGTGGTGACAGTTTTCTATATGGTGTAAGACAGCTGTTGAACTAATTTAGCAACTTAACACTGTAATAATTCTAGTATGTAATTACTTTGAAAAATCACCGATGATTCCTAATAATTTTGAGGCTTTAAAAAAATTAAATTAGGAAAATTAGTTGCCAAATTTAAGAACATTGAATGGAAACAAGTATCATCAGCTTCTTTGTTGAGAAGGCTTTGTTTTATTTTACCCAGTGAATTTTAACCAACCATGGTATGTATTTTTGTATGCCACGTTAGAATAAGAATTATTTTGGTCAGATTACTTTTTCCTGAAGTTACATATAAATTGATTAGGAGAAAACAGTCTTCCCGCCACATTGCCCTTCCCAGTTGGATTATTTTGGTATCTGTTTCCATGTGTTTGGATTATGTACTCATGTTTATTTGTTGCTTTTCTCCCCCCTCCGATGTGTGCTCTGTTACACACCCTTTATGAAAGTTACCGCACCTCTGTACCCACCAAGCACATACTGCGTACACTTCCCATTTGCCCAGTCATGATCAGTGCCTGATGTTTGTATGGAGACAGAAGTGCCAGTTACAGTTGTGTCAGAAGGGTGCCTTTCTTAAATATTTTTGTTTTTCTGGATTTAAATAATTATTTTGTTGACGTTGTTTTCCTTTTCTGTGAACCCATTACTCCAAACTCTTTGCTAATTGTCTAAATCTTTTTCAAGCTGTCTACTTGTGTTTGTTACATTTTCCTAAAGAAATAAAGCCTCTGGATGGCTGTTCTTTTATGCCTGTGCACTGTTTTTATTTAGTCAGGGTATTTTCTTCAGTCTTTGGTTTCTTCAGTCTTTGGTTTAGTTTGCTGTTAATAGATCCCACATCGTCTTTCCTGGATTACTATTTTGTGTGATGGAACCTCACTTCCACTTGCTTTCTAAGAAAATGGGCGTACAAGATTTTTAAAGGCCTTTTATTTATTGATTTTTCAGATCTTGAATGTCTGAAAGTATATTAACCTTGATACTTGTTTGAATGAACATAGAGTTCTGAGTTAGAAATTATTTTTCTTAAGAATTTTGAAGAATTACATTATTTTTAAGCGTTTTTTACTGGAGACATTCTGATTCCTAATCTGTTGTATATGTAACCCATTTTTCTGGAAACTTGCATTGTCATGATAACTGCCTTCCCTTTGGGTTTTCATTTCTTGTTAGGGTACCCCGCAGCCCTGGTTTCCCTTGGGACTCTCACCTTAAAACCTGGATTAGAACCAAGCAAACCGAAATGGTTGTTCACTGTATCCTTGTTTCTTTCTCTTTCTAGATCTCCTGTTGTTTTGGATGATTATCCTCTTGGAAAGTTCTGGTCTTTTCATTCTTGATTTACTTTTTTGTTCTGCTTTCTGGTAGATTTCTTCAACTTCTTCCAACCTTTCTATTGAGTTTTTTTGTTTGCTCTCTATTTTCAAGAGATTATTTTGTTCTCATTTCCTTTTTGTTACGGACGCCTTTCTTTTTTTGAGGACATTAATGGTGAGTTTTCTTTGCACTATTCTCTTATGACGTTTTTTGGGGGAGGGAGGTTGGTTTGGTTTTGATTTTCATACCAGGAAATTTCCTCAGGCTTTGGCAATTCCTGGTTGTTTCCTCATACTCAAATGTATGGGGACCAAAAATCCAATTTGTAAGCTCTGAGCACAGAGATGAGATTTGACTGAAACTCATTCTCTAGTGATCTGGTTGGTTTAGTCATTACAAAACCTCCTCTATCATTATTTTTAGATCTTTTTCTTTGGTAAAATTCCACAGAGAAGATTCCTTTATGCTCCTGCCTGGAGTTAAAAGCTGACCTGACCGAGGTCTGGGGGCTGAGCAGGAAAAGAGGCCACCTGTCATCTAATATGTCTTGTTGATGCTTGATCTTCCTGCCCTCCTCTTATTTTGATATGGTGCACCTATATGCAACTCTGTACTTTGAGAATTCCTTTGTTTTATACTTTCTTAAGAATAGAGGTCTTGTGTTTTGCTGGGTCAGCAGAGGGACAGTTACCCAGCTGTACAAGTGGGGGAGGGGATCTGGGGATCTGACTGCTTTATAAGCAGCCTGTCAACCAATCCTCAGTTTTAATTCCAGAGCATATCCCAGAGGTACCTGGTACCATCAATTCCTGAACCTTTGTGAGATTTTGAGTGGCCCTCTCATTGGCAATTTATCTCAGTTTTCTGGAATTTCTCGTGCTAAAATTTCTGCTTTTCATCTTGTAAAATTGTATTGCGATAGTAATCTATTCTTCTCATCCTTGTGATTTTATGCCTCAGATTCTTTTTTTTTTTTTTTTTAAAGTTTATTTATTTATTTTGAGAGAGAGCAAGCAGGGTAGAGGGCAGAGAGAGAGAGAGAGAGAGAGAGGAGAAGAGGAGAGGAGAGGAGAGGAGAGGAGAGAATCCCAAGCAGGCTCCTCACTGTCAGCACAGAGCCTGATGGGGGCATGAATTCACGAGCTGTGAGATCATGACCTGGGCTGAAATTGAGTCGGATGCTTAACTGACTGAGCCACCCAGGTGCCCCTGCCTCAGACTCTTTTAATGCCATTTTAGTGGAGCTCTAGGAGAGGACAGAAGTGAATGCATGTGTATTCAGTCTGTCTTTAGCCGGAAGTCACATACTTTTTGATGTTTATGCACATACTTTTTCAAAAGTTGGAGCTTGCTCTGTGTGACAGTAGAATGCCCTAATATTATAAGCCAGGCTCCGTGCTGGACCTGCGACACACACTAAATTCTATCCTTGCGACAACAGAGTGAGGTAGCATCCATGTTTTTGGTATGAAGAAACCAAAGTGCTTTTATTTGCCTACACACTTATTAATAGATTTTTTCCTCTCAAAAAAACTATATCATTTTAATGGCTGTAAATGGATGTACTCTCATTTAGCTCATTCCCAATTTATATTGTTCTAAATTTTTAAATTGACTAGAGCTTTGTAATTTACATCATTATCTCCTTGTTAGGTTTCTGGTTATGTTCTTTTTAAATACTGATTTATTTTGAAATTGCCCCTAGAAATATATGAATTTACATTCCCACTAATAGGGTAAAATGCCAATTGTTCAAATCCTTATTAGCTAATACTGTGTTCTGCAGTTTTTATTACTATACTGGTGTTTATTTAACCATTCCCTATTATTGGACATTTAGCTCTTTTCCAGTGTCTCATTATTAAAAACAATGCTTAGATGAGTATCTTTGTATATGTCTAATGTTTTTAATTTGTATTGCCAACTCCATGCACGAAATTGCATTGACTAGGAAATAAAAACTTGGCTTAGAAAATCCCATTTGGGAATTAGCTTACTGTCATCTGCAAAACTTATCTTTTGTTGTTACTGAGTGATTTTAAAATAACCATCTATGATCCCTTTTAATAGGATAGGTTACTTTCCATTTTGTGAATTTATTTTGGTAAAGTAACCATTAATTAGTAGGGATGTATATACTTGAAAGTAGACACGCAACACTACCAAGTTCTACCAGGTTCTCACAATTCTGTTTTGGCTGAAGGAATCAAGATCTAGTTACTGAAAATTTTCCCACTGTTAGTTAATTCTCTTTATTTGGTTCACTTTTTCCAGTAGCAAAATGGCCCCATTGCAGGATTCTAAATTGAAGTCTCCATGTGGGATAATAGTCATGTTATTTGGTTTTTCTCTTTATGAAGAAAAAACAAGTCTTTCTGAAAACCTTTTGCAATAGATTCAACATGTGTAAATAAATGGGTACTTCATAGCTTTTTAAAATGTATAAACAAATTGGGGATTTGTGTTTCAAAAATCATTCCTGATCATCCTTTGATGACTTTAAATATAAATGAATTGATTTTGAATACCCTTGTTTAAAATACTGGTTTGTATACCTTATTCATTGGTTTGTCTACTCCATTTTAAAATGGAGATGTATTTGTTATCTGTGGGAATATTGCAAAACTTAGAAGTAAAAAAATCAAAGTAACTAATAATCTAGAAAAATTAGGACTGAAACTAATGCTGCTTAGCTTATTTTTCTAGTCTTATTTTTCTTTTCTTTATTTTTAAATTTTTTTTAATGTTTATTTTTGAGAGAGAGTGCGAGCTGGGGAGGGGCAGAGAGAGGGGGAGACACAGACTCGGAAGCAGGCTCCAGGCTCTGAGCTGTCAGCACAGAGCCTGACGTAGGGCTTGCACACATGAACTGTGAGATCATGACCTGAGCCAAAGTTGGACACCAACTGAGTCACCCAGGCGCCCCTTGTTTTTCTTTTTAAAACACAAGAGGTTTTTGTTTCTATTTTTTTGGGGGGGGGGGGGACAAGTTTTTATTTTTTAAATATTTAACTGATTTTTGAAGTTTAGATGAGTCCATATACTGTTCTTCCTTTTTCTCTTCAAAGTCCAGGTCAGTATATATTTTCTGTAAAGTCCCATAAAGTAAATATTTTAGGTTTTACTGGCCACATAAGTTTTTTGTCACATCTTCTTCTTTTTAACAACTTACTAAAAATATAAAAAACCATTCCTAGCTAGTGGGATGCACAAAAACAGGCTGCCAGATGGATTTGGCCCATAGGCTGCAATTTGTCAACACCTGCCTTTTTATAATTTTAATATAATTCTGTGTTATATAAGGTAAATAAATTCTATGACATATATTATATGATATGTGGCATACATACATATATACACCAGTCAGTTCACATGACTGGTAAAGTCAGGAGATTGGTTTGCTTCAGGCTTGGCTGGATCCAGGAGCTCAAATAAAGATGACCCTGTCGGTCCCCAGCCTGTGTTACGGCTCCCTCACCCTACCTTCCCCAAGATTACTATCCAGTCATTAATGAATTTAGCTTGTAAGAAAGCCCCTCATTTCCCTGGGCCTTGAACAAATCACTATTGTGGAGGTAGAGTTGTAATTTTAACGCTTTTCCAGAAGTATAGTAAAGATGTAGTAGCCTCTGTTTTGCTTCAAAATAAGCTTAGGAATTGTGTAGTTGGCTGGGTTACGCACCTTTAAGCAAGTCAGTTAATATTTTTGTGTCTGAAAAGTAAGAATAATCATAACTTTATATCTGAAAGTGCTTTTGAAAACTAAAGCCAGGGAGGGCAGGGTGGGTGATGGGTATTGAGGAGGGCACCTTTTGGGATGAGCACTGGGTGTTGTATGGAAACCAATTTGACAGTAAATTTCATATATTAAAAAATAAAAAAAAAAAAAACAAAAAAAAAAAACAAACAAAACAAAAAAAAAACAAAAAAAACAAACAAACAAAAAAACAAACAAACAAAAAAAAAAAAAAAAGAAAACTAAAGCCAGTCTAATATTGTGAAGACAGTATGTTCTAGGGCACCTGGGTGTGGCTTAGTCGGTTAAGCATCCCGACTTTGGCTCGGTCATGATCTCGTGGTCTGTGAGTTCAAGCCTCCCATTGGGCTCACTGCTGTCAGCAGCAGAGCTTGCTTTGGATTTTCTGTCCCTCCCCCCCCCCCCCCATCTCTGTCTCTCTCTCAAAAATAAACATTAAAAACAAAGAGGCTTGATGGTATACTTCATTTAAAAAAAAAAAAAAATGTTCTAGAACTGACAGCTGAATGGCCAAAAGAAAGTTAAGCTCTCCCCATTTCTAGGCAGAGCTTGGTTTGCCACACTACTTCAGCTTTCCTTTTTCCCCGAAAGTTTGACATTTCTAATCTTAACATGTTTTAGATTTGGGAGGGAGAATTTGTAGAGTTCTTCCAACATTTGACTTGATTTGCCTAGAAATACTGAAAAGTTATTAATTATCACTCTTTGCCAATTGTGAGGTGTTCCCCTGTTCCAGATTTGGGAGCAGAGATACATACAACCGCTAGTTTTGTCTCCCATCCTGGGTGCAGGTAATGTTACAGATAGAGACCTCTTTTCCACCAGAGCGTTACATGTAGCAGCTCCTTTACCATTGGATTGCCTTTCAGAAAACAGAATGTTTGGGGTTCTCCTAGTTTATCAGGCTAAATGGAGTCATGTCACGTAGCCTGACAGCCATTTTACTTTGCAGCGGGATTATAATATCAGTTAAAAATATCTATCTACTCTGTTGTTGTGGTTCTCCTTTGTCCTACTTTTCTGTTTAGTACGTTTCTCTTAAATTTTAACACCAAGAATGGATGAAAATTGTGGCACATCCATACGAAGGGATACTTCTCCACAATAGAAAGGAATGGACTACTAATCTGTGCAGCAATGTGAATTCATCTCCAAAATACTATAGGACTCCCATTTTTATGAAATTCTAGAAGAGGCAGTAATGCCAGACAGGCACACGAGTGGTGTCCAGAGGTCCGAAATGTGGGGGAGGGAATTAGCAGCAAGGAGCATGAAGGGACTTTTTGGAGCGATGGAGACGTCCTGTCTTGATTGTCGTGTTGGTTATATGGGTCGGTACGTTTGTTAAACTCCATATTGAACCCCGTAATTTAAAGTGAGTACATTTTATCATAAGAAAATGACATATGCGTGAAATTATTTAAAAGAAAGTTAAACACTGAAGTCTAAAATAGGGCATGGGTAGTGAAAGTGTAAAAGTTTGGTCAAAAACTATACTGTCACCTCATTAGCAATAGAGGAGTGACCCACAGTGTGTTTATTTGAATTTTTGGGGGGATGTCACTGAATAGATACAAAAATGTTTGCTAATGTCCATTGCTGTATCACGGTATATGTATAAAGACATTTAGTATCATATTAAGTAATATTAGTGATAATAACAAGGGATTTTAAAGTGCTTTAGAGGTAAAAACACTGTGGAGTGTTCATATGCAATGTGCACTCATTTTTTCTGTAAATTGTACATTTTTAGTCTATTCTAACTTAGTTGCACAATTCAAATAGATGAGTGGAATCTTTTCTAAAACATTATTTAAAAATAATTTCTGAGTTGTTTACAGATTAAAAAAAGAGTGATACTAATTAGCTGAATACATTAAGCTAGTCCTGGATTCTGTCCACGTGCCATGTTCGTCTTGCAGATGACAGGGTGTATGTCCAGGCAGAGGAAAGCTAGTATAGGGTATCAGGCATAGATTGGTGATCGCACCGAGGAACTGTGGTGATATGCTGTGTAGAAAATCAGTCTAAAAGCAAAATTGAAATTTAAGAAACTCTTAGGCCAGTCTTTCCCCAATTAAAGTTTCAGCTTGGTCCTTTTATGCTAGTTTGAGGAGTCTGCGTAAAGTTTCCCGAAAGTTACTCTGGGGGAGACAAAAAAAGGCGTGGAAGGTTTGGTTTAGATTTCTAAATGGTAATAATGCCTGTCTAAACATCGATTTTTGTCTTCATAACTTCTGTTTGGTATTTAAAGATTCTTTAGTAGTGTGCTGTTTTTACTTAGCAACTTTTATTATACGTGGTATGGGGACCATCCCAAGTTAAATGAACTGAAGTTTTAAATTAAGCAGCTAGAAGCCCAAGAAGATGTCTGGAATTTTTTTTTTTTTTTTTTTTTTTTTTACCACCACCTCTTATCCAGGCTGTTACTGGTGTTTTTATCCCAGTCAGGAGTAAGGAATTTCTGATCTTTCCACTGTGAAGCAGTGAAATGGTCCAAAACATTAGAACTTCCTGGGGGAAATAACAAGTGAGCTAGAGAGTTGTTATTACTATGTAATTAGTCTCAGATAAAGGTAAGGGCTCTGTCAGATGATGCTGTACTTCTCCTGGAAATAGGCTTTTTGACTTTGGAGACCTTTCACTGTTGGAGATCTTTGTTTAGGTCCAGCACACTGCCCAGCATGTCATCATGGATGATAGCGTTGTTGGGGGGGGGGGGGGGGGCGGGGGGGAGGGTGAACAGCACTCTGACTGCGTCACCGTTGTTTATAAAATAGTAATAAACTTTACCTTTACCTAATGCTGTACCTTTTTAGGTTCTGTTAACCCTATAAAGGGTATCAGTTAGCTTCTAGAATGACGTGTGAAGTGTGCTTGATTTACTTTTGACCCCGAATTATCCAGTTATCTGTATATTGGACATCCTAATAGCCTTCAGCTCCAGTGTATATTCCTTGTTGATGGGGGTGGTGTAAAGAAAAGAAAGCATTTTGTGCTCTCGTAGTCTTAATTGACGAACTTTATATAAACTAGGTGAAATGGGACAGTTTAAAGGCCATGTAATAAAGTGCTAATGAATGCGAATGAAATTTAGGCAATTTTTTCAATTTAGTAAAAACCTGAAATACATAGTAAATGCGAAAAAGAAAATCTCTTGGCTTAGTTAGCGGAGCAGTACAGCTGTGATCAGAACATTTAAGGGGATAGGATGAGAGAAGAAGTACTGTCACTCGTGGGGGTGGCATAGCTTGAGTCAAGGTTGGGCTTACGTGAGAAGCTTCTATCCTGACCAGGAGTGCGGCGTGTCCCATATTGGCTTTGCCAGTATGAGTCAGGTAAGTAAAGGCCAACTGGGAAGGGACCCTGGTAGAGTGCTACAAAGGCCACGGAAGATGCTGCGGTCTTCTGACCTGAAGAGTTTTGTACTTTTTAATTTACGATAACTTTTAAAAACAAAAACTGATCTTGCGTTTCACACGTATAGGTTTAAGAAAATCTACCAAGAAGCGCAGTGAATCCCCACCTGCTGAGCTCCCCAGTTTGAGGCGGAGCACACGCCAAAAGACCACGGGCTCCTGTGCTAGTGCCAGGTAACACATGGGGTTTTCCCGGTTTATGATCAGTTCATTGTCTTCTGTTCCACTCTGATCAAAATCTTTCCTTTTACAAGTTTTCAGAGATTATTGAAATTTCACTTGACATTTATTTGTCCTATGTAAATGAATTCTTCCCCAGTGTTTATAGGTTTTTGCTAAGCTTTATTCATGCTAGTTTAAAAAACTTTTTTTAGGGGCGCCTGGGTGGCTCAGTCGGTTAAGTGGCCGACTTCGGCTCAGGTCATGATCTCGTGCTCCGTGAGTTCGAGCCCTGCGTCGGGCTCTGTGCTGACAGCTCAGAGCCTGGGGCCTGTTTCAGATTCTGTGTCTCCCTCTCTCTGATCCTCCCCCATTCATGCTCTGTCTCTCTCTGTCTCAAAAATAAATAAACGTTTAAAAAAAAATTAAAAAAAAAAACAAACACACTTTTTTTAATGTTTATTTTTGAGAGACAGACCGAGTGTGAACGGGGGGAGGGGCAGAGAGAGAGGGAGACACAGAATCTGAAGCAGGCTGCAGGCTCTGCACTGTCCGCACAGAGCCTGATGTGGGGCTCGAACCCATGAGCCCCGCGAGATCAAGACCTGAGCCAAACTCAGGCGCATAATCAACTGAGCCACCCAGGCGCCCCTCATGCTATTTTTTGACAACACTCTTAACCATCTGTCTTGTCTTCTGTTGCTACAACATTTTCACAGAGTTATTGCCAGTAGCTGGACTTGAGGCTGTTTTCAGAGTTCCAGTCGGCCAATAAATCTCTAATGAGCATCTTTATGCAGATTTGGGTTATTTTGTAAAGGTAGCTAAATTTTCCGGTAGTGTGATTAATGGATCAGAAGGGATGCCTGTTTTAATGGCTGTACCATTGCCTACTTAGTTTCTGAAAATGTGGGCACCACTGGAGTTGAATGGATCGGGGGGGGGGGGGGGGGGGGAGAGAGATGCTTCACTTTCACATGTAGGACGACGCCTACCCCTGGAGGCCGGATGTAGGTTCTGCGTGTGTGCTTTTCAGGACTCCAGTCCCTGTTTCCCTCAGTTGCTGGATGGGATCTCATTTTCAGGAAATCCACTACCTTTGTGTGTGACACGGTGCGTTTTGTCACATGCTTTTGTTAACTGATTGAGAATCTGAAGTTAAAGTTAAAAAAAATTTCTTTTCTTACAGTTGCCCCACATTTTGGGGCGTGGTCAGTTGCTCAGATGCCCTTGCAAAGCTAATTATTCACTCTTTTATATGTCGTTTGTTCTTTCTACGAAGTGTGTCACGAAACACTGGTGGGGCAGAGGGTTTGAGTGTCCTTTTCCCCTGCTCTCCCTCAGGTGAGCTAAAAGGGCTTAGCTCTTGTTTCCGCTCTAAGGTAAGAGACATTGACTGCTCTCAGTGCCAGGTCCAGTGGTGACGTAAGGAAACAGTGAAACTTGTTATAGGTCAGAAGAAGAGGACTTGTGCCACTTTAACTCTGTTTTTCCCCTTATTTTCTGGTTCTATCTGGATTATTTAATGTACTGGTTAAAATCTGTGGAGTTAGTGTACCTGTTGGCTTTTGAGATTTCTTGGCCATAGTTTTCCAAGAACTCTTTTGAGAAAATGTCTCAGTTCCTCAAAGGGTTTGTCTTATTTTGGGCTAGAGTTTGAATCCAGTTTTTACCCAGAGTTTATCATCTGAGAGGTAAACTGAATTCGCTGTGGTTGAAAATTAATTTTAGGTTGATGTGAAGTCAGGTAATCTAAGGGTCCCATCTTTGCTGCCTTCTGTTCATGACCGCTTTCTTAGAGCATGTCACGTTCCTTACAGTTTACGTGCTTATGCTCTATACAAGCAAGCTAGCCACCTGCCTGGAGAGCTCTTCATCTCGAATTTTTTCTAAATTAGTTGAGATGCCTCTTGAATTTAGTGCTTTCATAGCCTGCTACGGATGTGTCTTCATCTCTGTAGACCAGTGACTCTTTGAGGGCAGCCACCCAAGTGTTCAGCATGGCGTGTGTTATGGGGTTGGTGCAAATTGAAATGTTAAATAGATGGATTAATTTGAATCCCACTAAGTGGTAGCTTGGTAAATTGGGTTTGCAGTGAGCTGTTTCCGTGGAAGAGAAGATTGGCTAAGCAAATTCCTGTGTAGGGGGGATTACAGACTCTTCTAGCACTGTCTGGAGATTCAGAGCCTTCATTTCCATGTCACTTATGCCTGCTGCCTTCTTCTTGTTCTTTACTAGCCAGCATCCAATTCCACTGCAGATTGGCTTTGGTCTCAAACATTTCCTTAGTGTCTTTCTTCATTTCCTAAGGTACTTTGGAGGCTACATATTTAAACAGTACCAAGTTGTAATAACCTGGGGAAATCTTTTGTTTTTACCTAATTTGCTTACTGATTTCTCTTTTAAAATAGAAAAAATTGTCATCAGTAAAATGTTACTTGCTTTATGAGAGATGATTGATTGATGTTCTGATGCATATTACACTTGTTACTTAATCCGAAACCAGTGTCTTCCTCAGTGTCATCTGTATGTATTTATAAATATTAATCCTTCCTTCCTTCCTTCCTTCCTTCCTTCCTTCGAACATTCATTCATTTTTGAGAGAGGCAGAGAGAGAGGGAGACACAGAATCGGAAGCGGGCTCCAGGCTCTGAGCTGTCAGCACAGGGCCTGATGCGGGGCTCGAACTCGCTGACCACGAGATCATGACCTGAGCTGAAGTCGGACGCTTAACTGACTGAACCACCCAGGCGCCCCTTTAATCCTTTATTTTAAAAGATGGAACTCTTGCTCATTATTGGGATAGTTATTTTTTGTTGATGATTAAAGTTGTCTGGAACTTAGTGATGGGAATCCCTACCCCTCCCCTCCCCCAGCCCCGACCTTTTTGTCTTCCACTTTCCTTCCCCCTCATTGTCAAGTGTAAAGTCTGCATATTGATCCACTATTTAGCCTGGAAGTAGGGATCTATTTCAAATGGTTGAATTCTCTCAGCAGGAGTCACTTTTCCATTTGGTTGAAGTGTTTAAAAATCATTTTTGTCTGTAAAGATGACCACAGCTCATAGCGACACAAAAGCGTGTATTGTGAATGCGACGTAACTTGGAAGAATTTTAAATATACAAAGTCTTGGTTGTTACCCATAGTGATTTTCTGCAACAATTTTTATGTAAAAAGAAGAAACTGGCTTTGTGCTCCATGCATTGGAGCTTTGTGCTGTGTGGACATTGCTCCTGGTCACTGGTAGTGCCGCCTGTGATGGCATCTTTCTGTTGCAGTCGGCGGGGCTCTGGCCTGGGCAAACGAGGAGCAGCTGAAGCTCGTCGACAGGAGAAAATGGCGGACCCTGAAAGCAACCAGGAGACAGTAAATTCTTCAGCTGCGCGGACGGACGAAACGCCCCAGGGAGCCGCAGGTAGGTTGGCACTTCTAGCCCCGAGATGCGTTTATGCGTCTTACAGATTTATTTAGAGAGCAACTGCTTTGTAGGCGTACCAAATATAATGCAAGAGAGGGGACAGAAATATACTCGATGTTAACATCAAATAAGCTTTTGGTTCTCTTTGGCTTTCCTTGATAGGTTTGGGTTTTTTTGATTAGTCGGATTCATTTGTTTTTTGGTTTGTTCGTTTGTTTTTGTTTTAATTCTTTTCCAAATCCAAGTTTGTGATGATTACATTCAAAAGGCTTTTAGGTAAGATAAGTCACTCTCTGTTGAAGATTCTTCACTGTCCATGCGGACATACAATAGTTGCCCATTGTTTGTGTGAAAATTTGAGTTTATGATCAGAATGTAAGGATGTGGCTTAAATTGCTTCTTCGTATATGTGTACATTTTGATGTAGAATATGTTGTAGCCTCTAAAAAGTAAGAAGTATTCAGTTTGGAAGGAACTTGAAGAACGCTATTTATGTTTTTATGGGCTTATTTTTATTCTTCTTGATATCTCAGCACAACAGAAATTAGGCTGCCCCCCACCCCTTTCAGCTTTAAATATGTATTGATCACCAATACGAATAGGAGACTAATAATTCAGAGGTTGATTGTGGATGGCAGTTGTAAAATGTAGCTTGTTGTGAGCATTTTTCACTAACGTTAAGTACAGATGGGAAAATGTCGCAGTCTATCATTATGAACTTGGGTATGATGAGTCCCTTATGTCTGAATGATACACATGGGCTTAGGTTTAGGTATGGACTGACTTTAACAGAGCACTTCCACTTACTGTAACGTTAGTATATGTGCTAGTTCTCTCTCATCCCTGTGGTGGAGCCTGTGTCCTAGTTTGCCAGGAAGCTTCGGGTTTGCCCGCAGCTATTCATGGTTTGTGCTTTTTGTCTCCGCTCTCTGTCCACCTTAACATTTTGGCCACTGTCTTTCTTGCTTTTGTATGATAAACGGAACCGTGAACTTGAAGCACTTCTGGTAGGAGGGGACTAGTTTTTCTGAAAGTTTAAATTTGAGGGAAAGTCCAGTCCATTGTAGTACAACTCGTTGCAACTCTTCATGCCACACGGGCTGTGCTTCCCAATGTCTTAATGTTTATTTCGCATCTGCATATGGAAGCGGGGCAGTTCCCGTGCGGACAACACAAATGGCGCTGCTGAGCGTGGTGTTAAAGTGGACTCGTTACAGGAATTACCGTAGCCAGCGTTTATAAAGTTGTAGGCTGCTGCAGACAGGGCATTGAGAGCTCCATGTATATTCTCTTTTAATATTCAAAACAGTATGCCGAGGTGTGAGTGCTGTTACCCTAATTTTGGAAACGAGGAAAAACTGAGACACGTGATAGTTAAGCTTGCCTGGAGGTGTGGGGCTCCCAAATCCAGGTTTTCAAAAATAAGGGCGCATTTATAAAGGCTGTATCATTCTGCTTCCCCCATAGTCACGAGAGTTTGTTTAATCCGTACGGATATAATTGGAGGCCAGAGTGAGGAGGTGGTGTGTAAAACTTTGATCCCTGGCATGTATACCTAAGAGGATAAAACCTTCAAGGGATTAGGTGGGTACGACTGCCCCCCGAAGGCTTGCGTTCATTGTCGTTCTTACTTGCAATCACAGTGTGATCTAGGTCTTTTCCAAGTTTCTGTAAAAGATGCATGTGGCACGTTGACTGGTGTTTGAGCAGCACTAGTTAATTTTATTTTGGAAGCAGGATGCCTTATGGATCCTGCAGGAATACTTTCTCTGCCAGCTCACTACAGTAGTGCTGCGGAAAGAGGCAGATTCCTTATTAGCTTTAAGTCTTCAGTGCAATGTGCTTTAGTTTCTCAGTATGCAAAATTGGAATTCAAAGAAAAATAAAACCCTCTAAGTTAGCGTGGAATGTAAATCCATGGTGGTAACGTAGAGCATCTTTCGCGAAGCATCCGTTATCAGGAAGCTCTTAGACAGTTGGTAGGAGACGCCGTTTATTGGAAACATTTATTTTGAAATAATGTTTTTACTCATTTAAGGAGATTGGTTTAATCTCTTCAGTGTTTTTTGGTGTGGTTTTTTATCCCCAGTGTTACTTATTTATAGAGATCCCGTCTTCCTGATCTCTTTTAATGAAATCAGTAAAATAAACTTACTTCTTTTTACATGTGTAGTAAGAAAACGTTGCTTCATCTTGGGCAAACTTGTTCATATCACCCTGACTTTGCCAGTGTTGTTGACTCTTAAGAACATTTGTTGACAACAGTGTGCCTGCTCGGTCACCTTGAAACATAATGTTCTATGGAGCACAACTTCTTGGCTCTTTGTGGAAGAGATGCCAGCTCTTGGAGTTGAAAGTTAAGTGTTCTCCATGCTTGCCCACGAGTTGGGGGGTCTCGTTTTTGACTTTATCAGAACTGTGTACCTTTTCATAGTGCTGGTGAAGTCTTGCAGATACTAGAGACACCACAGTGAGAAATCTTCTTCCTTACACCTGCAAAGCAATCAGATGGCAAGGAAAAATAGCCCGTGTCCTGGCACCTGATTTTGCATTGTGAATCTTAATTTCACAAGAAATAAACAGGGTCATTTTGTAAAAAGAAAGCAACCCAGTTTTTTAAGTTTTTATCTTCCTAATTTTGTTTAGAATCACTAAAAGTTAGATTGCTTCCGTATCACCTGATACCAGGGCCTATAATAAGGCAGAATTACATTACTGACAGTGACTGTTTTGGTTCTCCTCAAAAGTTTTCATTACGCTCCAAAAAAACATCTTCCCGTTGCTTCTTGTACTTAGGTATCTGGTGAACCCTTGGAGGTTCCTGTCCAGTAAACTTGAACTCTGTCAGCTTTCTAATATTTTATCACTTCTTTCTGCATAAGAGGCTTTATCAGTTAAAGTGTAAAAACATGGGGTTCTGGGATAAATTTCTTGTGTTCTAATTTAAACAATATTTTTTCCATTGTTTTCATTCAGCTGTGTATTAGAAGCTGTCTTTCGAGGTGCTGTGAAGATGGGAGAGATAAGAGTAGATGGGGGAGGTAACTGGTGTAAACATCAGCAGAAAAAGATGGACACCTCTTACAGTCTGGCATCACATTTTCTCTGCTTGATGGTCTTGTTTTTATATCTGTATCAGGAGAGATCTTGTGCATGTTGCCCAAGGAGGTGTGACGCCTCGACTAAAGAACTTTGTCATTGACTGTTGGTTGATGACACTTCCTTACCTGCATGACTTTCCAGACCCGCTACTCACAGACTGGTTATCTAGCTTTGTGATTCTCACGGGGCACTTTAGTACTCTAACGCTTGATACTTGCCTTCAGTGGGCTGGCGAAGGATCTTTTTTCCTTTGGGTTCAGTGACTGATTTCTGTTAAAACAGGCCCTCCACTTCCATGAAAAATCAGAATATCCTTGCCTCTTCTTATGGTGACCCTCTAATACAGAAACTAAAAAAACCAGCATTACCTTCCCAAGTGAATTTTTGGGTTTTTTTTTTTCCTTAAAGGTGTGGTACCAGAATGTACATTAAAAAAATCTACCTCATGGGGCGCCTGGGTGGCTCAGTCGGTTAAGCGTCCGACTTTGGCTCAGGTCACGATCTCGCAGTCCGTGAGTTCGAGCCCTGCGTCGGGCTCTGTGCTGACCGCTCAGAGCCTGGAGCCTGTTTCCGATTCTGTGTCTCCCTCTCTCTCTGACCCTCCCCCGTTCATGCTCTGTCTCTCTCTGTCTCAAAAATAAACGTTAAAAAAAAAAATTTAAAAAAAAAATCTACCTCCTTTGTCAAAGCTTTTTGTTTGCTCTCCACATACTTGGAAAAGTTTAAAAGCAAGCATAAGAGTCACTGTAACAGATGAAGTCATAATTGGGACCTCACTAACAGTACTTGTTGGGGCGCCTGGGTGGCTCAGTCAGTTAAGCATCCCGATTTCGGCTCAGGTCATGATCTCACAGTTTGTGAGTTCGAGCCCCACACCAGGCTCCGTATTGACAGCTCAGAGCCCGGAGCGTGCTTCAGATTCTGTCTCCTTCTCTCTGCTCCTCTTCTGCTTGTACTCTGTCTCTGTCTCTCTCTCTCTCTCTCTCTCAAAAATAAAGAAACCTTTAAAAAAATCAAAAAAATATAATAGTATTTGTTAACAAGATTTCTGTTGAATATGAAGAAGCAGCTGTACTGGAATAAAAAAATCAGCACTGCAGAGTATATTCAGGGGGGCAATAGAATGCAGTACTTGAGAACAGCCTATGAAGAGTCAGACCACTTGTGCTCGTATCTGTGCTCCATCGTTAGCTGCCTGACCTCGGGCAAGTGCACTCCAAGTTACAAGGCCTTAGTTTGCTCACGTGTGAAAAAGCTCACGATACCTGCTTGTATGGTTGTGAGGAAACAGACACAGCCTGCGTATGGTGAGCGTTTTATACATGTCATGTGTAGGTGGCATTAGAGAGTGTAGCCACTCTTCTTTCTTCATCCAAAGTATGCATTTTGTCAAGCTCTGATACGCTTTTATATTAGCATTTCTGGGTCGCCTGTAACTATAAACCATGGGGTTGCTAACCTTTCATGTGAAGGGCCAGACAGTTGATATTTTAGGCTTTATATCAGCTCTGTTGGAACTACCCAGCTCTGTGGTTGTAGACTGAAAGCAGACACAGGCAACTTGTTAAAGAATGAGTTTGGCTGTGTTTCAATAAAATTTTATTGACGGAATGATGTGCTGGATCGAATTTGGCCCGTGGGCCGCAGTTTGCGAACTCTTGTTCTTAAATCACCCATTTTTTGATGAATTTTCTAAAAATCCCAGTGAAATCATAGAAGATACTTAATGAGGTGTGAAGAAAACTACTAAGAAAATACACAGTTGGTGGCTGGTATGTTAGCATCTTTTCAGAAAAGCTCTGTAAATTCACATGTCATCTCTGTGCTTCTTTTAACAGTCAGCAACACTGTTTTGGGCTGACCTGTCGTCATCTGGCAAGTGTGCAGGGCT
Organism: Panthera pardus; assembly: GCF_024362965.1. Taxonomy (NCBI): domain Eukaryota; kingdom Metazoa; phylum Chordata; class Mammalia; order Carnivora; family Felidae; genus Panthera; species Panthera pardus. The sequence continues at coordinate 9,510,036 of NW_026526655.1, forward strand.
TAGGGTATTGTGGATAATGCGGTCATAACATGGGTTAATTGTGTAGAAAAACTGCTTAAAGACTCAGCGGACATGGAGAGGAGGAACAGAACAACCGCTGGTTTTACAGGACTGTAGTGTTTCATCAGGGCAGGTTCGTAACAGACTCCACCTCTCTGCTTAGACCGAATCATTGTTCAGGTTAGCTTTTTGGGGAGTAGAATCCTTCTAAGTCTGAGCTCTTGTTTTTCTGCACTTGTTGTGACATCCTAGCTGTCCTCTCTTTTGTACTTCAGTGCTGGGCTGTTCGTTAATGTGTATCTTCAGTATTTGGTCCTGGAAATAAGCGTGTAATCTGCACATCCTTAAAACATGGAAGGGATTGTGTCGAGGCTGCAGTCCAGAAATAAGTTAGACCGAAGAAGACACTCATCTACACGGAACATGTCCCCCCAAATGTCAGTTTTGCTTTCTGTTCTGTTTGTGACTAATTGCCCAGCCGTTAAATGCCACAGTGGTTTTGGCAGTATGAACTTCGCGGACTTTTGGTAGGCGAGTTCAGGACAAGGCGTGAGGAATCTGTCAAAGCCGTGTATGAATGAGATGTAAAGGTTGTAGTTTTATGCTTCTTGAACACTGAGATACTTGAGCCATCTTGTTCATAAAAGCTACAGGATGAAATCTAGAAGAACAGTTGAGTGTGCAGTGGGCAGACACATTTAATTGCCATGATTCACTATAGTCCGTAAAACTCTTTTTCTTTTTTTAAGATAAACCAGGCATAATAAGTGTGGATATTCCTCTCCTAACCCTCACCTTCTTTTTTCCCTCCCTTTGAAGCTTCTAGTTCTGTTGCAGGGGCTGTGGGCATGACCACCTCTGGGGAGAGTGAATCCGATGATTCCGAGATGGGACGATTACAAGGTAAAGACGGTTAATGAGCTTATAAGAAACAAGAAGCCATTACCAGATGCCGCCTGTTACTTCTGTGCTTTGTTGAAATTAATTCAGATAAGCTCATTTAAACATAATCTAGCAATGCCTATACTTCCCCCCCCCCCCAAAAAAAAAGCTGCTTATTTAGTGATGATTTGGATTTGGAAGATGATCTGTCTCACTCTTTAGTTTTATTGTTTAAACAAAATCTTATATGTTTATTTTTTATGTTTTTAAATTGTTCTTTATTATGTTTGCTTGTGTAGCTGGTAATAAATTAAGAAAGATCTTGAAAAGGGGATAGTTGAGTATATTGCTGCATGGTGCCTGATAACATAATACATCCAGTGGGGTGCTTTTTGTGTTCTTTTGTGTTCTTGGTCAGCATTTAAAAATGAATGCGAAGTGTATACATAAACACCAGGTATTTTAATGTTGTGCTTTTGAAGAAGCAACCTTATATTATGTATACACTCTTTACAGGTGGATGGGTATGTATTTTTATTGTCTTCAGATAGTTGGTTTATATGCTAGATCCCCAGTGTGAGGCTGATAAGAAACATTATTTATAAATCACTTTCAGATCGCTTTTAAGTTCCTAAAGTAACTTTTACACCAGTCTCTTTTTGACTAGAGGTCTTGTGAGCCCATTTTTTCTCTTTACGGACATTATAAAAATAATTTTTCATGTTTTTAGAGGATCTCATGACCAGTGTTTGATTGGTAGATAATATTACAGGGAAAACAACACAAGGGTACTTAGCCTATAATTTCGTCAAAATAAATATGTACTCTGGGTTTTTCTTGGATCATTTGAGACAGTCCCCTCTGGCACTAATATTTAGTACCTCCATAAAACCTTAAGATGCCGTGGAGCGGCACGTGGGTGTTGTAACTTATATATTAATATTTAAGAATGATCTTGAAAGTTGAAGGTAGTTTCTCTTAAAGTTAGAAATGGGAAGTAACATTGTCTAAATCAGTTATGAGAGATGAATCGGTTGCTTGAAATTTTTAGGTAAGATCAACTGCGTTCATAATTCAATTATTCCTCCCGCCTTTCTTTTTTCTTTAGCTTTGTTAGAGGCCAGGGGTCTTCCCCCTCATCTGTTTGGCCCTCTTGGTCCTCGGATGTCACAGCTTTTCCATAGAACAATTGGAAGCGGAGCTAGTAAGTGAATACTTTTGAATTTGCCCTCCCCCTCCAAAACCTTCAATAAATAGTTGAGTGCTGTTTTTACTGTTTCTGCATTGATGTAAAGAGGCTTTCATGTAAGGAGCTTTTCACGAATATTAACCTGTTTTTAAAAATAGGGTTTGTGCGCATTCTTGCCTTTAAATACATCAACTCGAAGTTCTTCTGTACTTTTATTTTTTTGTCAGAGAGAGACACGCACACACAAGTGTGAGCGGGGGAGGGGCAGAGAGAGGGGGATACAGAATCAGAAGCAGGCTCCAGGCTCTGAGCTGTCAGCACAGAGCCCGACGTGGGGCTTGAACCCACAAACCGTGAGATCGTGACCTGAGCTGATGTTGGACGCTTAACTGACTGAGCCACCCAGGCGCCACTTGTACTTTTATTTTTGATTACTGAATTGGAATCATTAGAAAACCATCCAGAGTTTATGGCAAGATTGGATCTTTGTTTAACTCTAGGATAGTAAAGAATCTCAAATGATTGCATTGATTATATTATAGCATCTGATTGCATGATTTGCATACGTTTGAATCTTGAATTTTTTTGTGGCATAATAAAATTTAATCCATGAGACAGTCAGTCGTAGAGCTGAGCCTTAGAGAAAAGATTTCTCAGCAGAATTACGAGTCGCTCGACTCATTTAATCAAATTAACATATCATAATCCAGAGATCTTGTCATATATGGTAGACAAAACAGTGACTCTTGAAGTGGCAGTTTGTAACAAGAATAACTTTTGCATAATTACAAATCCAGTTAAATTCTTTTGGTATAGCATACTATCTTTAGCTTTCTTAAACAAAATTTGCATTTAAGCATTTTTTAATAACTCCATTGATAATGTTTTCCATAGAATCAGCAGGCTATTTTTAGACTTGTCTTGATTAACTTTAAAATTTCTGAAGTGTTAACTGAAACCTATTAACTCTGACCTTACTAATATGTGCTCATAGAATTTTCCATCAAGTATTCTAAGGTGTTTTTTGTTTTGTTTTTTAAACATGATGCACTGTGCGGACATATGCTCACATGTGTGTATTTATACTTAAGTCCTTTTCAAGTTTCTGGCCTTAGCACTTGACAGGAAATTTAAGAAGCAGCTGGTATTTTGGTTTGGTGTGGTTTTGCTTTTGCTGCCCTGACACTCAGCTCTCAGATAATGTGCCCTTTTGCAAAGTTCTCACGAACTTCTGAGTGAGGATTTTGATTTAGTGTCATTTATTAGGTACTGGGATTGTCCTGAATCATAAACAGGATAATATACAGAGTTTTTCCCATATGGAGCTTCCATGCTAGAGGGTGACCCTGACAGTGAGGAAGACAGCTGTCCTATAGAAAAATTTCAGATAGCATCAGTGCAGTGAAGGAAAACAGAACAAAACAAGGATGTAAGTCGGCTGGTGAGAGGATATCAGTAGGCTGGTTAGAGAAACCTTCTCCGAGGCAGGGTGAGTTTGTGGATCCTTAAGTGAGGAAGCCAGCCCCACAGGGGTCTGAGGGGCCTGCGGAACGAGTTAAGCTGTAAAAGATGAAATCTCTGAGGGGTAGATACTTGATAGGTCAGGTAGGGCTTGGCAGGCCTTGGGCCAGTGTGGGGTTTAACCCAGTACGTGTACTTAGGAACCACTGAAGGCCTTAGGAAAGGGGAAGGACATATTTATTACAGAAATGATCGAATATACCCCAAAGTTGAGGGTATAGTAGTAGACTAACCTCCATGAACCGTGAACCCGTCAACAATCACCAGCCCACAGCAACTGTTGTTTCAGTTACATCCTCAACCTTTCTCTCAAATCCTTTTTCAGGCAGTCCTAGGCACCATTTCATTTGCATGTCATTGAATTTGTAACTATAAGGACAAAAGTTTTTAGACAGTGTTGTGGTCCTGTGAAGAGGAATCCCTACTTTTATTAAATGCCTGTTTAGAGTGCAAATGCTCTAGGCCTCTCAGAAATCCAGTTAACATTTTTGTTTGAATCAAGACCAAAATGTGATCTGTACATTGCCATCAGTTAGTGTGTTTAAGTTCTTCTTCTTCGTCTTCTTTTTTCTCTTGAGAGAAATTTGATTCATTTATTTTGCCACTTCATTTATTTCTTAGAGAAGGCTAGGAAGAAAACATGTTGCAGGTCTGCCTGAGAGTATTAACAGTAGAGTATCTCAAACCCATATTAAGGGTTGACCATTGCATATGAAATTAATGTGGGCCATAGATTAGAACCAGAGTAGAAAGAAGTGTTGTCCCCCCAGGCCTGTGACCCAGCTTCAGCACTGCCTACTCCACGGCCAGTCTTTGTCTTTACCCTTCCCCACATCCCTTCTCCCACATTGTTTGAAATGAATCCCAGACATTATATTACCTATAAACATTTTATCATGTAGCTCAAGGTAATGCCCCTTAAAACACACATACACACCCCCAGATTATCGTTATCATACCCCAAAAATTAAACTAGTGATTCCTTTAATAATTACTATCTGATGGGTGTCAAGTTTCCATCTGTTGACTATCATCAGTGTGTTTCTCTATCAACTGGCAGTTGGATCCAGAGGATTTTTCAGATTCAAGTTTGATTCTTTCTTTAGTCCCTTGGTGGGGAAAGACTGCTGAAGTGGTAGTGGGTTCTAATACGAGGAGGTACCTTAAAGTCTGATTGTCTCTTCTGCCATCAAAACTCAGTGTCTAGATGACAGGGAGTATAAAATGATGGTACCTCACATCTGATGACCAGACTTCATTTATTAGAAGTAAAAGAGGTGATTTTTAAGTAGAAATCTATTAAGAGTATCTCCCTTCTATTCTGCTACACAGGAGAGTAACAGGAAAAATGGTTTTCTCGCCTTTATTTACCAGTTTGGAAAGTAGTTGGTTTTTGCTTCCTCCACAAAGTGCCATTGTGGTTTTAAATATCACTGTCAAGTGCAGACATGTTTTTAGACATTTCTGTGATTTTTACTGATTAAATTGTCATATTGGGCAATGGCGTCTTTTTTAGGTTGGCTTCTGAATCTTTTTGATTTGATCCCAGTAGTTTTTGTTAATTTCCTTCCTCTCTGATATGTCAGGCACCGCCCCCACCCCAAATATCTGAAATTAGGGATTTTTTCAGAACACCCTGGTTTCTTTTACATGAAATAGTATTTAGAGCCCATTGCCTAGAGTCTAGGTATATTCGTTTATACCTGGGTGATCTTTGTTATTGGATGCTTGTAATGAACAAACCTAGAAAATAATTGTGTTTTATCTTCTAAAATAAAAATAAGGAGTTCTACTTTTAATGCCAATTCAAATTTTAGGGCTGCAAGATTTTTATTTACCTTTATCGTGTATCTCCCATGCCACAAATTCCAGTTCCCAGTGATAATATCATAGTCCTCTGTTTACTTTCTCCTACAGTACAAACTTCAGCGTAACACCAAAAGCAATATGAATGAGAATGTTTTAATTTTTGAACGGTTTCTCTTATGGTGTTTGTTGGGACTCACTTTGTGGTCAGATTTTTGTATTTCAAAGTAATTTGAAATGATTGCTTCTATATTCAGGCTGCCACATTGGTTTGGTTCATTTGCTTTGTGTTGCTTTTAACTCTTAGAGATTACTTTTAAGTTTTAACTTCAATTTTATACTTATGGGATGTTCACATGCTTTAAAAAGTCAAATTATTAATAAATAAGGTATGTTTAGAGACGTCTTATCTTCTTTTGCAATTCCCTTTGCCTTGCTTCCTCCTCCCACACAAATAACCTTTGTTAATTTTATGGCTTGTCCTTCTGTTATTTACTTTAGAAAACAAAAACAAATTCATATTATCTATTCCACACACGCGCTGCCTTTTTAAGCTAAGAGTAGTAAACTTTATACGCTTTATGTTGCTCTTAACAATATTTTGGGGTTCACTTTCTATAGCTGCTGCCTAGTGCTCCACCGTGGGGCTGAAGTTTTTTTAGCATGTCCTCTGTTGGACATTCAGGTCATTTCCAGTCTTCCTTGTATTGCAGTAGTAAAACACAGCTTTTGTATTTTTTCCTGCGTCATCTTTAGGATAGATTATTGTAAATCAGCCTTTTTTGAAGTTGTACCTTTTTGTATTTCTTGAACAAATAACATGGTGTCATTTTTTTTTCTTCTTCTAACCTTTTAGTTATATATCCTTGTAGACCTCGGTTAGTGGTTACTGTAGAGATGTTAATGCATGTCCTTGGTTTATTATAGCCAACCTTATATTAATACTTTACCACATCCCAGACAATGTAAGGAGTACAACACCTTTGCTCTTTTTACCTCCTGCCATCCTCTGTGCTATTGTTTTAATTTGTTATGCTTATACATGTGTTAGTAAACACAGTAAGACCTAATTTTTGTTGTAGATCATCCATATTCCTTTGTCCACATACATTTTCAGTGCTCTTAATTCCCTCCTACAGTTCCTCTCTTCTAATCAGAATCGTTTCCCTTCAGCCTGAAGAACTTTTTTTGATGTGGTGAATGACTGCTAGTAATGATTTTTCTCTGCTTTTGAGAAATCCTTGATTTGCCTTAATTTTGAAAATATATTTTCCCCAGCTATAAAATTCTCATTTAGCACTTTGTAATGTCTTCAGGTTTCCATAGTTGCTATTTAAAAGTCTTACTGGTGCCCTTTCGAGGCAATGTCTTTTTTCTTCTGGCTTTTAAGATTTGTTTTTTTCAAATTAGTATTAATTTTTAATAGTTTGTATTCAGCCTAGTGACTTATTTTTAATTTGCTTAGGTTTGACTGAGCATTTGAGTCTGTGAGTTTGATACCTTTCATCAGTTTGGAAAATTCTTGGCCGTTATCTCATGAAATAACTGCTTCTCTTATCTCATGATCTCTTCATATATATTCCTCTTTCTTTCCTTCTGGGAGTATCAAGATCATACATGTTCAGACTTTGGGCTTCATCCAGCATGTTTCTCTGGCTCTATTTTAGTTTATTATTTTTTTTCCCTTTTGTCCAGTTTGAAAACTTTCTATTGATCAGTTTTCAGATTCCACTAATTCTTTTTTCTGCTGAAATCTTTAATCTTTTGGTAAACCCACCAATGAGTTTTTAATTTCAGATATTTTCCACTTCTGGACAGGTAACTTGATTTTGTTTTGTAGATTCTGGTTTTCTATTAAATGCTTTACATTCTTATTCATGTTGTCTATCTTTGGTTATATTTGCAGTTTTGGTTATGTGTGTCATAAAATACTTTTCAAATTAGGGGCACCTGGGTGGCTCATCAGTTAAGCGTCCAACATCAGCTCAGGTCATGATCTCATGGTTCGTGAGTTCAAGCCTCATGTCATACTCTGTGCCGACAGCTCAGAGCGTGGAGCCTGCTTCAGATTCTGTGTCTCCCTTTCTCTGTTCTTCCCCGCTCATACTCTGTCTCTCTTTCTCAGAAATGAATTTAAAACATTAAAAAAGTTAAAAAAAAAAAAAACTTTTCAAATTCTAATGATGTTGGTCTGTTTCCATTTTTTTCTCTCTTGATTATCTGTCACATCTTCCTGCCTCTTCATGTGTCTAGTAGTTATTTATGTGCTAGACATTTTGTATAGAAGAACTGGAGAGACCCCAAGTGAGGTTTTCTACTGTAAAGGTTTCCCCTTTTCTGTATTTAAATATTAAGGGTCAGATGCTAATCGGTTTGTTCCCTTCAGGGCATTAGCTTGTTTTGACTAGAATTGCAGTTTTTGTATGACTCGTTACACCTCTGGCTCATCCCTGTTTGTATGTTGTGACCCTCCCACGGTGTTGATTGAGAACCTTGCAGGTCTCTGTCGACTGAGACTTCATTATGCAATTTGAAAATATTGTAGATGTCTTGGGGGGTAGGGCCTACTGACTGTACATATTTGAGGCAGGCCTCCTCCCTCTGTAGGGACTTTTGTCTTCTGGAGCACCATGAGAACGCACGAGGTTTTGTTCTGTCTTACCAAAACTTCTGATTCATCCCTAGCCCTCTCCACAGCTCTAGAACTGAGGACATGTCCGGTGGGACCAATGCAGTTGGGAACATCAGCTTCCTGTGACTCCCAGCAGTACTGTGGGTTCTCTCCATCCATATCAGCAGTTGGCAAACTGCTGCCCAGTGGCCAAATTCAGCCTCCTGCTTGGTTTTATAGAGTCTGTGAACTAATAAAAATGATGTTTATATTTTTAAATGGCTGAGAAACTTTCAAAAGTAATATTTTCTGACACGTGAAAATTCAACGAAAATCAAATTCTAGTGTACGTAAAGTTTTATTGGAATACAGACAGCCATGCTTATCTGTTTCTGTATTGTCTGTTTTTGCCTTTGTGCTCGGGTTGAATAGTTGCAGCAGAGACCCCAATGGCTTGCAAAGCCGAAAATATTAATATCTGGCTCTTTATAAAAAATGTTTGCCTACCAACCCTGATCTGTGATGGTGGTTCTTCAAGTGTGCGTCTGTGGATTGCTGGCTGTTCCTGAAACCCTAACGCTGAATCCATAGGCCAGAACTCTAGTAACAATTGCTGAGGTTTTGCCTCTTCTACTTTGTTTCACGTTTGAATTTTGTTGATGTTGATGGTGCAAAAGCCGTGGTAGGTAAAAGTGTCGGTGCTTGATTGAAAGAATCAAAGCAGTGGCTCCAAACTGCACTAACAGTCACTGTAGTTTTCAATACCATAGGCTCCTAGTAAAAGGACTCCATTTTTTTTACATGAGGATGCCCTTGCTAAGCAAAGTTATTAACTGTATTGTCTTTACCAGTAAGTACATGTCTTTTTAATAGTCTTTGTGCAAACTGGGGCCCATGTTCTCCACATTCTTCATCTCAAACCGTGTTGCCACAGATTGAGAGTAGATGCAGAGGTGGTCATACCGCTGGTTTTGTTGTTGTTGCTAGTTTTTTGTTTTGTTCTTTTTGTAATCTTGACCTTTAAATGATTTGCAACAGAAAACGTAGTCATCTCTGAATTTTTTTGTTTTAGAAAGTATGGTGGTTTTCACACAAATTTTGTTTATATTAATATGTAACGATTTAACAAATAGTTAAAAATTTTCTCTTTTAATTCCAAACATATTTATAAATATCAGCAGATATAAACCACATAGACAAGAGTGCTTTGGGGCTCTTCAGCAATTTTTAAGAGTACAAAGAGGTTCTAAAACCAAAATTGATCAGAGCATAAACGATAGCTTTGGCTTTTTATTGTCATTTTGGTTTGGTTTAGGGTCTTTTTAGGAACATCCTAAAGGTTCAGTGGTTATTGATGATGATTTTGATCATGCTGACGTCATCTGTGTCCTAGACATCCAGTGTTGATAAGACCTCTGTGTTGATAAGGCATCCAGTGGCATGTGTCAGTTTTTCCTATTTTAGGTGGTTGTGCTGTTAGTGTATACTTTTATGAGCTGTTTCATCCTTGAAAAGCAAATCTAGAAGCCACTGAGGATTCTTTTGTTTTCATTAGTTTACTTTCCATTCATTTGTTTGGCCTTTCACATTTCAACTCAGAAATGATTCGCCTGCTCTAACTGGAACTGACGTTATTTGGAAAAGTTTAAAGATGGCAAGCCATATGAATTTGACTTTCTTGCGGTCTGTTGTTGGATTGACTCTTAGTTATGTTAAAGTTATGTAGGCGGTAATAGTTGTCCAGTTCACTAGCCACAGTCTTACACGATAGAGAAAAATAAATCTTTCAAGGATCACCATGTGTCCCTTTGAAAGGCTGTGCCATCCAGGAAGATCACTGTAACTTAATTCAATTTTAAAGAAACTTTGGTTTTCATGTCAATTCCACATTCATTGGAAGTTTCCAAATGTGTGCCATTTCTAAGCCATTTCATTAATAATACAGGAGTGGAAAAATCCCATACACAAACAACTTGAAAAGGTATAGGAAGAGAAGGGGCCTGAAGTAGTATCAGTTATAATTTAGTTAGCATTAATCGAGTTAACCATGCTCACAAGTAGGAAGATGTTCGTGAAAATTTGAAACACACTTTATGTTTGAGTATGTTATCCAGTTCACTGACAAGTCTTTCTCTGTGGTGGCTGAATCTTAGTGTTTTTCAGTTGTTTGGGCAATGGATTTGAGCCTTAAAAGTGAAAGTACTCTCTCGCACTCTGATGGCAGCATCTGCACTGGGAATGAGAGGAGGTGAAAAACCCAGTCTTTTCCTGTTTTTAGAACTACTTCATTCTCTGCAGTCTCTTTCCTTAGATGCATTGCTCCGTTTGTCTTTATTTTCTTGCCCTCTGTTAACCTGGATTCCATTTATGCTGACCAGGTCTTTAGAGGTATGCGGCATTTCCTTTTAAGACAGGACATCGCACGGGCGCCTGGGTGGCTCCCTCGGTTAAGCGTCTGGCTCTTGATTCCGGCTCAGGTCATGATCTTGGGGTTTGTGGGATCAAGGCCCACGTCGGGCCTTGCTGCGCTGACAGCACAGAGTCGGCTTGGGATCTCTCTCTCTCCTTCTCTCTGCCCCTCCCCTGCTCGCTCGCTCACTCTCCCTCTAAAAATAAATAAATAAACTTAACAGGTTTTATAAAAAAATACATGTTAAAGGTAACAATTTATATTCATCTCACAGATACCATTTTTTTGTTTCAGCTAGTAAGAGCCAGTCAGCTTGTCTGATTTTAAAAGGAAAATTAAAAGACAAAAATCTGTAAATACCATGAGATCACTTTAAGGTAGACTAAATCCAACTCATTTAATTCTGCCTTGAAGTATCAGCACCCTGTGTTAGCGCTGGAATAGATCCAGCCTTTCATGGGGATCCAAAGAAGACAAGCAGCCAGCCACCATGTAGAGTCCCACCTTACACCTAGGAACCATTTCCTTGCATGTTTGAAAATGACGATTTTCTTTCCTGTGAAGGCTCTAAGGCCCAGCAGCTTCTGCAAGGACTGCAGGCGAGTGATGAAAGCCAGCAACTCCAGGCGGTTATCGAAATGTGTCAGTTATTGGTCATGGGAAATGAAGAGACGCTGGGAGGGTTTCCCGTCAAGAGTGTCGTTCCTGCTTTGGTAAGAGACTTCCCCCCTCTTTCTACCTTAGTTGTTCTCTGGATGCTACCGTGAAAGCACGAGTAGTGTCATCGTGAATTTTAAAATACAGTAGAACTAAGAGAGAGCGGATTGTGGCTTCATGCTTAGAGAACTCGTGACTGATTGTAATAATGAATCAGTACATCTGCTAAACTACTTCTTTGTAAGTAGTTACCCATCTTTGATACGTAAATGACTGGTCTTAAATTTCCAGTTGTTTGTCCCATCGGGTAGGACCTAGACTTACTGCGCCAAAATTGACACGCTTTCTCTTTTAAACTGGTGATACATACGCAGTACTGTGTGGGCTGTCTTTGTGGGTCACAAAGGTTTCATGTTTGATAATTGTATGCAATGGCAGAGCATTCAAGCCAGAATAATACCACGTGAATCCTTCCAGGTTAGGTGTTACGTTAAGCAAAAATCAAAGAAACAAAACAAAAAAATCTTCTCGTGACTTTTCAACACGGTTGTGAGTTGATGTTTAAAATTTTATTAACATCTTAATGGCTTAAGCTTTTTAATGGAAAACAACAGGAAGAGAAATTGCCGCTACTAAATATGTGCCCCTGAGTCTTAAATAGTGGCTTGGTGATTTTCTGAGTTCAAGATGAGAACACTTGGCTATAATTGAAAATTAAAATTTAAGTCGACTAAAAGACTAACATAAACATCATGAACACACTCAGCATATTTTACCTTGGAAGTTAAAAATAAGTATCTTGTTAAGTCTTGTTGACGGAAATTTGGTTGAGATACGGGATCGCCCCATTTGATCACATTATCAAATCGTGGGGGCAGTTGAATGAGCTCATTGAAACACAGGGTGACATGGTCTTTGTTTTGTCTGTTGTTGTTGGGTGGCTCCGCTCTGGCAGGGGTGATAAAGGATGGGCCGGTTTCTTTACCTTCTGCCACGCAGACCTCTGGGTAATGGGCACTAGCATTTAAATATTACCAGTGCCATTCTGTTGAAGGCTGGAATGTTGATTTCTGAATGTGTAATGAAAGCAGTATTCATTTTTCTGTCTTTACATTTTGCCTCTGTTAATATTCACACTCACCCCACTCATTTCCCCACTCGTTACAAAATAACCACAAAGAGCTAGGTTTATCTTATGTTACCTAAAATGCAGTTTTTATTAGTCGGATAAAGAGGCTATTAAATCTAGGCACAGATGTTGGCACATAATGTAAGTTACTTAATTTCTTAGTTGTTGATTAGATTTGAGTGCTCAGTAGGCCCGCACAAGTCAGCTCTTGCTATTAATACTGACTGCTGTTAATGAATTGGCCAGATTTATCTTGTATCATAATTGAATATTGTGATTATATATCCATCCATCACCATTCACTTGTGTGACTGTAGTCATTTTTGGTGATGAGGAATCTGTAGCAGTTTTTCCCAAACATGGTCTGTAAGGTTCATTCTACCTTAAGAATTGAAGAACTTGTTTCTTTTCTTGTTAACGTTAACAACCCCTTTCAGTTTACAGTGGGTGTTTTAGATGACTGATTGTGGATGGTTTTGAGTGCCACTGAACCCCAAAATGGGGCATGTGTGTATGTGTTTGTGTGTGTGTTTTAACAAAAAGTTATCAGGTCCTTTAGTATGTGTGTATACCTTACCCAGCATAATTCAGAGCTGAGAAGGCACTCCTATGAAATGAATATTGTATTAGAATATCTCACGTCCATTATTAAATAATTTAATTGAAAGGTACTTTATAGCTTAAATTCTACGCATTAAAATTTTTCCATTTAGAACTAGAAGACCGTGACAGATTGCTTCCACAAATAGGAAATTTCTTTGGTAGCTTTGGCTGCTTCAGGAGGATGGACAATTTACATATATACCCCTAGAAGTATAGGGGTATTCCCACCTTTGAAAAACATGGCTGAAATTTGCTTAAGGACGTTTCCACAAGAGAAAGTAAATAAAATATTTAGATTCTCTCCTGTATTTGTAGAATAATTACATTAACTTAGGTTTTAATTAGTGCATAATTTGTTTCTGATGTGATCGATTTTGTGTTTAGATTCTATACTACTGTGCATATTACAGCTGAGTTAAATGGTGTTTGGTTCAACTTGTAGAGGAGCTTATTTACAAGAGATGAAGCATTGGCCTTGACTCTGTACTGACAGCTGTTCACAAACATCAGTGCATTGCCGGTCTGTTTGTTTTTGTATTAAGTATTTATTGATGCCTGGGATTCTGAAGGGGGGCTGGAGGTAACCAGAGTAGTTGGTTATAGGTGACAAGAAAGCTTTCTTTTTGACCTGGATCATGAAAGGGGATGATCATCTAGCAGAGTTCCGAAGTGAGCTCTATAGTCTGTGAGTCATGCCGTCCTTAATATAAATCATTTCTTGTGTGTGTGTGCTAGGTTTTATCTTGATGTTATTTTTGCATGATAAAAGTCTTGAACGATACTTTCCATTTCCGTTGACATAGAGGAAGAAACCGTTCTTCTAGGGCTTTCCTCTAAGAATATAGGTAGCTTCTAACACTTTGTTATCTTTTTTAACAGATAACATTACTGCAGATGGAACATAATTTCGATATTGTAAGTATGTGGTATATTTTGAATATCCCAAATCTAAATTTTGGGTTCTCATTGAGTAAAAGTGCCTTCTTGTTTTCCAGATGAACCATGCTTGTCGAGCCTTAACATACATGATGGAAGCACTTCCTCGATCATCTGCTGTTGTCGTAGATGCAATTCCCGTCTTCTTAGAAAAGGTAATCCTGCTTTTGCTCAGCTCGTTCGGTAGCAGGTGTAGGGGAATCCAGTCGAGGACTCTTGACTTCTAAATTCTAAAGTGGTACATCACATTGTAAGGCCACCTTAAAGGACATTTTTTTTAGTGTCTATTTTCTAGTCAAAGTATATTTTGTAGCCAAGATTCCAGAAAAATATTTTATGTTTAGCAGACCAGTAGTTTAAAGTTGATGCTAATAAAGCATTTCATAGAATCATTTCAGCTTTATAATTTTTAATGGAAGCAGTTTACCACATTACTATAAAATCTTTCAGAGAAGAACTTCAAGCACTTAATTAAAATAATCTCATTCTAGAAAATATCCCAATGAGGTTGATAGCTATTTATACCCTCATGTTACAGCTGAGAAGGCTGAGACAGACAAAGTGCCTTGTTCAAGGTCATAAAGTCAGTCAGTGGAGAAAGGAAATTTTTTCATGTGGCCTGTGGTAGGTTGTGTTTTTGGTCTGTTTTAAGGGCCTCTTTCTTTTTTAATGCATAATAAAATTTGCATTGTCTGATAACCTTGGAATAGGATATAAAGCGTAAAAGCTAACTTCTAAAATTTGTTACATAAAACCACCCATTTATTGTAAATCTGAAGATTTCAAGTCATTTCATTGGGTTTAGCTTACTCTCTATGGAAAACCTATTTTTCTGTGTCCTAAAACAGAGCAAGGTAGTCGGAAGGAAACCATAGTGACTGTATGTTCTAGCTTAAGCTCATAAATCACTGGTTTTCTATGGTGGGTTTCATGTCAGAGGCAGTATAGAGATTGATGGAAATTAGAGAAAATAACTGTTTATTCGTGTAGAAGATAAGCGACTAGAAAAGAGCTTGAATGATGGGCTTAAGTTACCTATTTTTATGTTCCCAGCTGCAGGTTATTCAGTGTATTGATGTGGCAGAGCAGGCCTTGACCGCCTTGGAGATGTTATCACGCAGACACAGTAAAGCCATTCTACAGGCGGTAGGTGTTGCCACCCAAGGACTGTATTTCGTTTCAAGGGGGATCTTAGATCCACATTTGTCCTAGCTCCTAGATTGCAATCTCTGTAAGGTACGCATGATGTTTCCAAAGTGATGTGTTAGACTTCTTAGTAGTTTTGTTTGTTTGTTTGTTTGTTTAGTTGCTGTTAGAGGGCATTTCTTCACTTGAACGGTTTCCTGTGTTTTAGGGTGGTTTGGCAGACTGCTTGCTGTATCTAGAGTTCTTCAGCATAAATGCCCAAAGAAATGCACTAGCGATCGCCGCCAATTGCTGCCAGAGTATCACGCCGGATGAATTTCATTTTGTGGCAGATTCCCTCCCGTTGCTCACCCAAAGGCTAACCCATCAGGTAAAACATGAATCTGTTTTGTGTGTCATAATTGTTTTTACTATGTCTTTTAAAATGCCACTTTCATCTAGGGCTTTCACTCTTCCAATTGGATAGATAAATTGGAAATACTCTGATCCATGTTTCTTTCCTCTGTGCTTTCCGGTCACGTACCACATTAGGTTGTGTTGTACAATTTGGTGGACTTACCCAAATGACCAGCATTTCATATGTTTGATGTCTTCATGTTTTGACTTTAAGGGATGGAATGGTTATTTCAGCAAACATTGAGTGTTTCTTGTGTGATAAAATCAGAGTTTCCTTTCGGAGCGATCATCTCGCCTGTAAGGCGTTGGGTTAGTCAGGAAAGACTAGGAAGTTACGGGCTCAGATCGGAGGTGAGAAGAGACTGTGTCCCAAATAGAAATGAACTGGAAAAAAAATACAGACTGTGGCTGTCTGAGGTTGGGGAAGAGCAGGAGCCATTATTTGGGAGATGGAAGTGGTGGGCCTGGTGATGGAGGATGAGAAGCAGGAGACCCTGGTGTGGAGGACTGTGAGTTAAGCTTCATTGTGGGGAAATCAAAAAAAAATTTTTTTTAATGCAAATCAATTTTTTTTTAATTCTTTTTAATGTTTATTTTTGAGAGAGAGAGAGAGAGAGCGAGCATGAGCAGGGGAGGGGCAGAGAGAGGGCGAGACACAGAATCTGAAGCAGGTTCCAGGCTCTGAGCTGTCAGCACAGAGCCCGACGCGGGGCACGAACCCACAGACCACGAGATCATGACCTGAGCCGAAGTCGGACGCTCAACCGACTGAGCCACCCAGGCACCCCTGCAAATCAATTTTTTTAAAGTGTTGTTGCTAAAATGATTTTTGGAAATGCGACTTTTAAGTCGCCTTTACAAAATATGTTTAAAATCTTTTTGGGAAAATTAGGTAGAGAATATGCTAAATAAGGGCTTTATATAAGATAGATAAAATAATGATTGAGTCACTCTGAAATGTTTTGCTTCTAAGATGATCAAGACACAAATCGGGCCATTCGTCGTTTCTTTAATGTTAAAACTTAGGCTGAGATGGCCTGTGCTTATCAGGGATAGAAGTATATTCTTGGGTTGGCTGTGATTTCAGTACCTAACTTTGGAAATAAAGTGTGAGAATCAGAGAAGTTTAATAGTTGGTCTCTGTTATTTGTAGCGCTCTGTCTAGACTGAAGTACTGATGGTGAGGGCATAGGGCTTCTATAACACCACAGTTATTCTTTTATACAACCACGTCTGGTTTTCATATCTGAAGCCACTTTATCGATAGGAAGAAAAAATAGCAGTATCAAAACACTTGTTTAGCTGTTAAGTTATTCTTCCCATTCTAATAAGGACATTTCATATGTTTTCTGAATGAGGCCACTGCACTAGTTTTTCTAGATTATTTTCATAGTGAATACAACACATCTACACCTGGTTTCGCACATCATCAGTAAACCTCTAGTTCATGCTTGTATACTGAACTGTTTCCAACTTGTTAGTGTATATATGTTTTAAACCTTTCTATGGGGAATGCTTTTTTAGAGTGGTATCTTTATTATAATTTGTGTTTAGGTATTAAGTTAGCAGAAGCACAAAAGTTGTTCCTTCCTTTCTATAGATTTTCTCTTATCTCTTGGGACCTTAACGGAGGAGAGAAGCTCTCTCAGTGTGATTCTCTTTGCTTTGAAATCATGGTGTTACTGATTGTACCTTATTATAAAGGCTCATTGGGTTTTCAGAGCCCATCTAATTGGGCTGGCCTTGAAGAATTTGGGGATAGGAAGAAAATTAGGTAATAATATGAGAGAGTTTTCTATTAACAAACTTTTTTCTTTTATTAAAAAAAATAGGACAAAAAGTCGGTTGAAAGCACTTGCCTTTGTTTTGCACGTCTAGTGGACAACTTCCAACATGAGGAGGTGAGCATGTAGTCTTTGGTGGTATTTTTGTGAAAAGGTTAAATTGCTGAATCACAACGTAATAGTATCTTTTTTCCTTCTGTTTGTGAAGAATTTACTCCAGCAGGTTGCCTCCAAAGATCTGCTTACGAATGTTCAACAGCTACTGGTAGTGACCCCACCAATTTTAAGTTCTGGGATGTTTATAATGGTGGTTCGCATGTTTTCTCTGATGTGTTCCAACTGTCCGACTTTAGCTGTTCAACTTATGAAGCAAAGTAAGTGCTACTTTATTATCCTGCTGTAGGCGAGAGAGGCGGTTGTTTTGTTTTTTTTTTTAATGTTTATTAAGTAAAGTCAACATAAGCAAGTAGAAGAGCTTGCTAATAGCTCAGACACTGGGTAGTAAAGGAAGAAAAATGTTAATGTGACGCAGCAAATCCTTAGATTGCAAGTAACTTGTTCTGCGAGTGTTCTGCAAGATGAGCAAACATTTCTAACATTTTAACTTGATAAATGAGCGACGTCTTGCAGTACAAGTAGTTAGTACCTGTCGCTGAACATCACGTGATCACAGCTAAGCCAACGGTTCTTGAAATTCACTTTGATGTTCAAGTGCTTTGGATTACAAGCATGTTTCTGGAACAAATTATGCTCGCAAAGCAAGGTTTTACTATATAATAAATTTGTGTGGGAACAACATAGTAGTGCTTCTTACATACAATTGTTTGGGTATGTAGTATATGAAAATTTTATCCTAGGTGATTCAAGGGCTAAAGGTGCAAGATCATTGCCTTCTCTACAATATCAATGATGTAGTGACGCTTCATTGGGAGAATTCTGAATTTTAGGTTACCAGTAACTGCTTGTCTTCCGCTTCTAGGTGGTCCTTTCTGCCCCCATTAGAGTTTTTCCTGATCTGATTTCACAGTGCTTTACTCCCTCAAAAATTCGGAACTTCTTTACACAGTTGAATCTCTCATCTTTGCTGCTTTAGTATTTTCTAAACCTTTGTCAGCCTTATCTATAAATATAGTTTCCCTGCACTGCTGTATTGCTATTGCTTCTGTCTCAGAAACCTTCGATTCCCCAGGTTAATGTCAGAAGACAATGGGCCTCAGAAAGCATCTGTATGTTAGGGTTATTGCTAGGAGAGTAGTGGTCACATTTGTATGGAGTGCGTATTATAGTGGGGAATTTCGTGCTTCTAATCTCTGAGGACATCACCGCGGTGATGGTATTCACTGACAAAATAGCCTTTGTTGTCACTGCCTCAGATATGTCACATAATACTATTTTGGGGGGGGGGGGATTCAGTTTTATATTTAGTCACATTTCTTGTGAGTAAGCACATTGGCCCCGGATTTTGCAGAAAAATAGTGTTGTTGAGGTGTTCTATTGAAAAGAGTCCTCTTAATGCAGTGAATCACTCCCAAACCTGGTATTCCAGAGAAAACTGCACAGCTCGTGTCATAACCAAAGTGAGAAGCTGAGGAAAGGTTTAGCTTTTTCTTTAATCATCACAGTGCATTTTGCTTATTAAAATCCCTAGGAGCCCTTTGAATCTCCCCTCTTTCCTGAAGTTTGAGTGCAGATTATTTCTTGTTACCATGTGGTGCACAGCATTTCCCTAAAACCAGTTTGGGAAGTTGCTCACTGACTTGTTTGCTTTCCCATTTTGAATTTTTTTTCTCATGATGAATATTTTCACCTTTTGCATACTCTGTGAAATTTGCCACACATTTATCACGTGGACGCCACTAGACCTTTATTTTCTTCGTTCAGCAGTAACACAAAGGAAAAATTTTGTCACCCTCTAATCTCTCAAAAAATTAAGGAGTCCTTATAATGTAACATTGCCATGAATTCACATTTCTTAGGAAAGTTGGCAAAACTGTAGTTTTTCAAAAAACTTAAAATATTTTTTTTAATTTATATTTATTCTTGAGAGAGAGCTTTAAGCAGAGGAGGGGCAGAGAGACAGGGAGAGAGAGGATCCTAACTACGCTTTGCACTGTCAGCGCAGAGCCCGATGCGGGGGCTCAAATTCACAAACCGTGAGATCATGACCTGAGCTGAAATCAAGCGCTGGATGCTTAACCTGCTGAGCCACCCTGGCACCCCAAGAAGTTTAGAATATTTCTAATCACTGTCAGTGAAATTTCTGTGGGGCAGCAATTTAACTATCCACACTCTGCCCAAATCAGTAGTGAATACTTTCTTTGATAACATTTTTATGAACTTACGTGACGTAAAACATTTCAATGAAACGTTTACATTTTGCACACGTATAGTATGGTATTTGCGGAAACAGCCACAACGAACAAAGACCTAGCTTTGTTACTTTTAGTTATTTGAATGACTAAACCTGTGTGGATAATGGGGGCTTCCTCATGTCACAGCGTCCGTACATCAGACTGGTTTTCATGCAGATCACTCTATAAACTGATGTCTTCTGAGAATGGAAACTTAGGGTAGAGGATATGTTAACGATCTTTGCATTAAGTTGGCATGCTTGTCTTGTAAGTAATTATTCCTGATCACAGTATGGTAACATCTCAGATGCTTGTAACATGGTTTTACTGTGTTTGACCACGGGTTTTCAGTATAAGACAAATACACGAATATACTTGAATTGGGGATTAAAATGTGCATTGAATGTGCCTTTGCACAAAGCACTGTGTTCCTCAATGCAACACAAAATTAAAAAATTCTCCAAGTCTCTGGGGGTGGATTAGTGATTAAATGTACAGCTGGACTTGAGACTGAAGTCTTTTTTCTTTTTCTTTTTGTTTGTTTTTGAGAGAAAGAGAGACAGAGCACAAGGCGGGGAGGGTCAGAGAGAGAGGGAGACAGAGACTCTGAAGCAGGCTCCAGGCTCTGAGCTGTGGGCAAGGAGCCCGGCATGGGGCTCGAACCCCCACTGAGCTGAAGTTAGCCGCTTAACTGACTGAGCCACCCAGGCACCACTAGACTAAAGTCTTTAGAAAGAAATTGTTAAAATCTTCATAAATTTCTTTTTAAGTTTTCATTATAACTCATTTGGACTTGTAATTTCTGTAGTATGTTGTTTTGTAAGAAAATAATTCATTTTATTTTTTTTCCACATATAGTTGACTTTAAGAAAATAATTCTGATTGCCCCCCCCCCGGGAATGATCACCTATTATGTTAACTTTCATGAGCTTTTGGTTTCTGTTGTTGGTTTTACAGATATTGCAGAAACACTTCACTTCCTCCTGTGCGGTGCCTCTAATGGAAGTTGTCAGGAGCAGATTGATCTTGTTCCACGAAGCCCTCAAGAACTGTACGAGCTGACGTCTCTGATTTGGTAAGGATCGGGCCAGTAGTAACCGTGGTTTATGGGTGGGTGTTTCACTTTAGAGGTCTGTCATTTAGTAGTTCAGGAAGCTACTTAATAAAATAATTGCACCTCTGTTTTCAGCGAACTTATGCCATGTTTACCAAAAGAAGGCATTTTTGCAGTTGATACCATGCTGAAGAAGGGAAACGCGCAGAACACGGATGGTGCGATATGGCAGTGGCGTGACGACCGTGGCCTTTGGCATCCCTATAACCGGATTGACAGCCGGATCATTGAGGTAGTAGTTTCATCGTACCGTTTAAAGATGTTTATTTTGGTGGAGAGTGGGTGTAGGGATGGAGTGGGGAGGTGGATGTGTGTACTTCAATGTGCTCGCTTTTGAATTAACTCAAGATTCTCTCCTTTTGTCTCCTGAGAACAAGGTCCTCATTTCTGTTCAGGTCAGAAAACATGATGTTCTAGTCCTGCTTCTGCTGCTAACTACCTGATTGACTTGGAGCAAGTAATTTAAGTTCTTTGTTCCATAGTTTCCTCATCTCTGAAAGGAAACATTGGAGGAGTTAGGCCAAATGTTTAAAAGTCCCTTCTGTCTCCTACCCAGAAGAAAACCTCCCATAAGCAAAGATTTGCATACAAATCGCTGTTTCTCAGCACTTACTAAAGAGCGTAAACATGGAAACAACTTACATATCAAAGTCTAGGTGAAATGGTTAAGTAGGTTTTGATACATACTAGCCTCATATGTAATCCATTGGGATAAATTTTAAGTGACATAAAATGGGATATGATAAATGACCACGTAATAATCAAATTTTGTGGCTCTTTGGGGAGCTCAGCAAAATAATAGAAAAAGGAATAATACAAAGGAGAGAGGCGCACCAAAAATATTTAGTGTTTTCCTGTGAAGATTTTTTGTGTGATTTTATTCTTTTCATTACTTCCATGTTAGGTATGCATTGAATATTTCAAAAAATTTTCAGGTCCGGAAAATCGCCCTGTGTAAGACTGTTGGTCACAGCATTAATTGGGGTACCATGCGTCATTTACGCATACTTTCAGTGTGTGAGATACCTTTAAGTCATACTATCTTTCCCAATTTTGACCTGTGATGTTTGAACCTTTATAGAGCATCACTCTTGAAGAGACATTCTTTAAAGATGTCTTCTACCTGTTAGTTTTTAACAACAAATTTTTGAAAACCAACTTTGAAACCACTGTTACCAAATCAGAAGTTCTTCTGAAAACATCCAAGTTTTGAGTCAGCTTTTACGTGTGATGGGTCCACTGTGTGTTCTCTTAGTGTGTCAGCAGGCCATGGTCTAACGTGGTCAGTGCTAAACCGCCTTCTTTTAGCATTTTCTTATTAATTGCGTTTTCCCTGTTTGCTTACTCTCTTATACTTCCCTGGAGGCCTGTCTTCCACTTAACCTAGGAATTCCATACATCGGACTGTTACAAAAATGAATATTCTGTCACTTCTTTCGGCTGTCTTATGTCAAGCACATAGTGTCAAAGCGTGTCATTTTCTTTTCGGACAGTGCCTGCATGCACAGCCTGAGCCTTGCTCTCTCAGATCCAGTTGTGTCCCTTTCAATCTTAGAGCATGATTTAAATGGAAAGCCTTTTGATCTAAGGGTGATTTTATAGGAGCATATTGTTTAAAGAAGATTTTGGTGGGCTGCTAAGAATCCATGATGTAAATAACATTTTAACCTAAAAATTAGATACTAAGATTTTATGGATAACGATTTTTTTTCTATCAGCAATGTCTTAAAAGCTTCCTTAATACAAATGGTGTCATCTTCATGTCACTGATTCTCCATGACTGGATCTTTCATCAGGAATTTATGTGTATCTATTTATGACTCCAGGGAGGGGCCTTAAAGGGCCTGTGGTGTATATTTGTGTTTAATTAAAAATGACTTATTGAATAAATGAGTGTTGTCACATCCACACTATTAAATTTTCCATATTCTTTGACTTCACCATCTGAAACCTGATCAAATAAATCTGTAAGTTAGCATTTATGAAGGTTCCCCACTGTGTCTTAAGTTAATAAATTTCTCCATGTTTATATTCAAGGTTTCTCTCTCTTTGCTCTCAGGCAGCCCATCAGGTCGGTGAGGATGAGATAAGCTTGTCCACTCTGGGACGAGTTTATACTATTGATTTTAATTCTATGCAGCAAATCAATGAGGACACGGGAACAGCACGTGCCATTCAGAGAAAACCTAACCCCTTAGCCAATACTAACACTAGTAAGTACCTTTTGAGTTAATAGTAGTACGATACTGTCATGTGAATAATATTTGCGGTGATCGTTTCATTGAGTGTCTTTATTAAGCTGAAGACTGCTGCGTAGGAGTAATTAATTTCTTGTTGTTTCTATCGTGTTTTAATTGACGCATAAGCCAGGATTGCCGAAATGGTATCCTCCGCATTATTTTTCTGCTGTGTGGTTTGCTGCGTTCTGGAATCCCAGCGAGAATTGGCCCATGGAGTTTTTTTATCTGATCCTGTTCTCCCTCTTTTACCTTTAGATCCACTTGCACCCGTCAGATTAGTTTTTCCAACCTTATAGATTATACTTTCCCGTGAGCGTTCTCTTCTTAACTAATGACCAATAGATGATTTTACTGTTTTTTCAGGTTTCTGACATTTATCTTTGTCCTTGGGGATACATACCATCTATTGCTTTTGCAGCTCTAGTTTAGAATGCAGGGGTCAGCAGACTTTTTCTGGAAAGGGCCAGATAGTAAATATTTCAGCCTTGTGGACAGCACGGTCCCTGTACTCAACACTGCTGTTGTGACTCCAAAGCAGCCATATACAATATGTAAACAAACGTACGTGGTTATGTTCTGGTAAGATTTGATGTACAAAAATAGGTGCTGGGCCACACTGGGCGTTTGGACCAGACTTTGCCAGCCCCTCATCTAGAGCTTACTTTTCATCCGTTTCCTTTCCCCTGTGCTTTATTCCCCCTAAGGAAAGCAACAGATCATCTTGTGTTTCCATAGCTTCTGGTCACATACCCTCTGTCCATTGCTTGAACTCTGTTTGTTTCTTACCAGTGGTTTAGGTGGCTAACACTGAACATCCTTAGTGTTTTGTTAAATGTATATCATTAAAATAAGAGGTACAGTGTGCTGGTGGCTTGTTCTTTCGAGCTGGCTACATTTTGTCTAAATGCTGCTCGTGGCATCTTTGTAGACCCTAGTCATATTAGAGAAGTTGACTTGTTACATGACCACATTTTTAAAATAACATTTCAGATAATCACGGCAGCTTGCGTGCTTTATGTTGTTTACTTCCTTGTGTTTCTGAGGTCTGTCACTTCAGGATTGTCCGTTTTTTTTACAACAGGCGGATATTCCGAGTTAAAGAAGGATGATGCTCGAGCACAGCTTATGAAAGAGGATCCGGAACTGGCTAAGGCTTTCATTAAGACGTTATTCGGTGTCCTTTATGAAGTGTATAGTTCCTCGGCAGGACCTGCGGTCAGACATAAGTGCCTTAGAGCAATTCTTAGGATAATTTATTTTGCGGATGCTGAACTTCTGAAGGATGTCCTGAAAAATCATGCTGTTTCAAGGTGTGTTCATGAAAATAGTGAAGACTTTTTAGAAATTCAAGTCTCTGCAAGTAATTTCAGAAACCTTAAAAGTGACAACACAGAAAAAATATGCACAGAACAGTTTATTTGTAGTATCTGGAGCCCCTTGTCTCTTTATGTGCATACACACCTTTGAGAAGGACTAAAACAAATGCAAAAGTTGAGCATTTAAGAAAAACTTTCGTTGTAGTGGACTGTTTTCATAATGAAAATGCTTTGCTCTCAAAGTTAAAGTAGTATGGCCCAAAATAATTCTCACATTCAGACAGATGTTTTATATATGAATGCTTTCTTTTTTTAGTCACATTGCTTCCATGCTGTCAAGCCAAGACCTGAAGATAGTAGTCGGAGCGCTTCAGATGGCAGAGATCTTAATGCAGAAGTTACCTGATATTTTTAGTGTTTACTTCAGAAGAGAAGGTAATGTCCTCCATACTCATTCATTAATGGCTAATCTTTTCGTTTACGTAGTATTGCGATAGCATGTATAGTTCTAATTCCGAACAACCTCTTACGTGAGAAGTCTCCATCCTTACAGCTCACATACATACAGGGTGTGTCCTTTGTAAAATCTGTTGATACAAGTTGTGTGAGATTCACAGTCTGTTGATAAACAGTAAGTTGTAATGATTTGAATGTTTATGGCCCAGAGGTAATCATTAACGTTTCCTTTCATGTAGATACTGTGCAGCTCCCATAAAGACGCCTTGAGAAAGTCAGAGGCCACTTTCTTTCCCGGTGAATCCCATTAGTAGATCAGAACACTTGTAAGAGGGATTATTATTTACTTTGTTGTGTGCCTAGTGGAATATTTTTAGGCTTCAGTTATTTATGTACTGAAATCTTTAGTGTGCAACTGGTCTGGTCCCCTGATTTGAGCAATCTGAATGTGGAAATCAGCCTAGGAGAGATGGTACTTGTCTGTTCTCTTTTTGAAGACCTCAAAGACTGTTGTTGCTCATTCAGGTGTTTTCTCCTTTTCAAGCATACCAAGATATTAAAAGAAGTTCTTTCTCATAAACGGGTCTCTATAATTCTTTTGGTCTTTTAGAGATACTTTGGTGTTGCGAGGACACAGGAGATCATGGTGTTTTTATACTGAATTAATCCTTAGCTTCATCTTTCATCTTACCAACAATTCTAGTTCTTTCTGCAAATGATCTGTTTTCCCGTCTTTCATCACCTGATGCTGGCTCTGTATCTCTTCACATCTTGAGAATGCTGTAGTCCTGTTAGTGTAAGAGTATTAGATAGGAAGAGGCTTTCACCATTTTTTACTAGTTTTGTTTAAAAAAACAGTCAAAAAAAAATTCCAGTGCTACATATTTATTTGAAGTGGAAAGCAAACTCCATAACTGTGGTTTACAGATGGGGTGCCTGTATGAATAGATGTTTCTGTGCTCACATAAACATTTGGTATGTGGTTTTTTTAGCCTTGGATTATCTTGTAATTTGTTTTGTATCTTGGTTTTGGTGTTAGCCTTTAGTTCTGCCTTTCAGATATATTCCGCCCTCTGATTTGGAAGTCTTATGAGAGTATGTCTTTTTCTCAAAGTGATTTTTTTCTTTCTTTTTACATGTATAAGAACACTATGCCATCAAATTGAATTTTCCACCCCCCAGATATTCATATAGTGTATACATTATGAAGTTTGGGGGGGGGGGTGCTTGATTAGTTCAGCTACTTTGCATCTGGCATTTGTTCTGTCCAGTTCCACCTGTCATTTTTTTCCTGAGGACTTGCCTTCTAGAATCTGTGTTAGATCCTCCTGCTGTGTGTTCCATCAGCACTGTATTTTCTCTCTGAGGAGCAGTTTACTCTATTTGTAATTTGTTATAAAAATTATTTTTTCTCCCCAGTAAGTGCCCTTAAGTCCATTTTTCTCACCAACGGTCATATTCTTAGTACCTTGCGCACAGTCTGGCATATGATTGCTGCAAACAGTGTTTGTGGAGTCAACGCCTGAAGTTTGAGATCATTCAGACATCTTGCAGTCTTGTGAGGTTTTTTTGTTTGCTTTAAGAATCTGACGGAAAACTCTGGACTCTATCCCGGAAAAAACGTGAATGTGTGAACATGCGCTCATATACTCAGACATACACCTTTGCATACAGTTAATAGTTCGTGGCACTCCCCTCCGCCCTACCTACATTCTCCTGTGATTCTAGCCCAGATATGAACCCCTGCCTTCATGAGTTACAGTTCGGCTCTCCTTGTACACCTCCAAGGATGTGAAAATCCCCATCCTTGGGTTGCTGGTGTTCTCTCTTTTGGCAGCAGCGTCACGGTTACTTTCGTCTCATTGTAGCATTTGAAGCTGGTTAATAATCGTAGCAGGTCTTTCTTTACTTGTGGCGATCGAACCACAGGTGCGCTGCTGTGTTTTTGTAGTTGATTGTTTTTATATTGGGTATTTTGAATTTTCAGTAGGTATTTATGTGTGACCCTATTAAAACTTCCTGTTACCAGGTTTTGAATATTAGATGATGTTCAAAATAATTATCTTTCGATATCAATATCAATATCAATATCAATATCTTTCTTTAGTGTTGAATTTGCCTACGACTCTTTCGAATGGGTCAAGTTGAAAACCCTGGCACCTAAGGGCCTCCACCCCCACTCCCACCCCCCCAATTCGCTGGATACTTTTGATTCATTCCCTGTTTAGCATTTAGGGATTTTGTAATCGTGGGAGGTGGTTCTGATTAAAACTGACTCTTTTAAATCTGTTACTGTATAGGTGTAATGCATCAAGTAAAACACTTAGCAGAATCAGAGTCTTTGTTGACAAGTCCACCAAAGGCATGTACGAATGGGTCAGGATCCTTGGGGTCCACGACGTCAGTCAGCAGTGGAACAGCCACGGCTGCCACTAATGCTGCGGCTGACGTGGGATCCCCCAGCTTGCAGCACAGCAGAGATGATTCTTTAGATCTGAGCCCTCAAGGGTAAGTCAGAGTTCTGTGGTGGTTTTTATGCTCTTTGCCTTTAACTGTCTCCTGGTACCTGAGATTCCCATAGGGAATAAAATGGTAAAATATTCGAGAGTACACCTTTATTTTCCCGTCTGTATCTTCTTAGACCTTTAACGGGAATGGGTGGGAAGAAACTGAACATGTATTACAAAGCCATGTTTAGGAACCACAAGAGATACTAGGTATTTCCAGGGACAGTGAAGGCAGCTGAGGCTCAGAGAAGTTAATGATGTGCCAAAGTCACACACTGATTTTTACAGATGTAGGGTTTGAGCCCTCATTTCTAATTCCCTGATCTTGCGAGTATTTACTGCATTGTAGCATACATTCCAGGTTTGAGACATCCAAGTAGTGACATATGAAAAATATTAAAAATTAGAATTTTTAGAACGTACAGGAAAAAACCCGACTTCCCATTTATCTTCCATTGGCAAATGAGAACTTTGCTCTTAATAAAGGAAAATGGGAGTTCTTAAGTGTGTCTGCTTCCACCTCTTTATCTGTTTTTAATCCCCTTGTTGTACTGTGCTACTGAGAACATCGCCACCAAACCCTTATATTAGCTTTCATTTTGTTGGGTTAAAACAAATTATACTCTAAAGTGTTTTTGTTTCTTTGACATCAGAAACTTAATATGGCTGTAAGAATGGTGCATGATCAACCAGACTCGGTTCTGGAATTCAGAGTGTACTCCGTGTAATATTCCTTTTTACTCCTTTTAAGTTGTAACGTGGATCTGGGTGAAACATATAGTCAATAAGTGAGGTCCAAAAATTGAACCTCTGTGAACTGCAAGGTAGCATTGTTCTAAGAAGCTGGCCAGCTGAGGATCCCAGCTCCTTTTGGTGCCACCTGGTGGCAGTTATCCGCTCTAGCTTAAGTATGAATTTTGGCATTTGGACTTGGACTACCCGCTGGGACTTCTGACACAGTGGCTGTTATTTTAGGAAACTTCTAGGTTTGGGTGGTGCCTGTGTCATGGATCCAGTCCTGTGAGATGGGGCCTGAACAATACTGGAGACCCTCCACCTTCTCTGTTCTCCAGTTGGATTTGTCCGCCTGCCTCTCTTCTTCCTTCCTTTCCAGCCCCATTCCTTCCCCCTGGCTGCTGTAGTAACTTCCGCTACCGCAGGCATGGTGCCCTAGCTTGGTGAGATGTGATGCAGCTCAGAGAAAGACGCTGTTTCTGAGCCACTGAAGGATTAGACTTGATTATAGTCTAATAATTGAAAATTCTAAAACAAAACAAAACAAAACGGAAAGAACCTTTTGGAGTTTTAAGTGGTTCCGTTTCTTTTTAATATGGTTTCTAATGAAAAGTTCATATAAATTTGTAAAGGGGGAATTTTTTACCCATACATATCTGGACGTTCACTCATTTTGCTTGTCAAGCATAAACACATTACTGTTGTGTTTTTTTGTTTGTTTTTAATGTTTATTTTTGAGAGAGAGAGACAGAGCATGAGCAAGGGAGGTACAGAGATAGAGGGAGACACAGAATCAGAAGCAGGCTCAAGACTCTGAGCTGTCAACACAGAGCCCAATGCAGGGGTCGAACCCATAAGCTGTGAGATCATGACCTAGGCCAAAGTTGGACACTTAACCAACTGATCACCCAGGCTCCCCAAACACATTAGTGTTTTTAATAGACATCAGATATTGGAAGAACTTTAAAACTTTTTCAAATTTTTCTAATTTTATTGTGGGTCACAGACCAACTGAACCAGAACATTTTTCCCATCTTATCTATTTTACATGGTTTTGTTATTCTAAGAATCATTTGATAATTTCAAACTGTTTCTACTGTTAGGAATAGTGAAAATAAGACAGGCTACGTATGTTCTATTTCAGGTATTCTAATTCAGAATAGGTTATTCATACTATGATTTGATCTGTTTATAGGTAATTTTGAGGTTTGTTTTTTTTTTTTTAATCCCTAAACTATTTATAAATGAATTCATTTAGGATGTTATGGCAGTTGTATACCGTGAAATTACTTTGGGCAGTGTCAGGAAAGCATTTTGATAATATTAACACTCAATGTCATGTATATTTTACTTCTTGTCATTTAGGTTAGGGAAGAAATACGGTAATCAGATTTAACATTCTATTTCTAGTTTGATAGCGTAGGTCTTTTTAAATTTTTATTTTTGCCTTGTAAATTTGTTTTATGTACTTTTCTGTACGTGTACAACATTTTATAGTAAGAGTTTACCACAGGATTATTCAAATAGTCTATTTGGTTTTACTTTTAGTAGCTCAGTATAGTCAAATAGCTTTTTCTGAATGCATCATCTTCTGTGTCTCTATACCTCTTAGATCATGACTGGAGCAGAGTCTGCATTAAATAGGTAATCACTGAATGAAAAATACCGTTATGGCAGTATTTTACAGCTCCTTGTTTCTGCCATTTTAGCTTGCTTTTCAGTGAGTGATAATAAATCGTGGTAATTGCTAAACTTCTCCCATATTTTCTCATGTGATAGTCGATTAAGCGATGTTCTAAAGAGAAAGCGACTGCCAAAACGAGGGCCAAGAAGGCCAAAGTATTCACCTCCAAGAGATGATGACAAAGTAGACAATCAAGGTAATTCCTTTGGTGACACTGTGGGGGTGGAAGGCAGAGGGAAAGATGGTACCAGTTAGAGACACGGATCTCACGAAAGCTGCTGAGAGCTTTGAAGTACACCTGAGTTTACTCCGTGTTCTAAGTTGTTTCAGCTAATTCGTCTCATAAGAACAGGAATGTTAAATTTCAGTTGGTTTGCATCAGTTACGCTAAAGTGGTTTAACCGTTACTCCCTTTTCTTCTCATAGCTAAAAGCCCCACCACTACCCAGTCACCTAAATCTTCTTTCCTGGCAAGCTTGAATCCAAAAACGTGGGGAAGGTTAAGCGCACAGTCCAACAGCAACAACATTGAACCAGCACGAACCGCGGGAGTCAGTGGTCTTGCCAGGGCTGCCTCAAAGGACACCATCTCCAATAATAGGTGAAGTGGGGGAATCCTCTGTTGCTTCTGTGCTTGGGATTAGCAAAACTGAGCATTATTTCAGTCAGCACGTGTATTGTATGGAGATGAAACATGGACACAGACCTTTAATTTATGCTCAGTAGTGGTATTGCTCAAAGATGAAGTAGATTTCTCAGTTCTTGAACTCCGTGCCTGGCTTTGTCCTGAATTTCAATCTTACATCTTAAAACATGTTTCAACATTTCTCGTTGGGAGTTGTAGACGTTCAAAACCAAATAAATTCTCCCCGTGGAACCTGTTCCTCAGTTTTATTCTAGACAAGTAAAAGCTGGCATTTTCTGCATGCACACACAGACACACACACACACTCACCTGCTTCTCTGATCCCCTTCCTCTACCCTTTACATTAGGACTTAAAGATCTTAGAGTAGAGGTCGGTTGGTTGGTCTTAAGAAATTTAGAACTGTATCAGCTAAACTGTTTCACACACCAATTTGTGGCTATTAACAATTATTTCTTAAAAACCCTCTAGAGTTGTTCTTTTGACTCTGGATGTAGCACGCCAACATGGATTATTTCCTCTGCAACCAAGAAATTTTTAAAAATCAGATTCCACTGGCAAAGAAACAGGCTCTTTTTTGTTTGGTTGATTGGTTGCGTTGGTTATTGTTTTCCTGAATTGCATTTAATGATAATTAAGCACGTGTATTTCTAAAGCCATCAGAATTTGTCATTTAAGCAGCAAGGTTTCAGTTAATTGTACATCTAACAGGTGCATGTTTCTGGTCTATAGTTCTTTACCTCACCTCTCCAAGGAACACAAATAAAGGACAAAGCAAGTGTGTCTGTACCCAATGAAACAGTCATGTCAAGTTGTTATCAGGCGAATAGTTAGGAAGGAAACTATTAATGTGGTAGAGTTCCAGGGAGTTAGAACTTTTTGTATATGTTTCATGTAATGACCTGAAATATATCTTAAGTACCTGTGCATTTCTCTAGTACACCTTAACCCATTTTCAAAATGACGCTTAAATTTGGTTAATATGGAATCTGAGTTCACGAATCTATAAGCATAGGCCCAAGAGGGTTTTTTAAAAATGTAGCAGCAATTTGCCTTTGGGTAGTTACAGTTGAAATCCTTTTTGTACACAGAGACTAAATTTAATATCTTGTTTTTCCTTTGTGCAGAGAAAAAATTAAAGGTTGGATTAAGGAACAAGCGCATAAATTTGTAGAACGTTACTTCAGTTCTGAGAACATGGATGGAAGCAACCCTGCACTGAATGTCCTTCAGAGACTTTGTGCTGCGACCGAACAACTCAACCTCCAGGTACCGCGTTGGGTGCACCTTGCTGGTCCTTCACAGTCTCTTTTGGCATCTCTTCTGTCTTCCTGTTCCTCCCTTGATGACTCTCTGGCTTTCCCCGGATTTGCTGTCCTAGATCAACTTTTTAGCTAGACATGTGCCTCTAGCACTGACGTTTCTGTAACGAGTCCCTTGACTTTCGTGCTTCATCATTTTATCATTAACGGTACTGGGAAATCTCTTCCTTGACTTTGTTCTCTTCACAACTCGTATTTCTTGACAAAAGAAGAGACTCGAGAAATGTCCCTTGAGTATATCTCCTCAACTCTGGGTATTAGAGTGGATGGGACTCTCCCTAACCTAACTGGGTCTCATAGTAGTTGAAGAGGGAGGTTGAATAAACTGTTTAAATTTCATCTGATTCTTAGCCTTTTTACATTTTTTTGTGCACCCTGAGCGATTTGAGTAGTACATGTTTTGCAAGAAATTGTCCATTTCATCTAGGTTTTAAATGTATTAATTTAAAGCCACACTTCATATTCTGTTTTAATCTTCTCCTTCTGGTGTTCTCTTTACCCCTCAATTTATATTCTCATCGTTTGTCTTTATTTATTTTGTTTGTTTTACATCGGTTGAGTGTGAGACTTCTCTATGTTAGTAGTGTGGATGCTGGTTAAGATCATATTTTCCAAGGATCTACCAAGAATGCATCACTTCCCCTGCCTTCTTTTTTAAAGGTGTTGAGAATGTATTCTGTTCCTTTGGGGGAAGTGTAAATTGTGCATTTAGTAAGGACTGTTTAAATCAATACAGAAATACTCTTCCCAACTCTTGCAGGTGGATGGTGGAGCTGAGTGCCTTGTAGAAATCCGTAGCATAGTCTCAGAGTCAGACGTTTCATCATTTGAAATCCAGCATAGTGGATTCGTGAAGCAGCTGTTGCTTTATTTGACATCTAAAAGTGAAAAGGATGCTGTGAGCAGAGAGATCAGATTAAAGAGATTCCTTCACGTATTCTTTTCTTCACCAGTAAGTTGTCTATAATGCTTGTGTATGTTATTACGGGAATCTTTGCTCACTAATGTGTGTATTTTCATCTCCGTGATTTCCATTAGGTGCTGGTCAAGATACTCAGGTAAAGCTTCTAGCTTCTGATACACAGTTGGATTCCTTGGTCTTTTATAGATCACATACACTAGTAAAGCAACAGAATGGTGATTTAATGGTGCGAGTGCCACAGTTTTTATGATCCATGTTATGCTGAGTCTTTGTTTTTCCTGTAAGCCCAGTCGTTAATAGTAGTCTCTCACTTGTGAATGTGTTTATGCTCAATATTTGTTTTTAAACATATTGTAGTGGAAATACAGTAAACATAGCTATAGACGTAAGATAGAGTGGACGTTTCCATTTTGCATATGAAATGCAGTATTAACAGTTGTATTCGAGAGTACTTAGTCACCACTTACAATCTGGATTACAAGAGCAGAGGCCACAAAGAGGCTCCCCTACCTTCAGCCTCAGTGGGTAAGAGCAAGCATGTACCTATTCTTGGACAATATTGACTTAACATCATTCTACTTGTTGACAACTACTTGAGATAAGGCATCCCTGGAGATGTCTCTGGATCTTCTGTGTAGTAGGGCTAAGGATGATTCTGTGTGTTAGTGGAAACTACTTCACTGTGCCTTCCTTTCAGTGTTTGTAGTCATTTTGAGCATTTCTTGTTTTATTTTTTTCAAATTTTAATTTTTTTGTTTAGTTGTTAGTTTTGAGAGAGAGCGTGCGAGGGAGCAGGGGAGGGGCAGAGAGGGGGGAGAAAGAGAAGCTCAAGCAGTCTCCATGCCCAGCATGGACCCCAATGTGGGGCTCCATCTCACCACCCTGGGATCATAACTTGAGCCTAAATGAAGACTTTGCCACTTAACTGACTGAGCCACCCAGGCACCCCGCTTGTATTGTTTTAACTTGAGCTACCTGAAGCAGAGTTGGTATTTGTTAGAGATGCATTAGATGTGTAGCAATACTGGATGTGGTTTTATACTATGCCTAAGATTATGTACAGGTAGGTATGTAATCTCTTACCTGAAACTCCTTGGCGCTGGATGGTTTTCACAAGTTCTGCAATACAGTACATAGATATTACCTGATATCCCCAGTGGATAAATAACACTCCACACACATTAAATGTTTTTGCAGCAAAGCATGTGAATATTCCTACCAAATAAACGTAAAGACTGCAGATAGCCTTGTGTCTGGGTCAGGTTTCACCACCACACAAGTAGTGTTTTCAAGCCCTTTGGACCTAGGAGCTAGGAATAAAGGATTGTGGACCTGCACAAAAAGCGTCTCTATTTTGAAATGATTTATTTGGAAGTAACCATTCCAACCAAGTGTATCAAGAGATAAAAGAGAACAAATGAATGGTTCTCTTCTGTAAAACTGCCTGTTAAGTTTCCTTGTTGAGCAGTGTTCCATTTTCAGGAGGCCTTGCTTAACCGATTGGTTTATTTATAACTTCAGCTTCCTGGAGAAGAGCCCATTGGAAGAGTAGAACCAGTGGGTAATGCACCTTTGTTGGCATTAGTTCACAAGATGAACAACTGCCTCAGCCAGATGGAACAGTTTCCAGTCAAAGTACATGACTTCCCCAGTGGGAATGGGACAGGAGGCAGGTAAGAATCATGGCTTGGGTGTGCCCTTGCCATTGGACTTTGTGCTTAATTTTGTTGAGGTAAAGTGGCAAGAGGTCTGGTAATATCTTCATCTGCCCAAAGACCATTTGGTTGTAATGGCTAAAGAAAAATACTTTTTTATATTTAAAATCCACCCCTTGTGTTTTTTTAACATGGTGTTTTGGAAATCTATAACCCAATGACTGTGTTGGCAACCTGTAATAAGCTTAGTGTTCCATTACTTTCATATAGAATGCTTCTCCGTGAATTTTACAGGCATGGATGATAAAATATTTGCATTCTGTGCAGTATTGTGATTTCCTGTGTGATGTGATTATACCTTTGATGGGTTTTAACAAATAAGTTTATTTTGAAGTTTTCTTGTTTTAATAAAACTTTCTATTTTTTTCTATAATATAGTACTTTTACTGGACTCATGAAGTGCTACAGAAAGAATTCACTGTAAAGGTTCATTATTGTATTTTATGGAATGTTATAAGGTTTCTAGAATGTCATGACTGGAAGCATACAAAATAAGAAATTAGTTTGGTTGTTTTGACTTTATTTATTTTGAGAGAGAGTGCGAACATGTGTGCGCAGGGTAGGGCCAGAGGGAGACAGAATCTCCAGCAGGCTCCGTGCTACCAGTGCAGGCCCCATACGGGACTCCATCTCAGGAACTGTGAGATCATGACCGGAGCCAAAAAGCAAGAGTCGGATGCTTAAGAACTGAGCTCCCCAGGTGCCCCTGAGATCAGTTTGGTTTAAAAATACACAGTCTGATGTATTTTGAAAACATTTAAATTTGTGATTGAATTGAAACAATATGCATTACTGGATCAGATAGAGGGAGCAGTGTGGGCTAGAGCTTTTTCTGGCTTTGCAAACTAATATAGAAAGTGGTATTCGGTTTTAATCATCCTACTGGAGGATTTTATGAAACAAGGGGGCATCTCATCTATGCCTGAGAAAACCATGACGTTTTTCATTTTCACCCAGATTTGTGTAAAGTGTGTATGTTTACATATGTATCCGTTTAATGCAATATTCCTCTCCAATACCCCAGTTTGCATGCCTTCTGGAATCTTAAAGAGAACTGCATCTTAAGCCTGCCTGTGTCTTGATGTTGTCAACCCTTTTTCAGAAATGAGCGATTAATTCTCATTTCCAGGGTCAGACTGGTGTAGCTCTCGAACTGCTTCATTCAAAAGAATATAGTGAAGTAAATTGTAAAGGGTAGTTTTTAAAGTAATTTTGTAGCAGAAGCATTTGAAAGCAAAAAAGAGGGCTTTTTCTTTTTTTAAATCCATAGAATTTAGTTACGCAGTGGCAAAATACTGCGGAAGTGAGCACGCACAGTGCTTGCG
Organism: Panthera pardus; assembly: GCF_024362965.1. Taxonomy (NCBI): domain Eukaryota; kingdom Metazoa; phylum Chordata; class Mammalia; order Carnivora; family Felidae; genus Panthera; species Panthera pardus. The sequence goes on from NW_026526655.1 coordinate 9,545,437, forward strand.
GAACGTTTATTCTAGAGAAATGGCTAAATCTTGGTGGGGAGGGATTTCTGCCCGCTTGGATTTATGGTAGGACAGAGAATGATGATTTAATGTTCTCATACGCGTGCATACACACCCTCTTTTATTTCTTACTTTAACAACTTTACTAAGTAAGTCAAATTGCTGACTTCACTATTTACGTAACTGGTAAGTAAGTGCTTATTTTGTGCCTTAAAAAATGCAGTTTGTATTATCTTGCTTTTGTGTGAATTATTATGTTGATTTTGAAAATAATAGAATAACTTTTTTTCACAAATTATCTTGAGCTTTTCTCTCAACAGAGGATCACAGGCTTTAAAATTTTTCAACACCCATCAGTTAAAATGCCAGTTACAAAGACATCCAGACTGTGCAAATGTGAAACAGTGGAAGGGTGGGCCTGTCAAGATTGATCCCCTGGCTTTGGTACAAGCTATCGAGAGATACCTTGTGGTCAGAGGTACTTTCCCTATATGTGTGTTTTGTTTCCATACGTACATGTGGGCTGGGAATATTGGGGGACATATAAATGATTTCCCTTGTATTACTACTTCTGTTCAAACCTAGCTTCAGGAACTCGGCTTCCCATCACTTATTTAATACGGAGTATGTGGAAATGTGGTAAATTTCCTAGGAGCTGACTGCTTACAGTCAGCTGGAATGTAATGTAGTGGGAATGGCATTTTGTATGTGACCGTTTTCTTGAATCCTTCTGTTTCATAGGTCAAGGTGTAGTATACACGTGTTTTTCTAAGAGCATATTAGTTTAACCGGTATGTGTGGGCCCTGGCATGTAAAGTTGCTAGAAATTTAACAGCCTTCTTGCATCCTTAGGGTATGGAAGAGTAAGAGAAGATGATGAAGACAGTGATGATGATGGCTCTGATGAGGAAATAGACGAGTCTCTGGTAAGGTGCTGTTCTCACCATGTTGTAATGGATGAAGTTCAGGGCCTGTAGCTTCACTGGATTTTCTTTTGCTTCATTTAGGCTGCTCAGTTCTTAAATTCAGGAAATGTGAGACACCGGCTGCAGTTTTACATTGGAGAACACTTGCTCCCGTATAACATGACTGTGTATCAGGCAGTCCGACAGTTCAGTATACAGGCTGAAGATGAAAGGGAGTCCACAGACGATGAGAGCAATCCTCTGGGAAGAGCTGGTATTTGGACAAAGACTCATACAATATGGCAAGTAAAATGACTTCATTCCGTTTTCATCAGCTTTGTTACCGTTTGTGTGTTTTGGGAATTCATATGAATGGCTGGCCTAAGTGAGGGGAGGAGACCCGAATCCTACATTTTATTATCAAAAGCCACTTCAAATACTTCGCATGAATGCCTACACGCATGCACGTACGTATGTGTGTGCTTACCTTCGTTATGTCTACTAGAAAACGTGTTTGTTCAAGGGCAGTAATCCTAGCTTACATCACCTTTTTAGATTCAATTTCAGATCTTTAAATAAGACAGAAACATCTCCATAAGATGAAGTTCCTTTGGGTGATGAGCAGCTTGGCATCTTTAAGCCCTTAGAGGCACTTGGATGCAGCTTCCCACATTGTGAATGAATGTCTGCTACTTACATTTAATTAAAGAGATCTGTTCTCCCCTGGACCACCCCCAGAGTTCCTCAGGTGGCCCCTCCTGGGAATGTGGTCTATTTGTGGTCTCTTTTTGGAAGCGGTGCCGTTGGTAATTCTCCAGACCCAGAAGTCAAGAGAAACTGGATAGGTCTTAGAGTTGTAGAAACTCCAGTGTCTTTGGGTCACCCTTTGGCCCCTGTAGAACAGTTTTTATTCTTAAGATCTACATTTAGTTTACATACTCTCCAATCGATTTAGGTACAAACCCGTGCGAGAGGATGAAGAAAGTAATAAAGATTGTGTTGGTGGTAAAAGAGGAAGAGCCCAAACAGCTCCAACAAAAACATCCCCCAGAAATGCAAAAAAGCATGATGAGTTATGGCACGGTAAGTTCGTGCAAGGGACGGGAAAACCCATCACCATGGGGCAGTAGACTTCTTGTCCTGATTTATACCTAGCAGTCAAATCTTTATAATTTAGAAAATACAAAATTACCACAAATGGAAAATTAAGTATCTGCAAAATTAAATTTGGAAAGAAAATTGGAAAAGACTCAGATACTCTTTCCATGAAAAATTTGTTTTCATGAAGGCTAAAACACATTTCATTAGTAGAGCACATTTACTGAAGAAGAGACTGATCGTGGTCAGGCAGGCCCTTCATTTTCGTCATTTATTGTACTCTTAACAGTTCTAGAAGAAATGAAAAGTTTTGCCAGGTAATACGATGACTACTGAATGGAGTAGCATCTCCCAGTCTGAGCTCTTTTCCTTTGTAGTATTTTTTCCAGTCTACATGTGCTCGTTCACCCCCCCCCCCCCCCCACGTTTTTTCTGTGGTAGTGGCAGTGCCTCGGGGCATTGGCTGCAGGGTCATTGCACAGAGACCATCCCTATCAGGGATTTCCAAACTAAATGGTGTCAATTGCTGAAAATTTTTCTGGTCCTCAGAAATAAGGACATTGTAACAAATATTTTTGGGGTTTGTTGTTGCTGTGGTCCCCCCCCCCCCCGCATCCTCCCCCACAACTAAGTTCTTTTTTAAAGGGTTTATATTTTGAAATTTTTATTTCTATGTTTTTGGTGTTAGAAATTGCCCTTTGTTTTCTGTAGTGATAATGTTGTGATTTTGATTCCTGTGCATGGTAACAAAGTCAATGGCAACAGTCCACACCCCCACAACCCCCTTCCCCACCATGCTGCTACTAAGTGAAATCTAAGAAGAAAAGCATCCTAGATCCCCTCAGAAATCATCACAGTCTTTTCTATCCTAAGCCTTGAATTAAATAACCAAATCTCTTACAGAGTTACAATTAAGAGTGTTTGTCTATTTTACATGGCCATTATAAGCTGGATATAAAAATTAAAAATCCAAGAAATTTATATCTGTGAATTTAAATTTACACATTTTGTCCTTTTGTCTTTATTCTTTCCCAACTATTTTATTATTAGCTGTTGTTTCTGTTGAAAGAGGAAATGCGTATGAGTCAGCCAGTGTTTATGTTGATATGGGAGGCAAGTGAAATTCTTATAAGCCTGGATGATTTTGGTATAAGATAAAAGGGAAAAAATGTTCAAGCTATCAATACCCTAATAAGATACCAAACGTTACATCTTCACAGCTTGTGCTTACTATTTTAGGTGTGATAAGGGGACACCAGTGCCACTGGCATAGCCTTTGTAACCTTGATCAAACTTAACTTTGATCTTTTGCCCTCTAGATGGAGTGTGCCCATCGGTATCAAATCCTTTAGAAGTTTACCTCATATCCACGCCACCTGAAAATATAACTTTTGAAGACCCGTCGTTAGATGTGATTCTTCTTTTAAGAGTTCTACATGCCATCAGTCGATACTGGTATTACTTGTATGATGTGAGTAATGTGGCCCGCTGATGATGGTTCCCGTGGTGTGGTGTTGACGGCACACTACCCATAGTTTGCTGTCTAGTAGTTGATGAATTTCTGTTGTACTAGAAACAGAAATAATGATTCGGTTAAATGCAGGGATCATAGCCCAGTGAAATACAATTTATTCACAGTGGGAGCTTCTCCCCCACTTTTTTTTTTTTTTTTTTTTAATGTTTATTTACTCTTTTTGAGAGAGTACAAGCTGGGACAGATCAGGGACGGGAAGGACAGAGGAGCCTGACAGCAGTGAGTCCGATGGGGGGCTCAAAGTCACGAACTGTGAGATCATGACCCGAGCTGAAGTCAGACGCTCAACCAACTTAAGCCACCTAGGCGCCCCTCCCCGCTTTTCGTTGCTGGCCTATAATTTTGGATTAATGTTTTCCTAGCTTTAACTTTATTAAGGTAGGCTGCAACAAGAAATATGAATGTGAATTTACATAGTTAAAATTCTTTCTCCATCAAACAAAAGTTCCATTTGCCTAAGTTAAAATACATATTAAGTAAAAAATGAAGTGAAAGTGAAGTACTACCTTTGATATTTATACAACACAAAGCAGAATGAAGGAATTGGCCTCGCATGAGCGTTAGCTGCCGCATCAGTGACTGGGACAGTACTGGTGCCCTGTAGCAGTTCGGCCATTCCGCTGGGCATTGTAGAAGTTGTCGTTTAGATTGGGACACTCCTGTGGGAAGCTGTGTATTGTATGTTGGGAACCGGCTGGAATCCAGGCACTCTGGGTACATATTTGGAGGTGAAGAAAGAGTTAGTGGGTATAATCCTAATGTTTTCCTGCATGCAGACCTTTTTGTTTTTGGGTTTGTTTGTTTTTTTTTTTAACATTTTACAGAATGCAATGTGCAAGGAGATTATTCCAACTAGTGAATTTATTAACAGTAAGTTGACAGCAAAAGCAAACAGGCAGCTTCAAGATCCTCTAGTGATCATGACCGGAAACATCCCAACATGGCTGACTGAACTGGGAAAAACCTGGTAAGACGATCATTTCTGAAACGGCGACTTTGGGAGTGTTATCGTTGTGTTGGTCTTTACACATTTTGTCACAGAAGCATAGTCTTTGATGAACCTGTTTAAATGTGTTTAAGTGACGTTATCATATCTGATGACAGCTTGCTGAATATTCAGTGTGGCTCTAGCATCCAGAGGAGGCTAGCTGGGGCTCGTACGAGATCTTTGTGGCAGTGTGTATCTATGTGTGTGAAATAGGAAAGTACACAAGGATCTTTAAGGAGAGTAAAATCCCCTGTCATCACAAAATGCGGACTCCAAAGGTATAGTCAGTTGATTTTTCTGTGCCTGTTTGGGCCCAGACTTACATTCTCAGAGACCATAGAACTGCACTGATCGGTATGATAGTCGGTAGCCACACACAGTTGTTTACATTTAGATCAATTAAAATTAAGTAAATTAGAAATTAGTTTTTAGTCACACATAGCCACATCTTTAGGTGCCTACCTGTATTGGACAGAACAAATGTTGAATATCGGGGTCTTCAAAGGAAGTGCTTTTAGCCGCTCCGTGTCAAGAACTACCAAAATCCTCCATCATCAAGCAATAGAATCTGTGTTACCGTAGGGTTCATTCTTTGGCAATCAGCATGGCCGTTTGGCATGCTTGAGTGACTTAGAAATGCCAAAGCTGGGAGGAAAATCATGAACTAGTAAAGCCATTATCTATTATTTGTGTATATGTGGTATGGGGATGGGATGGCAGTGAAACGTGAGCAGGCTTAAAACTATATTTGAAATTTAAAATTTCTCTAGTCGTGTTATGCATCCTGAAGGTCTTTGGGTAGATCAAAGATAATCTTGAATAGACCTGATTTGAATAGTTGGATTTCAGATTTCACAGCAAAAAACTACTTAATACATTATTACTTGATCGCTTAGACATTTCATGAAAGAATTATGAAAATTGTTCAAAATTAGTTTGCCTAGACCATTTTTGGTTATGTTTACAATTATTATTCTGTATCGTATTAAAACTTGTTTCTAATACAAGGGTTTGTATGGTTTCTAATTCTAATTCAGATCATCTGTATCGCATCTTTTTACAGCCCATTTTTCTTCCCTTTTGATACCCGGCAAATGCTTTTTTACGTAACTGCGTTTGATCGGGACCGAGCGATGCAGAGATTACTTGACACCAACCCAGAAATCAACCAGTCTGATTCTCAAGATAGCAGAGTTGCACCTAGATTGGATAGAAAAAAAGTAAGTTTCTCCCCCCAGATATTCAAAGATAAACCAAACCGGCCTTTGGAAAGTAATGGGGAAACTAGAAATGGGGTGCACCTGAACGTGCCTGTTGGCACAGGGCCGTCGCTCAGCCACAGCCATCTCTTGGCTTGTCTGATTTCTCACCTGGATGTTTTACTCTCAAGCTCTTGGAACTGGGCTCTTTGTGGTTCTTCTTCACCCGGCAGTTAAGAGTCCCTTCTTCCTGTTTCTGAAATAATTTCTGCAATTCTTTTTCCTCTCTTGTGCCAACAAAGAATCTCGTCTTCTCTTACTGAGGATTCTTTTCCTTTTTAAATTACGAACTCAAACTGTAGCCTCCCTTTTATAATTGATGCTTTATGCAGTAGGTAGAATTAATCAGATCCACTTTCTTCCCTTCACAAATCACTCTGATCAGAAATGACTGAAACAGGATTCATGGTGTAATTCCCGGCTCAAGCCCAGTCAGCCCCTTTGCTGTTGATCTCATTTTCCTGGGCTTCTCATCTTGGCTGCACATTCGTAGATCTGACCACACTGCTCTGAGCCATTCCTGCAGAGACCCCATCCAACATTGCTGACCCTGCACTGCCTTTTTATCTTCCTCTTTTGTGCTGAAGATTCTTACTCAGGTCTGTCCTTCCAAAACCTTTCACTCCAAGACTCATGAGAGCCATTAGTAATGAACATTAGAAGAGGAGTTAGAAGGAATGAGAAGCAGAAACAAAAAAGTACTTTTTTTTTTTTTTTTTTTTTAAGCTTTGCTATTTCTATTTTTACTTGTGTCATTAGGATTGAGTAAACAGTGGTGTTGATGGGATTTGGAAATCTAGCAGGACCTCTCTTGTCCTCCTGAATCTCCTGAGTAGATGTTTGTAGTTTCTGCAGGTCGGAACCAGGAAGTTTCTGCTCACCTGTGTCACCAGCCACCCCCATACCTATTTCTCCATTACGTCAATGTACGTGTGCCTGGGGGGTGGTTCATGCAGCTGCAGCCCTGACTTGCACTGGTCTTGGGCAAGGTCACAGAGATCCTTTCTTCTCCACCTTGAATTTTCTGAACCTGTCGTGGGCTCAAGAGGACACTTCCCATGTAGCCTCGCTGTCTGTGTTTGTAGCCGTGTGGCCACTCTCTTACCCCTTTCTGAGGCGTGCTTTAAAGAAACAGTTAAAACAACCGAATTGATTTTTTTTTTTGCACTTCGATAAATGCTACCTGTTTATTATAGTGTAATATGAGTCTAGTTTCTTCACCCTTGTACTTTCTTCCTTTCTTTTTTCTTTTTTTTTTTTTTTTTTTTTTAGCGTACTGTGAACAGAGAGGAGCTGCTGAAACAAGCCGAGTCTGTGATGCAGGATCTGGGGAGCTCGCGGGCCATGTTAGAAATCCAGTATGAGAATGAGGTGAGCTTATGAGTGTTGACGCTTTTCAGCTTCGTTTGTGCTTTCGTAAGAGTTTGTTGGTTCTCTGAAATTCTAAAAGACGGTTGGGAAATTTATCTGGAAACTGGAGATGTGCTCTGCTGGTGATCTAAGCTCTCCATTTTCCAAAGTTCAGTTGTATATTAAGAGAGTTTTTTTTCTTGCCTAAGAACAAATGTTTGTGCAGTTGTTAGGTTGATAAAGTGGAAGAGTGTTTTAAGCCATATCTTTCAGAATGTTTGAACTGCCTTTTTAAAAATTTACGTTTACCAAAATAGATAACCTATGTAATAAATGCACACTTTTAACACATCCAGTTCTAATTGTACAAATTCTCGTGGCCAAATGTACACACCCCACCCCCGGGCAACCATTGATTGGTCTGTTTTCTGTCCCATAGTTTTGTCTTTTTCGCAGTGCAGTAGGCACTGGACACCTGTGGTGTGTAGCCATTTGTGTCATTCTTCTAGCACTTAGTGCGTAGTGCTTTTCAGATTCATCCTGTTGTTCCATATATCAGTTTGTTTCCTTTTATCACTAGTATGAGTCTATGGTAGGGATATCTCACAAAATGTTCAATCACTAGGGGATGCACATTTTAGTTTCCAGTTTTGTTTTGTTTTGTTTTGTTTTGTTTTTTTAGTTTCTTTATCTTAGAGCGTGCGAGTGTGCACGGGTGGGGCGGGGGCAGAGAGAGAGGAAGAGAGAGCATCCCAATCGGGCTCTGTGCCGTCCACGCAGAGCCTGACGCAGGGCTCGAACTCACAAACCGTGAGATCATGACCTGAGCCGAAATCAAGAGTCAGGCACTCAACCAACTAAGCCACCCAGGCACCCCTAGTTTCTGGTTTTTGATACTTCTGAATAATGCTGCTATGAACATTTGTGTACAAGTCTTTGTAGACCTAGGTTTTTTTTTTTTTTCTTGTGGGTAAATAGTTCAGGGATGAATTGATAAGTTATTTAGTAGGACGTGTTTTTACTTGATGAGAAACACCAAACTGTTTTCCAAAGTAGCTTTGCCATTTTCCATTCCCACCAGCGATGGAGTGTGTAAATTTCAATTGCTTCACATACTCACCAGCCCTTGGGTACTGTCTTTTTAATTTGGGGTATTTTGGTGGGTTTGTAGTGATGTCTTAATGTGTTGTATTTGCACTTTTCTGAGGATTAATGATATTTTCATTCGCCACTCATGCATGTTCTCTGGAGAAGTGTCCCAAGCATTCTGTCCACTTTTTCATCATTGGGTTTTATGATTAAGTTGTTGAGTTTTTCATTACTCTGGACACAAGTTCTTCATGAGATAGGTGTTTAGAGATATTTTCCAGTTTGTACTTCATCTTTCAGTTTCCCCGTGAAAGGTCTTTGGAAGAGCAGAAGATTTTAATTGTGATAAAATCCAAGTCATCAATTCTTTTTTTCTAGTTTGTGCTTTTATATATCCCAGGAAATTTTCCCCTGACCCTCACATTTCGACCTTGTTAAACTTAATTATTCTAATAACTTAAATTTTTTTTTTAATATTTATTTTATTTTTGAGAGAGAGAGCGCGTGCACACGAGCATGAGTGGGGGAGGAGCAGAGAGAGAAAGAGAGACACACACACAGAATCCAAAGCAGGCTCCAGGCTTTCAGTATAGAGCCCAGCATGGGGCTCAAACTCAGGAACCGCAAGATCGTGACCTGAGCTGAAGTCAGCACTTAACCGACTGAGCCACCCAAGCACCCCAGTTGTAATAACTTTGTAATACATCACTTAGGATTCCAGGGCTTGGGAAACTTTTCTATAAAGGGCCAGATTCAGGTGGTGTGGGCCCTGCAGCCTCCCATCACCGCTACTCAGTTTCGCCTTTGCACAAGCGTGAACGTGGCCACAGACAGTACGTATATAAATGTGCCTGGCCGTGTTCCAATAAAATTTTGTCAGTGAAGTTTATAGTTCATACAATTTTCACATGTTGTGAAATATTCAAGATTTTTCTATCAACCGTTGAAATTGTAAAAACCATTCTTAGATTGCAGATTGTACAAAACAGGAAGTGGGCCAGAGGTGCAGTTTACTGATCTGTGTTGTTAGACAGTCGTGTTAGCTGTGAAAGAAGATGGTTTTACTTCCTTTCTAATCTTTGTCATTTATTTCTTTTGAGATGCTTTTAAACAGCCAGGACAGTACACCAAATACTTATTTTCTGTCTCTTTTTACTATGAAATACGGAGTTTCTTGGGGATACTTTCCTCCCTCTTTCCCCTGAATATTTTTAAGACAAAACTTCAGAATTTTCAGACTTCTGAAACTCTTAGAGACGTAAAATATCCAAACCTTCTATTACACCAATTATTTCTAATAGCCAGTCTCTCTGCCTCTCGGTTTTCTTATCTATAAAATGTGGGTTATAGGACAATCTCTAATAGTCTACAGTATGACCTGTAGTATGCAAGTAATTTTAAGTATGACTTTGAATTTTCACTCATTTTCTTAAGCATTTTCATCTTCTCCTTAAGGCTTTTGAAAAGATAATTTGAGAGTCTTCGGTCATCAAAATTAAAACTCTGAGTACTTCTGTACTGGGAACTATACGGCGCCCTAGTGATACAGGTTATAGCAGAGTTCAAAGGATTACAGAGGTCAAAGGATATTACAGTGTAGTTGGGAAGTCCTAGGACAAAGGTATATGGCTGATGAGTGATATAGGTGTCAAGAGAACGAGGCTTTCACAGAAGTACAACTGTCCTGGGAGCCATGAGGACCAGTAGGCCATAGAGTTAGACCTTCATGGAAGAGAGTGGGAGCATTAAGGGACCAAAAAATACTGTGGCTTGAGCAAAGGATTGGGCTTGGTGGTGTGGTAAGCAGCAGAAGTGAGTACCGGCTCCAGAAGTGATGGGGTGAGGGGACACTGGGGCAAGGCCTTGCATGCTGGGATAAGAAATTGGGATCGAGTTTTGATTCCAAGGCAATTGGCCCACTTGCTCAGAGGATACAGGATTTAGATGTTTACGTGCCCACGTTTCTTCTTCATAAAACTGCAAGACCTCTGCTCCAGCTCTAACTTCTTTCACCGAATTTATTTTCACATGCTTTCTAGTTTTTTACTCCACCATACTGTTTTCTTGCCAGGAATGTCTTTCCTTTCCTCTCTCATCCTTTGTGCCTCTCTTCAGATTGCATCTTACATGGAACCTAAACGAGTTCAGAGTAGCATCACATTGATCTGAGGATCATCAAGAATGAATTACTGATGCAGAAATCATGAGCTTATAATCTTCATGGATGGTCCTACCTATTGACGCTGGAAAAGATTCCAGGAGCTGACTTCAGTGGGGAACAGGGGTTGGGAGGAGTACTGTCTTTTTAGATACAAAGGGTGTCAGGTCATAAATCCTGTTCAGCTATACAAGTCTGCAGGTGACCTTTCGGAAGACTTCAGAGTAGCTCCAGAAGAATCCTAATTCACAGTGTCAAATCAAAATGGGCCCTAGCTTGAACAAGGATGCTTGGTGAGCCAGGGAAGAACCAAACCCGTCTCTGGGCTCAGAGAGTCTTCAAGCCTCAGGATTCGCTGGGGCTACAAATGACCAGCCTCTGGGGCGGTGAAGCGTTAGGAACATGGACTGTGGAGCCTGGTGCCAGCACTGACTGACCGTGACGTTGGGCACGTTATGTAAACTCCGTGGTGATGCCTCAACAAGTGTGTAAGAAATGGACCTTTTTCATCATGTTAGAATGACTAAATGAGCTAAGGTGTGAAAAACACTCAGAACAGAACAGTGGCACATGGTAATTGCTGGTACATAAGGGTTAGCTTTTGAAAGAAAAAGACTCGCAGCGCTTCGAATAAGACAAGTTGTCAGAACTTGGTCTTCTCTGTTTTTATTTCTAAAGCTTTATGCTCTTCTTTCCTTTAAAGACAAATGAAGCAAAAGCAAACTCCCTACCTTTTTACTGGAGTGGCTAAGTAGAACAAAGATGCCTGGAAAGATCAGGTTGCGAACAGCAGCACTGTTGGCCAGCGCAGGGCTTGGGAAGAATTGCCAGAGCGTCTTTTTCTTTCTTTCTTTTTTAATGTTTTTATTTATTTTTGAGAGAGAGAGACAGAGCACGAGTGGGGTAGGAGCAGAAAGAGCTGGAGACACAGAATCCGAAGCAGGCTCCAGGCTCTGGGCTGTCAGCACAGAGCCGGATGTGGGGCTCGAACTCACAAAGAGCGAGATCATGACCTGAGCCAAAGTCCAAGGCCCAACCAACTGAGCCACCCGGGCGCCCCATGCCAGAGCAGCTTCGACCTGTTCCTTCCACCCTCACAGAGATTTGCTGTGGTGACGGGTTTATAGTGATACCCAGGGCATTTAATATTTTAAGTCTGTTTTGCTTTTAGAAAGAACAGTATTATTTGGATGAAGGAATTTGATCTGATTTGTGATTTCTCTTTCGCCTAGGATAACTAAGCTAAAGGGAGAAAAAGTTAAGCAGCTCTAAACTGCCCTCTGGTGGATATCAGATGTTACTGCAGTTTTTTCTTTTCTCTGCTTCTCTTTTTTCCCCTTCTTCCTCTCCTCCACTACCCAGTATTCAGTGAAGAACAAAACATACAAAATTCCTACCATCTCAGAACTTTGTTCAGTTTGGGAAGGCCAGTACGCACTTCCTTACTACATATTATTATGTAATAATTATTATTATGTTAATAATAATATTATTAACATGTATATGTTAGGCCGCGTGATGAAGAAAAATCTAAATGAGATGGATCACGATGGGGAAGGGAGAGGGTGGCCCAAGAGGACCTTTGAGCACAGGTGAGCCATTACCATTTAGGGAAGGGTGTGTCTAGCAAAAGAACTGAGAAGCAAAAGCCCTGACACGGAGACCTGGCCTGTAGCAGAATGACTGGCTGGAGGTCGGAGTCCAGCTGTAGGAGGGGTCACGGAGGACCTGCGTGGAAGAACTCGAGCTTTTGCTTTTGCGAGAGACGGAGGCCTCTGTCAGCGCTGTGAGCCTAGAACAGGAGACGCCAAGCTGGCCGGTGCAGAGACCCTGGAGGAGGGCTGGCAGTAGCCCAGATGAGGGGCGATGGCGGTGACCGGTTTAGAATATATTGTGAGGGTGGGGCTTACAGTGTTCAACGATGGGTTGGAATGTGGCGAGTGAAGAAGAGAAGAGCCAAGGTTTTTTGGAGTCTGGGGTGAACGCAGATGCCATTTACTGCCGTAGAGGAAAACCGACGAAGGGATGGAAGTGGATCCCCAAGGTGCCACCGCATCCAGCCTGGTAGATCACTGTTGGCAAAGTTAGAGTCAAACATTTGGTGGATTGCATCTTATCGCTTGAACTAGTATAGGCACTTTTTAAAAGTAACTTTGGTAATAAAATGAGGCCAATTATTTACAATGATCTATAAGGGAACTCTCGTTTTTTTCACCAGGACTGTGGATGCAGCATATAAACTATGATACTAACTTGTCATTAGCCGAATATCTGATTTATGGTCTGAGCTGGCAGGACCTTGAAACGTGAAAGAATAACGAGACTGTGAACATGGACACAGGATATGTCTCACAGAGGAGGGGTTTCCATTCGAGGCTGTGCAGTCACCTTGGAGCTGGGCCAGGCTCTAAATCAGACCTGTCAGTTGAGAGTCTTCAGGACATGCTCCCCATCCCGTGCACATACTGATAAAGCTCTCCGGAGTTGCTAGTGCACCGTGAGGCTCCGAAGCTGAGTTAGCCGTGTGGGTGCTGGCGTGGGTTCTGGCCTTCCCTTATTCTTGTTTTATTCAACGAACCTCTGTTAAATGACTGGTGTGTGCCCAGGCACCACTGAAGGTACAAAGGTGAATTAGAGTTGTCCTCGAGTGAGAAATGTGAGCCTGTAACAAAATTGCGGTGCTATGATGTGATAAGCACTTAAGTAGCTGAACTAGAAGTCCTAAAAAAAAAGGGGTGGGGGGGTAGAGTAACCGGGCAGAAAAGGAGGCTTCTCCTGAGGAGATGACATTTGAACTGGTTTCAGGCTAACAGCTCACCCACGAGAGCTCCGGAAAGAGATTCGTACTCAGACAAAGCCATCTTATTCCCCGGGGACAGGACAGCTGCAGTGGCGCTGTTACCGGTGTAGGAGCCGGACCCTTGCAGTGACAGTGTTAGGTCCTGGGGAGAAAGAGGAAATACAGGGCTGCTGGTTCTTGTTCTGGCCGACCAAGACGGAAGGAAGACAGGATGGTCTGGGCAATAACACGTCCAAAAAATGGTTGCTGTTAGCGTCTGCGTTGCAGAAAGGTTGGCTGGTCTAAAAGGGAGCGTCAGATCTGAAGTTTGAAATCGTTCTATTTTTGTTCTCCTGTAGGTTGGTACCGGTCTTGGGCCTACACTGGAGTTTTATGCACTTGTATCTCAGGAACTACAGAGAGCCGACTTGGGTCTCTGGAGAGGTGAAGAAGTGACTCTCAGCAATCCAAAAGGTACCATCAATTTGTGATTCTCTGTGGGTTTTCCACATCAGGTAAAAGGGCCATTACAGTTCATTAAATATATTTAGCTTCTAGTAAACTCAACATGCTCTCCGACCTCAATCCGTTTTACCTTTTAGCCTTTGTTTTCTCTGTTATCAAATAAGAGAGCCTTCCGGCTCTAGAGGTCTTCATTCTGTGATCTGCCTTCTGATTTTGAGAATACTGAATTTCTTAAGTGTTAGTAGTTAACCAGGTTTTGTCTTATTTTGTTTTGTTCTGGGAAATCGCATCTAAAGTTTCGTGACTTGCTCATTTTATAGGAAGCCAAGAAGGGACCAAGTACATTCAAAACCTCCAGGGCCTGTTTGCGCTTCCCTTTGGTAGGACGGCTAAGCCCGCTCATATCGCAAAGGTTAAGATGAAGTTTCGCTTCTTAGGCAAATTAATGGCCAAGGCGATCATGGATTTCAGATTGGTAAGTTTAGGATTATTCGCTTGTTGACGGTTTTGTTTTGTACCTGTACTATGAAAGTATCTTAATCCCCTGCACTTAATGCTGTATTTTATTTTTTATTTTTATTTTTGAATTTTTTTTAATGTTTTTATTTATTTGGAGTGAGAGAAAGAGTGTATGCATGCATGCAAGCAGGGGCGGGGGCAGAGAGAGGAGAGAGAAGAGCCCATTGCAGGACTCGAACTCAACAACCATGAGATCATGACCTGAGCTGAAATCAAGGGTCAGATGCTTTAGCCAACTGAGCCGCCCAGGTGCCCTGAGTTATTTTAGAAGTTACATTTTTTCACTTTTAATTAGTTGGTCCTTTTAACTTCTTTTTCTTCCAAATGTGCAGTAATACAGACTTCAGTGGAATTTAGTTTACACCACCCCAAATAGAGTAAGATTCCTATAAACATCTCTTAGTTTGAGGCTCTTATGGAGAATATATATGTCCATCACCTTTTTAGCATCAGTTTTTTTAAATAGGATTCTTCAGCGTACTAAGTTTTTCACAATATCAGGGCCCCAAATTGGGTTTAAATGGGAACAGTTGTGTGTAATGAGAGAAACCATTCCAAAATGTGGGGGTTTTGGGGGAGTACTACTCAACCTTTATAAATGATCTCTTAAAGTGTCAGTTATAAAATTAAGGCAATTCTAGAAGCTTAGCATGACTGTTTTATTTTGTGTATATTCCCTTTCAGGTGGACCTTCCCCTTGGCTTACCCTTTTATAAGTGGATGCTACGGCAAGAAACTTCACTGACATCGCATGATTTGTTTGACATTGACCCGGTTGTAGCCAGATCCGTGTATCACCTAGAAGACATTGTCAGACAGAAGAAAAGACTTGAACAAGATAAATCCCAGGTGAGCCTAGAAGATAAGAAGGCGGTCAAGTGGATCACTTTCTTACCGTTGCGAGATGAGGTCTTTGTTACGTGCTTTATATTTGATCCAGTTATTATTTTATATTAATGTCGTATTTTAGAAGAGTTCTAATTTTTTTATTAGAATAACTGAAAAGACTTCACAGTGGGTAAGATGACCTATAATAACAGCAGGTGATAAATAAACAGCTTGATTAACAAATAGGATACAGTCCTGACTTGAAGCCATAGGGCTCTTGTTTGTTAAATTTAGATGGGCATTACGTACCTGGACAGGTAGTGTTATCATACTGAATTATCTTTTTTTCTTTTAGTTTTTATTTATTTGTTTTGAGAGCGAGCGAATGCAAGTGGGGTGGGGGAGCATAGAGTGAGGGGGAGAGAGAGAATCCCAAGCAGGCTCTGTACGCTCAGCGCACAGAGCTTGATATGTGGCCCTAGATCTCACAAAACCGTGATAACGTGATCTGAGCTGAAATCGAGAGTCAACTGACTAAGCCACCCAGGCCCCCCCTGAATTCTTTTAGTAAGCATTTGAATCAATAAAAACTATGCTTAGGATAGATTGTTTTTCTGGAAAGAAGAACAGTCCACCTGTTTTTAGAAAGATCTCAGGAAAATAGTTTTAAAGGTCATGGTAGGTGTTCTCTATTTCTCAGGAACACCTGTTGAGGTTTCGCTATTAGAATGTGTAATTTTTCATTTTATATCATGAATGTGTATTCTTTATATATTGATAACAGATTAAAGATTATTTACCCGGTCTGAGATTACTAGCAGTTCTGCGTCACACATTAGAAGAAGACAAAAAAGTGGCACGGACTCAAATAGCTATGTCTGGGCATGTAACATGGCCCGATTTTAAAGCAGCTCCCATTTTATAAATTATGTAAAGTAAGAATAGGGGAGATTCTGTAGGGAAGTGTCACATCTCCTGATAAGCTGGAGAAGGGCTTACTGTGGACAGATGGGTTTTAGAATGCCTTGTTATCAGAGAAGAAAATGATTTGTAAGGGAAATAATTTGATCACCCTTATTAATTGGTGACTTGACGAAAAAATGTTTTATGAAGAGAAATTGGCATTTAAAAGAGGCCATGTAAGATTTGTTGTCTTAAGATTTTCTAGAATCCGTTAGATTTACGCTTACCAACTTGATAAATTTTAATAACTAATACGGTCATCTTTAGGATTATCTCTTAGGTAAATAATGAGGGGAAAATGAAGGAAGGAAAGAAAGTAAAACTCATGGCACTGTTCCAAGTGCCTTATGTCTATTAATTCATTTCATCCACAACACCCCTGGGAGATTTAGGTCTTTCTGATATTCCTGCCTTACACACAGGAAACCCAGGGCAGACCAGCTGAGTAACCTGCCAAGGTCACATACCTAGAAGTGGGGGCAGGGCTAAGAGTTCACACCCGGGCTGTTTGCTCTGGAACCTTCACTGTTACACATTTTGCAATATGCCACCCGGTTTTCTTCCTCATATCTTTTGAGATTTGTTCTTCTGATCTTTGTTTTTGATGTTGCCACTTTAAAAGTATAAAATGCACAGCACAGAAACCAGATTCCAGAAACCGATGTACCATGTTAACCGACTTTCATCCAGCACGTGAGGAATGGCGAGGGTTCCAAACCCTCCCCTCATCGTTTATAAAGTACACGGATGGAGCAAACTCGGTAGTTTAAATTCTCAAAAGACACATGGGAAATGGGCTAAAGCTTATTAGCCTTCGATTTAATGTAAGATCTGAAAAAACAAATAGTGAATTTCTTTTAAGCATCTCGAGGACACTGTATATTCTAGATTCCTCTCAATGATAGCGATTTTTTTTTTATTTTGAGAGAGAGTGAGAGTGAGCAGGGAAGAGGCAGAGAGGGAGAGAGAGAGTCCCGAGCAGGCTCCGCGCTGTCCAAGCAGAGCCCAACGTGGGGCACGAACTGTGAGATCATGACCTGAGCTGAGGTGAAGAGTCGGCTGCTTCACCGACTGAGTCACCCAGGTGTCTCAATGATGGCAGTGAAAGGTCTTCATTCAGGTGCCCTCAAATGTGCACCTGAGGCCGAGGAAAGACGTAAACACAGGCTTTTACAGGCGAGGACAGACGGCCATAGTCCCCAGGCACATTATACCTCAGTCTTCGTGCTGTTACCCCTCCTGCGTTCTGAATCATGTGGAATCCTAGGCAGCTTTTATTTCCCATTTTAAAAATGCCTGGGTGGCTTCATCAGTGTGCACACACACTCTCTCTCAAAATAAATAAACAAATATATATGTTTTTTAATTAAAGAATGATTAAGTTTAAATGAGAACTTCTAAAAATGACTGTAAACCAGGACTTCCTAGCTTTTTTTAGTTTAAATGACTAATTTCTTGTACCTAGACTCTTTGGCTGCTAGGAATTTCATACGTATGGGTATCCCCAGTTTGGAAAGTCACTTGGCCCCTTCCTCCTATACTGAACACCTTTATTTTCAGATAGTATTTGCAGTTCTGCATGTTGGTCTTTGATTTCTAATCTAAAGAAATTTTACGTAAGCCTTTCGTATTATTAAGCATTTAAGAAGGTGAATAATACAAATTGCTTTTTAATATTTGTCTTTAGAGTAGGACTTGAGGGCTTTGTTGGAACTTTTCTTCATTGTAGATACAGATCTGTTCCTCTAGTCCTGAAGTGATTGAATGAGGAATCCCCAGGGTATTCCTTAGACTTGAGCTTTGCAGCAGGAAGAATGTTAATTATAACCGTTAGTAGATAGTACATTATTTGTATTTACAGTTTCCTAACTATTGCTTGGTATTTGGGGTGTGTGTGTGTAGGATTAAGATAGAATTTAGGAGAAGTTTGGCCCTATTAGCTACTCTTAAATTAACCATCATGTAAACTATTAGGACTTTCTGTGAAAGGTGATTTGAAATTCAGTCAGATTGAGTAGCAGACCTCTCATCTTGAAGGAACACTTAAGTGATCTTGTTTTTCCCCCATATAAAAATAGTTGGATTCTAAAGTGCTTATTTCCTTCGTGATCTGTGTCATGTGTAAATTATGACAATAAAAGAAGTATTCTAAGAGCTGAAGGAACCCATAAAATTTATTAGCATATCTTTTGTTTTATAAACACAGACATACAAGCAACTGAATTACTGTGCTTGATCTCCCATCCCCCTTGTTTAGACCAAAGAGAGTCTACAATATGCATTAGAAACCCTGACTATGAATGGCTGCTCAGTTGAAGATCTAGGATTGGATTTCACTCTGCCAGGATTTCCCAACATCGAACTGAAGAAAGGAGGAAAGGATATACCAGTCACTATCCACAATTTAGAAGAATATTTAAGAGTACGTAATCGTGGCACCCTTTGGGGAAAAGGCCAGCGTGGTGGGCGACACAGGACTTCTGTGGACACTGTTCTGGGGGAAGGGGGAAGCACCTGTCCCGGGAGCCTGCCTCCCCTGCCTGAGACCCTCGACACCCAAGATCACTGCACAATATCCGCTTTTTCAGGCCCTCATTTCTGTCTGCACTTGACAAAATGTGTCAGATATTTCATGAAGCCTTATATATGACCTTGAATTTTCTGTCTTGAAGTTTGAACACTACTAAACTCTCATTGTCTTCGTTTAAAACAAATCAGTGAAAAGGAGCCATCACTTGTGTTCTCATTAAACTGCATTCTGTCAAGGCAAAACTAGACATTATTCTTCACACACACACAAACACATTTTTATGGGTGTAATGAGGACTTTCAGATAATCTGTAGCCCTTGACTATATTTGTTAAATTAAGGGAAAACAATTTTGTATTAAAAAGAAATTGTATTTTAAGTTCCATGCTATGTAGGTCTTTACTACTGCTTTTTGAAAAGTTTCTTTTGGTTTATTTCTGACCCTGAGTGGAAAGAGCACTGGGTTCAAGATAGAAAATCACCTATACCCAGACTTGGGTTTTCTGCCACCCTACAGTGGGATTTTATTTAAAAAAAAAAAAAAAAAAAATTATATTTATTTATTTTTGATAGAGAGCACGAGCGGGGGAGGGGCAGAGAGAGAGGGAGACACAGAATCCAAAGCAGGCTCCAGGCTCTGAGCTGTCAGCACAGAGCCCGACGCAGAGCTCGAACTCCCAAACCGCGAGATCATGACCTGAGCTGAAGTCGGACCCTTAACCAACTGAGCCACCCAGGTGCCCATACAGTGGGATTTTAGATAGAACCTCTGAAAAATGGCTCTGGTTTCTTCGTCTGTTAGAGAAAGAGTAGATAGCCAAGGTCTTCAGATATCTTTTGGCATACCCAACTGTTCTGTGACTGTTAGACACATTCTTTAATATTCACAGGACTATCTGATCAAACTTACCTGCTGCTTTTCCTAACTTTGAGAACGCTAACCTTTCAGCTCACTTGTAAATGATGAGTTAATGTCCAGATTAAAGTTCTCTGAAAAGAATTTGTGATGATGCTTGTATTTTTCTGTCAGCAAAATGCTGTTGTTTTTATTTTTATCTGAGTATGTCCTGTATTTCTTGAACCCAGTGGGTTAGCTGGAGTCATTGATGACTAGATATCATTGAACCAATAACAGATGCTTTTTGTTCCTTTTCAATTTCACATGACTGCATTTCCAGAGTTTGCCTTTTTCTAAGCGAAGGTCCACTTCAGAAGCATTGGTTCTAAGAACTTAATCAGGATTTGGATAGAAAAATTTCACATTAAAAATTCAGAACACTTAACAGTTGGTTATTATGCATCTTGACACATTATCTTTAATTCTTAATAACATTTTATTCTCTTGAGAAGCTTTCATCTGCTTCTCATCTAGTAAGGTACCGTTCTGTGCCATCAGGGTTTTATGTAAATGAATTTTTAAAACACACTAAACATAAATGCTCATCGTAATTGTTTTTACATTTTCTTGCTGGCCAGGCCCCGAGTTAGAAGTTGACCTGAGAGATCTTTTATGTGGTTTTCTGAGAGATGTTTTAGAGACTTAATTTGTGTGGGGTTTTTTGTTGTTGTTGCTGTTGTATTTAAAGTGATCAGGATGGATGTTTCACTGTACTTTGCCATGTATTGGGTAGGAAAGAGATATGAAATCTTGTCATGGTTTTTAAAAGACCTTTCTTTTTACAGCTGGTTATATTCTGGGCACTCAATGAAGGCGTTTCTAGGCAATTCGATTCCTTCAGAGATGGATTTGAATCTGTCTTCCCACTCAGTCATCTCCAGTACTTCTACCCGGAAGAAGTGAGTAGCTTGTGTCTGAAGAAATTGCCCATTGCTCACTGTGTACCTGTAGCAATCGTAGCACGCTGTCTCTGTGCCATCTAGCCGAAGAGGATTGCAAACGAGAAAACTGGGGGGCGAGGTGGGTTTGTAAGCCGAGGGGTGGATGTTTGGTAAAGGTAGAAGATCATTTCTGAGCAAAGAAGAGTATCAAATACTAAGTGTGATAAGATGTAATATAAATATAACATTTATATTTATATATATATGTTATATATATATGTGTGTTATATATATGCTATATATATAACATAAACATAACATTTTATATTGTATAAATATTAAATATAGTTGAAGTATTGGAGGTGGGGTCTGTGTGTGAGATTGGGTAAGCCCCGCCTCATCGTCAGTCACCTGACCCTGGATGCCGGCCAGTGGAGAATGGGATGTGCGTCTTTGCGGTCGCTGAGGAGAGTGCACTTTTTTTTTTTTTTTTTAACCTAAACTTCCTGGATTAGGTGAGACACTGTTTTATGATTGGAGTCTGTTCTTGGAGTTTTAAGGAAGCGTTGCAAGTACCGTTAAGAGTGGGGAAAAATGAGTGTGCAGTTTTCCAGCCATCTTAAGTGCAACAAGAATCTGGAACGCTGCTCTCGAGTGGTGAGATGGCACAGAAAGGGTCTGCGAGGTGTGGGGTTTCTCCAGTGTGGGATCCTTTTTGTTTAGTATTTGAATGATAACTTTACACATCTATTACTGGCCGAACCCGGATACCTTTGAATGACTTCGACGTAGCATTTTAATCTCAGTTACGATTTTCACGTCCGCTCTGATTCGCTGCTCGCGGGAGCATGTGGTGTAGCGGACACTTTGAGGCACTAGGTGTCACGTGGAATTGAAAGCAGCAAGGGTTGCTCCTGGAATTGAATTCTGGTCCTTCCTGCTCTACCGTATGACCTTGTCTAGGCTGTTGTGTCTGATCTGACTGCCTCGTCCATAAAATTGGGATAACCTCTGTCTTACTGAACGGGACACCTAGAGTACCTGCCAGTGAGTGACGCGTAGTAGGTATTAAATTTTCTCAAAGCACGTAGTCCTTCTGCAGGTGGGCAGGTCACCAGAGGAAAGATGGCTTAATGTGAAACTGGTGTTAGATTTTCCAAGGAGACACAAGCACTCTTGCCTTCTCCTGTTCCCCCTGGAACGGCTTGCCTGGTCCCTGTGCAGCCCCAGCCGACCATCTGGCAGCCATCTGCCTCTGTACAAAGTGAGGAAGCTGCCCGTTGGCTGGGCCTCAGTTCAGCTTTCTCCCACTTCTCTCTCCAGCTCACTAGTCTGTGTCTTGGCTTCTGGCATTTCTAGAAAACAGGATTTATGAAATCTCCCTGGCGAGATGTAGGTTATGGAGTTAAAGCCCGTAAAGACACGAGAGGCGTTAGGAAAGCTTAAACAAAGGTTTGTCTCAGGTATGTTTTGTTTGCGATTAAAGTCTTCTCTAGAAGCCAGTCCCTGCAGATGGGCAGGGTGCCTTTAAAGGCACCAGAAGAGGAGGCTGAGTCTGTAACTGTAGTAGAAGAGCACGTTGTTGAAAAAAGAGGTCCCTGCGCAGAACTTTCGGTATTGAAAATGATACTTTGATTTGGTAAACGGTAGTCCTGTGCTATATTGGCATCTGCAAAACAGCATGTCCTGTGAGTTTTCACTGAGTTATGCAGCCGTGTCCTTAGTAATTTGTTTCTGTTGGGTGACCACACAGCTGGACCAGCTCCTGTGCGGCAGTAAAGCAGACACTTGGGATGCAAAGACACTGATGGAGTGCTGCAGGCCGGACCACGGTTACACTCACGACAGGTGAGTACCCGGATCTGCTGGGCTTTCGTTTGAGGGTCAAGAATTTGGTGGTGTGTGCGTGCATGCGTGTGTATACGTACGTTATGAACAACAGGGGGGTGCCATTTTTAAATTTGTCTGCCTATTTTAAAGGAGGCTTTCTGATATTTTGGCCTCATTTCTATCAAGACCTTAGGACTCAAAGATTTCTTTTTCGGGTATTTCTGTGTAAGTGAACAGGGAGGAGGAAAGAGAGGAGGATACAGGTCAAACCCGTTACCCGTTTTTGTTTGCGGTAAAATGGAAATATCTGTACACTCCTGACAAGTCTTGTTTGTTACAACGGTAATCGTTCCATTTGAATTCCAGCTGTGACAACAGAAAACTACGTAGGTTTCCGAATGCGTCCTAATGCGAATTCATAGGTAGTCGTATTGAAATTTGGTAGTCTGCAGCTGGCTGTGAGAGGGTGCGGTGCGGTGTGATTGAAAGGTGCACGGTCCCGTGCTGAAATGATTCTGCTGACTTGTTTCTGTTGTAGTCGCGCCGTGAAGTTCCTGTTCGAGATTCTCAGTAGTTTTGATAACGAGCAGCAGAGGTTATTTCTCCAGTTCGTGACCGGTAGCCCGAGACTGCCTGTTGGAGGTGGGTGTGCCCTAGGCGCCTGGCCGCCGCAGTTCTGTGGTGGTGGGGTGGGGCGGGGGGGGGGGGGGGGGGGAGGGAGGGAGAGAGAGGGAGAGACGGACAGAGACTTTGGTACCACCAGCAGGATATTCTGCATTTGACCCCACAGTGCCTTTTCGTTACTCTAGTATCCTAACGTGTCTTGAGTTTTCCATTGGCTTTGCGATATGTGAGAGCTCTCGGCCGGCAGGGAGATTCATAGGGATCATCTTAAACACACTGAAGTAGGATTATTAACGAACACGTAAGGCTACTTTTCTAGGTGAAATTCAGATCCTCCAGCCAGCTGTACCTTACAGACTCTTGGATGAGAAAGCATTGTAAAGTCTACTTTTCTAGGAGTGAGTCAGTCCCAATAGGAGTCAAATTGGTACTCAGTTTTAAAAGCCAAAAAGCAGAAGGAGCTGTTGGCCTCCATATTCTACAGTGGTTTTTTCCAGTAAATAAAGCAGATGTTGGGGTCCGTACACTAAACGTACATCACGTGCGTAGATGTAATTGCCCAGCAAGAAGGACCGCCTTGCGTGTGTGGTAACACCGTACAGCCAAGCAGCGTGACGTTTCCTGATGGTAGCAGCACAGAAAGGCTACGTTTGTGATTCCAGACGGATTCTTCTTGTGGCTAAAAAACATCTGGCTCGGAGTTAGCTGTGTGCGGCCTGTTAACTTACTAACTTCCCTTGGTCTTTCTTCCTTCCCCTTCTGCTCAGGCTTCCGGAGTCTGAATCCACCTTTGACAATTGTCCGGAAGACATTCGAATCGACAGAAAACCCGGATGACTTCCTGCCCTCCGTAATGACTTGTGTGAACTATCTTAAGTTGCCGGACTACTCGAGCATTGAGATCATGCGTGAGAAACTGTTGATCGCGGCCAGAGAAGGACAGCAGTCGTTCCATCTTTCCTGATCACAGCGAGAAATGCGGTGTCTGCCTGTTACAGCAAAAGAAAAAAAAAATCATGATTTCTTTTCTAAATGTATCACCTGAGTCAAGGAAACATGTTACGCCTTCTTGTTGTAGGAAAAATGGCTTGCAGATTATACAAGAGACACTTGGTTGATATTCATTAATGGCCCCATGGACTTAAAGTGATCAGGCCCTAAAACGTTGTTGTGATGAGGTTTCTTTAGCAAGTTCTTGTTTAAATTATCATTTATTTGATGAGTGAAGTTTTTAACTTGCTTTGCTGTGTGAAATTTAAAAAAAAAAGGGATGTTTTTCAGGCTGAAACAATAAATGTCGCTGTGCAGTTTAATTCTGGGCTGTGTGTGTCCATCTAGCTAAGTCTGCAGTTTTGTTTCCTCCAAAGACCACTCTTGTACATAAGTACAGACACGAAAGCTCACGTGTGTTTGACAAATCCGGTTCGGTAGGTTAGCTCTGTGTGCATCTCCCTCCCCTCTCATTTCCCTCCCCGGTTCATGTGTTGTCCGCGGTCCACACGGTTTTTTTTGTGTGCGACACTCACGGTTGTCACATCTTCATTAGCCATGGGCTCCCGTTGTTCCGTGTTCTCTCTCAAATTAAGATATAATTTTAAAATTCATTGAACTGAAATATATCGTCAGTGTGATTCAGCCTTTGTAGCTCGGTAGACCTTTCTCATAGCTTAGTTTTAATATAGCTGTAGGGTATGGCTGGCCTTTGCCCAGTGACCCGGTAGGACTGTTTACATGGTGATTCTGGCAACCACAGCAGCTTCTGGAAGGGAGGCCAGGAAAGCCCGCTCACTCTTGTGTAGCTTGAAAAGTCTACAGCTTGGGCTGGCCGGTATTTTCTTATTCCACGACCAGAGCATTTTGAGTTGATGTAACGTTTTCAACAAAATTAGCAGTTTTCGTTCCCCGTTGGAGTCCAAGAATGCTTTTTCTCCCTTGTCCTTGTTTTCAAGTTTTTGTTCGTGGTCGTCTTTTTTCCTCTCTCCCCTTCCCCTCCTCCCAGGGCTAACTTGGGACAAACAGTTCAGCCTTTGTCTCGGCACCGATACAAGCACCTGTAAGCAAAGCTCTGTCCAGTTGTTTCATGTGCTGATTTCTCAAATCTGCAATAATCCGTCAGGTTAATGTTTTTACCTGAAAATAAATAAAGTTTGCTTCACCTTTTCGGTTATAGTTCTGTGCTGTATGCATAACTCTCCATTGTGTAGCCGTATTTCAGTGCAAGCAAATCGTCCCATCTCCATGATTCACATCATGGCTGATACCACTAGGGAGAGAATTTGTGACTGCAACTTGAAGAACATAAAATCTGGCAGGAAAATAGGAGGAGTTTCCTTCCTTCCTAAGGTTCATAATTAAGCCTGTTGCATAAACTTGAGAGGATTTCCATAATGTATCTTTTTGAAAATGAGAGATGAGCTAATTTTTTTTTTTTTATTGAACTTTGAGAAATCAATTCTCTTTTGTTCTACAGACTGTTCCAAAGTCTGATTTAATTGGTATAGAAGCCTCTTTGTTTCCCATCCCTCCCTCCACCGAAAAGAAAGTAGCTTGCTTTTCTTTAGATTATTTTGTCATTTTACACTTACATGGCCTTATTGGGAGCACCCCCCCCCCCTTTCACAGTGAACTTGGGCAGTGACCCCCACTGAGGGTGACGGAGCTCAGAGGGTGTCTTTCCCTGGTTCTTGCAGGGGCTCTGACCAGGGAGCAGCTTTACCATGAAGTCCGAGAAGGGGAGTTGTGTTTCTGCGGTTCTGACATTGACAGCATAGGAGCCGAGCAGTTTGATCAGGTGAAATTTGTGTTCAAGAATGAGCCACTTGGTTTTAAAACTGTTCTGATACCTTTTTACCAACTAAGCACAAGGATTTTTGTGTGAACATAGCATTTGTTCCTCATTTTTTAAAGGGTTCATTGTTAAATTTTAGACATGTATAAACAAAGCAATGTTTCATACCACAATATCTGTATTTGATGTTTTATCCAGATCTCTTGTGGCCCTGACAGATTTGGCCTCGTTGATTTCAGCATCAACCAGTACATCTGATGGTTTTGACTCAAACTCTGAAGGTTGATGGTTTCAAAGTCAGTAGTTAACCTGTTTGAATGCTTTTTACTGTTTAGCTTACTCCTTAATGTGTGGGACCCTTTGTTAATTAGGGGCAGGAAGACTCTTCCCATTTTAAAGCAACCTCTCTTTGCAGAGAACTTAATCCTGCATCGTAGGGAAGAAAGTCTATATTTCATTTGCTTGTTACTCCGGTTTTGCCTTAAATTTGTTTGCTTAGTAATCCTACCAACAAGCACTGATTTCTAACTATGCTTTATACACATAGACAGTTGGGTAGAGACAGATTTTACTGCCCTTTAATTTTTGCTGAGACGGAGTCAGAGGTTAGTCACAGCTAATACCGACTATGTCGTGGTGTCATTTACAGTTACTGATCTGATCTGCCTTTTTTTTTCTTTTGTATATGAGAACACCTTTTTTTTTTTTTTTAACTATTTCACAATAAGGAAGGAAGGAAGAGGTAATTAAATAATTCCCTCTTCCCAGCCCCTCCAAAAAGTTGATTGTGAGTTCTAGGTAGTCTAATCAGGAACAGGCACAGAGAGAGTTCTAGATGCCTTAGCCGAACCCAGCAGAAAACTTTCACACAGCTAGTCACTGTAAGGGTACAGATTTCTCTCTTCCTGTGATTCAGTTCTGGTTCCTGCATTTGTAGTGACAGAGAAGTTTCTTTGACCTCAGCATTCTGTTAAGAAGGTAGTATCCCTAAAGCCCCTGTCTCCTGCATTTGGCGGTTCTCGTGAGTTGGGGACATGACATGACAAGGGGTGGAGCACCTGACTGACCAGTCACTTCCTGGTCTAGAGTTCCTTCCCGGGGGCATCCTGTGCAGAAAGACTGGAAGACCCAGGGAGAGGCCCCAGCGTCTGCATCCCAGAAGTTAGATGCAACCCTTGATTTAACACAGTAAGGATTATCGCCAGCAAATAAATTGTAAGTTTGTCTTCCCTCTGGTTGGTTCATCAGCTGTGGAGGCTATGCTCCCGATTCCTGTCCGTGCTTACGAACTCAGGGAACGGGGACGTCCCTGACACTGCAGGAAAGTGTGTGTAACTGAGAAAGGAGACTTCCAGGGCCAAGGCATAAGCGTGCATTCACAAACCAGATCCTTACACGGGGTTCCGGGTGCCCTTGTTCCTTCTCCATTAGCAAAGATTTAACTTCCTTTACTTCGGCTTTGGTTGTTGGACCCATTTTATTTTCCCTCCTGTAATGAGAACGTTCGTTGTTTGGAAATGTCATGCTCTGTATTTCTAATTCTCGGAAATGCCTCTGTACGAGTCTTCGGTTTGACGTTACAGTAGTTGGCACACCCAGTAGAAGGATAACCTAGTGACAGATCACTGAAATGCTTCCTCTGTTACCTCAAAAGAAAAAAGAAAAAAATTCCAGACAAAAGATAGCGTTTATATTTCTAGAAAACGGAGGATTGGCTGTTTTCCAAGAACTTCAGTCATGCAAGCAAAGTTCCTAACTCTGAAGACTTGTTCTGCATGAAGGAGACATTCTTTACTAATGGAAGAGGTGGTTTTATTTTTACAACAAGCCTACTCATATTACCAAGCCTATAACCAATTGCTGATCTCCTGTGTAAAGAATTTTTTTTTCTCTTACCTGAAACAGTGATTTATATGAACTGTTGGAATAATGGAACCTCAAACTACAGATGTGTATGTAAAATTGCATAAATGCACTGACTTCCTTCTCCCTGAATATATTTTTAATAAACAGCATTATCCTACATGGTCAGTTTTATTAACTCTTCTGCACAACTAGAGGGCTCTTCTGAAAGCTGTGTGCTTGTTTGGGTGATTTTTGGAAAGCTTTCTGTGGCGGTAACACAGTAATCTTAGCCTTCTTTGGAGGCAGGTAGTGGAGAGAGTTCTAAGACAAATCCACTCCGATATGACTCTAATGCTTGCTTGCTGGGGGTGAGGATTAACACTTGTAAGATATTCCCATGCAGCAGGGACGTGGTGCCTTTGGGATCGAGAGATGTGACCCTGTGCACGACCTCCAGGTTGGACCACTGAGAAGTCACTGTTGGCTTTCGTGACTGGCCGCCCTGCCCTTGACAAATGTCTGGATCAGTCTGTTTCACTGGAACAAAAAAATAGAATCGACTTAGGATTGCAAAGCAGATGGAAATATTGTGGAAGGGTGATGGCTGAAGTTGAGGGTGGGAGTGGATTGTTGCTCTTTTCAAGAGAACGAGTGAGTGAAATCCATACGTAATACGGACGATAGACGACACACACACGTACGTTCTTACATATCGTGTTGATCTACCTGCCTAAGGACAAAACCACATTTTTCCCTCGATGAATCTTGGTCTGTAAAATGACTTCAAATCCTAGGTGAAAGGTGCTATTAGGTATAAGCCTATCAATGAGACTGGCACGGAGGTAAAGTTGGTAACAAATGCTGAGCTGTCTGTATGACCAGTTCTGGCAGGGGGGCAGGGGCGGCAGGGGCAGGTGTCTGGTAACTTCACAATTTTAGTCGATGGAACTGCATGAATCAGTGTTGGTGTGTTAACGGGTTAAATAGAAGTTTTGAGTCTTGATGGCAATTGTTGGGCCAGTATTCCGGTAGAAAGACCCAGTATGCCTTCAGACCTGCTTGGGACCAGTGCTTTGGGGTGGGGGTGGGGTGGACATTTCATTGCCGTTCTCACCACCATTCCTTCTTGTCCTCAGCCAGGCTGGTGACCTTCCTGCCGTCTGCTGTGTGTTCCCGCCTCTCCCACGTGCTCTGCGGAGCACTGAAGGCTGGAGCCTGAAGAGGTGCTGTTCTGCCTATGTGGGGGGCCTCAGGGATGCAGCTCCCAGAACCCCCAAATGCATACTTGGTCCCCAAGAATTCGCCTCACGACTGAAGGCAACCTTGATAGGCACGTAAGGTGTTTGCATCTCAAATACCCTGTGGTGGCTTCAAGGCCCAGGCACACCCGGGTGATTGTGTTCTCCCCAGGAGTTCTGTTTCTGGAGTGGGTTCTAGGACTCTCTGGGTTACTCTCCTACATCGAAACATTCCTCAGGACGTTATATTAAGAAGTTTTATTTTATCGGGGCGCCAGGGTGGCTCACGTCATGATCACCGTTCGTGAGTTCGAGCCCGGCGTGGGGCTCTGTGCTGACAGCTCGGAGCCTGGAGCCTGCTTCGAATTCTGTGTGTGTGTGTGTGTCTCTCTCTCTGCCCTTCCACCCTCATGCTCTGTCTCTCTCAAAAATAAACATTAAAAAAGAAAAGTTTCATTTTATGAAAAAATTCGTACTAAGGAATATACATGGGCCGACAACAGTCGAGATTCCTAAAGGGACGGGGCAGTGTTTATAGTGTTTAATGTCCCGTGGAGAGTTGCCACAAGAAGCGGTTGTTTGAAATGACTGTCTAAAATAAACAGTGATAAAGAGAAAGCCCCATGCACTCCATCTGGTGTTCACTTAAAATGTGAAGGAATTTGGGCCTTTGTGAAAACTATTTCTTCCAGCCAGGCCTCGATTCCCGAAGTGCCTCCTGACTCCGCTTTGCGGAACAGAACTTAACAGCTCTTAGAATCGAGGCGCGGCCCCCGGCCGCACGCTAGCTTGCACAGAGCCGTGTAGAGGGTTTGGTGAGAACCATGCTGGGGACCAGGAGGAGCCCCAACCCGCCTCCAAGGGAGAGTCGCGATCCCTCACCTCACGCCCTGGTCTCAGCGGTGGCCAAAGCAGTTCAGTCGTCTAAGGTCATGTTGTAATGTTAGTATTGTCACAGTCTTGGGTACGATTCTTTGAATTGTCTTCCAGTGCTTCTCAAGGAGGGCATCGTGGGCATGTGGGTTGACAACTCTCCCTGCGGGAGGGGCTATTGCGGAGCACTCGGCCTCCCTGGCTCCTGCTCAAAATGTCAGTGGCTGTCATCATGACAGGCCAGAATGTCCTTGAACCCTTGGAGAGATCCCAAATATCAGGATGTTGTCCTTCCAGCTGAGAAACAGTGACCGCGTGTGGCAGCTTTGAGGAAGCATTCAGATATTCAGCTGATAATTCTGGTAAATAAATCAAAATGTTTTGTGACTTACGAGGAGGCGTAAGGTAGGGGTAAGAAGAGGAAAACGTGAAACCTAACAGAAGACCATGGGGGAAGGGAAGAGGAAAAAACAGTTTTAAACAGAGGGAGGCAAACATAAGAGACTCTTGAATACAGAGAACAAACAGGGTTGATGGCGGGGGGGTCCTCGGGGGGGAGAGGGGAAAATGGGTGATGGGCATTGAGGAGGGCACCTGTTGGGATGAGCACTGGGCGTTGTATGTAAGCGATGAATCACAGGAATCTATCATACCCAGACCCAACAGCACGCTGTATACACTGTATGTTAGCCAACTTGGCAATGAATTATATTTAAAAAAAGAGGAAAACAATTATTTAGTTAGAAAAGCCACAATTCTGTTCTCCCCCTTCCTCCTTCTGTGCATCGGGAGGACGTCATCTTTAAGGTTCTGACACCTGACTTATGTGAGAACTTCCACACCATTAGAGGATTTCCTCTTTTTTTTCTTTAAAATGACCACCAACCTTAAGAGAACTTTAAATTCAGAAACTGTCGTTACAATTGTCCCTTTTGCATGTTAAAAACAACCTTAACTAAATTCATCTAGAAAAGTTCAGTAGTGCTAACCGATGTTAGAGGATGATAAGTAAATATCCAAGCCAGTGTTTTCGACTTTCTGGAACTACTTTCTCAAAACGAATTGGTCTCTTTGCAGTGTAGGCTAATGGGGTGGGCAAAACAGTCTTTCTTTCCTCCATGGACAATTTAGTGCTGTAATAGATTCGTTTGTCCCCCATTGTTCTGATGCATAACATTCCAGATGGATGGAGGGAATATGAAATCCATTTCCTCCCAAAGCATTAAATGGTGTTTCGACAAATAGAAGTAAAAACTTGGGATTTTTGTGGTCTTTCCAGCGCGCCATTTTTCTTGCCCATCTCACGGTACCACATGGGGATGGGTGGAAGTGTGATGGGGAAACCCTTCAGTCATCGGTCCATTTGACATCCGTCCCAAAGTCAATGAATTTAAAGAGAGAGGCTTTTTTGAAAAAACACTGTTTTCTCTTTACAGGGAGATTTTCACTAGGCTCTCATGGTCAATTAGCAGCGTGATGTGTTCGCACTCCCATTTTTCCATCTGGAGGAGATGCCACCCCTCCGGTCTTCCCACCTCTGGTGCCTGGCATGACGCCTGGCGTGCACATAGTCATGAAAGAAATGAGGAGTTCTACATTTGTGGTCCTTCCTCTTTGCCAGTCAGGTTGTCTGTGGAAGCTGTGCTCTGACTTCAAGGACTCGAAGTTCCAAGTAGAAAGCAAAATGGAACCGAAACGTTATATATATATATATATATATATATATATATATATATATATATATATATATATATATATAGTAAATTGCTCAACTATGTGGGTCTGTAAAAATTCGCCAGTTGTATTTTTATGGTAAATATTCACTTGGGCCTGGAGAGACCAAACAAAATCAGAGGTTGCTCAGGAAGGAAACTTAGATTTGTGACCAAGTAGGGTGAGCTAGGAATGATTAGGAATATCAGTGTTAGAGAAAAAAAAAAGAAAAAAAAAAAAAAGCTCTGTTATAGCAAAACTAATGAATGACAAAGGATCTTAATGTTTCTTTCTCTCAGCATAATAGGTATATTACAGGGGAAGACAAAAGTCCATTTGGGAAACAAAACTTTGTTTTTTAATCAGTTGGAAGATAGCAAGTAGAGAGTTGTAATATATTTCTTAGTACCGGCAGTCCAGGAGAGAGGGAAGGTCAACACAGTGCCTTTTATGATTCCCGATACATTTACAGGGGCTGGTTCTGACTTCCGTAATCGTGTTTTCTCGATGATGAAGTTTTTTGTAAACTTAAAGTTGCCGTTTGCTTAAATTCAGAATTTTGTAAATACTGGCAAAATACTGTGGAATCTCAGTGTGGAATCTGTTCCCGCATTTATGAAACTTGTTACGAAGATTTCTGTTTAACTGCCATGGTATTGTAGATTGATGTCCGGGCTCTGAATTTTGAGAGTTTGGCTTCTCTTTTGAATTTGACGTTGGATTAAGTCCCGTGACCTTCACTGAGTATTTTCTAATCTGTGAAATGGGAGCAGATGAAATGAACTCTAAATTCCCTTCCTGCTCTCAACTCCTAAGCTCCTAACATCTGTCACAGTCCGTGGCCTATCTTTTTCACATCAACGCAGTTGATTTAAGAGTGTACATAGGTCGTCTTCCAAGTGAGTTGAACAAAATTACATAACTATTTCCTATATACTTTCAACTGGCCAAAAGAGAAGCGCAGGGTCTATTTTGGAAATACTCTGAACCTGCATTTGGTCATGTAGCCAGGTACTAAAATGCGTGAGGGAATAAATATTTTGATCCTATGCCTTGGTCGTTTAAATCCATCTTAGTGTTTAGTCCTAGTGGGTTTTTGGTGGGTTGGTTCAGTTACCATTAGTCAAGTTAGGAAGTGCGATCAGGTGGGACTGGGGTGTTTATAGCTGTTGCCATTGGTGTAGATTCTTGGGAGTTGGGAGGGTCGTTAGAACAGCAAGCCCACCTTCTGTCTGAACAATGATTGTGTTGCTCCACGGTCAAGATCACGTACTTCTTTTTTTATTATTTTTATTTTTTAATGTTTTTATTTATTTTTGACACAGAGAGACAGAGCACGAGTGGGGGAGGGGCAGAGAGAGAGGGAGACGCAGGATCCGAAGCAGGCTCCAGGCTCTGAGCTGTGAGCGCAGAGCCCGACGCGGGGCTCGAACTCATGGACTGCGAGATCATGACCTGAGCCGAAGTCGGCCGCTCAACCGACTGAGCCACCCAGGCGCCCCTCAAGATCACATACTTATGCCAGAAATAGAGATTTATAACCTACACAGAAGATACTTCAGGTATGGTTTTTCAACCCTCTTCATTCCCAGTGGAGATTAAAGCTCATGGAAATTGTGGCAAGGGAGGCGGACAAAACGCTGGTGACTAAGACCCCCATCCCAAAGGAAGGGGTGCAAGGGCTCTCCCAATGCCCAAAGGGACAGGATATAATGCAGAAATATTAAAGTAAGGTTCTGCCCTCCCACTCCATCCCTGCTTTCTGACTCCTGTTCCTTCCCTGACCATTCAGCACTAGCAGGAGCTTTTACGTGCACTGAGTTTTGAGTAGGAAGGCCACGCAGAAAGTCAAGAAAATTGCTGGCTTTCAGATTTCTAAGTAGAGCATCTCTCATGGATAGCGGTCTTATAATTACAGCTTCTCGCCCCTCACCCCTCCAACAAAACAAAACAGGCTTTTTGGCAATGTGTGTGTGTGCACACGTAGATGTCTGGTTTTTTCTGTTCCGTTCTTTTTGGAATGCCAAGAGCTTGGCTTTTATGTATCAGTGGCCAAGCCTCAGTGATTTAGAGCAAACAAACACTTTATACAAGTAAGTCCTTGCAGGTTTATAAGCACGGTTTTCCTGCCACAACAAAAGGGAGTAAAAATTGGACCAGCTGGCAAACTAGGGAGAAAGAGCAGGAAATGATGAGGATTAAATTATGATGGGTCCCCAAGAAGCCACCTAGCACCCACAGCCCAAACTAAGCCCCCGACAGGGGAGGAGACAACGGGCTGGTCAGTGTTGCTGGGTCTGGTACTAGAATCACGTTCCTCCAGCACCGGCTTGTCAGCTTTCCATGGAAACCACAGAAAAGTCCTCTGAATGTATTTTTTCACTTCGCCAGGACAAAGCAAAATGCAGTGAGTTCAACTTCACTCAGTATCCCGCTTGGCGGACGAGTTGCTCTTCATGAGTGATGGCAGCTGCAGAGGTGAGTTTTGCTTCTGGGTCTCACACTCCCCGCCTTGAACACAACAACTGGTTTTGTCAACTAAGTGTGCGAGAACACTTTACTTCTCTAATTTCCTCCTCGTGCCTGCTCCACGCTCATGCCAGTCAACGTTCTCCCTATTTTTCAACACTGAGCGAGAGTTGAAGGCACTTACTGTAGTTTCCAACAGACCTTGAACCCTGCAGGAACAGGTTAGAAAAGGGATCAAGGGCCCAGCCTGGTTTTTCTCCCCCGTGACCAAACTTGGCTGGAGCCCCAGTGCTCCTTCAAAGAAAATGATTTAAAAATTTTTGTTCTTGTTTCGTTGTTTGCTTTGTCGTAATACAGAAAGGGGTGGCTGTAGAAAACACGAAAAAGCAAAAAGGAAACGGAAGAAGAAAAGTCGATTCCCCAAATGCAGCAGCTAGAGATGGCCTGCGTGTAAAAAGAATAATTGAAATGGAGTGCAGAGGGTATCCCGGGGGGTAGGGGTAACTGTTCTTTTGTGAAGCTTTTCTTTCAGGGACAAGTATATGCGTGTGTATAATTAGTTACAGCATCAAACGTATTTCTGACTGGCTGGCGGTAAAAAAAATTTCTTTCGATCGTCTTTGGAATCAATTTTTTTAATTCTATTTTCTACATATACTTAAAAAAATAAAAATGTAGACGTATAGTTGGTATTGTTTTATGAACTAGAGGGTATTATGCTAAGGGAAACGAAGTCAGAGAGAGACAGATATCGTGTGATTACACTTATGTGGAATTTGGGAAACTCAACAGATGAACATAGCGGAAGGGAAGGAAAAATAAGAAACAGAGAGGGAGGCAAACCACAAGAGTCTCTTAAATACAGAGAACACACTGAGGGTGGGGGTAGATGGGGGAAGGGTGAGGAGGGGCAAAAGGGGGATGGGTATTAAGGAGGACACTTCCGGGATGAGCACCGGGGTGTTGTATGTAAGCAGTGAATCACTGGGTCCTACTCCTGGGGCCAAGACTACACTGTATGTTAACTAACTTGAATTTAAAATTTTTCCTTTAATGTTTGTTTATTTTTGAGAGAGAGAGAGACAGACACACACACAGAGCACAAGCAGAGGAAGGGCAGAGAGAGAGGGAGACACAGAATCCAAAGCAGGCTCCAGGCTCCGAGCTGTCGGCACAGAACCCGATGTGGGGCTCGAACCTACAAGCTGTGAGATCATGACCTGAGGTGAAGTCAGACACTCAACGGACTGAGCCACCCAGGCGCCCCTTAACTAACTTGAATATAAATATAAACAAACAATCAATAACAAATAAAAAATAATAAACACATTAAATAAATAAATAATAATAAATAAACAAATAAATAAGACAAAACAAAACCCCTCCAAAACTGTAAAAAAAAAAAATTACTGTAGTAACATTTAAGAGTGCAGGCAGGCAGCGACATGTGGACATGCGTGGCCAAGCCATTTACACCTTGAACGGGACGATTACGTTTCCAAATCACCCGGTGGCAAAATGGAAACGGAGAGTGGAGATTCCGAATAGATCTGTGGTCCAATCTGGAACAGTTTAATGCGCTGGAATTGCTCTCACGGCGGTGACTCGGACCCCTCCGTGGGAGGACAGTTGCTAGAGGTCGCAGAAGTCCCTCGTTAATAATTTCCTCTTCTGCAAATGGGAAGATAACTAATCCCCACATCACAAGGGTTTTTTCGTTTAAAATAATACAGAGGCGCCTGGGTGGCTTGGCCAGTTGAGCGTCTGACTTCGGCTCAGGTGGGGATCTCAGGGTTCATGGGTTTGAGCCCTGCCTCCGGATCTGTGCTCACAGTTGAGCCTGGAGCCTGCTTCCGATTCTGTGTCTCCCTCTCTCTCTGCTCCTCCCCTACTCACGCTCTGTTCCTCTCTCTCAAAAATAAATAAACATTAAGAAAAAAAAAAAAAAAAAGGGCTGATGCTAGCCTGCCTACCTAAAAAAAAGAAATACATGTTAAGGGGTAGTACTTACTGGCTGACACCAGCAATCTATGGCATTAAATAGTCTCCTGTAAACTAGTTTAATATTACATCTTATGACGGTATCTTGGTTTACTTAACACACTGCCTATTGTCGGTCATTTAGTTTATTCAGTTTTTCAGTATTGTCATATTGTAAACCCACAGATGAATTACTTTGTGCCTAGTACCGCACATTTCCTTAATCATTTCCTTACAAAAGGGACTGCTGGGCGAATGGATATGGGGGACGTTGGTTTTTGTTGCTTTGGGGATTATTTTGTTTGCCTTCAGCCGCTGTCCCAATTTTCTTTCAAGAACAATCCACCCTCCCTTTCAGTCCACGTGGTTTTCCAGTCCAGCTGTAAGTGCGAGCACGTGACCAAGTGCATCCCAATAGCGCGTCCCCTGGGTCACCGGGATTGGCTGTGGCGTGTGCCTGCGAGCGAGGACAGACCAATCAGAGGCAAGGAACTCGATACCTTGCTTTTCTTACAACTGCTCGGCGAGAGAAGCTGTCTTGGTGCTGGCCCCGTGGCCAGTGGGGTACAAACCTTGAGATGCCGGGGCCCTCTGGCCACCACGTGAGAAGTGCAGGGAATCACACCAGACGGGAGGAAGCAGGACTGAGAAATGGAAAGAAAACAGGTCGTGGTGAAATCGATTGCCCGGATCCTGCTGTGCGCGAGGTCTAGCGGGCTCTCCGCTGGGGGCAGCTGTGGTTTCTGTTTCTCGTTTTACCGAGGGTTCTGATCGAGAAGAGAGTGTGGCGTCGTAAGGTCTTGGCTCGGGTTTGCCACACCGCCTTCGGCACAGGATCGTGTGATGGCCATCTTAGCAGGGCGTGTGTCACACCTTTTCATGCACGCTCTCCGGGACCGGCTGGCATTAACACCAACAAAACAAAACCTTTCCCGTTTGTGTCTTCAGTTGTCATTCACAGAAGGCAGAGTTTTTCAAAAGTTTCTGGGCTGTTTATATTTTTTCTTCTGCTTTCTTTCGTTTTTCTGTTCTTCAGGAAAGTAACGTCTAAATGGAAATTTCTGCCTCAATAGAGACAGAGGCCCTGAGCTGTCACATTATGTTTCCGTTGTAATTCTTACATTAAATTCGACGAACAAAATTAAAAGGACCCACCTCCACTTAATTTTATGACTGTCTCCTATTGGTATAAGGGAGAAAAATTGTTTCTCTGAAAA
Source organism: Panthera pardus (assembly GCF_024362965.1). NCBI lineage: Eukaryota > Metazoa > Chordata > Mammalia > Carnivora > Felidae > Panthera > Panthera pardus. The sequence goes on from NW_026526655.1 coordinate 9,582,257, forward strand.
AAAGAGTCAAGGGGGGCGCCTGGGTGGCTCAGTCGGTTGAGTGTCCGACTTCGGCTCAGGTCATGATCTCACAGTTCGTGGGTTCGAGCCCTGCGTGGGGCTCTGTGCTGACAGCTCAGAGCCCGGAGCCTGCTTCCGATTCTGTGTCTCCCTCTCTCTCTGCCCCTCCCCCAGTCACACTCTCTCTCTCCTTCAAAAGTGAATAAACATTAAAAAAAAATTAAAAAAAAAGTCAAGGGACTCAAAAATGTATGAAAGTTGCTGTACGTGAAATTAGCAGGGAAAATTAGGGAAAGAGAAGGTGTCCAATTGAATGAAGCAAAGTATTGCCCTATCGATGATGATAAAATCCTATCAAGTTTGTGTCCCCAAACTTATAAATAATTATAGCCTCTAACTGAAGACAGATGAGCATGTAGCTTTGGGCTTGTGCTAATATTATATTTTCACAGCAGAGACACGGGAACAGGAGACAGCAGACCTTAGAGCCAGAGGGGTTTTAGTGACTAGTCGATCCCATTTCTTTCTAAATACGGACTTAAGGCATATTAGTTACTCTTCCAGAGCCTCAGTTGTCTCCTCTGTAGAATGGGGTGGTAATAGGGCCCCTCTCTTAAGGTTGCAAGGATTAAAAGAGAACATTCAGCAAATGTTGCTATTCTTTTCAAATACTATTTGCATAAATCATCTTTCTCCATCTTGAGCTTTCGTTTAAATACCTGTTTTTATCCAAGGTCATGGCTAGTTAATGATATGTACACCCACCTTTATGAATGTGAAAAATAATATGACAGATATAATTACATCCTCTTGCATTTTAACAATGGGAAGAGATTCTGGCCAAGCAGCGTGTTCTGTTCCGTTCCTTTCCTTTCCTTTCCTTTCCTGTCCCGTCCTTTCCTTTCTTTTTCTTTCTTTCTTTCTTTCTTTCTTTCTTTCTTTCTTTCTTTCTTTCTTTCTTTCTTTCCTTCCTTCCTTCCTTCCTTCCTTCCTTCCTTCCTTCCTTCCTTCCTTTCAGCACCAAACCCACAACATTATTCTATTTTATTTTTTATTATTTTTTAAAAATATAATTTATTGTCACATTGGCTAACATATAGTGTGTAAAGTGTGCTCTTGGTTTTTGGGGTAGATTCCTGTGGTTCATCGCTTCCATACAACACCCAGTGCTCATCCCAACAGGTGCCCCCCTCCATGCCCACCACCTGTTTTCCCCTCTCCCCCAGCCCCCCGTCCACCCTCGGTTTGTTTTCCGTATTTAAGAGTCTCTTATGGTTTGCCTCCCAACCTCTCTGTTCGTAACTATTTTCCCCCTTCCCCTCCCCTATGGTCTTCTGTTAAGTTTCTCAAGATCCGCATATGCGTGAAAACATATGATATCTGTCCTTCTCTGCCTGACTTATTTCACTCAGCATAAGACCTTCCAGTTCCACCCATGTTGCTGCAAATGACATGATTTCATTCTCTGTCATTGCTGAGTAGTATTCCCTTGTATATATACACCGCATCTTTAACCATCTTCGTCAGTTGATAGACATTTAGGCTCTTTCCATACTTTGGCTATTGTTGAAAGCGCTCAACCTCCTTGTTTCGATGCAGTGGACAGTATTTCTCGATGAAGAGAAGAGTTAACTGGTAAAGAAAGGATGCAACTCATTTATTGGGGCAACTTCTCCTTACAACTCAAAATATCTGCTGAAGGTGGGTTTCTGCCTAATTCTTAATTTTCTTTCATTTTATAAACATTAAATCTCCTTCGAAAAAGGATTGTGTCGCACTTTGCTGTCTGCAGTGACCATAGTTAATTATGATTACCTGAGTGCCTTCCACATACCTGGTTCGGTCCTAAACTCAATGCTGTCTGGGATTTAAACCCAGACCTTACTCCAGGGAGGAGAACTTGAGTCACGAAACCACACAGCCACCTGCCCCAGTCAGTGATGAGGTCGGGGAACGCGGATGGTCCTGAGGCACACTTTGCAGAGCACTTGGCTGGTGGCATTTGGTTGTAACACACACCTGTGAGGTTGACTTTTTTATTCCTGTTTCACAAATGAGGAGACCGAGGTTTGAAGACCGAAATGATTGGTCCACGTCCCCGAGCTAGGAAGAGGCATTAGACAGCCTGAGGCCAAAAAGCAGCTGTGTGTGTGCATGCACATACGTGTGTAAGAGAGCAATCCAGAGAAAGTAAATCAGTTTAGAACCACAGAAAACAGAGTAGCAGGCCCTTGTACCTAAGGCAAGTTCACCTTCAGAGCCATGAAGCCTTTCCATTATTTGGCTCAAAACAAAACACTTGGCATCATCTAAGTTAGAAAATGAACGCTTTTTCCTACAAAAAAAACAAAAACGAAAACAAACAAACAAACAAAAAACAATGAGAAAAGGAAACTCCTGTTTCCAGCTTAAAGAGAAAAACCAGAGGGCAGGGCCACGTGCCCAGGTCCTTCCTGCGGGTCTGCACGGAATGGAAGCAGTGGGCTTCTGGCCTTGTCACCTGCCACTGCCGGGGTGGGGGGTGGGGGGCAGGGGGGCCTGCGGGTCCAGGCAGCAGCCCCTGCAAGTGAGAGGAGGCTGTCACCTGTGATCCTCCTGCGGTCAAAAGGACATTGAACTCTCAGGTTGGGAAGAGATATCACTGTCACTGCCTGTGGGAGGTGCTTAATATTTTAGGAGCATATTTAAATATTTAGAGGCGTTTCTTTTCTCGGTGCAGGTGACAAAATGTGCTGTGAATCACTCGCAGCTTAAAAAATGCACTTATTCCGTTCAAGTGTTTGGTGACCTTTCCAGGTTGTGGTTGGTGTTATGGGCGGACTGGGTCTCATTCCCCTGTTGAGTGACGTCAAGTTTGAATACATGTGTAGTGTTTTCACAGAGACTTGTTTTATCCTGTTTACTCTGCTCTTGAAATATTTCTATGCCTAGTAGGATGGCAAGTGTCTCAGCGCTGGCCCATTAAAAAAAAAGTTTATTTATTTTTGAGGGGAGGAGGGGCAGAGTGAGAGGGGGACAGAGGATCCCAAGCAGGCTCCGTGCTGACAGCAGAGAGCCTGATGCAGGGCTCGAACTCACAAACCATGAGATATGAGCTGAGCCTAAGTTGCACGCTTAACCGACTGAGCCACCCAGACGCCCCTGTTGGCCCATTTTAATTGTTAAATGGATGCAGAAGTGTGTGGAACAGACATCTATTGGTAACTCTCTCTGAATCCTACCTACCAGTCAGAGCAAGTGAAGTTCTCAGCAATCATCTGGTCCAGCTTTCTCCTGTTTCAGATGAAAAAAAAAAGGGTCAAGAAAGGTCCGGGAATTTGATCATGTAGACAAGCTGAAGACAAGCCCAGACTGAGCCTAGAGAGCTGTGGCTCCAGGGGCATTAGAGCTGTCCCCCGCCCCTCCCACCCAACGTGACATGTTTCCCCATGTCCTCAACCAGGACCCTGTTCTTCACCCCTTGACCCCTCCTGCTTTCCGTCCCATTCATTAAGAGCTCTAATTATTAGGGGCGCCCTGGGGGCTCAGTCATTTAAGCATCCAAATTTGGCTCAGGTCATTTTCTCAGGGTTTGTGAGTTTGAACCCCACATCGGGCTCTTGCTGTCAGCACGGAGCCCACTTTGGATCCTCTGTCCCCCTCTCTCTCTGCTCTTTGCCTGCTTGCTCTCTCTCTCTCTCTCTCTCAGAAATAAACATTAAAATTTTCTCTTTTAATAAAAGCTCTAATTATTAAAAGATTTTTCCAATTCTTTTTGCTGGAGAGGCATTTTATATTTATTTCCATAGCTGATTTTTTGAACCCGGTGACAAAAACATTTAATAGAAGTCTTTGCTCTTTATTTATATTTTCTTTGGACAAAATGGAAGGTTTATAGTAAATGAGTCTTTCTCTCTGCTCTCCCATTTTTTCCTGAGTTTATTACTGGTAATATCACAGAAATCTCTCTTAAGATAATAATCCAAGGGAATAGCAAACCTTGCTTTTGCTTATCTAAACAGCCTTCAATTACTGCTGAGACTAAATTCAAACAAAAGGAGGAAGATGTTTCCAGGTAGAAAAACTCATCTTGATAGGAAATTGGAACCTCCCTCTTTTTTTCCTGGTGATTTTTATCCCAGTCCGGTCTTTCAAGATCATTCTAGATAACATGTCATCCCCTTTTCCATGAGGTAGCCCTTAACGTATATAGAGTAGACTCTCATTTCTTCTGATTTCCCCATCCTGATACTTCTCTTCTCACAGAGGCACTCACACGTTTCCTGACATTCCCAGCAACTTCCCACAATGTCCCTTGAACACAATGCCCGTGTCACTCTCTTCAGATATCTGACTCTTGTCGTTTGTTCATGTCCCCTCTCCAAATGGTAGCACTTGCACTGAAAGGCTAGTGAGGGGTCTGGCTGGCACAGTCCCATGTGAGATGCCTTCTCATTAGACCCTCGACTTGCATCCACGGAGCCCAGGCTTGCGTTTGCTCTCTCGGCCACCAGGTCATAGTGCAAATTGATATTGAACGTTGACGTCGATGTTGTCTTTCAATGTATTTCTTTCCAGCTTGATGTTTCTTTCCATCTATCCATGTCCTTTTCTAGACCCAGTCGCTGGACATATTAAGACCTTACATATTTAGAATAATTTTACAGACAGAAGTTAAAAAATTTTTTTAATGTCTATTTATTTTTGAGAGAGAAAGAGACAGAGCGTGATTTGGGGAGGGGCAGAGAGAGAAGGAGACCCAGAATCTGAAGCAGGTTCCAGGCTCCGAGCTATCAGCACAGAGCCCGACGCGGGGCTCAAACTCACGAGCTGGGAGATCATGACTTAAGCGGAAGTCAGACGCTAAACTGACTGAGCCACCCAGGTGGCTCCCCCCCTCCTTTTTTCGTTTTTATTTTTAGAGAAGAAGAGCACATGAATGGGGGGAGAGGGGCGGAGGGGGAGAGAGAAAGAATCTTAAGCAGGCTCCCGGCTCATCACAGAGCCCGATGTGGGGCTTGATCCCACAACCCTGGGATCGTGACCTGAGCCGAAATCAAGAGTTGGCTGCCCCAGTGACCGAGCCACTGAGGTGCTCCTACAGATGGAAGTGTATATTCTCTGTGACAGGCAGTATATCCTCACGGAGGGTCAGGAACTTCAGAGGCAGACGTGTGAGCTCAAAGCCTCGCTAATCCGTTAGTAGCTGTGTAGACGTGGGCAAGCTACTTCATCTCCCCTTTCCTCACCTGCACTAATAATGCACGCTTCCCCATTAAATGAGATTATTCAGATAGGTGATTTAGGCCAAATATGCATTCTTCAAACTTTTTAAAGGCCTCTCGTGACATCCTTGTGGATAAAATGGAGAAACATAGTTTCTATCAACACTGTATCACCTGTGATTAGGATATTTTGCCAGTTACGAACCCATCTAAATATACTAAAAGGGGCATCGAATAATGTCTAGCTTACAGCAAGTGTTCATCAAATGTTAGCCCTTCTTATTTTCAGTTCACGTCTTGTTATGCATTCTCCCCCCCAACTTGTTGCTCTATTTCTCCCTCCACCTCCCTCCTCTTCTGTCTCATTTCCTTCCCTCTACAACGTCTTCATCATAACCCTATTCCCCACAAATCCCTAGAATACTAATGTTAAAAGCCTGCTGTGTTTTCTTATATACCTATACTTTCCCTAAGTCTTTTCATGCAGGTACAGCTGAGTTTGGGTCCCAACAAGACGTAACCTTGAAAATATTGATATGAATCCGTTCTACACAGATAGGAATCCAACAAAGTATAAAAAATTATACAGACTAGTGGGATTTATTCCATATATGCAAGGCTGGTTCAACATTCAAAAATCAATGCGTCACATTATATTAATAATATAGAAAAATTATTATGTATTACATAATATATAGTATTACGATATGTAATATATAATATGTACTATTACTATTATGTAATACATACTTACTAATTAATAATCCATCACATCAAAAAACCCAAGAAGAAGTACCATATGATAGAAAAAACATTTGATAAGATCCTAAACCCTTTCATGATACAAACTCTCAAAAAATAAGCATGGGGTGGAATTTGCTCAACTTGATAAAGAACATCTACCAAAAATGTGCCGCTAACATACTTAATGGTAAGAGACTAGATGCTTTTACCCCTATGATCCTCTCCTATCACACTTATTCAACATAACACTGGAAGTCTTGGCCAGGGCCGTAAGACAAGAAAAAATTATAAAAGGTGCCCAGGTTGGAAAAGGAAGAAGTGAAAGCATTCTTCATTGTGTTTTGCTCATTTAGTAGCCTCAGCCCGGTCTACATCTTAATTCTTGTTTGATATTGCTCTAACTGGAAGGTTCTGGCCACCTTCTTATGTTCATTCTTGATTGTGAGAGTTTTTCTCTTCCTCTTTGGAGAATGTGCTCTTACAACGAAGCTCTGTGGGTAGAGTTCAGCATGGTCTTAGGGCACTGGAGGTAAAAGGTTGACAGGGTGAGAACATTACAGGTTTTGAGGGAAGCTGACCCTGAGTTTCCATCCCAGCCTGTCTCGTACTCCCTGTTACTGACACCTTCTGAGCCTCAACTACCTCGGTCAGAAAACGAGAGGAATGATATCTGTCTCATAGTTTTGTTGTGACGATTATCGCTGGTAAAAGAATATAAATCACATTTACTAAAAGCACATCGAGGACATATGATTGCTGTAGTGATGCGACCTCAGCGAACAAACCCTAATGGGGGAATACGAGGAAGGACAATAAGATAGGTAATGTTGGTCTTATCCATCATATAAGATCAATAAGATCATATAAGATCATATAAGATCATATAAGATCATATAAGATCAATAAGATAGGTAATGTTGGTCTTATCCTATCTTATCAATAAGATAGGTAATGATGGGTGAATAACAGAGCAGCACTGAAGCTGGCCACCGCTGCTGGAGAAAAAATGTTCTAGAGTGTGCCTAAGTGGCCAGTGGGTGAGGTGGTCCTCAGCATAGCAATGAATCAGACGCATGTTTGTTTACCTTTGGTTTAGAGAGATTTGGGGTCATGCTCTGAGAGACAGAGTGTGCAGAATGGACTGTTTGAGCCTGGATCCCCTTGGTATGCAGAGCTAGAGACATTTCTGGCCACCTACCTCTTCTTTCTCATCCAGAGTCCTCTCTATTTTTAAATTAAATTAAATTAAATTAAATTAAATTAAATTAAATTAAATTAAATTGAATTTTATTGAGAGAGAGAGAAGGTGTGCCCAAGTTGGGGAGAGTGACAGAGGGAGAGAGAGAGAATCTTAAGCAGGCTCCATGCTCGGCACCGAGCCTGAAGTGGGGCTCGATCCCGCGACCCTGAGATCATGACCTGAACCGAAGTCGAGAGTCGGACACTCAACCGACTGAGCCACCCAGGGCCCCCTGCGGAGTTCTCCCTCTTATCCGCAGCATGCGCTCCTTGGATTCCTTAGCAACTTTTGCCGTTCCCCTTCAGGGGCAGAGATCTTTCCTGTCAAGGGTCTCCTCTCTTCTTGTCTCTGCCGATTCAGCCATTTGCTCGGTGGTTTACAGAGGGTGGGAGCATCTCTACAAGAGCCAAAAGGGAAAGTGGCCGAGGACGGGGGTGGGGAGAAGACAGGCAGGACAATCTGCGGAGTGAGCCTCATGGAGCTTTCAGGGCGTGGGGTCTGGACCTTGCCTCTGGGAACAGGAAATGCACAGTGTGGGTCTTTATCTCACATGACCTCCTGTCCTATCACTTGTCCAAATACCTTCCTGACAATGATACTCTGTGGAAACGTAACACCCCACACTCATGGCTCAGAAACAAGCTATCAATGGCCTGACACACTGCCTGTGCAGATGGTTGTCTCCTCTCATGGGCTCGCTTTCTCAGAGATAAGACGCAGAGACATTTCCATTCTAAGCTTTACTAGTTCCGTCCTTCTGCTTGCTTTGCATTTAGACTGCTTCCTCACCTGGCAGGTTGGGTTATTTATATGAGATCTTCCTTCTTTATTTAAACTGGTGTTGGGGCGCCTGGGTGGCTCAGTCGGTTGGGCGTCCGACTTCGGCTCAGGTCATGATCTCACGGTTCGCGAGTTCGAGCCCCGCGTCGGGCCCTGTGCTGACGGCTCAGAGCCTGGAGCCTGTTTCAGATTCTGTGTCTCCCTCTCTCTCTGCCCCTCCCCTGTTCACGCTCTGTCTCTGTCTCAAGAATAAATAAACATTAAAAAAAATAAAAAATAACAAAATAAAGTAAACTGGTGTTCCAACTATGCATTTTCCTCTCAACACTCCCGTTCCTCCAACCTATAGCTTCTATTACGATGGGTAGGGCACAAATAAAGCATGTTGATAAATCCTCTTGCTTGAGAATCGATCACAAGTTCTGCTGAGACAAGGAGTTGAGGTTTTAATCCCACAGAATGTTGGCACATAATGTAAGCTGAAATTCACACTGATGATCTCAGGATCTCTTTTAGTTGCCCCTAATTTCCAGGAGGATTAATTCATCAGCTTCCCTTTTATCACCAAGGCTGGTTTTACCAGAAGCAAAATAGCGGTAGCAGCAAGTTTCCTGCGGTGTCTTAACCATTTTTTCTTAAAGCTCTAGCTCTGCATTGATTGTGTGCTTCCTGGTCTGCCCCTACCTCCAAATTGACTCTTAAGTTCCCATTCACGGCTGGAGGTAAATGACTGGTAACAGCTTCCAACTCTTCCCAAAGGTGTTTTCAATCGAAGAAGGACAAAGGTTTCAAAAGGCGGCGGCTATGATTCAGGAGGACCGGCAATATGGCATCCTATGCATTGACCCTCACTGTGTGGTCACGGTTGCCAGAGGTGCTGTTGCGGGGAGGACGGTGAGGCTGCATCACAGTCAGGGAGGAGAGCATATTCTGATTGATTAGCAAGGTCTGCTGTGGGTCAGCAGGAGTTACCACGGTAAACACGACACATCGCCAACCCTGGTGTACCGGGAAGACTGATTTTGAGCCCTGCCACGGACTTATAGACTGAGTTACTAGGAGAATTAAATGAGAGTGTGTGAATTAAATGATACGTGAGCTAAGTGTTCAGTGGAGTGTGGGATTAGAAAGCTGTTCTGCTTCCTAGGCTGTGCCCTGTGAACTCACAAACCTGTCTTATTTCTTCTTTGTATTCCTGCATAGTGCCCGGCCCATAATAGACCCTCCGCAAATATTTGTTGAATGCATATATGCCGTCTATAAAAACAGGTTATAGGACTAGATCTAGTGGTTGGATTTGATGACTCACTTCAACAAAGAGGGCGGAATTGGGTCGGGGTGGGGGGTGGGGTCACTGGGGCTTTCTTACAGGCTCCAGAAAATCACCCTTTATGGATTTCCTCCTCCTCTTAAAACTTAAGAATTATTATTACAGTAAAACAAACACACAGAGAAGTGCACAAATCATAAGGGGACACACGACGTAAGAAGGATCTACGTAAAAATCGGGACAATAATAGCACGCTACGGTGCAGGTACTGCCTTGTCTTTCGTCAGCTACTTCCTCCTCCCAAAGATACCCCTTCTTCTGACCTCTAACATCATGCGTTAATTTTGTTCAATATTTAGGGAGAGTCCACAGTGTCGTTGTCTGCAGTTGTATTTTGTTCATTTTTATTGATGTATCATATTCCAGTGTAGGAAGACATCACGATTTGTTCATCTGTTCCCCTGTTGATGGACATTGGGTTGTTTCCAGTTTGGGGACTAGTACAAATAAGATTGTCACGAACATTGTAGTACGTGTCTTTTAGTGCTTTTGAAACCCACTCTTCTGTTGGATGTGAGCAAATCCTTGGAGTGAAATTGCCAAGTCGTGGGGCATGTCTATGTTTGACATTAGTAGATAACACCAAAGATTTGTCCAAAGTGGGGTACCGAGTTACATCACCACCGGCCTGTCCACAAGTCCCCACTGGTCTGTGTCCTTGTCAACACTTGTCATTGTCAGTCTTTTTAACTGTAGCCATTCTTGCAGATACATAATATTATTCATTTTGATTTTAATTTGCATTTGTCTGATGACCAATCCAGGAAAAGATGAACATCTTTTCATATATTAAAATCTATAATCTGTAATCTATATCTATATCTATCTATCTATCTAGATATATGTGAATATTCTCTTTATTGAATCCTCCTCTTAATTTTCAAGACTGTGCCTTACTGTGGGGATTTTTATTTTTAGCAAATAAATAAAACTGTACTTGCTAGAAATTATCAAGTTCTTTCCATAAATTCAAGACCCCTACAGTAAACGTGTTGCTAATTTCTTTTCTTTACTGAGAAGGATCAGTATGTAGAAGTGTATTTTCTATACATTCCCTACTCGCAAAGAGAGCTCGTACTTCTGGAATGGCCATCAGGTGTGTTATATTGTGTATTTTGAAAACATATTTCAAATACAAAAAACCACATTTTACTGCCCAGCAAAGGCCCAAGTTTAGACCAGGGCTGCATTTTGTCCTTTCCAGGCCTCATTCTGCCAGACAGACTCAAAATGCCATGCGGGGTTTTGAACACTCAGAAGCGAGACAGAAGCAGGCAATGAACAGCCTGCTCCGAAGCGCTTCGTCTGGCCTCCTCTGGTGTCCCTGGTTCCCATCCACTCTCTGCACCCGGGTTCTGCCTTCTGCCCAGTCTCTTTGAGCTGACCCCTCGGTTGGGCCGTTGGTCCCTGGGTGCTCTCTGTTGGCTCACCTTCAGCTTCTGGCTCTGTAGCCCCTCTCCTACCTCCAGGCCCCACTCAGACCCCAAAGTTCCAAAACGTTTGGTTCCATCCATGGTCCTTTGAGATTTCATCCCAGAATGTAAGCATGAGTCAGCCTGAAAAAAATCTCTTCTTTCTGGAATTAAACAATTTCCTGTGGTCCCTGGATTGCGTGGGGGACATCCCTAAGTATCTAACTTCCCAAATCCATCACAGTGGCCGACCAGGACAATGATACAAAGCCCTGATAGCTTTGTCGTGCAACGGAGCAGAAGAGGCAGGGTTCCGAGTGTGCGTTTAGGCGGTTTTCAGTAGAAGAGGGGCAGGCTCACCTTGGGCTAATTTGTGCCTTCAGAAAAATGACTAAGCACGAGCTGTGCCCCCCTGATGAGCCGTCACACGTACATAAATGTTGTCTGGCTTGTGTCTCTTAATTCTCATCTCAGCAGCTGCCGCGATATTTGCCACTGAGTAGTTTTTAATCAGCCTGTGACGTCTGTATCTAAAGAAATTGGCTTAACGTTGGCATAAATGATCGCGGTTGGTCTGGCTCACAGACACACGGATGGGCTTTGCTCTCCACAGCTGGCTCTTTGAGGGGTACTCCGACCTGATGCACAAAAGGTCAGCTGAGGCTGTGATGATGGTGACGTGGTCCCAAGGCTTCAGTGAATCCCAAGGCAGGGTGACCTGGCGGATCAGGAGAGCTGAGGCGCTCCAGACGCAGGGGCAACTCCTTCCTGTTACCCACTCCTTGGCTTCCCCTTGTTCGAGTCATTTTCCTCTGAAACACAGCTGCCGCTTTTGTGCGTTGTCAGCGAAAATGGAACGTGCACAGACTGGCTTCTGCGTTGCTGATTTCATTCGGAGAGCAGTTAAGCCCCACCTTTTCTAAATTTCTCTTTTGAATCAGCATCCTCCTATTTCATTAGTGTCTCTGGAAAGACTTATGACAAGTATACGAAGGGACACACTGTCCTTTCCGCAGGATCGTAAGGCTGGCTGTGGGAGCACACAAGCCCGAGCACTGGCATTGTTTTTGGAAATGCTTCATAGGGATGGACTACACGTTCCGCATAAAGTGATTTAGTGGGTTTACGATGACAATTCGGGTGTCAAACTTCTCTTTCCTGACAAACTAAGGAAAAGCTAACAGCCACTTTATGTATGGACTTTAAAGTATGAGTCCATCTGTGGCCTCACCCCCATTTCTCTTGACTGGCTCTTCCCGCCCCTGTCTTGCCTAACCCTCTCACCTGGCCCTCACCCCTGCCTGTACAGGTGGTCCCACCACCCGCCTACTGCCTACAGAGCAGCTCCTCTACTCCACCACAAACGCGCCTGCCCCCCACTCTCCGCTCCCCCATCCCTCACCTTCTCAGGCAACGGCAGGTCCACGAATCTAGCCTTTCGAGACCCAGATCTAGGGGTCTGCTTTGACTCCACTTTCTCCAGTCATAGCTCGTGGCCAGTGCGTCCGTTGTTGCTTCCGTCCCCACTATACTGCACACGTGTCTGCTTCTCTCCACCTCTGGCCACACCACCCCGGTTTAAGCTGCTCGTTATCGCTTCCCTCCTCTCCGCTCCTTAGCAGTCCGTCTGTTCCGGTGAGCCACAGTGATCTCACAGTAGGAATTCAGTCTGATCATTCCCTAGCTTCCTCACTGGAGATAAAAAAAAAAAACAACAACCCTCAAGTTCCACATGGTGGCCCCCAACCCTGCTTCTCCCTAGAAAGCTCGCTCTTGTGCGTGTTTCTGCAGCTGGGTTAGTTTTATTTCAGTTTCATGAACCGGTGCCTACAAATCAGTAAGAAAGCAACTAATAACACAATGGAAAAATGGGCAGTAGCTCCGAGGCTGAGTTGATCGCTCCCAGGAGCGGGGCCAACGTCACAGAGGGGGAAGGGCAGAGCTGGAGCCCGTTGTGAATCTCTAGCTCTGTTCAGGCAGGTCTTTCAGTGCACGGGTTCGAGGAGGATTGGGGACTAGGGTTTGGATTGGTGGAAGTGGCTAGACGAGTATTTTGAGGCCAAGGGGCTTAGGGATTAAATGGTTGGTAGTTTTCATTAAAGGGTTCATGAGTCTTTCCAAAGGTTTCTCTAATGAATAATCGAGTTATTTGCTTGGAATAGTAAAGTGATAGCAGGGAAGACAATGGAATAATGAAGTCATGTTAATAGTGAGTCGACATTGTAGACAGTAGGCTGTGCATGCGTGTGTGTGTGGGGGGGGGGGGGGGATAGTTTCTATGTCAAGTCCAAGCAGTTGTATGAAGGGAGATGGTTTGGGTTTCCAGAACAATCAGTCCACAGGGACACCTGGGTGGCTCAGTCTATTAAACATCCAACTTCGGCTCAGGTCATGATCTTGCGGCTCATGGGTTCTAGCCCCGCATCTGGCTCTGTGCTGACAGCTCGGAGCCTGGAGCCTGCTTCGGATTCTGTGTCTCCCTCTCTCTCTGCCCCTCCCCTGCTCACGCTCTGTCTCTCTCTCAAAAATAAATAAACATTTAAAAAAATTAAAAAAATAAATAAAAACATTTAACCCCCCCCCCAAAAAAAATAAAATTTAAGAACAATCAGTCCACAGAAAAGAAAATACAAATGTCTCTGATGTATATGGAAAAATGTTCAATTTGACTCATGATGAGAAATATACTTGAAAACTGTACTGAGGTATATTTTTTTTCACCTAGCAGATTTTCAGAGATCAAAAAGTTTGAGGATGTGAGGGCTATCTGGCAGTGACATCTCTCGCCCCATTGACCGCCAACGTTGATTCGGCTGATCTGGCTGGCTAGGCGTGTGTCCCCATCCTCCTTCCCCACCTCATGTGTGTGTCTCTCGAAGCTGCACACTTGGTCGAAGAGGACAGCCTTGCCTGATAGACGAGGAGCGTTCATTGGTCAAGGGTCATCGGTCAAGGATATACCAGTGGCTGTGCTCCCCTACTGGAACTCGTAAACAGGTTCTTTTCTGGAAAAAGAAAACAAAAAAAAAGATTGATAAAACTTTATGATGAAGAGGAAATCAGGGACTCTTACATATTCCTGGTGAATTGGTAGAATCTGTAAGGAGGGCAATCTGACAAAATCTATCAAAATTATAAATGCACGTAACTGCACAATAAAACTGATCACTTATAAGGATTGATCCAACCAGTCTGCTAACATCCATACTAAAATCCAAAGGAGCCAATGTCCTTTTTTTTTTTTTTCCCTAGGATACATTTTAGGAGGTGATGCCTTAAGGGTTAGAAACCAGCCCTTTGATTTCGCGAAAGCTGCAAATGTTTTTCTCAGTGACTTTACTTTGCACATGGTGATTTTTGCCATTTTTTGGAAATTTTGTAATTTTATGTCCACAGATGTTTTGATCCATTTTTAAGGGCTTCTGGATATGTGTCATGCTCCAAGATTGTAAAAATATTCTGCTTTGGTTTCTTTTGGTATTTTTTTTGCCTCATTGTTGGGGTTACATTGAAATCTCTGGTCCATTTGGGACTCACTTAGGAGTAAGTTGTGAGTATGGATTCGATAATTCATATAGTAATTCAACGCTATTATTTTTCCATGCGGTGACTAAGTTGTTTCAATATAATTTATTGAATAATTCATCTAGCTCTTTGCATATACTCAATTCTCACAAATATTAGTTCTGGACTCCCTAGCCTGTCCCATAAATGTGTCCATCTAATGTGCCACATTCTTTTCATTATTGTAGTTTTGTGTTGTTTTTTTTTAAATGTTTATTTATTTTTGAGAGAGAGAGATGGAGCATGAGCAGGGGAGGGGCAGAGAGAGAGGGAGACACAGAATCGGAAGCAGGTTCCAGGTTCTGAGCGGTCAGCACAGAGCCTGATGCAGGACTCCAACTCACAGACCTTGAGATCATGACCTGAGCTGAAGTTGGACGCCCAACTGACTGAGCCACTTAGGCACCCCAGTTTATGTATTTCTTTTGAGAGAGCGAGTGCGCGCAGGGAAGGGGCAGAGAGAGAGGGAGAGACGGAATCCTAAGCAGACTCCACCCTATCAACGCAGAGCCTGATGCAGGGCTGAAAAACACGAACTGTGAGATCAAGATCTGAACCAAAACTGAGAGTCAGACACTTAAGTGACTGAGCCACGCAGGCACCCTTCTCATTTTATTAAGAGTTTTACCAAGACATGATCTCACGGTTGGTGGGTTCAAACCCCACATTGGGCTCTGTGCTGCCGGCGTGGAGCCTGCTTGGGATTCTGTCTCTCCCTCTCTCTGCCCCTTCCCTGTTGCACTCTCTCTCTCAAAATAAATAAACTTAAAAAGAGAAAGTTTTACTAAGAATGTATGTCGAATTTTATCAAATGTTTTTTCAGCATTGGTGATGATCATAGGGTTTTTCCTTCTTAAATTTGGTAGTAGAGGTGAGTAGATTTTCTGATACTTAATTCTGATATTTAATTCTTATTTCTGATACTTCATTATTATTCTTCTGGGAATAAGCTCTACAAGTCATTACACATTAATTTTTAAATTGTTTGCTGGATTATTTTGCTAATTTTTAAAGGATCTTTCCATCTATTCTTGTTTTGTAAATGTCTGCTAGCTTTGTGGAATTTTGCTGTCAGTGATTTATAAATTTTATAAAAGCAACAAGAATGTGACTAGGGTCACATGCCCACCTCTGAAAGAATTTCTGTCACCAGGAGAATGTTCAGGCTTGGGTCACATGACCACTCTTGGGTCTGAGGGTGGGGTTAGTTTTTTATTTACTTATTAAACCACTTTATTGACATATGATTGACATCCAAAAAGCCATACATATTTAATGTATGCAGTTTGATGAGTTTGGAGATCGGTATGCATACCTGAAACCGTCACCACAATCTATGCCATAAACGTATCCATCACCTTCAAAAGTGTTCTTCCATCTTCTTTTTACTATTATTATTTGTGTGTGTGTGTGTGTGTGTGTGTGTGATAAGAACGCTATCTACTCTCTTAGCAAATTTGTGAGTATGCAATACAGTATTGTTAACTATAGACCCTATGTTGTACAGTAAATCTCTAGGACCTATTCATCTTTTGTAACTGACACTTTGCACTCTTTGACCAATACTCCATCCCCCTGAATCTGGCAACCACCATTCCACTTGCTGCTTCTAGGGGTTTGACTATTCTAGATTCTTTGTATGCACGATATCATGTCCTGCTATGTCTGGCTTATTTCACCAAGCATAATGTCCTTCAGGTTCATCTCCACTTGCAAATGGCAAAATTTCCTTCCTTTTGAAGAATGAGTAGTATTCCATTGTATGTATGTACTACAGTTTCTTTATCCATCAATCACTGATGGACATTTTGTCTGTTTGCACATCTTGGCTATTGTGAATAGGGCTGTAATGAACACTGGAGTACAAATATCTCTTCAATGTCTTGATTTCGGTTCATTTTTTTTTTCAATTAATTTGGATATACCCCCAGAAAAAGGATTGCTGGATCAGATGGTAGTTCTATTTTAATTTTTGGAAGATCCTCCGTAGTATTTTCCAAATTGACTGCACCAATTTTCGTTCCCATCAATGCAATGCAAGGATTCCCTTTTCTCCCTATCCTTGCTAACACTTGTTATCTTTTGTTTTTTTGTTTTTGTTTTTTTTTTTTTGGGGGGGGTGCTTTTAAAAATAAAAAAAACCATCCTAATAGGTGTGATGTGAAAACTCATTATAGTTGTGTGTTTTATTTTGTTTTTTAGTTTCAAGTTTTTATTTAAGTTCCAGTTAGTTAACATACAATGTACTATTATTTCAAGTATAGAATTTAGTGGTTCATCACTTACATATAACACCCAGTGCTGATCATAAGTGCCTTCCTTAATCCCCATCACTCATTCAGCCCAACCCCTCACCCACCTCCCCCTCCAGCAAACCTCCCCTCTCCTCGGTTTGTTCTCTGTAGTTAAGAGTCTGTTTTATGGTTTGCCTCTTTCTTTTTAGCCCCCCTATGTTCATTGTTTTCTTTCTTTCTTTCTTTCTTTCTTTCTTTCTTTCTTTCTTTCTTTCTTTCTTTCTTCCTTTCTCTCTTTCTCTCTTTCTTTCTTTCTTTCTTTCTTTCTTTCTTCTTTTTTTTAAAGTTTATTTATTTATTTATTTATTTATTTATTTATTTATTTATTTATTTTGAGAGAGAAAGAGACAGCATGAGTTGGGGTGGGCAGACAGCAAGGGAGAGAGAGAATCCTTAGCAGGCCCCATGCTGCAAGTGCAGAGCCCCATGCAGAGCTTGAGCCCACAAAACCGTGACTTCGTGACCTGAGCTGAAAACCGAGAGTCGGATGCTTAACTGACTGAGCCACCCAGGTGCCCCCATTGTTTTGTTTCTTAATCTCATTGTACTTTTGAGTTGCATTTTCCTGATGACTAGTGATGTTCATCACCTTTTCATATATCTGTTGGGCGTATGTATTCTTTGGAGAACTGTCTATTCAGTTCCTTTGTCTATTTTTTCATTGGGTTATTTTATTTCATTTTATGTTATTTTTTTGTTATTCAGTTGTATTTTGGATGTTAACCCTTTATCAGATATATGGCCTGCAAATATTTTCTTTTATTACATAAGTTGCTTTTTTCATTGTTGATTGTTTCCTTTGCTGGGCAGAAGCTCTTTAGTTTGATGTGGTTCCACTTGTTTATTTTTTCTTTTGTTTCCTGTGCTTTTGGTCTCGTATCAAGAAATGATGGCCAAGATCAATATCAAAAAGCTTTCGGCCTGTGTTTTCTCCGGGTCTGTTTCACTGGAAGTACAAGGGCTGAGACGTGGGGCCAGTTACCTAAAGAGGGCTACTAGCGGAGAAAACAACCGACGCCCCATCATAGGCAGAATTGGTGATAATTCAGCTTGGTTATTCCAAACTGCAGACAGGAAGCTTCTCTGCTGGTAATTGTGTGAGTCATCAGGAGAACTTTTATCAGCTCGGGACCAAAAACGTCCAGACTTCTTTGATGTGGGAGAATAAACTAATTTGTTTAAGCCATTAATGGAAACATTTTCCATATGGAAATAAAAACTAGACATTTTTCATGCTGGCAAAGCCAATGCAAGTATTTTCACTGCCACTGGAATATCCAAGGACTAGAGTTATTTCATGGTATTCTATTTCAAGGTCCCACTGTGAATTGAAGAGCAAAAGAGAGGCATTGAAATGAACCTCCTTATTTTTAAGTCAGTTGGTGTGGATTCCTTCCTGAAAACACTCCTATACTCCAGTATGGTGCCTTCTTCATGACAACAAAATGTTGGAAATAAAAACAATTACTAAGTTTAACACAGTTCTCATGTTCTCAGGAGTCTCTGTGAAAATATCTGATTTCCATTTGGTGGTAGTTCAAGTGCTCTGTGAACGATTCTTCCTTTCTGTCTTTTTATTCAAGACTTCTCATTTAAGCCTGTCCTAGATAAAATCAATATTAAGTGATGATGTAAAAGAATTTAGAACTGTTTGAACAGGTGCTAGAACAGTAGTTTAATTCAAATCAGAACAAGCCTGGGGGAAGAAGGTAAACGTGGACTTGTCTTAAACACAGGATTTAGGAAGCGTCCAATGATCATCCAGAGTAACATAACCTGGATGTAAATGCTAAAACACTAAAATAATAATTAAAAAAGGATACAACTGATTAAAGTAATAAGATAATAGTTCTGGTGCTTGTGGCTGGTACATGTGCAAGTCGTATTCATTCTTCCTGGAGACTCTTCAAAGACGCGTAAACTTCCATGAGTTAGTATTTATATTTTTACCCTGCATTGATCAGATTGTCCTTTAAATAGGAAATATTGGGAGTGGAGAAAAGGCACTGTGGGGAAGTGGAAAGAGCATCAGCTGTGGAATTTGGAGGACAGGGGTCTCTTTCAGCCCAGCCCTGAGTCATGGTTAACTTCCTCAATGCCTCGTCTTCCTCTTCAGAAAAGATCGTCAGATTCCCATTCCATTTTCACATCCTGTCATTCTGCAAGTCAGTGGTAGTGCACCTTACAAAGGAAGCGCACGAGGGCCACCTGGGTGGCTCAGTTGGTTCAGTGTCCGACTGTGGCTCAGGTCATGATCTCACGGTTTGTGAGTTCGAGCCCCACATCCGGCAGCACGGAGCCTGCTTCAGATCCTCTGTCCCTGTCTCTCTCCTCCTCTCCAGCTCTTTCTCTCACTCTCTCAAAAATAAACATTAAAACAAAAAAAAAAAGGAAGCACGGGAGAAGTAAATAAAGTAAATATGCAAATAAATAAATATAATCTTCAAGTGCCTCCCCTGATAATAAACCAAAATCCACTAGGCACCATGCACCATATATTCAATTCATGTGTGTATACACGATATGTTATACATACACAGTGTATACACCATACACCCGAGACCTCACACACATATATGATACACATCTTAGATATGAAACGTATATATACATTCAATATGATGCATATATCACATATGTATAATGCACTATCTACTAAGTACCAGACTGCACCATAGGAGATTCATATAGCAGATGCAGAGAAGAGGTTCAAATACAGAATCTTCAGCCAGACTCCTCTCTATGCTCGAGTCCTGACCACTCTACTTGCAAACTGGCTGACTTTATACCATTTATTTAACTACATTGCACCTCAGTTTTATTTCCTTTATTTTTTTTTTTAAATTTTTTTTAACGTTTATTTATTTTTGAGACAGAGAGAGACAGAGCATGAACAGGGGAGGGGTAGAGAGAGAGGGAGACACAGAATCTGAAACAGGCTCCAGGCTCTGAGCGGTCAGCACAGAGCCCGACGCGGGGCTCGAACTCACGGACCATGAAATCATGACCTGAGCCGAAGTCGGATGCTTAACCGACCGAGCCACCCAGGCGCCCCAATTTTATTTCCTTTAATTGGGGTACAAGTTCGAAGTTTCTACCTCATGATTTGGGGTAGGATTAAATGAGATAATATGTTAAAAAATATACTTATATTAGTGCCTGGGGCAATGCAGTTACTCCACACATTACCACTATCATCCTATTTAATTTTCCCAAGATCTCTATCAAGTAGAGTATTGGTTTGCAACCTTGGGAGCTTCCCAGGTGAAATCTGAAACTGGGTTCCATACACAGAGGCCAAGGACAGACTCAGGAAAGAGGCAGGCCATTCCAGACTGGTAGGTGGAAATTTTAATATACAAGGGAACTTACATACGACGTTTGTCTTGGGTGACCACAAGATGAGTAGATTGCCACATCTGCCCACCAGGATCTTATATGGAGACCTTAACTGGGTTCAGTCGCATATTTAGTCCAGACGGTCTCAACAACACCTTATTCTCTAAGGCTATATCCTTGAATACCTCTGGCTATGGGAACATTGAGTGGAATGTATGTCCCCAGGACATGGATGGGGGTGAGGAGCCTATGATTGCCCAGGTCCAGCTTGCAGGAGGACCAGCTGTCATATCCTTTTGATGACCTTTTCCAACATAGAGATTTATATCTCCATATTATGTGGCATCTGAAGGTGAAAAAGACTGAGTAACTTGCCCAACATCATCGTGGCTCTTGATACAACTGCTCCAGTCCTCGTAGGCTGAGTAGGGGCTGATCTCCTGGGGGAAAATTGTCAGGCAATATGACAACATCCCTTCTCTCTAGGTTGTGTGGTTGGCTTTTTTTCCAAGCTGACTCCAGCTTCAATCCAGCATCCAGGCCCGCCCTCTGCAGGGGAAGGAATGTTCCCTTAGATCTTTAAAAAGTAACTGAAAGTGAGAAGAGGCAGAAATAAAGGCATTGCTGTCTACGGGCAACTCTGGGTGCAGAGAGAGACATAGGGGGCATCCTACCAATGGCTGCAGAAAACTTAAATACTCTAGGGAAGAAGGTGTGTGCTAAATCACCTGTGGAACTCCAGGTAAGTTGAACATGAGTTATCACACAATATAAGTGTTCCAATTTGGATCTTATTTCAATCCCTGGAGACTATACCAGGTAACCTCTGCAATTTGTTCTACGAGGTTCTAAGTGTATGGACCATCGCACTGTGTATCCAGACCGACATTCCCACAGGATGCTCTGGAGGTCATAGGATGTGAGAACTTCACCATGAAGAGGAATATTGTTCTCACTGAGGCCTGCAGTTCCCAAATGCCTATGAACCTGTGCGAACGTGGGAGCATGTCTTTCTCCTGTTGTGACAAAATGCAAAAAATAAAGACAACTACATTTGCATTGGTTTGTAATATTTCTATAACATCCTACAGTATAATGCAGTTGAGTTATAACTCTGGAATAGATCCATGAGAAGAAATGGACCAAATTGTTTCTTGACACTTTTCTGTTCCGTCAGATCCAGAGACCTTGGAATCCCCAACTGGATCCAGCCTCTGTTCCATAGGAATAGCCCATCTGAGTTAGCTGGTCCTGCTGCATGGCTCACTGGGAATAACCAGTCCTGCCCAGCCATTTACAAGTATGTGACCTGGAGTTATTTAACACTGCTGATTCTTAGTGGCTTAAAACTACAATGACTTATGTCTTACACCATATGCTCATTGCAGGTTCCTACTGCATCACCACATTGTCCTCCCCGAGGGACACAGGCTGGCAGAACTTCCATCTCTTGGGATCTTGCTGGTCACCATGGTCACATGAGTCATACACTGTATTTTAAAGGCTTCTTGGGGCGCCTGGGTGGCTCAGTCGGTTAAACGTCTGACTTCAGCTCAGGTCACGATCTCGTGGTCCGTGAGTTCGAGCCCTGCGTCGGGCTCTGGGCTGATGGCTCAGAGCCCGGAGCCTGCTTCGGATTCTGTGTCTCCCTCTCTCTCTGCCCCTCCCCCATTCATGCTCTGTCTCTCTCTGTCTCAAAAATAAATAAACGTTAAAAAAAAAATAAAGGCTTCCACCTGTAAGTGACATATGCTACTTCCCCTCATGTTTCATTGGTCAAGGCAAGTCATATGACCACACCTAACTTCAAGGGATCAGGAAAGTATAGTCCTACAGAGCAGTTCTTGGAAGAAGGAGAGATAGAAATATTGGCAAATAGCCGTAAGGCCAAATATACCATCATTTACTTCATAATCCATTTTACTTAATGTAGCTTAGCATTTTTATTGGGACAATTTGACATCCTGATTCTGGAATGAATTGTATTAGCTGCCAAATTTTGAGATTCTATGGCATTTCCCTAAAAATTTTCTCCAGCCTGGTAGAGATCCACTGACTGGTATGTTCAGACTACATTTGCTCAATGGTTTCAAGTCCACTTTCTCCATAAGGTGATCATGAGAAATTCTATCACATTCTTTGCTGAAATTTAGACACGTTGTTTTGATATTT
The DNA here is from genome assembly GCF_024362965.1 of Panthera pardus. Classification (NCBI taxonomy): domain Eukaryota; kingdom Metazoa; phylum Chordata; class Mammalia; order Carnivora; family Felidae; genus Panthera; species Panthera pardus. Next base: position 9,604,336 of record NW_026526655.1, read on the forward strand.
TGCCCTCAACTTGTTAATGTAGGGTCTCTATCAAGAAAGGAAATGAGATGGATTAGGGTGAAGATTTGATGTTCTGTAAGTTTGGGATAACATGAACCCAAGGACAGTTGGTTTTTTAGCTTTTATTTAAACATAGATCCAACATTGTTTTAATAACTTCTGTTAATAAGACAAGGTAATATATTAGTTGGACTCTTTAGCTGGGTATTTGCAGATGGTTGGAAACTGTCAGTCAAGTACTAAATCAGCCTTCAAAACCAAAAAAAAAAAAAAAAAGACCCACTTTTTTGAGAATGAGAAGAGGACTACTAATAATATAGTTGCATAGTATTTAGTGTGTGGATGTCTTGGGGCCAGGGCACAAAACCCTGTGTTCTATTGTTCAGAACTAATCACATGACTCCACCTATAAGCAAGGAGACTGGGAGATTTAGTCTTTCTTTTAGCTTGGAGAAAAATGAAATGGTCTTGTATGGTCTCTGCTGTAATATGTTTTTTAACGATTAAAGGAAGAATACTTTTACAAAGCCAAACATCATCTGGAAAATTCAGAAATCAGCATCCAGAAAATAAAGCCAGTGTTATTCCTCCATTATTTCAAAGTCATACAAAATCCACACACAAAAATTTTGCTTTGGCAAAGATATCATAAGCTGAAGTGTGATTTTTAATTACCTTACAAACTTCTTTACGCTTCATTTGAGTGTGTGTGTTGATGGAAGGGAGTGAACCGCACCAGCACCAGCGTAGTTTTTCAGGATTTAAGATCAGAGAAGTGAGTTTCAGGAAAGAATGCATCTTCCAGGGGGCACAGAAAGTGGAAGAAACACCTGAATGGTGAGACTAGTTGCCAGCAGAGGGTGCTGGCGTGGTACAAAATTAAGATTTTTTTTTTTTTTTTGGAAGAGGAAGTCTCCGATAAAAGACTGCGGGTGTGAGGGAAAATGTAGTAACTGTTTGATCCACTTGGAGGTCTGAATTCCCGCTGCTGCAGGCAGCTCCATCTAGGTTTTAGTGATTTCCTGTAATGACCACATGAATTTTAGGCATCTTCCTCAGCACGAACCCCTGACATTTGCTCCCGAATCCGAGCAGGACGGGGAGAGACTGTCCGGGTAGACTCCTGGGTTAACTGGAGATTTTTAGCAGCTCCTGGTTGCTCATCTGTGGCACCTCCGTGCATGAATTCATGTGGATTCTTTACTTTCTTATTTGCCCAGCTTTTCACAGAACTATTTTCGTGTGCCCTAAAAGAAAAAAAAAAATTGCCCAACTGTCAATCCAAGAGAGTCACATTTCTTTTCTCAGGAGGTTTCCGTGAGAACAAGGTAACAAGTGCCTCGGAGTCTATTCACAGAGGCTGTGAAAGGTCAGGTGGTGGAGACAAAGCCCGTTGCGTTTACTCAGTGGAAATGGGCCTTCTTGGCTGTCAAAACATGAGCCAGCCTAACCGGGACGTTTAGAAGAGCATCCTCCCCCAAGTAGGTCGCCGTGGATGTTCCTTTTACACAGAGCTCCCTAGTAAACACTGCCTGGCAGGGCCTTTGTGAACCTGCGCTTCTGAACTGCTCTTTCAGAAGACTGACAGCGTTCCGGGCTGGGAGTCAAGTGACCCACTGGGTTCCAGTCCAGCCTGTCTGGGCCTCAGTTTCCTCGTCGGCTCAACGACAGGGTTGGACACTGCTCCTGAGGTCTCTTCCAGCTCTCACACGCCACAGTCAGACGTTTCTGAGTGGCACGGCCGGCTCCGCCCTCGGGAAAGGGCCCGAGAGAAGGGACACTCCTCGGTCAGCACCAAGGACAAGGGCCGGGGCCCGCTGAGCCCACGCCCGGGCTGTTCCCAGCAAGCCCAGCGGTGGAGCTGGTGTTGGGGCTCTGGGGTTCGGGGGCGGCGCGGGGAGGGGGCTGTGCGTCCTGGGGGAGTGTTGTGGGAGGGGGAGGAGTAGCCCGAGGACTGAGCTAAGGCCGGGCACCGCAGCGGTCCCACCGATTCTGCGCCAAGAGGCCGCGGGCGGTTGCCGCGAGCCTCCGCCGCGTCGCCCTCCGCTCGGTCGCTGGGCACCTGGGGGCCCGTGAAGTCCTCCCCACGCCGGCGTTGACCCCTCCACCCCCTCCCCTTCCCCAGCACAGCCTAGCTCCCCGCCGGGCCCGCGCCGCCGCCGCTTCCCTCGGGGCTCTTTGGACACGCCCGCGACTCCGATCGCACCCCTCAGGCTTGGGGGCCCGGGGCGACCTTTGCGCGCCTCCTGCCCCAACTCCCCGCGGGGCGAAGGGTCCCCACGCCCCTTTCCTCCCCCGCCCTCGCCCGCCCGGAGCCCCGCCCCTGTTTGCCCCGCCCCTCAGGCCCCGCCCGCCGTTGCCCCGGGAACCGCGGATCCCAGCAGCTGCAGGAGGCGCCCGGCCCAGCGGAGCAGCCCTCGCCGGAACCGCCGTCGCTCCAGCCGCCGCCGTCGCTCCAGCCGCCGCCGCCGCCGCCGCCGCCGCCGCGCCCCAGCTCCGGCTCCGGCTCCCGCGCCCACTCGGTCGGCCATGCCGCCCCGCCGCGCCTCGGCGCCCGGTGCGCAGCTGCTGCCCGCGTCGGCCCTGCTGCTCCTGCTGCTCGGCGCGGGGCCCCGCGGCGGCTGCCTGGCCAGCCCGGTTCCCTCCGCGCCCCTGCCGGCGCTGGGGCCGTGCGCCGCGCAGCCCTGCCGGAACGGGGGCGTGTGCACCCCGGGCCCCGCTGGCGAGCCCGGCTACAGCTGCACCTGCCCCGCCGGGGTCTCCGGGGCCAACTGCCAGGTGAGTGGAGTCGGCGGGCGTGGGGCGGGGCGCCGGCCGGGGACCAGCGGCTTCTCCCCGCCGGCCGCTGCGCGCTGCCCCGAGCGGGGCTCCAGCGTGCTCGACACCAGCTTCTCCTGCTTCCCGGAGGCGATGGATCCGGCCTCTCGGCCCGCGTGGGCGCGGACCGCTGGCCTTCCTTGCAAGCGCCTCTTCCCTGCCCACCCCAGTGCTCCTGCCGTGCCGCCTGGGGCTCTCAGGGCGTGCCGCTCCAGGGCCTGGCAGCTACCCCAGCCTCGGTACTCCTGGCACTACCATTGGCCACCAAGTGGCGCGCCCCTCCTGGGCCAAGCCGAGCCACGCTCCGCTCGAGCGGGGTCTCGGTGCTTGCCTGGCAGCTCCGAGCGCCCCCCCCCCGCCCCCCGCAAGGTGTTCAGTGTCCGGGTGGCCCCTGCCGCCAGTCCCGCTGGACCCTGCGCGTGTCGAGGGTGCGCGGTATGGGAGTCGGGTGATGGCGGGCTCCGTGCCAGGTGGTCGGACACTTTTCTTTCCTTTCCTCCAGCCTTGAGGGCTCTGGCAAGGCAGCTGGAGGCCGAGAGGGCAGCTGCCTTCCCGCGGCCTGCCCCTTCTGGGCTTAGGGGGGAATGTTGCAACTGTCGGACGGGTTGGAGGGGACATTGTGCGAGCGGCCCGGGGTGTCGCCCTCCGGGCCGGACGCTTGGGGCGGGCAGCCAGGGCATGAGCAGGGCACTGGGAAGCTTCGAGGAAGCGCGGGGCGGCGCGAGGGATGGGAGGTGGCCAGCGGCCGCGCGTGGATTTGGGATTCACGAGAGAATTTGGTAGAAAATAATAAATGAGGCTGGGTATAGGCTAAAGCTCGGTGACATCTATTGACCTAAACATCAACATTTCCGAATAGGCGTTTCGGTAATGTGTTGGCAGTAGAAAGAAAATGCCCAAGTCTCCACTCCAGGGCGGGGGCAAATAACAAACTTCTCTGGAATTCTTCAGTTAAACCAGGTGAATGTGGAACATATTTGGGAGCAAATGCTTTCTTTCATACATTTGGAGTGCAGGAGTTTGTTTTCATGAAAATTTTATAAAATGCTCCAAGAGTTACTTTGAGAATGCCCAAATGGACTCTTCTGTCTGTGGGGAAGAAAGACCACAGATGAGATGAGATGAGATGAGCTTGGATTTTTTTTTTTTTTTAAATAGAGGTTAACGGGATTGAGACGCTTGACCTTGACAGCCAGAATTTTTGCTATTCCCTAGATTTTTTTTTTCTTTGGTAGCAAATTATCGGTGAATCTGTCTCTTCAGTGTTGTGTCCTTTGTTAACTGGTTCCAATAAGCTTTAATTCCCTCGCAGAGATGCTGCTGCTGGGTGTGTGTGGTATGGCCATCCGGAGTGGATCGGGGACATGACGACCCTTTGGGGAATTTGCTGTTGGAGCCTTTGTAACCATCAGGACAAAATCTTGCCGGCTAATTTCCCCTGTTGTTTGATGATTCATGTGACTTTTGTGAAGAAATGAGTTGCCTGAATGCTTCTATCAAACTGCTGATCTATTTACATGTCTGAATTCCATCCTTGAAGGAAATAGTTGATTTGGACTCAGAGTATAGCAGGGATGGACAGGAGAAGGTAGGTTAGTGTGTACTCAAGTTTAAGTAAAGGGGAAGAAAAGCTGGGCATTGGGAATTTAACCCAACTCTGAGATTTGTGTGTGTGTGTGTGTGTGTGTGTGTGTGTGTGCATGACTCAAAAATTATAAGAAATCTTCAAGAAAGGCTAAGACCCCTGCAGTGTTTCCTAGATGACTAACAGAGAAGCACAAATATATATATATTTTTTGTCTTACGTAGTGGTGTGATATATAATGTAATTCATTCAGAAAAGAGTCACAGATACATAAATACTGCAGAACCAACTGGTTCAAGACGGATTTGGGTTTCTTGTAGAGCTCCCATTCCAGGCAGTGTCAGCTACAGAGTGCTGCCCACCTGAGGAGAAGCAACGCTGGGTGTTCTGAGTTCCCCGTTGGAGAGAGAGCCAAAATAACTGTAATTCTAACAGGAGAGATGGCAAATTTGGAACCCGATCTGCCTTGGTTATCCGGAAGAACTTAACTGAGATGACTCAGAGCCTTATAACCCTTACAAAATTGATTCCTGACCATTTTAACTTCATCTTTCATGATCTTGCAATAGTACTCAAGACTCATTTTCAAAGGCAATCTCAACAGAGAAGATAAACAGAAGGAAAAAAAAAACCCACCAAACCCTTACACATACTCAATTACAGATAAGGGAAGTGGATGTTGGCCACTGCAGCCTGGTGGTTGCTGAAATAGAGGCTGGTACTCCCTGGATACCTTGGAAATGGAATTTTACCTGTATGTGAAGAGAAGCCTTTAAACAGAGAGTGTCACCCCCACCCCCAATCGCAAAGACAGTGTTAGCAATGGAAACAATAGAACCTAACTCTGAAGTTTTGTTTCTTTTCTTTTCTTTTCTTTTCTTTTCTTTTCTTTTCTTTTCTTTTCTTTTCTTTTCTTTTCTTTTCTTTTCTTTCTTTCTTTCTTTTTTTCTTTCTTTCTTTCTCTCTCTCTCTTTCTTTCTTTCTCTTCTTTTCCTTCTTTCTTTGTCCTTTTTTTCCAAGAAAATTAAGAAAACCCTAAACCACTAGTCAGGATTAAAATGGATTAAGGCTGTTTTCAGCGTCCCTGTGGTCTGCTGACTGACTGTGCAAGCCCATGGATCCAGGCAGTGCTTCCGGCGTCAGCCGGTGACAGGAACTCATGGGATCTGGGAACTGTGTGATGTGAAGGCAGGATGTGTGGGCCACAGATAAACCTGCTGTGACAGGTGATCTAAACTGGCTGAGCCTCAGTTTCCTCATCTTTGGGAATGAGACCTACCTCACAGGGTTTGTGATAAAGAGTCTGATTTGGCTTTTTGACATGCGACTGCCGACAGCTTTTCAGTATCACCCCACCTTCTTTCCTTCTGCACCACATCAGGGCAAGCTGAGAAAGCCTGGGTGCTTGGGAGGGGTTCACACCCTGCAAGACCCACCCAGGCTCTACTGGCCCTCCCCTGTCTGCAGTTACCACCCCCCCCCCCCCCGCCAACCTCGTTTCCTTTCCCTTTTTTATAAATTAAAAATTTTAAATGTTTATTTATTTTTGAGACAGAGACAGAGCGTGAGTGGGGGAGGGGCAGAGAGAGAGGGAGACACAGAATCCAAAGCAGGCTCCAGGCTCTGAGCTGTCAACACAGAGCGCCACGCAGGGCTCGAACTCACCAACCATAAGATCATGACCGGAGCCGAAGTCCATTGCTTAACCAACTGAGCCACCCTCCTTTCCCTTTTTTCTTAAGCAACCGGTGATCAATTTGGGAGCTGCCTGATCTCCCCAGAAAGCCCCGTTATGTGAGCAAGAACCTGTTCATACCCTGCTGGTGTGTGTGTGGCATTTTCAGTCTTGACATTCAAACCAAATTTTGAGTGGGTGACCATCCTGTCTGTGGGATATCCACAACAGCGTTTTGGGGAAGATTAAATTAATTATATGTTGTAAATCACCAAGCACCCATAGTTCCTCCATAAATTCCACCTCCTTCCCATCTTTTTGAACTTTTGCACACATTTTATATACTTATTACCTAACTGTATGAGGTAGATAGAACAGGTGTCGTCATCTCTTGTCAGATGTAGAAATTGAAGCTCATTTTGACTGAATGACCAAAGATCTAACATTTTGATTGCCCTGAAAATCGTACAACATGTATGTATGTATTTTAAGAATACTTATTTTCTAAGTCCTCTATCATACTTAAACATAGTAAATCATGAGGGTTCAATAGATTCTAAAAATATATATGGAAATCTACGCTACACAGACATGATGATGATGATCGATGATGACGATGGTGATGACGATATTGATGGTGATGATGATGACGGTGATAATGACGACAGTGGTGGTGATGGTAGTGATTATAATGATGGCGATGATGGTGGTGGTGATGATGCTGATGGTGGTGGTGATGGTGGTGATGGTGATGGTAGTTGTGGTGGTGGTGATGATGGTGATGATGATGATGGTGATAATGATGACAATGGTGGTGATGGTAGTGATTATAATGATGGCAATGATGGTGGTGGTGATGATGCTGATGGTGATGATGGTGGTGGTGATGGTGGTGGTGATGGTGATGATAGTGAGGGTGATGGTAGTTGTGGTGATGATGATGGTGCGATGGTGAATATGGTGGTGACAATAGTGAGGGTGTTGGTGGTGGTGGTGGTGATGATGGTGATGATGATGACAATGGTGGTGATGGTAGTGATTATAATGATGGCAATGATGGTGGTGGTGATGATGCTGATGGTGATGATGATGGTGGTGATGATGATGGTGATGATAGTGAGGGTGATGGTAGTTGTGGTGATGATGGTGGTGCGATGGTGAATATGGTGGTGATGATAGTGAGGGTGTTGATGGTGGTGGTGGTGATGATGGTGATGATGATGACGGTGATAATGTTGACAATGGTGGTGATGGTAGTGATTATAATGATGGTGATGATGGTGGTGGTGATGATGCTGATGGTGATGATGGTGATGATGGTGGTGGTGGTGATGGTGATGATAGTGAGGGTGATGGTAGTTGTGGTGATGATGATGGTGCGATGGTGAATATGGTGGTGACAATAGTGAGGGTGTTGGTGGTGGTGGTGGTGATGATGGTGATGATGATGACGGTGATAATGACGACAATGGTGGTGATGGTGGTGGTGATGATAGTGAGGGTGATGATGGTGGTGGTGGTGATGATGGTGATGGTGATGGTGATGATGGTTGCTAAGTCTTTTCGCAAGCACTTTCCATGCACCGGCACTGTTTTGGGGGCTTTACAGATGTAACTCACCAGTCTTCACAGTGTCCTATGAGCTGGGTGCAGCTACTGTCCTTGTTATGTAGGTAAAGTGCAAACAAGTTACATGACCGGCCCAAGGTCACACAGCTGGCAAAGGGTAGAGCTGGCTTTTGAACCAGGTGGCTGGCTTGATGCAGAGCTGTGGAGTTTAAAGTCCAGCCTTGGTTCCGCCATTAAGCTGTGGGACCTGAAGCAAGGGCTATGACCTCTTGGAGTGTTGTCAGTAAAAAGAAGATAACATGATTTGAGTCCGGTTTTGCTCTAAAACACTGACCTTGAGTGGCTCTGTCCAGCTGGGGTAAAAGGCCACAGGAATGACCACGACAGCAAATTCTTATGCCACATATAAAGTAGGACTTTCACCTCAGAGTTAGAATTCTGGGTCCTAGCTGAAGTTATTTTCCCACGATGACAAGCAAATGGGCACTAACAAAAAGAAATACAAATATTTCTGGTGGGTTTGAAAAAATCTCCAACTTCTAAAGGATTGAGACTGCTCTTCTCACCTTTCGGGTTCATTTGGCGAAGCAGGTAGGTATCAGAGGCACAGTGGCCGGGCCAGTGTTTCTTTTCTTCCGTTCTGTTGGGCCAAAGTAGGGATTATTTGAATTATTTTAATTTGTGTTCTTTTGTTTGTAAAACTTTTTTTTTATTATCGTGAAATAATTCTTTGCCAAGTATTCAAGCTGTCAGACACCTGTTTGTTTCCTCCTTGCATGTTCCCTAGGAATCTTATCCTTTGGGATTATAAGGAAATGTGTCAATGACTGCACTTGGAGAGAAAAGGGGCCGGCATAGCTGCTTTTCATGCAAGTTAATTTTACTCGCAAAGCTGATTCTAGGATCCTCTCTTCTGATTAAACACGCTGACTTGAAACAGTGGTTCTGTTTGTGATGAATCCATTTTCGATCGGAGGTTGCTAACGAACAAAAGAGAATTCTGGCTCTTTGCACAGCATTAGTTTTCTCTAGCGGACTTTTTGCACACACGTGCACACATAAGCTCACGTGCACGCATGCACACGACTCACGTGCACACAAACACATGCACACAAACTCACACATGCATGCTCACAAACTCACACGGCATTGTGTGCAACATGTCCGATATTAGCGGAGGGGTCAAGAGACATTGCTTCTTTCTCTGGCTTTTCTGTCAACCTTGAACCTCAGTGTTCATACCTCTACGATGGACTAATGTGTTTGCCTTCTTTTCTTTATAGAAAAGATGAAATTCACAAATGGGAATATGGGGAAGTTTTATCAATAAGTGGAAAGAACTATGGGAGAATGAATTTTAACACATTTTTTTAGAGAAGTAAAATGTTGCACAAATACAACTTATCCCAAGAAAAGGATTATAAAATTTCCATATAGAATAGGATTATATAGGATCACAGGCAGTTTATTCCGTGCCTGTGATCATCTTCAGTGAACGGGCTCAGCTTTTTCTCCCTACTTGGATGCATTATGCTAAAATCTAAATATAAAAAAGGAACAATTTGTTACATTAAAATTTTGATAAATGTGTGCTTTTTATTCTGAAATAAATGAATAATTTCTCAGAAAATTCTCAGTCACCTCATTTTCCTTTGAAACGAATGAGTTAAAATCCTATAACAATTTCAGTAAAAGAAAAACAGTTGCTTTTCTTGGTGCTATTAAAATGAAGTTATTTTCCTTATTGTGTTTATCTAGTGCATTCTTAGGAAACATCACTTTTGTCAGCTTGGCCACCTGACAAAAACACATTCTGTCTTTAGCTTCTTTGCTTAAGCTTCTCATGTGACATGGTACCATCCAAAATGGCCTTGTTTATGGCCACGTTTCACAAGCATCGAACAGGAAAGAAAACCTATCTGCAGCTGAAGGGCATTCGAGTCAGAAAGCAGAATGCCCGAGCTGTATTTTTAGATCTCCTTATGGATTCAGTAGGCAGCTGTGGTCAGAGCTGTTTAACCCAGTGGCAGGGACTACAGACTCTTGTCCCCCAAACAGAAAATCCAATAACACAGCAAAGTTTTGTGGACAGAATTTCTTTATATTTACCCCTTCCTCCTTCCCTGATGCTCCCCTCACCCACACAGCTGGCCCCCAACCCTGGCTGCCTCTAAGAATCCCCTGCGAGCTTTAACAAAGATGAGTGCCTGTGTCCAACTGTCCCCTGTTCCCCCAGATTCTGACTGAACTGGTCTCAGGCGGAGCCCGGGCACTGGTGATTTTTAAATGCTGTCCAGGTGACTCTGTATGACCAGGAGTGAGAAGGCCTGCTAGACCCTCATCATCTCCCCGCAACCTCCCCCGACCCCCTGCCTAGCATGTAGCACACGCAGAGAAAGCAAATACAGTCACGCCTGCTCTCGGTCATTCTCACCAGAAGAGCATCCAGTTGCGAAGGGCCTGGCATTCCTCGCCCACATTCTCCTCAAATGGCAGGGGTTTGCATCTCAAAGTAGACTGGAAGTCTCCGCGAAGGAGCCTGATGGGTGATGTGTTCTGGAGTGGAAAGAGTCCAGTGTGCATTGGAATCCAGCTCTGAGTGCATTGGATAAGTAACTCATTGTCCTGTGGTTTGGTTTCCTCGTGGAATCCTGATGCCGACCTTACAGGCTGTCGTAGCTTGGAAACGTATCTGGCCCAGTAATAGCCCAGGAGGCACCCAATAAAAAGCTATTGTGCACACCTACAATAGGAAACTTATTTATTTCATGCCTTTCTTTACAAAAGTGGGGAGCTTAGAAAGCCCTTTCCCTTGGACCAAAAAAAAAAAAAAAAAAAAAAAAAAAAAAATTCTTTCCTACCTGACTTCCAAAGAGACCGAAATTCCATCAGTAGAGATTCATTTCTTTGGTTCCGATGTATCAGATGCTAGAAGACTTGGAGTCTGGTGCTGACTCCGCACAGCATTCACTTCTGTTGGTCGGTTCCTCCTCTGTACTCCACTGACCAAGTGGGTGCCAAGCACAGAGAACAATGTGAACTGAGCATGTGCTCTGGCCTAGACTTGTATGGAATTGTTCATTGCTTTATTTGAACACTAACCTGTCTTCAGTCAACATTCATGATGTGAGTCTTAGGGAGTGTCTTCAAGAGAAGAGGCTTCCCTCATCACTCCTCCCTGCCCCCCAGGGCGAGTGAGGGCAGAACAGGACCCAAGACAGGGACGGGCAACTAGACGGCTGACAGGTATCCAGTGCACATAGTAGGTGCCCCACAAATACTGTTGAATACCCAGCTGGCTTCAGTGGGGTGCAACTGCGGGCACCCTCAGGGCACCGGGCACCATGGGGCAGATCTAGGCACACGGGGAGGGACACTGGTTAAGATTAGGAAAGCACATGAAGACAGATTTAGCCTGTTTAATAACTTCCCCTAGTTCCAGGTCTGTTCTGGGCAGTGCATGATAGTTTTCAGTAAATCCTTTGCAGTAGCCTTGGCTTCTAATCCTCTAATAAAGCTTTCTTTTCAAAATACTTTTCTTACGAATTAAATCAGGGGTGGGCAAAGGACAGTCCACGTCGTGTCTCTCCTTCCCCTCCACGCTAGGAGCTAACAATGGATTTTAACGTTTTTACATGGTTGGAAAAAAATCAACATGAGAATGATATTTTGCGATGCGTGAACATATGGGAAATTAAAATTTCAATGTCCATCAATAAGGTTTTATCGAACACAGCCACACCCGTGCTTTTAAGTATTGTCTGTGACTGCTTAGGAGCTCCAGTGACGAAGTTGAGTAGTTGTGATGATATGATGGCCCACAAAGCTGAAGATATTTATCTGGTCCTTGACAAAGGAAGATGTTTGCTGAATATTTCTGTAAATGTTGGAAAGAATTTACCTTTGCATTTTCATTTACAGTACAACCTTGGTTTGTGAGCATAATTCGTTCTGGAAACATGTAGGGGTGCGTGGGTGGCTCAGTTGATTGAATGACTGACCAGCTCAGAGCATGATCTCGCAGCCGTGAGTTCGAGCCCTGCATCGGGCTCTGTGCCGACAGCTCAGAGCCTGGAGCCTGCTGCAGATTCTGTGTGTCTCTCTTTTTTTGCCCCTCCCCCACTCACACTCTGTCTCTCTCTCTCTCTCTCTCTCTCTCTCTCAAAAATAAACATTAAAAATTTTTTTAAAAATAGAGCATTCTGGAAACATGCTTATAACCCAAAGCACTTGTATATCAAAGTGAATTTCAAGAACCATGGGTTCAGTTGTGATCATGTGACTTTGGGGCATCATGTACTACTCGTATTACAGGATATCGCTCGTTCCTCAAATTAAAATTTATTAGAAATGTTTGCTCATCTTGCGGAACACACACAGAACAAGTTACTCACGCTGCAAGGTTTTACTGTATTTGACTTCGCTAAAGGCTGGTCCTCCTTGCTCCCCCTTTTTTCTTCCTCCCCTGGTCCCTTCTCTTTGAAGGGTGTCTACAGCCGGGTTCCAGGGCAGAGAGACACATGGACAGATAAACAAAACCCTTGTTGTCTTCAGATTGCTTTAATCCCAGGAATCATCCTCCCAGACTTTAGCTTTTCATTGCCCTTCAGGCCTTGGTTTAACATGTTTGGACGCTACAGTTATGGCCGGTCTGCAGGGAGGCAGGAGGCAAAGGAAATGGTAGCTGCCAGGAGCTGGGGTGTGAATTTAGAGATTAGAATCTATGCCCACTGATAAGCTTATTAGGTTTCTTTACCCTGGCTCCTCACTCATAAATAGGAAGGTTGGAAAGATTAAGGGGAGTAGCTCGTGAAGCCCTCCCACAAGCTCTGACCATACAAACTATACAAGTGGATGGCTAAGGAAACTTACCTGGGGGTCACACCGCTCGGTGACACCGGGCGATCTGGGCCCTGGCGCTGTGGCTTCGAGTAGAGTGTTTTATTACTACTGTACTGCACTTCCCTCAACCTGTGCCATGTTTATGACCTTGAACGTGAGTGCCCCAGGGGACCAGGAGAGGAAGCAGGGGTAATGCTCCCCATTCTGGCAGTTTTAGTTTCTATAAGGATGCTCTGCGTTTGTACAATGGTACGGTTTTTCTTTCTTCAAGAGAGAGAAAAAGCATAAGGCTCTTAAAGAAGAGCGAGGATTTGAGACACGAAATAAGTGTATTTAAAAGAAATCGCCTCTTGAGAAGAGAAACGTGTCTGCTATCTTTGCTAGCAGTTCCTGAAAGCTAGCACATCCTTTAGAATTTCAATGCTGGCCTTTATCTGCTGCTTGTAGTTAATTTAAAGAAACATTTTGTCATCCCCTTTGGGTTTCGGAGGCAAATTGAAACTCCTTCACGGGAGGCATCCTGTGGCGGAAGTAATCACGAGCGATGAAAACGAGCTGGTCCTTTTTTTCGCGGGAAATCAGAACCAGAGTCTGTAGTAAATGGGCCGATTTCCGCCCAGATGGAAGCACACCCAGTGAGGGGGATGGCCAGTCTCCGCGACATTCAGGTTAGATTGTTGACCTGTGTTCTTCATTAAAGAAAAACTGCGCGCTTCATTTAAAAAAAAATCTCTCTATTTAAATTCAAGTTAGTTAACATACAGTGTCGTATGGGTTTCAGGAGTAGAACCCAGGGATTCGTCACTTGCACGTGACACCCAGTGCTCATCCCAACAAGTGCCCCTCCTTGGTGCCCGTCACTGATTTAACCCATCCTCCACCTTCCAGCGACCCTCAGTTTGTTCTCTGTATTGAAGGGTCTCTTATGGTTTGCCTTCCTCTCTCTTTTTATCTCATTTTCCTTCCCTCTCCCTATGTTCATCTGTTGTGTTTCTTAAATCCCACATATGAGTGAAATCATGATATCTGACTTTCTCTGACTTATTTCCCTTAGCATAATACACTCTAGTTCCACCCGCGTTGTTGCAAATGGCAAGATTTCATTCTTTTTGATCTCAACGTTGTGTATATAGACCACATCTTCTTTATCATCAGTTGATGACATTTGGGCTCTTTCTATATATAATTTGGCTATCATGCTTAACTTTCAAGCAACGTGGAATGTATTAGAGCAGGCAAAGTGTTAAATATCTCCGCAGTATATTACCTTAGAAAGGGAAGGCTTTGCGCAGGAACCGCGAAAAGAAAAACAAAACCTCTAACTTCAAACTGACCTCCGTGTCGTTCCTTGTACAAAGTGTTTCCAGACTTTTTTCTTTCTTTTTTTCCCATTAAGTTGTAACTCACACACAGTGAGATTCACCCTTTTAAGCATTCAGTTCTATAACTACCACCGTAATCGAGGTATGGAACAGCTCATCACCCCCATACATTTCCTTATGCCCCTTTGTAGTGAACTCTGTCTCTAGCCTCATGCCTCTGGCCACCGTCGGTCTGATTTCTGTCCTTATGGTTTTACTTTTCCATAATATCATATAAATGAGATCATACAATATGTGTGCTTTTGAGATTGAGCCATGCGGTGGTATGTATCCAGCATTTGTTTCTTTTTATTACTGCATAGTATTCCATCGCATGGATATATTATTGTTTGTTCTTTCACCAACTGATGACATGTGGATTGTTTCCGGTTTTTGGTGATTGTGCAGAAAGCTGCCATAAACGTTCACGTGGAGGTCATTAGGCAGGCACACAATTTTCGTTTCAAGTAAATACCCAGGAGCGGGATTACTGGGTCGTGTGGTAAGTGCAAGTTCAATTTTATAGGAAGCTGCCAGACTGTTTTCCAGGATGGCTAGAGCATTGTGCATTTTTATCTGCAGCAAGTGAGAGTTTCAGTTGCTTACATCCTTACCAGTTCTTGGTATTGTGGGTGATTTAGATTTTAGCGGTTCTAACAGATGCGCAGTATTCTTACGTTGTGATGTTAATTTGTATTTTCCTAATGGTTAATGATTTTGAACATTAAAAAAATATGCATTTGCCATCTATGCTTCTCCTTTGATGGGTACAAAGTTCTTTCTATATTTTGAGTACAAATCCTTGATTTGATATGTGGCTTGCAAATATTTTCTCCTAATCTGTGGCTTGTCTTTTCATTTTCTTAACAGTGTCTTTCTTTTTTTTTTTTTCAATTTTTTTTTTTAACATTTATTTATTTTTGAGACAGAGAGAGACAGAGCATGAACGGGGGAGGGTCAGAGAGAGAGGGAGACACAGAATCTGAAACAGGCTGCAGGCTCTGAGCCGTCAGCACAGAGCCCGACGCGGGGCTCGAACTCACATACCACGAGATCGTGACCTGAGCCGAAGTCGGACGCCTAACCGACTGAGCCACCCAGGCGCCCCTTAACAGTGTCTTTCAAAGGGCTGTTTTTAAGTATTGATGAAGTCTAATTTATTAATTGTTTCCTTTTGTGGTTCGTGCTTTTCTGTGTTCTAAGAAATCTTTGACCTAAGGTCATGAAGATTTCCTTCTGTTTTCTCCTAGAATTGTATTGTTTGAAGTTTAGACTTGGGTCTCTGACCCAGTTTGAGATGATATTTGTATGTGGTGCAGTGTATTGGTAATTTGTATTCACTTTTGGCACATGCTATCCAGTTGTTCTAGAGACATTTGTTGACAAGACTATCTTCACTGAATTATCTTGGAAATTTTATTGGAATCGTTTGACCATAGTATGTGGATCTATTTCTAGACTCTATTCTATTCCATTGACTTTATTTGTTTTAAGTTTATTTATTTATTTTGAGACAGAGAGTGTGTGGAAGGGGCAGAGAAAGAGAGAGAAGACCAAGCAGGCTCCATACTGTCCGTGTGGGGCCCGATGTGGGGCTCAAACTTGCAAACCATGAGATCATGACCTGAGCTGAAATCAAGAGTTGGGCTCTTAACTGACTGAGTCACCCTGGCGCCCCTCCGTTGACTATGTATTTATCTTTTTGCCAATTCCATACTGTCTTGGTTACTATAGTTTCACAGTAAGACTTGAAATCAGGTTGTGTGAGTCTTCTAAGTTTATTCTGCCTGCCTCCCAGATATTACACTTTGTTTCTCTGATATTCAAATTTAAGTGGGAGTCTATATTTTGAATTTACTAAATCTGGCAACCTTACCTCAAAGGCTTGACTAATCCCTACTCCAATTCCCAGAGATTTTTCTGAAGAGTACATCAATGGCACTTTAAATTCTTGCAGAACAATTATATAGGCAAATTTTATTAACTTGAATTAAAAACATTAATTTTGCTCATAGTTTTACATCTTCATGGGCCCTTTTAAGAACAACCGTCAAACTATGTCAGGGCATTAAAATCTGTGAAAATATAGTGAAAAAAGCCCATTGGTAAACTCACCTGATCTTCCTTCCAACCCTTCTGCTAATCTCACGCTTCTGCACCAATCACTGTCTGCATTTTGGTGTGTAGTTTTACATAGAAGCATACATGAAGCGTATGCAAATACTCATCTATACACGCAACTATAATGTATAGAAATAAAAGCATCCTATAAATCCTGTTCTGTGACTTTTTCTTTGTCTGTTTTGAACATCTTACTTTGAATATGTCTTAAAACAGAAAGCGAACTCATTCTTTTTGATGGCTGAATAGTATTCCTTTGTGTGGTTGTGTGACTATGTTTTAGTCTTTACTGAAGTACATTGTTTCCATTTTTTCACTCATAAATAATGTTTAAGTGACTGTACACACACACACGGTGACATAATATGTATATAGATGTCAAAAGCCACATCATCGAATATTCTAATATTGCTAAATTACTATGCAAAAATGTTGGACAGTTTTGCAATTTACTAACAGCATATGAGAATGCCTATTTATCCACATTTTTGTCTTTATGGGTTTTCCTATTTTTCTTTCTTCTTGTGTGTGTTGACTGATAGACAGACTTGGCATCTCATTGGTTCTCTTTGCATTTTAAATATTATAAGTGAGGGAGAACACTTCTTAAGAATTACCTGTTCTTATTTTTGCCTAATTTTCCTTTGGGTTACCTTTTTTTCCTCCCATTGATTTGCAATAGCTCTTTGTTATTGACGGAAATTAAGCCTTGTCCTTTCTGTTTAAATCTCTTTTCCCTAATTTATCATTTTTCTTTTGGCTCTGTTAGTGCTCGTTGTTTTTCTCTTTAGAGGCTTATAGTTTTTTGGTTCTTATTTAGCCAAACTTGTCAATGGTGTGGTTCATTAATTTTAATTACAACTCTCATGTTTGATACCAATACTACACTATATAATATTTTGAAAGTCACCTGATTTGAGCCAGGAGTTTGCTTTTAAGAATTCCATTTTGGCCTAGGTTTATATTGATAGGCTCATCCTATTGTCTTTTAGAATGTATAATCAAATATAGCCCCACTTTATGACTATTTTAAGAAGGGTTGGCATGGACTTCCTAAATCATATTTAAATACTTGTAATTTATCTTGACTTTTTCTTGAGCCTGAAACACTGCAACCATTTTATTAAGATCTTTCTTCTTCTTCTTCTTCTTCTTCTTCTTCTTCTTCTTCTTCTTCTTCTTCTTCTTCTTCTCCTTCTTCTTCTTTTAAAAGACATACTCAGGGGCGCCTGGGTGGCTCAGTCGGTTAAGCGTCTGACTTCGGCTCAGGTCACGATCTCGCGGTCTGTGAGTTCGAGCCCCGCGTCAGGCTCTGGGCTGATGGCTCAGAGCCTGGAGCCTGCTTCCGATTCTGTGTCTCCCTCTCTCTCTGCCCCTCCCCCGTTCATGCTCTGTCTCTCTCTGTCTCAAAAATAAATAAACGTTAAAAAAAAATTAAAAAAAAAAAGACATACTCAGTGCATTGTTCCTTTAATAATTGGCATGGGTTCCTTAGTATTTTGTTAAAATCACCAAATTAATTTTAATGGCATTATGGGATAATAGAGTATTTCTTAAAAGTTCTTGATTGTGTAATGGTCTGATTACAAAAAGTGTTGTTCATCCCGGCTTAGGCAGAAAAAGGTTCATCTTAATATTCAGCAAAATGCAAATTTCCCTTCTGCTTTAATCTCCATATAATATTTTTTAACATGCCCCCCCCCACCCCCTGCCCTGAGAACAACCTCCTTTCTCCTGACCAGGAATTTTTGTGCTCCTCTAGCTTCATTTTCACTCTTTAAAATTGGCCATTGGTTTTTTTGGTTGTGCAAAAGGGAATTCTTTTACTTCTATAGAAAAGCCTCATAATGAGAAAATAATAGAGATAGAGAAATGAGAACTAATATTAGCATTTCTATGAGGCCTAAAATAAACTCTCAGTTGGAGAGAACTCAATTTAATGTTATTATTTTTGTCTTTTACAAAGGGAGGGTAGCACAGGGGCTGGGGTGGGGATTTGGGAGCTGTACTGACCCAAAGGGAAGCACTCTTTTGTTGTTGTTGTTTCCTAAGAAAAACAATTGTTATTATTCTGTTTGACCTTCATAGTGTTAAAAAATGCTGCTAAAAATGATGCTGACCCTTTTTAAACATCACAGTTGTCATTTATGTGAAGTTTCTCTTGCTTCCCTTACCTGCAAGGGTCTTTAGAGATGTTTTGTATGTTTAGAAGAGGTGTTTTTCAAGCCGAGCCTGTGGGAATTTGGGGAAAGCTGAGAGCCTACTTTCCTACTCTTGTATGTTTGTGATTCCCTTAAAAACAGCCTCCTCGGTAAAGCTGGGTCTTCTGTCCCAGAATGGAGACTCTTTCCTCTTGCCAGAGCTCACTCACCAAGAGACCTGCTTCTTCGTGGCTCCTCCAGATGACCGGTTGTTTGCCTCTTGACATAAACTCTTAACCTGAAACCTGGAAAAAAGCACATCTTACTGGAGAATTATAGCGTTCTATTCTAAAGGCTCTGACCGGGGCGCCTGGGTGGCTCAGTCCGTTAAGCGGCCGACTTCGGCTCAGGTCATGATCTCACGGTTCGTGGGTTCGAGCCCCACGTCGGGCTCTGTGCTGACAGCTCGGAGCCTGGAGGCTGTTTCAGATTCCGTGTCTCCCTCTCTCTCTCTGCCCCTCCCCCGCTTGCACTCTGTCTCTCTCTGTCTCAAAAATAAATAAACATTAAAAAAAAAAAAGGCTCTGACCACGGTGCATTGGGAAGAAGCTTCATGCATAGAAAGGAACACCGATGGATGTTGTGTGTATTACAGTAGAGAGACAATAAGGTCTTGAAATATCCCTTGGTTTCTCATAATCCCAAGTGGCCGGAATTATATATCATCCCAGGTATATCCATGGGATCTGTATTCTCTAAAAAAAAATTTTTATTGAGGTACATTCACGTGATATAAAAGTAACCATTTTAAGGTGAACAATTCTGTGGCTTTTAGCACATTCACGATGTTGTGCAATCAACATCTCTGTCTAGTTCCAAAATGTTTTTATCACCCCGAAAGGAAATGCTACGCTTATTAAATAGTTGCTCCCCTTCTTCCCTTCCCCCCGGTGGCTGGCAACCACCAATCTACATTCTGTCTCTATGAATTTACCCGTTCTTGATATTGCATGCAAATGGAGTAATATAATTTGTGACCTTTTGTGTGTGGCTTCTTTCACTTAGCATAATTTGAGATTCATCCACATTATAGCATGTATCAGTAGCTCCTTCCTTTTTATGGCTGAATAATATTCCACTGTGTATACATATGACATTTTATGTATCCATTCATCCGTTCATTTGGGTTATTTCTACCTTTTGGCCACTGTGACTAATGCTGCTATGAACACGATTATATAAGTAATTGTTTGAGTACCTGTTTTCAACTCTCGGGGGTATATAACTAGGAACAGAATTGCTGGGTCATATGGCAATTCTATGTTTGACTTTTTGAGGAACCTCCATATGGATTTCCATTTGTGTTATCTTCTTATACAGCCTGAGCCCCAAGATCCTCCCTTGGATGGCTACTTGCAGCTTCTACTCACAGGCCAGACTTACGTCTTCTCATTACTGTCCCTGCCTGGGCACACAGCAGCCCAGATGTTCACTCCCGGCCTGTTTGTGGCCCTAATTCCCTTTGACACTCTGCTTGCCCAACTCTGTGGTCATTGCATGGAAGAGCCCAGCTTCCTGTGGCTCTGGCTCTGGAGGGCCTGTCAACGGAGAGTTCTGTTCTCTGGCTCAGCCTGAGCACTGCCCCTCCAGTCCAGTGATTCATGCCTCAATCTGGTTCCTATTGTCTGCTGAGCTCCTTTGGGAGAAATAGAGAGATTGCCAGGGCACTTGTGCCACCATGAATAAGTGGCCTTAGATGTCATTGGTCCAATTGCCTCATTTCACTGAGGAGGAAATGAGGCCAGAACAAAGTATGCTAGGCCATCCGCAGCATTAGTGGCTGGATAGAGCTTGAGAAAGGGCTTTAACATCTGGTTGGGTGTCCTTCAAGATACCCTGTGTAGTCCCCTCTCCTAGGCGCAGGCACCCATCAGACACATTCGGTATGTTACAAGGAGAAACAGAGCCTCTCCAATGGTCATTGTGGGTTATAATATCATCTGAGCCCACTTGTTTGTTAAGGAACTAGCTGATGAGGGTTTATGTAGAGCACTTCTATTGTTAGTTTTAATGAGTTCAGTGTAAACGAGTTCAAGTGGGCTGTGGGGAGGGATCTCCTGCATCCAACGATGAGCCAAAGCATGGTGGGCGGGCCGGAGATCCCTTGTTGCCTAGCGGTCATCCCCAGGCAACTTGATTCCTACAACCTGAACCTGGTGAATGTCTGCAGGAATGGGGATGGGCAGTGCACTTGGGAAAGGAGTGGGAATGGGATGTTTTGCAGGCTTGATATGGCTCCTAAGGCACAGCACCCCCTTCTCCCCAATACTAAACAAACACAAACAAACCAACTTCAGGGAGATGGCAGTTCTGGAAATTCTGGAGAGTTGTGGCTCACAGAAGCTCATAAAACAATTGAATCCTCAGGTCAAGAGTTCAGTGTGAACCTCTGCTTACCACGAATCCCTCTGTTCCCATGACGTGGGGTCATCCAGGCCTGTCCTACTCACAGCCTGACAGCGAAGTGCTCTTTTTTGCAGAAAACTGGGAGCGGAGAGGAGATGGCATTCTTTGCTTTTCATTGCAAGGCTAACAATCTAGGGAACTCACCATTCCGATGGCCATTGATTAAAATGGTCAATGGGCGATGATTAAAATGGTATTGGAGGAGATAATCAAGAGGATGTGACTGTGGGGTGACTCATAAGCTGAACCCGGGCAATCAAAGGCTCCCCAGTCCCTCCCCACCCTTGGAATATACATCATGCCCCCTGTTCCTGTAGTCAGAGCCATTTTCTAGGATGCAGCCTTGAGGGAGTAAAGAATTGTTCGGACCATTTGGACAGTGACTGGACCTAGTTAAAGCCTCTGTGTAAACTTGTAAGATTTCTCAGGTAGATACAGTGATCTACCACCCAAGACAAGCCTGGTATGTAAGTTCCCTTGCTTATTTACCTTCCCCCTGCATCTGGAGTGGCCTGCCTCATTCTTTGGTCTCTCCTTGCCCTTTGTGTATGGAGGCCAGTTTTACTTTTCCTTTGGGAAGTTTCCAAGTTTTTGAACCAACAAATGGCACCATATTTCATAGACTTTCAGCACTTGGAGGGATTCTAGAATTCATCTTGGCCAGTTCTCCAATTTTGCAGAAGTAAGTGAAAGCCAATGAGATGAATGTCAGAATCAGGAGTGGCCTATCCAGGGCTGTCTTCACCGAAGACTTTAAGCTCAGGATCTCAAAACACCAGGAACAGTCTTCTGGGGATGGGCGTGGGTGGGGATTTATAATAAAAATGTTCTCATGGGCATTCAGATTCAAATGAAATATCCAGTTACTTACATGTCTAACCATGTGTGAGGTTTCTTCCCTCATGTTTTGTAATTATCACATTGTTTGGAGGAGGCATTTCCTCTACTTGATAGATGAGGAAACTGAAGTGGATAGAGATTCTTGGTGATGTGCCCAAGGTCACACAGCAGGGGTTGAGAATGGAGTCATCTGTCCTCAAATGCAGTGCTTTCTTCACATTATCACAGCTGTTTTCTCCTCCATATAATATATAATAAAAACTCTTTATACCAGGTGCTGAGCACAGCTCTCAAGTGCATACTACTTAGTTGAACACTATGTGGAATGAATCGGAATGGCGCAGTATTAACTGTCATCATCACATCATTTTATTTTTGGCAATCAAGAGCCATGCTGGATGGGCAGGCCATTGTTTTGAGATGAACTTGCAATGTAAAACCATTTTCATCTGGATTGGAGGCAGTTTTTCTGCATGGCTTAATACCTTTGCCCAACGCCATCAGAAATAACTATTGAAAGCATGATTTTATATTTTAACTTATAGAAAAAAACCTCTAAAGATAAAATTAGTTTTATTAAAATCATTATTACCTTACACAGTCACTTATAAAGTTCAGTAATGTGATTAATGACAGCTAAAAGCCAATGGAAGTACTGATTTTAAGGTGGTTGTGATTTCTGTGTGTTTGCGGAAGTATGAACAGACCAGAAATACAACGAAGTGTTTGGGTTTTTAAGTAGAAATGTAGTTACTTAAATGTATTTACATTCCTATAAGGACTTGAGTGATTAAATGGTATCTAATTTTGTCATCTTATGGATGGGGAAAAATGAAGACCAGAGAGGTTTGAAGACCAGGAGAGATCAAAGGTTTTCCATGCTGTCTGTATTAACTAAAACTCTTTGGGTTGCAAGCAACAGAAAACTCAATTCAGATAGCTTAAGCAAGAAGGAAGTCGTACGTTCATGTGACTGAAAAGTAGAGGCATGGCAGTATCAGGGGGCTCAACTAATATCACATGGGCCGTGAGTCCCTCCACTTCTCAGCCCCACTTTCCTGTCTTGGCTTTATTCTCACATTCCAGATAGTGACCCCTGGCAGCTCTGGGGCAGCATTAAAGGAACAGAAAGCGTCTATTCTTTAGTTGCTCTAAAAAGTCCTGAGATTAGGTCTGGTTGGACTGACTTGGGTCATGTGTGTACATCTAATCCAATCATTGCGACTAGGGGGTTGGATTCTGCTGATTGGCCAAAGCCGGGGTCATGTGCCACAGCTAAACCGCATGGATCAAGATTGGAAAGAGGTCTTTTCTTAAGGAAATTGGGGTACTATTCTTAGAATGAGGGAAAATAGATATTGGGAATGAAGTCAACAGATTCCCAATATACCCTACTGCCTTTCTCTTTGTGTCTATTCATATTTGAATGGAATTTCACCAAAAATGAATTCCTCTGTCTGCTTCTTTGCAGCCACGATCTATCTCACTGAGACTTGTTGGTGGGGCACTTTTTGTGGTGGCTGAGTATAAATTTAATTACCCATATTAATCTCTATTGTCTCATTTCTAGTGATGATATCTTATATTAGATAGCATATCAAGATAAGTTAGTTTCAAAATATTGCAATATATATTTTGGGAGGACTCTAAATAATCTCTGTCTTTCTCTGTGTCTTACACACACACACACACACACACACACACAGAGTTAAAAAAATTTTTTTTAACGTTTATTCATTTTTGAGAGACAGAGAGAGATGGAGCATGAGCAGGGAAGGAGCAGAGAGAGGGAGAAACAGAGTCTGAAACAGGCTCCCTGCTCTGAGCCATCAGCACAGAGCTCCATGTAGGGCTCGAACTCATGAGCTGTGAGATCATGACCTGAGCCGAAGTCGGACACTCAACCGACTGAGCCACCCAGGCACTCCCCCCACCCCCAACAGAGTTTTAGAAAATGTGTATGTGTTTTAATATCTGGCATTCAATAGTTGTTCACAATTGCTTGTCTAATACACATTTCATCTTGATTTCACAGACATATAAATTAATAAATGGCTTACAGGTGATAATCAGCTGAAGTTCCCTCATCAGTTAACATTCTCTGATGTGAAAGTGATTATTGCAGGGATTTAGTGGTTGATGTAGTAGGAGGCATGAGACTTGGAATCAGATGACCTAGGTTCCGGCTTGGCCACTTCTTAGGATGGAGAAAGAATTTGTTTTGCAGGAGAGAAAGTCACAACTGACTAGAAATGAAGACTTCAAATCAATCAACCAATTAACAATGGGGGAAAACAGACAATTGTCCTGTGTAGGAGAATCCAAAGTAATATATAGATATAATGTTCCTTCAAGGAGGGGAGCCTAACTCCCACTCCTCAACTGTGGAGTGTGCATGGTGACATCTTTCTAAAGAATACAGTGTACAAAGGGAAGATAAAGGGCACTCTTACAGTGGAGACACCAGACAACTACCACCTCATCCAGGGGATCAAGGTCAACATCAACAGGGATAAATCATCTTAATAGTATGTACCCTTGACATGATTTGATGAAAATTGCACTTTGCTCCTGTGGTTTTCTTCCCCCAAACTCATATCCCATCTAATTATGAGAAAAACAGCAGACAAATTCTAATTGAGGGAGATTCTACAAAATACCTGACCGTTATGCCTCAAGACTGTTAGAGTCATTAAAAACAAGGAAACCCCAAGAAAAAAAGTCTCATAGCCAAGAAGAACTTGAGAAGCTGTGATGGCTACATGTAGTATGGGATCCAATAACAGAAAAGGGGACATTAGGGAAAAACTAAGGAAATCTGAATAAAGAATAGACTTTAGTCAATAGTAATGTGTCAAATTGGTTCATTAATTGTGACAAATGTATCACACTAATGTAAGATGTTAATAACAAAGGAAACAAGGTTTAGAGTATATGGGAGCCCTCTGTACTATTTTTCACTTGATCTTAGCCAAAAGGCCAAGAAGCGATCCCTCTGTACTATTTTTACAACTTTTCTTTAAATTTGAAACTATTTAAAATAAAAAAGTTTATTAAAAGAAAATGAGGGATTTGACCCATGCTTTGATAGTCTTGAGTTACTATGGATAATCCACAGTTGGCTTTTTAAAGAAAGAGAAATCAATTTAGTTTGCTAGATATCTATAGTATTCTTAAAATTATTATAGTAATAATAGCTAATATTTACTGTGTGCTGGGTCGTCTTCTAAGCACTTTACATATACTAATTTATGTCATCTTTTTAACCACACAACAAAGTATATGCTGTTATTATTGTCATCATCTCCATACCTCACTCTAATTTTACACAAGGTGAAAATGAAGAACAGAAAGGTGAGTAACTTGCTCAGATTCACACAGTAAGTGGAGGAACTGGGCTGTAAACTGTGTTCTTCACCAGCATGCTGTACTTTTTCTGTTTTGCTTTGGTGCTAGACATACTCTGTCTTAACTAGCTTAGATTTGTGACCCTTTTGTGTTCGAATATTAATAGTATATGTATATATAGGTGTGTGTGTGTGTGTGTGTGTGTGTGTGTGTGTGTGTGTGTGTGTAACAGGAGACTTGTAGGATTACCACTACCCAGCTTTCAGTCATTTTGTGAGATTCAACATAGCAGTAAGCCCTTCAGACTGACTAGGCATGCTTATGTTCTTTATAGACCCAGTACCCCAGAGCTCCCACTATGGCACTGATCTTTAATATATTCCATGTTTTGAGCCTAGGACAAATTGGCACTAGGAATTAGTTCAAAAGTACATTGGTTAAACAATTGGTGTTGGAAAAACTGAATATCCACATGTAAAAAAAATGAAGTTGGACCCTTACCTTACACCATACAGAAAAATGAACTCAAACTGAATCAAAGACATGAATGTAAGTGCTAGTAAGTGCTAAAACTATAAAATTCTTAGAAGAAAACAGAAGAAAAATTTCATGACATTGGATTTGGCATTCGTTTCTTAAATATGACACCAAAAGCACAGACAACAAAAGAAAACATAAGTAAATTTGACTTCATCATAATTAAAAACTTTTGTGCATCAAAAGGTACTATTAACAAAGTGAAAAAGCAGCCATGGAATAGGAGACATATTTACAAATCTTATATCTACTAAGAGACTGATATTCAGAATATATAAAGAACTCCTAAAATTCAATGGCAAAAAAGAAAACAAATTAAAAAATGAGCAAAGGATTTGAATCAACATTTCTCCAAAGAAGATATACAAGTGGCTAATAATCACATGAAAATGTGCTCAACATCACAGGTCATTAGGAAAATGCAAATCAAAACCACGGTGAGATACCACTTCACATTTTAGTTATAAGAAATCCAAAATAGCAGGTATCGGGGAAATTGGAGCCCTTGTGCATTGCTGGTGGAAATGTAAAATGGTATATCTGCTGTGGGAAATGATATGGAAATTCTCTCCCCCCCCCCCCCAATTAAACATGAAATTACTATATAATCCAGCACTTCTACTTCTGAGTATATACTCAAAAGAGGTGAAAGCAAGAAACCGGAACAGATACTAGCACACTCGTGTTCATAGCAGCGTTATTCATAATAGCCAAAGTTAGAAACAACTGAATTGCTTGTTGATTCCTGGATCAATTAAGATCAAGCCTACATAAATATTACATTGATGGATTTTTCTAGTAATTTGTCCAAATAATCTAAAATATCCAATTTATTGGCATAAATTATTCATAATCTCCTCCTGTGAATTTTAAAGGACCTGTAGGATCTGTAGTGATGGCTCCAGTTTTGTTGTTGATATTTGCTATTTGTGCTTTCTCTCTCTTTTCTCATAGTCTTGCCAGGAGTTTATTGATTTTATTAGTCTTGTCAAAAATTCCATCTCTTTTTTTACCTATTTTATTAATCTCTGTTATCTTTATATTTTATATTTTCAACTTTCATTGGGTGTAATTGATGTATTTTGTTTTTTTAATTCTGGAGATGAATGCTTAACTTCTTGATTTTTAAGTCCTTCTTCTTTTATAATATGTATATTTGTGGCTATACCTTTCCCCCTAATCTTGGCTATAGCTATGTCACACAAGTTTTGGCATATATTATTTTCATTATCATGATTTGAATTTGTTTCTAATTTACTTTGTAATTTTTCTTCTGCCATAGATTATTTAGATTTGATCATTTGGTTAATTTTCAAGAATTTTCGAGATTTTTCTAGTATAATTGATTTCTAATATAATTCCACCATTAATATTTTGATTGTGAACTTGTATAGTTACTTTTTTCTGTAAAATTTTTGCTATGTATTTTATGCATATAAATTCATAATTATTGCATTTTCCTAGCAAATTGAATATTTCATTCAATTTTATCATTTGAAATGTTTCTTTTTAGCTCTAGTATGTTTTTTCTTTTTTTAAGAAAATATATTTATTAATGTTTTATTTATTTTTGGGAGAGAGAGAGAACAATCAGGGGAGTGGCAGAGAGAGAGAGAGAGGGGCAGAGGACCCGAAGTGGGCCCTGCACTGACAGGAGAGAGACCGATGTGGGGCTTGTAAAGTTTACCATGTCTATATTGACACAGACATATCAGCTTTCTTTTGGTTAGTGTTTCCATAATGTATCTTTTTAAAAAGAGTTTTATTTTCTGTCTTTTTGTATTTGTACATTTAATGTGAGGCTCTTATAAGTAGCATATATTTGGGTTTTGATTTTTACGTAGTTTGATGATATTTGTCTTTTAATGGGAAAATTTGGTTCCTCTATATTTAGTTACTGATACAATTGGGTTTATTTATATCACATTATAGCTTTGGTTCACTTTTATTGGTAGAGTGTTACCCCTGGAGGTCTTAACCCCAAGTGAGGGGGATTTGTCAGATTAAGCATAAAAAAAATATTTTTTTAAATGTTTATTTAGTTTTGAGACAGAGAGAGAGAGAGAGAGACAGAACCTGAGCAGGGGAGGGACAAAGAGAGGGAGACACAGACTCTGAAGCAGGCTCCAGGTTCTGAGCTGTCAGCACAGAGCCTGATGTGGGGCTTGAACCCACGAGCTGTGAGATCATGACCTGAGCCGAAGTTGGATGCTTAACCGACTGAGCCACCCAGGCACCCACAGACTAACCATTTTTAGCAGCCCCTGAACTCCATTTTTTTTGTCCCCCTAATTCAGTGAAGTTGTCATCACTCTCAGTTTTTCAGCATTTTAACAACCTCTTCTGGAAAATTCAGATGCTTCTGGAGGAAAAAGTCTTCCCAAGTGCTGAGTTCCTTTCTTGTTTTAGATCTTTCCCTGTAATTTTTCACAGCCTTGCTAGTCATTCCTTACTCCTTGTCAACTTCTACTCCTTTATTGGGAGTTTACTCCCTTTATTGGGATTTACTACTCCTTTATTGGGTCCATTGTTTATTTTTTTTTATGTAAAAAATTTTATTTTTTTATTTTTGAAAGACAGAAAGAGACAGAGCAGAAGTGGGGGAGGGGCACACAGAATCTGAAGCAGGCTGCAGGCTCTGAGCTGTCAGCACAGAGCCCGATGCAGGGCTTGAACCCACAAATCGTGAGATCATGACCTGAGCCAAAGTCAGATGCTTAACCAACTGAGCCACCCAGGCGCCCCTTGGGTTCATTGTTTATAGTCTATCTCTCTCCTGCTGGAACTGAATCTCCATGAGGGCAGGAGTCTTAATTTTTTCACAGATGTAATCCAAGCCCTTGGAACAGTGCCTGCATGTGGGTAATAAATAACTTACTATTAACATTTGTTGAGTGAATGAATGAGTAGTCCTGGAAAGACAGAGCCAGAAGGGAGATTGGATTCACTCAGTTCACTCACTTTGACAATAAACATTTTATCAAATGCTGGTCCCATCCAGGCCCTGGCACTGGGCAAACCAGGGTAAATTAGGTGTATTCCCTCTGCACTGTTGTTAGTAGGTAGATGAAAAAGCAGACTCAGGGAGGTTAAATGACTTGTCCAGTGCTACTCAGATTGAGACTCCAAGGTATAAATCTGCAAGACATATTTTGCTTTATACGAAAAAGAGGGGGAAAATATCCCTCCTGCCCGTTGATGGTTCTCAACCCTGACTACATACTAGGCAAGATCCAGGAGTAGTTGCCTGGGCCCCATGCTAGAGTGATCACATCTGATTCTCTGGGGGTGGTGTTTGAGCAGCATATTAACAAAGAACCCTCCCCCCACCCCCACCCCCTGCCGCAGATGATTCTAATGGGTAGCTCTGGCCCAGGACCTCTGGCCTGGTTTATTCATCCAGATCACATAATATAGTTTTACGTTATTTAGAATACCACCTTTCTTGTGCTTTCTTGGTTGAAAGCTTGGCTTGGTTTCTTTCACTAATATTGGTCGGCTCCAAGAAAAAGTAAGCCTTACCTGAAGAGTGTGGAACGGTTATGCTGGGCAACTATCAAATTTAAATTGGTGGTTCTGTGTTATTTTCCTGTCCCTTACACTCATCCAGCCTATGGGATTCTATGTTAGCCATCCAGTCCCCTCCCTCTTTGCACTCAGGGATTTGGGTCTTGGTTCTGTGGCCTTAAAGAAGTTACTTAACATCTCTGGGCCTCATTGCTCTCCCCTCTAATAAAGTGTGTCTCTTCTGGTTGCTGGGTAGGCAACGGCAATGCAAGGAATGCTTTGGCCAGTCGTTTGCCATCTCCTTTATGTCCACCAGGACTTTCTGTCTCTGCAGGGAAGAATTTCCCAAAGCTTTGGTTATTGTTATTTTTTATTATAAATCTCCCTGTGCCTTTTGTGCTAAAGCCTGTATGAAGCGGACTGTAGTGTTTGCAGAATCAGCTGATATACTTTCTACAAGGCATCTAAAGATGTACTTTTCTGGTTCTTTAGTCTGGGCCCCCTCAAGAGCAACAAACGAAAAGAAGTTCATTTTTACTCCCTTTGCTTTGTGGGGGTCACTGGAATACATTAGTGAAGATGACTCATGTTTGTGTCTGTTACCCTCGCATTGATTACAAATGAGAATCATTATAGTGGGAAGTCAGTTGTCCTCAAATCCTGAATGTGTGCTTTGTGGTTCACTATTCCTGTTGATGAGACCAGTTCTGGCATCTAACTGGTGAATTAAGATATGTCATAAGGACCCATATTATAGTATAAACGAAGTATTTTATGAGGGCCGACATGACTTGTAATGATCTCCCTCAAGTTCATGGTCGGATCCTTTGCTTCATTGTATCCCAAATTTCAATTTTTGTTGCTCGAGAGAAAGCCGGGTATTTTTTATGTTTTCTGAATCAGATCAGTTGGGTTTTTTCCTGGTAATTCCATTTTTGCATTATTTTCTATAGAATTTGACAAATGATTAATAAACATGACACATTCTTGTCTTTCGTATGTTTCTTTGGGGAAATTACTGGGGTCAGTTGGCTGTACCTCTGACTACTTAGTTGATAATCTGAGCATGGAAAGGAAACTTTACCATGGGCTTGATCATTAGGAAGATTTATGTGTAAACACCCTGAGACCACAGTGAGGGAAATAATTGCAGGCTTCAAACATAATTACTCAAATTACACTTGCTAAGAGTTGTTTGATTTAGGAATCCTGCATTTGAATGGAAGAACAGACTGTTAAGTCTTGGGCAGTATGCTAGAAAGAGTTTTAGATGGGGAATTAGGAGGCCAGCTTCCGTCATTAGCAGAACCTTGGGCAGATCGCCTAACCTTTCTGGGATTTAGTTACATCATCTCAATGATGGAAGATTGGCTTTCAGGTTCTGTGAGGTCCCTTTGAAGGCTGCGATCATTTCAATGGTAGGAGCTCTTAAATTTGTTCCATGGAGTGAGAGAGGGCTGTTGGTAGCGTCTGCCCCTTCCCACTCCCCCAGCACTCTGGATTCGAGGGAGTATGCATGTGTGTGCATATGTTTTTAGAATGCAGGAAGCACCAAGGGATTTTCACACTGGTAGGTGGTGGCATTTCCTCTTTATCCAATTTGAGTTCAATGGGTCCAACATATTTTTTTTCTGGCTTGCTGTTCTGCCAGGCTCCGTCTCCAGTATTTTCTAGTATGCTGATGTGAATGCTGTCATCTTGCTTCTTTTCCTTCAGTACACTTTAAGGCTAAGATGAATTGTGTGAAGAAACACATTTTTAAATGGTTTTAAACTCTGCATATGTTTAAATCAGCTTCTAAAGGAGAAACACGTCTAAACTTTTGCATCATTAGAAGTCATGCCTCTGCCAATGATGCCTGCTCGGTGGCTTTGGTAGGAGCAAGGTAGGGATCGGCTAACTCTTTAGGTGGTGGAAAAAAACACCTTTCACCAGGGCCAAGGAGAGAGGGGCAAGGCAGGGAAGAAGGGTGACACAGGTTAAAAGTGTATATTAAACTTAGATTCTAGAATCTATCTTAAATATGTGTTCAGATGACATGTGCTTTCTGATGTGTCCCAGGAACGAGTCTTATAGATTAAATACTCTCTCATGCTATTAAAGATCATGGTCTCAGAAATATGACAGTTCATCAAGCTGCCTAGAGGGGCCGGGTCCTAAAGAGAATCAACTCTACCATCTAGTGGCGTCTCTCACAAACTACAGACATAGAATCCCAGGAACCCAAAGATGGTTCCTAGAGGATATGTCTGGCTGATACAACAACCCACATTTTGTTGCACCTCAGTCTTCAATGCTGGGAAACTTCTCTTCCTATTCATAAATTTCCATAATTAAATGGGAGGAGCGTGGCTCGTTCAGTGTTGCTGAGGCTACAGAAATTCAAAGTTGAACGAATGCCATGAAGCCATCTGATGATTGCTTCAGAGAAGTCCAGGGTAAGTTAGATTAAGTGCCAGTAGACATCTATAATTATTTGAGAAGGTTGGGTTTCGTGGTGACATGACCATGCCTGTGTGGACAGGATCCAACTTTTCTAGGAAGGTCTATTTGGTATTCGAGAGGAGCTTGCAATCCCCAGATGGTACTATTCTGGTGAACTGTGTTAGGGGCAACTTATTTAAGAAAGTTTGATGAGAGAAGAAAGGTTTTCAGCCGATGTGTTTGCAGATGTGAATTTACCATAGCAGAAGAGTGGCACAGATTCTGCATCACAACTGAAACTTGCCAAGCTCTTGATGGCCAATTTTCATTACCAGTCAGACTAAGAGGATAGAAGAAAGGAAAGAAATGTTGACGGTTAAGATAAAGTTGACCAAGAATCCATCTGGAGATAGTGGTGGCCCAAAGCAGGGCCAGGTATACAAATAGTATGTGCAGTTATTCTGTTAGCTTTATGACTAAACTTGGCAGCTACTGATATTCAAATACCATGACAGATTAAAGTAACTTCAAATTGCATTAAAAATATATTCCTGCAAGTGAAATGGGCGCTCGTATCAATGTTGGATGTGAAAATTGGTTTACTTTTAGGGAAAGCAATTGGACTCTATGGTTCAAGAACTTTAAAATCTTTTGACTCTGTAATGCCCCTTTTAGGAGTTTGTCCTTAAAAAGTTGTTGGCAATCTGGACAAACTTTTATCAACAGACCTAGTCATCATAACGTTATTTACAATAGTCCCACATTGGAAACCACCTGAATATCAAGTTAATAGGAAATGTTTAAATAATGGCATAGATCTCTGATAGAATTTTATACAGCCATTATGAAAGATATATTTAATCTTTCTTTTTAAATGGTTATTTATTTATTTTGAGACAGACAGAACCGGAGAGGAGCAGACAGAAGGAAAGAGAGAATCCCAAGCAGGCTCTGCACTGTCAGTGCAGAGCCCAACTTGGGGCTCAATCCCAGGATCATGAGATCATGACCTGAGCCAAAATCAGGAGTCAGACGCTCAACCAACTGCACCACCCAGGCACCCCTAAAGGATATCTTTATTTTTTTTTAATTTTTTGATGTTTATTTTTTGAGAGAGAGAGAGACAGAGTGGGAACAGAGGAGGGACAGAGAGAGGGAGAGACACAGAACCTGAAGGAGGCTCTAGGCTCTTAGCTGTCAGCACAGAGCCCAGTGCGGGGCTCAGACTCACTGACCTTGAGATAACGACCTGAGCCAAAGTCAGACACTTAACTCATTTGAGCCACCCAGGCGCCTCCTTCAAAGATATCTTTAAATGAGCACTGGGTGTTGTATGTAAGTCAATTTGACAATCAGTTACATTAAAAAAAAAAAAATACCTACTATCCTGAAATATATATATTAAAAAAAACCAAAGATATCTTTAAAGACAACTTTGTACTTATGATGTTAAAGGAAAAGAAAAGGACACAGACCCATTACCCTCTCCAAAAGGATGACTTGAACCAGTGCTACAATCACAATTAGGTTAAGGTGCAGAAAATAAAATCAGAAGGAAATAGACTCTGTCTTTTGACAGAGTGGCATTAAAAACAACTGGACCCTATGCCTTTTAATTATTTAAAAATTTTGACTTTCTTTGCAGTGCGTCTCTTCCTTTTATTGTGTTTCAAAGGGAGTCGATGATAAAATCCATGAAAGATGTCCCTCCCTAGCATGTTGGCATGATTAAAGTGACTTATTTGGATTAAGGTAGTAAGGACACCCAGAGGGTCCTTATCCAGACTGTCAGGGTGAGGCTATGGCCATCAGCAGTCCTCTTTCCCTTACCGGGGTTTTGTCGTCTAGCCGAGTGTGTGCTGGGAAGCAGGCTGAGCGGGCATCTCTGCAGCTTGGGGGAAGGCAGGAGAGGGCAGACCAGAGCCTACGTTTCTTGGTAGGTAGATTAGAGGGCGGGGTCTGGTGGTTCCTGAACAAACAGTGAGCGTGGGCCAAGCGAGGGTCAGGAGGAAATGCCAGTGCAGAGTGTCGCTGGGCTTTGCCTCGGTTGGTTTATTGACATTTCTGGCATTTCTGTCTACTCCTGGCTCCCAGGCCAGGTTAAGCTGACCCAGACTTAAGTCTTCCATGGACCATTCCAGAGGATGCTGTCCTGCAGCCTGCCAGGACCCCACCTGTCTGTGCCCAGGTGGGGGTGTGGTAACGGTTGTGGAAGCTGGCTCAGAGCCTGGGTGGGGCGTCCCAGGTCGACTGGGTGGTGGTGAGACGGGGTGGGGTGGGCTGGTGTGTAAGGCGGTAGCCAGGTGAGTAATCAGCAGTAGTATCCCTACCAATAGGCCCTCCATTTTGTGGAGAGAGAAAATATGGGTGCATTTTCCTGATAAAATAAGGCTTTTGGAGGTCCCCGAACTTTCGGAATAGTTAGTAATTCTATAAGGACACAGATCGAGTGCCCGGTCTCCCATCTCCCTCTTACCCCTGGCTACCGTGTCTCCCATTCCAGGAGGGGCTCAAACACAAACAGAAAGGCTCTTTCCTGCATCAGGCTCTTTGCGTGTCAAGTTTCCTCCAGAAAGTTCCTCTTCCCTTGGCTCTGCCCATGGCTTGCTCCCTTGCATCCTTCACATACCCTTCATTATCATGTCTGGAAAGAGTCCTCCTCTGACCCCGTCATACTGATCTCAGCCTCCTGCTTGCTTCCTTCCCAGTTCTGGTCGTGGCTTATAATGACGTGTTTGTTTACTTGTTTCCCGTCTCTCCACGTCCTGGAGAGCCCACGAGGATGGTCGCCATGTCTGCTAGGCTCCCAGTCGGTCGCTCTGTGCCTAGGAGAGCGTGTGACAACTGGAGCTGCTCAGTGGGCATTTGTGGAATGAGTAAATCATAAATGGATGAAAGAAGAGCCTACAACCCGACTTTTACATTTACGATCGCTGAAATGAGCAGAAAGGTGTTTATGGTGGGGTGGATGTTATTTGCTGCATTCTCTGCACAAGCCAGTCCATCCTTTCCTCCTCCGTGAGGACGATAGTGACGGTGACCATGACAGCTAACGCTGGACAAGCGCCACAGGGTGGGCATTGTCCTTTGTAATTCGCATGCATTGTTTTCAAGGGCCCTCATACGGAAGGAACCACCTTTGAAGCATCTGTGGTGAATACTGTTCTCATTAGTGTTTTGTTCAAATTGACAAATTGATAATTAGTCCATTCAGTGAATTGAATCCAACATCAAGTTCAGGGTATGCCAGAAATGAAGATGGTGGCTGACACTGTGAAATACTCATTTGCATACGTGCACTTACACAGAATAATTTTAATAATTCTAAAACTTTTAAATAACTGTCGAATTGCAAACAGCGTTATTTCGCCAGTGGACCCTTTATCCTTCATTCTCTTCAAAGCCGTGTGTTGCTAAGCAACTGAAGACCACGGTCCTTTAAACTTACTGTGTTATTATACAACCTCAGTCCCGGTAGATAGGAACAAGTCAACAAAGATAAAAACATGCCCCAGAATGATTATAATAATTCAGTGATTACCCTGATTGCATTCTAGAGAATCGCATTTATTCCAAAGCATATGTTCAGTTCTTACTAGGTCATGAGAACAACTTTCATCTAAATTATCTTTAACTGCGGATTCTCATTATAATTCTTCAGAAAGTAAATTATTTTAAATTAGTTTCAGTTGGAAAATAGCCCGTGCTGCTTTGATTTGTGGTGAAGTAAGTAGGTCATAATTGTGAAGGCCAGATTTGGTAGGCGTTGTGTGTGTGTGTGTGTGTGTGTGTGTGGTGTGTGTGTTTAACCACAGATTGTGGGCCAGGAAAACTGGGTCAGGGGCAGTTTTCCTGGGGTCAGGCAGGTCGCAGGGCGGCTTGGTCACTCCCTGGGTAACTTTGGGCAGGTTTCTTAATGCCGACAGCCTCAGTTTTCTCATCCATAAAATAGAGCGGCAGCAGCATCTTCCTTGTAGGGGAAGTTTCTGAAATTGATACTATGAGAAAGATAGGATGTGGCCAGATGGCATAAGCTTTCTATGTTGTGATCAGTTTTTAAAAATTTCTAAGGACACTGGGGAGCTTTGGGAGCGTTTACAGAGACCCCCTTTCTTTTCCTACGTCTGTCTCCACCCCCACCAATGAATGCAGGCTCACTCGGGTCCTGAGGCTCATTGACTATTGTGGTTATCTATGGGTGAGAAACAAACCACCCCAAATGTGGCTGAAGGAACAATCGTTTTATTTATTTGCCCAAGAATCCGTAACACAGGCAGGGCTCAAAGAGGCGCCCCTGGCGTCCCCTGGGACGGCGTGACTGAGCAGAGTGGCTGGCATGGAAGGCAAGTTGGCTTTGGAAGGTGCTGGCTTTCTGCAGGGAGCTCAGCCGGGGCTGTGGGCCAGGACCTCTGTTTTCCTCCGCGTGACTTCTCCATGTGGCTGGACGGGGCTTCTCACAACCTGGCCGAGTTAGTGGGATTGTGGGGTTAGTGGGGTTTTTTGCATGGCAGCTGGCTTCTCCAAGGGCAAAAAGGCAGAAGCCCCCAGAGATTCTCTCTCTCTCTCTCTTTTAAATGTAAGCATTAATTCATTGATTCACTAATTGAAGTAACTAATTGCTACAATTTATTTCATTTGTTTCTTTATTTTTTCAAATAAGTTTTTTAATGTTTATTTTAATTTTTGAGAGAGAGAGAGAGAGAACGAGTAGGGGAGGGGCCGAGAGAGAGGGAGACAGAGGATCCAAAGCGGGCTCTGCGCTGACAGCAGCAAGCCTGATGCGGGGCTCGAACTCACCAACCACAGGATCATGAGCTGAGCTGAAGTCAGCCACTTAACCAGCTGAGCCACCCAGGTGCCCCACCTCCAGAGCTTCTTAAAGCGTAAACCCAGAATGGGCACATCGTCACTTCTGCGACATGCTGTAGGTCAAGGCAGGCCAGAGCTCCTGTCTGGATTCAAGAAAGGGCTTGAACATGGAGGTTCAGTTCCCGAAGGAACAATTCCTGAACCAAACCATCCTGTGCATTATTAGAGTTCAGCTTCCCAGTCTCTGGGCATTAAATATCCCCATCCTTCTCCCAACACACACACACTGTGACAACTAAAAATCATACTTACACCTTACAGAATGCCTCTGGTTGAGAATCACTGGTCACGTATAGATGGGAAGGACTGAGAATAGGTGGGGTGGTTGTGTTGGGGGCTTAGCAGAGGTCCTGGCACAGGTGGGTGCCCATGCGTGCTTGGATGACCATCAGCATCACCATCATCATCAGGAATTTGGCTTTTGTGGACGGATCCTATAACTCAATTATTTTCCTTTCCTTTCCTGTCCTTTTCTTTTTTCTTCAGGAAAGTGTGCTCTGATTTCTAAACAACCAATTTAACAGCATTTTAAACACGGCCAATGTGCAAATTGAGGAAAAGGTAGACTTCTTTACCTCGGACCCTCTTTGACATTGATAATTTATGGATTTTATAATTTCTTGGCGAATGCTGGATAGCTATTAATGCTAAGGTCTCTAGAGAGGAGGCAGCAAAGCATCAAGGTTAAGAATACTCACTTTGGAATTCAGGCTTCAGAATTGCTTAGTTGCATGTTTGTAGACAGATGACTGCTGAGCCTCAGTTTCCTCATCCATAAAGTGGGGGTAACTATGTATCTGGCAGGGTGGTGTGAAGAGTCAGTAAATGATGTACAAAAGCCAACAACGGGACCAGTTGGCACACAGTAGGTATTTGGTTGATGGAGGTCTTGTCATTGGTCTGGGTCTTTTGTTTTGTTTTGTTATCTGTTTACCCATGGTAAGAGTCCAGTTTCATGCTATTACATCTTATGCTTTAGATGTTAAATAATTAGCCACCTCACAAAACAGATTTATTTCTCAAGTCTGCCTGGACATTATTGCCCATCTTTTCAGCTTTGTGATTCAATCTTCTGGAAAGCAATAACATTCATAGCCACTCTTCCATCCTTGCTGAGAACCACGGTCTTGACCTTGCCTTGTGGTTGACTTTTGTTATCATCACCGTCTCCTTCCTTCCTGAGCTTCTCTATCCTGCTTCATGGTTTTGAGATGAAGTGATAGGTGTAACTTAAGATGCCATTTGCTTAGCTGATCATATCTGTAAGAAGTATTAAGAAATAGGATTAGTAGAATCTCTGTGAATATTTTAATAACCTCAGGGAAATATTTGACTAGGTAAGCAAACTTACCAGGCAAATGAAAGTCGCCCTTGGTTGTAGTAATTAGGAAATATTGAGTTTTATGCTGAAGTCCTCGAGAGCTCAATAAAAACAAACCAAGTTTTAATAAAGAAATTCCACATGTAAGATTTCTTAGGAAATTTCATTCTGAAATCTGCTGAATTTATACTGGGATTGGGGGAAAGAGTGTGGGATAAATTTATAAACTAGACTTGAAATATGTTCTCACCTGTTCAAATGTCATTTTGATTCTAAATGCAGTGGAGCCTTCAGCCGTGGCCTTTAGATTTGCAATTCTTGGAATGTTCTCCTTCCTTCTTTCGTGCTATCTCCCACCCTTCTTCTTGCTTACATTTTGAATGATTTCTGTTCCCCTTTAATATGGTTTTCTCTGGAATATGTACATAGCATCTGGCAATCTGTCGTGCCTGTTTCT
This sequence comes from Panthera pardus, assembly GCF_024362965.1. NCBI lineage: Eukaryota > Metazoa > Chordata > Mammalia > Carnivora > Felidae > Panthera > Panthera pardus. The sequence goes on from NW_026526655.1 coordinate 9,642,216, forward strand.
AATTTCTTGAGATGACATTTGCTAAACTTAAAAAATATATAATTATTTTTTTATAATCATAAATGTATTATGTGATGTACGATTTTTTGATGTACGATGTGATGATGTACGATGTAAGGTGCAGTATTCCTTAACCTGCTTCATGAACTCCACTGAACTTGAATGAGGATTTGGAGTAAGAATTCATAAAGTTTGTAAGAATAGTGCTTCCTAGTACTGATGCATAGAAGCACTTGTACCCCAATGTTTATAGCACCACTCTCAACAATAGCCAAATTGTGGAAAAAGCCTAAATGTCCATCAACTGATGAATGGATAAAGAAATTGTGGTTTATATACACAATGGAGTACTACGTGGCAATGAGAAAGAATGAAATATGGCCCTTTGTAGCAACGTGGATGGAACTGGAGAGTGTGATGCTAAGTGAAATAAGCCATACAGAGAAAGACAGATACCATATGTGTTCACTCTTATGTGGATCCTGAGAAACTTAACAGAAACCCATGGGGGAGGGGAAGGAAAAAAAAAAGAGGTTAGAGTGGGAGAGAGCCAAAGCATAAGAGACTGTTAAAAACTGAGAACAAACTGAGGGTTGATGGGGGGTGGTAGGGAGGGGAGAGTGGGTGATGGGTATTGAGGAGGGCACCTTTTGGGATGAGCGCTGGGTGTTGTATGGAAACCAATTTGACAATAAATTCCATATATTAAAAATAAAAAATTAGAAAAAGGAAAAGGTAATAATAAAGTAATAAAAAAATAACAAAGCAAAAAAAGAAGAATAGTGCTTCGTAGAGAAACCTGGTTAAATCTCTTTTGTTCCCCTTGGATGGTGTTGTGTGGCTGCTCCAGGACTCAAACAACAGAATGTAGGATTTACTTTAAAAATGACAAAGCATGTTGCACCAAAAGCCATCATCAACATGTTTTGTCATAGATTACTAAGAAGGAATTTACCATTGGAGGGAAACTATAAATCATGTGTTCTATAGAATACTTGATTTTGTGAGTGTGGATTCTTTCCTCTAGGAGGGACCACGCTTCTTTTTCTAGAACCTGACTTAAGGGAGTAACGCCATGGTTGATAAAAGTGGCCTTGGCCTCTCGTTTTACCCCTTCCAGTAACTAGCTGTGTACATGAGAGTCAATAGTTCTGGTTTATTGCTAATTACCAGGTGCATCCAGTCTACCATTTTGTTATTATGGCGTCAAGGATGGGATGTCTGGAATATATGACTCCGTGTTGGAACCTGGGTGTGGGCTGTTGTTTCTCAAGCATTCTGAATCCTTGTCTAGGTCAGTTTCCTCTTATAGTATTATCAGTGGTTTTCTGGGGCTAGCCAGTCTGTGAGGGTTGATTGTTAAATTTACAGGAATTCCGCAAGCCACTTGTCTTGTTGGTGACTCGAAATCAGCTAATGTGGGAACTAGCAGCGCAGAAATTAGCAGAGGCTTCAAATCAGAGATCCTTCCTCTCAGAGCGCTCGTGTCAAACTTTTATCAGCACACGACTACATATACCTCTCCTTTGGAGACCCTATCACATTGTGCCTTCATATATTTTTTTAATTGCTTGATAACTACCTGTCTTCTCCACTCCTGCCCCCCTGCCAAAGCTAGCCTCTTCATGAAATTGGTCTTCATCAATACATCCTTAGCTACCAACACATTGCCCTAGCGCGTAATAGGCGTTAAATCAATATTCATTGGCGCAACATATACGTATCTTTTGGAGCTGTTCTCTGTTCTCTACACTCTCTCCAAGTTGAACATTTGTTGGAGAGAAAACTTATGTGACCATTACTTTCAAGAGAAATGATATTGCTAAGATCAGCTGTGTGAAAAGTTTAAATTGTGTCAAACAGTATAAAAAATAAATGAGTCTTCTGACTCTTTAATTTTGCAGCTACTACTAATACGTGCTATTGCCTCAAAGGGCACGTGGAGCTTGCTTGTGTGTCTTCGGTGAGGAGGTTGTAGGTGCCAGCCTGACATTGGCATTCCACTGTTGGGACCAACCTACCAGCTCATCAGGTTCTGAACTTGTGTGATAGCTGCACTTACAAGGAAGGACGAAATTGGCAATCCCATGGGCATCTGGGTGTCATTGGTTCTTCTCTGGTTATTACTGATTGCCAGGTGCATCTAGTCTGCTGTTCAGGACACAGGAATCACCAATAAGAGTGAGATCCTTGGTCCATTTAGCACAGGAGTCGGCCGGTGAGGGCCCCAAGGGATGCACGATGGGAGCGAAGCTTTCTTCCCTGATGCAGTTTTATGGGTTAGGTCTTTCTGAGAAGCTGTCCACGACTCAGTGGCATAGTAATGTGTCCAGACTCTTTCTGCACCCCATTCCCTTCCATACCTGGGACCTTATCTTGAGAGGAATGAATTTCATACTATCACTCTCTGTGAACATTTTGCTTCCTTTTATTTGTCTTATACTTGGGGTTGTAGAGGGTGCCCCCTTATTTTACTGTTTTAGGATTTGGCGAATGAATCAGTCATCACTTCATGATCGTGTAGGTTTGAATCAGACGCCTTCTGATTCTTTGCATTTGGGGGAGACCTAACTTTTGCAGCCTTTTCTCAAATGAGTCACATCACTTTCACTGCATATAGTTATAGGCAGTTGCACACCGTGACCCTCTGGAGTAGAAGTGAATCACTCCCCCTTATTTTAAAAGCTTATTTATTTATTTTGAGACAGAGAGAGAGAGAGGGAGAGAGAGAATGCCAAGCAGGCTCCACGCTGTCAGGTGCAGAGCCAGACACAGGGCTCGATCTCGTGAACCGTGAGGTCATGACCTGAGCTGAGATCAGGAGACAGACACTCAACTGACTGAGCCACCCAGGCGTGAATCACCCCGTTTTTTATGTGAGAGGGCCAGCTGTGCTCCGGAAGAATGATGTGACTGGCTTCAAGTGAAAGATATTGAGACAGGGGGCCCACGCCCTTATTTGCCATGTTAATGAAGCTCAATTGAGAGTGACAGGTGGGCAAGCCAGTGTGGAAGAATCAAAAGTGAATGTGGAGACAGAATTGCAAACTGTTACCAGACCCCAAATGGACCACCAGACGTGTGGAATAAAGCATTAGAGGTTTTCGCGGATCTTGCCATTTCTGCCGAGAGGAGCAATTGGACGGTAAGGTCCTGTTGATGAAGCGTCTCTTATGTCTGTCGGGACTGCTGTGTTGAACTGTCAGACTATGCTAGGAGTGATGGCAAATGATTGTAATTCTGTTTCCAGAATTACGGAAAAAGGGGTGGCCTAGGGTAGTAGAGAGAGAGGTTCCAAAGATAGAGTTTGCACAAGTGAAGATGGAAATCTATGCAGTTCTTGTATAATAATATTTTCATAGTGAATATGTGTTTTTTTAAAAAATGTTCATTTATTTATTTTGAGAGAGAGACCGAACGAGCGTACACGCCGGCTGGGCGAGGGGGCACAGAGAGAGGGAGAGAGAGAGAACCTTCAGCACAGAGCCTGATGCGGGGCTCTATCTCATGAACCTTGAGATCACGACCTGAGCCAAGATTAAGTCAGATGCTTAACTGACTGAGCGTCCCAGGCACCCCGAATGTGTATCTTAAAATGTCATTCTGTACATTTTATAACCACTCATCCCCCCGCCTCCTCTCACATGCCTTACTATTCAGACAAAAGGTGCAGGTTGATTCTTGGGCTATCTTGGAGAGAAACTATGGTTAAAAGTTATCTGGATCCTTAAATATTTTAGTAATTTTTTCCTCTCCTTTCTTCTCTGATATTCTTGCTCACGAATAAACTTTAGGCAGGTGTTCACCCGGTGGGCAGACCGTGACATAAGCGGTGTTTGTAGGACTGCTGTGGGTAGTGTGGGCAGGCGAGTATAAAGAGAGGGAGGTTCTCACATATGACACAATATTTCTAATGCTTGTGTGTGGTATCAGACTGAAATCCTGAGAGGCTCTGTAGGGAGCCCCTGGAATAAGCAGTGTGGTCTCCTGCTCTATGGATCCATCTTGAGAGAGATATAGATGCATTTTCATATCATTTCCCATCAAGCACTTTTTTATTTTATTTTATTTTATTTTATTTTATTTTATTTTATTTTATTTTATTTTATTTTTTATTTTATTTTATTTTATTTTATTTTATTTTATATTTTATTTTATTTTATTTTATTTTATTTTATTTTATATTTTATTTTATTTTATTTTATTTTATTTTATAATTTAACTTTATTTTGGTTTAAATCCAAGTTATTTAACATATTGTGTAATAATGATTTCAGGAATAGAATTTAGTGATTCATCACTTACACATAACACCCAGTGCTCATCCCAGCAAGTGCCCTCCTTAGTGCCCATCCCCCACCCATCCATTGAGCCCATCCCCCCACCCAACACCCTGCCAACAACACTCAGTTTGTTCTCTGTATTTAGAGTCTCTTATGATTTGTCCCCCTCCCTGTTTTTAATTATTTTTGCTTCCCTTCCCTTTTGTTCATCTGTTTTGTTTCTTAAATTCCACATATGAGTAAAATCATGTGATATTTGTCTTTTTCTGACTGACTTATTTCGCTTAGCATAATAACATTCTAGTTCTATCCACCCTGTTGCAAATGGCAAAATTTCATTCTTTTTGATTGCTGAGTAATATTCCATCCTACATACATACCACGTCTTCTTCTTTTTTAAATTTTTAAAAAAATCTTTATCTACAGAGAGAGATAGAGTGCAAGGGGGAGGAACAGAGAGAGAGAGGGAGACACAGAAGCCAAAGCAGGCTCTAGGCTCTGAGCTGTCATCACAGAGCCCAACGCAGGGCTCAAACCTACAAACCGTGAGATCATGACCTGAGCTGAGGTCGGACACCCAACCCACTGAGCCACCCAGGCACCCCGATATACCACATGTTCTTTATCCATTTGTAAGTCGATGGACATTTGGGCTCTTTCCATACTTTGGCCATTGTGGATAGTGCTGCTATAAACATGGGGGTGCATGTGCCCCTTTGAATCAGCACACCTGTATCCTTTGGGTAAATACCTAGTAGTGCAATTGCTGGGTCGTAGTTCTATTTTTAATTTTTTGAGGAACTTCCATACTGTTTTCCAGAGTGGCTGCACCAGTTTGCATCCCCACCAACAGTGCAAAAGTGTTCCTCTTTCTCTGCATCCTCGCCAACATGTGTTGTTGCCTGAGTTGTTAATGTTAGCCATTCTGACAGGTGTGAGGTGGTATCTTACTGTGGTTTTGATTTGTATTTTCCTGATCATGAATGATGTTGAGCATTTTTTCATGTGTCTGTTAGTCATCTAGATGCCTTCTTTGGAAAAGTGTCTATTCATATTTTTGCCCATTTCTTCACCAGATTATTTGTTTTTTGGGTGTTGAGCTTGATAAGTTCTTTATAGATTTTGGATACTAACCCTTTATCTGATATGTCATCTGCAAATATCTTCTCCCATTCCTTCGGTTGCCTTTTACTGTTGTTGATTGTTTCCTTTGCCATGCAGAAGCTTTTTAGCTTGATGAGGTTCCCATCAAGCACTTTTAGTGTCCTTCTAGCTGTGTCTGTTGGTATCTTTCTGTCAATCACCTCTCCATTTTCTTAAGACTTTCCCACCCAATGTCAATCCAGAGCACTTGTGGGATATACTACTTGTAAGTGTTGACACACTTTTCTTCTGGGGCTCAGAATTCCAGAGGAAATGAGGTCTGGTTTAGTGGCACGGAGGTGTCAAGTCTGCATGTGATTGTCTAGGGGGTGTTGGGTGAATCTGACATCTCCTGACTGAAGAATGCTGGTCTGGCTTTTGTAACACACACATCGCTCATTAGTGTTTCCTGGCTTCCTCAGTCTCTGCTGCCATATCTTCTCGATTGTGTCTACCTGACTTCTCCAAATTTCCTTTAGTCACAGGACACTTTTTAAATGCACTCCCTCTATATGCAGCGAATGTCTATATTAAACAATATTTTTTATAAGGAAAGTTATCATGTGCAGTGACTTAGGGGTGTCCAGATTCAATGTGTCTTTCCTGAAGAAGTCATGGTGTGTGGGTTTTCTTCTGCAATCTGGTACATTAGAATCATGTCAGAATCCCATGGAGACTTTAGAATCTCAGACCAGTTAAATCTGAATCTTGGGGTAGGTCTGGACATTCTAATGTACATCCATGACCCTCCTCTGGTGCTCAAGGATAGACCGACTGCCAGGTTGTCAACGATATTTTGCTTCTTAAATATTGGAACCAAATAAAAACTGAAAGGAGAAACCTTCTGCATCGGCTTCCTAAGGCTGCTGTAGCAAAGTACTGCCAACCAGGCGGCTTAAAATGTAGAAACAGTTCTGGAGTCCAGAAGTCAGAAATCTAAGTGTTGGCGGGCTTAGTTCCTTTATGAGGACAGTCCGGGTGAATTCCAGGCATTTCCTCTAGCTTCTGGTGGTTTGCAGGGCAACCTTTTTCATTCCATGGCTTGTAGATACATTGCTACGATCCTCTGCCTTCACGTGGCATTCTTCTTGTGACTTTTCACATGGCTTTCCCTCTGTGCATGTTTGTTTCTGTGTCCTGTGTCTTTCCTCCTTTTATAAGGACACCTGTCATATTGGATTGAGGCCTACTCTAGTTGATATGAAGTATTAACTCCATTCCCTCCGTACTGACCCTATTTCCAAATAAGGTCACATTCTTAGGTACTGGGGATTAGCACTTAACATATATTTTAGGGAGAGAGAATTCATTCCCTAACATCTTCCCAGTTGTAGTAACATCAAGGCTAAAGGAACTATTGGAACATTTCCATTATGTGGTAGATGGAATCCAGGAGTCACCGGGAAGGCTGTGGGAAGGATGGAGTGACCACTTAACATGGGTTTTAAGGAAATAATTGGAGAGGAGTGAATGACTGTCACTGTGTTGGCTGACACATGCCTCAAACCTGGTCATTGTCACGTGTGGCTTTGGATGAGGACTCCCGGCACGCGTGAGCTTTGACATACGCTATTTTGTGCACAAAGCTCATTATGAGGCGGTTAGAAACTCAGTTCTCAGACTGACCTGAGAACAAGAGTAAATGCGGGTGCAGCTGATGCCTGTCGGGGTCCATAAGCTCCTTTCTTACGTGCCACGAGCTGGGAAGGGGGACGGTAGCCATCAGTTAAATTAACCTTCTGAATTAAAATGAGAGTAAACGTTATGCCAAGCCTGCATAATAGCAAAGTCACAGTTACAACAATTTTTTGTTTTTCATCTGTCAGGGAACAGTCATGAGGAGACCACCGTACCTAGTTATCACTTTAATCCTTCTGAACATTTTAGGATATTTTTTTTTTAATTTTTTTTTTAATGTTTATTTATCTTTGAGACAGAGAGAGACAGAGCATGAACAGGGGAGGGGCAGAGAGAGAGGGAAACACAGAATCTGAAACAGGCTCCAGGCTCTGAGCTGTCAGCACAGAGCCCGACGCGGGGCTCGAACTCACTGACTGTGAGATCATGACCTGAGCCGAAGTCGGACGTTTAACTGACCAAGCCACCCAGGCGCCCCTGAACATTTTAGGATATTGATAGCATGAATGTGACGATGGCGTTGCTTCTGAAAGCAAAAAAGTACATCTTTGTCTTTCACCTGTGTATTGAAAATAATAAACACTTTGAAACATCAGACTCTCTAGGCTTTTCGTTTAAATATTATAGCCAATGTAGATTTTAAAAAATCATTGTAATCACATATCTACTGTATTTAGGAAGAGAGCGGCTATACTCTTCAAAGTATAGCTTCCCCAAGCTGTGAGATATTCTACATGGCTTCTATTCCCTCCTGTGTTCAGTTCTGATTTTCTGTGTTGTGTGTCAAATGAGAGTCGAGGGAGAGGTTTGGAATTAAAAAAAAAAAAAAGCCCTTGAAATCCGTTATACTGGCAGAACTTGAACGGACACCCCCTAACTCAGAATTTCTTGTACCAGAAGGATTTCGTTCCCAATATTTCAGGAAGAGAGGAGTGAAATGTGCTGTGGCGGGTGGAGAGGCAAGTCCCGGTGTACCAGCCGCGGAAGCTGTTCCTGGTCTGGTGAGCCGGACAGAAAGGCCTCAGATGCAAAAGACACCCGGGAAGGGAAGCAGTGCCAATGAAAGAAGTGCTCCCAGAGGGTAGAAGATCAACCTAATCAGGGGCTGACATTTCAAAGACAAGATTAGGCAGGTAAGGCGGTGAATCCGGAGAGGAGGTGGTAACGAGGGCCTTCAAGAGGAAGAGAAGAAGAAACCCCCCGCGCTGCGAAGCTCGCAGGAAGTAGAGTAGGGAGGAGCAAGGATTCTGTAGGTCGCACCACATCCTAAGTGGGCCAGCACTGAGGTTTCAGTGAAAATCATGCTCCAGGAAGAGGGAAGCTCACACCCCTGAATCAAAGAGCAGGTACACCCAAAGGCTATAAACTATTGTGAATAAGGCAACCGACACTAGGCTGGGGGTCAGGGCAATGTGTAACCCTCCTTTCCCTTTTATACAGCTCCATGATCATTCACGAAATGGAGGGGGCAGCACCTTTACAGGAAAGTTGCAAGTCCATTCTGGCAGTGACTTCTGCAAAAAAAAAAAAAAAAAAAAAAGACCCAGTCCTGCCTCCGGCCCCAGCCCCGGATGGTCTCGGCTGTTGACGTCCCCTAGTTCCTCATTAATCACACACACAGATGACTCAGGAATCCTTTTGGGACCATCTCAGAAGTTCTCCCTGGGAGATAAATGTCTGCGGGTCCTCCGCAAAAACATCGCTCATCCGATTTTATTGTTTGGGGAAGAAGGCTCTGTTGAGGTGGCTAGAAGTGGGGAAGGGATGGTGTCCGAAAAGAACAATCCTTTGTCGGGGCAAACGCAGCCATGTGAGTGTAGGATCTAAAGTATTAGCATCACCCCACTGGGCACATGTACCGATGTGACTGTTTTTTCACGCGCATTTAGCCTTATTAGACTGTCGTTCACCGAACAAACGTCAGACGTATTTTCAGAGGCACTTCATCCCCACCACAGCTGTTCAGAGTGGGTCAGGATACCCGTGGAAAGGACCCTGGCCCAGAACGGTGAGCGCCTTGCCTGGGACCTCACGGAAGGTGCGTTTCAGCGGCGAGGTTGGGGCCCGGACCCCCGGAGCGCGGCTCCCCAGCTCTCCCCGCTCGCAGCTCAGCCCAGCTTCCAGCAGCCACGCCACTGGTTGTGAGGCCATCTGTGGAATGGTACCAGTGAGCCTGGGAAGTGGGCAATTCACAGCAGCAGCAGCAGCAGCCGTGCTGCTGAGAGGACCCGTAGCAGCCTTCACTTTGTAAGTGTCCTGAGAGGCCCCTGAGACCCCAGCAGGGCAGCCCTGGGAGTCATGCTCCTTGGAGTTCTCAGCTCACTGACACGCCTCCCCTCCCCCTGGGCGCAGGCCTGGAGGAGCTGCCTCTGGTCCCTGAGCCCAGCCATGCTCCCCGCACCCCACTGATGCTGTCGGAGGGTAAAAGGGAGAAGGCCCATGGAGCCGTGGCCACAAGGGGACCCGTTGGTCCCCTCCTCTCTGAAGCGTGGACTGAGGTGGCCCAGGGGGGGCTTGAGTGCCATTCCTTCAGCGAGACAAGAAGATCGCTTGCCCATGAGTAGCCTAGAGGGCCATGCTGAACATCGAGAAGTCAGGAGAGCCCGGGTCTGCAGGGCTCCACCTCTGCCCGTCCTTTGTGCTCAGGGCCATCTGTAAGTCTCTTCTGGACGGTAACGAGGCATAAACATGACAGCTCAGAAGAGCCTCCAGGCTACACATTGTTTGAACCCAAGAAAAATGCAGGTCCGGGATGAGAGCTGGCTGTCCTTGGTGGTTCATGGGCATCGAGGGTGGCAGAGAGTGGGGGCTGATGACAAGGAGGCAGGAAAGGGGTCCCCTTCAGCTCGTGCTGACCTCAGCTACAGCAGCCCAGAACGTCCCCCTCTGATTGGCCCTGTGAAGCCAAGTGGCTCCTTCCACGGGCTTTTTGACTTGTCCTCACGGGAAGAAGGTGGCTCACGCTGTGTGGTGTGGCCTGTGCCTTTCTCTACAGTGTACTTTCAGAGTTAGGACCATTAGCGGCTATCCCTGGCTCCTCCTCCCCCATCACCATGAACATGAACACATGTGCCAGCCTCTGTGTCAGCAACTCCAAGATGTGCTGACTGGGTTTAGAATTATGTAACCGGATCGACACCTTCCAGAGCAATGTGGCTTTTATATAAAAGATGACGTTTATGGGCAGGTGACTAATGCTGATGGCTTGCGAATGTCCTTCACTTCTTAGACGGCTTTCCTTCGGGAGCACTGTTAGCCTCGAGGTGGTGAGTGAAGACGGGACTCACCATCCGCAGTCTGCTTTACCTTTGGTCTCGGTGTTTTGGAAATAGACACTCCTGGTTTTTTGACAAATGTCGGCCAAATACAACTCAATAGAGCAGGTGGCCTGTAAGCTTTGTAAAAGCAAGGACCCTGGACGATTATCATCACCACCCCCAAATCCAGCCAGCTCTGTCACTGTTAAAGCTCATGGTTATTTGTGGATAAATTAATGAATGGTGACCTGATCAAGACATAACTTGCGTGAACAGTCCTTTAGGAGAGCAAAGCACGAAAGAGGTAGATGGATTTGAGCCTCTTATTAGTTCATAAGAGCAAGGGTTCCGGACCCATCCAGGTTGCATCCAGAAACAGATGACATTATCCAGTGTGTGTAATTTGAGAAAGGTTAGTAAAGGAACTATTTCAGTTGGCTCCCATGGAAGTGAGCAGGCACAGAAAAAACCAGCAAGGGACGCTACGCGGCCCCAGAACAGCTCCTTTATTGGTACAAGTCTCAAGAGTGAGGGGACGGAGGAGCCGGAGCTGTTCTTGGAAGCCAGAGACCAAGGAAAACGTGTTAGGGGACAGGAGCGGAACCCTTTGGCGGAGGGGTTCGGCCGGCCTGGGGTGACCTGCCGTGGGGCTCAGGGATGATAGATGCTTTTCCTCGCTCTGCTCCCTCCCTGTGGTCTCTGACCAGTGCACCCTTTGGCCAGACCCACCTAGTGGACAGAGGCGAGGGAGCTGGTGGGTGAGCCCTCCTGCCTGCCCACAGCTGAGAGCAGGTGGGGGAGGTTGGAGACGGTGCCCGCACAGTCTGCCAGTGCTGTCAGTGTGTGCCCCTCTCTTCCATCCATGAGAGATTTGAGCGGCTGCCGCGTGGTGCCTCAGTCTCCTCTGGCATTGTGAGGCTAAGCGCTGCCCGGCGTTCTGAGCCAAGGAGTGGTCAGTGACACATGTCGCCAGAAGGCCCCCCTGCTCCCCAGGGCAGCATGGCACAGCTCCCAAAGCATGTGGCCATCGGGTGAAGGAAGAATTAGCAAATTGTTGGTAGTTCTGTGAAAAGGTCTGTCCTCCGTCCCTCCTTCCCTCTCTCCCTCCCTCTATCCCTCCCTCCCTTTCTCTCTCCCTCTCTCCCTTTTTCCTCCCTCCCTCGTCCTTCCTTGCTTCCTCCCTCCCTCCCTCCTTCCCTCTCTCCCTTCCCCCCTCCTTCCCTCTCTCCCTTCCCCATCCCTCCCTCCCTTCCTTTCTCTCTCCCTCTCTCCCTTTTTCCTCCTTCTCTCTCTTTCCTTTCTCCCTCCCTCTTCCTTCCTTCCTTCCTTTCTTCCTTCCATCCTTCCTCCCTCCCTTTCTCTCTCTCCCTCTTTTTCTTTCTTTCTTTCTTTCTTTCTTTCTTTCTTTCTTTCTTTCTTTCTTCAATTGGTCCTTCTGTTGTTTTGTCTTTAATTTTTATTAGTTAACATACAGTGTAATGTTAGTTTCAACACTTCCATATAACACCTGGTGCTCATCACGACAAGTGCCCTCCTTAATCCCCGTCGCCTATTTCACCCATCCCCCACCACCAAAATATATAAAGAACTTTTAAAACTCAACACCCCAAAACAAATAATCCAATTAAAAATTGGGCAGAAGATGGGGCGCCTGGGTGGTGCAGTCGGTTAAGCGTCCGACTAAGGCTCAGGTCATGATCTCGCGGTCCGTGAGTTCGAGCCCCGCGTCAGGCTCTGGGCTGATGGCTCGGAGCCTGCAGCCTGTTTCCGATTCTGTGTCTCCCTCTCTCTCTGCCCCTCCCCCGTTCATGCTCTGTCTCTCTCTGTCCCAAAAATAAATTAAAAACATTGAAAAAAAATTAAAAAAAAAAATTGGGCAGAAGACACGAACAAACATTTCTCCAAAGAAGACATCCAGATGGCTAAAAGACAGACACATGAAAAGATGCTCAACACCACAAATCAGAACTACAATGAGAAAAGGTCTTTTCCAAGAGTGGCTGCGACAGTGTTTCCTGTCCCGTAGACTCTTCTAGAAAGTCACCCCTGGTTCAGTCTGTGTTCCCTCCTCTTAAACTTGCACAAACCTTGTGGCTGCTTCCTGTGAAGAGGACACTGTGGACATGTCATGGCGTGACTTCTGAGGCTAGGTCAGAAGAGGTTGTACAACTTCCCTCTCTCAATCTCCCCCTCTCCCTCTGTTTCTCTCTCTGTGTCTCTCTCATAATGCCCCTTTAGGGTCTTCACCTGCCATCCCGACTCCTCCAAGCCTGCCGTACCAGAGAGACCACATACAGATAGAGAGAGATGTCCCAGGGCCAGCTGTCCTGGCTCCCAGTTCCTGGAATCTGCCCCAGCAGCCACAGACAGGACACTCAATGAACCTGTGTATGATTTCAGCCCCAGCGGACCACCCCTTGGATGCCAAGTGGAGCAGAGGCTAGCTCTTCCTGCTGAGCCCTGCCCAAAGGGCAAAAGCAACCTTGTCATTAAGCCTCCACGTTTGGCACGGTTGGTTATGCAGTGATAGCTAACAGAAGGGGTAGCCTAAGAAGCTGCTAGTTGAAGTTTTGATTCCCTTTGCTCTTATCTCAGTGACACATATCTGCAAATTTGTCATGCTCTTCTTCCACAAACCAGAGAACTTCAAAGCCTAATAACCACTGATACTTTTTTTTAGCAGTTCTGTGGGCCAGGCACCGCACACAGGGCTTTACCTCCATTATTTCGTATGAACTCTCACGGCAACATGAGGTCTCCTATTATGCCTTGCATCAAATAGCAAACAAGGGAGCTGATATAGAGAAGAGGGGAGTCATTTATGTATTATTATTTTTTACATTTTATTTAAATCCAAGTGAGTTAACATATAGTGTAATAATGATTTCAGGAGTAGAATTTCGTGATTCATCCCTTACATAGAACACCCAGTGCTCATCCCAACGAGTGCCCTCCCTCATGCCCACCCCCCATTGAGCCCATCCCCCACCCACGTCCCCTCCAGCAACCCTCAGTTTGTTCTCGGTATTTAAGAGTCTCTTATGGTTTGCCTCCTTTTCTCTATTTATCTCATTTTCCCTTCCTTTCTCCTATGTGCGTCTGTTTTGTTTCTTAAGTTCCACATGAGTGAAATCACGTGATATTTATCTTTCTCTGCCTGACTTATTTCACTTAGCGTCATACATCCACATTGTTGCAAATGGCAAGATTTCATTCTTTTTGATTGCCAAATAATATTTCATTGTATGTATATACCTCATCTTTATCCATTTGTCAGTAGATGGACATTTAGGCTCTTTCCATAATCTGGCTATTGTTTTTTTTTTTTTAATTTTTTTTTAACGTTTACTTATTTTTGGGACAGAGAGACACAGAGCATGAACGGGGGAGGGGCAGAGAGAGAGGGAGACAGAATCGGAAGCAGGCTCCAGGCTCTGAGCCATCAGCCCAGAGCCCGACGCAGGGCTCGAACTCACGAACCGCGAGATTGTGACCTGAGCTGAAGTCGGCCACTTAACCGACTGAGCCACCCAGGCGCCCCTAATCTGGCTATTGTTGATAGCACTGCTATAAATATTGGGGTGCATGTGCCTGAGAAGAGGGTCGTTATTATCCACCCAGAGTGAACCTGGCAGCTTGACCCCAGAGCCCATCTATTTCTCACTTGGGGAACCTTAAAAAGCAGAGTTCTCTGTGAAGCTTGGAGACATTAGCCATTGATTCATTGGGTATTTACAGAACATCAGAGAACTTCAGACACTGTAATCACTGGTGGTGGGCATAGGGCAGTGTGAACAAAACAGACAAGATCCCTGCTGTCTCTGAGCTTGGATTGTGGCGCAGGGAAGACACATGATAAGTGAATAAACAAGAAAGTAGCAGATAGTGAGAAGTGAAGTGATGACATGGAAGGTGCCTGGTTGGCCACACTGGACAGAAGTGAATTCTGAGGAGCCAGAGAGAGGAGCTTTGGAAAGATGGCTCAGAGAGGGAGGGAATGGCTTGGGGGTGGTGGTGTATGTGAGAACAAGCATGGCGTATTCAGGTACTCAAAGGAAAGCCAGTATGGCTGGAGCAGATTTGCACCTGCAGCCAATTGATGAGTGATGGGTGTTTGGACAGCAGTGGAGGCCTCATCCTTTGTTGGTTATCAGTCAGCCCGAGCAAGACCCAGCTTCACAGGAGCCTTCTCACCAAGAATGGTGGGCACTGGATACAGGAGCTGTGGAAACTGTCCTGTGTCTCGCCTTTCTGTTAACACTTTTAGCAGATGTTTATTTATTTTTTCTGATTATAAAAGTAAGACATGCTTAGTCTTAAAAACATTTGGAAATAGAGAAAAAGTATAAAACAGAAGAAAAAAGTCACCCACAGGCAACCACACATTTTGCCCATCTTTTTACTGTACTTTGTTTTCATAGTTGAGATCAGATGTGTGCTGTCTTATACGGGAGCCAGCAGCCACATATGATGATTTAAGTTAATATTAAACTCGTTGTAAAAAAGTAAAATAAAAAATTCAGTCCCTTAGTCACGGGAGCCACATTTTGAGTGCTCAGTTACCACACTGGTTGGTGGCCACCACACGGATAGGGCAGAACAGAATATTTCCATCATCACAGAAAGTCCTCTTGGACAGTGAGGTGCTAGGCAGAATCCACTTCTTCTGTGTGTGTGTTTTAATGTTTATTTATTTTTGAGAGATGGAGAGAGACAGAGCGTGAGCAGGGGAGGGGCAGAGAGAGAGGGAGACACAGAATCCGAAGCAGGCTCCAGGCTCTGAGCTGCCAGCACAGAGCCTGACGTGGGGCTCAAACTCAGACTGTGAGATCATGCCTTGAACCAAAGTCAGATGCTCAACCAACCGAGCCACCCAGGTGCCCCTCACTTCTCTGGTTTTAAGTGTGTGTGTGTGTGTATGTGTGTGTGTGTTCTTTAGTGCATTTGTGTCCTACAAAGTCTTAACACAGAATTGATGTTGCCTGCTGTATATTTAGTTATCAGTGGCTTGTACAATAACATAAGCTGCCCTTTATTGGGTTCCAGTTCCTTGGAGAACCCCATGGAAAATCTGTTTTGCTCCTTATAGTCAAGCTCACTGGATGTTTGGAATGCCCCAGACATATTTTTTCCCGGGGGTGCAAGCCAGCTCCTTCCCCAGACTCTTTGTCACTTGGTCTAAGTGACCATGAATAGACTTGACTGGGATTCCTCTCATGGCATTGCCACATGCCGCCTCTGATAGCGTGAATCCCCAGTACGCAGATGAACCCGCGGACGCACAGAGGTCTCACCAACTTTGGCTTTGTAGGACACTTAGTGAGGGCCCCTCCCTGATAGTCCCAAGCTGGAGTCTGCTTGCACTCTGCACAAGTGGCCATTCACAGTGCCAGCTAGACCCTGCACCATGCCCGTGCATCTGACCTGGATTCTTTGAGTGACCTTGGTCTTGGCCGTCCATAAATAACCATGACTTCCTGATGCCTGGTGAGGATTACTGCGACACCCATTTTGAAACTTTAATAGTTTCTGTGTGAGGTGGGGTCTCCAGGGGCTCTTCCTTCACCTGAATCTGGCTTAGAAGCTTTGATCTGAAGGCAAACTGTTGAGGCAGCCCTCTGCAGCCTGATCAAGGATTGGTGTGCTTGTGATTATAACCATTCTGGAATGGGCGCTGTCTGTGTCTCATGCTCATTTGCTAGGAACTCTCCACCTGTGTGTGTTTTATGGACATTTAGCAGCCTCCAGAAAGGCCTCTATTTCGGAGGCCAGACCAGCAGCACCTCTGATGGGTTGTGGTGTCTGAATGGTGGTGGACATAGTCACGAGAGTGTGGCTTCAAACTCTGCTCAGTTCTGTAGAATGGGCCACATCTGGATGAAGCAAGAGAGATGCTGTTTGCATGTGTTTGAGCCTTAAAAACTTTCAGTGCCACAACACACCTATCTTGTTAACTATCATTTGGCGTAAGTTCTCTGAGTGCTTGAACCCCAGGAAGCATGGCTACTGACTTGTAAACCCCAATGGGCTCCTTCAGATGAACAAGCGGGGCTGTTCGCCTTCCCAAGTGGAGGCTGGAGTTGTTGTTACCATGACTGTTGGAGAGAAAATGATCAATTTCTGCTGTTGTCCAGACCTACCTCCCATCCTCCTTCCTTCTTTTTCTCTTCTTTCTCTCCTTCCTTTCTTACATTTTTAATTTTTATTTATTTTTATTTTTTTGAGAGAGACAGCAAGCTAGAGAGGGGCAGAGAGAGAAGGAGAGAGAATCCCAAGCAGGCTCCATACTCTCAGTGCAGAGCCCAGTGCGGGGCTTGAACTCATGAACTGTCAGATCACGACCTGAGCCAAAACCAACAGTCAGACGCTTAACTGACAGAGCCACCCCGGCACCCCTCTCCTTCCTTCCTTATTACATTAAATTTTTATTTTCTATTTTTCTTATCAATTTAACATAGTCCTGTTAAGTCACAGAGAACTATCTCGGCTTTCACTTTAGCAGACGACGCCCTTGTCAGAAAATGTATCAGGCACAGCGACAGGCGTAAGGGACACAGCTCGTAAATGGCTGTCAGTTACTGGGGCACGTGCTCTGGCAAAACTGTGCCTCCAATTCTTAATATAAAGAAAACCAAAGAAACTTAATAAGAATACTCGTGGTGAACATCAGCGCCCCAGGTACCCGTGACCCTAGGCAAGTTATATAATAGTCATTAAAGGTGCCAGTTTGCTCCCAATGACTTTTTGATTAAAATACTATGTTCAGCATTCCCAAAGGCAGTGGTTTGTCAGAAACTCTCTGCGGTCTCATACACTGTGCGCCCCACCCCCCCGCCCCCCGCTTTTCTGTGAATCACTTTGCAGAGTGGTCAGACCAAAATGCTATTTTGGGCATATGCCTTTGTGCATCTAGATGGATAGCCCTGGATAGTCCTTTCAACTCATTAGTTACCCCAGTGGGCATTTCATCACCGGTGAATACCGGTGGGCAGAAGCCATTATCTAGGCCATTTGTGACAGAGTGCTTGTTCCAGTGATCCTGCCTGCTGAAATTTTCCATGTCTTTGATGTAGAAGAGAAGTCACGGGCAGCAGGGTACTTGTTTGAGCCTTTGACGGGATACAGAGCTATTTTGGAAACGGTCTTCGTTTAACCTTCAGGCTTTTCTTAAGGTGCACCTCTCCAAGGATAGCCGGTGGCCGTCCATCAGGGCAACTCTTCTATTTTCCTGCCCGAACAAGACCTTTTGTTGGCCTCCTCCTCAGAGGAATAGCATTAGATTAGTTCCTTCCAGGTGCCTGCTGGTGGCCTCCATTTGGACTCATCGGACACATAGCTTCAGGCAGAACAACTGATATTAGAGGGAGCTATTCCTGTACCAAGTCACAGAAACACCAACTCCCGGACTGTATTTTTCTAGTTCCCAACAGAACCATATTAATAGAGTGAGGTGAATATTATGCCCTCAGTTTTTATAGACGGTCATGGTAAGAAATGGCTTTGTACTTTGTACGTAACATTCGTTGAAGATATATTATCCATTGTGTTAAATGTCTAATCTAATGATATGCATGGCAGTTCCCTTTCTGTTCTGATGAATTTGTATGATTAAAGCCAGGTAAAAACTACTTAACATATCGTGTTTCACCTTGTGCCTTGGTGGCTGTGAAGCTCAGAGACAATTTTTGTGTTCAACTGAAGAACCTTTAAGTTTAGTTTTTAAAAAATGTGGTTCCCACCCTTCTTTACCTTTTATTATTTGTGTCTTGGCTTTGAGTTACTGGTGAGATATTTTGGGGGGTTTGTTTTACTGCAGCCATACCTCTTTTTGGAAATGGGGATGGGAGAAATACCAGTGATTTGTTCTAGAGTTTCCCCAGTTGCTCATGATTTGTGATCGCCATTAGTTATGGAGGGAAAAGGGGGTAAAGGAGGAAGAGTATTGAGTGGGGAAGGGAAGAGGACACAACATTATTTTTTTTTAATATGAAATTTATTGTCAAATTGGTTTCCATACAACATCCAGTGCTCATCCCAAAAGGAGGACACAACATTATTAAAGGAAATTATGAACCACATACTTCAGGCGGTCATGAGGTGAGCAGTTGGGCCATCATGGAGAGTAATGGGAAATGAGCTAGGAATCCTGTGCTATGATGAGATAGGGTGGGGTCTGGGAGTCTGGGTTTGAAGACCAAGTCCATGTAGGACTAGGTCAGGGAGGCTCTGAGAAATTTAGGTTTTTGAATAGAGGTTGGATAAGGGGAAAGTATGATGTAGAATATTTATCTGACATGCATAATGATTGGAGTTGAGGTAAGAATGGACAGCTTGGCTAATAGGAGGTTGTTGAAATTTAGGACGCTTGATAAAGACCTAGGCTTGCAGAGCTGGAGGAGGAAAGAGCTCTGAGCTATGGTGTTAAAAAAGAAAGACCCAGAGCATTTTTGACTCTCATTCAACCATATGTCAAAGATGATCCCAGAGCTAGCAGTGCCTGAAATTTCTATTAGACCTTATTTTAGTCTGACTTCGAATCTTTGGTAGAATATTTACATCTAACACTGAGTAGGGAGAAAATATTAAACACCGACATTTTGGCATTCTTTGCTATTGCTACGCGTAATTATATATGTAAATATTTAAAACAATTACACTGCTGATTATATATCCCCTCAACATTATATTTCCTAATAGATGCCTTTAGAGAATCTTCTAAAAAATGTTGGTGTTAACGGCCATCTTAAATCTCTGGGTTCGGTTGCTTGCCCATTTCCTCAGCGATTGTGCGGCTCTGGGGCTGGCCAGCTCGGTCTGGTATCTGGCCCGAGTATGAGTGGAATTGGTGACCAACCCTTGGAACATCGACTGGCTTTCGTGGAATCACCTGGCACAACACTTTTCTTTCTTTTGGATCCTTCCTTAATTAGTGTCTTAAATCTGGCAAGATTTGCTGTGTGGAATTCATTTTCTTACCTTGATGACTTTTCTGAGGATCCCCACTTTGGTCATCTGGTGATAGATTCTTTCTTAGTTCTCACAGGCTTTCAGAGTCGGATCCTGCTTGGCATTGGCCTTAGCCATTAGTATTTCCTGCAAGTGAACTACATGGCATTCATATTGCTCAATAACATGTGACCCAATTAACTGGTTCTTAGGAGCTATTCCACAAGTTAAAGGGCCTGACCTGAAAAGGCTTGAGTGATCTGATTAAAGGGAGGTTGTTGCACTGTGTCTCCTGATAAAAAAGTCTAAGGGTTGCTCAGTGGAGTAGATAGATACACACAAGCATACGTGTGTGTGTATATGTGTATGTATATGTGTGTGTGTGTGTACGTGGGTATTTTTTGCACAGGCTCCATTTTTTTTTTTTCATTTATTTAGAAATTTTCAATTCTATATTGCTAGATGTTGAAGGGAAATCAAAGCCGGTTCAACACATTATTCAACACATTATGAGAAAGAAATTCCTTAATGTCAAGAAGCTAGTAAGATGGAGTAAGAAACCAGGGGTTCTGACCCGGGACCGGTGCCTCTTCATGGCATTGATTGTACTGTGGCCTCCGGCCAGGGTGATCTGAAAGTGCCCTTTCTTCTGCCCACGTTAAGGGGTATAGGAGTCTTTCCAGAGTGCCTCGCTTCACTTTGGATGCCAACTTGTTTTGAAGGAAGGCAGTGTGAAAGACATTTACCGTGGACTTCGTGATCAATCCCTAGTTCCTTGATTTAGCAACTTGAAGTTCAATCATTTGACTTTGTGCTTTAGTTTGCTCGTCTGGGCTTTGGGGTGTAACTAACTGGTCTCTTTGGTCAGTTTTTCCTGTTGCTTCTAGAGTCGGGGCCTCGCCCGGAGGACTCACCTGCTGGCTTCAGTTCTTGGCCTTCACATTCCGGATGCCTTGGACCGTGCTTGCATCCTACATGTATGCAGAATGGCCCTCAGTGCAAACTAAATTTGCTTTAGCCATTTTTCTTTGCTGACGTTCAGCATGCTGCTTGTTCAAAGTACACTTTAAGCGTAGACTGGGAGGGAATCCTTATTCAATTTGGAGTAAATCAGTACTGAATAGAAATCTTTTCAGTTGAAGAAAAAGACAAATGCCCAAGATTTTACAAATCCTCTCGAAGTCAATGCAGGTGAGGAATGGAAATGAGAACAAGGGTAATGAAGCAATTATTGGTACAATGCCACTTAACTTCAAGGAGTTTTTGAATGTCAGGTTCATCTTGAATATAGAGGGCAAAAATAGAAAGACATCGTCATCTGATCCCAGAACTCTTGTAGAATCTCTTGCTAATTTGTTCTTTGAGGCTGCCTTATAGTTGAAGTTGTGTTTCAGATAGGCCCCAAATATCAACCCCCATGGCCACCTGTGCTGCCCATGAACTACAAGATGGATCCACCGTGGAGTTCAGGTAGCAGTAAATGGAAGCTGACCGTCACGTGTCACTAAAGAAATGTTGCACACTTATCTTTCTACTTCCTGTAGCGTGTAGGAGAAATTAAAAACCCAAGTGTATTCCCTAGTGTGCTAACACTCTCCTTAAATCTTATCTCTACAGTGAATGACTTATGACCGATTTCCACTTAATCTGCCGGGTGCATTAATAGAGATGTTAGATGACATGTAAGATGTAAACAGGTGGCATTTCTTCTTTATGTAATACACACAAGCTTTCATCTTATTGATGTTACTTCTTAAACTTTTATATAAAAATGAGACCGAACACTGAAATGTCTCTTTGAGAAATGGATGCTTGACTTTGTACTCATTTAGGTTGTCTGTGCAGGGTCCAACTATGTCAAATTATAATTCTCCCCAAGAATGCAACATGCAAACCATTTTGTTTATTACATTTTTAAAAAATGTTTATTCGCTTTTGAGAGACAGAGAGAGTCAGAGTGTGAGCAGGGGAGGGTCAGAGAGAGAGGGAGACACAGAGCAAACCATTTTGTTTAGGTAAATGATGACTTGGGTTTGGTCCTACACTCAGGCAGTGAATGCCATGACAGGTCATGGGATCGAATCAGGTAATGGAAAACAATTGACTTTTGAATGATTTGAGAGTGTTTGCTTTTAGCATTATGCACGAACTCTTTTTTGATCGACTTGGAGCAAAGAATGATGCTTTAATTGGGAGCGAGCTGGCTCTTACAAAATTCCAAATCTCTGTTACATTCTCTACGGCACTTTCTTTTCTAGTGGGTCAAATAAAGAGCTAAGAATTAAACTGTTGTGGGTTTTCCATTTTGCATTTTTCCTTGATCAAAGCTAAAAATTCTGATAGGAAAAGAGCACTTGAAGGTTGCTTTCCAGTTCAGTCGATCAAGCGTCTACTTGGGGCGAAGTACCAGGGAGACCCAGTGTAGTTTTTCTCAGAAGGGTGCCAGAGCACAGAGTTCTAGAATTGGAGGGGATCTCATCAATTTTCTGGTCCAAGTCTCTCAAGCTATGAGCGAATAAACCAAGGTTGAGAACAGACAGATCTGACCTGTTCAAGACCCTGGGGGTGGGGGTCAGCCACAGAGACAACCCAGCTTTCTTAAGAGTAGTCCAGCTCAGCATTAGTCTTCTTTATTTTTCTCCCTCTCTGATGGATCTATGTGATTTCTTGGGTTTCTTCACTTTGGATCTTAGCAGGTTTTAGAGCTCGGTTGCTTGAAGACTAGCTTGGTTTAACTCTGTTGACCTGACGTGTCTGGTGTGTCTGTTCTGAGGCCAGAGAGATCTGTATTGACCTTGGCTCTTCAGGAGGCTGGGCTGGTTCTAGATAATGAGGTAACCTTAGTTTGGAGGTAACCTCAGTTCTCTTCATTCCTAAGAGTCCATGTGAGAGCTTGGCCTTTGGACCCAGACCCCCTGCTTCCATGTGTTGGCTCTGACAGTCGCTAGCTGGGTGACCTTGAAGTTGTTCTGTTTCTTTATGCTTTGGTTTTCTCATCTGTAAAGTGGGAGTAACCCCATTAATAATTTATTATGTATAAAACCCTTGGAACAGTGCCTGACAGATAATGAGTAGTCCATTAGAGTTACTTATTATTCTCTTTGGGTCTGCCTTTGTCTGGCAAAAAGTGTGCCCTCTTCGATAGTGCTGCTCAGAGTTGCAGAGTCCGTGAACTAAGTATAGCCTGTATCTCCGCTGGGCCAGGTGGCCTTGGATGTCTTTTTGCTGTGCTGACTCCAGAAGTCCTGCCCTAGTTCCTCCAACAGCAGCGTGCTCATCTGTAACTGATGACACTATTGATTTTCTTTGTCAACCTAGCACTTTGGGGGAGAGCATACTTCTGCAAAATTGACACAAATCTGACTCAACTTAGTGCTATAGATGATTGTGAATCTTTGGCTATAACCACATGATGCTGGACCAAATACTAATTGAATTAAAACATCAGTCAAACTATTTGAGTCATGGATAAGAACAGCTGGGGTTTTTCCATCTCTAGCTCTTGGTATGGACATCATGAGGACACAGCCATGGAGCTCCATTTCTGTCTTGATTGTGAATCATGAATCCTAACATCAATAAATCATGCAGTGGGATGGCATTTCCTCCATTTTTCTCAAAGGGGTCACTCTGGAATGACAGCATCTGAATGTTCCATGTAAACACTTAACTAAAAAGCATGTCTGTACTTCTATCTTATGTCAGTTGCTCTGATTTTAAAGTTACTTTCGGTAGGTTTGACTTTCTGCTGCATTATAAATCAAATATTTGTTTCCTCAACATTTGCTTCCCTTTCACAATTGTCTTTCTTTCTTTCTTTCTTTCTTTCTTTCTTTCTTTCTTTCTTTCTTTCTTTCTTTCTTTCTTTCTTCTTTGAGAGAGAGAGAGAGTGAGAGAGAGAGACAGAGAATCCCAAGCAGGCTCCATGCTGAGCCTGACATGGGGCCAGATCCCATGACCCTGGGATCATGATCTGAGCTGAAATCAAGAGTCAGATGCTCAGCACCCTGAGCCACCCAGGCTTTCTTATGAAGTCTTCTCTTTAGTCTCTCTGATGGTTTATGCTGGACCGAGGACCATGGTCCAGGCCATCTTTCTTGAGGAAGTCCATAAGTAACTTACTCCTGCATAGCCACTTAAACCCAGGCCTCATGTTCTGCTTTGTTACCTCATGCTCTTGTGACTTTAAGGTTCAGTACGTGATGGCTCTTGGGCTCCACAGAAAGCCTCAACACATACTGTCCTGCTGCAGTGAACCCTGTACAGAACGATCAGGTTTTGTTTTTTCCCCCCAGGCTGATATATAGGAGACTTGGGGAGTCAGTTTTCCATTTTGTATCTGGCTATAAAATCTAGGTCACTATGGATATATAGATATTTATGAACCACCTTTACACCTTGTAACCACCTTTATAGCCACCATGATGTCTTCGGCATGAATAAAGGACTTTTTTCCACTCTTTCAAGAAGTAGACTGCAAGGCAATATTCTACATGCCTAGTATTGATCAACAAACACAACAGGTAAAAGTTCTTCCCCTGATGAAACTTCCATTTGGGCAGGGGGTGGGGGTTGGGGTGGTGAAGAGGTTGTGGGTTGGAGAAAAGCAATGAACAAAATAGCTAGAGTTGCCAGAAGCATCTGCAGGCTAGCACGTTACTCATTTTCTCTTAATTATTTCATTTTTTTAAATTTTTTTTTTTAACGTTTATTTATTTTTGAGCCAGAGAGAGACACAGCATGAACGGGGGAGGGGCAGAGAGAGAGGGAGACACAGAATCGGAAGCAGGCTCCAGGCTCTGAGCCATCAGCCCAGAGCCCGACGCGGGGCTCGAACTCGCAGACCGTGAGATCGTGACCTGAGCTGAAGTCGGATGCTCAACCGACTGAGCCACCCAGGCGCCCCAATTATTTCATTTTTTTAAAGTAGGCTTCGCCCCCAGCACGGAGCCCAACACGGGGCTTGAACTCACAACCCTGAAATCAAGACCTGAGCTGAGGTCAAGAGTCAGACGCTTAACCGACTGAGCCGCCCAGGCGCCCCCCTCGTTTTCTCTTAATTTAAATTACCTTTATTTGCCGTGGTCGTCTTTCTCCTGACAGGCCGCAATCTTCGATGAACGCTGCACGGGCAGTTTTAGGGCATATCTTCCTCTTTGGGACTGAGTTTCTGGAAATTGCTGAACCTAGGTATAGGGTTTTCTGAGGTCAAGGCTAATAAAATAATAAATATATTAGATGTGAAATAATAAAGGAAATCTATTAGATTTCCCACCCTCAACTCCCATTTCCGACCGAGTAGAGGATAGAACCAATCACCACATGTTGACTTTTTTGGTAATCATCTTGGGACACAGCTGCAGCTGGGTGTTGCAGACAACCGTGAGTGGCTGGTGGTGTTTTCACTAACTTCGTTTTCTGTGACGGGGCCACTGTTCCACCAGGCCTGGAGAACAGAAGCTTAGAAAAAACTGGGGTGAATGAGAGGGATCAAATTCATAGTCACTTAAGGAGGGCATTTATGGTCCATTAAAATACGTCCCTTAAAAATGTCAGTTGTACTAAAAGATGGGTCAGAGCGAAACCCTTTATTTGAGTTCTATCTGTGTCTGTGCCTAAGGCGCAAGCACAGGTATAAGAAATACAGTAAGGAGCAAGCATAGTATAGTCATTATATTATATTAAGGTAATATAACAGTATAGAACATGTTATATTGTATACATAATATGTAATATAACGACAATGTATGTAATATGTAACATATAGCATAGGCAGTAACGTATAATACAGGTTGCCCTACTGCACAAAAACAAAATTCCAGCTCTGGAAGGATTGTAGAGATTCTTTTTTTTTTTGAGTTTATTTATTTATGTTAGAGAGAGAGAGACCAAGAGTGCACACGTGTGGGGCGAGGGGCAGACAAGGGAGAAAGAGCATCCCAAGCAGGGTCTGCACTGTCAGCACAGAGCCCAACATGGGGCTCGATTTCACCAACTAGGAGGTCATGATCTGAGCCAAAATCAAGAGTCGGACGCAACCGACTGAACTACCCAGGTGCCCCAGGATTGTAGAAGTTCTTTACATCAGTCATTTTTAATCTAAGATCTGTGGCTGCTTTTGAACATCATCAAACTCATCATAAACTGCAGTGTTGATGAAGAGATGATCCGTAACTTACATCGGATTCTCAAACTGGTTGTTTTTTAAAAAACTGCTCATCGGGGGGCGTGCGGGTGGCTTTGTCAGTTAA
Organism: Panthera pardus; assembly: GCF_024362965.1. NCBI lineage: Eukaryota > Metazoa > Chordata > Mammalia > Carnivora > Felidae > Panthera > Panthera pardus. The sequence continues at coordinate 9,667,734 of NW_026526655.1, forward strand.
GTGTCCGACTCTGGCTCAGGTCATGATCTTGCAGTTTGTGAGTTTGACGCCCCCATCGGGGTCTGTGGTGACAGCTCAGAGCCCGGAGCCTGCTTCAGATTCTGTGTCTCCCTCTCTCTCTGCTCCCCCCCCCCCCCCACTTGTTCTCTCTCTCTCTCTCTCTCTCAAAAATAAATAAAAATAAAACTACAGAAAAAAATAAAAATAAAATAAAAAATGCTCTTTGGGACCAGATCTCCGTGGGAGAACACTTGAGACTCAGAGACATACTGACTTGCTCAAGGTCATGCGGGTTTTGCAGCCCAAGCCTGGGACCTACAGTTTAGATCTTGTGACCGAACTACAAATGAGAAATATTTATATCACAGTGAGGTGAAATTAGGTCGGCTGTTTCTGTCCTATATAAATATCAAATGCTCGTGAATGTGATTTGTGACGGAAAGGGGAGCTCTCCTTTCTGCAAGTATAAACCGTGAGCAGAGCTTTTCAGCATCTTTTTTTTGAAATTTTTAGTAATTTGTAGGTGTGACTATAGTGAATGTCGAAAGGTATAAACTTACTTTAAAAAAAAAACGTTAACAGCTTAAAAATCTAGTTCCTCTGTGTAGCCCCCTGTTTCTAACGTTTACTAAAATGTCGTTTCAGAGACCTTAAAAGAGCCACCCCATCCTTGTCTTAGGACAAAGAAACACACTCTTGTTTAGCTTTGAAACTGCAGGGCATCTCTGCAGCTGAAGCTTTTCTTCCTCAACGACTGCCAGTTCTGGGTGCTGCAGAGTTCCAATAATGAGAGTGTCATTCCTATATAGGTCACCACATCCTTCAGGACAAAATTCAGATGTAGAGAAATGATAAGTTAAAAAAAAAAGTATCACATTTCTTTCAATAGAAAGATGGCTAATTTTGTAACCTCTATTTTTTTTTAAGGTTGACTTTTTAAACCTTCCATTATAGTTTTTTATTTTTAATGAGGTGTTGTATAAGTTGAACTACAAAAGTCACGTCCATTTTTTTTTTTCCAACTTTGATGGCCTCAGAAGTTGGCCAGAATGTTTCTAATGGTTCTAGAAAGAAATGGTATCTAGAAAGATAAGGGGGTCAAGGCAAAATATTTTTCTGATTAGATTTTTGGTGTCTGGGAGCTGCTTTTTATTTGTTTTTAGAAGTTTATTTATTTTTGAGAGAGAGAGGGAGAGAGAGAGAGAATGGGAGGGGCAGAGAGAGGGAGAGACAGAATCTCAAGCAGGCTCCATGCCATCATCACAGAGCCCAATGCGGGGTTCGAACCCAAGAGCCATGAGATCACGACCTGAGCTGAAACCAAGAGTCGGAGGACGCTTAACCTACTGAGCCACCCAGGTGCCCCTGGGCACTGCTCCTTTGAATTGGTTGCCATTCAGATTCAGGAGTAAAATACATTTATCCAAGGTCTTTCTGATGGGCAGTTGGAAAATGAAATCGCCTCCTTAGGCCCCTCAAAAACAGGTACATTGTTACTACTTAATAAAGGCTTACTGAATGGATGAATTCATGTTGAATGAACAAGGGGTCTCCATCTGTAATTTGTACAGATCGCTGGAAGCACTATTCGAAGGTTCAGGCAGGATATTATTGTGGCGAGGTCCTGCTTGGGTCTCTCTGAGCTGTATAGGGATGCCGCTTCTGCAGGGCCTGAAGGGTCTTCAGAAGGAAGGGCATGTTCATTACCACCCAAATCCAAGGCACCAGGGCAAGTTGCATCCTCAACCAGAGTAAACGGGACCAACGGTGTCATTTGGCTGTAATTTTGGCTTCAGGCAAAGTGAAAACTTCTTCAGAAAGGTCCTACGGTCAGGTGGGAGATGAGAGTAGAGAAATCTTTTGAAGAGAGTCAGATACCTTTGTATCTGTAGCTGGTATGCTTGTGAAGGCCAGGTGTACCGACCGTTAAGGTAACCTGAACACGCCTCCCCCAACCATCAAGGTAGAGGTCTTTCTAGAACATCAACAGATTGGCTGCTTGTTTGCTTCTCTTTAATTCCAGCTTAATTCACTGCTTCCCTTTTTCTCTTCTTGTCCCCAAATCGTTGACTTAGGGAAATTTTAAATGCTTCTAAGGCCTATAAGGAAGAGCCAGTTTTTTATCAATTCCCATGAAGTTCTCTTGAAATGCAAGTATGATGATTCATTTAATGTGTCCTCTCGACCAGGCTAAGAGATACCCAGACAGCTGGTAAAACATCATTTCTGGGGGGTGTCTGTGAGGGTGTTTCTGAGAGAGATTAGCATTTGAATTGGTGAACTTAGTAAAGAAGATGGCCCTCATCGGTGTGGGCACGCATTATCTCATCTGTTGAGGGCCCTAATAGAACAAAAATATAGGAAAGGGGAATTGGCTCTTGTTGAGTTGGGACATCACATCTGTCCCGCCCTAGGACGTCTGTGCTCTAGGTGCTTGGGCCTTTGGATTTGGAGCAGAATTTCTACCATTGTACATAGCCACTTTCCTACTTCTGCCCCATTCTTGGGCCTTTGGACCCAGACTTACACTCCTGGCTCTTTGGTTGTCTGGCCTTCAGACTCAGACTGAATGACACCATTGGCTTTCCTGGCTCTCTAGCTTGCCTGTGGCAGATCGTGGGCCCTCTCAGCCTTCATAAGTGCATAAGCCAATTCCCATCATAAATCTCTTCTTACATATCTATATATCTAGTCTATCAGTTCGTTTTCTCTGGAGAACTCTAAGAGTGGGCATGCCTCAGAATTATAGAGTAGTATAGCCTGACCCCATCCCTGCACTCTTGAATTAATCTCTGCCCCTCTCCAAAGTTAGACAGGTGCTGGCTGGCCTGTGTATGACTTTTTCTACACCAGGCAGGTATTCCAGCTCTTGGGGATGAAGAAGCTTCTTTGAGGGTCTGGACACAGACCTAGGTTGAAAGAGGTCATGTTTCCAAATATAATGAGTTCTCTAGGTCTTAGATACTGTTACCTTGTCACATAGTAGGAAACATCTGGGGACACCTGGGTGGCTCAGTAGGTTAAGCGTCCGACTTTGTTTTAGGTCATGGTTTCATGGCTCGTGAGTTCAAGCCCCACGTTGAGCTCGGTGCTGACAGCCCAGAGCCTGGAGCCTGCTTCAGATTCTGTGTCTCCCTCTCTCTCTACCCCTCTCCCACTTGTGCTCTGTCTCTCAAGAATAAATAACATTAAAAAAATTTTTTTTGAATGAATGCTGACTATTATTTAGCTAAGCGTGATAAAACATCATCAGAATAAATATCTTAGGACCATAATGACTTTTATTTTGTTACTTACCTCATGTAATGTTGAAATTGAAAAATTGTTGCCTTCATGTTTTTCAAAAAGTAAATGAATTGCACAGTATCATAGCCGCAGGACACCAAAATATCTGAGAAACACATTTGCTGAAATGATACTCCTCCTGGGAGAATTAATGAGTAAGTGCTTAGGTGTGATAGTGAGGATGAAATTGATAATTTTAAGTTTTATAAATAGAAGTGTGGCCCTCGAGACACTGGCGTTATTTTAATTATTGACAAGGCGTTTGCCGAGAAGAACAGGATCCAACATTTAGATGTCATTAGGAGTGAGATTTTCTTACTCATTCTCCAATCTCCACCCCTCACAGTGAGTTGGCGCTCAGGCCCTGCTTGGTTCTAAGGAACCAGTCTCGCCCTTTGTCCCCCACACCATGTCCTTTCACGGGGATGATCTCATTTATTCCCAACAGCATTGAGGTAGGGACTGTTTTTTACCATCTACCTTTTGGAGATGATGTTGAGGCCCAGAGAGGTTGAGAAACATGTCCAAGGTCACACAGCGAGTAACTGACAGACTGTGGATGGATTCAGCCTAGGTCTTTTTAATTCAGAAGCTTCTGCTTCCAGCCAGTAGGGTACCTGCTTCCCACCAGACCCCAGGCCATACATAGTAATCCAGATACAGGATGACCTTCCACGATTAGTTCTTTAAATGGCCAAGGTGCCTGTATCAGTTTCCTGGGGCTACAGTAACAAATCACCTGAAACTTGGTGGCTTAAAACAATAGAAATATTTTCCCTTGCAGTTCTAAATGCCAGAAGTTGGAAAGCAAGGTGTAGACAGGGTCATTCTTCCCCCAAACCCTCTGGATCACAGTCCTTTGCCTTTTCCAGTTTCTGGTGGTTCTCCGTGTTCCGTTCATGTGGGTCTTCATGTGGCCTTTTCTGTGTCTCTGTGTCTGTCTCCCCTTTCCTTTCCTTTCCTTTCCTTTCCTTTCCTTTCCTTTCCTTTCCTTTCCTCTCCTCTCCTCTCCTCTCCTCTCCTCTCCTCTCCTCTCTCTCCTCTCCTCTCCTCTCCTCTCCTCTCCTCTCCTCTCCTCTCCTCTCCTCTCCTCTCCTCTCCTCTCCCCCTCCCCTCCCCTCCCCCTCCCCTCCCCTCCCCTCCCCTCCCCTCCCCTCCCCTCCCCTCCCGTGTTCTCCTCTCTCTGCCCCTCCCCTCTTCTCTCCTCTCCACCCCTCCCCTCCCTTCCCCTCCCCTCCCCTCCCCTCCCTTCCCCTCCCCTCCCCTCCCCTCCCCTCCCCTCCCCTCCCCTCCCCTCCCCTTCCCAGGATTTGTCATTGGATTTAGGACCCATCTTAATCCAGATTATCTCTTCTCCAGATCCTTAATTAATTAATTTTTAAAAATTTATTTATTTTTGAGAGAGAGAGAGAGCTCGAGAGAGAGGGAGCACACGTGAGTGGGGGAGGGACAGAGAGATAGGGAGAGAGAGCATTCCAAGTAGATTCTGCAATGTCAGCACAGGATCTGACATGGGGCTCGAACCCACGAACCGTGAGATCATGACCTGAGTGGAAATCAAGAGTCAGATGCTTAACCAACTGAGCCACCCAGGTACCACCTCCCCAGATTCTTAATTACATTTGCAAACATGTTTTTTTTTTTGTTTTTTTTTTTTCCCAAATAAGGTGACAGTTTATAGATTCTGAGGGGCAGACATGGTCCTCATTTGGGGGGGCACCCTTCAATTCACTACAGTACACTTGGTCCTTTTTATATGCCCCAAATTAAACCAAGTTTTTTTTTTTGTTTTTTTTTTTAAGGAACAAAAATGCTCGCCAAATGTGCTCTTTGCTGTGAAGGATATATTATTCATTTAGACCTTCTGTCTCCTATTTGCCTCTGTACCTCTGGATGTGAGGCTTGCAAAGACCTTCTGAAGTTTTTCTTTCCCTGGATCTGATGGTGTTTAAATGACCGTGCCTGCCCTCCCCCCACGACACTCTTTTAAGATGCTTTTCTGGGTCTAGTTATTAACATTTTATATCCTATTTTTACTAGTCCCTTCTTTGATTTCATTTCTCTTGCTTCCTTTTAAATGTTTAACTTAAAATTTTCATTATTTATTTGTATATTTGATTCCATTCTTTTTGATTATTCTTGATTATGTAGGGCTTTAATGTTTGAGTAAAGATATTGTGCAACTGATGGTTTTGATGCTGATAATGGGTCATGTTACATTTCATGTGTGCCATAGCATGATGAGGAAGGTTCTTGGGATTTGGGCAATGTTTTAAAAACTAGGTCAGTAAATTTTTCATTCTCCTAGATTTATCTCAGTACCAGTATCTGAAAGATGTTAATTGCCAGATGCTATCTTAATGATGCTCTGCTATTTTTTTTATGTACATTTTTTTTCTCTTGCAGCATTTGAGACCATAAAGTCAAAACTTTTCTCTTGTGAAAAGTGACATGCTGGTATTTTGGTTAATGTGACCTCAGGTTAAATTTCAAGTGGCTTCCCAGGATATTCTGCCGTGACCTCAAAGATGCTAAATATGTGAAGTTGTTGGTAGTTTCTAGAGCTAAGAATTACTTGACCTTGTTGTAGGGATTGGAACCTTCTATTCCAATCCCAGATCTGAGCCCTCTCTGACATGTAAGCTTAGCAGTAATGGAGAGCCAGATAGCTGTTGGAATTTAGGACTGTCTCAGGCAAAGGTTCAACTACCACAGCCATTGGTAATAAACCAGATAGAATATGCCCTAGGGAAGAGATTTCCAAAATTGCTGTTTTTCTCCTTAGGCATTATTACCTTTGTAATAGACACACATTGAAATAAGACCAAACCTCTCCCACGCCCTTTGCCTAAACCTCCCTCCAAGTATGGATTTAAGACCACCAAAGCTTCCTTGTGACTTTTGTAACTGTCTTTGGCATTTTGCAGTATGGCTAATTGTGCACCAAGGTTTTCCACCGTTAGCCTGTCCTAACCCTCCATATTTTTCCTGTGTTGTGTACGTCCCCTTAGGATAACCAGACGGCGTGAAGCTTATGAAGCTCGTGTGTGACTCTGAATGTTCAGACCGTGGCATGAAAAGGGGGAAAAAAATCACAGTCTTAGATGGATTTGTGGAAGCTTAATAGCAGCTGGTCTTATCCCATTATCTCCTCTTGGCGATGGGGGTGGGGTTAACTAGCTAATTTAATGTGAAATGAGCTTCCCTGCTCAGATACAGCAGGAAAGGAGCAGAAATATGGGGGTTGGGCAGGGAGCTGTTGAAGGTAGGGGCAGTGATCACAATTGTCCAGAGTCTAGCTATGGCTCGGTTCGTATATTTGCAAAAAGAAAACACGGTGAGGAAGAAAAGATACTGGCCATCCACAGAGAAAAATAACTGTAGAATGGAGAATGCATTTACTTTTTATTTTTATGGCAAGTGGCTTAGGAGAAGCAGTGAGCTTTCAGCTGGCCTGGGGCCAGTGGTTCTCAACTCCACTAAAACAAAAACCTGGATTTGCTTCCATGGCTGACTCTGGGAGCCCCAGAGGGCTAACGCCTTCACCACTGCTCTTCTAAGGAGATGCTTCAGCCCCGCCTTTGCATCTCTGGCAGGACTGGGCACTGCCTCCCAAAGCCAAAATGGCAGATGATTTTCCCTGCAAACCTCTGACCTAGGATCTAAGTGCTTCTGGATGCTGTGTTACACGTGAAAAGAAACCTTGTGTTTGCGGAGTGTAATGGGAAAGACCACAGAAGCTAATGGAAACTCAGCCTAATGGAAACGCTCCCTGCCATGCCCAATGAAACGCAAGTCCAAATTAGCATGCTGGCAGCGGGGATAGATCCGCGTTCTAACAAATTCCAGGGAGAAGAAAGATCTTGTGTTACCATTTGAGCTAATCATCCCCGACCCCACTCATTAACATACTACCCTTGCTGCTGCCTCTTTGTCTCCCTTTGCACGGCCTGAACAGCCTCCAGCAGCTTCTTTTCTATCTGCTGAAACAAACAATAGCCTTTGTAACTGATGGAAAAAACAGCAGCAGGTGAAGAACTATTTTTAGGCACTGAAAGCCCAACATTGATTACTGTGTCTGCACACCTACAACACGCAAGATGAGAGGCTGGAAAAGAATGGATTTTTCACTGGCTTCTGGGCTCATGATATGTGCTGTCTTTCACACTCTGCTTCCTGCCTGATACTTTCTTGTGTCCCTGGTGATGCTGGAGGGACAGGGGTCAGGTCACCTCTTTTATGCTCAGCTACTCACATTTCGTAACAATTCCTGCCCTTCTTTTCTCCCACCTGCCTCTTTAACATAATATGGAAGAGATTTGTTTAGCGGGCCATGGTTCATTGCCACCCGTGATGTCCCCGATATGTGCATCGAGTGTGCTGGCTGTCTCATGTTGAGAATAATGTGTAAGTTATTTTTACATGCTCTCTCATTTAGCCTGCAGAATAAATCTGCAAGGTGGTGGTCTCATCCTTTTGTAGGTAAGGATTCGAGAAAGAGGTCTTGGAGAGGCAGAGAAGCCTGATCAGCCGACCTCACCAGTCATGGCGGAACTTGAGACAGAACCCAGGTTGTTTTGACTCAAGACCTCATGCTCCACTCACTTTTCCTGCTGCCTTTTTCACGGATTTAATTTTAAACCATTCTTGACTGCAGGGGGCAAGACTCCATTTTTCTTTTGATGTTTCTTCTAGCTCTTTGATTCTATAAGTCAATCTCCTTGACTACAGTTTTGTTTTTTTTTTTTTTTTTTGAAATGCTACAGTAATGACCAGTAACAGCTAGGATGTCACATGTCCATCATTTTCCTTTTCTAATTGAGACAAATACATTATGTTCCCCACTGATTTCCTGTCTATCACCAGGGCACCTGATTTAATTGCCCCCACCACTGCTCTGTGGCTGTGATGCTGAATCTTGAAAGCGTCGTGATTGTTGGCACTTGGATGCTTGGATTGTTCTGCTGGATTGTGCTAACCTGCATGTTGCTCCTCGTCTAGCCTCCCTTTCATTGCCTGTCGCTGCCTCCTGATCCCTTTTGAAACTCGAGGACCTAACTCTGAGCTGTCAGCTACGGAAGGTCCTTGAGGTCCCCTTGGCTAATAGTGTGCTAAGGCATTGTTTGGGAATAAAAGAAACCTCTGTTTGTATCCTTTTAAAAATGTGCTGCCTTTTATCCTCATTTGCCCCATGCTGAGTTACCTAAACCAGACCCCACAGAGCAACCAAGGGAGAGGCTCTCAGCAGAAGAACCGACTAAGTCCTGGCCAGGTCCTTCTCCACCCCCAGGGTACCCGAAGACTACTTTTCCTCCTGCAAGTATGCTTTCTCTGAGATCCAGATAATGTCTTGAGATCCTGCAGAAGGGAAAAAAAAAGAGAGTGATTCCAGGGTTTGATCTGGGGAGAAGACACTCAGATGTTCTCTGAGAACTGGAGGAAAACACAGATCAAGACTCGACTCCGGTTTACCCTGTCTGTTTGCACATCATCCACAACTGTGTTTATGCCAATACGAGTCTTTCAGTTGCAAGCAACCGATGGACTCTTGTTAAATTTAAGCAAAAAATAAATTGATTGGGAGCTGCAGGGCGGCTCATAGAATTGAAGAGGAAGGTGAGCCACCCACCTTGGGCAGCAGGGGGGCCAGGGTGGGTCTGGGAGGCAGGAGAACTGTCCTTTCTGGAGCCACCCTCAGGGCAACCCAGCTTCTGTTCTCCAGTCGCTTGGGAGAGGCTGACCTTTGGGGCCAGGTTGACAGTTCCCCTAAGTCCTCCCAAGGGAACTCTTGGTGCTCATTCCAGATGAAGGGCAATGGAAGAGAGGAAAGCAAGACCAGCATGTGTCCCCTGCACTATATCCCAGGCTCCCGAGATCCTAGTGAAAGCATTACACAGCTCTGTGCAGCGAGGGGTCTAGAGCTCTTCAGAACTGGGGTACAGGGGCCCCCGCAGAGGAAGGGACTAGCAATGAGGCAAGCGCCAGCTTGGATGGTCGATGGTCCTTGGGTAACCCTGGGCAGGCAGGTAGAGCACATTCTGGAAGGTGAGGAGTACCAGGCGATGCATATACCAAGAGTGAAAGCAAGTGACGTTTAGGGGCTGGTGGGGTGATTGGTTCGCAGAACGTTGGTAGCAGGAGGGCAGGGATTTCAAGTGAAGATGCCGCACCTCAGGGAGGAGGACCCTGTATTGCAAGTCTGGTCTTTTCTCCAAGATGTTCTGTCCTGACAGTCTGCAGGCTGAAGGCTGCCTGTCACACCTAGCCCCGGGCAAGGTTGCCAAAGAGGGGAAATGCAATTTCACTTGAAAAACCGTTTCCCTTTCCTTGTTGGTGGTTATTCCTACTGAAGCGTAGAGTAGAGGGTACTCCTTTGTCTTGTCTCCTCTGAGCTGCCTCAGAAACCTGGGCTCAGATGCTTCATTCACACTGTGGTATGAGTAAATGAGAAGAGCTTAGTGGGGGTGTGGTATATTCACTCTTCACTAGGAGTAGAAGAAGCCCGAGTGAAGAGTTGAATCTCCAGCTGATGGAATGTCCTTAGGATGCGTGAGAGAGGGGACGACATCTGAATTTGTCCCGTGTGGAGTAGGGTTCACCTGGGAGTTCGGTTCATGGTTTTGATGCTATTCCTTAAGAGAAGAGGTGAGAGGAGCCAGCAGAAGGGAAGGGTTAAAGATAATTTTCTGTCACTCTATATGAAGTATAATGACCCCGAGTGCTGGGAATGTTCCGTCATCGTGGAGCAGGATATAAATATAACCTTCCTTGTGATGATCCCAATTGCTGTAGTTCTGGTATAATTCCATGATGCTCTTAGCTGAAATCAGTGGTAGGCTGGAGCTGGCTTGTACCGGCTTTCAGGAGTTGACCCGACGTACCTCTCCCCAACTCGGCATTCGGTGACATCACAGTGGTGGCTGAAGTTTGGACGTGATGGCAGTATTTATGTCACGAAATTGGAAATGCTATAAAGCAGGATTTTGTTTTTTTCAGAGAGTTAGCTGTTCAGCATCTATCCGCTTATAACTGGATATAAGTCATTTTGAAGTAATGCTTTTACATACTTAATTCTCTCCCTCCTATGGAGAGAACATATTTTAATAAGTAATACTGATAAGCCTATAAATATGAAGTTAAACTTCCCAAAGCATCTTTGTAGTCAACCTTTGATATGAGCTTTTTTTTTTTTACCTTGAAAAAAAGAAAGAAGATGCTATTTTCTGATTGCGGTAAGAACACGTCCTAGAACGGCTGTGGATTAGAAAAGTCGAGAGTGTCAGCCAAGATCCTTTTAACCTGCCTTTGCCTTCCAGCCTTTTGTCACCTCCTCCTCTCTCGTGCTCTCTGTCACCGGAAAGAATTACAAGTGTCAGCAACCTGTTAGATCTGATGAGTTCAGGACACCATATGCTCCATTCATGGATTTTGGCCTTTTGACATAGGTCAGCAGAAACACATTATCTCTGGGTGGGAGGAAGCCTACTGTAATTGCAAGCACATTTTCAGCAGAGGAAGATTTTGCAAATTACAAAAAAAAAAGTAGGATAGTGAGTATATAGGGGATGAATTATTCTGGGGCAAAGCGCACTCTTCAGAGAAATGTCTGCTTTTGTGTTTGAGTCTGAGACAAACAATATATCAGGTCATAGATAATTGGAGCATATATGTAGAGACGTTTACCGTTTAGTATCTGCCAAAAAACTTGCTTTTATCGTTGTGATGACTATTACGCATATGTTTAGAATTTCCAATGCAAGACCAGAGACTGAAAAAAAATTCTCTGGAAAACTAAATATTCTAAAACATGTAGCTCATTCAGCATCATTGAGGTGTAGTAATGCAAAAATAGGGAAAAGATAGCCACAGTGACTTTGGACAGGTTCAATACAGCACTACAGGTAGCACAAGTAAAGCTTACAGTTACTTCAAGCACTGGAAGATTTTTGCAAAGACAAAGTCCTAAATCTCGAATCAGAATTCAGAACCGTGTGTTACTTTAAGAATGGTATACGCTTCGATTTAAATAAAAAGCAATAATCTCCATTAACACAGTGGGTAGTGATTCTAAATAGAAGGACTAATTGCTTTGACTTGTAATTTTACATGATTAAGTTGACATTTACTGAGCACCTACTATGCGCGGCCTACTGCACTAGACCCTCGGGATACACACGTGATTATGATACAGTCCTCTATCTGGGCTGATGGGAAAGCATCCGTGCTAATAAATGGGAAGGGGAAAACACAAACACAGGAATGAAGTTGAAGAACTCAGTGCCTTCCCGCTACACTAAAATTATACCCTAAATTTTCCTGAGAACATAATACATTTCTGACTGTAGACACCTCCTTGTTATATACAATGATATAAAGTTGAATAGTTTTTTTAAAAGCAGGGGTGCCTGGGTGGCTCAGTCGGTTGAGCGTCCAACTATGGCTCAGGCCATGATCTCATGGTTTGTGGGTTCAAGCCCCATGTCGGGCTTTTTGCTGACATCTCAGAGCCTGGAGCCCGCTTTGGATTCTGTGTCTCCCTCTCTCTCTCTCTGCCCCTCCCCTGCTCTCTCTCTCTCTCTCTCTCTCTCAAAGATAATAAATATTAATAAAAAAGTTTATTTATTTTGAGAGAAAGAGAGAGAGCAAGCCGGGGAGAGGCAGAGACAGAGGGAGAGAGAGAATCCTAAGCAGGCTCCACACTGTCAGCACAGAGCCCGATGCAGGGCTTGAACTGGTGAACGCGAGATCATGACCTGAGCCAAAACCAACAGTTGGGCGCTTAACCGACTGAGCCACCTGGGCATCCCTAAGTTGCATACTTTTAATTCTTTAATTGTTAATTTTTCTTATAAATGTAAATCCTACTCTTTGTGGAACAATGAGAACCTTTAGAGAAGTAAAAGAGAATAAGTCACTTGTAATCTCCCAACTCAGATAAATTTCTTTCAGTACCTTTATCTTCCAGAATATATTTTATAGGTATATGCAAATACATCATAGATTTCAAGTTGGAATTGTTTGTGTACACGATTTTATACTCTGCTTTTCCCCTTAAAATTCTCATGAGCATCTTTGCATGTCATTAAATATTGTACAAAACTTGCTTTATAATTATTGGCTGTTACTTTATCATGCATACATATGTAATTCATTTCACATTCCTTCTGTCATTAGACTCTGAGGTCATTTCCAATTTCTTGCTGTTATAAGTTATAGGTATCTCTGATATTGATATCCATAGATATCCCTATATAAAAATCTTTGTGCACATTTCTGAATACATCCTCACTGTACATTTTTAGGAATAGCATTACTGAGCCAAGCAATTATGATAATTATAATAGCTTTCGATACATGTTTTCAGACTGCATTCTCTAAGTGTTTCCTACTTTATAATCCCATTTCAGTGATATGAATAATCTCAAAATGCACGTTAATATTAGTGTAGGTGGACATAAGTGGGAAAATTGAGTTCTGAAAAAAATTTTGTAATGATTAGTTTTTATGGAAGTGAAATAAAGTCCTTGCTGCCTGATTTGCTCTCTCCCCAGATCAGTTCGTGACTTCCTCCCTCATTACATTTGGTCTCTCTCTTCACATAGAGCGGCCATTCTAGAACCCTCCGGCCGCCTCTTACCCTGTTTGATTTTTCTTCTACTACCAAGCATTACTTGGCATTAACTATTTACTATGTGCCTCTCTGTTGTTTCTGGCTTATTGCCAGAAGCTCTGTGAAGGCAGGGAGCTTGTCTGGTTGACCGTGGACCGCGCCTGGCACAGAGTGTGCGTTCAGTAAGCAGGCGTTGAATGCATGTGCCAGAACACCTGTACAGTTCCGTTGCTTTCATGCTGTTTCTTTTTATTCCTTCAGAAAACCCAAGGGTAATGTTACATAACAAGCAACCATCGGATGTTTAGTCCATCCTGTTAGTAACTCAAACATGGCTGGCACAGCCTTTGCCTCCATAAATTATGTCATGTGCACAATCGCACGGATAAGGGTCATGTACTCGGTCGGCATGAGCAAAACGTGAAAACGACTCCGTGGTTATATCATCGATCAGTTTTGGTATTTGGGATTCCGAAGTGAACTGGGATAGCACTATTTATTTCACACTGTAAAATCATAGTATTTGGGCAATTTTATTATTTGTAATAGACTTTTCCTGGCAATTTAAGCACTACACGAGTCTGCACTTGTAGAGGCTTGCTTCGTCATCACAGTTTCTGGTAAATGTCCTGAAATTAGGAGGTGAGAATAATCCTCACCCAGGGATGGTTGTTAGTACCCACGGTAGCTTTCACAGATGGCATGGAAAGGAGGGAGGAAGTAGAGAGAGGAGTGCTGCCTGGTTACAGACTCGGGCAGTGGCAGAAAAAGGATTGGAATCCACATTGCCAAGGCTTTGGTCACCCCTTGGTCTCCCCATAAAGTGGCTAAAAGATGGATTCTGGTTGATGGCCTTGGGGAGGACTAGCCCTCTTGGCCCCAGCCATGCCTTCCAGGACTGTGTCCACGCTTGTGCCGGCCTGGACTGCACTGGGTACGCTGTGCCCTGAATGCTTCATGATGGCTGTGTCTGCATGCTCAAAGAGGAGCTCTGCAGAATGAGGAGTGACTGCTCATTCATCCCTGTGCTGTGCCTTGCCCAGGCCTGGCATGAGGTCAGCACTTAGAAGATGTTGGACTTGACTGAATGAGAGAAGCTCAAAATAACGGCAGGATTAGGTTAACTATGCAGGGTGACCATGCTCCCTGATTTGCCTCCTGGTCATGATTAATGGGACCTCTTTGGGGGCATCTGGGTGACCCAGTCAGTTGAGCATCCGACTTCGGCTCAGGTCATGATCGCGCGTTCATAGGTTCGAGCCCCGTGTCAGGAGCCTGCTTTGGATTCTGTGCCTCCCTCTCTCTGTGTCCCTCTCCCCACCCCCTCTCAAAAATAAATAAAACATTAAAAAAAATTGGACCTCTTTCACTCTAAAAGGATCCTGGAAAAAAAAAAGTATCCTGGTTTAGATGATAAATTACATAGTTATCTACACTGCAGGTAAATATTGAGAGATGAATATATTTGAACTAGCTAAAAACAAGTGTCATTCAATTGGTACAAGATGGATGGCCTCTTCCTAGGACCTTTAAGTGCTTGCGTGATCCCAGATGGACAGGTTGAAATGGACCTACAACGTCACTGGACACAACTCCCATCCTGTTCTTTAACTACAACTTACTATTTTAGTAGCAAATATCGTGGGCTTCTTGCCTTCTCAACGTCCAGTCCGATACAAAATGCTTTAAACATTTTTTTCCTGCTCTGGGCCCTAGTGTCATGGCTTCTTCGGCGCTGACACCATGAGCTGGTGCCACACAGAGTGTGTGGATTTAGCTCTGTTTATGTCGCTACCACATTCTGCAGATTCCGGCAATTACCGATCATTCTTCTTCATTTCACAAAACGGTATTTATAGCTGATAGGGAGTACAATAATGGTTATTATTAAAAGTCTATTACGTTTTAGATATTAGAATAGATTTAGCATAAGTGTGTTTTGATGACCCAAGTCATAGTCCATTCTTTGCTGTCAGACTAAACGGCCCCAGAACGCTGCCCCTGTAGCTTCCCCGCTGATCGCTGAGTTTAGAAACACCTCAATACTGACAAAGAAGCTCCCCCTTTCAGAAATCAAGACAGCCGTCATACTTGATAGGTATGGGTGTTTAGGCAAAGTGTGGTCATCAGTGACTTTTGGGAAACTTGAAGGCGAGTTCAGGGTCGATCCTCGGGTTGGCATTGTCTCGATTTTCACGAATCCCCATGATGAAAGGCGCTGAGGCTATGCACGCTGGGGATGCCAGTCACGTAAGCATTTGCTGAGTGACCACTCTGTGCAAAGCCCTGAGCTAGATGTGGGAGCCATGCACGTGGCTGTTGCCCTTCAAGGGTCTTTGAGAGGAGACTGGGCTGCTGTCACCTGGGAAGGTACGAAGATAATTGACATTGAGAAATTGGGAAAAAGTCACAAAATGGAAGGACTAGTTTGGAAAGAAGGAGAGGAAAGAAAACAATGATATGGAGACAAAAAGGCAAACCGTGATGACTTAGCCGCCCACAGCTCCTGACCGTTTTCCAGACTCTTAGTCAACTTTCTGTGGGTTTAACTTAATTCTACAGAGTGGGCATTGTTACTCTCACTGTCACGATCCCCATTTTACCAGCGAGGAAACCGAGGCATGGGAAGCTAAAGTGACCTGAGCAAGGTTAGACAGCTGGAAAGCCGCAGGACTGATTCACGCCTCGGCAGACCTGTCTGTAGGATCTGTGCTCCTGTCTGCCGTGTTTCCCCCCTGCCCCGACCTCGCTGGATAGTCCTAGTGCATGAGGCTTCCCGGACTACAAAGGCTCCTTTACCCCCACTCCCCCTCATTCAGACAAACAGCCTCAGGACAGGTATTGTTATATTCCTCTCTAGGAAGTAGGCCCATTGGGGCCGTGACTTGCCCAAGACCACACAGCTAAGAAGTCTTGAGGCCACTCTCTGATTTCCTTATTTTTTTAAAGCTCCCATATTCTCTGTGCTCCCATGGCCTCTTATGGCCTCAGATGATGTGTAAGTAATGCCACTCAGACCACTATTGGAACACTCTATCCAGTTCACTTCTCTATACACACAGGGCTTCTTTGTGCCCTAAAGAGGACTTGGTGTGATGTTGGGAGAGACTTCCGATGTTATCGCAAAAATCTACTGAGGAAGACTGGAAGTTCTGTCTCCAGAGGAGCCCACATGGCTTGGGCAGTTTTTATATAGTCTGCTCATAGAAGGGGCCAGGCTCATGCCAAGGCCTGCCGCTTCTGTGCCCACACGGGCTTGAGGGGAGAGCTTTCCTGTTCTTCTTTGGTCAGAAGGTAAGGTCAGCCGCACGGCCACGGTAATGCTTTTCTGCCAGAGACTTTGCTATGTGTTGTGTTTTCTAAAGTCACTGATCTTGTTGAATCTTGACGTTGATGCCCAATGGGCCAATCTAAACTTTTCCCCCTTGCTTTTTGCCCACGGTATTTTCACCTGGAGTCTATTACTGTGCAGAGGGATTGACATACTTTGTAACACTTCGTGGTAACTCTGTAAAAGGGCTTTCTCTTTGTCAGAGAAGAAGGATCCGTCCTTTGGTGAATTGTCCCTGAGGTAAATGTGCACAGGATTTTGCGAATTGGAAAAAACCAAAAAAACAGAATTGAAGGAAATGTTAGTGATTTCCATAAAAGCTACAGCAAAATGTTTCAGGTACCTTTCACCTTTGAATCCAAACTTATCCCCAATACTAGGAAAGTTCATGTATTTATTTAATTAAAAAATTTTTTTTATTATGTTTTATTTTGAGAGAGAGAGTGAGAGAGAGAGCAAGTGGGGGAGGGTCAGAGAGAGAGGGAGACAAGAATCCGAAGCAGGCTCCAGGCTGGAACTCACGGTTCGTGACCTGAACCGAAGTTGGACGCTCAACCAACTGAGCCACCCAGGCACCCCTAATTTTTTTTAATGTTTATTTATTTTAAGAGAGTGTGTGTGCACACAAGTGGGGGAGGGGCAGAGAGAGAGGGAGAGAGAGAATCCCAAGCAGTCTCCAGGGCTGTCAGCTCAGAGCCTGATGTGGGACTGAATCCCACTGTGAGGTCATGACCTGAGCCTAAATCAAGAGTTGGACACTTAATGGACTGAGCCACCCAGGCGCCCCTAGGAAAGTTTATTTGAAGATGAGTTCACAGTTTCATAGAGTTAGTATTTTAACATGAGGTAATAAACTGTGTTTAATACAATAAAAAATGATTAAAAAAACCTAAAAACAGTGATAAAAAGCCTAAGAAGCCATAAAAGTGAAATTTTTGTGATATTTCTTCATGTTTTCTGCCGCTTCTTCTTTTTTTTTTTTCCCCTCCACTGTCTGTGCTCCCTTTTCCCCCTCACTTCTCCGATTACTTGCTTCCTCTTTCCTGTCCCGAGGCACCAACATCACGTTTCCTGTGTGTGGAGGTCCCCCAGGCCTCTGTGGTCCGTGGATCTCACAGGGCATGCCATGCCCGCCAGTATTCCACCAGAGGGAGCTGAGTAGCAAAGAGGAGACCAACCTTTTCCTTCACAGAAACGCAGGATTTTCCATTTCCCGATTTCCATCACAAGAAACATTCAGACGTCTCAGAAGAACATCTTCGTGGTTTTCCTTTTTGATTTTGTTTCTTTTCTCGGATGACCATTTATATAGCATTATCTTTCTGCCTTATTTTTCCCAGCCCGAGGGGTGCCATGTTGCTGATGGACCAGGGGACCAACAGCGGGGTTCCCTGCTTCCCTGTCTGGTGGGGCGGTTTGATTTAAAAACTCTGACGCATATCTGAAGGAAATGAAATAAGCACCTCAAAGAGATATCTGCTCTCCCTTGTTCACTGCAGTATTATTCACAACAGCCAAGACGTGAAAATGACCTAAGTGGCTGCCGGTGGATCAATGGATAAAGAAGGTGTGGTACATATGATGGAATATTTTTCAGCCATACAAAAGAAGGGAATTTTGGGGTACCTGGGTGGCTCAGTTGGTTAAGCGTCTGACGTGGGCTCAGGTCGTGATCTCACGGTTCATGGGTTCGAGCCCCGCATTTGGCTCTGTGCTGACAGCTTAGAGCCAGGAGCCTGGTTCAGATTCTGTCTCCCTCTCTCTGCCCCTCCCCTCCTTGTGCTCTGTGTCTCTCAAAAAAAAAATTAATTAAAAAAAATAAAGAAGGAAATTTTGCCATGTGTGACAATATGGATGAACAGGAGGGCATTATGCTAAGTGATATAAGCCAGAAAGAAACAGACAAAAGCTCTATGATCTCCTTTATTCGTGGAATCTAAAAACGCTGAACTCATAGAAACAGCGTGGAGTGGGGGTCACCAGGAGGGATTGGAGAAAAGGGGAGATGTTCGTCAAAGGGTACAAAGTTCCAGTTATAAGATGAATAAGTTCTGGAGATCTAATTGATGTACAGCGTGATGAGTAGAGTTGATAATACTGTACCGTGTACTTGAAACGTGCTAAGAGATCTTATGAGCTCTCATAAGAAAAAGTGGTGGTGATGTGAAATGGTACTATGCTACTGCACTCAAGTGTCGTGGTCATCTTGGAATTGGGACGTGTACCAGATTACTTCGTTGTATGCCTTAAACGTATACATTGTGGTATCATTTCATAGTGTATTCATCCTCAGATCATCATGGTGTACCCCTTAAATATATACAATTTTATTTGTGAATTGTACTTCAATAAAGCTGGGGGAAAAGCCCCGACGTTCACAGATCTGGGGACTGATAATAACTTGGTAAACGAGTGAGAGTGTGTGCATGCACGCGTGTGTGAAAGGGAGAGGCGGGCACAGAAGGAGGGAGAACACTCTTTAAGCTGCCCGACGTGACTTGAAAAGATTTGCCCTTTCACATCTGTATACAAAATTGTATTCTTTGGAGGCTGATTGTGCCGTTAACCCTACTCTGTCACATACTGGATTCCTCAAAATCTTTCACGTCTGTGTGGTTTTCTTCTCCACTCAAATCACAGTATCACTGGATGTGATGTAACGTCCTTCTGGAAAGCCCGTCTAACTCTCCAGCCTCACTGTGTCTCCGTGTCTCCGGCGACATCTCCCTTCACACGTCCCCTGTTTCAGCCCTTCTCACCCAGGACCGTGTCCCAGACAGAGTGCACCCTGGAACCGTTGCCTTCCAGAATCTACAAGTCCAACACCCCCCATCCATTCTGTTGCTGTGCACCCCCAGCTCCCCACCCACTCTTCTCCAGCACATCTGTCCTTCACCTTAAGCCAGGACCTCCGGGGCCTTGAACGCTTTGTTTGTTCCCATTCAGCCCCTCTCAGACCTAAGACAACTCTTTCTTATCTTTCTTTCCTGCCTGCTGTTTCAACTCATACGATCCATCCCTTGAACCAGTCTCCTGCCTATCCTCTTGGCTCTTTTTCCCCTTTGGACATTGTGCTGCACCAGCTCAGTAAAACCACAACCCAAATCTGTCCAGATGCTGACTTTCCTCATTCAAAACCTGGGCTGTTGAGCTGTGCCACAGGAAATCACCCATCCTGGAGACTGCACGTTCATGGTCTCCGACTTCTGCTGGGTCCCCAGCCCTGCCTGGCGAGACGTTGAGGTTCCAGCGAACATCTGTGTCATTCACTTCCTAGTTTTGGCTCAGTTCCATTCTGTACAGATTGTTCTAAGAAAATTGCCACCTCGGATGCTTAGAGCATGTTTTGATGTCTTTATCTTTCTCTCCATGTTTGCCATCTTGTCATGTTTGCCATGAGAAGGACAGTGAAAATAAACTGACTTGAAATATTTCTTGATTTTGGAAATTCTCACAAATAATTGAGATTGCCTCCAATAAGCACTCTGCACGACGTGAACAGAGAAGAAGGTGTTTCTACGAAGGCTTTTACAGGACGTGCTCAGCTAACTTCTCTTCACGTATCAGCTGATGATAATGTTTTTCTCACTATTCACATATCTTTAAATAATTTGGCACAATTCTATATTAATCCTTTCCACAAAGCTGTGATTTTGTGAGTGGGAAGTGTCACATTGTAGTGTAATTTGGAAACATGCGAATCAGAGCTTGGGACTGCGGAGGCAAAGATCTGCCACAATAGGATCAGAGTTGTGTTGACCTTACCTCCTGAAAATACACCTCGGCTGATATTAGCCTTTTATGATGGGTTTGGTCTCGTAACCTTTCAAAGTAGCGTCCACACAGTGCTACAATTGAAGAGGTGCATTGCGGGAGTGCCCATATAAGCTGCAAAAAGAAATCAGTAGCTGGGGCTGTGGGAGAAGGCTTCTGCTGATGTTTCTCTTCGTGTAATTTTTCTTCAAGGCCTCTTTTATAAATATATGTGGGCAATTAAGATCCAATTTCAGATGGGGCCTGTCTCCCGGAGGAGGAAGCCAGAGCTTGCAAACCAGGTCGCCTAGTGAAAGTGTGCAGATGCTGTGCACTCCTGAGTCCAGGCTGGGGCGTCATCCGAGGACCTGCCCTTGAGTCCTGGCAGGTGTGAGCGCACCCCCTGACTTGCTTGCTCTAGCCTTTTCTGGCCAACTGCTTGGTTGTTGCGTAGATCGAGCCGAAGCCCCAGTCCGATCTGAGCTTTGCTTTTAGCCACTTTCCAGATGTAGAGACGAACCCTCAAAAACTTCCTTTTCGTTTTATAATGTGTTTAGGAATTACCTTCCATGCTCTTATTTTTTTATTGAATGTCCTCGCGTGTTCAAACAAGACATTTCAAAATGGGAAAAAAAAAACTGTCATAGCAAACACAGCGTAAGATAATTTGGCTGCAATTAAACTCTGCCTGTGTCACTTCCGAAGGCTGCTCTCATTGCCTTGTCTCGTTTCTGCGTGCTTCCTTGGGGCCTGCACGGTGGGGTCATGGAGGTTCCTAAATTCAGTGTGCATTAGTACCGCTTGGAGAGCATGTTCAGGGCTCTCCACTGCTGGGCCCACTTCTAGTACCTGATGTTTGGAAGGCTGGGATGGGGCCCAGGTTTCCACAATTCACAGGGATTCCCCAGGTGGCTCTGCTGCAGGGAGGTCATGGTGGTCACAGTCCTACTCTGCGAGGTCCACTAGAATCCATCCCTGGAGCAGAAGTCCGGAGACCTGGCCCTGAAACTTTAGGTTCTCTGGGTTAGTGACTTAATTGCTTTGGAATTTATTTTTTAAAACTGAAGTGGTGGGTTGAATTAGATTATTTAGACTGAATTAGGTTGAATCAGATTATTTAATTAGACTATTCTAGATAGTCTCTGACAGCTTGTTCCAAAGAAATGCCTATATGACTTAGTAGTGAAAGAATATCATTTTATTACATAACACTTTGAATTTTATTTTAGGCTTTTGGCCATAGGCATAGAAGGTCTCAGTAGATAAATAAGTCCTGCATTTGGTCAATTTATCTAAATAATTAGAACAGACAATATCTCAGTATAGTTGGATTGGAATTCAACTCATACCGCATAGGAAGATACACATTTAAAATTAAAAAACTTTTTTTATTCTTTTAGAGAGATAGAGTGATTAGGGGAGAGGGGCAGAGGAAGAGAGAGAGAGAATCCTAACCAGGCTCCACGCTCAGCGCGGAGACTGACGCGGGGCTCCATCCCATGACTCTGGGATCGTGACCTGAGCCGGGATCAACAGCCAGATGCTCAACTGACTGACCCACCCAGATGCTCTGGAAGATACACATTTTTAAACCTCTCTTTGTGCCCTTCCACTCATGCAGGTATGGTTTGAAGAGTTGGACATCCAGGAAATGGTTTCCATATGGATACCCAGTTGTCCTGCACCATTTCTGAAAAGAGTATTTTTTTCTCCATTAAATTCCTTTGCCAGAAATCAGTTGACCATATGTATGTGTATATTTCTGGACTCTGTCCTGTTGGTCTACTTGCCTGTCTTTAGGCCAATACTATATTGCCTTGATTACTCTAGGTGATTTGTACGATCCTATAGTTTTGAAATCAGGTAGTATAAATCCTGTTCATTCTTTTTTGAAATCAGTTACTTCTTGTAGCCCTTTATATATGTCCATGTAAGTTTTAGAATCAGTTTTTTTTTTTTTTAGCTATAAAAAAAGCCTGCTAGGATTGTAACTAGGATTGCTTAGAATCTATAGATCAATTGGGAAAGAATTGACATATAAACCTCTGCACATTTTCCCCCTTTTCGTGTTAACTTCTGGTTTTAAAACGTTGCTCTTAATTTAAGGAAGAGGAATCCTCATTAGCAAATTATGTTCTGAATAGAAAATGGATAATGAGTTTAAATTTCAGGTAATATTCTCTATGTGGCATCTATCCTAGTTATTGCCTTGGTGATGAGAACGTTAGATAATTTTCTTACAGCCTGTTAGTAATTTTTGAAAGAAACTAAATTAAGTAAAATGTACAAATTAAAAATGATGGTATGTCCATTTAAGATGGTGTGTCTTAAAGACACCAAGGCTTTTCTTTCCAGGAAGCAACTTTATTTGTGCCGGCACGGCTCAGTTGGGTTCGTACCTGAAGAACTGAGCCCCGAAGGCCATGCAGGGTAGTTTTTGTTTTTGTTTTGTTTTTTTATGTTTTCTATTTCTTTGTCTCCCATATATGGTAACACACAAATATGCAGTCTGATTAAGTGGTCTCATGTTACAAGGTCCTGAGGGATGGCAGATAGCCAGGTTGACTTGAGGGTTTTTTTTCCCCCCATTCCTCAGGGAGGGGACCCTGCCACAAGTTGACAACTGATTCCCCAGGAAAAAAAAAAGGCCCTGATTTGTCAAGTGTGCCAGTTTCTGTGGTGTAAATACTCCCACTACATCTACTCTCGGGCTACCAACTTGATGCAAAGTTGGGGAGAGATTGTAATCGAGTCCCATTCTACAGAATTTCCATCAGACAAGACACAACAGATGTGAGTAGCTCCAGGGGCATAAATGATAATAAGATGTAGTAAAATAATCAGGAAGAGATGGGGCTTGAGCACTCATCAACTTTGCTTTTAATATAATTTACTCAATAGTAAGTCTGTCTAATTTAGTTTTTAGTGATCGCAGTGTTTAACAATTGGCTCACAAAATTTTTTAAGCTTATTTTCTTATTGAAAAGAATTTTTGAGGAGTAGTGCGTTTTTTTTTTTTTTTTTTTTAACATTTATTTATTTTTGAGACAGAGAGACAGAGCATGAACAGGGGAGGGGCAGAGAGAGAGGGAGACACAGAATCCGAAACAGGCTCCAGGCTCTGAGCCATCAGCACAGAGCCCGATGCGGGGGCTGGAACTCACAGACCGCCAGATCGTGACCTGAGCTGAAGTTGGCCGCTTAACCAACTGAGCCACCCGGGTGCCCCAGAGGAGTAATGCGTTTTTAATATTAAACTGAACTAGTGGTTAAGGAGTTAAGTGTCAAATAAAACAAAAGTAGTTATGTTTTGTAACTTTAAATCCTTGATTTAACAATTCCAAACTGACGGGAGTTGGGTCGGGTGGACATCATATTAGCATTTTGTGAATTAAATGTTTGGTGCAACTGTGCACGTGTGCGTGTGTGTGTGTGTGTGTGTGTGTGTGTGTGTGTGAGAGAGAGAGAGAGAGAAGAGAGAGAAGAGAGAGAGGGATGGGTCAGGGAGGATCAGCTGGAACTTTTCCTTAATTACGGCGGGACGAGTGAGGTAACACCCTGGCCCACATGTGTAGTGGCTCCTCACACAAGTTTATTTCTCATTACACAGCAGTGGAACCAGGCGGGTTCCAGGTGATGATGGTAGACGGTGTTTTCTTTTAGGGGACGGGGGAGGTGTCAGCTCGACTCAGTCATGCAGGGAGCAGGTTAAAGACAGCTCTGCTCTTCACCCACGACGTCACAGTACTCTCGCTCTAGTCAGCGGGGAGGAAGAGCCGAGAAGATTTGTAGGGTCCGCCTGGAAAATGGTGCCAGTGCCTTTCTCTTCCGTCCCATTGGTTGCACCCCGTCACATGACCACACCCAGCTGCAAGGGAGGCTGGGAAACAGTCTGCCCATGCGTGGGGGTTGGGGATGGGGGCAGAGGAACAAAACAGATCCGGGGGAACAGGAGTAGTTCCTGGCACCCTCTCCTTCATACTTTTTTTTTTAGCCGTCCTGATGCAGCATCGTTTGGGGGAGTGTTGACCCAGAGATCCGGAGGCTTGACTGTAGGTAAGTTTTATCATTAACTGTGCTCTTGGACAGGCCCAGGGCCCGCTCTGGGTCTCCCGTTTCCTCGGCTGTAAGATTCAGGGCTTGAGCCAGGTCCTTGCTAGTTCCGAGAGTCCCTCTGCTCATTCACTCCCATCTCCTCGACCCAGCTGTCGCTGCTCTTGCTTCTTTCCTTTCCGCCCTCCTTGGTGGGGGGGAGGCTTTTGTTCATCCTTGGTCGTGATAGGAACCCCAGTGGAGACTGGTCTCTCCTATGACTTGTCAGCTCTGTCCACCTGCCTGGCTTGGGGCCAGTGCCGAGGAGCACAGGGCCCTTCTGACTCGGGTTCTGAGGGACCGAGCGCAGCTGTTCTGTCTTGGGAGAACTGTGCGTCGTGCAGCGCAGGGCTTTGTCAGGAAGCTCTTCTCATTTCGCTCCACTCAGGAAAAGGCCAAGTTCAATATGCAGCTGCCAGCATTTTGCTCCAGCAAACTACATCTCTGAAGAATTACAGCGCGCCACAGAGGAACGTAACCTCTGCAATCAGCCAGCCTGGGGTGCAGACCCCGGCTCTGCCTTTCGGAGTTGTGTAACTGAGACCAAATTACGCCGGGCCTCAGTTTCCTGCTTTGCAAAGTGTTGTTTAACATTAAATAAACGTGGAATTTAAGAATATTTTTATATAAAATAAACTTCAGAGTGTTTTTTTGGAGGATTAAGTAAGCTAATACATGTAAAGGGCACAGAACAATGCCCGCTGTGTAGCAAATGCTATAAAAAGGATGGCTTTTTGTGTTGTTATAGTTAATCCTTTTTTTCAAACTTTATTTGTTTAGAGAGAGAGAGAGAGAGAGAGCACTTGCACACCCGCATGCAGGAGGGGCAGAGGGGTTGGGGAGAGAGAATCCCAAGCAGACTCTGCATTGTCAGTGTGGAGCCTGACACGGGGTTTGAGCTCACAACTGTGAGATTATGACCTGAGCTGAATTAAGAGGTGGCCACTTAACTGACTGAGCTACCCAGGCACCTCTAATTAATAGAATTCTGATTACACAGAGTATTTAAGGAAGTGATGCTTTTATGGGCATTGTGAATAGGAAATAAAAGGGCCTATATCTGGTTGTTTTAAAGGTTTTTTTTTTTTTAATGTTTATTAATTTTTGAGAGAGAGAGAGAGAGAGACAGAGCGTGAGCAGGGGAGGGGCAGAGAGAGGGAGATACAGGATCTGAAACAGTCTCCCTGCTCTGAGCCATCAGTACAGAGCTCGATGTAGGGCTCGAACGCATGAACTGTGAGATTATGACCTGAGCCAAAGTCTGTTGCTCGACCGACTGAGCCACCCCGGCGCCCCAAGATCTGGTTGTTTTAAAATTGGCAGTGGGTAAAATTGATTGTGCAGGCCAGCCTGTTCACCAAAAGTACAGAACTGTCCCACTGTGCAGTGGGCTGCCTTCCTCTTCTTTTCCTTACTGCTTTGACTCTCTTCCGCCCTCCTTCTTCCAACCCCTTTTCCTCTGTGAGAAATAGATGGTGATACTTACGGTGGTGCTCATGTGCAGACTTTAATGTGCAGAGGCCTTAATCATATTGGCATCTTTCAGAGGAACCCTTTTACATTGCTGGTGGGAATGCAAACTGGTGCAGCCACTCTGGAAAACAGTACAGAGGTTCCTCAAAAAATTAAAAATAGAACTACCCTGTGACCCATCAATTGCACTACAAGGTATTTATCCAAAGGATACAGGCGTGCTGATTCGAAGGGGCACATGCACCCCAGTGTTTATAGCCGTGCTATCGACAATAGCCAAAGTACGGAAAGAGCCCTCATGTCCATTGACTGATGGATGGATAAAGAAGATGTGGTATATATAGATACAATGGAGTATTACTCGGCAATTAAAAAGAATGAAATCTTGCCACTCGCAACAACATGGATGGAACCGGAGGGTATTATGCTAAGCGAAATTAGTCATTCAGAGAAAGACAAATATATGATTTCACTCATATATGGAATTTAAGATACAAAACAGATGAACATAAAGGAAGGGAAGCAAAAATAATACAAAAACAGAGAGGAGGCAAACCAGAAGAGACTCTGAAATACAGAGAACAAAGCCAGGGTTGCTGGTGGGGCGAAGGGCTAGATGGGTGAGGGGTATTAAGGGGGACACTTGTTGGGATGAGCCCTGGGTGTTATGTGTAAGTGATGAATCACTAAATTCTGTTCCTGACACTGTGTATTAACACTATATGTTAATTAATTTGGATTTAAATTTAAAAAAAATTAGCATCTTTCAGCTTGTCTTCTTCGATTGTCCTGGCAGCCATTGCTAATCAATATGGGAGTATTTTCCTGCTGAACCTCAGTGCCTCCAAGAAAGGGAAGATAGTCAAAACACTTAACACTTAACATCTTCTTTGACCAATCAGAGCCGACCCAGGCAGGAAGGGGGGAAGTGGGGCTGGAGGTCCCCTGCTGCTCCCAACATTAACCCCCTAGTTGCTAGGTTTGTGGGGAGATCAAGGGGCTCACAGGGGAACAGCCAGTACTTGTAGGGCAGTGGGGAGGTAGGGTGAGGGGAAGGGGTATTGGGGGTGAAGGGTGGGAGAGTGTTCGGAGAAGTATGGGAGAAAGGAAGTATGTCACTGTGTTAATAATTGGTGTAGCCGGCCTTGTATAATTGGACCAAGTATTGACCTTGCACATAATTGTTTTCAACCTCACCGCTGCACGGCCACATTGGAGCTTGAGATGAAACTCAGCTGACAATCAAGTGTTATAAGATGTGGTTGAAAGATACTACTGTTCTCGAAAGTTATGGAGAAGACCTTGCGGAAGAAGAAGGATTTGAGGTGGGCCCTGAAGGGTTTTCATTGGCAGAAGGGAAAGGGCATTTCAGGCGAGGGAACAGGGGGAACAGATGGGCCAGTGTGAGCCTGACAATGAGAGGCAGGCCCCTCCTCCCTGCCTCCTGGAGGATGCAGTGCCAGGTTGCCATGGTGATGACAGACTCCTTTGGGCAAGCAGTGTTGTGAAGCCATCAGAGCAGAAAAGACGGGCAATTCCCCGGTTCCCTTTTCTGCCCAGACTGTGAAATGGCAGTAGATGCCAGTCTGTTTTCTTCTAGAAAGAGTGGTTTCTCTTTGAGCTTTACATCATAACTTCTAAAAAGAAAATAATTTCCCCCAAACAAATGTATTATGTCATTATAAAACGTGTTGCTTTCCTGGGTACATGTTCTGGTATTCAAAAGTAAAATCGTTCTACTTCCAGAATTACCCTGAATACCACCTAACCTGCTTGAGAAAAATAATTTCTCCAAATTGATCAGGGAGGAAATCCTGGAGCCGTGTGGTGAGAGGCGCATAGAGCTTTTAGACCGAGAGTGAGCAGACTTGATTTCCATTCTTGGTTCTACCACTTTTCTAGTGCGTAACCAGGGACATTTTACCTCCTGTCTCTCAGTTTCCTCCTTGCAAAGTGAGATAACAGCACCATTTCAGTGAAAGCTTGGCGCGAAAGAAAAGGAGAAAGAAAAAAAAAACCCATAACCGAAACACAGCTATCATAATTTTTTGGCTTATTCTCTATCCATATTTGTTCAATTTTTAGAAAACAAAGTTGTAATCATGGTCTACATTTAATTTTTTCCATCTTGCTTCCACACTTAGCCTACCATCGTTTACATTTTCCACAGGCTATATGTGTGTGTGTCATTGTCCCTTGTGAGAGAGCAGGCAAGGTCACAGCCTGCTGAGTGTTGGCATTTATAGTTTACTCCTTAAACTCAGAGTGTTCATGGCATTTTTACTTGGACAGATAGTCTAACGTCCCATTAAAATTTTTTTAATGTTTATTTATTTTTGAGAGAGACACACACACACACAGCGTGTGAGCGGGGGAGGGGCAGAGAGAGAGGGAGACACAGAATTTGAAGCAGGCTCCAGGCTCCAAGCTGTCAGCACAGAGCCCAAAGTGGGGCTCGAACCCATGAACCTTGAGATCGTGACTTGAGCTGAAGTCAGATGCTTAACCGACTGAGCCACCCTAGAGCCCCCAGCCTCATGTCTCATTTTTAAAGGCAGCTGCTGATGCGCTTAGTGTCAGGCCTTTTTGCTTCAGGCACTCTGTTAGGTATGAGTAAGATATTGTCTTGGGCCTCCTGTGACCTGAGTTTAGTTCCCTGAGAGGAAGGGTCTAGGGGAGGACCAGCCTTGCCCAGAGCGGGCCATGTACCCTTGGATAGAGCACACTCTGTTGGATGTGGAGGCTTTCGCCCAGTAGGGCCGGAAAGTTGGGTGGCTCGGTGCCCGTCCTCTGCTCTGCCCCTAGCAGGGGAGGAAGCGTCAGATGGCAGGCTGCTGAGAAAGTGCGCTTACCCAGGCTTGGAAGCAGCCCTGCTGGTTTTGGGACCAGTGTGTACAACTTTAGACTTTACACTATGCCTTTGTTTCAACTTTGGTATTTGGGACTTATGTTTAAATTCTGAAGTCTTAAATTATCGTTTATATTGCTTTAGCTTCATATTAGCTTTTCTAAAGAAATTTTATTCCTTCAGTTCAGTCCTTAAAAACTCTTTCATTTACTCAGTTTTGCATTACAAATGGGGGATAACGCCATTGCAAGAAAAAGAGAAAATTATCTATAACCCAAATGCAACTCTTACAGTTTTTGTTTGTTCTCTGTTGATATTCAGTGTATTTAACAAAGTCATAAACATGGTGCATGAAGAATTTTATGTCCTGCTTCTTCACTTAACCTGTCATTATTCACATTTTTCCATGTTATTTTAGAGAATTTGACTTTTAATAGTTGCAGTGTTCTACGTAGTGATTGTACCATAATTGGCCTAACCATTTCTCCTATGTCACACTTTTAGTTTTCCCCAAATTTACTATGAAAATATATGTACTTTTGATGTTCAGTGTTGAATTTCTAGCTTTTCCTGTTTTAAACCGCTTGTTTACTTATTGCCTGATAGGTTTCCCGAAAGATTTCACCAATTCACAACGTCATAGATAGGCAATACTGAAAACAGCTGTTTCATTGAACTCTTGCTGACATTTGATATAATAATAGCTATCAATTTATTTATTTTTGCTAATTAAGTAGGAAAAGAGAATACCTTGTTTCATTTTGCATTTTTTTTTTTTTGGAGTTTATTTGTTTATTTTGAGAGTAAGAGATAGCACACAAGCAGGGGAGGGCAGAGAGAAAGGGAGACAGAGAATCGCAAGCAGGCCTACACTGTCAGCACAGAGCTCAGTGTGGGGTTTGAACCCATGAACCATGAGATCATGACCTGTGCTGAAGTCAAGAGTCAGATGCTTAACCAACTGAGCCACCCAGGGGGTCCCTCAATTTGCATTTTTAATTACTGGTAGGCTTGTACTTTTGCCCATTCTAGAACTTTTTGTCTATGATCTTTTTAGATCCCTTGTATAACTGGGCCTAATTTTTTTTTTTTTTTATTGTTTTTGAAAAGAAAAATGTAGCACGTTTGCTGCAAATGCTGGTTTGTTTCCTATTTAACATCCTTTTTGGACTGATATTTCTGTTTCAGTGATCTGACCTTCCTCTCTTGGTACCATAATGTCAGTGGTGTGGCTTTGTAATTCTCCCAGAACTTTCTTTATGTCCTTGTCCTCCCCACTTCTCCTACAAAGACTGTAATTGTTCAGTGAGTTGGCCCTCCCCCCACACCCAAAAAAGTCCTGCTTGAGTCTTGATTTGTATATGAGTGAAATATGCACATTATTTTGGAACTAAAGACATGGGTTAGTCCTTTATTAGGGAGGCTTTGTGGAAATGAGTTCTTCAGATGCTTCACTCATTCAGTCTCCGTTCCAGATTTGTTTTGTGAGCTGCTGGAGTTCTTAGTATATACGTGCTATCTTATTTATTTTTTTTTATCGTTCAAAAAGTTCTTTATTTTTTTTCAATATATGCAATTTATTGTCAAATTGGTTTCCATACAACACCCAGTGCTCATCCCAACAGGTGCCCTCCTCACTACCCATCCCCCACCCTCCCCTCCCTCCCACCCCCCATCAACCCTCAGTTTGTTCTCAGTTTTTAAGAGTCTCTCATGCTTTGGCTCTCTCCCACTCGGACCTCTTTTTTTTTTTCTTTCTTTCCTTCCCCTCCCCCACGGGTTTCTGTTAAGTTTCTCAGGATCCACATAAGAGTGAAAACGGATGGTGTCTGTCTTTCTCTGTATGGCTCATTTCACTTTATAAGTGCTATCTTACAGTCCGTGTTTATTTAGCTTTAGATGGTGTCTGTCAGAGTCTCCTATTCAATGTTTCGCAATATATTAATAGGAAACAGGAGTAGAGTAGCATCTGGGTGGCTCAGTCGGCTGAGCATCCGACTCCAGCTCAGGTCGTGATCTCATGGTTCGTGAGTTTCAGCCCTGCATTGGGCTCTCCGCTTTCAGTACGGAGCCTGCTTTGGATCCTCTGTGCCCCTCTCTCTGCACCTCCCTCACTCGAGCTCATGCTCTCTCTCCCTCAAAAACAAATAAACATTAAAAAAAAAACATGAGTACCTTTGAATTGCACAGCCTTCTTTAGGAGAGCTCTGTCTAGAACGTTGGGAAGCTTTCTTTCATATTACATCGGTATCAGAATGATACAGTGTTTAGCTTTTCATCCTCATCAACTGAAAATACTGTCTTGTGTTCAATGACATTGCCTTCAGTGCTAACATTTTAATCAAAGAGGTATGCTTAATCATAGCTATGTATTTGACAGAATAATTTATAGTAGCTCAGAATGTTCTACAGTGCTTATTTTAATAAGGTTTGGGAAAATCCTGGCAGAAGTATTTTATTGGTTGATACAGAATCAGTAATAATGACAATAATAAAAATAACCCTAGATAACTTCTGATGTCTTACAGGTGCCAGCTATTTGTGCTGGCTGATTCGAATCTTAAAACAACCCTATGAGGTAAATGCTGTCAGTATTCCCATTTTGCAGACGAGGAAGCTGAGTCGGTGAGAGATAAGGCGATTTACTTCTGTTTCTTCTCCTTTGCCCTTTCACTGAGATGTAGAAATGGAAGTGCCCGGGAGTAGCTGTGCAGGCAGCATTCCTGGTGTCCCAGAGTTTAAAAGCTGGAAGTGGTGTCTCTGTATCCTTTCGTTTACAGCCTGGTCTTGTCATTTTTTCGCGTGAGAAAATGGTACGAGTTTCAGTAATCCCTTGAATTTATTTTTAGTTATGAAAACAAGAATGTTCATATGCAGAAGGTGCATAAAAGAAGAATTCCATTTTCCTTTCTTCTATTTTACTGGCCAGGAAACACCCATTAGCGTTTTGCAGAGGCTTGCTCGCTCCAGGCATTCGTTTGCACGTTTAAGTAGCATTTCTAGATTTCAGAGGGAGTTGGAGGCAGAACACAAGAGTAGAAGGCAAAGCTTATGACTCGAGGTCAGTATTCTTCTAGGTTCCCACCTTGGCTCCCAAAGATGCTCCTGCTCCAAGGAAGCACGGGGCGGGGGGCGAGGGCAGGGGGAAGGCACAAGGAGGTGGTTGGGACGCTCCTGCGGCCACCACTACTGGCAGTGGGGGGAGCCTTGGTCATAAATTACCTGGTCTTTTCTAGGCAAGCCAGTGACTTTAAATGATTTTTCCCTGAAGATATAAAATAAGAAATAAGGTGCTATCAAGGAAAAGTCTTTGTCCAGTTATATATTAGCTTGCGATCTGTGTGCAACATGTACATGAGACTATTTTAAACATCTGGTCAGAAGATTTTATTTTCTGTGAGTCTCTAAGACTTCCAGGGTCCCCAGTCTAGTTGGCGTTTAATGAGTGACTAAGTCCTGTTTAAGTCCCATGGGGTTTTTGTGTGGTCATCTATTAAGATAGAAGATGGGTAAACCTTGCCCAAATAGACATTGGGAAGTGAAGAGGGGTAATGGATTGTGCTCATACACAGGAGGGCTAAAAGAGGCACCAACTCTGTACTCTCTTGAGACCTGTTTTCTCCGGCTGTAATAACCTTGTGATGTCATGTTTTATACTTTTTGGTCACCATTTCTAAAAACCCCCAAGGCTAGTACGCATGACCCAGAAACAACAACAATAAATGTTGCTTTACAGATTGGCCTATCAGAGATAAGGGCACCTATAGGTGTGGTCACAGAGAGGTAGGCATTCGATTGCCACTTGCTGTGCTGATGGGTGCTGTGCTGGAGAGACCCGCTCAGACTTGTCAGCTATGAACTTCTCAGCTTTGCTATGAAACCGCACAAATGAATCAACACCGTGTCATTCCGCGGGCATTTTTCTTTGTCATCTTCCAAGTCTTCTTATCTAAAAAAAGAAAAGTTTCACCTTGGGAGGACTGGGAGCCCCATGGCTCTCCGTCCTTCTGACACAATGAACTCCATGTATTGCTTGAAGACCCTTTAAGGGTTGACTCATTCTGGTAGGTGCCCTGGAGTTGCTAACTTGGCTGACCCCAATGGGGGTCACAGTTCACAAAGCTCTCCTTAGCATTTCTGCCCAGTGAGGCCTCAGAATAGTGACCACAGTGCTGTGGAACCACTCTATGAAGTCCTCCTTGGTAAAATATAAAGAGAGCCTTTAGAAGGCTAATAATATGTAAACAGGGCTGTACTTGAAATGAGCTTAAGTGTAATTATCTATGGTACATCTTAGGTACTGCCTCTAAATTCCTCCTTTCTAGAATATGGGAAAGCTGTAAGTTTTAGTTCGGGCACTAATCATGACCTAACATTTGTTGAGCCCTGACTATCACATGTGAATCAGGTAAGTATTACATCAGCTGTATGAACAGGGTTCTATTATTATTATACTCATTTCATAGCTTAGAAAAGAGAGGCACAGTTGCCCAGCTAGTGATTGAGAAAATTAGGGTAGAAATCTAGAGAGTTTGGATTCAGAGTCTATCCAACCACTGTGCAAAACCATGCAAAACAATTTCCTGTTTCTTCTCTTTCCTTCTTTCACTGGTAGCTAACCCCCACCCCACTCCCCCCAAAAAAAATGAAAGAAGAAGGGGAAGGAAGGGGAAGGGGGAAGGAGCAGGGTTTGGGATTGCTGGGTTCTTTTAGACACCTGTTAAGATTGTTTGAAAATATGTTGGGGGAGGGATGTAAAACGAGAGGTGAAAGTGTCAGTGGTCAGACGCTGTGACAGGGGAAGAAGCCGGTCTAAAGGCAATGCCTTTTTAAAAAATTTGTATTTATTGATTTTTATTTACTTATTTATTTTTTTAAATTTACATCCAACTTAGCATATAGTGCCAAAATGATTTCAGGAATAGATTTCGGTGATTCATCCCCTGTGTATAACATCCAGTGCTCATCCCAACAAGTGTCCTCCCTAATGCCCCTGACCCATTTAGCCCATCCGCCCCCCCCCCCCCCCGCGACCCTTCCAGCAACCTCGGTTTGTTCTCTACATTTAAGAGTCTCTTCTGTTTTGTCCCCCTCCCTGTTTTTATACTATTTTTGCTTCCCTTCCCTTATGTTCATCTGTTTTGTCTCTTAAGTCTCTCATATGAGTGAAGTCATGTGATATTCGTCTTTCTCTACTGGCTAATTTCGCTCAGCATAATACCCTCTCGTTCCATCCACGTAGTTGCAAATGGCAAGATTTCATTCTCTTTGATTAAAGGCAGTACCTTTTTTATGGCCAGAGTTCCAACTTCTCCCTAATGTTAGAAGCAGGTTACCTGTAGCTGTAGAGGCTAGGATCAGGAGCTTCCCACCTGCACCCAGATGCTGCCTTCACAAGTTGGGTCCCAGTCGGGACAGCCTGGGTGTGTCCTCTCTGCGGGGTTAACGTGTTCAGAACTCATTAGCTCTGGCATCACGCCGCATTACAGTACAGAGCTCCTGGGGGCTCCTGCCACCCTGTGCCGCTAAGTCAGAGCCGTTCTGGTTTCTTTCTGTTTCTTAGTTTTTGGTTCTGAATGAGATATCTTTTGGGCAAAAGATCCAGCAGTTCAAGGTCCGTTGAAAATTGCTTATGTATCTGACTTAACTTATTGCTATGGTGCTCTGTGGGTCTTGGGTATCAATTTCTGTGTAGCGAATTACTCTAACATTTAGTTGCTTGAAAGTGCCGTTTTATTTTGCTCAGGATTTCATGGGTTGGGAATTCGGGAAAGGCTCCGCTGAGGTATCAGCTACAGTGTCTGGGGCTGAGCATCCCCAGTTAAGACCGTTTTTCCCCCAAGGAGTCTGGTGCCCCCGTGTTCCTCGGCCTCTCTGTGTGGTTCCTCACAGTATGGTGGTTTCTGGATCGTCCCCTTCCCAACGCGGTGGTTGCCTTCCAAGATGCAGGAAGGCGTCTTGGTGCCGTTGGTTGAAGCAGCCACCAGTTCACAGGCATGGAGAAAAGTGTCCACCTCCTGACGGGAGAGAGGCGAGGTCACGTGGCAGAAGGGGTTGCGGGATGGGAGCTGTTGGAAAACCTTGGATCTTGGAAAATATTCTCTGCCTCATTTCACCGGTACTGAGGTGCGATTTGAGTTTCAACCTTACCCCTCCCTCACGCTGGTGGTCACTCCCTTCCACCCGCCTCTCTCCATTTGTCGATTCCTCTCCTGTCCCTGCTGGTGAGAGTCTCCTTCTCCTTCCCTAGTCACGCTGCTTCCAACTTGCTGCTGGCCTGAGCACATTCATGACTTCCAGGATGGTCCTCCTTCTTGCCTCCTTTACATCTCTGTCTTCTGTCTGGTTGCAGCTTGTTTTCACTTTTCAGTGAAGCATCAGCTGTTAATCAGACCTCTCTCTCTTCCACATGGCATTCTAATTGATCCCGGTTTTATTCCTGCAATCCTTGTGTCTTCATTTCCTCCTTTCATGTGGTTCATTGTTAATGGGTGGTAAGTACTGTTTATTTGCTTCAAATATTTAACAATTGGTCTCCTGCAGAGCTGGTATTATAACAGAAGTCTAGAAGGTTGGGTACCAAGTGGTCCAGCTTTCATTAAAATTAGGTAAGGTTTTATTATCTAAAACATGTTAACGTACGGTGATAGATATTAACTAGACTTACTGTGGTGACCATTTGACAATATGTGCAAATATCGAATGATGATATCAAAACTAATATATCGAAATGTCGAGACTAATATGTTACATGTTAATTATACCTCAGTTTAAAAAATTAAGAAAAGAGTATATTTAAGATTACTTCTAGGGGTGCCTCGGTGGCTCAGTCGGTTGAGTGATCCAACTTTTGATTTCAGCTCAGGTCATGATCCCAGAGTTTAGTGAGTTAGAGCCCCATGTCCAGCTCTAGGCCGACAGTGAGGAGCCTGCTTGGGATTCTCTTTCTCTGCCTCTCTTTCTGCGCCTCCCCCGCTTGCTGTCTCTGTCTCTTCAAAAGAAATAAATAACCTTTAGAAAAAAGATTACTTCTAGCTTATAGATTAGCATTGCTAACAGTTTTTAAAAAGTGAAAAAAATCTTTAAAAGATTAAATTAATTTACACATAGTATTTTAAATTTAAATTAAATTTAGATTTACTTCTATATATATCAATCTTCGATTTTCATCCCTGTTCCTACGAACCAAAATGATGAAAAGAATATGAAAATAGGAGACCCTTAATAGGCTCAGGGAACCAGGGAGAAACTTTGATCACATCCTGCAAGATAGAGTAGAGATGGGAACACATTAAAGAAAGTCTGAGGCTTCTCAAAACCCCTCTCTTTAAAAAAAAAAACATTTTTTTTTAATGTTTATTTATTTTTTGAGAGAGAGAGACTGAGACAGAGCACAAGCTGGGGAGGGACAGAGAGAGAGAGGAAGACACAGAATCCGAAGCAGGCTCCAGGCTCTGAGCTGTCAGCACAGAGCCCGACGCGGGGCTCGAACTCACGGACCATGAGATCATGACCTGAGCCAAAGTCAGACGCTTAACCGACTGAGCCACCCAGGTGCCCCTCAAAACCCCTTTCTAAGAAAAGCACGTTGGTGATTTGGTGAGGAAAATGCATACTGGCGAGTGGTATCACCGCTCTCAATTTGAAAAGTTCTCATCAATTCTCACCAGGTTTCTTTCCTATCAAATCATGACTGCATTGAGTGGGTTATTTCATTCAGATCACAGACTGGTGATTTCTCTCATCCTGTCATTGGTCCTATTATTATTAGCAGGGATTTATCTGTATAGAACTTTGCCCCATGGGGTGCCTGGGTGGTTCAGTCAGTTAAGTGTCCAACTCTTGGTTTCGGCTCAGGTCATGATCTCGTGGTTCATGGGTTCGAGCCCCATGTCGGGTTCTTTGGTGTCAGCGTGAAGTCTGCTTGGGATTCTCTCTCTCAAAATGAATAAACTTAAAAAAAAAAAAAAAGGAACTTTCCCTTGTTCACTAAAGCTATTGTTGACCCTGAATTATTTTTCATATAGTAGGTGCAGGATGAAGGATGTCCCTCTGATGGGGTTTGGGACACACTGCCCTTAAATATGGCACTTTGGCATATGGTATATTTTTAGCTGGAGGAGTTTTGAGAAAGTGGCAAAACAGGCTATAAAACGCTCATGTGAGGGGTTTCCTTCCTGCACCCAGAGGAAAGGAGCATCCTTATCTCCAAAGTCAAAGGGATGTCAAGGAGAATCCTGAGAAACAGGGCTTGCTGTCCCCCTCAGTTTGCTGTGCTCCCCTCACCTCCTTAACCCGTATTTCTACAGGGCTTCTCCCTCTTCGTCAAACCAAGCATAAAAATACTCAGGCAGAGCTGTTTCCCTGTGAAGCCTGCCATGTCACGTAAAACTACTATTAGACAAATTTGTACGCTGTTCTCCTTTGGAGAGAAAAAAAACTCTGTTGTGTCCAAAGTTGTGAAATAAATGGAACCATTCGACTTTAGGAAGCCTGTTGTGATGTTTTATTTTATTTTTTTAATTTCACTACTGGTCAGTCACATTTGTAAGATGCAGGGTAAAGTGTGTTTATTAAATCATAGATATTTGCAGTAAGCCCTCTCTAGATACATTTTGTGCAGAAAAGAATTGAAAGAGGGGAAGGGTTCATGTGGGTAATTACATGCCAGTTCCCTGTGTGAGGTTGGGACGAAGCCTCGTTTCTGGTAGTTACTTTGAAGGGGAAAATAAATCTGGGTTGAGGTTCCTCTGCATACAAAGAGACATTTTGATAAATTCAGCGGGACAGTGTGTGTGAGTGAGAAGAAACAGTGCCTTGCCTGCCATGGGATTTTGGGTGAGTCTTCAACCTCTTGTGACCTCATTTCCCAGCCTGACTGGTCATAGGGTTCATCCCAATGATCTTTGTGTTTCTCATCAGCTCTGAGATGCTCTCCTCTTTTCAAAAGGTGGCTTGAGCTGTGCAGGCTTTCTTCTCAAATGGACATTTCTACATGATCTCTTCTTTCCTAATGTGGAGAAAACATATGTACGATACTCAGAGACAGTTTTGGTACTTGAATTTCTCAATATTTATGTAAAGTGAAAAGGCAACTTGGAACAAGTTCAGACATCGTTATGATTAAGCAATTAAAACATCTAGCAGCAACACATGCCTTTTTGTTGAATGTATGGATTTTCTGATTTCCCTTTGCACATGGAAAGTTGGTATTGTTTGCCTTTTTTTTTTTTTTTTTGTAGTTTCAACATGATCCTTCTCTGTCGTTAGGCTTTTACAATAAAAGTGACATTGATTCTCTGTAATTGCTTGATTCTTTGTAACTGCTTCTGGTAATGTATTTGAATTTTTTAAAAGGTCTAAAGAAAAGGCCTTAAATAATTGGCTATGCAAGCAAATAGGAAAAACTATTAAGTTTGTGCTTCGTCTAGCTCTCCCGCCCGTGTGATTTTAAAAACCAGCCCACGCATATTTTGCTTAGCTCTCGAAGTATATATTAGCTTCTGATCAGTTTTATGGAGCTAAATGTAATGGTTTGGGTAGCCGATGAGTTCGTCTGCCACTCAGTATTCCCCGAAGCCCTTGGATTGAGCAGCGACTCCAACCAATCCGGTTGCTGTTGCCAGGGCGACTAGTAGGGGGCGCGTCCACCCTTCCAATGCTCGGGAGCTTTTACCTCCGGTAATGTTTCATTTTCCTCCTTCCCGTGGAACCAAACTGGAGCTCTCTGGATGGTCTCCTGTGCTACTCTATGCATCCCTGTTTCCAAACCTCACCTGTTTTACGTACTTGGGGCAACTCTTTACCTGCTGAGCTCTGTCCTCTTGATCCAAACTGAGATTCATTTCTTCAGTAAGTTGTGTTTCCTACTCATAACACAGTGGTTTACAGCCTGTAGGCTTTTCGAGGCTCTATGTTGGTTCTAGAGTTTGAGTCTTACATAGGCTGAAAAATGGACTTTTCCTCTGGCTCTTAAAACTTCTCTCTCTCCATTGTGTCCTTTGATGCAACCTCAGTGACCGTGGCCTTTGTACTCCATTCTGGCCATGACAGGAGAGGTCTGTTTTGTCTGTGCTGTGGGGGGGGGGGGGAGGGGGGGGGGCACCTGGCAGCAAGGAAGGAAGTGGGGTGGGGGGCAGGGTGCCAGGAGAGACAGTATAAGATTAGAAGGACAGAGGGACCCTTGGGAGGGTGAAGAGCTGATCTTAGCCCGCACTCA
Source organism: Panthera pardus (assembly GCF_024362965.1). Taxonomy (NCBI): domain Eukaryota; kingdom Metazoa; phylum Chordata; class Mammalia; order Carnivora; family Felidae; genus Panthera; species Panthera pardus. Next base: position 9,706,345 of record NW_026526655.1, read on the forward strand.
ATTATTCATAATCCGTCCGCCCTCACTTCACTCTCTCCCCCTTCCCAGCTCTCATTGATTTTCCATGAAAATAAAATAAAAGAGAACCACACTGGAGAAGCAGATTTTTCTGAATTTACTTTATATGATTTTTCTTTGGTGTGGTTGCAATTTCTATTTAGCCTTGGGCTTAGGGGTCTATTGTAAAGAAATGTTATCATCTAGTCAGTGTCTCCAATAGTCTTATTTATCCTCAATATAATAAAATAAAATAACAGTGGATTTCTCACCCTCACATAGAAGACCTTAAGAGATTTGATTACATATTGGAAGTCTGAGGCGATCGACAAAAAAGAAGTAATCGAAACTGGAGTCCCCGAGTATAGGGAGGGAAGCTCGGCAGGAATAAAATTACGGGGCATGATTTAAAATGCCGATTTTGTGAGGCCTCTGGAAATGAATACAAATACAAAGGTGCTCTGTCAACTCTGGCTCTATCAAGACTGCCTGGAAGGGAGGGCTGATTGTCACGGCCTAAAAAATGCAGAGAGAAAAATGATTTCGGCTATTTTAGTATGGTAGAAACTGCTGATCTCATGCAGGCAGACATACCTGATCTCGTTGAAATCAGGACACTTGGCTATATTTAAGATGGGGACTGTCTTGTGCTCTGTTACTTTGCTAGAGGTATGGGAAGACATGTTGCATTTTTTGTTCTCAGAAAAGTTTGGAGTCTCTTAAAGCCATTATTTAACTTTTTAATTTGTTTTAGTTTATTGTATTATTCCAGAGACTCTTGGCTTTTTATTTTTTAGAGCAAAGAAGAAAACGTTATCAAATACTGTCGAAAAGAGCAATGACTTCGACTGCTGTGATATTTTTCTAGGATGGGACATCCTAGACAGGAAGTCCCTTGCTGCAGAATTTCTGACTTCCATCAATGAAAGATCAGAGCCACTACCATATGATTTAGGAGCCTTTAAGTTCTCTCATTATTTAGCCATTTTTCTGCATTTTTTTCTTTTTTTTTTTTAAAGTTTACTTATTTGAGAGAGAGAGAGAGAGCGTGCGCGCAAGTGTGCAGGGGAGGGGCAGAGAGAGGGAGAGAGAGAATCCCAAGCGCCATGTACAGCTGGATCCCATGAACCGTGAGATCACGACCTGAGCCGAGATCAAGAGTCAGACGCTTAATGGACTGAGCCACCCCGGTGCCCCCATATATACTGGTTCTGCCTGTTCCTTTGGAGGACACAAAATTGCCAGTGTGCGTTGGAGAGTGGAGGGTTTACAAGCACTGCCACTGGGTTGTACTTTTGGAAGCATTCTTGGCTTTGGCAGTTTTAGCAACTGGAGTGTGAATGTCCTGGCTTTACTCTGAGGCCTGGCTGGTGAAAGTGGGTGGGCAGACAGCAGGTTCGATTTCATCTCCCCGATAATAAAATATTGCAATCATCGAAATGAACTTACGGTAGTAGAGTCTCCCTACAATCCAGGTTGGGCCGTTACCAAAAAAGTAGCCAAGATGAATTTCCCTGAGGTAAATGTACTAGAACCCAAGTCCAATGGAGAGAGAGCTTGGGAGTTCCATCGCTGTCCTGGTGTGTGTGTGTGTGTGTGTGTGTGTGTGTGTGTGTGTGAGATGTCATGCTGGATTCCTTCAGCCTGCCTCGCCCAGGCCTCCTTTCTGCCTCCACCTCCCACCTGGTGTTGTGAGGGTCCCTCCTTCCATCCCTGGGATTGAGGGTGGGCGTTAGGAGGGGTCTGGGGCACTGAAAGTGGGGGGTGACTCCATGGGGCAAGCGAGATGGGGACCGTCATTTCCACCGGACAAAGGAGCTGGCTGCTGCCTGTGGGAGGTCCTGGGCTCAGGGGAGGTGAAGGGGCAGCACACGAAGGCGGCACTTGCAGGAATGAACGAACATGCCTGCGTCCTGAGTGGACCTCTGACACTGGGGACGGATGGGATGGTGCTCATTCAGGTGACTGCAGCTCTGCCCATGGCATCTTTCTGTGGCAGAGACAGTGTTGAGGACTTGCTCAGTGTTCCCTGCCTTCTTGAGTGTCAGGCTTCCTGATTCGGTGCCTCTCCGGCTCCCAGCAGTGTGCCACCCTCCCTGGGGCAGGGATCTTGGAAGTTAAGGAGGTGTGGGGGAGGAGCACCCACTGGCTAATACTTTAACGTTATTTCACTGTCAGGGTCAATTTGGAAGACCTGCCTTCCTGTGATGGGGAGAGGAGGCAGCAGGTGAGGGTCGGTTCGTGGGGAATGACCTTCGGGATGGCCGGAGCTGAGGCGAGTTGCAGGGAGAAGGGATAGAGATTGGTCCAGAAGGAGCCCTGGTTCTTTACCATTTACAGCTGCCTGTGGAGCTTGTCAAGTGAGAACCAGACCCAGAGAAGCTTGACTGCACTGGGGGAGGGAGCCCTTGCCTTCCCAGGAGGGGCTGCTGCGTTAGGCAGAAAGCCCCCCAGGCCTCTCAGAGGTCAGGCAGAAAGCCGGGTAAGTTAAAACTAGGAAGACTGTGTGAGCAGGAAGGACAAGCAGTTGAGCAGAACCTTCCTTGCTGCGTTAGGCTGCTGGGGCTGCCGTGACAAAGTGCCACCGACTAGGGCCGTGAAACAACAGAAATGCCAAGTAGTGTTCAATTGTATATATAAACCACATGTTCTTTAAATACAGAGAATAGACTGAAGGTCGATGGGGAGGGGGCTGGAGAGAGGGGAAAATAGGAGGAGGGCACTTGCTGGGATGAGCACTGGGTGTTGTATGTAAACGATCAACCATGGGAATCTACCCCCGAAACCAAGAGCACACTATATACGCTGTACGTTAGCCAACTTGACAATAAATTATGTTAAAAAAAAAAAAAGACAACAGAAATGTATTTGCTCATCGTTTAGGAGGCTAGGAGCCCCAAATCAAGGTGACGTCAGGGTTGGATCCTTCTGGAGGCTCTGAGGGAGAATCTGTTCCAGGCCCCTCTCCTACTTTCGATGATGATCCTAGGTGTTCCCCAGCATGTAGGCGCATCCCCCCATCTTGGCCTCTGTCTTCCCATGGTGTCCCCCCTGTGTGTCGTTGTCTCCTCTCTTCTGCTTGCAAGGATGCCAGTCATACTGGATCAGGGCCCACACCAATTAGTGTGACCTCATTTTATCTAATTACATCCACAAACACCCTATTTCCAATTAAGATCACATTCTGAGGTACTGGGGATTTGAAGGTCACCATTATCTTTTTAAGGGAACACAGTTCAACCCATAACCTTTGCAGTCAGGGGCCCTTAAGGAGGCTGTTCTGTATCCCGATGCCAGCTCAGCCGTGGGTTGGAACAAGTTCAAAGGCCTGCAGGGGAGAAAAGCCTGACTAAAGTTTGGTCAAGTCGAGTTAAGCAGATTGGTCACCAGAGACCATTCAGTTCCTCGAATCCCTTATGAGACACACAGTTGGGGTTTGGAGGGTCCGTGTCTGGTCTTGCTGGAGGTAAATAAGGGTGTCATTAATGAGTGTTAGATTTAAGTCTTCTGCAGAAGGTGGTTGGTTCTCTGTGGGAAGCCATTTCCCAGAACAGGAAAGGGTGGGGCATTTTCTCAGCCCTCACTATTTTCCAAGACCATACATAGGGCTTGGGTAGAATTCAACATTGTCAAGCTGTTTGAAAGTCTGATGGGAATTACAAGCGCTCTTTCTGGAAAAAACTCATGCGTAGAGAGAGAGAAGTATTTGCCTCCTATTTCAGTGGATTCTTAGACCCTTTGGAAGCTTTTTGAGCTCTAGAGGCCCATGGGTTCCGGGTTAAGGATAAAAACAAAAATAAAAATGAAGAAAGGGAAGGAGTGAGGGAAAGTCCAGGGCAGGCAGTCCTGGTGAACTCTACGGGAAGGACAGGGGTATTGCAGTCATTGTGGCTGGAAACGTGGTGTTGGAGGCCAAATCCCCAGGGCCTGCACCATTTTCAGTACATCAGCAATGAGGAGCCTACAGAAGTTGCTGGGTCTGGGAGTACAATGTCCAGGATTTTATTTTGACAGTGGTATGTGGGATTTATTGAAACAGGGGAAAGATCAACTGTGGGCAGACAGAAAGTTATTACGACAGATTCTGATGTCACGTAGTTATGTTATTTATCACTTCTGTTTAATATCTGTAATATTGAAACAGTAAAAACGGTTATGTGGTCATTAAAGGACTTGGTTTGTCTTTGGAAACTTTATTTTTATTGATTGGTTGATCGCTTTATAAAGTTTATTTATCTGGAGAGAGAGAGTGGGACAGGGGCAGAGCATGAGGGAGAGAGAATCCTAAGCAGGATCCACACTGTGGAGCTCGAAGTCATGAAGCACGAGATCATGACCTGAGCCAAAGTCGGATGCTCAACAGACTGAGCCACCCAGGTGCCCCTATCATTAGAAACTTTAGAAACTTACCATATTAGTCAGCTAGGACTGCCATAACAGAACACTACAGACTGGATAGCTTACGAGTCAGAAACTTATTTCTTGTTTCTGGAGGTCAGAGGTCCAGGATTAAGGTGTTGGGAGGTCTGTTTTCTGTGGACACCTCTTTTCCTGCAGACAGCCACCTTCTGGCTGTGTCCTCACAGGACCTTTCCTCTGTGTGCACACCTCCCTGGTGTCTCTTCCTGTTCTTGTAAGCACCCTGATCCTACTGAATTAAGGTCCATCCTACTGATCTCATTGAAACTTCATCCCCTTCCTAAAGACCGTATCTTTAAATATGGTTACATTCTGAGGTATTGTGGGTTGGGACTTCAACATCCAAGTGTTGGGGGAGCACAGTTCAACCCATCATGCTTCTCAAGAAACTGATGCCCCATTATAGCACGAGGCTAGTGTTTTTCCCATGATTATGCAGAGATCTCTGCCAGGAGAGCTGAAGAGAACTGTATATGTCTACAGATGACACGAAGCCCCTAGCTGGATTCTGCTTGGATTCTGTGTCTCATTTCATCGCGCACAGTAAGGTGACTGACTTCTAACAGGGATGCCGACGGTTCAAGCTGAACGGATGACATTTAATTAATCGTGGTAGGAAGAGTGGCACCTGTGAGGTCAATGTGTGCATTGTAGTGATACCCGTAGTTACTATTCTGGTATGAAAGTACTCTGAGCCAAAAGATACACGAAAAAGAATTAAATGATAATGTGAGTCTCTGGTTTTGTTCAACCCTTCCTATTGATAGCCCCTTCATCGCTTTCTGGATTTATTCCTTTTCCATTATATTTCCATTCGTTACATCTCTTGGAAGCAATGCCCTTGTTACCCCTCCATTCATGCCCAGGATGTGCTGGTGAGCCTGTTCTTCAGCAACAAGCACAGGCTGGCATGTGCCTGCCCGAGTCACCTCAGTTCAGAAAAAAGTTCCCATGAATTCCATGCTGGCTCCATCTATGTGCTTCTTCGAGTGTGAAGAAACTTCCCCCTGGTGAATGTTCTCTTCTTCTCAGTTTCATACTAATAAAAGAACCCTTAATTACTGGATCTCACAAGGCGTTTCCTTATTCAAAAACAGTGGTGATGATGGAGTAGGAGTCCAGGTTGGGAATGACCCACGGGACGAAAGAATAGGAAAGAAAGTTAATTTACTTATCCATAACCTCATTGCCATTGAACCAGGGATTCTTAGTATTCAGAATAATGTCAGTGCCGGCTAGCACACTTGAGCGTTTACTCTCTTCCTGGCACTCTGCTAAGTGCCCTGTATGCATTCTCTTACACAATTCCAAACCACCTTATAAATTAAGTTCTGGAATTAGCTACATTTTAAAAACAATGTTTATTTTTGAGAGAGAGAGCGTGAGCGGGGAGGGGCAGAAAGAGAGGGAGACCCAGAATCCGAAGCAGGCTCCGGGCTCTGAGCGGTCAGCACAGAGCCCGATGGGGGACTCAAACCCACGAACTGTGAGATCGTGACCTGAGCCGAAGTCAGATGCTTAACCTACTGAGCCACCCAGCTGCCCCCAAGACTAGCAGGTTTTAAAACCAGGGCGACTTTTCCTGTTTAAAACCTGGTTCTGCTCTTTTGGACCAGATTATCCTATCAGGTGCAGACCGAGCAAACACGGTGTGCCCATCAGTGCTGCTGCCATTTTGAAGAAGCCTGCGAGGAAGGCCGCCTAGTGATCAGCCTGCTGAGAAGGAACTTTGCTAATTGCTAATAACTAATGTAAAATTGTCAATGATTCCGAGTTTGCAGGGCCCCTGGCTGGCTCAGGACGCAACTCTTGATCTTGGGGTCCTGAGTTTGAGCCCCACACTGGGCGGGTAGATTACTTTAAAAAAAAAAAAAAGAAAAAAAATAATTTCCATTTTTTGTTACACTTCCCTGAAAGATGCGGAACGAGAGGGGGAGGTTCACAGCACACCATGTTGGAAACCATGGAAACCACAAGCACCGTAGAGTCTCCATCTTCCCATTCATTTGGTAAAATGAACGCACATGTTCTGTCACCTGTCACTGTTTCAGTCCCAGCTCTTAGCAGCGTCCACTACCACGGCTCCCACCAGTTGTGACCTTCGTGCCTTCGGAGAGCTGCATGGTATTGCTTTTGCCAGCCACCATTGAGGCTTTGATGGTGTCCAGTGGGGCTGCCCTTTGAGTGAGCACGAACCAGGCTTGTCCCTCGTGAGTGACTTCGTGCTGAAAGCCAACTCGTTAAAAACCCTACGAGCCTCCAAAGGCTGCACAGACAGATCCAGAAATGATCAACTGGGTGATTTCTGTGTAACGTTATGGCAAATCAAGGTATAGGAAGCTTGGTTATCTTTTTTTACCTAATTAAAATTTTAGCCAATCTCAGAGTCACTCTGGTATTTATTTTGATGAAAACTTTTGGGGAAAGGATTTAAATATATTTGGGTATTTATGTGAAATACCAATTAGGTAGAAATCCCCTGAGTTTGATTCAGTTTTAATATTAGAGTATTGCGCCTATGGATTATGTCATTATCACTAATGCTTTAATTGGAAAACTCACAGTTGTGCGAGATATTATGAAACCAATTAAAAGTGCACTTCTTTCCCTCATGACAATTAGAAACATCCTGTCTTAGGCCAGTCATTTCAGGGTGTAGAGACATTCCTTAAATGGTTAATGGACGTTTCAAGGTTTTTTCCCTATTTTTTCCCCCCAAGGTATTTTTAAAAAGTGTTGAGTTTATTTAGTTTTCTTAAAAAGTGCGTTTTGTATCTTCCAAAAGATGAAAACATTTGGGATTTCCAGGACAGTGGGGTAAAAAGGAGTTTGGGACTCAAACTCTAAAAAAGTGACCTAACAGTTCTGACAAAGGAGTATTTCTACGAAAGTGAAATTTCCAGATAAGTGAAGCTTGCCTCCTTAACAGTCATTACATACTTTGTCAGTATCTATTTATAAATTGTGTTCCACGCTTTTGTTGCCGTTGCATAACTAGTAATGACCATGTCAGCGTTGTACTTACAAACTCAAGCTCTGGACCAAGACTTCTTGGGTTGAAATTTTGTTTCACGCTCGTAGCCGTGTTCCACTTGGCCTCAGTTTCCTCATCTGTAAAATGGGGACAGTAATGATATCTCCTGTGTAGTTTGGGAGGATTACATGAGTTAATATATGTCAGTGCCTGGTCACACTAAGCACATAATAAATGTTAGCATAAAGTTAGTATTTACGTTACACACACACACACACACACACACACATATATATGTATATGTATATATAAAATATGTATAATATTTCCAAGCTGAGGCAACCAGAGGTTTTACTAACAGACAATCCACTCATGCATGTCATGTATTCCATAAGATAGTATAATGACATAATAGATGTAGAAATAATCAGACTAGAAGTCACTGTAGCAATTTTGTATCTACTATTATTAGTTAAACACACAGTATCAGCCTATTTACCTAGTTTGCAGTAAGTTACTTTAAATGAGTTTCCAGATACCTGAGTTTTTACTCTTAAATCTGTTATCTTTCTTTACAGTCATTTTTAAGAAACAGTCCCCAGTGTACTATAGATGTCAGTGGAGCATACAGACACAATGTAGCCGTTTTGTTGACTCAAGGGCATTGTTTTGAGCATTAATTATGGATTGTCCAGTAACTACAACAATCTCCAAGAGATCAGAAGGGATAGGACGTTGCCCCTCCATCTGGTGACCTCAGATGGTCAACTTGTGGATTCCCTGTTTCTTCCTTTTATATCCTTTCCTGCTTCTTCCCATTCTGTGGATCACTCCATGCCCATGTCACTGACCCAGGCTGTAGTAGGAACTTCTCTTTCCAATATGTTCCTTCTAATTTATTTTGGGTTGTGTAACCAGATAACTAATTTTGTTAGGTTTGTTTTCAAAACGAGAGTGAAAGAGCCTCATCAAAAGCCTTTTTTGTGAGTACAATGCATGATTGTTCACATGAATTTTAAATTATTTTAGGATTTTCAGCTCTGTTCATGGCCTAGGCTGGGTAAGTGAATTATTCTATAAAATTTTGATTGGACCATGAGACCATTAAGAGGTGTTAAAACAAAAACACAAGAGAATTTAAAGAGAGGAATATCATTTTATTTAGCTTATAGGACGTTTACTGACTTGGCATACCCCCGAATTACTAAAGTAAACAAATTTGCTAATTTTGTTTATCTTAGTCTCACAAAGAGACTATAGAGTATGCAACATAAAATTTGATGGGGCGCCTGGGTGGCTTAGTCGGTTGGGCATCTGCCTCTTGATTTTGGCTCAGGTCATGATCTCATGGTTCTCGAGTTGGAGCCCAGCATGAATCTCTGTGCTAATACACCTTAGAATTCTCTCTCGCCCTCTCCCTTCCCCTACCCCACTCAGGTGTGCATGTGCTCTCTCTCTCTCTTTTTCAAAGTAAACAAATAAACTTAAAAAAAATTTGAAAGGCAAATGGAGCATGGTGCCGGGGTGGAAGAAACTAAACCTTGTCAAGTCAGAATTCAATGAGGTGGGCTGCATGTCCTGTTCTGTGCTGCTTTGTGATACCCATAGGTGGTGAGCTACGTTTTTGTGCCATGTGTGTCTTTGGAAATGGGTCTTCGTGAAAAGACAACAGAGGTTGTGTTGAGAATTACAGAGCTGATAGTCTGGGAGCGCATATAAAATACACACAAAAACAATTTAGTGTGTTTCCGTTTTTCATTACTGTGTTTTTTTTTGTTTTGTTTTTTTCAGGGAGGATTTGGTAAGAATTCTTGCCCAAGTTTATTGTTTCGGCCTCATGGTTTTTCCTTTCTAGACTGAACATTTTTTTCCCTTGGGTCTTTCCCACCATGAAACTTCTTATATAACAACCACCTGCAGAGGGTTTGGAGAATTTTGGGTCCACTGTTTTCGGGTCCATAGTTTGTGTGGTAAAAAATAAAGAAGACTTGTCATGACTTTTTTGCCTATTTGTGTGTAGGGCCGGTGAGCTCTGATGGCCATTGGGTACAGCCCTGCTTCCCACAGGAAAAGCAGCGTTTTCTCCGTTCAATGGAGGGCAGAAACCCAGCCTAGGAGTCAGCAACTGGTCTAAAGTCAGGGGATTGCCTGGATTTGTGATACGGGATCCCTTTTTTGGCTTAAAACATACTCTTTTTCTCTGGCATCTTTATGAAGTCTATAAATAAATTACTTAAAATACGAGAGAAAATTCAGGTGATTTTTGTAATTACAAAATTGGAGTGTCAAGGGATACAACCAGTATGTTTGATGGATTTGGCTTTAATAGCCCTTTTGAGAGGGCTGTGAGCTGTCGAGAGCAGCATATCTACGTCCATCTAATTTTAAAAATCATAATTAATTTTTCATTGTCTAAATTATGGGGAACTTACTTGGCATAATAGCCACTAGTGACAATTTTCATTCAAATGGGAGAGAAGTCAGTGTCTTAAATAGGTCAGTGTAATTAGGTTGTAGCATTTGAATCAACTGGATCTAAATTTTGGAAACTGTAGATGTGTCATACTCTGTATCCTAGAACGTAGACGTATTGTCACAGAATCAAGAAAGGAAGCTGTTTCTTTCTTTTCTTGTTAACCATTCTCCCTGTCCTGATTTTTATTTGTCATAAAGCTACTGCTGGGCATTGATAAATACGATCCAGTTGGTAAAGGATTTGCTATTTATTGAATTTGATTTGCATATTTTGAAATTAGCGTGAGGTTAAATGCCTGCGTTTCACGTTTTGACATCTCTATGGTGGATGTGCTCTGGGGCTGCAAGCATCAGTCGTGTTTGGACCTTTCTGTGGCAGGTTATCACACCATGGCTACAGCAACCTGAACCCTGTCTTTCCGTCCACATAACCATACCAAAGTCCTCTGCCCAAAGACCAGGATGGGCCATGTGTCCAGGTAAACACCATGATTTAAGGAACATTAGGAGTGCTCACTTGGTCCTGGTATCACCCAGGGTATCAGAGATTAATAGCATCATAGGTGGCAGATTTTCCGAGGGCCCTAGACGTTCTCTAGATTCTAGGCAGCTTTCTCAGTTTTATCCATGACACCCACAGAGGAGGATGACTCCCACACGTGGATGGAGAGCACCGTGGTTATTTTGATTCCCTGGTTAGCGTTCTCTCTTTTACAACAGTGTTTCTGGGCACAGGGAAGGGCAAGAGGGACACACACACTGTCTGTGAATGTATTTTCAGGAAGATCTGTGCATTGACTGAAACGACATGTATGAGTGTTTGTGTTCTTCCATACCAGCACCCTAGATCATATAATTGAGTATCACTGTAAGAATCAGGGTTTGTTTGTGTTCACCATAGAGTTGGCTAATTAGAAAAAAAATCAGTAAAAAAATGGATGATGTGTTTGCTTCAAGTGAGGTCAAAAGTCACTATGGCTCCATATGACAAAGGTTTTAAGATGGGTTGCACACGAAGATGTGGGAAGAGTTTGTCATGAATGTTACTGCTGGTCCTGATCGTAGTAGATAAAGTCTTAAGCACCTGTATATTCAGAATGTTTGACTTCAAGTGACTGTGTTTGGGTATTTTAAGTACAGCTTCATTATAACCGCTTAAAAATCACATTGTACTACACATTGCATTTCCCCGACCAGCCATGAAGAAAGTAGGGAATGTTCTTTCCATTTTGTATAAGAGGAGACTGTAATTGGGAGTCTCTGTCCAGTTAAGCAGAGGAGGTTAAGCGGGGGCGGAATCCAGGCCCCCGAGACCAGGCTCTAAGCTCTGAGTTTTGCCTCATTCTGTAGCTTAGAGATAACCTTGGTCTGGCCCCAGAGCAATCTCAAGAAAATCTTTTGTGCCTACAGAGCTACCTCTCTGGCCCAGGAAGTTGTGACTCTGCCAATGAAATACCATGTGAGAGAGCCTAGAAAAAGGTGGGGAAGGAAGACTGAGTTAAGGCCCAGAGTCGACAGCAGCGAGGTGCCCTCGCAGCTTTGGGGAGACCGGGTAGGTTGGGAAACCACGAACGTTCTGTCTAGTCGTGTTTCATGTTGTTTGCAGCTCTATCCTGAATTGCAAGATACTCACCTTCACTTACAAATTTCAAACTCCTTTTAGTGCCAAACATCATAGTATTTTAGCTTGACTCCTAGCTTGCTTGGTCTGTGCCATAAAGTCCTTCAATTAGCATGAATAATTAGGAATTAAGGCTCAGAAGTGGTGAAGAGTGGCTCAAACCAAGACTCGTGATTTTCGGACTTAATAGTGTATGTAGCCGCTTATTTCTGGGTGTGTGCTCAGATTCACCTGGGTCAAACTGTCCTTCCTTAGAGGTGAAAGTTGTAAAAGAACAAGACAGGGGTGCCTGGGTGGCTCAGTGGGTTGAGCGTCCGACTTCAGCTCAGGTCATGATCTCACAGTTTGGGAGTTTGAGCCCCACAGCAGGCTTGTAATTGTCAGCACAGAGCCCGCTTTGGATCCTCTGTCCCCTTTTCTCTCTGTCCCTCCCTTGCTCACGCTCACTCTTTCTCTCTCTCTTTCAAAAATAAACATTAAAAGAAAAAGAACAAGACATCCAGAAAATGAGGTAGCTCTTTATTTCTTTTGGAAAGGCAAAATACAGTAAAAACGACCTGAGTTTGATCCTTCACTGCACGTATATTATGTTTGTGATACGGGTTAACTTCTCCAAGTCTCAGATTCCTCACCTAGAAAATGGAATTGCTAATACTGGCCTCACAGGATTATTTTTAGGTTTAGAAATAATGGTTTGTAACGCTTATAGCACTGCGACAGAGCACAGATGTAGACGAGAACTTACATCATCAATTTGATTTTCTACACAACACACCAAATGTGTCGTGGCTCATAAGGTGCATGTGTTGTGACTATGATTCGGGTTATCTTCCTCTTTTGCAGTCAGATGCTTGAATACTTGATTTTGCTTTTTGCCAGGAGCATGCACTGACTGCCAAACTCCTAAAAATGCTACTGTAGTCATTGGTAGTGCTGTTTGGATTTTATTTCTTCCTAATACCGGCGAAACTTCTGTTTTTGGAGGTGATGTTTATGGAATAAACTGGCCATTAATCTATATTGTACTCAGCAAAATTAGATTTTCTAAAGGCTTTGTTTGCCAAAAATCTTCCCTGCAGATTTGGATACAATAGAGATACTGATAACTAGATCTCTCGTCAGACATTTTGCAATGCAAATGCTGTAATGAGGACGGACATAAATGTGATTGAATTTTAAACAGAGCTAAGGCATTGTTTTATTTTAGCAAGTCATTTATACTTTTGCCTTAAATATGCAAACATATTTTGGTATACAATAATTTTATATATTGAACTAGATTCTTGCTTTATCACACGTAGTAATACAGCTTTCTCATTCATTCACTCAGTTTTCCCTCCTTATGTGCATAGGCGTGATGACGAGAATAAATTACCAGAGTCCTCCCTAGAATTACTCACGGGATCTAGAGATGCGCACAGAAGAACAAAGATAACTCGTTTAGAGCTCATTGTGCCTAATATCGATCAAAACAGAATCTGGGCTGAGCACAGAGGTGCTGGCAACCCCCATTTCCAGGCCATGCTTGCAAAGTGCAGAGGAGAGCTAGCAAGCCCAGAATCTTCCAGTCAGTTCTGGATTCCCAGGGAAGTCGCTGGAGCTGTGGTGTTGCAGCCCTCAGGGACCCACTCTCTCAGTGGACCTCCCTCATAGACAGCTGGCTCGCCCTTTGTCCAGGATCTGCTGAAGCTTTGTGCTTGGAACCCCGATGTCCTTGACCTGAGGTGCTTTCACTGGCGGTGGCAGCAAGGCCCGGCCAGACACCTTCTCCTCTAGGATAAATCTCCAGGACGTTTTTTTTTCCTTTTCGCAATCAGGCCTCCATGAGGGTCCCCTGGTACGTCTAAAATGCCAGTAAGGTCTAAATCCGACTGTGGGAACAGTTCATAACTTCCTAACCTGCCAGATAGCTTTGTCTATATCATCTGTATCTATATCTGTGTCTACATCTGTACCTATATTTATAGGCAACCAGGGCTCCCAGCTGCTCTGACCAGAGTTCTGTATCCAAGACTCTGATTCTCCTTGAGAATCCTCAGCAGTCAGTCCCTCAAAGAAATTTCTATCGCCATTTCAAATATGGAAAAAGTGAGGCGTTGTGAAGTTACTTTAACCCCCCAGGGACTAAGTAAGGGGCGTCACGTGGCTGTGCTGGAATCTGAATCTGGTTGTGCAGTGGACTTCATTTTGCAACTGACGTGTGACCGATCCACACTGTTGCTCAGCTGCCAAACTGAGGACGGTAGGATAACAAAACCACGGCAGGCTAATAGGGCAGGTGTCCCACGTCTTTCCCTGCATCTTGAAGAAAAGAGCTTCCAAGAGACCGGTCAGTCTGGGGACTTTGTGACATGCTACCCACGTTATGAACCGTTTCTGTCAACACGTCTTGGAGAAGGGTGGGTGGAGACAGGTTCAGGGGACTGGGTTCGAGTTGACTTCGGGACCCTGCACACTCGTGTAACCACATAGGACCTTGGTTTCCTTCTGCATGAAGTGGGCGTGGAGATTTCTAGCCTGCCTGCTTCTCGAGGTGCTTGTGGGGTCTCGCAGGGCTGTGTTAATTGCTTGCATTATTGACCTCCTTGATTTCAGTCACTGATCAATAAGCAGGTCCTGTCTGTGGTCAGTATACTATTCCCTTGACATTTCAGCTGTTTGGCCTTAGAGGAAGACCGAGAGGGCAGCCGAACTTCCAGACTGTTGAGCTTTCTACAACTTGAAGTGGCAGAACTTTAGAAATTTGCTTTTTATGGAAGCCATTTATAAAGTGACATGTGTGATGAGGAACATTTTATTACCCCCATGACAACCCTTTTGATATAAGCCAGAGGTCCCCAGAGTTTCTTGGTTCGTGGTGGGCTCAGCATCACAGCAAATTTTTTTTACAGCACCCGAGGCCAAAAGAAATAGCTAACGTTCCAGTTATGAAGTGCTATTAAAGAAACATCAGAGCCAGGCAGCAGTGAAAGTGGTAAAAACAGATTTTATTCGGGACAAGTGCAGTGGCGAAAGGAAGCCTCAGTGTAGCACCGGGTACGACAGGAACAGATGGGGATTTGTAGCCCAGGGGCAGGTGGGAGTCTGTGGAAGGAGTTACCAAGAGAATACGCTGGGGTCGGGAGGGTTCTGGAAAGACTGACTTTGTGGGATTCCTGCTGAAAGCAGGCCAGGGTGATGAGACATCGCCTGGGGGATGGTGGAGGTCGAGGAACCCGATTAAATACTAGGGTGATCATGTAGGAAGTTTGGGGGGTTCTGGCTAAACTGATGTAGCAGGAGTCTTGCTACGTTGCATGATGCACAGATGAACACAGAAGTTCGAAAGTAGAAAGAGTCCTGGGGAGCTTGAGCAGAGTCCAGCTAAGGAGAGAATTTTTGTCAGTAGCTGTCACCCTAACAATTTTGTAGCTGTTTGAAAAAACTGATGCACATAAATAGAAAGAAGAAACACAATACCTTTGTTCCATTCTTTGAAACAATTTTGAAGTTTCTTTGTTTAAGAGAGAGAGAGAGAGAGCGCGAGCACACTTGTGCTGTGAGTTGGGCAAGGGCAGAGAGGAAAGAGAGAATCCCAAGCAGGCTCCAAGCTGTCAGTGCAGAGCCCAACGTGGGGCTCATTCCACAAACCGTGAGATCATGACCTGAGCTGAAGTCAGGAGTTGGATGCTTAACCGACTGAGCCACCCAGGCGCCCCACTTTTTGTTTCATTCTTTTTTAAAAATTTTTTTTAAAATGTTTGTTTATTTTGAGATGGAGACTTGAGCATGGGAGGGGCGGAGGCAGAGGGAGACACAGAGTCTGAACCAGGCTCCAGGCTCTGCGTGGTTAGCACAGAGCCCGACGTGGGGCTCGAACTCACGAACCGTGAGATCATGACCTGAGCCGAAGTCGGATGCTTAGCCGACTGAGCCACCCAGGTGCCCCTTGTTTCATTTTTGAAAAAGTACAGTTTATACACAGGGGGGCACGTGTCTGTTGGCTACTGCACAGCTGTCCGAATGGATCACTGCCACTCTCATTCCCTATCCATGTTGACTTCCGTGGAGTACTTACTTTTTACCACAGCAACTGCTGAAAACCCAGCTTTGGCAAGACGTGATATCATTAAAAAAAAAAAAAAATTACAGTGGGGTCTAACGTTGGAACCAGGAACTACCTCTCGCTAGTAGTTTGTGATGTTTGGCAGAAATGCATATCCCGTGTTTGCCTTGAAGAATTAAAAAATCTCTGTAATCCTCCCTGTTCCCTTGCCTTCACTGCAGCACCCGTGATGTTTTGGCACACACTTTGGGAACCATGGATGCACACAATGTATGAATTGCTATTGCCATTTGATAGGCCTGGAGAGCAGACTCAGGGTTGCCCAGCGGGGACAAGTGTTAAGAAAGGACCCCAGTCCTGGAGAGTGGTCTTCCAGTGCACTGTTGGAGGTGGTCAGGGGCGTGATACTCTGTGCGTGGCCAAGTGAAACAAATAACAACCCATTTTTGGTGCTCTCCAGGACCCTGGGCCACCCTTATGAACTTTCCTCTCTGGATGGTGTGGAGGACAACACTGTCCTTCTGAATGTGGATCCAGTTACGAACAGAGAACAGATGTCTTTCTAAGTGTCTAACGTTCTTTTGTTTTTTTTTTTAATTTTTTTTCAATGTTTATTTATTTTTGAGAGTCAGAGAGAGACAGAGTATGAGTAGGGAAGGGGCAAAGAGAGAGGGAGACACAGAATTTAAAGCAGGCTCCAGGCTCCGAGCTGTCAGCACAGAGCCCGATGCGGGGCTCAAACCCATGAACCGTGAGATCACGACCTGGGCCGAAGTCAGATGCCCAACCGACCGAGCCCCCCAGGCGCCCCCTAACATTCTTCTAAGTGAGCTTATTGCTTTCCAGGAAACACCGTCTTCTTCAGAGTTCACTGACTTTGAAGCTATTTTGAGTGTTTCCTATGATTTCTGTAGCAAAACCCAGGGGAGCACAAATACTGCCTTTTCTGTATTCACACTCTTCACTGACAAAGGGCACACATCCTTCATGTATATTTTCCGAACTGTACTTGGGTTTATTGGGCGTGGCTTATTCCAAAGTCTGAGAACTTTTCATCATCAAAGCAAATGCCACCAGGTCACAGTTTTAATATTTTTACTCTGAACAGAACCAGAGGGACAAACAACACTAAGAGAATCCTCTATATAATGATACAGTTATTTTAATTCCTGTCATAGTTTTTGCATAATGGGTTGGTTTTTCTCATGAAATTTCTTGTGTGATGAAATTTCCTGCTCTGAATATTTCTACCCGATGAGTTGAATCTGCTATAACTCTGGGGAAGGAGAAGATAGGAAAAATATTTCCAGACATTCCTCTTGCCTCCGTGGAGGGGGCTCTACAATTGTTTAGCTTTTTGTTGTTGTTGTTGTTTTGGGTTTTTTTGTTTGTTTGTTTCGAGAGCAAGAGGGAGAGAAAGAGAGAGACGCAGGGTGAGAGGGAGAGAGAGAATGCTAAGCAGGCCCCACTGTGGGGCTCGAGCTCGTGACTGTGACATCTTGACCTGAGCCCAAAAAATAAGAGCCAGATGCTTAACCAACTAGGCCACCGAGGCACCCCAGCTTTTATTTTGTATTGAAGTCACCAGAAGTGGATTGTATAATCCATGCAAGAAAATTACCTTTGTCTTTTCCTGCATTAGGTGATACTTACAAGCAACAATGTGTGACAGTGCCCATATGTCTTCGGTGTTTGTATCCGTGTTCCTCCCCTAACACTGTGGGAACAGAGGCTCTGTTCACTCCCAGGGCCTATGTCAGGGGTCAGCAGACTTCTGCGAAGGGCCAGATAGTAAATATTTTTGGCCTTGTGGGCCACACGCTCCCCATTTAGACTACTCACCTCTGCTGATGTGAGATGAAAGCAGCTAAATAAAGAATAAGGAAATGAATACCTCTGGTTGTGTTCCAGTAAAACTTCACCGAGGGCCACTGAAATTTGAATCTTAAACAATTTTAACGTGATATGAGAGATTAATCTTCTTTGGATTTTTCCAACTTTTTAAAAGTATAAAAGTCCTTCTTTACCTCCAGCTGTGCAGGCACAAGTGGTAGGTTTGGCCCGTGGGCCATAGTTTGCCGAGTTCTGTGCTAGAGCAATTTCTGGCACACAGAAGGTGCTCAATAAATATTTGCTCGCTGGTGAAGACCACATTTTAAGTCAAATTTTTATTATGAAATAAGCACATAAAAATAAATGAAATAAACACAGAGATAATATAATCAGCATCTAGCACTGAGATTCAGAAACTTCATTCTGTCATATTTGCTTCAGATAAAAATTTTTTTTGATGTTTATTTTTGAGAGGGAGAGAGAGAGACAGAGACCAATTGCAAGTGGGGGAGGGCAGAGAGAGAGGGAGACACAGGATCCCAAGCAGGCTCTAGGCTCTGGTCTGTCAGCACAGAGTCCGACGCGGGGCTCGAACCCACGAGCTGTGAGATCATGACCTGAGCCAAAGTTGGGCACTTAACCAACTGAGCCACCCAGGTGCCCCTGCTTCAGTTGTTTAAAAAAAGACAATAGGCAGATATATTAAAGCCCCTCACCCTCACCCCTGTTCTAGTTCCCCCAACCCCGTTTCCCTCCTCTCTATCCAGAAACAATTGCTATCGTGAGTTGGTATGAAAGCCTTCTCTGTGTGTGTTTATATTTTTACAGCATAGGTCTAAAATGTACACAGAAGAGTCATATTGAATCTGTTCATCTGCAGTCAGCTTTTTTCCCCCTTCCACTCACCACTGTGCTTTGTCTGTAGTTCTCAGATGTTCATTCATTTAAATTTTCATGTAGTTTAATATATTCATCCTTTATGAGTCTTACTCAAGAGATTCTTTCCGAACTTGATGTCATAAATACTTTTTCCTATATTTCCAAATAGGGTAGGAATCTGCAAACTTTTTCTGCAGGGGGCCAGAGATTAAATATTTTAGGCTTTACTGCCTACTCTTCCTCTGTTGCAACTACTCATCTCTGTGGAAAGCAGCTATGCACAATACATATACTAATGGGTGTGACTGTGTTCTAATAAAACTTTATTGCTGAAATCAAGCAATGGGGCCAGATTTGGTCCATCACCGGTAATTTAGAGACCACTGACCTAAGTTTTAGTAATTATGTTTTTAACATTTTGATACAAAATCCATCCAAGATTCACTTAAGAAAAAAAAAAAAGGTTTATTTTTGAGAGAGAGAGAGCACGATCAAGGGAGGGACAGAGAGAGAGGGAGACACAGAATCCAAAGCAGACTCCAGGCTCTGAGCTGTCAGCACAGAGCCCAACCCAGGGCTTGAACTCACAAACCATGAGATCATGACCTGAGCTGAAGTTGGATGCTCAACTGACCGAGCCACCCAGGCTCCCCTGAGATTCACTTTTGTGTGAGGGTGTATGGCATGAGTTACATATTTATTTTAGCCACAGGGATTAGCAGTTTATTCAGGTACCACTTACTAAATAGTGTATCCTTTCTGCACTATTTTTTAATTCCTTCTTTGTTACATGCTGTTTCTTTGGTTTCTCTGGTATATCTCTGTGCTCTCTTTTCTGATACATAATTCTATTTGTCTATCCCTGTGCCAGTATTATACTGCTACAATGATTATAGCTTCATAATAAATTTTTATATCTGGTGGAGAAAATGTCCTCATTTTTCTTTAAGTTATCCTGGAAATACTTGATTTCTTCCTCTTCTGTTTGAGTTTTTGGATCAGTGTGACAAATGAGGAGAAAAAAAAGAACATGGGATTTTGGATGGAATTCTGTCTTTTTGCCTGGATTAGTATTCTCATTATGTACTAGCCGATGACTGTGGACGAGTTATCCTAATTCTCTGAGCCTCAGAGATGATATGCGGGTAATAGTACATACTGCATAGGCTTATAGGCCTGACATGGGGCTCAAAATCAGGAGCCCTGAGACGATGACCTGAACTGAAGTTGGACGTTTAACTGGCTGAGCCACCCAGGCACCCCCAGCTATAAGTATTCTTTGGTAGAAGCCCTCTTATCAAAAGTACCAACAGTTAATCAGGTCAGTTAATCAAAGAAGTAAATTTAAGTGGGGAATCATAAAAAAGTTTCAAATATAGTTTAAGCGTCTTTTTTTTTAAAAAGATGTTTATTTATTTTGAGTGAGTGAGTGAGTGAGAGAGGGAGGGAGGGGGGAGGGGCAAAGAGAGGGAGAGAGGGAGAGAAGCCCAAGCAGGCTCCACACTGTCAGCACAGAGCCTGAGGAGGGGAACTTAGGAACCATGAGATCATGACCTGAGCCGAAGTCAGGAGTCAAATGCTTAGCCAACTGAGCTGCCCAGATGCCCCTTAGGCATCTTACTGTATCTTAAAATGTATAAATGTATGTTTATGTAGTAGGGGAAGGGTTTTGTTGACTCTTTACCCACAGTTCCACATGCTGATGGTGGCTTGTTTTTCTGTGTGGTCTGTGATTTGTTATTGTGAGCTCATTTTGATAAGTGTGTGTGTGTGTGTGTGTGTGTGCACCTGCATGTGTGTGAGCCTCAGGAGCTCTGCCTTGTGAAAGAGGCGCCCTGTCACTTTGCTGGTCTTGGCTTAGGATTTCTGTATCAAGGGGATGTTCATCACATGGGACATTCATATGAGAGGTTTTGATTACTCATGGGTAGTCTTTTTTCATCCAAAGACCCTGGAGAGATGTCAGGGTCTTTTGTTTTTATTTTTGGTTTTTAACTTGTTTTATTTTTTTAAATTTCTATCCAAATTAGTTAGCACATATGTTTTTGTTTTTTGTTTGTTCATTAAAGTTTATTTATTTTGAGAGAGAGTGTGAGCAGGATGAGGAACAGAGAGAGAATCCCAAGTGGGTTCCGTGCTGTCAGCATGGAGCCTGATGTAGGGCTTGAAGTCACGAACCATGAGATTATGACCTGAGCCGAAATCAAGAGTTGGACACTTAACTGGTTGAGCCACTCAGGTGCCCCTTGCACTCCCCCGCTGCTGTAAAACAAAACAAAACAAAACAAAAAGCCCCCAAAAACAAACCAGACAGGGTGGCTCAGAGGCTTTATGTGTGGGCTTGGTTGCAGACATCACAAACTCCCAGCCTTTAGGTCTTATTTCCACGTTTATAACCCTTGTGGTTGATGCACTATCTTCTGCCGATGGCTCTGGTTGTGAGTTCTCCTATCATGTCTGAAACTTAAGGATTCCCCTTCTTTCCTACCTCCTTTTAAAGCTCACCTTTGCATGAAAGCATTTTCTATTTTATCTAATATGTTAATATGGTTTTTAGCTGGAGAAGGGCCCGCGCGTCAGTTCAATCCTTATGATAATAGTCCTGAATACTGAAATTTTCCATCGATAAAGCTTTTTACTCCGTGGGTGCCTACAGCATTACATATGTAAGAAAAGTCACGATGTCTGTAATCTTTATGCACTAAGGTAATTCACATAGTCCAGGTTGGCAAGCATTAGTAAATGGGATCGGTTTTTATCAACATCCTCAAACAGTTCAGAGGACACTCTGTGCTCAAAAGTCAGTTTGCTGAAAAACCCTTAACTCTACATGGTGATGCTTTGCTAACGGTTTTCCAGTGGGTTTTACTTCCCTTCTAATTTCATGCCTTAATTGGAAATGCTACATATCTGTGTTTTTCGGGAGACAGTTGGGGTGAACAGTATTGTAGAGTTCCTCTAAGCTATCGTACCCTGTTGTACTGCTTCTGCGGATATAATAACATAGGCAGCAGCTCTCTGTTGACTTAAGGTGCAGCTTGTCAGGGTGGGGGAAACCCCTCTGTGTCTTCAAAGACAACACACTCAAGTGTAGCTAGAAGGTTCTGTCTTCTGCTTCCCTGTAGAGCTGTCCTGTGTCCTCAGGGCTGCAAAATTAAGGTGAGGTGGGTTTTTCCTGATCCCCCCACTCCCTGCCCTAACTCCCTGGTGGCAGAGACCCCGGTCTCTGCTTGGTTCTGTGCTTCACACCCCATTGCTGGGGCTTTTACGGAATGCCTCTTTCATTCTCCGTGCTGCTTTTCTTTTCCTTTATAATTTTTACTTTCATTTTTTTCTGCCTTTTTCTGCCTGAAAAATGCCTCCCAGCCTCCTCATGGAAAAAGCCCTGGCTTTTTTAGTAGATGTTGCTGGCCAATTGGAGAGTTCTTTGCAACCACGCCCTGAAATGACTAATCTGAGCACACATGCACTTTGGGGGTCTTTGGCTTTTGTGGATTTAAAAATAGTCGCAGGGTGCCGGGGTGGCTCAGTCGGTCGAGCGTCCGACTCTTGATTTTGGCTCAGGTCATGATCTCATGGTTAGTGAGTTTGAGCCCCGAGTTGGGCTCTGCACTGACAGCAGGGCGTGGAGCCTACTTGGGATTCTCCCCCTCTCTCTGCCCCCCACCTTGCATGCTCTCTCTCCTCTCTCTCAAAATAAATAAACCATGAAAAAATAAATTAAAAACAATTGCTACTGGATATCTAGGGCCTGCTCTTTTGATGGGTTGAATTGCATTTTTTTCCTTTTTATCTCTCATTTCAGTGAAGCTGCTTATATGAAGCCTGCTGATTCTAGAAGGCTTATCCCCAGGTCAATGAGGGACACCATGAAGACTTGAGATTTATCCGCAGAGCCACTGATTCTTGTCCTCATCTCTGGGAGCAGATGGGTATTAAAATTAGAGCAGCTGTTTCCACTTAAGGTTAGAATAACTGAAAAGAGAGCAAAGGGAATTTTTGTGCCCGCAGAGAGAAAAAACACACATCAAAGTAGTTAAGAGGCCAGCAGGTACGCAAGCATGTGAAGCACTTTGCAGCTTAAAGCAAGAGCCTTTCCCAAATAAGGTGAGCCTGGTTTCCACTCTATCACCTGGTATCGTGGACATCCACAGGGTCTCTGCCAACTTTTCTGAAGGATCCTGGGCTACCAAGCCTAACAGGTATGGAGCGCTGTGCCCATTCAGAAAATGCTCTGACTGAAGGATGCTCTCAAGGAAGGCAATGCCCTTTCTTCCATTCAGGCAATGAGTATTAATTGAGTGCCTGCTATGTGCCTGGTTCCCCAGCTCCTTGCTATCCCACCTAGGTGGCATTTGTCATTTATGCCTGTTTTAAAAGTGGCGGAGTGAGCACATTTTAATATTTGGAGACTACCTTTGGGGTCCCCAACAAGAGTGAAAGGCTCTTTTGAAAATGGGGGACTGACTGGAGTCCCCATCCTGGATTAACTTACTTCCCTTGTTTCCTAAGGCTTCTAGAAAGGAGGTCACATCCAGGAGAAAAATACAGGCTGTTGCATTTCAGTTCCTGCTGACATCCTGGCCCCTGTGGCCTCATGTGGCCGCTGGGCTGGGGGAGAGTCTCTGTGGAATCTGGGAGCCCCTCGTCAGGGCCTAGCACCCGGGAGGAGAGCCCGGAAGGAGCCTTATACTTGCTTTTGGGCAAAGGCAGGTTCAATTCATCACCTTTGCCAGAGGCTCCAGGGTTCTTTCAGAAAGGGGAGCTCTGGGCACAGGAAACTGTCAATATGGGGGTGCACTGGACACCACCCTTGACAAGACCGTCTTCACAAGGGCCTCCTGCCCCGGACGGTTACTTGCCTCTCCCACTCAGGTTGTCCCACTGGCCACAGAGTGGGCCGGCAGGTGGCAAGGACATGTCCTAGGAAACTCGCCTCACATGTGGCCTGTTCTCCACTTGAGCAGAAGAACTTGTAGTTTTCTCCATATGCCACCTCGTTAACCCCTTAGGACTTTGGCAGTTGCTGCTGTCCCTAGAGGAAGCCCCCTTTCTTGCTCCTTCTTGACCCCTGAGGCTTACTTTACACAGGAAGATTTTCTGAGTTGTCATGGTAAGTTCAGTGTCCCACTGCCTGTTTCTCATAGCATCCTGTATGCACATCCCATGGGTCTGACTTCGCTGTGATAAAGTCATGGTTTGTTCATCTGTGACCCCATTAATCACTAACCTTAGGGCTCGTGCCCACATTGCCAAACCTTTTCCATAATGGCTACCCTGAGCCTATGAGATTGCCTCTTTCATCATGTCATTGCTAGATATAGAAATTACCATTAATTTAAAAATTTAACCTTGGGGTGCCTGGGTGGCACAGTCGGTTAAGCGTCCAACTCTTTGTTTCAGCTCAGGTCACGATCTCATGGTTCATGGGTTTGTGCCCCACGCCAGGCTCCATGCCGACAGTGCGAAGCCTGCTTGGGATTCTCTCCCTCTCTCTCTCTCTCTGCCCCTCCCCTGCTCACCCTCTATCTCTTTCTCTCAAAATAAACAAACATTTAAAAAATAAAAACTTAACCTTTATTTGAAGAAATAAAATTCTAAATTTCATAATAGAATTCCTGTGATTGCTATGCTAAAATGTTAGGATCTGACTGTGCTGGGCACTGTTTTTAGGGTGTGTTAGATGCAGGCACAACGGACTGAACGGGAGAAGACATCGTGAATTAAGGTTAAGTAGACTGCGTAAGATGGGGCTTACCTTTAACTGCCTGGTGGGTCAAAATAAGCCAGATAGGGATATACGGTAGGTCTTAATTTTTTTTTTAATTGTCAAGTATAACACACATACAGAAAGGTGCGGAAATCAAACACGTACGGCTGAAAGCATTATAAACTTATCAGCTCTGTAACTACTGACCAGGTCAGGACTGAGAATGGTGCCCTCCAGCCTCTTTCTGACCCTCACCTGTCCCTTCTCCCCGGAGGTAACCACTGTCCTGACTTTTGCATCGTTCAGTTTCGCTGTTTGTCATCTTTACACAAATGGAAACAATGTTGTGTTGGGCCACTTATTCACGTTGTCGTGTAAGACTAGAGTTGTTTCTTTTTCATTGCTGGATAGTATTCTTTGGTTTGGGTATACCACAATTTATTTATACATTCTACTCGGTGAATATTTGAGTGGTTCCACTTTTTGGCAATTGTGAATGGGCATATGAGCATTTTGTGTATGTCTCTTGGTGCACATTTACTTGTTTTTCTATTAGGCATATACCTGGGTGTGGATTTCTGGGTCAGAAGGTAAATAGTCCCTCAACCTCAGGAGATAACACCCAGTAGTTTCCAAAGCAGTTGTACTAACATACACTCCATCGCTGATTTATTCTTCCTATTGTATTCTGTTCTCATCAACACTTGACTTGTCAGGCTTTTGATTTTTGTCCTTCTTGTAAATGTGTAGTGATCTCTTACTGTGATTTTAATTTGCATCTCTCTCATTACTAATAGTGTTGAGGAACTCTTCTTATATTTTTTGGCCATTTGGACATCATTTTCTGTGATGTGCGTGTTCAGGTCTCTTGCCCATTTTTCTATGGAATCTCCACCACACCGCCTTCATTAATGTAAAGAATTCTTTATTCTGGAGATGAGCCCTTTGTGGTTTACATGTATTGCAAATACCTTCATTCAATCTGTGGCTTGCAATTTTGCTCTTTTATTGGTGTGTTTTGATAAAAAGAAATTTGTTATCCTGGTGTAGTCCAATTCATTAATAATTTTTCCTTTATACTGAGTGCTCTTTGCGTCCTGTTTATTAAATATTTATTCATTCTAAAGTCATGAAGATATTCTCTGCTGTTAGCATTTTGAAGCTTTAATTTTTTGCTTTTCATTTTAGGTATGTAATGCACTTACAATTTAATTTTGTGGTGGATGATGTGAGGGAGGAGACAAGCTTAATGTTTTTACCCATATGGATATCAATTTATTGAAAGGACTATATTTATTGCTCTGCCCTGTTCCATAAATTAAGTGTTCATATGTGATCTTTCTAAGTCCTAACTCTCTATTCCAGTGTTCCAGTGACCATAGAAATTCCTGATTTGGGGGCACCTGGGTGGCTTAGTAGGTTGAGCATCTGACTTTGGCTCAGGTTATGATCTCACGGTTCGTGAGTTTGAGCCCTGCAGTGGTCTCCCTGCTGTCAGCACAGAACCTGCTTTAGATTCTCTGTCCCCCACCCCCCGCCCCTTCCCCGCTCACACCCGCTCTCGCTCAAAAATAAGTAAACATAAAAAAGAAAAGAAATTCCTGATATAGAGCAAGCCCTCCTTTACCGTACTTATTCAAGAATGTTTGGACTATTTGAGGCCATTTTGTACAAGAACAGAAAAAAAACTGTTATGATTTTTGTTGCAATTTCATTGAATCTGTAGATCACTCTGGGGAAAATCTGAATCTTTGTAATACTGAGTTTTTAATCTATGACTATAATAGCCCCCCATTTACAAATTTTTGTCTCAATACTATTTTACTATTTTATAGTTCTCTTTGTTGAGGCCATACACGTCTTTCATTTGATTTATTCCTAGGTTTTTGGGGATTTTGGGGGGTATATTGTAAACAGAACCCTTAAAAATTAGTTTTTGTTCATTTCTGATAGAGATGCAGTTAAAAAAGTTTTTGACCCTGTATCCAGTGAACTTGCTGAAGTTCCGTATTTTAATAGTTTTTCTGCCTGCATAATCATACGGTCTGTGAATTACAACAGTATCTGTTCCTGTTTAATCCTTCGACTTTCTTTTCATTTTCACTTCCCGGTACTGCCTAGGACCTTTAGTGTGATGTTCCTTGGAAGCGGCCACAGCGAACGTCCTTGCCTCTTTCTCAGTTTCAGTGAGAAACTTTTCAACACTTTACCAGTTACATTTGTGGAAGGTTTTCCTGTAAATTAAAGAAGTACCCTTCTATTCCTAGTTGTCTAAAAGTCTTCACTCCAAGTGAACGTTGAGTTTAATAAAATGCTTTCCCTGCATCAGTTGTGATGATCCTGAGACCTTTATGGGAAGTTAAATTCCCAGTCTGCTGCAGGCTTCTTTCCCTGAGTCGGCCCGGAGATAAAAGTTGACATACTTCCTGTGTTCATGGCATTGTTGCTTTGTGAAAAGGGTTCGCCAGGATGTATGAGTATCTCTAAAGGGAGGCGGGACAAGAAATGTGGGCACTGGAATTGTCCTTTAAGTTTCCGACTCAAGGAACTGGCCTGAATGATTAAAAGGAAAAGGGAAGAACAGTCATCTCGTGTGAGGCTGGTGTGCCTGTGCCAGAAACGAGGTTTTGTGTGATCCCTTAGGATTTAGTGGAATATGGGAACCAAGGGACAAAGGGTCTGCCAGGTTTTTGAAGAACGGTTATTTTAAATTGATACATCTGTGACTGAGCAGGGCTTAAGGAGTCATCAGTATGACTGTGGACTAAGTGTGTTAGCCAGACTAAAGCAAAAGCAGTACAATCTCAAGATCGTTTCTAAACAGAGCGTGTTTTAAAGAGACGCTATGAAAAAGTGGGAGAATAATTAGACATGTAGTAGTTTATTTTTAATGGATTCATTTCACAGTCAGAGATTTGAGTTCTGCTTGTAATTTCCTCTTAGCCTACTTACAAAATGTAACTGCACCCACATGTGAAAATCAGGACAGACTGATTTCAAGAAAGTCAGCTCAGAATTGAGGGCAAAAAAAGGGACTGTTTAGATTAGTATTGGAATCATTTCTCAAGTCGCTCTGGAGTCCCTACTGCAGAGGTGAAGAAATACCAAAAGGTGAGAATGTGTGTTTTACTAAGACACATTCTTACTGTGTCTTGGTTCAATAAAGTGAATGAGCATTTTTATTATTTGGATTTGGGGGGAAAAAATCATGGGATGTATTTCCTGGCAGAGTCTACTCCTGGCATAAGCACTGTAGTGGTTCTTTTTTTCCCACATCTTTACTCTAGTGGGTAAGCAGTTGGTGTTGGAATAGAATCGAGATCTTTATTGAACAAAGTGGGAAAAATTCCTTTTTAAGGCAAATATACTGTGAGGGTTGGATTCCAACAGTGTTCATTTGTCTTTCAGCATGAAGATGACATTTGTTACCAGCGCAATTGCTATTTTGGACAGAGAAACCTCATATTAAGAACGGAAAGGCCACTAAGGCTGTCTAGTTCCATCCTTTCCTTTTACAGTCGAGGACCCCAAGTCCCAGGGAACTTTGTTGCCTTGTCCATCCAGGATCACCCACAAGCGGGAGTAAAATCACCAGCTTTCTCTACCGCATCATAATGCAGATGCTCAATAGCATTTTTCCAGAAACCCTAAACTCCCAAATTCTGGAATCGTCTTTCTCATGGCCCCCCCTTGCCCAGTGCGCACATGTAGACACTCTTCTGCTATTTCAAGGCCCTTGGTCTGTGTCACTCTTCCCCACCCACCTTCCTCTGGAGCTCTGCCTGTTTCTGTATCTAGCCTGTGCAGTGGGCTGCCCATCACTCGTGTTCGTTTAGTTCAGTGGGTGGGTGGGAGGGGAGGGAGAGAATTCCCACATTCCTTCCCATGAAGGACAGGTGGGCGTGTGACCCTTTCCTGTGGTCTTGCTTGGTGGCGGACTGTCTAGAAATTATGCCTTTCATAACGCAGAGATTCGTTCTGCCCGGTGCTTGCACAGAGTTATGATTAGAAGAGTATCTGGTGTCTGCTTTGCCCTGACTTGTATTGCAAGAGGTCCTTCTGTGATTTAAAGTTCGTGCATGCCAACCCAGTAAGAGAGTTGGGTGGGGAGAAGAAATAGATGGCAATCGCTATCAGCTTTATAAAGGCTCTGTTCAAGCTTTTCTTCTTCAAAGTCTTCCTAGACGGGTCCACGTACCCGCTTTTTCCCTTTTGTGAACCCCGAAGTCAGTATCGTCTAGATGAGGGACTGGCCACATAATAAAGACTGTAGAGGTTTCATGGGCCAGATCATCTCCTCGGCACTCTGTCCACTGCTGATGTGGTGCAAAGCGGTCAAACATAAACAGATGGCTGTGGCTGTATTCCAACAAAACTTTATTTCCAAAAACACGCTGAGTTTGGCCTGCAGTTATAGTGTGACAACCCTGCTTCATACCAGCAAATTCTCAATTTTGGGGTTTGGACCAGGTATGGCAGAATCATCGGGGGAATGCCGAGTGATACAGGTTTCTCGGCCTCACCCTTGGGGTTTTTGATAAGCAGCCTGTGGTGAGGGAATCTGTGGTTGGAAAAGTTACTTGGGGCACCTGGGTGGCTCATTCGGTTCAGCATCCAACTCTAGGTTTTGGCTCAGGTCATGATCTTGCAGTTTGTGAGTTCGAGCCCCTCACTGGGCTCTGCACTGATAGCAGGGAGCCTGTTTGGGATTCTTTCTCCTTCTCTCTCTCTCTCTGCCCTCCCCTCCCCCCTCCAAAATAAATAAATAAAAACTTTACAAAATTTAAAGAGTTCTTTACTTGATTCTGCTGCTCACATTACTAAAATGATGGTCCATTCTGCTTGTAAAAATTTGTGTGTGCACTTACACAAATAAGTTCATGAGATTGCATCTTGTGTTTAAAATATTTAAAAAAAGACATGATTTTTGTACACATCTTTCTGTGTATTATTTCTGTGCCCTTTTTATTGCGGTGCAGTCTTTTATTGATCTGTAAGAATCTATATAATAAGGGATTTAGTCCTTTGTAATATGTTGTACAGATTTTCCTCCATCGTGTCATTGCCTTTTGACTTGATTTATAAAGTCAAATGGATTTTTAAAACATTTTGATGGAGTGAAATGCATCAACCTGTTCCTTCAGGGCAGTGGTTCTGAACTGGGTGTGATTTTCTTCCAGGGGGGACATTGGCAACATCTGGAGACATTTTTGGTTGTGACAACTGTCACTGTTGGCAAGAGGGGTTCTGGCTTCCAGTAAGTAGAGATCAGAGATGCTGCTAAAACACCCTGCAAGCTGTTGGTGGGAATGCAAATTGGTGCAGCCGCTCTGGAAAGCAGTGTGGAGGTTCCTCAGAAAATTAAAAATAGACCTACCCTATGACCCAGCAATAGCACTGCTAGGAATTTATCCAAGGGATACAGGAGTACTGATGCATAGGGGCACCTGTACCCCAATGTTTATAGCGGCACTCTCAACAATAGCCAAATTATGGAAAGAGCCTAAATGTCCATCAACTGATGAATGGATAAAGAAATTGTGGTTTATATACACAATGGAATACTACGTGGCAATGAGAAAAAATGAAATATGGCCTTTTGTAGCAACATGGATGGAACTGGAGAGTGTGATGCTAAGTGAAATAAGCCATACAGAGAAAGACAGATACCATATGGTTTCACTCTTATGTGGATCCTGAGAAACATAACAGAAACCCATGGGGGAGGGGAAGGAAAAAAAAAAAAAAAAAAGGAGGTTAGAGTGGGAGAGAGCCAAAGCATAAGAGACTGTTAAAAACTGAGAACAAACTGAGGGTTGATGGGGGGTGGGAGGGAGGGCAGGGTGGGAGGGAGGGCAGGGTGGGTGATGGGTATTGAGGAGGGCACCTTTTGGGATGAGCACTGGGTGTTGTATGGAAACCAATTTGACAGTAAATTTCATATATTAAAAAATAAATAAAAAAAAAAATAAAAAAAAAAAAAAATAAAACACCCTGCAAGGTTCAGGGCAGCTCCTGCCAACCAAGAATTATCCAGCCCAAAGAGTCAGTAGTGCTGAGGTTGAGAGATACCTCTTTCAGGCTTCTGGTTTTGTTCCTTGCTGCGTAAGGAACCTTCTGCCTATGATGCCAATAACTACCTCAGAATCTGTATTTAAAAGTTCCTTAACTGATTTTTCTGCTTAGAAAAATTATTAAAGCAATGGCCCAGAGGACTCTTCTTCTTTTTTCTTTTTTCTTTCTTTAAATATTTGTTTATTTTGAGAGAGAGAGACAGCGAGAGCACACAAGCAGGGGAGGGGCAGACAGAGAATCCCAAGCAGGCTCTGTGCTGATAGCAGGGCTCAAAGCCACAAACTTCAAAATCTTGACCTGAGCCGAAACCAAGAGTCGGATGCTTAACCGACTGAACCACCTGGGCGCCCCTCTACTTACTTCTTAATACCACCCACACGTGCCCCTGAGTTACTTCTCTTGTGTGCCTACATCTTCCTCCTCGCTCCTTTGTAAGTGCCACCAGCCCACCATGTCCCCTTAGCGACCTGTGTGGCCTGGGCCACGTCACAAGCTCCATCGGTGCGTACAGGCCCTCCTCCGGGGCCTTGTTGGGTTCGGGCTCCTCAGATGCCCTTCCCATTCCCCGGATGACTCTGCCCGCTGAGCAACGGGTATAAGTGACAGAGAGGTGGCTTCAGGTGTACTTCTGTGGACCCTCTGAAAACCGCGTCAATGAAAACCACGCGGCCGCCAGCAGACCCCCAAGTCCCAGAGCGGGAGGAGGCCTTGAGATGCTCTGCCCTCGGCCCTCACTTAACGCCAGAGGGACGTGTGTCCAGAGCAGGCAAGGGACTTGGCCGGAGCCTCTCAGCTGCCTGTGCCGACTGATGCCAGGACTGTTGCTCAGCCGGTCCTTTGTCGTCAGAAAACTCCTTTCTGCTGTCTTTGCTTTGCTGAGAGCCGCCACTGTCACCTCCGAGAAACGAGTTCTGAGACCCACTCATCATCTACTCATTTCAGACCTGCGGTCATCAAGCCCATCTTCCCTGTCAGCATTAGGGACTTGAACTCCTCGAACACACGACTGTTAATAGTGGACTTGGGTCCAGGCAGGGTATTGATTGCACATAGACTGCTCAGGGGAGTCCAAGTTCGTGTGCCTGGACCTTCTGTTGGACTGCAAGCTCTTGGGGCTTTTTCATCTCTCTGACCCCTCTTCCAGGTACCTTGTCTGGAAGGTAAACCCACCTGGTGCTGGATAAATGTGACATCAATCACTGATCAGCTGTACTGAGTAGGAACGAAGCTCATATTCTTGAAACTAGTGGGAAAGTGTCACCTGGGCGGGTGGTTCCATGGGCGCCTCCTCGGGTTCTGTCACCCAGGTGATGCAGATCCTCCATGTGGAGGCAATCCTGCTAGCCTTGACTTACTCATCTGATGACCCTGAAAATGGGCTGTTGTTATACCTGTTTTAAATTTGACCTTCCAACCTGTTTGTGTGCCGATGCGGGGGTGGAGGGTGGCGTTAGAATTGCCAAAAACGGGACAGCAGACAGTGTGCGGAAGGAAAACAGGTCATGGCTAAAGTGCCACATGGGAGGTCCTGCAGATGACGAGTCCTCGGGTCGGCAGGCGCCTTCGCTCTGGTCTGGCCTCCCATCTCGCCCTGTGCACCCCATGCATCCCCATGAACGCTCCTGCTTGTAGTGTAAATGATCTGTAACAGGTGAAAAGTCTAAAATGAAATATGAAAAGAATAGTTTCAGATTAGTTCTGCGATGTGAAATATTTGGCTTAAATAGATGACTAATGATACAACAACAAACAGCACTTAATGAGCTTGCTGGTGAATTGTAGGCGGAAAACCATTAATCCGTGGGCTTTCTCTTTATTCTTTCTTATAGCCAGTATTACAAAGACTTAATCATTTACCCCCCATCATTAGAGGCTGGGAATTATAGCCAAGAAAACATTGCCTGTTAAGTTTTGAGTATCCCCAAAGTCAAGTCTATTCATTATGATATTTTGGCCTCATTATACATTTCAGCAGTTTGGCTGTTTCCTGCTTAAGGTTCAAACTTAATGGGATTCCAGGGCATAGTGACCTCTACAACAGGTTCATGATTGCATTTTATCTTATATTTGCTGTTACGCAATTGAAACAGATTGGTTTTTTTTTTTTTTGAAACGAAGCCATCCTGAAGTGTTAGAGTGAAGTGTTAGAGAATACAATGGCAGGTAGTTGTCATTGTTAGCAAAGCAATTAATACACAACCCAAGAAAGTAGTAGTAATATGAAATGATTATTTTTAAAGATTTTTTAAAATTTTATTTTGAGCGAGAGAGAAAGGGAGGAAAGGAGAGAGTATGAGTAGGGGAGGGACAGAGAAGGAGGGAGAGAGAATTTCAAGCAGGATCCATGTTGACACAGTGAAGAGCCCAACGCGGGGCTCGAACCCAGGAACGTTGAGATCATGACCTGAGCTGAAATCAAGAGTCAGACGCTCAACCGACTGAGCCACCAGGTGCCCCTGAAATGGTGACTTGAAACAAGGGACCAATGACCTTGTAGTGCATTCAGCTCTGTTTGGTATCCCAGTGTGCGTGTGTGTGTATGTGTGTGTGTGCGCATGCCTGCGCTCCCATCACATCAGTCACTGTTTTGAATCCCTGTAGAAATCTGTACAACTGACAGCTTCATTTTGAGCTTTTGTTGTCTTTACTAGGAGCATGTCTCCCGGCAGCTGTGAGTCAGGCTTCACTTCATCCCCATGCTGCTCCTGCATTCTGCTCATCTGTGAACACAGCATTTCTTAAACGACATCTTTAATTCTCTTCACATTTTCCTTCTAGCTCTTTATTCCCGAGCTGGTGGAGCTGACTCCAGGGCACGGTGGGTTGGACACTGCTGTGGGTCCTGCCCTTTGCACCCAGATCTCTCCACCAGCACCCAGGGAGATGGGCTTCAGCAGTGGCTCACCTGGTGGACAGTCCCTGAGCACCAGAGGAAGGCGACTCGGTGTTGAGGGCCATCTGGGACCTCCACAGAGACTTGACTCTTTCTGCTCCCCTTCATCAAGGCAAAGGCGGGACATTATGCTGGCTCCGCCTTACCTCTCAGGTCATCAGAGACTTTCCCCCTTTTTAAAGCTGATTTAAAGTTATTTCATTGCTGGGGCACCTGGGTGGCTCAGTTGGTTAAGCATCTCTGACTCTTGATCTCCGTTTAGGTCACGATCTCAGTTTGTGAGTTCGAGCCCTGCATCGGGCTGTGTGCTGACAATGCGGAGCCTGCTTGGGACTCTCTCTCTCCCTCTCTCTCTGACCCTCCCCTGCTTGTGCGTGTGCGCGCTCGCTCTCTCTCAGAATAAATAATGAACATTAAAATTTTTTTTATTATTTAATTGCGATGAAGCATTGTAGGGCAGATACACAAGGCATTCCTTGACTTTCATTCTGAAGAGCTGGGATGGGACCTTGGGAGAATCCTAATTCCATTTCACGTGGCAATACACCTCACAGGCTCTGGTGCTACCTGCATCTAGTATCATTCATTCATTCATTCAGTTGTTCAGTCATAGTGTATTCGGCAGCTCCTGTGTGCCAGTTGCTGTTCTTGGGGCTGGGGGTGGGGGTGACCACTCAAGTAAACAAAACAGAGAAAAGAAACCTGATCTCACAGGGGTTTACAGTCTAGTGGGGCCAGATACAAAATCAATATAGAATAAATTGGTAATTTTTTCCCACAGTGTATTAGAACATTAGCTGTTTTAGTTGAATTGTGTGATCAGGGACGTCCTCATCAGAAGATGACATTTGAGCAAAGACTCAAAGGAGGCTTTGGGAAGAGACACGAGAAATGGGTGTTGTGGGCAGAGGAACAGCCAGTGCTAAGACCTTGAGGTCGGAGAGTGCTTGGACAGTGACGTCAGTGTGTTTAGGGCCAAGTGAGGCAGGGCAAGAGTGGGAGGTGAGGTCCGGAGCTGGGAGGAGGGCACATCACCTATGGCTTAGTTAAGACTTTGTAAAGACTTTGGCTTTTATTCTGAGTAAGAGTTGGTCAGTTGCTCAATATCGCTAAGCCTCAATGGTAGTAAATGTACTTACCTTGGAAGGTTGTTGTGAGGAGGAAGTAAATTAAGAAATGTAAAATGCTAAGTGTAGTGGCAGGCACCCAGGGAGTACCCAGTGATTTGCAGGTCGAACTGGTTTTGCTGTTGTTGTTCTTAGTGTGCGTAATAGGTTACTAGCTATAAACTCCTTAGGGGCAGTCACTGTGTCTGTTTGTTTTCTCTTTTAGCATTTTATTCCCAGACCTGGTACAATTCATGTCAAATAGTAAGACCTCAGTCAGTATTCATTGAGTGTGGGGCGCGTGGGTGGCTCAGTCGGTTGAGCGTCTGTTCAGCTCAGGTCATGATCTTGGCGGTTCGTGAGTTTGAGCCCTGCGTTGGGTTCTGTGCTGACAGGTCAGAGCCTGGAGCCTGCTTCGGATTCTGTCTCTTTTTCTCTCTCTCTCTGCCTCTCAAAAATAAATAAACTTTAAAAAAGTTTTAGAAAATATTCATTGAGTGATACCATTATACCTTTATTCTAAAGAAGCATCCTGAAATGATGGTCTAATTGGCTTATATTTAACCCTTAACTTATTTTCTGTTGCTTACAGAAAGAGAACCCTTACCTTTTGCCTTCTCCACAGGGATTGTTTTTTTTGGTGTCATCATAACCATCAAAGTTGCAGTGCTGTGGTGTGGACAGAACTCAGAAGATGCGATGTCGTTCTGGAATAGTTCTTTTGTAGTGGCTGTGATGGGTCACTCAACTCCTCTCTCCTTGTGTTTCTGAACAGTGATACGGGTTCAGAAAATTCCCTCCTTATTTCAGGGTTGTTGTGAGCACAAATGAGATACTAGATGGCAGTGTTCTTTGAAAACTCTAAATGGCCACCTTACAGGGAGCAGTAGGTATGATGCATGGCGGCCTCTGATGTCCAGGCGATGGCTGTGCTTTGAATTCTTTCTGGGGAGGACTTGCTGACGTGTGCCGTACCTCGGTGGTACCTCTGTGGGGTCTGGCTGTTGCCCGCAGTGGAGCAAAAGCCAGGGGGTGTCTCTGGTCACCAGACAGGTGGTCTTTGCCTTAGGAATGTTTTTTTTTTTTTTTTTTTCTAAGCTTCACAGTGGAGGTTTAGGCTGCCAGAATTAATTCTTCTAACCATCTCTTCAATTTGTTTAAATGATTTAAATGTAGTTCTCTGCTTTCAGGCTTCTGCTAAAAGTCTTAATTTGTGACTAGGTCAACCTCAGATGTTATTATCAAAAGTCGATTTCAGAAACATGGCTTATATGTCCCCTTTATCAGAGCTAGTTAAATTCTCCTTCCTGTCAGATGATTCTTGAGGGGACACCCATTCCAGGAAGCATTCCTAAAAATAAATCAGAAACAAGGTAACAATATTGTGACCAAAAGGGCGGTTTACATATGTCTCTCATCATGCCTTGCTTTCCAGATACTAATTGAGCTCTTTATTTTTTGAACACTTAAAAAAAGAAGCCTCACCGTGTTTTCTGTGTTCCTTGACATGCTAGGAATAGTGCCGTGAACATGGTAGATGAAGTCCCTACACTCTCAGAGCTCACCTGTTTGGGAGAGGGAAAAAAAGGGTTATTTCAGATTTTGTAGTGAGGGAAGCCTTCTCTGAGGAGGTGACGTTTGAGTACAGAACTTTGTGAAATGAAGCAGTGAGCCATGGAAAGCTTGGGAGAAAAGCATTCCGGCAGAGGGCCCAGCAGGTGCAAAGGCCCTCATGTGGAAATGATCTTGGCATAGTCCAGGGACATAAAGAAGGTGAGGAAGGGAGAGTGTAAGGGAGGAGGGAAGAGAGGACATCTCTGACGTGGGAGGAAACTGGGTTTTACTTTAAGTTGATAAGGATTGTAAATATTTAAAATTATTTACAGCTTAAATATTTTCTTCTGATACCAACCCATCTCCTTTTAACTGAGATTCTATGAAGGAATCGCCCAGTGACAGGCAGAGAACGTGGTGGCATTTTTGGAGTTTCATTTTCATTCAATCCAAAATCCCTCCATATTCCTAAAGGAGTTTGTTGGAAATTGTCTGACAAGCGCAATTACCAGGGTGAGTAGCTGTTTTACCATGCAGAATTCTGTCCGCGTGTGTTTATGTGTGAGTTCATTTCCACAAGAGAAATTGAGGGCCTCGTTTCTCTGTAGTCTGATCTTTACCGAGTTCTATTTTATGATCAGCCCTCAGAAGCCAGAGGGACATCAGATAGAGGTCTAATTTTCTGTTCACAGGAGCAAATGATAATTGAAAAAGTGGGGAGAACATGTCTGAAGCCTTGAGCTGTCTCAGGAGAAGGGGCTGATCATTTTGCATTGTTTTGTACTGCATCTCCAAGCAGAAACGCATGGTGATTTACAGGTCAGCAAAGGGCACCAAGATAAACACTTTCCTTAGGAGCATTGTCACACTTTAAAGTCACGCAAATGAAATTGTATCTTCCGTATCTTGCAAGGTCACATGTCTCTGTGATCACCCTCCAAAATAATGAGGTAGAAACTTTCATAAAGTTCTGCTTACTGCTCTCTTCGGGCGGGCTTACCATTGTCGTGTAAGCCGATCATTGTGGAAGCTTTTAATTAAATAACATCGCTTTAAAAGGGGTTTTCCTCCAGTAGAAATTGGGAGACATAGGTAAGCACATCTTTAGGGGAGATAAGTTAGTTGGGCGGTCATTTCTCGTGAGGAAACCTTGCAGTGGTCCATCCAGGACGTGGAAAAGGAGGTTCCAGTTTCGATCTCTAGTATTTGTTGTCGTGGCTGCTAAAAATATTAGAGTTGATATCTTCCTAATGAGCCTCAGTTTTAAATGCTTTTGCCTTAGAAAATTCCTGTAAGTAAAGTGTTGCTGAAATCAACATTATTTCGGAGCTTGGGTTTGGGGCAGCTCTTCACTAGGTGTGTTCTTGCTGGTCACCTGTTACCTGTGGAGGGGTTAATGTCGGGGTGACCTTGGGAGGCTCCCCCACGACAGCACAAGCAGTTAGGAACTCTTATTCCGCAGGAACAGCATTTCCTAGAGCCACGGCTCTGAGACACGGAGCTCATTTCCCAGCGATGGCACCACTTTTCT
Source organism: Panthera pardus (assembly GCF_024362965.1). Classification (NCBI taxonomy): domain Eukaryota; kingdom Metazoa; phylum Chordata; class Mammalia; order Carnivora; family Felidae; genus Panthera; species Panthera pardus. The sequence goes on from NW_026526655.1 coordinate 9,743,457, forward strand.
TACGAGGGAATAATTGACCCATTTATGGTCTTGTTTCAGCTTGTTGCGGATTCCTGTGCCAGCAGCCCTTGTCACCATGGCAACTGCAGCAGCAGCAGCAGCGATGGCTACCTCTGCATTTGCAATGAAGGCTATGAAGGTCCCAACTGTGAACAGGCGCTTCCCAGCCTCCCCTCCTCTGGCTGGACCGAGTCCATGGCCCCCAGGCAGCTTCAGCCTGTCCCCGCCACCCAGGAGCCTGACATCATCCTGCCCCGCTCTCAGGCGACCGTGACTCTGCCCACCTGGCAGCCGAAAACAGGGCAGAAAGTTGTAGAAATGAAATGGGATCAAGTGGAGGTGAGAACGTTTGATTGCATGTTTTTATGTAAGAAACCAGTGAGGTTAAGATAATGCCAGCGGTTGCAATATTGGCAGTAACAATGGAAGACCTTTAAGTTACCCTCTTGACAAAACAGGGAGTCTGAGGTTATTCCCGCCTTCACTTGTGTGTAGATCCCTTTTGGTTACGCAAAGGGGATTTTTCAATTATGACTGTTTTGTGGGCATCAAGAGTGTAAGCAATAAAAGGAAAAGGATGAAATTATTTTCTGGAACGATATCCGTGTATATTTCTGTGAGATCGTTTTGGATTCGGCACAGAGAGCCCAAGGAAGGGCCATGTAAATGAACGTATCACGGACCCTCCACCGTTGACCTAATTTTCCTCAATATTATGCTTAACTCCTTGTTTATTTATTATGATTCTATTTCTGGTGCCTTGCAGCCAATATCATTTTAAAAACAGCTGCTATCAGTGATTTCTAAAATATGTCGAGACTGCATTTGAGAATGAAATTTCCAAATTTTATTTATTTTGGCAATAACAAATTCCATTCATTGACTCTCGTCCGGTCTGGGTTTGGCTTGTGTTTCAAGCTCATCAGAAGTCTCATTTTGAGGAATTTTCAGCAGATCCTTGAAAGTTGACGTATAACCTAAATTTGCTAGCTAGGAGAGTGGAGGAGCAAATCCAAATCATGACTTTGAGGTGATATCCATAGGGTATAATTCCGTTCCATATCTTGCATTTTATAGGACATCCCGTGATTGTATATTATTGCAGGTTTTATAGCTCAAACGACAAAACACATAGATCTTTGTGTAGCAGTTTTAGAGTCAAAGAATGTGTGTAGAAGTTTCTCTTATCATTGTCAAAGAGACAAGGTAGCATCTCTTCTTTCATTTTCTTGGGTAATTGTAACCAGTGACCCTTTTTTTTTTTTCATTGCCACACAATTTATCAAGGCCCTCTTCAGACCTCAGGGCAGTGCTTGTAGCCTACCCAACAAAACTCTGGACGTGTTCTGATTTCAGACTTTTAACAAATGCTTTGAAGTTATGGTTTTAATTCCTCTTTGCTGAATGACTCACTTCTTGAATGTGAACTAGATTTGATTCTACATTTGTCAAGGAAGTGTCCTTTAAAGAAAATTTCTCCCCAACCACCCATTTCAATCTATTTATTTAAAGACCTCCTGTCCTGTAGTTGGTAAACGTAAAAAGAAACGCCTCGTCTTCTTGTCATGCTGTAATTTCTTAGGCTGTTTCAAGAAGCGGGTTAAAAGTTGCCAGAGGAAGGTGTGAATATATTTGGGTTTCTCCTGTCGTGAAATAGTGATGCTTCAGAAATGTGACGCTATTTGAAGTCTTAAGGGACTAAAATTGTTGTAACAGTTGTCTGTTGACACAAATTTAACAAGTCGGGCTTCCATCTTTGAATATCCATGGTGGGCTTACTTTCTGGCATTTGACTGTCAGGCCTTCTGGGGCATATATTCTCAGCATTGGGTGTGGGTGGAGGTGCTGAGAATTTCTGTATTGTTCTCAGTTAATTCAGTGACGATGGACACATATAATACCACCCCCTTTAATGTTTCTTTATTTTTTTTGAGAGAGAGTGAGCACAAGCGGGGGAGGGTCAGAGAGAGAGAGAGAGAGGGAGAGAGAGAGAGAGAGAGAGAGAGAGAGAGAGAGAGAATCCCAAGCAGGCTCCACGCTGTCAGCACAGAGCCCCACGCAGGGCTAGATCCCATGAACTGTGGAGATTATGACCTGAGCCGAAATTAAGGGTCAGACACGTAACTGACTGAGCCACCCAGATGCCCCTAATACCCCTTTGTTTTGACTCTACTGGGTGAAGACAGTGCTCATGGCATGAGGAGTAAATGAATAAGTTGGTCAGAACCACCCCATTGGACGCAGCTCAAGCGTTCACAGTGTATTTTCTGACGAACACCATTATTCCCCCCCTTGAACTCCCTTTACGTACATATCAGCGAAGGTGTAGTCCATAGGGGAAAAAAAAATAGGCAGCTTCCCAGTCCCCTGGTCTTAACGCATGCTCCTGAGACCCACCTCTGCACAGGGCAGGGTCACCCAGACTTAGTGCTTCTTGCCTACTGTTCGTTTTAAGGCTCGCTCTCCTAGTTAATGCTTGCTGCATAGAAGCTAGTCCTTAAAGCCTGTCCTCTGGTTCTCCAAGCACTGAGTCCCAGACTGAGCATAGAGCAGAGGCCACTGACTGCTCGCTAAATGGAAGACAGCGGGGAGTGGACCCCTGCAGCGTCCTGTTCATCAGTCATAGCGATCTGGGAATTGGTAGACGCTCTCAGGAAAGCTTTGGCATTTCAGGAAACCAAGTGGCAAAGCTTTCATTTTCTTTTGAGTCTGTACCATGTCACCTGTCTTCTCTCTGTCTCCACCTCAGCGTCACCCAAAGGTAGCTTCTGGAATTTTGCTTTGTAATATTATCCTGTGTGATGATCAACCCTGATAACTTGTTTCTTCCTTTTTTCCCCAGGTGGTCCCAGATATTGCCTGTGGGAATGCCAGTGCTAACAGCTCTGCCGGTGGCCGCCTGGTAACCTTTGAGGTGCCACAGAACACGTCGGTCAAGTAAGAAAACTCGCAGTTACAAACCATTAAGATCGATACTGTGACCCTATGCTAGGTTGTGTCTGTCCATGTAACTGGTCAGTCCAGTGAGAGTCATGAGCAGAGTTCCATGTGTAGATGTGGCCTAAGTGGCTCAAAATCCAGAAGGAGCTATTTCAGGAAAGAATATTGCAGTGGGGATCCTGTTGGGTGGAGATGTGGAACTGGATGGGGTGAGTAAGGTGCGAGATAAGAAACCTTCACTTCCCAAGTGACTTTTGCTTCCAGAATTCTTTGGTGTCTTACGATTTGAATGGGCTGTTGGTTAAATTCATGTGCATCATTTGCCCCAATTTAAAATCCAAACGTTACAATTTTATCTGAGAAGAAAGTGTTTTGTTTTGTTTTTATTTTTTTACTTTAATTAATTAATTTATTTCTGAGAGGGAGACAGAGGGAGAGGCAGACAGAGAGGGGGACAGAGGATCCAAAGTGGGGTCTGTGCTGACAGCAGAGAGCTTGATGTGGGGCTCGAACTCACAAACTGTGAGATCGTGACTTGAGCCGAAGTAGGACTCTTAACCGGCTGAGCCACCCAGGTGCCCCTTGTTTTGTTTTTAAACTTAAGCTCTTTCAAACTACATACTGCCCATGGAGGTGGGCAGGGATGGGGAAGAGGCAAGGGGTCTGCCCCTGCCGTGTATCAGGTGCTCTGTGTCACTAGGGAGTGGGGTGGAGCCAGCCCTGGAGTGACCCTGTCCCGTCTCCCACTACTCATTCTTCTCTGATGCTAATTACCTGCCAATCCCCCTGTCCCCATGTAGCCAAATGGGAGTTTGCTGTCCAGTCTTCAGGGACTTTGGAAGGCCGAGGGACATGTGACCCTGGTTAACTAGTGCTCTGTATCAACTCCCTAGTAGGGGGGCCGTGGGCACTTTGGGCCTCTTCTATTCATACAGAATTGTTTTTGCCCACCTTGCTTTCTTTTTTAAAATGTTTATTTTTGAGAGAGAGAAAGAGAGTCAGAGAGTGTGAGCAGGGGAGGAGCAGAGAGAGGGGGACAGAGGGTCTGAAGCAGGCTCTGCACTGTGATAGCAGCAAGCCCGATGCGGGGCTCGAACCGTGAGATCATGACCTGAGCCGAAGTCAGACGCTCAACCAACTGAGCCACCCAGGCGCCCCTGCCCACCTTGCTTTCTAAACAATGGGGTCCCTGAAATGTTTGGAAGGGGGACTTTGTTACGTTGCCCCTGCGTCCCCTCCCCCCGGGGCCTTGAACTCAGTCTGGTGGCGGAAGAGTCAGAATGGGCAGTGAACTCCGCACCGGGAAGAAGTCCCCGCGGGGAGAAAGGTGTGGCATCTGAGGCAGCTTCCAGTGCTACCAGCAGGGGGACCCCGGTCCTAAGTGTTTCATTGCTCATAACACAGATGATCTGTGCTGGTCAGAGCTGGCTTTGGGGAGGATCAGTAGTTTCCTTTACGTGTATGAAACCGTCTCATAGTGCTTTCTTGTCTGGGTCATATTATCTTTCTTTCATAAGCCTTTCCAAATAGTTCTGATCCTCTATCCCTTTAAATACTCTACCCGCCCCCCGATCAGCTTGAAATTCTCCAGGCCCCTTCTGGGCTTCAGGACTGGGCAAAAATAGCAGGTTGACCCAGGCTGAGTCATCTCTGGGTGCCCTGAATTCACCTGCAAGAGTGGCTAGCCCCCGTGCAACTTTCATTTATTCACGAATTCAACCTTTTACGAAACCCCGACTGAACACCCAGCTGCAAGCCAGGAGCTCAGCGCTTAGTACGCCGATCTTCTCCCGAAGGTGGAGACCTGGTTTTCTAGGAGCACAGAGGAAGCAAGGGACAGCTTCCAGGCGGTGGGAAGGTGGTCAGGGCAGGTCTCAGAGAAGAGATGACCCGTGGGCTAAGCCTTGCAGAATGTCACTTAACCAGGCATGCGAGGAGGCAGAGGTTGGGAGCTGGGAGGGAACCTGGTTGGGGAGGGACAGTGGGTCCGTGTCGCCGGAACGCTGGGCTGCAGGATTTGAGGCTGAAAGGGGAACTGAGGCCGAGGCTGATATGCTTCCTAGCATCTCATTCTTTGGACTTTACCCTGAAAATAAGAAGCCAGGAGAGGCCTGGAGCATGGGAGGTGACACACTTTTGCTTACGTTGGCAGCACAACTCAGGTGGCCATCTGGGGATGCAGGACACATTTGTAGTAAATTCAAGCAGGACTCATATCGTGTGGATGTGGAAAGATTTGTCTCTAGAAGAACTCAGTGTACTCTTTTATTTATTTTTTTTTAACGTTTATTTATTTTTGAGAGGAGGTGCAGAGGGGCAGAGGGAGAGGGAGACACAGAATCCGAAGCAGGCTCCAGGCTCTGAGCCGTCAGCACAGAGCCTGACGTGGGGCTCGAACCCACAAACTGTGAGTTCATGACCTGAGCTGAAGTCAGACGTTCAACTGACAGAGCCACTCAGGCGCCCTAACCCTTTTATTCGCGATGAAAATTGTTATTCGAATGTGAGTTATCTATTGGTGTTTTCTGTGGTATATTTTGAAGCAAGTGGGACACCTTTGTAATCATTTCCTGAGACCTTTGTGGATGTATGTATATGTCATTTTATTTTTATTTTCGACTTGGATGGACTGGTTCTAAGATGAATTTTTCTGAAAGGGACTTTTGGTTTACTTCACCCCCGTTTTCAGAATTCGGCAAGACGCTGCGGCCTCGCTGATTCTGCTGTGGAAGGTCACGGCCACGGGATTTCAGCAGTGCTCCCTCATAGACGGACGGAGTGTGACTCTTCTCCAGGCGCCTGGGGGTCTGGTCCTCTTGGAAGAGATGCTCGCCTTAGGGCACAATCACTTCATCGGTGAGTTACGGAAGTCTGCCCATCAACACATCTGATTCCACCCAACCTTGGTTTGGGCGTTAGGGCGTTTTGCTCAGATAATCTGAGTTCTGGCCATCAACAAAATGTCCTCCATTTTCGAGGAGGTTTTGCTTAAACATCCAAATTGATTTATAAGGTAGCATCTCCTGTGTGGCTCGATATGGAAAAAGCGTGGGCTCTGGAATCCTGAGACTGTACGTATCCCAGCCCCGGACGGAGCATCATAGATGTGTGATCTTTGGCGCATAATGTTCTGAATCTGCTTTCTTTTTGACTCCAGTCTGCAAGATGCTGGACAGGGTACAGTGGGCAGGAATTGTGGGCAACTTCAGGCACCGAATGTTGGTGTCTCAGAAAAAACCCTGTTCTCCCTTGATTTACACCTGACCTAGAGCCCGGGGCACAGCACCTCGGAAGCGATTGGCTACATCTGAGCCTCTGACTCACAAGTGACTTGAGGACTACATCTTCCCCCCCGGGCTCCTCTTCTTCACCCACCTTTCCCTCCTGGGTCACTTTTGACTTTTCACTTTCTCGAATAGTGTCAGTCTGCAATTTCACCTGCCCTAAACGACCACATGCCCGATTAGCCCAATTTTCAAGTTCCTCTGCCCTAGAGTAGAAATGGCCCTCGTAAAGCGTGACCCCCCACTCACTGCCTCCTGCCCCTCCCAAGGGCGATATCTGGGCGGTTTCCAGAGGACCCTTCCCCTGGTAGGCATTCTGACTGTACCCTGTGTTGCCTTCACCCCTCACCCAGCGCAGAGTATCTTTGGGGTTGGAGCTTGTAACCCCAGCCCCTCTGCAGGCGGACATCGTCAGCTGCTTTATCAGAGCTCCTTGCATCCCGCCGCCTCTACTCAGACGGGAGCTCAAGTTCAGCCTCCACCCATCCCAGTCCTATGCGCCCAAGCAGCCCCTTGCGTCCTGCTGTTTATACCGCTCCCTGTCTGATCATATATGCTAACAGTCCTCACCTGGGGAGGGGCAGTGACAGCGTCTCTCAGGGGTGTTGTAAGGGTTCAGTAGGATAATGGGTGTGAAAGTGTAAGTTACAAATGTTAGGGATGATTCTAGGTACCTTCTCTAGCTTGTTCTGAGAGACCCTAAATATTTTGCTAAATGAAATGGAGAAGTATATGAAAGACATATTCTCTAAGGTATATATTGGATCCAAGTTTCGTAATGAAGACAAACTGGTGAAATGAAATGCTCGGCTCCATATAATTTTTGTCACTTTTTCAGTTGGTCGACCCTCCTCTGGTAAGAAGGCCGTTTCCCAGTCTTTGGAAATCCAGCTGTGGAGTGGTTGGGGGATGTTACTGGGTGGAGAGCTTGGTGTGGGGACAGACATACTGGAAAAAGAGAGTAGGGTATTTCATTTCGGACTGATGTTTGTCTGTTCAGATAGCTGTTGGATTACAGCATGATGTAATATTGTCCAAGTCAAATCTGAATTTCACTCCCCAAAACATACTTCCCCGTCTGTTGTAACAGTTCATCTAAAAGGATATAGTTTGTGTATTTTGGTAAATAGTTTCAATGTTATTTCGTATTGATTTTGTCGGTTTTTCTTTTTAGTGGGTTAAGCTGTCCTCTGACGTGGGGCTAACATTTCACAAAAACATATGTGCTGTCATCACTCTGTACAATGTCGTTAGTGTTACCAGAAACTATCCATTCGAAATGTTAGCTTACCTTTGATATTACATTTAGTTGTAGCATAACTATAACTTGAGACTGATGTTGGGGTTAAGGGTAGAGATTAATAAAGAAGGATTTTCTAGCATTAGTATAATTTTATACCCTTAAGATACACGGAATTATGTGAACTCTAACAGAATTTGTGCTCATTTTTCTAACAAACAATTGCATGGCAGTGTATTGCTCCTTACAGGAGTAATTTTTGAAAATTTAAGGTGGTATATTAATAACTAAGGAATTTTTTTCTCAAAAATTATACTTGAGGTGCCAGACGATTTTGAGATGAGGTGATGGTGATTTTGAGGAACATGCTTTATTTCTCTAAGCTGCTATTTTCCTTTTGGAAAATTTGTGGTCTGATGTCTTTTTAAATTTCATAACTCGAACACATTCTAAGTGCTTTGGGCGGCTTTGTATTGGAGCTCACAATCTTCTAGTGTTATTCTCTTTCAGGATGGGGCCAGTCTTGTCCCAAGCTTTTTCTGAGGAAGAATGGCTACCTTCCTCCCAATGGACCACAGGCTGCCACACATTGCCGGCTCCTTCCTTTACGAGGTCTTTTCATCTTAAAGGAGCAAGATTTACCTTTTGTAATCATCGTGGAAGTCTTATGTTTACTGCATTGATGTGTGTTTAATGTTCTTTTTAATTTTTTTAAGGCAGATTCTTAAAATGATTTATTTTTACAATACTGGGCTCTCTAGACACGAATGCATTTTAGCTAAGAACCAAAAGACCATTCTAAAGAGTACAGAGCCTCCATTGACAGATAGACAAATGGGATGCCAGTGCGGGTGGGAGAAAACTTCTGCACCAAAGGGCCAGTAAACCTCCAGACTTGTGGTGCTATGTTCTAGTCACTACCACTCCTTTCTAGAAAGAGAGGCACTTGCAGGAATTGACTGTCCCTCTCTGCCCTTCATTCTCAATTGGGTCCACTTACAGAATTGATGACCAAAGGTCTTTTAATATTTCTTTTTAATTAATATATTTATTTTTGAGAGAGAGAGAGACAGAGACAGAGAGAGAGAACATGAGCAGGGGAGGGGCAGAGAGAGAGAGGGAGAGTGAGAATCCCAAGCAGGCTCCATGCTGTCAGCACAGAGCCTGACCTGGGGCTTGATCTCACGAATCATGAGATCATGACCTGAGCCGAAACCAGCAGTCAGATGCTTAACCAGCTGGGCCACCCAGGTGCCCCTGTTGCTCTGTGCAACAGTGTAGAAGAGTCCCTATGTGTTTTTGAGAGACAAACTTGGTCATCGTCACTGGCTTTACACAAATATCCTTTTTAAAAGTTTATTGCCAAGACCCTGTTAATGTTCTACACGGTCCAGATGATGATGTACTTATATTTGACCTATTTCAGTGACACTCCATTGAATTAAAAGAAATTTTTTTTGATGTTTATTTTTGAGAGAGAGAGTGCACAAGCAGGGGAGGGGCAGAGAGAGAAGGAGACACAGAATCAGAAGCAGGCTTCAGGCTCTGAGCTGTCTGCACAGAGCCCGATTCGGGGCTCAAACTCATGTACCGTGAGATCATGACCTTGAGCTGAAGCCAGACTGAGCCACTCAGGCACCCCCCATCCCCGCCACTGAATTTTTAAAACAGATTCCTTTCATTGACATTGCCTTATGAATATTTATACCCTTTGATCGAAAGAAAAAGATGATAAAACATTTCACAAAACATGTAGCTCTTCCTTCTGTGCCTCAGTGCATCACCTTTCCCTCCATGTTGTCACCCAGTTTCAATGCTTCTGCCCGCTCCTTAATCATCTCTTTGCTTTTCCTAAATGTGCTTCTTTCAACTATGTTATTTGCTTTAGGCACTGTTTTGAGGTCAGTCACTAACTTGACTTTTGTGTCACATTGTCTGCTCCATGGCAAGCAGCCCTGGTGCTCAGGAGCTTACTGAGTGATTCATCCTCTCCCTGGTTCATGGCCCCAGATAGGAAGGGATTCATGGTTCCAGTTGTATTTCCACGATAAGCAGTTGTCGGTCTTGTGTAAGGTACTGTTTTTGTTTTTTCACTTGGGGTTGCTTGGACACATTGCTGGGGTAGACACTCTCAGGGATGAGGGCCCAGCCAGCTGTCTGGTGTGTGGGCTTCGTGTGAGAAAGCGGTTAGAGGTTGTTGCCATTTCCGCAGGGTAGAAGCCCCATTGGACTCCTTTTCTAGATTTTTCTTTCTCTGGTCACCTGCCCTTAGGCTTATCTCCCAGTACTTCTCCGTGGTCTCTGTCCATCCATTGCCTGTCCCATCCCCACCTGGACCTCCCCCTGCTTCATCTTGTCCATGCCTCAGACCCCCCAGATCTGTTCTTCTTTGAGAACTCATTTAAACTCTCCTTATTTGGAGTGGTGTAGGAGGAAAATGGCCAACCCAAAATCCTACTCTACCTGGATTCTGAAATCCTCTGAAACTCTACTTATGAATTCTTATAAACACACAGGCAACCCTGGAGTATTCTCACAGTTAGTTCTTATTTTGATCAGAAAACCCAGGTGGCGAGGCATGTCTGCTTTACCTGTATTTCTGCTTACCTGCCTGTTCAGAGAAACCCCTACGTTTTCCTTCACACTTTTTTCTTTTATAATCCAGATCTGTTGTTAACTCAATCTGGCATTTTTCTTTCTTTCCCCTTCTTTGAAATTATTTTCATTTTGACCCATCTCATTCCCTTCTCATTCTTTCTTCTTATTTTTTAATGTTTATTTATTTGAGAGAGAGAGAGAGAGAGAGGGAGAGAGAGAGAGAGAGAGAGAATGAGCAGAAGAGGGGCAGAGAGAGAGGGAGACACAGAATCTGAAGTAGGCTCCAGGCTCCAAGCTGTCAGTGCAGAGCCTGACGCAGGGTTCGAACTCACAAACTGTGAGATCATGGGATCATCTTGACAGTGGTCTCACTACTCGTATTTGCCTCTCTGTCTTCCCTCATTCTCTTCTCCTGCCTGTAACCCACTGTTTTTCTCTATAACCTCTTACCATATTTATATCATTCTTAACAATGTGTAGTACATTTCTGACATCTAATTTATTTCATAAAAATGAGTGCATTTTTTTGTTTAATCCACACCAGTGGTATTTTGTTCATGACCTACTAAAAAGCCGCCCTTAGGACTTGAGATCTGCTTCACCTTCATAAAGAAGTGAGTAGTGCAAGCTGTAGCCCGTAGCAATGTCCTTGTAGGAGTTGGGCTCACTTCTTCAGGATTACAGCTGCGAAAGTAGCCACAGAACCCTTGAGATAATGACTTCCAGGTCTTTGTAGCTGATGTTCTAACTAGATGAGAAATTTTCCCGTTCTGCCTGTGCCCCCTGGGAGGGAGTTATAACGCACTTTAGGTTTCCTTGATTCTAAATTTTCAGCTTAAAAAGATTCTTGTCCTGCAAAATGATTTCTAGAGCAATGTGTTCTCTTTAGTTTCTTCTCTTGACAAATAAGGGGGAGTAACACGGTACTTTAGCAGGTACAGTGAAAGTTGAGACTTTTTCTTTGGTCAGACTCCACTGGTGCAACAGCCCTTCACAGCCTCAGGGTTTGCATCTTTATGGTCTTGACTGATAATTGATCCTTATTGGCATCATGACGTTTCCTTGGAGATACAATCTTTTGTAGGATGGCAGTTTATATACCGACTTAAAAAATGTTTTTTAAATGCTTTAAACTTTTATTTTTTTGAGAGACAGAGCATGCAAAAGTGGGGGTGGGACAGAGAGAGGGAGAAGAGAGAATCCCAAGCAGGCTGCATCCCCAGCACAGAGCCCAACGCAGGGCTTGATCTCATGACTGGAAGATCATGACCCGAGCCAGAATCAAGAGTTGGATGCTTAACCGACTGAGCCACCCAGGCACCCTGACTTTTTTTTTTGTTAATGACAGAATTTTAAATATACAAGCAACTGATACTTTATTCTTAGGCAGAAGTTCCTAATCTGGGCTCAGTTGGACCATGGTTCTGTGGCAGCCATGGGAGTCAAAGGTTACTTTTTGAGAATCCCATGAATCTCCTGAAAATGCACTGTAGATTTTTATGTGTTTGTGCATCCCTCTAAGACAGGGCTAAAAGTTCATTGGATTCTCAGAGATACTGAGTGCAAACATTTTAGAGGTGCTCACTTTAAGCTATGTGTGTGATCCTTTGAGGATACATATGCTTTTCAACATTCTCTGTTTGTTTAGCGATGTTTCTTTTGACAGACTTACCTGCTTCCTGTGTCTCCATATCAAGGAACTTAACCAACGTTCATTTAGGGCAGCAGGGCTGTGGGAAATACTCAATTCTGTGTTAGTTTAGAACGTACACCGTGCATGCCTCTCATTTCCCAAGCACTGTGCCAGCCTGGAAATGCAAACATGCTGTAGGTGGGGTCTCTGAGCGAATGGGGCAACAAAGGCAGAGATGGGTGCTGTGGACAAGGGACGTGCAAAGTGGCACAGGGTTCAGAGGAAGGAGCAGCTACCTGCCAGGGGAGGTAGGGCAGGCAAAGTGCTCTCCTTGGATGTACAAAGTGCAAGTGTATGGCATTTTGATGGCACAGGAGTCTGTGTCATTCAGATAATTTAACGATAGTGCTAGAAGTTGATGAATGGCCATCACAACTGGAAATAGAATTTAATTTCAGCAAGCATGCGATGGCAGATCCCATCCATTCCTCCAACTGCCTCTCGTGTTGGGTGTGAACAAATTTCTATAGAGTGAAGAGCTCCAGGTGTGAATTTTATTTCTTGGGCTCTCTGTTTATCTTCAACGGGCAAAGGAGGGACCGACCCTCTAGTCTTTGACAATGGATTTCCAGGTAGTCCTTTGGAATCCTTCACGAAAGCTCTATTTTCTTATTCCTGAACTCTCTCTCTTTCCTCCCTTTGGGTAAACTATTCCTGTGAACGTTGACCTTTAAAATATGTTTCCAAAGCAATTTAGCTAGAGTTGGGATGCTTTATCCTGTGAGTTTGGTGAAGAGAACAGTTTGGGGGAATGTGCTCTGAAAAGACAGGGGACACCATAGGACATACCGGTTGGAGTAAAGGGTGGTGGGCAGTATTCACAGGGGAAGAGTTCAAAAGAAAAGTAGGGACAGGAGATTTCTTAACTTCATAGTTTGGCTGGAGAGCTTCCCGAAGCCATCCATGCATAGCGGCCAATATTATCATAATTTTTTTTTTTTTTTGCGTGTGCCTATCTTAGCAATTTCAACATCAGGTCTCTGGATAGAGGTCTTACTTTATTTCAGCCGTTTCTTGATGAATTCTTTTGTTTCTCTCTCAGGAGATAAATAGGCCAGAGACTCCCCCTCCCCACCTGCCATGCTTCTCCATCTTGTTACTGGCTGGTTTCCTGCTCTGTGTGACCTCCCCCCTGTGACCACCCCCCTGGCCGTGGCTCCCTGTGGAGGACACAGGGTGGCAGGGAAGGGGTGGGAAGGGAAAAAGGGCAGGTATAGACCAAGACTTGTCAGAAGGAAGGATTCCCATGCGGAGTAAAAGGTGCTTAGCATACGTTTTCCTCTTACTTGTTGGAAAAGGTCACTGGGAGACGCGGAACCAAATTGGTAATTCTTGCAACGGTGAAGATTTTATGGCCTGCTTATCTCTCCTCCACACACTCTTTAAGCTATATTTTTCCTGGCTCCGATGTCCATTTTAATTTGTATTTCACTATTTAATGGCATACATTTTCTGTGAGCTCCTCAGGTCTTATGGAATAAGTTCGGATATAAAGAAATAAGATAGAGGTTGGGGCACTTGAAATTTTAATATATTCTTTTACTATACCTTGATAATACCTTCATGATTATGAAGTGTTTTAGGACCATTAGGATATTTGCATCCTAGCTCTGACCCAGTAGAGTAGGGTTGATTTTTGGAAATGCTGTAACTCATCATTCCCGTGTGCAGGTTGCTATAGGACTAGTTTCTAAAATTACCCCCGCGTCCTGGCAGTGTGAGACCTTGCTCAGTTGCATGAAACCTTTGGGCTTCCTTTCTTTAGACCTTCTGCAGGTCATTCTCAAACAAGCAATATTTTATTAGCTTCTACTAGTGGAGGTGGATTGAGTACACAGCTTGCCATCCAAATCTGGGTTTCTGAGATCTCGGGCCCCTTGGCTATACAGTGAGCTGGAACTTTCCTGTCTAAGCCCACAGGTACTAAGCCTCCTCTAGCCTTTGGAGTGAAATCTGATTTCTTGCAATCATAAGATCCCACTGTCCCGAGTCCCCCCCGCTTCACGACTATCACCCTGTCTGACTACTCTCCCATGGTAGGTCTCGTCTCGTGGTAGGGACTCTGTCTTCATGAAATTCCCAGAAGTTCTGCTCAGCTCTTACATACTGATGCCAGCCCAGAGTGGGGCTGTGTTTCCCCTGTGGTTTAAATGGCTGGTTACCCTTCGCTGATGTTCACCTCACCCAACCCTGCACATTCCTGTTTGTTCTTATCTCTGGCATCATTTTTTCCCCCAGCTCTGTCTCCTGCTTCTTTTAGACTCATAAAAGTTTTGCTTTACCAGCTAAGTCTCACTTTTTCCTCTGATAATCGTAGTATCAGCGAGCATCACACAACGTAGCCTCTGAATGCTCTCTATCCTCTTTTTTATGTATGTGGATTTTATATCTTTTGATTAGACTGTAAATTTCTAGAGAGAATGGACCATATCACGGCTCCTTGTATCATGATGGCCATATGGTGGCCACCCGAGTGATTAAATTTTGTTCGCATGTAACAGTTACTCTGCTCAGTAAATGCCAGGGGAAGAAAATTTCTAGCTGGAAATGTCAATCTTAAGAATTCTTTGTAGATTTTTATAACCCTGTGTCCAGGGCATTTAGAGTTTCCCCCCTTTATTACATTAAAAGTATTTTAGAGGATCAAATACAAGAGAGAAAGAAGGAAGGAAAGAAATAAAGAAAGAAAGAAAGAAAGAAAAGAAAAAGAAAGAAAAAAGAAACTTCTTCATTTCCATTATTCTTTCTTCTTTCCATCATTCTTTAGGGAATACTACATTTTGTATTTTGTCCTTTAAGGTGTCGTGCTCTGGGGGCCTGGGGGTAAAGTAGTCAAAGAAAATTGGGAAAGGATACCAGCTATAGAATCATTAACATCTTCTTTTGCTAAAACTGTAAGATTTAACAAAGAAAATGCAAATATCTCACCTTTTCATGGTCACCTTAAAACCACAGTTGAATATGGTCTATTGAACTCCCTGTAAAAGAAAGAAAAGAAACTTGAAAGTGTTCAAATAAAAAGCAATAGTTGGAACAAAAGTAGGGGATGGGTAAGGCTGCCCTGAACAGCATAATTTGGATAAAATTCTTATAGCTCCCATTTGCCTGATTGGAAGATTTCTATTAAATTAAAATTTACCTAGATTGAAACCACATTTCTGGATTATCAGCAATCACGATTATTCTGTTTTGATCTTTTTATTATTGGTATTGAATATTAGAATTTTTTTTTATTAGTTGTCCTTGCACTTCAATGCCTTGCTCTTATTTTCCTAAATACTGTCATGATCAGCATCATTTATTTATTGGTACCTATTGATCGTGGTGATAAACTAAGCATTGTAAACCACATTCCATTATGGACGTGTGGGGTCCCTAGAGTTGACAGTCTAAGGTTCCCCGGGGCCCCACAGAGTGTTGGTTGTCCTGGCTATGGTGGCATGAGATGTTTCTCTTACCCCCCGGGACAGTCTGGAATTAGGCTCTGTGGAAAGCAGATTGCTGGTCGACCCACAGACCTGGCTGCTAAACATCCAGATTCCTTTACAAGCTCTTCAGGTCGTGCTTTCACACACCGTAATTTGTGCGGATCCTAGGAACTAATCAGGAAGTAAAGGACAACCATGTGATAGAGTACTACGAATCCAGATCCGTGCCTCCGAGCACGACTGTCCATTACAAAGCTGCTTCTGTAGATTTCAAGCACCAGTTTCAGAATTTAAGGGAACAAAGAGTCTGCTGGTGATTCTCCTATTATGTGGGCCTGATGCCTCAGGTGGAACTGTTCGCCTGGTTTCGAGAGGCAAACTCAAGGTAATGTCTTCGTAACCATAAATTCTCCCTTTCTCCCTCTCCCTTCGGCCACATTGTCTCTCCCTCTCCCTCAGCCTTTTATTTTAAAAAATAAAAGTAGCACATTTTACTAGTGGATTACTTGGGAGAAATTAATTAGTAAGGAAAATTATCTTTATGTTTTAAAGAATTTCTTGTTAGCTCTGAAAATAACTGATAATAGTTTTAACCCAAATCTTATCCATAGAATTCGAACTGGTTTTTTTTTCCCTTTTAACTTAGGGACACACCTTCTCAGGGCTTTACCAGTTTACTGTCCAAGTTTTTCTTAGCTTCTGTCAGCGCAAATTTCAAGTTAGAAAGTGATTTAATTAATCGCTGTTTACAGCCAATTTCTGCCCCTCTATTGTACCTCTTTTTCTTCTTTCTAAGGGGGAGAGAGGGAGTATGGGAAAGAGTGGAAGAAAGAGGGAGGGAGAGAGAGATTGATTCTTAGGGCTAAACCCTGGAACTACGGTTTTCTCTCACCAAAAGATAATATACTCTCTTTTGAAAAACTTGAAGGCTCTATGACAATAGATAATCTAAACATAAATAGCATTCACACTATTTTTTGGTAAGAGGAGCACATTCATACGCTGTTTGATTATTTGCCCATTTCACTTCATGTGTCACTGATATTGTTTTGTGTGAATAGGTCTTCTTCATGGCTGTATAGTGTTCCATCAGATCAATGTACTGTAATTTATTTAATCAATATGCTGCTGTTAAACAGTTGGCTCCTTGATATCTTTTGCCTTTTTATGTAGAATTTCAAGCACTGGTATAACCTTGCCTTTGGATCCTTTCTGATGATATATTTGGGTTAAATTTCCAGGTACAGAATTTGCTGGATCAAAGGGTTTATATATTTTAACAACTCTGATATGCATTATCAAACTGTCCTTAGGTTTCTTCCAATATTCACTGAGGTCAGCTAGTTTATCTTTGAAGGAGCATGGTGTCCCCTTTCCACCCACTTGTGGCTAGTGGCTGTTAACTCGATTCAACTTCACATTTACATACACCTCTTAGCAACTTCCTTAGCCATCTGAAATGTTCAGGGATCTCTGCAAGGTAGAAAAGTGGTAACAGTTTCCAGAGAAAGGACAGTACCCATCTCTTTAAGCAGAACATATATAAAGTGGTTACATGTCGGAGTCATAGTAAACAGAATGGTTTCAGTGTATTATTGCATTTGCAAGTAGACATAAAATGGTGGTGGAGGGGAGATGGGGAACGAACAGTGGTCATGTTCCTTACCACACAGTCAGATTCTAGTGACATTTCTCCTGCTTAATGCTATACAAAGAACATTCATATTCCAGAAGGCTGCAACCCCAATTCCATTTCTATCTCCTCCTCTTAGATTCTTTTGCTTTCCCATTTCCATATCCTGAAGGTAGATCTTTAAGTTCCATCTCTGGTAGACTTTTTATGGGTCAAAATTACTCTGTGAGAATGGGGCAAAGGATTTTCCAGAAAAGACAAATATTTTGAAAACCCACGAGGGCTGCTTTAGAGACGATCACTTGACTTTGACACAAGATCATGGTAGTCGTAATTGTTTTTTACAAAGCTCTCAGGTCGAAAACTCAGAGCAGCAAGTAAATGGACCAAAATAGGGCATGTCAGCAGGAAAAAATTGCCTAGCTTTTGGGTGAGGAATATAAATAATTAGGATTTCATTTCAACAAGACTCTTTTGCTTTCTTTTCTCTAATGCTCTCTCTGACATTTGGGTTTTGAATGCCAAGTTATTTTTGGTATTCACCTACATCCCTAACAAGCAGTGTGCTCATGGTTGTCCTGTTTTAATGCCATAATTGTGAGTTTGACCTACAAAAGCTATATTTGCCTGGTAGACAAATGGGAAATCTCATTAAGTAAATACACGGAGAAATACTGTTTGGCTGTGTCAGTAGTGATAGCAGCCTCTGGAACACTACCGTGTCAAAGAAACAGGATCTGTATCCTCTCCTCATCCATCCACCTCTCTGTTTACCATCAGTGAATGTTTGTTGATTAATTACCACATGTAGGACACTGTGCTCAGTACTGGGGATACAAAGAAATAGAAGGTTCCAGTTCCTGTATTTGAGAGATTTTTTAGGCTCCAGGCAGAAGGGACAGACTCACGTAACCCAGGTAACTCTTACTGTCCCATGGTTCAGTCTTGTTCATCCAGTCACATCAAATAAACCCAGTCCAGTAGCCAATAATGGATGAAAACACTTGGAATCTTTATTCATCTTTTTGAGAGCACATGAACAGCAGTGGGAAGAATGCATTCTTCCCATGCAGCAACAATCTTACTGATCTTCTCTCCTCATTACTCTCTTAGCCGTCTCCATGTGTTTGGCACTGGCCTTGTGAAATTCTCTCCCCCACTCTCATGGCCTGCTCCTCCAAATCTCAGTCCAGCATCTAGCCTTCGAGGCTTTTCTTGCCGTTTTCTTTTTGCACTTCTGGCTCTTTCTTCCACGTATCAGTGTGTAGTGTCTTGGGTCTGTTTGTTTGCTTTTAGTTCTTCTGTCTTGTCCCTTCTTGGGGTTCTCCACTACCAAGAATTTTCCTGGGAACTGACCCAGCACGCAAGCCCTTTCCCCTGAGAAGTGAAAGTAAGAGGAAGAGTATAGATACTCATAAAATAAGTAATTGCTGCTCTTGGTAGATACTAATGCTTTTGAGATGATAAGGAGCACATGAAGAGATAAATGAGAAGATAAAAGGGTGTGTATTAAATATTGGATGAATTTTAAGGGCTACATGAACTCACAAGGAAAGAATAACCACCCAGCAGAAAGTTCAGGCTTTGGACTTGTACATTTTGAGCTTGGCCTTGAACCGAGGAGTGGGTATAAGGGGGGAAAGACATTCAGGGTAGGAGGACTGGTATGGATCACAATGTTGGGGGGCGGGGATCAGTTAGGCTGGAGCAGGGGATCTCAATCAAGAAGTGAGCCGTGGAAGATTCAGAAGAGGATAGGAGGTAGGAGTGAGAGGCTCCGGTGAAGGAGAGAGAGCACGGGTAGGTGGGGGCAGTGGTGCTGGTACAGTATGATGAGCGCCGTGGAGTAGATTTTGGCGGTGAGCAGGAAGAGCCAACATCGGGGGTGAGCGGGGGGAGTGGCAGCAGACGGCAGGTCAGCGCCTCCCAGGGACATTGTGAAGCTGGATTCTCTAGATATGATTGTACGTCTTGGGAGCAAGGGGAGAGGCAGCGTCAAAAGTGACAGACATCGGAGTTGCAGAACGCAAGCGTGGTGAGGGCAGGGGACTGAGTGTGGCCTGCTCACTGTGATATCACCAGCACTTGCCACAGGGCCTGGGGGATGCAGGCGTTGAATAAACATTGATCAAATGAATAAGTTAAGTACATTTTGAATTCCTGGGAAGTAATCAGAGGGGGGTTATTTTGGAAGTGTGGAAACCCAGCTCAAACTGGGAAACAACCCCTCAAAAAAAAAAAAATCAAGCAGAGGTGGTGGGTGAGAGTCTCCTGCAACTGAATGTCCAGGTGTGGCTCTGGAGTCACAGACCCAGTGTCTCAGAAAGTTTGATCAGACACATTTCTCCCAAGACCATTACAGCCTTCTGGAACACTTGGTTTAGGCTTGTTTTGGGTTTTGTGCCTCTGATTTTATTTTATAGGATACGTTGTCGAGACACAGAGATGCGCATGCCTGCATCAGTCCACCCATCACACGTAAATACAGAGGTACGTGTGTGTACTTACGTGTCGACACACGGTTGCACCTGCACCCACAGATGCCCGTGCGTGTGTCTGCACATCCGTGGACGCGCATCCGTACGTACATTTGCACATGTAGAGACACAGGCGTGTATATTGCGCGTCTATGATTTAAAGGACTTGACGGATGGAGGACCGTAAAAGGGTAGACAGCTTGGAGTCTGTGAGTGAGAGCGTGTAAGGGCGTGTGAAATTGGACAATTAGTTTGGAAAGAAACAGAATCCTTAGAGTTGGAAACAATGCTAGTATATATGAGGAGGATATAGTACGTAGCTAATATTCATGAATAAAAACAGTAAGCAAAAACATGAATTCATTGTCAACGTGATCGTTGTATTTTTCCCTCCTGAAAAGATTTTCATTATTTAAGTATAGTCGACAGACGGCGTGATCTTAGTTTCAAGTGGATGGCATGCTGATTCGACAGTTCTGTATATTATGCGGTGTTCACCATAAGCGTAGTTAGTATCCGTCACCATACAGCATTATTTCAGGGTTTTTTTTTCATTTTGTTTTTGAGAGTGAGAGAGAGAGTGTACACACAAGCCAGGGAATGGGGCAGGAGGAGAGAAGGGGAGGGAGGAGAGAGCGAGCGAATCTCAAGCAAGTTCCGTGCTCAGCACGGAGCCCAACCCTGAGATCACGACCTGTGCCGAAATCAAGAGTCAGACCCTCAGTGGACTGAGTCACCCAGGCGCCCTTCAGTATTACTGACCCTACTCCCATAGTACTTCTCATCCCTGTGACGTCCTCATTTTGTAACTGGGATAGTTGTATTTCAAGGAGCATTTCCTTCAGAATATCAAAGTGTGATTGGCTTCGACTAACAGAGCCTCAGTCCAAAGCTTGCATTTTGTACTGGGAAGCCGGGTCTCCTGTGGTGGCAGGCAGCCCTTTTACCAAGGCAAGGACCCCCCCCCACCCCCCCCATGAGCTTTGGATATGGAAGCCAGAGGGGATGAGCGAAGTAAGTGAAGGAGATTAAGAGGTACAAACTTCCAGTTATAAAGTAAATGAGTCACAGAGATGTAAAGTGTGGCACTGGGAATAGTCAAAAATGTTGTAATAATAGCGTATGGTGACGGATGGTGACCACACTCATGGTGAGCATAGTGTAACGTAGACAATTGTGGAATCGCTGTCTTGCACTCCTGAAGCTAAAGCTAATATATTCTATGCCAGCTATACGTCAGCGAAGAAAACTATATTCTATATCTTGACCTTGGTGGTAATTACTAGAGTTTTTATGTTTGGAAAACCTCATTGTATGTTATTGTATGTAAGTTATACCTCAATAAAGTTCATTTATTTTTATTTAAAATTTTTTTTAATGTTAATTTTTTTTTTTTTTTTTTTTGAGAGAGAGAGAGAGAGAGAGAGCTTGAGCGGGGGAGGGGTCAGAGAGAGAGGGAGACACAGAATCCGAAGCAGGCTCCAGGCTCTGAGCTGTCAGAATAGAGCCCAACGCGAGGCTCGAACCCACGAACCGCCAGATCGTGATCTGAGCCGAGGTCAGACGCTTAACCGACTGAGCCACCCAGGTGCCCCTAAAGTTCATTTAAAAAAAGAAAAGGAAAGACCAGGCCCCACTTGCTGTGTTTGATCAGTTTTTCTTTGTTTCAGATAGGAACAGAGGTTCATTTTGTTTGTTTTGTTCTGGGGCCTCTGCCCTACACACTGTGATTCCCTTTTAGATTTTCCAGCCGTGAAGGCCGTCTATTCAAAGTCAGATTGGGATTTGGGGCAGTGCAAGGCTGTAAGGGAAGACGGACTGGATTTTTAATTTGCTACACTGAGTATCCCTAGAAAGAACTGACGATCAGATAGCATTCCCAGGACTTCCGTAAAGACTGAAGCATAAAGAAAATCTGCTCTGGACAGATAAAGGAAACCCTCTGCAGCCCACTAAACTGCCAATCACACAGAATTCTAGAATTTAATTTTGAGAGAGAGCTGATTGGGAACAGGGACAGTCTGTAACTCACTCCTTCTTGGTGAGCCCTGGAGCAGGCTTGTGGTATTGTTTATGATCTGGGGCAGGGCACGGTTCATAATGGGGCTTGCCACCCAAATTGGCTTGGGGCTCTGTGTTCAGGGCAGCTCCTGGCTGGAGCTGAAACTGCTCTGCTTTGTGGTCAGAGCTGCTACTGATTACTCTTTCCGCCAAGGCGGTTAGCAGACATGGGAGGTCAGGGGAGTGTTATGTCACTACCAGCTTTCTTTGCTGGGTTCCTGTTTCTCTTTGCCAGTCCATCCCTCTGGTGTCCTCGTATCTGCCGACATGCCATTTGGGCACCAGGCCTGTCCTCCCTCACCACCTCCCTCTCTTCTTTCCTGCCCCAAATATTTATTTATTTTTATTTATTTAACTTTTTAGAAGTTTATTTATTTTGAGAGAGAGAGAGCGAGCAGGGGAGGGGCAGAGAGAGGGGGAAAGAGAGAGAATCCCAAGCAGACTCTGCACTGCGGGCACAGAGCCCAGTGCAGGGCTCCAACTCACAAACCGAGATCATGACCTGAGCCGAAGCCAAGAGTCAGTCGCTTAATTGACTGAGCCACCCGGGAGCAGCCCCTCCCCAAAATATTTATTGAGCACCTACTGAGCTGGGTGCCTGCTTGGCACTGGCAGTAGAGCAATGAACAAAACAAATAAAAATCCTTGGCCTCGTGAATCTTATGTTTTAGTGGGGCCCCAGGTAATAAACGATTCCACAAATCAATAGAAAGTTACAACTGTGATAAGCACACCGTGCTAAGACTGTAGTTGATAATAAAAATCTGACATGAGTTTGGGGGATTGGGGATCACAATCTTGAAGAAAGGTAATTAGGCTGAAATATTAACTAGGCGATGGGGAGACCCTTCCAGGCAGAAGACTGGAACTGCATGTGCAAAGGCCCTATGGCAGGAGACAACGTGTAATATCGAAGAAACTGCAACAAGGCCACAAGGCTGGAGCTTAGAGAACAAGGGCGAGAGAGGTGGAGATGTGGTGAAGTCGGTTGGGTCAGGCACGCTGGGCTGTGGAGGCCACGTTAAGATCTCGGCGGGGAGGAGCTGTCGAAGGGAAGGAGCTGGTAAGCACATTCATCCTGTGTATAGTTCCTGCCGAAGCATATGCGTTTTAACGTGGCAGGAAAGAAGTCATCCTTAAGATGATATACCGGGCAGTTGGACATCAGGAGGAGCTGGCAAACCCACAGGTGTCTTTGGCCATATCCCGAGACGTTCGGATTTACTAGGTCAGGCTGGAGCCGACGTAACAGTTAAATAAACTCTGTAGGTGATTCTAATGTTAAGTGTTTGTGAACCAGATAAGTGAGGGGCAGAGTGGTAGAGAACTTTCTGGAGCTCCAGAGAGTGGAGCAGATAGTCAAGGCTGCCTTTGAGCATCTCGAGGACTGAGGCCAAGGGCCTGACTGTTCTTATGGCGACAATGCTCATAGGAGCTAGAAATAGTCCAGCTAGACGGACTGATTCTGAGTCAATGTCTCCCTCCCTCCCAGTCGTTTTTCTTTCAAACCCTGGCATACCACCGGGGCTTTACTGCAATACGTTGGCTAGTTTTATTTTTAGTACAATAATACATGCTCTGGAAGATGAAGTTGCTATGCATAATTCAAGAGGCAAACGCATCTCAAATTAGAACTCTGACCAAACACGTGTAAATTCAGGTAACTTCTTTCATGTGACCTCGAAGTTACCAGACCATCTAGTTGGTGCCCACTTAAATGTGAGGTTTTGAATCAAAGCAAGGCAAAGGAATGCGATAGAACAAAGGCAGTTGAAAGAAGGATCACGTCCACAATGCTTGCAACAGTTCAGAAGGTAAACACGTCAATCAATCGCTTTTTATGTTAGCTCCTCTGCAGGCCTGGTTCTCTAACGCCTTAACATTTATAAAGTCATCTGCAGCCCAATTAGCTGTGCATTTATAATCTCCTATTACCCTCACATCAACACAGAGAAGTGATTAATTATTTTGACGTTCATAGTAATGCCATTAATCAGAATACATTCATTGGGTATTAATGACTGGATGCGGTGGGTAATTGTATATGAGTTCTACAGTAATTTAGCAAGTGATTTACTAGTATTTGATGAGTTGAAACTGTACGAATGGAAGATTAAGTGATACAATTCTAACTGATTATGAAAAGGCGATCAAATAGACATTGAAAAAGATTAAACAAATGAAGAATTTCAATTGTATATTCTGTGTGAGCCAACAAAATTTTAAAGGAAAGTGCAAATTAATTTTCATGTTCTACCAATGGGTATTCAGGAACTGGCTTAAAAAAATGTGTCCAATTAGGATGTGGTTTTCATAGGCAATGAATTTCTTTTTTCTAAATGGAGATTACTTAATGCCAGAAATAGGCACAGGAAGAGATTTGACAGGCTTTGTTGTAAATTTTGCTCCAAGAAAAGATTTTATAATTTTATTTTTTGTACCATCATGCCCATTATATTGGCCAGCGTTTCTTATATTAATTGCTGCATATACCTTTTTTCTTAAATGTTTTTCAATCCTATGAATTGTAGCCATACCTCATTTATTCACATATTTTTCTTTACAACTTTAAATGTAGCCTAGAGCCTGGCTTCTTGAAGTAGAATCTAGGTATGAATTATTCAAAATGGTAGATAGTAAAAGGCACATTATTATGTATGTGTGGTGTACTTTTATTTAGACATTATTTTTAAATTCTAGCAATAATCTTTAAAAGTGGAAATGATTAAAAGAATTCCATTTAAAAGTTTTGATATCAGAGAAACCGAGTTAGGGGACTCTCTAAATGACCTCCACGCGTATGAGCCAGCACTGCTGTTTTCTCAGGGGACCTGCTTTCCCAGAGCTATTTCCTCAGACCTACACAAGTCTAAGTTCCACTGAGGATCCCACTTTAAATAGACGTTGGGTTGTTGACGTTGCTGTGGATGATGGGGATGGTGGTGATGATGATGATGGTGATAATGGCAGTGATGATGGCAATGATGATGATGATGGGGGTGATGGTGATGATGGGGGTGATGGGGACGATGATGATGGTGATAATGGTTGTGATGATGGCAATGATGATGATGATGGGGGTGATGGTGATGGTGATGGTGATGATGATGGGGGTGATGATTATAATGGTGATGGTGGTGATGGAGGTGATGGTGGTGATGACCATGATTTATAGAGTCCTTTCTACATGCTTGCACTGTACTAATAGCTTCGCCAATATTAAGACCTTTACTCATAATGACCATCTCAGGAAATAGGTAGTGTTATTATCTCTGTTAGAAATAACCCAAGGCATGAGTGGTGTAAATCGCTCTCCCAAATTCAGAGGTGGCGAGAACTCGACCTGGTGGTAGAGCCAACTATGACCTCCCGTTACCCTGATGTCGGCACTTGGGCCTGGTTAATCATGTTAGTCTAGATAGTAAAGCCACTCATTAGGTGGAACTGATTTGAAATTGATGAATAGATGTGGTGGGCAGTTACTTCTGCAGTGTGAAACGTACACTATCTACAGGATAAGTGAGGAGTTACAAATTATAGACTGAACCTGCAGGTGAATATGCACATTCAGTATATCCCTATATAATAAAAGGAATGACAACTAGGTGTTTTTCCTAAGCTTGTGTCCGGTTCTTCCCACTCCTCCCCTGTCTATAGGTGGGCCACTCTCATGGCCAACCCTGCTTGGTGAATACTAAGGACTACAGAGGAGAGGGGTGATGGAATTAGTATTTTGTGAGATTGCCACACTAAGTAGTAGCTAAATAGTGCTTCCTTCTGAGTCAAAGGGCAGATGGTGGGTGTAGCCCAAGAGAAGGGGTTTTATATGATTCCTTTGCACACGTGTATTGGTTAGACTCCAGTCTCATCTGCTGTAATAGAGAGACCTCAGATACATTGGCCGAAGCAAGTTCCAGGTACATCGCTCTCCTGTTACAGTGAGCAGGCGGCTGGTCCAGGACCGAGAGGGCAATTCTGAACCCTCACCACACAGGTTCCATCTCTGGATTCAGACCTGCTGTCCCCACTGCCATGGGGCAGTGGGGTGGGAGGGATGGGCAGGGCAACACCTGCTCAGTCTTGGTAGATGGACATCACAGAAGGGCCGCATATCCCATCCCTGAGTCGCTGAGGAGAGGCGTGTTCTTTAACTGGGTGGCCCCGTTCTCAGCAAAAACTCCTCTATTATTAAAGGGATGTGAGGAGAATAGATACCGTCGGGCAACTAGTAGTTACTCCTGTGCTTCAAATACTCAAGTCTTTACTTAGGACAAATAACTGAGTCTAATATTAGTAGAGGAAGGAGTGTGGGAGGGTGAACCTGTTCTTGAAAAAAAGAAAAAAGAAACAGAAATATAGCACTCCGGGCTAGTAACCCTTTACTGCGGGAATAGATATTTCTTTTGGAAAAGTGTAGAACGTCAGCCTGAGGAGCCTTGGCTCATGTTACAGTGTAGAGCCCGTGTTTCAGTGCTGACTTTTCATAGTCTTCTCTGCAGCATGAACAGACAGAAGGTGCTGTTGAGATCTGGACAAAGCCAGGAGGCGGTGGTCAAGAGCCGCTGCCTCTGACAGTAAGATTTACTGAGAGCCAGTCATTCTGTCTTCGGGGGATAGCACGGTGACTGTATTTTTTTCAACAGTCGCTCCCCATTATCCCTGCAATTTCTTTGTCTTTAGAGCAAATGATAGTACTTAATATGTACTTTTCATAGTCGTTCGGCCAGGTGTAACCCACCCGATGATTTCGATGTGTGGCCACGGTAGAAGTATTTGGTCTGCTGCTGTTAATGTGCCCTTGCGTCTCCTGATTCAGAAAGCATTTCTGGCCATACGTTACTCGGGAACCGGCAGAAAATGAGGTAATCCACATGAGTGAGTGTTCCCAACAGCAGTATCCTGCTTTAAGGATCGAAACTGGAAAGTAAGCAGGCGAACAAAGAACCCAGCCTTTCCATGGAAATCTAGAGCAAGCCTTGTTTCCAAAAGACACAAAGACCTTGAATGAGGTCCTAGGGTGGTTGGTGTGGCCAGGCACTACACAGGTGTAGTGACAGCTTTTCTGGTGCGTCTTCACTTTCCACCGTAACTCTCGGTCTGCTGGCATTGTCACACCTGCAAAAGAAAAGACAGCTTCGCTCGGGTGGTAGAGGGTACGAGTAAGCCTTGCTTTCAGGATCACGGAGCCCTGGACTTGGTCTGGGTTCATATTTGCTGCCTGCATCAAGCTCTCTTTTTTGCCTCTGGCCTGACATTGTCAAACGATGATTTATTTCTCCGGTTTTGCTTCTCAGTCCACAGGCACTGAGTCACAAATCCATGGGGATCCCAACCAGCTTATTAAGCTTTGCACTAACCTCCATTCTACCTTCTTAAAAAAGTCGGTGCAGATACACCGTTTCATCCATGCTTCTGTGGCACGGGATGTGGGAACCGGGGGGGTTTGCCTTCCCAATGCCTATGTTAATACAAAAACCCTGGGTCTCCAGCTGGAGCTGAAACCCATAATATTTCAAGCCTTTCATGCCTGTCGGCTGCCAGCCATGGGACTTCCTGGACTGTGAACGGTTTTTATAGGTTATAGGTTTGTGCCAAATGACTCGCCAAGTCTTAATAGGAAAAGTCGGCAGTCTGTTTGCAACACCTACTGCTCAAGTATTTACGGCCAGAATTTTTATTTTGCACGTATGCTTTCCTTTAACAAGAAAGAAAATGGTCTTTAGTCAAACCACCGAGGTGAGAAATGCAAATTTCCTTTGCCACTAATCCCAATGAGGTATTAACTACAAAGTCCATTGAAGACCTTTAGTGTTAATATTAAAGAGGACAAGTGGTAAAATAAACAGTTAATGGCCCGGAGCCGGCCATCTCGCTTGCTCTCCCAATTGATGCTTGACCACTCCGCCCCAAAGATAATGACTGGACCCCCTTTCAGCTGCTCTCAGCTTCTCATTGGCACCAGGGGAGGCGAGTTTGGCAAAGTCACCGTTTTAAAAGGACTGTAGTGATGGCAGGACGTTTTATTACAGTGTTAATGAGCACAGTGTGGGGTTGTGGGCAGGGCAGAGTGTTTGCATGGTTTTGTGCAAGCTTAGGGGAGGATGAGTAGGGAGAGGCAGAAGGAAACCCAACTTTTATTTGTCATCGTAACGAGTTACTTGAGGGTGTTAACAGATCTCTGGATAATCTTTGGAGAAAGTTTTCCTTCATTATCGTTTTCAAGCTCATTAGGGAAATCACCAGATGTGTAGCAAGTAGAAGGGGGCTCTCCAAGTGTAGCAGTAGCTTTTTCCTTCTTCCCTTCCTCCCTCCAACACCCCCTCCCTCTCCCCTCCCTCTCCCCTCCCTCTCTTCCTCCCTCTCCTCTTCCTTTCCCAGCATCTGAATTCTAAGGTGAACTATGCAGCATCCTTGAAAGTTTTTGTCGGGGACCACAGTCTCCCCTTTCGATGCTGAAGTTGTCAAAGGCCTGCCATCATGTAGTTCCAGATGCCCTCCATGCTGCAGAAATCTTGTCTTTTCTTATCAACCCCACCGTGGAAATATCATGCAGCGACTTGTTTCAGGTAATTCTTCCAGTATGACTCTGCTGTGGTCTGATGTCAACACACAACTGAGTTTATACTGTGAATATTGTCCTGTAAAGCTTGGTTCTTGCTCCCTGTTCTCTCTCTCTGTTTCCTCTCCCTACGTGCCCTTCCCTGTCCCAAAAATGCAACACCATTTGTATTCAGATGAAGCCCCAATTTAAATATTCAGCCCTGATGGCTCAGAGCCTGGAGCCTTCTTCCGATTCTGTGTCTCCCTCTCTCTCTGCCCCTCCCCCGTTCATGCTGTGTCTCTCTCTGTCTCAAAAATAAAATAAACGTTAAAAAAAAAATTAAATATTCAGCCCTGATGTTTCTAACTACTTATGTCCTACGTCCAGCCACCAGCTTTTGACCACTTTATTTGGAAAAGGGGTCTCATCACAATCTCAAATTTAGTCTGTTCGCAACAGAAATCTTGATTCACTTGCCCAGTACGACCCCCCACAAGGTTGCTTACTGTATGTATGATTTTGTCTTTTCACTCATATCCCACATCCAATGTACATGAAGTCTTACTGGTTCTTCCTCCAAAATGTGATCTTTGAAAAAGCGTAAGTCATGTGCTTTTCCCCTGGTTAAAGCTCTTCAATGGATTCCCATTTTACTAAGTTTCACGAGATGCCCGCTGATCTGGCCCTTCCTGCCTCTCTGTCCTCATCAAGATGCGGGCCATTGACACACTGATGTCCTCATCCGTGGGTCACACTGACCTTCCCATCCGTGTGACACATGACCTCCTCCTCCACGAGACACGTGACCTTCTCAGCTCTCTTTGCTGGCTCATTCTCAGCCTTTAGAGCTCATCCTGAATGCGGCCTCCTACTTGGAGCTGGGTAAATGTCTGCTGCCTGGAGGACCAATGAATCCAGCTTCCTTCCGTCCCACACTGCAGCCCATCCCACCCATCCCCTGCGCCCGCTTGCTCACTGGAGCACATGGTCTGTCCACGTAAAGTGGCCCAATATTTCTGCCTCAGAGTCAGAATCGTAAACTTGGACCGTACACAGTGATGATTTAAATATATGTTTATTCATGAAAAGTTTCAAAGAACTCTAGTTTAGCATTTGTTGTGGTTGGAACGAAGACTGTATTTTCTCTTGAGACTGGGAGGGTGATAGAGTGTAATCAGAAGTGGGAGAATCCCTGAAACTTTTGCTGGAGGGCCTTCATTTTCTTTCTTTCTTTCTCTTTCTTTCTTTCTTTCTTTCTTTCTTTCTTTCTTTCTTTCTCTTTCTTTCTTTCTTTTTCTTTCTTTCTTTCTTTCTTTCTTTCTTTCTTTCTTTCATCTTTATTTTTGAGAGAGACAGACAGCAAGTTGGGGAGGGGCAGAGAGAGAGGGAGACACAGAATCCCAAGTAGGCTCCAGGCTCCCAGATATCAGCACAGAGCCCGACGTGGGGCTCGAACTCACAGATCACGAGATCATGACCTGATCTGAAGTCGGACGCTCAACCGACTAAGCCACCCAGGCGCCCCTGGAGGGCCTTCATTTTCTTTCTCCACTTCTGCTTTGTTTTCCTGTGTTGGTGTTTCCTTTCCTTGGGTCTCATGCAGTTTCCGTCTCGAGCTTTGCTGTTCCTCCTCTGTCTTCCTCATCCTTCCCTCCTTCCTTCTCTCCTTTCTTTCTAATCTCCTTTCTTTTTCCTTTGCTTGTTGTTAAGTTAAACCAGGCGTTAGTTAGCTAGAGCGACCCCCAAGCGACACCTGCTACACGGCATCATTCTGTAGTTTTTGGAAAGACCATCGAAGACGCAGGGGCTGACAAAAGGCAGTCGCAGGGCAGCTCCACAAACAGAAGCAGAATGCGGTCTTCATTCCTACTTTGCGGGGTTTTCTCCACTTAATTAGTTGGCCTGTGGATCTTAGAATTCTGAAGAGGAGGACAGGCTTCTCTCTGCAGGTCTGTATCAAGAATTATATTACGTGTATTGATTTCATGCTATGAAGGAAGAGTAAAGATAGTGACCATCTGCTCTTCATTTCTTGTAAGTATGCTGGAAGTGTCCCATCAGTTTGAGTGCAATGTCAAAGAAACCACACTGGCTTTTCAACAACTTTCAAATGATCACTTATAAAGCCCCAAAGAACTTCCTTTTTCTAAAAAAAAAAAAAAAGTGAATTCTATTTCATTTCAGATTCTTCCTGCTGCCCCTTTGTAAAGGGCACAGCTCCTGCTCTTGGCATGTGGGATTTCCTGAGGGCAGCTTTGCTCTAACCCAGCTGCAGTTTGATGAAAGTTAAATTGGACAGTATTACTTTTCATTATGAGCCGCTCTAAGCATTTTCCCTGAGACATGATCAAAGGGAGGTGCCAACAACTTACTGAAATTTCACTCTTACCTAGAAGGAGCTGGCAGGCACCGTTCTCGTGTGAGCCGTATATTGTTGAAAATAGCGTGCATATCCTTTTGACTCCCGGTGGGGGGTTAGGTGACATAATTAGGAATTACATAGTAATATGTGGCATGCTGTTGCAAAGATTGATTTCTTTAATAGTTTGCTAAAGTATTTTAGGGCCAGAATACTCCCGGTCTTATTAGGCAAATAAAGCCAATATAGAAACCTTTATCAGAGGTGTCTCTAAGAACTTCAGAGACTTACGATGAGCTAGAGAATAGAAATATTGCCTAAATAACAGAGTCACCTAGACTTTCAAAAACAGATGCGTAAAACGTGCTTTCA
This sequence comes from Panthera pardus, assembly GCF_024362965.1. Lineage (NCBI taxonomy): Eukaryota > Metazoa > Chordata > Mammalia > Carnivora > Felidae > Panthera > Panthera pardus. The sequence goes on from NW_026526655.1 coordinate 9,774,083, forward strand.
GAGGCTCAGTGCGTGCCTCTAATTCCAGGTGATTTACCTTAGTAATAATATTACTCGTGTTACTGAAATTAGTTTTTCTACCAGACCAGTGGTTCTTAACTAGAAGCAATGTTCGAATTACTTAGGGAGCCTTTTCCAAAAACATGCCTGCCAGAGGTCTCCCCCAGACCTGAACCTCCCAGATTCTGAGCCACTTATGTTGGAACGTTGGCAGCGTGTACTTGGAAAAAGCCTGTGCAAAATGATGAAGATTCTGGTTTCAAAACTGGTTAGGGATCACTGCTCTTTTTTTTTTTTTTAATTTTTAAAATATTTACTTGTTTCTGAGAGAGAGAGAGACAGAGAGAGCATGAGTGGGGGAGGGGCAAAGAGAGAGAGGGAGACACAGAACTCCAAGCAGGCTCCAGGCTCTGAACTGTCAGCACAGAGCCTGATGCAGGGCTGGAACTCACGAACCGTGAGGTCACGACCTGAGCCGAAGTCGGACGCTTAAGCGACTGAGCCACCCAGGCGCCCCGAGGATCACTACTCTTGACTGGAAGAAGATGAGCTCAGAACAAAGTAGATTGTAAGATGCTAACGTAGGGGTGGAATCGAGAGACCAGGTGGCCCCCAGAGGGGCACGGGCAGGCACAGGACAACAGCATCTAAGGCGATGACTCAGTGCCTGGTACTCCTCTTCCTTGGGCATCAAGTATTTTCCCATGACGCTTGGCCTTTCTTAACAGGCCGGAGGTCTGAATGGCCGCTAGTCACATGCTGTATTTGTTTGCCTAATATTCCATTTTGTTTTGCTTGTCAGACTCAAATGCTGAGTTAAATAAACTCATGGTCTTGTAGAAAGAATGTTGGTAGCGTTTTACTTTACATTTCCTATTGTCCCCTCCTTTTTCTTTTCTTTTTTTCCAGGTTTTGTGAATGATTCCATTACCAAATCTATTGTGGCTTTGCGTTTAACTCTGGTGGTGAAGGCCAGCACCTGCGTGCCGGGGGAGAGCCATGCAAATACCTTGGAGTGTTCAGGAAAAGGAAAGTGCAGCACGAAGCCGTCAGAGGTAAGGGGACGCCTGGTAGCTCTAAAGCCTATATTTACATAAATACGTATATCTATGCTCATATATTGCTACGTATCTATCTATGTGTCTATCAAGAATGACAGGGAGAGACCAAGTGCATTTGCTGAAAGAGTCCCTCAAATTTCTGGTTTTGATTGCACATTGGTATGTAACATATAGATCTTCAATCTCCATATAATTTTTATTTTTTTTTTAAATTTTATTATTTTTTTTAATGTTTATTTTTGAGACAGAGAGAGACAGAGCATGAACGAGGGAGGGTCAGAGAGAGGGAGACACAGAATCTGAAGCAGGCTCCAGGCTCTGAGCTGTCAGCACAGAGCCCGACGCGGGGCTCGAACTCACGGACCGCGAAATCGTGACCTGAGCCGAAGTCGGATGCTTAACCGACTGAGCCACCCAGGCGCCCCTCCACATAATTTTTAAAGTAGTGATAATAAATCTGTGCAGTGCCAGATTTTGCTTGGGTATAAAGTAGAGATTTTATGAGAAGAAATAGCCATCGTATCTGGTAGCAGAATCAAGAGAAACGGAAGACAGGAGAGGTGAGCAGGCTCATTAATTTCCCAGTGATCACAGAATCCCCTCCTTAAACATTGCATTTCTCCAGCGCCTATAGCAGAGTTACAAAAGCAAGAGAAAAGCACGAGAAGGAACAGAGAAGAGGCTGGGACGAGAAGCCTGACGTTACATTTGACCTCTGTGGGCCAGTGTCATCAGTGCTACGGCAGACCTGAGTCCTGCTCTCCTTTTTCTTTAGTGGCTCGGGTCACATGGGCCTGGGGCAGGGGCAGGGGCAGGAGCTGAGTACAGTTCCTCCTCCTTGTTCTTGGGTGATTGACAGGATGTGGGAGGCAGACCCGTAAGGGACTGTGGCCACTGAGACCCACTCCATCACTAGAGAGCTCCATTAAAACAGGTGGACTGCGGTCTTTTGCAGGTGACCTGTGGGCTGTACCCCACGTCCCGGGAGAGGGAGACTCTGCCCTTTACGAGGGGGCCTGTTCCATTAGGGCACATGTGTTCCTCTCACCGCCTGCCTCCTTGCCCGTCTCCCCAGTTCTGCACATTTGCCCACTGGAATTCGTGCCAAGTGAAGTGGGTCCCCCAAGTCCCAAAAGAGCATGATTTGTTTTATTTATTTATTTGTTAATTTCATTTAATTTAAAAACACTTTTTTAACATTTTATCTTATTTTTTGAGAGACAGAGCACGTGCAGGGGAGGGGCAGAGAGAGAGGGAGACACAGAATCCGAAGCAGGCTCCGGGCTCCGAGCGGTCAGCACAGAGCCCGACGCGGGGCTCGAACCCACGGACCGCGAGATCGTGACCTGAGCCGAAGTCGGAGGCTCAACCGACTGAGCCACCCAGGCGCCCTGAGCATGATTTGTTTTAGACCAGTGTTAAGGGCAGCACGGGTAAACTTGGCCCCGTGACGCCTCCCGTGGGAATGCCAGCGCATTCGGTGGTAGCGGTGTGAACTGGGTGAAGGGAGGGGGGGGACCGGCAGGTGGGTGTTGGAAGACACTTTCACGTGTTGCTCGCGTCATCTTGGAGAATCCACGACTTTGATGTCTCGGGTGCGGTATTACACTGGTGTCAATTTCCCGTTTCCTTGTAAGATCGTCCTCCGCAGCAGGCAGAAGGGCCTGAGAAAGTAGTGGGAGCAATAATTTCTGCTAAATGGTTGGAAAGGAACACGAATGTAAACCAAAGCCAAAATGAAATCCCTGGTGGAGGGGATGGTGCCCGGCATGAGTCCAGGAGGCAGAGTGGGATTTCGTTTACAAAGCCAAGCCTGCCCTGCGAATCCCGTTTTCTTCCATCTTGGCCAACTTGGATCATGTTTCTCTTCGTCTCTTTCCTGAGGGGAAGCTCCATTTATCAATTTATTTTTTTTTTAACATGGTTGAAGGTGAAGTTTCAGCTTTAATTTTTTTTTTACATTTTTAAATGTTTATTCATTTTTGACAGAGAGAAAGAGAAAGAGGGAGAGAGAGAGAGAGAGAGAGAGAGAGAGAGAGAGAGAGAGAATGGGCGGGGGAGGGGCAGAGAGAGAGGGAGACACAGAATCTGAAGCAGGCTCCAGGCTCTGAGCCGTCAGCACAGAGCCCGACGTGGGGCTCGAACTCACGGACCGCGAGATCATGACCTGAGCCGAAGTCAGATGCCCAGCCGCCTGAGCCACCCAGGCGCCCCTATCAATTTATTTTACGGGGAAAGTGAAGCAGTAAAGGCTATTGAGAGTTCTTCTGTGACAGTCGACGCTAAGAAGGGGTATAGAACCCGAGAAAAGATGAGGAAGCAGTGGACAGCTTATTTGCTGAAGATGTTCCAGAAGAGATGAAGCGTGAGAGACTGAGGAAAGCCAACCACTCCAGCTGGAAGAGTGTCAGACCTCCCACATGCAAAGAGGAGACACAGCGGTGTTCCCCAAATTCATTCGTACTATTCCCAATGAACGGTTCTGAGGCCTGGTTAGCCCCCAAGAAGACAACAGTAGTGAAAGAGAAATGTCTTCAACGGGGAAGGGAAGGCTGTCCTTGGAAGTTGGGACCGACAGAGAGGTTGTTTCCTTGTGAGCTTTCTCTTATAATGGATGCCCCATCTGGGGAAACTTTTTACCCATAAAGCAGCCACCGTGTTTTCTGAAAACATGCATGTTGCCGGCTTGCAGCCCTCACCTGTAGAACTGATTCACCGAAAAGGCAGCAGAAGCATTTAGCACCTGGCAGGTAACTTGGCCGGCCTTGCCAAAGCGCTTCGTTTTTCCTACAAAAATGGCTCAGAAGCCTTCATGAAGAATCTGTGCTAATTTTAAGTAGCAGGCCATTTCAGGGGAAGTTCGGCTTCCTTATGGGGGCCGGCTCTTTTGAGGGGCTCTGGGTGCCCCCCTCCCCCCTGTGCCCCCACCTCCTGGGTCCACACCAGGTGCTCATAAGGTGTGAGGCCTCTGCTGTTGTCCCTTCTGCCAGAGCCTGCATTTACCTTCAGGGAACTGAAGGAAATTATGGCCAGCCTTCTTACCTGAGCCATTGTAATTATCCCTGGTGACTGTAAGCAAATGACTAGGCTGGAATTACCATATCCATTTATAGACCCACCACATTGTTCTCTTGGAGAGAGCCGTCTGGAAGCCAGTCTCCCCATTCACAGAAAGATGGCCGGAGTGGGAATGGAGAGTTGACTCATCTTTTTTGAATCGACTTGAGTTCCCGTGGCTGTGCGTGTTTGTCTTCGTGACTTAAAACAATGACTGAAGAGTAGTTTGCTGGCCATAGAAGACTGTTGCTGTCAGGTTTCCTTCTTTGTGCTGTTTCCTAAAATTAGAAGCCATGTAGTCTAGTCTTCTACCTAGTGCAAGAATCCACTCCACAGTACAAAACAAAAAAGAGCTCTACTGGATGGTTTAAAGTGATTGTTGCTAATCACTTTTGTGTCTTTATTAGGTCATCCATCACAGTAAGAGCAATTCTGTTCTGTCCATGCCACTCTCATTTAGTAACGGACCTCGTTTCTTTTCTGTCAGATGCGCTTCGGCTGGAGGCCTTTGCACACTCCCAGTTGACGGGTGGTCTGCAATAAAACTGTGGCTCGCGGCTCTTAGATAGCACACCATCCTGGGAAAGTCTTTTTATGTGTTTCCTGTAGGATGGCCAGGAGCTCTCAGTGTTTGAGAACTGCTTTCTTTACAAGGGTTGATTCTGATCTTTTCTTCTCCTTATTAAAAAAAATGACTGTGGTCACTACTTCTTTTTGAACTCTATCACCAAGTTTGGCTGCTGCCGACTTGATAGTTCCCCAATTATTTTAAAGGGGAGTATCAGGGATCTTCGCTGGTGTGGACCTTAAGCCTTCTTCAGATCCAGTCAGGTTCCATGGATCTTGTCTCTCAAGAGCAAGAGTTATGTATTAGGATTATCCAGAGAGACAGAACCAATGGGATATATTATATATGTATGGATGGCATATATGTTCTTATCGTATCATATCATATGTATACGAATTAAGGAGATTTATTTTAAGGAATAAGCTCACTTAGGAATAATCTCATTGTAGCTCCACTCATCGTAGAGTCTTGGTGAATCCAAAATCTGACCAGGGAAGGCCAGTGGGCTGGAGACTCAGGAAGGAGCTGCAGCTCTAAGGCAAGGTGTCTTCTGGTGAAACAGGAAGAGTGGATGTTGGGGATGAAGTCTGTAGGCTGACCATCTGTTGCAGAGTTTTCTCCTGCTTAGGGAAGGAAGGTCAGCCTCTTGTTCTATTCAAGCCTTCAACTGATTAGATGTGGCCCACTCTCGTGCTATGAGGATAAACTTCTTTCCTCAAAGTCCACTGATTTAAATGTAAATCTCATCCAAAGACGCTCTCACAGAAACATCAAGAATAATGTTTGACCAAATATCTAGGTGACATGGCTCAGCCAAGTTGATACATAAAATTCATCATCACAAAATTCTATTTTTTTCTCTCATTCGCTCTTGCCCCCTTTCTGTCCAGTCGTGTTCCTTGTCCACAAGTGAAAGGAGTTGTTTTAAAATTTTAGTTTGCCTAAGATTTGCTTAATATTTGAGGGTCTGACAAAAAAAGTCATATTCTAGGTCCCTCACTCAGGTTAGGATGCCTTTTATTGGGCAGCCAGATGATTCTGATGCAAAAGTAGATTGTGGAACATCATTCTGGAAGCAGGGGTCTCAGGTGCTTATCATTTTCCTGTTCTCACTGATTCCTTAAAGCGAGTATACAACATCTTTTTTATTCAAGGATTTCATTGTTAATAATGTTACGGTCACGTGGAATTAATAGAAAAAAGATAGATGTTGATAGGTGTTATAATGGTTCAATATCTATCTCAAAGTTTTCTTTTTGTTGGCCCTGGCTCTGGTCTGTATTGATAAGTAAATGGTGTCAGGCCTCCATTCTTAGAAGGTTCCTTAGGATTCTCTCTAGCTCTTGCCTTGGGAATGTATCATCCTTAGGCTGTTTGAATTGGATACTGGAGCTGCCTACTCAGACTTTGTTTTGAGTGACAATTGAACTGGCATCATGTCTGGGAGCCATTCCCAATCCCTTCTGGAGCTGTGTCCTAATTCACTCTCCAGATGTGGGCCTGTTCATGAGAAAAGCACTGGCACGTTGGGCTCCTGAAAGTTCCCGACCTTCTGTTACCTCCCCCCCTACTCTTGGAAGTCGAAGGCTCCAACTCCAGGAAGCCTAATCCTTCTATAGCCGAGTTCTTCTGGCTAAGTTTGATATATTGGAAATAATCACTGACCTTAACTGGTTTCTTTGTCCCTGGCTTGATAACACCTGCTGTCCTTGTTCCACAGCCCATGTGGCCTGGGTAGGAGATACTATCCTTCCAGGAGTCTGTCTGCTGTATATCAAACTTTGCACTAAAGTACTTTGCACTAAAGTAAATAAATACCTCTTTATTTTTTTCTGTTTCCAAGGATGTGCCTCTTTATCAGGGTTCCCAGTAAGTTCCCATTTCTGAGGTTTGTTTATTTGAGATCTCATTCCCAGGGCAAGGTGACAAGCCTGCCCTAAGCTGGGTGCATGGACATCCTTTCCAGCTTAAACCTCGGCTCCCTTCACTGTCCATTCATCCCGCTGCTGCTTCCCCTACATCCTCGTGATTTTGCTCATGCTGTTCCCTCCATCTGGAATGTTTATCTGTTGCACCACCCTACCCCAGCCCTCTGCTCCCTGCCCTCCCACCTTGCTAACTATATTTCAGGCTCTGCCCCAAACCTTCTTCCTTCTGGAAGCCATCCCTAACTCCTGCTGCAAACCCCCTCTTTCAAGCCTGGCAACATTTTATTTTTCTTATGAGACACACTGCCTTTGATTTGTGCTTATATTTCTTTATGTGCATTATCATTTGCATGCGTTTCCCTGCAGAGTTATTGCCTGTCTTGTACCTGCTCCTGCCTTAGGCTCTGGGGCGGACACATCTGGTTAGATAAGATGTGGCCTCTGAGGAGGAGTTGGGAGGTTGTGGGGCGGGATGCCGAATGAATCGTGGATTAGAGTGTGGGGTGATGTGTGCCATGGGAGGGACCTGCGGGTACCTTTTGGAGAGAAATATCTGACTCAGTGGTGGGATCGCCGGGAGCTTCCCAGGGGAGGCTCCGATGGTGAGTTCCTTGACATTCGAACCTGTCTGGTTCCTTCTGTATCCACTGGAACAACTTAGCAGGGTGCTTTCTGCATGGGAGATGCTCAAAAACAGCCCGTGAACGGAACAAGTAAACTAAGGAAAAGCACAAAAACATGATGGAAAAATCAAAACTCCGAGTTTTGAGTTAGATACGTAATTTGAATTATATGTTTGGTAACCATTAGGTCACGGGAAAGACACGGTGAATTTGAGTCGGAAAACATTCTGGGATCTGAAGCCCCCAGACGGCGTGACCCAGAACGTCACAGGAACTAACCCTTTAGGGACATTGTGAGCAGCGTTGCCCTTCCTCTCGTTTCAAGAAGAAATAGGTCAGAGTAAACCCAACCGGCCGAGCCTTTGATGACATCGTCCTGTCGGTGGGCACCTGTCAGCAGGCTCCCCTCTGGGTCAGGAAGGAGCGACGGACGCTGCAGAGGGCAGGAGGGGGTGTCCCACGCTTTGTTTCATCGTGTCTCCGAGAGCTAACGTTTCCACTGTCATTAGTGCAAAGCCTAAAGGCCCTAAGGAGGCCTTGCAGAAAGAGGGACGCGGTGGGCGTTTGAGGAAGAAGTGGGGAGGCGGGGAGAGGGTGGACAAGGAAGCCCGCCAAGGAATCCGAGGAAGGGCATTCGCTGTGTCCTCAGCATCCAAATAGCGCCTCGGCAAGCCTGCTGTGGCGCTCCTTTCTCCCGGCTGGGTCGAGTGTGTGGCGGGGTTAGGCCCCCACGGTCTGCCGGCGCTGTGGCGGAATTTCTCCTCTGAGTGGGGCACAGAACCCAGCAAGAAAGGGTCAAGGCAGAGCGGCGGGTGGAAGGCTACTTGATGAAGCCGTTGTAACGTATGGCATCGTATGGCGATCTCCTGATGGCATTACAGAGAAAAGAGACGAATCGATTCTAAGACATTCTTCCAAGGAGGGGGGAGACTTTCTCTTGACTGAGTAAACAGCTTATTGCCAGTGCTCATTAGACATCTTTGAACCGGAGAATAGAGGCTTTGGACTGAATGCCAAAGCGAAGGTGTCTGACATACGTTTAGTTGCTAATGAGGGTTGGGTGATCTGTCCAGCAGATTTTCCTTGCAGACGCTGCATTGCGGACCTCTGAGGGAGAAAGTACTTTTATGGATAATAAAAAAAAGAATAATAATTATTAGACACATATTAAGCACAGAGATCATAAAAGGGAGCGCAGTCCAGCCCAGCTGTCGCCTCGTCAGTGGTAAAGGATAAGCCGCTCTAGAATTTCATTGACTCATGTCTGAATTATAATTCTTGGTACTAATGTAATTAAAAAGCCATCGCTGCCTTTTATGTTATAAAACAGAAGGATGATCCTATCGTTGCCTACATAAGAAACAGGACAATGTACGTCATTCTATTATAACTTAAAGAAATAACTAAATTTGTGTCCCAAAGGATAGATGTTTCATCACATTTCTGTTTGGCATAAGCTTTTTCCAGAAGGTTGAAATGTATCTCTCCCTGACAGCAAACAGTTGTAGAGGCCTTGTTGGTGGCATCCAGATATATCAGGGCAAGGAGTATATCACCGGTGACATTTCCAGGGTCAAAGAATTGAGAGCGGAAGGTGATTTGTAAAGGACTGCACACGTATTTTATTTTTAACACCAGGTAGCAGAGGCCTAAGAGAGATTTACGATTTGTCGGAAGCCAAGAACTAGTTCTCGGGAGGGGCAGGACAATAATGGAGGGACATTGCTGGACGTCTGTCCGGGGCTCCTCCCACTGGGCAGCCCCGCGTCTCCTAGAACATCCAGCATTACCGTGAGCCTTATTGTTCGTGTCGTGTCTCCATGTAAAGGTTCACTGTCCACTACAGAGAAAGCCAGGCATCGCCTGGTTTCAGACTTTCCAAATGATGTGACCTCAGGACCTTTTGGCGAAGCCCCCCGTCAGGTTTAACATATACAGAGATTGTGGGGGGATCTTGTTACAATGCGGATCCTGGCCCTGTGGGTCTGGGGCGGCCCCGAGATGGGATGGCATGCCATCAGAGATCAGACTTCAACATGGGAGGCCAGTGCACTCAAGACCTTTCAGAGAGGCTTGGAAGATTCAGAAACTTCCATTGCATGGTTTAGGGCAAACGCTGTACTAGGGGACTAAGCTCTCGGGGGCTTTCTTATTCTAGAGCAAACTTTGAGAAAATCACAGTACAGGTGAATCAGGTAACTCACGCAGGGAAAGAGAAAGTCCCTACAGGTATGGCATGTGGCCCTTTACACGTTGCCCAGGCACTAGTTTTTGCTTTAGATGCTTCCTCTGCACCGTTTTATTGAGATATTAACATACAACATTGCGTTAGTTTGAGGAGTACAACATAACGACTTGATACAGGTGTATTTTGTAAAACGACCACCACAGTGAGTTTGGTTACCATCCATCACCTCCCTTAGTCACAAAAGTTTTTCTCTCTTGTGATGACAACTTTTAAGATCTACTTTCTTACTGACTTTTGAATGTATGATACATGCTGTACATCTTAGATCCCCAGGAGTTACAAGCTTCTGGTTATAAGATGAATAAGTTCCAGCAGCAGGTTGTTTTTCTTTTTCTTTTTTTTTTTCCAGCCCCTGAGGTTTGCATTCTTTTGGTTACAACTCTTGGTCTTTGCAAAGAGGAGAGAGAGTAATTTCTAACTCTGTATCGGAGACAGATGACTATCATTCTTAGATTTTAATTAAAGACTTTTTAGAACACAGAACTAAGGCTCTGACTAGCACTGTATGCCTGAGAGAAGAAAACCACCACTCTGGAGCCTGGTGGGCATGCTCTCCTCTCCCCTAAAATACTTATCTTCTTGTCCTATTTTACGGTCCGTAAGTCAGCGAGCTGAGCGTGACCTCCCGGAAGGAAGGGGGCCGCTAACTGGCTGTGGCCGCCCACGGAGGGCCTCCCTGTGGGGCGGCACATTGTCACTCCTCTTTAGGAGTTGAAACCATCAGCTCTGCTCGTTTACAACAAAAGGAGTTTATTCCGCTTATCATTTACCTTCCCACGTTTTTGTTCCCTCATCCGTCATGAGCACCACTATGTGTCAGGCACGGAGCTGCACTCTAACACAACAAGGATGAAAGACAGTGCCGGGGTCCCTGCCTTCCCGGTGCTGGAAGTCAGAAAACTGACTTTGGAAATCACTGAACTTGACCCTTACCCCATGCCCAGATCTTCCCCGAAACACCAACCTCCTCACCCTTCCCCAGCTTCTAATTAAATACCTAGCCAGTGCCCATTTGAGGGGGTTGGCACTTCTTCCAGATTTTGAGGGAAAAAACAAAAACAGAACACCCTTTGATTGCTTCCTCACCATGGTTTTCCGTCCGGGGCAGCTGCTCCAGATATAGCTTTCGTATAAATGTCCTCTGCCGCCCTGTAGCCTGAGGAGATCAGAGCTTTAGTTTGATTATGAAATTTGCCCCATTCCTTCTGTGACATCGTCTTAGGTTTTAAGAATCGATTCTGGCTTTGCAGCTTAACCTTCTGAGTTGGGGAGCGTTACGTGGATTCAGAATGAACGTCGTGTGTTAGGGTTTATAGTACAGGACAGCTTTCCCAGACTGAACAGAGACCCCCAGCAGGCTTTGGGCGTGCACCTAATGTCTCCATGGCAGGCACCGTTGGGGGGGGTTTCTCCATGGTGTTAGTGGAGATCTCCTGGTCCTTCTGTCCAAAAATGGCTCCCTGCTGGCCTTCCCTGTGCTTTTTCTTCAGGGATTGGCCCCATTTTCTGCCTGCGCTGAGTTACAGACCCGTTGGACAAATTTTTCCCCTGGATGCAGTGTTTGTGGTTTCATTTACAAAACAGTTTGGCTCAACCTAGCACAGTGGTTTTTGACTTTTTTGGTCTCAGGATTCCTTACAGTCTTAGGAAGTATGGAGGACCCCCAGAGTTTGTTTATTGCATTTTATCTGTTGATATTTATCGCATTAAATTAAAACTGAGGAACTTAAAAATATTATTTCATTTAATTAGTAAACCCATCGTTTCGTGGTAACATAAATTAACACCTTTTAAATAAAAAGTAACTATATTTTCCAAAGCAGAAAAAATTCAGTGAAAAGAGAAGCATTGTTTTCGTTTTTACAAATGTCTTTAATATCTGGCTTAAAAGAAGACGGCTGGATTTTTTTTTTACATTTGTTTTTACATCCAGTCTATTGCAATGTGTTGTTTTGGTTGAAGTGTGTGAAGAAAATTTAGCCTCAACAGATACTTAGTTGGAAAAAGGAGAAGTGTTTTAATAGCAGTTTCAGGTGATTTTGGATATTTTTCTTGAACATAACATTTGACAAGTGGCAAATTCTTAAAGGTTAATTGAATGCAGGAATCCGAAGTCGCATCAATGAACTCTTGTACTGTTAGACATCCATTGATACATCCTGTGTTTTGGATCTTCTACCCATGAATGGTTTTGAGAACTTCACCCATTGGTTACTTGGAAAATACAGCAGTCCTACAGTTTTCAGATGTTGACACATTTCATTATACCACAGCACAAAAATCACATCGGTGATTAATTTCAACTCCAATCTCATCAGGGAAGGCTTGAAGTATTGGAAATCGATCAAGCTCATAATGGAGGATAAAAATTTTCCAAAATTCTAATTTTTCCTTAGAAGTTTGAACTTTATCCCTGATAGCAAAAACTATTGGTTGTTTTACTTGACAGGCTCATTTCATTCGAGAGAAAATATCTGCTGAGTGGCCAAGTTTGAATAGTTACAGTTCATCAGTCATTCTTTCGAGGAAAAAAAGGTGTCCCACGGAAAGTGGGCTAGTTCACGACTCAAACTACTGCACAGGGAGTGTGTTTTCTTGAGGCAACCCCTGGCCTTGGGGGCCCCAGTGCAGCCAGAGGGCCTTATGCACACCTCCCATTTACCATTTTGTTACAGAGACCATCAAAAGGACATGCAGTCAAGGGTTGCGAGTTGATAAAATTTTAACTTTTTACTTCTTCGTCAAGGACATTCTGAGTGCAACTGGCATTTTTCCCCCTGCAAATGCTTGATGGCGGTGAAGAGGCATTGATTGCTGCCACAGAGTTCTGCTTTGATTTGTGTGAAGGCATCAACCTCTCTTCTCACTTTTGTTTTGCATCTTTAGTGCCAATTTCAACAGAGTGAAAAAGACACACGTTTTAATGCTATCGTAAGATAGCGTTGGCCTCATGGAACCTCTCCCCAGAGGTCGGGGGAGTCCCGCCCTGGTCCAGGCCTTGCCTCTGACGTCTCTACTTTCTGCACATTTAACCTATTTTTCTGAACACCTCCAGGCTAGTTTTGAACAGTCAGCTCTTTCTGTCTTTGACCTTGAAAACCACTTTGCAACTTTCGTCTTTCCTCTGAGATGACTCTCTGAATGGCTTCTTTGTAAACAGCTCTGGATCACTTTGCTGAAGGCCAGTTTGACAAGTCCTCATTTTTTGTGTGCCCCTTGACCTTCACCCTCAGGGTCTCAGACCGTTCCCACCCATACCTACGCCCACCTTGAGACCAGCAGCAACCGCCCCCCCCCCCCCCCCCCCCCCCCGGAGTCCCCAAGGCAGAGCCTTGTCCTTGACTTTTTGTCCATTGTTCCATCCTTGCCAGCCTCTGGCAAAGAGCCAAATCAAAAAGAGAGCATTTCTTGAAATCCTGCTTAAAAGATAAAAGCGGGCCATTTACAATTGCAGAAACCTAAACTGGTTAAAACCAACCTTTCTTGTTACAAGCTCTTTAGGTAGTGAACAGTAATGAGGAAATGGAACAGATTGCTTTTCAGAAAATCAGCCTATTTCGCTGGGAGAAGAGCCAGGAATTTGCTCCTGGATCTTGCCACGAGGAGGGCAAGGACAGCGCTAGCATGGAGAGGAAGCCGGATTATAGGGAGCACGGAAGAGCTTGGGTAAGCAGTGTGCCTTGCCTTTTTGCTTAAGCTTGGCACTGACCAGAGGGAGAGAGCGTGATGCTACTCCCAAGCGGGAAACTGAGTCAAAAGGAAGATTTTTGCTTCTAGACCTAAGGACGCATCGCATTGATGTAGGCCAGAGCAAGAGACGGGCTGATGAGGCAGCGTGGTCGGTGGGGTATAATTAATGGATGAAGTTCCTGGAGGGGATAGTATCAGGAGAGGTGCAGGAGGGCTTTCGACAAGGGGAGGAAAGCTCCCGTCTCCGAGGCAAGTGATGTCAGGCGCAAGCAGTGAGAGAACTCTTAAAAGTCATGTTTTTATTGAGGCGAAATTCTTCTAGTAGAGAATTAACCATTGGAAGGTGAACAGTTCAGTGGCATTTCGTACATTCGCAGTGATGTGCGACCAGCATTTGTGAAAGCTGAAAGGAGAATAGGGTCACCTGTGTCCAGGGGTTTTAAAATGGAGTCAGGAGGCCCTGAAGGAGGTGGGCCTCGTGCACGTCCTCACCGGTGGAACCGGGAGCTTTTGACCTGGGCCAAACTGCAAATGTCCCAAGGACTGGACCTGAACACCTGAAGCCTGCTGCGGGAGAAGATTTCACTTAGCGATGGCCTTAGTAACCACTTACATTCAGTTAAGATTAGCAACATCCATCAACGTTCTTTGTAAACAACATGTACAGGCTTTCCCTTTTGTCTTTAATGTTTGTTTATTTTTGAGACAGAGACAGAGCATGAATGGGGGAGGGTCAGAGAGAGAGGGAGACACAGAATCTGAAACAGGCTCCAGGCTCTGAGCTGTCAGCACAGAGCCGGACACGGGGCTCGAACTCCCAGGCTCTGAGCTGTCAGCACGGACACGGGGCTCGAACTCACGGACCGCAAGGTCATGACCTGAGCCGAAGTCGGACGCTTAACCTACCGAGCCACCCAGGCGTCCCCCCTTTTGTCTTTAAAAACCCTTGACTTTTGTTCCCTTAGTGGCGGGTGCAGTTTGGATTGCGGCCGGAATCTGGGCTCCCCGAACTGCAATTCTGAGAGCCCGAAGAAAAGTTTTTGTTTTATTTTAGCTCTGCCTCTTTTCTCGGTTGACACACCCTTATCTAGTTTCAGGGCATTTTCATCACCCCAAAAGGAAACGCTGTACCCATTAGGCAGTCACTCCCCACTCCTTCCGCCTGCCCTTGCTGACAACCAACCTGGATTCTCTCTCTATGGGTTTACCTGTTCTTGAGATTTCATAGAAGTGGAATCATACAGTATGACCTTTTAGGATGACCTTCTTGCTCTTGGTGTGTTTTCCAGCTCACCCATGCCATAGCCTGTACGAGTTCTTACTTTACACTGTTGAATAATATTCCATTGTATGGCCATGCCACGAGTTGACTACCCATTTACCATTGATGGAAATTTGGATTGTTTTTCAGTTTTGGGCTATTGTGATAGTGCAGCTATGAACGTGGGTGCCCAAGTATTGTGTTTGAGTCCCTGTTTTCAGTTCTTTTGAGTGTATAGCTGAGGAGTAGAATCGCTGGGTTGTATGGTAATTCTGATCAAGGCAGGGTTGGGCGCAGGATATCTGCTCAATCCCAGGTTATCCTTTGCCACCTCGGTTTATTTCTAGGGAATATATGGTAGAGAGGTTTAGAGCAGATGGTCCCCTAATACTGCCTTGACTGGAAGCTGGCCAGGAACCTCTCACCTCTGTGACAAAGGGGCAAGACAGGCATCACCCCCCAGCTGTCACACCGTCATGAGCCATCCTATGGGTTTCTTCCTGCAGACTGTCTTTTCCTTGTCCTCCAGGAATAACCCCCAAGAAACTTGGCCCAAACCTGAATGTCTGTTACTCATCAGCAGCAGTGAACTCATCCCGTACTCAACTTCCTTTCACGTAATGGGCATTGGAGGCTAAGATCAGCATTTAATTGAGCCATAAGCATTGGTCTTCCCCAGGTTCACACTGGAGGAGAATTTCCAGTTTAATAGTTCTGCAGTTACAAAGGATACTTCCAAGTCAATAAGGGGCAGAGGCGCTGGCTTCAGAGGGAATGAGAAAGCTCTCCCTGGAACCCAGCAGGTGCTCAGTGATGGATACACAGAGGGAGGCTACCGCAGGCCCCCAAGGGCCATTGCTGTGAAGGCAAGGACCCTCCTCTATATGACTTTAGGTGGTTTCCACACGATTCTGGCCTGAAAATTCAAGCCGTGTCTTAACCTTAGACAGAGCTGACTATGTGATATGTGCACGGGGATCTCATTTAGGGCTTGAGGGTGGCGGGAAGGGCGCAGAGAGTGCTGGTGTGACAGTCTTCCAGGAGTCCGCAGAGGTCATAGCAAATGTGGAATGTTTCAGCATTTTCCAGAATATAAAGGTCATTAATTATGTAGGACATCAGAACCGTCGTTTATACATCTCGTTTTTGCAGTCCACAACATTCTGGCAGGAAAGGGCAGGAAGAAGAAGCACATGAACACAGAAAATACTGGTGGCAGCTTACACAGTGCCATTTATCCATTCCATAAATAATTATGCGTGTGTGTCTAGATGTATATCTATGGAAAAACTTAAAAAGTTTCACTTTTTCTCTCTTTATTTTATCTCTACATTGTAGTTTAATAGCTGCTCTCCTCCTAACTTTAGTAAGATGATTTTGGTCTTTCTTTCCTACTTGCTTTTTTCATTTCTTCACATGCTTTCTTCATCACATTTTATTTACCTGTATCCATTTTCTTTAAAACTACCTGGTCTCGATTTAATTTGGTATATACTGAAGAGCTGGTGAGCAAAGTACAATAGGTAATCACCACCCAATAGTGCCAGTAACAAAGAGTCAAACAGAGCCATTACAAATCAAGCAAATTAACACAAGGGACATTAAAGGTCAGTGGAGACTGAAATATAACAGCAGTTGAAGTGGGGAGGAAGCCACCTGCTGAGGAAGTTTTGTAAGGGTCTGGTAGGGAAAGAGAGCCTACAACAAGATGAGTGGCAAATGCCACGGTTGGTTTGAACTTGGATTCAGTGAAGGGCAAGGCTGCCCCACAGGCCAAGGTCACAGACTGTGGGAACTCACAGTGTAATGTGATCACTTTTCTTCAAGTCGGAATTATCTTCATTGATGTTTCAACCAAAGCTTGCTGCTCTATTTTGGGGGTTTCTTTACACATGGAAGATTTGGGGGATTACAAAAAAAACGGTACCATGTTGTGATAGGTAACATCGGAAGCAGCTGCCAGATTTGACTTTTGCCTGCAGGGCTTTTTCAGGTTGCTAAACTAAGTACAAATGTTAAGTATGAGCTTCCATATTTAGATTAGTACAATATTATACGTTCCATTTTCTACTGAAAGAACAATTCATTTTGCAATTAATCAGATAGACTCCATTAAATTCAGCTTGGTTGAAATTCACAGGATGGAGACGTGAGTTGCATTGCTGTGTCCTGATAGAAAGGATCTTCCGCTCACCACAGCCCTGTGATGTGGACATTTTCTTCACCCAAATTATTGGATGTGGATATAGAGACTCTCGGGCATTAACTTACATGATTTCAGGAAAAGCTGAAATTTAGGAATTTTATAGTACTTCCAAAGACACTAACATTTAGCTTTGTTTAGAACGGTAAGGAGCACATGAAGGCATTATTTTTGTCATCTAGCTGGAGAGAGAATTCAAGGCTACAGCAAATACCCACGTGTTTAAAGAGAGCGGTTCCTGTATTGGGTCCAGACGATGTCAGTGTGGACTTGCACGCTTGTACAGACCATTCTGATGACGTATGAGGCTTTGTGGCTCTGTGGCAGCCAGTAGACATGGAGGCAGATCAGGGGGGTCAAGGTCCGACCCTGCTACTCCCTGATGTTGAGTCACTTAATCCCTCCAGAGCCTTCTAGTCACAATGATGTGCAACTGGCACCTGTGAAGCACCTGCGAAGCTGAAATTAAATGGTCATTTGTGTCCAGGGGTTTTCACATGGAGCCGGGAGGCCATTAAGGAGATGGGCCTTATCCCAATGATGGGGATGATGACAAGGCCCGTGTCACAGGGCTGAGACACAAACAAGACCTGGCATTAGCACACATCCATATAGGAGCTGGAAGATGTCCTAATGGAAGGTGAAATGAGATCATTTATGTGGAAGCATTTTGTAAAGTTCTTTACAAATAAAAGGTGGCACATACAATATGCAAACCAATGAAAATGCCCTTCGTTGCCTCCCATCAGCAGCCATTTTCCTGTGGCCCTTGCTGCCCTTGGCGCTCCAACCCTATTATCCTTGGAAGTTTCTGCTTCCACTCAGCCTGTTTTGAACTACCCAGGAACACTTCTGGCCTGCACAACAGGTTTTAGTTCACTTTAGTGGAAGTCATTTGGGGCTAGGCTCACGTTTAATTTCCTTCTCAGGGATCCAATTCTAAAGGATAATTGTTGGGACAAAGTTGATGCTAGAATTTCTGAATCCAAAGTCCCTAGCATATGCTTTATACATTATCGTTTTTGTTTTGTTTTGTTTTGAAAACCGGTGCTATGGACAAATAAATGTTGGTGCAGTTGGCCGCAGAAATGGGCAATTGGCAGTTTGTTACTTTTTTCCCATTGTTTTGAAGTGCTGCTTATTACTTAAATTTTTTTTTTTTCAAATTTGTATTTAAATTCTAGCTAGGTAACATATAGTGTAACATTGGTTTCAGGGGTAGAATTTAGTGACTCTTCACTGTAGCTGAATGTATTTTTAATTTTGCAGTTAAAAACTAAAGCTGTTGACAAATACCAATTTTCGCCAGAAATGCTCATGAATATGTAATTGCTCCCCAAGGAGAACCTTGCCAAAAGGGTCTTCTAAAAAATAAGCAAAACCATGGTTATCAGCCAGCAGTAGTCGGAAGAAATAGATTTATTTTTAATTTTTTCTTTTGGAGGTCTTTACTTTTGAACTGAAGGTTCTTTATTTTTTTTTAAATGTTTTTAAAAAATAAAAGTAACTTGACACTGGTTTCATCTCGTTGCCCATGCTGCTGGACAGAAGGCCGTGGTCTGGGGGTGCTGCGCTGGTGTAAGATCCAAGGCTACCTAGGGAGGTCTTTTCCTCTCCAATTCCCTTGACACACCATTCTGGAGGGATGCCTGCAATCCTGTTATTTGAGCTTGATTCCTGTGTAATAAAGGCATGATTTCCTATTTAAATGCAAATGTGCCTAAAATCGTATCAAGCTAAGGTTTTATCTATCATTAAAACTGAGTAACTTAGTTTAGTAAGGGGTTGGTTTTAGTAGGTGTGAGAATAGTAGATAATTCTAGGTGTTGGATATGAGAACAGGGAGCTAGGTTTGGGGAGGTGAGATTTGTCAGCAAATCTGAGCCCTGTGTTTGATTTTCATTTCTCCCCAGCTCTTAGACACAGGGAAGGCTGGTGGTATCTGAGCCAGTCATCTGAGACAGATGTTATGTTAAATAAACTGATCCGATGTCATAAATGACTTGGAGCCTTATTCCATAGCAAAAGCTCATTTATGCATCCCTCAGAGAAGACAGGAATTTGGGCCAGCTGATAGGACTTTTTTTTTCTTTCCAACATGAGCATCTAAAAATTATAATTTGAAAACATTAGTTGAGATTGATTCCCATACTGAGGACTGTCCTCTGTGGTAGCCAGAGGACAAGGCGTATCGCCCTGTGTCAGAGCCCTATTCACATGAAAGAGGAAATGAACTTAATGTTTTTTTTTCCAGCACTTACATGGATCTGTGTTTAGCCCAGGGACTTCCACCTCCACATCCCCGTGACATGACATTTCATCATCCCCGTCTGATAATGGGGGGATGGAGGCTTTGGGGAATTAACTGTGCATTTTCTTTTTTTCTGAAGAAAGAACTTCAAACCAATATCCTGTTCTAAGAATCCTACATGAATCATGCCAGCATCAAAATGGTTAAAATATGATACATTAACCAAGAAAGTTTGAAAGGAAGATATGAGCAGTGTTAATGTTCCTATACTCAAAATTTGTATGCAGACTTTTCTTTCTTACTCAGAATTGGAGGATTAAATTATTACATGGAAGAGATTATTTCATGTTAATATTACAGATTAATAAAAATAATTTGAAAGCAAGCAAGATTCATCCTGCTTGTGAACTTAACTAATTCTTTTGCCACCCTGAGTTAGATATTTTGATGAGTTTCTTCTGGAAATTATTAGAATGATTCTTTTCTAATTATCTTGGAGAAACACATTTATTAGATATAACCTGCCTTTTTTCTCAGTATTAAAATGATGAAAGCAACAAATGTTTAATGAGATAAGATTTAATTAAAATGAATGATAGGACCTTCCCATCTTTGCTGGTTTCACTTCAATTTGTGTGCCTTTAAATTCAATAAAGTGAGAAATGCATTTGTTAAATCAGGGACTCTACGTAAAATCTTTCACAATAAAATGAAAAGATAGTTGTCGGGTTTTTGTTTTTTTTTTCCTTTCCGAATACCGAGGAAATGTTTTTAGTCAAATTCCATGGTATCGGGGACAGAACTTTTGGAATTTAGGGTATGATACTTAATATTCAAGATTTACATGTTCTTTCCTTTCTTCCTTTCTCACTCCCTCCCTCCCTCCCTCCCTCCCTTCCTTTCCCTCCCTTCCTTCCTTTCTTTCTTTCTTTCTTTCTTTCTTTCTTTCTTTCTTTCTTTCTTTCTTATGAAATTTGTTGTCAAATTGGTTTTCATGTAACACCCAGTGTAGATCCCAACAGGTGCCCTCCTCAAGCCCATCACCCACTTTCCCCTCCCTCCCACCCCCATCAACCCTCAGTTTATTCTCAGTTTTTAAGAGTCTCTTATGGTTTGCCTCCCTCCCTCTCTAACATTTTTTTCCCTTCCCCTCCCCCATGGTCTTCTGTTAAGTTTCTCAGGATCTGCATAAGAATGAAAACATATGGTATCTGTCTTTCTCTGTATGACTTATTTCACTTAGCATCACACTCTCCAGTTCCATTCACGTTCCTGCAAAAGGCCATATTTCATTCTTTCTCAGTGCCACGTAGTATTCCATTGTGTACATAAACCACAACTTCTTTATTCATTCATCAGTTGATGGACATTTAGGCTCTTTCCGTAATTTGGCTATCGTTGAAAGTGCTGCTTATAAACATTGGGGTACAAGTGCTCCTATGCATCAGCACTCCTGGATCCCTTGGGTAAATTCCTAGCAGTGCTATTGCTGGGTCATAGGGTAGATCTATTTTTAATTTTCTGAGGAACCTCCACATTGCTTTCCAGAGTGGCTGCACCAATTTGCATTCCCACCAACAGTGCAAGAGGGTTCCCATTTCTCCACATCCTCTCCAGCATCTATAGTCTCCTGATTTGTTCATTTTAACCACTCTGACTACATGTACATGTTCTTATTTCAATAGGAGAGCAGGGGGCTGAACAATCGCTTTCACCTTCCACAAGGAAGGCTGAACTGATGCTTTATATCAGCTCTGCTGTGTTTTGCTTACTTGTTCAACATCTCTCTCTTGGATTGGGTTTGAGCCTATCCACAAGAATACATAAACTACTAAACAACTTTATAGAGGAGGAACACAGATGTGAGGATGGAGGCAAAGAAGAATTACAGGTCCCCTAAGAAAATAAAGCTAGGCTAGTCGTCCATGTACAGGGGAAGACCCGCGTACTGCTAAAGATTAGAACTGGGGCACACACGTATTTGTTAGCCATGGCCCATGAATGTAATCCACCACATATGTGAAGGGCCCAACGGGAAGGAAGAGAAACAGGGAAACAGAAGGATAAAGAGAGAAGAAGAAAGAAGGTTAAGAACCACACATCAGAGAGTATCCGACAGGAGCCCTGTCATTAAGGTGAATGTCACACAGGTGGACTATCTCCCCATCTCTGGACTTTGAGCGTCAGATGGTGACAAGGGTCTTGAGCCCTCCATGGCTCATCCCCAAAAGGACAAAAGCTGCCACTCAGGACCGACCTAAGGATAGACCCAGAGCAGTTGGAGTGTTTGAAACAGTCAGGACAGGGAACCAGGGTTTTCTCTGTACGGGAGCAGGTGTTGCACCTTTTACCTGGGCCGGATACAGGCAGCTCCTGTGTGGTCACCACATCCATTTGAGCACTTGACCTTCCCAAGACTTGTGAATGGTCAGTGTGATCTTAACGGGAAAAAAGAGACTGGGTGTTTTGATGATCTTACCTAAGCCTGATTTCTTCCTTCCTCCCTCCCTTTGAACATCTTGTAGTTTCTGCTTTGAGTAATGTTTATTTTTGAAAACGTTTTTTTTTTTTCTTTCTGAAATTAAAAAAAAAAAATTACATCCAGGTTAGTTACCATATAGAGCAATAATGATTTCAGGAGTAGAGTCCAGTGATTTGTCCCCTACATATAACACCCTGTGCTCATCCCAGCAAGTGTCCTCCTTAATTAATGTCCCTTGCCCATTTAGCCCATCCTCCACCCAGAACCCCCCCATCAACCTTCAGTTCTCTGTATTTAAGAATCTCTTATAGTTTGTCCCCCTCCCTGTTTTTATATTATTTTTGGTTCCCTTCCCTTATGTTCATCTGTTTTGTATTTTAAATTCCACATATGGGTGAAGCCATATGACATTTGTCTTTCTCTAATTTTGCTTAGCATAATACACTCTAGTTCCATCCACATTGTTGCAAATGGCAAGATTTCATTCCGCATACATCTTCTTTATCCAGTCATCCATCGATGGACATTTGGGCTCTTTCCATACTTGGCTATTGTTGATAGTGCTGCTATAAACATGGGGGTGCATGTGTCCCTTCGAAACAGCACACCTGTATCCTTTGGATAAATACCTAGTATTGCAATTGCCAGGTCGTAGGGTAGTTCTATTTTTAGTTTCTTGAGGAACTTTCATTCTGTTTTCCAGAATGGCTGCACCAGTTTGCATTCCCACCAGCAGTACAAAAGAGATCCCCTTTCTCCGCATCCTCACCAACATCTGTTGTTGCCTGAGTTGTTAATTTTAGCCATTCTGACAGGTGTGAGATGGTACCTTATTGTGGTTTTGATTTGTATTTTCCTGATAAGGAGTGATGTTGAGCATCTTTTCATGTGTCTGTTGACCATCCGGATGTCTTCTTTGGAAAAGTGTCTATTCATGTCTTTTGCCCATTTCCTCAATGGATTATTTGTTTTCGAGTGCTGAGTTTGATAAGTTCTTTATAGATTTTGGATACTAACCCTTTATCTGATACGTCATTCGGAAATATCTTCTCCCATTCCATTGGTTGCCTTTTAGTTTTGCTGATTATTTCCTTTGCCATGCAGAAGCTTTTTATCTTGATGAGGTCCCAATAGTTCATTTTTGCTTTTCTTTCCCTTGCCTCTGGAGACATGTTGAGTAAGAAGTTGCTGTGGCTGAGGTCAAAGAGGTTTTGCCTGCCTAAGCCTGATTTCTAATCTCTGCTTATATCAAATCTCACTTGTGATTTTATTTGATTTTCATTACCTCAGACAGGAACAGGGAAGAGGGACAAGTCAACTACTTATTCATCCTGTTTTACGGATACAGTTAATTTTATTTGCAAGTCTTAGACTTCTCAGTTTTTAGAACCGGGAGATCGTAGATTTCTGTTGTCTAAGCCACCCAGTCTGTGGCCCTTTGTTAGGGCAGCCCTGGCACATTCATGCCGTGAGAGTAGGAAAGAAACCCATGAGGTGGTTGTCAGCACCCCAGGGTGGCATGAAATCACCTGCAGGAAGATAGTGGCAGTGAGGATTTGTGGCCTCATGGGACTGCAACCAAGGTGCATCAGATCTAAGATTTCAAGAGGCCTTGGGGGTCGTCCCCTTCAAATTCCCACCTGGTGCATAGATGCTTCCGTCATCCCCCTTTTCAGAATGGTGTTTGATCCTCGCCCCTCATACTTTGTAACTCGATTCCTTGCATTTATGAATATCTTAAATTGTAAGAATGTCTTTGCAGTGAGACCGAATCTGCCTCCCGTGGCCTCTGAGGGGCTGTGTGACCTTGAGCAAACTACTTACATTTTCTGAACTGTTTCTTATTGGTGAAATAGAAAAATTATTCTGATCTTACAAGACTGTTGGGAGGATTAAGTGGCTCTTCAGCATATGGTTCTTGGCATATAGTGGGGTCTTTTTTTCAATAGATGGTTGTTGGGTACCCTGCCCTGTCTCCATCGGCTTCCTATCTGCAGAAGTTACCACTGGTTGAACATCTTTGCTTTACATTTAAAAATGTAACTCAAAGTGGGTTTTCCATCTGAGGTAGCTTGAGGAAGATGTTACAGGATTGGTCTTTATTTTTCAATGAGTCCTTCTCATCAATAATTTATACCTCAAAATGTCCTTTTTATTAAAGCTTTTTCTTTACCATTTTCTTTTCATGTAACAAAAGAAATAACTAGAAGACTAGATGAAATTTTAAGATAAGAAAATTAGAATGGTATCTCATTTACTTGTGGGATCAGCCTGTTACCCCTTCCCCCCCCCCCCCCCAGGGAAATTCAATACAAGATGAATTTTCAGTGACTTTTTTTTAAAGTCAAACTTTACATTTGCTAATGGGTTAGAACTTTTCATCAAATAAATGCACAGATACTGATGAGCTGAAGATCCAGGCTGATTCCATTGAAATCTTATGCTTAATTACAGCCATGCTTAAAGTGCTGAGAACACAGAAGTTGCCAGGATATGGTTAGAAACTGCTTTTGAATGTCTCCATTCTGCCAATCCATATATCCACTTTTAGAGAGAAAGCCTTTTACAAAATTTCCTGAAAGACATTTACTTTCTTCTCCCTTGAGTAATAAAGTAAACTTCAGTGTCCTTTGGAAGGAAAGAGCAGGGCTCTCATTTATTATTGTTCCTATTTTTCAGAATTTAACATTTAAGCCAAAGAAATGAATTCTAGGAATTCATGAATGTCAAGTTTTGAATTTAATATTTATATGATCTTCAGATTTTCTTTCTTTCTTTCTTTCTTTCTTTCTTTCTTTCTTTCTTTCTTCCTCCCTTCCTTCCTCCCTCCCTCCCTCCCTCACTCCCTCACTCCCACCTTCCTTCCTTCCTTCCTTCCTTCCTTCCTTCCTTCCCATTCTTCCTCCCTCCCTCTCTCCCTTCCTTCCTCCCTCTCTCTTCTTTCTTCCTTCCTTCCTCCCTCCCATCTATCTTCTTTCCTTCCTTCCTTCCTTCCTTCCTTCCTTCCTTCCTTCCTTCCTCTCTCCTTCCTTCCTTCCTTCCTTCCTTCCTTCCTTCCTTCCTTCCTTCCTTCTTACCTCCCTTTGAGAGAGAGAGAGAGAGAGAGAGAGAGAGAGAGAGAGTGCAGGGGAGGGGCAGAGAGAGGATCCCAAGCAGGCTTCTTGCCCAGTGCAGGGCCCAACTTGGGGCTCCATCTCATGACTATGAGATCATGACCAGAGCCTGAATTGAGTCAGACGCTTAAATAGCTGAGCCACAAAGGTGCCTCGATCTGCATGTTTTCCAAGCTTACTTTTTTTTTTTAAATAAGCTGCTGTGTTTGAGATGAATGAACCCAAATAGAAGAGCAATAGTATGTCTGAGGCTAATGACAAATAAGATTGTGAGCCATAAGCAAACTCAAGCATATTGTTTAAATTATATGTGTAATGAATGAGCAGTAAGACCCAGCCAATAGACAAAAATTTTAAAAATGTGATTCATAGTGAGTTTCCCTTTGACATAGCTTACTGTGTTCCCAGCAGGAGGCAACACTTTGTCTCTATGGCTGGGCTCCAGGGGTCTGTGTGTGGCCTGGGCTCAAAAAAAGGCATGTGTAGGGATTTTTATATCATAATAAGCATTCTCAGGTAGTCTCTTAAATTTTACATCCAGATAATCATTTCTGCCTCTTGAAATACCAAATCTGGGTTTAGTAAAAGGCTAAATCTACTTGTCTAAAAGAGCATGCTAGACTAGTGTTCTGAGCCTTCAGTTATAGCTCACCTATGCTTAACCAAACAAAAATGTGTGCTATGGTTAATCCTTCTTAGCTAAGTTTTAGTGTTTGTCAGCTATGTGTTTTCAGACCCAAATGACCATCCAGTCAGATTCCTACCAGGATGAGGCTTCTGTGGCTTCCATGTCCACAGATACGGAGTCAGTGCACTTTGGGGGTGATGGGACAGCTCAGGCTGGAATCTGAGCCCTCCTGTGTTATTACACTAGGCAGTGGGGACTCCCTGCCTCCTTTTCCTAAAGTCCACTCACGGCAGTGTAAGCTCTCTGCAAGAGGGTCTACAGCGATCCCCTACTCAGGGAATCATTTTCATGGACAGTTGCACTTGGGCTCCCTCATTAACTAGGAGCAGAAAGATTCCAGAGATTTCTCTTGCTAGGAAACAGACTCTACTTCCTGACCCTGCCAGCGTCTAGAGAACTGGTTTAGAGAGGTCTTCTCTAAGCAGGAATTGCTCTCCTGTTGGAGCCCTGGGCTGGGTGTGCCCTGCTCCTGACCTCCGTGTGCTGGGGAAAGCCAAGAGGCAGGCCCACCTTCCCCCGCGCAGGATTGGCTGAGCTGCTCTTCCAGAAGACTCTGCTGTTTAGAGGGAATCTGTGACACGATTCATGTTGTCCACAGGAGGAAGCATGCATGCCAGTCTAGGGCAAGGGGTGCTTCTCCTGGTGTTCTGGATAGGAAATCAGTTTCTGGAGTGGGACCTCACATGTGGAGGATTCAGTGATGTGCACACAATGTTCTCCACAGCATCCCTACTGTAGAGGCACGAGCAGATTGCACAGGGAGGATCCGGACACGTGATACGGAGTGTGATTCTCATTTGCCAAAGTTGTGTCTTTCCTTCCTTGAGACTCAGCCAGATGCTTACATAAAAACAACAGAAGTTCTTTTTTTTTCTTCCTAAATGTTTATTTATTTATTTTTGAGAGCGAGTGTGAGCAGGGGAGGGGCAGAGAGAGAAAGAAAGAATCTGAAGCAGGCTCTGTGCTATTAGCACAGCACAGAGCCTAATGTGGGGCTCAAACTCACAAACCATGAGATCATGCCCTGAGCTGAAGCTGGACGCTTAACCAACCAAGTCACCCAGGTGCCCCCAAAACAACAAAATTTCTTTTTTTTTTATTAAAGAAAATTTTTTTTAATGTTTTTATTTATTTTTGAGACAGAGAGAGACAGAGCATGAACAGGGGAGGGGCAGAGAGAGAGGGAGACACAGAATCCCAAGCAGGCTCCAGGCTCTGAGCTGTCAGCACAGAGCCCGACGTGGGGCTCGAACTCACAGACTGTGAGATCATGACCTGAGCCGAAGTTGGACGCTTAACCGACTGAGCCACCTAGGTGCCCCCCCAACAAAATTTCTTACTGTGGAGATTTTTGAACATTTATAAAAGTGAGAGTAATTTGGCAAACCACCATGTCTGTGTCTCCTATTTCCAACAACTAGCGGTTCATTAGCTAGAGTTTTGACCTTGCAGATGTTCATACATTTCACTGCGAATAGCCCAGATGTTGTTTGCAACCAGACTGGCCCCTGATGGAAGTGGAAATTAGTCCAGGGAGTCTTTGGCCAGGAGTGGCTCAAATAATCTCCTTTCCATTTTCAGGGGTTTAGGGGCCCATTAGTCACCTTTTGGCTTGGGACTTATCCCCCAACTTCTGTCCCAGTATCCCCTGGAGTAAGAATGTGTGGATTATGGCTGTGATGCCATCTTAGCAGAACGCAAGACCCTCAGAGATAGACAAGGAAGTAGAAGACCCCTTACTTGCACAGAAATGTCCTTCAAGGCTACCCTCAAACAGCCTGTTAGGAAGTCAGCTCAATTCAGTGAACACTCAGGCATCTATTATGTATGAGTAACTAAAGTTCTAGATGTCAAGGACCTCCAATTCTGGTGAAGAATTTTCTAATCAAAGTTTTCAAGTGTGTCCATGAGTGATGAGGCACTTTATGTACAAGAGATACTTTCAGCCCTCAGGATGGATATTTTTACTCTATTTTGAAACCTCATTTGAATAAATTTGACATTATTCTTAAGACTCAAAGAAATTAGAATCAGCGAATCAAAAGGACAATCATGCTGATAAGGAAGGCAGCCAGACGGCAAGAGAGGAGGTAGACAAACTAGACAATCTGGAGCAAGAACCAAAATACCACAGTTGTTGGGGTTATTTTTAGAGTCAGGGTGAAGGGTGCCCCACATGCACTTGGGATACACAGACCATCATGGTGATGATAGGACAATATCCAGCTATGAGTGAAAAAGGTTTGGAATCGATGATGCAGGTTTAAGCCTTGACCTTATACTTGCTGGCTGGGACACCTTCCAGAATGTATCTGTCCTCTCTGTTGAGTCTGTTAAGTTCCTAAAATAGGTTTGATAATAGCCACCTGACAGATGTGGTGAAGATTAATGAGGAAATTCAACGTAAGCAAGCTCTATAAACAATGAGATTCACTGTCTAGTCAGCTGGGACTTTTATGTTCATGCTGATATCACTGGGGCACCAAAAAGAGATAAGTGTGTTTTCTGTGTACTTTGTTTAAGGGAGGGTAAAGTAGAATGATGAATTCCGATTCCTGACAGAGAGAAAGCTCTTCGGAAAACGTGTCTCTGTGGGATCATTTGTTCATGACAATTAGGCTTTACTGAGAAGTGAAAATTGCAGAGAATGAGACAGAAAAAGTAGATGGGGCTAGATTGCCAAGGGCGTTCTGTGCCGTGCTGGGGAATATGGGCTTATCAGCCATTTGACTCCGTATTTCATAAAGTTGGAATATTAAAAAATACAAAAAAAAATAAGTCAGAGTCAGTGAAGATCTAAGTTAGAATGCAGTATCCAAGTCAGGAAGAGGAAGTAGCCATATAGGTCACAGAACCCTAGGTGGGTGTTAAAGGTGAACTTGCGGTAGACAGAGCATACTACAGCCAAATCAAAAAGGAGGAAACCTGGGCAGTCACATGGTCCGTGTTGTTCACGAGGACAAAACATCAGCTCTCACCACTAGCATAACTTTTACTGGCACTTAAATGAGCAAATTTTCCTGGGCAGGACTTCATAAAGGAGGCACCAAGTGATGTATGGCACAAAAAGTTCTCACCAGAGTCCTTACAGTAATAGGAGGTTTAAGAGGGATGTTTCTTATAGGGACCTTCTCTTCCCCTTCCTTACTTTATTTTTCCCCATGGAATTTATCACCTCATTCACTACATTGTTTACCTGTTTTTTTTTTTTATTTATTGTCAGCCACAGTACACTAGATGATAATTTCTAAGAGATAGTCCTCTGCATGTTTATGCCTCCAGGACCAAGGACAGTGCCCGTGTGGATGAATAGATGAATGCAGGTGTGACAGAAGCTTTTTAAACCTGGACCTTTTCAAAGTGAGCTTCCTCCCACTTAGAAAGTTTCATTAATGAACAAATGGAATATTTGACTTCAAACTGTTGAGGAAAATTGAGACTCTGCACTGGGCTTTGAAATTAATCTCTTTTCATTTTGCTTGAAAAGTCCTTTTACGTAGAACTACACAATAACTTTGCAAGGAAATATCTTTCTGTAATTTCGCTAACCGACTAGTTTTAAGTAAGTCGGTTTTGTCTTTTGTGCTGGTTAAGTGAATTGGACCTAATTAGTGATATTATAGTGGGTGAAACTTCTCAAGGTTGGTGTAACAGTTTACAGCTTTCACTGATCACTGGTTTCCACGGCAAATATGCCAACAACGTAGTTTCCTAATACACATTCATGCTTCTTACAAATCAAGTCTTGCAAGTAGTAAAACAGACCTCTCAATATAGGAAAGCTGGTTGTTCTTAGAAGATAGACTTAGGAAGAAATCTAACGTTATGGACGATATGATACAGAATAACATAAAAACCTCACTAACACCTTGTGGTCATGGGTATGTAAACATTTCTTAATCTTCTTCCTGATCCATCAGCCAAAGTTTAAGAATCGATTCTGTGGTTTTTCTTGGTCAAAAACCATTGTTTCAACAGTTTCTTGAAGTTTCTTTCCAGCTTTCTGCTGAAAACAAAGCAAAACAAAATGTGCGGCTTCTGTTTTAGCTTTAGAGTCAATCAAAGATAACTTGAAGATATTTGATTTGGGGCTTTTAATAGTTTATTTCCACCAGCAACATATTTTGCATGGGACACAACAGAAGAATTATATGCAAACTACATCCCCCAGATAGCCAAGGAAATTGATCTGTAATGTGGAACTGCTGGATACAAACCAAGTAAATTTTAGAAGACAGCTGCCAGAAATAATGACACATAATAATTTATTATGAAGCTGAGACCCATTTCGGAATTGCACGAGCTGGACACGCACAGTGTTTACATTTCAAAGGCAGTCGTAGATCCACAGATGCACAAAGGGCTCGAGACACATCTCTGAAGATATCCAAGGTGCGTTGTGTTGCACATTTGGACAAGGACAAGATTTTCCTTAGCAGATAGTTCTAGAAAAAGAGTTTCCTATTTACAAGGCTGCCTTTCTAACAGTCCTTGATGCAACTTCTCCCAGCTTCCAACTATAGAGTCTGTGCAAACACACACAAAGGGAAGAAAACTCACAGTATCATGAGAAACCAGACAGGAAGTCAACTGTTGCTAGCAGGCAGAGGGAATTTTCCATTTGCCACAAAGAGGTGTGAGAGAGGATGGAAACAGAAGGCAGAAAATTTAACTCTAACTTAAGGAGAAAAGCCATTGCTTTTATTCTACTTGTTCTGGTTTCTAACATATAATTGAAGAATGCATTCTGAAACTTAAAAAGAGTTGATTATGCAGATTACAAGGATTTCTCATATCCCCTTAACGAAAACGCATTCAATTAACAAAAGAAACACACCTACATAAAACCTGGCAGTTTGGTCCAGCTAAATGTCATGTTTGACCGTCTGGCCTCTTGCTTGGTTGCTGAGGTCAGGGGTCCATCCACCCCTGGTTTGGTCACTTTTGGTGAGGAGCGTCCTGTTATGGTATAAACTATGATCTCACTGTGCACAGGACAGCCTTTCTTAGAAAAAGAGTCTGTTGGGATGGGGCAGGTTAAATGGAAAGCACTCAATGTATAGCTCCAAGTAGAATGCATCCATAACACAAGTTTGCATAATGCCTCTGGGGTGTTCCTTCTAGGAATGCAAGGTGGGGTGAGGAGTAGGGCATTTGAACATTCACAGATTGCTAGGTCAAAGACCGAAAGAAAGAGATTATTGTTTTTTAAGAAGCTAAAATGGCATTTGATACAATTCAGTCATTGTTCCAGTTTTCTACTTAGTGGTAAATTCTGCAGACCTCCCTTCGAAATCAAGCTTATTCTAGAAGAGCCACCAATGCAACCATGAGGACTGGAGAAGGGAAGGGGGCATTATCATTATTTGCAACTGATATGCACTTTGGGGCAGGGTTGTTTTATCTAAAAAAAAAACCAAGAGAATCAAGTAAAGACTCTGATCTGTAGTGAGAGCTCAGCATGATGGCCAGTAATATAACTCTAGCATTTTATATGCCAGTAAAAACCGCTAAGAAGTATAATGGGTATTATCAGAAAAGGATGAGGAGAATGTTTTGTAGCTCATTAACGGTAGCTACAAAGAAATCTAAATATGCAGTAGTACATGTATCAAGAAATGGGCAAGAACTATTAAACTTGATTGAGAGGCAAATATATACATATATATTAAAGAGAGGAATGGAGATGTTTCCTCCTTCAGGAGGAAGGAAGGCACCGTGGTGTGCTTGGGGGTCAGGGACCCGGGTGGGGATTCTGAGTTAACAACACCTGGAGAAGAAGGTAGAGTCTCTCTCTGAGATTGGAGGTAGAAGGCTGGGACTGGGGAGGTGGAGGTGAGAAGAAGGGCGGGCTTGGGAGAGTCTGTGGGTGGGGCTTTGGATGGGTAGAGATTTGAACACCTGCCTCACGTAGGGGCTTGGGGAATGCTGGGAAAGTGCTTTTTTCTGTTTTGTTCTGATTTTTTGTAAGTAGTAAGCTTTGCTCATACATTATTCCTTTGTTTCCTCCATTCCCCTCTTCATGAATATCTGCAGTAACAACATGCTTCACATGGGACTTGGGGCCAGATTAGTATTTCTTTTAGATGGTTGCCACCTTCAGGCACTAAGGCCTTAAGAAGAGAGCAGGAGGGCTCGGTTTTACTTGGATTTTACAACTCTCTCCGAAATGAAGCTCCCAACCAAATGTAGTGCTCTGAGTCAATGGTCTTGTTACCAAGATATCAGTAATATAAACCAAACAAAAAGTTTACTTGGATTATACTCCTTTTCTTTTCCCTTGCGCTCAGATTATCTGCATAGCTGTACGTTGAGGCTAATTTACAGGGTGATTCAGTAAATTCTTTCAGTGCTCTGGAAGGTGGTCAGAGTAGGACATTTGATGATGTTTTTGTTTTTGTTTTTTGTTGCAAGTGCTGACTGTGCTGAAGGATTTTAGCTGGTTGGCATGACATCTAATTTAATGGCTATAGCACAATGTATCTGCTCTAGCAAAACTGTCATTTCCATGTCAGGTCAGCAAACTTCATTTTTGCTTAAAATACAGTTATCTTTTCCACTTCTATTTTTAGTAAGATTGAAAATGGTTGGGATAAATATCAATAAAAAAGAATGAGAGGGGCACCTGGGTGGCTCAGTCGGTTGAGCTTCTGACTTCGGCTCAGGTCATGATCTCGCGGTTTGTGAGTTCGAGCCCAGCGTCGGGCTCTGTGCTGACAGCTCGGAGCCTGGAACCTGCTTCAGATTCTGTGTCTCCCTCTCTCTGCCTCTCCCCTGCTCATGCTCTCTCTCTGTCTCTCAATAATAAATAAATGTTAAAAAAATTTAAAAAAAAAGAATGAGAAAAGTAAATGTTTGAAATTAAAATGTAAGGACATACATACAATATCTCTCAAAGCTATGATTGTAATCAGATCAAAATATAAGCGATGTGATGAAAACATTCAGTATTGGTGTAATTATAAAAAGAAGCCGTGGCTTTGAACTTCGAGTTACATTTTAGAGCCAAAGCATACATTTTAGAGGACTCAGGTAACACATATGATATGTTTGTGTTTCAGGCAACTTTTTCCTGTAGCTGTGATGATCAGTATGTGGGCACTTTCTGTGAAGAATTTGATGCTTGCCAGAGGGAGCCTTGCCAGAACAACGCCAGCTGCATAGATGCAAATGAAAAACAAGACGGGAGCAATTTCACCTGCGTCTGCCTTGCTGGTATGATTTCCATAGATAATAGTTACTACCTATCTCTCTGTAGAATATACACATTAATTAAGGACGCGTAAGCAACGCATTGTCCAGCTGTTAGACAAGGCAACTTGAAGATCTCATTTGATGCTATCGATGTGTGCTTCATTTGAAGAAGGATGGAAGAAGGAAATCCACATGGGGATAGACATTATTGTTCCTTGGCTCGCTTTCTGACATTAGGATGCTTCTGTCTTAGCGGTCCTCCATTTTTGTTCTGGGATAATGATATGCTTGGTCAAAGAGAGGTCTGGACATTTCAGAAACAATCCTGCAAATATGCACTGAGCGTAGAGTGGGACTGTGCTGGGTGATTATGCTTAGTAACAAGAAAAATCTAGAATAAACTGTGCGGGGTGCTGTGTAAAGCCACCCCATCCTCCCGTTTTTGTTAATTTCCTTTTGTTCATGTGTGTTCATTAAGCCGAGTTCTTGGTACACTGTTCTCCACAGTGGGGGAGGTCTCCAATGTTCTTTGATCAATGTGAGGGATTCGTGGGTTTTACATGAGACTTTCGAATCCTTGGAGCACAATGGGTGACCAGTAGGAGAACACAGAAGCCAGTATGCCCACAGACTTCTGTGTTCCACAGTCATCTCAATTGACTTATCTGCTCAGCCAATTCGGTTATTAACCCTCAAGGAGCAGGAATGGCATTACCGTGAACATTCTGATACGCTCTTTCGATACAGCTTAAAAGCAAACCCCAAATTTCTCCTTTTTCACTATAAGATAATGTGCAAAACTGGCATCACCTTTCCTTTTCCATCTCGTCCTGTTGCCAACATTGGCCCCTGGGTGGGGATTCAGGAAGAGGTGGGAGTTGGGGAAGGCCAGAGGGATAGAGAGAAGGGGCAGTTGGAGTGATGGAAGTGCTCACTGTCAGAAACGGGACCGAACGATGCTAAAGTTTATATGAATGCATGAAAGTTCTTCACTCATCTCTTCCAACCGAAAGATCGATCACAGGGATAGGTAAATAACCTGATAAATTCTTTCCAGACCCAGTGTGTGTGTGTGTGTGTGTGTGTGTGTGTGTGTGTGTGCACGCGCATCTACATGTGAGTGTGTATATTTCTCTTGGACATCAGATGGTTATTTTTCTATACGCTTTTTAAAAAAAAGTGATTATAGTATGTGTATATTTGCCAGTACATCATAGACAACCTTTCACGTCACTACATATGGATTTGCCTCATTCATTTTAACAATCACACAGCGTGTCTCCTAAATTTGTATCTCCAGGTCAGACTCCCTCCAGACCCCCTTATCTACTGCTTACTTGACATCCCCCTTGAGATGTCCCGGGCCACCTTAAGCTCAGCCATCGCACAATTGAGCTCATCATGCCCCAGCCCCGCTCTGCTCAGCTTCCAGTGTCCCATCTATTTCCATCAGCTGCATATGTATCTGCAAGTCGTCCTGGGTGCCTCCCTCTCCCTCACTGTCCACACCCCTTCTACCTCCAAGTGGTCTCCATTTTTACTGCCTGGAGACCTCTCAAGTCTACCACCCTCTCCGCAGCCCCACTAACGCTACCCCTAAGCTAGCTGCCTCTGCCCCTTGTCTGTGCTACTGGGGTACCTCCCACCGCTTCTCCATGTTCTCCTGAGCATGCTGTACACCGAACCAGAGTGATCCTGTTAGAGTGAGCACCGGCTTTTGTCCCCGTACCTTCCATTCTCCTCATGGTGGCAGGTGATCATTTTCCAGTGCCGATCTGATGTAGGTGCCTTCCTACTTAAACCCCTTCTTCCCATTGCTCTTTGGAAATAGACCGATATCCTCAGCCTCATCCTCCTCTGTGACCTGTTGCTCACCCGCCTTTCCAGCCCCATCTCACCGCACTGCCCACCGTGCTCTGGGTCTGGCCACCTCGGCCTTTCATCTCCCTGACGGCCTGAGCTCCCTTCTGCTGCAGGCCTGTCTCGCTTCTTTGTTCCTACGCGGCCCCTCTTCTGCCTTCCTTTCGCCTAGATAAATACCACCAAGTTTCTGTTTCAGATCTCTCTTAAATGCCCCCTGTCCCTGGGGAAGTGTCACTAAATGGTTTAAGCTAGTCTCCCTCCCTCTTTCCCTTCCATAACCCCAGGCTCCTTTCTTTGACAGCCCTCATCTGTTTTCAGGGCACATTTACACGTGTGATCTTTTGATTATAGCCTGTCTTCCCCACCAGAGTTAACCCCATGGGAGTGGGGCCCCAGTCGGTCTAGCTCATCACTGTGTCCCACAGTGTCTGACAAATTGTGGGCACTCTGTCAATGTGCTGATGAGGGGAATTAATGAAAGCATATGAACATGGCCTCATGTTTTAATCCATCTAGTGATGGATCTTTAAGATGTTTTCAATTTCCGCTTTGTAAGTCGTGTTAGAACAAATAACGAACCTTCTATAAATAGTCCCAGTCAGGGTTGGTGGGTGGAGCTTGTCACTGTCTGGACTGGAATGATTTCAGTTTGATATTTTACCTAAGTCTGTTCTCAAAGGGCATTTGTCCCTTTTATTAAAGGAGCTCATGTGCACAGAATTGGAACGGTCATAATGCTTGGCTGGTGATACTCTCTCATTTTGTCTGCAACCTGCTTTTGTATATTTTCTTAGCTATTTTAATAATGTAATAATCCCTGGTGAAACCAACATCAAAACCAGAAGTTCAGGGGCGCCTGGGTGGCTCAGTCGGTTGAGTGTCCAACTTCGGCTCAGGTCATGATCTCACGGTCTGTGGGTTTGAGCCCCGCATCGGGCTCTATGCTGATGGCTCAGAGCCTGGAGCCTGCTTCCGATTCTGTGTCTCCCTCTCTCTCTGCCCCTCCCCTGTTCATGCTCTGTCTCTCTCTCTCAAAATAAATAAAAACATTAAGAAAAAAAGTTTTTTAAAAAAACCAGAAGTTCAACCCCATAACTAGTCAAAGAGTTTCCTCATTAGCCCACTCCTTGACTTCCCCTTCCCATCTGCAGGGAATGATCACTCTGAATCTTGAGTTGATCTGTCCTTGGTTTTCCTTTTTGTAAAGTTAGACTATTTACATGTTTTCATAGAAGAATTTAGTTTTACTTTAATTGTTTTCATGTTTCTAAAAACCGTGCCATGCATGAGTCATGTTATGGTATCATGCATGTAATTCTCTGGTGCTTTCTTTTTTCATGATATGTGTCCATATTGTTTGAGCTCATTCTTTTGGACTGCTGTATCAAATTCCATTCTCCTATTCCCCTGTGGACCGGGACCGACAGGCACATTTGGGTATGTGTCTTTGGTCGTCTGTGTGCTGGAGATTGTTTTAGGTATATACCTAGGACTGCAGTTGTTGGAATATAGGCTACGTAATTGATCGCTTTGGCGGGGGGGGTGTCATGTCAGAGGGTTTCCCAAAGTGGTCACGCTCTTATATACTCCCACGTGTGATGCATAATTGGTCTTGTGAATTCACACCCTCTTCAATGTTTTGTAGCATCAGAAGTTTTCATTTTTGCTGACTGAATGGGTGCGAAAAGGTGTCTCATTGTGGTTTCTGTATTTTGTGGCTCACTAGTGACCCCGAGCTCCTCTTCATATGTTTATTAGCCACGTGTGTGTCTTTCCTATGAAATACTGTTTTCCTATCTCTTGCTCGTGTGTGTGTGTGTGTGTGTGTGTGTTCTTCTTGTTGGTTGGTAAGTGTCCTTTGTTTCTTTTTGATCCTAACCATTTGTCAGCTGTATGAACTGCAAGTATTTTCTCCTTCGTAAGCTGTCTTTTCGCTTTGAGGGGTCTTTTGATGAATGGACATTTTTATTGTATTCTGCACACTTCTCTAGTTACTACATTTTATGTACTATTTAAGAAAGTATTTCTTTACCTGGAGAACTAAAAGATATTAACCTATATTTTCCAGTAGGCATTTAAAAATTCAAATTTGCCAGCCTTTATTTAGTATGAATTTTATTTTTGTATATGTTTGTTGAGATAGGGAGCTAATTTCATCTTTTACTATAATTTTATTTTTCTTCTTCTTTGAAAATACCCCATTTGTATAAATATGTAATATTTGAAACTTTATATTGTGTCCCACCTGCTACAAAGCTACTGACAGAGTTAGGAATGACTGGATGCCTAATACATTTTTAATTGTGCTTACTCTCAGGCGTTTCTGCACTGTGATGATTTACCCATTGATTTGAAATTTTTCAGAAGCGTATCTAATTATTTTTACTTACTTGTGGGGAAAAGGATTTCACCTTTATCTAAGATGACTTAACATCTTCCATGTTAATAGCACATCCTGGCTATGAGGCACATACAGATACATAGGATTCTCCTTGGGGAATTGGGGAATTGGGACTTCGAATAACAGTAATAGCAATAACAATAAAAAATACTTTGACTCTCAATTGACATAGGGCTAGGGAGTTGCATTTTAAGAATATGAATTTTAATAATTCTACTTAGATAGACTCAGGGAGTTTGGTGATTGTCAGTAAGTTCATCAGGAACCCAAGAGATGGCAGGCAAATTGATCTTGATTTATAAACTGATCATCTTTTTTTTCTTCCATTAAAACAACAAAACTATCTTATAACACCACATTGTAAATTTGTCTTTCTTTCTTTCTTTCTTTCTTTCTTTCTTTCTTTCTTTCTTTCTTTCTTTCTCTTTTCTTTCTTTCTCTTTCTCCCTCCCTCCCTTCCCCTTCCTTTCTAGAGAGCGTAAGTGAGGGAGGGGCAGAGGGAGAGGGAGAATTGTAAGCAGGCTCCAACCCCAGTGCGGAGCCTGATGCAGAGCTCCATCTCAGGGTTCTGGGATTGTGACCTGAGCCAAAATCAAGAGTCGGATGCTTAACTGACTGAGCTACCGAGGTGCCCCTCTAATAAGCTATTTCTGACAGTTGTCCTGTTCCCTGAATATCACAGATTGAGGACTTCTCAATTTTCATGAAATAATACACATTTTTATTAAGGATATAGATGCTTTGTGCATTGGTCACGGTTTAAACAACTTTATAAAATAGTGTAAATAATCTCCCCTGCATTTGGAATGTGTTGTTCTCTGAGCTTCTTCCTGAAAGGCGTGTGGTTTGCTTAGGGTTCTCCACTTGTGAGGAAATCCCTCCACATATGAGGAGCCCTTTCTTGTTTTGTACAAGTTTAAGGCAGTTGTAGAACCCCAGCAGCTATTTCTGTCTTCCCTGCTGGCCTTGAATCTATAGCGTGTCTTTCACCTAAGGTGGCCTCGCACGGGCTGGGGTCTCTCAGTCGCGCTGCCTCTGTCAGGGTCTCCCCGACTCCCCAAAGCTTTCTTTCTTTGCCTTTCACAGAGCTGGGCCGGTGTGGGTCTCTTCTCCATGGCCTCCATTCCTGCTATGCTCTAGAGCAGATCCTGATCAGAGCTAGATGAGATTTAGGAAATGTTACCCTGGTGCCCTCACTCTCTCTTTGCTTGTCTGCTTTCTGACGTCTTCCTGCTGTTTCCTTAAGTAGGGCTCTACCTTCTCAATTTGTGTTCCTTGCAGGATAAGCCCCTCCCACTTCTAGCTTCCAGCTCTGCCTCTCCATGAGCTTTTCAGGGCAGTCAAGGCAAGCGTGTGTGCATGCGTGCGCATATGGATAAGCTAATGTGTATTTGCATGCTTGTCTGTGTGTGCACACAAAATAGCTAATGCTTATTGTTTACCACATGCCAGGCCCATGCTAAGTGCTCTCCAAGGTTGCTCTTAGAACAATCTCTGAGTTAAGCAGTCTTAATTATAAGTACGAGGAAGTTTGTAACTTGGCCAAGAATATTAGGGTAACACTTGATTGTGCTGCAATAATATATCAATCGCCAAACCTCAGTGGCTCCCAAGAAAAGGTTAATTTCTCCCGTGTCATAGTCTGATGAAGGCACTTCCCTCCAGGTGGCAACTCAGGGATCCAGGTCCCTTTGTGTCATGAAGGTGCCACCATCAAGAGGTGGCCTTCACAGTCACTGCTGAAGGATAGAGGGAGCTGATTGGGTGCGATGTTCTGCGAGCAGCACCTGGAAATATCTTATATCACCCCCAACACATGCCATTTGCCGTAATTCAGTCGCTTAGCCCCCAGAGGCTTTGACTAGGAAGAGGAGACGAGGTGAACATTCGCATGGTTTCTGTCATACCAGGTGCACATGCCAATAACTGTTGGGGCTGGGACTTGACCCAGGCCCTCTGCCTGCCTCCAAAGCCCATGTTCTTCAGCATCTTGCTGAGCACTTTCCTGGTACAGATATGTGGCCCAGGCCCATGTCATTTCCTTCAGCGTCCTCACGTCAAACAGGTGTCTTCCTAAGAGAAGCAATATTACACACTTTTGTCAAAAGAAAAAGGACTGGCTTCTCACAATGAGTTTTCTACTTAATTTAGTCCTGAACATCCTCAAGAAACTTATTTTTTATAGGAAAAATACATTTTCTTTGTGGAAGAACTATTTACAGGTTAATTAACATCAGTTAATTGACCTCTGAAGCCCCAGGTAAATGCATAAGAACTCTCAAAGAATATGAAGTCTGCTTTCCTTTAAAACTGTTTTTCCTGCTTTGCTCCGGTTGTTGCAAGTTTGATCATGAGAAATTACCTTGTTTGATGAATGAATGAAATCGAACCAGATTCTTCTCACCAGAGAACAAAAACTCCCAACAAAGTCTCTCCTTGGAGACATTGCTTATTTCTCTTGATAGAGCATTTCTTGGTGAAAATATTATCAGTGAAGAAGCTTCAGATCCAAATTTGCTAATATTTTTATATTTTGCTTTCAGTTCTATGTCAAATGTCCATACAAATATAATTGTTTTGAGTCATGGTAAGTTAGAGATGTATGAATATGGCAGATTGGGTGTAGAGTTCATTAAGTAATCAACTCTACTTAAGTTGTCCTTTTGATTTTTATTACAATTTTTTGAAAGCAGGAGATGATTTTTTCAGTAGGAAAACATTGATAAGTGTCATATACATGTGTCTATGATGTAAAATGAGTTATAGATTATAGCCAATAAAATTTTCATTTGGGGCAGGGGATTTTTTTATCAAATGTGATTGATATTTGTCTTGAAACTTTCTTGTGATAGTTTTCAAAAAGAAGGGGATTGTCAACAACGTCAAATAGTTCAGGAGAACCTAAGAGGAGGTTATTGACTTTGGCAACAGAGTTTGTTCAAGCCCTTGGTGGCCTTCTGTTTACGTTGATGTGGTATGGATTTCATCAGAAGCTCTGAGACCTCTCTAAGAGAACACATACAGGGACAGAAGCAAGGGAGGTGCCAGAAGTTACCAGACACTCTGAAGGACAGCACCATATTTAGAAATAGTTGCGGCCACTTGGTTTTCTTGTGACAAAGAAGCTGTGAACTCCCCCAGCGACAGTGGTTGGCCATGATGAGGTGAACAGGATTTGGGCCAGATGTGAGAATTAATAAGTGGCAAACTCATGTGAGGGACAGAACCAGAAAGGGCTCTTCTTTTTTAAAATTATAGCATACTATTTAAGAGCACAGGCTCTGGAGGCAGAATGCCCAGATTGCAATCATAAATCCCAGCCAATTAGACCTGAAATGTGGGCTGTTTTCCCTGTTTGTTTCCCATCTAGCTCCAGTGTCATACTGTCTGGTCCAGAATAAGCTTCCTGGAGACCCTCCTTGTTTCCTGAGGTTACATGAGCCCCAGGTGCTAGAGTCAGCCTTGTGGTCTATACTCCTACCCGTCAGCCCCGTGGACTAGATGCCTACCCATCTACCTTGTGGACTAGACCCCTACCCATCTACCCTGTGGACTGGACCCCTACTCGTCTGCCCTGTGGACTAGACTCCTACCCATCTACCTTGTGGACTAGACCCCTGCCCATCTACCTTGTGGACTAGACCCCTACCCATCTTCCCTGTGGTCTAGACTCCAACCCATCTGCCCTGTGGTCTAGACTCCTACCCATCAGCCCTGTGGTCTAGACTCCTACCCATCAGTGGTCTAGATCCCTATGCATCTACCCTGTGGACTAGACCTCTACCCATCTACCCTGCGGACTAGACCCCCACCCATCTACCCTGTGGACTAGACCCCTACCCGTCTACCCTGTGGACTAGACCTCCACCCATCTGCCCTGTGGACTAGACCCCTACCCATCTATCATGTGGACTAGACCCCCACCCATCTGCCCTGTGGACTAGACCTGTACCCATTTACCATGTGGACTAGACCCCTACCCATCTGCCCTGTGGTCTAGATTCCTACCCATCAGTGGACTAGACCCATAACCATCTACTGTATGGACTAGACACCCACCCATCTGCCCTGTGGACTAGATCCCCCCCCCCCCCCCCATCTACCCTGTGGACTAGACACCACTCATCTGCTCTGTGGTCTAGACTCCTACCTGTCAGTGGTCTAGACCCCTACCCATCTGCCCTGTGGACTAGACCCCCACCCATCTGCCCTGTGGTCTAGACTCCTACCCATCAGTGGACTAGACCCCCACCCATCTACCCTGTGGACTAGACACCACTCATCTGCACTGTGGACTAGACCCCTACCCATCCCACTGGACTACAGTTCCACAGCCAGCAGTGCAAATCCTGCTGTGTCCTTACCATTTTCTAGTGGGACTCTTTGGGCAAGTCACACACCTTTCTGGGTCTGCTTCTCTGACTCTGCAAGATTATGGCAACCCTCATCATGACTTACGAATACCAAATGAGAACTCGAGCTCTTGGTCTGTTCTGTGGACTTGTATCTCCAGTATCTAGCCCAGGGCCTGGCACACAGTAGGGCTCAGTAAAGATCTGTTGAATGAATGAATGAATGAACAGAACGAGATGAAATTCTATATGAGGCGCACACAGATACGCAGTAGGGACTCAGTTTTCTTGTCTCTCTTCATCGGGCTTCTCTGTGTAGCATATGTGTTTTTCACCTGCCCCACCAGATTGTGGCTGGCCTGAAATTCTTGATTTCTCCATCCCCTGTCAGTGTCAAACCCCATGCCTTGCACATTAGTGAATGTGGAATGCCTGATTAAATTGAAATTTAACTTCCTTAATCAGGATTTATTTTAGAAAAGCCTTCTAATATTGAGAATATAATTTTTCCTCAGAGGAGCTATTTCTTTTTCTGAAAAGAATAGCTGCGATGCACGTTCCAAACTGCCACTGCCGAAATATTATTAGCATTTTGCACAAAGCATTTTTCAACTTCAGAGCCCTTCATTGTTCCAGCTTATTGGTGATTTCAGCCTTTTTTTTTTTTTTTTTAAAGCTTGGCATTTCCAAGGCACAGAGAACATCTCATGTGTTCCCGTCCCAGCTCTACTCAGTGTCACTCAGATAGGTGCTCAGATGCCTTTGACTGGTGAGTCAGAAGCAGGTCACCTCCTCCTGGAGACAAGCCCTGAGTGGGATGGGCTGTAGGTCCTCACACCCAGCCTCACTCAGCTCAGGAAGTGAGTGTGTGGGCAGGTGAATGCGGGTTTTTGCACGTGGCTTAGTTCAGAGGTTCCGAGTGGAGGGCACCTCAGAGCTCGTCTCTGGTCGTGGGGCAGGGAGAGCAGGGGTG
Source organism: Panthera pardus (assembly GCF_024362965.1). Lineage (NCBI taxonomy): Eukaryota > Metazoa > Chordata > Mammalia > Carnivora > Felidae > Panthera > Panthera pardus. Next base: position 9,816,039 of record NW_026526655.1, read on the forward strand.
ACCCCAGGAGACTGAAGGACTTGACCAAGGTCTGCAAGCTTGTGGGAGACAGGATTTCAGGCCTCTCCACTCTGTGTCCATCTTTGGGTCAGAGTACATTTCACTGCAACATATTCACGGGTTTGTGAATTTTCCATTAGTTACGAACAGGGCAGAGGGCATGGCCCTCTCCAACGGGCTGCGAATGCATGACCCATGATGGCTCTTCACCCACTCGCAGGACAAGAGATGGTGCCAGCTGGGACCGGGGGACAAACCAAACTGTAACCTGCTGCTCAGGGTTTCAATCCAGCGCCTTCCATTTACTAGTTAAATGACCTTGTGTGACCCTCCCAGCCTTTCAGCTCTCGGGTGTCCTTACCTTTAAAATAGTGAGGCTCGCTCATTCATTCAACAATTGCTTATCAAGTATCTCCTACGTGCCAGGAATTTGCCAGGTGCCAGGACTACATCTGTGAAACAGTAATGTCCTCATGCTTATGGGGGCTGCATTGTAGTGACGGAGAGGAATCAACAATGTGAGCATGTGTGTTTCTTGGTGTGTGTGTGTGTGTGTGTGTGTGTGTGTATGTAGTTAAGGGAGAGGGTCAGGAAGTGATAGGTGCAATGAAGAAAAATAAAACAGGTGAAGAGATCAAAAGAAATGGGAGCATGAGGGTGATCAGGTGAGGCTTCTCTGAAGGGAAACTACTTGTGTAGAGACCTGAATACAATGAGCTTGTGAGCTTGGGAACGATGTGACTGTTGGGGGGCATAGCATCCAGGCAGAGGGAATGGCACATGCAAAGGTCCTGAGGCAGGAGTACGTGCACAGTGTCTAAGAGCCAATGATGAGACTTGGTGCTGGGAAGGAAGCTGGACTGGGCCACGGAGGAAGGACAGGGATTCTATCATGAAAGCGACAGCCCTGGTGTGAGCTAGGGCAAGCCATCCGACTTCTCTCTTGAAAGGGTCACTCTGAAACCTGGTGAAGAAGAAACATAGGGAGGGGAAATTGGGAGACTACTCTCCAGGCAAGAGAGAACGGCGACTGGAGCACCGTGGTGCCGTCAGCGGTGGAAGTTTGGGTCTGGGACATGGTGACGGTGTTGCTGGTAACACTTGCTGGGGGTGTGTGTGGGGGGTGTGAGTGGCCGTGGGGAGATGTGGAAGGCTCCAGAGGTTTTCATTAACAACAGCTTCATTGAGATACGATCCACACCCCGCCGAAGGGTACAATCCAGTGATTTTCAGAATATTTACGGAGTTGCAACAGTCCATTTTAGAACACGGTCATGTCCCCAGAAAGCAGCCCTCTCCCCTTTGCCTGCTGCCCCCCAATTCTGCCACCTCCTCCCCTCAGCCCACGGCCACCACCGATCTACTTCCGGTCTCTGTAGACTTGCCCATCCTGGACACTTCATGTAAGTTGAATTATTTGCTATGCGGCCCCTCGTGTCTGGCTTTTCAAGGTTCATCCATGTCGTAGCAAGTAGCTTCATTCCTTTTTCTGCCTGAATAATGTCCCATTGTCTGCAGACCCCTCACCGTGTTTATCTGTTCACCCACTGGCGCACGCTTGGGTTGTTTCCACCGTTTGGTGGTGGCGAATGGTGCTACTGTGAACCCTACCCTGGTTACAATCTCCCTTCGCTCCTCCTCCAGGGTCTTATGCTTCCGCCCTCTTCGGTTTCTCTGTCTTTGCCATCCTTCATCTTCTAACTTCATCCTTGGCCTCTCATCAGCAGCGGTGCCGAGGTCTCATCTTAAATCCAGCCCCTTGACAGGCAGAAATTTAGGAAGTGCCTGCTGCTGCTTCCATATGTTGAGCTCTTCCTCCCCTCCCCCTCCCCCCCTCCCCTCCCCTCCCTTTCCCCCCTTCTCTCTCCCCCTCATCTTCTTCATCACTGCCACACCTCCATCTGTGGCCATGTTGTGATTTCCTGCCCATTTAGTTACACTTCCTTTCTCTTTACATCAGGAAGCTTCTCTCCAAGGTTATTGGTGGTGTGTCCTCCCCACTAATTTCCAGGGCTCTTTCTTTGTCCTCATCCCCTTAGAAGCGTTTCTTGCCTGGCCTGCGTGGTGTCTGTTCTCCTGAAACCGGTCCAGCCCTCCTCCCCTCCTTCCTTTCCCCTTCCTCTCTCAGGAGCCACCGTCTTGCCCCTCTGCTGCCACCTCCCTCTGCCTTCGGCAGCAGTCACTCATTCTCAGCTGTCACCTCTAAGTGTCTGGCTTCCAGACCCTTCCTTCCAGCCTGTCGCCTCCAGCACCCCCAGTGGAATTGGGACCAAGGCACCACTAACCGCTCATGTCCTCCTCGGACTTGACCCCAGACCTGCGGGGCCCCCCTCCCTCTGCCTCTCACACACTTTCAAGCCTGACCTTTTCGAGAGCTCTGGTTTCTATCAACGGTGCCATCACCACCCTTGTCACTCAGCCTGGAAGCCCCTCGTCTTACCTTTGGACCAGTCACCAGGTTTGCTCGATTTACAGCGATTTCCCACCTGCCCCAGCTCTTCCCCTCCCATCCCCCATGCCCTGATCCAGGCTGTTGTCTCCTTCTGCCTGAACGATTGCGATTGCGATAAGGCGGTCCTCCCTCTCCACGGTCCCCCCCGCCCTGCTTCCAGAAGCCTCATTTCCCCTGGGACTTGAGGGAAATTGCTTCATCGCACTGGGTCCAGCTTCCCGTCCGTGACCTGGGAAGGCTGACAGAATCCACGGCACCGCACTCCAGGGGTGCTGTGAGGTTTAGGGAACACGGTGCCTGTGCCGTGTTCACCCAGCAAATGTCGGCTGCTGTCCCTGCTGCCATTCTTGTCGAGCCGCCGGTTCCGCGCCCTGCCCTGTGCCCCACCGCCGCTTCCCCAGCAAGTGACTTGGCCTCTGCTCCTCTGTGTCGCCCCTGTCTAGGGAGCCACTGTGGACCACGTGAGACCCTCAGAAGGTCCTTTTCTCCTCTGCTAAGACCCGCTCCCTGCCCGCTCTTCCTTGCCTCCGTGCTGGCCTTGGCGCCTGGGTGGCTCAGTCGGTTAAGTGCCTGACTTCAGCTCAGGTCATGATCTCATGATTTGTGGGTTCGAGCCCCGTGTCGGGCTGTGTGCTGACAGCTCAGAGCCTGGAGCCTGCTTCAGATTCTCTCTCTCTCTCTCTCTCTCTGCCCCTCCCCTGCTCACTCTGTCTCTGTCTTTCGAAAATAAATGTTAAAAAAATAAAAAAGCCTCATGTAAAGGAAGTATAACACACACGAGGAGTAAAGAAATGTGGGGTTGGGAGTCTGTGGTCCTGGGTGCGATGGCAGGTTGAGCCACTCTCCAGCTCGACCTTGCTCTCTTGAGCCCAAATGTTCTCACCTGTGAAATGGAATAACAAGTCTCGACCTTGTAGGAGTTAGAACGCACACATCCACACATGCACATGCACACATCTACGCACGGCCACAGAATGGGGGATGCGCCAAGAGCACCTCTTTGAGCTTCTCAGTGCTAGTGCAAGTTCAGCGGATGGGCGCTTTCGTTCTCCTTGTTGTCTCCCCAGAGGCCAGGCCCATGCCCCCCCCCACCCCGCCCCCGTTTTGCCCATCCACAGCGCCTATGCCCGAGGAAGGGACGAGAGTGAAGCCCTCCCCCTAAATTGAAGTGGGTGAGAACAGGAAGCGACCGGTCTCCGACCTGCCTTCCCCACGTCTGCACTCCGATCAGAAACCTTCACGGATGCTGCTTTGGTACCCCAGCTCCGCAGCATGTGGGTTTGAGGCCGCAGCCCCATCGTCCTCCCCGGGGCCTCAGCCAGTGCGTCCGAGAGTGCCTGTTTGGTACCGTGACCCTGCTTTGGCTCACGCTGTGTGTTTGCTTCGTGGGAATGCGTCTTCACTCCCCTGAACGTGTCTCAGATTCCCCAGCTGTGAATTTTCACTCATCAAAAATTCTTTCTCGGGGCGCCTGAGTGGCTCAGTCGGTTAAGCGGCTGACTTTGTCTCAGGTTATGATCTCATGGTCCGTGAGTTCGAGCCCCATGTTGGGCTCTGTGCTGACAGCTCAGAGCCTGGAGCCTGCTTCGCATTCTGTGTCTCCCTCTCTCTCTGCCCCTCCCCCATTCGCGCTCTGTCTCTCTCTGCCTTTCAAAAATGAATAAATGTTAAAAAAAATTAAAAATAAATAAAAAAAATTCTTTCTCAGAGAACGAATACCTACCTTCCCTATAGCTTGGTTTATTATACAAACCTACAATTCAGCTGATAAATATCTTGAAGTCAGTCCCTTAACCTGTCTGTCTCGTGGCATAAATTCTTAATGTAATACTTTTCTCCCTTTGGTTTCAGTTTTTCTTGGAGAGTCATCAGGACATCCTTCATGAAAGGAAATTTCTTGAAATCTCTCTCACTTTGTAATCAACAGATTAGACCCTATAGGTGTCACGTATAGTCTGGCCTCTACCAATATCACAGTTTCTTATTTGGGTTCTAGGAAAATGGAACGAAAGAGATCATTCTAAAAATAGCGATGCATGGTGCTACGTAGTCATTAATTACTTTATAATGAGTACTTCCAGAGTCCCTGGCTGTGTGGTAGGGGTTGGGGGACACAAATCCCCAACACCTGCTCTTAAATAATAGGAAAGCAGATCTGGAAACAATGCAGTGACAGGCACGGTCATCAAGCCTGGGGGCTCCCCGTCACAGAAAGAAAAAACATGTGCCCGCAGTGCAGTCAGTAAAGGCTTTTTAATGCAATATTTGACTTGCACTCTTCGGTCTTTTTCTTTTGTAATCTGTCACATGTGTAACTCTTAAATGAATAATATTAATATTTGATATTTTAAAAATTGCTGCTAGTTTCCTGGACCAGTGGTTCTCAGACTTTAGCATGGACCTTGAATCAGAATCACCTGGAGGGCTTCTTAAGGCCCAGATTGTAGCCTGTATTCTGCCCTCCGCTCGCCCCACCCCCTCCCAAGAGTCTCTGATTCTGTAGGTCTGGGATGATGCTGGTGAATTTACGTTTGTAGCGAGTTCCCAGGTGATGCTGATGCCTCTGGTCTAGGGACCACACTTGGAGAACTGCTGGTCTAAACTGCCTTTTAAAAACTGAGAGATCCAATAATATTGGCTTATTGCTTGGCAGTGTTAAAATCTGTAAATTAGCCATTCATTCAAAAACACTGAGCCATCTGCGATGTAATCGGGCACGGTGCAAGCTATGTAGATTGATAGCAACACCCATGCTGCTCAGAGTGGGTCTCATTCGGTCATTACAACCACCCTGGAAGCCATGTATTGACATTTTCCATATTTCACTCAAGGGGGACGAGAAGGTCAAAGTCGGTCCTTTGATGTGCTACTCAGCTGAGCTTTGTGTGGCTGTCCCTGACCTTTGACTGTGCAAGCCACTGTCCTTTCCACTGTGCCTCTTACCTATGTGTGCTAATTCGATCTGGTTACTTTCTAACTTTGAGATTAATTTTTCCTGATTTTGCTGGATGTCAGCTTTCTTCCATGCTTTTCTGTCTATTGCATATTCCGATTTTAATTACATTTTATTGACTGCCTTTCACAGATGGGCCTTCTATGTCTTCCTTCCTTTGCCCTTGGTTTTTAAATCATGTTTGCATTTGTTCAGATGTGTTTGTTTTTCCCCTGCCAGCAGATCTCACTACTTTTTTTCTGTTAAATAATTCCTGCCTTCTGACTTTGAAATTGGATGCCTCTGAGGTTGAATGTGTAGATGGCCCACAGATTCCTGCTATTTATTTCTTGCCTAATATTAGGCCCTGCATCTCTGCAGCCCCAGCCCAGCTGCTCTGATCCCCCGAGGGCAGGAGCCAAGGCTGGTGGGTTCTCTCCCTGCCATCAGCTTTTCAGTACAAAACGAGTAGCTTCGCCTGACTGCACAGCCAGCTATTAAGAGACCAGGAATGTTAAAAATAGCTCCCGCCACCTTCCCACCTTGGAAGCTTTCAGGATGGCTCTCCAAAGAAACAATTAGATCCTACCTCCCTGAATCAAAGCAACACAGAGGAATAGCTTTATTTCCATAAAGGAATCTCGAAGTAAACATGCACAGAAACAGTTGTGCAGGGAAGCAGGATGTTTAGAAAAGCAACTGATCTATGGCCTTGTTTTTTTAACAGCCTGACTCATTTAGCCAACTTTGCGTACTGGTGATTTATCATTGAACTCGAGAAGGTTTTTCTTCATTTCAAGAGCACAACCAGCAGAGACAGTGATTTGGGGGTGCTGTGGGGTACAGGTTTTTGGTTATGTTCCTTGCGATCAAAAGATACTGTTAGGATGTAGTTGTCTCCAAACCATTTGGATGCTCGCAGGAAAACCTAGCCATTTTTCTCTCTATACATGGATACATTTTAAGTTATGTTTTCTACTTAAGTACAAAATAGTATAAAATTAAAGACTCCAAGTATACATTAGACCAAATGTAATCTGGGAATGCATCCACTGAATGGATTATTCAGTTCAATGCATTTCCTACAAGGTATCTGGTTGCTTTGCCATCTGCCGGCCTTCACTTAGTACATGTGCTTTATTTCGTCCAACATCATTGCTCATGGTCAGGTGCTCTAAAAGCACTAAGCCTCCATTTGGAGTTGAGAGCTTTGCCAGTCGTCCCATATGTCCTTGAAAGGCATCCTTATTATATGTCCCAAGGCATAGCTTTTCTTAAATCTTCTTTGTTGCAGTAGAATGTTCTCCAAAGAAATGATGAAACCTCTGGGATTCCCTAAAAGGAGAGAGCGGTATTTCCAATAGTCTTCTATTTTGGAGCCAGTTATTACATTATTTATTCAATGAATGGATTTTGATTTCTAAAAATGTGCTGAAGGTTCGATATCCCTGGTTTGAAAGGACAGGTTTCTGTTTAAGGGAAGATAAAAGGCATTGGGATGAAGACAAGTGTTTGTAGTCCGAAGGACCAAGGTCTCATTGACCTAAACCAGGGTTTCTCAACTCTGGCATGAGAGGCACTTTGGGCTGGGTCATTCTTTGTTGTAGGGGACTGTCCTGTGCACTGTGGATGTTCAGCACCATCCTGACTCTTATCTACTAGATGCCAGTAGCACCCCCCAGTGGTGTAACAATAGACAATGTCTCCGGACATCACCAAGTGTTCCCTGGGAGGGGAGCGGGTGTCGGAGGGTAGAGAGAATCATCCTGGTGGAGAATCAGTCTGACCTAGGGAATTAAACCTGGATGGACTGTTGCAGGGCAACGAGTCCTGCTTCAGGTCTGTTGATTTGCCGTGTCTTAGGCACCTATAGAAGGTGCCGAACGCTTCTTGGAGAAGTAAGACTGAAGCTCAGAAGGGGGTCAGCATAATTTTTCATCCATCCCAGTGTGGCTGGGGAGAAGGCGTCCTTTCGCAGAGCACTTGCTCCATTGTGGTGTCCCCCGCATTGGAAGCATAGACCGTGGCAGAACACAAGGTGATTTTAGATAGCACCTGTTTGAGAGAATACATGCGTAGTTTAATAGCCATGTATTTATTTTAATGTGCATTAGGGAAAAAACAGTCGCACATTTTGCCCATGCTGTTCTGGGTATTATTGCATAAGGAGAGAGGCTAAATCTAACTTGAGAGATGTGGTTGATGTTAGGACAGAAGCTTGAAGCAACTTGATTGATTTGTGCTAGGAAATGTTTAAGTATCGAGGATTCAGAGATTACCGAGAAAGGCGAACTCCCAATTCTTAGGGAATTTGTTGTTGAAAGAAAACCAACAAAGAAAGGCCTTTTGGTTAATAAACATAATTGATAGAGCATGAAGGAACCCTGTGGGGGACAGCAGGAGACTCTAGGACAAAGCCCTGCTTCCATGGGTCACCTTCTAGGTGGGGAGGTAACAAGTCTACTTGTGTCTTGTCAAGTAGAGGTACTTGCTAAGAAGAAGAATAAAGAAGGGCTTGAGGCCTGAGGTCCGAGCAGGTGATTTCTGTGCAGAGACCCGGCTAATGGCAGGGGCGGCCGTGGAAGGGTGTAGGCTCAGAGGGAACACTTCGTGCAAGGTGGCGGTGGGACTCCAGGGCTGAGGTTTCTGATGGCCACTCTAGGCTTTCCTGCGTAGGGAAGGTGATCTGAAATGATCTTTTGTGTTTGTTCCCTTGCAAGAATTAAACATAAATCATAGTGATTCTCAAGCTCCATTAAACTTCTCAGCATATACTGGCTTAGCCTTATCTTTCAACTTAAATTCATGCATCAAAAATCAATTATTCAGCTGAACATTTTAATTGAATCGAAGTCTGATAGACGCTCTCATGCACCAAATTATCCTAATCACGACACATTCTTTGCACACCAGTATGCACGGATTAGCCAAAGCAGACACCAGGGCTCGATCTCTGACATCACGTCACCATCTGTGTATGCGGTTCTTCCTCTTTCTGGGGTAAAAGACTCAGACCACTAAGGGGAGAGCTGTGTTATTCTCGGCTAATTGCAATTCTTGACCCAAACGAATTAGAACAGGCACTCAGGGGTTGGAGGTTGTTTCCGGGAGAGAGATTTTTGCCTGTCTCCCAAGACCCGGGCATCCGGGACAATTCTCAGGTCGGTGATGAACACACAGAGGCCACTCTTCTCCCTTATTGCCTCCAATGGCAGTAAACACTGGTTCACACTCTCCAAATGGGGTTGATTTCACAACACACAACCCCCTGGATTCATAAGACATCTTGACCTAACTGTTCTGGTTTTATCTGTCATCCCCCTCGAGTTTGTAGCTGACTTCCCACCCTGCATCGCTGGATTTCACGTCTCCCTACCTGGTGCTGGAGACGACTTTAATGTACTCTCTTGGGTCCTCTACTCCTTTATGAAATTCATTTTTAACACCCCCCCTCCCCCACCTCTGCTTCCTGCTCTTACAGATGAAACTCCCCTGCATTTCCTGTAGTCCCTTTCTCTAGGTTTATTGCTGACTTTCTTCTGGAGCTTTGTGTTACATGACAGTTTTTTTTTTAATTTTTTTAAATGTTTATTTATTTTTGAGAGAGAGAGAAAGAGAGAGACAGAGTGCAAGTGGGGTAGGCAGAGAGAAAGGGAGACACAGAATCTGAAGCAGGCTCCAGGTTCTGAGCTGGTCAGCACATACCCCATGCGGGGCTCAAACCCATGAACTGCGAGATCATGACCTGAGCCGAAGTCAGACACTTAACTGACTGGGCCACCCAGGCGCCCCTTTGTTACGTGACGGTTTCAAATTCATGCCACACTTCTCTTTCTAGGGCAGGACCACAACTGCTTTCGTTGTATCCTGTGTCTCTGTCACATCTTTGTGTGGTCCTGAGACCACAGCCTGAAAACACCATTAAAGACTGTGAGAAGAAGCTTGGTGACTTTAGGGACAGTTGGACTCCACGGTGGCCACAGTGCAGTGGTGGATGGGGAGAATGTGTGGGGATGAAGGAGGCAGGGGCCAGATCACGTTGTGCCTTTTACCCATGGAGTCAAGTGTTTGGGTTTTGTTCCCAGCCCTTTGTAAAGCAAGCGGAAGGTTTTAAGAATAGTAGGATATAAGCTATGTCTTAAAAAAATCTCTCCAGCTACTCCCACGTGGACTGTAGAATGGATTGTAGGAAAGCAAGAATAGGGGTAAGGAGATGGGCTGAGGGGGCCTTGTCTTAGGTCCTGGTGAGAGGCAATGATGTCCCGACCTGGACAACGTGAAAGCACCACGTGGTTATAACACTAATTTGGAAGGGGGTCCATGAACGCTTCGGGTTTGGCTAAGAAGGGGCCATATCACTAGTTCTAAGGAAAGGAATGGAGACAGTTACTGCTATTTGCCTTGGTAGTTGGGTGTAGACTTTGTCATTGGAAACCTGAATGAAGGAGATTTTCTCTGTTGTGCATTTTTAAGGACGTCTGAATGGCATCCACACCTTTCATGCATACTGCTGGGCCTTTACATGGGCTTTTCTTTGTGCCTTGCCAATATCCCATTGGGAACTTGTGACCTAGGTCTTTAAGTCCTGAAATGCCCATTTGTGTGTGTGTGTGTGGGCGTGCGTGTCTGTGTGCGTGTGTGTATGTGTGTGTGAGTGTGTGTGTGTGTATGTGTTAGAGAAAATTCTCCTGTTAGCAACATGCACGAAATGACCACATAATACCTTTCTTATCCACTGTGTTGACACAATCATTGCTTTGCTTGAACATTCCACAAGGTCCTCTGAATGTGTGTCACTGCTTTGGTTGGGTGAGGAAATGTCCATGATCAGCATGGTTATTTTACTCCCCAGAGAAGATACCGGCTTCCCGCAAGATGGAAGAAAGAACCCAGGCAAAGCCTTCATGGTCTTGTAAAATTTAAATTCCATTCACTCATTTAGTTTTAACACCTTGGTTATGATATCAAATGAAAAAACAACAGACATGGATGGGTAATTTGTGTATGCCTTAGATGTGCAGTTCAGAATATTATATATAGGTTAATATCAGGGATTTGTCTGACAACTGTAGATTTCTGCTTTCTGCGGGTCTAAGAAATGACTCACTGGTGTTTAAGAGTCCCTGAAACCAGCAACAGGACACTCGCAGTTCCTTGTCCTCTCCCAGATCTGGCTCCAGTTGGCTCAGTGCAGTCAGTGATGGCACTCCTGGGACTTCCGATTAAATTGGAACTACCTTCTTTGACGTCAAGAATCATGCCTGGCCTGGTGTGGACAAGCGTCAGGCCCTGAATTACAGCCGGGCAGACACACAGGCTGGTTATTGCTAGTAACTGACCAGCTGGTCACCTGCAGCTAAGGATACTCAGTAATCCCATAATCCCATAATCCCAGCTGTGCTTTCCTGCCTCCCTCACTCCTCCATTGCTGTTTTTCTTTTCCAGTTATATCGAACCTGTAGACATGCCAATATATACGTACTTTATAGGTCTAAGTACACACTTTTGCTTATAGTTCCATGTTTCCCCTATTGAAAAAATCTTTGCGAGAAAGCTGTAAAGCTTGAGAGCCAAAAGCAATGATATAGTGACTGGTCCCTGACCTGTGTTCCTCATTAGAGAGGACTATTGGCATTTGAGTAAGAAAATTTTCTTGTACTGGGTCGTCTCGGGCAGTGCAAGACTTTAGAATCTCCACCACTAAGTACTGGTTGGACAATCCCAAACACCCCACACACTGCAATGTGGATTGACCTCTTAGGCTGAAATCCTACTACACTTGAATGCGTAAATATTGGAGCATTTAACAGCACTTAAGGTTTAGTTTATTAGATTTATTAGATAATAGTGAATTAAATGCATGGGAAGATTTGTGTCTTATTCGACAAATGGGGTTCTTAAAAAGAAATTGTTGAAATTAATAAATGTAGTTTAAAGTGTTTAATTCAGTTTGTAAATGGGACCGCACATTAAAGAGGCCATTAGAAGTGATCTTACAAAAAAAATCTCCATTAGTTCGGGATACATCTTGAAGTCTTTACAGGTGAAATGAAATTTGCTTTAAGATACCCCAACAGGGAAAATATAAAACTATGAGAGAGGTAGATGAAATTAAATGGACAGAATGCTAGCGATTGTTGAAGTTAGGTGATAGAGACATGAGGCTTGTATACTAGTCTCTCTATGTTTAGGTATGTTTAAAACTCCCAAATAAAAAGTTCAAAGAAAGTGAATGTTAAAATTTTCTCTAAAGAACTTCGCAGCTCATGGAATCCTGAATTTTGCTCATATTGTTTCTGTCTGGTAGGGACATATACATCCCTTACAGGTGTATGATATCTCATTGGCTTTTGGCTATTTTTAATGATTTTGTGTGATTCTGTGGTCACAGTTTTAAGATCTTCGTGATGGCAGGATTCATGACTCTATATCCTGTAACCACACTGCTTCTAAGAAGCCAGTATTTCTAATTGGCTGTCTTTTTCATGAAGGTACTTTTGTAGCCTGTTGTAGAAATGTTGAAAGCAGGGATTTAAAGAAAATTTTTGGTAAGCCCAAGAATAACCATGGTGTTTAGGCTGTGTCTATCTATATCTGTGCATTTCCTTATACATCATTTTCTGTTATTTTCCCTTCATGTTAAATACATGTTTTTGAGCATGTGATGCATGTTGCCTCAGGCATGATGATGCATTTAAGGGATTGGGCTCAGGAGTTTGACTCCCCGTGTGTCATTGTGAAAATCACTTAAACTCCCCAGTTCTCAGTTTCCCCATTCGTGAAACGGACATGGTTATGATACTGACCTCATAGTTTGCAGCGAGGATGAGTTAATGCATAGAAGAAAAAGGAAGTGTTCTATTATAGGTATTAACTATGATTTTTAGTCAGAAACTTATTTGTAGCACTCTTCTGAAAAACAGTTTGCTCTCCCTCATTCTGAATTTAGGGCCGTCATTTGAAGATCTATGAACATACTGTTATCATATTAAGATATTCTGTTCTGCAGTTTTGAAACAGCTTTTTGTCCTGGTGTTTGGATTTTTAGTTTATACAATTATTTTATTCATTTTATCACATTCACTAATAAACTACAATCTCCTGAGCTGTTTTCAAGCCTGTAGGGGAGAGTAAGGTTGTACATAAATGCCTCCACATTCACAATCTGTAATTTATACTCGTTTTGCAGGTAATTGAAGCTCAGGCGAATCATCCCTCTTCTAATATCACCGATTTACTTTTGCAAATCTCAGATTCAACTGCTAATGACAGTCTTTCAAAACTAATAATTCAGAAAGACAAGTTTTTAAGTACTTAATGTACAGCCTAGCAAGGTATAAAATGCTACAGTATGATTATAATCATGTAGAAAATATCTGTGCATAAAAATTTCTGATAGGAATCATCTCCAAATTATGAAGAGTTCTGTCACTCAAATAACAGAACTAAGGGCAGAGCCTCTTTCTGTTTGACATCTTGTGTTCAAAGTTTCTTTCATAGCTATTTTCCACTTTAAAATGAATTTATTTCTCTGGAGGGCTTTGTTTTCAAAGTTACTAAGTAATGTGGAATTTATTCACTTAAAATTTTTTTGATGTTTATTTTTGAGAAAGACAGAGAGAGAGAGAGGGAGAGAGAGAGAGAGAGAGAGAGAGAGAGAGAGAGAGAGGGAGAGACAGTTCAAGCGGGGCAGGGGCAGAGAAAGAGAGGGAGACACAGAATCTGAAGCAGGCTTCGGGCTCTGAGCTGTCAGCACAGATCCCGACATGGGACTCAAACCCACAAACTGTGAGATCATGACCTGAGCTGAAGTCAGATGCTCAACCGACTGAGCCACCCAGACTCCCCTAATGTGGAATTTATTTAAAGCTTTTGGGTTGCATTCTCATAGATGGGAGTCCTTACTTCCGTATCACACATGTGTTTATGTTACTGTCCAATGAAATCCCCGCCAGAGTCTTGCTTCACAGAGAATTTACTAGGCTGGATGGGATTCAAATAAAACCAAGAATAATATATTCAGGTGCTTAACATTATGTGTGTCTCAATCTCTTTATCTTTAAAATGAAGGAATGGGGGGCATGGCATTAACACAGAACGGTTCTTCCAGCTGTAAAATATAAATTAAAGAAATTTTAATGACTAGCGTTTTTCCTTGTGCTTTTTAAAAATAGGCATTGGGATGACACTGGCACAGGGAAAGTGGCCGTCCTCTCAGTTAGATGGCCTCTCAGTTAGATGGCCTCTCGTCTACAAACACATTGTAGACTGTGTTTTGTCCTGTGTCAGAAGGAAGCTGGGAACCCTCAGTTTCTGAAGGTTCTGACTCGTATTTCAAAGTAAAATGCAGGGCTAAGGCTGGAGGAAAGTCTCTCCTTGCAGTAAAAGATTTTTGCAAAGTAAATGATTTTTGAGCTGTGATTCTAAACCGCTAAGACTGTTTCTCATTGCAAAACCAAAGCGGACCGAGGAGGAGTGGCTGGGTGGGGGGCTCTTTTGCTCAAAGCTGCTGCTTTTGGTGGGTGGGGTACTGATTAGACTCCATCAGTTCCTGGGGTAGTTTGAAATGGTTTTGGAATAACCCATTTTATAAAATATCTATCTCGTTTTATTCAGGTTATACTGGAGAGCTGTGCCAATCCAAGATTGATTACTGTATCCTAGACCCATGCAGAAATGCAGCAACATGCATTTCTAGTCTCAGTGGATTCACCTGCCAGTGTCCAGAAGGTAAGCATTATTGCCTAAGGATACCTGTTTTTTCTTCCCATTTTTAAACCATAAACTACTTTGATCAGCTTTGAATTTCTGAAAACCTCCGTGCGAGAGAACTTCCTCCATTCGTTCCATTTATAAAGCGAAATATAAGGTAGTCTTTTCTTAAAAAATTCTGTGCTAGAATAGCTTGAGAATTATGTTTGAATATTAGACATAATCTAGGAATTTCTGTGATTTCACTTGTACCTTGAAAATGAATAAATGTAACACAGTGATAACTATAAGTTTTTTCCTAAATTTCATGTGTTAAATTTTCAAAATTTTGTTTGTTTTAGATACCAATACACATAAAAAATATTTCAACATGAAGTTCACCTGCTTTTATTTTATTTTATTCTTAAAAAATGTTTATTCCTTTTGGCAGGGAGAGGGTGTGAGCAGGGGAGGGGCAGAGAGAGAGGGCGAGAGAGCAAGAATCCCAAGCAGGCTCCGAGCTCTTAGCACAGAGCCGGATGCGGGATTCCATCTCCCGAACCTGGGAGGTCATGACCTGAGTGAAAATCAAGAGTTGGACGCTCGACGGACTGAGCCACTTCGGGTGCCCGTCACCTGCTTTTATTTTTAAATCAACTTTCTAACACTTTAGAAACTTCAAGTTATCTGGAAAGTCACATCTTTTGAGCTACTTTTATTTTTATTTATTTATTTATTATTTATTTTAATGTTTATTTTTGAGAGAGAGAGAGAGAGAGAGAGAGCGAGCGCGAGCAGGGGAGGGGCAGAGAGAGAGGGAGACAGAATCCGAAGCAGGCTCCAGGCTCTGAGCTGTCAGCACAGAGCCCGGCGCGGGGCTGGAACTCGTGAAGCACGAGATCATGACCTGCGCCGAAGTGCCACCCAGGCACCCTTTTAGCTACTTTTAGTTAAAAAAAAGTTTTACTGTTAGAGTAGTTCGACCTGAAGGGGCAGGCAGGTGACCATAGTTAGCAAGCTGGTATTCAAGATACGATGTTGTACTCAGAGGAAGTTCTCATTTCCGCTTGGAGGGACGTTATGGAAGGGATTACTTTAAACACTAATGTTGTAAGAATAACCTGATGTTAGAGTTTTTTGTTCTTTATTTTTTTGAGTTTTATTTATTTATTTATTTATTTATTTATTTATTTTTATTTTTTAACGTTTATTTATTATTGAGAGACAGAGCACGAGCAGAGGAGGAACAGAGAGGGAGACACAGAATCCGAAGCAGGCTCCAGGCTCTGGGTTGTCAGCAAAGAGCCTGACGCGGGACTTGAACTCACGAACTGTGAGATCATGACCTGAGCCGAAGTCGGTCTCTTAACCGACTGAGCCACCCGGGTGCCCCTAGAGGTTTTTGTGTTTGTTTGTTTGTTTTTACAACCGGCACGTCAGCTCCTGATCCGCAGAGGTACGCGGACAGCTGCATAAAGTGTGAGGGCATCGTCTGCAGAGATGAAGTGTAGAGTCTGAGTGCGTACACTCTGGAACCGTCTCTGGGCTCCACATTACCCTCCCCTGCCCCTGGCTGAGAGGCTGCAGGGCAGCAGTGGTTCGGCACGGCACTTGCTGAAAGGCCACCAACCTCCCAGGTGACCCAGGGGCTCAGGGTTGCAGCGCCTCCTCCTCCTCCTCAGTGTTTTGAAGACCCGACGTGAAGAAGCGAGTCCTGTCCCCCAGCTTCCGCTCACCTGTGCAGGGGTGGGAGCTGCGCCCCCAGGTTGCTTGTGCTTGCGATGTGTGTGGTTACCATGGCAGTGGAGTAGCGTGTGTTTGGAAAAGTGTGTTTCACCCTCCCCTTGGGTCTCTGAAGCGAATGGAAAACGCGGGCACGTTGAAAGGGGTTGAGGGCTGAGCAAGCGGCACGCATTGTCCCTCACACATGGAGCTTTGCAGATTTTCGGGGCTTCGCTGCACCCTGGGTCAGGCGGTTGCTGACTGACTGGTTGTAGCCTGTGCTTGTGGTCAGGGGTGGGCGTCAGGGTCACCAGCCGATTGACTGCAGCGAATCACGAATCCCCCCCGCCGCCACCCGCTCCTCCTAAATGTGGGCTAGAATGAGACTGCATACTTCCCAGAACCGTTCCGGGTACAAATGGGATTCTTGCGAAAGAGCTTTGAAAACTCCAAATTGCTTATTTTTACAGTTTTGACTGTCACCGGAAGGTTAAAATGAGACCCCAGAGGCTCATAGAGGCAGTGACTTCCAAAATCACAGCAGCCATAAAGGATGGCCCTCGAAGCGGGACCCAGTGGTTTTACTTTCCCTCATACCGCCATTTTTCCTAGCGCCTAAAGATGGCCGAGCACTTCCTGTTTGCCAGGCGCTGCGCTGGCCGCTGGGACTTAAGGGCTAGTGGAGCTGAGATGGGGCCTCCCGTGGCACATCCACAGATAAATGTGTAATTACAGCAGGACCAGGGCCTTGAAGATGTCCAAAAGAGAGCTGTTTAGTCTCGGACAGCTGGGCGTGTTCCCCACACGTGGAGACCCTGAGTGAGGACAGGGAGGAGAGCGGCGGAGTTGAGGGCATCACCGATGAGGGAAGACGGTGAGGAAGAAAGTGGGTGATGGGAAGCGGATGTATGCATGGCTTCACGGGGCTTTGTGTGCCCAGGTGGGACATTTCCTCTTCATCCTGAGGGGGAGACGGGGGCTTAGGTCTGGAGCCTGTTTCCACCACTGACTCACCAGCTCTGGCTCATGGGCAAGTGAGTTCATACCTCTCGCTCTCTGTCTCAGTTTACTAATCTGTAAATTGGGGAAATGCTAATGCCCACTTAATAGGGACAGTGAGGATTAAATGAGACGTCGCAGGTACAGTAGTTAGCACAGTGCCTGGATAAATGGCTGTTCGGTATTAGCTGCTTCATCGTTACTGTTTTCCTAGTAACAATTACTGTTGAACCATTGATGAATTTAAATGGGAATTTGTCATTTTCATTCCCAGACAGTGTGGAACATAGAGAGGGAGTAAGGAGGAGAGTTTGGAGATTGTTGTAGAAGTCCAGGGAACAGGTGTTGACTGTTAGAAGGGGAAGGGTGGGGGCTTAGAAAGGAGGGAAGCTGATGGATTTGGGAGAACTTGAGAGGTCAAGTGAGGGGGCCTGAGATGGGTGGGTGATGGGGGGAGGGGCAAGCTTGTTCCCTCTGTCAGTCTGTGGCAGGCTGTGCCGTTCCTGGAGAAAAAGAAGTGCAGAGCACAAGTGTTCTATTTTGGACGTGTTGAGTTTGAGTGGCCTTTGTGACGTCCAAGTGGAGCTGTCAGCTGTGAATCTGGAAGCTGGTGGAGAAGTCTGGGCCAAGTCCAAATGCAGACCCATTAGCCCATAGATGGCAGTTTGAACCATGGCATCCGGGGGATTGTCTAGGGAGCCTTCATTTTTATCCAGTGGCCTGTCAGTTCCTCCACGCTGTCTAGATAAAGCCTAGGGGAAATGTGACGCTCTGGAATGCAAACCATGAAGACCAATTTCCCGACAGTCTTTGTGTGAAGAGTTTTTTCAGAGGTTCACCTTCACGGAAGACAGACCAGGGAAAAGGGGCTTTACTTCCAGTTCTGAAGACTTCATTGCAGTGTTTTGGAGCCTCTGAGTAGGAGTGTGAGGCCGTGACCGGGTGGCTGGCGTTTTTGAACCAGCCCCTCCCACTGGCTTGTTCTCCGGGTGCTTGTGGTAGAAAATAATGTTTACAGAACACGTTGCGTCTCCAGGATCCCTCTCGTTTCCGGCACACTGCGAAGACAAGTTTGGAAAGTGTCTCAAGTCCACAGAATGCTCTGGACTTCTGAGCTAGCATTAGGACCCTTCCTGCCTCCTTTTTTTCCTTTCTTTCCTTTTTTTTTTTTCTTTTTCTCCAGTGATGAACGTTTTCTTGTCATGTTTGCTTTATACACGTCCATTTACGTGTATAGTTTGTTTCTTTGCAAAGTAACTTGAAAGCAGACGAGAAACATCATGGCTCTTCATCCCCAAATAAATCAGTTTGTGTTTTCTGAGAATTAGCACAGTCTTCTTTAGATCTTACGGTGCACCTAGAAAATTATCACACCTAAGAAATTTAGTAATTGTTTCCTCATATTACGTACTATGCGTCCTTTTTTCATTTGTTCCTTTATGTGTATTAATTCTGTCTGCCCTGGTTCCCTGTGTTCTCTTGAGAGGGAGGGAAAACCGCACGCCAGGAGCATTTAACGCCACATTTTATATTAGGAGGAGGTTAATAAAAATGTGTTAAATGAACGAATTATAAAAGTCAGCACCTCAGTATCACTCTGTAGTCTGGCAGCACCTCTTATCCTCATGACAATTCTATGAAGCAGATGCTATTAATGTCTCCATTTAACATATTGGGAAACTGAGGCACAAGGGGATCAAATAACCTGCCGGTGATCACATAGATAGAAATTTAAACCCAGGCACCTTGGCACTGGCCTTCTTAATCATCGTCCTATAGTGTCTCTAAATAGATCCTTCAAAATACACTCGGTCTCATTTTTTTTTTTTTAAAGATGATCTCTGTAACAATAGTCACGAATAGAATAAATGCAAAGTTTGTTGGGTTCTAAAACTTTTAAATGTCCCTGCTAAAAATTTCTGAAGTCTGGGAAAAGCTGGAAAAAATTTTTTTCATATATATAAAAATTTACATAAATTTAAATATATATGTATTTCTTTTCTGTAAGAACGGTGAAATCCTTTTACAGCAATTCCCTCCCAGTCCGGAAAGCTGTTACAACTAGGTTTTCCCTCTGGATAGTGCTTTCAACTCAGCACATTCACATCCTGGCTCTTTTCCATCCTTTTCCTCTTCATTCTGTTTCTTTCAAGGATCCTTCTGCATCCAACCTGGACCAGGTCCTTCGAGGTTGGAGTCCTTCCTAGCTATCTGTCTCTTTGACTCTCGCCTCCTTTTTAACCTCTTTCCAAAAGTTCAAAGTCGGTGAGGCCTGCGAGACAGCTTGTGCTGTAATTATCATTTAAGCTCTCCTTCTGGAAGGTTTCTGCTTTCCTCCTACACTTAGGTTTTTATTCTTTGTCAACAGGTTCTGTCTTTTCTCTGAATTTCTGCTTAACGTTCACTGGGCCCACATTTGAAAAGTGCAGTTTTGGATTGTGGTTCCTGTGCAGGTGATAAGAAGCAAAAGTAAAAATGTCAGGAGCGTTTTCTTGCAGATACTTTACCAAGCAACAGCAGCAAAGAGGAGAAATTAGAAGCTGATCTTTTTGCCTACGTGTTTACTCTGTACGCAGATACTGTCTTTATGTTTGGTTTAGAACTTTGAGATCCTTCCATTTTAAACCAAATGCATTTTAATTCTGAAGACATCTAATTATATATACTTACCATCACTGCCTATTGGTATTGAAATATGTAAATTTAAATATATGAATACATTTAAATACATACGTAAATAAAATCTGAATATAACTGTCTAGCCGTCCTCTCTGCTTCAGTACCTCTGAATTTTTATTTTTTCCGCCTCAGAATTTGAAGTAGACCACCACACGGACTAATAGGGAATAAAAAGAACTTGGTAGAGATGAAAACATTCAGCAATCAAGCACGTTTGTGGGTCCTACAGGTATTCTGATCTGCATCATGCAGGGCACAGAATCACACTGCAGAGAACCTGATCGCTTGCCTGGTATCTACCTCGGCGTGTGGCGACCGGAGGCTGACGTGAGAATATGGGGCTCCAGGCACTGGGTTCGAGCAGATATCATCGCATCCAATAGATTGTAAACACATTAGTCACAGGTTATTTTCTGGTGTCACGCTTGCTGATGGGAGTACAGACCCACAGAGTTTGTGTGAGCAGCTCTTGCCCTACAATTCTGAAGGCAGATACTGCAGCCAGGGAGGGGACCTGCTTCCACACCGGACTCCACTGTCAGCCATGCAGCTCTTGTAACTTGGAAACTCCGTAGCCACGTGTGGCTAGTGTCCTCCTCTGGCCCGGAGGTTAGTAGACCCGAGTCTGGGGCCAGAGAGGAGGCGGGGGAGTGGGGTGGTTACAAGTGTGGATTGAGGGTCCCATCGCTTGTGTTTGAATGCCGGACCCGTCCCCTGTGCAGCTAGCTCTGTGCTTCTCCGGGGCTCATTTTTCCACTTAGAAAATGGGGATGATATTAGGACATCCTTTATTAAGTCGGCGTGAGGAACAGAAAAGCCCTCAGCTCTGTGCTTGGCAAAGAGTAAGTACTGAATAGTGTCAGCGATGATGACGATGGTGGTGATGGTGGAGAATTTAGCCATATCACCTTGGGTGAGTCGTACAGTTTTCATCTCCTCCAGCCATTTTTTTTTCTTGTTTTAATGATGAAGATTGACTATTACCTTTAAGGGACCCTATTCCTGATAGTCTCTGATTCACATACATCAGCCTAAGAGCCCCTTGCTGAGCCAATAAATCCAGCTTGTTGTTTCAAGTAATGTTTACAGAGAAAAGTTTCATAACCTCTAAACGACTCCCTAGAACTTAGTGTCGGCCCTCGGGCCCTGTAAGTCAAATCCCATTGCAACAAGCTCCAAGGGTTTATCCAAACTATTTTTGTTTTTCTACATTTTATAGCCTTGAGTAATCTAGCCATATAAATCCTTTTGTCCAACTCAAATGTCAGTGGTAATGCTTTTCATCTTAGAGGGATTTACAGGCAATAGCCACACATGTCATAAAAATTATCCCTGAGATAATGTGTATTGTTCAGAAACCGGGCATGTTACCCAATAAGGATTTAGGAGTCATACAGTCCTAGGATTTGGTTGTTTTTCCCCAGTATCCTGATAGGTAGGATTTGGGTGAAAGCACTCTCTTAGGACCTTATTCAACTGCATGTATTTACATAAGAAATGTGCAACATGTCCTCGTAAAATTCCCAGGCCTGAGTAAGGTACTGTTCTTATTTTTTTGAAAATTTGGCACTATCCCTAAATCACCACATCATTTAGGAACTGTAGCAGCTGAGATCCTCGGCGCTCCAAGTGCTATATAGTTTCACCTCTTGGAGACAGAGCAGGCTTTAAGACTTACCAAGTGTGAGTAAAACTTTATTTCTGCGCTTGGTGTATGCTGATTAATTTTTGACTTACAGCTAAGTTCATATTTCTTTTCTTTTTGTCCCCACATAGCACAGTTGCTCTGAGATTGTTTAACTAAAAATACCGCGAGGGATTTTGCTTGCCCGCTTCCCCCATTCGCGGTGGGACCAGATGCACTCACCTTAGTCCATGACCAGGGTCCTGTCATCTTCGGCTCTGCCGCCCTCCTGGGAACCGTTCTGATGCCCAGGTTAGTGGTGGCAGATGACAGTAGGAAGTTGCAACGTGACAAGTGAATGAAGAAATAAATCCTGATACCTTGGTGCTTTTCTTTTTAAGAAGAGGTAGGGGGTACCTCATAGGTAAATACAAATCCCGATTTCTTGAGGTGTGTGTCCAGATCTGCACGGGAAAGTTCTTTAGCGCTCTTAAAACTTTTTGGCTTTAAAAATTTGGGTAGACGGCCTAAATTTCAACTGTCATTTCTCTTGTGGCTTCAGGAATCACCACAGCATCGGCGGTAACCATGACAACGAGGACATCTGCCATTTGTTGAGTGCCTGCCATGCGTTTGGTGCTTGAAGTTAGTATTTGACTTGAAGTTAGCAGTTAGCTGCTGAGGCTCGGATAGATGTTGCTGCTTGAGTTTGAATCTGTGTTCGATCACGTTTTACTTGGGGACCTTGGGCAAGTAAACCTAAATCCTCTGTGCCTCATTTTCTGCATCTGTGGAGTGGAGGTAGTATTAGTGCCAACCTAATGAGGTTGTCACAAGGATTAAATGGGTATACAGTACTCAGAACAGTGGGGTAAGTGATTAATATAAGTGTACAAGGTGTATACGTGTACAAGGTAGGTCCCGAGGCTCTAAGGTCCTGGTGGACCTGGGTGAAGACTAGGTTTGTCTAACTCTGGAGTCCGTGTTCACTCTGCTGAACTGAGCTCCTTCTCTGGTCAAGTTCACCTTTGTGACACCTAGCTGGTTGGGTACAGGTCTGCTTTCCCCCCTGGGACTCTAGGCTTGTCGAGGGCAGTGACGCTCAACTTTTTTTTCGTATTCCTTAGCACAACTGGCACTTAGGTACCTATGAGCCTTGTGTTGAATGTCTTGAGTGAGTAAATATCTCAAAACTGTTTTAGCAGTTCAACAGTGTCATTTAATATGGGAAGAGACTGGAGCCAAGATGAGTTAACCAGGGTCCACTGATGTAACCAGGTGACTGTCATTGGTTAGACTCATTGCAAACTCAAGCCAGCAGTGAGGCCGGTGGGGGGTGGAGGGGTGGGAAGGGAGGCTCTGATCTCATCCAGGATCCCATTCAGCATGATTTAAGGGTCATCAGAGACTTGGGCAGAGTTGATATACAGAATTGGGGGATCCCATCTCTGGCTGTCTTCTTTCCCAGGACCCTTTCCCATTCCTCATGGTGCGCCTGCCCCCGGCTGGTTCCTAGCAGGCTTAATGCTAGCGTCTTTGTGTCCTTGGGCCATAGTCACATCCAAGGCTGCCTGCGGGGTGGGACTCCCCAAACGTGAAACTACCCCCATGCCAGCTGCTGCCTCTATGTTCTGACTTTCCTCTAAAACCCTGTCCACTTTTGTTCACTTTCCAGAGCCAGGTAGTGGTGGGGTTATTTGGCCTGGAGCTAACTGTTGTTATTTGTGGGACAATCTGTTAAGAAAGCTTATTTCTTGGGGCGCCTGGGTGGCTCAGTCAGTTAAGCGGCCAACTTCAGCTCAGGTCGTGATCTCGCGGTCCGTGAGTTCGAGCCCGGCGTCGGGCTCTGTGCTGACAGCTCGGAGCCTGGAGCCTGTTTCAGATTCTGTGTCTCCCTCTCTCTGACCCTCCCCAGTTCATGCTCTGTCTCTCCCTGTCTCAAAAATAAATAAACGTTAAAAAAAAATTTAAAAAAAAAGAAAGCTTATTTCTCCATATAAGAAGCCGAATGCCCATATAATTGTTTTTAACAGCAACAAAGATCCTTTACAATGGAAATACAAATATTCTAGAGGCACCTGGGTGGCTCAGTCAGTTAAGTGTCAGACTTAGCTCAGGTCATGATCTCACAGCTCATGGGTTCAGCCCACGTTGGGCTCTGTGCTGACAGCTCAGAGCCTGGAAACTGCTTTAGATTCCTGTCTCCATCTCTCTCTGCCCCTCCCCTGCTCATGCTTTGTCTGTCTCTCTCTCAAAAATAAATAAACATTTAAAGAAAAAAAAAAAGAAATACAAACATCCTAAAAGTAAGTATAATTTTTATTTTTCCCTGCAGTGGAATTTATCTCCATATACGTATATGCTCATATATATGTATATGCATATGCATAAGCATATGTATGTATGTGTATGTGTATACACACACACACACACACACACATACACACTCACTCTGTTTTAGATAATTGGAAGAGGCTGGAG
Source organism: Panthera pardus (assembly GCF_024362965.1). Classification (NCBI taxonomy): domain Eukaryota; kingdom Metazoa; phylum Chordata; class Mammalia; order Carnivora; family Felidae; genus Panthera; species Panthera pardus. Next base: position 9,839,619 of record NW_026526655.1, read on the forward strand.
ACAAATTTTTGTCTGACTTGGACCAAAGTACCATGCGATGTGGTCCTGGGTCTTATTGTGAACAGTTTAGATCTGGGCTCAGAGTCCTATAAGCGTGTTAAGGTGGGGCTGACAGAGAGACTCGGCCTAAGAGAATTGAACACGCACACAGCTGTGAAAGTAGAAGAATGTTGGTTAATTACTTTATCATCTTCCATTTTTGGCTAAATAATCTTTCTTTGGCTTGGTTTTTCCAACCAAGTTCTCATGTCCTGAGACCTGATGTCATACTGATAAAAGGGCCCCAAAGATAGATGCTTAGGTTTCCCCTCCCATCACATAGCCCATTCTTGATGCATTTTCCACTTGTCTTCTAACTGCCCCAAGTATGTTTGGTTGTAATTTATATGAAGACCTTGTCCCTTCCTCACCTTCAGCTCCTGACTCTACACTTAGTAATGCATCTGGTCACTGTGCATCAGGGCATGCACGTGGGCTGATGTCACCACTGTCTCCTCTCACTGTATTTGACCATCACCCTCTGCTCTGTTACAGTCTGGGACTTCATATCACACTTGAAGTAATTTTATCATTTTTCCCTTCGCTATCAGAGAATCCAATGCTCAGATGAGCTCAAAGGAAAAGAAACACCCGTATGATTCCATCCCCATGAGAGATCACTTTGAATTTTAGGCAACTATCTTTGAAGTCTCTTTTTAATGTGCATTTTCAAAAACTAAAATTGGATCTTACTGTGCATTCTCTTTTGTAATGAGCTTCTTAAACTGAACAACGTGTTCCAAATGTTCTCCTGTATCGTTCATTATTTTCTTAAAGAACTGTTCTTAGTGGCTGCATTTTATACCATCATATGAATGTGGCATAATGGATTTAATGAACGACCTAATCATCCACATACTACTTATTGATCACCTACTTTGAGGCACTTACTGTGCTAATGATGAGGGATCTAGGAGTGAACAAGACAGATGGGGCTCTGGTTCGTGGTTTTTGAGACAGTGTAGACACTATGATCAGGGATGTGGCCGAGCTCTGCTGGGATGATCCAGTGTGCTTCAGAAGGGGGCCCCCCACCCAGACCGGGGGCTAGAAGAAAAGTCAGGAAATGTTCCAAGGGAAGTGATGTTTCAGCAGAGACCTGAAGGGAAGGCAGCACCAAGATGAGTAAGTTAGGCCTGTGGGGAGAGGACAGTCTCCCAGGAAGGGAACATCGATAGCATGCGGGAAGGTGCAGCAGAGAGAGGGTGCCAGGTTTGAAGAACAAAATGGAGCTCAGCAGAGCTGTACGCAGAATGTGATGGAGTGTGGGCGGCATGGGTGAGGGACTGGCGTAGAAGCCAGCCCAGCAGGCCTTCAAACACACGACAAGGGGATCAGGCCTTCAAACACACGACAAAGGGATCGGACTCCACCCGACTGTGTTGTCGGTGGGGGGGGGGGGGGGCACCGTGATTAGTTTCAGCAGGCGAGGGGCAGAGCTTTAGCGTTTGGGAGAAATTACAGTGGCTGAAGGAGGAATAATGGATCAGAGGAGGACAAGAGTCAGAGAACCCTGTTTGGACCCTCACACAGTAATTTAGGTGAGCAGTCACGGTGGGATGAAATGGGGAGGTGACAGTGGAGATAGAAGTGGACAGACTGGCTGAAGAAGGAGAAGGAGGAGAGGGACCACAGGGACAAGCCAGACTTCAGAAAGCTGTAGGCAGGTGCATGTACGGGGTGCTGCGGGGTGGCGAGCAGCTTTGAGGGGAGGATGGGAAGTTCCATATGGGACATGAATTGAACGAACCCATGAAGCATCCAGAGGAAGCATCGAGCAGTCAGCTAAGTACGTGAACCTGAAGCATGGAGAGAGTGCTGGTCTGGAGACGTTAAGTTCGAGAGGTTGAGTCCAGAGCCTAATCTGAGCCACGGGCTTGTGTGAAGCCACCCAGGGGAAGCACCCGGTGGGGAAGGAAAGACTGACCAGGACAAAATGAGGAACGCCACCTTTGGGATCCCTGAGGAAATGGAGTTTGCGAAGAGGACATTGAGGTTCCTTTTTTTGGCTATTTTTTTTTTTTTATTGTGTTGCGGAGAATATTTTGTACGTGTATTTTTTATGCGTTGTTCGTCTGTTTCCTTAGGACAGAGGCTCACAAAGTTGTATGTAACTTTTGTAAACCTGGAAACCTTGTGGTCCAGTTGCAGAGGTGAGACCCTGTTGAAGAAATCCCAGGAAATTAGAAAAAAAAAGGGGCGCCTGGGTGGCGCAGTCGGTTAGGCGTCCGACTTCAGCCAGGTCACGATCTCGCGGTCCGTGAGTTCGAGCCCCGCGTCGGGCTCTGGGCTGATGGCTCAGAGCCTGGAGCCTGTTTCTGATTCTGTGTCTCCCTCTCTCTCTGACCCTCCCCCGTTCATGCTCTGTCTCTCTCTGTCCCAAAAATAAATAAAAAAAAGTTGAAAAAAAAAAAATTTAAAAAAAAAGAAAAAAAAAAAAAGAAACAGCAACCCTCATCTTCTGTTTGAAGTCTTTGAGAATTCTCTCACTTGTGAAGGTGTCTTCTTTGTGTTTCCCCATCTCCTCAGACCATAGCTGCCCTTGAGTATCTGTCTTTCCCTTACTCTTATCATCCATTTATTATTTTTAATCAATTACTTTTTATCAGGAGAATTGACTAGGTAAATGCGGTAGTAGCCTTTTGTTTTCACACAGAGTAACTTTTACAGCACGTCTGTATCCATTAAAAATCTTGATTTTTCAACAATAGATAAATAGACCAGAAAATGTGAGGGGCGGGGGGCGGGGGGAGGAGTGTACTGGCTCTGTAGCAAATATGCAGGATGAATTCAGGCATGGCTTGATCCAGAAGCTCAAATAATGTCAGCAAGCCTGAATTTTTCTCTCTCTAGCAGTCTTCCTTCTGCTTTCCTGCGTTGGCTCCATTCTGAAGATGGGTGGGGAAGAGTTTATCTTCTCCCAGCAAAAGCCACGGGGCTGACTTAGAGTGTTCTGAATTGAGACATTGGCTTACCACCGGCCAGGGAATGGACTGCTTTGGCTGGCCAAGTCTCAGACACAAAGTCACTCTTGGAGCTGGCATTTGGAGTCCATTCCCTCCAAACTCTTAGGGGCTGAGAAAAGAGGTATGTTGCTTCCCAGAGGGAAGTCAGTGTATAATTGTCACAATCAAGGATAATCAATGAAAGTTGGGAAGGTAAAAGCAGTGAATTAAGGCCGTAGTGGTCGAATGTGATGGCACTGGGTACAAAGACAGATCTATATTGGTTCAGAGCAAAAAGACAGTTATGAAATGTAACAGTAGTTTATACATTTTCTTCCTCATGACTAAATACAAGAAACTCTGTGGCTACCAGCAGAAAAAATAAACCGTAGGAAGGAAAGGTACATTCTCCTTAAGAAAAATCCTGATGGCAGGCCCCACCCCCGACCAGTTAAGTCAGTATCCCCGAGGTGGGAACCAGGCATAATTTTCAAAGCTCTCCAGTGGTTCTAGCCTGCAACCAGGGCTGAGAACCTCTGTGGCTGAAGAACACAGAGTTCTCCCGGGGGTCCGCTCCCTCGGTGTTCTCTGTGTGCAAGTGGGAACTGCTGTGCCACGTATTGTCACGTATCCGCGTGTATGAAATTCATGAAAATGAGTGTCATTTTTGTTTAAGCGGATGAAGGAACTAAGGCTCAAAATCCATGTCATTAGAGAAGGGCATATTTGTGTGGAATTTCACTTCTGTCCATTTCCAGACGGCTTTGGACAAAATTACTTAACCCTCCGGGCTTCAGCGTCCTTATGTGTAAAGGATAACACCCATCTCCTGGAGCTGTTGGGTAGTACGGGGCAGGTGGGTATTCAGCACCTGTGTCTCCCTCCCATGTCCCATCTCTTAGTTTCTGTCTTTTTTTGTCTTTCGTTTTTCTCCAGTCTCAATTTCTACAAAGAGTGGAAACGTTTTTCTCGTATGCGGAAGGCAATCCTGTGGCTAGCTTTCAGGGCAAATTTCTTGTTGTTGTTCACGTCAGAGAGAATGGCTGTACGGTTTGTGCAGGATTCCCAGCCTCTTGGGGGTTTCCAGGTTCCTCTCTGGTCTCCTACAGTAGCTTCTGGAGTTTTCTTTCTGGTTGACTCTTGTCCTCTACAGTCTGATCTCCACACAGTAGGCAAAGTGGCCCTTCTAAAATGTAGATCCCACGCTTTCACTCCCTGCCTCTCAGATCTCAGGTAATTTCTCACCCAAAGTGTGGTGTAGGGCCAACACATCCCTGGCAACCTCTTGGACCTCATTTCTTACTACTCCCTGCTTTTCCCACTTCTTTCGAGCGTCATCTGCCTCCCACTGTTCTTCAAGCACAGCAGGGGCTTGGGGATTGTCCTCCAGGGGGCACCATTCACCTCAGAACACAAGGCTATTTGGGGCATTTGCACCTGATGCTGTTTTTGCTGGAAACCTTGCTCCAGACTTGACTATGGATCAGTCCCTCAGGCCATTGAGATCTCCCTCACCACCGTATTTAAGACAGCCCCAGTATTCTCTACCTCTTACCTGCCTCAGTAGCATGTGGCACTACTTAAGGCTATCTCTTTACTTCTCTATTGTCTGTTTTCCTCGCTGAAATCTAAGGTCTGAAGCAGCGCCTGGTACATGGCTGGGCTCTGTTACTGGAGGTTAGATGAGTAAGTGCCCAAAGAAAACCGCAAAACTTTCTGGCTAACCCCCTAAATTTCCAGTGTTAATGGCCAATTATTTTTGCTCATGTAACCCATCTGCCCTAAGTTTTATCTCTTTGGTCTCTTATCTATTTAGTCTAAACTGGGGAAAAGTTGATTTAACACTCCTCTGACCATTTCCTAGTTATTTTTCATTTTCCTCTCTCTTAGATCTAAATTTGTCTTTTTGTCCTGCTAAAGAAAAAGTCCTTAAGGTGACTTTTAGCCTCTCAGATGGATTCTCTTACGAATTAAAAGTCACATGGTAAATGCAATCATCTTGGGTCTGTTACATCGTAGGGGTTTGTAATTGCTTTTCCTAGATGTTCTCCCTTTTCTCTTTATCTTGCATAACTGTCTGCTTTCCTAGGACCAGAACAAGTGTGGTCCTGATTAATGTTTTCCATAAACATTGGCCAAAACCTCCTCTCTCATTCTAATATCATTCGTCTTCCTTGTCTGCCCAGCCAGATCTCGGGCTTTCTCTGGGCCCAGTGCAACACCCAGCTCCCCCGTGAGGTTTTGCTGGCCCGCCCACCCCTGTCACAATCCGTCCTTCTTTTGAATCACTGACGTGCTTAGAGCCCGTACCACAGGCTCATCCCGGGCAGACAGCCTGGGCTGGTCCCTCCAACCTCACACCAGGCTGAGCCATTCCATACGTGTTTGGAGAAAGAAGAAACAGCCTCAGGTTGTCTGTTCGTCATTCTAGATGTGTCCTCCTGGTCTCTTCTTTGAAGAATAAGCTCTCTGAGAGTCGAGATACTTCCTTCTCCTTGCTTCCCTTTGCTGCTCATCGAGGCACCGAGATGAGCTAAGTTTCATCCCTTCATCGGGATTCAGTGATTGCTCATTCGTGTATCTGTGATCAAAACCGCTGATGACTGACTAACATTTACCCTTTTCATAGTGCCTTGTAACAGATCTGTTAGAACATGTCCTCTGTCACTCATCTCTTCATTCATCTGTTCCTTCATTCTGTGATTATTTACTGAGTGGCCACTATGCCAGGTGCTGGGGCGCAAGGCTGAGGAACGAATGTGGCTCCTTCTCCAGGAAGCGTATGTTCTTGTTGGGGGTGGGGGACTGATGATAGACAAGTAAACCAACACAACCGTGTCATCACAAATTTGGCAAAGTGCTACGAAGGCAGTGATCGGGGTTCTGTGATCCAGAGTAAGAGAGGGATACGTCCCCAGAATGGGGTGGTCAGGGCAGACCCGCCTGTCTAACATGAAAGCCAGGAACCGAAAAGGTCAAGTGTAAGCAGGTGGGAGTGGCAACTTCCAGGGAGTAGAAGTGCCATGTGGCCAGGCTCTAGGTGGGGAATGGCTTGTCGTTTCTGGGAACTGAATGGAGGCCAGGCCGGTGGGGCCAGCTCCTAGAGAAGGCACAGTGTTCATGCCATAGTGTTACCCCAGCCGGGCTGTACAAATTTGATTCTAAGAGCAGTCGGAAGCACTGATAATATTTAATTGTGAGCAAATATTCTTACTGTTTGTAGGGGTAAAATAGACTTGGGAATCTCATCCAAGGAAACTGTTGTAAAGATGAGGAAATAATTGTGGCTTTGACTGGAGCGGTGGCAGCAGAGATGAAGCAGTGTTTGTGTTCAGGAAGCATTTTGAAAGTAGAATCTATTAATATCCACTGATTTGTTAGACATGGGGTTGGGGGAGAGGAAGCAACCAGGTACGTGGACCATTTGCCAAGACAGTGAAATCACGAGTTAATATTTAAGTGACAGCATCAGCAAGAATGCCAGTATCGTGTAATCCGTCTCCCCCTTATTAATACTGCAAACTTCTGACATCTCCATAGCTTTCTAGATCAAGTGACTTCATGGTCTAGCAGCTTGAAATGGTCCAGGCATGTTTCCTTTGGTTTCAAAGATCTGATTTGCATAATGTGTGTATATCAAGGGTGTGGATTTCTTTATTCACATGTAACAAATGCTCAGCAGGCATATTCATGTAAATACTGGTTCAGATCCAGAATTTGAAGCAACAGTCAACTAGCTAAATCACAGTGTTGCAGTAACCCCTCTTTCCTTAGATTTTTTTTTTGCATAGTCCTGTCTTGCTTGTTTCCCATTTTAATCCTCTGATCTTTCACCCTTTTCTAAACTTTCCCCATGTTGCCGTGAGTTGTTCTCAATCTCTCGACTGCTGGCATTGCTTCCGTGTGTTCGAGTTTTTCCCTGGGGCTATTGTGCTTTCTTTCCAAGGTTTTCTGATGTCTATCGTATGAAGTTTGTATGACTAGAAAGAGACCATCGCAAACAAGGAATATCACTGCTTCATTATCCTCTCTGCACCTGTTGATTAACATTATTAAATAACTTTTCTTTTTTACCCTTCAAGTAGGATTGTAGACCCAAGTATATTTGCTCATTAGGTTCCAGTTGGGACCCCATGTTATTTCTCCAGTGTGGTTAATTTATTAATCTTTTAGTCATTTCAGAAACATTACTGTTACTATTTTTATTACCTGTAGTACCGTATTCCACAAAGCAGTATTCCCTTTGTCCTCCATGTTGCGGAGTCTCAATGTGCCCGTGAAAGTCGTTGAATCCAAGAATGTCAAAGTTTGTTTTCCAGCTCTCTAGCCTTTGCCATCGTGACTCATTTGGTTTGCATATTCTGCGAGTGGAATTTTCAAGAAACATTTACCTTAAGAGATCATTATTGATAGATTGACTTGTCAAAGCTCTAAAAGAGTTATGTTAATAGAAAGTGAAACTTCACCACAGGCTATCTAAAATAATTGCTTTTAGAGTTATAGCATTTTGCAGGAACAGGCAAAAGCTGAGAGGTTCCTAGGATTGAATGTGGAGTTTGGAATTCTTTGTATGTAGTGTGTGTCTATGTGGAGAGACCGAGGGGGTGGAGGGGAAGGGAGAGGCAGAGGAGAAAACGGGGGAATGAAAATCTTGGCTCATTTTTAGAATGTTTCTTGTAAAGTTGATGTCTGTACTGGCTGGGGTCTCAGCCGAAGATGGGTCTTTTCTACCTTGTGGCGTAAGATACCTTTCTGCCAGCACTCACAGAACGGCATTGTGCTCTGTAAATTCACGCAGAAGTGCCCTTTCTAGTAATCTTTGTCTTAGCTTTGAGTCACAGACTTCTGTATTTTTACATAAGGAAATCAGACCCCTAAAACACTGTATCTGTTTTGGGATCACTTACATAGGAACTCATTTGTAGATCTAGAAATTGAATATACATTGTTTCTTTACCTGGACTACAGTTCAGTTTTTGACTACAGTTCAGGTAACATTCAAGCTTTCTGTAATCAGTATCCTGTTTACAAGCCAGATTTGATTCAAAATTTCAAGAACTTACATATTCACCTGTGTGTAACATGTATTATAGCAAGACCCATAAACCAGCCGACATCTGGCCTTGATGGGCCAGTTGGGAGGCCATGCCTGCATTGGTTGGCATGTTGGCTCCAAGTCTGGTATTTGGGTGATTTTAAAGATGACTTCTGGTTTTATAAGAAGTTGGTAGTACATGTGATATGTTTATTCCTTAGAACTCAAGTTTAATAACCATATTTTAAAAATATCCCTCATGTGGCACTGGCAATACTGAGAACCAGTTAGTCCCAGAACATTTCAAAAGCACAGAGTTCAAAATTTACAAGTGCTAAGTGATTTCCATTTTCTTTTCTTTTTCTTTAATTTTTTTAGGAAGAGAGAGAGAGAGTACAAGTGGGGGAGGGGGCAGAGAGAGGAAGAGAGAGAATCTTAAACAGGCTCTGCAAGGAGCCCAATGCAGGGTTCCATCTCACAACCCTCAGATCATGACCTGAGCCAGAATCAAGAGTTGGACGCTTAACAACTGAGCCACCCAGGGGCCCATGATTTCCATTTTCCTTTTTTTTTTTTTTTTTTTTGTGTGTATTTTTGAAGGAGAGAGAGAGAGAGAGAGAGACAGAGCGTGAGCTGGGGAGGGGCAGAGAGAGAAGGAGACACAGAATCCTAAGCAGGTTCCAGGATCTGAGCTGTCAGCACAGGGCTCGATGCGGGGCTTGAACCCACGAACCGTGAGATCATGACCTGGGCCGAAGTTGGACGCTTAACCGACTGAGCCACCCTGGGGCCCCATGATTTCCATTTTCTAAAGCCATCTTAAATTAAAGAATTTAGGATACTGATGGGTTTAATCTGGCTGTAATTTCTTTTGCTAGCATAGCACCTTCAACTTTTCAAATGCTTTGAGACAAATTCTCTTCCTAGCATGAGGCTTAAGAGCACAGATGTGGAGTCATACAGACCTCAGTTTGAATTTTGCTTTTCTCACTTACTAATTGATGTCCCTGGACTAGTTCCCTGACATCTAGTCTCTAAGCCTTCTTCTGTCCAAGTGGATAATAGTAGACTCTGATTGAGCCAGTAGTTGTAATAGGTACGAATGGCTTAGCATAGTGTCTAGTATATAATAAGAACTCAATATTTGCTATTATCACTAATAATTATTCATCATAATAATATTAGTGGATACCACTTAATTAGTAATATACAATAAATTGATTATTATTAATAAAAAGATTCCTCTTCCTTTTCCTCTATTAGTATAACTATTTGGTTCACACAGCTGTCCTCTCATCTCCATTTTTAACAAATGAGGAAGCTAAGACCTGAAAGAAGAGTTATTTGATTTGCGCTGACATGGTTTACGAATCAGAATTTGGTTTCGTGGCAAACAAGAGGCACTCCAGATAATTGTGGTTTGATTACTGTAGCTTTATCCTAAGCTTCGAGTCAGCTAGAGTAATCCTCCCAGTTTTTCTCTTTTCCTCTTTCCAGCATTGTTTTGGGCTTTCTAGGTTCCTCGCATGGCGATACAAAGTATAGAGCCACCTTTGTCAATTTGTACAAAAAAATTATTTTCCTTTGGTTTGTTCTCTTAGGGGAGACTGCTCATTATTTCACTGTTAACTGTGAAGGTTTTCGGGGTACCTGGGTGGCTCAGTCGGTTAAGCGTCCGACTTCCACTCAGGTATCTATCTCACGGTTCCTGAGTTCAAGCCCCGCGTCGGGCTCTGTGCTGACAGCTCGGAGCCTGGAGCCTGCTTCGCATTCTGTGTCTCCCTCTCTCTCTGCCCCTCCCCTGCTGACATTCTGTCTCTCTCTCTCTCTCTCTCTCTCTCTCTCAAAAATAAAATAAACATTAAAAAAAAATAAATGTGAAGGTTTTCATTTATGCCCTGTCAGATGGAGGAAATGACCTTCTATTTTCGTTTGCTAAAGGGGATAGTTTTTCCCCCTTTTAAAAGTATTGAATGGACATTGATTTTTTGTCAAATGATTTTTGACACATCTGTCGAGGTAACTGACTTGTTTCATGTGCATGTGTAAAGAATTTGCGATCTGGCTTGGGTATAGTTTTATATTAATATTCATTAGGTCAAGATGGTCCATAGTGTTTTGAAATATTGTAGACACGAGCTCATTTTGTCAGTTTATTCTATCAGGTAAGAAGAAAGAAGTCCTTCTCTGATGGGATCTGTTTCTCCCTCTGGCAGTTTTTTTTTTTCTTTCATGTATTCTAAAGTTCTCTTATTAGGTCTGCACATTGAGGGTTGTTATATCTTCCTGAGGGATTGCCCATTTTTTCACGTTGAATGTCCCTCCTTATGAGTTTCTCTTAGAGAGCATGTAATTAGGTCCTGCTTTTTTTGTCAGTCTGATGATCTTTGCATTGTTAGTCATTTCTTTTCAATGCAGTTATCAATAGGGTGGGATCTAAGTTTACCTTATTGCTATTTGTTTTCTAGTCATCTCCTATGTTCTAGGTTTTATTCTTTCTTTGGGAAAATTGAGTATTTAGAAATTATTTTTTTTCTCTCCAGTTGACTTTTTTAGCCGTATCTTTGTTTTTTGCTGTTGTGTTTGGTTTTGTTTTGTTTTTTCTTTCTTTTTAAAAACAATTTTTAATAACATTTATTCATTTTTGAGAGACAGAGACACAGAGTGCGAGTGGGAGAGGGGCAGAGAGAGAGGGAGACACAGAATCCGAAGAAGGCTCCAGGCTCTGAGCTGTCAGCACAGAGCCTGATGGGGGGCTTGAACCCATGAACTATGAGATCATGACCTGGGCTGAAGTCAGACGCTCAACTGACTGAGCCACCCAGGAACCCCTTAATTTCTTATTTTTGTTTAGTGGTTGCTCTGGGCATTAAAGTAGCTAATGACAGTATAATTGTATCAACTTCCCTCCTCATTCTTTATTTTATTGTTGTTCTGTATTTTCCTGCTAAGTAGGTTATAACATCATAATTCAGCGTTGCTAATTTTGCTTTAAATAGCCAGTTGTTTTTAAATAAAGAAAAGAAAAAAAAGCTTAGCTAGCCCCAAATGTACCATTTCCAGTGCTCTTTATTTCTTCCTATAAACTTGAGTTTCTATCTGTTATCATTTATATTCTGCTTTAATAACACTCTTTCATATTTTTATAGTAAGGTAGATATGTTGGCAACAGATTGTCTCAGCTGTTGTTTACTAGAAAATGTCTTAATTAACTCCCATTATTTGAAGTTATTTTCCCTGGACATAGAATTCTTGGAGATAGGTTTATTCTTTCAGTACCTTAACGAGATAATTTTATTGTCTTTTGCCTCCATAGATCCTAATAAAAAGTCATCTGTAATTCTTTTCATTGTTCAGTGTATGTATTTTGTCTTTTCTTCTGGATACTTTTAATATATTTTTTTTAATCTAATTTTTGGTGATCAGTACTTTGACTATGACATACTTGCTTGTTTTCTTTGAATTTACCCTTCCTGGGGTTCGCTGAGCATTATTGTCTCTGGCTTATTTTTCTACCAAAGTGGGAAAAGACTCAGGCATCATATCTGCGGTCCAGGCAGTAGAATGAACGAAGGGATAAAATGAAGTTGCATGCCAACTCTCTTCTAAGGACGTTTCTCAGAAGCAACCTCAAGAGATTTCCATGTATATCCCATTATCCAGAATGTAGGTGCAGGCTTACATCTAGCTGCAGAAGAGGCGGGTGGGTGTAGCCATTATTCTGTGCAGCTTTGTGACCAGATACGCAATTGCAGTGAAAGCAGAGGAGACAGATATCGGAGACAGCAAGCCCTTTGTGCTGAACGTACTCTGCTACAACAGGCCCTTTTCTGCCAGCCAGCAAGTGACAGAGCTCTGACAGATCCTGGATTACGTGTTTTCACATTCTCGGCCCTTCTGCTGCACCCCAGACCTCGAGCGTTACAGCAACAAGTACCAGTCAGAAGCTTGGATTTTGGAATCAGACTGCCTAAGCCCAATCTCATCCCTGCCATTTACTAGCTGTGTAATGTTGGCAAGTTACTTGGTCTTTCTGTGCCTCTGTTTACCCATTTGAAAAGGAAATAATAGTACTTAGCTCATAGAATTCGTACTAGGGTTAAATGAGTTATTTTCGCTAAAACACTTGGAACGGTGCCTGGTATGGACAAGTGTTTTCCATTAACAGACACTGTTTCGGCGGATTGCCCTTTTGAGCCTGTGCAGAAATGCTGCCGGAGCTGGCCCTGCCTCTCACCTCTTCCCTCAACTGTTTGCTCTAGGACCCCACCTCCACTTGTCAGCCTTCCTGGACGACCCAGTAGCTGTGCACGTGTTTTGAGATCAGCGTGTGAACACCGCTCGATTCCAAAACACTCCCTCTTGGATATATCCCGGGACTCCACCCTGAAGGATTCGTGCACATGTGAAGTTCGATCATGTTGCAGAGATCGGCTGACAGGCCGGCCTCTCTCCCGTGCCCTGACCACAGACTCTGGGTGTACAGGCAATTTGGAGTTTCCCCAGGACCACTGCTTAAAGGAAGGTGAATCCAACATTTATTGAGCCCCACCTGCCATCCTATTTAATCCTGTGCAGCAGGGGTCATCCTTATTTCTCATGTAAGAAAATTAAAGCACAGAATGATTAAGTACTTTGCCCAAGGTCACACAGCTAGTAAGAAGATGCAAACTTTGGTTTCCTGGCTTTGCGTTTCTTGTGCTATGCAACTTTGTCTTTTTCTCTCATGGGAAGGTCCTTTAAGAGGTGGCTAGGGAAGATGTGTCATTTACAAAGGATGTCATGTCATTAAGAGGATGACAATTGCTTAGGTGATGGAAATGGAGAATTTTCTGGTCAAAGCAATGGTGTCTTAGCTTGGGCTTCTATGACAATACCATAGACGGTTGGCTTAAACAATAGACATTTACTTCTTATAGTAATGGCGGCTGAAAATCGGAGATCAGGGTGACGGCATGGTCAGGTTCTAGTGAGGACTCTCTTCCAGACACTGGCCTTAAGTGTTAGCATCCACACCTGTGAATTTGGTTCCCATCTGTATGCATCTGACCCCTACTCCATGTCCTCTGCATCGTATCTCTTTCCCTGAGCACTAGATCTGTAGTCAAGTGAGTCCTGAACAACCAGGAAAGTGCCTCAGCTCAACACGCACAAAGCTGACTTCATCACTCTGCACTGGGAGTCTCCTCCTGTGTTTACCATTGCAGTTGGTAACAACACCATCCACACTGTGCCCCAGTCTGGAAACACATTATAATTATAGCTGCTTCTTACTGAACGCTTATTATTTGCCAGTCACTGTGCCAAATGTTTTCCAGAGTTTTTCATTTAAGCTTCATAAAAACCATATGTTGTAGGCATTATCATCCCCATTCCATGAATACAGAAACATGAGGTCAAGATGATTAAGGACTTGCCCACGGTCCCACAGTTACTAGTGGGCAGAGATAGTATTCAGCCCCAGTTCCCTTTGGCTCCAAAGCCTGTGCTTAACGTTGGGTCACACAGAGAAGGCGCATATACAGGGGCCCACAGACATGTTTTACTTGCCCGAGAAATGACTTACCAACAGCATTTTAATGTGTATTTATTTTTGAGAGAGAGAGAGAGAGAGAGAGAGAGAGAGAGCACTCCAGAGTGTGAGTGGCAGAGGGGCAGAGAGAGAGGGAGACACAGAATCTGAAGCAGGCTCCAGGCTCTGAGCTGTCACAGGGTTCGAGCCCACAAGCCAGGAGATCATGACCTGAGCCAAAGTCGGGTACTTAACCGACTGAGCCACCCAGGCGCCCCCCTCCCCCGACTTACCGACATTTTAAAATAGGAGGGGTTCAAACAAGAATCAAGATTTCAGATATTTCTTGAACATTCAGAAGATCTGGCAACTGGATCCACCTTCCAAATGGCACGGTTGGCCTCAGGTGAGTGACAGCCACCCACTTTGGAATGCACTCCAGGAGCATGCGTGCCACAGTTTGCCACCGTCCCTCCCGCTCCTTGCTGTCTGTCTTCCAACAGCCCCACTTCCTTCATCAACACTACCTGCCTGACCCCTGCTGACGTTTGAATTTTTGGCTCCTGTTACCTGGTTTCTCTTCTCTTTCTTTCCCCCCGCCGTCTAATTGGTGCCTGAACTGACGGCGTTGCTCGTGAAAGCATTTATTGTCGGTCTCACGTTCTTCATCCCTATTGCTGCAAATTGTTCCTCATAACCTCTCACCCCAATTACGCCAGCAAACACCTAGTTTCCTGTGTCCGGTCTTGAGCACCACTAATTCGCCCTCCACATTGCTTGCAATTAGGGACATCAACAAAACGTGAATACATGATGTCCTGTGGCTTCAGAATGAAATGCGCCCTCGTTACTGAGGCACACAGGACGGTTCGTGCTCTGGCCTCTGACCAGTGCCCTCATTTATGTTGACTTTCCCACACTCCTCTTGGCCTTATTGAGATATGGGCTCACCCCAGTCACGACCCTTCGCATCTCCTTGCGTATTTACTATCTTTCTTCCTACTTGGGATATTCTATGTGGATTATGTGAATATCTGTAACGGGGTATATGGACTTGAATCTCGTGATTGCCTTTCTAAACTTTGTGTTGTTGTTGTTTTTTACATTTTGACCTGATCGATCAGTCTCCTATTTCTTTCTCCATCAAGGTACACACAGGATAGAAAACATGAGTCTTGGTTGTGTTTTTAGATCCCGACGGCTTCATTGGCCCATTGCTGGTTTCTGTGCCGTGGAGCTAGTAAGATCTCAGACGCTGAATCCCAGCTCTGCCCTCTACTAGCTACGTAGACCTCCACAGGCTACTTCGTGTTTCTGATGTCTCATCATTAAGTAGAGTTACTCAGAGTTCTTTTATCGTACAGTTAGGGCGGGCTTAGATGACATGATGCACCTAAAGGCTTAGAACCAACCGTGCACGTGAGCCCCCGGTGGATGTCGTCTGCTGTTATTATCACCGTTTTTATTGAATTTGTTTATTCCGCATTAGATCAGGAGCGGTTTTGGGAGTTTTGCTACATATCCTTTTAGAACTCACAACAACTTTATGAAGAACATAATTTCAGCTCTTTTCTGGGGGAGGCAGCAGGTTAGAGAGGTCAGGCTCGCCTTGGTCGCTGTTTGTCCTATGGCAATACGTATTGAGTATCTCCTTTTCAGTGAGAGTAAAATGGAACACGTCTCATGAAAGATGGAGTTACATTCCACCCTAGGCCGTGAAGGGACTCCTTGGGGAGTTCAAGGGTTATTAAAACTGATGTAGTACATTTTTAATATGATCTCTAAAATTAAAAAAAAAAAACTACTGGGAACTTTATAAAATGTTGAATAGTATTGGATTTTGAAAAAAAAATTTTTTCTATTCTGTTTGGAAAACTACCAGGTTGATTATGCCTATTTATGAGGGATGCTTCAGATAATTAAGTCTGGGAGCTCTTTTTGTTTGTTTAATATATTCACCATGTCTTTAACGGTAACAACAGAAATTGCCAGCATTGCTAGGGGTTCTGTGTGAAGACAGGGAAATACAAACTTAAATGTAGACAAGAGAAGTTGAAGAGAATATTGGAATAAAAACTATTAGTAAAATTATTTAACTTTTGTTTCTAAAATTTGAACAACCTTCATTTAATTTTCAAGCTGCTCTTAAACTGGTAGAGGAAGGCTAGGTTTTACTAAAGCATTGTCAAGTCTCTGCCTGGACACACAAACCTACAGACCCACATATATGTACATATATTTTTTTAAATTGAGAAATACTGAAACATACGTACAGAAAACAGAATAGAAATCACCCACATAATTAGCACATTTATTTCATTTATATATATTTTAAAGTTTATTAATTGGGGTGCCTGGGTAGCTGAGTCGGTTAAGCATCCGACTTCCTCTTAGGTCATGATATAGCAGTTCATGGGTTCAAACCCCACGTCGGGCTCTGTGCTGACGGCTCAGAGCCTGGAGCCTGCTTTGGATTCTGTGTCTCTCTCTCTCTGCCCCTCCCCTGCTCATGCTCTGTCTCTCAAAAATAAATAAACTTAAAAAAAAAAGTTTATTTATTTTAGAAGGAGGGCATGAGTGTATGCGGGGAAGGAGCAAAGGGAGAGGGAGAGAGAATCCCAGGCTGGCTCTGCACCGTCAGCACAGAGCATGACTCGGCTTGAACTCACGAACCGTGAGATCATGACCTAAGTGGAAATCAAGAGTTGGACGGTCAACGACTAAAGCACCCAGGTGCCCCCACAATTAGCACGTTTAATATTTTTAAAAATTTTAATGCTTTATTAAGGTACAATTTAGATATCATAAATTTCATTCATCTTAAGTATACAACTCAATGCCTTTTAGTAAATGTGTCACCGCAATGCGATATTGGAACATTTACATCAACCCCAAAGACTGCTCATGGCCAAAGTCAGTCCCTCTTCCCACCCTGCCCCAGGCAAGCACCGATCTGTTTTCTGTCTAGATTTGTTTTTTCTGGACATTTCTTATAAGTGGAGTCACACAATATGTGTTGGGTTTTTTTTATTGTTTATTTATTTATTTTTGAGAGAGAGCGAGCGTGTGAGCAAGCCTGGGGGTGGGGGCAGAGAGACAGAATCCCAAGCAGGCTCCACACTGCCAATGCAAAGCCCAAGCCAGGGCTCAACCCCACAAACTGTGAGATCATGATCTGAGCCGGAATCAAGAGTCGGAAGCTCAACTGACTGAGCTGCCCAGGTGCCCCTTGCCCCTGTGTGTTGTTTTTTTAACTGCTTTCTCTTAGCTGGTGTCATTTTTTGAGGTGCAGCCACACTGTAGCAAGAGTAGAAGCTTAGCTCCCTTTTACTGCTGAGTAATATCCCATTCTGTGGATACAACACAGCTTATCCATTATGGTAACCAGCTTGAAAAAAGGTGTATGTTCAAGAAACCGCTAACCGTGGCTGCTTCTAGAGAAAAGAACGGGGTGTAGGGGATATTGGTGGGAGATTTTTTTCATTGTTTACTCTTTTATATGGGTTTAACTTTTTAAATTCAGAATTCTATCTTTTTTGAAGCAAAGCAAGGGATGTCTTTCCCCCAGCAATGTGAATGAAATAAGAGAAAGCCGTGCACTTACCCCAATCCCACTTTCCTGGAGGTAATCATCATTAATTTATGTTTGGCATCTTTCTAGACACACTTTCTAGACACACATACATATACACCTGTATACTTGTAAATACTTTCATGTCCCTGTATGTCTGTACATCTAAGTAGTCCTGTGTCTTACATTTCAACAAACTGGAAACACGAGCTTAATATTTTAACCCACGGTCCGCAAAGCTAAGAAAACCTGCCTTGCCCGGGTCGTTGGGTTATCCGAACGCGGAAGCCGTTAAATGCACTGATCGGTTCACCGTGGGGGAAAAGTGAAGAAGTATGGACCCGGTCGCCTAGCTATTCTGTGTGAACACAGTTTACTTTTTATTGTTTTAATCCTTCCCGGGGTCTGTGTTTTCCGGCAGGGTACTTCGGATCGGCCTGCGAAGAAAAGGTGGACCCGTGCGCCTCGTCACCGTGTCAGAACAACGGCACCTGCCACGCGGACGGCGTGCGCTTCACCTGCAGTTGCAGCGCGGGCTTCACGGGGCCCACGTGCGCCCAGCTGGTGGACTTCTGTGCTCTCAGCCCCTGCGCGCACGGCACCTGCCGCAGCGTGGGCACCAGCTACAAATGCCTCTGTGACCCAGGTGGGTTCCCTCGTGCCCCGCAGGTCTTTTCTGTCTCCAGCCTCAGACTTGTAACTCGTCGTTCGCATCCGAGCAGACGTTGGCTCGTCGAATGCGTTCGCTTGTACGTGTAACTGAACGCCGCTCGTTTATTTTTTTTTTTTTAATTTTTTTTTAACGTTTATTTATTTTTGAGACAGAGAGAGACAGAGCATGAGCAGGAGAGGGGCAGAGAGAGAGGGAGACACAGAATCCAAAGCAGGCTCCAGGCTCTGAGCTGTCAGCACAGAGCCCGACGCGGGGCTCGAACTCACAGACCACGAGATCATGACCTGAGCCGAAGTCGGAGGCTTAACCGACTGAGCCACCCAGGTGCCCCGCGCCGCTCGTTTATGACACACTTTCTCTTTAGGCTTATGGGTGGCAGGGCTTGTGTTTTCTTTCTTTGTTTTTTGTGTGTTTTTTTTTTTCAGTTAATTGTTTTTATTTATTTTTTTCATTTTTTAAATATAATTTATCGTCACCCTGGCTTCGATACAGCACCCAGTGCTCATCCCAACCAGTGCCCTCGAAAAAACACCCTCTCCCTCTTCGTGAGCAGTGCACAGTCATTGCAGAAAAATAAGAAAATCCAAGTAAGCAAAATGAGGAAAATTAAAAACAGGCTTAATCTCATAACAGCTTAATTATTTTTTAACGATTTACTACAGGTCACTCCAGAGCTTTTACTGGCTTCGGTGTCATTTAATACTGTGTTCTTAGGTTAATGGAGAGTGTTTTTCCACCCTAATAGGCATAAAAAACAGGACACAATCCATTTAGAATTTTCTCATCTATTTAAATTCTTACTCTGTGCACAGTATGTGTCATAGGACCTGTGACGCCCTGTGCAAATGTGCGAAAATCCCATCATTTATTTTCCAAAGATCCTCTGCATTTGACTGAGTTTTTATTATTATACGTTTTGCTACTCCGAAGTCAGAGTGGGTCACCAGTCAAAATGTGTATCTGCACAACCTACCTGTGTGGTCTGGAAAGAACACACGTGGGCAGCTCTTCTGTGTCCCTTCTCTCCTGCCTATATCTCCACACCTGCATGAGCTAGCCCTACAGAAGGCTTTGAAGCATGATTCCTCTCACAGGCGCCTGGCCCGTCGGTATGGCGGCCACTTCCCCGGTTTTGCTTGAGTCCTGGTTCTGCTCGTGCCTTCCACCCAGATGCCTGCTCCCTGTCACCCCGTTTCACCTGTCATCTTCTCCTAGGCTGAATCAGCTTTCCGCCCCCTGAAGTCCCAACAGTCGGGGCACCTGGGTGGCTCAGTCGGTTAAGCACCCAACTTCAGCTCAGGTCATGATCTCTCAGTCTGTGAGTTCGAGCCCCCCCCCCCCCCCCCCCCCCATCGGGCTCTGTGCTGACAGCTCAGAGCCTGGAGCCCGCTTCGGATTCTGTGTCTCCCTCTCTCTCTGCCCCTCCCTGGCTCGTATTCTGTCTCTGTCTTTCTGTCTCAACAATAAACATCTAAAAAAATTATGAAGTTCAACAGTCACCTTCAATATCACTTGT
Organism: Panthera pardus; assembly: GCF_024362965.1. Lineage (NCBI taxonomy): Eukaryota > Metazoa > Chordata > Mammalia > Carnivora > Felidae > Panthera > Panthera pardus. The sequence goes on from NW_026526655.1 coordinate 9,858,910, forward strand.
CTAGTCTTTAAAACATATTAATTGTCTTTGCATGTGTCTCTCTCCCCACTGGGGGTAGGAGGAAGTTATTTTATCAGTAACCTTGTAGCAGCCCCAAACCTCCATGCAGTGAGCACGAATCTTCCTAGGTTTTGGGTGTTTCACATGTCTGGTCCTTTCAGTGCCCTCCCTGCAAGGTAGATGGCATCAAGCCACATCTATTAAATGCCTCCTGTTTGCTTCAGTCATATCCCGGTGGCCACATACCCAGAAGGGGACTGAATGCAGATTCCAACCCAGGGGCCATGGCTGCATGCCCAGAACATGCTAGGGGCACATCTCATACTCATGAATCAATGCAAGGAATTAGTAGGAATTGCAACTAAGCATGGAGGGGGGTTGAAAAACCTTTCTCATGTAAACTTCTAGTCCTCTGGTTTTCTTTTAAAACATTTTCTTAATGTTTACTTATATTTGAGAGAGAGAGTGAGAGAGAGAGAGTGCCAGTGTGAGCAGGGGAGGGGCAAAGAGAGAGAGGGAAACACAGAATATGAAGCAGGCCCAGGCTCTGAGCTGTCAACACAGAACCCGATGCAAGACTCAAACTCATGAGCCATGAGCCATGCAAGACTCAAACATCATGACCTGAGCCCAAGTCGGACTCTTAACCGACTGAGCCACACAGGCTGCCCTAGTTCTCTGGTTTTCTAAGAAATCATGGGATTGACATTTTATGTGATGACACTATATATATATGATGATGTAAATAGGTAACGGAGAGAAAAACAGTACATATTTGGAGAGAGCAAAAGAGAGAAATATTGAGAGATAGTGACTGATTTTAAATCGGCTTATGTAATTGTGAGAACTGGCAGGTTCTAAATCTTTAGTGCAAGCTGTCAGGCTGGAAACTCAGGCAGGGTGTCTATGTTACAGCCTTCTCAAGAAACATCAGTCTTTGCATTTAGGCCTTCAACTGGATCCGTCGATCCAACTCTGATGATCCGATGATCCAATTCTCATCGACTGGATGAGACCCTCTGGCATCTTGGAGGGTAATCACTTGACTCAAAGTCTGCTGCTTTTTTAAAATACTAATCTCATCCAAAAAGTACCTTCACAGCAACTTTGTGTTTGACAAAATATTTGGGTGCTGTGGCTTAGCCAAGTTAACACGCGAAATTAACTATCACAGTAACATTTTTGGGTTTCCCATTAAACGTTGAGGTGAAGAAGGTTCTCCGCTTCTGCGGATGCCATGAGATGCCTTTTCTGTGCTTACACCCGTGCTGTCCTGTCAGAGCCCTGGTGGAAATGGGAATGGCTTTCCCAGTGGAGGGCCAGTTTTCTTCCACGTGCATGGCAGTGTGTGTGTGCCGTGGAATGGGCCGTGCCGAGGAGGAAGCCCCGTGGTGCCCTTGCCTGCTGGGAGTACAGAGCTCCGAGACCGCTGGGCTTGCAAACAGAGCAAGCACGTGTTGTGCCGGGAAGAACGGTCTCACTCATGCCGTGACTCACGGGTGTGCTGCTCCCAGCCCTGAGCAGGTCAGAACACAGTCTGCGATTCCCCTCGCCAGCCAGCGGGAGCAGGATCTCTCCGTCAGGATCTTCCTCAGTAGTTCATTCCCAATCTCCCAAGCATTCTGCTTCCTGCAGGGAAGGAAAAATCAAACATTACCAACCCAGAAACCAGCCTTGTTTCCCCCTCCTCTTCTCCTCAGACTTCCTTTCTTAATCATATTAAAATTTTCTACTTAGTTGGCTTACTTTTATGTTTGTTTATTTATTTATTCATTTGTTTATTGTTAGAGAGAGAGAGAGAGTGCAGGGTAGAGGGACAGAAGGAGACAGAGAGAGAGAGAATGAGAAAGAGAGAAAATAGAGAGAGAAAGAGAGAGAGAGAGAGAGAGAGAGAGAGAGAGAGAGAGAGAGAATCTTAAGCAGTTTCCATGCTCAGCATGGAGCCTGACACAGGGCTTGATCCCATGACCCTGGGATCATGACCTGAGCCAAAAATCAAGAGTTGGATGCTCAATCTACTGAGCCACCCAGGCTCTCCTAGTTGGCTTATTTGTCACACTTTAAATGGAATGTAGTTATTTAATGATATATGCTACTTTGTGTGGCTTGATAGTATTAAAATGTTGTTTAATACTATGGGGTAGAGTTTATCAGCATGTAAGAGGGGGATTTACATGGGTCCTAAATAGAAAATAGATTTCCTGGTCTTTTCTCTTTCCACACTGGGAAGTGAGAACCTGTCTGTGAGATCCCCTCCCATTGACTCTCACCACAAGAAACTGACAGGACATCTCTGGGCCACAGTTTTTGTTTTTATGAATAACATCTTAGATGCTCGTCATCTCAACTGCACTTGTTGTCACAGCCTAGGTGGGGACAAGTCGCTGACTGTGGTCTGCTGTGTGTGTGAGGGCATTAAATGAGAGGCATGCGGCACATTTCCTGGCATGGAGTAGCTAAGAGCTCTTCCCCTTTCTTTCCATCCACGGACATTCCAGCATTTCCTCTTAAGCCGCGGAAGGGTAAAGTGTCTCCTGTTTAAAAATACCACTTTCTCCTCCTGCTTTCTACTCACACTTCCTTCATGGCCAGCTGGAGCATTTAGCTTGGTAATAGTGGACGTCTAGCCACTGAACGAAGAAGCATGTATCGCCTTCCATGGTTCCTTCAGTTATTAGGCGGTGTCCCCGGGGTAGAGCCTTGGAGTTCTGTCAGAGTGTTCTCTCATCGGACTTGGGAGATAAAACTGCTTTCAGAGGGTTTGCTTCCTCAGATCATTAGGTGACATTGTGTGAAATAAAAAAGGCATCTTAACATCTGGCAAGAATTTACATTTTAAGAGGTGAAAATGACAATTCTCTGAATGTGAAATTTTTAGTCTTAATCTTTTGGAGCATGTAATTGCTTTACCACTAGTTTGCATAATAGAAGAATCTCGTGAGAATAGGTGAAATTGGGTGTCTAGCTGAAAAGCGGCAATCCTGATCATCTTTATAGAGAGCAAACCGATCCCATTTCATAAAATGACAGCAGATTGAAATCATGTCAGGTTGATAATTAGTTCCCATCTGACAAAATGCCTTTTGGGTGACTGCAAATCAGACTTGCCAGGTGCTTTATTTTCAAACCTCATTTTTAGCTTATCAGGCTAGGGATTTCTGATGGGATTTTAATATTAAATAATAAAATGTCAGCGCTGAGTAATCACTGAAATATTATCTTGCGGTGACAATGTTAAGTGATAGGCCACACGTGCTCTAAAAAAATTGCAAATTGAAATCTCCCGAAGACCGGAGAAGGTGAGAGCGTGGAGCCCTGCAAACACTGTAGCAGGTGCCACGGTGGAAGGAGCTTGTCGGAGGCCGTGCTGTTGTCCTTGCAGGTGGGAGCCGTGGGGTCTCATGTGTTCTCAGTGCGATGGTGGCATCTGGAGATGCCATTTGGATGATGACCAACACTGGAAGGAATCCCTGGTTGGAGACGGTTTGCCTGAATTCATCAGTCTTGGCCCCTGTCTCATGAAATTGTTATTACTCTGACCTTGTTAGTTGAACTGAATTAACCGTGCCATTACAGAGTGTGCCTTAAGTTACTATTTAAAGAATTTAAAATATAAGGCATCAGAGGATTTTTACATGGAAAAAAACAGTTTTTTTAAAAAAAACATTTTAACGTTTATTTATTTTTAAGAGAGAGACACAGAGCACGAGCTGGGGAGGGGCAAAGAGAGAGGGAGACACAGGATCCAAAGCAGGCCCCAGGCTGTGAGCTGTCAGCACAGAGCCCGATGTGGGGCTCGAACCCACAAGCCGTGAGATCATGACCTGAGCCAAAGTTGGACGCTTAATCGGCTGAGCCACCCAGGCGCCCCTCAAGTATCAGTTTTTATCTCGGATGCTAATTGCCTGTCACAGATGAGACCGGGGACAACTTGCCAATCATGTATCTCTGCTGATTTTTCTCTACCAGAGGGTGGGTAACTCATTTAGATCATCCAGACTGTAAAAGAAAGAACGTTTAGACTTTTTTCCAAATAAAAAAATTTTGAAGGAAATCGTAGGAATTTCAGGTGCTGCTTTTCCTACTTTCTACAGATGCCTCACGTGTGGGCTGCATCTCTGGTCTCTGTGGCCCGAAAGACAGCTGGTGCTGCTCCCTCTAAAGTCACACTTGTCAGTATCAGCACTCTGATGGTGTCTTCCGGAAACACAGTCTAAGATAAGACTTACCGCCTAGGATTTTAATAGCAACTCAATAGCAATAAAGAAAGAAAGAAGCACACCTACAAGATATGAAGACATTTAGCTCGCTAATGAATGTGTAATTGCATTTAGATTCTTGGATAAGTGCAGTGGACAACTTTCATCTTTTATGAACCAGGAAGCTTTATTTATTAGGTTCACTAAGATGAAGACAATTCTTGTGTTTAAGAAGCTCCAGGGGATTCCTGATCTACACATCACAGATTCCTGAGAATTATTGACTGTATACCTTAAGGTATCTCCTTTCCCCACATCCCAACCCAGTGAGCCAGTACCGTGCCCTTCCTTTGTTATATCTCAAAATGTGATATCTGCCCTCAACACTGGTATACCAACTAGGATCGTGTCTACCTAGCTAAGAGCTGTGGTAATGCTGCATAATCTGTAGCCTTCCTAAGAAAAAAATTTAATTCTCTACATTGACATCGTGGTGGCAGTAAGAAGAGAAGATGTCCCACTGACATCTGGGAGTTTGTCGGGCAATTACAGGTAGGCCTTCGAGGTGTTAGGAGCTGGCTGAGTGCTGTGCTCACAGCTGGGCCATTGTGTCTCCTGTTGGACACAGGCACATAAATGGTCCCGTGGAAACTGACGTCAGACATGGTCACTAACAGGCCATGATAAAGTGAGACAGACCAGACCATTTCATAATTCTAAGTACAGACAAAACCAAAGTCACCATGCAATCCACAAAATACCACAACTCCTCTTCTTTCACAGATAAATTGAGGCCAGCCATTTCTTTATTAATTACAGCTTTAGCCTTGACCTAGCTTGCCCTTGACATAGATAAGATTCATTGAGATACTCAAACATAGAACTGCTCCCGCTTTGTGACAGCACCCACTCTAGAGTGAATCCTGCCCAAATCGTCCAACTAGAGTTCAGATCCTGTAAGTAGCATCTAACCCCCTTTTATTGAGACACCTCATGGTTCCCCTGATGTGCGTTCTACCTTGCCGCAATGAGTAATAGACCCAGCTTGTTCAGCTACAGGTGTATCTTTGGTAGCCTTTAGTTGAAGAGCACTGACAGTGCTTAATTGACTGAAATGTTCAAAATATCAAAGGTTCAGTCGATTAAAGTTTTGTATTAACAACAGCTCAGTCAGAACTTCCTGGACAGAGAGATATTGTGGATTTATATATCGGGGGAAGGACACTATGGAACACAGGTCCTGGGGGGCGGGTGTGGGACGGGGAGGAGAGGGGAAGTTCAGAGAACAGTTAGATGCACTTGGCTGCAGAATAAGATGCACGAGGTACAGTAATGAGTGGTGAGGCTGAAGTGCTCACTGGGGCACACGGAGAATCTAGACGCTGACTTTGGAACGTGAAGACTTGCAGACATTTTGCATTGTATGCGAACTGACCTGCGTTTTAGAAAGATTATTCTGATAGAATAGGGAGATCTCTGGGAAGGATGGGTAGTTCTAGGAAGAATGGGGAAGAAAGACTATTCTGATAGAATTCGATATTACAGATAGAATTACAATCCAGAAGAGCTGGTAAGACAGCAGGTGAGTCAGGAAGCTTAGGCAGGTGGAAATGAGGACTTAAACTTGTGGCTGTGGGAAGGAAAGATTGGACCTAAAATCTAGTCGACAGGTTGACTCATCAGAGTTTGGATATCCGCCGAATGCAGGGAACAATGTTCTGAATGGAGTCGAAGGTACCTCTCCGGCTTTAACTTGGGAAACTCAGAGTAATAGGGAGATGTGCAGAAGGAGCCTGTTTTGGTACACAGGCCAACAAAGGTGGATGTGCTATTAGGGAGTTGTTACCTAAGCCTGGGACTGGGTGAAGAGACTGAAACGAGAGGAACGAGGATGGGCTCCGGGGGTATCGGTGCTAGAGAAAGTCAAGACAACTACTGAAACTGTTGGGGGTGGGGGAAGGGGGCAGTTGGGGGGGTTGTGGGAGAATTTGCAGGGAGGGGGCTGAGGCATCGGCAGCAGAGGCTGCCGGAGGCATCACTGAGCTGGGAGGGACACCGGGTGAGCAGCTCACCTGGGAACATTAGTGGCGGTGGGAGGAGAGGGCACTGCCCAGGGTGTGAGGCCACCGTGGGCCCAGGGTGAAACTGAGTCAGACTTGCCCACACCACAGGAGGCTGCGGAGCCTGCCCCAGTGGCATCCACAGCTGTGGCCACGGCCATTCTTCGTCTCCATTTTGTTTTGATTTCAATTTGGGGGGCATTCAGGGAGAATTAGTGCTATTTGCCTTCTTTAGGCCAGTGCCCTGAGGGATCAATAGAAGGAGAGAAAAGGACACTAGTAACGAGTAAAGAGCACTTCACTGGTGGAGCATATGGAATTTTTATGAGATTTTTGACGTTAAAAATCTATTCACAAGGCTGCTTTTTAACCTCGCTTTACGTGGCTAATCCATATGTAGGAAAGCGTTGATGAGCTGGCCTTTAATTATGGTGGATTTCTGTTCCTTTTGCTCCCACTGCTCCGCTTAAAATTCAAATAGCTGAGAGCTCATTCGTGGCTGAACTGTTGTCGAAAAAGAATGAGATTTACCTACTGGCAGTGGGTTTTAGAATAGTCTGGGAGGACAGCAGACAGTGTTTTACATCATCTGACCTGGAACGCAGGTTAGAAATGGCAGCTGGTAACAGCTCGGTCACCAAGCAGTGCCTTTCCGAGGATGGCTCTATTTGAAGCAGTGCCAGCATGTAATTGCAGGAACTTCTCATAAAGTTCATGGCCATCGGGGTCACATGGGGATGTACTTGAAACTATTCCGTAACTGAGCCACTGACTCTTATTTTATTTTGTGGTTGGGAGTTACTCTGATCCCATTGCTAGTATTTTGGGGCCTGCTGAGAGTCTGGGCATCTGGAAGGTAGAATTGAAAGTCGTCATCCTTGCCTCTCTTACCAGCTGTGATGGGAAGGGGCCTGGCTAAGAGTTGAGCAGAGCCGAATTCAAGCCCCAGCTTTGTCACTGAACAGTTGTGCAGTCGGTCTCTGTTGGCCTTAGTTTCCTCTTCGGCAAAATGGGGATAAACCACAAAGCTCAAGTGAGGTGATGCATATGATCGTGCACTTTGAAATCTATAAAACAATGAAGCAGCCATGAAAATGTCAGCTATGCCTTTTTCTGGGGAAGATTGGTGAGGAATTATTAAATCTGTGCTGGGATTCTTTTCATATGAAGTTCAAGGCTAGAGTTGGAGTAGACGTGGGATCCGTCTTCATGGCCATAGTGGATACAGGTCCACTTACAGGATTCAGTGATTGCTTGCGGCCTTGGCTCTCGGTGGCTGCGGTGATAAACATTTAAGTGTCCGGTGCTGGGCGGAGCTCTTTAAGTGGAATGGTCAATTGGATCCCATAGTCCTTAAGTAGTGGGACCATGGTGGTTGTCATTTCTGGGCCCGAGATGACAGAGCTAGTTAAGGATGAAGCTGGGGTTGAATCTGGGCAAGTGGGATCCAGACCCCAGGAAATGGGGTCAAAGTCTGTGGCTTTGACTCACCAGTGGTACCTAAGGACTGAACAGTGAAATATTTTAACTAGATTTTCTAAGCGGTAGTTGTCTTAATAGCGGCCTCAAAAGAACACATAAAGTTGGGATTCATCAGGGCGTTGATTCAGCTATACTGATCCAGGCAACGCCCTTTATCCAGGCGGCTTTGCCTAAGTAGCTCCCATCTGTGAGAATCGCCTACATCCAGACTCTGCGCCCGTCACTTGACAAATATTCTCTCTTACTTAACCCCAGGTCATAGCATGCCTATTTTTTTATTCAAGGATGAGGAAATCGAGGCAGGGAGAGTAAACAACAGGTGGGAGGGGTCACAGAGCCACAGATTTAACTGGGTTTACCTAAGCACTGAAGCTCTTGAGTGATAGGTAGACTCTCAGCAGGGGCCTCCTTGTGGTCCCCCAAGTTGTGTGTGAAGCTGGGCACTCACCGACATCTGTGCCAGTCACAAGAAGAAGTTTCCAGACCCCGCTCGTCCCAGGACAGCTCCTGAGATAAGGCCTGAAAAGCGTCCTTGGCTGTGGTCTAGTGAGTGGCTTTTGACCACTAGTCCCTTACTTTCTAGCACAGAGAAGCACAGTTCTGCCTTTCAGAAAAGTGACCCGCTTGTGGATAGTTGGGCCCCTTCCGCTTTTGATACCCTGAAGGCTCAGCTGTTTTGAAAACAATGCCAAGGGCTCCTTGGGACGGAAACTTGTGACTGCATCTCACCTGATGTCTGCTGGCTGCACTTATTTAAAGAAACTGCTCTCTTGTGACTCAGATGAGAAATGCAGACCTGCCATGTGACAAATGTGTCCCCCTTCTGCATAGGGGATCTCTCTTGATTGGGGCTTCTCACTCCCGGACTCTCCAGCGCCTAGGAGCAATTTCACCTTTTTTCTTCCCACCAGAATCTGAAAGTCTCTTGCACTGATTGTTGTAGGCCACGGAGGCCTTGGATGCTGTTTCTTTTCACCCGGCTCTGGTAATGTCCCTGGAATGTTCTTTCCTCTTCATATTTGGCCTTGGTTTTTAGTTCTTTGCCTCGAGAGAGCTCGGATGGTCTACCTTCCAGTGTCACTCCTTCCCACGGGAGTGGTTCGGTGGCATTGGCCTGTTGTCCCTCTCAGTAGTGGAGGATCAGCTAGGCTTCAGATCCCCAGGGCTGGTGACCCTGTGACAACGTGCTGTTGTAGGTGATGTCGGAGATGTACGGAGACTGATGGCAGCCCGCGTCCTGAGTCCCAGATACACAACCCGCAAGGAGACCGAAAACCGACGCTTTCTTCTGGTCTTTCAGTCTTCACTGTGCTTTTAAATTCTTTATTGATTTGAATTTGTACACAAAGCTGCGGACAATGCACTGCATTTCTTCCATTAGTTTTCTATCACAGTCATTAATTTTCAACGTAAGGGCACACGATGAAAGTTGCTGCATATGCCGGGTGCTTTTACAGAATTGCTTCAGTTCTAATGAAGATTCAGAGCCCTTAGGTTTGCCTGCAGCAGAGTGATACATAATCTGTTTTTCAGTCCAGCACATTGTCAACTCAGAGCACTTGCTGATTTTGCAGAGCGGTGTGTCCTGTCCCGGGTCACCGGGGGCTTCCTTACGTGGTGTCACAGTGCTCCCATTGGCTTTATAGGAGTTGCCTACAGAGATCATTAGCTGTTTGGACTGAAATCTTAATGAAATGTTCATGATGATTATCAGGATCATGTTTCATTTTTTTTCAATACCTGATGGTTTTTATGATCTAGATCAGAGTGAATGTCCGGGGTTTAATTCATTAGTAAAAGTATACCTTTTAGATTGGATAAGCCCAACTGAAAACAAGTGTGGCCTAAGGAATATGGACAGCCTCGTGGTTTGATTTTGGGACAGTTTTCCTTCATCCATTACCTCCCCAAAATGCCTTTTCTAATAGTTCCCTGATGCCTAAAATTTTATGTGTGTGGTTTTATTCCTTTAAGTTAGGCAATGTCTCTGCTAATTAAACCTCTGTATTAGTTAGTTACTGCTGCATAACAAAACATTCCAAAATCTGGTAACTTAATACAATCTTTTATTGCCTGTGATTCTGTGGTTGATAATTTGGGCAGGGCTTAGCTGGGAAGTCTCTTCTCTGCTCCACGTTGTGTTAGGTGTGCTCACTCATGCTTTTGTGGTTGTCCAGCAAGTTAGCCAGAGACTGGCCAGTCCTGGACGACCTCATGCACATGTCTGGTACTTGGCTGGAATGATGGGGAGCATCTGGGCTAAATGTTGCCCATCATCCAGCAGACCAGTCTAGGCTTCTTCACGTGGCAGCAGGGTTCCAAAAGCAGCAAGGGAGGACAGGCACATTTTCAATGCACATTTTCAGAAGTTTCTTCTTCTGTTATGTTTGCTAACATCTCACTGGTGGAGTATGTCATAGAGCCAGGTCTGTAGCTACAGAGAATTTGTGGCCACCATTTTTTTTTCTTTTTGTAATCTACCATAATCTTAAACCTAAATATGTGAGGAATGTGCATGAGTTTAATATATAAGAACAGATTTGAGGAGAAAGATAGTTGAAAGACAAAAAAAAGTGTGTAGTTATGATTGAGTGAACGAGATGAGGTCCCACTGAACTTGTCTGCCCCAGGAATAAGGAATATCTTGGAGACAACTGCTTTCCCTATATCATAGTTTCTTCATAGTTCTGTGTGGATTGAGCCTCATCTCTCCTTTATTTCAAGGAAGTCTCGTGTTCTACGTACATTATTCATACACATACTGAACTAGGATCTACACTTTTGATTTTTCACTGCTTTATAACTTCTTTATTGAATAAATTCCCTATTTTTAGGCATCCTTAGTGATCACTTAGTAGAGGCAACAGGAACAGAACTCAAGATTTACTCAAATAATCCAGTTCCCACTCCAGTTCATTTGAATTTATAAATTGTCTTTGCAATCCAATTGCTTCAAGGTACAGTAGTTCTGGTGGTTAATTTCCTCCATGAAGTTCTTTTTCTTCCCCCTTAATTAATAACTTTATTTTATGTGTTTCTGTTTCTTATTTTGAATTTATTTTTATTTTTTTTTATTATTTATTTTAAGAGAGAGAGACAGAGAGAGAGAGCGAGAGAGCAAGAGAGCAGGGGAAGGGCAGAGAGAGAGGGAGACAGAGAATCCCAAGCAGGCTCCGCACCGTCAGCACAGAGCCCCATGTGGTGCCTGAGCCCAGAAACCATGAGATCATGATCTGAGCCGAAATCAAGAGTTGGACACTTAACTGAGCCACCCAGGCACCCCTCTTGTTTTGAATTTCTAATGTGAAGAAAGTACAAGGGATAATATACAAAACTGTGTAGCCATTAACACACTTTTTTAAGTTTTTATTTAACTTCTAGTTAGTGAACCTACAGTGTAATATTAGTTTCAGGTGTACCGTATAGTGATTCATCACTTCCATACAATAGCCGGTGTTCATCATGGCAAGCGCACTCCTTAATCCCCATCACCTATTTCCCCCATCCCCCACTGACCACCTTCTGGTAACTATCCGTTCTGTAGAGTTAAGAATCTGTTCTTTCTTTGCCTCTTTCTCTCTTTTTTGCCCCTTTGCTTATTTGTTTTGTTTCTTAAATTCCACATATGAGTGAAATCATTCGGTATTTGTCTTTCTCTGACCGACTTACTTCACTTAGCCTTATCCTATGTAGTTCCATCCACATTGTTACACATGGCAGGATTTCCTTCTTTTTTATGGCTGAATAATATTTCGTTGTATATATCACAGCTTCTTTATCCATTCATCAGTCGGTGGATACTTGGGCTGTTTCCGTACAGAAATTGGCTGTCATAGATAATGCTGCTACAAATGTAGGGGTGCATATATCCCTTTGAGTTAGTAATTTTGCATTCTTTGGATAAATATCTGGTAGTGCAATTGCTGGGTCATAGGGTAGTTCTATTTTTAACTTTTTGAGGAACCTCCATACGGTTTTCCAGAGTGGCTGCACCAGTTTACGTTCCCGTCAACAGTGCACGAGGGTTCCCCTTCTCCACGTCTTCTCCAACACCTGTTGTTTCTTGAGTTGTTGATTTTAGCAATTATGACAGTGTATTTACTTTAGAATAACAGTGGCTAAGGAGGAGGTTGGAGGATTGCTTTGCATTGTGCCTTCCATGAGAAGGAAAGCAGATATACCTAGGGAAAAAAAATCTACCTTTGCACTGTGGAGTCCATGCACCAGAATTTTCTGGAACAGTCTTTATCACAGTGTTTTGTTTTCCAACACACAAGTCCTTTGGTACTAAGCTATGTGTCCAGGGGGCCCCCTCTTATCATTGGAAACAACCTAACTTTGTCAGATCATGTTTCTCAATTTTTGGTTTGTAAAAATTATTGTAGATTGTCTGCCATTTTTATTCTTCTTTTTGATTAAAAAAATTTTCCCCAGATTTTTTTTGGATATGACTGCCATATAACATTGTGTAAATTGAGGATGTACAGTGTGTTTATTTGATACGCTTACATGATATTGCTAAACGATTACTACCATAGCAAAGTTAACAGCATCACATCACCTACTTACTAGTTATTTGTGGCAAGAACATTTAAGATCCTGCTTTCTTAGCAACTTTCAAGTATGTAATACAGTATTATTAAATAATCACCCTGCTGTACATTAGACCTCAGAACTCTTTGCACCCTTTAGCCTATGTCTCCTTAGCTCCAGGAAACCACCCTTCTATTCTCTGTTTCTATAAGTGCTGTCTGCCATTTTCTGATGGTATTCCCTTAGCTAAAATGATATTTCCATGGGTTTAGGAACCTGGATCAGAGTTGTGGGGAGAATTTCACTCACTAATCTGAATTTAGGCTTGCTTCTTCACATTCTGATTGGGGGTATATGACTCCCAGTCCTACAAGGAGAAAAAAAATGTTTGCCACTTCTATACCCTTGTTACCTTCTCTCATTCTGGCCTTTCTTTTCAAATTTGGCACCTGCTGTCAGCTTGGGATTCCTTTGTATTGCTTTATTCCCTTAAGCAAATAGGAGAGGAGTATAGTTTCCATTTAGTCTATGCACCTGTGGTTGGTAGGTCATCCGACCACGTTTCACTATTGTTTATTTATGTGCCTATGACTGGTACGTGTTCTGACTGTGTGTTTTGTGGTTGTATTTGATATGCTGAGGGAAAGCCATAGAGATTAAATATTACTGTGCTGTATCTAGCACCTGCCATAGATAACTCCTACCACTTCCCTGCCCTTTTGAGAATCAGAAATTGTAGGAGACGTACGCTTTGCTATTGTATAGCTCAGTGGCTCTCAGACTTCAGTGTGCATTAGAATCAAAAGAGGGCTTCTTAAATCAGAGTTCTGGGCTCCGCCCACAGAGTTTGAGTCAGCAGGTCTTGGTTGGGGCCTGAGAACTTGCATTTCCGACGAGTTTCTAAGGGATGCTGATGATGCTGGTCTTGGAGCCACATGACAAGAATCACTGGTATAGTGTGTTGAATAGACACAGGCCCCTTTGAGGGTGAATACCTCCAAAGAATATTCAGTGATAATTGAGTAAGTGAATTAAAATCAAATTTAAGCAATAGTTTGTGAAATAAATGTAAATAGAATGAAACATTCAGAAAACTTTCCTGTGCTTTAACGTTTAAAAATTCTTCTTTTAAGGATGCCTGAGCGGCTCAGTCTGTGAAGCATCTGACTTCAGCTCAGGTCATGATCTCACGGTTCATGGGTTTATGAGTTCAAGCCCCACATCAGGCTCTCTGCGGTCAGTGCAGAGCCCGCTTCGGATCCTGTTTCCCTCTCTCTCTACTCCTGCCCCACTTGCACTCCCTGTCTCTCTCAAAATAAATAAATGTGAAAAAAAACCTCTTTGTTAATATACATACTTGCATGAAAATAATCATCTAAGATTTATTTTCTCTCCAAAGTACTGCAATAGAACCTTAATCTTTGACTGCACCCTAACACTTAACCTCTTGCCTGTTCAGGGCCCTGTGTCAGTCTGGATGCATTCCATACCAAACAACCTCTAGAATGTGAGGCTTTTGAACCTACCTTTTTTTCCTTTCTTTTTAAAAAATGTTCATTTATTTTGAGAGAGAGAGGAGAGAGAGCGAGCACACATGAGTGGGGAAGGGCAGAGAAAGAGGGGAGAGAAAGAGAGAGAGAGAGAGAGAGAGAGAGAGAGAGAGAGAGAGAGAAAGAGAGAAGCCCAAGAAGCTTCTATGTTGTCAGTGTAGAGCCCATGGCGGGTCTCAATTCCATGACCTTGCAATCATGACCTGAGCTGAAATCAAGGGTCAGAAGCTTAACCAATTGAGCCACCTAGACGCCACCTACCTTTGCTTTACTAAATCTTTTTATCATTATCGTCATCTCAAATGTAAACCACGCCATTTCCAAATGTATTTATAAATATACTAGTTAAATAAAATAAAACATTTTACTTGTTGTTTTTAAGGAAACATATACCACAATAATCTTTAAAATCAAAGTTATAAAATAATGTCATTATACTTAATCTTGAATCAGTGCTTTAATCATAGTGTGGTAAGAATTTGCGTTTATTTTTAATTACAATTTTTTAAGATCTTATTTATTTATTTTGAAAGAGAGTGAGCAGAGGAGGGGTAGAGAGAGAGAGAGAGAGAGAGAATCCCAAGCAGGCTCTGCACTATCAGCTCAGAAACTGACGCAGGGCTTGAGCTCATGAACTGTGAGATCAAGACCCAGGCCGAAATCAAGAATCAGAGGCTTAACCAAACTGAGCCACTCAGGCGCCCCTCTAAGAATTTGCATTTAAAAAAATACTTTCTCTAGGGAGTCAGTGAGAAAAACAGACCCCTTTAGAATGAATCATTTTAACTGTAGCTACCACGTGTTTAGAGGACCTACCGGTGAGTTTGTTTGTAAGCTGTAAAGAAATATATGAATGTTAAGCTTTATTATTAAAGGAAACGATATTTCTTCTTTATGTATTTGCGTCCCCTTGTGTGTGTGTTTTCCTTTTGTAAAACACTTTTTTATGTCTCCTCCATTGTTGAACTCCCAAGTAATTTGTTTCTCTTCTTTCAGCTGGCATAGAGCATAGGTAGAATCCACCCTCTAGTGGTCAAAAACATCATGGGGAAAAAAAGACATTTATAAAGACAAACCATTACAAAGAGATTGATTTTTTCTTGGGACTAGTCTGTGACCTAGTTCCAAAGGCAAATCCAAGAGAAGGCTCCTAGAAATGTTTAGACAACATAGAAAAATCCCCAAAATGGTGGATAGGTTTAAGCCTTGTTTTGCAAGTGTTTCTGTTTCAGCAGGCTGTCTGTGGAGTTCTTGAACCCTGAGCTTCATCATCTATAACATATTCTTTCATTTGTCCTTAGATTTGTTTTTTGGAGGAGAATGCTAACTATTTGTAAGAACGGAACTCAGAACAGTGGTGGTTTGCTTTTCTAGCATATGTGTAAGATTTTTTTCCCTTCCAATGTAAACTGATGATTTGCACTCTATTAATAAATATAGAGATGTTTCAGAATCTTTAACATCTCCAAAGGTTTTATTTTTTACATGTTAAAAGGTGCAGTTCTCCTTATAAAAAAGGTTTTTTGGGGGGCGCCTGGGTGGCTCAGTCAGTTAAGTGTCCGACTTCGGCTCAGGTCATGATCTCGCAGTCCATTATTCAAGTCCCGCCATGGGCTCTGTGCTAACAGCTCAGAGCCCGGAGCCTATTTTGGATTCTGTGTCTCCCTCTCTTTCTACCCCTCCCCTGCTCCCCCCCCTCTCAAAAATAAATAAACATTAAAAAATTTTTTTTAAGTTTTTTTTTTTAATAGCAGTGCACCTTATTGTGATGGTTGTTAAATGGCCTTAAAATGTCTTCTCTTCCAGTAAGACTAGATCTTTTCCCTTCATGCACCCCTCCACCTAAAAACTACCCTTAGTGAGGTCAGCCTTTTCTTAGTGTTACCAGTTATCTTCTGCCCAAATCACTGTAGACACAGAGCATGAGCATCGTTTCCCTCGGGAATCAGCAACATGACTTCGAGTTGTGATAATCCAAATAAAATACCTATAAAAGCATCTCTGACACTTTCTTCTTGTGTTACACAAGTAACACATTTTCAGTGTAGAAAATTAGGGAGTGGAAATATGCACATTTAAAATATAAAAAGCATCCTTTAAATTCACTGCCTGACAAAAACTACTGTCAATTTCAGGATGCATTTCCCCAGGCGTTTTTTTTTAATTATTCCAAACCAGACATTTGCCAAGGAAAGAACTCTTGTTGTAAATTATTTATGCAAAGGTGAGTTTGCCCTGTGAGTCCGTCTTCTTAGCAAATTCCATGCGCGCAGTGTGATTGAGCATCTTCTATATTTCACCGACCTGGGCGCTAAGGAAAAGAGAGAACGGACAGTTGTTAAAGAGAAAATACAGAATTTGGGATCAAAGTTTGAGCCGTGAGTCAAGGTTTTACCTCCAGCGGGAAACTGGATCCAGCACAGAGAGTGTCAGGGGATAAGGCTGAGAAAAGGCTTAAAGGAGTAGGTTTTGAAAAAGTCAAATGTAATCAGACTCTGTTTCATATTAGAGAAGCCCAGGTATTTGAGCTTCTGACTGGTGAAACCTGGGCTCAGGCATCTGTGCAAGGGCAGAGCCGGCACTCTTTTGTGTTTGTCCAGTAAGCGGGCTTTGTTGCCACGGGAAGCGGCGATTCAGGAGAATGGTACCCTCCAGGGTTATGATGCTTAGTGCCTCTGTGGCATATTCTAGGTGGCCACCTATTTCAGAATTATAGCACCTTCGTTGTCTTTTAAAATCAGGTTTGCGCCGTGCTCCGCGGACCAGAGGGACACATGCCACAGTGGTTACGTAGTGGGTATGTATTATATGTCGGGCACTGTGTTGGATGCTTTCCTCGTGTTACCAGGCACTCCCGTGAAATGCCAAGTGCATGTCCTCCTGGAGATGGGGCAGGGGCCCTCCTTTTATAATGACTTCAGTGACTTGGGTTGCCACAGGCGCCCATGAATTACCTTGATGGAAGATGTCACACGCTGGCATTGAGCCAGTGACACCTGGATGGCCCAGAGCTCCCTACCTGTAAACACGTAACACTGGGTGGCAAGAAGAGGCTAGTGGAAGGAGAACGGTGTCAGATGCACTTTATGTGAATAAAAGATAACTGGAGAGGTGAAAATCCTACAGTCTCTTCACTCACATGTTCAAATCACTTCCGCCTCCGATGCTCCACCGTCTTGATGGCTCCTGAAGAGCCCTGCCCGTGGTCAGGCGGTTGGTTACACCAGGTGGCGATGTGGCTCCACAGGGGACCCATGACTTCTGTAGCAATTCCAACCAGTTTCTCTTTCTCTCTGTCTTTTTAGGTATTCTTTCTCTCTGGGCCTTTCCCCCAGTCCCCCGCCCCCCATCTCCCCCTTGGTATTCTGGATCCCTGTCTTCCTCTTTGGCTCTCCCTTCTGCTCCCACACCTCCTTCTCGTTCTGCTCTCCCTCTCTCTCTGCTTTCTCCCTCCCCCAACTTAATGTCTTTGGACCCCAAACCCTTCTTTTTTTAGCTATCACATAATAGATCCCCTCAGTACCTAGTTCAGTCCTTGTCAATGTGGTCAGACTTCATACTGTCATTGAAATGAGTGTTCTTTCTCCGAATTGCTTCTGTTTCCCTTGGGAGAAACTGCTGATTCCTTCTGTTCAGTTAAGATCTACTTGCAGAAAGTGGTTTTCTGCGCCTTTCCACCCCATCCCCTATACCACCCCCACTGTATTAATGAGATTCTATTGTATTGGAAAGTGCCTCGAACAGAAACTGGCCCCTGAAAGGGGGTTCAATAAATGTCAGTTCCCTCGTTCCTTCCAGAAGGACTCTCAGCGTCTCTAAATAAGACGGGGCAGGACCCTGGGACTCCCTTTCATCCTCATTCTCTTTGCCACCCTCCACATGCAACTTCTTACAAGCGTTGCTGTTTTACTTTGTAAATGGCTCTTGACATTTCTTCTCCAGCTGGCCCTGCCACCACCCTCCTCCTGGCCATGTTTTCCCTGGGTCTATTGCCATACCTCTGAACTGATTTCTCCATATTCATTCTTGTGGGTCTTTCCCCCCATACTCCGAAAGAGTAATCTTTCTGAAAGGCAGATCTGACTTGTCATCCCCTGGCTCCCACTCCACTGAAGGTGCCACCTGGTGCCTGCCTGTCTCTCGTTTCTTCTCTGCCCTCTGCTCTTCAGTAGACCGCAGCCCATCTCTGGAATGGGCCAGAGGCTGGGTCCCCTCACCATGAGACTTCTGCACTCTGCCTGTCCTGCCTTGAATTTCCCTGGGTGCGTCTCCCACCTTTTTGATACATGCGCACAACCCACCTCTCAGCTCACTGTCCTTCCTCAGGGAAGCCTCTCTGGATCTCCGTCAAGGCCAGCTCCCCTGCTTCTCCTTCCCCCGGCACCCTAGACCCCACCTTGCTCACACTCACCCAGTTACGGTTTCACATTTGCTCGGATCATTGCTTGGTGTCTGTCTCCTTTAAATGCCCCTAGTAGAAGTATTGTCTATTTTCACACCGTGCCTGGCACCCAGGAAGCATTTAATCATCACTGTATGTTGCATTAAAGAATGAATCAACAACAGAGGCAAACAGGAGACCGAGAACATGGCCAACCTTCGCCCAATGACGGTGGAAGGCAGCAGCAGCCTAGAGGGACAGGGAAGACAGACTCACTGCGTGATCTGTTAGGATATGACATATAGCTGGCTCTCCGTTATCTGCCTTTTTGGAAACCCAGGGAGGGACGTGAAGATTTGTAGATGGCTCAGCCGCACATACAAAACAGGGAGGCTTGAGAGTCTAAAACTTTAGCCTCGATGTATAGTCCTTTCAATATAAGGTTTGTAAGAACGATAGCAATGGAAACATTGATTGATTTGGGTATTTTCTCCCTGGCTCAGGTGTCTCCATCAACAAAAAAGATAAGAAACGAGGGAATAAAGAAAGAGGCAGTATCAGCAGCCCCCATGCTCCCCATGGCAGCTATGCTCTGTCTCCTTACACAAGTTCCTCCTGTTTACAGAAATTTTCCTTTTTGTTGCGTGCGTGCGTGTGTGTGTGTGTGTGTGGAACGTAATTGCTCCATGGAAGTCTGTACAGATACTAACATCAGGTCTATTTAGAACAGAACATGCGGGCAGTGGGGGGCACCTTGGTGGCTCAGTGGGTTAAGCGTCCGACTTTGGCTCAGGTCACAATCTCATGGTTCGTGGGGCCCCACATCCGGCTCTCTGCTTCCAGTATGGAGCCTGCTTGGGATCCTCTGCCCCTCCCTCTCTCTCTCTGCCCCTCCCCCACTCACACTTTCTTTGTCTCTTTCTCAAAAACAAGCTAAAAGAACAGAAGCCCGGAACACTCAATAGGATTAAGGTGAGCAGGGAGCCATACCTACATTTTCCCTCCTGTTTTTAAAAAAGATTCCTATTGGGAATGTATCAGCAGAGAGAGAGAATGACAGAGCATGTGCACACACACACATTTTATTCTGAGTGGACAGAATAAAACGTGGAAGTGGCAATTGTGTTCTAGAACAGTTCAGACCCCGGGGGAGTAGAATCCTGGCTCACTCCTGTGCCTTTGCCAAGTCAGTCAGGAGCGTAGGACCTTGGTCTTCACAGGAGGACACAGGGGAGTTCTAGCCTAGTGGCAGAACATTCAGAAGGTTCTTAGTAGCTCAGACATCACCAGGGGTGGGGGGTGCGTCTCTCTTCTCTCTTCCGTTTCTATCCATCTATTTACTTACTTTGATTGAAGTACGCTGACACACAATGTTGCGTTACCTTAGTGATTTGACATCACAGTGGTTTGACAAGCCTATACAATACACTGTGCTCACCCCGAGTATGGCCACCATCGGTCACCACACACGTCGCTGCTACAATACCATTGGCTGTGTTCCCTACGCTGTACCTTTCCTTCCCGTGACTTACTCCTTCTGTGACGGGAAGCCTGTACCTCCCACTCTTGTCTTCTCCGTTTATCCCATGAATTTGGCACTCACATCTAGGTAGCCCCACATGAGCCGAGGGTCCATATTCTCTCGCTGCTGGAGGAAGGCACCCAGGGACTGGTATTCGATTAAATCCATAGTCGCGGATGGGCCTTCTTGGTTCTGCCCCCAAATCCTTGCTCCCAACGCATTTCCTCTCCTCACAATGAAAATTTCAGACTTGCCCATTCATGTTGTTCTCGCCTCAAGTTCTCGTGTGATGAGAAGGATCTAGGACATTGGTTCTCCAAAGGGGCTTATGTTCTCCAAGGGACAATGTCTGGAGATCTTTTTGGTTGTCACAGCTGGGGACGGGGGGGGGCTGTTGGAATCTAGGGAGCAGAGGCCAGGAAGGCTGCTTACTGTCCTGTAGAACACAGGACAGCGCTCCCAACCACGAGGAATGACCTGATCCAGAAAGCCAATACTGTTGCCGTTGATTCTGGGTGCTACACACTGAATTTTGTCTCTCCCCATTTCACACGTCGAAGTCCTAACCGCCCCCCCCCCCCCACCCCAGTGTGACTGAATTTAGAGACAGGGCCTTCAAAGAAGTGATGAAGATTCAATGAAGTCATCGGATGGGGCCATAAACCCCTATGACTGGTTTCATAGAACCATCTGGGACACCAGGGGCGTGTGCCCACAGAGAAAAGGCCGTGTGCAGCCTCAGTGAGAAGGTGGCCATCTAGAAGGTGAGGAGAGAGGCCTCAGGAGAAACCAAACCCGCTGACATCTTGACATAGCATTTGCAGCTTCCAGAACTGTGGGAAAATACATTTCTGTTGTTTCATCCTCCCGGTGTGTGGTGTTTCATTATGGCAGCCTGAGCAGACTCCTACACTAGGGAATGCATTTTGGGGACAACATAGGAAATTAGGAGGAACACAGGAGGTTGTGTGTCTTTGGGCAACCCTCTTCACCTTTTTGACTCTTAATTCCTCAACTATATAATTGGGGCTAGTCATGCCCATCATTTTGGGCTGTCATGGGGATTAACCAATTTAGCGCATGCAAAGGGCCTGATGCAAAGCAGGTGGCAGTAATGTACTATTAGACCATAAGCTTCTTGCTGGTAGACTCGCCATTTCGCTTTGTATCCACGGTACTTGGAAGCCCCTGACACATTGTAGGCACGTCTTAAATGTGTGTTGGTTTAATCGAGGACACTCTGGGTGCTGATTCAACAGCTATTTTGAGCATCTTTTCTGTACCAGATGCTGTGGGTACAGCCGTGAACGCTGTAGTCACAGCCTCTGCCTTCAAGCTTATATTCTAGTGGAGGAAGAGAAATAATAATCAAGAACAGGACTAAGTTGAAATATGATTTCAGACAGTTATAAGTGTTGTGATGAAATCAGTTAAGTGTTATGACGAGTAACTGGTGGAAGATGCTTTAGACCGTGTCAGAAAATTATCTGCAGAAGCGATTTTGGTTTGTTTTGTTTACTGATAAAAGGTGTGCCTCGTTGGTGACTGAAATTCTACAAGAGCTGTTGCTCTTGTGAAGTCGTTTTCCAAAGTGGTGAACAACTCTTGGTACAATCTTCTCTTCATTTACCCAGTAGTTACATTCCAGGAAAACTCGGTGTATCTTAAAAACTGTGAATGTACGTGTATAGGAATTAGGTTCTAGACCCGGAAAGTTCCAGACAGGGTTTTCACCTCTCTGAATTTCCAACAGGATGGTCCGAAGTTGTGAGGGACGCCAGGGCTATCCTTTGTTGTGTGGGGGTATCCTAGACGTTACAGGAAGGTTAATATCTCTGGCCTCTGCCCACTAACTTCTGGTCAAACCCTTCAATCACGGTGATAAGCAGTCCCTCCCCTCCCCCAACTTTGAAAACAATCTCTAAAGGGCAGTCTAGCTCCCTTTAAGACTTATGATTCTGCAGGTCTCTAGGGACCTAATCTTCTCATCCAGCTGTTCTCGCCCTCTAGAGCCTTTGATCAGCTCACCTTGATTTCCTTCCCTCCGCTGGCTCCCATGACATTGCTGTGCTTGGACTTTCCTCCTCTCTTTTGCCTCACCCTTGCCCCATGTTCCGATCTGATTTCTCCCTCTCCACCTGCCCTTCCATGTAGATCTGACCTTGGTCCCTTCTTTTTCCCTCTCCAAGGTTTTTCTTTGATAAAACTTCAGCACCACTTCCAGGCCACTGGTTCCCAAGCTGCTCATTTCTATGCTATTTAAGCCTATTTTTTCCAGCTAAGTGAGTCCCTAGGTGAGCCCTAAGGCTCACCTTAGGGCTAAGTCCCTAAGCGAGCCCTAGGTTACATATGCCCCACATCCAATTGGCCAACTTTCTTTAAAGCCTGTTATTCCTTTGGCCGTACCTTTCTGTGTTAATGGCGACATCACCCACTCACTCAGCCTAAACATGGCGGCCGTCTTGATCGCTCTCACTCCTCACATTCAGATGATTGCTGTGTTCTGTTAGTTCTAAGGAATATTGGAATCGAATATTCAGGAGCAAGTCATGTGAAGATGGGAGCAGTGTTGGTGATGAAGGTCAATGCCCTGGAAAGGGTCACTCTGATCTCACTCTTCTGCTCTTTTGTTTTATTTAAAAATTTCTTTGGACTAGCCTAATTTTTCTACACCCTGGGCATACTGCCCTGAGCTAATTTGTTTGCCCGAATTAATTACTAGCGGGGGTGGGGGCAGCCTCATTTTCACAGAAGCCTTCTCTTTTGGAAGGAATGCCTTTTTATTCAAACAGTCCGATTTAGGTTTTTTGGCACCCAGTGTAAAGGGTGCCTTGACATTTCCATAAAGACATTGAAATGTTACCATCCCTGAAGAAACGGTTTCAGAATACGAAACCTTTATCTTTTTCTTTTCCCCTAAGGAAGAAGAACATCACCAGCCTAACTATCTCTGTAAAATAAAACTTCCTCATTTGCTTTTCATGTTACTAGTGGAAGAAGATAATGATGCGGTTTGTAAAATATGAAAACAATGATATGAAATTTGCTTTTGATTTTTGTCTATGTAAATAACACTTCAATTATGAGGTCAAAGATGCTTGCTAGGGTTATCTATTATTCTTCCAAGTGATTTTTGAAAGATCTGTTAGGAGAGCAAATACACTTGAAAAGATGTTCCTTGTGATTGTTACTCCATACTGAGTCGCCAAAAGACAATTGACTCTTTTTGTAGGTTATATATTATTCATATAATTTTTTTTTAATTCTGAGAAAAATCACATAACATGAAATCTACCTTCTTAACAAAATGTTTAAGGGTCAGTACAGTGTTGCTAATGATACACACGTTGTCATAGAGAAGATATCTAGAACATTTTCATTTTGCATAACTGAAACTCTGTATCCATTGAACAGCAACTCCCCATTTTCCCCTTCCCCCAGCCAGTGGCGACCACCATTCTACTCTGTTCCTATGAGCTTCACTACTTTATGTAGCTCGTATAAGCGGAACCGTGAAATATTTGTCCTTCTGGGACTGGCTTATTTCACTTAGCTCATAGTCTCAAGGTTCATCCATGTTATAGCACATGACAAGATTTCCTTCTGTTTTTAAGGGCTGAATAATATTCCATCATATGTATAAACTGCATTTTCTTTATCCATTCATCTGTTGATCGACATCTTGGCTAATGGTGACTATGTTGCAGTGAATACGGGTGTGAAAATGTCTGTTCGAGATCCTGTTTTCCATTATGTTGGATAAATCCCAGAAATGAGATTGTAATTTATATGGTAGGTCTATGTTTAATTTTGGGGAGGGGGGGATTCTCTATATTTTTTTCCATAGCGGCTGCACCATTTCACCTTCCCACCAGCAGTGCATAAGGATTCCAGTTTCTCCATACCCTCACCAAGACTTGTTATTTTCTCTCCCTCTGTGTGTGTGTGTGTGTGTGTGTGTGTGTGTGTGTGTGTGTTTATAATGGCCATTCTAACAGGTATGATGTGATATCTCCTTGTGGTTTTGATTTTATTTCCTTGACCAGTGATCCTGAGAATCTTTTTGTATACCTGTTGGCCATTTGTATCTTCCACAAAAAAAAAAAAAAAAAAAAAAAAAAAACCCAGCTCAAAATGGATTAAAGACCTAAATGTAAGATGTGAAACTCTAACGCTCCCTGAAAAAAATATGGGGGAAAAACTTGTTAGCATTGGTCTTGGCAATGATTTCTTAGATATGACACCAAAAGCAGAGGCAACAAAAGTAAAAGTAGGCAAATACGGCTATATCAAACTAAGAAACTTCATGGCAAAGGAAGCAATCAACTGAATAAAAGCCAACTATGGAATGGGAGGAAGTGTTGGCAGTGTGCATATTTGATAAGAAGTTAATATCCAAAACTCCTGTAAGAAGAAAGATTTTCTGTTGAATGTAGATCAGGAATCAGCAAACTTGTTCTATAAGACACCAGAGAGTAAAGATTTGGGGCTTTGCAAGCCATATGATCTCTGTTGTGACTACTCAGGCTGCCATTGCAGTGGGAGTGCAGCCAGAGACGATACATAAATGGATGAGTGTGGCTGTGTCCCAACAAAACTTCATTTACAACACCAGGCTGGGATGGATTTGGCCCGTGAGCCGGAGTTTGCTGGATCTAGAGCAGGGTTCTCTGTCTGGCTCTCTTAGCATTTTAGCTGCATAGCTTGTTGTGGAGGGCTGTCCTATGCCCCGTAGGATGTTGACCAGCACCCTGACACTGGGTACCAGGGGCAGCTCCTTCCCTACCGCCCTGGTTGTGACAACCAAAAGTGTCTCTAAAAGCATTGCCAAATGTGTTCTGGGGGCAAAAGTGCTGTCAGTTGAGAAACTCTGATCTGGATGATCAAAATATTGATGAAGAGTGATAAGAAATATTGCCCTAAAATTACAAAAAGTAGGGTAAGACAGAACAATTGAAAACCATGGCATATTTGTCTCAGGTAGGTCGAGGTCTCCTCTGAGGGGCTGTTATCACCACCTAATTTGGGAAAGCAGTTCAAAAACAATAGCAATTGAAAAGTGTTCTGTCGATAATGCAAATATGAGTTTAACCTACTTTTGCAACAGGGACTGAAAACAAAACAGTTCAACACATTAGCATGTCTTAATGAAACTTGCTGGGTTTGGAGGTTGGCTATGGGCTGGAAAGCTGGGGAGAAAAAAAAAAAAACTACTCAAACTAGTAGTTCCAGTTCCCGTTTGAGCAAAGGTTTATTTTTTCTGCTTATCTGAATTCAGAACCAACACAGGCAGGGTGATTTTTGAAAGCACTCACGTGTTTCTCATTGTTTGGACAGGGCCAGAAAAAAAAAATGGCTCGGTTTCACTGCAAATTGGCACTGATGCATGTTTTTGAAAGTTAAAAACAGTATAACATTCATGAGTGAGTCTCAGAGAATGTTGTCCTCTTGTCCTTTAGAATAAACACCTGTTTTGCAAATAGAGTAAAAGCCGTCTTTATTGAGAAACTGTCGGTTTCTTTTTCTCCATTGCTCTTCATCTATTTTTAACCATTAGCATTTTAAAGTACAATTTAAAATGTTATCATTGAGATCATCATAATTTTAAATTAAAAAAAAAATACCCCAGGTTTTACCAGGAATTTCAGCAAAGCCTTTTTTAGCCGAATCTCTTCTTGACCTGAAAAGCAAAGGAAATACATCAATCCTTTTCTCCAAATACTTTTCTCCTTTAATACTTTCAGTCCTTTTCTCCTTTAATAAAATTCTCTGTAGTTGCTGGATAACACTTTTCCAGTCGGAGGAAGGGTGGTCCCCATCCTTGAAAGGAGCTGATGCCCCATGCCTTGAGCCCTGCTGCTCTCATCCCCGTCTCCTGCGGCCACAGCAGATGCACTCAGTGACCCCTGCCTCCGGGTCACCAGTGCTGTTGGACGCGATGTCATCCCGAGACCATCTGGTGGATAAATGGGATCACTTCCTTTATACTTGGGATCATGAAAGAGGGTGATGAAAACAGACTCGTCATAGGAAACTCTTCCCGGAAACCCACGTTTCCATACACCCCGAGGGACTCAAATCCTTAAATCCCATCTGTCTGCGCCATGCTTCCGATCAATACCCAGCCGCCTCTCTTGTAGGCTGGTCCAGTGTGGGGGTGATTGGGACACGTGTGACCGCAGGCCTTTTTCTCCGTCCCTCAGGTTACCACGGCCTCTACTGCGAGGAGGAGTACAACGAGTGTCTGTCTGCTCCGTGCCTGAACGCAGCCACCTGCAGGGACCTCGTTAATGGCTACGAGTGCGTGTGTCTGGCCGAGTACAAAGGTGAGCACCACCCCCTTGGCCTTCTTGCGCCCGAGTGGCCTAAACGACCTCATGCCTTTCTCAGCTTAAGTGCACCAGCCTCTAATTGGAGCATTACCTCATTCAGAATCCAGACCAAATGCTGGAGGTGGGATGATTCATGGGGCCGAAGAGACCAACTTGCACGTCTGGGGTTTCCTCCTGGTAGATGGAAACTTCTCTCTCCTGTCCTTTCCTTCTTCCTGTACCCCCTCTGTCTTCTCTGTTGGGTGCGTTCGGAAGCCTGTGATAAAAAGTGGGATGCGGCGCACCGTGCGACCCGGACCTGAGCACCTGGCGGTGGAAAGCGCGGGGAGGGGAGCGTGGGGCTGTGCGGCGAGCCGGGCAGAGCTGGGACGCCGCGCTTTTCCGAGGAGGGCGCAGGTGGCCTCACACGTTGGCCACAAAGCTGGTTCTCGTTAAGTGAGTCACTCGCGAGGGAGATGTGAGCTCATTTGAGTGGATGCGTGTCAGAGTCACTCTGGAAAAACAGCCGACATCGGCAGGGTGCTGATAATGTGCAGAGCTCGTTCTCGGCCCCGTGTGCGTGAACTCATCAAGCCCTCACAGCAGCCCTGCGAGGTGGCAGTGGTGTCCCTCAGGAGCCCAGCCAGCACGTCCCCGAAGCCTTTTCTTCTCGCTCCCCAGGGGGCTTAGCGGCGTGACTTCGTTCAAGCCCAGATGCCCTCGGACGGCACCACGCCAGGAAATCCATGTTTATCAGCCACCGCACACATTTCTCTAGGCCACAGCTTCGGGGCTGGGTTCGGATTTTTTAATGCCTTTGTGGGCTCTCTTTCTAGCCTCTAACCTCGTGCTCCCACCGCTGCTTACTTGACATCATCCATCTGCCGGGTGACCTTCCTCGTCATTGGATGGACCCACCTGTATTTAGCGGTCTCTTTGGTGAGCCTGAAGGGTTCGTAGGCCACACGGATGAACTTGATCTAGTCTTTGGCCGGAAGGGATGGGGCCGGGCCAAGGGTCTGGTCTGTGTTCAGCAGATCTGATGCTCCCTTCTGAGTGTGATGCCCACTTGGAACCAAAGTCCTCCACTTCCACAAGGGTAGATGTGCTGGCTTCACTCACGTGGATTTCATTTCCGGGTTTTTCAGAGTAGTGAGAGAGAGGGAGTCTGCTCAGTTCTGGAAAGAAGAATAAGAATCAGGAGACCTGCTGAGCCTGGATTAATCTCCTCAAGTGTGACTGTGTCTGTATAAAGTAAGGACAGCGATGCTTACTGACATTTTGAGGTTCTTCAATGACAGAATTAGTAGTGAATGTGTTTCAAAAAGTAAAAATTCCAAAGTTCTTCAGTCCCTGATGCAATTTTTTCCTGTCTTGGAGGCATTAATTGTGCTGTCATGACTAAGCGGTAAAAACTACAGTTACACATGATGAACCACGGGTACATAGACTGTTCATCCTTCCATGTATGCTCTAAATTCCACCCCTTCATTTTTTAAGTTTATTTCTTTTTGAGAGAGAGAGAGAGAGAGCACAAATGGGGCAGAGAGAGAGAGGGAGACAGAGAATCCCAAGCAGGCTCTGTGTTGATAGCACCGAGCCTGACCTGAGGCTCAGTGTCACAAACTCCAAGATCAACCTGAGCTGATATCAAGAGTTGGATGCTTCACCGACTGAGCCACCCAGGTGCCCCATCCCTTCCTTTTCTTTCTTTTTTTTTTTTTTTTTGAGTTTATTTATTTTTAAGAGAGACAGAAAACGTGTGGAGGAAGGGCAGAGAGAGAGGGAGAATCTCAAGCAGGCTCCACACTGTTAGCATGGAGCTGGACTCAGGGCTCGAACTCACAAAACCGTGAGATCATGACCTGAGTCGAAATCGAGAGTCAACCGACTGAGCCACCCAGGCGCCCCTAAATTCCACCCCTCTGTCTTTCCAGGACTCCCCTCCATCAGTCACTGACTCTGCCAGGGATGACCCAAGAAGATAAGTGACCCCGGAGGGTATCCCAAACATATCTGAGGATTTAGATTCTCAAGAAAAGGATGCAGGTGTTGGGAACTTCGCACACAACAGGGTTAGAGGAGGGGTTTCTGAGGAGAACTGAATCAATGGCCAGCTGAGTTCAAAGGACCCCGGGTTTACAAAGAGGAAATACATGCCCTGTATTACCTACATGTGACCTTATGAGGTGGGGGGGGCTCCACTGATCTCACAGAGGCTGGCTGTCCTCTACAACAACTGCAGTCGGGCTGAGCTGGCCCTTTATTTTCTGTGTGGCTGAGAGAGAATGGGCTCTATTCATCCCTGGAGAGCCTTGAAAACCCAAAACTGGGAGGCCTCCACCCTGTGCCGTAGTAGACAGGGCCCCGTTGGCCGACCTGTCCAGCACCGGAGGGAAGTCCAATGGCATCTGGTTCTGACATCTTCCTTCGTCCTCCTGGCCAGTACGAGGAGCCTGTCCCAACCCCTCAAAAGGGGAAGATAATCTAGGAAATATAAATGAAATTGCCACAGCAGCCAACAGCTCTAACCACTCAGGACAGGAAGTGAGAAAAGTGCTGTATGCTACTCAAACTTGAATCTGGATCTGGAAAACACAAAGGAGGAACTAGTTCATGGTAGAAGTGAAAATAGGAGGAAAAGGAAATCGTGACCGACAAGGTAGGACATGTGGAGAGGCGCTCTGGGCGATCTGTTTCTGTCTGAATGGCGGACGCTCCAGAAGAAGAAGGAACACATGGAAATAAAACCAGAATCCACGAATTGCTAGAAGGAGAAGTCTGCGACCTGGAGAAAACTGAAGTTTTCGTATAGAATGAAGGAGCTCACAGAGGGCCGGAGGGATTAGTGAAGGAGGTGGTACGCAATTTGAGATTTCCTGTTAAAATTTCTAAATCTGAGGAGGGACAGAATATTTTTTATGAAAGTCTTCACAGGGAGTACAGGTTACATACAAAAGAAAGAGAATCCAGTCCACACTGGCCTACCCTTCTCTCTAATGAAAGCAAACAATCATGTAGCAGTGTTTCAGGCTGCCCAATGGTAAGGACCGGCAATTGTAGGATCCTTTATGTTCGAGGACAACAGAAAGACATTGTGAACATTTAAGTATACGGAAAGCATAACACAACACCATGTGCCCTTTCCAAGAAAATTATTTTACCCTCTCTATCTACCTATCTATCTATCTATCTATCTATCTGTCTGTCTGTCATCATTTTGAGAGAGAGTGAAGGAAGTTCAGAGGGAGAGACAGAACCTCAAGCAGGCTTTGTGCTATGCAGGGCTCGATCCCACGACCCTGGGATCATGACCTGAGCTGATATCAAGAGTCAATGGACTGAGCCACCCAGGCGCCCCAAGAAAATTATTTTAGAAAGTATTCTCACTGAACTGGGACTAAATCAGAACACATATAACTATATAGTTGGAGCTAGAGAATAGGAAGAAGAGGGTTGAACAGAATTCTTTAAATGCAGGGATAAACCTAAACAGAGGATATTAAAGTGATTGTGGCTGCTAATTTAATGGTGAAGAGAAATCTTTTGGAAAAAAGTATGTATAGCTGCTTTACTAATTAGTTCTGCATAAAGAATCACTACAAAGTAGTGGCTTGAAACGACACCCTTTTAGTATCTAACACTTCCGTTGGTCCAGGCACGTTTTAGTGGATGGGAATCAAGGTATTGGCTGGACTCGGTTCTCACTGGAAGCTTGAATAGGAAAGAGTCAACCTCCCCATTCCCTCAGGTTGTTGGCAGAAT
Organism: Panthera pardus; assembly: GCF_024362965.1. Taxonomy (NCBI): domain Eukaryota; kingdom Metazoa; phylum Chordata; class Mammalia; order Carnivora; family Felidae; genus Panthera; species Panthera pardus. Next base: position 9,888,713 of record NW_026526655.1, read on the forward strand.
TCGTATCCTTGTGGCTGTAGAATTCATGACAGCTTGCTCCCTGAAAGCCAGCAACGAAAGGGAGATGAGAGCTTGTACTGTTCCATGCCTCTAACTTCAGGAGAGGAGGCCTGCACCCTCCATTAAAAAACAACTAGGTCAGGCCCACCTAGGATCAACACAAAGTTTAAGGACCTTAACTGCATCTTCAAAATCTCTTAAGTTTTGTCAGATGCTATCGGTTTGAAGCTCACATACAACGGAAGGGTATGACTCATTGGGGGTCACCTTAGAGTATGTCCATTATACCCATTCTTAAAGAAAAATTTAAATGACCACATTCAAGTTTCATATCATTTTAACTAAACCCATGAGTTGAAGGGGATGGGGATGGGAGGGATTGGAAGGCATACATATGTGTTAAAGGTCTCATCCCAGTGGGCAGATAAAGTGAACATCTAATTTGGGTATATTTGTGGAGACCTTTAGGTTTGAATTTGAATGAGACTCCTGAAGGCAAAGCCTAGCAGCATTAATGGTAGGACTTCTTTTGTTAATTTTTTTAATGTTTATTCATTTTTGACAGAGAGCGTGAGCAGGGAAAGGGCAGAGAGAGAGGGAGACCCAGAATCCAAAGCAGGCTCCAGGCTCCAAGCTGTAAGCACAGAGCCCGTTGGGGGGCTCAAACCCACAAGCCATGAGATCATGACCTGAGCTGAAGTCAGATGCTTAATCAACTGAGCCACCCAAGAGCCTCTAAATGGTAGAACTTCTAAAGTAATAGCTGGGGGGCAGGGTGGTAGAAGGAACTAAAATAGAGGTAGAAGGGGCAAAGTCCTACCCTCCGATCCAGAGGAAAAGTGAGTCACAGGATCCTGTGCCTTTCTCTCTTTGGGGGATGGACATCTGTCCCTCTTCAGAAACATTTCTTCAAATGTAGCATAAATTCAGAGAACTACCAGATGGGTGAATAGCGAGTGCTAAGTAGTACTTGCCTCTGGAGTTAGAACTTAGGTGGGGGGTGTGTTGGGAGAGGGTTGGGACTTTAACTTCCTACTTCACACATACATTTTTTCAAGTGGTGATTTTTTACTGTTTTATGTTAAAATCCAACTTAAATAAATTACTACAGCTTCCTAAAAAGAATGAGTGTAATGGGAGCTCAGGCAAGTACAGCTGAAGAACATTTTGATCGAGGAAAGCAATGAGGGGGACCTTCTGCCAGATGTTTTATTATCATTTATTTATTATGCCTACGTTCACATGTTATAGGTACAAGAATGGACAGCTAACCAAAACTGAATAATGGCCCAGAAACCGTTGTCTAGAATAACGTATGGTTCTTCCAGAATTGCTATGAATGGGAAAGATTTTTTTTTTTTCATAAGTGGTGTGGGAGAAATTGGGCAGCCACACAGAAAAAAAAAGAAGTGTTTTTAAACTTCTTCATAAATGTGAATTGGAAGAAAAACACTTTTCATTGACTTTGTGTCCTCTGCTTCCTTCCCCCTTTTTTTCTCTTTATTTTACAAGCAAGTTACCCTAGAGTTGCTGTAGATAGCACCTCCATTTGTAAACTTTTTATTCTTCTCGTCGTCCTCTTTAGTTTGGATTTTGTCCACACCACCCTGCAGTGACCCAACTGAGGGCTTTTCAGTGAGATCCTGAAGCCTGCCCTTCTAGCTTCCTACTCCTGGTTCCTGCTTCTTTGCCCCATTGACCGCTGGGTCCCTTTTGAAACTCACTGTGCATTAGCTTCCTTCTGCAGCTCCGTTCCTGTTCCCTGACTCTGGTCCCCCTGCCCCCACTGAATCCTTGTCCTCAGGATGCCATGAATACCGTTGGTCCCCAGGGTTTCCTTCTTGTCTCCTTTGTCTGTCGGTCTCCGACTGTGTGATACCTCCCTCCTTGAGTTCTTCCAACCTTGTCTCTGTATTTGCTGTGACGATTTACGGTCAACCTTGTAGAAATTACCTCTTTTTTTTTTTTTTTTAAGTTTATTTATTTATTTTGAGAGAGACAGAGAGAGCACCAGCAGGGGAGGGGTAGAGAGAGAGAGAATTCCAAGCAGGCTCTATACTGTCAGTGCAGAGCCTGACGTGGGGCTCGAACTCCCTTATCTTGAGATCGTGACTTGAGCCAAAGTCAGGAGTCAGACACTTAACTGACTGAACCACCCAGGTGCCCAGAAATACCCTCTTTTTTACACTAAATCATAATTTCCTGAAAGGCAGTGACTACACCGGGACCACCACCTCCTCCTCCTCCTCCTCCTCCTCCTCCTCCTCCTCCTCCTCCTCCTCCTCTTTCTCCTTCTTCTTTTAAATTCTCTGTAGCTCTTGATGTAGTGGCTTGCACAAAGACAAATGCTCAATAGCCATCTTTACTTGAATTGAAATTGCCACTTAACGCTCTAATTAAATAAAGGAAACCAATATGAACATTTTCCCAGAAAATTTCTGCTGTGGATCATGAAATTGTTAGAAGGAAAATGCACGGAGGGACTTGGAGTAACCTCTCTTCAGACATACTGAAATGCTCGTTCCCCCCTCCAGAATTAGCTCAGAGCTGGTTCATGACTAGACTTGGAATACTTCGCTAGTGCTCACGTCTTCTCAAGTTTCCCCCTATGCTGCCGATTTTTATTTTTTGCAGAACAAACTCGATGATCAACAATATACTCATTTGGAATTTGGGGTGGCCAGAGCTAGGGAGAAAATATTTCAGTTTTTAATTATGAAAACACCACAACAATAATAAAATTTTGGAAAAAAGAAAATTTAAAATTGCTCGTAGCTTTACAGCAGAATATGAGACCAGTTATTACTGCTGTTGTTCCCATCCTTTTTAAATATCCATGTTTTTATAGTATAATTGAGTTTACCTGCGATTTTGTATCATTCTGCTTATACCTTCCTTTTGGTCGTATGTTTGATTTAGATATTGCCAGGAAGTCTTACTAGTTCTATTTTAAATGGCTATGTAGTATTCCTTGGGGGAATATTTACCCACTCCCTTGTTGCATCTGACATGAGGCTGTTATAAATAATTCTGAAATGAACATCTTTATTCGTATAATTTTTTATACTTTCACAATTTTGGGTGGGGGGGGAGAATTGGGTTTCAGAAATGAGACCACTGGATTATGGGTTCGATCACATTGTACCTAATCATTTATTTTAAAAGCCTACAGAAATTTATAATGGAAAAGTTGAGAACTCTTTCTTTGTTTGCCAGAATTATTTTTCCCATGTAACCAGTGAACAAGAATTTCTGGATGTTTTGTGTATGTAGCTTTTCTCAAGAAGTGGGATAGATACAAAAATGGATAAGTCAGGGTTTCTTCCTTTTTTAGGCTATTATTAAAAAAAAAAATTTTTTTTAATGTTTATTTGTTTATGAGAGAGAGAGAGAGACAGAGTGTGAGCAGGGGAGGGGCAGAGAGGGAAGGAGACACAGAATCGGAAGCAGGGTCCAGGCTCTGAGCCGTCAGCACAGAGCCTGATGCAGGGCTTGAACTCACAAACCGTGGGATCATGACCTGAGCTGAAGTCAGACGCTCAACCGACTGAGCCACCCAGGCGCCCCTTTTAGGCTATTATTTAACCAGGGGAGCAGGTGAAGACTGGCAGGCACAAGGAATAATGAGGCCAAGGTCAAGATGTCAATTGTAATTTCTGAAAGAGTTTAGAAACGGTTGGGTTCTGTGATGGCTGAAATACTGAAAAAATTTTTGTGGAGGAAATAAGTTTGAATAAAATAAGATGATGTCTTAAAAAGAAACATGAAGTTCAGAGAACACTTAGAGTTAATTTTCTTTACCTGGCTTAATTTTCCTGGAGACAAAATAGTGACTTTCAGTTCTCAAAATATTAATCATGGCTAAATTGTGATGGCAACAAAGCTTTATAATGGGCGCACCTCTCTTTGAATTTTTGCTCGTTTTAGTTCTAAAATTAACTTCTATACAGAGCCCTGTTGGAACAGAGGTCCTTTCAGAAACATTGCCTCTCTATCCCTTAATATGAAAAGTATGAATTTTTATTAGTTTTGACTGAATTACAGTTTATTTTTGCTTGAGACTAAACACAAGTTTCGTAATAGTGCGTGCTACATCCCTTTGCCAATGGGTGATGCATGTGTCGCTCCACAGACTTAATTTGAAGCGTGGACCTGGTTTTCCCTGACAAAATAGGGTGTTTTTGAGGCAGATTTGGAATGACTTCTCCCTCCTCTGGCAGTCTTCACCTGTGTGTCAGCCAAAGTACACTGACTGTCGCCCCTCCTGACGGGACAGGATTCTGGTGATACGTCCAGAATTTCTTCCACGCATTAAATTATGGCGTCTGCTCTAAAGGACCTCAGAGGTTGGCGGGGGAAATCAGGAGCACAGACAAGTCGTGCCCTAACACAGTCAACTCTCTAACAGTGCGGATCTCAGCATGCTCTCAGTGCACAATGGCGGAGAAATGGAGCTCCGTCTCGCGAGAGTCAGGTTCAGCTTTCCAGAGAGGTGGCGTTTGAGTCAGACTCTGACAGATAGAATGTGCCGGTGAAGAACAGCCTGGGCAGAGGTGAAGGAAGGCGTCCTTGTCAGAGGGGACAGACGCCCAGCCTTCAGTGTGCCGCCAGGGCTCAGGGCCCCTGGGGAAGGCAGCAAGGTGGGGCCCGGGGTGCCTGAGGGGGAGGGTTAGAGGAGAGCCACCTTGGCACACGAGTGGTGTTCGTGACTGTCTGTTCTCTGCATCCAAGGTTTCTAGCTCGTGGTCGTTCAGCTCTCATTGACAAGCTGAGCAGTATGACAGATATTTTTTATATTAGGATTAGCAAGGCTGAGAGTGTAGAAATGTGAGTAACCAAGTACTCACTGGGGACTTTTAAGACCATCTTGCTTCAGAGTCATTGTGTTTCTGCGAAGATAAGCTTTTGTCCGGTCTTGCTGCCAGAAAGCTCTCAATGGATCTCAAGTGACCCAGTATCTTTTGAAAAAGAGAAATAACAAGGGGAAAAAATTATCGCCAAAAAGCAAGAAGACCTCCAAAAGATGAAAATTGCTATTTTCCTGGGTGTTTTCATCAAATCCGTCTTATTGAAGTCTTTTAAGTTTAATGTGTTTAAATATGTAGCCTCCAGGGGTACCTGGGTGGCTCAGTTGGTTAAGCGTCCGACTTCAGCTCAGGTCATGATCTCACTGTTTGTGGGTTCAGGCCCCATGTTGGGCTCTGTGCTGACAGCTCAGAGCCTGGAGCCTGCTTCGGATTCTGTGTCTCCCTGTGTCTCTGCCCCTCCCCTGCTCGCACTGTCTTTCTCTCTCTCTCAAAAATAAGTAAGTAAACATTTTTTAAAGATTTTAAATATTTAGCCTCAAATTTGCTTCTTAGCCTCATTTGAAAAATGTGGTACTCTGTGTGTGAATATATTCATCGTATTAATATTACACAGTCTTGATTGGCCAATGTGTTACTAGAAACTCAGTAAAGATCATCCTTGATTGCTCTTACTTGAGATCTAATGGACATCTTTTTAGATTCCAGACATGCCTGAACTTTGGTTATGGCTGTATTTCCCATGACACTTGAAAGCCTTTTTTGTCACCTGGTTTCCATTGATCAGCCACATGGGAACTTGAAAATATGTGTATCTTTGTTTTTTGATAAACACTTTGAAGCAGAAAAGAATGTTTTGTATTTTATTCTTTTGGTTGAGTCTATGCTACTTGGGAATCAGTGGGATAACAGAGATAGAAACTTCTGGGTGAAAAGGCCATACACACCCAAGTGAGGAAGAATTGCCAGTTTTATGCATATCTTTTTTTTTTTTTAATTTTTTTTTTTAAGGTTTATTTATTTTTGAGACAGAGAGAGACAGAGCATGAACGGGGGAGGGTCAGAGAGAGGGAGACACAGAATCTGAAACAGGCTCCAGGCTCTGAGCTGTCAGCACAGAGCCCGACGCGGGGCTCGAACTCATGGACCGTGAGATCATGACCTGAGCCTAAGTCGGACGCTTAACTGACTGAGCCACCCAGGCGCCCCAATCTTTACATTAGCTTGATTTCGCATATTACCTGGGTTGGTTAAGGACAGTGAAAGTCAAGGAGGCTCGTTCCTGTCACTAGAGACAGGGAGGGAGCTAGGATAGGGCTTTGGGGGGTCGCATCCCACCAGGCCTGAGGCAGTGGGATTCAGGTGGTGGTTACAGGGAGAAAAGCCAGACAATGGTCTGAAAGGCACTTCAGGAAAATATCTGGCAGAATATTTTTCAGGGGTTGGATATGAGGGGCAAAGGATAAAGTGGAATGAAAAGCCATCCATTCTAAATGCTTTGCCAGGCTCCAGTAAGTTATTAGTATGAATACAGATGGGCCAGTTCTGTTTCTGTTTTCTCTTACACTTTTTTCCTCTTCTTGAGCCTGACTTCATAAGACAAATGAAAAAGAAATGATAGACAGAAATCCCAGCGAGAATAATTTCAGTGACTAAATCATGAGTCACTGGGCGTGGCAGTCCTTTGCACGATAATGAGCTAAGTAATGAAGTGGAGAGAAAATTAAGTAAATTCTGTTCAGTTACTGTTAGCTTTATGCTTACTTTTCACGAGGCTGTCAGGAAGGGTGAGCGTACCGTTGTGTGCATTCTTGCACAGAATATAATGTGACCTGCCTTCCCCTCGAAAGGGCAGGGGATGAGAGAGGGAGAGATCAATCCATTCACCCATCTTGGCATTCCAGTGAAACCACAGCAAAAAAAAAAAAACAACCTCACCCTTCAAATAGTGTTGGGTTTTTAAAGTTTTTAAATAAAGTTATGAAATAATACATGGTCATTGATAAAAAATTCCAACAATATGGAACTCCCTGTTGTGAAAGCCAAAAATAATTCAGTGCCTCACTCCTACTTTTGCATACATACATGCATACGTAGGCTTTTTTTTTTGCACCCGTGGGAAACGGCTTTTGCTATAAAGACTTTTGAAGTGCCTACTTGTCGTGAAATGGGCTCCATAGAATTTTGTACGTTTGCACGGCCAGTCTGAGCTCACTCCCAGCAAACTACTTAGCGAGCACAGACACAGATCCAGATCTCTGGTGGTTGCAAATCCCAGCTGCCTCTCTGACCAGCCTCGTGACCTTGCATTCTTTCCTCAGTTTCTTCATCTGCAAAAAGGGAGAATAAGGCTATCTGCCTCCAAGTGTTGTTACAAAGATCAAATTAGACGCAAAGCCCAGTGTGAGGGCCTGGGACATAGCTTGTGCACAACACATGTTCACTTTGGTACACGGTGATCCAATTTAGTCTTTTGAATGAGTTCTAAGTACCAAGTGGCTCCCTCTCTATCCTGCAGTTTCCCCAAAGTAGAACCAGTACTCATTTCAATATCTGACTCCACATCTGCACGTTCAGGATGCTGCTTATCAATTAGATCGATATCTTATAAAGGATGTCTGGCTATTTTCTGTTCCTTTCGGAGACTTAAAAACATGTCACTGATAAATTTTATCTTTCAGGGTTTTATCTTTCTGTTTGCTAGGCTTTGGGACTTGTGGTCAGAGAAAGTACAGGGTGACTATGGTAGGACCTAAAAGCAGAGAATGAATTTGCTGTGTTCTCATAAGGCGTGGCCTCACAACAAACTAGCCAAGAGGGGACACATGCCAGCATGCACACACACACTTGCACACGCGCACTTGCATACACACGTGCGCCTCTGGGAACCTGCCTTCATATAGTTCCAGGCTGTTCAGACACCTTGCTTTCAACGGCCACCGGGGCTGGAGATTCATTAACAAGTTACCCCTTTTGTGTCTGTTTCTCCGCAGGGATCCACTGCGAGTCTTACAAGGACCCCTGTGCTAATGTCAGCTGTCTGAACGGAGGCACCTGTGACAGTGAGGGCCTGAATGGTACATGTGTCTGCGCACCAGGGTTTACAGGCAAGTGATCCGGGAACTGGGTTTTAAAATTTGCCCCCAAATCCCTAAGATTGCAGCTGTTAAAAAAAAAACACCCCAAACTCAGAATTCTCTGTGCATACATTATTGCAAAAATATGGACACCACTGCAAAATGTAACCAGGCGGTGCTTGGATGAAAATCTACTTGAAAACAATTGACCGCGTCGTCACTAAATGAGGCTCTTCGGAATTCAGCATTTGCTACAGAGACTTGCTGAGATTGCCATTGCTAAACATTTCCAGAGCTGCAGCTTTGAAATGAGAAATAAGCCATTACACCAACGCCTGAGAAAGTGTTAAGTGTTCGGGGAAGTGTTCATGGGAAGAAGGGGAAAGGAAGAATCAATTTGTCTTTTACGGAAATTGCATTCAGCTACCATGTTTCTTTTTCCTGAAAGATACACCAGTTTGGGGATTTTGAAAAATGAAGGGAGGTGGTGGTGGTGGGCAAGGAGGGGGAAAGCCTCCAGCATCAGGGGCGATTATTGGTGAAGGTACAGACGCTGTAAGTGTGGGGGACAGGGAGAGAAAGCCGTCAAGAGCAAAGCATGTTGGGAGGGCAGGGGGCGGGGCTGGGTGCAAGAGAAACACCTCACTGAGCTGTGAGTGGGAAGAGCCACTTCGAGAGTCAGGAGCCTTTCTCAGTCACCCCCTGCCCCATGGGCTTCAGGGAGTTTTTGAGGCCCTGAAATTGGGTGTGAAACACTGTATGTATGTGTGTATGTTGAGAGAAGACTTTCACGTTTTTATCGGATTCTCAAAAGGAACTGTGAATCACTAGGGTAGAAAAGGTTCCATCCTTTGCTGGTCCATTGGAACCCAAGAGTCCTGAAATGTAGAGTGTAGGACAAGTCTGTGTTTTCAGAGCTTTCCCAACCAACAGAAACATCCAAGTCACTCTGGTTTGCACGTTGGGAAAGGTTGACCTATAAGGTGCCTGTAGAAGAAGGTAGGTCCTTAAGCTGCAGGAAAGCACGTGTTCTCATTGGCTGGAGACTGTCTTGTCATGCTCCCCTCTCCCCTGCTGAGCCACTGTGGCCACCTCCCCAACCCTGGAGAATTTCACAGACCACGGCCGGGCTCCCATTCCATCCCTGGGGAGCCTCTTTTGTGCTTCTGGGGAAGATGCCAACAGTCAAGATGTGGGAGAAGCAACTTCTGATCTTCCTTCTATTTATCTGTGTCACATCCTGTGTTTTCCTTTTGGGTTTTCCTGGGACTGAGAAGTGGGCTCATTCCAGAAAATGATTCGCAGATGGTTTTGTTTTGCTGACTGGTTTATAAACACACACAGACATTTATACTCATCAATGGATGCAAAAATAATATTGGGGAAGCATTCTGGGTTTTTTTCCAGACATTTTTATCTCACAAATAATAAAAAGCATGGAGGAAAGATTAGAAAATACAGGACTGTAGGAAAAAACACTTAACACTGCCTGCTTGGAGATAACCATTGTTAATATCTTAATACATATATCCAGAGACTTTCCTGAAGGTCTGTGCATATAACAGATAGTGTATAGTGTATATGCATATATATTTGAATGTAAAAGGAATCATGTTGCTCATACTATATTATAACCAACTTCTCGCTTAAAAATAAATGTAAATCATAAATGTTTCCACCTGAAGAAATATCCTTCTGTCTTATCACTTCTAATGGCTGCCCTCTAGCCCGTTATATAAAATGTTGGTTTTTTTCTAACTCACCACCAATTCAGCTCTTGGGGAGTTGAGAACTTCTCATTATAAACAGCATTGCAGTGAGAATCCATGTATGTAGTTCTTTGTGTATTTGCCTGATTATTTCTTTGAGCTAATTTCCCAGATATGGAGTCCCAGGGCCGAGCAGAATATGTACGTATTTCCATATTGCTCTTCAGAAAAAGCGTACCAAATTCACTCCTACCAAGAGTATACAGGAATACCTATTTTCTTGTCTTCACACATATACTGAGAATTGTCGTTCTGTGGCCCAAAATGCCATTTAAGTGTTGTCTTAATTTTCAGGTCTTTGATTCATAATGAAATTGAATACCATTTGATACTTCTAAATGATCATTTGTGTTTCTTCTTTTACAAACTCCCTATTCATACCTTTCTTTGCTTTTCTACCAGATGATTTATGTAAATCCTCCTTCCTCCCTCCTTCCCTCCCTCCCTCCTTCTTTCCTTCCTTAATTTCTTTTACTTTAAGTATTTATTTTAATTCCAGTTAGTTAACATTTATGTTAATCTTTATTCTTAATTTGCAATAGCCCTTTATAATAAGTATATGACATTTTATATTCCATAGGGTGCAAGTATTTTTCTACTGCCATTTGTCTTTTAAATATATAAAAAGTGTTTGTTTTCACATACCATATTTTATTTTCATACCATTAAATCTCGATATTTTCCTTCGCTTTCTTTTCTCCTGTACTTTCATGTTACAGAGACCCACCCGTCAAGATCTTTTAAACATTCTCCTATATTATCCTGATAATGTACGAGTTAATTCTGTGCCTGCAAATCTTTAATCCATTTGTGATCTTATGGGAGACAAAATGCAATCTTTTCTCCAGAAAATGGAGCAAGTCTCCGACTGCCTAGTCAGTGCTCGCTCTTGGGTGTCTCTCAAAGGCACCTTGAGCTTATAGATTTTCTTCTCCTTGCCTTCTTTGAATGTTGGCTACCTCATTAAGTGGTATTACCAGCACCTCAAGTTGTTCCGGCCAGAAACCAGGGAATCATTTGGCACCCTCTTCCTCTTCTCCCTTACCTGTGGCCAACCACCAAAGAATCCTAGAACCTCTTAGATCTCACTTCCTGGAGCTGACACCAGGCTGCCTTCACCTCCTGCCCACACTAGCACAGCCCCCCTCGCCGGTCTCCCCACATCCCGTTACCTTCACCCCTAACACATCCTCCACGCCGTGGAGATCTCGTGAAATGAAAATCTAATCCCTTTGCTGCCCATTTATACGTTGCCTGTTGGCATTTCATTGGTTTTTAGAAAAAGATGAAAGCCCTCAGTGTGATTGCCAAGAACCCGGCAGTCTGGCACCATCCGGTGCTTCCCGCCCTGCCCTCGTTGGTTCCCGAACACCACGTCAGGGGCTTCTCAGCAGCGTCCTTCCCTCCGTCTCCTGCCTCCTGGTTTCCTCTGCTCCCCACCCCCCTCCCTCCGACCCCTAGGACTTCTTCACCGTACTCACCCTGATCACAGGGAGCGGTAGGACCCTTCCATGAAGCAGTCTCCAGCGTGACTCTAATTGGTCTTTGGAAACAACGAATGTCTATTTCTATTCAGCCTGTTAAGCCAGAACCCTGTTCTGGCTGCAGAGGACCACAGAATGGTTCCCAAAGTTGTTTGGAGAGCTGTGCTGTTAATATGTTTTACAGGACACTCGTCCCATGAGATGCTTCTTGGAAAAAGCATCTGTGGCCAAATTTGGGACATGGTACATGCTATGTGGAGATTCATAAAGGGTGTCTGGGAACCACAGGCTCTAAGAGGTCTTACAGTACAGAATCTTATTTACCTTTGTTTATCATAGTGCCTTCTCTCCCCCTTAAAAAGAACTGCCTGCCCTCTTTGACTTGCTACCCCGGAACCAAATACTCTTTCATTTTAGCAAAACTTACTCTCGAGCTCAAAAGCTCCCTAACTGACTGCGTGCAATGAAGTAGGCCAGTCCTTGTATAATTAAACACACAATGCAATGTCACATTTATCTTAGGGAGTTGGTGGTTCGGGTTTATTTTGCTCTTTTCTCTCTAGGTTGTTTTTGGGTGGGACCTTAGATTATTGATTTGAGGCCCCTCCTCATTTCTAATGTGTGTATTTAATGCCATAAATTCTCCTGCCAACAGTTCTTTGGCTGTGTCCTACAAATTTTATGTCCTATTTCATTGTCATTTAATTTGGTTTAGGTGCCTTTAGATTTTCTCTGTGATCCGTGGAGTATTTGTAAGTGTGCTAAGTAGTTGGGGCTTTTCTTCCCACACACTTTTGGGCACTTCTGGGTTTCTGGCTACTCCGGCATCCAGTCTGGAGGATATGAAGCTGAAAGAAAGCTCGGGAGCTCACTGCCATGTTGTTCCTTGGGTCCTGAGTTTCCCAGCCCTTCTGTCTCCTGACTCCTCAGGGTCTCCTCTTGTTTGTTTTCTATATCATGTTAAGGGCTTTTGCTTGTACTTCGTTGGAGGAGTAGAAAAAATGTTTTTGCTTCACCATTTTGGAAAAAGTCTCATCCTGGCTGTTTTTAGAATTTTTCCTTGATTACTGGCATTAAACAAATTGATCGTGATGTTCCTTGGTGTGATTTTTTTTTTTTTTTTTAAAGCAGGCTCCACACCCAACATGGGGCTTGAACTCATGACCCTGAGATCAAAAGCCACATGCCATACTGGCTGAGCCAGCCAGGCACCCCCTTAGTGTGATTTTGTTGGTATTTATCCTGCTTGGGGTTTGTTGTAATTCTTGGGTCTGTGGTTTTATACTTTCATCAAATTTGGAAAATTTTTTAGCCATTCCACCAAATATTATTTTCTGCCTCACTCCCCTTTCCTGGGACTCCAGTTACATCTGTTAGACTACTTAACATTGCACAATAGGTCGCTGAGTCTCTGTTCAGTTTAACATAATTTTTTTTTCCCTGAGCTGCAGTGTGTTTAGCTTCTGTTGCTGTTGTGAAGTATACTGGTTCACTCTGCAGAGTCTAAATTACTATGAAAACCATTCAGTTTTGTTTTTAAGTCCAAATATTGTATTTTTCATATCTAGAAGTTCCATTTTGTTCTTTTTTATATCTTTCATTTTTGTCCTCATTTCGTTCGTGTTTTCTGTCTTGAGCAAATCCCGTGTTTACTCGCTGTCATCTGTTATTTCTGCATCTGTGTCTCTGGATTGATACTTCTTCTGGTTACGGGCCACGTATTCCTATTTCTTGGCACAGCTAGTGGTCGTTGTGTGGATGGATGGTCTTTGTGAGTTAAATTGAGTGACTGGGTTTATCGTGTTTCTTTTTTATGCGCTGGCCTTTTTCTCTGGCAGGTAGGTAAGTTACTTGCTGGCCTGATGGATCCTTTCAAGTGTTTTGTTTTTTATTTTATTTTGGGGAGTCGATCTGCGGTCGCCATGTCTCTAGGGATAGTCGCGCCCCGGTACTGAGGTGTGACCGTTCCCTCACTGAAGCACTGGGTGATGGGCGAAATACCTGCCTTCTGACTCGTGAGACTTTGAACACTTACTTCGCAGTCCTCCGTGGGCTCTGGGAACCGTTCGTCTCTCATCTCGTTTGCTGGGCCTGTGGCGCTCCAACCTCCTCACGCACAGTACTCAGCAGCACACTCGAGGGGACGCGGCGTATTTCTGATGCTCTTTTTCTGACCGGCTCTGTCTTCTTTGGAGTCTGTCCTACAAATGGCAGCTACCTTGTCCTCCACAAACTCTGGTTCTCCTCAGTTCAGCGAAGCACTGTGTTCTAAATGGGCTCCAGGCAGAAAGCCAGGACGATTCTGGTACTCAGCTGGTTTGTTGGCCTTCTCTCGCAGTCACAGTCCTGCCCTGCCTGTTGTCTAATGTGTTAAAGTGTTTTTCCTGAAATATGTATGTTTCATCCACTTTACAGCGGAAGGCCAAGAGAGGCTTCAGTTACCCCATCGCGGCAGAAGAAGTTCCAAATAATTTTTATTTGTTTTATTTAATTTTTTATAAGTTTATTTATTCATTTTGAGAGAGAACAGGGACAACACAAGTGGGGGAGAGGCAGAGAGAGAAGGAGAGAGAGAGAACTCGAAGCAGGCTCCATGCTGTCAGTGCAGAGCCCGACGCAGGGCTCGAACTCACGAAACCGTGAGATCATGACCTGAGCCAGAACCAAGAGCCGGACGCTTAAATGACTGAGCCACCCAGGCGCCCCCCAAATAATTTTTAATATTCATTTCATCTGGAATAAAATACCTGTGAAGCACAAAGGATTTATAGTTAAAGTACCCAGACCAGTGCCTGGCACACAGTAGCTCTATATTTAGTACTTCACAGGTATTTCACAGTAGCTCTGTATTTAATACTAGGTATTATGATTATAATAATTTTTATTGATCTGATTCAGTGTGGGCTGTATTAATCTAAGGGTTTACTGGTAGCAGTGACTTTTTTTTTTCTTTCACTTTAATTTATCTGAGTAAAGCATACAGAATTAAACAGTACACTTGTAATTTTGCATAAGTACTATCAAATCTGATGCCTGCTGTAGACTGCCTCTTAGAAAGTAGTAGATTGGAAAGCAATTGTAAAAGACTTAAAGTTCAGACTATGATTTCCAGCTTTAGTCAAGTAGAAATTTCATTACGTATTCTCTTTACAAATGTTATTCAAGCACAACAGTGATTTAAAAGTAATTGATTTTTCCCCAACTCAAATAAAAAAAAAAAAAAAGTAAGCGAGTCAACAAAAAAGTCATCTGGCTCAAGCCAGCAAAAGCATAAAGATTTATTAAGTCAACTATGAGTAAGGAAAGGTTATAGAATATACTAAGAGCTCTTCTAATAGAAGTCAGAATGCATATTGCTTCAATGGAATGGCGGGGTGGTGATGTGCATATAAAAACATAATGCTCTTACTATGGGGAAATAGAAATGATTTACATACAAATGAATATATACACACCAAAGTTGCTCTCTATAATTCATAGTGAATCTTCAAATACTTTGCTTAAGACTAGCATCAGAAAGCATGATCACTGTAAGGCAGAGAAGAGCAGTCATGTTTGGGAGTCTTCCTTGACTCCCAAAAATTTTTCTTGAGGGGCTCCATCATCAAAATCACCCCACATTCCTACTGCCAGCCTATGATGTGGTGAAGGCCTCCAGCTGAGAGCCAGGTGGGGGGATAGCTGATTCAACTAGAAGCGTGGGTACATCAGTCTGTAAGATAGGCCATTAGAGTAATCTAAAGATACCTGCGCGAGATGTGTCCCTCCAGGGTTTGGCCAGAACACATATGCTGTGAAAGTAGCTGCTGGCTATTTGGGCCCTAGACTGGAATGGAGTTTATATCATTAGCTAGTATCATTTAATCCCCAGTTTTGCTCTGAGGACACTGGGGTGAAGAAATCCAGACTGGGATAGGCTTGAGATTCTTTCTGGGGCCCAGTCCTTTGGATCTGGGTCTTCGATATTTCATTGATATCTAACAGTTCGTTCTATTTTCCCCTGCCATTCTCTATTCCTATCCAATCCTTCCAATCTAGTGGGTCCCAGGAGGAGACTAATCTAGGGATCTTGGACCTCTCCCAACTACATTAACGCCCCCTGGAGATTCAAGAACCAATACATGCATCAGGACTAGTCTGGATTTGGCATTTACCATTTATCTGGATCAGGACCCTGGATTTGGCATTCACCTCCCTGGTCCAAAAAGCTCTGGACCCGAGGAAGAATGGATGGGCCAGACTAGCTCTAGGACTTCCCAGAATTTAGGGGATTAGAAGGGTTTGGCACTGACATTGGACTTGTGGAGTGGAGTGGAGCTTTTGAGTTTTGCGACGTGGTAAAAGCATGAAGCCGGGCTGTTTCTGCAGCTACAGCTGCAAAGGTAACAGAGCTAAAGACAGCTATTGTCTAATAAATACCTCAATTAAGCTTGTCTTCCTAAATGGTGGGAAAGTAATACTGAGGTATATATTTGTGAAAGCCTTTGATCTAATCCTTTTAATGTTTCTCAGCACGTTCTTGTTTATGTGTCTCCTCAACTAGCCTACCACGTAATGCCGGTTGTAATCGTTCAGTCTATGCCCTTTTCCACCCAGAGCGATTGCCCCATTAATAGAAAGACAACCTTTGAAATAGGTTAGTGAGAGGCAATCAATTTCATGTCTTTCCTATTGATGTAAATGACTGTATTTATTGCAGGAAACAAATTCACTTAGACACTACTGAATTATAATCAACCTAGCAGGGCCTTGAAGTAGTAAATGTTTTATTCGACAGATTTTACTTATTTAAAAATAAAACCGTCAGATGCCAGGTAAGAAGCAAGTGTGAAATGAAACAGACATGACATATTTCAATGTGAGATTCCTCCTCTGAAATGGGCTGGGAGTGACATACGGTGGGTTTATAAATGCGAGGTAAACCAGTAGCAGATAGAAGAGTAATACTAATTAAGTAAGCCTGGAAGTAATTACCCAAGTGTACATTGAAACATTGCCTTTGAAAACGGACAAAATATTTGATTTTGCTCCTTTGCTCTACTCTATGACTGTAGCAGTCATAAATGCTATGACTACAGGGTTTTTTTTTTTAATTTGTTTTGTTTTTTTTGACTACCACTTTTTTTGAAATTTTTTAATGTTTATTTATTTTTGAGATAGAGACAGAGCATGAACAGGGGAGGGGCAGAGAGAGAGAGGGAGATACAGAGTCCGAAGCAGGCTCCAGGCTCCGAGCTGGCGGCACAGAGCCCGATGCAGGACTCGAACTCATGGACCGTGAGATCATGACCTAAGCCAAAGTCAGATGCTTAACGGACTAAGCCACCCAGACGCCCCTGACTACCACGTTTTACATGTACCTAAGCAAATAGAGATACATTTTGAAATTTTCTTTTTCTCATTTCCAAACTTTTAAGAAAGGTTGCCTCAATTGGAAGTATCCCCTTCCATTCATCTGATGAGATGCCTTTCAGTCTGAAACGCATACCCATTTTGTATTGACTTGTAGTATAGCTTAAAATCAGTGACGACGGCCTTGTTTGTGTAACTTGTGATAACAAGCTATTTCCTGTAAGCTGGTGTTTGGACCAGTGACATCAGCCCATGTTCTGGTTTGTTGGTTTAAACCAAGCTCTCGCTAATGGGGTCAAGGATGTCCCAAAGTGTCTGGTCTAGGCGGGGTCAGGAGCTCCAGATCATGTTTTTCATCATGAGGGGAAAGGCGGACTGGAATGAACGTGGCTTTCCTGGGGCCACACTTCCCGGAGAAGATTGTGTCAGAGGTAGGCTAAAGTGGACCTCAGAACTGTCTTTTCTTAAAGGGGGAGCTGATGTTCATCTTGTGCATTTCAATCATTCCCAGAAACACAGCCAGGGATTTGGAAAGTGAAGTGAGTTTTCATAAATGACTTTGGCTAGGCACACAGCTGTGCCCTAGAACTATCCAGAAAATAGTCACGTGTCCATACTCACTCTCAAACACTTGGCTACAAAAAAAAAAAAAAAAAAAAAAAAAAAAGAAAGAAATCATAACTGTGAGTTTTCGGCTTTCTGGAGTTTCAGAAAAATAAATAAGAGGAGTCAGCTGATGAAATTCAAAATAAAATAGACTTCTTAAATAAAATCAGGAACCTCAGTCCACTTTTCCAGTAAACCTCAAAAGGTGTATTCAGAGATGAGAATCAGCCTCAGTTAACCATTTGACTACAGGAGATTCTTTCTACCAGTGCTATTTTCTTTTCTTTTCTTTTTTTTTTACTCTTATTTAAGCAGAAGGCCCCTTGTCTGGAATTTGGGGACGATTCTGCACTTTATATACACGGCAAATTGGGCTCCATTGCTGGAGACCATGGTCCCAGCCTCAATCTCCGCTTTGCCAGAGAAGGGAAGTGACAAAGTTGGTAGTGTAGCCAGCTGTCCCATTGCTACTTTTCTTTCTCTCTGTAGGTGAGGAGTGTGACATCGACATAAATGAATGTGACAGTAACCCCTGCCACCATGCTGGCACTTGCCTGGACCAGCCCAACGGTTATACCTGCCACTGCCCACACGGCTGGGTGGGTGCAAACTGCGAGATCCGTAAGTATTTCTGCTGTTTTTAACATCACATTTTCATTTAGCACCAAGAGGATACTGACCGTGTCCAGGTGGCCTCCGTCACCCGCAGATGAGCAGTGGGGCCAGAGGGCTGACGCCAGTCCCAGAGGAGTACCTTTGCTCATTGCTTTCTGTCCCTCCCCCTTCCTTCCTGAGCCTGAACCCAGCCTTTCTACTGGGATACGAATGTGCAGATGTCATCCAGAGTTCACTGCTGCTCAGACAGCCAAAAATGTGCCTAACTGAGAAGCATTCGAATCGTATCAGAAAACAGAGGCTTTGTGTTAAAAACATGAAAAAGCACACAGAATATAAATTCACTTTGCATTTATGTCTTCAAGTGTCTTCAAACGTATTAGGTTCCTTCGGTTGCCTGGAGAATAGTCCAGTGAGGATGAGGGTAAAAGAAAACCCGAAAAAATATTTTGAGCTGCTGAGAGCAAATTGTTCTCTAAAGATGAGCTCCCAGAAGTTTGAAAATGTCATAATCAAGATATGTATTAAAATAATGTATCTGCGGGACCCCCAGGCGGCTCAGTCGGTTAAGCATCCGACTCTTGATTTTGGCTCAGGTCATGATCTCAAGGCTTGTGAGTTCAAGCTGTGCATTGGGCTCTGTGCTGACAGCATAAAACCTGTTTAGGATGCTCTCTCTCCCTCTCTCTTTCTGCCCCTCCACTTCTATCTCTTTCTCAAATAGAAACATTAAAAATTTTTTTAAAAATAATGTGTCTGTTGGGTTTTCCATTGTTTTGGAAACTGCTAAAAATTCAACCATGAGACGTATTTTCTTCTAATTGAAATTCATCGGGACAGTGGATCTTCCATAAAAGCTCCCCCCTGGGCTCTCTCATCCCTCCCCATCTTTTCTTCAGGTAGAGATAGTTCATCTATTGTGTGAGTTTGGAAGGAGGCAAATATATAGAGATAGCCCCATTTGTCTGTCTGTCTGTCTGTCTGTCTGTCTCCTTCCAGGGCTGGCTGCTGGTTACCTCTCTTCCTCTATTCTGTGTTTCAAGAATAAGCTCTCCAAGGGGGGCCAGCACTGCCTGTGGCTGCGTGGGCCTGTCTCATTCTTCATGTGTCTGAGGAGGAAGGTCACATTCTCCGGTATCAGTGTGACCGGTAATATTATTGGGGCTCCTACCAGCTCACTCTTTGTCTTTGCTTTTGGTTGAGAGACTGAGAGGGAAAGAAGGTAGTTATTTTTAGGTCTCTCCGTCACCATCTTTCCTAAGCACCCCTAGACAGCGTGGTCTTAGGACCAACTGGCCTTGCCGAAGATGGGTGGGAAATACTCTTGTGCTGAGGAAAGATATAGAAAGGGATGCTAATGGCTATGAGCTGGTGTAGGATGTTAAGGCAAGAGTAGGTATGAGATGTTAAGTCCAGTCTGGTGGAAAGCATCCCAGACTTAGGTCAGCAGGACCTTGGTTCTTCCCCTGGCATAACACTGATTGTGTGGCTGCATCGAATCATGCTGACATTCAGTTTACTTATCAGTAAACTGGGGCCAGATTTCCTTCTAAAATTTGGTAATTCTGTTAGAAATGACAAATTTTGTGCCTTAGGGCAGAATAATATCTACTTACAACTTTTAAATCTTTTTTTTAAAAAGTTTACTTATTTATTTTGAGAGAGAGAGACAGAGGGAGACGGGGGCCGGAGGGGGGGGGGGGGGACTCGAACTCATGAACCGTAGATCACGACCTGAGCCCAAGCCAAGAGTCAGATGCTTAACCAACTGAGCCACCCAGGTACTCCTATAACTTTTAAATCTTAATTATGAAGATAAGTATATAAGAAAGTATGGATAAGAAGTCAGGGACACACGAGATGCCCTCAAGAAGCTTTCAGTGAAGTCCTATAATTATAAAAAATCTAAATTTTACTTCATTCCAGTGATGATAATATAGGCAAAAGATATACAAGAATGGAAAATGAAAAGTGTAAAAGTTGACTTCAAATTCAAGGTCCACCATACTCCAGCTGTGTAACCTGGACAAGCAAATGTATCTCATGGAGTCTCATCATTCTCACCTTACAAGACAGTGATGGGGAAATGCTGTGAGGATCGAAGGAGGCAAATATGTGCAGATTTCTGCAATGCAGTAGGCACTAAATAAATGCTAGTTTACTGTGGCTCACGTACCGTGAACTACTCCTTGGGAGGACCAACCTTCGGCAACTGTCTTTTTGGATGATGAGTGCCAAGGGCATGGGCCACACTGAGTGGCTGGATGCAAGAGGGCCCATCAGACATCTTGGTCCACACTTGGGCTCCCCGTTTGCCCAGAATAGCACTTTGCATTTGGTGATCTCATTTCCGCCTCTCCACTAGACCAAAGGCGCTAAGATCAGTGTCATCGCAGATTAGGCTCAGCTGGGTTCCAGTGTTGGATGCTTCCATCCTTGACCTGAAGGTCAGAATGAAAAATGTGCATCTGAGGCTTGCTGTGACATGTAGCTGATGGCCAGTGTCTAGAGAACCGGGTCTGAATCAAATGGATGGATCTAAGGACCAGGGGTGGAAGTAGAGCGGCCAGGGAAGATGCAAGAGGCTGCAGGTCCCATCCCTTTGAGGTCCCTCTCTAACGCTGAATCATCTGTGATCTTCTCAAGTGTCCAGAAACCAAGAGGAGGGCATCTGGATGGCGCAAGGTCGGATGGGTAGATCTCAACAGGAAAGCTCAGATGTACGCAGAGAAGAGGGAGAACCATAGCCCACATAGGCTCCATAGCAGGGAGGCCTGGGAGTTGCCAGAGGTGGTCCGGGAGCTTCCCATCAGCCTCACTTCTGCCTCTGGAGGCCACGTCGCCTGCCTCCCTCCCTTGCTCATTCTGCTTCAGCCACATCATCCTGCTTTCACTTCCTCGGATAGGTCAAGTTCATTCCTGCCTTCAAGGCCTTTACCTATCTGCCGCCCTATGCCTGGAGTGCTCGCCTTTCAGATTTTAGCACAACTTTCTCCTTCGCTACACATCGATTAACCTAGAAACTCGCCCCTTTAGAGTTATTATCTGTCCCCTAGTCAGTAATAAGGAGTAAAAATCTAGCAGACCACAAAGATTGATCAAAACCACCAAGAAAACTGACCCAGAACTATCTAAAAGGATCATTTAAATAGTTGTTGTGTTTTATATGTACCCTGAAGCAAATGCAAACCTTAAGTTCCGGAAAGTACCAAAACAACCTAGTGAAATTTGTCTGCTCTCGACTCTTGCCACCTGAGACGGATAACAATTTTGGCTTTGGATTTTAATAAAAATTTTGCCTTCCTAGAATCAAGGTCTAAAAAACCATAATTCCTGTAAATGTTTATATAGTGGTGTTTTGTGTCACCTGTGTAGGAACTGTGAGGTTTCTACAGTTAGCGTTACAGTTCATCTCGCTGACTGACAGTTGGACAGGTAAGTGCATTGAACAATTGAATCTCTGCCTCAACTATTAAATTAATGATATTCTACAAATAGGCAAACAGGCCATCCTGGATTTATAATTCAACTAATAATCAAGGGCCTCTTACTATCGACACTGAACACTACACCCAGGACATAAAGGTTAATAAAGCAGCCCCTGCCTTCAGGAGCTCATCATAATCCAAGGGTGGCTCATCGTAGGTGGTGGGGTTTCTGTAGGTTTTGTACAGGCTGCTCTGGGAACCGAGGGAAGAGGGGACCCTCTTGGGATCCTCCTCCCCAAAATGCATGGAATTTCATAATGGTTAAAGAAACTCATCACATGGCTATGTTGGTTGGGTTCTTTGGTTCTCATTTTTGTATAAACCAGGATATTTTAAAAATTAAAATTAACCTTCCTTCTCATCCAGATCTCTGCTTCACTCCCCAAATGTAACAATTATTAGCCATTTATTGTTTATTTTTCGAGATGCATTCGGTCAATATTGTAAGTCCTTTTTTTTCCTCCCATAAAAATGGAACTATTCTATACATACTGTTCAGCATCTTGCTTTTATGATTAACAATATATTGATATTTGTAATATATAGAATATTTGTCCATGTTGGTTTATGCAGATCTACCTCATTGTTTTAACACCACGTGGCTTCCAATCTAGCCCATCAAACCCTTTCTTTATATGCAGCCAGAAGCACCTTTTATTTCCTTTTTGTTTTTAAGTTCATTTATTTATTTTGAGAGAGCAAGAGAGAGTGCAGGCGGGGAAGGGGCAGAGAGAGGGAGAGACAGAATCCCAGGCAGTCTCCACACTGTCAGTGCAGAGCCCGATGTGGGGTTTGAACTCATGAACTGTGAGACCATGACCTGAGCTGAGATCAAGAGTCAGATGCTTAACCAGCTGAGCCACTCAGGTGCCCCTTCTTTTTGTTTTCTAAAAGTATATGGTCTTTTTTCTTTTTAATTTTTCCAGTTATTTTTATTGTGGCAAAATACACATAACATGAAATTAACTATCTTAATCGTTTCCAAGTGTATGGTTCAGTGATATCAAGTACATTCATACTGTTGTGCAGCCCTTACTACCATCCATCTTTGTAACGCTTTTCATCTTGAAAAACCAAAACTCTGTCCCCATTAAGCCCTAACTCCCTGTGACCCCTTCCCCCAGCCCTGGCAATCACCATTCCACTTTCTTTGTTTCTTCTTCTTTTTTTTAATCTCCCCTTGTCCCTCACATCCCAGCCTCTGTTAACCACCATTCCACTCTCTGTTACTATGAGTTCAGCTTTCTTTTTTTCTTTAGATCCATATATAAACCAGCTTACACCATATCTGTCTTTCTTTATCTGACCTGTTTCAACTTAGCACAATGTCCTCAAACCCATTCATCCACATGGTTGCATCTGGAAGAGGCATCTTTTCAACGTGCAAATCTGAATACTCAGACCCTTCTCCCCACCAGTTTCTCTCCCTGCCAGTGCTGAGCTCCTATTAAAATGCATTTATAACTGAAGACCAAAGGCCACACGATTGCCTGTGGGGCCGCGGGAGGGAGCTCCTCACTCAGCCCACCCCTGGCTCGCTCCCTCGCTTCCTCGAGCAGCCACCTTGTCGCCCTTCCAGTCTCTTGTCCTGTTCCCCATCTTCCCCCCTTCCCTGGGATCTTTTCCTCGGACCATGTTCCCCCTGCTCTCCCTCAACTCTGGTTTTTACCTACTTATGTGGAGAGCCCAGCTTCCTACAGACCCTTACTTCTAGAGCAATTCTCATTCCCCAATTAGATGGAGATTTGCCTTGTCCTTTCCAGTAGCACCGTGGAGGTAGTCCTTGACTGGCTTGGCACACTTGTGTGTCTACAGCTACTATGGGATCATTTCTTTGGTCTCTGTACCCCTCAAAAGACGGGGAACTCCAGGAGCCAACTGTGTACTTTCCCTCGCTCTTTATCCCAGCATCTAGTGCCATGCCTGGCACATAGTAGGTGCCCAATTAATGGCTGTTCAGCAAGCAGATCCTATGAAAGAGGTGAACTTTTCTTTCCATTCCTTTCCTACGCTGTCCTCTTCTGAAGTTTAATGAGAGCTCTTAATCTTTTGCGATCTCATTGACTGCCTTGCTTGTTCAAATAACTCTTAGCTACGGAAAGCAGAAGGTAATTTGAAAGCCCTCCTCTCAATTAGTCTAGCAGCAGATGGTCTCAAAAGTTATCTAGCTGTCTGATGTCCACACATCGCACACTCACTCTCTTTTTAAATAATATAGGTGAACACATGAACGAGCCTGGCTACGTTCACGTAGGTAAATTAAAAAACAGATCTAGGCAATGTGTTCTAGAATGAAATTTATAAATCTAATGGTGTCTCCTTCGGTGGAGTGGTGGTTGTTGCTGGGTCTGGTTTTAGTCTCATCCTGGCCACAGGTGGTCTGTTTGACCCCATGCAGCTGCTTAAGTCCAGCCTCTCTCCCTAGCTCCAAGGGCTACGTTACAATTGACAGGTAAATGCAAACACACTGTGGAAAACACAAAACCTTAAACAAACTGAGTTTGAAACCTAGATACAAATGGTCTCGCAGACCCATAAGCAGGCAGTTTGTGTGCATGTGTCCCTGGTCATGCACCTGTTGGGGCTGATGGGATCATTCCATCGAGCATCTTCCGGTGCACAGCTCCTCTCTGAGCTGTGCTGTAGCTGGCATAGTGAATGGTTCATGCAGCGGGACTCTGGGATGCGGCAAAGTGATAGCTCGTGAGGGTCTCGTGACTTATGCCAGGACTGGAGGTGGCAGCTTCGGCCACCTGGTGCAGATCCTCTTGATGCTTCCAGACCGAGGTTGGATTTACTCAGATCCAGCCTGGTTCCAACCCGATTAGTGAGTAAAGCAGCCACATTCACTTCTACCAGAAAAATTTCAGCCGACAGTAACGTAGGAAAAAAAAAAAGTGGGGGTAGGGGGAGGAGGAAGCAGAGCTTTTCAGAGGAATTTCAAGAACGTTTTCCCAAAGGTTCAAACAGCCTGGAATGCAGAGTTTGGGGAAGTAGAGCAGATGGCCAGAAACGTACGCAGCGTAGGCAGCTCAGGCCTGGGACGCCGTGCTGAGCACGTAACCCAGCGCCGTTGTCTGTCCACGGTAGCGGCCGGACCGCTGTGGGTTGTGTGCTCGCTGTGGATACACAGTTGATACGAGTGAGCTATTCACATGAAGTTCGCAATCAACTGTGAGGGCTCAGCGGGAACGCACGTGGCCCTGCCATAGCAATGGGAGCGGAGCCCTCTCCCAAGTCGGAGTAGAAACATCGCTGGCTGCCCTTGCGGTGATGCTAAGTGGCTGTTACGGTGAGGTCTGAGCGTTGGACTCCAGCCTACAGCTGAATTTTTCAGAGAAGGTTGAAATAGTTGCAAATCAAGTGAGTCCTACTTTTCTTCCAGCCAGAAGAATGAGTGACTCTCAGTGTGAACCAGGCATTGCCAAATTAAATGCCTCTGATCCGGGACGGAGGCTTCGTTCTCGTTTCACAAAACACCTTCTCCCCTCCGTGGCGACCGGTCACTTGCCGTGATTTCTGTCAGTCCCTCTGGCCATATGTGAGCTGGTTCGGACAGAGCCGGGACTGCGGTCATGGTCAGTCTCACTGCTGCATGGACCTCGTGAGCTCAGGCAGCCAAGCTCACCTGGCAAAACCAGACCTCAGGGGTCTTGGTAAAAACTCAGGAGTCTGAAGTTCTCGGTGTGAACACACTTCACTCATCTCATTCTTCTCAAACTCTCAGGAGCCATCAGGTTTGGGGGCATGAGTCCCTTTTCCGTTAGGCTTCTAGAAAGGGGATCTGCACACTTGGCCTTGTTTGGGTGTCTCCCTGTGCTCTTCTTCAGATTGTAACCATTCAAGGTAAAGCATAGCCGGTTCTCAGATTCCATGGTCACTGAAGATGTAGCTTGGGTGAGTGTGTATGTATGTGCCCGCACATCGCACACATTCCCGCAGAGTTTGGCCCAGTGAGAAGAGTCCGAGCATTTCACGGGAAGACGGGCCCGTCCACACACCCACCCCTGAATCCCATTTTCAGGCTCCCGTAGTCCTAATGTGAAACCAGTCGTCTCGAGGTGCTGGTGCTGTGAGTCCAGCACAGAAGGCATCCCTTTCCCACACGAACTTGGCTTCTCTTTGGTCTTATGTAGCCCTTTTTATTTTCCAAACTTCCTTTCAAGTCCTGTTCACATTATCCAGAACATTCCACATGTGTGCAGGTCTGTAAACTGTTCATACTTTGACACTCTTGACCTGTGCCAGGCATGAGATTATGTCCCATTCGTCCATTTATTTTCCTGCTCATACAGGTTGGTGTTTTTTGAAAGGGCCCAGAGCATTGCTCAGTAATCCTGAGCTCGCAGTGCGTGCCTCAGAGGGCAGTGTCCTGCTTCTCCTTATCCTTTATCTCTCTTCCACCATGACACCTGCTCCTTTTTAGGACCACCCACCACATGCCCAGCAGCAGACTTTCTTACTTTTCTTCACATGTTTTCTAACTTGTGCCTACAATAAGCCATGGGGTACGTGTTGCTATTTTCATCTTATAAATGAAGAAACGAAGTCTCAGGGAGGTCAAGTAAACATTGCAGCTAGGATTGAAGGCAAGGTTGGCGTGATCCCAAGGCCCACACTTCTTCCACTGTTATGCTGGAAGATAATCCCATGGATGTTTTCTTCAACTAATTTATTGCTGATTTTTAAATATTTTTATAAAAGGAATACATTATTCTTTTGAAAGAAGCTGGAAAAGACGGAGGAGTATAATGAAGGAAATAAAAATCACTTGTGATTCTGCCTCCCATTGACCTCTATTGTCAGTGTGTTCCTGGGTGAGGCAGACTTGGGTCTAGATTTGAGCTCACCCAGCTGGTGATGCCAATTTCCTATAAAGCAGAGAGAGAAAATAATGGATCTTCAGTTGGTTGTAATGATTAAGTGAGATGTTTTCAAAGAGCTTAATGTTCGTCATTATTATCACTCTGTCTTGAGCTTTTCAGTGTAGAGTTAGGCACTTTGAGTTCACGTGTGACTGTACTATATGGGTAGGTCCTGTTTGGCCAACTGCTTTTGTTCTCTTGTTGGAACAAAACATCTCTTGGGGCGCCTGGATGGCCCAGTCGATTAGCCATCCAACTCTTGATTTTGACGCAGGTCATGTTCTCGCAGCTCGTGAGTTGGAGCCCCACATTGAGCTCTGTGCTGACAGTGCAGAGCCTGCTTGGGATTCTCTCTCTCCCTCTCTCTGCCCCTCCTATGCTCGTGCTCTCACACACACACACACTCTCTCTCTCAAAATAAATAAATAAACTTAAAAAAAGAAGAAAACATCTCTCCATCTCACTAAGAGTTGGTATTTAAGTTGTTTCCCATTTTTTTTTTCTTTTATAAATTGTTTTGTCTACTTGTGGGACAGAGAGAGAGTGTGGGGGTAGGGCCTCTGGCTATAGCTATAACATTTTATTTCTTTAAAAAAAACCTGAATTAACAATCTAAAGCAAAAATGGTTCAATACGAACTTTATTAACTTTGAACAGTATTAACTTTGAGTGGTGGGTACCTGGGGGTTGTGCTTATTTAATGAACCTTTTTCTAAATGTATAGTATTTGGCCATTTAACATTTAAAAGTTCTGATGCTGAGATGAACGTCCTTGTATATAGGGCTTTACGCATTTATAGGACAATTTCCCCAGCATAAATTCTAAAAATTGGAATTTCCGGGTCCATTAAGTCTACACAAGGGTTGAGTATCAATTTGCACGTCCTCATTTCTGCACACATATCAGCTGTGGTTATCAAATATTTTATTTATTTATTTAAAAAAAATTTTTTTTAAGGTTTATTTATTTTTGAGGCAGAGAGAGACAAAGCATGAACAGGGGAGGGGCAGAGAGAGAGGGAGACACAGAATCTGAAACAGGCTCCAGGCTCCAAGCTGTCCGCACAGAGCCTGACGTGGGGCTCTAACCCATGGACTGTGAGATCATGACCTGAGCCGAAGTCCGATGCTCAACCGACCAAGCCACCCAGGCGCCCCTCAGCTGTGGTTATCAAATATTTTAAATACTGTTTGGAATGGATAGAGGAATTGAATTTTTAAAGAATTATGGAAGTAAATAATTTTCTATTTGTGTGTCTTTGGTAGATTCCTTTTTAAAATTTTTTTTTAAGTTTATTCATTTTTGAGAGAGAGAGAGAGAGAGAGACAGAGCGTGAACAGGGGAGGGGCAGAGAGAGAGAGAGAGGGAGACACAGAATCCAAAGCAAGCTTCAGGCTCTGAGCTGTCAGCACAGAGCCCGACGCGGGGCTTGAACTCCCGAGCCACGAGATCCTGACCTGAGCCGAAGTCGGACGCTCAACCAACTGAGCCACCCAGGCGCCCCGGTAGATTCCTTTTTATATTTTTGCCCATTTTTCTATGGTGTGTTCCTGGTTTTTCTTAATGATTCGTAAGAGGCTCTTGTATGTTAAGGACATTAGCATACTTGATCTGGGTTATCCATAGAAAATAATTCTTCCCAGTTGGGGTGGCCCTTGTATTTTAGGTTGCTGAAGCAAGGTCAGTGAAGACCTTCCTGTTACAAAGGTCACAACTCACACCCAGGCCTTTGCTTACTTTCGCCCCAGACCTGCAGTGGAAGTCAGGTCACATGGCGGAGAGCCTCACCAACATGCCCCGGCACTCCCTCTACATCATCATCGGGGCCCTCTGCGTCGCCTTCATCCTGATGCTCATCATCCTCATCGTGGGCATTTGCCGCATCAGCCGCATCGAGTACCAGGGCTCTTCCCGGCCAGCCTACGAGGAGTTCTATAACTGCCGCAGCATCGACAGCGAGTTCAGCAACGCCATCGCCTCCATCCGGCACGCCAGGTGGGCTGCGTGGGGAAGGGAGGGGGGAGGAGGGGAGAGCCCGCTGCCATCTGGGTGCGTTCCTGGGAGGCGGGTGGTGTTGCGAACAGGAATCCACACCTGCAAAGAGGATTTCATAGACGAAAGCATAGGTTCAAGGCATACTGGGGACAGATAATTGGGCTGCTTTATAATTTGCTGCTAGCTTACTGTTTGCATTGAATACATTCATTCATTTAATTTGTGTTTATCCGTGCTATAAATAGCCGATTCTTAATCACTGTGTAGGAAACGTTTTTTGATGATTGCTTTTTGGAACGTCTTTAGCTGTGCTCTCCAAACAGCATAGGTAAGCAGTGACATTCGATTTAGCGGCTTCCTTAAGGAATGACAAACAGCTTTCATTCTGCTGTTGGTGTACATATTCTAGAAAACGATGTCCTTTTCTGGAGGAAAGACTCCTGGAGGGACGAGGTACCACACCAGTGGTGCCACAGAGAAAGCAGGAGTCGGGTGTCCGAAGTGTGGCATTTAGTCCCAGCCACCCCATTACTTGACTCTATTTCACACAGACCATTCAAGCCTCTGCAAACACTGGTCCCTGAATAGCGAAAAGTCATGTCTCCCTTAGTCAAGGTAATCAAATTAAATTACAAATAGTAAAGGCTTGTATAAAGAGATAACATCCTATGTATTCTCCAAATCTATAACACTAACAAAATCAGCTAATCTAACTTTTTTTCACTTTTAAAAAACTTTTTAAAATTATTATTTATTTTTGAGAGAGAGGGAGGGAGACACTGAATCCGAAGCAGGCTCCGGGCTCTAAGCTGTCAGCACAGAGCCTGACGCGAGGCTCGAACTCACAAACCGTGAGATCATGACCTGAGCCGAAGTTGGACGCTTAACCGACTGAGCCACCCGGGCGCCCCCATATTTTATTTTTGCACAGTATATTTAGTACAAAAACGAGTGCGCCAGTGTTTCTTAAAGGAAAGCTGTTTTCTCTTTTAATTGCTAGAATGATCTAAAGTGCACAATTCAGGAAGTCTGTGCTGTAGTAAAGAGCGGGCTGAGCTCGGTGTCTTCAGATTGGGGTCATGAGAGCTAGTAGCTGCAATCCTCTGTTGGGAGGCTGTGTAGTCGTCTTGATCAAAATACACGCAGCTCCGGATTCCGTCTGAACGGTACAGAGGCTACGAGGTTCAGAAAGTTTGCTTTCTGCGCAAGGAAATCCCCAAACCAATTCTGAGTCAGGCCCTACGTGCTGCTCATCACTGACTCCTTCCTTTAAGGGTCAGCTTAACAGCACAGCCTCCGGGAAGCCCTGAGGCCAGTCCCTGCACGTCTTGTTTATTTGACTCGTCCGCCAGCCTGTACACAAAGGGCCGTTTTCTTTCCGTCTCCAGCAGGTGCTGGCACATAGTAGACCCTCCTTCCTACAATCTGAGGTCTGTAGTGACAGGACGGTCTCTGTCAGGGATTGGTGCGGGATGTCTTGACCTGCCCGAGAGGTGACGTCATTCCAGGGCAGCAGCCTCCCAGGCGTGCCGGAGGTTCTCCGAAGTCACCGGGTGAGAGGTGAAAGCTGTAAAAAGTGGAGGCGAGGAGGCAAGCTCCTCTGTTGCTCAAGAGTCTTCTCCCTCTGTTCCCGGAGGTGCTGAGTTCACCGGGAAGGAGCGGCATCGGCGGCGCGACACCGGGGTGTGTTGGGAGACCCAAGAAATCAGGTTCCCTCCACCCCCGGAGGGATCTCTGGCCAAGATCCTTTTGTGTTCAAGAGGAGTAGTTTATTTCAGCCCCAGCATAGTTAAGGATAGATTCTTCTGAGCTTCCTGCTTAGATAGCCCGCTAGGAAGATATTTAGCTGGATAGTCTTGGAAGGAAAGAATTAACTTAAAAGCATTTACAGACCCGGTTCTTATTTGGTGCTGATTTGTATCAAAAATATTTACTGCAGAATTCCTAACCAGTAAGCTCCTCCATGCACCGGTGACTACCGATAAAGCCACTGAAGTCAATACAATACCTTCCCCGATATCTGGAACGTTCCCTCATAAACGTTTACTCAGCTACGACCTGTGGTTTCTACAGCCTGGCTGTCTAGAGGTCCTGGCTGGGTCTCTGGCTGGTTGGCCCCTTTTCACTCCTTTTTCCTGGAAACCCTAGAAAAGCATTGAAAAAAAATTAACCCTTTTCGCTATTACCTCCTCCCTAGTTTTCAGCAGTGACCTGTAGCTTGCTCCCACTTCCCAGCCTGTCTCCCAGCTGCTGGCCCGGAGGTGACATGGGATCTGAATGCCATCAGCTGAGCAGCCACGCGGGACGAATACTGAGGGGGTCACCTGTGGCATTCACGAGTGACCGAGGCAGCGTCTGGTGATTCCGATGTCAGCTCTCAGTTGATGCCGGTGCTGGGCTGTGAGGAGCCCCTTTCTCTCTCTGATTAAGAGTCGTGTGTTCTGTGGCTGCTTTGCTGACCCCTTGGGCCGGAGAGAGTTTGCAGCTGACCAGTGGGAGCGCACGGGCATTCCGGGCTCTGGAGCGAGGTCACATCTCGGCTGCAGATTGCTCCCTGCTGCCCCAGCGCTAAGCGCCTGGTCGCACAAAACAGAACCAGGGAAGCTGAGAGAGGACCCGGTCACGTTTGCTCAAAGAGCATCTCTGGCTTTGGGCCTTTCTCAAGGTCAGATCCGCCTGCTTTCCCTGTGGTGGTGTTTTAGCTCTTGACTTCCAGGGGCGCATGAACTGGAAGAGAGCACGATCTCGATCTGCCTGAGAATTGGCTGCAGTATGTTTTAGTGAAATAACGTGGGCAAGACTTGTCACCAGATAATCTTTGGGATGTCAGTGACATTAATGCTATCGTGGCCACAACTTCCATCATTCCTTCTAGTTTTTGTTGACATGGCCAGACACTCCGCTGAATCCTTTGGAGAGAGGGACCATGAGTGATTCTTAGGGTCTTCAGCAACGGTCTGCAAAATATTTCAGCTGGTTCAGACCGTGTATTCTCTGGGTGCCTGTGACTGTTCAGCTCTGCCTTTATAGTGTGAAAGTAGCAGAGACACATTATGAATGGGTGCAACTGTGTTCCAATCAAACTTTATTTAAAAACAGGCAACACGCTGTAATTGGTTTGCAGGCTATTGATTGTTAATCCCTGGTCTACGTTATAATTTTCTTTATTTTCCAAAAAGATTTTTTTTACATTTAAAATGTACCTTTATGATAAGAAAAAAAAACCCAGCATGTTATTTGAAGGAATAGTCACATAAATATTCCTGCCATAACACAGGCAAGCTCTTATATTGGTTTAGTACCTGAGAGTTTTTGTTTCTTTTTAAGGTTTATTTATTTATCTTGGGAGAGAGAGAGATCAGTCGAGCATGCGAGCCAGGGAGGGACAGAGAGAGAGAGGGAGAGAGAGAATCTCAAGCAGGCTCCACGCTGTCGGCTCACCCGATGTGGGGATCCATCTCATGAACCGTGAGATCAGGACTTGACCGAAATCAAGAGTGGGACCCTTAACCAGCTGAGTCACCCAGCGTCTGAGAGTTTAAATGGACTTCTATAGGTGTCAGCTTCTTTCTTAACACCCACCCAGTTCTGGGAGACCAGGAAACTATAAAAAGCTATCGGTATTATAAATGTGAGTATGAATGCACAGTCCCGTTTTACTCGATGTAAGCTTGCCACGGTGATGGGTGGAGGAGATTCAAGGGAAGTCTTGGGTCACTCTATTGTGTTTTAAAAACCACTTTAGCTTCTGTGTGGTAGCTACCGCACTTTGTGCGGAGACCCCTGTACGTCCCTGGAGGAAGTGGAATGGACTTCTCGGGAGCGAGTTAAGGGATTCCAGCTCTGAGACAGTGCCAAGTTCCCTTTGTAACCAGCGTTATACTTCATTCCCATACTGGTGTGGAGTCGATGTCAGTAGCACCGGGCACAAAGCCAGTTACCTGTCTAGATATGAAGTGAGGCTCCTTGTTCTTGTCCACGTCGACCGTGTGGCCACTCCTGGCTGGGTTCAGCCCTTGCCTCGTTTTTCTCAGCGGACCCCAAACACCCCTCCTCAAACCTGCCCTGTCGATATTCAGCCCCATGACCGCAGTTTAAGGTCACAACCCTTTGAATTATAGCTTATTGGTAGATTGCATAACACGGAGGCATTTAACTTTCTGGATTTTGAAGAAACAGGTTCTTCTTCAAACTATGAAATCACATAAAAAATGAAATGGGTATCTTGGGGCGGCTGGTGGCTCAGTCGGCTAAGCGTCTGACTTCAGTTCGGGTCATGATCTCACGCTTCGTGAGTTCAAGCCCTGGCTTGGGCTCTGTGCTGATGGCTCAGAGCCTGGAGCCTGCTTCGGATTCTGTGTCTCTGCTTCTCTCTGCCCGTCTTCCATTCACTCTCTGTCTCTATCTCAAAAATAAATAAACATTAAAAAAATTTTTTAAATAAATAAAATGGATATCTTAAACACATATTCAACCTATTAAGTCACTTGGATTTTTCCTCTTGGTCAGCCGACTGATTAATAGGCTGTGTGTGATTTGCTGGCCCTCCCATCAGATCAGGAAACTGCCCCATGGTTACTATGGAAAGAGGGCTTTTCACAGGGATTGTCCTGTTTTGTTTAAAATGAACCAGTGGTATATTGTTACCAATGGGTCTAGCTATTTTATGAGACCTAGATTGTCAAAATATTTGCGCCCTAAAGTAGCTTCTGAAATTTTCAGCGTTGGGAGAAAGTATCCGGATCTAGTTGGCTTCTACACTCTTGTTCCTTCCCGTGGTCTCAGATATACACAGGCCTCGTGCAATTTAGATAAACAGACTCCAGGCTGGACTCCAACCCAGGTTTATGGATGCACAATCCCAGGCCTCAGTGAGCCTTCACATTTTAGCTGTGATTTTATTGAAAGCTTTTTAATCTTTCGGTAATACCCTTGGATTTCTTGGTGGCAGAACGCATGAACTCATTAGTCTGTATTTTGCCCGGTGCCCATCTGGCACGGTTTATGCCTTTGTGCCCCTGAAGACCAGTAAATCTTGAGTGAATCGGAACAAAAGATTGATGAATGTTTAAGAACCAAAGGTCATATGGAGAATGCGATGTTTTCTCATCTCCCACTCTCTTCTACTCCTCACTGTATGTGAGAGGGCGGACCTCCCAAGAAAGCAAAGGAAAAACTAGGGATGGGGGTGGGGGTGGGTAGGGGGGAGGCTGTGGTAAATGAGCCCCTCGAAGTGTTTGGGGCCCATCCGACCCACCATTTAAAAATTTCAGATTCTTTACGTATTTCCTTTGTGAATCCGTTGGACTTGAAACAGTTAAAAAGAGTTGTCTCTACTAATGAGGAGGGGAGGTGGGCAAGTGTGGAAGATTGTTTAAGTCATACTGCACTCCAGGGACTTAGGGAAGGTGAGGTCTTCGGTGCGAAGAGACCACCCAGAAGTTGAATTGGCTTTATTTTCATAATCTCCATCTTAAGACTGGTTTGGCAGGAAGTCCTGAAATTGGATTTTGACACCCCTTGGCTTCTAAGCATCAGTCCTGCTGTTGCGGGGATTTTGATACGTACAGATCTTTTGGGACAATGGCTTGTGCTCAGAGAAAAGAAGGCAATGGCTTGTGTGTATGTGGGGGGTGGGGAGGAACGGGTGGGCGGGGTTGGATGGTGGGTAGCAGGGTGTGGACAAACATCTCCTTATTTGAAGTCCTTTCCCCCATATCCCCTTCTCCTTACGGTGGGACCTCCGATGACCTCTGAGCCTTTACAGCTCTCCTGCAAGTCCCACGGGAGAGGCTGTCTGTCCATAGTCCAGGGAGCACCGCCCGCCATTCTGTATTCCAGACACTAGAATGGATGTGAAATAAACTTGCCTCTCCAGATAGTTAAGGGTCTCAGAAGAAAAAGACAAATAGATACACGTTTTCTTGAAGCTTATTGTAGAGTTGTCATGCCTGGCTGCTTTGCCAGGATTTAACCTCGAAGCTTCAACATTAATTTGGGCTCCACGGTTCATGAAATCCATTTTTTTACCTCCTGCCCTGGAGACTAATATCTCCGCTCGTTCAGTGTTATATCCAGGTCTCTTAAATTTCTGTGCTTGCTAGGGAATGTATTTCTCAGGGTATGTTTATCATTCCATCTGATTCTTGAATCTAAATTATTCTCACCACTTGCCTTCAGTAAGGCTTGACATCCAGTGTTCATCTAACCAGAGTCCTCTCTCTCTCTGTGTGGTTTCAGGTTTGGAAAGAAATCCCGGCCTGCGATGTATGATGTGACCCCCATTGCCTATGAGGATTACAGCCCCGATGACAAGCCCCTGGTCACACTGATTAAAACAAAAGATTTGTAATCTCTTTTGGGGGGGGGAATTATTTTTCAAAAAAGATGGGCTACCACCCTCATTTAAATATTTTTAAGAAAATAAAAAGCTTAAATTTGAAATGGTAGCTGCTCAAGAGTTTTCGGTAGACTATCGAAGAACTAATTTTCTGCAGCTTTTAGTTTGGAAAAAATATTTTAAAAACGAAATTTGTGAAACCCATAGACTACGTTTTAATGTACTTTCCGCTCTTTAAACCGTATGCTTCGACTAGTGCGTGCTTCTTCCACGGTGGACACCGTCGTGAAACCCACATGGTGTTTCATGAAGTTTCTATGTGACTTGTGAGTGCCAGCTTTCTGAGTAGTTAGGAAACACATGTAGAGTATGACCCATATAACAGTATAGCCGTCACCTAAAAAGAAGTCTGAAATGTTTGTTTCGTGAAAAAGAAACTAGTTACATTTATTATTCCTAACCCGAATGAAATTAGCCTTTGCCTTATTCTGTGCATGGGTAAGTAAATTATTTCTGCACCGTTTTGTTGAACCCTGCAGAAATGTTCCTTTGAGTTTGTTTTTGTCATTTTCGTAATGGTGGCCAAGCTAGGCCTTGAAAACCATGCATAGGGAAAGGGCCTGGTGAGGCAAATTATGATCGCATCGAATCTATATTTTCTTTAAAAAGTCAAGGTTTTTATATCGTGAGTAAATTAAATTTACGTTGGAGTTGTTTGTTGCTAAGAGGTAGTCAATATAAGAGAGTACTAGTTCCTTCGTGGTGTGTATTTCTCATAATGCATCTTTATTTACATCCAGGACATGTTCGTGGCTGTATTGGATTGATATGTGCTTCTTCCGATTCTTGCTAATTTCAAAGAATATTGAATAAATGTTACCAAGTCCAGGATGCGCTTGTCCCTCGTTCTTTTAAAATTACAGAAAACATTTTGGGTTTGCTATTCATTGTCAATGTCATTGTTTTTCACATCTTAAATATTGCAAGGAGTACATTTCTGTGCCTTCTAGGAGCCCTCCTGACCTCCTGATTGCCAGTGACCCATCCCTCCGTTCCTTTAAACGTGAAAGGTGGGGGGGAGAGATAAGAATTCTCATTTCCGCATTTACACCAGAACTTGCCCGCGACATGCAGCACGCATGGCCGCTGAGGTGCATTGGAACGTGGAAATGCTTGTAGGCATGATGTTCAGGGGACCTGCGGCCCCAAGAAATGTCTCCTAAGCGCTGGGTCCAGTGGAGGTCAAGTGAAATGGCCTTAGCAAACAGCAGTTTGGTCCTGAGGAACTTGAAGGCAGCTTAGAACGGCCCTACATTCAATTCTATTTTGCATCCAAATGCCGCGCCCAAGTCTCGGAGTCATTTTTTTTTTTTTTTTTTAATTTGTTTTATCTTCACTTGGGAATGTTTGGTAAGGCCAGGGAAAAGTCCCTGAAACCAGGTGCGAGGGAGGATTTCAGGCAAAAAGTGTTTAAGATGCTTTCCTCTCCCTCTCTTCCCTCAAACATCTGTCCCTAATCCTACAGATGATATAGCAACACACCCACGCTCTGATTATTAAGCGGTGGTGTGCGTATGTTAATATTTTTAGTTCGTATAAGGTTTAGAAACGAACTTAGAATATGAACACGGGCGGTTGAGCATCCATGGGAACATCACAGACCTTGCTTATTTCCATCTCCTCGTGGGAAACTGTTGGTGGCGGGGCACACAGACCCTGCATGCACAGGAGGGGGCCTAGGGACTTGGGTGGGGGGTGAATTCATCCCCCCTCCCCCCCCATCCCGGACTCATGCCCCCCACCCACCCACCCCCGCCATGCCCCAGGGCCATGTCTGCCCCGCTGGGTCTTCCTTTGGAAGCTGCCCCATCCCACCGTCTCAACCCGTCTCAAAGTCGCTCTGTGTGATGTCCCTCGAAGGGCTTGTGGGAAATCTTTTGCCAATCGCCGTCTTTTTTAAAGCAAATTAATGGAGCCTGCTAATTCAGATTACTGCCTTCAGACAGTCTGAGGGGCCAACCCCAAACACATTCAGTAATAAGACGTCCCACTGAGCATTTGTTGTGTGTCAGGCAGATGGCGACCCTGGCTATCAAGGTCATGGCTCCTTTTGAACCAGCAGTTCAAAGAAACAAATGGAGTCGCACCGCTAAGAGCTGGTGAAGGAAGGTAAACTGCCCTTGGGAGGCTGATTTGTAGCAGAGTGGATCCGAATCTTGCTGCGACCGTTTCCCTGCTAACGACTTGGGCAGAAACTCCAGACCTACGCGTCAAAACCTGGAGAATGGAGATAAACGATAGGACCTCCCGCAGGATCGTCGTGAGGATTAGGTGCCAGGATGTATTTAGATCCCTCTGCTCACCGGCAGCTCCCATTACGCATTCGGCGCGTTAGCCATTGCTGTCGTCCCTGTGCTTAGTTTAGGTACAGACCATTTCCAAGGTAGTCAATTAGCTTGCTTTGGATGGCTGTGCCTGTGATCTCGGAGTGAGTGCGTCGTGGACGGTGGATGAGTTAGTGGTCCTCGTAAAGCCTGGGGCACTTGCTGCGAGTGTGTGAGACGCTCTTTGGTCAAGTCACTTCGCACTGTTGAATAAAGCATTTGATGAGCGAGAGTAAATACCTGCCAGGACTTGTTGAACTGGTGACAGTCTCATGACTCAAGTGGGGTTGGAATTAGCCCTTTTCTAACGTCGGTTTTCACAAGGCAACTGTACGTCACAACAGGGATCCTCGCCTTCAGAGGTGTTCCAGCTCGTTTTGTAGTTTTTACGGAAGCTCTTGATTCTTGCGAGGAGATGGCACACACAGATAAATGATCTCCAAGTGATTTTAACAGTTGGGAGCTGGTTTTTTGACACGCGTACCAAGGTCTCTGCTCATCACAACCAGGCTTGCCCCTGCTGGCCTTGGATCACCGACCCTGACCCCCCATCAGTGGAATAGGGACCTACTTTTAATTTCTTGGGGAAACTCCATACTGTTTTCCATAGTAGAACCAGTGGAAATGTGCTAAGATGATCTGATTCAACAGAGTGCCGGCCATCTTGCCTCACCTGCACCCCTCCAGTGGTTTCTGGGGGAATGGAGGGACAGTAAGAGTTCCACGGAGGACAGTTTGAAAAATACTACCAGCGAATCTGTCCCCAAGACTCTCATTCCCCAGCGTGTCAATCCACCCATCTATGCAACAGGTGTTAATGGAGCACTGGGCAGGTGTGAGGCCATTGCCGGGGAAGTCTCCTTGACATGTCACTTCCAAGCCAGGACCTGAAAGATGGGTGACAGAGGGGGAGGTGAGGGGAAGCTTCCAAGAATGAGAGTGGACACTTCTGAGGGACTCAGAGGAGTCAGGCCAGAGCAGCGCATATGAGGTCGAGATTCGCCTGTGCTGCTCTATGACCCAGCAATTTCGCTCCTAGGTAAACGTCCAAGGGCAACAAAAATGTGTTTAAAAAAAGCCTTATACAACTTTCCATAATAGTCCCCAACATAGTAGAAAATGAATAAAAGGACAAAACGGAAAGAGGTACTGAAATGCAGCAATGGGTCTGAATCTTGCAGGTGTAGGTATTGAGCCAAAAAGTCAGACACAGCATGGGACATAATGCATGACTCCATCTATGTAAGATTCCAGATGGGGCACAACCAGCGTGTGGTGCTAGAAATCCAAACCTGTTATCTCTGAGTGCAGAGGGCAGGGGAAGGACTGGAAAGGTCCCAAAAGGACATTTCTGGAAGATGGAAACGGTCTGTATTTTGATTCCAGTGATAGTAACAAGAGAGTATACATTTATCTAAAGTATATGCTGAAGATCTGTGCATTTTACTGTGTATGAAGTTTTAAAAATCAATAAAGTTTTAAAAACAATGCAATCGGGGTGCCTGGGCGGCTGGGCCCGTTGAGCATCTGGCTTGAGCTCAGGTCACGCTCTCCCAGTTTGTGGGTTCGAGCCTCACATCGGGCTCGCTGCTGTCAGCGTGTAGCCTGATTCAGGTCTTCTCTCCCTCTCTCTCTGTCGCTCAAAAATAAATAAACCTTTAAGAAAATGAAATAAAAGCAATAAGCTCATGCAAAAAACGTGCAAGAAGGAAAGCGGGTAGGTTGAAGACAGAGAAGTGGGCAGGCTTCTTCTGGGGGTGGGGAGGGTCAGACTTCCGGTGTGCTAGGACAGGGAGAAGGTGAAGGTCATGTGTTGGTGAGGGAGGGTGGCCACGCTGCAGGTGGTGCAAGGAGAAGTTAAATTCAGTCAGTGCGTTATAAACCTCAGTTTCTGGATTGAATCAGCAACTCCGTGATTTGGCAAGGTAGGTTTTGCTGGGATGAATTTTCATGCTGGTTATTAAAATTTTCTAATCCACGGATTCAAATTGAACCCACAAACACATTCCCAGACTGTTAGGTGGCAGTAGGAAATGATAGACAACCAATTGTCATCTGTTGGCTTATTAGAAAATTTCCAGGGGCGCCCGGGTGGCTCAGTCGGTTGGGTGTCCGACTTCCGCTCGGGTCATGATCTCGCGGTCCGTGAGTTCGAGCCCCGCGTCGGGCTCTGTGCTGACGGCTCAGAGCCTGGTGCCTGTTTCCGATTCTGTGTCTCCCTCTCTCTCTGCCCCTCCCCCGCTCGTGCTCTGTCTCGTCTCTCAATAATAAACGTTAAAAAAATTTTTTTAAAGAAAAAAAAAAAGAAAATTTCCAAATTGCTCAAGAGGATGTCCACAAAATTGAAATCCTTTTCTTATTAAACTAGTCCATGTGGAAGATATTCCATGGACAAATTATTTTTTAATAAGGCAATTTCCTATTTTCCTGAGTCAAAATACCTCTTAACAATTTGAAATTCTTATAGTGTGGTTACCCTATACTGGAGTCAATCTTTCAGAAATGTGACTTCCATGGGGAGTTTCTGTTAAGCCATTACCACGTGATCTTTCAGGCAGCACGATGCGTGTAACTCCCTTAGGGACATAAGGGCGTGATAAACATACAGAGTGGTCCTTAGGTCAAACTGAGTTTTAGGCAGACCTGCTTTAACACACACACACACACACACACACACGCACACACACGTGTATACGCACGCACACACATTCTACGGAGGAAATGATTCTGTGCAGCCCTCACTCTGCTCGTGAGCTGATTGAGTTCCAGGAAAACTGGAGAATGACTTACCCAAGGTCAGTGGGACACCAGTGCTGTTAAGGAACAGAAAATGGGTTCATGGAGCGGGAAGGGATGAACACCAGAATTCCTGGCACGTTGCACACAATAAATAGTAACGCTATTATGCCTAATGGGCTCTGGTCTGCACCGGCCATCTCGGGGTCAGCTGCGTGCACAGAAGACGAGGGGTGGGATATAGAGAAATCAGGAACTGTCTTGCAGAGAAGTTACTTCACGTAACTTTGCTTATTTACGACACGAACGTGTTAGCACAGCTCGATTTCCAGAAGACTCACGAGTGCTTCAGCTGTGAACTGGGGGGATTAAGTGTAGAAAGCTTTCAGTGCAGAATAATATTGATGTGGCAAGGCTTCTTTCCCTCAAATCAGGCAGCTGGGGACATGACATACGGGCTTTGTTCTTCGTATGAATTTTAAGGTGTGTTACAAGTGGATTGGCCTTAATTTTCAAATCGTCTCCGATGCGGGTGATGAGAACTACTTACGAAACAGAATAAGAACTGCAGTTGAAACAGGTTTAAATGTGGGTCTGTCCAGTTTAGAGGTGGTGGGTTAAGCCGGAGGCCTAAGGTGACGGTTTCTGTACAAACAGGCCCAGTTGCTTTTCAAGTCCTCACATTGAGGGTTCAGTGGACTCAACCTCTCTTGAAAGGCTACCACTACTTAGATGCTGTCTATGAAGGGTCGGGTGGTCTCCACGCCACTTGTCACGGTCCTTCTAGGTGGAACTGCATCACTTCTCTTTGTTCCACATGCCTCTCCCACCCCATCTCATCTGGGCCGGTAGAAGAACATCGGTGAACCTTCCCAGACCCTAATGCGCCCTTACCCTATGTCTTTATTTTCATTGTTCCAAATGAATGTGTTTGTATCAACTCAGACCTTCCCAAACTTGCCCAGTGATGGAAATCAGAGGCATGTTTATGAAGATGATAGATTCCATGACCTTCTTCAGTAGAGTGGTTCAACAAACATGGATTCTGGGCTTGCTAAGGGCCATGTTCTAGTAACTTGGGATGAACGTACGAACTCAGGTTGATGGTCTTCAGGGAACGGCGGTTGTGGAGGAGGGTGTGTTGGAAGTTTTGGGTACGAGGCGGGCAGAGGGTACAGAATGTTGAAGAGTCAGACGTGGCTGTCCGTGTGCTCAAGGTTGGGCTTGCTGCATGGACAGGGCTCTGTGGGTCAGCTCAGAGGAGGGAGGCTCTGTCTTGCAGGAGAGAGTAATAAAGCAAATGATCGCTGGTTATTTCTGCTCCAGCCCTGATTGTCCTTTTTATAAAGAATTTTTTTAATGTTTATTTATTTTTGAGAGATAGAGAGCAAGCGGGGAGGGGCAGAGAGAGAGGGAGACACAGAATCCGAAGCAGGCTCCAGGCTCTGAGCTGTCAGCACAGAGCCCGACACGGGGCTCAAACTCACAGACTGTGAGATCATGACCTGAGCTGAAGTCAGACGCTTAACCGAGCCACCCACGCACCCCCTGAGTGTCCTTTTTAAACCTTCTGCATTAATTTGGCTATTGCCAACTGATGCAAGGGCACGAGAATTCATGCTGAGCAAATTGCCCTCAGGGGCTGGGGCCCTCGGTGTTTTTAAAAGCCCCCTCTCACTTGCAGTGAACTTGCAAATGCCAAGGACAAGGTTCAAACCAAAGAAGGATTGTTTCAGAGCGGTTGGACATTTGACTCTCTCGTGACAGAAAAACGCCCTGATCTCCCAGTGTCCAAGGACCTCAGACTTTTGATCTGTAAGTTTTCCATTTAATTTATTTGTATTAAAAATAGATCTTTCTGCTCTCAGACCGAAATAACGAAGCTCAGATCCCTCTGTGGCAAAGGAAATGGCCCTGGGGAAGTTGGCAGACATAAGGCTGCTTGGCTGGGTTTGCTTCTTCCAGACCTGGGGGGTGCCTTTCAGGTGATTGTAGCTGGCTGACCTACCTAGGGGCATGAGGTTAGACGGGGAGAGGGTCCTAGCAATCAGGTGTGCCTTTTTTAAATTTTTTTTAATGTGTATTTTTTTTTGAGACGCAGACAGAATGAGAACGGGTTGGGGCAGAGAGAGAGGGAGGCACAGAATCCGAAGCAAGTTCCAGGCGCTGAGCTGTCAGCACAGAGCCCGACGCGGGGCTCGAACTCACGAGCCGTGAGGTCATGACCTGAGCCAAAGTTGTACACTCAACCGACTGAGCCACCCAGGTGCGCCTTTGAACTGCGCTCCACTCGGTTTCTCTGAGCCTCGCACTTGAAGCAGATTAGTTTTTAAGCTGCTCATTAAGTCAAAGGCACTGGAGGCCATTGCTGTTCCGTCTTTTGTTCCACAGACGAAAGCATCTGTTTTGCTCTTCCGTTCAGGAGAAAGCCTCCTCCTTCCTGAATGGCGATGAGAAATGGACGTGCTGTGTGCTCTGAGAAGGATTCCCCGGCACTCAGCAAGTGTCCCCAGAGAGCACCTCGGAGCAGGGGTGACTTCCAAAGAGCCATTTTCCTCTTGTTGGCCGGTGAGCTCTAACGTGTCCGGATAACCCTACTCCCCAGGGAACTGACCTTCTGTCTCACGTGCATATTACTGAACCCCGTTAGTATATTTACAAAAGGCCTCCTTCTCCAGAGTCAAGGCATGCAGGCCTTCCACCATGCACAGAGCTTGAAATTGGTCAGGGGGGCCTCGGGGATGGCTTCCGTTCTGCACTTCTCCTCTGTGCCCACCAAACACCCTTCTGCCGGGCGGCCCGTCTGTTTCCAGTAGTGGCCTGTCAGTAAAGGTCCTCTCTGCTCGGCTCGTCTAAACCTGCAAGCCTTTTCCCCATTTGGACTTCCATTCTGGCAACAGCGCAGGCATTTTATGCCGCTGAGGACAGTTTGGTGCTTTCACGAGCGTCCTGTTCTGAGGTTTCGAAGACCACGTCGAATGCAGAAGCTCCTCTTGGGTCACTTCCCCTTTTAACTCAGTCATTTCGTTCATCAAGGAGAGGTCGCGGTGGCTGTACCAGCACTGTTGCTCCCTGGCGGGTGCTTGAGCACAGGGTACAGCCTCCTCCTGCGTCTCAGATTCCTCCTCTGGAAAAGGAGGTGGCTCTTTGCCCTCCCAGACCT
Source organism: Panthera pardus (assembly GCF_024362965.1). Taxonomy (NCBI): domain Eukaryota; kingdom Metazoa; phylum Chordata; class Mammalia; order Carnivora; family Felidae; genus Panthera; species Panthera pardus. The sequence goes on from NW_026526655.1 coordinate 9,931,393, forward strand.
GGAGTTCTAGAATTTGCTTTCTTTTCGTTGTCCAAAAGGTCCGGAGATTTCCTGCCATTGCCGGTTGGTACACTAGTACTGTGCAAGAATGGCTTTCAACAAATACATCCAGGTGTGTTCGCGTGTTAACTGTTGGGTGATTGTTCTGCAAGATGCAGAAGACTATGTTTTGCACAAATACTTCAAATGCTACCCTTGGTGCCTTCTTCCATCGCCCCTCCTGCTGGAATGTTCTTATAGCACCGATGATATTCTTATTATATCCAAAGCTTACAAAAGTCAGTATGTAAAGTCTTAAAATCCAACGGAGTAGGAAAGGGCACAGGTGATTTACAGAAGTCCATGTGCTAAAAAAAAAAAAGGGAAAGAAAAGAAAATTGTAATTCACGGGTAATGAGATACTGAATAAAAGTAAAATAATGAAATGCCAGCTTCCTCTTATAAAAATAGAGAAGTGCAAAGTGCCAGAGGGCCATCTTAGGAGCTGTGGAGTCTGTCTTTCCCCCAGGCACGGGGGCAACGGCTCCTCTGAAATGTCTAGCTGGGAAGGACTAAGGTTGATGGGGGGGGGGTGGGCAGGGAAGGGAGGGTGGGACCTTAGGAAGCGCTCTGTGAAATTAGATTGAGTTGGTAGGCGTCCAAAGATGCAGCAGAGAACACTGATCGGCAAAGTTAAAGAACAGTGATGAGAGGAGGCATTGGGTCCCCCCCCCCCCCCCCCCGGTGCCTAAAAGAAGAGCTCCATCCTCGGGGACGTTCCGAGAGGAGGCATGTGGGTTGCGTCATGTGATGTCATGTGCCCGGAGAGTAAGGGGGGGGGGGGTGGTCTCTGCTTGGCCAGGAGGGCAAGAGACAAACACATAGACAGTTGTGAGAGGAGCAGGGAAGGCCTCCCGGAGGTGTGATTTCTGTGAGGAAGCCGAGCGATGGCTTTGGACTGGGGAGCCGGGTGAGTGGGTGTGTGGAGGGTGATCGATTCCCAAGTTAGGCTCTGGGATTGTACTCATTACTGTTTTTTAACCTTTTTTTTTTTTTTTTCAATTTAATATTCTTTCGGGAGCATTTCCCCTTCCTTAAGCATGGTTTTATTATTTATTTATTTACTAATTTATTTTGTGGTCTATATACACAATGGAATACTACGTGGCGTTGAGAAAGAACGAAATACGGCCTTTTGTAGCAACGTGGATGGAACTGGAGAGTGTGATGCTAAGTGAAATAAGCCATACAGAGAAGGACAGATTCCATACGTGTTCACTCTTACGTGGATCCTGAGAAACTTAACAGAAGACCATGGGGGAGGGGACCACGGTTAGAGAGGGAGGGAACCAAAACATAAGAGACTCCTAAAAACTAAGAACAAACTGAGGGTTTATGGGGGATGGGAGGGACGGGTGGGTGGGTTATGGGCATGGAGGAGGGCACCTGCTGGGATGAGCACTGGGTGTCATCTGGAAACCAATTTGACAATAAATTTCATAATTAAAAAAAATAGTTTTATTCTTTTAAAGTTTTTATTTAAATTCCAGTTAGTTCACCTACAGTGTAATATCAGCTGCAGATACACAACGTAGTGAGTCAACACTCCCATGCATCACCCGGTGCTCCTCGCAAAGGCTAGTGCTTAATGTGCAGATATTTCTTTCTCGGGGGATCAGCCGTGACCTGTGTCAAAGAGAAGCCCCTCTCCCTCCCCAGACACCTTTCCCACTTAAAGTTCTCCTAGTCCTGATCATTCCCAAATATACAAACACACCTGCACCTCCCACTAAGCCATAAGCTGTGGGAAGGCAGGACCCTCCTTTCTTCAGCTCACGCCTGTCTCCCCAGGGCCTGGGCTTCAGACACACACAAAGTAGGTACTCAATGGATGTTTGCCGAATGAATAAATGAATGAAGGCTGCATCGAAGCCTACCGGACGGTTACTCTCGAAAATATTAGTTGTATGTTTATTGTCGGACATTTGAGGGATTCCCGTCTTTTCGCTTTTGCCAGTGCAACTCCAGTGGCCATCTTCGTACGTAAATGTTCATTTGTTTCGCTGAGGATTTCCTTCGCTGGATGTGGCCTTGTCGGGGAGGGTTTGAAGGCTCTGCAGGGGCCTTATCTCTCAAGGCAGAGACTCTGTCTTACGCATTTGCTGCTCCCAAAGCAAGGAGTCCAGAATATACCAGGAGCTCAAGAACTGTTTGGTAGACGGACCAGCTAAGTAGCCAGTGGAGCCACGGGAACTTTCGTGTCCCATGGGACCGGGCACCTGCCTCATAGGCGCTCCAGGGACCGGGGCCAGGGCGGCTTGGTGCCGTGTATGCTGTGCCTGGTGGCCAGGTGGCCTCACCCACAGAGGCTTGTGGGTGGACCGCCGCCACAGGAGTCATCGTGGCTACTGGCAATGACAAGTTAGGAGCTCAGGCAGCCCAACGAGATGGGCTCTTTGCCCCAGAAAGCACTTTGTGGATTCCAAGGATCAGAGGGGACCTTAGTGAAGAAATGGGATTTCAGAGTCTTAACCTCAGAGGCGACAGATGTCTTCAAGAGTCTTCTGGGCGGTCATTGATCGTGTCTGGAGCAAGACCGCAGCCGCGTCCTGGCAGAGGCCATCTGGCGCACCAGGAGGGAGGAAGGCCGGGGCTAATTGGTTATGTGTGTATCTGCTGGGAGGCTGAAGTCTTTGAACGCTGTCTGGAAAGCCGGGTTGGCAAGGCGACTACTCGCTCCCGGGCTGGGAGCCTAGGATGCTGAGCCGGAGAAAGCCAGCCTTCCTTCCCTCCCACTTCCTTCACACGGGCTCTGCTGGAAGTCCCAGTCATTGCTTTTTCCCCCTCGCCCACACATCGCTTGCCTTGGATTTGGGGTCCGTGTGAACAGGAGTTGGTGTTGGTTTGAACACCCAGAGCCGAGCCCCCTGTTTTCCGCGGGCAACATTTACCACCGCCCTGAGTAGCAACACAGGAAAACGTGTGTCGGGAAAGCCCGTCTGTTTGTGGAACTGTGAGGCTGGATCGCAGGACATTAGCACTTTCGCAAGGAGGGCAGCTTGCATGTAATAGACTCACGGTCTGCACATCACGAATGAGTCTAGAAGTTCTTGAGCTCCAGGAAGTCAGGCCTATCAGATAACTTGCTTGGACCATTCCCGCATGGACATGGCTCAGATCAAGCCACCGACCGGTGGCTTCTGGCCCCCAAAGCTCCCCGTGGCCGCTTGGCAGCATTTTATCTCAGAAACGAGCCTCCTTATTTCGGGAGGAAAGCTGCGGGGCCCGCAAGGCTGGTCTTTCTCTTTTCATCATTTTGGTTGGCTGCTCTGACGAGGAGACAGGTATCTTGTTTCTTGCTGATTTGAGTGCATTTTAAACCCTGAGGGATTCGGCAGAGATAGACAGGGTTTCTCAGCTCCCTGTTCCCCAGGCCTGGGAGCCCAGAGCTGCGGGGAAGAAGCAGGGTTACGGCAAGACCTTCCACGTCACTTTCAGAAGATGCTCGGCTAGCGGCTCCTGGCCTCAAGTGAAGGGAATCAGCGTCATGGGAGGGAAATTGGCTCTGGCTGGGAGCATTTAAGCCTTTGTCAGGGTCCAGTCAGGGGCCTATTTGTGTATGTGTGGGGGCGTCCAGACGAAAGGATACTCTGGCCGACCGTAAGCCACACGTGGCAGATGGTCACAAACCACTAACATCTACCAACCTGCTTCACTCGCTTTTCAGTAAGTAACGTCTTGTTTCCCTCTTCAAATCGACAGCAAAAGTCCTAAGTGTCAGGCTGGGGGCCTTGATGATTCAAGCCTTGATGTCACCTATCTGGCTCCTGAATCCCATCTGACACCGGGCAAGTTGGGATTTACCAGTCAGGGCACAGAGCTTGGCACCTTGACCTTGAACCGAGTCCTTACAGAGATTTTCCCTTAAGCCTGGCTCCTAAACTTGGCTGTGCGAGAGAGGCCGAATGGAATTGAGCACGCCCAGGCAAATTTGAATTCATATAAACAACGAATAACTCTTTAGTATAAGTACATCTTATGCAATATTTGGGACATACTTATACTAAAGAATAAAGTAAGTAGGCATCTGAAAATTCGAATTTCACTGGGCCTCCTGTGCTTTATTTGCTAGACCTGGTAATTGTGGGCTCAACGCTGGAATCATCTGGGAGCTTTAGAACATACTGATGTCTGGGTCCCACCGCATGAAATTCGAATTTAGTTGGTTTAGGTCGGGCCTGAACACTGGAGATGTTAACAGCTTCTCTACCGATTTTAATACGCAGAAAGAGTTGATAGCCACCGCACTAAAATGGTGACGTCTAAACTGTTCTCAGCTTTGCAAAGCTTCACGTGTTTTTCTTTTTTTTCCATCTTAATGCCCTAGATTCCTTTCCTAGTCTGCTTTACTTAATCCAATATCATAGGCTAGGCAGCCACCCTGCACCTCAGTTTCTCAGCTACGAATGGGGGCACGGAACTGATCCTTAACATTATCCATCAGATGGCTTCTATGTGCACAGACGCAGAAACTCTGCATATTCCAAAGGGTCTAAAACAACCAGCCCCAAGCCGAAGAACATTTCTGAGCTCTCATGACTCAATCCTACAAATTCCTGTGAATTTCGTGTTTTCCTCCTTGTTACGCATTTGTGTGTCTGGCTCTAAAAATAAGGAATTTTTTCCCCTCTGCGATGTTCACATAAGATGGACAGCCAAGGAAGACGCACTCTGTTTAGCCCACAATGTCACGGACCTCCTGGTTCACCAGCAAGATCTCGTACAGGAAGCACACCCGGAAGTTACGCTCGTGTGTGCCGTGCAGTTGGCTCACTGTGTCACTGAGACATAGTTCACTGCCTCCCTTCGCTGGAGAAATACAGAGCTCAGTGTATGGGGCACAGCTGAGTTTGCTATCCACCCAGGTCTCCTCTGGCTCAGGAACAGAGAAGGTGACGAGGAAGATTTCGGCTCAATTCATCATCTCATGGTTTGTGGGATCGAGCCCTGTGTTGGGCTCTGCGCTAACAGCACAGAGCCTGCTGGGGATTCTCTTTCTTCCTCTCTTTCTCTCTGCCCCTCCCTGGCTCGCTCGCTCTCTGTCAAAATAAATACATAAACATCACAATTTTTTTTTTTTTCCAAAAGAAACAGGCTTAAAGATGGCTCCAAATTTAGGAACGTCCTGACTCTCCATCTATGAGAGGTAAGGGGACTAAGTCATGGCATTTCACATCTGGAATTCTGCATCAGTAACAAAAAGAAGGAGTTGCATTTTTCTGGTGTTGACCTGGAACGATGCTCATCCTTGATAGTTAGTGAAGAATGCAGATTATAGAATAATATAGCCTGGAAAATAAATCAGAGAGATGGGTTGAGTGGGTTGGGGGTAGAAAGAGATTATTCCGCTTGCTAGACCCCAATTTACTTAGACTCACCGTATCACCCGGGAGTTGGTCAGAATGCAGGCCATACCCCAGCCCTCCCAGTTTAAATCTGTTGTTCAACAAGACGCTTCGGTGTCTGGAATACACGTTCAAGTTTGCCAAGTGCTGGTTTAGACAACTCTGGGTTGATCAAGGTGTCACAACTATTATGTATCACTCCTGCAGTGCATGAATGAAATGAAACATTTTTTGGAAAATGTGTTTGTAGAGCTAATTATCTGTAATGCTTGTTGTAATGGTATTTTAATCCAAGTGAGTTTCTACCACCTGTGCTATGTCTCTGCCGAGGACGGAAGGCAGGTTGGACCTAAATGAGTCTGCCCCACACGCTTGGCAATGGTTTCTCGGACCTACACTGGTCCCACAGGACCTGCACGTCCCCACAGGACCTGGATCGAGTGTGACTGCATTCGTCTGCGTGCCCGTCAGGGCCGCAGTAGCTGGGTACTAGGGCTCAGACCCTAGTCTGAGGACCTAGGGCTGGGTGCTAGGGCTGGCCTGGAGGACGGTCAGTCCTTCCATGAGCGCTCCGTATTTGCTGAGTGGTAGAAAAGCTTTGCAGAATTTGGTCTGGTCAGTTAGGAAGCTGGCTAGACCAGGGAAATGCTATGGTTTATTGAATTGTAAATAACGTTGAACGGATCCCTTCTTCTAGCATTTTCCGAAGCAGTCTGTCACAGCCTGCTCAGTGCCTTGGGGGGATTTTTCAGTGGAGAACGAAGCAAGGCTCTGTTGGTTTTACTAATAGGATAAACAGTTCTCCTCTGACTTGCAGACTGGCAGAAGTCCCACTGGACTCTTTCCCTCCACATTTCAATATCCTATAAACCATCCTACGGGAAGGCTGAGCATGCTGGGATAGGACCACAATGGGGGCTAGAAAATTGGGGAGGGATTCTCTGGCAGGAACTTCCCTTTGGAAAGAGAAGAGGGGTCTCCAAACAGAATAATGGACTTTTACAAAAGGATCGCTGGGTTGTATCTTTTGAGCCCCCGTGAAAGCCAAGCCTACACTTACCCCAGTGGCCCGTAGGATTCCCTGAGCCCTGTGAGAAACTATCCAAAGGGATCGTTGGGGATTCATGGAGTGTTACCAGCTCACGGAGTTAAAGTGCGCCCGGGTCTAATTAGCAGAATGAAGGATGAAAGCTTTGCCTCCATTGGGAGAGAAATGGTGGCCCCGGATGACCCAGCCTGGCTGCTCCTGCCCGTCTGACAAAGATGAATGGGAAGAGAAGTTCTGCTTTTGGTGAGACCCAGTGAAGTGATGTCTGCATTTTACTGAAGGTCATATGCAGACACTTCACCCTTGCCAGAAGCCAGTGTGTAAACACAACCGCAGAAGAAACGCAGATCCTAGGAATGACCAGTCTGTTGACACTCAGAAAACCACACGGACCCCCACATGGAGAGCCACTGGTCCCTCTGATTCTGCAGCGTGTATTTTTACCCCCTGGTAGATGCTCTGAATGTTCTTCACTTAAACCCACAGGCTCTTTCAGTATCAAAAAGTTGTGTTTCCTCTTCCTCCCCCTAACAAAGTCAGTGTCTGTTGTCTTCTGGTTAATTGCCTGGGAATGAGCCATGCTTTCTAAAGCATGAAAAGAAAACTAATGGGTGTAATTTTGCCATGTGTGGCTCAAGCGTTTGTGCAGAGAAAAGAGGCACCAAATGGAGAAAGTGTCACTGGGGACATCTGGTAGCTCTCGCCCCGTGAGAGGACCTGGTTGCTGGGATGTCGACCTAAATCTGGGAGGGACTGAAAATGAAATCAATTCAGTCCTCCTGTCTTACAGACACCAGGCTGTTCCCATGTCTCTGCCCAAGATGTCCCCCATCCCTGGAACACCTTGCTCCTTCCTCTTTGTCACTTTCCCCCCAGTCTGGCCACCTGTGTCTGAAAGTTTTCTGTTATCCTCATAATACTTGGGCAACACTTGCCCCCCGCCAGCAAGGAACGTCACATTTCAAGAAAAAGTAGCCTAGCCGAAAACAAAAATCATGAGAGGCAATCTTCATCATTGTATATAGCATGTGAAGAATATACCCAGGGGCACCTGGGTGGCTCAGTTGGTTAAACGTCTGACTTCGGCTCAGGTTGTGATCTTGCCGTTGGTGAGGTCGAGCCCCACGTCGGGCTCTGTGCTGACAGCTCAGAGCCTGGAGCCTGCTTCGGATTCTGTGTCCCACTCTCTCTCTGCCCTTCCCTCACTCATGCTCTGTCTCTCTCTGTCTCTCAAAAATAAACAAATGTTAAAAAAATAATTTAAACAAACACCCAAAGCTGAGTGTGATGGGGGTGGGGGAGGGGACAAAGAAACAGCCATTTTCTTTAAAATCCTTCTTGGCATTCTTGTCACTCTTAGTATCTTTCACTTGGATTTCATCTCTATCTTTTCAATCTCAGCTCCCAGTGAAAACATTCCCCAAACTTGGCCTAAATAATCCCTTGACTCTGTGGTTTTACAGCTTGTGGACTGGGGAAGCAGCCTGCCTGCGTGCCTTTCTCTGCTTTCCCATTCCTAGCTGTGGGTTCCTGGTAACTTACTTAGTCTTTTCTGACAGCTGTAAGACAGGGGCAGAGTTTATATGAGTTAATGCGTGTAAAGTACTCAGAGCTATGCCTGCCACATAGTGAGTGCTAGGTATGTGTTTACTGTTATTATTACTCATCCGCCCTCCCTCCGCTCTACTCTTTCCAACAGCTAGAAGACCCTCTCTTTCCAAAGCACAGTCTACAAGTCACTCTACCCTGCAATTTTCCATCTCTCCTGTACCCTAGGTCTTTCTACGAAAGCCGGGGCTGGGACGAGGAGGAAGAGAGGCAATGGATTATCCTGTAGCGGTTTGTGAGTTCGAGCCCCGTGTCGGGCTCTGTGCTGATGGCTCGGAGCCTGGAGCCCGCTTCAGATTCCGTGTCTCCCTCTCTCTCTGCCCCTCCCCTGCTCATGCTCAGTCTCTCTCTCTCTCTCTCTCTCTCTCTCTTTCTAATGAATAAACGTTAAAAAAAAATTTTAAAGCCAGGCATCGCTGTTCTGTGACTTTTAATCCTCCAGAGAGAACCTCTCTTTCCCTTTCTTGAGCCATGTCTGTAAGTCTTTCTACTCTTGTGCAGGCCACCCAGTCGACATTATCTGCTTGTCTTTCCAACTGCACCATTAACAGTGAGCTCCTTTGAGGGGAGAGAACATGTCTCGTCTATCTTGGTGTCACGACCATGGTATTTGGTGCACCGAAGGCGCTCAGTCAAGTTGGTTACACACAACCGAGTGGGACCATCCCTTGCTTACGGAGAAGGCAGCGGTGTTATGAACTTGGGGAAAGAGAGGCTACGCAGGATGGTGTCAGAGAGGGATGGGGGCTTGCGTCCTCCCTGCTCCGGAGGTGCAGACTACAGAAAACTGCTTCACGCTGGGGAAGAGACACTCCAGCTTGCAGCAATTATTTTCTGAAGGACTCCTCGCCCCGTGCGCGAGATTAATGAGTGCTATTGACGGTAAATATGGTAATTATCTAATGACATCCATAAGTGTCTGAAATACTTGGCACCGTGCCTGTGACAACATGGGAACCATTTTCCATTTAGTTCTTGAAATGGATCTGACTCATTTAAAAATAATGACAAACCAAACAGCACCAACAAAACCCATGAGTTGGATAATCTGCTGCCCCTCTGAGATTACGGGGGGCATGCTTTCCCATGCTGTATGCAGGCAGGCACCCCGCCCCTACCCGACTCGATGTGCCTTTTAAGAAGACAGGAGCTTGAGGGAATGTGAAAGCGAGGCGTCTTTGGAGGCTCAAAGCAAAGCGTCTAGTTAAAATACAACTGGGATGCACTGCCTGGGTGGCTCAGTTCGTTGAGTGTCTGACTTCGGCTCAGGTCATGATCTTGCAGTTGGTGAGTTCGAGCCCCACATCAGGCTCTGTGCTGACAGCTCGGAGCCCGGAGCCTGCTTCAGATTCTGTGTCTCCCTCGCTCTCTGCCCCTCCCCTGCTCATACTGTGTTTCTCTCTCTTTCTCTCAAAAAAAAAAAAAAAAAAAAAAAAAGAATTAGATGCAACTGGGACAACCCGGCCCAGAAGCCACAATGGGGACACTTGAGTCCTGCCACCCTACTCTACCCATCTTCTGCCAGCAGAAGGCAATGCCTGGGGGCAGGCACATGGGTAGTACTGGAAAGGAGGCGGTAATGAGGGGTGGGACAGATGAGCATTGCCTGGTCTTTCTGTGTCAAGGTCCAAGGTGACAGAAGTGTCTCAGGCGCTGGGAGGGGACTCCCGCTAAGGTAGACCATGATCAGGCCCACAGAGAAGGCAGGAGGAGGCCGTCACCCGCAGAGGGACCATGTAGGTGCGGAGTTTTGTGGAGAGAGCGGAAAACAAGGCCACAAGCTCTCGTGGACTTCAGTGTGAAAGGTATGACTTTATCCCCCATACTCAGCTACAAAAATGCCGCATTTGGTTTTCTGAGTCATACTGAGCTTGGCTTAAACCTCGGTCTTTTCCAGTGAGAAGGTACAAAAAGCTGGGACTTACATAATCCTGAGAGCCCGAGGAAGAGCCTGGGGTCACTGGGGGCCTCTGAACTACTGAGGAGACAGGGCAAGAGTCCATCAGAAGACACGGGATGAGGGAGACGAGGTGATCTGGCCAGGTGCTCACAGCGGCTAAGAGACAGGGCCGTGGTCACAAGGTCACTGGTACACTTGCCCGGGTCACAAGCCCAGGTCACTTGCCCTCTCTCCTCCCTCACTGGCCAGAACCATCCCACAGGATGGCGGCTCTCAGCAAGGCTGCGGTGGGGGGAGCTGCCGTGCGCCCACACGACAATTCTGCAGCGCCAGCGTTGTTCCGTCAGCCCGAGGGAAGGTTACGAAAGCTAAGCGAGAGGGCTCCCTGTCTCCACGTCTCGTGCCCAGAGTTCAGCAACCAAACAGGAAGTGAAACTGCAGAACCATCTGTAAGTGAAAAAATAAAGAAATGAGGAAGCCAGGAGGAGGAAGCATTGAAATGAACCCTGATCTGGTAGCGATGACGGTTAAATAGGGCCATGACATGATCAATGACGGGAGCCTTAGTTTTGTGAAGAACGGAAAGATCATTCCAGTTGTTGCAACTTTTGCAGTAACTGGAGAAGAGCCAGGCGTACCTAGAGAACCTTACTGGTACCATCCAAGAGGATATGCTGAAGGCGTTTATGGTCAGAAATACTTCTGTATTTCACCCAGAACCACCATGAGACTTATAGCAGACGTCTTGCAATACACAGCAAAGCACAGGCCAACATTTGATTTAATTTCAATTAGTGGACACCATAGACAGGAAGCAGGGGCCGATGCTATTCTGGAACAAGCCGACCCTATGGCGGGTGGGTTGGAGTAGATCTGGACCCCAGGCTGGCCTGACAGTTGTTGAGTTTGCACTAAGGTTGTCTTTCTTCAGGGGAATTAGGATGAACTTCTATATGGAAATAGCAAAAATGAGGGGTGGGAGAGGGCTTTGGGCTCACTTGATGGAGAAAATGTTTCAGCCTAAAATCTCTCTCTTCTTCTAAGAGCACATTGTCGGACATCAGGAGGGTCGCTTACTAAGCAGGATCCTTATGGCAACATTATTTGACTTCTTCATGCCAAGTCCTCTGCAAGGTGTTGGGGATATAAAGATTAGTTAGACCTCAAGTGCTCTGCCTGCCTAGGGACTATCTCTCATGCACCCAGTTCATTCGGTGCAGATTTAACCCCATGTGTCTGTACCAGGTACAGAAACTTTAGAACCAGAGAGTGACTTCATAGCTCATAGGATCATCCCTCACATATCAGTGGTCCTTTGAAATTTAAATAAAATTGACACCAGCCCCTGAGCTCATGATTAGGGGACAGCCAGTGCCTTCTCAAAATTTTCTGTCAATTTTCAGGGTTTCACGGACTCACGGTTCCTTCCGACCCCAAGATCCTGACAGATGTCAAACTCACAAGGCAACAAATATCTCTCTAAGCTTTTCCTTCCTCTGCTCCACTCTGACCCAGATACGGAACTCAACCTTTTTCTACAAACATATTTCATACCAGTTGGGGTCATATTAAAGAACAAGGGTGTGTAGACGGACACTGTAGTACAGGAATGAATTACCACCAGTCAGAATAGACATTAGCTATAAAAAAAAAAACAAAACCTCATGTGGCCACTGGCACACACAAGCTGAAAATCAGCTATCTACACGAAGCAAAAGTAGGGACAACTGATTTTAATGAAAGTACATGGACCTGAGTTTTACACTTAATGGATACATAATGGAATATTACATGGTCTTAAATTTTTAGGGCTTTCTGTCATAGCATGGGAATTTCTCACTGGTTGACTTTCCCAGAAGTTTCTGATCTTCCTCCATATTGCTCGACGCTCTTTCCTTAAGACCCTCTTTGCCAATTCATGCCCATCTTTTTCTTCAATTTTTATGAGGTACAATGTATACACAGTACAATAAGATGTATTCATTTTAAGAATCTACGTTAGTGAGTTTTGACAAAAGTCTGAAACCAATTAACCAACACAATCAAAATATAGAACCACCCAAAAAGTTCCCTCATGCCCTTTTGCAATAGGGATCATTTCCACCTCTGTCTCCAGGCAATTATTGATCTGCTTTAGGTCTTTCTAGTTTGGATTTACCTTTTACAAATTGTACAAACGGGATCATTCGGGTGTATTCTTTTGTGTCTATAAATCTATTCATGAGATTTAATTTCATTGGAAAGACATTCTTCAGTTTATATATAATATTCACCTGCAAATGGACATTTGAGTTTTTCCCCTTTCTTGACTATTACAGAATATAAAAAATGAACATAGGTGTACAAGACTTAATGTAGAAATATGTTTTTATTTCTCGAGTAAATACCTAGAAGTAGAATTGTTGAGTTGTATGGTAAGTGTTTTTATCTTCATAAGAAACCACCAGACTGTTTTCCAAAGAGGTTGTTCAATTTTACATCCCCACAAAAGATACACAGGGATTTCACTTCCTCACTATCCTCACCAAAATTAGCCATTGCCAATCTTTTTAATTGTAGCCATTCCATTGGGTATAAACCGTGGTATCTCATTATTATCTTAATATGGCTAGTGATATTAAACATCTTTTCCTGTTTCTTGGTCATTTGTATATATTGTTTTATGAACTGTCTGATTGAATCTTTTGCCCATTTAAAAAAATTTGGTTGCTTATCTTGTTATTATTACATGTAGAATTTGTTCGTACATTCTGGCTACAAGTCCTTTGCCATTTACCTGTTTTGCAGATATATATTTTTTTCCAGTCTGTGGCCCACCTTCCCATTTTCTTTATGCTATCTTGTGAAGAGAATAAGTTTTTATTTTCGACGTAGCTCAATTATGTTTTTTCTTTTAGATTTTTATGTTCTGTGTGCTAGGTAAGAAATTGACTACTCCCAAATCATCAGCGTTTTCTCCTTTTCTTTTTAGATGTGTTTATAGATTAGACTTTACATTTTCATGATTGGTTTAACTTTTGCAAATAGTGTGGAGTAAGAGCCAAGAATTATTATTATTATTTTTAATGGATATACGGTACCAGGTTTTGGAAAGAAAATTCTTTTGAGTAGCCTTGATATCTTTGTCAAAAATCAGTTGACCATCACTCTCTGATAGCTTTCAGTGTACGGGTCTCTCACCTTCTTGGTGAAATCTATTTTTAGATATTTTATTCTTTTTGATGTAATTATAAATGGCATTGTTCTCTTAATTTATATACTTCAGTAAAAAAAAAAATCAGTTGACCAAATGTGAGTTTCTTTCTGGATTGTATTCTGTTCCATTGGTCTATATGTCCATCCTTTACCCCAATACCACGCTGTCTTTAACACGGTAGTTTAATATTGTTTTGAAAACAGATAGTGTAGGTTCTATAACCCTGTTCCTTTCTTTCAATTTGTGTTATGAATATTATGCTATGAATGCAATTCTAGGTCCTTAGGACACTTTAATTTTTGTAGATATTTAGAGTCAGCTTACACATTTCTAAAAACAGAAACCTTTTGGGATTTGATTGGGGTTGCATCAAATATATAGATCAAGTTGAGGAGAAATGGAATCTTAACAATAGCAAGTCTTTGAATCTATGAACATGGTATAGATCTCTCTGGTTTTTTTTAAGGTTTTCTTTAATCTCTACAATATTATGTGGTTTTCAGAGTATAGGACTTCTATATGCTTAGTTAAATTTGTCTATAATTAAATTCATGTTTTGACGCTTTCTATATGTTTTGAGTTTTCTTTTCCAACTATTTGTTGTGGTTATACAGAAATTGGTTATACAGATAATTGATTTTTTAAAATTTTATGTTTATTTATTTATTGTGTGAGTGTGAGTGTGTGTGTGTGTGTGTGTGAGAGAGAGAGAGAGAGAGAGAGAGAGAGAGAGAGTTGGAGAGGCAGAGAGAGGGAGGGAGAGAATCCTAAGCAGGCTCCATGCTGTCAGGGTGGAGTCCAACATGGGGCTTAATCTCACAAACCTGTGAGATCAAGATCTGAGAGGAAATAAAGAGTTGACACTTAACTGAGCTACCCAGGTGCCCCAATAATTGATTTTTTATATTAACTTTTCATGCTGTATCTTTGCTAAATTTGCTTATTAGTTCTAGTAACTTTCTTGAAGATGTGTTCAAATTTTCTACCCAAATAGTCATGTCACAATATCATCTAAATTGTCAAATTTCTAGCATAAAGCTGTTCATAACATTATTATTTTTATTGTTAGACCTTATTATCCTCCTAATATTTATAGAATTTATAGTAATGTTCTTTTTTTTATTCCTGATAAGCAATTTGTATTCCATTCCCCCCTTATTTTCTTGATCAGTCTAGTTTTCTGCTTCTTAAAATGTAATCCTCAGAAGCAGAGAATCACTCGGAAACTTGTTAGAAATGAACATTCTTGGGCCTACTCCAAACCTACTGAATTAGAAACTCTGGAGTCAAAGTCCAGTAATCCATTTTAATAAGCATTGCTGGTGATTCTAATGCATACTGCTTTAGAAAGAAGTTTATGAATTTCATTGATTTAAAAAATATTTTTGGTTTAATTGAATTTCCCTATCATTTATCCACTTCCTATTTCATTCAGATTTCTGCTATAATCTTTATTATTTCTTTCTTTCTTTCTATTTATGTTTGATTTGTCCTTCTCTTTCCATCTTCTTAAGGTGTAAGCTAAGACAATTGATTTTAGACCTCTGTTTCTTTCCAATGTGAGCACTTAAGGCATAAATTTCTTTCTAAGCACTACTTTAAGTATATTCCATAATATTTGATATGATTTATTTGCATTTTTATTTAATCCAAAATATATTCTAAACTTATGTGTTATTTCTTCTTTGGCCCTGGTAAGTTTAATTTTCATATATTTTGAGATTAGTTTTCCAGAAAGCTTTCTGCTATTGGTTTCTAATTTAAGTCCTCTGTGGTCATATAATATAATCTTTATGATTTCATTTCTTTTAAATTTGTTCAGAATTTTCTAATGTTTCAGCAGATGGTCTATATTGGTGAATTTTCCTCAGGCAGTTGGAAAGAATGTGCATTCTGTTATTGTTGGATAGAGTGTTCTATAAATGTCAGTTAGGTCAAGTTGCTTGATAGGATTGTACTTACTGACTTACCGATTTTCTTTCAATTACTGAGAGAGCAGTATTGTAATATCCAGCTGTAATTGTGAATTTATTTCTCCTTTTATGTTAGTTTTGCTTCATTTATATTAGGTGTCTACACTGTGAGGATCATCATGTCTGTTTGACAAGTCGATTCTGTCATTATGGAAACGTTCTTACTTCTATTTTTCTATTCTATAGCCTATTTTGTTCACTATTGATATCATCACTTTAACTTTCTTTTTATTAGTGTTTTCATTATATATATATATTTTTTCATACTTTTATTTTTACTTATCTATGTAGTTGTAGTGTAAGTGAATTTCTAGACAGTATATATTCAGATCTTGCTATTTGGGTCTTGTGTTTTTATCTGTTGTGACAATATATCACTTAATTGGAGTGTTTCAATCATTCATATTCAGTGTAATTATCAATAAGTTTGTGTTTATATTTACCAGCTTGCTGCTTATTTTATACTTGTCTAATTTATCCCCCTCACTTTGGGTTTTGTTTTTGTTTTTGTTTTGCCCTTTTGACTTTTTTTTGTTGTTTTATTTTATTTTTTTTTTTTGTATTTCATTTAGTGTCCTCTATTGGCTTATAAATTTTTGTTGTACTTCAAGTTCACCATATAGCTTTTTAAAAATCGTAGTCTACCTTCAAATATGTTCTATCACTTCATTTTATGAAAGAGACTTGGAACAGTGTGTTTCTGCTTTTCTCTCCCATGTTTTGTGCTGTTGCCATCTTAAATTTTCCTTCTATGTATGTTTACACTTATATATTTTTTTCTGTTTAAACAGTGAATTTTTTCATGTTTATTTTTTTATTTTGAGAGAGAGAAAGAGAGAGACAGAGTACGAGTGGGGGAGGGCAGAGGGAGAGAAATAGAATCCGAAGCGGGTTCCAGGCTCTGAGCTGTTGGTGCAGAGCCTGACGCAGGGCTTGAACCTGTGAACTATGAGATCATGACCTGAGCTGAAGTTGGACACTCAACGGACTGAGCCATCCAGGCGCCCCAACAGTGATTTATTTCTTAAAGACTTTTAAAAATGAGAAAAATCTATTTGTATTTATCCATATATTTCCCATTTCTGGCACTCTTCATTCTTTAGTGTAGTTCTGAATTTCTATCTGGTTTCAAAGGCGGTGGTTTTAAGAGTGGGTTTGGGGAAGGATTGGTGGGAAATTAGGTGAAGGAGGTTGGCAGTAACCCGCTCCTAGAAGACCTTTAGTGCCATCTTGCAGACTTTAAATTACCTGAAAGCAATGCCGGTTACATGACCAAATTTGGCTTATAGAAAGATCACTTTTACATCACTGGAAAAATTTATTGGAGGAGCTGGAGAACACTCAGCTCTCTATTGCAATAAACAGAAAGGATGATCCAGGCCTGGAGTGATGTCACCCCATAGAGATGCAAGAGAAAGAACTGATTCAAGAGAATTGCAGGACCAGGTGGTTGACCTGATGTTTGGAGGAGAGAGACTTGGAGAAGCACGGATGACATGAGTATTTGTCAGATCAGACTATTTGCCAAAGGCAGAGTTTGTCAAGGTGTGTGGTAATGAGTCACGTGCATTGGATTCATCTGTGGTGCAGAATAAATTTGTCAGGTTCCTGGCTGCCAGCAGGAACAAGAGCCTACATTAACAAGCCCCGCAGTTGATGCTTAAGTTAAAAACCAAAACACCCTGATTTAAAAAGTAAGAAGAAATTGAATATGCAAGTCTCCTCTCTTATGTGTTTTCTCTCACGTACAAAAGGTGTGTGAAATCTTGAGAACTGAAGTTGGAAGATACCTGGCGTTGGATGTCAAGTGGAGGGTGAGGAATATGAAGTTAGTAAACAGGTCTGCAAAAGGAAATGAGAGAAAGAGTTTGCAGTGCAAATGGAATTTTATCTTCAAGTTGAAGGAAAAGACACTTTGGAGTCCGCAGGTAATTATATATGACATGATAACAGGAGGCTACCAAACTGCTGATGATGGCACGTATCAGGATGATTTACGTAAGAAAGCAGCGACGGAACCATCCTTCCTAACAAGACATGCCCATGTGGCATAAGAACACAAGGACTGCCCATGTGGAGTAAGCCCACTGTCATGTCCCTCACAGCGGGACAGAGGATGAATCCTTGGGCTCCATGAGGTTCTTCTTGAGATCAGCCCACGAGGTTAGAGTTTCACCTTCTTAAATTCCAGTTGTCTCCAATATAGATTGTGACTCTGTGTAAAGATTTATATAAGTACTTACATAAAGTGCTTGCGTAACTACTCAAAGATAGGCAGAGAAAAATGCTACCCTGGATGATAGCATGCTATTGCATGGATGTGTTGATATTATTTATGAAATGTAAAGAAAGAAGCTGAGGCCTTCACATTGTTTAATATCAATTATTAATTTCTCCTTGGAATTATTATTCTCCCTGGAAATATTAATTTCTCCTTGGAGGTTTCGGAAAAATGGAGATCATGTTTAGCACATGAAATACTAATTCAAAGGCAGTTAAATAAGAGGTTGGGGATGGTTAGCTTTCAGATATTGAAAAGAGTTACTATAATTACTAACATTATTGGACATGGTCAATGCCCTGTTTAAAACGTTTTACGTATACTATTTTCTTTAATCTCCCCCAAAGCTCTTCCATGATCCCATTTTACGAATGACAAAGCCAAGGCACAGAATTCTCCCCAGGTTGCAAGCTGGTGAGGAAGAGTCAGAGCTAGGATTCAAGTCCAGGGATGTGGCTGTAGGAGACTGCACACCATAGACAAGGAGACAATAAAGAATAGACACAAGGTAGGGTCACTGAGAAAAGAATAAAGCTAAAGAAGCGAAAAGGTGCTTTCAATAAAATATTTCTGGCTTACTGGAAAATCGAATAAGAAGCCAAGGTTAAAAAGTACACAGAACAACATGTATTTATATTTAAAATGAAAGGGCTTCCATGTAACTGATCTTTAAGACTCCTTGCTAGAATTCCACAATCTGATGATGCAAATAAGAAAACTGTGAACCCAGGTATGTTCTGAAAGCTCTCTGGCATCCGCGATCCCCTGCAGTCACTCACTGAAGTTCTACCTATGGATATACACGAACAGGTCAAGAAATAGAGTATGAAATACGGTTAAAACAATGGAGAACAAAAGATGGATGTTAAGATCACCTCAAAATAAAAATGAGAAATGAGGCCTGCAAAGTTCCTCATTAAAGGGGACCCAGAAAAGCTGGGGGAAGTCTCGGGGGTCCCTTCAACTGTTTCTGACGTCAGAAGAAATGAAGGGTTTACCGGGAATCAGCACCTGGCTGGTGGAGAGCTACTGAAGACTGCTTGCTTCTGGACCAGACGGGCTTACTTCCGGGTGTGATGAAAGCTCCTGGGAGGGCTAAACTGGCCTTTGTTTACGGATTTTAATGAAATTTGGGGAAAGGGAAAAACGGCAAAATCTGTAGTAAAATAAGTATCGCCCACTTTAGTTAGGAGAAAACTATAGCCTCCCTCACTGCAGTGGATTTTGACCATAAAAACATTTGCAAGTATTTATTACCCTCAAAGCAGGAAGAAGAACTGAAAGAATGAAGCACAGGGCCCATCGAGGCAATAAATGGGGAGAGGCAGGCTGCTTGGAGACCGTCTTCAGGGATCTAGAGGAGGCATCACAGAGGCCTGGGGTTGCCCCGTGGCCTCATCAGCCGGACGAAGAGAAAGGTCTTCCCGGCAGCAGGCAACTTGGGGGCCACGATGAAGGTGGGTGAGCGCACGTCTGTGTGAGTCTGGCTTTACCCTTGCGGGGGGTTAAAGGAAACTGGAGTCATGTTGGTGAAAAGCCAGGCCTCCAGTCCAGTCGAGTAAAATCTCCAGCAGGAGGCAATAGGTATATTGAACAGCAGTGCCGGTGGTCACACACAATGCTAACCCAAGTGAGATACAGCATAACGCTCAACAGTGCTGGAGAGAAGCACTTCATACAATTCAACATAGAGTGATTTGGGGAGGAGGGTGGTAAAAAAATGTTGGAAGACATCAAGGTGTGAGAAGGACGCTTTCAGGCAAATGCAAAATTCAAATGATAAAGGAAATGAAAGAATAATGAAGAGAATGGAGATGTTCCGAAAACTGGCCAAGCGTAATTCTAGAACAGAGGGTGTGTGGCCAAGCAATTTTAATAGAGCTGTGCATGCTGATGCCAACGGGTTATGTGCATCTTTGTTGGAGATTTTTAAAAATTTGTTTTTATAACAGTACGGATAATCTGATTCAGAGGCAGCTGATATCCACATTTCCTAAGGATTAAAGAGTAATGCCTTTCAAAATACATTTAATAAGGAGCTTGGGGAATGATAAGCAGGGGACATTTCATCTGTTACGGAGGGACAACGTTTGCAATTTTGCACAGGTCACTCTCAACCCCTGATGCGGTGTCACAAACCAGTTAAGTAGGTAGTTCACAAATGGCCCTGCAGATAAATAAATATTTGAATGAGAAAGAGCTCAGCTATTAGTGCGGGAGGACACAAGAAAATCAGGAAAAGTGTTGGATGTGTTTTAAAAATCTGCAGGAGAAAGTAAGGTGGAAGATTTTAAGTCGGTTTGTATAGTTTTTCAAATGAAAATAGGGAAGCACGAGTAAACAGAATTATAAGCACAATAATTTGGTGAAGTCTATTCAAAGCTAATTTTTATGATTTTAAATTGTATTGTAAGTTTGATTTGGAAGATATTTCTAAAAACACCCTCTCTGAAATAATTCTATCCCTGCACAAACTGGAGGTTTTGACCGGATGTGCAGCATCAGAAGCATCCCCCAGCTCCCCAGCTCCTGCCCCGGCTCTACCCAGTTCCAGCTACAAAAACCTACTATCAGCAGGCTCCTGGCTGCCCAGCCTGAACCACTGAGAATCTGGTTTGTACGGCGTTAGTGTCTTCTTTATTAAACGATGAGGTAGTAAGGTAGAGGTTAGAGACAATGTCTGTAAATTCAGAAGTAGCTCCTCTCTTGTGTTATGATGCCCACACTATAGCTCCGGGTTCCCAGCTCCCTACTTGCCACGCCCCGCCCCCACTATGGAAGACAGTCTGCGATGAGGTCCCTTCTCCATGCCTCTGTGGTTTGGGTTCCATTCTACTTCAACCCTGAACGCAGCCCTATACTGCTCCTCTCAGATCATTCCCGTGAGTCTTTTCTCATAAGTAGACTGAGCTTCCAGGGCTCTTACCTTGACTTGTGTGGATCTCCCAACCTTTACTAGGGGGCATTTTGAGAATCCTATCGCTGCCGCTCTTAACACCCCACGTGGACGCCAACCCGGCTTCAAGTGGATTTCTCGTGGACTGCTGGCCTTTCTCTGCGGGCGGCTACTCTTACCTCCCTCCGTCAGTCTCTGGAGTTCCCGGCAAGTCTTATATCAGTGTTTGTGGGCAGCTGGGGACCATCTTCTACCAGAAAACAAGACATAGTTTGATTCTTCAGGAAGTGATCATTTTCACTGACAGAAAAATCTTTTCAACAAGGATCTAGAGCTATGGCTATGTGAAAATCTGTATCAGTCAGGGTTCTCCAGAGAAACAGAACCAATAGGAGACTGTGTGTGTGTGTGTGTGTGTGTGTGTGTGCGCTTAGTGTGGGCCGGCATGCCCAAAATCCCTAGGGAGGGCCAGGGAGCTGTAACGGAAACTCAGTTATATGCCTACATTTAATAGGGTGGTTTACAGAAAATAAGTACAAAGTCAACTATTTAAAATCAGATATCAAAACAATTTTCGGGAAAAAAATGTGGTTTTCTTTTGTTAAAAAACGAGAACATTCTACAAAATGTATCTTCTCATACCTTGCAGTCTGGCTCAAACGTGAGATGAAGAATAGCATTGACAGGAGAAAAACCTACCGAACTGAATGAGGGGGATGTATTAAAATATTTATCTAAAATTTGTTTGGTTGGAGGGTTTATAGAGCTAAACTGACATGTTTATATAAGCTTGAGAACATTCTGTGGATTGAGTTAGAAGAGACAGCGTGTACTAAATATATAGATTCAAAAGAATACATGTGGGTCAGTGAGGTACGTGGAGACACAGGGTAGATAAAGAGAGAGACTGTCGAGACCCTATGTTCTTGAGATCAGAGCACATAAGCGAGCCGGGAACTTAGTTTGACTCAGAACAAGCGGTCAGAGATCTCAAGAAACAGGCAATGTCAGAGTCATTCTTTCTTGCCAGGAAATAGCATTCTTTCCTCAGGCTAATGATTTATAATGAGTAGAGCCACCTGCAAATACGCTACAAAATAGGAACAAAGGCGCAATCTTGAAAGTTTCCATGTTGGAGACAGGGCTTGAGGGTGAATTTGGAAGGGATTTGAGAAGAAAGAGACTATGGTGAAGGGTTTGGGTTGGGAATAAAAGCGATACTCATTTGTATCGAAGAGCATCTTGGGCGTGGTACATGACTCCCGTTTATCTTGTCACTTGTCAGCACAAAGAAGCCCGGTGGATTCCTGGCTTGTCTGGTATTCTCTCTGGACGGAAGAGGACCCGAGAGGATTAAACAAGATCGTGGGTATTAGACCAGTGTTGTAACGTTATTTTAGGGACAAAGAGATCTCCAAAGAGGGATTTGTGGCATTCAGAATAGTTGAGGAGCATAGATTGGACTGACTACACAGGCAGTCCTGGAATGAAATCATACTGAAGAGAACTTGTCTGAGAAGTCGCTGGAGTAATCAGGACACGGTTAAGAGACTAAAGCTCACAATAAGCTGGGTCTGAGTAAATGAGTAAAGATAGAGGCTGTATACATTATGTGCCGAGCCCAGTTCCTTGGGATGGATGATGAGATTCCGACCGCTAACAAAGGGAGAGAAGCTTTGGTTTCTATCTCCTCCAACAAGAAGAAAGGTGGTAAAATGATTTGCTTTATAGTCTCGCCATAAGATGGGAAGAAAAAGGGAAGGCGGGTGGGGAAATATTAATGAACGTTTAGCAATTTCAGATACTTTGTTTTATAAGGACCAAAGTGAACAAACCTGTGCGTGAGCTGAGTCACCATCAGGAATCTGGGAACCATCTGACCCTGGAGAATGGAAGTGGGGCCAGGGGATTAGCGAGGAACAAATGCTCTTCCAGTTTTGAAAAAAGGAATTCTGCAAACAACACATTGGCAAATCTGATTTTATTCCAGGGAAGGCTTCTAAAATAGAATATTAAACAGATGGCTTGTGAACACAGAGGAGAGGAAGCAGTGACTCACTAGGGAAAGTCATGCCAGACTCATAATCATCCTCTTTTTTATCACACTCCTAGATTGGTGGGACAGGAAAAATTGGGGGACACCTTTAGAAAATCCTTCCTTGATTTCAAAAGAGCATTTGCCATAGACTCTCATTATAGCTTGGTAAACACAAGAATGAGCTATTAGCTGGAAGTTGGGACAGTGAAGGTGAAATTGTGGCTGTTTGAACAATAACCTCCAAAAGAGTGTTGATTAATAGGTTGATGTAAACTGGATGAAATGTTGAGGCGAGAGGTCACATGGCTCGGTTCTTGGCTGACTTCAACATTTCATCAGTCGCTTGACTAAGGACATAGAAGGCCACATAAAATTTGCGGATGATACAAACCTGAGTGACAGAAAGAGCTAATATGACAGATGCATGAATTGAGATTCAAAGCTATTTTGACATCTAGAACTCTAGGCAGAAACCAATGAGACAAAATTTAACAAGGACAAATGTAAAATTCTATACTTAGAACTTCATGGATATGGAATGTTAATGACCTGCCCAGATTTCCGACCCCTCAGGCTCTAGCACTGGCTATGGAATCCATGTGTCTGCTGTTTTGCCCCCTGGCATGCCCCTTTAATTTCCCTGGCCTGAGGTGGGAATATAAGAAACTTCTTATTAGTATTTCCAGCCATGATGTTGGACTAGCTCTAAGGTTATTACTGCAATTCTTACTTATACACAGTGTTCACAGTAATTGAATCCCAGATTCTATGGCCCTGATCTCCAGTCTCTCTTTGTGTCCCTGAATCAGCTGCTCATCACTAGCCCATTTGGATCTCCATGATAGTTGGTGCTACGGAGCTCAGCAAATGCCCCCACACTGGCCCTGCTTTAATAATTGTCCTTTATCTTGGGTCTTTGTTGGAAGCACGTAACTTCTAAGTTTGATACATGATTTGAATGCACTTCAAGCTCTTTCCTCCCATAGGCAGGCTGGAAATATAGATTTAGGTCCAAAGCATGAAAGCAATCAACTAGGTTGAAGTTGAAGCCAGAGATGAGACGATGACCTCCAAGGAAGCAGAGCAGGTGCAGAGTAAATGAAGGGAGCCAAAAACTGAAGTTGGAGGGAAACCAGAGCTGGGGTTACAGTAAGGAAAACTGCCAAAGACATGGAGAACAAGACGGCTATAATGGTGGGAGGTAAACCAAGAAAGACTACCACAGAAGGCAAAGATGTAGGCAATTTTCAGGAGGAGGGATTGATCAATAATGCTAACCACTGCTAAGATGTCCAAAAGATAAAAGACCTAAAATATTTCTATTGGATTTAGCAAAAGTTAGATCACCAATGACACTGGCAGACAAAGCTTCTGGGTGGGGTTGAGGGAATGGAGGAAAAGGCTAATTTCCAAAAGTTAAAAGGGAAGTAGCCTGGAGAAATGGAGACGGTGAGCATCTCCTGCGTACTTGAATAAGGAAAGAGAATGAAAGGGCAGTAGCTGGATAGGGCGAAGTGTTAGATGAGGGAAGACTGTGTGTGTGTGTTGTTTATATATATGGCTGGTAAAATGCTATTAGAAGGAGAAATGGAAGGTTCATAAAGAAAATGTGGGGTTTTTTGAAGTGTCTTGAGTTTTTTCTTTTTAATATATGAGACTTATTGTCAAATTGGTTTCCATACAACACCCAGTGCTCATCCCAAAAGATGCCCTCTTCAATACCCATCACCCACCCTCCCCTCCCTCCCACCCCCTGAAAATGTGTTTTTGATGGAGGAAAATCCCTACAGATCCATCTGTATATCTTCCTGTTCCTCCTCCCACCTTCCTTTCCTTTTCTCATCCCACTTACACTTCTTTCTTCTCTAAGGCCTTCTGTTCCCCTCTCCATCCTTTTTTCCTTTGGAGGTCAGGGACCATGCTTTGTATTTTTCTGTATTAACATCACCCTCTTCATAGTCTTGCTTGACTGGGCTCAATGACGTCATGTCTGAATGGAGGCATGAACTAACATGAATGGGGGTTGCCCAAAACACATACTAGTAACAGAATTATAACACTCTAGTCAATGTACTTTGTTAGGATCAGACACTAACAAAAATATTTTAAGAGATGTGCATATTAACTAGGGTGTACCTTGAAGCAAAGATAATGTCCGGATGGATGAGGGTTCTGGAAAGCATGTCACGTGTGGAAACTTTGGAGGATCTGGAGATAGTTGGCTCAGAGAGTACTAGCCTGAGGGAAGAAGGGAGAACAGATTTGCTCCATGTTTCTCTGAGGGAAAATCTTAGGACCGAAGCACATAAGTTACAGGAAACTGAAGTTACAGTAAGTCCCCCTTTATGGGTGGGGAATGCCTTCCAAGACCGCTGGTGGATGTTTGACACCAAAAATAACACCAAACCCTACATATACTATGCTTCTTCCTATGCAGGCATACTTATGATAAAATTTTATCTATAAATTAGGCACCGTAAGAAATTAACTACAGTAACTAGTAATAAACTAGAGCAATTGCAACAATATACTCTAATGAAAGTTATGTGGTCTCTCAAAATGTTTGATTGTACTGTACTCACCCTTCTTATAATGATGTGAGATGATATAATGCCTACATCATGAGACGAGGAGTTGGGAATGACGTAAGCGCTGCGATGTAGTGTGACTATTGACCTTCTGCTGATATGTCAGAAAGAGGATCATCTGTTTCCAGACCATGGTTGACCACTGGTAAGTGGGGGGGGGGCACTTACTGGGGGACTTACTAACTGGGAGGACTACTACAGTTTGATGTTTGGAGGAATGTGCCATACGAGTCCTCTGAATATTTGCCTTCCTATTGCTAGAAACTCGAGCCAAGTGACATTGCCTCAGGGAAGAGATGGCTCCTTATAGTCCCAAGATGGCTTTTCAGTTCTCTCCTAAAAATTCCCAGCAAAAGCCCTGGTAATACTCCTTCTGGACGACCTAGATCATCTGTCCATCTTCACAATGGCCTGGGAAATGGAACAATCTAGATCTTGGCTTATGTGTTCCATCCCTAGCTCTCTCTTTACCTAAACCACAGGGATCCCTAAATCAGGCAGCGCTGGGAAAGGAGGAATGGAGAAATTGATTTTGGAAGGCCAATAGAAAAATGCACATTGCAATAATATTCTCTGGGACATTGTCCTAATTGGGAAGGGGTGCCCATGCTGAAGGTTCAGAAGGAGAAAGAATCAAGCAATTGTTAGTTGTGGACACTTTACAGTTTTTCCTCCCCTGAATATTGACTGGAAATTCTGCCTTTCTATACTCCTTTCTACCCACCCCTTTTTTTTCATTGTGTGCTTCTCTTTACAGTTCATGTCTTCGTTTCTCCCCTCTGTCTCTCAGAACCCCAAATCAAGTTTAGTATGAGGTGAGAGAGCACAGAGCAGGTACAGCTAAGGGGTGGTGAGAAGATATCCCAGTCTTACCCATTCCCCCACTTTTCCCCCCAATGCCCTTCCACCCCTGGGTCCGAGAGCTCTGATTATATAGGAATAAGATATTTTTTAGGGTGACTTCATAATTAGTCAATGAGTGTCAAAAGACTATTTTGCCTATTCATTAAAATTATTGCTGGTTTTGAGGTTTGATTCGTTTTTATCCTATTGCCCAATATTCTATTGCATTTCTGCATTCAATCCATTGTTATTGAGTTTTTGCTCTTTTTTTTTTATTAATTTTTTTAGAGAGATAGAGAGAGCACACAAGTGGGGGAGAGGGGCAGAGGGAGAGAGAGAGACTCCCAAGCAAGCTCCACCCTCAGTGCTGAGTCTGATGCGGGGCTTGATCCCACAACCCTGGGGTCATGACTTGAGCCTAAATCAAGAGTTGGACCCTCAACCAACTGAATCACCCAGGCACCCCAAATTTTTTCTCTTTAAATGTATAGTCATCGATGACCACCATGGGGCGTGCAGAGCGGGCCACACTTCATGGCTTCATCAATGCATGGATCAGACCCAAGGACCTCTCCGTCCACAGTCATCACCTTCTGACCTTTTCCTGACTCTTCTCTGTTAATCTGATAGTGCAGTCAGCCAAGACTCTGTGTATTGATTGGTCTGTAGGCTATTGGTCTATAGAAGCGCTTGGCCTCACTTATTTCCATCCTCACTATTAGTTTAGAATTCCAATGCCAACTTTACCCAGTACTCTTCTGACCTATGCAGTGCGATCAGTGAACTCCAGGCTGGGCCCCAGGACTGCCAAAAAATATTGGAGGTGAGACAGGGAATCTGACTGCACATATGAGTAATCTGGTCATTTCTCTTTTTGGTGGGGGAAGAAAGCCAGTTCTGCAGTTCACTTCCCCATTGGCATTCGCAGAGATGCTGCTCTCATGATCCCTGGGGGTAAAATTTGCAAAAAAAAAATATATATATATATTTTTTTTTTTTTCAAGTTCTGCAAATTTTTGTGCTTAAAGAAGTTGCTTTCTATTTTTTCCCCCTCCAGCAACAAAGACTCTGGCAAAACCCGTCTCTCCTGGGCTGGATGCCATGAACAAGAATCTATGGGAGAGAAAGCATTAGAATTAAGTGTAATCTCTAGGGTTAGATGACTCACTTGGTGTCTTTTCCAGGCACATATTGGTTTGCTGATTTGTTATGCTTCCCCTTGCTCTCCCCAGAATGATCAAGAATCACCCTGTTTAATTTTCTGACTTTGCTGTTACGTACTGCAACAGCCATTAATCAGTCAGAATTCTGAAAGTATCAATTTGTCGCAATTTGTTTTCGTCAAAGCACGTTTGCAATGACACGAGAAAAAGAAATGATACTTGTCTTTCTTCACTGCCATTCTCCCAAACTTCCGGAGAATTTGTTAGGGCAATGGCAGTGTCAGCATTAAAACATGATGTACTGGGGCACCCGGTGGCTCAGTCGGTTAAGTGTCCAGCTTTGGCTCAGGTCATGATCTCACGGTTCCTGAGTTTGAACCCCTCATCGGGCTCTGTGCTGATGTCTCAGAGCCTGAAGCCTGCTTGAGATTCTGTTCTCCTTCTCTCTTGTCCCCTCCCCTGCTTCTGCTTGTTCTCTCTCTCTCTCTCTCAAAAATAAATAAACATTAAAAAATTTTTAAAAATGATGCACAAACTTTCTACCTGGGGAAAGACGCTCACACGTCTCATCAAATCATCAGCCAAATCAAATTAAAAATGTAGGAAAGCAGATGACTGCATACCCAGTCATTCCAGCTAAGGAGTAGAAACTAACCAAAGGTGTCTTGGGCGTGTTTGATTCGGTCTACTTATGGGCTGCATGGGTGAGGGACATAGCACCCAGGGAGAATTAGCTGCATTTGTTTCAAGCTGATGGATGTTTAAGGCCAGGATCCTTATCAATGCCACCCCACCCTACGCATGGTCCACCTTCTAGGAGGCTTTTTCTGACTTCTTCCTGGACAAGTAACAAAGCCCAGATGATGCATCCGCCACCACAGTTATGCTTTTCTGTCAATCTGTGACTCTTCTGTGCTTTTCCTTGTAGAGATTTGAAGGTTTGTCATAAAACTCTCCCATATGCACCATTTGACCCCAGTGATTTCTCTCTCACTGTAATTTGAGATGCTGCCCAAGGTGTAAACTCTGGTTAGAATTCCAATTTCCCTGGGCTTGGGTTATTTACTAATATAATGAATATACATGTACGTCTTTGTTAACATCAACTAAACTTCAATACATAGAATGTAACTTGCAAAGTTGACGTATTAATACCCCTACAAAAATTTAATAGTAAACAGATAACTTGGGGTTTGGGTTGTTTTCTGATGCTCAATATTGCCTTCTCTGTCATTGTAACTTTTAGGATTGGATAAACTACAATCCTAGCCAGGCCAGATGAGCTTGAAAATTTCCTTCTCTGAATCTATTTTTGTCCCCATTTCTGGTTTCCATCTCCTGGGAGCGAGAACTGTGATTGTCTAGTTCATTTTGCTAAATCAGACAACATATATCTTCTACTTCTTTATCCTTCTATGAAGTTTTTTATTTGTTTTTTGTTTTCCTTAGGTCAGGTCTTTCTCTAGGCGCTGAATTAGGCCTGATTCTAGAAGGCAAAATCTGGGGCATGGGGGTGTTGGTTAGCAACTAAAAATAATTACAAAGTCATGTTACATAAATTCCTCAATGAAGAGCCCTTATGAGGAGCCATCAATGGTGGTCGAAAATCACAGGGTTGTTATTTTATTTATCTTATTTATTTTATTCCTCCGTTTTTTTTTTAATTTTTTTTTTTTAACGTTTATTCATTTTTGAGACAGAGAGAGACAGAGCATGAACGGGGGAGGGGCAGAGAGAGAGGGAGACACAGAATCGGAAGCAGGCTCCAGGCTCTGAGCCATCAGCCCAGAGCCCGATGCGGGGCTCAAACTCACGGACCGCAAGATTGTGACCCGGGCTGAAGTCGGACGCTTAACCGACTGAGCCACCCAGGCTCCCCTCCTCCGTTTAAGCTAAACAGAGGAAACCCCATCCACAGGGGGACCAGTCGAAAATGCCTTTTCAAGAATGTCCTTTAGACTAATCAAAATAAAGATTGTAAAGCCTAAACAGCCCATATGAGTGTCGGAAGGATATGGTTCAAATGTTCAGTCCAAGGAAGAGAAGAGTTTTATATGCAGAACTCTAGGCTCACTTAAAAAAAAATAGACTCTTACTCCATTTGATTTTCTAATGACCTGAAGATTCTCTGGACATTGGCAAAGCCTAACAGACTAGCCAATCATAGATGACAAGAGCCACACAATTTCTCCTGTGGACCACTTAATTGTTTATTACGACCAAACGATGTATTAATGTGGTTGACCCACGAATGATAATTCTAACTTCTTTTGGCGGGGGGAGCACAAAAGTCTGTTTGAATTTTAGTATCTGAGATTTTAGTTCGTGATACTGAATTCTTTGAACATCTCCTATGGTGTTATCAGTCTAACTGTGTGGTCCCTTCAAACCCACATGCCAAAGTCTTGATCTCCGGTACCTCAAAGGTGCCTGTATTTGGCGATAGGGCCCTTAAAGAAGTAACAAGGTTAAAATGGGTTAGGGTGGGCCCTAATTCAATCCGACTGGTGTCCTTATGAGAAAAGAGGATCAGGACACGCAGAGAGACACTAGGGATGTGTGAGGACAAAGGAAAGACCAAACGAGGACACGGTGAGAAATGTTTTTGCAAGTCAGGGAGACAAGTCTCAGAAGGAACCAAACCTGCCAACACTTTGATCTTGGACTTGTAAATGTGAGAAAATAAATTCCTGTTGTTTAAGCCACCTGGTTGCTCGTATTTTGTCATGGCATTCCTACCAAGTGGACACCATGCCTGTCAGCAAACTAATACACGAGCTGTATCGGCTGTTGATCGGGCTTGCCCAGAAGTTCGGATGATGTTGGGTTATAACTACTATGCAACACATTAGACCAAGCTGAGTTTCCATACCCAGAATGGACTAAAACTCTGGACTAGAAATTTTATTTCCTCTAAGGACTCTATATGAAAGACTGTACAGTCATCTGACAGCGATTAAGAAGCTTATTTCTCAATGAAACCCACCTCCAGTTCTACCTCTCCACATATCCTTCCATGAAGAATCACAATTCCTTGTTTGGCGCAGTGAAAGTTTGCTATAACACATTGGAAGTGTGTAGCATTAGCATTCTTTGCTTTTTAGAGTTTACTGACCTGCACCCGGTCACCCTTCTGCTCAGCACCTTCACGACCCAGAGGATCCACTCTGTGAAATGTCCTCGTTCAGAAGGGCTGAGAAGTCCCATTGCAAGCCATCAGCGTGGCAGCTGGGCATAAACAGGACAGTGGGGGAGCATCCGGCATCTGGATATCGATGCCTCAGATTGCTCTTTACTCCTTTTGTGTCCATGACCTTAAGCCATGGTGGTTCAGGTGCTAGGTTGGAGTTCACCTGTCCTCCAAAGACACTCAAGCGTGTATCTTTGGTCTCTAATGTTTATTTCAATTTAGCATGTGGTCAAAGGAGGATGAAGTCCAAGGGGGTTTCTCCGCAGCTGTCAAATTTGTGGGTTTGGTGAGACCAGGTGCCATCTCCACCATGGAGTCATCTGATGCAAGTGACCTACGCTTCTACCAACCCCACACTCATCTTAAATGTTAGCTGCACACCGTGTTATGTCAATACGGTCCAGAATACGTAAGATTAAGATGTCTCCCACGTGTCTCCCACTTAACTCCCTTGTATCAGTTAGAGCTTTTTGATGGAAGCAACAAAATACACCCAGGCTAAGCTCAGCAAACAAATGAACTATATCCATATCTGTATCTAGGGGAGGTCGCAGGATTAAACAAACAAAACACACACACGCACAAAACCCCAAACTAAAGAACAATGCAACACTGACAACCAACAAGTGAAGCACCAGACAAAACAATGAAGAGAAAATGGGCAGCTCCAAAATGTTTGGGTAGCGAGAGCGGCCAGAGTTTTGTTGGGCATTGCTGCTGGAATTAATCAGTTTCAACTGGCCTCGGTGTCTTCATGACTCGCACATGACTCTAGTCTAGGGAGGGACTGGACCTCTGACCCGTAGGAATAGGTCTTTGTCTGGAGAGGTCAAGGCACCTCGAGTATCAACAGTTCCATTCTACCTGTGCAGTGAGGCAGAGCCCATTCCCCTTACTCTCCGCACCCCTCAAACTCATTATGGAAATTTCAAAAGAAGGGGAGAAGGAGAGTGGCAGCCAGCAAACAGCCAGCCTGAGCTTCTTCCCCAGGGTGAGCTGCACGTGAACATCACTTTGGTAGTTTGGGGACACTTTAGCGCGCATCCCGGCAGCGTTCCTCGATGCTCCTCCTCAACTGGCCGCTGGCCCACCCATACTGTCTGATGGACAGAAAGTGTCCCTTCTGCTGTGTCCTCTCTATGGGGCACCCATCGGCTGCTCTCGGGGACCCCTCTGGATGCTCCATCTCAGTACATCTGGCCCTGGATTTGTGGCACACTTGTTCTGAAGCCCTCCGAGATGTTTTGGCACAACGGAAAGCTTGTTCGTGTAAATATTATTATTAATAGCCATTATCGGAAACAAGGAACATCTTGATAGCATGAGTAAAAGAGAAACCAGTTCTGATTGGGTGCCAGGAGAAGCAGCTGTGTGGAGCAGACACGGAGCTCCGAGCTGCCCAGACGTGCTGGAGAGCTGCGCCTCACTTTTGCATTTTGGTAGAACTTCCCAGAAGGTGGGAGCCTCCCTGGGAGGTTCTAGGTGTTGCAACATGAATCTGTGTGCTTTAAGGCAATGTAAGCTTTTTCCTTAGGCTGGCTGCATTTGCAAAAACTCCCAAGAACCACATCCTGTCCTTCTGAGGCTTCCAAATGAGCATGTGTGTTCATGAGGCAGAATATTTCAGACCTCCTTGGTTCTGGGAGCAGGAGCCCATTTGTGTCTCTTCCTTCTGGTACCCCAAAGGTCCAGAGAGTTGGGGTGCAAACGGAGGGAGGTCCACCTGGGAGTGAGAATCATTCAAAGTCACAACAAAGTGACATTTCCTATTACGATTAAACCAATCACAAAATCCAGCCAAACGACATTGCGAAATGACACCTCCTTAGTTATTGTACTGTTGCATAATGGTTAAGGCGTCCAACACTCAAAGGAGACATGCAGTTGTATTGAGTATGATGGCATGAGACAGAGCCAGAATACTCAGTGTGGTATTCACAGTGGTTTGACCCTCCCTCTACTGAGGAAGTTGTGAATGGAACCAAGAGCTTCATGGCTGTACGCGTGGCAGAGGGAGATTTTGCTGGAAGTTCTTGTGGCGCCTGTGTAACTTCCTGCTTCTATGGGCTAGAAGGGGAGAGGATATAGAGCAGATAGAAACAGGAGAAAGTCACAGGATGCCTCTAAGGAGACTATGAGCTTTTCTGCTTAAAGCAACACGGCTCTGCTTGGCTGCACCAGCAAAACCATGGGAAGGGAGTGAAGTCCACGGATCGTAGGAGTGTATTCAGGGAGGATCGGAATGGTCAGGACGGGTCAGAGAGCAAAGTTCTGGGCAAGCTGGAAAGACTGGGGTCCTGCCCTTGGAAGCATTATCCAAAGCAAAATTCAGGGATGGAAAGCCAGGAAAAGAAACTTCCAAATGCCCAGCACTTTCTCTGCCCCCAGAGCTTGGTTGATATCTAATTAAAGAGATGATATGGTGAGATTTTCAGAGTCAAGAAAATTTGGTGCTTATTGGTTTTGAGTCTGAAAGTGCGGAGGAAATCTTACTTTCTTAGAAGGTGATAGCAAACCTCTTGCTTACAACAGATTTGCTTTTTCTTGGGTGAAAAATTTGATAAGGGAGAGAAGTCCTTCCACAACCACTCCCCCACCCCCACAAAAACCACAGCAAAGGGGCGTGCTTCTGTGATAAAAGGGAGACTGAGGGATCTCTAAGGGGCTGAGCCCCTAAACTATAAGGCTGCTTTTCCTTCCTGAGTGGGAAGGACTGGAGCTCAGAGCAATGAAGGGGGTTTTGTCTGGGGTGACGGCGAGGGGGGTGGGTAAAGAAATGAAGTGGGGGGACTTAGAGAGGAGATATTCAGGTGAAGCATGGAAGTGTCTCATGGAGATTTTATTACGTTTTATTTCTAATTGTCTTCCCCATCTTTTTGTGAAATTTTTGGTAAACTCTAAATGACCTGCCAAAAGGAAAAAGAAATACTGTGTGGCTGGATCTGTTTGGCAGATGGGGCAATGGGCTGTTGGTCTCATGTGGTGTGTTGGTGGTGTGTGTGGGGGGGTAGTGGTTTGTGGAGGGGAGGAGGGAGGAGGGGGAGGGGTGAGGAAGCCAAGGCTACCCATGAGACACCTGCCACATCCCATTATACCATTTTAGCCAGCTACTGCTGCGCCTGGCTCCAAGCTAGGCCTTTTTAAAAATTAATTAAGTAATTAATTTAGAGAGAGCACAAGCAGGGGAGGGGCAGAGAGAGGGAAAGACAGAACCCCAAACAGGCTCTGCGATGTCAGCAGAGAAGCCCGACTTGGGGCACGAACTCACAAACTGTGAGATGGCCACCTGAGCCGAGACCAAGAGTCAGTCGCTGAGGCATCTGGGTGACTCGGTTGGTTAAGCGTCGGGCTCTTGATCTCGGCTCAGGTCATGATCTCACGGTTGGTGGGTTTGAGCCCCATGTCGGGCTCAGCGCTGTCTGCGCGGAGCCTGCTGGGTGCTTTCTCTCTCCCTCTCTCTGTCCCTTCCCCGCTAGTGCTCTCTATCTAGCTCTCTCAAAATAAATAAATCAAGTTAAAAAATGTTAAAAAGTCGGTCGCTTAACCAACTGAGCTACCCAGGTGCCCCCATGCTAAGCTTTTTTCATATGTTATCTCATTTAATCTTTACAACGTTCCAGCAAGGCAGGCACTAGCACGTGTTTGGTTCAATCTGTGTCAACAGCCTTCCTCCTCGGATAAGAGGCTGTGAGCATCTCCCTGGCAGAACTGCTTTATTTATCTTTGTATCCTTATTGTCTATTGTGGAGCAGGAAGGTACTCACGAATATTTGCTCAGCTGAGTTGAACAGAGAAGGAAGAGAGGATTGAAGATGTAGATCTTCTAACTTCAGTTAGATCATAGAGCGTTTGATTGACACATCAAGTTTGGATTTCGTCTTAATTGTTGAAGTAGCTAGGGATGTGACAAGGTGGACCGGCAGCATGGAAGTTTTTGGATCAAAACGTCCATTCTATTTGTCCTAGCTTATCGACCTCCAGCAGGTAAGAGCTGTATCGTAAAGCTCTAGTCAGTGCAGCCCTCCATCTTGCATGAAAACACCATTTTGACATGTTATTTCTGACGATTGGCTATCGGGTCAAGGGTGAGCCCCAGTGGTGTCCACAAGCTAAAGCTTCTCTCTGAGCTGTCCTTTGGCTTGTAAAGGAAAATAGGCACAACAAAGCTTATTAAAACAATGCCGATTTTCAACAATGACCTTTCTACAAAAAAAAAATATCAATGTTTGGTTGGCAATAGATAATAAGGATTATGATTCTGGCCATTAGAAGGGGGGAATGGTTTACTATAGCTCTTTACTCTTTACATCTCTCTCCACTGTGGTGTCTTCTTCAAGTTTTCATTTGTTTACCTCGCTTAATTTGGCTCAAGCAGAGCAATCGGAGAACAGCAGAAATCGCCGCTGGAGCGGAAACATGATAATCAGTGGTCCCAACGCCGCCCAGCTTCAGAGTCTGCCTAGACAGTAATAAGACTACCTAAGCTTACTTCGTTTTTTTCTAAGAACTTAACACAAACCATGTACTTTCCTTTGATAAGATCGTGCGGGCTGACTGAAATTTGCTTATTTACTTTTGGCAAGATTTTATCAGCCTGTCTCTTGCTGATTGGAGGCTCTGCTTAGCAGCTGTATAAGTCCTTGAATGAAGACATGAGAAGAAAATGGAATTATTATTTTATAAGCAGTTCTTCGGTGGTAAAAATATTTTCATACAAATATTCCTTGAGAGACATGCAAATCAAAATGACCTCTGGAAAGAATTGTTGACAAGAAATTTCGTCTACTCTTCTCAACTCTTATTCATGCGGGGGGGGGGGGGGGTTGAGGGCTGAGGGTGAAGTTGGCCTCAAGGCCAGGAGGCCAACATCGTTCTCACCCCAACATGCATCTGATTCTCCACGATGTCTCAGATCGTTTGTTGAGATGGTCGAAAGCTCATCTCCCCAAATATTTTTGTTCAACGAGAAGGCTGTGTATTCTCCATGTTCTCTCCCTGGATCCTGCCATTTCCAGTTTTCCGGTAAATCTAAAGGAATGCCAAATCTCACTTTGGGCGCCACAGGACAGGTGGGTAAAGCCCACCTCATGACGTGGACTGTGATCATGTGGTTGAAGTGACTACAGAAGGAAGCCCACAGATGTTTGCTAGACACCTGGCAGGATGTTCCTTAAAGAATGGTCACTGAGGGGCGCCTGGGTGGCTCGGTCGGTTAAGCGTCCGACTTCGGCTCAGGTCACGATCTCGCGGTCCGTGAGTTCGAGCCCCGCGTCGGGCTCTGGGCTGATGGCTCGGAGCCTGGAGCCTGCTTCAGATTCTGTGTCTCCCTGTCTCTCTGACCCTCTCCTGTTCATGCTCTGTCTCTCTCTGTCTCAAAAATAAATAAAAATAAACGTTAAAAAAAAAAAAAAAAAGAATGGTCACTGAGGCTTTGTTTGAACACCTACTGGGCTTGTTTCCACCTCATTTCCCGATGTGTCCACCATCATCTTGCTGCTGTGGCTCTCTGTGAGCCTCACTGCTTTCTTCTGAGAACTCGGGCCCTGACACACAGAGGAGCCCTCGTCAGAGGAAGGAGAGCCTCTGTGTTAGCACATTAACTTAGGCAGAGTGGCCTCAAACCACTTTTAAACATTCTTTTAAGCAGCATTTTTCTCCAGCGTAATGAAAGAAAATATTGAGAAAGAAAAATATGCTTATTAAGGGAAACAAATTGCTGTTATTTGAATCAAAGGAAAGGACAAGGCCAGCCCATCTGTCAGCAAGACAGAGCACACGTAAATCACAGCTAATTCTAGAAAATGATACATAGTAGACGTATTAGTGCTTTCTGAAGCGAAAGGATGACACGTGTAAAATACTGATCTTTTGGATAAGGAAATAGAAGTTGTGAAGAAATATTGAGAGTTTGTTCTTCAAGTCGTTTGCTTTTATTTTGGTTGAAATAAACTCAAGGCCTGCATCATGAAACAAAGATTTAGGAAAAGCTGAAGTACGTGAAATACGATGGAAATGTGACATTTAAATGTAGCATCCTTTTTCAAAAGAGAGAACGCGAATAACTGTGTCCCCCTCCCAAACCCAGTGTTTGAAATACAGTGTCTTCCTCCCCAGGCAGTTCATCGTTCACATTCATGGTCACATATCCGCCAAAGCCCGTGACATCCATGGGAGATTTGGCCAAGGAAGGGCCTTATATCTTCTTTGCTTACTTGGCTTTTTCACTTGGGATGGGAAGTTCACTTTTTAAAATAATTGTTAAGTGCAATTAGGAAAGTTGAGTTCAGTCAGATTCATCGGCTCATTGGAAAGCAGATGGGGGTGGGGGGATTCTCCCCAGAGGTGCTGCAAAGCTACCTCACTCAACTATGATTGAAGGGGTCAGTGCCCTTCTTCCCCGGCACACACACCATCTGGAAGGTTGATGGCAAGGATGAAAGAGGAGTGCTGGTCTGCCCTTGTTCCACCTTGTGATGTCCCAGATAGTCTTTGGCCTCTACCAAATCAGAGCTTGCTGCTTTTTCCTGTATGTGTAAATGCTCTATGCTTTTTCATAGCACTTTATGCCCAAATTTGAAATCTCTGGATAGACTCCTTTTTTTTCATGTGATTCAACCCGGGCAGGGTAGGGGGGGCATTCAAAGGAACTCTTCCCTAATGTGATTACCAGCTCTCTAAATTGACTGGGAATTATTTTAAATCGATAAAATTAGAATAAATAGTAAAGAGCTATGTTACCTAAACTCTATGCTCCAAATAATATGGCAAAGAATTCATGACTTGTAAATTGTTTATGACCTAAACATGGTCAAAAAGGGATGTTTTAATTATAAAAGTCATTCTGGGAGATAAAGTAAGGACACACAGAAATTGAATGATGGCAACATGAGATTGAATGATGTATTCAAACTTGTTCTCCCAAAAGGAAGAATAGATTTCTTTTGAAATATATACGGAACATTTCAAAACAGGCCACAGGTTCACACATAGAGCAATAATAAATGATATATAGCATTATAACATTGATTGTAACAAAATAAAAAAGGGACAAATAATATGAACTTTAAATTTCTCGTCAACTTGGGGGGTGGCTGGGTGGCTCAGTCAGTTAACTGTCTGGCTCTTGGTTTCAGCTTAGGTCATGGTCTCACAGTGTCATGACAGATCTCACAGAGCCCCACATTGGGCTCTGCACTGACAGTGTGGAGCCTGCTCGGAATTCTCTCTCACTCTCTCTCTCTCTCTCTCTCTCTCTCTCTCTCTCCCTCTCTCTCTTCCCCTCCTGCACAAGCTCTCTCTCTCTCAAAATAAATAAACTTAAAAACATAAATTTCTCAACAACTTAGAGACCAAAAAAATAAATTTACATTTTTGTAGAATCGTGAAGAGCATTCCTAATAAGAATGTATGGAATGCATAAAAGAATTTGTAAAGGGCAGAGCTTTAATATAAAGCTGTCAAAAGGTCAAAGATCTAATATGTACTTCATACACTAATAAATTTAAAAATGTCTATGAGGCAGACGATTACATGAAAAAAGGATATGAGTAGATAACTTACAAAAGAACTACAACTGATCTTCAAACAGAAAAACGATCAGCTTTACTTATAACTAAAGAAATGCAAACTAGAATAATAAAGAAAGCTCTTTTGTTTGTTTTTTTAAGTTGTTAATAGACAGAGTCTAATGCAAATATCCAATGCTAATGATAGGATATTCTCAGACTTTGTGGCTGACTGTATCCTTTCACAATCCTTTTTGGAGACAATTTGGCGACGTGTACCAAGACTTATGCAAATATTCATATTTTCTCGATCAGGGAATATTTTCTAAGGTTAAAACACACTGAGAAACTAGGGGATGATTACTCTTACACTCTTTGGTGCATTTACGTCAAGGTTGTTTTGGGAATTTCTTAAATGGAAAAGAGATTCTGGACAGTCACTCGGGAACTGGCTCAGAGGACAGTCTGTGGTCAGTGACAAATCACAGAAAGAGGGTGAGATCAGACAATGATGAAAGGAAGGGCATTGCCGAGATCCAGCCGCGGGACGTGGTACGCACAGTTCCAGGAGGAGAGGGGCCTTTGGAATCACTACAGTGGACGTATTTCCTTCCTAGGGATTTTCTAGGAGGTAGTCATGAGCGTGTACTTTGGCGACAGATTCGGCAAGTTTGAATCCCGGACAATTAACTGTGTACTCTGTGTAATCTTACTGTGCTCAATTTTCTCTTTCATAAAGTAGTTGTCTGAAGTTGTTGATAGTGGGGCACCTGGGTGGCTCAGTCGATTAAGTGTCCGACTTCGACTCAGGTCATGATCTCGCAGTCATGAGTTCGAGCCCCACGTAGGGCTCTTTGCTGACAATGTAGAGCCTGCTTCAGATTCTGTCTCCCTCTCTCTCTGCCCTTCCCCCGCTCGAGCTCCGTCTCTGTCTCTGTCTCTGTCTCTCTCTCTCTTTCTCAAAAATAAATAAACACTGAAGTTGTTGATAGCACTAAGGAGATAAGACACATCAGATATGCCCAGTGCCTGACATGTTCCACTCATGAACTGAATCTCGGCTTTTACTAGTTGTGATATATCTACTGGAGACTGGAGATCTGGTCCCAGTATACCGCCAGCTGGCTGGATGACTTTGGACACATTAGTTGATCTCTCAGAGAGCCTTACTAGATTAGATATCTCTCAGGTCCTTCTAGCCTTAGAGATCTATTTATGAGATGGTCCTGTGTGGCCTTGTGCCCAAGAGCTTAAAATATTAGAGCCAGACTCACTGAGGTATAAATCCCAGCTATGTCTATTTGTAGCATTATGATTTGGGGCATTATATTTAACCCAGTGACTTAGTTTCCTCACCGTAAAATGGGACTAGCAAGGGTGCCCACCTCATAAGATTGTTGCAAGGAGTCCAGGAGATCGTGGATTCAAGCTACACAGAAGAGTGGCCGGCAAAGGGAAGTGTTCAAGAGGAAGT
Organism: Panthera pardus; assembly: GCF_024362965.1. NCBI lineage: Eukaryota > Metazoa > Chordata > Mammalia > Carnivora > Felidae > Panthera > Panthera pardus. The sequence goes on from NW_026526655.1 coordinate 9,970,480, forward strand.
AGCCGCGAACCGATTCTAGCCTTCTAGCATGTTATGATTTAACTGCACAGTTTTTTGTTTTTTTGGGGGGGATTGACAGGGATATTAGAAATACGGTAAGCATTCTGATTTCAAGTGTTCTATCCATTGGCCCGTTAAACCATACATTTTGGAGGGAATTCAAATATTTTATGGTTCCATTTCTAGCTACCATATTGGTCCAGAATTCTCAATAATTCTAGTATATTTTGCTTTTTGCCTCCAAAAATGAAGTTAGGGTTCTTAGAGATCACTCCCTACCCTGGTGGAAGGGTTAAAGGCGTTGGGCATCAGTGAAGTTCAAGTGTAATAACATCTTTCGGGAAATACTAGAGAATAAATGAAAATGGGCTCACGAACTGAAATTATCCGGTAGAACTCCATCGCAAATGGGGTCACATGTTTGGAATTAGCCAGTTCTGTGGAGCTAGTTGGAACTGACACCACTACCATTGGTGCTGAATGGAGCACCATGTTCTAGAATCATCCAAAGAATCATCCTTTTATGGGATGGAGTTTCCTATTTTAAGACCTCATCTGCCTTATGCCAACATCAGAATAGAAAATAACTTCTCCCACCACTCCTCTAGTCCTCCCCACCCTGTCCCACCCTTACCCACCATATCTGGCGTTAGGGATCCCCAAAGGGCAAATCACACAGCGGTTCCTGCTCTAAAAATAGGTTGGAACGATGGCGGAAAACTTTGGAACAGGCATAGGTGTTAAAGAATTCCATTAGTGTTATTGATGTGCCACATTATACACTTTTAATGGGATCATTAGCCAAAGAAGAGAATACTAAAAATTTTAAAGCTGGAACAAAGCTTAGAGGTAAACTAATCCAAATAATTTATTTTACAAATGAGAGAAATGAGGAGGGGAGAAGGGACTTGCTCAAAGTCACACAGTGGCAGGTCTGGGCTCAGCACAAGGGAGTCCTGAGGGATCTCTTGAGGACTGTAAGCTGTCCTGCATTTCATGATGACACCCCAGAGTCTGGGTTATTGGAGTAGCAAAAGATGCTTATGAAATTCATGAATTCATGGAAAACATGTTGTAGAAAAAAACAGGGGCTCTATTGTTATACTTTCTTACCATTATTAATGAGTCTTTTGGGGAAAAGAGCGCAAAATTGTCCCATGTGGATATCAGCCCTGAAGCTTAATAGTGAAAAGCTCAGTTAACTCACCAGAGACTAAAATGTATACACATCGCCACCATATCTCTTAATTCGGCACAGTGTTCTAACATCCGATGTTTAGCTGCATTGAAAAAGTAGATATCAGAGGAGGGAAGATAAAAAGTTGACTTACCGCAGGCAGCCCGAGGCGAGCAAGGGTGACTGTCAGCTGACTGTGACAATCTCAGTGGGGACACAAATGGAGTGCTCAAAGCTTGTGCGTTGTCAGTCGGAAAGAATGTGACCTGAGATGAAAATGTTCAAAATTATAAAAAGCACGGACTGTTTGTGCTTTTTTACATTGATTTGTGTTTATTTACAGATGCAGGGGGAGTGTTTGTATGGAGTTCGTCTCCGACGAGTTTCTGGAATCACGATTGAACCCAGGTCTGTCTGACTCTGGTGTCTGAGTTCTCACCTGCTAGAGAAGGTTGAGAACGTTTATAGAACAAGTGAGAGACAAAATTAAAAACCACCGGCAGAACCATCATCTAGAGATAGCCGTTGTCAGTAATTGGGTAGATTTGTGCCTTTGGTCATTTCCCCCTTGCCTTGATTTTTTTTGTTGTTGTTGTTGTTTTTGTTTTGCTATCTCAGCATCGGTCTCTATTCCCATTCTTATCCCTATTCCTGTGTACATTTTTCAAACCAAATAGGAGTAAAGCTGGGGGACAGAGATAGGCAGACCCTGTGAGTGTGTGTGTGCATGTGTGTGCGTGTGTGTGTATTTGTGGAGGTAGGAAGCACAAGACCCGGGAATGATGGGAATCTCTGACAGCCTGAACCCTTTTTTGGAAGTGATGCTTTTCAACAGTTGTGCAGACTATGGGGGAAAGACGTTAGGGGATTCTTTGTGACACACAGTAGGAATGCATTTTGCCTCGGGATGTGTTCTGTGTGCACACGCAGGCGTTCGTGCTCACGTGCACACCCCCACAGAGCTGAGACGAATGTTTCACGAGGTAGCATGTGCCTTTATTATGTGAGGCATGCTCTGATATTTTCTGTTCTCTTTCCTATTTCATGATTAATTTTCTTTTCTTTTCTTTTTTTTCTTTTTTTTTACCTTGCTGATCGGGACTCATTAAACTGATTTCACAACCTGTGAAAGATGAGCTGAAAGTCCTGAGTTAGGAGTAGAGGAACCCCAGTGGTCAGATGGGAAAAGGGCGATCGAAGTACTTTTCTTCATTTCACGTGTGTCTTTCCTGGAAAACGGGGGCAGAGGGCAAGCCCTCACCCAAAACACCCCCTTTCCCGCAACCAGCCACAAGGTTACATTTCTGACCTTCGTGGGGCTCCAATTTTGGTTTTTGCTTTTTTTTGTATTGAGTGTGAATTTATTTTATTTTTTTTAATTTTTTAATGTTTATTTATTTGAGAGAGAGAGAGAGAGAGGGAGGGAGAAAGAGTGCATGAGCCGGGGAGGGGCAGAGAGAGAGAGGGAGACACAGATCTGAAGCAGGCTCCAGGCTCCCAGCTGTCAGCACAGAGCCCGACACGGGGCCCAAACTCACGAATTGCGAGGTCATGACCGAACCAACATCAGTTGCTTAACCGACTGAGCCACCCAGGCGCCTCGAGTGTGAATTTCATTTTAGTTAGGAGAAATAAACACAGAAATAGTTTGGAAAGGACAGAATAATATTAAGAAAATATTTTAAGTTAAAATTCTGGCAATGTGTTTGTCCACGGGTAAGGAAACTGCAGCACCCAGAAGGGGATTGTAATCTCACACCCCTGAGTGGGTTCTGTAAGCAAAGAGTAGCTGTTCCATTTACCTGGGCACACTGACCCTCTGTGGCAGGTCAGGTGAAGAGTATTTGCACGTGCATCACAGCATAGAGCGTTGAGGGAGAAGGGCAGGGTTCAAAATTGCATATGTGCTAGAATCTAAAATCTAAATGTTTATACAGATCTTTTTTCTATTTGCACTTTCCAACTTTTAAAACTGCTGCAAGCATTACTTTTTATAACCAAAAACAAAAAAAAAAATGATTTTTTTCTCCCCTAACCACTTTTTAGACTCTTTAGATGAGGCTTCAGTGCCCTTGTGGTTTCTAAGAAGAGGAAAATCCTCACAGGGAGTCTCAAATTTGCCTCTGAATTTTTCTCAAAGCCTATATTGGTGACACGTTGAGGGTCGCAACTCGGCCCAGCCCTCCGCATTCGCAAGAGGGTCTCGTTCCCTGAGGGTGTTGCTGCCGTGGTGTATCCACAGGGCCCGTGAGTTAGCTTGAGAAACAGGTGGATTTTGGTGATTTCTTTTTTCAAAAAATTTTTAAAGTTTTGAGGGAGAGAGAGAATCTGAAGCAGGCTCTGTACGCTGTCGGTGTGGAGCCCGGTGTGGGGCTCGATCTCACAGATTGCAAGATCCTGACCTGAGCTGAAATCAAGAGTCTGTCGCTTAACCAACTGAGCCACTCAGGCGCCCTGGATTTTAGTGATTTCTCAGTGTGACTAGACAGCATTGTCACTATTTCTCCGCTTGTCTCAGGAGTGAGCACCAGAAAGATTCTCTTTTATGACTCAAATCTGCACAATCACACGTGCATGCACTCAAACACATTCCCATGACATAGTGACTGTCCCCAGAAAGCATCGACTGATGGTACCAATCCCTTGCTGTCGGTTCATTTTACCGCTTCCTTTAAAGACTTTGGCAATCAGTGCATTTCACTGTAATTAAATAATTCATGTTTCCCATTATAGGACAAAAAATGGTACGAATGTGTTTGAAACACAAAATGTGACAATGTCAGAAACACATCGTTTTAAAATGTAAATTTCTGGAAGCTTCTAGAAATATCCTCTGTGAAATACTGAACTGGGCTCTGGGCACTGTTTGGCATGTAGAGAGGGGCACAGGGGCAGAAATAATTGTTCTGTCCGGGAAAGGACTTGGTGATTCTACCTCAGCAGTAAGAGCTAATTGACATGTGCACCGAGCTAGAGGAAATCGACCTCACTAAATCCACATTTTATACCCTTTTGTAACTTCAAGGCTGCCTTGAAACTCAGGTCAAATTATCTGGGAGACAGATTCTGAAGCAGGGATTTATGTGCAAGAGGTTTGCTGGAGAGTTCTGTAGGGAACCACACCCGGAAGGGGCTGGAGCAGGACTGGGCAGAGGAAGGGGAAGTTGGAGAACACGTCTACGATTTCAATTCTTTTCAAGTTACCGAGGCTTGGGTTATAGAGCAGTATATGAACTATGTGGGTTACTACTCAGGTGCACTGAAAAAGAATGCGTGCTCCGTTCTTCTTGCCTGCAGTGTTCTATAAAAATCAATTGCTTTGAAATAGTTACTTTGCAAAGCAGACAACAATACATCTTGAGCAAGGAGAGCAGCACTTCCCTGGGTTCAGAGGGGTCACGGAATCTGGGAATTCAAGATTTCCAAGGGCCTCGATCTGTGTTCCCAGCCAAAGCCTCAGGGTCTCACCCCTTCCCAAACAGGGTGCTGACTTTGGCACAGAGCTTTCTGGAGTGGAGCATTCAATCTTCTCTGGAGCTCTACTCCCTGTACAACCGATTTCTGGCCTGATACCCAGCTTTCTCCTCCATGTAGACGCAGGAGATGAGACTCTCTTTATACGCTGGGAAGGAGGCATCCTGGCTTTCGCACCTCACGGTCATCAGCGGCTGCATATCTCTGTCTTTCTCCAGTGTATCCACAGCACTCAGCACCAGTTATCTGGTTCCATAATCCTTATAATTACTGTTTCCCCTAAACCTCTCTAATGCCCGAGACACTGCGCCCATCAGCACATTCCTTTTCATTTGTATCCCATTCCAGTTCACTCACCAGTGAAAGTTCTAACAATCGCCCTGCTACAGTGCTCTAGAGATGATCACTGCCTTATCCGTCGCCATCCGGTGGGTGGTCCATCTCCCATATCCCTATTCAGAGTCTGTAAGCGAGTGAAGGAAGCAGGTTTGGACAAGAAGAGAAGTTGACTCTGGAGGCAGTTGCTACCAAGGCTGATCGGGTGGGAGGCTGGACTGGCCGTCTACAATCAGACGATCACCCCCCACTGGGGTCTTTGTACCTCCACAGCGACCAGTCATTGGAAGTGGGCTGCCCCCAGGGAAGGAGCATAAGCTTGGGCAAGTCAGCTTCCTTCGGTGACGCCCAGGGAGGGACTCGCCTGTGGGCCACACTCCCAAGCCTGGCCAATACTCCTGGCTGCTGAGGCGGGGAGCACAGTGATCCCAGGGGGCAGATCTGGACTGCCCATCGCAACGTCCACTACATGATTACTAATCAATAATTCCTGAAGGCAGACTACACCTCAGACAGGTCATGGGTGATTCCTGGCTCCTTTTCTTCATCGCTGAAATATAACCAGTAAAAATAGAGCACAGCACCCAGAGACATAGTTTCTGCACTGATCCGGTTACAACTCCAGGTAGTTTGTTAAAGACAAAGATTTAGTTTCCTCCTCCTTTCTCCCAATTCTCCACCCATGAGGCCAGCGACTTTATGCCTCTCCCTTGTGGTTTTATTGGAATAGTCCTGGGAATCTCTGACGGAAGGGCTTCCCTGTCCAACAGAGCAGCTCTCGCATCACAGAACTGTACACGGAAGCTTTGAGTTAAGCAAAGGCCAGTGTAGACCGAGACTCTTTCTTACCACGGATGCTCTTTCCAAGATTACCTAATTTCTACAAGCTATGTCCAACACATTTTTCCATCGGTTTTAGGATAAGTAATTCTTGGCTTTGGCGATAGAAGTGGGAAGACATAGAGAAAAAAATAGAAATCGAGAAAAAACACAAGAGACTGGTTCTGTGTGAAATCAGCTCAGATGGAGAAGGGGTGAGGTGAGAAGAGAGCATAAGGTGTGGCTTCACACAAGCCCCGCCAGGAATGTGTTTGGGATCATGCGGCTAATCAGTGAGTCGGGTCTACACTAGAGGGCAACGAGGACCCTCAGAAACCAGTCTGCAAAGAACAGTGGTAGCATAGACATGCCCCTTCTCTGCCCTAACTGTGGGGAAGGCGGATCCGAGCACCAGCCTCCATTCCCATCCACTCTTCCAGGTTCTCGCTGGAACAGGAGCTGTCTTTACCTGTCCCCAAGGATGGGCAGCATGCTGTTGACAGGGACAGCGTCTCAGAGAGGATGCCAAGGGCTGTGGAAAAGCAGACACCTTCATGTTGATGGCAGACTGCACTAGAAGAAACCTACCTGGATGATCATATGCCTGGAGCACAGCCCACAGCCCATCTTCCTGTCAGAAGGACCTACTGGAAAAGTTAGCAGGCACGACTCGAACACATGGCCCACGCAATCTCAGGCTAGGACAGAGGTATGCAAGAGTAAAACACAAAAAGGAACTCAGGCTTTATTTGTTGGCCAATTGGGTTTCATGTTAGCACTAATTCTGATAAATCTGTTAGCAAATATTAAGAAGGATTCGGGGTTTAGTGGGAAAGTTTAACACTTACTAGTTTCCTGTATTACTTATCTACCATGACCTAAAAAGCCACCCCAACACATAGGGCTTAAAAAAACAAACATGTTGTTTGCTCACAATTCTGTGGGTCAACAATTTGGGCTGGTCTCAGCTGAGCGGTTCCTCTGCTGGGCTCAGCTGGGTCACTCATGTGGTTGCTGTCCTTGAGTGATGTGGCTGAGCTGGGTGTTCTTTTTTTCTTTTTTTTAAGTTTATTTATTTCGAGAGAGACAGAGAGAGCAAGAGGGCACAAGTGAGGTAGGGGCAGACAGAAAGGGAGAGAGAATTCCAAGCAGGCTCCGTGCTGTCAGCACAGAGCCCAGCGCAGGGCTCGAACTCACGAGAGGCGAGATCATGACCTGAGCTGAGATCAAGAGTCCGATGCCTAAATGACTGAGCCCACCAGGCACCCCGTGAGCCGGGTGCTCTAGGCTGAGCTCACTCATGTTGTCGGCTTGGCCTCCGTTTACCTGGTCCTCATCTCATGGAGGCTAGTTCAGGCTTCTATTTGCCACGATCTCAGGTTCCAAGAGGGTGACAGCAGAAGCTGCAAGGTCTTTTGTGATCCACGCTTGCAAGTTCCACAGTGTCACATCTGCTACATTCTATCGATCAGAGCAAGTCACACGTCCGCTGGAAGAGGTTACTGAGAGACACATGACCGCCAGCTGACTCTGGAGCTAGACAGGGTCAATTAGAGGTTCGTCACCCCTCCCGCCCCCATCCTTGAAACGTACTCTGCCCACTGTTCCCCACCTTGGGAGCTGTTTTCAAGGACGTAGCCTTGATAAAGTAAGGTGTGGTTGAGACCATCCGGAAGGTATATGTGACTGAACCCAGTTAGTCTGGCCGGCCGCTGGGGAGATCTACTTGTCTTGCAGGCCACTCAAGACAAGCCTCGTAAGTTCCCTTGCCTATTAAAATTGCCACTTGCCATTCTGGAGCGACCTGACTCTTTCTTCCGGCTCTCTTTGTCCTCTGTGTACGGGGGCCACTTTATGAACCAACTATGTCCAGCAAAGATTCAAAGCGTGCGGATGAATTCCACCTCAAAATGAGAGAAACAGGGAAGTCACAGTGCAAAGGGCTTTTGGGGTGTGGGCAAGGAGAGGGATGTTTGTGACCACTTTTGAAAATAATCTACCGCATTTCTGAGGCTGGGAACGGTATGAGGAAGTAAAGAATGACGACACACATCCTGGGTATTAACCAGTTAACCGGGTTTGCAAAGACGAGCTAGGAATATTTCCTTTTAAGGGGGGAAAAGGGCTATCTGAGCACCCCCATAAATACCTGTCACTATGTAGGGACAAGAGCCAGAGGCTCCATCACTATAGGGAGGTTCAAATGGCTTTAATGAATTTTCAGACTTTTCTGTATTATTCATCTACAGCTGTTTTGGTGATTCTGAAATAAAGTTAATGATACCAAAAGAATGGTTTGCTCTGCTGAACATACAACCATAATACATTTTGCTGGCCATCTGACTGAATTAGAAATGTAAATGAGCTTCAATATGGTTGATCACTTTTGTTTGAGAAACTCAATCAAATAAGTGAAATCTACAAATATTCCAAATGGAAATGACTTAACCGCAGGAGACACGCACCACTTTGTGAGAATTTGATCATTTCAATGACAAAAAGGGGGCAGAAAAGTAACGAGATGAAAACTATTGTTTTCTGCACATCCATTATGTGTCAGGCACGTAGCAGCCCCACATGCCCTCACTCGTGGCTCCTAAAAACCTTAAGTAATATTATCACCCTTTTTTACAGATGAAAAATCTGAGGTTCAGCAGGCAAATAACCTGCAGAAAGTCATCACCTAGATCGCTTGAAGGCTGGGATTCAACCTGGGTCTCTCCATTGTCCTAGCTTCTTTCCAGCATTTATTGAGACTGCTACATATTTTATACAGGTATTCAAATTATGCACATTCTAACCTACTTTAAAAAAATCTATAATTATACCATAAGCATTTATTTTCCAGTTGCAACACAGCTGTATAATTATCCCTATTAATAGCGGTGTAATATTTTAATCTATTTTTCATATTCTGGACCAGAATTTAGTTCACCTTTCTCCTGATGTGGATATTTAGGTTGCTTACCTCAGGGCTCAGAACCATGAACTAGATTAAAGACGGCTTACAAAATCTTCTAGGGATGATTGTGATTTTTTTTTTTTTCTGGACCCAAACTCATGTTTATAAGTCAATCTTTTTGTTTTTCCGGTCATTTTCCTTGAAATAGTATTTATTAAGATCATTATGGAGGATTATGCATGACATGAGGCACGTTTCTGTGTACCTTGTTTTCTATGTACCTTATATTTCTACTCGTTGCACCAAAACACCTTGCTTATTTCACGAATGATGCCTTGCCCTGAACAGATCTGTTCGCATTGTAAAGCGGCTCGATCAGACTCAGCAGGAGGGCGAGGTTGTGGTCTTCCCAGAAGGAACCGGGAGAGATCAGAATGCACGTCCCAGCTCCAGCCAGTAGATGTCTCTATTTCATTCACCTTCTGTTGCAGGTTACTCCTGAATGGGAAGCCTCGGGAGCCAAACTGATGGGGGTGGGGGATTGTGCCATCCCTTCTGCCACCTTCCAACAGCCTCCACCTACACACCCTCCCCCGCCCCGCATCGGTCTCCTGGTTAGTGGCACAAAGGTAACTGAAACAGGAATGTCGGTGAAACACATTCTCTACCAAATCTGTTTGCAAAGTGAACTGGTGACTGAGAGCCATCTCTACAGAGAGGAAGCCTTTTCTCTTTAAATAGCACCATACGCTGAACTAAAAAGCTGTATTACTGAGTCATAACAATTAATTACACTCGGAGGTGAGAAGACAGGATTTAACGCTCTAATGCGATTTGAATTTAGGCCGGTATCTCATCCCGCTGCTATTTAAAACAAAATCACTTTTCCACGGAAGCATCTGCAACTGAGGAGGGTTTCAACGCTTGAGTCTGAAGACGTCTCTGGCAACCGAATATTCATTCCCGTTTTAGCTTCCTGAGAGGTTTAATATGTACGTTTGGATTTTCTAGATTTTCGTAATGAAGTGCATCTCTTTCTGCTTTGGGATTTGACAAAAGAGAACTAGGAGGCTGGGCAGGTCTATTATTCTCATCAGGAGTTTTCTAGGTGTGGGAGGTGCGCAGGAGGAGTTATTGGGAAACTAAAAATAGCATCTCAAAACAGACCACATGATCAGGCATCAGAGATGCATACCCATGGAGGGCTGATCACCTCAGCATAAGGGGTTTATTGGTAGGTCCCAGGCAAGTGGGAAGTGGCCGAGAGAGTAAGGCCTGGTGGTTTTCCGGCAGGGGCTGGAGGGTCCCGTGCTCATCTGGGGAGACAGAGACCAGCCCCTGAGAAGCATCTCTGTGGCTCTGCCAGAGCCTTCCAGGGCACCAAGGGTCTTGGATGTGCCAGGGTAGGGGATGCCGACTCACAACTGCAGGGTCCTGAAGGAGCTGCTTGGAGCCTTGGTGAAGAACACCGGGTTGGCGGGGGGTGGGGGGGGAGCCCTGCATCTGAAATCCTTACTGTGGGCTCTCCTCTGGGAGACTCTATGAATCTTGTGTTCCCCAAGCCTGGGGAGATGCACTAGGAGGATCCGATGAGCTGAGGGCTGGATTCCAGACCGCTCTGATATCTGGAAATCACACCCCACCTATGCACGAGATAGCACAGATCCTTCTGGGCATGGGGTGTTAATTTTCATAGTGCCCTGGTTGCTCGGGACTCAGGCTGTGCACCTGTCCCAGTGCCCCATGGTATGTTGTCAGAACACTTCCCCTGCCAGCCTCCCTGCTCCCCAGACCCCGCCTCTCAGGAGGCCTGGGCCTCGCAAACACCTTGCTGCTCTTACTCTCTCTGTTCCTGTCCCTCAGCATTTCCCACCGTGTTCTCTGCCCACACTCTTCACCAGCCCTCCAGACTCAGCTCAGCTACCCCATCCTGCCGAGGTCCCCGTGCCCCCAGCCCCAGATGGTTGCTCTCTTCCCCAGGCATTGCACGGTCAGAGCACATCAAGGGGCTCCGAATTGAGAACTCCCGCCTGGAAGTCACCTGTGCGTGCACACTCTAAGCCACTCACTGGCTGTGTCACTTGGACGGTGACCTAAACCCTGCCAGCCTCATTTATTTAATCCATACGATGGGAATAGTAATACTTATCTTGCCTAGTTGTCAAGAGGATGGGAAGGGCCTGGCCTGTTCGGGAAAGGAGTTGTTTCAGGATGCAAACAGTAGCATGTGGGCCTCGAAGCCTGGGAGCCCATGGCGGCCAGGCTTTGGGTTCTCTGAGCCTCCTGCAGCGCCTGGCACATCTCTGGAGGGATGAAGAATGGGGGCCCTGTGCTACGTGCCTCACTGGATACGGCACCCCAGTCCTCTGCCCAGCGTCCCATCCCTCACCGTGCCCATTTTGGGGTCTTACTCCAGACATTCCCAGGGTCCCACTCGAAAAAGAGCTCTCCTCTCCCCTTCTTCCCTCATAAGCCAGCCCTGTTTTATTTCTTCCCTACCGTGCCTCACCACCTGACCCAGTACCCGTTCACCTATCCTCTTGGTCACGGACAGGCGTCCTAGCTAGACTGAAAGTTCAGGAGAGGAGGCACCTTTCTCCCGTCTTGGATCCTGTGCCTCTAGATCCACCCCCCCCCCCCCCCCCCCCCCAGAGCCCAGCATCAGCCTGGAACATAATAGCTGCTCAGTTAACTCCACTGGTAAGAATGAATGGAAAGTCTGTCGCGCCTCAAGCGCCTGGGCGAGTCCCAGGCGCTTCAAAGATCCCTGCAGAACCCGAGCCTTTCGGGCCCTGCCCTCTCCAGCCAGTCTGTCCCCCTCTCCCAGACCCCGTCCCGCCCCCCCCAACCCCGGGGTCCCGCGGGGGGGGGGGGGGGGCAGGGCGGCCGGCTCTGGCCTCCCCGCTCCGGCTGCGGGAACTGGCGGCCCCGGGGGTGCTGGCTCTCGGGAGGGCGCCGGCCCCGGGCATGCTCAGAGCGCGCAGGTCCGGGCGGCGGCGACGGCGGCGGCGGCGGCGGCGGCGGCGGCGGGGGAGGAGGAGGGAGCGGTCGCCGCCGCCGCCGCCGCCGTGCGCTCGCGGGCCCGGGCGGAGCTGCGCAGTCCTCTCGCAGCTGCGCCAGGACAGCCGGCGCGCCGCCGTGCCCACAAGTTGCCGGCAGCGGAGCGCGGCGCCGCCTCCTCTGCTCGCGGCCCCCCTGCGCCCACCCCGCGGCGGCGGCCGGCTCCGGGACGAACGCCCCCGCGGACGCCGACCCCAGATGTAAAGCGGGGCCGCGGCCCCTGGCCCCCCGCCCCCCGCCCCCCACCCCCTGCCCCCGGCGCGATCGAGAGTCTCGCCAGCGTCTCCTCGGCCAAACCCCGGGCTGGAAGATGTGGCAGCCGGCCACCGAGCGCCTGCAGGTAAGGGGCGCCCGCTCGGCCGGCCGGCCGGCCGGGGGCCAGCCTGGAGGAGGAGGTGCCCCGGGCCCGAGGAGTCCGAGGGGGGGCGCCTGCGCCCCCTTGGCGGGGATTTGCCCGGAGCGGTCGTGGAAGAGCAGGATGCTGTCAGCTTAGCCCGGCGCCGCCGGGCACCCGGCGGGGGCCAGAGGGGGGGACGTTGACCAACGCATCGCTTCGGGCGTTACAACTTTTGGCTTCGGGTGTTTGTGTGCGTGTTGATATGTGGAAGCTTGCACTTTGTGACCAGCAATTTTAGATTGCATTCCGCGGGCACGATTTACTGATCTGGGGTTAGGGTTTTGGCATCCAGATTTTTTTTTTCCCGTCTTTTTTTCTCTCCGGGAAAGACAGAACAAATGATTTGTGGAAACATCCATTTGCCAGTGTAATTTGGAAATATCAAACTTGCTTTGACTTGGCCATGGTATGCTATTTATTTTATTTTATTTTATTTTATTTTATTTTATTTTATTTTATTTTATTTTATATTTCCGTTTATTTTATATTTTATTTTATTTTCCTGTTTGTTGGTGCTCTCCTTTCATCTCCCCCGAACTTCAGCTCCCCCAGATATTTGAAAATCGAAAGTTAAGTTCAGCTAGGAATAGTTATGCCCTGGGTCATTCCATCAAAAGTTTTTCAGTGCTGTCCACTGAGATGACAGACTGCCTTTAATTTGGATTCTGAAGCCAGGGTGACAGAAAGGGGGTCAAAATGAGAAGGAGGGATGTTTACAAAAAGGTGCTCATCCGGTGACACTTGGGACCCTGGAATTGCCCAGACTGCAAGGTTTGATGACTGCCTTTTGCTCGCAAATATTGCCAAGAAAGAGGGCGGTTACTCTGCCAGATAAAATCCACGGAAACCTGCACTTAAACTTTTGGCAGGCTGAGAGCCACATTGTTTCATAGTAAACTTTGAAGGAGTGTTTAAGTGGTAAAATACAGCGCCCTTGGAGGCTGAGCTAGTCGGAACACTTAGTATAGTTGAGGCCAGGAACCCTGGCTGGCTTGGGAGGTTTCTCAATGAAAATGTAAAGCTCCAAATACAAAATGCAGACTGTCCCTTAGGTGCGGGGGGAGGCTAACCTTTGCCATGAGTTTTCATACTGAGGATTAACCTGCAGAGGGCATTGCATTTTGCAGAAGCAGATGCCCCACAGCCTGTTTCCAAGCCTCCCCGGGTCTTTGGATTTGTGAGGAGTGGGTTCACATGAACAGAACCTGCGACACCAGGCCAGTTCCCCAGGGTCTCAAACAGACGAAACAAGAGAAGAGACCTTTAGTCTTGGACACAAGGTTGTAGGTGACCGGCCTCTAACCTCCTTGTCTTATTAAGAGAATATCAACATGGAGTCTGAGTGATTGACCAAAGGTAACGTAAATGTATTTCGGCTGTGACACCAGTTACCGGTTGTGCCATTTGAAGTCCCTGTCAGTTCAGGGCATGGCTTCTCTTCTGAAGGAAGGGGTGACCGAGGAGGATGGCGGGCTCCCTGTCCAGGTGATGAGGGTGGCTCTTTAGAAGTCCTTAGAGAGATAAGGCCAGACTTCCTTGAGGCAGCTTTTCTGGCCTGGTGTTCTGTACCTCTGCGAAGTTTGTGGATTTCGTCTCTTGGAGTTCTTTCTGCCGTCCTGTTTCGTTTAAGGTCTCCCTTGTGCTCCGGAGCACGTGACCCTGGGCAGGCGAGAGCTCTGTCTGGCTTGCATTCCGCATGGCGATCGTTCCTTTACTAGAAACGCCCTCCCCGGCTCTTGTGTGAAATTTACACCTGTGTGTTTGGCACGAGCCTGGATTGTTACAGTTGGCTCTTGCCTGCGTTTATTTCATTTTAAAGTGTGCTGTGGAAAGAGCCCGAGGTTTGGGCTTTTGAAAGCCCAGGTAAACATGGCTTAGGCCTGACTAAGATCAAATCACTGTTGGAAGGTACTTCCCGACGTGAGTGAGGCTCAGCTTCATGCTCCCCAAGTTTAAATTAGTAAACAAGCCTGGTTCGCTTGTGAAGGTGCAGCTCAAGCCTTGTGATTACAGTAGCGAGCCAACTGGAGAAAAATCTTCCTATTTGTGGCTTCTTTCCAAATAGCAGCTCGGCTCTTTTTAAAAACACACAATTTGTATGTTTTTACTTTTTGCTTCTGGGGGAGGGAGTTGTTGAGGGTGAGGTGGTGAGTGAGCTGTGCGTATTAATATTTTATTTACATTCCTGGTGGTTATGTTGGTCACGGTCCCTGTTTGCTGTCTGGGATTTTTTCTTCCCCTTGCTGCCCTCGAGGCACCACCGTATAGGAAGTTTGGTTGCTGATTCCTCAGCGAACGGGATGCTTTATCTCGCCCTGATTCTATGGCCGTGGAGACGGTGAGGGATGTTGTGCTGGATGGGGCTCCCACTCCTGAATGAAGTCCCAAGCGCCACCCTTCTCACACAAACCCTAACCTTCTCGTACGACCTCATTAATTTTTTTTTCCTCATTAATTTTTAATGCAAGAATGCAATCTAGATGAGCTGGGGTGAAGAAAATCCTTAAAGGAAGCATTCCCAGAGCTCCCGAATAGGACTAAGGACGAGGGAGCCAATTTATTGTACAAGCACCTAGAAACAAAAGAGGCGAGGGGAGGGAAGAATGGCATTTGTTTCTAAATTGATTTTATGCGTTCCTACTAGGTGATGCCCACTCCAAGAGTCTGTGGCCCTGGCGGTGTGGCAGAACCTTGCTTTGGCCTGACCGTGACCTTCTAGCTAACGTGGGTGTGGCAGCCAGCCTTCTTGGTCAGAACTGACATCTCTGACCAGGCTTGCTTATCACTATCGGTACTCACTTCTCTGCCAAACAAAATGATGCCGATATTTTCTGCTTTGGGGTGTAGCTGACTGATCCAAATCCAGTAACGGGGCGCAGGGACCTGTTGCCCCGAGCAGGGCTGAGCTGAGCTGGATAATTTCTCATTCAGTCACACACACCGCGCGGCAAGTTCATGTGCTCCCCTGAATGTTAAAACTTCTGTTGCATCCCACTGGAGCCCTGGCTGGGAGTTTCTGCCATTAAAAATAGAATAGGATCAAAAGGAATGTGAAGATTTCAATTGCCACCCCAACTTTTAAAGATGAATAAATATTAATTCTTCCCTTTTCACCTTCTCCACTGCACAGCGGCCTCTTTTTCTTGGAGGGACTCGGGAGAGTTCTACGTTTTTAAAGGAGCGGATCTGAGACAGGCTCCTCTCAGAAAAGCAAAGGGGACTTTTAGGGCTAGGGTATTGGTTTTTTAAAAGAGATGACATTACTTCCGGCCTTGATATTTTACAACTTGCATGGGCTTCTGAGTTGCCTCAATTGTTGGGTGGGCCAGATCCCTTAGAAATGACAGACTCATGCAGGCAGGAGTACAGACACGTTTAGCCACAGGCAGGTGTGTTTTCCCAGAGCATATGTCTCCAGTGAGCTACCAGATACATTTCTCTGCAGGCCAGGAGAGGAGGAGAGCAGGAGAAAGACGACTGGAGACAGAGCTCAAAACAAAGGAGGCCAACAGATCCTTGCCTGTCGTGGACTTATTACAAGGACAGAGTGGAATGTGATAGTAGGAATGTTTGAGAAGCAAGTTCCGGCAAATTCTAAGTGTGGAGTCTGTGCGACTGTCTTCTCGTGAGGCGATCCATTAGGGTTCCAATTTCCTCATTTGCCTGTCTTCCCTGAGACTGAAATTTCTCCATGGCAGACCCAGGCAATACGGAACTCCTATCCGTGAAGCTCACTCTTGGCTTCTCAGCCTGGATCATTTTCTTCCTCTCACTACTTTCCTTTTTACTCTCATTTTGTCCAATGGCTGAGCATTAGCGCCTTTAAAGCAGGGTGAAATGAGGAAGGATCAGAAGAAAACCAGATCCTGCCCTCTTTCGTTGCCAGTTAAACTTTGGGCTGGCAGAGAAGTTCATGTAAATAGAGCTTAAGTTTTATTGGAGGTAAAACTTGGCAGATTTTAGGAGGTAAGATTATGTTGCCCTTTCTCTGCCTTGCCTTATCTGATAGATTTCACCCTCACTTGGACTGTAGATTGTTCTAGACTTATTTCTCTACTTCTCTCTTTTCATCACTTCTCAGTGATGGAAGAACTGTCTAGAACGTCAGCTGGAGAGCGTTAGGCCAGGCCCGCCAGGCGGAGAGCAAACTTTGGCAAATATGACACTTTTCCGGGCAGACCACATTGACGAAAGATACACAGAGCAAGGAAGGAACGGGCAATGGCTCGTTTTTAGGGAGCACGTGTTGTGCGTGTGGCACGGGGCTGGGGGTTTTATTTGAATCATCTACTTCATTTACCTTCCATAGCCACTTTTATCCCCATTTTATAGTTAAAAAACCGAAATCCAAAGAGGTTAAACGATTTGGTCAGGGAAGGGTGGCTAGAAACGAGCTGAGCTGGAATTCCAACCAGGTGGTTTGGCTTCAGAGCTTGCTTCTTAACCACTTTTCTGTAGTACGAATGGATAAGACAAAGTAGGATGCTTTATTTTATTTTTGTGAATGCGTATTTATTTTTGAGAGAGAGAGAAAGAGCGCGAGCTGGGGAGGGCCAGAGAGGGAGACACAGAATCCCGAAGCAGGCTCCAGGCTCTGAGCTGTCAGCACAGAGCCCAAAGCGGGGCTCGAACCCACGAACTGCGAGATCAGGACCCGAGCCGAAGTCGGACGCTTAACCGACTGCGTCACCCAGCAGTTTGCTTTAGATGTGCTGGTGCTGTTGTCTATTAATAAATGGAATGGCAACAGTGGTGGGGTGAGTGACTCAGAGAGGCTGCTTTCGTATCTCTTGCGGTTGCCTGGGCTGACCAGGGCTCCCCTCATTTGGTGGCCCTCATCTTGGGGGAAGTAAGCTGTTATGTCGTACTTGAGCCGAGATTCCCAGGTGCCATTTAGAAGTCTCTTCAACTGGAACACATGGCATTTATCCACACTAGAGACCTTGAGAGCTGGTCACCCAGCCTGATCTTGTCTGAAGTCCTTCCACGTTTAGACCAAAAATGGGGGGAAGGGAGGAAGGAGGTTGGAGAGTTCGGGAGCATTTTCTTGGAAATAAGGGATAGCTGCTCTTAGCGAGGCACGGGTTTCTCACCAAATTGGTTTTAGATTTTGCGATTCTTTTCACCCCTTTTAGATGAGTTGAGTACAAAGCGTTGGGCGTCATTGTTTTTAAGGAAACATTGGAGTTGTTAATCTGAGGTCTTTCAGGAGCAGAATGTTAGCTTTACATCATTGGGTCTTTCTCTGGGTTTGTCAACAAACTGTCCCCCAAGTGACTTGCAAAATGTCAGCCTTGGAAAAAACTCTCTGCCCCCTGGTTACCCATTGCCTAATTGGGCTGTTTCTTGTTGACTGTACTGGGTTATCTGGGGCTGTTAGGCAACTTGTGCGTTTTGTTTGATGTTCCAGATTGGCTCTCTCCTCCCCGCTCCCTTTACACTGACTCCATCCTACTATGTGAATTAGTCCCGTAGACTGGATCCTGGAAGAGTCCATCCCGGACGGCCCCAAGGCGACTGGGGATCAGGCTGCCTTCCACAGGGCTTTCCAAAATAGCAAATAGCGGCAATTCAGGGAGTCGTTAGTGGTCAGCAAATAAAACTAGTCCAGCAACACTCAGTAACACCACAGTGTGCTTCGCTCGGCCCCCTTGGGCACAGATCTGAACGCAGCCTTTGTTGAAGTAGAGAAGGAAGAAATAGATGAGGTCTTTGTCCAAAGACCTCCTTGGAGTCCAGTGGAATTAGTTGCTATCATTTTATGTTAAAAAAGAGTTTTGATCCCAGTGTAGCTGCTAACCAGTGACACAGCATCAGAGTATTCACTGAGTCCAAACCCTCAGGCCAAGAACTGGAAAGGGACGGTCTCAGGAATAAGGCACAGACTTGTTTCGCGACCTTGGGCCTATTTCGGTGCTTCCAGAGTCTCATGAAGCTGACTCACCTAGTGCTCGTGTCACTTGGGTCCCTCACTTTGTTGAGGTCATCTTCCCCATGTCTGATGGCCCAGACCTCCTCCTTCTCCCCTCAGCTGTTGCCGCTGAAGTCTTATTTTGATAAGGGAGATTCCAATAGCGAGAAAAACACCACCTCCCTCTGTTTGTTGAAGCTTATACACCAGTTGAGTCTTTTTATCAGGGTGAGCCCTATATCCAGTGACTGGTGTCCTTACAAGGAGAGATTTGAAGGCACAGAGGAGGCATAGGAGAGAAAGCTGTGTGAAGACGGGCGGAGAATGGAGTTCTGCTGTCACAAGCCAAGGATTGCTAAGGATTCTGGCAGTCATCAAAAGCTAGAAGAATCAAGACTGTGTTCTTAGAACCTTTGCAGGAACCGTGACCCTGCCGCCATCTTGATTTGGGACTTCCAGCCTCCGGAAGCATGAGAGAATACATTTCTATTGTCTTAAGCCCCCCAATCTATAGTAATTTGTTATAGCAGCCATCATAAACTAATACAGTGATAACACCATGTTGCTCTTGACCACGTTCTCTGTATTTCTGAAAGTCTAGGGATGCCTGACTCTCATAAACTGGGACGAAATGAATGTGTCTATATAGCATGCTCTTTTTATACCGAGTGTGTGACTTTATTTGCGGTGGATTCAAAGAAAATGAAAACAGACGTTATAAAACAACGAAATTACTGCTTCTTCCTCCCTCGTCTGCTTCTGGTCAACATCCTAGGAAAGGTGGCAAACGGGGGCTGTGTTGCTAAAGGGAGCACGTCTGGAAAATACAATAAATGTGCTTCAAGAGGTAGTTAACGTTGGTCATGACAATTATGGGATGTGAAAAGTAGTTGCTTTTAGGCGGATCTCAGCGGTACTTTTCCAGGCAGGCGGAGACCAAGGGAAGGCTGGGGTTTTATGCTCAAAACAATCCAGATCGTCAGAGTGTCTGCAGGGTCTCCAACAGGGGCAAGTGTGGGTTGACTTTAGAGTCCGTCCGTGGCAGCCTCAGATTATTGTCTGGTTGATTGTTTGCATCCGGTTAGACATGGTGGTTTGTTTTCGCTTTTCACTTGGTAATTGTAAACATTATTAAAAAAAAAAAAACCTATTTCGATTGTGGAGCTCACTTTTAAGACAAAAGTTGAGCGTCATGAGGAGTCATCATGCTTGCTTTCCTGGGCTAGCTCCTCTTTATTTTATTTTATTAAAGAAAAAGTTTTTTTTTTTCTTAAGTTTATTTATATTGAGAGAGGGGAGAGAGAGAGAGAGAGAGAGCAAGGGAGGGACAGAGAGAGAGGCAGGGAGAGAACCGCAAACAGACTCTATGCCACCAGCACAGAGCCCGATGCAGGGCTCGAACTCACAAACTGTGAGGTCATGACCTGAGACGAAACTAAAAATAAGACACTTGACCGACTGAGCCGCCCAGGCGCTCCTGGCTCTTCTTTTCGATGCAGCAGCTATGGCAGCAGAGACACTTGCAAGCCCGCCAAGGGCAAGGAGCCTGGGTTAGAGCCTCTCCAGTTGTAAAATGCTGTTTTCCCTTTCATTCTGTTCCTCAGGAAGGAGTGAATACTGCACATGGGGAAGGGAGGGGAGAGGAGAGCTGCCGCTGAGAAAGAGCCTCCTTCGTTGTCATCCTGAGAATAGTCCCACTGGTCTTGATCCCTTGTCCTGGTCCCTTGGAGACCCCGTCCCTGCCTCACAGCTTCTTTGTTAATTGTGGGTCTGAGGATAAACACACAGCTTCCTCGGGCTCGGGTGCCTTTCCATCAGGAACCGGCTGGCACTTCCCAGGTGTGTGTGACACCCCTGCGTACAAGCCACCCATGATGTGGGATAGCGGAGACAGCCGTCCACACTCTGAGTCTTCTGTAGATATTCCCTGGGAACCGAGCTGCGGGCCGGGGGGCCACGGTGCCGACAGGTGGCTCTTCTGCGTTGGGCCTGAAATTCTTGGTAGCCTAGTGCCTTAGTTTCCTAGCGCTGCCACAAGCTGGGCGTCCTAAGCAACAGGAATTTGTTGTTGTCTCACCCATCTGGAGGCTGGGGGTCTAAAATCAAGGGGTCGGCAGGTTTGGCTTCTTCCGAGGCGGAGAATCTGTTCCATGCCTCCCTCCTAGCTTCTGGTGGTTTTCTGGAAATCTTAGATGTCCCTTGGCTTGCTGGCAGGATCCCCAGGTTGCACCTGGCGTTCTCCCTGGGTGTGTCCCTGTACCTAAATTTCTGCTTTGCAGAAGGGCGCCAGCCACGGTAGATCAGGGGCCCGCCCTCCTCTGGTCCAGCTCATCTTAACCAGTTACATCTGCAATGCCTGTTTCTAAGGTCACATTCTGAGGCGTGGGGGCTTAGGATTGCAGCATATGAATCTTTGGAGAGGCACGATTCAGCCCGTAACACCTACTTTCGAATTTTCTTTTGAGTATCCTCCGTGCACCGATATATTTCTCCCTGCTTGAACCAACCACGGGGGTGGGCGGGGGGGGTGGGTGGGAAGCAATGAGAATTTTTTTCCAGATGGTGGTGCAGATGTGAAATGGAGTCGCATACCTGCTATACGTCATGGCTACTGTTTTATATTAGGTTTGACTAAAAAATTACAAAACGATATCTGCTTAGGGTAACAGGGTAACAAATCAGACAGCTTGGAAGTGTGTTAAGTTAATAAGCTTGTCCGTTTCTCTGTTCCCAAGTCTATCCATGAAGGAAACTCATATAACCTGTCTGGTAATGATTTTTCCACAACTTTGTCCAGGTTTTTGCAAAAATATACAAATGAATAGGTGCATATTTAGGTCTTTCTCATGTATTTCAATAATATATATATATATATTTGTGGTTTTATATATGTATATTATTGAAATATATTTGTGGTTTTATATATATTATTGAAATACATGCATATTTAGGTCTTTTTATGTATTTCAATAATATATATACTTGTTTATATAATAATAATAATATGTATTTGTGTATATATTTATACATATATATACACACATATATATATATACACACACACACATATATATGTGTATATATATATATGTATATATATATATATATATACATATATATATATATATATAAAACCATGAATGTTGTTTGCTTTACAAACCATCCATGGTTCTGCTTTCCATGGTTTCAATTACTTGCAGGCTGGCAACTACAGTCCAGAAACACACGATCCTTCTTCTGACAGATCATTAGAAGGTCAGTAGTTGCCCAAGGTTACATGATGATGCTGACATCATTTGCCTTATTACAAGAAGAAGGATGAGTACAGGATAATAAGGTATTTTTAGAGACAGAGAGAGACCACATTCCCTTAACTTCAGTGACAGTATATTGCGATAATTGTTCTATTTTACTATCGGTGATTGTTGTTCATCTCTTACTGTGCCTAACTTACAAGTTAAAATTTGTCCTAGGTATGTATGCGTGGGAAAAAACATAGCATATAGGGGGTTTGGTACTCTCTGCGGTTTCCGACATCCACTGGGGTCTTGGAACATATTCCCTATGGATGTTGTGGGGGGGGGGGGTTACTGTACATGTAGGTCCAACTCATTCTTTTTAAGTATCTGCATAGAATTTGTGGTGCAGTTGGGACCACAGGTGGTTCCGTCCTCTCTCTGTCAGGGCTTGTCCGGGGGCGTGTCCATCTTCTTTCATTGTTCTCGTGCAGGCAGTACTGTTTTAACTCTCTGGGCACATCCTTACATACGTGTGGTTCTATTTCTTTAGACCGGACCAGAGGCATTGGATGTGTGCAAATTTTATGTTTTAGCGGCTGTTAAAGAAGGCCTTTTTTGAGAATTCTGCTTTTGGATCAGAAGTGTGTACTATCCTGGTAAAGGTGCAAAGTTTGCTGGAGAAAGGATAGTCTTTTCAACAAATGATGCTAGGGCAGTTGGATATCTGCGTACAACCCCCCAACTTTGATCCTGACATCATACATCTGGTGTATAGAAACTCACAATTCATCACAGGCCTAAATGCAAAGCCTTAAAACTGGGAAGCTTGCAGACAAAGGCAGTAGATCTTTGTGACTTTTTATGCATCAGTATAAACATTCCTAAAATCAAGGTAATGAACAGCCCGAAGTTTCTTTGGACTGGGCAAAGATTTCTTAGAACAATAGCAAAAAAGTGATCCATAAAAGGAAAACTTGATTACATTGGACTTCATCAAAATAAAACCTTTTGCTCTTTAAGCAATAAAGACAAGAGAATGACTAGATGAGACACAGAGTGGGAGAAGATACTTGCAAATCTGTGGGAAAGGACTTGTGTCCGGGATATCAAGATAGTGGATAAGATGATAAACACCCCAATTAAAAAAAAAAAAAAAAAGCAAACGTTGTGAACAAAGAAGTTATATGGACAGGAAATAAGCACAGGAAGCTGTTGAACATCATTAATCATCAAGAAAATGCAAATTGAAACCACTGTGAGATATCACTACATACCTATAGCATAGCTAAAAGTAAAGAGGGGCGCCTGGGTGGCTCAGTAGGTTAAGTGTCCGACTTCAGCTCAGGTCACGATCTCATGGTCTGGGAGTTTGAGCCCCATGTCGGGCTCTGGGCTGATGGCTCAGAGCCTGGAGCCTGCTTCCGATTCTGTGTCTCCCTCTCTCTCTGCCCCTCCCCTGTTCATGCTCTGTCTCTCTCTGTCTCAAAAATAAATAAACGTTAAAAAAAAATTAAAAAACAAATAAAAGTAAAGAGACTTCAAGCATACCTTGTGTTGGTGAGGATGTGGATGAACTGGAGTGCTTAGTCCTGGTGGGGATGGAAAGTGATGGAAAGCACATTAGCGGATCTGAGAATCGGATGGGGGGACAGATTTTGAAGAGGCTTGAACAAGGGTTTGGGAGTGATGGATGTGTTCAACATCTTGATTATGGTGATGGTTTCATGGGCTTCTACATAGGTCAAGGCTTTGGAAATTACGCAGTGTATTACATGTTGACTATCCCTATAGGAAGGTGTCTGGGGCACCTGGGTGGCTCAGTTGGTTAAGCTTCCGACTTCGGCTCAGGTCATGATCTCACAGTTTGTGAGTTCGAGCCCCGTGTTGGGCTCTGTGCTGACAGCTTGGAGCCTGGAGCCTGCTTCAGACTTTCTCTGCCCCTCTCTCTGCCCCTTCCCCACTCACCCTCTGTCTCTCTCTCAAAAATACATAAACATTAAAAAAAATTAAAAAAAAAAGAAAGGTGTTCAAACAAGGGTATAGGAAGTAGTCATTGTATGGCAGGCACGTGCTAGGTGTTGGGGAAACTAACAATACACGGTTTCTGTCCTCACTTCTGTCAGTGCTCTGTAGCCTTCACATCCTTTTCACTGGCATGTAAATAACAAACTGTATTTTTCTTAGAGTTCCATTCGCTCCTTTAAATACGTTCCTTTATTTAATCCTTGAGATGGCATGTTTCATCCATCTCTGTTTGCCTAAGGATCCTAAGTTGTAACTAATAGTTGAACAAGAGAAGAAATCCCACCCAAAGGGTAGATGGTTCAGGTTGGTGCCTTGGTGTTCCATCCGTCATTCAGGATGGCTCCTTTCTTGTTGTTGCTCTTGGTGGTGTTTCTTGCTTCTTTCCAGCCTGTCCAGAGGGGCTCAGTCCTCAGAGGCCTTTTTTGCCCTATGTGCCAACACCTGGCTCCGACCCTAGTGGCCAGTAGACTCGGGATTGTGCTGTTGAATGGGTACCTTTTGTGGGTTGTGGCTCCATGACTGGATGGGCCACCTTCCTGATATTCCTCCTCTTGCGATAGAAAACAGAATACATCACGCAAAACCATGGGTGGGTCTTGTTTCCAGTTTACAGATGTGATGTGTCTAGCAGACGTAGGGTCGAGATTTCTTATGGAATAATTCTTTTTCTCATGAGTATGGCAACTCAGAAATTTACACAGCACATAGCAACTTCACCCATGGCCACTGAACTTTAGAATGCTATTGAGAAGCATTCACAGAAATAATCTTAATCTAGTTTACAAACATTTTTTTTCCTTTTCAAGGAGGAAAACTTAAGGCACTTGCCTCGATACCTTTTATTTATTTATTTTTTTATTTTATTTGTTTGAGAGAAAGAGAGATAGTGCTCGTGTGAGAGCGAGGGAGGGGCAGAGAGAGAAGGAGAGAGAGATCCCGAGCATGCTCCACCCTGTCAACGCAGAGCCTGACACGGGGCTCGATCCCACAAACCACGAGATCGTGACCTGGGCTAAAATCAAGAGTCAGACGCTTGACTGACTGGGCCACTCAGGCGCCCCAAGACCGTGGGGTTTTTAATCAGGCACGCGTGGAAATAAATCTTGGCTGCCTTGGGGCACCTGGGTGGCTCAGTCGGTTAAGCGTCCGACTTCGGCTCAGGTCATGATCTTGCCGTCTGTGAGTTCGAGCCCCGCCTCGGGCTCTGTGCTGACAGCTCAGAGCCTGGAGCCTGTTTCAGATTCTGGGTCTCCCTCTCTCTGACCCTCCCCCGTTCACGCTCTGTCTCTCTCTGTCTCAAAAATAAATAAATGTAAAAAAAAAAAAAAAAAATTAAAAAAAAATCTTGGCTGCCTCACTTATTAGAGGTTACTTCCAGGGCCTCTGATCTGTATCCTCAACTTCAAAATGGGAGTGATGACATTTAGCTCTTGACTCTTCATTGAGGTATGGAATACGCAAGCTTAGCATGGTAACTGGCACGTTAATGGGAGTCAGTAAATACGAATTTCTTCCCCTCCTTTGGTTTCCATAGCCGCATAGCATTTTAGGGCTAGATGGATAATAGAGTTTTGGTGTTTCTCAAAGTGTGTTCCATGGAGCAAGAGTTTATTTAGTGAGTCTTGCCACGAAGGGTTCAGTTGGGGGAAGCAGTGGGTGACAGAAACTGAGTCTGGTTTGCTGCAGGATGACTTTTAACCTTTCAGGTGCCAGTGGCCCGTGAATTTCCACGTGAGGGGGGAAGGGAAGCCAGCCCTTCCTGAAGGAACATCCCGCAGCCCAGAGCACTTCCGTAAAGAACTTGATCTCCTTTAAGTTGACAAACGGGGGGCCTGAGGCTTGGCTGTCGCGTCCCAAAATGTTTCCTTTGGCACCTTCCGTGTATATAAACACTTTACAAATTAGTTTCCAGGATTGAAAAATTAGAGGAATTTATAAGGAAATCTGGACTTTCTGATGCTCTTGGAAAGTGGGAGGTTCAAACCACAGTGTGTTCCGATATGGTGACCAGCGGCCAGCGCTGCTCCACGTGGACGGGAGGTGGCTTCTCGCTTGTCCCAGGCCTTAAAGAGCAGGCATCACTAAGTCACGTAAGCCAATGGGCCTGTGGGCACTGGGGCTGGGGACCCTGCTCCTTCGTTTGGCTGGTGGGAAATCTAAATCCAAAGCTCATAGAGTCCTTGGAACCAGGAAAAGATTCTCGGTCTTCTGACTTTTAAAGGCCAATGTGCTAGAAAGTTTTGTGACTGCAGTTATTTGCTTAGCATCCTCCGTTGTTCTGCCAGCACAACTCAGGGGGCCCACCTTCAGGTGTCAGTTTTTCTCCCCTCTTTTCCCGGAGCGGGGTGCCAGCGTCTTCGCGATGGGAGGGGGGACGCACCATTGCCCCTTCTCTCCAGGGCACAGAGAAGCATGGGAACCGGAAGTGTCCTTGCCCATGGCATCTGCTGATCTTGAACATGGTGGGGGGGGGGGGGGGAAGGGCGTCCAGGCAGAAGTGGGAGGCGTCTCTGCCTCTTCACCAAACCCAGGTCACCGTTTCCTGCGTTTCCCATGTCAGGCAAGTGGAAACTTCTCATTGGTACGGTATTGGCTCATTTTGAGCATTTTTACTGCCAAACATTGGAACAGATTGCTTCCAAAAAGGGGGGAATTTAGAGGAAGGAGAATGGTTTTTAACTTAATGGCTTTTAACATTTTCCTCACAGGTTATTGGCCTCTGAAGAACCGTTCAGATGCTATTTCAGGAAACCCAACGTGAAAGACATCTTTCATGGTGATAGCACCTTGATATTTAAGAATTCCTGTTGCCACCAAAAGAAGGAAAAGACACACAAAAAAACCCCCAAACCCAAAAAACAAAAAACCCAAACACCCCCAAACCACTCAAAATCACACTGTAGATGTTTTCTGATCCTCTTAGGAAGATCAAATATTCTGATTTTCCTTACCTTCCCAGATATTCTGCTGTTCCCCTTAGCTCTGCCCATTCCTGCAGAATTAGGAGATTCTGATGACTTTTAGCATCAAAAGTACATGGAATTAACCAGAAAGTGGCTTTACCTATAAACTGATGGATTAGACCTCTCACGCTCAACCAATCTCCTTGGTTCGTGATGGCATAAATGCTGTGTATGTCCCAGTTTCTCTGTCTAGTTACTCATTCCCCTGTCTGGTTAGGTTTGAGACAGTTCCCTGTTGTTCCTTGATAACTATTCTGAAAATTATCCTACATTATAATCAGACTCAAGAGTAGGGTTATTATTTATCTATCCAGCCTTCTAGCTGATCAAATTTAATATTTTTTGCCACAGCCACTTTTAAAACCAGAAATTCATCTGAAATAGTTTCTGCTGCCTGAAGTTAACTCTGCACTAGCAAGAAAGGAAAGAGATGATGCTGGCTGCAGAACAGAAAACCCCTGGCCAATCTAAAACCTCAGCAAATACAATTATGTATTAGATTCTTATGCAGTTCTGAAAGGATTAGTTTTTGGTTCGTAAAGAAAGAAATCTAAATGCTTTTGAAGTAGTTTTCAGTAAAAGCTCGAAATACCGCTCATGCATTCAAACAAGGTTGAACTAAAACCCCACAAATAACAATCAAATAATGAAGGGTTTAGTTGTACCTGAAAACCTAGGATAGCTACTGTAACTAGCCTGAAACTTTCAGCTCTGAGCTTCCTGGCAGCCTAAGTAAGAAGAGAAACATGATGAATTACTTAGCCCTCATTATCTAATAAAAGAATGTCCATCAGCTCATCTGGAGCCCCAAGTGTTTTCCTAAATTGAAGACCCTAGAGATTACCATGGGGTTCTTTTTTAAAAAAAGTTACTTATTTTGGAGAGAAAGAGACAGAGCGAGAGAGCAAGCTAGAGAGAAGGGCAGAGGGAGAGAGAGAGAGAGAAAGGCACGGCTCAATCCTACAACTCTAGGATCATGACCTGAGCCCCAAATCAAGAATTGGATGCTCAACTGACTGAGCCACCCAGGTGCCCCACTGTGGGGTTCTCTGTATGGAACATTTGCAACAGACTCTTGGGTGATAATATTAACTGTAGGTTTTGACAAAGTTGCCTCTAAAAGTCGAAAAAATAAACAGTTTAGTAGGGATGCTAAGACGGTTTATGTAGCGGTTGAAGTGGACATCTGTGAGTTTTTTCTGCCCAGCTTCATTCCCCATCTTCTGGTAACAGCACCCTGATCACATTTTCGGGAATTCTTCTCCCTGTCCTGTGGGCGGGGGACTGTCAGTGTGTCACCTTCTAGCTGTGGCATCCACGTGTCCCCCAGTATCTAAGTTAATAAGACACTTTCTCCCTAAAGTTGGGATCCTGAGCAGGGTGGCAAAAGGCTGAAAGTCACCAGAACTGATTATTTTGAGCACTGAGACCTGCAGTCCTGCTGCATAGACCCCAGGAGCTTCTTCTTCTTCTTTTTTTTATTTTTTTTATTTTTTTAACATTTATTTATTTTTGAGACAGAGCGCATGAACAGGGGAGGGTCAGAGAAAGAGGGAGACACAGAATCTGAAACAGGCTCCAGGCTCTGAGCTGTCAGCACAGAGCCTGACGCGGGGCTCAAACCCATGGACCACGAGATCATGACCTGAGCCGAAGTCGGACGCTTAACCGACTGAGCCACCCAGGCGCCCCAGCCCCAGGCGCTTCTTGATCCCCATCCTTTCTGAGCTTGGTCCTTCCTTCCTCCTTTCAATTTGATGTCACTCTGATAGTTTGTTTTTTTCTTCTCATGAGAGCTGGAGTTGTTGTCTCCTGCTTGCAACCACAAACTCTGATTGCTACACAGGAAGAATTTTCCTTGAACCCTCTGATGCTCAGCCTTCAAATTTTGTGTGACAACACGCGTTGTGTGGAACAGAGCTCGTGGGCAGAGAAAAGCGAGGCAGCCAGGCCGGAAGGGTCTCCGGGATGCGGACCTGAGGGTCATGGCCGCGCACATGTCCTTCCTTATGGGAACACTTCCCTCGTCCACTGTGTGCGTGCTCCACTGGGAGACGAAGAAAGGGTGCGGACATCTTCCCCCCTGGAATTTTTTGTGCACACAGCCTTACGTTCCTGAACAAAAAGAATCCTCATTATCCCACAGCCCTGGCCTGCGGCTTTCATGCTCTGGCCCCATCGCCGGAGAATGATTTTTGTCCTCGTTGTTTATCACGGTGTAGTCCTGCTGTTGGCATCTGCTATAAATCTTCAGGTTTTTGTAACTTGGATGCCGCTCTCACCTTTCTGCCAAATCTCTGTCCTGAAGAAGTGGCCTATCATTTTAAGTAATGATGCTTTTACTACATCCAACACAAATAAAGTACTTTTGGTGCACGTTATAAAATGAATCCCCTCTTGTCTCCGGGTCTGGGGTAGAAATAGTATCAGGGATGCATACAGCCATTTGGGCCAAAATAGCCAAAAAGACACAGTCCCAGGCTGTCTGAGTCTTAGTTCTCGAGAAATATCTGTAGTTGTTGGTTAAAAATGTGAATGGCTCCGTAAGTTCACTCTAGGACAGTGTGGGCTCTCTAGCCCAGAAAGTTAAATACGTCCAGTGTTGGCAGCCTTGACCTTCTGGGTGGAGAATGTAGTTCACTCGTCTTCAAGACCTGCTTTGCCACTTTGATTTAATACGAGGCGGAAATCTTCAAAACAAAGCTCTGTGAATCCAGGAAGGTTCATCTGGCATCAGTCAGCTGGGGCATCCTCCCGCCCCCTTCTCCACCCCACCCCCTTGTCTTTTCTCTAGGAGCTTGATGCTTTGTAGAAAATGGCTTTGCGAAAGTGCAAATTTGGGAGAGTGTTGTGTAACGAAAGAAAATTCAAATTAGTATTCTCCCGTGGGAATCCTCTTGGGGAAATTGAAATTATACTCAAATATTCACATGTAGAGTACAGCCAATATGTTTTAGGATGTTGACAGACTGAGCGATACAGCTCAGTGGTTTTTCTGGAAGTCAGGTGGTCTAGAGAATGAAGAGTGCAGAGTCTAAGAAACCGACCAATTGGTGTTTCTTTCTCTCTGTTGTGTTAATGGTAAGTAGTACAAACGCGGTGCTGATCTCTTTAACTCCTTGGCCCAGAGAACTGGCGTTTTTCTTCATAACATAATTTAATGCTCTCGTTGAACAGAGGCTGGCCCGTGCGGTATGTGTGTGTGCTCTGAACAGGAGGGGACTGTGCTGGCAGGGTACCTAGGAGCAGGGCGAGCATTCAGTGAAAACTTGGAGGCAGTCTTTTGGAAATAAAACTTAATTTGCAGGGCTCTCTACACGTAAGGTAGACCTGCTTTGCAATTTGGGGCCATATCTGTGTTTTCTCCACTGCACCCCCTCCCCCCGTTCTTTTTCTCCTCCTTCTTTCCTCAGTGAATGGGAGTGAAGTTCATTCCACTCCTGAATTTCTCTGAACTCTCTTTGCTACCTGCTATACCTCTCAGACATTTTATTTACAGCTTTCCCAAGGGGCAACGGCCCCCTCTCCTTTCTCCCATTTTCCTTTTCAGCGGCTGGAGGCCAGAAGTCACAGCTACATTGGACAAAACCAAATTTGACAGTTGCTTCAAAGCCATTGGTTTTTGGGGCCTTTTAAAAAATTCTTTCTTTTCTTCTCACTTTTCTTTTTGTTTTGGCTTATGGTTAAGACGGCATAATCTTTGCCTTAGATGCTCACAAAACTCATTTCTTGGGTTGTAGATGAAGAGGACAAATGGATTCATTTTGATCCAGGGACTGGAAGAAATTGACAAACTGTTGATTGCTTGTAAAATGCACTTTAAAAAGTCTCTCTTGGAACTTAGCAGATGCCTGCTTTCCTTATGTTAAGAAGCTGATGCTGTTTATCATTTTTATTTCAATCACTGGCCCCTCTAAATAGGAAATTTAACTTTGATTTGAAGCTATTAATGCCTGCTGGTAAATAAGAAAATGCGTGATAGAGCAAATTATTTTTCATCTCTTGCATTTCTATGGGCATCTTAGACTCAGGGGAATTTTTATGTAGCATAACAATTTCATAAGTGTTAACATGTTTTTTTAAACTTCACATTATAAATAGGAGCAGAAGCCTGCTTCAGAAATTTAAAACTGGATTAAAGTTGGCCAAAGCAGAAGGCAAAGTCATGGCTCTGTTACAACTTACATCCTTGGGGTTCTGGGTAGTCTATCGACTATGCAATCGATTCAAATAAAATGCTCTTACTATGGATTAATACTTTTTGATGTATGGATCTTGGAACTTGAAAGGGTCATGGAATTTTTTTTAAAGGTATCTGTGAACCCTATGTGCATTTCCTATGGACCAAAAATGTATACCTTGCAAATACATCAAATATTTTTCAAGCCTTGTGTGCTTTATTGAAAGAAATATTTATTTAAAATTATTATTGATTCATTGTGACTTTTGGACTTTATGCCTATTTTTAAGTACTGAATATCAAAGTACAGTTTGTGGGTCAGCAGCATTTTGGGTTTAAAAGGAATTGTGGCACTTGAAAGAAGTGGGGGCCATAGATTTGATTAATGCTGATTACAGGGGTGAAGGTCAAAGTACACTGACTTTGGTAGATTTGCAGGCTGCATCCTTCCCCCATGTCCCTTTCTTAAAAACTCTCCTTTCCTTTTTTTTTTTTTAAGTGTTCATTATTTTGGAGAAAGAGAGAGAGAGAGAGAGCGCAAGCAGGGGAGGGTCAGACAGGGAGACACAGAATCCAAAGCAGGCTCCAGGTTCAGAGCCCGATGCGGGGCTTGAACCCACAGACTACGACATCACGACCTGAGCCGGAGTCGGACGCCCAACCGACTGAGCCACCCAGGTGCCCCTTAAAAGCTTCACTTTCAACAAATGTCATGGAGCTTTTGCTTTTGGGTGAGGAGCCAAACTAAATTATAAGGTGGGTCTAAAGAAGTGGTTCCCGTGCTCAAGAAGGCTTCAGTCAGTTAAATATGAAGTAGATTGTTGTTATCACAGAGGAAACTTCCATCCTAAGACCGTGGAGGGCCAAAGAGGAGAGCCTTTGTAATCTGTGCCCTTTTACTAGGAGCTCGAAAGCTTCCCCTCGCGTCCTACCCGGGGAGATGCTCATGTTTCAGGGATGAGGACTATGCGTCGCCATGTATTGGTTGGGAGAACAGAGTATTTTAATTGGGCGGGGCTTTGAGCCAAATTGAGTCAGAGTTCTGTTATCAAGGTCAAAGGGAAAAATGGCAGCACCACGCCCGCTCTACCACAGGTGCTGAATTGGCAATAATGGCAGATGCGGGCACTACCGGTCTCCCAGATTTTGTGAGTTTCTTTATTTGCCACAGAACACTTCCTGCTCCCCCCACTCCCCACTCCCCCCCCCCCCCCCCGCCCTGGTCTGGCGCTGTCCTGTTGAAATTGACACAGTCCTCTGACGCGAACAATCCGTTGATGCTGGTCTGACCTGGTCTCAGATGGTTTTCCAGCCCATCTTTCAATACAAGCATGTTGTGCAATGGCATGTGTTGAAAATTACCAGGATTACTGAGAAACGGAGACTTTGTGATTACAATGAAAATCGCATCTAAGTGTTTAGAAGTTTAGAATTTTTATGTTTGTTTGGACAGATGCTATTTGGCTAATTTCGTATTTGGGAAAACGTTATTTAGTGTACACTTCTTGTTCTTTGTTCCCCCCTTTCTGCAGTCTTTTGCACATTGGATGTGAGAAGCTTGTATGGCACGAGGCCAAATGAACTAAAATGTTGGTGATTAGGCAGATTTCCTTTCCTCCCTTCTGTGGCCAGTGTTTGTAAAGATGTGTCCTTATCAGATGCTAAGGAGTGACTTTGATGCTTGAGTTCAAAGTCATACACCGTCTTCATCTGTCTACATCTTTTAATGCATCCTGGGCCACTTCCCACATTCTGTGTATTTTTATGTTCGATGCTTTTGCTAATGTTTCCTTGGTTTGACATATCCTTCGTCACTTGCATGCTCTGCCGAGGGGATCATACTCCTCCCATAGCAGATGAAACTGCCCTTCTGCCTTTCCTGATCTCCAAGTGCAGTGAATCATACCTTTCTTCTAAGTGTCCACAGTTTGTTCTTATGATGCAGTCCTACTGCCTAGCTCATTCTAGTTTTTCTTTTTAGTAGAATCACTCATGGACTTCTGTCTTCTAGAAGCCTCTAAGCCCTAGCGGCTGGGAACTGGGTCTTTATTCCTCC
Source organism: Panthera pardus (assembly GCF_024362965.1). Taxonomy (NCBI): domain Eukaryota; kingdom Metazoa; phylum Chordata; class Mammalia; order Carnivora; family Felidae; genus Panthera; species Panthera pardus. The sequence goes on from NW_026526655.1 coordinate 10,003,019, forward strand.
TTGTATGTCCATTGCACCTGCATAGTACTGGGGATATAAAGATAGGAACACAGGGTGCCTCGGTGACTCAGTCGTTAGCCATCTGACTTCGGCTCAGGTCATGATCTAACAGGTTTGTGAGCTAAAGTCCTGCATCGTGTGAGCTTGAGCCCCGATTCAGGTGAGCCCTGTCTCTCTCTCTCTCTCTCTCTCTCTCACTCCTCCCCACCTCCCGGTATTTTCTTACTCTCTCTGACCCTCACTCACTTGAGCCCTCTCTCTCTTTCAAAAAAAAAAAGATAGGAACACAATGCAAGCCCCGTGAATATCTTTATTTCTGTAGTGCTTCAGTGAACTAATGATATTTTATAATTTATTTGCTATCTCTTAATTTCTTTGGAAGGAAAAGTGAGAGGTAATATGGTGTACATGGCACTATAAATGAGTGAGGATGCTAAGAGTGGAGTTTGACTTTTATATTCAGAGGGAGTGAGGGAGACAGAGAGAGAGAGTTGTATTTATCTTTAGAGGCAGCTATTAATGGGAAGCACACAATTCTATATGTCTATGTTAAGTTCTTTTGAATGTATCCTGGATCTCCTTGACATTTAAGTCAAAGTATATCGTATGTTTATCTTGTTATTGCCTGTTTACTGTAGGGATATTACCTGTTATATTTACTTTCAGTAATGCAAGAGATGTCAACAGTCAGAGCTATTCATAAAAAAACAATAATTAAAATATAAAATGTAGAATCTATTTTGTTTAGAGTCACATATGTTTCTTGGTAATGGTTGAGTTTTCGATGGGAGAAAATTTTAGGTTGCTGTTCCTTATGATAAAATGATCCCTGGTTGAGCATTTTCAAGAAGCCTGGAGGCCTCCAGGATTGCTAAACACATTATTTGTTGTGCTGTAAAGCAAGGACATTCTCAGAAAAAGGGATTATTTCAAAGGAAACCTGAAGCTAGCTTGGTTTCCATTGGTCAAATATGGTACACACTGACCCTCAAAATAAATAACAGCTGTTGGGGATTATATCCTGTTGAGTAAAACATAAGAGTCTACAAAGCTATACTGATACAAACATATAGATTGGAGGGGGGGGGGAAGCTCTTCGTTACTACACAATGTTAACTAATAAATAAGGCAAGAATGATGGAATTAGAAAGTCACCATTTTGCAACCATCATCATGATTGGGCCAGGCGAGAATCATCAGGGCACACTAAAACCAGTGGACGGATGTTCGATTTGGAACAGGATAGTCACATAATCTCGAAGTATGTCTCCACAAATTATCAGTTGAAAAAGGGAAGAGTGTAACTTTTCAGTGAAGAAATCCGGCGGGCGTCACCTTCAACACAGAATCAGAGTTAGCATCACGCAGAATTAGGGTGAACCCTCATCAGGTGCCTCCTGATACGGTGCACCGGGAAGTACCACTTGCATAGCGCTCCTGTTTTGGGAGCACGTATCGTACAAAAGAACCGGCTTGTGCTCTTAAAAAAATATCGATGCCAAGGAAGACAAAGAAAGGCCAAGACACTGTTCCTAGGCAGGACAGCCAGGTGCAGTGCATGATCTGGAATTGGATCTTGGACCAGGAAAACAATTGCTATAAAGGGCTTCATTGACATGGTTGGTGACATACTTTTACTACCATTATGCAAGAGAGAGTATTCTTGTTCTTGAGAGATATGTAACAGCATTTTAGGTGTGAAGGGGGAATGACATCTGGAGTCTATATCTTAGTCTCAAACGTGTGTGAGGGAAGGAGGGAGGAGAAAGGGAAGGGAGAGATGGGGGGAGCGAGAGGGAGAAGAAGGGTGAAGTGAGGGTGAAGGAAGAGAGAGAAGGGGAGTGTGGGAGTGAGAAGAAGGGAGGCGAGAGGGAGGAGGGGGAAAAAGAGAGACAGGAGTGGAGAGGAAGAGGAAAGGAGAAGGGAAGGAGGGGGACAGTAAATGAACGAGAGCAAGAATATATTGTAACGAAAATGTGGTTAAGTTTGATGGTTGGTAGATCGGGTAAAGGGTATAACTATTCTTGCTATGTTTTGGCAAATCTGAAGTTATTTCAAAATAAAGCTTTAAAGAAAAACACATTACATATACATATTTGCAGATGTAATTTCTAAATTAAAAAAAAATTAGTTTATTTTTGAGAAAGAGACAGAGCACGAGCAGGGGAGGGACAGAGAGAGAGAGAGGGAGACCCAGAATCCAAAGCAGGCTCCAGGCTCTGAGCTGTCAGCACAGAGCCCGACGCGGGGCTCAAACTCACAAACTGCGAGATCATGACCTGAGCCAAAGTCGGACGCTTAACAGACTGAGCCCCCCAGGCGCCCCTGCAGATGTCTTTTCTAACAGATTGGGGATGGTGGTCACTGAACTGTCTGAAGCGTGAGGGCAGGGGCATTGCTCACCACGTACTCAGGGCAAAAGTCGGCAGTTCGTAAATACTCATTTGGCAGACACAGGGATTGCAGGGCCTGAAGTCTCTTGAGCTGTGGAAGATGGATCTTCGCACAATTGCAAATGCCAAGTGTAAGTATGTATGTTATGGTTTTCAGGTTCCCTTGCAGCTACTTATGGCCATGTAACAAGTTAATGGTAGCCAGTGGGATGGAGCAGAAGTCTTAAAGGGAGGGTGCCGCTTCTCTGCCTCTCCTTACTGTGTTCTGGTGGGGATAGGAATGTAAAGGTGGAAGGTGGAGACCGTCAGCACAGGATGCTGAGGATGGGGCACAGAAGCTTGGGCGGCTGGGACCCCGATGTCTGGGAGCCACCTCCCCCCCGCCGGCTACTTACCCCAGACATCATTTATGTGAGAGAGAAATAAATGTCTGTCTTCTCTAAACCACTTTGCTGTTGCTTTTTTTTTTTCCTTCCATTTGCAACTACAGCTCATCCTACACGATACGCTGTACTTTCTAAAACATCATCACCCTTGCATTTTTGTTCCTCTGTGGAGCTTTGTATTCAGTTTGTCACATAGACACACGGACTGTAGCAATTCTCTGCCCTTTTCTTCCTCCTCCTCCTCCTCTTCTTCTTCTCCTCCTTCTTCTTCTTCTTCTTCTTCTTCTTCTTCTTCTCCTTCTCCTCCTCCTCCTCCTCCTCCAACTCCTCCTCCTCCTCCTCCTCCTCCTCCTTCTTCTTCTTCTTCTTTTTCTTCTTCTTCTTCTTCTTCTCCTCCTCCTCCTCCTCCAACTCCTCTTCCTCCTCCTCCTCCTTCTTCCTCCTCCTCCTCCTCTTCTTCTTCTTCTCCTCCTCCTCCTCCTCTTCCTCCTCCTTCTTCCTCTTCTTCTTCTTCTTCTCCTCCTCCTCCTCCTCCTCCTCCAACTCTTCCTCCTCCTCTTCTTCTTCTTCTTCTCCTCCTCCTCCTCCTCTTCTTCTTCTCCTCCTCCTCCTCCTCCTCTTCTCCTCCTCCTCCTCCTCTTCTCCTCCTCCTCCTCCTCTTCTCCTCCTCCTCCTCCTCCTCCTCCTCCTCCTCCTCCTCCTCCTCTTCTTCTCCCCTTCTTCTTCTTCTTCTTCTTCTTCTTCTTCTTCTTCTTCTTCTTCTTTTTCTTCTTCCTCTTCTTCTTCTTCTTCTTCTTCTTCTTCTTCTTCTTCTTCTTCTTCTCCTTCTTCTTCCTCTTCCTCTTCCTCTTCTTCCTTTTCTTCTTCTTCTTCTTTCTCTTTCTGTTTCCCCAGCGTGGAAGCTGTCCGATTGTGATGGGGATTCTGCTTCTGTCCTTGAGTTGGTGGGTTAGTACCTGCGGTGTGGGGGATGTCGCATGCCGAGGGCACCTCCTCTTCCCTCTGTCCTGGCAAACCTTCTGCATCTTGCAAATTGCTAAATTGGCCTGAAAAGATTGTGCGAAGCGGCTTTCCTGAGATTCCTTGTCCTGACAGACCCAGCTGGAGACCGGATGTGCAGAGGCAAAGCACCTGCCACAATCAGAAAAATAGGAAATTTTAACCATTTCCAGTTGCCAAAAACATTTTGCTTCAGCCGAAGGATTGGGAGCAGGTTTTAAAAGTGCCCCTTCTGCCTGGTGAGTTTTGTGTCGCAGAGCTCGGTGCCTTTTGGAATCCACTCATGTTTTTACTTGTTGAGCGGACGGTTCTTCCTTTGGAACTATTTATTGCCACTAAGGTTTGCGGTGCACTCGGTCCCACGGATAATAAATGGGTGTGTGTGCCCACAGCACAACATAAGTAGAGGAGCTGACTTCCAGCCTGTTTATTGTTAGACTGGTATGTAAGCAATAGAGCTTAACGCCTCAATTATGTGTGCGTGTGTTTCTGTGCATCGAAACTCAGGAACTTGAAAACGGACCCTGTAGGGATACTGTATGATGTTCAGTTATTTCCTTCAGAGTACTTCTGTTTCGAATGTCGCATGAGTGAAGAGTGTATTAGCTTGCATAGCTCCCGTGGTGATGTTATTTCGTGACCTGGAGGCCCTGTAGTTTGAAGCGTGATTTACTTCTGGTGGGCTGTATTAACTGCTGATGCTCTGGCTAATGTGAACCTGAGAGATAATTGATCATCACTTGAATGTAAAGGATTGTATTTGGAATTGCCATGGGTGAGAGCTTCCGGCTCTGTAAGTTCCAGCAAGCCTAGACAGGAATCAGTGATGGCCACTGGATGTAAAGTTTAATGGTATTCCTAGAGAAAAGAGGAGGAATGACTTATTTGCCCAGGGTCATCAGGTGAAGTCCCCGCCACAGTTTGGTCTGCAAAACAAACCAAACGAAACATCAGAGGAAATCAACAACCAAGCACACTGGAACCAAAATGTAGACGGATGGATGCGTGAGAAGAATAACAAATATTCCCTGCTCCCTGGGGCACCTGGTGGCCCAGTCGGTTGGGTGTCTGGCTCTTGGTTTCAGCTGGGGTCGTGATCTCACAATTTGTGAGTTCGAGCCCCGGGCTGGCTCTGTGCTGACAGTGTGGAGCCTGCTTGGGATTCATTCTCTCTCTCTCTCTCTCTCTCTCTCTCTCTCCCTTTCTCTCTGCCCCTTCCACTCTTTCACTGTGCTCCTCCCCTCCCTCTCTGCCCCTCCTGCCCTCTTTTCTCTCTCAAAATAAATAAATGAACTTAAAAACAATTCCCTGGGCCCAAGTGAGCCTGGGGGTGAGACCGGGAATAAGGAAGTTTTCATGTGAGTTTCCTGTAAGTTTCAGCTCCGGTAGGTCAAGTTTCAGCTGGGGTAGGTCATCTCACTATGACCTGAGGCAAGTCACACAAACTTCTGAGCCTTAATGCCTTATTTATCAGTCAGTTAATTAAAGGAGTGGAATTGCGCCCCCGCCCCCCGACCTCCAATGCTGATTTTCCTGGTAGGGAACACTGTAGTTTCTGCTCTAGGTACTTGTTAAGGATTTGTCTGAATATTTTTATGATCTGCGAAAATATACTCTGATTTAAATGAGTGGCATTTCCATACCTTCAGAATTACTACTGCTCGTGAAAAATTGTGAGAGGAAATTAAGGCAAAACAAAACAAGTTGCCTTTCTTCCTTGTCCATGAGCGTATATAGATACCTGTGGCATTTACCAGGAAGCTTGGGGTGTTAAGGAGAAGCATCATTTTCATCGTGGCCTTGCTTGGGTAGAGAGGCGTTTTTTCAAGGGAGGGGCTTTATGAAGTTGCGTGTTCCAGACTGAATCCAGAGGAAAGCAGCACAAGAGACCTAGTCAGTGCAGAAGACTTTCAAGCCACAGGTAGGCTTTTCAGAGTGTTGTCAAGGAGGAGGTACAAATGCCAGAATTAGTTTGGACAGCTCTTTTAAGTATAAAGGAAAACATGCCTACTGGCAGAGATAGAGTTTGTTACATGGCAGATATGTGTGTGGGCTTTTGATCTTAGACAATTGAAAAACAAGTAACGTTCCATTTATATTACCTGAAGCTTTTGGTCAGCCGTTTTTTTTTTTTTAATTTAAATATTAGTTAGTTAACATATTTAGTTAGTTAACATAACCAATATTGGTTTCAGGAGTAGAATTCAGTGACTCACCACTTAGACACAGCACCCAGTGCTCATCACAAGTGCCCTTTTTAATACCCAACACCCATTTGCATCCCCTACCCACTTCCTTCTATCACCCTCAGTTTGCTCTGTGTCGGTAAGAGTCTCTCGTGCTTTGTTTCCCTCTCTTCTTTCCCTCCCCGCCTTCCCATATGTTTACCTGTTTTGGCTCTTAAATTCCACGTATGTATGAAATCATACGGTATTTGTCTTTTTTTGATTGACTTATTTCCCTTAGCATAATCCATTCTAGCTCCATCCATGGTCACGGAGTTTTGAAGTTCTCCAGGATGGTTTCCCTACTTCTGTAAGCACCAAAGTGACCAGACCAACCCTGGAATCAAGTCTGTCTGTAGGGTGTCCCCTCAGAGCTACCAAGCAGATGGGGCAGATGTCATACCTAACATTGCCAGAAACAAAACACACATTGGGGAGGATTTTGTAGGAAACCTCTGATGGGAATTTAGAGAGCAAAGACTGGCAAATGAGGCTCTTAAGAGAAAGTTGAGAAGGAAAGAGGATGTAGTTTTAGTGTGAAAAGAGCAGAGAATTACTTTTTTCTGATTTCACAGTGTGTTGAGATTACAGGGATGGAAAGAGATATTTTGCATTTGTAGCAAATGCATTATTTGGGCAATTAAGTACAGATAAAATGGAAGAGAAGATAATCGGTCTTCTTAGGAGAGGCTACATAATTTTGATTAAGTTAAAATGAGGAAAAATGAAAGGATTTTCAAAGATTGAGTCTTTTTTTTTTTTTTTTTTTTAAAGAGGTAGTCAGCAGAGTCAGAATTTTGGGAAAGAGGGTTACAGACGTTGGAGAAAACAGTCACGCTTAGTTTTGAGGGGATGCACAATAGACAGACTTGGTTCCAGTGCTGGAAGAATCAGGAAGAGCTGGTTCTGTATTGGGGAAAAAAATGGTGCTTAAAAGTTTGATTGAAAAAAAAAAAAGTGTGATTGGGAAAAGGCTACTGAGTATGAGGTTCTTTTGGATTGTGACGAATGCCTGACAAGGAACCGTGGTTTCTCTGCCTTACGTGAAAACGCCAAGATTCACTGATCTGGTGACTACATGAAGTTGCACTAATTTTCTATTGAGAACTAGAAAGCAACATATTTTGTTTACACGATGCTGGTTTTTGCTTTATTCTTATGTTTGTATTAGAAATGAGTAATTTAGTCCCAGAGAAAATACACGTGGGGCTTTCTGCCAAGACCCAATGCCAAATGTGAGCTTTGTGATTAAAGTATCCAATAGTAATCTTTGCGTGACAAAACCAAATTAATATATATTTTTTTACTTTATAGGATCTGAAAAGAAAGCATCGTAACTCCAATGCAGGGTCTAGGAAAAGTTGAGAGAGAAACTGGGCTTTGACCAGCATAGATGTGACCTTGATCTTATGAAAAGAAAAGGCTTTCATTTTTCTTGGGATTGGAGGGGTGCAGATCAAGGTGACTGTAATTATGATGAATATCAAGTCTCCTTGTTTGGTTGTTGTCCCTGGGAAGGAGGATTTGCAGTGAGGCCAGTGTTTTGTTCTATTCCTGTTTTTCATTTCTGGGCTTCAGTATCCAAATCCTGCATATCTGTAGAATGTAAGCCACAGAAATGTAAAGGTGATATTCATTTATTAATTCAATAAATGTTTATTGAGCATCTATTGTGGGCCAGATACTATGCTGGGCATTGTCTTTGTCTTCTGGGAGCTCATAGTCTTAAGAATGTAATAGACATAGAAACATGTAATTATAGTGTAGTGGACTGGTACTGTAATCTAGCGGGGGGGGCAGTTGTGAACCCTGTACTGGGTGGGAGCCCTTCACAGAGTCGGGGACGTAAGCTATTTAAGGATGGATAGGCATTGGCATTGAGAACTAGGAAGGCATAGGCAAGAACATGTGCAGAGTTGGGAACTCAGGCCTGTCCGGACAAGAGTGAGCACACCACGTGAGACTGGAGTGTCGGGAATGGACTGGGGTGAAGGAATGTGAAAACTAAAATGCAACTGAGGCACGATCGGGAAGGAGGGGTCTCATGTGGGCCATTTGTGGGCATGGTCTCCATCGTTGAGACGCTGGGAAGCCCCGGCCAGCTTATCGGAGGCAAATGACTCAGATGTATTGGTTTTAGGAACACGAATCTGGCAGTGACATAAAAGAGGAATTAAAGGCAGGGAAAAGAGGAGGCTGTTGGAACTGGTACAGAGAAAAGGGGATGGAGATAGCATTTAAATCAGTGACTTGGGGGTAAGGCGGCCGCAGGGGTGTGAGTGGCAGCTAAGCAGTAGCTGTTGTGTGGAGTACGTGAGTCGCGGCAAGTGGTACGAGTTTTGATTTTGGCTGGCCTCTAATTAGGCAGAACAGGAAAACTATATTTTCGTTGTTGGATTAAAATTTTTTCCACCTCGTGATCTAAAGGCAGGCCTCTCTGCTTTTTAAAATAACTATTTACCGAACAAGAACACTGTACCTGCTATTGTGCTTGGGACGTACCTGTTGCTACAGATATTTCACAGGCAAGGAAACAGATGCTGAGAGAGGTTAAGAGTTTGCCATCTAAGGATGGAATCAAATCGGGTCTGTATTGTATGCAAGCGTAGTCTCACATTTGGCTCTTGAGAAGTGATAACCGTTAGGGAAAAATTCCTGAAAAAATAGGAAAAGATTCTATTTTTTTTTTTTAATTTTTTTTTTTAATGTTTATTTATTTTTGAGACAGAGAGAGACAGAGCATGAACGGGGGAGGGGCAGAGAGAGAGGGAGACACAGAATCGGAAGCAGGCTCCAGGCTCTGAGCCATCAGCCCAGAGCCCGATGCAGGGCTCGAACCCACGAACCGCGAGATCGTGACCTGAGCCGAAGTCGGACGCTCAACCGACTGAGCCACCCAGGCGCCCCGAAAAGATTCTATTTTAACTGCAGCAGATACATTGTAAGGTATTTTGGTTTTTATTTAGACATGTAGGCCAGTTATTAAGACTTTTCTGCCCATATGGGCAGGCCGTGAATTTCGTACTACTTATGAGCTTAGGAACTCTTCAGGATACATACAGTTTGAGAATCTTTCAGAATTATAATGGAAGAACTGCACACCTTAAAAACCTGTGCTCACATAAAGAACGATTTGCCTTCTGTTTTATTTGTGCCAAACTCACATTTTCTGTGGCTAGCTAAACAATATTTTGTAGGCTTTATTTCTGGATAAGATAATTTTTTTCTTTGACTAAGGGGTAGACCCGTCCTCCTAAAGAGTAAAAACCAAGCGTCGACATGTTCAAGGTGATGAGCCAGTAACTTAAAAGCTTTTTAAAGCAAAAAAACCCCCACATTCCTGTTACTATAGAATGACAGCAGAATCTAGAGTCCTAAAATGTGTCTAGCATGTCAGTGTAAAAGAAAAGAAGCTGGCAGGAAGACGAAATATATAGCCAAGAGAAGAAGGAGTCCATAAAAACAGACCTCCTGAGAACACAAAAGTTGGAATAGTAAGAAAAGACTTTAAAGCAGCTACTCTAAATATGTTTAAAGAGTTAACGTTTTTGTTATAAGGAGTGAACAATAGAGAATCTCAGTAGAGAAATGAAAACCATACCCAAGAACCAAATGGAAACTCTTGAACTAAAAAGTGAAATAACGACGATGTCAAGTTTTGCTAAATGGACTTAACGACAGATTGAAGAAGGAAGAAGAAAGGGGCAGTGACCTGGAAAACAGATCAGTAAATATCAACCCATTTGAAGAATGCAGAAGAAAACAAGGAAAGACTAAAAAAGCTTAGCTGAACCTCAGCAGTTTGTGGGACGCGGCAAGCAGTGCAGGGTGCACGTGCGATGACAGTCCCGAGGAGGCAAGAAAGAGACGGGGGCAGACAAAGATTCAGTAAGTCCTGTTTAAAAATGTGCCCAATTAACTGAAAAATATCAATTTACAGTTCCGAGAAGCTTAGCAAATCCCAGGTAGGAGAAACCCAAAGAAAACTACACTTAAGCAAATGGTAGTCAAAATGCTGAAAATCAAAATAATGAGAATGATCACGAAAACGGCTAGAGAAAAAGAAACCATTTACATACAAAGGAACTGTGAGGTGAAAGATTACTGACTTCTTATCAGAAATAATGGAGATAAGGGGCGCCCAGGTGGCTCAGTCGGTTAAGCGTCTGACTTCGGCTCAGGTCATGATCTCACGGTTTGTGAGTCTGAGCCCCGCATGGGGCCGTCTGCTGTCCGCACAGAGCCGGCTTCGGATCCTCTGTCCCCCCCCACCTCTCTGCCCCTCCTTTGTTGGTTCTCTCTCTTTCTCTCTCTCAAAATGAATAAACTTAAAAAAAAAAGAAATAATGGAGAGAAGGAGATAATGGCAATGACTTCTTTCTTTTTTTATTTATTTTTTACATTTATTTATTTTTGAGAAACAGTGAGAAATTATGAGCGGGGGAGGGGCAGAGAGAGGAGGAGACACAGAATCTGAAGCAGGCTCTGGGCTCTGAGCAAGCGGTCAGCACAGAGCCCGACTTGGGGCTCGAACCCACGAACTGTGAGATCATGACCTGAGCCGAAGTCAGCCGCTCAACTGACTGAGCCACCCAGGCGCCCTATTTTTTTAAAAAACATTTTGTTTTACATTTATTTATTTATTTATTTATTTATTTATTTATTTATTTTTATTTACTTATTTATTTCTTTATGTTTATTTACTTATTGTGGGGGAGGAACAGAGGGAGAGGGAGAGAGAGAATCCCAAGCAGGCTCTGCACAATCAGCACAGAGCCCCATGCAGGGCTCCATCCGAAGAACCATGAGATCATGACCTGAGCCGAAATCAAAAGTCAGTCAGTTGACTGAGCCACTCATGCGCCCTTGCAATGACTTCTGTTAAGTGATGAAAGACAAGAGTAATCTGTCACCTGGAACTTTGTTTCTGGGGGAGATGTACCATGAACACAAAGATAGGATTTTCTGCTTACCAATAGTTTGTGAACCTCTGAATCAAACGAAGTGAGACAGGTCTGTACTTTACAACTTCTTAGTAAATTGAGAAGTTCTATGAAAAAGATATCACAGCCACCAGTTTCCAAGCTTTTTTTTTTTTTAATTTTTTTTTTTAATGTTTATTTATTTTTGAGACAGAGAGAGACAGAGCATGAACAGGGGAGGGTCAGAGAGAGGGAGACACAGAACTGGAAACAGGCTCCAGGCTCCGAGCTGTCAGCACACAGCCCGATGCGGGGCTCGAACTCACAGACCGCGAGATTGTGACCTGAGCTGAAGTCGGCCGCTCAACCGACTGAGCCACCCAGGCGCCCCCCCCTTTTTTTTTTTTTAATACCATAAGCCATTTCTTCACAGGAGGTCTTGGGATTAGTTTTATTTGTAAAACACTTCTGGAAATACTAAACTTCAGGAATGGATTTTGATATTACTTACTGCTCATTTTTATGCTCGGGATGTCTCCAGGATGTAGTGTTTTGGGGAAATAATTGGCCCGTGTATCTGTATCTGTAATAATGAAAACGTGAAGTTTCACCTCCCTTGCATTTTCTTCCTTCTAATAACATATTTTTAGGTTGAGTGGCTTTGGGTCGTTGCTGGGTGAAATATCTTCCAGCAGGGCTGAATTGTTCAGTGTTGCCTCTTTTAGATCATTTAAGGCTGGTTGAAAATAGAACTCCAACCTGGAGTTCTCAGTGCGTATTTTAGGAGTATAACAGTGCCAGGAATATAGGTTGAGGTAGATTTCAATGCAGTTATTACCTTTTGTGTCTTCTGTCTTATGAGTGCCTACCTGTGCTCTCGTGTGTAGCTTAAATTAAAAAATTTTTTTTTAATTTATTTTTGAGAGCGCGAGCAGGGGAGGGGCAAAGAGAGAGATGGAGACACACAATCCGAAGCAGGCTCCAGTCTCTGAGCTGTCAGCACAGAGCCCAATGTGGGGCTCAAACTCACAGACCGTGAGATCATATCCTGAGCCGAAGTTGGAGCCCAACCGACCGAGCCACCCAGTCGCCCCTCTTACAGGTGGTTTAAACGTGAAGTATTGTAAATTAATGCTACAAAAACCACAACTCGTTTATAGGGAGTCCAGAACTACATTATAAATGACTTAAGCCATCTAGTTCAAAAGAAGTTAAAACTTGTTGAAATAATTCTTTGAAGGATTAAGCAACTTAAGTTTCATTGCAACTGAGCAACGTGACCTCTTCGAGTATATTTGCAAATGGAGGTTATGAGATCATCATTCACAAGGCTTGTTTTGAATTTGTTCCTTATCCTCCTCCTCTCCTATTTCTCAGTTGGGTTCTAGGAGTCCAGCACATCCCCTTTCTGTGGCTGACTTTGAACCCTCCATAGGGATTACACAGAAGCTCCCATTGTATTAGCATTGGTTGACAGATGGGGTTGTGCCTGTCTTCTTGCTCGTAGCTGTTAAGGATATGATGCAAATTTGTCTCCCTTTCTCTCTCTTGTTTCTCCAGGAATTTATGAGTCTCAGTCTCTTGTCCCTCTAAATCAAAGCTTCCTAACTAAAGAATAAACTTCTAGAGCAATGGGTCTCTAATTGGTGATCCCCAGCAATCAAGCACTTAGAAACTTGGTAGAAGAATAAGGTATTGGCCTTGCCCTCTGATGTACTGAATCTGGAACCCTGGATGTGGGGACCAGCAATCCATATTTTCACAAGCAATCCATGCCTTATCAAATCCCGTTCCTGAAGTTTAGTATTTCCAGAAGTGATTCTGAGTCTTCTTAAGTTTGAGAACCGCTGCTCCACGTTAAGGGAACACTTTTGAATAGTTTTCCTAATGGTTATTCAACAGCAAAAACAAAGCAGTACCTAAGAGTTCTTGGTGGTGGTGGTGACGGGGTGTTGGATGAGTTCCTTTCAAACCAAATGAAATATTTTAAATGATAACAAATAACAAGAAATAGTAGTAATAATAAAGACAAGAAGAGAAGCTAATATTTACAGTACATTTTTTTTTGGGGGGCCAAGCCCTTTGCATCATGCCCCGTCTCCACTAATTATTATAATATGCCTGAAGTCAGTACTGAGGTGATTGCTGTTTTACAGCAAAGAAGCAGGTTTAGGGAAGAAGTTGGCCAAGGCCAAGATGTTCAGTAGGACAGCCAGGATTCTGACGCTGGTCAGACTAGCACCAGGTCATGACCCACTTGGTAATGCTATCTGAGACTTTGGGCAATGCCTCTCTCCTCCTGTCCCTGCCCATAAATCCCCTGCGAGGCTAGAGACCTATTCATACGCCCAAGAAGTGGAGCCAGACTTCATTTCGTTACAGATAAGCTTATGTCTTCCTCATTTGTGATTTGCCCACTCTCCCGAATTCATATCCAGAGCTACTTTGATCAAGTGGAGAGAAGGTAGCAAACAGAATTTTATAGCCTGTTTTCTTTCAAAAGTTGATCTCATTCTGGAAGTAACCAATTCACTGACCTTTTATCTTTGGGCTCTAGTTTGTGGTTTTTGAAGCTTTCCAAGATCAACTGAGCAATGATGTGGTTTGGCATTTTAAACAGTTAATATGGTATCACGCTGGATGATTTTGAAAGCAATTAATGCTTGAATGAAGTCCTTATCCCACTGAGTCATGTTTCCCCCTTTTAAAAAATCTTTATTGGATGATTAGAGGCAGCCTTTCAGATTCCATTCCTGGTAATTGAGGGATTTATTTTACCTCCAAGATAGATTTGTCTTCTTGACCAACAAGGAAATGGAGTCTTTTAAAGAAGTAAGACAAACCATATTAAACGGAGAGAAAGGGGCTCTCCAGATTGAAATTTAATATCGTCATTTTTTAACATGAAAGCAAAAACTTAAATGAACCTTCCGACTTACTAATTAATTTGACTCTAGCTCCCCCCCCCCCCCCCACCATGTAGCTTCCATTTAGTAGAGGAGTCTAAAAGAAGGGCATTAATTAAAATTGGAATGATTAATTTTATTATGTGTAAGTCAGAATAAATTAATTCCAATGTCAGTATAAATTAACTCCAGTGTGAATAATTCCATAAACCTCCTTTCCATGGTTTGCTTCAGTAATTGAGAGTTTATCAGACATTCCTAAGGATTCAGAAAAGCTTTTGTGTGTGTTTCGGGGATGGGGTGGGGTGAAGGGCGTAAAGTGTAGACACTTAAGAAATGTCACGTATACTCCAAACTCTTATTTATGTTAGGGTAGCCTGTAATTTGAAGCAAAATACCTGCTGAAAGTGATAAACGTTTCTCCTTCTTTCTCTCCCCCTGCACTTAACGTCCATTTCTCTTTTTCACTTTGCTACCAGGTACAGGTAGAAACAAATGAATAGCTTTGCATTTGTCTGAGATTCAAAGATTGGTATTTTTTCTTCTTTTGCACAAAGTGGGCCCTTGCAAATCATTTCTGCATCTCCAATCAAAACTGTGCCATCTAGAGAATAGTGTTTGTTAGGGCAGTTTGCTATGGCAGTATTTTTAGGGGACACTCTTAAATGAATGACATCGGCAAGTCCTATAACTTGCGTATGCCTTTTTTCCTTTTCCACCAAGTAGTTCAGAACTGCCGTGCTCTTATTATCGGTTGACTACTCATTCCGCAAAGCTGACAAATGTTGGTGACAGCCTATTTTCTCCTAAATCCTTTAATGTATTCACAGAATGAGTAAAACTTGGGAACTGGCTTCTATTATTGTTCTCTGGATGTAAAGGGATTCCTTAGTTCCCACACTGGATGATTTTTTTATACATGACTTGCCACCAAGTTCTTCTGTTTGTTTTGAGATCTTACTATTAGGGTGAGATTTTAAAGTATTTCAAAATCAGGTAGATCGTGATCTGTATCAGGGGTCAGCAGTTTGTGTGTGTGTTTGCCAAGGGCAGGGCCATATTTTAGGCTTTGTAGAACATACTCCGCTGTGACTCTATTCTGATGTAGTGTGAAAGCAGCCGTAGACGATACATAAACAAATGGGCATGGTTGGGTTCCAGTAAAACTTTATGTGTAACAACAAACGGGGAACTGATTTGTTTTGGGCTGCTGATTTATCTGTCTTCCGGGACGGTTCTTCCTGCATTTCAGCCTGCTGGCCTGTTCCTTCTACTCGAAGAGGGACGTGTGCTTTCCTTCTTCCCCATCTTTGCTCAAGATGCCCCTCTACCCCAAATCTTTTTAGGGAGAACGTTGCTTCTTGAATTTTCCTAGGATGTGGAAGTGACCTGACTATAGCCTCCAGGTCCTACCAATAAGCAAGGTTTACGCATTTGGTCTGGCCATCCGCATCGAGCTTCTCCCTCTTCCTTTACCTTTTAGGAGGGTCTTTCCTGAAGTTGCACTGCCAGTAGGAAAAGGTGACCTTCTCAGATAAAGGAGGCTCTTCCTTTATAAGGGGAGAAGCAGTGGTTGTGCTCCCGGACACAGCAGGGCTTGGGAGAGAACCATCTCCGTGAAGCTCCCAACTGACCACTCCATCTGGAAATGGCGTCTCCTTGCCCGTCTGAATCCTGTAGAAGTTTTTGGACCTACCTTCATGAGATGTCTCCTGCTTCTCCCTCTTCTTCCTTTTGTTACTTGCTTTTCTTTGGGTTGAATTTATGTTAGGGAGACCGGTGTTCTTAAAAGAGGGACTCATTCTTAGAAATGTATACCTGAACGGACCCCTTCGGTGACTATCTACATGTACATGGTTTTCTTAAAAGCTGACGTACGTTACGAATTTGTTCATAGACTAAATCATTTGTAGTTCTGTTCAGGTCATCTGTGGGGTGATGGGCTATCACCAGCTTTCATGGAGTCTTGTTCCAACGTGATATTCAGATCTTTTCCTCTAAACACAGGCTTTGGTTTTCTACCCCATTGAAGAACAGACTTTGCCACAGACCACTTCTTATTTGAAACCAACCATGAGACCCTTGTTCTCTTGCCCTCCAGATGCCTGGAAGCCATCACAGTGCCTCTCTTTTCACAGAGACCCTCCTGGTCTGGGCTTCCTCACTTCAAAACGCAATGGCTCTTAGCCACTTTTCTTGGATGATTTTAATCTCTCATCCCTTTGGCCCGTCCATCTGAAGGACCTCATGGGATGACCGCGTCACTGTCATGACCTTATCCACTTGCTTGAGAACGATGACAATACTGGTCAGCTGTTGTAACAGTGGAGGAAAATGACAATGCCAGCGTTCCCGTGTCTATTTCATGGATTCATGCCAACATTAAAAAAAAAAAAAGAAGTGTTGAAAAGTCAGGAAAAATCAGTACAAATACATTTTAGATTTCAAATGAAAAAAAAAATTATAAACATCTTAGAAAATACCCATTTGACTGCTGTTGGCTCTCCCACCACTTTTCCTCCTAAGCTTCTGCCTTCTGAGGGCCCCGTCAGCGGATCAGCGGACTTTAGGGCTGCCTGCCGTTTTGCCACCCTGCGTGTCACTTTCAGAACCACAACCTCTGGGAAGTTCCTCTGCTCTGCCTGCTGCTTCCAGTAAGGTAGCGGTGGTTTTGATTTATTTCTCCTCCTGAATTCAGTCCTTTTCTCCAGTGGAGACACTCACTGCTTCCAAAGGCTCCTCTGGCCATTGGCGTCAGCCTGTTGATGATGAAGCCTTGGGGGTAGAGGACGGACCTGTAGGAGCAGAGAATGCTTAGGGGGAGGGAGGAGGAAAGTGTGGGGTGGGGGGAGGAGAATCATAATTGGCATTTCAGCACCTAGAAGAAAGCATGGCGTGTGCGGAAAGCTAGGCTTGCAATCTCTTCTGTAAAAATAACAGTTAATATTTATTAAAGGTTGTTAGGTGTCAGACACTGTGCTAGGCACTTAAAATACCCAATATGTTGTCATAATAATGGCTTTTCAAAGTAGGTCCTTGTTTGACAATAACGTGGCCATCAGAAATTTCCACGCTTGCTTACCTGATCCTGGTTTGCGATTCAGTAAGAGGTGAGCATGCACCTAAAGTAGGCTGAATGTCCTGCAAAAGTGCCCACACCGTGATAACCCCAAACTTGAACGTGTTTGTTATATGTTAGTTTCCTCAGTGCTGTAATAAAACAGCTCACATTTAGTGGCTTGAAACAACACAGAGTTATTGTCTTCCTGTTCTGGAGATCAGAAGTCCAAAATGGGTCACACTAGGTTCAAATTAAAGTGTTGCTAGGGACGACCTCCTTCCCAGGCTCAAGGGAGCCTGTTTTCCTTGATTTCTCCAACTTCTAGAGATTTCCCACATTCTTTGGCTCATGGCTCCTTTCTGCCTTCAAAGCTGGACCGGTCTTTCTTTTTTCTCACACACCATCACTGATGCTGACTCTTCTTCCTCTTTCCTTCATATTTAAAAGATGCTTGCTGGGGCGCCTGGGTGGCTCAGTCGGTTGATCTTCCGACTTCGGCTCAGGTCATGATCTCAAGGCTTATGGGTTCGAGCCCCGCGTCGGGCTCTGTCCTGACAGCTCAGAGCCTGGAGCCTGCTTCTGCTTCTGTGTCTCCCTCTCTCTCTGCTTCTCCCCCACTTGCACTCTGTCTCTCTCTCAAAAATAAATAAACATTAACAAAATAAATAAAAGAATAAAAGACCCTTGGAATGACATTGAGCCCACCTGGATAATGTAGGATAATTTCTCTACTTTAAGGTCAGCTGGGTAACAACCTTAACTCCTGCTTACGTTGTAATATACTATAGCCACAGGTTCTGGGGGTGAGGATGCGGACATCTTTGTTGGGGGGGATATTCTGCCTATTGTACTACATTGCATTGCAAAAGGATTTTGCAGATATAATTAAGATTATGAACCTTAAAATAGGAGGATTTTCCCGGACCATCTAGACAGGCCAACTGAACCAAAGGAGGTTCTTAAAAGCAGAGGACTTTCTCTGGCTGGAGTCAGAGAGATGTGGTAGAAGGGAAGGCATTAAATGACAAATATGGTTTCTGATTCCCCTTGTGTTGTGCTGCAGGGTGAATCTTTCTGTTTTTAACCATCTCTGTTTTGCCCAAGGGCTAGCGTGGGTCTCCTTTGTCCCTCTTACAAGTCCAAAGTCCAGCTTCCAAATTTAGAAGTTAGAGTTCATCTGTCCAACCTTGGATCCTGTATCTGATGTCTAGTCAGTCTCCCTGCTGTGTTTCTTTCTGGGTTCCCCCAGGTTTTACATTCTTGCTCTATTCTCTGTTTCGATTACTTGTCTTTCCTCAATGTCTCAAATTCCTCCTCATCTTACAAAGTTAAATTCAAGTCACATCTTTTTCCATGAAGCTCTGGAAACTCTGGCTGGTGTGCCTATTTCTCCCTAGAGCGCTCATAATCTTTGACATATCGTGTTCAACTTATTTATCAGGCACCGTACATTATTTTCTGGGTGTGAATAAAGACGTTTTCCTGGATCTCCCAACACAAGGTGCCATAGTTAATACTCAATACATGTTTGCTGAATGACTAACTAAAAGTGATTCTATAAAAATAAATGAGGCATATGCTTGAGTAGAGGTTTCCTCATTATACAGTGGTCATCAAAAATCTAGCATATTGGGTACTTTTGATCACCAGGACTTTAAGACCTTCCATTTTTAAAAAGTTTGTTTATTTTGAGAGAGAGAGAGTGCACACTCATGTGCGAGTTGGAGAGGGCCAGAGAGAGAGGGGGAGAGACAGAACCCCAAGCAGGCTTTGAACTGTCTGCATGGATCCTGATGTGGGGCTCGAGCTCACGAACCATGAGATCGTTATCTGAGCCGAAATTAAGAGCTGAATGCTTACCCGACTGAGCCACCCAGGCGCCCAGACCTTCCATTTCTGTTAATCCTTTTTCTCGTCTTGGTCCCCATCGCTGACACTTCTACACCTGCCTTCCTCATGTACATCTAGAATTAGTAAGTGGTTCAAAAACCCTTGTGACAGCCTGCCAGCCGGCCTGACACCCTCTGAACATTCCCGTTATTGCAGAAGCTGTTCTCACCCTCATGCTCTCCCTGCGCTTCTAAAATCTGTCATTCCGGCTTTGAGCAAGCCATCTGATTAGAATAATTTTCATTATGTCATGGAAAACTGAGAGGCAGTTTTGACCATTTTGGGTTTTTTTTTTTTTTTTTTTTTTTTTTTTGTTTGTTTTGCAACAAAGATCTTAATTCATAGGTTTAACTGAAGGACTGTGGTTTGTGAAGAAATCTAGTGTCTTCTCTTTTTGCCCTTCCTGCCCGTACGGGATTCTCGGCCCTTCCCATCTGAAACACTTGTAGCTCCGCTCTATCGATAAACAGAGCACACCTTTGTTTTAGGGGCCGTGTGATGCTATCGAAAGCCAGGTTTAATACACCTACCCTCGGTCTCAGTTCAGACTGCTTCTCCGCTGCTTTAGTTCACATGTCAGTCACACTTCACCTACGTTTCCCAGCACTTTTTTTACTTACACGTGTGATTAGATACATACACACGCCTATGTATGGATTACATGCGTGCGCGTTGATATGTTTCGGTGGCGTGTGGATGGCGAGGTTGGAATGGGGGGGGGGTTAGGATTAGGAGACACGACCCCTGACTTCCATTGCCGTGACCCCAGCTGAGGATGTTAAAGAGGAGTCGTGGGCCGGGGGGGTTTATGTAGAAAGGCTGTCCCACGTCTGGAATGTTGAGACGCCTCCGTGGCGGCATACGTCTTAACGACCACACACATGTATGAGGGAGACCTGACCAAGTTTGGAAGCCGATACCGCTTGCTTTGGAGCCGTGGACGTTTGGGTTTATTTCTGGCTCTGTTACTTGATCAACTGAGTGACCTTGGGCAAGTACTTGGCTTGAAGGGTTAGAGAGAATACAGGTTGAACACTTGGGACGTGGTAGGTGTTAAGAAATTGGTAGGCGTTGTTTTGTCCCAAAGGCCGATGTGATATATTCATGTGATGTTATATCCCCAGGAGGAGGGGAGCATCCAAATGTGCGAATTACAGAGAAGGCCAAGTGTGGGGCTTAGAGGAGAATTTTCCGTAGACCAAAAAGGTAGCTTGAGTCTGAATTTACTGGGTTAGGGGCTGTGTGCTTCACTTTGAACTACGTGGTCTGGTTTGGCCTCATTGGCTCTCCGTGGATCGAGAGTCTGCTGCAGTTTCCCTGGTCCTGTGGCCCACTGTCAGCAGGTGATGTGGATGTGGATGTTCTACATTGTTCCTGACACTTGGTAGTTGGGTTTTTCTTTCTTTCTTTCTTTCTTTCTTTCTTTCTTTCTTTCTTTCTTTCTTTTAATTTTTATTTATTTTTGAGAGAGAGAGAGCAGAGGAGGGGCAAAGAGAGAGGGACAGAGAGAATCCCAAGCAGGCTCCAGGCTCTGAGCTGTCAGCACAGAGCCCGACGTGGGGCTCAAACTCACAAACTGCGAGATCATGACCTGAGCCGAAGTCGGACGCTTAACCGACAGAGCCACCCGGGTGCCCCAGTAGTTGGGTTTGTGCTGGAACACTGTTTGGGGTGAGAACTCAGTGCCTCACATGGTTGTGGTCCCCTGTTGCCCGGGAGCCCGTCTTAACAAGATAAGAGGAGTTTAGTGATTTGCATGATTATTTAATGGGAAGGTATGGAGGACACTTTTTAGTACTTTTTAAAACTGCTAAGTACTCATTGAAACACAGAGAAACAAATCAAGAGAAATGATAGTATATTATACATATGTATATATGCACAGGAAGGTATACATATATATTTATTTATGTTTCTAGAGTTTAGGTGTTTGTGTGTGCAAAATGTATCCCTTTGGAAATTATCATGTGCTAGATTTTGAAAAGTAGACTGCAATTTGATACAGAAAGTGAACAAATGAACTTTTTCATCCCCAATAACTCACACCAGGCCTCACAAGCAGATATTGCAAAGCCCCAAGGGCAGCAATAAATTCCTCTTATTGATTTAAATCCAATTAGGGTCCAAGCTTGTGAAACACGTGTTGAAGTCCTATGGCTGACAAAGCAGATGACTAAGGGGGCTTTACACCAAAGGGGCTTACAGAAATTATTCACACAGAAACTTCCAATTGTAAAAGAGATAAACAAGCTTTGCATCTGAGTGATGTTTAATCTGAGTGTGCAGTAAGGGCCAAGAACGGTTCATACTGCAAAATGCAGGGCTTACTAAAGAATTTCAGCACTTGAAAACCGCTGCGGTCTCTGCTTCACTGATCAAGGTTTATTATTTTAGTCTATCTCCCTTCCTTCCCCCCTTCCTTCCTTCCTTCCTTCCTTCCCTCCTTCCTTCCTTCCTTCCTTCCTTCCCTCCTTCCCTCTCTCCTTCCTTCCTTCCTTCCTTCCTTCCTTCCTTCCTTCCTTCCCTCCTTCCCTCTCTCCTTCCTTCCTTCCTTCCTTCCTTCCTTCCTTCCTTCCTTCCCACCCCCTTCTTTTCTCTTTCTGATACTGAAGTGCAATATGGTATCTGCTTTTGGTATCAGATTACAATTCCGAACACCTTTCTTTTCTGCAGATAGATGTAAAACTCCTTGACCTGTATTAGGAATGATATTCTCTTTTAGATTGGCACCCCTTTCTAGGCCACGGTTGGACATTGCAATTACTCAGAGAGGTGTATAAGCACTGAATTAAAATGTTAAAAACGTATCAAATGCTTCGATGTACTGAGGCGATTGTTTCCCTTCGTAAAGTCCTAGCAGAGCCTTCTCCCAGCATGCCTTGTGTCTTTATAAAAGCCTTAATATGTACCATATGTGTAAATAGAGGAGCTAAATAAAACTTTATAGATCACCTGGGTGAAATTATTGAGTAAGACATCTGCCTGGAGCCAAGTTCAGATGCGCTTTTTGTAGGATCAGTGTGTCATATATGTAGGCTACATGAAGCAAAGAGGGTTCACGTCTGAAATTTTGAAGGTGAACTAAAGCTCCACCCCAAAGAAGAGCGACATATGGAAGAAGTCAGGTAATAAAAAAGAGGTGCCCTCCTGCAAGTCTGTGGATTTGAGTTGACTGGTGGAATGTTTTCATACGAAGAAAAGTATGTAACTATTTATCACCATAAACTGATTGTAACATTGTTTTTAAACATTCCCTTTGAATGGGACGACACAAGGACATCCAATCACCTTGCAAGTTGGGGTAAAGATAAATGTGATGTACAGCTATGCAGTGTGGAGTCTAGGAGGCCATATAGCCTCAAGGTTAGCTCGTAGGCAGCATTGCAAGGTGAAGTGGAACTGTTGGAGAGCTTGTGTTGGGGGGGGTAGGGGGGCAAAGGGTGGGCTTTATTGCTGATCATTCATTCGTTCATTCATTCACAAATCATTCTTCAGCTTCCCTTGTGAGTCACAACTTGTACTAAACACAGAATATTAGTGATGGCCTTAGGCTATCCTAGATGACTTTGAGACTAGGCTAAAAAGAGAAGTCAGCCGACCATTTCTCCACTATTCCACTTTGATGAGCCTCCAGGCCATTAGCCTCCAGAGTGCTGGTGTTTCTCTGAGATAAGGTGTATTTCTCACACCAAATAATGTGAAGGACCAATAAGGGATATGTTCTGTCCTCAAGAATTCTATTTTTAACAAGCTTCAAAACTCCTGTTTTGCATAAGCCTAAGATATCTCTCATGGTAAAATTTCAGGCACCGACAGATCGTATTCCTGGGTATAAAGGGATCTTAACCATTAATCATTAAGATCATTTTAGAAAAATGACTACCGACATGGTTTTGATAGATACCTTTTTGTTTAAATGTGAAAGAGTGTGAAAATCTCTATCCATATATGTTTCCTGGATGTTTATAAATTGCATACACACACACACACACACACACACACACACACACACACACAAAGGGAGTATGTGCTCGTTAAAGCAGAAAGCTTACCAAGATAGTAGCCCCACTCAGACATTTGTTGAGACTCCTCAGTGTTTTGCCATTAGATCTATACTTGTATTTGCCATGTGTATGCACATCTTAAATAGTAAGTGTAAAATTTAATAAAATCTTTTCGTGATTATGTTATTTGCTTCAATATATATGAGCAATGGAATGTAGGTAAGCATAAATATAAATTGTTACTAACAGTTGGACTGTTGTGGACTTAATGATTCCAAGGATTTGGGTGATCTTAGATCTTGGAATACCTGATTCGCAGGGCCCTGCCCTTATACGTAACGAGGGCAAGAGGACTATGACTGCTTCTAATGGAAATGCTTCTAACAGTGGCTCAACAGGAGGGATACAGCTGTTCACGTGACAAGTGTAGCCACGAGTCGTTGTTGGTATTGGTTTGATTAGTTCCTTAACTACGTCATCAGAAATGCGGGTTCTTTCTTTCCATCTGTCTAGCCTATTGGATTTGGTCTGCAGACTCTCATCCTCATATGTGTGCCTTTTGGTTGAGAGGTGGGGGCTGTACCCCCACGTCACCAACTTATGGCCAAATATGGGGAAGGCACAAGGTGAGCTACCTTTGTGAGGAAAATGCAAGGTTTCCCCTGGAGTCCCCAGTGGAGCTCTGCTCGCATCTCACTGCGTGGCATTGTGTCACAAGCCCACTAAGGCCGTCTACCATTTCCGGCCTCTGGAGAGGAAGGCTCAGGTGAGAAGGAACGGAACAGGGTCCTCAGCATCCGTATATTGTAATTGTTGCTCCTGAGCTGCCATCAGTGAAAACGTAGATGTGCACAGTTCATCGGATGAAGCGCTTTGACCCAATGCTGTCCCGGAGAACTTTCTGCGATGATGAAAGTGTTCACTCGTCTGTGTTGTCCAGTACTGTGGTTGCTGGCCACATGTGGCCCTTGAGTCCTTGCCACGTGGCTTGCTGTGACTGAGGCACTGATTTTTATCAAACGTGTTTGGTTTTAACGAATTCAAATGTAAATCGTCTCGTGTGGCGGGGCAATGTGTCAACCATGCTGGACAACACAGATTTGAGCGTGAAACCTATGGCAATAATTTTGAGGAGCAGTGTTGACATTTGAAAGATGAGGCCCTTTTGTTGGTTAAGTGTGATTTTATAAAAATGGTTATTTCCTCGCGTGTAGGTCTTTCTTTTGTAGTTATGTATTGAGTTGTGCTTCATTAAGTCAGCCCAAAGGTCAGTTTCTCTGACCAAGCACAGATTTCTTTGAAAGAAAATTTCTACTCTCAAGATTCTTTTATGGTTAAGAAAACATGATGCCACTGCAAATTAAAAAAAATAATAAAGCCGGAGACACTCTGGTTTTGTCTACATCAGCACTATTGCAGTTACTGTGGAACAAAATCATCCTTAAAGAGGGTCATTCCAACAGGGTAGCTCCTGTTATATGCTGTCGTATGAACTGTAAATGTTTCCTTCCCCTCCTAGCCCCAAATGGCCCCAACTTCTGAAATGTATGAATTTATTTTGGATTTAATTTTATTCCGGGCAAGTTTCATGAGAAAGAAATATCAGAGGAGACGGGGGAGTTTTTAGTGTTAGGAGTCCTCCCGGTTCTGATTTCCTCGTACATGTGGGTGTTGGTGAACGTTCTGGCAGTGCTCTCTGGCCGAAGCTCCGGTGGGATGAACTTGTCCAAGCTGGAAGAGTACAGAGACCTCAAATATGCCAATGGGAACCATCCCTGGCTCCCGGGGTCTATAGTCTTGGGTGGGGTCATTTGGAAGGGGGAAGTATCATCAGTGCTGAGTTTTGTCAGCAGATGTGACAGCAGCAAGTTCAGGGTCTCCTCCAAATCAGAATGTTCATGTTACTTTAAGGTTCAGCAACAATGTATCCTTTGCTTTCTGTGGGCTTGAGAACACAAGTGAGGAAATGTTCCCATGTGGAAATTCTTAAAAGCAACTGTTAAACTAATTCTAGAAGGTATGAGCAGTGCTTTCCTTTTGACTGGGCCACAGACCTAGGTGGGATGTGGACCCTGCCACCCAAGTGTCAGACTTATAGTCCTTGAAGGGCTGTGAAGAGTTTGAAAACTCCGGGCTGAAAACAGATGGCATGCTCAGAGGATTAACTGAGGTGACTTTAAGAACAAAACTGTAGGGGCGCCTGGGTGGCTCGGTCGGTTAAGCGTCCGACTTCGGCTCAGGTCACGATCTTACAGTTTGTGGGTTTGAGCCCCACATCGGGCTTTGTGCTGACAGCTCAGAGCCTGGAGCCTGCTTTGAAATCTGTGTCTCTGCCCCCCTCCCCATCCCTCCCCATCTTGTGCATTCTCTCTCTCTCTCTCTCTCTTAAACGTAAATAAACATTAAAAAAATTTTTAAAGCACAAACTGTCTATTGAAGCGTGAATAGGACAGAGTTAAGGGGATGCATAGGAGATAATGAAGCACCAGAAACTAGCGTCAGTGGGATGCCTTCAGTCCTGAAAAGGGCAGTGGAGCCCAGAGGCTGCCGGGAGAGTGGTGTCCAGAGGTGGTTGAGAAAATCCGCGGAGAGCATCCTGGGCCTGGAAGAAGGTAAGAAAATAGATAATAGTCCAGTGGCCTCTTGTTTCCTTCCTGCAATGCATGGAGGGTAGAGAATAGCTCTTGAGGGTCAGTAAGAATAACCAACACGTTATGGAAGTTTTCCAGTGCTGCTGTGTGTATACAGGCTGACAAGCACATGCACACACATGAGCCAACTCCATCCTCGTGATGGTCTCCATTTCACTCAGAAGACTGAGCTCGGGCAGGTCATGCAAATTTCCCTGAATCTAACACTTGGTCAGTGACCAAGTCATGAGCATGAACTATTGTCAGACTCTGACCTCCCAGCTCTTAACTTCTGTGCTGTGAGAGGGGCTACGGAGATGTAATCGAAATCGAGAAAATATGGAAACCAAACCTTATGGTAACCATTGTAATCATAATAATGGGAAGAGTGTCCCTGCCTTACATTTCCAGACATTATTATAGTTGACCCTGATAATAGTCTTGGGAGTTTAAAAGGTTAGGTATTATTATTCTCATTTTACTAATGAAAAATAGCAAAGGTTCAGGCCAAATGACATGCTACAAAACAGTAACTCAGAGCTGACATTTGAATATAGGGTTTTTAAATTTCTGAATCCATTAGTGAGGCCAATAGACTCTATTGTTAATTAGAAAATGCTGGCTACCTGACAGCTTAATTAAATTGAGTAAAAAAACCAAACCCAAACAAACATGTTATATAGATATTCTGCTTGAATATCAGTCCCTATTTTGCCTCGTGGGTCACTATTTTATTTTGTCCATATTGAAAAGCCCACAGTGATGGTCTGTCATAAAACAAATGGATAAATAACATGTGACTCAGACACAAGAGGAAGGAAAATAATATTTAAATACATGTCTATCAATTTCTAAAAGGAAGTTGGTTTAAAATTCATAGGATACATCAAAAACCAAAATTAATTCCAGCTAGGTCCAGGGTTTGATAGGAATGCATAATTTATGGAGGGAGAGCAGGAGATAGTGTGATCTACGCGGCTAATGTTACCGGGTGTTAGGCTTACTGAATGGCAGACTCCGTGGAGGGGCTTTAAAAATGTTACTCCTTGTTTCACAGATGAGAGAACTGAGGCCCAGAAACCTGAGAACTGAGGCCCAGAAACCTGCCGTGCGTGGCCCGGGCCCCTGGCATGTATAGCTTAGGCCTCATTGTTCTGACTCCAGATTCAGTGTGGTTAACCATCGGGTGTCTCAGGATTGTCTTCATCCGGACCATGGGAACACTCCCACGTAAGACATTAGCACTGTCTTTTCTGGAGGTCCCCTTAGAGTGCCCCAAAATGAACAACAGCGTAGCTAGAAGCAAACAGCAAAGCAAACCAGGACCATGTTTGCATGAAATAGGACAGTCAAAGGGTTAAATTTTATGGCGAGTATCGTAACTGATGTCTAAGAAACACCACGTAGACCAACAGGCATGGAATATGCGTAAACATTAGAATATGCTTAGTAAACACATTTGAAAAATTAAGCTTATTAATAATAAAAGAAATGCAAATTAAAATAATAATGAGATGGTATTTTACATGTTTCCAATGCATAATGGTTTTCTTGTTTGTTTTTTAAGACCAAAGCTAGGGAAATTAGCAGTCCTTGGTGTGGCAGCTTTGGAATTTGTGCAGCCTCTTTGGAAAAGCAATTTGGCAACAATTATAACGAATCATAAAATTTCCACACCCTTGACCCAGCAATCCCCCTCCTGGGAATTTATCCTGAGGCAATTATTCAAAAGACAACGAAAGCCATGTGTAAGAAAAAAAAAGTCATTGCAGTAATGTTTATGATAGTAAAAAATTGGAAGCCGCCTAAAGGTCCCACAACAGGGAAATGATTCAGTAAATTATGTGTTTGTATAACCATCAGCTTGATTATGAAGCTATACAGTAATAATGTAAGGATACTAATGATGTTCATTGAAAAAGGAGTGAAAATTTATGTTTATGCCGTGCCTTTAACTGCAGAAAAGTCCACATACAGATTAGCACTTGCGAGCCAACACTGCAGAAAGATAAAAAGAACGGACATGACATGATGGGGAGACGAGCGGCTCATCTCAGCCTGTGTACCCGTGGGTGTTTGTGGCACTGGCTCGTGGAGTTCTGAGTGTGTGAAGAGAACCGATCCAAGATCAGGCTGGGAATAGGTACATTGCAGCCAAGTTGGGAGAAGTTTCAGATACCATCTTAAAAGAGTTTGAACTCGGTCCTTTGAAGCACTGGGAAGGCATTGCCGATGTCCTGACCATATTTACGTTTGGGGAGCTCTGATAGCACAGAGAGCTTCAGAACAGGGGGGAGGCACTCAGGGCGATACTGGCCTTGGGGTAATGAGAGCCTCCATGGGGTCTGGCAGGGAGGGGATGGCGGTGGCGGAGGGAGCAGCCCCAGAGAAATGTGGGAGGCGAATCACCAGCATGTGCCAAGGGCTTGGGTGTAGGAATGTGGGAGAGAGATGGGAGGAAGGGATGCTGCTCTCTGAGCCTAGACAGGGCGCCATTAGACGGATGGGCAGAGAGGGCTCCGTTTTGAATATGTCGGCAATATGGTTGTTATGAGTCATCCCATAGTGCCTTCCACAGACAGTTGGAATTGTCTTATCCTTGGGAGGGAGGGAATCGTTGGTGGTGGAGGTTGGGTGTGTTGGCTTATGGACATAGCTGAAGTTGGAAGGATGGCGGTTGCCCAGGGAACATTGGTCTCAGGAGAAAATGGGTCAGCTGAGAGCAGAACCCTGGGAAAGTCCAAGGGTAGGGACGGTTGTGAAGAGCAATTGTTGGAGCAGTTGGAGGCAAGTGTGGAAAAGGAATGAGGAACGGGTCTTAAGAGGGAGGGAGTGGACAGGAAAGCTGAACAGGGCTGCGAGTTGAGAAGGTGGAAGTCCCGTGGGAGGCCTGTGGTTGGATCATTGGATCTTGGACAGGTCAGGTTCCAGTGGAGTGAGGAGGGATAATTCCAGATAACTGTGGGGGCGAGAAACTCAAGGGAGAGGATGACTCTAAATTGCTCAAGACTCTAAGAAGCTCAAAGATAGAGCGTCCAACTCTCCCTGTTTACCCGGGACTTGGGGCATTCTCAAGATGCAGAGTGCTCAGTGCCTCGGTTAGGAAATCCTGGGCCAACCAGGACAAGTTGGTCACTCTACTAAAAAATGTGTAAGCGAAAATATCTGTTCTTTAAGGGAGGTTAAATCCGTGTGAAGCTACCAGCTGTGTATACATAATGCTGTTAAGTAGCAACGCAAGGGAGCAAGTCTATGCTGAACTGCCAATGTGGTGGGATAGAGAGTTTGGGAATATTTTTGAAAATATTTTTGGGTTCAAGCAATCTGGTGAAATTTGGGGAAAAATAAGTTGTTTTTCTTTTTAATTTTTAGTTAAAAAAAAAGAAAAAGTCAAGCCAAAGTGGCACCGTAAAACTGAAGGAAGTAAAGCCCTAGTGTAAACACTGACAGTTTTAGACTAAATGGCTTCCTTATTTGACTTTTCCGATTACTGTTTTATTTATTTAGTTTTAATTTTACACCAAGGCAACTAAAAAAACCTGTAACAACACCTCATTAATTTGCATTAATGGGGAAGTGGTGTCCTGTTGGATATGTGAAAGCTCTGAGTCTAAAGACACAGGGTGCTAACAGACCCTTGGTCTCAGGAAAGACTGAAGTCATCTACTGGACATATGGAACCCTAGTTTGCCAGCCTGGGTCTGACTGCTGCCGCCTGCTGGCGGCTGGAGTCCCCCCATCCCCCTCCCCACCGTTGGGTTCCCCAGCCTCACTGCCTGTCAGTTCACTGGAGACTATGGGCCGTTGGGTGTCCAAATCCTGTGGGCTTGGGGCCAACTTCCGGCTCTCCCTGACTCGTTTTCCTCATTGGTTGTACAGCCTTTTGTTAGAATCAAATACAACGCGTGTGAAGCAAAGATGCCTCTCTGTCTGGGGCTCTGTCATTTGGCCACTGGCCACTTGTGAGTTCTGTACAGGTCGCCCGATATTTCTGGGCCTCCTTTTTCCTGTTAAAGAGGTTTCAAGACATTGTGGGGTTTAAAGCTGATCACATACATGGAGTGATTTGTGCAGTGCCTGACCCACATTTTTGTTCGGTATTAGCAGTTGTGGCCCACTGCTTATTAGCCACATGACCTTAGGCAGGTCTCTCCCCTCCATTTCCTTGTCTATAAGAAGAACCCTGAATGAGATGATCTCTTTGGTCCCATCTGATGATTCTCTTTCTCTCTCTCTTTTTTTTCATCCGAATCTTGAATAACACATTCCCTAATGCTCTTTGAAGCTTGGACTGAGATTAATAATTGCGTCTGTGATCACATTTATGTGATGAGAGGAGACAACTGACTTTAAGAGATTTCAGTTTAACACATCCTGACATTTGAAATGAGAATTCAGGTGAGGGAGACTTTAGGAAGACTGCAAAGAACAGAGTGTGGACCAAGAGACGTTAATCCGGCTCTATTGAAGATCCGTAGAGGGATTCTGTCGAGCAAATCCATCTATCGGGTACAATTTGGGCTTAGTGGTTTGCATCCCTGCGTCTTTCCGTTCCTGTAGCTCCTTCTTCTCCACTTCTCAGTCTGGCTTGTGTCTTTACACCACAGCCATCTGTCCACTCCCCGCCTGTCCCCTGAATCCCAGGGCTCCAAACCTGGCCTCTGTTTATGGAACCCCCTTCCGTAGCGGGCCCGTCTACTCTGTCCCAGACCCTGGACATCCAGGCTGTCTGCCCCTCCATGCTCTGAGACCTGTTCTGCACCAGCCTACCTTTGGTCAACACTGTAGCCCTCCACGTTGTTGCTAACCCTGATCTGGTCTCTTCCCTGCCTTGTTCGGTTACCGCCTCAGCTGCTTCTTGGTTCCATTATTGACTTCCAAAGCATGTGCAGCAAGAGGTACCCTGTGATTACAGCTTGTACAGCTTGACAGCGTATGGACACGAGATGAATGAGAATAAGAGGAAATGGGACAGGAGGATATTGTCATTGATTTTTCTTTTTTATGTATCTTTTGTTGTCGTGATTTTTTTTTTAACTTTTTTTTTTTTTTTTTTTTTTTTTTTTTTTTTTTTTGTTCAGGAAGCAAATCTCCGAGGAAGTTCATTTCAGGTATGAGCATTTCATGAGACAATCCACGCCAGTCTATGTCATGGCTTTTGTGTTACTATTTGTTTTTCAAGCACCTGCTGTGTTCCAGGGCCCTGTCTCTTGTCCCCTTTTGGCAACCGAGAAGGAATTAGCACTTTAGTGGAAGAGAGAATAATAATTAGGTACCGAAAATAAAAGGCTATTGTAGAGGTATATACAAATGCTTTGGGGTGCACAGGGGTGGAGACAGCCGATAATAGTCTTCAGTGGAGTTTGGAGAATATTCCCAGAGGGAGTGACATCTGGGTTCACTCTTAAGGGCCTTCTAGGTAGAGGAAACAGCAAAAAGGCTTGGAGGAGTGAAGGACTTCTTAGTATTTTGGGGTGACTGGAGGGTCCATTAGTGGAATTGCAGAACGAAGCTGTAAAGACAGAGCCGGGACTGTGTTTAGAAGTACCTGGGGACACTAGGATAAGGAGACGGATAGTGACAGGGAGTTATTGCAAAGTCTGAATGAGTTATGTCTGAATTAATGCAATTTAGCAGCGAGGATCTTGGGAAATACGACTTGGTAGTGGATGCTGGGTGTCTCCGTGTCATTTGAAGCCAGCGATCCCGGCTCCTCTCCGCAGCTGTCAACCATATATGGCCCTGACTGTCTTGGCCCTTGGGCGGAGTTTCATCTTTTCTCCAAATCCTCTCTGTTTTCAGGTGCGGCTACTCCTTGCCTCCTTCCCCCATTCTCTGACTTGGAGTGAGATTAAGGAATCTTGTTCACTTCAGAGCCAGGGCCGAAGGAGAGGCTTTGAATAGTTCATTTCTGACTGTATTTCTTCTCAGTGCTATTTTCTCTCCAGAAAGGCACTATCATTAATTAAAGCAAAACAAACAGAAGCTAATCCCAAACAGCTGAGCTTCATATTTTCAGAGACCCGTAAACCTCATCAGCATAAAAGAAATTAAATTTGGAGCTTACCTCGTGCAGACGTTCATTTTGATGGAGTGTTCCATGCTTTGCTTTACTATCTGACATAGAGTTTTCTGGAGTTATCCCAGAGCTCTGATGGGTTTTCCTGTAGACCCTGGGTAGGAAGGGGCTCTGTCCCCAGGAGGCTGTGCCAGTAGAGAAGCTAACGAAAGCAAGGGACACTTGTGGCCGGGAGACTGGAATCTGGACTTCTGAACTCTGGTTGTCCAGTGGTATTATCTATTTAAAACTTGAATCTATTTGTACTTGAGCTCTGTACATTTCACGCTATGTAAATTGTAGCTCAGTAAAAAATCTACGTAAAAATAAAGTTGTTTATTTAAAAAAAATCTTGTAAAAAAATGGCAACTTAGAGGTGCCTTTTCAGGAAAGGACTTTGAAAATCAAAGGGATGATGACAGTAATAACAGCATTTGTGGCTTTGGGTCAGTTACTTCTGTTTGTGTATAGGTTTCCTCATTTTGGAAAGTGGCCTGCTACGCTTTTGATTTTATTTCTGGATCTTGTTTCTGGTTTATTGTCCCTCCATAGTGGAAGAGTATTTACTAAATACTTTGCAAAAACTAAGGAGTCAATAGCAGCGAGTGTCAGTTACGTACTTTTTAAGCATTTGATAGCTTACTTGCATGTTTTTTGAAAGATCCAAACCTAAGGCTTTAATATGCTGATTATTCGACTCTTAGCATCTTCCTCAGTTTACCCACCTTTTCTTCGGGTCCTGTGATTATTTAGATGCTGGCCATCTTGGTGTTGGAATATTCTTGGAGCGGGGGAGGGGAGAGGAGTGGGAGATAAGATGTACTGTGGGTTGCTCTTAGGGGAAAATGTTCAATATATCGTAAGAAAAAAAGGAAACTGTAAGATAGTAATTAGGTATGGTCACATTTGTGGAAAAAAAGGAAACAAAAGTCTCTTCAGGCTTCTAACCACATTGAGAATTTCTAGAACGAGATGCAAAAGTGAAACCACAAACGCAAACCAAACAACAACAGAAACCCTGCTGATAGTGATTGACTCTGGGACTTGACATTGAAATTCAGAGAATGGGGAGGGTCTTCTGTATTTCACCATATGCCCTTCTGTGTGAATTCAATTTCCTTTTTTACCCCAAGCATGTGGATCTTTAGTGATAGGAAAACTATTTAATAAAAAACCTCCATTCTTTCCCATTCTCTGATAATGTCTTCATCCTACCCGTATCTGATTCTAGAATTCTACTTTTTAAAATCCTAAATGCTTGTAGATTTGTTTTTAATCAACCACAGCTTCAATTGCCTTCAAATATACTTCTTAGGAAGTAATTACATTTTGATCGACTTGCCCAGACAGCTCACTAGACGCTTGACAAGAGGAATGGTCAGCATTTGAGAACAACAAGGTTATTCCTGGTGGGGGAATCCATGCTCCAGGTTCTGAGTCAAGAGTAGTGGTCAAGAAAGCGGATTCCCAAGTCAGATGGCTTGGATTTATTTATGTCTTGGCTCTGTTACTTGCTAGAGATATGCCTTTGGGCAGATTTTTTTAGCCTCCTTCAACTTCTGTTCCGCATCTGTAAAATGGGGTTATTAATAATACCAGCTGCACTGGGTTGTAGGAATGAAAAGTCGTACTACGTATAAAAACACTTAGAAGGGAGTCCAGAACTTAAGCCGAATCACATCAGATATCATTCTTTCGTTTTACGTTTATAGGCACACCTACCTCACCTCAATGTTTCAGTTTTCTTTTAATTTAAGACAGTTGGTCAAGGTAAAATGGAACGCCTTTTCCAGTTCAAAATTTAATGATTTACTACCTGTATTTCTGGCATACTCTTTATTAAGTCGTACATGCCTTAAGAATGTGTAGAGTTGATAGGGTTTGGTAGTCCATTAATTCTGGCTGGTTTTTTAATCAAGGGTCTTTGGCCAGCTTGATGACTGCAGTGTATTACATGATTTATGTTTTTGGTTTTTTTCCCATTGACAAAAATCACACACATTCTATACCTAGTAGTGTGAAGTATCTGAAAATAGGAGGAAGGTATAATGTCTATCCTGGAAATACACACGGACATATTACTTGTAGAATTTTAGGAGAGGGGTTGCCCACAGAATGGATGATGTCAGTTGACAGGGTGTTGACCAACGAGGACGTTTGGAGGAAAATTGTCAGCAGTTTGTTACTCTTGCAAGTGGGCCCCGGGGCGTAAGGGGTGGAAATCGTTCCTCCCTGAATCCACACTTTCTCTACCTTTCTGAATTCTAAGTTTTGCCTTTGGGTTTGGCTCAGATCCTCTGAGTTTAATTTTTCTAGTTGAAAAAAGCCAGCTTTCAAGACTGTTGATGGTGTGGACAGGGTGTCCCTTGAGAGACATGATGCTCAATGACCAGAGAGCCCGAGAGTTGAACCCGGGCTGTGATTGGGTCACGTGTTGGGGATGGGAGGAGGGCCCTCTTCTCTCAGACACCCTGGAAGTTGGGCATTCCCACTATGAAGGGTGGAGGCTTAGAGCGGTTAATTTTCTCGCCCAATTACAAAATGGGTAAGTCACAGAGGCTGGATTGGATGGAGCCCAGGTCTGACCTGCTTCTTAACTCATGTTTCTTTTTCTTTCTCCCTCTATTGCTGGTTAACTTTGTTTTATTTCATGAACCAGACTATATGCTCATCCCTTCCCCTGCTGTCATTAATTTGCCTTGTTGGTTACAAAGGAGATTAGTTTTGAGAGTGAGTTTGGAAAAGGAGCTCAGGGTCACGGGTGAGGTAAGAGTGTGTACTCGAGGGCGGCTCAGCTGGGAAGAGGAATAGGGAATGACAGTAATCTGGGGCTCAGCCATCCTGCCTTCTGATTCTGTCTCTCCCACTTGCCTTGCTGTGCTTTGGAATAAATAGCTAAACCTCGGTTTTTTCATATGTAACCTGGGGATATTTACCTGTCTGGTAGGGTTGATGTGAAAAGTAGGTGGCAAAAGCCGATAAAATGCCGCTTGTAGTTTGTGCCTGAATACATGCACCCTCAACCATGCTGTATAAACCTTCAGGGGCGCCTGGGTGGCTCAGTTGGTGACTTCGGCTCAGGTCACGATCTCATGGTTCCTGGGTTCGAGCCCTGCATTGGGCTCTGTGCTGACAGCTCAGAGCCTGGAGCCTGCTTCAGATTCTCTGTCTCCCTCTCTCTCTGCCCCTCCCCTGCTCACGTTCTGTCTCTCTCTCTCTCCCCAAAAAGAATAAACATTGAAAAAAAATTAAAAAATTGATAAACCTTCAGACAGCAGCAATGACCATGAGGTCCAACCCTTGAAAAAGAAACCCTCCAGTCTGTCTTTGTGGCCGATTCCCGTTAACATTTGTACAAGGATCTGTTTGCCTGGAAATAGACTTAAAATAGCACATCAGAAAGACATTTTTCCAAGCTTAGCCCCCTCTCCAGCTCTAGGTAGAACATCACGAGCTCCTGAGAGCTGCTGAGGACTTGTCTCCAATTCTTAGTGACTTTCCAGAGGAGTTTCCTCTGCCATAACAGAACCTGGGCTTGTGTTTCTTTTGACAGAGGAGGGAAAAAGAAATCACATGACATGTGACAGCTATAGAACATCTCCCTGTGCTGACTTTACTGCTTCATGTCTGTGTGAACTTCAAAAAGTTGTTCTTTGAAAGGGAATTCTAAATTTCTCTAGAAGAAACTTTTGGACACCTGATTCAAAGGCACTGAGGACAAATCTACTTAAACATGGCTTAGGAAGCACACTGTTTTAGGAAAAACAAACACACAAACAGGTAGAACTCTTAGCCAGGTATTTCTTCTTCGTTTCTATTTGTTTTTCCACAGAAAATGCAAATTCTAAGAAAAAGAGGCCATAATAAGGGTCTGACTTAAAAACATTTTTTTAATGTTTACTTATTTTTGAGAGAGAGAGAGAGAGAGACCGACAGACAGCAAGTGGGGGAGGGGCAGAGAGAGAGGGAGACACAGAATCTGAAGAAGGCTCCAGGCTCTGAGCTGTCAGCACAAAGCCCAGCGTGGGGCTCGAACCCACAAACGGTGAGATCATGACCTGAGCTGATGTCGGCCGCTCAAACGACTGAGTCACCCAGACACTCCAGGGGTCTGACTTTAAAACACAGATGTAGTGTGTGATCTGGGTTGTCTGGGGTTGTTACGCCGTGAGCCAGTCTGACGCTTTCTGTATTTGAGAAACTGTAAAATTAAAATTGATTTTTAAAGAGTGGCCTTGAGACCCACTAAGTTTCTTATTCGTTAGAGAAATCTTCGGTTGTTTGCAGGATTGTATGCAACCTCAAATTGATGGAGCTCTAACTTTCTTAAAATGCTGATTCATGGAAATTTGGTGATAGTGCCTAACATTTTACTGTGTGTTGCTGTTGGATGGCATGAATATTGTTGCATTACGGAGCTTCCTTTCTTGGAAAGGTACTTCTCCGACAACGTCGCCCATCCAGAACACAACCAGGGTCTGTCCAGAAGCAGGTAAGAAAAGTTACCATCATGCCCGGGCATCATGTTCTGCGGACGGACGGACGCAAAGAGCTTGCAAATGCATATCGGAGATACAGCGTGGTACTATTTGGCTTAGGGAAAGCCACATGTCCGTAGGGAATCCTACATTTCTCAGTGGCCCATGAAAGCGTTTCTGCATTTAAGCCCAGTGATACAATTTATGTTCGTACCGATAGAAAACGTGCTCAATAAAACAGCTACATTTTGCTCACACAACTAAGAAAATCCCAAATGCGCAACTATTTTTCCTTTGTCATAGTCAACTAAAGATTTAGCACTTGGAGTCATCAGCTTGGTATTTAGACCACTGTCCTCATAATAGTTTCTGCCTATAAATGTATCAAGCAAATAAATGAGTGAAGGACCTGGGAATATGGCCGCTAGCTGACTCAAAACACCCTACTTCTTGACACTTGCACAAGTGAAGAGTTACTGTAATTTTCAATGTGACAAATGCTCCTTTGCTCAACCCCCTGATTTAGGGAGAATATTTTCCCCCAAGCCAGCTTCTCACATTTTGTTGTATAAAGTCTTTTATATAATCATTTCTCTGCACCCCCCTCCCCCATCACTTCCCATTTTTTGAGGAAAGAATATGGTATCACCATAATAAATATTTCTTCATTGTAAGGCAGCTTTATTTGGAAAAGGGTTTTGGAAAATACTCGTTCATGAAATTTTTAGCGGAGGCTGTCTACGGCCACAAAAAAAGCATGATTAAATTTTAATTAAAGTATACTTAATTAAATCCTATTGGCTGAAAGTGAATGGAAAAAGTTATTAACCCTCTTTAAACTGTTTTTGCCAAGGTTTTAGGTGCCCTGCCTGGATGGGACTGTTGCACGCACAGGAGCCTGTCTGGATGGGCTGGATCTTATTTTCTGATCTGCCGTGGTCACTGCTGGCTTCTAGTGCCATACTGGCACGTCGTGTTAAGCCGCTTCTCTGTTTTTCCTTTTTATTCTTTTTAATGTTTATTTATTTTTGAGAGGGAGAGAGAGAGAGAGAGAGAGAGAGAGAGAGTCTGAGAGATCAAGAACAGGGAAGGGGCAGAGAGAGGGAGACACAGAATCCGAAGCAGGCTTCAGTCTCCGAGCTCTCAGCACAGAGTCTGACGTGGGGCTCGAACTCACGAACTGTGAGATTACGACCTGAGCCGAAGTCAGACGCTTAACTGACTAAGCCACCAAGGCGCCCGTCAGCTCCTTTTCTTGCTTTCCATCAAACTATCTGCAGATAAAGAACTAAAATTGTCAGACGACAAGCTATGTTCTTTGAATTTTATTTTTACTTATGTAGCCAAAGGTGTTGGGAAAAGTGCCTTGAACTCTTCTGAGTTCTCCCACCCTTTGGGTTTTTGTGGCAAAATTCCCTTTTGTGGAAAGAATCGAATCTAGAATGCCAATCTTCTCATGTCTTTCCATATGTTAACTTTTTTTTTTTTAAGTTCATTGTTTTCCTTTGCTTATATGAAACTTTCTGAGAGCTCATCTTGGGTAGAAGGAAAAGGAATTAAACAAACATTTAGGGAAAGGGCCTCTATAAAAACTAATCACCTTATTCTTGGGAGATATTTTGTAGTTGTTTTTTTTTTTTTTAATTGATTATGTGAGAAGAATTTTCAAAATGTTTTTGCATTTTCCTTTGTAGTGACATTTCCTTAATAGAAATGTTGTGATAATCCTGGTTCTGAATCTGATCTGAGGGCTCTGGACAATCTAATTTCTGCCTTTAAACAATTGATTAATAAAAACTAAACTTATCTGAATAGGAATGGAGGACCCAGTATAATCAGAGTGGAAGATAAACATGTCTGGGAGAGAAAAATGAAAGCAATCCACTCACATTTGTAGTAAGGACATCTCAATGATGGTGAAGGGCTACTATTTTTCAGAGCCAAAGCTGAGAGATCCTGGAGACCATATTAAATGAACCAGCCTAGGGGTTGCCTGGGTGGCTCAGTTAAACATCTGACTCTGGATTTCAGCTCAGATCATGATCTCCCAGTTCGGGAGTTCAATCCCTGCATCAGGCTCTGAGCCGATGGTGCAGAGCTTGCTTGGGATCCTTTCTCTCTCTGTCTCTCTCTGCCCCTCACCTGCTTGCGCACACACTTTCTCTCTCAAAATAAACAGAAAAAACACGAGTCCGGCTAGGTTGCAATAACTAATACCCTAAAATATGAAAAATGTGAAACACTATACGTGTGTTTTCCCAAGTCACCATCCAACGCTGTGTTTCTGAACAGTTGGTAGCTTTCTTCCATGTGGTGATTCGGGGACCCAGGCTTCTTGGTGGGTCTGGTTCCACTGCTCCTGTGGGCTTATTGCTGTTCGTATTAAGTGGAGAGATAGCACGAGTAAGAACAGCTGCTTCTTTAAAGTCTTTTCTCCCTGGAAGCACATGTCCTTTTTGTTCACATTCTGTTGGCTACAACTCAGTCCTCAGCTCATACCTAATTCCAGGGGAGGGGGAGAAATGCAGCCCAGCTGAGTGCCTGGGAAGGAGGGGAAACAGATTCAGGGGGCCAGCCAACATCCCTGCCACAGAGACTCTCCAGGTCAAGTTTGCAAGTGGTTGGTCAGCAAGACACGTTGGCCTTGCTGCCATATTTCCTTTGGCCAGCACAGTGCTTGTAGAATTTTTGAAATCATAGCACCAGGAGATCAGGAGATTCCATGTAAATGTCTGCCCTTCTGGCTTCTCTTGGAGAATTGGACTTCCTGGCAGTGTTTATTTGATGTTCTTGCTTGCCGTTCTTGTCGAGAGTTGTGCTGAGGCTCTCCCTGGACAGAGGCCAGGGGATCTTTTGTTTGCCATGGTTCTGGCCACACTCGAGATGGCCAGGCCTCAGCTCCCACCTACAGTCTTCTACTAGGCCTGCTTCTCTAATTCCTGCATGGCTCTAGGATTGGTGACCAGTGCACTGATTCACTGATCGCTCTCTCTTCTCTCTTTCTCTCCCTTTCATTATACCAGAGGAGACACGCATCGATAAGGGAGGTAGGTCTAAGAAGTCATATTCTGGTTGGTTAGGAAAGGCTTCAGTGAGCATATAGAATTGCAAATGCCATTGGGAAGAGGGAAGGAAAAAAGAGAGAGAGAGAGAGAAGGGGAAGGAAGGAGGGAGAGAAACAAAGGAAAGTGTGAAAGGAATGCATTCTTTGCTTGCGAAACCAACCTCTGGATCTCTGCGTTAACACCTGGCTGCGTTCTGCAGAAGCATGTTCTAGAAGCCCTTTTCTGTTCTAAGATTTGTAATTGGAAATGGGATCTTTATTCTCTGAAGCCAGAGTGTAGGGATGTATGCTTCTTTTTGTGACAGTTGTTGCGAGGATTGATTATATAGACCGATGGGTAGCGGTAAGAGACAAGACAGCGGTGAGCGGAGAGAGACGCTTTCCTTCTGATCGATCGGCCTGTTTGTGGGGATTTGCGAGGCCTGCACTGGAGGTGCGCCGAGGGATTGGGTGGTGATGGGACGCTTTTTCTTCTCCTTTGCAGAGAAGTGTTAGAGGAAGCCGGAGTCCGGGGGTCACCGGGCAGATCTTACAGGTAGGCTCACTGAAGCCGCCTCCATCACAGGCCCGCTGTGGTGGTGATTAAAAGAGAAAACATGAGGGCCCGAAGCCTACAGTTGCTGTAGATCCAGATGTGGCCAGAGTGATGAAGTGGACACATTAGGGGAAGCGGTGCCCACGGCTGAGGGAGTCACTGTGAGTTAATCCTCTGAGCCTGTATGTGAGGGCAGCAATGACCGGCTTGTATGCGGGGAGTTTGCTGTGTCCTAAGCCCTGTCGCAAAAGCCCCAGTGGCGGGTGGCAGGGCTTTGCTCCCATACTCAAGATATCTGAGGCTCTAAAGGTGACGGCAGTGATTTCCAGTCCTCACTGTAGATCAGGGCCACTAGGGAAGTATTTAATTAATACAGATTCTAAGATTCCATCTCAGATCTGTTGTATGAAACTGCTCTGCCAAGGCAAGTCCGGCGCCCCGTTTTGGCCCTATGATCTTGTTAAATAGAAGAGTAGAGTGAGACTCAAATCCAAATCATTGGTAGGGGAGCCCCCCCCTCCCCCCATACCGATCCTGTGCAATCTCTAGACTTCTGCACTGTAAATCCTACTCGGCACTAAGAGTCATGTAAAACTACGGCTTTAAATTTCATATCTGTTGATTTAAATTATCATATTAGTAATAGGGAAAGCGAAATGAAACAGAGTTGCCATTTCATGCCTAATGAGATGCAAGTTTTGATCTACCAAGCCATCACCACAATGTGGTCATCACCCACCTCGCTTCTCAAAGTAGGTGCCAAGGAGTATCAGAGTCACCGGGAGCTTCTTAGACATGCAGACTATGAGGTTCCACCACCTCCCTGTTGTCCCATCCCCAGGTGGTAACTATACACACCAAGTTTGAGAAACACCGCATTACCCTTATGTTGGAAGCCAGGCACCTTCTGGAGAAATAAACAGGCTCTTGGTCTTGTCCCCTGCCGGTGCTAACGTGTGAAGTGATGGCTGGCAGAGCACAGGCTTGGGGTTTCGCCCAGCAGAGTGTTCGTAGGTAGAACTAGGGGTCCCTAGAAAATACAGTGTTTGATTTGGTCGCTTTTGTAGAATTAGCATATACGTTTGCTTACCTTCTGATGTCAGGGTGAAGGAGCTAGAACGGATCCGTTTGCCTTGGATCATAAAAACATACAGCAGAGCACTTGTCACGTTCGAGCGTGTGTCCAGTGCTTCCTGGTCACGAAGATGTTTATTGTTGAAGTTCTGCCGAGAGAATTTATAAACTGAATTGAAGAGTCAGGTCATGGAATCAACTAAACTTGAATACGTTTCTCGTGCCCTGAAAATAGTTTCTCTGTTACTCATACCCCTTTCCCGATAACTCTTAGGCAGAATGCAATGAACATAGAAAAAAGCCACGTTAATTGGTAGTCATCGTGGTTGTTAGGATTTGGGGTGTTTTTTTTGTAATTAGACAAGCAATAACTTACCAGCAATAATTGTTTCCTTAAGCAGTGATTTTTAATTTGCTTTTATGAGGCAGAGCCCTGGAGTGTGGCTTGCCGATGAATCGGAGTAACAGAAACCACCTTGGCAAGTGGTTTTGTGTATACTGGTATTTTTTTTTTTTTTTTTTCGGTCTGAGCAAGAAAAATCTAAATTTTGCCCAAAGCACACAGGATCTATTTCGGCATCAGCCTGATAATGAGACAGTAATTGGTGTGTAAGCCGTTCATTCTCCCAAGTTTTCTCACGGGGCATAATTTGTCTCTTATTTGTCGGGGATGGGTTCTGAGAAACAACACTCCCATTCACGATGGGCAGAGCAAATGTACTAAAACATTATCATAGCTGGGATTAATGGTCCACTATGGATTTATGTCAAGAATGTTAATGATTTGTTTATGAATAAGTGGGCTTGTCGCATGGTGAAACAGTAGCCTGCAGAATTGCTGAATGGACAGTTTGCTTGCAGAGGATCCTTGGAGGAAATAAACACTCTTGCCAGGCCTTTTGCACCTCTTAAATCGCTACTGTGAATTGACTTCGGAATTTGAAATGGTGGCGTTCACCTCACAAAATCCACTGCTCCCCGTCGCAGATCTTGTAGCTCTCAATTTTCCCGGTATAATGTAGAGAAAAGTATCTTTTAGGATTGACTCTGATTCGGTTTTGTGAAGACTGTGCGAAAATAATGATTTAGTTAGATCTCTCATTGAGAGATCCCGCCCCCGCCAGATTATGGTAACACATAATCAAACCTTCTTGAAGTCCACGTTAATCTATGGAGGACATGGATGTATGGGAGATTTTAACTGATAGGGAAAAGTTAGTTATTGCTGTGTAGGGTCCAGGAAGTGAAAAATAAATCAAGATTATATAATGATTCATATACACACCCATAGATAGTTGAAAATATATGTATGTGTGTATATGTTTGCATATATAATGTGTGTGTGTGTGTGTGTGTGTGTGTGTGCGTGTGTAACTTTCCATGTAAATGTTTATGATGCAATTTAATGATGTGTATTCTAGCTACTGTTTAAACATTCCCTCTTTTATGGATGATGGTTTCGGCCTTCTCTT
Source organism: Panthera pardus (assembly GCF_024362965.1). Taxonomy (NCBI): domain Eukaryota; kingdom Metazoa; phylum Chordata; class Mammalia; order Carnivora; family Felidae; genus Panthera; species Panthera pardus. The sequence continues at coordinate 10,045,116 of NW_026526655.1, forward strand.
AAGAAGAAGTTTAAAGTTAAATGTTATTCTATTCATGTAAAAAAAGATTCATTTCTTTCTTTCTTTCTTTCTTTCTTTTTTTCTTTCTTTCTTTCTTTCTTTTTTTGCTTTGAAGTAGTCAAATTTTTCTTGACTTGCATTCAAAGAGTCTTAAACCTTAAATAGCAAAGTAACTCTGTATAAAGTTTTAATTATTTAAAAATTTTAAAAAATGTTTATTAATTTTGAGAGAGACAGAGTGTGAGCAGGGGAGGGACAGAGAGAGAGGGAGACACAGAATCCGAAGGAGGCTCCAGGCTCTGAGCCGTCGGCACAGAGCCCGACCTGGGGCTTGAACCCATGAGAGAGATCGTGACCTGAGCCAAAGTCAGATGTTCAGCCACCTGAGCCATCCAGGCACCCCTGTAAAGTTTTAATTATAATCTGACTAGTTTCATACCACAAATATGACCTAAAGGCTATTGATATCTAGACTCCTATATAATCAGAAAAAAGGAGTATAATAGTTTCTTAATAAAAGTGACATCTGTATTCATCAGAGAGCATTCATAAGGATTAATTCCCTTGGTTCTTACAGTAGTCCTGGCAGTTTTGTGGCTATAAAACCATGGAGTCGAGCCTCAAATCAGAACCGTTTGTGTCCAGGTAATATGTTCTTTCCACTGTGCAGTATTACAGGATCAAAGCCCGTGTGACCTCGCCTCTCGTGTCCCTCTCCCCTTTCTCTGTTCCTGTCATGACGTTCTAGGTAGGTGGTCAAACTTGCCGAATGCTGTTGAAAAAACAAAAGATGGGCACAGATGGCCTTCCAGGAATCAGAGAACTCTTTGACACGATGTAAAAATCTTGTGTAGATCTCTTGCTCCTGGAGTTTTGTCTCATTCTTCAAGGGGTTCATGATCTTCCAAAGGATCATTTGTCCGCATATCAAATGATTAACTCAGGGCAGGTTTAATCATACTGGCGTGGATGGATGTGTTATGTTTTTTATCACGTCAGGTTGTGTAGTAAAGACGATTCTGAAGTCAGGAAACTGATCTTCCTTGTTCTTCCAAGGTGCTCTCTTTCTTCTCACGGTTTATGAGTTCAAGCCCCGTGTGAGGCTCTGCGTTGACAGTGTGGAGACTACCTGGGATTCTCTCTCTCTCCCTCTCTCTTTCTGCCCTTCCTGTGTGCGTGTGTGCTCTCACTCTCTCTAAATAAATACATAAACTTAAAACAATGGAGATAGCTTTCCCCTACTCAGCAATCTCCTGTTGTAACCAGCCCCCCCAGTGATTCTGATGCAGAATGGGTTCTGTACATGGGCTGTATAGAGGAAAGACCACAAACCTCTGGAATTTTTTCTAAATTTGTATTCTGCTTATTTTTCTAGGGACAGGATCCACAGTTCTGTTTAAGCTCTTAAAAGGGTCTGAAATCCAAAAGAGTTTATGAGCCACTGTTCTTGTGCCTGGAGTGGCGGACATTAACTGTAACCATACATCTATCACTTTTTGAGCTCGGGAGGTAAATGGATTGAATTCACAGGCAGTGTGATGAAGTCCTATTGTAATTGGAATAAACCATTTTTACTTTCGGACTAAAAATGTACTACTTTTGGAATACGGTTCTATGTTCGATGTCATTTTTCAATAGCACTTAAAGGTAATAATAGTTGAGGACCAGGCGACATTTACAGAAGGTTTGAATTTATGTTATAAACGCAGAAGTACGTCACTTACACCTTACCTGAGCCAGATGTGGGGGGATTGCAGACATTTTATGTTCTTACAGTAGAACAGGCAACCTGAAACCCTTTCGGACAATTAGCTATCCCAACCCAGTATCCCTGGAAGTTTTGCATTTCTGCCAGACTCCTCACCTGCCATTCATTTTCATAGAAGTAGAGTGGTAAGGAGGCTTTAATAACTCAAAGCAGGCACAGTGCTAGTATAGATGAAATAATCACGTCCTCAAAGTAATTGACTCAGATTCCGAGAACAATGCCGCTTTGAGGTTCAAAGAGAGAAGTGAATAAAGCCGAATCGATGCCTGCCCTGGATTCATAGCCTTGTCGATTCTTGAAAACATCCTGGTAATGAGGACTTTTTGCAGAGTAGTGGTAAGAACCTCAAAATCTTCAGATATGTTTTCTGTGCTCCTAGACAGTCAAACTAATAGGTAGTTTTTCTTTGGGGATTAGGTGTGCTTTTCTCTTTAAGAAATATTTGACAGTTGTTCCCCGGAATTGTCAGGGTCCTCTCTGTGAGCGAAGAGACAAATAATTTAAGTGCCAGCCTCACTTCCGTGTCTCTTCACATAATGGCAGGTGGCAGGGAGGAAGCACAGGCCTAAAAATACCGTGGGAGCTGCAGTAATGTGGCTTCGGCTGGTTAAGACAGGGAAGATTTTTCATCTCCAGCGTCGGAAAAAAAAATGCCATTGAAGCAAAAATGAATGTGATGTGTCATTAAGAAGATGCAGGTCAGAATGCAAGGAGATACCTGGCACCGTGCACCCAGTGTGATGGCTCCTGTCAAAAAGAAAACCCAGAAAGCAACAAGTGTTGGCGAAGATGTGGAGAAAACGGAACGCTCGCCTGTCCTGGTGGGAACGTGAAATGATACGGTCTCTGCGGAGAGCGGTACGGCAGCTCCTCAGAAAGTTAAAAATAGGACCGCCGTATTATCCAGCAATTCCATTTCTGGGTATATACCCAAAATAACCGAAAACGGGGGCTCGAAGCGATACTCGTGTGCCCGTTTTTGCCGTAGCATCATTCACAGTAGCTGAGACGTGGAAGCGACTCCGGTCCGCTGTTGGATGGGTGGCTAAAGAAAATATGGCAGATACATATGGAACGTAAGTCAGCCTTTGAAAGGGAGGAAGTTCCAACACATGCTGCAGTCAGCATTGACCTTGAGGACACGCATTGTGCTAAGTGAAGTCAGTGAGTCACAAAAAAGACAAATGCCGTGCGATCCCACTCGTCTAAGGGAGCAGAAAAGCCAAAATCACAGAGACAGAAAGTAGAATGGTGGTTGCCAGAGCTTGGAGGGAGGGAAAAATGGGACGCTATTGTTTGATGGGGACGGTTTCATTTTTGCAGGATAGAAAGAGTTCTGGTGTGGGAGGGCAAACGTACCTCATGCCGCTGACCTGTATAGTTAAAAATGGTTGGGATGTTGGAGCGCTTGGGTGGCTCAGTCAGCTAAGCATCCAACTCTTGACTTTTTCTCAGGTCATGATCTCGCGGTTCGTGAGTTCAAGCCCCGCATGGGGCTCGGGGCTGACAGTGCGGAGCCTGCTTGGGATTCTGTCTCCCTCTCCCTCCCCCACTTGCTCTCTGTCTCTCTCTCAAAACATAAAGAAGTAAAAATAAACTTCAAAAAAAAAAAAAGACTTAAAAATGCCTAAGATGGTGAGCTTTATGCTGTGTGTATTTTATCACAATAAAAAAAGAAAGAAAAAGAAAATGATTTAAAGGTGTTTTCACACAGGTTTAGAAAAATGTCTTTCTTAACTTTCTTGTCTCTTGTGGGCCAGAGATCTTTTGGAAATGATAACGCAGAGTGCAGAGACTTAGGTCAGGCTGCGGTCTGCCAACGAGGACGCCTCAGGGGGTGCTCGACATAGGGAAATGGTTACTGCCTTTAGTTACCAAATATTTGTTCAGTGTCCCTCTGTGCAGGGTGTTGGCTAACGTGTGGAGTAGAACTCAAAATCAGATCTGTGTGTTCTTCTTGGCGAACCAGATAGTTCTACCCGTTCAAGATGCGTCTTTGTCCAAATAATTGAAATAGTCTGAGTCTTTTGCTTTGTTTTGTTTTGCAAACAGTGGCACTTTCATAGTAAGAGACTTCATGACGTAGAAAGGTAGGAAAAGAAAAGCCAAACTCATTAAGACTCCGCTTCATGCTCTGGTGTGTATTCTGCATTCCATTTTTTTCTCTGCGTGCATACATAGGCACACACATGCAGGAAACTGGCAGTACACTGTTTTGTGACCTGCTCATCTGGGTTGATATACGTCATTTGACATAATTCCATGACAATATGAATAGTTCTCTGGGTTTCTAATGGCTGGGAAGAAGCTTAAGCGGTTGTTAGATGATTTGGTGAACGTCATGTCATTCTGATGGTAGAGGTAAAATTTAGTTATGAAACAAAACTATATATTAGTACAAGAATATGGAGACGGACACATAGCAGAGTGGACACTGGCGCTCAGGCTGCTGTCAGAGGCAACGGCAGTGGCAGCTGATAAACATGGGAAGTTTGGAGGCAAGAGACCTAGCAGAGGCCTTGTATCCTTCTTGGATGCTGAGCCTTGTCAGAGGGTCTGTTTCTGAGTTATTTATATTCGCCCAGCAAGCATGCCGTGAGTGCCTGCCATGTGCCTAGCACTGTGCTTAGTTACTGGTAAGACTGGGTTAAAAAGCCCTTTTAATTTCCCCAGAGGAGCTGCTGGTATAGTGGGGGAGGCAGACACAGTCATTCGCAGAAATGCTCCAATGTTCCAATGCATAGAGATTTGGGTCAGGTTCTCAACAGTGAACTCAGAAGGCCTTGGAAGGAGAGCGTTCCTTTACAGTGTCTCTGTGGTATGGGGTGCATAGTGATGCTAATTCAGGCATCACTTATTCTCTCAGTGTCTTTTTGGTAAAAAGGAAACAAAAATAAAACCTTGGGATACACTTCTCCAAAATAACTCTTGGTACAGATTCATATTTGATTATTTGAGTCTGTAAATAAGGGAGGTGCAGGCAGGTGCACTTACCTAGGAAGGAATTATAATCACTTCACAGATGGCCATGGCCTCCCTGCCTGCTGGTCCCAGGATGAGTTGGGGGAGTGAAGCAACAGAGTGGCCACTTAGCTAAATAGCTTCACAAATGAACCGAATTCCCTTCTCCAACTTCTCCCTAGTGGTGGACACTGTGCCTCCTGCCAGAATGAGGAGAAGCAAAACTGAGTTTCAAGTTGACCTCCTACAAGTGTCAATAACAGCACAGTTACCTTAAAATTACGTGTGTGTGTGTGTGTGTGTGTGTGTGTGTGTGTATGTAGGGGGTCATAATGTCACGGTTGGTGGGTTCGAGCCCTGCATCGGGTTCTGCACTGACAGTGTAGTGCCTGCTTGGGATTCTCTCTCTCCCTCTCTCTTTGCCCCTCCTCTGCTCTCTCTCTCTCTCTCTCTCTCTCTCTTAATAAACATTTAAAAAGATTACGTGTATTGTGTGTGTGTGGCATATTGGGAACATTTTATTTGATCTTGAAATTGTTTCTTTTTTAAAAAACTGTTTATTTATTGGGCGCCTGGGTGGCTCAGTGGGTTAAGCATCTGACTTCAGCTCAGGTCATGATTTCACTGTTTGTGAGTTTTAGCCCTGGGTCGGGCTCTGTGCTGACAGCTCAGAGCCTGGAGCCTGCTTCCGCTCATCTGTGTCTCCCTCTCTCTCTGCCCCTCCCCTGCTCATGCTCTGTCTGTCTATCTGTCTGTCTCAAAAATTTTTAAAAAATGCTTATTTATTTTGAGAGGTGGGGAGAGGCAGAGAGACAGAGAGACAGAGAGACAGAGAGAGAGAAAGAGAGAGAGAGAGAGAGGGAGAGAAAGAGAGAGAGAATCCCAAGCAGTCTCCGTGCTGTCAGTGCAGAGTGTAGTTCTGGTCTTGAACTCACAACCTGAGAGATCATGACCTGAACAGAAATCCAGAGTTGGACGCTCAACCAGCTGAGCCACCTAGGCACCCAAGTTCCTTTGATATATAATATGTGTTTGATCACATAGACGAGTTCTGACTTGTAGAATACTGAAATATTATTGTAATACTATTAGAATTGATTGGCTTTGATGGAGAAATATTTTTATATTTTTATATTTATTTATTTTTAATTAGAAATTTCACATTTATTTTAAAGAGATATATTCTTTGGAACATTAAGCAGCTTTTTAAAAATTCAGTTATAGAATTCATTTGCAGATTTCATAAGTCCCAAACCTGCCTGCTTAAGGAAGCATACTCTAATCAGTCTTAGTTTTTACTTTTTTTTCTGTGTCCTTCTTATCTGAAAAATCTAATGTTGTTATTTTGTTGTAGCCAACCACAAAAATGCATATTTATTAGAAACCTGCTATGAGCCAGGTACTGTTCTAGATACCAGAACAACAGCACCAATACAATCCTGATGGAGAACAAGAGAGTTCTTGCTCTTCAGCGTTGATGTTTCCCATGTTGGAAGACATATAATAAATAAATGTATCATCAACAATTGAGAATGTTATATGATATGAGATAATAATATAATGTAAGCTAATATCAGGTAGTGCTAGCACTGTGTAGAAGATACAGTGAGGTAATGTGATACTTACTTAGCTCAGGAGGAGAAGTAAGGCCTCTCTGAGAAGGTGCTCCTTGAACTTGAATAATAAAAAAGGCAGTTGTCTCATGAATATTTAGGGGAGGTACATTGTAGGCAGAAGGGACGGCACCTACCGGGGCTTTAGTTTGGGAACAAGCTTGGTCACAGTGTCTAGAACATTGACAGGGAACAGGGTCGAAGAGGAAGAAGAGGTTGGAAAAGTAGTCAGGGGTTAGACCTTGTCAGCAACGGTAGGGAGTTTGGGATTTTATGCCATGAGTGATGGGGAGCTGATGGAGGGTTTTAGTGGAGGGTTGGCCTATGATCTGTTATTTCAGAAAAAGGATTATCTGACTGGTATTTTAGAGGACGGGTTGTAGCAAACACAAGTAGAGGCAGGAAGGCCAATTATGAGACTGTTGCACCAACTCTAGAAGAGAGATGTTGTTCTATAACAGGGGAGGTGGTGAGCAGTGGGTGGATTTGGGACCTATTTTGAATAGAGATTCAATAGACTTATCAATAGATCGGGAGTGGACTCTTCACAGAGAAATCAAGAGTGTTTCCTAGGATTTTAGTTTAAACAAATACATGGATGGCGGTACCATTTGTTGAGATCGGAAGGACTCAAGAAAGAAGATGGCATGTTTTTAGACAAAGATCTGTGTGTTCTGTTTGGCCATATTAATTTTGACATACTGGTTCAGATTCAAGTTAAAGATACCGAGAAGCCAAGTGTGTGTATGTGTGTGTGTGTGTGTGTGTGTGTGTGTGTGTGTGTGTATTAATTCAGATCACAGGTGAGAAGTCTTGTCTAGGCATATGTGTTTGAGAGTTACTGAAAAATAGAGTAACAGAGCAGAATGACCTTACCCTGGAGAGAATGTGGGCAGAGAGGTGGTCTGTGAACAGAGCTCCTTTGCTGGCTACTCCTGTACTAGACCTTGAAATGATTTATTACCACATCAACTGCTGCTGAGGACAGCTGTTGAGAACATATTATTGTTTTACACTTTGTGAATGTTTGAAAGCTATTTATGCTGCATACAAAAGTCCCTAATAAATAATGAAAGCTTCATGTAAAAACCCCATGTGTTTTATTTTGTATCTTCCTAGTACAACGGGAAGGATAATAAATTTGTGGATGATTTTTTTGCATTTTTTTCCAAGAAATACTTGTTTGAAAAGTTGACAACACTTTCTTAACAGGCCAGTTTTTATTCCTTCCTGTTACTTTAAACCTGAAAGCTATCAGGATTTTTGTTTGTAATTCATTGGATTTGCATCACGAATTCAGAAAAATTTCATTTCAGTTGTTGTGGTATCACTCCTTTATAACCTTGGATTTGGAACCAGAATACTGGATTTCGAATGGATTGAGTTTTTCAGGGTTGTCTTTTGGTTTTAGTAAAAGAATGAAATGCATATGAAATGCTTGTAACACATGAAAGGAAAAACAATGATTCAATAAATTGCAACCTTCCATCATCTGAAGAATTGCAAAGAAAACGTACAGTTTAGGTAAGGCATTGATGCCCTCATCTCCTAGTCTGTGAATCTCAGAAATAAAAGCAAGGTGAATTGTGTTAGTTGTCCTCAGTTATGGTAAGAAATTTTAATCTTGCTATGGTACTGGGTTGTAATTGTTTATCATCTAACACAATATGTTTAACACTAAGTGTGCATTGTTTCTATAATTTTACTTACTTTGTATTTGACACTTATGGTGGTAATTTTTGTTTTATTGGTGCCATTAAAGAATTATATGATTTATAGTATACAATTACAGAAGGTCGTTAGAGCATAACCCCTAATTACTGTTCTTAAGTGGTCCCACATTCTTGCAATGTATCTCTTAATTTTTGAGTTTGTTGGAGCCAAATTAGTATATTAATGCCTAATGACTTTTCACTGGATAGTGGGTGTAATTTCCAGAGTGCTTTAAAACAAACACGCACAAAAATAGTGTCCCAAAAGCCTTTTCTTTTCTTTAGTAATTTTGTTATATATTTTTTCTTTTTGCAGCTTTCCATGTACCAATGAGGGTTACCAATTTTCATTTATATCAATTAAATCAACATTATGATTTATATAATTCACATTCTATGCATGCCTTTCTTCAGTTTCTAAAAGTGGTTTGTTAGTGTCTCATAGTATTTTCTGTCATTTTTCTTTTGAAATTTGAGTATTTTGTGTTACATATTTTGATTGTGTCTTATTTGGCACATAAAGACACATGATCATTGCAGTTTAAGTGAACAGTGTACTCTTTGTCAATATGCTATAATAAATGTCTGTATCCAAAGGTTGATATTGTCTTACTTTTTTGTCTATTTGCCATCCTTTTGTTTTTAACTCACTTGTATAATAGTATATCAATGTTACTTACTATAATGTTCTAATAGTAAAAATTTAGTGAGAGATCTATATCAGCTCTCAGCAAAGCACATAATGTACATTTTTTATAATCCTTACTAAAACATTGGAAGGTAGATATCTCACTGTATCATTAAAGGAAGTGAAATGCAAAACATACACATAATTTGAATAGGATTGAATAATTAATAATGAGTGAGGCTGGGGTTTTAACCCAGGTCTATCTGACCTTGAAGTCTGTTCTGCATTGTCTCTGAAGACAGTTTTTTTGGTTTTGTTTTTTAAGTTTATTTATATATTTTGAGAAAGAGAGTAGTGCAAAAGGGCAGAGGGAGAGAAAGAATCCTCAACAGGCTCCGCACTGTCATCACAGGACCCAACGCAAGGCTGGAACTCATGAACCATGAGATAATGACTTGAGCTGAAGTCAAGAGTTGGATGCTTGACCAACTGAGCCACTCAGGTGCCCCCCTGAAGGCAGTTCTATAAGCAGTTTGATATTGAGTTGTATGTAACCCAGTCTGAGAAACTTTAACAAGATAATTTGACCCATTTATATTTACTGTTACACCTGCTGTGAGTAACCATTTTCATCATCTTCTTTTGAGCTTTGTTTTTTACATGCTTCCTTATACTGCACATTTTAATTATGTTTAATCTTGTTTTCTCCAATGATTTAGAAAGTATAGATAATTTTTTATCTTTGAAAGTATAGATTCTTAATTATCTTTGAAGATTGTTTTTGAAAAGCTTAACCTATATTTATTTTCTTAGTAAAGTTAACCATGAAATTGTTACTTTGATTTTTACTCCCTTTAAGTGTAAAATGGAATTCAGCAAACTTGCATTTTCTTCTTTCCTTTTCAGTCTGAAAATACAAACTAAGGGTTTTATACCCTGGTTATTATTGTTTTTTGCATTATACATCTTTACTTTCAAGAAATAGTTTTGAGTTTTATCTTCAGTAGATTTATCATACTTATATATTAATAATTCTTTAGATTCACCTTGATGTTTAAATGTTTTAGTGATCAGTCCTCCTATATTACACCTTTCCTATTATTGGATTCTTAATTTTGATACTTCTCTTCATTTGCGTTTTTCAGTACATTTATAAGGAAAGAAGGAAATATGGTGAAATATATTCTAAATACTTGCATTCCATATAAATGGCTTCTTGGATGGATTATTTATTGTATTTTTTTAAATCAAAACTTGGTATACTCTGGCTGTAAATATAAAAAGACATAATCCCAGGGCTATTCGTTGCAACACTGAATTAGCAAAAGCCTAAGAATATCTCAAAATCCATAAGGAAGGGACCAGTTTAATAAAGTATCAAATAGACTTGCTCTGAGGAATATGCAGCTGTGAAAAGAAATTAAGAATAATCTCTAGGACATACTGCTAAGATAAAAAACAAGTAAAATGGGGAAGACTGTTTATCGTATCTTAATTTTTAAGGAAGGAATGGAGAAATATGAATATATATGTATGCATGTGTAGTATGTACATGCAGTAGTGTGTAACATGATAAAGTAAAGAACTAAAAATATAGGGTTATTATGGAAGAAGGAGGGACAGGGTAGAGGGGCTGGAGATAGAAGCCAAAATTTTATAAATATAGAAAAATTTTGCAAATATTTTACATAGTTAAGAGATAAAAGTAAAGCAACATAAAATGTTTAATCTGTAAAGATTGAAAGAAATATTTGAGCAGTAGAGGAAACTCTGTATCAAGTTGGTGATTTAATCTTATAGAAAATAATTCATCTGACTGACATTTATTAGTGAGATTTAACCTAAAAACAAAGAAAAAAATCTGCAAAGATATCTTAAAATGGCTTTAGTAGCAATTTGCTTTACTGATCTTTTTATAGTAATGAAATTGACATTTTTATTCTGAGCTGAGTGTGTATGTTTCTCTGTACTCCTGTATAATGTATACGTGTATGTATGCAAAGGGTATAGGTATATGTATGTATTCATAATACATGTACACCTAATCATTGTTTTATTCTAATACTATACAACATTTTTCCCATTACTCCTTTACTTTATCCTGTATGTTTATAACTCACACTCACATATACCAACAGATATGTAGTAGGATACATATAATATTTTATTATATATATTCCATATACATTATAAAATAAAGCAAATTAGTAATTGTGCTAATGTGACTAAAGAGCCAAAATTTTAGTAAGTGTACATTCCAAGAATTAAATGCAAACCTGAATCCTAAATTTGAATAGGAAATACGCTTGTTTTCCAGATGTTATTTCAATTCTCACATTCTCCTTAGCTTTTAAATTCTGTTTCTTACAGGTGATGTCATCTTACATGCTATTGAACTTGCAAAAATGGCTTTCTAAAAGTTTCTTCAAATTCCTATATAAACAATCTATGAAAACTTGCCTCTTTATTTAAGCTTTTAGAATTGTATCTTCTTTCTCTTGTTCTGGGGTATTTTTCAAAGGCTCTGTGTTGTTACTTCTTTTTATAAGAGAAATACCGAAATTCATAAAGATTGAGGTAGTAATAAATCTTAGGTCTTCTGTTGCTTTAAACCAATTAGTTAGTTTTTGTGTGTATGTGTCATTTTTTTCCTCTTCTGACCTTGAGATTAAATAGCCATTTTGAAATTATTTTTTGAAAACTCAGAAGGCTCAGTATTCCCTTGGAATGGCTGTGGGTCTGCTCCAAGCCCAGAACAACAAATTAAATTTAATTCCCTCCTAGAATTTTCATTAGGTTTTCTGGACCATAGCTCGGTGGCAAGGGACTGGAGATTATTCTTGTTATGCATGGAGGTAATAAGTCCTCTTTGACAGTGTCTTTCCATCTTTCCATTCCACAATTTCAATACTCCCTCACAATATTGCTGGGCCCTCTTGGGAAGCCATTTTGAAGGTAGCATATGGCTTCTCTTTCATTTTGTGAAATCAGTGTTTAATTTGGCTGGGGGCAAATTGTACTTGACATTAATTCTACTTGTTTTTATTTCTGGAACAGCAACTCTGAAAGGTCATTTTCCAATAAGGCTACAATATAATTTTATTAAGTGCATTCTATTTATGGCACGGTAATTAAATTCTTCACACACACACACACACACACACACACACGACATCACAAATAACAAAAACCAGCCCTTTTCTGTAGTTCTCCAGAGACCTGACCTGCAAGAGTAGTGATAGTATCATTTGGGTTTATTTGTGGTCTGTGTGATAGGCTAACAATGGCGGCACATTTGTTGGTAGATAGAGTCTAATTCCACTCCCCTTGAATCTGGCTTGGCTTTATGACTTGACCAACAGGATATGGTGGAAGTAACTTTCTGAGACTCCTGAGGCTGGGTCAGGAGAGGTGTTAACAGGAACAACAGCTTTTGCCCAGGCCTTTCTGAACATGCTCTCTGTGAGCGCTGAGCCACCAGGTAAGAGAGTCTGACTACCCTGAGCCCATCCTGGGGAAACCACGTGCAAGTGTTCTAGCCAACTTGGACCCAGCTTTTCCACCCATCCCTGCGAGGGCACCTGGAATATGAATGAAGCCACTTGGACCAGCCTGTTCAGTTCACCAGCCGAATAGCACTGAGCCATCTCAGCCAGTATGAGTAGAACAAAAGAATCACCCAGCTCAACTTTGATCAAATTTCCAATCAACAAAATTGTGAGGTTTAGTAAAAAAAAAAAAAGATGTTGTTTTCAGCCACTAAATTTTGGGATAATTTGTTATGCAGTAAGAGATAACCAGAATAGAATATGTACACTGATCTCTTCCATGCAGGTTGAGTATGATGAATCAATAGCATATCCAAGAGGCAGCATGGAATTAGGAGCTGGGAGATATGGGTCTAAGTTCCCGTATTATTTCCTAATGATCTGTGGGGCTGTGAGCAAATTACCTGATCCCTCTAAACTTTATTTTTTTAAGATATAAAATGGAGAGATATAAAAAAGAGAATTGACCTAAATGATAGTAATAACAACAAGAATAATACATCTCAATATAACTCAATACAATAAAGTCAAACACTTATTGATGCAATTGTGACAGGCACGGAACAAAGTGTTTTAATGCATGATCTAATTTAATTCCTACACCAACCCTGTACATTATAGGTGTTATTATGATTAATACCAGCATACAGATGGAAAAACAGGCTTAGATAAATCAGGGAGCTGCCTGTTGCTCTATGCAATACTCCTTTTAGCCTCTAGTCTTACCTATGCTGTTTCTAAGATTCTTCAAATTGTTTCTTGTGAATCAGAGTTTCCTATTTATGATAGTTCAAGAATAATTTCTTTTTTATTGTACCAAACTACATTTCATAGTTATAAAGTCATACAAAATCAGTCATGTAAAGAGACTACATTGTGTTCAGTGCCCTTGATTCCAATGTTATTAATGTGTTGGGACACAAGGAAGAGCTAGAAATGTCAAAAGGTCCTCCTTTTGTTCTTTGGGTGTGTTGTAAGGAAGTCATACTAGAAAGTGTCAGACACAACTTACAAACCAGAAACGGACTAAAGCAGCTGACCCACTGTCCATAGAAATGGCTGGCGGAGAGGGTAGAAAAGGTTCTCCCTCCAAGACTAGCTAGTGAACGATCTTGTATATGGAAAGAACTATTTCGACATGTTAATTATTAGTAAACAATAAATTCCCCCTACACTTTTGTATTTTTTAAATATCCCCTGTTGTCTTCTAATAATTTTTCCTTTGTCTTTATACTCTTATTTATATAGTGTGTGTTCATCCTCATGGAAGGAAGGAAGGGAGGGAGGGAGGGAGGAAAGGAAGAAACCAGGAAAACCACTAACAAAGGCTGGGTGACTCTAACTTGTCAGGCATTCTATACTAGGTGCTAGCACCTATGCTATGAGCACAGCACGTATGTTATTTCTGGTTTGAATTTTAAAGCATTTAATATTAAAATTTTTGAGACTGATTTGGTTTTCCAAAGCTCTGTGGCTAGTAGACGATAGAACTGGATTTTGAATCCATCTAAATTCCTGTTTCTGATGATACACCTCACTCTCTCTCATAAGCCTGCTTTTTGGTTGGCAAGATTTATTTTACTTACATTTGACTTACCAATTCTTCTAAAAATCCTAATCCAATTTAAGAGCGCTGATTCACATATTGCGTGCCATTCCCTGGTGCTCTGAACTTATTAATTTTGGGTGAAGTATTATGAGTGTCTAAATATAAGCTCATGAATGAACTTGCTGAGCGGATTGAAAAATATCCCTAAGCCTGTTAGGTGTTAGTTGCAGGGTACAGATTGGCTGTGGAACGCACATTTACTCATGGCGAAGATCTCTTTGAGGCACTGACGGATGTGTCATTTCGTGCGTCTCAGTGGGACTTCCTTTATGTATGGAGCTGGTCACTGCACTGTGCCAAATGGGCCCTGGGAGAGGAATCCGGTTACATAAGGATTTCCGTCCTTTCTTGTGACCGAGTATGTTTGCATCCTCGGAAGCACTCTCTTTGCAGACCACTGGGCCATGTGGCTAAGTGGCTGGCTACCTTCACTTGTCTAGCCCAGTTGTTGCTAAAGGGGATGGTTTTGCCCTCCTCCCGGGAGGTTATTTGACAACGATGCAACTGGGGATAACTGAGATGCAGAGACTGAGATGCAACTGGGGATAACAGATGCTGCTCAACATCCAGCCACTCCCCACAACAAAGAATTACGAGGCCAACTGTGTTTTCATTATTGCTTCACTAACGGCCATTGAAGACATTTTCCCCTAATAACACCTTCCTCAGTGAACTTTTGTATACTGTATGATTATTTATGTACGTAGTTGCCTCTGTCCTTTATACATAAAAAGAGCAAGGCTTTTTTTTTTTCCAGCCACCCAAACCCATTTTTTGCCCCCATAGGGGCCATACAGCCCCCCCTTGGGATTGCCCGCTCCAGTGAACCACCTTGGGAAGTGAGAGGCTTGGAAAGAACCCAGTCCACAATTAATCCTTGAGTGAGATAGAACAGAAACCAAAACAACAACAGTAAAACGGGAAGAGCCAGTATGCCTAGGAAATTAAGGAGGATGTCGGGAAGCAAAGTGTCTGTTCGATGCAGTGCCATCATCAGTCAGCTCTGAGTTGCAGATGGCTGGAAGAAAGAGGTTCTCGCGCTCTCTTCCTCCAGATCGTCAGTAGGCAAACGAACCCCCAAGTTGTCCCTCACAATCTGCAGATAGGAACTCGAGGATCATATCGTGTCTGTACCTGCTCATCTTCCCCGTGGTTGGTCAATGAGTGAGCATCTCTGTTTCCTTAATTCGTCCTAACAGAACTCAGTGGTATCTGTTCAACGTCTGGCAGTGTGCCCAGTCCTGGGGTGGCCCGCAGGCCGGCAGACGTGGACGTGCCCTCCCTCCCCCGCCGCAGCCTGTGGCGTAGCCAGTGTGGCCAAGCTCTCGTTATCCGTCTAATACAACCAACGGCACTTTGATACCTTGTGCCGCCTACACCATTTTTTTTTATGTTTTTTAAAATTTATTTTGAGAGACAGAGAGAGAGAGAGGGAGAGCACGCACAAGTGGGGAGGGGCAGAGAGAAGGAGAGAGAGAATCCCAAGAAGGTTCTGTGCCATCAGCGCACAGCCCAATGTGGGGCTTGAACTTAGGAACTGTGAGATCATGACCTGAGCAGAGATGTTCAACCTTTTGGGTCACCCAGGCGCCCCCACCTCTGCCATTTTTTCCTACCTGGATGCTAACTGAAGTATTTGCTTCCTAGTATCATGAAGTCAATACATCTTGTTAGGTACATTTATTTAAAAAGGAATGTTTATGTCATTGCCTTACCTGGAAAACCCACATCACTGCCATAAATAGAAGGAAATGATCAAAACGAAGTGGGAAAAAATTATTCACGGGATATTATTATCTTCTGAAGGCTCTGCGCTTGGAGCCAGTACTCTTTGGGCTAAAACAGAAAATTTATAATATTTATTTTTTGGAGAGAGAGAGAGAGAGAGAGAGAGAGGGAGAGTGTGCATGAGTCGGGGAGGGGCAGAGAGAGAGGGAGACACAGAATCCGAAGGAGCTGTCAGCACAGAGCCCGACACGGGGCTCGAACTCACGAACCGTGAGATCATGACCTGAGCCGAAGTCAGACACTCAACCAACAGAGCCACCCAGGCGCCCCTAAAATACATTTTTTTATATGCAAGAAAGATGTATATGTAAGAAAGCTGTTTAGGAAATACTGCCACCAAACTGAGACTGTCTCCTTGATACGATTTGAAAGTGAATCGAAGTGGGAGTGACTTTCTCATGGGGAGATGGAAACCACAGAGTGCCCTGAAAAATCATCTCATGTGCCCCAAGGGTCTCACTCCCACTTTGGGAAACACTTATTAGCTCAGCCCCCCAGCTAACTTTGTGCCCCTCCCTTGGCTCCCCCACCCCTGCTCCCGTGCGGCCGCATCAACAGTCCCATCGTAAGTACTTGAGGCTTCTTACTTTGGTGGGTAGTCCCAAGCACCGTGCCTGGTCCTGAGCGGCAGCTCGGTGTTTACCTGCCACTCGCATGATGGAATGACGGTACGTCCTCACTCCGTGTGGCCCCGGGTGGTCCACAGGTGGCATTGCCGTGACTTAGGGCCGAGGGCCCCTCCGTGGGCACGCGCTTGGTGAGCAGAACTTCGGAGGCTCCACCTGCCATTGGCTGAGGGTGTCCTTGTGCGAGGGCAGCCTACACAGCCACACCAGCTGCGTGGTATAAAGCGAAAGGAGGTGCAGGTTAATAGATAAGGAGGGACTTCCTGCTGTTCAGGTACACCTCGGATGTGTTCTCTTTGTTCTGAGGGGCACTTACCTGTAGTTGTCATTGAGGGAAATCTCTTCTTGAAGAAGAGGAAGAGACTTGATGTAAATATTCAAAAGCATGCTTACGAAAGACCAGGGAGATTTAAGGCACGATTGTTTCATAAAATCATCTCTTGTTGCAGGGTGAGGATGTGAAAACCAACATTTCTGTGGCAAAACAGTGTCCTGAGTGGTGCTGCCTCCCTGCCCCTCCTTCCTTTCTTTATTTCCTCCTGTCCTCTCCCCTCTTTCCTTCCTGAATCCTTCCCCTTCTTTTCTCCCTTCCCCCTTCCTTGTCCTTCCCCTCCAATTCTCCAGTCTTGCAAATGTCTTCTTTCTCGGTGGGGGCGCTGGTTGACCTTAGCAAACACCAGGGAATGAATGGAAGCTGTTCACAGAAAGTTAAAGCAGGAAGGGTTCAGAGTCAACTCCTCACGCCTCTGTGTCTTTTTAAAAATTTATTTAATATTGGGTGGCTCAGTCGGTTGAGCGTCCGACTTCAGCTCAGGTCACGATCTTGTGGTCCGTGTGTTCGAGCCCCGCATCAGGCTCTGGGCTGACGGCCCAGAGCCTGGAGCCTGCTTCCGATTCTGTGTCTCCCTCTCTCTCTGCCCATCCCCCGTTCATGCTCTGTCTCTCTCTGTCTCAAAAATAAAATAAATAAATGTTAAAAAAAATTTTTTTTTAAAAATTTATTTAATATTTATAGTTTATTTGTTATTTGAGAGAGAGAGAACAGGGGAGGGGCAGAGAGAGAGAGAGAGAGAGAGAGAGAGAGAGAGAGAATCCCAAGCAGGCTTCGCACTGTCAGTGAAGCACCCGATGTGGGGCTCAAACTCACGAGTCATGAGATCGTGACCTGAGCCAAGATCAAGAGTCAGACACTGAAACCGACCGAACCACTGAGGCGCCCCTTGATGTCTCTGTTTCAAAGATGAAGAAGCCTGTAGGGAATGAATAACTACGCTCAGTCACATGCTCGTGTGGCCGTGATCGTGTGTATTTGGTGACTTGTAATTTGTGACGTGCGTCGGGACTGATGAGGTAATGATGGTTTGAAAAGCCAGTAGGAGCAAGGAGGAATAGGAACAGTACTAGTTTGCCATTCGGCAAATATTTTTTGAGCCACTTCAGTGGAGGGATGGGGCAGACGCTGGATAAGAACAAACGGAGCGGAACTGGGGTCAAGAAATTTAGGAAGCTCGGTTTAGCTGTGGAAGAGACGAGAGAAATGAGAAAATAACGGGGCTGGGCTCAGTCAAGAGAGGGTTTTTCATGTCTTCATGCTTATGGACGTGAGCCTTTGTTGGGGGGGGGCATAAAAACCATGAGGGTGGAGAATCGCCAAACCGATGTCCCTGCGCAGGCAGGAGGCCATGGGATAGGTGTACAAGTGGATGGATCATCAATGCCTAGGGGCACAGGCTGGCGTCTGGAGAAACACGAGGCAAGACAGGGTCTCCCCGGACAGTCCTGGGGTGTGTGCACTTAGAGGACTTCTCCTTTGTGGGCATCCACTCCCTCAGAGGAACTGGAAGTCTGTCATTTCCTGGTGCTGCTGTAATGAGGTACCACAAACCAAGTGGTAAATATGTATTTATTTGTCATAAGGAATCGTTTCATGCAGTTAAGGGAGGCCGAGAAGTCCCAAGAGATGCAGTTGGCAAGCTGGAGACCCAGAAAAGCTGATGGTGCAGTTCCAGTCTGGGTCTGAAGGTCTGAGAACCAGGAAAGCTGATGGTATAAGTTCTAGTCTGAAAGCGGGCAGGCTCAAGACCCAAGAAGAGCTGATATTTTGGTTAGGGTCCAAAGACAAGACAAGATCAGTGGTTCAGCTTGAGAGAGTCAGACAGGAGGAATTCTCTCTCACCCGAGAGAGGGTTTTTTGTTCTGTTAAAGTCTTCCCGGTACCTGAGTGGCTCGGATGGTTAAGACTCTTGATTTTGGCTCAGTTCATGATCTCACAGTTCATGAGTTCGAGCCCCACATCAGGCTCTGCACTGATAGAGCGGAGCCTGCTTACAATTCTGTCCCTCCCCTGCTTGCTCTCCAGCTCTCTCAAAATAAATAAAAATAAACTTAAAAAAGAAAAAGTCTTCAACTGATTGGCCAAGGCTCACGCACATTGGAGAAAACAATCTGTTTTACTTGGTATACTGATTTAAATGTTAACCTCACCTAGAAACACCCTCACAGAAACACAGAGTAATGTTTGACCAAATATCTGGGCACCTCACAGCCCAGCCAAGTTGACACATAAAATTAACAACTACGAGTGGCTTAAAATAATAACTTGTTCCCACACAGTTTTGGAGGCCAGACGCCCGAAATCCAGGTTATCAGCGGGGTTGGATTTTCTTGGTGGTTCTGAGGGAGAATCTATTTCATGCCTCTTCCCATCTCTAGCTTCTGGTGACTGCTGGCAATATCCATGACATTTCTTGACTTACAGAGGTATCACTCCAAACATCACCCCTGTTGTCACAGGGCACACTCCCATGTGAGTCTAAATTTCCCTCTTCTTAGAAGGACACCAGTCATTGGGGTAAGGCCCACCCTATGCAGCGTAACCTCACTTTCACTTAATTACATCTGCAAACGCCCTGTTTACAAATGAGGTTACATCCACAGGTTCCAGACGTTCTTTTTGGGGGGAGAGCACAGTTCAGCCCATAACAGGAAGCAAGGCCCTCAGCTGAGGACGAGGGTGGGGAAGACAGAGAAAGTATAGTCATGTAAGACAGCGTGAGAGTAAATAATGAATGAAGTGCACAGAGAATGCTGAGCAACCTGAAGTGCCTGCTTGGGGTTTATGGTCATGAACTTCATGGGAAACCAGCCAGCTGGGTCTTGTGGGTTTTTCTAGCCATATGCACGCAGGCTGTGCGTGCAGCCCTGACTTGAGCGGAAAGTTGGTTTTCCGAGACGGTCTGTTGAAGTGAGCATTGCAGGTGAATGATAGGAAATTGTTAATGAGGATTGACCTGGGATATTGAGCTGGGTCGGGAAGGCTGAGGTCATGAGAGGGGTGGGTGGGTCACGGGGAACAGGTGGTGGATGAATGGATTGAGGTCCCGGTCCGATTCGAAGATGGTGGGAGTCCCAGGTACTCGTAGGAGTGAGCTGGAAAAAGCAGCGATCAGAGCCAGAGAGTTGGATGTTTAAGATGGAGCTGTGGATAGTTGCCTCTGAGAAGTGAAGATTTTCAATACATGTCCGAAGATCACTCCACTATTGTTCACTATTAAGAGCCTTCTGCATTACTTTTAACTGTGGCATTCAATCCCCTTGCCCCAGGCAAATTCGGATGGTTATTAATTTTCACACCAAAAAAGTAATCCGTCTACACCAGTGGTGCTTCCTCTCTTTTCTTGTCTTCATCATTTAAGTGAGCAATCTCTGGTGATGTTTACAAAGAGAAATAAAGCGGAATTTCATTTCTGAGCTGTTTGATTGCAGTGCAGGGGTTCATGACTTATAAATGTAAGTTGCCGAGGATCTTATAATTATGAATTGGAATCCTTTGATTATCAGTGGAGATGCTTTCCTTGTAAGAGTATTTGGGGATAAAGCATCAGTGTGAGTTCCTGCCTTCACTGTCGTCTTTTATTATTTATAATGTGGCAGCAAATCTGATGTCCAAAGATATTTGCTGATGGGTAGCTTGATCTTGTCAGACCCTTCCCCCAAATTCTCACTGACTTCTAATGGCCTGCAGAATACAGTATAGTCTTCTCTGACCTGACCCATATCTATTTTTTCCAGCATCGTCTTCTGTGTTCACCTTTTTGTACCACGTATTTCAGCCAGACTGGATTACCTGCTGGTTCCCAAATATAAGGTTTGCTTCTTTCGGCGGCATTTTACCCCTTCTTGTCCTTGGTCTTGTGTATGAACATCCTGTTATCTTACCTGACCTTCAAGGCCCTGATCAGAGGACTTCTTGTACCTGAGGCTTCCCTTTGGTCCTGTGACTCTTAAATATTAGCGTGAGTCAGAATCACCTGGAGGGACTGCCAGAAGGCAGATGACCTGGTTTGGTTTCATCGCAGAGTTTCCGATTCAACAGATCTGGGGATGGGGTAGTACGACCGCCTACAATTCCATTGAGTTCCCAGGTGACATGGATGCTGCAAGTTTGGAGGCTACACTTTGAAAACAGGTGCTGTTTAAATCTTTTTGCTTATATTGACATTTTGAAGACCATCCTCCCCCCCCCCAAACTTAATTCTATCACACTGCAAACATAGTATTAGTGCTAGTTATTAAGCAATAATTATTTGTCTAATGCCTTTTCTATGCACACAGATTATGTACTTTGGATGGATTACTCATTGCCAATAAGCTACAATATTTACAACACTTGAAATTTTATTGAACGTAATTTAATCTTGGATGAGTCAAGAGGCACCTCTGTTCTGTGCGTTGCCTAAGGTGTGTTATTCTAAATGTCAATCACAATTTTATGGGATGCTAGATAAAATTAGGTCATTTGAACTTTTCACAAAAGGTGATAAAGCAGAGATTTAAAAAAGAAAGGAGACTTCAGATTTGGAACACAACTACAGAGTACATATGGATGGAATTATCGGCATTTATTGGAACCACAGATTTATCCAGTCCTTTGGACCTGGCTCTTGTGTTAGGTGCAGATTTGGGTTGTGCTGGGGGTGGGGGGCGGGGGCATGTCTTGTTGGGGCTTTGTCGAGAAGAAAAGAGACAAGGTGAGTCCAGACAGATGGGGCTGTTTCTGAGCAAAGGTCCGCGTGGCCAAGAAGAGTCCAGCCTCTTTTGTGGCTTTGTGCCGCTCTATCCAGGGCTAAGTCCAGGACAAACAAATGACCTACACACAGCTGCCTTTGCTTAAATCAGCTCAGCCGACTGTGTTCTCATGCAGCCAGATAAAATCTGGCATTTACTTTGTATCTAGTGACCTTTGCTTTTAGGAGGGTTAACAAAAAATCTGGGAATCTTGCATGATTGAGTTTTATAATAATGTTGCGTTAAAGGGAAAATACAATTTCTAATAGGTTAATAATGAGAATGGTTCCTTATTTTTAAAAGGGATGCCATCACCTGTGTATAAATGGTACAAAAACTTAAGGGTGTTTCTTTACTTAAAACTTCCTTTTGAGTCGTTTGTCTACCCCACCTTCTCTCTCTTTGGTGTTTCCTATTCATCACCCATCTTAACAGTTTCACTTTCTAGCTTTGAATTAGAAGTATTTTCTTAGTGGGGCATAAGCTTGAGGAGCACAGACTTCTGCTAATGTCTTAGAAGAGATGGACGTGAATTTGTTCCATTTCTGAAGGGCTGGTGGTAGCTGAGAGAAGCCAAGAGGGTCCCCAGTCCTTTCGAGGGTCCTTTTCAAAGGATCAGCCATTCTTTGGCCAGTTCCCATCCCTTTTGCCTCATTTTGTGGGAAACCCAGGATTTGTAAACCTTCCTTGAGTGAGTAGGGTAGGGAACCTGCCTTAGGCTAAGAAGAGGCAGAATAGGGCTCAGGGGTGGCAAGGTTGCTAACGGCCTCGGGACCAAGGAGGGTAGATTTTCATCCTCTCCTTCCAAACACATGAAAACCAGAAGGGAGAGTGTATAAATAGCCAGTGGTTGAAGGGCTTACACACAATTTCTTTGGACAGAGTTTTCACATCTGACCTTTACATAAAGGGTATAGCTTTGTGTTGGGGCTTTAGTCTCTATAAAGTCAAGTCGAACCCAAGCTGGCTTCACTCTTTACATGGTCGATACACGTGTCCTGCCCATCCTGTCTGCTTTTGACTTTGGCCCGGTGCACATACATGGCTCCACCTCACTTTCACATCTTTTTCCGACCCTCCAGAGCACAAGATACGGTTCATCCTCTGAATTTTTAGACACCCTAGTCCCAAGCACATAGGTTGGCTCTATATATTTGAAATGGAAATAGTAAAGATTAATTTTGGTTTGGGTAATTCAAAATGCTTTTGTTAATAATGAAAAATATTTAATTGAATATAATTAATAAATATACACAATAAATGAACAGGATACTTTTATCTTGGCCAATTATAGAAAATCAACCATGTAGTTTAGGGCATGATTTCAAGGAGGGCTTGAGTAAATGAGAAAGATGGGTACTCAATAACAATTAAAGATGAGAGTATAGAACAATCAACAATGAAAAAATTATTACCTGTATTTTTTAGAATAATTTTAATGTCTATTTATTATTGAGAGAGACAGAGCACAGCGGGGGAGGGTCAGAGAGAGAGGCAGACACAGAATCCAAAAGCAGCCTCCAGGCTCTGATCTGTCAGCACAGAGCCTGACCCAGGGCTCGAACCCACAAACTATGAGATCATGACCTGAGCCAAAGTCGGATGCTTAACCGACTGAGCCACCCAGGCGCCCCAGTATTTTTTTTTTTTTATTTAAGAAAACTAATTGAAGAAAATGAGCTAAAGCTTTTTAAAGCCACTGTTGAATCAAGATACCTTGAGTCTCTGTGTTCCCTAAGTCTATATTCATAATCCAGTATTTTTCCTTCCCTCTTCTTTTCAGTTTCATTGTTTCCCCAAATTTTATCTTCTGTATCACTTATTCATTCCTTTGCTTCTTTCATCCTTGTGGTCATTACATGCATTTGGTTTTGCATCTTGGTTATAGTATTTTTTGTGTTTTGGCCTGACTAGTTTTTATGTCTTTTATCTCTATGGTAAGGGACTCCTTGGTATCTTGTATGCATTTCTCAAGCCCAGCTGGTAGCTTTACTAGGATTGTTGTTTTTCAGTTCTGGATCAGATATTATTTATATCTGTTTTGATTGGTTCCTGGCCATGACCTTTTCTTGTTTTTTCTTTTGGGATCACTCCTCATCAAGGAAATATAAATCAAAAATACAATGTGATATCACCTCACACCTGTCAGAATGACTAAAATTAACAACACAAGAAACAAAAGATGTTGGTGAGGATGTGGAGAAAGGGGAACCCTCTTACACTGTTGGTGGGAATGCAAAATGGTGCAGCCACTCTGGAAAACAATTTGGAGGTTCCTCAAAAAGTTAAAAATAGAACTACCCTACAATCCAGAAATTGCACTACTAGATATTTACACACAGGATACAAAAATACTGATTCGAAGGGACACATACACCTGACATTTATAGTAACATTAGCAACAATAGCCAAATTATGGAAAGGGCCCATATGTCCATAGGTTGATGAATGGATAGAGAAGTTGTGGTATACATGTATGTATATGTTTATATACATAAATACACACACACACACATACACACACACAATGGAATATTACTCAGCCATCAAAAAGAATGAAATTTTGCTATTTGTAATGACATGGATGGAGCTAGAGTGTATTATGCTAAGCAAAATAAATCAGTCAGAGAAAGACAAATACCATATGGTTTTGCTCATACATGGAATTTAAGAAACAAAACAGATGATCAGGGCAGGGAAAAAGAGTGGCAAAAATTCAGAGGATGAACCATATCTTGTGCTCTGGAGGGTCGGAAAAAGATGTGAAAGAGAGGTGGAGCCATGTATGTGCACCGGGCCAAAGTCAAAAGCAGACAGGATGGCACCCTAGTCCCAAGCACATAGGTTGGCTCTATATAAAACAGACTCTTCACTATAGAGAACAAACTGAGGGTTGCTGGAGGAGAAGTGGATAGGAGGATGGGTTAAATGGGTGATGGATTAAGGAGGGCACTTGTGATGAGACTGGGTGTTATATGTAAGTGAGGAATCACTAAATTCTACCCCTGAAACTAATATTACACTACATGTTAACTAACTGAATTTAAATAAAAACTTGAAACAAACAAACAAGAAATACCTTGAGATAGTCAGCTCATGGGTTTGGGCTACCAAGGACTAATGACTGCCAGAAGAGTGTGACTCAAGAGATGGCCATTGTGCTCAGCCACGGAATGGCTTCCCCTCTTTGATGTTATGGTTCTGCTGTGGTATTATCCTGAGGATAGAAAACCCTGAGCAGGGGAATCATGATTACCTCAAGTAGAGGGAGTTCTATAAAAAAATGTTTATTTACTTACTTTTGAGAGATAGAGAGAGGGAGAGAACAGGAGAGGGGCAGAGAAAGAGGGAGACAGAGATTCCCAAGCAGCCTCCACCACGGTGTCAGCACAGAGCCCAATTCTGGGCTTGAAGTCACAAGCCATGAGATCATGACCTGAACTGAAATCAAGAGTCAGACCTTAACCTGCTGAGCCACCCAGGCACCCTGAGGAAATTCTACTTCTTTCTCTTAGCTTCTGATAATATAGAAGCATAGTAGCGAAAGATTTGATAAAAAGAATTGGCTGCATATTTTGATTCAGTGGATATGCAGTTTAAGAAAGAGGGAAAGGTTAAAAGAAAAAAATAAGAAAGGAAAAAGAAAGTGGGAAAAGTAGAAACACAGCCCTGGTCTCTGACTTTGACCTTTGCATTGATGCTGAGGCTGAGATGGGCACCCTCGAGAGAGGAGACCATTCCTGGGGAGAGACCCTGGAGAAGACAAGTAGCCCAGTTTGGGGCATTTTGACTTGGCCATTTTGATATCTTTTCATGTGAATCCTTTTCTTATCAGAAGTCAAAAACAGCAGTCTTCATAATTCATCCATCAATGCAGAGGTCACTAGTGGAGACAGGTCATTTGGTGTTTCAGAGAGATGAAAATAATAAATATTGACATCAGTGTGGTAAGAAAGGGAAGAAAAGTCACATGATGAAGAATTGAGAGAATGAGAAAAACAAAAAAACAAAACCAAAGGAAGAAAAAAAATAACAATCCTAGTAATGTGTGTCATTAATTGTGTAGTCATGTTTCTCATTACAACAATGGCTAACATCCACAACTCTTGCCCCTTGTCGGAACCTGTGCTGGCTGCCCTGCCTATTTTACTCCGGTAATCCTTACGAAGCTCTATGAAGTGTAGGTTCTATAACTGTCTTCCTCTGCAGATGAGCAAACTCCAGCTTGGGGAGGTTAAGTAAACTCCTAAATTCATGCATCTTCTCTTTTTAGTGATAGAGTTGAAAAAACATTAATGGCAAGAGATGACATTGAAGATGAAGATGCCCGTCAAGCATTGTTGAAGTTAGGCGTGGCTCATCTGTATGTTATAGGGAAAGCTCTCATGTTATTAAGTCTCATTAGCACTCTCCGTGTCCACTAGACTTCTTGAAACTTGCTGGGATACAGGCTTTTGAATTTAGGGGCCTGGTTACCTAATAGAAACAACATATATTGCAAGCTGTGTTGGGAATGTGTGCTGAATCCAGGAACTAAAAATCATATGCCCCCGGGGCCAACTCTCCTGGCTATGTGACTGTGAGCTGAGGCAAGGCGGGGAAGCCCTGAGCCAAATGCAACCAATTAATGTACGCTTGGATTAGACCTGAGTTTGTTTACCAAGCCTGCTTGCTGGTGGAAAGTCAAGTCTCTTTATCCTTCTTGTTTGTAATTTAATTTGCTAATTATCGTTGAGGGGAAAAAAACATAAAGGTTGTAGGACCTTTGGCTGAAACTGCAAAAATTCAGATTTTATGAGCGTGTTGAATGCAACTAAGGAAATATAAAGTTGTTCTAAATTTACATGCTAAATATGCATCTGTTTTGAATTTGTAGATTTGACGGATGTCACTTTTTGGAATAAGCACAGGGATCCTGTGTTGTACGTGAGGTAGATAATAGAGGGTGGTAGGCATGGGGATAGTGAAATCTGTCTTAAGCAATTGCAGAAAGTCCCGTTTGGCATCAGTAGACGATTTTACGGGAGAATCTGCACCCAGCTTTCCCAAACTTACCTTTGTGACTGCAAATATAGCAAAGTCCATCTGGATCTGTTTCCTGAGAGAGGAAATGAATGAAATGTGTGTCTTCTGTGTCATGCAATTGTAATATCACTATTATTCATGTTAGTACTGTAAAAATATCTTTTCAAGTAACTCTGAATCATCGTATTGGGTGTTCAGGTCAAATTGGACTGAAGGTGGTAAGTGGAAGCAGCGGTCAGAAATGGTCATATTTGCTTTCAATCAAAAGAACATTTGTTGAAACCAGTGGTCCTCAGAGAGGGATGGGTGTGGCTTGGGGGTGGGATTATATTAGAATCACTTACTTCACTCTCTCCCTTGTTCTTCATTATGTTGTCCTTCAGGACAGGAGTGGGAACAGTGTGCCAGCCATATGCATTTGAAAATACTTTCCACTTGATTCTGTCCTAAAGTACTCGTTAGGGCTGGCTAGTTTTTTTCTTTAATATTTGGAAGTGTTTATTGAGTGTCTTCTTGTTTCTTGGAAATACAGTAATGCTGTTCAGAGAGTTCTGATAGTTTTTATTGACAAGCTAATTGACTGATAAACAAGAACAGCTTAAAGTAATAAAAAATGTACTTGACAAGGAAAGTATGGCGTGTGATGCTATTAATGAATCACTCACTCAAAAACTTTTTGTTCACGCAATGTTTGCTTGAGTTTCTTTGTATGCAACATAGTCAGCAGTGAGTAAAGCCTGGTTAAGACTGTGGTGTGGTTGAACTTGTAATGACTTTGCCATGAGATTTGGGAGCCTTAAATGATGTCTGTAAGCATGATGTTGTGGTTATTTATTGCTGTGTAAGAAATCACCTCAAACGTTAGCTGTAGAAAACAGTAACAGCCATCTACTTTGCTCACGAATCTGCAACTTGGTCAGGACTCTGTGGGGTCAGGTGAGGCAGCTCAACTGAGGCTAAAGAAGCCACTTCTAGATGGCTTATACATATGGCTGGCAAATTGGTGTTGGTTTTCAGCCAGGAGCTGAGGAGGGTGTCCTGTTCTCCACATGCACCTCTCCTTGGGGCTGTTGGAGCTTCCTCACAGCATAGCAGCTGGATTCCAAGATTAAGTGTCGTCAGAACAACATCTAGAAGCTTCCAGTCTTTTAAAGGCTAATGGGAAGGGTGTCGACCTCTTCTTTTGAGGTGAGGGGTGTCAAAGAGTTTGCAGCCATCTTTAACTTACCACAGACCAAATTAGACCACCTACCTTTGCCTCTATAAGCCATTCACTTTCATAGCTTTTGACATCTCTCAAGGTATTTCTTTACCTGTCTTATCCACTCCCTCCCCCCACCACACACCTTTTCTCATACATTTTCAAAGGAGGTAAAAATTGGTTCTTGGAAGGAGAGGAATCATAGATATTACAATGGGAATATCTATACCACAGAACATAAACAGATACACAGTATATCTGTGGTATTAAAATTTCATGGGGGTGGGGAGGCAATTAGGAAAAAAAAGTCTAAGAAGCAGCCTTATGGGGAGAGATAATGTAAAAAACTTTGAGAAACGCTGTTTTACTTCCAGCCCAGATGTGTTATCTTCTCTTCCATAGAGTCAAGCCCGATCCAATCCCAGCAGAGTTAATCGTTCCCTTTTTATACACTTAGAGACATTTTATTTGTATGTCTGCAGTGTATTTAACTGCCTGTATGATGCCTCTTTTTCTCATACCTGTGAGCTTCTTAGATACGTACTATCATGTACCTATAGTATGCCTGTAACTGATACTTAGTGAATTGAATTGAAATGGCCTAAGGGGCATTAGGTTTTATCTTGGTTTGGGTTTTTCCACAAACAGACTCTGAAGTAAGGATTTAAACTCCAAGTAGCCTTTTGGAAAGTGAAGGAAACGCTGGTGGGGAGCAGGGAAGGAGGGGATGCCAACGAAGGGAATATTATCATGTCAGCTACCGTGGGTGACCGGTACTCAATATTGTGGGGAAATTCTCAGAAGTTTAGAAAGCCAGAACCAACATTAAACCCAAACAGAAAAGCATCCCAGCACAGAATTAAACCACCTGTGGGGCTGAGGAGCTGGGGTATTTATACTCTTAACGCTCCATCATTTGTTAATTGGAGACTCTGGGGGTCTTGAGCCACTGCAAAAAGCTTCTTCCGTGGCTTTGGAAAAAAAACCCAAGCAGAGAGAAGTAGGTGGTAACTTCCACTGATGGAGGAAGCCAAAAGTGGGAGGACCTGAGGGCTAAGGGCAGAGCACCAATAACATAAGCTGTAAGCTTCCTTAGCACTTAATGACTAAGCTAGTCAGAGGAAAGGGGAGGATGGTTTTTGTTTGAAATGGGGAACTCTTACTTTCTCATTGTCAGTTTCCTTGGTTGAAGTTCAGCCCCATGAAGGCAGGAAGCATGCTTGTCTTAATCAATAAGGTGTACTCAGCAGAGTCCCTGACTCAGTAAATAAGAGAATTAATGAATCAATGGCTGAATAAACCAGCACTAGGATTTAAAGAGATGTGTTCTTTATTATGTTCCAATTCAAAGGAGGTCAGAGCAGGTAAGATGCAAGCTGGTAATGGAAGCTGACATGTGTCAGGTGAGATTTGACTTCAGAAACTCTTAGAAGACCAACAGACTGACTACAGCATAGGCATGTTCCTGGTGTTGGCCTGCGGCTTATTGACCCATTGGCATTTTTGTGACCAAGCAGCTGTGAGTCAGATTCAGGTCCACTGAACTCAGGCCCAGCCCAGGCCTTGTCCACAAGACTCAGGTCTTGTCCTGAGAAATTTAACATTATCTTGGGTTCAGGTGCTGTGAAAACAAAGATTGACTGTCCCGAGAAGTGGCTGTACTCGGATAAGCTTGTGATCTTGGAGAATCCACATGGTGTGTACCTGTCCGTTTTGTCATGGGCTGAATTATGCACCCACTCCCCCACCCCCAAAAGACATGATGAAGTCCTACCCCTCAGTGCTTCGGGATGTGACCTTATTTAGAAATAGTCTCTGCAGAGGTAGTCAAGTTAAAATGAGGTCATTAGCATGGGACCTAATCCAATATGGTGTCCTTAGAAATTTGGACTCAGAAACAGACACACACAGGGAGAAGACGATGTGAAGGTACAGAGAGGAGGCAGCCATGTCCCTGGAGTGGTACATCCATCTACCAGCCAAGGAATGCCATAGAGTGCTACAGATTCCCATCAGGACTAAAAGGTAGAAAAGGCGAGGAAGGCCTTTACTCTAGAGCCATCAGAGAGCGTGGTCCTGCTGGCCCCTTGATTTTGGACTTCTAGATTCCAGACCTATTAGACAACAGGTCTCCATTGTTTCGAGTCACCAGGTTTTCATACTTTGTTATGGCAACTCTAGGGAAGCAGTATCTTTTCTTGTCTTTTTCTTTTCTCTCTTTTTGGACAAAGGCTTTCCCAAATGGTTGTCCCCGCCTCTCTTTCTTCTTCCTACTCTTTGCTTGCTTTCCTATGTATGCTACACTGATGAATAGTTCACATTTGCCTATGGATTCCCCTGGTGTACGAAGGACATTCTTTTTTTTTTTTTTTAATATTTTTTAAATGTTTATTTCTGAGACAGAGAGAGACAGAGCATGAGTGGGGGAGGGGCAGAGAGAGAGGAAGACACAAAATCCGAAGCAGGCCCCAGGCTCTGAGCTGTCAGAGCAGAGCCCGACGTGGGGCTCGAACTCACAAGCCGTGAGATCATGACCTGAGCTGAAGTTGGTCGCTCAACCGACTGAGCCACCCAGGTGCCGCACAAAGGACATTCTATTCTTAAGTTATTTGGGAGATGAGAGAGGCTCTTCTTCAGATGTTTGGCCCTTTTGGCTGTTACTCAAAAGGGAGTCATTAACCTCATTGAAATGGTTTGCCATCTGTGCCAGAATTGGGTCAGAATGAGGCCTTTTCTGCTGTTGTGGTGTGGTGAGATGGGCCTAGGAGATGGCCTACCTCTCTTACATGTTACTCCTTGTGGGGCTGCAGGCATAGATCCCTTCCTTTCCAAGGAAATTTAATGGATTTGCATGACTTTAGGGGACTCAAGTGAGGCCATTAGTCATGGTTCTTGTGGCTGAGAGTTCTCAGCTTCCCCCTAGTGAGGTTGGATGTTTGTCTAGTTGTGGACCCGGATTAGAGCTCATTGCCAAGGCGATTTTCAGAGAGCAGTCATGTGGCTGATGGTAGCAGGAAGTGGTATGGAATCAAGGAATGGAAGGCGACGAGCTGAGATGAGAACAGTGTGACTCAGGCGTGTGTGTAGTTTGAAGGAATGATGTTTTTCCCCACTTAATGATTTGTTTATGCATTAAGCATTTATTTAGTAGCTACTCTGTGTCAAGCACTTAGCTAGGGACAAGGGCTATAAAGAGACAAGTAAACAGTAATTCAAGTGCCCCAGGTGGCATGAAAATCCTGATTATTATAC
Source organism: Panthera pardus (assembly GCF_024362965.1). NCBI lineage: Eukaryota > Metazoa > Chordata > Mammalia > Carnivora > Felidae > Panthera > Panthera pardus. The sequence goes on from NW_026526655.1 coordinate 10,075,914, forward strand.
AAAGCTCAGTTCAGGCAGAAAGCGGGCAGGAAGGTTAGTTCTGAGCTGGGAGGTAGGGAGTTTCAGGAAAGCCTTCATAGGTGTGATCATAATTGTGGGGAAAAGCAACAGAATATAAGAGTTGTTGTCTCCCTTGATATGGGCAACTTTTTAGTTCTTTTGTAAAACAACTCTTCTAAAGATATCATGTATAGCAAAGGAATTCTCTGCCCTCTATGGATGACTACAGCGTAGTTGCTCTCCACTGAGCCCTGATCAAAGCAAACTCTGGCTTGCCCAGTCTCTGGCATGGCCCCATCCTGACCACTTGAAGCCTGGGGACAAAATTATTTTTAGTTTCTTTCCAACCTGCCAAGATAATGCTCAATCCTGCATCAGCCGAAATCTAGTCCTGCAGAGGAATTTTGTCTAGTGAAAATAAAAACAAATGAGCATGCATGTCAATCTATGTGTGTTCATAACGCGTATCTGCTGGGTCCTGATGAGCAGGGTATTCACCGACACCATAAAGCAAGCATTTCAAACTGGAACATAAAGGTGTCCCTGGGGCTGTACTCAGGGACTGAATGAAGTCCCTTGGGGAAATAGGAGAAACAATCTTTGGAATCTTAAACTCCTAACATGTGGTGTGGTTTCCAAATCTTACATTGTTGCTTTTCATTCTCTTCAAAATATGTTGATGCTGTTTTGTTTTCATTCTCTGCTATATGCTCTCATTTATTGCTTTGGAGGAAGACAAGTACTCAGGGTGTTTCTAGCTGTGCGCTTGCTTTGGTCTGGTTTTTAGAGGCTGCTTTGTGCTGCACCCATGCACGTGTGTGCCTCAAAGAAGGACGTGGCCAGACGTCCACTTGATCTATGCCTCATCTACGATTTGATTGCCAATAACTTATGTTAAACTTCCCAGAAAATTAATAGCAGTTGGCATTTTGCATGGCAGAAAATACAAATTGGCAAAAGGAAGGAGAGGAAAGGGAAGAAGAGAAAAAAAATTACATGCAATTCAAGAACCTGGAAGTGACTGCTGTGAATATTTTTGTATGTGTGCTTCCAGATATTTTAAAGTGGCTGTCTAAACATAAATGGCAGAAAATAGGGAAAAGAATAAAGATAATTTGTGTGTGTGTGTGTGTGTGTGTGTGTGTGTGTGTGTGCGTGTGTGTGTGTGCGTGCATGTACCAGTTACTGTACTCGGTATTTAATGTACATTGTCGGGGGAAATGTTGCAGGATATGTTAGAGAATCGGGGCCTTGGCATCAGAGTGCTTTAGAGTGAATCTGCCCTGTTTTTATCAGAATGTTGTTGGAAGGTAAATGAGATAATTCTTGTCAAGTGCCTTTGGCACTTGATGCAAGGTTGGGTCTAGCTCTCTCTCTTTCCCTCTCTCTCTTTCTCACACACACACATTTATATCAATTATTGGTCCTATTTTATGATGAGTCATCGATTTAGACTCATGATTGACCCTAAGATTTTCCGATTCTAAAACCTTTCATTTCATTCCATGCCTTATGCTATTGATTCCAAAATGAAGTCTATTATGCAGTTTTAAAAGATGATATAGCAGCAACCTTATTAACTCTAGACAGGTGTCGAAGCGATTAGGGACAGCACGCTGAGCGAGGACTGAACCAGTCGTTATGTGGCTGGGCTTCTGGGCCCGGCTGTCTTTGAAGTCTGTCGCTCAGGGGCACTTTGGACAAGTTGCTTCACTTTTCTGGGCTTCAGTTTCTTCATCTGTGACATGAGGGAGTTGGTGTGGGTTGTCATGAAGGTTGCTCCTATTAATATTCTGCATTTCTGGGTAGTAATTTCTCCTACAGAGAGTTCAGGGTTTGTGTTTCCACATTTATTTGTGAGGGAGCATGAGGCAAAAATTTAAGATGAGGGAGAGAAGGGAGTCTGAGAAGGGAGGGAAGAAGCTGATAACAGTCACAACCAGATAACAGTCAGCATCCATGGAGACATAAATATCTGAGCTGGAAAGAAACAGGATTTGGGGGAAAGGACCTTTGGAAATTATGGATAATGCTAACATGTACATCATAACCTTTTATGCGATCATCCAAATACAGAGCATTCTTTAGTGCACTTAGCTTTGGTTGATTAAAGATATAAATTTGACTCTGGCTTCTGCCTACCATAAAGACAGCTGCAATAGCATCGCTTTCCATCCTATGAACAAGAAAAATCCAGATTATTTACAAAATCAAACCTTCCCTTGAACCCATCAAAGAGCCAGGGGCATAGTACACCCAACTGGCCTGAAATGTATAGGAAACACGCCCTCCAGAAAAAGAGGCCACATGAGTTATGGCTCACTTTGAATGGAGAATGGATGATGGCTTGTAAGGCAAGAGGGTAAGAAAAATTCAGGTAACATCACTAGCAAATTTGTAAAGGTCAGTTGTGGGCTAGCGTAAAAGTGAAGAGCCCATGGTTACTCTCTACCCAAGGAGAATTCACATTAATTCATAGACCTTTCTAAATAGACTACCAGTGAGACTCAGGACGATGACTGACAGCCAGGCCTGAGGCCAGAGCAAGCCTCTTTGATGGTTCAGGCCTAGGGGAGGGGTGTGGCTATCATGCACAAGGCCAGGCACCTGGACTTTTCTAAGGAACACAAGACTTCACAGCTGGGGGAGGGTGAAACATCCCGTGCTCCAAGGGCATAGGTGAAGACCCCTTGTAACTTGTGGAGAGGAAAAGAAAAAGAATTTTCTGCATCTGGAGGAGAGGCAGGGAACCGCCCTGGATCCAGACAAGTACGGGTCTCTTGACAGCGGGGGGCAGAGACAAGATCACTGAGCAAGCCTGACTCCCAAGACCGTAGGATCCAGGACCTGCCTAAGACTGAGGTAGAACAAGGAGGAAGAACCCTTCCCTGCTCTTCCCTCAACACATTCCCAGGCTAGAAAGCACCTGGTATCAGGCGATTGCAGTTAGCCTCTGGGGCCAGGGAAAGAATGAGGACAGAGAGGCTCTATGAGTCCCAGGGGTACAGAGAAGCCTGCAGGCTGAGGGTGGAGCTGGAATGTTGACAGGCACCTCCCAGCAAAGCAGACCCCCAACCTAAAGACAAGGTAATTCGAGAGGATTGAAATCTGTGGTGTAGCAATAAAACCAGAAGCCAGACCAATTCCAAGTAAGACTTGGCACACCACACTAAGTGCCCGAGCAGAAGGGATACGGTCAGGTTCAGGTATAAAAGCTGTGGCCCTCCGACATTACCACGCATGATGTCCAGAACTCAACAGGAAAGTAGGAGACACACAGAAAGTCAGTAGGAGAACAATCCATTGTGAGGAGACAAAGCCATGAACAGAACCAGGCTAAGAGATGACTCCGATACGGAATTTAAAATAACTGATGAATATTTAAAGGCTCCGGTGGGGGCGGGGGGAAAGTGGAGAACAAGCATGAACATATGGGGAGTTTCAGCAAAGAAAGAAGCAAACGAAAGTGCTAAGGAAAACATGAATAGGAAGGAAAACAACAACAGTAACAGAGCTGAAGACTACCTTTAATGAGCTCATCGGCAGACTCAGCAAAGACAAAGGAAGAATGAGTGAACTTGTGGATAGGCTTTTTCAGTTGTATTGATTATAGGTTTTCTGCATTATATTTCATTGATTTCTCCTCTGATCTTTATTATTTGGTATCTTCTTTTTTTTTTTAAATTTTTTCAACGTGTATTTATTATTGAGAGACAGAGAGACACAGAGCATGAGCAGGGGAGGGGCCGAGAGAGAGGGAGACACAGAATCTGAAGCAGGCTCCAGGCTCTGAGCCCTCAGCACAGAGCCTGACGTGGGGCTCGAACTCACGGACCGCGCGATCGTGACCTGAGCCAAAGTCCGTTGCTTAACCAACTGAGCCACCCAGGCGCCCCTATTATTTGGTATCTTCTGCTTGGGGTTTCATTTACTCTATTTATTCTTTCATTTTTTTTTTTTTTTAAGGCTGAAGCTGAATTTATTGAATAGAGAATTTTCTTCTTTTCTAATAGTGGCATTTTGTGCTATAAAATTCCCCTTATGTATGTTTTAGTGGCATCTCAGAATTTTTGATATGTTACGTTTTCATTTCCATTCAGCTCAAAGTACTTTCTGTATTGCCTTTTGATGTAGTCTTCGATCTATGGGTTATTTGGAACTGTGTTCGTTTCCATGTATTTGAAAATTTTACAGAGAATTTTCTGTTGATTTTTCTTTGTAGAATATGATTCCTAAATTTACTGGGGTGTTTTAAAAAACAATTATGGCCCAGAATTTGGTCTGTTTTGGTAAGTGTTTTATGTATCCTTGAATCCTGTTGTTTTTGGGTGGAGTGGTCTAGAAATGTCAATCATGTCGCGTTGTTGGTGGCGTTATTCAAACTTTATAGATCCTTGCTGCTTTTCTGTCTGTGTAGTATATCAATTTTGGAGAGAGTGGGATTGAAATCTCTGACTGTATTTGCAGTTTTTGTCTGTGCCTTGTGGCCTACCAGTTGTATGTGCCTCTTCATATTTTGAGTGAATTTCTTGTAGGCCACATAGAATCAGGCCGTCTTCCTCAACGCTCACTATATCTGCCTTCTTTTTTACTAGTGGTATGAATTTTATAGATGTTAAATCTATCATTTTAGGATTTATTTTCTCCTTGTCTCAGCTGGGTTTTTTGTTATTAACTTTGTCCTCTCTTTCTGCCCCCTTTTTTATGATTCTGTTTTATCTCTCCTGTCAATGCATGTAACTCTTTGGTTTGTTATTTTAGTCATTGCTTTCGTATAGTATACCTTTAGCTTATCGCCTTCCGATGATATTAAACCATGTCACATACGCTGTTAGATGCTTACGGTAGCATACTTAGGCTTCACCTTTTCTGACCTTCGTTCTTGTGTGTTTGTGCTAAAATCTTCCTCCTCCCCAGTGAGCTCTTCGTAAGCCTTGGGGGCTTTCTGCGTGCTCTGTGGGCATAGAGTTATTTCGGTGCCTCTCCCACATAATCTCTTGAGAGAATCTGTGATGTTCAAAAGAAATGCTTCCATAATTAAAACTGCATGAATAAATATGGGTGTGCGAACATGAGTATTTTCAGTTAGTTTAATAATAGCTATCACTTTTAACAGATACAGACAACCTTTTAAATTTAGGAGTGTCTGGAGGTACGCCTTTGAAATTCAGTTGGAACTTTTTTCAATAAGGCAATTACTAGGGACACTTTGCAGCAAGAAGGGGAATGCCATAGTGCTATAGGTCTTTCTTTGCATTAAACAAAAATTAATCCTTGAATGACAGAAGGCGATTCTGTATATGCTTTGCTAGATTTGGGGGAGATTATCCAACCCTGTTTTACTTTTAAAAAAGGACAGAAATGAAAATCAAAATCTTTTGCATTGAAATGTATTTTAAATGAAAATTGAATTTAAGTAAAATTTTCTTTTTATTCGTTCACCTGTTTCCTCTTAATCGTATAACAAACCATTTGCTGTTTGTTTAAGAGGAGAAGAGTTTTCTTGCTTTTGTTTTGTTTTGTTTTGTCTTTTTGAATGGATAGTTAAAAGCAGACATGTAAGAGTTTACATTGAAAATGATAAGTGAGATCTTATTTAAGGTCAGAATGGAGTATCGCACTGGCTCCTTTTCCAGTATTTGGGGCTTGAATATACGTTTTTAAAAAGTAAGAGGTATAAAATGTAAGGAAACTACGACTAAGTTTGATTAATTCTTACATACCCCCCAGGAATAAAATGAAGTGTGGTTATGTGCAGCATGTAAAAGCGTCACTGATTTTTGCACGCTGGCACAAATTAACATTTGTTTGGGGTACTGAAGTTTTCCGTTTCTTTGATTGGCCCCCTTGTTCCTTGTGGTTCTCTTAAGGAGAACATTTGCAATATTTCTGAAGCTTGATGAGGGCATTACTGAATCAGTCATTTGCAAGTTAAAACTGACCATTTTTGCCAGCCTTCACAATGCAAGGATGAACCAGGGATTAAAACCTTAATGCCTTTTCTTTCATTTGAGTGAGGATAGTGTTCCGTTATCCCAGAAAGAGAGGAAGCAGGATTTGCCTTCAAAAGATGCTTTATATTTTGGATACGGAGTCAATACAAAGGTGAGATACACCCGATTTGAATTGGTAAAATATGTAAATACTTGCCAGCTAAACTGTCAGAGATTAATGCCTGAATAGGAGTAGCAGGCGCCAACTGTAAAATTATACAGGGCATGGCGATTACCCCCTCCGCATAATGGGGCTTGATTTAGAGGCTCTATTTTAGGATTGCGCATAAAGCACCGAGTGCAGAAAGCCGAGCTTTGTCTAATTTGTCCGGGGCAGTGCCCTAATTTTCTACAACCCCGCTCACTTCCCTTCTGTAAGAATGAATAACACATTTGCTTTATGGAACTCTGTGTATCTTTCATTTGGGAGCAATGGCTTTTCCAAGCTCCTCTCTTCGATTCCTCTTCTGTTGCCTTTTTTCGAAGGCTCCTGGATCGTGGTAAGTTGCACTGTCTTTACTGCACTTGTCTATCCGTGCAGAGAACAAGCGATGCCGTTTTTGACATGGCGTAACGTAGCCCTTTAGACGTGACAGATGAGAACACCGAGGCCCAGGAAGTACGAGGCCTTGCCCTTCTGATGGAGCTGTCTTTACCACCCAGCGAGAGAGCTGGCCACCTGAATGGGTGTCATTGCAGGGATACTCTTGGGCTCTCTCTTGAGACTTGGAATTCATCCCGTTTCGGCAGTAACCCACAGAGCTTTATTGTACACACGAATAAGCTGGGGACCGTAACACCTCCTTTAAATTATTATCGATGCTTTATCATTAAGGCCCCACCTATTCAAATAACAAAGTGCAAGATCCTCTATGTTTCCTTAAAAGCTAATGTTGCTGTTCTGTTCTGTAGTTTTAACATTTATGAAGTCCTTTTAACGTTTTGTTAGTGGCTCCGTTTTATTGTCTCGGGTGATTTTTTTTCATCAGAAAGTAATCTGTATCGGTGAGACTCTTTCCGAACAGACACCTCACGCAAGCTCGCTTAAGCGTAAGAGAGAAGGTCCTGGTTCTCGTTCTCAGTAAGTCCATGGATGGAGCCGAGTCAGAGGCAGCGGGAGCCAGGGCTAGGCAAGGTCACGTCTGTGACTCTCCATGGCTCGTCCCTCTTGGTCTCCGGGTGGTCTTATTCTCGGGCTGACCTTGGCGGGTGAGGAGGTCAGCGGTAGCTTCCTACTCACATCGCCTTGGCCTAGCAACCCTGTGAGTCAGTCAGTCTCCTGGAAGAGTCTGTCCCGCCAATCTTGAGTTTCCTCTGAACCAACGCCTTTGGCCAGGGACACGCGGTACTCAGGCGGTCAGCCTGTGTCGCATATTCTTTCCCAGGGTCGGGGGCAGGGACGGCCCCGCTCCACAAAGCAGCTACAGCAGTGGAGACATTTCCTCAAAGGGGGGCAGAAGAGTGTTCTTAGCAGAAACAGCTCTACCGTCACACTTGGACCGTTCGTTCCTAGATTTTCAAGAGCAACTCACGGTTACATGAACCTTCTATAAAAAGATGTATTCTTGCAGACCCAATGACTCATCAGATAATTCACATCGTATTTCCCTCTTTAGCCTTATCCTTTCATTGTGGGCAAAAAGGACAAAGCCATTAAAGAAAACAAAATGCATTTTTTCCAGAAAAGGAATAATTGTCTCTATTTCACCTTCAGATACTGCCTTAGCCTCTCTCTCTGCAGCTAGTCGATGAACTCACACAGGTTTGCAGTTGTCATTTGATTGAACAGCGTCCAGCTCTCTGTGAGAAACCCGTTCAAGCAGAGACTAACATTTCATTTCTGTTCCAGCTGTGCCTGCCTCAGTGTCTGCTCGAGGGGAGGTATTCAGGGACAGGGTGCACGGCGGATCGGCGAGCTGGGGGAGGGCCACCAAGGCTTTGAAGAGATAGGTGGTTCAGGTTACACAGCCCGTGTGGAAGTTGGCATTTGCACTCCGTTATCTTCCTGTCCCCGATTCGGGGTTTTAAAAATGGTTTCTTTCTCTTCCTTGGCTCTCTGGCTGCCTGCGTCCGGCCCGCAGCTTCCAGACTCTCGCTGCGCTCAACGGCCAAACCAGTAGCCGTGGCGTTTGGTCCCCCAGTGGGGACGGGCAGACAATCTCAGAGATTCTGGGCAGTGTGGTTGTCCGGACTTCGTGGGAGTGGAGTCACCTCTGGTGCCATCTTTAGGAACTTGTTGTGTGGCAAAAGTCAGGCTCAGGTGAGCTGTGGTTTCATGTACTGCTCACGGAGCCCCCAGCAAGATGGCGGGCGAGGACAGTGTCCTCCCTTGCTCATTAGCTCCTCTTCTGAGCTACTCTTCTCTTTACCCTCTTCGTCGTATGGCCCCAGTTGCTGTCTCACAAAGGCGACCAGCTTTTCCTCTCCCTGTCACGTATCTGTGGTGCTCCTCCCAGACCGTCTTTGTAACACCAGATGTCGGGCTGGAATCAATTAAGAACAAAGGCAGAAACTTCCAGATTAATTTGAAAACTTGCCCTTGTGTTTCTTTTTTCTTTTTAAGTTTATTTATTTATTTATTTATTTATTTTGAGAAAGAGAGAGTGTGCATGCCCCCGGATAAGGAAGGAGCAGAGAGAGAGAGAGACAAGGGGAGAGAGAATCCCAAGCAGGCCCCATGCTGTCAGTGCAGAGGCTCGAACCCCTGAACCGCAAGATCATGACCTGAGAGGAAATCAAGAGTCGGATGCTTATCGGAATGAGCCACCCAGGCGCCCCTGCCCTTACGGTCTTAAAAAATACAAATCAGGGGCGCCTGGGAGGCTCAGTCGGTGAAGTGGCCGACTTCAGCTCAGGTCATGATCTCACAGTTTGTGGGTTCCAGCCCCGAGTCGGGCTCTGTGCTGACAGCTCAGAGCCTGGAGCCTGCTTCGGATTCTGTCTCTCTCTTTCTCTCTCTCTCAAAAATAAACATTAAAAAAATAAAAAAATACAAATCACTATTCACTGAGAAATAGGACAGCAGATCTCCCTCCCATTTGACCAAGTATCAGGCTGGCGACTTTGTATCCTGAAAGGTGGCTGTGTTAGTCAGGGTTAAATCAGAAAGAGGACTAGTAGGAGAAATGCCTCAGGACTTATTCGAGGAACCGGCTTATGCAGTTGTGGAGGCTGGCGAGGCCGGGCTGAGCCCCCTGTGGCAGGCTGTCAGGAAGGGTAGGCCGGAGCTCTTGGGCATGGGCTGAAGCCGCCGTCCACAAGTAGAAATTCTTCCCCCTCAGGGAAGCCTCACCTCACCTGTCGTTTCAATTGATTGAATGAAGTCCACCCAGATTAGCCAGGCTATGTCTGCAATTCAAATGATTATGGGCTTTAATCACACCTACAAAATATCTTCACGGTGCTTGGTTAGATCATAGCATAGTAGCCTGGGCAAGCTGACACATAAAAATGACCATCAGCGTGGCCGTCGGGAGTTCTAGTAGATTCGGTGTGGCCCCATGGAACTGCTTTAGGCTCTTGGGATACTTCATTGACTAAAACAGTTTCTGCTCCTATGGCATTTATGTTCTAATGGAAGAGGACAGAAAATAAGAGAAACAAAATACGTAATGTTTTCATGGTGACAAGTATTGATGAGAATAATAAAGGGGAGGAAGGGGATGGACGGCGATGAGTAGGTACATGTGGAATTGGTTACATAATCTGTGAGGCCCGGGGCAAAATGAACATGCAGTCCTATATTCAAAAAGTAGAGAAAAGTGCCGCTAAAGGCACTGAAACATAAAACTTTTTACTTTTCTTCGTGCATCTGTCTCTGGCACAGTCATGGTGTTTTCTTCTGTTTGATCGGCGGGTTGCTTTTGTTGTTTAATGCTGTTCTAACTAAAAAGAGATTCCACATTGAGATTATTAACACAAATCTACCACTCATCGTTGTATTGTGCAATGCCCACTTTAAATGCAAGGATAGGAGCAGAAGCGTTGAAATGACACGGAGTTTGCACTTCCTGGTTCCTATGTGCATCTGAATTTTGTTCTTACCGGAACAGTGGAAATATGCTACAAAACTAACTCACCTGTATTTATTTATTTATTTATTTATTTATTTATTTATTTATTGAGAGTGCATACCCATGAGTGGGGGATGGGAAGAGGGGAGAGAGAGAGAGAGAGACAGAGAGAGAGAGAGAGAGAGAGAGCGAGAGAATCCCACGAAGGCTCCATGCGCATTGCAGAGCCCAGCATGGGGCTCAATCCCACGACCCTGGGATCGTGACCTGAGCTGAAATCAAGAGTCAGACCCTCAACTGACTGAGCCACCCACTGCCCCTGTTTCATTTCTTTTTATTAATTAATTAACTAGTTGTTTGTTTTGAGAGAGAGAGAAAGTGCGCACACACGAGCGAGGGAGGAGCAGAGAGAGAAAGAATCTCAAGCAGGTGCCGTGCTGTCAGTGCAGAGCCTGACGTGGAGCTCTTGCCCACAAACCGCGAGAGCACGACCTGAGCTGAAATCGAGAGTCGGTTGCTTACCCGACTGAGCCACCCAGGTGCCCCTGTTCCATTTCTAAAAACGCACATTCTCCTGACACTTTACCTTTAGCTTGCAGATTAGTGAGGAGGGACCGAAGGGAGGAGGAGCTGTGGCTGTCCTCCCTGTCCCTTTCCTTCTCTGTGGTCATTTTCAGTGTCATTTTCAGTTGTCTGTTACAGGAAAGTCCTACAAATAGAAGGGATACGCTAGAGTTCCTTGATCATTCATGTTTGTTAAAATACAACTGACTTACTTCTGCATTTGAATCAAGTTCTCCCTCCAAAGCATGGCCTCCTGGGGCTGCCAGTGCACTGCTTACGGAACCATGGACTTAATATGCTTGCCTGGTACTCGCTTGGCATCTTGTTGAATTCCTAGGCATCAGGGGATGCACCTATTGTGTGTATCTCTTCTACTCATGCATGTACTCTACTGTTTCATTGGACTCAGCTTACAAAACACAGGCTCAAAGATAAATTTATGAAGGATTTCAAGACCATGACATTCACCCAAGAGCATTAAACCAAGCATGGTGTTCTCCTAAGCATGGGGATCCTGTTGTGATGGTGCAGGTTGCAGGCCCACGAAGCCATCTGTGTGTGTGGGGGGGGGGGCACACGCACCTGCTATTTTAGATAATATTGATAAAGAAGGCCTGTCTCATAAGGTGACATTTGATCAAGGTCCTCAAGAAGATACAGAAGCAAGGGATTCAGATCCTAGAGCAGGGGGATCATGTTCAGACATCCCAAGGCACGTGTGTCTTTGCCTTATCCTCAGAAGAATAAAGACGCCACTGTGGTTGGATCCAAGTGAGAGGGAGGGTGAGGAGTGGGAGGTAAGGTTAGAGAGGCAGAGGTCCCTGAATTGTGCGTGGGTTTCAAGGCCAAGGCAAGGACTTGGAATATTTTTGTGAGAAGGGAAGGCTTGAGATAGTCCTACCAGAGGGGTGACAAGCTGTGATCTGAGCTGAGAAGGCCCCCCTGGCTGTGCTGTGGTAATACCCTGCACTGGGTCAAGGTTGGGAGTGGTAGGACCAGATGCTATGGTAGACCAAACAAAGATGGGGCCTGGACTGGGTGTATACATAGCAGTTATTAAATGTCGCTGCATTCTGGTTATATTTCAAAACGGGTGCCGACAGGAACTGCATGCAGAATAGATATTTACTAGACTCAGGAAGAGAAATGGTCTATTGAAAAGTGGTGGCTTTCCTAAAGTTCTACAGCCAGGGCATGGCAGAATGGGGGAAGGCAGAGAGCAGGATTATTGTGTTCTTTTCATTGGTTCTTCTCCTTTTTCATTAGCTCTAGACTGTCCCCCCAAATAGCGCCGATCATCTTCTTTTCTGAACATCTTCACTTATTTGGCTGAAATCAACATGCCTTAAATCTCTAGGAGTCTCTCTCTACATATCACCTTGGAAGAACTTCCCAGAGCAAGGTGTTGGTGATTCTACCGCTACCCCATGTTCCCGTGGTCTCTGTGTGGGGGGTTGCCTGTCTCCCACGGTGTCAACTTAGGGGCATCCTGACAGTTTTCCCCCTTCATGTGACTGAGTGTCTCTTGACCTTCCCTAGTAAAACAGAGTTAATAAAAAAGATTTTGCTACTGGGTCTGATGTATCGTTGCACCACATACTGCTCCAAAAAATTCCACTAGAGTTGGCTTCTTTATTTATTTGTTTGCTTGTTCCTTTTGCTCGTCAGCACTTTCAGACCATGCTGAAGTCTAAATTGAATGTCCTGACACTGAAGAAGGACCCCCTCCCAGCAGTCATCTTCCACGAGCCTGAGGCCATTGAGCTGTGCACCACTACACCCCTGATGAAGACCAGGACTCACAGTGGCTGCAAGGTATGTGGCATGTGGCCCGCAGCCAGCGGGAGAGACAAAAGGGTGTGTAGCCTTAAGACACTTGTTTACCAGTGGTAACTATTCATTTATTTACTTATGTTTATTTATCATGAGACAGAGAGAGTGAGTGGGGGAAGGGCAGAGAGTGAAGGAGCAAAAGAGAATCCGAACACAGAGCTCAAACCCACAAACCATGAGCCCGTGACCTGAGCTGAAATCAAGCGTCGGAAGCTTAACCCACTGAGCCACCCAGGCGCCCCTCCCCCACGGTCACTTTTTAAAGGAATGAAAAGGTAGAACAGCTAATAAAAGCTCACTGAGCGATGGTTGTATGAATCCGTCTCTTGCTTTATTTTTAGCGATCTGGCTCTCTTCCTTGTTTTCAGGTACGCACGAAAGACACAAGTTTTAGTATGTATGAGTAGAATAGTATTCTGCCCACATTTGTTGTACCATCTGAACCCATGTACACGGGAAAAGTTCTGTCCTTCGTGATCCTTCCTTCCCTTGTATTTGCACTCTGAATAAACCACATCTTGCGGAATAAAAAAGAGATTTCACAACAGTATCGTTCTCCTTTGGGAGAAAAAATGTTGCATTTTTGCTTGGCTTGGGCACTCTGAATTTATACTAATATTCATGTCTCAGAATCCATTAAAAAACATTTTTCATTTATGTAAACGATACTGCTGACAGTATAAAAAAAAAACCCTAGAAATGAAATGTATAATTTTGGTAAGTTTTTGGGTTCTTTCTCACTTGATATTCTTTTGTGCATGAATTGATGAATACAGCAATCAGTTCAGAGGTAACAAAGAAAATATGTTCGTGCACATTTCGTCATCAGCAATATGTTTGGAGGAGTAAAAATTAAATAAGGGGTAGAACTTTGTTTTGAGTAGTGAAAAGAAAATAAAACAAGCATGTGCGTTCGCATGTGGGTTTCTTTTATAACCTTACAGACATACTCCTCTCCTCATTGCGTTTCCAGGTTAGGGAAGTCAAGATCCATCTAGCTTTCTTGCCAGAATATTCCATCGTCTCCCCAGGTCTTGCATAGCTGTGGTCAGATTGGAGGCTACGGAAATCTTGAGTCATGGCTGTGTACACAGAACCCCACACATGGTCATTTATTTCACAAATATCCATTGGGGGCTTTACCCTCGGCCCAGCACTGGGGTCAGTGGAGCACTCCCGCCAGCATCTTTGTGGGGTTTAACTGCCAGTTGCGGGGGAGGGAAGAGAAAATACAGGTAGGTGAGCACTGGTGGTTGAGACAGCCAGTCTGAAGGAACTTGCGGAAGAGTCTTTCAGGCAGAAGGGAGGGGGAGTACGGATTCTCATAGGTGGCCATGGTGTTGGTGTCCTTTGTACCGGAAAAGAACGGGCAGCGGGACCGGGGAGTTGTGAAAGTTGTGTTGTGTGGTGTGGTGTCATCAAGGCAAGGGGTCTAGACTCTGTTCTAATTATTGTGCGGATCCGTCAGAGAGATTTAGGCCAGCGGGTTATAGGACTCTGTTAAAAAAAAAAAAGTGATTTTATTATTTATTTATTTATTTTTTATTAAAAAATTTTTTAAACGTGTTTATTTTCGAGAGAGAGAGAGAGAGAGAGAGAGAGAGATCTGAGAGAGAGTGTGTGAGTGAGTCGGGGAGGGGCAGAGAGAGGGAGACAGAGGATGCAAAGCAGGCTCTCGTGCTGTGAGTGCAGAGCCTGATGCGGGGTTTGAACGCATGAACCGTGAGACCGTGCCCTGAGCCAAAATCAGGAGTCAGCCACTTAATCGACTGCGCCACCCATGTGCCCCCCAAAAGTGATTGTAAATGGTAACTCTGCTAAGGTGAACTTTCAGCTTCCAAAGAGCAGTTGCCAGAGGCCGTGATTTGACAGGAGTCCGTGGGTCTACGGAACTGGTCTTAGGTCCCCATGTATGCAGCACTTTGGATAAATGGATGATACAAAGGCATTAGGGAAGTACTCGTTAAATTTGAAAGTGATATGAGATCAAATTGTGTTATACATCCTTTAGAGGGTTCCCAGAGTCATTTTGAATTCTGTGCCTGTTGGGGAAAAGTGTCCCTCAGAAGCAAGATGCAGTCAGTAAGGACAAGTACAAGGAGGGGAGGTGCCTTTGCTAAAGTCTGCAGAGTATGTTTAAATGGGAGGGGGATGCAGTTATAGAGTAAAAGGCCTAGCAATCCAATCAAGATATGAAAGAGGTGTGTGTGTGTGTGTGTGTGTGTGTGTGAGAGAGAGAGAGAGAGAGAGAGAGAGAGACAGAGAGAAAGGGAGAGAGAGAGAGAGAGATTTGCTAGGGAGATATATATTTGCTAGGAGAGTAAAAACTATCATTTTCCTGAAAGGGAGCATAGGGTTCGAGATGCATGGAGTAATTTTTTTTTTTCCGTGTATTGCCTTAGGTCTGTGTTCGCTTATTTTACTTCTAAAAGGATGTTGGAAAAAAATAGAAGGAATTCAGAAGAACACACCCGAGAGAATGAGGTGGGCTTGGCATCAGTCAGTGGGGCTGGGTAGACAAAGGGAGATCATCCGTGATTTCACCTGGACACTGGGGAGACCTTGGCCTTCAAGGTGAAAAACACAGACCACCGGGCTGTAGAAAGTTTCTGAACTCTCCATCCCTAGAAATCTTGAAGATGAGATTCCAGGTGCAGATAATCATAATCTGGGCCAGCTCTAGCTTTAGGATTCTATTTGAAGGAAGACCCCCCCCCCCCATGTGTCATTGTTCAAATTGTGTTCTACAAGGCACTTTATACATTTACATCTTAACTTGAACACACTGGGGTTGACAGTTCTTTAATCGGCAATGATAATATCCTGTTTGTGTTCCGAGTCATATTCTTTTGTTCAAAGACAATGACAAAGTTACACTTTTGAGCTTTGAAATTTCTGTTTAGAATGCCCCGACCTCCCCCCGCCCCCGCCCCCAGGCATCCACAGGAACAAAATGCAGTGTTTCCTCTTGGATTCTGACGAGTAACTTAGCTCACAAAATGCCAGCTGCAGAAGGAGCGCTCTCTCTCTCTCTCTCTCTCTCTCTCTCTCTCTCTCTCAGGCTCACGCCTGCCACGAATAATGAGCACAATGTCATTCAGGCCCAGCTGCAGGGCCGGCGGACGGGACCCTCCATATTCACACAGGGCCAGCTCTTTTTGCTTAAACAGCTCTCAAGTTGTGCTTGCATAACGGTGGATTTGGGGAGGGAGAGAGCCAGGAGGAAGCAAAGGCCAAGGGGCTGAAGATGGATGATGGTTTAGCACCATCGAGGCACTGGCCCACTCAGACTCCCCCTTTCCCTCTGATCTGTATTCTCCGTGGGTCCTGATGGGATTGCCCTGCCAGGCTATTCATGTTGTGGGCAGCTGGGTCTTTGTGTGTTTTCCTCTACGGCTGCCTTTTTTTTTTTTTTTTTGGAGTGGAGTTATTTAACTGCACACCCCCCCTGCATACCATTAGGACTGGCCTGCCCTTACTCTTGCTGGGGCTTTTCAGAGTATCAGCTGCTGTATCTGATTCCGCAGCAGCAGCAATGGTCTGTCATACCTGGCTTCTCCGGCCTCGCGCAACAGAATCCTAGCTGGCTCTCTGACTTGTTAGCAAACGTTTATTTGATTAATCGTCCTTGAAAAACCTACCGTACTGTGGACGTGGAATTGTGGAGAAAGGCGTCCAAGTGGGCAAGGGTGGGTAATGTAGTTCGTAGCCAAGTAGAAGGAAGAGACGAGTGCCTGAAATCAGTGAATCCCAGTGCTGCTGAAACTCGTGTATCAGAAACCCCTAGACGGCAGGTGTCTGGACCTTCTTTCCAGAGATTTTGATGCAGGTGCTCAGCTAAGCGGGCAAAAAAGAAACCTGCACTTAAAAATAGACTGTGACTGTGCAGGGGCGCCCGGGCGGCTCAGTGGGTTAAGCGTCTGAGTCTTGGTTTCAAGTCAGGTCACGATCTCACGGGTTTGTGGGTTCGAGCCCCGAGTCGGGCTGCGTGCTGACGGCGTGGAGCCTGCTTGGGATTCGCCGTCTCCCTCTCTCTCCACCCTTCCCTCCACTTGTGCTGTCTCTCTCAAGATAAATAGTAAACTTAAAAAAATTAAAAACAAAGAGACCGTGCAGGTTACAAGGCTGTGGTGCCCGGGAGAAGCGTGGGGCTTGAGGACCTGATGTGTGAGGGGAGCCACGCGAGTGACAGAAGTGGAGTCACACCCGGGGAGGGGGAGGTGAGGTGGGATATGGAGGACGGAGCTAGCTGGCCACTGTGTGGTCGGAATGGGGTTGCCACAGCTGACCAGGAGGCCGGCGTCCAAGAAAGAACTGGGCTGCACATGTGTGGGTGAAGGGCAGCGCCTGTGTATGTGGCCTCGTCCTACAGGGGGCGCTGTTCTGTTTTGGATTGACTCCCTTCTGGGCCTACTTGGCCGGGTTCTCAAAGCCTTCAGGAAATGAGATAATGACGGTGATGATCATAGTTAGTAAGAAAATACTAATTATACAGAAATAATGCGAATAAAGAGCTGAAGTTTATTAACACATTAAGCACTCTCCTATGCACTTTTCATGGTATAAACTACCCATTTGGTCCTCGTGATGACCCAGTGGTTTAAGTGCCATCTGTGGCCCCATTTCACAGGTGAGCTAGTTGAGGCAGAGAGAAGTTCTTTCCTATACCAGAGCATCCAGGGAGTAACTGGCAAAGCCTGCGTTTGAACTTCATCCGTCTGGCTCCACAGCCTGTGCACCTCCGCTCTAGATTCCACTCCCTCGCAATGACCGTTGAGTGGCTCCCACGTCTGTCCTAAGGTAGCTCTTTTGGCCAGTTGTGTCATGTGATTTTAGAAGCTCATTTTGCTTCTGTAAGCCTCACTTACCGCATCTTTGAGAGACCAGAACCAAGGTCAGTGTCTTTCAGGCATTCTCTTATCTAAAGGTCCAAGACTCAAATTGACCGTGTGTTTAAGTGGATTAGAATTTTGTCTTTGCTCACAAAACCCAGAAAGCGTGGGGAACGTGTACTGAAAGTACCATATAATTTACCCCTGCTTTCTTTTCACGTCCTCAAATTTGGTTTTCCAAGAGAGACGGAGAGAGAGAGAGAGAGAGAGAGAGAGAGAGAGAGAGAGAGACTATGATGAAAGTCACATCCCTTGTAAAACACATATATGAAATAAAACACTAAATGCCCATCGAGTTCCTGGATGCCCATGTGAACACTGAACTGCAAACCCCTTCCACAGAAATAGTCCCCAGCTTTACGGTGTTTATAGTTTGAAAGCAAAACAGTACCCATGCCGAAACAAATATGCTGAGCCATAATTGGGGCTCTCGCACATCTGATGACATTTATCTTTTATTTAAAACCTTCTATAAGGTTTGGGAAGGGTGGTTGATTTGAGTGTAGGGACTCCGGTGAGTTGGAGAAGGAACGTAGCGTGGGAAACATGCACCTGGGGAGGACAAGAGGGGAAAGAGGCAGGAAGGAAAGGCGGGAAAATCCGCAGTGACAGCTCTCTTGTTTGGATCTGAGCCAGCCTGCCTTTGTTCTGGTTTGCCTGGCTGTCTTTCCTCTGCACCCGCTCGGTAAAGCTGGGTGGAGCCAGGGTCCTGAGATGGAGCTCCAGGAGGGATGTTCCTCTGGGCCACCAGACAGGCTTTGGGAGGTGGTGGTGAATTGGGCTAATCGAGCTCAAGATATTTCTTCCCACTCCCCCCTCCCCCACCTCGTTCTTTCATCGCTCATGCCAAGAGTGCCCTTGTCTCCATTCTGCAGCTTGGTAGGCATACAGCTGCCTCTGTGCCCTCACGGTCACTAAAGCCTCACCCCCACCCCCCGGCGCCTCACCTGGGCCTGCTCTCCCACAGAACGCTCTAGCTCCCAAATCTCATCTCCAGAGAGAGGCACCTGGCTAAGCATCCCGTGAAGCCCCATCTAAGACCCTCACTGTCCTGTTCCCATCTGTGAGGGCAGAAGCCATCCAACAATGTCATTCCCCAGAAGGAGCTCAGGATTCACATACCATATTGCTTTTTATGTGACCCTTTTTGAGGCTCGTGCATTTAAGAAGTAACAGTAAGAGTCACCTAGCCCTCAAGAAGGATGTGGTTGCTTTCCAGTTGCATGGGACGGTGAAGAGAGGTTTCTGAGCTGAAGGCTTTTCAGGCACTCCTCAAATCCTACCATTTTGCATATGTGTGAGGTGGCCAGTCTTAGAAAAGACTGATTTCCAGCAATCCTACTCATGAGAAGAGCTCCTGATTTGAATGTAAATCTATTGAAAAATTAGCCTCACCTGTATCGTATGTATTTTTGTGCTTGTTTGATCAGTTATGTATTTAATTAAAAATAAGCATTTAAATAGAACTAGTCACGTTTTCTCATTTTTTTTTTCATGTTAGCCAAAGACCCATGATTTTATTCATCCATAGGCGGGAGAAACACTGATTATACCGTGTCATCAGCCTCACTGAATGCATTCTGCAGGCTTTTTTGGTGTAGGCGACTTGGGGCATTGCACGAGTCCCATTCTGCAAACTGTGCAGACGTTCTTGCAAAATACATTTCTGATTTCGCTATCAATACGGAATACAAGTAAAAGAATAGTAACATATGAAGTAAGACTCAGGCAGGTAGTCTTTATTGGTTATTTAAGTCTCTTGGTGTAAGGCAAGATGTGAACCTCTAGATTCAGAGTGAATGGTATCTAATTCCAATCTATTTTCTCTTTATTCTTTCCCAGACTTTCCTGTAGACAAATGAAAGCATATTTACTCTAGCTTGTCTCCCCAAATGTGGAAAGGTAAACGTTGATATGAGCTAACATCTGTTGTTCAAGAGACTAGCTTTTATTTTTCTGCAATTTTGACTGTGTTGACCTCTACATCTTCTGACCTTCTCTTTCTCTCCTTCCCTTGTTCCCTCCCTCCCTTCCTTCCTAATTTTCTTCATTCATTTCTTTCTCCACCTATAAGAATATATTGCGGCACTCTCAGAATGTTTCAGATGTTAATAGGGACACAAAGATAAACAGTGGTTCGGGGTACTTTGGGTTGAAATAACAGAAAACCTAACTGGAATTGACTTACATCATTGAAATTTATTTGCTTTGGAATCTGCAAATTCCAACAGGAGGGAAGAGGGAAAGAGATACTAGAGAGGCAACAGAAGTGTCCGCTGTGGGAAATCAAATAGCTATGTCCTGGTTAAGGAGATTATAGGGAACGCCTTACACGGCTTTCTGGCCAAGCAGAAAACAGCTGACCCAGGATCTGGTTAATGCGCATTTAGGGGTTGGGTCGACTGCAACTGGTGAGAGGCTGATCCCACAGTCCACGGTAAAAAAGGCTCTTTTTTTTTAAAAAAAGGCTGAATGACCCGGGGGCAGACAAAATACATTCCGTAGGAAGAGCAATGGTTGTGAAAGAAAATGCAGAGTGTCCTCAGGTTACAGGGCAAGGAGTTCCTTTCCTTCCTTATTACAGCATCCCCTTGAATATATATGGGGATGTTCTTGCCCAGACAAGATGAGCCTCAGTTTGAGACTAGGCTACTCCCCAGGGCCCCTGTGCAGGCAGTCATGAATGACCATCAGCTAGCATGTGGTTTGGCCTTCTGCACTGAGGGGCTTTTTTGTCTTACTGGTCGGGGGGTGGGGTGGGGGGTGGCGGTGTTCTTGTTCAGTGGAGAAATCTTGAGGCTGCCCCCCTCCTTCTGGCTTTCATTCTAAGTTTCTAATTTGGCAATCCATTATTCAAGGTAGAGAAAGAGAAGCAAGTTTTCAGAAGTCGTGAGTTCAAGCTTGTGAAATTCGAAATATCTGTGAGGCCACCCCTGGGCGACACCCAAAGGGCACCTCGTTACATGGAGTTGGAATTTCATAGATGTCTGGTCCCTCAAGGAAAATGGGGCCATGGGAAGAGAAAGGAGCGAGACAGGCACACCCACTCACACGCTTACACATGTAGCCATGTGTCCGCTCTAATATTTGAGGACCAGAGAGAGCAAGAAGAATGACTGGAAAAGGAACATTATGGAAACCAGAGGAAGTTCCTGCCCACCAGGCATGGAAACTGTCCTCAGTCTTACTCCTCCCATTTAATCCTACACACAAGTGCCTACTCTGTTGACCACCCTGTTCCGGTCTCAGAAGTGTTGAGGGGAGAAAATGGATATAACTCTGGGGACAGCTGAAGCTCCCGCGTATTGTTTTAGAATTGGTCTCTGTGTTATATTTGAAATGCGCACTACTTACGCTATACCTGTGGTACCTGGCGGGGAAGGATGTTTTATTTGTAGTTGTCAACTTTTTGGCTGTGTTTGGTCTTCCCACTGACAGCTGTGGTGGCTTCAGCAAATTTCTTCACCCTTCATGAGCTCACTTTTGTTTTCTGGTGATTAAAATCTTTTCATGTTGGGGATAGCGTCACTTCCTCTGATAAAAGCATTTAGGGCGTAGATTATCATCCTGCGTGTTGAGTAGGATTGTAGACTTCTTTATGGGGCTACTCTTTCCCCCGATGGGTACAGTACTGCTGTTCGCCCCTGGGCATCTTTGACACCTTGAAACTATTTCCTGGTGCCCCACACGGTGAGGACTGTGGCTGAAAAATGACCATTTTACTCCAGGGAACCCAATTTGGTTTTAAAGCTTTACCTTTGGGCCAGTGTCAAAGACTGTATCTTCCTGCATCTCCAAATGTCACTGCCTACTTTACTTCTTGCCTTTAAAAACTCTTGGGAGAGCAGCAAAGATTCATTAGTGAAAAATGGGAAAACAATCAAAGCGTCTGAAAGAGATATTTTAATATTTTTGCTTCACAACGCTATGGAGAACACCCAGTCATTAAAAATTCTGTTGTAGAAATTATACTGATGTGGAAAATGGTCATAATGTGTTAAGCAAATTAAATAGCTGGTTGCAAAATGTTAATAGGATTTTATTTTTGTAAAATAAAATAAAAGTAAAATAATTATCTGCAGACATTCCTAATAGAGGGCTTCTACTTAAATATGAACAGAAGTGATCCCTGGATAGTAGGATTATGGGTAAAACTTTCGATTTTCTTTTTTTTTTTTTTTTTTGCATTTTGCAATTTTCTAACTTTCCAACAAATATTACGTTTGTAATTAGTTGTTAAAAATAACTTTTAAGGAGAAATGTTTCTTTGGGTGAAAGTTTGCAGCGAGAGCTGCATGGAAGAAACTCCATTTTAAATGGAGCATTTTGGAAAACAGCTTCTTCTAAGTCACCCCAACTTAGACGTTTGTTTCTTCTTTTTGACCAAATCGGAATATCTGTAGCTTCCGGGAGGGTGACATTTTCCCACCTAACCTGTGACTTGTCCAGCGTCAGGCTTATCTGGTGTGTTCAGCACAGTGATTGTCAGCCGACTCAGATGCCCTCGCATGGATGATATGCTGGTCTCCTGAGGCTGCTTAGCGACGACCTTAGTGCTTAAAATAACGAGAAATTTATTTTCTCGCAGATTTGGGGGCCAGAAGTCCAAAATTGGTATCAGTGGGCAGAAATCGAGGTGTCAAGGAGCTTCCTCTGGAGGCTGGAGAAGAAAACTGGTTCCTTCCCTCTTCCAGTTTTGGGTGGCTGCAGGCATTTCTTGGCCTGTGGCCAGACCACGCCATCTTCTGCCTACGTGGCCACACTTGCTGCCTCCTCCTCTGTCTGTATCCAACCTCCCTTGGCCTTTCTTTTGTAAGGACACTTGTGGTTGGATTTGGTACCCAGCTGATAGTCCAGGATAATCTCCTTAGCTCAAGACTTTTAGCTTAATCAAGTCAGCAAAGACCCTTTTTCCCTTAGAAGGTAACGTGTCAGGCTCCAGGGAATAGGACCAAATATTTTTTGAGTGGTCTTACTCAGCCTGCTGTAGCTTGTTTCTTTGTAAATGAGGAATTCTAGAAATGTAAAAATTTCTAAGCAAAAAGAAATGCAATGCCTCTAGTTAATCAGTTGTTCAGGTTATCTTATTTCTTGTGCCCAAGTAAATACTCTCAATGGAATTCAGAAAACTACTTTAAAGAAATAGAAAAATGAGGGGGGATCAGTCTGCAGAAGTGTCTTGCCCCTATTTTGAGCCAAATTTCTTTATCTTGTTTCCTTTATCAAAATTTTTGAAACGGAAGAGAGATCTTCAAATTTTGAGTGGAATCATGAGTTTCTTATACAAAGTCCTGACCATTTGTAGTTTGTAGGTCCAGGGTACTGGGAATATTAGACTATTTGTAAGAAAGATCCACAGTTCTACCACAGGGAATGTGAATAATGTTTCACACCCCCCCCCCCACCTTTCTCAGTAAAGCTTTAAGGATAATTTTGAAAATGATGCGGAAATATCCTGAGCATAATGTGTGTGTCGGAGGGAAGTATCTTGTTATGAAGTTATTTTCCCCTCATGAATTCCTGTTTAGATAGTTTGTCTTTGAAACAATTTGTTGGTTTACTCCTGAAAATTTAATCATTATCTGAATTTAGGAGGATTTGTTATTTATGTGGAGGCGATGTTAATTATTTTACATGTTTTCCTGGATTAATTCTGTGGATAAAATACAGTTTCTCTGTGGTCGACTTCATTTGTCAGGCAACCTATAGAAACACCATGCAGAAAACCAATATACTTTATTAATATATAATATACTTCATTATTAAAGTATATTAATAATTAATAATTATTAATTATTAATTAATAATATACTTTATGGTTTTCCAGCAGAGACTGTACAACTTATTCAAGATGGTTACAAGGTCAAGATAGCTTTAAGCTAAAATCTGGTTGATGCAAATATGATGCTTAAACGTAAGAAGTTAATGCTTAAAAAGACATTTCCAAGTATGTATACATATATTTTTTTCTACTTATTTTTTGTTATGTCATTTTTTTTCAGTGTTTTATTTCTTTTTCACACTAGAGGAACTCACATGTTACAGCGTCAGTCCCTCTGCTCCTAAAAGGCTGGTTTAATTTATTGTTTGTGAAATGGAAAATGTGCATTAAATAAGGAAGCGTTCGTATAGACTGGATATAATCTCATATAAACCTAGACTTTCTTTGCAAGTGATTTTTTTTTCTTGCCTGAAGCTTTAAAATTGTATCAAAGCAATCCCTGTAGAGCTAAAAATAACCCATCAAATAGTAATGAAAAATGAAACCTAAGATGTTTACCTGTCCCCTTTGTCCCTCTCGTGCCCCAGTCCTGCTCCAACTGTAATGATTTTGGCAGTTCCTTTTTATGTTTACCTTCATAGTTCAGACACTATACTTTTACCATTTTCAGTAATCCCTTTTGGCTAGTTGAGTAGATACAGATTGAGATCCGTAAGAGCTCTACCCACTTGCCTTCTTCCATTTTCCTAACATAGTTACTTCTGAAATTTTAGTTAATATCTGTGATGAGCGAAGAGTCGGTCAAGGCACCATGGTTTTATTGCATTTCTTGCTCTTTATGTTTTGATAATTTAAAATTTTTTTAATGTTTATTCACTTTTGAGAGAGACAGAGAGAGAGAGAGAGCATGAGCAAGGGAGGGTCAGAGAGAGAGGGAGACACAGACACAGAATCCGAAGCAGGCTCCAGGCTCTGAGTTGTCAGCACAGAGCCTGACACGGGGCTCGAACTCCTGGACCGCGAGATCATGACCTGAGCTGAAGTTGGTCACTTAACCCCCTGAGCCACCCAGGCACCCCTGGAGAAGACATGGGTGTTTAAGGTCAACTCGTCACCTTTATCCTGTCAACTGTTCAGCCCCCTCTAAACTGCTAATTTTGGCTGTTTGAACTTTTCTTGTTTTATATCTTTATCTAACATGGAAACAGTGACCCTTAACTAACTTTCAAGTTTAAAGAAATATTTATAAAGTACTTTGAGCTTCTCACAAGAGCAGAGCTATAGAAATAAGTTACAGTTGTGATTCAAATGTAGCTTCCCCTTGGTTTGAGTGGAAGGGTCAATAAACTATAGACAACATTGTAGCAAAGGAGGTATTGATGTAAACGTGCTAAGAAATAACCCAGATCATAAAAAGATCATAAACTGCTCTCTTAAATACGTACAGTTATTTCTTCTTACATCTCTGAGTATTTCAACCCCTGACTACCTAGCAAGTTAATGATAAAAACCACTGTGACAACAGGTGCACATGTGTTCCTTGGTGTGCTGGCTGTTCATTTCTTTGTTTTTACTGAAAATATTATACATTCATTTCTTGGCAAGAGAAATGATGTCAGGGCTCCTGTGCACACTGAGATCTCTAAATGAGACATTAGTCAGATTGACGTTTATGAGTCACCAGGCATCTTCATAGACCAAATCCAGGAATTAGAAAATAATTTGCTCAGGAAATAATGGGGATAAATGAAGTTTATCATCCTGGGAAACAGCAAAGCTACCCTGTGAGCTGAAGATCCTACTGAAATTAGTTTTTTCCCCACATTGATGGATTGATGAATTCTCTTTAAAACTTGGTTTTTTGACACTTATGAGCAGTGCTGGAATTCTTGCATGTCACTACCTGGCTGGACCATAAGATTTGTTAGGGCAGGAAAAGCATTGTCCATTATCACAAAGACATTGTGACTGTTAGTCTCGTCATGGGATGGTATAGAACATGTGTTTACTTTTTTGCTTGGTTAGCCCACCAGTTAATGAGGAGCCCATCTTGCGTGTGTCTAAAAACCTCTCTCCTCTGTCCCTTCCTTCTCATGCTGATTCCAGACGTTTCCTAAAGCGCTTTTACTCCTTGTCCCTTCCTTGCAGCCCCATCTCCCAAGGCTCTTGGCCCTTCAGGAGGATTTGGCTTGGGAGCAGGGAGCTGTAGGGGGCTTCAGGACCCTGCATATAAATCTTCTATAAGACTGTCTTTATGACAAAAATCGACTCTTTTCTATAGCAAAAATCCAGTTTATTCGTATTTCTTACGCCAACAGAATCTTGATTTCATTTCTCCTTAGTGAGAGTCACGTCTCCGAAAAGAGAGAGCAGGGAGGGAGATAACTCATTCTGCCATATGTATGCCCAAGTCACTGAGAAAAAGAGTCAAAGGAAGGGAATTTAGAGACTGAGACCATAACAACAAAGACAAGATTAGTTTATTCATTCACGGTCACTAAAGTCCGTTGCTAGGGACTTTACGCATTTTTCTTTTAAAAATGAAACACGTCCATTTAAACGAAATGAACATTCACTAATGATCACTGTAAATTTATGAATATATAGGTTAAATCTATGTACTGGTTACTCCACACATTAGGTATATTTTAAAAAAGATTTTGAATGGAAATTTTAGAAGAATGGGTTAAATCTGAAATACATGATATAGGTCTATCTTAATTGGGATGATTACCATTAGTTTAGGCAAGGCTCTTTTTTAGTAATAGTGGATGTAAAACCAAATTTCGGGTGACTTTGATGATGTCAGGATTTTTGGCTGCTCTTATTAGACCAAGTGAAATCATCCATTTCACCCCAGAATAAGATAGAAAAGATCACTTGCCAAGAGGAAGGAAGGGAGGAGGGGAGGGTACTGGCTCTGCCATTTTCTTGTTTGCTTGTT
This sequence comes from Panthera pardus, assembly GCF_024362965.1. NCBI lineage: Eukaryota > Metazoa > Chordata > Mammalia > Carnivora > Felidae > Panthera > Panthera pardus. The sequence goes on from NW_026526655.1 coordinate 10,101,875, forward strand.
TGTGCATTCATTTATCTTAAATCTGCCATTTATTTGTGGGAATCTCAGCTGGGTTTTGTTAAAACCAGATCATATGATCTATCAATCCACCGAGATGGGCAAGTGTGATATATAATGACCTGAGCAATCACATGAGATGCCCGCATCAGCTCCTTTTACCATAGAATTCTCATCCATAGGAGACGTTGAGCTCCACATCCGACATGTGGACCAGCTGGTTCTGGTGTCAGTCTACATATTAATGCTGCATTTATTTCTTCTTTTTGAAGACAAAAATAGCTGTAAATAGAAGTTCTGAGCTATTGTATCTTCAGCCTGGGGCATTCTATTGTGTACCTACTGGCACGGACATAGCTTACTTTGGAGACGGAGGACCTTGTCTACTGAGCTGCAGACATTGAGGCTGCTTCCTGGCTTTGTGGAAGAAAATGCCAAGATCGTTCACTGACATCTGATATTGTTCTAGGTGGAGAAAGCGATAAGCTGGTGTCAGATATTTAGGTCCAGACCACATTCCTCTCTTGGATTCCATGTGGTAGGTAAGGAAGCCTAGACCTGTCCGACTGAGTGATGCTCTTAACAAATGGATGGAAAAGCAGAATTACCATTTAGCTTTCTTTATCTGTGGACCAGTCTTCCTTCCTGTATCCTGGGAGGGGTAAGGAAAGAATTCTTAATCGCTTGCATGGATGTTAAAGACATCAAAATGAGATGCAGCTCATCTAACTTTGGCCAGACTCTGAGATTTGGTGACAACCAGCAGCCAGTTATCATAGCAGAGATGGTTCCTTAGCTGGGGCAAACTCCACATCTATAGATCAAGATTTCTTTGTGGCAAGTAGAAGAGACTTTCTCAGTGTTGAGGGTTTTTAGAATTAGGAGTTTCTTCTTCTTTGTTTGGTTTCTTGTTCAGTACTTCATGGCACAGCTGCCTGGAAGAGAAAGACCCTCAGATCAACACTATCTGAAATATGGAAAATTGCAGATTCTATGAAAAGAATGAAATTTATTTCATTCTATTTGCGGGATAAATAGTTCTTTACCTAGCTCATTAATCTTTAGTGATTTGTCTTCAGCCTCCAGCATTTGACTCGTTACCTGATGATTATGCCATCACTGTGAAGAAGGTGGCATTTGGGACACTGTATCCTTTTCTTCCTTCTTTTAAGTGTGACTAAAGATAGGCTGAGTGCCTTGGCAATGATGTTGAAGCAAGATTAAGAAGGCGTGTATTCTGGGGCACCTGGATGGCTCAGTCGGTTATGCATCTGACTCTTGGTTTCGGCTCAGGTCATGATCTGACAGTTTGTGAGATCGAGCCCCGCGTTGGGCTCTGCCCTGATGGCATGGAGCCTGCTTGGGCTTTTCTCCCTCCCTCTCTCTCTACCCTCGCACCTTTTCTCTCTCTCAAAATAAACAAACATGGAGCCTGCTTGGGCTTCTCTCCCTCCCTCTCTCTCTACCTCTTGCACTTTTTCTCTCTCTCAAAATAAACAAACATGGAAAAAAAGAATGCATGTATTCCAAGGGAGGGAAACTGTATTTTTCCTTCCCCCTTCTTTTCCTTGCCCTTCTCCTTTTTTCTCTCGGTGTTACTCTTTCCTTCTATCCTTTTCCTCTCTAACCCCTTTCCCATTATCCCTGCTTACCCCTTTTCTCCCCACTTTCGGCTTCTGTTCCTACCGCTAAACACAGGTTCTCTGCTTAGATAAGATCGAGTCACCTGCACACGCCCCACGGATCACTTTGGCCCAGGCAGGAGCACACTAGCCTGGGTGTGTTTCCTGTGACAAGCTGCCCAGAACCACCCGGGAGATCAGACATGCTGTGACTGTGGACGGGAGAAATGGACACTGCAGAATATCTATCGCAAATAGTACCCATCTATTTCCAAGAAGGACATCAACTTCTACGGTCATCCACAGCGAGGTGATGATGTAGAACACCGTAGGCCACAGAGTGTCCTGTTTCCGCTCTAGTTTTGGTTCAGTGGTCATCCAACAGTCAAATGGGTATTGTATTGTATTGTATCGTATTGTGTTTACTTTGAGAGAGAGATAGAGAGGGCACAAGAGCATGAGCGGGGGAGAGGAGCAGAGGAGGAGGAGAGAGAGAGAGAGAGTACCCCAAGCAGGTTCCATGTCATGTGGAGCCCGACACAGGGCTCATTCCCATGAACTGTGAGATCGTGACCTGAGCCAAAATCAAGAGTTGGCTGATTCACTGACTGAGCCACCCAGGGGCCCCTCAAATGGGTATTGTAAGGAATGCGGAAAGAACATGCAGGGGAACCCTGCAAGAGGCCCTTGGAACCCATTCTAAGATTGGGGATTTCAGTCCAGTTTTGGTGATGGACAGATAGGGGAGAAACACTGTATGAGAAATCCCGAGAAACTCGTGACAGCACGGATGGACCCGGAGGACATTATGCTAAGTGAAGCAAGCCAGTCACGAAAAGACAAATATCGTATGAACTCACCTGTGGAATCTAACCTAGTCAAACTCGTTGAAACAGAGAGTCAAATGGTGGCCGCCAGCGGCTGGGGGTGGGCGGTGAAAATGGGGAGATGTGGGTCAAAGAATACAAAGTTTCAGTTGCTCAGAATGAGTAAGTCTTGGGGAGCTAATGTGCAGCATGGTGATTATAGCTAACAATGTTATATACTTGAAATTTGCTCAGAGGGTAGATCTTAAGTGTTCTCACCACACACACAGGAGACAACATATGTGAAGTGATGCTTATGTTAATTCGCATCGCTGTGGTGTGCATTTTATAATGCGTGGGTACATGAAAGCATCAGATTTTACACCTTAAATATATACAATTTTTATTTGTCAATTATACTTCGATAAAGCTAGAAGTAGTTTAGTAACAGTTTTTTAAGCGTGGTGGTGTTTTAGAAGACAGCTTGCGTATCAGTTGTGCTAGGCTTTGCACCTGCTGATGTGAACATCCCTCCTTCCAAGGCTCCAGAAAAAGAGGGCAGAGACTTGTTTCAGCTCTGATTTGACCATGGAGGCAACAGACCATTTGCTGCCGGTTTTCCTCTAGGGTCCTGAGAACCTGTCTGCCTTGCTCCAGGCACATGGTTTCCCACTTCTAGCCGAGGTCCAGTGCTTTCTGTGGAGAATCATGTTAGGGAGATCCATGCCCCTTTGTTTGCATTTGGCCCTCTAGACATCTGCACAAAGGAAAAGCTTTGTCTGCTCTAGAATGAGAATAACAGGTGCATTTACCCGTGTTCCGGCAAAGTCTCCCCCTTGCTTTATTCCGGTCTCTCAAAGAGAAAAGTGGGGAGCCCATCCAGTCAGTGCCGCTTGTAATGGCCTTGATGTGCCTCTATTTATAAGTTAGCTCAGCAAAGTGCTTCATTTACAGAAGGCATAACTCAGTGCTGGTTTATGGAGCTTCAATTACCTGCATAATTGAAGCAGATGCATTTTGACAGAAGTCTACCTATTCTCTTCATTCCTGCCTAGAAATGTCTGCTTGTCCTCTTGGCTACTTACTTTATTTTTGTCTTTCGACACTTGAAGACTGATGTAACTTACAGTGTATTGAGTTCAAGCCTTTGTTCAGTTCTCTGCCTTCAGCCAGGAATGATTGTATTTAAACCATTAACATCTACTTGGAAACCTCAGACTGAATTTAGTGTCCTTGATTTAATACAGTCCTCTGGTAAGAGATGAATGTCATCTTTACTGTTAGAAATTAACTTAAATGTATTTTATGGTATAGAATGATAAGACAATAAATGGTGATGCTTTGTATTTCTGTACTCAGGGCCCCCAGTTCTTTTCATTAAAGCACATATGTTACAGGCTACTTACCGATATGAATACACATAGCGTTTATTTGACTGAAATCTTTCTGTTCTGTCTGCTCTTTTGTTCCTGGACTTCTGCAAATGTATAAAATAGAGCAGCTATTTATGAGGAATCAGAAAGGGCATTGCCTTGTGCAGTTTATTTTACTTGAAACTGATGACATATGCAAAAGTTCCTGATTAAAGAAAAAAAGATCATGAACTTAATATATTAAAGCTCTTAAGTGTAAAAAAAATCCATCATCTTCCCTTTGTCTTTTCCCCTCACTGTTATGAGCAAAGTAAAGCTTTAGTAGGACGAAATACCTTGCCTTGAGGGAGTTGAATTTTTCTGCGGCATAGACTTTAGTATGGCTCATTGCTACAAGAGAAACATAAACGTATGTGATACATTCTGAAATAGGATATATGAACATGCTCCTTAACGTTTTCTATCACTGCTGTTCTCCACTACTGCAGGGGATAGTTTTTGGTTAAGATAGGGCAGAGAATTTTGAGGGAATATTTGTCTGAACTTTCTCAGGGGGTCAAACAGTGCTTATAATTTCTGCAGTCAATTTACATCAATTATGAAGTTCAGGATAGCCGGCCAATAGATTTAAATCAAGGAGAGAAAATGCCAATCCTTAATTGATTTTTTAATGGAAAGTAAATAACCCATTATCCTTCATTCACATAAAGAGGCAGAAGAAGCTATTTTTGTATATAGGAAATTTGGGAGAATTAATATATGGCCAAGTCCAAGAGCAAGGACTGTTAAATTTCTGAAATGATTGTCTTTATTAACTAGTGAAATATCAGAAAACTATTTTATACTAGTTATCTGTCGCTGTATAAAAATTACCTCAAAACTAAAGCAACCGGCATTTATTATCTCACAGTTTTTGTGGTGTAGCAATCTAAGTGCAGCTTAGCTGGCCACCTCTCGGTTTCAGGGTCTCTCCTGTGGTTGCCGTCAGGCTGTTGGCTGGGGCTGCAGCCTCATCCGAAGGCTCAGCTGAGAGAAGTTCCATGTGCAAGCTCACTCAGGCGGTGGTGGCGGCAGGATTCAGTTCCTTGCAGGTGCTTGGAACGAGTTGCTTTGCTGTCTGCCAATGATCTCCTCAATTCTTTTTTTTTTAATTTCTAAAAAATGTTTATTTATTTTTGAGAGAGAGAGTGAGACAGAACATGAGCAGGGAAGGGCCAGAGAGAGAGAGGGAGACACAGAATCGGAAGCAGGCTCTAGGCTCTGAGCGGTCAGTACAGAGCCCGACGCGGGGCTCGAACCCATGAACTGTGAAATCATGACCTGAGCCGGAGTCGGATGCCCAACCGACTGAGCCACCCAGGCACCCCAAGATCTCCTCAATTCTTTGCCACAAGAGCCTCTTCGTGGCAAGAAGAGCCTCTTCGTGGAACAGCTCACTCTATCAGGACAAGCAAACGAGAGAGCAAGACATGATAAGCAAGATGGGAGACAGAGTCTTTTTGTAACTTAAACTCGGAAGTGGCACCTTAGAAGCCAGTTGAAAGGTCCCGCACACACTCAAGGGCAGAGGATTATATAAGGGCATGAATATTAGGAGGCGAGCATTGCCGGGGACCATCTGAGAAACCACCTACCACATCTGCTGACCGCTTTTTCAGACCTCATTTCATTCATTAATCAACAAGCATAAGTTGAACTTGTTGCTCACAGTCTGATAATCTGAGTTTTGCATTTCACGTGATTGTTCTTCACCATCTTTAAAACATGACCATCTTGGCTTCAGGTCGTTTTTTTGCCACTCCGAGTTTCCTTCTTGACTTGGGATGCTTTAGTGTTATTAACCGTCTCTGTCTGTTTGCCATCTGGCCATGAACATCATGAGAAAATTATTTCTTTATTGTTGGGAAGAGATGTCAGCACTCTCATGTTCACTGAGGCATTATTCATAATAGCTAAGACATGGAAACAACACATGTGTCCATTAATAGGTGAATGGACAAGGAAAATTTGGTATATATATTCATGGAATATTATTCGGCCATAAAGAGGGAGGAAGTCTTGCCATTTGTGACAACGTGGATGCACCTTGAGGGCATTAGGCAAATAAGTCATGCAGAAAAAGACAAATACTTTATGATCCCATTTATATGTGGAATCTAAAAACAAAAATGGACTCCTAGAAACAGAATGCAGATTGATCATTCTGTGGGGCTAGAGGGTGGAAGAAATGGGGAGGCATCACCAAAGGGTAAAAGAATTTAATTATAAGGTAAATAAGTTTCAGGGACCTAACTTACAGCACGGCGACTATAACTAACAATGGTGTATTGCAAGGGCGCCTGGGTGGCTCAGTCGGCTAAGCATCTGACTTCAGCTCAGGTCATGATCTCGCGGTCTGTGAGTTCAAGCCCCGCGTCAGGCTCTGTGCTGACAGCTCGGAGCCTAGAGCCTGCTTCGGCTTCTGTGTCTCCGAAAGAGGGAGCTCTTTCTCTGCCCCGACCTCTGTCTCCCTTTCTCTCAAAAATAAACATGAAAAAAATTTAAAAAGGACAATACTGTATTCTTGAAAGTTCTTACGATAGTTGATCTTAAATGTTCTCACCGTAACAACAAAAATGGTGATCATGTTAGGTGAAGGATGTGTTGACTAACCTATTGTGATAGACGTTTACAGTTTATAGATGTACTTAAGTCATCACATGTATACCTTGAATTTACATAATGTTATATGTCAACTATATACCTATAGAGCTGGAAAAAGAGAGAAAAAAGTGATTTCTGAAGCCCGTCGTATATGCATAAAACTTTCTGTTTTTTTCATGATGTTCGCTCCCAACCCTAATGACCTAGCTAGTTAATTTGGTTGATCATGTCTTGTTTGGCAAAAGTGGGAGATTAAGATGTTCCTGTGCTCATGGGCTGGTTGTAGATGAGGGATTTGGAGTCGTGTGCTGTGTTTTTATCCTGTTTCTTTTCCTGCTGAGCAAAAGTGCCTCCTTTGAGACGGAAAATTTCAATCAGGCAGCTGGTGCAGGGACTTTTCTTCTTTCCTAAATGACTATGTGGATGATCTGTGTCTAGTTAACTCACGAGGCAAATGTGCGTGTAAGGCCACGGTCAAGGATTTTATCCATCTAGTTAGCCTAGTTTTCTTTCCTGAGCACAGTCTTTTGGGTTCAGAAGCAAATTCTAATTCTGCCTTTCAGTAGCTGCCTGTCCTTGAGCAACTTACCCTTCTGAGTCTCTTTTACATCATCTACAAAATGGGACTAATGCTACTTTGTCAAGGTGGTCATGATAAGACAGTGATAGGTAGTGGGTACTCTATAAGATAGCTGTCACTTCTTTATTTTTATTTACTTTTTAAATCCCCTGCACTAAACTCAAATGCTTTTCATTTTAGAAGAAATTCCTTTATAACTGGTTTCATTCATAACTTTTTAAAACCACATCCTAGAATTGACCATTTTAACCATTTCAAAGTGTATCGTCCAGTGGCATTTAGCACGTTCATAATGTTGTGCAACCATCACCGCTCTCTACTTCTAGAACATTTTCATTACTCCAAAAGGAAATCTCACACCAATTGAGAATTCGGTCTCCGTTTCCTATGCCCCCAGCCCCTGCAACCACTAATCTGCTTACTGTCTCTGTGAATTTGCTTCTTATGGCTATTTATACAAATGGAATCATACAGTATGTGACCTTTCGTGTCTGGCTTCGTATACTTACCATAATTTCAAGGTTTCTCACGTAGTTCATGTAGCCATTTCACCACCGTATGCTAGTCACAGGAAGAATTGATTGAGGAAAAGTAATTCCAAGTGTGTGCTCTCTGCATGGAGCACAGGAGTGGTATCATTTTTGTAGGAGGGTGAACCACACCAACCACCTGAAGACTGGATGAGAATGAAAGCGGGAAGGATGCCAGCTGAGTTCATTTCCAAATCAGCTTCTACTGCAACCGCTTCCCCTCTCGTAGACCTCCCCTCCATCCCTCCATGGTTCCCCCTCTTGTGCCTACGCCACCCCCTCACCTTATCCCTTCTCATTTGTTACCTTCTCTCTCCCTTCCTTCCATTCTGTATTCCCCTCCCTCTGCCCTTTTTCCTTCTTCGTTTCATCATTCCTTCTTTTGCTCACTCTGAGCACAGGCAGAACTAAAATAGCTAAGTCCTCAAAATTTCGATTTGTAGGGATTCATCCCAAGTGAACATAGTCAACGTAATTGACATTAACCTTTGGGATCACATAAAAAAGCCCAATAGAAGAGCTTGGTTAAAAAGAATGATGATAGATCTCTTGGAAAGAATACCCTGTAGCCACAAAAAAAAAAATCATGCTTAATTGAGTATTTAATGACAGAGTATATATTTAGAGATAAAAGACCTCTTTACAAAAATAGAATTGCTATAGGGTCCTCAGGTTTTAATGAATGAAATAAGTATTACCCACATCCTATGTGCATCTTTATGCAGAAAAAAATAAGATGATACACTTAAAATGGTAACGATCATTATGATAGGATGGGACGATTACTGGTGGCTTTTAGTTTTCCTCTTCGTGCTTTTTATAGCTTCGAAATTTTCAACAGTGCCCATGCATCAACTTTTGGAATCAGATAAAAAGGGTGATGAGCATTGTTATTGAAAGTATGCTAGTAGAATAGATCAGTCCTTGGCCATGAAGCCAGGAATCTGTCTTCAGTGTAAAGGACTGACTGATGGCTCTCAAATGAGATGATTTTGTCCTCAGAAACACTTAACAATGTCTGGAGACATTTTTGGCTGTCACAACCGGGAGGTGCTACTGGCATCTAGAGGGTAGAGGCTAGGGATGCTGCTAAGCAGCCTACAGCATATAGGATGCCCTCCCCTGCCACATCCCTTCACCAATGAATTTTCCAGCCCTAGAGTCAACAGTGCCGAGGTGAGAAACCTGCCCATTGGCTTATTTAAATATTTTTAATTAGCTCATTGGAGAATACTAATGGAAGAGGTCAAATCACTTGGGTTGTTTTTAATGGGTGTAAAGAATGAATTTACCTTCAAATAACACTACCCTGACCTGACTATCTAAGGACTTGAGAAGAAATCAAGCTGTTTTTCTATTCTTACACCTGTTGTCAACAGATTGTGTGTGTGTGTGTGTGTGTGTGTGTGTGTGTGTGTGTGTGTTTAATCTGGGCTATGTATCTCAAAGAGATGAAGCCAGGCAATATGTTTGAGGTTAGTATGGTGATACTGACTTAGGACACAGAATTCCACGGATAAATGAATAGAGGTAGTTGCCATAGAGAGAGTAATCCAGTCATGCATAATGAAGAGAATTCTGGCTGAGTGAAGAGTGCCACCTACTGAATTGTGTTTGGGTTTTCCCCAGGTTCTAATTTATGCAGGTTTATGCCTGAAAGTGTTACTTTCCATTATTGATCTCGCACATTTTCTTAAATAGTTGCTGCCGCAGTGTTAAACAATTTTTAGTTATTATTGGATCAAGGTGTAATTAGAAACAGCTGTGAACAATTGCATGCCGTCCAGCTCCTGAAGTAGCAAACCGAACTGCACTTGTAGACCTCAGATTGATTCACAGAGATTGCATCTGGCGGGTAAAACAAATCAATCTTCCGTTTCAATGCTGCCAGCCAGTTTCATTTTACCGAGATAACCAGAAAGATTAAAAACGCATTCCATACACCATTTCCAAATGTCACCAAGTTAAAAAAACAAAACAAAACCTAAAGTACCTAGCGTTTGCCGTGACAAAATTGTCAACATTTCATCCTTCCCTTAGGATTCCAGCCTTATCTTTTCTCGCTTTTCTATATTTTTAAACGCCCGCTTTGATTGCGCTCAACTTTTGCCCACGTATTTCTTAAAGTGCACGTTGCAGTGCATAACATTTTGATATATCTATTTAATAACTACATTTTTCGATAACACATAAAACCATTTCGAATTACATATTGAATTGGATGGGTCAGATAATTGCCATGGTGAATCTCGTCATCGGGATTAAATAGTTTGTCTCACAAAATTATATGCCTCTGTGTGATATGTTAATTCTTGCTCCTAATCAAACATTTAATTACATAATGAGCTTGGATTAATTTGCAACCTGAATCTCAAACTCATTCATGCAAAATTAAAAACGGTGCGTATCAGAGACAAACTAACGGTTTCTAGCATTTTGGTTCGAAGTTTTAGCAGTCTATGCCGGTAATAACATAAAGATTTGTGACAGTTGTCGAGTAACAATGGTAACAATCATTATGATAGAAAGCTTACACCAATAATGACAGCAAAAGCTGGATTTCTCGTGTTTATTTACTTATACTGACTTGTGGGTTCGAAAGGACTTTTATAATGTTGACTGTTTACTTGATTTCTCCGGTATGGTGACTGCCTCTCACATGAGCACAGAGGAGCCAGAACCTTAAGAGGACTTCCTTTTCCTGAACCTTGTTGCCTCTTTTAGAAAACGTTGAGCCTCTTTAAGAACTGAAGTTTGCTCTATTGACCTGTGTGACTTACTCAGGACTCTTTTCACCCCTGAGACGTTGGCTTTTAATTGCTAAACAGGATTAGTTAGTGAAATTCAAGTCGCACATGAGTATTTTGTGGTAGCTTTTGGTAGAATGGACAGTTTGCTTGAGCTATCGTCTCATAGGAAATAAATCATTCCTAAAGCCTGGCTGTCGTGGTAATTTTTGTGTGGGAATGGGGATTCTTTACTCTGAATGATTTGTGTGTGTGTGTGTGTGTGTGTGTGTGTGTAGAATAGTCTAGTGTTTACTTAAAGTTTTCTTATGCTCATGTGGTATGGGTTGAACTGCATCCCACCAAAATTACTATGTTGAAGTCCTATCCCCCAGTACCTCAGAACGTGACCTTATTTGGATATAGGGTTGTTGTAAGAGTCATTAGTTAAGATGAAGTTGGAGTAGGGAGAGCCTTTAATCAAATATAACTGGTGTCCTTATAAACTGGGGACAACTGGGCATAGACACGCACCCAGTGAAAGTGCCTTGTGACTCTGGGGGAGTTTTGCTGCCTCGGAGCCAAGGAAATTCCAGAAGCTAGGAGAGAGACCTGGAACATATCCTTCCCTAGCACGGCCCTGTGGACACCTTGACTTTGGACTTCTGGCCTCCCGAACCGTGAGACAATAAACTTCTGTTGTTTAAGCCACTTAGTTTGCTAAGCCACTGACCTCATTATGGTGGCCCCAGCAAACCAGAACATCAGGCACGATGATGTTGCTGTTTCCACTTGAGTAACACTCACATTTATGAGTATCTACTTCATGCCAGAAGCAGAGCTAGATGCCAGTGACACAAACTGGATTAAGCCTTCCAGGAACCCAGTGGGAGAGGTGGACAGAAAGGATTGGGAAGTTTGGTGTCCCTAGTCGCCAACTTCAGATAGACCCATGAACTCACCTAAGGAAGCTACTAGTTCCCTACTTATCTTGCTCGCATTCATTCCACAGTGACTATTAAAATCGCCACTACCCTCATTTCCATTCAACCACTGACTTTCTACTACTGCTCATGTGATATTTCTTAAAGATGGTATTTTTATTTTTTTATTTTTATTTTTTTATTTATTTTTAAATCTTTTTTAATGTTTTTTTTATTTATTTTTGAGACAGAGAGAGACAGAGCATGAGCAGGGGAGGGGCAGAGAGAGAGAGGGAGACACAGAATCCGAAGCAGGCTCCAGGCTCTGAGCGGTCAGCCCAGAGCCTGACGTGGGGCTCGAACTCATGGACTGTGAGATCATGACCCGAGCCGAAGTTGGATGCTTAACCAACTGAGCCACCCAGGCGCCCCAAAGATGATATTTTTAAAGACTTGCATGTATATTTTTTTTCTTTAAGGAAAGTAAACAGGAACTTTCCGAAAGGGCAGTTTCCTTTTCTTGCTGTCAACATCACACGGGCATTGGGGCGTTGCTGGGGTTCACACCCTCAGTGGGGAAAGTTCTGCCTGCCACAGAAACGTGAGGGCACGTGCATGTGTACAGGATTCCAGATGGGCTGAGGGCTCTAGAGCCATTGAAATGACTCCTACCCGGCCCTTCATGACGTAGTTATTCAGAACTTCGATTCCCAGTTCCGTTATAATGAAAGTTCAAGGGTATCACGCTTGACAACTTTTAACACCAGTTGGGAAAAGTGAACTGACATTTATTTTGGTGATACAGCTGAGAAGATGCAAAGTTGCCAGTGGCTACTGAAGAGCAAAGTGTCCTTGAGAAATATTTCCTTATTTGTGCGACCAGTTCAGTTTCTGGGTGGAGCCAGTCGTAGCTTCTGTGCTGTAATTTGTGGGAGCGATGTAGCCGGTAGGTTGCCATGGTTACTTGAGCCCACTGGGCAGAGGACAGACTTTCATTGTAATTAGAGTGAACACCACAGCCCAGCCGTGGGTGCTGCTCTTCAGAGGAGCCACTTCCCTTATTAAGCTTGTGTGGTCACCACACAGGGTGAAATGAGAAAGAGAAGCGTGGCCTTTTCTTCTGTTCCTTCTGCTCAGACTCTTGGGGAAGAGGCCATGACTCACTTGGGGAATATAGACACATCAGATTGTGGTTAGAAATATGCTTCTTCATAGAACTGTTTGCCTAAGCTGCTAGTCCAAGATAGGAATGGATAAATACTTTCTAAATAGCTGGGTTGGATTTAATATACTTACGTAGAACCTGATACATTCTCCGGTTGAGGAGAACTGCCTGGCAATGAAATGAAAATGAGACTGTCTACTACAATAGTGACATTGAGGTTTTGGTATGTACAAGTGCTGGAAATTGCCAATACAGAATTTTCAATAAATTATGTTCCTTTGGAGCCCTCATGGCTTGGCAGAAATAACCCACACATGGTGGGCTTTGGAGTCCTGGGGATTTGGGTTCAAGTCCCATCTCTGCCCTTACCAAGTTTGCATTCCTGGGTAAATCATCCACCTTCTCTAGGCCTCATTTAAAAACAAAAATAGGTAAATATGTATTTATAGGGTATTTGTGAGCACTGGAGATAATGAATATAAATGACCTGGGCAATAGTAGATACTTCAGGCAAGATGGTGATGATGATGATGATGATGATGATGATGATGATGATTTTTAGTTTTTGATTTAAAAGTAAATTGAAAAGAAGAGAAGCCCACAGTACTTAACGCAGTGTTGATGTACTGTTCATTAAATAGCTTGGTTTTTCCAAGGATTGTCTTCATGAAATAAGTCCACTATATTCAAATAAAAGGATTCTTTGGCTTGGAACAGTTTTTTTTTTTTCCCTTATCAAAGATTCTCCTTTCAGCCATGGAAGTGATAAATAAATCTCTTTGCACATTTAAACTTGAAATACTTGGAACTTTGTACAGTTACACCAACATCAGAGAGCCCCTTCCCTAATTGCTGAAATGCAACAGCTAGTCTACAGGAGAAAATTCAGTGCAGCTATTTGAGCCAAGATTTTAAAATGTATTTCTGCTTGAATTTTTAGAGGAAATTTAAAGGGAATGCATTTGCCTAAGCGGGATTATGCTTTGAATAAACGCCCTGTGATGACCTCACAAATGTCAGGGGTCTTTACTGCCTTCTTGGAAACACCTTTAGCAGTTCGATTGAGAGCATGTGCAGTCTCGGGGACTCTGGTGTGAATGTTTCAATCCGTTTACCTTTTGTAGGGAACTTGCTTAGTCATTTACCCCCTAACAAATGTGTGACATAGACGTCCTAGGGAATGGGAGACACAGGTGGAGCCCCTGACAGCTCTCACTGCACAGGCTGGATGTGTAACCTCATCACCAGCACCAGCGTATCTGAAGGAAGCCTGTGTCCTTAGAGGTAGATGAGCCCCATGGAGGCTACGCAAAGAAGGACACAAGAACAGGTACATGGCAGCGGTTTCCCAGACTGTTCCAGAAACAGAGGTAGATAGAAACAGAAAGACAGATAGACAGATATTGTCCTAAGAGTTTTCCGGTCACAGAGTGGATTGGGTTAGCTCGTTACATTTTTTAGTGATCTAAAACAGTGGTTCTCAAAGATGAGGGGTGTGAGTGAGTCCTCCAGGGGACATTTGACAATGTCTGGAGATATTTTTGGCCTTCACAACTGGGGAGGTATTAATGGCGTCTAGTGGGTGGAGGCCAGAGATGTTGCTAAACATCCCCCAGTGCATGGAATAGCCCTACAGCAAAGAGCTGTGCACGCCGTCAGTCATGTCTAGGTTGAGAAACCCTGGTCACCTGATCTGGAAGAAGACACACCTTCAGACTAGCCCGTGTCCTTTTTCTCTTACCTCCTGCTCAGAACGTCACCTTCCGATGGCTTGGTTTGCATTTTAGACACTTTGACTTAAGAAAGGGGTTGTCTTAGTTAGCTTCGACCGCTGTAACAAAATATCATAAACTTATCGACAATAGAAATTTATTCTTATAGTTTGGGAGGCTGAGAAATCCAAGATCAAGGTGTGCTGGCCAGTTTGATATATTGGCCAATTGAGAGCTCTCTGGTTGCAGATGGCTGTCTTCTCACTATGTCCTCACTTGGTGGAAGGAGCTAGCTAGCTCCCTGGCCTCTTATGAGAGCACTAATCCCATTTGTTAGGGCTCTAACCTCACGATCTAATTACTCCCCAATAGTCTCACCTCCACATACCGATACATTGGGGATTTCAACATATGAAATTTGGGGGACACATGAGAGGGTTATCTTAGTTGGTTACTGGTAAGCTCTAGCCTCCGACAGTAATAAACTAGACATCTTGCTCATTCATAAGTCTCTTAAAATTCAAGTCCGTTCTGAGTATGATCAGTTTGGGTCCCCAGGAAAAAGAAAATGGAGCAGGAGTTATAATAAATAGGTACAATTTCTGTGCCCGTTCTATAGAAGAGAAAATGGAGAGGTTGTGTCTCACCAAGCAAGGAAACAAAGAAGTCACCAAATCTTTTCTCTTTCTCTTCTCGACACATGGCTAGATTATAGTTCCCAGTCTCCCCAGCAGGTAGGTGTCCCACGTAGCTGAGTTCTGACCGCCAAAAGGTGGGCAGATGTGACATATTCTTTGTCTAAGCTTGGCCCATGAAATGTGAAAATGATCTTTGAATCTGCTTCTCCTTCTGCCGTTCACATGGAGAAGTTTCCGAGTTTCGAGAAGAGGGTGGATCCACAAGCCAAGAGAGCCTTGGTTCTTGACCAGCTGTGTTGACGAAGCTGAGCCTTGGAGGGTTGCATCAGCAAAAATAAACCTTTATTTTGTTAGGTCACTAAAATGTTGGTTATTAAAGAACTTTCTCACCCACTCTGACTAATAACAAAATGAAATAAAGAAGTGCAAACATGAGGGGGACCCTTGGCCTGTGGCCATCCATCTGGGACTACATAGAAAAATTCACCTCCACTAAATATGCAGAGGTACAACATTGATGCTTCTGAATATGCTGGTGTTTATATTTACACATGCTCTCTTCTGAATCATGTTTTAAAATCAAAGGATTCATTAAATTCCCTTTATCAGTATTTTACATGATAGGCAGAGGCTTATTTATATCTCAGGCAGTCATTTTAGTAATTTCAGGTTCTTAAACCTGCATGAAGATTCATAAATTCACATATTATCCCCTCGATGCTAAGGGTTGCATGTGAGTCTGGGATTTAACCGAGAAATGTGGAATACGAGTTTTTTTTTTTTTTTGCCAAACCATTCCCAGTTGCTTGCGCATCTCAGGAGCCAAAGCTTATTACTTTCCAAGTTGTAATTTAAACTTGTTAAATTGCCTCCAGACCCATTTTTTTTCATGTAGCACAATGGGAAAAACTCAGTGCTTTGGCTCCAAATGCGATTCTCTTTTATTTTTCTCTCTCCAAAATCCTACCTCCTTTGGGGATGCATCATCATTATTTCATAGAAAATTTGGGCAGGAACATCTTTTTATGAAAACTTCTTGTTTTTCTGTGCTTTTTTTTTTTTTTCTTTGAGAGACATTTGCCATTGCATCTGGCAGGTGGTGTGGCTCTTTTTGAGAGTCTTTCAAACTCGTGATGTAGTCACATTTTAAGATCTTTGTGGGATGGCTGTAAGGAGAAATTAGGCTTGGTAACTATGTAGAAAATTGACCTGGTAAACACATTAGAGGTGGATTATCCTCTATTGCTCCCTTAATAACACCCAAAGAATGTGCCGTCCGTAGCCATTTCAGAGCCTAGCAGGAGCTTTCTTGCTGAGAAGCGGAAGGTTCAGATTGTGTTCAGTATGCTCAATATACTTCGGTGGAGAAAGCCTTTAATGGTACAGCAACTCTTTGCGTGAAGACCAGCCTCCCACAGGCCACAATGGAGAGATATGCATGAAGTATACATATCAAGTATGGTAAACACTCGATGTCCCATATTTAAAATGGGGTGGTTTTCAGCTCTTTTATTTTCATGGATTAAAGTCTCCAGTGCATGTTTTTAGGGCGTGGGAGGGGCCAGGAAAGGGGAGGGCTGCTTACACACTTCAGTATAGTAGAGCCTCTATTCTAAACATTTTTTTCATTCTTTTTTTTTTTTTTCTTCACGTTCCAACAGGCAGGGTTCTGCTGCATGGTCAGATCAAGTTCGATTCGGATTGTCAGTTGCCTGAATAATTAATAGAGAATTTTCAGATGCGTTGAGGAAGAATTGGACCAAAAATGAAAGCAACTATTATTTTTTTTTTCTCCCTTTAGCAGAGTGGAATGTCGCAGTAACAGACATTCCCTGTCAGTAACCAAAACCAATGCAGGTTTATTTCTTACGGACCCCATATACCCACTGGTGGAGGGCTCTGATTTATGGCGTCTTTACTCTGAGACCCAGGCTGATGGAGGCGCCTTCCTATGAAATTTCACAGGTCACAGGAACAGGGAACAGAGTGCGGAGAACCATAGACAGGCTCTACAATGCTTCAGAAGAAAAGAGACACACAGCACTGTTGCTTAATTCTATCGGCAAGAGCAAGACTTAGAGCCAAAGCTAACTTTAGAAACACAGGGAAGGGTGACTTTTCTGAATACCGGAAATGGAAACTGGGTATCAGTAAATGGTGGAAATATTTGCGTCATGGTCCTACCCCGACAGACATACACTCATGACACAGTTGGACATAGACGTTTAACCCTAAGCCCAATGATAAAAGTAGCCCCCAAGGGAAAATGAAGTCTCATTACAGAAAAATTCAGAAATGTAACGTAGAACAGAAGATACCCAAAGAGATCTCCTCCCGATGCAGGAATATTTAGCCAACAGGTAGTAGAAAGGCATTTTGTTTCAGGGGACTACTGTTCCACCCTAGACTCAGTCAGAAACGGGCACAACATAATCTCTGAGCTGAGAGTATTTAGTCTTGTCAGCTCATTTAAAAAAATATGTATAGTTCAGACTTAATTTTGATTTTATTCTTAATTTTCCTTTCTTGGTAAACAGCAGGTCAAATATCAGTGAGAATTATGGTCACAGATGTGAGACGTACTGAATTGCATTTTCAACGTCTGTTGCATAGACTCAAGGCAAATATGAAGCCTGAGAACAAGATTTTTTTAATTTTGATTTTTTAAAGATTTTTAAAAAATTTTAAGTAATCGCTACACCCAATGTGGGGCTCAAACCCACAACCCCGACACCAAGAGTCACATGTTCTACCAACTGAGCTGGCCAGGTGCCCCAAGAAAAATACTTTAAACATTATAGTGATTATAGAGAATTAATTACAGGTGGTGCTATCAGAATTTCTCTCCAAAGATACAACCTCGGTGCTTTCTTATTTTCCCCTGTTTACAGCATTAAGATAATCTCATATCATTTTAAAAAAACTTTTCCTTCTTTTATTGCAATGCTTTTTAAAAATTTCCTTTGTTCTAAATAAGTAAAATGCCTGGGAGAAGTTAAAAGGAACAGTACAGGAATAAAATGGAGCCATCCCAGGTTGTGGGAGATCAGGACAGATGGATTGATTGTGATGAGGTGAATGTCTAATGTAGCCCCCACCAAAAACAAAACTCCAGACTTTTGAAACTCCTCATTAGTTCAAGAAGAAAACAATAAATAAATAAATAAATAACTCAGCATGATTACCGAAGAGCAAACATTTCATTTGACTTTGTCTTTGCCCCAGGTTTTAATTTATCAAACACATACTGAGAAAGCATCTCATGTTACCATCAATTCTTGCTGTGTTTTATTTAGCATGTAGCAGAGCCTGACAGAAATCTGACCTCCCAAGGCAGCTCCCCCTAAGGGAAGTTCATTACCTGGCATTGGTCTACTTTGTCCATTTATCTTGGAGAAAATATTTGCAAACCATAAAGCTGATAAAAGATTTGTATCCAGAATGTATAAAGAAATCTAGTAACTCAGTAATAAAACAAATACCCAATTTTAAAAATGGGCAAATGATTTAAATAGGCGTTTCTCCCAAGAAAATGTGCACATGGTCAATATGTACATGAAAAGATGCTCAGAGTCTTTTAACATTAGGGAAATGCAAATCAAAACTACCATAAGATACCAGTTCACACCCACTAGGATTCTAGAATAAAAGAGACATTAATAACAGGTGTTGGTGAGGACTGGGGAAGGTGAGGGTCTCATGTACTGTTGGTGGGAATGTAAAATGGCCCAGCCACCTTGGAAAATGCTCTTGGTAGTTCCTTACAAAGTTAAGCTAGAGTTATCATATAACCCAGCTATTATTCTCCTAGGAATATATGCCCAAGAGAAAGAACCCCCAAATAAGTGAAAACATATGTCCCCACAAAAACTCATATACAAATATTAAGAGTAGCATTATTCATGACAGCAAAAAATTCAGACAACCCAAATAACCAGCTGTTGAATGGATAAACACAATGTAATATATCCATAAAGTGGAAAAAATTATTTGGCAAGACAAAGAAATGAAACAGTGATAACATGCTAGCTACAACACGGATGAACCTTAAAAACGTGATGCTAAGTGAAAGAAGCCAGTTACAAAAGACCATGTATGATATGCTTCTGTTTACATGAAGTGTCCCTAATGGACAAATTTATAGAGACAGAGAGGAGATTAGTGTTTGCCTGAGACTGGGAAGGGTGGGTGGGTTGTGGGAGTGACTGCTAATGAGTACAGGGTCTCTTTGTAGAGCAATGGAAACATTCTAAAATTAGATTGTGGTGATGGTTGCACAATCCTGTGAATAGACTAAAAACCGTTGAATTGTACATTTTAAATGAGTGAACTGTAGGTTATGTGAATTGCATCCTAATAAAGCTGTTCTCTTTCTTCCTCTCTTCCCTTCTTCCTCTCTTCCCCTCTTTCTCTCCTTTCCTTCCTTCCTTCCTTCCTTCCTTCCTTCCTTCCTTCCTTCCTTCCTTCCTTCCTTTCTTTTTCTTTCTTTCTTTCTTTCTTTCTTTCTTTCTTTCTTTCTTTCTTTCTCTCTCTCCTTCTGTCTTCTTTTTTTAAAGTGAGGTACATTTCATCCATTCCAGTACTGAAATGTGACCCTGCCTGGCAGGTTTCCTGGCTCGGTAGTTTATGATGCTATACAGTGGGTTCCAACTTCCGGTTCCGAGTCACCTTACCAAGGAACTAGTAATAGCTTTTAACTGTTCCGGTGACCCCCTTCTCAGCACCTCTCCCTGATTCCAGCCCACAGCATCTATACGGAGATGTCTCGTTTCTTGCTTCAGAACAGAAGGCTGGCTAAAAGTTAATACTATTTGCTGATGAACTTGCTCAGAATAGTATGTAGGCCCTCAAATCTGATACCCATTAGTGACGATGGTAGATGTGCTTTCCTTCGGTGTGCTCTACAAAGCTGCTGGACCAGCTTGATCAATGAATGGTCTGGCTGTGTGATGCTGGAACTATCTAGAACTTTCTGTAATCTTCGATTTACTGTAGGGCCGCACACACTCCCATAGTGAATCAGAATGCCCAGGCATGGTGGCCTTGGGGAAAGGAGTTGCAAGGCCCTTTTAGAGGGAAGAGTAACTGCCTACGTGGGATCCCAATGGAAAACCCTTCAGTCATTGCTGTGGGCCATTGTTGCTTCTGTGCGGTGCCACTGGACTTTCTGCCAGCACAGCCGCACACGGACATGTCCGTTGGAGCCATTCAGCCTAATCTCGGGCGGACTACATTTACTTCAACGTTGTAGGCACGCAGTAGATTTTTTTGCATTAATTAATAACTGTGTAGAAACAATCTCTCTGCTACTTTATGCAAAAGAGGCCTGGATTGTTGTAAATTATGTACATTTTTCCATTAACTTTTCAGCTACAGAAATTCTTCCTTATCTCGATGAGGATTTACCGTAAACTATAAGGAAAGTAAATACCGATTCTCTGGAGGATGTTTATGAAAATTGCATTTTATTGGAAATAACAACCTAGGTGTTTGTACAGCTCATTCTCTACCCTCACAGACGTATCTTCTCTGCTGGGGGCTTTTTTGGACTCCTGCCCTGGTCAGCCTGTCCAAAACCACAGGGTCCTTTTTACTCCCCATCCCTTTGCCTTCCATTGTTTTCCTCTACAGCCACAATCACTTCCTGTTTTCTGTCGTAGTTATTTCTTTATTGTTTATCTCCTCCACGGAATGTAATCCTTCTTAGGCAGGACTCTGTTAATCTCGTTTGCTGCTCTGTCCCTAGCACGTAGATCAGTGTCTGGCTTCTTGGAGGTACTCAGTAAATATTTATTGAACAAATAAATAGATACACTTCCTCCCCTCCTCTCTCCAAAATACAGTTTGAGAGAAGAGAGAAGAGAGCCCCGCAGAGCAGACAGCAAAGGAGTAAGCTCGTTTCTCTCCATTATCCAGCTTCCAGACACCATGGTATCATGCACACAAAAAGAGACAGAAGGTACAAGGTTGGAAGGCTCTTCTCGTTCAATTCTGTCCCGAAGAGGAGACTGAGTGTCCAAGTGGCAAAGGGACTTTCCCTTGGTCACAACAAAAACGAGTGACAGAATGAAGACTGTGCCTCAGAGGTTGTCATTCGCAGTTCTCAGAGTTTAGAAGGTGGAGAAAAACACTAAAACACTGGAATGTTTAGCCCTTCTAAACTTACTAACTTACGTTATACTTCCATGACTTACTAAGGTACATATTAATAACTACATTACACGTAATTTTATGTTACTTACTAACTTGCATATACTTACTAACTTATAACCTACATTGTACTGTGTTATAATTACAACCCAAATGTCGCCTGGGGAGCCTTGCTCCTTTGAGATTCGAAAATAGGTGGCTGAGACCCCCTCTCCCGTGTGGCACTGTCTTCAGGCATTTGTGCGTGCAGGCAGAGGTGGCTGGTTCATTATTCCCATTTTGAGTAGTTCGAGGTCATTGCCTTTTCTTTTATATGCTGTCCCTTTGCTACTTCGCCTTCTTCCCAAGTGGCCCCTCGAGATATTTTGCTAAACCAAAGGAGAAGTTCCATCATACTCTTTGGAGGCAAGAACAGCTTCCCTCGGTGATGGCGTTAAATAAGGAATATAAAACACGAAGTAAAGCATTTGAAATATTTCCACCCACTAACCATGACGACTTTAGGGTGCTGTTTTAGGGTATTACTCTTTGTAGGGATGAATGGTACAACAGAAAGTACCTAGACTTTAGTGGGGATCATGGCCAAACATGTACTGACAGTATGATTTTAGGTGAAGTAATTGATTTAAGTTCTAGTTCCTTGATTGTAAAATGGAGAAAATCATACTTGCTTTATAGGATACTGAGAATTAAATGAGGTAACATGTGTAAAAGTGCTTTGTTATGGAAGACGTCATGCAAATAATATCACCACTGTCACTGAGTTTGTATTTATGGTAGTTTTATTTTATTTTATTTTTTTTAGAAAGTGACTACATGAGTTCCCCAAGGTTCTGTTCAGAGTTGTACCTTAGTTGCTGAAATGCCACAAATGACATTCCCTCTGGAACAAAAAGGGTGGGTCAGGTAAAGAAAACCAACTGTGAGTGATAAGTTAGAAAGTAACTTGAGAAATCCCAGTTGGATTTTGTGGAGTTGGAGTTAAGTGTAGTTTCATAAAATGGGCCAAATACCTGTGTTCAGAACTCTTTTGCTGCTGAGATATACCACATTTCTTGTCCTGTTTACACTGGTCAAGATCTTTTTTTCTTTTTTCTTTTTTTCTTTTCTTTACTGACTCAAGAAGACAACATTTCATCGACAGAGATCTTGCCTTCTCCACAGGATTAAGATATTTTACTTTCTTGATATATTTGACTTTAAATCTTTTTATGTGTCATGCTTTCCCCCCAAAGAAGTGACAATGTTAACATGGTTTGAATAGCCCAACAAACCCATACGTGCCTTCTGATTGCTTTCTCGTTTATGCGGGGTGGGCAGTGGTTTCTCTTTCCTCTTTCTTTTGCTCCTGCAAAGCATTGCCATTATAGCTTCTCAAAATATGAGCTCAGTAGGATTGCCTTTCCCTTCATAGAAGAAAGACTGGGATGTAGAGCTATTGAATGATTGACCCCTAGTCTCAGAGCTGGCTAGTGACAGAACTAGACTTTTTTCTGCCCTCTTATGATACTAGCGACATCCTGTTGACATTCTTCTGACACACAGACATGCAAATAAGTAGAAACAAAGAATCTTTTATGAAGCCTGGGGAAATGGAGAGTCCTATTCTAGTGCTCCTCTAAAATAATGTTGTCGACTACCACCAGTCCTGAGTACGGGACACCTTCCGGATAAGCCACCACTGTCCTGTTTCTTTTATTCCTCTGTGACTATATTGGGAGGACAAGAAGAGGTGGATGGTCTGAATGCAGAAGGAAGCAGAAAAAGAATTGAACAAATCGCATTCCTTTCCAGCGCACTCGTCAATGTATCGATTTTACTCATCAAGCGCTTTTGAGTGCTGGGATCTGTTTTAGTCGCTGAAGATACGGGGGGGGAAAGAAACTAAGAAGTGATGCAGTCTCATGGAACTTCGAATCTATTGAGAGAGACAGGCAGGCAGTACATCATTAACTGCTTAGTAACGATTATGGCAATGATGAGGGTAAATGCTTCCAAAAAAAAAAAAAAAAAAGCAGAGGCCACCATGAGCCCCTGAAATAGGGCAGCTGAACTGAGTGAGCACAGGGGTTCAGGAAGTCTGAGGAGGTGTCCATTAGCTAAGGCTAGAAACGCGAGTAGCAGCGTGAGAGGTGGTGGCAGGGACGGCGGGAAGAGGCTAGGCAGAGACAAGAGTGCAAGCAAGGATCCTGAGGCAGTGAGTGTCTTGGCATATCTGAGACACAGGTTGACGTGAGAAAGCAAATGGAAAGAGACGATGGGGATAAGCAGGTAAGAGCCATTGGTGATCTTTGGTCTTGGCCTTGGTCTTGCAAGAGCCTTGGTGATTTCGACCTCTGTGTAGAGCAGTGGGGAATTATTTAAAAGCTCTGAGCATACAGGAGTGATAACACTCTGGCTGCAGAGAAAGGAACGGTGGGGAAAGCCAGGGCTGCATAAGAGATCTGTTAGATGTTCATAGTAATCCAGGTGAGCAGTAATGTTAGTGTTGACTGAGGAGGTGGTCGCGGAGGGAGGCGTGAGGGATCTGAACTGTTTTGAGAAGGTGGGCTTGAATGGAGGTGAAGCCCCAGGGAAGGGAAGATTTTGGTGATAGCTCCTTGGATTGGGGCGTGGGAGACTGGTGGTGTGGCATGCCTTCATTTACTGAGGAATGGATGACTAGAAAAAGAACGTATTTTTTTTTTTTGACAGTAATACAAGAAGTCATCTTTTGGACCTACTAAGTTAGGCCCATTAACATAGAGATGTCAATGGTGGCGGTATTGACCCAGGGCTCAGGATAGAGAAATGGGTGGCAGTTGGGAACTGTCCACTCACAGTTGGCGTATACAACCACGTGGGAGGATGAGGTCATCAGAAAGAAAAGGCAGATGAGAGAAGAGGGCCGAGGAGATGCCACCAAGAAATAGCTGCTTGGTCTGTTAAGGTATACATTATAGGAGATGATCTCTGGCAAGAGTTAGAATGGAGGGCGGCCCAGTTGGAGGCCATATTTATGTATCAGGAGGAGAAGAAAGTCACAGAGGGAGCTGAGGACAAGTAACCGGCGTGGCGGTTGAAAAGCCAGGAGAATGTGATGTCGTGGAAGAAGGCACAGGGATAAGTGTGTGATAGTTCTGGGGGCACAGGGAGGCTGTGGGATTGGGATAATGGATCACCCAGTTGGGTTATCCTCTGGGTTAAACTCTGAAATGTGAAGTCTCCAGATCTGATTTTCCTCTAATAACTTTATGGCTCATTACAAAGATAAATAGAATTCCCCCTGCTGAAAATGTCTAATGATTAAGATGATCTGTTATTATTATTATTTATTATTTATTTTTTTTTTGAATTTCACTTAGAAGCCACTGAGAGGGCAAAATGAAAACAGGAGGTGATGAAAAACTGCACTCAGGTGACTCATCACTAGACGTGGGGCCAGTAGAAAATCCATGTAGTAGTAACTTTTTATAAATGCACTTCTGGATTAAGTGGAACACCTTGACCATAGCCCTTTGAGTATTACTGGAGGATGTGGGGCATATTCTCTTGTGTCATTATTGTGAACCGATGTTCTCATGGTTTCCTGATAGTCGTTTGAGTCCTGGCTCTGAACAGGGAAGAGTCTAAAGAACAAGATTTAGGGGAAAGGTTTTTAAAACACAGATTAGGAACCAGTACCACTGGAAGGATTCACGTATTTCCTGTCTTTAAATTTTGCTTTGAAATGCGTAGTTTCCAGTAAATTTTTTGAAGATGCTCAAATCGTTGCTTGAGTTTATAGAACCTCCTTTAATTCTTAAGTAGCACACAGCTGAATAAAGATTGTAGCAGCCTGATTTGGTTGATTGGTTGAGTTCTTCACATCAAAGAGCGGCATAAAATAAGAAACTGGATCCTCAGTTGGAAATAAATTCCAGATACCCTGTTTTTCTTCCAAACAATTCAGATGGCTGCAAATCCAAACTCTTAGCTTTTTATCTCTCAATAATCATATGTGAAAAATAATACAGAAGGACATAAAAATATTTACCTTTCCAGTTAAATTAACTGTAACATGGCTAAGGGTCAGGATGCTCACTTTTAATACATCCATCAAAAATTTATAGTAAATGCATTGGGCCCATTTCTAGAGATTCATGAGACACAAGTCCTGATTTGAAGGAGCTTATAGTTTAATAGGGGAAGATGAGTGCATCCAAATAATTATAAATTTCGGTTATAAGATGTTTTAGCAACTCAGAGGAGAAAGATGAAATAGTATAGGAGAGTATTCAGAGGATATAATTATGTGAACTGAGTCACAGTGACTAGCCAAGGTGAAGAGGAAGGACCCAGGGGAAGGTGTTATTCAGCACGGGCAGCATGAAGTTGCCTCTAATAGAATGGAGGGGGGTGGCAAGGTGAGGAGGACCCAGATTATGAAGGACATGCAAGCCAAGGTAAGGGGCTGTTGAAGAATTTCAAGCAGTTGCTTGGTAGGTAATTTATGCATTCTGGGAGATCATCCGTGGCAAGCTTAGAGCAGGTTTGGAGAGGGCAGGACTGAAAAAAGATACTGTTGGGGCACCTGGGGGGCTCAGTTGGTTAAACATCTGACTTTGGCTCAGGTCATGATCTTGTAGTTCGTTGGTTCGAGTCCTGAGTTGCGCTCTGTGCTGACAGCTCAGAGCCTGGAGCCTGCTTTGGATTCTGTGTCTCCCTCTCTCTCTCTCTCTCTCTCTGTCTGTCTCTGCCCCTCCCCTGCTCTTTCTCTCTCTTTCTGAAAAATAAACATTAAATTTCTTTTAAAAAAGAAAAAAGATACTATTGCAGTGGTCCAGATGCAGTACAGAGACATGGTACAAGAAAACGAGTGGTAAAAAAAGATGGCTGTGCCTCTCAGAAGCATCCCTAGAGAGGGAAAAAAAGATCTGGGTTCTAATTTCAATTTTGGAACTGTATTAACATCCTCTAAAGAAGACAGAGAAATTTATTTAAATGAGTTGGCTGACATGATTCATGGAGGTCGGCAAGTCCAAAATCGTCAGGGTGGGTTGGTAGACTGAAGACTTGGGAAAAAGGTGATGTTGCAGTTTGAGTCCAAAGACAGTCTGCTGACAAAATTTCTTCCTGCTCAGGAGAGGTCAGCCCTTTCCTCTACAGGCCTTCAACTGATTGGACAGGGCCCACCCACATTATGGAAGGTAATTGCTTTCTTCAAAGTCTACTGATTTAAACGTTGATCTCATCTAAAAAAAATACCTTCATAGAAACCTCCAGAAAAGCGTTTGACCAAATATCTGGCTACCATAGCCCAGCCAAGTTGGAGGGTAAAATTGACCATCACAGTAACTAAAAGTTTTAGGCAAATTACTTTTCATTTCTGGATCCTCTCCCAGATTCCTCCTGTATAGAATTATGACATTGAACTAGATACCATCTAAGATCCATTCTAGCTTTGAATAAAATATGTTTATTCTTTCTTTGCCATGGAGTTAAGAATGGGCGTTGCCTAATTTAAGATTCTGGAATTTTATTTTATTTATTTTTTATTTTTTTATTTTTTTTTAAACATTTATTTATTTTTGAGACAGAGAGAGCATGAACAGGGGAGGGTCAGAGAAAGAGGGAGACACAGAATCTGAAACAGGCTCCAGGCTCTGAGCCATCAGCACAGAGCCCGACGCGGGGCTCGAACCCACGGACTGTGAGATCATGACCTGAGCCGAAGTCGGACGCCCAACCGACTGAGCCACCCAGGCGCCCCAGGAATTTTATTTTTTTAACCATTTTATTTAATATATTTTTTAAATTTACATCCAAGTTAGTTAGCACATAGTGCAACAATGATTTCAGGAGTAGATTCCATAATGCCCTTACCCATTTAGCCCATTCCTCCTCCCATAGCCCCTCCAGTAACCCTCTGTTTGTTCTTCATATTTAAGAATCTCTTATGTTTTTAAGATTCTAGAATTTTAGATCAACAGGTTACCTTTGGCAGCTACAACACTTCATATATATGGATAGGAAGTAGGCAGAACTGCTTAATTCATGCAAATGGTGACTCCATTGCTGTCATTTAAGGATTCCATGCAACGTTGCAGATTTTTTCTGCCAAAGTGCACGAAATCAAATTTCTATAGCTTAAGTCATCTTTGAGGCTTGCTAGGAAGCTATCCTATGTAAAAGACCCTTTAATTAGGTTCTGTTGGGAATTCAGGTATTGGCATACACTGTTGATTTTTTTGTTACGGAGACGGAATCACTACAGAGAAAGTGAAATATGGTTCATGTTATCAGGCAGAATCAACTGATTTTGGGGAGGGGGTCTCTTGCCAAGCAGTGGCATCTGTGAGGTGATTTTAGGGTTCCATTACTCCCCTCCAGATATGAGACTTTCAGAGATAGATAGGATGTCTCATTCTTTTTAAAACCACGTTAGAAACCCTTTTACCCCTTGTATTTAAGAGAAACATTTCTACGTGGGAAGCGCATTCATGCAGCTGAGTGTATTGATAGGGAGGTTCAGTGGTTTGAGTTGTGAACCCTGACATGAATGGGAGAAAAAAAAATCGTCAGAACCATTTTCTTGTCGGAAGAGATACAAAGAACATTTCTAATAGACCCAAAGCTTTCTGTTGTTCTTTCCCACCTTCCTAGGGTGAGATTTTGTTTAGATTTGTTTTTTAAAAAATTATCTGTGGACCAGTGTAGGCTGGGGACTTTGTATGGATGAAATAGACTTAGTATTGGAATCCTAGATGAAGAGCTCTGAGCATTTTCAAATTAGTTATTGTACACCCTCCAATAGCTGAAATAATGTGCAATTTACTGTCAGAGAGCTCTAAAGATTTTAGGACCTTTAGACACTAATCTCTTCCCTCAATCATAGAAATTGGAACATGATATTCCTCTTTGAAGGCTTTGGCCAGCTTTTCTCTTTTCTTGCTACGCTCGTTAGAATTTTGTCTCTGACATTTTGAGACAATTTTTGAAAGATCATTTCCAAGTTATTTCAAATTACTTTCATTCTTATTTTGATGTCCTTTAATTTATCATATAATCAGGAGTTGAGGCTCACTGCGGCCCTTGGACAGGATAGTTTTAAATCTACTTTACCTCTCAGTCAATATGTTCTTTATTAAAAGGCTTAAAAGGATTTAAAAAGGCCATTAAAATGTGTAAGCCTCTGTCTCATTTTGGAATATTGTTTCCGTTGTTTTGTCCACATGGGATATTCAATGTGTCCAAGAGAAAAGATAAGAAAAATAATTCATTTTGTGTTACTTAAATTGGGACGTGGGAGGTCAAACATGGCCCTGCTTGGGTTCCTTTGCCTTTAACCCCGTATCTTTTCTTCTACCCTTTTTTGTTTTTTTTTAAAAGGCACATTTCAAATAAACATACAACTTTGACGATTTCTGGGTCAAAAAATACTACTCTGTCACTGTATCTTCTTACGATTTAATTTCTGAGACAATAAAAATTCCAGTCTGGTTCGATGTCAGTTTTGTAATGGAGATTTCACAGAAGATGTCTCAGAACTTTCCTTGGAAACTTTCTTCTCCACCTGAATCCCTTCCGTGTCAGTATCTGGACGGGATGGTCCGCTGCTCTCCCATCTTCCCTTGCTGTCTTGGGTCCCTCTTGACTGTCCAGGTGAGTCCCAGGGGGGCCAGGCAGGGAGGAGGTCAGAGGGGAGGGAGGGGGGGAAGGAGGCCATGGCACTGACCACCCGTCCTCACTGTCCTGATCATATTACTTCTTTCCCCTAGACCATTCCTAAAGTGTGATAGGCTAGAGTTTATTTAAGGATTTTATTTATTAAGGAGCCTGCTTGAGATTCTCTCTCCCCCGTTCTCTGCCCCTCCCCCTGCTCTCTCTCTCTTTCTCTCTCTCAAAATAAGTAAATAAACATTAAAAAAAAAAGATATTGTGACATTTTGATTTCAGGTCTTCATGGCTTTTTCCAGTGAGTAGAACTGGTCCTACCTGGCTCTGCCCTGTGACCGTGTCCTCCCTGCCACGGTGCTCCCAGAACCGCTCTTTGGCTTGCCCGCCATTGCGTCAGGGAACCTCTCCTGCCTCCTCCCTCAGTGCAGACCCTTCCTGTCAGATGGAGATCCCGTCCTTGTCCTAACCTCTCCCGGGCCTGGTTCCTGGCAGCTCCTCTTTCCCAGCAGTGGGTGGGCTATACTCACTCCCACACCCAGCTCTGGTTCCAGGATCTCCAGCCCGGCTGAGTTCTGATCCCCACCGCCACCCTCCCCGCCCCCCTCCCCCCCCCACACCCCGGGGCCAGGAAGGCGCTGGGACGAAAGGGACAGACCTGAGGTTGTGTTGCAGAGGAGCAATGTAGGCATGAGGCGGGCATTCCCACAGATCCTTCCAGGAAGCACGAGCAGGTGGAGAGACCCCTCCAGTTACGAGGCGACTGATGGGAGCCCTCATTAACATGTCTTGCGTGATGAGGTGCAAAACCTGACACAGCGGGGGTGTCAAAAGGAGAACCAATTGGTTTATGACATCGGACAGCCGCACTGACTTGAGTCTGCTTCCCTGATGCACCCCAGCCCTGGCGGGACAGCGTGTGCACCTGCTGTTTGCTCACCAGACACGGATCCGTTGGGTCTGCTTTTCCCATCCCTGAACCCGCCCAGGACGCCAAGCCTCTCCGTGCTGTAGTAGATTCCAGGTGCCCCATCTGTGTCCTTTGGATGCCCGTGCACTAACGAAAGATATAAAATATGATTATGTCAGACTATGATAACAAAAATAGATCACACTTCAGTTTTCTGCTCATAAAGATTATACCACTGGCCCACCCTCACTAACTCACCCCCAGCGGTGATTTTCGGGGGGATACTGACAGAGGACCTAAATCATCCGTCGTCTCTTGCCCGACGCCTTCTGTGGTGGGGAGCCCGCATGCGCACGGCAGCTGTCGGGGGATAATGATGCCGTTTGTGTCTGTTGACTGGCCCACACGGGACTCAGTGCCACAGCCTTCCATATATTAACGTGCCAACTGGTGTGTGGCTGACACACAGGCTTTTCTACTTCCCTAATTGCCTGGAAAATTCCATGTTGTTTTTCTGACTCCTTGCCATGAGCACACAAATGCAGACTGTTTTAGAGCTGTAGGTTTTCTGCAGCCTGAAGAAACTGAGTTTCCACAGGCTCCAAAGACCTCTATTGCCTTATCTTAAACGAGGTTCAGGGGCGCCTGGGTGGCTCAGTCGGTTAAGCATCTGACTTCCTTGGCTCGAGTCATGATCTTGCAGTTCGCGAGTTCGAGCCCCATATTGGGCTGTCAGCATGGAGCCCACTTCAGATCCTCTGTCCCTCTCTCTCTCTGCCCCTCCCTTGCTTGTGCTTTCTCTCCCTCTCTCAAAAATGAGTAAACATTGAAAAACAAAAAAAGGTTCAAAGAATCTCCTCCAAATGGGTGATTCAGCTGCCAGATTATCATGATGATTTTCAAGATGATTTTTTTAAAGCTGGAAATGTGTTTAAAGATTAAAATCCACTGTCAGTTT
Organism: Panthera pardus; assembly: GCF_024362965.1. Lineage (NCBI taxonomy): Eukaryota > Metazoa > Chordata > Mammalia > Carnivora > Felidae > Panthera > Panthera pardus. The sequence goes on from NW_026526655.1 coordinate 10,132,243, forward strand.
TTAAAAATTGTTTATTTGCTTTAGAGAAAGAGAGACAGAGTGTAAGCAGGGGAGGGGGGGAGAGAGAGAGGAAGACACAGAATATGAAGCAGGCCCCAGGCTCTGAGCTGTCAGCACAGAGCCCGATGTGGGGATCCAACTCAACTAACTGTGAGATCATGACCTGAGCCTAAGTCAGACACTTAACTGACTGAGCCACCCAGGACCCCAAAACCCACTGTTTGTTTTTATCCTTATAAAATCCCTATAAGTCTTGGTATTAGTGAGCTTTCTCTTGTAACATTTTATAACACTGACATTATTATTATTATTATTATTATTATTATTATCATTGCACTGAATTAACTATGTGATCTGACCTAAACATTTCCTATGTTTTATCCTTTGTCATCATAAAATCTAATTTATGGAAGTGTCCTTTGTAGAAGTGTCCCAATTTTTGCTAACATTAGGTTAAGAATTCTTACAGTTTCATTACTCTCTTATTGATCCTGTTTGTGAGATGCTCCAGAAAGAGATTTTTGGCTTTTGATTTCCATCACTTAGACAACAATGTCTGGGCTCCTTGGCATGGACAGAATGGCTTTCCCCATGGACTGGCCTCTACCTGCTGCCCCAGCTTTATTTCCATCACTCTCTGACTCTTACTCTGTGCTCCACAGTTGTCAGAATCCCAATTTTTTCATGCCTCCGTACCTTTGCTTATGCTATTCCCAACCCCTAGACTGCCTTTCTCTACCTTCTTTTCCAAGACCCCTCTCACTTACTCTTTTTTTTTAAATGTTTATTTATTTGAGAGAGAGAGAGAGAGAGAAGAGAGACAGAATCCGAAGCAGGTGCCAGGCTCAGAGCTGTCAGCACAGAGCCCGATGTGGGGCTCGAACTCGTGAACCGTGAGATCATGACCTGAGCCAAAGTTGGATGCTTAACCGACTGAGCCACCCAGGCGCCACACCTCGGACCTATTCCTTAAGACTCTACACGGACACCATTTCCTCCAGGAGCTGTTCCCTGGCCCCACCTCTGTTACAGCAGGCCTCTCTCTATTAGGGCACTTGCCTCCCCATGCAGAAATAGACCATGTCCCAGTCTCCTTCCCGTGGGCAGGGTGGGATCACTGTGTGTTCCACCGATTCTTTGTTGTCACCTGTCATTGCAGTGTGCCCACAGTGGTGCTGCAGACAGTGATCATCAAAATCAAGCTATGACGGGATCATTAGGCTCTTCTAATAAACTGAATTAATAGCAGATCAAAGCCACAGCTATAATTTAAACACTTAAAAACATGTTGCTTCTGATCCCTTGGGTTTCTGGGTCTTTTTCTTCTGTAATCCCAGTTAAAAAATACCGCATTCAATAAATATAGTGAAACACATAAAATATTCCTTTTCATCTCTTTCTTTCTTTCTTTCTTTCTTTCTTTCTTTCTTTCTTTCTTTCTTTCTTTCTTTCTTTCTTTCTTTCATTTCAAGACCGTGTACAGTTCTTGCCAAAATCAAAAGAGCTGAGAAGGGTAAAGCATTTGTGTGTGTGTGTGTGTGTGTGTGTGTGTGTGTTTCATGAGTTTCTGGTCATTCATTCTTGTTTTAAGATGACATAATTTCATAGCCATTGACAAAGTCGTGGAATAAATACTCTGGAGGAGACCGTCTGGGATTTTAATTTGCCAACCAAACACCTGGGGCCCTTGTTAAGAATGCAGATTCTGGCTCAGTACATCTGGTGGGAGGCCTGTGATCGTGCATTTCTAAGAAGCTCCAGGAGATGTCTTCATTCCCCGTCCACCGACCACATGTAGAGTAGGGAGGCAGTAGCATTCAGATGCTGTGTCTGTATTTTTATCCGGTGAGACTTTTAAAGCAAAGGCGTTTCCTTCTGTTTCAAAATACTCCAGTGAACGAGCACCGCAGATGACTTGGTTATAGGAAACTTGAGCAAAGCTCACACTGTTGTGTGTCTAGGCTTATGTGGGACGTGTTGGGGTCCAGGCACGCTCATGTTGCATAAACAAGATGTGTGGCATCCTGTCCACTTTCGGCTCTTTTTCCTGGTGGGCAGATTTAGAGCGAAAGGGGGCACATGTCATTATTCTCTTTGATAAAATTTCATTGAGAATAGTTGGTCATCTCATGGCATTCCTCACACTGATTCATTATCTATTCATTATTCGTTCTACACACTATTCATTACCAGGAGTAGGATATCCTGGTATCCGGAGATCAGGCAGTCTTTCTCACTGGTTCCAGAAAACCCCTGTGCCTTAGTTCCCCAGGGCTACCAACAACTCCCACACACTGGGAGGCTTTAAACAATCCGTTTATTCTCTTACTGTTCTGGAAGCCAGAAGTTGAGATTAAGGCGTCAGTACAGCTACATGGCCATGCTCCCTCCGAAGACTTCAAGAGAGAATCATTTCCTTTTTTCGGCATCTGGTGGCTTCTGGAATTCCTTGGCTTGTGGCTGCGTCACCCCGATCTCTGCCTTCATCCTCACATTGCTTCCCCCGAGTCCCCCCCCACCCCCCTCCCCAGACTTGCATCTCTGTGTTTCTGATTTCCCTCTCACATCTAAGGACACTGGTCCCAGATCCTTAGTAACATCTGCCAAGACCCGCTTTCCAAGTAAGGTCACATTCACAGGTATTCGGGGTTGGGACTTGCGCACATTTGGGGATGGGGGCTGTTCAATCCACTGCACCCTGGTTCCTTGAGTCCACTGTGAATTCAAGACGTCAAGGTTGTTGCAAACCCCCTATTCTGTGCAGAGTAGACAGAAGCACTTTGTACCCGTGTATTGGGGGAAGGGGGTTAGGAAGTTGTTGATATCATCTTTCCAGCCCTCCAAGTTATCCTAATGATAAATGGAGAAACAAGAGTGGACAGGTACTAGATTTTTCTATGTGGCAGAACCTGCGTGTAGACGTGTTAAAGCTTTTGTTTTCTCTTTGCAACTATGAGATACCTGTTATTGATATTACAGATTCTTCATTTACAAGACATTTTCTTATATATAATCGGTCTTCGTTTCTTCCTCTTTTTCTCTTTTTTTCTGTTTCTCTGCCCCTGTACCAATCTCTTCATACCTCTTTTTCCTCCCTTTCTGACCACCAGCTGACCAACCTACCTAGTTGTCCACCCAGCTGACTTATTCAGGTTTTTTTTTTTTACTCTCTCTCATTTCAGAAAATACTAAGGGACTTTTCAAGAATATGGATTGTTAGTGTCTGTAAGTCTTGAGCAACAGTTCATTAATTACTCAGATACAAAGAATTTAGAAGCCAATGCTGATTGATGAGAAGGTAAGGTCTTTCTAAGGCAGAAAAGATCCATCGATAGATCAAAAATTCCGTATAGACACCTTTTCAGTTTCGAGCTGGTTGCACAAAGTGTGACGCATTCTCCTCGTATAGTATAAGTTTCGTGTTCCACTAAGCATCTGCTTGGCTAGCTAGTTTTACAGCAGGGCAAGATGGTGGATGTAAAAGTAATTCTTTTTTCTTTTTAATGTTTATTTATTTTGAGAGAGAGAGAGCAAGCGCCCAAGCAGGGGAGGGACAGAGAGAGGGGGGAGAGAGATCCCAAGCAGGCTCCACTCTGTCAGCACAGAGCCCGGACACAGGGCTCAGACTTACAAACCATGAGATCATGACCTGAGCCTAAATCAAGAGCCAGACGTTTCACCAACTGAGCCACCCAGGTGCCTCAAGTAAAGTTAAGTCTTAATTGTATCATTTCTGTAAAATCTCTTGAAGATGTAAAGAAATGGCTGTTTGCCATTAGATAGGTAGGGAATTTGGTCTTCTCTTTCAAAGAGATGGCTAGGTAACAAATGAGTTAACAAGCAGCTACCGGAAAATTCATGGAGTGCAAAGTGCTTAGTGCTTCTAGGATGGTTCAGTGTATCCTAACATATTGGCTGTGGCCATCCCATGCGATTTAGCTGTTTTGTTTTAGGTTTCATCTCAGGATCTGGAATTGGCTGAAACCAAACTTTCCAGAAATCAATATCAGTGCATAGATAGGTTTCCAAGACTGCAATTGTGTCCGCAGAAAGGAATATGCAATTATTTCATGGGTAGAGAATGAGAGCTAAACCAGAATAAAAATGATTTTAAATGTCTGCTTTTAAAGATGAGAAGGTGTATCTTGTGCCAGACCCACTGCTATGGAAATATCCCACCACCAAAGAAAATGTGCTACTTTGGGTTTTCAAATTATTTGGTCTTAACCTAGGGATTTATGTGTAGGTAGTAGATCCTTTAGTAAAATAATGGACGGCCATTTATTTCTTTAGGTACTTCCCTATGTCTCCACCTACACGAACTCCATTGTGGAAAAAGAGATAATGCAGTATACAGTATGGTGTTTGAGGGGAGACCAGACTCTGTCTGCCTAGAGAAAATCCAGGCTCTGTGGCTTTGGGCAAAGTACTTCTATCCTCATTGCTCAGTTATCTCATCCATCAAATGGGACTTTTCGCGTCTCGATGTTATAGGGAGGATAGAATGGTTAAATAAGAAATTGCATGTGAAATGGTAAGCAGAGACTTGCCCTGAGGCAGCCCCATTCTGTAGAAATATAAAATGAACCACACTGGCAATTTTAGACTCTTGAAGAGCCTCATTAAAAAGTGAGAAGAAACAGGTGAAAATAATTTCAGGAATACATTTTATTGAACCCAATATATTCCAAATATTTTCATTTCAACATGTGATCAGAATTACGAATGTGGGACAGTACTTTCCTGATCTCTGGCTGCCACCCGTGGTGATTCAGATTCACTTGGTCTGGGGTCCAGCCCCGTCTGGGCGTATTTGCAGAACTCCCAGCTGGTTCTCGTGTACAGACCAGGAGTCAGCCCAGTGTCCTAGGCAAAGCTCCTTACTACCCCTTTCCATGAAATAGATGATGCTACTGGCTGGAACCATTTCACAATGTTACTGCTAAGAATGAAACGGATCCTGATAATGAAATGTATTGCGAAATATAAAATGCCGCAGGAAGGGAAGAGCTTCTGGGTATTCATATTTATGTCAAAATGCGGTCCTTCCCAGTGGACCCTTCTCCCAGAAGGTCTGCTAAGGACCTGTGTGGTCTTGTCCCTGATTCTCACCACTGCCCGTCCTTTTCTTGAAAGGAGGTGCTTTTTTTTTTTTTTTTTTGCCTCTGAAACTGATTTTTCCTGAGCACTGCCTTTGTGCCAAGCTGGATGGATAACGGACAGAGCATGATTTTGGAAGTAACACTCAGTAGAGGCAAGTGCCAGGCCCATCTGCTTATTAGCATTCTCTGGGGCTTCGTTTGCTGGTCCGTGACTGGATGCCATGTACGAGGCTGGGCTTTTGTGAGGACTGATAGAAATAATGGACACACGCACTTAGCTTGGGTCTAGACTCCGCTACAGGCGTTCTGCTGGGCCCTGTGCCACGTGTGGTTCCTGATGACTCGGGAACCGGCCGTACCCGTGGTAGTTAGGCTAAGTCACTGGTGGCACTTGAACGATCACATCAGCTGGTGAGCACACACGTCCCCAGAGCCCGCACTCCTTGGCCCTACTCTCCCACGCATTTACAGAGGAACTCTTTTTTTCCTTTGCACACACGAGATCCCAAGAGATTTGGCCTAATCCATGTTCAAATGGACTATTTCCTCTGTCCTGAGGGGAGAGATTGGGTTTAGCGTGGCTGAATTGGTTATTCAACTTTTAACTGCCTTCCGCTGGAAGCACACCCAGTGTTGCTGATTGAATCTGCCCTCGGGAGGGCGGCCCTGCCTTTCTAGCTGGTGCTTCTTGAGGGAGCTGGGCCCCCATCAGACAGGATTCGGGGCTAAAGGAAGTGCCCCCATCTCCCTGGCTAACGGAAATTCTTTCCTCTTATTCTCAAATCGAGGTAAATTAAGCAGTAACATGTTGCAACAAACATTGTGGGCTTTCTTGCACGAAGAGGTTTCTCAAAAGTCCACTGGCCGATTAAAAAAAAAAAAAAGAGCAAAACCACCTGACTTATTCTACGAATGCACCCATGGGTGTACCAAGCGTCTCATGGGGGCATGGTGATCACCTGACAGGCTTACCACGACTTCTGTGGACTGTTTGGGGACTCTGTCAGAGCGGTACGCATGGTTCTGTGATGGCAGACAGTTTCATCTGTGCCTCCCTGTTTTTCTAGGTGAAGTAATTCAGACCCAGAGAGGTAGGGATCTGCTTAAAGCCAAGAAGCGGTAACATGTGATGCGGGAGCCTAAGGCAGGCTGACAGGCCACCAACACCTCCGCCCCCGCCCCAGGGGGGATTTGTGTGGTATTCCTTGGGCGCTCCTGACTGCCCAAGAACGAAGGAAAGGGGTAAACAAATGGTTGACTGATAGAGATCCTAGTCCTATGGGACCCAGGTCTCCATCACCCCTCCATAGCGATGTGGGAAACAAAGGCAGAAGGAAATGGCAGAAAGAACTACATTTCCTTGTAACCTGCAGCCCACTGACAAATCTTTGAGGCCTGCAGAGTACAAGGTTTCTCCAGGAACTCTTTACTGTCTTAATGTTAATGCTTTGCTTGAGGGAAAACAGCCTTAGCTTGACAATAGCTAGGCCTCCAGTATCCTGTGAGTCATCTGTAGCATATGAAAATCTCACTGGAAACTTCCCCTGGACTTGACCTCCTCCAGCCCCATAGTTCATTACCAGTCTCTCCTCACGGTCCCTGGGCAGCTCTTCCTGCCCACGGGTCCTGTCCCCGTGGTACAAGAAAATCACCTTTTGGCCCCAAAGACGTCTTCAAGAATTTTTTCTTGGCCGTCGGCTCCGGACCCCATGAACCCCATTGTCAGCCCAAAAAACCTCATCAATATGTACAGATAGCATTTGTGAATGACCTCCCTAGTCAGGTGGGTAAGAAATGCTTCACGTGGGCGATTTCATTTCGTCCCATCCCTGTGAGTTAAGCTCTAATATTATGCCCATTTGATGGGTCAACTAGGAGAGTGGGTCACTTCTCCCAGGTTCCCCATCTAGAAGCAATAAAGAAAGATGAGAGCCTGAGACTCTCAGCAGGGCATTTCGGAGCAAGCACCTCCCTTATCGTGTTTATGTAACTGGGAGGCTCACTATGATAATGAACAATTTACTGTGGGTTCAGAGCAACAGGGGAGATGCCTTAAGATAGTGTATAATTAATTCCTAACGAGTGACACGGTCAATAATTGCTATATGAATCCAGACTAATTTGAGTCCCATATATTTTTAAAAATAAAATAAAACATACGGTTGGCTAATCACAGCTTCACAACCCTCTCCGTTTTCTACCAGGAAGTCAATTCTTAGTCTATTTTTAGTTGTATTGTTGCATATGCCGCGCATATCAAACACTTCTCAAAAACATTGACATTTACAACGTAGCTTTGTCTGGCTAATTGGTAGCTGTCCCACAGCAATTTGTGCAGGGGCCATTAGGAGGCAATTTGGTTGAAAGGTCATCCATAAGAAGGCTGAACCAGGGGCACCTGGGTGGCTCTGTCCTTTAAGCGTCTGACGTCAGCCCAGGTCCAGATCTCACGGTTTGTGAGTTCAAGTCCCTGTGCTGACAGCTCAGAGGCTGGAGCCTGCTTGGGATTCTGTGTCTCCCTCTCTCTCTGCCCCTCCCCAACTCATGCTGTCTCCCCCCTTTCCCCCTTCTCAAAGTAAATACACAAGTTTAAAAATAAAAATAGAAATTTATCATCTCTGGAGCATGTGTGCCTGCCTCATTTTGTGGTTAAAGGGAAGAATCTTAGTCTTAAAGAGGTTATGCTCTGTGGACACTTGACGTCTGATGGACAAGGTTTATTCTACCTGCCTGTCCACCCTGACGTGTGAACACTGGGGTAGCACCCTCCTCATCCGGGTCCTCGGTCCTGAGAGACTGGTGAAAATCTTTTCCGAAACTGAGAGGGACTCTGGGGCTCCAGCCCCTGAGAGATGACGTTTTCTGCGATCCTTTGTGAAGGTTGTACGGAAGCCGTCCTGTCTTCCGTGCTGCGTGGCAAGTCGAAATCCGTTTTGCTGGCCTGGCTCCTCCCAGCATGCTCTGGGCCTGGTCTTGCCCACTCTGAGCAGCGGTTTTGACTCTAATTGTCAGGGGGAGGCCTCCCAGGACAGATGCTATATACAGCCTTACCGAGGGGGTTCTTTTCCTGTGGATTGTATTGAGATGGCAGAGAGATTTGATGAGCATGACTGAGCCCGCAGCCCATGAAGGGAACACAGACCTCTCCCCGCCTAATTACAGTCGGCACCCGAAGTAATGCCGAGGAGCCCTTCACATCCACCTTTCCTTGCCCTTCCCAGAGGAACACGCACAAGCTTTGAACTAGTTTGGGGAGGAGCCGTCTCTGCCCAGTCTCACCCTCCTCCTCACCTGCAGGCCCGTGTCATTCTTCCATCATCTTTTTGCTTCCAGACCCTAATTACCGAGTCTCCGGCCAGGCTCTGCGCTCGTTTCCTATTGCTGTTGTCACAAATTGCCACGAATTCGATGGCTTAAAAGGACACATTTATCACGGTACAGTCCTGTAGGCCGAGGTCGGGAATGGTCCTCAGTGAGCTGAAATCAAGGTGTCAGCCTGGCTGTGTTTCGTTCTGGAAGATCTAGGGGAGAACCCATTGCCTTGCCTCTTCCGTCTTTGTGAGGCCGCCTGCATCCCTTGACACGTGTCCCCTCCCCCTGTCTTCAAAGCCAGTGATGGCCGACCACGTCTGTCACCGGGTATCGCTCTGACACTCTCTCTCTGTCCTCCTCTTCCACCATCAAGGATCCTGATGATTACGTCGGGCCCACCTGAATAATGCAGGGTAATCCTCCTATATATTTTTAACGTTTTTATTTATTTTTGAGAGCAAGAGGCAGAGACACACAGAGCACAACTGGGGGAGGGGCAGAGAGGGAGACACGGAATTAGAATCAGGCTCCAGACTCTGAGCTGTCAGCACAGAGCCCGATGCCGGGCTCGAACTCACAAACCGTGAAATCATGACCTGAGCTGAAGTCGATGCTTAACCGGCTGAGCCACCCAGGCGCCCCGGTCATTTTCATATTTTAAGGCTGATGGATTAGCACCCTGCAAATCCAGAATCTGTGAAAATGTTACATTTCATGGTAGAGGGAAGTTAGCCAATGGAAGTAAAGTTTCCAGAAGGTGAGATGTGGACATGTTTGAGGGGCCGTTATTCTGCCTCCCATAGGCTCCACACAGCCCTCTGCTCATGGTCTAAAAGCACCAGTTGGAGACTAAGAGGAGGCATTTGAAGCTGGTGATGGAGAGCACAGCCTCTTGCATCCGAGGGCCTGGGGTTTCTTGCCTTCATAAGTTACTGTCTTTGTGACTTTGGGCAAGCTCTAGCTTCTCTGTGCCTCTGGTCCTCGAACTACAAAATGGACGCGATGATAGGACTGCCCTCATGGAGTCAATGTGGTTCTAAATAAGGTAATACCTAGCGTTTGGGCCATAGTTAGAGCTAATAATCCTAGCTGTAGTACTTACTGAACTGTTGTCATTGATTCCCCGGGGAATGGCTGTGTCCTGTGTGGCTTAGTGTCTGCACACACCTAAGCTGGCTTTTGCATCCTCTGGGCGGAGGCCAAATTGTTTTCCACTTTTGCTTACAGAGGAGCGTAAAAGCCCTTTCAGAAACTTTATTTATATTTGCTGCCCTGTCCTGACATTTACTGAGATATATGCCGTATATATCAATATGTATCAATATGTATATCATATATACGTATTGATATATACATATATATCATATGTACATACCATATATATATCAGCTATATACATATATTTTTAATGTTTATTTTTATTTTTGAGACAATGTGAGAGACAGTGCAAGCAGGGGCAGACAGAGGGAGACACCAAATCTGAAGCCAGCTGCAGGCTCTGAGCTGTCAGCACAAAGCCCGACGCGGGGCTCGAACTCACGAACCGTGAGATCATGACTTGAGCCGATGGCGGATGCCCAACTGACTGAGCCGCTCAGGTGCTCCTGATTATATATATTTACTCCATATCCAGGGTCCTGTGTTCACACCAGGTTGGAGATCCCTTTCCATCCCCTCCATCTGTGTGGGGAGGAAGCCCTTGTTAATCAGTTTCACCAACTGCTTGGGTTGTGCAGAACATGGGCTATCTCTTGGATAACAGCCCACTTGAGGATTTATTCAGTAGAAACAGATTAACTGTATATTCTGAGACGTACGCACAGTGCAGTGGGTCTGTTTGATGGAATAAATGTCTGCACAGCTGCCAGACCTTGTTCTGTGATGCTAGACTTCATTGGGCATCGGGCTTGCCAAGAGCCGCTAAGTGCAGGGAAGGGGTTTCGACTTAGAACCTTTTGTTGCCGATCGTCCCTTGCACAGGGGCCCCTAACACTGCACCCGATTTTACTAGCTGTCCGTCCCCACAGCAGGCCCGGAGTGGACTTCATCTGAGTTCCAGGGCTTTTAGAGGACTAAACCATCTTGGACAGTCACAGGATCATAGATCTTCTTCTTTATGAGCGGGCATAGAGAGTGATTTCTCTGAATTCTACAGCCGTTAATGAAAGAAGAGGAAATCCAGTGTGTGCCTGAATGTTTTCACATACTATAAAAATGTTGCCTGTGCCAGAAGTAAGAAGGATGCTTTATTTATTGATTGATTGATTTATTACCCGAGAAGCCTTGTTTTTATCTTCTGGGAAAAAAAAAAAGCAGTGGATCACGAGGGAGTCCTCATTTCCTTTTTGGTTTTCTGGTTCCCTTTACTCAAAATGTTGTTTGATGTGATGAAAAGAACCTATTTTAAATTGTGAACTAGCATTTCATGAAACTGTTAACATATATGACCTTGTCAACCGTTGTAACTCTATTAAAATGGAGTGTGGAGATGAACGTTCAAGTACGAATGTGGTGTTCTAGTTTTGCAATACAGGAAGAAAAACTTCTGTGAAGACGAGAGGGGATGATTATACACTTTCATAAATTTTTTTTTTAATTTTTTTTAACGTTTACTTATTTTTGAGACAGAGAGAGACAAAGCATGAACGGGGGAGGGGCAGAGAGAGAGGGAGACACAGAGTCGGAAGCAGGCTCCAGGCTCTGAGCCATCAGCCCAGAGCCCGACGCGGGGCTCGAACTCACGGACCGCCAGATCGTGACCTGAGCTGAAGTCGGACGCTCAACCGACTGAGCCACCCAGGCGCCCCTATACACTTTCAAATGTGAATGAGATCAGTGAAGTGTTTCTCCCAATCATTTTACACTTTCAGTTTGATCCTTTTAGGCAATGACTAAGAGGCAGCTCTTCTAGAAAGGAACCCCGGATTTCAAGCTCTGGTGGAATGGTGTCCCTCTTTGCGTCATCTCTTCTCGGGATGAATTTTAACTCACGGTTGGACAGTCACGTTCAGTCAGGATGCTGTTCTAAAATGGGATTGAAATTTTACGTTAATGTGCTTACTCCAGATTTCTAACCATGTGAACTCTCCCCCTTCTCTGAATTTCTTACGTATCTTTTCTTACACATACTCAGTTCAACGTTCGTGGAATCCTGCAATAAGCTATTGGCGCCTGCCTTCTGGTATTGAATTTCCTGCCTCAGAACTGTCTTTGTCAGAAGCCAATGGGTGCAAATCTGCCCACGTAAAGTGGCTAGTAAAAGCCAAATCTGCTGCCTAAGATGTGGCCATGGAGAGTAAAGCAGGAGTCAGTCCTTTGTTTTCCCTCCCCCTCCCCCGCCACAGACCATTATGTCTCTTTGAATTAAAATTATTTTTTTTTTCTTCTATTGTAGACCCATATTCTAAGAATTTTTCGACTGGTGTCTAACTTACTGATGATGTAGTGCAAGATTTGGGGAGCCTGTTGGGTAGGAGGGAGATTGATCCCTTCACCTGTGTCAGTGGTTGGGGCACCTAGGTGGCTCAGTCGGTTGAGCATCTGACTTTGGCTCAGGTCATGATCTCCCGGTTCGCAAGTTTGAGCCCCACGTCGGCTCTCTGCTGTCAGCACAGAGCCTGTTGTGGGTCCTCTGTTCCCCTCTCCCTCTGCCTCTCTCTCTCTCTCAAAAATAAATAAACATTAACTCAACACAATTAAACTGTGTCCATGGTTGAATGATGCAAACATTATGGAGAGATCGTTCTGGTTCCTGAAAGTTCCTAGGCATCAGCCAGCTTCCCCAGTGTGGCCACGGTGCACTGGGCAGGACCTGGTCCTCTAGCTGTTTGCTCTGGCAGAGCGAAAGAAAGTCCTCAGCCTTGCTTTAGCATCAGAGAAATGCAGTGGAGCAGAAAGCCGAAAAACGATGATGGAGATTCAGCCAGGAAAAGGAATAAAGAAAACTGGAAAAAAGCATGAACACGGTGAGAGCAAATTGCCCCAGGCTGCCAGAGAAAATAGTCTGTTAACTCTTAACTTGCTTTGAATAGGAAACCTGTGGTGCACAGAGCTGCAGAGCCCTGGTCTCAGACCAAATTGGGAGTAGAGCTTTGGAAAGGCCAAGTGAGCCTGATCGCAGAAAGGGGAAGAGCAGGTGGGCTGTGGGGACCAGACAATGGGTAAATGGAGACAGGAACTTCATTCTTGCATATTAAATTTTACTTGAGATGTATTATTATCCTAATTTCTTAATTTTTTTTAATATTTATTTTTGAGAGACAGAGAGACAGAGCATGAGCAGGGGAGGGGCAGAGAGAGAGGGAGACACAGAATCCAAGCAGGTTCCAGGCTCTGAGCTGTTAGCACAGAGTCCGACGCGGGGCTCGAACTCACGGACCGTGAGATCACGACCTGAGCCGAAGTCAGACGCTTCACTGACTGAGCCACCCAGGCACCCCATATTCTAATTTCTTCTCCACCAACCTCAGGAAGGAGCATTTGCTCTATGTTTTAGCCAAAAGGAAGATGTTTCTCCCGAGAGAAGTAGAAAATTGGGGCACATAGTGGGTACTTACCACTTTGGCAAGTGGAAACTACTTAAGAATATTTTAACATGGTTTAGATACGAGTGCATTGGACAACTAAACTCTGTTTAAAGGCTCTGAACGTCCTGTCATAAAAAAAAAAATGGTTCCCCTTTACACCATTTTCCAAACTTACTTAGCCATGATATACCTTTCCCCTCCTTTTATCTTTTGCTTTTTACAGAGGCAGTGGTTGGTGAAACAAATTTAGAAGGAATGCTTACCTGTCTCTCATTTCACAAGTGAGGAGATGGGCCAGGTGAAAATGTAATTGTCCAAGATGGCTCACTCTGGAAGGACTAAGCAGAGATTAGAATCCTCACGTTTTGCCCAGAACACAGCCATTGCTAGCTGTTGGGTTCTGAGACTGGTACGAGCCTTGGCCTCCAACAGGAGTGCTCCTTGGATGTCAGACAACACAGGCTTATGCTTCCACGGGCCCCTGAAGGACGGTTTTGCACTGAGCAAGACTTGTTGGACCCAAAGCTCATGCCTGTGGTAAGAAACCCAAGAAATCCTGGCAGTCTGACAAGAGCTTGACCTCACAGGATTCCTGGCTCTTATTTCAGAAGGATCCAGATAAATCTTATGCTCCACGTAACTTGCAGCAATGTTTTTGCTTTATTGAAAGCAGTTTTCCTGAGGACTTCCCATTGCTTCTCTTTTCTGTAGAATCAGCCCGTTATAATGTCAGTGTAAGACCCATCCCTTCACTCTTCAGAAAGGATAAAGAGAAAAGCCTCAGGCTTGTAGGTTAGGAAAAGAAAGGAGAATTTATAAATGTTTATGAGGAAAATGGTGGTTAGAACATGCTTCTACAGAATGACTTGATATTAACTAAGTTGCTATAACGATTAGTTGGAAGCCATTCCTTATTATGCTTCCCTCTTTAAGATGCTGTGCCATTTTTCTGAAGACTGGTATTTGATATTGTCAACTAAATGAATTCTTTAGGCAGAAGAGCTGTAGGGTTCACATTAAAAAAAACTGTAGGTTCTGAGTCTCATGCTTTAGTTGGAGGTAACTGGGAAAGAAAGAAACTTTGTGACTTCTTTTTTTTTAATGTTTATTCATTTGAGAGAGAGAGCGCGCGCACACCAGTGGGGGATGGGCAGAGAGAGAGAGAGAGAGACACAGGACCTGAAGCAGGCTCCAGACTCTGAGATGTCAGCACAGAACCCGATGTAGGCCTTGAACCCACAGACCGTGAGATCATGACCTGAGCCAAAGTTGGCCGCCTAGTTAACTGAGCCACTCAGGCGCCCCAAAACTTGGTGACTTCTAATTAAAGGCATATATATTCTCTCGTATCTGCAAAAGCCACCTGAGACAACTGTGTTAGCAATAATATCCCAAGTTAATGTGTTAAGATTTTCAGTCAAAATGTTGTAGAACCAGATTTATATCTAGTCTGACCCTCTTCAATGCATTTAATGCTCAGTGTTCCCGTTTGTGACGGAGAACTCGGGACAATGTTCATTATATGGGACATTGTACGGGACAATGTATAAGATGGGGCCTTTGTTCCTTCCGTGGTGTTCTCCCACCAAATCAAACTTCCTGAAACTGAGGTTTTAAGTCAGGCTCTTGTATACCAATGCAAAGTGAGATTTCACACACAAGGTCAACAGAACTCTGTTTTCATAAACACTTCCTGTATTTCTTTCTTGAAAGTTCCTTGGAGGTTCATTTTATCTTGTAGCAATGGTGGACTTCAAATGTGACTGTTTTTGTAGAAATGTTTTATATTTTAATCAAACATAGGGTGATTTTAACAGGCTATTTTCACAGCTGAGCTCCCAGTGCTGGAGATTTATGGTGTGTTTCATACGTTCTTACTTTGCTCTCCACTCTTGACTTGTTTATTTTTCATGACACATCTGAATGCCTTCTTGCAAGCAAGACCCTCTTCTGGAGACTCAATTGTGGGGTTATTAGTATCAGGGCACGTTACAGGGATCCTTAGTGAGGGGTTAAGAGACAGAGTTCTGAAGTTATTTTCTTTTCTGATGAAACATACGCCTGATGTTTTCCTCCCGTGGAGATATAACCCAGACTTCAGTTTCTGAGAGCTTTGAGCACTTAGGACTTCAGTGTTTTTGATAGCATCCGTCTGATCCTCTTTAGACGGCCTCACATCATTATCGTCCAGCTGAACCACTAGGTGGGAAAGATAAGAATTCTCAAGCTTAAGTCAAGAACTATAATGCAGTCGTGAGTCAGATGTGTTATCATAGGGCTATCTTCTTTATGTCATGAGGTCAACTTTTAGTGAAATTACCCATGCCATGGACCTTAAGTGGGTGAAATGGAGATGTTTTTATTGATGATATATAAAGGGGAAATTGCTGAGTAAAGAGCCTTTTGAGTGAAGATGACAAATTATCTTCACTCCATTTAGCAGGGATATTGCTTCCAAAACAAATTATTTAGACTAATGCTGACACAGATCAAAAAGTGCCATGCTCCTTACTCAATAAAATGAGAATATAAAGGAATATGTTAGCAAATGCCAGCATTGTGATTTCTCTTCCTAATTCAAATTAATCATAGGTTTTCTAAAGTAAAAGAAAAGCGTGACATTTCCCTAGATCCAGCCTCTAAATGTATGTCTTAAACTTGTAAGAGTGGGGTGCCTCGGTGGCTCAGTCAGTTAAGTGTCTGACTTTGGCTCAGGTCATGATCTTGCAGTTTGTGGGTTCGAGCCCCTCGTTGGGGCTGTCAGTGCTGACTGTGCCGAGCCTGCTTGGGATTTTCTGTCTCCTCCTCCCTCTCTGCCCCTCTGCCATTTGTGCATGCTCCCTCTCAAAATAAACAAGTAATAAAAAAGAACTTTCTTAAATTGTAAGAGTAACTCTAATATAAATATGGTTATTTTGCTTACAGACAGTATTGCTTATGGACCAAATGATAGACTTTGCCCTTTAGACATTTCCGTATTGCTTATATGAGTATTCCCCAACATCATCTGACATGCCGACAGGTACCTGTGTATTAAAAGTCACATAGAAGAGGAAGCTATTATAATTTACTTTCTCTCACACTGAACTGATACAAACATGCCTTATTCTTCTCAACCTTAAAACTTGGAAATCAAATACAGTGGAACCTAATAGATCAACAAAAACAATTCCCGTAATAATCGCACATTTAAGGGTGAGTGGTAACTTTATGGCTATAAATCAAACACTTTTTATAAGTACGCCTAGAAGAAGCATTTTGCATTCTGTAGCCTTCAGTAAAGGATTGGTGAGTCTGTTTGGAATTGGGCAGATGTTGGGTGAGGCATGGGTATGCAGTATGTGATGTACTGACAGCTTCTAATGTTTCTAATGAGCTTCTTTGTATGAACAGTTTCTGATATGAAGAGAAATTTGCTTATCAATGCAAAGAAATCCATTGATATGTTAATTTTATCCCAGCATCTCTTCACTTTCTAATTCACTCCCCGCCAATAATGGAATCGTAATTGGATTTCTGAAGGAACATGCGCAGAAAGCGATTTAAAAGTAACTTGTTAATCAGAAATCACTCCAGATTCATAGAATTAAAAAAACGGAGACATATAACCTTTGTCCCCAAATAGAGAAAAGGTCAATTTCCCCTAAATACTATAATTTGAAGGGGGATTACCTACCACAACGTGTAAACCTTAGCGACGCTTCAGTTTCTACCATTAGATAATTGAAAACTTTGTGTCAAGCATTTTTCTCTCACCTTGGCTGTGAGATGCACAAACTTAAGATAGAGGTAATATACCAAATCTTAATTCCTTAATCTTTGTGTTTGCTATTTAGGTGTCTCTAAGTGAAGAAACCAGGTCTCCCTGTATTTGTATGGGTTAGGGATTAGGGAAGGACATAGGAAATGTAGCTTGAGGTGGGAAAGGGGAGGGGATCACAACTTTGTGACTCACTAGCTATGTGCCTTTGGGTTGTTCTTTAATCACTTGACCGTTACTGACTTTAGCCATAGGATGAGCTATCATCAGATTGTCCTGGGTGTTTGGTCAGATGATACATATGACGTAATGTGTGTAACCCAGCACCTGATCCGTTGAAAATGGTGACCTGACTAAAATCATCTTCAAAAGACACTAGCTCTTGAAAAAGCTACTTAGAGCAAGAAGTAAATTTAGGGGCACCTGGCTGACTATGTTGGTAGAGAGCATATCACTCTTGATCTCAGGGTTGTGAATTCAAGCCCCATGTTGGGCTTAGAGCCTACTATCAAAAAACCACACACACACACACACACACACACACACACACACACCACACCACACCACAAAAAAAACAAAGAAACAAAGAAAGAAGTAACTATATAGGTGACTTTTCTTCCCTAGTACCAACAAATAATGACATAAATAAAGCCTAATAGCGACTCACATTTATTCAGTGTTTCCTCTATACCGGGCTCTTTGCTCTTGTACCATTTTTAGTTTATACTCATAACAATCTTACGGAGCAGATAAGAATGTCTCTACATGATTAGTGAAACAGGTGGTTCTTGCATGCAGCAGCGAATGCCCAGAATGTGGTGGGATGTAAAGATAAGACTTGAAGAATAAGAGCTCCTGCTGTTAGCAAGCGTGGTCATTAACTGGACCAAAGATATGCCCAGGGTTTCATACCTGGCGAGGAACTAATATTTACTGAATGTCACATATTTCAGTTAATTTAATGTTTTTGTCAGCCTTGCTAAATAAAAGGTCAAATATTGGGGCACCCGGGTGGCTCAGTCGGTTAAGCGTCTGACTCTTGATTTCAGATCGGGTCACGATCTCACGGTTCGTGAGTTCGAGCCCCGTGTCAGGCTCCCTGCCGACAGCACGGAGCCTGCTGGGGATTCTCTCTCTCCATCTCTCTCTTCCCCACCCCCGCTCACTCTCTCTCTCAAAATAAAGAAGCTTAAAAAAAGGTTAACATTAAAACGTGAGTTTGAGGGTTATAAACCCATCCTTTACACAAGTAGAAAACAACCTGTTGGTAAACTCATTGGCTCTATCTGCGAATGCAGTGGGCATTGATAGTGACAAGAGATCAGTGTACCCCCAGACAGTTGGCAGTTGCTTCAAGAAGAGGTTGGATACGCATGGAGCTTTCAAGGCTGCATACTGTTTAGCTGCACGTGCAGTGGGGTGTTCTGCGTTTTCAGTATTTGTTTCAAGAGTAACAGGCTCCTGAAGGACAGGACAAGTCAGCAGGATAAGGATAATTTCTGAGCAGCAGACACTTGTTACTCGAGGGTTCCGATGAGAACTCCAAATGGATTCCAGCCAAAGTGTTACCATTGCCACTCGCTGTGAATACCAAGACTTATGTTCAAGTCTGATTAATGTTAACTGTCTGATAAATTTTGGAGGGTTTGTTGATATTTCCTGACAATGTAATAACTCATCCAATCTTTTTTTTTTTTTTTTTTTTTTACCAGAGGGAGTTTTTATGATTCTTTCTTTGAATAGATTCTCTTTCACTTACTTGTGTCAGCCCGAGTACCTTGCTGTTTAAGAGAATTGTGTGCCCTTTTTGCCTGTAATCATTTATGTGGATTTTGATGTCTGTGTTTTGTTTTTGTTTTTTTTTAATGCTTTAACTCTCATTTTCTAGAGTAAAAGAATATATCTTATCCCTAATGGGTAATAATATCATGTTAATTGTGTTCAAATGGGAGTATGCTTGTTTTTTTATTTTAAGATATGTAGCATAAGGATTTATTTATGGAGACTCATTGTAGAGGAGACATATCTCTTTGGAAAGTCCTACACAGGGCTTTAAGCTAACATGGGAGAAACTGTAGCAGTTACCAGAGAGATTGATAAAATATAGAGATGAAGGAATGCCAACCAGTTATCAGGGCCTTCAAATCAAGCATACAACAGAGGAGTCTTAATGGAGGGTTTAACACCCATACTGGGGATTGCTCCCTCTCCGTTCTCTTTTTCTCCTGTCATCACCTTGGTTCCTTAAAGGTCAAGGCTGTTTCACAGTGACACAGTGCCAGCCATGTAGTACATACTCATCAAGTCCCTGTGTGGATGCATCATGGAATGCATGCATGTGGGAGCGAATGAATGATGATGACCCATCATGAACTCTTCTCTCGTTTCTTGCCTAGCTTCCGTCTCATCCCTAGTTGATTGCAGTATGACCCTTGTGCATCAGTTGGGATTAATTGTAGAAAAAGCACTAAGGATTTTAAGCAGGAGGGGATTTAATACCGGGAATTAGGTATGTGCCAACCACTGAAAGGGCTGGAAGAGTAGAACTCAGCAGGCCACTTGTACTATTGATTCAGGAACTCTCTGGGATCAGGAAGCCGAAAGCTACAAGCCACTAACGCTGCAACTGTTGCCCCTTGACAACCACCTGCCTCTCATGGCCTGGCAAGGACACACAGCCGATGCAGCAGGACAAAGGTCTCCACTTCCCTTCCGCATGTCCTGAGAGACTAGTGAGTGGTAGGAACTCATTCTCATCAATGCCCGTCTCAGTGCCTCGTATGCACCCAAATACTCAATAAAAGTTGGTTCAGATATATTACATTAGTCTGATGTTCTGCAGATTCCAGGTTTGTCTTACGTGAATGTTTCATATAGATCTTGTTATTTCATTTCCAAGTGGATTAACTTATTTGATTAGACATAAAATAACAACAAGGAATACATTACCAGTAGGGTAACATTCAGGTGTTCTGACTCAGGACCACGTGAGAAAATTGTTTGGAGTCATTGTCTTTATTTTAGAGAAGGTTGAACCGAAGGCTCTGGAATGAGTTTGAACTTTGCACGGTAATGACAGTTAAGATCAGATTTAACTAGGATAAATTAAATAATACCCTTTGACCAGGAAATAGCAATGGGAACTGCTCACGTATGTTACATATTTGGGGTGCAAAACTGTTTTGGCCAAATGGGTCTTTGACTTACTTAGTGAACCACAGGCCACAATCAATCTCAATTTCAGTCTCCCCTTCTCTCATTTATTTCCCTTTATTTCTACCATCTGTTCCCTTTTATCCACCATGGAATGCTTTACTGCAGTCCATACAGAAATATACCTTTTAGTTACTGATAACTGACATTTTCCAGTTGCTAAAATCCAACTCACCACCGCGGTCTCAAATCTCTGCTGCCTTTCTTTAGAAATAAAAGCTCCTTTTCTAGATAAATTACTGAAAATTGGTTCTTTAGTATTTCAAGTATTAAGGGTATCATATTTGGTAATTAATTATTATTCCATATATGTTTAGCTATTAATTAATATGCCTTGTAGCATTTTACAGATTTCATAAAATAAAATCTGCAAGAAACACTCCCTTGTGAAAAGCAGTGGGAAAGCCTTTATGTTTTGACTTAATTAGTGTGACAATAAGAATTGCTCACTCGAGGGAAAATGCCAGAGTCTAAGGATGAAGGTAATTCCAGTGGCTTGATTATTACCTTTTCTTTCTAAAGGAGTCCAGTCTATTGAAGACTGACACAAGTGAAATCTTAGTAGAGACTAAACCTGTAGGGCTGTAATAATTGAGAACTAAATATAATTCTGAGGAACAGGAGATACCAAAATGTATTTTAACCAGTGTCTTTCAAAGCTGATAAATAAGTCAGTGCTTGCAGACATTATTAAATTTGTAAAGCTGTACTGGTCTCAGTCAAGTAATAGCTGAAGGCAAGCAGCAAGAGAAAACCACTGATGACCAGCGATGGCTCTTGATGGAATAAAAAAGAATGAACAGCCATGATATGTCTTCTCACTCCCCTTTGTTTGTTTTACTTTTGAATATATGATAGTATGAAAACCGAAGCTCTTTTTACTATTGTCTAGTATATGCCAGTTTGAAGCTAGAGTTGAGATATTAAACAGACTTTCGAGAGTCAAGATTAAGAATCTCCGGAGAGAAGTCTGGAAGTCACCATCGCCAACAATACTTTGATCCCAAAGGCAGAAGGATTTATTTTGGTGCCTCTAATATTATAAGCTAGGCACAGCTTATAAATATAAACAGACAAGGACCCAGATGAAGACGAATTCCTACAAAGACAAAAACAGTCTCAGGCAGTGTTCACGGGAAACAGCGAACCGGCTTTTGGCAATGACTCAGGAGGGTGGACGCAGGGGGCTCCAGCATATTTGTCGCCCTTGATTTTTTGTTTCTTTTGTAGTTTATGACAGTGGGATTCAACTGGAGTTCAGGGCTTGGTATGATTTTAAAAAACTACAGTAAAATTCCTCTGTATTTAGCCACTGACAACTTTATGTATTTAAAGGGCTCATTTCTGTGGTCCCGTCTGTAATGACGGGAAGTTGAGAACAAGAGACAATTTCTTACCGTTCAGGGGCTCCTGTGTCTGAGAGGAGGATGTATTCTGTGCACACCTTTATTTCATCACGAGTACTCTGCTGTCTTATTTCTTTACATTCCTGTCTCCCCGTTACTGGAATGCCCTATGGTTAGAGTGTTGCCTCCTTCATCATAGCGACCTCAGGGCCTGGCATGTGATAGTTGCCCAAGAAATGCTTTCAAAATGAAGACATGTACAGGAGAAAAAAGAAATTGCCAGCCTTCTCCAGATACTTTTCCCATCATAGGCACCCACCTGTCCCATTAAGAATCTTTGTAACCTTAGAGCGCCTGGGTGGCTCAGTCGGTTAAGCATCCCACTTTTGGTTTCAGCTCAGGTCATGATCTCACAGTTTGTGGGTTTGAGCCCCGAGTCAGGCTCTGCGCTGGCAGTGCAGAGCTTAATTGGGGTTCTCTCTCTCTCTCTCTCTCTCTCTGTCTCTGCTCCTCCCCTGCTTGTGTTCTCTCCCTCTCTCAAAATAAATAAACTTAAAAAAAAAAAGAATCTTTGTAACCTGCAGAGTATATGATGTTTAGAAACTCCCAGATTTGTTTGCAAGAAGCTACTAGTGAGAGGAGTTCAGTGAGAAGGGCTAGTTCCTGTGCTTGGCTTTTGTCAGAGGCCTCTTGGATGGAGAGGGCCCCGGCAGCTTCTTCCCCAGGATTTGTGCCCAGGACAGGACATTGGCATAGGCATTGACTGCCATTCTGTACTGCCAGCGAGCTGTCAAGAAAAATGCTGTGAAGCAGACACCTTTGAGGTCAGAAACATCTGAGATCCAAATCTGCATAGTCTTCTGGGCTGTGAGGCCATGGCAATTTTTCTGGCTTCTCTGAGTTTGTCTTTTGTGGCTGCAGTTACTGTTAATGACATTTAAAAAATTTAAGTAAGGGGTGAAAACTTGGCTTTTCAATGTATCTCCTTGGTAAATATTTAAGGTCGTGACAAATTGAGAATCAGGGTGTAAAGGACGAAACCCTTTTGCATTCACTTTCTTTAGTTTCTGCTCAAAGAGAATATACAGATGGTGCATATGTGCGTTTGGGTGTGTATGTGTTTTAAGGAGAAAGAGAAACTTGAGAGACAGCAGACTTGGTTACTCAACAGCCAGTGCTTTTGAGCAAATTTTTATTGATGGATAACATTCCTACTGAAAAGCATAGAAAGTACAGTCGGGTAGATTTCCACAAAATGAACACTCACGCATCCAGCACTGGAATCAAGAAACAGACCCTCACAACCTTTGCAGGACCCACTCTGTGCCCCTTCTAATTATCAGTCACTCTCTCTGGAGTGTGGGCAGTATTTTGTTTTTTAACAGCACAGGTCAGTTATGCCAGTTTTGAACTCCATATAAATGGAATCTCACAGCAAATACTCTTTTATGTCTGGTTTCTTTTATTTAGTGTCATGTCCTGAACAGTGACTTAAAATTGTGCAGGGTTCCACTGCACCTGATTTGAAGAATTCATCCATCCTCTAGGTCGTGATAGATTTTTTTTTTTTTTTAGTAACAGATATCTGGTGTGATAATCATATCATGATCTTTGACTGTTCCCGAAGGGGGAGAACACCTAATGTAATCTGATAGGCCGTCATCTGTTGAATTTGATCAACCCTGAGTAAGACGTGTATGTCTCAGATCATGAAACCTTAAACATCTCAGCTGTCTTCTCGACTTCATCTGCTATTACTTCCACTTATTTGAAAGGCTCAGATGTAATATTAATTCTGACAGCAGTTTGTGGCTGGAAATTGCATGGTAGTCATTGGCTGCCTTCTCAGTATGTGTGTGTGTGTGTGTGTGTGTGTGTGTGAGAGAGAGAGAGAGAGAGAGAGAGAGAGAGAGATCGAGAGAGAGAGAGAGAACGTGCACTCCCTCGTGCATACGTGTGTAATGGTGCTGTGATGGAGAGAATATCATGTGCACACAGATGCTCTGCAGATATGAAATATGCAACAATGAAAGATAGTTCTTCTGTTTAAAAGAGTAGTCTTTACAAATATTATGTATAAATCACTATCTTTGTCTCGCTACCCCCACCAGGAGTCTTTAAGTGGCCTCTTTGGCTAGTCGATCATTTGTACTTATTACCTATGAGTACAGAGACAGAAGTCTCACTCAGTAAGGCCTCTCAGCTAAGTTTTTTGCAGAGGTGAACTCTATGCTTCTGCTGCGTTAGCAATTTTGTCATTTAAATTCTCTCTCTTTGTTTTCCTTTTACAAAACCTTTAAAAATGGCAGAAACTTAAGCTTATAGAAAATGCAAAGAAGAAATCATCCCAAACAAATTATCTTTTTAAAAATTATTTTAATGTTTATTTTTGAGAGAGAGAGAGCATGGGGGAGGGGTAGAGAGAGAGGGAGACACAGAATCCGAAGCAGGCTCCAGGCTCTGGGCTGTCTGCACAAAGCCCAACGCGGGACCAGAACTCACAAACAGTGAGATCGTGACCTGAGCTGAAGTCGGATACTTAACTGACTGAGCCACCCAGGTGCCCCACAAATTATCTTTTAAAAATAAAATGTATTGGTTTTTCCAGGTGTACTGTATTTTGAATGGGTTCTGAATTTGAATGTAAATAAGCAGCTCAAAAAGTATGTGGACTATAGTCTGTAAAACATTGGCTCTTATTTTTAATGTTGTTGATCTGAAAGTCACCATTTTGGAAATCAAAGACAATTTTCCCCGAAATTGAATTTTGAGAAGCTATTTTTTGAAGGCCTCCTCATGCTCTCAGTAATTTCAAGTTTGCCCAGTTTACAGTATCATAAGGATTAATATGGTTGAATATAATGCAGATCAACTGGAATTGAAATAAATCGTGTGGATCAGCCATGTATCTAATCGACTAACTGAAGGACAAAGGAGCACGCTCGATTGGTGAAATTTGCTGTTCCTTGTATGTCACAGGTTTCAGGTGTTACTGAGGTATCACAAATACGTGTTTTTAAGCAATGTTTCTTCATGGGTATCTTGTAACCACCATTTGGCTGATGTTTCCACAATAGGCAATCAAATGATCCTGAAGCTTCTAAAATGTTTCAGAACCTGAGTGTCGTGTGATTGTTAGTGCTCTGTTCAATTCAATCTCACACACCTTGGTAAACACCTCTTAAAAGTACAAGGCATGGAATGCAAGAATGAATGCGATCACTTTACTGACTTTAAAGATTCATGCTCTCACGGAGGTCAGAGAAATCTAGAATCAATCCATGAGATCTTTCATGAACTTCCTGAAGGACCGAGGAAGTCACATCAAAATCGTGTGATGGAAACAATCCCATGTTTCCATGAAGACAGGACTCACTCTTTGTTTTTCACAAGGATATATAGTGCAAGGATGGGAGAGTTGTGTATGCAGTGGGTTTACTGTGATCTTTTTTAAAGCTATCTGTACCACTCAACTAATAGCATTAAAGTGGATGCAATTATCATGGTTTATTTACAGAAAAGCATGGTACATTTTTTAATTTGATTTTACTCGTTAGGGAGATTTGTCTGAAGTTGTTTAAAGAGAGAGAGTTTCAGGGGCGCCTGGGTGGCGCAGTCGGTTAAGCGTCCGACTTCAGCCAGGTCACGATCTCGCGGTCCGTGAGTTCGAGCCCCGCGTCAGGCTCTGGGCTGATGGCTCGGAGCCTGGAGCCTGTTTCTGATTCTGTGTCTCCCTCTCTCTCTGCCCCTCCCCCGTTCATGCTCTGTCTCTCTCTGTCCCAAAAATAAATTAAAAAAAAAAAAAAGTTGAAAAAAAAGATAGAGAGAGATTCAGAACCCAGAAACAATAAAGAAAGAGGAAAGTGGAAGAAGAAAACATTTTTTTTTTTAAAAAAAGGTGACTTAATTTCCTACTGGCACAAACCATCTCCTTTGAACTACTAAGGAAAATAAAGCAATATTTTTCTTGGGCTGTATCTGAAGAGAGAAATGAGCAGCTCACTAGCTGTGACTTATGCAGCTTTAACGCCCTGGAGAATGTGTGTTTGTCTCAGGCGACGCGAGAGTTAATGTTCCCGTGTCATCTAACATTCAGTGTCAGGTCAGAGCTTGCCACCAAGTCCCCATCTTGCTCTTTGTTCCTCAAAGGTTTGCCATCTCTGCTCTGAGTTCGGTGAGTCCTTTTTTTTAATGGCTGTGAGTCAGATGTGCTGGTGGTTGAGAACTTGTTGCGTTAGCCTTGCTTCAGGGTCTGAGTCTCCACATTTGTTCTGAATCAGGAACATAATTATATTTGGAGCAAGGAAAAGCAATCATTTATCATGGCGGACCAGGATGAATTTGTCCCTAAACCTACCAGGTGAATCAGATCATTATTGCCAGCTCCATCATTTTCGGTTAACCTGGAGGCAAAATGGAGAATTGTCAACACCATTACCAGTTGGAAAGAGAAGAGTTCCTCCCCCGCCCCCCCCCCCCCCCGCCACCCCCACTCATTGGCATATTGGCATGATGAACAAGTGAAGATGTCCCAGGCGGGTATGCTAAGAGAGTCTTTTCACTTCTTTTGCAATGATGGCCGTGTGGGCATGGAATAAATAATAATGGCGGTAAATAACCCAGGAGGTGGTCAGTAGCAGGCAAGCATTCGGGTCTTGACCTTGTGCCCTCTTCTCCCCAGACTAGCCAATGGCGTGACCAGGGAAGCCAGACACCTTCACTGGATGTAGATCTAGTTTGGAGCTTGTATGGAGGTACCACAGTAGTAAATACTGGGTCCGTGTCAACCAGAAGAATGTAAATATTTAAAGGGTCTGATTGGCAGCGAGCTGTTTCAAGAGCCTTCTGTTTATAATCATTCACTGAAGTAAATGTTTCCTATTATATAGGCAGCATGTGGTAGGTTACTGAACTTCACTGCCTGGCTAAAGTAACATGAAGAATGTAAAAATCTGGCAGCCGTGGAATGCCTTGGCTACTTTTTCAAGATTCAGCCAAGCTTTCACATCTTTCTGTCATGACGGTTGCCCCCTGGCAGGTCCCATGTGGTGCTGGCTTTTTTGAGTTAACGCACAGGATGGAGGTTGGTAACAACTTGAATTACCTTAGACTGCTTGCTTGGCTTTATAGGCAGAGATTGTAGTTGAAATAAACACATTAGCTCTGAACAGATAAAACCTTTCAGTCCCAGGAGCTTCCCTGGGTCAAGTTCACTTCCATTGGACCAGAGATCTTCTCATGGCAAAATCATTTCTGACAGTTACCAAGGGGTAAGAAAATTCCCACATATTTTGACTGCTTAACCAAAGAGATGGTTCTGAATCAAGTATTGGTATCATGCTTCTCGCTTACATTTTAAATGTCATCCTTCATTTTAACTTTGCATCAAGTTGTCTGCTTTCATGCCAGTGTTTATGCCAACATTGATTCAGCTTTTGGGAGGCGACTCCAAGACCCCTCTCCCTTAACTAATTTAATGTGCTATTTGCTAGTACATTAGCAAATGTACTCCTTTTTCTTCACCTAGCATGGGCAGTGATGGATCGTGGGGTAGCCAAGTGGTCTTCCCTGACCTTGCACTCTTGGTGTGGGTGTGGTGGTCACTCCATCACTTGGTATGAAGTAACCATAACCACTCAGATGCATAGTGGGTGAGTGAGTGACTGAATGGACGGGACCCATGTTATCAGAAAACAAGATATTAAATTGGACTACGGAAAGGAATGGGTTTTCTGAATAGCAGATTAGAGATTGTGCCTGTGGGGCCACATTTCCTCCAGCGTGCCTATCCCAAATTTGCCATTCTCACTGCTCTTTCCTTATCTTACTTCATGGTTTTTATTGCCTGTACCATTTACTTGCTTTATGAAATCGCATTAGGATGAAATATTCAGTCTTCAAGACCTTCATGAATATCAATTTATATGTACCAATTTCATAAGAACTTTTGGAGGGTCTGCTTATTTTCTATTGCTGCTTTAATAGATGGCTGCCAACTTTGTAGCTTGAAACAAGACCCATTAATTATTTCACCGTTCTGTAGGCCGGAAGTTCTGGCCGGGCCCCCTGCTTAGGGTTTACAGACTTGAAATCAAGATGTTGGCAGACCTATATTCTCATGTGAGAGACTTGGAAAAGGATCCCGCTTCAGGATCATTCAAGTTGCTGGCAAAGTTCAATTCCTTGCAGGTGTAGGACTGAGGTCCTTGTTCCTCCCTGGCCGTGAGCCAGGGGTCACTCACTCTCTGCTCCTAGAGGTCACCTACATGCCCTCTCACAAAGCCGCATCTGTCTTGAAGCCAGCAGAGTCACTGGAATCCTTTCCATGCTGCAGGTGTCTCTGACCTGCCCCTTTGCCATGGTGGGAGAACATTCTCTGTCAAAGGGCTCATGTGATTAAACCCGCCTGGATAATTTCTCTTTCTTAAGGTGAACTAGGAAGTAACCTCAATGGCGCCCGCAAAATCCCTTCTGCCCCATAAAGTAGCATTATCGCTGGCACAGCAGTGGGGAGTGAAGTCAGGGTCCGTCTTGGAATTGGAATTCTGCTTACCACTGGGGGTAGGGGGATTAACACCAGATTCACTGTGGGGAAGCTTTCCCCGTTTTTAACATCTAACGTTGTGCACTCCTCTGCACGACGTCATTCCTCCCGTTCAGCATCCCGGTCCCCATTTTGGCCAAGAGGCTCTTAGATCACTGCTAGATGAGCACTAGCCTAAAAGTGTGTCTTGGGGCACTGTGGTCTCACGGAACTCTCCTGGCTTTGAGAACCCCACGGTATTTTTCCCGAGCTCGTTGCAGACTCCTCTGCCTTTAGCTGCATGGCCTGGTCCGTTTCGACATGCACCATGTTCCGCGTGCACCACCCACCATCTTTTGGCCGTTCAGCATTTCACTTTACGCAGTAGACGCTCATTGCCTTTGCTTGATGAGGCGAACGACTTTAATGGCAGGAACTGAGGTGGCTTCATCCATAGAAGTCGTGTTTTGTAATTCAGGGCGAGGAAGCTTGGGGGATCTCCTACTGCACCTTCTCCGTACTCCAGTGATTTCTTCCTGCTGCTACCGAGTGGTCCTTCCTAAAACACCATTTGCATCAGGATGCTGGTGCTCTCCCAAGCTCCTCAGTGGCTCTCTGTTGGCTGCTAAATCATCTCGAAACCTCCTGGCCAACTTTATTTCTCACTGTTGCCTAAATTAACACTTCTATGATGATGGCACCTGGGTGGCTCAGTCGGTTAAGCGTCCGACTTCCGCTCAGGCCATGATCTCGAAGTTGGTGAGTTCGAGCCCCGCGTCAGGCTCTGTGCTGACAGCTCAGAGCCTGGAACCTGCTTCGGATTCGGTGACTCCCTCTCCCTCGGCCCCTCCCCTGCTTACACTCTGTCTCTCTCTGTCTCTCAAAAAATAAATAAAATAAAAAATAAAATCTCTACAGTCGTCAGGTTATATAGCTCAGTAATTTCTCTCGTGTACCACTTCTGAATCTGTTATATATCTTTGCACTGTGCTCTCTGATGTTGCATTGTAATTATTTGTTCCTCCCTGTGAGAATCAAAGCTTCTGAAGCACAGTAACCGTGTCTTTCCTCCCTTAATAACTTGGGAGTTTGTATCAGTCGGCCATGTGATAAGTACTCAGAAAGCATTGGCGAAACTGATTCGAACAGATTATTTAATAAGTATTTCTTGAGTCCCTACTGTGTTCCCGCACTCTGCTAAATGGCTGAAAGATGAGAGGTGAACAGGATGTGATGTCTGGCCTTGAGAAGATCCTGAGTTCCCAGAGAAAGACATGGATTAGTTCTGGATTAGTTCATGGATAAGACCTCTAACTGAGGCATGTGTCAGGCGTGAGCTCAGAGGTCAAAGAGCCTTATTGTGCCTGGTGGGTGAGGGGGATGCTGGGTAGGCAACTTGGAGGAGATGTTTGGCCCATGTCTTAGGATGAGGGGCGTTCACAGAGTGGGTCATCGAGGTTGAATGCAGAATGGAAAAGCCATTCTGGGACAAGAACACAGGTGCGTGCAAGCATAGAGGTGTGTAAGGGTGTGCTGCCATTAAGGTAAGGTGCTGAATTTGTTAGAACCGGAGAGCCAGGTGTACAAATAAGGCTGCAAGAGGAGGCTGAAGCCAGATTACAAGAAGCCTCCAGTGCCTTGAGCTTTGCCCAGTAGACATCGAGTGGCCATGGCAGGCTTTTCAGGAAGTAACCTGATGAAATTCGTATGTTACCATGCCTTATTCTTTCACACGAGCCACGGGAAGATGACAATTTGCTTGACTGTGCTTGCTGGCCAGGCAGCCGGCCGGATGCATCTGTGCACCTCGGTGGCCCAGCAACATGCCCGCGGAGGGTGGCGGACTGGAGGGGGTGGGGGCGAGAGTGGGCGCCGCCGGTGGCTGGTCCTGCCTTGCCTTCCCCTGTTGCTGGCTGCGCCGCTGCGGGTCTCAGCTCCCCCACTCCCTCCGGCCAGCAGAATCCTAGGCAGGCCTCCCTCTGGACCCCGCCTCACGGTGTCCACGCTGACCGCTCCTTGTCCATGTGTCTCCTTCCTCTCTGCCTCCTGTGGCTGCAGCCACACCGCCCTGCTCTGGAGTAGCCCATACAGATCCTCTTTTCTTCCCCCACGGTCCACTTGGGGCATGATAATTACTTGATGGATTGCAATCACATGGTCCAGGGCTCTGTTCTTTCAACTTCTGGTTGTATTGGTTCTTGAGAGAACACAGAAAAATTGCCTCCTCTTGTCTCCTCTTGTTTCTTTCCATTGCTGCTCTTTAGCTCTTCAAGTGGAACAAACCGAGATGCTGGAAATCTCTTGAACTTACAGGGAGGACAGGAGACACCTGTACTCCACTTTCTCTCAGATGCCCTGAGTGTCATAGGCACTGAGTACGTACCTGCACCTGCATGGAGGAACTTGGGAACAAGTTATAAAACCAAGATGGAACCAGAGAAGATAAAACGGCTGATACTATATTAGCAGAAGGAAAGGGCTTCAAAGGAAGTACTTTCGTGAGACCTTTTTAGAGTTCTCAAGTCTTTTGCTCCTCAGAGGATATATTCTTGGCAGGTTGGAAAAAAAAACATTCTATGTATACACACACACACACACACACACACACACACACACACACACATATTAAAACTCACCCTCACCTACTTGAAGAATCTTGCTAAATAGGGAAAATAGAGGGATGCCTGGGTGGCTCAGTCAGTTGAGGATCCAACT
Organism: Panthera pardus; assembly: GCF_024362965.1. NCBI lineage: Eukaryota > Metazoa > Chordata > Mammalia > Carnivora > Felidae > Panthera > Panthera pardus. Next base: position 10,162,740 of record NW_026526655.1, read on the forward strand.
CCAGCTCACGTCATGATCTCACGGTCCATGAGTTCAAACCCCGTGTTGGGCTCTGTGCTGTCAGCATGGAGCCCGCGTTGGATCCTCTGTCCCCCTCCCTCTCTGCCCCTTCCCCGCTCACGCTCTTTATCAAAAATAAAAAGAAACCTTTAAAAAATAAAATAAAAGTAAATAGGGAAAATAGAGATCATGAATAACTCTTTTGAGTAAAACAAACTTTACGGCAGTCATGACAAACAAGAAATATCCCAGAGGCTTTTCTGGAGCTAACGTAAGAATTCCAGAGCCAGTCCTCCGTTGCCCCTCACTCAGGGCTCATGCTCATCCTGGGCTTTGATTTATAAATTTGCTTTGGTTTCTGATTTACAGTGAGTTGAAGAAAAAAAGCAGAAGTAGGTCCTTTACATAAACTCCTTTTTGTAATTTTCAATTTATTTTCTCTCTTTATATTTTTAACTGGTGTTCCCACAAGCACTCGATACTGTAAACAATTCTGCCTTGGAAACTTAACATTACTTACTTTGTTTAGCTGGTGCTATGAAAGCTTTTTTATTTATACTACCCTTACTTACCTCAGCATTTCCCCTAATCCTCCTTATTATTTTCTGCCATATTTTTCTCTGTTAAAAAAAATCGGGGAATGAGAATAACAACTCATTTTGATGTGATATCAATGTGCATTTAACCTGGCAATTAGCCAATAAGATAGATTTTTCAAATTTTACCTCCTTGGAGAAACTTGGACTCCATCATGGCGCATTTCATATTATTGTTATAATAATAACAATATTATTATTAATTAATAATAATTAATTAAATGGTGTTTGTACTGGCCTGAGTATGTACCACTCTCTCTGTTGTCTCCATGTTAGGTCATCTTTCTTTCTTTCTTTCTTTCTTTCATGTTTATTTTTGACAGTGAGACACAGTGTGAGTAGAGGAGGGGCAGAGAGAGGGAGACACAGAATCTGAAACAGTCTCCAGGCTCTGAGCTGTCAGCACACAGCCTGATGTGGGCTCGAACCCATGAACCACGAGATCATGACCTGAACCAAAGCCGGATGCTTAACTGACTGAGCCACCCAGGTGTCCCTCCACGTTACATGGTAACTTCCATGTTAGAGGTCTGCTCTAACCCTAGACCTTCGAGGGGGCAACATCTACAGCTCTTTGGGTAACAGGGGGCACTTGGTTTGGTACCCCGTGTGGAGCAGGCATTCAGGAATAGCTCCTTGAGGAATTCATGAATGTATTTTCCTAGAGTTGCAAATGTACATTTCTTAGTTACATGCGGTTGTCTTGATTACAGATGTGATTCACGCTTTTAGGGTTGCATTGTGTTTATACCTCAGAGTTCATTTTTAAATTATGAGTATCTTTTCCCTTAAAAGCAACCCATCAATGTTCATGGACACGTGGTAGCCATGACAGATGTTTGTGAAAAACAGGAAAGAAACTACACATCATAGAGCCTGCTTTACTAGAATACTAAGGATAAAATCTCCTAGCATGTGTATATTATGTAATTACAAATTACAGATTCTGCACTTTTTGTACACGGACAGAAAACGTTTTAAGATAACAAACAGTAGTTCAACGAAGTTTCGTGCCTGTTTTTTCTTAGATGTCCTCAACAGCGAGCTCAAATCACCTTAAAATCTCTGTATATGTTACCAGCTATTTATAGACTGTTGATCGGTTATAGAAAACACAGTTGTTCGTTGTTTTTTTCCTCATAATTCATTTACATAGTTTATCATCACAATTGCATTTCTTAAAAGCTATTCGATATCCTGTACATGTATTAGATTGGGCTAATCAAGTCACTTCTACTCTAATTAATTAAAAATAGGTTAAATGCCTTCTGATCCTTGGGACCTGTCTAGGCACCCTTCACTGAAGAATTATGAAGAATCATGACGTTGTATTGAAAGCAGAAAATTGTTACCTCCTAAATTCACTAGTTCTTTGTGCAAATGTGTACCAGTTTTATTACTAAACAATACTGTACTTAAAAAATATTGTACGGGCACCTGGGTGGCTCAGTCGAGTAAGCGTCCTACTCTTGGTTTCGACTCAGGTCATGATCTCATGGTTTGTGGCATCGAGCCCCGAGTGTAGGCTTCATGCTGGCGGAACAGAACCTGCCTGGGATTCTCTCTCTCCCCTCTCTCTCTGCCCCTCCCCCTCTCCTGAGCATGCGCTCTTTCTCTCTCAAATAAACTTTTAAAAAATATATTGTATAAAGCCTCCGTATCTGTTCATTTTATGTTTCTTCCTTCTCATTCTCTCTCCTTTCCCTCCTTCCTCTCTTTTCTGCATTTCTACTTGTCTCCATTTTAAATTCATTCAATTGCTACTCTTCCAACTTTCTTTTGTTCTTTTTCTTCCAAGTCATCTTTTGAGTTGCACTTTGCTCTGGATTTTCGGCGATGAGTCCGTGTCCCAGAAAGTCTAGAAGAGCGAGAAGCTGTTGATAGAAATCAAGTATCTTCAATATCATTAACTGAACAGGCAGTAGCATTTATGAAGCTTCTTGTACTGTTTCCATAAACAGGCTTTACTCTCAAATTTGCCATTTACAAGCCCTGTGAGACCTCAACGTAAATCGTAGATTATCTGTCTGTAGCCATTGATTTATGCTTTAATGATTTCTATTTTGGAGACATCTTAACAACGGCACATTTAATTTGGATGCTGCAGGGAGATAACAGAGCCCCATGAAAGAGAATGTGTACTTTCTTAATCTTGTGCAAATGGTATTGTTTATATGGACTACTATGCACTGGTTCCCCTGGGTCATTTTTCCAGCCCCTAAAATAGCAAAATAAGGTTGTTTGATAGAAACTTATTTTCTTTCAGCTTCATTTCTAATAGCCAAACTGTTTAAGAACCCAAGCATGCTGGCTTCCTCCAAAATTGCCTTAAATGATAGAAATTTACCCACCAACTCGGAGCAAGTTATGTTGACATCAATTTTGCGGAAACCCAGTAGAGGTTTGTTTGGACCCGTAACAGTGTTTGTTGATTTCTTTAAAAGGTGATTTCAGTTCTCTTGTACTTGGCGATGGCTAGACTTCCTACTGAATATTTATAAGGTAGGGCAAGGCAAGTCCTCTGCCTACCAGAAGGGGGTGGCACTGGCTCCATTAGAGACAGGAGAGCATTGATCTTGTGAGAAGACAAGTTTCCTCCAATCACCAGCAATACAGAGCAGGGCAATGCATGGAACCACAACCTAATCCTCCCAGTTTGGGATAAAGCTTAGTTTTCGCAGTAAATTGTCTTTTAAGCTGCCTGTAGTTATTTGGTCAAATGCCAGCTTAAAGATGGCAGCAATTACCCAATTTGTGAAGATAACCCCTTTTCAGGCTCTGCAATTTAGTTTAAGCGCCTTCCTGAGCGGTGCTATCCGTATTGTGGCAGTGGGGTGATAGGAAGATCTTTGAAGCTTGGATTCCAATTTTGCAAGCACTCTGATACCTTAGAGAAGCTCCTTATTTCCCCCCGAGATCTTTTTGCACCCAGTTATCATCCTGGGAACTGATTGAAGTCCTGTCTCGGTGTTCACGGTATATGCAGGACCTACATCAAGTTTGGGGAGTACATTGGCTTGAAAATGGCAGAAACAAAACTGCCAAATCCATAAAAGTTTTTAATGTGGCAACTTTAAAAGAATGCCGCAGCTAAAATGCTCATGAACTTGAAAGTCTATTACTAGATTTGAGCATTTATAGTTTCATGTAAAGCCAGTAGACATCTAGACACTAAAACTATAATAGCTAAACTTGTAAGACTTTTTTAAAACCCCATTTGCAATTATATATTATTTTCTGATAGCCTATTATTGTGTGAACTTTTCAAAACCATATAAAAATGTCTGGTTCATAAGGAAATAATGAGTTGCCGTATTTGATTTTTGGACATGCTTAGTGCTAGATGGATGCATTCAGTCATATTATGCCTTTGCAAATGTAAATTCAGGTGACAAGAGAACATAATCATTATTTGTGTCGATTTGTATGTGATCCCATGAGTGTACAAAACTGGGGGGTGCCTGGGGGGCTCAGTCAGTTAAGTGTCTCACTCTTGATTTCAGCTCAGGTCATAATCTCACGGTTCATGGCTTTGAGCCCTGAGTCGGGCTCTGCCCTGACAGCATGGAGCCTGCCTGGGATTGTTTCTCTCCTTCTCTCTCTCTCTGCCTCTCCCTCCCCACTTTCAAAAATAAACATTAAAAAAAATTTTTTTTTAATGGTATAGAACAGGGGCACCTGGGTAGTCCAGTTGGTTAGATGTCCGGCTCTTGATTTTGGCTCAGGTCGTGATCTCACTGTTCATGGGATCGAGTCCCACATCCGGCTTCACACTGACAGCAGGGAGCCTGCTTAGGATTCTCTCTCCTTTTCTCTCTGCCCCTCCCCCATTCCTCTGTGTGTGTGTGCGTGTGCGTGTGTGTGCGTGTGTGCGCTCTCTCTCTCTCGCTCTCTCTCAAAATAAATAAATTTAAAAAACTGTTAAAGAATGAGCCAAAATTGAAAATATGAAATGAACATTTTCAATGTTATGGGTGTTATAGAAATTAAGTTACTTTCTGTAGGGACTGGGTGGAAGATGTTTTCATTCATTGAAAAATGATGTTTAGAAATAAAACAGGGACTTCTTAGAGTGGGCCATTATGTATTCTTCACAATAGCATCTTTCACCCCATAGATGTCAATAGTTTCAAAAAGTTGTCAATAGTTATAAACTAGGTGATGCTGAAGAGTTTTCTCTTCCTGTGGCTCTATGTCAATAGCCTCTTCTTTTCTAGCTATATTATTTCAAAGTCAGAGTTATAATTTCCTCCTGGGGGGGGGTTGTTAATCACATCAAATAGAATTTGGCGTGTCTGTGATTCCACGTATGGCAAAAAGATGTTTGAAAAACAAGACAAAGCATCACCGGTTATATATAGAAGCTGTTAAGGAAGGGCCAGCTGGTCTCCATCTGTTCTCAGTTTTTCCCCATCTGTAAAATGGGATAATAATAGTATCTACCTCATAGGGTTGTTATTAACTAACACAGCGAATGTGGAATCCTTAACAGAGGGTCTGGTGCTTATCGAGAACTCAGAAAATATTCAACAATAACTGCAAAACAAAAGCAAAGGCAACCATCAAACCTCGGTGAGAAATAGCTTCACTCGTAGCCAGTGTGATATATTCACTTACGTGTCTCGTAGCTTCCAGGATCATAAGGTGAAACACTGGACCGCTGCAGGTGGAAATTGTAGCTTTTCTCGGGGTCGGTTCAGAGACAGTCCGCCTGGAAGCCCACCCGATGAAACTCTTCAACTCAGAGGTGCCTCTTGATCCAAGTTTGCTTTTTAGCTTTAAAAAAAAAAATACAGTGAAGATGCATTTGAAGAGTGTAATTTTCTATTCTTCCTTACTTTGGGTAATATTTCTTTTTTTTTTTTTAATGAACCAAAGGAAATGAACACTAATGCACATCTTTTCTTCCCTTCGTGGAATATATGTCTAAATGGAGATGTGTATTTATGAACATTGCAACTTGTGAAATGTGTACCAGTGTGACAAAATCCTCTCCCTGAGCCGTATATAAATTGTTTGGGAAGTTGTGTATGCACTTGTAATGAGGGGTCTGACTCCAGTTTTTAATATTTGACTGTTGACAGCATTTAAAAAAATTTTTTTAATATTTATTTATTTTTGAGAAAGAGAGAGAGAGAAAGAGAGAGAGAGAGAGAGAGTGAACAGGGGAGGGGCAGGGAGAGAGGGAGACACAGAATCAGAAGCAGGTTCCAGGCTGTGAGCTGTCAGCACAGAGCCCGACGTGGGCCTGGAACTCATGAACCGTGAGATCGTGACCCGAGTTGAAGTTGGATGCTTAACCGACTGAGCCCCTGACTGCTGGCAGCATTTAAGTCACGAGCTTGCATCTAGGGAAGCTGATAAAAAAAACCCAGATGCCCCCTCCTTTGGCTCCAGGAGGCACCCACACTTGAGATCCTCACCCCATCCCGGCCCCTGACCATTATAAAAACCTCAAGCCAGTCTCCTTTCCTTGCTCTCTGAAACCATTGTTGGATCTCTTTTGAAGCCTATACTCCCCTCCCTAGAAAGCCTTTTGCTACCTTCTTGGCTTATGTGGTGGAGAGGGGAGGTCACCAGTATTCAAACCAAATTTTAGCTAGAGCCCCTGTGGAGTGGCCACAGACATACTGGATAGGTTTGCTCTCAGGGCTTCTTACCTGCACTTTATATGTTATTTACATGTTCTAAGTATTGTCAGAGGGATGGGACGCCTGGGGGGCTCAGTCGGTTGAGCGTCTGACTCTTAATTTTGGCTCAGGTCATGATCTCACTGTTTGTGGTATATCGTGCCTTGTATGGAGCTCCAGGCTGATAGCTCGAGCCTGCTTGGGATCCTCTCTCTCTCTCTCTCTGCTCTCCCCCTGCTCACATTCTTTCTCTCTCAAAATAAACTTAAGAAAAATATTGTCAGAAGGAAATACTAGTATAATAAAGTTCTTACTTTCTGTTAGGTACCATATTAAGCCTTTACATGGATTAATTATTTCATTTAATCCCATAACAGCCATGTGATCCATATTATCCTATTTTCAGCAACAAAATTGAGGCACAGAAAGATTAAATAACAGTTTCAATGTCACGTAACTCGTGAGTGGCCGAGCTAGGATTTTAATCGAGGCAGTGTGCGTTTAGCACCTCTCTGCTGTGTTGCCTTCTCTCTCATATAAACCTAGCATACAATTTTTATAAAGCATCTTGTTGAGAAAATCATCTTGCATTTCCTCTTTTCAGTCCTCACATATTAAGGAAAAAAAACGATGATAGCACATATCCAAAGCTCTATACATATTATAGCCTTGAGGAGATCCTCATGCACTAGGGGCAGGCTCTGACTTATCTGGCTCCTTCCTCCCAAGCAAACACTGGTCCTGTGCTTAGCAGGCAACCGGCAAATGTTTCTTGAAGTGAAATAATATGCAAATATTTAGATATGAGTGCTATTATTTTCCCCTTGACTTCCCTTGTCAAATTATTGATTTGTGCCTATGGGCGAAATGCTCTCAGAAAAATCAGTGGGAATAATAGAGCAGAAGTCTCAAACAAATTACATACTTAGAGGAATATGTCATTTGCCTGATAAAGCAGTAATGATGTTTTAGCGTTTGGAACTTCCATGGTATTTTGTGTTATAGGCTGTTAGGATGACACCTATTTGTTTTTTTGTTTTTTTTTTAAATTTTTGTCAATGTTTTTAATAATATTTTACTTTTGAGAGAGACAGAGTGTGAGCAGAGTAGGGGTAGAGAGAGAGGAAGACACAGAACCCAAAGCAGGCTCCAAACTCTGAGCCGTCAGCACAGAGCCCGACTCGGGGCTTGAACTCACGAACCGTGACATCATGACCTGAGTCAAAGTCAGATGCTTAACTGACTGAGCCACTCAGGTGCCCCAGGATGACACCTATTTGTATGTACGTATGATTTGCCATCTGGATGGTGAGCCCTGAGAATACGAAGCCAACATCTTATTGAATTCTGCATCACCCACTGCACTAACAGACCTTTACACACGGGCATTTCTCATAAATGTTGGCTAAGTTGTTAAATAACTATCAAACTATATCTAAAATGCATAGATTGTACCTCAGAGCAATAGCCACCAGGTACCATGCTGTCCCATCTGCTCTGTGCTTATCAACTCTGGTCCTTATAGTAAGGCAGGTCTACTTTCTCCATTGTCTGGAGTTTCATGAGAGTAAGTTCTAGAACTGTGACTCATTTGCTGCCATTGACATCATGTCAACCATGCCTGCTGCCACTCTGCCTTTCTGTCTGAGGTTGAGATCTTGAAACCCTAAGCTTACTGTCCCCGGAGAGAAAGGTCTTTGAAATGTATTCAGCTGCATTTTTTTATAAACCTACCTGAAAATCGTTTGTTTTCAAGAAGATGGAACATGGGAGAAGATTATGCAGTTTCCCTGCTTGACCCTACTTCTCACCTCTTCTCGTCTCAACCATTCTCATCAAAGAAAGGAAAAATAGGGGCACCTGGGTGGTTCAGTCAGTTGAGCATCCAACTCTTGATTTTGGCTCAGGTCATGATCTCCCAGTGTGTGAGTTCAAGCCCCACATCGGGCTCTGTGCTGAGAGAGGGGCCTTATTGGGATACTCTCTCTCTCTCTCTCTCTCTCTCTCTCTCTCTCTCTCTCTCTCTGTTGTTCCTCTGTCGGTGCACTCTCACGCTCTCTCTCAAAAAAATAAATGAACTTAAAAAAAGGTAAAACATTTGATTATGGTTATTTAGGGAATAAAATTTAAAAGACATTTTAAGACTGGACAGTTAGTGTGGGAAAGATGTGCCACACTGAAGAAGAAAAGGACAGAAGGCAGGGAGTTCCAGGCAGAGTTTCTAGACATTCTGAGAGGGAGGTGCTGGTGCAGGACTGCCCACGCCATAGAAGATGCACTTTGGAGCCAGGTAGTCAGTCCTTGGTTGAAATCCCAGCCTTTACTTTAGTGAAGGCAACAGGCCCTCCTGTGTGGGTCTTTCTCTTCATCTACAAAATGGAGACACTAATTCTCACCTGCAGGGTTGTTGTGAGGCAGAAACGGACAGTGCTTCTGAAGCCCCCATGGTCACAGCTGGCCCTCTTCCCACAATCCCTCCGTTAGAGCAAATCCCCTGTGTCCATGAAACAGAACTGTTGTCGCCCCTCCAGGGCGCGGTGTCATGGGGACCAGCCCAGGCTCAGACCCAGACACGCTTTTGACCTCAAAGGAGTCAGAAAGCTCCATTACTCAGTTTCTCCGTAAAGGAAAGAGGACCAACAAACTTGATCTAAGTACTTACAGTTGACAAAAGTAACAGAGTGGAAAGAAAACTCAACACCCTGATTTCATTACTTACCAAGTTTTGTAAAGGGTGCTTGCCTTCCAGAGGAAATCGTCTGGAGTCAAAGACGAGTTGCTGACATCATTACAGTTGGACGGTGTAACTTTGTGAGATATTTTGGGTTTTGCTGCATGCCACCGTGATGAATGGAGTGGGGAGGTGGAGACCGACTTCACACGCCAAGCATTAAAGACAAGACAAGCCCTACAGCCATCTGGCTCCTGACACCGTGGACATGATTTACTGACACGCTGTGCCTTCCTAGGTCACCGTCAGGTCTTCCCTGGCAGCCCCCTCACCCTCCCACCCCCAGTGCTGCTCCCCGTCTCAAGGCCGGGAAGCCCTTGGCTTGTCTCTGCAAACACACGTGACATGGTGGTCATCGCAGCGAGAGCCTTCACGGTTGTCGGGGCCCAGACCTTGATATCCAAGAGCTCCCGGTGAAATGTGGGAGAAATACGTCTAGACAGAGACTGTCCGTAGAATGGGCTCCGTGCAGTGGGAGTATTTAGCCAGGGATGTTACATGGGCCCAGGGCACTGAGTCCCATGGGGGGCTTCAGGGAAAGTTTTGGGACTGACCGTTACTTCAAAAAGATGGATAGAGACAGCCTGTTGCGTCACGTGGGGACTGTATGAGCAAACGCCCAGAAGCTCGGGTGCAGTACCGTGTATGCATGGAGATGGAGGTCAGGGGTGAGGGGCATCACAGAACTTCCAGAGTCAAGCCACAGTGTGGAGAGGAAATGGGTGAGGGTTACGGATGGGGTAGGGAAGGTCCTGTTTGCTAGGCCAGGGAGATTGGACTTCATCCTGTAGGCAGGTGGCAGGTCAGATCTCTCTCACTGGTGACTTCATGGAGGAATGATTTGAGATGGGGGGTGGATCGGAAGGAGGCAGGGAGACCCGTGACAGCTAGGAACTATTGCTGTCCTCCACACGAGGGACATTGAGGACCTGGGGCATGGCGGTGGGAGCAGACGGGATTGTGCATGCTCCAACCGCAGGAAGTCGGCAGGCTCAGTTTCGCAAATGAAGAACCCCCAAGTCTAAGGTTGATTTTCCTTCCCTCCTCATCCACAACCCGCCATGGCTGATTAAAGCTCTTGAAGGTCTTGTATAAGCCCGTCATTCCTCTAAGGACTTTTAACTAGAGAGAAAAAAGTAAAGACAGAATTATTTAAAGGAAATTGTGGTAGATATTTAAGAATTCAGTTATAACCAGTTGCTATGGAGTTAGAAGAAAACCTGTGGACAGGTGGGGTGTGGGTGTTCCTGGGCTGACTGTGGGTGGGTCAGGCACAGCACAGAGTATGACTGTGCACAGGACAGAGCACTGTCCTCATATAGTGATTTTCCCACTGGCTTGCTACGATGAAACTTGAACCATTGGATGACTTCACGGAGGAGGGATTAGAGTTTAATTCAAAAAGGAGTCGTCAGCTACATGTCATATAGCCCCAAAATAGAAACTTGCTCTTTTTCAAATGTCTGTCTTTAAAGGGCCAGAGGATCAGGGACAGAAAATTCTGAGCAACTTCAAACAGAGCCCAAGTGGCATCGCACCTTATAGAAAGGACTCAGCATCCTGAAGCAGCCGCGATGCCTCTCGCGTCAGCCAGGATACGAGGTCCGATGTTATTTTGCCAGTAGTTTAGATACGTGTTTTTATATACAAAAACAAGAATGCTTTCCAAGATATGACTGTTTTAAGTCCCTGGCTAGTGCCTGTTGTTTTTCAGATTTCGGCTCAGGTGTTACCCTTTTTGAGTGGGTTTCTTCGACCTCTCTGGTCCCACAGAAACACTTCCCCTCTGTCACCTAACACTTAGTAAATTGAATTGAAATTTACCTGTCTTCCTGATAGACCACGAGGTCTTTGAAGGCAGGGACTGTTTGATTTGTGGGTTTTCAACACCTAGGTAGAGCCTGGCATAGGTTAGTCATTTGATACATGAATGAATGCGTAGAATCTTGGATTCTGCTGTATACCAGTTCCCAGTGTGCTCATTTTGACAATCTAGTTCTGGTTTTCTTTTCTTTCTTTCTTTTTTTTCCCCCCGTGTGTGTGTGTGTGTGTGTGTGTGTGTGCATGTGTGTGTGTGTGTGTGTGTGTGTGTCTTAAAACAGTTCTACGTGCCTGTATCCCTTCAGCTGCAGCGGAGTTAGAGTTAGTAAGGCTGTTTGAGCATCCTTGGATTACATAAAAAAGCGCAAATTACACTGTTTGTGGATTCATAAAATATTTTAGTTGGAGTCTGTGCTCACATTAATAGCTTACTGTCAAGCATACAAATTACTTTCATCAGCCACTGGTGAATACACGTGACCATTGGAGCAGAGCCCTTGGAAACGTGTTGGAACAAACTATGAGGTGGTCAACCTGGTAGCTGCAGTCTTCTGAATTTATCACCCAGGTTGATAGCTTACACAGTTCTCTGATTTTTCTAACTTTTGCTGTTTTTTTAAAAATCACAAAAGGCCCATTTATAACTTTATAAAAAGACGTACAGTGAAAAACATCTTTTCTCAAGAGGAAACTGTGACCTCAGTAAACCTTGGGAAAGACTCCGTATGGTTTCAATTCTTTTATTTTAAAAATTGCTCTGCATGTGTGTGTCTGTGTGTGCATTGCATGTGTGTGTGTTCGGGTTTTACTTGGATGGCGGTGTAAAGTGAGGAGGGATTTAAGAAATTGTAACACAAACGGAGTTAATATTCCTTACGACAGCAAATACTTCCAAAACACAACAAAGCCAACCATTTCTACTCTTTACAGAATCTGTTTTGCAAGATCTCATCGATCACAAAAGTGGGAAAAACGATCGCCACCACTCTTTCTCATGTTCTGTCATATCTACCCTGTTTTGGAGGAAGGATTATTTTTTCTAGCTCACCTAAAGACTAGGCTAGAACTTAACTACCCGCCAAAGGAGAAGGCAGCTCTAGAATCCTGGAATCTTGTTGGCAGTGAGAGAAGGTTCCCTTTAAAGTACTCAGATGAGTGGTTTAAATTGAAAGCAATGTTTCTGAAAGACCAGGTACTTACTACTCAGTCAAGGTCATTCTTCCCAAGCATCTTGAGAATGCGCTGTTCATCTGTGCAGGCTGTTCAGGTAAAAAGAAAACTATCAGTTTAGGGCCAGTGACTGGCATCTGGTTAGGCTCTCTGGAGCCTGGCTCACCTAAAAGTCTACCCTGGGCTCATTACATTTCAGCGTTTAAAGCCACCGTCTGCTCACTGCATGGAGTTGCCACACCATTCCATGACTCCTGCACATTTTCCATTATGCTGGCTTCATAAGGTCTGCATTATTATAAGGGCTCTCTTTGGAATCAGCATCTGAGCAGAGTAGGTTTTATTTCTCTTTAATTACATTTTTAGTCCAAGAGGTAAAAGGTTGAGTGTAGAAGATTGTAGTATGATCGTGGCCTGTAACTTTTCAAAGTGTCCCTTCATAGAATGACCACGGTTTAAATAATTTTAAGCCATTATAGCAGTGGACCGTTAGAGTGTGGCTCTTCAAAAACACCAGAAAGCTTTTTTCCCCCCTTTCTCTGACGTCGCAACTGTTCTTTGTCAAAAATTGGAGAATTTACAGATTCCCGAGACAATTAGACATGTTTTGAGAAAGTTGAAAGAACATTCAATGCTTACTGCCACTCAAAAAGGTTTCTTGAGGGGCGCCTGGGTGGCCCAGTTGGTGAAGTGTTCGACTGTCGACCTTGACTCAGGTTATGACCTCATAGTTTGTGAGTTCGAGCCCCACATCGGACGCCTGCTTGGGATTCTCGCTCTGTCCTTCTCTGCCTTCTCCCTCATTCAATAAATAAATAAATAAATAAATAAATAAATAAATATTTAAAAAAAAGTTTTCTTGAAAACCAAGATAATTTCTATGCAGCCTAGAGCATCCCCCTGTCCTCCAGACTACCCAATGGATACACAAAGTCAGCTTATCCAAACCTTAAATCATTTCCTTTTCCAAATTGTTCTTTCTTCTGTGAGTGGCCCTCACCCCGCCCACCTCGGTAAGTGACCTAGAGGACACCTCACCCGATGTCATCACCCCCATGACCACCAACATCTAGTCAGTCTTGAGTCACCCTGATTTTCCGTCCGCTAACTTGTCCTACTGCGCCTCTGGCGTTCATACAACTCCTCTCTTCTGCTCTAACTACTCTGGTTACGTCTCCCTTTGCCTGCCTGCCTGCTGTGAATCCCCAACCCACACACCCAGTCAGAAGGATCCTTCTCAAATAAAAGCATCTGTGAATACCGTTGCCCTGCTTGAAACTCACGAATGGCTGCACCATGGAGTTCAGGCCAGAGTGCGAACTTCTTCATGTGGCTCACACACTGACTTCTTTCTCAGCCTCAGCACGACCTCTTGTCCCTTTCATTTCCTCAGGTGCCTCCCTGTTTCCCTGACCTTGCATTTGGAGCCCTCCTCTGAGCCCCATGGCACCAGTGTTTGCCCAACACGCTGATTTTGAGTGTGTGTTTGTGTCTCGTTATCATCCTCTCGACTGTATGCTCCATGAAAATAGCGACTCTGCATCGTGTTACCTCCCTAGAGCCTAGGAAAATGCCACGTGATAGTCGCTCAGTAAAAATCTGTTGGATGAAGGGAATTTCATCTTGGGGCCATGTTACCCGGTGAGATGAAAATGTCACTCGACAGATCTTGCAGTTGGTCTATCAAATTGTAGTTGCTAGAAGCCCCATGTGAAGCGAAGGCATCATGGCACTTACACAGTAAATTTGTTAGCTGGGACCATTTAATTCGATTTGTTGTTCAGTTCTTAAGTCCTTTAGCATAGTTGGCAAGCGCCCTGAAATTGGATTCAGAACATGCTTGGAGTCCGGCCCTGGAAAACTCCCTTAATCCACGGGAGTAGACACATCAACTGATTTTTCTGAGACTCCGTTTTCTCTGCTGTTAAATAATGGTCCTGAAATTTGCATGTCGGAGCACAGGTGCAGACGCCTGCCCTAGTGCCTGGCACACAGTGAGTATTCAATCAATGTTAGCTTCATATACTGTCATGGATGAGAGCTAAGAAATACTGGTATTTCATGTTAGTCAAGATGTTCCAGTATTTATTACATGAGTTCAAGTCACTGTGTGCCACGTAATTTACCAATCTGGCCTTAGTGTCTTCATTTTACTTTAAAAACTAGCGATACCGCTTTAATCGACGAAGCCAAACACACACGATTTTCGTCACTTCCATTTTGTTCCTGATCTATTTCCTCATTTCTCACCCATTTCTCTCTTTGTATCCTGTCCAGAGAAAAAGCACAATTTAGCTTCAGGGAGAGGAACTCCTGCTTCTAAGTTAGCTTTGTTTTGCTTATTTTGAGCTCACGATTCCTGAAATAATGCCAGATTTGCATTCAAAAAAGTATATTGACACTGAAGAAAGACATTAGTGTTCTCACCCTTACAGGTAATTTCACACGTGTCTCCTTTTGAAGTATCATCACGCTTCTTGTTTTTTTAGCTCCAACGCTTTTCGTGGATTTTTGAAGCAGTGGTAATGGAGCTTTTTTCTCTGTAGGCACATTTCATGGTTGACAAACGTGTCTTAAGGACGTGATACGATCAATGGTAGGAAAAACAGATTCAGTCTCTGCCTTCAAGGAGCTCTTGTTTTTTTTAAACTTACTCTCAATTTAATTAATTTAATGAACGTGATTAAAGGCACATCTATTGACTGACATTCTTACCAAGTCTTTGAAAGTTCAGTGACACTAAGGTTGAATGAAGGTGGGTAGCTGCCAGAGTTTAATTCTAAAATGTGCACTCAAGAGAACCACCGACAGACTTCCAGGATATATGTCAGGAGGAGTATCTGTCATATGGGCATCTTCACAGTATCATCAGGTCATAAATTTGAACATTCATTTAACCGGAAGAGAACCCTTTTCCTCTACGCTAACGCTCTCGGAATTATAATCAGTGATGAGACAACTTGATGCCTTCTCTGCTGGAAACACAAACAGCTACCACCAAAAACCAAAACAAAGTAACAAAAGAAGACCATTGGAGAGTTTCTGCCGTGAACTCATCTCTTTTTTCTCCTTTTCCGAATGTGGTATTTTCCGCTGAAGAAATACAACACTCTAAAGGTGATGGGTAAGGATTCTGGCTGTGTTCGTATTGGTTTCCTAAGGAGACTTTTAACAATAGGCTATCGTGCATTCATCCCTTGATGATATAATGAGGACTAGGATTGGGACATAGTTTTCTAGTGTTCAGGCGTTCATGCAGAGAGCGGCCCCTACAAGCCCAGGGGACTTGTATTTACTCTGGCTGCTTTTCATCAAGGGGACACATCACATCACCATTCAAGTAAGCATAATTGACCTTGCTAATTGTATCCTGCCTCGGAGGAAGAAAGGCTTTTGCATATCTAATTGCTTTTTAATTCTTTTGCAAACATTTAGGTCAGCAAAATATCATTGTCCCATTTCTGATGCATATTGAATACTGATTTTAAATACCTTCTGCTCCTTTCCAACTCTTAATGCATGTGGGTAGAAAAGGCTGTGCCCATTCTCTATGCGATGGCCATTTTGAGAAGAGCACTACTCTATGTGTGAATCCTCAAATGTCTTCTCAACCTGTCTCTGGAAAATTGAAACCAAGGCCCAACGACAGTTCTTAAGGTTGACCAGTTCTCTCAACTAACAGAATCTGCAGTATCATCCCAAACTAGACGCATTGGTGGTATTTCTAATATAAAATTCAGGTATTTTACTTATGAATCTCTGATTGTTTTCATAGATAGTCTTAGCTATCTTGGTGTAGAGCATTTTCTTACTCAGATTTTATTCTGTTTCCAGTATTCACCTTTATTTATATAAAGCAAAAAAAAAAAAAAAAAAAAAAAAGCGATGGCTTGTTTTGTAGGAGGAAGGAGCCCTAGGCAGAACCAAATACGAAAAATGAGTGGTTTTTTTAATTAACTTTTGTGTTTTTCTGGTTTTTGTTTGTCTGTTTCTGTGTTGCCATAGCGGCATTCAGCACATCTTGAGGTCAGCAAAAATAATAATCTCTTTCTGTTATGTTACAATTGTATATATTACTTTCCATTTGGAAAAAAAATACTTGGAAAAATACCGTGTCAAGTGAAGTCAGCAATCTTTTGACAGAGTAGACAACTTTATATTTTCTTCCTATAAGGGAAGGAAAAGGTCCTCTTCTGCTACAGAGAGCAGGAGAAGGTGATTCTACCCCTCTTTTCTTTACTTCAGGGCATGGGGATTGAGGAAATATGGGTCTCTAATATTAGGGTATATTCGAGGATGGACCGCTAGGGACACTGATGTGAATTTGTTTTAATCATGCTGGCAATGCAATTTATTACCTCAGAAACTGATTCTTAACAAGAAGCGTGCGAACATCTTTTTGACTATCAGATTGCTTGTTGGCTGTATAGGGAAGGGGAAGAAAAAAAGCAAATCAGGTGAAAAGAATTGATTTGATTCTGAGCTGTTGTTGGAGATAGATTATTATTTTTTAAAGGGATTTATTTATATTGTGCTGAGACCTTATTAATGTGCTCCCTTTAGCATTTCAGAGTCCAATTTCCTAGAGAGACCATGTAATCATCCAAATTACTCCTTCCTCCCAGAGAGGTATGATGGGAGCTCAAAGACAGGTGAGTGGGTGCCTAACAAAAGGGAGAGTGTGTATGATTTCTGTGGCCACCATATTGTTGCATAACAAATTACCCTGAGACTCAGTGGCAGGTTTTGTGGCAATACCATGGACATACATAGCAGACCAGTTTGGCCATTGGTTGGAGCCATGAATCAGTCAGCGTCCCTCAGGGAGCTTTCCTCTGTGGCGTTTGGAACTTCCATAACATTCTGTAGCTATTCTGGATCCAGGAGCTTTGAAAAGGATTCTTGACAGCAGCCATAGAGATTTCATTTGAAAATAAGGAATAGTATGAGCTTTACCACTCAAAATAACCAGACTGTGTACAATATATGAATAACCTGTTCTTTCTGGTTAATTAAGAGTTCACTGGAATTTGGGATTTTTTTAGGATTTTAGTCTCAGTTGTTAACAGCTAGTGTCCACCTTGGCAAGCCATCTGACCTCTCAGCCTCAACTTGTTCGTGTATGAAATAGCTTTGGTTCATAAGATGAGAGTTGAGTACAATGCTCTGTGTGGAAATGTTTTGCAAACTCAGTGTTAAAAATGAATGACCATTGTGGAAAACAGGCTGTGTGTCTGTAAAGGTTCAAATCCAACATCTGTAGCTGTATTCTCAGGCCCTATCCTGGGTTTTAGAACAAAATTGGTTCAAAATTTTGTTCTAAATGTAACAAAATTGGTTGATATATTGGTAAGTTTGTTTAAATATGAGCATGAGGTTGTCTTCCATTTTTCACATGAGGTATTTTGTGTATGGAACCAAAAATGCCTATGTAGGCAGATAGCGTAAAAAGACACAAATATTTGGGTTTCTCTTCATTTGATTCTGTGATTAGAAGAAGCCATAGTTATGGTCAATTTCTAATTATCTGCATATAGATTAATTCAGTGGGGATACACCGAAGGTAGCTCTCCCTATTATCTTTTTCCTGACAAGATTCTCTCCTCTGCTCATTTTTAAATTCCCTCTTTTAAGGTGTGGCTAGTGGAACACAAGGGAAGCCTTTTAAACATGTTAAATTACCCTTGTTTTACTTACCCTCTTCCTCCTTAGGGAAGGTTGGAACACAGAGAGCTACGTCACAGGTAGAGACAAGTGTTTGACTTCCATCTTAGGAGGTTCTCTGCGGGAGGAGCTGGGAAGAATTGCAAAAGGAACCATTGTCAGGAAGCTAAGTTGCTTGAACTGTTCTGCCTCTCTCCTCGAATCAGGCACCTTGCTCAAAGTATATTGAAGGTCTGTCAATTTTGTGAATCTGAGCACCCATGATGAATGAGAAGTGTGGAAGTCCATGATGATAAGTTGGGAATTATTCAGGGTACTCTTTCAGTCACCATGTCTTGCCCAACATTTTATTTTATTATTATTATTTCTTTTAATGTGTATTTATTTTTGAGAGAGAAACAGAACGTGAGCGGGGGAGGGGCAGAGAGAGGGGAGACACAGAATCCGAAGCAGGCTCCAGGCTCCGAGCTGTCAGCACAGAGCCCGACGCGGGGCTCGAACTCACGAACCGTGAGATCATGACCTGAGCTGAAGTGGGATGCTTAACCGACTGAGCCACTGAGGCACCCCAACATTTTCTTTAAGGAGTCTGGTTTCTTCCCTTCTCCCCAGTTGTATTGGCCCTGACCTCTCTGTCAAAAACCCAGGTCTGCGCTATGACTTTATCCTTCAGAAGGTATTTCCATGTAAGGCAAAATCCTGACTTCCATGCAGACATAAAATGAACATGTGTTTGGATTTTATTTTACTCATCAATCAATGAGGAAAGCAGGCAGATGTTACAGCCAGTTCAAAAGAGAATCTGAAGGGTAGGCTCATTGATAATATCAGGAATATTGAAATGAATGTACACATGGAAGGAAAATTGTTATCCCCTGTTTGAAGGGGTTGATTTGGGGGACGGGACGTCACTCAGAAAGCTTCTGGACAGGACAGAATTTGCACAGTGTTTACACAAGAATCATTCTGCATTGCTGTCATATAACTTACAGAGTTGTACAGTACTCCCACAGAGCCAGAATCCGATAATTCAGAGGACTGGCCCCTAGGGTAGACGGTAAATGCATAGTTTTCCATTGAGGTATGACATTTTCCTCTGTGAGTGGCAAGTCACATTGTGGTTGACTTTGGCCACCTCCACCAGATTAAACTTCCATAAATACTGTTGTATTGGACACCTGGCTGGCTCAGTCAGTAGGGCATATGACTCTTTACCTTGGGGTCAACTCTTGATCTCAGGGTCGACTCTTGATCTCAGGGTCAACTCTTGATCTCAGGATCATGAGCTTGAGTTCCACATTGGGAGTAGAGATTACTCTAAAAAAACACTGCTTTTATCATCTGATTCATCTTTCCTGTCACTGATTGTGTCTAGTCTGAACCCTCGCCAGTCATCAGGTTCTTTGTAATCTCTTACATCTCTGGCATCACATGCCAGCTCTCTCCAAACATGAACCCTACTTTAGTCAGACCACCTTCTTCCCTCCACATGTGCACATGATTAATTCCTCAGCCAAGCCTTATGAGGAATCTCTCCTTTTTAACGTATTCACTCCCTTGTTCAAGGCAAGTGCATCTCAACTTTGTTGAACCTTGCCTCTTATGACATCCTGTTGGGTATATGGATCTTGCCAAACTACCCACCACATAGTTATCTGCTGTTTTCTATTTTGGGGGGAACACTTCATGTTTGTTGAATCCAGCTTGATGGAAAACTCTTCTTTGTTTTGGTTATATCTCACCCTGCCTAACACCACTATGAGCATATAAAACTACCCATTCTATACTTACCAATCTCTAATTATCCTGTCCTTGGTTATTATCCATTTGTATGACTAAAACAAGAATTGAATACATGGGGGGAAATGGAGAAAATTTTCATTTCTTGAAGTTGTTCCAAGATTCAACAGACTTTTTCTGAGTCTTAACCCTAACAAAACAAAACAAAACAAAACAAAACACCTTCCCCAGGATATTCCAAAGCTTTGGTCATGGGTCTGCTTTGATTGATCGCTTGGATTGCCACTACTAGTTGAACCTTAGAAAGAATAGATTTCTTGGGAGCAGACTTGATGTTTCATCGTTAAGCCCCTTCAGAGTAATTGCTCAAGGTAACGATAAACCACGGAATTACATTTTATATTACGTCCAAAAGCAGTCATCCAATTTGGAAGGTGAAAAGTTAGCTTCGATTGGTACACAGTGAAGTGAGTTTGAACTCTGTGCATGATGCGAGGGTGTACCTGAGGCTTTATTGTCTAGGTTCACAGGGGGAGACCTGCTTTCCAGGCTGCTGTGGCCCTGGCAGAATGGCCGTGGCTACCAGTTCTAGAATGGGCTACAGCAGATAAGAAGATCCGATTTTCTCCTCGTTCATGAAGGCAGAGATTGTTGTCTGTTTTATTCACTTGTGTCTCCGCATGCCTGCAGCATGCCTGAGCATCTGGCATATTTTTGACGCTCAAAAAAATATTTGTTTTGAACGAACAAATGCTTGTTTTTCATTCTCTAATCACTGTAACATATTTATAGCTTCAGAGTTTACAGTTTTTGAAAATCTGATTTTGGTGGTGTTCAATGAAACTGTTTCCCCTAAGAGTTTAAAAACTCAGATAAAAATCCCACCTGGGTGGCTCAGTCGGTAGGGTTACTGACTTCGGCTCAGGTCATGATCTCGTGGTTCACGAGTTTGAGCCCCACGTCAGGCTCTGTGCTGACAGCTCGGAGCCTGGAGCCTGCTTCGGATTCTGTGTCTCCCTCCCTCCCTGCCCCTCCCCCAGTTGTGCCCTGTCTCTTTCTTTAAAAAATAAATAAACATTAAAAAAATTTCAAACAATCACAGTTTTGTAAGTAATGTCATCAAGAAGGGACGTTAATGCAGTTTGAACCAAAATAGGACAAGTGTGCATTACATGTTTATATACATTTATATGCCCCAGAGACGTTTTAATTGATAGAAATCTGTCTTCTACCTAGAAATGGTTATATTATAACATTTACTAGTGTTCTGTTAGATTTTTGTGGCATAGGCTTTTGTTCTTAATCATAGCTAACTAAAACGTCACTTCAAATCATTTACTTATTGAAATGTAGCTTTCGCAAAAATTACATTTGGCACACATTAAAGAATAAAATAGTTTCTTGAGACAAAGATGTGTTTTAATGTTGGAGCCCTTTATTGAGTACACTTCCTATTTACACAGAAAACTTGCAAATACCACAGAGTAAAATCCTGCTGATTTTTTGTTTCTTAGTCTACCATCCATATTCACACTGAATGGTACCTGAAATTATTGTCAGATGCCTTGTCCCTCATCTCACTGAGATGCCAGGTAGCCTTCAGGCAGTTTTCAGTTCAGTGTTTTTCTTCTTGTTTGAAAGGAGCACTTCCCACAGGCCAAATGAGACAACGGATAACCAAGGAAATTTATTTCATGTGTGAGGGCTTCTGGGGGAGAGAATGACCCCGCACAGAAATCTGCCTTCAAAACAGCAAGCGCTTTATCGATCCCATTTGTTGAAAAACAGGGTCTCTGAGCCAGATCCCAGCAGTTAGGTAAGAAGGCCCTTGGGGCACCTGGGTGGCTCGGTCGGTTGAGCATCCGACTTCAGCTCAGGTCACGATCTCACGGTCCGTGGGTTCGAGCCCCGCGTCGGGCTCTGGGCTGACGGCTCAGAGCCTGGAGCCTGCTTCCGATTCTGTGTCTCCCTCTCTCTCTGCCCCTCCCCCGTTCATACTCTGTCTCTCTCTGTCTCAAAAATAAATAAACGTTAAAAAAAAATTTTTTTTAAAAAAAAGAAGGCCCTTGGGAGCAAGTAGAAATGGTCAATCGGCTCTCCAGAGGCGTAGAAACTTATTACGGAAACTTATTACTAACCGCGTTAGTGCAGATAGACTGTCTTCAAAATAGAAAATTTACCAGGACAGTTTCTCCCTGTGGCCAGCTTGATAAAGAAGTCTAATACTTCTCTGACAGGAGCACTCCTACCTGCGCCCCTCTTCCACGTATATATTTTTCTGGGTGATTTTTTTCCAATAACCTCGGGAAGATGACTTTCTGCGTGGATGCTCTTCTGGGCAGTTGTAATCTTTGGATCCACGGCTACTAATATATATAAGTTATGTTTGTCCCCAATTTGGAATATTTTGGCATCATAATATTGTTCAACTGCTTAGCAAAACGATTCTTTGCTCCTGGAAGTGGGGGCGGGAATGAACCGGAGTCCTGCAGACGTGACCTGTAGTGGGTCTGAGCCGGGAAGACTTCAGGTCTCTGTGGGACTCAGAGGTCTTTTATATTTCTCTGTCCTTCCGGTGAGCTGGAGACAAGAGGGTGCACCTGACCTGTCCCTAGGCGGATAGAGCTTTTCTGAAGAGAGTATTTAGTCTCCGTCTGTCTGTAGACAAAATGGGAAGGATTTAGTCTGATCTTAAAGGAGGAGAGTGTTACCTACCAGATGCAGGAATAAAGGATTTGGAGGCGCTCCTGGGTGGCTGATCAGTCGCGGGTGGCACCAGTCATGATCTCACAGTTCTTGTGAGTTCGAGCCCCGTGTCGGGCTGTGTGCTGACAGCTTAAAGCCCGGAGCCTGCTTCAGATTCTGTGTCTCCTTCTCTCTCTGCCCCTTCCCTTCTCGTGCTCTGTCTCTCTCAATCTCTCTCTCTCTCTCAAAAATAAACAAACATTAGAAAGGATTTGGAAACCGAAGAATCCAAGCTGGACCAGCAAGCTGAGCCCATATCAGTTTGCAACAAATCATAAAGGCAACACTCCCGCCCCACTGCGTTTTATTGGGAGACTTTACAATGTGCTGGACACTTATTCACATCCCCTTCTTTCTCCCCCCCCCCCCATAAAAACTGATACTGTAGGTGTCGCTACTTGTATTGGATAATGGGCAGTTAGCCGCAGTTGCCTTTTTTCCCTCCACTGCTGTTTTCTCTGACAGAGCGGAGACCCTCAAATATTTGTTGAATGAATCCTCATTTTGTGAATGAGGAAACCAAGATTCGGTCATTTGTCCAAGACCAGGCATCAGCTAATTAGCCCAACTACTCGGTATAAAATCCATCATTCAGGGGCTCCTGGGACTCGGTCAGTTGAGTGTCCAACTCTTGGTTTCGGCTCAGGATGTGATCTCACGGCTGTGGAATCAAGCCCCGTGTCTGACTCTGCCGGGCATGGAGTCTGCTTAGGATTCTCTCTCTCTTTCTCCCTCTGTGCCGCCCCCCCCCCCCACCTCCATGGTCAGTCTCTCTCTCTCTCTCTCCATCTCTCCCTCTCTGTCTCTCTAAAATTAAATCTGAAAAAATCCACCATTCAGTTAATGATAAGGACTTCGATAATCTCAGGATCCTAAAGCTGTTGTGTTTTTGTTGTTGTTGTTGTTGTTGTTGCATATTTATCTGTCTAAATGGATTAAAATTTCCTTCTTGTTTTATTTGTTGTTTCTTTCCTTTTTCTAAGTCTGCGGACACTTTGGGGTTGTTTTCGCCATGCACTAGGACAAAGGAGAGGATTAGAGGTTTGTGCATGAAATAGTCATTAAGTGGAAGCAGAGTTTCTATGAGCCCAGGATTTGTGGCCATAGTTGGGAGGGAGTAGGGAGTCCTACAAGGAAATTAGACACCCGGGGCACTAGAGTCAGACCACTTTTTTCAGTTGGCCCCCCGTCAAATTTCTGTTGAAGCTTCTCTCATGTTGTGTGCATTGCAGGCCTGAAAGGTGTCTAATCTATGGGTAACAATTCGTTACTTTCTTCATAGAAGATGTTAGGAGATGCTTCAAAGTTTTATCACGTGGAGAACATTGATTGGCATTAAGCATGTGATTTTTTTTTTTTTTTTTGGCCTTAAATTAGGACCTTGAGAACACCACCAAGCTGGAAATTGTGGTATCATGGCCTGTTCATTAGAGATCCTGCAGTAATTTATGCCCAGTTTCCCCGCTTGTTTGAGACGGGACACTGAATGGCTACACGGCTAAGGCAGACTGATGTTTCTCTAGAAGAGTCTTATACGAGTATTGTGTATACACACATAATGTGGAGTGGCCACGGCTTCATGGGATTTTTCCAAATCCACATTATTTGGCAGTTACCATGCTATGAACTGAGGGTATATTTACATAAATATTTGGAAAGGTGGACTCTTCAGTACGCGAATATTAAGGACCGACGAGTCTATTCTGCATAGCCTAAAAAACTCTCCAGGCGTAGTCTGGCTCACCTCAGAATAATGGATTTGCTGCCTGGGCCCTTGATTTCCCAGCTTCGAATGGATACAATTTTAGAACTCTGCTGGAGAGGCCATACATTTTGACAGCTAGAGCAATCTCCAAGGTTTTCATCAGTCATGGCCCTCATTTTGCATTGTAATATGTGCGGGAGATGTGAAACTGATGGTCGCATGCTCTAATGGGGGATTTCACTGATAGGACTGCAGTGCCTTTTGTATGGCTGTGTGTTCTCATAGTCTCCCGCCTTGCTTCAGGGAATGCCCTTCTTTTGAGATTCACAAAAAAATAACCCAAAGAAACAGGAGCTGTCATTTTGGAAAGTTCTCTAGCCAAGTGATTTATTATTTTGGCATTCTTCCACAGTTCTCCTCTTCCGTGATCAATATTCATAGAATTTTGACTGTGCAAGGTTAATTACACGTGAATGTACACGTGGAGATGTGAATATGTATATCTCACTGTGTAACTTTTCCCTAAGATTGTGATAAACTAAGTTGATAGTGACTTAGGTGCTTTTGGGAAAAACCTGTTCCATGTGTCTAGGTAATGCAGCAAATTTTTCTCAGTTATGTGTGTTATTTGTGGATAATTTTGTCTAATTTCCCCCCTCTGATTGAACTTAAAACATCACAAATACAGTCAGCAAGTTTCTAAAAGTAATGTCAGGATTTCTGAGCTGTTAAACTTGGGAAAGAAATTAGAATATGTGTCTTGTATTATCTTATTAGCTCTTGGTTATCAATTATCTGAGCTACTGATAATCACTAAGTAAGAGAAGTTGTTGAAATGCATTTGGCTACTTACGTCTGCTCGTGAGTATGTTTCTGATGTTCTGGAATTGTCCTGCATTCCGAATAAGTTCAGGCTATGGGCTAGGATTCCCATTATCACCAGTATTGTCTACTGTTGTTCTGGATACTGACCAAAGGAGTGAGATATAAAACGAAGTGAGATACACATACTGGAAAGAAGATAAACAGTCCTCTGTTGAAACAAAAAGGGGCAGAGAAACGGAACAGGTCATTTACCAAGGAAGAGACAAAGATCATCAATAAATTAGCTTCAAAAAATTTAGTCTTTGGCAAAGATGCTAAAGACCCTTGTTGAAAAGTGTCTGTGTAGAAAGAGCCTTGTACATAGCTATCGGGAATAAAAATTGGCAACATGTTTCTGAAAGGCAATTTTAAAATATTCATCAAAAATTTAAAAAACATTCATATTCCTCGCTGCCATAATTCTAGGAATTTAATATAGGCAATGTGTCTTTTCTTCTTTTGCATTGCTAATCCCTTTTCTGATTAAAATGGTGACTCCTTTCTTGGAAAAATGCTAATGTACAATCAAGTTTGCCTTTAATTTCTTGGGTCATGTGGTGATTGCCTAACTCCAGCAAAATGACAGTACCCTATAATGCAATATAAATTTTGCACAACACCCTAGATACTGTTACTTTAGAAATTGTAAAGAATTTACAAAATAAAATCTGTGAAAGTCCATATTAAATATATTTCATGTATAAAATTCTAAAAATAAAGCATAAAGTAAAATCTTACATTTATAAAAAATAGCGTAGCATACATTATCATTTTAATATACATCACTGGCCACTGCTTCTGATTTTCCCTTTGATGTCTGCCCCATCATAGCTACTGCTTCCTTGTTGCTGTGAGATTTCAGCCCCTTCTTGTCCTGGCTAACTCCCGGGAGTGAAGCCTTCAGGACAAATCTTTAGAAGGCCCCTGCTTCTCTAGCCAGCGCCTTGAAGTTGCAAGTTTTGCTTTGTTCCCTCTTTCCTACCCAGGAAAAGTATTTTGAGAGGATAAACAAAGCCCAGCCCAGAAGTATTAACTCTCCTTTGCAACAGAGAGAACCGTCCCCTTCATAGGACCCTCCCACTTTGTGTACAGACTTTGTTAAAATATTTTTAGAGTCGGGCCCACATTGAGGATCTACCCAGAGGATGTGGGTAGAACAAACCTCGGTAGTAAAGAGGGCTGAATTTTGTTGATGGTGCTATTCCCAAAAGAGCTCTTAAGTGAGGCCAGTTAGGAGGGTTCGTGGAATGATGGAAAATTGCTGGATGCTATGGCGTGTGGCTTCAAGTCATTTATCCACACTCAGGAAGAGGCTGTCTTAAAATGGTAGCTCCTGGTACCACGGACAGGATGTCTCGAGAAGCCATCTGCCACTTTAGGGCTCACCCTAAAAAGCAAAATGTTTTTAAAAAGTAACAGTATATATCATAAAGGGAAATGATGATTCTGTTGCCTCCCCAGGCTTAGTGTGCAGAATCTAGTGGTTTGTTTTTCTCTTGTGGTGGTTCCATGGTAGTTGCAATCCTGCACCAAGAAGTAAAGCAGTCTTAAGGCCATTCAAACTCTTTGGTTCAAGCCCTTGAGCAAAGAGAGAGTGTCTGAATACAAATTCCATTTTGACTCAAAGGAGTTATACGAAGAGAGGTACTTAAGAACTGGGCTTTGAATGGAAACTGCCTGCATAACCTCTGATAAGGGACTTAACCCCTCTGTGCCTCAGTCCTTCCCATCTAAAATGGGAATCATAACCATACTTATCTCCCAAGATTATGTGAGAATTAGTCAATTCATATATCGGATGCATAAAACAGTGCCTGAGAGTTATCACTCCATCAATGTTAAGCACGATTATTATTTTCGTATGTTTCAAGAGACCCATAAAAAAACTAATTAGAAATATTAAGTATTTTTAAAATGTAATGTCCTGGTGACATAAAACTGAATATTACCATTTTTAAAAAATTGCATTTTGTTTTTATTCTTTTTTTTTTTCCTAATCAGATTATTACTGAGTGCAGTATTGGCTTCAAATGAACAGGATTACGCTTTGTTTTGCTTTTATCTTATTGTAGAGTCCATAAGTCATCCATACCTGGCTGAAACGGGGCTCAGAATTGATTAGCACAAAAATCACTTCCCTGCCTGCCCTTCCCCCGGTGTCTGAAGGCTTCCAATTTGGAAGTGGAGTTTGGTGAAGTTTGCTTTGGGCATGTTGGCCAGGAAGGAAGTGGAGAAGGCTGGTGTGATGTCTTCTCGCAGTCCAGGTCTTTGGCCTGGGTTTCAATTCCTTTTGCCAGAAGAGTGGGATTGACTCAAGACAACTGGACCACTCTGAGCACAAAATGTAGTTATGTAGCCTCCAAGTGAGCAAGAAGCTCTTTCTCCAGGTAGATTCAAACCCTCCACGGTTCTAGAGGCCGATGGTGATTGTAAGCTTTATGGGGCCACAGAGGAATTTTCTTGGACACCCAAGAATAACTAGCCGGTTTTTTATTGGGAGCTCTTTTACAGCAGTCAAGATAATAGGAGGTCTTGCCACATTAATTTGGGTAATAGAAGCTGAGTTTGTTTTTTTATTGGGAGATTTGAGTCTCATCTAAGGTCAATAGTGAATAGACCCTGGACTGTATATAGAAGGCTTGGCTTGGTGGAATTTCCTATCCATCTTGAAAGCAAGATGGAATCATCAAATGAAACCTTTTTTGCCCAGACCAAAACCTAACGAGGGATCAAATATTTTGGGGAGGTGACTGTGTCCTGAGTCATTCTTTGAATCTAGGCTTTTATTTAGAAGAATAAAAATCTCACTTGTCTTCTGCTTTTGGAGGATTACTGGGGGGTACTGGTGAGTTTAATTAGGTTAGTGATCGTATAATTTTAAATTATGTTTTTATTTTGTATTTTTACTGAAAGAAAATTAAGAAGAAAAATTAGGATTTGTTTCCCATAAGATTTTTCCAGGCCTGTACAAAAAGAAGACCTGGGGCACGTCTTCTTGTACCACAGAGTGCATTTTCATAGTGTCCCTCGCTCACCTGGGTGTGCACACATGCGTGCACACACACACATCACACATTTCTAATTTAGAGATGCTGACTCTTCTCTTAGCATTCGCACACGACAGGCTTTCCCGGGAAGGGATTTTAGGAAGTTGGGGGAGTGTGCATGTCTGTAGTAGAACTAAGGTTTGACTGTGAAAATGCTGGCCTCCCTCCCTGCTTGTTTATTTTTTTGAACTGTATCTGTTTATTCGGTGGGAGGAATTATGGCCCTGCTGCGTCGTGGCTCCTGGTAGGGTGGGTGGGCTCTTTGGTGGGATCAGTGAGAAGCCCCAAGGGCCATTTTCCCCTTCAACCCTGGATTGAATTGCCACCCGGCAGAGCAGAATGAGTGTGGACAGAGGTAGGCGATGTCAAGTTAGATTTGGGCTATCAGTGCTTGAGGCTGGCAGTGGAGGTCTTCCTGTCATAGCAGGAGCCTGACCTGCCAGTTCTGTGATTGCACAAATTCAAGGAACGTTCAGAAACAGTGCAAAGATCTGCCGCCCTTGACCTGAGATGCAGAGACTGTGACAGACAGAGAAGGCTATGGGAGATGGCCGAGAGGAGCCAACCCATGGAAGGAGAGTGGAGAGCAGGCCGGGCAGGTATGTGGGCTTGGGCATGAGACATGAACTGTTTAACGGGAGCCGCCTTCCAGGTTCCGGAAACTCCTCGTCATAGCTGGGGCCAGAGAAAGAAGGTTTTCTTATCATCTCACTTCCACCCCAAACTCGGGTCCACACCTGTTTGTTTCCTTGTATAGCCCATCCGGGAATGTTGGTGCCCACTTGTTACCTTCTGAGAGTGTCTGCAAGTTTTGTGAAAAGCACTGACCAAACAAAATAAAACAAAACAAAACAAAGTAAAATAAAATAAAATAAAATAAAATAAAATAAAATAAAATAAGACATCACCGCCAACTGAGGTAACAGAGGCCTGACAGTAGAGAAACCTTGAATAAAGAGGGAGAACCCTCAACAAACTAAAACTACCACCAGTCTCTTCCTGTTCCTCTGAACCAATCAGTGAGGAAAATTAATTATAAAACATCTTTAAATATCAGGTGGGCTGTATTTCAGGTTTCCTTGATATCTTTATTTTCTCAGGATACCAGTCATCCCTTTTATTAATTGAGGTATTATTATTATTATTGTTATTATTATATTATCATTAATTCACCAATACAAATAGACCAACATCAGAAAGGAAGTAAACCCCTCACATGAAACTAGCCTGAATTTTTAGAGTTTGAAAATGATAACGCAGAGTATGTTGTTATGCCATTAAAAAGTTGATAGTTAAGGGGTCGCCTGGGTGGCTCAGTCAGTTAAGTGTCCCACTTTGGCTAAGGTCATGATCTTATGGTTCATGGGTGCGAGCCCCGCGTCGGGCTCTACACTGACAGCTCAGGGCCTGGAACCTCCTTTAGATTCTGTGTCTGCCCCCCTTGTGCCCAGTATCTCTCTCTTGAAGATAAATAAACATTAAAAAATTGTTAAAAAAGTTGAAAGTTAAGGAGAGTTAACTGATGTTTTTAATTCATTTACTATTGGGCTCAAGCAGTGTGCCATATGCTGTTAATATGACATTCATACCTGTATTCTGGGAGCCTACATTCTTACATGGGCTCCTACTGTGAATTCCCAGATATTTTTTTAAAGTTTGTTTGTTTGTTTATTTATTTATTTAGAGGAGAGAGAGAACAAGTGGGGAAAGTGCAGACAGACAGAGAGAGAGAGGGAGACAGATAATCCCAGGCAGGCTCTGCATCAACAGTGTGGAGCCCAGTGTGGGGCTTGAACTCACGAACCAGGAGACCATGACCTGAGCCAGAGTTGGACGCTCAACCCATCGAGCCACCCAGGTGCCCCCAAATTCTCAGGTATTTATACACAAGGCAAAATGGAGGGAACTTGCAGGAAGCATAAAGAGAGAGTCCTGGGACTTGGGCAGAGTGAGACCATCCGTGGAGGGAGCAAGGCCTCCTGAGGGCAGTTGCTCTCTGCTCTGAACTCCCCAGAGTTTTCTGTGATGACACAGAAAATTAACTGTCGGACTCCCTTCCTGGTGAACGAGGAGGGATGAGCTGAACCAACACCAGCTGCGTCAGTGACAGGACCCTGTGCTCCTACAGGTCCCTGTGTTGACTTTCGACCCTTGTGGATCTTACCACACCGAGCATCTCAGCGTCCCTGTGAGGCTGGTGATGCAAAGAAAGTGAGAACGTGGAAATAGACAGCAGCTCCTCCAAAGGACGCTGAGAGAGCTCAAAACAGTCCATTTGCAAAGACCCATATGGGAAGTACAGTGCCTTTACAGGGAACCTCTTCCCCTTTATAGAGAGGCATTTCCTAAAGCAACGAAAATACACTTCTTCTAAAAGAAGACATCTGTTTTCCTGGATTAGATCTGGAAGTCACGGTGTCTGTATCGTTGCTTGATGTGTACCAGGTTTCTGGAGCCTTGACATTCAGACCCATCCCCGAGGATATAGACTAGACGCGTTTCTTGTTCCTCCCTCGCTGGCCACACAGACTTCTCTTCTGGTGCCGTTTGCAGGTCTCCTTGAGTTATCTTGTTGAGTTTTCTGCTTACCTGGGCTGACGGTCTCCATGGCTCTTTGCTTCTGCCGAGCCAACCAGAGGGAAGCAATTGAGAGTCTGTCTGCTGGGCAGTGATCGTCCGTTTTGCACTGCTAGTATGACTGCTGTGGCCGAAAAGAAGACTCTTCTGACTGCTAAACAGGTGCCTCTTGAAAAATAACAGAAGAGTTTCTTGCTTTTCCTTAATCCATCAAGATTTGAAACCTTTGCTCCCACGCAAGCACACTCTTACTCAAAATAATTGCACTTGTTAAAGTGGTCATTCATCTAAAAGATTCCTGTCAGCCCACTTCGTTCTTTATTCTTATTTTCCCAACACCGAAAGAGAAATGTCTTTTTTCTTTTCTTCTCTTAAGCATACCCTCATTAACAATGACGTTAACCAGACACTCTTCGAAGCTACAATGTAAGCCTCTCAAAATCCTTGCTCCTGTATTTCTAAATATTTGGTATCACCCTTCTTTCTTATGAAGAAATGTAGGAGGAGAATTCTACTATAGAGGTGAATAGTAGGAATATTATCAGGTAGTCACAATATTTCCTGAGTGGAGCTCAGTAGTTAAATAGCAGGAAAGTTATGGTTCCAAGGTGACTTTTAACTAACAATAGAAACAGATAATGGCGCTAGTAATTAAAAATTACTCTCACATCATGCATTGCGTTCTACTTAGAAACAGAAGGTAAATACAATAAAGCTTTTGAGTGCTTACAGATTTTGATCGTCAAAGGTGTTATTTCATATATATATATATATATATATATATATATATATATATATATATGCTTGTCAAAGGTGTTACACACACACACACACACACACACACACAGGTGCACCAGGACAATTAGAGTAGTATTTGTCACACCAAACTAGGTTGATCCAATCAGCATGAGGGGTGATTTTGATTGAAAAGGTCCTTGGCAGTATGTATCTAAAAACTAAATGTAATCTTCAAGATTGTTTAGTCAGCTTTATATGCTCATAAAAATCTTTTTATTTTCCATTTAAATTAGCACTGAGCCAGGTGCAAATGTATTCATTCATCGTGTGTGTGTGTGTGTGTGTGTTGACATATTACCAATTCCCTTCCAAAAAGGTTCTATCAGTTTGCACCCCAGTCGGCAGTGCAAGAGAGTATCCGTCTCTCCATAGCCTTGCCAACATGGTGTGTGCCATACCTTTTATTTTTACCAGTCTGGCAAGTGAGGAGGCCATCTCAGAGTAGTTTTAGTTAGCATTATCGCTAATTATGAGGAGATCTTTTAAGTAAGAATCAGTCAAGTAAGACATCGTCTAGGGGTTTCACTCAGTTTTCTACAAACTATATCACTATTTTCCTTGACCGTACATCTTTAAGTATGCAGTGAATATTTCCATTGTACATTTAAACAGTTGCAGAGACACGGTTTCTATCACATTTAAAATACGATAAATTTAAATAAAATTGCGACATGGCTCCGTTAAGTGTAGTTAGTGTAACCTCTGTACCAAACTAGCATCTCTTTCAAAAATATCATTTTCGACTTAGGCTAGTGCGCTCCTATGCCAGCCACTATGTTTTTAAAGTTTTATTGAAGAACTTACACATCGTTGTATAAGTTGAAGGCATGTGTCGTGATGGTTTACATGTATTGTGTTTACTACAATAAATACAGCGAACACTCATTGTCTCACATAGATACGGTAAAAATCAACAGAAAAAAAAGCAACGTCTCCTTGTGATGAGAACTTGTAGGATTTACTCTTTTCTAAAATGTTTGTTTATTTATTGTTTTTTTTAATTCTAATGTGTATTTAGTTTTGAGAGACAGAGAGTGAGCAGGGGAGGGGCAGACAGAGAGGGAGACACATAATATTTTTTTTAATATAATTTATCGTCCAATTGGTTTCCATACGACACCCAGTGCTCATCCCAACAGGTGCCCTCCTTATTGCCCGTCACCCACTTTCCCCTCTCCCCCACCCTCCATCAACCCTCAGTTTGTTCTCAGTGTCCAGGAGTCTCTTATGGTTTGCCTTCCTCCCTGTCTGTAACTTTCCCCCCATTCCCCTCCCGCATGGTCTTCTGTTAAGTTTCCCAAGATCCACCTACAAGTAAAAACATATGGTATCTGTCTTTCTCTGACTGACTTATTTCACTCAGCATAATACCCTCTAGTCCCATCCTAGTATAAAGGGCTAGTATCCAAAATCTATAAAGAACTCACCAAACTCCACACCCAAAAAACGAATAATCCAGTGAAGAAATGGGCAGGAGACATGAATAGACACTTTTCCAAAGGGAGACACAGAATCTGAAGCAGGCTCCAGGCCCTAAGCTGTCAGCACAGAGCCTGACGTGGGGCTTGAACTCACAAACTGAGATCATGACCTGAGCTGAAGTCAAGAGTCAAATGCTTAACCAATGGAGCCACCCAGGCACCCCTAGGAGTTACCCTTAACAACCTTCCTATAACAGTGTTAGTTACAGTCATGTTGTACGTTACATGCTAGGTACTTATTTATCTTATAACTGGAAGTTCATACTTTTTGACCACCATCCTTCAAATTCCCCTCCCTCCCAGCTCTACCTCTCATAACCACAAGTCTGATTTTTGTGTCTGTGGGTTTGGTGTGGGTTTTTTTGTTTGTTTGTTTTTGTTTTTGTTTTGTTTTTAGATGCCACATACAAGTGAGATCATGCAGTATTTGTCTTTCTCTGCCTGACTTTACTTAGCATAATGCCTTCAAGGCTCATTCATGTTGCAAATGGTGAGATTTCCTCAACTTTTTATGGCTTAATTATCTATCGATCGATTGATTGATAGATAGATAGATAGATCTATCTCACAGTTTCTTTATCCATTCATCCATCAGTGGGCACTTAGGTTGTTTCCATGTCTTGGCTCTTGGGTCTTGGTAATGATGTGTTGGACATGACACCTAAAAGACAAGCAACAAAATACAAAATAAGAAAGTGGGGTGCCTGGGCGGCTCAGTCGGTTAAGTGTCTGACTATTGATTTTAGCTCAGGTCACTGCCTCATGGTTTGCAGGATTGAGCCCCGCATCAGGCTCTGTGCTGAGTATGGAGCCTGCTTGAGAGTCTCTCCCCTCTCTCTCTGCCCCTCCCCCCCCAAAATAAATAAACTTAAAAAAACATAAGCAAGTGGGACTGTGTCAAACCAAAAAGCTTCTGCACAGCAGAAGAAACCATCAAAAGGCAATCTATAAAATGGGAAAAAAAGTGTCAAAGCATATATCATTTGCATAACCATATAAAGGGTTAATATCCAAAATGTAGAACGAGTCATATAACTCAACAGTAAAATAAAATGAACACTCAATTAAAAAATGGGCAAAGGTCTCAAATAGACATTTCCCCAAAGAAGATATACAAAAGGCCAACAGGCGTATGAAAAGATGCCCACCATCACTAGTCGTTAGGGGAACGTCAGTGAAAACGACAGTGAGATCTCAGCTTATGCCGACTACAGCAGCCATCATCAAGAAGATAAGAGATGACAAGTGTTGGCTTGGATGTGAAGAAAACCCTTGTGTGCTGTTGGAAGGAGTGTACCTTGGTACAGCCACAGTGTGGAAAACAAAATGGGGGATCCTCCAAAAATTAAAAATAGAACTACCACGCAATCTGGCAATTGCCCCTCTGGGAAAATACCTAAAGAAATGAAAAGACTACCTGACAAAGATCTTCATCCCCCCGTGTTCACAGCACCATTACTTACAATAGCTTTTCCATAACAATCATAAATTCTACAGCCTTTCTTTTCCTTTCTGGGCTCCCATAGTCCTTCTAGCCCCTCCTGCAGCCCCACAACCCCACCAAATGTCATCCTAAAGTAGTGTCAGTGTCTGCTTGAAAGGCTGTTGATCACCCTATGAGATTACACAGAGAATTGCATGTTCAGATCAGAAACTTTACTAATAATTTCAAGGAAACGATCAGCACACACAACACACAAGCAACACGAGGTGAGATCTGGGACTGTCAGTGAGGCTCTTTTAGTCCTTTCTTGCTGCAGCATGAACGGTGTAACCCAGACAACACAGAAGATATCTAATACTGCATGTGCTTATGGTATTTATGCAAGGAGATCCTTTTAAACCTTGAACCATTTCCATTTTTACTTGCATAGCTTAACAGACGTTTTCCCAGAAGTCGGGTGCTGTATATCTACAGATTTTATGTTCGTTTCCCCAGGAACAATTCTAGGGAAACAGGTAAACCTGCATTAGGCTTTCCATAGATAAGGACCTGCCTGCCTTGCACATGGCACAAAGTCTGTCATTAACAAGTTGACAAGGACATTAAACCGGGCCATTTCTTTCTCTTCTGGGGTCACTCTCCCTTTCCTCCATAAAGGGAGAGCATGGATTTTAGAACTGTGGTTTAATCATTTATCTCCCATCCTGTCCTATTTCTTCCATACAGAAAAATATGTAAATAATGGAAACTTTCAAAAATTGTTTTCTTTGACCATATGCCTTTAAATTTAAATACCTTCTGGCTTGAGTTATCCTTAAATTCATATGCGTATGCATTGATCAGAATAGCATAAGTGTATTACAGATTTTGATAAATAAAGATAGCTTTGTTAGAAAAACAACTCTTAATAAGATGGATGAGATGACTTTTTTAATTGATATTTTTATTGGGATCATTGATTCACATGCAGTTGTTAAGAAATAATCTGGAGAGGTCCCCAAAACTTTACCCACTTTTCTCCTATGATAACACTTTCCAAAACTGTAGTGTAATACCGTAGTCATACGACCCACCTATCTTATTCAGCTTTTCCAAGTTTTGCCTTTACTCATGATGCCTGTGTGTGTATTTAGTTGCATACAACTTTTGCATGTGTGTGGGCATGTTTCCAGCCCCACAGTGAAGGTACCAAACATGTTCCTCATCCTGCGTTGCCCTTTTATAACCACACCCTCCTTTCTTCCACTCTCACCCCACCCTAAACCCTGGCGACCACCGGTCTGTTCCCCATCTCTAAAATGATATACAGATGGAATCATACAGTATGTTACTTTGGGGGGTTGTTTATTTTCACCCAGAAGAACTCCCTTGGGATCCATCTGGGTCGTTATAGGTGCCAGTGGTCATTCCGTGGTACAGCTGTGCCACCGTCTATGTAACCATTTGCCTGTTGAAAGACATCTGGACTGATTCCATTTTTTGGCCGTTAGCGATAAAGCTGTGAACATTCATGTAGCGGTTTTTGTTTGAGCGTAAGTGTCCGTCTGTCTGGAATACCTAGTATTCCAGGTTTAGTTAGCCTCGGTATACCCCTCTTGTTTCAAACCTTCACTGGCCTTTGATTAAGAGCTCTAGACTCATAGCCAGTAGATCAGTGTGCTTATTTTATTCCTTCCAGCCAAATGTTGTCTCCAGATGATTTTTCTTCTGAATGTTTAATGCCTTCTCTGGTCCATTTCTAATGAATTGTGCAGTATGGAAAATGAATTGATAAAGTGCTACAAGGACTAAAATCGGTGACATTTTTCACCTGCCACCGTGTTTGTCCCTTGAATCCATTTGTCAGGATAACTCTCAAGCAGTGTGCTTGATATTGATTTGTCATTTAGAGAATTTTCTCATTGTGAACATTGCGGGGCCTGGAGAGCTCTGCTGAATGTCTGTCCCTCTCCAGGATACGCCGCTGATTAGAAAGCAGAAGGGGAGATATCAGACTTGTCATGAAATAAATTGCTCTTGTGCCACTGAGTAGAACAGCACCTGGTTTGACCATCCTTGGGCCAGCTCACCAGAAGGGGCCCGAGGCGGGGATGTATGTTTCAATGTGGTGTCACTTTTATTAAGTGACTTTGTCTTCAGGGGCACACTTCAGTGCCTTCCAGATAAATCGCCTCTGTCTTTGACAGTGACAATGACAATATTTCCAACTTCACACATCCAAGAGCCAATTGACAGGACAAATTGCACATTGGGATTGCTTGATAAGCACAAGACGGGGCACAGCATCTCAAATCACTCTACGCCATTGGAACTAAGTTATAATATGAATAATAAAAACAAATCTATCACTTACACACCTAACTGTGAGACAGAAGCTGTATTTAACAGCTGAAGCAATGTTCATCTCTTGAGTAGCATGCAAAAATTGTACTTAATTATTTTCTGATATTGGGTCTTAGTAAAATTGCTTTTTCCCCCCACGATGTCCATTTACATAATACAAGGAAAACCTATCTCCCATAAAACTTCTCTTAATATTTTTATAGATTCGGTCAACATAACCCATGCAAATACTTGGAAAGAATTGCTAAACAATAAAACAGTATTCTTCATATTTATGACCTTAGGAAAGTTACCAAGACAAATAAATACCACTAAACAAAGGAATATGTACCAGAGGGTATGCGCTTTGGAAAATCTACTTTCTACTGCCAGCATGGCTGCTACCATTAAGAAAAAAATAAAGAGTAAGTCTGTGAGGCTTTCTGGGTCATCACCGTCCCCTTTGGGATGGTGAACAAAAATGTGTTGTTTGAGACAGGCTTACCTTAGGCAGCCTGGCTCACATTTTGCCTCTGGCTCAGCTGACTAAGCCTGACTAAATAGATACAAGGCAGAGACTTCAAAACATAGCCTTAAGGGAAATGGTAAAAATTCTTCCTCCTTCCTGTCTAGCCAAGGGACAGCTGGGTCTACTCCTGAAGAGGTCTACCTTATAAATAGGCCCCAGAGTGGTACCCAAGACCCATTTTGGAGAAGAAAATCCTGCTCTCGATCAAGAATCATCTGGGCTTCTTAGGGATGGCCCGTAGAAGTCGGAAGGGCAGAGGAGTAGGACCCTGGAGGGCAACCAGAAGGGATTCCTAGCTCTGTTGGGAGTTGAGCTCAGGCCTTGCAGCCTGGCCTTTTGAGGCTCTCGTGCCTTTGTTGAGGGCTATGTAAAGTCCTGCTCACCCTGCGTGTGGCTCATATATTGTCTGGCTTGCTGGTATGCCACCCACCGGAGCGGGTTTGGGGCCAACATTGCACGCTTGATATTTGCTCTTTGCAATTATTCTTTGAGACAGGGATTGTTTGCTTCGTAAAGCACCGTTTCAAAATTCGTTAGGAATATGATATCTGAATATCAAGTATGCATTCTTGTCTCCTTCTTTCAATTATTAATGCTAGCATCATGGCTTAAATCCCTGAGCTATGTAAATGCATCTCAGATTAAGGACAGTTTCACTGATTCTAAATTCCTTTTAGAATGTTCAAGAAGCCCTGACAGAGTGTCTGTCACCTTTCCCTGTCCCTGACCGGGTCTCCATGTGGACCCTTGAAGAAATGGCCAGAGAGAAGGTAGATGACAATATGAGTGGAAAATAAAAGGGTTTAGATCCTCTACAGGGAAGACTGGGGTAGTGGGAAGAATCTTGTCCTTAGAGTAGAAGAACTTTTGTCCCACATCTTGCTCGTTCACACAGGGACCACCTGCGTGATTTCGGGCAAGTATCACGATCGTAGTCTCTGCAACAAAGGGGTGATGTTAGGTAGGTATGAAGAGCTCCATTT
Source organism: Panthera pardus (assembly GCF_024362965.1). Lineage (NCBI taxonomy): Eukaryota > Metazoa > Chordata > Mammalia > Carnivora > Felidae > Panthera > Panthera pardus. The sequence continues at coordinate 10,200,587 of NW_026526655.1, forward strand.
AGCACCAAAAGCTGAGAATGTTGATGATATACCTTGAATTTATTGCAATATAATTATCAACACTGTGAGTTTAAACACTGGACACACTTGCTATTTGAGTCTCCAAAATAAAGAAAGAAGCAGTCAAAAGTAGACTCGATGCCGGGTAGCCTAAAACAACTCATCATTTTACTCCAAGATTTCAACGAAGGCAAATGGGTGTGATGTGCCTGGAGTATCCTGAGAGTGAAGAGACAGGACAAATGCACGAGGACAAATGCAAAGTCACCAATGGCATTCTAATTGCCAGGCCATTTTGTTTGGGAGGCAAAGTCTGCCTTGGTCTTCTAGCTCCTATACACCTTTCCCTCTGCCTTGATGTTCCTCCACAGCTCCTCTCCTGCCTGCTTTCCTACCACAGCGACATCTCAGGAACCCAAACCACAATGAGCATAAAGACTAATAAACTTTCATGGGCCACAGCTTGATCTGAGGAACTAACTCTAGGATTTTTTTTTTTTTCATCCCCACTGTGTTCTATGAGAGGGAAGACCTTTTTGAATGCAAGAGAAGTTTTCCAGATTCGTCAGAAATGCTCACAGGGGCATGCGTGTGTGCTCACTCAGGCCAGCCTTGCCCGTATAATGTTGAGTCCTGTAACCTTCATTTGTGATTGGGAATGTGAGCATCAAGAGGGCAGGGAGTTTTATTGATTCTGTTCACTAATATACCTGTTCCTCATAGGTGTTCAATAAATACTTACCAAGTAAGTGTGCAATTAAGAAATTCAATTTTTAAGCCCAAAGTTTATCACTGTATTTTTTCTCACCATGACTTCATAGGTTACACTGTGAACAGCATTTATTCTTTTATACCTTCTTCGTGGCATACAGAATGTAATACAAGTTCGAGGTCATAATTAGCATTATGTCTGTCTTTGTGTTGGGGATTGTTAGATAATTGGCATGTGGATCCACTCTTCAGAGTGTCTACTGGGTGTTTGCTTTTCTGTGGCCAGCAAGGAAGGAGACGATTCAAGTTAGGCATGTGAATCTCTGTGTTCTGTCCCCTTTCTCTGCAAAGTGAAATAGGAATTAATGTCAGAAGAGAGAAGTTTGTCTCTGCTGTCGGCTCACGGTTGCCTCTTCTTTTTCTTATCTTCTGCCTTATAACCCAAAGGCTATTAGGATTCCCAGTCCCGCATCTTCCGTCTTGAGTTCATATCATGTTATTTTATATCAGCTGAGACAGGAAGTCCCCTACAGACAATGAAAGAACAGCAAGGATTTTTATATCCCAGGAAAGGCCTCTGGAGGAGCTTTGATCTGGATTTGGCTTCCCAGAGAAACTTCATAGCAGACTGAACCAAAGCTGGGCTCGTGTAGTCCCGAAGTTGGGTTTGTCCAGCTTGGAAGGTCGAAGATCCCCAGGAAACCAGGTGCTTGGATTCTTCCATGATCATCCATTCCAGCCCACATCTTCATTGAGGGTCTCTGTCATTAGCCTATCAATCCCACCGTCCAGTCTAGGATGAGACAGGTCAGGGTTCTAAACAAGGGATTTTCAGACCAGAATGAAATATTGACTGGCCACCAAGAGGAGGGACTAGAACGATGCATGCTTGGCCACAGGGAGGCATGTCAGGCACCCAGGGTTTATTTTGCCACAGATGAGGAAAGAGTGATGATTCATGAATGGAGAGCTGGCTGGGCTGTTGGAAAAGTCATGGGTGGGAAGGAGAGCTTCTGAGGACACTAGTCTCTGCTGACTGACACTGGTAATGCTGCAGACACTCTGGCGGGTCCCTTAGCACTGTGGCCTCTATGTATTTTCACACGCCGTGTGTATTCTCAAATAATTTTTTCATTTGGGATTGAGCAAAGCCCATTCACACATTGCAAACGTCTGTGTCTGGGGCACCAGTTTATGCCATTGAATGACACATGGGGAAAAACTTTCATTTTTTGCTCTGCTTGTTTATTTCTCTCTGAATGATTCATTCTTAATGAGTTTCTTGCCCAATGCCTGTTTCGGCAACCATAGAAAAGATGTTGGTATTTACTGCATATTTCCAACTGGTTGATACTCCCCCTAACGACTCTTCCTGTCATCTTCCAACTCCCTTTGTCACCCTGGGAGGTGACAACTTAAAAAAAAAAGTCTGTCTACTATTTTGGACATTTAATGAGCAATTCAGTGACTCGACGTTTCTCGTCTACTCTGTGGCTCTGGAAGATTGCAGCCCTCTAGGATGAGGCTCAAAAGGGACTTATTCATCTAGAAAACATTCACCTCTTTCATAGATGGGCAGGATAACAGGATTCCCCTTAACCAAACCTGACATTGGTGTGCAGCTGTCGGCGGCCGGACCTCCTGAAGCAGCCTCGCACATTAAGTCCTGTGTTTTCACTCCTAGGGAAGGAGTGCCCACAGAGGGGTGTGAAAGAAAGTCCCCCACACAAGGAAGGTTGTGGCAAGAAGCGATTTCTCTATAAAGAGAGTAAATCCCTACAATGGTGTTGACTTAGAACGATACAAGGATAGAACCCTGTATTTTGGAGTCTCTGTTTATTGACACACGTATACCCTGTGGCCTCAAGTCCAAAGAGGACGTGGCTGAACGCACAGCTTTGATGTTTTGAGACAATTGATTTCATTCCAGCTTTTGCTTTGTTTTCCCTTGAAAACAGAGCCATGGGTATATTTCTATTAAACTATATATGAAAAATTAAAGAGAGAAACTCACTGTTTGGTGTTTTGGTTTTTTTTTTTTTAAACCCTGAAAGGTTTGTGGTTTTTATTTTTTATTTTTTTTCAAGGACTTATAGTCAACAATATGCGTTAATGCCAGACTCTGGAGAACTTAGGAGGGGATTAGCAAATGTGCAGGCAGGTAGTAAATAGTTGACTTCTGAGGGGAAAGTGCACTAAATCAGGATTCCAGAACACGGGCCATTATGGAAGATACCGGGGCTGACTTAAAAGGGTCATTCTGAGGGGAAGCTATCTTGGTGCATCATTTCACCGTTTTACATTCCATTTTTAGCGGAACTCCGTTCAGATACTTCTTTTTCTATGTCTCTTTAAGAAATGTCAACTTAACATCATTTCTTTGTACATATGTCAGCTCATGGGATTTCGGACATTATCACCTCCACAAAGGTAGCAAAACAGAGGCTTCATGGACCTCTCAAGGCTCACCCAGTGACACCAGGTGACACTCTCTAGCTCATGTTTTGGGCTGACGAGATCCTGCAGGAACCAGAGAGCAGTTCATTACTGGGGCTGTTTAGGCGGGTTGGGGCGGGGTCAGCTCATTTAACTGAAGAGGAGACTCGGCCCAAAGGCCTCCCAAGGCCTGAGGTGAGCCGACCCTGGTACCGCAGGACTACAGCTGCTTGTCTAGACAGTCGGCCATCTTCTGGCGTCTCAGGTGCAGGTTTGCCGATTCTGTGCTTGTCCAAAGGGCCTGTCTGTCCGCTGCAGCCTCTGGACTCTCCACGGCAGATCCCAGCTGAGAGCGGGTGTGAGTTGTGGAAGGGCCAGTGGGCACCTGGTGTGCTTGTAGGCCCTTGTCAGTACCGCAGTGGAGAGGAGTCATCCCATAAGTCACTTTTAGCTCTCCTGTCTCTGCAGGCTCACTAATACTTTGCAAGATGAAGCTAATGGAATATTCAGGATTAGTACTGGTAGAACACATTTATGCCTCTCTTGCAAAGATGCCAAAAGTCTGCAGTTCTTGAGATTAAACATTTTGTTGTCTTCAATTTCATTTTAAGCAGATTATATCTTCTTGACTTTTAGAAAATAGACATATATTGCGAACAGGTATTGTATATATTAAATATATGATATATAAGTTATATATATATATATATATATATATATATATATATATACACATATATATGTATAAAATTTTATTTGTGCCCCATTTTGCCTGGGTATTTTATTTTTTTCAACGTTTTTTTTTTTTTTTATTTTATTTTTGGGACAGAGAGAGACAGAGCATGAATGGGGGAGGGGCAGAGAGAGAGGGAGACACAGAATCGGAAACAGGCTCCAGGCTCCGAGCCATCAGCCCAGAGCCTGACGCGGGGCTCGAACTCACGGACCGCGAGATCGTGACCTGGCTGAAGTCGGACGCTTAACCGACTGCGCCACCCAGGCGCCCCTGCCTGGGTATTTTAGAAAACATATGTATTCTGAACAGATCTGTTTTCTAAAATTCCCAGGCAAAATGGAGCACCAATTTATAGTACATGATATATGATATACATATGATATATGATATATATAGCTTATATAGCTTATATCATATAATATATGATATATATAGCTATATATATATCATATCATATGTATATCATATGTACAGTTTATAGAGAGAGATTATATATATCATATATATGATATGTATACCATATCATATATATGATATATGATATATATATATTACATATATGATATATATGTATATATAATTTTGTTATTTGTGCTCTATTTTGCCTGGGAGTTTTAAAAAACAGATCTATATTATGAACAGATATTATATATACTTAAATATATGATATGTAAATTATACATATGTACATTATTATGTTATTTGTCCTCCATTTTGCCTAGGAGTTTTAGAAAACAGATATTATGAACAGATATTATATATATTAAATGTATGATATGTAAATTATATATATATACATATATGTATAAAATTTTGTTATTTGTGCTCCATTTTTCTGGGTAGTTTAGAAGTCTTCTGAGCCTTTCTGCAATTATAAAGCAAGAATAAAATTTTGAAGAAATGCCTAGGCCCATAATGGCATGGAAAAGATTGTCATCTATAAAAGCACCACACAAAAGAATACTGTACATTCTTTGGGGGTGCCCCCTGTACCTAGGGTGCTCATATAAATCCAACATTTCAAAAATATATATAAAGAAATCCAAAATTTCTCTTACAGTCAAAATATGGGGGAAAAGAATAAATGGCTGAAAAGTGAAGTTGAGCGGAAACGGCTCTCACCGAATAGCAGAGTGGTTCAGGAATTCAACAGGTATCCTTTCAGGGTGTCTTGTCCGTGCCATCTTCCTCATGAATCATCAGAATGTTCCTGAAAGGCCAACACTTTGCAGCCTAGAGTATGTGTCCCAGTTCGCCTCCACCTGCCCTAAGGTTATTATGTTTGAAAATGGGCAGGTGATAATAATATTCCGTCCTGATCCAAGAGGTTGCCAGTGAAGCTGGCAAACACAAAGTGCCTTTTGTATAAAGTGTGGCACAGATATGAGCTATTACTTATTCAGTGTATGGCTTGATTTGGCCGTGATATATGTATATATACACATACACATGTATGTACATATATAAAGGGCGATTTGGAACTTTTCGCTTGATGTTTAGTGTGCTCCCTCGGTGACACAAATGGACCACAAAATGAAGATTACTTTCACGTAAGTTTAATACCAAGAAGTTACATCGATGTCCTATGTTCTACCTTGGGGTTTTAAAATTGTTTCTATGAATGTCTACATATTATTAAGTAGCTTTCATTATTATTAAATTCTTTGAGCTACTAATATCCTCCCCATTCTTCTCTCAAGCGCCCTTTCAAAATAAAATTTTATTTCCCTTAAAATCTTCAGTTTTCAAGTAATAAGCATTTGTAAGAGAGGAATGCACTTAGTTACACATATTTACTACTATGAAATTGCTTTCTATTGGAGCGAATTATCTACAGGTTCTAATAAGTTTCTTTAAACTCATCCCTTAATTAAATCACAAATGAAGGCACTGACTGGATAATTTTTTTTAATATTTATTTTTATTTATTTTTTGGGAGAGGGAGAGAACGAGAGTGAGTGGGGGAGAGGGATAAAGGGAAAGAAAGAGAGAATCTTAGGCAGGCTCCACGCTCTGTGTGGAGCTGGACGTGGGGGTCCATTCCATGACCCTGGGATCACAACCTGAACCGAAATCAAGAGTTGGACATCCACCGTCTGAGCCACCCAGGTGCCCCCGGACTGGATAACTTAAAAAAAAATGTGTGTGTGTGTGTGTGTGTGTGTGTGAGCTTAGAGCACATTGAAGGAGATTTTCTCCCTCTGACGGATATTTCTATCAAATATAAACATAGTTATTTTTTAGTGTCAGTGGATAGTAAGAAAGAATGCACTTTTACTTCAAGCACTGAAATAGTTGTCCCGATTTTCTTTGAAACTCTGGAAAGTAAAGACGTCATAGAAAGGAAGGGGGTATTGATACAGGGTACAACTTAGATAAACCTTGAAAACATTGTGCTAACTGAAAGAAGCCAGACCCAAAAGGTCACATGTTATGTGATTCCAGCTCTATGAAAATCCAGAATAGTAAATCCATCCAGACAGAAAGCAGATTGGTGGTTGTCAGGGGCTGGGGAGAGGGGACGACAGAGAGTGACGGCTTAATGGGCACCACGTCACCCTCGGGGATGGTGAAAATATTTTGGAACCAGACAGAGCTGATCGTTGTACAGCTATTTTGACTACCAACCGCCACTGAATCACACACTTTAAAATGGTTAATTTTATGTGATGTGAATTTCACCTCAATAAAAAAGTAATAAAGCTGTTAAAAAAGAATAAAGGTATCATAAAGTACCACATACAGAAAGCACATTTTCCGCAAGGATATAAATCAAGAGCCCTTTATTGTACATTCTCTCCAATCCAGAGTGACGGGAGCTTTTCAACCAGTTGCTGTCCTTGGGGAGTGGAGACATTTCCTTGTCTGTCTGCCCCCAACTGTTGTCATTCCGTCTCTGCAATGTCATCCCTATGGGGCTCCCCCCGGTCCTTTCCCGCTCCCTCTGCTCTCTCCTTTCCAGAAGCTCTTGCCTCTTGGCTCTGCTGCTGCTCAGCCCTTCCCATCTGTTCTTCTTCCTGGCATCAAGCAAGTCTTCCGAGTTCAAACCTCGGTCAAATCCAGGCACTCCTGGGACCGTAGACCTTCGATGGCATGCCACGAGAGCAGGGATGTCCCTGCTCCCTAGACTGCATGCGGGGCCATCTTCCAAAGTTCATCCAGTGCTCAGGGACTTCCTGTCTCCCAGGGCTGTCTTAATGCAAATAGTGGCCTATTTGCCCAAGTTGTGGGGAGGAGGGCTTTCCCCACTCCAGCCCTTTCCTTTCTGCCCCCTTCTTCTCTCCCTGCCTTGGTGAGCTGTTCCCACCTGGCTTTTGAGACCCCACATCTTGAAATCCAGTGACTCTTCCCTGAGGCCTCCCATTAGCAGGGCACCCTCACTCCCTCCTCTAAATCCTCAGGGTACTTTGCCGTATCCCCCGCCTGCCCTTTTCACGGTCTGCCTTACATTATAGTAGAGGGTTAGCGGTCTGTCCAGAACCACCCACCTTGTGAGCTGCGGAACTAGGATGTAAATCTTGACTTTGCCAGCTTCAAAGATTGTGCTGTGAGCAAATCTCCAGTGACCTCCTTCCTATGGATTGTGGACCTCTCCGATGTCTCCCTCCCCCTACACCATCCCCCCAGGTCCTTTGACAGTGTGCATAGTAGGTTGCTGATAAGTAAGCCTAGAATGTGCAGAACTGTTCCTCTCCACAAAGTTACTTTTTAAAGGGACTGTCCAGTTGACTCTTTTTAAAGAGGTAAAGCATAAAAAAAGATGCGATAGTACTTAATCTGTTTTCTGCCATTTTGAATGTGGCTTTTATCTCCCCTCTAAACACACACATTGGTTGGAATCACGGTAGCCCAATCTCCTTTCTCATCATTTCCATGGACCTTTTTCTGATCTTTTCTTCCTCAAATTGATAGTATTTATATCTGTGTCACTAATTTTGAGCCCAATTATATATGATTTGTGTGATTTCTTGAAACGATTTCTTCAGTTTGATGCATTTCCATAATGCTAGTGGTCCGATGGTACCAGTTCCATGCATTTTGATGAATGGAAAAAAAATAGCATGAAAATCCCTTCTTGGTATGATGATAAACAGGTTTTTTTTTAAGACACCATTTGAATCACTTGGAATTCTTTGTCTTTCTTTTTGTCCTGCCAGTCTAGCTCTTCGATAAGCCAGCATTCAAGTCGGTTGAAAATAAACTTCAAATACCAAGTTTTAAAGAAATGCCAAATTATGTGAAAGATCATACTGTTATTGTAATTTGAATTTTAAAAAGGGGTAGGGAGAGGGAGAGTGGGACTCTAGAAATTAGGTTTTTAAAAATCCAACTCTATTTAAGGAGTTTTCAGTACCTTTGCCAGATGGTCAACTTGTTAGGGAGAAAAGGTAAAAATTACCGTGACAGGGTATCTTGCGTTTGGTTTTGTTTTGTTTTGTTTCATTTTTGGGTTTGTTTTTGGTTTTTCATTTTAGGGAGCCGGGAAAGTGTCTCTCCACCTGCTTCGAGTGACAGCGTGACTGTCTTGAGAACATCTGGGTGAACAACTGGAAGGAAGAGCCCAATATTGACCTTTCCCTTTCTCTTCCTCTCTTCCCTCTGCAGGTTACCTACCTGGGTAAAGTCCCCACCACCGGCATGCAGTTCCTGTCAGGCTGCACAGAAAAGCCAGTCATCGAGCTCTGGAAGAAACACACGCTAGCCCGAGAAGATGTCTTTCCCGCCAACGCCCTCCTGGAAATCCGACCATTTCAAGTGTGGCTCCATCACCTCGACCACAAAGGTGAAGCCACGGTCCACATGGATACCTTCCAGGTGGCGCGCATTGCCTACTGCACCGCCGACCACAACGTGAGCCCCAACATCTTCGCCTGGGTTTACAGGGAGATCAATGACGACCTGTCCTACCAAATGGACTGCCATGCTGTCGAGTGCGAGAGCAAGCTCGAGGCCAAGAAGCTGGCCCACGCCATGATGGAGGCCTTCAAGAAGACTTTCCACAGTATGAAGAGCGACGGTCGGATCCATAGGAACAGCTCATCGGAAGAAGTTTCCCAGGAGTTGGAATCCGACGACGGCTGAATGGACTTAGCATGCTTCGGCAAGGCAGCACTGGTCGAGGAATTCAAGATGATAGATGAATAAGCAACGATTCAAATTTGGGAAGTAAAGACTGCCACGCTATTGGCTGACCAAGCTTTTTTAAATTCAGAAGAGCAATTCTAAATCTAAAGAAATGTATTATTAAAGTAATTACGTTACATTGAAATCTGCTGCTGCTGTGACTGTGGGGAGGGTGGGCGTGCAGACGGGGAGGAAAGTTCTAGACTCTCTTCCTCCCCCCACCCCTCATTTCCCAATGCCTCCCTGTAGGAGCTCTCCATGCCGGTTGTCACCACTCTCAGGCAAATACACTGCGGCTGTTATTTGACGAGCCATTCCAGTTTGCCTTATGGACCCCAGCCAGAATGTTCGGTGCCCCTGGAGGATCCCTAGTAGTGGGTGGGGGTGGGGTGGGGGGTACAGATGCAGGCACAGAGGCCGCAGAGCCAAGGGAACACTCCAGGCTCATCCTGAGAGCCCCTCTCCCTGGCATGGTTCAGATTCTCTCCTCAGTAAGCGAATCAGCACAGCCTTTATTTAGCTTTACAACTAACAACCTGGTAGCTGGTAGTTGATTCAGTTAAAGATAATGCTTTTATTTACATAAATATATCAAGTAGTACCCTCTTATTGTATTCACTTCATCTATTTTCTTGGAATACTCACAACTGCTAATAGCTGCCTTCCTTATCCCTCCTCATCCACCCTCTTTCCCCTTCCAACCCAGCCTACGTCCCTAAGGGATGGATTCTCAGCATACACTGCAGGACACAAAAAGGGAAGAAAATAACCAAGCATCTGAAATAACCAGTCGAGCAAAGTGGGAGTTTAAAAACAACCACCACGACCACAGAAACTTTGGAAAAAGGGAACGAGTTATCAGCAAGTGGGCAAAAACTCCACGCGGGCTGTCCTTTTTTCAGGTCTGATTTACAGTAACTTGTTTAGTTAATGGTCCTGCCTGAGGAATCCTTCCTGGCCAGCCTCAGATCTGATCGGGCGTCGCCAAGGAAGCCTTGCCGCCTTCACTCAATGTTGTACTCGAATAGAGAATGTGTTGTGTACAACTGGCTTGTCTAGACAAACTGTGTCCGTCTTCATCTAAAAGGAAATCTGACCTTGTCATCTTCAAATTGGTGAGACCTTAGAGTCAGAGTTTCCAGTCTGTTCACTGTTTCTAATGAGAGATTCTCACCGAGAGAGCCTGAGGTTTCTCAGTTCCGGGGCTCTTTAAATATCATAAACACAAAGTCAACACTGAATGAAATTGAAAAGCGTTGGTTAAAATGCATACATTTAAAGCCGGGAGCAGATGGCTAGTGTTCCAGGTAATGCTGCTCCTTGATTAAAGTCTGTTTTTTCATCCTGGTAGTTAATGTTAGGGGACACTGGGGGACCTTACAGAGGCCTTAAATGAGAGCTCATTGAATCCAGAGAGTAATGGGGTCGGTGTTTTGGTCTGTGTATCTGCGTGTCCGTGTACGCGTTTGTGTGTGTGTACGTGTGCCCCGGTGTGTGGGTTCAGTTTTAAGGCATGTAGAATAAGCATGGAGTCGTATTGAGAAGAACTTGCCTCTTGGAGATATTGCTTGCTGCTCTCCAGCACATGTAAACTATTCTTTAGCATAAATGCGTTCATTCTTTAATAAAAAATATGTTTGCATTAATAAAGCTGAGGACTTTCATACTCTGTACGTCTTTCCTTTTTTAAGTAATGAAAACCCCAAGGACGAAATAGGCCACGTCGAGTAAATCAGGAATCCTCTCTAAGAAACATGCAGCCTTGGTCCTAAAGAACCCATTCCTTGATGGTGTTGAACAAATCTTGTTTGATTGTCTAATGCTCAACTTATATTGAATTACTGCCCCTTCGCTGAGACGGTATCATGGCAAGTAGTTATTCAGCGTGGTGGACTTATTTCAGAGGAGAGGCTTCTAGAACGTCCTGCAAGTGATTGCTATTTATAAAACCTCGTGTATAGCTTTGGGGACTCCGTGCCGGAATCCTGGAAGGTAAATACGGAGCGATTCCCTCGCACGGCACTGGTTACAAATGCTTCCTGCAGGCCATGATTTCTCAGAACGACCCCATTAATCTCGCAAGGCAGGTGGCCCGTGGAGCCACTGTGTGTGTTGAACAATGCCCTTCATGGGATCAGGAACCAACATAAAGCCTTCCGAAGTGAAAATATGAGAGCCTGCTGAAGAGGTGCACTCGAGTAAGAATCACCACCCATCTCTGACTCAAATGGCATTTTCCCTCATTGACCTTTTCTGAATTTCAGTTTCGCTACCTTGTCCTTGAAGGTGCTTCTAAGATGGGGGGGGGGGGCGGGGGGAAGAAAGGAAGGAAGAAAGAACGCAGCCAGCATATATTTCAGAACAGTGCCATTTCCGTCTCACGGAAGTTAAATCCCAAGTGCACATATGGGTATTTATTGCAGAAGGCGTTTGCTGATCTTTTTCCAGGGTACTGAGTGTGACAGGCTAAGTAATTGGCTCTGATAATGTTGCCATGAGCTTTTGCTTGAGATGATGAGTAAGCAATTTCAAGATAAATACACAACGACATCTTTCAAATAGCTAATGAGGTCTTTGGGGACAGCCAGGATTCATTCGCCCCAGAGGGGTGATTCAGACGTGCGTTTTTTTTTTTTCTTTATGGCTTTGGTTTCTCCCTTTCTATACTATACTTTCTATACTAGTGGTCACAAAGCACTTTCACGTATGGTAAGTCCTATGCCCCTCAGAAGGATCCAGTAGGGGGTTCCTTATCTCTTTAACTTTAGAGATGAGGAAACTGAGGTTCAGAGAGGTTGCATAAGTCAGCCAAGGCGACACAGCTAGGGTGGATTTGATGGAGACTTCGAACTCTCTGACTTCTAGGCCAGGGCTGTTGCTCTGTTTAGGCAAGGTCCATCGCTTTTGAATTTTTTATTTCCATTCTCCTTAAATCCTCTAGCCTGTTTTAAACTGGTATTCTAAGCCACTATAAATAAACATCCTTTGCTATTCATTTCCAAGTACTTTTGATAGCAATAGAAAAAGTTTTAAAAGCAAACAAAGGCCCAGGAAGTTTTATCTGAGCACAAATAGCATAATGTGAGATTTTACTTAAGTATTTTATTGGCTGTGGTCAATGGACAAAATACCCTCTCCACCCCTACAGAACCAAGATGCCTGGTTTATTTTGTTTTTCTCCGGACACATTAAAACTCTGAGTCAAATCCTTCTGCGGCAGGATTCTAAAACAACACGTATTTGCTGTTCGTTCAATGCGTTTTCAATTCTATATTTATTTGTATGATTATATAAAGTATCCGTTCAAGCCTCTGGGGTGTAAGTGTCATTAAGATGGGGATTTTGTCCGTTTTGTTCACCTTTTATCTCCAGCCGCAGGTTACAGAATTCTTGTCATGCATTTGTGTCTGTTTACTTCCGTTGCTGAAAACAAAGAGGGCGGGTGTTAGGGGAGGGCATTTTTATTTTTCCAACAGTAGGAAGCATATGAGTGTAACTGAGTTTTCCCCAAATTTATACTTCAGGAAACATTTTTTCTTTGCCTTCTCTCTTGCCTTTTTCCACTTTTTTCCCCCCTCTTCCCCTCCATCCTTTTCAACTTTGATATTTAATTATTTACACAACACCACTCCAGACATCCTCTGATTTTAGCAGAAAGAGAATACAAGCTCTGAATCTGAGATCATGGTTTAGTTCACGATGCGCTGATGTAGAATTTGACCATATTGTCAAACACTTCAGATTATCCTAGATTGTTCTTATTTACTATTATTTTTCAGTCAGAAGGGACATGATGACAATTTAATTCTCCATAGTTTACTATTTCTTAGGCATTCTAAAAAAGTGTGATATAGCTTCTCATCTCCTAGACTGAACTGTGGTGAAGGAGAAGGTTCCCTTAATTGCCCAATTCTTATGTATCTTCGAGAAACTTTCCTTTTAGACGCCAAGATTTGGCTTTTAGAGTAATTTTATGGGATGCAATTGTTCAGCTTGAGAACTCTTGCTTCTTTTGAGGAGGTACCAGCTGATAATAGTTACCAGAAGAGAACCGAGTATGGTGCATAAGTTCAAGCTTAGAAAGAAAAACAACTGAATGGGTAAGAGCAAATTGCTAAGAGGAAGAAAAATCTAAACCATCTTATTTTGGACATTTACAAATAAACTGCGATATATTTTTTTAGTGAATCTAAGACATAGTCTTGTACACTTGAGCGAGGCTGACATTTGCAAAGAGATTTGGGGAGAATGTTTCTTTTGGAATGACTTAGTAAGATTATTTTGGGTTTTGCTTAGGTACCCAGAATTGGTTATTCAAAAATAACCTGAATAGTTTTTGCTTAGGAAATCCATGGCTTCCATTTAAAAACGTTTTTTAAGTTCCTACTAAGTTTTCAGTAGCTTAGAGGCTACTCTAAGAAGCTACTAAGGTGATCTGAAAATGGAATTACTGAAGTATGACACATTTTTAAGCCCTTCATAAAATTACCGATAATCATCAATATTTTCATGTCCATAAAGTCACTTAACAACTATTAATAAAAAATGTCTCATTCTTTTATCGAAAAATACATACTGGACCAAGGTTGGGCCATTTAAAAATATTATGAGATTTGTAAAATCATGATGCTACATGAGACCTGCTGATTTCAATCCCGTCATCATGGGGTGGTGGTTGCCATTCCAGAACGTTCTTTGTCCTCTGGGGACAAAGCTTCAGAGCACCATTTAAGGAAACACCCACTTGCAAGAAAGAGCCAAGAACTGACTCCATTCCATGGTCCCTTTTTAATGTAAATTTGGGATCAACCAAGACCAAAATTCATCACAGATACTGAATCCTATTCTACACAGGCAACAAAATCTGATGATAAATGTTGTTATGTTCATAATTGGATCATCTTCATGCTGATGCTATTATGGGCAGAAGAAGATTTTAATTGGAGGGCTGAGGATGGAATTAGACCTTTAATTCAGTCTTTTGCCCAATTATTTTCTTGCCTTTCTCCATTTCAATAGCAACAGCTTTTCCTAGAATCTAGGACTGCACTTTTAGAAATTAGTACAGTAAAACCTCATTAATTTAGATAAAACTAATTAGGAGTTGGTGGTTTGGGCCCTGAAATGCTCAAGTTTTATGCTTATTTTTAATAAGCAAAATAAATAGGATGAAGAACGCCATTATTGGAAGTGTTCGGCCGCCTGGGAAAAACTGCTTCCACATATCACAGTAACAATTTACCAGACATAGTGTAATTTCAGCATAAGTAGAAACTGGTACCACTGAAATTGAGGTTTCGATGCGCCTCTTTCAAGCCATTATTCTTTATTTACTAAAGTGGGTTTCTCCACTGAGCAACAAATGGTTAATGCAATTCTAGGATTCAGAGCCCTTGGAAGTAATAAAATCCCTCTTCTACCCATCATTTTTATACATCTTTGCTTTCAGTTAGTATAACTCTTTGGTCTTCTTAACCGTAACTCTCTCAAAAAACTAAACTCTTCCTGTTTCTCGCAGAAACGTTGCTATTAAAATAATGGAAATAGAAATTATTTTCTGATGGTCTTGGCTTTCATCATTTTTCTCTTCGCTATTCGTTTGTCTCCCCCCTTGCGTTATTAAGACACTAAATTATCGTGGATCGCCGTAAAAAGCTCAGTAACGCAAGATCGTGGAGTCAGTCAGTTATGATCAATTATGTCTCATGGTCTGGTTTGTATTTAAAGTTTAACGTTTTGCTTTTCAGATCCCTGAGTGTGGTTATGATTTGCAGGGTCCCACTACCAAGCAATCTGATAGCTCCATCCATAGGTTGGCTCCATATGAATGGAGTATGAGGTTCGGAGGGTCTCCGCGCACAGACTGGAGACTGTGCCCTGCCCAAGGGGACGTGATAGAGAGACCAAGCGGGCCCTACTGGACCCCGCCCGTGCTATTCTTGCAGAGTGTGTACTTTGGCCTGGGGGGGCGGGGTGGGGAGTGGGGATCAGTCCAGAGAAAGAGGCATCATTTTGCAATCCATCATCCTCCCAGAAGGTAGATAATTTTTCTACCAGGGTAGATAGACACTTGTTTCACAAATAAATACCATCTTAACATGGCTGTCCTGAGGGACACCCGTATCTTTGTTCTCCATGTATTTTTTGCAGACACACGAAATACCAAACTCTGGACTCTCTTCACTATACCCCGTGTTTCACAAACCAAAAGAGGGTACGCGGGGAGCACCAGTGACGCTCTAGGAACCATCGATAGCTCTTGAGATCGCATTGTACAGAAGGGCCATCTTATTTATGGTTGCCTAACTTTTGGGCTCAGAATTGCAACAGTTGTGAGCTTTGAGTCCTCACGCAGTGCTATTGTACATGTATTTTAAAGAATCAAAATCATTGTTCCATTAGGGTCATTTCTTCTCTATTACTCTTGAAGGAAAGGAGTGAAGCATCCAGCCTACACATTAACCTCAGAAAATGGAAGAGAAAATTCATTCTGGGTGACTCTAGGGATGCCAGAAAGCCTCAGAACCCAGAGATAAAACTTGGCACCTCTCTCGTTCCCTGAGACGGACCTCTGAGGCGGAGGTCTTATTAATTTTTCTATTTCCATCCAGCCCCTGACCCAGGCCTTTGCCGTGACCACAGGTGTGTGGCAGGAGTGAGCAGATGTCGGAGAAGAGTGGATCCTGGAGAGGAGGGAAAGGAGTCCTGCCTCTGCCAGGATTTCGTTTCAGTCAGACCAGCTCTGTGCCCTCTGGTCACTTTTGGACATGTGACATTCGTCCTTTGTCTGCAAAGTGCCTCCTGGGGGCACTCAAAAGCCATCAAGGAAAGAGAGTAGCTTTTTTTTCAAAAAAAATTTTTTTATGTTCATTTATTTTTGAGAGAGAGAGAGAGAGAAAGACAGAGACAGAGTGTGAATGGGGGAGGGCAGAGAGAGAGGGAGACACAGAATCCGAAGCGGGCTCCAGGCTCTGAGCTGTCAGCACAGAGCCCGACACGGGGCTTGAACCCACGAACCGTGAGATCATGACCTGAGCCGAAGTCGGCAGCTTAACCGACTGAGCCACCCAGGTGCCCCGAGAACAGCTCCTTAATGGAACACAGAACCGCCAGCTCCACTGTTCTTCATGCCCACAACTCCTATTGTCTAAAGTTCAGATCTGATTGTGCCAGACTTTTACTTACAAACTTTCCATGGCCTCCTCATTGTCTGTAAGAGAAACGGGTCAGTGTCTTCCCTCCCCACCTGCCCTCCTTCCTTAACTTTATTTTATATGTTGGTGTGAGAGACCAGCTCCTTCTCAAGCTTTCACCTGCTGTTTCAGGCTCTGGTCTGAACCCTTCTCCACGTTGCCCTGGGCAAAGAACTTAACATCTCAGGCCTCAGTTTCCTCACCTGTAAAGAGTAACAGGTGTATGACTCCTAGAGCTGCAATGAAAAGTAAGTGAGTGAATATGCATGAGGCACTTAGCCTGGATCTGGCATCTGGCAAGTGTTCAGTCAATGCCAGTATTTGGGAGGCGGGGGGGAGGGTTGTTCTCACTCCTCCACAGGGACCTGTTGGAGAGCCTACAGCATTCTTTGCAATTCCCCTCAAAGGCCAGACTCTGGGCTTTGGCATGTCTGCTCCTAGGTCAGATTTTCTCCTCTCTGTTGCTGGGGCTCCTTCTTCCAGGCTCCCGCAGACTTGTGAAAACCACGGTGGCCTTGACACCCTTTTCTTCTATGTCTTCCTCACCGCTGACCTAAGGGCTCCCAGAGCAATGCCGTCCCCTAGATCTATACTGCCGGCCGCATGTGTCATTTAAGAATTTCTAGTGGCCAAATTAAAAAAAATGTAAAAGAAGGAGGAGAAATTAATTTTAATAATGCACTTTAAGCCAAATATCTAAACTATTATCATTTCAACACATAGCTACTATGCATTAATGAGATATTTCGCATGCTTGCAACGTCTTCGATGTCTGGCATATATTTTACAGGCTACAGCCCACGGAGTGCTCAATAGCTACGTCTAACTAGTGCTGTTGTAGGTGACTGCCCAGTGCCAGAGCGTGGGCACCGTGGCCCCATCCTCTGTGCACCCATAGAGTCCATCTCGGTGACAGAGACATCGGAGGGGCTCGGACACATTGTTTAATGAATAAAATAGTGAACCTGATTACAACTTCATCAGGTGTGTAGGTGTGTTAGTTTTCTAGGGTTGCTGTCACATACTGGCTGGATTAAACAACTGTAACCTCACAGTTTTGGAAGCTAGAAGGCCAAGTTCAGGGTGTTGGCCGGGCTGGTTCTTTCTGAGGCTTTGGGCAGAGATCTGGTCCATGCCTTCTGGTGGTTTTCTGAGCCTCCTTGGCTTTCCTTGGCTTCCGTACCACCACCTTGCTGTCTGTCTTTATGTTCACATGATCCTGTGTGTGTGTGTGTGTGTGTGTGTGTGTGTGTGCATCTGTCTGTCTGTCTCCAAGTTTCCCCCTTTTAGAAGGACACCGGTTATACTGGATTCGGATTTCATTTTAACTAATTATACCTGCAATGACTCTATTTCCAAATAAGGTCACATTCTCAGATACTAGGGATTGAGGCTTCAACCTATGAATTTGGGTGGAGGACACAATTCAACCCATAACAACAAGGCACGTAGGAATACTGAGTGGCACTTCAGAGCTCATGGCTCGGAGGTGCAGAGCACAGCGTCACTGAAATTCAGCACTTTTTCTGCTCTCGTCCCTGTGGGGAGCCCTTCTTGTCCGGACTTGAGTTTGGTTTCTCTTGGCCAGCCGGGATTGTGGTAGGATTATCAAGGACAAAGCAGACGGTTCTTGGAAGTATATTTTCATTTCAATGCTTTGAATTTCTTTGTGAAATAAAGTTAACGTGGTTCTTAAATACATATGCCTTTCAAGGAGAGGGAAACCTCTGAACTCAGCCCTTTCCCATCTTCCATTATTATGTCGGTGTCTGGTAATCACTGGCTTGGGTTGTCTGCCGAGGGAAATGAGGTTGTGAGGGAAAACAGCTTGAGAACTAAAAAAAATGAGGAAGTTGGAAGCAGGCAGGATGGCTCTTCCTGTATGTGACAACATTAGGCGAGCCTTAGGCCAAGTTTTCCCGGCTGGGCCAACCTTGGTCTAAGCCAACGCCCGCAATTCCCCCATGGAGCCCCTTGTGCTTTTCACTGGGAATTGGTGTTTTCCAGGCATCTCAACATGATCCAACTAAAGTCCCCACATCAAAAAAGAAGAAGCTTTGAAGGCCAGAATTTGAGATTTGCCTGGAACACAGGGGCCGTGGTGTTTTTCTGCATCTACAGTTCCAGGTCCTGCGGTTGTGTCTCGCTTTGTGTTGTAAGTGTGTGCACCATGGCGCACAGAAGAAGCAGATCCCTCCACCTCGTTGTGGAAGCACATCTTTCCCCCAGAATTTAAAAAGCAGCTTCAGTGTTGCTTTGTTAAGATAAGCCCACACCAGAATTTGGCCAGCAACCAAAGAACTCTCTAGCTGGGATAATTTATTACCCAAACTTGTTGTCCACACTGATTGTTCAGTTCTTCCTTTTAAAGGTCAGACTTTGTTACGTTATGATTAGAGTTGCCTTTTTAACAAGTTATTTCGTTTCTGCTTAACACTGCCTATTGGCTACTCCATGGACTCCACCAAAGACATGAGCTAAGGATAGTAAAGAGAGAAGAAAGCGTTGAAAGGACCAAAATAATAGGAACTAATTCTTTTGAGCATATATGAGGTACAAGACACTTTTAAATACATAATCTCATTTAATCTTCACAGAACCCTATGTGGTCAGAATTATTATCCCCTCATTACAGATGAAGAGTTGATTTTGGAAAAGCTTAAGGAAGTTGGCTGAAGCTTTGCTTAAAAAGCAAAGCTAGGACTTAACCTCAGGACCCTCTAATCCCAAAGCCTGTGATTTACCTACATGCTCCAGGGATGTTCCCAAGTCACTCTGCCCTTGTAACACCCCAACCACCTGGCTTTTGGGTCTCCCAGGTTGGGCCCCCAGATTGTCCAACAGATCAGAGTACCTCATTCTTAGGTCCAGCTCGGTCTTGAGAACCTAGTGCGTCTGTCTGTGCAGCTGTGGATACGCCAACCTTTAGTGACTTTTCATGGCCTTGCTTTCAACGCTTGAGCTAGCTGCCAGTGAGCTCTGGGGACGGTTTGTCCCCAGAGGGGCTGGTTTTCACAAAACTAAAATGCTTAACTTCCCCTGGATGATTTAGGCGGTTCTTTTGGATCCCTTCTCTGGCATCCAATGGAAAATAAATTTCAGTCCTCCTTTCCTTCCATGCACATCAGGAATCCAAACCTTGAGCTCGCATCATGTGAGATTTAAATGAGATAAAAATGGAAATGAACATTTATTAAGTGCTTACCATGTAGCAGGATTTAAGATTTTTACTGTCATTTTCTAATTGTGTGCTTCATGAAATGCATATGCAGAGGGAACTCTTAATCTGCCTAGAATAAGGAGGAGGAAAGTGAAGTTCAGAGAGGTATTTGCTAAATGTCACCACCCTGGGGAGGCAGTCTGACTCCTAAGTCTGCATGTCTTATCCAGCCTTACAGGTGATTCAAAGGCCTTGGCCCAGGGCATGCTTCCTTCAGATAAGTGACAGAGATGTTTCCCCGCAGCCTGGCACTCTCTCAAACCACCCTTATGAGGCCAGAACCTCACTTTTTGATAAAATAAATCATACCTTGGAGCCCACGTCAAAGCTTTTGTTTTGCAGGGTCAGAAGATTGAGAAAAAAGATTTACCAATGTCTTGGGCATCTTTTACCTATTTTAATACCACATTAAAATTTTTTTCAGATGAAAATATTGAGACTTAGATGAAATGATTTCTCCCACTTTACACTAAGTGATGCTGAGTCTTGAGATGCTCCTCTTTTTCTTAGCATAAAGAGTACCTTCTAGAACATGGCAGAGATGATGTCTAAATTATTAACGTTCTAAGTGTCTCCTATACACCATTCTTTTTATTCTTCCTTAAAATGTTTCATTTCTTACCCAGGAAGTTCGACAGTGGAAATACAGAATCCATTGTGAACCAAGGACTCAAGCATCTAGGGCGACGACCCAAATGAGTAGAATATACAGAAAGAAAAAAAAAATTACTGAAATTGTCCTGAGCATAGTTGGATCGTAACAATTGGGTCTTTGTTTCTCAACTCTCTTATGATTATAAATGTGTTATTTCATGCACTTCATTTAATCAAACATACCATTTATTCCAATGAACCTTGAATGTTCTAACACTAATTTTCATAACTTTACTAAAAACGGAGGCCATTGTATCGTAATTATTGTTCAGTGTTTAAGACCCTATAATTTTCAAGAACTATCATGTCTATCCGCCATCAGCATTTTTGTACAAATAAGCCTGAGCACACATTCCTGTTCTTTAGTGTTATCTCCTCTTCATTATTTTATCTTCGATTTCCTAATTTCAAAAGAGGATGTTGTTATTCACAAGCAGATTTTTATTTCCAGGAGAGATATCACAGCGCTAGCTTTATTTAGTGGCGTTCCTCCTGTAACTTCATTTCATAATGTAAGAAAACATGTTTATAATAGAGAAGAAAGGAAGTAGTCATCTCGATATATCATCATGTCAAGAGCAACTTTCTCATGCTGATGTGATTAAAGTGATTGTTCCTTCCAAGATTTTCCTCATGTTTGCTAATGAACATGTAATGTCTTCCATATATATATATATATATATATATATATATATGATTCACTTAAGAATTACTTCTGTTGCTCTTTAGTTCTTTAATTTTTGGAAAGAGAAATATAAACACAATATTGGTTTCCCTGGTGAAAATTCTTCCCAGAAGACACAATATGGTATGAGATACTCATGAACAGCAGGTAATGCACAAAGTCATTTCTACTGGAAAATATGCCATCTGGACCAAAAAAAAAAACAACAATTTGTGGAAATGCATGTCAGTATGATTGTGTTATTCTGGGTTAATGGTGTTGGTGACTGCATCCTCAAAGTCGTTTTTTAGAAGGAAATGCAAGAACATTTGGAAAAGACCATTATGGATGGCCTTTAGTTAAATTTTCTGGTAACTCTTTCATTCATTTCAAAGAAAGAGAGACTGAACCAAGACCAGGAAGCTATTTCCATGTGCTGTGAAACATGCAGAAAGAGGGGTAGAAGGAAGCATGAGTGTCAACATAACCGAGAAAATGATTTCTTAAATAAACCCATGATGAGCTAAACTCAGAGTCCTGTTGTGTTCTATGCCTCAACGTGCTGGACACTTTCTAGCTCCTCATGTACTCATACCAGCGGCCTTTGCATATGCTGTTCCCTCTGCCTAGAGCAATGCCAACTTCCAGACCTGGGTCCTCTAGTCCTAAACCCATCCCCTGTGGTTCAGGCAATACTTCTTTACCTTTAAAGGAATGACTAGAAGTCTGGCACTGCACTCTACTCCATAGCACCATGAGTGTTTTCTTCCTAGCACTTCTCCTAGTTGTAATTGTGCTTTCCTTGTTGTGACTCTGTGAATAATGGCTATTCTCCACTAGATCGTAAGTTCCCTAAGTACCCACCACAATGCCTGCCACTTAAAAGGGACCCATAGTTTCTGAATGAATTAATGACTTGGCTTTAGAGTAGTGAGGACCGTGGCCTTGGGTCACTTTCCTGAGGTCCACTGTTTATTTCACTACACAGCAGTGGCTTGGCTGGGGGGCAGCATGCTTTGCTGGCCGCTTTCGAGCATGGTCTGTTGACTGTGGATCAGAGGTTGCATCTGTTTGAAGCTATCTGGGTTCTGTGGGGATCAAAGTCTGGCAGATTAGAAGAACTGATTCCTTAATCAACAGAGTCAGAATGACTTCAAAGAGATTTCTTCATGGGAAGAATTGGGCCGGAGTACAGAGAAGGGTCAGAGCCTGGATGTAGGAAACGTTAAATCTTCTGTTCTGACTTTTGAAGCTCTGTTTCCACCACATTGCAAATGTTTCCAGTTTAGTTATAGGCAGGAGCCCAAAGAGAACTGTAATGACTAGAATCACAAGTTGTGAGAACCATAAAAGGCCTTGGAAGATGATTTGACACTTTCTGATTCCCAGATGGGGACCTAGACAAGTTCAGGGACTTGCCCATGACTCCTAGGCACGTAACAGGGTTAGGTCTGGAATCCAGCTTTCTTTCCATTAGGCTAGACTCCTGTTTCTTATGATGGCAAGTCTGTTACTTATACGCCTGGGGCCCCCCACTCATGTGCCCTGCCACCTAGAGTAAAGGTGACCTGGGCAAGTCACTTAAGCCTTGGAGATCTCGGGCTTTGATCACACATGTAAAATAATGGGCCACACTCGAGAATGTCTAATGTACCTTGAATTGCAGATCGTTTGTTGTTCTACACCAACCCTCTGCTCTTCCCAGACTGTGTGACTCCTTGGGCCTCATTTCTAAACGTAAGCCATGTTACTGCACAGCATGATATGGAAGTTCAACGTTAATACTGAGTAGCATTTGTATAGCACTTACAATATGCTAGATACAGCCCTGTGTTACATGTTACATATAGCAACTAATTTAATTTTCACTGTGTTTTTATGGGAAACACTATCATTTATTTACTTCTGTTTACAGATGGAGAACTCATAAAAGTAACATGTCAGATCCAAGGTATCACTGACCCCACGTGGCAGGGCTACAATTTGAACCCAGAGTTCCTGGCTGACTTGATGTAGAGACAACTGTCTGTACAAAGTGAAATTCATTTTTGAAATTTGTTTATGTATTACTCCTTTTCCAGAAAGCTTTGAAGTGTTTCACAGATATACACCCTATACCACATACAAAATACGTGAATAACAGAAAGGAAAATTGATGGATGAGTCAATACCAAAAATCTTTTGAACATTGTACTAAATGTGGGTTTAAGATTTGGATCAAGTGTGTTATTGGTAAATTAAAAAAAAAAAAAGGATCACTTGGAAACCTCCATTCATCTGAGATAAGATTTAGGGAAACTATTTTTAAGACCTCCATTAAGTGGTGGGAGTTTCTCATGCATTTTGGAGACTAACCCCTTTTTGGATAGGGAGTGTGCAAATTTTTTTCCCATCCCGTAAGTTGCCTTTTCACACTGTCGATTGTTTCCTTTGCCTCATGGAAGTGTGTTAGCTTGATGCACGCCTACTTGTTTATTTTTGTTTTTGTTGCCTGTGCTTTGAGTTTCGTATCCACGAAATCATTGCCAAGACCAATATTATGAAGCTTTTCCTCTGTTTTCTTCTAGGAGTTTTACATTTTCAGTTCTTACATTTAAGTCTTTAATCTGCTCTGAGTTGATTTTTCTGTAGGGTGTAAGAGCTGGGTTTCATTTCATCCATTTGTTTATGGATATAGAGTTTAACCACCACTGTTTATTGAAGAGACTACCCTTTCCTCGTTGTGTATTCTTGGCACATTTGTTAGTGACTACTTCCTCTCCTGATCTGCTCCCCGGCCTTCTCTGTAGTGAAGTATTACAGCCTTCTGGCTCCTTTGCCCTCTGGCACCATCTGGTTTCAGCTAACAGGCAACACTGGCTGGAGATGGGAGGGTGGGAGAGGGGGAGGCCAGTATATTAATACCCCTGGCTTTTTCCCGGAAGGGTCATCCTGAGCCAAACCAATAAGAAAAAAATTCCCCATGCTCTTTGTTTTTAGTACTATTATTTTTCATACATGAAACTTCCTTGTATTTGATTTCATTTTGGGGTAAGACCGAGGTAGGGATCTATTTTAATTTTTTTCTGTATGACCTACTAGTTGACCTGCAACTCTAAAAAATCCAGGTCTTTCCTACCGATTTAAAATGCTGTCTGATATACAGTAGATCGACTCGTTTGATTTCTTTGGTTTTGGCATATTTTTTGTGGTGAGGTTATTTGCGTTGAGATTTTTATTCTATTGGTTGCCTTATTAATTGCAATATTATCTAGTACATCTAACCCTCTATTCTGTTACACATAATTTATTTATTCCTTAGTTTTAATAATGATGAAATTTGTCAATATTTGGTTTTTTCTCCTCTCCCTCCCCTCCCCTTCACCACTCAATTTTAGTTGAATATATTATTTTTCTGTGTTTGCTTTCATATCTTTAAATATATACTTTTATTTCTATTCCTTGATTTATTGGTTTGAAATACTCTTTTTTGGCCACAAGCTGTAAAATAATTGGAAGGCAGTGTATTCATATAACCTTCACGTCCTTCTCTCCAGCTTCTTTTTTTGGCTTTTGTCTAATTATTTCAATTCTGTATTGTTGAGGCTTATTATCTGTAAAGATTGTTCTAGACCCATAATTTGTCTTTGGCAAAGTACTCTTGTTCAGTCTATTTAAAGCTCACCTTGAATCCCTTTCCTATCATTTCCCCCTTCCAATATATTACTTGCCTGTTTTTTTTAATCAAGAAAAATAATTTAAAGAACTAATGAGAATTTCACTCTTTGAGTTCTTACATGTCCAGAACTTGTGTTAGCTTTACTCCTGAATGGCAGTATGTCTTGGTATCAAACTTGAATGCTTTCTTGCCTTGAGTATTTTGTAGAGAGTACTCAACTGGCTTCGTGTACCGATTATCTTCTAGGCATGATGACAAGATGCTACATGGTCAACCAGATTTCCTCTCTTACGGTGACTTGACATGTTCTTGGATGCCTAAATGTTTCTTTATAGCAAAGATAAATAATTTGTCCTTACTGCCCTTAGATTCAGTGTCGACTTTCTGTTTCAGTGTTCACTGGGGCATAGCATATGCCTTCAATCTGTAGAGATGTATTTTCATTTATTTTGGGAAATTTTTCTTTAAATGTATCTTAAAATTATTTTTCTCTTTCATCACAATGGTTTTCTTCTTTGGAGACATCAATTAAACTTTTAAAGCTCTGTATCCATTTTAATTTTGTTTGCTTGTTTTTTTCTCAGTTCTGTGTTCTCCATGGTTTATTGTATTCTTCTTAATGTTACTCTAGAAAGGACTTCTTTCTAGGATTAGTCTTGTTATTTTGCACTTTTTCTTGAGTTTGCTTCATCTTTTTTTGGTCTTCCTACATTTTCCCTAAACTTTTAAATCTCAGCTTTGAGATCTTGTTTCATAGAGGCAATAGCTTAAGTTTTTCTTTTTTAAGTTTATGACAACGTGTTTAGTTACAGTTTTGATCTGCTGCTTGGCAACATGATTCTGGTGAATCTACGTTCATCTGCCATTTTTCTGTTCCTTTTCGTTTTAGTCAGCTCAAGCTGCCATAACAAGATATGATAGACTGGAGGGCTTATCCAGCAGAAATCTATTTTCTCATTGGTCTAGAGGCTGGAAGTCTGAGATCAGTGTGCTGTCATGGTGAGGTTCTGGTGAGAGCTCCCTTACAGGCTTACAGATAACCATTTTCTCATATTAGAGACAATGAGAGAGAGAGAGAGAGAGAGAGAGAGAGGGTGCATGCGTGCGCCCACTGGTGTCTCTTCTTACAAGGTACTAATCCTACCATGAAGGCTCCACCATCATGACCTCATCTACACCTAATTCCCTCCCAAAGGTCCCATCTTCAAATACCATCACATCGGGGATAAATGCCTCAAAATGTGGATTTAGGGTGGGGGCACACATTCAGTCCATATCCCTTTTTTTTCCTCCTGCACTGTCTCCATAAGTATACTGTGCCAGTTCATTTTTAACTTTATAAGGAGTGTAAGGTGTCTTCGTGTTTCTCAAAGTGTTTGCAAAATCGTGGTTGTCTCTGAAAACTTTTCTGGGAAGTTTGCCAGGTCAAACCTTTCTTGATCACAATGCTAAAACCTTATTTGCTTTTTCATGGTTTTGACATTTTTGCCAACTGGGCAAAAGCAAGGGTGGCTGAAACAGCTCGTGCCTTAGCATGAATCAAGGCAGTAACACCAGAATGTACTCTTGGTCATTGTAGTCTTTACATCCATGAAATAACAGTTTAAAAAAACTCTTAGTTTTGGTTTTCAGCAAGAATTTTTTTTTAAGTTTTCCCTTTTAAAATTAATTAATTAATTTATTTATTTTTGAGAGAGAGAAGAAAGAGAGAGAAAGAAAGAGAGTGGAGGAGGGGCAGAGAGCGAGGGAGACACAGAACCTGAAGCAGGCTCCAGGCTCCAAGCCATCAGCACAGAGCCCAACGTGGGGCTAGAACTCACAAACCATGAGCTCACCATCCGACCAGAAGTTGGACGCTTAACTGAGCCACCTAGGCACCCCCATGGAATGCCGTCTTTACATGAAAGAAGAAATGACAGAAAACCTAAGCTTATTCAGAATTGAGCATTTGGCAGATATTGTCTCAAAAATGAATCGAGCGAGCCTGTCACATCAAGGACGATAAGTGGCAATATTTGTTGCCAATGAAAAAAATCAAACTTTTGAGCAAAAATTAGAATTTTGGAAAAACTTCATTTGCCATTCTGAGTTTGAGATCCTTCCAACCCTTATGACTTTTCTGATGAGTTGAGTAGTGATGTTAACAATATGATTTCTCAATATTGCACAATAAAATGTGTCAACATTTGAAAGATCTGCATTACTCAGTGAGCCAAATGACTAATGCGTGATGTTGCAAAATTATGCAAGGGTAGAAGATTCATTCAAAGTGCAAGTTAGATCAATGGATTTTAATGTAATAAAATAAGAAAAGTTCATTGTTATGGTCTCATATTCCACACTACAACTGTCCTTTTAGAAACTATAATGTTTCAAAGTGTTTTAGTATTAAAGAAGAATATCCACAATTATTTGAAAAGGCTTATAGTAAAACACAGCTCCTTTTCCAACGGTGTATTGTGTAAGACTAGATTTTCTTTATATATATCAACTAAAACAGCATATCTCAACAGATAAAATGGGAAAACAGATGTTAGAATCTAGTTTTTTTTCTTATTGAGCCAGACATCGGAAGATCTTAAAAATAGAAAACAGTGACACTCTGCTCACTAATTAATTATTTTTAATAATTAATATTTTAATATTTTAGTATTTGATTTTAATTATTTAATTATTTTTTGATTTGGAAAATATGATTGTATTTCATTGAAAGTTCAATGGGTTTATTATTATTAATTTTTATTTCTTATGTTTTATTTTTTTTTCAGAGAGAGAGAGAGAGAGAGAGAATCTCAAGCAGGCTCTATGCTGAGCATGGGGCTCAATCTCACAATTCTGGGATCATAACCTGAGCCAAAATCAAAAGTCAGACACTCAAACGACTCAACCGTCCAGGCGCCCCCCTCAGAATTGCCAATTTTTTCTAGTTTCACCAACGATGGATTTTGAATTTCACCTTGACATTCGTTCTCTCATTTTTTTCTTGCCACGTTTTGGACATTTTCAAGAGGAAAATTTGAGACAAATAAACTTTTCCTCCACACATAAGACTAGGCGTCTGTCTGAAGATAAGCAAACTCTATGTCAACACAACTCATGGAATAGTTCTGAGTTCTGAATACGTGTTTGCATTGTTGAAAGGACAGAAACCATTGTTGAAGAGTAACATAAAGATTTTCTCTTGTTACTAAATGATGTCTGTGTCACGATACAGTCCTCTCACCAAACTAAGGGTAATGTATGAACTGAGATTATTGCAGCTCACGTCTTTGTGCTGTGGGTCTAGCCGCATGTATGGAAACAACAAAGCAAAGAAAATAGTTCCTTCCAAAAAACTCATTTTTGAAAACTTCCCTTGGCCCTCACTGTAAGGTTACCAAGTGTGAGTTCCACATCGTATGTATCCTTTTCTTTCCCAGAAATCACATCATTCATCTGACCTCAGCCACGTCTCTCTCAGAAAGATATGTAGAAAGGATGGAAGAGAAATTATTTGGAAACATTTAAAAGGCGAAAAAAGAGGATGATTTTAAGAAGGGTGTTTAACTGGAATGGCTTTGCTTGATTATACACCTCTCCTTTTATGGTATATCAGACTTAGCAAACATGGTTTTAATTTTGAATACTACCTGATACTAAGTTATTAAATGATTTTCCACCAAATAACAACAAAAAAAAGAACATGTAATGGATTCCAGATTCAGTGTAACTTCAAGAAACAGGAGATACCTCAGAGCCCTGGTGGATAATGAAATCCTAGAAAAACTTCAAAGCAAACCCACAAGAAAAAATGCTCAAATTCACATCTTGAGCTCTCCTGGCTATTTTTCTAATCATGAAAGAGGTCAGGCTTACTCAACCACAGAAACAGGTGAAAAATGAATAGTTAACATAGCAGAACACTTTTCACTGCCGTGCTTGGGGTTGTTTTTTTTTGTTTGTTTGTTTGTTTTTTACCTTCCTGTCAACCTATCTAGAGCTAGAACATGGATAATGTGTATTTTTCAATACTGGATGCAGAATGGGTGGCAAGCTGAGCTTCAATCATATTGTTTATTATTTTCTTTTTTTTATGTTTATTTTTTTTGGAGAACACAAGCAGGAGAGGGGCACAGAGAGGGGGACAGAGGATTTGAAGAGGGCTCTGCACTGATGGGCTGACAGCAATGAGCCCAATTGGGAGCTTGAACTCACTAACCACAAGATCATGACCTGAGCAGAAGTCAGACACTCAACCGATGGAGACACACAGGTGTCTCAATCACTGTTCTCTACATGTGGTAGTGACACAGAGTGTCCGGGGGGGTGGGTATGGGTCCTTCAAGTGTGAGTTGGGTGCCAGGCAAGGCTGGTAGGCATCTATGGATAGCTTTGCTCATGTTTCTCACTCCTAATCATTGGTGGGAACTCAGGAGAGGTTGTCAAGTAGGATGAATCCGGATTTGATTTTTTTAAGTTTGTTTGTTTATTTGTTTTTGAGAGATAGAGAACAAGAAGGGAAGGTGCAGAGAGAGGAAGAGACGAAACCCCAGGCAGGTTCTACACTGTCAGCACAGAGCCCGACACAGGGCTTGAACGCACAAACCCTGAGATCATGACCTGAGCTGAGATCAAGAGTCGGAGGCTTAACCAACTGAGCCACCCAGGTGCCCCTGGGATTGATTTTTCTCAAATTTATTTATTTTGAGAGAGAGAGAGAGAGAGAGAGAGAGAGAGAGAGAGAATAGGCAGGGGAGGGGCAGAGAGAGAAGGAGAAAGAGAGAGAATCCCAAGCAGGCTTCCACACTGTCAGCACAGAGCCTGACGTGGGGCTCAAACCCACAAACCTTGAGATCATGACCTGAGCCCAAATCAAGAGTCAGATAGATGCTCAACTGACAGAGCCATCCAGGTGCCTTCAGTTTGATGTTTTAATTGAAACATATGTCAATTAGGCACAAATATTAGACTGATGGCCAATGCTATTGCTATGGGTCATAAAATAAATGACAGTGTCAACACTTAGGAGAGCTGAAAAAGGAGACTTTTCTGCCAGATAAAACCAGTTTGATTGAGAGAGTTAGATGTTGGCATGAACCTTCTGGATCATTTCTCTGTAATGGTTTACCCAGAACTAGAACATTCTCTGTTCCTGCTTTGATGTACTTGCCACATTTCTTCTCTGAGGGGATACTGGAGATTTCTGAATTTCCAAAGAATGGAATTAGGGAATTCAACCCTCACCTTTGGATCCAATATCTGCTAATCACATTTTTTGAGACTTGGCCACTAATATTTTAGAATCTTATGCTGCCATGAAGGTGACTATGGAAAGCAAAACCAAAGAAACCTCCAAAGGCAGGAGTGAAAGAAGAGAGTCGTAGTAAGTGATATTAGGTGGAAGAGGAAGCTGAGTCATGGGAACGTCAATGGAAAGTAGAGAGTCGACACCATATTCCCTTAATGCCCCTGGCCAGGAAAAACTATGATGGTCCCATAAACTTACATAACTGTGAGCCTTGGGGTCCCATATATTTGGGTTCGAATCCCAATTTCACTACTCATTTATCAGATGTTGGGTATGTTAAACCTATTTGTACCACCTTCACATTTTTTTTTCAAATATAAAACTATTCTAAAATAAAACATTTATTTTAAAATGTGGTACCCCTTGTTCAAAAATCAGGACAAGGTTGGAAGGATGGTTGGAAAAGAAGCTGTCTGAGGGAGGCAGGAACACAAAGAGATGGTAGAAAATGGGCTGAGCCTGAGCCAAAATTCCATTCCCTTGGTGCATTCTCTATTCTCTCAACGGACTCTATTTACAAAAATTCAAAGGTAAAATTATTAGTTATTTCCCATGGTGCCTCCAGAGTATAAATCCCAAGCAAAGATCCCCTTTGAGCATGGGTCCTGTGAGAATGTACCGGTCACATGCCCATGATGCTGGCCCTGCTCCAGGTACGTCCTTGGCCTCCCCAGCCCTTTCATTAGCTCCCCAAAGAAAACATAGGACAAATCATTGTCTATAACTTAGAGCAGGAATTCTTAATCTTTTTTGTTCCACAGACTCCTTTGGGAGCCTGGTGAATCCTATTGACCTGTTCTCAGAATGATTCTTAGTACATTTAGTTCGTTTTGTGCAGTATCTTTAAAATATGCCCCTCTGTAACCCATGATCCCGGTTTTTGCTACAGATTCTTGTACAACGTAACCATCCAACTAACAGGTATTCTGTTCTTCTAGTTCTTTTGAACCAAATAGTTCAGCCACATTGTTAACATATTGGTAATGCAAGCCTCTACAATGCATTCCAGTATATCCTATGTATAACCACGTGCAGATCAATATTTGGATAGAGTTTAGTCAAAGACCATTCCAGAGTATAATGTTCTTATTTGAGCTAATCAACAAGAGACCTTACACTGCAAGTCCTTTCAAATGAACATGACTCTGAAACTTTGGAATTTGAATTGTCTCGGAGAATGCAAGAGAGAACTGAATTCATAATTGGCTGGGTTCCCTCGGTTTGGCTGAAACTATATGACTTAAAAATGAAGAGAAAAGAGGAGAGAATATAGAAGAGAATAAAAATAAAATGGGGTAGAATACCGTACTTCATCTTCTGAAATTTCTATCACAATATTTTAAGGATAAAAATAAATTTGAAGGAACTGCTACATTTCAAAAAGAAGTTAGCAAAATACATATGTATGTATTTTGCCACCCAAATTAATGTAATTCTATCCATGGATAGCTGAGAGTTTAGAACCCTCCATCGGTGAGTGTGCAAGAAATAGTCCAATGATGGTCAGGCATGGACAGTCCCACCCCAGCCCCCTCTTGCTCCGTGTGTGTAATGGAACACTTGACCTATACACCTGGTTATAGTAGAATGGGCTGTTAGGTCACTAACAGCTGGGCCTGTAATTACAGCTGGTGATCAAAGTTATCAAAATTGCCTTCTGAAAAGGTAATAACAAAGAACTGGGGTAAAATTCTGTGAGTGAAGTGAGTGAGCACCAAGGACACTCTTGAGGTATCTGGTAAAGTGTGATCGTTTGACTGCTAAGGCACAAGCCCAGCTCATTTACGTGTGGATTCCTGAGCCCATTTTGCTGGCCTTCAGTGGGGACTGGAAAATGCATCTAGGATAGAAGATAAAAACTCATTTTCAAATCTTTTCATTCCTTGGAGGAACACCATCATTTCTCATCATATCGATTCTTTCATCTGCGGATCATGAAGTGTGGCTTCAAATGTTTTCCAGATGTCTAATGGAATGTGTGTTGGAGGAAAATAACTTTATTTTGTTTGGTGCACAGATTCAGCCCTGTTACTTATATTACAGAAGAAAACAAACAAATGGGATTACAGCATCTTTTCTACTGTACGACACTTTATATAAAAACTAAAACTAGAAGATATATAGTAGTAGGCTGGGTGCAAGTGAAAAGAGTATCAGGACAAAAGAACTTCTTTTATTTATAATTCTCTCTTTGGTTACTGTTAGTCCTAAGCATGAACCACTGACACCCTTTTTGAAGCTCTTTAGCTAATTAGCTCTTTGATTCAATAACAGAATTATCCTTTTGTCCCCATCCCAGTCCCACCCAAACATGTTAGTATTACTTAGTGACTTGTCACTTAGCTATGGTCCCTAATATACCTTGTTTCTTATAATATTAAAGATCTATATCCTACTTACCTCTAAGAAGGCTCAAGGAAAGCTAGTACCTTTATTACTGTCTAGTACCTTTATTCCTGTAACAAGGACATAGTAATTTCTCCCCCTGCCTATGACATAGAATCCTGTCTGTCTCCATAAATACAAATTATCTCATTTCCTGCTTATGCAGCTGATGAGGGGGTGATGAAATCCAGAGGAAAACCATTTCCCAGTTCTTCAAACTGACAGCACTAATTCCCTGCCTCTTTGAGACTTGGCAAAGTGTAAGGTGATGCCTTAAAGAGAGAAATCCCAACCTTACATAAAGATGACTTTCCATACTGCCATGACATGACATGATGTTCCCTCAACTGTAAAACACTTTGAGTCATCTGGCTCCTTATTTACTCAGTAATTCCATTATTTCATGTGATGGGTTGTCTGAAAGATAATTTACAGAGTTGTTGGAAACACCTTGACTTGGAGTCCTGAAGCCACCCTATTTTTTATGCCTCAGGTGCTAAAGAAAATGAAAATAATATGTGTGAAAATGGTTCCGGCCATTTTCTCCCTGATTTCCCCTCAAATGTTCTAACCCGAGTGTTGTGAACTCGTTTCGGGCTCATCGGGGCCATAGTTCAGTGGTTACATTACAAGGGATCTTTCAAAGTGGAGTTCCCACTTTAAAGTCCGGGAGCACTAGGGGGGGCGAGGCAAGTAGGGAGAACATGAGGAGAAATGTTCTAGCCCCAAACCTGGCTTTCACTAATCATGGTGGGGGTGTTACTAGTGATTATCACCAACTGGGTTATCTGGTGGTACCATAAGAGCTACAGCAGAGATAACTCAAATAATGCTTACATAAATCTCTCTCTCTAGTTCCTACAGCATCTCTGAGGATGATTTCACAAGACAATAAATTTAAAAATCAGGAATAAATCCTACTGCTCTTCTTCCGGAAAATCTTAAGTACTTGAAAAAAGTGGTCGTTAGTTAAACGATTCCTCTTATTATTGGTGACTGTTCAGGAAAAAGATATTCTGAGAAGTGGATTCCAATGAATAGGATGCGAAGATCCACAGCTATTTTCACTGTCGTGACAATAACGACCACGACAATGATATCGAAACAACGGCAATATTGCTGACAGTTGCTACCACTGAGCACCCATTTCACATCAGGTTTTGAGCTGGATGCAATATTATTTCCTTTTTATCTCGTCACGTAAACAATGGAGGAACTGTTCTAACAAATTGAGTGCGTTGCAAGTGAAACACAGCCAGTTAACGGTCACTTTTACCACATGGATCTGGTCCACTAGGCTCTTTCCTCTGTCCTCCTTCCTATATGACACCCTTGTTTGTAGGTTGTCGGGGCGCCAGTAGAGAAAACATTTGAACTAATGTTCAGTCTCCTTCGAGATTCCATTAATAACAGTCATAGTAACAATGGGGTATGCCACAGACATGCATATGTGTATACACACACACACACACACACAATGCCAATCTCAAGAAATTTCCAGGAGTAGTAAGGGCTTAGAGAAAATGGGGAATCATTTCTCTCTCTAGAAAATCTTTGGCGACCTAGCCCCTCAAAATTAATTAAAGCAAATAAAAATAAAGAAAAAAACCCAGCATACTCCATTTAAAGACAGGGGGAAAAAAAACAACTATGAGAATCTCGATGAGAGAAGCACATAGAAAGCTTAATAATAGGTTTTCAGATACTTGGGAAAGACCAGCTATTTCCCATTTCCTCTGCAGGCAGAGAAAAAAGAACGTGGCTTAAAATATAGCATGAAGGAAATTTAAAAACTAGTAATTAGCTATGGGCTTAAGACCTAGGGTGGGATATTGATGATACTCATGAAGTTACCAATTCTCTTAGTTAAAAAAAAAAAAACAAAAAGGGAGACCTCATTATTTTCTGGAAATGATTCCTTAATACTTGAGAAATAGTGCACCCCATTATTTAAGAGTAAGGATTCTATGTAGTTCACCAGCCAGCCTGGTTTATCTCTTGCATTTACCACATTGGCGAGCTGTGTGAATTTCAGAAAGTTAGCTAAACTTCTTAAACCTCATTGTTTTCACATTTCTATAGAGGGGAATTTTGATCCATAATGAAAATGTAGATCATGCTAATAAAAGTGTGGATCATGTTTTTAGCATAGTGTTGGCGAACACCTAGTTAATATATCTTAGTTATTGTTACATTTGTGTTTAGACGTGGTTGGGCTTGACAGCAGGACTATGGGATCCATGGCATTTCCATTTCCCTTCAGGCAAAAGGACATGTGGCGGACATTTGTCTTATTTTTATTTTTATTTATTTATTTTTGGCTACCCAGGATTTAAATTCCTTTTATATTTGGCAGAATCACAGATTGTTCCAAGCCACAGAGAGGCAGATTATCCTTCTCCCAACTTCTTGGTGTTGGAGTGGACGTGTGTGACATTGGCTGGCTGATGAAACGCTCCAGGCTGGGTTTTGAATATGGAGTAGTGGTGAATGAGAATAGCGGTGACTAGAGATTACTTCCTGTGGCTGTGATAGGAATGAAGCTATAGGGAATTCTCAGTGTGTGTCTGAGGGGTGTGGAATATGATGGGACAGTAGCCAGTCTCCAGTGGCAATGACACCTACAGTAGAATCCTAAATAAATCCTATTTCTGTGGTAGAGTCTTGGCCATTTCTATCTTCCTTTGGCTCTTGGCTCATTAGTCATTTGAATGAATCTGTGATGTATCTATGGGCTATCTGCACAATAATTTTGCATGACAGCTCTTCACTGGGGGAAAGCTCAGTGGCATTCGAATGTGAATATTTGTTTCTATTTGTTTCAAACGCCTATGAATGCAGTTTGATAGGGGATTGGCCACTCTATGCTGAATTTAGCTGGGCTTGGCTCCGAGCTATGATCAAATCCAGGTGTGCTCCCCATTTTCCTCATTTTCAATGGACCAGCAACTATGAGCGTATCTTTCTGATGGTAAAAGGCAAGAAGGTACAACTGAGCAAGCACACTGCAAATGTCTTCTAACATCTTATCAAGTATCTTCTAACATCTTATTGGCCAAAGCAAGCCCAGGAGCAGTGGAGAGCAAAAATTTCTACTTTCTCTCATGGAAGACACTGCAAAGTCACAGGAAGTGACACTGTAAAGGCCAAGGCTGTGCATGCAGAGAAGGGTGAAGAGCTCAGGCCATTAAAGAACATGTGGGTTCCTCAACACCCTTCCAACAAAAGGCTTTTCTGCTTAAATCAGTACTTATTTCCATTTTTTTTTATAACAAAGAACTTTGATACATCATGCAGAGATTATTAAGGGAGTGAACTGTGTTTCTCCATTGAGTTTGAGAGAATGTCAGACTGTTGTCCAGCCTGCATAGAGCTGAAGGCAATAGAAATCTAGTGTCTTCCAGGATATTGAAGGATAGGGATCTGGCAGCCTGTGACATTTAGCTCCAACGTGATTTGTTAGATCTTTGTCTGTTGGGACCTGTAATGAGGTAGCCATTGAAGACCACTTCATGACCACGACTATAGAATAGAACAGAATAAAGGACATATGTCATTCCAAGAACACAGGGCAGGGTGTTCACAGCTAATAGTATCTGAATAATTTAAAACTGAGTAATAAACTCAAATAATTCTATTCTTGGGGCGCGAACCGAAAACCAAGAACTTTGTATGACGGTTAAAGGAAGCTGTTTGAAACATTTTATACCTTCAGTGCTGAGGTGGTGAGCTGAAAAGCAAATATGGAAGAATTCTGTGCTTTGTCAAATTACAACGTTGGTTAAATATGCAATGTTTCCAAATATCTTAAGGCACTGACTGAGACAAAATAGGCTTCTGAGAATTGCAGTGGTTACTCATATGGCAGTGTTTGGATAAGAAGCAAAGCTCCCCGGGCTTCTCAAGTCTGCTGGGCCTGCCTTGATATCAGAAACAAGCTATTTTCTTTTTCTTTTTCATCTAAAGAGACTATTCTAGCTTGGCTTCAAGACTCCATGTCTCCCTTGCCTATTTTGCAAAGGACCTCAATTTTCTCCACGTCCTTTCCTCTCACCTCTCATTTTGTCCAGACCTAAGGATAAGGTCAGATTGCTGCATGCCTCACGGGTCTGAAGAAGTCTCAGACACAGCTCTTTGTTAATTCGTATCAGAAAAAAAAATCTGAGCAGTATGTGTGGGAATGGATTCCAAGGATGCTAGAACAAATAGGGAAGAATATAAAAATAGATCAGACTAATTTATTTTAAAATCTGGAAGGCACAAGAGATTCTGGATTCAATATGCCAGAGCAGTGGAAGTCATTTTATGTGTAATTTGAGATACCATAAATTCTTCTGTGTAACAAAGAAGGAGACGTGCTGTGGTGGAATTATTTTGTGTAATCCATTCACCTTCTATCTACAGTCCATAGACAAGCAGAGAAGGCCCCTTCCTGAGGCCTTAAAAAATCATTTGTGAGGGAAGCACTTACATTTCTGGAAATATTCTTGCGGTACTCTGGAAGTTGATAATGCTGGTGGAAGACAATGCCGTTGAAATGGGCTTTCTGATTTCAATGCTGTGAGAGCAATTAGACTGTAAGACAGCAACATATAGCATCAGATGAGTAGAAGCCCAGTGGAAAGGCACTCACACCTTAGAAACATGGTGGTGAACTAAATGTCTTGACCCAGAGTGAGTTGGATCATGACCTTCTGATTATGGAGTACCAGACGCTAATATTCAGGATAGCACATAAAACAGCTATTCGATTAGTATAACTTAAACAAAATACAAAAAAAAAATCTGAGATCTTCTCAAGCGTCACAGCTCCTTATGAAATTCCCAGAGATGAGTCGTTCACAGATCCAAAGCCTCAGTGAAGTGGATGCCTAGGGACCCGTAAAGAAGAATTTCACAATAGCATCATGTGCCTGTAAAATGAATCTTCACTCAGTATTCCTTAAAGAGACTTGCAGCCATTTAACAAGATAATATTCAGAGGTTTGGGAGTCATTTATTACAGTCTCAGAGAGAACCAGAGAGAAACTTTAGTAATATTTGGCATTTAGGGGACAAGGAATAAATGGAAATTTGACCTGAAGCTGCCTCACAGTAAGTCTACCTCTGAGCTCATCCTAAAACGATTTCCCTATTTGCTAAATGTAGACATACAAATATTTAGCAACAATGAGAATTCTCACACTAATTTGCAGACCCACAGAGTAAGTACTCTATTTGTAACAAAGTCTCTCATTTCTTACCAATATAGAAAATTAAAAAAAATCCTGAGTGGTGAAAGCAATGTAGGTCACATGGATCCCTCATTCTTAATTTCTGAAACAAATAAGCAAAACAAAACACAAAAACCCTACACAGAGCCCATATCCACAGCATAACTAGAAAACAGAGAACATCTAAACTTAAAATTACTTGTCAGTAGAAAAATACACACCAAATCCTAGCAAGATGTCTCCCACTTTTCCTGCCGCACAATTTAGACATTTCTGGAAAATGGCATTGAAAGACTATAGAGGAATTTGTGGCAAGCCTAAAAATGTGAAAAACAATGCCAAGAAGAAAATCCACGACGATGCAAAAGAACACAGAGCACTGTCTACAGGGAAAATGTTAAAGTGCCTTCAGAACCTCTGGAGTCCGTGTTGAGAAAGCCATGTTTCAAGGGAAAAAGAGGGTTAGAGGGAATGTAGGGGTGCCTTTTGGAAACTGAGCAGAAAAAGGAAAAATAAGCAAGAGGAAAAACTTCAGTCTCTTTCAAGATTAAAAAATACAAAATAAAAAGAGACACAAAACCTCTCTCATATCTTTTCTCTCACCTATGCCCCTTCTCCAAATCAGTAATCATTGTTACAATAACTAAAGATATGTTTTTGAACCTGGAATCTCATAAACCACCCAAACGCTAGCCTTATCTGTAGAATTCAGAGAGGCATAAACAGTCTACCTACCTACCCACCTATCTACCTACCTATAAGATATTAAAAAATAAATACAAAATCAACCCCCAAACAACTGAAGTAATGAACATTCTTCCAAAGAAACAAGAGTTTATTGAACTGAAAAAGAAAATTTAATCAAGACAAAATATATCAAGAATGATGATTAAATTAAAATTCGCCTAAGAAAGAATAAATAAAATAGAAAACAAATAAGAGGCATTTAAGAAAAATAGAAAAACAGGGGCACCTGGCTCAGTCGGTTAAGAGTCCAACATCGGCTCAGGTCATATCTCACAGTTTGTGGGTTTGAGCCCTACATCGGGCTCTGTGCTGATAGCTCAGAATCTGGAGCCTGCTTTGGATTCTGTGTCTCCCTCTCTTTCTACCTCTCCCCCACTCGTGCTCTCTCTCTCTCTCTCAAAAATAAATAAACATTAAAAAAATAAAAAGAAAAAAGAAAAATAGAAAAATAGAGAATAATAAAATTTAGATAAGGAAAACAGTAAAAAGGGTCAGAAAGAAAATGGTTGAAATAGACATGCAAAGAATAAATAACACATGTATAATTGGAGTTCTGAAGAAGTGTTTAAAATGACAACAATGGAATAGAAATCATATTTTAAAGTATAATTTGTTATTTCCACTTTCAGTAATGACTAAGGAACTCCAACAAGACAAACTTGTTTGTAGACAACTCTACATCTTAAAAAATACAAAAGTTAGCTATTGGAGGGAGAATAGAAGCAGACAGATTCTACGGAGTCCGTGCTTGGAAGCAAGAGTTACAGAGCATGAGTTCTGTATGTTTGTTTGTTAGCCCAGGGAAGGTGCAGTTTTTAGGAGCACTGGTGGAAAAACTGAAGTCTTTTTGGCCAGAGAAACCAGAGGACTTAGACTGACACAAACAATCACTGGCAAGGCAACAATATTTCCCAATGAGAAAGAGCCAGAGAAAAAGTGTTTAACTTATGTCTGTCCCATATCTGGATAATTTATGAACCCTGAATGGTTGGAGCAGTCTCAAGACAACTTAGCCAAAAACAAAAGCTATTATCTGAGATTGGAGCTAATTCCCAGGAATGCATTTGCAGTTCAAGTCCAACCAAGTTAAATACCCGCTAAAAAGAGACAAGCAAAAACAACAAAACCTAAAATCCAAGGCTCATCAACAACAACAAAAATAACTGAATCCAGAATCTTCTCAACATAACAATAATGTTTAGAATTCAAGCCAAAATTTTCTGACATATGAAGAAGTAGGGGAAGAGAACCCATTCTCAAGAAAAACCCAAAAATCAATGGAGACCAAACCTGAGATGATGAAAATTTTATAATTAGCAGACAAGAATTTTAAAGAAGCTAATATAAGTATCTTCAATGATGGGGGGAAAACACACACACTTGCAATGGATTAAAAGAGACACACAAGCTGAAAATGAAGGGATGGGAAAAGATATTCTATACAAATGGAACCAAACAAACAAATAAAAAAGTGGGGATAGCTATAATTATATCAGACAAAATAGACTCCAAGTCAATGACTAAAATAAGAGACCAAGAATGTCATAACATGATAAAGAGGTCAGTATAACAAGAGGATAAAACATTTGTAAATATTTATGCACCCAACATAAGAGCACTTAAATATATAAAGCAAATATTAACAGACCTGAAGAGAGAAATAGCATTACAATGATAGTAGAAGACTTCAGTATACACTTTCAACACTTTCATCTAGATCATCTAGATGGAAAATAAATAAAGAAACATTGAGCTTAAGCTACACATTAGAAGAGATGGACTAATAGACATTTACAGAACATTCTATCCAACAGCAACAGAATGTGCATTCTCCTCGAGAGCACATGGAACACTATCCAGGATAGATCGTGTATTAGGCTTTAACTAAGACTCAATAAATTTAAGATTTAAATCATAGCAAGCATCTTTCTGACCACAATGATATGAAACTAGGAATCTATTATAAGAACCAGAAAATTCTCAAATAAATGGAGATTAAACAACATGTTACCGAATAACCAATGGGTCAAAGAAGAAACCAAAAAAGAAAGAAAATATCTTTATTCAAATACAAATGGAAATACAATATACCATTACTAAGTAGCAAAAGAAAAGGAAGTTCATTAGGGATAGATGCCTACATTAAGACAAAAGAAAGAGCACAAATAAACAACCTAACTTTACACCTCAAAGAACTAGAAAAAGAAGAACAAAAGAAGCCCAAAGTTAGTAGAAAGAAGAAAATAACAAAGATCAGAGCAGAAACAAGTGAACTAGAGAATAGAAAGACAATAGAAAAGATCAATGAAACTAAGAGCTGTTTTCTGAAAACATAAATAAATAAAATAGACAAGCTTTTGGCTAGACTTACCAAGAATAAAAGAGAAGATCCAAATAAATAAAATTAGAAACAGAAGAGGAGACATGACAACTGATACCACACATTAAAAAAGAGAAGTGATTTTTGAAAACTTCAGCAAAATGGTAGATTTTGAGTAACTGATTGTTGAAGTTAGTGCAGAGAACAAAGGAAGAACAATACTGTTATATACTCGGTGCTGTATGTTCCATGTTGTACGTTCTAACAAAACTGAAATAGGGCAGCTAAAAGATGGGAGGACAAAGGTAAAAGAAAGAGG
Source organism: Panthera pardus (assembly GCF_024362965.1). Lineage (NCBI taxonomy): Eukaryota > Metazoa > Chordata > Mammalia > Carnivora > Felidae > Panthera > Panthera pardus. The sequence continues at coordinate 10,241,254 of NW_026526655.1, forward strand.
AAATTTTAATGAAATCATCAATTTCTTTTATAAGCAATAGGTGGGAATTTAGGATACCATTAGAACTGACAAAGTAGCAAAGCTTAAAAAGGAAAGTATAGAGTGAGGACATTAAGATGGTCTGAATATAAAAGTTACTGCTTTCACAAAATACAGAGATTCTTAAATATGCAAAAGTTAAATAGACAAATGATAGAGAAGGGAAAGCTCTTCTTACAGTAGAAACCAACCAAACCAGTGGTCACCACTTAAACTGTACGTTAAACAAGACAGACTTAATAGATGTTTGTAAAACATTCCAGCCCAAAACAGCAGAATACACATTTTCCCCAAATGCACATAGAACATTCTCCAGGATAGATCATATATGATGACCACATGGTCAAAATTAACATACCCAGTAACTGGATTAATCAACAGCATGTGCTCCTGAGATTATGCACTAAGCAGCCTCATTTCTATTGCACTCTCCAACAAGGCATAACTTGAATCTCACTGTAAGGAACCACCAAGCAAACAGAAATTAAGGGACAGTTGATGAAATAACTAATCTGTTCTACTGATTTTTGCCGTCGTTGTTTTTACTGTCAAGGGTATTACTGTACAACTGGATATTTAAGAGAACTCTATGTTTTAAGAACATGTACACTATAGTATTTGGAGGTAAAGGAGTCTCATGTGAGTCATATGCTATTAAATGATTAAGAAAAACAATGAGAGGTAACAAGAAAAAGGAGAAAGAAGAAGGGACAGGGATAATGGAGAAGGAAAGGAGAGAGAAGAAAGGACCAAGTGACTCCGGGCGAAAGGCATCAGAGGATTTTTATGCTATGCTTGCAGTTTTTATGTAAGTTTAAAATTATAGAAAAAATAAAAGAAAAAAATATGTTCAATGAAAAAAAATAGTCTTGTGGGACAGACGCTTAGGAAAGCCTCCTGGTGTAAGACTTGAAAGCTTCATGGGTGGTTAATACAGTGATGTGTCCATTTAACTTTCCAGCTTGACCAGTGGGGAAGGAGGACTGGGCTTGCAGAGCTCATTAGTGATTGTTAAGCTTAATCAGGGGAGACACCAATTAAAGCTGCTGCTGCATATGTCTCCTTATTAGAACAAATCGCTAGAGCCCTTGGGACCTGGCAGACAGCTATTGATTTCATTTCTTTTTTTCTGTCCTGATAAAGAGCAGTTTCCAGAGATAACACTATGAATGAGTACCTTTTCTTGGGGTTGTGTAACCATCCAGCTTTGTCCCAAGTAAACATCCTGACCAGCAGAAATGTGCTTTATGGCAAAGGGAATATGGAATGAAATATGGAATGGAATATGGTACCGGAGGAAGGAAGTGTTTATAGCCAACTGTGGCCTTATGGTAATTGCAGGTATGAGAACTGAAGCATCAATCTGTATTTCCTTCCTTACTGTGTCAAGTTTATATTTGTACATTTAAGTAATTTCCCTTTTATTTTGACTCCTTCTTTCTTCCATTTAATACTGAATTTACCTTGGACAATGCTACTATTTTGTTCATAGTGCATGATATCATCATGGAGTTGCCTCTCCAGTGGAAGGGGAATGGACACCCCCTTCGAAAAAGAAGGCACTGCTGTTCTTTAAGCAGGATGCAAGGGATCATGAAGCTTCATTATCATCTCCTTGGGAGGAAAGTGAGTATATTTTCAGCTGCATGAGTGATAGCTTGATTTTAGTGGGAAATCCTCTTCCTTTTTTTTTAAAGCCTAAGAATGAGGAAAAGGTTGTTTAGGACTCTTCCATGTTCAAGGATAGATTGTAGAGGACATGTGCCATTTGTGTCTGCCCAGCTTCTAAACTTCGAACCCTAGAAGAATGATTTAGAAACTGAGGATAAGAGAGAGAGGGTTTGTGGTTGGCTGTTGCAGACTTAAGCATTCATGGAGGGAAATAACATCAACAGCCTGTGGTTGTCGTCCTTTATTCCCTGGTCACTGACTATTTTCAAAGCCTGGTTTTGAGCATTACTAATCATTTTGTGAGCGACCCAATAGAATTCCAAAAAATCCAGCAGCTGATTCAATTAGTGTATTGAATACAATCCAAACTAAGCTATTAGAGCAAAGAATCTCACAAATATAGTATTATTTTTTTTGTCAGGTAAGAGTTGAGATGAATGGAATTCAGCACTGTCAGGCAACTTTTCTCCCCAGCTTCTTGCAGGGAATCAGATTCCTTCTATCACGATGCTTATATCTCTAGGGTGTTGTTCTGGTGTTTTTTCCTGAAGCTGGATCACCGGCACCGTGCCTACATTCCACCCCGTGGAAGGGGAAAGAGAGAAGTGGAGGACAAGCAATTTCCTCTTAGAGGAAGGATGTAGAAGTTGCAGAGATCATTTCTTCTTGCATTTGATTTTTGTGAGCTTAGTCACATGACCACTCTTAGCTCCACGGGAGGATACAAGAGAATAGAGTCATTAGCTGGGCTGCTTTGTGCCTTAATATAATATAGGGAAGTGAAAGCATCTATTGTTACAGTAGTATTGTTAAAGTAGAAATAGATCCTGGGGAATCTAATGCTGCACCACATTTGGATGGAATCAATTGCTGTTGCTTATAACTGAAAACTCCTGAGTAGTACAGCCACCTTTTAGCTGTTAACTTTCCGTTAACTCTCTATGCAAATATTTGAAACTATGAATCTGTTTTTGTAGGGTGTTATGATCAGTATTTAAACATTCTCTAGCTCCTCCTTTAACCTTGTTGAGTCTGTCCCCAGTGCATTTAAAAGATGGATCTTGAGAAACTTAACAGAAGACCATGGGGGAAGGGAAGGGGGAAAAAATGTTACAGAGAGGGTGGGAGGCAAACCATGAGACTCTTGGATACTGAGAACAAACTGAGGGTTGATCGGGGTGGGGGAAAGGGGAAAGTGGGTGATGGGTATGGAGGAGAGCACTTGTTGGCATGAGCACTGGGTGTTGTATGGAAACCAGTTTGACAATAAATTATATTAAAAAATAAGTAAAAGATGATTCCTTTTACACAAGTTTGACTTTATTACAGTACAGCAAGGTAAGAGAGAATTTCTAGTTCACGGTGGGTTACTAAATACTAGAATAAATTATGAAAAGAGAGACCACACCTGCCCGCATGAGGGGTTATTTAAAACAAGATACATTCTTGTTCTTTTCTGTTTGCAACAGTTTGCTTAGGCACCCAGGTACATATGAATAACATTCCTATTTCTAAAAGGATTTGAAGTGGCTGAAATCTAAAGTCACAAATAAAATTACAGGGACCCTGGGTGGCTCAGTTGGTTAAATGCCCAACTTCGGCTCAGGTCATGATCTCTCAGTTCGTGAGTTCAAGCCCCTCATTGGGCTCTGTGCTGACAGTTAAGAACCTAGAACCTGCTTCAGATTCTGTGTCTCCCTCTCTTTCTGCCATTCCCCGGCTCACTCTCTGTCTGTCTCTCTCTCTCTCTCTCAAAAAAAAAAAACAAAAAAACACAAACATCAAAAATAAATTAAAAAAATAAAAAAACACAAGTAAAATTAAAGCAAAAACTAGAAACACAACAAAAAGTTTAAAAGAGATAAAATGAATGAGAGTAGAAACAGGATAGGGCAGGAAATCATTAATTAGAACAAAGATAATTACTGCAAATGAGCAGAGAGATTCACACTCAGCTTTCTATCAGCTAATCAATGAGATATGCTCCAATGCCCAAATGGTTAAATGTGTGTGTGTAGTGTGTGTGTGTGTGTGTGTGTGTGTGTGCACTTTCTGAAAGTTTTAGACTACAAAAGTCACTTACAAATGTGCTCATATTATTAAAAATGAAGGAACTTGAAAGTACTCCAGCAATGAAAAGATTAAAAGGCACTGATGAAACTTACCTACAGTGTTTATTTGAAAAGCTTTCCATTTTGATTTGACGCTTTTACTTATAACTCTAACCTGGCCTGTGGTCCATCAAATCACCTCCTTTCTTCACTGCTATAGCTGCTCATTCTCGAGCAGAAAAATTAAAGACTTTCTAGGGAGACTGGAGAATTAGAAGTTGCCTGGTGGAGGGTTGGTGAGGGTCTGTTTGTGCACACATACAGCCTTGCTCTGATGCATGGGTTGACAACAGAAAGAATATCAAGGTCATGAGATTTTGAGAAGAATTATGAGGTGGGGAGGAGAAAAATCACTATATTTTCATCCCTGAGATCCTTTGTGATGGTTAAGCCATTTTTACATTTAGTTCCAAAGATGAGCTGCTTCTGGTCCTGTTCCACCTGTGACGCAGGAGTAGAGTTTGTAAGGTGATGCCTCCAACCACAGCTCAGAACCAAGTCTCTTGTTTCATTGACTCCATTGTAATATGGAGTGAGGTGTAAGCCTCAGCTTTCCTTCCTCTCTACTCTGTAATTGGTGTCACTCACAGGTGAAAAGGTTTGGCAGGAAGGGGAAAGCAAGTCTGGGCTTTGATAGCACACATAATGCCCACGAGGAAATTCTTTCCAAGAAGTTTCCCATTGGAGCAAGATCTCTTCATTTTCTTTTTATTGTGATGGTGCCATTCTGTGAGCAAACTTGTTTCAGAAGAAAGTCTGCCTAATATGGCACAGAATTGGGCTGAATATGTTTAGCTTTCTTTGGATGACTAGTAAAATGCAAATACCCTTGGAGAGTAGCTACATTGCCCATTACTAAAGGTTTTCAGTCAGGCCTTTGAAATTTTGGCAAGAGTAGCCAATAAATTGTTACTTCTAGGAAAATACATTGGCATATATTTTTTAAGTTTATTTATTTAGTTTTGAGAGAGAAAGAGTGTGTGAGCAGGGGTGGGGCAAAGAGAGAGAGGGAGAGAGAGAATCCCAAGTAGGCTCTGTGCTGTCAGCAAAGAGCCCAATGTGGGGCTCAAACTCATGAATCCTGAGATCATGACCTGAATCAGACCCAACTGAGCCACCCAAGTGCCCTGCATTGAATTTAAAAGGCAGGGGTATACAGGTTTTCCCTGCTGAAAACAGAAAATTCCTATGAAACCTTTTGAAAGCCAAAAGGGCATAAAGCAAAAAAGCAATGATGATTTTGTGAAAGTGAAAGTCCTCCCCTGATCTTTAGTAATATGAAGACCGTAGAATTTGATTCTCTAGAACTTTTTATCTGAAAACTCTCAGATGTTCTCATCATTTACCTTAATTGAATTTTTAAATTTGTTTAAGGACAGGGTTTCATAACCACATTCACGGGTGGAAATTTTAGAGAAAGGGGAGTTAAAAGATTTCATGTAATCTCTAATGAACCTTTATTTGACATTTTATCATCTGTTGCTTAATCAGGTTGTCTAAATTATAAAGCTATTTTTTTAAGGCAAGGATTCTCTTCCCACATCCTCCCTGAAAGTGTTGTACATATGGTGGCCATATATTTCCAAATCAAAATTAAGTACGTGGTTAGACTCTGGTAGAGTATTTGAAATCTGAAATATTTGAGTCTGAAATCTGAATCAAGAACATTGCAAGATCATTTTTTAAAATGAATTCATGCCATGTGAGTAAATGATACTATGTTGATTTCTAATGCTGAAATAGATCAATCCTATGAGCAAGGACATTTGTTTTTGGTTTGAATAACTCTGCAAAAAAGTTCATACTTTAATCATTGCACAATGATTTCTCCCACCCTTCTTGCCTTCCATATTCTAGGCTTCCCTCTTCTTGCCATACCCCACCCTCTTTCCTCTTCACTCTCTTATGTTTACCCCCCTCCCTCTTTCTTCCTGTTCTCTCTTTACCACTTGATCCCTTCTTTCTCTCCCTTCCCCACCTCTCTTTGTGGTTAATGGAAAGAAAATTGGAATGAAACTCACTCAAGCAAGTTGGGGGAACAGAGTAGTTCATATCCAGATAGACTCCTGTAACCCTCACTCCCTAATTGTGTGAAAACAAGATTTTATTTCAGCTTCATGAATCAGTGTGCTAGAGAGGTAGATTCTTCTTTCAATAGGAAATAACTTGCACATGTAAGGTTGCTTTTGAAAAATAAATTGCACGTGAGATGACTCTTTTGAGTGACTAGAATATATGGTGTCAAGAGGCCAAATCGATCATGTTTATGAGCATATCTTTCACAACTTTTGCGAATGGAGGAACTCAGATTAGACACCAACACCCTACAACTACATTAACAAGTGACCGGAAGTAAGTTATTAATAGTCAATAGTGGATGCTGGTCTTATAAACTCTTATGAGAATGACCTCTGTATTTCCTTAAAATGATTTGCTATCTCCAGGAAAATGAATAGAAAGATTATCAAAAGCTATCCTTTTCCATGAGATCTGGTCATCGATTATGAAGGCTTTTGAGTTAGGTTTGAAAGAACTCATGTAAATCTTTAAGCATCCCAAAATAGCAGTGATTTATCCTACCATGAGGCTGCCTTCCAGGAACAACAGCATTACCCTTTCTCTTCAACCATGTCTCAGTTAAGCATAAAATGATGTTCTTAAAAATAGTCCTCTAAGTGAAAACAGTAAAGCTTCTACCTGGAAATTCTAGCGATAGTATTCAGCTGTGATTTCTATCTTTTCCCAAGGCTTCTTTTGACTTTTAACAATCTGAATTCTCTACTTGCTTTGTTCTTTCTGGAGAAACCTATTTGGAAATGCTATAATTCAAATCCAAGCCAAGATTATTCATTGTGTGGGGTTTTTGGTTGTTGCTCAGGCCGTATCCCAGTTTCATGACTTTGTGCACACACCTGTTGAATCATTGGCATAAACTTCCAGCCGTGTTGGGGTTCGGGAATGGAGGGTCCAGCAGTGGGTCCAGCAACAGAGCTGGCTGGATTGGCAGTGACTGAAAGCCACCGTGGGGTTGGTAAGCACAGTTATGGAATTGTCATCTAGACTCTGCTTTGAAGAACTTTAGAAAACTATGTATATGGAGGATGAAGTGCTTATATACTTATAAAAATGCTTTATCTTATAAAAGTTAATATTACTTGGTGAATAATGGTTTGATATTTGGGAAGAGATTTAGAAGGGAGGTAATGCTACTGACAAATTAAAAGTCCTGTTGACTCTGCAGAAAAAAGCTAATAGGATGTCTTTGTTTTGTACATGGTCCAAAATTTACATTCTTTCATCCAAAATATTTAGGCAGATGACATTTTAAAAATAAGTTTTATTTTTTAGGAGAGTGTTGGGTTTGTAGAAAAATTGAGAATGTGCCGTGTACCCTACGCCCAGTTTCCCCTATTATTAACATCTTAAATTAGTATGGTACATTTGTCACAATTAATGAACCAATATTGATGCATTACTATTAACTTATCCATAGTTTATTTAGATTTCCTTAGTTTCTACCTGATGTCCTTTTTTGGTTCTGGGATGGCATCGGGATACCACATTACATGCATTTAGTCATTATATCTCCTTAGGCTTCTCTTGGCTGTGACAGTTGCTCAGATTTCCTTGCTTTCTATGAGTTTTATCATCTTGAGGAGTACAGGTCAGGTATTTTGTCTCCACTGGGATTTATCTGATGTTTTTCCTTATAATTGCCCTGAGGTTTTGGGTTTGGTTAGGGGTTGGGGGAGGGTGTGGTTAGATCGCTCCATTGTAAAATCATTCTTTTATTTTTCCTCTTTTCTCAGTCTTCTTTGGAAGGAAGATACTATGCAGATCCCACACTTGAGTAAGTAGTTATGGTCCCTTCCTTGATGGAAGAATATCTAAATAATTTATTTGAAATTCTTCTGCAGGGGATAGTTATCTCTTCTCCTTCATTTATTTATTTATGCAATTTATTTATATTGTATGGACTTCTGAATATTTATTTTATGCTTTAAGTTACTGCCCAACACAAGGCAGATGGTAGTTTCAAAAAAAATTTTCAATTATATACTGTGACTTTTATTTGCAATAATATAATGGTATTTCAAAGGTACTTTGGGGGCTCAAAACTAGGATTTCTAAGTCAATATGTGCATATTCTATATGTGATATTTCATATAATAAAGCTGTGAATGGTGCAAAATATTATGTATATGCTTTTTTTTCATATCTGCATAATATAGTTTACATATTTTGTGGTATTGAGATTTCACAAAATTTATGGTGCCAAACTTGCATTTAATGTTTACTTTAAAAACACATTTGTGGACATTAAAAGTTTTGGACACAGGACATTACATTTTAATTTTTAAAGATTTTTTTTTATCTCTACTACGTTATTAAGAATACTTTGTATAATGTCAAAGCATTATAGCTGAAGACACTAAGATCAATAAATACCCAAATAAATGTTCCGTATTTAACAGAAGAAGAGAAAAAACCCTAAACCATTATCCTCCAGGAAATTGCACCAAACCCAAACTATTGAGATTTTTAAACAAAATAACTCGCTTGCTTTTTAAAAATAAGCATAATCTCATTCTATGAGTATCAATCATTCTAATAATTAACTGTAAACCTCAGAAGAAAATGAGCCATGTAAAAGAAGGACTGATTGTAAATCCTCGTCTTACCAAACCATCCATCATTCTAAATGGATCTCCTTGTATTCTGCTGCCCAAATGCATCAGCAATCTCCCAGAATTTCCCCATGGAGTGTGGATAAGAGGAGTTGATAAATCACCATTCGTCTTTAGCTATGCACTACAAACAGGCTGGTCAGGCAGTCTTAATCCTTTTAATATCACAGGTAATTTTGAGACTCCAAAGAAATCTATGGATAGATTGTCTCCCAGGAAGGATACTCAAAGCACTAACTGGATCATGCAGCCTCCTAAGATCCATATGTGGCCCCTGAATTTGTTTCAAAAGTGATTGGTCTAAGCCATTTTGTCACTCCAAGCGGGGAGCCCTGGGGAGGAAAGGGACTGGATTTCCTTCTCTGGATATGTGAGGGATAGACCCTAATTTCTTCTTGACCTCAGTCCAGGTGTTTATTCTTTTGTCCTCCCCCAAAGGAACCACCAGTACTGAGACAGAAATTCCATAAAGGCAGAAATGGAGGGTATCCCTAAGCTGAACACATTGCTTAGAGTGAGCTACAATAAACTTGTTTGAATAAATGAATGGATTAATGGATGTAAGGATGCATTGGGCCCAACACTAGTTTTCTTATTAAATTCACAATGGCAGCAACAGCAATACACACACACACACACACATACACCTGTAACTTCCGTAACTTTTTTTTAGACAATCAACACTAATGTAAGACAGTGAGAAAAAAAAAAGAAAATCCTACAATTTCTAGGATTTTTATAGAATGAGGTGAAGAACTGTAGTTTGGTGGTCCTGCTTCTTTTTATTTATTTATTTATCTATTTATTTATTTATTTATTTATTTTCAACGTTTTTAATTTATTTTTGGGACAGAGAGAGACAGAGCATGAACGGGGGAGGGGCAGATGGAGAGGGAGACACAGAATCGGAAGCAGGCTCCAGGCTCCGAGCCATCAGCCCAGAGCCTGACGCGGGGCTCGAACTCACGGACCGGGAGATCGTGACCTGGCTGAAGTCGGACGCTTAACCGACTGCGCCACCCAGGCGCCCCTGGTGGTCCTGCTTCTTACAAATCTGTCTCACTCTGTGTCGGTCCCATCAACTCAAGTGTCAGGATTTGTGGATCAGCAGAAGAAAGTCTTAGCGACATCACAGGAAAACAATGTCAACCATTATCAGAGCTGGTTCCTATAACTTCTAAATCAAAGGAGATGTATATCATGTCACAAGTGCTTTGTCGCAGGAAGCCAGATGCCAGCATAAAATTTTGCTGGGTTCCAAACTCTCCAGGCCAAATGAGGAAAAGAACAACACTTTTGCACCTTGGCTTTTGTAAATAGCTCATATTCAGCTTCTCTGAAAACATACTACCCACAGTAATTCTTGGAAAGGAATTTTGAAAAAGGTAAACTTGTTCACCAAATTACGGGATACTTAGAGAAAGAGAAATTGTAGCAGGAAGAGACAAGCAGTGATTGTTAAAGTCGGTTTCGTGTTCGTGTTCATGTAATTGTAGAAGCATTTGATAGTTTAAAATGTTGGCAAATGATTATTTTAACCTATTATTATGGAGAATATTTTGAATATTCAAAGAAGAGAAAATGGCATAACGGACTCTTATATAGCCGTCACTCATCTTCAATAATTATCAATTCTTGTCCACTTGTGTTTCTTCTGTGTTCCAACCCACTTTTCCCACATCCATTCTCCAACACCAGATTGTATAGATGCAAATCCAAGACCATATACTTTTCTTCATTATTTTACCATGCATATCTAAAAAGGTAAGGACTTTTAAGGCAAACATAACTGTAATAGCATAATCACACCCTCCCCCCGAAAAGCGATTTTTTAACGTTATCTAATATGTAAGCAAATATTTATTTTTCATTTTAAAGATGATAGGATCATATAGACCTAAGTCAGAAGCACCAAATGTACTGAAGTTATTTTGTTTGGGAATAGATACTAAAATTTATTTTGTTATGTAGCATATGTTAGTAGGAATTCCCTTTTTAATTTGTGTTACAGAAGGTAAATGTAAACAAACCTTAACTTTGTTACAAGGGTAGAATAAGAAGGAACCATAAGCAAACCAAAAGCTCAATGTGGTCACTGAAAATAGCTGGCGTTCCTGCCTGATGATTTCTCTTTTCTCTGAGGAAAAAAAGAGATGAATTTCTGTGCTAAGAATGAGTGGGATGTGATGGGAAAAGGAGTTTTAGGAAAGTAGAGGAGGTCAAAAGTAGTCTTATGTAGATATCTAGTTTGAAATGGGACACACAGTCTCACTAGCGATCTCCAGAGCAGATTTTCCTAACTTCTCTTAGCATATCCCTGATGATATGGGAGCAACAAAGGAGCAACTCTCAAAAAAATGAGACTGAAAGTTAGACTATAGGAACACACAATACTCATTTTAAGGAAGAAAAATGTAGGTTAAGAACAACTTTTAAAACTTTATCTCCTGGCAAAGTCTGGTTCCATGTCATGAAACAAATTTAATATTCTTGATCTAAAACTTCAAATAGATTAATAGATGAAGGAGAGTAAAAGTGTACTAAACTATTCATCTCATATCAAGAGGACCAAAAATAAGCATTTCATTTTGGTCTTTGATATTTAGATAAATGTAGGTTAAACAGTGCTTCTGAAAAACTTAAAGGGAGCTATTCGAATTATTATAGCATGTAGACCTTCAAAAGCACTTATTAATTTCGGCCAAAAAACCAACAACAAAAACAGAAACAAAAAATTCACATGTTAAAAGCTAGGAAAAAAAAGATATCAGTGAACAATTAAAGGAAAAGAAGAAAGCTTAGAACCAAATGATTAAACCAGAAACGAATTGATTAAATCCCCCCAATTTAAAATCAAAAGCTGTCAGATCAAAGTGTAGTAATTAAATGCTGCCTACAAAAAAGACATTTCTAGAAGACTGAAAGGTTAGATGTGAAAAATGAAGAAAGTTGTTTTGGGAAAATGCAGAAAGTAGAGTACTACAGTAGTGATATTAGGAACTCAATAAATATAATAAAGATCAATGGGAACATTTCTCTACTTGTACAAAAGATCCCCTGATAATATTAAATAATTCAATGTACAATAAGTATATGACTCCTAGAAACTTTTCCACAAAAGTGCCCGTTGGCATATTTATATAAAAATTTGTTCAAAATCAAGATGGAATGGACTAATGCATCACAAGCATGAGAGATTTTATCATGATACTCTGTTGTTGAAAACGAGGCAAATACAACACAAGTGAGTTTATGCAAGATCTGAATAATACGCTCTATCAGATTAAAAACAATAAACATTATGCCGTACCACTTTTTCAGCATCCATAGAATACTCACAAAGTTTGCTCATGTATTAAGGCATAAAAAACCTTAATATATCCTAAGTGTGTGAAATTGTATAAGGTCCACTTTCTGATCAAAAGGCCTGAGAAATGAATTACAATGAGAAACATTCCAATGCTGTCAGATCAAAGAAACTCAAATCTAGGGTCAAAGAAGGAATTTTTAAAAACTGTGAGTTTTGATGTATCTACTAGTGTAGAATACAAAACGTGGGAGACTTAAAACAATAAACATTTATTACTTTATGGTTTCTATGGGTCAGAATTCAAAAGCAGCTTAGCACGGTGGTCCTGCTTCAGGGTTTCTCATGAGGCTGCAGGCAAGACGGGAGTCAAGGTTGCTGACTTGTCATCTGAGGCTTGACCGGGACTGGAAGATCCACTTCTAAGATGGCGCGCTCATGTGGCTGTTGGCAGAGGGCCTCAGTTCCTTGCCTCATGGACCCCTTCACAGGGGGCAGGGCAGCTGGTTTCTCCTAGAGGGAGTGATCCCAGAGAGAAAGGACCTATCTTAACACCTTTCAGACCTGTCTCAGAAGCTCCTCCCTGTCCCTTCCACCTTATTCTATTCATTCTGAGTGGCTCACTGAGAACAGCCTACACCTAAGAGAAGGTAACTTGGGTTCTACCTTTTGAAGGGAGTGCCCCAATGTTTGCAAGCATATTTTAAAGCACCACATTAAACTGTTTTAAAACATCAATAAATAAACTGTGTTACATATCAAAGTTCGTGGAATGTGATTAAAATTTTTATTATTTAACCAAAAAGAATGAAGATGAATGAAGGTAGAGAAAGAAAATTTTCACTTCAAGATGCCAAGGAAAACAGCAGAAACATCCCCATGCACTAAGTTCAATGCCAAAATTAATGAAGTACGTAAATAAGTAAAAGACAAGAAATATTGAAATGTACGAAATATTTTTAGTCCTGGTGTTCTGAAAAATCCAATGAAATGGACTTACATCTGAGAGAGAGAATGAATAACCATAGACACTTTGCATTACAAATTTGGAAGGTGACAGAACCACAAATATAGGGCTTTATTTCATTGTAAAAGAAAACTATCTAAAATTTATGTTAATATGTGTTTAAATTGCATCTAAATAGGCAATTCATTGCAAATACAAATTTGTAAAATCACCTAAAGAAGAATTTTTTTAAATGTTTATTTGTGAGAGAGGGAGAGAGCCTGAGCAGGGGAGGCGTAGAGAGAGAGGGAGACACAGAATTTGAAGCAGGCTCCCAGCTGTCAGCCCAGAGCCCGACATGGGGCTCGAACTCATGGACCGCAAGATCTTGACCTGAGCCAAAGTCAGACGCTTAAACCGACTGAGCCACCCAGGTGCCCCTCAAGAAGAATTTGCAAAATTCTGTTTTCTCCCCTCCAGTTATTCCAGGCCCAGAAGGTTTTACTTTGAGTTCTTTAAGATATTCAGGGAGTTGATTCATCTTATGCTATTAAACTATTCCACAACCTAGAAAATCTGAAAAAGTTTCAAATTAATTTTAAGAAGGAAATAAGAGTCAGGTACCCAAAGTGATGATTAGAAGAAAATTAATCAATTTGTAGATCTATTTTAATTATAATACGTATAGACTATCCTGAATGATATCAGAGGTACAGTGGCGGAGAAAAAATGTGAATTCATTGGACTTTTAAAATCAATTCAACAATTATCTGCTTGAGATACATCAAAAACAAAAAGACACTGGCAGCTTAAAGTAAAAGAATGCAAAATATAAAATAAGAAAAGATAAGCCCCACACACAAAATAACAACCAAAAAAAAAAAAAAAAACCCCTCAAAACGAATTTAAGCTAATAGCATTAAAGCTGAACAAAATAGAGTTAACTATTAGAAAAATATTTAATAGAAAACGTGGGGAGTCGTGTTCTATTGATCAAAGTAGAATGTGGTAAAGATAGGACAGTCTTGAATCTTGGGGCACCTGGGTGACTCAGTCGGTTGGGGCTCCAACTTCAGCTCAGGTCAGGGTCTCAGGGTCGGTGAGTTTGAGCCCCGCAGCAGGCTCTGTGCTGACAGCTCAGAGACTGGAGCCTGCTTCGGATTCTGTGTCTCCCTCTCTCTCTGCCCCTCCCCTGTTCACACTCTGTCTCTGTCTCTGTCTTAGTCTCTGTCTCTCTCAAAAACAAACAAACAAACAAACAAACAAACAAACAAAGGATAGTCCTGAGTCTTTATAAACTAAATACATGGCTTCACGACATGCAGATTTAGGAGCAAATGATCGGCACAGTATTTGTAACAGTTGAGGAACCAATTCAGAAATTATATGCTGGGCATGTTTTTGAAATTTTCATATTTTCTGGTCTACTTGTTGTGCTTCTCAGAAAATATATCTCAATAAAAGCAATCCTAGGGAAGGGAGACAAAAGTTTATGTCCACATATGGTCAGTACAGAGTAATGATCCAAAACATAGACTCAGAGGCCAGAGTGTCTGGGTTAGAAACCCTGTTTTGTGCCAGGAGCTAAGTGAATTCTTTGTGTCCCACTTTCTCCATCTGTAAAGTGGAGATAAAAAGCCCCATTTCACAAGATCCCTTCCCATCAGTTAAATGAGTTGATCTATGTAAAGGGCTTAGAACAGTACATCTTACATACCAATCTGTATATACGTGTTTGCCGTTATTAATTTTATCAGTATTAATATTTCTGGGAAGGCAATAAGGAAAGAAAAGGTGACTATTCCATATGATGGGGGGGGGGGTGGCTAAGGAATGTCTATTAAGGGAATGCTTTGCTGGCATTGAAAGCTAATGGCTAGGAAGACGATGCTAAAAAATACTAATGATATAACGGTAAGTAAAAAAGAAACCTATAGATGACGATGTATGTTTCCCCACTACCATCATCTACACTAGATTTTGTTTCACGATTTTTCTCATTTAAAGTTGAAAAAAGGGCAATAACAGAAAAGGCGGCACCTGGGTGGCTCAGTCAGTCGAGCATCTGACTCTGGATCTTGACTCAGGTCATGGTCTCACAGTTGTGGGATTGAGCCCTGTGTCGGACTCCGGGTTGAGCGTGGGCCTCGCTTAAGATTCTCTTCCTCTCTCCCTCTGCCCCTCCCCAACTTGTGCGTGTGGGCTCTCTCTCTCTCTCTCTCTCACTCTCTCAAAAATAAAAAATAAATAAATCAAGTTGAAAAGGGCAATTTGTTCGACCTTTCATTTCCTAAGTACCTTTCTCTCGACGAGATGGTAAAAAGGCTTGGAAGAGAATTCAGATCAGGATTCAGAGTTCGTGAAATCACTATTTTGTTTCTTCGCAGGTGATTAGCTGGTGCTGGAACCACAGCTGCAGAATCAGCTTGGCATGACCCTCCCAATTTCTGGCAAATGTGTATTTACTTGCCTCATTTATTTTCTGTTATATCGCCCTAATTGAATTATTCACACTTGCACCTTTTCGCCGACTCATTTTTGAAACGTCATTTTTCCTCCCCATGTTTGTTCCCAAATATGTGCTTTCACTGCTAAGGATGGGGTTGAGATTGGCCATTCTGGACGTGGATGGCCTCTTGGTGTTATTTCATGTTTCTTGATGTACGTGTTCCCCCTCGCCCAAAGCTCAGACACTAAAGCACCCAAACTTGATGTGTTTCTGAGTTGCAGGTCCTGTTCCGACCTGCACTGGGTGTGACACGTGGAAATGCTCATCTATTAAGCTTTGGCCACTTCCATGGAGGACAGGCCAACGCAGGGAGGGACAGCTTTCCATGAGCATTTTATATGGGTCCCCTGACGGCTCAGCTGAGCAATACTGTCCAAATAGGGATCCAGGGACAGTTCTAAGTCATTTCTCACTTCAGGTGGATTGTCACCCTCCTTTGTCAGCCAGTGGTGCAAACAGAACTTTTCAGATTCAGGAGGCAGAGCTCCAGCTGACCTCAGCCTATCTGCTTGAGATGAACGCTTGTAGCCGGAAGAAAATAGGTTCAATGAGTAGTGAGGACACTCGACTTGGCATTAAAAGATGCTTTCGTACGTTTCTTGAGGTGTGCTTCAATTTGGGCCCAGCAATTCCAGAGATGTGGCTCAGCTCCCCTTTTATCGATCGCAGGCAATTCGCACTTTCCTATAACTCTTCTTTAAAAACCGGCTTCAAATTTAAGCAGCTGCTGCACATGTAGGAGGGTGACAGAGGCAATTTTGCTCCCTGGGAAGAGCGTTACCATTGCTTTATGGAAAGGATCAGAGAAGCATGTCTAATCTAATTGTCTCTCAGTAATAGAGTCACTTTAAGACAGCCTCTTCTTGATGGAATTCGTTTTGGGTTTCTTAAATAGGGTCTTCTGAGTAATGGAGAGAGATTGGCTAACTCGGGTGTTGTGTGGCCTGAAAAGTAAGACTGATGGGTGAATCTACTTCCCAATGGCAATCCCTGCCCCTGGCTACTCTTCCAGGTCCTGTGGCGAGAGTGGTAGCTTCCCCCTGCCCCCCAAACCCATTGTGAACAATGGGTCAGAATAGTGCATTATGCAAACCAAATCCCATGGCTATTTGTTAGCCGAGGCTAAAATTTCATTGCCTATTATATTTCCGATGCCAAACTATGTTGGGACACCTGCAAATTACCCTATCAATGATTGTCCAAAAGCTTGTATTATAAGTGTATTTCAATATTAAAACGGCAGTATTAGATGCTTCAAACTGTTATATAAATCCTTTTCTGTTGTTAATTTGCTATGGAAACCTTAAATTACCTTGCAGATAAAGTAAAGAATCATAATCATAATCATAACTGAAGTCCAAAATGAGGGCAGAAGGAGAAAACCTTGGTTTTTTAGCTTTTCCACAGTGGTCGATCATCTACGCCAGTGACCATCCAGGCTTCGTGACCTGCGAACTTGGGCTGACTTGAGAGAACTTTCTTGGCAGGAAGTAAACTGAGGTATTCTCTGCACGTACTGTATCTAGTAGTAAATCTCTTTACACAAACGTATTCCCAGGGCTGCACTGGAAACTGCTACCTTCTTGCAAAGCTCACAAACTTGTAATGGCGGAAGCTCTAATCTCAAGGTTGAATTGAATTTTTTTTCTTTATCCAAAATCTCTTGATTTTTATTTCTCAGCTCTCAGACGCCGTCTGGAATGTGGCTCGATGCAGCAGCCTAATGGCCACATATGCTTGTGAGTGATGTGTTATTTGCCAGGGTTGTTATTTACAAAGTACCACAAACCGGGTGCTTGCACAGTAGATCTGTTCCAGGCCTCTCTTCTTGGCTTGTAGATGTCTGTCTTCATGTTCACATGGGTGTTCTCCCTGATGCCTGTCTCCGAATTTCCCCTTTCTATAAGGTCACATTGGATTAGGGCCCATCCTAATGACCTCATTTTACTTTGATTACCTCTGTAACAGCCCTGTCTCCAAGTTCTGTCCCATTCTGAGATACTGTGGGTTAGAATTTCAAATTTGGAGTTTTAGAAGAGATGCGATTCAATGCATATGGTGGGCCTCCTCAGTCCTCTCGCTATGATGTAGAATAGGCCTGTGAAACCTCCCTCCCAGATTAGGGCTCCCTCAACTTCACACGTGTTTCACCTGGGAAGCACTGTTTCCTGATTTCTGAACTCAAATTGCTCCTCACTGCTTCTGAAACTCAAAGCCAAGTGGTCACATGCTCCCCCCGTCCTGCTGCTGTTCCATCTCTATACCTCTTGTGTGGTAGAGGGATGTGCTTTTGAGATTTGATTTCTTTCTGTTCTTTCCCTACTTCCTTCAGAATAATCCAGATGAAATGGTAATGGTTTAATCTGCTGGTTGCGGTGGGGGGGGGGGGGATCTCCAATCTCTAACATAGATGCTCTTTGCTGGAATTGACACCTTATTTTTTTACTTAGATTCTGCCTTTGATATAGAGTGTTTCCCAACTCCCAAACTTGTGGAGAAGGCACACAAATCCAAGATCGGTCTTGCCATGTTTCCCCCCGGCCCCCTTGGCTCTAACAGCATAATAGAATTTGGGGCAAATGATCCTGCACTGGATTCCTAGCTCCAGAACTAAAAGTTTGAGCTTGATTTTCACTAATGCTTCAGAGATCATGGAAACTTTGGTGGGCTTGCCGTTTGAAAAAGGCATGTATTTTTCTATTCACTGATGCCTGAAAGGCCCGTATATGGAAAGGTACTCTTTCCTATAAGGATCTTTGCCCCAGCTGTACTGTCTTAAGAAGACTGTAAGAAAAGGCTTGCCTATATTTATAAATCAAGCAGTAGCCTATTCCCTGCAAAGGACATTTTCCTAGTCAGGGTCTGGCTTGATCCCTGTCACCTGAGCCTCTGCTAAAGTGTTTGAATTTTCTCAAACCAGGTAAGACCTGCAAGGTACTTGTTTTAGGCCTAATGTGCATAGTGCTAACTGCATAGTGACATCCACTTATCTGCGAACAGAGCCAACACCCAGCTGTAGCGACCTGCCATAGTGAGAATTTCAAGTGACACACAACCTAACTTAAACCCACCCACCAGATCTGAAGAACAAAAGGTCACTTGCAAACTCAGCCTGCACCCAACCTCATATGGCCACTATGAGTCTCTCAAGCTGCAAAGTCTAAATATCCTGCTCATATAATACCTACTGAAGTTCAGGGACCAAAGCCATGTGCCTTGAGTTCACTCACATCTCTCTGAGCTCTTTTGATCCAAAGATTCCATTTTTTTTTTCATTCTCAACGTTTCTGGCCCTGCGTAAAAATGCCGGAGCTTGAGAGGTGCCCAATGAATAGTACCTCTCCCTCTTATCTGAGTTCTGAACCAGCTGGGAAATCAAGTTGATGGAAGACCAAAGGTATCTTTTTCTAAAAAAAAAATTTTAATGTTTATTTATTTTTGAGAGAGAGAGAAGGGGGTGGGGTGGGAGAACAGGCAAGGGGCAGAGAGAGGGAGACACAGAATCAGAAGCAGGCTTCAGGCTCTGAGCTGTTAGCACAGAGCCCAATGAGGGGCTCAAACTCATGGACCCTGAGACCCTGACCTGAGCTGAAGTTGGAGGCCCAATCGACTGAGCCATCCAGGCACCCCCAACATGCTATCATAATTTCCAATAACGCTGACAATGGAGAATGTAGTGTATGTCTGGAGGCAAATAAGCTTTGTTGAATTGAACCCCAGAATTACACAAATATACCCACCACTTACAGCAGGACTGGACCATCATAGGTATCCCCATGCAGGCAGACTGTCACTGTAGCACTTAACGGTAGATAGGACAGACCGTAACCCATGTTTCGTGGGCATAGCAGCTCTGGAAAGCAAAGGGAAAGGCAGTGCCAGACCTATGTATGTCCATTTCCTCTCTTGAACTCATCAGTAAGAGTTTTCCTCCCCTGGTGAAGGAGAGAGGTGGGAAGGTCACACTAATGGAGCTCGTCCACATGGAAGGACCCATCAGGCATTGGGAGGAGGAGAGTGACACCCACACTCACCCCAAACTCACCCCTCACCACCAGAAAAACAAGTACATGCACACAAAAAACCTTTTTTACCCCACACTTCACACTCATCTCCTATTTCATTTTCATCTTCCATTCTTGTGATGTTTTCATCTTTTTAGGGATCTCAGCACTCTTGGGCTATTGTCTCAAATATACAGAGTCCCTGAGTGTGGAGCTCCATCGGGGCCAGTCATCCCCAGGAAATGCTCCCATGTTCCTTGACCCCTATCAAAAATACCCATCAAGTGCACCACACGCTTCTCAACCTGGAGTTGCATCTGGCTGGTGTGAGTGGGAGATCTAAAACCACCAAGTAAATGTGGCCACCATATAAATGTGGCCCTCATTTAATAAAATGAGTTCCATTAGATCATCTGGAGGAAAATAACAACAGCAAGAGCAAGACCCTATTCTGTTGATAGTAATCAACTACATCTACATTTTGGAATACAAAGCAAATTTATGTGGATTTTCAAGTAAAATATAAGGCTTTGAAGGGAACTGACCTTGACACTGGCTGCTTCGCACCATTCTCTTGGTGCCTCCAGGGACGTGCAGTCACTCTCTGTTGGTGCAGAAGTGGGGAAAGGGGGGACATATGTCTCCATTAAACATTGGGAAAAACACTACAGTGGCAGGAAAAAACGAGAATTCTGAAGTCAGCTAAATATTGTGGGCAATGTCCACTTTCCAGCTAAGTGACATTTCACAAGTAACTTAAATGAACTGGGCTCTGTTCTTTTATTTGTAAAATGAGACACAATTAAATTTTCTTACTGCATAAGGTTCATGAGAGGAGCGATTGAGATAATATCCCTATAAGTCATTAACACAGCGACTAACACATAGTGTAGGCTGCTGTTGAGATGTCGCCATATTCATTGATTTGTTTATCCATTTAGCTGGCCATTAGTTCACCTGTTTACTCATTAACCCACTTCCATAAATCTTTTAATGTCTACTTTATATGTAAATACCTTAAGTCAGCATGATAATCTAACACAATTCGTTACCAATGTCAATGGCATCCAGGTCCATAGGCGGATTACACTAAAAGCATTTGGATGTACAGAGGAAATTCTTTAAAAAGGTCTTAAATATGTCAATGATATTGCTATTCATTACACAAGTTAATAGAAAGGGGAGGATGTAAGAATTTTAGAACATTTTTAGAAATATCACTAAATATTTCTACTTAGTGACACTACGTTTTGGAAAATTATTTTTTGAAAAAGTACCGTCTGTAACATAATAAAATATTTAATAGTAGAATGATTATTTTATATTTTAATTCTTATACGTCACATCATTTGTACTTTTATTACATAAATATAATTATATGAGTTTAATAATATAATATTTCATGCAATAAAATTAGTGGGTTTTTGAAGCACGGATTCTTTGTTTTTAGTCTGAGGCTGTTTTTTAAATTTTATTTATTTATTATAAGTAAGCTCTAAGGCAAATGTGGGGCTCAAACTCATTCCCCCCACCTCTGCCCCCCCCCCCCCCCCGATCTAGTTGTCTGCTCCACCCACTAAGCCAGCGAGGCGGTCCTAGTTTGAGTTCTTCACAGATTTAACACAAGTTAGTGTTCAAACTCTAGAGGCATTAACATGAATTGGAAAAAGAATAAATAACGTTCATGATGGGACCTAGTGGGCTGAACCCCAGCGCAGAGCATGGTCCTGGGAATTGGAGACTGGTTGACCCCAGCAGAAGCAGGCCATCATCCCGAAAGCCACTGGGGTGTGTGGGACAGGTGTGCACAGCGCCCCTGCAGAGGTGTTACAACTGTGGAAGCAGGCAGACCCTCAGTTGTCAGAAGCACTCTTTTAATGTCTTTGCAAAGATGCATTAAACAGGATAATTAAGTGAGCGAAGAATCTCTGAACCATAAATAACCCACGTAGGAAGCAGTGGGAGAGAGATCTATGAACATAGCAGGGTTGGCTATAGCTCTAGAAGACGAAGGCTGGTGCCTGATGTCCCTTCCTTGTGCACCTGCCAGGCTGTGACGGATCCAGCCAAAGTCGTGTCAGTGTATTCCGGCTAAATTTTTCTGGTTTTGCTCCTGTTTTCGTGTCCTGCACTTAAAACACAGGCGAGGGCACTTTAGAGCCTTATGTGACCTTAGAAAAATGGCCCTGTCCCGTTTCCAAGGTCTACACTTGAAGGGACTGATCAGGTTGGGTCTGACCTACCTTAACAGTGGTTGTGAGCAACTAACTGAGGATTGGGAAACCCTATTAAGATCTAGTTCCCTGAAAGAATCTGGTTTCTGTGACCTCTCCTGGCGTGTTTCTAATCAGATGGTTGGAATTTAAGTGAGACTGTGCGAGGTGATGGGCAAAAGGGAAACAGAATCTCAGATAATACACACTGAGAGGAGTTCTCCAGGGGCGAACCCCTTGTTTTAGCAGCTCTGAGGAGAGACGGATGGGCATGAGGGATGTGCAGGCAGGCTTCTGGGGCATTATTCTAGCAAGTACCATGACTGAAGTTTTTGTGATGTCTGCCTGAGATGAGAAAAGATGGCCTAGGAGGCTTCAGGAAGGAGTAAGTTTATGCTGGTACAGAGTAACTACTAACACTATCCAAAACATGAGCGATGGTGTAGACAGCACCAAAGAGATGGGCTCTGCCACCAAAATGGGTGGCCTTAGTCTTGATAGTGGCATTTGCTGAGCACTTGTGAGGTGTCCCCCACTGTGTGCACTATGCTTTATGTATATTAGCTCATTTGGACCTTACAAAAACACTCTGAGGAAGGTGCTAGTCCTATGGCTTAGTCTCATGGCATGTGTTTTGAGAAAAAGAAAATGAGACATGGGTTCCATGATGACTAAAAGACAAAGTCAGAACTTTAACCCAGATACAATGAACTCTGGGGAGCACACTCCCCTATAGGAATGCATTTGTGGAGCGCGGGTTTAGAATAGTTGGAAAATTCTTGCCACCGAGCGCTAACTGTTGACCTTCTAGAACGAGGTCGGTGTGTGGATGGCACTCAGGAAGGCACATTTGCACAATGGTGAAGAGCAAGAAGGAATTGCAGTTCTGAAAAATGCCTAGTTGTGTACAATTGTGCAGTTCAGTAAACCTCTGTATCAGGAAATAGTATCAGATAATACATAGTAAGGATTAATCAATACATTTGAATGCTTCAGTCCATGCCTATTCTTTGGTAAGAACTTTTCATATCACAGCGGAATAGAGAGTGGAAACAAGAGTGGTTTAAAGCAAATGTTATTTCTCCATAATTGCTAGTATTTCATCCATAGTCATCAGTTAATATTTACTTTTGACTGCACCTGATAGAAGCTCAAATAAAACCAGCTTAAGTAAAATAAAAAAAAGGCCATGGGCTTCAGGTAAGGCCAGAATCTGAAGGTCAAATACTGGCACCCTTTCTCTTTCTCTTTCTCCTACTCTCCTTTGGTTTCCTCCAGGTTGACTTTATTCTCAGGCAGACTTCTTACATACGCTGCTAAATTAAAAGGAGCAATGGATCTAGTTCTAGGAAAGAACTAACTGGGTCTTGGAACTGACTAACCCTGTGTGGAAAGAGACTGCTCATGGGGTCATTTGTTAGACAGCTCTACCACGAGAATGGGGAAAAGAAGGTCCCCAGATGAAAAGATTCCAGGCAGACAAAGACAAGATAACACATTTGACTCTATATTTGGGATTTCTGAAGGATAAGAGCTTTATACCACCTGGTCTATTTTTTACAACTGAGTATTGGATATGTGATAAATGGCATATATTAAGCGGTTTCCGACATATCACCAATTGGGGGGTCGTTTTGAGGAAGAACCTCTTCTTATATGGGACACTGTATTTACTTCATGATCAGTCAATAGCCAACAAGACTTTATGAAGCAATCCCCATAGCCTAAGAATCCTGCTGACACACAGCACAAAACAAATCATAGGGATTCAGTACCGTGATAATGGGGGTGTCTCCTGACAAGCAAAGCCCCAGCCCCAGCTGCAAGCCCACATTTTCGAGCGATTTTCAATACCACTGCTTCAGAGAAGTCTAAGAGTACGGATCATCTTTGTGTATGGCAGGTAATCTATGTGGGGCAGATCCGTAAGATGCTTTGTTTTTGTTTTGGTGTTTGTTCTCAGCGTCCTTCCCTCGGGTGATTTCACGGTTTATTAGCACCCTCTGGGAGCCAAAAAGGAATACAAATCTCCGATTTGTCTGGCTTGTCAGAGAGGGGTGTGAAACCACAGGGTTCATAGGATATGAACCCATAGGATGGGTTCATAGGATATGTCACGGCCAGAGGAATCATAGCCAGCTAGATGAACACATCCTCCTTTTCTTACAGAAAACCATGTTGAGTGTATTCCAGGCCACAAGTAACTACAGACTTTGAGCTCTGCTTGGCTTCACATCCGACACCAGGAGATCAATTCTGGAGTTAGGCAGGGTCTGCTATCTTAGTAAAACCCGACTTCACTCCAGCTATGGCGCGCATTGAAAAGGCTTTGAGAAAGTGATGAAATGAGATTTGCCATCAAGAAAGAACACTCTGACCGTGAATGAAGAATAGATCAGAGGAAGGCAAGAACTTTTACTGTATCCAGAGAACAAGCCAGGGGTCTGAATGTAGAAAATATGAAGAAGTGATGAATGTTCCCATGGTAATTGAAGTTCAGAGCTAAGGAGAATGTGGATGGAGATCTAGACCGGAGAAGGGGCTGTCGTGATATCAGGTGGGATTTCACCATCAGCTGGCCAAGCTGTCCTGCTGTCACCCTCTCCCTCCTTCTCCTGTGTCGTGGCTTTTGAGTCCTGGCAAATCTGTTACCAGAGGCAACACAAAGACTAGGGCCACCGCCAGAGTCACAGCTTCCCTGGGGCAGCATTGGCGTTTATTCTCAGTGTCTTTCCTCAGTTTGGGAGGTGCATCTGTCCTCCGTTTGGGAGGCAAGTGCTCATTTGCTTTCACACATTGGTGTGTCTGGTCTGAGAATTTGCAGTAGATGGGACCACGGGGCCACCCTGAGGAGACCTTGCAACAAAGGGAGTAGTAAGCTGTGCAGTTCGTGTTTTCCCTGCAAAGTCACCAGTCGCTAAGTCCCCAAAACTCCCGATTTTAGCACACATATTTTGAGGGACGCCTGGGTGGCTCACTTGGGTTAGCATCCAACTCTTGATTTCAGCTCAGGTCATGATCTCATCGTTCATGAGATCGAGCCCTGCATAGGGCTCCGTGCTGACAACGTGGAGCCTGCTTGGAATTCTCTCTCTCCCCCTCTACCTGCTCCTCCCCTGCTTGCTCTCTCTCTCTCTCTCTGCCAAAACAAATAAACACGAAAAAACCCCACATATTTTGAGAACATTCTTTTACTCTCCTGAATTAAAATAATAGATTGCATAACCAACCTAATTCTAAACAGCTATACAATGCCCTAACTATACTTTGAAGTAGGTATAATTCAAAATTAACATGTAATAGTATATCTTCCGATATATAACTGCTTGGGAATAACTGCACTTCAGGATGAAAAAAAAACCCCACTGCTACAGCTTCATAAAACACTACCTAGGGGCAGTATACTGCTCCCAGCTGGGAGCCACTGGGTCATCTCAATGTGTCTCTTTAACAATGAGACAACTGTGCCATTGGAGGGGTGTATAACTTCCTCAGGATACACCAGGAGGCAAAGCCAGAGCTCAGGTTCTCAGATCAGCCCTAGGGCCCCTTATAAGCACCACTTCACCTGCAATAGACTCCTGGCATAGAACCGCAGAGGCAAGATTTGCCCACATTGAATAGTCTCCAGGGTGGAGTAAAAAAAAGCATGGGCTTCAAAATTTCTCTTTATGTCCATTATGGTAGGGGGACAGGCACAAAGAAGGATGCCAAGAAGTCAGCAAAGTGGTCATCAAACATATCCAGTGACCTTGATAGCTCATTTTTTTTAATGTGTTTTCACATTCATTCATTCATTCATTCACCTTGGGCTTTCAGGACTGTCCCTATATATATATATATATATATAATTTATTGTCAAGTTAGCTAACATATGTGTATGCAGTGCACTTTTGGCTTTGGGAGTAGATTCCCAAAGTGATTCATTGCTTCCATACAACACCCAGTGCTCATCCCAACAAGTGCCCTCCTCAATGCCTGTTACCCATTTTCCCCGCCCTTCCTGACTCCCTACCCCCATCAACCCTCGGTTTGTTCTTTGTATTTAAGAGTCTCTTATGGTTTGCCTCCCTCTCTCTCTCTTTGAAACTATTTTTTCCCCTTCCCTTCTGTTAAGTTTCTCAAATTCCGCATAGGGGTGAAAACGTATGATATCTGTCTTTCTCTGACTTATTTCACTCAGCATAATACCCTCCAGTTCCATCCATGTTGTTGCAACTGGTGAGATTTCATTCTATTTCATCGCCAAGTAGTATTCCATTGTGTATGTATGTGTATGTGTAGACACACACACACACACACACACACACACACACACCCCCCACATCTTTATCAATTCATCAGTTGATGGACATTTGGGCTCTTTCTATAATTTGGCTATTGTCAATATCACTACTATGAACATTGTGGTTCATGTGCCCCTTCGAATCAGCCTTTGGAGAGATTCCTAGTAGTGCTATTGCTGGGTCGTAAGGAAATGCTATTCTTAATTTTTTGAGAAACCTCCACTGTTTTCCAGAGAAGCTACATCAGTTTCCATTCCTACGAACAGTGCAATAGGATTCCCCTTTCTCCACATTTTCACCAGCATCTGTTGTTTCCTGAGTTGTTAATTTTAGTCACTATTTTTGCAAAGTTTGTAGCCCAGTGTAGGATATAATAAGTCAGGCATTAATAAGTGCAGTGAAGCACTTGGGGGTTTTATCATTGGATAATTGGGGAAGAATTCTCTGTACCGGGGACATTTAGCTAAATCCTAAATGGTGTGATGGAAGCAGCCAAGCTAAGATCTGCATTCCAGGGAGGGAGACCAGCAAGTTATAAAGGCACCGAGGTAGGACAGAATGTGTCATTGATAAAGTGCTAGAATATAGGAGGTGGGTTCCCCCCATCTTGTTGTCTTGCCAGCATCCCAGAACTATGTCTCTGTTCTCCCCCTCCCCCAAGGTTGATCATATGACCCAATTTTGGCCATTTACATCTTCCTGAAGGCTTTCTGGAATGAAGATCTTCTAGCTGCCCTGGGTGGGCCTGTCCTTCCAGAAATAATTGCTGTCCTTCCAGAAATAATTGCTGTCCATCTGCCTTTTTTTTCTTTTTTCTTATTTATTTATTAGAGAGAGAGAGAGAGAGAGCATGTGAGTGGGGAAGAGGGACAGAGGGAAAGAGACAGAGAGAGAGTCTTAAGCAATCTCCATGCCCAGTGTGGAGCCTGACACGGGGTTTGATCCCATGACCATGGGATTATGACCTGAGCCAAAATCAAGAGTTGGATGCTCAACTGACTGAGCCACCCAGGTGCCCCTGTCCAACTATTTAATAAATGAATGACCCAAGACCATTCCAATTATTTATTTTTGTGCTTAAGTTAGTCAGAGCTGGCTTCTGTTTTTTTTTGTTTGTTTGTTTGTTTTTTGTTTTGCATTGAACAGCCAAAAGTTGAGTGTTATTTTTAGCTCATTTTCATAGAGATGTCTCTAGAAACTGACTTTTACCTTTGTCTGGTAGTAAAGAAAGAAAGTAGTTATACATTGTATTATTGGGGCCGATGGGAGGAGTTGGTTCAGCACAATAAATATTAACAAAATCGTCACAATCGCCATCAAATAATAATTTGAAAATACCAATAACCGGCTTCCTAGATTTGCTACTACTCTACCAAAAAATGAGCACTTTGTGAGTATTGTTTCTGCCAGCTTGCTCTACCAAGTGGCGAGAAGTTTTTTTAGACTGGGTTAGCTGTGCCATAGGCTTCTTTTCTGTGAGAATGGCAGGCATTCTGTGAGAATCACTGGCAAATTGAATCAATTATGTGATTAATAGGCCAAATTTATCCTAGGCCTGTCATACTCAAGAGACAATTTGTTTGCATTTTGCTTAGCAAGAAATAACTGTTGAGATCATCCAACAAAACGTGAGATGAATCTTCTTTGGAAGGTGCCCAGAGGCCAAGTGCCCAATGAGATGTGTTCAGCAGTGAGGTGGGCAGGTAGTTTTTTTCTGTCCCTGGATATGCTTGGAGGAGTTTCAGAGGGAATCGTTAGATAAGCACCAAGAGCTTTTTAAAGAGCAAATTTCTAAATAATTATTTAAAGTAATATTTTAAACTACCATATACGCTTTGGGAAGCACTAATTTTTACACCCATAATTAACTCTAATTTTGTCTTCTTTTTATGCTTTCCTAACTTAAAGCCTCTCTCTCGTCTACCTCTGTAGTCTTTTCAAAGCTAAGAACTTCCCTTTACATTTATTTTCTTAATTTCCTTCTGAATTATTGGTTCCCCAGGTTTAAGGTTGCTCTTGGGTATTCTACCCTAAGTAATAGAACAAGGTACGTTAACTTTATCACACTTGGCTTCCAGTTTTCCTTAATTTACAAATTGTCAGTAGCATAAACACTCCCCTAGTTCATTTTAAAAACTGGTTTAAATCTTTCTCTGAAAATAAATATATTTTTTTCCTGAAATAAGTGTTATTTCTTTATCCCTCAACCAGCCAGTTTCTTCTGTCTTTCTGCGAAGCATAGAGATATAGATATAGTTATAGATATAGATATAGATATAGATATAGATATGAAATGTACTGTCCAATAAGGCAAAAGTAGCTGGCTGTTCTGAAGTTTCTTTGCAACACAAAGCCCTTGTGGTAGCAGAGGCAGATATTTTATCTGAGAAGTATTTTGCTTTTGGCATCACCAAGAGCAATGCTGATTAGGTCAGTGAGTTCAGTGAGTATGTGCAGTGCTAAAGGCAATTCAAAGAACTTCCTTATCTTTTAATGTACATAATCTCCAGAAAACCAACAAACCAGGTGTTTTTATATCCACTGTCGAGTGTTTAGACTACAGTTCCTAAAAAGTCACTTGTGGCAGGGACTGGTTAAAAGTCTGACTTGATTTTGGCTCAGGTCGTGATCTCACAGTTTTTGAGTTTGAGCCGCACATCGAGCGGACAACATGGAGACTGCTTGGGATTCTCTCTCTGCCTCCCTCTTTCCTTCTCTCTCTCTCTCTCTCAAAAATAAATAAATTTTAAAAAATTGTTAAAAAGGTCACTTTTGGCCGAGGGTCACTCCCAAGCGAGTAATGAAAGGTTCTGGCCTAGGACTCAGGGCTCTAGATTGTAGCTACTAGATTTGCTACAAATCTAGCACTCAGTGCTTCTTTGAATAATAACGGGGGCTTTGGACAACATGAGACAGATTTGTGTTCAAATCATAGCTTGACCGTTCATTTAGTTTTGTGTCTTTGTTTTTTGTTTTGCTTTTTTTTTTTTTTTATAGTTTTGTGCCTTTGGACAAGATTAGCAATTTATTTTCTGTATCTTAAGACTTTCCTGAGGAGTTGTTGAATTAGACACGATGCCAATGCAACACACGCAGCATGTGTTTTCAAAGTCATGGTTATTAATATTGTTAAGTATCAATGTCATCATTATGATCATGTTTCCCATCACTTGGAGTTACCCCGTGCTTTTATTTAGCAAAACAAGTGCCACCTAAGTTGATTGTTTCCTTATTCCTGAGGAAATTTAAGGATCATTAAAGATATTGTGAACTGTGATTTCTGGGCAGTGAGATAACTGCAAAAAGAGAAAATACAATAAGCCTCAAACTTATCGAATGTCAACCTACTGACACTCTCTACTTGACTGTCTAATGAGCCTATGGAACTCAGCATCCCCTAAACTCAATTGTTGGTTTCTGTCCCCCTCACACCTGCTGCACCCATGTCCTTCCTCACATGGTTGCTGGTACTTCCGTCCTGCCAGTCACCAAGACTAAAAGCTTGGATTTATCCTTGGTTCCTCTCTTTCTCTTATGCTTACATAAAGTCCATCAGCAAATCCTACTGGTTCTACCTTTGCTCCTGGATTATTCCATAACATCCCAACAGGTTCCTCTGCTTCTATCCTCGGTCTCTCAAGGCTTTTCCTTGCGAAAAGTAATTAAAACATTCCTTCAAGACTATTTTTTGGTATGGGAAAAATGGAGATGGAATTGAGGAGGGCAACATTCATAAACCAGTTCTGGATAGTAGGACTTGGAATAAAATACTGCTTGCCAGCCCATACCTATATCCACATGGCTTTACAGACCTATCATCACATGTGCTCAGAAGGGTGGTGGGGATTAGGGAAGTGCTGGGGATGGTCATCAGTCAAGACAACATTTAGATCACAAACTATGTAAACTCATAGACACTTTGGTTTACTGTTGTCTCAAGTGTCTTCTTAGTTGATGCTTTTTAGAGCTTCTCATAGAAGCTATGGGTTCTTCCAATCTTCCACTGTCTTTTTCTCTTTCATGTGAACCTACTCCAGTGAGCATTGGTGTTCATAGGGGAGCACACGCATCCTAAAAATACTGATGAATACCTTGTAGAAGTAATAACTGTCTCCTTAATAAAATTCTTGATGACTATTTGATGCTATTAGGAACAAAGCATTTCCTTCCCTCAGGGACAGAATAGATGATTTACAATCAGTTTATTGGTAAGAATGCTTTTGATCTGCCATACACATTTATGAGGAGAATAGCTTTGGGGACATCTTATGTATGTTTAGCCATCTTCTTTGCCATAGTCATGTTTATGGGCTGCTTGAACTTGTGAGCTCAGCTAAGCTATCTATCTAGCATACTTTGATAGGCTCTTTTGCAAACATTTCAGTTTTGGCATCAGAATAAAACAAAAAGCCAATCCTCATCTCAGAGATGTCAGGCTCTATGGAAAAAGAAACAGTATTACGGCAAGCAAGGACTTTGGGATTTTTGTTACAGAAATAAACATGCACAAAGGGCAAAACATTTCCAATTTCAATGGCCAAATTCTCATTCACCTGTTGTTTCCTCTGATCCTTATCAACTTTTCAGTATAGAGAATGGGGTGAGAGCTGTATACTTCAAGATAACTAGTTACGATGGGAAGTTCTGACCAAGTGGGCCTAAGAGTGAATCCCATGAGTTTAAAGTCAGACAACATTAGCCAGTTATTAAGTACAAAAGGTGAGGATTGAAAGACTGGTAAAGCTTTCTTCTTCAGATATAATACGGCTCTAGATTTAGAGAAACCCTTTGACCTCAGTCGTGTAGCACAACTTGTATCCTTTGTGTTCAGTGGAAACGCCAAGTTGGGAAACTTTGAGGAAACACGTGAATAATTCAATAAGCATGACAATTACAGAAGTAGGCAAGATTCTCCAATCCTGAGAATTCCATGTCTCTCTACTGCATTCATTTGCTATCTGTTCTTAAAGCTCTTAAAAGCATCAACTAAGGACACTTGAGACAACATTAAGCGAAAGCGTCTGTGTGTTTACACAGTCTGTGATCTGAATGTTGTCATGAGTGATGACCATCCCCAGCACTTCCCTAATCCCCACAACTATAAAGTTTTGTCTTTATTCCACCGCATTGTGACCAGACCCAGGTCTGATCAACAGCCAACTCTATCTTCCCTTTTCCCAAGGACTTCATCCCGATCTTCCTTGGTTCTTGAGGTGCAATGCAGCTGTTTGAATGGAGGATAAACCAGCCATTTTTCCACACCAGCAGCAGGAGAGAAAATAAGAGGCTGCTCCACTTCAGCTCAATTGATGTTTCTTTTTCTCTTACTGAAGGGCAACATTTGTCTACTCCTGTGGGAAATAGACTATTGAATGTTATTCTGAGGTGGGCCCAGATGTTGTTTTACCTTGTTCTCTAAAGATGGACAATGGTGACAAGATATAGGACACGTGTGTCTCTGAAAATACTAAACTTCATTTTAGTTTCTGTTGGAGCTTTTCTTCTCTTCATGGGCTTATGGAATTTACTTTTCTCATATTTTCTTCCTTCTCAGTAGCTTAATTCAATAGTCTATGACATATTTCCAAAGAAGGTCTAATGATATCTCCATCTGACCTCTTTGGTCATGTGGCCTTCCTACTTTCACATTAATGGGTGGAATATGATTTCTATCTCCTTGCAATGGGGCTAGACTCAGAGACTCATTTTGAATCTACTCACCAAAAAATATCAGTAAAATATATGAGAGCTGAGATCACAATGACAATAAGATGTGGAAGTGAAGACGGCATGACTTCTAAATCTAGGTCAGAAAAATCTTAGAGCTTCTATCTAGGTCTCCTGAAATGTCTCCTAATGCTTCTTCTTGAAACCTAGCTTCTAAGTTGTAAGAAGCTCCAGGTACATACAGAAATCACACATAGGTGTTCCAGTAAACAATCCCAGCTGGGCTCAGCCTTTAGGCCACCCCTCCATAAGCATCAGACTTAAAATGAAAGTGGCCTCAAAGTGATTTCTGTGCTTTGCTGTTTGAGTCATCCCAAGCCAATTGACTATTCTCAGCCATGGCCCAAACATCACGAGAAGAGAAGAGCCATCCCCCTTGTGTTCTCCCTATGTTCCAATTAATGAGCATATTAAATGGTTGTTGCTTAATGCCACAGTGTTTTATGGGTGGGTTTAATAAAGACAGATCATTGTACTAGAATTGAATACCAGGTGCAGGGTATTCCCAGAACAAAAACTTAAACCACGTGTCATCATGCTTAGGATTATGTTGCAAGTGGAAAATGGAAGGGTTTTGAAGCTTCTGTTAGGAAAAGTTGGAAGGACTTCAAAGAGGCTATTGATGGAGGCTGGAACGTCAATAAAAATATTATTATGGGAGATTGCAAAAAAGTTTGATGACACAGTTACATGTGATGATATAGAATATAGAAAATATGCCTAATGAATTGGTGGGTTTCCTAATGAGGTTTCCAAGCAGAATATTCAGAGTTACCTCTTTTAGTGACCCATCCTAATATATAAAGACAGACAGACAGACAGACAGACAGAGAGATGAAGTGAAAATAATGTTTAGCTTTCAAGCAAAAGTTAGTAGAAATATAAAGAAACCATGACTTTGTGAATTGGAAAATTTAATTGATTCTCATTCCCAGCCTCTCCAGATGGCAAAAGATTCTCAGAGTAAGAAAGACCTCGGGGCAAATACCAAATCCAAAGCACTGTCAGGAAAATATAGTCTCAGGGTAAAGATGAAGTAAATGGCAAAATCGTGAAACTTTTGTGAGCTGTAAAA
Source organism: Panthera pardus (assembly GCF_024362965.1). Classification (NCBI taxonomy): domain Eukaryota; kingdom Metazoa; phylum Chordata; class Mammalia; order Carnivora; family Felidae; genus Panthera; species Panthera pardus. The sequence continues at coordinate 10,273,830 of NW_026526655.1, forward strand.
AAGACGTAAGATGGTGCCGCAGGGGTTCTTTTAGATGGGTAAAGGCCTTCGAAGGATCTAAAGGACATACCTCCTAGACTTTGTCTGTTAAACAACAGGGCTTTTACGAATCTAAGGGAAATACCCCATAGCAGCCTCATGAGGGGCTCTGGAGAGAGAAAGGCTATCTCGAAGAGATTTGCGGGTGTTAATTTTTTTGAAAGGAGTGAACAACAAAATAATTCATAGAAATCCCACGAGGTTTTAAAAAAGTTATACTGGCAGGACTATCACCAACTTGAGCTAAAAGAAACAGAGACAGTACAAAATAAAAGAGGCATTTGACACTCGTACTTCCCCAAGCAGGAAATAGAATGAGAAAAACACTCCCTTCAAACACAGGCTATTTTTCAAGGCGAAAGCACATGACCCAGAGCCTGGAACTAAGATCCCAGAGGCTAGAGCCAAAAGACACAGAAATAGACACAGAACAATGTGTGTTTGTGTTGGGAAAGTTTCTACCTGATAGACTAGGCAAGATCCCTCTCAAGTGAAGACCAAGGACTGTGGAAGGAAGATGTTTACTGGCTTAGAGGATTCACCATGCTTTAGGGCCCTTCATGAGCCTCAAAGACTGAATTGGGTGGGCTCATAGAGAATGGTTTCATTTTCCAGGGGTAGACTTACATTAGGCAAACCCATTCAACTGACTCATAGAATCAGAGCTCAGAATTTATGAGAAATCACTGTCACTGGAATTTGAATACTCAAAGACAGTAATGATCAGAAAATTCTCTTTCTGTTGGCAAAGTCCTTCTCCCAGTAATTTAGGGCATAACTTAAAGTCTCCTTAGTAAGCTGGCATCAGAAAAAAATGTGTGTGTTTGGATGGAATTTATTAGATGGGCTGAATGTACGGGGGTCTCAGGCTTCATCTCATCTCATGGTTTCATAATCGGGATGGTTTTGCACTGTGCATTAGGCCACAGTTCCTTGTCAGCAACCCAGTTTTGGCAATGCCTGCCAAAAGGATTAGAGAGTGGAAAATACAAGGCTAAATCTTGCTTCGCTCTGTGCTGTGCTTGAGTGGAAGCTGACAGTGTTCACCCTGCAACTCTCATTTACCATGCCTCCACGGCTCCTTATATTTCCCTACTGTTCAAAACATTCTTCTTTAGACATGTCAATAAAGTCAATCAGGCTACACTGAAGTGTTTAATATCTGGGGATCATTCTGTATTCTTGAAGTGTATTTGCAGTATTATTTTTCTTTACATTTTGTGTGCTTCCCAAATGCTTCAAAAATCTTCATTCCCTCTCTATCCATGGAGTTATCCTACGCTAGGGGATGATGCATTTATCTATGATTCATTGTGTCTATGAAGTATTCTGTACTTTTCAAATATTAATTCCTATGTGATGTCATGACACACTGGAGCTGTTTCCTAGGAGGCTGGCATCCTGTAATTTTTCTGACAAGCCTATGCTCCAAATTGCTCCTTATTTCCTCCTTAATCAAGTCAACCATTGGTCTAATTATGATAGTGGCACGTCTTACTTTTTGAAATTGTCTGATTTCATTGGGATTTTGCCATATCTACAGTGAAGGTTTGTTGTTCCAAACTCCTTTGTTTATAAGCATTAGAAATTCACTTTCAAGTAGATATTAAAACGAGAAGTTTATGGTTGCTTTGTAACTGAAGGCTTGATCCTGTCATTGCAATGCTGGATGTTTTTCTGTTATTTCATTGATCTCATCTGCTGTTACTACAGATGACTTCATTCATGTAGCCCTGGGAGATGATTCTAAAGAATCCCAAGTCACATAAATTTTATGACCTCACATTTAGAAGAAGAACGAAGTTATCTCTCTCAGTATGCATACATGATCAAAGTTTTGTAACTTGGTCTTATCCTTGATCTTATTAATTTATTTCTAGTAGAATCGCAATGTTTTGATTGGCCTGTGTAGGCCACTCGTGGATATTGGAAGTCAAACTATGAGAGCTACACCAGAATCCATGTAATGGGAAGGAGTGATTTCCCGAAGGCATACTGAGGGTTTTTTTACAGGACGGATGACAATGCTACTCTGAGAATGATATTAACAGAGAGCACATATTTACATAAATAGGCCATATCCTGTAATGATTGCAAAGGTACTTGTGATTTCAGCTTTTGCCCTCTGTGGGATATGTAGAAAGTCATTGTGAAATTATCTGAAAACATAACATGTGACCAAAATAATGTTCTATTAAAGGGTTGGCCAACTATAGCCCATGGGCCAAATCTGGCTGTCTGCTTGCTTTTGTAAGTAAAGCTGTATTGGAACGCAGCCATACCCATTCCTTTACTGTCTATGGTTGCTTTCACTCTACAACAACAGGATTGAGTAGTTGTGACAAAGACCAGTTGGCCTACAAAGCCGGAGATATTTACCATCTGGTTCTTTACAGAAAAAGTTTGATGACTGTTTTTCTAATAGAAAGATTTTCTTGTTCAATTGAACCATCTCTAACCAGTAATTAGGACGAGGAAGGGACAGAGAATTAACCTGATCAACCGATTCAGTAAAGGTAATTGACATAAGGTATATATTACAGGTAAACTAGATTTGTCTGGATTAACTGAGATTATTTTACTGAGGTAAATATTCATATTTTCTCTGTGTCTCATCTCAGAGACTAAATACATTCTGAGACATTTCCAGAAGTAGAGATTAATGGTTGAAAGGAGGGAGAAGTGTGTTGGGAGTATAGATTTTCTGAATATTGCCATGTTCAGGGAATATAAAGATATGCCCATGGGTTTCAGAGGATGTCTCCAGTAGCATCATCTGGGGGTGAATCAAAATTGAAATTGCATCTGGAATTTGTCAGTTCATTAAATCTCACTTTACCAGTAAATTTCATGTCTAAGTTAGCCTGGGCTACCAAAACAAAATACCGTAGACAGAGTCATGTAAACAATAAAAATTCATTTATTATGATTCTGGAGGCTGGAAGTCCAAGATCAAGGTGCCAGAAAGAGAGGTTTTATTTTGAGGCCTCTTTCCCTGGCTTGTAGGCAACCATCATCATGCCTATGTGCTCACGTGAACTGTTACTTGTATGCAGAGAGAGAGAGAGAGAGAGAGAGAGAGAGAGAGAGCAAGCAAGAGTTCTGGTGTTTTATCTTATGAGGCACTCATTCCATCATGCGGACCCAAGCTTCAAGAAATTATTTAACCCTAATTATCTCCCAAAGGCCCCACCTCCAAATACCATCATGTTGGGGCATAAATCTTCAACATATGAATTATGCGAGGGGGACACAAACATTCAATCTGTAACATTTCCAGCGTCAAAATTTTGCATGTGCATATATGTGACCAGGTGATCCAGAGTCAGACAAATAGAGAAGAAATCATTGTAACCACTTAATAAATATTAATTGAACTCTTATTAGATTTTCTAGTTTGTCCTTCACTTGCATACATTTCTTGACCTCAAAGGTCCACAGTAAAACTCATAATTTTCCAACCAAATTGAGTGTATTCAGAGAATGATATAGTCATTTTGTAATAAAAACTAGGAACTAGAGTCATCCTTCATACCTCCTTCCTTTTCATTTCTGCCAAGTCCCGTCAGTTTTATATCCAAAATACATCTTGAACCCAACCACGTTTCACTAAATCCATCTCCAACAGCCTAGGCAAGGAACCCAGGCAACCATCTCCTGCCCATGTGGTTTGCACTATAGCTCCCGACTATTCTCTCTTCTCACTTTCTCACAATTTCCACTTGTTTATCTGTCTTGCAGACAGAGTAAGTTTTCAAAACATGTCAGACATATCTGGTGATGTCATTCAGCAGCTGAAAACATTACTTTGCCTGTCAATTGTTCTTTGGTGCCACGCATGGCCTCCTCTGCCTTGTGTGCCTCGTCTTGCCCTTACAACCTCTTCTTATCTTTCCTCTTCAGTCATACTGACCATCATTTTGTTCCTTAAAACTCCCCTACTTTCCTCTTTTACTTACTGTCTTAGTTCACTCAGGCTTCTATAATAAAAGGCCACAAATGTGGCTTACAAATGACGGAAATTTCTCTCACAGTTCTGGAGGCCGGGCAGTCGAAGTCAAGGTTCTGGCAGATTGAGTGGTGAAGGCCAGCTTCCTCACTGACAGCATCTTCTCAATGTAACCTCAGGTGTGGAGGAAGTGAGGGAACTCTCTGGAACCTTGTTCATAAAGACACTGTCTTGTTCATGAGGGCTCCACCCTTATGACCTCCACCTCAAAGTGTCATCACACGGGGGGATTACATTTGCAACAGGTGAATTGTAGGGGGACGCAAATATGAAATCTTTAGCATTTGCCTCTTTCTACCTACACTGGGGATTACTTCCCAAGCTCACTCCCAAATCAAGGTCTTTGCCTATGCAGTTCTGTCCATCTTCCCATGGTGGACTTGTCCCTGACAGTCCAACCTTGGTTCAAATATCATTTTCTTGAAGAGGTCTTCCCCAACTAGATAATAACTCTCTATTGTATCATCTGGGTTCATTCTCCTGGTAGCCCATCTCTGTGTGTGTGTGTGTGTGTGTGTGTGTGTGTGTGTGTGTATTCATTTTCTTATTTCTTATATATCTTCCCCACTAGAGACAACAACATGGTTGTATATTCTCAGCATAATGCAAGACTGAGTAAAGGAATGAAAACATTTAAATCAAAATATGAAATAGCATTGTATCCCCCACCTTCCTTTTAAAACTCATACTTATGGAAGTCGGTGACTTCCATAAGTGATTAATTAATGCATATGCTGAAACAAATAGCTTGTGTTTAAACCCCAGCTCTGCCACTTACTAGCTGTGTAATCCTAGATTCACCCCCTGCACCTTGATTTCTTCATATTAAACATAATGGGTATATGGGGCACTGGGGCAGCTCAGTTGGTTAAGTGTCTGACTCTTGATTTTGGATCAGGTCACAGTCTCACAATTCATAAGTCTGAGCCCCAAGTCAGGCTCTGCACTGACAACGTGGAGCCTTCTTGGGATTCCCCATCCCTCTCTCTGCCCCTCCCCTGCTCATGTGCATGTTCTCTCTCTCTCTCTCTCTCTCTCAAGATAATACATAAACTTAAAAAATATAGGGGCGCCTGGGTGGCGCAATCGGTTAAGCGTCCGACTTCAGCCAGGTCACGATCTCTCGGTCCGTGAGTTCGAGCCCCGCGTCAGGCTCTGGGCTGACGGCTCGGAGCCTGGAGCCTGTTTCCGATTCTGTGTCTCCCTCTCTCTCTGCCCCTCCCCCGTTCATGCTCTGTCTCTCTCTGTCCCAAAAATAAATAAATAAAAAAAAAACGTTGAAAAAAAATTTTTTTTTAAATATAAGGGGTATAATAACAATATCTTCTTTGTAGGGTTGTTATGAGAGTCACATCAGTTATTACAAGTAATGAACTGGGACTACTCCTGGCACACGGCCAGCTCTGAGTATTTATCACTAGTAAGAACATAGATGAAATTAATATACATTAATTAATAATATTAATATTACTAAGACTATATATTAAAATGAATCTAACAAAATGGCTGAGCACTGATTGTAGTTTTATATTTAAACAAACCGGAAAAAAAAAGCCAGAAAGAATCCTCTTTAAATTTTCGCAAAATAAGATACAGAGAAGGACATAAATTCTAACTAACGTGTCAAGACCTCACATTTGGCAAGTCACATCACACTCCCAAATGTCCCAACGAGTAAATATTATCACTGGTGTAGGGATGGAAATATGAAGGTGCCAGAAAGTTTGCTGGCTTGCCTGAAGCCCTTAGCTCCTGACTGATAGAGCCAAACCTTGAGCACAGGTACCTAGACTCCAAATTCAAATTGTTTTCAATATGCTATCTTACGTCTTCTCTTGTAATGTTCAGTATGCAACCTCTGCACACGTTCGGGGCATCAGCAAAGCAGGAATCCCCTACAAATACGAAAAATATTTGGAAATGTGGCTTCACAGAAGTAAATTCTTGGGACTTACATATCAACGATAACTGTTACCACAAGTTCTCTTGGACTTGAGCGTATCTCTGAAAGATAGGACCACACATGGAACAAAAATAATGATTTAGTCTTTATCTCAACCGATTTCCTGGCTTTGGTGCTGCTGACGGCAGTAGGAGGTAGAGGGGTGGGAGTGAGTGATGAAGCGTTGATACTAACAACATTTGACTTACATGGCCCTGCACCACTACACGAAGAACGGTCAATTCTTCTAACCTCTCATTCTGGCAGACAGACGCCATCAGATAATAACTCAGAATTCTTTCTCATTGAGGCCAATTCTGAACTGGTGGTCTGGAGAGAAATTCTGTATTGAATTACCAACTAGTTCCAACAGAATCATTTCCAACAGTAATTAGGGCTGATGGAATGCCCATTCCTTAAAAACAGTACCAAATCCCAGATTTTTCCAAAAAGAAAAATTAGAGCCCAGCTTCTTGCCTGCATTCCTTTTTTTTTTTCAGAGTGTAGAGAGATATGTTCGCAAGAAAGTAAAGCATGCCCTCATGTACATGAAAGACGCCTCCATGGTCTCCTCCCTTCTACTAGCATAAGCCTCCCATAGCATTGAGGGCCATCATGGGGAGAACTGAGACACTGAGAGGTTGACTACTCTTGATAGAAGTGTCTCTCTAGCTCAATATAGAATAATATGGCACCTTGGCCTTTGTGTCCCAGTGGTGGCTATCTTCATTAAAGTTTTGTGAATCCGAAGTGTCCTCTTTTTTAATAGAGCTGTCTCAGTTGATAGAGTAAATAGACAATGTTATCTAAGGGGCTAAGATGGTTGGCAATCTTCTCATCAGAGGAAGAGACAGTGTTCTATTTAGGACAAGGATGAGGTAATGGCCGTTGTTTGTGATGGGAGGTCCCATTCCTAATTATTAGCGTATGGCTGGAAAATGCTGTGAGATGTTGGCTTGGTTTGGTGATCGCTTAATAACCTTTGATGGGAACTTAGAAAGTTATATTCTTTCTCTGAGTTTATCATTTCTTACCTTTTATAACCTCAGGATGCTTAACAGTAGCGACTGGATATACCTTATAGCAATAAGGACCAGATGCGGCTTGGTAAAGCAAGCTGAAACCACATGTGTTTGAGAAGCTGATACTAAGATTATAAGCCATTTCTGTTGGCTTGAAAAGAGAGAACCACAATTATCATGTGTTTGAGCCAATTCTCACATTAAGTAATTTCTTAAAGAAATTGGATCCTCGCTCTTTCTCTCTCTCTCTCTTTTTTTTACCAGATAAGTTCCAAATGAACATCCTGTCCCAGATCCTTAAAAGTCAGAAATGCTGTTACACACCTCATTTGAATAAGTCTCTCTAAGGTTCAAATTTTCTCATTCCAGAAGTAAAAAAAAAAACAAAAAACAACTACTTGACTTAATAGTTTCTGTCACCCAACACTGGCATTTTCTTCTCTTCTTTGTGCTCTGTTGGCCCTGTTTAAGACAAAAGTGCTGAGGATTAATTGCAATTATCATATTCAAGGCAGAAATGCCACTTTAAGAAGAACCAATGAGCATAATTACTTGCAAATGCATGTACAAGCATTATATCATGGGAGAGGGGATGCAAACCTGAAATCTTGCTAGATTTCAAATCAAAAGTTTGTCCATAATCTTTCTGACCCCGGGGCCATCTGTAGACCACTTGTCACTGAATGCAACTCTGGTATCAAAACGGGGAGGGACTGCCAATGTGTCTAAACTGTTAAAGATTAACAAAGAACAAAGAGGAGTCAAGAGGCAATTTGGTAACATGGGCTTTGGTGTTGTATACTCAGGCCTGAGTTGTTGCTTTGCAGGCTGGATCTTTTCACAGCGGTGTGATTTCCAGGATTTGCTCACCTTCGCCGATTCTCACCTTCCTTGGGGAAGAAAGCAGGATGACAGAGGGCTCAGGGGAGCTGGTGCTGGAACCTGCTGGCCTGCCTTCAAAGCTTGGCTCTGCTGCTTACTGTGGCCACCTGTGGCACCTGGGGTAAATTGTTTCACTGGGACTTTCTGGCCTTCCAGTTACGCATCTGGGTCATGGAGCTATAAATAATGCATACCCTTAGGGACTTTGGGAGGAGTATGTTCATTGATCAAATGCTACTTATAAATGCTTAACACAGCACCTGGCACTAGGTAAATGAACCATGCGTGGAAGCCACTGGATGTAGTCACTCAACCTACCAGATTCTGGCTTATTAGCAGAAAGAGAATAAAATGACAATCTGTTTATGTCTTCAAAACCCTTCTTTGGATTGGCCATAATACATGAGGTTTTAGGCATCCTGGAGGTCAGAGTTTATAAAAGCCATCATTCCAGTGAGCTGGTCTAGGAGGCTGGGTAATGAGTAACAGCTTTGAATGGCAACTGGCCTGAGGATTTCACACTGTATTTTCTTATGTAACCTCTAAGGTTCTGGGAAGGGAAGTGACATCTTCCCTTGAATAGTGATCCCATCTTGCAACAGATTAATTGGGTCCTTCCTTAATAATACACGCTAATTGACGTGAATTGAGTAAAGATGTTTTCAATTCTGGGCTGAATTGTTTTCCTTCTGCTTCTTAATCTTTACAACAACCCCTGGAGATTACTTCCCTCCTTTTTCCAGGATGAAGGTCAAATTCCTTAACCCAGTCTACACTGTCTGCCTGCCTGACTTCTGCAGCCTTCAGTGAAGTTACTCCCCCCTCTCCCACAATGCTTTTTACATCCATTCATCCCTCCATCGACCCTTCATTCATTCATTCCACAAATATTCACCAAGCACTCGGGTGGTGCTCTCAAAATGAACACAGGGAGGCCATGCCCCTTGGGCGCTTACGTTCTGGTGGAGGAAACAGGCAACCACAAGTGTATAAGTCATAGAGAAAAATAATGCAGAATATGGGAAACATGGGGGGGGTACTCTTTTAGACAGAGTGGGTGAGATTTGAACAGACATTTTAAAAAACATGAGGGAAGAAGCATGAGGCTCTCTGGGTGATGGACACTGGATGCTGTGGGGAAAAAACCCCAATAGCCCTGAGTCAAGGGCATGTTCAGGAGTGGGTGAGTGACAGGAATATCACCCCCCCCCCCCCCCCACTTCACAGTCTAGGAAACAGAATTCGAGAGACTATCCAACTCAGCTGAGGTCACACAGCTGGAAATGGAGAACTGCCCACCTCCAGGGTCCCCCACCTTTGGGCTGCTCTGCCGCTCAGTGTGGTTTCCCTTCATTGACATTCAGGGCTCTCCCTGCAGCAGGAGATGGGAAGGGGCAGTTTGTCCTTCCTTCCTTCCTTCCTCTTTTCTTTCTTTTTCTTCCTTCCTTTCCCTCTTTCTTTCTTTCTTTCTTCTCTTTTTCCTTCTTCTTGCTTCCTTCCTTCCTACCTCTTTTCTTTCTTTCTTTCTTTCTTTCTTTCTTTCTTTCTTTCTTTCTTCCTTCTCTTCCTTCCTTTCCCTCTTTCTTTCTTTCTTTCTTTCTTCTCTTCTTCCTTCTTCTTGCTTCCTTCCTTCCTCTTTCTTTCTTTCTTTCTTCTCTTCCTTCCTTTCCCTTTCTTTCTCTTTCTTTCTTTCTTCTCTTCCTTCCTTCTTCTTGCTTCCTTCCTTCCTCTTTTCTTTCTTTCTCTTTCTTTCTTTCTTTCTTCTCTTCCTTCCTTCTTTTTGCTTCCTTCCTTCCTTCCTCTTTTCTTTCTTTCTTTCTTCTCTTCCTTCCTACTTCTTGCTTCCTTCCTTCCTCTTTTCTTTCTTTTTCTTTCTTTCTTTCTTTCTTTCTTTCTTTCTTTCTTCTCTTCTTCCTTCTTCTTGCTTCCTTCCTTCCTTCCTCTTTCTTTCTTTCTTTCTTTCTTCTCTTCCTTCCTTTCCCTTTCTTTCTCTTTCTTTCTTTCTTCTCTTCCTTCCTACTTCTTGCTTCCTTCCTTCCTCTTTTCTTTCTTTCTCTTTCTTTCTTTCTTTCTTCTCTTCCTTCCTTCTTCTTGCTTCCTTCCTTCCTTCCTCTCTTTCTTTCTTTCTTTCTTTCTTCTCTTCCTTCCTTCTTCTTGCTTGCTTCCTTCCTTCCTCCTTTCTTTCTTTCTTTCTTCTTCTTCTTTTCTTTCTTTCTTTCTTTCTTTCTTTCTTTCTTTCTTTCTTTCTGTATTCCTTCCTTCTCTTCCTTCCTTTTCCTTTCTTTCTTTCTCTTTCTTTCTTTCTTTCTTTCTTCTCTTCCTTCCTTCTTCTTGCTTGCTTCCTTCCTTCCTCCTTTCTTTCTTTCTTTTTTCTTCTTTCTTTCTTTCTTTCTTTCTTTCTTTCTTTCTTTCTGTATTCCTTCCTTCTCTTCCTTCCTTTTCCTTTCTTTCTTTCTCTTTCTTTCTTTCTTTCTTTCTTTCTTTCTTTCTTTTCTTCCTTCCTTCTTCTTACTTCCTTCCTTCCTTCCTCTTCTTTCTTTCTTCCTTCCTTCCTTCTCTTCCTTCCTCTTTCTTTCTTTCTTTCTTTCTTCTTCAGTTCTTCACCCCAATTAACAAGCAAATCATATTTACTTCAGTATCTCTGAGCCTCTTCCTTTATATTGCTTTATAGGATCACTTCTCTATGTTCTTCTGCATTTTTACAATTTTAAACAGGTTTTTCCAAATTAATTTGTTACTGAGGATGCATGTTACATATTGACCCCTTGTTATGGCTTTTTTTGTCTTTTTTTCCCAGAGCAGGGGGGACTTGTTTACTCAAGCAAAGGGTTCTCCTTCTCCCCTTCGCTACCTCATTTGGTGGGAACAGTGGTTCATGCAAGGCTGATTCTCATGTCCTTCTCATGGATAAATATAAAATGTACTGAGTTTTTGTGTGATGATATACAGAACAAAAGATTGATAGGTTTTTTTTTCTTTGCTCCTTCCACAGGTATTTAAGTTAATCTACCCATGACTATTGTTATACTAAAAATGTCACATGAAATCAATCCAGTCCACACACTGTACATACATTTTCCGTAAAATTGCAGCCTTCACTGCGGCTAGATGAGAAAGTCAATTTGGGCTTTTTCTCATTGTACAATAGCACTGATGGAGTGCACACAAGTATCATCAGACTGTTCCTTCATTATGAAAATGTACTTCCAAAAGAAATAGGGAACAGAGAAGGATGTGTTAAAAGGGGAGAGACTGACTAAGATAAGAGTGCAGTCACTTCATTTTAATACTTTTACTTATTTTTATTTTGAGAGAGAGAGAGAGAGAGAGAACAGAGGAGGAACAGCGAGGGGGGAGAGAATCCCAAGCAGGTTCCATGCTGCCAGCACAGAGCCAGATGACCTGAGGCTCAGGCTCGACCCCATGAACTCCGAGATCATGATCTAAGTGGAAATCAAGAGTCCAAGGCCTAGTAGACCCAGCCACCCGGGCACCCCTTTAACAATTTAAAAAGCAGACAAAACAGTCACGCAAATGATTGGAAGACAGAAGGGTGTGTTAATACCCACTGAGGTTTTTCTTTCCGTTGTCTTTTAAAGGGCTTCCTAATGAGTCAGCTGAGCAGATCAATAAACCTAGTCAGGGACAGTTACTTCTGTAATCCCTGAAAGAGAGGTTGAAGGCATATGAATAATATTCCTTTTGACTGAAACGTGGACATTACAAATCTTACAAAACAGACTCAACCTACCATGCTGAGGTATAGCAGCTCCACCAGTGCAAGATTTGAGTTAGAATAATCTTTCTCTTGTCAACAGTCTTGTTTTATTTATTCCGCACCACCTGGCACAAGCCATGTGTCCAAATCCTATACTAGCACGAAAAGCTCTGCTATTTTCTTATATCATAAAATATCACCCCAAATCCCACCAGATCTGTGGCTTGTAACATTCTTTGCAAAGGCTGCAAATGGTTCATATTTTAAAACTGTTCTTTGTGTGAGATTCTATTGCAAATCCAAAGATCCTTTCCAGAAAGAAGTGGTCTGAGACGTAGCAGACACCCACACTTTGAGCAAAGCATTTAAATCTTGTTTTAAGGGTATTTACACATTCCAGAAGCAATTAAACGATAAATGTGCGTAAAGTCTTTAGTAATATATATTGATTTTTTTTCGGGAACAGATCCTTAAAGTAATAGAGAAGATGGTGCTTTATTATTTTTTCTACGTAGAATTTAGAGTATTTCTGATGCAGAGAGGCAGAAACGATGTGTTTGCAATGGCTCTGACTTGACTAGATCTAATGAGGTATTGATTCTGAATTGTGTGTCAAGCAGATAGTGTGAGAAGCTAGAGAAATATAATGGCTGAGAGCCTAGGCTTTTTTTGGCTTCTCCGCAGTGAGTTCTTGAGTTACCATAAGAAATTAGTGAGCAGGCATTTCTTGAAGAAACTGGGCTGCAGGTATATGGTAAGTGTCAGTTCATACAATAGAAGCTTACAAACTTATAGTTGCTTTAAATTCGTAAGTCGTCGAAGGATAATAGATTTCAACACATTTGCAATTATTTGCTCCTAGATATAACCACTGAATCAAATCCAGATGACTATTATTCTAGAGGAATACATTTTGGACAGATAGACTTATTAACAATTAGAATATCGATTATATATATGTTAAATATTTGAAAGCAATGTGCTTTACACATATGGTTTGCATATTAAAGTTACTTAGGTTAGTTATTCTTGATCTCTAGGGAATAAGAAACACCAGGCTAAGCACTGTCTATTTATTAAATTCTCTAATTCTTCGTAGGCCAAATAAATGAGTTTTACTGTACTGAAAATGATTTTAAGCCATTATTTCACTTTCTCTATGTGATTGCCCCTCTTTATTGCTGAAGGCAATATCATCCCCACAGTAAAAATGGAAGAAAACACTCTTAAGAGGAAAGATACGAACCCAACATTCTAGATTCTGCCTGTGTGGCTATCAACGATGTCGTTCAAAACCACTTACATAAAGATACAGCGCAGACTGGGATGAAAGAATGTGACAACATTTTTCTAGCCTTGCTCTAAATATGTATCTTATTTGAACAAGGAATAAAACCCAAAGGAGGCTCAAATTTTGTTCCAAAAATACGCTGCCTCTTTACATATGTGTTTCTGAAGAATGTCTTGTTTCATAAAGAAAACCCAACATCAGAGCCATACTTCCTGTACATCAAGCTATATTTCAAATGGCACCCTGGATTCTTTATCAGGTAATGGGCCTTGGACACCAAACTTCAGATACCCTAGAAATAGTGGGAGAAATAAAGTACTTTCAGTGCCTGCTTACTGAAAAATTCTGAAGAGAATTGAGATCGTCTGTGGATGTGTTTTTAATTTCCTGGAGGCAAAGAATGTTCATCTGAAATCTATTTTATGGACGCTTTTCAAAAGCTAGTGGATCTAATACATTTGACCTGCAGAATTGGCCTCAGGCCTACCCACACTTACCTGGGCCATCCTTCTTTTTTGACTTTCAGCTACACTAGGCCAAACAGACATGAACTTCCGCCTAGAAAAAGCTAACCTAGATTCCAGGGGAACCAAATAAAAAGGAACCAGAGAACCAATGCCTTTATGTTTTCTGCTAGATTTTCGCCGAGTCCATCCAGCTTCTCTCAAGACAATAGCATCATAGTGTGTTAACGGTATTTGATCATCTAGGATTGTGATAAGTTCTACTAGCCATAGAAAAATTGGTATGGGAAATATAAGTTGGGTGAAAACTCTGGTTTCTGCCGCACAGTGACTGAGTTAACAGAAACCTGTCTCCCACCACAGGTACACGGGGATATGGGGCAAATTATAAAAGAAAATACGTGGAAATCTCATCTCAAGGAAAGGAATGGATCGTTGCACGTTCCATAGATGAAGAGAGAAGGCAAAGCCAAGGTGATAAAGAGGAAGTATGTGTGATGATTAGGGTCAGAAACTCTAAGCCAGAAAGCCTGGGTCCAAGTGCTGACTGCCATTTGCCAGTATTAACAACAACAAATTGAACTTCTAAGTGATTTTCTGGTCAAAGCAGAGATCGTAGTGGAAGGTGGTCAATACTTAGAAATGAATGTAAATGTAAACACCACATAGCAGATTGAGTGAGATGCGGCCCAAGTGCCATGAAGGCACAGATGTGCCGTCTTTAATATTCATGCTTCTGAAAAGAAGATTCAAAGTGAATGACCTACGAATCCAAGTCAAAAAAATAACGGAGCAAACTGTGGAAAAAGGGAAAAAAGGTATAAAATAAATAATAAGTTAATAAAATAAGAATGAAAGCAAGAATTAATGCAATAGAAGGGAAGAAACAATAGAAAGGGTCAACAAAGCTCAAAGCAAGTGCATTACAAATATGAGTAAAATACACAAATATCTGAGAAGATTGATCTAGGAAAAAGCTCGGAAGAATATTAGGAGTGTAAGAGGCATTATAAGAGGTAATGGAGAAATGTTTTAATATTATGAGTGTGTAACAAAGCATTCTATGCCAACACATCGGGAATTTGGGAGGAATCAGTAATTTTCTCAAAAAAATCAAAACCTATGGGAGCGCCTGGGTGGCTCAGTCAGTTGAGTGTTTGACTTTTGAGTTTGGCTCCATCAGGATTTCATGGTTTGTGAGTGTGGGCCCCACAATGGGCTCTGTGCCTCTGCCTCTCCCCTGTTCATGTGCTCTCTCTCAAAATACATAAACTTAAAAAAAGTCAAAACCTATATTACCGCAAGTGATTTAGGAGAACATAAAAATCTAATAGCCGCATAAACACTTTAAAAATCCAATTCGTAGTCAAAGCAGTCCCTGCCCCTCCTTCTGCAGAATACACACACACAAATACACACATAAACCAGCATAACAAACAAAAGGAACACAAGCCCCAGACAATAAACCAAGTCATAGCAGATGTTCCAGGAATAAGCAATTCCAGTTTCATGCAAACTCTTCCAAAAAACAAAGCAAGTGGAAGATTTTTCCATCTCGTTTTACGATGCTCTCATGACTTTGAGCATTGACACCACGAAAAGAAAAATCACAGCACAAGCTCACTATTAAATGTGGATTCAGATGTCAAAATAGAATCTGCCCAACCTGAATCTTGGGTGATATAAAATAAATAAATCAAGTCAGGATCAGGTAGGGGGTGTCCTGGGATGCAAGAAAAGTTTAACACTAGAAAACGTACAAAAGTAACCCATCACCATGTTAAGATGCCTTTGGCTTCGGTGAGAAAGGAGCCAACATCAACAACCACAAGAAGAGTATGTATTATTCTGCAAAACAGGAAGCCCAGAGGGTGGCTGGTTTCAGGGTCAATTCCAGAGCACCATCATGTATGTTATCAAGGAACCAGGTTCCACTCATCTTTCCTCTCTGCCATGTTCAGTGTGTGTGGATCATTTCCTGCCTAGTTGCAAGATGCTAGTAAAAATATTTAAAATATTAAAAAAGAGAGATAGTTCCCTGCCATGTCCTTCTTTCAGTCTGCCAAGCAGAATACACTTTTATGTCACTGGCCAGGGTCATGTCACTCATTCATATTTAAACCAACCACTGAGAAAGATAATAGAATTATTAGAGTTTGTTTAGCCTGATCAAAATTCCCCTTAGGAGCTGCGGAACTAGCCAGGCCATGAACTACATAACCTCCTTACACCGGACAAAATCAATTTTCTCTTAGTAATGTAGACCTGGAATGATGGCTTGGGTAAAGACTGCAGTGTGGACACATAAAAGGGGAAATGTGAAATCAATTCAATAGCTACGGTAAAAACAACGGGTGAAATCAACATTCAGTTATGTCTGAGTAAAAGCAACAACAATAAAAGCCACTTTAAAAAAGGAGAAAGGGACAGGAAATTAACATAAGAAAGCCAATCCCTGAAAACCCTAAATATCTTAAAAAGTATTACTTTCCATTTAGGAACTCAGCAAGGATATCACCTAGCTCTTCTCATTTGTATTCAATATTTTAATGGGTATCCTCATCAGATACATGAAATGAAATGAAAAAAAAAACAAAACCTTGAAACAAAATGTAAGGATTGGCTAGAAAGAGACACAAATGTGTGTTGTGGGTTTTTTTGTGTTTTTTTTGCCATATTATGATCATCTTCATGGAAAATATTAGAGACTATATTGCCAGATTACTATAATACATAATCTGGATTAAAGGATTTCTGGATACAAGATCGATACACATATGGAGAACACCTATATACCCTTTAGTTACACAGCTAATTTAAAAATGTAACTAGAGTACAAAATGATCTAATTTACAGTAACAACAAAAGCAGTGAGGTGTCTATAGCAAGTCCTTAGAAATCTTCATGGAGAAAATTATAGAACTTTAATTGTTGAAATGAAAAGTCCTATTTTTCAATTCTTAGTGGAAAAGGAAATAAATATATGGATTTTATAGGATTGTTCTAAGGATTAAATTATTTAACACTATTCCTTGTATAACAATCACTCAAAAGAGAATCTTTTTAAATAAATTTTTATAGAAATATTTTGTTATTTTTAAGAACTTATAAAATAGCTCCAAAGAGCCGTGGAGCTCCTTGGAGCAGTTTGAAAACCACAAGATAGCATTTATATTTTTCAGCTAATCTAAACCAAATCCAACACCCCCTTTCTGACCTAATCCAACATTGGACTTTTCCCTTGGCTACAAATTCTCCTAACACTCATGTGCACACTGTGCCCCATTACCACTTGTCAACTTATGTTTTCCATCTTTTTAGCTGTATATTTATAGGAATGTTTTGTCCCCCTAAAAAGAGAACAAATTCTCAAGTTTATGGATAATCCTTTCTCTTTCTTTTTTAGCCCACGAAACATCTGCTATTCATTCATTTATTGCACGAATATTTTTAAGTGACTACTTTGTGTCAGGCACTGATCCAGGTCGTGGGATAAACCCGTAAGAAAAATCTGCAATGTCTCCCACCCTCATGGAGATTACACTTTATCAAGAGAAGCAAATATTGAACAATAAACTTAAGAAATTAGCTAGCTATCATGGCAAAGATTGCTAGATGTTCACTGGTATTCTATTTCCTCTTTCCTGGGCACACAGCTAGGTTATATTTCCCAGGTGCCTTGGCAATTAGGTGTGCCCATATGACTGAGTTCTCACCAACGTGACAGGCAGTGGTATTTGCCAATCCCTGGCCACGACTGATACGAACCTTTACATCCTTCTGTTATGTCTTCCATTGATGAGACCATCACAGGTCTCTAGGGAATAATGGAGTCACAAATTGGAAGAAGGCAATCTCTAAATCACAAAATTAAAGAAGCAGCAGAAGAAAAGAAGAAGAAGAAAGAAGAAGAAGAAGAAGAAGAAGAAGAAGAAGAAGAAGAAACTTCTTTAGGAATACTGCTTTGGATTGTTTCATGTGTGACAAATAAAATTTATTGTGCTTGGCTCTTGGATGCTTTTGGCTTTATTTGTACCATAGTCCAGCACATCCTGAGTGAATAAATATATAGTATGCTTGAAAGTGTTAGTTGCAGGGAGAAAAAGAAACAAGGAAACAGACTAAAAAAATAGAGCAAAGTGAGTGGGTGTGGGATGCCAAGGTGTAGGGTGGTTGCGATTTTAATTAGAGTGCTTAGTGTAGGCCTCATTGAGAATGTGACATGTCACAAAGCCTTGAAAGAAGGGAAGGTATTATCATGGGAGAACATTCCACTAATTCCAGTATAACGTCTGTAAAGCAGGAGAAGGCACCTGGCGTCTTCATGTCATACCCAGGAGACCACTAGCGGTGGAGTTTTTATTCTAAGTAAAATCAGAGTTAATATTGGGGTTTGAAGCAGAGTAGGCTGTTTACTTTAAAATGATCTTTCCAGCCACTTTGATGAGAGGAACTGTAGGGTAGGCATAGGAGGACTAGTTAGGAGACCATCGCAACCAATTAGATGACAGTTCACAGTGACTCAGTCTGGGGGAGTGCTGGGTGGTGATAAATGACAAGATTTGGCATCTGTTTCGAGAGCAGGGCCAGAGTATTTGCTTATCAATTGAACTCAGAGTATAGGCAAAGAGAAGAGTCCGGGAAGACTTCAAGGTTTTAGTCCTGAACAACAGAGAGATGTCAAAACACCATCACACTGAGAGGGGGAATCAAAAAGTGGGTGGGGAGGAATTCTGTTACGAAGTGTTAAATCCAAGGTGCCTATTAGTGTTATTAGTGCTGAACCATATGCAGGGGCTGATAGTCCATCCCGTGTAAATGCAAAAATAGAATTTTGTATCTTTCAATCTGATGCAAGTCCGGAGTTTGGAAGAAAGGTCTGGAAATCATCAGCATAAAGGCAGTATCTCAAGCTCCGTAACCAGAGCAGGTCAGATCGCTGTGTCCGCTCGGGTGCAATCAGGAACGAGGAATCGCATCGATCGTCTTAACTGGGGGGTGTAATATAAAGAGATGTAAGCAGGTATTGGAGACAGATATGGAAACACAGCAAGCACTTGCCGTCCTTTGGCTGGGGATAAAAAGGGAAGAGTTGGGGATTAATAAAGTGTGAAGTATGGAAGACAAGCCGTGGGACTCAGGTCTCTGAGGAGGTGACGTCACTTGCCTGGTGTGTCAGAGAGGACTGAGGACTGAGTCTGGTAACATGCAGGGGAGGGACCTTACAAACTGGGACAAGCTGCTGCTACCGCAATCAGCTGTCTCTTTCAGGGTGAAGACCCATTGCCCTTCAAATTCCTTCTCCCTTTCCGGTCTTCCGATTTCCCTCACGTGTCCTCTACTGGCAGAACCTCACTGGCACCATCCACAAAAGTGGGCTGTGCTTTGCAGAATCGCAAAGCGCAGTGTAAAAAAGTCGCTTGAAGATGAGACTCGGGAACGAAGTAGCCACCAAAGAGTGTATGCAGAGAACACTCTAAGCCCTGGAAGGCTCCAGGTGAGAGTTCAGGAAGGATCGGGGCAAAGGAAACGTTAGAAGAAACAACCAGTGAGTCGGAAGAAAACTAACAAATGCGCATCCTTAGTATTTCAGTAAATAAAGTGCTTTGAAGAGCTGTTTATCAACTGTAAAATGTAGAAGATCACGTGGGCTGTTGATTTAGCAATATAAAGGCATTGGTGACCTTGACCAGAAAGGCTTTGTGGAGTTGCGGGGACAAAAGCCTTTGGGGGTCCATTTAAGAGGGAACTGGTGTAGAGAAATCAGAGACTTAAGTATATACACCATAGAGGAGGCTTTTGTTGCAAAAACGGATGGGTCAATGGGTAATAGTTCAAAAAAGAAGTTAGATTTCTTTCTTCACAATTTTTTTTTACATTTATTTATTTTTGAGAGACGGAGTGAGAAGAGCATGAGTGGGGGAGGGGCAGAGAGAGAAGGAGACACAGAATCTGAAGCAGAATCCAGGCTCTGACCCAGCATTCAGCAGAGAGCCCCACGCGGGGCTCGAACCCACAAACCGTGAGGTCGTGACCTGAACTGAAGTCAAATGCTCAATGACCGAGCCACCCAGGCGCCCTTGAAAGATTTCTTTCTTACTGGTCAGAAAACGGTACCATGTTTGTGTATCAGTGGAATGTTCCAGTAGAAAAGAAAACATGGATACCACAGAAAAGTGAGGGAATAGTTCCTGGAAAAGGCAAGGAGGGATGAAATCACGTGCATGAGTAGAGGGGTTTGAGTTAGGTAGGCTCGTGGGTAGTTAGTTCAAATCTAATAACACAAGGAGGGTGAGTTCATGAGCACAGATGCTGAAAAGCATCCACTGTGGTGGGGGAATCTGTCAACATTCTTTGCCAACTGCTTAAATGATTGTTCTAATTTTTCATGTCATCAAGTGAGAGTGACGATGGCAGGGAACATATGTAATAGTGAAGAGAACAAGAGTCATTGGATGAAACTAATTCCTAGAGCCTCAGTTTCTTGATCTGAAAAGGGCAGCTAAATCATAATGCCTTGTGCAAAATGAGTGTCATTAAATCCCCTTAAGAAATGAAAAATCTAACAGATGTCCCATTTTGTTAATGATGATGTCTCTATAAAACAAAATGAAAACACTTCCTTAATAAAAAATAGCCACGGATTTGTATAACTTGGAATTTTCCTAAGAGTACAATGACATGAAAAATCATTTATCACTTTCCAATGGACATACATTTTAAAACGATTTACTAGACATGCATTCTCCAGGAATCTTTGGGTTAAAAATTAAATCATTAAATTGAAAACCTCTTGAAGTCAGAGATACCATTTTAAGCCCTCAGTATGAAATGACGGCACATCACATATAGTAGGAGTCCTGTACATATTTTGGAATAAATTCATTTGGTAATCTGTCAAATATTATTTATGAGAGAGAGAGAAGGAGAGTATCAGATAAAACCACATTCTAGGTAATATTACCACACGTCTTTCTGATGAGATGAAATATGTCCTCGTGTCCCTGAAGTTATTTCCAAGTCTAGTAACAAAATGTCCGACAGCTAAATTTATGAATGCTTTTTCTCTTTGAGCTATCATTGGATTTAAATTACAGGCACACGGGCAATCCTGAATAATTACCAGTGGGATGAATTAATCCTTCAGGTTTAATTTTCTCATTTAAAATGTCCTCATGGAGACGACCAATTCTTTGTACAGCTCGGTCTTAAATGAGATGCTGAATGAAATGGAGCTGGGATTAATGAACAAATAATAAACAGTCTCAGTGCGAGAACTAATCCAGCAAGACAGCATGACCGGTTTTATGTTTGGGCCATGTTAAAGCTGTCTTTTCTGTGAATTGAGAATTAGCTGTCTGTAAATTACATGCTCGATTTTGAGGCAAAAGGACATTTCACATTTAGTTTGTAATTCTTGCTACTTCTCTTGTTAGATGTCCCAGACCATGACTATATCAGATCGTTCTTTGGAAGAAATAAGTTTTTCTTCTGGTAATTTTGAGGACGAGGATGAAGTCACCGAGAAATTATTTGTAAGTCATCTGACTTCTTGCATGCTTTGGAAGAAAAATAACATCGAGTATCTTTATGTATTAACGACTTCATTGAACTATAATTTATATGGCATAAAATTCATCCATTTGAAGTGGCCAATTCAATGAATTTTAGTAAATTTATAGACTTGTGCAACCATCATTATAATCAACCTCAAACATATATGTCATCCCCGAAACACCCCAATCCCACGTAGAGTCGACCCCAAATTCCACTCCCAGCCCTACGTAACCATTAACGTACTCTGTTTTTGTAGATTTGCCTTTTCCAGACATTTCATATAAGTGGATCATATACTGTACAGTCTTCCGTGTCAGGCTTCTTTTACCCAGCATAATGTTTTTTTGAGGTCCGTCCATTCTTTAGAGGTCTTTCCACATATACTTTAGATTCTTTGGAGATTTACTCGTATGGACTTTTAGCGCTCCTTTTATTGCAATGTCACAGTTTCCCATTGCAAATCAGTCTTCCTCATTGGACTGTGAAGTCTTTGGGGGCAGGGACTCGATTTTATTCCTTGCAAACAACCCAGTTTAATTTGCTATATAATTGGCACTCAATTAGTGCTTGTTGAGTTAATGAGTGAATGATAGAAAAGTTGACTTTTAACTTCCACCATTTGCTCCTTGTTGTAGATTGTTTGCTTGGGAAGCAGATATCAAGATGGAATTTAGTGCACAGGATGTCTATTAGTTGGAAGGGAGGAGGTGGGGGAAGATTGGGCCCAGCGAGAGCTGAGTTATGACATATACTCTACGATAACCTCAGCCAATTTCATGGAGAGCTCTGAGGCTAACATGACCTGTCAGAATTGTCCTATGTTGGGTTGAAAAGGCCCAGCCTTTAAGACCTCTTTCCATTAGTCAGCCATTGGACCTGAGCCAGGGTGAAGGGTGTGGCCTGGAGCCCAGTGGCTTCCTGCAGCTGAAGGAATCCCTGAAGGAGCTGACAGAAGGTTCTTCCTTGTAGGAGACCTGGGCTTTCAATCTCTGTGTCCGTTAAGTCTCTACATTTTGTTTTTTTTTTAATTAATTTGTTTAAATGTTTATTTATTTTGAGAAAGAGAGAGAGAGAGACAGAATGCGAGCAGGAGAGGGGCAGAGAGAGAGAGGGAGACACAGAATCCGAAGCAGGCTCCAGCCTCTGAGCTGTCGGCACAGAGCCCAACACGGGGCTCGAACTCACAAACCGTGAGATCATGACACTAGCCGAAGTCGGATGCTTAACCGACGGAGCCACCCTGGAGCCCCCTCTGCATTTTCTTTTTACCAAAACCTTGCTTAAGGTAATGTCATCATCACATTCTGCTATGTCTTCTAGATTTTTCTATTTCTGTTACCAAAAAAAAAAAAAAAAATCACTGTAATATATGTTAAATTCTGCTATACTGCTAAAATACTGTTTTTGTGTATAACAAATGCTTTTAAGTTGCATCAAGTCCTTGTCAGAAATGTTCAATAATTTTAGTTTAAGATTAAAAGCAAACAGGGCTTTAGACGACAAACCGGTTCTCTAATAATTTTAGAAGTATCCTAAAATTATTCTGCTTCATCATTTTTGCTAGATAGTTCTTCCCCTGTCAACATATGTGGGAGAAGTTGTTTTAGATTATTGAAACCCTTGGATGAATAATTTATCAAATTGTCAGCAGCTGTTTTTTTCTAACAATAGATTTTAATGGAGTAGCCTTCTTTCATTTTTCACTTAAATTTTTTTTTTTTAATTTGCCAAAAATATGTTCATGAGCCTTTCCTACAACTTCTTCTGCAACATCAAATTTGGCAGTGATTTTTCTGGTCTCTTTAAGCACAGTATCAGAGAGGAGAGGCTTTTTGGGTGAATATTTAATATTTCACTTTCAAAAAATAAAATTCCATTTGTTGGCAGCCTTCTAACCTTTTGGTTCCAAAACACATATCCCTTTTCCGCACATACCACTGTTCGCTGTAGTTATTGGTAAGCCAAGAAGGGCTGGGTCATTGGCCTTGTTTGGTTTCACATTGTGCGTCATCTGGGGATTATTGCTGGCTCTCCTATTACTTCTAATGTTCTCATTCAAAGAACTAATAGTAACTAATGAGCGCTTTGCACATCCTGGTTCTCTAGTAGGTATTTTCCAGGAGGTATAGGTAACCAACAAAGAGAATTTTTGTTATCTTGGGCACCGTATCAATGGCACTGTTGGCCGTTTCCTATTTATTCCACGACCCTCCTAAATTCTACCAGCTTGAGGGGCCAGTATGTAAAGAAAGTTTCCTGTGCATTTTCTTATATTAATTCTCAGATCAGCTTTGTAAAGATAAGTACTTCACCTACTCTTTAGATAAGAGAAACTTGAGGTTCACAGTGAATTCAAGTGATTTGTCCAAGGTCCTATAACAAAGAAATAGCAGACCTCATAGGCTAAACTTGAGACCAAATCTCCGGTCATCAGGTTCTCAAAATCTAAGTTAAATCAGCAGGTTTCTATTTAGTAAAGGGAGCAAGTATAGTACAAGCCACAAGCACAGAGTAGGTGGTAGAATTAGCACTCAAGCCACTGACTGAATTGTCAGATTTGCCAAAGAGTGTAAGAATTTTAAAAATAAATATAAATAACAGTGGCTTAACCCGGCCCCGAAATCTCACAAGATCATCTGTTGTAAAAGGCGATGGGAGTCGTACTCAAACAGGACAGATCGAACACATACCTTTTCCCCTCTCACGAGTCCACTGGAAAGAAAGGAAAGGAATCAAAAGGCACCGATCGAAAAGCCTGGAACACCCCTATCTGCCATATGTATTGCAAGCACTATTACATCTGCTGGGTCATATGGTCCAAATGACGGTGCAGCTTGCACAATTGTGTGGACCTGTTCCAGAGGCTTATTTTACTCTGGGCCCCACTCAAGCATTCTAAACTGGCAGCCTTACAGACTATTTGGTAAATGATTTCCTTCATACTCAACCTATATAAGTCTATGCTGCCTCCAGAATTCAAACAGGCCTTCCAGGCATCGTGCTCCTTTCTTAGCGGAAGAGGCCCTTAGATGCAGCAACTTGCCCTTCACTTTGGAGGATATTTCAATATGCTTCAGCTCTCTCAAGTGCCAGAGATTCCACGGAGGTAGCAGGCTGCTCCGATTTTCTTGGATTTATTTCCTATACTCTGGTGTGCATGGGTTTGGCCAAGATGTCTTTGTTTCTTTCTCACCCCCATTCAGTCAGCGTGACACCATCAGGGTGATGGATCAGCATAAAATCTTGTGGAGTGTGAGATGCTAAAGGCGTCTGTGCACTAGCTTATAACATAGGACTATAGATCTGATGTATCCTCGAAGGAGTACAGTGAAAGGGCATTAACGTCTTTGTCAGGTGAAAGCAAACTATTTCTAGTAGTATATATTGATAGAGAGAAAGACAGGCACTCGTAGCTGTATACATAGCTGTATACTGGTGATGGCGACTGGGTTGATTGGCTCCAGCATAGAAACCGCATCCAGAGCACCATCTTCAGTCTAGGTTGCCACCTAATTAAATTTAGAATAATCCGTTTTATTCCTCAAGGGCCATCTCTTTTGCACAGGGGCTAAATAGAGTGATTGAATGGGGAAGTGGTTGGGATCCCTGCAATCCTGCCACAAAGGCAGTATTGATTTTGATTTACTATTTTGACAGGCAGAGGAGGTTCTACAGGCTTCCACTTGGCTTTTCCAACTACAATAGCCCTCACTTTGTAGGGCAGGAAAACAATACGGGGATCCTGCCAGTGGCTGAGTGTGTCTTTTCCAACTGTGTTTTTCAAGGCTGAAAAAGCAACCATGCAGTGGATTCTGCAACCCAAGAGACCTATTGTGAGCCCTGGATCAAAGACAAAGTCCATTAATCACCTGGATTTCACAGCCCCTACTCTGACTGATGGACCTTAATCTTATTTGAGACTCTAAGAATTACCATCAGTTAAGTCCAGTAATTAGGACTAGTCGATTAAGTCAGTGTCTAGTAATCCCCCCGAATTCTGATTATTTGCCTTTATTCAATTTACTTCTCTGTTAAGTGATTCAAGGTCCCATTGGAGAAAGCTAAAAAGAAAATATGCAGTATATATTTTTGGCACTAAATCTGCAGATTCCTTTAAGGGAGGCCAAGCTTCCATTCAATGGGCCCTGAGTCAGTGAACTGGGTTGTGTCCAGAAATATGCTAAGGCATCTTGATTCTTTCGTGGTGATTCAAGTCAGATTTCTGTTCACAAGACTTAGAGTTCATCACTTGTAGAAGTCACGTAAGAGTCTAGCACACTGCCCATACATTTCAGTCCTAGAGGCACCACAATAATTTTGCAAGTCAAACTCTTCTGATTACTGCTTTAGTTTTTCCTACCCATTATAGGAACCGTGCCCATCTTGTCTCTATAGTTTAAGTCACACCACTTGGCTTCTGCCATTCTGGAATCCCATCAATCCCATGAGATTCAGAAGTCTCATTTTTATAGCAACATCTGAAACTGTTATTCCTAGCTTAATGATACCATCCACCAAAAAGCATTTCATGGATTCTCGTACTGCCCTCCAAAATGTATTTCTCAAAGCCTTGGTAGTGGCGTATCTCCTGGAGTCTCCTGGGTCCGTGGCTAAAATGTGATTAAGGAGGTAATAGTATTACTCCAATATACTTATTTCCCTAAGCATTTAGACATCTTCCTAAAGCCCTAGGAATACCTTCCTCTAGACTGAGTCTACCAAGAAATTTCTGGCATTGCAACGTCATTTAGTATAGACTACTGTTGTGTTCAAGAAAACTGTTGGAGACACTCTCTGCCACTCAAACTATCTCACTGAACCTAGACTATCTGGATTATACACCATCTCGATAAACTCAGCCCGCTCCAATACTTTCATTTTTTTTCACCATAGTCTATCATTTGTAGGGTCCATTTCCATATATATTATCCAAGTTATTTCCAACGTAAATTAGCGAAATTTTAAATTATTCTTGGGGTGCCTGGGTGACTCAGTGGGTTAAGTGTCTAAGTCTTGATTTGGGGTCAGATCACATTCTTGTGGTTCATGGGATCAAGCCCAGCATGTGGCTCTGTGCTGACAGCACAGATCCTGCTTGGGATTCTCTCTCTCCCTCTCTCTCTCTGCCCTTCCCTTGCTTGTGTTCCCTCCTCTCTCTCAAAAATAAATACATAAACTTTAAAAAAATAAATTATACTCATGTGTATGAGACTTCTGGTTGACTCATACATTATTCCTGTCCTGCTGGAGTTTTCTGGGATTTGAGTCTGGTTAAGTCTAGAAGCAAATAGCGAGAATGAGCCTTGAGAAGGATCATTATCCGTGTAGCTGCAAAGCAGCTACATGAGGACTGTTTAATACAAATTCGTAAGACGAGGAGGCTAATGTTCTCAGCCAGAGAGGAGGGCTGCAGCTACCATCGAGGGTGGCATGGTGTTCAGGGTCTTTTTTTGCTCGAATCTCAGCCTAATTGTCAGAATCTCATTCCTGTATTTATGTATTTATTTATTTATTTATTTATTTATTTATAGAGTAGAATAGGGTCAAAGAGAGAGGGGAGAGAGAATCCCAAGCAGGCGCCATCAGCACAGAGCCCAATATGGAGCTCAAACCCACGAACTGGGAGATCCGGACCTGAGCTGAAATCAGGAGTCAGACGCTTAGCCGACTGAGACACCCAGGTGCCCCCAGAATCCCATTCCTTTATGATCAAAGCCCTAACCTCAACGCAAAGGTGCCATGAGATTCTGAATATATTTTGTCCACCTGTAGTATCATATTTTTGGTCAGGTGTTTAGACATCTTGACCCTGTGGCTACAGAGGATAAGGCATTTGTTCAAGGAAGTCATAGAAGAGTGGTGGCTTTTTCTGTGTTTTTGTTTTTTGTTGTTTTGTCTGAAGCTCAGCCTGGAAATTTTCAGCCCTGAACTTATCCTTTTCCTCACTCTCCGCTCACTGGCTTGCTCAGAAGCAATAGACTGTGCAGCAAAGACTGTAAGCCTCACAGTCTTATACTCTTTAGTGCTACTATGGTATTCCGCTAGGTTAGCTATTTTATTTTTCAAAAATATATCTTCTAATAAGTACTTCCTTTTAGGTGACTAGCAGTGATAATTTAGCGACTGTTTTGCCTCTACGCATCACAGGATTTCCCGTAGGATGGGAGTTTGCCATAGGATGTCGGTCAATCTTACTTTTACTTTTGAATCTAGTCATCTCAGAGAACCCCATCCAGGGTCGCATGCGTAAGGCTCTATTCCCCTGGAACCGATTCCATTACTAAGAACTGTGTCGGTCAGGATTGGACCAGGGAAACTGAAACCACTCTCTGAATTCTGGACATCAACGTTTGTACAGAATCAGGAGGTTCTGCTACTTTGGAGAGAGCTGAATTAGGTGGGAAAGAGCAACCATCAGCAAAGCTGCTACCAAAATTTAGGGAGCAGCTGCAGAAGGGTGGGGGCTGTGAGAGGATCTGTCTGAAGCAGGGGTGTCATCCCTGACACGTTACAAACACATCAGGAAGCCAGTGTGGAGCTCACATCTGTACACACATCTGGTCACTCTGCCTTCCCCAGAATGATGGATTCTGGTACGTTTCTGATTTCCAAATCTCATGTGATGGCAAGCTCTGACCTGAACCACATAAGACAGATGATACTGGAAATCATAGTTCTTGGCTTTAGATGGGTATGGGAGTGGTACTGATGAGTTAACAACAGAAAACCCTACGTATCTGAAACTTAAAAAAAAAAATTAAAGAAATATTAGGAATAGGAACATGTTATTTAGAAGAAGAGATGGCTCGATGCTGTGTATGATTTCCTGAGTAGAGTGCAAAGTAGGAATAAAATGGTATATGGTAAGACGCTGCTATTTATCTTATAAGCCTTGCAGTATTATTTGATTTTTGAAAGAATGTGAAAGTGCTACTTTAGAAAGAAATCTAGGGCAATAGGTGCTAAGGGAATATCACTTTTCAGGTAAATTAGAAGTTTTTCCTGTGCAGATTTAGAGCATGGTTATGGAGATTTAAAACAATGCCATGGCTCTTTCAAAAGAAATGGAACATTCTGGTTGGTTGCATTGCTATATTTGTTCAAGCTTGTCATTGTGAGACCCAGAGGCTATAGAAAGTAGCCTGCTAACTTGGGACACGTTGTGTATCAAGGACACTATGTTTCTTCTGCTGAAGCCGTGGTCAGAACAGGCAGCTCCTCATAGGGCTGATGAAAAGGGTCGTCACGTCTGTTCTCCAGGGCAAGATCTGGACCTGATCGGCCTCCATTATTTGGATGGAGGTGAAGTGTAAATGCAACTCTCAGCTTGAGGTT
The DNA here is from genome assembly GCF_024362965.1 of Panthera pardus. Taxonomy (NCBI): domain Eukaryota; kingdom Metazoa; phylum Chordata; class Mammalia; order Carnivora; family Felidae; genus Panthera; species Panthera pardus. The sequence continues at coordinate 10,302,089 of NW_026526655.1, forward strand.
TTGTGGAAAATCAGAGCAGGGAGAGCTTGGTTTTGCACACAGAAGATAGAGAAAGAGCTATGTGTGAACTTATTTTAGATCCTTAAATGATAACTGTCAAAGCTTGGAAAAGCCTTAATGTTCTTTTGGAAGAGATCACTTTTGGAATGGAATTTATTGCTTTATAGTTTTATTGTTGTTGAAGGTTTTTGTTTCTACATATTAACTAAAAGTCGTCTAGCACAGAAATTAGAAGTTTTCCAAAGAAGCAGCATTGCATAATGTATTAAGCGTGCATGCTTTGGAAGTAGAGTGTTCTGGGTTCGGGTCTTTGTTCTGCCTTTTGCTAGCTAAATTTCCCCTGAATTGTTCCAGTTAAGGATTGGTGTTTCTTGCTTCAAATAAAGCTGGAACTCCCTGCCTCAGGGCTTTTCTGGGAAATGCTTAAAAAAAAGACACCCAAACTGATAATGCATGTAAATTGTTGACAAAGATTCCAGTATATAAAATATTAGTTATTATTAATATGAGTATGTTTCATCTATTTTTTTCCAAAATATATCACAGAAAAGCATGTTTATGCAACGTGAGGGAGTGTGTATGCGTGTACAGGTGAGAATTTAGGGAATTTAAAATTATGACACGACAATATTCAGGCTCTTACACTTGGGTGTTCTTTGAAGGGTAGATGATTAAGGCCATCGTAGAGCTGTTGAAAGGAATAAATAAAATCAGGTAAATAAAGTCTCTTTGCAAATGGGCAGAGACTCTAACACAACGTCAACAGATCTTGCAGAGCTGCAGTTGATTGAACCTGGGCAACGGCTTTCTACTTTCTTCAATATGCTTACAGCATCTTGATGAACAGTGCCACCGCCTTTCCCCTGGAGCCTGGGAGAGCTGTGAGAGATGATGGCTTCAGCATCCTTGCGTCCCAGTACACTGGTAGAAAAATGTCATGCTCATAGAACGCTTCAGACAAATGTTACTTCCTTTTTCTCAATTTTTAAAAAATTATTTATTATTTGAGAGAGAGAGAGAGAGAGCATGCAGGAGGGGCAGAGAGAAAGAGATAGAAAGAAGCCCAAACAGGCTTTGCACTGAGTGCGGAGCCCAATGCAGGGCTTAACCTGATGACCTTAAGATCACGACCAGAGCCAAAACCAAGAGTCAGACACTTAGCCGAATGACCACCCAGGCGCCCCCCTCAAGTGTTCCTTCTTATTATCATTATCATTACTATAGGATAGAACAATGCAAGAGCAAGAATAAGTATCAGAGTTCTTTTAACCTACCTTTTCAAATTTTTACTGACAGGCATATGCAACTTGCTCAAGGTCACAAAAGAGTTTTTCCCCGAGTCTGTACTAGAATGAAGGACTCCACATTCCCAGCTCTGCCCTCTCCTCCATGTTGACGCTAACCTACTGTAGTTAGTCTTCTTGGGCTTCTGTAACAAAATACCCTAGACTGCGAGGCCAAAACAACAGAAATTAATTTTCTCACAGTTCTGGAGGCTGGAAGTCCAAGGTCAAGGTGCCAGCAGGGTTGGTTTCTCTTGCAGCTTCTCTCCTGGATCTTTGTTCCACTGTGTCCTCATATGAGCTTTTCTCTGTGCATACGCACCCATGGCATCTCTTCCTCTTCCAATAAAGACACTTGTCATATTGGGTTAGGGCACCACCTGTATGATCTCCTTTAACCTTAATGAACTCTTAAAAGGTCAAAATATAGTCACACTGGGGGGGGTTAGGGCTTCAAGATATGAATTTTGTATTGGGGAGCCAATTCAATCCATAACCTCTACCCATGAAAACACTGCTTTTCTGACATTGTCCCAGTGTTCTTCTTCTAAGCTGCAACCTTTGCTGGATATTCTGTACCCAGATATGTGTCTACAGGCATACGTGTTAAACCTAATCGTCTCATCTTGGTACTTCACATTCAGGAACCCTGTCAATCTGCCAAACGGAATAAGCAAAAACAATATTTCAGAACAATTAGACATTTTAGTTCAATTGTAAATTGTCAGTGATCTGGTTATATTCAAGTGAGTAGGAAATATATTTCGGGTTACATAGAAAATGTTGTTAGTTATATTTCTTCTCAAGGCTTTATCTTGGGACCAGTTTGATAGTAGTGAAAAATGCTTCTGTGTGAGTGTTTTTTGTAGGCTTACGGATTGATTTTCCAGGTAGGAAAAGGGCACATGAGGATGGGGAGTTGCAAGGAAGTATAGCTAGAGATAGAGATTATAGAGACAGAGACAGACGCAAGGATAGGGAGAGAGATCATGACAGATGTGAATGTAGGTATTTCTCTGTGGGGTTTGTAATGTTGGTTGTACAACAAACACTTTATTCCTATTTAGGAACCTAAATAAAGGCAAGCCCATCTCTTTTTCCAACTTAGGTCCACAAGGCAAGACAAGCCACCTGCAGAGCCCAGCCAGGGCACAAAAGTTGCAGGCTCGCTTAAAAACAAATACACATACGTGGTCTGATTTACGGGAACAACTTTTGTGCGTGAAAGAACATAGTGGGTACTTCCCATAAACGTAATGATCATTTTATATCATAGTGGAAATGTGCGGAGATTTGGTGACTTGACCAGAGCTGACACTAGGGGCAGATACGCCCAGGAACCAGACGAGGTATCTGTCTCCAAATGTACGCACAGCTCCTGGTACCGCAGTGCTTGGCCCTTTGTTTCAGAACAGGAAATTGAAGCCCAGAAGAAGCAGTGATTTCTAAAAATTCAACTAGTGAAAAAATGCTAGAGATGGAAGTAGAAGGCTGTGTGCTTGATTCTCAAGAAGGGAGGTAGAATGAATTCTCCACACAGAGCTGTGTGGCTCTCGGCACTGCGTTTAATAGTTAACTAGTAGGAGAAAACAACAAGATAACTTGTAATAAAATAAACACTGCTTGATTTCACCGCACTCCCATCTTTTGCAGGCTCATGGCCACCTGTTGGAGAGTAAGATATGTCTAAGGGCACCCTAGAGGTTTGGAACTAGCAAGGAGAGCCTAGTGGACCAAATGTGGTTCTGGTCGAGGTGACACCAAAGGTAAAGTCACTTAGACGAGACAAACAACACACCTGACCACCGCTCCTAATGGGGATCTTTATATTGGCTAGGGTTAGGCCTCATCTCAGCTATAAATTACCGCTTATGTGTCAGGTCACCTTACTCCACCCCATTGAAAGTAAGGGCCCGAGAAAGACTTGTGATTTCTGAATCTGGAAATTCTGGCTTTGTTTGGCTATGTTGAAAACTTTGGGCATTTCCTTTTCTCACAGGGAGCTGCCAGCTGATACAGAGTTCGCCCTCTCCTTCGGTTCATCACAAGCCACTAATCTATAACGCTGAAACCAAGTTCTTAGTGTCCTTCCCTGAAATATGATACAATTTAGTGCCATTGATGTCGATTTCTTTAAGTCATCAAAGACAGATCTTTATTATCTAGGTGGATAATTGGAGGAAATAAAGAACAATCGAGAATCCGTGATCACCCAAGGATACATTTTAGCCCTCGGGTTTAAACTCACACAGTAGAACATTACTTAGAAATACAGTCCTTTACAAAGAACCATAACTGATTTTTGTATTGTTTTGTTTTTCTTTTCTTCTTTCCCCTTCCTGAGCCACTTGCCCTCTGGTAGAGAGGCTGGCAGGTCATGAGATTGTCACAAGACACATTAGTGGTGAGAAGAAGAGTTCTAGACCAAGTGCAGATGGGGAAAGTGAGCATCCAGTGGCTGGTCAGCTGAACTTGAATGTGATTTCACCCATTCTTCTCTCTGTTTCTCTGCACAAGCTGTGCAGTGTTTAAATGCTAATGCGATGCCAGCATTTTCTTTACTATTTATACAAAAGAAACCCTAATGAGATATTTCTAAGCCTGCACATAAGTTTCCATAGCAATCTTTGCCTTGGAGTAAAAGTAGGATAAAGAGCTCCTCAACATGACTTTAAAATCTCAACCAACCCACAGCAACAGGTTTCTACCGCAAGACAGGCATTTCTGTTGGGAATACTGATTTGATTAAGTGTCCACAATAGAGAACTTTATTTAGTGGTACCATCTGCAGCCATAATTAGTTTGAACTTGTGAAAATGAGGAGTTTGACAGGAGATACGACATTAATTTCTGAGAAAGGAGAACCTCCCTATTTTGCATGGATGAAAGCACAGAAATGTGATGAAAAGGCATTCATAGAGATGCGGTGGGAACTCATTAGGAACTTTTAAAGGTCAACACAGAGAGGGAGAAGACTGGAAAATTAACTTGGGACTGGAAGTTGAGTTCGTGAGGAGGCCGACTTAACGTTTCTTCCTACCGGCACAGCTTCTTTTCTGGTCGGAGGATTTTCATGTGAACCCAGAAACTAGAGCTCCCCAAGGATATAAAGGTGACACCCAACAAGTCTAAGCCTCCTTGTGCAACAGGATCCCCAAGATGCAGACACCTGGGCAATGCCCCAGAGAAGCAACGGATGGAGATCACTATCCAGCACTTCTCAAGTTTACTTTAATGTTTATTTATTTTTAGAGGCGGGGAGGGGCAGAGAGAGATGAATCCCAAGCAGGTTCCCCGCTGTTAGCACAGAGCCCAAAGTGGGGCTCAATCACATCACCACCATGAGATCATGACCTGAGCCGAAATCAAGAGTTGGCCACTCAACCGATTGTGCCACCCAGGCACCACTGCCCTTCTCAAATTTTGATATGCATACCCATCTGCTGGGAATTTTGTGAAAATGCAGATTCTACACGGTCTGGAATGAGGTGGGTTGAAGTCTGCACTTCTAGCGAATGGATGCTGGCTCCTACTTTGATTAGTCGTCTAGACCATGGGAAACAGGACAACGTGGAAGTTCATCCATGACCAGTCTTTCCCAACCCTTAGCTCAATCACAAGAGAGCATTTCTCTGCTTCATCAACTTCTTTCTCTCTTTGTGCCTTTCTTGGCCCCAGCCTCATTTAATGTTAATGCTGTCTGAGGTTTTTTTCCTGGGAAACCTGGGGAAGGAAAGGACAGCAGAACATGAAAGTATCACAAATGTTGATTGGCCCAAGACCTAAAAGCACCCTCCCTAGGAATACTCACAACCCATTTCTTTTCCCTTAGAAAACGGATGATAAAATGTGTGTTTTGCATATATCTGGGGACACTATGTCCTTGGCTTTAATCCACTCTGCCAGAATTCACCAGGACAACACTCTTGACCACTCCCAGTAGAAAGAAATTCTTATTCTTCTTTTAACATTGCATGCTAAATTTAACATAGTATATGCATTAAATCTTTATGCATATAAATTATCATTATCATGTATCATTATGATCAATCACTACTTTAAGAAAGACATACTTTTTTTTTTAATAGTGGTTTTTAAACCTGGTATTTAAGATCTTTACATGTTAAAGAAACGGGTTATCTAATTGTCTCTCTACTGGAGCGGAATTCAAATCTGACTTTTGTTCCTTGCTCTGTCATTTATTTTGTGACCTCGGGGCAAAATGTGTAACTTTTCTGGGCCTCTGTTTGCCTATTTTGCAATATAGACATTGGACTAGTTGATAACCTAGTTATAATTCTAGAGTCTTCATAAATATAGTAATTGAGTTAATATGTTACAAGAATAAATTTCATCAAAAATTTTTTTTAATATTTGTTTATTTCTGAGAGACAAAGACAGAGCATGAGCAGGGGAGGGGAAGAGAGATAGGGGGACAGAGAATCTGAAGCAGGCTCCAGGCTCCTAGCTGTCAGCACAGAGCCCGATGTGGGGTTTGAACCCACAAACCGTGAGATTATGACCTGAGCTGAAGTCAGATGCTCAACCCAGTGAGCCACCCAGGTGACCCAAGAGTAAATTTCATTTTTTATACCATTGTATATTTTGGAAAATTACTTAATTTTTGCCTGCTTCAGTTTCCACACCCATGTTGAGGGCTTACTTAGCAGCATATGAGCTCATTGAGAGATCAGTTAATTCTGATCTTATTACTTGACCATTTCTTTCTTAGTATGTGGAATTCAGCCATTTGGGGAGGAAATGTGCAGAGGTAGAAATCATATAGTGTAGTAACCTTGGCTAAGAACCTTTACCTAAAAAAATTCAGCTTTGGGATGTCTGGGTGGCTCAGTCAGTTAAGTGTCGACTTCAGCTCAGGTCATGATCTCATAGTTCATGAGTTCAAACCCTGCTTCAGACTCTCTGCTGTCAGTACAGGGCCTACCTTGGATCTTCTGTCTCCCTCTGTCTTTGCCTCTCCCTTACGTGTGCTTTCTCTCAAAAATAAATAGACATTACAAAAAATCTCAGCTTTATTGACATATAATTCACATACCATATATTCATAAAACTCACCCTTGCAAAGTATACAGTTCATTGGCTTTAAGTATATTCACAGAGTTGTGTAACCATCACCATCCCCAATTTTATAATATTTCATCATCCCACAAAGAAACTTCATACCCATTAGGAGTCACGTCCCATTCCCTTCAAATTCTCCCATCTCATTCCCAGGCAACCAATAATCGCTTTTGGTGCCTATCAATTTGCCTATTCTAGGCATTTTATACAAATGGCATCATACAGTATATGGTCTGTTGAGACTGGTTTCTTTGATGTAGCATGATGTTTTTAAGGTTCATGAGTATCGTAGCATTAATCAATATTTCATTCCTTTTTTTTAACGTTTATTTATTTTTGAGAGACAGAGCATGAGCAGGGGAGGGGCAGAGAGAGAGAGGGAGACACAGAATCCCAAGCAGGCTCCAGTCTCTGAGCTGTCAGCACAGAGCCTGACATGAGGCTTGAACTCACAAAGTGTGAAATCAGCACCTGAGCTGAAGTTGGATGCTTAACCAACTGAGCCACCCAGGTGCCCCTCATTCCTTTTTATTGCCAAATAATATATTCAATTATACGGTTGTACCATATTTTATTTATGAATTCCTCCATTGGTGGAATTCCTCCATTCCTCCATTCCTCCATTGGGATTGTTTCCATTTTTGGGGTTATTATGAGCAATATGGTTATAAGCATACATTACGTGTTTTTGTGTGGACATTTTTTTTTTCCTGTTCTATATCTAAGATTGAGATTGCTGGACCATATCGTAAGTATATTCTTTTTTGTTGTTTTATTTTTTATTTTTTAAAATGTACTTCCAAATTAGCTAGCATATAGTGAAACAATGATTTCGGGATTAGATTCCTTAATGCCCCTGACCCATTTGGCCCATCCCCCCTCCCACAACCCCTGCATCAACCCTCAACATAACTCTATTCTTAACCTTTTAGGGAACTACCAGATTATTTCCTCTTTATTTCCAAAAAGAGGTTTCTCCATTTGGCATTCTCACCAGCGGGAATTACTACATTACCATCAAGGTCAGTAATGTTAAGAATATTTTCATGTGGTTCTTGGCCATCTGTATGTCTTCCTCATAGAAATGTCTGTCCAGATTCTTCATTCATTTCCCAAGGGGGGTTGTTCTTCTTTTGGTCATTGAGTTGTAAGGGTGCTTTACATACTGTAGTCAAGTCCTTTATCAAGTGGCTCCGTTTGCAAATCTTTTCTCCGTCCTTTCACTTTGGAAATGATGTCCTTTGACGCAGAAACATTTTAATTTTGATGAAATCCAATTCATCCATTGTTCCTTTTGTTGCTTGTCCTTTTGATATTGGCTCTAAGAAATCATTGCACAGAGATTTACAGCTATGAAGAACTCCTAGTCTTGATAGAAATATTTCCAAAAATACCTAAAATATTCAGAGTTCCCAACACGGGTATACTAAATGCACAAGTTGGTAAACAATTTGGAGCAGTTTTGACAGAAGGACAGAGGATCACCAGGGGAATTTTCAGACCCATCGGCCATATGACACTGTGTCCATTCTCTCTGTCACATCATTAGGCCAGATTGCAAAACCACATTAATGATGTAAGTGCTTAATTATCTAGGAAACAACTTATCTCCTAAGGAATATAAGTCAGCTCAAAAACATGCTGAGCTCGAAATTCATAAAGCAGGGATCTTATGTGCTATTTCCTTGTAACTGGTTTATACTGAGAATCTTTATAATAGTTTCTAACACTTACTGAATATTTTAAAGAACTCAATTTGCTGAAGGACATCTGGATGTTCATTTAAACCTGCCCCCTTTTGTGAAATCTCTTAGACTCTGTAACACTAAAACCTATTAGTTCAAATTACAAACACTGTATCTCATGGGGCTATTATCTGGACCAAAAGAAACACGTTGAATAAAAATCAAAGTTACTTTTTATTTTTTAATTATTGGATACTTTTCTTCCTACCTGAGAATGTATGCTTCGATACCCTAAAAGCCAACAACGGATTTTCCTTACTATAAAAATGTGATTAAAAAACCATTAGTGAAGAAAACGGAATATTTCCTTACCTTACCGTCTGAATGAAATGTTTCATTGTGCACATTCCCTTCTACTTTTTGCTCCATACATTATAACCACCGTGAACATATTATTTTCAAACAGTATTTTAGGATATTGTCTTTCCAATACACTGATGTATAGAGGCTGGACTCTCGTGTGTAAGAGGGAAGGTCTGCAAAGTGACTTTGCTCAGGGAGGCGATGTCTTATTTTTAGAGACAGACTCAAAGTGGGAGTCATATCTGGTGACCTCATTTTCCCTCTGAGAGGCATGATCTTTACACACCTTTACACTGTTACATCCCACACCCCTACTCCCCGTGCTTAATTTTCTGCCCTCCTACCCTTTCCCAAGCAGAGAAAGTTATGACCATATTCTTCCTTTGGGTTACGCAATTTGGCCCCTGGCTACCTCTCAGATTTCTTCCCACGCCACTCCCCCAGGCTGGCTCGGCTCCTGATACCATGGCCAAGATCTTTCTTTCCTCAGACGTTTTCACTCGCTGTCCTTTCCACTGGGAACACTTTGTGCCTGCATCTTGCACATTTGGCTTCTTCTTAACCTTCACGTCTCAGCTGAACATCATCTGAGGGGGAATTTACTCTGATTGAAAGTTCCTCTCACGCTACTCTGTCTTATTTTCTTCATAGGGTTTCCTATTGTCAGCGATAATCTGTGATCTAAAATCTGTTATTTGTTTACTGTCTGTTTCCCGCTGCTGATAAATGGATACTTCATAAAGCAGGAATCCTGTCTGTTTTTTTTTTTCCTCTCCTCTGTTACGAACCAGTACCTATTACCACACTTCGTATGGAAGATCATCCGTAAGCATTTACTGAACGAAAAAAAAAAATAAATAAAATTGTATACTTCTCAAATGAATGTCCTTTCTTCCTCACTTGCCTTCAGAACTGAGTGGGAGTAGAATATTTCTGTTTTTGTGTTCTGTAACAGGTGTGAAAAAACAGCCAGAAAAGAAGGCATTGAAAATTACATGGACGGAAGGAAGTCAGGTTAACAAGTACATAATGTCTTTGAAGAGGTGCTCTGGTGTTATCCACTGATAAAATGCATTCCCTTGGGAAATAGTTTTCAGTTCCTATAGTCAGGCGAAACTATGGCCTATCAGCAACTTTGTTGGTAGACGGATGGTCTGCCTCGATAATGCTTGTGGCGTAATACACTATGTTTCGATATCATTCGGTGCGTTTTCTCCCTGCTGTTGAGGCTAGAGGAAAATCCCCCAGTGGTAAGAAAAAAGAAAAAATCCCCCACGCAAACTTGGTGGCAAAAACCAAGACCAGTTGTGATGGGGTTTGAAAGGCATTGAAATGCCAAGAGTAAAAGCAGAGGGTCATTGTCTCTGAAAACTTCAGGCGAGATGCCGTTTTATTCTGAGGTTGGGTCCCATGAAAACCTGAATTGTCACTTCTGTGCCAATTTGAACTTCAAACTATGTAGTTTCATGTGTTGTCATCCTAAATCAACAGGATCTCTCAGAAAAAAATAAATAGATAAATAAACACTGGAAGAATGTGACCTGGCCAAATCGACTGAAAAAAAAAAGGATCCCAAACTAAAATCTCTTTTTTCTTAGAAGCACTGGGTCTCCTTCCTTTCCCCTGAGGACACGACTGCCCTTTGAACAAAGCAGTCATCTTGGCATTCAACTCAGGAGTTCTTTCTAGCACCGAATATTCCCCCCCCACCCCCCATCATCCTGGAAGCCTTTTCCGCTGCCCTATTCAGGCCCTTCACCAGGATGAGGGGCCGGTTGTGAGAGAATCCTGCAAGTGTCTATTTTATCTTTCGTTGCAAAGTGGGAAATCCCTGGCAGCAGGAAGAGCCCTGCTGAGATCGGAGAATAAGTAGCAAATTATAGGTGTACATGCTAGGCTCGGGCTCTCAGTTTTTGTCAAGATGGCAGTTGGGGATCAGGGAACAATTCCTGTAGGGGTGGGAGGGGCGGAGAAATCAGAGGAAGAGTGGAGGGGAGAAGGATGTTTTATCAAGTATGGCATGGAGGAGTCTCCCACTGAGGCATTTTATTATGCTCCTCATCACATGGGATTCCAGTTCTGAACTAGCGTGTGCGGTACGAAGTCAAGAAGAGAGAAAACGAAAGAGTAGGAGAATGACGGGAAGAGTAAGGTATTGGGCGGCCCTTGGTAGACGGAAATATTCGCAAAAAGGATGTCCTGTCTTAATTCAGAGAGTGCACTTCCTGACACACCGTTCAAAGAGCAGGAGGGAGTGTAGCCAACACATTGTGTACAGAGTTTCTTTTTGAAGCAAATTTCTTCAGTTCCTAGAGGAATTTTCCAATACCTCCCCAAATTCCTTATGTATGAACTTGTGTCTGTGTAACTAGAACCCTCAAATCCCCTACATTATTGTAAAGTGTTTTCATAGAATATTTGACTTTTATTAATTGTCCATTGTGTAACAGGTGTTGTTTTAAATGTCTTACTTGTGTCACTCATTTATTTCTCAAACCTTCCTATGAAGTAGGTCCAACTATCATCGCCATTTTATAGCTGAGAACACTGAGTCACGGCGTAGATGAGGAACTTACTCCAAGACTGCACAGAAGTTTCTAGGAACAGCCTGTTGTGGCTCTGAGTGTACTGGAAGATGATGGACATTATAATAACCAAGGAATTTGACATTGCTACGGTAATATTATGTAATGTACAGTTTACTTAGACAAGTAGCTGAATTCTGGAGACTGAGTAAAATTAATCCTTGAAAATGGCAAGGCAACCAAATTTCTTTTTCTGCCTTGGTTGTATGTACGAGAAAGAGTTGTTTCTTGGAATACACTTTGTCATATCTAAGTAGGGAAAAAAAGTGACCATCCAGGTTTTTCTTTTATTTTTTGGAAGGGAGGAGGTAAGCTTGTTGGAAAAAAAAAAAAAAAACAGGTGATAAGAATACCCAATGTTTGGTCACATCCACTCAAGAGCATAATGAATGGCTCTTTGCTTTGAGGGAGCAGGACATCCGCAGAATGGGCTCAGGGTCCCAGTCCTGGTAGCCCGAGGAACGAGTGATTCAGTCACTCACTTACTCATCAAATACTGTTTGGACAGCTATTATATGTTGGGCACTCTTCTAGGTACTAAGAATGAGAAAAGGAATAAGATTAAAATATCTGTAATTGTTATAGTCTGTTCCCTTAAAGGAGTTCAGGTCCCTGAGGAGATGGGCTGGGAAACAAAACAACACTGTAAATCGGTGAATGTTGTCACGGGGACGTACATCTAACTTTACCAAGAGAGTAGGGGTGGAAGGCATTTCACAGTCAGGACGGTAGGCGGGGTGGGGAGGCCCTGATGAAAAACGATGGAAAATGACTGGAGCTTAGTTAGAAAAGACTCAGCGTGATTTGGAAGTGACTCATTCATTACTGACATTAAATATGGCATTCTAGGGCCCCTCTGCTTTGTCCTCTCATATAAAAACTCTATTCAAGACTTATCCCTTTCTCCCATACTCCTTATCACTCAAACAAACCTGGAACAGCCCATCCCCCTCCCGCCCTCCCCTTTGGTTGTAATATGCTGTGTTGACTACGGGTTTACCGTGCGTCTGGCACAGAGCTAAGTACTTTCGTCTGTAATCCCACTGGTCTTTAGAGAGTCTCTGTGAGGTGGTTTTTACTATGATGACCCTTTCACCCGTGATGGAAGTGGGGTCTAGAAAGGATAAATTCCAAAGATGGTTCAGTTAATCATAACTGGTGCACCTGAGACTCAAAATCAGGTCTGTTTAATGCTAAAGTCTGTTCTCCAACTGACGCTCTCTTGCCCGCCTTACAAAGCAGCTAGGCCTTTTGTGACATTTCCTCTTCCAGGATATCCTTGTAAAAAGGCACATAGGTAAAAGATCTCACAGAGTTGAATGAACACCTGAGTGTTGATGCTTAGAGAAAGCAACAAATTCTTCTTGCCAGTAATAAACATGTCTGTGTTTTTCCCCAATTTTCCCTGATTAAAATGTAAGAGGATGATTCATGATGTAAATATTTTGTAGAATACGTCGCTTCCAAGAAGGAAGGGCCCTCCTTCCCTCCGGTTCTGTTGTCCAACAAAAAGACACATGGCAATTTTTACTTCATGCCCCATGCCCCATGTTCTTTGTTGTCTGATAGATACCTTCTATTATTCTGTTGTAGAAATATATAGATTATGGATATCGATATAGATATATTTTCTCTTACTCTCTTGTACTTTTTTTACCTGATAGATATATACGCCAGAGACTCCAGTAGTAATCGTTCTCTGTTGGGTTATCTTGCATTTAAAAGCCTCAACAACTGTTGAAGTCTTGGGACACCTGGGCGGCTCAGTTGGTTGAACATCTGACTCTTAATTCTGGCTCAGATCTTGATCTCACAGTTCATGACTCTGAGCCTGGTGTTGGGCTCTGTGCTGACCATAAGGAGCCTGCTTGGGATTCTCTCTCTCTCCCTCTCTCTCTGCCCTTCCCTCACTCTTGCTCTCTCACTCTCTCAAAATAAATAATACACTTAAAAAAAAGTGTTGGGGGCACCTGGGTGGCTCAGTCTGTGAAGCGTCCAACTTCGGCTCAGGTTATGATCTCACAGTTTGTGAGTTCGAGCCCGGCGTCGGGAGCCTGTTTCGGATTCTGGGTCTCATTCTCTCTCTGTCCCTCCCCCACTTGTGCTCTGTCTCTCTGTGTCTCTCAAAAATAAATAAAAGTGAAAAAAAATAACCGGTTGAGGATTTGAGGTCAGCAAAGTAGTTTGGGAAACAAAAGGACACCTCAGTTTTGATTCCAGCCCTTTCATTAATTAGCTCTGTAACATTAGGTTGTCGCTTTGAGTGCTCCTCTCCTAATCTATGTGATGTGGAGATTACACAATTTCTACGGTCTTTTGCATCTTCAGAATGGAATGATTGTAATGCTTAACTGGTTTCCATACCCGTGCAGGTGAAAAACAACTCCCAGCCCTTTCCGTAGCTGTTGCTGTAGTCCATAAGCTGTTAACTCCTCTAGCCTTGCCCAGAATGGAATGAGTTGCTGGTAACTAGCAAACTCTAGCAAACCTGAGAGAATGAAAAACGAGACAAACTTTAGCACATAGGGAACGACCTATATGATCGACAGTCTGAATGGGTCCTGGAATAAGTGTCCGGGTGGTCAGGAAGCAGGACAAGGCAATGTGAAAATTATAAATTTCTGCATATTATGAGTCTGTCCCAAGCTGATCCCAAAGCTTCCTCTCGGTTGGCAAAACTGCAGTGGTGCTTTGGGTAGCCAGATACGCGAGGAACACCTCAGATGTATTTATGTGCCTGCAGAGATATAAACTCCTCCATGGAACATGACAGGAAAATTCAATTTAGTTGAATGACGAGACTCCCTTTTAATGAAGAGAAAGAAAAGCGGACAGCCATCGGTGCCTCCGTCATTATCCCAAGGGGGTGGGTATTTATTATGAGTCAGGGCAGAATTTCTATCTTTAGGCTTTGGAAAAAAGTGCGGTGTAAATGAAAGATGAGCTTCCTTTCTGTCGTGGAGATGTATGCTACAATTAACAAAAGTTGAAGGAGTAGTTTTAAAGACGGTGTAATTGACTTGAGCCCACAGCACGTACAGCCCAGCTCTATCGCCATATAGTTATTTGATACATTGCAGGCTCCGCGAACAATCTCGAGGGCCATAAACAAGTATTGAGCACGGTCTCGCTCACAGCAGAGCTCACAAACAAGGTTTCGTCTCCCCCGTGTAAAAAATGTTAGGCGTGCTTTCTCGGTGCCTACGAAAACATAATTCAGTAGACTGGGAATGCGTGAAACTCAGGCTGGCGGCAGATGGTTAAGCAATTCACAAATAGTACCACAACTCTTTCATTACATCTCAGCCTTTGCATTAAGGCAGGATCTTGTTATTTTGCGATGGTTTTAGCAAGCGATTATCATTCCCAAATTAAGCTTTAAGGAGCACGCTGGTGCATGGTTTAGCTTAGTTCACATTCAGGGAAATGAGGAGATTTACTATTTCACAAATACCGGAAACAAACAAAATGCTTTGGTAAATATAGCAAATTACAGACTATTAATAGGTGAACGATTTCGCCAAGCTGAATGGACAGCCTGGATGTTGATTCTCTCGCTCCGTTTGACGGAAGTGCTTTGGTAAACAGGCATTAAGAAATATGTGTTCGTATATGCTAACTACGAGTATTCTATCTTTTACTAAAAAATGATTTGAAGTTTGCAACATAGGCAATAACATTTAAATGAATGTTAGAGAGACAGTAAACAGAAGATGAGAACCAAGGGAGAAAGGAAAACCCAAGTCAACCAAAGGGTTAAGGGAGTTGGTGTACCAAACTTCACTGAACTTTCTGGCACCTGGGCAGTGCTTACTCACTGTCTACTTTAGTCCAGGCTCTGTGTTGGCTGTATGCTATGGTGTGTGTGGGGGGGTGGGGGTGGGGTTGGAAGGAAGGGAAGGAATGGCCGGGTGGGGGGGGGGGTGCGATAAAACACTGTGAATAGTCATTTGGCCCAAGGCTTCCCCCATTGCCTGTGTGCAAACACTGGGCCATTTCACTCTTTATAAACACTCTCACTATAAACAGAGGGATTACAACAAACCAGGTACTGCCTGAAAAAATTGCATCATTTTATGAAGAAGATTTAATTATTTTTTTCAATAGGTAATACACAATGTAATATATAACATGGCACAACATTCTAAAGACACAAAGCAGTGTGCAGTGGGATGTGTCCCTTGTCCCTGTGTGCCCTAGCTACCCACTTACTCCCAGGCCCCAGTTTTGTTGTCGTTGTTGTTTTTTTGTGTACTTCCAAGTATACTTTTAAAATATATCTTTTAAATTTATTTATTTATTTTGAGGGAGAGAGAGAGAGAGAGAGAAGAATCCCAAGCAGCCTCCACATATCCGTGTGGAGCCTGATGTGGGGCTTGAACTCATGAACCACAAGATCATGACCTAAACCGAAAATCAGGAGTCAGACACTTAACCAGCTGAGCCACCCAGGAGTCTTCCAAGTATACTTTTGAGTGTACTTCCTTCTCCCCATTATCATTCACAGGAATTTTTCCCACTAAGCCTCTTGACTCTCTAATTCTGTAATGTGATCTGCTTCTTTTTTTATTATTCTTTTCATTTTTATTTAAACACTTTTAAATGTTGATTCATTTTTGAGAGAGAGAGGGAGAAGGGAGGGGCAGAGAGAGGGAGACACAGAATCTGAAGCGGGCTCCAGGCTCCGAGCAGTCAGCAAAGAGCCTGACACGGGGCTTGAACTCAAGAACCTCGAGGTCCTGACCCGAGCTGCAGCCAGACGCTCAACTGACAGAGCCCCCCAGGGAACCTCCATCTGAGAAGAATCCAGGTCGCACCCGTGTGAAGCTGAATCCATTTGGAGAGGAGAGGATGGGGGGGGGGGCAAAAATAAATTGAAGAAATAATGCCTGAAATGTTCCAAAATGTGGTGAAAAACAAAGTTACGGGTGTAAGAATCTCATCCCAAATGTGACCGAGTTCACACAAAGAAAATCACATCTAGACACTTTATATTTCAAATACTGAAATGCAGAGATAAAAAGAAAGTTTCCATGAAAAGCAACCCGTGAAAAACAACACATTTCCTTTAAGGGAACAATGGTACAAATGGTAAGAATTATTGTTCATATAGCAATAATGAAAGCCAGAAGTCAGTGGGAAGACATCTCTTAAATGCTCAAAGAAAAAATAAAACTATCAATCTAGAACTATATATGCAGCAAAAATGTCCTTCATGAATTAAGGCATAATAGAGACATTTTTCAGGTAGAATTTATTGCCTGCTTTCTAAGAAATGCTAAAGGAAGTTCTTCCAGCTGGAAAGAAATGATACCGTATATCTTCAGGAAGGAGTGCAGAGCACCAGAAATGACAAATATATGGGCACGCTTTTTTTAAACTATTTTTCTCTTAATTCTTTAAAATATAATGACTGTTTAAAAGAAAATTTTGGATTGTATTTGGAATATTTAACACATATAAATGTAATACATCCAACAATCACATATGGCATAAAGGATCAGGATGTATGGAAATGTACGGTCACAGAATACATACATTTTTTCGTGAAATGTTGTGATATCAACTCTAAATAGACTGGAAAAGGTTAGGAAGAGTATTATAAGACCTCAATTAACCACTAAAATTAAGCACAAAATCTAAGCAGCTTTCAAATATGGCAAATACTTCAAATATAACAAAGAGCTTAGCAACTTTCAAATATGCAATATGGCATTAACTACAGTCACCATGTTGTATGTTACATGTCCATCACTCATTTATTTTATAACTGGTAGTTTGTACCTTTGTACCTCCTTCATCCATTTTCCCTACCCTCTACTCCCCGCCTCTGGCAGCTACCAGTCTGTTCTCTGGATCTATGAACTTGGTTTTTGTTTGTTTGCTTGTTTGTGTTTGGGATTTCACATATAAGTGAGGCCATACGGTATTTGTCTTTCTCTGTCTGACTTATTGCACTTACTGTAATGTCCTTTAAACATTAAGGACCACGGTTTATTGCTTTTTTATGTTTTGTTTATTTATTTTGGGCATTGTCTTTGTTTATAATTTTTTGCCGTGTGACATTTTGAGATTAATATATTCCAAAAGTCAGCCTTTCCATTTATGGTTCCTGGATTTCCTGTCTGATTGAGAAATGCCTTTCCTACTAGTATACAGACCAGTAATTTTATGGTTTTACTTTTTACACTTAAATTTTTGATCCACCTGAATTTTGTTGGGAAGGGATGGAGTGATCCAATATTGGTTAGATGGCCAACCAATCGCCTCATCACCATTTATTGAATAATCTCTATTGTTTCTACTGACAGAAATAACCTAATATAAAATTCTTTATGTTATTTGGGTCTATTTATATACTCTTTCTTTGATCTGTCTATTCGTGTACAATAAGACAGTGAGGTAACTAGTTAGGTTTTATGATACGACCAGTTTCAACTCATTAACCTCCTCAGGCAGATATGACATGGATGTTCTTACTTGTTGATTTTTCTATATCAACTTTAGAATCGGCTTGTCTATTTTTTTAAGGGCCATTTTCTTGGGAAGGTTATAAATTTATAGGTTAAATTAGGAGAGGTTGGTAGTTTAATGACATTGAGTTTTCTTATCCAAGGTTATGGTAAGTAATTTATTCATTTAAGCCTTTTGGGTACCTCAATAATGTTTTAAGGTCTTGTTATTATGGATTTTGCACATTTTTAAAAGTAATCTCTATACCCAACATTGGTCTCGAAATCACAATCCCAAGATCAAGGGTCAGAAGCTCTACCAACTGAGCCAGCCAGGCATCCTCATTTCGCACATTGCTTATAACATTTGGTCTTTGTAGCTTACTTTCTCTTTTGTAATTGTTTCTTTCGTTATGCCTACTGGTTCTTGTTTATATATGATGTAGATACAGCTACATATACATGGATACAGATATAGAAGGTTCCCAGCCATTTTACTGATTTTTTTTTATTACTTGCAATGGTTTTTAATTGAGTTTTCTGAGTAAATGCTCTTATCATCTGCAAATAATGATATTTGTATCCCATCGTCTCCAACTTTTATACCTCATTTCTTTTTCCATTGATAATGGTTGCCCTAGTTTTTAAGAGGACATTTTCCATTGCTTCTCATTTGGTATATAATTCAGGCCTTTTGTTTGATAAGGTTATATTAAAGTCTTATCCTTCTATTACTATGTTTAAGAATTTTTTTCTCATAAAAAATGGATGTTGAAATTTTAAGTTTTGAACTATTAATAGAGTGAATTATGTTAATATATTCTCAGCACTAAGTCATACACTATTTGAATAAAGACCACTAGATTATTGTGTATTATCATACTCTTAATGTGCTGCTGAAGCTCATTTGCTTATGTTCTGTTGAAATTTTTGCAGACTTGATGAGAAAGAGCTAATATTATTGTTATGGTTTGTTGCATTTTGTTATCAATGTTCTATTACCTTTTTTTTTTTACTTTTTTAAACGTTTATTTATCTTTGGGGGGGGCAGAGTGCAAGCGGGGGAGGGGCAGAGAGAGAAGGAGACACAGAATCTGAAGCAGGTTCCAGGCTCTGAGCTGTCAGCACAGAGCCCCATGCAGGTCTCCAACTTATGGACCGTGAGATCATGACCTGAACCAAAGTCAGATGCTCAACCAACTGAGTCATGCATGTGCCACAATGTGCTATTAGTTTCATAAAAATTATTTGAGGGGTGCCTGGATGCCTCTGTTGGCTGAGCATCCTACTCTTGATCTTGGCTCAGGTCATGATCTCATGGTTTGTGAGTTCGCGTCCTGTGTGGGACTCTGAGCTGACAGCATGGAGTCTGCTTGGGATTCTCTCTCTCTCTGCCTTTCCCTCCTCTCTAAAAATAATCAGATAAAACTTAAAGAAATTATTTGAAAATTTTTTTGCCTTATGTTCTACAGAGTGGTTGATAAAGTACTGCCAACTGCCTGTTTTTATAAAGTTTTATTGGGACACAACCAACAACACTCATATAGATTGTGTATGGCTATTTTCACTCTGTCAACAGAGTTGGGTAGATGCCACAGTGAATTCATAGTCCACAAAGCCAAAGATACTATTCTCTGGCCCTCCACAGAAAACCTTTGTAGACCACTGCTCTCAAATAATTTAAGTAGCACTGTAATTATTGTTTAATTAAGGTTTGGTAGGATTCCATGTGGAACCATCTCAGCTCATCATTCATTCCCCATGTCTGATTTTCTTTCTGTTTGTGTATGGATTGGTCCACCTGAGTCAAAACTTGAGTTGAAACTTTATTTGTTTACGTATACTTTACATCTGAATGCGCCTTTTATCTTTCCCTCTGGTTAATTTTGGTTTTTGGTATTTTCTAAATATTCTGAAATTTGGTTTTGAGTTTTTGACCTAAGAATTAAGTATTCTTTTTAACGGTTTTGCAGTTATGGTTTATCTCTTCGTATGAAGTTATAATTTTATGACTTTATGAGAAAACTTTTAAAAATATGTTTACAATTCAGTATTCATTGAAGTTTTCTTTATGAAATTTCTATATTTCTAATGTTGCAAGGGACTTGGAAAAAATACATGTAGTCTCTATTTGTGAAATATAATAGAGTCTTTAATATGCAGATTAGCTTGAGGTACATAATTAACTTGTTATTTACATCTTCTAGATCTTTGCTTATCTACACTGATCAGTCTTTCATTAAACAGAAGAGAGAATTAAAACTTCGCATTACTCTTTGTATTTTCTGTCATCCTTGTTTCTGAATTTTGATTACAAAATTGAATAGCACAGGTTTGAGCCTTGTGGGTCCACTGATACATGGGTTTTTTTTGATAAATACAGTATCGTGAATGTATTTTCTCTTCCTTATGATTTTCGTCATAACACTTTCATTTCTTACTTTATTGTAACTTAATTTACAGTAAGGGTACAGTATATAATGTATGTAACATACAAGATATATGTTGATTGACTAGCAATCTTATTGGTAAGGCTTCTGGTCAACTGTAGGCTATTAGTAGTTAAGTTTTTGAGTCAAAAGTTATATGTGGATTTTTTACTGCATGGAGAATCAGTTCCCCAACCCTCATGTTGTTCAAATGTTCAAATGTCAATTGCATATGTTATTTGGTTAATAGACATCAGGATGATTAGAAGTATATTGCAAAATGTAACCTTTATGATTCTGAAGCATTCTTTAATTCATTAATCCCCTTTATCAGGAGTTCAACCTTTTTTTTTTTTTAAGTTTGCTTATTTTTTAGAGAGAGAGAGAGAGAGAGAGAGCGGCAGAGAGAGAGGGAGACAGAGGATCTGAAGCGGGCCCTGAGCTGCCAGCAGAGAGCCCAATTGGGGGGCATGAACTCACAAACCATGAGATAATGACCTGAGTCCATGACCTGAGCCAAAGTCTGACACTTAACTGACTCAGTCACCCCCGAGTTCAACCTTGTTTGATACGAAGATTACCACTCTTGTTTTTTTGGCCTTGTATTTCCAGGAATTACTTTAAAGATACTTATCTTTAATATATTTTTTGCAATTTTGTTTTGTTTTATAATTTTGTATACTTCTTGTATACCACATAGTACTGGATATAGCATTCATTCTTTGTTGTTATGTATAAAATAGTTTAACTTCATGATTCAATCAGATGTTTTATTTATTTAAACATGTGAGATTAACTGTCTTACAGTTAGATTACAGATTTATTTTGTCATAGAAACACATCTTACTCTCTGTGTCCAGTTTCATTGCATTTTTAGTTCTTATATCACCATGAGGTGTATGTGGTCTGTGATATGGTTTATGTACATGTATTTCTTCTGATAATTTGGAGAGTTTGAGTTTTTGCTTTTGTGATAAGTCTCATAAATCTACTCTTAAAAAAAAAGTAACCATTTGTTATAGTGAATCATTAGAATAATTGTATTTATTTTTTATTGCTAAACCATTTTTATTATTCTTAATGATCTATCTTTACTAATATATATATATATATATATACATATATAAGCATTTTATATAGTTATAGTCAATATATTACTCTCTTAAAATACCATTTTATATTCCATTTTTCCTCTTTAGTGGTATTTCATACAATGTTATTTTATTTTATATAATCATCAGAATAATTTTATGTCTGATTCTTCCCCATTTTCCCTCAACTGACTGATTCTAGTAGATTATATTATTTATTTTAGTGATTTCTTGTACACATGTCACTACTATCATAATATCAGTTTATTTATCAATTTACAATCATGCCTTTCCCCTATAGTTATAGATGAGGATATCAGCAACTTCTTTCACTGTCTGCCCTAAGTCTTTTAAATATATTATTTTTATAGTATCTAAGTAGAAAAAAGACTGTATTCTATTACCTCGCTTAAGCTCTGAATGTCTATATGTATACATATGCATATTATATATATATATGTATATACAGATATATATATATATATATATATATATATATATATATATATATAATGCTACCTAACCTCTGTTTGTATGTATACATATATATGCTTGTTTGTTTGTGTACACACACACACACACACACATACATATATGTGTGTGTGTGTGTGTGTGTGTGTGTGTGTGTGTGTGTACACACATATACAAACAGAGGTTAAGTAACATAATAGGGAATAATAACAAATAATACAGTAGGGCCTGAGTGGCTCAGTTGGTTGAGCATCTGACTCTTGATTTTGGCTCGGGTCATGATCCCAGGGTTGTGGGATTGAGTCCCATGTTGGGCGCCATGCTGGGCATGCAGCCTGCTTAAGATTCTCTACCCCCCACCCTTCTCCCTGCTTGTACTTTCATTCTCTCTATAATAATAATAATAATAATAATAGTAAATAGTTCCCATGTTATAGAAATTTTATGAAGCTGGAGAATAGTATTTATTAAAGACTTCATAAATATTATTTTTTTCATTATTTTACTATGAATCATAGTATTTACATTTATTTTACTTTAGTTTTATTCATAGAAGTTGTTTTTAATCTTTTAGGTGGTTGAAGGTGGTCCTTTATTGTCTTTCTGAAAGACCCATAGAAATATTTCTTCATTTGTTCTATGCTGAAAACATAGTACAGGCACGCCTTGCTTTATTGTGCTTTTTACACATGGAAGGTCTACGACAACCCTGCGTTGAGCAAATCTATTGACGCCATTTTTCCAACAGCCTTGGCTCCCTTTGTGTCTTTGTTTCACATTTTGGTAATTCTTGCAATATTTCCAACTTTTCATTACTGTTATATCTGGATTGCTGCCATCTCACGATAACACTCTGATGGATTAATTGTCACTGAAGTGGTTTCTTGGGATCGACTATATTCCTGGTAGAGGTGCGGGGCAGTCTGTCGAAATGACAACAGAGCACTGAGAATGTGCCATATGTGCAGTGGAGGAAGCAACAGCAGTATTTGTGAGGACTGACTCCAATTTTGAAAGCAGGTCTGTGGGTGAAATGCTATCACCTGCTGCAGAGAGATCATTCATGAAAGGAAGAGTCAATCGCTGAGGCAAACTTCATTGTCTTATTTGAAGAAACTGCTAGTTTTACCCCAGCCTTCAGCAACCACTGTGCTCATCAGTCATCGGCCATCGACATCCAGGCAAGACCCTCCGCCAGCAAAAAAGATTAGGACTCTTTGAAAGCCGAGATGATGGCTAACGTTTTGTAGCAATGAAGTATTTTTTTACTGATTATTTTCAGAGAGAATAAAAGAGAGAGCACACACATTGCAGGAATGCGTGAGCAGAGGAGGGGCAGAGAGAGAGGCAGAGAGAGAATCTCAAGCAGGCTCTGAGCTGTCAGTGCAGAGCCCGACGCAGGGGTTGATCCCACACATGGTGAGATCGTGATCTGAGCCCAAATCAAGAGTTGGATGCTTAACTGACTGAGCCACCCAGACGTCCCGAGAATTTTTAAAACAATTTTTTTTAACATTTATTAATTTTGGGGAGAGAGAGAGAGAGGGAGAGTGAGAGAGCACATGAGCAGGGGAGGGACAGAGAGATGGAGACACAGAATCGGAAGCAGGCTCCAGGCTCTGAGCGGTCAGCACAGTGCCCGACATGGGGCTGGAACTCACCAACTGCAAGATCATGACCAGAGCCAAAGTTGGATGCTTAACCAACTGAACCACCCAGGTGCCCCCCAAGTATTTTTTAATTAAGGTAGTTACATTGGTTTTTTAGACCCACTGCTATTGCACTATTTGTAGACTACAACGTAGTGTAAACACAATTATGCATGTGCTGAGAAAACAAAAAAAAATCATTTAACTCATTTTACTGTGATCTTCACTTTATTATCATGGTCTGGAATGGAAACTACAATCCCTCTGAGGCAGCCTGTGGTTCGTTGCTTTTATACTTACATGGTGGCTTGAACAGGCATAAAATTCTTTGAAGACTTTGTGAAGGCCAGTCACTGCCTGGTCTGCTTTCCTGTTGCTCTGGAGGAGTTTCAAGTTGCAGTGATGGTTTTCATCTTAGTGGTGGCAACTTGATCGCTTAACCTTGATGTATCCCCAAAATGTGTTTCACGTATTTGAATCATAGATGCAGATTTATTTTGGTAGTTTTTAGCATGCTTTTGAATATGATCATCGGATATCTTTTGAAAGTATTTTATGATCTTTGTTTGTTCATTAAAGATACCAAACAAATCACCATTTGTGGGCATATTTTTATTTAGGGCAGCATTTGGTTCACGACATTTTTTTGATAAGGTTTGATAGCTCATGGTGATAGAATCATCATGCTTCTAATTTGTTGCATTCCCACGTAAAACAGAATTATTTCCTATTCCTTCTCCTTTGCATAAAGAGCACGAATATCGTTTAGGTGGGTAGTATTGTGAGCATTGCACATATTCGAATCAGGGAAAGTCCTCCTAGACCTACTGTTTTCAGAAGGCTCGTGGAAAGAAGGGCAAAAGACATGTTTTAGCCTAGCAGAAGTTCTTTGTGACATGTGGTTTTATGTGAGCATGAACTTGACCCACCGGTCTTTCTCCGGACCAGGAAGGGGGCAGCAGAAGTGATGCTGAAAACGCGGAGCATTTGCCGGGCTCCATGCCCACTGGCCCACCGCTTCCTGCAAGGGGCTTGTTTCTGGTCGTGTGTCCTATTGCCCATTTTCCAGTCATCTTCTTGGGGTCGGTCTGGGTTCAGGAAAACTTCTCCACAAGGCTGCTCTCCCACCACCATTCTTCCAAGCAGACAGTTGTTGCTTTTGCGCTGCAAAGCTTTCGCAAGATCGGCATTTGATTCCCCCTGGCTTCTTCCATCAGCCGTGTGTGACCTTCCCCTCATCTGGCTGTCTTTTCCTCGTATCTTGCTCTCTGGGATGACAGATGTCTCTTGGTTTCTTCAGACATGAATCTACGTGCTGCTTTTTTGTTCTTCTGGGTGTCTGGCCAACATCATCTTTACCGCCATGGTGAAATCCCAAGAGGAATATTTTTGTCACTAATTAGTAATTCTGGCCACCAATTTCGACACTGGCAGATGACTCCGCGAAAGCAGTATTTCCTGTTCCCTGTCACAGCGAGCAGCCGAGCTTCATCATTTTCCCTTTTCTCAGTCATATAATACATGAAATGAAAGGATTGCCTCATGAATCATTAAACAGTCAGTTCTTGTTCTGTATTCCATTTCCTTCCTGTCGTGGGACCTTTGGCAGGAGAGAAACCACCTCCCCTTGTCCTTTTCCCCCACTCATTCAGCTATTTATATCTTGCATGCAACATTTATAAGGTAAAATGTCAGTGGGTCTTGATCTAACTCACCCGGTAAAGACCGTCAGCAAAGACTGGACACATACCTTCCTGGGCCCCACAAAAGCCTTCAAGTGTCAGCGTTGTCTGAGATGCCTTGCCACTCTCCTCCTTTTCCAAAGCTTCCCTACCTTTCAAAGCTCAGCGAACATCCTGTTTTGGTTTTTTTTTTTTAAAAGACTTCTCTGACTGCCAAACACACAGTGAAGTCTCTCTTCTCTGAATTCCTTAGTTCCTTTCTCCACTGTGGTGGGTGGTGGGAGACAAACACACGCATCTGGAGACAGACTGCATGCCCCGAAGTCTGTTCCGCGTGCCGCCAGCTGGGTCGTCTCGAAGACTTCCCTCAGTGTCCTAACCGAGAATAGAGGACATGTGGCTAAGTTTTCTACCCTCCCCCCCGCCATGGCTATTAATAATAAAACGTAGCTCATAGAACTTTTATATCAATTTGATGAAATTCACAAATGATGTTGCTATGTTATCGAAGAGCTAACTGTTATTTACAAATATATATTTTTTTATGACAGTGAGGCATTCTGCACCAATATGTTCCAAACACTAGAGTAGGTTCTTCACTCACCTGCTTTTTTGGGGGGAGGGGTGAGTTTCCAAATTTTTTTTTTTGCTAAGTTGTCTGATGTATCTTTATTTTTCTTACAAGTTTCTTTTTTTTTAATGTTTAGTTTTTATTTCATTGGGATAGAGAGAGAGACAGGCAGGGAGAGAGAATCCCAAGTAGGCTCAGCCCTGACCTCACAGAGCCCAAGGTGGGGCTCGATCCACGAACCATGAGATCATGACCTCATGAGAGTTGGACACAACCGACTGAGACACCCAGGTGCCCCCTTTTTCACATTTTTTTTTGAACGAGACAGGCCGTCTTTTCATGGCCCAATTTCCCTGTGCCTGTATTTCTCTTCCACATCTAACTTATAACATTTGGCAAGTAGATTCTGAAGGAGTTCCAGGTAAAAGGGAAAGCATGCCTGTGTGATACATAAGAAAAAGGGGAACTTTCTTGTTTTCCGTCATCAGTCAAGTCAAAATTGAAGTAAATCATGATTCGCTCCGTGAATGCAAGAGATCCGGCCTTGCTCATTCAGTTAGAGCCTATGTCTTTCAGGTGGTGTGTGTCTGGTATGTGAAAGGCTCACAGTAACTGGTTTTGGAATAAATGTTTGAACGAATAAATATATGAATATTTGGATGAATATTTATTGTGAGGTCAGCGTGTATACTGACGTGTGAAATTATTCCTGAGAAATAAATAGACCTGGAACTTGCTTAAAAAAATGGATTTCAGAGTGATATATTTCCATGTCCTGTCTCCAAACATGACAGTGACCCAAGCAATTGGGTGTATTATTTCATTTGTCATCTTTCTGTGTTGCACTGGGTTGTTTGGGCTCCATACGGATGCATCTCAAACTGTGCCAATAAAATATCATTTATTTGAAGGCAGTCATTCCTGATTTTTTGTCCACCATAGCACCGAATACACAGCCATGAGTGTTGTAGGGTGTCATTATGTGTTTGTCAATAGACTGAATGGTAATATCTATGACTGCAGGGCTATTAAAATTCACTCATTCAACAATTACTTATTGAGTAAGCACTCTGTTGGCAGGTGCTGTTTTAGCCCTTACGGGGTTTCAATTTTAGCAGGGGGTGGTAGGCAGTAAGCGAAGCAAATAAATAAAACATCTGATGTAACACATGGCAACACGTACGATGGAGAAAAGATGGTGATGAGGCTCAAGCCACATAGACATTGGCGGAAGAACACTTCAGGCAGAGAAAGAAGCAGGTGAAGAAGCCTTGGGGAGGGAGGGGCTGTGGCAGGGAGTATGTCGGATAACATCAGGGAGGCCAGTGCGACTGAAGTGAGGTGAGGGCTGAGGTAGTGGGGGCTGAGGTCAGCGAATGGGGTCAGGTCTTCTTGGTCAGTGTAAATACACTGGGCTTCACTCTGCGTAAGCTGGGAAGATATTGGGAGACAGTAAGTTATGAAGTCACATGATTGATCTTATTTTTGATCGGGGTCACTTTGACCACCGTGTCAAGAACAGACTGTAGGAGGAAAATGGGGCCTCAAGGGGACCGACTGGGAGTCTAGTGCAATGGGGCAAAGGAGATATTCATAGATTGGACTCGGGAAGGATCAGGAGGTGAGAAGTGTTAGCGATCGGGTGGTATGTAGAGCATGTTATCGAGAAGCCTCTAGACATGGGCATAGTGATGTGGAGGGGCCAGTTGGATATACAAGTCTGCAGCTCAGGAGACAAGCACGGGATGGAGATCATCATTTGGGGTCAGGATATAAAGGTAGCATATGGGTCTGAGGGAAAGGAGAGTAGTAGTTAGGAAACATGTCCACGGCCTGAACCCTGAAAGATTGCAATAACAAGAGGTCAGGCAGATGAAGAACAATCAGCCGAGGAGACCAACGTAGAGCAGTCAGTGGGTTAGGAAGAATGGCAAAGAGTGTAGAGTCTTGGAAAGTACAAGCATTTAAGGAGGTTAGACATGAGGTCAAAGCTGGAGTTTTTAAGGATGACTGAAGGATAACGGTATGGCCGTGAGTCCAGCCAGACATGAGAAGAAAAGTCTCATAGCTCTTGAGACAGTGATGACTTTTTCTTTTTTTAAGTTTATTTATTTATTTTGAGGAAGAGAGAGAAGGGAGAGAGAGAGAGAGAGGGAGAGAATGAACACAAGCAGGGAGGGGCAGAGAGAGTGGGAGAGAGAGAATCCCAAGCAGGCTCCCCACTGTCAGCATGGAGCCTGATGCGGGGCTCAAACCCATGAACCATGACATCATGACCTGAACCAAAATCAAGAGTCAGATGCTTAACCAGCTGAGCCACCCAGGAGCCCCTGGACTGTTTTGTAGTTGCAGGTAGCTACTGCTAGAGTTGGCTCAGTGAAATCAAGAATGGGTCTTACCAGCTTCTACCAGAAACAGTGCTAAGGAAGCTGGTAGTGGTTGCTGGGGCACCCATACATTTGGATTGTAAAACATACTGTAAATAAAAACCACAGGGGTGCCTCAACGTATAAATACTACGCACAGGTTATGAATGGCCAGACAACCTGCTGAATGGGAAAAGCACTGTGTTACGCACCAGGTTGAACTCTACCCAAGTGGCCATGGACTTCACGGTGTGTCCTTTGTCTGCTCAGTTGATTTAAGCCCCAAAACCAAAACCAACAAGGAGGGAAGGCTCAGAACTAAGCTTTGTGAGGATTTAAAAAATACTTCCAAAGCTTTTATGGAGTGTTCCTGGGATGTTTGGTAGTTTAAGGATCTTGTGTCTGTTTTACAAGATTATTTTTGGAATCATAATGAATTTCGCTGTGGTTTTTCTTTCTTTTTTTATCTTGTGCTGTAGAAGATGAATTTGTCTGAAGAATATAAGAAGCTCTTTATTTCTTTGTTGAATATCATTCATTTTATAAAATAGCTTTTGGGGCAGAATTGAAAATATCATCTCATGCCGTATGTTTTAAGGTATACACCTTGAACCACACAGAATCTGAACTTCACTGTGTGAGATACTCCATTGTTTTGATAAAACGTCTTTGCTCCATTTTAACAAGGTTTTCAAAATGTTTACACGCATCAATTATGATAACTGCCTACATGTATAGTAAGATATAGTCCCTGTTTTTAATTCCTTCTTTAAATTTAAGTTTTAGTTGTGAAAATTCCTAATCTCTATTAACATTCACAGTAAACGGAAGTAATTCTATACTTAAATTATACTGCTTTTAAGTGTAACTTCCAAAATTTATTACTTAAAATGAAAAAAAAAAAAAGGAAAGAATTTAAAGAATTCCCAGAAATTGCAACATGGTCTACAGAAAACTTCTGTGCTGATGAATGGCTCCTTGAGGAAAATCAGTTCTCTTATTAATATAACATCTGGCTTGCATCTTGCATAAATAAAAACACAAGAGCAGGATAGAAGTAACGGAAGAGGAGAGAGGGAGGAAGGAATGTGGGTTTTGTAGCATACTGATCTCTAACAGCCAAGAAATCTAATTAGAAGAAATGTCATCTAATGAGACTCTAGTCAAGAAAATTCCACAGGACAAGGCAAAGCCACCTGGACAGCAGCAAAAACCGTGAACGGGTTAAGGAGTTTAAAAGCAAACAAAACAAACAAGCAAATAAAAAAAAAACCCAAAACGGAAACAGCATGCATTGACATTGACTTCAGACCTCCATTCAGTCAAAATGGCAACTATCAATGGATTCCCTGGGGACCATTTCTGCCTTTGACCACAGAAATTCCATGGCTTGGTTAATATGTTTTAAGAAGCACTCTACTGTTCTCATGTGCACGATCAGATTTCTGTCTTTTCTTTTGTGCATTGTTGGTCTGGAAAAAGGGAACAGGCTTAAAGAAAGATGTAAACAGAAGTTAATTCTCATGCTTTCCGCATGGATGAGTGGAAAGGTTCCTCCTCTATTGGAAACACTATTTCTGATAATTTTGTTAGAGACCAACTTGATATTACAGTTGAATGTCATTGATTTTCCAGTTAAACCTTGTTTGATTTTTCCAGATTTGGAAACTGAAGCAATGAGTTGAATTCAAGGACATTTGACTACTATTAAATGGTAACAACCAAAAAAAGGTAAAATAGGAAAAACAATAAAAAGTAGACTGAGGGTTTTCTGTGATTTCTTTTTTGTCGTTGTTGTTTTGAGAATCAGAGACTGTGAGCTTGACACAGTATGCCTGTATTATCTTTTTTCCTACATTATCTAGAAAGAAAGGGTGACCAAAAGCTGGTTCCTGTGTTGCTTAGTGAATTTACAAGATTCTGGAGACCTAAAATGGCCACTTAGTAGAGTCAGAAAAACTAGTCTATGTAACAAAATAGATAAATTTTTAAAAATCAGGAAAGTGAGGGGCGCCTGGGTGGCTCAGTCGGTTGGGCGTCCGACTTCGGCTCAGGTCACGATCTCATGGTCCGTGAGTTCGAGCCCCGCGTCGGGCTCTGGGCTGATGGCTCAGAGCCTGGGGTCTGCTTCCGATTCTGTGTCTCCCTCTTTCCCTGCCCCTCCCCCATTCATGCTCTGTCTCTCTCTGTCTCAAAAATAAATAAAAACGTTAAAAAGAAATTTAAAAAAAATCAGGAAAGTGGGATTCTTATTAAGAACACACACACACACAAACCTGAAAAAATACAATCCACAATACAAAATATGTATTTCTCTAGGTTTCCTAAAAGCAGATGACTCAGTGTTTATACTGATAATTTTTTTCCCTGCCCTTATCCTATTAATCATTTTTATTTATGACTTGATAAGCACTTTCCTGATATAGAAAATCAAGTAGCATTTTCAATGGTATTTTGGCAATAAATATTAATTCTCCAATCATATGTACCAATTAAGTTAATGTGCCTTTCAAGATGCAAAACTTCTGGCCCATCATCTCTATTTCTAACAATTTATCCTAATTGAATAGCTACACAGAAACTTATGTAGGAGTGTTCATTTTAAAGTTTTGATAATGGTGGAGATTAAAAACAAATCAAATATTCTGTTAAGAAGGAATGGGTTATGACCATATACCATGGTAGTGCAGTCATGCCATTGAGTATGATTTAGCCACCACAAAGAAGATGCTGAGAATCTAATTCATTCTAGTCTTTAATTTGGCTACTTGTTCATGTGAATCAGTCCCTTCACAAAGAGTACCATGCGCTCTAATGTGCAGTATAACACATGCACTAGAAAAAAAAATGTTTACCGGATGTTGACTGCTATAAGTAGAAATTCTAATAATGTATTCCTATATCTTCTCAAGGTGCTCCTAGGTTAATCATGTCCCACCTTAGAGACAAACGCAGATGATCCACCCAAACCCAGATTCTCATTTGCCTTGACCTCTTTTGCTTCAGAACGTCTCCATCCACCATCCCTTGGCTCTGCGTTAACACTGTCATGTCCTAGCTATCGCGTCATCCCTCAATCCCAATGTCAGGTAGCTCCTTTCCGCTTCTCGCTATTCAGCTAACTCATTCTACTACTTCTAATTCAGAAAATTTCAGACATCACTGAGAGCAGTCCATCACCACCTCATGTGTCTTCTTTCTCAAGAATGGGGAATAAACAAAACAAAACAGAAACAACTCCACTGTGAAGTATTCTAACCTTCTGGTCTTTCTCGCTTTCATCTGGAAAAGGTCACCAGTCCTGGTCATCCAGCTTGAGATCTGGACAGGCACATCTGTTTCTTTACCTAGTTTAAGATTTTTCTCTTCATATTTTTTTCATAGAAATGATGAAATTTCTATTTGATGGCTTTTCTGTGAAATAAGGTTTCTTTTCCTTATCTGGAATCTCTATAAAATGAGATTTTTTTTTGAATATGCATATACTTCAGTTATGGTTTGTCACATCTTTAAACATAGTTAAATATGTAATTATGAATATTTCTGAAATAAATTACCCTGAATGCAATCTGAAGCAGACACATGCACACACGCGCATGCACACACATACACACACACACACACACACACAATAAAGCAAATAAGTAAATATATTAATATCATTAGGAACCAAGATTTTCAGTGTAAGAGAAAAGAAACATACTATAAGATCAAAGAAATGAAATAAAAACCAGTTAATCCTAAATATGAATTAGAAATAACCGTAAGAATTTATTATGTATTTTCATGATTTCTTTTCCTTATCTCTGTCCACTAACAAAAGCATGGAAACAATGGTCAATCTGTAGCAATAAACACCCTGTAGATCATCGGGTATGATCTTTAAATATCATTTGTCTGTCCATGGGAAATCAGAGCACCTCGGAGAATGGCTGATTCCAAGTCTAGGACATGAAATGGACAAGATGAACCGGGAATGTCTCTCCATATCAGGTAAAAGGGACAGTGCTAAAGATTCTGTGTTGTGTCAGGAGTAGCCGGGAGCCAAGTTGAAACAGTTTCCCCTGCCAAAATACAGGACTTATCTGGGCGTCATAAACAAGGACAGCATCTTCAAACTTCTCACTATAGGAAAATAAATGTAACCATGTATGGAAGCGGGTGTTAACTAGGCATATTGTGATGAACATTTTGCAGCATATACAAATACTGATTCCTTATGCTGAACACCTGAAGCTAATATAATATTATATGTCATTATACTTCAATAAAAATAAATAGTAAATCAATGCAACCTCAGGAGTTTAAAATACAATACTTAGGTTAAAATGTACATGAGTTGGGATGCGTGGGTGGCTCGGTCGCTTAAGCATTGACTTGGGCTCAGGTCATGATTTTGAGTCCCACGTGGGGCTTTGTGCTGTCAGCACAGAGATTCTCTCTCTGTCCCTCCCCCACTTGCAATTCTCTCTCTACCCCTCCCCCACTTGCATGTGCACGCACTCTCTCTCAAAATAAATATTTAAAATAAATAAATAAAATGTATATGAGTTTATAATAACATTAAAAAAGTGCTTCCTATACAACCTTTGGAGAAAGTGAGGAATCACACTCTATTTGAAAACTGGTAAGTAAATGGATAAAATCAAGCATTTATCCTCTTTTCTATGTGAGCACAGAAAACTCAGGGGAACTATTAAGAGAAAGAGTCTTGGTTATAAGAATCGTTCTACCTGATAATTGCAGAAAAATGGAATTAGGATACAGCCATTTTGCTCCCCCTAATGCAATAATGGATGTAGGTAATGATCGTGAGTGGCTGCCCAAACCATTAGGTAAGAAGGGGATGGTAATCTTTATAATGGATGAATCATGCTAATAAAGGCTGAACCCATTGATAAATCTTAACATTTAAGACAGGTTTGAGTGTGGAGGGGTCGGGGGAAGACATTGGGGAGAAAAACACAACACCACGTGGATTCTAACAGTAAAATCCAGAAATGCAGAATATGGTAATTCAAGACAAAAACCTGGTTTCTTCAAATAATACATTGAAAGCAGGAAAAAGGAGGAGAAACTGATTAGACCTGAAGAGACTTCTGAGACACATAAACCAAATGCCATATGTGGAATTGTTTGAATCTCAATTGAAAAATGCAAACTGTATAAACATTTATGAGACAATATTTATGAGATATTTGGGGGAAATTTGAACATTCATATTTGAGGATGTTATGGGTGTATTGGCAGTAATTTCAGGTGCAAAGAAATGATACCGTATTTATGCTAAAAAAGTGTTATCTTTTTACAGGTTTTTTTTTAAGTGATTACAGATGAAATGATATGGTATCTGGAAATTGCTTCTAAATATTCTGGGGAGGTAGGGAGGTGTGTGGGAGTAAAAATAAAACAGGATTGACAATGTGTTGAAAGTTATTAAAACTGGATGACTGAAACTGATGTTTGAGATCCTCCCCCCCCAAAGTCTGTTTATGACATCCTGACAGACCCTTAAATTGTGACTTTCTATTTGACTCATGGGCCTCTGTGCTGCAAAGCGTTTTAAGGGATTATTTGGATAGTGATTGTGTTGATGGGTGGCTCCATTTCCCCTTCGTAATTTAAGACAGGGTTTAAAGGCCGCTAAAAAGTTATTGGCTATTTTAATTATATTCAGGACTGTAATTAAAAGAAACCATTAGGATTAGCCACAGAAGTAGATGGATTTTTAGAAAGGAGGTGGGTTTAGAGATCAACCAAAATTGCCACATATTAGATATTTTTTAAACGTATCCATTTTTGTGCATCCAATGCCTCACAGTTTAAATTAGGCTTTTAAAGTGGGTACTTTAGTTTCCATGAATCACTAATCAATAAATATGTGCAAGCTTATTTTGAGCAGGGATCCAAATTTTGTGGAGTAACTATACTCATTGTTTTCTTTCCCCTTAATATTTGGTCTTCTGCACAGTAAAGCAACGGAAAGGGATTTAGTTTCAGTTCTGCAAGCTAACCCGGGCGGGTCGCTGCGGACCACACCCAGCGTTGGAAACTGTTGCCTTTCATGGACCAGGGGAATGGTTATTGTTGCATTCATCTTCGGCATCCACCGCAACGTTTTGGACTTGTTCCTTAAGATGACACCTCTTAAGACAACAATGACAAAAACCACCATGGTAGGTAATATACAACAAGCTTTTTAAACGTGAATCTTAAAATTACTTTGCATTTTATCAAAATGATACGTATATATACATTAACACGTCCATAAGTAACTAAGACAGTTTTAACAAAACCAGGGCTTTTCCTCCCCATACTTCCTACAAATAAATCCCTTCCATCCCGAGACCACCAGGAGCACCCCTATGGTTGAAGGAGATGGCTTATTATTTCTTGCACCACACGCCATGGGGTATTGTGAGCAGTCTCTGTAAAAGGGGATTTGTAAAACCTACTGGGTTTGAGCTTGTGTTAGGTGATTTGAGGATAAATTTAAGGAAGTTGGGTCTTTGCTCTGGATGGGCTGCTACTGCAGGCAGGGGCAATTCTATAATTGGCTGTCTCAGTAAATTTTATCTAGAAGAGGGAACACCTACTGTGAGGTTAAGGCTGTAATGGATGAAGAAACAGCAGCCGCCCGTATCCTCCAGGAGGGAGGACATTTGGTCCATGTTGTTTGTGGCTTGAACAACCCTCATGTTCTATGTTCAGACATGATTATGGAAGGTTTTTTTGTTTTGTTTTGGTTTTGTGTTTTGTTTTTGTTTTTCGGCTAGATCTACCATGGGCACCAATGCCTTGTCTGACGTTGATGTTCTGGGAAGTTATGTTTAAGAGACACCACACCTGCCAGCTCCTGGATGTCAGGAGCAATTCTTTTCCTCATTCCTCACTTCAAGTTCCTCTCTTTTATTTCCTGCTCCTGAAATGTACAAATATGCCTATTTTTAGATCATATACACAGATAGGTCTCATATTGATTTCCTCTTATGTTAGATGAGGAGTTAGCTCTCTTCCACTGCCAGCCCCCTGATTATCTACTAGAGTTATACCATAATTTTTCGTTAAATGAATATTCAGTGTTTTTTTTTGTGCCTTTGCAAATATCATTCACAGTTGAACATTGCAGTGAATTGTTATGCTTGCTTTCTTTCTTTTTCTTTCTTTCTTTCTTTCTTTCTTTCTTTCTTTCTTTCTTTCTTTCTCTTTCTTTCTTTCTTTCTTTCTTTCTTTCTTTCTTTCTTTCTCTCTTTCATTTGTCTTGAAATTAAAATTGTTACTTTGTTTGCTTTTCATTTGCTAGGCTCTCTATGTACCTAATGATAATTCTTCCAACCTTCTAAATAGTTACACAGGACAATTTCCCCAAAAGTCCACAATATCAGCTAATCTACCCAGACTTTTCCTTCTTGGTGAATCCCAGGATCCCCAGGAGAGCCTGGACACCTCACTGTCCTTGTTGGCTGGTTTTACTCTGGATCTGCTGTACACTTTTGTAGGGTCACTTCTCTGAGCTGTTTTCCTCGGAATTTACTAATCTGCAGTCAGATTGCCTGTTTTCTTTTTCTTTTTCTTTTAATTTTTAGATGCTTATTTATTTTTGAAACAGAAAGAGAGTGCGGGCAGGGAAGGGACAGAAAGAGACGGAGACACAGAATCCGGAGCAGGCTCCAGGCTCTGAGCTGTCAGCACAGAGCCTCACAAGGGGGTGGGAGGTGGGGGTGGGGCGGAGCTCAAACCCACCAACCTCAAGATCATGACCTGAGCCAACCAAAGGCAGGTTGGACGCTTAACCTGCTGAGCCATCCAGGCACCCCCAGATTGTCTCTTTCCTAAATGTCATGCCCTTCTGTGTTTTGGTTCACTAACCTGTAATGGAGCTCATCCTCCAGAGTTTCATCAGGAAAGGCAGCACCTTTGCAGAGGGCAGGGAGCTGAGATACTTGTTTCCTGCATCATCCTGCACCCGTGATGTCTATGTGGGGGGCATGGTTGTTTCCTTGAGATCTCCCTCCATCATTATCTTGAAGACGCTCATCATTTCGTCCCTGTTACCAATCCCTTGCCATCTCTGTTTCTTGGTCTGCTCCCCCTTAAGGTAGGGACCAGTAGCCACGTTAGCAATGGTGCACTGGAAGTAAATTTTTGAGAACCTGAACTAAGAAAATATCTTTTATTCTACCCTTGCAGGTGGTAGATAGTTTGAAGGTAAAATACTAAGTTGGGGTTAATTTTTCTTTGGCATTGCAAAAACATTGTTCCGTTGTCTTATTCCTTTGTTACTAGTGAGGAATCCCAAGGCTTTTGAATTCCTGATTCTTCATTTGAATTTGATTTTTTATTTTCCTCTAGAAGATTGTAGAATTGTCTTTGTCTCTGCCCATCTGAAATTTCACAACTGTGTTCTTTTTATGTGGGTAAATTTCATCCTATTGTGCTGTCTCATTTCCATCTGGCATTTCAAGTCCCATTGTGATAAATGTTCTTAAATACTTAGCTGGGATATCTGCTCCTTAATTTTTTTGGATTCTTACTTTCTAGAGCACCTATTCCTCAGAGATTTGGTATCTTGGGTTGCTCCTCTAATGTTTTTTATCTATTCTATGTCCACTTTGTTTTCCCCGTTCCACGCTCTGCTTTCTGGGAGATTTCCTCAATATATTTTGTAGCTCATTGTTTAATAGATGGTTTAAAAATTTTCTCCTATCATGTTGGTAATTTCTAAGGACTATTCACAGTTCTCTAGATGTCTTATTTTATAGCATCTTATTCTTGTCTCATGAATGTAATACCTTCTCTTACTGCTCTGCATATGTTTGTAAACACTTTTGCTATGTCTCTTCACTATGCATAATTTCAGCTTCTTTCACAGTTTCAAGGATTATTCCATCTCCACTCACTGCTCCTCACTCCTTGGGTCTGCAAAATCAGATACTACATACAAAACTGGTTCCCAGCTTCCGGTCTCAGATTGTCTCAAGTCTGTTCTCCTGCCCTTGTGCCATAAGATTTTTGGCATTATGTTGTAGTGAGAATTTGCGAAGGAAAAATATTTGCATGACCATCATTAGTAATGGGACAAGCAGAAACAGAATACAATAAGAAAAAACACCTCACCGTTTCTCTAATACTATGGCTAAAGATGTAGAACCTGAATCCAATATTGATAAAGTATCAGATAAACTCAAGTTGAGCTCTGTTCTATAAAATAACTATACTGTAATCTTGAAAAGTATCCAGAGCATGAAAATCAAGGTAAAACTGGGAACTATTATAAATATGTGGCAACTAAATGTAAAAATATTTTTCTCAACTGGATCCATTTGGTATGAGTGGCTTTGCCAGGATAATGGGTCAAACTTGAAGAGATCATCAGGATTAAGTAGTATTTTACTCACGTTCGTTTCCTGATTTGGATGATGCTATTGTTATTATGTGGGAGAGTGTCCTAACTTGTAGGAAATACACACTTAACTATTTGAAAGTGATTGACATCAAGTCAGCAACTTATTTCCTAATAATTCAGGGGAAAAAAAAGATCTTTGCATTATATTTAATTTTTTTCTATAAGTTTGATATTGATTGATAACAGAAATAATAAAAAGAAGTATATGTTTATTTAACTTATTATCTTAAATCTGGAAATCCAAGCTGATTAGATCTCTTACACAATGATATCTGCAGTTGTTCTAGGTGAATTTATTAACAGGGAGTATAATTGCCAAACTTTACATGTCTTCCACATCTTGGAGCTTAATGTTGCCTTATTACATCTCTCTCTTTCTGGAAGAATCTCATCCTGATATGTTTCCTGGCTTCAAAGTGTCAGAAGAAGTGTTATCTTCAGAATGGTAACACCATGTCCTATATTATTTTGAGATCAGTTTATGGGTGATGACTTATTAAAACAGTATCATACATCTTTATTTCTCCAAGGATCTGATATTTCACCTTTTTATGGTGAAAACCAATGCTCTCTATATTAAGCAGAGTGAGCAAACAGTGGCCCAAAATGAGAGAGACACTTATGTCAGGAAAAAAAAAACAAACAAAAAACACAAAAAACATGTTGCTATTGTTGTTGTTAGCAAATTGTATTCTATACCTGGAGGTGTAGGTCTAAGTTGGCAAGTATATGTTGACTTGGTTTTCAAAGATCTATCAGAGTTGTTTCAATCTAAGAAATTTGAGAATGAATTATGACCATATACAAAGGCCAACAGACATGTAATTGGCTGATCTCACATCCAAGGAATTAGGAAGAGAATATGTTTATTGAGTAAAAACTGTGCTGATCACTATGTATAATGTCAAAACTGTCAAAACGACCTTGTAAATATTATCACCTCCATCTTAAAAGTGAAGAAACAAATTCAGAAAAACTAAGTAACTTACTTAAGGTCTTTTAAAAAATTTTTTTAAATTTATTTATTTTTGACAGAGAGTGTGAGCATGAGCTCGCTGCTGAAGCTATCAGGCAAAATAGAGTTTGAATAAGTAATACTATCATAAAAAGTAACTTTCATAATGATAAAAGGGAAATACGCCAAGAAAATACAAAAATTCTGAACATGTATGAATCTAATAACACATTTATAAAACATAAGTCAATATTTGACTTGAAACACTCATAACTCAATAATAGGCAGACAAAAAATCTTGGTCAAATAGCACCTTTTTTTAAAAAAAAAATAATGTTTATTTATTTGAGAGAGAGAGAGAGAAAAAGACAAAGCACAGTTGGGGGAGGAGCAAAGAGAGAGGGAGACACAGAATCTGACCCAGGCTCCAGGCTCCAAGCTGTCAGCACAGAGCCCAAGGCAGGGCTCGAACTCATGAGCCGTGCATGAGATTGTGACCTGGGCCGAAGTCGGACGTTTAACTGACTGAGCCACCCAGGCGCCCCTACTCAAGGTCTTTTTTAGCTGATACAGGATAAAGGGGTAATTGAAATTAAGGTCTATGAGTCTCCAGTTTGTGTTATTTCCAATATACCTTGAAATCGTCCTGGACTGAGAGAAATGAAATGTTACCGTGTGGTATAATTTCCACACAATACCTGGTAGTGGGATATGTTCCCCAACAGTGGAAAGATATGATATGTAACTGAACCCAAAGCCTTTAAAACTGGAGAGAAAACAGTAGAGTTAACCAATTAAAACAAAAAACATTCACTTAACCAAATACATTAGTGAGTTTTAATTGACTATTTGGTATGGGTGAAATGTGATGTAATGAAGACTGCTTTTTCTTCTTTGTAGTAAGATAAGTGTTCAAATGCAAGAATACAAACATTAAAGATATTATTCTAAACTTCATAAACTTGATATTGATATTCTAAAGTTTATATTGTTGTTCTGTATTACTTGCATCCTAAAAACACTGGGCACCAAAAAGGGATATAAGTCCCAGTAAGGAAAGGAATTTCACCCTTTTTTTTTTTTTAAGTGTATTCATTTATTTTTGAGACAGAAACAGAGACAGTGAGTGGGGGTGGCACAGAGAGAGAGAGGGAGAAGACAGAATTTGAAGCAGCTTTACATTGTCAGCACAGAGCCTGACGTGGGGCTTGAACTCACAAACTGTGAGATCATGACCTGAGCTGAAACCAAGTCAGCCGCTTAAGTGACTGAGCCACTCAGGGGCCCCGGAATTTCTTGATACGTAAACCAAAGTTGGACCTGAAAGTCCTATTTAGGATAAAAAATTTAAGTCTTTTTAAAAATCCTTGGTCTTCTTAAGCTAAATAATACAATTTTTTGGATGGTGTTTTTTAGCAATGCTGTCATTGAATTGAAGTATCTAAGAATTATCTCCTGACTACTTACAGAAGAATCTAGATAGCCTTCCTTTCCTTCAGCCTTTGAAAGTAGTTTTAAAAATAGATAAAATCAAACCTTTTAGAACAAGTTATGGTTGTAACAGACGTTATAAAATTGGGCTGGTCACACATTGGAAAATGTATCATTTTATTTCAATGAGCGAATTGCAACTGTGGGACATCTCCGACTTATACTGAACAAACACATTTTGTCCTTAGTTTGTGCAAACAATGGTAGAAAGCATAAAGCCACACTCGATCCCACTTGGCCTGTAACTAGTATTTTCTTTTCCAAGAGGACTATGCTCTTACGTTCTTGGCTCTGAAGCCAGAATAAATCATGCTCCCTGTGATTAAAAGATGATTTTGGCTATTTCGCCCAGCCTTGGGGCCACCTTGTCTGGGCTAAAAGCATGAGACATTCTCATTAACATTCTACCATTACCAACAGATTTCATCTTTTCAGGAGAAAAATAGGCGTTAGTTTCCTTACCAAGTCAAAGGATAATTATGGATATCAGTGTTTATTTATTTAAATACTCTTGAACTTTTTATTAGAGAATTCCTATGGTTTTGGATTGGAATGAGGTAGGATAGTTTTTACTTTTGGTTGGTGTACTATCTAGGTTATTTAGAGCTGCCGTTACAAATACCACAGACTGAGTGGCTTGAGCACCAGAAATTTCGTTTCTCACAGTTCGGAAGGCTAGAATCCAAGATCAAGGTATCAGGAGGTTCAATTTGTTCTGAGGCTTCTCTCTTTGGCTTGCAGATATCACTGTCTTGCTGTGTCTTCACTTGGCCTTTCATTTTTGTGCATGTACTCCTGGTGTATTTCTCTCTGTGTGTCCCAATCGTTGCTTTTAAGGACACCAGTCAGACTGGATTAAGGCCCACCCTGAAGAGCTCCTTTTAATTTAACCACCTCTTTAAAGTTTCCCTCCGAATACAGTCACGTTCTGAGGTACCAGGGGTCACGACTTCAACATACGCATTTTGGGGAACACAAAGAAGGAGATCTTGCTTCATACGCAAGACTGGCGTTTAATCTAGAGGTGGACTGAGACTAACCCACCTCCTCCTAGCTCAAATTCTGATAAGATTAAAGTGCTGAGCCTCTCAGAAGACAGTGAGGAGAAATCAGAAGTCGGGCTATAAGGCAAAGAGAAAAAATATATAATCTCATTTAAAACTGGATATTACCTGAAATGAATTAAAGTTTTGGCCTTTGATGGCCTCTAGATGATCAACCTGTACCACTGATGCTTGGCAGAGAAAAGTGTGACTTATCTGGGAAAAACAACACAAGATAAAAATATGTTTTCTACTTTACTCTCTACTGTTTCTTCATACAAAATATTTGGCATACATTAAGAAAATTATGAGATTTAAAAATAATCAAGAGAAAAGACAATCAATTGAGGCTGGCTTGAGGATTACCTTGACTTTGGAATAAACAGATAAGGAATTTTAAACTAATTAGTACAAAGCAGTTAAAACATTTACAGGAAAGATGGATAACACGGATGAATAGAGAGAATTTCAGAGGAGAAATGGAAACTCCAATATTAAACCAAACAGAAAGTCTAGAACTGAAAATTAAAGTATCTGAAAGGAAGAATGCATTGGGTAGAATTTAATATGATTCTGGACAGCAGAAGAAAAAACCCAGAAACTCAGGTCAGCAGAAAGTGAGAGTAAGTATAGATAGATGACAACTAGCCACATTAAAGCGAAATTACTGAAAACTGGAGACAAAGAGAAAAATCATAAAATGACCTACAAGAAGTGACATCATATTTAGATAAACAACGAGAAGAAGGTCGGCTGGCTTCTGACAGGAACCAATGGAAGCCAGAAGACAATACAAAGGAAAAAAACCTTGTTAACCCATAATCCCTCGAGAGGAGGTAAAATAAAAACATTTTGAGGCTACCAAAGGCTAAGGCAATTTATTGCCAGCAGATGTCCAGTACAAGAAGTGCTACAGGAACCTCACTACAATAAAGGTAAACAGCGCCAGAAGAGAATCTGGATCTCCAGGAAGAAATAAAGAACACCAGAAATGCTGAATATGTTGGTAAAGAGTTAAATTTTTAAAATAGGCCATTGAGGGGCCCCTGGGTGGCTCAGTCGGCTAAGCATCCAACTTCTGCTCAGGTCGTGATCTCGTGGTTTGTGAGTTCGAGCCCAGCATCGGGGTATCTGCTATCAGCACGGAGCCCGCTTCAGATCCTCTGTCCCTGCCTCTGTCTGCCCCTCCTTGCTCTGTCTCTCCCTCCCTCTCTCTCTCTCTCTCTCAAATAAACATTTACAATTTTTTTTCAAAAAGTAAAATAAAATGGGTCATTGATTGTTTAAAGGTTTAAAAAGATGTAGAAGTAAAATATAGGACAGTAATACCAGAAAGAATGAAGGAAGTCAAGGAAGAGATATTGTTCTGAACGTCTTAAATAATACGCAGATGTTGTAATTAAGGTAGAATGTGATAACGTAAGGTGTAGACTGCAATCCGTAGAAAAAAAACATTAAAGTTAGCACAACCTGGTAAAGCTAAAAAAGCCAATAATACAAAAAAAAAAAAAAAAAAGAAAATACATGATTAATCTTTAATAAAAGGGGGAAGGAGCAAAAAAGGAACTGGGAATAAGTGTGAAAGATAATGAACAAAGAAATAGTAAGTTGAAGAACACGTTAAATGTAAATGAACAAGCACTCCAATTAGAAGGTGTAGTTTTAAGGGGGTGGATTTTAAAATACCAGGATTTATGTTCTGTATAATAGGCACATTTTAACTATAAAGACACTGACATTGAAGGTAAAATTATGGAAAAAGATATATCATGGAAACAGTAATCATAAGAAAGCTGCTGAAGCTATTTTAATATCAGGCAAAATAGACTTTGAATAAGTAATACTATCATAAAAAGTAAC
Organism: Panthera pardus; assembly: GCF_024362965.1. Taxonomy (NCBI): domain Eukaryota; kingdom Metazoa; phylum Chordata; class Mammalia; order Carnivora; family Felidae; genus Panthera; species Panthera pardus. The sequence continues at coordinate 10,344,553 of NW_026526655.1, forward strand.
TTTCATAATGATAAAAGGGAAATACACCAAGAAAATACAAAAATTCTAAACATGTGTGTATCTAATAACTCATTTATAAAACATAAGTTAATATTTGACTTGAAACACTCATAGCTCAATAATAGGCAGACAACAAATCTTGGTCAAATAGCACCTTTTTAAAAAAAATAATGTTTATTTATTTTAGAGAGAGAGAGAGAAAGACAAAGCACAATTGGGGGAGGGGCAGAGAGAGAGGGAGACACAGAATCCAAAGCAGGCTCCAGGCTCTGAGCTGTCAGCACAGAGCCCAAAGCAGGGCTTGAGCTCACGAACCGTGAGATCATGACCTGAGCCGAAATCAAGAGTCGGATGCTTAACAGACTGAGCCACCTAGACGCCCCAGTCAAATAGCATTTTAGCCAAAATGACCTAACCGACATCAGTAGAACACTTGATATCCAGAAGCCAGTCTTTTCACTCATTCATGGAACAGTCACCAAAGTAAACTTATGCTGGGCCATAAAGCAGATCTCAAATATCAAAGAATTGAAAACATGCAGATATTTATTCTGGGACCAATGAAATCCAATAAAAAAATCAGTAACAAAAAGGGAACTAGAAAGTCCCCAAATATTTGAAATTAAAAACCACACTTCTAAGTAATCCATGGGTCAAAGAAGAAATCTTAAGAGAAATTAGAAAAAAAAATTTAAACAGACGGCAAGAAAAACACATTTTATAACTTGTTGGATATAGTTAAATCAGTGCTTAGTGAAAAGTTTATAGGTTTAAGCACATATATTAGAAAAGAATATAAACCCAAAATCAATGATCTGAGTTTCTACTACATGGGTCTAGGGAAAAAAAAACAAGTTAAATGCAAGTAAGTAGAAAGAAGAAAATGGTAAGAGCAAAAGCATTGGATGTTCTATGTAAATGATGAGTCACTAAATTCTACTCCTGAAACCAGTAATACACTATATGTTAACTAACTTGGATTTAAATAAAAATAACATAAAATAATGCCTTAAAAAAAAGAAAACCTATGCATAGAACTATAAGGAAAGTGAGATAAAGAAGAGCAAAACATAATTAAATAAAAACAGAAACGAACAGTAGAGAAAGTTGAAAACAACAAAAACACAAACAAAGCTGATTCTTTGAAAAGATGAATAATATTGATAAACCTCTAGCAGAAGTGATCAAGAAAGCGAGGGGAAGAGAGAGAGAACATAAATGCCATTTTCTGGAAAGGGAGGACTACAGATTGTTCAGATTTTTAAAGGATAACAAGGAGCAATTATGAACAACTTAATGACAATAAACTCAGTGACCATATGAAATGAGAAAATTCTCTGGATCCATCTTATAAACCTAACACAAAAAGAAATGGAGAATTTGAATAGTCCTGTATGTTATAAAGATAATTGCACTTGGAAAGAACAAATCCTTCACTGAATCTCTCCTCCAGGTCCAGGTGACTTTGTTAGTGAAGACTCCACCCCACATGTAAAGAAAAAATAAACTAAAATATCATCAATAAACATTTTCAGAGATAGACGTAGGAATAATTTCTAGCTGTGGGACCCTGACACTAAAACCTCAGTAGAATATGACAAGAAAAGAACATTACAGGCCAAAATCCTAATGATCATAGATACAAAAATTCCTTCAATTGTAGTTTAAATTGAATCCAAGGAACTTGTGAAAAGGGTACTGTCTTGTGAACAAGTGAAACCTAGTCTATCAATGAAAGATTTTTTTGTTGTTTTGTTTTTTTTTTTGTAAGTCCTTCTTTTTAACGTTCCAAAATCAATTGGTTCAAATCACGACACCCACATACACCAGAATAAATGAGAATAAATGTTCAGTTGAATAAATAAAAAAGATATTTGACAAATTTCAATATCCATTTATGATGAAAAACTCTCAGGACAGGGGTATCTACAAAACCTACAATTAGTGTCACACTTAATGAGGAAATGCTGAACATGTTTTCCCTAAGATCTTGAGTCAGTCGTGTCTACTTTCGCTAGTGGTAAAACTGGGCTGTTAGTACTAGTCAGTTTAATAAAGAGAGTAAAAGAAATAATAGGCATAGAAGTTAAAGACGATGATATAAATTGTATTTATTTTCAGACCACACAGTTGTATATGTATAAAGTAGTCCAAAGTAATCCTCTAACGAAACACTATAATAAGTGAATTTCACAAGGTTCCAGGCTACAAGTTCAACAGAAAACACGTGTTTCTGTATATTATCAATAATCAACTGGAAAAAGAAAGTTTGACAACATTATCATTTACAATAGCAACAACAAAATCCGATTCCAGGAAAAATACACTGCCAGATGTTACATTTCTACACTGAAAACTATAAAATATTACTGAGAAAAATTAATAAAGATCTAAATATTGCTGCAGTGTCAATTCGGTTCAACATCATTTCAATAAAATATCCCAGCAGTCCCTGCAGAAATTGGTATATTGTTTTTAAAGCTTATGTATTATTTCAAAGGATATAAACTAGAAAATAGCTAAGAAATAGAATAGACAAGGACATTGTAAAGACAAAGAACAAAGTTGCATTTATTCCACCTGATTTATCATGTGATTCCATTTATAAATGAAAAAAAAAAAACCAAACAAACAAGAAACGAGAAGAACGGTTGCTTAGAGGGGACTTTTCTGAGAAGGCAAAGAAGGAATATTGTTGGATGAACCATATCAATTTTCAGTCTAGTTCAACCAAAGTCAACCTTTTATTCCTGTCTTGGATTAAACCAATAATTTAACATGAAGTAAGGAAAAGAATGGAGAACAACCATGAGGCGTTGGTCGATAGACGGGTTTTGATTCGAATCCTTGTTCTCTTTAAAACATATCCCTCGATTGCTGTTTCCCTGGACCCTTTTTAATCTTCTTTTGCTTCGATAAGAGGGTGTAAAGTTTCTCTAGCTTTCTGAACCTCTTCCTCTTCTGATAGCTTCTAAGGCAAAATAGGCTTCGGTGAATTTCCCTGATGAAGTTCAACTAACGATGACTTTCGCTTATAGCCGATTGCTACTAGCGACCAATTGGCACCGAATGTAGTATTTACATAGTCATTATTCAGTGTCCCTTCAAAGGGCCCTTCAACTTACTAGAGCTTCACAAATACCTGCAGGTGTCTCTTCAGCAAATAGTGGAGCTAAATTGGAGGCTGAGAGAGAAGGCAGTTCTGAGGCTGAGAAGGGCCTGGCAGATCACAGGTGGAACCATTTCACTTAAGACTAAGGGCAGGGAGGTAGACATTTCTTTTGAGCAAAACTCATGTTTGATATTCACGGCTGACCAAAACTTGGAGAGTGCACTGCAGGACCCTTACGGAATGTTTGGCTTTGCTTTTAGAAGAGCGTTTAGTGAAGTTCAAATTTTATATTGGCCTGCAGAGGCAGAAAACTTCCTTGGTAACCTTCCATTCTTTAATACATCTCGTTGGTGGTGGTCAGATGCTATCTATCACCACTGACACTTATGCCTGCCTTGAACCTATTTGTAGCGACATCCCTAAATCACAGCAGTTGGGTTCTTTGTGTTTTCCATCACAAATCTTACATGAGAGGAGCAGAATTTTCCCTTATTTCCACTCATGTCTTCCTTTTGGCCACTCTTATTTCACAGACTAGATAACTGTCTCAAGGCCTTGTTTGGAAATTAAATATATATATGTTTTGGCCAGAGAATATTTACTTGGGTCATAGGCAATCGCTGTTTTATCCCTTCCCTGTTGACCTTCTTTTTAAAAGCTCTCCAAGTCTATGTTTTAAATTAAGGATCACGTCTAAATGTCATGATCAGCTCTCGGGTTCATTTTTTCACGTAGAATTAACGTTGCTGATAGGAATTCTTGTGATCGAGTTAAAGGAAATAACTAAATGAAAAGCCTCAGAAACTCCTTTATCTTTAATTCCGAATAATAACATCATTCGGCAAATCCCATCTAATAAATTCATGTCCAGATTATGTGCTCAGGGCATTCCAAGAAGCATAATCCATTGTAACAGAGGCCAAATGAGCGTTGGGGATGGTATGTGCTATAGTATGATTTCAACTTTTCGTTTAAAATGCCTCTCAACTTATGTTCCCTAGTACTTTTTTCTCTCTTTACCCTGTCTGTGATTAAGACTAGGAAAAGCCCCTGTCAGACAAGAGACAAAGTGGGGAAATCTCACCCCTTCCCTACGGCATCATTGTAAGAAGAGGGACAGAAGTAGGGCCAGAAAAGTCAAGTAATAAAATAATGCGCCCAGAAGAAGCCCGCATAAGCCCGTGCCCAGGAACATTAATTCAAGGTTGGTGGCAGGGGATTGTTGCCTCTCAGCCTGAAACAGGGCTGCTGATTTCTTCGTGGCCCATGCAGAGAAGTCATGGAACTTAAAACTTACTGTCTCCCTGGTGAGAAGGTGCAGAGAGCTATAGATTGCAGACCTATTGGAGCCCAGGTTCAGGTCAAAGAAGATTCCACTTGTGAGAATGTGGAAGTAGACCATCATTTGGCCAGGACCACAGAATCCATTAGTGGGTGCCAACAAAGATCTCCAAGTCCAGTCGTGACCAGTTATCTCCCAGCATTCACTATTCCAGGCAGCAAACTAGACCAGCAGCTTCACAGTAGGATCCAGAGAAGGCCAACGGGAGCAAGATCTGTTTCTACCTTTCACTCCAGTCACAGGTAACCTTAACCCTACCTCCCACACACAGCCAGACACCCTCTGGAGAGCACAGGGGGGGTCTATCGAAAGAGATAGAGACACAGATTATCCGGAAGGCACTGAGGTACTGCACACTGGCAAGTCTTAACTTTTTTATCATTCAGTGGGCTGGGGACGGTTGGAAGAGATCAGGACTGTCCTGTGAAGTAAACAAAACTACATTTTCTTTGGCCGGCTGAGTGTAGGGTGAGGGAATTTCATGGTCTGCCTGTATACAAAGAAGAAACAAAGAAAAAACATACCCAAACTGGAAAGCAATTGTTATTAAGACTGTGAGTATTTGCCCTGCAGGTCACTAGGGTTTTTCTTAAATTTTCTTGTAAAGACAGGCCGCGTAGCATTGCACCTAGTGACAGCAGGGGCTCTGGGGTCTCCTAATCTGCGAAGTGGGGGGTGAAAATGGCGTCTGCTTCCTAGGGTTGTTTTGAGAATTAGAGAAGTGAAGGCACGTGGGGTACAAAACGAGCAGCACACAGTACGTATTAGCCATTGTCCCCTAGAGACATAAACGAAATAAGTGCTCTGGGAATTGAGGTGAGCGTGGGGCCACTACAGAGTAGAATGGCCCAGAAGAAAGACTTCCTCAGGAATTGGAGCTGAAGCTTCGCTTTACAGAGGGAGGTATGTGCGGTTGAGTGAGCCGGGGAGGAGGTCCTACCATTCAGTTGAGTGGTCCTACCACTCAGTCCACGGGCAGCCACAGGATCATCTTTTCTGACAATCCAAGGCATGCATAAAAAGATTAGGAACAGACATGGAATAAATACATTAAAAATAAGGCTAGGAAGAAAGGGATCTCTGTTGCCTCGTGTTTTTTTCCACATCATTTTTAGTCCTTCAAATTATATGCTGGCACATCATAATGAATGTTTATTGAAGGAGTGGATGAAGGGGTAGGGAAAAAGGAAACAGAGTTCTTGTGAATCTAGTATATTAAGTCGTCTTTGTATTCTGTGCAGCTCACCTTCGTGAATACGTACTGTAGACAAGGTTAATAAGGTACACAGAGTTCTGACCTTCAAAGGTCTTTAAGCTTGCTCTGCTTTGACCTTGCCCCTTTAAATGGAGGCCATCCACACTTGGCAATGAGCTCTCTTTCTCTGGGATTCAGACATCAGCCCTGCTGTCCTGCAGCACCTTGAATTCATCATTCCATCTGTCCAGGAATCTTTGGGGTGTCCTCTGGGTCCTAATGCACATCTGCTCCATGATCTTTTTGGACCTATTTATCTCATTTATTGGCCTTACTTCCTCTGTGCTCAGCTGCTGACTTTAAATGACCACCGCCATTGAACTAATGAGGACAGAGTGGAGGTAATCATGAAAGACAATTGTGTGCCAGTGTAGCCGTTTGGAGCCTTGCTGACAACAGGATTTTGAGAAAAATCGGGAAAAGTGTTTGGAGGTAGGAAGAGGTGATGAGTTATCGAGAGAGAGAGAAAGTAATGGAATGATTTCTCCCCTCCTATCATATTTCAGTATTTTGATACGTGTGAGCTCATTTCACAACATTTGTGGGAACTCAGCACTGTCAGAACTATCTTCGAAAGGAAGACACTCAGGTTCAGTAAGCCTTAGTGATTGTCTAAGATCCCAGGACTCCCGGGTAGTAGATACAGGTCTTATCTCACCTCACTGGACTGACCGATTGGGTCTGAGTCAACCACTCTACCAGGCATACAAAGGCAGGGAGCCCCTAATACTCCTGCTCCAGAATTCGGATATACTTTCCACCAATTCAGAGATGCACAGGGATGTGTTGGAAAGACGTAGGGAACCTACTTTACTCTTTAGGCTCTCTGCCTCTGGAATACTTGTTCTTGCCACTTTACTTCTTCCTTTGAATGGGAGAATTCTGCAGTCTGTGACATGGTTGTCCTGGGCTTTCTTATCCCCCAAACCTCTTCCTATTCTAGCAACCCAGCATTCATGAAACATAATGTCTAATACAAGTTATAGGTGACAGAGCCAATAAGCAAGGCAAGAGAAGGGCTCACCTCCAGGGCCATGAAAGATTTCCCTGGAGTTCTAACGTTGGCAAGATGCTAATGAACTTTAGAAATCCTTAAATAATAAGGAAACCCATGAGAAGTGAGTGGCTTGTCCCAGATGACACTCCGAATCAAAGGAAAGACTTGGTATACAACCCAAATCCGAATTCTCAATCCTGCTGTAACCACTGGATCTCACTACCGCTGATATATTAGCCATCAAAATAAAAGCAGCTGGAATATATTGACATTTGGACTTTGTTTGGAATTCCTTTGTTTCTAATGTATTCTACAAGTATTTCTTGAAAGCTCTCTTCATGATGCAGGACATAGAAAATGTTTTCTGTGGGCTGTGTGTACATGTGGGTTTTGTGATACGCATCTGCAGGCTCCATGATGAAGTATTTTGTATTGTATGCTCCATATTTATCATAATCTTAATCTGATGTTTTGGAAAAAAGGACTGTGTACCGGGGTCTCGTGTGTTTGCCGGTGGTGTTCAGCTTGTTTAAATTATCAGATGTTTTTACTAACTCATAATTACCTCTTATTAAGGCCAATGCAAAATTTGGCTTGTAGCAGGCATCATCTGGTGGGTGAATCATGAGGACAGGATTTTGATTCAACAGATTACAGAGAAAGCATCCATTTATGGTCATTATAACTAACTAACACTTTTGGTATTTCGTAATCGCGTTGATGAAGTTAAAATTCGCAACGACTAATGAGGTGTTGATGTAACCAAACTTAATGTAAAAGACTCACCCTAACTCCAAGTTATACTTGTTTGCAAAGATCTAATGGTTTTAGAGATTCTAGGAGGGGAATGAATTCACTCACAGCCTCGACTGAAGAACATTTCTTTAACTGGGAAGAAGTCTTTTTTTTTTTTTTTTTTTTTTTTTTTTCCCGAACGAGATGCTGCTTTCTGGGATACAGTGTAGTGAGAAAGAGAGAGAAAATCCCCTCAGGTCAGCTCTATCCTCAAATCAGTTCTGATAGTGAATGAAGCCTTGATCCCCAGCCTTGAAGTCAATTCTTCTGCAAACATGGGTACATGGAGAAGGCCTTTAGTCTTGTGATGTCATCTTTTTTTTAATATTGATTTATTTTTGAGAGAGAAAAAGAGAGAGAGAGCACAAGTGGAGAGGGGCAGAGAGGGAGGGAGACACAGAACCGGAAACAGGCTCCAGACTCCAAGCTGTCAACACAAAGCCCGAAGCGGAGCTCAAAGCCACGAGCTGCGAGATCACGACCTGAGCTGAAGTTGGATGCTTAACCCACTGAGCCACTCAGGCGCCCCATAGTCTTGTTACGTCATCTTGGTCTCAGGTGCTCAGTCTATACATCCTGAGAACAGACTCTAGGGAAGGCATTGCAAAAGATACACGAGGTGAAACAAGGTAGCACCTTGTTTTCAGGACAGGTGACCGTGACAGTAAGGTGACAATGACTCCAGTGGGAAGCAGTAATGGCAAGGGCCAAATGGAATGGACGAGAAGTCACAGGACCACAGGAGTCACAAGTCAGAAGTGTAGAGTAACACGTTTTTCGTTTTGCTCACAGATCTCAATGTTTTACCAACACTTATTCTAGCCCAGCAATAAAAAAAAACGTATGGGACCTAATCTCTGGTTCAGATTCAATTTCCAGATCCTCTGTTTCCCACTCTGGAATCAGTCCACTGTTCCACCGCCAGCTGTCTCAGACCTGTGCTTGTGTTTCCGAGATGCCTGTGTGCACTGTGGTTTCTCTTGCGTGACTCAGAAGGCACTTGATTTACACCTTTGCACGGGGCATGTTGATGACCTTCTGGCACTCAGCCAGGCTCCTCTCAGCTTCCCGGGTGAGTGCGGCCTCAGAAGGTGAATTGCTTCCATTTCTCATCCCCAGAGGAGCCTACGGGAAACCCATCCTCTTACCCCTGTAATGCCATCCTTCTCCGTCCCCACAGCAGGGTGGGGGCTCAGCTTCACCTCCAGGCTTGGGAATTTTCACCAGGGTGTCTCCTCTCTGGGGGGTTGCAAGTTGGGCTTCTCAGGGGTGGGGTGGGGGGCTGAAGTTGGAAAGCACCCATGTCACTATCTTGAAGGCACCACCTTAATCTAGTTTCGGTCCATTTGGGACTCTTGTCCAGGATTTTGCATCAACAGCCAGGGAAGAAAACACATAACTATGGGGAAGCAGCAGCTGTAGCAACGTGTGTAGCCCAGGGCCATGGTGGCAGTGGTGCCTATGGGGAAGGCCATGGTCAGTGCCTGCAGCGCCGGGGGCTCAGGGTGGTGGTGATGGCGACCACACAGGCTGCTTGTATACAGCGAATGAGGCTCTGCTTTGTCTGCCTGCTCTCCCTTTGCCCTTGCTCATTGTCCAAACCCACTTTAGCTCATCCAGTGATTCTGAGTTTTCTTATGGTTCTTTTACTGCTTCCGGTGGCCAGTTATTTCCTACTACTTGCAAATAATGGCCAGTACATTTCTGCACTCAGTCTTTTAAGATACGTATAGATATTTAATACCTTTATTTTTCTGGTTTATCTGCTTACTTTTTAATTTAAAAAAAATTTTTTTTAACATTTATTTGTTATTGAGAGACAGAAAGAGAGCATGAGCGAGGTGGGGGGCGGGCAGAGAGAGAGGGAGACAGATCCAAAGCAGGCTCCAGGCTCTGAGCTGTCAGCACAGAGCCCGACGGGGGGCTCGAACTCACAAACCACGAGATCACGACCTGAGCCGAAGTCGGATGCCCAACCGACGGAGCCACCCAGGGGCCCTTAAATTTTTAAATATTAGAATGATTTGGAGTTTATTTGGAAATGACAAATAAAGTAGGGGACTTAGCTGCTACAGCTGCTGTTTTTCTTCATCCTCTTCCTCCTCTTCCTCCCCCTCCTCCTCCCCCAACCCCTCTTCCTTCTTCTTCCACTTCCTCCTCCTCTTCTTCCACCCTTCCTCTTCTCCTTCTTCCTCTCCTCCTCCTCCCCCTCAACTGCTAGACATTGTCCCAGCTCGCCTTATCAAATATTCTATTTGTTCTCCGCTGATTTTAAATGCAGATTTAAACATAAAATCCCAGATATACTTCTATACTCAATTATGTTTTGTTGATTGCGATGTCCATCCTTGTCAACGAATCTAAATTTTAATTTCTGTGGCTTTCTAATTCATTTTAATAAGTCCCCCCCTACTCACTTTTTAGAATTCTTCATTATTATCAGGTTAGTTTTCCAGGTAAACCTCAATTCGTGTTCTTAAACCTTTTATGAATTCACGTGGCTATTTGTATTGAATTGCATTCTTTTCATAAATTAAAATAATGACGATCTGAAGAATTGGCATCTTTACACATGCTGAGACTTCCTATGTGAGAGCAAATAAGCCTTTTCATATTCTTCTGCAAAGGCAAACATTCTTCTTCTTTTCTTTGTCTACCCTCCCTCTTTCTGATTATAACAATGGACTCATGGATTTTTACAAATTACGTGTGTTGTAATCCATCACTGTCATTCTGTTTGGTCCTCATCTATTTTCCCATTTGGTCAGCAAGGGCCCCTGCAAGCCAGCGCCTGTGTCCTTTTGACATGGTTCCATTAATCTTTGAACATTGACCCCATTAATCCTTCAGGCTGCATTCTTACTAGGGGTGGGAAGTTGAATTATGTATGATTAAATTGTAGAATGGGATAAAATGAAATTGACTCCTCGTGTCACCTTACCTTATACAATACTACAACTAATGCCTATGCATGTCTCTGAAGATGGTTTTATTCCATTCTGTCCTAAGAGCTCCACCATGATGTGGGTTTGGGTTCAGTTCTGTCTTGCCATGATTCATTCTACCTAAAACATGTAACTATAATACTCACTGTCCATTTTAGAGAGCTCTATGATTCCTCCCCAGAACCCTGAAGTGAATATTGGTTTCAATCCATTTTAAAAATTAAAGGAATACATGCCATGATTTAAAAGTATATTCATGCAGAAAGACTTTTAATGAAAAGCAACCATGCCCTGCCCCATTCTTTCCCACCCCCAGTTCTGTCTCCAAAGGAAATTAATACAGTCTGTTTCTAATAATTGGGAAAGTCACTCCCGTCTCTAAATACGTGTTTAATGCTGCTTCTTTATCAATTTTAGAAGTTCTCTCTTCTCTTTTTGCTTTGAGAGAAAGGGTCAGGTGAATATAAAGGTTTTTCTCCTTCTTTTTCCTTTTCCCAGTGCAGGTGGTATAACTACCCCTACAATCTCTATTGGATAATTGTGCGACTTTAAGTAGCGTGGTTGCTTTAGTTTGCTACGGCTGCCATAACAAAGTACTGCAAATTGGATGACTTAAGCAACAGGCATGTATTGTCTGGACTTCTGGAAACTAGAAGTCCAAAACCAACATGTCGGCAGGATTGGTTCCTCCTGAGGGCTGCGAGGGAAGGGTCTGTTCCAGGCATGACTTTCTGGCTTAAAGATGGCCCTCTTTCCCTATGTTTTTTCACATTATGTTTGTGTCAAAATAACCCCCTTTTATAAAGACACTGGTCATATTGGGCTAGGGCCTACCCTAATGATCTCATTTGAATTTAATTACCTCTGTAAAAACCCTACCACCAAAGAAGGTCACATTCTAAGGTCCTGAGGGTTAGCACTCCAACATATCATTTGGCGGGGTGGGGGAGGGAGACAAAATTCAACTTTATCTTTATTACCCATTTATTTCCCATTCCGTCAAGATCAGAAATCCTCTCTGGACATTTCACTCCACGATGACACTATTAACATCCCTGACCATCTCTTAAATTCATCAAAACCTTCCACATCTCGCCATCTGTGCTCTGTCTTCTGCTTTTAAATTGTCAAACGTGATCAGATTTATGCCTTGTTTTATAAACATCCATAAGCCTTCCATATTATGTCTATAACTTCACTCTAAAATTTGAAATTCCATAAGCAGTATTTTTATTATGATGATCACATACATGTTATTCACTGCGGAAGTAGATAACATACTGTGCTTACATTCCTTTTTTTTTTTTTTTTTTGGAATTTTACAATTGATTTTGTATTTTCTGCCTTTACTGCATTCTGATGTGTTCTAGAGATCTTTCAGTATAGCATCGTTAAGAGTACGCTGGGATCAAGCGGCCTGCGTGAAAATCTCAGCTTTACCGGATACTCGTCATGGAACTTTGGGCTGCTTGTTTAGCTTTTTATTTCTCATTTATTTGTGAAATCAATACAACCATGACAGTGGTCCCTGGCTTCATAGGATTGAATGTGTTAATACTTACCTAGCTGTTGAGTGCCGTATCTGGCACGAACTACACTGTTTTAATATGTTTTAATTGGTGAGAGTATCAAATCTTTAAAAGCTCTCTGTTCTGGGCTGAATTGTGTCCCCCCAAATTCATGTGGAAGCCCGAACCTCCCGTGTGACTGTATTCTGAGATAGGGCCTATAAAGTTATAAAGATTAAATTATATCCTAAGCATGGGGCCAAAATTCCTTATAAGAAGAGGAAGAGATACCAGGGATCTCTCTCTTTCTACACACACCCACAGAAAGAAGAGGCCGTGTAGGGTCTACAGTAAGAAAACAGCCGTCTACAAGTCAGCAAGAGTGCCCTCACCAGAAACCCAATTTGCTGGCAGCTTGATCGAATACGTCTAGATTCTGGAATGTGAGCAAATACATTGATGGTAAGTAACAAAGTCTGTGGTGTTTTGTGAGGGCTGTCCCAGCTGACTAATACATTCCCTTTCTCTAGACTTCTGCCCATGGGAAGCTTCTAGCTCCCTCCTCCGTGCCGGACATATTGTCCTTCATGCTGGTGGCACAGGTGACATGGTGATATTTCTTGTCTCTGCTCTTCTGCATTGGAGTTATTATTTCCCAAATCCCGTCTTCCTTCTTTGAAATTTCCTTTATAGTTTTGCTGAAATATGACCCCATTGAGCTTCTTGAAAGAGGGTGTTTTCAGGAAAAATGTTCTGAGTCTTGGAATGCTGAATATCTCACTGTTTTTCCTTTACACTTTATTCATAGTTGGGCAGCTAAATAATTTAAGATTGAAAAATATTTTTCTCTCAAAAAATTTCCTCAAAAATTATTGATAAGGTGTCCATTTCCCATTATTTGATGGGAAATCTGGCTTCTTGTTCATTTATTTATTTTTCTCACTTTGGAAGCATTTAGACTCTTTTGGTGCTCTTTCTCACAATAATGTATGTAGATTTCTGTATTTTTCATTTATTTTTCTGGCCATTTCATATGTTCTATTAACCTAAAGGCACCTGATTCACAGGAGCCAGCTTGTAAGGGCTCCTAGAGGTCAAATTAATGAGTATCTAAGTAAAGAAAATAATAGTGGATAACAATGTATTGACTAAAAAGTAATAAACATCCATGAATCCTTAATGATACCTAGAAAGGGAGAGAGAGAGAGAGAGAGAGAGAGAGAGAGAGAGAGAGAGAGAGAATGCCAGACAATAAACATAAAAGGAATGATAGAACTTGAGGGAAGCATTTTGCTACTCTCACTATGATGATGGACTCAGTCAAGGATTGTCAATGGATGCTAAACCACTCACTGGATGGAAGGTGATTGTGAAACAGGATGCTTATAATACCAAAATACCACCCCATGGATTATTTCTTAACTACATCAGGGAAGACATATCCAGTGTTCACCACCTTCATCAAATAAACTTAGCATCACCAATATTGGGAACAATATTTTGGATTTCCAAATCTTTTTATTATTGTCTGATTTTTCTTTTTTCTTGACATTGTTTTTTGTTTTATTTATTTACTTTTATTTTTCATAAATGTAGTCTTCCCTCAAATATCTCTGAGAACACTAGAGAACATTTCTCTTCTGCATGTGACCAATCTCTCTTTCTTCCACGGCTATGCCTTATCCATGAAAACATTGGTCTTTTTCTTGCTTCTTTTGCAGGTTTTACTAAAATTGGTAGTACCTCTTGGTAGCCCAGAATGGCCAATAGCTAACTTTGCGCATTGTGTACTAAAGGGGGCTGCTTAACCAATTGAGCTTAAGCTTAGTGTGAGTACTGAAAGGGAGATTAGTAGCTCATAGACTTTGACAACCTTCAACATCTCAGGGTCCAACTTTTCTGCCAGGTTCTGTAAGGCAGGTTGCTTACCAACATGGTTAGAGCATCCGTGCATGTTTTTGTAAGGTATCGTTTCACCGAAACTGTGCAAGGCAACACTCAACAACTTTCTACCTTCCAGAAAGTTTTGAGTCTTTTTTATCTTCAGATGGCCTCTCTCTAGTGCTTTTTTCTGTTTGGGGTTTATAGTTTTCTTTCCTCCTCCACTGTGATTTTTTGGTCAGCTTTTGTTGCTGTAACCACCAGCCACATCAACTCAGTGGCTTGCAGCATAGATTTATTTCCCACTTAGGTTGTGTGAGTGCTCTGAGTCAGCCAATATTCTACTTGACAGTGAAGGTTCATTTAGGCTCCCATGTCTTCTCATTGTGGCACCCAAGGTGAAGGAGGAACTTGTACCTGGGACATGTTCTTATAGCAGAGAAGAGAAACACAAGAGAGACATTGTCAAACTACATAAGCTCATTTAAAGTCTCTGTTTGGAATGTGGCATTAAAACTTTTACTCATGTTCCATTGGCCAAAGGCAATTAAGTGGCCAAGCCCAAAGTCAACGGGGCGGTTAAACATACACCATCTAGAGGGAAGCAGGGCCATCATGGGGCAGGGATAAACAATTGTGAACGTATTATATGTGAACATATCTCTCTGTGCCTCAGTTTCTTCATATGTAGATTGAGGATGAAAAGAGCCTTTACTTTAAAGGGTGCTTGTGAAGAGCAATCCGATAATGTAGGTAAAATGCTTAGTTCAGTGCCGAGTGCATAGGAAGCAATTAATAAGTGTCAGTGTTCATGATTTTGACTGTGACCGTGATTGCCATGAACCAGAAAGTCTTCGGGGGTGGGGGGCAGCTTTAAATATTTGTTTGTAAGACATATTCTGTCAGAGAACATGAATAAATTTCAGTGGCGGAAAGCTATACCACTTGAAATATATATAAAGCATGTATGCATACCCACACTTACAAAACCATCCACTTTTCATCACCCCTGGAATGACAGTGAGGAACACTCAAAAGATCTGGGAAATATGGAGATTTATGTCTATTTTCAGAACATCTAGTGATCAGCTAAAAATGATTCAAATTCAGAACCCCCAGCACTAGAAAGAATTTTGCTTCTTTTGTTGATGTTATACGGAACTTAAATATTAAACAAAGTTGACAGTTTGGCAGGGAAGCAAAGCTTCATTCTGCATCTGGTTTCTCTGAACAAAAGTATGTAAAGGAAAAGGAATGTGATTATTTTTGCCCCATTGTTCTTGGAAAGATAATATCAAATAAATATTTGAGAGTTTAAAATGATTTTTCCCAGCTTGAGGATATATTGACTCTTTTTCATTTCTTGCTTACTTTTGTTAAATAAATGTATTTATTGTATTCTAAAAGTTTACCATTTCTGGCATTTTTCTTATGCTATGTAGCCAGATTATCTGGGTTTGAGATAAATGTTTGAGAAAAGGTGTGTTCTTTTTTTTTTTTTTAATGTTTTATCTGTTTTTGCGACAGAAGGAGACAGAGCATGAGCAGGGGAGGGGTAGAGAGAGAGGGAGACACAGAATCCGAAACAGGTTCCAGGCTCTGAGCTGTCAGCACAGAGCCCGACATGGGGCTTGAACTCACAAACCGCAAAATCATGACCTGAGTCGAAGTCGGACGCTTAGCTGACTGAGCCACCCCGGCGCCCCCAGAAAAGGTGTGTTCTTACCAAGGCCTACTGCAAAATTAAAAAATAATCATGAAGGTTATAAACCCAAACTTCACACTTTCTCTTATTGTTGCTACAAAAGGATACGTATATTTTTAAACAGTGAGCTAACATTCTTAATATTTTATTAATTATATATTTAGAACACAAAAATGCTTTTAGGTAATAACAGTAAGAAATTCAAATTGGGAGTCACCTCAGATTTGCTTATTCCTGGCAAGATGCTGTTTTCTCTTGGGAAAGAATGGTAAATTATTTGTAGACATTCTAAGATAATAATGAGACCACATGTTATTAGTCCTTAGCTTTGGAAGTCATTGTAGACAGGGCTCAAAGGGACATTCTTGGTATTTAAAACCTAGTAGACATCTCCCAAGGTTTGTTGAAAAGGGGATCTGAATAAACATATTCATTTCTGGCATGGGGGAGAGAGAATATGCAATTTGAAAAAAATCATGACCTAATTTAGAAATTCCAAAAGTCCAGAGATTGTTTCATTCACTAAATATCCTGGGGAAACAGCTATGAATATTTAATAATAGCAGAAGCTCCTCACAGTATGCAAGTCATTAGGTCAAATCACAAATTCTGCGAACTTTGAATTTTCTTGGAAATTGTCAAGGGACTGGAAGTTCAGTGGCAAGACGCACCAGAACTTTCTGTCCATAAACACGGAAGTAGGGGAGTCATCAAGGATTACGCTTGGGCGGGGGCAACCCAATCATTTCTGGTCTTCGTTGTGAGCTGCCTTGTTTTTTTTTTTTTAATTTTTTTTTTAACGTTTATTTATTTTTGAGACAGAGAGAGACAGAGCATGAACGGGGAGGGTCAGAGAGAGGGAGACACAGAATCTGAAACAGGCTCCAGGCTCTGAGCTGTCAGCACAGAGCCCAACGCGGGGCTCGAACTCACGGACCATGAGATCATGACCTGAGCCAAAGTCGGACGCTTAACCGACCGAGCCACCCAGGCGCCCCGCGAGCTGCCTTGTTAAGTGACTCCCAGGCTGCGTATCTCAGCTGTTATGTCAAATATGACCATTAATGATGTTTTAAATGATTGTAATCGTATTTTCAAATGCCTTACATGCTGTGTAGCTTGATTTCTCATTGCAGATTTTACTTTTGTTTTACAAGAGAATCACAGGGTATTTGGACTCAGGGTTTTACCTAATTCATAGGAATAGCTAGTGAATGCCACTCTGCACGACCCACTGATATCTCCAGCAGGTACTTCTTGTGCATAAAATGTGCACATGGTTGCAAGCTTCGTCTGTCACAGGTATTTAAGCCAAGCTGGGCTCCACCAATGTTATCATCAGACTTTCTCAGACACATATCCACTGCACCCCTCAAATGAGAAGATACATAGTGGAAATAACCACAGTCGAGGAGATACCAACCTCCCCCTCAGTTTTTACATTTTCCCTCAGCTTATAGGGACAGGGAAACACATCTGAGCTGGTTGTCGACATCTGGTAATTTGTAGAATCTTGAAGCAATCACATTAGCCCCGCGGCAGTATAATTGAATGCAGACAGTGGCCTCTCACTGCATAACCATGCATCTTACTGCAGTTGCCTTTGCAGAAGAGGATTCTGGCAGCTTCTGTCCAGGATGAAGCATTTCAGCTGTACTGTCTCAATGCTTTAGTAATGGTGACCTCAAAGTCAGGAGGGCTGCTTGACTAAGGATGTGGGCAAAGAGTACAGACCGACTACTGTACTTAAAGAATGTAGAACACAAAGTGCTTCTTGGAACGGAGGAACACAAAAGAAGCTGGGGCCTTGGGTGGCTCAGTCACTTAAGTGTCTGACTCTCAGCTTCCGCTCAGCTCATGATCTCACAATTTTGTGAGTCTGAGCCCCCCCATGTCGGGCTCTGCGCTGGCAATGCAGAGCCTGCTTGGGACTCTCCCTCTCTCTCTCTGCCTCCCCAGCTTGTGCTGTCTCTGTCTCTCTCAAAATAAATAAATACAGTTAAAAAAAAAAAGAGAGGCTTCCGGGCTTGTTTTATACCCCGCTGAGTCTATTTGAGAAATAGCCTACTAGTCCATTGCATGGATCTCGTAGGGCAAAGAAAAAGGCAGTGTGCTATGCCTGTAAAATACGTCCACATCCAAATCCCCAGGCCTCAGGCTAGCGCTGCTTCAGGTAACAAGTGTTTGCTAAGACCCACTACACCCTAACACAGTGCTAGGCTCAGAAGGATGCCATAAAATATAAATAAAACTTGACAATATAAAGTATGAAGCAAATGACACTCCCATGCACTGGTGTTATAAAGATATACCAGTATATACCGTTTAGAGTGACTACAACCGGCACAACAAAAATGTGCCGACGTAGAAAAGGCCAAATATTCCTTTTTTTTTTTTTTTCAACGTTTTTTATTTATTTTTGGGACAGAGAGAGACAGAGCATGAACGGGGGAGGGGCAGAGAGAGAGGGAGACACAGAATCGGAAACAGGCTCCAGGCTCCGAGCCATCAGCCCAGAGCCTGACGCGGGGCTCGAACTCACGGACCGCGAGATCGTGACCTGGCTGAAGTCGGACGCTTAACCGACTGCGCCACCCAGGCGCCCCCAAATATTCCATTTTTGAAGAGTGTAATCTAGATTACTTATTATACGAATAACTGAGGAAACATGGACAACGATACTCGTTTTGGCACATTGGAATGTGTGTCCATTTGGGAACAGTTTATTTATTTATTTTTTAGTTTATTTCTTTATTTTGAGAGAGAGAGAGAGAGAGAGAGACAGAGAGAGAGAATCCCAAGCAGGCTCTGTGCTGCCAGTACAGAGCCCGATGCAGGGTCAGAACTCACAGACCAGGAGATCATGACCTGAGCCAAAATCAAGAGTCGAACGCTGTTAACTGACTGAGCCACCCAGGTGCCCCCATTTGGGGACAATTTAAATATCTACTAGTAGGAAATGAAAATAAAAAGGACAAATGAAAAAAAATGGCATTATTAGGATTATAAGTAACAAAGTGGATAAATCTCAAAAGCAGGATTCTGAGTTAAGGGGTAAGATGCATAAAACGATATTTATGTAAAGAAAACTCAGACAAATCAATACTGAATATGTATTTGTGTAAAAGTATAAAAACTTACTATAAAAACGTCTACAGTCACTCTTCTGGTTGTCTCCAAGGGTTGTCTCTGAGGGAAGAAGTTGAATGACCTAAAATGTAAAAGTTTAGATTATTTTGGAATGCCTTATTGATTTAAAAAATAATGGAACTTTAATACTTGATAATCTGGTGTCATAGTTCTATAGTTGTGTTTATAGCAGGATTTGCACTCTTCCGTATTTTACAAGCATTCGTTGTCTCTGCCCTCCTAGCAGTTAGGTTGGAAACCACATCTAATATGCATTAAACAATTGGGGAATAATCAAAAGTTAAACTCTGCCGTAGAATTTCCTTACACCAAAGCATTGCAGAGAAGAAAGAGAGGGACCCCTAGAATCCTCGTGAACCTGAGGCCTGCACAACTTCAAAACAATTTCCATAATAACACTAAGATGGCACTTTCTGTTTTTACTCTTATAGCCTCACAAGTATAGAGTGGAGATCTTTGGAGATATACGATGTGGGATATTGCAACAAATTGAATGCAGAATCAGATAAGAAAATCCAGCTGTCTTCTATTAAGCCAGACTTGAAAGAGATTTGTGAAAATGTAAAACAATGCCATTCTCAGTAAAAATGTTTCTGATTTGAAAAATACAGGTCTTCTTTAATAAAAAAATTATATTATTTACACTCACATGTAGTGGATTTGTTATTGCTATTTTAAAGAAATACATATTTTAAAATTTTCTCCATTTTTAATTTCTTCAGCCATAAATGTAAATAACTATAACCCATGGAAATGAAAGCTCTTCGGATTCTCAGTGATTTTTAAGAGTGGAAAGTGGTCCCGAGACCACAAAGTTTGAGAACCACTTGGGCCAGATTATGCCAAGAAGTGATTCTAAAGGAGGTGGTCTTAAATTCATCGGAGGAAAGTAAAGAGTCCATTCAAATGGGGAGAACAGCATCCGCAGAACACTCTAGGTTGAAATCAGATCAAATTAGAAAGTTAAGGGGCGCCTGGGTGGCTCAGTCGGTTAAGCGTCTGACTTCGGCTCGTGTCATGATCTCACGGTCCGTGGACTCTCATGATCTCACGGTCCGGGGACTCGAGCCCCGCGTCGGGCTCTGTGCTGACAGATCAGAGCCTGGAGCCTGTTTCAGATTCTGTGTCTCCCTCTTTCTCTGACCCTCCCCTGTTCACGCTCTCTCTCTGTCTCAAAGATAAATAAATGTTAAAAAAAATTAAAAAAAAAGAAAGTTAAGGTAAAGATAACATTGATGGAAGGAATGTTGCACATGGAGTAGTAGCCTAGGACAGTAATTTTAATAGCAATTATTCAGTAAACATTTTTTTAAAAGTTCTCTAATGGGCACCTGGACACCTGTAAAGAAGAAATCTCATTCTGTGTCTTGCAAAAACTCATAGGTTGATGCATATTTAAGTACAAAGTGCTTTAACAGAGATAGCTACATTGTGGCATGAAACACGTGAGCACGTTATAAATTGGTCTCGCTTTCTCTACTTGTATTTTGCAACTTGAGAAATTTCATAGAAAAACACAACCCTGTGCTACAGGTTTGGAGAAAGAAATAGATATAAAATTACAAGTTTGTTGCAGTCTGTTATAATGCTTTGACCAGATCTGTTGTACTTAAACCAGGGGATGGATGTGAGCATTGTATCCGTCAGGATAGACCGGGTTGGCCGTGATAACACACAACCTCCAAATTTCAGTCACTTAAGATGACAAATGCTTATTTTTCCCTTATGCTTTGTGTCTGTGTTCTGTGTCTATCCATCACAGGTAGGTGGGAGGCTCTCCTCTATTTATTTCTTGCGCACCATTTCATGGCACCATAGTCTCACGTACAGAATAAAGATTCCTTGTGATAGGAGAGACAGGTTGGGAAGTCAAGTTCTGTCAATTATACAAAGCGTTCCTGAACGAGCGACATGTGGCTTCTACTCATAGTTCATTGTCCAAAGCTAGCTTCGTGACCTTACCTAACTATTGAAGGCAAGGGGCAGAGATAGTTTAGCAGTAATATTTTATTTAACTAGAAATAGAACTGGACAAGATACCAAGGAAATCTAGAATTGCCCACTGAAAGCATGGCTTGAGAAAAATAAATTATAGTAAATGTCTAGTTCTCGACCAGGAAATTTCTCCAGCTGAATTAAATTTCTTCAAGGCGGATCAAACTTCCTATGGTGTCAGTTTCCCCTCCTTCCTAACCCTTCTAACTTCATTTCTTGGCTCCCTCTTAAAGGTAGAGATCTCAAGGTTTGTGGTAAATGTTGCTTGGAATGTACTTTCAGAGTTAAGTTGACAGGCTGAGAAATCTTATTTGCATTGCTGAACCTTAGCCAGTCTTGCATGGCAGTGGACAAATACATCTGGAAAGTGGGGCAGCGTCGGAGAGACTTGGGGTTTGCACTTGCATTTTCTTGTCAAGAGTAAGACAGCCACATAAAACTGACCATCTCTGATGAATTTAGTTAGGTTGGCAGGAGACCAGAGCGGCATCCTTTTGGATCATCCAAATTCAAAGCCTGTTCCTATCAAAAAGGTTGGCTCATGACCATTTTAAGGCACTTGGGCAAAGAGTACAAGTTGCTGTTGTTTCCATGTTTTATTCATTCCGGGGGGGGGGGGGATGAAATAAAATCTTCATCCAGGGAGCGGGTCGGAGACATGAATAACAGGCCAAAATAATAGAATTTAAAAAGAGATCTTGAAAGTCAGTTGGTCCAAACACCCATCTGACACTTGGCTCTGTTCCGCAACATTCCATCCAAACGATCATAAGCTTAAAATCCTGAAGTGACAGCAATCACCACTGCCCAGTGTCATTCATTCTATCTTGGAAACCCCTGACTGCTAGAATTGCATTTTGTATTGTGCCAATGTGTATGATTTAGTAATAGAGATCTACTTGCATAGTTGAAAGAAACTGCGTGTGCTATTATGATTTCTTGAGAGATATGTTTTATGGCAGGTGCTTCTCACCCCAGCTCCAGGAAGTAAGTAGTAGTATTAGACACGCAGAAAACTGGGGCTTGGTGTGGTTAAGTGACTTGATGCAGGTGGTAGTATTGAGCGGGATGCTGGGAATGAATGAACGATCGTGGTTTCAAATATCACTGCAGCAGAAGGGAAAAAAAATCATTCATCTACTCTGCTTGAATACAAACACATGTATATGTGATACTGATTCTGTTGGTAATACAATATTTTATCAAGAACGTGTGACGGTGATCTCAAGCAGACCACCTATAACTGCCATCATTGTTTTGTCTTCCATGCTGCCCTTGAGATTTCCTGTGGATAATTATTGTCTTTTCGATCTTTTAGTAAACCTCAGCGTTGGCCACATGAGTGCTCAAAGCCGAACTGACGGAGTATATGCATAAAACATTCTCCCAGTGGACCTGTAACAAATAAGCTATGATTTCTGCAGGAGAATTTTTGACTTTAATTAAAATATGAGCCTGCACTTTGACTGGGGACCACGTGTCCAGCGGAGAAGCCATTTTCAACTACGTGTGAAATCGTCAAAGGAGAAGCTCACTCACCTCTCAGGGGTCACTTTTCCAACACAAAATGTCCAACGAACCGGTCAACCAATAACCAACCGACCAACCAACGAACACCAAACCGAGCGCTGAGTCAGAAGTGATGCGTCATTAATTCAATCTATTAACATATTAAGTAACTTTCCTCTGTTGCCTGCATATGATAGTGGCCTTTTGCTTTCCCTGAGCCTCTATACTAAATCAGTATTCTTCTATCAAAGATATTTTGAAAAAAGAAAAAGGATGATGGAAAATATGAACCTTGGCTTCCTGTTCCTGGGACAGAATAATTTCTCCCACTAAGGCTTAGAAATTGGAGCACTTTTGGCTAATTCCCCAGGAAAGCAACAACAGGTGTGGAAGGGACCCACAAAAGGAAAGAATGTAACACACGTCTGCTTTATCCTGGCATGCAAGGAAGGCTCCGGGATTCTCACTTCATTTCTTCTTGTTTTCATTACTTCTAACATTCCTCTTTTGCAAATTCAAGTTTCTGCCATGAATTATACACTCCTAGATGCTTATATTCAGAGAGGATTAGGTTTGCATTCAATTGTGACCCAACGTTTCACTTTGATTTAGCACACTTTGAGCCTGGTGAATACTTAACATTGTTTGGCGCTATCGGAGTCCATGAACTTCGAAGCAGAAACAGTCAAGTTTTTCCGTTGTTCTGGAACAGAAGCACTGTATCCAGTAAGTTTGGGAGGCCACAACTAACCTCTTTAAACATGTCCCTTTGCCCTTTGAATGACTCAAATTCAATATCCTCAAAGTCCGAGGGCTGTGGAGTTTGAATAAATGCCAAGTGAATTAGGAAACTACACAACATTCTAGTTTTTATCAGACTAACATTGCTTTTAAAAGAGGATGTGTATGGGGTACAACAAGCTGTAATCAATAACAATAAATTCCACTTAAACACTCATGCAAACAGAATCAGAAAACAAAAAATTTTCTAGCATTCATTTCATCTATGTGTGAATTAGTGTTTTTCTTTTTTTCCATTATTTTAATGAATATGTGTTACAAGTCATATAACCAATTGTTTTCTTTCTTAAGATGATAATCTTTACATAGCAATTAGGCATTTACTACCCTCACATTCTTCTGTGTCTCTCATTCTTACTGTCAGATCACTTTCCAACGCAATCCAACGTTCCTCCTTTGCATGCATATACAATTTATTGCCTCTATTTTTATTCTTTGGGGATTTTTCTCATCCGCGCCCCCCTTTCTCTATCATTATGTGCCAAAAGGATACTATGAAACCTCCAGGATTCATTGATATGTCCATTAGAGAAAAGAACACAGTTCAAATGCAGTGCTTTGTTTTTGCAGAGGCAAATTACTTATCTTCTTTATGCCTTTGATTCCTAGTCTGTAATTAGACGAATAATATAGTCTCTATCTCAAGGAGTTGAGAGGCTTGAATGATTCTATCAAGTGTTTTCCACAATGCAGCCTGCATAGTAAATTCAATAAATATCAGGCTTATTACTAGCATTATTTTTGTCTTTGTTACTCAATAAATGCTGTACAAGGTATTGAGCTAAGTGCTGTTAAGGATACAAAAAATTAATAAAACATGGTTCTTGCCTTCCAAGACAATAAAATAATAAAGGTGAGACCTACCTGCATATAGCTAGGATAAATAGTAGAAAATGCTACCGCAATGGTATCAGTTGGGGAAATTTGGCTTGGGAGCTTGGGAGAGGGGTTAGGATTCCTTCCCTTTGGAGGAATCATTGAAGGCTTTAATAAAGTGATGGCATTATTTAGTTGAATGTTGACAGAGCATTAAAAAACCCACAAAACCTATGTAGTAATATTCTATCTCATCTACTATTTTTAAAAGTTAAAAATAGTCCTTGTTTTAATTTGCATAATCTTTATTTGTCGAATGAGATTGTACATTTACCATTTGGTCATTGGTAATTGTGCATGTGTGTGTCGCTTTATGTCCTTAGCCTGTTTCTCCCGAGATTCTGTGTATTTTTTTTATTGTTTTGTAAAATCTCTCTATATTTTATAAGTGACAAATATTATGTCAATAGATTTATAAATATCGACCCATCCTTGCATTTCTAAAATAAACTACCTTGAACATGGTTGAATTCCTCCTTTGTGATGTGAGATTCTACTTTCTAATGAATGAGATGTTTATATGAGACTGTCTTCCATTTCTGCAGTCTGCCCCCAGGAAAAGGGTGGAAAAATGATGCATCCTCAAATTTCCAGGTGCCAGGCCACTTATACAACATTTGCAAAAAAAGCAGAGACCTGTTTTGCCTCCTTAGCCCAACACCACCTTGTAGGTAGAAGAGGGCTAAATCGGAAGTGAAAGAGAAGAGATTTCTTTAGAGAGTGTTGGTGGGATTTGTGGGAGGTTTGTTTGTTTTGTTTTGTTTTGTTTTGTTTTGCTCTCTCTACTCCCCACATGGAGGAGAAGGTGGAGGTGCCTTTCTTTACCTCAAGCTGAGTAAGGGCTTGGGTATTGTGGCATCAGTCCCTAGCATTTGGGGATGGGAGAAAGACTTTTCTTAGAAAGGCCAGAGTGATATGCTCTTGCAGAACATGACTGGTTGCAGGAAAGGGAGTCTCTCTGCCTTCCATTGAATCTGAGTGGGAAGTCACTGCCCTAACAGAGCACAGAATATCGCCGTGTGACTTCCAAGGCTAGATCATAAAATGGTAGAACTGCCTCCTGACTCCTTTTCCTTGGGTTTCCCATTCTGGGCAAAGCTGCCCACCCCCCACCGCCCCTGCAGCTGTGAGGAAACCCCACTTAGTCCACATAGATGGGCTACCTGGAGAGGACCTGAGACCCCAGCCAACAGTCCGCATTAGCCACTGACACACAAGTGAGCTACATTTAGATTCTTGCCCCTAGCATTTGAATCTTGGAGCTGAGTCCCCAGACATCATTATGCTCTGTCTGAACTTTCCACTCATAGAATCCTTGAGCATAATCAATGGTTATGTTGCACTTGTAAGTGTTAGGTAATTTGTTATATAGTCTTCGTAAGTGGAAGAGAAACATACTTGATCCCTGCCTCCTGAAGCATGAATATGAAGGCTTGGAAGTGAAGTCACATGCATGTGACTAAATTATAAAGCCAGCAGGTGAGCAGACGGCACGCGGCACCGGCCGTAGGTCAAGGATGTGGAATCCCTCCAATGGGAGGAAGCAAAGAAGCCAGCCTAGAAGCGATTCCTCTCAAGAGAGAGATGCCTGGACATGCAAAGTGACCTGGTAAAGAGGTGACTGACATTACACAGAGGTTGAGGGAGACAGCCAGGGTAAGGAGAGACATTAGATCACCCAAGGCAGGGTATCTAAGAAGCTCCAATAAACACCAGGAAAGACACCTTCCTTTTTCTTTCTCTGTCTTCGAAGTCTTAAGGCATCTGTGCTAGATTCCAAGTGCATTCTTCCAGTTTTACGACACTCTTCACCATCTTGTCCATAGTCGTAAGCCGAAATTGTAGCTAGCTAGAAGAGTGTGAGGTGTAGAGCTATAAGGAGATGGTTTTGAACAGAGAGGGGAGAGAAAAAAAGAAGCGTCATTTACTTTAACTATTGCCGCACGTGACCAAGTCTGTCTCGTGTATTGAAACAGTCCGTGACTATTTTTCTTTGTTGATACTGTCGTGAGGTATTGGTGTGACTATTTTAACTACTTCTCACAACAACTGGGAGGTCTTAAACAGCATTGTGTTGATGTCATTGAAGTTTCGGTGGAATTCACCTGGGAAACTGACTCATCTTGGTATTTTCTTTGGGAGAGGAATCGGAGTTATTTTGCACAACTTTAACCCTAGCAATTAGTGTCTGTAGATTTTTCTGTTTTCTCTGAGGTCAATTTTAACACACTATTTCCCTAGAAAATTGTCATTTTTATCTAAACTTTGGTTGAGCCCAACTGATTATCGTCGAAGCCATAGAATTTGTTAAGGAGAGTCTTCATCTCCATTTATTTTTCTTAAAATTTGCTCATGATACTTATTTTTTTTTAATGTTTCTTTATTTTTGAGACAGAGAGAGACAAAGCATGAATGGGGGAGGAGCAGAGAGAGAGAGACACAGAATCCGAAGCAGGCTCCAGGCTCTGAGCTGTCAGCACAGAGCCCGACGTGGGGCTCAAACTCTCAGACCATGAGATCGAGCCGAAGTCGGACACTTAACTGACTGAGCCACCCAGGCGCCCCTCATGATACTTATTTTTAACTGGATTCCTAAAAACCATGGCTATCTGGCCGACTAGAACTCTTTTCTTATTTGCAGCTAACTGTTCCAGAATGTCCATATTTTAGGTTTATGATAGTCATTCTTTGCTAGTTTCCAGCCATAACGTAAAACTTCTGCATCTGTGTGTGAATGAATATGTGTGTGGATGCGTGTGTGTGTGTGTGTGTGTGTGTGTATGCATGCATACACTGCATGAGAGATTTACAGGGAATTTGGGAGGTAGTCAGTTAAATACCTTGCCTTGTTCACCATTTTGAACCAGAACTCTAATGGAGTTTACATTCTAGTTGGGGAGAAGAGATCATAAATTACGGAGTAGCTGGTATATATAGTGGGGATATCACTATGAATGAAAAAAAATTGAAGGGTAACATGGATAGAGAATGACAGAGTGAAAGAACAATATAAGCAAGGGTGATATTTATATATATACATATGTATGTATGTGTACTATATCAGTCAGCTTGGGCCGCGGCATAACAAAATACCATAGACTGGGTGGCTTGGGGTTCTGGAGGTTGTATGTCCAAAATCAGGTGCCAACATGGTTGCGTCCTGTTGCGAGTTCTCTTCTGGGCTTGCAGATGGACGCTGTCTTGCTGTGATCTCCCATGGTGAACAGACAGCAAGTGAGCTCTGTGATATCCCTTCTTAAATGAACATGAATCCCATCAGACCAAAGCCCCATCTTCATGACTTCATCTAACTTCAAAAGCCCCATGTCCAAATACCATCATAGTAGGGGTTAGGTCTTCAACCTATGAATTCTGGAGTCACACAAACTTTCAGTCTATAACATCTACGCAAACACA
Source organism: Panthera pardus (assembly GCF_024362965.1). Taxonomy (NCBI): domain Eukaryota; kingdom Metazoa; phylum Chordata; class Mammalia; order Carnivora; family Felidae; genus Panthera; species Panthera pardus. The sequence continues at coordinate 10,371,841 of NW_026526655.1, forward strand.
CACGCATCGAGGGTGACTTTCAGGTACAGTGGCGTTTGATCAGAGGGCAGAAAGAAGAGGTAGTGAACCACATGGCTATATCTGGAGGAAGAGCATTCCAAGGAGAAGAGAGATAGGTTCAAAGGCCTTGAAGCTGGAGGAGTGTACCAAGTGCATTCAAAGAACAGTGTGGAAGCCAGTGCAACTGAGTGGTGGGAGAGAGGATGGGAGGGAAGAATACCAGGTGATGAGACTGAACAGAAAATTGGGGCCCAAGTCACTGTAATACACCAAGTGGGAAAGAAAGTGTGGGAGCCTCCAAAGCAGAGGAATGATATAGTACCAAAGGTAATCTTTGTACAAAGCGATGTTATGACTTAGGAGCATATGGTATTATAATATGGTATTTCTGAAGCACTTCAAAACAGAGAAATGTAAGAGTTGTGTGTTAATAGAAATGTTTGTGGAGTCACAGCTCATCAATGCTAAGTGTCTTCGCTTGTAGGTCATCAATGCTGATATTTGGTCACTGTTTTCCTTGTTAAAAAAATGCATCCTGCAGTAACAATTAGTAAGTTTCCATTATCGTGAAACTTCGTTATTTAAATGTGATTTGTCAGATGTTCAATGTTTAATTAAAAATAAGTGGATGATTAACATTTTGATGTTAATATTATATATTGATTCAAATGTAAAGACGTAACTATTTAACTTAATAATGCATCGCTTACATATTATTGTAAAGAAATACAGGGGACTATTACCTGCAACAACCTGTTGATCTTGACCATGTTCTGGAACAAAACCATGCCTTCCAGTTTGCTGCGCACTTTTGGTATTCATCATCATGATGCCCTTGTAATATTCACCTCTCGACATATTTCTAAAGGGAGAAGTTAAAAAGGCAGACTAACAAAACAAACTTCTGTGATCAGACATAATTCTGCCACTCGAGGCCCACGAGGTAGATGGAATGGTGGGATGGGGCTACCATTGGGCCAGATAGCACTAACTTATCATGAAACATGAAGGTTGTTGCTGTTGCTCACGCATTGTCAATGACACAAATTTTTGTTACATAAAGCAAGGAGAATCTGGAGAAATCTGTGGGTTGACATAAAAGGAAAGAAAAAGAAAAGATGATTTTCTTAATTATGTCGGAAGAAATAAGAGATATATAAGTAAGCGTATTGCACTTTTTCATGTGTGTATTATAACAGTTTATAGCAAGTTACAATGATGTCTGATATCTGGTTGTTGTTGCTTTTTTCTTGAATACAGTTTAGACGGTATCATTCTAAGAAAAGGATTATAAAATGTAAGTGCATTCCTCCGCTAAAACAGCTCTGACTAGATTAACCAAATTATTACACTAAGCAGTTAGGAATCAGACAGGCATTCACTCCATAGTCTATTAATTTTTATGAAAGAAGTCTTTGTCTTCTGTCAAGAGGTGGCATTTATTCATTATCTCTCAAGACACGGTCTCCAAATGTACTCATATCCTACCTTTGTGCTAATGACACCTTCAGTGTTCTGGGGAGAAATGGGTTAAAGCCAACGTGGTTTGTTTTGTTTTTCAAAGTAGTAAATGTAATCAACTTAAAGAATTGTCCTTTATTTTCATATTACATCTTTCCTACATTTTTGGTGTTAAAATGTTTGCTTGTTTAGAAAATAGTTAATAATAGTTGTTTTTTTTTTTTTCTGGAGATTTCTCTCTGCTGACTTTCTCTAAGTTCTCAATATCGCTAAGACTGTTAATGAAGACGGTCTCATTAGTATGGTGCCTTTTGGGCTTCCATTTTTATTTCCAATCTCCTTTGCTCTGCTTCCCAACTAACCCTGTTTCAGAGCCCATAGCTTGCAGAAGCTAAGAAAAAGAAACATTCTTATGTCTTGTCACTCCAGATTTCTCTGCAGAAGATTGTATTTCTCTTGGCAAAATATTGCCTTTTCTCTCCTTGCAGTACCCTTTCTGCAGGAGGTTTAAACATTCCTACCCTGTTGAATTCAGAAAAGGCCATATGATTTGCTTGCATCAATAAAATGTGCGTGGAAGTCACATTTATCATTAAGAGCCATTTTTTCGTTCACTGTCTCTCTTGTCACAGCCTGGTCTATCATATTCTCTTTCTTCCCATTTAGGAAGTCTGTCCGAGTTAAAGTGGCAAAGATATTAGCCTATGCTTTCTTCTGGAAGCTTTAGTTGTATGGTTAGGTCTATGAGCTATCTCAAAATTTTGAATTTAAATTAACTTTAATGTTGTATATGCTGTGTTGTAGATACCGAGGCTCATTTGTTTTTTCATGTGGATATTTACTTATTCCAGCAACACTGATTGGATAGCATTCAGGCTTTGAGTTTTCTTTGCCTTAGTAGGCAAGAATATTCCAAAAATCCTTGCATATTTTGGAGCAATAGCATTTTCCTATGGTTATAGAAATTAATAGTACACAACATTATTGGATCTCTCTTCCATATGATGGGAATCTGCAAGGGAGAACAAATTTCAGAAATCATATCAAAGTAAACTGGTTACTTAGCTAAGTTACTTAGCTAAGGAAGAAAAAGTTTGGGAAGGGAATTGTATGAGGGAAGTAGGTGTTCATTTATAATAATGGGAAGTTGGTAGACAGTATCTAAATTGACTAAATAAAAAATATTCGTGTAAATGGATGGTGTGGAAAAATAGTTAAATGGCAGGAGATATAACTAAAACTTTAAAGATCCTCCTGTTGCTTAAGAAAATTAGAAGCAGAGTTTTACTCTTTTGCAATGGAAATCTTACAATCTATTGACATTTGTACAGGTATTTTCATATATTAGTTAAATTATTTTTCAAATATTTTCACAAACAAGGAAAAATCATCCCTAGGGATGCACTCCAGACTGTTACAGGTGATGTTCTGTAGGGAGGGGGATCGGGAGACCATACTTTGACTCTATTATACGCATGTTGGTAAGGACTGAATTGAAATTCTCCCAAATTCGTACTTTGAATTCTTAACCCCCATGTGTGACTGTATTTGAAGACAGGTCCTGTGAGGAGGTGATAATGGTTGTATGAGATCATAAAGATGAAGACTTAACCCAATAGAGTTGGTGCCTTATAAGGAGAGGAAGAGACGCCAGAATTTTCTCTCCACCATATCAGGATACAGTGAAAAGGTGGCTGTCGGTGAGCCAGGGAGAGAGCTCTCACCAGAGATGGACTCTGCTGGACCTTGATGAGACATCTATTCCACAGAGCTGTGAAAAAATAAAGTTCCTGCTGTTTAAGTCACCCCGTCTGAGGTATTTTATTATGGAGCCTGAGCTGATCGGTGCACATGTTGTGATTGTATGTTTTTCTCATAATAAGCATATATCATTTCATGATGAAAATATTTAACTACAAGGAAAAGAATTATGTCCTAAAAGTAGCATCTCCATATTTCAGAAAATTTGAAAAATTGTAAAAATGGAGAAGAAATCCTATATTTCTTCTTAGTCTTTTGTCTTGCAAATTTATATCTGTAGGCATTTTATATAGCTGTAATTATATTCTGTGTTTAAGTTTGATCTAATAGTTTGTATTTCCTCTGATAAGGTAAATATTAACGTTATTACTAATGTTTATAACTACAATTAGAATGGCTATTTATTTGAGTTGGTGTCTTTTATCAATATTTTATTTAACCTATTTGTTTATAGCTGAACATTTTTGTTGTTTATACTTTCTGGCTATTATGAAAAACAGTGTACTAGATATAGCCAGGCGTATGGCTTTTTAAAGTTGGACTTCTTTCCTTAGGATAGATTCCCAGAACTTCAATTACTGAGTCAAGAAGTACAAACATTTTTGAAAATCTCGATACGTTTTGCCAAATTGCAAATTTGACAGCAGTTACAATTCCAACAGTAAATTGTGGAGAAGTTGGTTGTACTTTGGGTAGTTAGTAGGCAGCATTTATTTACTGTTATCCCCATTTTTATGGGCAGAGTCGGATTTCATTTTTAAAAATGCGCATTTCTTTTATTGCTGCCCCACTACAGTTAACAGCCGGGGGGTCGAGGGAGTTGACGCTTTGACGGGGTCGCTGAGCTCCTCAGTGCCCCTCAGACTGTATCTCACAGGCAGCGACCAGCTCTGAGCGGACACAAAGTCGTATCGCTCCACACCTTTGCTGTGAAGGAATCTCTGCTCTAAAATCTGTGTTCCTTCTGAGTGAACTGAGCTGAAGGTAGTCAATGGGAACTCAAGGGCAAGATCTAACGCTAAAGGTCACCAACAACGGAATGGGACTCAGTCAGTCATTTATGGAGTGCCCGTATGCCACCAGAGTGTTGTGACCCTGGAAGCATGTTTTTTAGGGCTCATAAAAGCAGCTCCAGGCGACCGACTCCTAAGGTATCCAGTGCATCCCGGCTTGCCTGGAACTTTCTTGGCTCCAGCATTAAAAATCCCGTGTCCTGGGAAATCTCACAATCCCTGGGAAAGTGGGAGGGTGGGTCCTCCTGGCTGGGCCACAGTCTGTCAGGGCCTCCCCCCTTCATCTGCTGATTGGGCAACTTTGAAAAGCCGGTCTCCAGATCCACTGCCAGTTCTGAGATCCTGTGCTCCCTTCGAGGCTCCCTCCATCTCTTAGATCTGTCAGATCTGGACTCATCACAGTCCCTCTGTTCTAAGCATCTTATTCTACAAAGAAACTGAGGCTCAGGAAGTTAAATGAATTTCTCAAAGTCATTCGGCCAATGTAGTGACTGAGCCTCGGTTTTCCCACCCTCTGGCGAGTATTGTCTTGATTCCAAGCTGTTCTGTCCTCATATAAAACGTCAAAGAGTTGGGCCGCCTGGGTGGCTCAGTTGGTTGAGCGTCTGACTCTTGATTTCGGCTCAGGTCATGATCTCATGGTCGTGGGGTCGAGTCCTGAGCTCTGCACTGAGTCTGCTTAGGATTCTCTCTCTCTCTCTCTCTCTCTCTCTGAATTAAAAATAAAAAAGTAATTTTCAAAAAAGTTCAAAGAGTTGAATGATTATTCCTATAACAAAAGCCCATGGGCCTGAAAGGTTTTTCAGCAGAGCTAAACATCTCTCCATTTATCCTTGATTCCTCAGACACCCCTCCTCTCCAGGCTGTTCTGTGCGCAGTCACTGATCCCATCTACCTTCTATAGGACATTATCTTGACCTATATGTGGGCACAAACCAACTGAAGGCAATCTTGAGTCTCTGCAAAGAACTATTTCCCTCTCACTCCAGGATTCCTGTAGCTGTCATTTTGTGATAATAGCAGCAAAACCACCTCCAATAATATTATGTTTTTTACCTTCTCTGAATCCCTACAGGCAGCACGTACTTCTGGAAGCTTTGATATGCTGTTACTCATTATACTTCGTGATTTCCTACCTTCTTTCATAAAGACCACAAAAACAATGAATTGTATTAGTGCCTTTTGCAGGAAAAAAAAAAAGCATTATTAGTCACGATTTACTCCAGAAGTGGAAAAAGAAGTCTCTGTCTTAGCTGCTGCCATTTTTGCTTCAGAGGAAGAAATACTTTTGTTATTTGCTCTTCAACATTTTGACTCTGAATCTGGCACTCAGTTAGACTGTGTTTGTCATCCGTATCACATTCCCTCCTGTTTCTCTGCTTTTCGTTTGTCGACGTTATTTCCCACAGCTCCCTAAGTCAGTGGGCAGTGCCATTATGGTGGTGTAGGACGTTATTCTTTCCGCTAAGTGAGCATCCCAGCCACACGGTCTCACTGTGTACTTAATCTGACCTCCAACAGGGATTTGGGAGGGCTAAAATGAACCACCTGAAACTTTAATTTCCATGTATTCTATCTTTCATAGTAAAATCTATACAACTTTAGATTTTTTTCTCTCTTATTTATCACATGGAGTTTTGGTAATGGCCGGTGAATATTATTCTTTATTTATAACATCAATGAAATACATTCGGCCGCGGGTAGCAGAGTACCTGACAAGTGTGGCTTAATAGCAGGTATTTAGTGTCACATAACAGGTTGTTGGGAGGCCAGCCCTCCCAGGGTTGGGCAGCGGCATCTGTGACCAGGCTCCTGTCGTCCTGTTCTGGCACCTTCAGTGGTTTATCAACTTCAGGGCTTCAGGATGGCAAGTATTACCTTCTCTTGGACAGTGTCCCAGGCCAGATAGGAGGGTGGCAATAAGAGGGGCCTTTTCTCTTCTTGTTTTCCTTTGTATCAGGAGGAAAACATTTCCTAGCAATCTCAAGCACACTTTCTCTTACATCTTTGCCAGAACTTGGTCCCTTATCCAAACCCAGACCAAAGGGAAATTGACTCGCCGTGAGTGGGCTTGGCTACGTGCAGTTCTCATGAATATTCCTACAGAGAGAGAATTGGGGTCTATAGGCAATGGGAAAAATAGCAAGGGACAACCTTACCCCTTTGGTTTCAAGCGTTCAACCTGAAATTGGCTTTTTGATCTCAAGCCTTCTGAAGTAACCTAAGCAGATGAGCGACGGTTCGCTTTTTAAAGATGCATGTAGACTTTTTCTTTTCATGACTGAATCGATGGCGAGGATTTTATGTGCAAACTGTGTTGTGCTTCAGGAGTGGAGACGGGACACGAAGAAGTTAAGAGCTCCCAAATCAACACTGTTGGGCACTGGCTGTCTGTTTCAGAAACACATCACTGGACTCGGATTCTTTACCAGGAAAATAGGATTGTCCATTCTTTTTACCATCACACTGAAACGTGGTAAGGAAGGCCTAATAGCTTAGAAGGGCTACAGAAATGCTAACAGGATGAGGACTAGGAGAGAAGTTTAAGCCTCTAAAGACAATGGCAAACGAGTTGAGAAAACACGGGTGATGGGTCAAACGTTTTAGGTTGTCTGCACAGCAAAGCTGGTGGCTTCTCATGACTCGCTTTCTCCCCCACACCATCCCTCTTCAAGTTTGTATCTCATGTGATTCGTTTGCGCTCGAGCGCATTGGCCAGATGGATTCCCAAACCTGTGTTCAGAATAATTTGTAGTCTTTTGTTGTCATTCATAAGTGACCAATGACAACAAGGATAAAAAACACCGCGGGAGGCTCTCTTTGGCAGTCCTTTCCTACGATTTCAGGATAAGTGTGCTCAGCTGCTTATGACACAAGGCTGTTGAGTTTGGGGAAAACGCAACACAGGTAAAATACGATCTCAAAAGGGAGGAGTTGACACTTTTGAACATTTCTTAATGAATAACTTCAGGCTTGGCCTCTTCGGACTCACAAGTGCCAAATTTTTATCAGTCTTGTCTTAAAAACCAGCCAAAGCAGACATGTTTTCGAATGTGTCTAGCAGGAATAATAACTATATTAAGAACATTTCACTCTAAAAGCCCTGCCTCTGGCAGCATATCACTTCCTGAGATGTTCTGGCAATTACTGAATCTTAATACCATATTTCCTGATGCAAAGTGTTTCTCTTCCTCGGCTATACATATTTATTAATTCGCAAATTCCCAGAACAAAGGTAAATCAGCCCCTCCTTTTATTCCCTTGGAGATGGCATTATTTTTCTGACAGCCTGCTCTAATTTGGAAGACAGAAGAGTCGCAGGAGAATAACACGCCAGCTTTGTACCTCTCAGGCCTCTTTGCTTCCCCACTTCTGGTGTGTATCACCGGGAGACCATGTTTACTGGGTTCTGTCCCCCCAAATTCTGCTTTAGTAGGACTGGCATGAGGTCAGAGACTCTGAATTCCCAACAGATCCTCACTGAGGCTGATACAAACTGTCCATGAACCCCAGCCACGGAGGACACCAAACTCTTTCTGTCTTGGACTTGAGGTGATATGAAACAAATGAACCCTTATCCTGAAGCGGGAGAGGCAGTGAAAACTGTTCCAAGTAGTATGCATGACACCTTGACCCGTCCCGCCGCACTGTTTTCCTTTCTGTAACGTTCTGTACTGCAGGAGGCAGGAGCCAGCAGGGTTAACATTTACCCAGTTTCCCATGACCCTGGTCAGATAAGTCTCAAAGCTCACAGAGACTCATGGGGCCCTCTGAGCTCATACTGGGATTCAAGGTTACATTGGATACAAGGTTACATTTTGCTACACTGGTTGATAACTCAAGGCAGTAGCCAAGTACAGGAATAGGGTGGGAGACTGCTGGTGCATGCATTGAAACATAAAATTGTTATATATGCAAACCCCTGCAACATAAAAAGTATATATGCACATGCATATAATCATGTATGAACTTGTGCCATCAGAGGTATGTGCCAACATGTGGCACATAAACACGTATATGTATACACATACGATCACATATAAAATGTAAACACATACAAAATCATTTAATCATATATAATTATATATAACATATACATGATCATACATATCTGCGGATACAATGATATGTGTGTATGCACATAAGCAATCATACATATACAAGTGTGCATGGAAGTATGCTCATGGGTTGATTGTGTGTGTGTCACATGTATGTGTGTACACGCGCATATAACTGTGTATACACACCACACACAAAATGCGCAATTCTGTGCACGTATACACGGACCCAGCTCACATACACAATCAACTCATTTGTACACTTTCACATACGTTCATCTTTGATTGGGTGGCAATTTTCTCCCTTTCTTCTTGTATTTTCCAGAATGCACGTTTGTTTCTTAACTTCCTCTTCAAGGTTGTCTTGATCATTCACCCTTAAAAATATTTCCCCACTAGAAAGATGCTGAGGAGTTGGGGGCTAATGGTGTCGCAAAGCGATTTTTGTTTTCTGGCTGGACTCTCTTTTTTGGGATCCCTAACACTTTCAGCGGTTGACTGCCACGATCCCTATCCAAGCGACAGGAAACCGAAAAGAGGAATCTGTTCTCTGAATTCTAAATGTTGCCACTCTTTCCAGACCTGCAGGAAAGAAACATTATCTCCATCAAAGAGAGAGTCCCGATAGGAAAAGAGATGCCCTCTCGAGAATCTCATCTCAGGCAGAACGAGGCGCCCCTTACTTATCTGTTGCTCAGGAATATGTTACAAAAGGACATTTTACCTGAGGGCCTATGTCAGAGATACAACTTTTCTCAACAGCGGTGTCTTCAACAATTTTCTTAGAGTGTACAAAGGGTCATTTTTATTGGTTCTCAGTGTATGATGTCAGTACTCTAAGGCCAAAGGGCAATTTAGTGAAAGCAGTTCTACAGAGGAAAGAATTAGAGAATTTCTGAGATGACTATTCTTTTGTCTGTTTCCCTCTTTGTGAAAGGTTTATTTCAGCAACAAAAGTGAAACCGTGGGGCAGTGGGGGTAGCTTTCAGTCTTTTTCTTGGCATTTATGAAGTAGGGATGCTTTGTGTGAAGGTCACACGGCCTCCTATTCAGGTATATATTCCGGTCCGGCTTCTCAGCTTCCATAAGAGGCAGTCCAACCACGGCTTAGCCCTGTGATTTTCCAAAAGTTTGCCCTGGTCTAAGACCCCAGAGACCTGACTCTCAAAGCTCAGTTCTAGGAATCTTATTTGAGAAAAACTTTCTGAAGGATATGTTTTCGTCTTTTTTCTCTTGATTCCTGAAAATCAATCTCTGATTCAGTAACATCAACAGAGAGCCTGCTGTTAGATCAGGATGCTGATAAAACCTAAAAAAAAATTTTAACGTTTATTTATCGTTGAGAGACAGAAAGAGACAGAGCATGAGCAGGGGAGGGGCAGAGAGAGATGGGGACACAGAATCCAAAGCAGGCTCCAGGCTCTGAGCTGTCAGCACAGAGCCCGATGCGGGGCTCGATCCCACGAACCACGAGATCATGACCTGAACTGAAGTTGGTCGCTTAACCGACTGAGCCACCCAGGCGCCCCCAAAACTTTATTCTTGTTGGTGCAGATACAACTCATGGGATACAACTCAGGCCCCTCGTGCTCTTACTGATATGATAACCCAAATTAGATGACAAATAATACCTGGTAAATGACAAGCGTTGTTGTGTTAAAATAGTTTTATCAGGGGCATTGCCTGCTTGTGCTCTCCCTCTCTCTCTCTCTCTCTCAAATAAATAAGCATTAAAAATATTTTTGTAAAAAAAAAAAAAGAATAAAGTTCTGAATGGCATCCTGGGAATTTGGCAATCCGATACGTTCTGAGGATCCTCTCCTTTCGAGTGAATCTTTGACTTAATGAGACTAAATTTGTGACTTGCATTTCTAAGTCCATTAAATGAACTTTGATTAAGGGAAATAAATTTATGGCAATGAATTAGGAATTTAACCATTTTTATTACATAACTCACATGAAACCCAGGGCTCTCTGCGTGTCCCTGTGTTGTTATAGAAACTTTTTCATTGAAACTAGAATGTGGCATAATACCTATAGTTGTAGCAATGCAAATCTTTATGATTTCGGGGCGGGGGGTTGCCAAAAAAGTTGATTCTTTGGGCATAATAAACTTTTCCCCCATCTCCTTTCTGTCTCAACTTTCCCAGGCTCTTGGATGAAACCAGAATAGCAACAACCACTCTCTCCACTGTCATCCTTTCCCTGGGCTTCCCCAGACCTCTACCTCTGGGCCATGAGGTTTCTTCCTTTGCTTTTCCATGCAGACTCTCTCCCATCACACTGCTCCCCATTCTCCTTCTCAGTATGGGGCTCATGGCCTTTCCCAGTGGGTACCACGACCAGGCAATTGTAGTTCTTCCATGGTTCCAACGATGTTTCAGAAAAGAAATCCCATTTGAAATTCTAGAATAAACTTTTCCCACGTAATGCTTTGTGCATCTGGGCGGCTTCAGGAATGTGCGATGGTGCAAATGCATAAGTGCACAGGGCCGGGCACTCAGAAGGGCCTCGCACCTGGCTTAAGACTCTGTCGTCGTCATCTTGAAATTCCTTTTGTTTTTCTTAATATTTATTTATTTTTGAGAGAGAGAGAGAGAGGGTGTGTGTGCACGTGCCAGTGGGAGAAAGACAGAAAGAGGGAGACAGGGGACCTGAAGTGGGTTTCACGCTGACAGCACAGAACCTGAGGCAGAGCTTGAACTCACGGCACCGCGAGATCAGGACCTGAGCCGGAAGAAAGGGTCGGGCACTGCACTGGGCACTTAAGCAACTGAGCCGCCCAGGTGCCCCTAGACCATCTCGAGGTTCTTAAAAATGGCACAGGAAGAATTCTGCATTTTCATTTTTCACTGTGCCCGGCAAATTATATCGCTGGCTCTGCCCGCGTGGCATCCCGGGAGGCTGATGTGTATGAACAGGGAGTTGGCAATCAGGTGTCTCTGAGAGAAGGAAGGCAGCAGGGCTGAAATGTCACCAGATCCAGGTCGGGTCTGAGGGGAGGGAGGGAGGGAGGGAGGTGGGAGGGAAGGAGGGAGGGAGGAGGGACTGGAGGATCTTCAAAGCCTCTCGTCCACAGGCTGCCTGTGTTTATTTTATGGGGCCGCAGGGCTTCTCTGTCTGCCTCTGAGGCTGACCATTTAGACCTTCTAGCAAGAATTATTGGGCCGTGAGGCTGACTTGGGGGACTTTGAAACACTGATGAAAGGCCTGAGGAAAGGCTGGTTTGAATTCATACCGAAAAGGCCACAGAAATGGAGCCTCCTTCAGCACTTACACCGCCGGCTCACATTTCGAAGCACTTAAACATCATCATAAATTCTCTGGAAGCTTCCTTTGCTAGGAAACAAACAAAAAACAAACCAAAAAAAAAAAAAAAAAAGGATTTTCTTTATCCCTAAATTAAGTTCTATTTACTTGTGAGTTGAAATTTTTGTTCTTGCTTTTTGTTTTTGTTTTTTTTTTTAAAGAAGCTTTATGCACACACACTCATTTCTACCTCTACATTCTTTGTCTTTAGAGAAATGATTGTGCAGAACTGCTGGGCTTAAGCAAGTGTAATTAGTTAGCATTTCTAGATTATTGCGTTGGATTTATGTCGATGGAGCATCTACCACCTGAACGGGTTCCCATAAGGCCTGTTCCTTGGGAACAGGCTGTGTTTATTCCTCCTTATGTCTCCACTGTAACACAAGACTTGGCACACAGAAACACTCGATATTTCTTGAAAGCATGATATTTAATTTTTGCCTAATTCCCCCCAAAAATACATTTAAGAAATTTTTTAAATTCCACTTCTGAGTATTTACCCAAAGAAAATGAAAATACTAATTGGGAAAGATATATGCGCCCCTATGTTTATTGCAGCATTATTTGCAATGGCCAAGACGTGAAAGCAACCTGTGTTTACTGACGGAAGAATAGATGACGAATATGTGGCGTATCTATACAATTGAATATTACTCAGCCGTAAAAAAAAGGAAATCTCGCCATTTGTGGCAACGTGGATGGACCTAGAGGGTGTCATGAGAAGTGAATTAAGTCAGGCAAAGACAAATACCGTATGATTTCATTTATATGTGGAATTTACAAAACGAAACAAATGGATAGAAAAACCAACAAACGAACGAACACCAGAAGCAGACTCATTACTACAGAGAGCAAATCGGTGGTTGTCAGAGGGAGCGGGGAGGAGGGGAAGGGTGAAACAGGTGAAGGGGGTTAAGAGGTACACATTTCCAGTTTTAAAATAAATAAGTCACAGGAATGAAAAGTACAGCATAGGGTGTATAGTCAGTAATACTGTAATAACTGTTTGGTGACAGACGGTAACTGCACTATGGTGGTGAACGTTGTGTAACACATAGACTTGTCAAATTACTGTGTTGTACCCCTGAAACACATATCAGATTGTATGTCAACTGTATTTCAATAAAAAATTGTTTTATAGTAATATGTACTATTTATTGGTAAGAATCAAGCACTTTAAATAAATCACCCATACTGCTATACATAGAACACTGTATGTATAGATATATGTAATATACTATAATAATTTATTATTATTAAGTCTATTTCAAAATGAAGAAACTGAGGCCAAGAGAGCTCAAGAATCTTTTCTCCATCCACTTAGACGGGAGGAAAAAAAAAGTTTCTTAATAGACTTTCTTTAGTAAATATATAGCCTAACTATGAAAAGTGCATTTTTCAATCTGAATCAGGCTATGGGCTGATAACACATTTTGCATTCAACGGTAGAAAATTAAAAGCTCTGTAAATAGAAAGCAAACTGTAACAAAGACAAGCTCCTCACTGACTCACCACCCGAGGAAGAGCAAATGGAAAGAGGATTACATAAAGAGAACACGTTCCTCCAAGGTGTTCAATGAGGTCACAGTCAACTCGGATCCATAGGAACATTGCTGTGGCCTCAGTATTCCAGGAATGTAAGGAATTAAACAATTCCGGACCACAAATGATAATAAATGGTAGTTAAAGACGTACCGTGACTCCATTTTAAAGTTATTAGCAACTTCCATTTCAAACATTAATTGAGAGGGATGCCTGAGTGGCTCAGCTGCTTGAGTGTCTGACTCTAGATTTTGGCTCACGTCATGGTCTGACGGTTTTGTGAGATCAAGCCCTGCGTCGGGTTCTACACTGACAGCACATGGAGCCTGCCTGGGAATCTCTCTCTCCCTCCCAACCTGCCCCTCCTGCTTTCTCTCTCTCTCAAAATAAATAAATAAACATTAAAAAATATTAAATATTCCTTGAGAGATCCAGATTAAAACAAAAGTCAGTCTCCCTAGGAGATGAATCACAAACAAGCTGTGTGGACACCCCATCTTCGGGAATATGAGGCCCTATCTCCCCACACGTGTGTGGGCTGCACGTAATGACTTTTTTCCAAAGAGGACAGTATGGAAAGGGCAGGAAAAAAAAAGTAACTTTACAGTGGAGAAACCTGACTCACACTACCTCAGCCAGGTGATCAAGGTCAATGTCAACAATGATAAGTCATGTCGACAGTATGTACTCTTGACATGATGCATTAGGATGTCACTTTACCTCTGTGGTCTCCCTTCCCCCAAACCTGCAACCTTGCTCTGGCCATGAAATCAACATCACACAAACCCCAGTTGAAGGACATTCCACACGACACATAGTATACTCCTCAAAACTGTCAAAACAAAGGTACTGTCATCAAATGCAAGGACTGTGAGAAACTGTCACAGTCACGAGGAATCTAAGGATCCGTGACAACTAAATGTAATGTGACATTCTGAACGGGATCCTGAAACAGAACAAGAATGTAAAGTAAAAACTACGGCAAGCTGAAGAAGCTAATAACGACCTATCCGTATTGGTTCATTAACTGTGGCGCGTGTAAGATGTTCAAACACATTTGTATGTGAAATGTAGGAACTTTCTGTACAAACTCTGCAAATTTTTCCTGTAGATCTAAAACTATTCGAAAATTAAAAAAGCTTATTCAAAAAAAAAAGCAAAAGGAAGCTTTACGGTATACTTAGATTACTGGAAAGCTCTCTTGACTGAGTCATTTTTGCTGAGAAACAGAGAGACCTGCTTGGTGAACGTTTCATAACCAATTTAATGATGATTAGCTTCTATAAAACGGGAGAAACCACGCTGTCCTGTAATGAACCTGCTGCCTCCAACATGCGTTCACTTTAGATTGGAGGCGGGGAACCAGAGGCGGTTGGAATGAGCAGATGGCGTCTGATGACCAGACTGTGACTTCAAGTCCCCGGAGCACCCAGGTTCCTCCTACGTGCCTACCCTTCCTGAAGCAAGGACTGAAGGACCCAGTGGAGTTTGATTCTATGTGTTACGAATGAGTTAATGGGTCACAGATATTAGGGGGTGTATTCTCTCACGTCGATTTTAATGTATTCTACACGTCTGGTGTGAAAGATTCCAAGTGACCTCCCAGTGTTCCTTATTAGTGTTCTCAGGACAACTGCTCTAGCGTTTCGTAGAAGCAGCTTACGTTTCCAATTTTAGCAAACATTGCAATTTATAATTTTTACATGTATAATTGGGGAATTGAACAAGGAGATAGCTGAGTGGAATCGCGATGAGTGAAGTGGTCCAAGGTAATATAGCGTAGGGTTTCGTGTGACTTTGTGGAAGACGCGTGAGCCACAAGTCTGTGACAATTGCATAGGGACCTATCTTACTGGTCAGTGAGTGAGAGATCTATGTAAAATGCTAAACGAGAAAGCTATCTATGTTTTTAACAACAGGTTGCAAGATTAACTGTAGGCATAAATCAATAATCTGAATCCTGAAAACAAGTCAAAGTTCACACTTTTATATGATATTTAAACATTTTTTACAGTTTGCCAGTGACATCTTAATCCTCCTATTGTCATGCCGTGGATTTCTCTCCAAACTGTTGGAAACTGGATTTCACCACATTTCTTGTGGCTGGAAGACTACATGTTCTGAAAATTTGAATTTGGTTGTCAGTATCAGCAAATATACATGTTTGATGATAATTCGACTCTTAGGAAGCTGGCCTGATGTTTTCCATTTTTTTTCATGTTCTTAATAATGATAAAACAAAAATATAGAGAAAATTCTCAAAGGTTATGTATTTCAACATCTTGTTGGAGACTGAATGTAGGTTACATGGTTAAGAATTATTTTAACTTCATTTCTTATAACTCTTTTCTTATGTGACATTAATATTTTTTCACCCTGTGGAGCACCTGGGTGGCTCAGCCGGTTAAGCGTCTGACTTCAGCTCAGGTCATGATCTAGTGGTTCGTGGGTTCAAGCCCTGCGTCAGGCTCTGTGCTGACAGCTCAGAGCCTGGAGTCTGCTTCGGATTCTGTGTCTCCCTCTCTCTCTGCCTCTCCCCACTTCGTGCTCTGTCTCTCTCTCAAAAATAAATGAACATTAAAAACATTTTTTTTAGGGGCGCCTGGGTGGCTCAGTCGGTTAAGCGTCCGACTTCGGCTCAGGTCATGATTTCACGGTCGGTGAGTTCGAGCCCCGCATCGGGATCTGGGTTGATGGCTCAGAGCCTGGAGCCTGTTTCAGATTCTGTGTCTCCCTCTCTCTCTACCCCTCCCCTGTTCACACTCTGTCTCTCTCTGTCTCAAAAATAAATAAACGTTAAAAAAAAATTTAAAAAAAACCATTTTTTTAATATAATGTTTTTTTTCACCTGGGACACACATTACTTGAATAATTGGAAAAATGATGCTAGTTCCACAAATAATAAAGCAAATCACAACAAAAATTTGTTTTATTAAACATTTACTATTTAGCATATTTGCAGTGAGACATACTGTGAAATTTTCAATTTAATCATAATAAGTTATATTGCTAATACAATAATAATTATGATATAATACAATCTTATTAATTCAGAGTCCAATTATTTTCACATTAGCAAGAAGATTATTTTTGTCTTATTTTTAATAAAAGAAGGATTTTCTGAGCAATATGATAGGATTCCCAAGCTTATCAGAAGACGTTAACATACTCATAAAGATGCTCTTGAGGAGTATATTCAGCTTGTTGAAATCCTGAATAATCCTCATTTGCATACAATTGTTTACCATACATTTATTTTACATACTGAAGACTCTGCCAAAACACTAACCCAACTAATTTTTCTCATACAGTGCTTGTGACTCAGGAAATGTTACAGATTGTTTGCTGATTTTGCACATATTGTAACTGAAGAATAAAGGTCATGCTGTTTTTGTATATAGGCCAGAGGGTGATTTTTAGGTTTCCAGACAATTCCTCTTGTGTTCAGCATTATCGTCTACTTTTGCCTGATGTCTAGGATTTTTTTTCCTACATGACAACTCTCTTTCATATAGAACTAGAACAATAGTTCCAAGTATAAATATGTCAGGGGCAGGATCATATTGAATTAGTAACATTAAAGTAGGGCTTACTGATGAAAGACTTTCTGAGAATAGTATTAGTTTGTTTGTTTCTTGGCTTATTTGGGTCAGGACTGTATTGGGGTGTGTAGGGGTGTGGTCCTGGAAATAGATGAATAGGAAGCACAGCTGGAAAAATATGATTAGAAGGAAAAACAAAAGAAAATTGGCAATTAGCATGAAGGCTTCTGCACACATTTACACCCATTTGCACACATTTGGGCCTTGATGATCAACTTGCTCAAGAAATCAAAGCAATATCTAATGAAAGATGGTGGTGTAAATGCAGGCTTATTCACTCCTTTAAGACATCCCAAATAACACATAATAGAAAGTAGAAGAACACCATCCTCAATGAAATAAGGAAATGGCCGTAACCCAGTCCTACCCTCTTTGAAGCTTACCTTCTAAATAATGAGAATTCTACACTAAAACAGGTAAAGAAACTTGGGGCTATAGATAATATCCTCCGTCTTGAGCAGGAAACAGATTTAAGTGTAGCAGTCATTATTGCCCTATCTCAGAGACTTGGATTAGGTCTCTGAACTCTAGAGCATTGTCACCCTTTGGAAGAGTTGAGAAGTATCCTTCTAGAAAACACAACATTGCAGGAAAGAGCAACACCAGTGATGCTATTTCTACTTGACAATGACCCAACCACACAGCATAGGGAGAATGACAGGGAAGACGGCAAGAGTAGAGAGAAGGAAGAGCCTGTCACTTCAAAGGTGTTGCTAGCACTTAGATGCCCCAAGCTAAGGGAACGTGTGCTAGTAGAGCAAAGAAATAAAACTGAGGGAATACATAAATAAATAATAAATAAATAAATAAATAAATAATAAAACTGTCTGATTGGAGATGTCTCGGACAACCAAGTCCAGGAAGAATACAGACTTCCTGTTTAATCCCCATCTCCATAGTATGGAAGGAATCAACATATGCACAAATAGTGTGAGTAAAAATAGAAATGAAAGAAACATAAGAAAGTAGAATAAAAGCTGGAATATACATAAAAAAGGAGGCTTACTCATTTAAAAACCCAAAGAAAAATTTTCAAATGGCATTTCATAGTCTCAAACTAATCACAGGCAACATGATTTATTATTCTATTTTCTTTTTAAAGGAAAGCTCAAAGAAGAGATTCAAGGATTCAAAAAAGAGATTACAGGACAACACCAGGAGACAAAAAACAAGCTGGCTGTGCACAGAAGAGCCAAGAGGCACAAAGCAAAAAAAAAATATTAGGGAGATGAAAAAGCTCACTAGAAGCAACAGAAAATAGAACGAGAATGACTAAACCCTCTCCTCTCAGCCTCTCAATGAAGCTTCAAAATGAGTAAAAGAACAAAGACATACAAATCATTATGGAGAATGTATGGACAGATGACCCAGGGATCCAACATATAAACAGCACAATGAACCTGAAAAAAAGAGGCTGAAAGATGTAATAGGAGAAAACTTTCCTAAAATAAATTTGTTAAAATTCAGATTGAAAGTGCACAGTTGTCTGGGAGACAAATAATTGAAACGGAATGATCAACAAGGAGGCATATCCTGAAATTCAAGAATAAAGGAAAGAATAATACAGGCATGCAGGTTGAAAAAAACAGTCACCTACAAAAATTTTAAAACAAGAAAAATATTGGCTTGATTTCAGAATTCTCCACAGCTACACTCACTGCTGGAAAAGAATGAGTTGATATTTATTAAAAAAACACAACTCTGATGGTTAGAGGGGAGCCAGGAGAATATAACCCAGAACTTTATACCCAGCAAAGCTGTCCTTCTTCAAGTATAAAAGCAAGAGGCCTGTTCTCAAGTACGTAAGACTTCAGGTTCAGGAAATAGAACAACAAAGATCTCTTGAAAAGTTCTGGTGGATGAATTCCAGTCAGAAGAGTTATATCAAAGTAAGTTATTCAGGAAGAGAAAAGAGAAATTAAACAATGAGGATGGGCATTCACCACTTGTTAAACACGGCATTAGGTTTAAATCACTTTCAGAATTACAATTGCAAAACAGAATTTAAATGCTATTAGTAATAATAGTAGTAACAGTAATAATAATGTAAGTCTAAAAATAAGGATGAGAAGTGAAAGAAGCAAAATATGTCTATTGCCCCTTTATTCATAACAGGCAGTTAATTGATACATACTAAAATAACAAATGTATGCCCACCTCTTCATGTTATATGAACTCCTTTTCACTTCAATTTCAGGGACACTTTCAGGAACTATTTTCTCTTACGGTAAAGAAAGACATCTGTGTCTTCACAATTCCTTCACTTTTACTGCAATTCATTTTGCTTCTGTTAAATTCAAGCACAATTAAAAGCAAACTCTAAAGTGAAAAAGCAGGGACAGTTTGATCGGCATTTCTCACCAGTCTTTCTATCCTTAGATAAGAGGCTGTGGAATATTGCGGTTAATGCCATAGACTCTGGAGACAGGTTTCAAACCATGAACCAACCTACCATCTGTACTTTTTACACAAACTGCTTCACTTTGCTGTGTTTCCGTTTCTTCCTTAGAAGAGTGAGGATAAAGATAATACTTACTTCATGGGATTCTTTAAAAGATGAAAATGTCCAAGGGCCATCATAGTGCCTGGCATATTGTACATGTTAAATATGTCATTTTTTATATGCTGTTTTATCTTTGTTTCTTTTAGTTTAGTTAAAAGAATATAATATTGTATTCAATATGTTACAATTATACAATATTGTTGTTCATACAAAACATTTTTAAGCCAGTGAGAGGCAAAACCAGGGCACAACCAAAGTTCCTGTCACTCAGTCTCCTCTTCTATTTATTGAACTATGGCATCATGACCCTTCATGAAAATTGTCTCTACTATTTATGGATATATGGCAGTTCAGCATGGCCGAGAAGTTAAAAATCTATCAGTTCCATAAACATTTTCTTTGATCAATTATGTTCCTTTCCCCATGCATCTGCATGGTTGGAAATTGAATGGAAAGTCAGTGCTGAGTTCAGGGTAGTTTATCCTTTTATTTGGTATTTTATTTTATATTTTCTTTCTTATGTCACCCACTGAACTGATCCCCAGTGTATTTCAAATATGAGAGGTAAACTTTTAGACAACAAAGTTAATGGGAGCATTAACTACCTTTAACTACATGCTAGGTGTTTGAAAAGAAAATAATTCAGGGGCTCCTGGGTGGTTCAATTAGTTGAGGCTCCAACTTTTGATTTCAGCTCAGGTCATGATCCCAGGGTTGTGGGATCGAGCCCCATGTCAGGATCCATGCTGAGCATGGAATATGCTTAAGATCCTCTCTCTCTCTCTCTCTCTCTCTCTCTCTCCCTTTCCCAGCTCCCCCACGCTCTCTCTATCTCTCAAATAAGATTTAAAAAGAAGAAAATATTCAAAAGTAACTTAAAAGCCGTGTATAGCTCAAGTAACACATTTTGTTAAATGACACCGTGAGATCAATTCTAACACTGAGAAATTTCCCTCTGTCCTCTAAATTAATACATCTTTGTGACTCCTACGTTTCAAGACCAGCTCCTGAAATTAATTTGGTGCCATTATTCTGTTCCTAAGTAGATACGAAATAACCTCAAAGTGTTAGGCATCTGCAGCTATCTGCCCATCTCATGGGAAATTCTAGAACTAATAACTAGTTAAGCTTGAAACAGTCTATTCACATGGGCTAATGGTATAAAAACATGATGCTATGGGGATGTAAGCTTGCTAGCTCAGCAATGAAACTATTAAGTCCTGAAATAAATTGAAATTTGAATGAACATGCCAAGTACTGGAACATGCGATGACCATACCACAGGACTTATTATTCCATCCCCTTCAACTCTGAGTGCCCTGAAGGACAAGGTCTCAGCTGCATTGATATAGTCCAATCATCTGAAGAACAAAATTTGAAGATGCAGAATTAATGAGAGGGGAGATTGTAGTAGAAGAAAAGAAGATGAAAAACAGAAATAAAAGAAGGAGTTTGAAGAACTACAACTGCTTCTTATCTTCTCCACTTTTCCCACCTTGATAGAAATGTAGGTGGGAAGATCAGAGCTCACGGTATACAAGGGCCTCTCTGCTTTACAGGGAAATAAACGAGGGGGCAATGGTGGCTTTGAAAGAAACAACGGAAGGCTCAAATAAGCAAACCAAACCTTAGATGTTTGAGCTTTTCACAGAGGTGTTTAGATTCTGAGCTGGCTTTATTATTATTATTATTATTATTATTTTTACATTTGAAATGGATGAACTTATTTTTATTTTCTGGAACTCTTCAAACATGAGTAACTTATCCATTGGGCATCAAGACCAATAACTGTTGGTATCATTTTTAAAGTTTGTTTAAGAGAGAGAGAGTGCACGTGCACATGCTCACGAGCCTGGGAGGGGCGGAGAGGGGGAGAGAGAGAATCCTAAGCAGACTCCATGCTATCAGCACATGGAGCCCGATGCGGGGCTTGGCCCCATGAACCATGAGATCATGACCTGAGCCGATATCAAGAGTCAGACGCTGAACTGAGTGAGCCACCCAGGTGCCCTGCTTCTGGCATTATTTCCGAGAAGGCTTGTAAGTATTCAGATAATAGCCAATGTTTGTTGAACTTGGTGTCGTTCGTGAAGGAGTTGAATCACTGTCTGCCTAGAGGTGGAGGTTTTAATTTCTCTTAGACTGTCTGGAAGTGTCTATTTTTAGTTTTCCATCAGGTAGCTTTCTCTAATATCTTTCATGCCCATATGGTATATTAGCAACAAAATAAACCAGCCACCATTGCCGTGGAAACAAGCACAGATGTTATGAAATACGTCCACGAAAAGCACCCACCAATGAACAACTCTGTATTTCTTTAATTAATTCAAATATTTTAATGTCAGCTCTCTCTCTTTGAAGCCACAGATTGTTTTTCATTATGAGATTCACTTTCTTCCTAATAATAGAAACAGATATGTCTGTTTGGTCCCACTGTCTCAAGATCCAGAAATAGGATTCCTCTTGAAAATCCCAAGCTATGGAGTAATTCATCTGTAATCATCATTTAGTGCTTTTTATCCTCTCAATAAAGGTCACGTCATAGTCATATGAATGCCATAGCTCTTCTTTGGCTATATCAAGCATGTTTTTCTGGAAGTATTTCTCCTGGATGGGCCAAAATATATATTTCCATTTAATAACCGTTCAGAATCCGACACAGTTCTGTTCTATCAATTATGCAAACACCACCTAACATTTTTCTTACATTCATCCAATATGCATGTTTTTCTCCAAATATTACTGTGTACCAAAGACCACAGACTTTTTTTTTCTCTTTCTCTTCATTTTAGTGTTCATGTGGATATGGTGTCCAAACTGTGACATGGGAAATATATTTTACCTACTGGGATTCTAGTTTGGGAATGGACTGCATTTTCTTTCCCAGTCCTTAGCCTGTGCTAAAGGAATATCAATCGAGACCTAAGGCATAAGGCCAAAGTTTAACCCTGAAAGAAACTACCATATGGATTTATTTGATGGCATAAGGAAGTTATTTTAGAGGGAGTATAGTTTTATTGATAACCTATTAGAAATATTAATACACAGATTAAATTTGTTAGAAAAAATTACTGATACAATTCACATGAACTTGAATGAACTTGAGTCTCTCAGAAGTCGCCTGGATGGGGAGAAAAGAGGCTCAAAAACAGTGCAAATTAATGCAACAGTTGAGAACAAAACTTAAATTTTTTTTAATATTTATTTATTTTTGAGAGACAGAGCACGAGTGGGGGAGGGGCAGAGAGCGAGGGAGACACAGGATCCAAAGCAGGGTCCAGGCTCTGAGCTGTCAGCACAGAGCCCGACACGGGGCCCGAACTCACAAACCATGAGATCATGACCTGGGCTGAAGTCAGACACGTAACCAACTGAGTCACCCAGCCACCCCGAAAATAAAACTTGAATAGTGCTATTCTCTTGGCCAAATGGCAGCTCTCTGGAGAACTCAGTAGTGGGAAGAACTGGTCACGCACAGATGCTGAAGATACTCATCATTCCCTTGCAACCCCTAGGTGAGTAGAGACCAAAATAAGAGAAGATAAAATTTTTGCCATATCTCTTCCATATGGCTGCTTTCTATGCTCTGGAAAACAAAACAAAATCAAGAAACAGAAGACACAATTCCAGGCTTTAGGGATTTCATCATGTGGCAGGGAATCTGAAATCTAATCACATGAATCAGCCACATCATGTCGTGAAAACTTCGTATCAACAAACACTGATTTTGACCATGAGGGGGGCTAAAGTGAGATTAGAGAAACTTGTTCTAAATGATAACCCACTAATTATATAATAATTCTTAAAATGCTTAGTATCTCACATTAGAGTAAGTTCTTGTTATTAGATGAAAGTTCACAGTTCTTAAGGAAATTTCGTAGCTTAAATTACTATTACGCTAGAAGAAATCTCACTTTCCAAGTATATAAACAATGGTTTCAGTTTAGGTGGGACAGAATGCTGATGTGTATTTGTGGAGTTTTATTAGTGTATCTTGTGTATAACTCAGAGACCAGAGTCAGTGTTATTTAGGAAAGATGAGATGTAATGCGTTCATTATGGAAATTTTACCCCAGAATTTCAATGCTGTCATGATCAAGGAATCCACAAGTTTCTGTCTTCTGGGACGTCTGGCGCTACAAATCATGCCTCTGGATTTGATTTCTCAACAAATATCTGAAACTCATAAGGGTCATTGTATGACAACCTCCCAGAATTCTTAAATACCATAGCCCCCAAATTTCTATACTACACCAAATCAATGGCAAATTAAGCAGACCCTGAGAACTCTATGAGATCGGGCAAAGATGACAAAGTTCTGTTAGAATTTTAATCTTTTGGACTCTTCGCATTTATAGAGAAAAGGATACAGATCATGTTTAACGTCAAGAGGACCATTTTGCAGAGCAGAGACAATTCGTAAATAGTTAACACTGTGAGAGTCTGTGTGGTCACTTGGTCTCTCAAGAAGTTAGCAATCACCATTCACCCCGGGTTTAGGGACTGAGCTGAGAAGAGAAAATGGATCACTACTAACTAATAATGTGTGAGTAGCTAGATAGCAGTGCAACCATGGACATGGCAAAGGAAGCAGGATGAGGTTGCATGGGTGAAGGAATAGCGAAACTGAGTTTCTTGGCACAGAGTAAACTCATCTAGTCTGGCCAGTGTGGTCTGAGGCGGGGGGTGTGGATCATAGCAGGCAAAGCTTGTCTGTGACCCTATCAGCCAAGGAGCAGGGGTCCAGTGTAGTGGGATCCCTCAGAGAATGTTGAGGCTCACAGTCACGGTGATTGGGGCCGGTGTTATCCACCAGAGCAAACAGAAATTTTGGGGGCATTCGGGAAAAGAAAGCCCCAGGAAAATACCGATTCATAACACCATCCACAAAGAAAGATGACTGCAGTGGATGCCGTCGGAAGCTACGGGATCGCTTCGCCAGTGGAGAAACAAAAGCACACTCCGTGACCAACTACCAAGCCCTTGGCTAAAGAAGAAACTTGTCTTGAAGAGTTTAAATACCCAGCCTGCTTCTACTCTTGCC
Organism: Panthera pardus; assembly: GCF_024362965.1. Classification (NCBI taxonomy): domain Eukaryota; kingdom Metazoa; phylum Chordata; class Mammalia; order Carnivora; family Felidae; genus Panthera; species Panthera pardus. The sequence continues at coordinate 10,396,134 of NW_026526655.1, forward strand.
CGTACTCTCCAGTCTATTTGTGACGGCAAGAGAGAGTCTTACAAAACCAAAGTAAGATCTGGTCAATCCCTTGCTCAAAACCTACAATGACTCCTCTTCTACTCAGAGTGAATGTCAGAGTTCTCACCGTGACTCCAAGGCCTCACATGGCCTGGCCTGGCAGTTGTCTCCTCCTTCCCAGTTCACCCTGCTTCTGCCAATCTTGTTGTTGCCATGGGTTACTCATGCAGATGCAAGGTCTTTTCTCTCTGCCCAGAATGCTCTTCTCCCAGGTCCCTGCTGGCTACACCTGTCACCTTCTGCATCTCTGCCCAATGGCACCTTCTCATCATGTCTAACCTACTTTCGTGTTTTGAACTGCAACCTGTATGACCTTTCCCCTTTGCTTCTATTACCTACTCTGTTTTTTCCTTTTATTCCCCAGCTTCTGCCATCTTCTTACAAGCCATGCAATCCACACATTATCTTTCTTGTTACTCTCTACTCCCCTAAAATGTAAGTTCCATGAAGATAGGAATCTCTGCTTGTTTTATTTAGTGACGTATCTTGAGTACCTGGTGCTTAAAAACAAAGGAACATGGTACAAGTTGGATAAATAAATGGAATAAGTGGATGAATGAATGGGCTGATGATGGCACAGCAGGTGAGTGGCAGAGAGAGGGTCTGCATTCAAGTTGCTTTCCACCATCCACTCATTACCTGTGGCGCGAGCTGTGCTTCTGGGCCGTGGGGAGAAAAAAGAGCCAGTGCCTAAGACTCTTCTGCAGCCCCTGACCACATCACTGGCTGTCAAGTAGCCTTGAACCCTGGACTGTTGGATTAAAAGTGCGGCAATGTAAAGAATGAGACCTTTGTTCCTGCCAAAGAGCACAGTTTGATTCCCTGTGGATTGCTTGCAATCCTGCTCTTTACCAGCATGGATCTACTTGCACCTTATCAATCAGAGGAACTTCCCTCCTGCAACTCCAGGAGCTAATTACATTAGTGCAAGATGCAATCATAAAACTGTCATCAGCTGAAAGAATCCGAGCTGCCATTCTGTGAATGCCTTCCTTCCAGTGTCTGTCGTTAACTGTGTCAGCCTCCATGTTCTCCAGCGACGGCGGCGTGGGTGCGGGGGTGGACAGTGGCCTTAATTAAATCGCTAACCTTCATCACCAGCTCTTCTTAAACCAAGAAAAAAAAAACCCACCCCAAACGTAATTTGGTATTAATATGAAATATGGATCTTTTAAGACTTTCTCATATTCCCTTTTTAGAACACAGACATAATTATCATGCCTCGCTGAGCATGCTCTGGAAGGTGAATGAAATGATGGCACTAGAAGGCATGCATAATTGGGATTAAGCCCTCCAAGGAACGTGATGATGATTTTTATAATTCTGCCCAAATGTGCGTCTCTCCTTATAGAGCCAGCAAGCCCAGCCCCACATGGAGTAAACGACATGACTGGGTCGTGACGGCCCAGGTTCGCTCGCCAATAACATTTAAATCACTTAAGTCATTTCGAGACACATCGGCCAAGGTCATCACTTATGATGGACTTTCCCTTAATAGGGAAGTCTAGAGCCTGAATGAGAGAGTGGAAAACAAAACGAGCAGTCACTTAATCGAAGCAGCCCTGCTGAGTCCAGGCTGTGTAACAGGCAAGGCTCCCAGCCAAGATCCTTCAACCTATTCACAAAGGGCATCTTCAGCACTGGTTTTCTCCCTGTCCTCTCCAAGTAATTATCCCAGGAATCTATGCTGAACGTGGTTCATTTTTCAATAGTGTCCTGTACAACTTCCGGTCCAAATGATACCAAGAAAATCGTTAGATGCTTCAAACCCCATTTACAGCAACGATTATTACCATACTTCACAACTCCATACTGATGAGGGTTTTGAATGAGGAAGTCCTTTCCCAGGTACTTTTTATCCTCAGGGTTGGAGTTAAAAGGAAGAAAGGACACCAACTTGGAAAGAACACATGTTATAGCGTTTTGTCCTAACAAGAATCTGGCAAGGCGTCTCTTGTTATTTATATCTAAACATGGCAAAGAGCAAAGAGTTCCGAGTGGAGTTAGGAGGTGGCCCTGAGTCTCACATCTAGCAAGGAAAGAACTGGAAGCTGACTTATCCCTCACCGTCAAGCCCCACTTCTCTGTCTTCCTAAGTTAGGACCCAAGGAGCCCTATAATCAATTATAGTTTTAATTATTCCTTGAATTGCCCCTTTCACCCTTGGCTTCGTTTTTATAGATGCATATGTCATAAGTCAGGCATAAGTCAGAGAAGTGTTGCAGAGATCGATGTTGAGAGACGATCTCTAATTTACAATGAACTAAATTACAAAAAAAAGCAGAAATGGCCAGATTTCTCTGCCAGAGGAACGACTGTGTGGGAGATTTTTTATTTTTTCAATCTGTCAAATCAGAATAGAGGCAACTGTGGAGAGATGAGAGTCCTTGACAATAAAATGGAAAAGGGGGCTGGCCTGTCTGCCTGCCTTGTCTGCACAGCCTTAGTAACCTCCAAAATCATTGCCCAAACTGACAGGTTTCTCAGCTCAATTCTTCTGTCCTCTGAAGGCTCATGAAACAGGAATTCATTTAGGTCGATAAGCATTGACATTGGAGAATGCAAGTCACTTCCAGGTGTTTTAATAGGCTATCAATCACTGACCTGTCATGAACTAATTTGGGGAGATTGCTTCCAATGCCCTGGGTGAGTTCCCCTGAATTGGGGGAACTGGCGACAGGTTTGGATGGAGAAGGATTTGAAGCATGAAATACATTGAGTTTAAGCAGAACTTCGTGGAATAAGTGTTCCCTATCTCAGGAAGGCTGAGTGGTGCACAATGACGGAAGGAGATTTGAGAAACGTGAACAGTATTCTCCAAACAGTGAAATAAAATGCATGTCCTTGGGCCTTTCATGGAGCGGGCCTGTCCATGCAGCGGGGGGGGGAGATGACCCTTAGGTACACAAGACTCCCTCCCCTAGAAGTCCTGATCCCTGATGCTGGCCCGGGCTGTCCTCTCGCGTTCTCCCCCCTCCTCCCACTTCTTCATTCTATAATCTTGGCTTTTCTCTCTGTAACTTCAGTCCAGTGCCTTCAGGCTCAGATCCCTGAAGCCTACCTTCTTTTTTTTTTTTCAAAGCCCACCTAAAGTTTCTACTCTGGTTTATGGATTTTGGTCAGCTCTTTTCAGATCTTGAATTTGCATCTGCCCTAAATTTCCATGTGCTCATTGTGCTGGAACACAGTCCCGCAGCAAACCTTCAGATCTTGTCTTTCCCAGCCCTTCACGCCATCAGAGCTTCCCTTTTCTAACTAAGCCCTGGCCTTCCCCATGTAGGGGGAGAAAACACATACACACACACTGCAAGTTGCCTTCACCACTGTTTCTCCTTCTTCTCACAGTACCTGTCACCTGTCTCCTTTGTCTCGTTCCAGAAGTACATTCCAGGAGTAAATGGACCTCGTGGCTCACCTGGGAATCTCATGACCATGGATAATAGTGTTTCTAAGGGGAAATTGGTTTTTGACTTAGAAATACTTTTTCTGATACAACTTGATTGTGAATTGAAGGTAAACTGTATTAGTTTCTTAGGGCCGCTGTCACAAAGTACCACAAACTAAAGAGCTTGAACAACAGAGTGTCTCATAATTCTCAAGGCTACAAGTCCTTTTTGTACAAATCAAGGTGTCGGTAGAGTTGGTTCCCTCTGAAATCTATGAGGGAAGGATCTGTTCCAGGCCTCCCTCCTTGACTCGCAAATGGCTGTTGTCCTGTTCATGTAACATTCTCCCTGTGTTTATATCTCTACGTCCAAATTTCCCTTTTTATAAGAATGCCAGTCATATTGAATTAGCACTCCATCCCTCTGACCCCACTTTAACTTGGTTACCTCTGTAAAGAGCCTATCTTCAAATAAGGTCACATTCTATGGTTTAGAATGCCAACATATGAATCTGGGGAGGACACAATTCAACTCATGATATGGTCTGTTGATGGTACAGGTACCTTCACTAAAAATAATATATTTATTAATGAAAAAGAACAACTATTTGCCAATAACAGTTGTAGAAACACCTTAGCAACAAATTGCCACCTTAACAATATATCAGAGTTTCTCTAATATCCATGTATAAGGATGAATTTGATTCTGCTGTTTATAGAAGCGAAGGCTACGTAAGTACCATAAATAAATATCCACAAATTTGTAGCATATTAATAAGATGGCTACTTCATCTTATTTGATATTTTCTTATATGGAGATTTTTTTTGCCCAAAGTCTGAAAGGGGACAGAAAAATTCATTTTAGCGTAGTATGTCTCAACTTGGCTGCATGTTAGAATCACCTGAGGGGAAGTTTAATAAAACATGGGTCTCTTTGGAAGCATAGAGATTCCGATGTAACTGGTTGCTGTTGGGGTCCAGGTATCAGTACTTTTTTTAAAAATTCCACAGGTGATTTTATTGCGTAGCCAGAATTGTGAACCACCATCTAGTTTAAAACCATGTAATGCAAGCGTTAGCTGTTGAGTAGAGGATCAAAAATGTTTTTAATCCACTCCCAGCGTGTGAACATAAACAGTGAAATGTATTTCTTTTGCTAAGGGAGGAAATGTCACTGTTTGTGCAGCCTGGGTAGGGGGAAAGGGTGGATGCATTCAGAATGCAAGAGGTAGCACCCAGCGCTAACAAATTATAACAGAGGATGTTGGGGCAGATGTGCTTTAGATTGGACGGAGTTTTCTAATCATTGGGTGGAAATTGTGTTCAACAGACTGTGTCTGACTATATCAGTGGAGGGAGTAGTGCGTGGAATGAATGTCTGAGAAGCCTGCCTCTAAGAAATCGAGAAAACTTGAGAGTTAAACCCAGCATCTGGGATAAATGTGTATTGTACTTGGACTGTAAAATGTAAAATATATAGTAAAACCTTGGATCGTGAGTAGCTGGTCCTGCAAGTGTTCTGCAAGATGAGCAAACATTTCTAACAAATTTTAACTTGATAAACAAGTGGTGACTTGTGATACGAGTAGTACGTGATGCCGAAGGTCACGTGATCACAACGGAGCCAATGGTTCTTGAAATTTGCTTTGATATACGAGTGCTTTGGATTATACGTTTGTTTCCAGAAAGAATTATGCTTGCAAACTAAGGTTTTATTGTATATATAATAGATACGTATACTTATTTATATATAGTAACCATATATTTTATCTATAGTACATATAACTTTAGTTATAATTTATGCACACCCACATACACACACACACACACACAAATCTATAGTTATTAAGGCCATTATATGGACCAAACAATGCTCTGGATCCTGCTGATATAAGAACAATTAAGGCACAGGCCATGCTGTTGGGGAATCCTCCCATTACTGATGGAGAGACAACTATACAACCATAATAGAGGGTGGAAGAGAAGGTATCATCTGAATACATCCAGAGAGAGGTGAAGGAAAGAGTAGAATACTAAACAACAACAACAACGACAACGACAAAAAAATACAGAGAAGGTTCCAGAGCCAGACACACCTATCTCTTCATCCTGCTGGTTTCAGCCACATGGTACGGATGTGGCCTTAATTATGGCAATTAACTTCCTCTTGAACCTCAGTTTTCACATGGGGATCAGGAAACTAGGCTTAACGTATTGTTGTAAGGATTAGCAATTACGGATGTGATATGCCTACTACAGTGAGGAGGCGCCTCAGAAATGGGAGCTTTGGGGGAACACAGGAAAAGAGGACAATAAAGTTAGCGTGACCATATAATTTGTCACCTAAATTAGGGCACTTCTTATTATAAAAGGGGATTTTATACACACACACACACACACACACACACACACATTATATATAATGTATATACTTATGCTGTAATAACTCGCTAAACTTGAACGGTCCTGGTTGCCCAGCACCCTAGAAAACGATCTTTATAAAGACTGCTGCCAGGTGTCATCGATGAGGGATTGAGGACCTAGGGTTTGGGTCAGACCATGTGGGTACAAAGTTCGCGTGCATCGCTCAGTAGCTATGAAACCTTAAGTCATTTCATTAAGCAATCTGAATCTCAGTTCCGTCATTACAAAACAGGGATAATAGTAGTACTTACCTCATAAATAAGTATGCCTTTGAAATGCTTAATATTTGTCATGCCCTTAAAATGAGGGTATAGGGCATAATGAGTACTCAGGAAGTTTGACGCGGTGTTGTTACTACCTGGAAAGTTGAAACATTTACAGTCAGAAATAGGAGAAGCAGAAGAGAATGGAAGACCATTGTTGCAAAAGAAGTAAGGTTTCAACGTGCCGGATCTGGAAACTAGGAGAGCAATGGAGGCTTTTGAGAGAACAGCATACTAGCATAACGGGGTCAACAGACTGATTGTAAACATTTGCAGAATGAGTGAGTAGGAAAGAAGTGAAGTCTTTGCCTGTCGATCAGTCTTCCTAACAGCTTGGCAGTGAAAAATAAAGCCAGATGGTTAGAAACTGGACAGGAAAGCAGAATTGAGGAAAGGGAATAGGGTCTCGGGACTTCTTAGAGGCCAAGAAGCCAAGTGCTAATGGGAGGGGTGGGCTGGAAGTACAGATGGTGGTAGGGGCACCCCCTCTCCACCTTCTTCCATGGGTTCTTCATCCTCTGCTGCTCTCCACGGGGTGGGGGTGGGGGTTCCCCCATAACCACCCAGACTGTCTTCATCCTCTCCCTCTACATAGGCAATTTTGCAACAGCCTGTTAAATTTTCTGTCACCCTAAACAGGTCCTAGATGAATAACAAAAAGAAATAAACTCCCTTTATTCTACATCTTTACCTGTCGTCAACTCACTCTCCTCCTCTTATCTCTACTTTTGGAAAATTAATCTAAATTTGACTTACCATTTGACAACCTCCCATTCGTTTCCAAACCTGTGGCCTCCTGGCTTCTGCCCTATTCACTCCCCCATATCATGCATTTATCTTACTAGATTCTCCAGTAGCATGGGCTCTCAACCTCCCTTTCGAATGTCCCTGGAATATTCTCTTTGTTCTGCTTCTACATCCATGAATGTTGCTTCCTTCTTATTAATAGGCTCTCTTATACCACCCATATCTTCAATGTTGCATTCCTCAGAATATCAGTTTTACAGTGCCCTGGATAATATCATCCACAGTAATATTTTCAATCTTTCCCTTGTGAATGCCTCTCAGATCTCTAGGTGTATCCAGAGTTTCAGACTCCTATATCTAACTCCTTGCTTAAGGAAGACTCTGGAGTCTCACACAAGGTACCTGAAAGCCAGTAGCCATAAAATGGAACTCATCAGCAGATCCCTGCTTACCCCCCCACACCCCCATAAGCCCTGATTGGTAAAAGTCTGTGTACAGCCTGAAGTCAAAGTGTCCTGGTATGAACTTAGATTCCATTACTCCCCATATGTGTGGCCTTATTCAAGCTATTTAACATTTGTGTGTTTTATAAATAAAAAGATTTTAACCTCTTTGAGATGTATGAATGAGAGGGGAAAAAATGAAATTCATGGTGAAGAACACCTAGCATGTAAAGTCCTCAATTAATAATAGCTATTATTACTATTTCAGTATTATCCTCTTATATTGTCATGGGACTACTGCCTACCCATTAACTCAAGCTGGAAGCCCCAGGGGGTACTTCTGATTCTGCCTTCTTCACTCTTGGTATCCAATCAATGACTAGCTCCCACTGACTTGCCATCTAAGCATTTCTTAGATTGGTATTTTCTTTTCATTTCTGATTCTTTTTCATTTGCTGAATCCTCATCAGATATTGTCTGGATTAAAGACACAGTCTCTTTCAAATGGTCTCTTGGATTCCAGATGTCTCCTTCAAATCCATCTTTGAACCCAGCCTCCAAGTTGACTTTCGACTTAAAAGTCAAATATGACACTGTCACACTCAAGCTTAAAATCCTAAGATGACTTCCATGTCCAACTACCCAAGTAAGTTAGACCCTCAAAATGGTGTGTGAACTTGATGCAAAACCCCAGAAGTACATGTTGGCGTGTCATGGAATCCTGGACATAGAACATAAGGAGACTGAGTCAACTGCACCTGCCAAAGACACAGGTTAATGGTCGATGCGGACAGTGAGCGTAAAGGAAAACAGTTCCTTCTTTCCTCACTCTCTTTCTTAAGATGTCATGCCCTCTAACTCATGCAGGTATGCACACCATTACACACATACATACACATGCACACACATACACATACGCTACATAAAATAAAAACAGTGGAAGACGACCACTCTCTACCAGTAGTTCAAGAGTAGTGGTGTTGTGGGGATAAATGAGATAGGTTTCACCTAAAAAGAAAAGACTAGAATGAAAAAAAATCTTGACATAAAACCAGCATTGGAAATACAGGAAAGTTTACACTAGAAATAAAAAGAGGGGTTCCTGGGTGCCTCGGTTGGTTAAGCGTCCGACTTTGGCTCATGATCTCATGGTTCATAAGTTCGAGCCCTGCGCTGGGCTCTGTGCTGAGAGCTCAGAGCCTGAAACCTGCTTCAGATTCTGTCTCCTTCTCTCTCTGCCCCTCCTCTACTCATGCTCTGTTGGTCTGTCTCTCTCTCTCTCTCTCTCAAAAATAAATACGCATTAAAAAAAAGAAGTAAAAATAGATGTTTGAATAATGTCATGAAAAAAATAAATGATGGTAATTTTTTGCCTCAGAAGAACTTTTAGATATAAGATATACATATATCGTACATATAATATATTCAATTTATATGTATTATAATATATGTGTATATTGAAAGCCGGTGTTTTCAAATTTTTTAAAAATTATCTATGACTATTTTTCCTTAGATTTCCTTTTATATTACATATAAACATTTTCAACAGAGTTTGAAAACACTGGTTTTCAATATATACATATATAATAATACATATAATAGCTATTTAACCACTTATTTTATTTTAGTTTTTTAAATTCTTGATTTTAAAATGTTACCGGAACAGAATAAGACTTGAGACACTCTAATGTAGATTAAGAGAACATGTTGGAGACTGAGATAGGAGAGCAGGAAAAACGTCAGCAGACAGTTTTAATTGGATAATTAACGAGAACCTAAAGCAAGACAGTCTCAGTATTCGTACTATAAGAGTACTGTAATGTCTGCTTTTCTGATCTTCAGACCCTGTTCAGGGTTCTAGGGTGGAAGACAAGGACACAGAAAATACTGCTGATGATTGCCAGAGTTATGAATCAAGCTCACGATTGAGAACATAACACATTGTTGTGTGGATGGCAGTGGGATGAGACACTCCCTCCCCCACGGTAGAGGTGGAGATTGTGTGCGGAACTAGACAAACAGGACATATTAAAGGGAATTCGGAGGTTTCAGCGACGAGTGACCATGCTCCGGGAGGTAAACAGAGGCAGCAAAGAGACAGAGGTGTTGCTCCTGACTCAGCACGTGAGGAGGCTGATGAAGCAAATAGAGCGAATTAAGTTCTGGTTCTGGGACAACAGCACGTAGCTATCTTTTTCCTACTTATGCTACTTTCTACCTCTATGAAGGGAACCTGTGGGTGTTCATTCCAGCAAGAAGGTAATCTAAGCTCTGCAAATAAACCCTGTCTTGATGGGAACCAAAGGTTGAAATCATCTCATGTAAAATTAAATCAGGGTGGTGTAAGGTGTTTTGGGGGCCAAAGAACCATGAGCCTAGAGGCAGCTTGTTACAGAATTAGTCTGCTCAGTGATCACAACATCATCAAGGACTCAGTTCCTTTCTAAATTTCCACTCTACTGTCTGTACCACCTTGGCCGTCATGGTCCAGTTTGCCCCCGTCCTGGTCACAAATGGCAGCCATGACCTCAGAAATCCTGCTTCTAAACAACTGTCCACACACAACTCAACTGGGATAGGAGAACAGTGAAGCCTCTTCTTACATCTTTTTGTAATAATGAATAAAACCTTTCCCAGGAGACTTTGAGCAGATGTTCACCTACATTTGTTGACCAGAATATTTATCATACATCTGTGCCTGTACTGCTTATGGCCAAGAGGATAGAATCACCACAACTGGACTGGACTAACTGCCATTCACTAACTGGGGATATGAAGTAAGTCTCATTCCTGAGCTCACGAGAGGGGAAGGTGGGGAGAGAATGGGAAGAGCAATGACCATCATGTTGGTTGTGTCTATCTTCAGAGTGTTTCACTATCATTTGAAATTACAACATTAGGGAAGAGAATCACATCTGACTTAAACTTCTCAGAATAACTACTCTCCCTCATTATTGTAAGGTTCGACTCCCACACTGGTTGGTATTTCATTCAGGTAGGGATTGGGGGAAAGTTGGCCTGGCCGCCCCTTTTGTCCTCATAGGACTCTACAGAAAAGGATTGGAGGAGAAGTAGATTGTTGGACATGACCTCCATTGCTCAAACACGTCAACGGTCTTTTCCTAAATTGCAAAAGCAGAGATACGAAGTGAATGCACTTCCAGACATATCTCGCAAACCAAGGTTGGAAATGTGCTCCCTTGCAATTATCAGAAAGACTCAGGACGAAAGATACTCTAGGCAGGTTGAGATGCTTCCAAGATGACTGTGAAATTTAGAGCTAAGAATTCACCATTTGTGCGAGCAAATTTAAGTAGATTAGCTTGAACAGAGAGTCAAATGTCTAATGATGGCCTAAAGTGAAATTTTAATTTCTTGAACTGCTTGAACTATGGCATTATATTTTTGGTGATCTCAAAATTAATAGGGTGAAAACTGTAACTTAGTTACAAACTTCTAAACTATCCCTGTCTTGTGAAACATATTGTAGTAGAAATTACTGAACCCAGAGTGATTTCAAATTTGCCCTGCATACATCTCTGATACTGCTTATGCAGATATTAAGCTGGCTGTTTTTGGATTCCAGGATCTATCCCAGAAATTTGGCGGTAGGACGAGGGAGTAGGGGTGGGGAGGGAGTGCCTTTCTCCTAAACATCAAATACAGCACACACATGCATGCATGCACATGCACACACACACACACGCAAGCACACCACCTTGATCGATTAATTAATGGTGTTGATTAGTTGAATTCTGTTGTTATAAAGTTGATTTTAAATTGTTCTTTCTATTTTCTGCGCCATCTGTGATTCTACTGTCTTCTATCAGGGTGACCCCACTTTACAGAACCCATGTGGATCTCATGGCACACAGAAATGGCGAAGGCGCTTCTCTGCGTTTCCTAACTGGCATTTGATTAGCTGTGCGTTCATATGCATTCCCTGATCTAATTTTCACAGACATTGTGTGCAATCAGTGGAGCAGGCCTCAGTATCCTCGTTTTATGGATGAGCAAACCGAGGCTTGGGTTTAAATAAGTTTTGTAAAATCACACAACTGCTAAATGGCAAAATTGAGATTTCATATCAGGTACTTTACGTCTAAATAAAGCCTTCTTTTTCCTCCTGGTATAAAAGTCTGATCTATAACGTCCAACCCTAATTTTACATGTTAGGTTGGAACGACCATAACTACTCTCAAACTTGGAAGAATATGAGCAGAATTCCTTCAGAATGCAGAAGTGCTGTGATAATACGCCATGTTCTCTTTCTTAACGTGTAGAATCTCTAAAGGAGAAATCCAGGAGGCACTTAATGGAAGGGTTGTTTCCTGCTACTTGCAAAACAAGGGCTAGAAGTGGGACCAGTTTGTTGTTGGATGTGTGTCGAAATGGAACGACAACAGCAGACTTGCATGGGATTCAGAACTCAGGCTCTGTAGTCACAGAACTTCCCCCAACCCTCCAGCCTGCACCCAGCTTACCCCACCTCTACCCGCCACTGACTCGAGACCCTGGACTCACCTAAAATAGATAGTTTCATCCTCACAAAATTCAGCTAATATAAGCTAACCTTCTGTGCTTTGATTCACCACACGCACCAAACGTAGTTTGGATATTACAACAAAGGAATCCAAACAAAATAAACTAGCCTCCAATTTTGCAGAGAAAGAAGTCATTGGATAGAAATTCCCAACACATCTCCAGGGTTATCTTTACTGGATGGTGTCTCCTTTCTTCCTTCTCTCGATGCAATGGAAAAGCTACCATTCCACTTTCCAATGCTCATCCTTTGTATTTCCAATTCTTTCTTCTCCTGACTTCTCAGCATTGCACCCTTCAAGACTCTTTCTTATAAAGCACTCGCTCTCCTGCTTCCTGTGACAATACACCCTCTGGTGTCGCCACACCCTCGTGGTTGTTCTTTAGTAATTATTCCTACACCTCCAGGCCATTAAGTTTTGCATTCTTCAGGTATGTTCCAGGTCTTCTCGCTATCTGCCTCTGGGAATGCCATTCATCCCCATGGTTTAAATTGCCTTCTTCTGATCTGATTCACAAAATCACAAACCAAACTCAAACATCTCTTGATATTCAGCTCCTGATATCCTACTGTGTACTGTATGTGCCTTTTCTATCAGCTTTCCCACCGGCACGGGAAAATGAACATGGCACAATGTAAAACCGTCTTTCACCCTACAATCGCTCCCTCTCCTATGCACCCTCTATGCTACTCCCAGTTAATTGGGATTAACTGTTAATTAACAGTTAATGATTGCTCGGGTCACAAGACGGGGCACCGTGCTTCACCACTCACTCCTCCTGCACACCCTTCCATCCAGTCCTTCAGCAAAGCCTGCATTCCGCGATTAAATGTCTGGAACCTTCTGAGTTCCCTCTCTCTCCTGCCACTTCTCCAGTTCAGGCCAGCATCTTTTTCATTTGGATTTCTGTAAAAGCCTCTCACTCCAAGTTTGCCTTACTTTAATCAGATTTCCTTTTTGCAGCCAAAACTGTTATTCTCACAGGCAAAACCAATACAACCATTCTTCTGCTGAAAATATGTCAAGAGCTCCCTGTTTCTTTCAGAATGGAGTGCCTGAGCGATCTGGTTTTTGTTTGGTTTCCAAGCCTCCAATTTTGCTTTAAGTTCGTTTTTTCAGCAATGTTTTGTTTTTCAATGCAATGTTATTACACATAATTAGAGATTGTTGTGATTTTTGTTCAATTTGGTATCCTCATTAGAATAAGAGCAGTGAGTTACGCTTTACAAACACCGTATTATTTCCACATCATTGTGATATGGTTTTATGTTGAATGTATACAGGGAAAAATGACATTGGAATTAAGGCAATAACGACATGTACAAGCCAAGCACTATACCTTGACGCGGTCCTGAGCTGGCCATTACTAAGTGTTTTAGTTCCTTAAAAGTGTGATAGCTTTTTCATACGTGCTTTACCCTTTGGATCATTCTCCTCTATTCCCTACTGTCTTCTGTCTATCTCTGTTTTAGCCTAACTTACTTACTCTAAAGCCTTCCCTAATTCCAATAAACTCGTTTTAAAGGTTTCTTTTACGAAAACTCAGAAACCCTATTATTTCCCTAACATGATAGTCATCATACTATAAGGCAATTGCCTATTGCCCTTTCTCCCCAACTAGACTGTAAGCACCATGAGAGTTGGGAATGTATAATAACAATTACAGATTATATATATCATATATATGATATATACAGGATATATAGCATATATGATATATCACATATGATATATATGACATCCGTGGACTCTAATAGAGGGTCTGACACATAATAAGTGTGTAATAGGCACATTTGCTGAATAAATAAATCATTGAATGAATAGTAACATTTCAGTTGATTCCTGAAGTTATTGGTAAACTTCAACACTCCAAGTTAAGAAAGACATTCCAACAGGAAGGACAGCATATAGCAACACACAGAATTAGAAAACTGGGGGACAAGAATAAGAAACTAAAGTGAATATTTTCACAAGAATAGTAAGTAGGCTAAACCGTAGGAGGATAAATCCAGAGGAGAAAGAAACCAGTCAGAAAGCCAGTGCAGTAACAGAGGTGAGAAGGAAGCACATTTCTCGTTGAAGTATTGTTGACACACAACGTTACACTAGATTTGGGTGTACAGAGTGATTCAAGAAGCTTGTATGTTTCCCTATGCGTACCACAAATGAAGCTACCACCTGTCACTATACAACACGCTTATGATACAATCGACTACATTCCTCACGCTGTACCTTTTAGCCCTGTGACTTGTTCTTTCCATAACTAGAAGCCTGTATCTCCCACTTCCCTTCACCCATTTTGCCCATCCCCCACCCCTGTCCCTCTGGCAACCATCAGTTTGTTCTCTGTATACATGGGCCTGTTTGTGCTTTTCGTTTGTTTATTATTTGTTTTGTTCGTTAGATTCCACATACAAGTGAAATCATATAGTATTCGTCTTTCTGCGAGTGACTTATTTCACTTAGCATGATAGTCTCTAGATCCATCCATGTTGTTGCAAATGGCAAGATCTCATGCTTTTTGAAGCTAATATTCCATTGCATACATATTCCACATCTTCTTTATCCATTCATCACCCAATAGGTAATTGGGTCGCTTCATATCTTGGCTATTGTAAATACAGCTGTAAGAAAGAGGAACGTTTTTGACGAAAGTCTGAATACTATATGGGACCTTGAAAAATATTAGGCCATTAGAGTAGGTAAAACAAGCCGTTCAGACTGATTTTCGGAAAACACCAACAGAAATAAGTCAAGAGCAAAAGAGGCATACCATTTTATGTGGTTCTATCCTGGCTGATGCCTTGACACACTATTAGAAATTGAGAAAGGACAAACTTCTGTCAGTTTGCAAGTATCAGCAATTATTGATGCCTTTTTCTTTCCATTGGCAAAAGGCCAGTGAAGTATTTTTGTCTCCCAACTTAAGAATTCATGGTGAGAAATTCATGGTCAGGAAGGTGTAGGTGACGGGTTATGTATTTTGAATGCCCACTTGAACACAAATGGCTTTATTGTAGGTTTCTTCATATGTACAGCCATCTTCCTTCCCAGAATATGGAACTAAATCTTGAACACAAATATCAGAATTTAAACAAGTTGATTTCTATTAGTCAAGGACATTTTGAACAAATAGAAACAAATATATATTTTATCGAAGTCGCTGAAAATAATTCCAAGATGTCTACCTTTTTAGAGAAATTGCTTTTATTGGCAGAAGGAAATCATCAAGAAGCAAAAAAGAGAAAATAATCATCCAAGGTTCCTTCTTAAAGAAGAAAAAAGTGTCTGACACACACGGGACATTTGATACACCTCTACTGAAGCCCGAGACAGAAGTGATGATGAATTTCAGGTGTCGGAGAAGTCATGAGGAAAAGGTTTGGATTTCTCGGTGTTCCTGAAATCACATTGCACATGGAGAAGCTGAGCACGGAAACCATCACCACCCTCAACCCCATCTCCTCTCTTCCAAAAAGGCAAAACTTCACTTCTAATGAAGAACTACGAGGGCAAGACAGACCTACCGTAACTCTCAGAAAATTTCCTCTGACATGTTTTTCAAATGAAGGGCCCCACCCCATGTACTTGTCATCATCATACTTTATAAAAATTGAAATAGAGTAGAATGGAAAATGCAGGCCTGAAATGCAGATTGTAAGGCTAAGTACAGCATTAACTTTTCTTTCAGCCACGTGCGTCTATTTGTGTGTGTGTGCGCGCGCGCACGTGTGTGTGTGTGTGTGGGTGTGGATGTGGTTTTACCGGGTCACAATGAAGAATACAGTGTCAAATACATTTCTTTCAGTCAGTCATGGTCAAAAAGGTCTGAAGGACCCTGCCCATCCCCAGCCAGCTCCACATGCAGCCGAGCGTGTGACTGCCAGAAATTTCCAGCTCCATGGAAACATTCCTGTCTGGTGTCTCCTGCCTTTAGCACTTGAGCTATGAACACTAGCTCACTTTATAGCTTGTCTGTCTCTAGGCTGACCAACTCACAGGGACCCCGTGTGCTTTCTACTTGTCCCGCCTGTGTTTATGTCTGGTCATCTCGAGCCACCAAATCTGTTCAGGGAAAATGTGTGTGAAAGACCAGTTTTGTTCTCTGTGTACAATCTAAACTTGCATTAGAGAAGCTGGTTGTCAACGAATTTTTCTCTTTGAAAAAAATTTAACTTCAAGACATCCTCATGCCGTATCTCTATTCACAGTCTGTCCATCACATTCTTGTTTCTCCGTTGACCTTTGGATAGCTTTGGATCGCCTTTGTCATTTGGTGCCCAAGGACAGTTTGGCCTTGAAGGTTGTACTGGTGCAGCCACCCAAGCATTCAAGGACATAAGGAAAAGAAATACACAAATTACTAATGGAAAAACATTTTTAAACACTTGCCAATTTGAAGTTAAGGTAGAAATTGTTCGATGAGCGTGGCACATTGACACAGAGTCCTAGTTCTCCTGATTCTAGAGGATTCAGCAAGCCCCCTAGTTAACAAAGAAGTTTGATCGTGTTTACTTAGTAGCACAGCCCAGAGCTGAGAATCCACCCTTCTCTTTGCTCCCCTGAGTCGATCCTTTTGGAAGAGAGACTTTGGTCAAGTTGTCTTGGGGGCTCTGGGAGCACAGCAGTGCTGACCTGCTGGCGGCCAGCTGAGAGGTGCTTCTGCTGTGCTCTTCACCAGACCAAGGGCCATCTTTGAGAAGCGGCCCCTGAGCCTGCCTGCGGTGGTGAGCATCACACCCCCCGGGTATTTGCCTCTGTTTTAGTCCGTTCGGCTGCTATGATGAAATACCACAGACTGGGTAGCTTATACATCACAAGAACTCATGTCTCCCCATTGCGGAGGCTGCAGGTCTGAGCTCAGGTGCCTGCATGCTCCGTCTTGCACATCTCAGACTTTCTGCTGTGTCCTTACAAGGTAGGGAACTCTCCCCGGTCTGTTTTATGCAGGTACCAATCTCATTCGTGAGGGCTTGACCCTCATGACCTAATCACCCCAAAGGCCCCATCTCCTAATGTCATCACTTTGGGGAATAGGTTTCAACAAAAGAATCTGGGGGATGCATTCGACCATAGCACCTGCCCTCACAGCTTCTCTGCAGAGGGGTTAGCCATGAAAGCATAAGGAAGCCAGATGGCTTATCAGACAGTAACAGGCACAAAGGAGTTACAGAACCTTCCTTTGGTCAGTCCAGTTCAAGAGCTCAGTTTGCATGTGGGGATGAACAATGCAGACTGTGGAAAGAGTAAAACCAAGACATCTAGAGGCTAGAATGAGGAAAGGTCATGTATGGCGACTCACCCAAGACCTAGGGAATGACCTGATCATGGCAGGACTTGAACCTGGGATCTTGAAGCACAGCAACAGTAGGTTTATCCCTTTGCATTTGAATAACATCAGCAGAATGGTGCTTTCTAGTTCGCAAACAATGCTTACATATATTATTGATTTTACCCTCTTAACACTGTGAAGTCATTAGAAGACTTTCATCCAGGTTTTACCGACAAGAGAACAGAGAATCTGAGAGGCAAAATGATTTATTCCAGGGTCATGAAACCTTCAATCTCAGAGCTGAGATGCAAATGAGAAGCTACACAAATCGAAGTACCTTGCAAAATACTAAGGGCGCCAGAGTGTTCATTGGGATTGCATTCAAACAAAGGTGGGCTTGATTAAAAACTTAAGGATGGCAGAAATGGGCTAAGAAAAGAGGGGGCCTACATTACCAGTGATCTGAGGGCGGGAGAAACAAGTCGAAGAACAAGTTGAGAATGTGTAAGAGTGTAAGGAAAGTGACAAGTGGGCCACATGCTAGACAGAAAAAAATGCCAGGCTCGTAATCACTCAGGTAATAAAATGCTTCAATTATTCAACGTCACTTCGGATTCCCTCTACTTCTCATGGCAGCCTGATGACAGCAGCCTACCAAATCAACCCAAATCTCCTACAAAACTGTCACCATTTTGTTACAGGTGGTGGAGACCACCCTTCTATCATCTCTGAGGACTCAATGCTGATGAGCTAAAGCATCAGCCTTCTCTTGAGTTCAGCCTCATGCAGAAGCTATTTTTTCTACTGAAGGAATCTCAGGCTCCCCAAGAGAGGAAGCTGCCCACTGGGTGATCTGCACCCCATGTTTGAGATCTGGACCTGAGTCCGCAACAAACACCATCGATTTTCCCCAAAAGTGATGTCAAGAAGTAAGAGCAAAGGTTTATTATTTATAAATGTATTAGAAGAGAAGCTGCCCCTGGGAGTGGATGTGAGGAAGGAATGGGAAGGGGCTGGTTGTGTGTGTGTGTGTGTGTGTGTGTGTGTGTTGTGTGCATGCGTGCACGCTTATGTGCATGCCAGTGCCATCAAACATTTTTAGCTCTGAATATATACGACTTTGGTAAGTGTGTAAAATTAACATTAGAAAGTAAACAGGAGAAGAGCAAAGGGCAAATGAAAGGCAAGGTTAGTGGAAGTAGGAGTCCCTTAGAAGTGCCAGATAGAAATCCCATTCATGCTGGCCCAAGTGTAAACCAGGAGCTTTCTGCAAGACTGAAGTCTTGAAGGACAGAGAGATGGGGCTGGTGAGACTTTCTTCATTTCCTTGTGGGCAACATGGGGGGAAGGGCACCCTATCAGCATGTAGAAAACCTGTGTTGTCAGTTCCCTGTTCCTTAATTCACTGATTTGTTCATTTACTCAGCCAATACTAATTGAATGCTGACTAGACAGGCACATCTGTATAAGGAAAATAAGAGACAGAGGCCCAGCCCCGCTGAAGCTAACATTATAATAAGAAAAATAATTAAATAAATAAGTAAATAAATTTAAAAAAATATTGTGTGAGACTGTGGTAAGTGCCAAGAAAAATATAAAGCAGAATAAGGAATTTTGTCTGGAGAAGATCTCTATAATTGGTTCCGAATGGTGTGGGAGGCAGAACTGGCCTCAAGATCCCCTTCTCCTGATATACACACACACAGGATAATCCCCTGAGTGCTGGTGGGATCTGTGAAATGATGGGATTTCATTTCTGAAGTTATATTACGTGGCAAAATGGATCTCGCAGATACAATTAAGATCCCTAATCAGTTGACTTTGAGTAAATCAAAACGGAGATTTTTCTGGGTGAGATTGACCTAATCAGGGAAATCCTTTAAAAGGGTCCAGGCCAGGGGTGCCTGGATGGCTCAGTTGGTTGAGCATCCAACTCTTGATTTCGGCTTAGGTCATGACCTCACAGTTCATGAGATCGAGTCCCGCATTGGGCTTTCTGCTGACAGGGAGGAGCCTGCTTGGGATTCTCTGTGTCTCCCTCTCTCTTCCCCTCCTCCAGTCATGCACGTGTGCATTCTCTCTCTCTCTCTCTCAATGTCTGCCTCTCAAAATAAATAAATAAACTTAAAAAAAGGGATCCAGACCATTCTAGAAGTCAGAAGTTCTCTCCCGCTGACCTAGAAGAAAACAAACAGCCATGCTCTCAATCATCTATGGTGGGAGTCAATTAACTAAGACCTGACGGTGGCTTTTAGTTGTTGAGAGCTACCCTGGTTGACAGTTTAAAAAGGGGGTCCTCCATTCTACATCCATTAGCACCTGACAGATTTGAGAAGGGGACCCCAAGCTCCCGATGAGACCTCAGTCAGCCAGCACCTTGATTTCAGTCCTACGAGACCCTGAACAGAGAACTCAGTTATGTTGTGTCTAGATTTTGGACAGAAACTAAGGTTATAAATAAGTGATGCTTTAAACCACAAACTTTGTGGTAACTTGCTATGAAGTCATAGAAAATCAATACAACATGATATTAGCAGGTACCGGTTTTGCTTTCCCAAAAGGCGAGCCACCTACCCAAACAATTTGTGAACATCGCTCACCAAATCCACCTCTCAAGCTTCCAGAATTTTACTTTCAAGGGGGAAAGACAGAGAAGGCAAAGTAACCACAAGCTCACGTGGGCTAGTTTTTCTGTAACTGCATGGGAGAATACTGGGCAGCCAGAACAAGGTCCTTCATTGATGCAGGAAGGACCTGATGCAAGAAGGAAGGGCATTGATGCCCTTCCCTTGCTGGCCCACCACTTCTTGGACACGGTGCTTGTTGTCAAAGACATGGAGCACAATAATTCCACATAGACACTAACTCCTGACTTCAGGATGAGGTGAGTTGGCCTCCTTTGTCTCAAAGCTTCTTAGAGTAATGATGTTTTATGGCCCTTTATGGCAGCCCATTACCTCCAAAAAAGGGAGGACAGCAGAAAATGAATATTTTATTGGCTCCCATACAGTGGGCATGGCCCGAAGTAAAAATAAATGTTCTATGACATTCATCTTTATAAAATGCATTCTCTATAACCATAAAAGGATTCAACGATTCATCTTTTTACATGTCTCTCAGCAGTAATGATAGTAAATAATTGTGGTCATATTCTTAGATGGTCCTTATGCTGGGAAATGTTTTGCTCAGGTAGTAACAATTTTCTGTTACACAAAGAAAAATTATGAACACACTGGTTGGGGATCGACTTCATTTCAGTATTGCTGTTAGCTTTTTCTAAGTCAGACAAGGAGTGATTTTGGGGGGGAGGATGATCTAGGATTTCCTGCAGAATAATGACTTTGAGAACCTCAGGATTTCCAAAAACAAAGAAACACCAATCAGTTAAAAGTCCCAAGCATGAAAAATTGACTTTCTACAAATGACTTGCAAATGACATTGAGAGGGTACAAGTGACATTGTGGGGGTACCACTGACTATCTGGCAAGGGCTATGATAGGAGTACCCAGAAAGGTGGTAAAACAGAAAATAGAGCAGTCAAGTCAAGGGAGAAAAAGGAATAACTAAAAGGAATTTGTGTTGCACGGAGAGTTGAAGTTTCAATTGGGACAAATTTGATTGCTAATCCTTTATCAGATCCACTTGCTGAATTCTGCTATACATTGTATTAATTTTTACTTGTTTATCTTGGCTTTCTCTGGACGGAAAATATTAACTATTTTTATTAATTTCTCAACATCATGTAAAATGATCAACTACTCTTTCCCTTTGTTGAAAACTTTTTCTTCTATCACCTTATCTCCCTTGATGTTGTCATCTGCCAACACCCCCCCCCCCCCCACCAACCAGCATCTTTGGCTACTCGTTCTCATTTTATCCTTCCAGCACCTTCTTCTCTAATCAAATATTCAATTTTGAAGTCGGTTAAGATTTATCTTTGAACATATTCACTTCTTGCTCTACATTATGTCTTCATTTCTCCTACACTTTATCCAGTCCCATGACTTCAATTACCACTTCTATTAAAAATGTAGCCGCTTTCTGAATTGTTCATATTAGTCTTTCTGACAGATGTTGGAGAGGATACGGAGAAAGGGGAACACTTTTGCACTGCTGGTGGAAATGCAAACTGGTGAGGCCATTCTGGAAAACAGTATGGAGCTTCTTCAAAAAATCAAAAATAGAACTACCTCACAACCCAGCAATTGCACCACTAGGTAGTTATCCAAAGGACACAAAAATGCTGATTTGAAGGGGCATGTGCACCCCAGTGTTTATAGCAGCACTATCAACGACAGCCAAATTACGGAAAGAGACCAATGTCCATCAACAGATGAATGGATAAAGATGTGGTGGATATATATTCTATATGGAATATTACTCAGTGATCAAAAAGAATGAAATCTTGCCATTTAAAACAATGTGGATGGAACAAGAGTGTATCATGCTAAGTGAAATAAGTCAGTCAGAGCAAGACAAATATCATGATTTCACTCATATGTGGAATTTAAGAAACAGAATAGATGAACATAGGGGAAGGGAAGGAAAAAGTAAGATAAAAAATGAGAAGGAGACAAACCATAAGAGACTCTAAAATACAGAGAACAAACTGAGGATTGCTGGAGGGGAGGGGAGTGGGAGGGAGGATGAGCTAAATGGATGATTGGCGCTAAGGAGGGCACTTGTTGGGATGAGCACTAGGTGTTATATGTAAGTGATGAATCACTGGGTTCTACTCCTGAAGCCAAGACTGCACTGTGTGTTAACTAAGAAAGAATGTATTTGCGATGTAGCTGCTGTGTCTCTATCTGTATCATGGTTCCTCAGCCAGAAAGAAAGGGGGAAGGTCACATGGGCAAAAGAATGGTACATGTGCCATGAAAGCAAACACCTTCCCTGAAGTTCTTGGAAGAGTTCTTTTACTGTCTCATTCGACAAATCTGATTCATGTGACCAACTCAATTTGTTAATAAGTCTGGAAAGGTGTGCAGTTTTAGTTGGCTATATCATTTCTTTGAACAAGATCAGTGTGCTGTTAGTAATAGAGAAATGTAGAATGAAAATTGGGCGGACGGTGTCTCCCAAATCTGTGTCTTCAGTCTTAATCTGGTTTTGCAAATCTCAATTACTATATCAAATGTTCATTTTAGATGTTCAGTTGGATACCTTTGAACACCTCAAAATGAACTAACCCAGTGATATTTCCCACTCAACTGTTTCTGCCTTCCATTTTCCAATGTCAGGAAATGATTGTGCCAATCATGTAGGTAGTTAAAGGCAAAACTCTGCCTCATCACTTCTCTTTCACCGGTTCCTTCCATCCCCAAATTATCATGTCCTG
Organism: Panthera pardus; assembly: GCF_024362965.1. Taxonomy (NCBI): domain Eukaryota; kingdom Metazoa; phylum Chordata; class Mammalia; order Carnivora; family Felidae; genus Panthera; species Panthera pardus. Next base: position 10,418,613 of record NW_026526655.1, read on the forward strand.
TCTTACCTTGAATATAGCTGCTTCTCACTAACCTTAATCCTCCCACCCTGGTCCAAGGTCCCATCCTCTCTTGCCAAAAATATTGTGGTTGTTTTCTAAATAATCTCTTTTCATCAATTTTTGCTCACTCCAGTAAAATTTTAATACTTTTACTTTGAGTAACTTTTAAAAGTGTGAATCTGATCTTAACTCATCCCTAGTTAATATCAAGTAATAGTTTCCAAAATTCTTAACATAGCCCCAAACTCCTGTCTCGTTTGGCTCTTACTTTCTTCTGCAGACTATTACACCCTGGCTTACTTTCTCCACTTGAACCGTGTGGGACGTTCCTCAAAGCTTCGAACACGATTTGCACTGTTCTGTTAGTCAACTAGATATTGGAAGAATCAGGCGTGTGCATTATTATAACCAATGGCTGTAAATGTTGCCACTGATCACTTACAATTATGATATTCACAGGAACCCATTTGTACCTCTCCTCTGATGGGCAGCCTTTAGTGCAAAGTTGAAGCAAAACATAACATTTTGTCATCTTAACCAGCCTTTCAACAACCATACAAAATGCACACATGTGCACACAAACACACACACACTTACTAACATTTCTCAAAATGTAAGTGAGCAATATATATTCTGATAATATTTTATGAGAAATATGAGAGGACTTCCACTGACTCCAACACATGAAACAGCTTAAGAAACACCCCGAGATGCACTGGTGGGGCTGTGTCATCTGCCATACAGGATTCCTCTTCTCCCTGACCATGAGACCACCCAGCACCCATCCAGCTTTCTTTCTGTCTCTTTCCTGATTGTTCATGGTGCCAGCGTTAGCCCACTTAGGCCTACCAGCCTCACAGCAAAGCTTTCTCTATCTTGTTTCTTTATGTTCACAGGATGGCCCTCTTAGTTGACAGACGTTGCTTAAGTAATGTCTAAAATATGGTGGATTAGCCTCCAACTGCAAGAGTTAATCTTTCTTGATGCTTCTCTGTGCACATCACATCAGCTGTCATTTTTCTTCAAATGAGGCAGTGAGAGGCTCTTCTGCCTTTAGCATTAGCCACAAATAATGTTGACAGACCTTTACAGTTTTGGTATTCTGTCTTACTGAGGCTTATTAAATGTTATTCAAAAGTAGTAGACCAATATTTCAACGATTGTCTCTAATCTCAAATCCCTTATTAAGCACCCAACTGTTACAAATCAAATAATAATTGATAGTTGGAAGTTGAAAGATGAGTTACCACTTTCTGACAATAAAATGGGTCATGGAGTGTGTGGGTGAGATAATAATTCTATTCAGTAGGATCCGTTTCTAAAGTAGTTGAAAGAGCTGTTGACTTAATTATTATTTTTATTTTAGATAGGAGGAAGAAGCTTTAAAATAAGGTTATCTGTTATTTAACTTCTATATTCTCAACCAAGTGAATAAATTACCTTTTTGAGATATGTGGGAGCAGGTGACTGACAGTTATGCCCAGAGAAGGGTTAGAGACACTTCGCTGGCAAGAAATCTTAATTCTAAGCTAAGAGTTTGAGGGAGTTGATAAAGGGCCATTCAAGAATGTGTATGTAAGCAAGGGATTCAGTTACAGATTCCAGTGTGGTGACAAAGGTATTATAAAATGACTCTTAGAGAAAAGAAGCTACGTAAATAAAGATACCAAAAACACTAATGTTGAAATGAACGAGGTTTTGAGATGTTGTTTAAGATGAACTATTCTGATGAGTTAATTTGAGCTGAAATAGGCATTGATGTTCATGATTAGAAATCTCTGGAGTTTGAGCCCAGATACCATTTGCAGCTCAGGCAGAACATGGCCGTTACCCAAGTTAGGATCCAGATCCTAAGACCCTGAGGACAACGTGTCACCAAATTGGAAATTCAATGATCTTCATCTGGAACTAAACTCCAACCGGGAACTCACAACAAGGAACATCTTATTTCATTCTTCTCCCTCAGTTATTTGTGGCATTGAGAATGTTTTCCTTTTTCTCCCACTTATGTCTTGTTTTTTCTCAGCCAAAATTCTTCATACGCAACTGCACGATAATATTTTCAGAAGCCTTTCTATCCATAGACATGGCATAGCTAAAACTGAGTTCCTGATATTTTGCTCCAAAACATATCCTCTTGCAGGCTTCCCCATAACTTGATTCATCTTGATGCTCAAACTGATGGCCTTATTTTCTGCACTGGCCCTTCTTTTCTACAGCTCACCTCTTTTCTTCCATCACTAAATATTTTCAGTTCTGCTCTCAAAATGTATCCGGAGTATGACCGTTTCCCACCACCCCCACTGACGCCACCCTGAAGTAAGCCACCCTTCGTGTTGATTATTGCTACAGCCTCCCGCGGGGTCTCCTGGCCTTGCCTCCCCTGAGCAGGCAGAAGGATCCTGTTAAAAAAGGACTTCTCTACTCAAAACTCTGCTTCATCCTCATTGCACTTAAAATAAGTTTCAGTCCTTACCATGACCTGATCCATTGCTGCCTCCTTGGCTTCGTCTCCATCCCTATCCCACTTTTAGAGACTCCAGCCACATGGGCTCCTGGGTTAGTTTAGTGCCTCTGAGAAGCAGACGAAAAGATGGAATGGGATGGGCAAGAGATTTGTTGGTAGAAATTGACAAAGGCAAACACAGCCGGACACTAGTTAAAGCAGTGAAAACAGAATTTAGGCAGTAACTGCCGGCAGGAGGGGAAAGAGCTGAACTCTGTTCAGATTTGTGCAGAGGCGATCTGAATGTTTCGAGGGGAGACTGAGAGAGGTGGGGGAGGGGACTCAACAGAGGCAGAGATGTGAAAAGTTAGAAAAAGCTTCCAGGGTAAACTCCATCAGGTCTGCTGTGTTTGCTGGCTGGTAGTTCCTGAAGTTAGGATTCTATCCTCCCGAAGATCCTGGGAGAGAGAGGCTCCATCTTTGCTGATGATTACATTTCAAAGGACTGGCGACTGGCTCTCGGGTCCTTGAGCAAGACGCTTCCGAGTTGTAGGAGATGCATATTCGCACTTGTAATCCCTTTGTAATAAACATACTAAGAAAGAGAGGTCTGGGACTATTTTCACATGTTGCCTAGAACGAACAGTAAATTTTCCTGGCAGCTTTCAGTTTTGTCAGGCAGGCGTTTTAACGGGGGGGGGGGGGGGGGGGGGGGGGCGAGGCACCCAGCCTTATGTTACTGAAGTCATGCTGGAGTTTGGTCAAGCCTCTTCGTGCAGGGGGTTGGACAGAGTTGTTTTATGCCCGCTGAGAGCTCCGTTCTCAAAATGCCTGTGAGGTGGGTGGCAAGGAGCAGGAGTAAATAGGCAGTGTTCACACCGTAAGGCACACCCGTGAACTTGGTCGGGGGAGAGCGGGAGTAGGTAGGCAGTGTTCACGCCGTTATGCACATCTGCTAGAAGGCCTTGATGCGAGAGACAGGGAAGGAAGGAAGGATTGGGTTAGAATCGTGTCAGACTGCAGGGTCAGTCTAAGAAAGTTCTGGCCAAGCTGATGGAGAGTGCCCAAAAGTCCTCAAAGTCGTGATTAGAGGAGTCCCCCATTCCACAGGAAGGGGCCTACACCGATGTCCTCACCTCCCACTCAGTCATGGGCTGGGAACAGCCCATGGGAAGCATGGCCTCAGTGCAAACATCCTGGTGAATCCCAGGGAACGGCAACCAACTATTGGCCTCACAGCCGGAGATCTAAGCGGTGTGTTCCCACAGCCCCGTGTATCTCACCGTTGCTCAAGGCCTCCGGGGCCAGGCCAATTTCAGGGCCTCTGCACTTGCGGTTGGTTTCCTCTATGTGGAGCACCCTTGCACTGACACGCCCAGAGCTCCTGCACACTGGTGAGGCCTCAGGCTGTACGCAGAAGTCTTGGTCCCAGGGAAGTCTCAAATGTTGAGACTTCACCTGTCTCTCCACCCCGTCTCAAGTGCTACCCACACATGTTTTCTATACCACTTACCTGATGTTTTTTTCTCTTCCTTAGCACTAACTACCGTTTAACATGTCTTGTATTTTATTGTTTATTTTCTATCTCTCCCCTACTAGAATAACAGGACCTTTTGTTTGGATTATGACTATATCCCCAGCACCTAGAATGGTATCAGAAATGTAGTAGGTACTTGATAAATGTTTGTAACTAATTTTAAGAAAAGTAATGTGGCTGTAGAGACTCTTCATCTCAGAAAACTCTTATCTCCTTTCTTTTTTTTTTTTTTTTTAAAGTAATCTCTACACCCAACATGGGGCTTGAACTCACAGCCCTGAGACCAAGAGTCACATGCTCTACTGACGGAGCCACCCAGGCACCCCTCTGATTTTCCTTCGGTACCTAGGTAAAAGTAAAGTTTTCTCATATATCTCAAACAGTGGTAGCACTAGAGTTATTTACAGGCTAAGTGCCTTTGGCTGTGTCCCTGGTTGGGATTTTAATTTTTATTTTTTAATCTTCAAAGGTGCCTCACCAAGAAAGCCAATGTTGACCCCTCCTCCCCCCCCCCCCTTCATGGAACTGCTAAATATCAGGTAATTTCTGGACTTGAGACCTTCACGGGAAACCACCTGAGAATCCAAAACCTATTTCGACTAGATGTCTTATTCTAGGATTATTCTAGGATTGGTCTTCTTGCTCTGATATGGGGGGCGGGGGCGTGGTTCAAGATGGGGTTCAAGTCTCAGGATGCTTCCTCAGTTTCACAATTAGTTCGCACTACGAGGTTGGCTAAGCTTCGAACAGCATAGTTTGCCAGCTTGTTACAACAAAAGAAAAGAACGCGAAACATACAAGGATCTGAGCAATGTTTCCATAATGTTTCAGGGCCATGGCGATGTACTACTTCAGAACCTGCCAGTATGCATCATCAAGGTACAAATTATTGTTCCATTTGGAATTCAGAGAAAAGCCAGTAGATGACTTTGCTAGGATAATGGATGAGAATTAAAAAAAAAAAAAAAATTCCCAGGACAGTGGGAAGAATTATTTTCCTTTGTCCTAATTTCTAAAACGACAGACCAAGAGAGAAAACGATCTTTGCCAGACGAATGAAGATTAACCAGTGACCTCCGGAAGAAAAGATTTCTCTTTCAGATTTCATTTGCAACTGAACCAAGACAATAAAGCAAGTTTGACATGTGTAGCGCCAGTCTGTTTATGGATCCCAGTTTTATCACAACACAAATAGATAAATAATAGAAGCCCATAATGCTTGTCTCTGAAATAGTAGTTAAACTGAACTCAGTATGCAGGAAACGCAAGACGAATGGTCTTTCATAAACATGTTTTTATAACATAATCTGCTCAGATAAACAACTGGCGCTACATCCTTTTGGGATTCTTGTTAGCCAGGATTTTCAAAGCTACAATGAATGGATGGAGTTTCAGAATTATTTCCCAATTTTGTGCTGTTTGGAGGAAACATCTGTTTACTGTATGTAAATGGACGAGACATTCTGTTCTTTTAGGGACCCAACAAAGAGCCCTTAAAGGAAGCCAAATTGGCAAATAAGAAAACACAGCCTCTTGAAAGGACTACAAATGAAGTCTGGCAAGAGATTTTGTAAAGATAGCGGTTATTTTTTTATTTCTGGAAAATTTCTATATTTGGATCAAACGAGAAATGGATATTTCCCCCTTTGATTAAAAAGCTGTCCAGAAGCTTTTTGCGATTCTTTTTTTTTTTTTGCTTTTCTGGTCATCAGACGGACTGAAGTTAGAAAACAGATTTGCTTCGTGGAAGAAGTGTGTGGCAGACAGCAAGGCAGCCTGGCAGTAAATCTTAGCTCAGTTAATATTTCCACATGTCTGGTGAATAACCTTGGAAGGCCAAGAGTCCAGACAGTTTGAAGCAGGTGCGTGAACATGTGCTTTCCTTTCCTATTCTATTTGGCTCCTTTGCACCAAATTGATGTGCTCATCTTGTACGTACTAATTTTACATGAGCTGAACTTGGCTTGAGGGCAAGGAATAGCCCTTATGTGCTGTTGGCTGGAGACAGCATGAATAGCTATGGGAGTTGGTCAGATACAACACATGTGCAAAGACCTTACAAAGAGCTCGTGAAAGTGGCTTTGTAGCTCTAAGGGAACTGATTGCCTTCTGCAACTCTAACTCTTGGGAGAAAACTAAGAAGTAACGTCAGAGTGACACCTAAGAACTTTGACCTTTATTTGTTATACTTAAAGATGTCAATTACTCCTTAATATTTAATATATGAATATTTATGTGTCACGAGATTATAGCCACTGTTTCACACGATAAATGATGCACGGTAACGAGAAATTTATAATTCAACAAATATGAGAATCTAATCGATAGTCCTCATTTTTTTTCCATTTAGGAAGACATATTACATAGCCACGTCTTAGAATAACATTTTACTCATGGTTTCATTTCAAGTGGAGATAATACATGTTATCGGTGTCTTGACAATTTTCTGAACATTTCTGATAAATTTCTCTTGCTCTTCTCTTCCTGCTTTCCCTGTTTGTCCTCACCATCAGTAATAATATATTTTAGGGCTGACTCTGTGAAGAACCCTGTTTTGAGCTTCTGAATCCACCTATGAGTTAGGTGTATGTTTGTATCGGGGTAATGGAACCTTTTCCCAACTTCTATTCTCTTCTCAGGGCTGATAAATTTGGAGGAGCTCTCCTTTTTTGCAGGCATGCACCAGCACACTTGAACTGAATTTTGGACCTGCTGTTTATAGTTCTTAGTTTCTCATTCTGCATCTCCTCTGGGAAGGAATGTGTCAATGATTTTAAAACAATACAAGGGTGCCTGGGCGGCTCAGTTGGTTAAGTGTCTGACTCTTGATTTTGACTCAGATCATAATCTCATGGTTCGGGAGACTGAGTCCTGAGTCGGGCTCTGCCCTGAATGTGAAGCCTCTTGGGGATTCTCTTTCTCCCTCTCCAACTTCCCCACTCTTTCTCTCTTAAAATAAATACACTGTAACACACACACACACACACACACACACACCCTACAGCTATACATGACAAAGCCAGCCAAGAAGAACATCCAGAAAAAGGTGTGTACATGTCTCCCCCAAACTCAGAGAAGCAAGTGGAATTTGGATAGAGAGGGAGAAGAGGGAATAGTTGATACACAGCCAGCTGTCCATTAGAGTGTGTGTGTGTTTAGATTTTTTTGGTTCAAACTTGTGCTATGGCCACTGGCCCCCCCAGACGGATTGGGAAAAAGAATGATCTTTCTTTGACCTGCAGGAAATATCTGTCAATTCTGATTACACTAGACTAAGAAAACCAGAAATAAAGGTAGCCCCATCTTTGTGTCAATTGTCAGAGTCCCGTTCACAGGTGGCCCTCGGTAATCTGAGCCTGGCCTTGGGTCATTACCTTCGTCTCTCTGTCTGAAATATGTGCTCTTGACTATCCCATTTAGTTCCACCTGATGCCCTGAATGCAGATCCCGACATCTTTATAAAGAGCTAACTTCCTTCATGTTCCCACTTTTTGCACAGAATTTTGCAGGTCAACCTTGACATCCTCTTTCAGAATCCTGGTGCCCTGTCCTTGTAAATGATGAGATGTTGATGTCAATCCGCTGATAAAATATTTTCTTTCTACCCCTCCATTTTCTTCTTCACTGCAGTAAGAACTCTTTGACTCAGGAACTATTGATTTTTGGATTTTATGAACATACCCCCTTCCAAGTCACTTGATGCAATAGCTAAATCCTTTGCCCAGCATCTTGTTTATATGACATTATCATCAGTCTAATAGACCCTTCTGATTTTATAAGCTTGCACAGAGAGCTCATCATGTTCTGTGACCTAGAAAAAGGTCAAATTTCCTTTAGCAGTGTGTTTATGCCAAGGAGTAATGGTGAATATGGTTCATGCAAACTTCAGCCTAACTGGGGTGAGTCTCAAATGCCAGGCTTAGGAGTCTCAGTTTTATCTTAGAAGAGAAGAAAGGGACAGAATGAAACCAATGTTTTAGGAAAAATGAGTTATCTGTCTGCTACTGGAGAGACACGTAATGGAGAGATCAGAATAAATATTAGGTGCTTTATTCCATAAATGAGATTTGGGGGAAGTCATTTCGGTTGTTTCAGTGCCCTAACCTCGAAAATTAAAAGTGTAAATTAGATTTATTTCGAAGACCCTTCTCAGAAGCCAATGACTGTTATTTTATTTTATCCTCGGCAAGGTCATGATAGAATTCATCCAACTCATGATTTCACCTAGATAGAAGAAAGGCTGTATAAGTAAACAATGCATTTGGAAGGGAGAGTGGAGAGAGCCTCTTAAAAAGTTGAGGAAAACATAAAACTCACTGTGTTGAAACACTCTTGATGGATTTGCCTGATGTAATAATCTCTGCCTCCAAAATCATCACCTCTATGTTGTTCTAACTTCAGGGAGATTTTATCAGCAAAGACCAGGGCATTCTTGTAAGAATGGGGACTACTCACAATAATATCTTTAGGGACCAGTCACTGGAATTACAGGTCCCATGGACATTCTGGCTGAATTTGAGAAGCATAAACTAAGTTTCCTTAGTGATCAAAGATGCATTTCAGTGATTGCTGAGACCTATATAATTTCTATAATAATAATAACTATTATTATTATATTATTATTATTATTTGTTTGTTATCAACAGAGCAGACATTTTCAAAACAGTTCACTATGTGACCTTAGGTGACATAAGGAATTCAGTTCTTCATTTAACATAAGACATTTTAGACTAAAATAGGTCTTATACATCCAAAATTGAGATACTTATTTTCATGTATCATAAAAATGTAACCTTTTCAGTGAATACTTTTGATCTCTAAGGTTGAATATTCAGCCTTCACTCGTCCAGAAAACAGATTTCTTGAGAAACTGTTCCACATCTTCTGGGGCTTTGTCACTTGAAAAACAAAGACGTACAAAGGCCACTTGCCTCCTTCTAATATCAGGAAGGGAGGGCTTCTCCTAAAATCTTATTTTTAAATGCGTGGATACAATACCACTCTTGTTAGAGCGCACATTGCATTGTTTATTTGCAGAAATATCTGATTTTCAAGGGGAGCATCTGTGGAGTTTCCTTTGACATAAGATGGGAATTATCTTCTGATGACGACCTTCGAACATCCCTTAAATTACTTACAAAACACACACTTCATAGATACAACCCAGGGCAGTGTTTCTTATATACACTGTGTTTTGAGGACCATTGTGCCGAAGGACAAGGTCAATCTATATCTGGATGTATTAGTTAGTATTCTACAGACAAATAAAATCAGAAAGAAATAGATAAGGGGATATATAAGAAGGAATTTAGTATGGAAAGTGGATCACCTGATGATCTACCTGATGAGATACATCCATGATATGCCATCTGCCAGCTGGAGAACCAGAAAAGCTGGTAGTATAATCTAGTTCAAGTCTGGGTTGATGATGTAACTACCAGTCTGAGACCAAGGCCCGAGAACCAGGGCTGGAGAGAGAGGTTGGGCACTTGGCTAGCTTCCATAGACCAAGGGCCTAAGAACAAGGAGCTCCAATGTCTATGAGCAGGAGAAAATAGATGTCCCAGCTCAGGAAGAGAGAGCAAGAATTTACGCTTTCTTCACCTTGCTGTCCTACGTGGGTCCTCAATGGACTGCATCGTGCCCACCCACATGGTGAAGGTGATCTCCTTAACTCACCTACTGATTCAAATGCTAATCTCTCCCAGAAACACTCTGACAGATGCGCCCGAAAATAATTCTACTGGCCATCTTAGCATTCTTCAGGCCAGTCAGTTTGACACATGAAATTAATCATCATACTGAGCATGTGAACCATTGTGCCCTTAAAACGACTCTAATAACAAATATGAGATGGGAAAGTAAATTTACCACAAAGCCAAGAAGACACAAATACACTGCCTCTCCCTTGTGCAGTGAGCCCTCCAAGGCTCTGGAAGTTCATATTGTTTGGTACAAGTTATAAATGTTAGGTATTTAATTCTGATGGGTCAAGCCTGCCTCCTCTTTCTACTCTGACTTAACCCTTGTCATACCTCCCCCTACTTCTTGGAAGTATTAGAGTAACCAAGGAGATTTGGGAGATCTGCCTAAGGCCAAATTAAGTTTGGGTACATCCTTTTTGAGTTTGACGCTACACAGCTATTACGATTCTCAGTCATTTCTTGGGTAATGACTTGGGTAAGTCATATTATTATAGTCTAGCTCTTCAAAGGCAGAAATGTCTTCCAGGAATTTTTCTACCACCCCACTGTGCCAGCTTACCAAGCATCAGGTCATGAACATGCCAGACCAGAGGTTATATTGCAATACGAACACAAAGCATGTATCTGGGATCACAAAGAAGTAAATAAAAGAGAGGAAACAAGGCTTGAAGTTCACAGAGACTGGAACTAATCTGCATAAAATCCTTCTGGTCATCGGACATGCAAAATTTTACACGAGGGATTTATTTCTCATTGACTCCTGGTCAAAACAGATTCTTTTTTGTCAAGAATTTTCAGCAATGCCGTATGTTTAATTTTATACACACGTACACACGTGTGTGTATGCACACACACGGAGATCCCATGAAATCATCTGTAACGGCACAATATGGCAAAAACTCGATAGTGTTTTTCTCAAATTCAACAACACTAAACATGTTCGTCCCATTGCCAATAATGAGTTGCGAAGCTAAAATGCATGTTTTCTAAATTCTCTATAATAAAAAACCAACTCTGATCAATCTTACTGGATGGAATAATTTCCTAGGGCTGCCATAGCAAAGTACCACAAACTGGGTACCTTAAAACAACAGAAATTTATTGTTCTGTTCTGAGGAAGTTCCAGAAGTCCAAAGTCAATGTGTCCAGCAGAGTCATGCTCCCTCTGAATCCTCCAGGGCAAGATCCCTCTTTGCCTCTTCCAGCATCTGGTGGCTCCAGAGCAGCATCACTTCCTCTCTGCCTGCATCCTCAATAGTCTTCTCTCTGTATCCCTGGGTCTTCACGTGGATACACAACATATTGGGTTAGGGATCTACGCTCCCCCAGTATGACCTCATGTTAAACTTGTTACATCTGCAATAATTCTCACATTCTGAGATACTGGAGGTTAGGACTTCAACATAGCTTCCTACTGGGGCTACAATTCAAAGCATAAAATTAGAAAAAAAGACTGAATTATCTCCTAATTCTCCCTTTTGAGAAAATGGTACTAAATTCTTGTCCTATGAAGACGTGATCAAGAGTATTTGGCCAAAAGCATTGCCACCGCCCTCAAAAAACAAAAGGTAACAGAGGTGTTTCAGGTAGTTAATTTGAAAAAAAAAAGTAGCATTTTCCAAATTTTCTTGTGGTTTTGTGTCGTTTAAATACTTTCTATGTTTGAAATTTGTTGTGGCTTCTTTTCTTATTCTAACAAAATCACTTTTGTACCTAATTCTTGTTCATAAACACATAATCCTTTTTCTTACAGAAATCCCACACAGCCAGAAGTTGTGGGAGATTCAGAGCAAACAAAACCTGGATCTACCTCCAGGGGTCAGGTAATTTGCTTCTGTTTCATTATGCTTCCATCGTCCTAACATAGAGGAGGAGGGTGCCGGATTCTGCCCTGCTTCTACTCACAGACCTGTCATGGATGCCTTCTCTAGAGGGAAAAGCTGAGGTCCTTAGAAAACTTCGTTATCTACCTTCCGCCTCATCACTATTCCCTCCCCTACATTGACTTCTTTTCTCACCCTTTGACCTCTACTTCCACAGACTTACTGTTCAGACAGGTTGGTCATCCTGTCTCCAGGCTTGCCTAACTGCCACCATGCTCTTTTCCTGGACGGTCTTACCCGTCACCTGAGAAGCTATTACTTCCTTTCCTCTAGATTTGTGTTCTGGTGTCCATCGGGTGTAAGGGTGACATTTGAGCAACCCCACCACTGCCCCCACATCATCCGTGCTCCTGGCCTCTACCCAACTCTACTTTAGCCATACACTTAACACTATGGACATACCACCTGTTGACTTGTATAGTCAAAAACAGTCTGTCACCCCCATTGGATTGTCAGCTCCATGAAGCAGATCTTTGTTTTCCTCACTGCTGTGTTGTCTGACACAGCCCAGAACAGTGTCTGATGCAGGGTAGGGCCTTGTAAATAGTTGCCGAATGACCAAATCACAGACCTACTTTTTGTCATGGCTACCGAGATTCGACCTGTCAGAAAAATGAGTTAAACTGAATTGAGATGTGACATGGGTTGTAACCCCGTTCTCACAGTGGTGCTACACTTGATGTTGGCTGTAACTGAGCGCCTCTCTTGCTTGTGACTATTTTTTAGTGGTTTTCAGTATTATTTATTATTATTATTACCATCACCTACCTGTGTGTATGCGTGAGTTTAAGTCCAAAGAGAGTCTGGAGGAGAAGACAGTCCTGGTCTTTCCCGGGAGGCAGGAGTTAATTACCAGAAGAAATAATTGTCGCTATTTGACCTGCAGACTCACACAGAGAACGGGATTAGAGCTCCCCCATGCTGCTTCCACTCCCCAGGAGATCGCAAGTCCAGGATTTGTGGCTGAGCTGCTTTAGCAGACACAGTTGTGTGAAACAACAGGGCTCCTCTGGATGGGGCCCCTTGTTATTGTTCCATTGGCTTGAATCAGCATTAATTGCTTGGAAAATGAGGGTTCGATTTGAAGAGACACCTGCAGGGTTTCTAATGCTCTTTTTGGTACCAACTCAAGCTGTTTTCATCCACGGTTTCCAGGGAATGGTTCGGCTTCCATGCCTGGTTGGATTTCACCATCGTTCATAATTCTTGGGAAGATAGACAGTGTCTATTGAAAACCCTTTTCATCCTGCTAGAAAGTCATTTATCTTCTAAGCACTGTGACATAAGACTGAAATGAAAATTTTTGTATGATGAACATCCAGGCTCCTACAATTATCTCAGTTTTGCTTTTTCTGTTAAGATAGCTTTGTATCAGCAACATGGACCTTTAATGCCTGTGCAATAAAATAGGTTTTGCTTTTATTTATCTATTTAGTTTTACTGAGGTTTTCTCTTCTTGTGCCGACGAAGTTAGTTTGGATCATGTTTTTGGTAGTCTGTGTTCTTATTTGTGATTGCTTTGACTCCAGTTCCAAATTTTAACTGTCATTGTAGCATATCATTGCTGAGTGAGAGACTGAGATAGGAGCATGGACCGTTGGAAGGGCTCTATAACTGACCATGGGGTTGGCTCATGCTGGGGGCCAGCTGAGCTAGAGGTTAGCCTCACACGGTTATCAGAGAGCATGGGAGAGCAGTGGTGCATAAATCCTAGAATGCACAGGGGCATTTGGTCCATTTTATCTTTATTTTATTTTTATTATATTCTAAGGTGATCAATCCTAGAGTAGAAAAAAAAGGTTTCTGAAAGGCATTTAGGAGTTGCTAAAGAGAATGGATTCAGCTTATCACGTTGGGGCCACCAATCATGGGTTGGCTTTCGGCTTTGTCCAGCAAAGCCTAGGGCGGCAGAAGGGATTACTCAGGACTCCGAAAGTGGAGAGAGGTGAGAGGGAGGCCAGGGGAAGCCTCCCTGAGCTGCTCTCAAGCTCTTGTATTTATTAGCCATACATTCTAGGGAAAACATTGTGCAATATGTCAGTGGTGCTCCAGGGAGAAGGTATGGCCAGCCAACGAGGTGTTCCCAAGACTACAAAAGAGCAGATGCGGAAAACAGGGTGGAGAACAAGATAAGATATCCCACAGATAAGGTGGTCTAAGGACTTCATGAGCACGGGCAGGACCCAATCCCTAAATATGCATTAACTAGCTACTGATGGGCTGTTTTCAGCAGGGCCAGAAAGCAGCGTAATGCATTCCCTACAATCTCCTTAACCAGGACGTAGCTATTTGATTTCCCACAAAACAGTTTTTTAAAAATCTTGGTGCACCTGGGTGGCTCAGTCGGTTAAGTGTCTGACTGTTGGTTTTAGCTCAGGTTGTGATGTCACAGTTTGTGAGTTCGAGCCCCACATTGCCCTCTGCGCTGACAGTGCAGACCTTGCTTGGGATTCTCTGTCTCCCTGTCTCTGCCCCTCCCCCACTTGCGTGCGTGCGTGCAGACACACTCTCTCTCTCTCTTTCTCTCAAAATTAATAAATAAACATTTTTTAAAAAAATCTTGACATGTGTAACGTGAAATCACTGTATTCCAGGCTGAGCTGCCCGGTTAGGAAGTCAGTGACATGTCAACATGACAATGGTCCCTATTTGGGGGCAGGAAATCATAACCAGATTTGTTAAGATCTAAATCTCATGAATCATGTGGTTTGTTTGTTTGTTTTCCCCTCGTTTACTATTTTCTGTGGGGAAAGAGAAAAAAAAAGAAAAATGGAAACACAGTGATTATAAGAGACACATGCTTAAAACACTTCCTAGAAATGAGCAAACCTTAGATTCTCTGTTAGGAAAAAATGTCCAACCACGTTAGAAAGAACTGAACAGTATCTGATAAAATCATAAACAACGTTAGTGTAAACAACGAAGGAGAGACAGTAGCTGACAAAGCCAGGAGATCTGGGAGGGATGAGACACACGTCTCTATGAGTGAGAAGTGATTAAGCAAGGTTGTGGGCTAAGCACTGTGGTGAAAGGGGTGGTGGGGGGGGGGAAAGGAGAATGTTCAGGATGCATCCCCGACAATGTTTTCCCAGGCTGATCAATTTTAGGAAGGAACTCCTACAGAAGAGTCAAGGTTCAGAATGCTGATTCCATACATCAGCCTGTGCCCACGCCAGCATCACAGAGTCTTGATGTAAACTCAGGACACATACCCAGTGTATGAACCCCCACTCGAGAAGCATTGTGTTATCTGGTTGGTAAAAGCCCAGGCAGTTATCTAAATGGTTTTTGATCTAGTTTCTGTTGCTTTCAAGATCTGAGATGTTGAGTGCTATACTTTATCCTTCTGACATCAAAGACAGGGAGAGGACAGTGATGCCCACCCACAGGGTCGTTGGAGAGTTTAAATGAAATAATCCACATAATTCACTCAATACAGTGCTGGGCAGGGTGGCTCAGCGCTCAGCCAATGATCGCTAGCACAAACAACAAACAAAACTATATGTATAGACAGAAAGACATACACACACACACACACACACACACACACACACACGTGTATGCATGTGGTGTGTGCGTGTGTATTCTTAGCCTCAATATCCTCAAAAGCACAGGTTATCAGGGGCAGACCTGATATGCCCACACTGTGACTTTCACTCATGTTTTCCAACCAAACATTCCCAGCAGATAGATCATAGGTTTGCAGAGTTACATGGATATTCTTGTGATCTGTGCGTATTTGTACAGCAAATCCTAGCAGTGACCCGTAACCCTGTGAATGTTTATGCAGAACCAGCATCAGTTCCACCTCCAGGCCATCACGAGGAAACAGCACAAATGTACCCCATCTTTTATACAGACACAAGCACATTCTTTGCAAATTCTTTGCACAACGTGCGTTGCCAGCAACATTTTACCGGAAATGGTTCTCATTCCACATCGTTCAGAGAGCCAGCGATGACAATAAAAACACACACTTTAGGGAAAAAAATACATTATATGCTCAGTCCCACTGTGTCAACATTACTGTGTTACCCCCTGCCTCATCTTCAGTGTGATGAAAAGCTCTCCACAGTGTCGAAGGAAGGTAGACTATGGATAGTAGAACACAGTGCCAGGAGACAAAGTCATTCTTGTTTTCTTTGTGCCTGCTGTTTCCAAGTGGTGCGTCTGGCCTGAAGCACCCTGACATTTCCCTGTCACATCGTCAGGACTCAGGTCACTGCTGGAGTGCCATTCCCATCCCTTGCCCAAAGGCACCCTGAGAAGAATGCAGTCACTGCCATCATCAAGCTGAGGCCGATCTTGGAGAACCCCTGTTCCCCCAAGTTGCCCGAGCAGTAGATAAAATCATAGCTTTTAGAGGAGGACGGGACCTCCAGAATGCCTGCCTCCAGGCAGGTAAGATGCTCTCAAAGCCTAATCTACTGAGGCTCTAAAGAGACACGATGGCTAAGGGTGATGTGCTCCCCTGGGTGGAATCCTGAATCATAAAAAGGAAAGGAGTAGGGGGAGACTCAGTGGCTCAGTTGGTTGAGCATCTGGCTCTTGATTTCAGCTCAGGTCATGATTCCAGGGTTGTAGGAGCGAGCCCTGCATCGGGCTCAGGGCTGAGCATGGGGTCTGCTTGAGATTCTCTCTCTCTCTCTCTCTCTCTCTCTCTCCCTCTCTCTCTCTCTCTCTCTCCCTCTCTCTCTCTCTCTCTCTCTCCCATTCATGCTCTCTATCTTTCTCAAAAAAATTAATTAAAAAATTAAAAAAATAATAAAATAAAAAAAGGAAAGGGGTAAAAAGTAGGGAAATCCAAAAAAATACGGACTTCAGTTCATGAGTGTGCCAATATTGTTCATCAGTTGTGACAAATGTACCACATTAATGTGGCAGGTTAATAACAGGGGAACTTGTGTGTGAGGTGTATGAGAACTCCCTGTACCATCCGCACATTTTTTTTTCCGTGAATCTAAAACTCTACCAAGATAAAAAAAAAAGTTTATTAAAAACAAACAAACAAACAAACACAAAAACACAACACAGTGACTGAAACCCATTACTCGGTTCAGTATCAGAAAGAAGAACTACAAAACTGATCTTTTATCCTAATTGGTTAAGATTACGCTTAAAGCATCAAATGTGCCAATTCCTTGTGTCCTAGTCTGTGACCTTGTCCCCGCTGAAATCATGTCTGGCCGGGAGGTAAACGGGATCCGCTCCAGGCTGACCACATGCAGGACCAGCGTCTGCGGGGAGCATCTTCCTGAAGATTCTCGCATGCTTACCCACATCACATCCACTGTTCCCGTGTCACCTTGCCAGGATGCCTCAGTTAGGTCTCCCAGAGTTTGGGCTCATCATGAGAGTGGGAAAATGTCATGGGACAGTCATTTGAACAGGCTTCTGCCTCTGGTGCAGGGTTACCTACAAGACGTGGGCCAACCCCCTGCCTTCATAACACTTTGCCGGGCCTTGCAGCTCCCCCATCACCAGGAATCCACCAAATACTACTTTGTCCTAACAGTTTGCTCAATGTGACAGTAGAAACTTAGCGATCTTGGGGCATCTGAGTGACTCAGTCGGTTAAGCCTCAGACTTCGGCTCAGGTCATGATGTCACGGTTCATGAGTTTGAGCCTTGACTTTGGCTCTGTGCTGACAGGTCAGAGCCTGGAGCCTGCTTGGGTTTCTGTGTCTCCCTCTCTCTCTTCCCCTCCTCCACTCGCACTCTGTCTCTGTCTCTCTCAAAAATTAATAAACATTAAAAAAAAATAAAAAAAGAAACTTCTAGTCCAGCCCTCCCACCCAACAGCAGAGGAAACAATCCAAGAGTGAGAAACATCTAGAGAACTTCAGTGTTGGAAAAGTGACACCCAGAAACTCATGTTTTAAATCAGAAATATAACATCGACACTGACAGAAAGGGACAGGATTGTTGGCTATTTTTGCATCTTTTATTGTTCCGGATGAAACCCGGATGAAACAATGAACGGCTTTTTGAGAGGCATGTTAAATCCCCTTGGAGTATCGATTAGAATTTCCTCGAGCTCACAATGATGTCCGAGGAAGTGATATCTCAACTTTCTGTTAATGTTATGTTTTTCAATTTAATTCAGCTGCCGGAAGTTACACACTTCTGAAATGAAGCCAGGTACTTCTATGTAATCCACAAGTGATATAGGAAATTATCACTGAAATTAGACAAGGTTCTGAAGTAAGTGATAATGAATATTTGACATATCAAAACAGGTGGATGTGGCTAACGCAGAGCTCAAAGAGAAATTTATAACCATAAATGCCATTTCAGCAGTGTCGTTTTCCTGAAATATTTTACAGCATTATTGCTAATATTTGATTTATCAATGTCTCTGTGTATCAGTCTGTTTTCCCCTCTCACATTCATTTGTCAAGTTAAATTCCCAAGGAGAATGTGAATAATTTAATGACCAGAAGCTTAAGGGTTGGTTGAACAACGAGATACAGGTTAAAATAATATAAGTACTATTTTTCTTAGAGAGTGCTATTTGATAGTTTTTATAAGCACACATAAATAATTAAGAAATAAGATTACCCTTGTCTAAAAATAAAGAGCACATTCAAGATAACTTGAAATAATAGAACAAGGCAATTTATTATTTCAGAGTCTATGAGAGTCTTATGAGACTTTGGCATGTTTCTTTAAATTTAATACATTTGGATTCCGCAGTTGCCCCAGGGATGCCAATTAAATTCTCCTAGGTAGTGTGTCTGTCATTTGGATATTGCCTTCAACAGCTCATGTTGATAATGTTAGCACTTATAAGTATTTGCTTGGAAAGCAATAGCAATATTCAGGTCACATACAATATTTTCTATAAATATACAATTCTAAGACATTAAACATTACTTAGGTTGTTAATATTTATTTTAGGAAATTGGAAAATACACACAAATAAAGAAAAAGCCATCTATAATTCTATCACACAAAAGTAATCACCTTCAATAATTTGCTAGGCGTCCCCCAGATTTTATACATATTTGTATTAATTCTTACCAAAGGAACAGATGAACTATGTAGTCTAAAATGCTTTAAAATGGCACTTCGGTTAGAATGTGATTTAAAGAAACACGTACAAGTTGTCACCGGGTTGATCAACACTAAACCCAACTGTTACCAACTCAAGTTTCATTCATGCTTTTCTACTTTTAGCAAAAGTTTACGTATTAGACTGCTTGGCTGCAGTTAAGCATCAAGGTAATATATTAGAAAGCTACTAGGAACCACTGAGATGGAGAACCAGCCTTGAAGAACGATCTGGAACATGAAGAAGCGAGTTAGCTGGAACTACTACAAAGCCATACCTTGAGAGCAAACTGGTGTGGGTGCCACAGCCATCACTATTGGGCATGGGACATCATCATGGCCACCATTACATCTGTGCCTCTGGCACCACTGACTGCTTCTGCTGTCACTGGACATCAGGTCTCCAGATTGTACCATTAAAAGATTCCAGCAGATTCTAAGGAGATACAGCAGAATTAGTTCAAGATGTGAAGAATCTACTAGAATGGTCTCAATGTGTCTTTAGAGCCGGACAGAAAATCACTCCATATGTAACAGCCAAAGAAGTGTAACACCATTTAACAAAATTAGCTATAGCCTTAGTAGAGCTTTCAGACTTTCCGTGATAGATGGGAGAATGAGGTAATTCAAAGTTTTAGTTGTGGGGACATAAATTTCATGGACTAGGGGAGCAGCCCTCTTGGAGATTTGGACATAGTCACCATGAAAAGGGACCCAGAAAGTATTATGGGAAAAAATTTCCTGTGCATATAAAGCCCCACACCTCAAACTCAGCTGAGACCTTTGGTTAATAAATAAATAAACCTAAGTCAGGATTAGTGCCTTTCTAGTACAGAAGTATCTTTTAACCCGGGGAAGGTCTAATCTACTATGAGAACATTTAGGGGAATCAAACTGATGGTATTGAGAAATGTTAAGAAGGAGTCTGTGAAACTTAGTATGTTCAATATTTGTATCACAGATGAAATACTCAGGTCGAGTAGTTCAATTTTTTTTTAACGTTTATTCATTTTTGAGAAACAGAGAGACAGAGCATGAGCAGAGAAGGGGCAGAGAGAGAGGGAGACACAGAATCTGAGGCAGGATCCAGGCTCTGAGCCATCAGCACAGAGCCCGACGTGGGGCTCGAACTCACGAACCGAGAGATCATGACCTGAGCCGAAGTCGGACGCCCAACCGACTGAGCCACCCAGGCGCCCCATCAGGTAGAGTAATTCAAACTAAAACACGTTTCATTGGATAATTTATAGGTTGAGATTTTAAGTAGAAATTTATTATAATATTGGAACATGCATGTTAATTTAAGAGTCACCATCTTGAGAAAGAGAATTGTTCCAATCTTGAGCTGTGGCAGAACTCTGTGGTGTACTGTGATCAGGGGCCCTTTGTGGGAGGTAATTATTAACATACACGATAAAATGCTTGAACGATTTTCTGATAGACATTAATTAGCTTTAGAATCTCTTCTAAGAACACCCTAAGAACTTCCTATCCTGAGAAATGCCTCAGGACCTGTAATCACTGTTTACCCAGCCTACAGTCTTCTTAAGAATTTTAAAAAATCCAGTCTAAAATGATTCTCTGACTACTTTCCTACTATTCTTCATTTCCTACTATAAAATGCCTCTACTAAGGTGAACTCTTTGAATTTCTTAGAAGGCTCATTCCCTTGAAGCCGAACTTTGACCCAAGCGGTGAATCAATTTGTCTGAGAAGTTACTTTAATAGTATTTATGTTCAACTCATTAGATTGTAAAATTTACCAGAGTATTTGAGATTTTTTTTCCAGTCAGCAAATAGTACTTAAAAAGAAAATCAGCAATACTAAATTTACAAATTCAGTTAGAATGGTTTCAAGGAACGCGATAAATCAGACTTCTTAATATGGCCACACGTTACCACAGGCTCCCTTGAACATCTTATTGATTTATACATAAATTAATAAAAATCATAATCTGAAGTGAAAGTTTAAGGGTGCATTAAGGTTTGGAATTTGGATTTTTAATAATTAGATACTAATTCTCTTTAAAGAGGTTGTCTTCTGAATAATCTTTTCTGTACACAAAGGCTGCCTTCAAAAGCACTGAAAATACTCATGTTGTGCCCACCAAAAATGGCATAATGAGGGATTCTGTAAACATAGGGAAGGAGCTTGGATGCTGAGAAGCTAAAATAATGAATGTGATGAGGGTTTCATTCCCCCCCCCCCCATTAAGGATGCTGCCGTGGTTCTTTTTAAATGCTACTGAAAGCTAGTTTGTTTCTTCACCCTTTTTTTCAACTATTACCCCGAAGGGAATCATGAAGCAAACCCTTTCTTAAAATTGGTACTTAAATCTCTCCCTTTCAAGCTAGGTCCTCTAAGGAAGAATTCACACAATCAGCTTTATAGACCAGGCCTGGGGTTTGTTGTCTTTTGGGGAGGGTTTTTCTCTTTTTCGTTTCGTTTTGTTTTGTTTCATTTGGGGTTTTTGTTTTTTTTTTTTTTGGTTTCATTTTTTATGCTTTCTCTTTCCCTCATGCACAGAGTAGAAATATAAATTTTATTTATTTGTGTGTTGTATATTTATTTATTGAAATAAAAGTTCTAAAAACGAAGGCAGGCAATGCGCAACGTCTTCAGCTTGAATGTCTTGGTGTATCCAACCGTTACCTCCCTCAAAGACCTTTTTGGGTGTTTTCCCTCCTCACCATTACGTTCCTAGAACCTACAGCACTGCAGTCACCCAAAAAAAAATACTTGCTGGGTACCCGAATGATACAAAGAGTGGATTATTTAAAAGATTCCCTCAATAGTCTCCACCTACCTACTTGGTCAACTTTATTTTCACTCTCCCCTGGCTCAGTACATCACTTCCTTGTCTGAACTTCACCTCAGAGACTGGCCATACCTAAAGTCACTGCTGAGATAACGACTGGCCTGTAGGATTGGATGACTTCCTTGAATCCCAAAGGCAAAGCTGACCTCAGATAGACAAGACAAAACTGGAGAGGTTTCAAGGAAGGTTGAGCTGCCGAGTCAAAGGGCCAGATCTGGCATTTAGGGGGGAATTCAGATGAGGGGTGGGGAGAGTTGGGGCTGGGAGCAAGTATCTCCAGATTTGAGCCCGCAGATTCAACAGTGCAGGGGGCCTGGGTTTCGGCTTACTTCGGGTCAGAAGAAATAGGCAGCAGAAGGAGTTAAAGCCTGGGGTTAAAGGAGCTCTTAGAATCTGGAACAGATAAATTGCATATCCACCCAAATGCATCCCTGGTGCATATTGACCGCTAGGTGTGAGCTATCTTTCTACTCGGGCATTAAATAAGCATGCTACCTACACAGGGCATTTTCTAGAGACCAGATATGATGGAGTCTGGGAAGAAGGCAGACTCTGTGGTTCATTTCTCTCCTGGATCCCACATTTCCTTGCCTTGTAATAAGAGCAAAGAGAATGAGAGGTAGCGTGTTTTGACCACGATTGTAATGTGCAGGAAACCAAATGGAAGCACCACAGTAAAGACAATCACAGAGGCCAAATTTCAGCCTTTTAAATGAATCGCCATCTTGACTATTTGTTACTTAGCTAACATGGGATTGAAGCGACATGCACAGCTTTTAGATTATTAATGTTTTGGAAAGCAATAAAGCAGAGCCACGTGCGATGATTGTGTTTGACACGCACATTGTTAGTCGGGGCTGGCGACACAACTTGTGGAGTCCGGTGCAAAATAAGAACGCAGGGACCCCTTGCTCCAAAAATAGGACCAAAGTATCATCGTTTAGGTACTAACATATACAGCTCTTTCCTTTCTTCTGTGATTTCTCCTTTGATTTGTGATGGTGCTTTCGTTTGCTAATTAATGCCATTCCAAGTAAGACAAATTAAAAATTTAAATTATTAGTATGAATTTTCAGCTCATCTTCACATTGTGCAAGGCCAGCTTTTGATGCATATTTTAGAGCATTTCACTGGTTGTAGAATCGTCCAAGTGCCATAATCTCTATTTGTTAGCGTGTACATGCATATGTATTGGTTTCCTACCAGAATGGTGTGGAACACTGCGGAAAATTCACTCAGCTGTCGTAACACTTCTTGACACACACACACGTTCTACCCACATTCTCTGCCTTCGGTGGACCGGACATGAGGAAATCAGGAAATTTGGGCTGCTCCCTCTACAGACTGTTAGCTAATCCAGGGAAGAAACACAAGAAAAGATGAATATGTTAATGTCCCTTGGCCATTTGCATTTCTTAGAATGCATTGCCTTCTTTTTGGATTTGAAACAAATTCTGGTTTGACCAGAAAATATGGCCCCTCCCGGCTGTCAGTGTTTCTGGTTGCTCAGTCACAGATACGTCGTACTCTCCTTGAGTCACGCTGAACTCTCGCACATTCGGGGGCCACTGGATTTCTGTGCTTATGGCACCTTGCAGATGCTATACTTGAAGGGGACACCAAGGATCATAGATCTGCACATTGAGTGTATATCCCCTGACCCCATGTGTGCTCCATTGTCTCATCAGACCTCGCTTACAATACGCAAGTTCAGAGATAAAAATGATTAAGGGTTTCAAAACTACCACAGCAGAGCATTAAACCAAGCATGGGGGCTCTTCTGAGCACAGGTCGTATAATCACGAAGACAACTCTGTTATTGGATCTGGCAGATAAATGAAAACTTAACTGGAAGGAAAAGCAAGAGTAAGGCATCAAATCTTGGATGGGTGGGAGTCTCAAGATGTTTGCAAGATATAATGTTCATATGCACGGAGAAATGTACTGTGGTCTTCAAAAAGTAGAGGTGCGGAGGAAAACAAATTTCTTCAGTGGCTACAAGCATCTCTCTTTACTTGGAATCACAGAGGAGAATCAATAATTGCTCTTCATGATGCTGTCGCCTTTTTGGATCCGATTCCCAGAAAAGCAAACTTTGGATTTCAGGGTAGCACAGGTGTAAATGCTTCTAAATAACTGGTTGTCGAATGTGCGATGAAAGACAGAGAAAAAGTAGACTCTGGTGTCAAAAGTAGAGTCTGGGCAAGAGATTGTGACTTTAAAACAGTCATTTTTTTCAGGAACTTCTCTGGAAGAATTCACTTTTCCTTAGACATGATGTGATTCGGCAATGACTGGGTTGGTTTTCAGGTTAGTCTACAAGAACTGCAGACCTGGGGTACTTAAAGTCTGTAATGTTGGTAACACGATTTACGGACCAAAACCTCATGTTTAATTTTTTTTTTATGAGAGATACATTTCAAAACCGTCAGGAACACATTTCCACTCAACTTACCCCGCAGATAAAAGGGTTTCTCTGAGGCCCACGATGGTGTGGAGCCTAGGGGGTTTCCTGATCCCAAAAATTATGCTGGCACCTGTGGGAGGCATGTACCCAAAGGGATGGTGAAAACCCAGATGGCCCTCATGCTGACAGCTGGCTACATTTCTACATTTCTAGAGGGAGGGGTCTGTGGAAAGAAGGTAATACTTCTTTAGACATATGTCTTTAGACATAGTTTGGAGAACAGTGGATAGACATCCCTTTACTGGATATCCTAGGATGAGTTGCTTACCCATGTGTATCTCTAAGCAGTAAAAAATTAAGTTTCTCTTGCTGTTATAGCAATATAATTTGAAAATCTGCTGCCCTGTGAGTGTTGGAGAGGCTGAAATGTGCTGGGCCTCCTGCATAACTTCCTCTCTGTTCATGACTTAGTGATAAACCTAGAAATATTTAAAAAACAAAACCAAACAATCTCAACCTGAGAACTATCTTCTCAACAGAACAAGAGTATAAAAAAGCAGAAAAGGGAAAGCGATCATAAAACATACCAGAGGAGGGACCTATCAGCACTCAAAACACTTACGTTAATAATAATGGCTATCATTTATTTAGAGTTCACTCAATTCACCCAGGCACTGAGATTTCTGGAGGTTAATTCATGTGGTCCTCACATTAATTCACCAAAGTACTTGCTCTTTCCAACATTTTTACTTTTCTCTTATTGAAATATAATTTGCATGCAATGTTACATTAGTTTCAGGTGTACAATGTAGTGATTTAACAATTCTGTGCATTTCTCAGTGCTCACCATGAGGGCCCTCCTTAACTCCCTTCACCTATCTTCCCATCCCTCCACCAACTCCTCTCTGGCAACCACCAGTTTGTTCTCGGTGTTTAAGAGACTGTTTTCTGTTCGTCTCTTTGTTTCTTTGTTCATTTGTTTTGTTTCTTAAATGCCACATAAGAGTGAAATCATAAGGCATTTGTCTTTGACTTGTTTCACTTAGCATTTTTCCTTCTAGGTCCATGCATGTGGTCGAAAATGGCAAGATTTCATTTTTTATGGCTGAGTAATGTTCCAGTGTGTGTGTGTGTGTGTGTGTGTGTGTGTGTGTATTACATCTTCTTTATCCATCCATGTATGGACAGGTGGGTTGCTTCCATATCTTGGCTATTGTAAATCATGTTGTAATAAACATAAGGGTATATATATCTTTTCTAATTAATGTTTTTGTTTCCTTTGGGTAAATACCCAGTAGTCGAATTACTGCATTATATGCTAGTATACAGTTTCAAAAATGAATTTATAGAGTCACCAAGATATGAACTAACTAGACAAGAAGCTTCTAAGAAGTGAAGGTAAACTCCACACTCAGTGTGTGTGACTCCAGGGTAGCCGATCTCAACATTAGGCCCCACACGGTCACTATAGATACCAGTGTGGTTCTCGATCCCACACACCGTGAGATCACGACCTGAGCTGAAACCAAGAGCAGGATGCCTAACCAACCGAGCCACCCAGGAGCCCCAACATTATGTTATATTTTTATGTTCTTATTTCTGACATAGTTTCTACCCAGCAGATGTTCAGAATTATAGATACTTTGCTGAATATTTAATATGGAAGTTATTATTTTAATTCCCAGTGTAAATAGTGCTAAGGTGTGTTAGGCAAGGATGTATGTTCATTTAAAAGTGAAATTTACTGACACGTCATTAATAACTATAAATCACTTCATGTCCACAAGATAGAATTACAGATGTTTGAGCCCCAGTAAACATTGGCTTGACAGGAAATGAGAGATTATGTCTTAAAATTCTATTTATCTCAAGTTAACACAATTTAAGCCTTCTCTCCCACTTTAAAACCTTTTTATAGACAAAGAAAAAACAAATAACATTATTATTTTTAGTTACTTTGAATCTTATATCATCCAAACGGCAAGGGAAGTGAATTTATCAAACACCATTTACAGTTATACTTCCTCTTAGATTTCTAAATATCTTGCAAACGCCATGGCTTAAAAAAATGCATACTCTGCACCAAGCAAAGAAGTTGACGGGTATCATATGTCTAAAGGTTCTTTATGAATTCAATAATTTTATTATTGGTTGCTAATTATAATACATGATAACTGCTAGAAAGAAATGTGATGAAACCTACATTAAACGCCTTTATCACAACTTGTGGCAAACTAGAAGGAGAAAAAATTAAAATATCAAGGTTTTTTTCAGCAAGAATTTGAAATCAAGAAAGGAGCAACTCATGCTGCAAAGCACAGAAAAGTCACTACTTCAAAGAATTAAGATTTAAAACCAGAGTTACAAGAATTTGCAATGGAATGGGAATGAGTTTCTGTTGGTTGTAATGGACAGTTTGGGCAGACGCATTGATTTTTAGAGCAGCTTGATCCAAAGTAAATATAGTCATGCAGTTGTTTTCCTGTGGAAACATGGACTTCTCAAAATAAAAGACATTCTTTATAATTATGGTATTAAACCCTAATGGAGAATAAGGATACCGCGCTGGTGTTTTTAGAACATCACTGACTATCTCTCTTGTCTATGCCAAGGATATTGATTCTTTCCTCAATTTAATCAAAGAGCCAGCGGCAGAGAAAGGCCTGAGATTCTGAACATCATAGAAGAGATATTGACTGTCTTCTCTGGAAATATTGAGGATGTGTTCTTTCTTGATAGTAACATATACAATATTCTAGAGTAAAGATAAGTTTCAAAGTATAAAAAGACTATTTAAAATATGCTTTGATGTTTAAAATAAGTTATGTGTCACGAGGGCTTTTATGTTTAAATTTCCACTAGATGTAAGGGATATACATGCCTATAAATCAGCACCATGTTTCAATATACAAAAATTTATTTTCATCAGAGAAAAAATTATTAATGTTTTATGGATCTCGAATGCCTTATATGTATCCCTTTTCTCCTTTGCTGTGTTCTTTTATGGTTCATATTTATGTTCACAACAGTAACATTTAATTTGTTGCCCTTTATGGAATCTCATTTTTGAATATGTTAGAAAAACAACTTTATTTAAAAAAAAACTACCGCAGGTCTTTTCTTTACATTTTGTATCTTACTGTGTTTTTGTTTTGTTTTATTTTGTTTTGCCACCATACTTCCCCACCTCTTCTACCTTTCTCCATTAGAACAAAATGGCCTGAAAGCTTTCAGTGAGAAACCAATCGTCCCCTGACCTCCCTCAGTTGTATGGAAAAAATATTTCCTCTCCCAAAAGTCTATAATGGTAAAAGCACATCCCTGTACTTTGAAAGAAATTAGCTTCCAGTTCTAGAAATTTTATTTCAGTTTAGCAGTTAGTTTGAAGTCCTATAGAATGAGGAAGGTTATCTTAAAATCTTAATCTAAAAGGCGACTGAAATAAAGCAAGCTGGATCTTTAGAAGAAATAACCCATTCAAAATCAAGAATGTGATTTGAGAATAAAAATTTACTACAGCATCCTACGGAGGTACATGGAATTTCAACCAATTCAGAATGCTTTCAAAGCGCATTTAAAAATGTACGTATTCAATCAAAATAAAACCTGGCAGGAGGTAGATAAAGACATGTTTGCAAGTTCTAGTAGTATAAGAAAAAGGTCGTGTTGGGGAGGGGGCGTTCTTAAATGCTATAATCAACACAGCGAGAATTCTACACCTCCGATCCACAATTTTGATATTGTGATAAAATAAGAAATAAACATTTTGGTCTTGGTCCTTGGCTCCTGACCAGACCTTCTGCAGCCTTTGATGTCTCAAATGCACTGGTGTTAGGAGCATCTTTTGTTTTAATATTTGGTCTTTGACCCCAGTTCCTGAAACAGACCTCCTAAAACACTTGGAATTTCCTGCATGAAAGGAACATCTCCTGGTGGACTCCTGAATAGCTTCAGAATTGGAACTGGTCACCAGAAAGACCAGGGCATGATTGGAAGCATGGGACTTTCAGCCCCATCTGTCATCTTCCAGGAAGGGGAGAGGGGCTGTAGATTGAGTTAATAATTGACTGTGCCTACGTGATTCCGCCTCCATCCAAATCCCTTCACTACAGGGTTTGGAGAATTTCTGGGTTGGTGAACATCTCCATGTGCCAGGAGGGTGGCGGACTCAGCTCCACAGGAAGAGAGAAGATCCTATGCTTGAGACGCTTCAAGAACTCACCCTGTGTACCACGTCCTCTGTTATATAGTAAACCAATATGTGTTTCCCTGAGTTCTGTGAACTGTTCTAGTAAACATTCTAGCCATTCAATTAATCCAAGACGTCTATGTTCAGACAGTGGGATATTAATCAGCACTGAAATGAGCCATCAAACCATGAAAACATATGTAAGGACCCTAAACACATTTTACTAAGTGAAAGAAGCCAATCTGAAAATGCTACATACTGTACGATTTCAACCACATGATGCTGTGGAAAAGGCAAAACTATGGAAGCAGTAAAAATATCCAGGGTTGCCAAGGGTTGGTGGAGAGGAGACCGATGAGTGGAACCCAGAGGATTTTTAGGGCAGTGGAAATACTCTGTATGATACTATAATGGTGGATACGTGTCATGTATTTTGTCCAAACCCATAGAATGTACATCACCAAGAGCGAACCCTAGTGTAAACTCTGGACTCTGGGTGATTATCGTGTGTCAATATCGGCTCCTCAGTTGTAACAAATGTCCCACTCTGGTGGGGGATATTGAAAATGGTGAAGGCTCCGTAGGTATGGGTGCACGGGGTAAATGGGAAATCTGTATCTTTTACCCAATGTTGCTGTGAACTCAAAACTGTTCTAAAAGACAGTCTTTAAAATAAAGTACCATTTTGTGTTGTACTTACCACAAACTACCATACCCAGCTGAACTTACTCGAAACATAACAAAGAGTATTGTGGTAAGTTATCATTAACCTAAGCATTCCCTCCTTGTTAACCTTTAATTGTTATCTACAAGTGTGATTTATATCATGATGCTTTATCAACAACATTTATTACCTGCATTTAATCACGGATTTTATGGCAGACAGTGTTGCTGCCCATGCGGTTCCTGTGGCCCCCCTCTCCTCTGCAAGACAGCTCTGATCTTATTTGGACTATTAACCACCCCAGCCCCAATCCTGCTTACTTTGTCAAATGTTTCATTTCCATCCTCTTTTGCAACAAGGGATAATCACATGATCCAGTTCTGGACAATAAGCCTGAAGCAGAAGATTGCTTGGCAGAGGAGGGGGACACAGAATGTTCCAGGAAAGCTTACTTTTCACGGAGACACAGGTTTATCCATCTTCTCATGGAAGACCAAAATACATCCATAAAATGCTCTTTCCAAACCATGTTGAATATGAATCTGTGAATCAGATCAAGCCTCTAGATCTAATTATCAATTTATAGCAAACACAGAACGATTTAGCTGATACTTTCCTTTGTCCCTTCTTTACCCGAGTTGGAAATGGATGTAGTCCCAGCACTACAGCAGCCTTTCTGCTACCATGAGGCTTAAAAGCACAAAGATGAGACTGGCAAAGCAGAAAGATGGTAAAAAGCCTGGGTCTTTGACGACATTAATGACCTCCAAAATAAATTTGTATTTCTTTAAACAACTGTTGGTAGAGTTCTGTTGTTGTTGAAGTTATACCTAACTGACACAATGTCTATGTCATAAAGTTAGATCAGGGTTTCGGTTCTAATCATGTCCGAGTAGCTTGACTCGGGCTAAGCTTCCCAAGGATATCAATATAGAAAGTGGACATAACAGAAAAACACCTGTTGAAGACACTGGTCAACAATGATAGCAGGTAGTAACTGGAGGGACTGCAATTCTTAAAAGCAGGGAAACACAAGATATAAGTTCCACATGGATCTACTTTTTCCAGCTCAGTGTAGCAGAATGGAATGGAACCCAAGCTGCAAATAACAGTCTGACTAATCAGAGGAGACACAAATTAGAGGTGCAACCATCAGAGTGGCGGGATATTGAGGGACAATGAAAAGGAGGAAAAGGAACGGGTGGGACCCAAATATACCTGTAAAGAAATTCCCTTCAAGCAAAGGGCAGACTCCTGGGAGGTACATCTAGAGGAATTACGATTCCAAGAACCCCCCTGGGAAAACAGTTTGGAAGGCAGAAGAATTGAGCAGAGATTCCAGCAGCTGTCTGATGCTAAGGGTGAGAAACTGAGTCCATCTGACTTTGTGCATGTCTTAGTCTGCTCTGGCCGCCAGAGCAAAACACCGCCACTGGGGTGGCTTGAACCACGTTTTTCCCCACAGTTCCAGAGGTTGGAAGTCTGTGGACAGGGTGCCGACACGGTCAGTTCATGGTGAGGCCCCTTGTCCCGGCTTGCAGACAGCTACCTTCTCCCTGTGTTCTCATGTGGCAGACAGTGAGGGAGCGAGCCCTATGGTGTCTCTTCTCAGAAGGTCACCAAACTCACCATGAGGGCCCCACCCTCATGCCCTCTCCTAACTGCCTCGCAAAAATTTTACATCTCCCAGCATTATCACACTGGGGCCTAGGGCTTCACCATATGACTTGGGCGGGGGGGCACAGTTTAGTCCCTAGCCATGGGGATTAGTTTCCTATTGCTGTTGAAACAACTTCCGACAGCTCTAGAGGCTTAAAGCAATACAGATTTATTATCTTACAGTTTTGGAGGTCAGAAGTCTACAATGGATCTTGCTGGGTTAAAAACAAGCAGTCTGCGGGCAGTGTTTCTTCCCAGAGGTTCTGGGGAAGAATCCATCCTTTGGCCTTTTCCACTTCCAGAGGCTTCCTGCACTCCTGGGCTGATTTACTTCCAGCATCAAAGCATCAATGCCTGTTCAAGACTTTCTCATGCTTCTATCTCTCTCTTCTGTCTCTCTTCTCCCTGATAAGACTTCTGATTTCCTTGGGCCCACCCAGAGAATTCAAGATATTCACTCCACATCAGGGTCAGCTGATTGGCAAACTTAATTCCATCCGCACACTAAATTCTCTGTTGCAGTGGAACCTAATGTGTTCACAGTTCCTGGCGATTAGAACATGGATTTATTTGGAGGTGCATCATTTTGCCTACCACAACGGGTTTGATAAACAACTCAAGTTTTCTCTTGAAACCCCAGAAGGGCCATGGCCTAGGAAACGGTCAAAACTGAAATAGTCCATGACTTCCAAAACCTAAAGCCAACCTTCACCAGGATCAAGTCAAACCACTAGACTTCTCTCTACCCTTCAGCAAAAAACTATGCGTTTTTTGAAGGATCTATCTAATATAGTTTCTACACATTATGCCCAGCATCTAATAAAAAAATATAAAACATGAGGGGCCCCTGGGTGGCTCACTTGGTTAAACGTCCAATTTCGGCTCAGGTCATGATCTCACGGCTTGTGGGTCCAGGCCCCACGTCAGGCTCTGTGCTGACAGCTCGGAGCCTGGAGCCTGCTTCGGATTCTGTGTCTCCCTCTCTCTCTGCCCCTCCCCAGCTTGCGCTCTGTCTCTCCCTCTCTCAAAAATAAATAAACATTAAAAAAAGAGTTCTATTATAAGAGGATGAATAGAGGCAATATTTGAATTCAGAAAAACACCAACTTAAACTCATAGAAAGTAGAAGGCCGTGACAAGTGTAAGAGGAAAAAAAAATCTAAGAAATAGAAAGCAAGCACACAATAGCAAAAAAAATAAAAGTTTTTTGAAAGATTAATAAACTTGTTAAATCTCTAGCAATGCTGACTGAAAAGAAAAAAAAGAGAGAGAAAATATAAATTCTCCACTTCACACACATTTGCAAAACTAATTCCGGGGTTTTATTTTATTGCTGGACTATTGTAAAATAAACCATCACAAATTTCAATGGCATTTAATCATAAACATTTATTGTCTCTCCTATGTCTGTGGAACTGCTGGGCTTTAAGCTGCCCAGGCTGTGCCCAGCAAATGGCCACTATGGAACAAACACAGGAATTCCCTGAGTTTGCACCGATGGGTTAACAAGGCAGAAAGTAATAGAAAGCCACAGGATGTACGCATCCAAGATTAGGTAAGCAAGATTAGGTAAACAGGGCAAAGGCCCCCAGTATAGGACAAACGTATAGAAATAGGAAATCTCAGGGTGAAAACATCTAAGATGAGGTCAACAAGATTAGAGATTCAGGGCAGAAGTGCCCCCCAATTTAGTACAATAGCAGAAATCTGCTTTCACAGGAAGGAAGGACCAAAATAGGTAAACTGGTAAACAGGGCTACAGACCTCAGCAGGGCAAAGTTGCCTGGAGTGGAGTTAATTAGCAAAAAGCAAGGTGCCTTTTTGACCCTGAGGTGGCAAACTGTCTTCCCTATCCCCGAGGGAAGTTTAGGTAAACAGAGCTGGCACCTCATGCCTGCCCAAAACAACGGTTCACCCAGCACCAGGATTTTGTTGTGTATTGACCGAGACCCCTAACACCGCATATCTTCAACACCCCCTTTCCCTCACACCCGTGAGTTAACGTTCACAGTTTCATTGTCTCTTTCCGCACGTCCATCGCCCTTGTAAGCCTTCTGATCTTAATAAAACCGGAGCAAGGACCTACTTGGGGCACTTGTCTCCTCCTGGACATTAGCCTCTCTCGCATTTTAATCCTGCGTCCGCTGTCTTGCTGAACAAGAGAGAACTCCAGACCCAAAGTCTCCGACAGGCCACGGGTGTATGTAGAGAGAGGTGGAGACACGATTGGGAGCCATAATTCAATCTATTACAATTATCTAGAACTTTACAGCAATAAACGTTCTGATGGAGAAGAAATGGAAAAGTCACTTGAAAAATAAACTGAAATTGAGAGAAACAATAAATATGAATATTCCTGCACTATTAAAGACATTGAACGTGAAATTAACAAGTTTTTCACTAAGGCAGTTGCTGGCGTGAATAGCTTCACTGGTGAATTTCTCCAAACGTTTAGAGAAAGAATAACACAAATGTTATATAAACACTTCCAGAAAATAGGGGAAGCTATAAGACTGCCCAGTTCAGTTTTGAGGTTTGCATGACCTTGATAGTGAAACTGACGAGGGCATCGTAAGAAAAATTGCAGGCTAGCGTTCCTCATAAACACAGGCAAAAATCCTAAACAAAACTACAATAAATCCAATACTATATACAAAGGATAATATATTATGATCAACTTGGTTCATAATCAGAATCCTTGCAAAGGTTGACGACTTTTTGTTTTGGTTTGGCTTTTAGTTTTCATAAAAGGAATTTTATTCAAGTGGCCCTTTAGTCCTGAGTCCTTTGAAATGCCGCCGCATTTTGCTGTTCAAGTACTGTCAGCCAGAGCTGAGAGTTCTCTGCACCCAGTGTGAATTTTTTTGATTATTTTGTAACTGAGAAACTTTGAGGATTTTTTTTTACCAAAGACATTAAGCTCCATCATTATTGGAAGTCCACTGTATATTTTCACATTCCGGCAAATAGCCTGGTGACCTCACAGAAGAAGGAAATGAATTAAAATCATAAGATATAATAAATATTTCAAACGAGTTCACGTCTCTGTGCTCAGCCTGTGGCAGTGTGGGAAGCCTGGCAGATCACGCCAGAAGAGGCTCTGTGATTTCAGCAGCCCTCTGGCCACCAGGCAGGGACTCTGCTGGAATGAGAGACTTTGTGGTGTTCGGAACAAGAGCCTTTGCAAATGGATAACTGGACAGCATGCAAATAATGTAGTCCTTTAGCACAATTACCTAAATGGAAATTACTCACCTAGGCCCTCCTCCCTACCGGAAACTCTTGGTCCATGTGTGAAGAAATTAGCAGCTTAAAGAGAATCTCCAGGCCGAGCACTTTTTATTCTGGAAGTTTTATAGTCATGAAAACACGAAAGTTTTATAGTCAGGAGAAGGTGGAGTGGTGCCTTTACAATCAAAATGAATTTGACTTTGCTTCTTTTTTTCCCTTTTAAAAACATTTTAACGGTCAGTTTTCATAGCTTTTAGAAAATACCAGTTGGATTAGAGAGAGTCTGATTCAATCCAAGTTGCGTTCCCAGTTAGGTAGAACCATTTAAAAAACAAAACAAAAAAATAAATAAAGTATTTGTACTCATCTAAAAGAAAAGCAGAAGTGATAATAAACGAAAGAGTAGTGTACGTATTTCAAAAGCAATTTCTTCAAAATAAATGAGTCACTATTTGCCACTGGAGTCGGTTTCTCTCATATAAGGAATGTGAAACTGTTCGAAGGTTCGCAGAAGGAATAGTGCCATACTCTAACCATTACATAGTTTATATTTTAACATTGGAGAGAAAAATGTATCCTGGGAATCTTAGTCAAGATCCTTATGTGCAAGTAACAGAAACCAGCCAGCTAGCTAAATACGAAATGGGAACTCATTAAAAGGATACAGGGTTATCTCTTGGAACTCAGGAATGCCGACTGGCTGCTTGGGAACTAGGGCTAGGAACTCTCTATAAAACTGTCATTGCTACACCTCTGGCTCTTATCTCTGCCTCTTGGACCCAGCCAACAGGCTTTCTGCCCTCCTGATATATGGCAGACGGTGCGTGGCCGTCCAGTAGCTTCTGAGGCGCATTTATTCCCTTTGAAGAGTCCATATCAGACCCACTCAACTGAATCTCATGTCTAAGTGCAAATACCCACCAGATTGATGTAGTTTCCATCCAAAGTCCAGTTGGCTGTCAGGATATCAATCCTGTGGCAAGAATGCACTTCTTGAAGAAAGAAGTAGTCTTAGGGAGTGCAGAAATTCAAAATGAGTTTTAACTCATGGCATCTCAAGATGATACCAAAATCCAAGAACACTCCAATGCCACCGTGGGTATTGCTGATGGTAATATTGGGGGACACAGTCAGTATGGCTCAGGATAGGAGTGAGTAGCTGCGTGTAAACCTTGTTAACTCTTCCAATTTACCTTAGAGAAGATGTCTCTCTACACCTCTAGTTTTGTAGATCAGCCTAAGTGTGTTGAAGAATAAAGGGCGGTTGGGGTGGAAGAAATGGGGAGATGTTGGTCAAAGGGTACATATTTCAGTTACGCAGGATGAATAAGTTCTGGGGTTCCAATATACAGCATGGTGATTATTGTTACTAATGCCGTATTTTATACGTTAAATTTGCTAGGGAAGTAGATCTTAAGTGTTTTCACAAGACACAAAAAAGAAAAAGGCGAATGATGTGAGGCAATGAATGTGTCAGCTTGACTGTGGTAATCATTTCACGGTGTATATCTGTATCAGATAATAACACTGTACATCTTAGATATTTTTACTGGTCAATCATACCTCGCTAGAGCTGAAACTAAAAGAAAAGACACTTGCCCCGTCATCATGGGAAAATTGAAATGGTTTCCGATATCCCTTCTCTTGCTGTGTAAGACAAGTTTTCATGTAGCTGGGGTCTGGTAGGCCTTTCATAAAAATCTTTTCTAGGTTTGCAAGTGTTATTGAGCTATAGGGGTTCATTGGATCCACACACCCATCTCAGAATAGTAGTGACCTTTCTGCTCACTTCATAGGATAGGAAACTGAGTCAGAATCAATGTACTGAGGTAGAAAAATCCCTGATGGTAGATTCATGAAAGTTTCTGTAACTTGTGGGAAATCTCATGGATTCTGAACTGGCATTCCCTCGCTTTTGCGTGACGATTGTTTTTTTAGAAGACCAAAGTGGGGGCGCCTGGGTGGCTCAGTCTGTTAAGCGTCCAACTTCGGCTCAGGTCATGATCTCGCGGTCCGCGAGTTCGAGCCCCGCGTCGGGCTCTGGGCTGATGGCTCAGAGCCTGGAGCTTGCTTCCGACTCTGTGTCTCCCTCTCTCTCTACCCCTCCCCCGTTCATGCTGTGTCTCTCTCTGTCTCAAAAATAAATAAACGTTAAAAAAAATTTTTTTTAAATAAAATAAAAAAATAAAAGACCAAAGTGGATGAAGAGGACCGTTATCACAATTTTAAAATAAAGCATCTACGAAAAGGAGTGGGAAAGCCTCTGTGCGTAAGATAGCAGTAAATAGTAAAAACCCAATGGTAAGCAAAGCTGGCCAATAGTGTCCTCCCAAACTCTCCTTCTGTGATCTTCACTCGATGCTCTGTATTTCACGTGCTCAGGCCCTTAGATGTCAAGAATATCTTGACAAGGACAGCTCTTTCCTGAATTACTTCAGGTGAGGGCCCTTTTTTAAAATCTGCCTGTTATGCACATTTAGACCATTCTGACATTTCCCAACATATTTCATATGCCAGTCCGTAACTGAAGCCCTCCACTATCATCCCGTGTGAGGCAATCCCTCCAGAACCCTTTGGACCAAAGGATTGTGTATGTTCTTTCCAACTTCGAGTTCATGATTCCTTCTGATTTAATTTCTTTACTCAGTTGCAGAAATCCCTCCTATTTCACGTAGAAACTTTTCCTTCACTCACTGTGGGTATTTATTATAAGTAAAGGTCATGTCTTTTGGCAGATACGTGCATTAATTCTTCTTGCACATGTACGTCGCAGTGGAATTGCCCGATCCTTGACTGGGGCACATGTTTGGCTTTATTCGATGCTACAGTTTTCCAACTTACTCTCCCAGGTGTAACATATATGCCTTCCAGTTGTTGCCGTCTTCACCAAAACTTGGCAGGGGCAGTCTTTTTCGTCTTAGGCTTTTCCTGTTGGTGTGACTTGTTGTGTTGTGATTTTAATTTATGTCATTAATGGAATGACTAATAATGTTGAATGCCTTCGCTTTTTTGGCCAGTTAGATGTCTTCCTTTGCGAAATGCCAGTTCAAGTGTTTTGCCCATGTTTTTAAAAAATTTTTCAATGTTTATTTATTTTTGAGTGAGAGAAAGAACACGAGCAAGGGAGGGGCACAGAGAGAAACACACACACACACACACACACACACACACACACACACAGAATGCAAAGCAGGCTCCAGGCTCTGACCTGTCAGCACAGAGCCAGATGCGGGGCTCGAACCCATGAACTGTGAGATCATGACCTGAGCCAAAGTCAGATGCTTAACGAACTTGAGCCATCCAGGTGCCTCGTCTTGTCACTTTCTTAATGGTGTTTTTGATTAAGAGAAGTACTTAAAATTGGTGAGGTCTAATCCACCAATCTTTTCTTTCATAGTTAGTACTGGCTAAAACGTGCTTGCTTGCATTGCGATCAGAATACACCCTCAGCTCTTCTTCTCCAGAAGTTGGACTGTTGTACCTTTCACAGTTAAGTCTACAATCCATCCATGACTAATACTTACATACGATGTGAGGTAGGAGTCAAGACAGATAATCAAAAATCATCAGGAGGCTTGAGTAGAACAAGCCACAGAGAGCTGTGTAGCTCTGAGAGTCTCAGTCAGGCTGATGGGAGAACCAGAGCAAACACTGCCTACGAACGAATCCTCTATTAAGCAGAAATGTCTGACCAGTACACCTGCCATGCTCAGTCACCGGCTGAGAGCTTCCTGAAGAGAACATGGCCTTGGTATAGACACTGTAGAAGACTCTTAGACCGCAGCTGCTGAAGGCTGGCTGCGAACTACATCTCCGACAGCAAGTTCCCCCTGGAAATGTGATATCAGCATCATACTTCCTTGGCTGCAGGAGGGCTGAAAACTCCCAATCTCTTCTTCTCTAATTTTGAGCCTATCAATCACAGTGGAGTTTTTCATTTGTGTGTTTATTTCATTGAAGACTTTCTGCCTGGTTACGCTGATATCTGAATCACTGTGGGCTTGGTTTTGGTGTCTATTGTTTTCACTGTTTCTAATCAAGTGCCTTTGTAATCAAGACTCCTTTTACTTTTTATTTAATAATAGACATTGTATTTTAAAAAAATCATCTTTTTCCAAAGAGGCGGGCAGATACAATGGCAACGGATAACTCTGTTGTGGCTTGTTTTTTTGTTGTGAATATTATTTCAGAATTTCTTTTACTCCTAGGTCATACCTCTTGTTCCTAAATCTTTTTTCTTATTTTTTAGGGAGACGCCTTACTTCTGTAGCAAGAGCCTTCCGGGGGCGGGAGGGGGGGTTGGTGGCGGATGGTATAAACAAAAGCCCCTAGAGTTTTCACACACTTCCCCAACTTAACAAACCACAAAAACTCCAGTCTCAGTTTCCCTAGCACAGGTAACTACTGACATCTCGGTTCACAACGTTCGCCCCCCAGCTGCTGCTTCCTTTTTATATTTTCTGGACGCTCACCTGATACGTGCATAGCTTAGGAGTCAGCCAACAATTGGAGTGGAATTTGTACATAGATTTTCTAGCCACTTTCTCTGTGGTTCTCTTCTCTAAGAACTTTCACCTTGAAGTTTCTGCGGCTTTGGCAGCCTTGAACTCCAACTTCTGCCTCACAGCGGGATAAAACTTGTTGCTTTATGCTGGCGTTCCATTCCCTTGGCCTGCAGCAAACCAAAATCTTAGTTTCTGAGAATGCATTTTCAAAAAGAAAGCCCCCTGAGCAGTCTGGGGGCAAAGTGAAGCTTGAGAACTACACGCCTAGAATCTAGATCTAGATCTAGTTTGTTCCTCATCTCATGGGACTCCCATCCTATTAATGTTCTCCTCTCTACCCGTGAGCAAAGCAAGACTGGGTACCTGTGGTCAGGGTCATGGCCTGCATGTAAGGTCTGTGGTTTAATTCCACACGCCAGTTCCAGGCTCCGCCCATGTGACTGGGGTTTCATGCTTACCCCCGATTTCCTGCACAAAGTTCTGCTCTGAATTGCAGCCTGTGTGGAAGCCTGGACCCTAAACTTCCTTTAGACGGAGTCTTTTCCATCCTTGGTCATATTTCAAGTTGTATTTATTACCAACCAGAAGAATGTGGAAATGAATCCTCCTGTGGCTTTCCTTTAAATGTTCCTGATTACTAGTGAGATTGAGAATCCCTCCAAATAATTATTAGCCATTTAGGTTTACCCCCCCCCCCGAATGGCCCAATTATATTTTCCCCATTTTCCAGGTGACTAGGTTTACTTACTGTTTGTAAGATCCCCTGAAGTCTTTTCGAAACATTTTTAATTTGGAAGTTACATGTATGGTTTTAACTTTAAAATGAATACAGCTTGGAAAGCTTTAAAGGCTTTTAACATGGACAGCCACTCAACACTCTAACACTTCTATCTTACCCAAGCAGACACCGAATAAATACATCACTTTGCCAAGGAGACCTACACATTCAGTGGTAGCCAGATGTCCTGTATCTCCTGCATTTTACCCAGGTATTTACCAATTCTATCCAGCAAACTCCATCAAGAAACTATGCGGGGGTGGGGGAGGGGGGGCGCCTGGGTGGCTCAGGTGGTTAAACGTCAGACTCTTGATCTCAGCTCAGGTCATGATCTCACAGTTCGTGAGTTCAAGCCCTACATCGGGCTTTGTGCTGACAGTGAGGCCTGCTTGGGATTCTCTCTCTCTCTCTCTCTCTCTCTCTCTCTCTCTGCCTCTCCCCGTCTTCCTCCCCCGCCCCACCCCAAATAAACAAAAAAATAGGCAAAAAATAAATAAAAAAAAAAAGGCAGGCCAAGCACAATTTTAGGCACAGAGGATGTCGACATGAACCCTATGCAGGTGGAATAATCCTAATAAAATCATTTATTCTCATTTCAGAGGCTTTTAAACCATTTTCCCTCCCTGGGTCTGTCACCTTTTAATAGATTTGAGGCAGATCTCTAATGACTGACCCGTGATTATTTGACTCCTTGCCATAGATACAATTTAGAAAAGGGTTGGGTTTGAAAGACAAACAATTACTTAAGACTTGCTTTAAATTTTAGGACTTAGCCTAATCTGACCAGAGGTCCTTTTGAAATGCATGCTCAGCAAAAAAAAAAAAAAAAAAATGTGAAAGAGATCCTACCCGAGCTGAATCTATTGTCTCCTGAGAATGCACCTGCCTGATGTCGGAAGTAGTGAGGATAGAGTGAAATTCATCACCTCCCTTTTACGGCTGCACCAGGTGAGAAAGTGACAAATAGACATCCAAAAAGATTGTGACACTCTTGATATGTACAAACCTTTTTAGATTGCTTTCCTGCTTGAGAGTCATCAAGGATCCCCTGCTGTAATTTATTGTGAAATCAGGAGTCACTCAAAAACTTCAAGGCCGAATTCACTTTAATTCATTTATTGCTCTTATTATACCTAGTTTAACGCTGCTAAGCATCGTATGTAGCTGGGAAATTACAAACATTTCCACCAGAATATGTTAGCTAGGAGCAATTTTCCCTCCTGGTTTTCCTTCTCAGACCGCAGACATCACACGAACTCCTCACAAAACGAAAATAATGGATTCAAGTACATTGGGCACCTAAGTGTGAGTCAGAGCATCTCACAAGCAGAATACTTCCTGCTGGCAAATGAAGCCCCTCTGACTGTTCCCAAACCTAAACTCAGTAATGGGTAGCATGTTATATATT
Organism: Panthera pardus; assembly: GCF_024362965.1. Lineage (NCBI taxonomy): Eukaryota > Metazoa > Chordata > Mammalia > Carnivora > Felidae > Panthera > Panthera pardus. The sequence goes on from NW_026526655.1 coordinate 10,458,897, forward strand.
GTTCTCTGCTCTATCTTTGGTACCTGGAACAGAGACTGGAACCTACAAGTATTTTTGAATGAGACAGCAACTATCAATGTATGCGAGGTGGAGAAAACAGAGTTCAGAGAAATTAAGTAATGTTTTCAAAGGTCAAGTCCTAATGGGAACCCAGGAGTCTGATTGGAGATCACCTGTTCTCAGCTACTACATTCTCCTCCAGCAGTGAGATGTGTTGTATCGAACCAAAGCCTGCATCGGACCATCCTGCAGTCTTTCCGATTCCTTTTCTTGGCTCCTTCAGGAAGTAGGAGAGGTTCTAGCCTGAAGAGTTCTCTTAGGAGTCTTTTTTCAATAGAACATCCTTTGGGGCGCCTGGGTGGCTCAGTCGGTTGGGCGTCCAACTTCAGCTCAGGTCATGATCTCACAGTTTGTGAGTTCGAGCCCCGCGTCAGGCTCTGTGTTGACATCTCAGAGCCTGGAGCCTGCTTCGGATTCTGTGTCTCCCTCTCTCTCTGCCCTTCCCCTGCTCATGCCCTGTCTCTCTCTCTCTCTTTGTCTCTTTCTGTCTCTCTTTCTCTCTGTCTCAAAAATAAATAAACATTACAAAAACAATAGAACATCCTCTTTTACACCTTCCTAAGTTATTTTTCATCACTAGGACAGAAATTGGTGACTGGTATTTACCCCAAACAACATGTCAACAAGTTAGCATGAGTGAGCTAATTATTCAGAGTGGCCACCAGAGACCGTGGCTCCCAGAGAAGGGGAGAATCGATGTGTTCGTGCCACATTCCTCTGTGCGCTGCATGGTCATGCGGGGGTTTCCCCGATGCACATCTCACTGGTCCTCTTTGTAAATGCCTGTTTTTTTCTCTCAGAATTCTGCTCACACACATGCATTCTACTCTGTCCTCATTGAGAACCATGCAGTATGAAATGGGGCTTAAGAGTTAAAATTCAAAAAACCAAAACTCAGAATTTTCTATTAGCAAAATAGGGCAGATTATTTATAGGTAATATTAATATATATTAATCTAATCTAATCTAATCTAATCTATATTATAATATAATTATATATTATAATATAATTTAATTTAATTTAATATATATATTAAAGGGCTAGGATATATATATATATATATATATATATATATATATCCACCTAGAAACTGAAGCTTGAGGAGGCAGAAGTGATCTAATCAAGGCTACCTAGAGTATCACACAGGGTATTAAACCGGGTCTTAGAAGTTAACAAGATCCATGGAAAACAAGATGTAAGAGTGGGGGTAGGTGGGAGTGTTTAAGAGAAGAAGAAAGTCATTGAGAAAACAAGATGAGAGCAAAGGCTTGAAAGAGAGGAAGTCATCCTGGAGGTAATGAGGGCCACGCAGGCAGAGTTAATAGGGCAACGAATCCATGCCTGTGACCTTTCTTTTTTGAGAGAGAGGGAGAAGGAGAGAGAAAGGAGGGGGAGTGCAGAGAGAGGGAGAGAGGGAATCTTAAGCAGGCTTAGCACTAAGTGTGGATCCTGATGCAGGGCCTGATCTCATAACCGTGAGATCATGACCTGAGCTGAAATCAAGAGTTGGATGCTTGGGGCGCCTGGGTGGCTCAGTCGGTTGAGTGTCTGACTTTCGATTTCGGCTCAGGTCGTGATCTCACAGCTTTGTGGGTCCAAGCCCCACATCAGGCTCTGCACTGGCAGGGTGGAGCCTGCTTGGGATTTTCTCTCTCTTTCTCTCTCTGCCTCTCCCCTACTTGCACTGTCTCTGTCTCTCTCAAAATAAACTTTAATTTAAAAACAAGAGTCGAATGCTTAACCAACTGAACTATGTAGGTGCCCCACGCCTGATGCCTTTGAGGAAGAGCCAGAAGGCTGGTGTGGCCAAAGTAGTTTCTGAGACTAAGCATGGAGGCAGATTAGGTCAGATGACTGAGGCTAACGTGATGGCAGATTAAGTCAGAGAGGGGGACAAGGGGTGGTGAGGAAGAACCCATAGAGCCAAATAAGCAACTTTGAGGCTGCTAGCTTTTACTCTGAGTAAAAAGGGGGACAACACAAGATAGTGAACTGAGGCCTGGTACGATCTGATACACTTTTATGGACTAGAATGTAGTCTTTTCATACTTCCTGCTTACTGGGCCACAAAGCAAAATTCAACACATTTGTAAAAAGGGGTATCACCCATATTCATGGATCAAAGAAGAAATCATAACAAAATGAGGACTGAATCAAAATGACAACACGTAGCAAACCCTGTGGGCTTTGCAAAAAGTAGTTCATATTTTTTTTTTTTAGTGTATTATCTTAAATACATCAGAAAAAAACCAAACTGATAGTAAATGAGCTTAGCATCCAACTTAACTAGCTGGAAAAAGAACACTGAATATATTTAAAGAAACCAAAGGAAAGTATATACTAAAACTGTGGAAATCAATAAAACAGAAATTAAAAACCTATTGGATCACTAAAACCAAAAGTTGATTCTTTTTATAGACAAACACTAACAAAACTTCTGGAAAAACTGATCAAGAAACAGAAGTTACAAACACCTACTATTATAAATGTCACCTAGGAGAAAATGTACACGTAAACTCTAATAAAAGAATATTATCAAGGTGCCAGGGTGGCTCAGTCGGTTGAACGTCAGACTCTTGATTTTGGCTCAGGTCATGATTCCGGGGTCTTGGGATCAAGCTCCACCTTGGACTCTGTGTTGAGCGTGGAGCGGGCTTAAGGCTCTCTCTCTCTCTCTCTCTCTCTCTCTGTCCTTCAGTCTCTGCCCCTCTCCTCTGCTCATGCTCTCTCTCTCAAAAAAAAAAAAAAAAGGAATATCATCAGCAATTTAACCAACTGATATCTAAACATGGACAAAGTGGACAAATTCCTAGAAAATTCATCTTTCCAAACTTGGCCCAACATGAAATAGAAAGTCTAAATAATTTTATAAGTACCACCGTATTTGAATATTTGATAAATATCAGACTCAGGTTTCCAGGAATTTTCTACTAGTGGCTTTAGTTTGAGACAATTCCCCTGTGGAAATAAAAAGGAAAGAAGAACTCTCCATCTCATCATATAGCTTTGATTTCAAAGCCAGAAAAGGCAGTTCATGAAAAGAAAATTACCAGCCCGTGTAACTTTTGGATATAGATATAAAATTCTTAAAATATACGCAAATCAAATCAAACAATTTTTTCAAAATATAACACAACAAAATGAGGTATGATTCAGGAAAGCAAGAGTTGTGGAATTTTAGAAAATCTAAAAATTCCATCCACCATATTAACAAGTCAAAAGATAAAATCTCTATTTGCATGTCAGTAGTTGCAGAGAAACGTTTTGTTTTATAAAGGTCAACATAAACACAGTACAAAAAATCTCTATAAATTAAAGATAGAAGCGAATTTCATTTGATGAAGCATATCTACAAATTACCTGCCATAGGCAACATTTTAATTGCATAAACATTAGAAACATTACCTTAAAAATCCATACTATGAATGTGTCTTGACTTAAGAGTTTTGTAAACCCTAAGTAGAGAAGAAACAGTTCACCAGAGGGGACTTTCTAGAGCTGGAAACTCAGGGCACCTGAGCTCGATGCCCTTGAAAGCCAGAGCAGGGACTGCAGTGGGTACATCTGAGGTCAATATATTACAAAATAAATACCTTGTCCAATCTGGTAAAATCCTCTACATTGACGCTGCTTTTCTTTCTTTCTTTTTTTTAAATTTTGTTTTTAATGTTTATTTATTTTGGAGAGGTGAGAGAGAAACAGAGCATGAGCAGGGGAGGGGCAGAGAAGAAGGGAGACAGGATCCGAAGCAGGCTCCAGGCCCTGAACTGTCAACACAGAGCCCAACGTGGGGCTCCAATTCACTAACTGTGAGATCATGACCTGAGCCAAAGTTGGACACTTAGTGGACTGAACCACCCCGGTGCCCCTGAAGCTGTGTTTCTAAAGTAACAATATCTCTTTCTGTCTTCACTCAGTGCTATACTCTCAAATGGAAGCAATGATTTAGATTGTGGTTTGCTCTCCCCGAGTTTTGTGACCTCCAACTTCAAAGATTAACATACAACTCATGGGCAGAGGAATTTGACTTGTATGTTACATTTTCCTAACATTTCCTTAAAATCAGGCCACTTGTAGAGAGAAATGGGGTAGAGGACTGGAAGGAAGAGGGGTCATTCACCACATCACTTTCTAAGGAAAGGAAGTGGGAAGTAGACATCCAGTAGTGGTTATCTTTTCTCTTTCAATGGTCCATCCACCCTCTCCTCCTTCTCCTTGACCTTGGAAATACTAAATCCTGTTCCTACAGGGCCTAGACTTTGGAATCAGAAAGACTTGGGCTCCAGTTCTGGCTCCATTAGAAATGGTGGGACTCCTGGTAAGTTACTCGGTGTATTAGTTTCCTGTGGCTGCTGTAACAACTGACCACAAACTCGGTGACTTAAAACAACAGAAATTTATTCTCTTACTGTTCTGGAGGTCAAAAGCCCCATATCAGGGCCTCAGCAGGGCCACACTCCCTCTGGAGGCTCTAAGGAAGAATCTGTTCCTTGACGCTTTCAGCTTCTGGTGGCCATTGGCTCTCCTTGGCTATGGCTGTATCACTTCAAGGCCAGCATCTTCAAATCTCTCTCTGGCCCATCTGTCACATTATAGTCTGCTCTGGGGGTGGTCAGATCTCACCCCACCTGGCTCCTATAAGGGCCTCCCCGAATACCCATCTTGAGTTAAGATGTCCCCAACTTGAGTTAAGATCCTTGACTTAATTATATCTGCAAAGACTTTATCTGGAATATCCACAGGTTCTAAGGATTAGGATCCGATTTCTTTAGGGGCTGCCATTCAGCCCACTATACTAAGTCTCTCCACGTTTCTGTTTCCTTATCTGAAAAACAGAGATAAGAATACCAAACATGCAGGGGGCAGGTTTTGCAGGTTAAATTAGAAACATATAATTATGAGCTCACAGGTATTTACAAACAAATTCAGCGCAGCCAATAAATAGAGCTTAAAGAAGACTGCAGTTTAACCCTATAAAGCTTTGTGAGTTATGAACATATCTTAACTCTCTGCAACTCTTAAATCCATACAGATATAACTAATCTTATATTCAGTTTGATTTTGTCTAGTACACAGCCTTTCAACTTTTTCCTGGATGCTTTGCTTGTATATCTCCAAAATTCGAAATTAATAGTAAAATGTGATTTTACATGTTGTCCTTGTTATAAGGAGTACTTTGCCTGGAAGAGGAGATAAATGTATAAGATGATGGACACTGTATTTTTTTAAGTTCATTTATTTATTTTAGAGAGAGAGAGCACAAGCGAGGAAGGGGCAGAGAGAGAGAGAGAGAGAGAGAGAGAGAATCCAAAGCAGGCTCCAGGCTCTGAGCTGTCAGTGAAGAGCCCGACACAAGGCTCGAACCCATGATCCATGAGATCATGACTTGAGCCAAAGTAGGACGCTTAACTGACAGGGCCACCCAGGTGCCCCTGGACACTGTATTTTTTTTTAATGAATCACATGTGATGGAGGAACAGAGAAGGCGATTATTAATTCTGCCTGGGTCTTCCCAGAGGCGAGGGCTACTGAGCTGGACCTACATCTGGCCACTAGTGCCCACATTTCCTTTAAGCCATGCTTTGCCCATCTTAGCTACCTCCACTACAGGGAAATCTTGATCATGTGGACATCATCTTTTAAAATTTTCATCTGGACACCAAAAGCCAAGTAACTAGATCCAAAGTCTTTCAAATGGGTTTGATTGTTTCATCATGAAATTTCCCTTGTTTTGTTGTCCATAGATCACTTCTCCTGAGATGTTGGTTTCTCTGCTCTGGACGAGAGTGTCGGACAAGGCTTCTCGTATTTTGTGATCAAAGCCAGCACAGTCTGAGCAGACATGGGGTAGGAAAACATCAGTGCGTCTACCAGGGAACCGCATTAATGCTGCTTATTTTGACTTTGTTCACAATGACCTAACGTGTGTCCCTGATTTCTTTAGGGGCTGCTATTCAGAAGGTGGAGAATATGCCGGTCCAGGGATTCCCTGGGGCTGACCAGAGATGACAGAACTACCAACAGACCCAACCACACCAGCGTGTGAGCCCCAAATCCAGCATCTTCTTTCCCGTAGACGCATTTTCCATGCTGTGCTCCACGCTACTAGGATAAGAGTCTAGAAAACTCTGGATTGTTTGTAGCTTCCTAACATGCCCCTTCCTTCCTTCATTAATGTTACACTTTACCATCAGAATTCCTGAAACAGTGATCAAAACCCTCTTTCTCAGACACTTGCTTGCACTGTAGTATCGTGCAATCTGAATTATTCTACTGATATTACCAAACTGAAATCAATCCAGGGAAACCACCAAATTTAAGGGCCTTTCATAAATCTTTAGTATTAATCTGTCATGTTTTCCAGTTCCTAACCCCTACTGTGTTCCCTCACACTCTTCATTCCTCACTCCCGTTTTCCATGCCTCCAGCACTCTTCTAATTCTATCCTTTGGTCTTTCACTTTTTTTTTTTTTTTAGTTCTTAATCCCCCCCTTCTGGAACATTCCTTCTGTTGTGACTTTGGTATTCTCTTTTTATCTCTTATTACACTCTACCCTTCATACCTACTCTGTGGTTTCAACCATATAGCCATTTTGGCTTTAGGCTCACATCTCTCAGCCATGGAGTCCTTTGGTAAAAGGGAAGTTGACAAAGGAGAAAGAGATCTGTAGCCCTGCTCCTTTCTTACACACGCAGGCACCCCTGCACCTCTTTGCTTGTGTGTCCTGTTCAAACCACCAACTCAGCATGCTTAAAACAAAGCCCATTATCTTGACCTTCAAACCAGTTCTTTCCCTTCCTTTATGCCTATTAATGCCACAGGATATCAACCTCTCAGTTAACCTGCTTTAATACCTTTCATTCATCCGTAATTTTTCCTTCCACTTTTAGTCAATTATAAAAATCTATAGAACCTGTGCCCACATGGCCATTCATCAAATGACCAAATCTACTTTTCCAGGCTTCTTTTCTACCGCTTAGAGAGAAAACCCTTTATTTATGTTGTCTTTTTAAAAAAATGTTATTTACTGAGAGAGAGTGAGCGCTCACACATACACACACCAGTATGAGCAGGGGAGGGGGGAGTGAGAGAGAATCCCAAGCAGGTTCCACACTGTCAGCCCAGAGCCCAATGTAGGGTGCGATCTCATGAACTGTGAGTTCACGAGCTGACCCAAAACCAAGTGTTAGACCCTTAACCGGCTGAGCCACCCATGCACCCCCTATCTCAAGTCCTACACCGTCAAAGTGCATATATTACTTTATTTATTTAAAAAACGAAAGAAGGTGATGTTTCCATATTCCAAATTACCAAATGTGCTTTGGAAAGATTAACTTACTTGCCCAATGCCACACCTCCTGTACGTAATGTAGCAGGAGAAGGATCCAGGTAATTTCATGCCAAATATCCTGCTTTTTAACAACACAAAATGATCCTTTCTAGAGGTTTTCCAAGCTGCAGTCTTGCTCCTCAGTATCCCATTACAAACATTCAAGCAAATATACTCCCAAGCCAAAACAAAGACTGTTGTGAGCCTCTTTTGGAATCATTCCCACATTCTATCATTTCCATGCAAAATGTTCTTCTCACAAAATCCCAGGTGAATTGACAACTGCTTCACGCTGTCTTTTCTCGCCGGAAGAACCACTTCCTGTTGAGTATCTATGGATCTCAGTTTAGACTGCTTTCCAGGCACGTAAGACACAAGACAGGTGTTGGAGTTCTCTGAGCCCTTAACTCCATTCCTGGAGCATTCGAGTTCCACTCTTGTATCTCTTCATTTCTCACAGAAAAGAAATACCTATTTTGGAGGTTTGAGCACAGCTTGACCCCATGTACAATACATCTTTGCAGAGCGAATCATTATGTGCTGGGCTTTGGGGCTTCTTGTTGAAACCGTTTGAAAGTTTACATTTTTAATGGCATGGTTCGGACACACAAAAGGTATAAAATGATAGAATGCATCCTTTTCAGGACACTGGCTGGCTTAGAAAGTCAATATTACTGATCTAAGTTTCTTGTGTGTTCCCTATTCATCTACACGTACCTCAGTTTTGAATTTAATGTGTCTCAGCCTCATTCACTCAGTTTTTACTTTTCCTTCTAATTTATGATTCCTCAAACATTACAAATACCCTCCCTAGCAAAAGCAAATTCACGAAGAAGCAGAAGAAATGAGTGATATATTTCTCTAAGGCTCACTGAATCTCTTAGATCGGCAATTGGAATTCCCCTAGGATATGCTGGACTCATATTCAATTGAGGAATAAGGCTAATGTTTATTTTTGATCTAGAAAAACGTATATGGTCAGCATCTCAGTTCCCTAGAGGGAAAACAGGAAAATTTATGTAGTACCAGCTGTTCCAGAGAGCCTGAGAAGGCTCATGTGTCTGTCCCTCACTATCTTTTATCCAAAAATGAAGTATCAGTTATAATTTCTTCCTCTATAAGAAAAAAAAATTACAATTATATATATAATATACATATAATATATATACAAATATATATACCTTACATATATATATATTTAAATATGAGAACAATTTTCATGTAACTTAGACACTACTTTCAAAATTGCTTAGGGTAGGGGCACCTGGGTGGCTCACTCAGTTAAGCATCTGACTCTTGACTTCAGGTCAGGTCATGATCTCACAGTTCGAGTTCGAGCTCAAGCCCCCCATCAGGCTTTGCACTGATGGCATGGAGCCTGCTTGGGATTCTCTGTCTTTCCCTCTCCACTCATTCTTTCTCTCTCTCTCTCTCTCTCTCTCTCTCTCTCTTTCTCAAAATAAGTAGATTTTAAAAACTTGAAAAAACAAATATAAAAATTACTTATCGTAATATTAAGGAATTTTGTGGCATATACAATATCACGTAATGTGAGAGATTTTGGATTGAGGTTTTATTTAGGTTATTATTTTTATGTATTCCCCTTTAATTTAAAATATTTTTATTTATTTTAAAAGAACATTTTTATAGAATAATAAAATGAATATCCATAAACTCACCAGTCAACTTAAGAACTAAACTGTTACTAACATATATTATATATGTTATATATATCAAGCTGTGACACTTTCCATATTCCCCTTTATCTGTTGAGGTTTTCTATTAGCTTGTTTTTGTTTTTTATAGTTTAATCATATTTATATGTATCCCAAAAGACCATATTGTGAATTTTTGCTGGTTTTGAATTTTATAGAAATACCATACTGTAGGAAGTCAGCTACAACTTTCTTTTGTCACAAAATGTTGTAGCCATAGTTCAACTTTAATTGCTCTGTAATATTCCATTTTTTATATAAGAACTCATTGACTTATTCTCCTCTCTACATGTTTTGATTTCCATAGTTTTCCATTACAATAAATATTTTTAAAAGTTTATTCCGTTAATGTTATTCCATTACAATAAATATTTTTTTAATGTTTATATTTTTAATGTTATTTTGAGAGAGAGATGGAGAGACAGAGCGTGAGGGGGGGAGGGGCAGAGAGAGAGGGAGACACAGAATCGGAAGCAGGTTCCAGGCTCCGAGCAGTCAGCTCAGAGCCTGATGCGGGACTCGAACTCATGAACCATGAGATCATGACCTGAGCCGAAGTCAGCTGCTTAACCGACTGAGCCACCCAGGTGCCCCTATGGTACAATAAATATTTCTATAAAGATCCTTGCACATGTCTCTAGGTACACATAAGTGAAAGTGTTTCTACTTGTTACTTGTCTTTTCTGGACATTTTTTGAAATGCATTGTGTATTTTTGGTTCTAAATCTTAGTTACTTTTAGGCATTACAGATAACTGCTCCCAGTTTATGGACTATCTTTTCACCTTCTTTATGATGTCCTTGGATAAATGGGAGTTCTTAATTTTAACATTTAGGGGCGCCTGGGTGGCTCAGTTGGTTGAGCATCCGACTTCGGCTCAGGTCATGATCTCACGGTTCTCTAAGGCTCACTGAATCTCTTAGATCTGCAGTTAGATTTCCCTTAGGATATGCTGGACTCATATTCAATTGAGGAATCAGGCTCTGTGCTGACCGCTCGGAGCCTGGAGCCTGCTTCGGATTCTGTGTCTTCCTCTCTCTCTGCCCCTCCCCTGCTCATGCTCTGTCTCTCTCTCTGTCAAAAATAAATGAACATTAAAAAAAACTTAATGTAATAACATTTATCAGATTATTATTTCATGCCCCCATCATAAATATTCTTCTAATTTTCTTCTAAGAGTTTTGAAATTTGCCTTTCATTTCTCAGTATTACGTGCAGAATTATTTTCTGTGGTGTAAGAATATAATTTCGTATTTTCAAGATTCTTAGTATTTATTGAATTTCTATTTTTTCCCATTACTCTCTAGTTCCACCTCAGTTTTACATGAGTTTTTTATATTTCCTGGTCCTTTGACCCCCTCCTACTTTTCTGATGACTCCTAATGGTCTCTCATTGTTTATTTAGTTCACCACTTAACTGCTGGTATTTGATTAGTTTTAACCAGCAAAACTGGGGGCGTCTGGGTGGTTTAGTTGGTTAAGCATCTGACTCTTGGTTTTGGCTTAGGTCATGATCTCATAGTTTGTGAGTTCAAGCCCTACCTCGGGCTCTGCACTGGCAGCACAGAGCTTGCTTGGGATTAATTCTCTGTCTCCCTCTTTCTGCCCCTCCTCTGCTCTCTCTCTCTCTCTCTCTTTCTCAACAATTAATGCATAAACTTAAAAAAAAAGCAAAACCAACCATTTCATACGGTTCAAAATAAATAGAATCCCTACAACATTCCTTCGAATGTCTTCAGTATTGATTCACAAATATAGAATTCTCTCCTAATATTATTCCATAGCTTTAAGCCTAAATTTTCATCTCTTTGCTACAGGCTATGTATGCAGGTTCCCTGCTGGCACCTCAAATATGTGTGCAGGCTTTAATGCACCCCCCCCCCGCCCCCAGTGTCCTTTTCTCTTTTGTCATTCAGGCTTAGCTAAAGTATTTGTCTTCTTTTTTTCTCAGACTGATCTGTACCAGGACTTAACTTTTCTACCCAGGCAAACTCTCAGTTTTAGGATCATTCCTGACTCCTCCCAATTTACAACTGATGCCATGTCCCATTGAGTTTGTATTACAGATCCATCCATCCTTCATATTCCTTTTGAAACTGCCCCAGTTCAATCCCTTCTATCTTATAATACCTGGTTCTAATTATGTGCTTCTTAAAAGTATAGAGAGATAGAGTCAAGCAGATGGCGATCAAAATATCAGTTGCTACAAGGAATCTGCTTTTCATATGACCAAGGAAGTTTTTACCAGACTGGTAATAACCCAAATGCTACAGGTTATAACCATAAACCTAGAAAGGACACGGGGGATAAAAAAAACCCTACTTACTTGTAAGTACTAGACAGGGGGTGCCTGGGTGGCTCAGTCAGTTAAGCACCTGACTTCAGCCCAGGTCATGATCTCACGGTTTGTGGGTTTGAGCCCTGCGTCGGGCTCTGTGCTGACAGAGCCTGGACCTGTTTCAGATTCTGTGTCTCTGTCTCTCTCTGTCCGTCTTCCATTCACTCTCTGTCTCTCTCTCTCTTTCTCTCTCATAAATAAACATTTAAAAAAAAGTACTGGACAGTGCACAAAAGTAGGCAAATTCCATGGAGAATTGACATTTGAAAGGAGGGAACAGCATGGGATGTGTTTCTCATGTTATGGCTTTACAATTAGCATGGAAGCAGCTGCAACCAGGGACATGTGGAATGAAAGACTTTTCAAAAACAAAAGCTTTGATTTTTTTTTTTTATTGGAAAAACCAGAGGATAGAGTTCAGGGCTACACACAACAACTACTGGTGAATGAGGTAGAGATACCAGCAGGCAGCAAGCCAAGGAGAGGGAGGGAGCCTCAAATTTGGTTTATAAACTCTAGCGAGAGCTGTGGGCGTGATCTATGAATGGCGCATACATGAAGAAGATTCAAAGCGGTCCAGCTCAGAACTGAGTTGTGAACATCTACTTAACTAACTGCCACGGGATTTGCCTTCGACTTCAGCAGAGTGAATTTCCTTATTAAACAAACAAGGCGAAGATCAATACTCCTGAAGATGATAACAAAATTCATTTCCTAGATAGGATTCCAAGGTATTTGACATACTAAGAGCCAGGAAAATGTGAGCCATTGTCAAGGGGAAAACCAATTAACAGAAGCAACTCCAAAATCATCCAATGCTGGGATGAGCATCTGAATGTTTTACAGCAGCTATTAAAGTTATGCTCGGTGAGTGAAAAGAAAAACAGGGGTATGATGCCTAAGAGGAGAAAATCCTCAGTAGAAAAACAGACAAAAAGAAACAGATGGAAATTCTGGAACTGAAAAATAACGTACCAGTCATTAGAAATGTACCAGGTAGGCTTATTAGCAGGATGGAATCAAAGGAGAAAAGATAAAGCGAACCTGAAGTTGGGCTAATAGAAATGATCAGATTTGAAGACTACAGAAAAAAAAAGATTGAAAAGAAAAAAGTGGACAGATCCTCACAGCCCTATGGGACAATGTCGAGATCTAACATGCATGTATAATTGAAGTTCCAGAAGGAGAGGAGAGAAAACGGCACCAAAATTATTTAAAAATATAAAGGCCCGAATTTTTCCATATTTGGTGAACATAACAAGTGTACAGATTTAAAGAATTCCATAAACCCAAAGCAAGATAAAGAAAATCGGGCTAAGCGTGTACTATTCAAATTGCTAAAAAGCAATGATAAAGAAAATATCGTGCAAGAAGCCAGAGAAAAATGACCCAGTACATACGGAACAGCTTTTCAAACGAATGTTGACTTGGCACAAAAACTATGATACTGACATAGTGTGGAACGTATCTTTGTGTGCGGAAAGAACAACCCGTCAGCTCAAAATTCTATATAGAGCAAAAACATCTTTCACTAATGACGTGGGAATGAAAACATTTTTAGATAAAGCAAAACTAGTTCTGGCAAAACTAGTAAAACTAGTAAAACCAGCAGACACACGGTATAAGACACGCTAAAGCCAATTCTCTGGGATGAAAGAAATTGCTACCAAATGGGTAATCGGATATTCTGGAAAAGTGAATACCAGCCAAGATGTAAAATTATGGCTAAATATAAAAGGCTACTTTTCCTTTTGATTTCTTTAAAGTACATGATCCTAAAAGTGAAAACCGTGATATTGTTATATAGGGTTTTAGTGGTATACCTGTTAATATATATGATGAACATAATAGGAAGGATATAGGCACATATGGGCTGAGACTTGTGTAAGATTTCTACATTTAACGTGAAAGGGTATCGTATTAAGTTTAAGTAGACTCTGAAAAACGAAGGATTAAACATCAAAAAAATAATGCAAGATACCATAAATGAAGAGCACAATTCTAGAAATATTCAAATAATTTAAAAGGGAAAACGAGTCAAAGAACAAAGAATAGAGAAACAGGGGGAGACACAGAAAACAACTAATACAATAGTAGACCTGTATCCAACCTTGCCAAAAATTACAATAATTGCAATGGTCAAAGCATTATGATTCAAAGACAGGAAATGTCATAATGATATGCTGCCTATAGAAACACACTTCAAGCACAGATAGTTGCAAAGGAAATGAATGACAAAAGAGGTAGCAGGCAAATAGCCTGAGAAGGCTGACTTGGCCACATTGATATCAGATAAAACAGACTTAAAGAAAAGTTAATCATAATGATGAAAAAGTTTAATTCCCCAGGAATATACAATAATCATAAATAAGGGTGAATCTAGCAACAGTGCTCCAAAAGAATATTGTTAGAAGGTGGAGAAGGGTGGGGCGCCTGATTGGCTCAGTCGGTTAAACGTCCGACTTCAGCTCAGGTCATGATCTCACGGTTCATGAGTTCGAGCTCCGCGTCCGGCTCTGGGCTGACAGCTCAGAGCCTGGAGCCCGCTTCGGATTCTGTGTCTCCCTCTGTCTGCCCCTCCTCTGCTTGCACTCTGTCTCTCGCATTGTCTCAAAAACAAATAAACATTAAAAAAAAAGAAGAAGAAAGAAAGAAGGTGGAGAAGGGTCAGTAAATTATCCTCCAGACTGAGAGGTCACTTTAAGACCAAAAATCAAAGCAAACCACTCCATACCATTTCCACAGAGAATTTCTTCAGGGCAACTTACTGACCTTGGGGAATGAGATGAAGGCACAATCCAGGCACTAAGCAGCTACTCTCCACCCAGTCCAGACTCGACTCACAGCTTTTATAGAGCTAGGGGCATTGCAATAAAGTCACAGGGTAGTTATCTAAAGTGACACGATCTGTGTCACTAAGTAGTGGCAGGATCTCTACTAGTTGGCTGAAGTGGGGCCCTCTGCGTGCCACTGTAGGGAAGATCAGAATAGCCTTCCTGCATTCCCACTGGGACTTACGTTAATCTCCACAGCGCTGGAACATAGCCCCAAGGGAGGTCATTGCAGGGCACGGACAAGATGGAGGGCCAAAGGGGCACCTGGGTGGCTCAGTCAGTTAGGTGCAAGACCTCAGCTCAGGTCAGGATCTCACGGTTCGTAGGTTCGAGCCCCACGTCGGGCTCTGTGCTGACAGTTCAGAGCCTGCAACCTGTTTCAGATTCTGTCTCTGGATGTCTCTGCCCCTCCCCTGCTTGTGCTCTGTCTCTCTGTCTCTGAAATAAATAAACATTAGAAAAAAATTTTTTTAAAAAAGATGAAGGGCCAAACATAGAGTCAGTGTTGTCAGCACTCCTACAAATACGAAGCAAAAATGGACATAATTCTACAGGGAAATAAACTTGATGAGAGATTTTAACTGTCCTATCTTGACAACGGATAGAACAATATTGGCAATATTAGGGAAAAAATAAGGTAATCTAGCCAACACTATCCACTGCCTTACTATTGGTATTTATACACCAACAATTAGAGAGTACACACTTTTTAAAATGTGCTTCATAAGTTCACCACAATAGACCATATGCTTAACCATAAAACAGGCTTCAATAATTGAGAATAACTGAAATTACACACCTTAATTAGAAATGCATAATAAGAAGATATTTAGGGACACAATACACAGGTTTAACAATATAAATGGGTCACAGAAGAAGTCACAAAGGAAGGTAGAAAATATTTCTAAGTGAATGATTGTGTATATACATTTCAACATTTGTGGGATATAACTAGCTAAATAGAGGGATATATGCAGTTTTATGTGCCCTTATTTGAAAAAAAAGAAAAGAAAATCAATCTTAAGAGTCCGACAAAAAAATTACAAGCAAATTAAAAGGAAATACTAACAATAGTAATAATAGCAAGAAAAAAATCAATGAAATAGAAATGAGGAAAATGATTGAGAAAGTGATCAAAGTAAAATGTTGTTTCTATTAAAAATTCCAGAAACTTGGTCAACCCCAACCAGACTGACAAAAGAAAAAGGACAAAGAACAAAAACTAGTAACATTGAGAGTGAAAGAGGGATTGTTAACTACAGATCCTACAGGTATTGAAATGATAATGATATAGTATTATAAATAGCTTCATGTCTTAGAAATCTTGGGGAAAAATGAATAAATTCCTTGAGCATATCATTTATCAAAACTGGCATATGATTAAAAAATCTAACTATCTCTACATCTATTAAATAAATTGAACTCATTATCATAAACTGCTACACAAATAAAATTACAGACTGAAATGGTTTCACTAGTGAATTCTATCAAATATTTGAGAAAGAAATTAATCTCATTCAGAATTAGAGGCAGAAGAAATGCTTTCCAAATCATTTTATAAAATTACCATAACAGTCACACCAAAACCTGACAGTCACTACAGATATCCATTAAAATATCCCTCATAAACATAGATATATGTTAAAAGTATAATATTTCACAACCAAGTTGAATTTTCTCCATATGTAATGTAGGCATTAATCAATGTAAGTTACCATATTAACAGAACAACAGCAACATAAACCATTTGATTGTATCAATTCGTGTAGAAAAACTATTCAAGACTCAATCATGATAAATACACTCAGCAAACATAGAATACAAAGGAAAACTATGAAAAATCTATAGTTAGCATCATGCGTAATGATGAAATATTGAATGTTTCCTCCTAAAATTTAGGGACAAAGCAAGGATGTATACTCCCACTACTTCTATTTAAAATTGTAAGAATAATGTAGCCAGTAAAAAAAAAAAAAAAAAAAAAAAGGAGAAAGAAAGAAAGAAGAAAGAAAAAATAAAGAAGTAAAATTTTCTCTATATGCAGATGACTTCATTGTTTATGTGTAAAATTCTAAAGCATCTATAAAATACAGAAACTAATAATGCAATTTACCATGGTTTTATGATGTACAAAAAGAATTTAATGTTAAAAAATCAATTGTATGTTTGTATATTAGCAACAAACATATGGAAATAAAATAAACCGATTATTGTACAATAGTATTAAAATATTAAATCCTTAACATTATATTTAATCAAGGACACACAAAAAGTCTACACCGTAAACTAAAAACAAACTTCTAGGAAAAATTCAAGAAGACATAAATAAATACAGAGATAAACTATGGTCATGGGTTGGAAGGCTTGATATTTTCAAGATACTCTTTCTATCCATAGTGATATATAGAATCAACACAACTACAACCATTAATTTAGTAGATTAAATTTTGGTATAGGTAGACATGTAAATTCTGAAATTTATATGGAAAACCAGAGAACACAGATGTCCCAAACATCAATCATATCTGAAAGAGTGAATTTAAACATTAAATACTTAAAAAGATGATAACTAAGAAAGTGTGATATGGGCATATGTATTGACAAATTGATCAATAGAAGAGCATAGACTTATAGTCTGTACAACGATTTGATTTTCAGTAGAAGTGCCAAGGGAAGAAAAAAAAAGCACTTTTTAGCAAGTGATGCTGGAATAATTGGATATCCACATGGAGAAAAGTAAAGTCCTACTTTCTACCACACAAAAAAGCAATTAGAGATGGAATACTGACCTCCATGTAAACGCTAAAACTATAAAGGTTTTACACGAAAATGTTATAGAATACCTTCATGACTTCAAAGTTGAAAAATATTCCTTGGATGAGAAAAAGCAATAAGAGAAACATTGATGTTATGTTTCATTAAATTAAAAAAATCTTTTTTTATCAAAAATACCATTAAGAAAATTAATAGGCAAGTAATAGACTTGGAAAAAATATTCAAAAAACATATCTGACAAAGTACCGGTATCCAGGATATATAAACTTTTACAACTTAGTAACAAAAATACAAGAAACTTTATAAGATGTGGGCAAAGTTTAAATAGACATTCCCCAAAAAAGTTATCCACATGGCCAATAAGCCCATCAAGAAAGTTGAAGTCATTAGATATGTTCAAATTAAAACTACAATGATGTAATACTCCATTGTCAACAGAATAGCTAAGGATATAAAGGTGGAAAACATTAATTGTTGTTGAGGATGTTGAACAACTGCAATTTTCATGTTTTTGGGAGGAAAGTAAAATGGTACAATTAGTTTGGATAAAGATCTAGTATTTTCTTATAAAAACAAGCACGCACCTACCCAGCAATTCTAATCCTATGTAGTTACTCAAAAGAGATGTAAATGTTCAGTCATCAAAGATTTTTTTTTTTTTTTTTCTGCAAGATGGGTGAGTATATTTACCATCACAGACCCTACACGGAAAAGCCTAGGGGTCCATCAATAGGAGACTGGATAAACTGCCCTATTCCATACAATGGAATATTTCTCAGCCATAACAAAAGAATGAACTAGTAATTTATGGAACAAGTAGATGAATCTCGAAACCATTAGGTGGAATGAAAGAACCTTTACAGAAAAGAGTCCATACTGTATGTAAGACTCCATTTGTATAAAGATCCAGAACAGGCAAAGTGATCTATCACGTGGCGGGGGTGGGGGGGGAATCTGAACAGAAGTTGCTTTTGAGGCTTGGGGGTAAGAATTTACTGGGAAGTGGGGTTAGATAACTCTCTGCCACATTAGTGCTAAGTATGACAGGCATTTGGGTTGCCTTAATGTAGGCATCTGTCAAAACTCAACCTATGTAGACTTAAAATTAGTGCACTTCTGGAATGTTTGGTTTAAATGAAAACAAAAATAAACTGTAATGAAACACATGCTGAGGCACTTGGGGGAAAAGTCAGTGTGGTCTTATTTTAAGGCATCATACGGAAGTGTCTCAAAATACGTGATGGAACCATTGGTGGGCGAGAAATGGCTACACGGAGAGTCACGTGTTAAACACGTTTGGTAAAATGTGCGTGGTACGTGGGTTTTTACAGATTGGCCACATTTGAAATTTTTCGTAAGAAAGTGTTGAAAAAAGGAAATGAAGTACAAGTAGAAATGAGAAGGATGTCTAACATAGAGCACGAAGGATGTTAGTCAATCAGCTGATACAGATGTTGGAGAGCAAGACTTTCGAGTGCGTGCCGAGTGGAACTACTACCTGTACCTCTAGATTTAGACACTATTGTAGCCACTGGAGGTTCTCAGTACCACGAGGTGGGGTGGGGGTGGGGGTGGGGTGCTTCTCCCCGGGGCAGAGTTTACCTCGTGGCTGAGAGACAGCCAGGCATCTCCTGAATGAAAAGAGAGGGCGGCAGAGGAGATGTGCGTTCCCTGTTGTTGAACTTCTCTTCCGATCCTTCGCCTCCACCATCGCAGAGGTGAGGTGAGGCGGTGGAAAGAGCCGGGAGACTGCTCTAAGGAGTCTTCCTCCGAAAGAGAGAACTAGAGTTTGCAAAGACGCGGAAGGCCTCAGGTCCCTTAAGGAGCTCACCTTGTTAAAGGGGCTGAAGCTGTCTCGATAGTTGGCTCCATCCCACATTCCTTAGGGGCTTACATCCACCCAAGGTAACCTTTATTTTTGAATAGATCGTAAGCCAGCTTGCGCAAAATCAGATAGGCCGGTATGGGGTATAGGCTTTAAATTCAGATATTCAGTGAACGTGATATGGATTGGGCAGCCAAGAGAGTAAATTCCTGATAACAGAATAATTCTCCCCAAATGAAGACTTGGGGGGCACTTAGCATTCACTGGCAGGAAGCGTGAAAAGTATTCGGGAGCAAGGGGAGCAAATCGGCAGAATAGCAAAGCAGAGAAGGCAGGCGAGATTTGGGAATAAATATTAAGAGAGATCGAAAGAAATGGAGCGCAACAAAACACGGGTGGATGACGTGGCTAAGCGGTCCCTGCTTGCTTACAGTTGGCACCAGAGAGGAGGGAGTAAAAATGTGACCGGTAAATGCCTCAATCCTCGTGAGCTGCTCTGATGGGACGCTCCAAATTGGGAAGCTTATCAACAATAGAAATCGAATTCTCAGAGTTCTGGAGGCAGAAAGCAGGAGGTCAAGGGGCTAGCGTGGTTGGGTGAGGGCCTTCTTCCTGGTGCACAGCCAGGGCCTTCTCCCTTGTCCTCACGTGGTGCAAGGGGCGAGGGAGCTCTCTGGATCCTCTTTTGTAAGGCACCATCCCGTTCATGAAGGTTCCACCTCCCAAACGCCCTGCCTTCTAACAACCTTTGGGGATTAGGATTTCAACATATGAACCTGGGGGACACATTCAGACCATAACAGGTGGACAGGACCTGGTGGTGGTGGTGGGGAGAGACAGGTGTTGATCACCCAGAAGTTTGGCCTCAAAAAGACGTAAGGCTATGCTAATCACCCAGATCCTTGACCCTATCACCCAATAGCCTCCTAATGAAGAGTGAGGGAACACAGCTCTTACGAGGACAATACACCCCTGTCACCATGAAGAAGTGTCCTTCATTTATTTATTTATTTATTTATTTATTTATTTATTTATTAATGTTGATTGATTTTTGAAAGAGAAAGAGACAAAGTGTGAGCTGGGGAGGGCCAGAGAGAGAGAGGGAGACAGAATCTGAAGAGGGTCCGGGCTCCGAGCTGTCGGCACAGAGCACGACCCGGGGCTCGAACCCACGAACCGTGAGATCACAACCAGAGCCAGAGTCTGACGCTCCACCCAGGCTCTCCATAGAAGTGTCCTTTTTATACTTGTTGTACCGGGGGCACCACGTCGTGTGCAGCCAACCCCAACAATCCTCTTGTGAATGGAAATCTCAGGGACTCACATGTGGCTCATTAGACTGCATGTGCCCTGAAATAGGGGAGACGTGTCCCTGACTGTTTTAGCAAGTTGTGTTCAAAGGGAGAGCAGCCCACGCCTAATCTCTGTTTGCTGTAGCTGCCAGCACATATTACAACATATAAAGGAGGCAGGCAGCTGAATTATAAGTGAATCCCTTTCTTCGAAAATGACATCTCAGTGTAGCCTGCCAAAAGAACGGCAGTGATACTAAGTCAAGCCGAGGGAGGAAAGCTGCAGAACGGAGGGGGCCTCCTTTCACGTCCTGTGTGAAGCAGGAGGGTTTTGGCAACCAAGCGGTTAACCTGAATTTATCTGGGGTAGTGATGGGGAGTGGATTTTTAATCAGCATAATCATACCTAAGCATGGGTGGTATAGACCTTCAGGCTGAGATCCGCATTTACGGGCTTTGGGGGGAAGGGTACAATCTGTGCCGATAAAGAACACAAAGGTTGCCAAAAATGAATTCTGGAAAACTGAATTCAAGGAGCTTTCACTGGAAGGCCATCATAAGCAGTCCCTGTGGGTGATGAGGAAGACTTGGACCCACCTTATACTCGCTTACCATTTGACCGTGACGTTGGGGCCCCACCATGAATGTCCCCCTCTTCGGTTAAGGAGCTGTTTAATCAATTGGGTGGAGAACACCTGACACAGGAAGTGGATGCAGAGGCAGAATTAGGAGAAGAAACACGTGTGTCAGAAAAGGACAGAAACAGGACTGGGCAGTGGGAGCCCTGCAGCCACAATGCAGACTGACGATGCCTCCGTCAGCCCCAAGAAGGTGCTCTGGAGCGAAGCATGCCCCTGTGCCTGACCAGCCTTGGCCAGAAATGACTAAGTCCTTGCTCAGTGCCTGGAGGGAGCCCTGAGCGTAACCGGAGGTGGAGCCTGAAGGAACAAACAGCTGAAGGTCATCAGCTAACCATAGTCCTCACAAGAAGACAGTCCTGCAGAGGGATTTGAGAGGCACATCTCTGTGTATTCATAATCCCAGAGCACAGATAAGGGCCATCTTAGAGCCTGATGAGAGAGATAGGCTACCAGAGGACTCTCTTCAGCTGTTCACCCAGAGACAAAAGCAGACTATGACTGGTCCCCAGGAGTCATAAATGAACATGGACTATAAGACCCTGAAAGATCCTCACAGAGCACTAGTTCAGCACCACTGAGAAGGTAGTTGAGCTAAAGAAGATCGCTGAGCATCCCCAGTTGGAGGAGGAAGGGACAGACTAACATTTTACCTTGAGTGTAGCCGGGCTTTGCAGATTCAAGGATGCTAGGAACTGGGGGGATTATGGTTATAAAACATGCAGGACTCACTCCCATCCACTTGCGTGAGTGATCCGCTCGGTGCCTCTTCTTCAGCAGGGGAGGCCGTAAACATAATGCTGCTTTGAAGTATGGAGAGTTCCCATAACTCTGGGGGAGTCAAGGATGCCAGCACACAACACCAAAAGAGTTTCCATCTTTCTTCTCAGGTAAGATTCCCAGGAATGGTAACCAATGGGAAACCTTAGGGCCAGGATGGATGGAATCAGCTGTGTAAACTCAGGGAAGCAACACCTTCCTTGGAAAACACATTATCCCGGGCTCATAGGACATCCAACAAGGTTTTGCCTTTTGATTTCTCTTATGTTTAAGCAATTTCTCACGAAGTTCCATGATTACCAGAAAAGTGTGACAATCAGAACGCATGGTCAAAATAGTACATGAGTGCCTTGGCTGTTGATCTAGAATATTCAACAGTATTAAAGAAGATGAATAGCATCACTTTGAAATGTAGTCTCTAAAGATGGGGCTGACAGAAAATCAAAACAAAAGGGGTGTTTTGGGTTAAATTAGCTAAAATATTTCATTTTAGCACCATTTTTATTATATAACGTTGGGCAAATTCTTGCCCTTTATTTTTAGAATTATTAGGGAAGAAAAATAGGCGTTAAATATTGTGCCTGTTCTGTTGACTTTGAGAAATGAGCATCAAAAAAATTTCCCAGGTTCCAACAGCCATGGGGACTTTCTGAAAGATAAACATTTTTCTACTTCACACCCACCAGTAGGATTTCGTATCCTGTTGACGGACCTTGTTCTTAGAAACAACCTCTACTATGTTTGAGTTGCAGTAAACTCTGCTCCTTCCTCCAATTCCTGTATCTTTCCACATCCTCTGTCTTTCTACTTCTTATCTGTTTCCTTCACTGTCATTGGGTGCCTTCCATATACATCACATGGAACGTTCAATCCTGATGGGGAACTTGGATTACGGTAACAGTATCCCCATTGTAGAGATGGCAAAATTGAGACTCAGCAAGTCTGAGATGTATGCTCACATCTCTTCCTGCCATATCATTACCCTCTGTTTGATTTGTCTTTATGAATCTCCATTTATAAAAGGAGACCCACTAAATAAAATTTATAGTGTCACGCTGGCAATTTATTTAAATATTTTCCTGATGTAGGGTTGTGGGTTTTTTTTTTAAACCGATATTGGAAATTAATAATGTGACTGGTGAGTAGTGAAAAAATCAAACTTAAAGGAAGAAGAAGAAAGAAAAGCAGAGGATGAGTTGGTCTAAAATGAAAGAGGTACTCAAGGAAATTAAAAGCTGGCACATGCACATTACTAAATGAAAGAAACCAATCTGGGGAGGCTACATAGTGTATGACCCCAACTCTATGAGGTTCTGGAAAATTGAAAATCTATAGAGATAGTAAAACAGATCAGTGGTTTGCCATACAGGCTTGGGATGGGAAGATGAAGAGGTGGAACATGGGATTTTAGGGCAGTGAAACTCTTCTGTGTGATACCGTAATGGTGAATGCATGGCGTTAACGTGTTTGGCAAAACCCATAGAACCCTAGAACACAAAGAATGAACTCTGGTGCAAGCTCCAGACTTCAGTTAATGATGATGTACCAATCTGGTTCATCATCAGTTGTAACAAATGTGCCTCACCAACACAAGAGGTTAATAATAGGGGAGTCTGGGGGCACCTGGGTGGCTCAGTCAGTTGAGCGTCCGACTTTGGCTCAAGTCATGATCTCGCAGTTCGTGAGTTCGAGTCCCGCGTCGGGCTCTGTGCCCACAGCTCACAGATCCTGGAGCCTTCTTTGGATTCTGTGTCTCCCTCTCTCTCTGCCCCTCCCCTGCTCACGCTCTGCCTCTCTCTCTCTTAAAGATAAACAAACATTTAAAAAAATAAAAAAATAATAGGGGAGTCTGCGGGACCAGGGGAGAGAGCGAGGTGATGGGAACTCCATACTTTCTGCCCAATTTTTTGTAAATCTAAAACTGCCTTAAAAAATAAAGTCTATTATTTTTTTTAAAGGACTTCCTTAAATAATAGCTGGTCCGGGAAGAAGGACGGCTAAATGTCCAGATGTCAAAATATACCCGAATTTTAGGATGTATTTTAAAGTTGCTAGATAGGCTGCCTGTTAAATATCCGAGTCCCAAAGAATAATGCCAAGTGGCTTTAAATCATGAACAAAGAACAAAGAGAAACGATTCTAATACAAATTTCCATTTTTCTCTATTCACTGCAGACAGAATGCTCATGCCTTTAAGTCATGGGCAGATGGGCTCAGTGACAGGCGGTGGGTTATTCATATGTGCAGGACTGAATCTCATTACACTCTAACAAGAAGATCATAATGGAGACAATCAAAACCAAGTCTGGCTAATCATATGCAAGAGGCACTGATTTTTTTTTTTTTTTAACTCAGGGCAGGGACATTTTCATGCAATCTGAGAAATCTGATGATGAATGTTACTTTCATTATCTTTTATTTCCTTTGTCCTTTAAAAATCTAAGTGAACCAATGCAATTTAAAAATTAATTTCCAGTTGCATTACAGTTATTTTAGTATTGAGTTTTCCCTCAATATTACATAGAGGAGACCGTCTCTTTTTCTTGTTTATTATTGTTATTATCTTGCCAGAAGTCCTTTAAAATCTCTGTTGTAAAGAACATTCTACCTCTTAAAATATGTGCAGTCAATAAAGAAAAAAATCGCAGTGTAACCCACCAGTATCACCATCAACAAACTCACCGAATCTCAATACGTAGCAAATTACACAGGCTGCTATTTCAGTTTATAATGTGAACTACATAGCAAGGACCAGACTTATTTCCAAATGCATTGAAAATAGTGTAATCTCATATATTTTGTGGGCTGCATTTAATTAAGCGTATGCATCCGTGCAAGACCATTTGGGGAGTAGAAGTAGTGAGATGTTTGTTATTTTCAAAATTATCAGTAACTTGAAAAGTCCCTGTCTATTTTAAAATGATCACTCCGTGGCCTGTAAACTTTCTGGGACAGGTGGGATTTCAGGCAACTCTTTCATCCATAAAAGGGAACAAGCTTAGTAAACCTGAAAATGCCAACACACCAAGTGCTGTGAAGATATATGAAAGAAATTGAGTTAATAAATCACAAGAGAGGTAAAGGGAGGACGGATGCTTCTCAGGTAACTGAGGGCTCCGGCAGGATGTCAGGGGCTGATGGTGTAAGTGAGGCTGGTGGACATTGAAAACAGAAGACCCTGTTGAGCATCCGTTACGCCCAACGTGTTGAGGTAGGGTGGGGGTGAGATAGGGGTTCGTTTATGCAAGAAGACAGACAATTCAGCAAAGTCTCTTGAAACCAACTGACAGAAATGCCAGGGAGAGTGACGCAAACATTATTTTCGATGCATAGCTGAGGTGTCAAGGAAGAAGGGGAACACCGTGAACAGTTTCCCTGGAGGTACGTCAGGGAGGGACAGTGCCCAAAGTTGGGGACTGGGCTGTCATTTCTTTCTGGAGCCAAGAACAGAGGGCTTCAGCCTGCATGAAGTGGGTCACAATTAAGAAAGCATCTGTATCTGGGGCACCTGGGTGGTTCAGTCAGGTGAGTGTCCGACTCTTGACTTTGGCTCAGGTCATGATCTCGTGGTTCGTGGGATCAAGCCTACATCGGGCTCCTCACTGACTGTGTGGAGCCTTCTTGGGATTCTCTCTTCCTCTCTCTCTACCCCTACGCCTCTCTCAAAATAAATAAAGAAACATTTTTTAAAAATTTTTTAAAAAAAGAAAAACAAGAAAGCATCTGTACCCTCGAGGAAAATAACCCAGCTAATGAATTTGTTCGTCCACGTGAAAAATCAAGGAACAACCTTGTCTACCCTTTGCCAGCTTCAGGAGAAAAGATGCTTCTAAATCCCAGCCTGCAAATATGAATAAAAATTTTAAAAAAAATTTTAAAAAAGGGGGTGCCCAGGTGGCTTAGTCAGTTAAGCTTCCGACTTCGGCTCAGGTCATGATTTCATGGTTTGTGAGTTTGAGTCCCATGTCGGGCTCTGTGCTGACAGCTTGGAGCCTGAAGCTTGCTTTGGATTCTGTGTCTCCCTCTCTCTGCCCCACCCCACTTGCGCTCTGTCTCTCTCAAAAATGAATAAGCATTAAAAATTTTTTTAAATAAATCCCAACCCTGACCAGGAAGGTGGTTTGGAGTAGGAAAATACAAATATCTGCTCCAGGAAAGCAGAATACCAGAAATGTACATAAAACAGGTTTCCTAGGCCTGTGGAGATACTCCCAGGCATTGGCAAAAGAAAAGGCAAGACTGCCTCCAATCCATGCCACGAGGATTCCCAGACAAAGCTCTTTTAATTTAGGTCCCCAATTCAAAATTCTAAAACATGCAGGAGACCAAGCCTCCATAAGCAAGAAACAGCATATGCAAAAAAGTAGGAATAGAAACTTGAGAATGTCCAGTAAAATAATCACGCAGTAGAAACTATGAAACAGATGAAAAATGTTCAAAAGTATTTATAAAAGCTGCTGAGATCATCAGAAAAATGACACCATAACAAATGAGTAGATCAATTAAAAATGATAATAGATGCACCAGAAGTTAAATAAAGGCAGAGTCACTTAAATTCAAATCTTAATGGATGAATAAAATTGTAGATTAGATACAGCTGAAGAAAGAATCGGTAAGAAGGAAAATTAATCTAGACAGCGGTTCTCAATCTTGGCAACATATCTGAATCTCCTGAAAAATTTCAAAATGCCAGCGTCCAGACAATACTCCACACCAAAGAGATCAAAATCACTGAATAAAAGATGTAGGCAGTCCTGTTTTAAAAGTTCCATAAATGAGAACAGTGTGAGGCAGTTCTAGTAGGAGCTGCGTTAGAAATAGCATAGAAGAAATTGGTTAATGGAAATAGCATGATCCAGAGGGAAACACCTCCTCACACACACCTGAAGCTTATTGTAGTTCTGTATCTTTTGAGCGCCTTTTCTATGCCAGACACCAGATAAAAAGATAAATGAGACACAAAAATTCAGAATTTCTAGGTGCATCATTAAGCACAGTTACCACAATATCCAAACCTACCAATGTGTTGTTTTCACTAGGAAATTAGATGGGAGCTGAAATTTTGCCGTAACCTGGAGAATTGCATGCAATAGAGGGCAATTCAGAAGTCTCCATCCATTGGGGTATGCCTGTAAAACTAGTTTTTGTGTATTTTCCCCACCACCCGCTCCCAGCTGTGTTGTACTGAACCGCTTCAGGCTTCCGTCTGCCTCAATCTTCGCTCCTGCCCTGGGAGGTCACAACAGCAACTGAGCTGCCCCGCGAATGTGGCCAACTTTCTGGAGTCTTCACTAGTAGTCTTTTCGGACTCCCCTTGCCTGTGGGATCTTAGCCCCTCTCCTATGGGGAAAGGAAGGACTAGCCTCTCGATGAGCTTAGTGAACTCACCCCTGTGACCCAGTCTCTTGTAAAGTACCTGGTGATGGCAGTTAAATGTGGGGCAGAGTGGTTTGTAGTAGGGTCTGAACAGAGCCTTTCAGGACATCTGTGGGAAAGTGGATGAGCCCCAGTGGTGATGACTCCATAATTACAGAATGTGCTATCATATGGATTAAGCCATCGCCTGAGTATGGGGTCAGTGGAAACATCTCACTTCACAAGATGCATGGAAATAACATGAATGGTACTTCAGCAGCCCAAACTTAAAAATAAATTAAAAATGAACACAGCCTTAAAAATAAACTTACAATGAGAAAAAATTAATAGACCTTTCCCCCTTTCACACAATTAATAATTCATAGCACCTATTTTTTAAAGTAAGCATTTTGCGGGGCGCCTGGGTGGCTCAGTCGGTTAAGCGGCTGACTTCGGCTCAGATCATGATCTCGCAGTCAGTGAGTTCAAGCCCCGCATCGTGCTCTGTGCTGATAGCTCAGAGCCTGGAGCCTGTTTCAGATTCTGTGTCTCCCTCTCTCTGACCCTCCCCTGTTCATGCTCTGTCTCTCTCTGTCTCAAAAATAAATAAACGTTAAAAAAAATTAAAAAATAAAATAAAATAAAATAAGCATTTTGCTTGATATACTTTTTTCAATAAACCTTTAGACTCCTGAAATGATGAGAAATCCCAATATTTCAGAACTATCTTTTAGAATGAATTTCATCATAAAGTTTAAAATGTTGCCAATATTTAAGCATCAGACTGTGATATTAATATCTTCCTATTCACTATAGTTAGTATTGATTAAATAATTCTCATTATAGATGATGTGACAAAACACGTCTCATTAGATATAAAGCTACGGAGCCCTAACTCCTGCCATTTTCTGCATTGTACTGCCACCTACCGGCTCATTTTATTATGGTACATTAGCTAGAACGGTCTATCTGCCATTACCAGTAGGGTCATTAAAAAAAATCAGAACAAAGACAATCGAGACATTAGCACATGCCCACAATTATACCCCACTGTTCATCTATCTTGACAAAAGACAAAGTTATTTTTTTTAATCCAATAAAAAAGAAAAATCCCAATAATTTTATTAACCTTGTTGGGTTATTTAATAAAACCAAACAGCATCATATATTTTCTAATATTAAAAAAAGTTATAATGAGAGAGAGGATTCCTAGAAATCATTTCTTTAAATTTGTCATTCTACATATGAGGAAACCTACATCCAGAAAGAAAAACACTCTATAATCATTTGTTGAAGACCTCATAGCTAGTTGGTAAATTCAGAGGAAAACCCCAGGAATTGTGACTCATGGCTGGAGATTTTTCTGCAATTTGGCTTTACTAGCTAAGAAAACTGTCTCACTACTTTATTGGAAAAAGCATCAGGAAGTCATGGAAATGATTAGATGAGACACGAGGGAAATTCAATCATCATCTTATGGAATAAAATTAAAGGTCCCATGAAACAAAACTATATGGACAAAGAGGTTTGATGTGTGGAGAGCAAAAGGAGTCTTGTAAGGACGTAAATTCAAGATTTTATGTCATCAGCTCAAAGTGAAACTCATTAGTGTCACATAAGCAATATTTTCACTAAGACAGAAGAGATATATATATATATATGTATATATATGTATATATATATATATACACACACACACATATATATATATAATTGTTGTATTTTTAGATATGTGAAAGAGAGATATTTTGTAAGCCCTAGGAATTATATAGGAAAAACATAGCTAGGTTGAATTACCTTTGGTTTTAATACCTGATCCTACAGAGAGAGAGAGAGAGAGAGAGAGAGAGAGAGAGAAATGGCCAAGAGAAGTTTTCCCTTTTATTTTTTCAATTTTATGTTCAATTTCATCACAATTTCTCAATATAAAAACATGCTACAGTTTCTTGAGGTTTTTAAAAATTATTTTTTAGTGTTAAATCATGTGTGAAATTGGCAATTCCAAGTCGTATTCACAGAATGGTCTGAGCAGCCCTTTTACTAGAATAACTGAGAAAATATTACTGAAGTTATTATTTTTCCTTAACCATTTTGGAAAATCCCAAATTGAAAGAGGTGATAGTTTTTAGAAGTAATTAAGTATACAGTCGAGCAGGAATGAGCTTATATTTAAAAATTCCAAATGTGCTTTAAAAAGATGAAGGTTTTCTGCTGCTTGGATATGATAACTAAATTAGAAGCAAACGGACAAGCGAGTACAAATAACTTTAACTGTGGTCCCATCATAAAAAGAAGGGTTGAATATAAGACGCTCTTCGCTACAATAAAGCACCTAAAGATGAAAGGAGAAGAAAATTTCTCTTGGAACGGAGATCATTAGCATCACCTGGGGATTTAGTTAAGCGAGGTAAATGATCGGGCCTAATGGAAACATCCTGAATCAGAAATGCTCAGAATGGGGCCCAGAAATGTGTGTTGACACACGCTCTTCAGGTGATTCACTGGTACACCCGAGCTTGAGAAGCAACAATCTAGTCCGACGAAAGACCCTGTTCTGTTTTTGTCTTCAGGTAGTTTCCCCCTAAAGAGCAAAACCTCAGTATTAACACCTATTGGATCAGCTATCAATTTATCACCTCTCAGCTCCACATCACATTTTTTGTCCGAATTGCTGCATGGTTTCTGTCTCTCTGACTGGACCTCAAATGATTCATTTAGCTTGTCTATCAGATCCTTCTAGAATATAGGATCAACTCATGGGTTGTCTCAAGCTGCAATTCACGATTACCCTAAACACATCTAAATCTCATCATTATTTGGATAGACACGTAATTTATTTCTAATGTTTATTTTTGAGAGAGAGAGAGAGAGAGAGAGAGAGAGCAGGGGAGGTGCAGAGAGAGAGAGGGAGACAGAATCCCAAGCAGGCTCCCACTGTCAGAGCAAAGCCCGACGCGGGGCTCGATCTCACGAACCCAAACCGTAAAACCATGACCTGAGCTTAAGTCGGGCACTCAACCAACTGAGTCACCCGGGTGCCCAAAATAATTTAATTTTTATTAAGAAAAACTCTCATAAGGCTGTGGATATTGAGTAATTTTTAATAGCGTCCATAGTGATCCATGCTGAACCTCCACCTGCCTGTAGTAGTAACAATAATGCCTTATAGATATTGAAGGCTAATAGTTTTCAAAACCATTTTTCCTTTTATTATATGATCTGGAATCCAATTCCTGCAGTAGAAAACACCTGAAGGAGTGCCTGTTAAAGATGAAACAGCAATCCGAGGTGTCTCCCATGTGGTCATATTGACCATTCACACCTCCAACCATGATGGGCGCTCATGGACATCCACTCTGCCCCAACTCTTCTGAAGAGAAATCATTATACACGGTGACCCTGAGCCCTGACTGAACAGTTCTAGTGTTTATGATGTGTTTTAGGAGAAACCAGAGAAAGGTTATACCAGTGGTCCCTGGGCCCTGTTGACAGAATCCTTGATCCTCATGGATACTAACATCAAATGAAAAAAATATAAAAGGCACGACTGGCCCAAGGTGGACAATGCTTGGGAGACCTCACGTACTTCCTTATGTTTGCGTCATGTTATTGGGATTTTAGGATTCCACATTTCTAGACTGGACCACCAACAAAATTCCTGAAAAAAAGTTTTTTTCAGCTAAAGAGAAATCTTGTCTCCCTGGGCGACGTTCCCCAGCCTCTGCTAATTTCAGAACATCCTTCCCTTCTCAAGACATAATAATCATCCCTTGAATCACGGGTGAGGACGCAAGGTTGAGCATCCGGGGAGCCGGGTTCATGCCTGGTATTTAGACCCATAACATGAAGATGGCCCTTCCTTTCTTCCTCCCTCCCTCCCTCCCTTCCTTCCTCTTCCTTCCTTTCTTCCTTCCTTCCTTCCTTCCTTCCTTCCTTCCTTCCTTCCTCTCCCTCTTTCTTTCTTTCTTTCTTTCTTTCTTTCTTTCTTTCTTTCTTTCTTTCTTTCATGGAAATATTGTGTTTTCCTCAACAGTACTTACTACCATGAGAGCTACTATATGTCTTATTATGTTTTTTCCATTATATGTCTCTTTACCCACCCCTCTAAGTTGCCAGGTAAAATAGAGTCCTCCAGTTAAATTAGAATTTCGGAGAATTAATTAATGACATTTTAGTGCAAGTGTGTCCAATGCAATATTTGGAACATAATTGATACTAAAAAAAATGTTATTTAATATCAGTATCTTACATGCAATGTTTGACATATGCTTGCACTGAACAACAAATATTTTTGTAGGACCCAAATATATGAGACATAGTTATACTAAAAATTATTCATTGATTTTCTGAAATTTAAATGTAACTGGGGCTTCACCTTGCCCTCCCCCCACTCTTCGATCCACTCCCCTAGGGGTTAGGGTGGAAATTTCGGGAGAACACTAGCACTGTTGTTGTCACTGCTTTGTGTTTTTTCTTTCTTCCTATATCATAGAGAAGTGCGTGGCACTTGATAGATATTTGGAAAAGAGAGGCTTAGGTTTCCTGGTGAACTTGCTTCCTCACAAAGCCCAGTCGCGTACACATTCAGTGATTAAAGTCACCCCCAAAAGACTGCCCAATGCCTGCGGGACATGCCGGTACCCTGGCCACGGAATTATTGGAATATGTATTCCAGTATTTCAAAACAGGTATTGGAGTATACCTGAATATTTAAGGATGGGAATGAACTATAGGAAGCAAGGATAGGAAGTCATTAGAAAGAATGCAATGGTACCAATATGTACACAAAACATTCAAAATCCACAACACTGAAGTGTTCTAAATGGCTACAGCTGACAACCAAATGACTCGGCCCAACACGCCCAGGGTCCCCCTTCTTTGCAAATAAAATGGCACTCACTCCTTATCTGTCACGGGCTGGGTGGTACCGGGTCCCTGCTACACTTCTCGCCTCAGCTCTCAACACTGCCTCTTCTATTTTCTATCAAGCGTGTGATAGTTCAGCAAGCATGCCTGTGACCTGTGACCGTTGGATCACAGGTCTCCACCACCCAGTCCATTCCTAAGGGGCTCCTCCCCTCCCCTCTCTCTTCTTGTTCCCCATGCAGGGAGTGGAGTGTAGGGGTTAGATGCTACTTCTCCAGTCCGCTCCATCTAGAGGCTGCGTGAACATGGACAGGAACTCTGAATCTCTTTGTGCCTCACTCTCCCCATCTGCCAAAAGGGCACAAGGAGTGTGCTCATGTCGCCAGGCTTCTGTGAAGGTTCCTGGTGATCACACACAGAGAACACGGCATGGTGCCTGGTATTCTAAGATCTAGACAGAAGTATAATGATTTAAGTGTGGTTAATATTATTCCATAATTATTCTATATTATGCTATGACTATATGCAGCCACACCTTCGGAGAGACTGAGAGCCTGGAAGCAGGTGACTTCCCAATCACGATGATCTGTCAGCAGGTGACTTCCCAATCAAGATGATCTGTCAGCAGGTGAGGCGGGGAGGGCCTGGGGAGGAGGCAGGGATGGCATGATTAATGGGCTCAGATCGCCCTCTGGTGTTAGTAAGGGGGAAGTGCTGGGGGAAGGAACCATTGTTCTTGCCCACCTGCCAACACCCACTCAAACTCCACCCTAGGCCAGTGTCTCTGTAGGGCCCTGAGCTATGTGAAAATAATACAAGAATATGGACATAGAACACTCACTGTGCTGGGTAAGCGTTCGAACATCTCCTCCACAACTCCCCAGTGCTGGTAGGTACTCCCTGGTTTAAGACTGAGTTAAGAGTGTCCTTCTCATGTCTGACCTTGCCTTCCCAAGCTGAATTAGGTAAACTCCATGCTCCCAAAGACACAGGGGATGCAACTCCTGAAGCTCCTGCATATTTACAGAACCCTCCCCTCCTGTAAGGTTTTGCCCCAAATCCTGGAGACAAAGCATGTTCCTCTTAGACTCAGTTGAAGAGAGAGCCACCCACATGCAGACACCAACAGCTGGGTTGCTCGGGTTGCAACAGACAATAGGGCTGGGGAGCTCAGAGAAGACATCAGGATGCCCAAAGCATGGGATGGGGGGGGGGGCAGTGGGTCAGTGGAGTCTTCTCTGAGAAGAGAGGTTTTGAGAAGACATCTGTAAAACGAGGAGGGTCTGGTTACCAAAGAAAAAGTTTACAGGATAAGTGGATTTAAAGGTAAAAGGGTGATCCACCAAACCCAAGAAGACATGGGTAGATTTGCTGGAGATTTGGAAGCATTTGAGGTGATGTTGATGAAGTCAGTTGGTTTAACAAATGCCCAGAGCCCAAGATGATGAGTTAGTTGTATGTCTAGATTCTTAGCCCATTAGAATTGTATCACAACAGGCTTTACTCAAAGTAGACTGTAATTACCTCTCTTTTGAGAAACTCCTCCCTTCCTTCCTTCCCTCCCATCCTCCCTCCTTCCTCTTTTCCTCCTTCCTTCCTTCCTTCCTTCCTTCCTTCCTTCCTTCCTTCCATCCCTCCCCTCCTCCCTCTCTTCCTCCTTCCTTCTTCCTTCCTTCCTTCCTTCCAGAACTACGCATGTGGATTCTTGGGGGAAGAATGTTCCAGAAGGAGGGAAAAACAAGGACAAATGCCCAAAGGTAGGAGCATGCTTGGCTTGCTCCAGAACCAATTCAAGCTGGTACGGCTGGAACAGGGCTCTTTGATTAAATGCACAAAATCTTATTTGGGGTCTCTTAACTCCCACACCATTGATTCCATGGTATTTATCAACTCGGTGCAAGGGTGAAGACAAATATTCAGAAACAAGGAGTAATTCCTGTGGTTATTGTTGGGTCATAACGGTAACAAGAGAGCATTTGTGAGGGGAGGATATTTATTTGTGTGTTTGCTTGCTTTTAATAAGGTCATTTATTTCTCTAGATCTCTGTGACTGGATACTAGATCATTGCCGTAGAACATTCTGGCACTGAATGCAGTGCCTGTGGGAGCTCAGAGTGTGGGTGGTTTCATGGGCAGGAAGCAGGGGAGAGCCATATTCTATTGGAAAAACAGTCAAATCCCACGGAAACATTTTCAGATGTCAGGTACTCAGGGAAGAGACTGTCTTCAGCCCTGAATGTCGAGAGCCCAGCATCGTGTCTGGTACAAAAGAGGCTCAGTAAACTGAACTTGGTTGAAGCAAATGGAAGCATTTTGTTAATCCAAGATGAGACAGATAATCCAGAAGGATGTTTCCAGTTAGCATTTCTAGGCAGGAGGGAGCTGGTTTAAAAAGGAGCTGGTTTGCCCCGTGTACCCTGCCTCTCTACAAAAACTTGCAAATACGGCTACACACTTAGCCATTTTCAAGCCGTGCAGCTGGCATTGGGGCCTGGAATTCTTGCCTTGCCCACACCTTGCCCGCAGCCCGCAACTTCAATGGGCTCAACTCCCAAATTGTTCCGGTCCCTCCTGGTAACCACCAGCAGAGGCTTCAAGAAGAGAGGACTGACTTGGCTTGGGGGTAAACTCAGTTGGTTTCGGAGGTTTCCATTGCCCCTCCCCCTCCCCTCCCACAGGAAACCTGATCATCCAGCCACATATTGGAGAAAACAAGTGGAGAAAACCAACTGCTTGTAGATCTACGGGCTCTGGCCTGAGCTAACGCGGAAAAACTTGCAGCAACCAAATGAGTTGCAGATACCCAGAAAATGGGACCCTTTGTAAGTGTGGTTATATAAATGCCAGATCTGGTTCATGCACTCACTTCTGGAATGACTGGTAAATGTCACCACACAGAAGGTTTTAGGGTTTTTCATTACAGAGTCATTAGGTTTCATATAATTTTTCCCCCATCAAGTTGTTCATCCTGGATATTGACGTTCTATTGGTGTTCCCACCAACATGTGGGGTCACGAAAGGGAGGGTCTCCGCTATACCCATCAGGTCAGGCTCTGCTTCTGCCATTCACCATTCCTTTTAACCAGGAGCAGGTCATTGAACTCTTTTCTTTGTTGTTTTTTTTTTTAAAGTCTTTGTATTTACTTTTGAGAGAGAGAGAGAGAGCAAGCATGAGTGGCGGAGGGGCAGAGAGAGAGGGTGACAGAGAGAATCGCAAGCAGGTTCCCGTGCTGTCAGTACAGAGCCCTAAGCGGGCTTGACCCCAGGAACTGTGAGATCAAGGTCATTGAACCTCTTAAAACCCACTTTCCTTGTCTGGAAAATGAACATCTAAGCCTCCCTCCCAAGGCTCTATTAAGGATATATATGGTCATAGGAACATGTTTTAAAAGTAAATTAAAATAAAAGGTCTTAAATTTCCAAGATGATATATACTTGTCAAATATTTCTCTGGCCTTGCTGCCTTGTGTCTTTTTATTTTTTCTTGATTTTAGACTCTTGGTCGCTACTTAGAGACCAGATGCTTAGCTAAACAAATAAACCGATGAAAACCACATAAAGAGACAGCCCCAAACATTGATTTTGAAGAGACAAATGATAAATTTGTGGTCTTGCCCTTTTTTGGAGTCACATCCTTCCTATTTCCCAAGTTGGAGAAAACACTTTCCACCATGTGAATGACAAGCATTAAAATACAGCTTGAAATAAATCTCTAAAATTGTACATTCAAAAGTTCTAGCAGGCAACTGTGTCTGATTTTGCATTTCCCAAGTTTTAAAACCTTCTCTGCGCAGTTAATAGACCAGCAGGCAGTGCAGAGAAATGGGCAGGTGTTGTCACTTCTTGTGTGACTTTGGGTAATTTCCTGAAACCCTATCAACTCCAGTTTTGTCATGTGGAAAATAGAGATAAGAATCATTATTTCATATCCCCAGAATTATATGAGATAAGGATGTTTATCAGATATGAACCGCTTCTCATGAAACCCAGAGAGTTCATTTCAGTTCCTTTTTTTCTTTTAATTAAAAAAAAAAATCCATGACTTGGTGCACCTGGGTGGTTCAGTCGGTTAAGCGTTGGACTTTGGCTCAGGTCATGATCTCGAGGTTTGTGAGTTCGAGCCCCGCGTGGGGCTCTGTGCTGACAGCTCTGAGCCTGGAGCCTGCTTCCGATTCTGTGTCTCCCTCTCTCTCTCTCTGTTCCTCCCCCGCTCTCTCTCTCTCTCTCTCTCTCAAAACTAAAGATTTTTTAAAAATTAAAAAATATATATATGACTTTTAAGTTGTAGTCAGAAGTCACAGTGTAAGTTATGGCATTAAGGATAAAGCTAAGGTTTTCTCAACTATTTCCCTTCTGATTCTTAGTTGTCTGCTTAGATGGAAATAACATAGAATCCAGTCTTGAAATCCAGGCACCACGTTTGGTCAAAGTGCAATGGCAGAGTTTTTCCCTTATTTTTCTCTGTGAGCCTCCTGGGTTTGGGGAAACGAGGGGAGTGTTATTTCTGACAGACACCGCAGTTGGGCTCTGGAGTCAGGATACCCTGACAGTCGCCCCATCCGCTACCAGGACTTGGGACAAACCACCGCCCTTGCCCCTGGATCACGCTCCCCCGCACTGTCTGGCCCAAACATCCTGAGCAAAGGCGTAAGCAGATTTCTAAAGAACAAAAAATACTGTTTTTAGTAGGTGACTCCTGCAAGAGAGGCCAGAAAGAGAAAAGAACAAGGAGTAGAGCTGGGCTGTGCTCCCACCTGCAGAGAGATTTGACAGATTCATCTGTTTTACAAGCTTCATACACAACGAACAGCACACAGGTTAATGTCTATAGTGAATTCCTTATATCTGCCTTTGTCCAGACATAACACATGGTGAGAAGGAGGCTGCTGGGAATAGAGACTGCTCAACAAGCCACAACTACTACTTTTGCTATTATCTGGAACCTTCCAGTATTGTGCTTGTGGCTGAACTGTAAGGCATGTCTTGATAATGCTAGACTGACTCCCCTCCCTTCCCTTCAGGCATGGATTCCTGCATGGAGCCTGCGTGTCCCCCCTCCCCCCGGGCCCCCACCCCAACTGTGTTTCCTTTGTTTCTCTTCCCTCTAGTGGTTGAAATCGGGTACCGCACCTCATCCTTCCTAGCGTTAAAGGCACCTGAGAATTGCAAACCTTAGAAAGTCAAATGTCACCTTTGGTGTAATTTGGTTACAGTTCCTCATTTTAAGATGTCAGAAAGTCGAATGACTTGTCTGGGAGACAGGTGTATCCGGAGAGAACCAAGAATTCGAGTCTTATTTTTAAAGAAGTCCATATCTTGTGACATTCTCTGTCTCGGGTCCAGTTTTGTTAATGATATTGTCCCCTCCCGTATTAGCGTCTCATGTTACTTGTCAGTCCTGGGTCTTTCATACTTACTAATTCAGCAGTTTAAATGCATGTCTTACTTTTATCAGTGTTTTACATTATTTTCACATTTTGAAGGATGAATACTTAACTCGCTTTTTTAAAAAGAAGAAAGCATAAAATGGTAACGATTTACCTCTGAGTTTAGCCTTCGTGATGATCTTACCGAGCCATACACGTGAGAGTCAGCCAAGTAGAGAGAGGCCTTTTCCATCTACAATCCGTATTTCTTATTTATACATATTCCCTGTGGTAAAACTCCCATTGCTGTCACACAGCGGTGAAAGTATGTGGTGTGCACATCGACAATTTGGAATTTTTGAGGACTTACTTGTGGCTTAATGTGTTCTACGAATCATTTGAAAATTTTAAAAACTGGTGCGTGAGGAGAGGTCTATATTCTATTTACAGAGTCCAATGCCGATTCCTAGTGAATCAACTTTATCATGTATATTGCACATGTATTCCATGTCCTTATTTATATTTGATCAATTTGAGTTTATAAGGACTATTACTTGGGAATTATTTTCTATTATTCTATTTGTGCTCATTTATTTTCACATATTACAAAAATAATCAGTGTTCATTTCGGAAAACTTGGAAGCTATAGAGAAACACAGAGAATAAGTAAATTACCTCAAACACAAAAACAAAAAAAGTCGGCCGTTTAGAAATTTGGGTATTTTTCTTTCCATGATCTGATATCTATGTGTAACACATAATCGCGTGTTAGCGTATGAGAGACAGCATGATGCCCCACAACCTGTATTTATTCTTAACGGTAACATGTGATTTTTTTCTCATAAACATTTTTCAATATTATTTAATTGGAGGGTCAAATAATATGAATATTTTTTCCCTCTTTAAATACATTTCTGAACTGTCTTCCATCAAGGCTGCATTGTTTATACTTTCACACATTATGTATTGTGTCCCTTTCCCCACATCATTTTTATTTACATTTATTTATTTACTTTGAGAGAGAGCAAGAGCATGAGTGAGGGAGAGGCAGAGATGGAGGGAAAGAGAGAAACCCAAGCCTGCTCCACACTGTCAGCACAGAGCCCAATGTGGGGCTCGATCCCATGAACCAAGAGATCATGACCTGAGCCTAAATCAAGAGTCGAATGCTTAACCAACTGAACCACCCAAGCACTCCATTCCCCACATCTTTGTCAAAAGGATATTATGATTTTTACGGGGCGCCTGGGTGGCTCAGTTGGTTAAGCATCCGACTTTGGCTCAGGTCATGACCTCGCAGTTTGTGGGTTTGAGTCCCGTGTCGGTCTCTGTGCTGACGACTCCGAGCCTGGAGCCTGCTTCGGATCCTGTGTCTTCCTCTCTCTCTGCCCCTCCACTGCTTGTGCTCTCTCCCTCTCTCTCTCAAAAATAAACATCAACAAAATTTTACAAAGATATTATGATTTTTAAAACTTTACCAACATGACAAAAATCGTTCCTATTAGCATTTTTATAGGTGTACATTTGATTAGTAGCAAGGTTTATTATTTTTAATCTATTTATTGTGTGTTTTTATTTTTTCATGTTTGTAGAACCAATTTACAAAATACAAAAATTTCTTGTCAATTTTTATATTGTTTTTATTTATATATTCTTGTTAATGTATAGGTGCTCTTTATATATAAAATATAGTATGCAAATAACAGTGGTAAAATCCATAAAGCCTAAGCAGTTAGAAACAAAACCAAAAAGGACCAAAATCTCCACCAGGGTGTGTGTGTTAAATGTGCCACATTCGGTTTCTAATGTATCATAGTGGGTCTGAATACCATGCATAATGAGGTTCCTTTTTTGGCCTTGTTCCTCCTTAAAAAACATCAGTGATCTGTGTGTCTGACCTCTCTTGTCTGGTCACATTATCCATTTTTTTCTTCTTTACCTTCATTTTACTTTTTTAAAATTATTTTTGTAGCCAGTAACTTTTTTTTTTAAAAAAAGCAGTCTTTATATTAAATGTGGGGTAAGGGGCGCCTGGGTGGCTCAGTCGGTTAAGCGTCCGACTAACGCTCAGGTCATGATCTCGCGGTTTGTGAGTTCCAACCCCGTGTCAGGCTCTGTGCTGACAGCTCAGAGCCTGGAGCTGCTTCTGATTCTGTGTCTCCTCCCCTGTTCACAATCTCTCTCTCTCTCTCTCTCTCTCTCTCTCTCAAAAATAAATAAACATTAAAATTTTTTTTTAAATGTGGGGTTATAATTCAAAAGTCTCCTGCTTTACCCACTGAGCCAGCCAGGTACCTCTTCCCTTTCATTTTTAAATAGCTCTTCACCCTTGTCTTGCACCACGTTGTTTGGGTTTTCTGTAGTTGGTCCCTACCTTTGAAGCATCTACTTCTGTTTACAATGATGTTAAACCACGATTTGTATCAAGTTGTTTTCTTTCTTTTTCTCCAACTCCCCTTTCTTTTGAGTGTACTATCTTATTTCATTTTTTCTGGCTTGATAGATAAAAACCATTTGGATTTCGCAAGTGCCAAGATGCCACGAAATGCTGTCTGAAAGTGTTTCTGCTTCCCCATAGGAATGTCTCTTCCTTCCTCTATCTTCCTCACGCTAAGTCTCTCTCCTTCTATGTTGTGGAATATTTTGAAGTTTTCTTTGGTTGCCAGTGACGTTTGTTCCCAAAGAAAGTCAGCTATTTGCCTGCTATTTAAGCCCGAAGATAGTATGACCCTGCCCCTGTTTTTGTAGACCCTGTAACTCATCTTCCTACAGCAGAAGTTAAAGAATCCGATGATGCAGACTGATGCTATCAATCTGTTGCTCATGCCTCTGAGAAGTATGGCAGGCAGCAAATTCATGTCCGTGCAGAAACATCAGCGTACGAGGCTACTTTTCCCAGATCTGGACTTTTGTTCCAGCCTAACGTCTCCAAATATTGATTTAGCTGTATCTCTCTGGTCTCTCTCGGCCGTTGCTACCTGCCACGTTGTCAGTGTCCTGACCCATCGGGGAAGTCCCGTTATGTCTAGAAGATGAATGTCTCATAACGAGATAAACGGCCACATTAGTGACAGGCTGAATCAAGGTAAATGTCCACAGCCCAGAGTGTGAGGTTCACCTAAGGCACGGAGACTCGCGGCCTTCTCCCACATGCCTCTGCCTGCCGTGGGACGCTGGCCACCAAGGGCTGCGACAGGAACAGCATCTCCTTTTTCCATGGTCGTCTGAGACCTCCATCCCTAGTGATTGTACTGACCTCTTTTCTCATCCTTTGGGCTTGTCATGCCTTTGATTTATGCTGCATAAAGACCGTTGCTTTTCTTGATGAGGTTATTGGTTATTTTTTCCATCTGTTTACTCAGCTGAGCACGGAAGTGACACATCCAGGTGGCATTTGTCACTTGGTTTCCGTAACGATCCCATAGTTCCTATGGATATCAGCAGTTCCATTTGCTAGGATCTTAGTCTGACGGGTCACGGGGATAACTGTGATAACAGCCCCTTAGTTCATGCTTCGAGGTATACAGGACCTTTTTTTTTCCCTGTAGGGTAGCTCTGTTACTCCAACAGATACTCTCCTGCACTGATGCTTGGGTTCTCTGATGGGCCAGGGGAGTCACTCTGAAGAGCACTATCACGGGTAGCCCAGAAGTAGCTGGCTCCTTCCCTTGAAATGAGTCCAGACGTTGGCCCAACACTACAGGTCCTACAGGGTCAGGGGTCTCCCAAATCTCCATCCTCAGCACAGCCCCCACCCACTCCAGACCTACTAGTATTCTTCCTGTCCTTTTATACCTTATAGCCTTTCACGAGACATTTAAAAAAAATTTTATGTTTATTTTTGAAAGAGAGAGAGAGAGAGAGAAGGGCATGAGCAGGGAGGGACAGAGAGAGAGCGGGAGACACAGAATCCCAAGCAGCCTTCAGGTTCTGAGCTGTCAGCACAGAGCCCAACATGGGGCTCAAACCCAAGAACTGTGAGATCATGACCTGAGCTTAACCGACTGAGCCACCCAGGTGCCCCTCCTGTGACATTTTAATTAAGCGCCCACGAAGGTCAGAAGGAAAATCATTTCCCCCTCACTTTTCACTCAGCTAGCTCTTAAAAATTTTTTTCATGTTTTGTTTATTTTTGAGAGAGAGAGACAGAGCGTGAGCAAGGGAGGGGCAGAGAGAGAGGGAGACACAGAATCTGACACAGGCTCCAGGCTCTGAGCTGTCAGCACAGAGTCCGACGCGGGCGGGGCTCGAGCCCATGAACCGGGGAGATCATGACCTGAGCTGAAGTCGGTCGCTTAACCCACTGAGCCCCCCAGGCACCCCTTGGGTAGCTCTTTCTCATTCTGAAGATCTGCTCTGAAACATCACCCCATTGGAAAGGAGTCGTCTTATCACTCTTCCCAAACTAGCCCTTCCATTTTTTTTTTTATCAACCACATGTTGTTTTCGTCTTCGTGGAATCTATCACAATTTGCAAGTACAGGTATCCTAACGGCATCCAATCTCTCCCTATTCTAATTCTTTATTCTGAAACTCAAAACCCAAATTCTAATTCTTTTTACTGAAACTCAAAACCCAAATGCATTTGAATAAATTTTTAGATCTATACCTGGCATCTAAACCTTCCCATTCAACAGATAGAAACCAACTATAGTCAGATAAAATAATCTCTCTCACTAAAAACCTCAGAGAACAGATTTGATATTAAAAGATATTTGTTGGGGCGCCCGGGTGGCTCAGTCAGTTAACCGGCTGACTTTGGCATGGCTCATAATTTCGGGATCTCACGGCTTGTGAGCTTCAGCCCTACGTCGGGCTCACAGCTGTCAGCACGAAGCATGCTTCGGGTCCTCTATGTCCCTCTCTCCCCTCCCCTGCTGGTTCTCTGTCTCTCAAAATAAATAAACTTAAAAAAAAAAGATATTTGCAGGTACTCTTTTTATTTGCTTTTTTGTCTTCTCTCTCCAGGATCTCTTTTGTTTACTCTTGTGCACCCCGTGCCTTGCAAAACAAATGCATGAATGCATGGGCGAATTCACAATGCTCACCCAACACTCACTTCTCCCACTCTTCTATTTTTTCTCAGAACTTTTCTTCATGTAACCAACTGGCTTTGGTGGCACTGTGCTTATTGTCCTTAATTTTAGGGTTTGGTGTTGACTTGCTGATTTTAGTGTTGATCCCTTTGAATGGATGTATTGAAATAGAAACTGATGGGAAGGTAAATAGAGCTGAAGTTCCTGGTTTCAGAATACTTTAATGTATATTTACATGGCAGTGACCTATGTTTTTTCATATTTCTTTATTTTTTGAGGGGCGGCAGAGAGAGAGGGAGACAGAGGATCTGAAGCAGGCTCTGTGCTGACAGCAGGCAGAGCGATGCGGGGCTCGAACTCACAAACCGTGAGATCGTGACCTGAGCTGAAGCTGGATGCTTAACCGACTGAGCCACCCAGGCACCCCAAGAACTACCTACTTTTATGGTTAAGGCATGCTTCAGGGAGAGCAGGCACACGGGAGGGCAGTGCTGAAGCAAATTCTTTTTACCCACTTTGGGGGGGCCTGTTTCCTCTGCTTCAGGGTTTGATGCATGTGGCATCTTGCACAAGAACATCTTTTTCTTCCTACATCAACATTTCAATTAGTAGAAATTCCCCCCGGAATTTAGCATATGGTCTTCTCTTAACTTTTAATACTGCCAAAATTTGGCTTTTTGATTGTCAGGATGAGCTACAAAGGAAGCTCTGAAGACAGAGATCAAGCACATCTAGTCAGCCATCACGGCAGTCCCAAATCCCACACTGGGGCCTGCATTTCTTTCACTGGGTTGGGGCACGTCTTCAATCGTGACCTTAGAAATTATGTGACGTTTCTCATTATGCAGCTGAACTTAAATAATTTCCTAGATCAAGTGTGTAAGATGAGACGACGTGGTTCACGGCCAAGGGACACTGTCGACCACACAGATCAGAACTGACTTTCTACGGTGTGAAGGTCGAGTTGCAGAGAAGGCTTCCACACAGCTGCGGAAAAGGGAGCGCCGGCCAGCTGGCTCGTCCCAAAGACCCAGAAAGAGGCCAATTGTTTTCCCTTATGGAAGTTTCTAAAGGCAGAGGTCAATTTGGGGTTTCCTTAGGATACAGTGCTAGGTAGAAAAAGGGAATCCAAAGTCTCAGATCTCAATAGGGAGTAAGACTGAACCCTGAGGGAATAGGACTCCCGGCCATCTTTTGTAGTCACGGAATGG
This sequence comes from Panthera pardus, assembly GCF_024362965.1. NCBI lineage: Eukaryota > Metazoa > Chordata > Mammalia > Carnivora > Felidae > Panthera > Panthera pardus. The sequence goes on from NW_026526655.1 coordinate 10,502,320, forward strand.
TGTTCTGAAGTTCCTTCCGGGCCCCAGAGCCTAAAAGCCATTCAAGCAGAAAGGCCCAACTGTGAAAGCCAATGGCTTTCACTTGGGTAAACACGCATTTTAGAGAAGAGTTGGGTGAAACTCACTAGATGCTCTTCCAAATAGCAATGGTGGTAAAGGAGACAGCCCTGCAAATCTCCTCATGTGACCTGATGTGGGACAAAGGGCTGTGTTACAAAGATTGGAAAACGTGGGGGGCCATCGAGGCTTTCCAAGAAATATTACGACACAGCTAGAGGCTGAGTAATAAGATAGCCTCGGGAGAGAGAAGAGGAAGACCAAAGAACCCAGATTGGTATCTACTTAACCATGAACAATTTTGAGAAGTTTACGGTTCCCAGAAGATAATCTAAAGCAGTGAAGTTAGAATGTGCAAGTTTGGCTGTACAAAAGCCACCTGAGAAGATCGTTTTAAAAATACGGATTTCTGGGTCCCATCCAGACTAGCTGAATCAGAGCTGTGTGGTGTGTGGCCTTAGTTATCTGTACATTTTTTTAAGGTCTCTAATGACTCGGTTTTAAAGCCGGGCATGGGGATCTCTGACATAGGACATATGAATACACAAGAAAGTCTTTAAAATTGGGAGACTGTATCTTCCTGATACATTCTAATAGGGGAATCTTGAAACATTCACATTAAATTGTACATTCCTGACATTAGGGATTGACGTACACGTCTCTGTATTTTTCCCACTGCTTTCAAACCCATATTCAATTATTGCTTTCACCAGTTGACTCCCCTCCATAAAAGCTTATCATAATGATTTCATTTCAGGCCACGATGCAATAAAATGGACTAAACTTATGCTTAGCTGGAAACAACTAAAAACACACACAGAATATATGAAATAAAGATTTCCAGATATTGGATAACAGGCATCAAAGAGCTGTGCCCCCCGGGAAAGGAAATGAGCGAGATGAACCTTATCACAGTTGTGGCTTTCTTCCTACACACACGCACACGCACACACAAACACATACACGCACACTGTAGAATCTAGTGCCCAGGACTGACTCCAAGCAGAGCATATCTGTCTTGTTGAGCTGCATTCAGTTCAGTTCTGTGATGATGAGGGGACTGGAAATTGTGGAGCAGAGTTTAGGATAGGAGGGAGCTAGAGAGAAAAATAATCCCCAAAATGTCCTCAGAGCTCCTCTTGGGCCTGCATATTGAGTTGCCCATGCATAAGGTGACATTTCATGAACCCAGGCAAGAAGGGGCCAGGATGCCATGAGATGAGCAATTCTAAGCTCATACAGAGTGGGCATATATTTCAGATCTTAAGCCAAAATGGACAGAATTTTCTAATCCCTGGGGCATTCAGCCTTCAGATGAATCACATTTGGGCAGTAGGATTAAATTATCCCCTAGAGTAAAGGCGACTCCAGACCCGACATAGCAAAGCTTAAAAATAGCCTCAAAATATTCCAGCTCTTGGGTAACTTAATTATCTTCCAGGAAAAAAATCTAACATTCAGTTTAAAAAAAAATTCAAATTCTTAAACATAATATTTGGAATGCTATCTATCTATCTATAATAACAAATTACAAGACATGCAAAAATCCAAAAATAGCACAGGAAAATGTGAACCATAGCTCAGAGAAAAATCAATATTTGATAAATACTTCAATTTCATGGTAAATTATCCATTTTGATTTCTAGTTCTTCTGATAGTTTGATAATTTATGTGTTTTTGAATGAATAAATGAAAAAAGTCATAATCTTCCATTTTAGATTTTTAAAAGATTTTTATTGAAGTGTAATTAACATACAGTGTTATATTAGTTTTAGCTGTACAATATAATGATTAGCAATTCTATACATTATTCAGCACTCATCTCAATAAGTGTGCTCTTAATCCCCCTTGTCTCTATGTCTTTTCTAGGACATTTGCTTTTATCTACATTTCAAATGACTACTAAATATTTTATATATTTCATTTAGGTTTGCTTTTTTTTCAATTTCCTCTGTACCTTAGAGACTTTCTTATATTTATTCCTAATATTGCCTAATTCTGTGTTTGTTCTTGACCAATCTAGCCAGAGATTTTATTTTATTTTATTTTATTTTATTTTATTTTATTTTATTTTATTTTATTTTATTATATTATATTTTTATTTTTATTTTATGTTATGCTATTTAAAAAAATTCTTTACAATTTTTTTAATGTTTATTTATTTTTGAGACAGAGAGAGACAGAGCATGAATGAGCGAGGGTCAGAGAGAGAGGAAGACACAGAATCCAAAGCAGGCTCCAGGCTCCGAGGTGTTAGCACGCAGCCCGACGCGGGGCTCGAACTCTCTGAACCGTGAGATCCTGACCTGAGCTGAAGTCAGATGCTCAACCGACTGAGCCACTCAGGGGCCTTAGCCAGAGATTTTAGCTAGTTGAAGAGAAAAATTATTTGGTTGCTTACCACAAATCTTTTCCTTATTTAATTTCTGTTCTCTTTCTGTTCTTTTAATTTCTTCTACTTTGTTCTCATTTTCCTCTTCATTTGAATGTCACATTCACATATTTTTAATCTAGAAAGTGAAATAAAGGTAGGGCTATGCAGAAACGTTTAGACTGGTGTGGTCTAGACACTTCAGAATTGCAGTTCTTTCGAACTTATCCACAGTAACTCTTACTTCTGTCCTGCTCAGCTTACTTTTTGTAGATACATATGCAAACCCTTAAACAAACATCTCAGTCATCATGGCAAAGAAACATCACGATCATCATTGCTGGGTTTGGTATAGAGCCATAGAGATAGGGTTTTTTTGTTTTTGTTTTTGTTTTTCTCATTCAAACAGTGATGAAGAACCTTTGGTGGACCCCTGCATGTTGTAGCTTATCGCCTTGCAAGGCAAAGTGCAGTCTGAGTTTGGCTAGCATCAGTATCAGCTGGGAGCCTGTCAGGAATGTAGATGGTAAGGTCCCACCCCGACCCACTGACCCAGAACCTGCATGTTAACAAGAAACCCAGGACTCTTACACATAATCAAGTCTGATACCTGCTTACTTGGAGGACTTATTTGCAAAGGGGACACTGTAGGAAATGCTCAGAAATTTGAGAGTAGAAAGGCATGCTTTGTAATAGCTAAAAGCTCTGAGATAGCTGGTGAAGTCAAAAATCAACGAATATTTGCTATTTCAGTTAATATGACTTATTTTTAATCCCAAGAGCCCAGATTTCACATCTCTGGTTGGGTGAACAGCCATGGGTATACCATTCAGGTATTTCCTAATTCAATCTTGGGTACATTACTTCCTAATTATTTACTTTTTCAAAGAAGGAGGCTGTGATAAACCTGGAAGAATAGTATGATAGAAGTGGAATTTATTCATTAACTAATAAAAATTTCTTGAGCTCTTGTTATGTGCCATATCTAGCATTAAGCCCTGAAAATGAAAAGATGAATAAAATATGGGCTTTGGGCATATTAAACTCATAGTTGAGTTAGGAAGTCAGAAAAGTGAACAGATAAACATGGGGCACCCGGTGACTCAGTCAGTTGAGCATCTGACTTCGGCTCGGGTCATGATCTCATGGTTCATATCACTTGTTAAGTACCATATCATGTCTGGAGACAAGGGAATAGTGTATTTTCAACAAAGTTGTCCCAGAATATCAAAGTATATTTGCCATATATTGAATTTGGCCCAGTAAGTGTTTTATAGGTCTGGGTCTAGAAATTGGGAAGAACCGTGGTGATTTCCTGTTTTTCTTTTTAATTTTTTAACGTGTATTTATTTTTGAGAGAGAGAGACAGAGACAGAGACAGAGAGACAGAGTGTGAGTGAGGGAAGGGCAGAGAGAGAGAGACAGAGGGAGACACAGAATCTGAAGCAGGATCCAGGTTCTGAGCTGTCAGCCCAGAGTCCAATACTGGGCCCGGACCCACGAATTGTGGGATCATGACCTGAGCCAAAGCCGGACGCTTAACCAACTGAGCCCCCCAAGAGTCCCGAGGGTGGTGATTTTCTATGCAAGGAGAACACCTTGCTTAAAGGCAAGGAGTTTGAGAGAATATTCATTCATTATTTCATTCATTCGTTTAATTAATATAACACTTAACTGTTTGAGCTCCTGCACATTAGCCTCTGACAATCATCAGCAAAATAGTGTCTCTGCTTTCATGAGGCTTATAGTAGGAAAGATGTACAGTAAATTAGTAAATATAGAATATGAAAGCTGGTGATCTGTGCTATAAATGTTTAAAAGGCCAAGGGAGTAGAGTTCTGGAGGAACAGCACTATTTTATGAACAGGAGTCAGAGAAAGCCTCTAGAGAGGAAAACCTTTGAGCTGAGAAGGAAGTGAGGGGGGCGGGACATAGGGCAAGCCAGAGAAAGAACAAAAGCTCATGACCTTGAGGTATTGCAAAAAGGCATGGACTGGAGTGATCAAGGTGGAGAGGGGCTGGATGAGGGAGAGCAGGAGTGTGACAGGGGTGGCGGCTGAGGGTTACATCACAAAGGGCCCAGCTGGTCACGATAAAGACTTTGAATTTTTCTCTGCATGAGACAGGCAGCCAAGAGATGGTTTGACCAAAGGAATGAAATATGTCATGTCCTAAAAGGATAACTGATTTCTGTGTGGAGAGCAGACTGTGGAGAGGCACACATGCAAGGAGCGAGACTCAATGTGGTGCAGAGGGGGCACGGACCTATATACGCCTGGTGCCATGGTGTAGTTGCATATGAGGCTCATTGGGACGAAGCATGGATGGAGGGGAGGGGGCTCAGAATGCATGGTCTTGACTTCTCACTGCTCTGCAGAGAAGTCCGCTCAGGTAGAATATAGTTAAATCCATCATGAAAAGGATTCCAGTAGAATAGCCTGTGTTCTGTATTGTTCTACATGTTTATAGGGTAAGAGAGAGTGGCTACATATAGTCAATTGTGTAGCAGTGAGAGGTTCCTGGATAATTAAATAGGCTTTTATAAAAGGTGGTTCTTTGAAGCTCTGTTTCTGGAATCATCCCTTTTTTGCATTGAGTTAACTCAGACCCACTGCTAAAAAAGGAAGAAATGTGCCTCCAGAACTATCTATTTGTGTCTCTCCTCAACCAAGTCTGAGTAGACTACATATCCCATCCTGAATGAGTTTGATTATATCTCTAGCTTAATAATCTCTTTGTTCATTTCTTATATGCACATTTCTTATATGTATGTTCATTTCTTATATATATAAATTTGGATTGTCTAAAAAGGGTTTCAAGGAGATCATAGTGAGGCAAAGAAATACCCTGGTAAGCACATGATAATAAGTTTCACCTTCCTCTGGGACAAAGAAGTGTGGAGGGTTTTAAAGTATTGCAAATAAGTGCAGGTGAGAGTAGTCAAGTCCCTCTAGAAGCCGAGGTAAGGCAGTTGTCCTTAGCATGCCCTTCCTTGCGATATCGACAGGTGTTTTTGCCTACACTACATAGAGAGGTGTTATTGTTCTTAAATTAACATTAACACTTAATACAAAGATATGTAATTTGATTTGTAAATTCTCTCTTCAAAGTGCTTAGGAGTGAATGTCAGCTCAGGTCTAAGACCATTAACAAAGAAGGAAATAGTAATTGGGATATCACTGCTTCAGTGAACCAAAGTATCCCTGGAATGTGGTCATCAGTCTCATTTTTTCCCTAACTTTCTTTGTTGTTGTTAAATTGACAGAGATCAGGACGTTCTGGACCCTATATCTTTTTTTTTTCTTTTTTAAAGTTTCTTTATTTTGAGAGAGAGATAGCATGAGCATGAGTCGGGGAGACACAGAGAAAGAGGGGGAGAGAGAAAATCCTAAGCAGGGTCCTCACGGTCAGTGTGGAACCTGATGAGGGGCTCAAACTCATGAACTGCGAGATCACAACCTGAGCCTAAATCAAGAGTCGAACACTTAACCGGCTGAGCCACCCAGGTGCCTCTGGAACCCATATCCTATGTAGAATCCTGAATTCTTAGCAAGAGTTTAGAAAATCCTAAATTAGATGATCAAATCTGCTCTTGACCAAGGTTTAAAGGTATGAAACCAGTGAAGCCGGTCATCAACTCCATCCATGTCTCCATGCATGTCTTTTTACGTATATACAAAGATTCATCCAGGATCTTTGAAAGGGTGTTGTGTGGTGATAGAGGCATGTTTAGGGAGAAGAGACGGAAGAAAGGGATAAGACTTGGCATAGGAGCAGGAGGAGAAAGGTACAAATCAAGGGACAGCAGGACTTAAGACACGGGTTCCAGGAAGGTCCCCAATCTGAAATTGAGTCAAGAGAGACAGAAAGGGGAGTTTCAGTTTGAATTTTAGGTCCTCCACATGTCTGTCAGATTTTCTAAGAAGAATGTATTTATTTATTTATTTATTTATTTGTTTGTTTGTTTATTTTTGAGAGAGAGAGAGAGAGAGAGAGAGAGAGAGAATCCTAAGCAGGCTTCATGCTCAGAGTGGAGCGCTTTGTGGGGGCTTGATCCCATGACCCTGGGATCATGACCTGAGCCGAAATCAAGAGTTAGACACTCAACTGACTGAGCCATCCGTGCGCCCCTAAGAAGAATTTAAGAGAAGAAATTTTAAAATATCAATTTCTTTTAGAGGCCTCTTATGCCATTCAAAATCGTTGACCATAGAATCGTTAAAACATCTGAGCCCTCTGATTCTAAGGCAGCACACAAATAGTTTAACTTATTTATATCCCAAATCATCCAGAGTGGCTACTGCAATCCAATTGTCCTTGGTAATCGCCAAAGTTTAGGAAGGTGGACATGTCTGGAGGTTTGCTGAGTGATGGGTTGTCTATATTCAATGTTGAAAACAAAGAGACAAATTGTCTGGCCCCAAGAATCTTGGTAAGTGCACACACACCCCATCACTGGGAGCCTTGTGTAGTGAAAGGAATCAAAATAAAGATTTTTCATCACAAACTAAGAAAAATAAAGCCTTAGATGACACTTCAACATAAGAAAATAGGGCACTTATCTATTGAGAATAGGACATAAGCAATTTTCGTATCACTAGTGTTCCAAGGAGGGTCAAGGACATCAAGGAACCTCTCCTTTACACTATCCTTATCAAAACGGCCTGAGCTGAGCAACAGCAGATCCAGTCCTGTTCAGAACACCAATTTCTGTGCAATAAAATAAACCAGCGCAGTGTTAATCATAAGCCCTTATTTTTAATGCCAGCCACAAGAGAAGTCTGAAGGAGTGTTCTATCTTGGGGACGAAGAGCAGAACTTAGAGGTATCAGATCTGGAGTCAGCTAGTTTTGAAAAGAGTTGGTCAAACCTTCTTGGAAGAAGGAGAAATTGTTCTTATGGATTAACAGCCACAAGTTAGGCATTGAGTACTGCTGTAGAACGTATGCTCGTTCCCTCCCAAATTCACGTGTTGAAACCTCACCTCAATGGGTATTAAGAAATGGGGCCTTATGGAGGTGCTTGGATCATGAGAGTAGAGCTCTTGTGAATGGGATTAGGGCCTTATAATAGAGACCCCAGAGAACTCCCTCACCCCTTTAGTCATGTGAACATACAATAAGAAGACTGTCACATGACCGTGAGCCAGGAAAGAGGCTTCACCAGACACCAAATCTGTTGGTGTCTTGATCTTGGACTTCCCATCTTCCAGAACTGTGAGAAATAAATTTCTGTTGTTTATAAGCCCCCATCCTGTTGTATTCAGGGATAGCAGCCGAAATTAAGACAGGTGGGGGTGGGGAGGAGCAATTGTAGGGGCACAGTTCAAGTGCAGGAGGGAGTAGTGGGGAATAGCAATGGAGGCTGAGAACATGTGAGGGCCGCGGTGGAACATTTCCAGTTCTTCTAGAATTCTTACACTTAAAAAATTCAGGTGGTGACACAGCAGCATTCTACCAAACCTTCAAAGATCAGATAGCTCCAGTACGACAAACTATTTGAAAGCATAGGAAAAGAAAAATCATTTTTTTTTGTACGGAATAAAACATAGATAGCCGAACAGGATAAAGATCGCAGAGAACAGGGAAATCCTAGACTAACCCTATCTATCTAATCTGATGTAGTCTAAATATATCTGGTTTATTTAATAGACAACTTTTTAAACAAAATAGAATAACGTCACCTGGGATTTGAAAAATGTACAAGTTAAGTATATGACACTAAGAACAAAAGAGGTGGTTGAATGGAATTACATTATCATGAGGTGTTTTTATCAGTCATGAATCATGTATTTTATGTATATTGTAATCTCTAAAAAAAAAAAAAAAAAAAACCATGGAAAATCACATGAATATATAGAGCCAAACCATGGATAGAAAACATAAAAAGACATGCTAAAATAATTGCTCTATTCACCTAAAAGTAGGCATTGGAGAGCCTGGGTGGCTCAGTCGGTTAAGCATCTGACTTTGGCTCAGGTCATGATCTCATGGATCGTGAGCTTGAGCCCTGCATCAGGCTCTGTGCCAACAACTCAGAGCCTGGAGCCTGCTTTGGATTCGGCATATCCCTCTCTCTTTGCCTTTCTTCTCCTGGCACTCTGCCTCTCTCTGTTTCTCAAAAATGAATAAACATTTGAAAAGGAAGATTAAAAAACAAAGAAGGCATAGAAGATGGAACAGGAAAATAAAGACTAGACACATAAATACAACCATAAATTCTCTGAACAATACAAGTAAATACAAAAGATTTTTCAGTATGGAAAAAAAAAAATTGAAGTGCGAGCTGTTTACAAGAAAGCCACATTTAAATACAGCAACACAGATAAGCTAAAAGTAAAACGAGAGTACCATGGAAACACCCAGCATAATAAAGCTGACATGGGTCTATTAGTATTAGTAAGTCACATGCCTACAGGAAATATGCTAGAGAAAAGGAGGGGTACTTCACAGTGTTAGAAATGGAAATTCCACAATAGGGTACGATGATAATAATGACAGGGTGAGGGGCATCTGGGCGGCTCAGTTGGCTAAGCGTCCAACTCCGGCTAAGGTCATGATCTCTTGGTTCGTGAAGCTCGAGCTCCATGTTGGGCTCTGTGCTGAGAGCTCAGAGCCTGGAGCCTACTTCAGATCCTGTGTGTCCTCTCTCTCTCTGCCCCTCCCCTGCTTGTCCTGTCTCACTGTCAAACATAAATAATAAATTTTTTTTTTAAATTACAGCGTGAGCGGCTAGCAGCATAACTTCAAAATATATGAAGGAAAAATAAATAGATACCTATACCAATCCACAAATGCAGCTGGAGATTTTCCTACCTTTTTGTTTTGAAATTTTCCTACTTCTTTGTTTTTAAATTTGTTTTAATGTTTTTATTTATTTTTGAGACAGAGAGAGACAGAGCATGAGCAGGGGAGGGGCAGAGAGAGAGACACACACACAGAATCCGAAGCAGGCTCCAGGCTCTGAACTGTCAGCACAAAGCCGGATGCGGGGCCCGAACTCACGGACTGTGAGATCATGACACGAACCGAAGTCAGATGCCCAACCGACTGAGCCACCCAGGCGCCCCTGAAATTTTTCTACTTCTTTACCAATACTGAATAGAGTTAGCTGATAAGAAATTAGTAGAGATATAAGACATTTGAACAACACTATCAAACAACTTTATCTAAATGACAAGACTGTACAACCATACCCTCAATTGCAGAATTCTTTTCCAGTGCATATAAAATCAATATATTCTACAGGTGGGGCCATTTACTAATCCTTATGAACTATCAAGGCATCAAAATCAGAGTATGTTATTGAACCACAGTACAAGTATATTAGATAGCAATTTAACAGAAATATATGTGAAAATTCTAAAATATCTGGAAATTAAGCAACACATTCCTAAATAACCTTAGGATCAAAGAACAGCAACAACAAAGAAGGAAATTAAAAATACTAAGCTAGGAGTCAAAATTAAGATACCATGCATCAAAAATTGTGTAGGATGCTCTGGAACAGTGATTAAAGGGGAGAAATTATAGCCACAGGCCTGTACTGGAAACAAGAAAGTGCTTACAATAAATTATCTAAGCTTTTCTTTGAGAAGCTGTAAAGAGAAGAGCAAATTATACTCGATGTAAGAAGAGTGAAAATAACGAGAGTAAGAGCGGTTTTGTGAACTAGAAGGCAGATAAACAATAGAAAAAAAATCCACAAAATAAAAAGGTTTGTGTTTAGAAAAAACTAGTAAGCTAATCAGTGCTTCGCCAGTTTCATCAAGAAATGGAAAACAGAGGGTCACCTGGGTGGCTGAGTTGGTTAAGCATCTGACTGTTGATCTCAGTTCAGGTCACGATCTTGTGGTTTGTGAGTTCAAGCCCCGCATCAGGCTGTGTGGTGACGGCACAGAGCCTGTTTGGGATTCTGTCTCCCCTTCTCTTTGCCCCTCCTCTGCTTGTTCTCTCCCTCTCTCTCTGCATCTCTTTCTCTCTCAAAATAAATAAACTAAAAAAAAAAAGAAATAGAAAATAAATTATAGTATCAATAATAAAATGGGAGACATTATAACATAATCTGTAAGAATTAAAAGGATCTCAAAATTATTTAAAACCTTATGCCAATGAAGTCAACGACTTCAATGGAGTGGGCAAATAAATTCCTTGAAAAAGTTAAATTACCAAAACTGATAGAAGAGGACATAGGGAATCTGAATAGTCCAATATTTATTAAAGAAGTTGAATCCATAGCTTAAAAACCTTCCCCAAAGAAAATTCCAAGCCCTAATGGCTTCGCATGTGAATTCTATCAAACATTTAGGTAAGAAATGACAGCAATCTTATATCAATCATAAAAGATAAAAATAATACATTTGACTTTAATGAAATTTAAGGGTTACATTCACCAAAGGACATAAATAAAATGAGCAGGCAAGCCACAGGCTGCAGAATGTTCTTAGTGATGCGTGTATCTGACAGAGCACTGGCGTCCTGAATATGCATAGAACACCTAAGAAATGGCTGGCAGAATTCACCTGGGCATGGAGTCTTCCTGTGGCAAACTTTTCAGCAGTTTCTCACAAAGTTGAACATGTCTTTACCATGCAACTCAGAAATTCACCATTTCTATGTATTTACTGGAGCAAAATGTACAAAAATGGGAGCTATGTACTGGAATACACAGCCATACACACAAAAATTTTGCATAGGATTGTTCATAGTGTTTAAATAAAAACACTATTTTTATTTAAAAAAAAAATAGTGCCAAGTTGGGAGCAACCCAAATGTCCAGAAAGAGAATAGGGACACAAATGGTGGCCTGTTCATAGAATGGAACCCTACTCAGTAATGAAAAGGGATGCATTACTGACATACGGAACCACAGGGATGAAACACAAAACGCCATCCTGAGCCCAAGGAACCTGACATGTAAACTAAATAGCGCAGGAGTCCACTTATTTGAACTCTGAAAACAGACAAGGCTAGTCTCTGGGGCTAGGAAGCAGTACAGCCATAGCCTAGGGCAAGGAGCAGGAACTAGAAGGGAGCAGGAAAGAACTTTCTGGCTTGATGACATTGTCCATTACCTTGTTTTGGCAAGTGGTTGCATATTTTTACACAATTGTCAAAACTTGTCTGACTGAATGCTTCAGAGCAATCCATTTTCTTTCTTTCTTTTTTTTTAATGTTTCACTTATTTTTGAGAGAGAGAGAGATACAGGAGGAGAGGAGAGGGGCAGAGACAGAGGGAGACACAGAATCTGAGACAGGCCCCAGGCTCTGAGCTGTTGGCACAGAACCTGATGCAGGGCTCCATCCCTTGAACTATGAGATCATGACCTGAGCCAAAATTGAACGCTTAACCGACTGAGCCCCCCAGGCGCCCCTAAAGCAATCCATTTTCTTTTATGTCAGTTAAGCCCCCATAAAGAAAACCAATTTCCTTTTGCCTGATATGGAAGCCCGTGTCTCCTTCTTCAACTTACTTCCCCACATTCTCTAGTAAAATTACAAAATAAATAGGTAGATACAGACAGATAAGCAAATAACAACACCATGACACTATCCATGTCTAGAATACACAGTTGTCAGACTTCTGTGTTTGTATTGCAGTTAATAGGTTCTGAGGATTTAATATGTTTGCTCTCTTTACACCATGAGAGGTATGTTGCCAAGTGTCTCAAGTTAATAGCCACCTTCAGAGGCTGCTTCTTGGCTGCCTCTGAGTCAAAGTCAATTGAGGTTGCCTGTCACTCCCTGAAGTGCCACATCCAAAAACCTCAGCCAGAACACAGGCGGGGGAATCACACACAGGTTCTGCCCACTAATGTGGGCTCCAGTGAGTGAGAGAACCTGTGTGTGAAGAGGCCTATTTAAATTCTGGAAGGCTGGCACAAGCGGGGCCTTCATTTGAAGACTCCGGGAAGAAGGGGAAACGTTATGAGGAGATTAGCGTATTCTCCTTTATTCTGCTGGTTTAGTCTTTCCTTGCCTGAAATGTTATCACCGAACCGCAAGGAGGAGCTATCGTCACACAGTTTGTCACTGGCTCCTGTATTTGGAACAAAAACAACATGGCGCTTTTCCTGTAAGCTGCTTCTTTGATTCGCTCCCTGAAATACACTAATTATTTCATCAACCAGGTAGGGCAGTGGTCAGTGAATCACACAAGACACATTGTCTACCATGACCTTGGTATTAAATTTCTCTTCCCTCGTCCAAAAACTTCTTGGTTGCGTGAGGAACTTTGATATTATCTATATCATCTCAACTCTTTTTAAAAAAATTTGTGTATATATATATATATAAATTATATATTTTTTTATTTTTTAATTTACACCAGGTTAGTTAGCATATAGTACAATAATGATTTCAGGAGTAGATTCCAATGATTCATCCCCTACATATAATACCCAGTGTTCAACAAGTATCTTCCTTAATGCCTCTTACCCATTGAGCCCATCCCCCCACCCACAACCCCTCCAGCAACCCTCAGTTTGTTCTCTTTATTTAAGAGTCTCTTATGTTTTGCCCCCCTCCTTGTTTTTATATTATTTTTGCTCCTCTTCCCTTATGTTCATCTGTCTTATATCTTCATTTCCATATGACATTAAATTATTTTCCTTTCGAACAACATGTTCTATGGCTTTATTATCCAATATGGCACCCAGTAGTCAAACATGGCTACAGACATTTAAGTTTAAATCCATTACAATGAAATGAAGTTAAAACTTCAGTTCTGTACTTGGACTGTGGACATCCAAGTACTCAATGGCCATATGTGGCTGGAGGTTCCCATGTTAGAAAGCACAGACATAATACATTTTTGTCATCACAGAAATTCCTATCGAAGAGTGCTCCTCTAAATAACTATAGTTATGTGTTATTGTAATATGTTACAGAACATATTGAACGTAATGATCATTCAGACAGAAAGCAAAGTCCCTGGTTAGAGAATCATTTTTCCTATGTTGTGCTTACTTAATACTAGAGAACAACAAACATTTTTTCTGACTTTTAAGATCATCTCTATATTTAAATTTTCCCTATTTTTTATGTTAATGACCACGTACCAATGCAACTAAAGGAACATCCTGAGAAGCAGAAGCTGGATCCCGTGGTCAGATAGAACTTCCTCTGTGATTCCACGGTGCAGAATTCATGCGCTCAGGAAGGTCTGTTTAACAGTAAAACAGAATTGGCTTAAATGGTCAAATGCAGTCATTCTTAAAGGGTGAGGCTCCAACATTTACATTTGCTTTAAAAAAAGAGGGGGACCCCAGGAGTAGGTATTAAGTGTGTAGTGAGGTCGAGGGCATCTATTCTTTTATAAGCTCCAGGTGATTCTTACCTGCCCTATAGTTTAACCACCACCAAGAAGCTGCATTTGTGTGTTAGAGTATATTAAAGTGATTTTAAAACACAAGTTCTGTGCAACTATTCACGTAAGAGGAGAATGCTTCTCCCCTATTCCTCATGTTCCCTAAAGGGGAGGAAACATGGATTCCTTTGGAGGAAAATGAATGGGAGGGACACATCTGTTCTTTTTTGTTTTACTCCCTTTCTGTTTCTCCCTGTTAGAGGAGGAGTTACTTTCCAGACTGGTCACGTTGGAAATAAAAAATCAGTTCATATGTCTCATCCCCTACGGGATTTCCTATCGCTCTATAACAAAGTGGTCCCTACAAATACAGATATTCTGGGATGATCAGTCCGGTAATTTCCTAAGAGCATGTCAGGGGATCCCGTTGTGACCAGTGCACAAGACACGTTCTCCAATTCAGCCTTATCGATAATAGGGCTGATAATTTCTTCCTCATCCAATCGGTTCCAAACCCAGGAGCTTGAGTCTCTCAAGCCCTGACCAACAAAGCTGTAGGGGTCCTGAATTGAATGCAGGTTAACTGCTTGGAAGGGTAGTATGTTCGTAGTCTATTTTATATCCACCTCTGTAAGCACACACACCACCCCTACTTTGATACACCGTTGCTTCCTACAACAGACAAAAATGTTTCTCCCTTCCTTTCTTCCTGAATTAAAGAAACGTGCCCGATGGCGCACCTGGGTGGCTCAGCTGGGTAAGCGTCTGACCCTTGGTTTCAGCTCTGGTCATGATCTCACGGTTTTGTGAGTTCAAGCCCAGCATCAGGTTCTACGCTGGCAATGCAGAGCCTGCTTGGGATTCTCTCTCCCTCTCCCTTTGCCTCTCCCCTACTCATGCTGTCACTGTCTTTCTCAAAATGAATAAATCAACTTAAAAAATATTTAAGAAGCGTGCCTGAGGGATGGAAGTGGGTACCTTATGGCAAAAGGAGATGCCATGCTTTGGAGTGTGAAATGGCCATCAGTGGGAAGTTGTGAAGATGCCTCCCTAGGTAGCCCTCACTCATTTCGTTCATCATGGATGGACACTCATTTCGTTCATCATGGACGGACACTCATTTCGTTGATCATGGACGGACACTCATTTCGTTCATCATGGAAAGAGGTGTTTGTTTCTCATTGGCTCTCAGGGGATGCAGTGGGTTTGTCATGTGGCTTGACAGCGTTTTACCTTTGTTACAGGAGAATATACAAAAATGGTACAAATGTGGGAGGAGCTTACTGGTAGGTCCACTCGAACGAGGGCAGTAGCTGGATATGGCCTCCTGTTGGCTTGGCATCCTCTGTCACCAAATGGCATCCAAAGGCACTATGGTTCCTTTCCTTTGTTCAAATATATGTTGGTCTTTGTAAAATATGTGTTTATATTATGAGTAGAATGAGGTAGAGACAGAGAAGGGAGAGTAACCCAGGTCGCTTTGGAAAAAGGAAGGGCCATAATAAGAACACAAGGGACTCGCGAGCCTTTTTTAATCATACATAATAATTACACAGAACACCACTAGGTTTTAAGATGATAGATGAGCCAATACTCTCAAGATAACAGCCAACTCTTCAGCCTCAACTTTTGGATCCTGGGAAATGAAATGTCTGGATGCTGCTGCCTGTTACAAAGTAGTGGCAACGAGTCACAATCACCAGCTAATAAAATAAGGAGGGGCATCCTATGACCAGGATGTCATGGACAAGGGGCGGAGAAGGAGGCGTCAGCAAGGACGTAGAGGCAAAGAGGACAAAGACAAGACCTGCCTGTTGTGTATTAACAACACTCCCCTTGTGAAATCCAGCCTTGTTCTGACCACAACCTGTTAGAGTGTGAACCAAGTACCATAAGTGAAAACCCACAGGTGCTTCCCTTCTGGAAGTGGTAATAAACTTGTGCCGAGGCAGCGAGCAGGAACCTGTGCGAAAGACCTTCGGAGGACCCCACCATCCATGAGACCCAGTACTGCCACCCTCTGGCTACCACCTGCAGAAGAGAATTTCAGATTCAAGAGGGAACTAAACTGGGGCACCTGGGTGGCTGCGTCGGTTTGGCTCAGGTCATGATCTCACGGTCTGTGGGTTCGAGCCCCGCATCGGGCTCTGTGCTGATAGCTCAGAGCCTGGGACCTGCCTCAGATTCTGTCTCTCTCTGCCCCTCTCCCACTCACACTCTGTCTCTCTCAAAAATAAATAAACATTAAAAAAAATTAGGAGGGACTAAACCTCTATTCCAAAAAAGCATGTCTATAGTAAATTATTAAGACCCAAACCTGGAACATTGACCTGTTCTGAAACCCACGGTTGGAGAATTTTATAAGTAAACTGGAATTCATTTGGAAGAGGGTGGATAGGACGCTAAGGAAATGCAAAATTACATTTTCTGAACTTTCCTCAAAGGTCTCAGCGTATTTTGCCGCTCCTTTCTTTCCAGTCCTCTTCCTGGAGTGATATTCTTTGTATCCGAGACCTTAAGCAACCTTTCAGTTAAAAACCTGAATCCAGAATGGTGTCTGATCAAAAGTTAACATTGAATGACGGTTGAAACCATGTGTGTTAAAGGGTTTTGTTGTTGTTGTTGTTGTTGTTGTTGTTGTTGTTGTTGTTGTTTTGTTGTTGTTGTTCCGAGAGTGAAAATGTATTTTCAAATGTGAATTCATTCAATTCTCGGGAATTCTGACAGGAGAAGTAGCCAGTATGGAAAGAACCATCTATCCCTCCGCCTCATCCCCCTACCAAAGATTTTCCTATAAGGAAATACTAAAAAAGTGCATTTTATCACTCATCACTCATTGTCAGTTCTTTTTGCAGGGCTCTTTTGGAGTTAAATTCACATTGTATATATTTTTAGCAGCAGCTCCAAGCAATTGAGTCCAAATGGTGTACATGACAACACTGATAAGACAAGGCCCAGAAGGCAAACACAATGCTTCTCATCTCTCGTGCCCTCTGCAAAAGTTTATCAGATGAGAGTCAAGGACGTTGCACCAAGCTCTTGCACACTTTTTTTTCCTTTTCCTTTTCTTCTTCTTTTCTTTTCTTTTCTTTTCTTTTCTTTTCTTTTTCTTTTCAGCAAGAAGAGTCATAGTCTACAGCACTAGCAAGTTTTACAAAGCTTATCTGATTTCTGGGTCAGAAACTCATTATTGGAAAAAAAAACCCCACAGGACATCAATCAGTCTGCTTTGAATAAGGTCACGACAGAATCCTGATGGGTCGGAGATGTTGGGTGTAGAGGTCAGGCTTGAAAATTAAATCCAAAGCTTCTTCTAGGGGATCGTATAACATGTACGTACACTTAGACTATGTACACGGCTTAAATTTACCATATAGCTGCAAATCACAGCTACTTAACACATATACATGTTATAAATACATTCTACATGTCTATTCTCTTCAGAGGCCTGATATACGTAGCAATTTTGAGCCCAATGGGGGAAAAAATCAACGTCAACTGTAAGCTTAAGGGTTTTATTTTTTCACTTTTCAAGCCCACCGCTTTCATGGACATCCTTTCCCATCCCCGCCTCCTCACATCAAAATCTCAAGAAAAAGAAAAGAAAATACCCGACTTGAAAAGATTTTGTAAGAACTATATCAAGGCAGAGATATAAAATGCTGAGTTAAGTTGAATTCGCACCTAACAGAGAGTAGCCATGAGATAATTGTACATTTTTTTAATTTGAAAACTTTTTATTTTATTGTACTGTATTAAAAACTCAATATTTATTTATTTATTTTTGAGAAGGGAGAGACGGACGGAGGGAGAAACCACCCGACTCGGGGAGGGGCAGAGAGAGAGGGGGACAGAGGATCTGAAGTGGGCTCTGTGCTGACAGCAAAGAGCCCAATGTGGGGCTCGAACTCACAAACCATGAGATCAAGACCTGAGCCAAAATCAAAGTCGAATGCTTACCTGACTGAGACACCCAGGTGCCCCTAATTTTATGTATTTTTTTTAAACACTGAAAGGTACCTAAGGCCAGCAAGAAATCTATATTAGGTCATCTGGATAAAAAGGAATATTTTCCATTTAAAAATGTCTTTGGCTAAGCTATATTTAAATAATAAAAATAATAATAAAAATAACGTGAGAATGGGAAACTAAGAAAAATAGTCTTTGTAATTGGGCTTCTGAAAAATAATCTTTAAAGTTTTTGTTTGTACTCTATAAACCCAAAGTTTTCGGTAGTTTCATGATTTATGACAATAATTTTCTCTATTATTAGACAACGCCTTACTGTACTAATGATCTCATAATTCAACAATATAATATCCATTACTTTTAAAATCTCCAATTGAAAAATTATGAACTCAAATTTAAGGAATGGTTCACGTCTAATGAGCACACAGTTTTTAGCCACCTCTAATATAGATCTGAGACATTTTGCTCTAAAAACTATTTGAGTTCTATATTAAAAGTAATTTGTTTTCATTTCCACTAACATTTTAGATGTTTAAAATTTACACAGAAGTTGAAAATTGCCTTTTATGATTTTTTAAACATCAATAAAATTCATGAATATCAAATAGAGTCAGAGCCCAAAAGATATCTAATTTATACGGGTCAAGGCATTCTGTTTTAGGACCTGAAAAGTGGACTGCAATCACTGATATAAATCTATAATGAACTATGATTCAGCAATGACTCAAAACAGGGCAGCTGGAAGGGAAGCCAGGGAGAACACAGTGGTTCTATTTAACATCTCCATGATCAGAGTCATTTTCCAATTCAGAGGACCCAGTCCCTTTTAACTTCCTCCTATGTTCATATCTCATCCTTCTAGCTAACAAATCTGCTCTTGGTAAAGGATCTATAATCAATTCCTATCAACCAAGGCACACATTTCATTTCAAAAGCATATCTGGAGTGGTTTATGGGTCTGGGTTTAAAAAATATTTAAAACCCTGGGATTTCCATTTATTAGCTGTGTCACCACGTCTTCAGATTATTGAAAGGACCCACTGACCTCCTTAAAGCCCACTCAATGCAAGGCTGTAACAATGCAAAGAATGCCGTAAAACAATAGTGAGCTACTCTTAAGACCAGGCATTTTGCTTCGCCGTGTTTGTTTAGTTGTACAAATCATTCCTATCCACTGTCAGCCCCCAGTGTGGTAAGCAGGTACTTGTCGGGTGGTAACGTAGATGATTAGTTTACTGTGTGTGAAAGTTTTGTGACCCATCGCTGTCCAGCATTGGCAGGGGAATGTGTTCCTTGATCAGGTGGTATCTAAACAAGAGGCCCCAAATGAAACAAAATTTCTACTTTAAAATTGATGATGTTTAATACCTTTTCTACCGTTACAGGGAATGCAAATCCAAATTCAGAATAAATGTCTATCCCAGTAAAGGCCCTTCAGCTTCCTTCTGGGCACATGGGCAATGGGCCAATGTAATCCACTTCCCACCTGTGAGTGGGTTTGGATCCTCTCGATACACAGCTCCTGGTGTCCTTCAGTCTTTGATAGCCCTTCGTGATTGTCTCCAAAGAATGGATGATGACATCTACTCGTTGGTTCCAGTTGTCTTTCTAATTCTCACTTCTGATTCTATTATGTTTCCTATAACATAAAATCATAATGTGGGTGCTTATTACTCATGACATGAGGCTTATGTGCGAGAACATACTACTAGTCCTTTGGCTATGGCTCAATAATTGGCATAATTCTTAACTTTCTATCATCATCATCATCATCATCATCATCATCATCATCTAGTTTCTCCAATACTTCGTATTTATCTTTTCTGTTTTCAATTAGAAAGTGACCATTAGTCAGTCACAATGTAGCTACCCTTCACATCAAATATCGACCCTCCACCCATGAGCTACCATCAATAAACCATGCATACTTGTTTTCATCCTTTGATAGCTGGCCAAAAATAGTTTTTCATTGACCTCCGAAATTAGGTGGATCAGAAGGACTTAAGGCAGGATTTTAAAGCATAGTTACCACTGTTTGTGTATGCAGTGAGTATCTCACATGGTTACCCCTGTTTACATGTTCCTGAATATATTAATCTACTAGTATAACACTGTTTAATGAGGAAATCTTTTTGTGTTGCCCTCCTTTCTGAAGTATTGTTCTGTCGTCATCCATGAATGGATCAGTATTTAAAGTCTCAAAATATTTTTATGGTTTTATGTAAAAAAAAAAGTACAGTTTCGATTAAGGTTCAATAATAAGCCAACAATAGGAGTTCGTGGGTGGCTCTGTCTACTAGGCATCTGACTTTGGCTCAGGTCATGATCTCATGATTCGTGGGTTCGAGCCCCACACTGGGCTCTGTACTGACAGCTCAGAGCCTGGGGCCTGCTTGGGATTCTGTGTCTCCTTCTCTCTCTTCCCCTCCTCTGCTTGTGCTCTGTCTGTCTCTCTCTCAAAGATAAATCAACATTAAAACATTTTAATAATAAGCCAACAATTACCCCTTAAAGAGCATATAACTGGAGGATGTCTTAGGCAACTTAATAATCTGAAATCCTAGTGGCCATTGCTGGCTAATAGTCAAGGACATGCCAGTAGATGTAAGTGGGCATTGTTGACCCTGGTGACATCATCTGAGCATGGGTATTTGAAGCCCTCAGTGTGATTGATTGAGCTCTTTAGAGTTCTAATAAAGACTAACCATTCAGAACACCATGTAATTGTTTTCTTCCATGCGACTTTATGAATGAAGGTTAGCAGAATCCTTAAATGTGGGAAATGACACCACAGCAGCCGATTAAGCTTTGATTTCAGTTTTGGACCTAGCAGGTAAAACAATTTAATGTTGGTTATTTGAGTGAAATGTGTCCAGTGGCTCCAGCCCAAATTATTCCTAAGCATTTCTTCATTTGTGTTGGAGCCTGTTTTGTTTTGTTTTGTTTTGTTTTGTTTTGTTTTGTAGCAGGATTGATCCTTCATTCTCAATGGTCCTCCTATAATTAAGAAAAAAATGTTTTACAGTTTTAGCTTTATCTTTAGATCCAAACATTGTATTGGCAATATAACAATTGATAATGCTTTTCAAAATTTCTTCTAATCTGTTTCTTTTCATTAAGCTATACAAGAAGAAGGAGAATTTAAATATACTTGGGGGATAATAGTAAACTTGTAGATAGTTCTCATTCGTGTGACATCTGTACTAATAACACATGCAGGGCAGGGTGATTCAACTATCATGCAGAATTTCTCTTCATAAATTCTCATTTACCGGCACAAGTTTGACTTTCAGTCTTCCAATCGCACAACTCTATTTCCCGTTTAGTCACGTTGTTTTTTTTTTTATTTTTTATTGGAAGCTTTTATTATAACAGTACATTGTGCACCGCTCTCCAGAAGACACCCTGAAGTTTCTTTATTAACTCTAGATAATTAAAACCACACAACAGTGAAGGTCTCTGGTGGGGGGGTTCCCCCAGAGGGGGGTTGTGCTAAGAAACCATGATCACTGCCACTCAAAATTGTAGCCCTATTCTCCATCTTATAGGATCTGGTTCTAAAAGGATTATGTATTCTGCATATTCCTTCAGATTTTAAAAATTCATCAAAGCTAGGATAAATGGCGCTGAGATGCCACCGTCCCGTAGTGCCTAAGGAGTCCACTCAGTCTTCAGTAATGGTCTGTCAATACCCTATAGACACTCTATCCATAGCCTCCTTTTTCGTTACATCCTTACTAACTACCTAAAGACTTCCTTTTGATGTACTCTACCTTGCATATTGTTTCTTATTTAAAAAGATATTATTCCTTGTGTTCTGGAAACAAAACTTTTGCATGTAAGTCCATCCCATTTTCGTCACCGAACTGGCAAGACCATAAAAGCTTCCTTCCCAGAGTTTTCCCTCTCATAGTAAGGTAGCATTTGGAGCCCACACCACACCAGAGAAGTACTATGTACTACAGCATCATTACAAACTGAGTCAAGGCATAAACTTATATGAGGCTTTATTATCATCGTGGGGCCAATCCAATGTGGCTTATATTCTCAACATATTAACATCCTCAGGAGGGTATTCTATTTTATAATCAACATGAAGGAGGAGAAGAGAAATATTTCATGCTGAAAATTGCTTGAATTCCCATTTTAATCCAGGATCCAGGTTAGAAAACTTAGGGGTAGGACTGGAGGAATCTGCATCCATGTAAGTGGTAAAGGTAGACACCTACTGAGCGTCTTATAGACTCAGTTTTCGTATTTCTCCCAGATTTCTGCAATGTATGAAGGCTATGATAATTTGACACCAAAAATCCCTTCCTGTTCATCATGCTCAGAGACACAAATTGGGAAATATTAAACATTAAAACTAATGCCATTAAGGTACTTTTGGGAACTGCCTACATCTGTCCATAAAATTAGACACCTTCTTGATAGAATATCCTCTCTTTTACTAGTCTTCTGTTTGGAAATTTCACTTTTATAGCTATTTCAGTAACTAGGGGTTAAATAAGGATCACAACACTGGGCCATTGGCATTTTCCAGTCTCTTGTTGGTACCATTTCTTGGTTCCTAACCCAAGCAACAACCAGTTTCAATGTGATTCTGGACTTTGGATAGCTCTGTAACTGATTCTGTATTTACTAATCACTGCTGATTTATCCTCAGTTTACGTTTTGTTCCTTTTCCACTTATTCCCCCCTCTGAATAGATTATTCTAAATTCCATCAAGAAGACTCTCTAGTTAATTATCTCAATGCTTGTATGACCTCAAAGTAGGCTGGCTCAGGAATCAGCTTTGTGTCAAAGGTTCTCTATCCTTCTTTCCTTATCTTCCTTACTAGAGAACAAAGCTTTAGCCTTTTGACTCAAATCTGGAGCCAGTTTAATAGTCCAATGTCAACGGTACTAAGCATGCTTTTTTGGATTGCTGAAAAGAATCACAAAACTCAACGAAGTAGATTCTCACAAGTTTTTAATAAGGACAAAGGATACGACTGGCCAGAGAGAAGAATCATGATAAATCCTCAGGAGAGTCCCAGGCATCCAAGCACAGCTTCCAAATTTCTTTCTTGGTCACACAGATTGTGCTTTGTCTCTAGAGCATAAGCCGCCAAGACACACATAAACACAATGACTTGGTCTCAGGCAAACTATTGATTCATTCGAGGAGATTTTATGTGTACACAATCAAGAAGAAAGTGTGTGTGTGTGTGTGTGTGTGTGCGCGCACGCGCGTGCACATGCTCTCCCTCATGTGTTTCTAAATATTAGCATGGAAACACAATCATTAGATAGCACATTTCATTCTGGTATGGACATAGCTTAGGACTATGGTTCCAGAAGTCCCCCAGAGATAAGCACAAGTTAGAAATCAATTAACTGAGATGAACTGTGCAGTACGCACTAGCTTTGTGACTTATGGCAATTGATCAGGTCCGTTGTGACTCAATTTTCTCATATCCCAAAAAAAAAAAAAGAGTACCTAAAAATAATATCATATCGTATCCAAATGCAATAAGGCACATAAATTGCCACACTCAGTGTTGGGCAAATAGTAAACAAACTAAAAATAAAAGCAGTGCTCCAGTGTGTATCACCTATTTTCCGTGATCAAAGAACTACGTTAGGCTGGTGGTGTCACTCTGACCCCTTGATATGACACAGTGAAGCCTCACAGCGTCTAATTGAGGTCAGTCTGTGAGCGAAATCAGGAAGAAAACATACGAGACGTCCCACCTGATATCCCCAGGCCATTCCTTTCCCTTCCCTTGTTTCTCCTAATTTTGATTTTATTCTTTTGCCGAATTTAGCCCCCGGTATACACAGAACTCAGCCTGCCACAGGGCTGGAACTCTGTGGAGAGAAAAGATAAGTGTGGGCATATGGGTAGCTCCGTTATAAACAAGAGATTCAGGGGCGCTCGGGTGGCCCAGTCGGTTAAGCGTCCGACTTCAGCTCAGGTCATGATCTCGCGGTTCATGAGTTCAAGCCCCGCGTCAGGCATCTGTGCTGATGGCTCAGAGCCTGGAGCCTGTTTCAGATTCTGTGTCTCCCTCTCTCTCTGACCCTCCCCCGTTCATACTCTGTCTCTCTCTGTCTCAAAAATAAATAAACGTTAAAAAAATTTTAAAAAAACCAAGAGATTCAGATAAAAAAATAATATAGAATTTCTCCTACTAGGAAAGAAGGGACACTATCCAAGTCCCGCCCTGCAAAGATAATGAAATTTGATGCTTGTACAAGACATATGGGCAGGGATCATTTCTAAGACCCACCCGATTCATTTGTTTTTGATTCATAACTCACATTGAATCCTACGCAGATGCTATTTGGCCATAAAAATCATATAGACCTAGTCTGAATGTCCTCCTACTTCTCCTATTTTTTCAGATGGGGCCATAGTCCTCATTTATATTTAGGGGAAAATCTCATGAATGGAGTGGCGTGGTGAAATTTGTGGGCAAATCGTCTCCAGGGGAAATAGGAACAGAGTGAACCGAGCCTCCTTCCACACCCAGCATGGCAGACCAACCACACATTAGCAACATGATAAAGGAAAACCTATACTGGTTTCAAACATTTAGAGCAATTCTTTTCAAAAAGTTATTGCTATGAACCCCCTTTCTGACATGAAACCTTACACGGACCCCAACATGTAAAACGTATACAGATGAAATGTTCTCGTTAGCTCTGGGATAGCAGGTCTGGAGTCCTGGCTGCTTGAAGTCCACCCCCCACTCAGGGCTTTAATTTGAAAAACGTTAGAACTAAAGCTCTCCTGTGGGGTCAAATTCTCATAGAAAAGAAATAATAATAATAATAATAATAATAATAATAATGTCATATGATCTTATGTTCTCCTGTCAATCATAGAGCTACAAGGAAGTTTAACAGTCACAGCCTGGAGGTCGCAAGCTGACATACCTTGTACATCACGTGTGCTTATAAACATGTCCCACTGGGAAGGGCAGAACTCGGGTCCCAACTGCTGAGCACAACCGCCAACTGTCCCCAATTCATTTTTGGACCCTAACCGAGCAGCCACTTTAAACCCTTAATTTAAGATCAATCTCTTCACTGAGAAGACAAAGAAATAGAACTCTAGAGAAACTGAATAATGTACTGAAAATCTCCAGTGTCCAAAACCACTTCTAACTCCGTCACCTCATGACTAGAGGAAGGGATCTCCGATGACTTGTGGAGGAAAAAAATTACTGAAAATAAAAGTATTTTCTTTATTCAATCTGTTGGAGACTCAATATTTGTCAAATAAAAGAGAAATGCATCTAGAAAAATGTCCTGGCCCATGTCGGAGAAATTACTTCCTGTGTTTTCTTCCAGGCTTTTTGTGGTTTCAGGTCTCACACTTACATATTTAATCCGTTTTGAGTTCATTTTTGTGTGTGGTGTTAAAAGGTGGTCCAGTTTCATTCTTTTGCATGTACCTGTCCAGTTTTCCCAGCACCATTAAAGGGACTGTCTTCTCCCCATATATATTTTTGTCTCCTTTGTCATAAAAAAAATTGGCCATGCAATCAGGGTTTATTTCTGGGCTTTCTATTCTGTTCCATTGAGCTGTGTGTCTATTTTTGCGCCAGTACCATAATGTTTTGATTACTACAGCTTTGTAATATAGCTTGGAATCTGGAATTGTGGTACCTACAGCTTTGTTCTTTCTCAAGATTGCTTTGGCTATTCAGGGTCTTTTGTGGTTCCTTATACATTTTAGTGTTATTTGTTCTAGTTTTGTGAAAATCGCTATTGGTATTTTGATAGGGCTTGCACTGGATCTGTAGATTGCTTTGGGTAGCATGGACATTTTAACAATATTACTTCTTCCAATCCATGATCATGAAATATCTTTCCAATTGCTTGGGTCGTCTTCAATGTCTTTTATTAATGGCTTATAATCTTCAGGGTACAGGTCTTTCACCTCTTTGGTTAAGTTTATTCTTAGGTATTTTATGATTATGATTATGATTATTATTTTGGTACAACAGAATGGCTACAATAAAAAAAGATAAGAAATAACAAGTGTTGGCGAGGATGTGGGGAAAAAGGAACCCCTCGTGCACTATTGAGGGGAATACAAAGTAGTGCAGCCACTGTGGAAAACAGTGTGGAGGTTCCTCAAAAAATTAAAAATAGAAATTCCGTACTATCCAATAATTCTACTACTGAGTATTTGCCTGAAGAAAATGATGTCAGTAATTCAAAAAGATATACGTCCCAGCAATTGCACTGCTAGGTATTTATCCAAAGGATACAAAAATGTTGATTTGAAGGGGCACGTAATACCTCAATGTTTATAGCAGCTCTATCAACAATAGCCAACTTATGGAAAGAGTCCAAATGTCTATCAACTGATGACTGGATAGAGAAGATGTGGTACACACACACACATACACACACACACACACACACACACACACACAATGGAGTATTACTCGGCAATCAAAAAGGATGAAATCTTGCCATTTGCCTTGTGGATAGAACTAGAGAGTATAATTCTAAGTGAAATAAGTGAGTCAGACAAAGACAAATACTGTGTGATTTTACTCACAGGTGGAATTTGAGAAACAAAAAGATGAACGTAGGGGAAGGGAGGGAGGGACAAATAAGACAAAAACAGAGAGGGAGGCAAATGACTCTTACATACAGAGAACAAACTGAGGCTTGCTGGAGGGAAGGTGGGTACGGTGATGGGCTCAATGGGGGACGGCCATTAAGGAGGGCACTTGTTGGGATGAGCACTGGGTTCTGCTCCTGAAACCAATACTACACTGTTTTTTAACGAACTTGAATTTAAATTAACAAATTAAACTAACTAACTAACTATTTAATGGTTTATGACAAAGTAGTAGATTTTTCTTTCTTATGTGTTGTTTTCGTTAGGCTTTGTATTGAGAACAAATGAAAATATTTGCTTCAAAAAGATATATGCACCCCTCTGTTTATTGTAACATTACTTACAATAGCCAAAATATGAAAGCAACCTAAGGGTCCCTCATCAATAGACCAATGGATAAGGAAAATGTGGTACGTATGTACACATACATACATACATACATACAATGGAATATTCTGCAACGATAAAAGATGAGATCTTTCCATCCGAGGCAGCATGGGTGGACCTAGATGGTATTTATGCTAAGTGAAATAAGAGACAAACAAATACTGTATGATTCCACTCATAAGTACAATCTAAATCACCAAACGAAATCAAACAAAAGAGTAAACAGACAAAAAGCAGAATCAGTCCCGTGAATACAGAGAACAAACGGATGCTTGACAGAGGGGAGGGGAGTGGAGTGTTGGGTAAAATGGGCGAAAGGGAGTGGGAGATGACAGGCTTGCAGCCATGGAACCAATAAGTCATGGGAATGAGAGGCACAGCATAAGGAATAGAGTCAGCGCTGTTGTACTGGTGATGTATCAGGACAGTTGGTAGCTGGGCTTGTGGTGAACACAGCATAACATAGAAAATTGTTGAATCGTTATGGTGTACCCCTGAAACTAATGTAACATTGGGTGTCAATTACACTCAGGTTAAAAAAAAATATCTGAAAGAAACAAATCGCTTGAACCATGGAATAAGAGAAAGACCTACAATACGGAGGCCCAGATTTTTAAAAATTGTTAGAATTGATAAACAGAAAATCACCCTGTCAAATTGTGCTGGAAGTGCCTAAATGTTTACTCCTCCTTGTTGCACTAATCTCCTTAGTGTCCCGGAAGAAATGTATGGGGACTAGCCCCAGTTCAAGGGGCACACTTTAAGTAGCTCTGCTATCGGGGACCTGGGTTTGAACTACAAAGTCAATGTAGAATTTCTATGCAGGCCTTTGCCTTTAAGTATCTAGGTGAGCGCACAATCAATCATGTCCTTTACACAATGCTGACTGACTTTCATTTTCATCTGGAAGGGTCTGTGGTGTGCCGCCGCTGACTTTAGAAGCCTGTTTTGTAAGAATGTCAGCCACAGGCGTCTATTTTTAAAATCGTTATAAATAGACAACAGGTATAAGAGGTGCGATCTATCCTGACCTTAGAAGTAATTACAGAAATTGGAACGCAGAAGCATTTAATTGGGCCTTTGTTCCTGCCTTCTC
This sequence comes from Panthera pardus, assembly GCF_024362965.1. Classification (NCBI taxonomy): domain Eukaryota; kingdom Metazoa; phylum Chordata; class Mammalia; order Carnivora; family Felidae; genus Panthera; species Panthera pardus. Next base: position 10,530,137 of record NW_026526655.1, read on the forward strand.
TTTTCTTTGTGTATAGAAGCGACTTCGGCTGGGCTAAAGGTTCTTGCTTAATTAGTTGGTATCCAGACAGGACAGAATAATAACTCAGAGAGATTTTCAAAATTGCAACGGAACACAATAGCAGTTAGTCTCCTAATTGTGAAAATGCATCGGCCCTCGTTCTTACCTTCAGAGTTAATTTGGGAGCTTTCTTCATGGTTAGCCAGCAATGACATTATCAAACTAAAGTAAAACACCTCCCCCCCCAAATCCTTAACGAGATTCTCTTGACTTAAAATGACTTTTTTGTTTTTTTAATTTCAGTTTTTGTATTTCAACGAATGTTGAAATATGGAGGAGTTGGAATAAAAAAAAAATGAATGTTGGAAAATAAGAAGAAAAAGGAGCTTAAATATTCGGCAGCTGCTTTATCTCCTTTAATTGATCAGGAGCATATTAACTTGGCTTCTTCTGAAGCGATATTGTGGGAAACTCAAGTTTCTGATGCTTGGGGGAGCATTCAACTCTTCCTATTGTGCAGAACTTGTGGTTTCTTTCATGACACCAACACGGAGAAATGCCTTCCGTCCCTCTTTCTTTTTATTTTTTTATTTTTTATTTTTTTTCTTTTCACTAAGATACCGATTCCTTCAAAAAGATTGGTTACTCAGCAAATCAGAGCGATACTCAAATAACATCATTCTCAATTCCTTACAGATGCCACATTATCGCAACTCCTTAAGGAAGAGCGAATATTTTAGACATTTTTCAAAGGCAATGACTATAATGCGTGCTACTGTCCTACTCCTAATATTGCAGTTACCTCTCAGAAGGTAAAAGTCTTAAAAATAAAAAAAAAATTTAACGTTTATTTATTTTTGAGATGGAGAGAGACAGAGCATGAATGGGGGAGGGTCAGAGAAAGGGAGACACAGAATCTGAAACAGGCTCCAGGCTCCGAGCTGTCAGCACAGAGCCTGACGTGGGGCTTGAACTCACGGACCGCGAGATCATGACCTGAGCCGAAGTCGGCCGCTTAACCGACTGAGCCACCCAGGCGCCCCCAGAAGGTAAAAGTCTTGACGTGGGGGCACATCGTTGGTGCCACCTGCCTTCCCCTCAGCACCCAATTGTAGGTGTGAAAGACCCAGACTTTGTAGGCTCCTGTCTTCTAGGTACTCAGTCAAACTGGTTGGGAAAAAACTGCCAGCATATGCCAAAGTTCACTCTTGTCACTGCATAGAAATCTGGAATGAGTCATGTTGCCCTACGCCTGGTACATGGTGTGCTGTATCTGTCATTGGTCATCATTTTTAAAATTTATTTATTTATTTTGAGAGAGAGAGAGAGCAAGCGAGCAGGGGAGGGGGAGAGAGGGAGGGGGAGAGAGAATCCCAAGCAGTTTCCACACATCAGCATGGAACCTGATGCAGGGCTTTATCCCACTAACCGTGAGGTCATGACCTGAGCCAGGCGTCCCTGTCATAGGTCATCTTTACTTGAATGTCTGATCATTTATCTCAAACTCAACACATAAGAAAAAAAAAAATTGTTGCCCTCCACAGTCCCTGAGTTGGGACCTCTGTAGACATTCCCCATATACATCTAGTGAAGAACCTCCTAGAAACCCAGTTACCCAAATCTTATTAATGGCCTTTCTCCTACTCCAGTGCAACCTGGCACTGATTCCCATTAATTCTATTTCCTGTATTTTTGCCATGTATTCTATTTTCCCACGCTTTTACTTGTAACTTTTCCTCTTTGTGTCTCTCCCGGATTGCCTTCCAAACATACCTCCTGGACGCACTGCCCACATAATCAATTCTTAGGTCGTTGCCAGATCAACCTCTCACTTATATTCCAATTTGGCCATCTTACCTATTGCAAACTTCTTCACTGTCACCTCCCACGATTGTTAACTTCAGGGTGAGATCAAATGCCCTTAGTAGAGAATAGGAGAATTTTCTTTCTGGGAACCATGGTTTCTGCTTCTACCTATAGTAGGGACTCTTCTAAGCATCTTTTATTTAACTAATTCACTGCATGAACCCAATTAATAGTTGAATACCCAATAGTTCAATTAACATACACTGTACACACCCATAATCAAGAACAAGGCCTTGTTCTTAGAACCAAAGACTGGTGAATGAATAAATTTACATGATTTAAGAAAAATTGAAATCGTGAATGTATGTTGCACATACTTTTCCGATTGCCTAACTAGCCAACAGCCCTGGTTGCCTCACCAGAGAAGGCTTCTAACACATATTTAGTTTTCCAAATTGTTCTATGTTCATCCTTTAGTGCATACTGTTTTCTCCATGGAGGAATATTCATCTTTCATGTGTCTGTCCTTCCTCCTATCCTCTACTTCTCATTCTTCATTCTCTTGTGTCAGAGAGACAAGCCAATTCATCAGGTTGTGTTGCCTCTTACTATTTATTAAAAGACAAGTCTACAGATTCTTATTTAAGAAATATTTTAGGGGCGCCTGGATGGCTCAGTTGGTTATGTGTCCAACTCGATTTCAGCTCAGGTCGTGATCTCTCGGTTCGTGAGATCAAGTCTCATGTCAGGCTCTGCGCTGACGGCACAGAGGCTGCTTAGGATTCTCTTTCTCCCTTTCTCCCTCTGTCTCTGTCTCTCGAAATAAAGAAATAAATAAGAGAAAGTTTTTAAAGGCAAACACATCTTTCTCAATGTGTATCCTACCTTCCCATATTAATCCATTCTCCCTACCAAGTCAATAACCGTATGCCTAGTCAAGTTTGGTAGGAGAGACAAGCCAGTACATAGTTCAGCTTAACACTCTTAAGTAGCAAAGAGGACATCTATAACGTGCAGTTTTAGAGTCTTCCTCGGGGCAAACATTAACTTAATACTAAGCCAGCATTGTGAGTTGTGAATGATACAGTCTTAACACTCACAAAAGACCTTAGTAGACATCTATGTCTGCCTACTTGGATTATAATGCCCCAGATCCACTCTTGAGACTATACCAGAATGTATTTCGGGATGGTACGTTGCTTTATCCTAAAACGATTCTTAGTTGTAGCTTTTAAAGGTCTCCAAAAACTTTGTTCCTTTGGGGAATTAAATATAAAACCATTCCACTAATATAATAGCTTATACTCATTTCAGTCTTACTATTTGCTGAGCATCAGTACAAATACTTTGCAGAAATTAACTTTGTTAAAGAGCAACCCTTGACAATGCAGAAGCAAAACCAAAGTAAAATGAAACGCAAGTTCTAACTTTACTCTCTGTTTTCACTGTCTTTTAAAATCTTCTTAGTGGGATCTTTATGACCCCCTGGAAGGCAGGTTGGATAAGTCCCATATGTTTTTATGCCACTCTATGAGAATGCGAAGTCCGCCAGTGAGCTTTTGTTCCAGGAATAGTCCTGATTTTTTTTTTATGTTTGTTTATTTATTTTGAGAGAGACAGCAAGTGCGAGCAGGGAAGGGATAGAGACAGAGGGAGAGAGAGAATCCCAAGAAGGCTCTGTGCTGCCAGTGCAGAGCCCAACACATGGCTTGATCCCATGAACCGAGAGACTTGAGCTGAAATCAAGAGAATCAAGAGTTGGATGCTTAACCGACTGAGCCACCCAGGCACCTCCTCCACCAATTCCAGCATAGTCTTAATGTAGTAATTAAAATGCTCATCCATGTTTATAATGTTCTTAGTCTATTTGGGCTGCTATAACAGAGCATCATAAACTGGGTGGCCTATAAACAATATGAATTTAATTCTGCAGGATGGGAAATCCAAGATCAAGGTCTGGTGAAGACCTACCTTCTGGTTCATAGACAGTCATATTTTCACTGTGTCCTCATATGGCAGAGGGCAGAGAAGCTCTTGAAGTCTTTTTTATGAGGGCACGAATGTCATTCATGATGGCTCCACCCTCGTGGCCTAATGACCCTCCAAAGCCCATAACTTCTAATACCATCACATTGGGTGTCATGTTTCAACATACAGATTTGGGAGGATAATGATATTCAATTTATAGCAATAATTAAAACCCTTCAGTTCACTTAGAGTTAACCCTCCCCTTTATTAACTTCAGTCTGAGAAGCCCACATAGGTGCAGACGAGATGACCAGCCTCTTTTACTCACCTAGCACTCCTCTCCTCCCCCTCCTCCCTCTGTCCTCGACTCTTGCTTCTTAGCCATACATATAGCTGGAACCTTCCTTTTAGCCTTCAGTAGAGTAAGTGTGGGATAGGAGAGGGAGGACAGTTAAAGCGAGGCAGAGTATTTCTCAGCGGTGCAGTAAAGCCACGAACCAGAGCTGGTGTTCTCTGAGCAGGATGAGCGTCTGGTCAGAGTCTCCTTTAAATTCATCTGATGGCCAGTTCTCCATCATGCACACACGTGGCCATGGGAATCATGACTCTCCGTCCTCCATTTCTGCCTTTAAACCATCAGAAGCAGCTCCTTGCTTTTTAGATTTCTTGAGGATGAGTGTTTAAGAGTGTCTTTATGGTCTTCTTCCAAAGTCCAGTAGGCAACTATCAAGTATATCAAATGATTTCCTTGAAGTCCCTTTCAGTTTTCCACTGCAGTCTCACCTTTCCAAGGAATGCATGGTGGTCCAGCACTTTATCTTGAATATATATATATTAATATTAATATTAAAAATATTAAATTAAAAAATATTATAATAAATAATATAATATAATATAATAAAAATAAAAATAAAATAATAATAAATATATATATATTTATATATATAATAAATATAATATTAAAATATTAAATTAAAAAATATTATAATAAATAATATAATATAATATAATATAATAAAAATAAAAATAAAATAATAATAAAAAATAAATATAAAATAAAAAATAATAATATAATATAATAAAAATAAAAATATTAAATTAAAAAAATAAATAATAAATATATATATATATAAATATATTTATATATATATATATGCCAAGAATCCAGCTGACCTACCTATAACCTAAGCCGATGTAAAATTGAGGTAAGACCTCAAAATTTGCAGTCAGTGACCTGGGTTTGAGTCTTTGTTCCATTATTTATGAGCTCTGTGACCTTTGGCAAGTTACTGAACCTCTCAAAGTCACTTTCTCTGCCTGATAGGTGAAATTGAAACGATCATAGGATCTATTTCGTAGCACTGATGAGAAGAATGAATAATAGAATCCAGGTAAAAGAGTTAACACAAGACCTAGCAAATAGCATGAAGTCAATTTTAGCTGTCAGTGAAATCATCAAACCAAGTATTACTATCAAGTGCTTTGTCTCTGGAATGGAGGCTTCAATCATGAGTGTTTAGCGTCGCATCGAGGCAGTTATTAAACATTCAGCCAGCGGGAAGCCTCAGGTGCCTCACAGCACTGCTGTAGTGAAATTTAGTTTATTTAGTTTATGTAGTTTATTCAGGGAATAAACGTGGAGATGGTAATCTGGACACCACCTGTCCTACTCTACTCTCTGTCAAAGTGGCGTGTCTTTATAACTTCTCCTGACCTGAAGGGGACGTGATTTTTTTTCCTTTAGTCTTGCCTCCAAAATCAGTCAAAGAGTGGCAAAAAATGGATATTTCCAAAGAGTCAAACATATAGGTCTTATCCATGTTTCTCTTTTTGTTATGTCTATGCCTTTAGCCACCCAATTTAAAAGTCTGGATTCCCAGACAACGCACAAAATATTTGTGCATTTTCTGCGATCAATGGTAATAGTTTGTTTTTCTTTAGAAGTAACAGGTCTATAATGAATATGTTTTTTAAGGTTAGTTTTATTTATTTTGAGAGAGAGAGAGAGAGAGAGAGAGGGAGAGAGACAATATCTGAGTCAGGGAGGGCCAGAGAGAGAGGGAGACAGAGAATCCCAAGCAGGTGCCACGCTGTCAGCACAGAGTTTGATGAGGGGCTCAAACTCACGAACCATGAGACATGACCTGAGCTGACGCTTGACTGACGGAGCCACCCAGGCACTCCTAAACCTATTATCTGTTTTCTCATGCCATTTGTGAGCTGTTGGTGTTATGGTCAATGGCAGAATCTGAAGACTGCATTTGGTACCAACACTAATTTATTGTTCTGAATCTCTTAAATAATGAAGACCTTGCCTTGTGATCTAAACAGTGTGGAAGACGGTGAGAAGTGAACTGACTTTGTGGGATTAATTATATTTGCTTTATTTTTCAACCACCCCAGTTCCACCTTCAAAAGCTCTACTTTGATTATCAACTGCTGTCCCAGCAGGGCTAGCGCAGAGGTTTTAGATTTTGCTCTAAAACTCCTTAGCGCCGGGTTTGCTGGATCAAAGCCCCCAAATAGTACGAGTTAAATATAAGCTCATCTCCAGTTTTATGTGCAATGTAAATATCCCCCGGTGTTACAAGAAGACTGCATCTCCCTCGGCTTTCTTGGGACCAAGAAAGAAAGGGAAGACTAAACATGTGATATTTACCCCTAAACTAATTTTTGACTATCCATTATTAGAAATGCGTCCTTTCTGTTTTGCTAACACTTAAGTTGACTTACATATTGAATATGAGAAATAACTTTTAATTGGATGTCTCTCTGGCTTTGAGAAAGTTGTGGATACATATAACTCACCATTTTTTAAATAAAATCACAATACTGTGAACCTCCGATCGCTTTCCTACTTTCCAATTCCCAGAGTTGACAGTTGGTTCGGTAACTGCTACTTAGTCTCTGAAACTTATCACACCTTTTAGGAAACACCAAGATACTTATGATGCATGAAATACTACAAACGAAAAATAATCTAATATCATGATGATTCAACACCCAATAAATATTTATGGATTGCTACTTAGTTCCCAAAGAAGAAACCATGTAATGGTGCTTTAAAAAGAAAGATTCACTTCTTTACCCTCCAAGGATTTCTTCTCATTATTATACAAATAACAAAGCTAAAGTTTCATGTAGTTAATCGTGCATTGCAATTATACATTATATTATGGTGATATTTTTATATACTTCTCTTCTCCATGAGACTGAGGGCCGAAAGGCAATAATAAATCCTTATTATTTCTCTTGGCCTATCTATACACATGAATAAATATGCAAATTTATACCCGTATATATATAGATATACATATTCTGGACAAATTTAAAAATAATAAACTTTTTGAATTTTTTCATAATTTCAGAATATTGAAAACATTCTGTTACTAGGTTACTGGTTAATTATATGTTTCTGGAGGTCAAATATTAAATACAGAGAGAAGAAAAGTTGAATGTTAATCACGGGGGTAAGGGATGGGTACAACAGGTGATGGGGATTAAGGAGTGCACCTGTCACAATGAGTACTGGCTGATGTATGGAAGTATGAGTCACTGTATTGTATACTTGAAACTGGTAGAACACTGTATGTTAACCAACTGGAATTAAAATAAAAACTTAAAAAGCTAAAAATAAAATGAATGTTAATTGAGCTACTTTGAGAAGAAAATAACAAAAAGCTCAAAAATATTTTTCATAGGGTAACATCATTTTTCCAAAATAAGCTATCACATAATTTCTATGAATAGCACACTCTGAAAACGCCTCGGAGTTTATTAAAACACGTGTCTTAAAAACGTTTTAAGTTCTGTAATAAATGTATACAATTATTTGTAGTAACTGGAATAGGTAAAGATTCATCCAGAGGTGAATGACAGTAAGAGCCATCATGATAGGTAAGAACATTTGTTTTGGAGCCCCAGTGCTTTAGGCTGACTCCTGACTGACTTCCAAGCTGTTAGACCTTTGAAAAGTTACTCAACCTCTCTCTTCCTCCATTTTACAATTTAAATATGGCGATCGTGGTAGAATCAAACCTCATGGGGTCATTATGAAGACAAAATGTTGAACGTTTTAGCTGTGATTATTGTCATCATCAGTAGTTGCTGTGGAAGTAAAAGTTCAAGGGCAGTAATAGTACCAGTACTGGGAGTAATATTAGCCTTAGAGCATAGGAGGAGCTGCATTCCTGGGTATAGGGTAGAGTGGGAAAGAGGAGAAGAAAGATTATTCCATATCTTCACTTTTTGCATGTAATTCTCAACTTCCACGTGAATAGGCCGAAGAAATACACTCCTGCTGGCTCACAAGAGAATTGTTTTCCATTTATAGAAATGCCTTGATTATAAACTTCCAAAAGAGGTAACTGTGGCAATTGATGAAAAAAGAGCATCTTTAAATATCTGAGCGTTGATTTTCCATCATGTGAAAGCTCTCCCGTACGGGATCGTGGCAATGCTGCTTTCATAGGACCAGCAGAGCAATAATGCTCTCCTGCAGAGGATTTCTTAGTTCCCTTGTCGGAAACAAGAGTGTGAGACTGAATGCCATCCAGAAGGACAAATCATGTTTTCCTGTCTCACAGATACTCGTTTCTACTTTGAACAAAAAAGTTTAGCTTTGCTAGCATTACATCATTCAACTGACGCTTTAAAAAGTGTTTCCAAATAGAACTATTTTACATCGTGAAACCAAAACAGTCAAATGATGGTGTTTTTCGTGTCATGAAGACCCAGACAGACGCCACTATGAGGAGATGGCATTCAATATGACAGCGTATTTCAGGAAATTGAGGGATGTTAGTAGCGAGCTGCACTTTCAAAAGGACGTTCTGTTATTGAATCTAATGGCAACGGAAGAAGACATGCTCTTTGTGAGAATTTCCACTTGTAGACTTTTTTTGAATCTACAAAATAGTCATTTTCTATAAGATGTCATTCCCAACAGAAGCTAAGTTGGTCTCTATTCTATGACAGTTCACTTATATGCTTCCCTCCATTGCTAGAAAATGATTTCCCTCAATCAAATAAGGATTATGACTTAATTTTCATTTTGCTATAGCCTTGTGCCTGACAAATGGTATACCTCCCCCAAACACTCCAGTAAAGAAGTTTATTTCATGGGGAAACACACGAGCAGATGATATCACTCAGATATGGAACTTTCCCAATTTCTGTTCTGCTATGAAACGCCATTTTTATGTCTTCCTAGGCAAACTAAATGGGAAATCTAGACAATGATCCCAACAACCCAAACTGCTTAACAGATTAGTCTCATGAACTCAATTGAAGGTGAAAAGAGTTTCTGAAATCTACGTCGTACGAGTTCCTAAATATCCTGTCAAAATCTAAGTGCATACCTGCTGTCTTTAATACCTCCATGTTTCATCGAGCTCTTGTGGGATTCACCACAAGTCTCTCCAGCAAACTGGAGAATGGATAAGAAAAATGGATAAGAATAAAGAGGAACTTATTCCAGCAAGATCAGGTAGCACACATGAAAAATTAGGAAAAACCTGTTCTTTCCTCTATGAAAACATCAGTCCAGCCCCAAGGAACTTCTAGCATGTTCTAGACATGTAGGATCTCATTTTTCTTTTCTTTTCTCTGTAATTTTTCTCAACACCGCATGTTTTCCTAGGCAGAACTTTATGAGAACGTGAAAAACATGCTTCTCCAATTTGCATTTCACAAAACTGTCAGAGGTCATGCAGGATTTCAAGATTGGGATCCAAAGAAAGGTTGAGTGATAAATGAGAGGTTGACTCTAACAAGATTAAATTCAGTGATGATACCTGTAAACTTTTGCATTGAATTTCAAAATGAAATGAGCTCCATAGTTTTGAAATGAGAAAGAATTGACTTAAAAGTGGTGCATCAAAGGTTCCTTGGAAATCTAGCTATCTCTCACCTAATAAGGAAGGCGTAATCTAGCTAATCAGCGTGGGGGAATATGAAAGAATGGAGGTACCCATGAGTTCCTGGGTTATTTGCAACCAAAAAGAAACAGCTTCTAATTGAATGTGGATCAACCATGAGTGAAGAATATGTATTCACTTCTAATATAAAGACTAGAAGGGGATGTACTGGAAAATGGATTTTTTTTAAGTTTATTTATTTTGAGAGACAGAGAGAGAGAGAGAGAGAGAGAGACCACACACCAGCAGGGGAGGGGCAGAGAGAGAGGGAGAGAGAGAAAATCCCAAGCAGGCTCTGCACTGACAGCGAGACGTGGGGCCTGATCTCACCGACCATGAGATCATGACCTGAGCCAAAATCAAGAGTCAGACACTCAACCGACTGAACCACTCAGGTGCCCCAGACAAAGTTTTCACGTTATGAGTTTCTATATTAGAATAGGAGAAGGAGAGGAGGAAAGCAACATGGTAATTGATAAAGGAAGTGGGAAGGCTTTGTCTGGTGAAGAAAAGGCAACTCCCCCTACCCCCCAACATGTTATGTCACCCCACCCCTTACCTCTCTACTTCTCAGGGATTATGGTCTAAATTCTTCTTGTCCAGACTCCCCCACAGCAGTGTAGCATCCACACTTAATTTGGGGGGGCAGTTGTCTATACCCCAAAATATCTCATATCCAAACTCCCATTATTAAATAAACCATGAATTAGGAGCAAGTTTATGCTCCCTATCAGCTGATAAATACTGTTGTCCCTCATAACCTTTCAAGAGGTTTTTGCTTCTGAAAATGATGTTTCTGATCCTAATACAATTATAATAATTTGTATTTTAGCATGTTTCATGGCAGTGGTTTAATATGCAACAAAATGGGGATGGAAAAAGGGCCAACTTACCAGGAGAGAGGAGCTAATTGGGGACAGTTAGGCGTCAAAGCCAAGCAAGTGGACAGTCGGCATCCAAGGTGTTAGCCAGGAGGTTGCTAGACTTTGGCCCTAGAAAAGAGAGTTTGGGGACTGGATCCCAGAGAAATGAGATCACTGAGCTTGTGATCTGGGAAGAAAACACACAACTCAGCCACTAGAGTTGAAATACTAGATAAGAATGCAGTCATCAGAAAGCAAAGCAAGCATCAAGACAACAGAACTACAAAACAAAAACAAAAAACAAAAACCAAACCAACAACAACAACAACAAACCAAAACAAGTGGGTTAGACAACGGAGCTATCACTCAATTGGCTGAGGAGCCTTGTCCTGGGAATACTGATGTCCCCACTCCCTGAGGTGTGTGCTGATGCCAGTGTCTGGCCAGAGGCTGCCCTTGAGTCCAATGGGCCAAGCTTCCAGGAAACGGCAACGTAGAAGGGAGACAGATGGTGAGTCAGTGTGGAGCACTGACTGGTCTTTTTCCTCAGGCTTGATTCCCTAGTGCCCAGTATTCAGGATGCTGCTCCAGAAGGTTGAAGAAGTTTTCTTAATATTAGCTCATCACACAGACGTTCAGATATCTGAAATGTTTGTTGAACTTAACAAACAGTAGCCCATTTGAAAGAGCTGGAGTGTTGTTTACTTGAGAACAGGTACAAGTGATGAAGTGTTTTCTTTAAAGACAAGAATGCATGCACTTCATACCCAGTAGGTTTTTCCATACCCCACCCCCTCCAGCCCTACCCCAGACACTGTCAGTAGCATCAGCATTTAAACAGGCAAATCAGACAATCACATGTAGTGGCTTTTTTCATCATTAGTTTTTCATGTTTCCATTTGCCTCAAATTTGGCCTGCTTCTGTCTGCTGCCTCCATCGCTCCCATTACCATGCAAGTCTCCTGGCACTCTTTCATGCAAAACAACAGACTTGCCTCTTTGCTGTTTGACAGAGCCCGAGAGGTCTCTGAAGCCTGAACCCTTGAGATGTCAGAAACTTTCTCCCACTGTGCAATCCAGGACTTTCTACCGGGCATAGTTATGGAAACAGAGTGCCTTTACCTCTGTGCTTCTTGCAGCATTCTTTGAAATCAAACACACCTTTTTTTAATGTTTATTCATTTTTGGGAGAGAGAACGTGAGCTGGGGAGGGACAGAGGGGGTGGGAACAGAGGATGTGAAGTGGGGTTCTGTGCTAACAGCAACGAGCCCGATGCGGGGCGCAAACTCATGAACACTGAGATCATGACCTGAGCCAAAGTCAGATGCTCAACTGACCGAGCCACCCCGGCGCCCCTCAAACACACCTTCTGAGTGTCAGAAACATGTGGGAACGTAAAGAATCTCTCTATCCAGCAACATTTGGTAACTAGGCCTCATACTGGCAGCTATTATTTATTTTCAGTCTACTATTCCTCACTTCCAGTTGCCTTATGTGGATCTTTGCAACAACACTATGAACAAAATATTACTATCCCCTTTCTACACTAGAGGAAACAGAACGTCCCACAGATAGTTTGTGGCTGGGTTAGCATTGGAAGCCCCCTAGTCTGCTTAGACTGTCTTTCCAAACCTGCAACTTCCTTGTTACTCGGGGTCTTAGTGTCTTATTGCTGCTGTAACAAATGTGGCTTAAACAACACACATGTATCAGCTTCCAGTTCTGGAGGTCCAAAGTCTGAGACAGGTGGGTCTCGTTGGGCTGTAGTCAAATTGTGAGCAGGGCCTCGCTCCCTGCAGAGGCCCCTGGGGAGAGTCTGTTTCTCGGCTTTTCCAGTGTCTGCCGCCTGCCAGCGATTCTGAGCTTGTGGTTGTATCACCTGGGTCTTCTTCCTCCCTCTACTTCTCCTCTATTCGTCAGACCTCCCTCTGCCTCATTCTTACAAGGACACTTGTCATCGGAGTTTGAGCCTGCCTGGGTACTCCAGGATAGGCTTCTCCTCTCAACATCCTTAATGAATCCCATCTTTGGCCACCTAAAATAATATTCCTAGGTTCTATGGATTGAGATGTGGACATACCTTTCTGGGGACCACCGTTCAGCCCATACTATTGACGCTTTAGCCTATTTAAATGTAGAAAGTTTTAAAATTTTCCCTCCCTCTCTGTCTTGCAGGTTATACTGAGATTTGGAATTCAAAGGGCAATTTTCTGCTGACGTGCCTGAAAGTCCGCACCATTTCAGTGGTAAGTCTTCCGTTTGTGGGGTTGCCACAAACCTTGCCCAGTGTCAAGGCCCTTCAGAAGATGACCGCCCTTTCTCCTAAGGACTCAGTGTGACACTGACTAGATTTCTTTCTCATTCTGGTGCATTGTGGTCTTTTCGATTCAGGAACTGGAAGCAACGTGAAGCAGCCTCCCTTCCTGTATCAACACGTTTGCCAGGTTTTGTGTTCTGAGTATTAAATGCCACGTTTCGAGGAGAGTAACAAATCTCATATGGTCGAGCCAAAAGTAGAAGCTGGCAGGCACTGGGATTATGGCCCCCGTCCAGAATGTTGTTGTGTTTTAAAGGCATTGGCTGTGAGAAGTTGCCGTGGTTTAATCCAGGGTGGAGAGAGGCTCGGGGAAGTTTTCCCCAAGGCCGGTGGGATCGGAAGTTTCCAGGTACAAGTGTGAGCGTGCGTCCACATGGGAATGTGTGTGTGTGTGTGTACATTTCTCCGGCCAGGGACAGAAGAGCTTGTCTCTGGGGCTGGCATCCTTGGCACGGGGCCTGTGCGGTTGCTAACGTTTCAGGTTTCTAGGTCTTTAGGCAAGCACACTAAATCAGCATTTTGGGAACGGGTTCCAGAACTCCGGGTATTTAGCAGTTTTATGAGACTTCACAGTCCAACTCGACACCAGCTGCTGTGGGGTGAAGAAGGCAAGATAATGAGCTCGGAGGGTGATCGCATTTGGAAACCCAAGACATCGAAGCAGAATCGAGCAGTGTGGGCACCAGGTGCCCCTTTACAATGGGCTGTTTACTTTTGTATTTTTTATATATACTCCTATAAAAATAAATATACACATATATAACTATTATATACACGATATAAATATATGCATAGCTTTGTTTTCTGTGTATTGTGATTTTTTTAATTTTTAATGCTTATTTTTGATAGAGAGACAGAGTGTGAGCAAGGGAGGGGCAGAGCAAGAGGGAGGCAGAATCCGAAGCAGCCTCCAGGCTCTGAGCCCGACGCGGGGCTCGAACCCACGAACAATGAGACCATGACCGGAGCCAAAGGGCAACGCCCAAGCTCAACCGACTGAGCCACCCAAGCACCCCTATGATGTTCTGATTTTCAAGAAAACCTCTCTGGCCAGGAAGCACTGGCCCTTGGGGTTAGGCAAGTCCTGGAGATAACCAAGGGCTCCGCCGGAGCATGTCTTTGATCTGCAAACTGAGCAGTCTCCAGCCACACCTCCTCTATCTGTCCACACACCCATGAAGCAATATTCCTCCATTTAAATCATCCAGGGCCAAGGCACCAGCGCCTGGGGATCCCCTCTACAGCTCAAAGCTTGTTGAAATTATCCAAACTAGTCCATTCTAAACCTTTCTCTTGCCCTGCTTTGCCTTTCCCTGGAAACCCCAATAAATATTATAGCTTAGGCACCCCTCCGGCACCTGGCTCCTGGCTCCTGGCTCCTGACCACCCTGATCCCTTTCTCACATGGTTCTGCAAGGCAGACGCACAGGGTCTCTTGATTCGAAGACCTGTGAGTATAATAAACTTTGCTTCTTTCCTGAGCTTCTCCCGCGTCTTGTCTTGCAGCACAACTTGACTGACCGTTACATTAAAAAATACGAATCAGTTTTCCAGGGAGCAAGTTTTTCTTCCTATCTTATGAACCTGCTTTATTTTGGAAGAGGATCCATGTAGATAATAGAACTTATATCCTGCGGGAAGATTTCGGGCTCAGGGAGGCTAGTTTCTGATGTCATGGGAGTCAGGATCCACCTTTTTCCTTCTGGAACCTCTCTGGCAAGGGACACCCGCCTCCCCACTGGTCTGCAGGTTTAAGACACCCTACTTTGGGACTTGATTTCACACTGCCAGAAAACAAGGGATGCTACCAGTGCATTTGGCCTTAATGCTGGGGTGACCTCATGCTGAAGCATGAAGACATCTGCTCCACTTTCCTTCTTGTCTCTCAAATGGACATCCACACACGGTCCTGGGTTGCTGAGCTTCTCCCTGGATGACCTCTGAATGTCAGTGCATATTCATAAAGGCATCAGATACAATGCTAATTATGCCATCGGGTGACTTACAAGCCATACTATCAGAAGTGACCAAGTTCTCCAGTCCCTACAAGCCTTCATATCAGAAGGGAGAGGGAGATTAGAGAACATTGTGGTGAAGAGCAGAAGAATTGAAACGGATAAAGTGTTTATTAGAAGGGACGCCTGGGTGGCTCAGACGGTTGGGCATCCAACTCGATTGCAGCTCAGGTTATGATCCCAGGGTCGTGGGATCGAGCCCCAAGTTGGGTTCTGAGCTGAGAGTGGAGCCTGCTTGATATTCCCTCTCCCTCTCTCTCTCTTTCTGTCTCTCTTTCTCTCTCCCTCTTCTCCCCCCCCCACTATCCCTCCCTCATCCACCCCTCCCTCACACGTGCGCGTACATGCTCTCTCTCTCTCATAAAATCAATCAATCGATCACCTAAAGTGTTTAATATAAAGACTGGCACATACAGGTGTTTCACTGATGTCAACTTTTTTTTTTTTTTTGGTCATTGTCACTGTCACTCATTGACCTGAGGTAGCTGAGGTGCAAACACCGAGGTGGAACCAACGTAGTTCCCGACTCCGACACCCATGCTCCTCATGGTCATGGTGACAGAGGGGAGAGATGGGCTCCCCTCCACTTCAAACCAAACTCTGACTGGGGCGGCTGCCTGCTGGGGAGGACTGGACAAGAATGGAGGCCTGTTGGGTGTGATGGCTGATTTCTAACGGCACAGTGTGGGAGGAAGCATGGCCGAGTTGCGGTGGGTGAACAGGACTCTTGCATCCCTGGCTTTAAGTGACCACCTTCATTTTAGTTTTCCTTGTTTACCTCAGCGAATGGGAACTATTTTGTCAAGGAAAGTACTGACTGGTGTTTATCACTCCACTCAAGCAACCCGTGTCCTTTGTAGAAGAAAAGAAAAAAACAAAGGCAGGACTAGGAAACGTCTCTAACTAAAAGGTTCATTAAGTTGATATTGCCTTCGGAAAAAAAATAACTGAAACCTTTCACGGAAACATGTAACGAGAGAAAAACAAATACACCGATGTGTCTATTATATTCCATTCCTATGGGAACTACCGAAACCAGTTCTAAACGGAACAATGATTCTGCAGTGCTTGCAAAAATTCTTCCTGGGGGGGGGGGG
This sequence comes from Panthera pardus, assembly GCF_024362965.1. NCBI lineage: Eukaryota > Metazoa > Chordata > Mammalia > Carnivora > Felidae > Panthera > Panthera pardus. The sequence goes on from NW_026526655.1 coordinate 10,546,122, forward strand.
GGTGGTAAATCTACAGAAATATCTCTCAATAAACAATAAGGGTGGACATTTTTTAAAAACCTCCATATTAAGCAGCCTATTAAAGTTTCATTGTAGCAATTTTTCCCGCAAGCAATTTTCAACTATTCAGGATACCTCATGATGCAGAAATGTGTTTTCTTTCAGTAAAGAATAAAGGTTAACACCTACCAACTGATGACTCATTCCAAAACTTATCAGAGGCAATAATAATAATAATCATCATTCTTTTCATGCAAGCACCACTTGGAAGAAAAAGATCATGTGCTTAGTGCCTCTAGCATTTCAAGTAGATGAGAGTTTACACTCTACTCCCCCAACCTAAGAAACGTGTGCGGAGTTGATGCGGAAGGATGTGAATCACCGTGTCCTGATATTAAGCACTTGGCTCTTTGTTGGTGTGGGGGTGGGGCGGGGGAGGGAGGAAATGAACAGAGCCAGATGTGGACATGCCTTTAGCTCTACATTGGAACATGGGGGTCCGCTCATCACCTGCTAGAAAACAAGAGCCTACCGTTTGGGTAGAAGTTTTGTCAGACCTTGCCAATCCAGGATGGCTCAGTAGACAAAATGTCATAAAGATCCAGCACATGCCAAGGACGCTTCTTTCCGAGCCAGGCACAAAACCAGTTTCCGTTTACCTTCTTTCTCAGAGCCCTGTCCAGCCTCAGTCTTAAGCTGTCCCTGTACACCTGGGCTAAGACTCAGGGGTAAGGCTTTCTTAGTGGATCGGCCCCCTCCCCTCTCCCACCGAACTCTGCCTTTGCTGTAGAGCAAGTCTTAGGTGGGAGTGTCACCTGACCTCTGTGAAAATGAATGAAAGGAAATCTCAGTTAGAATGGAGTTGAGGAGCTAAAACGGGACATTCTCATGTCCTACCACTCATCGTAAATTGCAGACCCCAACAGAAAGAAATGGGTCTTGCAAGTGGGTAATACTTTACTATCCAGCAGGAGAAAGAAAGGCTTTCCTCCTCCCCAACCAGAGACTGTCACAGCTCAGCCAGTGAAAAACCACTATACTTTGAAGTCCAATGGCTTTTTTGTTTATAATGGACCCTCCCGACACCCCCTTTCTCTCATTCTGTCTCTAACAAAAACAAAAACAAAACAAAACAGTGTTTCTCTCCTTAGTTCCACAGAGTTGCCTGTAGGTTTGCTGTAGCTTGCTTATCCCGGATTGCAATTCTCCGCTATTCCTGAATAAACCCATTTTTGCTAATAATATTTATTTTTATTAATAAGTGTATTAATAATAAATACATTTTTATTAATAATAAATTTTTATTAAGCAGTTTTATTTTTAAGGCTAACGCCTCCGTTAGGGTTCATGTAGGTGCTGTATTCCGGGTCCAAGAGGGTTTTTTTGGTTTCCTTCATAGGCAGATGACTTCGGCTTCTACCTTTTCCACAAGGTAGTGGATCTTTTCTGGGCTTTGGGAGAGGAAGCATTTTCTGCCCCTCTTGAAGTGGCTCCCGGAATTTGCTGGTAAGAGAGGAGGGCCTGGGGAAATAGGAGGCTCTGTCCTGTCCCTGCGTAACCTCTTTCTCTGGCCTGAGCAGAAGCAGAAGTGCCCCTGTGTGCAGGTGTTTTTGTTTTTTTACAGTTTTATCAAATGTATATATAAATGCACATATTTAAAATGTACAATTTCGGGGCGCCTGGGTGGCTCCGTTGATTAAGCATCCAAATCTCGATTTTGGCTCAGGTCATCATCTCCTGGTTTGTGGGATTGAGCCTTGAGTCAGGCTTAGCGCTGACAGCACAGAGCCTGCTTGGGATTCTATCTCTCCCTCTCTCTCTGCCCCTCCCTCTCTCAGGACCCCGCTGCCCCGTTCCTGTGCCCACACTTGCTTTCTCATAAATAAATAAGTAAATAAACAAAGAAACAAACTTAAAAAAACAAAGTGTACAATTTGACACATTTGATGGATGTATATATACACCTGGGAAACCATTATCACAATCAAGATAGTGAATGTTCCCATTACCCCTAAATGTCTTTTTGAAATCTTTCTTTCCCTCTCCCCCTATTAGTGATCCGCATTCTGTTGACATAGATTAGTTTTCATTTTGCAGAGTTTTTATATACATGGAATCATGCAATGTGTTCTTTTTAAGAAGGGGTTCTGGCTCTTTTTTCTTGGCATAGTCATTGTGAGATTCATCCATATTGTGTTTATTGATTTAATTCATTTTGTAATTAATTAATTAATTTTTAAATTTGCAGCCAAGTTAGTTGGCATAGAGTGCAACGATGATTTCAGGAGTAGATTCCTTAAGGCCCCTTACCCATTTAGCCCATCTCCCCTCCCACAACCCCTCCAGCAACCCACTGTTTGTTTTCTACATTTAAGAGTCTCTTATGCTTTTCCCCCCTCCCTGTTTTTTATATTCTTTTTGCTTCCCTTCCCTTATGTTCATCTGTTTAGTATCTTAAATTCCTCATATGAGTGAAGTCATATGATATTTGTCTTTCTCTGACTGACTAATTTCGCTTAGCATAATACCCTCTAGTTCCATCCACGTAGTTACAAATGGCAAGATTTCATTCTTTTTGATTGCCGAGTCATTTTCCATTATATATGTACCATGTCTTCTTGAGCCATTCATCCATCGATGGACATTTGGGCTCTTTCCATACTTTGGCTATCCTCCATAGCGCTGCTGTAAACATCGGGGTGCATGGGCCCCTTCAAAACAGCACACCTGTATTCCTTGGATAAATAACTAGCAGGGAAATTGCCAAGTCTTAGGGTAGTTCTATTTTTAATTTTTTGAGAAACCTCCATCCTGTTTTCTAGAGTAGCTGCACCAGTTCGCATTCTCACCAACAATGTGAAGAGAGATCCTCTTTCTCTGCATCCTCGCCAACATCTGTTGTTGCCTGAGTTGTTAGCGTTAGTTATTCTGACAGGCGTGAGGTGATATATCATTGTGGGATGATGAGTGATGTAGAGCATTTTTTCATGTGTTGGTTGGCCATCTGGATGTCTTCTTTGGAGAAGTGTCTGTTCATATATTTTGCCCATTCTTTCACTGGATTATTTGTTTTTTGGGTGTTGAGTCTGATAAGTTCTTTATAGATTTTGGACACTAACCCTTTATCTGATATGCCATTTGCAAATATCTTCTCCCATTCTGTCGGTTGCCTTTTAGTTTTGCTGATTGTTTCCTTTGCTGTGCTGGAGCTTTTTATTTTGATGAGGTCCCAACAGTTCATTTTTGCTTTGTTTCTCTGGCCTCTGCAGATGTGTTAAGAAGTTGCTGTGGCCAAAGTGAAAGGGGTTCTTGCCTGCTTTCTCCTCGAGGATTTTGATGGCTTCCTGGCTTACATTGAGGTCTTTCATCCATTTTGAATTTATTTTTGTGCATGGTGTAAGAAAGTGGTCCAAGTTCATTCTTCTGCATGTTGCTGTCCAGTTTTCCCAGCACCATTTGCTGAAGAGACTGTCTTTATTCCTTTGGATATTCTTTCCTGCTTTGTCAAAGATTAGTTGGCCATATGTTTGTGGGTCCGTTTATGGTTATCTATTCTGCTTCACTGATCTGAGTCTCTGTTTTTGTGCCAGTACCATACTGTCTTGATGATTACAGCTTTGTAATACAGCTTGAAGTCCAGGTTTGTGATGCCTCCAGCTTTGGTTTTCTTTTTCAAGAATTGCTTTAGCTGTTCCAGTCTTTTCTGGTTCCATACAAATTTTAGGATTGTTTGTTCTAACTCTGTGAAGAATGCTGGTGTTATTTTGATAAGGATTGCATTGAATATGTAGATTGCTTTGGGTGTTTTCATTCATCTTTATCAGTGGTATACTATTGCATGAATATACCACAACTTGTACACTCGTTCATCCATTTTTTTAATGTTTTTAATGTTTATTTTATTTTTGAGACAGAGACAGAGTGCGAGTTGGGGAAGGACAGAGAGAGAGGGAGACACAGAACCTGAAGCAGGCTCCAGGCTCAGAGCCATCAGCACAGAGCCCGATGCAAGGCTCAAACTCACGAACCGTGAGATCATGACTTGAGCCGAAGTTGGACGCTCAACTGACTGAGCCACCCAGGCGCCCCTCATTCATCTATTGATGGGCATTTAGGTTGTTTCCAGTTTGCGACCATTACTCTAAAGCTGCTGTGAGTATCCCTGTACTAGACTTTGCATGGCCACGTGCTTTCTTTTCTTTTGGGTAAATTCCTGGGAATGAAATGTCTGAGTCATATATTAGGAGTAAGTTACCATTTTTAAAAACTCCCAAACTGTTTTTCAAAGAGGTTGTAGCATTTTACATTACCACAGGTAGTGTATAAGAGTCTTTTCCTCCGTACCTTCATCAATACTTGATATGGAGAAAATCTCTGTGGCTTGGGGTTAAAAATATTTCATAGATACAATATCTAAAGTACAATTCATAAAATAAGGATTCGGCAAATTGGACAGCATAAAAGCAAATCTTCTCTTCAAAAGCACTGTTAAGAGAATGAAAACCCACAGACACAAGACAAAGCACCTATTGATAAGTTCTTATAGACAATTAAAAAAAATCTCTAAAATTCAATTTCTAATAAGAAAATAACAAAAAGATTTCAACCCTTAACCAATGAAAATATATGAATGGCAAATAAGTCCCAATTATGTAAATTAAGACCATGATGGGATACCAACATACATCTATGAGAAGGACTGAAAGTAAAAAGACTGAGCTGCATTGGTTTTAACTTTTCAATAGGTTAACATGAAGCTGTAATAAAGTATTAAGAAAGATCTATGCTGCTTACTCAACTTCCCACAGAGATAACATTTTGCAACACTAACAGCGCAACCAAGAGATTGACAGTGATGTAGTCTATAGACTTCACTCAGGTCCCACCAGTTTTGCACGCACTCACTCATTTGTGCGTGCTTTCCATTCTTGGCACTCGTGTAGGTTCATGTGTCTAAAACCCTAGGTAAGAGACAGAAATCTACCTTGCAGATTCCTTGTGCTGCCCTTTTGCTCCACTAAGCCACCTCCCACCTCTGGGAACCACTAACACGTCTCCATCTGTAAGTTTGCCATTTTGTCATTTGCATTGTTTTTTAAAGTTCCCATGATCACACCATAGCTGCCCCAATCCCTTGAAATTTGTTTGGTTCCACGTATTGGCACTGCTAAAGGTGCTAACAGAGTTGAAGAGAAGGCTCTTGAGATTCTTTCCATTTGTGAAATTGGCAGTGAAAATTAAGAAATGCATGGGGGGTGAAGCCAAACTTAACAACTTTGCTATTGACAAGCGGATTCGTTTCAGATGTATTCATCAAAAGACTATAGAAAACTAACCATCTAAAACTGCGTCCTATTAAATCTGCTTAACTGAACAAAATGTAATTATTTAATAGAACTAAATAGCACACAAAAACTGGAGACGCATTACCCCAGAGGTTCCACATCGCTAGGATATTTGCTTCAATGTCACATTCTGGATAGGTGCATGCCGGCAAGGGGTCTGCCCACCCCGATTTCCTCTCTTCCTTAAACCTATTGTCACATACGGTGTGTGTGTGTGTGTGTGTGATTTAGGTTTTATTGCTTATTAATTATGTCATTCCATACAATTTTAGGTCAACAGACTTTGAAAGAATACACTGGGAGTATTAGATGATGGAAATATAGACGAGAAAGCTCAAGTGTTTTACATAAATAGTAAGAGGCAGCTGTGCGACCATTGCCCCCAAATTTGTACATTTCATACAAAAAGATTAAAAATAGTCCATTGGCATTTAGCTAGCATTATTCTTTGTCATCCATGAACCATAATAAGCCTGAACAATTTCAGAATCTTCAGAGTAAAACAGTTTGCTGCGCCAGCAGATGTAGCCGGGTCAGTTTCTTTACAAACAAGCAAACAGATCAACACAACGGAAACCACTCACATAATCCCCAGAACAAAAACTGGCATATTCCAGTGGCCTTGACTTTTCATGTTTCTGTGATATTAATTCAAGATATAAAATGTGATCCCACTTTTGAAAATCAGATTACACTTCTTCACCACCAATGGCATTTGCTTCGTAATTCAAACGATTTAACTGAGCCTAATGTTAGCCCCGTAAAAGCCACGGATACAACTCATACTGCTCTTATGCGAAGGAAACATCTTTAAAAGTCAATTATTCTTTACAAACTTCAGACCCAAGGTGAACAGGTGTAACTTGAGGAACAACAGTCTACCCTTCGAGATACCACAGTAGCAAGTCTTAAGATTTTAAAGCCAGGGAGCTGGAGCGCCTGGGTGGCTCAGTCGGTTAAGCTTCTGACTCTTCACTTTAGCTCCAGTCTTGATCTCACGGTCCATGAGTTCGAGCCCTGTGATGGGCTGTGCACTGATAGTGTGGATTCTCTCTCTCCCTCCCTCTCTCTGCCCCTCCCACATCCCTCTCTCCCTCTCTAAATAAATAAATAAATAAATAAAGTTACCAAAAAAAAAAAAAAAAAAAAAAAAAAAACAAACCAGGGAGCAAATGCAGTCACTATAAATCACACATATACATCAATAACTTCCTGCTTACACCACACTAATAGTTACCCTATTCATGATTTTAAAAAATAACCAAGCACATACTATGATTCAGCAGTTGAAAAAACCTCAATGTCTATTATTATGAAGATGCTCGGGCTGAGGAATATGTTTGGATATGTGCAAAGAAATGGGACTTGAGATGTGGTTTTATGTTAAGTCATTTAGAAGACCTCAGTTACCAGACAACTCAAAACACACACTAGCAGATTTTATTAAAACCATTGTCTCCAACAATACGAAAATGAAATATTAAGGCATTCGTTCCTCCCGTCTTGGTATATGCAGCAAAGAGAAATGCTTTCAGTGGGAACCGACACTTCTGTTCAAAAGCTTTCAAAGATATTTGGCACGTTTACTTCCATATTCTCCCATTCTATATACCACTGAAAACTCTCGTGGGCAAGTATCATGACCCAAACCAAGAGAAAAGTATAAACAGATACTCATTTACTAAAAAGAAGTGGTTCACCCTTGAAAAGTAAAAAGGAACTGCAAAGAATATTATGTCTAAAGTTTAAATATCAGTATTTAAATTTATCTGAAGCAATTTATGCTTCAGTCATTAAGGGAAAGGAGATGAATTTTATTAAGACGAGAAATCTCTTAATATGGCTCATGCCGCAAAATAACTGTTCACTCAGTATTCTGCTCCATTGGGATGAGAGTTTCAAAAGGGCTTCCTAGTCCTTTAAAAAAATTACCTCCACTAGAATAATAAATTAACATTCATTTCCCCCCATTTGGTCCCTTAACAAAGCTCGACCATCTTTCTAAAGTATACTAAACATTACCATCTCACCTTTTATTAAGGCAAGCTTGTGAAAATAATTTAATACAACCAGATCCCTTTGTGAACTTTCAGCGTAAAACACTTTTTTTCTATAAGCCACGTGCAAAAAAAAAATCTGTTTTATAAAAAAGCCACCTCAATACCAGAAAAGACTACAAAAGATTTTGAACCAAGTTTACTTTTTTAAAAAAAAAATTATTTATTTTTGAGAGGGAGACAGAGCATGAGCAGGGGAGAGGCAGAGAGAGGGAGAAGCAGGCTCCAGTCTCTGAGCTGTCAGCCCAGAGCCTGAGGCAGGGCTCCAACTCGTGAACCGTGAGATCATGACCTGAGCCAAAGTTGGGTGCTTAACCGACTGAACCACCCAGGGGCCCCTACTTTTGTTTTTTTTAAAGAGAGTGAGGGGGGAGGAGGATGAGGAGGAGGAGAGAAAGAGAGAGAGAAAGAGAGAGAGAGAATCTTAAACAGGCTCCACCCTCAGCCTGGAGCTGGATCCAGGTCTGGGTCTAGGTTGGATCCCAGGACCTTGGGATTATGACCAGAGACGAAATCAAGATTCTGATGCTCAACTGCCTGAGGCACCCAGGCAACCTGAGCCCAGTTTACCCTTTAAATGATGCTTTTCTCTTGTCTCTAACTCCAAGCACTATTCATCATCTTTAGAATCAGTTTTGCCTAAATGCCTCACCGCATCAACCCAGTCCCATCCTTGAGGAAGATCTCCTTTGTGTTTTGTTTTGTCTGCCAATTTACATTTCTGGGCTTTTGGAAGTTGTTCTTTTTTGTCTTTTTTCTTACCTGATGCGGCAGTAGTAGGAGTTTCAACGGAGACGGTCCTGCTGATGGGTCTCGGAGAAGCAACAGGATGATGATTCTCCATGAACCGCTCTTCATTGTCCAACGATGTGTAGGTCATAGTGGTCCCAAGACTGACCTTCCACTGCTTCCTGTGATTGGATAACATGCTCTGCTTTACAGTTGATGATATGGGTGTTGTTAAAAAAGGCGTTCATAGAAATCATTGGAGGCGTTTGGGGATATGTTTCTGTCCAGAAAATTTCTATTAAGAGGGTTTTCACCATATTCACCTCTCCTAAGTTGAAATGCATTGGACTTAATTACCAGAAACTTCAACTCCTTGATAAACACAACACCGTGCTTCGTTCCATCTCCTGGTCCTCGTTGGCACACATCGCATGGGTCGTGGGACATCCTTGGTCTTGGAGCAGCACCCAGCCACCAGAAGGGGGATCTGGTGGTGGGAGCTGGGGCCACCCAGGGTGGGGCGCTGAGCAACTGGGGCCACATGCTCTTTTGGAGTCACTTTTTTCCCAATAAGCTTGACTGCCTCTTTTTGTTGCCTCCACTTGTGAACAGGGAGCCCATTTCTTTTTTTTGTTCTTTTTAAATTTTGTTAATGTTTATTTATTTTTGAGAGAGAGAGAAACAGAGCATGAGCAAGGCAGAGAGAGAGAGGGAGACACGGAATCCAGCACAGAGCCCGACATGGGGCTCGAACTCACAAACCGAGAGATAACGGCATGAGCTAAAGTCAGATGCTTAACTGACTGAACCCCCCGGGAGCCCCAGGGAGTCATTTCTAAGATTTGTCTTCTTTTCTTTAAATAGCATTGTTGCAGCACCTCCAAAGAGGCCTTTTCTTTTGCTCCTACATAATTTTGATTGACAAAAACTAATGCCTTTCCTCGGTGTCTCTGTCTATATCACGTAGGATGTGGGATAATGGTGTCCTCACATTCTGATGGAAATAGATTTTTTATTCATTGGTTTCTGAAGTCTGTGTCTTTATAAATCCCAAACTGGAAGTTTCACCTCGGAAAGCCAGGTCAGGCCGGATCACCCACCCATGGACTTCACAACACTTTCGCCACACCTAACAGCTCAGATATACATGGATTTATTTTCCTAGAAATACAAATATCTCTCAGCGATGTGCTATCTATTTGGCTGATAATCAACATCTCACCATCAATTTTAGTATTTACTTACAAACTGTAAATACAGTTTGTATCCATAGGTAGACAAAACACCTAATTAGGGGCTAATCTCAAATTTCGCCCATCCAGCAAGCTGCACGATATGGATCCATTTCCAAAGCACCTTTAAATTACTACAAGTGAAATTAAGTAAAAAGGCAGTGGCAACATTTATTTTTCTTTTTTAGAGAGAGAGAGAGAGCGCAAGCAGGGGAGAGGGGGGGAGAGAGAGAGAGAGAGAGAGAGAGAGAGAGAGAGAGAGAGAATCCCAAGCTAGCTCTATGCTCAGTGGAGGGTCCCAGCTCCATGCTTGATTCCACAACCCTAGGATCATGACCTGAGCTGAAATCCAGTCGATGCCCAACCAACTGAGCCACCCAGGCACCCCAGTGACAATTTTTGAAAGACACCTAGGCACTGAGTTCTCTCATTTGAAAATGAACACATCTTCCCTATCCCACTGATGGGGTAACTTTAAAGATGAAATGAACAACAAAAGGGAGATGAATGAGTCTAGAAGAGTCTGCAGCGGATGATACATCATATTAAATTGTGTTTCATTGTGATGAGCAATATTCTATTTGTTTCAGAAAGAAACACTCCCATCAATTCCACCTGTGTCCTGCGCCTGTGGCACTGTTTTCAGTATAGTGTCCCCTCACCCCATTATCCATTGACATTTAAATTCCAGCTCTATTTTTATTCATAGTCTTTATTTCATTTTCGGGTTTATTGACCTCTTTTACAGCTTTGTGCTTACGATTGCTATTTTCAACTTTATTACCTTTATTTCTTTAAACATAGTACGCATGGGTTTCATGGGCTATGATATATTCAGATATCTGATGTGTTTGCGCATCTAGGTTTTATTTATTTGCTTATTATTTGCAGATTGTTCTGTTATACTGTATCTTATCTTTGGGGGAACACAGATGAATAATTTGAGATTTAGGATTTCACACTTTCCTCCAGAAGATTTACATTTGCTCTTGCCAGACTCTTGGGGAACTACCAGTCAGGGAGCACCTCAAATCAACAAGCCGAGCATCCCTGGACATTCAGGCATGCATGTTCTGGAGGAGCTGTGTCGTGTCTCATTCACCTTTATTTTCAGAGAGTAGACCTCTCAAGTTCCGGCTTATCACGGGACTGAGCCTTCTGTTGGATGCCCAACCTTCCGTGCGCTCTAGACCTTAATTTGGCTCTGTTCCTGCACAGAGCTATCAAAATGGAGGTTTAAATTGGTCCAGATTTTCATATTCTTTCAGAGTAGAGGTTGCTGCTTTACGAGGTTGCTGTCCTGTTTTCTCACCAATAAGGTGTCCTGGTAAATCCTTGCTATTTATTTGATGGTTGTAAGATTTTAAAATATGTATTTTATCCTTTGTGATTTATACTTTTCAGCAAGAGGTTTGGTCCATATTACCTAATTTGCCATAACTGAATTCAGAAGAGGGAGAGATTATTTTTAATTATTTATGCAGAAGATAACAAATTCTAACCCCAAAGAAACTCAAGGTTTTTATTTTCTTTCATGGCTCACCCACTCTTACTCTTAAAATACAATGTGTCAGGACTTTATTTTTAAAATACTGTGAGATCATATATTCCAAGGGACTACATTGTCCAATGTTATTTGGAAATTTTCTTATAGAGGTAAAAAGCAAAAAATTCTTATAAGCCAGTTTTTAGTAAAGCATTTTCTTAGACTTGGGTTATTTTTTGACAGTAAGCAACTCAGTATCCAGAATGTGATGAAATGTACATGCTTAGCTGAGTGGTTACTGCTATTTTTGTTTATTTTAAAATAAGATCGTTGAACAGGAACCACATTTGTTAGTAGACATAGTGCATTTGAAAACTGACTTTGAAAAATACCTTCGGGGCACCTGGGTGGCTCAGCGGGTTGAGCTTCCAACTTCGGCTCAGGTCATGATCTCATGGTACATGAATTTGAGCCCCACGTAGGGCTCTGTGCTGTCAGCACAGAACCTGCTTCAGATCCTCTCCCCGCCCCCTCTCTTTGCCCTTCCCTCACTTGTACTCTCTCTCTCTCTCTCAAACATAAACATTAAAAAAGTACTTTTAGCGGGCGCCAGGGTGGCTCAGTCGAGCGGCCGACTTCAGCTCAGGTCACGATCTCGCGGTCCGTGAGTTGGAGCCCCGCGTCAGGCTCTGGGCTGATGACTCAGAGCCTGGAGCCTGCTTCCGATTCTGTGTTTCCCTCTCTCTCTGCCCCTCCCCCGTTCATGCTCTGTCTTTCTCTGTCTCAAAAATAAATAAATGTTAAAAAAATTTTTTTTTTTTAAAAAGTACTTTTAGGATCAAGTCTCCTCTTAGTTTCAAGTTGTAATTATTTGTCAAAGTTATTTGGTGGGTTTGTCTGGAAACTCTCTGCCAGCACACAACGTAAAGGAGCTAGTGCTGACGTTGGCTTAGTGCGGAATATGTTCATTCATTTGTATGTCCTGTTCTGACTCTGCTGAATTGCCTGAGGTGTTCTCTTCAACGCAAAATGGTCACAGAGAAATAATTCTGTGACCCACTACCAAACAATTCAAGGCTCTAAGATAAGGCCACCGGTAGCCTCTTAACGCCAGAAAGACTGTCAGGTGCTTACCGTGCTCGGCCTTGCGTTGTCTCAACTGCGGGACGCCTCCCTCCCCCACCCTTGTTCCCACATGTTGCTTTTTCGCATGTCACGTGACTAGCAAGGACCAGAATAGCGTTTTGTCCATTCCGCACACACTGGGAACGTCTCAGTTGGGGATTGCATTCACTTGCGAGGGAGAATTCGATCAGTTTGTGACTTAAAGAAACTAGGGACATCCTTTGTCTCATACAGCAATAGATCTAGTGGTAGGAGGTTGTTAGCTTCGGTTCTGGGCTTCCATTCTTTTCACTTTCCCTCATGGTGACGTGGACGTTATTGCAGTTCCCATCGTCATATCTACATTACAGACAGTAGAGAAGAAGGCAATTCCACACTAATGCTTGCACCTCATTCGATGTACGGCAGTGAATTGTGTGGTCACACTGAGCTCAAAAAGACTCTAGGAAGTGAAGTTTCTAGGTTCCCAGTTCCAAGAGTTGAGAAAGGTAATCCAGAAAGGGATTGGGTTCAGTATTTGAACTCCTCCATTTTGTGTCATGTAGTCTATGGTCTATGAAATCATGCCAGCTTACATGCAATGCTAAAGATTGCAATTTAAAACAAAGAACTTTCTAGAATGAGAATTAATAATAATAGCATTATTGACCACTTCAATGTCTATAAATTGCAATAATCTCTTGAGACATATATCACTGTGTCCATTTTGCAGATGAGGATACTACACTTGAGAGAAGCTTGGTTATCTGCTATGCTTGCATGCCAGAGAGTAGGGGAGCTGAAAGTTGGAAGTGTAAATCTAATGCCAATTAAACTTTAACAAGCCATCCCTACACTCTTTCTTCCTTCTTTCCTTCCTTCCTTCCTTCCTTCCTTCCTTCCTTCCTTCCTTCCTTCCATTCTTTCCTTCTTTCATTTTATAGAGAGTATGAGCAGGAGAGAGGGGGAGAGAAAAAGAGAGGGAGAGAAAGAGAGAGAGAGAACCTTAAGCAGACTCCACACTCGGCATGGAGTCTGACACAGGGCTCGATCCCACAACCCTGGGATCATGACCTGAGCCGAAGTCAAGGGTCAGATGCTTAACCAACCGACTGAGGCACCCAGGCACCCCCATAGTATTTATTTCTAATCTCCTCATTTAAACAAAAGTACATTTGGGTCTCATAAAAAAATCTCTGAAAGATATTTTATTACCTTTTAAGCCAGTATGTAAATTAAACTATGATTGCGATCTTTATCAGTTTTTTGTTGTCTTTTCCATCATCACTCTTGTCTTTCAGCTTCCAAAAAAATGGAAAAAAATGAAGGAAAATGCGCAATAAGCTGCCACACTATGATGCTTATAATTAATAGAAACAAACATTAATTTAATCCTAACAATAGACATAGAATCTTGACTAATAAAAAAATAAATAAGTTGATTCTTGATTTGAGGATTGAAAGTGCCCACATGGATTTAGTCATTCAATAAATATTTACTGAGTTCTTACTCTGTTCAGTTACCAAACATTGATTTTGAATTGTCACCAATAACACTTGGTTGGGTAAAATCACCTGGACGGATGGCAAATCCAGGTACTCATTTTTAAAATTTAGGTAAACACTTTTTTTCAAGTTTCTAAAATCGTGCAACACATCAGTTTAAAACACAGGGACTAACGGCGGCAGTGGTTGATCATGTCTTAACATTTTTTGGGTGGGTGAACGGGGCAGTTGTGCTGCTGCAATCCCCCGGGAACACTCATCACTTGTTTTCATCTGATAACTTGACTGTGGTTAAGGCTACAAAATGGCACCCCTCACCTGGCCAGTAGTTGGTGCTGTCAGTTGGGCACCATTCTCCAGTAGGGTAAACCGGGTTTTTCCCACATCACTGGGGGTTCAAGAGTCCAAGAGGGTGAAAGTGGAAGCCGTAGGGTGGCTGGAGGACGAGCTAAGAAGATGCACTAATGATGTAACTTCACTGCATTCTGTTGATCAATGCAAGGCACAAGGTCATCCCATATTTAAAGAAATGGGAAAAGGGTTCCACCTCTTGCTGGAAGACACGGGAAAGTCACATGGCAAAGGAATTGCAGAGACGGATGGGAGAATCACTGTGGCCATTCTGAAAGCGATTTTCCAGAGTCCACCCTCCGGCTACAATAATTTGTTCACGTGCTTCTCCCGTGACAAATACTCTCAAGCCTTCCCCCAAGTTATATCTCCATTTTGATATCAGGCTCAACCTCCAGATCCTTTCCATTTTAATTAAGTCTGAACGTGGGAAGACTCCACAGGGGCAGCAGCTCTTCATTCAGACATCTGTGAACAAGAAAAAAGACGTATACCATCTGTGCCTCAAGCCCTCAACACTCAATGCACAAAAGGAGAGACTGTAAGCAGCAGTCACTGGTTTGTATTAATTCTGAAATCCACCTGGGAGTATGTCACTGAGTCCCTTCAGCAGGGGCAGAGCTTGTGACTATTTCTGCTTTCCGGGAGTGATTCCTTTACTTATTTTTGTTTTTCAGCTTTGGGCTCTGCCTTCTGGACCCTCAGCTCCATCTTCCAATGCCACGTTTGAAAACAGTCTACCGCACTCTTCAAAAATTTGAATTATTGTAAAACATAGAGCAGATTTACTAGAAGGACATAAAAGGAACATAGTTTTAAATATTGAGTTATGTTTAATGACTCCTAATTGCTTAGATATATGTCAACGATAACTTACATCTCAGAAATGACTTTAGGTTTTAGTTGGAATAAGTGTCTGGTTTCTTGGGCAGTATTTTCTGAAACAGTGATGATGTTTATATTCCAGCAACATCTAAGGGGATACATAACCCTTTTTAAATATGCTACATGAAATCTGTCTTTGGGGGCAAATAATTATATTTCACTTAATTGCTAACTTCATGGATAATTTCCAACTCAACTAAATTAAAAAAGCATTTGTTGAGCCCTTATTAGGTGTTGAGCATTGTCCAAGCTCTATGGAGATACAGTGAGGCACTTAGCCTGATCACAGGGGATGCAGAAAGCAGCAACTCATGAAGGACTTCCTGGAACAAAATGACTAAGCTAAACCTGAGAGAATGTGAAAGAGTGCCTTCCAGGAAGAAAGGGGAGCATTAGCCAAGGTATGCAAACTTGAGTTTATGTGGTATACTCAGGGGACTGATACCCTGCACTCAGCATTAGATTCAAATGCCAATCTCTTTCAGAAATACTCTCACAGAAACACCCGGAAATAATGCCTGGTTATTAAGCATCCCCTGAAGCAGAGCCGTAACTCCAGAAGCCCTATGGCTGAAATTGCTGAATTACAAGGCAAGTTGAACTGTGAGCCTCACAGGGTGTCTATTGCTAAAGTAAGGGCATTGATTTGGAAAGAATGGGATACTGTAAGCTGGGAAGGCACTGATGAAGCTGGGAACAGTGAACCCCTAAATTCTGATGTGTCTTCTTTGCCAGTGGGGAAGTCCTCCCTCCTCCCAGTGGAATTGGCTCCTCCCCTCTAGCAAAATGTCCTCCTCAATCAGAGGAGCAGGGTCATCCCCATTCATAGTCAGATCTCCCTTTCCACTTGACTGAGGAGATGAACCCTGCGTTTTCTGACAAAACCATAATCACCTCTCCTGAGGCAGCCGTCATGTAAGACAGGCTGAGTCTCCTCAGGACCCACTGCCATCACCTCTCTTTGCTTCTAGGCTTAATTTGACTCAAGTTCCAGCAGGCCCTTAAAGGCGAGGTGAGGTGCACCCATGAGGAAGGGCATCACACTCCAAGAAAAGAGTTTTCCAATTTATACAAACAGCAGGAGAACATATCTGAAATGACCATTGAAGGGTATGGGGTAACAGTAGAAGGAATGTGAAGTTGAATTAGGCAGAACTGATTGATATGGGCTCACCAAGCAAAGATTCTACGTTTAATGTTGCAGGCTGGGGGGTTAGAAGGGGCTCCAGTAGACAAAAGCATAGATCAAAGCACAGTCCACTGTGAGCAAACTGGAAATGTCTTACTTCCCTTGGTTTAACGTAGAGGAAGGGTTTCAATGGCTCAGGCAGATGGGGTTGTGAGAATGGATTTGTCATTTAAGATCTACTTACTCAAATGAACGGTTCAAGAGATATACCTTCACTAATACTTTGAGCAACAAATTTGTGAGGGTATTCCCAGCATCCTAGAAGAGCTCTGTGATCACTCTTATCTGGGGGCCAGACCTTACAGAGGGAACCACGGCCGCTCAACGGGAATATTTAAATGTGATGGAAGCAATTGCACCCCAGGGTGACAGGACCAAGGGGGCAGCACTCAACAGTCAAAGGCAAGGTGGAGGTAGTTACCGCACTGGACAGCAGAGTTAGAGCAATAATCAGAATCATGTGTCTTGCATAGACCTATGGTGTTTCTAAAAGTGAAGTAGACAGTAAGCCTACTAAATTCGTACTTGATCTGTATAAGCAGACAACGTCTAGATCAAGTGAATACAAGTCTTACTCAAATCATAAAAATAGGGTCATGACCCCTCAAGCAATTCCCAGGCATGACCCAGTTTACAGACCCAACACCTTCGATAAAAGGAAGGCCAGATTTCCTCAAAAGAGGACCCCACTAAACTACTGAAAGTTTATACTGGCAATCTTTCTTCCAGTCTTCTCCCAAAGGGATCTATGGCCTTTTACCAGTGTAACTGAATTAGGGAAAAGGAAATTGCATCTTTCAGGGACTACTAGATACTAGCTCTTAACTACACTGAATCCAGGATTCCATCTTTGGTTATTTCCTAAGTTCTCGAATGCATAATTGGCATAGACGTACTTAACAGTAAACAGAATCCCTACACTGGCTCCCTGACCTGTGGAGTGAGGACTACTTTGGAGAAAAAGACCAAATGCAAGCCATTCAAACCGCCTCTACCTAGAAAAAGAGTAAATCCAAAGCAATACCGCATTCCCGGTGGGATTGCAGAGATTAGCGTCACCACCAAGAACTCAGATTTTCCTTGCTAAAAATGTCTTATCTGCCCTTAAATGATACCTTGATAAAATACAGTAAGTATGAATTCCTGAGAAGATTTAATGCATGAAAGACATAAAAATACAGGGCCATTTTTAAAAGTTACTCGGTAAAACGGACCAAAAAATTACTCTGTTAGAAGCTTTTCTAAATTTGTCACCTACTGTAATGATGTCAACACATCCTGGTAGTAACAGCTTCCAGATAGGCACTGCACCACACTTAGCACCCCGGCAGGACGCTGCCTACGTTTGGGTTGGCAAACACCGGGAAAGGCCCGTGGGAGGGAATTTACAGCTCACCAGGATGCATTCCCTCCAGTGTTGGCTGCACTCCTTAGTCTGCAATCTTGGTTGTTGTTCTTGTCTTCATTTTTATGTAGTTTTTTTTTTTTAATTTTTGTCTTTCAATCCAGCTTTTAGTTTTTCTCAAAAGGAGTATGAGTTAAATACCACCTGCACCACTCTAAGTAGAAGTAAACCTATTCAGATTGTTTTTAGTATTTGTTTCTTTTTCCCTTCACCCATTGCACCTTTTGAAAGGCAAGGATGGACTTGACTCTATTTTAGGGTCAATAAATTACAGTCTATTACATGGAGCTTGATTTTGTTAATAAAGTTTTGTTGGAATACCAGCCGCACCCCTTCCTTTACTTGTCATTTATGAGTGATTTCACTATGATGGCCCAGTTGGGGTGTTTATGAAAGAGACTGTATGGCCTGCGTACCTAAAATATTTACTCTCTACCCCTTTACGGAAAAAGTTTCCCAACGTCTGCTCTATTTTATGCATATTTTTTGTAACTGCCAGAATTTTCAGGCATTCATGCAGTCATGTACTCATTAAACAATTTATTAAAAGCTGCCCGCATACCAGGAACTGAGCAATATTTCTGAGATACGAAGACAAAAATACAATCTTTTTATGTCGCACACGTACGCTATGCACAATAATGTCTATTGGCTGAGTTTTAAAAGTTTTTGAGTATTGCATTTATTATTCCAAGTTGGAAACTTTATTTATATATTATCTGAATCCTTTGTGTCCTCATTATGATTTTATTTCTGATATTCTCAGAAAGAGATGAGATCTAGAACATACAGTTTGCTCATTTGGTCATTCCAACTCATATGCATTACTTCTTTTATGGTCGTGATCTTTCCTGTAAACATACGTTTATATTTTGTATTAATATAAATGCAAATATTTCAAAAGGTGTACTTTTTTGTTAAATATCATAAAAATAGAGAAACCTTTAAATTTCTGTCTGGCGAAAATAGAGCCCATTTGTTTTTCTCTTCCAACATTGTCCAGACTTGAGTTTCTCATCTTACTAATAAACATTCAAATAATAATTGTGACGAGGCGGAACATTTCCCTGCTAAAATAGCTTCTCATTTGCATGGTACATTTCTTCATTTCATAAACTGTCTTAAATTGAGGATATATTATGATCCAAATGATCTATTCTTAATTTTTTTGGAATCACTTGTTTTCTTCACACTTTTTAAAATAAGATGACGATCTGGAATCTGACCCTGTCTGTTGTCATATCACAAAAAAAGAAAGACTCCCTAACGTACAATGGGACTGAGCTGACATCACGTAAGCCAAAAGCAGACACCTGGATCTCTTGTTTCCTCCGGAAGCCTTTTATTCTCTGCCGTTGTCGGCAAGAGCTGTCACCTAATAAATACACATGATGGGAGATTCATGAATCATTGTAGCCTGAAAACGTGTTTTTGAAGCAGCAGAAGTGCAGTTAAACACAGTTTCAATAATATCTTGGAAGAAAATAAGAAGCAAACCTGTGGCATCATTTCCCAGGCAATGATAAATACGTGTCACGTCCTCCAACTTTTCCATCTCACACTTAAAACACTTCCTGGAAGTGTTAAGAACGTGAATAAAAGGTGTAACCTGGGAAATACAGTCCATGGTGACAGAGGGTAGCGACACCTGCAGTGAGCATGGCCATAGCAGAAGGTATAGACTTGTTCAATCACTAGGTTGTACACCTGAAACTAGGGTAACACTGTGTGTCAACCAAACTTCAACTTTTTTTAAAAAAAGGAATTTGGTCTAGGAGTCTCACTCTTGATACACTCTTGACATCTGAATGTTTTTTCTACTTGCTTGACAAGGTAGCATTTTAACGCTTAGCTGATGTTTCACGAATATTTAATTTATGTTTATCAATTTTTACATTTTTTCTTAACAGCAGTATAACAATTACCCAGGAGCTTGTTAGAAATGTAGATTCTCAGGCTCCAACCCAGACCCTTTGAACTGGAATCTCTTTAACCCAGATGCCCAGGTGATTCACATGCACATTAAGGTTTGCCAAGCACTGACTGAAATTCTGAAGCTGGGGGAGTGTGAAATCATTTCCAACAATGTTGAGAATTCCTAGGGTATGGTCTTCTTTTGGAGCAGGACCAATGGCTTTGGTGTGGGGCTAAAGAGAGGTGGGCAAAGGGTGGGAGTTGGGGGTTGGCAGGGAGAACTGAACATGGCTTGTGTTTGCCAAGAGGCCCTACTTCCCCTGGCAAGGGTCTCCTGGTTGCAGAAAATGTCCTTCATTAAGAGAATGCAGGAGTCGAATGCTTATTTTTGGAATATTCCTTATTGCTCCTCGTGTTTTTTGGAGCACAAGCAATTCCAGAAAGCTTCCCCCTGCTCCAGGGCACTTCAATTCTCCTATGGGTTAGACCTCCCCTACCAGGTGGATATCATCTGAAGGTAGGACCCATGTTTTGTTATGTTTGTTTGTTTGTTTGTTTGTTGTTGTTGGTTTAATTTATTCATTTTGAGAGAGAAAGAGAGAGAGAAAGAATGTGAGCAGGGAGGGGTAGAAAGAGGGAGAGAGAGTCCCAAGCAGACTCTGCACTGTCAGTGCAGAGCCCAACCCCGGGCTCGAACCCAGGAACTATGAGATCATGACCTGAGCCCCGGTCAAAGGTCGGATGCCCAACCAACTGAGCCACCCAGGCGCCCCAGGACCCATGTTTTTTAAGTCTCCACATGACTAAGGATAAGACCAGGTACATAGTAAGTTCTAATTAATACATGAGAAACGAGAAATTTTAGAAGGCTAGGAAACTGACAGGCAGGAAGGGGAAAGGAAGGAAGGAAAGGTCTTGAGCATAAGATTAATTGGTAAATTTGATCCAGATGAAGAACTTTACAATAGAACTGAAACAAAATAGCTGATAAAATGACCATGAAAAAGGCTTAAAGCTACTAACAGAGTATTTGTATATAATGTGCCATTTATTCCCTACCCCAATCCTCTGAAGGGGCTACCAGCATGAAAATCACTTTAGAAGAGTGATGCACCGTACATTGATGTCTCACCTAGACTTTAGGCTTCTATTTATATGATTTAACAAACCATTAACATGTCTGGCAGCCACATCACAGTTTTCTCATGTTAATTTTGCGGTCAATCAAAACCCTTAATTTTTTTTCCACTAATGACTTTAAGACAGGTACCATCTCCCTTTCATATTGGCTCAGTTCAAACTGAGAACCGCAATACTTTTATGTCCATTCCTGTTCAACTTCGTGTGGTGGATGCTGACTTCTAGTCTAGTTTGTTGAGAATGTTTTAGGGTATTTATCTTTTTATACCATGAATTATCGTCCCATCTTAATCCTGGGTCACCCACGCATTCGATACGTGTGCCCCCTATTCGTAAGTCAATAATAAGCCTCCCAAAAGACGAGGACCAAGGACAGAATGCTGTGATCTCATTAGATGCTTCCTTAAAAGTGAGTACACGCCCAGTAATCGAGAATCTTCAGCTATGGTTTTTCCACCGACTACAAGTTCGCTTATCCTGTCTTTATTCTCTAGTGGGTTAATTAGGAAAAATGGCACATTTTGTTAAATGCCTTTTTGATCAAGTTACAATATTTCTATTTCTTTCCCCTGTTATAGTAGCATAAGGGGTCACAGGAAAGGAGGTTTTTCTGGGAATTAATTTATTATATATTTTTGAACATCTGTCTCTGAGCACTGTCTTGTATTTCACAGACGCACCCTAGTCTTGAGGGCTTTTTGCTTCAGTCCTGAGTAGTCACAAACCATCCATTTGGCAATCCTCTCGGGAGCTGAAGAAGACCGTGTGTATGAAGATGAAACATGTGCTTCCTCCCCAAAGAAAGTGGTTTTCAATCGGTTCTCCGTGGAGTTGTAGGTACTCAACAGAGATGTCAAGAGGATCACTTTAATAGACAAAGTCACAGGGGCCATTTTTGTGGAAACTTAGATTATGTTGTTTAGACATATTCCTTTCGATCGAGATGAATACAGGGATCGAATTAGAAGGGAATTCGGGGGGTGCCAGGGTGGCTCAGTCGGTTAAGCGGCCGACTTCAGCTCAGGTCACGATCTCGCGGTCCGTGAGTTCGAGCCCCGCGTCGGGCTCTGGGCTGATGGCTCGGAGCCTGGAGCCTGCTTCCGATTCTGTGTCTCCCTCTCTCTCTGCCCCTCCCCCGTTCATGCTCTGTCTCTCTCTGTCTCAAAAATAAATAAAACGTTAAAAAAAAAAAAAAAAGAAGGGAATTGGGGTATCAGTCACTCTTGTCTGGCGATATCTTTTCTACTATCTTCAACTATGATTTAATTCTTTCAGAGGTATTTATCTTTTATAAACATAGCCAATATTATCTCTTCCCACTGGGCTGTCAACTTCTTGGGGAAGGGGAGACAGTTTATTCTTGTTTTCAAACTCTAGTACGGCGCTTAGTCTAATATTGAAAGACAGCAAAAATTATTGGAGAGAAATGAGGCAGACGATGAGAAGTTAGAAGATCACAAAACCAACAGAAAGTAAGGAAATCTCAAGAGAAATTGTGCTGGAGATCAAGCAAATTATGTAGCTCTTAGTTTTGCCCAGGGTGCCCGTTGGGCCCATTCGAGTCCTGTAGAAATTGGGGCACATTAGATTCTCAAAATCACCTGGCTTTCAGCCTTTTGAAAGATGATGTAAGAGCAATCAAATGTAATTTTCAAATTGGAACTTGACCCAAAGATGAAATTAACTGCTGATTCAATTAAATACCAGGTATTTTGCATGCTTGATCTCACATTTAATGCTCAAACATCCATGAAGTGATTGTTTCTGCTGTTCCTCTCCTACAGAAGAGAAAGGGAAAGAAAAGCATGGAGAGGGTACGTAATTTGCCCAAAGTGAATAGTGGAGCAAGGCAATACCAGGCAACCTGCTTGGAACACCCCATACTCTCAACTTCTCAGTCTGTGTTCCACCGTACCTGATATAGAAGAGTATTTAATACTCACAATCTTTAACACAGTATCTCAGTGGATTTATATTTTGGTCATGTGATCCTACTCCTTTGTCTCAGTCTGCTTTAGGCTCCCGTGTGCTACCTGCACAGGGAACGGAAAATCGCTGTCTCTTGGATGTTGGGATCATCACACAGAAAACTGCAGTCTCCTGGGGGTGTTGGGATGTCAAACCATGCAGAAGACTTTCAAGGATGTTACGGGGACAAATTACATTTGTAAATAGAAAAATTGTGTTTTACATAAAAGGTAATCATACTGCTTAATGTAAAACAATATGAAATATATATGAGCACCCATATGTATGTATTGACATGTAATATTGATTATTATTTATAATCAGTTAGACCTGCAAACTCATTATTTTAGTGATAGGATTAGCAGAAGCATATGTGAAAATGTAAATACCTAGAGGCACCTTTGATGAAAATTTATACCCAGATGGCCAGTTTTATAACCATCTCTGCCAAGGTGAGAGTACTTTCTATGTAATGTGTCAAAAAATATATGAAGATTTTTTCCCCAAATAGAGCCAGATATAGCAAGAAATCAGGAAAGAGGACAATAAAGCTAAACCTAATTCCAGTTCAACATTTATTATTTGACGGCACAATACTGAAAATTCTAAAATATGGGCTTTACTGATAAAAACCGTTAAGTGGCTAGGGGTTCATCATGAAAAAATACTGTAGTGATTATGCTCCATTTCTGACTTTTTAAAGTTCTTTCAGCAAACTGAAAACTGTTCCAAAGATATTGCATGAGTATTTGCTCCTGGTGAAACATATATCAACCACATAATGTACAATTTCGGGTGAATATGCATTATGTGCTCACTCGATATAACCACTGAAAATTAATTCTACTCAACATGTTGTAGCAAAAAAAATCTTCTGAATATATCTGTTAAATAGCAATAGACATTTTAGTAAAACCAGCTTCACAAAGTCTAATCCTGAATATTCAAAACTAAAACAAAATGCAGTTTTCATTTTACCAAATATTTTTAATTAAAAAATTTTTTTAAATTTTTATTTTTTTAGGGATGAAGAGCTTGGATATAGTCTGGGGGGGGTACCTACCATACATTTAGAAAGTCATCCAGAGGATACAGATCTTTTTGATTTGGGATGTCTACATCAAAGAAGTTGATTGGCTTATTATGAAAATATCCTTTTACCTTGTGGAAGCACTATAGTTTTTAAGTGCTTTTGGATCCACGATATTAACAGAGTATATGTTCTCAATAAACTATTTACCAAGTGTCAAGTTCTCATCATTGTCATAAAAAGCTAAAGGATGATACAGTTCATTGTATCTTTTCATTTGAAGTCCAGACTGTATTTAATGAAACTAGGAACTCAGTGTTTAGACCTTAGTAACTCTAATTGTTTTTGTTTTACTTTTACAAAGCAACATTTTTAAGATTGATATTTATGATTTTTATTTTACAGGATAATTTAAATATAAGGTATGCCCATATTGATAGATATAGAAAGAAAGTACAGAGTCCCATTAAAATTTTATGATATACTGGGATTATCAAGATGGTGATTAACAGGGATAGAGATTGCTACTCAACATAAAGAACGCAAAATATGTGAGTTGATCCAGCTTCATGCACTGTCTGCTTTGCCTACACGATGCCCTGAAAAGTCTGTCCCGGACGTGTCTTCTATATACAGAATTGGATTAAGAGCAAAATAGAAGGAAAGGAAGTCAGAAACCCTAACTGTGGCAAAAATAAGATAACTTTTTAAATAGCATTTCAGGCTTGTAAAGAGTCTTCCCTATATTATTTCATTTCCTTTTTACTACAATTTGAAGAATAGGTAGGAAAGCTATTGTTAACGTACATTTTCAGGCAAGAGATCAGGTAAAAGGAAGTTGGATGGCTTGTCCAAGATTATAGACTAGGAGATGGCAGTTCTGGGGTTTGAACTTAGTGTTCTTACTTGCAGATGGAGAGACGTTTCTTTTGTTTTAGTTACCATAGCGTGCATTGTATTAGATGTGGGTTGGCGACATTGAAATGCACCACATATTGTTGCCACAACGATGGTTAATGATGTGGCACAAGAAGTAGATCATATTTCTATTCAAGGGGATATTACACTTTCACTTTGAACTCCAAGCATGAAGGATCTCTTCATAGCAAATAGAAAGGAAAAAGCTCACCCATTCACAAAAGAATACAAAGAAAATTCTAACCTCATAAGTAAAATGTAGCAACCCTTCCTTCCTTCCTTCCTTCCTTCCTTCCTTCCTTCCTTCCTTCTTTCCTTCCTTCCTTCCTTCCTTCCTTCCTTCCTTCCTTCCTTCCTTCTTTCCTTGGAAACAGCATGTACTTCGGCTAGAAGTGTAAAATTGTGCAGTCACTTTGGGAAACAGCCTGGTAGTTTCTGAAACTATTAAATATATAGTTACCATATGGTCCCATGGTTCCACTTCTAGGTGTATGCCAAAGAGAAATGAAAATGTAAGACCATGCAAAACTTGTAATGAATATCAATAGCCACATCATTCATGATGGCCAAAGGGTGAAAACAACTCAAATGTCCATCAACCGATGAATGAATAAGTAAAATTTCCATACAATGGGGTGTTATTCAATCATAAAACAGAAAAACTAGATGTGCTGCAATGTAGATGAACCATGAAATAAATGGAATGCTAAGTAAAGAAAACCAGGCACAAAGGACCACATATTGTGTGATTACACTATGTGAAGTGTCCAGAGGAGGCAGATTTAGAGAGATAGAAAATGGATTCATGGTTGCCTGCACTTGGGGGATTGGGGAGGGAATGGAGAGACAAGGAAGTGACAGCCAAGGGGCCAGGTTTCTTCAGGTAATGAAAGGTTCTGAAATTGACTGTGGTTATGGATAAAGAACTCTCTGTGTATACTAAAAGCTATTGAACTCTCTGGATATACGCTTTAAATGGGTGAATTGTGTGATGCGTGAATTATATCTCAATCAAGCTATTAAAAAAATAAAGGAAAATTAACTAGTCAGGACAACACATAAAATAATCTTATAAAAATAACTATATTGGGGCATCTGGATGGCTCGATCGGTTAAGCATCTGACTTTGGCTCAAGTCGTGCTCTCTTGGTGCATGAGTTCAAGTCCTGTGTCGGTCTGGCTGTGTGCTGACAGCTCAGAGCCTGGAGCCTGCTTTGGATTCTGTGTGTCCCTCTCTCTCTGCCCCTCCCCTGCTTGCACTCTGTGTGTGTCTCTCTATCAGAAATAAATAAACATTAAAAAAATAACTCTATAGGAAAAAAAGAAGGAAGGAAAGAAGAAAGGGAAGAAAGGAAGGAAGGAGAGAAGAAGGAAAGAAGGGAGGGATAACCACACACGAATCAATAATTTGGCTTGGGTAGAGCAAGCAGGAGAATGAAAAGGAAGACCGTGTGATGAGACAATGTCAACTCCTGCTTGAGGGTGGGTTCAAGGCTGTTTATCACATTATGAAAGGAAACAAAAAATAGCTGGAAACAAACAAATGGAAAACTATTTTGGCTCTTTTCAAGGAACGGTGGTGATGCTGGGTCACAAACCAAGAGTCATTGTTAATCCAATTCTGTTGACCCCAGGTCTGAAAATTAAAATTCGTAATTTGCCAGAAAGAAAGAATAGCAAAATGAGGGAAGCCTGTGAAACCACAAGAGGATGTAGGTGGCAGAACTTGCAAAAGTAGATTTTTTTTTTCTAGTTCAGGTTTTCATTAATGTTGGATCAATCACTCAACAATCAAAGCACCGGCAAGGAGCTAATCACAGTAACCAAACAGTACCTTCAAGTAAATCGAAAGAGCAGCTCAAATGGTGGAACTAGAAATTGAATGGCACAAACCAGTGGAATCTCTCCATATTCTCATTAGTAAAGAAGATCATTGGACTCGATGATTTATGAAACCCACATTAGCTCTAGGATTCGAAACACCTTGGGCATCTATGTTCCATCTCTTCTAGAATGTGATTCTTTATCGATAAGGTGCCTTGGCCACTATGAGTAGGGAGCAGAGGTGACACTCCAGGTGGTCTCCATAGGCCCACAGACCCGCCACCTGAAAATACGAACAAGTACAAAAACAACATCATGTCCCCACAGAGTTAATTATCTTGTTTTCAGATGGAAATGATTTACTTATGACATGAGAATTTAGGGAGAAAACATGTTTTTTCTTTCCCCTGGATTATTGGTTCATCAATAATAGTTACCTCACTAAAACATGATGACAGAACATGGAAAAGTATTTCCGAAAGATTTTATAGAAATTGAAGGTGCAACATGGACAAGAAAGATGAGGAGGTCAGATCATTTTTTTTCTACATTTGCAGTCTGATATCCGCTTTTTCACCAACATCGATTCATTACAAGTCAGAAAAGGGAAATTATTGGAAGTACAGCTAAGAGTAAAAGTAACAGCTGGAGTGTTGGTGTGGTAGCTCTTTTCCTTGGCACTAACTGTGTTATTCATTTAAGAATGCCATTTAAATATTTGTTAATTGGCCACTGACGATGTACGGGCTCATTGCAATGAACTCATCATGATGAATCTGTGTTCCCAACTAGAGATACCATGCAGTCCAATGATTATATCCGGATAGAAGAGGGAAGCTGCCTCTTAATTGGGATCAAACCAAATCTTTAAGAGAAAAATATGACCAGATAATCATGGAATATTAGAGTTGGACATGAATTTGTCAAAACTCTTCATTTTACAAATGAGAAAACTGAGGCTCAAAGTGGTTAAATAATTTTCCCTTGATCACTTAATTTGGGATGACCTAGAATTCTAAATACTTTAACTTCTTGTTTGTCCTATAATTATTACACAGAAAATAACAGACCACTATAATTACTTGCCCCAATTCCAAATTCTTACAAAGTTATATTTTTAAACATTTGGCAATCAACTCCTCACCCCTAAATACAGCACCAAATAACCCCTAAAAAATGCTGAAGCCAAACTTGGTTTTTCCATAATATCTCTTATCAGAGCAAAAATTTCAGTGGAAAAACTTTACCAGGCAAGAAAAATTTATTCAAAATTATTGCAATAGGAGAGAGAGTGCAGAACTCGGTCTGAGCTCAGCACCATTGAAACAAAGTATGGGAAAGTGTTTAAGAGCTAGGGTAGTAGGATTGTAGGCCATGAGCATTTGCTAATTGGCTTTGCCCAAAGAAAAAGTTAACTTTCTCTTAGCCTTATGACAGGAGGTAGTTTTATAACATGAAACTAGATGCTCACAGAAGTTAGGCTTCCACCCTTCCACAGACACAAGGAGATAAGGGCATTGTCTTCCTCAATGATTATATTTCGAAAGAATGATACCTGTGTTCTTGATAAAAATAGTCCTGGATTGGGACGTTGGGTGGCTAAGCCAATCCGACTCTTGGCTTGGTTCGGGTCACGATCTTCTGTTTTGTGGCATAAAACCCCAAGTCAGGCTCCACGTTGACAGAGTGGAGCCTGCTTGGGAGTCTCTCTCTCCCTTTCCCTCAGCCTTCAACCACCCGCCCCCCCGCCAGAATAAATAAATAAACTTAAAAAAAAAAAAAAACAGTCCTGAGTTATAAAACAAGCAAGAGACATCTAACAATATTTACATTTCAAAGGGGCAAGGAAAGTTTAAAGTGTTGACTTTTGGAAGTAAATTCTTCAAGAAAAGGGAGAAGGCGGCACCTCTGTGGTGAGGCCCACAGGATTCTGGAAGGGCTGGATTGAGAGATCAGGCATTTAGAGGCTCAGTGAAGCCTGTCTATAGTTTTGTCAAGCTGACAACTCTTTAAGGGCACGCCCAAGGGTGACTCTTCAAAGTGAAGTTGATATCATGTTTTATAATGCTGACTGTATCAGAATCATCCCCAAATCACCCAAAGTGATCTGAAGTGTGAATAGAATTGCAATGCCTTTTAAATGCTTAACCAGCCACTTTAGGATTTAGGGCTTTGGAAGATCAACGTTCTGTTCTCACATGAAGAGCCAACTGGTATCTGAGTATCTGGTTGGGGAAGACAAAGGACGAGCGTGCTAATTTTTCTCCCTCCCATCTTATCTTTTCCAATCTATAAATCCACACATGCTTCCCCTGAGTAATTATTTTCTTCCTTCCTTCCTTCCTTCCTTCCTTCCTTCCTTCCTTCCTTCCTTCTTTTTCTTTTTTTTTACCAGTTGAAGTCCCCAAATTTCTTTTTCTCACCCCAACACAAGTGAACTCTTTAAAGATTGAACCATTAGAAGACATGAGAATGGTCATACCAAGGGAAGTTATTTTTCCTGAGAATGATTTTTTCTTAAATTTTAGAGAAAGAGAGATAGAGAAATAGAGAGAGTGTGTGTGCACAAGCAGGGGAGGGGCAAAGGAAGAGGGAGAGAGAATCTTAAGCAGGCTCCATGCTCAGTACTGAGTCTAGCTCAGGGTTTGATCCCATGACCCTGGGACCATGACCTGAGGTGAAATCAAGAATTGGCTTAACCAACTGAGTCACCCAGATGCCCTGGTTAGAATGATTCAAATATTTCCCTTATCTCCACTTTTGGAGAATTGCATACAGTACCAAATTTATAGGTTTGTAAAAAAAAAAAAAACCCAAGGTTCTAGATTTTATTTGATTCAGAATATTTTGGCAATAAAGCCATTTAATCATTTTTATTTTGTTTAAATTATACTTTCCAGATAAAATGGGCATTTATGGTAAAAGCGCATTTAGTGCTAGCATTTTATTACTATATTTTAGTTTCTGCATATGGAGTTTTGATAATTTATACTAAATTTAGCTTTGTGTAATTTTCTGTCATTATTTTTCTTTAGAGTTACACAAAAGAGATTATCCAATCATTTTTATATGAAAGTATTAATTAACTGAATGAACAAGTTTTTAAAAATAGAAAGACTTTAACCAATAGGTGTCTGATAAAGTACTCTAAGAACTAATTAAAATTGTTAGTAACAAAAAAATGTTTTTGATGAAATCTCATGCTTGAATAATCTTTTATTCACTTGGTTCCCAATCATTTTCAAGAGAAGATATGACCATTTCTTGCCCTTGAGCACTTTTATCCCAGGGGGAATTTGGCTTCCAGTTCCATATGGGGAATCCAGCCTGGGTTTTGACTGTCCACTGATCAAGGTAGAATTAATGTGAAGTCTCGCTTTAACAGCTGGAACACACCTACAAGAAGGCTCCAAGAGATGGGAGGCACTTAGGGTCCAACATAAGGGCAAGTTGGTGGCCTGGAGGAGTGAAGCAGGGGACATACAGGAGAAGGTGGGGATACAGGAGAAGGGAAGTCTCCTAAGAGAGACTCAGAGGATGGAAGCAGTGGGATGCGGCCATGTTGCCTCACCCCTGGAAAACCAGGTCCAGAAGCTGTTATCTGGGTGGAATGACATACCTAATGACACTTCTGGGTGAAAGAAGTATGCCTAAGCTGTCATCCCTACCTCTGTGCATGTTAGCTTTGGGAAGTGATGGCGGGCAGGGCCAGCCACAAGTGGGCACAAAATGGTCTTGATCAAAAGCACCCATCACCCTGAAGCTCTAATCCCCAGGTTTTGCTGTAGCTATGCCATTGGGTGACATTAACAGTGCCATCAAAAAGCAGAAGAACAGCATGGAATGGTGTCAGTACTGAGGGGAGGAAAAAGTGCTGACCTGACTGTCCTATTATTTCCCGAGCTTGCTGTGCTAAACTCTAAGACAACTATAAAGGAGGGTAGTGTCCCCATAGCTGACCAGTGCCTGGGACAGAGAGGTGAGGTGGGAAGGAGAGGGAGCAGGGAGACCAAGAAAACCAAGAGTTGTACACGGTGAAACCCAGAGTTGCTAAACTGAGTGAGTGAGGCGGCCCGCCCTGCTGGACTCACAAATTGCCATGAAGGCTCTGTTTTAATTGTTCCTCCAAGGTCTCCCCTTCAAGTGTAAGCTGGGGACAGTGTCAGGGGGATAAAGTGAAGCTTGGTGTTAAGAAAGAGAGGGAAGGAGAGGGAGAGAAAGAGAGAGACAGAGATAGAGACAGAGACAGAGAATCACATGCACTGTAAAGAAAATGGAACCTTACACCAGAGGAGGTGGACATAATTAAACAGTCAGGACACCAATTTAAAAGAATGATTAAGCCCTTACAAATCTAAGGGTGATAGTGATAGGTGTTTCTCAAGAACTGGAAATATTTAACATGAAAAATAACCATTGGAATAAAACAATTAAGGAATGGAGATCCGAGTGGATACAAAAAAGAAACCAGTGAGTTAGAAATCCAGGCTGAGAAAATTCTGCCAGAGGCGTCAAGAAGAGATGAAAAGGTGAAAAATATAAAGCAAGATGTAAAACATACTGGGTAAGAAATAGAAACATGAGACATTTTTCTAATGATTCCCAACTGCAGTGGCTCCAAACTGTCAAAGAGAAAGGAGTAGACACCTGAGTGGGGAAAAAAAAGAATGAAAAGAAGGGAAAACAAACAAACAAAAAACCAAAATCTCTTCTACTAAAGTGAGACTACCAGCTACAATTGGAACAGCCATTTCGTATACGAAGATTCGTAAGTCTTGCAAATTTATGAACTAAGCAGAGTCTTTAAATTGGGCATTTTTGAGGCTGCCCAAGCAAACAGTTAACACAAATGCATTGGAAGGAATGCCCTGGGTTGGTTTTCCCAGACACCAATCCTGAGATTAGAATCTGCCTGAAGGCAGTTTATTTGGAGGACGATTCTTGAAAGCACCAGTCATTCAAGAGTGGGGAAGTGAGACAGGGGCCTGGAAGCCAAAAAGATGGAGAGTCAGCGATCAGGTAGGTACCATTTCAAGCCTTGACATTCAGTTATCACCGAGGCCTTCTGGGAGACGGTTTGAACCTGCTCCAGTTATCTTTCCTGAGAGGCAAGGAATTCGAGGTATATACTTATCAAGTTCCATTTGTTATTGGTTAAGCATTGCTCACAGGGGCGTTGACATCTTGCAGTTTTTTCTTGTCCTGAATAGGGGCTGAACACATTTCTCTGGCCAAAGAAAGCCTTCAGCTGGAGTAAATAAGAGTTAGTGCTATGGAGAGGGGAGGAGGGCAAAACGACTGTTACCACAAACAGGAAGAGGTACGACGTAAAAGACATCTTGAAAATAACAAAGAGAATGCAATTATTGTGAAGGAAAAAAAAAGTAGACAAGGAAAGTTGATGCCAGACCCAGACAAAGAATAAGTTAATTTAATGAATTCAAAATGAATACTAGCACACTCACATGTAACGCAGAGAAGAGACATGAGATTTTTTTTTTTTTTTTTTGAAAACCCAGGTAAGAGCTTGGAGGTTAGATGGAGATGCTACAACATTTATGTAATAGAATATTTAGAAGAAAAGAATGAGAAAGAAGGTGCAAAGGCAATGGAGAGGTGATTGTAGAGAATTTTCCAGAATTATAGGAAGATGTGAACCCTCGGGTTAGAAGGAAACTCTAATCCACAATCAGACATATTGTGAACAGATGTCAAAATGTGAAGCACAAAGAAACGATCTTAAAAAGCGATGGAGAAGGAAAAAATTTTACTTACAAGAGATTGTCTGTGAAGCTGCTATCAGACTTCTCGACAGTAATAACAGATGCCACAGGAGGAAAAATGAATAACCTCAGAGAATATAAACAGGTAAACAAATTTATTATACCCAATTGACTCTGATCTAAGAGTAAGGACCAAACAAAGACATTTTCAATTGAGAAAAGGTGATATACGTATATGAAAAGGTGATTAAGGGGGCTCCTGGGTGGCTCAGTTGGTTAAGCATCTGACTTTTGATATTGGCTCAGGTCATGATCTCGTGGTTTGTGGGTTCGAGCCCCACGTTGGGCTCTGCGCTGACAGTGTGGTGCCTGCTTAGAATTCTCTCTCCCCCTCTCTCTCTGCCCCTACCCCACTTGTTCTCTCTCTCTGTCTCCCTCAAAATAAATAAACTTTAAAACAACTAAAAATAAATAAATAAATAAATAAATAAATAAATAAATAAAGTGATTAAGGACATCAACAAAATATAATATGTGATGCTATATAAAGACATAATACCAAGTTTGTGCATTAAAAAGGGGGCAACTTTTACTCCTAGCAGTATGGGGGAAACTCCCAAGTGAAACAACTAAAAATGCTCAATAAAATATTTTCGAATATATATATTTTGAAAGCATTGATGAGCTGGCAGGGTAGCAAAGCCAAAAGCTGGATGTAGGCAGTAACCCAGAGAGGAGACAGAAGACTGACCTCGGCTTTCTCCTTGGGGATATCTGCCACACTGGATGAACTTGAATGGCAATTATTATGGCCTCATGAGATATGGGGACGGGAGAGAAGTCCAGATGGTGGATGTAACTGGCTACATCCTCAGTGTAACAGTGAGCTAGAAATAACCCTCTCCCTCCCCACGCACCCATCCGTCCTTTTGTCAGGCACACACCTACCGAAAAGCTTTAAGACACAAAGCAAGCAAACAAACAAAAGCACAAAATCTGACTTACTTGTTAAGAGCTTTGCCAACCAATGAGTGACTGGGAAGGTTATATTTTCCCATTATAATTCGTAACCATGGGTTTTTCTCACACGGTTTTGCAGCTCGAATTTGCAGCTTCTGGGTGTTTCTGAATGACTCAAGCCAAGAATCTAATTTATAGTAGTCCTACTGCACGATTCTACTTACAATAAAACTTCTATACAAAGTTTCAGTTATGCCAGATAAATGAGTTCTAGAGATCTGCTATGCAACATTGTGCATATAGATAAAAGTATTGTAGCGTACATGTGCCCATCTGTTGAGAGGCTAGATCGCATGTTAAGTGTTTTTACCATGAAAAAGTAAAATAAAATAAAAAATAAAATAACAGGTGAAAAAAGCAAGTAGTCCTGAGCTAGCAGACATCCTCGGGTGTCTCAAATATTGAAAATTAACCTTCAGTGTAGGGTTCAAAGAATTCCCGTAGATAAGTTTGCAAGAAATATGACCTTCTAGTAATGAGAGAGAAAGAGAGAGAAATAAAATGAGGGAAAAAAGGAAGGAAGGAGGGAAAGAAGGAAGGATGGAAAGGAGGAGGGACAGAAGAAGGAAGAAGGGAAGGAGGGAGGAGGAAGGAAGGGTGGTTCAGTCAGTTAAGTGTCCAACTCTTAATTTCGGCTCAGGTCATGATCTCGTGGTTTGTGAGATCAAGCCCTGTGTTGGGCTCTGCATTGATAGTGTGGAACCTGCTTGGGATTCTCTCTCTCTCTCTCTCTCTCTCTCTCTCTCTCTCTCTCTCTCTCTCTTTTTCTCTGCTCCTCCCCTGTTTGTGCACACACACACACTCTGTCTCTCTCTCTCAAAATAAATAAATAAACATTAAAAATTTTCATTTAAAAAATAATTGTTCTTGGGGCACTGGATGGCTCAGTCAGTTAAGCATCTGACTTCAGCTCAGGTCATGATCCATGACATGGTTTGTGAGTTCGAGCCCCGCATCAGGCTCTGTGCTGACAGCTCAGAGCCTGGAGCCTGCTTCATATTCTGTGTTTCCCTTTCTCTCTGCCCCTCCCCTGCTTATGCTCTGTCTCTCTCAAAACTAAACATTAAAAAAATTTTTTTAAAAAGATTGTTTTTGGGTAGCAGAAATCAAAGGTGGGAAGTGTTGGGATGGGTATCGCTGTTTGTAGTCATACATCCTGTACTTATTTGGGTTTTAAAATGTGTATATGAACTAATTGGATAGAGAATTAAAATGACAAATATAAATTTGACACTATATTTGATAGTGACGAGAGCTAAATGTACTTTTTCTTTTACCAAGAAAACTGAAATACAGAATGTGTGGCCACACCTGTCATCACATCTAGGTGATGATCTAGAATAAAGACAGTGAAGCTACACTTCATTCTGCAAAACTGTTGACAAAATACTTTGTGCCTTTGTGGCCCTATTAGAAAAATTGGTTTCAAGATATTTTGTATGTTTAGGACGCACCAACCCTTATTTCAGGTGAGCCGGTTAAAGGCACACAGATGCAGGGAGTCCACATGAAACAAGAGCACATCTTCACAAAAAATAAAAATATGTATGCTGTTTTGGGTAACACTTTCCACTATTTTCATCCTCAGATAAATACCTGTTTTCAGAGGGAAATGCTTATTTTGGAAGCAAAGATTTGGACTCTCTGGAGGTTTGGAAAGGAAAAGCTCACAGAAACAGACGTCAGCCACACGTTTGTTGTGATGGAAAAGTCTTCATTCTCAGCTGGTGTCTTTAACAGGGCTTGCCTCACGGGTCAGCTGGGATCAAGCCCTGTCGTTGAATAGGGAAAAGTGAACGGTAACTACTTCCGTTGTGAGTTCACAGTCGAATAGATATGGCAGGAGAGAGCAAGTGAAAAAAATCGTTAACAAAATATTTCATAAAACATACGTGCCTTCATTGTTGGGAGTCGCTACAGGGCTCTCCACACCACGGGATGAGAATCATGGGGATCCAGCCTGCTGCTTCTGCAGAGCTTTAATCACTGGTCGTGATTTTTTATTAAATCAGGTATTTTAGAGATGTCCTATGGCTTATCTTGATTTGCTTTATGACTTTGCATGGATTTTCAACAATTAAAAAAAAAAAAAAAAGAAAGCCTTCATGTATGTTGACCTTCCCCTGACAAATATTTTATGAAACATAGTTTCTTTGAAGGAAAGGCCTAATTTAAACATCTCATAAATAATAATAGCTGATGTTTATTGATTGTCTATCATGTACTCTCCATGATAGGAGGTATTTTATTTATTTTATTATTTTTTTTTAATTTTTTTTAACGTTTTTATTCATTTTTGAGACAGAGAGAGACAGAGCATGAATGGGGGAGGGTCAGAGAGAGGGAGACACAGAATCTGAAATAGGCTCCGGGCTCTGAGCTGTCAGCACAGGGGCCCGATGCGGGGCTCGAACTCACGGACCGCGAGATCGTGACCTGAGCCGAAGTCGGCGCTCAACCAACTGAGCCACCCAGGCGCCCCCATAGGAGGTATTTTATATTCACATTCTCCTCCAATCCTCACAAGAAATTTGTGAGACAGGCACTGTCCATTTTCCACTTCAGCTGCGGAGAAAATATTCTGTTTCTGGAAATTCTGAGGCTTAAAAGAAAAGCTACCCAGAAAAAATTGGGTCTTTCCCAATAGATGCTTCCATTTAGACTCTGGTGAGTTGGAATAATGAAGTTCATGCTTTCCTCTGGCAAACAGAAATCTGGGTTCCTCTAAATTCCATGAGGACTGTCAGTGTGGATGGGTTTCTGCCTAGGCAAAAGGCGCGTTTCCTAATAATTATGGACAGTGTGTATTTCGTATTTCACTAACAGTAACAAATAAAAAATAATTATAAACCCACTCATTCTGATTGGTTTAACATCATAACGAAATGCAGTCTCAAGTTTACGGTGTGGGGAAAGGCACAATGTGGGAATTTTATGAGTGTTCCTTTGGCATCAGATTGAGAATTTGGTTCATTCAACTTTCGGGGAAAAGAAAAAGAAAGGTTTACTAGAACAGATGCACAAAATGCACTGTTTGTTGGCACCAGATGTTCTTGACAAGGATGGTCTAAGGTGAATATTGAGCGCAAATTAAATCCGTATTAACTTAAATGCGGATCCTGCCAGAAGTTGGCTTTTACAATCAACTGTGTGAATTTGGTCTTAGATTTTTATTTAATTGCTTAGTGTGTGGATCTAGTTCGTTGTCTTAAACTTGCCCCGTTAGGGTCAACACTGAAGGAGCGGCTGATTTTTGTTCAATTGGGTTGCCATTCACCCACCCCCTCACCGTTCTACCATTTTGAAGGAAACGGTAGCCCACACTGTACATAAAACGGGGCTGCTGTCCTCACCCCCAAATCATGTGACGGCCAGGATGTCGCTTCTTGACAGGATCCCCTGTCACTTCACACCAAGATCACAATGGCCACCTCCTGACAAAGGCTGTTCTGTCGAAAGACCGAGGGAGAAACAAGAAATCTCCAGAAGTGTCACTGCAGCTGAGTAAAAATCATACAGTGGCACCTCATTAAGTCAGTGCAACCTCAGTGTTCTCGTTGGATTCCGTGGTAATTGGTGGCAGACAGCAGAAGACTGAGGAGAGGAAATGTCACCAACTGTTTCTAAGGCAAGTCATTAGACTTAGCTCGCTGGTCATGTCTGGATGGCTCTTCAGCTGCTGACAGCCTGGGGGCCCCGCCAAACCCCTGGGGGTGAGAGGTCCTGAGGCCTGAATGGCCTTGACTATGTGGCTTCCACCTTGAGCGTCTGCAAGTCCTTGGCTGACCGCTCACCACCGATTTTGGTAGCCATCTGTGCACTAAGTACATAAGAGCAAAACGAACCAAGGTATTTATTTTCACATTTTGACTTTCGCCTTTGCTGCTGATTTCCCCCAACTGATTCCATTTACTCATTCAACCTTGTTGCTGAAACTCCCAGGAGTTGTAGCAGAAATTAAATAAAAATTTCTTCATAAAGAAGAAGACATCTGCCCAAGGTATTTTGGACTCTAATTTGATTCAAAGAGAGTTTGCTTGAAGAGAGAGAAAGGTAAAAACTACAAGGTAAAAAACGAAAAAGGATTTAAAAGTCACTATATCCTCTGCCTTATAGATGGAATTTTTCTTTTTTTTTTTCTCTTCAAACAAATAGACTGCAGCTGTCTATCTACATCACAAGTACAAACTTTTGAACTTGATGAAGTCCCGATAATGAAAAAATAATTCAACCCCACACTTAATCAATATGATTGATTTTGATGGACCTCACAGCTGAATGCCATTGAATATCTCTCTTTACCTTCATCTTCTATTTCTGAAATTTGGAGATGTGAGTGTAGACATATACTTTTATGAAATAGACAGATTACTCTGTTTGTTGGTTTGTATGGTCTTTCCCCAAAGACCATATACCTGTGACAACCCATTGCATCTGGATAGAAAAATGCATGGATACTTGCCTCACTTAAGTTCTTATGGGGGTTTGGTGTTTTTATTTTTTTATTTTTTTTAACGTTTAT
Source organism: Panthera pardus (assembly GCF_024362965.1). Lineage (NCBI taxonomy): Eukaryota > Metazoa > Chordata > Mammalia > Carnivora > Felidae > Panthera > Panthera pardus. The sequence continues at coordinate 10,583,470 of NW_026526655.1, forward strand.
TTATTTTTGAGACAGAGAGAGACAGGGCATAAACAGGGGAGGGGCAGAGAGAGGGGGAGACACAGAATCCGAAACAGGCTCCAAGCTCTGAGCTGTCAGCACAGAGCCCGACGCGGGGCTCGAACCCATGGACCGTGATGTCATGACCTGAGCCGAAGTCGGACAACCGACCAAGCCACCCAGGTGCCCCAGTTTTGGTGTTTTTATAAGTTACTTTCTCGGTGCCACAAATCTTTTAACAGCATACATTTGGATTCTTCCTAGGACATTTCTGCTGCTACACATATTAGTAACTAAGGTTCAGAATACATGGCCAGTCTCAGGGAAGGAAGTACTTAATGGTTTAAGATCAGAGCAGTAGTTCAAGAATCTTCTGACCATTTTGATAAACGTTCGCTGAGAAGGCAATACTGTTCTTTGTACTTTTTTGAAAAGAGCCATACTGATCAGAAAAATAACAGGTTTTGAAAGAATTGGATAAGGAAAATGTACCCCATCCAACCACCTTACCACTGAAAACACCGACAGCATCCTCAACTTCCATTCCATCCATCTGACGTGTCCCATCTTCTGCTTTTATCGTCCGGTGGGCGTTATTGCCTTCAGGCCCCCTTGTGCTCCATCATTTTGCAGTAACAACTGGCTGTGAAAGAGTCCTGTGTTTATCACACATACTTCAAGTTCAACAGAAGGTATTCTGTGCGGCAGAAAGTGGCTTTTAAAAATCTGAGTTTTAAAAATAGATCTCTCACAGGGAATTTATCGTATACATCAAAGAGTTGTTCAGAAAATAAATGCCATTTTGATATAAAAGAATTTTGTTAAAATTTCGAATTTAAACATCTCTATTACATGCATGCTTCTAGTGGACTCTTGGATGACATTTCTGAAGTTAAACATGTAAGTGTTTTTCTGTACCACTGCACCACTGCCATGGCCATATCCATAGGTATTCTTGGCTAGCAGGTGGGACGTGAATAAGAAAGGATATTCATGTGGCCCACATTATAGTAGCTATATGGCCAAATCCCAATTTCTATTCACCATTGTGAATCTTTCGTAGTTGGAATTGGAAATGTGCTAAATTTTCCAGAGTGGACTCCTAGGGTCACACTGTTTTTGGTCAGGCTTCAGGTATAGATGATGGTAATTTATATGAATAACTGCTATTTCAAAAAGGTCTCCAGAGAAACTCTCAGAGAAAATGTTAATTAACCGTCAATATTTGCTCTACAGCGCAGTTCAACCTCACTCAACTAAGGAGATTTCACGCTAAGACTTCGAGAAAGAAATGAGGTTAATAAAGACTTTATATTCATAGCTAGAGATATAGTGGTTCAGCTGTTGCTAATTGGCACTGAGTAATGTGTAAATATCACAGGCTGACACCTTTCATTCACCATATCTTTTGCAGAAGCTCTTTCCAGAAGTTTTATAAAAATCGTTCCATCCCTGGGGTGCCTTGGTGGCTCAGTTGGTTAAGCATCTGACTTTGGCTCAGGTCATGATTTCGTGGTCCAAGAGTTTGAGCCCCACAAGGGGCTCTGTGCCGACAGCTCAGAGCCTGGAGCCTGCTTGGGATTCTGTGTCTCCCGCTCTCTGCCCCTCCCCCACTCATGCTCTGTCTCTCTCTCTCAAGAATGAATAAACATTAAAAAAATTTTTAAAAACGTGTTCTATTGCTGCTAAAAAGACCCCCTTTCCAACTCATGAGCTTCAAGAAACCAAGGCAGTTTTCCATATTTATACACTTAATGGAAAATATGGTATCCAGAAAAAGGGGCTAACTTTCAAACTCCCGCTTTGCTGTTATCAAAGACCTCTTGGCAGCTACTTAAATTTAACTTGGTGAGTGCATTCGTTTAATATATATATATATATATATATATATATATATATATATATATTTCAACTAGAAATAATAATATATATATTATTTCTCATCGGAGAATATATATATATATATATATATATACACGTATATATATACGTGTATATATATATATATATACATACACGTATACACACATTTCAACTAGAAAGATAGATAAATGTGACTTAGGTTAAAAATGTGACATTCACTTTTCCTGGCTGAATAATTAGGTCTAGTCTAGCACGTTATCAATCCCACTGGGATTTGTGTATATTCATACACATGCACATGGCTTCAGTTTATACACTCAACTGTTTAATGAAAGGGTTGTGTGTGTGTGTGTGTGTGTGTGTGTGTGTCTAAAAGCTTTATCTTGGGGTGCCTGGGTGGCTGGTTGGTTAAGCGTCTGATTTCAACTCGGGTCACGATCTCACAGTCTGTGAGTTTGAGCCTCGCGTCGGGCTCTGTGCTGACAGCTCAGAGCCTGGAGCCTGTTTCAGATTCTGTGTCTCCCTCCCTCTCTGACCCTCCCCTGTTCATGCTCTGTCTCTCTCTGTCTCAAAAATAAACGTTAAAAAAAATTAAAAAAAATAAAAGCTTTATCTTGTCCCAGAGTAATACAATAATCTGTATAATATGCCCATGACTTTTGCCGAGCTGTTATATAATAAACAGCCAGGGTAACGCGTCCTACACAAATGGAGGTACTGCTCTTAGGACTCTAGAAAGAATTCCATCCAATCGCATGGGGGGGGGGGGTCTTCCTCTCTGAATAGAAATATTTAGATTAAAATCAACATCAGCACTTAGGCAAAATAAATCGGAACACTAAAATAATGCAGTTTCGGAGAGGGTCTCAATAGCAGGAAGAGAAACAGAAAGTCATTAAAGATTATAAGATTTAAATAGGCACTTAAAAAACTGAATGACCATCCAGCCATGGTTCAGAATATTGCAATAACTTTCTTGGAAAATTGCCTCAGAATGTATTAATAAATCATGCAAGAAACTCATTCATTAATGTCTAAACATTTTTAGTTTTCAACCTTAAATGGCATTACCTATCTTTGACAAAAATCTTGTTCATGAGACTTGGTTACAAATAACATTTTGCTTATTTGCAAGATTGAAACCTTTTATCAAAGAGTGAAGGTAACGACAACAGTGGGATTATTTTACAAAGAATATTACAGATTACCAATGTATGTTTCTTAAACTTGGGGAACAATTGTTGTGTTGTTAAAAACAATTTGCAGCCCAAAAATGACTTCTTGAAACAGGCTTTCTCATTTTAATGTATGTTTTGACTCGTTTTTGAGATTCTAATGTCTTATCAAATTAAGCAAGACTTTATTGAGCGCTCAGGTACTGTTATGTGCAAGAAGGTGAACAAGTTGTCATCCCAGACGTTAAAGTGCTTACCAACAGTATAGCTTTCGGAGGTACATCCATTGGGAGCCCCAGGAAGAAGTGCTTGTCCACCATCCTGTTTTTTTACCACTAAGTTGGGTTATGGCTGGTTGTGAACCCTAGGCAAGCCAACTGGCTTCTGGATGTCTCAGATTCCTTTTTTTGTAAGGTTGAAGTAACACGTTTCTTGTCGGAATCACTTAGCATAATACATATAGGTATACTACAAGAGCCAAAAACATGACAGCGATTTTAAAAACAGGTATTATTTATGAAAATCTGGTATCTCCACTCCTAGAGGTCTTGAGACTTTAACAATGTCTGACAAAGTTCTGAGATATCTATTGGGGACTATTTAGTGCACATTTTTAGCCAGCTATGAATTCATAGGTAATATCAATGAAGAAATTTGTTTTTCTTTCACTTTCTATTGATGGAATCAAGTTAGTCTATTTTTACATACATGCTATTGTATTGTAAATTGACTGATTTCCTTAAAATGACAGGTGTTTCAGTTCCCAGCATATACTAAAAATCAGGAAAATCAGAGATGAGAAGGAATTTCCGGTGAGAAGCTATCTCCAAGAGTGAACCAGGCGACGAGAAGGGCTGGGGTAAGAGGTCAGACACAGCAGACTCTGGTTGTTTTGAATGCAACAGATAGACTTGTCAAGGCATAATGGGTCCTTACAATTAATTTCATGGCATGTGGGTGATATCCAAACGTTGGGCATTCGTGGCTTATCAGCTTAAGCTGGAATTTGTTTTTAAGAAAGGATGAATAGAGCAGACCAAAAATAAAGAAAGACGTGAAGATTTGAAAGTTAGAAACTCTAATTGCAAAAAGCAGGCAGCACCGTCTTCATACTCTGTGCGAACATCTGCAAGCATGTGGGGTGGTGGAGAAGAGTGAGAGACAAGAAAATGACAGAAATGGAAGAGGATGGGAGCATGAGGAAATATAAGCAGAATCACCTTCTCCAAGAAGACCTAGTTTGGGAACTCTATGTCAGATGCTTTAAAAAAAAAAGACATTTTATTGAGGTATGATTGACATCCAAAAGTTGTACACATTTAGTGTATTCAACTTGTTGAGTTTAGAGATAAACATAATTACCTGAAACCATCACCACTTATGCCATAGACAGATCACCTCCAAAGTTGGCCCCCCCATTCCTTTTTTTAAATTTTATATTTTAATGAAAAAAATTTCTTCTGTGGTAATTTTTTTTCTTAACAGAAGATCTATCCTCTTAGCAAAACTTTAAGTTTTCAGTGCAGTATCATTAATTACACGTCCTGTGTTATACAGATGATTTCCAGAACTCATTCATCTTCATAACTGAAATTTTGTCCTCTTTGACCAACCCCTCTCCAACCCCTGTTCCTCTCCCCCACCCCCTGGTAACCACTATTCTGCTCTCTGCTTCTGCGAGTTTGCCTATTTTAGATCTCATATAAGGGATATCATGCAATATTTGTCCTTCTGTGTCTCATTTATTTCACTTAGCATAAAGTCCTCCAACTATATCCATGTTCTCTCAAATCACAGGAGTTCCTTCTCCGTTGTATTCTCCATACAAATACCCCCTTCAAGAATTCATCATTCTTGGGGCACCTGGGTGGCTCAGTCGGTTGAACATCTGACCTTGGTTCAGGTCATGATCTCACAGTCCGTGAGTTTGAGCCCCGCGTCGGGCTCTGTGCTTTCAGCTCAGAGCCTGGAGCCTGCTTTGGATTCTGTGTCTCCCTCTCTCTCTGCCCCTCTCCTGCTCATGCTCTGTCTCTCTCTGTCTCAAAAATAAATTAAAAAAAAACAAGGAAAAGAAAAGAATTCATCGTTCTCAAACATAGTGACACATTTTACTCTGGGAAGTGACTTTTTCCAGGAAAAAACATCCCTATTTAATGCTAATGTATCTACTGTTCCCCAGAAGCAGTGCTTGGCACCCCCAAACTTCCAGGAAAAAATGCAGAGATTCTGGGAACAGCTCTTAAAATTTTTGTTTCTACTCCCCGGTGATGAGATGAAAAAGCTACTCGGTACTAATTTATCTCCTGACACCACCCGTAATTAAATCAACTGCTGTTTAATTATACGCATGATGAAGGCACCCTTCTTGGGTATACCAAATCGGTTAAAAAGAATATCCCCAAACATTTTTTCAATGAAGCATTGGGTAGCCACATCCCATGGGACCACAGTATAGCCCTGGATACAGGAATATAACCTCCCATCCACAGAATTAGAAAACGAGCACTCCGGAGGACGGCCAGGCATAGAACAAAACTTTCTTGGCAGGGCTTTGATCAATTGCAAAGGAAACACATGCATAAGCACCTTGTAGAGACTGCCCAGAAGGCACAGTTTGAAAAGTTTTTAGGGAACAAGTGATGGCACATAGCATTATATTATGATATCAACAGAAAATGTGCAAAATGTCATTGATGCTCTTGTCATTTACCAATGACGTTAGTTATTCATGCTACTCTTTATTGTTTTACTTGAGAGAATGTAAAACATTTATCGGATTTTGTAGATTGTCTCCTGTTCCCCATTCTCTTCCCCGTATCTTTTTCATCGAATTCCTGCACTCTTAGTTCTGCTGGTGTAGGGGAGGGAACCCAAGGTTAACAGCCACACAGAGACCACTGTGTTGGTAAAAACATCCTCCCTCCGGTCTTTTCCTCGTCGGCACAGCTAAGAGATTTTCTGAACAACATTTGCCGTGAAATCCAATCATTTTGTCTACGTCACTGTTTCAAAACGACTTTCACAGATGATAGTGGTGATTACAATAAGAAAGACTCTTTCAATTACTCCCTTTTTCCCTGGGATTTAATTCATTTACTCTAGCTGCCAAATATCAATGTTGAGTTGTGGCTTATAAAATCTTGGTAAACACGGAATTCAAGGGAACAGTCCTTTTATCTTTGCCTGGTTTCTGTATTTTAATCATCATCAAGGCTTTCTGACGGCCTTGGACACGCTGTATGAGGTTTGTAGAGGTTGGGCTTAACATGTTTGCAGGCATGCTTGGCTTCTTTGTACCACTTTTTAAAAAATGTTTATTTATTTCTGAGAGAGAAAGCGGGAGCAGGGGAAGGGCAGAGAGGGGGGGGGGAAGAGGATCTAAAGTGGGCTCCCCACTGACAACAGAAAGCCTGACACGGGGCTTGAACTCATTAATCACAAGATCATGACTTGAGCCAAAGTTGGACACTTAAAAACGGAGACACTCAGGTGCCCCGTGTAACCACTTTTTAAAATAACAGATATAGATTCCATTTCAGCCATTAAAATTGTGCATTTTTATAAGAAACCTGTAGATTATAACCTATTTTGCTGTTTGAAAGAACCAGGCCACTGGAATGAGAAATAATCACAGGGCATCTCTTGGTTCCTAATGTTCTAAAACAGGTTCATTAAAAAGATCATTGTTACAATGGAATACTACTTGGCAATGAGAAAGAATGAAATATGTAGCAACGTGGATGGAACTGGAGAGTGTTATGCTAAGTGAAATAAGTCATACAGAGAAAGACAGATACCATATGTTTTCACGTCTATGTGGATCCTGAGAAACTTAACAGAAGACCATGAGGGAGGGGAAGGAAGAAAAAAAAAAGGTTAGAGAGGGAAGGAGCCAAAACATAAGAGACTCTTAAAAAACTGAGACAAACTGAGGGTTGATGGAGAGTGGGAGGGAGGGGAGGGTGGGTGAGGGGTATTGAGGAGAGCACCTGTTGGGATGAGCACTGGGTGTTGTATGGAAACCAATTTGACAATAAATTTCATATTTAAAAAAAAAAATCATTGTTCTGTCCTTTTCATCAGGCCAGTAAACTTCAGTAAAGGGAGTGAACTCATCGTCTGATGAGTTCGGGCATAATGGGAAACTTGTGATGTGTTACAACCTTTCTTCAACTTTTATTATCCAGGAAGAGGTGATACTTACCTAAGGGTGGAGGTTCATTTAATTACCCTCATATTCCCATTGGGGCTGTTAGTTACTATGTTTCACATGTAGTTCTGAGATCAGCAGCAATCAAATTTAAAATACAAGTCAGTGTGAAAACTTCTTATCATGAAAAAGAAATATACTAGTTAATGTCAAGGGCAAAACGTTCACTAATTCTGAGTGTGCTGTAAAGATAAAATACACCCGCATTCCTGTAGCTCCCACTCTTCTTCAACCATTTTGCCCATCCCTTACCTCTATTTCCTCTGGCAACCATCAATTTGTTCTCTGTATTTGTAGGTCTGATTCTGCTTCTTGTTTGTTTGTTGGTTTGGTTTTTTAGATTCCACATATAAATGAAATAAAATAGTAACTGTCTTTCCCTCTTTGACATTTCACTTAGCAAAATAGCCTCTAGATCCATCCACAGTGCTGCAAAATGGCAAGATCTCCTCCCTTTTATGGCTGCATAATATTCCATCGTGTGTGTGTGTGTGTGTGTGTGTGTGTGTGTGTGTCTGTGTATGTCACATCTTTATCCAGTGAATAAATCATGGGAATAAAAGGTACAGCATAGGGAATATAATCAATGATATTGTAACGGTAACAGACGGTAGTCACACTTGTGGTGACTGTTAGTGTCAGGCGTTGGGCGGGGTAAAGATAGGAGTTAGAGTCAAAAAGAATTTTTTGCAGTTTAAGGCTTTATTGGGAACTAAGGTTCTGGGCGAGGTTCCGTGACTCAGGGAGTGAGAGGAGTCAGGGAAGTCGTGCCGGGTATGGTGGGGTAGGGTTTTTAAGCTGCAGCAGTTCTGGGTTTAGGTTCGGGTGGGTCTTTCTTTCGTGCCAGGTTGTGCTGTTGCTGGATGATTGGTTGACCTTCAGTTCGTTCCGGCTGCCGCTCGGGGCTCTCCGTTGGGTTGTGCTGGCGCTCGGTGATTGGTTGCCCTTCGGTTTCTTCCCGCGAGCTGGTGAGATGGCCGTCCCCTTCCAGGGACACCCTAACAGTGACAAAGCATTGTGTATGGAGATTTTGAATCACTGTGTTGTACACCTGAAACAAATATAAGATGCGTATCAACTATATTTAAAAAAATTAAAATAAGAATATGTAAAACATGAAATGTACATACATACATACATACATACATGTGATGAAAGGCAGAAGATTTTATTGCTAGATAGCTTTGTGGTAACATGAAAATAGCAATTGCCGTCATGGAATAAAACACAATGCTAATTCTTTTCATCTACTAAAATATCATGTATTATAAATGTTAAACACATTTCCTGTTTTCTGGCATCTTAATTTTAAACAGACTTTTGATATTAGAAAAATACAAAAATGCCTCAAATTAAAAAAAATAAAGATACTTAACCAAGTCATTCCGCAAATACATTCGATCTACATCCTAGATTTTGAATACTTTGTATAAAGATGGAAAGAATGCAGTATCTAATTAATAATTTTCCTTTATTTCTATTTCATGTTGAAGTGACAATATTTTGTACGGCTCGTGATATTTCTGTGGGGCAGCTCTAGTTTTGATTGTTAGCTCATTTTAACCCATCTCAATCCAAAACTCCTTGTGCCAAATGCCAAGGGCATCTTCGATGGCACACATGATGATGTTGGCTGGGTCAAGGCCGACGCTGGCTCAAGTATATCAGTATCCAGTGCTTAACAGACAGCTCTGTACCCTCAATGCACTTTCATCTGCCAGGGGAAGGAGAGACAAGGTTTCTTGTTTGATTCATTATTTAGTAGCTTATTTATTCAAGAAAACTACTCATGAAAATAAGTCTCACATAAAGTTATCCTGCTCTTGACTTTTTTCCCTAATGTTTTAAAATCATAAGACCTCAGTACACAGTGTTAAAATTTGATTATAACAAAGGGTACAGTGATTATACTAAAAATTTCTGGGATTTGGGGTAAGAAGACATGTCATAAGTGAGAAACACTGTCATCTGACTTTTTGCCTACAACTTTGGATGCTAGAAACAATTGGACAATTCCTTTTAAAATTCTTTCTTACTGTTTATTTATTATTTATTTTGAGAGAGAGAGAGCGTGCAGGAGAGAGGCAGAGAGAGAATCCCAAGTATCCTCTATGTGCTGTCAGCGCAGAGCCCAACTCGGGGCTCGAACCCACAAACTGTGAAATCACGACCTGAGCCAAAATCAAGAGCCGGACACTTAACCGACTGAGCCACTAAGGTGCCCCCCCTTCTAAAATTCTTAAAGAAAATAATTTCTAGAGAAAAGTGTATCTCTAACATTAATTTTCAAGATTTAGAAATCAAAAACACATCATCTGCTCTTTGAGGGCATAGAAATATTTTTTTCTATTTCACAAGGAAGTTACTTGCTAATAATAGATAATATACCAGGAAAAAGGAATAAATGTGATCCAAGCAACAGAAAGCATCCAACCCGGGATATCCAGTGGGGGAGACTCTGAAATGGTGTGATGATGGTTAGTGTCCAGATGGCAAAGAGTATCAATCCAAACTGGAACAGAGGAGAAAAGTCTATGAGAAGGAGTTCTCCAGGAATAAAGAGGAAGTAACGAAAAAATACAATAAAGACAATTTGTGGAATGCTGAGTATCAGTAACAAAAAGTATCTATGAGTATAAATTGAATATGAAGGGATATCTATTTTAGGGTTTGTAATATTTATGTCTATAATAGTATAATGTTTATTATCATCAGAGGCATCAAAAGTAACGATGATGTTCCTAGAGTCTTTTTATTTGATTAACTTAAACATGATCAATCTGTGCTCTTTACAATTGGAATTCAATAATATTGAACTGTAATCCAAAATGGTTTTGATGCCATTGTCTGCTAAATTTTTTAGAGCAATGAACTTTACTTTAAAAACAAAAAAAAGATTCTATAGCTCCATGATAAAGAATAGGGCATATAAAAAAACTGGGGCGCCTGGGTGGCTCAGTCGGTTAAGCGTCCGACTTCAGCTCAGGTCATGATCTCAGGGTCCGTGAGTTCGAGCCCCACGTCGGGCTCTGTGCTGACAGCTCAGAGCCTGGAGCCTGCTTCCGATTCTGTGTCTCCCTCTCTCTCTGACCCTCCCCCGCTCATGCTCTGTCTCTCTCTGTCTCAAAAATAAATAAACATTAAAAAAATATATAAAAATAAAAAAATAAAAAAACTGTACAGGGAGCTTAAAAATTCTACCACTCTAAAAATAAACATCATTCACACTAAGTAAACATCATTCAATCTCTATTGGTGGAGATAGATGACAGACGATAGTTAGCATAGATAGACTTAGATGTGTAGATAAAATGCTCTTATTAAAAATGGGGTCGTATATACAAAATTTTAAATTTATATATTTGTTTTTAATTACTTTTAATGTATAAAGACAACTACTGCGGTAGTAACCAAGTTGCTGAACTGGAGATAAATATCTGTTACTGCTAGGGGTCATTGTTCCCTTAATCATTGACCAAGGTTAAGATGTTTCATAGTTGAAAAACTGAATAGATTGAATGGGGACAATAGATTGTGCAGTGATTTAGGTGAGAGCGATGGTTTGTTCAAAGGTGATGTTGGTAGAATGGAAAGAAAGGCACGCATTAGATGTATCTTGGAGACAGATCCACACCTGTAATGTACAGAAACCAGTAAGCCAGTAGCAGTCTAAAGGAGGAGTCTGGAGAAAGTCACCTAGGGAGTAGTCAGCTTCTTAAACGGTCAACAGACAATCCGCCAACGATGAATCCAGAACATACTGCAGAAAGAGAGAACGCGCCCTTGATGAAGTCTGAGCAGTGTATCAGAAGGGGAAGATAGCACTGGAGTATTTATAGGGGTTTAGATGCTGAGCTCCGATGCTTTAAGGCACAGCGGTCAAGCTTGGGAAACTGATCAGACGTGAGTAGCGGTTGTGATATAACAGTTTAGGACACAGAGAGTGAGGGTCTTGAAAAGATTCTTGATAAGTATACCGTGATTGATAAGCGAGTTGTTTGTGTAAGTGAACAGTACATTATCCCCCATAAATTGATTAGTGGGGATTTTCCAAAGCAAACAGCATTTTTTTTTTTTTTCCTGGGCAAACAACTATCTTGATGACTTGGGTAGTTTTATCTAAGTTTTTTTTCCAAGCAATATAAGGTCTCGGTTCTCAAGAGAATCTGTGGAAGGATGAGAAAAAAGTGTAGCTGGAACTGATCCCATGGAAACACGGAAGATATGAGAAGAGGCTTCAGCAAGAAAACTAACAAAGAGGCAGGAAAGAAGTCAGGAGGGTTTAATATCTCAGAAGCCGATGGAAGGAGTTGTTGAACAGCGTGAAGAGGAAAATGAAAAATTTCCATCGGAGTTAAAACGTGGAAATCCTTGGCAATCTGAGGGAGAACCTTTAAAAGGAAGGCAGATTAAATGAAATTGAGGAATGGATCACTGAAGAAGTGAAGCCACTGTTTGAACTCCTGTGGGAATCTAACAGTTTCGAAGTAATTTTTCCAGAGATTTTACCTCTCCCCAGTTTTGAACAATTGAATCAATTAAATGGAACTGATGTAAATAATATTCGATGGAAACTAAAAACAGCAATTATAAAAAGATACGCAATGACAGTAACCATTGCTATTTTCTCCCACAATAAGAAGGAGATGCCAGGGAAAAAAATAAAGGAAAACTAGCATAAAGCAATACACTAGATACCTTTTGCCCAGGAGAAAATATTCATAGAAACAGATTCACCAGCAGAACATCATCAAGGAACAGGTTCTCCAAGAGGGGGTGCTGCTGAAGGCACCCACCTTAGTCAGGCTTCTGCACGTCAGTGATGCTAATGTATTCTGAGGCAAACCTCGATAAAAACAACAGTGAGTATAGGGGTGTCTGGGTGGCTCAGTTGGCTAAGCCTCCGACTTCAGCCCAGGTCATGATCTCATGGTTCGTGGGTTCAAACCCCACATCGGGCCCTGTGCTGACAGCTCAGAGCCTGGAGCCTGCTTCGGATTCTGTGTCTCCCTGTCTCTTTGCCCCTCCCCTACCTGTGCTCTCTCTCTCTCTCTCTCTCTCTCTCTCTTTCAAGAATAAATAAATATTAAAAATTTTTAAAAATAACAGTGTGTATTAAATATGTATATATATATTCTCACCTTTCAAAGTTTATGATTTTCCTTTGATCCTTTCTGTTTTTCCCATGTTGCTTGCTTGCTATTTTTTATTACAATTTTTTTAAGCTTATTGACTTAGAGAGAGAGAGAGTGCGAGTGTCCAAGTGGGGAGGAACAGAGAGAGGGGGAGAGAAAGACCTCCGGCAGGCTCCTCGCCACCAGCCGAAAGCCTGATGCGGGACTCAAACTCATGAATTGTGGGATCATGACCGGAGTCCAAATCAGGCCTTTAACCGACTGAGCCCCCCGGGGCGCCCTAATGTTGCTTGCCTCTGATGCAGTCAGCCCTCCAGTACACAGAGCGGGGATCCTTTTGAGATGCAACTTTCCTGTTAAAGGGCAGAGCGCCTCAGTCAGTACACCTGGTCTGCCATTGAGTACTTAACTACACTATGTGTTTCTCAGGAAAGCCGAATCCTTTCTTTGCTGTCTTCCCAATTTCCTGGTTTTCTAATTCTTGCCTGAATAAATCTGGTCCATAATACTGTCCACCGGTCATGTAATTTCTGTGTCAGCCCCAGCCCTGTGTTGAGAAGAAATCCTTTCATCAGATGCTGTGTAACGTCTTTCTGTGCTTTGCAGAGCTTGGTGGCTGGTTTGGGAGATGGGGGGTGTGAAGAAATAAATTATACACAAGTAGACAAATGCCGTCACAAACTTGTAGGAGCAGCTCAATCTCTTCATCTCATTTTCTGTCTTCCTATATATCTTCTTCCTAAGAAGGTCATGCACTGTACCTGGGTCCTTCATCAATATACCCCCATCATCAACATACCCCCATCAAATTGCCAGGCACACGCTAGGTCCTCAATTAATAGTGACTGAATAGCCAGGGGCGCCTGGGTGGCTCAGTTGGTTGAGCATCTGACTTCAGCTCAGGTCATAGTCTCGTGGTTCGTGAGTTCAAGCCCCATATTCGGCTCTTTGTTGACAGCTCAGAGCTTGGAGCCTGCTTCGGATTCTGTCTCTGTCTCTCTCTACCTGTCTCCTGCTTGCACTCTGTCTCTCTCTCTCTCTCTCTCTCTCTCTCTCAAAAATAAACATCAAAAAAAATTTTTTAAATGGTGATTGAATAGCTAAAGAGGGGTGTGATGAAAGCAGTTGGTGATTAAAGCATACCACAGGCATCTAGACCACAGGACCTCTCTATGGTCCTGGCATGTGGGTTCCTAAATCTCAGAGCCAGTAACAGGGCATCATGTCAGATTTTGCTTATGCTTCCCATCTCTCTGCGTTTCCCTTCTGCTGTCTCTCTCTGACTCTAGCTAAAGAAAGTTCTCTGCTTTGAAGGGCACATGTGAGTAGGTAAGGCAGAATGATCTCCCTATTAAGGTCTGTAACCTTAATTAGACCTGCAACGTTCTGTTAGCCATGTAACATAGCATATCCCAAGTTCTGGAAATTAGCGAATGGACATTTTTGTGGGGCCAGCAGTGTGCCTACCACACACATGACCAAAAGTGTGAGATGTTGCTAGAGTCTGTGATAGTTCGCATGGCATTGAGACATTGAGAAGCACTGGGAGAACATTAACAAGTGCCCTGGGCACAGTCACCCAACATCACTAGTTACGTTCCATTTTAGCTTTGCAACAAAAGGAAGATGTTCTGATCTCATTTTTTATTCGCCAAATATTACTTATCTAAGCTATTTTATATGTCTGAAATCCATCACTGTTAGCTTAATAACGGACATCAAAACCAACTTACCTATAAAATATAACTTCCCTGCTTCAATGGTTCTGTTATTTTGTTATTAGAGAGTGCTTACCTTTTAAAGAGGAATTTTGAATTATTCTGTGTTTAATTCCTTACGTTAGTATATGGAAAACTATAACTGGCTAATAATTGATAAGCTCAACTCTCTACCACGCTCTTTGGCCTTCAAAATTAATGACAAAGCTATGCCTCTAAGTAATGAATTACTGGCCAAAACAAGGCGAAATCCTGGAAATAAACAGCAGTGTTCTTCATCCAATACACAAGACGCGTTAGCGTGTAACAGGGGTTTGAACCATTGCATCTGAAAAGTGACTAAATGACGTGGCCAAAATCTAGTGGCATTGTTTAGTCCAAATAAAATATCTACACAAGCAAATTCAAGCGAGTGGTTATACAATTATCCCCCCACCTACACACCAAGAAATCTCTTCGGATGTGGTCGTAGCCGATGAAAATAAAGTAGGGTGTAAACATCACACCAAGGATGCCAGCTTCCCTACGTGGAAGGAGAAATGGCGGCGGAATCCCTTCTCTTCATGGGTTTTGCGACAATGCTTGGCATGTCAATCACATTTACTCTTCTCTTCAAATAAATGCTCTGCCCTTCCCCGGCTCTTATTTCCATCTTAAGGAAATATATTTCCCAGGCTCTTTTGCTCTGTGGTTCCTACATACATTTAGCCAGTGAGAGTCATCGGAGGGGGATATAAAGGCGGAAGAAGAGGAGAAGCCTCCCTTTGCTTTCTTTGGCTTATCCTTTGCAGCCCTGGATACTTTCTATCATCAGATAGACTTGTTCCCAGTGGTCCTGGCCCCTGGCTCTGCCCAGCTTCATCTTCCTTTCTTCTTCTTTTTCATACTTAGGACAATGAAAGAAACTTTAAGCCAAGGTGCTAAAATATTCATTATATTCAATTCATTCAATGTAGACCAAGGCTTACACTTGAGGTTAAAATTTGCCATCGATGCCCGTTGCCACTCCAGAATTATCTAAACTGTGCTACCTTTATTAATAAAGAACAATCAGACACATCCTGCTGCTCAGAATAATTTTGATGCCTAGTTTTAGATAGTTAATGTGTGGCTAATGGGCTCTCAATAAGTTTGGTGTGAAAAGATATGAAAAGCCAGCACGCTTGACTTTTAAGTCTATTACCATTTCAAATGTTCATACCTTGACCTGATGCATACCAACAGGGCATAAATCTTTCATTTGCTCCTCTATAAATAACCAGACTGTCATTTAAAGTCACTTCTATTCACTCAGTCTGTTTTACACAGGAAAAAATCCAGGCAGCTGTTGATGAGCTTTTTTCAGAGTATCCTACAGAAAAAAAAAAAAAAAGTGGCACTTGAAAAATCAATGTGTTACCCTCTATTTGATCCCATGGTTTAGCAGGATCTATGCTAGACTAACAAAAGGCATGTTCAAAGTCAGTAAAATGTCAAACACCTTTCTCTTCAGCTTGCGTTAATTTTTCCTCAATAAATTCTATCCGTCTAAATTGTCTAGTTTGGAAATTACGGTTTGGAGACCTAGCACATTTTTATGAAAGTTCACATCTATTTACAAAGAGTATGTGGTATAGAATATGGTAAGTCTCTTTCAAATTATTACTTATAGAGTTGCCTTTACAGTTAAATATTTTCCTTCTTTTAGTGTCTGCTTATTTATTTTGAGAGAAAGAGAGAGAGACAGAGAGGGGCACATGTGAGTGCAAGCAGGAAAGGGGCAGGAGGGAGAGAGAGAATCCCAAGCAGACTCTGGTGCTGTCAGCTTGGAGTCCAATGTGGGTTCAGTCCTGCGAACTATGAGATCATGACCTGAGCCAGAATCAAGAGCCAGACGCTTAACCGACCAAGCCACCCAGGCGCCCCTACCAGTAAATACTTTCATATCACTTTGGATGTACTGAACCTCAAAGTGATGTTGAGTTTACTGAGGATTAACAGTCATAAAATTATAATGCCCAGTTTGGGAATGTGTGTATTCCCCTCTTAAGAGAAACTCCAAAAATCACATTGAACTTGTCAGTGTTCTCAAAGTGGACACACACTTATGGAAATGAATGTATCAGTTTCCTTTCACTGTTGTAACCAATTATAGTGCTTTAAACAACACAAATTTATTATATGGGAGTCCTGGCAGTCAGAAGCTGCGATTGGTTGCACTGGGCAAGGTGCTGGCAGGGCTGTGTTTTTTTCTGGACGTTCTAGGGGAGAGAAGTGGTTTTTTTTTTGTTTTTTGTTTTGTTTTGTTTTGTTTTGCTTCTCGGGACCCTAGAACCTACCAGCATCCCTTGGCTCCTGGCCTCCTTTCATCTTCAGAGCCTGCAATGGCCATTCAGTCTTTCTCACACTGCATCACTCCGACCCCAATGCCTCTTCCCCTCTCTTCCATTTTTCAAGGGCAGTTGTGATTACATTAAGCTCAAGGGAAAATCCAGGATATTCTCTTTAATCTTAAAATCAGGGATAAGTAAACTTAATTCCACCTGTAACCTTAATTCCAATTGCCATATATGTCATGACATAGTCATAGGATCCTGGCATTAAGACCAAGAATATCTAAGGGCCATCATTCTGCCTAGTGGGCAACCGCTAGCTATCCCCAAATTAGCAGCTCAGCATTTGTCACGTAGTTTTTAAAATTCGTGGTCAATTTCTTTATCAAGATATCATAATCAGATATGTTTAGATTTAGAGATATATTTCAAGATCTATCTCAAGATAAGACTATTTTAGGAAACATTTTTTTTTTCAGGTGGTCATATACTCTTTTATGTTACTAAGAAACTGCCTGGGAGCAAACAAAAATTATTATTATATGCATTTTTCTCTAATATGCTATTGATTTCTTGGGCAAGAATCATCTTAGGTAAGTTTTACTTACGAAGTTAAACTGTATGACTTTTAGCCTTGAAGATTTCCTGTTTCCCTTTAACTCAACACATGCTTTCCTACCTAAGTAATTTGAAGGATGCAAATACTCCTTTGTGCTTATGATGTTGTTCTACAATAATTTTCCAAAATCAAATGTAAAAGGGAAGGAAAGAATACAAATTACTAGGAAAAAAAACACAGAAGAACACATCAGAACTGAATCATATTGTATAGTAAAGATTTTTAAAAGCCCTTAAAATGCAATACCATAAAAATATAGTAGAAACAGCACCAAACACATCTCTATGGCAATGAACGGAAACATGCTAACTTCACTTATAGAAAGAATTTCAAATTAGAACAAAAGTCAAAATCTAATGAAAACTGAATGCAAGAGGCATAGCTAATATAAATCAATTCATGATGATGGAAAATAAAAAGATGAACAAAGGTATACAACGTAAAAGCCTGTGGTTATGGTTACGATATCTGACAAAGCAGAATGCAAGGAAAAAATCATCAAACGACGCAGAGAAGATTTATGTAAAGCATGTAGTTTGAAATGATGGCCAGACGTCTTGAAATATCTGCATGTCAAATAAGAGAGCACCTATAGCCAAGAACCAAGGGAGAAGAATGGAAATCCCTTCTAACCTGAGTGTTTTCTCCTTTGTCAGTGTTCTTTCTCACCTTCTCTGCTTTGTCCTCTGTGTTTGCTTTCCAAGAGGCTGGTTGTGCCTATTGGTGGGATAGGGGTCATTTTTTTTTTAAGTTTATTTATTTAATTTGAGAGAGAGAGTGAGCTCGAACTGGGGAGGGACAGAGAGGGAGAATCCCAAGCAGGTTCTGTACAGTCATCATGGATAACCCAGAGCTTGAATCCACAAACTGTGAGGTCATGACTTGAGCCCAATCAAGAGTCAGGTGCTTAACCTGCTGAGCCACCCAAACGCCCCGGGATAGGCGCCATTTTAAGCTCCTTTTGGACTCAGTTTCTGAACATGAATCTCGCACAGTGACTCACCAGAATGCTTCTCCAGTACAGACTCCACTGTATCAGTTCATGAAATATATTCCCCATAAATGTCTAGACCACAGAACAAGCAGAGACTGACAGAATATGGTGGAAAATCTCAATTATATGTTCAGTTCGCTTTGATTTGTGTTAAGTGCTGTGCCCTTCCATTCACACTTTTAATACTGATGGTGCTAATTTCAAAACAGTATTAATCACTATAAGTGAAGTTTAAGAATATAAAACAATATTTTTAAAAACCTATGCATCTGCTTTGTTGAACTCTGTCTTAGTTTCCATCTTTTGATGTCTTCAATATACATCAAGGCATTTGCATAAAGATTGTAAATTGCTCTCTGATAATTGCAAGAACGGCCATGTTCCCTTATTTTTCTAAATTAAAAAAAGAGATCCTTATTTGGCAAGGTTGATGATAATGCTATTGTTACATGTTCTTTGGGGATTCCCCTCCCTCCTTCCATTAATCACCCAAAAGGACTTATGGCCTATGCGTATATTGGTTAAGAAAAGTGGCACTGGAGAAGAAGAGAAAACAGAAACTGATTTTATTCCTATACTATTGCCAGTAATAGTGAGAAAAGCACAGTCTGGATACCTATCTCTATTAGAACAAAGAACAGGAAAGTTTTTAAGAGCTGGGGTGGGACGGGGGAGAGGGGGCCCTAAAGCCATCTGTGTTTGCTAATTGGCTTTACCCAAAGGAAAAGCAAATTCTTCCCTTATTCACAAGACAGGAGGTAGATTTACAACTTGGAGGAAAGCTCCCACTGAACGAGGCTCCCTTCCTATCACAGAGACTGAGAAGTAAGGGCTCTATTTTCCCATATGATTACATTTCAAAGTGATGGCTCTTAGATCCTTGAGAAAGACAGTCCTGGAATGTAAAAATAGCAAAAGGGTTTTAAATTTTTTTTCAAATTAAAAATAATGTACATATCAAAGGGACAAAGAGTTTAACGATTATAAGTTCTCTAAGGTAAATGCTGTAAGAAAAGAGAAGGAGGGACCCCCAGATTCTGTAAGGGCTGAGCATAGAGGTGGGGGTCAATGGAGCACTGCCATGCTCAGGGTTCATTCCAGATCCTACCAGACTTCAGAGCAGCCCAGGACTGTGTGGCTTCTCTGCCCTTCTTGTGAGAGGGAAGGGGCTCAGTCCTTCCTTTTCTGGCTGGCAGGGGTACAGTAGCAAAAAAAAGAGATATCACCAATTAATTTCTCAAAGGTTCCTGTGTTATAGAACACAGCATATACACAAATACTGAACAGTTGAATTGCAAACAGGCACTAAGAGATCCTGGAAGACCTTAGGCGACAAATCTGTTCACCTCACTCATCACTGCCTGATCCCTTCGTGTTGTCAAGCGTAAGGATGAAAACTTGGAAGACAAATGCTCATACTCACAGTCTTCATAGAGCCAAAATCTCTATGAAATTCCTGAGGAGAAGCAGGAATTCTTTCTTCACTTGCCCTGGCTTCCTGAAGGGGGCAGAACACATCCCCCCCAAATATGCCTCTTTGGCATGTCAAAAAGAAAGCAACAGGCCTAAAACAGTGTCCCTTCTGCTAGGGCTTAATACCCAATCTAATTACAGTTTCAACTTTCCCTAGAAATGTAGTTTTCTGGTCAGCATCAGACAGGTTATTAGTCTTAGGGGTTCTATTCATTCCATCCTCCCCAAAGGAACATGGGATAATTCCCCTCATAAGACCCCCTGGACTTTTCCTAAGGGAGAGTGACCTTTCCTGGAATAATCCTTTCTTTTCTTTTGCTGATAACTTCCTTGCCCCACTCCCCTTCCTATAAAAACTTTCCATTTTGTACAACTCCTCAGCACTTGCTAGATGGGATTCTGCCAGATTCATCAGTTACTTAATAAAACCAATGTTGGTTTATCCATGTTGGTTGAATATTTATTCTTTTTTTGAATTTTTTTTAACATTTTATTTATTTTTGAGACAGAGAGAGACACAGCATGAACAGGGGAGGGTCAGCGAGAGGGAGACACAGAATCCGAAACAGGCTCCAGGCTCTGAGCTGTCAGCACAGAGCCCCACGCAGGGCTCGGACTCACAAACCACGAGATCATGACCCGAGCCGAAGTCGGCCGCTTAACCGACTGAGCCACCCAGGCGCCCCGAATATTTATTCTTTAATAGGCATAGGATTAGTTTAGGCTGATTTTTTAAAAAGTTTATTTATTTATTTGGAGAGAGAGGGAGAGTGAGAGCAGGGGAGGGGCAGAGAGAGAGGGAGAGAGAATCCCAAGCAGGTTCTGCTGGGATGTGGGGCCCAATCTCACTCACTCTGATATGACTCAAGATCAAGAGTCAGAAGCTCAACTGAATGAGCCACCAAGGTGCCCCTAGGATGATTGTTTTTAAGACACAGTAGACACAGGGAAGGCTCTAAAAACCAGGTAGAAGTTACCTTTCTGTAAGAGACATTTCCATTTATGAGGGAACTCTCCATTTGTAAGGGTGTCTCCCTTGATATCAAGGAAAAGGAGAATGACTAAATCTCTAGAAAGTCTTATCAATGAAGAAGGCAGAGACTTAAATCTGCACAACCTTACCCTCCTTCACTGCGCTTTTCCTGAAGATCTCCCATACCCATTTCCCCATTCCCAGCATTTTGTTATTAGGTGAAGATGATATTTAAAGTGGTGGCTTGGATCATCTCAGGGAGCCACTCATTTTTGTAAATATCGCCTATGCATGAAGGAGGTATATATGTTATTAAATGTCTGTTTATTTTTGTCTGGTCGATCTGTCTTTTATTACAAGAGTGTCTCAGCCAAGAGCCTAGAAGAGTAGAGGGAAAATTACTTTTCCTCCCCCACACTCCTCCCAGCTAGTCAGCACTTCCGTCATCCTCCCTAAGGGCAGTGAGCCCCCTGCTTTCTTGGTATGGTCCATTATGGTCATTTCACTTCCACAATCCTGAGAAGCCATCTTCGGGGTGACTGCTGTTGTCCGTTGCTCTCGAGAACAGTCTTGAGGAGAAATACCCATGAATTCTCTCCAGTGTTTGGGGGATAAAATTAGCCTGTTCCCTGAGAGTTGCTATTTTTCATAGCCTTTGCTGGACTATTTTTTGATTCCCTGGGTGGACAGTGCCCTTCCTGGTCTCAGGCTTCGGTAGACTCTACAATCTGAATTCAGTAGTAAGCGTCAATTTGCAGTGTCATTGTGGTCTAATTCTTTCCTTTTATCAAGCAGGGAAAGAACGCCCAGGCTGGTTGTCAGGGAGCGCCACGAAGAATCACAGTCAGATCAAAGAGGAGGAACTTGGATTTACTCGGTTAACTAGCAAACTAGCAAACTACAGACCATCCAGAGGGAAGCAGTCACTGTTTTCCGAAGACAGGTTTTTACAGATTAGGTTCCTTTCTGATTGTACCGCAACACCCTCTTTCTTTCATAAAAACAACACTGCATTTTGAGTCAGAAAAGTAAATTTTTGTAGTCAGAAAGTATACAAGAGTTTCAAAACACGCCATTTTTGAAATAAAATTTGAAAATCGTAAAAAAAGTTTTTATAGAACTCGAGTGGAGAAATGAGTGCACCATTTAAATGTTCAATTTCTTCCAGCAGCCACGAGCTAGTCAACATGTTTGTACCTTTCACAGGCTTCAAACTGCACAGTATTTTTAGAGCAGGTGAAGGCTAAAAGGAGAAAGACAAGTTTCTCCCACTGGCAGATGACATTTTTGATTACTCTGATCTCTCAAATTGTGTGAAGTGCATACTAAATATTTTTATTATTGTTTAAGTTAACGAGTAGGGAAACGAGAGTGAGTATTCAATTTTAAATCTGTGTCCTAATTCAGATGAATAGTTTTCAATTCGTTGGATGGCAGAATGAGAGAAGGTATGTTTAAAATTATTTTAATTATAAAACCTTGCGTATTCAGGGTACGTATTAACTTAATATCTTTATTTAATTGTAGGCTTAGCTGCTGAATGAGTATGGACCTCAGCTTAAAATGCAGGGACCAGATCTTGTTGGTGCTTGTTGATTAATACTAGATGTCAGTTACAGTTTTTACCTATCTCGGTTGGTGGTAATTGTGAGCCAAGGTGAAGGAGGGCGATAGACCAAAATGCCTGTAATCAAAGTGGCTTAGAAAGTGTTACTAGAGTTAGCAGTTCTGGGTCGAACTTGACAATGGCCTTGGAACTTTTTTCAAGCTGAGAGCATTTAAGCACCAATGCCACAGGACAAGACAGCATGGTGACACAAGACAGCACTGTGGCCCTCTGGCAGCTCTCCAGAAAGTCCAGTGGGATTCCCAATATTTAACTGCACTGAGGTAGCTTCATAGGAAAACAACGGAGAAAACATGGCAGGACAGCGGGCGTCTGGAATCCCTGCATGCTTCCCGCGTCCCGGGATGGTTCTCATTTGCTGAAGAAGATAAACAGGAATTCTTTGATATAAAGCTTCAGTGATTGATTAAGCAACACGTTCTGTGGGTTGTCTTCTGATTGAAAAGTAATACATGTACATTATTGGGAATTTGGAAAAGATTCCATATTTTATATATATATATATATCATATAATATATAATATATATATATATCATATAATATATAATATATATATATGTTGTTAAATATCATAATTAAAACCTCACTAAGTCCTGAAATGCTGTAAGGATTTGGGAATTGTTAATCTCCCTTTTTTTTCTTAGCTCAGCTCTGGTATGAACTTCTCTTTACAACAGGGATCCAAATAGCACCTCATTTCCTTATTTTTATTTCGTAACCAAACTGAGGTCCCATTCCCCCAAATGGGAAGAAGTTTCCCTGAAGACATGGCTGTGGAGGGCCTCTGTCCTCCATTCCCTCTCTGCTCCACGTGGCCACTCGCAAACCATGCTCTGGCATCCTTCTCAGAAGCTCCTAACCTCATGCCGTCAGCCTTACCCGGCATGTGCCCCCCTTATAACTATCCTACTGACCTGTGGTGGCCTTCCCTCCTTGTTGGCAGGTATTAGCTTCTGTCACATAATAGGCCCTTCTCTCGGGCCCTTCCATCTTCTCTCTTCTAAGGATCTCGGATCTTTTGCTTCCCAGTCTGGCACTCCCACAGTCACACCCCAGAAACCTTACCGCCACCTACCTGTACTGCCTCTGCTCTGCGATCGCGCCCCTATTTCCCTGTTCAATTCTTCTGGTACCTCAATGTCAACAAGTCTTTGCTCACCACGGGGCCCCAGGAGCCATTGGCTCCCTCACCTTTTCACCGTCCGCCCCTCCTATCATGTCATACTCCTTCATTCGGCCTACATTCCAACCGTCTACCCCTCTGCTCATTTATGGCTTCCTTCCTTCGGCAAATGTTTACCCATTTATTAAATGGCTCTGTAGAGCAGA
This sequence comes from Panthera pardus, assembly GCF_024362965.1. Taxonomy (NCBI): domain Eukaryota; kingdom Metazoa; phylum Chordata; class Mammalia; order Carnivora; family Felidae; genus Panthera; species Panthera pardus. The sequence continues at coordinate 10,606,899 of NW_026526655.1, forward strand.
GACAGACCGGAGGGGGAAGGTAGCAGAAAGAACCAGTCTAGGGGCTGAAGACAGATGGGTGAAATACAAATATCCCTGTTCCGAGCTTGCATTCAAAAAGATAAATCAACAGGATAAATGAGGCGGCAAGACCAAAAATGTATACTTAGGGGGGTGGAGTCCGATGGGGAAAATGAGACAGAGATACAGAATGTGTCAGGAGGGGCGGACGTTGGACAGAGAAGCCAGGAAATGCGCATAGCATTTGGGTGAAGAAGACTTGGAGGAGGGGTGGGGGGGAGGAGGGAGTCCCCAAGGGTATCAGGTCCAGGGAACACCCACTGCCGAGGCCCCCGGGAAGGAGCAGGCCTAGTATTTAAGGCATATCGTGGAGGCCACGGTGTCTGCAGCGGACAGAGCAGGAGGGAGGGCAGTAGGGAGGGAGGACGTTTCGGTTTACGGGGTGGGGGCGGAAGTGATGGCAGAGTCCATTTTTATATTGCCACCTTGAGTTCACGCTCAGCCCCCCGTCCCTCTTTCTCATTCTCCTACTCACTTGACTCTGCCACCGCGTTGGTCAAACACAGCTTGCCTACACCCCTTGCGGTTGTGCCCCTGAGCTCTGATGCGCTCTGATGCGCACTGATGCGCACTGATGCGTTCCTCCATAGTGACTGGCTCACCTTAGGGTCGTGGGAACTCACCGCAAGTGAGTTCTTAATGCCGCCAACACCTCCCTCCCCTCCGCACATACCCCCCCACGTGCACACATACCACGTGTCTCACCACCCAAACACACACACACACACACACAGACACTTAATTTCCTTAGCTCGTTTACTCTGCCCTACTCAGAGGACATTCAATACCTTTTGTCGCCTTAAACCAAACCCTTCCTCTTGAGGGGTAGAAAGAGAATCCTGAGTCCACGAGCACGGGAGCGAGAGCAAGTCGCTCTGGCGGTAGGTGCCTGTGGGATTTTCTTCTGATTTCTGCACTCTTGTCCATCAGCTAAAAAGCAAGGTTGTCATCTGAGAACAAATATGGGAGAGGAGAAGAGGGGTGGAGGTGACCAACCCCAGAAGCTACGTTGCTATCACTTTTCATTTTTTTTTAATGTTTATTTATTTTTGAGAGAGACAGAGAGACAGGGAGACACAGCGTGAGCAGGGGAGGGGCAGAGAGGGAGGGAGACACAGAATCCGAAGCAGGCTCCAGGCTCCGAGCTGTCAGCACAGAGCCCGATGCGGGGCTTGAACCCACGAACCGTGAGATCACGACCTGAGCTGAAGTTGGACACGACCGACGGAGCCACCCAGGCTCCCCTCCATCCTATAACTTTTAAATTCCTGTCAAAACACGCACACACAGTGTGTGTTTTCCTCTCTCTTCTACAGGAAAAGAGCACGATTGCTTACCGGAAAGCACCCAGCCATCAGTAACAGAATGTTCTTTAGCCCCCAGGGGTTGTAGTGGAGGAAATAAACACCTTCCACTAATTCCAGATGAGTCAACTCTCCAACAAGAGAGGCTGTGATGAGGGAGCACGCGTGGTGGTTGGTGTTTGTGGCACAGGGACTTTTGATTCAGTCCTCCCTGGGGTACTACTGTGCCCCCTCACTTCAAACTGCATGGATTTAAGCAAGTCATATCCCTCTCTGAGATACAAGATTTCCATCTAAGAAACGGGAATAATCTCACATAGTTTTTGGTAAGGACTAAACAAGATAACCTCTGTAAATATGTTACCAAAGTGCGGGACGCTGGGGGAACAGTCGAGAACGGCGCTCAGAGGGAACACATTCCTTAAAGCACAGGCTCAGAATGGCAATTAAAAAAAATGTCAGCTGAGATTTCTACAACTCCACTCTGTTTTAAGGCTCCATTTGCCTGATGGCAGCAAATATAAGTTTCATTAGCTCAGTGTAAACTCATCCATTCTGAGCTCAGTGGATTTCCCCTCCTTCTTCTCCCTGGAGAGATGATTCTATGCTATACTTAGGGAAGACTCCAGCCCATTTGCACTGGTGAATTTCCCTGCTGACTTGTGATGCCCAGCCCCCTTTCATATGCCTATTGGCCATTTGTATGTCCTCTTTGGAGAAATACCTATTCATTTTTCTCAATACACTAAGCTTTCCCGTAACTTAAGAGCCCTGGGTGAGCATTCCTTCTTTGAGGAAGACTCCCTCCAATCTTTGCAAAGCTGCACATCCAGCTAGGTTTCTACGCAGGGCTGTTCATTCAGCTCTCGGCCAGTATATCCCTTCTTCAGAAAGCCTTCTCTGGACGCTTCAATCTAAGGTAACCACTCACATACTTTGCATCTCATCCCAGCATTTAATTCTCTGGCCATATTTTCTTGCTCACATGTTTAGTCTGTCCCACTTAATCATAATGTGTGCCATAGCAAAGTGCAGGGACATGTTCCGTTTTCATTATTCAATCCCATCACAAAAAAAATGTGTCTCTCTCTAGCTAAGTATTTAATTAACATGTCCTTAAGTATATGAATGAATGAAATTCCCCTCCAGATAAGCAATGTGAAATTAACCAGCCACAGGTAATGTGCACGTGGAACATTTGATTGACTATAATTAATAAAATAATTTGTAGAGTTATTGTCACCTTGACAAGGAGGAGTATTTCCTTGTTTTGATATGCATTTCTTTTGTTAACAGCCTAAGTTTGCCTGTGCTTTGTTATTTCTATGTACTTTTTTGTGAACTACCTATTTTTCCCTCTGATAATTGTTTTACCATGATGCCAATCATTTTTAAGTTGTAAGATATTTATATGCTAAGCCTATAAATTATTTCCAATATTTGTAAATATTTCTTTACTAAGTTATCATACTTGTCTTTTTTTAACATGAAATTTATTGTCAAATTGGTTTCCATCCATACTTGTCTTAATTCTATAATGACGTTTGTTTGACACAGAATTTTGTGATTTTATGGATTTAAAAAAATTCCACCTTTTCTTTATAGTGTTGGTTTATTCATTTAACAGTTACACAATGATTTTCAAAAAGTCATATATTTCCAACATTTTTCTTCCCATAAGAAATCTGATGGACCTCTTCATTCATTCAAATGTTTCTTAGTTGACCCTCCAAAATGTTGTTTCATCTGACTCATGTAGGACTTCCACATTTAATTTTTATTCAATTATTTATTCAAGATGGAGTAAAAAACAGCTTTAGGGGCACGTGGGTGACTCAATCAATGGAACGTTCGACTTGATTTCGGCTCAGGTCATGGTCCCGGGGTCATGGGGTCGAGCCCCCCGTCTGGCTCCACAATGAGTATGGAGCCTGCTTAAAATTCTCTCTCTGCTCCTCCCCTGTTCTCTCTCTCCCAAATAAATAAATAAATAAATAAATAAGTACAGCTTTACGTAAAACGACTCGGGAATAGTAAAAAAGAAAAAAGCTAAAGAGGTCTCATTATTGGGACATTTTGTAAAACCTTAGAATGTGAGGCATCTTCAAGGCAAAGTAAGTTTTGTACAATTATAAAACATTACCATGAAAGAAGACTAACCTGTATATAATAGTACCACACAAGCTTTTGCACAGATTCCCTGAAATGCCCTTCTGGAAATGACACCCACAGTGAGTGACCAGGGCAATGCATTTTCCCCAGTTCAAAGCTGATCTCCTTCTAGGCCTAATGGGCAAACCTCTGTGCCTATGGTGTTACTGTGGTTTAAGAAGCATAACACCGGCTAAGCAAGTTGCATGGGATCTAGCAAGCAGTGAGAACTTAACAAATGTTAGTTCTTAAATTAAAGAAGCTTCTCTGGTGCATAATTAAGGTACAGGAGATTGCCGAATAATACTTCATTAAAAAATAAAAATTAAAGAAAAAAGACACAGAAGAATTAGGATGTTGGAAAATAATTTTTCTTTAGGAGTGATTTTTTTCTCCTCTACAACTTTACCACTTAAAATGACTACATTTTTAAATTTATTTATTTATTTATTTAAGAGAAAGAGAGCAAGATCGAATGGGGGAGGGACACACAGAGAGGGAGAGAGAGGGAATCCCAAGCAGGCTCCACACTGTCCATGCAGAGCCCAACGTAGGGCTCGAACCCACAAATTGTGAGATCGTGACCTGAGCTAAAATCAAGAGTTGGATGCTTAACTGACTGAGCCACTCAGGCATCACTAAAAGCATGCCTTGTTTTTTTTGTTTTTTGTTTTTTTTTTTAATTTTTGACGTTTATTTAGTTTTAAGAGAGAGAGAGAGAGAGACAGAGTGCAAACAGGGGAGAGCCAGAGAGAGAGGGAGATACAGAATTGGAAGCAGGCCACAGGCTGTGAGCTGTCAGCACAAAGCCGGACATGGGGCTGGAACTCATAAACTGTGAGACCATGACCTGAGTCGAAGTTGGACGTTTAACCAACTGAGCCACCTAGGCCCCCTTGCCTTGTTTTTTAAAAATGTTTATTTATTTATTTCGAAAGAGAGAGAGCATGCACGTGGGCAGGGGAGGGGCAGACAGAGAGAGAGAGAGAGAGAGAGAGAGAATGTCCACTATCAGTGCAGAGTGCAACATCGGGCTCGATCTCCAGAACCAGGAGATCATGACCTGAGCCAAACTAAGAGTTGGACGCTTAACTGAGTGAGCCACCCAGACGCCCCAAGCACGCCTTGTTTTAAAATGATATTTTATTGTCATGTCAGTGCCCTGGGGCTGCTATAACAAATTACTACAAACTTGGTGACTTAAAACAACAGAATTAAAATCAGCATCACTGGGCCAAGTTAAGGTGTAGCTGAGCCATGCACCCCAGGAGGCTATAGGGCAGAATTTGTTCCTTGCCTCTTCCAGCCTCGGGTGGCTGCTGGCTTTCCTTAGTTTGTAGCCATATTACTCTATTCATCACAACTGGCATCTTCCAACCTCCCCCTGACCCATCTTCACATTTCCTTCTCTGTGTACGGGTGATCAGTCTCCCCCTGGCCTCTACGTATAAGGATACTTGTGATTGCATTAAGGGCCCACAGGGCAATCCAGGATAATCTCCCAATGTCAAGATCCTTAATCACATCTGTAGTCTTTGCTCTACCGAGTTAATATTCCAGGGATTCGGACTGTCTATTTGGGGGGCCATTATCCAACCTATTGCAACCCGGTTCTGCTAAAGTTGATTTAAAACAAAGAGAAATACTGTGATGCATTTAAATCGAAATTGGAAAAGCTCTTGCCAAAAAGAGGAGTTTATTTCACAGGTTCCATGTTTTCATGATTTCAGATAAACCCTTCTAAAGCTTGAAGAAACTGCTGCACAACTTTGTTGTTCTGGTTATTTCTCGAAGGCGAGGGATGGATCGTCTTGAAGTACCAGGGCACTTCAAGAGTCTTGAAGGTGCCAGGGCAGAGGGGGGCCGTGCTCAAAGAAAAATCAAAACCCCATACCACAGGGGTCAGCGTTTTCAAATTTTGTTCAATTCCAGAGCCTCTGGGACAATCTATTCAGAACCTCTGAAACACAACATAATAAAGTCAGCAGAAGGGAGACGCAGTGGGAAGGGTGGCCGATGGCCAAGGCTCGGTCCCAGATTTATGATTATGCTGCCACCTGAACAGCAAAGCTAATAGGAGGCACAGAAAACAAGGCTGCTTACTGGTTTCCTTTGTGATGATGAAAATAGCAGAACAGCCTAAGCTGGAACACTATTCCATCACCCCTAGAGACTTGCACCTGAGAGAGCAGGAGAGGCGAGCTACCCAACATCTCTCTTATTTCATACCCCCTCGGGGCACACTGGCATGGGTTACCCAACAGAGGCAAAGGCTCCAGAGTCATAGGAGGGGAAGCGACCAGACACTTGAAAGGGAGAGGTAGAGAGAGAAGACAGATTTTTATATTTTTCCCAAGAGAGTGATAAATAATAGTAGTAACGATAATCGGACCTCAGCCTTGCCTTGTTGCACACAACAGTCTTGATAACCGGGTTGGGTGAATAGGGACAGCAGCAAGGGACAGGCTTGACCTCTTCTCACAGGTGAAGAAGACTTCTTTGAGGGAATGCTGAGTGTCTGGGGACCAAGGGACATGGGACAACTATGTGTGGTACACGTGACCACCACCATGGACCCAGGGAAAACCCACCCACCACTTTTCAAGTCTTGAAATTCTCATATGGTGTTAGGGAACGGAAGGCACCTTGCCATGCCAAACATGATTGGGACTGAACAATTTCTTAATCTTGGTAAGGGAGTTTAGACAAAGTTCTTAATTCATTAAGAAAATAAAACAAATAAAAATGATGTGATGGGACTGTCTTTGAGGCTCAGGGTTGTGTTTTAACTTCATACTTCCCATACAGGCAAATGACAAAAGTTACAAAGCTGGGACCAAGAGTGATTGCATTTAAAAAACTTAGCCTCTTGCACTGTTGGTGGGAATGCAAAGTGGTGCAGCCGCTCTGGAAAACAGTGTGGAGGCTCCTCAAAAAATTAAAAATAGATCTACACTATGACCCAGGAATAGCACTGCTAGGAATTTACCCAAAGGATACAGGAGTGCTGATGCATAGGGGCACTTGTACCCCAATGTTTACAGAGCACTTTCAACAATAGCCAAATTACGGAAAGAGCCTAAGTGTCCATCAACGAATGGATAAAGAAGATGTGTTTTATATATACAATGGAATACTACTTGGCAATGAGAAACAATGAAATCTGGCCATTTGTAGCAAGGTGGATGGAACTGGAGAGTGTTATGCTAAGTGAAATAAGTCAGGCAGAGAAAGACAGATACCATATGTTTTCACTCATATGTGGATCCTGAGAAACTTAACAGAAGACCACGGGGGAGGGGAAGGGGGAAAAAAAGTTACAGAGAGGGATGGAAGCAAACCATAAGAGACTCTTAAATACTGAGAACAAACTGAGGGTTGATGGGGGTGGGAGGGAGGGAAAGTGGGTGATGGGCATTGAGGAGGGCACCTGTTGGGATGAGCACTGGGTGTTGTGTGGAAACTAATTTGACAATAAATTATATATAAAAAGAATAAAAAATAAAAATAAAAAACTTACCCTCTTGGGGGGTCTCAGTGGCTCATTTGGTTAAACACCCAACTCTTGGTTTCAGCTCAGGTCATGATCTCACAGTTTTGTGGGTTTGAGCCCCGTGTAGAGTTCTGTGCTGGCAGCACGGATCCTATGTGAGATTCTCTCTCTCCTCTCTCTGGAAAATTAAAACTCTCTAAAATATAACTTCTTGGAATAAGCAAGGAATAGAACAGTGTATACAAAATTCTTCCATTTGTATAAAACAGGAGGAACTGTTTATATGAATTTGCTTAAAATGCATAAAATATGTGTTGGAAGGACTCATACGGCACTTGTAACACTGGTTTCCTCCAAGGAGGTTGAGGTACAAGAACTTTCACTGCATGTGGGCAGTAGGGACCATCAGACTGGTTCAGTTGCCAAAGAAAACTCACCGGACTGCAAATGGCAATGCTTGCCCATTTAGAGTTTACTGCAGGAAAAGAAGTCAATACAGTTACAGAACTGAAGAAAGGACATCATGACTAAAGGAAGCCACCCAGGAAGGAGTCTGGAGAGGCAGGTGCAAGTTCCAATTGTCCTCCCTCTGTAAGATCGCATCGGACACACTCTTCTCTCTTGAATCAGGGACCACTGAGATGTGCAGAGAACAACTCAAGATAACTCCACGAGTCTCGGTTCGTATACCTTGCTGGTCAGGTAGCCGTATTTCTTACTAAGTACATAGGCCCAATAACCAGAGCTCACTGGAGGTCTCACTGAGACCAGGCACAAGTCACCAATCCTCTGTTATCAATAAATCATGCTGACAAGCTGGACAAACCACCCCAAACTCCCCTGACCCATGGTTACAAGGCAACACTTTGGATCAGTCCATTTCGCTTCTCTGCCAGGGACCCGTGTCATGCAGGGCTCCAGCCAAACAGCTCAGCTCAATTTCAGACCTAATAAAATTAACCCTCATGTCACAATGCACTCTGGTGACTCTTGAATTTTGAAGAATTAGGCCGTGTGCAAGCCAGGGTTCAATCAGGAAAGCAGAACCACCACCATTATTATGGGATAAGAGAATAAGAATGTCAATAATTGTGCAAATATTCGGAGAAACAAGGGTCTGAACAGAGGGACTGGTGGATCAGGAAAAAGCATGCGTGGGTGGATGGGGTGGAGCTCGCAAGGGGTTCTGGGGAACCAGCATGCTGAGCTGCTGGGGTAGGACAGCGAAGGAGGCTGCTGAAGAAGTTCATGGAAGATCATGACCTCAGGTCTTCATGCTCGCTGTTCCCCTGCCTGGAACAGCCTTCTCTCTAGGCATCCACATGCTCTGTTCCATCACATCTTTCCCATTTTATATAGAGGTAAAGTTCTTGGACCACCCATGGAAAATAACCCAATCTGCCCACACGGTTTTTGGTACTTTATTTTTCTCTGTATCACTTATATTTGAAACACTCTGTATTTTACTCATTTATTTTCTATCCTGATGGCAGGCATTTTAGTCTGTGTCAATTCCCACTTTGTCTGCGATGGTCGGTGTTGGGTACACAACTGCCAGCTTCATGAACAGTGAAGTCGTGCAAATGATTCTTGGACAAGTTTATTTTCTTAGAGGAAAAAAAAGTGTCTATTTCCATAGGCTTTGTAAGAAAAATTATATCATGACTACTAATGATACGTTCTCTAGTCTGCACCCAAAGATTCATAATTTGCCCTGGGTAGACTTAATAATCATTTTAATCAGGCTGGTCACTTGGTTGCATTTCTTCTCTTCCCTCGATACCAAGTTCCAGAGACAATCTATTTCTGAGTTATTAGCAGTACATTTTTAAGAGAACAAGTTGTAGGTCTATTTTTAAGACAAAATAGAGCTACATGGTCCAAGTGCCCCTCTTTCTTTTGTTCTGACCCTCAGCTTCAGGGTTCCGAGCAAATAGAAGAAAACTCGCTAAGGGGAAGAGAAGATTGAATAATTATGGTTCATTCAGAAAAACGTGATTGTCGTCTTGTCCCTGGGAAAGTAGGACGATTTATAGAAGTCCTTCTTCTACACATGAGGACAGAGGCACACAGGAGGCAGTCGGTAATTCAGCAGCAAGCTAGGCATTCTCAGATACTGCCAGCCCAGGATTTCATTTCTGACACCGCATTCGTGACACTGGGTAGATTAAGCTGGGTTAGTGTCAGTGGATTTTCATGGGATACATTGTCATAGTCAGAAACCTGGGTATGCAAGAGCACCTTGTACAATTCAAACTCAGGTTGTCCTTGCTGGGAACACAAAGTCTATGCGACACCCTATTCTGATTCTCTGTGTCACTTGCAGTCCTATGGAAAGTCCCTTGCTCCACTCCCCTGTGAAGGCCAGGTGGGCACAGTGGCTTGCTCTCCTAGACACAACCTGCCCCCTTTGGGAAGCGTCCGTGTGCCTCTTCTGGCTTGGAAAGCCAGCCTCGAAGGCAAGATCACCAATGCCTCGTTCTCAGGCTCATGGGACATGCCAGCCCCACGTGTGCCCCTCCATGGCTGGGCGGCCTGGGGAGATGTGCTGGACTTCTCTCCTCAAGAGCAAGGTTATAAAGGGGTGATGGGGTTTGAGTTCCCTCGTTTCTTTTAGTTTTATGATTAAAACCATCAGGGGAAACGATATTATACTTCCCTCCTCACTATTGTTTCCTGTTCCCCAGGTTCATACCAGGTGGAGGAGAACACAAAGAAGAGCTTCTGTTCCTCCTCTAAAGCTTTTTATCCTCAACTCCCCACCTCTCTCTTCCCAGACTCAGAGAACCTTCTGAAGGTGATGTAGGGGTGCAGAGAAAGAACAGGTTCTGTCTCTGCATTCCCTTGCTGGTACCTTCCACTGCACACGCAGTGGTACCTTTTGAACCTAGAAATGATGAACCTGGCCTTTTTGTTGTCGCTGTTGATTGCTCTGTGAACCAATTCCTCCCTGTCCGCAGGGGATGGTGGCCCAGTGGCTCACAGTTTAGCCGGAGGAGGTGGTGAAATCGTTCGCTTGTTTCTCAGACAATCCATCACAGCTTTCAGCCTTTCTTTTCTCCCCCAAGTCAGTGTGTGCACAGTTGTGCTCGCCAACGGTGAGAACATTTAAAATCTTCTCCAGCGTTTCTGCGGTGCTGTGTTCTACCCTAAATACTATGCGGCTCTTTTACTGCCTGTCCATGGGGGATGTGGTGGTGAGCAGGGGAGAGAATAAACCCATAGAAACGGGGCTACGGGTCACGGAGATAAAATGTGTTTCTTCCCGAGGTCTCGCCTTGGTAGCCTGACTTAGAATTTTTGAGCTGCTTCTCAGAGAAGGCATAAGGGAACCTTTTGGACTGACATCGAAAATGAGGAGGAAAGCTGGTTCTTCCATGAAAAGATAGATCTGTAATCACGTGGCTGCGTGACTGATGTTGTGACTGACAGGTGGTGGGGTTAGAGAGTCTTGGGATCTAGTTCCTGTTCTGTGTGTCTCTGGCATCATCCGCTTGTCCAGAAATACCCTCATCTGAACAATGCAGATAATATTCCCGTTTTGGATTATCCTTGGGCTCTCTGTTTGGGATAGTGCATGCAAATCCTCTAGGCCGGAGTGATTTAGCAGAGTCATATTCTCTCAGCTCAGGATGTTTGCGTTTAAAAAATATTCAAAGAGTCGAGGTGAGTATTTCTAAAATCATTTGTTTCTTTAAAAAAGTGAGAAGCGAGAGAGGGGAGAGGAAAAACAAGGAAACACAACAACAACAAAACTCAATGAGGCTAGGAAAGAGAGGGCAACAGATCATTTTCCGGACATGAAGCCAAAGCGTGAAGCAGATTTGTTCCTGCCAAATTGGCAGTTTCTCTTCTTATTCTATAAAGCCCTTTCCAATGTGCAGGGTTGCAAAAACGCTATTTTATGTGTTAAATATTGCCCTTTAAAAAAGGAAACGTATTTCACGCGCCGTTCCACTTAAATTTGAAAAAAGCGAAATTCACAAATACATCATTGTGTATATTCTGCCTGGCTATTAGGAAGATGATTTTGAAGATAAGCTTTCTTTCTAAAAATTGATACCTACTGTAAAAACCAGGGCTGTTCAGATTTATTAAAAGGAGCAGGAACCAAGCTGGAAAGACCAGAGAGCGACATGTTTGCTGCTATCCCACAAACCGACGATGTTCCCAGACTACCTTCCCACCTGGGCGGTTGGTGAGGTGCAGTGTGTGAACTTTTGCCCGGGGAAATCTCCACGCCGCATTGGTAGTGTTGCTACAGGATCAGTGACCCGATCAGGGACCCTTCTCAGTCACTCCTCTCGGCTCTACCAGCCAGACCTCAGAGCACACTTGCCAGCTGGTAAGTTTCCCCTCTGGCTTCTTCTCATTTAACTTCCGAATGATACCTCTCATCCTTCTTCACACACTCAGAAGGTCTGTGGATCATACTCTGGGCACGTTTGGAAGATTGACTTAAGGAAATAAGTGGCCCTTTGTCACCATTTATATTTCTGTCCCTTCAAAAATTATCTGGTTCGCACACTCTTCTGGGCGCTGTATTGACATGACATGTTTCTGCTTTCCAAGCAGGTGACCCTTTCTAACAATCTACCTTCTGGGACACTTTCTAGCCCCAGTAATTGGCAGTTTATATTTGAATTTGCTGCCCCGTTTGAATGATAGCAGCTGGATTGGTATAGATTACATTCTGCTTATTCTTTTAATATAAAGAGTCACGTAAGATTGTGTTTACAGGTTTTGTGGGCATTAGAACAGACACGCATACACGTACACAGAGAGAATCCACACAAGTTATATGGCGGTGACTCAATATCATGTGTGATTTTAATCGTGATGTTAGCCTGCTGGGTTTTCCTGTGGCTGAGCAGACCGTGTGCTTAATCTAAATGATTCTCAAAGTCCTCAATTCTTTGAAGCAGATAGAAATGATTAGAAATCATGTAACTACTGTTCTAAGGATTCCTATTTATACTTTTCACGGATTTTCATATTGCTTATACTCCGACTAGCTTTTTTCAGTATACACAGTTCTTATTTTTTATTTTTTCCTCTCTGGCATGTATTATGTAGTAATGCATGTTTTATGTTATCGCACATGAAACCGATTTGCATTTGGGAAAATAGCCACTCTGGAAATCAGCTGAGGCTATATTTGCAGAAAGAAAAGTACAGAAGACAGTCATATATGCTAAAAATATAAAAAGCTCCATTTTGTACCTGGTTTAATTCTGTCCCTCTTTTGTTTGTTTATATTTCCTACAACTGTCCATTAGCACACTCTTCTGGAATAAGCATGTTTGTTATTTTCTTACAGGTGAACACCAGGACCCTGAGTATCGATTAATCATAAAACAAACTAAAAATTTTTAAAAATGTTGTCCAGATGAGAAACTGCTAAACTGACTATAAAAACTATCCAAAACCCAACCTAACAACAGGGGCCAGAAAAAACACAGACGCGAAGCTCATGTTTCTGACTCTTCTCCCATTTCAACTTCACGTTGACAATTGCTTCATAACAGACATTGGTAGCAGGTCAGGAATGGAGGAAACACGTGGTTTCTCTATCTTTGGATCCCAAAGACAGTCTTGCCTTTTTTTAACAAGAGAGATTCGAATTTCCTAATTTGAGCTTCTGTCTTCTTGACTATCTCATAAAAGATGCTGAGCACCAGAGGGGGGTGCAAAGGAAATTATTTATCCTGGTGTGTGATGCTTATAATTCCTACTGAGCAACACATCTGTCAATCAGAGTACAGTATGACAACTTGGTAAAAGGTGTGCAATATATTTTTCAGCCTAAGTGTAACAGACACCATCGGACAAAGATGAGAAAGGAAACCAAACGAACAAGGTAAGCAAAGGTCAAATGAGCCTTTACTGCCACAAGCAAATGTCAAAAGCCAACAACAATTATATGGGAAAAAATTAACGTGCACATTTGAAAGTACTGTTGAGTTCTAGTGGACACACAGCCCTGTCTAGACATCAGTGAGAAATAGTGTTGTGTTTAGCATTGCACAATCTTAAATGAGGGCAGACCAAGAATATTATCTTTAAAGAATGAACAACTATTTCATTATGTAATATTGCATAAAATGTTCAAATATACAAGACATGGAGTTAAAGGATTGCATTTTTAAATTTTTTTCTTTTTAATGTTTATTTGGTTTTGAGAGAGAGACAGAGACAGACAGAGACAGAGCATGAGTGGGGGAGAGGCAGAGAGAGAGGGAGACAGAGAATCCAAAGCAGGCTCCAGGCTCTGAGCTGTCAGCACAGAGCCCAACACAGGGCTCGAACCCACAAACTATGAGATCATGACCTGAGCTGAAGTCAGACGCTTAACCAACTGAGCCACCCAGGTACCTCATCAAGGATTGCATTTTTAAGATAACACTGAAAGCTTAAAAAAACTCGAGTAGATACGATTAAAGTCAGAAAATAAATATTTTTAAAGGTTGAAATGATCGAAAAATGGTTTTCATATAAATAAACTAGGAGATAAAATTTCGTTAGAAGAGAAAAATAGAAGTTAAAAAAATTATTCAAATCCACTTAGACATTAGTCGTCAGTAGAACGTAACTGTTTACTGGGTGTCCTCTTTTTTTAACTTTAATTTTTTAAGTTTATTTATTTTGAGAGAGAGGGAGAGCGAAAGTGAGGTAGAGGCAGAGAGAGAGGGAGAGAGAGAGTCCCAAGCAGTCTCCTCTCTGTCAGCACAGAGCCTGGTGTGGGGCTTCACCTCATGAACTCTGAGATCATGACCTGAGCCAAAATCGAGGGTCTGACACTTAACCAATTTGAGGCACCCAGGTGCCCCCATTGGGTGTTCTTAAGTAAATGGCAATTCTATTTTGGGAAAAAAATATTGATTTAGGTAACACGAATATATCATTTACATAACTATGAATAGTAGAGAAGTAGGAAGCTAGAAGACAGGTCATGGTAACAGATTGATCACAGTAAAAGAGGGTTCATGTTTTCCATAACTTCTTTTTCTCCCCTTGCAAATGCTGTAAGATGTAGAACTTCCTGATCCACATTTTTTTGTATATATCAATCCCTGGCCTTAGAAAGGAAAAACTGCAAGGACAAATGTACTAGGAGCCTTCATCACAAGGCAGTCCATGGAGAACCAGAAGGAAAATCCACATCTCCAAATTCTTCCTCCAGGGTTGCCTGGTTTTATTTATTCTACCAAGTGATCATTGTTATGTCGTGAGAGGTAGGACCTGGCATAAAGTCTCCAGTTTCTGGCCCCAACGCTCAGCGTGGGATGGAAACAGCTCCACCATTCATTAACTAGAAGATCTTTGAAAGGTGACTTACTATCTCTGCCTCATTTACTCGTTCCCAAAAAGAAGGCTATTTTTAGTGCCTATTTTATTTATTTAGGCATTGGATCAACGGACTGAATGCAGCACAGGTATTATTTGCCCAGCACAAAATAATTGTCCAATTAGTTGAAATGATGCTGTGAATAAAAGATTTGAAACTGACAAATGCTCAAATGGGGTTAAAACTGCCTTAAGCCTTTAAGCCATCTGTAAGCATATATCACAGTCCATAGTACTTCTCCATGGTAGCTCTCAGCACATTTTTAATTTTTTTTTTTTTTTTAAATTTTTTTTTTAACGTTTATTTATTTTTGAGACAGGGAGACACAGAGCATGAACGGGGGAGGGTCAGAGAGAGAGGGAGACACAGAATCTGAAACAGGCTCCAGGCTCTGAGCTATCAGCACAGAGCCCGACGCGGGGCTCGAACTCACAGAGTGCGAGATCGTGACCTGAGCCGAAGTCGGCCGCTTAACCGACTGAGCCACCCAGGCGCCCCATCAGCACATTTTTAATTAAATCACTAACTTTAAAATTATTTATTCTTGGTTGCCTCAGATACTAACTATGTAAGCTCTGTGAGGGTCATGGTTGAGTTTTTAATTTTCGTAGCATTATAACAATAGCGACTAACAGAGTAATTGAACGAAATAGATGCTCAATCAATGTTTGTTTGACCTTTAAATTTTACGGTTGAGGAATTAGAGGGGTGGGTAAGCTAACAGACTTGCGGTAGGTCACCAGGTTAGCGATAAGTAGAGACACATTTAGAGGTCAGGGTGAGTTACAACAGTCCCATTGAGGTCTTATCCGTGAGGGCTTCTTCATGGCTGTGTGACTGGTCCAGGGGCACATGGCCCCCACTCAGAAGGGCCCCACACCTGGTTTCGAGCCAGCTGTGCTGTTTTGAAATCCTTAATAATCCTTGAACGAGGGGCTCCACATTTTCATTTTGCACCGGTCCCTAAAAAAGGTGCAGCCTATCTTGACCTTCAGACAGCCTCATAATACAACCTTCCAACCAGATCGAGGATCCTGGACTGAGAATAGCCTTCTGCAGATTCATACAGCGTGGAAGACTCTAGACTCCTTTAAGAGCAGCGCAAGGAGAGGCCTCCTTCCCTCTAGCTATTCCCAGGGCCATGAACATTCCTCTTTCCGGAGCCGGCAGGGCCAAATGACAGCTTCACGGTACTTGAGAGAGAATTAACATCTGCCTGTCCCCACTGCAACGAAATGACAGCACAACTACTCTCTTCGGACCCCTGAGGCCATACCTGGAATTGTAACATTTAAATAATAAATAACATCGTGCCACACAGGAAACTCAAAGCCAGCTCCAACAACAGCTGCCGCCTTCTCCTGCTTCCGACCTTCTCTCTTCCTAGGATGTAAACGCTCCCTGGTTTCCGAGGGCCTCCTTCTGCACAATGTCGTCAGGGTTCACGTCTCAGAGCCTGCCCCATCTCCCGGTCTCCCGGGAGGTCCAGACAAGGCCAACTCATAGACAAATTAAGACGGACGTGTTAATAGCTGTTGACAGACCCGGCTTTGGAACAGTGGCACAATTAATGAGCTGGACCGGCCTTCCAGTCTGCCCACCATCTGCGTGTCGTTGGGCTACGTGCACTCCAGCCGACACTCTCCACCCCAGAGGCCTCCCAGGGGCTGACCAGTTCTGAGATTTTCACAGCGTGGGGGCTATGAGTCAGCTTATGATATGAACCCCTACTGAAATACAAGTTATCGGGCCAAAAGAGAAAGCGGAGGGGCGCCTGGGTGGCTCGGTCGGTTGAGCGTCTCACTTCAGCTCTCGGGTCGCGATCTCACGGTTCGTGAGTTCGAGCCCCGTGTCAGGCTCTGGGCTGATGGCTCAGAGCCTGGAGCCTGCTTCCGATTCTGTGTCTCCCTCTCTCTCTCTGCCCCTCCCCCATTCATGCTCTGTCTCTCTCTGTCTCAAAAATAAATAAACATTAAAAAAAATTTTTTTTAAAAAAAAAGAGAAAGCGGAGTCATAAATCATACCCACTTCTCATACTTCGGTGGAAGTTTATCACATGTTTTCTGAAATCTAGATTTTACCCTGATTGCAGTGCTACAAAGAGGGGAAGTGGGGGAGGAGGGGAGGAAGAATTGGGCTCTCAACACATCCCGAGGATTCAATTACCATGCTTTCCCCAGGTCACTCTCCCTCCCTGAATATCCATTGGAAATCTCCTACAATTGCCCCGTCCTGCCTACTTCCCCCATGGTTTCCTATTCTTTTCTCATTTGCAGCAGAAGACGGTGGCCCTTCCTCCCCAGGGAAAAGACAAGGCAATGAGTGGATCTTCCTGTAATGGGACATACAAACCTGCCGGGAGCCACCCATCCCCGTGTTAATGGAGATAATGTCGCTTCTGAATTGTCAGCTGCTTCGTCTCCGTTGCCTTCGTACCAAATATTTAAACATTTCAAGCTTTTCCAGTCTTGAAAACAAAAGCCAGTCTTACCCATGGTGGCAACTATACCTCTGCCCCATAGCGTATGGCCCTAACTCTACTATCTTTCACGGTCAAGTGCCCCAAAGACGTTGGACCATTCGTACCACCCACCAACTGACTGTCCTCCTCTTCCATAAGTGCCCGCTAAGGTGACCTTCTTGTGATTCAATACAGTGGATGCTTTCCAGCTTTCACTCAATCTAATTTCTGGGAAGAACTTGACACTGACAAGTATTCCTAGAAATACTCTATTTTTTTTTTCTTACATTTCCTTACATTTCTCTGATCAATATCTCAGTGTTTTTTTTTTCTTGTTCAACCTCTTCGACGCTAATTTAAGCTGTTGGAATATTTCAGAACTCAGCACTAAGCCTTCTTTCCATTTTATTTGTCACAGTTTGTCATAGTGCATCCACGCCTGTGACTTCATTCACTCTCTTTATGCTCATAGCATAATATTTCTGCCCAATGTAATGCTTCCACCAAATGTTTCAGTTCACAACAAACCTATCTCTGGAGCCTAAGCCCGTATGTAATCCTGACTTTTGACCTGCCCGCTGAGGAGTCTTTTCAGACACCTAAAACTCAATGTGTCTAAAAATGAACTCACGGTATTTCCCCAAGTGTCTTTACTTCTTTCCTTCCAGAATTTCTTCTCTCAGTAAATGATGCCACCATCAACTCTCATGCTGAGGCCAGAAATATGGAAGTGATTCTTGACTCCCTGGTACTACTTTAGCCCTTGTTTTATTTTTAATGTTTATTTATTATTTATTTTTCAGAGAGAGAGAGAGGGAGGGAGGGAGAGAGAGAAGAGGAGGAAGAGAGAGGAAGACAGAGAATCCCAAGCGGGTACAGCACGGCCAGAACAGAGCCTGATGTGGGGCTTGAACCCACAAACTGTGAGATCATGACCCGGGCCAAATCAAGAGTCAGGTGCTTAACCAACTGAGCCACCAGGCGCCCCTCAGCCCTTGCTTCTAATCATGATGATTCTGACTTTGACATACCTCCCAGAGAGATTTGTTTCTTCTCCATTCTGCTTCAGCATCACCACCTTAGACAACAGCACGGACATTCTCACTTCCCCTCCCGTGATAGCCTCTCGCCGGCCTCTCTTCCACACAGAACCCAACCCCTCCAACCTATTCTTTGCTTAGAAATCAGAAGGATGCTTTTCAAATGCTTATCGCTGACCCTTCTGTTTAGAAGTCAGCTCAATTTAGCAGCATCCTGTTACGGATGATAATGGTCTGAGATCCTAATCCAGACCCGGTGCCTGCCTTATGCTGTGTCATTCCCATTCCCCATGCTCCGATCCCAGTGGAACCATGAACACGAATGACCTGCTCCACCCATCTACAGCCTTGGCCATGCTGTTTCATTTCTTTGAAAAGCTCCTCTTCCTCGTCTTCACCTGGTTACCTCCGACTCATCGTAGAGTGTGCCGCCTAAATATCACATTCTCAGACAATCCATCCAACCTTTTTTATACTGGCCCCCTGCTTTGTATTTTTAAAGTCTTTTACACTTGTCCTTTGAGTACTGGCCGTGACTGTAATTATTTGCCTGACTTCTATCTCACGCCCACTACAGCCCTTAGCCAAAAACTCCACGGGGAAGGGATTATATCTGTCTCTTCCACTTCTGTGAATTCTCCACTTAGCTTTCTTTGCATCCTACACAAAGTGGGAATTTACTAAATATTTGTTAAGTAAATGAGTGGGCAAATGGAAACTGCAGGTACTAAAATCCTACTTCAGAGGTTTGTAAGGTTAAGACTCGGGCTGTCTTCAAGCCTGGGCCTTGAGCTCCTGGAAATAGCAAAGGAAGGATTACCAGATGCCTAGGAAAAATGAAATATCTGCTTCCATAAAATTTTGTCAGCTTATGGCCTTAGATCCACACTTTATGGGTACACAACTCTGCCGAGAGACCTCTCTAAAGACGTCACTGCAATAAGTCTGTGTGACTCAGGCAGCCCCTGTGCCTTGTGTTCAGGGTGAATTGCTTTGAATTACTGCCCTACGTGTCACAAAAGTAAATCCTGGGGCCGCGCAAGCTCAGAACGCACCACATGGAGTCACACAGAGGCAGTGGGAGACTCAGTCTTCTCGTCTGCCATGTTTTCTTTCACTCACGGTGTGCATCTCAGTGAGCTGCAGGGATTTTCAACTAATTTGTTGTTAATGTTTCTTTTTTCTACTTTTTTGAGATTCGAAGCAACAATAGCAGTGTCATTTCCCAAGTGCCCCAGCAATAAAATAGTTTTGGTTTTTTTTTTTTGGTTTGATAAGGAGAAATGCTCTGTCGCATGAGAACAGATGCTTGAAACACTTGTTCCTTTTTTTTACATTTTAGCATGTTGTTTTTCTCCAGTTCTTTCTTCGTAGGGCTGATTGTATGTCCTGTGGGGTATTTTCAGCTTTAACTGTGTGAACTTGTTACATGATGGGGAAAAACTAATCAGGAAATACGGTATTTTACAATATTGACTGACTTCCGTAAAAAGGAAGGGGCTATGCAAGGTATTTCCTGGCACTGAATATAAAATATCTGTGCCTCCCAATCAGAAAACTATAAATTAATGAAATTATAGGGCTAGAATATGTGTGCCCATTAATTTAAATCACAATGCTTGTCTCAGGAAAGTGCTAATAAATACGCTTGACAGACATGAACCCTCAGATTAGTATCATTAAAGAACAGAACTCAGCAACATAACATTATTAACATGGTTTTTCCATTTATTCCACATCCTGCTTGTTTTCCTTCTATTTAGTGGAATGCTCTTTGTTTATGGTCATTTCTTTTCCGGTCGTACTAATGAAAGCCCTGACAAAAATATTCCTCTCTCTACTTGTTTGTATCAGTGCTGGTCATATTCCTAAAGACACTTTTTAAAAACAAAAGGAGTAGTGTTGACAGTGACCCAGGAGGCTTTAGAGCACCCTCTTGCTTTTTCTCATTTCTAGAAAAAAATTCTTAAGCTGCACATGGTCTCAAGTAAGATTAGAGCAGGCACTAGTCTGTTTTTTTCCAAGGAAGATTGAGAGTATTAAGACAATTTCTTTTAGCACCAAACGCACTTAGAGTTTAATTATGTATTCTGCTGCATTGTTTTTTGGCTTCATAGATAACAGAGAAATGGACTGTAGGCAAGAGCAGGTCATTTATAAAAGCCACAGAGGAAAAAATATATGTGCTGAATTTATGATTACCCCAGCAATGAAGAGTTGATAATAGGAATTAGATACCATTGTCAGCTATTCTGCTGACAAATCTTAATACATATTAAGGAAAGAACGTGGAGAAAATACAGGTATTCTGGAAGGGTTCAGAGGATGTATCATTTTTCTCTCCACTATCAACAAGAATACCTCTGGCTCACCTGTTGAAATGGCTGTGGGAAGGAAGAGATTCCTGGGTATGAGACAGATCTTTAGCTCTGGGGACTGAGAAATCCCTAGGAAGAGATTTGCAAAGGGCTCTCCTGCCCTGGGCTTTGTGAGATCCCAGTAAGAGAGGCCCTGAGAAAAATCATGAGGACTATCAGAAAGGACTTGGCCTACAGATATCTGTAGAGCTCTAGGGATATGATGGGCAGAGCACTGGATGGGCAGAGTGTGTGTGTGTGTGTGTGTGTGTGTGTGTGTGTGTGTGCCTGGATGGACCTGGTCTTCAGCCTTAAAAAAAAAAAAAAAAAAAAAAAGGCAGAGCTGAAAAGGTGAACTGAGTCCTCCCTACTTCTGAGATTGGCCAAGTATGAGAAACCAGGTAGGATTTTTCCTGCTCCCTGCCTGTTAGCATACCTTCAGCCTACAGAGGTAGATGGTGATTCACCTTCCATTGTTTCTGAGAGTCCATGCCCTTGGGACGCTTCTGCAACCAAAGATGGAACCTGGAGAGAACCCAAGGGAAATAATCACCCATCTGAAGGGTCCAAACAGCCAGCCAAGGAAGATCAGCGAGAGTGGACACCAGGTCAAAAGGAGCCTCTGGAAAAAAAGGTTGAGCACTCAGACAACACCACATATAATAATGACATGTAAGGAACAATGCTGAAGATTCCAATTCAGCACAAAGCAAGACTTTCTAAAATAAAAACTCACTGTTGGAAATAGAAAATTCAGAAGATGAGTTAAAATATGGAATGATTTGCTAAGACTGAGATTAAGGGCCTGTAAGAGTGAGGGCACGGATATTATTCAAAGTATAGACCAAAAATATGAAAAAGGAGAAATTTTTGAAGGCAAAGATATGAGATCTAGAGAATAGATTTCACAAACTTTGTATACAAGTCTTCAGAATTTCAGAAGGAAAAGAAACGAAACTGATGGGAAATACACAGTACCTAACTATTAATGACTGGAGGACGTTTCTCTGAGATAAGAGATTGACTTCTACAAACTGGAAAATTACATGAAGTTTCTGAAAATAGTATAAGAAAATCATATGCTAGTAAGATTATTGAACTCTTAAGGATAAAGAGAAAAAATAAGATGGTTTTTATCAATTTTATCTATCATCTGTCTAGTAACTTGGTATGGGATAGAATGGTAAACCGTTTTCATCAACTGTGGTATTTAAATATTCATTTATACAACTTTCTGAGGTCTGTCTCTTTATGCATTTGTCCCACAACTTCACAAGCAAATGGATTATTCATTTGCCAAGAACAGTGATTAAAGAGTATTATATCATACTGATCTAACTTGCAAATTCCTTACCTGAGAGCACTTAAGGTTCTATCTCATTGCATTGGTGGAAAAAGTCTCCCTGAATTTATAATATACATATTTTGTTTGAATGCATTAACAGTTTAAAAAAAGGCAGTGAAATGTCTCCAAAAGGTTTAACTGTTTCACATACACAGCTTCCAATTCTCATGTAGAAATTCAATCACTCTCCTAAGGCAACACTGTGCAGAGTGTTTATATGGATTATTTCAGCCACTTACAACCTTAAAGAGAAAAGAGAACCTGAAATTACAGCAGAGATGGTTTATTTTTTTTTTCAATATATGAAGTTTATTGTCAAATTGGTTTCCATTCAACACCCAGTGCTCATCCCAAAAGGGGCCCTCCTCAATACCCATCACCCACCATCCCCTCCCTCCCGCCCCCCAGCAACCCTCAGTTTGTTCTCAGTTTTTAAGAGTCTCTTATGCTTTGGCAGCAGAGATGGTTTAAAAGCAAAGCAATGATGGCAGTGGTAACACCACTGATGCTGCGGGTGCAGCCATAATGCTTTCTTTCATGGGGCTATTTGCATAATAGCAAGACATCGAATCAAAAGGATTCGAAAAATAAATGGTACAAAAAGATAGTATTTTAAAACATATTATATACTATAGTAAACAAAAATAAGATGTAAGTGTAAAATTCATGTCGTGGAAACATAACCCATTATGTTCAAAATGAGAAGTTGCTTCCGATCTTGCTTCTGGTTTCTGTGAAGCTTAACCTCAGCCACCACAACAGAATTGCAGGTACACACAGCGTGATCTCCTCTTCTTCCCCTCTCTACCTGCATGGATTTGCGAAATCAGCCTTATTTCCCTGGACACACGCCTCCTTTTATAAAAGGAGAACAGTCGTATTTAATGTGAAGATTATTAAAGACGGGGCCTATATAGCACTTAATATAAAACCCGGTACTTTGTAAGTGGTATACAAATATTAATGGTGATCACGACTGATGACATTTTTTTTTTACACACCTGGAAAAGGGACAAAACCAAGGAATACGGAATTAGACATACTGGGTCCCAATTCTTCTCCAACTCTCATGAAGTTCGTGGTTTTGTGAAAATTAGTTATTTTTTCTAAGCCTCCCTTTCCTTATCAGTAAATGACAGGCTGATGACTCTGTTTCAGTACTGCGTTGGGATTAAGAGAGAATAAAAGTAGAAACCACCTCACAGCAATGAGGCAAACAGAAGAAATGGATAAATGTTTCTTTTCTTTATCTTTATTCACCCGGAATTGCTTAACAGTGTATGTACTGACACCTTACGAAATTAATAAAGAAAAACATTGGAATAGATGGCATTCTTATATAAGATATACAATTATAATTATACTTATAATTGTATGTATAAGTTCATATATTTGCGTATAATCATGCCCGCTTAAACAACAAACTGCCGTAGGAAAACCTAATTTATAAAGAAGGCCCCAAGTGACGAAATTATCGAAGGAAATATTTTACGAAAAGAATATACATTTTAAATATCCCCTTCTTGATGTCCAACTGCTCTTTTACACATTTCAAGGTCAAACATGGCATGAGATTCCCTTTCTGAAATAGATAATCACCCTGTTTTTTACATTTAACTTGTGTCATAAGTAAGAAGTCGATCCCTGTAACCATATTACATGGCAATATTCATCCCGTTCACTCCACAGACATGTGGCAACAAAAGGAACATTATATTTAACATTTGTTGTTCAAATGAGAGTTAACATTTTATAAATTATTTAGAATATGGTATCCAATAAGGTAGATACTTACTAATGCTAACGTTTATTTTTGAGCATTTATTACACTTCTCATAAATACTTTTGTACCATGTAAAGCATTTTTGCCTCGTGATTTGCCATAGAAAATGCCTGCACTGAGATTAATTAAACACGTCAAATTTTTATATTTTTACCACTTAACAGGTGGAAGAAAACTTTAAAAAGATCGTGACACAGAGCTGGGGGTGGGCGGAAGTTGGTATTTGGATTGTACTTTTACAGTCTCTCACGGCTCACCACTGACCCTCGGCAAAGCACCCTTTGCCCCCAGATCTCCGGTAAAAACGTAACCAAAATGTGATTGGCAAAACATTTTAAAGCCACTTTCTACTTCTCTAGCCTAGCCACAGATGTCTCAAGAACAACACAATTTTTTTTTAAATTTAATTTAATTGTATTATTTTTAGAGAGAAAGAGAGAGAAGGGCAGAGGGAGAGAGAGAGAGAATCTCAAGCAGGCGCCGTGGCCAACCCGGAGCCCCACGCGGGGCTCAGTCCCACGACTGTGAGATCATGACCTGAGCTGGAATCAAGAATGAAACACTCCACTGACTGAGCCGCCAAGGCACCTTAACACAGATGGTCTTTAAGGGCATAGAAAAAAATGTGAAATGGCAATTATTGTATGATCGTGTGAAATAAATATCAGGAATAGTGATCTGTACTCGTGATGATCTGGATTACTGGAGAACAACGTTGCGTCTAAAGAGAAAAGCTGATGATAAGGAACCATTAGCTCCCTATCCTACCCAGTTAGGGAGATGGCAGTGGAGGCAGAGGATTGTCACAAATCCCCTAATAGCCCATAGCAATTTACAGAAGCCACCAGAAAAAGAAACTGTAGCATCACCCAAGCCAAGATTTTCACCGCTTGGTGATAAGAACAGGAGGGATAGGCAAGGCTCATTTGGATCCCCGGATGCTTGTCTCATCCATACTGGTCCCAATTTCATCCATGGAAGAAACCAGGTTTAGTGCAGTGATGAAGATGCTGACAGAATAATTATTTATTTTAATGTTACAAATGTATGTGTTTTTTAATTTTTATTTCAAGTCTACTTAGTTAACATAATGTAATAATGGTTTCGGGATTTAGTGATTCATCAGAATTTAGTGATTCATAGAATTTGGTGATTCTTCACATATGAATAACACCCAATGCTCAACACAAGTGCCCTTCTTAATACCCATTACCCATTTAGCTCTTCCCCCACCCACCTTCCTCCATCAACCCTCAGTTTGTTCTCTACAGTTAAGTATCTCTTATGGTTTGCTTCTCTCTCTGTTTTTCCCCTTCCTGTATATTCATCTCTTTTGTTTCTTAAATTCCACATATGAGTGAAATCATGTGGTATTTGCCTTTCTCTGACAGACTTGTTCTGCTGATCTTAATACACTCAAGCTCCATCCATGTCTTTGCACATGGCAAGACTTCATTCTTGTTGATGGTTGAGTAATCTTCCATTGTATATATTTACCGTATCTTAATCCATTCATCTGTCAATGGACATTTGGACTCTTTCCATAATTTGGCTATTGTTGATAGTGGCGCTATAAACTTTGAGGTGCATTTGAAGGTGCATGCCCCTTCAAATCAGCATTTTGTATTCTTTGGGTAAATACCTAGTATTACATACAATTGCTGGGTTCTAGGGTAATTCTATTTTTAATTTATTGAGGAACCTTCCTACTATTTTCCAGAATGGCTGTGCCAGGTGCATTCCCGTATGCAGTGCAAAAGCATTCCCCATTCTCCATATCCTTGCCAACAGCTATTGTTTCCTTTGTTATTAATTTTAGCCATTCTGACAGGTGTGAGGTGGTGTCTCATTGTGGTTTTGATTTGTATTTCCCTGATGACGAGTGACGTTGAGCATCTTTTCATGTGTCTGTTGGCCATCTGGATGTCTTCCTTGGAAAAATGCCTATTCATGTCTTCTGCCCATTTCTTAACTGGGTTGTTTGAGTTTTGGGTGTTGAGTTTGATAGGTTCTTTATAGATTTTGGATACCAACCTTTTATCAGATATGCCATCTTCTCCCATTCACCATGTCCCAAATATCTTCTCCCATTCCATAGAATGACTTTTAGTTTTGTTGATTGTTTCCTTCCCTGAGCAGAAGCTTTTTACCTTGAAGATGTCCCAGTAGCTCACGTTTGCTTTTTGTTCCCCTTGCCTTGAATGACCTGTCTAGTAAGAAGTTGCTGTGGTCAAGGTCAAAGTGGTGCTGCCTGTATTCTCTTCTAAGATTTTGATGGTTTCCCATTTCACATTTAGGTCTTTCATGCATTTTGAGTTTATTTTTGTGTATGGAGTAAGAAATTGGTCCAATTTCATTCTTTTGCATATTGCTGCCCAGTTTTCCAACATCATTTGTTGAAGAGACTGTCTTTTTTCCACTGGATATTCTTTCCTGCTTTGTTGAAGATGAGTTGACCATAGATCACAAGATGATCTATGTGTCTGCATTTGTGCCAGAAGCACTCTGCCTTGATGACTACAGCTTTGTAATATAACTTGAAGTCTGCAATTGTGATACCTCCAGCTTTGTTTTTCAAGATTGCTTTGGCTACTTGTAGTCTTCTGTGGTTCCATCCAAAATTTAGAATTGTTTGTTCCAGCTCTGTGAAAAATGCTGGTGGTATTTTGCTAAGGATTGCATTAAATGTGTAGTTGCTCGGGGTAGTATAGACATTTTAACAATATTTGTTCTTCCAGTCCATGAGCATGGAATGTTTTTTGTTTTTTTTTTTTCATTTCTTTGTGTCATCTTTGATTTCTTTCAAAAGTATTCTATAGTTCTTCAGAGTACAGATATTTCACTTCTCTGGTTAGGTTTATTCCTAGATATCTTATATTACTAATTTATTAACTTATCGGTATTACCCTTCAAAGAATCTTTTAATAAAGAGTAGGCAAAGGAACGAGTAATTGAGAATGATTAAATGGTCACATGTAGTGAAAGCCATGAGCAAAAATTAATTATAAAAATAAATGTAAAATTCATTTCCTTATTTACCCAGAAATTAACACAGAAATTTCACTGTAAATTCACCCCACAGAGAAGTTTGCAAGTATGGAATTAATTGCCACTTTGTTGGTAGTACTAAAATACTTTAAATGAGCTACATGTCCACCAATGGATACTAGTGAAATATATATATATTTATATATATATATTTATATATTATAATATATATTATATATTATATTATATATATTATATATATAATTTATATATATATTTATATATATATATTTTATATATATTTTATATATATTTATATATAATTTATATTTTAATTTATAATTATAATAATTTATATAATAGTTTTATATAATTTATATAATTTATATGAATTTATATAATTTATGATTTTATAATTTATATAATAATTTATAATAAAATTTATATTTTAATTTATAATATAATTTATATATTATATATATAAATTTATATATATTTATATATATAATAAAATTATATATAATATATAATTATATATATTATATATATATTTATATATATATAAATATATATATAAAAACACCAATATATCTTTTTAAAAAATTTTAAAGAAAAACGTGGAACATTACATTACAAATAAGACTAGCTAAATAAAGGCATTTATTTTTACCTAAAAAAAGATACCCCTACAAATCAGTAATAATACTTTCCTCTGTGTAGGAATCAAGACCAGAGTGTACTTTATTTCATTGTATATCCTTCTTTTTTTTCTTGCAAGTTTTTATTTAAATTCCAGTTTGTTAACATACAGTGTAATATTAGTTTTAGGTGTAGAATTTAGTGATTCAACACTTACATACAACACCTGGTGCTCATCCCAAGGAGTGCCCTCCTGAATCCCCATCACCCATTTAATTCATCCCCTTGGCCACCTCCCCTCCAGTAAACCTCTGTTTGTTCTCTATAGTTGAGAGTCTGTTTCTTGATTTTCCTCTCTTTCCCCCCTTATGTTTGCTTGTTTTGTTTCTTCAACATCATTCATAATCAGGGAAATGCAGATTAAAACCACGAGATACCACCTCACACCCGTCCGAATAGCTAAAATTCACAACACATGGAACAATAGCTGTTGGTGAGGGTGTGGAGAAAGGGGAACCCTCTAATACTGTAGGTGGGAATGCAAACCAGTGCAGCCACTCTGGAAAACAGGGGGGGTTCCTCAAAAAGTTAAAAATAGAACTGGCCTATGGCCCAGCAATTGCACCACTAGGTATTTACCCAAAGGATACAAAAATACTGATTCAAAGAGGGCCACGCACCCTAATGTTTATAACAACGCTATCAACAACAGCCAAACTATGGAAAGAGCCCAAATGTCCCTCGACTGATGAATACATAAAAAAAATGTGATATCTATATATATAGTAATATAGGTGTGATATATACATATACCTAGTAATATTACTTATCTGTCAAAAAGAATGAAATCTTGCCATGTGTAACAACGTGGATGTAACTACATAGGATAAGGCTAAGTGAAATAAGTCAGAGAAAGACAAATACCATATGATTTCGCTCATATGTGGAATTTGAGGAACATTGTGTATCCTTATGTTGATTTTGGATTTTTACTTTGTGCA
The DNA here is from genome assembly GCF_024362965.1 of Panthera pardus. NCBI lineage: Eukaryota > Metazoa > Chordata > Mammalia > Carnivora > Felidae > Panthera > Panthera pardus. The sequence goes on from NW_026526655.1 coordinate 10,634,869, forward strand.
GGAGGCCCATGTGCTGAGGAAATTTCTATTGCCCGTCATGACTGAAGCCGTAACTACTAATTCATAATCAACTAACGTGGCCAAGCCAGCAGCATGGCTTTTCTATAAAGGTAATCTGGGCACTGGATTGTTATATTTTCTTACGAGCCTATCAAAAGATATTCATCAATAGGGCTCTGGCTGCTCTGAAAACATTCTTTCCCTTCTTCTTCTTTTTAAAAACTAGTTTCACCCTCAGTTTAGGTCAGCAATTCAATCACGGTGTGTGGCATAGTTACCCTGACATCTCCAGAAGGAAGGCAATTAGGTAAAATGGCAAGAAAATGCCCAGCAACGAGGAAAACAAAACTGGAAAGAAAATTTTGAAATCGTTATCAGAGCGGCTCCATTTGGGGGCCATTTGCTGGGACTGCCAAGCAAAATTCTTTAGCCCGCTGAGAAGCTCAGCACAATGAAACTAAATGAAAAGTGTCAAGATGCCCTCAGAGAGCACTTGCATGAAAATCACATCGGAATTTGCAAGCTTCCTCAAGTAACTCTGCACTTGCCAGTTCTACTAGGGGAATGTGAAGCCAACAGTCTTTTATGAGGCAGGCTGTAGTAATGGTTGGAAGGGTGGTCTCTGCGATAGGACAGCCTGGGCCACCAGCACCCCCCCACTTCTGTCTGTAGGACTGGGAACAATTTCTCCCATGATCCATACCTGTTTCCTCGTGGCTCAAATTCGGATAATGACAGTAGATTCATTGCCGAGTTGTTGAGAAGACCAAGCGGTGAATAGGCGCGATATACTTTGAACCATGCTAGAACGATCGAAGATCGTTCGGGTATGGGTATGATGATTCTGTCTACTAATTAAAATATTTACTGGATTCTCATGCATATATCACTCCGACATGCAGAAACAGCAAGTTAAAAAAACACTCACTAATTTTTCGTCAGAAACCTGTGTTTCACTCTGCAATTATCACTTACGGGGTCTGTGACCTTGGGCATGTCAATCTCTCTCTCAGCGATGATGGCCAATCCCTCGGCTGAAAATGGAGCCAATTCATCTGATTGTCTTGAAAATCAGATGCAATTGTGCAACAGAAGTAAAAACTGATACTGGAGCATTATGTGCATGTAAAAATAATAGTGAAGACAGGAGAAAATGTAACAGTAGAAATGAGTAGGAATTCGGGCGCCTGGGTGGCTCAGTCGGTTCAGCAGCCGACTTCAGCTCAGGTCACGATCTCGCGGTGCGTGAGTTTGAGCCCCGTGTCGGGCTCTGGGCTGATGGCTCAGAGCCTGGAGCCTGCTTCTGATTCTGTGTCTCCCTCTCTCTCTGCCCCTCCCCCGTTCATGCTCTGTCTCTCTCTGTCTCAAAAATAAATAAAAAACGTTAAAAAAAAGTATAAATTAATTAAAAAAAAAAGAAATGAGTAGGAATAGTAATTTACGTTAATTACAGAGAAAAAAGGAAAGCACAGAAACTTCAAGAAGGAAAAAAGAATATTTCCCAAGTCATAATGTTATCATTCAGTTCTATTTTTCCCAAAGTGTTTAAAAAAGTTCCATATGCTTTTTTTTCATGTGTTTTAAACATTTGCATAAAAGATATCACTCTATAGATAACCTTTTGCAAACACTGTTTACAGTTAAGATGACATTTTTTTGAGATTTATTCAACTTGATATATTCAGGCCTGGTTCCTTTATTTTAAATTGCAAATAGAACCCCATTGTATTAATACCACCTTTATTTCTGACCTTGCGGAGGGACCGCTTTTATTTTGCTATTGCAAACTGCACTGCAATGAGTATGCTCTCTCATACAAGTATCTTCTGCACATGTGTAAGAATGTTCTCATGAGTAAATTCCAAGGAGCGGGATGGCTGGCTTGTGGAGCATATGTATGTGCAGTTGTACCAAAGTTTACCAAGTCGCTCCCTGGAGTGGTCATCTGTCTTATTGATAATAGCAGGCAGACGTATTTTATAGGTCTGTAATTTTTTTTCCTGTATTTCTATCCTTCAATAAAAGGCCACTGTCAAGGGCACAGAGTGACATATTAAGAGAACTGATAAGGGAGGGCAAAGCATGGGATGATGAATCAGAGAGGAGCTGTTATCACAGCTACACCTGAATGCGCAGGAGGAGGGAAACAGCTCCCCGTTGCAGGGTTCCAGAGGGCCACCTGACCAGGATCTGTGTCTTCTGTGGAAAAAGAGAGCCAACCTTCAACAGGAAAAGAATCTGGAACCTGGGTGCCCCAACCTCCTTCTTCGCCATGCTATAAACACCTGCTAGTGTCTTTGATCGGCCAAACCTGACAAGAAGCTAGAGAGAAGACATTTCTACAAAACTATAAAAGTCAGCAGGATGCACACAATGTGAGTATGTAGCTAGGAGATCAAAGCTATCCAGGGCCTAAATCTCTCATTTACTGCAAGCATTTTTATCCTTTTAAAAAGTCTCACAGATACCCTTCTTTGCCAATGCCTTTGCACCGATGCATAGATCAACAGTGAGGATTTGCTAGGTCTCCGGAAATGTTATTTTAAAAATATGAATATGTATCAAACGGTCCTTGGATATCTAGAAAAGCATTAAGACTATCTGATTAAATAAACACTCAACCCCAGCCACTTTTTAAAAAAATCGTACTTAGTGGGTGAATGGTGCACAAAGGGACAGAAGGAAGTCACACTGTCAGAGAATGGGAAGCAAGACCCAACTGGTCATACTCCCTGAAGGTCATTATTACTGAAAACTAGATCTTTTTATTTCCTTTTTTATAACATAATATCTGGGCAATCTGAGACTAATTATTGGTTTTACTGACTTACTTCATCTTGGAGACATATTCAAATATTAAGCATAGTGGTAACCAGATTTTGTTAAGACTGAAAATTATATCTAACGTACTTATTATCTAGGCCAAAACATACACAACATAAAAACGTAAACATTTAACATGACTTTCAGCTTACTTTTACAGAAGGTGACCTAAAATCAATAATATTCTTGCACAAGATTTATAAATTAAATCTATACACTTATTTTAATATGCAGTTGAGCTAAGGAGAGAAAATGAGTGGTTTGATTTTACGGCTATTGGATGTTCTTTAAAATAACCACCCATGTTGGAAGACCTATTTAATACCTAAGTTATTCACATACTTATTCTTAAAATGGAAACGGGAATTAGTCCAGTCATTCAAGAGAATAATTTGACAATATTTACATCTTGTATAAAACAGGTACAAACTTCAACTCACTAGTTTAACTTCTAGGAATTTCTCCTAAGAAAACAATTAGATGTTTACCAAGATTTATGTACAGAATTGTTTATCCCTTGAGAAAACGGATGAGAAATTTCAAAGAAATAATGCAAGAGAATTTCCCAAGGCTGAAAGTAAACGCCAACGGTCAAATTGAAAGGCATGCCAAGCAGGACGAATACGAATACACACAGCTACATATGCCATGAATATTCACAGCTTCGCGGATAAAAATAAAATCGAAAATGGGTCCAGAGAGACAAAGGTGCTGTCACCTTCAAAAGAACGAGAGTCAGGCTCGGTTCACACTTCTCATCAGAAAACACCAAATGGAAGGGCAGTTTGAAAATCCTGAGGAAATGTGACTCTGAACTTATGATCATCTACAAAACTAAAGTTCGACTCAAATGCAAGAAGAAGTGAATGAGAGCCCAGACAGATGCCTTGGCTCAATCTCCTGACACAGAACCTTGAGTACCATTTCAGGGGAAGAATGAGTAAAATATCATGGCAATGAGTTAGAAAATCCAGAAACGCCTGACTTTATTTGGAAATGACCAGTTTAACCTTTCCACCATTGTGGACAATCAGAACTCATGAAGGATGTTCAATGCAACGGGGCAAGAGTTATTTATTTTTCTTTTTTTTTATACCTCTGAGTATGTGGCTTGTGAAATCCATAGCTATTGATACAACCGTTGCTAATAGCAATTATTTCAGAATGCTTACTATCTGACAGATACTTTGCTAAATCCTCTACATATGTAATCACGTCAAATCCTCATAAATTTTATGGAATTTGGGTATTATTAACTCCATTTCATGGCAACACACTAAGGTCCAGGGAAATTAAGTAATTTTCCCAAAGTCACACATTCAGCAAGTGGTAAAGCTGTAATTATAACCAGATTTTTGTGACTCTCAAACACCTCATCTTAGACATCAGTGCAAAACCCAGCCAAGGTCTAATTGATTATCCTCAAGAAATAATACAGATGTTTCTTGACCTCCTAACAAGTCAGTGCTCTCCCTAACATTTACAGTTTTTGTTGACAAAAATAATTAACATCTTTTCAATCCTGTAACTCCGGAACCTTCTGGGTTTTGTCCTCTTAAATTCTCTCCCTGGAGCTACATGACTCATCTCTTCAAAATCTCCTCTTTGCTGAAACCGAGGGGAGAGAAAGACTTTTTAATTAGACCCAGAACTCCCTGCTCTCTGCTGATAAGATTGGAGAATGAGCACCTGTGTAGGGGCATTCAGAGTTGGCTAAATTCACACCCCCGGGCATCTTCCACTGCCAAAACCTCCCCCCAAATCCTGGCAGAACGCTTGAAGGACAATTGTAAGTATTAGTGGGGAAAACAATGCTGAAAGGATATTTCACAGAAAGAGAACTATTGCTCTTTTCTACTAATAAAAGCAAATACTAAACTTCGTGGAGCTCAAAATATGTCTAACTTTGATTACAGTCCACTCCTGGATTTCATCTTCTTTTTTGTAATTTTTGTTAATATTTATTTATTTTTGAGAGAGAGACAGGGACAGAGCATGAGTTGGGGAGGACCAGAGAGGGAGAGGGAGACATAGAATCTGCAGCAGGTTCCAGGCCCTGAGCCATCAGCACAGAGCCCGATGTGGGGCTTGAACTCAGGAACCATGAGATCACGACCTGAGCTGAAGTTGGTGCTTAACCGACTGAGCCCCCCAGGTGCCCGTGGCTTTCATCTTATTGAGCTATTTATCTTCTATGAACTTTTAGATAATGATTAGACCACCTTTCCGTCCCATTTTCACCCACCTCTCTGAATTCAACCCCAATGCCAAGTTGGTATAGCAGACAGGGGCAGTTCTATAATGATTTCCTTTATACTGTACAAGCTTAGTGCCAGAGGTATTTTAAAGCTCATGTTCACTGCTAAACTTAATGAAGTCTGGGTGTCTCAATACTGAGTTGAATCCACAGCTGAAGGTTGCTTGGTCACTGTCCATCTTATTATCTATTTATTTTTAACTTAGGACAGTTAATTGTGCCCCATAAATCAACCAGTATTATAAACAAATGCATGTTGATGAATGTATGTTACAAAGAAAGAACAATTTGTTTTTCTAATTTACTTAATTCCATTTAATGAAACTTTCAGACCTTGTGTCGAAGACAATCATCTTGACAATTTTCAGTAGCCCTTCTTTTCTGTTCCTTAACTCTCTGTTCAGGAGAACCTTCCAATTCTTTCTACTGCTTCTGGGTTTGTTTCCTTTTATATTTTCTGTAATACTTATAGTCACTGATTGGGAAGCAGATTGAGCTTCCTTTCACTGGGGCAGGAACCATTTGGTCCAAGTCATTTTCTTCTAGTCGACATACAATGTTACATTAGTTGCAGGTGCACAACATAGTGATTTTAAGTGCATGCATTGTGCTATGTTTCACCACAAGTGTAGGTACCTCTTGCAGTCACTTGCTAGTGTACCTGCAGGACTTTTCAAAGAGCTGTCTGAAGTTTCCAGAAGTCTCCCGCGTGCTCTGAAAAGAGACCAGTAGACAATCTGCCTCACTACCCCTTCCCGTCCCTTGCTCCCCTCCCTTCGTCCATATTTCCAGGTAGATTCTCTTCTGTGGAGTCGTGCTGTGGCCTCCAGGAGTTTGCCAGTTGTGGAGCAGCCCCACCTCTCCTTGAAATAGTACTCTTTTTGCTGATCGGTCGCATCACAAACATTAATGGAGCGCCAACTGAGTGCCCAGCACCCGTGTACATGTCAGAGATGAAAGAAAGAAAATCTCTCTCCCTTCTGGGTCTTACATTTCAGTGACAGGTGCTGGAAAATATTTAAAACAAACCCTCTTTATCACTCCAGAAGATTGCTCCACAAAAGTAAAAGAGAAAGAAAGCACTTTTGTTACCGAATAACCAAGAAACTATAATGTGATGTCCACCACGGTCAATCCACCAAAGTCAGGACAATGACAGAAATCCCATCCTCTTATGCCGCAAAAGCAGACACAACCCGTGATGTACCTGTTCACAAGAAAAATAATAACCAGTCCTCAAGTAAGATGCAATGAAAGCATCATTTGTTTTATCGTTTACCCTAAATTTATTTGGTAATTGGGATAGTCACCTGTGTTTGCTAATGCTTTTTAAAAAATAACGTTCTAGGGGCTCCTGGGTGGCCCAGTCAGTTAAGCATCCAACTCTTGATGTAGGCTCAGGTCTTCATCTCCACTCAGGTTTTGATCTCATGATTCATGAGACTGAGCCCCGTGTTGGGCTCTGTGCTGGCAACATGGAGCCTGCTTGAGATTCTCTCTTTCCTTCTCTCTGTGTCCCTCCCCTGCTTGCTCTCTTTCTCTTTCTCAAAATAAATAAATAAATATTTTTCAAAAATAGTTAAAAAAAAATAGCATTCTCATATTTCTATGACCTGAAGTAGTTTGCAACTCCAGGCACCAGCTGAAGGTAAGAGTCCTACCCTTCCAGAAAACTAGGGGAAAAGGGCACTGTCTTCCTTGACGATTCCATTTCAAAGAGATGACTCCCAGGTCCTTAAGAAAACCTTCCTAAGTCTTAAATTGGCAGGATACTTATTTAGGTTTTAGAAAGATTTATAGGGTACCTGGGTGGCTCAGTCAGTTGAGCACCTGACTTCAGCTCACGTCATGATCTCGCCATTCGTGAGTTCGAGCCCCATATCAGGCTTGCTGCTGTCAGTGCCGAGCTGACTTCAGATCCTCTGTCCAATCTCTCTCTCTGCCCACCCCTCCCTCTCTCCCCCCCCACAAATAAAAAAAAATAGAACATTAAAAAAATTTACATACATTTCAAAGAGGCAGGGAAAGAGCTTACAACTTTTCTAAAGTGCTTTAAGAAGAGAGGAAGGGTCTTCCCTTATTTTCAACAGAGAGAAGTAAGTTTCTTATGTTTAATTTGTATTTGCCCTGTAAAGCGCGATAGGCCATCAATAATCAGATTAAAAAATGAATAAACATATTTAAACAGAAGAACAATCTCAAAAGAATGTGTTATTAAAAAAAATAAGTAAGTTGATGCATCTGGGGGGCACTTTAGGTAAGCGTCAAGGGCATACTGTCAGAGGAAGTGACATTTGACTACAGACCTGAAAATTTCAAGCAGAGCTAGTGCCTAACCTTGGAAGAGTAACCAGATTGAGTTGCTCGATGGACATCAATGGGTCAGGATGAGTGGGTTGGAATGAAATGAGGGAGAGGAGAGGAACAAAGGAGGAGAGGAAGATTGTGCAAGATCCTGAAGACCTCATAGGACTCCAAATGGCACTGAGACTTTATTCTTATTGTGTGAGAGTTTTTCAAGTGGAAGAATTACAGGATCCAACTTTGCTTGGGAAAGATGCCTGGCTACTGGGTAGCAGATTAAATGCTCGGAATCGGTGATGGTCATTGGAGAGATATGTTGAGAAAGAATGGGGGCAGCCAACAGATAAGATGCTTTTGTGGCATGCCAAACAAGCAAAGAGTTTGCAAGGACCACGATGGCAGTAGAGGCACGCAGCACATAGTGATAGGTTGGCAGTATAAATAGAATCAGAGAACTCATGGCTGAACTGGATGGGCCCTGCATCACGCAGGGTATGAGGGAAATAATGGAATTAAGCATGATTTCAAGACATCTGGCCTGAGAAACATGGTAGGTAATGGCGCCATTTATTAAAATGGCGCACACTTCGCGTGAGCTCCAATGAGAGAAGTATGGTGTGCGTATTAGGCATTCAAACGGCAATACTGAGTGCTCAGAGCAACTAGAGCTATGAGGGAAGTGTGCACTTGCACTTCCTGCCCCGCCTTCGCTGTGATTTAATATTCCCAGTGGCCACTGGTAACCCTGCCGGGCACCTATGCACTCCAGGTGTCGAGGTTACAGAATATTCTGTTGCCTATAGGTGGTGGACAAATCTCTATTTTTGCTGTTACTTTCCCTTTATCAGGCTCAAAAGTGATGTTTTATGTGCTTCCTTGTACTGACAAACCTGAATCATAACCGGTAATCCAAAGTCAACACCACCCCTCCTGCTCACTGTCGTTTCTGCCTGAATCGGGCCTGTTTTGCCTGATCTCCTTTTCTTCTTGGCAATTTTTTTTCATGTTAAGTTCCTGTACCAGGCATGTCCTGGCTCGGCCGGATCTCTTCGCTGGGTATCATGAGGCTAAATCGAGGTTTTGGCAGAGTCGAAGTCTTTCTGGGGATGAATATGTTTCCAAGGATTATGTCCATTCAGGTTGTTGGCAGAACTCAGTCTGTGGGGTCATAGGCTTGCACTCTGTTTCTAGCCGGCTAAACAGCCCGAAGCCACTCTCCACTTCTAGAGGCAGCTGGCGTGGCTCAGTTTGTGTGCCCGTCCTCTGTAGTCAAAAGCCGGCCATGAGTCCTTCTCATCCTTTCAATCTCTTTGACATCTCCTTTGGCTTCATCTCTTCTCTGCTTACCTCTTCTGATACCCTCTTTGGTAACCAACTAGAGAATGTTCCCTGCTTTAAGGTCTTACGTGACTAGGTTGGGTACACCTTGATAATCCCCAGTACTCTCTCTATTAAGAAGCTTTATGTGATAACCTTAATTCCATCTGCAAAATCCCTTCAAAGGGATTAGATTCATGTCTAAGTGAATAACTAGAGAGTGGAAATTTCACGGGGAAATTTTTAGAGTCCTGCCTGTGCAGTGCCTCAGTTTTAAAGGGTCTTTTTTTGACCTATTCTACTATCTCAAAGGGCAAACTGGTCAAGAACAAAGAGCACCCACCACTCTGCCTATAACCGAAGTATGTTGATTTGCCAACATCATTTATTTTACAATAAAGAGTATCTTCTCTTATGTATGTTTCCTTGAAATCGCTCACCCAACAAATGGGAGTTACCAAGAAAGGAGCCTCATAAACGTTGAAAACAGATTGATTAATCTGATTTAGGTGAATTGAGTAGTTTTGGTCTCATTGCTGTTATTTTTAGTGTCACAAATACTAGGCATATTTAAGGTATAGCAAAGGTCAATGGTACACGTAAGGGAGGTAGAGAAAAGGCAAAATGAGTTTAGGTTTCTGATTTAACAGTGAGTGGCTGTGATGGCTTTGACGGCTGAAAGGTAAAGGACTGAGCAGATTCCCACAGATCTGTGAGTTCCAACTGTGCAATCACCTTTTGAAACCATCAACTGCTGCCAACATGGTATTTAGAAATCCCAGAGAACTTTCTTACTTCCCTTCACCCCAGTCTTTCCAAACTCTTTTTGAAATGAAGGCAAGTACCAAGGTCCGATCAGGACAGCGGTCAACTCATTTGAGTGAACTTTTACCCAGGCCCTACTAAATCTCAAGTACTATCTTGACATCGTCTTAAAGCCCCAGATCATTCCATGAGGTCATAGGGAAGTCTGCACTGAAAACAGAAATAATACCTAGTGACAGCTGGCCCAGGTCTGGATGGCCACACCAATCCTCTCTCTGTCCTTCCATATTTCTGTAGAAGCCAGACAATCTCCCCAAAAGTGTCAGCAGCAGTCAGGTTTGAGAAGAGGCAAGACAATGCCAGATAAACAGATAAATAATTGTAACTCTTACTGATGTTAAAAACACAATGAACATGTTGGCTTATTGTGTTTTCATTTTTAAAAGACATGTATTTATTTTTTAATGGGCAGGAAAGAGATATGCTGGCCTTTGCCAAAAGCATTCAATGGATTGTGTAATTGCAGGTGGGGTTCTTCCCCCCTCCCACCTCATGATAAAAGTTCCAGAGTCATCCATACGCTATTGATCTGTCATCCCAGCTCAGGGAGAGCTTGGTGCTCCCACATAAAGATAAAATTCAGTCAGAAAAAAAAAAATCCCAAATCCTTCACGTACTTCTGATCCTCACTGTTTCCTTTCTCTTTTGCTTCTGTCAACATTTGTGCTGAAGAATTTTTACAGGTAAATAAAAAGAAGCAATCGGAAGTGGTAAGTGTGCTTCTGTAATACATGTCGACATGACAGAGGTTATTCTCTGGGGATTTTGCCGAGATGAAATTATAAGCGGACTTACTACTTACTTGGGAGGAGAGAAGACACAAGCAGAACACGAGCCACAAAAGAAGGCTGGGTTGTTCGGTTGGTTTCTATGATTGCATTTTAGTTTTCAGCTCCCAATACTCACCCTCAGCCCTAGAGACAATTACACGACTCTTCTTGAGAAAGACGGAAGTGAGACCTAGGAATGTCCACTTCGTTTTGTTTTGTTTTGTTTTGTCTTAAGAAAGGCAGACCGTCGTATGCAGTGCTGCATTTGGAGGTGTCTGGAGTCTTGAAAGCTTCGCTACCCTATGTTCTCCTACAAATGGACCCTGAGACCTTGTTTGGAGGTTCTAGCAGGGGTGCGCAGCTCCCGGTATACCCTTGACCAATGAATGGTCCTCCTCTAGGGGAAAGTCATCCTGTGTGACCAGGCGTGCAGCTTCGGGAGGGATGCACAAGGAGCAGTGAGGGAGGAAGGGGACACCTGGCTATTCAGCCAGATCAGCCGAATCAACCCTGGTCATCAATGGGGTGACAGATGTTGCAGCCAGATCACCTTCAGATCCTAAGAATGCTCACTTTAATGTCTGCACTTGTACAACAGCTGGACACACGTCGCCCATAGAGAGTAGAGCGCAGTCACCACCAGCTGTACTCACATGAAGAGGAGACTTGACATTGCCTGGTATCCATCTCCTTCTTCTTACCACCAGCGTAAAGCCTTCAGGATCTGAATCTACCAACCCCTAAGTAACCTTGGAGTTGAAGTTTATCAACTTGGGAGAAAGCGTTCCATTCGAAAACCCAAGCGAGGGGTGTTACATATCCTCACGATCTTCACATGCAGTTCCAAATGCAACATTGTAAGAAATGACTTTTTTCGATGATCAGACTATCATTGGACTCGTGCCTTTACCTGGCATTTAATGACTTCTGACACTACACTACCTCTTGCACTTGTTCACTAGGAAACAAAGTAAAATGCCCCCTGCTCTAGCAGGATAACCCATACTGGGAGAAACACATGTACATCAATGAAGAATCCAAGATGTGAGCTGAGAATCACTACAGGTAAGATATAAGCAAATACTATGGGAATGTGGAGAAGCACTTGATGTTGTAAAACTGGGGGGACCACAAAAGGTATTGGACCTTTTCAATTATAACCATAGACTTAAGTGATTTCAAAGATTGGAAAGAAGGCATTCCCGATTTGAGATTAGTGACAGCACGTTTCAGGTGTGCAAAAGCACTTTGGGTGTTAGGAAATTACAGGTGTGTCTGTTGGTATGCTGGTGAATTTTATGTGTCAACCTGACTAATCCACAGTGCCCAGATTTTGTTCCAATTCCATGTTGATAAAGGCATATTTCAGATGAGATTAACAGTTATCAGTAGGCTTTGATTCCAGCAGATTACCCTTCATCATATGGGTGGGCCTCGTTCGATCAGTTGGAGGTCTTAAGGGAAGAGGAACAGAGATCCCCTAAGGAAGAGGGAATTCTGCCTTTAGACTGCCCTCAGAGTCCAGCTGTGAGATCAGCTCTTCTCTGAATCTCCACTTCCAACCCTACCGTGCAGATTCTGTATTTACCAGCCTCCACAACTGCATGAGCCAATTCCTAAAAATCTCCTCTCTCCCTCTCTCTCCCCCGCTCTCCACCATCTCCTTCTCTCCCGCCTCCCCACCCCCTAACCCCATCTATTTCTATATCTGCTCTGCTTCTCTGGAGGACTAATAGAGTGAGAAAGTTTCAAGTGAAAACGAGAAAATTGTGGAGGAGGAACGTGACAGTATGCTAAGGCTCTATCATGTGTTGCCCGAGATTCTAGTATACAGAGCCTACTCTTTATTATTTGTCATAGTAAAGCCACTCAGATTTCTTAAGTAGAGGATTCAGGGTGATGCGTCATCAATATTGCTACTATAAAGGGTGATTCCGAAGCTTTGTTAGCTAGGAAGAGTAGTAACAGTTTGGTTATTGATACGTTATTAGTAACGGTGGGGTTGGTTGGAGACGCGGAAAAGACTATTTGCAATTGTGAGGGAAAGTTGGCACAGTCATTTCCGAAGTGAGAGGCCTCGAGTAATACTGTGCAGATCACAATCATTTAATGGCAGCACATCAGCGGAATTTAGGATTTTGGATGACGCAGAAGAGACACACTGTGAAGGTATTACTGACTTCCATTCCCACTATTGGAGTCCACGTGTTTGCCACCTGGACTGTTCCAACTCACCCAGTAGCAGGAACTCGGCATCCTGAAATTTCCGTCTAGGTATTTCTCACCTGAACCTAAAAACCAGTTAGAGCAAGCTGTAGCTTCTACCTTTCCGCCTTCTTTTTTTTTTCTTCTATTTTTCGGCGATTCAACTTCTTCACTTTCAAATTCTTGCTCAAAAGCCCCCCCTGGAGAAGCCAGATGTACTACTGCCTCGCTTCAAAAACCTCACAGGTGTGTGTGTCAAGAATATTACCTGGGGATGCTCTCCGCTTAGAATTCTTTAGGAGAACCAAAGTGACATGAAGGCACAAGCAGGGTCAGGAAGGACCCCTTCCTCAGTCATTACCCCCACCCCCATCGTTGGAGGACACAAGAGAAGAATTTCAAAAAATCCCTCAGAGGGCGCCTGGGTGGCTCAGCTGGCTAAGAGTCCGACGTCAGCTCAGGTCATGATGTCACGGTTCATGAGTTTGAGCCCCGCGTCGGGATCTCTGCTCCCAGCTCAGAGCACGTTGGATCCTCTGTCTTCCTCTCCTTCTGCCCTTCTCTTGCTTGTTCTCTCTCTCTCTGTCAAGAATAAATAAACATTGAAGAAAAAAAGTCCTTTGTGAAAAGATTTGTCAACCTCTCTGACTCTTATCTGTCTTTAAGATGTTCAACACTATCCTTTATAGTTTCTTGTGATAGAGCTCTCTTCATTAAAGTGATTCCCATTAGAGTTTGAACGATAAACATTCTGTTTCTGTTCATCCAGTAGTTGCTTTCTAATTTTTGAGTGACATATTGAAAAAAACATTTTTATCAGCATATAGATAAAAATTGCACTTCTGTCCTAAAAGAATAAACAAATATGCATTCAGGTATTTTTAAACAAAGATTATTCATGGAAGACATTTTAACATGATATAGGAAAAAAAAAAAAAACAAAGGAAAGAACTTAAATTTGTAACAGTAGCAGAGTTTTCTGAACAAAATATATGCTCCAATTAAATTGAAAAGGTAATTAAATGCTTCTACACTTTTATGATGGATAATCATACATCATGATCATAATTTTCTAAAATAATGGGGTGGAAAATCATTTCCAAGAAATATTTAGTGGGAAATGCAGGACACAAAATGGTACATGTTATTTAATTACAAATATGCACATATGTATTTTCATATATTTCATGGAAAATTAAATATTTCCTTCTATTATAAGTAAAAAGGTTGAACTAAATATACCAAATGAAGTAATGATGATCTCTCTTTGGTGAGATATTTTTTTTGTTTGCCTAGCTTTCAGCTTTGCACATTGATCACATAATACTTTTACAGTCAGAAAAACACAATGAATGTAATTTTGGGAAAGGCCAAGTTAAGAGAAATAGTGGAAGGGTAGTTATTCTGAGTGATTGTCCTTATTACATTAATATAAGAATCATTTAACCAAAAAATGGATAGTACGTGTTTAATAGTTTGCACATTACTCATGAATCTCCTTCTTTGTGGTGTCTCTACTAAGGATTCAAGATATACCAAACAAGTTCAACCGTCATTATGCCATGAAAGAGTCAGTGGGCCACAGTGGAGTCAGGCAGGTGTATGTTAAAACTATACCTGGTGTTGCCACTGACATTATCAATGAACTTGACAAGACTTGTAACCTCTCTGCATCTCAGTTTTTTCGTCTTTGAAACAGAGAAGTAATACTGACCTTGTAAACATTTTGAAAAAAAGTAAAATATAAAATAGTAAATATAAAGAGAACAGCTCATTATCTGGAACACAGTTTCAATTAATGGTGGTGTGAAAAGTAGTTGATGTCAACATTCTTTCTTCTATAAAATTAACTTGCTATTATGAAGCCATTCTGCAAGAAAGGGGAGGTAAAATTTCAGGTAAAAATCATAATGATCATCATCAAAATATCAATAGAGATAATGTTAACTTCAGTCAATAATAAAATAATTATTTTAGGGGATGATATCTGAGACAAAAAAATATAAACACTCAAATGTTTTTCCATATTGAGATGCTGTGCATACAACACAGGGGGTCAGAATTTTTCCTTGGCACAAGAGATTAATAATAATAACAACAACATGGGGCACCTGGGTGGCTCAGTCAGTTGGGTGTCCGACTTCGTCTCAGGTCATGATCTCACAGCTCGTGGGTTCGAGTCCCATGTTGGGCTCTGTGCTGACAGCTCAGAGCCTGGAGCCTGCTTCAGATTCTGTGTCTCCCTCTCTCTCTTCCCCTCCCCTGCCCACATTCTGTCTCTCATTCTCTCTATCAAAATTAAATAAACATAAAAAATTAAAAAAAATAAATAATAATAACAACAACAAAAATAATAATAAATGGAACCAGATGCTTACAACTAAAAAAACCTCTGATAGAGCACCTGGTTGGCTCCGTTGGTTCAGCTTCTGACTCTGGATTTTGGCCCAGGTCATGATCCCAGGAGTGTCGGACCAAGCCCTGCCTTTGCCTCTACACTGAGTGTGGAGTCTGCATAAGAATCTCCCTCTCTCTCCCTCTCTCTCTCTCCCTTAGCCTCTCCCCACTGCTCACACAGTCTCTCTCTAAATTAAAATTAATTAATTAATTAATTAATTAAATATTCTCTGATATTGGTAATTTATTTGGATAAATAATTAAGTTACATATGCCTAAAAAAAATACAAGATTTTATTTTTTTTACTTTTTTTTTTTAATTTTAGTTTTAGAGAGGGCCAGCAGGGGGAGAAGGGCAGAGGGAGAGGAAGAAAGAGAGAAAGAAAGAGAAGAAGAAGAATCTTAAGCAGGCTCCACACTCAGCATGGAGCCCCACATGGAGCTTGATCCCATGACCCTGGGATCATGACCTGAGCCAAAACCAAGAGTCAGGCACTCAACCGACTGAGCTGCCCAGGCGTCCCAAGAATGAAAGCTTTTAAAATATTAGTAACTCAAATCTCATGCAATGAAATGAAAATAAAACACAAGTGTGACCACTAATCAGAAACTATTTCACAAGAATGTCCAAAGAATGTTGGTCAGTGGTTCCAACATTATACTGTGCATTACCACGTGTCGGGAGGCAAGAAGTGTCAGGTGTTAGGTCATTGCCTGGTGGGCATGGGGTATAGCTGGAGCTAAGGCGACAAGAGAGAAAGTATTGGTTGCCCGATCTTTGTGATTCTATCTATGCTCATATTAATTAATGTCTTATCAAGTGGTAACAGACTATAATTATTTCTGTTATCTCTTATTTTCTACCAGCGCTATTAAATAATTATTTTAGAAAATGACGTCCAAGACAAAAAATATAAACACTCAAAAAAATGATTTTCAAAGCAACGAAATAAATAATGTGCACAAAAGGGAGTAAGGAAACATTTATTTAAAACACTGTGTAACAATACAAAAACTAGACCCTAATCTCCGTTTTGCAAATAGGAAGCTGAGTTTCAGAGAAAGAGAATCTGTTCAAAGTTCTGCAGCTACTCGGTGGCAGAGAGAGAATCCTAACCCTCATTACAAAGTGTACTTATACTAAAGTGTAAATTGCCCAGATCCTGCTATGTGCATTGCTGACAGTTGTGGACAACACAGCTTTGCATTTACAAACACATGTGAGTGGATAAGCAGATGTATTTAGCAGTGTCCTAATCGGTTGAACCTGCCAATTGGTTGCCAAATGTTAACATGCCCCTAAACATCTTTGGTCTCGGTTTTATTAAGTATCTCAGAAATTACATTGCAGAAAAAGCTAAAGTCTCTCCAAACCCAGTTAAACAATGGCAGCCATTTCCTTATCCATATAATCTTCTTAAACTTTCCCATGCATAAAGCAGATTCACACAGAATATCAAGAGTAGATAATATTTTGCAAATAATAATTTCCAGCCTTTTGGGATTTCCTTAGAATCTAGTGAATCATCCACAGTCACACACAGGGACAAGCTGTGCTTTCTACGGGTATATTAACATTGCATGAATAGAACCAAGAGTTCTATTGGATACATCCAATTTTTTCCTTCTGGATGATGGAAATTATTTCACGGGAAAAACTGAAAAGGGAAGTGAATGATAGCTTTTAAAATCCACACTGAAGCTAGGTCCAATTGTTTCACTCCTAATTATATATTTGAGCTCAGTGAAAAAATATATAAATATAAATATAAATATAAATATAAATATAAATATACGATTCTTCTCAAATTCCTTGGTATTGGTGTTTTCCTTATGCACATACCCCTGCCTCTCATCTTCCTGAAACACAAATGTGATAATGTGAAGAGATTATATAGATCTTTTCTTTCGAGAGAAAGCAATAACATAGGCCACAATTATTTGGGTTTTATCTTACTTAAAGAATAACACAGTGGTAAGAAGCATGGCTTCCGGAGTCAAATTGTCTGTTTGAATACTGTTCTGCAATTTACCAGCTAGGGAACCTCAGGCAGGTTATTTATTCCCTTGTTTCTTTAGTTTTTCTGCTCTGTGAAATGATGATAAAATGCTGTGAAGATCAAAAGCCAACATTGTATATGTTTAAACACTTGGACTTTCATCTTAGACTATGACAATGCATTTGATGTCGTATCAACACCCTTGCTGAGAGCAGCTATAAAAAGCTGGATAAAATTAATTTAAAACCCATTGGAATGTGTCAGAAAGCAATAAAGGCCGTCAGGGCTCGAGACGCCAAGATCCCAAATAGAAGGGAGACCCACTGAGGTGAAAAAGACCTTCTACACAGCTTTCAGCACTTAGGGGTTTGCTGGTTCTCAGCACAGAACACAGAAAGCGGAAAGAAAGGATGTCCTGTGGTGTGCAGTCATCTCTTTGGGCTGGGGAGGTGAAGACTGCTGTTCAGAGCTATCCACGTGGCCAGGGCGCAAGAGGCCAAGATGACAGCAGAATGGGAAACCCACAGAGAAGTGAGCAGCTATTCTAAAATCAATTCAGACTTGAAGTATTTGAAAACTCCTAAGATGACATGTAAAAAGAAATGAAAAAAATATATATATATAGAAGAGATGCTCAGAAAAGAAGCAGAAAGCTAAATAAACATCTAAGCCAAATTTCGACAGTCTGATGATGCTAGGAAAATGAAAATTCGAGTTTAGGGCTGCCAAGGAGGGGAGGGAGTTCAGGATTTTAACTGAAACTTCTAGAAGGCTGTACTCTCAGAGTATGGACAAACCAGAAATAGCAAGCTTCAACTACGTCATGGTTTTTTGCCACACTCTATTTGTATATTAGGAAAAGCGTGTCCCTTGAGGGAGAACACTTACAAGTTTTCACATACAGTGTTCAAGATTCAATTTAAAAAAAATAACGGTCATGCCAAAAAATAGAAACAAAAAGCTGAACGCTAATAAAAAAGCATATAGACGTAGAAACAGCATTGAAGGTGATCCACACATTGGGAATATCAGATATAAACTTTCAAATATTGGTAAGTAATGCTTTCAAAAGTAGATGAATTTGGAGAATTTTGCTTCAAAGCTGCAAATTCTTTTTGAAAGTGGAATTTCTGTAACTAAAGAATTCGATAGCGAAGTAAGAATTCTACTGATAGTCTTAATAAGAGAAGAGGTAGGACTAGAGAGAGAATTAGCAAAATGGAGAACACACAGATGTTTGAGTTTACTGGGCTTGCCATAATAAAATCCCACGCATGGCGGGGAGTAAACAACACATTTATTTTTTCATGGTTCTGGAGCTACAAGTCCACTGCCAAGGTGTCAGAAGGTTTTTTCTCCTCTGGGTCTTTCTCCTTGGTTTACTGATGGTCACCTTCTTGTTATGGACCCACGGACCTATGCCCTGTGTGTGCACGCCCCACTGGGGCCTCTTTGTGTGTCCAAATGTCCTCTTCTTACAAGGACATGTGTCAGATTAGCTGAGGGCCCACCCTAATGGTCTCATTTTAACTTAATCACTTCTCAAAAGACCCTACAGCCGGATATAGTCATGTGCCGAGGTTACAGGGTTATGGCTTCAACATATGAATTTTGAGGGCACACAACTCAGCACATAACAATAGATGAATAGCAAATATCTAGGTTGAAGTAAAAAGAAACCAAACAAGGTAAAAAAAAAAAGAATAAATAAATAAATAAATAAAAGAAGCATAAGAAAGGCAGCCACTCTTATAACGAGGCCTCGAGGAAAAGGTGGGAGAGTTGTGGCAGGAGCAGCGTCTGATGAAATCATGACTAATGCAACTTTGAAACTTATAAAAGATATGATGCTGCTGTTACATGAATTTCTAAACTCTTCCAGCAAGATAAATTCAAAGCAAACACCTCTGGCTATATCACAGGAAAACCGCTCAGAGTTAAAGAAAAAGAGAACGTTGTAAAAGCAGTCAAGGTGAGCGTGTGTGTGCGCGTGCACACACGCACATGCACACATCCACATGATACATTCGCAGGAATAACAGCAAGAGTAGAAGCTAAGTTTTCCACACAAAAGGTATAAGCCAGAAGAAATTGGCATACCAAAATGCATACCAAAGTTGTTATGAAGTGTGTATTCTGTTTTCAGCTTCTGAAAGATGTTATAAAATACTGGGAGGTTTATTAAATTGACTGCAGATATTATGGTACATAATGGATAGATTATAGATAGATAGAGGATACATAGATAGATGATAAATATATAGATGATAGATAGATGATAGATGATAGATGATAGATAGATAGATAGATAGATAAGAGATAGCATAAGAGATAGAGATAGAGATGATAGAGATAGGGAGAGAGAGAGACAGAGAGAGACAGAGAGAGAGAGAGAGATGGGGGGAAATTGATACATGCATAGATACATGGAGAGTAGGATGTCACCAAGTGGTGGTATTTTATGGACAAAAGAGATCTTTAACAGGTGAAATAATATACACTCTAATTGTCACACTTGAACAAAAGAGAAGATCCTATATTTGTATAAAAGTTATAGAACAATTATTTTAAGAATGCCAAAAGACATTCAAGAAAAGAGCACTTAGCAGTTTGAAAATAGGAAGCCCTTTTCTTAATATCAGAAAGAGTACTTTCAAAAGCATACAGGAAATGTCACACTTAGGGGGTGAAATACCAAATTTTTATCCTGAGAAAGGAAAGAGAAACTGGAGTCTACTCTGGCCCCTTCTATTATAATTTATACTACTAAGAGAAATAAATAAATTATGTAACCTTTGGAAATGAGGAACAAAAAACCCAATTATTCCCAGAACCCATGATTGGATATAACATAGACATACAAAATAATCTACCCATTAACCATTAGAATAAGTTAATTTGGAAACATACTGGTCACAGGGTCAGTGTACAAAAACCAAAAACGTTATTATTTTAGATTGGACACATATGATTAAAATTCCAAAGAAAAATTCCATTTACAGTAACATTTGAATATACATCAAATAACTATAAGTAAATATAATGAGATATATGTGAGATCTCAATGCCGGAACATATAGAACATTAGTGAATGTTCTGGTAGAACTGAATAAATCTTTCCAGAACAACAACCTTACAGATAACAAACAAATGCTGGGGAGGTGAGTCTGAAATCACATGAATGGAACAAACACAGATTTTAAGTGGGAGACGTCAGGTACAAGAGCACAGCATGACATCAGTTTCCTGTATTTTAAAGGACTTTAGCTGGGCGCAGGCTACAATCAGCAACAAGCAGAACAACCATGGAGGACGAGAGGACTGTGGTTTGGTCTCTCTTTGCTTTAAAGCCATTATAAGACATTCACTTCTAGAATCAACATGTCCTGCCAATGAATCAGGCATTTTATCATCATGAAATGCCTTCCCCCCAACCCCTGGCAGTACTCATTTTATTGAAAACTACCTTGGCTTACATTATTACAGCATCCTTTGGGGAAGTGTGACAAGGAGGGGTCATGAGGGGGTGTCTGGGTTGCCGGAATCTTCTGTTTCATGATCTGGCCACCGGTCACATGCATGTGTTCCATATGAAAATTCATCAAGCTATACCCTTATGAGCATGCATTTTGGGGGGCCTCCTGGAATCTTCTGTTTCATGATCTGGCCACCGGTCACATGCGGGTGTTCCATATGAAAATTCATCAAGCTATACCCTTATAAGCATACATTTTGGGGGGGCCTCTGGGTTACTCAGTAGGGTAAGCGTCCAACCTTTGGTTTCTGCTCAGGTCATGATCTCACAGTTGGCGAGTTTGAACTCTGCATCAGGCTCTGTGCTGCAGTGCAGATCTTACTTGGGATTCTCTCTCTCTCCCTCTCTCTTTGTCCCTCCCCTGCTCATGATCTCTCTCTCTCTCTCTCTCAAAATAAATAAATAAAATTCAAAACAAATAAAATAACTTTAAAAACATGCACTTTTCTGTATGCATTTTTATGTTTCAATAATGTTTTTAAAATGGTTCTAGTTAGACAAATAGTTTTTTGAAAGTGCTTAGAGCTGGAAATGGCAGAACCCATAGAATAATAGATTCACTGAATTTTGAATGCTGTGGTTGCCTTAGAGAACCCACAGTTCCAGGGCCTCATCTTGTGGCTAAAGTAGATAAGGCCCAGGAGGAAGCAGGGCTGTGTGTAGGACAGAGCCTGGAGCCCAGGCCCCCCCCCAGGCTAGAGTTCACAGTATTTTGTTGTTGGTCATCCCTGCCATCCATATCTTCCAATTACCCCAGCACTCCTGGAGGGTGTGAAAGGAAGTAGCTCATGTATCCTTTGGTTTTGGATAAAGTAGGCAACAGAGAACAAAGCTTCTCTCCCTCATCTGTCCTCTGAGTTAGCAATGGCCTCAATTACGTCCTTGTTCTGTTTCAGAAGGGTTTTCTGTGAAGTCAGTCTCTCCTAGGCAGAGCGGATTTGCACGGTCAGGAAAGCACTGAGCATGGAGGAGGGGTTGAAGATCTTCTCAAGTAAAAAAATACATTGATCACATAAAATTCTTACTGACAAAGACTGAAGAATAATCTCTAAAGAGTCTGCCAACTCTGGTGGTATTTGCTGGGTCATGAGTTAGAGAATAGGCATGGAAACCTTTGCAAAACACAACACGGAGGCACCTGGGTAGTTCAGTCGGTTGAACATCCAACTCTTGATCTTGGCTCAGGCCATGATCTCATGGTTTGTGAGTTTGAGCCCCATGTCGAGCTCCACATCAGGCTCTGCACTGATAGTGTGAAACCTGCTTGGGATTCTCTCTCCTCCCTCTCTCTCTCTGCCCCTCCCCACTCATGTGCACATGCTCTCTCTCAAAATAAATTAATAAACTTAAAAAAAAAAAGAAAAAGACAAGATTAAATTTAGGAAAGAACACTCAGGACTGAAACATCAGGGTGCTGAGAGAGGAGGCAGGATGATTAAGGTTTTAGAGGTGGAACCTCATCACCGGACCTTTGTGGTTTTTCAATGGGTTTTAATCATCATTCTCAAAAGTAAAGAGATGATGGTGAATGTCTTAGTGTTTTCAGGCTGCTATAACAAAGTACCACAGACGGGATAGATTATAAACAACAGAAATTTATTTCTTATGGTTCTGGAGAAAGTACAAAATCAAGGTACCAGCATAGCTGGGGCTCTGGTGAAGGTCTTCTTCCGGGTTTTAGAGTGCTGGCTTCTCACTGTAGCCCCGAATGGTGGAAGGGATCTCTGTGGGGTCCCTTTTATCAGGCACTAATCCCATTCATGAGAGCTCCACCCTCAAGACTGAAGAACTTCCCAAAGACCCCAGGTTCTAATGTCACCATCTTTGAGCATTTGCACTTTCAACATATGAATTTGGGGGTGGAGAAAACAAACATTCAGTCCATAGAAATTGATATTTTTGTGCAAGTCAGACACTTAGCATTTGGTGTGTGATCACTATGTTAGGTAGTTAGGGTAGGAAAATGGATGAAGCATCAACCAGAACTTCTGGGCAACTATTCGTTTACCCAGTGGGTCGGATTGAATTTTGGCATCGATTGTGACACCAGCTGCTCCCTTTGGAGCCAGGAGGGGCAGCTGCTCGCATAGCACCACCTCAGCTCTCTCCCAGAGCCGCAGCGTTTCCGTGGGTGGCTACTATGGGGACAGGGCTAACAATAACTGCAGTCTGGCCATCAACTTCGCAAATGCTTTTCCAACACCATCTCCAGAGCAGAGGGTGTCAGGCATTGATATTAAATACACGGAGCCTGAGATGAAAGTTCACAAAGCAGGGATCACAACAGTTCTGGGTGAGAAAATAAAAGTCAGTCATCGGGCAAGGGAGAACACGATCTCAGGACACGGCCGAGATCGAAGCCGGTGGATGTCCAAATCACAACACTAAAATTCAGTGCCAGGTTTGTAATCTGAGGAAAGAGAAAGCTGGCACAGGTGAGCAGCTGAGGCAACAGTGGAAAACTGTTTTAACTGTTAGTGCCCGAAAAAATGATTTATTGTATAAAGAAATAGCCAGTAGCTCGATGTCAGAAGCAGGCAGCAAGACAGTGTCGGCAATTAGTCTCAAGGTCCCGCTGCGCCCTACAAACCCAACCCCACTCGCCATCTGTCTCAGTTGCTAAAAGACCATGGACTGGAGGGCTTAAACCACAAACACTTATTTTCTCACCATTCTGGAGGTGGGAAAGTCCAAAAGCAAGCTTCTGGCAGGGTTCTGTCTCTGGTGAAACCTCTTTTCCGGGTTCACGTGGCCATTTTCTCAATGGTGGAGAGACAGCTCTGATGTTACTTCCTCTTCTTATCAGGACACCAGTGCTGTAAGATCAGGGCTTCGCCCTTCTGACCTCATTTAACGTCAATCACCTCCTGCAAGGCCCCATCGCCAATATATTCATGTGGCTGGGGGTTAGGGCTTCAACATGTGAATTTGGCGGAACACGATTCAATCCATAGCATCATCTAACCGCTAAGAAGTATTTCTCTAAACCAGTGCCCACCACACCTGTAAAAGCAACTTCCTGCACCGCATTTCTCTTTGCCTGAAAAGAAGCTAGAGCGAATGCCAATTCTACAGGGGTACCATCATAGTGACCAAAGGAAGCGTAAATCAGAAGGCTCTCAGAATCCAACTCAGGCAGAGTCTGGGTGTCCGTTTTTCACGTGTTGTTGTTGTTGTTGTTGTTGTGCTGCGAAGCGCATCAGGGGCTTCTGATGGAGGTGGTCCATGGATCATATTTTGAGAGAGAGATTCTTTAAATATGTTGAAAGTCTGAGATCCGTCCATGTCAAAAGGCATTTTGGTAAGGCCCATTTGTCCACAGTAAGTACAAGAAAGTGAACCTTCTCTACTAATGGTTTAGGGTAAGCTTTCTGTGTGGGCAGTAGTCTGGAACCAAGAGGATTTGATTGGCCTAACAGGTAACATCATGAACGGTGCAAATGAATAACATGAAGTGTATGTGGCATGTTGGCCTTCAGCTTGAATCAAGCCTCTGATTTTCGGTGGGTGGAAATTCTTAAACAAAGGTCAAGGAATACCCTCCTTACTGCATCTCCCAGACTCCCTTGATAGCCAGGTTCGGGTTTCGCTTGCCAGTGGAAGGAACCGGCAGGACCTTAGAAAAGGGAGAAGGAACAAAGATGGCGGTGCTTCTGGGAGTACAAGAGGTGTGTGGGCTGCTGAATTTCTGTGCAGCTGCACCGGCACCATTTCAGGGCCGTGGCGACAGCAGTGACACTGCCTCCAGAAGATCAGGGGTTAAAGAGAGCTAGGCTCTCACCAGGGATGACATTGGCTCCCACCTCTCTGGATGAGGTCCTCTTCTCCTGGGCTCCTCTAGAGGCCTCTCTGCCTCATGCATTCCCCCCAGCCCTTCTGACACCCGAGTGAGTGATTCCCTGCATTGCACCCCTCCCTGCTTGAAACACAGAGTGGTTCCCTGTTCCCCCGGGAACTGAGTGCTCCATCTGGTAAATCATTAAACTCGAATTTTCTCAGCCACCCGCTATATGTTTCAGAAAACCCAGGAGATCAAAAGCGATATATAGGAAAAAATGTTATTCTCCTTTTTTTGATTTTTTTAAATTTATTTTTGAGAGAGAGACAGAGTACAAGTTGGGGGAGGGGCAGAGAGAAAGGGAGACACAGAATCCGAAGCAGGCTCCAGGCTCTGACCTGTCAGCACAGAGCCCAACACGGGGCTTGAACAGGTTAACCACGACATCATGACCTGAGCCAAAGTCCTACTCTTAACCAACTGAGCCACCCAGGTGTCCATCTTCTTCTCTTTAAAAGAATTGGGGCGCCTGGGTGGCTCAGTTAATTAAGCATCTGACTTCGGCTCAGGTCATGATCTCACGGTTCGTGGGTTCAAGCCCCGTGTCAGGCTCTGTGCTGACAGCTCAGAGCCTGGAGCCTGCTTGGGATTCTGTGTCTCCTTCTCTCTCTGCCCCTCCCCTGTTCATGTTCTGTCACTTTCTGTCTCAAAAATAAATAAAACATTTTAAATTTTTTTTTAAAAAGAGTAATGTCATGCAGTCATCATTTTGCTGCTCATAAATTACTTTCCACAGGTGGTTTAATTCAATCCTCATGTTAATACTGGGGTTTAATTATTTTCAAATCACTATTTGCTGCATTGATAATAGAGAGGTAAATTATTTGTCCTGGGTCATATAAGATATGGCAGAAACACAACTTGAACTCTGATCTTTCGACTCCAAGGACAGAGCCATTTGTCTTAAAATTCCATCACTGTTTTAAAAGTAATGACTTAAAAAAGCTAATTCTTGAGGTCACTTGGGTGGCTCAGTGGGTTAAGCATCCAACTCCTGACTTCGGCTCAGGTCACGATCTTGCAGTTCATGAGTCTGAGCCCCACATCGGGCTCTGCTCTGTCAGCACAGAGCCCACTTGAGATTCTCTGTCTCCTCTCTCTCTGCCCCTCTTCACTCGTGCTCCCTCTCTCTCTCCTCCTCTCTCTCTCTTTCTCAAAAATAAAGAAACATGGTTCTCTACACATGGTTACAGCAGTTTATTGTTTGGGTATATTCAAGAGCAAATTCTTTCTCTGGGTTTTATTAGCACTTTCTTAAGATAGCTGAGAGTAAATATGACAAAAAAATACAAGAGATTTCCTTCTAACCATCAAATTCTTATGCTTCCTCGACTCTAGTCAGTGATTCTTAATCGTTCATCTCAGTGATGTGTTGCTGGGGAAGATACAAAATTTTAATTATTTGGGATAATGAGAGACAGCATGTGGCCTCTACAGATAGTGTCCCAAGCTTGCAGAATTTTTTTACACAAGATCACACTTATGCTTTGTGACAGGTTACACCATTTCCCAAGATGATGCACCATCTGGCTGAGGGGGGAAATCAAGTATGGGGTCTGTTGTTGTTTAAATATGATGCTGTTTTCAAGCTGAGATTCAATAAATATGTACCAGGCCATACAAGAGACTCACAGGCTTTTTGTATTCCAATCTTTATTTAGATCTGTGGCAATGCCATGGAAAGAAGTAAAGATCAGCAAACCACTTATCCTGAAATTACTGAACAGTCCCTTAATTTTTAAACCATAATAATGACGATAGACAAGCTGAAGACATGAAAACTTGGAGGAAATTTTTTCTCGGTTTTGGTTTTAGTCAATAGAACTTTATGAGATTACTGGTACAATATTAAGACATGTAAAAAGACATATTAAAATGTTCCCTCATGGGGGTGCCTGGGTGGATCAGTCGGTTAAGAGACTGACTTTTGATTTCGGCTCAGGTGGTGATCTCAAGGTTTGTGAGATCAACCCCCGAGTTGGGCTCCATGCCTACAGCACAGAGCCTGCTTGGGATTTTCTCTCTCCCTCTCTCTTTCTGCTCCTCCCTTGCTCTCTTTCTCTTCCCCAAAACAAATAAACTTTTAAAAAAAATGTCCCCTCGTGAATTGTTACCCCAGAAGCATCTCTTGTAAATGATTTAGCCAGGTTTCAGTTGGTTTTTTATCTTTTTTTTTTTAATGTTTATATATTTTTGAGAGGTGAGAGCACAGACAGAGGGAGACACAGGATCCCTGCTGACAGCAGAGAGTCTGATGCTGAGCTTGAACCCACGAACTTTAAAAAACCCACGAAGTCAGACACTTAACCGATTGAGCTACCCAAGCATCCCTCAGTTGCTTTTAAGTCGAACCCTGATTTGTGAAGGTTTTATTTCCTACCAGGGACAAAGCTTGATATCTCTTAGGAAATTTCCTGTTAACAAATAGGAAAAAGCAAATGATATTCCAGTTGTTTTCGAAAGGTGTTATTTTTTATTCTTTAATTTTTTTAAATCTTCCCTTTCTAATTTCTAAAGATGAAAATAGGTCAAGATAGGTCTTGTTCAAGACAGGTCTTGAAGATACGGAAAGACAAGAAGAAAGGAAAATCCTAGGTAAATAAAATCATCAGGCTGAGATATTTAGTTCGTTTTTTTTCTTTAGTACCCAAGCAGATCTCATCCATCATGGGCATCTTAGGGGTTTGAAGTCAGTGCATATGGACTTTCGGGAGGCTCATATAATGTTACACTTGCCCCTGGTTGTGGGAAGCCCAAGGAAGGTGGTGCAGCCTAGTAGTTAAAAAGGTGGGCTGAGAGTAGTCCGGTCATCCAACTAAGTGTAACTGACTTGGCTCCTGCTTATTCTTTAAGTTTGTGCAAATCACTTGCCTACTCGACCCTTCAGATTTCCTGTTGATTACTTAGGTCAGGGAAGCACTTTATGATATTGGCAGAGACCTGGGAAAGTGCTCAAAGTAGGAGGCTGCCATTGCTAAATGTCGAAGGTAATTTACAAACACTACCACACCAGGAGATTGAGTTCAACAGTTCTCAGTTCTATTCTACCCCTAATGCGGCAGAGGTCATGTATTTAGACCATGTGAGACAGTACAGAGACTTCTAGGTATTAAAATTGTATCACTGGCCGAATCAGTGGGAGATACCCTAGGTCTACAGTGTTCACAGACCTTAAGGCTAAGTTGTCTCATTTTTAAGCACTCTGTCCTTATCATCAAACTATCTACAGATTTGTCCTTATACATGCCTTCAAGATGGAACTAGCTAGAACACAAGCTTCATGCCTCTATTAAGCACTGGTTTTATTTGCATGCAGTTTTTTATGTCCTATTTCACATTAATTGGAGGCTCAGGTAATGGCACACACACAGTTTAATATTTATGGCTCACTTCGTCCCACTTTACTAAATCCCAAATGTGCCTTTGGCTTCGTTGCAAATATTATCAGTCTTCATCTTTATTTTGTTTCTAAAAACCATTCTTGGGAGTTATTTCTCCTTTTCTTGTGAATTGAGAAAATTTAAGGGCATCGTTTATATTCCAAATATTGAAGTCCACACGCTACTTCTCCTCTCTTTACAAAGCATTTTTAAAGAATAAATATCATTGTAACTGATAAAATTATGTAACCTTGCTATATTATGTATTACTATTTTTCTTACCTAGTTCCCTACTATATGATAACATATTTTATAATTTCCCATATGTATTAGGAAGACAATTCCTCAAAAGTGAATATACAATGAAATAGTCTAGATAATGCTTTTAGCAAACTGGCTGCACCTCGTTATTCAGTAAATTAAAATTAATCAACATGTAATTAAGGTGTCACAGTGAAGTTTAAATGAAAAACTTACGCAAAGAAATAGATTTTCGTGGTAGCCCTACACATCTTACTTTCCTCTATTTCTATTTTAGCCATTCTTGGGCTCTATTCAGGGAACTCAGGAAGGACATTGACTCAAGATTGAAGAATAGTTCGTTATTCCGGTCATTCGTCAATGTCATTCAAGGTTATATACAGAGGACGAGACTAATGAGTAATGTGGCGAGACTAACCCTTGACAGAACTTCTAACCTGGAGCCTCTAATAAAGCATGATTCAATTCAGGTCTATAAGTAACATGGAGGAACTAGTATGTCCCTTGCTCTGAGCAATAGTAAAATAGAGTGTCACATTTAAGATTTTTTAAATTCTAGGTTTGCTTAGTAATGACATTTCATAATGCTAGGGTAATTTGCTGTATTTTCAAATACTAATGTCTACTAATAACACAAATTATGTTGCTACTGGAAACATGTTTTCTTAATAGAATTCAGGGCCCAGGTAGATTAATAATTATGTCTGAAAAATTTTTAGAAAGCACAGATCAACATACCTTTGAATCGATTTTGTATGGGGAAGGCAGATATGTAATAAAATACATCTCAGAAAAAATCATAAATTTGCCTACATATAATGAAACTTTAAGACCGCAGAAATTAAAAGCATAGCACTTTGTTGGAAATATCTCTGTCACAATTCTTAGAAGATTAGTAATCAAGCAAATCATTGAGAAAAATATTGAAACTCCCACAGAAAAACAGGCAACACGAAAACAGGATTAACGAGTACCAATGACTACAAATACCTAAAACAAACACAGAAGTGATGTTAAAATTCATTACTAATTAAGTAGTACAGAATAAGAGAATAAGATATTATTTTCGTCTCTCAAATGAGTATTTAATAAAGTGATAATTCTCAATGATGGTGAGGGTGTTATTAATAGACATAGTTCTACATTGTTGGTTAGAACATAAGCCAATATTAATCCGAGAAAAATGGCTATATTAATATCAAACACAGTACATAACAGAATAAAAATATTATGAGGGATAGAGAAGGTCAGTCCATAATGTTAAATGGTTCAGTTCATGAGAAAGGACAATGTTAATCATTTCACCAGCTAGTAATAACAGCTTCAAACTACATGAAGTAAAAACCACTAGAACACCAAGGAGAAATAAACAAATCCACAAATACAGACAAAGATTTCAGTTGTACTCTCTCAATGGTTGGTAAAACAAGGATACAGAAAATAAGATACAGAATATTTGAATACTATCAACTAACCTTACCTAATTGACATTTTTAGAACAGTCCCACCAAGAACAGCAAAATCCACTTTCTTTTCAAATGCACGTAAAACATTCACCAAGACAGAACATATTCTGAACCATAAAAAGAGTCTCAATAGATTTACAAAGAATACAATTAATACAAACATGTTTCCTTACCCTGATGAAATTAAAATAGAAATCAATAATAGAAAGATGTGTAAAATTTGGATTTTCTCATTACCACACGGGCTAAGTAAAAAAATTGAAGACATATTAGAAAGTATCTTGAAATTAGTGAAAATTAAAACACAACACATCAAGGCTGTAGAATGGAACTAGCCACTATGGTAACACTTAGGGGGAAATTTATAGCCCTTAACCCTGTTATTAACAATAACAACAACAACAAAAAGTTCTCAAATCAATAGCCTCAACAATTGCCTTTAAGCAAAGAGCAAAGGAAGAGAAAATTGAACACATTTTAAGCAGAGGAAAGGGAATATTAAAGAGCGGAGTGGAAATCAATGAAATAGAAAACCCACAGAGAAATTCTTCTGGAAGCCAAGCTATCCCAGCCTGAGTGGCAGGGCCCGGGCTGTGGACGGATTGGTGACTGCAGGGCGGCCCGCCGACAGTGAAGCTTCTGGTACTCCCGCTTTTAGATAATTCGGCCTTAAAACTACCTGGGGTATTGTCTGTTGGGGAATTGCCCTCGGCAGGCCCCCTGGGAAAAGAACCATTAGGGAAGAAAATAAGGTTCCGCAAGAAATTGTGTGGAAATTACGTTTAGTCCTTGCCATCCCCTATGGAGACTCCTCTACTTACAGGAAGGATGGCCTCATGCATTTGCCAGCAAAGAGGGCCTGTAAAGGAGAGACGTATGGATTTGAAAGCCTCACTCCGGCAACTAAGGAGTGTATCTCTGGGCACAGGTGACTTCAACCCCTAGGCCCACCTGGCCCCCCAGAGGCATTCCAGATGATGACTGAACCTAGTCGGTTAAGCTACAGAGTGGTTCCTTGGTTCCTTGGTGCAGTGTCTCTCTGAGAATGTATGAGCCATGGGTTTCAAAGGCTTTTTCAGCCCCTTTCTGGCACCTGGGACCGAGGCAAACACATGGTTCTTCTGGCCTCATGTGGTTAGGAGGTCATGTCCCTGTAACTCTTCCACTTGAGGTGTTGAGAAGTGGAGGGCCTTCCACGAGAACAGCAAAGCAAATGCTTTGTAGATTATAGATAAACACAGGTGCATAATGGAATAATGTAAGAAATTAATCAATAATCAAAGGGTATGCGGGAAAGTTAGGGGAAAATCACCATGTTATTTCTTAAAGGTCATTTATACATAGGAACATTTTCAAAATTAGGTAATGTTAGAAAAACATAGTTGACGTATGTTACGAGGAAATCGTTCGCATATCTAATGCCACGTTTGCTGCAATAAATTGGCCAGTTCAACACACTGCGGTTGTCTGTGTCCATTTTTATTTTAGTTTTAGTTTTTTTTATTTTAGTTTTTTATTTTCTACTTTTTTTATTTGAGTTTTGTTTTATTTTCACCGACGCCGTTCTTCCTTCGGGAACCCCTGGACCTGCTGGAGCTGGACTCTGGCAAAATTCGATAAACCAAATCTTAGATGCTTTGAAAATATCATTAGAATTGATAATCCTCTAACCTCAACTGACCAAAAATAAAAGAGAGAAGACACAGTGACCAATGTCAAGAATGAAGGAAGTGGTATTGCTGCAGGTTTTACAAATGTTGAATGGATAGGAAGGAACAGTATGAATAAATTCAACAACTCGGGCAAAAGGGACAAATTCTTAGAAAGGTACAACCTGCTAAAGCTCACTCACAAAAAAAAAAATAGATAATATGAATAACCTTATAAATATATATTTTTTTCCTTTTAGTTAAAAACCTTCCCCAGTAGAATAATCCAAACCCTGGTGGAGTCTCATCAAATTTTAAAGAAGCAATAATACCCATCTTAACAAAATCTGTTTGGGAAAACAAAGGAGAAATGAACATTGCCCCACTCACTGTAAGAGATCAGCAGAACCCTAGTCACAAAACAAGACAGACGCTGTCGACTCTTCCTGGCACCTTAGCTTGACAATGTGAAAAAGTTCTAGGGGAAAGACTGCAAATGGAATGTTTATTGTATAACTAGCAGAAAATTATCTTAACCAGATCTGACTCAGCTGGACAGAGCTCCTATTTGCCTGAGAGTTGGCCATGAAGGTTGGAGTTGCAGACATTATGAACCCTGAGTGACCTTGCAGCATATGGAAGAGCCAAAAAGATGCCCCTAACCCTGATGACAATGTTATGCTGCACTCCACTCCAGTCCTGTACCACCTTCCTGCGGATTTCTTTGATAGGAGAGACTAAACGCTTACGAGTTTCAGCCATACTGTGTCTGCCGTTATGCACAGCTGAATACAATTCTTAGCTTAGAGACCCAGCAATTTTATTTCCAGGAAATTATCCTGTAAATACATTTCTACATGTGTGCAACGTGCAAGAGTATGAATTATATTACCATTTATAAATAGGCAAAGTTTTGTTTTTCCGAAATGCCCAAGTAGCCGCCAATAGGAGACTATTTAAATAAATAATAGTATATGTTCATGTGATATAATACCAGTTAGCAAGTATGGTGCTGCGTTTCATGATGGCTATATCTCTATGATATATGACTTAGCAAAGAGGATAAAATACAGAGCTGTGTATATAGGAGACTACCATTTGGGGGTTATATGTTTTTTTTTTAATCTCTATTTATTTATTTTGAAAGAGACAGAGAGAGACATAGGTTGTGTGCATGCAAGCAGGGGAGGGGCAGAAAGAGAGGCAAAGAGAGAATCCCAAACTGGCTCCACAGTGTCAGCTCAGAGCCCAATGCAGGGTTCCATCTCAGGAACCGTGAGATCATGACCTGAGCTGAAATCAAGAGTCAGATGCGTGACTGACTGACACACCCAGGCACCCCGGGATATGCACTTAAACAAAAGTGTAAATGCACATATACACAAATGCACACACACGGAAATATAGGTACACCCCAGCAACCCACCCGACAGAGATATACCAGCTAAGTGTCGCGACTCCACACAAGTGCACGCACTTTTGTGGATGCTTAGAAGACTTCCGAAAAGATCCTCAAGAGATGGTCAACAATAGTAGCATGAGGGGTTTCTCCGAAGGTTATCTTTCATTATTATGAAACATTTAAAGCTAGATGATTGTGAGAGTTTGGAGGGAATCAAAAGTCATCGTAATGCCAAGAACAAATCACCAATCGCTTCTTTTATAAAACTGGTACCTTGTCAACATTCCTTCTTGATTGAAATAATTAGTCTTCCTGCTCATTGGATTACTATCTTTATCAGCCTCTTGCTTATTATAGGGCAGTTCCAAAATGGTAAGTATAATGCAAATCAATTGAAAAGTAAAGCTAAAGGCTCGTAAATGATGCAAGTTTCCCAAATAGAGGCAAGTAATAGTGAGGGCAAATCAGCAACAATGTCATAAACAATTGAGGATCTAGTGGTTTGATCAATAACCATTGGAGAAAAGAAAGTGGATGTGGAAAACACAGCGCTTAAAAGTAAAACAATGTGAACATCAAAAGTTAAAGCGTTATCCTACATTAATAAAATCTGCTCGTGATGTTTCATTTTAGGGAGTCAGATGTAAAGTAGAAGATGTCCTGTTATGTTTATGTACAATTTTGAAGTAAAAACTACCCAAAAAGGGAAAAAAAACCCCACGTGATTCATTTTAAAAAATGATACATTGTTATGACTATATTATATATTCTGGTGAAATACAAGATACAACTTGTATCTAGTTTTCAAACCAAGTCATAATCATCCTTTTTCTTTACGTATCATAAGATTGTCACATGAAAGCACACTCAGCTAAATTTTGTTTATATAAACAACAAAAAAATTGAGTATCTCTATGTCCCAAATATATGTCTTAGGCAATGTTTACATGGGACATACTGATATTAAAAATATTGTTTGTTGTTTATCCGAGTATCCAACATCGAATTTAGCTGGATGTCCCATGTTTATGTTTGCCAACTCTGGAAGCCTCAATGCAATGAAATCCTAGTTTCCATTTTAATTGGATTTTGTTGGTGTCATTTTTCTAGTACCAATTATTTCAGGAGAATGAAAACTTTCGAAATTGTATTTAAAGGCTGGAAGGAAATATTATCTTTTTTTTTTGTACACTCCAGTATTTTCCAATGTTTCTGCAGAGAAGTATCACACCTAGATTCAGAAAAATAGCACTTCAAAGCAAAATAACAAAACAACATGCTAGACTACCCAGAATCGCCTGGAGTCCAAAAGGAATTTGTCCAATTATAAAGGCAAAGTGTTTTTTTCTTTTTCTTTCTTTCTTTCTTTTTTTTAAGAAAACAGTCAAGGATTGGGGGGTGGGGCCAAAGGCAAATATATTTTTTTCTTTCGTTTTATTGAATTTTTGTTATGGTTTCAGGGAGTGTTTTGGTCTGAACTCTATGTAAGCTTAGAAAATGTGTTTTTGTTTTCACACCGAGATAAAGTGAGAAACAGAACTGAACAGATTGATAAAGGGTTACATTTCGGTTGAGTCCAAACATTTCATAAAGGGTAACTTTTGCAGGGACCAGCATATTTTAAAATACGCATGCGAATTAATAAAGACATAGGGAGGAAAACAGCGTTAACTAAAGAACAGGTATTTGTTGGTATCTTCTGTTACCAAGCAGCACTTGCAAATTTATTTCAATGTGAACCATTTTGGGAAAAAGCCCATGGCTTCCTTGAGTGGTTGTAATTTTTCTTATAACAGAAAAGGTTATCAAGTAATGTTTGCTGAATCCTCGGTCAACGAATAAATGAATAAGCAAATTGCACACAAATGGGTGGCGTGACTACTCCAGTGTTTAGATACCAGTGCCAGTCAGTAGCCCCTTCACGTTTTATCTGAGTGATGAGATCTCAGTTCAGCACAGTTACTAAAAGGGCAGCATATTTTCAGAAACAAAATCATAAGACATACCCTATTAGAGATGCTTCTTTCTTTTATTTCTCGGCTGGAATTGAATATTGAACAACAGTGCCTCAATTACATGCCTGTTAATGCAATGAAATCGCTTTGGAAACTTTCCAAGCTGTGCATGTCACAATATCTAGAAACCGACTTGAAGGTTTCCTTTAAATCATTCTCGCGATGGTGTCTCTTATGTCACATAATTCTAGATCTACTAAGTTCCTCATTTTGCAGCACAATATATGTAACATTAAGAATCATATGGACAAATAGGTTCCTTCTTGTCAACCTCCCTGGTTTGCGTTTTCCCTGCTAGGATAATTTTATTCTGTTATCAACATCATTAATTGTGTTGATGCCCATGGCTGGGATAACACAGCTGGTACTAAAGAGATTTGCAGAATTGAAGTGGAAAAAGTATTTTTGAAGCGGAGAGAGTATTTGACGTGAGAGCGAACTCAAGGATGTTTTTTTGTGAACTCATATTATTTTTACCGACTTTCCACAATGGAATCTTTCATTTATCTTGCACTCTCTCCCATTAAGGCTGAGTCTAGTAATTTGAGCTACAAGATCTATTTTCTTGTTATATTTTAGCGAGCATCCCTTATGTCAGAAATAAACTAGAAGAAAATGAAAACATATCTCCCTGCATCATAATTGACATTTCTCCTGTTTAGGTAGTGATTAATTGAATGTAAAATGGGAAAGGTTCTGTTGATCTTTCTTCAAGGATTTTTCAATCATTTGTATACTGAGTTTGGGTTTTGCTATTAAAATGTCATAGGGAAGGAATAATTTGCCCCTGTGTTCTAATAGTAGCATTTTTTTTTCTATTTTGCTGAATATTTCCTATCGCCTTTTAAAAATATAACATTTGAAAGATCGCATTTTGAAGGGATTTGATGCTTATAGTAACGTTGAGTCTTCCTGAGTTTTAAAACCTCACCAAATGAAGGAAATCCACAAAATCATCAATAACCTGGGTTTTCCCACCCTGTTTTCTATCCCAAGCATCACTACTGACAATGTTTCTTCTTTGGAATGGCTTTGAAGTTCAATCTATGCCAGACTATCCAGTAGAAGCGGTCCGTGCTGCAATGTCTCTTGAGTTGGAATATGTCCTTCCAAGGAGATGTCTCTGACTTGGTCCAAAATGAAAACCATGCCCAGGCAGGTAATTATGAAGAGTGTAAACAATAACCATGCTTGCTTCTAAGTATGCATATCGGTTCCATGAAATACATGCAAAAGTGTGTCCTTAAGAACCCCAAAGGGGACTTTGTTGGTACGTAGATAGAGGAGCAGGTGATGAGGGGCGTGTTTCAGTTTCTATCCTCCATACTCTTTACATGGATTATATTTTCCTCACTGGCCAGAATTTGCATGTAAACTTAGTATTTATTTTTGACTATATGCCTACAGTCTGTCATCAAGTCAGATATCTTCCCAGCTCTATTTTTTCCCAACGTGCGCTGAACTAGTTTTGCCGTGAGATTTATCACCTTCTTGCTTGGGAATTGATGATGTGTGAAGGACTTAATAGCCAAACAGTATCCGATCCTCCCGAGGATACTATGTTGAAATAAAAGCTGTTTTATTTTGGAAATCTGTTGTACTATGTGAAATGACTGTGCCTGGGGTGTTTTTTCTGTCACTTTAATCTATCACACGAATTAGTTTTTCAGACACTCTAAGTTAGCACAAAAATAAAGCGATCTCATGGTGAAAGTGAGCTGACTTTTAGATGACCTTCGGCTGTGAAGAACTACCAAGTTGAGTCCGTGAACGGTAACTCAGATTGGTATTTAAAGATTCACTGAAAAGGACACAAGAAGGTGCAAAATAGAAAAAAAAAAAATGATGGTGTCTACATGTGATATTTCTGCAAAAAAAAAAAAGTGACACATTTTCACCAAGTAGAAATGTGTTATCAGCTGGATAATAAATAAGTCTTCTTGCTTTTTTTGGTTGAAAATGGCATCTGTTAAGATCACCTGCTCAACCCTTCTTAACGTCCTACTAACACAAAAAAAAAATCAAGACTTTTCAACACTCAGAACAAGGACTGAGAGTTCATCGGTTGTCAAAATCTGCGGGAAATCTACAGGAGGCACCAAACCTGTGGTCTGGCAAGTGGCAATTGACTGAGGTAGGCAGTGGACGATCCCAGTGTGGTAAGCCTCTGGACAAGGAGCAGAGGGTTCATCTAGAAGGGAGGAAAGGATCTTGTGCCTCTCCTGCAGTGTAAAATACTCCTCCTCTGCTGTTGAGGCTTTTCTATTTGAAGGACGTGAAGCCGATCCCTTTTTTATTTCATAACCACCATCATCAGGGAGGCCTCACTGACGCCTTGCCTCGCTACTCCATTTTCCTGGCCATTTATTCTGCTGTGTCATAAAGCTGTTCCACACACTCTCTTCGGCTATCAACCCCCACTATCCCCCCTCTCATTCTCACATGATGATCCTTCCTCTTTCATGGAGAAACAGCGAGAAAGGAAGTACCACATTCAACCAGCAACAAGCTGACTGGTCTACCCATATGGGTGTCCATTTTGCCTTCTTTCCCTCGCATTACAATGGATAAGCACTCCGTCATTGTAAACTGGGTTGCAGACTCTCTCAAAGGCCAACTTTTGTAATCAGCCCTGCTCTCTCCTCGTCAAATTTCTCTCGACCTCTTCATTCTCATCTGCATGAACACACGCTGTAGAAATTCTCTCTGTGAACACACACACACACACACACACACACACACACACACCCTCCCTTGATCTCACACTCCTTCTTCAGCCAGTATCACCTTTCTGGGCCCCCGTCTCAAGAATGAATCTCTGTATATAGCTGTTTACAACCTCTATTCTGTATGTCTTCTTTTATTCTCTCTGGATTGCATTCCAATTAGCCTTTGGTTCTTACTACTCCAGTGGAACTCATTTTGTTAAGGTCACCAGCATTTCCATGTTGCTAAGCCCGTGATCAACTCTGTTTACATTGCCCAAGTCTTAATGAGTATGCATATGGTGAGAAAGCCTCAGAATATGTTAACATTTACAAATATGCAAATATAAAAAGTAGACAGAACTAAAAGGACCAGTAGACAAATTCACAGACTTACTGGCAGGTTTTGCACACTTCTCTCAGGAATTGGGGACTCATGTAACAACAACCACAAAAAGCAAAAAGTGGCACATTCCTAAATGTGTCCCAGTTGAAATTGCATAGCATGGAAAATACATTACTCTCAAGTGTAGAGGGAACATTGACTTACATCACACATATGAAACTCAATAAAGAAAAGAATTACTTAAATTTGAAAGACTTGAAACAATTCAAATTATGTGCGCATACCACAGAAAAAAATTTAAAAATTAATCACAAAAAGATATTTTAAAAAATCAAATGTTTAGACAAGAAATACCCACTAGGGGCTCCTAGGTGGCTCAGGTCAGTTGAGTGTTTGACTCTTGATTTCAGCTCAGGTCATTATCTCACGGCTTGTGAGTTTGAGCCCCACATGGCTCTCTGTGCTGACAATGTAGCCTGCTTGGGATTCTGTCTCCCTCTCTCTCTGCTTCTCCTCCATGCCTTCTCTCTCTCTCTCTCTCTCTCTCTCTCTCTCTCTCTCTCTCTCACACACACACACACACACACACACACAGACAATAAATAAACATTAAAAACAAGTTTTTAAATAAATACAAAAAGAAATACCCACTGGACAACCCTCGGTTGCAAGAAACAATTAAATGGAAGTTAGAAAATATTTAACATTAGTAATTATGAAAAACATACATATTAAATGTGCAGGATGCCACCAAATACTGCTTAAAGGAAAATGCCTCAAGTGCATAATTACAATAGAATAAGGCTGAAAACTCAAGGACCTAGGTATCCATCTCAAGAATTTAAGAAAAGAACAAGAAGTGCCTGGGTGGCTCAGCTGGTTGAGTGTTCAACTCTTGATTTCAGGTCAGGTCTTGATCTCAGTGGAACTCATCTTGATCTCACAGTCTGAGTTTGAGCCCCGTGTCGCTCCCTGTGCTGACAGCATGGAGCCTTCTTGGGATTCTTTGTCACCCTCTCTCTGCCCCTCTCCCGCTTGCACCTGTACACTCTCTCAAAATAAATAAACAAACTATATATATATATGAATAATACATTAACCCAAAGACTGTAAGTAGGAGGAAACAATAAAAACTGAAGCAGAACCCAGTGAAGTAGAGAGAAATACATGATGGAGAAAAGCAACAAATCCAAAATATTATATTTTAGAAACACTAATAAATTCGGTATCTCTCTGGCAAGTCTACTCTACAAGAAGAAGAGAGAGAAGAGAGGACAGAAAAGAAAAGGGAGAGGACAGAGGGGGAAGGGAGAGAAGAGAAGAAAAGAAGGTGAGAGGGAGGGAGGGGGGAAGAAATGTCTCAGATTGCCAACATTAGAAAGAAAAAGGTAATATATCTCCCTATATATGGGTATATGTGGTATAAACCATTTGAGTGTGATATGAGCAACTGTATGTCAATACGTTTCATAATTTAGATAAAATGTTTAAATTCCCAGAAAAAAATAGCAGCAATACTGATCTAAAACAAATCCATGAAAACATGAATAGACCTTTATATATAACAGAAATTAATTCTGAAATTCAAATCATCCTACAAGAACTGAGCAAACTGAATCCAGCAACATATAGAAAGAATAATACATCACAACAAAGTGGGGTTTAGTCATAAAATGCAAAGCTGCCTTAACATTTTAAAATCTAATGTTATTCTTCACATTAGGTCAATAAAAAAGAAAAGTCTTGCAATCATCTGAAAAGATACAGAAAATGCTCTTAACTCATCAGAACAGTTCTTAACACACTAAGAATATAAGGTAACTCTCTAATCTCGTAAATAATATCTAAGAAATTTTATAACAAAAATCGTACTTCATGGTGAAGTATTCAAAGTTTCCCAGTGAGACTGAAAATATCACATCATCACCACTTATATTTGACATCATACCGAAGATCCTTGCAGTGGTTTGAGACCAGGAAAGTAAATAAGATACATGATGATTGGAAAGAAAGAAATAATTTGAAGATTAGCAATTGAGTACCTAGAAAACCCAAAGAATAATCTATTAAAATTCATACGTATATTTAGCAAACCCACCAAATCTATTAGGAATATGTAAAAATCATTTGTGTTTCCGTTTAACAGAGAAGAACCAACAAAATATTCCAATCATTACCCTCTAAGTAGCATCAAAAAGAAACATCAAATATCAGGATCAAACATCTAATGAAAGAGTCTCACTTTGTATAACATGTAGAAACTGTAAAGACTGACTCAATTTAACTATAAGAAAAGATAAACTACAAGGTCATGAGTCTTTTTTTTTTTTCACCCATCAGAGAGCTGAGGTCACAAAGCAATAAAGTAGCATGATTTCCAGTGAGGCACAGGCTTCCCCACAGGAAAGGGTATGTGTGACTGGCTCACCCATGGCAGGGTTGGGAACAGGAGAAGTGGCCGTTCCAAAGAAGGCAGGTATGAAGAAATCAGCTGACCCAATGCTGCTATAGAAAAGTTAGAAGTGAAAAAAAATCATGTACCTTGGGGTGAAGGGCAGGAAAAGATCATGGGTCTAGGGTCCTATCCAATACCATTAGTGATTTCCTGCTGCTGGGGAAGGGGCCAGAAAATCTCTTGCCTAGGAAATGCCACAGAGACCAGAGCATGACTGACAGGATGAGGAGGGCAGGAGGGCTTGGGTTGCTTCACCTGCAGAGCCCAGGTGCATGGGATCAACCTAAGTTTGAGGATAAACCAGGACAACAGAGAACAGCCTGCTGTTTCCCACCACCAGCCTAGCGAGCACTGAGGGCCAAGAACTTGGACAGAAAAGATTCTCCCTGAAAGGTAGTAATTTAGTGAGGGAACATTACAAAAATTTAGGGAAACTTTCTGGCCCCTCAGCCCCTAGCCTAAGCACAAAACGACTCCCAAAGGATCTGAGGCTTGTGTGATGTTGAAAGTTATCAGAGCAAAACAAAACCCAAACTCAGCACAACTTTTGACTACTCATCGCTGCACACAAACAGCCTGATAGAAGAATAGGAAAGCCCTTTTCTAAGGGTAAATACTACTTACCTTCATCCTTCCCATTCCACAC
The DNA here is from genome assembly GCF_024362965.1 of Panthera pardus. Taxonomy (NCBI): domain Eukaryota; kingdom Metazoa; phylum Chordata; class Mammalia; order Carnivora; family Felidae; genus Panthera; species Panthera pardus. Next base: position 10,675,465 of record NW_026526655.1, read on the forward strand.
CCAATTTCTTGGAGTCTGTAAAAACTGATGACATGAACAAAAATATAAAAAAAAAAAAAATCAGTCAAGATACATGACCTTTAACAAAATCAGACTTGGAGATCACCCAGATAGAAGGAATTTAAAACAACTGTGATTACTATGTTAACCACCTAGTGGAAGAAGTAGGCATTGTGCATGAGCAGTTTGGGAATTTCAGCAAAGGGACAGAAACGATAACAGTGAGTGGAGGAAAATAAACAATTCCTTTAATGGTTCATCAATCGATTTGATACAGCTGAAGAAATACTCAGTGAACTTGAAGATACACTAATAGAAATTACTCAGATTAAAACACGCAGGGGCACACAAGGTACTGAACAAAGAAAAGAGCATCTAAAGGCTGTGGAACAACGATAAATGGTCTAGCATACATGTAATTGGTGTCCTAGAAGCTGAAAAGAGAGAGAACAAGGCAGTAGGAAGTAGACAATTAGCGGAGAAGGTCAGTGGTTTCTAGAAGGGAAACAAATGAAGACTTTGTTAGGGGAGTGTTGGGACTACAGCCCACAGTGGGCAATCTCCCAAGGCTACAATTCAGAGAGATGAGATGGCTACACTTCACAGGGCACAACCCTGGAGAGTAAGGAGCACACAGCTCCTAGAGGAGCTGCAGAAGTGTGCCCTGGGGTCGGACTGATGGGCTTGAGCTATGCATAGCTAGAAAAAGAAACACCAGACGTTTCCAGGATTTCTTACCTTACTTTCTTACTGCTCTTGCAGCCCTTGAACTTTGTTTCCTACTTAGCCCAGTGAGACTGCTGCTTTGTGCTTGAGCTCTACTCTGCGTAATACCCAGTGCAATCCCCTCAGGGGCAGCCATTTAAGTGTGGATCTCCTCCCCTGAATTTCTCTTCTTTCAAGATTAACAACCCCTCTGGTCTCTGCCTTCCTGTGGTCACTCTCCAGTAAGTCCAAAGAGTTGCTTCTTATATTTTGTCTAAAGTTTATCATTTTCCTCAATAAAAGCGTTAGTTTCACACAAGTTACTCACCTGCTATGGATTCCCTAAGTCTTTGCATTGTAAGTGCTTAAAACACTGACTGAATATGTTTTCTGCCATTAGACTGTCATTGCCAAGTTATTTACTGTCAAGTGATTCAATCAAGTTGGTCCCCAAAGGCACATCCATTGTGGTCATTCCTTTGTTTTAAGGTGGCTTTAAAGAAACAACTGGGGGAAAGTTAAGGGCTGTTTCTAATTTAAAAGCCTTTAGACCACAGCAGAAGCACTGTTGGGGTTCATAGAGGTTTCCTACTGTGTAAATGCTGAATTGAAATTTGACTGCATTTGTTGTTGGCAAGAACTGAAGTTTTTATGTCTTTGGGAAAACTGTGGGGAGAGTTTTCTAACAAGTCAATACATCCAGCAAATGTGCTTCCTGTGCTCTGGAAAGTTCCTATCTGAAATAAAAACTATGTACTCTATCCATTTCCATTCACACAAAAATACCGTGGTTAACCTCAGTACCCTTTCATGTGTACAGAAATAGTGGATAAAACTTGGTGAGAAATTCGTTTATTTACTTTGCATGCATTAGGCACCTGATCTGCACCAGGAACCACAGTAAAACAAAGTATTGAGGTTCTTCTTGATTGAGAATGTCATTGTATTTATTTTTTTATTTTTTAAAATATTTATTTATTTTTGAGAGAGACAGAGACAGAGCGTGAGCAGGGTAAGGGCAGAGAGAGGGGGAGACACAGAATCCGAAACAGGCTCCAGGCTCTGAGCTGTCAGCACAGAGCATGATGAAGGGCTCAAACTCACGAACCATGAGATCATGACCTGAACCGAAGTCAGACGCTCAACTGACTGAGCCACCCAGGTGCCCCGAGAATGGCATTTTAGATATCAAGGATTTCAGCACTGGTAACTGGTTATACAGCTACGGTGAACCTTTTTATCAAAACACCAAAAAAAGGATCCCTTTATATGTACAAAAATTCTTCATGAGATCTACAAAAATAAATTTGTGGAGAGTTGTGAAAGCATAGATTTTCACTGAGCTAAGAATATCCATGTAAGAAGAAAATGGAGGCCAGCCTAGGAATAAAGAAGAGTGAACAGCTTGGATGAGTAAGACACCTTTCCAAAATGCCCAACATCCCTCCACTGGCTTCATTGTACAGGAATGTAGCTTGGCAACGAAATTGAGGAATAATGTGAACTCTTGGCATCTCCTCTACATCGTATGCTGGTGTAAAAGGCAAAGAACGTCAAAGTCGAGGGTAAAAAAAGGAAAATGTTGAATGAGGGTAATGTCCTGAGAACATTACCATATGTTCTTAGGTCCTACCAAGAGAAACACTTCCTATCCATCACATTTTTGTAACTGCTCATTTGGAAGACTGACACTTTGTTCTAAACATAGTTTTAATGGCACACAAAAAGATAATTAGGACAATTCAGGGAAGATAGCCCACAGAGATAAATGAGATATGCAAATTATTAGTAACTATTTTAAACATATTGGAAGGTCACTAAATCATTCTGTGTTTTCATACTAATATAAATATTTCTAGTGTGACTGAAACAGTAAAGGATACTAAACAAAAACTATTTAAGTGGGGGTCCACTCATTCCAAAACAGACAAAACAAACCAAGGAAAATTCTGTTGCTTTTATTAAATTCCTATTAAAGAATGTCTTTAGTAAACAAATTTATTAATAAATTTCTAGAACAGATGCTAGCCTAGTACTTAAGATTCTGGTAGACAGACTGACCACACCGATTAAACAGTCCCTTCACCAAGTAAGGACCTCACCAGGCAGGTCTTCACCGAGGCTCACTTGTGTCCTAGGTGTTTGCCACCGACACCAGTATGTGGCCTCAATCGATCAATGGTCAATGAATGAACTGTGCAAATGTGCGAAAGTATTTTCGTGGCACAGCACGTAAAAAGTATTGGAAAACTTGAACTATGATGTAATTATATTTTAATTCACGAAAAAGGGAAAAAAAGGTAAGAAAAGAAACTCAAAGGCAGATTCCATCATCAGAGATCTCTCTAGTAGAAACACATTTATTCCTCCTTGTAGCATATAGTCGCTGAACACTAGTGTGCCAAGCTTTGTGTCATGCGTTTCAAATAACACTGTGAACCTGAGTCCATAATTTACATTCCTTCAAACTCCAACACAGAGAGCTTATACTGGAACCTGTTATTCCAAAGCACAACGTGCTAGAGACGAGAACTGAAAAAGCTGGAGATCGACACTAGCGTGAGCGTTTATTTTTAAAATCCTGTGCGTAATTTTAGGGTGAATTTGTACCTTGTTCTTTGGTCAATTAAGCCAACATTTCTCAGCACGTTTGATGTGCAAACAGCAACTTGCCATTTGACAAGGCCGGCAGTGGGATGAGAGCAGAGACAAGAGGAGTTAACTTTTACAGAGGAGAACCTCAGCAAAGTTTTCCCCAAAGAGGATAAAAATTGAGTTGAGCCGTAAAATGTAAGCCAAGTCCTGCAAGTGAGTAAACGGAGGAGACAGCAGTGTGATCACAGCTCGAACGAAAAGCCCATGGGAGGTGGCAGGTGGGAAATTTTTGCTAGTTGCTAGTTGGGCTGCATGGGAGTACAGGCGTTGGCTTTAGCTACAGGTAAATCACAAGAAGCAAAAAGTTCCACCCAGAGCTACCTGGTGCCAGAGAGCCTAGAAAAGTCTGCCATCTTGACTAACAAAAAAAGACGTGAATATAACACATTGTGGCTTCTCGAGTGTTGGCAGAATGAAAACATCAGCAAATATATGGATAAATACCAAAATGTTGAACCCATCCCATGGGGTAGTCAGAATAATGGCCCCCCCAAGAGAAGATATCCACGTCCAAATTTCTACTACCTCTGCCTACATTATCTTGGCAAAAAAAAAGACTTTACAGTTGTGATTCAATCAAGCCATTTGGGATGAGGAGGTGAGCCTGAATTGTCCAGATGGGTTCAACGCAATCACAAGGATCCTCATAAATGAAAGGGTGGGGGGTGGGGGGGGGAGAGTGGGTCTCAGAGAGGAGCAACTTGAGAATGCTAGAACTCACTATTGCTTCCCGTGAAGGTGGAAAAAGGGGTCAGGACCCCAAGAGACTCAGGAGGCCTGAGAAGCTAGAGAAACCGAGGGAACAGATCCCGCCCTAGAGCCTTCCTAAGGGACACGGCCCTACCAATATTTTGATTGCAGCCCAGTGTGTCTGACCTAATCTTCGGAAGTAACATAACAAATCTGTGCCCTCGTAAGCCCCTGAATTTGTGGTGATTTGTTACAGCAGCAATAGAAAACAAGTGCACTCTCCTACAGAGCAGGATGGGGAAAAAAAAAAAAAAAAGAAATCACAGGATTAAAAAAGACAGCCAGGATAATTGATAGATTCATTCCATTTTGATTTTTCCGGAGCATTTAAAAAAAATCACGTAGTTCAGACTTGAGACGAGCGTTTATTCTTTACATTTTCCGAGAGTGAACAATCGCGCGATCTGAATCTCTGCGGGACCAAATTACCGCAGAGAGTCTTGATCTCGATACCAGAAAGAACAAAACCAACTTTGAATCTTGACTGTTGTTGTTTTTCCCTTTAGTTCTAGTGTACGTGTCTCCAAGCACACTGGCACCGTGAAGTCACTGTAGCAAGTTCAAGGGAAGCGTGAAGCAGCGCTGTGAGGTCAGCCAGCTGCACTCGCTTGGCTTGCAGAGGCTGCTCTGCTTTGATGCGAGGAGTGCAATGGCATCAACTGGAAACATCAACAGGAAGTCGCAGCTGTCATTTCCAGTTGCAATAAGGCAAATTTGAGGTGGTCCATGTTCATATAATGTATGTCATATCAATTCAACCTATTCCAGGCTGGAGTTAACAACTGCCTTTTTGCCCAAGATCTCATTGACCCTTGATGACATCCACTGGATTTCGATAAGCTCTTCACCCCTATAAAGCATCTGAGAAGCAAGACGAATCGAAAGACCGTTTATGCAGCACAAAATGCAACAGAGAGGTGTTTTTACTGGTGCACGGTGCTGATTCTCTCCCAAACATTTTTTTTTTTTTTTTTACCTAATCGCAATTTTATATATGGGATTCACAGGAATTGACCGTCGCAACTTTTTTCTAGATAGGTCTCTTAAGGGGAGGGATACAAAAGCAAAAATCAACTGTTGAGACTACATTAAAATAAAAAACTTGTGCACGGTGAAGGAAACAGCAACAAAACTAAAAGTCGGCCTACAAAATGGGAGGAGATGTTTGCAAAGGGTACATTCGGTAAAGGGTTGGTATCCAAAATATATAAAAACTTATACAACTAAACACCCACAAAACAAATAATCTAATTTAAAAATTTGCAGAAGACATGAACAGACATTGCTCTGAAGAAGCCAAACAGATGGCCAACTGACACATGAAAAGATTATTTATCATCGCTCACCATCAGGGAAATGCAAATCAAAACCACAATGGGATATAGCACCTCACACCTGTCAGAATGGTAAAAATCAACAACACAAGAGAAACAAGTGTTGGTGAGGATGTCAAGAACAAGAAATACTCATGCACTGTTGGGAATTCAAACAAGTGCAGCCGTTGTGGAAAACAGTATGGAGTTTCCTCAAAAAGTTAAAAATAGAATTACCCTATGATCTAGTAATCATACTACTGAGCATTTACCCAAAGAATACAAGAACACTAATTCAGAGGGATATATGCACCCCTATGTTTATAGCATCATGTTTTACAGTAGCCAAATTATGGAAACAGCCCAAATGTTCATCCATTGATGAATGGATAAAGAAGATGTGGGAGATTAGATAGATAGATAGATAGATAGATAGATATAAAGGAATATTAATCAGCTATAAAAAAAAGAATGAAATCTTACCATTCACAACAATGTGGGTGGATTTAGAGGGTGTAATGCTAAGTGACATCAATCCTAGAAAGACAAGTAATATACGATTTCACTAATGCGAGGAATTTAAGAAACAAAACAAATTAACAAAGGGAAAAAAACAGAGAGAGACAAATCAAGAAACAGACTCTTAATTACAGAGAAAAAAGACCTGATGGTTACTAGCAGGGGAGTGGAAGGAGGAATGGGTTAAATAAGTTGATGGGGATTAAGGAGTGCACCTGTCATGATGAACACTAGGTTCTGTAAGGAATTGTTAAATCACTATGTGTGGTACACTAGAGACTAACGAAACCCTGCATGTTAAAGAAAAAAGAATCAGGCCATACTGATACCAAAACAACAAAAAAAAATTACAGTAAAACCTTGGATCGCAAGAAACTTGTTCCGGAGTTTTCTGTAAGATAAGCAAACATTTCTAATACATTTTAACCTGATAAAGCAGCAATGTCTTACAATGCAAATAGTATGTGAGGCCAAATAGCAGCACATGATCACAAATGAGCCAAAAGTTCTTGAAATTCACTTTGATACATGAGTGTGTTGGGTTACAAGCATGTTTCCAGAATGAATTGTGCTTGCAAATCAAGGTTTTACTGGACGTGGTATTTACCTGAAATTCCAATTTAACTGGCCATCTTGGTTTTTTGTTGTTGTTATTATTTTTTTATAGTTTGTTCATCTTGTATTTTAACTGGCGATCAGAGTAACTCATGCGATCCGAGAAATGCCTTTCTGTGCAGGACAGGACAGGCACAAGTCTCTGTGGTCTGCAATGGTGTGGAGAGACATCCTTTTTGAGAAGTCAAGAATACATAAGTGACTTTTACGTTGGTTGATGACATCTATGGCCCTGAGTAATGAGCTTTCATTTTCTCATACTTTCCACATGCCTTACTATAAGTGTAATTTATTTTTGACATTTATGAAACAACTATAGATGGCAATTTTGAAGAAGAATAAAATTATATTTTGCTTTGCCCTGCAGTCAGAGGAGGCTTTCCAAAAGAGAGAGAGAAGTATAGTACCTATCAATAGGTGATATCAAAATAGCACAGTTCAACTTTTGCTTTAAAAATAGGGTGATATTATCCTCAAGTCCTCCTGGGGGACATAGAAATGCTGTAGAGAAGTGTTTCTCTTGCATCTCAGAACAAAATTATTCCTAAAATAATGATTTGTCTAACGTATGCTGTGAGGGAAAAAAAGGCCATTTTTATGATTGTTATGAAAAATGACCATTGAAAACTAGGTCATGCTATCTGGCTCCAGCTGGTTTCTATCTTTTGAGCTCAAAGATTCACAATTTGAGTCTCCTGCATTTTTTTTCATAGGAGAGTCTGAAAATAGTACTTTTAATTGACTTGTTTTGAAATTGGAGGTTTAAATGTATCCTGCCATTTGACTTTAAATTATTTTCCTTGAAATTTTTCTATTATGTTATGCAGAAATGAACTATTCTTTTTGACATGTTTAAGAAGTGTTACATCGTTCATATAAACAGAATCTTTATATTTCTTTTGAAATGTGCACACATAGACTAGGAAAAGGTAAATATAAAATCAACCTGCTAGGTAACCTTCACTCTACCCACCAGATTACATTTTTCCAGTTTTTGAATATTCTAGAACATTATGCCTAGGTATATGAGTCTCCTGTATAATGTATTTTTATCCCACCAATTATTTCTTCCAACTTTGTTAAAATATATCAAAATGTAGTTACATTTTCACCAGCAACCATTTTCTTTTTTTTTTGTTTGTTTTTTTACAGTTAGTGTCCAACCGAAATTATAAAATGTTTAAATTCAGTGGGATGAATTATTAATCCGCCTTCTCAACTTTGACCTTCATCATCCACATTCGGTTTATTCTCATGAATAATACCTCCGTGAAGTCACCAAACATTTCTAGCTTCCTATTTTCATGTGAATCACCAAGCAAACCTCCTCCCAACAGACCAAACCTGACAATCAAGTCTGAAGAATAAATGATAGCACGATGGCAACATGGATAATCAATACAGAATAATAATCCTAGTGACAGAATTCCCTTAGATATGTAGCAATTTACAGCTGACATGAGGCTTTTCCATCCACGACTTCATTACATGCTCATAAGAACCCTACAAAACAAATAGTAATCATCATTTCATTTAATACGTGAAGACACAGGCTCAGGGTGGTTAATGGCTTGTGCCTGAGGTTATAATATTAGCGAGATATGGGCAGAGTGAGGACCAGCTCCCATTACGTTTTGAATTCCAGCCATGTTCTTTCTGGTATTTGCAGAATTAAAAATTCTCAAGCTATAAGGAAAAGCATAGAAATAATTTTGAGGCTAGGGAGAAACCTGCTGCGATCCATCTGGATAAAAAGCACCACAAGCAAATTCCCTGTTATGTAACCCTTAACAAACGGAGCCATGATATTTTAAGTGGGGCCTCAGGGTGAACCTATGTCTAAGTATTTTGACTTTAAATAACAGGCACACGAGGTGCCTGGATGGCTCAGTCCATTAGACGTCAGACTTCGGCTCAGGTCATGATCCCGCAGTTCATGGGTTCGAGCCCCGCGTCGGGCTCTGTGCTGATGGCTCAGAGCCTGGAGCCTGCTTCCCATTCTGTGTCTCCTCTCTCTCTGCCCCTCCCCTGCTCATGCTCAGTCTCTCTCTTTCTCTCTCTCTCTCAAAAATAAATAAATATTAAAAATTTTAAAAATTAAATAAATAAATACACAAATTAATAAATAAATAAATAACAGGCACTGACAACAATGGCCAGAGCCACAACACAAAGACCATTTACAAGGGCACCGTATGGGCAGTATGGGATAGGTGCTTCCAACATTGGCTCCTCCATATTTCCCCTGTCCCAGACAACTCTCACTTTCCTCGGAATCCCTCAGCTTAGCACACGGCATTCTGCTAAAGCACCCGTATGCTCCACTTCGGGACTGGTCGCACCTCCGAATCACGTGTTGCCCTTTTGAAACAATACACCCTTAGTGAATCACCTAAATCAGATTCTCAGAAAGCTGAGGCAAGACTTCTATATTTTCAGAAAAGGTCGCCAGTTGACTCCGATGCAGAGTTGGGTTTCTTTAAGACTATGCTTTGAACGTATAAAGCACTAATTATTTTCAAGCCGTGTTTATGGAGCACCTACTCTAGGTGATTTTTCTATAGAAAAAAAGAGGATCTAAATAAGATACAGAGAACCTTTCTTCCAAGAGCTCCTGGTCGGTTAGGAATCAGAGGCCTTTAAGTTAATACAGTACATTATAAATGCAACAGTAATGCAATTGCCAAAAGAACAGAGTAGCAATAGATATTATATAGGAGCACTGTAATGTCCACACGTGGAATGACTATGGGCGGAGTCTATGCTTCCCCTTCTCCATATTCCACGGCCACACTTGATGCAATGCTTTGTAAACGTTCCATAAACCCTGTGAGTTGCTATGATTAATGGCATCACATTCTTTTGAAATTTGATTTTTAATTTTTCTTGAGGTTAATTTTTTGAGGTTAGTTTCTTGAGATATACATATATTTAAAAAAAAAGAAAAGAAACAATGAAGGAAGTAAAGCTCTTTCCTAATCCCTCCCTAATCCTGATTCCTGATCTTGGAGGCAGACCCTCCACTGTTAGAAGGCTCATCTGTTACCTCCAGCTGTCCAAATAACCTGCTACTACTCTGCCTCCTGAGTTTTTGGTTTAGACGTTATCTATCTGTTGTAACCATGATTCCCCTCGTGAATCACTCACATATTCCCCTCCCGTTTTTAACATGATACCTTATTTGTTACATCAATATTCAGTGTCGTTATTATGATACCTTGCAGACATTATTAAAACCAAGCCACTAATTATAAATTAACATGTATTAAAAACTTGGTGGCAACAGTTGCTTTTTAAATTATTTAGCTCTATATATACATATATATTTTGCATATGTGTTTATATATGCATACATATATATATATACATATACTTCTTGTACTTGTATACGTGTGTATGTGAGTATATAAATAGATGATAGATAGATAGATAGATAGATAGATGATGGACTCTTAGCTCAGTCAGAATTCAATAGCTCAAGCCCCAAACCTCTTTTATTGTGGTTAAATCCTATAACCAACTGGAGCTATACATTCATTCTCTTTTTGGAAACAACTCTCCAGGACCCCCCATGATGGTCTGTGTGCTCTCAGGCCTGCCACATATCATCCTGCCTGTGTTAGACTTGCATAGCTTTCTCTGCCTGAATTTATCCCTCTGGAAGAGTATCTTTCTAGTAGCTTCTGAGAAAGGTAGATACATTTGAATATCTTTACTCTTCCTGCACATTTGAATTGATCATTTAGATTAGCATAAAAGTCTAAGTTAGAAATAATTTCCTCCATTTTGAAGACCTTGCTTCTCCATCTTTTTGCTCATGTTCTGGGCACAGAGAAGTCTGGTGCTACGGGTGCCCAGTTTTGTGGAACTTACCAGTTCCTTTTTTTTTTTTTTTTTCAATCCTCTCTTTGGAATTTGAATCTTGTTGGTACCAGGTGTTGTCGGGTATTCATTGTACCGAACACTTGGTAGAAAAGGAATCATTTAGGGTGCTTAAATAAAACCACTAACATTCAGATTCCCCCACCACTCCCCTCCTGAATGATTCTAACGTCATTGTCTGAGTAAGGCCTGGGCACCATTTGTAAAGTCTCCTGAGTAATTCCATTGTACAGCCAGGATTTTGAAGCACAGCTCTAGATCAGAGGGTTGCAAACTTCTTGCGCATACGAATTTCCTGGGATCTGATTGAAATGCAGGTTTGACTCAGAAGCTCTGGGCAGGGACCAGAATGGACATTTCTACCCAATGGCCCGGTGGTGCCAATGCAGATCCCTGACGGGGGACACACTTTGAGTGAACTTTATTCCCTGAGACCTTGTGAGGAAAGAAGGACCCGGGGCTCCCAAACTGCATGAATCAGCATCTGTTCTTTATTCTGATCTCTTGATGATTTTTATGCACCTCAATTTTTGAGAACCTCTGTTCTAGAGAAAATATCTTGGAGATAAAAGAAAAAATGATTCAGAATGGACTGACTCCTAACATGCTAATACAGTTTAATTAAGAAAAAAGTGTGGGGGCGGGGGGAAGGAAACATCACTGGGTCTGACTTTTTAAAAAATTCTGAGGGTGCCTGGGTGGCTTCAGTCAGTTAAGCGTCTGACTTCATCTCAGATCATGATCTCATGGCTCCTGAGTTTGAGCCAGCCACCCCCCCCCCACCCTGCACCATCCCCCATCGGGCTCTGTGCTGACAGCTCAGAGCCTGGAGCCTACTTCAGATTCTGTGTCTCCCTCTCTTTCTGCCCCTCCCCTGCTCATGGTCTCTGTCTCTCTGTCTCATAAATAAATAAATAAATAAATAAATAAATAAATATTTTAAAGTTTTTTAAAAAAACTTTATTAAAGTTTTAATTAAAAAATTAATTAAAAAATCCCTTAGCTTGGGAGGCAGTGTATATGTGGAGGCAGAAGGGATATGGGAAATCTCTGCACCTTCTGCTCATTTTTTCTGTAAATCTAAAACGGCTTTGAAAAATGAAGTCTATCAAAATGATCCAGTTAAGAACATGGATAGGGGTTACAACCATCAGTACTTACAATTTGTGGCTCATGTTTTTTTCTGAGAGACTCATAAAGACTATGGGTATGTTTTCCAGAAAATAAAAACATGCAAACAAGTGTTACAGACCAAATTTTGCATAAAATCAGGGATTCGTGAATTCCAGGGTGACTATGGGACATTGCTTGAGGAACGATGATGTAGTAGGAGCACTGTCGAAGGCTATCTGTGCAAAAATAAATAACTCTGTCCTCATGACACATGCAACCTCACAGCAAGTGACAGAGTCTTCCTGGGCATGTTCATTATGAAATTATTTGTCTTTGAAAAGCCATATTGAAAAAGGCAGAAAGCATATCTATAGTAACAAGAGACAGAGCTACGATAAAGTGTTAGTTAGTTAATGAGACCCAAATTTCATCCGCAGAAATATGTATCTCAGAAGGAAACATTCTCAAAATAACTCATTTATAGAAACTTTCACCCAAAATTGAGCATCAAAATTCAATCAATAGCAGTTCAGATGGTTTCCAAGACCTCTATTAAAAATGTGACTTAAAAAGAGATCACGTCATTGGGTGAATGTGTTAGGAACAGCTAAAAAACTCAGCTGTGAGAATGTATTTCATCCGACACCAGTAGATCCTTTATGAGACTTAGATAATATTTATCAGACATCTGGGTGACTGCTAAGTCCCAAAATTAAATTTGATGAGACAAGGATCTTAAGATACCCTTGAACATAAACTTATGATTTTATCTAGTTCCTAATGATTCAAAATTATAATTATTTTTCTACTTTTGATCAAAATTTTGAAGAAGGTTTTTGTGTCTCCATCCTAGCAGATATTGGAGGGGAAAAAAAGCCCTATATTTAATCACCTGTGGTTCACTATTAGTAGAACCACTTTCTCTATCCAACAACTACTTTTATAAATACCATTTGTTGGCGTTGGGTAGGTGAATGACAAAAAAGGGATGGGGAAGAAAGAAAGAAGGCAAAGGGGGGAAGGGGGAAATTAAATGAGTAAAAGGAGGAAGAAACAATGAGAGTAAAAGGAAATGAGAGGGTAAGGGTTAAAGAGAAAGAAATGTGGAAAGTGAACAGATATAGGAAGATCCCACAGTTATTCCCAAGAGCTATTCAGTGACTTTACTCATTATATATCTTATTAAATCCATGGCCTGAAATGCAGTTGGACTCCACTGGAATCATCATAGGTACAACACTATAGGATAACAAGATATATCCTAAACTTGAATTAAGTAACCATCTGTGCTAAAACTGGGGATAATGGGATAAAAGGAATGAGGTCAGCTAAATGTAATACTTAACTACTTAACTAATGTAACACTTAACTAATAATCAGTAAGAAAGTGCCCAAGGAGCTAGATAAATATTTCTCTTATAATTTTATTGATGTAGAAGAAAGACTAGAATACAATTGGTAACAACAAAATTTTATCCCTTCTGTTTTGCTCTGTCTGAAGAAAGACGGTTATAGAAAAAGGATGATTATCAGCTTGGAGACTTAAAAGAAGGATCCCCCAAGTACTTTGGTAGCAGCATATTCCAAGACAGAGGATAATCTGCAAGGAGACCCCAATACTATGTGAGGTAGACATATCACCTTGGTGAAAATGATGTAGGAGGCTATGACCGCTGGATGGTACAATTGATTAACATGCCACATTCACCTGGAAACCTTCCAAATGCCAAATAACATCTCTTACAAGTTAACTTCTAGAGAGATCATATTGACCACTAGACTACAGTGTTTGATCCCATCGGTTTCTGTATGTTAATGTACAAATTGACTTTGTGGTTTCTGTATCAATCTACTGTGACATCGGTTGGAGAACCTAAATTATTCTGGATACCTGCCAAAATCCAGTTTCTTAAGACAACAAATATGAAGACTTGCCCCATGTTCATGATGATCACATCAATATTCTTACATCTATGCCGATCATTCCGTTGTTTTCACCACCATGTTCAAGCTCCATTCTTCTTTCTTTGAAGTTTACCCAAAGCTTCGCTTAAAAGCTTCAAAAAAGGCTAGCACATCTCTAAGTTATGAAACTACAAATAAAGCTGAATTTGTTTATATAATGTACAGATCGGAATAAAAGCAGTTATGGAAGAGTTTCTGATTTGTCCTTATGCAGTTATAACCAACTCAGAAAAACAAGCCATGGGGAAATAATTTCCCTTTCTCCTTAGCCTCCTTTAGTTTATGTGACTTTGGAGAGGCCATAAAATTACCATCTCTGGTTCTAAAACGTTCCATCTGTTCCTGCCGCTTATTCTCCCACTTGAAGACTTAATTCTCATGCTTCCCAGTTATCGTCAGTATCCAACTGCGATGATGGCAAAGGAGGTGGTAGCAGAGAGAATGTGGAGCTACAAAATGGTGATTGGGTTCTCATCAAAATGGACAGAGAAAGGCAGAAAGTCTTGATAATATCAATGGAGTTTTATAATTATCCCAAGTGTCATTTGCATATACTGACTTCCAGATGAATTTGCGCCTGTGTCCATTTCCATCCTGCATATGGATATCTACATATGTCTACCATGATAAATACAAGGGAAGGGTATCTAATTTATTTTCTAAAATAGCTGCTTTAATGTGTGAAGACTGAAGATGAATTATTTGGCACCTTTGGTATAGTGACAAGTCTCTGATAGATGCTCAATAGCTAATAACAGTAGTAATATTAATAAGAAGAACAACAATGCATGCCAACCAGTTTCGTTTCATTTAATAATCATAATAAATTTATTTTTAAAATTTTTAGTGTTTATTTTTGAGAGAGAGAGAGAGAGAGAGAGAGGGCAAGGGGGAGAGAGAGAGGGAGACACATCCAAAGCAGGGTCCAGGCTCTGACCTGTCAGCACAGAGCCTGACGTAGGACTCAAACTCTCAAACCATGAGATCTGATGTCAGATGCTTAACTGACAGAGCCGCCCAGGTGCCCCAATAATAACTTTATTTTAAAGGTGAGTTAACTCAGACACAGAAGAATAAGTAATTCTCTCCATGCCAGCCTGGCAGTAATCGTCCAGTTGGGGTAAGATTCCATCTGCAGTGAGATCAAGCAATCTCACTACACATTTTGTGGACTTAACATACTATATAATTACCCTTGTCATTGTTACTGTGTTTTTATTCTTATTATAATTATCAATATTATTTACAGTTTCTTGATCTTCAACCCAGCATTCTATAAGATAAAAATTGAAATTTGTTTGATCTATTTCGACCATGCTTAGAGAGTTGATCATTTCAGTGTGGTTCCACAAATTGGATTCATAATTCATAGTGGCCTCACATTAAACAAGGTCATGAAGCAGATTTTTTTTAATCCAGAGGAATAATGAATTAATGTGCCAAATAACCGATTGATGTACTTTTCCCCAAGCAGTAATTCCCACCAAATAGGAAGACTAAATATTTGAATGCAATACAATTCCAATAACATTTCCAAAGAATTCTTTCTTTAGAAAAGAAGAAAAGTAACTGAGACTGATTTGAGAGGATAAACATGTAAATATGTCCAGGGATATTCTGAGAGGAAGAATAAGGAGAAAGACACACCCTTTCAGGTATCAAAATACATATTTTTTAAGTTTATTTACTTATTTTGAGAGAGAGAGAAAGCACAATTCAGGGAGGGGCAGAGAGAGCGGGAGAGAGACACCATCCCAAGCAGGATCCACACTGTCAGCACAGAACCCAATGTGGGGCTCAAACTCATGAACCATGAGATCATGACCTAAGGGCACTTAACCAAATAAGCCACTCAGGCGCCCCAAAATTTTTTTAGAAAACACATAAAAAAAGATTATAGAGATAAATAAAATCATATAGAAAGTCTTAAAGTGCATTCAAAATAATGTGGAAATTTAGGGCACATGGGTGACTCAGTCAGTTAAGCATCTGACTCTTGGTTCCAGCTCAGGTCATGATCTCATGGTTCGTGAGATTGAGCCCCACATCAGGCTCTGTGCTGACAGTGTGGATTCTGCTTAGGCTTTCCCTCTCTTTCTGCCTCTCCCCCCAGCTCTCTCTCTCTCTCTCTTTCTCTCTTTCAAAAATAAATAATAAATAAACTTTAAAAATTTATATGGAAATTTAATACATATTAATAGATGTTAATATAAGAAAACATTGATATTAAAAATAAATGTGAAAGAATAATTTATTTTGTGGCTCTGAAATGACTGACCAGCCATTTCTATAAAAAAGGAGGGGAAAATGAATTATGTATTCCTACATCAATTTATTAAAATAATTCTAGGTGTATCAAATACTTGAATATAAAATATTAAATAATACTCGTAAAAGATAGATGAATGTCATAACTTTATATGTCATAACTTGATAGAGATAACCTTTTGGGGAATGATATACAGCAGAACCATATGGAAGAAGAAAAATGAAGGCCACGTACATTTTTAAATGATTATACATCAAAAAATGACACAACTGGATTAAAAAATAAACTAGGAAAATGATGCTAATGTGTATAAAACTTAGGAAGTTAATGTCTTTAATTTTAAAGTAGCTCTTAAATATTAAAAAAGAAAAAAAATTACTAACAGAAAATAGGCAAAGGATGTCCACAAAATAAAATACAGAAAGCATAGTCACTACACATTTAAAAAGTGATTTCTTCTGACTAGAAATCCAAGCAATCAGAAAAAGGTATATCATTTTGTTCCTATCATAAGTCATGCAATGGGCAATTATTTAGGCATTAAAGATAATTTTATCCTTCTCTGCTCTGCCATGGTGGAGAATATTGTGGCTGAGAAATGCTTTTGCCAAGAGCAATTGGAAAACAAAGGCCAACACAAATAACATCTATTTGAAGCCACTGGAGAGCTGATGAACCAACATTCCAAAGGGATCGAGAGGATAAAAAGTGGCATTTGGGGTTCCCTATGTGGTCAGAGTGAGGGATCAAATCCTAAAAAGAGGGAGACACAGAGAAGGGAGTACAACACTGCTTTTCAGCATTATGGCATTTGCTATGTTCTTAAGTTGAGCAGGAGGAGAAATTGGGAATATAAGCAACACACTGCTAGACATACAAATAGATTTTAAAAGTGGTATGGTCTAAGGAAAATAATTAAAGTTAGGACCCACCAAATGTGCCCCTAGTGAACATGCTAGGTCTGAGCTATGTCCCATGGAGACCTTTGTTCCTAGGAAGCAAGATGAACTAGATGCACACTGAACCTTACAAAAAAACGGTGTCCCACCCTCAAGGCAGATTCTTTTTGACTGCACTATGGTGACCTGCTGACACTCAAGCTGTCTGCCAGAGAATAGAGTGAAGCTTTCTGGAAAAAAAAAAGAAAGAGAGAGAGAGAGAGAGAGAGGGAGAGAGAGAGGAAGGAAGGAAGGAAGGAAGGAAGGAAAAGAAAGAAAGAGAAAGAAAGAAAGAAAGAAAGAAAGAAAGAAAGAAAGAAAGAGAGAGAGAAAGAGAGAAAGAAAGAAAGAAAGAAAGAAAGAAAGAAAGAAAAGGAAAAAATATCATCTAGAGTGTCTTCCATTTCCCATAAAACAATGTCCAGCATTTAAAGACTGCAGGGCAGTCCAAGAAATAATACACCCTTCTCCCCCAAAACCACCACCACCACCACCACAACAACAAAACCCACAATCAGACAATACCCAGAGTTGATTTATTTGGCATTATAAGATACTGACTTTAAAATAAAGGCAATCACTGTGCTCAATTAATAGATAAAAAGGTGAAGGATTTCATTCTAAAATGATATTTTTTAAATAACAAGAAATTAGAAAGTTGAGAATGTAACAATTGAAATTAGGAGCACAATAGGTAGACTTAGATGGGCTTAACAGATATGAAGATCAGTAAAGTGAAGAAAGCTTAATAGAAAATATCTATGCTAATGGAGAGCAAAAAAGAATGGAAAATACGGAGAACAATAAAAGAGACTAGGTGAACCATTCAAACATGCACATAATAAGATTGTAAAAAGATTTGAGAGAGAGAAGAGGAGGAAAACAATACGTGAAGAGGTAATGGCTAAAATTCCTCAGCTGGATGAGCATGCACACACACGCACATGCACACACACGCAGGTGTATCATAGTAAAACTGTTGGAAAACAAAGAGCAAAAAAAAATCCTGAAAATAGCTGAGGTTGGATTGAGGGTGGAGGAAGATATTTCCTCTGACTCTCGAGAGTCAGACAAAAGCTGACCGCTCAAAAGGAATTATGGAAGCCTGAAGACAATGGAACATCTATGATAGTGGTAATGGGGTTAGTGACTAGGAAGAGACACAAAGGAAGCTTCTGGGTTGCTGGTAATGTTCTATCCCTTACCTTCGGTGGTATACACATGAATAGGTGCACTCTGTAGAAATTCCTCTAGCTGCACACATATGAGTTGTGTATCTTTCTCTCTAGGTATGGTTTCAATAAAATCTTTACCGAAAATCTCAGAAAAAAAAATGTAAATAAACACACAGTGACATGGAATGATGCCCACACCAGTTTGTCAAGTTATATTTTAAAACAGCATGGAGCATATGATCCTACTTATAATTTCTACAATTATATACATGTATAGATTTTATAGAAATATAAATGCATGAAGACATGCCTAAATGTACATTCACCAAAATGTTGAATACTATCTCTGAGTGCTGGATATTGCTTTGAGTCTTGCTTTCTTCATAATAGTTTTTCGGTGCTATTTGAATTATATTTTTAAATGAGCATAATCTCTTTTTCATAATAAAATGAGAAGGCTAAAAAAATGAGAAGGCTATTTTCATTTTGTAAAATAAAAAAATTAACAGCCCAAATCTGAAATTCTCTCCACGTTAAATATAGAAATGGGCCAGTGCCAATTATAAACACAAGATTTTCTAGTCTGAATGGAAGCTGCAGAAAACCAGAAAAATCAGTCTCCCCATATTTCCACCTAAGAATTTTATAATATAATTCTTTTTTGCTGGTTTTTCATTTTACGCTAGTAAATTGGGGAGTTTAATAATATCCGATGTTTAGAAGAAGTACCAGCTTCTGCTGTTCAGTTCTCTTCAAGGATCCTGTAAGCTACAGATTATGACAGACAATGACTTATTATTGCAATTCATTTCCTGGAATGAACGTTGATGGAGCAGCGTATTCTATTAAACACCACAATGAAAATCACTACATACACAATAAGATTGCACATAAAATAATTGTTGACTCTTAAATACGTAACTAATTTGTTAAAATTTTCATATTTTATTTTAACTCTGATCTACACCTATATCAGGCTTACAAAACTATAAAAATGGTGGTAGGAATTATACTCAGCTAAGCTTTGTATGCCTAGTTGATAAGCCCCTGCCAGGCAAACAGAAACTATCCAAGGAGACTTTTGCTTTATTTGGGTTGTTTGCTAATTTTTACACCAATCAAAATAACATATGAATATGTTTCTAAAAGAATTAAAGCTTTGGGCCTTATAAGAAAAAGTAACAGGGTTGGCTGGGTGGCTCAGTGTCTTAAGCATCAGACTTCTCATGATTCGTGGGTTCGAGCCCCACGTCAGGCTCTGTGCTCACAGCTCAGAGCCTGGAGCTTGCCTCGGATTCTGGGTCTCCTTCTCTCTCTGCCTCTCCTCTGCTCACATTCCATCTCTCAAAAATAAATTATTTTTAATATTTTAAAGAAAGAAGAAAAAAAGAGGAAAAAGAAACAGTCACTGTTCTGCCTCTCCTCTGTCCCCCAGATACAAATATCTGGTTTTATTCTTCTAATTGCCTCCAAGCCTCTAAATAATTTGCTTATATGGATATTTTGTTTGTTTGTTTGTTTAGAGAGACAAAGACAGCATGAGCAAGACAGGGCAGAAAGAGAGAGAGAAAGAGAGAGAGAATCCCAAGCAGGCTCCACCCTGCCAGAAAGGAGCTCAATGCTGAGCTCAAACTCACAACCCATGAGATTACGACCTGAGCCTAAGTCGGTCGGTTACTTAAGTAACTGAGCTACGCAGGTGCTCCTATAGATATTTTAAAGACTTAAAGTTCTTCTTGAAATATTTCCTAGTGAATGCTTGTGTGGTGGATGAAACTTTAAGTTCACCTATACCATTCCTTCCCTAAGTGTTCTCAGTTCCCCCATTGGCCATCTCTTCTCCAGCAACAAACTACAACCTCTGTTCGTCATCCATCAGTAAATCATCAAAGGTGATGCCTCTCTTCTGCGTTTTTGCCTTGACTTCTCCTCAATATCCCTCACATCCCTCTCTACCTACCAGGAAAACACAATACGTACGTTATAATTTTACCACTTTACACATCACAGGTTATTTTTCTGTCACTTGATTTTCAATTTGAAAATAATCAATGGCATTTATATTGTTTCAAATTTCAATGTGAAATCTCTAATATGTGAGAAATGCGTTGCTTTTCCCAGAACTCAACTTCATAAATCTTACCCCACTCAAAAGAAACTATTTTTGGAGTTAACTTCAAATGGATTTACCTTTGTTCATCTCTTACTACAAACCTCGGTGTGCTCGTGTTTATGTAATGTCCCCATATTTCTATTTATTCTCTTCATTTTCCTGAGAATTTCTTCTAGTATTCAACATTCTTCCCCCCTCCCCTCCCTCCCTTGGAACCCTGGTCTTTTGCTGCAGAGACTAGAAGTCTGGAAGCTATTTTTCCTAAGCAACCATTCCTGCACTCTTGTGGTTTAGATGACACCATGATAGGTGTTTCTGCAGGGCTTGGAAGGGAGAGAAGCCTTACACTCTTGAGACATTGACACATGGTAATGGACATTGAGGTTTACTGTGGTTTCCGGGCTTTGTCTCAAGGACACCTGCTTCCCTGCTGTAGGTAGCTGAGATGACAAGCAGCACTTTCTTGTGGTCTCTGAAGTTTCCTGGTTTCCTGAGACTTAAGACAATAATCCTAAAGATATTTCTCCTCCAGCCCTTCCAAAGATTTTAGAAGCATCTAACTGCCTACGTTAATTTCTCTTCCACCTCAAATATCTAAGATAATTTCTGCATTTTTTTTTGTAACTGATGCCCAAATGATATACCCTCCAAACTCCTCCTCTAATCTGGATACTATTTGATTTATTTATTTATTATTTATTTATTTATTTCAATTTTTTTTGACATTTATTTATTTTTGAGAGTATGAGAGGGGAAGGGGCAGAGAGAGAGAGGGAGACACAGAATCCAAAGCAGGCTCCAGGCTTTGAGCTGTCAGCACAGAGCCCAACGCAGGGCTTGAGCTCAGGAACCACGAGATCATGACCTGAGCCAAAGTCAGACATTTAACCGACTGAGCCACCCAGGTGCCACACTATTTCTTTCTTTTTTTTTTTAATTGAAATCTCCTTTGCATTTTTTATGCATTAAGTTCCACTCACTAGTCACTATTTCTTAGATCTATGCATTTGTATTTTTACTTATTTCTATATGTTTCTTCCCAAGAAAATGTACAAGGAAATTGCTTTAATTTTGTACAATGAGAAAGTAGTCATGTATTAATTGTTTAAGTTCAAAAAATATTTTTGTTAAGCATTTGACCAAACACAACATCTACTCATGACAAAATCTCTCTGGTTCAGAGGGAACATTCTTCCACATAATAAAAGTCCGCATATGAAAAACCCACAGCGAACATCATGCTCACTAGGGAAAAACCGAGAGCTTTCCCCCTAAGGTCAGGAACTAGACAAGAATGTCCACTCTCACCATTTTTATTCAACATACTACTGAAGCTCCCAGTCACAGCAATCAGGCAACAAAAAGAAATGGAAGGAATCTGAATTGATAATGAAGGAATAAGACTTTAACTATTAGCAGATGACATGATACTATGTCTAGAAAACCCTGATGATTCCACCAAAAAACTACTAGAACTAATCAATGAGTCCAGTAAAATCGTAGGATATAAAATCAAAATACAGAAATCTATTGCATTTTTATAAATTAATAATGAAGTGGCAGAAGAGAAATTAAGGAAACAACCCCATTTACAATTGCACCAAAACGAATGTACTACCTAAGAATAACCTTAACCAAGGAGTTAAAAGCCATGTACTCTGAAAACTATAAAACAATGATGAAGGAAATTAAAGATGATGCAAGCAAATGCAGAGATATTCCATGCTCATGGATGGGGAAAATAAATATTGTTCAAATGTCCATAACAATCTACAGATTCAATGCAATTCCTATCAAAATACCAACAACATTTTTCACAGAACTAGAACCAATAATCTTAAAATTTGTATGGAACCAAAAGTCCAAAATAGCCAAAGCAATCTTGAAAAAGAAGAACAAAACTAGAGATATCACAATCCCAGATTTCAAGACACACTACAAAGCTGCAGTATGCAAAATAGTATGATAATGGCACAAAAAAAAAATAGACACATCGATCAATAGAATAGATTAGAGTTCCCAGAAATAAATCCGTAATTATATAGCCAATTAATCTACAACAAAGGAAGCAAGAATATTCAATGGGACAAAGTCTCTTCAAATGGCGCTGGGAAAACTGGACAGCCACATGCAAAACAATAAAGATGGATCACTTTCCAACACCCTACACAAAAATAAACCTGAAATGGATGAAGGTCCTAAATTTGAGACCTGAAACCACACAAATCCTTGAAGGGAGAACAGGCAATAATTTCTCTTGCATCAGCCATAGCAACCCTTTTCTAGATGCCTCCTGAGGCAAGGGATACAAAAGCACAAATAAACTATTGGAACTACATCAAAAGAAAAAGCTCCTTCAGAGCAAAGAAAACAATAAAAAAAACTAAAAGACAACCTACTGAATGGAAGAAGATATTTGCAAATGACATATCTGATCGGGGGTTGATATCCAAAATATAGAAAGAACTTATACAACTCAACACCAAACAAACAAGTAAATAAACAAATAAATACATAAATAAATAATCCAATTAAAAACTGGGCAAAAGACATGAACTGACACTTCTCCAAAGAAGATATTCGGATCTCTCTCTCTCTCTCTCTCTCTCAAAATAAATAAATACACTTTAAAAAACAAATCACTATGCAGACTTCCAAGATAGAACCTGTCATTGTTAGGTTTATATCATCCTATATATAGACATAGACCCCTACAAATTATTGACTGTAGATTTTGAAATTCTACTGGAGAAAGCCAAGTGGCTTGGGGTTACAGTCTGGATTTAGACCAGGATTCAAAACATAGTTCTTCCATTCAGTCACATGAGCCTTAGAAACTTACACAGCTTCTCTAAGCCTTTGCTTCCTTGTCGGTAAGTTACCAGTACTGAACTCCTAAGACTGTACTCATGATTAAATGGCTTAATGCACATGAGGAACCAAGCAAGATGCCAGCCACAAATATTTTTTTTTCCTCAATGTCCGTTATTAAGAGTATTACTGGTTTCAGAAGATGTGAGGTTGGTGGCAGAGGGAAAATGCATGCTGATGGCATCAGTTATTGAAAACTGGTTATAAGAAGAGAAATATGTAAAAGGACAAAGATAAATTTTACTCTGTCTTCAGTAACAAATATTCTCTGTTTTCTGATAGAATTTTACAATCACTGTCAGTGCTTTCCCCAAAGTACAAGGAAAACAAAACGTGTGTCACACTCAAGTTCAGCTTATTTCCAACACTGTACTTTGCCAGTGGCACACCCACAGAGCATATGGCCAACAGAACATTCTCTTCTGCATTCTGCACTTAAATTTTCCCTCCAGGGAGGTCCTCTTCCTTCTGGGGCTCACGCATTTAAGATGCGCTGCAGTTTTTCAATTACCATTTAATCTGGTAGAGAAGGAAGGTGCACTTGTATCTAGCGTTCATTTGATTTTGCACTTCTAAGGGAGGAATGAAAATCTGTTTGATGTGTTTTTAGCTGATGCTATATAGTTTCTTTTACAGACCTGCACACAATTTTCTGATCCATTAAAAATCCAGTGTTTAAGTGAGCCCACTTAAATTGAAATGGTAGTGATCAGTAAGAGAATTTTTGGAGAAACAGAGAGGTGACAACTATCAATCAAAAGCAAGAGTACATTCATTCCTTTTATAAAACTGATTTACCTGATCATGCTTATAAAATCAGCTCCTGCAAAGAGATTAGTTGTATAAACCGGTGTTTATGTAACCACTCCTGGCAGACCCAGGCAAGTACAACTTTTAAATATGTAGTGGTATGATCAGATATTTGGCTGAATGCATCTGGAAGCAGACATTTCTGCTTTAACAACATTTGCAAGCGATCCCTTAACTTTGATCTCCGCACAGGAAGACGTTGCTAATTGAGATAAACCAGAACAGTATTTCATGTGGACAGCGTATGGTATAACCAGTAGCTTATTACAATAAGTACAAAGGCTAAAAACTCTAACCAATTCCCCTTCCTCAAGTGACTGCTACCATATTTTAGACATTAGTGATTGTAGGTAAACTCTCAACCCGTGTTTAATTTTCCTTCCTACATTTGCGCATATGGTATGGGTTCCCTTCTGAACTGCTGGAGATAACTAACGGGTAAACCAGATGTTTCTCCTGGACTTACAGTCAATTTCGAATGGATAGATCTCTTTTAATGCTACTGCTGTTTTTCATTTATCTTCTCTTGATAATTTTCAAATGTTTCCTTTGAAAATCATGATGGAGGGAAAATGTTTCTCTTTGACTATCCAGAAGCACCTAGACTCTTGACTTTATTGGCTTTATTGGTTGAACCATATGGAGTTGCCAGCGTTGACCACTCCGGGCCTAAAAAGGTGACCATTTCATGTAACTTTGCCTAGTATTTTCACTTTGTTTTGCTTGTATTACTTTTGACACCACCTTTTGACCTGCACCGCAGGGCTAGAGGCAAGGGTTACCTCCTTCAGATATTCAATGAGGTTATAATATCAGCGATGTCATTGAATGTGCCTTCTTTCTTGCTTATCACCGTGTTTACCAAATAACCAGTACAGTCGTGCTGGTTAGACTAGCCTCACAGACGAATCCCGCTCTGATCTTCATGTTTTTTGTTCTGTACCAATTCTCACCTTTCACTGGTTTCTCTGCTTTCTGTCCTTTTCATCATCATTAAAGCTTTTATTATCATTCTATTGTAGCAGAAATTTACATAACCCTTATTATGTGTCAGTGCAATGCTCAGTGTTTTACATATACCAAATCATGTAAATAAATGAAGTTATCTATTACCTTGGCTAAGTGGAGGGATGGGTGAAATAATCGAAGTTATTTGAACTGCCATACAACAGAGAATATTTCTAAATAAAAATTTAATTTGACAATGTTTATAAACAGATTTTGGTGTGTGTACATTTTTAGTAATTTATTTCTTTATTTTGAGAGAATGTGTGTGCATGCACACATTCCTGTGTGTGAGTAGGGGAGGGGCAGAGAGAGGTGGAGAGAGAATCTTAAGCAGGCTCCATGCTCAGCACAGTGACCAGTGTGGGGCTTAATCTCATGGTTATCAGATCATGACCTCAGCCAAAATCAAGAGTCAGATGCTTAACCAACTGAGTCTTCCAGACACCCCACATTTCTAGTAATTTAAAATTAATTAAAACCACAATGCATGGCTATCCAGCTCCAATACCACTAGATAATCATACCGATGAGGTACACAACTCCAAAGGAGTCTACCACATGGAATAAAATGCAAAAAGCAAGCCCTAGAATACAGCCACAAAACATGCTTCCTGGAGGGATACAATATTCTGTCCCTTTGTTTACATATCAGTGAAAGGGTCTGAAATAGATTACACTATGGGTTCCAATTACTGACTTCTTTCTAATGGAAAGATTACCAATAAGCTTATGATAGTTTCTTTGTGGCCAAAGTATACGCCCCAACCTTTGGCCTATAGGTTGTTTGTGGACATGACGTGGGCAAGAGCTTTGAAATGAGTTTGTGTGGTCAGTTGCTCTCTGGCATTCCTACCTCTTGCCATGAGAACATGCCTCATGTGGCTTCTGATCTAAGAAAGACGACAGACTAAGGAAGCTGGCCTAGATAATACAACTCACAGCTTGGAGCTGTGCCCAGCTGGACTCAAATCCCAGATGACATCCAGATGCCTGAGTGAGATATAAGTTTTTATTTTTGCCTGACAATGAGTTTTGTGAGAGTTTGTTCAAGAGTTTAGAGGCAAGGACCGACTGTTAGAATAGCCCACAGCTGAAATAGCTAAACTATGTAACAGACTACGTTTGTGGTCTTTTTTATGTGAAAGTTACATTATTTTGAGTTTCCAAAAAGTTTATACTGCATCATTCCTGTCCTCCTCAGCAAAAATCATCTATTATAGAAATACCTTGTCCCTTGTTTAATTGAACAAACATTCATTTGGCATCTCCCAAGTTCCAGGACTCCTGCTGGTTTCTGGGGGAACAGAGATGAACAGGGCATCATTACTGACCTCAAGAAGCCTATCTGTAATTGAAAGCAATAGACCGATAACATAGTAATGGAAAACTCTACGATAAACTGTTACCAAAGGGCCCTGCACAAGGATACAAAGCTCTTGGATATGCACCAGACCAGCACTGAAGCTAATCTGTACCTGTGGGTTTAAGCTTTTGCCTATGTGGAAACCAGCCCCCTCGATGACAACAACCAAAGCCATCATTCTGGCCTCTCCTCAGTGCCACACTCTATGGCACTGGATCCATGGAACCCAGCAGTCTGGCAATCTTGCTTCTTCAAAACAGGGTTGAAACACCAGGAAGCAATTTTCGGAAACTTCCAAACAAATAAAATAGATGTCGTAAGTTCCATGCACTGAAGTTCATACAATGTCCTCCTAATATTTGCCCTGAGAGCCTCAAACCAGAAAGTATTCATTTTTATCAGGCACAAATCTCCGCATATGAGGCAGTCGTTGGTTAGCATGTTTTTAGGCAGCATAGTGAATGTAGGTACAGCCTATATGCGAAATTGGAATCCAAAAATGAAATTAAGATAAGGGCCACTCTGTGGGCCCACTGAGATTGCCTCATTTAAATAAGTATATATATATATATATATATATATATACACACTTATAAATATATAAGTATATAATAAGTATATATAAGTATATAATATATATTATATATGTTATATATTATATATTATTAATATATATTAATTATATTATATAATATATTAAATATATATAATTATATATATTAATATTTATATAAATATTTATATATATAATTGTTTTCAGAGAAAGAGAGAGAGAGAGAGAAACAGCAAACAGCAGGAGGGACAGAGACAGAGGGAGAGAGAGAGAGAATCCCAAGCAGGCTCCATGCTGAGCACAGGGCCTGACACAGGGCTCAATCTCATGACCATGAGATCATGACCTGAGCCGAAATCGAGCGTCAGATGCTTAACAGACTGAGCCATCCTGACGCCCCAAGATTGTGTGGTTTAAGGGGTAAAACAGAGTGACCTCCATCATGAAAAAGGCTATGTCTGAACCAAAATAGAAACAGCAGTTTCTGTGGCACATAGGACTGAGGATGTGGCTTTGGTTGGTGGGGGGAACTCGCCCAATAAAGTTACCTGCCACTTTATGTTCTTGAAACGTTAGTTACATTGCTTACATTCTTTAAAGGACTTCTGGTCTGACCGCTGACATTTCACTTGCCTCTTTTGCTATGTTTCCTCTGATGTTTGTTTTCATCGCTGTCTTACCAACACTGGGGCTCACAAAACATTGTTCTAAGAGGCATTCTACCCTCTGCCCAGCCCATCCTCCTCCCGCCGTACGTCTTCATTGGAAGGTAAGCTGTGCCGCGTCATCTGTTTCTTTTTAGGGAACCACTTATTTTTTCTCAGCGTGATTTCCTCACATATAAAATGGGAATAATAAAATTTACCTTGCAGAGCTATTCCAAGGATTAGAGTAGACACATGGTAAACGCCCAGCCCAGCATCTGGCACCTAGAGTGGGTGGACTAATGAAATCCATTTAATTTGAATAGCAAGGTTTCTAACACGAGCTATCCTGTAGTGGAAAATATTAACTACAGCAACCCTGCCAAACAGTGAATTATTTCACCATAAAAATAGTAGGAATGTATCCTATTGTATTTTAAGTTATGTGTTCAAATCATCAAAAATATTCAAATAAAGGAATCAATCCCGATCCGCAATTAATTTAATATGCAATCGTTCAAAAAATGAACAGTATCTTGACTTTGTCAAACTCTCCCCCCAATCTAAATGGGGGGCATTTCTAGAATAACATTTGTTTGATATGCACAAATTGAGGCAAAAGAAGATAAGCATTTGTTGAAGTTCTTCCAACTTCAACAACAGGATATTTGGTCTGATTTGTTTCATTATCTCAGTGCTAATGAGGGTCGTGCATATCAAAGGCCTTAATCACGGACGAAAGGCATGACTCACAGTTGATAAGAAAGAAAGTCATCAGAGACTCACAGACAACCTGCTTTCCCCAGCACGGATGTGGTCTGCTGGAGGCACTCTGCTCTGTCATTACGGCATCCTTTTAGGCATGATTGTAACTATAAAACATTTGTCTTCTGACCACAGTCTGCTTTTTTTCATGAAATAAATTGTCACTTGTTCAACAACTAACATATCCTTTGTGCTTTGTCTCGATTTGCCAGATCATCAAGAACTCAACAAAATTCGCAGCTGATTTTCTCTATTTCACTTAGCAAATACTGAGAAAGAGTATGTCCTCCAATTATTTTGGAAACTGCGCCCACTGAGACGCTTTAAGGACTGAGCCCATGAACTGCCATTCATGTGCATGAAAGGAACAAATTTTCATTTTGAAATGGAATCTATTTTGGGTTACGGACTCATTAAAATATTGGTAATGGTAAGTTAGGACACCTTAGAACCAAATGGCCAGTTTTCCATGTTAGGGTCATTGTCACCTGAATATCAAGATTGGCCGCCAGCCAATCACGTATCACCTCAATTTATACAATTTCAACAGAAATTGCCAGGTGCGGAATGCCCGTTATATAAACGTTCCAACTAATTTGTGTAAGATTTTTCTCCTTAATGATAACATGGAACTCCAAATTCATACCATAGGAGTTCTCTAGGGAATGGTTTATAAAAGTATGACACAGCTGGAGAAGTGCGATGTCCCCACAAAAACTTTCCTTCAAAATCTAAAGTCATTAATTAAACCACGCTTAGTTCTGTCAGATTGGTTGGTTAAAATTGCATGCCCTCTCCCTGGATCTTACTTTTCTCATTTAAAAAATGATTCAAATTCGGTAGCAGCTGAAAAGGAAAAGAAAGAATTACATTCTTTATCCAAAATACTTTTAACTACAAGTTAGTAAAAAAAAAAAAAAAGAAAAAAGAAAAGAAAAAAAAGAAAGTTGGGGCCTTTATGAGTGTTAAGAAAAATGAAAAATACCTACATACAACTGCAATATGAAACACAAGATTACTATTAAATATATTTTGCTCAGGGTTGCCAAAAAAAATGCTTTCTGGGGTGTCTGGGTGGCTCAGTGGGATAAGCATCAGACTTTAGCTCAGGTCATGATCTCACTGCGCATGGGTTTGAGCCCTGCATCTGCTTCTGTGCTGACAGCTCAGAGCCTGGAGCCTGCTTCCGATTCTGTGTCTCCCTCTGTCTCTGCCCCTCCCCACTCCCACTCTGTCTCTCTCTTTAAATTAAAAAATGTCTGTCTCTTTAAATTAAAAAATGCTTTCTGAGTACAGTCTACAACAAATTCTGAGGCAGTTGCTTCACTACAGGAAAATATAGGACTTGAAACAATCACCACTTTGTGGTTTTAACACACCTTTCCCCACCATCGTGCTCCCCAGCCCCACCCCATGTACGTGCACATGCAAAGAGCACATCCGAATCTCTGTAGCACCTTGTAGGTGGAGGGATGTTGAAGTCACTCTTAATTAGGTCAGTTCTTCTCACGACGGTAATTAGCATTCAGTATCCTGGCAGACCTGGGGGTATTTTAGGATTTCAATTCCATGTAACCATATAGGTTATATATAGATTTTTCCCTACAAATGTCTATTTTCACTTCCTCATTACCAATCTAAAAACTTTCCCCTTTAGGAATGAAATGTTGCTTATTAGATATCGGCTCAAAAGTGGAACATTCAAATGTTTTCCCAGATGACTATGGAACAAAAAGTTATTTTTTTCAAGTATGAGGGAATGGGTGTTTTTATTTTATTTTATTTTATTTTATTATTTTATTTTATTTATTTTTATTGAAGTATAACTGCCATATAAACATTATATTAGTTTCAGGTGTACAAAATAATAATTTGATATTTGTTTACATTGCAAAGTGATCACCATTATAAGTCTAGTTAACCTGCAAAGTGAGTATTTTAAGTATTACAGAATGTCTGAAAATCATTATTTTTATATTAAAATTTAGAAAGTTAGGGGCACCTGGGTGACTCCGTCGATTAAGCCTCCAACTCTTGATTTCGGCTCAGGTCATGATCTCACTGTTCATGGGGTCGAGCCCCACATAGGGCTCCACACTGACAGCACGGTGCCTGCTTGGGATTCTCTCTCCCTTCTCTCTGCCCCTACCTTGCTACCACTTGCTCTTTCCCTCTCTATCAAAATAAATAAACAAACATTAAAAAAAAGAAAGTTAGACCTAACAGGTAATAGTTTTGTTTATTTAAATAAATTAGAAATGGGAATTGGTTTTTAAACAGTTCAACAGCAACATCTATGTACAGCTTTTTAACGAGTCAACAGATCTGCAACTTGGTATTGGGTTTCTTTGTTCTTGCCTAACATGAGAGCGTTTTTTATTTTTAATAAGTGTGTTTCATTTACATTTATCGTGATAATTGATGTCACGGTTATAAACTTTTTTGCGCACTTTTCTGTCTTCTTTGATTTATAGCTGCATCTATTAATGCTGTTTTGTTATTTTCTGTATTTTACCATACCAGACGACCAGAAACGTTCTATTTTGACACAGAGAGTATTTAATACGAGGTCACGACAATGTACACAAAAAACTCAAGATTTTCACTTTGCTTTCTTACATTTCAGCACTGTCATGTTATCCTCGTGCCTAAAGCACCCCAAAGGCTTCCCAGCAAAGAAAGAATAAAACTGAGGTCCTTGCCCTGATTCACACAGCCCTGCACAGACTGCTCTCACCTCCTCTTTTACACACACCCCGCTCTGTTTCAGATACACAGGCCTCCTCTCTGTATTTTAACCTCACCAACCAATTTCCTGCTGGCTTTTGCAATATAAAATTCAGAATCTCAACTTAAATACGGCCCCTCAGACCAGCGTCCCTCACCGCCAAATCTCCATGGCCCGCCATGGTGTGCCTCTACCGCAGGACTGGTTTATTTCTCTGTACTGCTTTTTTTCATGGCCACTTTCCTTATATTGGTGCATCTCTAACATAATGTAGTATTAGTCCCGCCACTTTCCTTATATTGGTGCATCTCTAACATAATGTAGTATTAGTCCCCCCAGTAGAGGATCTTGTCTATCTCGTTTGCCATTGTATCTTCACTTTTTCAATGAAGTCATTCAGTAATATGTGACGCGTATGAATGAGTAAATAATACCCATAATGTAGATTTCAAGGAATTGGCATCCAAGCCGGTCGTATTATTCAGTGTCAACTCTCCTGGGTTGTTGCTGGTTTCTAGACAGGAACTGGAAAAGTAGCCAGTTCTGAAGAGATTAGGATTATGATAAACCCACTTTTAGTTGGCCAGTTCATTGATGGATTGATGAACATACAAAATTTATAACTTACCTCTCTACGTTATGTATTACATCAGAACAACAACAACAACAACAGCATAAGAAATTAGTCTTGAAATCTTATCAGGGAAGACCTCCAGGAAACCCTTGGCCAAAATAAAACCATAAGAGCATTCCCAGAATAACTGTTTTAGTCCTGTTTTAACTGCAAACATACTGTTGATTGTCTGCATGAATCCAATGAACTATCCCAGAAACACTCGTATTTTACATTTTCAAACAAAATGCTCAGACTTCCCAAGTCGGAAAAGAGCTCAGATATCATCATTCAGTTCATGAATCCACATTTGTCTTCCCACAGATTATGTGTAAATAAAAGATATCTGGATTTTCACTAGGGTTGGGGTTGCCAGATCAGGCAAATAAAAATAGAGGACACCCAGTTATATTGGAACGTGAGTTTCAGATAAACAACAACAAAAGTTTAATGGGAGTGTGTTCCATGCAATATTTGGAGCATACCTATGCTAAAAAAATTACTTGTTTATCTGCATTCAAATTTAACTGGAAGGCTTATATTTTATCTAGTAAACCAGACTAAGGTCCACAGCTGAGCAGTGTTTTCTCTAATTGGTTCACTTAGAATACCTACCCTATTTATAAAGCACAGGGAGTTAGCATCTGGTTCTTGCTGCCTAGACTTCCTGAATATAAAAGAACAGAGTCACTGATGACCTTACACCCTGGGCCTTAATGGGTGTTTCAGTGACAAATTGGGCCCAAGATATGGAAAGATGCATGTGACGCTTCACGTCCATGTTTGTTTCCATTTGCAGATTTCTCCCAAAATCTTCTGAGACTCCATTAAAAATCACTTGGCTACATCATTCTTCTAACAAACTGTTGTTTTCTCCGTTGTTCAGTCAAAAAATACAAAGTGTTTTAAGATTATAGCACTAATGGGAAATGGCTTATGTTTCCCAAACAGTGTTAAGTATACCATAAAGCTTGACGGGCCATAAAGCATGGCTGCACCAGGGACTTACCTCGTTTATGTGCAACGTGAACTGGAAGTTTCCACGTAGCAGGCAGAACTTCTCATACACCGGGGAAGTACGATGGCTCTATCGTTGCGTTTATTTTTGACGATTGTGTTTCTGGTTTGTAAGTTCTCCTTTTCTGGATGGCATTTACAGTGACAAAAGAGAACAGGAAATGTGAACCTTTCGGATTTCCAGCACACCCTCATTTCTTCCTGTGTTCATACGGGGGGCAACGCAGGATCCAGCTTAGCTCCTGTTCTTGCAGGGACCTCAGGTTAATGAGTATTACTTCTCTCTGTGGGATGGACAACTTCTCTCAACTGCGTACTTCACATTGGTTATTAGATACATTCACCACATCCCATAAAATAACTCCTTCTTGATTCCAAACCACCACAGTGGCCCTCCACTTCCTTTCATGCACTCACAGCCAGACTCCACAAATTTTCCATCAGCACTCTATTTCTTGTCTCCCACTTTACTCTACACCCACTGAACTATGACTTCCAATTCCACATCTAGCATTCACCCAACCCTCTCTCTCCCAGATCAAAAGGCTGCACAGCCCGTGGATTCATCCTTAAGCTCCAGGTAGACAGAATAACGGCCCCCTGGGGCGCCTGGGCGGCTCAGTCAGTTAAGCAGTTAAGCATTCACAAACTTGCAGTTCATGACTTTGAACCCCACATCAGCCCCGCGTTGGGCTCTGGGCTCTCAGCCCAGAGCCTGGAGCCTGCTTCTAATTCTGTGTCTCCCTCTCTCTCTGCCCCTCCTTTGCTCAAGCTCTCTCTCTCTCTCTCTCTCTCCTAAATAAAAACATTTAAAAATTAAAAAAAAAAAAAGAATTATGGCCCTCAAGGATGTCCACATTCTAATCCCTAGAGCCTTGAACATGTTATGTTACATAGCAAAGGTGAATTAAGATTCCAAATGGAATTTGCTCATTGAGTGACCTTCAAATAGGAGATTATCCTGGATTATCCAGAATGGACCTATGTAATCACAAGGGTCTTTAAAAATGTCAGAGGGAGGAGAGACCAGAGAGATGGCATTGGTAAAAAGATCTGGCCATGATATTTCTGGCATTAAAGATGGAGGAACGGGCTGAGAGCCAAGGAATGCAGACAACCTCGAGGAGCTGAAAAAGGGAAGGGAATGGACCCATCTAGAACCTCCAGGGAGGAGTGCCGCCGTGCAGATACCTTGATTCTCTGTCTCTATCTGTGCCAGACTTCTGGTGGGCAGAACTGTAAGATAATAAATTTATGTTGTCTTAAACCCCCTGGTTTATGGTAATTTGTTACAGCAGCGGTGGGAAACTGATACAGGTCCCTTGATCTAACCCTACCCTGGCTTTCCTCCCACCTCACAGACTGTTCCAACTTTGCACTCAGACCCTCCTCTCCCGAGCCTTTGAATCCTCATCCTCTGTCCCAGATGTGCTTTCTACTCACTCTGTGTTAGCCACATCCGGGGCTCTACATCACCTCTAAGCAGGCAACTCACCCGTTTACGTTCCAAGCCCGTATTTCTTGCTGAGTACCGGGCAGATCAATGCAACTGCTTGCCCGGCAGCTCTTCTCAGATGGATCACAGTCGCTTCAAAACAAATACAGCCCCCAATTGAAATCGTGACCTTTCCCCCCAAAACCAGATGCTCCTCCCGCATGTTCTGCACGGTTCTGTAGGTCAGAAATCCACAGAGTGTCGCTAGGTTCTCTGCGGAGGCTGCAATCGAGATGTCAGCGAGCTGCCTTGTCATCTGGGGCTCAGGGTGTTTCCCCCACTTAGGTCATTCCTGTTGGAATTGGCAGAATTGAGCTTGCAACTGGAGCCCTGAAGTTTCCAAACCTTTGCTGGCTGCCAACGGGGGACTGCCGTCAGCTTTCAGGGGCCACACACATCGCGGCTCGCACGGTCCCCTCCAACCCCAAGTCAGCAATGGCACAGTGGTTTTGCTCCTGTTCGTCTCTCAGACTTCTCCTCCTGCAACCAGCTGGAGAACCCTCTCTACTTTAAAGAGCTCCTGTGCTTAGATCAGGCCCACCCGGACAAACTACCTTTAAAGTCAACTGTACGTACACCATATAACACCATCAAGAGTGCAATCTCTCATCACATTAATACAATTTAGGCACCGGCAGGAGATATCTTTAGGGGAACGTTTTAGACGTTCTGCCCAGAACATTGGCCCGAACTAGCGTTGTCACTCTCTGTACCATGAACTGCCCTCCTCATTCACCCACAGAAATCCATTCTTTCCCCAAGTCTAGCCTGTTCGCGCTCCAGCCAGGGGGTTCACCTCAAATCACACACCTGCTAGTGTTCCCCACATGCTTGCTACCGGCCGGTAAGTACGGCCGTGCTCGAAAGTGGTGCTGCCTCATTCGTCTGCACCCCGGTTCTACAGCTGTCCCAGCAACTCTGGGAGAGGGGCACTGAAGCCTCCAGCAACTAGCTGGAACTTTTCACCGCATTTCAGAGCGATGTTATAGCCGATGAAACTAAAAATAAACGTGGGGCTTTTATTTGTATGTATCTTTTTTATTTTAAAAATTCATGATTTTAGTAACTTATTGTTGTTTCATTTTAGGTAAGTATTAGACCGGTGACCCTTCACCACTGAAAATTGGGCAAGTGCTGGGACGAGCGGGCTCTGGACATTTTGGACTCAACTTCTCCAGCTTTGCCTCATGCCTACGGTATCAGTTCTTTAAACTCTGTCACAGAGCCCACAGAGGGTGTTCCCTCTGCTTTCTATATTCCTTGGGCCATGCTGACTACCCTCCTAGGTCACAACCTCCCGCTATAGTCCCTCATTGCACCAGAGGTCCCCGAGGTGTACCTCTCATCACAGCAATATTAATAAATAAGTAAACATTTACTTCTTTTTAAATATCTGTTTTCCTCTTAAAAGGTAAGATTTGTGGTAGCAGAGAAATTATCTTCCGCCTAATGGGCCCATGCACAGCTACCTGCACAGTTCCTGATGCATCCTAGGTGTTCAGAAAATGCATATGAAATGAGAGAACGAATCAATAAGTAAATATAGTCCATATCTTCCAAATTCAAATAACACCTCAACCAATTATTATCGAATCAATAAGTAAATATAGTCCATATCTTCCAAATTCAAATAATACCTCAACCAATTATTATCCATTTGATCTTAATCTTGAGAGCTAAATCTCCTAAAATTCATTTTTATTATGGGTAAAACCAGAATCCTTCTGCCAGTCTCGTAGTATTGACATGGAAATTAAAGCATGTACAAATGCTTTGTTTGAAAAGTACAAGATGCTTCTAAGACAAGACTGATAAGTTGGTGTGAATTTGTCTCTTATGTAACATTGACACAAGGGGGAAATGTATAACAAATCTAAAGTCCTTATAGAAATATGGACCAAAGTTTTTTTTAATATATTCAATTTTTGCTTCCATGATAAAGGTTCTAAAATTTAATTCTAAAATATAACTGGACAAATATACAAATATACAGGTAGAAGGCTGTTCATTCCAGCATCATTTCTAATAAAAGCAGAGAAAAGACCCTAAATATGTCCTCACATATGAAAGGGCTGATTGGGGCCGGGTAGGGGGGGGGCGGGGGGGAAGTGTGGCCTGGTTGGCATTACTTAAGAAACAACCTAAATATTTGCTTACTGTGTAAAAATATGTCCTCGGTGCTGGTGGAAGGCTGCTTCTATCACATTGTACAGCTGATTTCTACATAGGTACACAATGCTAACTATGGCTTTGGCTATAATGTCAAGAACATCTGAGGGTAATTTAAAACTGAAGACATAATTTCAAGTATGTAGCAATCTTTTTTTTTTAACTGAAGTATAGTCTATATACAATGTTGTATTAGTTTCACATGACAACATAGGGATTTAACGATTCTGAACACTACACAATGCTCACCATGATAAGTGCAGTTCAGTTAACCACCTGACGCCACACATTACTATATTATTGACTATGCTCCCTATGGACTATATTCCCTATGCTGTACTTTTCATCCCTGTGGCATATATATTTTATAACTGAGAGTCTGTAACTCTTAATCCCCTTCACCTATTTTGCCCATTCCCCCCACCTCCTTGCCCTCTGGCAACCATCAGTTTGTTTTCTGTATTTATGAACCTCTTTCTGCTTGTTTGTTTTGTTTTTTAGATTCCATCTATAAGTAAAATCATACAGTGCTTATCTTTCTTTGACTTATTTCACTTAGAATAATACCCTCCAAGTTCGCTCATGTTTTTTGGGCAAATACCCAGCAGTGGGATTACCGATCATATGATATTTCTATTTTTAATTTTTTGAGGTCCGTCCATACTGTTTTCCATAATGACTGCACTAATTTATATTCCCCCCAACAATGCACAAGGTTGTGTTTGTTTTTGTTTATTTTGTTTGGTTTTGTTTTCTTTTGTTTGACGTTAGTCATTCTGACTGGTGTGAAGTGATATCTCACTATAGTCTTGATTTGCTTTTCCCTGACATTAGTGGTGTTGAGCACCTTTTCATGTGTCTGTTGATCATCTGCCTGCCTTCTTTGGAGAAATGTCTACTCAAGTATTTTGCCCATGTGAATTTTGTTTAATATTTATTTATTTTTGAGAGAGAGAGACAGAGACAGAGACAGAGAGTGAGCAAGGGGGGAACAGAGAGAGAGAGGGAGACACAGAATCTGAAGGTCCCAGGTTCTGAGCTTTCAGCACAGAGACCAATGGGGGGCTTGAACTCTTCTGAGGGTATATTGAGACTCTCTGTCTCTTCTGAGGGAGACACAGAAGCACAGATTCCAGGCTCCGAGCTTTCAGCACAGAGCCCAACGGGGGGCTTGAACTCCAAACAGTGAGATCATGACCTGAGCCAAAGTCGGACACTTAACCAACTGAGCCACCAAGGCATCCCTGCCCATTTTAAAATCAGACTATTAGTTTTGTTTGTTTGTTGTGTTTTTTGGTTTTTAGCTGTATGAGTTCTTTATATATTTTGGATATTAACCCCTTATTGAATATATCATTAAAAAATATCATCTCCCGGGGCGCCTGGGTGGCGCAGTCGGTTAAGCGTCCGACTTCAGCCAGGTCACGATCTCGTGGTCCGTGAGTTCGAGCCCCGCGTCAGGCTCTGGGCTGATGGCTCGGAGCCTGGAGCCTGTTTCCGATTCTGTGTCTCCCTCTCTCTCTGCCCCTCCCCCGTTCATGCTCTGTCTCTCTCTGTCCCAAAAATAAATAAAAAATGTTGAAAAAAAAAAAAATTAAAAAAAAAAAAAAATCATCTCCCATTTGGTAGGTTGCCTTTTCATTTTGTTGATGGTTTCCTTTTCTGTGCAGTGTTTTTTTGTTTGTTTGTTTGATGTAGTCCTAATAGCTTATTTTTACTTTTGTTCCCCTTTCTGTGGAGACATATCCAGAAAAATGTGAGCCCAGAGTAACCTTGGTTGACCATGAGATGGAGAGAGGAGGTTGAGATCCACGTTAACAATGGTGGTAACAGGGCAGGAGACAGTACCAGTCACATATGCTGCACAACTACTTTCTCAGAGATGAAACTTCTGGAATAGCTGTAACGACGAGCAGAGTTTCCCCGAGGTCTTCACTTCTGGTGACTCACACCCTCAGTCGGCTCTACAGCAAATGTTTCAGAGGCACTTGTAGGCTTGCAACCTCACTGAAAAAGTACCTCTGACTTCTGAAATATCTACTCTAATACAAGAGAAGCAATGACCTGTAAGGATTTAAGAAGCATCCAGAATTCTTGGTTGACTCTTGTGGGCCCCAAAATAAGAAATATTGGATTGCCAATTCACCTGGACAGATAGTAGCTTGAGATACGAATTTGAATACAAAAAAGATACAAATTATATCTCCCCCAAATTGGTAAATAAGGTCATCCAATCTATAGATCTGTCTACCAGTATGTCTACTTATTGTGTATTATAAAATGTCTACACTTGGGGCGCCTGGGTGGCTCAGTCGGTTAAGCGTCCGACTTCAGCTCAGGTCACGATCTCGCAGTCTGTGAGTTCGAGCCCCGCGTCAGGCTCTAGGCTGATGGCTCAGAGCCTGGAGCTTGTTTCCGATTCTGTGTCTCCCTCTCTCTCTCTGCCCCTCCCCCATTCATGCTGTGTCTCTCTCTGTCTCAAAAATAAATAAACGTTAAAAAAAATTAAAAAAAAATGTCTACACTTGTTTTAAGTAAGGAAGTAAGTTATACTATTTTGTAACTTCTCTCTCTTATGCTTTGCTGAATTAGGAAAGCATGGACTGCAGAAATACATCACTGATGAAGATCCATCTATCTGATTCCTGAAGGTCATGGGAAACAGAGCCCAAAGGGCAAGGGTCTTTTCAGAGGGATGCTACCTATAACTTGCTGGAAACAGGTCAATGACTCTCACGCTGGAGAACTGAGTGGTGGTAAGAAAACAACAGCCTCACAGATGTTCCATCATGCAAAGCTTTTGGGTTAATGCACTACCATCAGAGTCAAAACTTAACATATTCATGCTCAGATTTTTATATCTGTGCAGTAGGATTTGGACTTCTATAATACAGATCAGTTTTACTAAATCTATCCAAAGCGCAGGTTAGAAGTTATGCTGGCTAAGAAAATGTAGGCTTCAATTATAGCAAAGCATGGGGGAACATTTTTAAGGAGGTAGAAGAAATAGGATGTTAAATCATGTAAATAATGAGTACTGGAAGTAAAAATGAATGTTTCTATAGCACTTCTGATGTGCCAGGTTCTCCTCTAGAACTTCATGTATAGTCACTCTTGTAATAGCCTCTACATGACTCATGAAGACGGTACCACCATTAACAGAAAGATAAGGAAACTGAGGCACCAAAGTCGACAAATGAGTGGCCGAACCAAGTTTGCATCCAGGTATCTGGGCTCCAGACCGTTTAACTACCACACCTTGTAAGAAGTGGCCGAAAGAACATTTTTGTATTAAGAATTTAATGATGAGCAAGAATTTGGGAAGCTGGCCGGTTGAAACAAGTAAGGGTCCAGGCAGAAAGAGAGTGGGCAGAAAGAACTTGGGAATTGGGCTAATAACTTCCGGTCTGGGGTTCATATGGCAGAAATACCTTGTTTATAGCAATAGCAGCCTCTTGAAACTTGATCTTCCTGCCCTATTGCCCTGGGTTTTTATTAGCTGAAGAGAGCCCATTTGTAATTTCTAGTGGAGGAAATTTCCAGTGGCGATGGGAAATAAAACTGCAATTATTCAGTATTTGAACAATCTGTTAGAAATGGCAGCGACTGCTCTGGTCTTAACCTTGACAAACTCTAACACCGTTTGTAGGTGATTTCAAAGGTAAAAAGACACAGTTTTAATAATTGTACATTAACCCCCGATAAGTTATTCTTTGTTAATCTTCAATTGGCTATGGTTTTTGCTACAATTATTTTACTTGGGGCTATTTTATTGGGGGGTGGTCACAATCAGTAACTCTCAAACTGGCAAAAAATTTAAGATATTTTTAAACCTTACTTTTTCCTGCTCAGTTATTCTTCTGTTTTAGGATTAAAAACACCAAGGACTACATACCATTTTAGGCAAAGAAAGGAAATGAGCAAATGTTCACTATTGTAAGATGACAGCATTTTATAAAAGAAGCAATGACTACGAAATTTAACCAAATCTTGATATATAATATTTATAATATCGAGTTATAATATTGAACTGTGTTGACAGAGGAAGCATTGGAGAAAAGATGACATCTATATTGCATTATTATCCTTTGTTTCAGGTAATAATGATTTTTCATGCTATAATACCAAGAAATTTGTAAAGATATTTTGTTATCCTCACCACCATGTTACCAAAAAGAAAAAAAAAGAAATAGTAAACTTGAAGCAATGGGAATATTCAGATGGAATTCTGTAATAACCCTATTTAATCTAATAGCAAAGGATTCCTATTGAACGGCAAGAGTTAACTGTACAGCTTTAAGCGATATGTTAAAACACGTGAAACAAATCTCGGGAAATCATTTTTTATAAAGCGATTAATCATTTAAATGTAGAAAAAGCACTTTAAATGTAGAAAAAGCACTTCCTATGCAGCATTCTAAAAGGCAGAATTTTGAGCAAAAATGTTTGAAGCATAAATAGAAAGGCCAATTCAGTTATAGAAAAACACACCACAATAAGAGCTGTAACCTATAATCACACAATCAAGGTATATAGGACAGAAATCACTTACATGTGTTAAAGGGGAGAGACAAAGGGAGAGGAAGAGAGAGGAGGGAGAGAAAGGGAAGGAGAGAGAAAGGCTTGTTTTATGTAGAAATGCTGTAATACATAGATACATTCCAGTGGTTGAATTTTGTACAAATGGAGGTAGGTAATTTAAAGTTTTACATATCAAAACATTTTGACGTTTTAAAGTCTCTATAAAATTAAAGTATGATATAGAAAAATGACACACACACTGAGAGGAAACTGTCTCTTCAGGTCACATGAAAGAAACCAAAGTTAGATTACACAGTTGAATTGATCAATGGAACAGAAAAATCTAGAAAATTACACACCCAAGGTGACCAGATGTCACCTGCATTTCATTCAGGTTTTTGTTCCATCTATAGCTTGTTAATTTAGTAGATTAAAACCCAAAGCTTTAAGAAGGAAAAGGCAGGCCTTGTTTTTGGTGTGGTTTCCCTCATAGAGTTGGAAATTGTGATTACAAGTATTGCTTAGTTTAATCTAAGACTAAACTGTTTTCTTACGTTTATTTTTAGAAAAATAAAACGACAGGCGTGCCTGGGTGGCTCAGTTGGTTAAGCGTCCAACTTCAGCTCAGGTCACGATCTCACCGTCTCTGGGTTCCAGCCCCGCGTCTAGCTCTGTGCTGACAACTCAGAGCCTGGACCCTGCTTAAGATTCTGTGTCTCACTCTCTCTCTGCCCCTCCCCCGCTCTCTCTCTCAAACATAAACAAACAAACAAACGAACAAATAAATAAACATTCAGAAAATTTTTTTAAATGACATATATTTGTTTTAAGAACAGTAGTAAGTTAATGCCTTAAATTTATGTAAATTTTTGACAAGGAAGGGCCAAAATCTTAACCAAGTTGAATCTGAAATAACTTTTATCTAAAATCACATATTCTGTCCAGTATGTTCAAATACATGATTTTGAATCAAAATGTTCCAAACTACTATTTAATAATAAAAGCTATGTAGTTCTAACTTTTGGAAATTCAAAGTTATCATACATTTTGTGTATTAAGGTAGCTTTTCATAAAAATGTAGATATAGAATGTTAAAATGAAGGAAAATTCAATTTCCATTGTTTTTTAAAAAAGGGAGGGGCGCCTGGGTGGCTCAGTCGGTTGAGCGTCCGACTTCAGCTCAGGTCAGGATCTCAGTGTCCGTGAGTTCGAGCCCCGCGTCGGGCTCTGGGCTGATGGCTCAGAGCCTGGAGCCTGCTTCCGATTCTGTGTCTCCCTCTCTCTCTGCTCCTCCCCTGTTCATGCTCTGTCTCTCTCTGTCTCAAAAATAAATAAACGTTAAAAAAAAAAAATTTAAAAAAGGGATTTGTCGTGACGGATATTTTCCTATCCTTTTCTTTTAAATTCTTCATAAGCTGTTAGTACTCTTGCTTTGCTTTCTAATATCTTAGAGAAACTAGAGTAGAAATTCAATCCACATTTTAGTGAACATGATCTTCATGGAAGGAAAAGTTTAGTGGGACTGCCTGAATTATGAGGTGGATGCTATTTAGGTACTCTTGATGAAACGGGAATTACATCGTCACACTCAAAAAAATTCAATTGGCATATAGCAAAATATAAAATAAGTTATCCAACTACATTATCTGTCATGTAAAATATCATAATCATAAAAACTTTTATTCTTGAAAATTTCTGTTTACATTACTCTAATATTATCCGTGTAATAAGCTTTCTCTGCACATAGTCTTAACTGCTTAACAACTATGTGCCCAGATCCTTTATTTCCTAATCATACACTGAAATATCAGTCACTTGAAATTAAATCATATCTTTTTCCCCAAGAACAACACTGGCTTAAAATCTAGTCCCTACGAGCATTTTGTTTCTACAAACTTGACTCTACTTTTATTTGTGATCCTATTACTTGGTTTTCTTGATCCTCTTCTAAAACAAGGACATTAAATATCAGAATGAAAACCTGGAAGAGATGATAAGTTTAGATTGAGCTTCACACAGCTGGAAAAAATATGTCAGCTTCCTAAACATACTCCCAGGAACATACTTATAAACACTTGAATAATAGTATTAACAATTAGAGATATATGAACCAAAATCAAGCTTCAAACACACACAAACACAGTCAAGCACATGTGTTATTGGAATGCTTTCTTATTAGCATCAGCAGAAAGGTAGGGATGCCTGTTCTCACCATTCATTCTTTTTAAAAAATTTTTTGTAATGTTTATTTACTTTGAGAGACAGACAGAGTGTGAGCAGGGGAGGGCAGAGAGAGAGGGAGACACAGAATCCAAAGCGGGGTCTCGTCTGTGAGCTGTCAGCACAGAGCACAATGCGGGCGCAAACTCATGAACCATGAGATCATGACCTGATTCCAAGTCAGACGCTTAACAGACTGACCCTCCCAGGCGTCCCTACATCATTCATTTTTAATATCACAGTGGAAGCCCTAGCCACTGCAAAAAGACCAAAAAAAATTTTAAGTATAATAAGTCCCAGAATTTGAAATAAAAATTACTATGTTCAGGAACACACACTACCTCAAGAAAAAACATACACACACACACACACACACACACACACACACACACACTTAGATACAAACATAGCACAAGATCACAAGATGTGCAAGGTCAATATGCCAAAGACTACAAATCACCAAAGAAGAGCTAAATAAATGTAGAAATGTACCAAGTTCGTGGATTGGAAAACTCATTATGAAGATGTCAATCTCCCCAGTTGGATTTATGGATGGAACACAATTCCAATCAAAATAACAGCAAGGTTTCTGTATATAGCCAAAGCTGAATCTAAAAGATAAAAAACAAAACGAAAAAAAATTCTAGAAAAGAAGACTAAATTTGTAAGAGTCATACCATTTGAGTCTGATACTTTCTGTAAAGATACAGTAATCCTGATAGTGTACTATTGATGAAAAAATGAATAACACATGGTTTACTACAAAATAATAAGTAACAAGAAATTGTCTCATACAAATATGGCATAGTTTACTGTAAAATAATACAGAGCAAGATGTAGACCAAACAAATATTATCAATTGATTTTTACAATGGTAGAAATGCAATTCTACAAATGCTCTTTTCAAAAACGATATAGGAAAAATTGGACATCCACTTGAAAATTAATGAAACTTAGCATATACCTTGAACTTTTACTAAAAATGAACTAAGAATGGATCTTGATTTAG
The DNA here is from genome assembly GCF_024362965.1 of Panthera pardus. NCBI lineage: Eukaryota > Metazoa > Chordata > Mammalia > Carnivora > Felidae > Panthera > Panthera pardus. The sequence continues at coordinate 10,719,263 of NW_026526655.1, forward strand.
ATGTAAAACGTAAAACTATAAAAGTTCCAGAGGAAAACATAACATAAAATCTGTGTGACTTTACGTTGGGCAAAACGTTTTACATATATTACCAAAAGCATGCTCGATTAAAAAATATTAATAAATCAGACTTTATTAAAATTAACATTACTTTGCAAAAGCTACTATTTAAAAACTCAAAAGGTGAGTCACAACCAGACAAAATATTTGCAGAACACATAAAATAATTCTAACAAGTTGCTAATAAGAACACCTACAACCCAATCTAAAACTGGCAAAAATTGGGAAAACAAATTTTACAAAAATTTCAGTTATAAATGACCATAAATAAATAAACAAACAAATAAATAAGATGTTCAACATAGGAAAATAAAGGAAATTCAAATTAGATACACAACGAGATATCACCACATAACTATTAGAATAAGGGAGAAAAAAAAGAACTTCATCATATTATGTTTTGGTCGGGGTGAAAAGCAACCAGAATATAAAACAATTCAGCCACCTGGAAATTATTTTCATAATTTCTTATAAATTGAAATATGCATTTACCTGTAAAACTAAGCAGTGTCATTTTTGCTTTTTACCCAAAGGAAATAAAAATATATCTTTGCAGAAACACCTGTATACAAACGTTCACAGCAGCTTCATTTTTGGTCACTATAAACTAAAAACAACCCTGGTAAATAAATAAACCGTGGCGTATCCATACTATGGGATACTACTCAACAATAAAAAGAAACAAAGTATTGATTCACAGCCTCATATGGATGAATCTTCAACTCATTTTGCCAGAAAAACTCGAGGACCAAAGGCCACATATTATAATTTTTCATTAATGGCATTCTCAAAATGGCAACACTACAGAGATGGAAAAGAAATTCTAGTAGCCACGGTTGGTGTTCCAAGAAAGGGCTGATTACAAAGGGACAGCAGGAAGAAACTTTTGAGGCGATGGCCCTGTTCTACATGGTACTGTCCTGATGGATTCATAGCTCCGTGCATTTTCCAAAACTCACATGTACGTCCCCAAAGAATGGATTTTACTCTATGCAAGTTTAAAAAGTCGATCAACATATAAAGAGACCCCAGGATAAAGAACACACTATGACAAATAAATCTACCTGTATTACAAATGAGTTACATGACTACTTTAGTTTTGTAAAGAATAAAGGAGCCGACCTAAATAACTTTAAAAAGCAATGTTTGACCAGACATTCGGGGGGATAAAGATTTTAAAACTGCACACTGTGTTCTAGTTGGTAAGTGCGCTTCTAATGGAGCAGAAGTTAGCAATTCTGAAACTTCTTTACATTTATACTAGAATTGACCAAATAACTATATCGTAGATTATAAGAGCTGGCTTCAGGGGCGCCTGGGTGGCTCAGCTGGTTAAGCGTCCAACTTCGGCTCAGGTCATGATCTCACGGTTTGTGAGTTCGAGCCCTGTCCAGCTCTGTGCTGACAGCTCAGAGCCTGGAGCCTGCTTCGGATTCTGTGTCTCCCTCTCTCTCTGCCCCTCCCCCACTCACACTCTGTCTCTCTCTCAAAAATAAATGAACATTACTTTTTTTTTTTTAATAGAAACTGTTTGAGAAAGAAGTTGAATTAAACCAAAATGAAATGTAAGAATAATCCCTGTTAGGCTGAATGAGAGTTGGAGTAATCAGCATGAGTGCTTGTTTCTGTAATTACGCAGTCAGATAGTCTATGTTGAAAACCAAAGAGGGAGCTTAGCATACCTGCTGTATCAAATATCAAAATACAAAAATAAAACGTAATAGCTAAATATGCAATTTATATAGTTTTAAAAAGTTACTGAGGTAGAAATCTAATAAAAGATATACAAGAGCTTTTGGAGAAAATAGTAAAATTTTATTAGAGGCTATTTAAAAAGATCTATACCAGGGGTGCCTGGGTGGCTCAATCGGTTAAGTGTCCAACTTTGGCTCAGGTCATGATCCCCCAGTTCATGGGTTCGAGCCCCGTGTCAAGCTCTGGGATGACAGCTCAGAGCCCGGAGCCTGCTTCAGATTCGGTGTCTCCCTCTCTCTGTACCCCTCTCCCACCTGTGCTCTGTCTCTTTCTCAAAAATAAATAAACATCAAAAAAAATTTAAAAAGACCTATTCCATAGCAAATTTAAGCCATTCGTGTATAGACTACACATAAAGCAAGATTAAAAAGAAAAGATTTAAAGACTGAAATTTTGCGTGCGCTTTGGAATATTTCCCAGCACAAAATAAATGCTCATGATAATCTGTTTCCATAATTCATTAAAAACAGTTAAGTTATGAATAGAGGTGGAATATTATGCACAAAATAAGGATTATTGGGCAGAGGGTCCAGTTGGATTGGTTGAAAGAAACTGATTCTTTCCACAAACTATTGATTAAACTGGAGAGAATCCATTTGCCTACACGTGTAGAAATACCATGAGTTAAGAAAGAAATTTATAGCCATAGGTGATCCATATATGTATCAGCTGAGAAAACGAGCTCCGGGATGAGACTGTCTGGGTCCAGACCGTCTGTGAAATCTGAAAAACAATACTACTTGCCTCGTAGAATTACAAGGTTTTAACAAAATGAAAAATATGAAGTATGTAGCACTTTGCCAGGCACAAAAATAAGCTCCCAGCAAGTGGTAGCGGTGCGTAATATGAATATCATTAGTTAATTTAATGAAAAGGAAACATCCAACAAGGCTATGAGAATCCATATAATTCTGTGGAGAGCAGGGATATAGTATCACACCCCGCCATCTGCTAGAAAGGACCCCTCATTTTTATTCCCCTCCCGTCCTCCAGTGGAGCGCTTCAGAGAAAGAACTTAACAAGTACCTAAGACACTCAGCTGGAAACCCTCCTGGCTTCACTTTTCACAGAAGCTCCAATTATTATAGCCCTTCCATATTCCAAAACGGTGTTAAAGGCATTGTTCCGAGGAAGCTGACACCTTCCCATTTACTCGCACGTTAAGAAAAAGTGGTAGAAAACATGTAGTAATTTTCCATCAAAAGCCAGCATTTCAAAAATATTCAAAGAAATACAATGCTGCTTTTGCATCGCATGTGGTATTTAAGAAGCAAAGTTTTCTTAGGCGTGGCCTGACAATATTCACCAGATTCCCTTAGGAGTGTCCAAGTTTACAATGTCAAGCGCCTTCAAATATGCCACACTATGGCCTAGACGTATTTTAATAAGGAAAAGGTTAAATTCTGCAATTTCTATTCAAGTAATAACATGAAACGGTAATAACATTAAGCGGCAATAAAATGTAAAAGTCATTACTGTTAAACAATCTGATATTAACATATGCTTTTATTAAATAAAGCAAAATCTCATATTAGTTTTATCTCTAGTTAAATACAAAACTACTGACTAGAATTGTGTGCGGTTCATACCTATTTTTATCAGCTTAATGAAGGAAAAGCAGGTAACACAAAGTTAAATAAAAGGGACCTTGGTTTCCCCTGGGGCTCTCAGTCTGCTTTTTCAACTCATGCCTCTATGTATATAGGATTTGACTGTCAGTGTGTTTGTTCACAATAATAAATTGATATTATTAATAGTAAATAAATAATAGATGAATTAATAGTTTTCATTCATACATTCTTATATTTCTTATATAATATTCATGTGTGTGTGCATATATAAACACATATTTTTGCACACAAATGTATGCGGTATGAAGACTGACACAATGAAGGAGAAAAAATTAACATTGATTTTTTTTTTTCCTCAATCATCCTTTTTACGGGAACATGACAGCCAGGAGAAATATATAATATCCGAACCCCTTTGCAATAACGTCGGCGTAATTTCCCTGCTCTTTTCTCAAAAGCAATAGTGCCATTCAGGCTTAAGCTTTCAAAATTATGGTTTCATGACCCAAGCTAAGGGCTCATTTAGAAACCATCTCCTTTCAAGTTTAAAACAAATTCAATTGCTTAGTATAGTGAATTGATTTAAAGTTTCTCCTTGAAAAACACATTAAGCCATTCATAATATAATGCACATGAATTATAGTCTACGAATAAATACTGTGCCTGGAACGGCCTGATAGGGTGCCCTACAGGGTCTTCACAATTCCTTTTTAAATTCAAAGTTTTAAATGGTGAACATTTAATGCACTTCTTGATGGTGATATAAAATAACTTACAGATTTCAAAGTGAAGATTAAAAATATCTTGCAAGAAAAGCAGCAAAATAAATACAAGGCATTACATAGACCCATGGCTATCTAGCATGGTCAAGAACTGAGTACGTTAAGCATTTTATTTGCCTGTTTCCATAAATGTTAATTCTCTTTCAAGAGAAGTACTACGATCTAGAAATTTACCATCTAAAATTTGACTTCATCTATTTTGATATCTTGAAAGCATCTGGATATCTTGCTCAGAAGATAGTGCTGACATTCCTATGTACTTTTTCATTTCCAAAAATACCCTTGGGTAACTCTGTTGGCTTTTCGAGGAAATAATAAATATGTCATGTTTACTAGATGTTAACTACATACCAGACATTACTGTATTTAACACATATTAACTCATTTAATCTTGAATACAATATTATGACATAAGAAGTATCTTTATCTCCCTTTAAGATATTTCACATACTAAAGTTCAAACTTAAGAAGCTGTGATTAAGACTGTGGGCTCTGACCGGGGGAAGAGCACTGGTGGCTCTGTTGTTGATGAAGTGACCGACTCTTGATTTCGGCTCAGGTTATGATTTCACGGTTGGTGGGATCGAGCCCTGTGTCAGGCTCTGCAGTGATAGCACAGAGCCTGCTTGGGATACTCTCTCTCTCCTTCTCTCTGCCCTTCCCCCATTTGTGTTCTCTCTCTCTCTCTCTCTCTCTCTCTCTCTCTCTCAAAACTCAATAAATAAACATTAAAAAAAAAAGATTGTGGGCTGTGGAATCAAATGGTCTCTAATAGGAATGCCCCCCTCCCCACCCTGGTGTCCTGGTGACCTTGTAGATATCCACATTGGGCACAGAGAGGAGGTTTAACCCATAGCTAATCTGAATCTTGGCAGAGCACCTGTGCTTCCGTGAGAACATGAGAGGGAGTGAGGTGTCAGAGGCTGACTGGACTTACCTCCTACTTACCTTCCTAACTCTCTGGGATGCCGCCAAGGGACAGTATTTTATTGCCTCCAGGTTCTGATGAGCAGGAGGCTTTCTGTCCCACCCCTCAAGGTATTGCAGCAGACTATAACTCTACAGAGCCGCAGCGGGCAAGTGTACAATTGACATAGTGTATGTATCCTTGGGTCCTCAGCATCAGAGGGTCCCACGACTCATGTCTCATTATCATCTGACTCCTTTTGTGTGGTATCATTTTGGGGGGGGGGGGGGTATGTGGGACAAGGATCTGGGAGACAGCACCCTTGACTGCTCGCCCTGTCAGTGTATATGTGGGTAATAAACTAACTGAATCATTTAGCCTCCACCGGACAAGTCAGTCAAGCCTCGCCTGCGTGTGCTTGCCATGTTTCAGCTTCCAATTCTTATTGCACCCCTTTAGACAACTCAGATGTATTTTACTTTGTCCAAGGTCCACATGGTAATAAGTGACATTACAGGAATTCAGTCCCAGGTTTCCTGAACTTGTTCTCTTAACCACCGTCCCCAGTGAATTGCGGTCAGTACACACGTTACCACTACGACTCCCAAACCATTGGAACTTTTCTAGTCACAAACGTTCCTTGAAACAGGTTTGGTATTTTTAGTTTCAGGGATACTTGAGATAATCATGTTCGTTATGTGTCATTATATAATAAAGCATCCCCAAAGTTAGTGCCTTTAAAAATCGATAAATATCGTATTATCTTCACGGTTTCCGTGGGCTAGGAATTCAGGAGCGGATTACCTGGGCTCTTCTGACTCGGGATATGATTAAGCTGTGGGTTGGCTGGGTGTGTAGTTCTCTGATGGTATAGCTGGGACTGGAGAATCCATTTCCAAAGTGGTTCAATCGCATGGCTGTGAAGGGCATGCTGGGTATTCGCGGGAGACCTGAGTTCCTCCCCACTTGGCTTCCTCTGTTGGTTACTTGAACATGGTGAATGCCTTCTTCTAAAGCACATAGTCCAAGAGAGCTACACGGTAGCCATCTTTTTTTATGCTCTAGCTTTAGATATCATGGAGCATCATTTCAGCCATATTCCATTCAATAGAAGTAAGTCACTAAGGGAGGAGTGTTAAAGGATTTGTGGGCATATTTTAAAATCACTACACATGTAAATCATCTATAATGCATTTCATTAAAAAATGTGACCCTTTTTATATAATTATTATATGATAGAGTCACTGACTATTTCTGATCATGGTGCCGGAAATGGGTTGATTTAAGGATTTGCTTGTTGATTTGTGACTCTTAAAAAAATCAGTTTGCTTTTGAGTTGTCTTTCATTATTATGAACTTTTTAATATGTGGTATAAAGTCAATTTGTGTGTGTGTAAAAGCGGAAACCACATGTCATTTAAGAATCATCATCTTATGGCCTCTTATTGTAGGCCTTTTTTAAGTCCTGTACTTAACTCCCTGCATTTAGGCATCCAGTGGGAAAAAAAGATTGCAAGAAAGACACCGCAGTTTTAAGGAGCCTCCGTGGAAGTGGCTTATATTATTTCCACACATTTTTCTTTGCCCAGAGCCCAGTTACATGGCCAACCCTACTGGCAAAGGAGGCTGGAAAATGAAGAGGAACCGCAGATATGGGGGAGAACAATCCATTCTGCCAAGATGAGAACAGAAGCCATTTCTAAGTATATAACCCAAAATATTCCCACATGTGTGAAAGCATATTTACTGCAGCATTGTTGCAGGCGAAAACATTTGGAAATAACCTGACAAAGCTTGAGCAGGGGAATGAATAACGGAAATATGACATGTTTACACCATGGGATGTGATGTAGAGTTCAAATTAATAAACTGGACATGTAGACATATACAATAGGGATATCTTGGGGTGCCTGGGTGGCTCGGTCAGTTAAGCATCTGACTTCGGCTCAGGTCATGATCTCATGGTTGGTGGGCTCAGCCCCACGTCGGGCTCTGTGCTGACAGCTCGGAGCCTGGAGCCTGCTTCGGATTCTGTGTCTCCGTCTCCCTCCGCCCCTACCCTGCTCATGCTCTGTCTCTCTCTCTTAAAAATAAACATTAAAAAAAATTTTTTTTATAATACGGATATCTGGAACTAAAAGTATAAAAGCTAGAAGTACTAGGAGACATTTTCAATTACACCATTTTATCGTTTGTAAAAATTTTAAAAGAGGAATCACTATTTTATTATGAAAAATATATATTTTTTTAATTTTGGAATGATAAATATCACATCAATTAAATCAAGGGCATCTGGTGAAAGAGGAGGCAGCAGATGGGAAGGATTCAAAAGGGACTGCAAGTAATTGTTTCATTTCTTATAGTTAAATTGTTTTGAAGAAAATATGAAAAATACATAAAACAAGGTGAATTTAATGCTATTTAGTTCATTAAAATACAAAATATACAGAAAAGTAATGTGTCCCTATAAAATATTCCAATTATCATTTGCTTGAGGAGTGTTACCTTTAACCAGACTGTGATTCTACAGCATTTACCGATTGGAATTACCATGAATTTTTTACACCTATTTCTTTAAAGTAATGTTTACTTTAAAGTAAAAATGTTTACTTTCAGGTAAATGTGTAATGACATTCCCAAACACCAATTACTTATGTTTTTTTCAGCTGTGCATATTGTCATGTTTAATATGACAAAATGCCAAACTACCTTCTAGATAGTTTATTATTAAAAAGTGATTTTTCAATCTGACACACTACTTTTTTTCTAGAATTTTAAGATATAATGGATAATATACATCAAATGTTCCTATTCAGTAACTTTTTCTCTATAGAGTTTGAATCTTTATGTAAAAGTAAAAGGAGTTGTTTCACAAAGTCCATCTCTCTACTCAGGTATTTATATTCTTCCAATTAACGTTTTAACCTACATTGTTTTAATGTTTGCTAAGAAGGAAGAAAAATTAAATATGAAAATTTTACAATTTAGCAGAAGTAAACTTTCTTTTGATGTTTGATCAGCATTATGAACAATTAAGCTAATCTGAATAATTAGTCAAAGACTTCAGTTTATAGATTATGTTAACTTGAGTATGTTGTTGAGGACATTTATGCCTCGTCTTCCATTTCATTTCCTAAGCATTGAGTGTTTCTCTCAAGGACTTGGGGTCTGTAAAAGACTACATTTGTGTCCTTCCCAAAATCTGTATGTTGAAACTCTAACCCCCAAAGGGGCCATCTGGAGTTAGAGCCTTTGGGAAAGACTTATGTTTAGATAAAGTCATGAGGGTGGAACCCCCAAGATGGAGTTGGTGTCCTTACAAGAAGAGAAAGAGACTGGAGCTCCCTCTCTTGGCCACGTGAGGACACATACTGAAGGCAGCTGTCCACAAGGCAGGAAGCCGGCTTTCACCACAAACAGACCATGTCGATACCCTGGTCTGGGCCTTCCAGCCACCAGAACTGTGAGAAATAAATGTTTGTTGTGTAAGCCAACCATTTATGGTATTTTGTTACCACAGCCCAAGCTAAGAGAGGGACAAAAAGTAAATGATGGGAAAAACCACTTTGGTTTTGTTGTTGTTTTGTTTTGTGCTGTGTTTTTTGCAAACAAGCAAAACTACTATGTCATAAAACACCGTTGAAGAAAATCCAGTTCGGTGCCTGGGCAGCGTGTTAAATAAATGTTCGGTTTTAAGCAACAACTCAGGGAACCACTTTACCTGCAAGAAAAGAAAGAGATCACAGTAAAAATTTGTGGCAAACACAACTGTAGTACCCTGTTGTTACAACTCAAGAAGGGGGAGGAGAAGAAGGAGAAGGAGAAAAAAGAAAGAAAAACAAGTTAACCACAAAATGCTACCATTCCTGTCTTCAGTCTGATAATTTCAGCTTCAGATTCAGTCATGTTAACAGCATAACAGACAATTGCTGAATCAAATTAAACAGGCTTCTCCTTAGGTTAATGGAAGTTTCAAGTCAAATATTATTCTTTGTCCAGGTGCATAAAAATGTAGAAATTTTGCTTTGAGTGACCACATAAAATGTGTAACAGATTTTCTTTCTAGAATGAGCACTGATGTTAAAGGTAGGTGAGGGATCAAATGGGACAAAAAATAAGACAAGGCTTAGGAAGAGCTGAGACCCAAAAAAAAGAGGTGATTTCAAGAAAAAAAAAGTGAGAGTCAGAAACAGGGTGATTTCCCGAGACAGGATGAAGGTGAGGCTTATGGGTGGTGTGGGGTTCCTGGAGGTGAAGTTCAGCTGTGGTATGAAATTAGGGACCAGAGGAAAACAGAGGAAAGCAGAATCTCGATAAGAGGCAGGAGTAGAGTCAGAAACACGTTAATCCCTAATGATTGGTAAGGGTACTGTGGTGATCTTTCCTTCACAATAAGACACAGTAAGCTTTGGGCTGCACCAACATAGCCCTCATCACAGCAACAATGTCAAAACAGCTTTGTCAGGTACACTGTTCTTTGACTTTGCAACTACATTGGGAGGCAGATTCTAGAAAGTAAGCTGGCAGAGTCAGGATAAAACAATCCTGACTTCTAGCTCTGCCTAAAATGGAACAGGCACAATCACTGTTTACAACTAAAAATTCTGGGAAGGTTACATAAGGCAGAACCTGAGAATTCTGAAAAATAGATAAAAGGAGGCAGATTTGGGTTCAGGGGGCAGGGATCAAAACTTGGAGGGTCACTGGTAGGGTGATGAGTTTCCTGTTTGTTTGTTTTTCCCATTATCTCCTGACCTAGACTCTAGAGAGACCTGGATTCCAGAACTGCATACCTTGAATAGATAGAAGGTTCTCCAAGAAATAACCCTTTATTTGTGGTCAGAGAACAAGGAGTCAACCCTCATGGAAATAAGGGCATGGGAGAAATCTTCATGTAATTGTTTTCTTTTTTTACTCTCCTGGACCTGTCCTGAGGCAAAGCCCAGGCATGAAGGTAGAGGTGGCCATGGTGGCTGCTTAGCCTCCCAAAACTTTGACAGATGGACTGAGTTCCAGTCTAAGTCCGAAGGCCTAAGAGCCAATGATGTAATTCCAGTCCAAAGATTACAAAGATCAGCAGGTTTGAGTTACAAGAAGAGCCACGTTTCAGTTGAAATCTAAAGGCAAAACAACAACAACAGCAAAAGCAGATGTTTCAGTTTGAAAGTCTTTAGACAGAATTCTCTTACTTGGGGGAGGGTCAGCCTTTTTTTCTATTTGGTTCTTCAGTTGATTGGATGAAACCCACTCGTGTCATGAAGGACAATCTGCTTTACTCGGTGTTCAATTTATCGTTATTTTTCAATGTTTACTTATTTTTGAGAGAGAGAGAATGAGCAGGGAGAGGCAGAGAGAGGGAGACAGAGCATCTGAAGTGGGCTCTGTACTGACAGCAGAGAACCCCATGCAGAACTCAAACTCACAAACTGGGAGATCATGACCTGAGCTGAAGTTGAGCACTTAACCAACTGAGCCATCCAGGCACCCAACTGTGTATTCAATTTAAATGTCAACCTCATCCAGAAACTCCCTCACAGAAACACCCAGAATGTTTGATCAAATCCCTGGGCACACCCTGGCCCAGTGAAATTGACACATAAGATTAACGATGGCAAGTGTAGACCACTGTTCCAGTCCCAGAGAAGTCTGAAAGCACACAAATGAAGCGGGTGAGAACAGTACTATGAAGGCTTTTGTGAACTACAATGACAGAGGTGTGCACTGGGACCTAGAGTCTGAACCTAACAGGATTGATTGCCGGCTAAAGAAAGAAAGAACATTTTACAGAGGATGACAAAGGTGTCTGAGTTTCATTACATAATATTCATGATATCCAACATTAAAACTTTTAAAATTAAAAGTCACTTGACATATAAAGAACTAGGAAAATATCCCAAGGGGGTAACTGTCAAGCGAAATGGCAATCAATAGGCAGACATCAGACCCAAAATAGCCAAGATAGTGGAGTTAGCCAACAAAGACTTTGAAGCAGCTAATATACCCAAGTCCCATGAAGAAGGGCTAAAGCATTCTTGAAACAAATGTAAAAATAGTAGCTGTCAAGAAACTATAGAAATAACAAAGTGGCAATTTTACAATTGAAAAAAGATACAATGGTGGAAATTGAAGAATTCACTGACAGGGATCTATAGCACAAGAAAGATAACCTAGGAAGGAATTGGCACCCTTAAAATATACATCAACATAATCATTTAACAAGAAAAGAAAAAAGTTTGGAAAATAACGGAAAGAGATTCAGAGACTTGTAAGATAATACTGAAAGACCAAGCATGCACACAGGCATTAGAATCCCAGAAGAAGAGAAAGAGATTGGGATGAAAAAATGTTTGATGAAATGATGTCTGAAAACTCCCCAAATTTGGTGAAACATAAACTGTATAGATGTAAGAAACTCAACAAACCTTAAGTAAATTAAACTCAAAGAAAATGGGACACCTGGGTGGCTCAGTCGGTTAAATGTCCAACTCTTGGTTTTGGCTCAGCTCATAATCTCATAGTTCATGAGTTCAAATCCCACATCGGGCTCTGTGGTGACAGAGTGGAGTCGGCTGGGATTTATCTTTCCCTGTCTCACCGCCTCTCCCCATCTTGCTCTCTCACTCTCCCTCTCTCTCTCAATAAACAAGTAAATAAATGTTAAAATTAAGAAAAAAAACCTCTAAGGAACTACACCCAGATATATCATGATTGAACTACCAAAAATCAAATATAATGAGAAATCCTAAAAACAGATTAAAAATGGACACATTACATAGAGAATGATTCAGAGACCACAAAATTTTCATCAGTAATCAAGAATGCAGAAGAGAAAGAAACCATATTTTTTAAGTGCTGAAAGGAAATAACTGTCATCCCAGAATGCTATACCCAGCAAAAATAGACTTCATGAATAGAGGCAAAATAAAACATTTGAAAATGAAGTACAACTTAGAGCATGTGTTACCAGTATACTTCCTCTGAAAGCAATGCTAGCGGAATTGTTCAGGTGGAAGAAAACTGGTCAAATAGGAAAACTTGCGACTTTGAAAATGAAGGAAGCCAAAATGATAAATATAATTGGCTATTTTTCTCGTGTTCTTTCAAATAGGCATAGCTCTTGAAAACAAAATGTAGTTCATTGTTTTTAAGTGTTTGATGCCTGTAAATACAGACATATGACAGCCACAACATAAGGAAGGTGACAAAGGACCCAATAAGTTAGTAAGTTGCCAACATTTACTTGAGGTAAGAAAATATTATCTCTGAGTTCTCTGTAAGAAGTTAGTCCCTAATACAAAATTATACAAAAATACATCGTCAAGATTTTCAACAAGCTGCTTCTCCCAATCCCATTTACCAAACAATTCCAAAAATAATGACTCTCAAATTTATATGAAAAGGCAAAAGAACTAAAAGGGCCAAAAGAATTTTGAAAAAGAACAAAGTTAGACTACTCACACCACCTAATTTTAGGACTTGATATGAAGTGACAGCGATGAAGACAGAATCGGAGTGCAAAAGGGCAAATACACTAATAAATAAGGCTGAGTTGCCTTTGCTCAGTGCCCAGGCCACATCAGCTGTTAATTTCTTTTATAATGACTCTTGGCTCAGCTCTTCTAGGTGCATCTTAAATGTCCTAAAACATGGTAGGCCTTAAATATTCAGCTGTCTTCCTCCCCTAGTGGATATGGTGCAGAATAATGTTAATGCATGAAGCACGTCAAAGTCATAATCTGCTGTCACCCTGAAAGAAACACCAACCTTCCTCCAACATTGCTGTTATGGTGGTGTCCTGAAAGGAGAGAAAGATGGCCAGCGAATTCTCAGATTACGTCTCTATCAAATTCAATATTATATTGTGGATGACTGCCTTATCCTTTGTCTTCAATCCACACACCCATCAGGTATTCAACTAACACCTGTGGAGTGAATTAATAGAATAATATTGAGTAGAAATATTTATACTTCTAAAAATATAAAAATATTGTAATAGAAGCATTTAAAAAGAGCAGAAACACATTGATCATCTAAAATATGCAGATATATAATATTTTGTTATATTAATATTATACATAATACAAAGAAATACATATTTTTGTTGTGCTACTAACAAAAATTATAGAGTATATTATTGTTAAGCTGTATCCTAAATCTGCTACAGTGGAATAAAAGCTATTGTACAGGATAATTTTACAACTTTATTTTCAGGTTCACATGTGATATTTGTATACAGAAAAAATCTATTTGCTATTTAGGATTTTTTAATGGCTTTGTATAATCGATACACAAAGAACTGCATACATTTAATGCATACAATTTGGTGAATTTGGACATATGCAAACACCCATGATACTGTCATTAGAATCAAAGTCATAGACACATCCAACACTTTTCAGAAGTTTCCTGGTGTCCCTTTATGTTTTGCTTTGGGTTTCGTTTTGTGTGTGTGGTAACAATACTTAACATGATATCTATACTCTTAACAAATTTTGAAGTATACAATATTGTACTGATAACCAAAGGCACTATGCTATACAGCCGATCTCTAGAAATTATTGATCTAGCATAAATGAAAATTTATAACCATTAGGGTTCTAAATGAATGCTCCATTTATTTGTTACAAATCCAAAAATGTTATTTTCCTTGAGCCTGGAGTATACTGTGCAAAAAGTATTCTATTTATAAAATCTAGTATTTTAAGTTAATTTCAATCGTGTCCTTGGTTAATATTTATCAGCTAAAGTTAAGGAGACTAAATTCCCTAATTATTTAATTAATTGTTCCCGCTTAGAACTAACGTACATTTCCTTCAGTCTCACTTTCCAGGCAAAATTTCTCAACATTAAAATAATCACATTTTAACGTCTCATGAATTGAACCAGCCATAAAATTTAAATTCTTCTATCATTCCAATATTGTTTACAAATTTAGTACAATTCTTATGCAACTTTCCACTAAATGGCACAAATTTAAAACCAGGCAGAGTTTACACTGGAACCAAAAAGCTAAGTTGTCAGACATTTTGTTAGGCCCATTATCTCACCCATTTTACATGCCAAATATATGCAAATTGTTTCCAGACTTAAAGTAGAATTATAATGCTATAGATTTTAAAAATTTTTATTAACTACATTTATTCCTAGTACTTTCCCTGGTTTGACATTCATTCACCCACGAAACAACTATCATTATTTCAAATAAATTGATGTCACCATCCTAATAATTGGGAGCTGTCATCGTAATTTGGCTAACTGCATGGAATAGCCACAGGTTTTCCGGAAAGTAGGGAGGTTAAGAAAAGGGTTTGGATCCAGAGATTCTTATGGCCCACTCATGTTTGCTTCTATAGCTGCTATGACAATATAAGATCTAACGTAGGTTCTTCAAAGGGAGTTTGTTTGACATTTCATCTTCTTGTTCAGTTTTCAGCATCATCTTATTCTTTTATGCGACTTTTATAAACAGAAACCTGCGACCTCCTACTCAGGGTGTTGAAAACCTCCTTCAACCATTCTCTAAACGCACAGAAAACTATGGTACTGGCATAAAGACCAAGAAATAGAATTGAGGGTCGAGAAATACACCATACATCTGTGGTCAAGAGATTTTCAGCAAGGATGCCACGCCCATGTAATGCAGAGAGTAGCCTTTTCAACAAATACTGTGAGAAAAATCGCATAATCACACGGAAGGGAATGAAGTTGGGTTCCCTATTTCACATCATACTCCAAAACCAGCTCGAATGAGTCAACAACCTAAATGAAAACAGAGACTTAAATCTTTGTGACATTGGATTAGGCAATGGTTTCTTAAAACAACGCCAGAAGCACAAGCAACCAAGGAAAAAAATAAATAGATTAAGTGGATTTCATCAAAATGTAAAACCTTTGTGCTTCAAGGGATCCTCTGAAGAAAGTGAAAAGACAACAGAATGGGTGACATTTGTAACATTTGTAAATTCACAGACCTCATAAAGGGCTTGGATCTAGGGTGTAGAAAGAATGCTTGCAACTCAATAATAAAAAGACAACCCAATTCAAAGATGGACAAAGAATCTGAATAGGCATCTCCTCAAAGAAGATATACGAGTGGTTAGTAAGGATTTGAAAAGATGCTTGACCTCATTTGGCATTCGGGAAATGCTCATTGAAACCACTGTGAGATACCACCTCATACCTGCAGCACAAACTTTAATAAAAATGACAAACGTTAAGTGTTGGTGAGGATGTGGAGAAACTGGACCCCTCGTGCATTGCTTGTGAAATGTAAAATTGTGTAGCTACCTTGGTTGGGCAGGTCCTCAAAGTTAATATTGAACCTAGTTAAATATTAGGGTGACCATATAACCCAGCAACCCCATTTCTAAGTGTATACCCAAGAGACTGCAAATACACGTCCACACGAAAACTTGTACACGTGTGTTCTTAGCAGAATTACTCTGAAAATCAAAAAGGTAGAAACAAGCCAAGTGTCCATCAACAGACGAATGGATGAAACAAACTGTAGTATGTCCCTAAAGCAGACTAGTATTTCACAATAAAAAGGAATGAAATATTGGTACATATCACAGCATTGGCGAACCTTGAATACTTTATGCTAGTGAACAACAACAACAAAAAAAACCCGATGCAAAAAGCCGTATATTGTATGATTCCATTTATATGAAATGTCAAGAACAGGGAAATCCACAGAGACACAAAATAGGTTTGTGATTGCTGGGGACTTGTGGGGTGTGACCACTCATGGGTACAGAGGGTCTTTTTGGGGTGATGGAATGTTCTGGAATTAGTGGTGATGGCTGTAAAACTTTGTGAATATAATTTAAAAAATCACTGAATGGTACACTTTAAAAATGGATTTTATGCTACATGAAGTACGTATCTCCATGGGAAAACATTAAAAAAAAAACAAAAAACAAAAAAAAAAACACTAGACTGAAGAAGTTTGAAAACCAAAGAATGAGAGAAGCCAGCACTGCTTGAATGGATTAAGGTGACAATGCTCTACTCTTTGGAAGCACTGAGCCTCAGTGTACCTCTGGCTGCCTGTACAAGGGAAACTTAGACCCAGAGCAACTCCGGGTACAGCACACTACAGGTAGCACAATTTTGGCCGTGTGGAAGCAAAACTGCTGTGACCTTAAAACTCTTTGGCCGGGAGTAATTTGTAACCAAACCCAAATACATTGTCATTAAGCCAGACAAGTACTATAGCATCTTGTAACTTAAACAGTAAGTGTTAAACTAATTGCATTTTTTTTCTGTGCACTAGCCATCTAGTAACTACAATTGCCAGGCTTTATTTATTTCTTGATATTTCAATCACCTGAATTATAGTAACTATTTTGTTTCAGTTATCAAAGATACACATTTGTGTCTATCTTTACTCAAATGTACTTAGACGATCCGGTATTTCCACTAGCCAAGACTTTCATTGTTTTTTACATCTTCATGTAAATGTGATTTATAGGCTTTTAACCAACCAGAATATTTTACCCTTGTCTTAAATCTGGAATCTTAAATTCAACACCTACAAAAAATAGGCACGTACCAGTAAGGTTGAAAATAAAGGGAGCAGGGGGGTGCCTGGGTGGCTCAGTCGGTTGAGCATAGGATTCTTGATTTTGACTCAGGTCATGGTCCCAGGGTCATGGTGTCACGCCCCATGTTAAGCTCCATGCTGAACGTGGAGTCTGGTTGGGACTCCCTCTCCCTCTGCCTCTCTCCCCTGTCATGCCACCCCCTCTCTCTATAAAACAAAACAAAACAAAACAATTAAAAAGTGTATGTAAAAAATAATAAGAGAAAATAAAAGGGTCACTTGGGTTGCTCGGTTGGTTGCTCAGTCAGTTAAGCATCTGACTCTGAATTTTGGCTCAGGTCATGATCTCACGGTTGGTGAGACTGAGCCCCAAGTTGGGCTCTGTGCTAACAGCATGGGGCCTGCTTGGTATCTCTCTCTCCCCCTCTCTCTGTCCCTTCCTTGCTCATGCTCTATCACTCTCAAAATTACTAAATATTTAAATATAATATAATATAATTAATATAATATAATATAATATAATATAATATAATATAATATAATAACAAAATAAAAGAAGGCAGATGTTAAGGGTAAGGAAAGTTGAGGTCTGTGATAGAAGGGAGAACTCATGCCCATCCAAAGTTACAGCTAAGTAAAATAAATATTGCCTAGTATAACCAGATTTCCTTTTTTTTTTTTTTTAGGAAGGAGGAGAGGAAATCCAGAATTGTAGAGTTTTATGTAAGAAATCTGCCTGATTTTTTTAACATTGGATGTAGCTTTTGGAAACGGAGCTAAGAACCATAACTATCGCATCTCATTTTTTATTTCTAAAAAATATTTATTTAAGGCTCTTGTCCTTTCTCAGAGAAAAGCTGATATTTGTCTCTAGTACTCCAGAGTCTAGATTTCTATATTTCCATATTATATTTGAGAGACCTCTGGTGACATTGCTATATCATTCAAATCTATGCCACCTAACTCTCTGGATGACTGCTTAATTGTTTACCAGATCAGCAAGAGGTTTTATATATCCTGTGTGATTAATTTAATCAAAGCAGAAACTGTCAATTGCTTGTTATACTTTAGAGCTAATTCCTTATTCATCAAAATGGCAAGAGTCTAGAATATTTAAGAGAGAGAATTGTTACTACCATTCAAAATCTCCAACTGGTTATTAGTAATTTCTCTCTGGAAGTCCATGAAGCAGCTCCAAATCAAAATGCACAAAGAGTAATTAATGTTTTCATCATCGTATTCCCCATTTCTGTCTGACTCAAAACCATCCTTAGAGCTCTCTTTCATTTGCCTTGCCCACAGTGCAACCAGTTAGGTCCCATTTATTTATTTATTTATTTATTTAACGTTTATTCATTTTAGAGACAGAGAGAGAGAGAGCATGAATGGGGGAAGGTCAGAGAGAGAGGAAGACACAGAATCTGAAACAGGCTCCAGGCTCCAAGCTGTCAGCACAGAGCCTGACACGGGGCTCGAACTCACGGACCGCAAGATCATGACCTGAGCCGAAGTCGGTCTCCCAACCGACTGAGCCACCCAGGCGCCCCAGTTAGGTCCCATTTAATCAGCACTCCAAAATGTTTCTCACTCTTCTCTCTTCCACTCTTCTCCATTGCCAGTGCTATCACAGTCCAAGCCTTTTTACTTTACGTGTGAACAATTATAGTAACCATTCACAACCTTTCCAGCCCTATCCAACTGGGGAGAATAGTACTCCTGAATCATCACACTGATTGGTTTACTCCCCTACCTTAAAAATTAAAGTCCTCTCGTTGCCCATAAAACAATCTAAATTCTGTAGGAAGGGAAGAAACTCGCATTTGAGGGGTATGGATGATAAGAGAACCTGTGGAGTCTAACAGACATGGGTTCAAATTCTGGTTACACATTTGCTAGAATATCCCCATCGAGTTCCATTCCATAATCTCAAGTTCCTTAACTATAAATACACTCTTAACACTTATCTCAGAAGAGGTATTTTAAGAATCAAATCACATAACCTTGGTGAAGTAAGTTAACACATCTCGGGTTCTTGGAACTGTGCTTCTAGTAAGAAACTACATCTAGAATCTTACCTTGTTCCTTGGCTCAGTAGGGCTAAGAGTTGGTTTCCTAGTGCCAGTGCACAGAGGTCAGAACCATGAACAAATGTCTGCTGAAGACAAACCAACAAAGTTGTGGGCAAGGTGGAATTCATCTGGGCACCAATGTGGACGTCATTCCTCACCTTACCTGGCAAACCTTCATGCTCCAGAGAAGACAGCTGCTTTCAAACCTGTTCACCTGGGAAGCAGGCATTTTGGAGGTAGAAATATCTTCATGAGGGCACTAACATGAGTAATGAAAACAATAAATATGTCAGTAAAAGGTGGAGCCCTGGAATGCTAGCAAAGGTTGTGGGATTTAGCCTCTTCCCAATTTCTTAGTCTTTTATCTGTACTACACATTAAACTTACTAATCACAACTTTTTCCTTAGTTTGCCCAACATATGGATAGAAAACTAAAATAGCAGTTTATTTTCTGCAGTTTCTATGTTGGAAGCTTTCAGTAGGTGTTGGAATCTGCATTTGCATTTGCTGCACCAACAACTTAAGATTACTTTTCCACATTTCTCTGCCGGCAAACAAATGCAGTGTGGTAATAATAATGTCAAATGCTCCTCATTGTTAACGTCCCTTGTATTATGTTTTGGTGCAGGCAGAAGTGATCTTCTGTTCTCCTGCTCTGAGAAATTTGCTGAATGGCCTGCCCGACTTTGGAAGAATATGCCCATGACTGAAGATGAATTTGCATCTCTCCCAGCTTCCGTATGACAACTAGCCAAGCTTTTACAGACGTAGCTTGTGGCCATGTGACAGAACAATGATCATCAGGTCCTGTCGCCTGCCTTAGACTCGGTTTCCTGGAAATGAGCCCTGAGACAAGAACTGTGCACAGATGGGTTATTGAGGGGTTGTTCTTGGATGACACCTACATGGAAGTAAGAAAGGCAAAACTGGGAAGACGTGAACGTCCGTTGCAACCAGGGCTTTAGCCAATTCCATTCTGAGGCTGGGATAGACCTTTAACCTTATCCCAGATTGAGAAAATGGGGCTGGACCTTTAAATATTTGCATTAGCCAATTATTACCAGCAAGGCACCTCCTGAAAGAACTTATGGTTGTGATTGAGCAGTTCCTAAGGCTGAGGGAAACTCCCAGTGAGGGATGGAGTTGCTGTGTCAGGTGTTAAATTTCCAGAGGTTAGCTGGGGAGGGAAATGAGTGTGCCATCCCTGAAGAAGAGATCTGGTAGTTACTACAGATCCCCAGAAAAATTAAACCATATGTCATAGACTCATTAGGTCTTGTCTCCTGAGCTAACCGGTCATGAGACTTGATTCACATGGTAGAGGGAATAAAATTAACCAGCTTATTGTAACGCTCAGAGCCCCACTTAATCTAGCTAAATTATACAATTCAGCAAGAGGAGAAAAACATGAAGAAAATAAAATTCTTAAATGTTTTATGGGCATACGCTGTTAGGGAGTAGCCTCTTAACTTCAGACACCCTAAACACACCTTTGTTAGATAAAACAAGCAATCAGTAGGAATTCATCAAGAGTGCCTAGGCCTCACTTCAGCGTTTTTGAGTGACTTCAGTATTGCAGCGTCAACCCTAATTTAAAGCAGGTAACTAACCAAGGTTGCTCTTGATGACATTTCATTATTTCAGAGATTAGTAAGCAGTTTCTTTGCATCAAAGAAGCTTACAGGTGAGCATTCTCAGGAACAGCACCTATGAAGGATTAAAAGAAGCTAGATGTCTCACAAGTAGAAGTTATACTTCAGTGCAGTTGTAGCAAAGGCTTTGGCTGACTTCCGGGGGAGCTTGTGTGCGGACCGCGCTCAGGGAGAAGGTATAACTTTGGATGAGATCGTTCCTTTCGGCCATGGGCAATGTCTGCGGATGGACTCAGCTGTGAGCCATCGGCAGGCAGTGCTTCCGGCAGCTGAGGGCATGAGCGCCATAGACTCAGAAGAAGCATCTGGATAAAACAGAACGGCATCTTGTGTGTCACACATGCACCACTCAGATCCACTGGCTTCCTTGACCCTTAGGATTCTGGTTGGTTTCATTTTCCTGGAGACACTGACAAGACTGTTAGTGATGCTGGTGCTTCAACTGATTCCGATAACTCTCTCTTCTGACCATTCTCGGTTCCGCTCAACTTTAGCTAGTACTTCCGCTGATCAAGGTGGTTTACTAGGTGAGACAATTCAAACCTTCAGTGACTAAGAGGAATGAGCCCCTGCTCATAGTACCCTATACGACTGTAACCTCAAAATTTTTTCAAGAAAGTAACAAGAGGTGTTCAAGTGGATGACCTCATTGAAAACGGTGACACCTTACTGTGCCACCTGATCTCTTGGGAAACAGCCCAAATAAACCAGGTGGCACCCAGAGCTTACAATTTGATGAAAGTTTTGATTTGCTCTCTGATGAAATCACTCCTGCTCTGAGAACAAGGACCACTAGACTGCAAAGCCTAGAATTAAAGGGACAGAAAAGTGGAATATGTTAGGTAATGTCCATCAGGGGATGAAATCACACAGTGATTTAAATAGGAGTAAATAGAACCCTAAGTAATATAGGAGAAAGAGACATAGAAAACCATCGCTACCTGTAGGTATAATGCATCTTCTCAAATGCCGATGCCTGGAAACCTAACCCGAGGTCACAGAGCCTGTAGAATCTACTTAAAGCCTTAAATAAGTATAGCATATAATTAGTTACTATGTGCTGAGGACTTTAATTGCTATTGCTTCTCTACATCTATTTTCCATGTCTACTAAATAAAGATAAAAATAGTAACCCACTTTACGTTGCTACCTTAAAATTAGGCTTCTTATAGAAGTAGCTTTATACAAAGCACTTGAAAGTAAAGCCATTCAAACACTCCTTGGGATTATAGGGGGGAAAAAACTAAAAAATCTATGGGTATGCTAGTTATGCATTGGTTGCATAATAAACCATCTTAAAACTTTGTGGGGTAAAAGGCAATTTATTATTATCTGTCATGTTTCATGTTGGTTGGGTTCAGCAAGGTGGTTCTCATTCGTGTCCCTCTCTCACACAGTTGCAGTCACATAGCAGATGAGACTGTGGTCAGACTAGGCTAAATGTCGAAGAGGGTACACTTGCATGGCCATCTGCTTTGCTGGATGTCTTCTGAGAGCTTTGCTAGAGCTGTTGAGCAGAGACCCCCACATACTCTATCTTTATGAACTTGAGTTTCTAACATCATGGCAGATGGGTTCTGAGGAGGAGTGTTCCAAGAGGAAGGGAGCTGAAGCTGCCAGTCCTCTCAAAGGCTATATAAAAACTGCATAGTGTCACTTTATTCTATTCTTTTGCTCAAAGGAATTGCAGGGTCTGCCCAGATATACTTCTCGGCGGGAGGTAGAGAAGTAAACTCCATCTCTTAATAGGAAACAGCAAATTCACATCACCGAAGACCATGGGAATGCAATCAGCAACAATCCTTTAATTCAATAAAATTTATGAGAAATAGTACTTACTCAAATTTCATGAGCTAATTTCACGCAAGAAGCAAATTTTATGGCATTTGCAATCTGTTTGCATAGAGAAACACTTTTCAGGTATGGATCTTGACACATGTCACAAGAATCATCAAATTAATTGGCAGCTAAATGGAAGTGTTGCTCTCCAAGAATTTAATGAACTCTAGTTCCCTTTAGAACCAGTTTATTTCAATAGGAGCTCCTTATTTAGATCTTCTCCCTGAGCAACGTGCTCTGAAACAAGCTAGGCCCTGAAATAACCGTGAGAGGCAAAAGGCTACATGAGCTGAACAAATCACCGAATGAGTAGGGAATAGAAAAGTACTGCCATCTTAGAGAAAGCAGATAGATCACTACTATTGACCTGTGGTCAGGAAAGCGGGCTTTGCAGGCATGCAGATTTGGGTTTGAATCTCAGTGTGCCCTGAGACAATTTGCTCTTTTGAAATACGTGTACATTACCTCAACATATCCTGGCAAGGAATAAATGACACCATTTTTCTTATTTACTACTTTTATTTGTAGGGGAGAAAAAGTCAGCATCCGAAACGTGTCTCTTTGGCATGTGGATTATTTGAGACTGATTGTTTTTAAGAAACAGAAGGCTCAGAAAGAACTTTTGACCTTCGCCATAATCGCATAAAAGAATTTAAATAGAGGACCCAAGAAGGGAGCTACAGATTACTCTCATATATTAGGAACCAGGTGTGGTAGACATGGAGGAATTTAGCAAATTCTGTTTGTAAAAAATTCCTCTCTATGCCCCATTGTTTTCGGACGGCCTAACAAACATTTGTTTACCAAACTTTTATTCTTTTGCATCTACCTGTGAATTGCTTTCCTTCCCTTTGAGGTTCCAATCCCTACCCCCTTCTCTATAGCTCCAGGTAGCATACCTCATTTTGCTGGGTCTCTGGAATCTCTCACATTTATGTGGACTCTACCGGCATAATTACATTCTATTTACTCCAGTTAATCTGTCTCATCTCAGTCAAATTCTTACACCAGACAGAAGAATTTTGAACAGTTCAGAAAATTTTTTCCTCCCCAACACATTGTAACACTTTGAAAAGTTATGTTTTCCATCATCTTTAATCAGAAAGTAGCTCACTCATACACAGTGCATCATTTTATCCACTCTCTAGGTAACTTTTTAAAGCATTTTCCTTATGAAAACCACGTTCATGGTTCTATAGAGAATAGACCTGTATTTCTAAAGAGTCTATTTAAAAATGGAGAGATTACATCAATGCATTTCTCGAACTGAAACTAATATTCTTCTGAGATAACACGTCCTACATTTTCTTTATTTCCAACACTGCAATACTTCTTATAGCAGGACTCGCAGTACTTGGTAGATATTAGACATTATATAAATATTTACTAATTGGATAAGTTTTTGATAATATCACATTCATCGTATCGAATTGTATGCTTTACGTGACCATTTTCTTGCTCCTAATGAGGGACGGAATCATGCCGCTGAAAGAGTCATTACATCCAAATCATTTTAATATCTTCTAATAATTCAAAGTTAATTTCATCTGTGTCGCAAATTACTTTAATGGTTTTTAGTCGCTAATTGCCTCACCCCTGTTCTGTTGTCAGTCCATAGCATTATCAATCAGGTATCTGACCTTACACTCAGACAGAAATAGCACTTGCTAAAATTATGAATGGCTTGTTTTACTGCTAATGAGGGTTTCACAGCCCTTTGGGGACAGCCAGTTTTCCGTTCTTATTACTGATGAAGCTAATCACATGTTGATCTGACAAACTATATTTTGGTTTGAAACAAGAATCAGTGATTATATTTATGTAAGTATTAGCGAAATCTCTTCCAGCACATGGCAGACTAAACTTTGAGAAAATCCTATCGTAGAAAAACTTGGTACAAAATTAATAAGGTGAAATTCAATAGCAGTATGTGCATAACCCTACATTCAGATTCAAAATAAATCATACAAGACAGAATGCCAGAGATCCTTTTTAAGGTCAACTCAATGTGAAACGGCTGCACAAAAACTTAGCTAAGGTCAAGAAGATAATATAGAGACATTAAAAATTGAATTCTTAGGGGGCGCCTGGGTGGCTCAGTCGGTTAAGCGGCCGACTTCGGCTCAGGTCATAATCTCACGGTCCGTGAGTTTGAGCCCCACGTCGGGCTCTGTGCTGACAGCTCAGAGCCTGGAGCCTGTTTCAGATTCTGTGTGTCCCTCTCTCTGACCCTCCCCTGTTCATGCTCTGTCTCTCTCTGTCTCAAAAATAAATAAACATTAAAAAAAAAAAGATAAAAAAAAATTGAATTCTTAGGCCATAAACCAAGAAATGCACCCTTGCTTGCCCGGCTTTTAAAAACCTAAGAAAGCTAACATAACATTATAACAATTTCATGAATATAGGTACGTGAGCATAAGCAAAGGGGAAAAAAGTGGAATGATAAAACCAGCAGTGTTAGGGGTTCCTTTCTGGCCCTGATGGAATAGCTGATATCTGACCTGCTATGCTGCTGCAACTAATACACCTGACAATGCAGGTGACCTTGAACAGCACAGGGTTTAAGGGTATTGAACCCCTTACAGTCAAGACGCCACATATAGCTTTGACTCCCCCTAAACTTAACTACAGCAAAACCTTGGATTGCGAGTAACTCGTTCTGTGAGTGTTCCACAAGGCGAGCCAACATTTCTAACGCACTGTAACTTGATGAACGAGCAATGTCTTGCAAGATGAGTAGTAGGTGATGGCAAATGTCACATGATCAAAACTGAGCCAATGGTTCTTGAAATTTGCTTTGATAGACGAGTGCATGTTTCCGAAATGAATTATGCTCGCAAACCGAGGTTTTACTGTGCTTACAATGTGCTGTTGACTGGAAGCCTAACTGATAACCTAAACAATGAATGCATATTTTGTCTGTTATATGTACTACATACTGTACTCGTACAACACAGTAAGCTAGAGAAAATTAAATATTAAGAAAATCATAAGGAAGAGAAAGTACATTTACAGTAGTATGCTATATTTCTTGAAAAAAAATCACGTATAAGTGCATCCGTGAAGCTTGTACCTGTTTTGTTCAAGGGTCAGCTGTATACATTTGTGATATCATTTGAATGTTTGAAGACACTGGAAAGCAGTCAACGCTAAGGTCCTTGAGAAGAAAGACACACAACAAGAGATCTGCATTCATTCTGGTTTTTTCTTCAAGACATTTCTCAAAACTATGGTGCAAGGAAATAGAACACAGACTGGAATGCAGACTGAGAATAGAAGTCTTTCTAGATCGAGGGAAAAAAGATCAGAGTTTGAGTTGCCCAGGCAATTGGGGGCAGGTTACTAAAGAGGAGGGGCCTGCAGAAGACGAGCCCTGAATATTTTCCAAAACAAAATCTACTTCATAGGAAAAGACTTTAGAGGGCTTGGCAGGAAACAGCCCCTGGAAACCCAGAGAGATAAAAAGAAATTTCAGAGATCTCAGCATGATGGAGAGATAATGAAATTTGAATCTAGCTAGATGGAGAGACCTTGGTGAACATTCTAGGCTTTCAAAGGAGACTCCAGTGGAGTCAATAATGCTCTCCAAGTAAACACCATCACCCAGGGAGGTAAAGTCTGTTTTGAATGCATCAGATGGAAAGTAAAAGTTGTAATCTTGTACACTGAGCAACGAACACAGCGGCAAAAGGTCCCCGACCATGGGTTCCAAGCAGGTTAGGCTGAGGTCTTTAGAGAAAGTGTCTTATCATGGCTAATCCGGTTTAGAATACATTATCTGGCCTTCCAGAAAGGTGAAATAAGATTTAGTGCTGTTGGGCAGTCCACAGGGAACTTATACCTTTACAAGTATCTTGACAAAGGCAATGTCTGAGGGGCGAGTGGTTAGGACTTCGGAAAAATAGTACATTATTCTGTAGGGTCCATAGGATAGATGAGTTGAGACATTTTTGCAAATCCGCCTCCAGATGGACAGTCGCTACAGTCTTTTCTCTTTCAGTGGGAGGGGGACCTGGGGCAAGAGGAGGAGAAACTGGAATATCTAATAAGGTTGGGTTCATTGTCTCCCTCGTTGCTCCCTTGGGCTGGGGTAACAATATCTGGGGCACTGGTGGACTTGGAGGGAGTGGAGGCCGACCTGGCAGGAGGCAGGGTGGCCCTCCCAAGTGAACACCCAAGAAGGGCAGGAGTGGCTGGATGGTGTTAAATTCTGAGCATCTATGCTACAGGCCTGGCTTCGGGATAGAATTACACATACAGGCTTTACGGCTAATTGTCTGTAATGGGGATTTGTGCGGACCCCAAGGACTCCATCCATAATGCATACAAATTCTGGACACATCGATGAGTTTACTGTAAGAACATCTTTGTGGATGGCAGTTTTACAATCTTGAGATTGCTTCATTAAAATTATAGTAGAATCATTAGCACACAAACCTGCCAGCCAGATGGGTCTGGTTCGGTTACACTGAGAGGGCGTTCTGCCTGGGATATAACTCGAGGCATAATATAAGGAGGGAGCGATTTATTTCAGCATCATTCCCGTTGGCATCATTGAATGTAGAGGGAGGTGAGCTCTGGTTCAGCATCCACGCCCGGATGAAACTCTTCTACAGAGCTTGCCACTGAAACTCTTCTATAGAGCTTGCCAACACCTGGTACTCAGCCACCGTGCAGTGCAGTTACACACCTGGCTGAGCTCCTTCCAGCACATCCCCTGGGACTGTGTTAAGCCTGAGGGGTCTACCAACAACCCTATTAATGCAGGTTGTGTACAATAACAGCAGCAGCCACAACAAAGAATAACATTTGCCTTTGGCTACCTTCAGAGCAATCAACTGGATACTGACCAATGGGGAAGTGTGGTTGCTTTCAGGCAAGAGAGCATTGATTTCCTTGTGTAAAGTGGGGTAGGGATCTGGCCACATCTGATAGCGCCACCGGATTCTGGGGTCCCTTTGTTGTATAGGGGAAGACAAGTAAATTTCCCTCTCCCCTTCTAGGTTTTGGTTGAAACACCCCTGTAATAAAAGACAGACTCACAGAAGAAAAACAAGGTTAATAGCATGTATATTTCATGCATGCATGGGAGATATCCAGAAAAACTGAGTAACTCCCAAAAATGGTTCAAGCCACCATCTAAAACAGCATCTCCAGCTAAAGATCAAAGGTGTGGGGGTTGGGGACTAGTTATGAGAGGTTTCCAGGTTTTCCTGGAAATGACGGTAAGGTTGTACAGGTTAAGTTGTACAGGTTGTACAGGTTAAGTCTTTGCCTTCCCCATAGATAATAGGTTCCAGAGATTTACTCATCTTCCTCTTCCTGGTACAGAGTAGAAGACACTCTTGAAAATGGGGATTTCCCTCATAAAGAGACGTATTTGGGGATGGTAAAATCTGCTCCCCGACAGTGGATTTCATTTTCTAATTTTCCTAATTTGATTGGCATCCACTAGGCAGAGGATCTCTCTCCCTCCTTCCCTCTCTCTCTCTCTCTCTCTCTCTCTCTCAGATCCATACAGTTCCACTAGTGGATCCTGGGGCTGGAATTCCAATCTCCTGCAAAATATTTTTATGAATTTGGTTTAATTAACTAGCCTTTACAACCCAGATAGCAAGGCAAAGCTGGTTGTCTTAGTTTTGCAGCTGGTGTTGGGCCATGTTGTTGCAGGATTCTTTACCTCAATACCTGGTGATGAGGGAGCCTGAGGCGGGCTGAGGGGTAAAACTAGCACCCCCCCACACACACACCCCAGGTGAGATCTGTGTGATATTCCTGGACACTCCTGGCTCCCCAAGAACAAAGGAAAGGGGTTTAAGTGCTTGCCATGGTAATGTGGGAAAGTAAGGCAAATAAAAAATTAAATTGCCTTACTGCTTGCAGCCCATTGACAAGTACTTGAAACCGGCAGAATGACCTCCTTCTTGGAGCTCAGCTGGATGATGACACTTCGCTAGGGGCAAAAGAGAACTTTGGCTTAACATTGTCCCAACCTCAAGGATCCTATAAATCTACTTCCTTTCTCTCAACTTCCCCAGGATATATGCTGGCAATCCTGCTCCAAGTTTATGGCCCCTGATATGCATCTGAAGGGTCTCATGACTGAGGTTTTATTAAATGGTAATAAATGGCATTTTCCTAGCAACAGCTAGCCCCTCAAGGTCCTGGAAACCTTGCTTCCAAAATTCTTCGGAGACTTACTCTATCCCTGACCCCCTCCCAACCTGAGGGTATAAAATGAGTTACCCATCAGGATCCCAGTGCCGTTCTTCCTACCCACCGGTCCTGTCCCCATGTTTTAATAAAACCACCTTTTTGCACCAAAGACGGCTTCAAGAATTCTTTCTTGGTGGTTGGCTCCGGACCACCCCACCATCACTCCAAAACTTCATCATCCAGGATTCCTTGTCTTGCCACTTTGAAGAATGTAGAGGTGGACCCAAAATAAAATGAGCGTCAGGTAAAAGTTCATGAGAACAGAAGATTGGAGAGTAAGAATAGTATGAAAGCTCACTTTGAAGAGAGGGGCATTCGAAGGTGAATACCCTCAGACTGTAGGCGAGGGACTTTTATAGGGTTTGGGTGGCCCCTCCTTTCCCTTCCCCTATGTTCCTTCTCAGTGCTACCCTTATTGACTTAATAACTCTAGGTGCTGGGTTGTCCAATCCTGATTGGCTCAACTCCACTGCGTGCAGAGTCAGACTGGTCATAGTGTCCCACGTATAACATAAGTTCTATGGTTTGCTTATTTCAGTTTGGTATTTTGATTGTCGAGTTCCTGAGGGGAACCTGAGGGGGAGCAGATGGTATCTGTTACGTTCTTAAGAGGAACCTTAAGCCTAAGGGAGTTTGCAAGTGGTCAGACACCCCCAGCCTTGCTTTAAAATATGTGTCTTTCTCCACCCAGGGACCTCAGGTTCTAACCTTCTCCTCTCTGCCTATTTCATCCTACCTTTCCCTGTCATAATCGTCTGAGCTAATAAAATCTGTTTAATAGTGATCTCTAAGCCATTTGGTAGCTGCTTGTCCCCTTGAGCCCTTATAAAGGGGTCATATTGCACAAGGCCACGAGCCATAAATACCTATGGGTATTAGATTCTTGCGAATGCCATAATAAATAATAGCAAATTTAGTGGCTTAAAAACACACAGATTTACTATCTTACAGTTCTGTAGGTCAGAAGTCTTAAAGTTAACAGGGCTAATACACTGAGCAGTGAACACAGCAGCAAAAGGTCCCTGGCCATGGGTTTTAACCGCATTCAAAATCAAAATGAAAAGCAATCAGCACGGCTGTGTTCCTTCTGGGGTCTCTAGGCAAGAGTCCATTTTCTCCACTTTTCCAGTGTCTCTCGGCTCATGACCTGGTCCCGTCAGCACAAATTTCTACTTTTGCCTTGATATCTTTTCCTGTGCCTCTAACTCTACCGCCTTCCTCTTAGAAGGATGCTTGTGATTACGATGGACACATCTGGGTAACCCAGGACACCCACCCTATCTCGGTATCCTGAATGTCTTCACATCTGCAAAGCCCCTTTCACTTATGCACACATTTACAGAGTAGAACATGAACTTTTATGGGGCTGGGGGAAGAAGCCTCATGCAGCCTAGCAAACCTTGCAAGTTGAACAACTACAAGGGACACGAATCGTAGTGGCAAATACCAATCAGCAGATTCTGAGGGTGGCAACCAGGGGGGGTGCCAGGAAGATCTCCCTGCAAGTAAGAACTCGCAGGAGGGACACTTAGCTGGCAGCCTATAGTTACAGCTCCTTCTGCAGCCATCCACAGCTTTTGAGCAAATCGAGCCCCTCCTGGGCTGCCGGGAGGCAATGACTGAGCACAGCAAGGCTCTGAGAACCTGGGCATTTCTGCCCGGTGCAAGATTCTTCCACCAGGCGGTCTCTGTTCCTGGTTTTCTTTTCTGCTGGCCGACAGTGACAGAGCGGCACCACAGCCTGCATATCCTTATCCACTTCTGCTTTCCCCCTCTTTCTTTTCACAGATGCCAGATCCACATGACAATTGGAAGGCTTTGCCTGCCCCGCTTTGCTTTCTTCCTCCATTATCTTTCCCAGACACACCCCATTCCTACATCCTTCCCCCATCTCATTGTCTTCTCACTCAGTTGGCACCAGTCAGTGTACTAGGAACCCCTGATTGATCACTGGACTCCCTGTGGTTTAGAAGAAGAGCGAAGCTAAGAGAAACTTCTAGAATGGAGGAATCTGGTAGAATTTCATGGAGGAACACATTGGATGTGGATTCAGAGGCTGTGTAACATTTACATAAGCAGAAGGGAGAAAGATGAGGCAATTTTGGGGGAGGAGCACAAGAAAAAGTGTGGGAAACAAGGTATTCTTGGAGAACAGGAGGTAGGTCCTTCTTCCATGGGGAGTTCCATGGCTGAAAGTTAGGATGGACAGTCTCTACAATAAGTATTATGTGAGTCCTGACACCAGTGTCCAAGATGTGACAGACATCTTTCTTGGACTACAAGCATCATTCTGTGTTCATCTTAAGGTCAAAATACATAAGATTTATGTATTTGGATTTATTGTAGCCTTTTATTTTGTTAACACAAAAGAGGAAACACACCTGCTTGGGTTTAGGCAAAAGACAAGTAACCTCTTCCTTAGCTGTTACCTTGAAGGGAGCACAGAATATAGTGTCCTTTGAGCTCCCTTTCCTATAGAAACCTAGAGCGAGACTTCACTGTATAGACCTACATTTCACTCTTACAGGGCACAGGCAAACATAATTATTTTCATCACTGTTCACTGAAGTAAGACCACGGTTAGTCTAACCTCTAGGCTCTTCAACTGTGGGGGAGAAAAAAGAAATATCATTTGGCTAGGAATTCACTTCTTGGATATTCCTTTTAAATTCCAGAATTAGGTTCACAGTTGCTTTATGGATGTGGTGGAAATAGACACTTCTTTTTTTTTAAATTTGTTTGTTTATTTATTTATTTGAGAGAGAGACAGACACAGCACGAGCTGGGGAGGAACAGAGAGAGAGGGAGAGAGAGAGAATCCCAAGCCAGCTCCACACTGCTAGCACAGAGCCCAATGTAGGGCTTGAACTCATGAAACTGTGAGATCATGACCTGAGCCAAAACCAAGAGTCAGATGCTTAACCAACTGGGCCACGAAGGCGCCCTCAAAATAGACACTTCTGTTTGAGTCTGGACTTTCCTATTCATGGCTTATTATCAGGCTGTATTTTCAAATCCGTACATCCCCTGCAGAAGGCATGATTCCCTTACTCTCCTTTTTAATGACTTTTCTTCTGTATTGGCGTCAAACGTTTATACTCGCTCATCCCCTGCAAGCACGCCCAGCACCCCCACCCCGCCCCGCCCAATGATTCTTACTTCCAGGGAAATAGAGAAGGGATTCGACGGCAAGAAGGAAAAGTCTTGGTGATTTACAGGTTTCATTTTAACCTTAAGAACAAGCCTGAAAATTATTCTCCCAGTGGATAAATCGAGTCCCAAAATAGTACCACACTTGTGCTGACAGATGGAGCCGCGGATAGAGGAATGTGTTCGGCAATTGCTGCCTAGAGTACTTCCATCTGTCGCCCAGGTCTCTGCTCTGTCTGTATATTCAAAACTACCCTGTCCACTGACAGGCAGGTGCACATGCCTTCTTCATTCATTTTGCAATGATGCGGGCTAAATTGTTCACAAGGATCTCTGAAGCAGTAATAATTAAGACTACAGCCAGAGAGCTCTATCTCTGTGGTGCTAAAACTTTATCGGTTAAAAATGCCACCTCTTGTGGTTTTCTCCAGCTAACACAACCAGGAAAAAAGGAAGCAGACAAGTGGAATGAGGAAGGGAAGGAGAGAGAGAGAAAAATCTCCCACTCAAGTATAAATAAACTGGCTTTCTTTCCTTAAAAAAAAAAAAGTATTTTCTTCTTTCTCATCCTCTCTTTAGAATAAAGAGCAGCCATATGAATGTTAAGATCCAAATATTGTTCTTTGTAGGCAGCATGGTAAATTTGAACCCAGAGTCTGCAACCACACGATGCAAATCCAAGAAGGTCTCCACCACCAGCCCTAGGACCTTAGGCGAACTTCTGAACCTTTCTGTGCCTCGATATACCTGTAAAAATGAGGGTTAATAAGCAGAACTATTCCACTGGTTGGATGAGCGTTAGGTCAAAACATGTCCGGCGAGCTCTCAGAGCAGTGCCAGCCACATGAGGAACTCTGACAAACAGACCTGACTGGGCCCATAACTCTTACTGAGACGTTATAAATGCAGCAGAGGCTTCTAGTCCCCAGAACCCACAGGTTCCCCAGGACCACAGCAAGCCCTCTCCAACCAGCCACTACCACTGTGACCACAGACCCAGAGGTGGCCAGTTAATCAGCAGGGCCCAGAGGCTTTGCTTTCCTAAGACAAGAATTTCATGACATTCTGACCTTAAAACACCTACCTTATTCTCCTACCCGGAACTTTGTCCCCAGCATCTAGACTCTCAGTCCAGGCTCCAGAGTAAAACCGGTCCACTCAGGGCTCAGGCTTTCAGCAGGTGGAATTTAAAAAAAAAAAATTTTTTTTTTACTTATTTAAAAAATATGCAAAATGTTAGCTTTCATTATGTGAATATCTACGGGAAAAATTACTAGGATCAACAAAATTAAATGTAACTGGAATAGGTAGGTTTGAGTTTCTCACCTGGGAAACATGAAACCCAACAAGCAGGTGATGGAGAAAATACCAAGGTATTTGTGCAGTTAGCAACCTTTTGAATTCTATACAAACAAATAAACCGTGTAGTAGCATTTTGCATTTAAGAAATATTTTTAGAAATAAATTTGACTTCTTCATAACGTGTATTGGGTTGATTTCAAGAAAATATTTCAAAGAGAAACATTTCCACTGGTTTCTTCCAATGCATATTGGATATATTTTTTTGTATTTGAATTTTGATCACCTGAGATTTCTTTTAATGAATCAAATGCAAGAAGATTTTTTTTCTTATTTTTATAAATGGCTAGTTAGTTGTACCAATATTAACAACCGATTACATTCAAGCTTCACCAATTACTTAAACAAATCAGTCATTAGATGTGAAGTTTTCATATATTCATATGATGGTCAGAAGTCTCTATTTAGTTCTATTGTTCTGTTTCGGTGTCTGTTTTCCAAGTGTCATCATTAACGGAAACTTTTAATACACTTTTAATAGCTAGTCAAACCAGGGCCCTGCGCCTACTGTCCTTATTTTCAGAGCAAACCTGGATATTACTGAATGATTCCTTTTACAGAAAACTTCCATTTTCACTGTTAATTCTTCGAAGTCCCATAGAACAAACAAACCCCGATGGTCACTTTAAGTGGGATGGCTTGAATATCCCTGCCAACGCAGGGAAAACTACATCTTGACAAAAGAGAGTTTTCTATTCTATGATCAAATCTGTTTCCCAGTGACTTCCATAATTCAGCAATAATGCCATTACCCTGCAGCCAAAACAGGACCTCCCTTCATCCGATCTGTGTTTGGAGGATGGATGTAGGAACAAGAGCCTGGAAATCTACCCACGCTATCCATTCTGTGAAGATTAGGTTGGTCAAGGACTTGTCTCGTAATACGTTGGACACTAGAGAGTTAGCAAAATAATTTATAAGGATGGATGGCAACTTCATATATTAGAGAAATAGTTCGAAGACAAATTGTGGCCTTGGAAGACATGGCTTTTCTTCGTGTATAAAGCAGTTACTGACTCCCATCCCTAAAGTGCAGAGAGTTCCTTCCTTCACACTTGATTTGAATTTCACTGAAGCATCCACACTTTGCCACTTGATTCTCATTAGGAACGATGTGCTTCGGCCAACAGGCTGTTTGGGGCTTTTTTGGGCGGGCAGCTCGAGGCCTTGGAACTCAAGGCCCACTAAGGAACGAAGCTGACGCCCTGGCCAGGAGTAACTCTATTTTCTAAGCAGCTAAGCCAACCAGAGCCCTAAGTATCTCCTATACCATTGTCTTCTCATTATTTTTATGCCATCCCGAATTTCCTAAAATAGGATGGATGCCGAACTCCTTTGATCCGTATTCATGTTCATTCTGAAATGTGAAGTTCGGTAGAGTCAACAGGATGCAGTGAAACATTTTTTAAATGTCAGTCATTGGAATTAGAAAAGCAGCACGTGCTAATTTTAACAATTCAAACAATAATTTGAACAATGCCCTAATGATTTGAACAATGAAGAAACATAGGAATGAATGCCAACCCTCTGAAGTAAAGCACTGCTATACACTTGATTTAGATGCCAAAACACACACACACACACATACACACACACACACACATATATATGTCTGTGTGTGTGTGTATATATACATGTATATATATGGATTTTCCGATTTTCCATGGATTTTATGGGGTGATTGACTGGTTTCTCATATCTGTGCCCCTCATTTTTGCACTGAACCATGGCAACTGCCTTCATCCTTTGTAGTGCAGGGTCAGCAAGGCCATAGCACCTTCAATGTGAAATGTTTTATGGCATTTTCCAAGCACTGAGGAAAGGAATGCATTCTCTGCTTTAAAAGAAATGACACAACCAATCAACAGCTTTTCTTGATTGTAGAATAATGCCTCCAGGCTAGGGAAATACTGAAGAAAAGCAAAGGTGTAGTCCCAGCCAGTTGGAAACTGAGACCCCCTCTCGGTTCCTCTCTGAGGAGCTTAGAAGTCCTAACTCAGTAGTTCTAATTTTTCTTAAGTTTATTTATTGTTAAGAGGGAGAGAGAGAGAGTTTGAGTGGGAGTGGGGATGGGAGAGGTTGGCAGAGACAGAGGGAGAAAAAGAAAGAGAGAGAGAGAGAGAGAGAGAGAGAATCCCAAACAGGCTCCATGATGTTAGTGCAGAGCCCAATGTGGGGCTTGATCTCATGAGCAGATCATGACCCGCGCCAAGATCAATAGTCAGACACTCAACCATCTGAGCCACCAGGGCATGCCCCCCTGACTCAGTATTTCTTAAGTTTGACTGGGCACCTCGAAGGCACACTTATTCTTTCCACCTACAGGAACCCACGACCTTTATTGTCTTTCCCACTCACTTGACACTTTTTCTCCATCTTTTGAAACTGCATGCATTATCAATTTTCAATGTTATTTAATATCTTGCATGTCTTGTCTCTTTAACACACAAATTCCCTGAGAAAAGGGACTTTGTATTTTACCCCTGTATATCTGTCACAAAGTCCAAGATGCATTAGTCTCATAAGAAGGACGAGATAAAAAGAATCATAAGCGGTCTCAATGTTTACCTCTCTCCCTCTCTCTCTCTCTCTCTCTCTCTCTCTCTCTCTCTCACACACACACACACACACACACACACCTGCGTTTGAGTCTCACTTTGGCCAATTATGAGCTGTGGAATGTTGCCAGTGTTGCCAGAGTCACTCAGTTTCCTCCTTGATAATATTGGGATCAAAACTCCACCTCACAGAATTGTTGTCAAGGCTAAATATTACGTGTAAAAACTTTACTATTTATTGTATAAATGCCAGGCACAAACAGGATTGATCATATTGGTTGAAAAAAATGCAGAAATTCTGGTTTGCAATCATTAATATAATAAGGGAATCAGATTTGAAAGTGATTTTAGAGATTTTCCATCCTAATCTTGTTTTATGGATGAGAAAATACACAGAAGTGATGTGTTTTGAGACTATACAACTAGGGTGCTACTACACATATTTAATCAAAATTTCGTTAAATAAAGGCTCACACCCTCAAGTGCAAGTACCTTTAGAATAATTAATATGCTTCAAAGAAATCTTCTATTCATGATTAACCTATAGTCAATGATTATCATCATTTTAGTAATCTTCCCGGTAAAAACAAAAAACACTTTCGTCTTTGAGCTGTTGCATAAATGCATAAGGCTAGGAAATGTAAAAGTACCTGATGGTGAGTTGAAAACTGTTCTCATAACATCTAATTTATGCAGATTTAAACCTACCTACCATGAAATCAACGGTATCTCCCTGATGTTGAGGAAAAAATACACCTAAAGGATTAACAATGCCTTACTGAATACCCAGCTCTTTGTTATATAATAATTATATAACTGGGGAGCCTGATAGGCTCCATTAGTTAAGGGTCCAAGTCTTGGTTTCAGCTCAGGTCATGATCTCACAGTGGGTGGGTTCCAGCCCCACATCGGGCTCTACACTGCAGGTGCAGAGCCTGCTTGCAATTCTCTCTCTCCCTCTCTCTCTGCCCCTCCCCTGCTCGTGCTCTCTCTCTCTCAAAATAAATAAATTAATTAAAAAAATAATAATAATTATATAACTAATTATAATACTGAATTTTTTTTAAAAAAAGCAGTAAAGAAACTAGTGTCCCTTTCTTCAGAATTTGAGAAAGGGCAAGAGAAGTGTACTTTAAATACCAGGCTCAGAAATCATTAGACCATCAGCCCATTTTAATAAAGAATAAACATGCTTTTTCCAGGGAGAAAACAGAGTCTTCATCTCAGGATTTGCCTTTTAAAAGTCCAATGGAATCGCTATAGGGAATCTGTATTACACCATCTTATAACGCTGACTTCTGAAATCGGACGAGAAGTAGTTATCCAGACACGACTCACGACCATTTGAACAATAAAGCATAAACAATCCCTGTTCCCTTAGCCAGTCTTCCTGGACTCTTAGGCTACATTCTTTTAAATATGGATTTGGACAGGTTAAACACCAAGACACAAATGCAGTTAAAAACCAAAATGCAGTTAAAAACCTACAAAGGAGGACCATGGGAAGAGTCTCCCAACCAAAATAGTATTTCCTATGCTAGCTTCCCTGCTGCATGGATACTGAATCTTTTTGCTTTTTCTTTCCTTTATTTTCACAATTCTACATGAGTACATCTGAGCGATCTTAGGAGAAAAATAAATCCAAATGTGGAAAAAAAATTAGATTAAGAGTATGAATAAAAGGTGGGGCTCATGGGTGACTCTGTCCGTTGAGCCCCGGATTCTTGGTTTCAGCTCAGGTCATGAGCTCATGGTTCATGGGGTCAAGCCCCACATCGGGATATGCATTGAGTGCAGAGCCTGCTTGGGATTCTCTCTCTCTCTCTCTCTCTCTCTCTCTCTCTCAAGAGCCTGGCATGCAGGTAATGGCTTCCCAGATGGGAGAAACAGCTTCTGAAAAAGAGCTGTTGCCAACTCCAGAACCTGGTGCTGCTTTGTCTGGCTCACAGTGTCTCTCAGACCGGTTAATAATATTTATTTCCCTTCCATTCTGTGTTGAACTGAGGTTGAAACGGTCTCAAAAAAGTGGATCAAGGCAGCTGTCCTTTGTGTCAGTGCCATTGATTCACCTTCCCAAAACAGGTGGTGCTTACTAACTGCAGCAATCTCTCGTTTCCTAGCCAAAGACAAATCCTACATTCAACAGCCAAAATTTAATTGAAAAACATAGACTCCACTTCATTCTGAATTTGAAATATTTATTACATAAGCAGGTAATCTTCCCTGTTGTAGTTAAGGCCATAAATATCCTGATGTGATAGGATTCCAGGGTGCTATTGTGACTGCCTCGGGTCAGAAGCTTATGGGGTTATTTCTTATGGGAAGAGCAGCACACCCTTTCCTTTTTGCATGTTTTCACTGTAGGTGAATTATTCATAAGTATAAAATACTGCGATTTATTTTTCAGCTGGAACACACACACAAAAAGGGGGAGGAAAATGTATCGCAAGCCACTGAATTTACATCTTTACAAATAGCTTGAGATCTCAGAGGATTCTTAAGTGAGAAAAACAGGACAATTTTAACATGATTATTTCTACAGAAACTTCTGGGCAGCTCATCGGGGTAAACAGACTCACAGAGGAAATTAGTTCTTTGTACCAAAAGTGAGATCAGACAAGTGTCAGAAACGATGGCACAGCTTTTCATGTTTGTGTGGATGAAAGAGGAAAAAAAACCCAGCAGCCTCTGAATCCTGTCACTCATTATTAAGCCAAAGCTTTTCTCCAGTTATTTCTTAGGGTTTTGGTACCCATGGAAATATTAATATCTGGAAGGTTACATAAAAAAAAATCCTCCTCACCTGCCCCATCACCAGAGATCCTACCCCAATACTTCTGGAACTGGGGCTGACAATGGGCTCCCCAAGGACCTCAGATGATTTTGATGCAATGGAGCCCTGGACCAAATTCTTTTTTTTTAATTTTTTTTATTTATGTTAAAAACTCTTTTTTTATATTAAATATAATTTATTGTCAAATTGGTTTCCATACCACACCCAGTGGTCATCCCAACAGGTGCCCTCCTCCATGCCCATCACCCACTTTCCCCTCTTCCCCACCCCCCCATCAACCCTCAATTTGCTCTCAGTATTTAATAGTCTCTTATGGTTTGCTTCCCTCCCTCTCTGTAACTTTTTTCCCCCTTCCCCGGGACCAAATTCTCAACACCTCAAAAGCATAGTAAGAGCTTGAGATTTGAATGCCATATGTTACAGTATTTATTTTAACAAGACCTTATTGGAGGTTAGCATAGAAGACGTGTTAAGATGAAAGCAAGAATCAGCTTCAACCAAAGAGTGGGGTGCTCAGCATCATCAAGTTACCTGCTGGTTGTAGGGTCAGAGGGGGCAATGGGGCCAGTGTGGGGGTGGAGGGCGTGCATCACTGATGACAGCAACTATGAACTGAAATGCCACTCCTTCTGTCACTCTGGCCAGTGGCCCATGTTGCCTTATTGGAGGAAATACTTGCACTGGTATAAAAATTCTTAAAAATGGACTCCTGCAAGGTATCGTACATGGTGCCTCTGAAGTACAAAGGTCAAGGGCTCATTTCTTCAGATTTTCAATATCCTGTATCCAGGAAGTCAATCAGAAATGAATTAGCATTTAAAACACTTGGGGAAGCTTTCTTGTAAGGTACCTTGGAAAGTAGCAAGGATTGACTTTTCTGGAGAGTTTAAGAAGTGGAGACACACTTATTTGTAGGCTTTACAATTCACTTTACAGACTTCTAATTGCTGCTTAGGCACTATACCTAGAAGATGACACTTTTCTAGAAGTTTCCTTCTTTCTGGCTTCTTTGGGCCATTTTTGTCCAAGATGCCTCCATTCCTAACCTGCTCACCATGGTACTCTACTCAGGATCTGAAATAGGCTGATGAACATTAACATCAGAATTTCTGTTTGGCTTGTTTCTTCTTAAACAGAATCAAACAAAGGAGGTCAAGAAGATGGGGGGGGGGGTCAAGAAGATGGGTGGCTGAACCAACTGATGTTACTTTTCTTTTTTTCATATTTAGAGTAAAAGTGGACTGGTTTTCCCATGAGAAAATTTTGGAGGAATGCCATCTTTAAGTCATGACTGTCTTACTATGGGGACATTTGAAAACCTCAAAAATCTTCTATTTAGCAAAGCAGAAAAAGGACAATGGAGGTTGCTCTCTAAGAGTTGTATGCAGCTATGTAGACGGTAAGGCATAACTGATGCAGATTTTGTTTTATGGTTAAATGGGACATTTTCTCCTCCCCGCCCCCCCCCCCACTTTAATTTCCTGCATAGAAGTTGGTATATGAGGTAGGGGAGAAACCACCAATTGTCTTTAAGAATGCATTAATGTACTAAATGCATATTGGGTGCTTGCTACGATCCAAACGCTTTCTAAGCACTAAAAGTGTATCGGTGAAGAAAGCAAGAAGGAAGAAACCCTAAGGAGTGAGAGCCCCATGCCATGACCGTCATAAGCCAGGGCTGGCCAAGATAAGGACATGCAAATTGCTATTCAGCCTTGCGTGGTGGTGGAGTGTATTGCTTGTGGACAATGGCACTACCTCCCACTGGGCTTCACGGTTCATCTCAACACAGTGTTCAGGCTGTCTCCACCCGGGAATCATGGCGATCCAGGGGAACCACGGATAGTGTGAAATTAGAAATGTCACCTAACTACCCCTCAGCCCAGCTGCCTCCTCTTTGAGGGAAGTGAAACGATGCTTTGAAAAGTTCCTGCCAGTTGTGAAATTTAGCATTTCTCAGGAAGCATATGATACGTACCAAATGAATTGTACAGACACTATCTAATATAGGACATCAGGACAGGGAAAGAAACAATCCTCATTTGCAGTTACAAAATTAGATCATCTCCTATCACTGTTGTTCCTGTTATCTGTGTCCTAGAATATTCCTGGAAGATATTCCATGGAAAATGTCTAAATTTTGTCTTTATACAGCACGTTAGTATATAAATGCTCAGGAAAAAAACAAAACGAAACAAAACAAAAAACCCAAAACCCTGCACTTATTCTTCAACTGGGTCTAATGAATACATTTTCTAATGAAAACCAACGTAGGTAAGATAGGATGTGATTAAGAAGAGGATATCAGGGGAAAATCAAGGTACAAGGCGCCTGCGTGGCTCAGTTGGTTAAATGTCCGACGCTTGGATTCCAGCTCAGATCGTGATCTCAGGGTTCGGGTGTTAGAGCCTAAATAAAACTTAAAGAAAGAAAAAGGAAAAATCAAGGTATGACCCAGAGATTGTCTGAAGGCATCTGGGAATAAAGAGTTAGAAAGGAGAATAGCAGAGAGAGCGTAACATTGAGCCCTCATGGCATTTTTGGCATAATCTGACCCTATTAGGTGAATGCTTTCTTTGTTCATGTTTCACTGATGAGCTTTTATTAAAATTGTACATTGTGCTCATATTTAAATTAAATTTTTTTCTTAGTATTCATATTATTTTTGAAAAATATCTTGAAAAGCTTTTCTACAATCATTTTGTTACATATGAAATATGCTCCTAAAATCTCAGTCATGTTTCTCCTCTCTCTCTCTGTCCTAAATCGTGCCTTACCATCACTACTTTTTTTTTTTTTTTTTGCATCTTCAATGCTTTATTCCAGAGAAGTATCAAAAAAAAATTTCCTAGGTCCACTATTAAAACAAATCTGAAAAAGAAAAGTCAACGGCAATTTTTGATATGATATTGAAGATGCTTATTAACGGGCTTCCCTATAGAGTTACGCATTTTTAGATTATAAAATTACAGAGTGGGGAATCCCGTCCACTTTAGGCCAAGATGGAACAACAGTGGCGAGACTTAGCTTTCTGCCTGAACCAACTTAAAAAGCAGAGAAAACATATAAAGCCATGGTTTCTTCCTTCCTTTCTTTCTTTTTTTAGAACTCTTTATTTAGTGGTTAATCGTGTAGTTATTTTTTAATTCTCATTTTCTAGCCTCATTGTCTTGAGCTCAGAAATAATGCCTGAGTATTTTTTGCATTTTGGAACTTGATACTAATTTTGTTTTGTTTTGGTTGTTTTTTACATTGAGAGGAATATCTTTATTTCTTTTTTTAATATAATTTATTGTCAAATTGGCTAACATACAGTGTGTAATGTGTGCTCTTGGTTTTTGGGGTAGATTCCTGTGGTTCATTGCTTACCTGCAATGCCCAGTGCTCATCCCAACAAGTGCCCTCCTCGATGGCCATCACCCATTTTCCCCTCTCCCCCACCTCCCATCAACCCTCAGAATGTTCTCTGTATTTAAGTCTCTTATGTTTTGCCTCCTTCCCTCTCTGTAACTACTTTTATCCCCTTCCCTTCTCCCATGGTCTTCTGTTAAGTTTCTCAAGATCCACATATGAGTGAAAACATATGAGATCTATCTTTCTCTGACTGACTTACTTCACCCAGCGTAACACCTTCCAGTTCCATCCATGTTGCTGCAAATGGCAGCATGCCGTGACAACATGGCATGATTTGCTCAAGAAGTCCTTCATAGCCAAGTTCTTTTATCTATAGAAAATTTGTGTGACTTTGAAGATACCAATGTTATTGATAAAAAATAAAATAAAATAAAATGCAAGTATTCATCTCTAAAGATTGACACCCTAACCATTCTATCTAAGACAAGATATCATGTAAATAACATCTACAAGAGAAGCTGATCATAATTCTTTCATTTGGTATTATGGTTTTACTTTGTGGTTTGTTTGGTGTTTGTTTTAATTTGGGTAACAGCAAGATACAAACTTGAGGATGAAGGGTCTTGAAGAAAACTTTTACTTAAGATGATATTTTTATAGTCTGGCATCAGACTTTGACATATGTATTCTCTATCAGTGACTTGCAAAGTTGGTAACATTCTTAACACACGATGAGTGCCCTGTCAATCAGCACTTCAAAGTATAGGGAAGCCTAAAAGATTTCAGATTAGATAAAAATACAACTGAACTTGTGAAAGCAGCATTATCACATTTTTATTTCAAAGATCAGCCATTAGAAAAGCTAGTCTTTATCCAAAAGGTTTCTATGAACCAGGACCCAGAATGATATATATTCTTTAAATATCCCATGAAACTTCTACCTTTAAAGGTTCATGGGCATTCTATCTTACATTTCTATAAAGAATATTTTTCCCTTTAAAAAGAAAGTTCTTTTGAGATTAGATACCATATTGTTAACTGAAAATACGAATACGTAGTTTGAGTATTTGTAAAATCAGTAA
Source organism: Panthera pardus (assembly GCF_024362965.1). NCBI lineage: Eukaryota > Metazoa > Chordata > Mammalia > Carnivora > Felidae > Panthera > Panthera pardus. Next base: position 10,761,957 of record NW_026526655.1, read on the forward strand.
TAGAGGAAAAACCTTGTTAAATTTTCAGCACCATTAGCCAAGCTCAATACTATTCATCCATTTGAGGATAGAATTTAGACTAAATTTCTATGGAATCATGTAGGATAAAGTAATTTCAGCTACCAACTGACCCCATATTCTCCCACTGTGCATTTCATTGCATTGGCTGTAGACTAAATCTGCCTAATGAATGTCTTCCCTTCAGTGATCAGAAACTTTGCTTTCTTCCACAAAGATTTTTGTAAGTCCCTGCATCATTGCCCTCACCTAATGGCTCATCTCATCCCATATCTAGATGGTTTACTTATTGGGTTGGAGGAATACAACCCCATCAAATTAAACGAATCTTGGTTCTTGAAGGACTGATTTTGTGCATATCAGGGATCCCATAGTCCTTTCTCAAAGTGTTAGCCCTACTCATGCATTAATGATTCAATGGGATTCTCAGGGTTTTTGATATCTATGTAAACAAAAGAAAACAAGGCACTCTTAGCAGGCTCAGTTGGTAGAGCATGCAACTCTTCATCTTGGGGTTGTGTGCTTGAGCCCCATGTGGGTGTTGAGATTACTTAAAAACAAAATAAATTTAAAAAAAGAACTTTTAGGGGAACCTGGGTAGCTCAGTCAGCTAAGGTCAGTTTTGATTTCAGCTCAGGTCATGATCTCATGGTTCTGAGTTCGAGCCCCACCTCAGGATGCGGGCTGACAGTGCAGAGCCTGCTTGGGACTCTCTCACTCTCTTCCCCTTCCCTTCTCATGCTGGCTGTCATGCGTTCTCTCTGTCTCAAAATAAATAAATATTAAAAAAAAAAAAAACTTCCAGCTTTTGATACCTTGTCCTAAGGCAGCATTTCTCAAAGTATAGACTGATCATCTACATCAGACTTGATCATCGCTCTAATCAAAAAGTGCTGATTTCTAGACTACCCCTAATCTCAAAACCATTGCCTATTTTTAAGTAGGGTGGAGGTGATTATGGGGCGTGTTCAGTCTATAGTCCTAGGAAGCTGGATTCAGTTCCTCACATTCTCAGTCCCACTTCATTCTACTGATGGACACAGTTATTAAGACCGTTTTCATGTCAGAGAGACCACTTTGTGTTTTCTGTTCCAAGGATATTAATTCAACTGGAAATGAAACATGACAGCAGGGAGGGAAATCTGTAGTTGACAACATAGTTTTGAATGAAGGAACCCAAGAACGTGAGTCTTTTATGTCCATAACATTGTTGAATGTGCTCCAGGTAGGTGTGAAATGATAGCAAAATAGGGCTGGACTATTGCCTCAAGTATAAAGTGGATAATGGCAAAGGAGAACCAGTGGGAAACCGTTTAGAATACTTCAAGACTTCCAACATGACAAATTTTCTAAGATTGGGATTTAAAATACCCCTTGTCTTGTCTTATTCCCACGACTAATTTTTCATACTCATATTCATGTTTGATTAAATACAAATCCTGTTTCATTCCTAGAAATGGCAGGTCTCTGTACTCAGCCCCTCTAGTTAACAACAGCTTGGACTTTGGACCAAGACTGTGACTCAGTCCCAGCTCTTCCACTTAAAACCATCCGAACTTGGGTTTTTTATTTCAATGAGACTCATTGTAACTTTTCACAATAAAATAAGGTTACGTATTGCTTCCTAGAGTCATGGTAAAGACAAAGTATGTTACTATATAACATACAGTATACTATATAACATACTAAGGTATGTTAATATATAAAAGCAACTACCAAAGCCCTTGGCACGTTGGAGACACCCCATCACTGTTCCTGGTAGCGTTGCCCTCCCTCCCTCTGTGCAGGGTCCTGTGATGACAGCAGACACAGCCACTTCGTGACTGCTATTTTTATCTTTTATGAAAACCTGTAGTTGTGAACTAGATTTCAAAAGATAAACTTAGATAGTGGGTTTTCTTTCGCTCCCAATAAGAATCTTGAATATGCTGCAGGTAAATGTAAAGTGACAGCAAAACGGCTCGAATATTGGTTGCTTCGTGAGTAACTAGCCAGTAGGTAATGGTGGAGCATGTTTATGTCTCCTTAATTTCTGTTGTATTATTCCAGGATCACAATTAGAGCTTAGGCTGAATATTTTAATTGGGGAACTGGGAGCTATTTTGGACTCTTTCTGAGATTTAGTGTGTAAAGATACACTAAGAAATCTTAAGGGTTTAATTCATGCTGTTACAGTGCCCAATTTCAAACTCAACCTGGGAACAAGAGTTTATCATTTATACTAGAATTCTCACACTTGATATCTAGAAGTAATTGCACTTTCTTTCACTGAATAGGGAGAATACATAATAATGCATTATTTATTATATATTATATTATTATATATTGTTAATATATATGTAGAAATATATAGTAACATATAGTAATATATATATGTGTATATATATATATTTATTTTAGTATCTGTGAGTGGTCCACAAACTTTAGGCCTTGGCTAGACATGATAGAAAGTTGTACCTTCTGGAAAGTGATTATACTAATTTAATTTTGTAAGCATCTAGTAAAATCTATCCTTTGCTGGTTAGACATATTTATTATTTTTGCAAATTGAGCAAATCCTCTTCCCCACAAAAAAAATAAATAAAGGACACAGGAGTCCCTTTTCCAATTTAAATATGAGGAGTCCTTAACCACCATTGTACAGCATTAACATAACCAGTTTTGCTTTTAAAAATTCTGAATTCAAATGTACATTATTGGCTTTCATCATATCATCAACTCCATTCTTTTCAAATACTTTCCTCAAGTTCTGACAATTACATGCATCTTTCCTCTTAATCTTTTATTTTTCTTTTTAAAAATATTTTAATGTTTATTTATTTTTGAGAGAGAGAGAGAGCAAGAGCATGAGCAGGAAAGGGTCAGAGAGAGAGGGAGACGCAGAATCCAAGGCAGGCTCCAGGCTCTGAGCTGTCAGCACCAGAGCCTGATGCCAGGCTCGAACTCATGGATCATGAGATCATGACCCGAGCCGAAGTCTGGCACTTAATCCACTGAGCCACCCAGGTGCCCTAATCTCTTATTTTTCATCAGCCTCTTAAACCAAATGCCTTGCCCAAATGTCATGACCATCACCCCTTTACCCCTGACATCAGCTAAAATAATGCTTAAAAAATAGCAAAATGAGTATCATTCACTAAAGTTAATATATTATTCTAGCTCTTAAGTGTTTCATTAGTGTCTGAGAGAGATATTAGCGTTTTTTCAATGTTTGTCTTATTTACTATACAAGTCATATTTCAGTTACCACACAAGTCACGTACAACATGAGAAAATAAATTTGAAATATTTTGACCAACTAAATATGTAACATGTGAGAATAATGCTGGATAGTTTTATTATTTAAATGGCAATCCACTATGCAGAAAACAGTTAACAGAGCAGGTCTGTTAACAGTTAACGGTTAGAAGAGGTTGCCTTCTAGGTTGCCTCTAGGCTCGCTCTTGGCGAGTCTTCTGAAACTTTCCCTAACTGTCAGGTTGTTTTCTTATGCCCAAAACTTTGCACATACAATATGATTTATCATCAAGATTTGTGGGAGGCTGAAATTTTGCTAGTTGCTAGCGGAGAAGGTGACACGGGTGACCTGTTTCAAATGGGCTTTCCTGGGCAGAAGCATCGCATACATATTGCTGCATTTTTGCTACTGGGGGGTGGGGGGAAGAACGTGTCCGGTGTGACCACTTAAAGGAAAGAGAGGACATAGGAAGGTGAATGTGTTTTTAACCAGACTCCTGCTGTATTCTTTTCCCTTACAGACCAGCTGTGTTTGTGTGCTCTGTTGATATAATCATGACTCCATGCCGAATCTCCGAGGTTTTCTAGCAAACCACTGAAGACATGGGTGGTCTTAGAAACCCCCTAAAGAGTTACCTAATTGCATAAAATACTAATTAGTATAAAATAAAACAATAAAACGTGCCTTTTTCAATCCCTCAACAAAGAAATCGTAACTTCTTCTTCTCTTTTTCTCATAACACGTATGTTGCCCTGCTTAAAAATCTGCCATCACTCTCAGGTTGATTAAGGGTCCGAGTTCAGCTCAGGTCATGATTTCACGGTTCGTGAGTTCAAGACCTGCATCAGGCTCTCTGTGGTCAGCACGGAGCCTGCCTTGGATTCTCGCCCCCACCCCCACCCCCGCCCCTCTCCTGCTCGCTCTCTCGCTCTCTCTCAAAAATAAATAAATATTAAAAAATATATTTTAAAAAAAATCTGCCATCACTCTGCACTGTACTTAAGACCCTAATTCTTCATGAACATCTACCAATTAAGTCCCCAACCTATTCTCAATTCCCCTGTCCCCTTGCTCACTGGAATTCAGCCATGTTCTCCACCCCAGAAGAGAATCAGGCATTATATCCACTCTCCAAATGGGCCTGCTTCTCTTCTCCATTCTCCCGGTGCCATTCCCAATTCACTAAAATTCATTTAATCTGAAGCACAATTGGAAAATGGAGGCATTGGATAACCTCCAGCTCTGGTACGTACCTTCCTCATGATTATTTATGAGCTGCAGGACACCTAAAACTAAAGCTTAGCTGGCAATTTCTTTATAAACCATAGCAGTTGGTATGACGTTTGCCACGATGGAAACATACACAGCTTTTATCACTCACTTAAGATGTGTTGACTGAAAATAAAGGTGCCTTTGACTACCCATGCCTTAAGCCACAAGGATATCTATTACAACTTACGTACCAAGACCCCTGGGACAGGTGGCTTCCGGGTCTGCTCAGGGACTCTGCAATATCAGACCACCAAGATGACATTTGTGCATTTCTCTTAGCCTGCCCCTTTTAATTACTAACGCAGACATCACGCAACTAACTACACTCACACAGAAACCAGGGGTCAGGTGATGCATTGACAGTAAAAGAGGTTTTTCTTCACAGGCTGGCTCTCTCTTTTTTCAGGAATCAGAATCTTCCATAAGAGCTGGCTTCTCTTATAATGCATTATTGGCCCAAGTAGCAGGCATGCCCTCCCTGTACCAATCCCGGTGAGAATAAAGAACATTCACAAGACTGGCTCAGACCAGGGGCACCTGGGTGACTCAGTTGGTTAGGCAACTGACTCTGGATTTCAGCTCAGGTCATGATCTCATGGTAGTGAGATCGAGCCCCATGTCGGGCTCTTTGGTGACAGTGTGGAGCCTGCTTGGGATTCTCTATCACCCTCTTTCTCTCTGCCCCTCCCCTGCTCATGCTCACACTCTCTCCCTCTCCCCCTCCCACCCCGGCTTTTTCTCAAAATAAATAAATAAACATTTAAAAACAAAAAAGACTGGCTCAGACTAATCATAAGGTGACCCCAGTGACTGGAGGAAATACTTGAGCATGTTGCTACCAAATGAAGTAAGAATTGTGTTAGCAGTCACTGTTGGGTAGGCCAGTGATTTGGGCTGTCACAGTGCATCAGAAAAATCTAATTAGAGCACAGATCTAGAGGCCCAGCCTCTCGAGTTTCTGCTTCAGTAGGTCCAATGCAGAACCCGAGAACCTAAATTTCTAGTGAGTTCCTAGATGGTACTGCTCTTGCTGCTCTGGGAGGCAAAGGTCAGCCTCTACCTTGCACTCCATAGGTTCCAGGTGAAGTGAAAGGTTATCAAGTTATTTACACACATAAGGAAGGACTGGTCCTGATTTCATATACAGATATAGACAAGGTTTAGCACTGGCCTCACCTATAGGTATATGCAAGGGTTAATATTAGCCTCTCAGTCAAGGTGGAAACAGAAACTAGATCAATTCCAAGTTTATAGTTTTTAAATCAGTTTTGTGGGGCACCCGGGTGGTTCAGTCAGTTAAGTGTCTGACTTCAGCTCAGCTCATGATCTCATAGTTTTCGGGTTCAAGCCCTGCATCAGTTTCTCTGCTGTCAGCGCAGAGCCTGCTTTGGATCCTCGGTCCTCCTCTCTCTCTCTGCAACCCCCGACGCCACTCTCTCATACTCTATCTCTCTCAAAAATAGACATTTAAAAAATACATAAATAAAAAATAAAATCGATGTTGCAATATGCTTCAATATATATGCGTCAAATATATAGTGGACCAAACTATAAAATAACACACCCTTTCTTTGTGCAAAACAGATCAACTCTTTAACTCAAAATATTAGCCAGTCCAGATCATTCAAAATAATAGGAGTTCTTTTAAGAAATTTAAATGCAACCTAATGCTGGATTTTTCTCCAAATACCTGAATATATAAAATGGTAAAGATAATAATGTTTTACATTTTCTAAACGTACATCATAGGAATTAGAATCTTGGAATGGGTTAATCTCAAACCAAATAGAAGGCTGGAAAATCAGCCTGATGAATACATGTTTATTGCTAGAGTTTAAGAAAATTGAGTATCATGTCTAAGAGGCTATAGAATGTATGCAAAAAAAATGATTTGGATACATTATGTAGAATAAGCTTTGCATTACAATAGGTAGACATGAAAGTAGCAGGTAATATTATTAAAGAATATCTATTAGTACCATATGCTATTAATATGAACTTGTTGATTTTCTATTATGTATCTAGTGTGGCTGTAATGTCCTGTTATGTGTGTAGGCAAAATATTTTACCCATATGAAGTATCTAAGCGATTAAGGCACCAGGAAAGAGATATTTATTTATTTTTTCAAGTTTATTTATTTTGAGAGACAGCAAGAGACAGAGAGAGTATGAGTGGGGAGGGGCAGAAAGAGAGAGGGAGACGGAGAGTCCCAGACAGACCCCACAGCTGTCCTGATGCAGGGCTCGAACTCACGAAGCATGAGATCATGACCCAATCCGAAATCAAGAGTCAGCCACTTAATCGACTGAGGCACCCAGGCTCCCAGAAAGAAATACTTCAATAGTCATAAGTTCAAGTAGTATGATAAAGAATATGCATGTACCTTGAAGTAGATGAGAAGGGCTCCACAGAGGACAAGTTCTGCCTCAGGTAGGAGAGGTTACTTAGAATTAAGGGAAAGGGAAGGATTTTAAGTTAGAGGGGTAAGAATACGCAAAAAAATATTTAAAAAGTTAGAGAATAAGGAGGAAGTCTGGGTGATTCTAGGGCGAGAATTATAAACAATTAAGAGCATACTGACTTCTAAAGTCATTGCTTTATCCCAGTGAACTACAAATACGAGTAAATAAGCCTATGGCGAAAACCTATTCAACTAAACGTTTTCCCAGGGCAGATTTCTGAGGTTAGGATTTCAGGATTAAAGAGCTATTGAGTTCAGTAATAGTAAGTTCTATATAAAATAGAGAAATGCTTTGCTGTGCCATAAGGGATTATCTTACAAATACACGTCACATTTTATATCTGTGAGGAGCGAGAAAGGCCCATCTGTGCTCCAGATATTATTTAACCATCTAGAAAGAACCCAGGTTCTGCCTGAGCCCTATATTTGGATAAACACTTATGACCCTGTATAATTAATTGCTCTTTTGTCATAGATACTTTAATCTTCTTCTTTATAAACCCTATATTTTTGATGATTTTTACTAGCACTTCCTACACATTGCCCGCGTTCTTTACGTAAGAAATCCGGACTCATATCATAAAATTGCTTTAAATTTTATTTCAGAGAGAAGGAGGGGAAGAAAGACTTCCTCTTTTTTACTTCATGCACCTCTGCATTGTTCGAAAACTGTAATAAGCATTTGTTATTTTTGATAAATATCTAAACAGATAACTTTTTACCGTGGTAAAATATGAATAACATTAAATTTATCACGTAACCGCTTTCCATGTACAATCCATTGGCATTAAGTACATTCATTTTGCTGTGCATTCATCATGACTTTCACATCCAGAACTTTGGCATCATCCCAAACTGAAAATCTACACCCATTAAGCACGGACTCCCTCCGTCTCCGCTCAGCAACTAGAAACCATTATTCTACTTTCCGTCTGTATGAATTGGACCACTCTTGGTGCCGTGTCTAAGTGACCTACAATATTTGCCTTTTTCTGTCTGGCTTATTTCACTTATCGTGGTATTTTCGTGATTCATCCATGTGGTGGCATGTAGCAGAATTCCATTCTTTTTTAAGTCTGAATATTCCATTATATGTCTACACCACATTTTGTTTATCCATTCGTCCATCAGTGGACACTTGGGTTGCTTCCACTTTTTGACTACTGTGAATAATGCTGCTACGAACATGGGTGCACAAATATATGTGTATGTTCTTGCTTCCAATTCTTTTGAGTGTAAATTCCAGAAGTGGAATTTCTGTGCTGAAGTTTCTGAAGAACCACCATATTGTTTTCCATAGTACTTACACCATTTTACGTTCCCACCCGCAGTGGACAGAGTTCCAGATTTTCCACATCCTCACAAATACTTGTTATTTTCTGTGTTTTGTTTTGTTTTGTTTTGTTTTGTTTTGTCTTGTCGTTTCTTTAATAGTAGCCATTCTAACGGATGTGGAGTACTATCTCATTGTGGTTTTGATTTGTATTTCCTTCCCAATTAGTGACGTTGAGCATCTTTGCAAGTGCTCACGGGGCCATTTTTTTTTATCTTCTTTGGAGACATGTCTATTCAAATTCTTCACAGATTTTAAAATTGGATTGCTAGTTATTTTGGTGGTTTTCATTCCTTTGCTTGTGGATATCCAGTTTTCCCAGCACTGTTTGTTGAAAGGCTGCTATTCCTCCACTGACGGTCTTGTCAAAACTCACCTGGCCATGCCTGCAAAGCTTTATTTCTGTGCTCTCGATCTTATTCCATTGGTCTAAAGGTATGTCTTTATGCCATTACCACACTGTTTTGATTATGGTAGCTTTGTAGTAAATTCTGCAAACAAGAAGTTTGAGTTCTCCTAGTTCGCCCTTTTTCAAGATAGTTTTGGAAAGTACTTATTCCTGTCATTTTGTTATTTTTTTTTCTATATATCTTAGAGCTTTATTGTCCCTCCTTTCCTGCTTTACTTTCTACTTAGTGTGTATTTGATTTTTCATCGTGAAATTTTTAACTTCCCTTCATATTTTCTTTCTACGTATATTCTCTAGCCGTTATCTTTGTGGTCACAACAGGGATTACCCTCAAAAGCCTAAAATTAAAACACCTCTATTTGAATTCACACCAGTTTGATTTCAATCACATGCAAAAACTCTGCTCCTTCACAGCTCTGTGAGTTACTCCCTTTGAGTAACTGATGTCATAAATTCTACCTTTATTCTTTGTGTGTCCAAAACACGTAACAATTTTTGATGCTTTAGTCTCTTAAATCACGTAGAAGTTACACAAACCAAAATTGCAATAACACTAGGAACGTACTAGTTAACTCTAATATTTATGCTGCAGCTAAATCTGAGCATGATTTATAAATTTTAATATTCAGAAAGCTTTGGTATAAATATTTATAACAACTAAATATGAAATGACAGCTGGCATGTATAGTTATTTATAGATTAATTGTTTCACTTAATATTATACAGGTAATAGAAATAAAATCAAATTTTATTTAGAGTATTTCCGGGGTGCCTGGGTGGCTCAGTCGATTAAGTGCCTGACTTCAGCTCAGGTCATGATCTCATGGTTGGTGGTTTCGAGCCCACATCGGGCTCTATACTGTCATAACAGCTCAGAGCCTGGAGCCTGAAGTCTGCTCAGATTTTGTGTCTCCCTCTCTCTGCCCCTCCCTGGTTCATGCTCTCTCTCTCTCTCTCTCACTTTCAAAAAATAAATAAACATTAAAAAAAATTTAGAGTATTTCCACAGAACATATTTTTATATAAATCATGGTTGGGCAAATCACTCTATTACAGTAAATTGATATATTTTAGTTTTAAATCTCTTCTCACAGGATAATTGAGTTTTGTGTTTAAATTTCAATAGCAATATTTAAGATCTGCAAAACGTTCTCAATTCTGTGATGAATGTCTTCAATATGTTTTGAAGTCTTAGGAACAAATAATAGAAAAATATATTAAATAAAAGTCACTAGGAAAGTATATACACTGAAATACATATCATATTGGAGCTCAACCTCAGAAGGACAGTTCTGCTTCTGGTGAATATTTTTCTACCTAAAACAAGCATTTTTCTTTTTTTTTTTCTTTCTTTTTTTCTTTCTTTTTTTTTAATGAAGCTTCAGTTTTAATTTACTTGCACCTATTAAAAAGCTAAAATGCTTTGTTTCACAATCTTTCCACTGTATTTTAAAACAGGACAATATCTACAAGTTAAAGTATTTTTATGAGACTTCTGGTTGAAATGTGTTTACTTAGACCGTTTTTATTTCAGCAAACTTCAAGGTTTACAGTCAAGTAGGGAACTGGATCCTAATCCTCAATTCAAGCATTCCTTACATGAGTGTAATTGGAAGCGAACTAGAAAGTACAATCCAAATCTAGGATGAAAAAATATATGTATATATTGTTTCCTGAAGGGAAGGGCAAACAGAAATCATTCCATCACCGAATCAAAATACAAAAGTCAAAAAGCAGCTACCAAAGTGAAATAGTTGTCATGGATAGGATTCAGATCCCATTAATATTGTTAATTTAAAAAACTCGTATATTCCCAAAAGCATAGAGCAAAGCATTGATGGCACATAAAAGAGATTATTACCCAGACCCACCCTTAAGGATAGTCGTGGTAATGCCGCCCAAACCACGACTGGTTTCCTTTCTAGGGCTGAGGATAATACATGAAGGGACAAATGCATAAACAGGTTAAGGCTGTGGGCCCAAATTCTAATATGGAACAGGGAGGCTTCCACACACACCCAAGCAATTCTCTGGACACTGGCTGAATACCCAACCATTCAACTTAATTCTGACACTATCTATCTGAAGATGGCGACGGATCCCTAAATTAGGGCCCCATCCTACAAGACCGCCCCCTACTTCAGACCTCAATCACAAATCCAGGTTATCAGCTGTGCTTTTGGTTTTTTAGGGAAGCATTTTTACATAGACATGATTGATTAAATTCAATCTCTACTCCCTCTCCCCTCCCTGGAAGTCAGGGGACTGAAAAGTTTCAACCCTCTAATCAAAAGGTTGGTTCTCCTGGTAACCAAAGGTGTGTTACAAAGACACCTCATTAACATAACAACAGGCACTTTTTTTTTTTTGCTCTCATCATTTAGGAAATTACAATGGTTTTAAGAGCTCTTGCCAGAAATGGGATGAAGATCAGATATGTATTTCTTATCATAACTGACAATATCACAGGGACGCCTCAGTCAGCTAAGCGTCCAACTCTTGATTTTGGCTCAGGTCATGATCTCCAGGTTCGTGAGATGAGACCCAAGTCTGGCTCTGCCCTTCAGACTCTCTTTCTCCCTCTCTCTCTATCCCGCCCCTGCTTGCACACACACTGTCTTTCCCAAAATAAATAAACAAACTTGAAAAAAAAAAACCCACAAAGACAAGCACACACAAAGAGCTCATCAATAATAGAGTTATTTAAAAATGGAATCGAGTGAAACAAAAAAAAATTAGATTTTGAATAAAAAAATTCAACAGATGGCCTAAATATCAGTTTATAAATCGTCGAAACATTTAGTGAACTGGAAGGTATAGAACTAGAAGGTATATCAGAAATTACACAGAAAGAAAGACAAATATCGTATGATGTCTCTTCTGTGGGATCTGATTCCCCCCCCCAAAAAAACAAGCTCATAGAACAGATTGATGGCTGCTAGAAGCAGGGAGTAAAGGTGTGAGAAATGGGTGAAGGGGGTCAGAAGGTAAGAAGGAAAAAAACCTCTTAGTAGATGGACTAGATGGGAACTTCCCCAATAGGAACACACAGCAAACATGATACTCAGTGGTATAAAAGTGGTAGTCCCACAAAGATACAGAAAAGATGATATTATCTCCTACCTCCAGTACTATTCCGAAGACCTACTAAAAGTCTTACTAAATAAATAAATTTGGTGCAAGAAAAGCAATACAAAGATTAAAAGAAAGATTCAACCGAAATTGAATTGAACTTCCAATTCAAATATAATTATTTGTTAACAATACCATCGTCCAGATAGAAAACGCAAGAAAGTCAAATGAGAAATTGTCAGGAAGTATTGGATTCATAAGAAAGATTGAAAGAAAAAACAAAACGAAACAAAACAAAAAACAACCCAGGATCCCATTCATTACTGCCACACACAAAAATTCTAAAATACTTAGGCCTAAGTTTCAAGAGATAAGATATAAGATGAAAAGAAAATTATGGTAGATGATTGAAGAACATAAAAGGGGCTCCTGGGGGGTTCAGCCGGTTACATGTCCTACTTCTGCTCAGGTCATGATCTCATGGTTCATGACTTTGAGCTCTGCATCAGGCTCTGGGCTGACAAGTCAGAGCCTGGAGCCTGCTTTGGATTCTGTGTCTCCCATTCTCTCTGCCCCTCCCCTGCTCATTCTCTCTCTCTCTCTCTCTCTCTCTCTCAAAATGAAATAAACATTAGAAAAAAAAAAAAAAAAAAAAGAACATAAAAGAAGACCAAAAGAAATAGAAAGACATTCTAGCTGCTGGATGAATTTTGTTATTGTATAAATTTTCCCTTAAACTAATCCATAAATTCAATTCAATCTTAATCAAGATTTTAATTGGGATGCCTTGGTGGCTCATTAGGTTCGGTGTCTGACTCTTGATTTCAGCTCAGGTCATGATCTCATGCTTTGTGAGTTCGAGTCCCACATCGGGCTCTGTGCTGACAGTGCAGAGCCTGCTTGAGATTCTGTCTCCTCTCTCTGTCCCTCCCCTGCTCACACTCTCTCTCTCTCTTTCTCTTAAAATTAATAAATGAAATTATTTTTAAAAATTTAATTGAATTTTTTAATAGAACTTGTTAAGTTTATTTTAAAGTTAATATGGATTGTTTCTAAAAAGTCAGATAAGAAACTGGTATCATTAGTTGCCTCTCAAGGGAGAACTGAATCACAGAATATATGGAAAGAAGACTTATTTACTCACTCTTTATCCTCCTGTGTTTTTGTATATAATATCATGTATATTTATTCCCCAGACAATAAGCGTAATAAAAATAAAATATAGGCTTCTTGTGAGGTCAACCTATTCTTTAAAAAAAAAAAAAGAAAAAAGATGCTTTTGAAAAAAATGCAATGATGGCAAATAGGAAAATATATAATAAATAAATCCATAATGTTAGATTTGGTATTGAGACAGAATTAGTTGAACACATCGATGGAGCAGAATAGAGTTAAAAACAGAGTCATGTATATATGGCAATTCTCTTTATGTTAAAGGTGGCATTTTAAATCAATGGATAAAATAATGGGCTATTAAATAAATATTGAGCCTCTTAGTTCCTTCTCTGTAAAATGAAGATAGTGACTTCATAGGATTCTTGGGAGGATTAGTTGAAATAATGTTTAAAAAAAAAAAAGAGAAAAGAAAAGAAAAGAAAGAAGAGAAATGAAAAGAGAGAGAATGCATCACAGAGTCAGAAAAGTGACAAATGTGAACAAATCTCAATAGATATGAAGGATAGAATGAGAATGGGGTACATATATCTAACAGCAGTTTCATCAGGAGAGAGAAAAGAGAAGCAATATTTGAAAAGATAAAAAATGAAAATATTCTAAACCGATGAAAAACATGAATATATATGTGAATACTATACACTCATGATAATAAATTAAATCCCGAAACTAATAGGATAAACATTGGAAAGAACAACTGGAAACTAATTAAACTTTTATCTTATTTTTTTTAAGTTTACTTATCTATTTTGACAGAGAGGGAGAGAGAGAGAGAGAGAACACCAGCACACATGTGAGCCACGGAAGGGCAGAGAAAGAGGAGAGAGAGAGCCTCCCAAGCAGGCTCTGTGCTGATAGCATAGGGCTTGATCTCACAAACAATGAGATCATGACCTGAGCCCAAAATAAGAGTCTGATGCTTAACCGATTGAGACACCCAGGCACCCTTAGAAACTAACTTTAATTTGCCAATGATATAATTATCTACATAACCCCCTAAAATCTACAAGTTATTAAGATAATAAAGACAATTTAGAAAGGTGGTTAGATATGGAATAGATATAAAAAACTAATTGTATTTCTAATACCAGCAAAACCCAGAAATTAAAAAAAATCCAATTTATAATAAAAATAAACACCAAAATGAATCAAAGAATTCATCAAATAAATGATAGGCATCACCTATATAAAGAAAGTCATATAATTTTATTCAAATATATTTAAGTGGGCACCTGAGTGGCTCAGTCAGTTTGGCGACAGACTCTTGATTTCAGCTCAGGCCATGATACCATGGTTTGTGAGTTTGAGCCCCACATTGGACTCAGAGCTGGGATCCTCTCTCTCTCTTCTTCTCTCCTCTTTCTCTGTCCCTTCCCATTTTGCACACACACTCTCTCTCAAAATAAATAAACTTTAATACATATGTGTTAATTAATTAATTAATTTATTTATTTATTTAAGAGATCTAAACAAATAGCTCTTTTATTAGGTAGAATGATTTTTCGATTTTCCTCAATTTGATCTAAACGTCCAGTATAATTTCGATAAAAATCCCAGTAGCATTTTATGTGAAACTGGACAAAAATATTTGAAAATGTGTTTGACAAAGCAAAGGGCAAAATATACTCAAAAAAATCCTCAATAATAAAAATAAGAAAATGGGGGTTTCTCTATCAGACATAAACACCTATACAGCCATATTAGTTAATACAGCTAATTTTAGGGGCACCTGGGTGGCTCAGGTCATGATCTCTCACAGTTCATGGGTTTGGGCCCTGCTTTGGGCTCTGTGCTGACAGCTCAGAGCCTGCTCCAGATTCTGTGTCTCCCTCTCTCTCTGCCCTTCTTCCCCTGCTCGTGCCCTCTCTCTCTGTCAAAAATAAATAAACATTAAAAACATTTTTTTAAATATAGTTAATTTTAGTGCAGCATTTCACAAATGAATCACAGAGTCCAGAAAATAAGAATTATTATATGTGTAAAAAATAGCATTAAAAATTACTAAGAAATGGAGCAACCATTCGATACATGAACGTTAGATATTAGGGTGCACAACAGAAAAAATTATCAAAGACGTGAAAAAAGTTTTATATAGAAGAATAAATGCGTATGGCTGACATATGAAAGGATGTTCAATTTTGTTGTACATCTTGGATCTTAGTGATCTAGGAAATGCACGTTAAGATCACTGTGAGTTGCTATTTCACATTCATTAGACTGACAAGTACTTAGGAACTTGACAAACATCAGCTGTTGTAATGGACACGGAGGGACAAGAACACGTGCTCTTGTGGAAGTTGTAACTAGTCCAACCACTTTGGCAAACAACTCACATTCTACTTTGTAGGAAATAGAAAGACAGATACATCCATGGCTCAGCAAATTCTTATCCTAAAGAAACTCCTGCATGTTGTATACCACGAACAGGGTACATGAAATATTCCAAATGCCTCGGGGAGACAAAAGTCCATCCACTGGAAAGAGAGACAAATCAAATCAGTTTTTTTGTACAATCACCATGGAGTATTATACAGCAATGAAAACAAATGGGTCTCATTTACAACTGACTGAGAGGAATTTTAGAAATATCACATCAAATTAAAAACACAAGATCTGGGAGACTACATATGAGTCTCACCGAAAACAAAAACAAAACCAAAAACACTTAATCGCTGTATTGGTAAGCATAATTACATAGGTGCTAAGATTATTTTTTAAAATAAGGAATTGATGAACATAAAATGAAAAGTATTGGTACCTCTAAGAAAGAGCCAGGGAATGAGGGGAGGAGGCCACACACAGATGAAAGTTGTTCTTCAAAGATATTTTCCTAAATGTTTATCAATCTATTTTGAGAGAGAGAGAGAGAGAGAGAGAGAGAGAGAGAGAGAATCCCCAGCAGCTCACAGGGCTTGATCTCACAAACTATGAGATCATGGCCTGAGCTGAAATCAAGCATCAGACGCTCAACCGAGTGAGTCACCCAGGTGCCCCTCAAGGGTATTGATTATATAATTTTGGTTTCATGGGGAAAAAAAAAACCTCTCTTGTAAGGAACCTATATATTGAGTTTCCATTCCTAATCACAGAAAATAGGGCTAGTGTTTGGTTCTCATTAGGTCCCCTGGGAAGCTCAGTCAAACGTTATAAAAACAAGAAATCATCCTGTAAAGTGGATATACCTGATAATATAAAAATACCAATACGTTCCAGGGTGGGGGAAGACTTGCCTTCCCAGAAAACCTACTTACAATGATAACATTTTCCTAGAGTTTCAGTTGGCCTTCTAATTGGAGGCCGCGTGGTTTTAAGTGGCAATTTGTCTAGTCAAAGTTTTCTGGCTCAAGGCTGGCATTAGGAAGGATTACTGGAGGTTATGTACATGGTGATGAAAGACAAATAGTAATAAAAAAAGAAACCAAAACAACAACAACAAAACACATGGGGTGACTCACTGGGTTGGCCAGAAACATCTGTCACTGAAATAATAGAATGTGGTGACAGGGAGTTTCTCCAAAGATAAAGTTAAAATTTTCTATGGTCTTTTTTTTTTAAGTTTATTCATTTATTTTGACAGGGGGTGGGTGTGCAGAGAGAGAGAGGGAGAGAGAGAGAATCCCAGCCTGAAACAGGTGGAGCTTGATCTCAGGAACCATGAGATCATGACATGAGCTGAAATCAAGAGTCAAGTGCTTAACCCACTGAGCTACCCAGGTGTCCCCAAAACTTTCTATGGTCCCAAACAGGAATGAGTTTAGAATGTAGTTGAAATGTCAGCCTTTTTATGAGCCAATTCATGGAAACTATTAATCATTTCTGATTCAAGATCAGTATTAAAATTTTGGACTGTAGGGGCCCCTGGGTGGCTCAGTCGGTTCAGCGTCCGACTTCAGCTCAGGTCATGATCTCACAGTTCATGAGTTTGAGCCCTGCATTGGGCTCACTGCTGTCAGCCTGTCAGTGCAGGGCCCGCTCCAGATCCTCTGTCCTCCTCTCTCTGCCCCTCCCCCACTTGCACTCTCCCCAAAATAAGTCATATTTGAAAAAATCATCTTGGACTCAGGGAAAGAAAGGGAACAAGGGTCTAAATATTTATGTGTTGAAGACTGGTTGATCCACCTTCTTTGCATTTCTCTATAACTGGGCCAATGCTTTTTCTCCTGCTATTGCTCAGAAAATCGTAGGGTACTGTCCCTTATCTACTAGGTCTGGGATCATGGTTCTCCTTCTTCCAAACAAACATTTATTTTAAATCACTTGGTGAACATCTAGGCAGACATTGTACTAGGCAAATAAAATAATAGAAAGTATTATTAGTCTCAAAAAAAGGCACGAAATTTTGAACAGTCAGAAGTAAACTTAATACAGAGCAATAGTTTCTTTTTAATGTAAATTCCTAAGATTAAGATTAAATTATTGAAAGCTGGTGGAGTAGTATATATACGTATATATACACACACACATAGATATGTATGAATATACATATATATGTATATATCTACAATCTTATATATATATATATTTAAATCGTGTATATATATATTTAAAACTATATATATATATAATTTAAATGTTCAGTTGATTATTAATGTATTGGCTTGTTGAGTTTCAGTGTGCTCAGTGCTATATTAAAAGGTCATCCAGAATTTGCGTTGGAAATTCCTGTGGAAAACACACAAATTTCCTTCCAGTTTCTTTAAAAGTTAGCAGATTACTGACATTTATAAACTTCACAAGACAAAATACACCACCATGAAAAAGGTACCACCTTTGAGAAGTTATTTATGCTGGGCTCTCTACATATGGTGGGATTTTTATCTATAAAACAACTCTTAGCAGTCATCATCATTAATCCCACTTTACACGTAAGGCAACCCAAGCTCAGAAAGATAAACAGAGTTTACGATTATAAAAATGCGTTTCAAACCAAGGCTGGCCTTATTTCAATGCCCATGTTATTGGCTTCAAAATTTAGAACACTTGTCAGCTTTACACATGCTCCCTAAAGGACTTATTTCTGATTTTGCTTTTTCTCTGTTCATTTCATTTATTTGTTCCATAAATACTTAGCGAACACTTTCTCTCTTTAGGTCACCATGTCAGGGATTGAGGATAGAGAATCGAAGATGATAGAGTCTTTAGAAATAGAGAATATTTCTAACCAGCTATGGGAAAATCTCTACAGGAGGGAGACACCTCTAAAGGCAATTGCCCAAAGATGACTGACTGTGCCTGCCCAACAGATGTCAGAGGAGTGGCAGTAGGTATTTTCCAGGCAGTGCAATCAGCTGTGAATAATGGTTGCGGTTATCGATAAACAAGAGCCAACTGGTAAGGGCGGAGGGATAGAGAAGTTAAAATGGTTGGGTTTGGAATCAGAGCTCTGCCATTCATGAGCTGTGTAGACTTGGGTCCTTTGACGAACCTGCCCACATTTGTTTTCTCAATGGTAAAACAGGAAAACAATAATACCCAACTTCTTGTAAAAATTGGAAGAAAACATAAAGTACCAGACATACAGAAGATAGTCAAACACAACCATTACTGCTGTCGTTTTCATTGTCCCTAAGCTTCCCCTTCACATGTACCAAACTTGCTCTAATATAGAAGAGCATCATCATCTACTCAGTTAAAGAGAAAAAACTATAACATCATAAATAACAGTTACCGATCCAGAATTTTCATTCTGGAATTTAAACTATAAATAAATGTTTCTTGAAACTTATTTTTTTTCTTTTACATGCTGAAATTACACAATAAATACATTCAAAGTTGGTCATGATTCTTTAAAAAAATGTAAGAGCTCAAGATGTGGATTTTGTTCTTTCATTCCGCTGTCATCAGTCAGGTCCCACACGTGGCTCACCTTCCTCTCGCCAGAAATCCGCACAGTTGGTTTCTCATTGGAATCGCCCACAGAAATTTAAAACCTATGGGTGTCTGGTTCCCAGAGATTCTAATTAAATTGTTTGAGATGAAGCTTCGACACCAGAATTTTTAAAGCTTCCCCAAGCAATTCTATATTCAGTCAGGGCTGAGGACCACGGTCTTGCCCATCCCTTAATAGCTTCATGATACACCTACCATTGGTTAATTGAAATTCCATGGGTGGGTTACAGTAGTAGAGAAAATTAATGAACTGTATAATATGGCTGAGGAAATTACCAGAACGCAGCACAGAAAGAGAGAAGAAAAAAATGAATGCAAGATTAATAAACATGGAGAATAAAATGGCAGGTTCCACATGCTCTTTGTTTCAGAGTAAGAAGGAAAAGATAATATGTAGGCATCTATATGGCTAAGAAGTGTTAATTCTTGGAAGAAGAATAAACCCTCAGTTTGAAAAAGCACATCAAGTTGGAAAGGAAAAGATACTCAAGGGGACAGGATTTTGGCATTGGATACATTTATATACAAGAAGGGTCAAGATCTAGATAATAATTGGCATATCTTTGTAATTTAGTTATAAATGGGTGAAATACCCTTAAATGCAGTAATAAAAATGATAACATCCATGACAGACAGTACATTAGCTATGTATATTTCCATATCTAGTAAAAACCCTATAGTAAAGTCATTATAATTCCATTTCCAATTGAGAACACTGAGAGTAAGAAATATTAAATGTAGGCTGTAGAAGTTAAAGATGGCCGAGGCCCCATTTAACCCTAGAAATATCTGGCTCTTGCAGCAAATGAACCAAAGAATTAACTTTACTTTGAGTCAGGGAGTAGATAATATCCTTTGGGGACCACTTGTCACATGAAACAAAGAGAAATTGGATTTTCTCATTAAATCACCCATGCAACTCTTTGGAAAGCAGGCAGAAAAGCAAAATGCTTCTCTTCTTGTCGTATATGCTAATCTCACGTATGATTGCTTCAAAGCTCTTTTATGGCAGCGCACACATGAGGCAAATAATTTCAGGATAGAGTAAAATTAAGATTGCGTATTTTACTCTGCTGATTTCCTAGAAAGTTACATACCACTCAGGAAACACATGTGGGTTTTATTATGATTTTTTTTTTGGCAATTCTTACAAGGGAGGTGAGATGTAATAAGATGTTCTCATTTTAATACATCAAAAAGAGTTGAAAGCAAAGTGTGAATAAATATTCTCAACAAAAAAAAAAATAGAAAAAATAATTCAACACATTCCTGGGAGACTGGCCGTTAGGTTGTAGGAGTGGATGTGAGGATGGTTTTATTTAGTTTTGAGAATCCATTGCATCTAGATTCTTTGCATTTTTGTAGTCCTGGAAACTGGATTGCATGCGGAAATGTTTTTGTATGTGTTAAAGTAGGTACATGTGTTGGAACTTCCTGTCAGTAGCAATTGCTAATAATGTACGCATCCAGATTGGACAACCAGATCAACCACAAACAACGGTAAGTATGAAAACTTTGCCTATAATAGCCTAGCTATCTGTGAGATTTCTGCCATAACAAAACTCTTTCTCCCTCGTTTCCTTGGGTATGGAAGCAACCTGGTGTTTTTCCCTTCTGTTCATCATCTGTGTTCTGCGTTACACATATTGGGCTGGGGGTGGTGGGGTACCATTCACAGTTGATTTGTGCCTCAGGGGAATAGGATATCATGCCTAACCAAGCCCAGGCCACATGCCTACACCCCCAGAGGAGCCTTGAAGCTCCAATGGACAGTTCTTCCAGAATAACTAAGGTAGAAAATGAGTGGCTGCCCTTCAGAGAGTGTATGTTTTATCAACAGTGGGAGAATGAAAATGTGTACTAGATAATGAAAATCATAGCCACCTGTCTTTCTTCCGATCACCCTCAAGACAGAATCTAAGACAAGGAAGTGGGTATGGTTATACCAGGAAACACAGATGAGGAAATGTAGAAAGTAGGAGAGGAAGGGAGAGAAGCCAGTAAAGGATAAATTCATGACCAGATCCCTGCTACAGGGTCTAGGGCTTCATCCCGCTTAGAACCCTCCAGAAACCAAGTGGACTGTATCTGAGAATTGGCCACCAGAAGCTCAGAAAGTGTGTGTGCGTGGGGGGCGGGGGGTGTTTATTCTCTGATGATCATTCCCCTTTGGATGAAGGATGTGCCAGCAGGGCATGAACTCCTCTGACCTCCAGTGGACCCAGGAGGCTCTCAGGCAGAGAATACCAGACACGCCCACAGGGAACAGCTCTTGCGAACCAGGAACGGAGCAGCGGGCAGCCAAGGGGAATGGGACGAGGTATCAGCAATGCTGACAGCATTATTACAAACCACGACAATATAGAAAGAAACAACCAGAGCAGGCTGTGCAAACTTTTTAAATTTCTAATAAAATATAGGAAAAACAAAATAAGAACTTTTTAATATTTTTCACCACCAAGCCTCACTTATTCCATTCACTAATGGAAAAAGTAAAGTTTCTTCTCTGTCCACTGTTTAAGAAGAAACTCTCTAACAGTTACTCTATGGACTTTCATAGACTTCTATAGACTTTTAACAGTTAATCTATAGAGATTAACTCTTACAGTTAATCTCTAGACCAACACTGTGCCATCACTCAGTCACCTGTGGTAAGCACCGTCTACTGAGGGAAGACAAGAGAATCACCCGGGAACAGTTTGGCAATGTGCCTGGCTATTTCCTCCATGGACCGGGCATTTCAAGTTTTTGCCATTCACGTGTGCCCAGTTAAGTGGATTTATACATAATATTATTAACTAAACTGACACTCAAAAAATCAAAAGTGACTTACAGGGTTTGCTTTTTGAAAAATGAAGCAGATAGAGAACAACAGCTATGATAACAGGAGAGCAAGGAAATGCAGAAGTGAGAATTCTCTGGGGTCAGAGAACATACGGTATAATACATATATACAGATAATTTTAATCCCATGTAATTTATTTAAATTTACATGAAGTCTGGTCAATTTGGAAATATTTTGGGTGTGATTGAAGAAAAAGTATTTCACCTTTGCTCATGGCAGTATTTTGTTTCTATATATTAAATTAAGTGAAATTTTCAAACCAGTTCAAACTGTTAAAATCAGTTTCAACTTCCTAATTTTTTTTTAGTTTTTTTTTTTGACGTTTATTTTTCTTTGAGAGACAAAGAGATTCAGAGTGCGAGTGGGGGAGGAGCAGAGAGAGAGGGAGACACTGACTCTGAAGCAGGCTCCAGGCTCCGAGCTGTCAGCACAGAGCCTGACCTGGGGCTTGAACTCACGAAACATGAGATCATGACCTGAGCTGAAGTTGGACACTTAACCGACTGAACCACCCAGGAGTCCCTTAAGTTCCTAATTTTTTGATCCTTAATTCTGTTGCCACTGAAAGAAAGCTTTATAAAATCTCCCATCAGAGGGGCACCTGGATGGCTCAGTCAGTTAAACATTTGACTCTGAATTTCAGCTCAGGTCATGGTCTCATGGTTCATGAGTTCAAGCCCTGCGTCGGGTTCTGTGCTGACAGCGTGAAGTCTGCTTGGGATGTTCTCTCTCTCCCTCCCTCTCTGCCCCTCCCCTGCTAGTTCTCTCTCTGTGTCTCAAAATAAATAAACATTAAAAAAAATTTTAAATGAAAGAATAATAAAATCTCCCATTAAGTTTATAGAAGAAAGTGTGTGTGTGTGTGTGTGTGTGTGTGTGTGTGTGTGTATTCAGGTTTTAAGCACATGGTGTAAAATGTAATCTGATCCCTGCCACTTTTGACATGAAAATTAATTAACCTATTTGACTTTAAACATGTTCAATATGTTTTGAAATACAATTATATATATTTTTCATTTAATTTGATTTCAAAATTATCTCATAATCCAGTCTAGTAGCTGGAAATAGTGTATTCTAATAAAAAAGAATGCTTCATCTTGGGAAACATATCTCATATAAATAGATGTTCTGAATATATTTTTGTGTGTAATATAATTGTTGATTCATCAAACCTCAGTAGTAGGTTTAAAATAATCACCTTCAACAAAATGGAAAAAAAAAATAGTGAAGCACTTACCTTAACCAATTTTTTTGTGTATGTTATACTTACAGTTTGAAAAGCACATGTGAATATAGGTTCTAGAAAGAAATGCAAAACAGAAATGAGAGGGAGCAAGCAATAAGGAAAACATATTGCAGGATAGGTGATTATCTCCTAATTCTCCCAAAATATATTCAAAGATGTTTAGCTTCAGCATAAAGAAATCATTTTGCATTTTAAATTTGAAAATCTAGAAAAGGAAATATATTTCTTTTTTGATACAAAACATTTGATTGTTCCAAACACAGGTGCATCCATTTACTATGAGACAAGACTAAATAGGCATTTAATGGAACCGTGACATAGAATTGCCACTCAGTAAGCATTAGTTGAGTAAAAGAAGAGCTGAATTGAGAGCAATCTAATGGCTGTGACAAATTAAAATGCTTGTAGGAAAATCCAGAAGTGTCTGACTGCATTTAGATGAAAGTTTAAAATTTTAAATGTTTGCCTAGTATTTCGGCAAATGTGTATCATTACTCATGGATGTGATACCTGCGGTTGTGATATCTGTGATATCTAGTGATGTCTGCGGTTTTGACACTCCGCCCATTTTCCTCAGATCATCAGCATGTCTCTAAAGCTATTGCATTTGGACATCCAAACTACATCTAATAAACTATCTTATTGTGTAACAAAAACATTTATTCAGACACCCCCAATATTTGTTTTGAAATGTTGATCACTGCTTCAATGTCCAAGAGCAAACTCTTAAGCCCCCTACTAGAAAGATACATGAATACCTTTCCGATCTTTGGTAGAGAAAGATTTTTTAAACAGGGCACAAAAACATTGACGAAATGGAAAAGACGAATTGTTTATGTTAAAATTCACTTTTGTTCACCAGAAAAGCTTTAGAGAGAATAAAAACACAACTTATAAATTTGTACACACAACCAAGAAAGGAATAACTTACATAAAGAACTGCAAAACTCAGTTTAAAAAGGATACGTGGCCCAATAGAAAGGACAGATACTCTAAAAAATTAATTTCGGGAAAAAGTAATCCCATTATGCTAAGAAACAAGTGAAGGGATGTTTAACATCATTAGTGGAAGAGGACAATATAATTGCAATGACTTGCACTCATTTAATCAGATACAAGTCCATGACATTTGACTGGCAAATTTTAAGGCTGGAAAAACAAAAACAACGACGTCTGAATAAGATTTTGAAACACAGAACCTACTATGCATTGCTATTAGAAGGTGGTAATTGGTTCAAGCCCTTTGGAAAACATCACAGCATCATCTCCTAAAGCTTAACATTCATATACTTGAGTCCCGGCAACGTCACTTTTAGGAATATCCCAAGAGAAACTCTTGCACAAGAACAGCAGGAACCAATACAAGAATATTGATAATGATACTGTTCATAATGGCAAAAGATTGGGAGGCAGCAAAAGTGCGCACCCAAAGAGAGTGAATGAATAAACTATTCGTACCATAGAATACTATATAATGGTCAAAATTCGTGAACTATAATGATATGCAACAATATGGAGGAATCTTGGAAAAATAAAAGTGAGAAAAAAAACTAAAATGAATCCCAAAAGATCAAAAGATTTCATACTGCATACCATTTTTATAAATTAACAAGTAAAATAAACATGCTTACTTTTTTAAGGAGAGTATATAGATGTAACCAAACTAGACAAAAATGGAAGTAAAGGAATAACGAAAATGAGGCCCAAGATGATGTTTCCGCCAGATGGATGGACGCGGGATGGACTGGAAAGTTACATGTAAATTACATCAAGAATTTGCTTTTATTTGAGCGCTGGGCTTAAGGATGCTTACCGGACAATTAAAAATGACTGACCAAATAAATAAAAGGGGCCATGTGTTGACCAACAAAAGAGAAGGTGTCATGACCATAGAATATATGATTACCCAATTCTGGCCACCTCATTCCAAAAAATTAGAAACAAGAAACCAAAGTTATGCTCCCTGTAGGGGCAGAGGAGAGTATGTCTCTAAACAAAGAAATGGAGTTGGCATTACAGACTGAGGGCAATCTACGATGCTGAGGGTGGCTCTTTTGGACTCTGTAGTAATATGACCAGACAGCCTTTTGTTTATTACCAGTGATGTACCAGTCATGCCGATGCACATGCTTACACACATTGTCTCATTTAATCCTTGTTGTTAGATTCATTTTCCATTGGACAGACAGGAAAACTGATGTTCAAAAGAGTTTATCTTGTCTAAGGATCCGGCCCAAAATGCAGCAGAGTTGGCATCTGAGGGGCGGACAGAATTGCTGGGAGATGCTTAGGCAGGTAAAGCAGGGGTCTTATAAATGGATGGCTGGAAAATGAAAACAAAAGGCACTGTATTAGAGTCCCGGCAGGAGACAGAAGTCATTTTCAGCTGAAACTGTGGCTCAAACTTAATGAGTGTTATATTAACAGAGTTATGGGCAAGGTCAATGAAAACAACAGAGGATGCTAAGTTTCTCTGGCATTAGCAAGTTGTACCCCTGGGAGGGGCAAGGTGTGGAAACTCTGAGAAGAGCAGGACTCTTAGAAGTGTGGGGCCACCAGGAGCACCTATGTTGCACAGTAGGGCTTTGGCTCAGGTCTTGATCTCATGGTTTGTGAATTTGAACCCCGTATCAGGCTCTCCACTGTCAGCAGAGAGCCCACTTTGGATCCTCTGTCTCCCTCTCTCTCTCTGCCCCTCCCCCTCTCCTTTCCTCTCTCTCTGTCTCTCTCTCTCCCTGTCCCCCTCAAAAATAAAATAAACATATAAACCAAGAAGTGCGACTGGTGTTGTAGTCAAAGAGAGACAGCCACAGCATGGGCACAGACATCTGACAGCATCTCTTGTTAACTGAACACAATAGGCAACAAGGCCCAGGGATCCGGATCCAGGAGTATATAGGGGTCAGTCCACTTGGGGCACTGACCAGGACAGAGAAGGACACAAAATGGATCTCAGGCAGCGGGGACAGCAAATGGAGAGTAAACAGCAAGGGCACCTTTACAAAGCTTCCAGACTGACCCTAAAGAGCTCAAAAGCTCTTAAGTTCTCTGCTTATTCTTTACTAGACAACCACATGATGATTTAATAGCATGGCGTTAAGAATGGGAAGACTAACCTTTGACTCAACATTATTGATGTATTTTCATTTTGACACTTATTTTGTGCATTGGAAGGGGAGAATCATTGATATGAAATTGGAAAATACTTGGCAATTTTTGTAGCCTTTGCATTGAAAGAATGGTCATTTACAGGAAAAGGCTCTATATTTTTCCATTCACTGGGTGCAGCCTTGCTGTCGTATCTTTCTTTCCAATCTCTTGATGACATCTCCCGCGGATCTTATAGCTTCTGGTCACTTGAAGTTACAGTTGTCTTATTTTTGTGATTAAGCCAACTTTCAGATATAAAAAGGTGCATGTATCTAAACCAAAACTTTCTTTTGCACATTCAGTTCAGCCTGGGAGGGGGCAGAGGCAGTGGAATACTTTGAAGAAGGAGATGGGAGCAGGCAATAACAAAACTGATTAAAGGATTATCACCATCCGTAGGCAGTTTTAAACAATGTCAGCAGTGAAACACCCCCACACACAAAAATCTTTTATATAATCTGATTTGTAAACAATTGCCAAGGTTACTGTTGAGTTTTAATAATACAGTCTAAGTTGCAAATGAACACATTTATCTTCAACAAATGTAGCATTCTACTTAGAAGCATCCAGTGATAGAGTGGATCCTGAACATACAAAGTATCAGCAACACATTAATTTCAAGAGTGAGTTAGCAAAGTTTTGGAGTCATTCAAACTTGATTAGGCACAGTTCATGTTTCCAACCCCTATATATTCTTGGATGTAAACAGGAGATTCAAAATAAGCAGTGATAGCTGGATACAGTTTTTCCTTTCTGAGGGTTTTTTTTTTTGTGAAGTTTTAGATAAGGCTGATAATCAGACACAAATCTGCAAACAGTCAGAATCAACCTTGAATAACGTACAATGAAACACTGGGGTTTAAAACTATTCTTTGTAGGGGCGCCTGGGTGGTTCAGTCAGTTGAGTGTCCAACTTTGGCTCAGGTCATGATTCATGGGTTTGAGCCCTGCAACGGGCTCTATGCTGACAGCTCAGAGCCTGGAGCCTGCTTTGGATTCTGTGTCTCCCTCTCTTTCTGCCCCTCCCTGCTTGCTCTCTATCTCTGTCTCTCTCTCTCAAAAATAAACAAAATTAAAAACAAATAAAAAAAAGTGTTCTTTGTAGAGAATGTCATTGACTATGCAAAAATAAAATGTAAAGAAATATAATTTCTATAGTGGAAAAAATCAAATTTTAAGGAATATCAGGAGAAATGACAAAGACAATGGCCTTGCAATGCCAGAGATGCCAAAAAGACAGTGTTTGAATTCTTTGATCATTTTCACCAAGAACTAGATGCTTGTTCTAAATAAATGAATCAAGTCAAGTTATTGAGCCATTTACTGATTTCTGCAGAAGAAAAAAAAATTGGAAATTTCTTCCAAATGTAACAGAAGTGTGTGCTGAATTTCATGGTGAAGACATTTTAGTGGAAATGTTGCAACTGTAGAGATATTTAATTTCCTCTAGAATCAGCTCTGAAAAAATAAAGATCTGAATAGTATTGCAATGTCTAGAATTTATTATGAAATGGGATTTTTATGAAGTTCTGCCAAACTTAAACCTTCTGTTTAAGACTTTCAGTAACTATTTTCAGATTTGTTGCTACATGTGAAAGAAACATTTCATAATTAAAACGAATAACATTTCATCATTTGGATAGGAGTATATCTATGCAAAGAACACTTTTAATAGATCACTGAAAAACTGGCAGAAAACTGAAATTATAATATTATTCATGGCTGTGGTAGATTAATATACTGGTATAGGTTTTTCTTTAAAAAATATAACAATGTTGGGAATGCAAGCTGGTGCAGCCACTCTGGAAAACAGTATGGACATTTCTCAAAATACTAAAAATAGAACTACCCTACGCCCCAGCAATTGCACTACTAGGCATTTATCCAAGGGATACAGGTGTGCTGTTTCGAAGGGACACATGCACCCCCATGTTTGTAGCAGCACTATCAATAGTAGCCAAAGTATGGAAAGAGCCCAAATGTCCATCGATGGATGAATGGATAAAGAAGATGTGGTATACATATACAATGGAATATTAGTCGGCAATCAAAAAGAATGAAATCTTGCCATTTGCAACTATGTGGGTGAAACTGGGGGTATTATGCTAAGTGAAATTAGTCAGAGAAAGACAAAAATCATATGACTTCACTCATATGAGGATTTTAAGAGACAAAACAGATGAACATAAGGGAAGGGAAACAAAAATAATATAAAAACAGGAGGGGGACAAAACCAAAGAGACTCATAAATATGGAGAACAAACTGAGGGTTACTGGAGGGGTTGTGGGAGGGAGGATGGGCTAAACGGGTAAAGGGCACTAAGGTATCTATTCCTGAAATCACTGATAGCACTGATAGCACTATATGCTAACTAATTTGAATGTAAATTTAAAAAAATAAATAAATAAAACAAGTCAATAAAAAATAAATAAATAAAAATAAAAAATAAATTAAAAAAATAAAAAATATAAAATGTAATTTAAAAGTATCAGTTCATTACATTTTCCTCCTTTGAATGTTAATATTTATTTTATTTTTTTAGCATTTATTTATTTCCATTTTAAATTTCTTTTAAACTTTTACTGGCATTATTATATATATGAAGTTCCATTAAAGAAAATTTTCATTGTCTGCAATTCTTCTCTTGCTATAATCTTTTCAAGATTATTACTGAAAATAATCTTTTCGTATAGAGGATTGTGTTAAAACATGATCTGGGTCAAGTGTCAGTATGCCAGTTATATCAGAGACAAGAGTGTGTCTCTTCTTTCACAAACTATTCCTCTTTGCTGGGGGCAACTAGGTGGCTCAGTCGGTTAAGCATCTGACTTTGGCTTAGGTCATGATCTCGCAATTCACAGGTTTGAGTCCCTGTTCTTTGATCCCATTGGGTTCTCTGCTGTCAGCACAGAGCCTACTTCAGAACTCTTCCTCCTTTCTGTGTCTTCTTCCATCCCTCTACTTCTAGTTCCTCCAAGGGATGAGAAACAGGATTAAAGAAAAGGGTCAAACTTCACTGTCTGCTTACCTGCCCATCCATGTTTGATGTCCTCTGGAAAACGGTGATGTTCCATGGGCTCCAGGATGGGGTTTCCTTGGGAGAGCCTGTGGGAGCTCTCCTTTGCACAATTCCTTGAGGTGGCAGTTGTGAGTTTTGACCACTGTCCCATCTCAGCTTGCATGTGGAAATACATCCCACAGCCTTGCAGGCTGGATTCTCTTTATGCTGGCAGACCACACTCTTGGGGAAGAAACCAGCTGTGTTTTACTGTGTCCACCAAGCCCAAGGAAAACCCATGAATTCTTGCCTTCCCAAGCAGCAAGAACAAAGGCTGCTTGAATGTTGCCTGTTCCTTTCCTACTGAACAGAGTCTTCCAGAGCAGCAGGCACCTGTCTTGCTGTTCGTGCATACCCCAGCTCCAGGATGTGCCCCAAATTCCACACACAGCACTTGACCCCATGGCAGCCCCAATGGGCGTAAGTGACTTCCTGTGGCATGATTTCTACGCACAGTGCAATGCTGGTCTCCCACTCTTGCTCATGATTCCAGTCTTGCTCACTGTTTGGTTGCTGCTGCTGTTGTTTTTACCTTCAGGAGCTTAGCACTCCCAAGAGCAGGGAACCCTTCATCAGGGACAAGAGTGGCAGGGTGGACTTAGGCAGACGCGCAGGCTTTCCAGGCAGGAATGGAGAGACCAGTTCCATTACTTCTGTTTTCTCTGTGAAATAAGAGACTGTCTAGGAGAGGTGCAAGAGAAGATGGGAAGAGATCAATTTAAAGAGAAAGGAGATTTTTTTGTAAAATGCATAAATATTGGGAAAGCAAGCTAATATGGGAGAACACACCTAATTATATAAATTGTTGACTATCTACTATATACAAAATACTACTCATCAGGGAGGGGGGTTGTACAGGCCAAAGGATGACAAAGATAAACCTCAATTACCTAACATTGTCTACGGAGACGGGCTGACCGACATTGTCTATGGAGATGGGCTGATCGTTTATGGAATCATATATGGAATTCCTGAGATGTTTCACTCCAATTATCCCAGATGCTTCATTTTTGAAATTAGAAAGATAGAAAAAAACACAATGAGAACAATAAAATGAAGATAGAGAGCTCATTTCTAATTAACACAATGTCTTTTTCTTTCAATAATATGACTTCTTAGACATTACTTGTATATATGTATACATATGCAAATGCATATATACATATAATATACACATGTATAACATATATACACCTAGATGTTTTTATGTATTTGCATATGTTTATATGATACGTATATATCTTTATATATGTATATTTATGTATGGTTCTCCTATGGCACATTTAAAAATTAAAGCTTCCAGTATGTTTTAAGGAGCCTATCACAAAGCTTAAACACATAAGTTAAATGGATCTCAGGTAGATAATCGGAAGAAAAAGCTCTAGTTTTTCAAGTCTGAGTGATCCGTTTGCAAATAGCCCTTCCTTTCTACTGCCTCAGAGGTATTTACAGGACACATCGTGATCTCTTCCTAAATGCAACATATCACCTCTGCTATTTTTACATCCCTTATTCTCTTCATTGATCAGGCCACAGCTTGGCACATCTTTGGAAATTATCCCTTGGTGGGTCCAGTATATTCTACAAAGCAGTAAAAAAGACCTTTGTTTCCATGCTTCACGTGTGGGTTCCCCTGGCCTCACTTTGGAGAAACAACAACCACCTCATGTGCTATAAATGCACGATCGTCAACGTTTTCCTCATTTGCTTTTCATCAACAGTCAGCACGGCGTGTTTTCAAAAGGAGAAATATCTTATTTTCACACAGAGGGAAGGACACGCAGAACTTTGATGCTGCTTTCTTAAGTGACAAATGCGACTGTTATCGAATTGTTATTTGTTCCTGGTTGACTTCCTTTGGTGTGCAAGGAGAATTTTCCTTTGTGAGTCATCTTATATGCCTCACACATACTTTTCGTTTGACATCTCATGTAAAAGGCTGTAATTCCCATTTTTTCACAGAGGAATAATTTGCAGAACAGCTTCCTCACAGTAGGTTAGCAGTTTCCTTCCAAACCTCTTGCCTACAGGTAAGCTCTCTCTTACATTCAGCAGAGGTATCACCACAATTACCTGTGGTTTCTCTTTCTCAGACCGTCCGTTATATGTGTCTCCAAACAGAAAAAGATAAAAATGAGATAGCCTATCTTTCTTTAAGCAATGGGTAACCAGAGTTGTTCAATTGAAAGGAACGATATAACATATAGCAGAATGAGAAGTGGGGGGTAAAATGGTTGAGGAAATCGGAGCAAGGACATGGGCCCAAAAAGTATAAAAAGAAGCCTTGCTTCCTGGAGGCATGTAGGAACAAAATGGCGCCCGGCTCTTCCACAACATGGCCTTGTGTTACCACTGTCCACAGTGGGCTTTGAAGCACGGGGCTGGTCAGTGGACAATTTGTAAGCGCCAGAGGAGAGTTGTGGCAGCCTGGCTGCATTGGGTCAACTACCACCCCGACATCCATGTCTCCAAGTGGTCCCCAGAACCTATATTCAGGGATTGAGCTCTAGTCCAGGAGGGTATAGTAAAAAAAAAAAAAATCAAGGATTAAATTCTACTTCCAATGTTTTAGACCTTTATTTGACAGGTGGTTGGATAAATGTATATATTTGTCAAAACTCGTTGAATTTTATCATTTAAAAGAGTGTTTTTATTATTTGTGCACTAGAACTCAATAAAAGTAATTTTAAAAGTAAAAAAAAAACCTATAAGCTATAAAAATAACAGATTTTATAGAATATGCTTGTAATACAGAGCTATTTTATGACTTTTTTTTAAAGTTTATTTATTTATTTGACAGAGTGAGAGTGAGAGAGCACAGAGCTCGACACAGGCTTCAATCTCACAAACCCATTAGATCATGACCTTAGCCTATATCAAGAGTTGGATGCTTAACTTACTCAGCTACCCGGGTGCCCCTATTTTATGACTTTTTATTAAGATATGATTTTACCGTTAGAATAGAAAAAAGTTACTTAAAATAATTATGACTGAAAAAAAAGTACCGTATCCCTGATGTAATCCAAAGTAATATAATTACCTCTTCTGGTAATTAAAAAAATTAACATTGAGAATATTTTAAAAAGCAAAACTAAACCTGATTCCACTTTTGGATTACCATTGAAGTTAACTTCTGACTTTTTCTTTCTCACCCATAAAATAGGAATTATACCTGTCTTACTAAGATCACAAGGTGGTTGTGAACATGACAAGAAATAATATGCTATGAAACAACTTTATAAAGTGACTCATAAATGTTTAAGTTTAAATTTGTAACCCACCGAATGATCTAATTAGTCTAAAAGCTCTTTCTTGTCTTGGGCTGGATCTCATCCCCATTGTGGCCTCCAGCAGCTATCCTAACACCGTGAGCATACACAAGGTGCTCAATAAATGTTTGTTGACTGTATAAATTAAAGAAGTGTAATTGAGTACCAACTATTGCCAGGGGCTATAGTAGGCACAAAAGGCAATATCATATTCACGAAATGAAGATTCTTTTTTTTAAATTTTTTTACCTTTTATTTATTTTTGAAAGCAAGAGAGATAGAGCACGAGTGGGGGAAGGGCAGAGAGAGAGGGACACACAGAATCCAAAGCTGGTTCCAGGCTCTGAGCTGTCAGCACAGAGCCAGATGCGGGGCTCGAACTCACAGACTGCAAGATCATGATCTGAGCCGAAGTCAAACACTTAACCGTCGGAGCCACCCAGGCGCCCCTGAAATGAAGATTCTATAAGAAAAAAAATAACACATGTGCACCCACTCAGTGAGGTAATTAGTCTTTAAAAAGGAATTTTACTTGAACAACAACAAAAAATCATTAGCATGGAAATAAATTGGACTTTCTTGGTTCTTAGGTAGAAACATAATCTTTAGAGGAAAAATGTCATGATATAAAAGCAAAAAGGATTGAGTAGTCCAAAATGAAAATTGATTATAAAGACCAGAAGGACCATTCATTCAATACTAGCCAGAATACTAGCCAGAGATAAGACCTCTCTCTCTCTCTCTCTCTCTCTCTCTCTCTCTCTTCACCACACATACACAGAAAACTTATTTTCTCTATATCTCTGAATAATACTGGGGAACATGGTTAGGAAAAAGTACTTCATTGAGAACGTATTGATAAATGATTGATGTAAAAACTTTTTGATTCCCCAGGGTCTTCAAATCTCATATAAATATTGTCAATAGCGAGGCGCCCGGGGTGGCTCAGTCGGGTAAATGTCTGACTTCGGCTAAGGTCACGATCTCAACGGTTCGTGGGTTTGAGCCCCACGTCAGGCTCTGTGCTCAGAGCCTGGAGCCTGCTTCAGATTCTGTATGTCTCTCTCTCTTGGCCCCTCACCTGCTCACGCTCTGTCTCTGTCTCTCAAAATAAATAAATGTCTAAATATTGTCAATAGGTTCGTTACAAATAGAACCTCTAGAAAAAGTTACCTTTCACCCTCATTAAAAAAAAAAAAAAGGATCTTTTCCTTCTCCTGGGGAAGGCTTTCTGGGACAGAAGGAACAATTGTCTTGTACCTAATTTGTCAAAATGTTGAGAACTCTGGCTAAGGGAGAGCTGAGGGCCTGCCAGCTGTAGCTGAAGCCATCTGTCTTCTCCGAGGTCATTTCAGCGAGAGCATTGGATTGGGAGAATGGCTTCCTTGATGCTATTAGATGAGTTTCCAACAAGGAACTTATGTAGGTCTAGGAGCCACAGAAGTGCTTTCCAGATCACAGTAACAAATCCCAAGAGTCCATAAACTCCCTTTTCAGTGATATTTCATAAACTTTTCATTGACTTGCAAAAGTGTTTTAATCAAAGTGTTCGTCCACTTTTCTCACTAAAGATAATTTATCTGCGCCCCCCTATCTCTTTACTACTAATACAATTTATAGGGACCCTTAGTTATGGCTGCCATTAAAAATGCATAAAACGGTGTGTTAAAGGTTGCACTATATCCATCAAAAATTGTTTCCATAAACCAGTGATCATGTTTATTCATTTATTCTGACTTCTTTCTATACAAACTAAGAAATATCCCTATTGCCAAGATCTAGCCGCAATGTCTCTGGCCAGCTGTGATATGAGCAAAACTTTCATGTGAAGTACAAATATTTGCATGCTGGTTTTCTAACACCCAAGCGCACGGTAAAAACTTTTATCGCTGTTGGCACAACAGACTGCCATCTGTGTTGAAAGCTATTTTATGTTGGTCAGCAGGTTGTGCTCCTGAGACAACCTGTTTATGTCATCACAAATGTCAGGAATATCTCAGACAACTGCCGAAAATCTAAAACTGCATGCGAGATGAGGGCATGTCATTTGGTCTACGGATCCACCTGCCTCATGGAAATCAGCTTCCTTTGTCTTCCTGTTCTTTAGCCGTAGAAGACAGTTTGATGCTGCTGTGTTACTCCTTTGCCAGAAAAGAAACTAAATGTGGGATATGGCAGGTGGTTCTCTGAAGCGAACGCGGGTTGTAAATTAGGGAACGAAAGTAGTTTACGACAATGCTAGAGCTGACCCTGGTTTTTAGCTCCCCATCAGGGACACTGGGCCTTAATGTTCTCCCATGGATGCATCTATACATCTTCAGTAGACATAAAAGCTTGAGTTAAAATGTTCTTCGGTCAATGCTTAGGCTAACAAGAGTTTCTGCTGGAGCAAACTGGAGTGAGTTTTCCAACTTTTGTTCCCAAGTGACCCAGCAATTCATGGAGATTAACTCTGGCATTTTGTAAAAAAAAAAAAATTCTGGCATGATTAGTCAGAGGACGTTTTAAAGTGTCAAGTGTGGTGATTTACAAGCACTGCGCACTTAAAATCTCCTGTTCATCACCCTCCTCCTACAAGAGAAATAATGGCAAAAACAAATGCCTATTGGCCATGTGATTATCTCTTGGGAGCACATTTTTAGTTTGGTTAACTGTTCATGAAGCCGAAAGTGTCACAAAATGAAATGTTTTTACAAATTAGGCTGGAAATCTTTCAAGGATAGAGTTTGGGCAAAGGTTTCTCACACTTCCAGACTTGAGTTAATTGGGAAAATCTGCACAAGCTCCTGAATCACATATAAGGACAGTGTCTTACACTCTTCCTCCCTGGGGTGTCCAGGTTTCTTTGTAGTGGACTATGTGAATTTCAGAGTGTGCAACGCAGCCTTCTGTACTGAGTGGCTGAGAATAATACTCTCACTCAAGATTCTGACTGAAGACTTGGACTATTTAGTAGATAATATCTCATTAATTTCCTTTGAGGGGGAAACCACTTAAAGGAACTTGAGGGAGTGACTTTCGTGATAATTTGTCGGCAGGGGGAGAGTTGAAGAATCTGTGTTTTGTTAAGTGTTCCCTGAGACTCTTGTCTCCAGGCTCTTTCTATTAAACACATATTCATTGACTGTCTACTCCAGGCCAGATATAGTGCTAGGTAGTTATAATAAAACAGTGACCCTAAACAGATTGAGATGGCCATCATCAATTCCTTCCCTCCCCATACGTTCAATCCTTTTTTCCATTGCAAGCTGGGGTTGATTCCCCCTCTCCTTGAATCCAGGTAGGCTCTGTGACCAATCAAATACAATGGAATTCATATGGCGCCAGATTCCAGGCTGGCTTTGAGAGACTGCTGGTTTCTACTTCCTGTGTCTTAGACCACTAGCTTGTGGAATCTGAGTTCACCATGCAAGAAATCCAACCATCCTGGGGCGCCTGGGTGGCTCAGTCGGTTAAGCAGCCAACTTCGGCTCAGGTCATGATCTCGCGGTCCGTGAGTTCGAGCC
Source organism: Panthera pardus (assembly GCF_024362965.1). Lineage (NCBI taxonomy): Eukaryota > Metazoa > Chordata > Mammalia > Carnivora > Felidae > Panthera > Panthera pardus. The sequence goes on from NW_026526655.1 coordinate 10,797,898, forward strand.
CCACGTCAGGCTCTGTGCTGACAGCTCAGAGCCTGGAGCCTGTTTCAGATTCTGTGTCTCCCTCTCTCTGATCCTTCCCTGTTCATGCTCTGTCTCTCTCTGTCTCAAAAACAATTAAACGTTAAAAAAACAATTAAAAAAAAAGAAATCCAACCATCCTGAGGCTGCTATCCATGAAGAAGCCCAAAGCTAGCCATGTGAAGAAGCAATGGAACAGGGAGAGAGGGATGCGGTGGGGAGCAGGCTTGGTCAGTCTCTCATTGTTCCAGACCCAGCACCTTACTGTAGGAAGTCTTGAAATGAGTCCAGTCTCACTTGACATTTAACTTCAACTGTGTGAATGACCAAAGTGTCTATTTCCTAGGGCTGCCCATCAATTCTCCAAACTACAGAGAATAGTAATAAATTGGTCTTCTAAGCAACCAAGCTTTGTGATGGTTTTTACCTAACAGTAGATGATGGAACACATTCTCACTGTCCTCCTGGAGCTTAAAGTTTAGTGAAGACAGCAGAAAAGTAAGCAAATAATCACAAACAGGAATATAGTGTTACACTGCAATGAATGTCATTGAGAGAAGGTATATGGGGCTGTGGACATATAAGGGGGGAACAGGACCACGTTTGGAGAGGGAGAGTTCCCATGGGTGGTGATGTTTGGGTTGAAACCCAGAAATAGATACTAAGATATTATGTAACTAAGCAAAGAGAAGGGGATCTTACTTGCATAAGGATAGTGTTCCATGCAAAGGAAACAAACAATATGTGCAGTGGCCCTGAACTGGGGAGGACCATGTGCATTCAGTGGGCAGGAAAGTGGCTAATATGCTGGAAGGAAGTGAGTGGCAGATGAAAAACTCAGCAAGAGAGGATGGGCCTGTCATGCCATACATTATAGGGAGTTGGAAATGCTCATATTGAAATTGCAAGCATCTGAATTCTCTTAACTGGGAAAATAACAAAATCAGCTTGGGGATTCATCAAAGACACACTTCCCCAATGGGGTTGCTGTGTGCCTCCAGTGTTATAATATGTGGAAGCATTTTTAAAAAACCAAAAGCATTATTAAAATGGGAAGCATTATACAAGCGAAATGAGTTAGTCAAAGAAAGACAAATATCATATGACTTCACTCATATATGCAATTTAAAAAACACTACAGATGAACATAGGTGAAGAGAAGCAAATTAAGATAAAAAGAGAGAGGGAGACAAACCATAAGAGACTCTTAAATACAGAGAACAAACTGGGGCTTGCTGGCGGGGTGTTGGGTGGGGGGATGGGCTGAATGGATGGGTGGGGGATGGGCATTAAGGAGGGCACTTGTTGGGATGAGCACTGGGTGTTATACGAAAGTGATGAATCACTAAATTCTACTCCTGAAATCATTATTACACTATATGTTAACTAACTTGGATTTAAATTAAAAAATAAATTAATTTAAAAAATGAGAAGCATTATAATTAATTATTAGAAAAAAAATAATGAGACAAAGTTTTAATGAGTTCACAAAGAAAAGCCAGAAATTAAAATCCAGAGGGAAACACTAAATTTTCGAGAAATATTAAAATGAAGGAAAAATGCAGTATTTATCTACAAAATTAGAAGATCAGTACTCGAATGGAGTACACGGTTAACAGGTATTATAGGAAAAGTAAAGCAAAACTACAAGTAGAAACAGTTTAATAATATTTTCTATTTGGTATGGTATTATTGAAAGCATAAGGAACTAGAAGCCAGAAATTGTGATTTGTCATGTTAACAATTAGCCATGTGACCCTGGGCCAGTCTTTAAACTCCATAGACATCAGTTTCCCACCTGAAACGAGGAGATTATATTAACTGATCTTTTTCCAGTTCTATGATTCAAATTATAGCAAAACCTTGGATTGTGTGTGACTTATTCTGTGAGTGTTCCGCAAGACGAGCAAACATTTCTCATTATTTTTAACTCGATAAATCAGTGCTGTATTGCAAAACGAGTAGTATGTGACGCTGAACGTCCCACGATCACAACTAAGCCAATGGTTCCTCTCTCTCTCTCTCCCTCTCTTGTGGGTAATTGTCTCCCATGCTCAGATGCTTGGTCTCAGGCCACAGTGTTTGGCAGAAATTAGTGATTTTTCAAAACATTGGAAGGGGTCCACCACTGGCACTAGTGTATTTTTTGTCACTTCAAAGCCCTATGGACAGTCCTTGGCTTTTCCATAACAAGATTAACCTTAGGAATGCTTTGCTTCATTCTAGGTCAGGCTGCCTGTGAATATAGACCCTTTCCTCTGCTGCCTTGTTTCCAGTTACATTCAAGACAGTATACAACAAGAGTTTATTAATACTGTTTATTAATACGCTCAACATACCTGTGAGCGTATACAATGGCTCACATGCAGAAAAAGGTTGAAAAGAAAGGCTGTAAGAAGGAGATGATTATGGTGGAAGTTAAGAAGGAAATCATCAAGAAGTACAAATGAGGTATGCAAGTGGCCAAAACTTCAAGATTTTAAGTCTATGCCTGCATCTTGTCTGCAAAGGAGGAGGAGGAAAAGGTGGATGAATCCCTCACTTCAAATCAGGTTAGGGAGATGTATAAAATGTGGGAAACAGTGCAAAATTGTGTGGAAAAGCACCACCCGAATAAGGCTGTAGCAGTGCAAGCGATGAATCTGTTTAACGACAAGGCAAGGTCACATTTCCGTGAAATCCTCAAAAGGAGGCAAAAGCAAGTGTCATTGGATAGTTTCCTTGTTAAAGTAGCATGAAAAGAAAAGATTCCATTGAGCCGATAGATAGCAGTGATTCCGTTAGTGATAGTGAAAGTCGTCCTTCACAATAACCCTCCTCTCCTGTCTCCCTCACACCAGCCACGAAGGTTTTCAAAGGTAAGTGCAGGTCAATATGTTTATTTTTCTTTATATCTTGCATTTTCTTTATTATTTTATATTATATTAGTGTATTGTAACCATTTTTATAGGAATATTTTTGGGTTATAGAACAAATCATGAGTTTTCATTATTTCTCATGGGTTTCATATATAAGGGCTTTGGATTACAAGCATGTTTCAGGAACGAATTATGCTCACAAACTAAGATTTTACTGGACATCTACTGTCTATAAAATGATTACACGTCTAAGAATGTGTGAATATATAAAGAGAAAACTCCTATATTATATATATATTTTTAATTCCTGACAAATCTTAAGCCAAAATCGTATATTCATGACATTCTTTGCACTGGTTTTTCACTCATAAACTATGTTCATTTCAAAGACTATTCTTAACAAAGTTACCAGGCACTTTGTTCTTTAATTTTCTAGGAAACACATGAGAACAATTGATCACTCTGAGTGTTATCAGAATAAAATGTTAATACATTTTATAAAAAGCTGATTATTTCCATTGAAACTAACTCATTGTCACTTTCCGGGCTTAATTTCCAAAATAAAAAGACTTTAAAATAATTTTTTATTTTATATCTGCTATATGCACATCTCATACAATCTATTTAGAGATCTTTTCCTGAAGAAAGGTGGAAGTTATCAAGCTAGATTTTGTAGCTTAACATTTTGTATGTTTATAATGTCCTCAATTTAGGTGGCATTTCAGGCTCATGTAGCTTCATCCATCATTGGAATTTACAGGACTATGTATGAATAAGTAGAAATGAATTTTTGTAGCACCTTCTATGCCCAGGTCTGGTAGCTAGATGATAGTAGGATACATATGAATAATACTTGGTCTCTGTCTCAAGTAATTTGTAGTTCACTTAAAAAAGCAACACACTCATGCAAATAAGTATACGGTAAATTTGGTGGTATTATACCAGAAAAAGAAGGAGGTGGCTCCCCCAGCGAGATAGCATGGCAATGGTAGATTTCCAAAGCCCATTCCCCATATATTACCTCTGAGAAACACCTTCAAGTTAAAACAGATGAGATCATTTAAGGAAGTTATCAAAGGGGATAAAGCGATATATCAAGGTGGTTTTGAAAAATACATTTTGTGTTCATACCCACCTAGGTTAGTTTTCCCAGTGAACATCCCTGTAACAATAGCAGGTTATGTAAATATTCTATGTCTGGTTCCACATCCGTAAAATGAGAATGATATATACCTTCCTCACTGAGTTACTGGGAGGTGGTTTGATTGAGAAAACATCTGCATCATAGTTATCACAAAGCCTGGACCATAGTATGTACTACATAAATATTACCTACCAGGATGGTAATATTGGTAGAATTTCTAACTGATGGGAATTAACATATGCTGGTGTCTCCAAGCCAGTTGCAACCACACACATAGGTGATCCCTGTTCATATATCTTGGGCAGTACGTAAAGAAGCATGTCGTTCAAGCAAACCCAAGGACACAGAATACCTCTCGGGATAGAATTTCACCGGTAAATTACGAACTAGTGAAGATTGTATTCCAGATCACCACTTCACTGATCCGGTCAAAGTTTTCTTACACTGGGTTTAGACCTAGTGTACCCTTCTCTGATACCCAGTATCCGCAAAAGAATTCCACTTTTCTCCACTTAAAGCTTTCCTTCAGATACCAAATTGAGAGTAAGTCTAAAGAATTGCTAACACATCCTAGGGCTACTTCTTCCAGAAATTCCCGTCGTGGAGGACCCCCACATTTTAAAAGAAATGAGCAAATCTTTTGTAGGCACCAGCTATTGAGTGAACAAAGAATTTTCCATGCTGAAAAGAACACAGATTCTCTCCCGCATACTCTGAAAATTATGCCTACCTGTCTATGGCTAAAGCCAACCTTACTTGGAGACACTTGTTTACGGTATCTAAAAAGTTAACTGTCAACATGGTATGAAGTATGCAGGCTATATAAGCTAACTGATGTATAATGAATGTACAATCATGTCCAGATAATAAATATTCATTGACAGTGCTCCTGTCATTGCAAGGTGAGTTCTTAGTTGAAGGGACATAATTATGCAAATAGTGCAGGTTTCCAGGTTCTAAAGCTAGTCTAAAAACAGAAATTCATGAACCTTCCTGGACTTTTGGCTTAACTCACATATTTCATATCACTGTTTAGGTGAAGTATAAAAACTGTACCATAGGGTGCTGTATGTCACATTTCTCTATTTTTTAATGTAATTGGATTCTCATAAAGCCTAATTTTTAAATAAATGAGAACTGTACCCTCGAATGCCAGAGAGAAGACGTAAATGGGTATCATGCATGCTAAGTCATTGAATGGAAAACAAATATCTGAGTGTTTGTATGTGTGTGTGAATGCACACAAAGCTCTGTATACATGTGCACAAATTATTGCCAACCTGACAGTTACAATAGAGAAAAATATCCACCATTTATCCATTCCTTAATTGATAACTGACATTAACACAAGCCACTTTGCGTACGTTCATTCCCCATTTTACAAACCATCTTGATAGGCAGATATGACCTAGAAATTAGGATAAAAGAAATTAACAAATTGCCCCCCACCAATCACATAGCTAATGAGTTGCATATCTATGACTCAAACCCAGTGTCTCAGTTAGTTTGGGCAGCTACGACAAACCCCATCAACTGAATGTCTAAAACAACAAACATTTATTTCTCATAGTTTTAGAAGCTGGGAAGTCCAAGATCAAGATACTGGCAGATACTCTTCCTGGTTTGCAGATGACCTCCTTCTCGGTATGTCCTCACATGGCAGGGGAGAGAATGAGACAGAGAGAGAGAGAGAGAGAGAGAGAGAGCGCGCCCTTTGGTGTCTCTTCTAATAAGGGCACAATCCCATTCATGAGGGCTGTATGACCTAATTACCTCCCTAAGGCCCCAACTCCAAATACTATCACATTGGGGATTAGGGCTCCCAAACAGGAATTTAGGGGAGGATGAACACATTCAGTCCATAGCACCTAGTTTTGAGCAATTCCATAGAGTATCACCTTCTCATTCTGCCATTTCTCCTCGTCATTCCCCTCTGTTAACTTGTTTGATTATAAAAGAACAATTACATATTTTTTCATTTATAAAAATATACATCTCTCATACATTGCATTATTGTTTGACATCTTAATTTTAAGGTTTTACCTTGTTGTATTTTTAAAAGGTCAGGTATGGGGGCACCTGGGTGGCTCAGTCGGTTGAGAGGCCGACTTCGGCTCAGGTCACGATCTTGCGGTCCGTGAGTTCGAGCCCCACGTCGGGCTCTGTGCTGACAGCCTGGAGCCTGTTTCGGATTCTGTGTCTCCCTCTCTCTGACCCTCCCCCGTTCATGCTCTGTCTCTCTCTGTCTCAAAAATAAATAAACGTTAAAAAAAATTTTTTTTAAATAAAAGGTCAGGTATGATTTCCTTGTGTCTAGAAACAATGTTAATGTTGATGTTAAGGATCTGTCTCACATTCTTTCCTGGTTGACTTTCAGTCCTCTGTATCTTATCATTAAAGATTGGTATGAAAGCCATTGGATGCCACTTAGGTTTGTTAAAGACAGTGCTAGAACGGTACTTATATAATGTCCCATCTCAAATAAGATAGCAATTTCAAATATACCCTATTAAGGTTTAAAATTTTTTTCTCATGTGGTTTGTTTTTGAGATACAATTGACATATAACATTGTATTAGTTTTAAGTATACAACATAGTGATTTGATAGATGCATACACTGCAAAATAATTACCTTCATACGTCTAGTCAACGTCCATCATGCACCATACAGAGTTAATTTTGTGTGTCCGTGATGAGAACTTTTAAGATTTACTGTCTTAGCAACTTGCAAATATACGACACAGCATCATTAACTAGAATCACCAAGCTGTGTCTTCCTCATGCTCATTACATCCCCAGGATTTAATTATCTCATAACTGGAAGAGTCTACCTTTTGCTGGTTGCTTTTTCTGAGGGAAGATGGAAAGTGGGACTAACTAAAAATTGGGTGCTGACATGTGAGAGCAGTTTAGCAACAGTATCCAGGTAATGATGGGAAAGCAGAGCAGATCCAGGATCAGAAAGCAGTAGTCAATGACAAAGACTCCACGAGGGGGTCATCATGGCATTTCACAGCTGCTGCCTGACCCATGAGGAACCATGTTCCCTGCGAACTTGGCAGGTGGCTTCACCTACGTCTGTCCTGGAGCCCGATTCACGGGATGCTCGGTTTTATTCTTCAGTCCAAGCTGGTTTTCACTCTCTCAGTCCAGGATAGGTACTTACCTTTCAATACTGATTCTGATTGTTGAGATTATGGATCATTTCTGTTTTATTGCCCTATACCTTTTAAAGCATATCCCATATTTTCTTCAATTCCGTTTAAGAGAAGAAAAAATACAGAAGACTTTGTGAAGGACTAGTGAGCCAGCAGTAGTGAGCATAAAATCAATTTTCAGTCAGCACTCCAGAAAAATAACTCTGTTTACATTTATTAGGTCTTCGAGTCTCCTGTTTGCATTATTGAGTAATAAATTAACACTTTCAATAATATTTGCGTAAACTAAATGATTCACACACTTCAGTCAAAACAATTCTCTAGAGTTTTATTCAAAAAATTCCAAATGGTGACGGGGAAGAGGAAAGAGCGGGAACCTCATAAGGGATAACGCTTTGTTCATCAGCACAGAGCTGCTATGACTCAAGAGCCATCGTGGTGGACTTTGCCAGTAACCCCAACGTGAAAGACTTCTGAATAACTTTGCCAACAATCCGTCTCGTTACTCACGACAGTGCCTTACCTATGAGTGGCACTTTCTAAATCTCAGGTGGCCGCAGCTACATTTGGGGGAATTCCAAGAAAAGCGACAGTCCAAGTTCCTTTCTGAAGGTGTTGACAGAAAATGGACCGAAGCAAATCTGTTTTCTGCCTCGATGAGTCATAATTGATTTTAAATTCAATTTGGCCTTTTTAGGTCCGGCGCTCAGCTCTGAAGTGTCTAAGGTTCCTGGGGTGCCCACATGCTGAGCAGAACTGAGGGTTCCAAGGGGAAGTTCCTCTTCTGTTATGTTTGGTGTTAGACAAACTGCACCATCAACTGCTTGATATCATACTCTTCTTTGTATTTATATGCATATCAACGATGAAAGCTTCTTTAATACTCATCCATTTTATTTTGAAAATGTGTTTCAAGAAGGTTATCTTTGGGATTCCTGTGTTAAGACTATCCGCCTTTCCCATCTACGCAAGCACATACTGTGTTTTCTAACTACTGAAGAATGTATACAGAGGTCCCATTATTCTGAAATCTTTTACTTTCATGTTTCAGAAACAACCCTTAATACCAGTCTTCCAGAAAAAATAATTGTAATAATGTTTGGCGTTCTAAGTCTCCCTTTTAGGTCAATCTCCAGCATCTTTGTAAGAAGCATATTTAGATTTTGAGCACATTCTAGAACATTCTAATTCGCAGTTGAATAGCACCTTCAAGGAGCTGCTACTTCTATTGGTTTTGGTCTGTCTTACATTCTGTACACTTTGCATTCTTCCTAGAGGGAGTCTTACTTAGAGTGTTATTTTCTCTCACCATTTTCTGTATCTTAAGGAATTGGCATTGAGTTTGGGAAATTTTCAAGCTTTATCAAATCAATTGTCTTGGCAATAGGTAAGAATTTATACAGTAATTCCCCATTCCTTTCATGGATCACCTCAGACTCCTTCAGTTAGTAATAGCAGAAGGATTACTTGTACTAGCCCAGTCTTCATGCTTGTGCAAGCAAACTCACAACTTTCCAATGGCACATTATCTTCTTTCACTATCTTGCGCCCTCGCCAGTAGTTTTAAAAAAATTCAAAGGCCCAGAGAAGAAAAAGCTGTGGGTTTTAACTGAATCTATGTCCTTCAATTGAAACTATTCATTGAAACCCCGCCTTCCTTTTCCTTGAAGTTAAACTGGCACATGTTCACTATTTTATTTTTTTTAAATAACTGTATGAAGAATTTTTAATTTAAAAAAAAAACGTGTTTATTATTTGAGAGAGCGCAAGCAGGGGAAGGGGCAGAGAGATGGGGACAGAGGCTCTGAAGCAGGCTCCACACTGACAGCAACGAGCCCAATGCGGGCTCGGACTCAAGAACCTGAGCCAAAGTCAGACACGCAACAGACCAAGCCACCCAGGCATCCCTGTGTGTTCACTATTTGAAAAGATATTGTCTTGGTTGCTAACTCACTGTCTTTCCGAACTGCGGTTGTTCTCCGTTGTCTCCTTGGTTCGTTTCTTCGACCTGGTCTCTTTCTTCTATCTTCCAGGTCTATCGCCTGGTAGGCGATAGTATCCTCGTCTCCCCATCCCCTTCTGTACAGAGCTCATTTCCTGCACACCCATCCCCTTGTTTGTTCCCTTCATTTTCCCAAGTCCAATGTGCTTGACTTGCTTGAACGTTCCAGGTTCTCCTACAATTCCTTGCCATTGCACATGCTGTTTCCTCTGAGGAGAAGGCTTCCACCACCCATCCTGTCCTCCAGTTTAATCACCTGGGAACATGCTACTCAATGCCATTTCCTCTGGGATGCTTTATTGTCTCTTTCAAGTAGAATTCTTTGTGATGCACCTGGCCCCAGGTCTTTGTTTACAACCCGGTTTGAAGCCTAGGGCATTGGATTGTAAGGCAGCTTCTTCCCTGGCGCCTCCCCTTTTAGCCTGAAGAGTAGTAGAGAAGACGTGGCCTGAAGGACTCCATTCTGCACTCCTGCCTGTGCCCACACTGTATTAGTCAGGGTTCTCCTGAGAAACAGAACCAGTAGGATGTGTGTATATACAGAAAGAGATTTATCCTAAGGAATTGGTTCATATGGTTCTGGAAGTTAGCAAGACCAAAATCTGCAGGGTGGACCAGCAGCCTGGAAACCCAGAAAGAGCCAACATTGCAGTTACATTCCGGAGGCCTCTTGCCAGGAAGAGGTCAATCTTTTCCTACCTAGCTCTTCCACTGGTTGGATGAGGTCTACCTACATCACGGAGGGCCAACTGCTTTATTCAGAATCCACTGATTTAAATGTTAATTTCATCCAAAACTTACCCTCACAGAAACATCCAGAATAAGGTTTGACCACAATATCTGGGTATCATGGCCCAGGCAAGTTGACACATAAAATTAACTGTCACACAAATCATTTGCCTCTGAGCATGCACACCCTTGACATCTTTCTGTGTATCCTGTGCTCCTCTTTTTTTTTAAGTTTATTTATTTATTTTGGGAGGAGAGAGAGAGAGAGAGAGGCAGAGAGAGAGGGACATAGAGAGAATCCCAAGCAGGCTCCACACAGTCAGCACAGAGACTGATGCGGGGCTCAAACTCATGAACCTGGAGATCATGACCTGAGCCAAAATCAAGAGTCGGACACAACTGACTGAGCCACCCAGGTGTCCCCTGTTCTCCTCTTCTTATAAGGACACCAGTCAGATTGGATTAGGATAGACCCTAATGACCTTATTTAGCCTTAATGAACTCTTGAACAGTCTTATATCCTGTCATGGTGATCCTAAGGTGGACAGAAACCATCTGACGTATCGAACAATGGCTTCCAAGGGCTTCAATTCATCCTGTCTCCTGTTTGGGAGACCTACAGCCGAAGCAAGTACAGCCTCAAGTACATGGGTATGAAATGGTTAAATATTAAAGCCCCTGCCGCTTCCAGGAAATAGCAAGATCACTTTCCAGGCTGGAAATAATTTCCCTGCTGTAAAGGTGCAAATACTTTGGCATTTCCACAGGTTCCGGAGAATGCCCGGACTATGCCTTTAGCCACACTGACTATGGACATACCAGAATTAAGGAGGAAATAAGGGGCCATGTGAGAATAAAATCATGCAGCATTTAGAGTTGCACATAGTCTCATTCTAGAATTTGACTTGAGTCATTCTCAAGAAGTCACATTAAGAAAGCCTTCTGCCTGACGTCTTCTGTCACCTAGAGATGCTGGTGCCGGCAAGACCCTGACTATTGGAAGCAAGATTCTTTACCAGTAAGAGAAACATCGTGGAGCCTTCATGCCATACCACCTCACATCATCACACACACGCACACACCTTCAAGCCAGGGTGTGCCTTGACAAGTCTTATATCTACTTCATGTGCAGATCGCCAAACGGCCATCTATCTAGACTTGGTGAATCTTTAAGGATCAGCCCATTAAAGGACCTTGCACTTCGGGCCACCTGGGTGGCTCAGTCGGTTGAGCATCCAACTTGGGCTCAGGTCATGATCTCACAGCTAGTGAGTTCGAGCCCCACGTCAGGCTCTGGGCTGACAGCTCAGAGCCTGGAGCCTGCTTCGGATTCTGGGTCTCCCTCTCTCTCTCTCTCTACCCCTCCTCCCCTCATGCTCTGTCTCTCTCTGCCTCAAAAATAAATAAACATTAAAAAATAATAATAATAATACATAAAAGAGAGAATCTTAATTTAAAAGAAAAAGAACCTTGCATTTAGGGGAATTTCAAAGTCACTGACTCTCGTTACGTCATTTCATACATGATTAAACAGGAGCTGGAAGAACTTAAGAAGAGGCTGCCTGAGGCCCCAGACCTTTCTTTAATTACCTTTCCTTCTGAAGTTTATTTATTTATTTTGAGAAAGAGAGAGAGAGAGTGGGGGAGGGGCAGAGAGTGAGGGAGACAGGGAACCCCTAGCAGGCTTCACGTTGTTAGCGCAGAGCCGGATTTGCCACTCGAACTCCTGAATCGGTGGCACCTTGACCTGAGCCGAAACCAAGAGTCCGGAGGCTTAACCAACTGAGTCACTCAGGTGCCCCTTTAATTACCTGTCTTAATGCCACTAAGACACATTATTAAATATTTACCATAAAATCCCCAGACTTTGTGTTTAGTTTTCTGGGAGAAGAAAGAAAGAAAGAAAGAAAGAAAGAAAGAAAGAAAGAAAGAAAGAAAGAAAGAAAGAAAGAAAGAAAGAAAGAAAGAAAGAGAAAGAAAGAAAGAAAGAAAGAAAGAAAGAAAGAAAGAAAGAAAGAAAGAAAGAAAGAAAACTATGTATACAATCAAATATGTTAATGGTGTCTTCTTGGAGTCCAGAATCGAAGAATTGTCCTTTTTTGTTTGGTTTTACAAATATCTGTGAGTTCAAGTATGACTGGGATGATGAACACTTCTAAAACTTGATCAGTTAGTTCTTTGTGGGGGAGGTAAAAAGCAGCTAAGGTCAGAGGCTTATAGAAAAGAAACACAGAACAGCGGAATGCTGGGAGAAAGAACCAAAACAAGAGGAGGGAAATGGGCGGCTCAAACAGGGCTTGTTCCCAGCTCACCCTAGGCTGCTGGGAAGGAGATGATGACAATGGTAATGATATGCTATACATATTCATAAAGTGGTTAAACCATCAAAACATTTTCTGTGAGCAGAAAAACAGTCACAGCTCTTTCCTCAAGTAATCTCGACCTACTCATGCAAAATTTTTTAATCCTAATACAGATCAATCGTTCCTGGTCAGACTCTTGCCCCACAAGGAGCTTTGGAGAGGAGGAGAAACCACAAACAGGCACTTGCTTTGTGGGGTTTTGAGCAAAATCATGGCAGTCAGGAAGCCCCCTGCCAGGGAAGGCACCAGTCGCAGAAACCTAAAGTGTCGGTTGGTTGGTCGTGGAGAGGTAGTGAAAGGGTTTAAAGAATGCTCCTCTCTGCTCCTACTGGGAAAAAAGGTGATCTCTAGTGATAACCATTCCTGTAGTTAGCATTTGTTAAGCCTGTAGTATATGTCAGGCACTGTGGGAAACTCCATGCGATATATCTCATTCAATCTTCACCGAACTCCTATGAAGTTCATTCCCCCACCAGGGAATGAAAACCCACGTCGAGAGGTTGGTGATGGGCAACAGTGACTCAGAAAAGGAAAGAAAGAGAAGAAGCTTGTTACAGCTGAAGCCACATCACCAGCTGGTTTGAGAAGAGGCTTCCATGAACATTATAAAGAAGAAAGAACCCTCCCATTTTCTACTACACAAAGGATTCACAAGCAATGAGGGTTGCAAGGGATTCTGCTACCGGTCACTGGGAAGAGGCATCTCATGAAAATCCGCAACCCTGAGAGATACTGAGGTGGCATTCTCAGACCTGTCACGAAAGGTCAACTTGTCCTACCAACCCCAATGCAACTGGTGCCAATTTGTGACGTATTAAGCTGACTTTCTTCTTGTCCCTTTCTTATACACAGTTCCTGCCATACAAGAGCTGTTCTTTCTTTGTTATTAAGATCATGTTATTTCCTGAAGTCTGATTAGTTAGTTATTGTGTCTTCAATTCTTTGGTGGGGGGGGGGGGGGAGGGTTGGAAAACATATGGTTGTATAAATTATTCAGACTTATTTTAGTTGTTGGATGGACAGCAGTATTCTCTTGTAATTTTCTTCATCAGATGCAGAAACCCTTTTCCCCCATTATATTATTTTATGATACAATTACTATATATGTTAGTATTTACTAAGTTTCTTTATTTAGGTGGGGTTATCATTTCTGCTATATTTCAAATGTCTAGGAAGTAGGTTTAGGAAGGTTTCTTTCTTTCTCTCTTTTTTTCTTTCTTTCTTTCTTTTTTTTTCCTCCAGTGGATATATTTGTATTTAAGCTGTACTGTATTTAATCTCCTACTTTCTTAATCTCCTACATAATCTTTTACTATCTGATTTGTCCATTTTAACTAGTGGACTATCAAACTGTCTGTAATCTTTGGGGTTTTTTTTTTTTAATTCAAGTTAGTTAACATACAATATAACATTGGTTTCAGGAGTAGAACCCAGTGATTCATCACTTATATATGACATCCAGTGCTCATCCCAATAAGTGCCCTCTTTAATGCCCATCCCCCATTTAAGCCATCCCCCCCATTCTCCTCCCTTCCAGCAACTCTCAGTTGTTCTCTGCATTTAAGAGTCTCGATAGCCAAAGTATGGAAAGAGCCCAAATGTCCATCGATGGATGAATGGATAAAGAAGATGTGGTACACACACACACACACACACACACACACACACACACATACAATGGAGTATTACTTGGAAATCAAAAAGAATGAAATCTTGCCATTTGCAACTAAGTGGATGGAACTGGAGGGTATTATGCTAAGTGAAATTAGTCAGAGGAAGACAAAAATCATATGACTTCACATATGAGGACTTTAAGAGACAAAACAGATGAACAAAAGGGAAGGGAAACAAAAATAATATAAAAACAGAGAGGGGGACAAACCAGAAGAGACTCATAAATATGGAGAACAAACTGAGGGTCACAGGAGGGGTTGTGGGAGGGGGGATGGGCTAAACGGGTAAGGGGCACTAAGGAATCTACTCCTGAAATCATTGTTGCACTATATGCTAACTAATTTGGATGTCAATTTAAAAAAATAAAAAATTAAATAAAAAAATAAAATAAAATAAAATAAAATTTAATTAAAAAAAAGAGAGTCTCTTCGGTTTACCCCCATCTCTGCTTTTCTCTTATTTTCCCTTCCCTTCCCCTTTGTTCATCTGTTAGGTTTTCCCTCCCCCTTCACTTAAATTTTTACTCCTATTCTTTACTTGCATTCATTCCACTTCTTCGGAACACATGCTGTTTATTTGGCTTTTTCCCACCACGTTGGTATCCTTATTTTTGTCGGACTTGTACAACTAAATGCATTAAGTGCTCACCACCGGTCTTTTTTGCTGAAAAATTTCCAGTTACCTCTTGGTAGGATGAAACTCATCACGCAGTAGAATCCTTGGGAAAGGTCAGTGTGTTTCATATTCCCTGAGTTATTGCATATTTAAAACTGCTCTTTTGTGTCCTGTTTAAAATGCAGCTTGGCTATCTACCTTTTTGACCCACGCCCTCTTTCCTTGGGTTCCTTGAAAATGCTGCTCTACTGTCCCTTTGTTCTACATTCACTTCTTAAGAAGTTGAATGCCAGACTAATTTTCTGACTTTTCTAAATAGTTTTATTTTTTTCCTGTCAAGACTCTGGGATTTTTTTTCTTAGTCCTTGAAGATTAACCGTTTTACTAAGAAAAGTCTTAGAGTCTATTGCCAAGCCAATTTTCTCAAATGAACTCTTTCAATATCCTACCTTTAAAAGTGTGTTCTTGGATTATAGTTGTGAAAACTGGTTCTGATGGAGTTTTTTTTTTTTATGTGTTTGCTCACTTTTCTTCTTCAAGAACTCTCATTTCACGTATGTTAGAATTTCTTTTCCGGGCTTCCTTCATAACCACTTTTTCTCTGGCTTCTCTGTTTCTCCTGTTTATCTAATTGTCATTCTCCCGGCTCTTTTCTTACCTTTGCTCAATTTGCCTTATTAAATTTTTCTTGGAATGCATCTTCCTTTGAGTCTAGTATTTCTGAGATAATCTGTTTATTTGCATTCCTTTTTCAAGTTCTTCCCTTCCACTGCCCTAAGAACACTCTGAAAGAAGGGAAATGTATAAGAAGGTAGTCTGAGTGCAAAGAAATAGAAGACCTTCAAAAATCACCCGTAAAATATATTACATTCATAAATTGTGTCCAAAATATGACATGAACACGTTACTAAGACCTCTGTAAGGCTGAATAAAGACCCATCAGGTGACGCTTCTCAATGCCTAAGATTTACTGGCATCACAATTATACCCCCTCTGGTGACAACAACATATAAAATGTTTTGCATACAATATCCCATCTGATAATTTTATACAATGCTGACAGAGCAAGTCTTTAGAATAAATAGCGTTTTAGCGCCCACTTGATGATGAGATGAGAAAAATGAAGCTACAAGTGGGAAATTCTTTCTTTTTAAGTTTTTACTTATTTTTATTTTGAGAGAGAAAGCACAGGGGAGGGGCAGAGGAAGAGAGAATGCCAAGCAGGCTCTGTGCTGTGAGTGCAGAGCCTGATACGGGGCTCAATCCCATGAACTGTGAGATCATGACCTGAGCCAAAATCAAGAGCAAGATGCTTAACCAACTGAGCCACCCAGGCACCCCTCCGAGTGGAAAATTCTGGATTAGAATGCAGTGCCCTGTCACTGGAGGGTCTGTGGGTCTTCAGCCACTCGTTTTTGAACCTCTCTGAATTACACACTAAGCACCCCCAGTATATTCACTTGCACCCCACTCCTTTTTTTTCCTCCCCATTTCCTTCTAACTCCCACCTCCTCTCCATCAATCTCCTTTTCTGTAAAATCCTTTCCAGACACACGCATTGGTCTACCTCATTGAGTCTCTGATCCTAGATCAATTTCCTGCTTGTTCATCCTGTTGCAATTCCTTGAAACAAGAAACACACAGGGCTTTTTCTGCCTTCAGAGCCCTCAGGGCCATCTTAGATGTCCCCAGCACACACCCCAGAGCTGAAGAAACGACACTACCATGGACACTATCAACGATTTGGCACCTCTTCCCCTCCTGAAACTTCTTGCTCACGAATGTAAGGATAAAGAAGAGAGGGGCACCTGGGTGGTTCAGACGGGTTAAGTGTCCGACTCTTGGTTTCGACTCAGGTCATGATCTCACAGTTTGTGAGTTCAAGCCCCGACTTGGTTTCTGTGCTTGTGCGGAGGCTACTTGGCATTCTCTCTCTCTCCCTCACTCTCTTTCCCTCCCCACCCTCTCAAAATAAATGAATAAACTTTTAAAAAACAGAAATTAAAAAAAAGATAAAGAGAGAGAGAGGGTGGGGCTCAAAGATGGCCATTATGTTGTTATCTTGAACTACTGGGTAACTGTGGTATTGTTTTCTGAGAGGTAGAAGGTTGGGAGAACGTAGCTGTTTGTGGTTTGGGAATTTTTAGTGACAGCAGCCTTCCCTTTAAAATGGAAACATCAAAAAGGGAACTAAAAATTAAGACAGGTAATTCGCAAGAATGAACACAGAGCAAGATTTAATTTCATGCTTTTTGGATGAAAAAAAAATCAAGCATTGGATTTTAATGCCTACAATAATCCTAGCAACTTAATTATTTTAACCTGGGAGAATATGGCAGACATGTTTTAATAATATGACTTCTACCCATATATTTATTTGTGGACAGACATTTATTTGATCACAGTTTGTTTTGGTTTGTTTGTTGGTCTGCCTTGCAAACTGGGACATAAGCTCCGTCGGGAAATGAATCATGACTTCCTTGTTCACTGATGTATCCATGGTACCAAGTGCAATGTATTTGCACATATTAGACACCGATAAACTCCTACTGCATGAGAGAATAAAACCATACCATCAGCTCTCAAGTGTTATAATGAAGATAAAATATTTATCAAAAGTGGATTGGATTCTGGATTATTTCAATATTGACATCAGTAAGCATTTTCATTACTGAAATTAACATTTAAATTAAAAACTGTATTCCCGGCAATAAAGTTATTATTCTTTTCTATGGCTCCCTTTCCACTTATATACAAATGCGCGGTAGGAGAGGCTGCTGAATTCCTTGGTGGCTACAGTAATTTTAAAAATTCTTGTTTCATTGCATATGGCTCCAGCTTTCATCTCTTGAAAAGCATGGCAAGGTAATATGACTGTAGATGTGAAAAACAACAAGACAGACCAGCAAATTGGTCTTGCTGAAGCTTGATGGTGGCCACATCTTTGGCCCACCTCTACTGTGCTTGGGGATTTTGCTCAAAAAAGAACTAGTTATCTTTAAAAGATGTCAAAAAATCTCCAACATCTGCAGCACCAATGCTATGTTTCTACAGGAAGCCTTTTGTCTAGAGAAAACATAGCCCTTGTAGCACATGAATGCAACAGCGTATGAATTCTCCCAGGTAACGTATAAGCTATTTTCAAGAGCCATGTTCCCCTTTTCCAGAACTTCTAGAGATACCTGAGATATGCAAATATATATTTTAGTTATTTATTTTGTAATTACGATAAATTCTATATAAATAATCTCCTGTGGCAGGCTGAGTAACAGCTCTAAAGATGTTCTTGTCCTAATCTCCAGAACCTATGAATATGTTACTGTATGTGGCAAAAGGAACTTTGCGTATATGAGAAGTTGAGAAGGAAAGAGTATTCTAGATTATCTGGGTGGGCTCAAAATGCAATCACTGGAATCTCATAAGAAAGAGGCTTCTAAGAAGATCGGAGGGAGGAGACAGTGATGTGACCACAAAAGCAGAGAATCGAGTCACGTGGTCACAAGCCAAGGAAAGCTGGAAGCTTCTAGTGTCTGGAAGAGACAGGGAATTTGTTCAGATTCTTCCCTGGAGCCTCCAGAAAGACTAGTCCTCTAGACACCATGATTTTAGCCTCATGAGAATCTTATCACATTTCTGACCTTCAAAACTATAACAGAGTAAATGTGTTCTTTCATGCCATTAAAGGTGTGGCAAATTGTTACAACAGCAATAGGAAAACAGCAAACTAGCAATTTAAATTATTGACTTTTTAAAAACACAAACTTATCTTACAGTTCTGAGAGTGAGAAGTCACAGACCAACCATGTCACTGGGCTAAAGTCCCGGTGTTGGCAGAGCTTGTTCCTCTTGGAGACCTCATTTCCTTGCCACTTTCAGATTCTGGATAACATCTGTTACCCCATCCCTGCCTTTTTTTTCCCCCATTAGGGAAATCAAAGTTTTGATCTAACAAATGCTAGGCTCCTATTTCACTTGAAACATTGAAAGAACTAGTTGCATTTACAAGATGTCAAAAATCTAAAGAACGTTCTAGGCTATAAGCAAAATCTCTCTGAGCGTAAAGTCAGATTACAAAAGTTTCTAAAGTACCTTCTTACAAGTGATGTTTCTGTCTACCTGGAACACAACATTTAGGAGCCTCCTCTGAGTAACGGCCTCTTTGAAAATGTGCAAAGTGCATCCATTAGTACTAACAGCCAAATATCTTTTAAACTGTAGAAATCAATCCTTAATATTGCAAGTTCTCGACAGTAAAAACAATAATTAATATTTTCACAAGATGCAGGCATTGTGCATTTGTCAGTGTGTAAATTATTTTACATATCACGATGGGGCACCTGGGTGGCTCTGTCGGTTAAGCCTCCGACTTCGGCTCAGGTCCCGATCTCACTCCTGTTTCGTGGGTTCGAGTCCCGCATCAGGCTCTGTGCTGACAGCTCAGAGCCTGGAGCCTGCTTCAGATTCTTTGCCCCCCTCTCTCTCTGCCCCCTGCTCACACTCTTTCTCTGTCTTTCTCTCTCAAAAATAAAAATAAAAATAAGACATTATTTTACATGTCACGGGGGTTAAAACATTGCACAGAGTCTTTACAGAATTACTTCGTGAAAGTGAGCAGCAAGGCTATGTAAAAAATCTCTCCTGTCTCTGTCTCTGTCTCCTGTCTCCTGTCTCTGTCTCTCTCTATTTCTCAAATCTCTTTTTACACCTACCTCACAATATTGCTGCCTTGCGATACACCTACCTCGCATAGATCTCATTTTCTACGTGAAGAAACAAGTTTAAAAATATGCAATTTGGGGGCGCCTGGGTGGCTCAGTCGGTTGAGTGTCTGACTTTGGCTCAGGTCATGATCTCGCAGTCTGTGAGTTCAAGCCCCACATCAGGCTCTGTGCTGACAGCTCGAGCCTGGAGCCTGTTTCAGATTCTGTGTCTCCCTCTCTCTCTGACCCTCCCCCTTTCATACACTGTCTCTCTCTGTCTCAAAAATAAATAAATGTTAAAAATTAAAAAAAATATATATGCAATTTGTCCGAGGTGACCTGGCTGGCAAGGAATGGAACAAGGAATGCAGTTAGATCTTCTATCATCAAAGCAACACTGTTTTCTCTATATCAAAATCCCATACTTACTGACTTCCACCAACAAGTGACGGAGAAGAAAATCTAGAAGAGCAAAGACAGGTGTCTATTTCATGATTGGTAAAGAGAAGGCCCCCACTAGCCATTTCAGTGAGGATGAATCTTCATTTTGTTTACTGGTCCTTGCCTATTTCAAGCCTTAATCACTTATTTCTCATTTTCTACAGTTTGTACCAAAAAAGGGTAGGAAGGACTGATGAGGAAAGTATTCGATGGATTGAGAGATTCTTTGGTCACACATCCCCAAATGCGGTCGTGCTTATGTGATAACTCGAATTACGAGACCAATATATAAAGTGGTATAAAAAGATGGTAAAGAAGTTATAGTGGATGAGACAGGTAAAAACCGATAGAAGAGGGGCGCCTGGGTGGCTCAGTTGGTTGGGCGTCTGACTCCGGGTTTCGGCTCAGGTCATGAACTCATGGTTCGTAGGTTCGGGCCCCACATCGGCTCTGTACTGACAGCACAGAGCCTGCTTGGGATTCTCTCTCTTCCTCTCTCTCTCTCTCTCTCTCTCTCTGTCCTCCCCCACTTGCGTTGTCTCTGTCACTCTCAAAAGAAATAAATAAACTTAAAAAAAACTGATATAAGAATTTAGGACCAGCTGGCTTCTTTCTTTATAAACGTATTAGAAAAAAAAAGAAGAAACTATGAGGTACCTTCTAAAGGAATCGTTGCTTCCTGATATTTATTCCATTGCAAACCAGTATCTAAAAGTTGCTAGCCAAATTATATTATATGGTTACTATATATTATGTTAATTAATCCTAAAAATGTATTGATTAATAATAATAAATCAAGGACACATGAAATTAAATATATATTACATACATAGGGATATCCAAGAACACGAGAGGAATAACTTGCTCTGTGTTGGAGTGTGGAAAAGGCATTCCAGAGGCATTGAGTCTAAGACCCAACTAATAACAGAAGTGAGATGTGGTATAGGGAGTGAAGGTATGGAGGTGAGAGAAGAATTGCCAGGCACTTCTTATTTTGTGTCATCTTGGTCTCCTGTGTGTGGTGGCCAAGCATCTTCCCAGTCTGCTGCTTCCCAGCGGTCTCCTCTGCTTTGTACCCCTGACACAGGAGGGCGCTGAGCCACACACAAGCCATGCGTCCAGGGGGTGGCAAGTTCTTGTCTTGGGGGAGGTAGGGATCAAACTGCATGATTAGTTAGCCTGTATACCTGAAGAGAAGAATTTGATCATCCTCTGAGATAGATTCACAGTCTTTCGCTTACTATTTTCTTTATTTTTGCATTAAAATGATGCTTATTGGTCTCTTCTGATTAACAAAGTAGTATCACTTAGGAAAAAGTTTAGAACGCACGGATGAACACATAGAAGAAAATAGATTTTATACAGCCCCACCATCCAGGAATAACTATTGTTAACATTTTTATAGAAATCAACCTAGCTTTTTTTTAAATCTAGTTTCAGATTTTTTTCCTTAGAGAGTAACAGCAATTTTTCTACTTGGCAAGCTGAAAGGATTCTCATTCCCACTCTAAGGGCGACAACAAAAGCAGAGAGACGTTAGGTTCATGGCTTTCTTTGACCCCATCAGAGATCTGAGGTCCCCGGGTGATACGCTGGCCTGAACTCTGGAAAGACAGGGGTACCTGGGAAAGAGACAGGGAGAAAATTGTTGTTTACCTACCAGACACAGGTAGGACAAATTCAGCTAAAATAGGCATTGATGGAGGCAACACGGGGTCTGCCAAAAGAGTGCAGAGCCCCTGGGACTGCAGGTGGATTGAAAGTCTTCATGTCTTGCGGGCTTTTCTCCATGGATCTCACAAAAAAATGTTTGGTGAGAGTCCTGGGAATATTTCCCTGTGGAACAAACCTGGGTGACAGGAACAACCATCGTTGCAGAAGGGACATGAAACCCGCGCACGCGTTTCTCCCCATCTGCTCTAAGGAACAAAAGCCTTATACGGGGGCAGGGGAGTAGGGAGAGGGCCAAACCCACTGTCACCTTTAAGAAAGTGTTAAAACCCCTTGCAGCCGGGGAAGTGAGCAGAAAAAGTTTCCACCTCTGGGGAAGGAGCAGGAATTCCTTGGTAGGTTCAGAAATACAGCAGGGGGTGGGGGAGAAAGGAGAAAATCACACCCAGGGGACCCAGGAGCACAATGCTTGCTAGAGTCTGAGACTTAACAAGAGCTAAAAGACCACCCTCTTCCCCCAGGATAAACCAGCAGAATAACAAGTGCAGAGTAACAAGTAACCGCGGAATGCTGCTTGGACAATGACAAGAGCCAGGAGACAGATCCGGTGAGGGGCACTGTACATAAGGAGAACATAAAGGCAAAGGTGGAAGAGAATGAAGCCTTCTGGGCAACCAGCCCACCTCCTAAACACAAGATATCATCACTGGGGTTTGAAGACTATGGGTTCTCCAGCAAGAGCTGGGGGTGGGGGGCAGAGTCTGCAGGACAGGGCCACCTCTCACCTGACACTTACCCTCATGGAACTTCTAGGAATACAAGAATTTGGCCTCCTGTGCATTATTAAGGTCCTTTAACCAAAAAGATGATAACAACCTGCTTTATTTAACAGCTTCTTGAATATTTTCCTGTTAGAACACAAGGCTGATGAACTTCTGTTGCTACACCTGCTACAGGTCCCACAAATGTCATGGATGTGCCTGGATGAAAGGGGACTTGCCTAGTGTCCTTCAGCATTTTAGACATGGAGACACAAGATCTCCAAGCTTCTAATTTCTTGGTTCTTTTTCTGTGCTTTTCCTACAGCATCCTTCGCTCTCCCGTAATTCAATTAGTCTATTTTCAATACAAGCAGAGAGCTGCTATAGACTCAGTAGAGGCTCGTATAGACTTTGCACGTTAGAATCACCCCAGAAACATCTGGTGCTGATGGCTGGACACCATCTCCAAAGATTCCAATTTAGTGGGCCTTTGTGGGGCTTAAGCATTCATATATAGCCAGGACTAAAACACAGCAGCTCAAAGATCAGGGTTTAACCATGTTCAAGAGCAGTCTTCCCCAGGTGTAAGCTAATGTGTTCAGGTATTTACCGATAAAGTGGAAAGTAGATTACATTAAGTTGATCATCATGAGATGCGTCTTGTTGAGTTTATCAATATTATGAATGCTGTTGTAGGCATCAGGGAGGGATACAAAGAGGCTGCACAGAAAGTGTGGCTGTAGCTGGGATCTCTGGGCATTTCTTCCCATTTCATTGCCTCTTCTGAGTTCATAACTGACCCTTGACTTCCAAACTCCTTAAGCTGCTGAATAAATCTCACATCCCACTTGCACATACATACATCCTTAAAGCTAAGTAGGTCACTTGTTTAAGGCCAACACAGGTGGATGTTGGTCATTTTCATGCACTCTTAGGAATCATGCAGGCCCTATACAATACCCAAGAAATTCTCTACCATTGAATCTTGGATCCCAAACTTCCAAATCCTTATATTCTAGTTCCCGACTTAAATCGGAACCAAACCAACTGATTTCTGACTATGTTTCCAGACCACACTAAAAGTACAGTACCTGGCACCCGCTCACACCCTCAGGACCTCAAATTCTGATGGCCACCATCCAGAACCGTATGCCTAATTGCATCTCCTTCTTCCTGCCCCCATAATTGGTAGAAACCTACATTTTGGAGAGCAGTGCCAGAGGCACCAGAATTGAGAACCCTGGCAAAATTAACAAATTGAAAAAGACAATGTGAGTCAAACTAATGTTTTGGATAATTCCATGATACCATATTCTCCATTTCCTTTTTTAAAATATAAATTTCCCAACTGTTTATTTAAACATGATGCACAAGAAGTTACAAATATGCCCACTCCATTATTACTATTACTATTACTATTATTATTATTATTATTATTATTATTATTATTGAAACTTCATTGCTTAGTTGTTTTGACAGGTACAGAGATCATTGCAATCACCAAACACAATAATGTTCTCCTTTGCTTTGTAGACTAAGACTCTGAGTCTCCCTAATCAAGAAATGTTTAGGACTTCAAATGCACATAGATATTTCTCTTGTTTCTTAACAAGTATTACACCCTGCTGTGCAACATATAAATTACAGACCAAACCACTTATCTGCAACAATGATTTCTTTCCTGATACTTTAACTTTTTATTTTTAAATGGGGAAAAAATGTATGTCACGCCTATCACATATCTTGGAAGAAAAACGTCAACGTCAATCAGTGATGGGTACGATCAGTACAGATAGTTATAAGAACATGAGGAAACTCGTAGGAAAGGGGGAGGAGGGGGGAAACGACATATTATGATGCTCACTTCTTACGTTTGGCTTTGGTTTTGTACTCAACCTGAGAATGAATTGTGAGGTGCAAGCTTTAGCCAGCCAAATCCTACATAGGGAACGGGGAAAGCTAGTACCATAAAGAAAACGTGCTCTTTCTTTGCACTCCCCATGCCACTAAGTTCACTGTCACCTTGGAACTAGTTCAGGGGCAATTCCAGTAACTGTTGCCTCTGCCTGTTGGCCAAGCCCTTTGGCCTAGATCTCTGCATATCTAGCTCCTTCTGGTCTGGTATAAACTTAAATATTCCCTTTTGGGAAATATGTTCCCCAACCATTCAATCCAAAGTTACATTGTTGTAGGTGATTTCTACTGTCCATCACTATCTAAAATATCTCATGTGGTCTGCTTCCTCCTTCAGAATATAAACTTCATGGGGGGCAAGCAGGAACCTCGCTCTTCTGGTTACCCTCGATTATGCCCCTCACCTACAGTAGCACCTGGGTCACAGGACCTGCTCACTGGGTGCTTATTGAAAGATGACAGCGTGAACAGTCAGGAAAGAAGTAAAAGGAGGTCACTAAGTACAACTCTGTAATAGAAAGTGTGAGACCAGAGACAAGCTGGGGATCATTGTAAGAGTAAATCATGTTTAAGACACAAAGAGAATAAATAGCATGTCACTGCATGTCCCCGCCTACCTCTCCAGCCCACCAAACAGCTGACCATAGTAGATGGACTGACAGCCCCTCAAATTCATTCATGCCTCAATCCCCAAAAATCTGTGACTATGTTACCTTACATGGTCAAAGCAACCTTACAGGTTAGGCGATTGGGTTGAGGATTTTCAGCTGAGGACACTATCCTGGATTACCCGGGTGGGCCAATCATGTGAGTCCTTGAAAGTGGCCAGAACAGTGGGCCAGAGATACGGCATGTAAGAAGGATGTGACCCACCAGTACTGTCTTTTATAGAGACAAAGGGTCATGACCTACAAAATATGGCAGGCTCTAGAATTGGGAACACCCTTGAGTTTACAGCAAGAAGGAAAAGGGGGACCTTGGCCCCACAACCATAAGAAACTGAATTCTACCCACAACCTGGATGACCAGGAAATAGACTCTCCCCCGGAACCTCCAGAATGGAACAAAGCCTACAGACACACCTTGATTTTAGCCTGATGAGACCAATATCTAATTTCTAACCTCCAGTACTGTAAGGTAATAATTTTTTTCCTACTTTAAGCCACTAATTTGTAGTAATGTGTGATGGCAGCACTAAAAACTGAACACAAAAGCCCTAGATCTGAAGAATATAGCAGAGTGAAATTCAAGTAAAATCAACGTACCCGCGTGGTGGTGGCGTGCCCACACTTGACCCCTCACTCTGCCCCTCTGATGTGTCCTGTGATCTGTGGGCCTAGATACAAAAAAGCTGATCTTTCAGAGACCTGCTACCACAAAATAGTCCAATATTACTTTACCCAAGACTTACTGTAAGGTACTGAAAGCCTTTAAAAATGTCTTGAAAATGTTTCAGCAGCAGCAAAGTGATGATGGCATATCTCTTTATTCCACTGTGGCTAAGATGGCTTCGCATCAGCCTCTGTCCCTCCATCCCTCCCTCTTTCTGTCCCCTCTCCCCTGTCCTCCCTTTTTTTTTGTCTCTGCTTATCCCTAAATTGCCATTGATTATGGCCACTAAGAAGATGATAGTTTTCTTTCTTTAGCGGAGACGTGTAATCTTGAGGAACAGTTCTAAACCTTTCTATAGGTTCTATACCAGTTGCTCCCTGGACATACGAAATGATAAAATTAAAACAATTATTTTCTTTCTTCTTTTTTAAATTAAACTTTTAAAAATGTGTGTGCAATTGTGGTTTTTACATGCAGCTGTGAGAAAGGAAAGAGAATTATCATGTATACCTTTTATCGGATTGTTGGTTCACACCTTCACTCCCTTTGGAGCTCTTCGGGCAAAATCTAAAACTGGATCCCAACACACAGAGAGCAAAGAGAGACTGAAGAAAGCAGCAGGCCATTCCAAATTGGTAGATGGAAGCTACAATAAGCAAGAGAACTTACTTATGAGGCTTGTCTTGCAAGGCTGCAAGAGCAGTAGATTTTCACACCTGTCTCTAGAATCTTCAAAGTATATATGGAGGTCTCAGCAGGGTTCAGTCACATATCAGTCCAGACGGCCTCAACAACACATTGCAATCTCAAGGCTAGGTCCTTGGGGCCGCTTCTAGCACAGGGAAGACAAGCACTATGAACATTCCAAGGATGTACAGGGGATTAGGTCTAGCTATCAGGTCAACCAGCAGATGCCCTCTATGACTTCCTCCAACACTAGTTTACCCTAATGGTAACATGTCGCAAAATCTAATGCACGATATCACAACTAGGATACTGACATATGTACGGCCAAGATACACAATATTTCCACAACTACAAGGATTCTCATGGTGCCATTTTATATCCACACTCACTTCCCTCCTGTTTCCAGCCTTTCCCTGGCAACGGCTCTCCCTTTCTACAATTTTGTTATTTCAAGTGTGTTATTTATATATATAAATATGAAAATACAAATATATTATATATAATATAAAACATTATATACATGTATGTAGGTAGATAGATAGATATGAAAATGTAACATTGAAATTGCTTTTTTCACTCAGCTCAGTTCTCTGGCGAGACATCTTAGGTTGTTGCTTATATTGATAGTTTACTTTTCTTTCTTTCTGAATAGTATTCCATGGTATGAATGTTTAACCATTCACCCATTGAAGGACGCCTACGTCGCTTCTGGTTTTTGATTGTGATGAATAAACCTGCTATGCCTGCTATAAACATTCAAGTAAGGATGTTGTATGAACATAAGACTTCGTCTCTCTGAGACGAATACCCAGGGGTGAAATTGCTGGGTCATGGGGCTGTAGCACGTTCAGTTTTTTAAGACACTGCCAAACTGCTTCCAGAGTGATTTTTCCACTTTCCACTCCCACCTGCAACAGATAAATGATGAGCGACTCACTTTCTCTGCATCCTCACCAGCCGGCACTTGATCTTGTCAATATTTTTTATTTTAGTCATTCTGATGATAGGTGTAGAGTGAAATATCATTGTGGTGTTAATTTGCATTCCCTAGTAGATAATAAGGTTGAATATCCTTTCATATGCTTATTTGTCATCAGTAAATTCTCTTCAGGGAAACGTGTTTGTCTTTTGCCCACGTTCTAGTGGGATGTTTTTTTGTTTGTTTGTTTGTTTGTTTTTTACAGTTGAGTTTTGAGGACAGTTAAAAATATATTGTAGATACTAGTCTTTTGTCACATAGATGTCTTGCAAATACCTTCCCCCAGCGTGTACCTTGTCTGTATTCTCTGAATAGGGTCTTTCTCAGAGCAAAAGATATTAAACTCAATGTAATGTATCAAATTTTCTCTGTATAGATTGTGCAGTTGCCAAGTCTAACAACTTTGGCCTAGCCGTGGATCCCAAATATTTTCTCCTATGTTTTGAACTAAAAGTGCTATAGTTTTATATTTCACATCTCAGTCTGAGATTCATTATAAGTTCATTTTTGTATATGCTGTGAGACTTGGTCAATGTCCATTTTTTTTTAACCTAGGGATGTCCGATTGCTGCATCACTATTTGTTGAAAAGGCTCTCTTTCCTCCATCGAATGGCTTTTGCAGCTTTGTTAAAAATCGATTGCACACATTTGTGTGGGTCTATTTCCGGTGTCTCTCTTCTGTTCCATTGATCTATCTATTCTCCCACCCATACCACATGGTCTTAATTAACGTCAACGACATGATAAGCCTTGAATTCAAGTAGGTTGATTTCTACCACTTTATTCTTCTTTTTCAAAATTGTTTTAGCCATGCTACTTCCTTTGTCTTTCCTTGTAAACTTCTACAATAATCTTATCTACATCTGAAAAAAAAAAAAAACTTGCTGGGATTTTTGCAGAAACTGTGTTAAACCTAGATACGAATTTGGGGAGAAGTGACACTTTTACTATGTTGAGCCTTCTAATTCATGAGCACAGTATGTCTCTCAATTTATTTGGAGTGTGATTTCTTTCATCAGTATTTTGAGTTTTTAGCCAGAAGTCCTGTGTATGTTTTGTTTGATTTACAGCTAAGCCTTCCATTTCTGGAGTAAATTTAAATGGCAATGTATTTTTAATTTCAATGATCATGTTCTCATTACCAGTATATAGAAATACAATTGGTTTCTGGGTGTTGACCTTGTATTTTGCAATCTTGAAATTTTTTAGCTCTAGGCTCTACATAGACAATTACATATTCTGAAGGCATGAGCAATTTTATTTCTTCCTTTCCATTGCTTAGACTTTTTATTTCCTTATTATGCCTATTACACTGGACAGAACTTCCAGCATTACAGTTGAATAGATATGATATCCTTGCCTTGTTTCCAGTCTTCGGGAGAAATAATTCAGTCTTTCACCGTAAATATAAGTATAATGTTAGCTCTCGGGTTTTGATGGATGTTTTTAATCAAGTTCAGGAAGTCCCCCTCTATTCCTATTTTTCTAAGAGTCTTCTTTATCATAAATGGCTCTTCAATTTTGTTTGATACTTTTTCTGCACTGATTGATGTGATCGTGTATTTTATTTTCTTTCTACCTGTTAACATGGCGGTTTATATTGACTTTCAAATACTGAACTACCCTTGTATCCCTGAAATAATCCTCAGTTAGTCATGGGTGTATAATTCTGTGTATATATTGCTGAATTATGTTTGCTAGTATTTTGGTAAGGATTTTTGTATCCATGTTCATGAATAACACTAGTCTATAGTTTACTTTCTGTCTCTCTAGTTTTGCTATCAAGGCATACGGACCTCGAAAAATAAATTGGGAAGTATTTACTTCTCTTCTATTTTCGGGGAGATATTGTGTTGAATTGGTGTTATTTTTTTCTTTAAGTATTCATAGAATTCTCTAGTGAAACCATCTGGGCCTGGAAAGTGTTTTAGGAAGGGTTTTCCTTTCTTACAAATGTCCTTACTGGTTACAGGGCTGTTCAAATGACTTGTTTCAGGGGCGCCTGGGTGGCTCAGTCGGTTAAGCGTCTGACTTCAGCTCAGGTCACGATCTCGCGGTCCGTGAGTTCGAGCCCCGCATCCGGCTCTGGGCTGATGGGCTGATGGCTCAGAGCCTGGAGCCTGCTTCTGATTCTGTGTCTCCCTCTCTCTCTGCCCCTTCCCCCGTTCATGCTCTGTCTCTCTCTGTCTCAAAAATAAATAAAATGGTAATAAATAAATAAATAAATAAAATGACTTGTTTCAAATTGGAACAGTTTAGATAATGTATCAGTTTCCTAAGCCTTCCATAACAAAATGCCACTAACTGAGGGACTTAGAACAGAAATGTATTGTCTCACAGTTCTGGAAGATAGAAGTCCAAAAGTCCAAAATTAAGGTGTCAGCAGAGTTGTGCTCCCTCTGAAACTTGCAAGAGAAGGATCCTTCATTGGCTTCTGGTAGTCCCAGACACCCCTTGGCTTATGGAAGTGTAATTCCCATCTCCGCTTCCCTCATCACATGGCTCTCTCCCCGTGTCTCTTCGTATCATCTTCACTCTACATGTGTGCATATCCAGATTTCCCATTTTTATAAGGACATCTGTCATATTGGATTAGGGCCCACCCCAATGACCTCATCTTAACTTGCTGAGATCTGCGAAGGCTGTGTTTCCCAATGTATTCACATCCTGAAGTACTGGGGGTTAGGATTTCAACATATCTTTTTTGGGAGAACACAATTCAACCCATAACAAGGACTTTGTGTTTATCAAGGAATTGGTCCTTTTCATCTAAGGTGTCAAATTTACGTGTGCAGAGTTGTTCACAGTATTCTCTTATTTATCTTTTGATGACTGCAGGATCTGTGATGACCCCCTATTACCGACTAATGTCAGTAATTTGTACCTTCTTGGTTTTTGGTCCATTTTGCTAAAAGTCTGCCAATTTTATTGATCTTTTTAAAGATGCATCTCTTTGTTTCATTCATTTTTAAATTGTTTTTCTGTTTCAATTTCATTGATTTCTATTCTTTATTATTTCCATCCCTTTTCTTGATCGAGGTTTATTCTGCTCGTTTTTGGCTAAGTGCTTGAGGAAGGAGCTTAGATTATTGATCTGGGAATTTTTCACTTTTCTAATACGTGCATTGACTATGATAAATTTCTCCATCTGGTTAACTATTTCCACAAATTTTGATATGCTGTATTTTCATCTTCGGTGGATTCGTTGTGTTTTTAAAAGTGTTTTTTAAAGTTTATTTATTTATCTTGAGAGAGAGAGAGAGAGAGAGAGAGAGAGAGAGAGAGAATCCCAGCCAGGCTCTGCACTATCTGCACAGAGTCCAACATAGGGCTCAATCCCATGAACCATGAGATTACGACCTGGGCTGAAACTAGGAGTTGGATGTTTAACCTACGGAGCTGCACAGGAGCCCCTAAAATTTTTTTGAGACTTCTTCTTTGACCCATGCATTATTTATAAGTGTGTTGTTTAGTTTTTAAGGTTTGGATTATTTTTCTCTTATTTTTCTGTTCTTGATTTCTTCTCTATTCCATTGCAGTTGGGGAACACAACCGTATATGCTTTCAATTCTTTTAAATTTGTTGAGATTTGCTTTGTGATCTAGGTTATGGTCTATCTTGGCGTCTGTTCCATAGACACTTTTAAAAAACTGTGTATTCTGCTCTATTTAGGTGCAGTGCTTTCTAAATTTCATTGGATCTTATTGGTTTATGATTCCATTAAGTCTTATATCCTTGATGATTTTCTATCTAGTTTATCAATTGTTAAGAAAGAGTGGTTGAAGTCTGTAACTATAATTGTGGATTTGCCTATTTCTCCATTCTGTTCTATTAGTTTGTTGCTTCACATATTTTGCAGCTCTGTTGTTCGGTATGTACAATTTAAGGGTTGCTATGTTTTCTTGGTGGGCTGACCTTTTTATCACTATATAATCTCTCTCTCTGTCTCTGGCAATTTCATTTGCTCTAATGTCTATTGTACCCAATGTTAACATAGTCACACATGCTTTCTCTTGAATAATGTTTGCACGATATATATTTTTCCACATTTTCATTTCACCCTTCTTATATAGTTCTATTTGAAAATAATTTCTTACAGACAGCATATAATTGGTCAAGTCTTTATTCCACTCTGCCAATTTTGGTCTTTTAATTGTATTTAGACCATTTACACTTAATGTAATCATCAATATACTAGGGCTTAAGATTGGCATTTTATGTTTTTTTTGTTTTCTCTCTCTTTTTTTTCTGTTTCCTTTTACTGGCCTTACTATGGTTACTTAGCATTTTTATTATTTTAATTTCATTCATCCATTATGTTTTGAGCATATCTATTTATATAGCATTTCTTAATGATTTATTACATATTGCATTATATATCATATATATATTATATATATGATAACATTATATATATAATATATATATGTTATATATATATAACATATATATAATATATATAATATATAATATATATAAAAAATATATTATATATATATATATCTTATCATAGTCTACTGGTATTTTCAATTTATCAGTTTGAGGACAATATAGACATCTAAAATTTCATATGTCCCTTATCTTCTTCCTTTTATAATATAACTGTCTGACATGTTTCCTCTACATACATTTAGAAGCATATCTGAGATCGTTTATAATTTTTGCATTGTCAAATATAATTTAGAAAATTTGAAACAAAATAAATACTTTCGTATTTACCATACTACTGCTGATGGCATTCTTCTTTGCTGATGTTCCAAGATTTCTTCCTTATAATTTCCTTTACATTTAGAGAAACTTCCTTAGCCATTCTTTCAGGGTAGGTCTATTGGTGACAAATTATCTTAGTTTTCATTCATCTGAAAATGCCTTGATTTCATTTTCATTCCTGAATAATATTTTCACTGGACAATGGATATTGTGTTGACAGCTCTTTTCCTCAGTATTTGAAAAATGTCATGTCACTAACTTCTGTCTCCATGGTTTCTGACAAGAAACCCACTGTTATTTGAACTGTTTTCCTTGATGGGTAAGGCAATCTTTCTCCATGACTGCTTTCAGTATTTTGCACATGTCCTTAATTTTCAGAAGTTTGTGATGGGCCTTAGTGTGGATTTCTTTGTGTTTATCATGTTTGGATTTTTCTCAGCTTCTTGAACCTACGACTTTATGTCTTTTGCCAAATGTACGAATTTTTCAGCCATTTTTCTTCACACGTTCCAGAGGCTCTGTTGCTTTTGTTTTTTAAGTCGATTTTCTGTATTTCTATGTTCAATTTAGATGATTTACAAAATTTCATCTTCCAGCTCACTAATTTTTCTCCTCCACCCTCTTCACTGTTCTGTGAAATCATCCATTTAGTGTGTTATGTTGATTGTTGTATATTTAAGTTTTAATATTTCCCTTTGGTTTTTCTTTATGTATTCTATTGGCTTGCTAAGATTCTCTTAGGCTGTCTTTCAATTTCTCATTCATTTCAAGTGTGTTTGTAGTTGCTCATTGAAGCAGTTTTATTATGGATACTTTAAATTATTTGTCAGATAATTATAGCATCTCTGTCATCTCAGTGTTGGCATCTATTGATTTTTTTTTTTCATTCAGTTTGGAGTCTTCCTGGTTCTTACTATGCTGAGTAATTTTCCACCAAAGTCCTTGCATTTGGGGTATTATGTTAGGAGACTGTGAATCCCATTTAAAGATTTGTTTTTGTTGACTTCTTTCGGTGCTGCTCCTACAGGACAAAGGGGCTGGGTGGGGAGGTGATGCTGCCTCATTGGTGCTAGGTAGGGATGAGTCTAGGTTCCCCTCTTGACTTTCTTTGACACTTGAGGGAGAGGGATGTCCTCCTTGCTGCTAGATATGGATGGGGGTTCAGGCTTCTCACCAGTCCTAAGCTTCCATCACTAGTCTGGTAGAAGTGCCTAGGTATCGTTTCCCATGTGGTCTCATTACTTCTGGGTGGTGGCAAAAGATCTGATTCTCCCACCCCGCCATGCCTAATGGTTGGAGGTGGGGGGCAGGCATCATTACTGCTGTGCTGTATGAAAATACAGGTTTCATGGACACCAAGATGGGGAGGGATGGCTACAAATGCCTGGCTCCCTACTCAGCCTTCTCTGACACCAGCTGAGCTGGGGAATTTGGATTCTTCCTTAGAGCCTCGAAACAGTAGAATCTGGGTTTCCCACTTGTCTTTTGATGGTGTTGGCAAGATGGGACTACGGGATGTGTGTGTGTGTGGGGGGGGGAGGTGTGTGTGTGGGTGTGTGTGTATGCATGTGTGTGTGTTCGGCCAGAGCGTAGCCATTACTATCTGCAAATCTTCTGTCTTGTTAAACTGCCCCTTTTCTGGTCCTATGGCTAGAGAGAGGAGAGGTGTTTTGCCTGCACCCACCGACATTTCCAGTTTGCCAACTTCTTCCGCCCCACATCTGGGATATGTGCAGCCAAAAGAAAACCGAGGAACTCCCCACAATGTCAGTCCTTGTGGCCCAAGTTCCCTAGCTTGTCTGCCTTCTTCTGTGTACCTTTGTGTCTTCTTCTATTTTATAATCTCCAGAGTTTGTAGTTGCCCTTACCAGGAGAATAGGGCAAATACACACACTCCATCTTCCCATTTGTGGAAGCTCTCTGATTTTCTTTTAATATATATATATGTACATATATGTATATATATACGTATATATATATATATTTTATAATGAAAAAGGATCAGAGTCAACGGTGTCCTCTCAAAAGTCATTTGTTAACACCAACGTCTTTCTTCTGAAAACGAATGTCATTTTTGCTCAAGGAGATACTGAAGCAGGCAGGCCCTTGGGGATTTCTCTGACGGCCCTTCCTTCCAGGGCCTGGGTGCTGGCCTCTGATGGATGACCACAGTCATGGGTTTGGAGACCTCTATGTGCACACAGGCTTCTAGCAGGCAAGAAGTGAGTGAGTCACAATTAAGCAAAATGAGTTAGATGAAGAATTTGAGAAGCAAAAACAGGAAGGAGAGTCCACGTAAAGAAAGACTAGTTGGGAGATCAAGGACAGTGTTGCTCTGACTTATCAGCCAATTACATGGTAGAAGACACCAAAAATAACATCAGATCTAGCAACGCAGCCAAGGGAATGGTGCGCGACCAGTGGGGAATGTGGGCATTGCCAGCAGTAGAGCGCGAACGAGGGAAAGTGGGTGAACAACTTCAGGGCTGAGACCCGCCGCACCCCAGAGGCAGAGGGGAGGAGACGCGACGGCAGGGCGGGGAGAGAGACATTCAGACATTCTGCTGGGCTCCGGGAGAGGCCGGGAAAGCTCCGAGGGAGCCTCCAGCGCCCTGGACCGGGGCTGCGGCGGCGGAGGGCAAAGGGCTGGAGCTCGGGCCCAGCGAGCCAGCGCGATCGGAGGGGCGACGGGGAGGGGAGCTCCCAGCGGTCGCGGCGGGCAGCGCTTCCCGGCCGGGGCGGAGCGTGTCCCCGACAGCGGTCCCAGCCTGCGCGCGCCCGTCCGTGCGCTCCGGGCACCGGCTTCTCGCGCCAGACTTCCGTCCTTCGCGCGCGCTTGCCGCCTTTCTCCCCCGCGCGCGCGTCGCCAATGGATGGCAACTCCCTGCTCTCCGTACCGAGGTAAGACCCGCTTCCCCCTTGGCCCCACCCAGTGGCCCTCGAACTCCGTCGCGCGCCCCGGGTCGCTCCCGAACTTGCTCCGGGGACTCCAGGGTCTGAGCTCGGCTTGGTCTGGCCCCGGCCGAGCGAGCGGCCCCCGGGGGACGGTGGGCCCCCGTCTAGTGCACCACCGGGCGCAGAGCTGGGTGCGGCCTGCGCGCCGGGGCGGCTCGGGGTCGGGGGACAGCCCGGGCCCGCCTCGGGGGTCGGGGCTGGGGTCGGCTGTACGCGGCGGGAGCCAGACTTTCCGTGGGCACAGCCTGCGCGGGTTTCGCGCCCTGTGGGGGGACGGGCTCCTAGGTGGGGATGAGCCGAGGAGGAGCGAGACCAGGGCAGAGTACCCCATCTCCGTGCATTTGGGTCTGGGCAAGGGGGTGCGAAGGAGGAGGGGGGTTGCCCCTAATCCCCGACGGCACCCAGGCTGCGCCCCACCGAGACCTGGGACGGCAAGACCCGGTCCGCTCCAGTCCCACCCGCCCCAAGCGTCCCCACATCCTAGGCCGGTCTGCGCTGGCCGAGCGCGCCGCCGGCCTCCACCCCAGCCTGGGGTCCCCACGCGGGGTGGGTCGGGGACGCCGCCTCCGACTCGGCCGGGTGGGAGCAGCGTGTTTCCCTGGGAGGCGTCTCTTCCGGTCTCCTTCTCTCCCTTTGCCCCGGTTCCGCGCTCCCTCAGACTCAGTCCTTTGCGAATTTGGGAAACTGAGATTTTTATATTTCACCCCCCCATAAACCTTAGCGGTAAACTGAGGCTGGAGCGCCGCCGTTCCCTGAGCCGAGCAGGTGGTTTTGCGCTCTTTGCGCAGCTCGCGGAGCGACCACCCCGAGCTGCGGCTCCGCGAGGGGGGTGCGGGGGTCTCACTGCCGCCCGCACAGCCCCACCTCTCCTAGGCGAGGGGCTTATAGGTGTCGCTCATCTTGTCATCCCCTACTCCCCCCCTTTCCCCCAAGCACACTTCTAGGCAGTTCCAGCCGAGATGATCAGGCACAGGAATAAACATTTTTCAGCTCGCATTCTTGGAGAGCAGCGAAACCCAACATCCAAGGGCGAGGGCACACATGCAGCCGATACTATATTGCCAAGCGGCCAAGATGGGGATGAGAGTCGAGGGAGGTGGGGGGTGGCAAAGGACCGAGACTGCTTTTCAAGCGCGTTGAAGGCTGCCATCTAGAGACTTGAAGTCTTTATTTATATTCTGTAATGAAATGGAGCTTTCCCAGCTCCACAGGCAATTTCCTTTTTAAGCATCCCTTTTCTGCGGGGTAGCGAAAGGGTCGGAAAAGGCCCATGGTGGTGTCGATGCCTGGCCTGAAGCTGCTGTAAAGTGAAAAATCTCTAACCCTGGGGACAGACACGGTCACACTACCATGAAGTCTTTCCATTCTGCCCTAATGCATGAAAAAGACAGTTAAGACCATAGGAAGATTTTTTTTTTAAGTTATGTGTATATATATATATATATATATATATATATATGTATATATATATATATATGTACACACACACACATTGCTACTGATTTTTAGGGAAAAGTGTGAGGCATTTGAAAGTGAAGCCAATTGGGGGTTTTGCTACCTGAGATCATGAGAATTGAAATGGTAAACTGTGTGATTCCCACATTCCAACAGAGACACTTCTGGTAGGAGATGGATTGCGTTAAATGCAAGTTTGCAGATCAAGGGTGCTGGGCCTGAATCAAGAT
The DNA here is from genome assembly GCF_024362965.1 of Panthera pardus. Lineage (NCBI taxonomy): Eukaryota > Metazoa > Chordata > Mammalia > Carnivora > Felidae > Panthera > Panthera pardus. Next base: position 10,834,295 of record NW_026526655.1, read on the forward strand.
TGTATTCCTATTCAAAAGCTGGGACATTTTCTGAAATATTAAAATTCATTCTGCCAATTATTCCTTAACATTATTTCTGTTGCAGTATTGTAAAAAAAAAAAAAAAATGACCTTATGAAGAGCGGACCAACAGCAATGATATTGCTCTGTAAAAATATTAATATTGATTTAATATCAGCTGCAGCAAATTAAATTTTGAATTTAATTTTGAATATTTTTGTCCATTCACCAAGACATATCACATTTCCACAAATCGGTGTAGTAATTCAGCTATTTTATCAGCATCCTTACTCATATGAGAGATATTCAGTTAACTCTAATAGATGAGTTAGTTTGATCCTCTATTTCACTGAATACAAGAAACATAATTTACTTTCTATAATATTTAATTGGAAGCCACAGGCATTGATATACAAAAAGTAAACTAGAATTACAAAACAGTGTATGGAAATGCTGTATTATTCATACCACTTGTCCACAAAACTTTGAATAAAGAATTGATCACTGGAAACTCTACACAAGCTTTTACAAGAATATGGCAATGGTCAGAAAAAATCAAATTGTGGTCGATCAATATGTGTGCTGTCTAAATATGAAATAATGTTTTCAGTGTTTACTAAATTGAGTGATCATAAATCACCTTTTCTATAAAGAATTATAATGCCATTGAAGAAATTTTGTTTGGCAATGAGGTAGGAAAAAGAAAATGATCTAGCTATACATTGAGTTAATTATAGAATTTTTGGTGTGTTGGCTTTTACATGTTCTGAAATTTTTCAGGGAATCAAAGATATAAACGAAATTTTATTCAAGCAGTGTTTTGTCAAGATTGATCTAAAACTTGTATGTGATTCATACACTGTAGATACTTTGAAGCATGTTTTTTTTTTTTTGAAGGAATTGTTTATGCTTCTTTGGGTTGTTATACTATATATTACCTTACCTCTGTGAAAGCTCCAATTAGTTCTTAATATGACACTTTTAAGTCTACAATACATTACGTGGATCACATTACAGATTTCTTTAAATCACTGGTTGTCAAAGCTGGAAGGTGTTTCCAATAACGGGGCTGAGCTGTGGAAAGATGAAATGTTCCCATGTTAGTTGCGTTATAGGTCCAGACCCCACCTGTATCCTGACTAGTAGTCTAGTTCGAGCGAAAAACATAAAACAAAAAAGAAAAAAACAAAAAGCAAAAATAAAAAATGAAATCTGAAAGTTTTTAAGATAGTCATTTATTTTACAAAAAGTTTATTTGATTTGCTAAGGTGGCAAAACTAAGTATTATGAAAATGAAAGAGAATCCCAGGACTCTTCACCCAGGATGTTCCATGCCGTGGTACCCTGCACTACAGTATAGTAACTACTGGTGATGGACGGAAGGGTACCCTCACTTGCATTGGTAACTGGCGTGTGTAAATTAAGGTTTATATTTTATGAAGTGTTAGCCTATGTATGCAATTGTTCGATCAGTCACATCCCTGTGAGTGAATACAACAGATATAATCATCCCCACTTCCTAGTTGAAAAATTTGAAGGAAAAGGAAATTAAATGAAGAAAATAATTGGATTTAAAAAGCCACGCAATAGTATGTAGCAAAACTGAGTCATCCACAGAGTTCTTCTGGCTTCAGGTTTAATTTTCTTTCTTGTATTGATTAAAAATCCATACCTTTTTTTTTTTTTTTTTTCAAAAGGGGGAAAAAGATTCTGATGCACAGTTGGGACCAACGCTGGGATCGTTAGAACACATGGGGGCAGCCTAAAAGCAAGGTCATCTTTTAAAGCCAACAAATACTGAAAATGTCATTTTTGCGAACAGAAATAATTTGTCACCTTGATCACATCTAAGGTTGAATTTGAAGTTTCAGAAAGGGGACGTCTCATTTCCTAAATCACTTGGATTTTTTATACTGTACTATTTTTTTTTATTTCATTTCGTTTGACTTACTGGATTCTATTTCAGTAATGCTTTTATATGGCACTTTGAATGAGTAACTTATCGAACAAAGATCGACTTTTGAAAAAAATAAACTCTTTTGATTTAGATTTCCTGTGAGTTTATTTTAACCAAACCTAAGTTTAACCTAGCAACATTTCACTACAACCTGCCAGAATCTCCAGGCTTTTCTCTAGGAGTGCTGGTTCTGGAGAAAAACAACTAGATTTTTTTCTTTCTTTTTTTTTTTAATGTTTATTTATTTTTGAGACAGAGAGAGACAGAGCATGAACAGGGGAGGGGCAGAGAGAGAGGGAGACACAAAATCTGAAACAGGCTCCAGGCTCTGAGCTGTCAGCACAGAGCCCGACGCGGGGCTCGAACTCACGGACCGTGAGATCATGACCTGAGCCGAAGTCAGACGCTTAACCGACCGAGCCACCCAGGCGCCTCCTAGATTTTTTTCTTTTTAATGGAGCAAACAAGGTAATACTATAAACTAGACTATGGTCTTCTATCCAGTTTTTATTGGAAGGTTATCTGTTTTCGAATTTATACAAAAAGAAAAAATCAATAGGACATGACATTTCTGTGTCCTAGATATCTGAAACTCTCAGAAAAGATGAATCCATCACTCCTAACAATTTGAGGATCAAGGACAAACAACAGACACTGTCTTAAATTTAGTGTAAGCTGAAGGCCATTCTCATTCCTAGAAATCACATTCTCTTCAAGAGCAGTGCTGATGTGACCACATTCTCCAACTCAGAATTTTCAAGGAAACATGACCCAAGAGGTCCTATTTCCTTTAGAGAAAGAAACTGGGAATTAGTCAGTCCTGGTACTGAGGACTCTGAGATCCACATTGCTGCAGCATAATAGGTATCTGAAGAAGAGACAGAAACTCTGAAGACAATTTACCATAAAAACAATATTATAAAGAGTCTAGAAGTTCACCGATAATCCCACATTTCACATACACTTTTAGGGACCCCTGGTATCTGTCCATGTGGTTCCTTTAGTATAAAATATGTATCTGATACCCAATAATCAGTTTTTAAATAAACTGTTAGAGCTCTTCTCATTCCCAAGGGGTTGCCTTTGTCTGGTACTATTCGTTTTAATGGGGTTTTATTCTGTGCATGAGAGTAACAGCTACGGAGACTTGCAAAGTGGTGTATTTGATGTCAGGAGACCTAGTGTTTAGTCCTGTTCTGGAATTGATGGCTGTGACTAGGCAAGTTGCTTGACCTGTGGCTCTTCTGTCTTCTCCTGGATGTAATGATATAGACCCTGAGTATGCTACTCTGCTGGGTCGCTTTTATTTCTAACCCACAGTGTTATAGACAAACAATGACTCTCAATTGGGCCTGATATGGATGAACATCTCATTCTCTTAAAAGTGACAGATGAAGTTAAGTCATTTAAAGAAACTGAAGCGATATACCCATCCAAAAAAAAGTCCAGCTTAGAGAATGGATTGATTCATTTTTAACTGAGAAAATGTTTATTTATTTTGACAGAGAGAGGGAGAGAGAGAATCCCAAACAGGCTTCGCGATGTCCGTGCAGAGCCTGATGTGGGGCTCGATCCCATGAACTGAGATCATGACCTGAGCTGAAATCAAGAGTTGAATGCTTAACCTACTGAGCCACCCAGGCACTCTGGTTGGCTTATTTTTAATGCCTCCCCATAGGGAGAGCAGCATAATGCTCACAGAAGGTATAACAAAATCTTTTTTTTTTTTAAAGAATTTTGCACGGTGATTAACATCCTGCTTCTACCACTTGGCAGTTATTGGTTATCCACACTGGGGCAACCATTATAAGAATTGAGATAGTATGTGTGACATACATTGAGCAGTGAACCTATGTCTTTTGCTGCTTATCATACTTAACAAACTCCTCTAAGTACGTGTGTTTCATGATTGATTTTTAAAATCAGTGCTGATGAACAGCCCACATAAGTCAGACAGGAAGCATACCTTAGCTGATATTGGCATATCTACTCCAGCTTTCTCTTGGTTTGTCTTTTTTTGTCCTTCCACTCTTAACCTGTCTAAATCTTCGTATTTAATTTATTTCTTATAGACAGGCTATTCTATCTTCCTTTAAAAAAAAATCCCATCTGGGGCGCCTGGGTGGCGCAGTCGGTTAAGCGTCCGACTTCAGCCAGGTCACGATCTCGCGGTCCGTGAGTTCGAGCCCCGCGTCAGGCTCTGGGCTGATGGCTCGGAGCCTGGAGCCTGTTTCCGATTCTGTGTCTCCCTCTCTCTCTGCCCCTCCCCCGTTCATGCTCTGTCTCTCTCTGTCCAAAAATAAATAAAAAAAACAAACAAACAAAAAAAAAAACGTTGAAAAAAAATCCCATCTGATAATCTCTTTTAATTAGTATGTTTAGACCATTCATATTTATTATGATTCTAGAAAGTCTGGATTAAAATTCACCAACTAACTAGCTATTTTCTGTTTGTGTTATTTATTTGTTCCTTTTTTCCTCTTTTCTGCCTTCCTTTGGGTTGAGAACTCTTTAATGATTCTATTTTATCTTCTCTATTAATTTACTATTTATATTTTTTCTGTCCAAAAAACTTCCTTTAACATTTCTTATAAGGAATGTCTCTTGGCAATGACTTTTCTCAGTTTTTGTTTGCCTGAGAAAAATGTCAATTTTTCCTTTACTTCTTGAATCATTTCTTATGAGTATAGCTTTCTGGGTTGGCAAGATATTTTTTCTTTCATTGTTTTAAAGATGACACTTTATTGTCTTCTGGGTTTACGGTTTGTGCTAAGAAATGGTTTTCATTCTTATTTTGGCTCCTTCCAATGTTACATGTCCTTTTTTCCTGCCTGCCTTCAAAATTTTCTTTTTAATCTCTTATTTAGAGCAGTTTGAATGTGATAGGCCAAGGTGTGGGGGGGGGGGGAGGGGAGAGGGTGTGTGCACATGTGCACCTGTGTGTTGCATTTATTCCACATGGTTCCTCGGAGCTTCTTGGATCTGTAGTTTGGTGTCTGTTAATAATTCTGAAAAAAATAAATACGTAATCTCTAATGTGTTTCCTACCCTGTTCTCATTCTGTCTTTCCCCTCCAGAATTCCGACAGTACATATATCAGGATACAGCTCTTGGATACTCTCTTCTGGCTTGGTTTTGTTAGTTAGTTAGTTAGTTAGTTAGTTAGTTAGTTAGTTAGTTTTATTAGTTAGCTAGTTTTATTCTATTGTTTATCCTTTTGTTTAAGTAGTTTGTATTGACCTGCTTCAAATTCATTGACTCTTTACTCAGCTGAGTTGATTCTACTGAAGAAATTATTAGAGGAATTCTTCATTCAATTATAGTGGTTTGCATTTCTAACATTTTCATTTGATTTTTCCTCTACAGAAATTACCCCTGTGAGCTTGCACGCATTGTACCTTTTCCACCAGAGTCATTAACCTAATAATCATTATTTTGAATTTTTTGCCAGATAGTTGAACATCTGTGACATAGTCACATCTGGTTCTATTGGTTGCTTTGTCCATCCCTTGGAAGTGGTTTTATTCCCCCTACCTTTTCACATGACGTAAAGTTTTTTTTATTAAAAGCCAGACATCTTATCTATACAAGTGTGATAGAGTTTCCCCGAGTGGAAACTGGAAGTCAGTGCAATTATTTTATTCCTGTTTTAAAGGTGAAGGAATTTAAGCTTAGTAGGGTTAAATGACTTGCCCAAGATCACTCAATTAGTGAGTGACAGAGTCAGAATTTGGACCCTGCTTTTCATATTCCAGTGTGTGAAATGTTGTATCACTACATCACTGCCCTTCTTAATTTCATGATACATGTACATTCCCACTATGGAGACCTAGAACTTATTCATGCCACATGGTTTCATTTATTTCAGATAGTTTTTAACTCCTATTCTAAGAAAGTTACCGAAGCATATATAATGATGAGTAAGAAATCGTTCTTGCCTTTGATGAGCCTAGTATATAATTTCAACATGCCATTTTTTTTCTAAATGTCTTTTGATTCAATCTTTCTCAAAATATGGTTTCCAAATCAAAAGCAGCTGTGAAGACAGGTGGATACTGTAAGAGATTTTGACACAAAATTCCTGCAGAGGAAAGCAGTGGAAACCCAGCACGTGACAGCCAGTGGAGTCAAGCACATGAATTAAAAGTTTGTGTTTGTTCCCAAAGAGGTCTAAGAATCCAGGCACCAAAACCTCTACATGCACACCAAGCCGCATTCTGCGTGAAACAGAAGAGGTGACTTATTTGGACATACGGTTTGAAAGAATTCCTCTCTAAAAAAAATAATTTACAGGCCACTGTGCTTCTTTTTGTTCCTTCGATTTAAAATACACACCACATCACCAAATTATTGAGACAGTTAACAGAACTCCTTAGGGGAGCCATGGTTTTAGAAGTACAAGTCAGTTTAAAAAAACATAAAGGTGTCATATTAGTTTTCTATTTTGCTTTAACAAATTGCCACAAAATCAGTGGCTTAAAACGACACAAATATAGTATCTTAAAATTCTGTATGTCGGAAGTCTGCCACGGGTGTCATGGGAAGCAAATCAAGGTGTTGACAGGACCGCATTCTTTTCAGGAGGCTCTATGGAGGAATCTGTTTCCTTGCCTTTTCTGACTTCCACAGGCTGCTTGTAGTGTTTGTCTGATGGCACCTTTCCTCCATCTTCAAAGCCAGCAATGGTAGGTTGAGCTCTTACATCATGTCCTTCTGACTTCTGGCCTCTTCTTCTGCTTCCCTTTTGCACTTTTTTTTTTTTATTTTTTTTATAAATTTTTTTTTCAACGTTTTTTTATTTATTTTTGGGACAGAGAGAGACAGAGCATGAACGGGGGAGGGGCAGAGAGAGAGGGAGACACAGAATCGGAAACAGGCTCCAGGCTCCGAGCCATCAGCCCAGAGCCCGACGCGGGGCTCGAACTCACGGACCCCGAGATCGTGACCTGGCTGAAGTCGGACGCTTAACCGACTGCGCCACCCAGGCGCCCCACAATTTTGCACTTTTAAGAATCCTGATGATTACACTGGGATCCATCCGGATTATCCAAGATAATCTCCCTACGTCAAGGTCAGCTGATAAGTAACCTTAATTCCATCTTGAAATTTGATTCTGCTTTGCCATGTAATAACATATGCACGGGTTATGGGGATTTGACCATGGACATCTTTGGGGGCCCATTACTCTTTCCACCACAGGGATTAATTTAACTAACAAATTCATCGTACTGGCTCTGAAAGAGCACTTGAGATTCTACTAAGAGTGCCCCCTTTCTCTCTCTCCCCTTCTTCTTCTTTTCTTTCTTTTTTTAAAAAATTATTTTAGAGAAGGAGAGAGCCCACAAGCAGAGGAGAGGGGCAAAGGGAGAAAGCGAGAGAGAGAGAGAGGGAGAGGGAGAATTCCAAGCAGGCTCAATCCCACAACCTGAGGTCATGACTTGAGCCAAAATCAAGAGTCAGATGCTCAACTGACTGAGCCACCTAGGTGCCTGTCTCCTCCTTCTTTCTTAAATAAAGGGGAAAAGTGACAGGATGGTTGCCTTCTTCACTGCGATATGTGAATCATTCATGTAGCTGAGCCGTCCTCAAGTTTATTTAAGAACATAAGGCCAGATCAAAGTGGACTTGGAGACCTTAAAGAATTCACTCTTTGGCACATCTGTTTGTTGCAATGGTCATTAAAGCTATCCAGCAAATATTTCCTGCTGTCTTCCTAAGTGTGGGGAAGGATTACACTTGCTCATCTCCTTGGTACAAGGTATGGCCATCTGATTTGTTTGGGTCAATGCAAATTGTGCAGAAGGGGCATGTCTCTTCCAAGTGGAAGTGTTAAAGAGGGCATGTATGATTTGCTTCATTTCTCCAGCTTTCCGCCATGGTGTATAACATATTTCGTGTAGTTGCCGCTCTATCAGCCTGAGTTTTGGACCGAGCACAGCTTGAAGCAGAGGTCTCAGCCAGTCCGTGATGGATGGGTAACATGAGCAAGACATAGACCTTTGTGATTTAATCGTCTGATATTTTGGAGGTTTTCGAAACTGCACCGTAACCTGACCCATTGTGCCTGACCCTGTCACTTTCAAGGTTGAAATGGTAGGTAGTCTGATGGGCTATTGACTGGCTCGTGAAGGTTTCCAAGGGACCTCACAGAATTCTCCTTTTGCTCTGGACTTCCATAGATTCTCATCACTAACATGCAATGATAAGAGGAGGGGATTGGAGAAAGGGAGAAATGGAACTCACCTTGACCACCTGTTGAAGCGGTCAGGAAGCAGGCCCTATGGACCAGCTCCACATAATAGCAATGAAAACTGTGGCCTGTAGGTCTCTCCTCCTGAGGACATGGAAAGTGAACTGGGAATGACACTCATCCTGATATCAGTTCACACCTTGCCCATTTCACAGTCCCACAGAGCTGCTGCTATTTAGGGGTATAATGGCATGCCACGAGCACATTTAACTCGTGCAGATTCAATGCTACATGTTCATTTTCCTTTTTTAAATTTTTTCGTCTCTCTGGCTCTCTCATTATTGAAAAGATGGTAAGCTTATACTTATCTTGTATTTTATTACATATTCTGCATTTCTGTATAGTACACATGTACACGCAAATAACTTCATAAGACTTTTTCACAAAATTCAGCATGCCTCATGCTTTATGAGCCTCATAAGGGATTTTCAAAGGCCACTTTGACTCCACACCATGTTCAAGATAGGCAATGACATTAGACCTCCAACTTCACATTAGATGCTTCTAATGCTGCACAGTAATTCTGGTAACATGTCAACGGAAGAGGAGGACTGGAGGGTCAGACATCAAGCAACAGCTAGTGATCAGACACTCACTCCTGACACCTTCAAGATTCTGGGATAGAGCAAGACTGATTTCCTGCTCTCCTCGTAGATCACTGTGGAGGCACGTGGCATTGCCAATGGAAGGAGACGCACTAGGAAGTAGATTCCCACCCGGCACATGCTGACTCGGGTTTCTTGTTTCATGTCCTGAGTGACGTCTCTCAGGCTCACAAAACTGATCAGTTCTCTTATTTGACATGATCGACAGGTGATCCTTAACTTCTTTAAACAATTTCTTAAAAATAACTTCTTAAAACAACTTCTCCCTATCAAGAAATTTACCTATAGGGGCGCCTGGGTGGCTCAGTGGGCTCAGCGTCCAACTCTCGATTTTGGCTCAGGTCATGATCTCACAGTTTGTGAGATCAAGCCCTGCATCAGGCTCTGCGCTGAGAGTGCAGAGCCGGATTGAGATTCTCTCTCTTCCTCTCTTTCTCTGCCTCCCCACCATGCTTGTTCTCTGTCTCTCTCTCTCTCTCTCTGTGTCTCCAAATAAATAAATAAACCTTAAAAAAATGAAGTTTACCTGTAAAATATGTCCTTTGAAAAGATCAAATGATTTCTCTCTGTGCTGGAGAAATGGGAACCCATTGATTATGGGATTTCAGAGCTACAGAAAACTTCAGTAAAGTTCACTTTGCTAAATCCCCTACCTTTACAGATAACGAAATTGAAGTCATGAAAAGTTAAAATGAATTATTCAAATCATACAGATATTTGGAGGTAGGGCCAAGAATAAAACCTTGAGCTCTTGACTTACCATTGCATTGGATTTTTTTTTAAATAATGCTAATAATAAGGTCCAAAACATAGAAGCTCTTGGCATTTTCTGGCACAGCAAACTCGTCTCTCACCCACATCTAAATACCTTTTTTACTTTTCCTCAAGAACTATGATATCTGTATAACTGCTCATGTTTCCATGTCAGTTCAGCTTCAGAAATCCCCAAAAACAAATTCAAAATTCAGTTGTAACAAACATGTAGGAGTTTATTGCCTGAATATGTGTGCTGTTTTGAACCATGATACTGGCCTTTTGTTATAATTTCTATTTTCCTTAGCCTTGAAATTTAACCTCTGTTTTACCATTTTATTGTATCTATCTTTTCTGTTAGCTGTTACAAATTCTTCATGGAACAAGATGGAATATCCATCATTAAGTCACTCACACAATCAATCATTTTATTTATAAGCAATGCAAAAGAGTAATTTTCCTGTGTATTGGAGGAATTAAATTCATCTGTGGCAAACTGGGACTCATATAAGATAATGGTCTATTTGTATTTAATTAGACTTTCTTTGACGATAGCCTGATTGTATCTGAGAAGTCAGAAGCAGTTTCTTTAAAATGATTATGAGATAATTAAGATTAAAGTAAAGCCAACTGCTTCAGAATAAACATATAACAAAATAGAATGCTAAAGCTTTGTGAGATGTAATTTTTAATTATTTATCAAACACGATGTGGGGCCCCTGGGTGGCTTAGTGGGTTAAGTCTCTGACTATTGGTTTCAGTTTGGGTCATGATCTCGGGTCATGATTCGTGAGATCGAGCCCTGCGTCGGGCTCCTCGCTGACAGTGTGGAGCCTGCTTGGGATTCTGTCTCTCCCTCTCTCTCTCTCTCTCTGCCCCTACCCCTTTCACTCTCTCTCAAAATAAGCTTAAAAAATAAAATAATAGAAACCCCACAATGTTATCCACACATTTAAAAAATATATCTGTACGTATTGGATATCAATTCATATCAAGTATTAGTGCCTAAAAGTGCCCTTTTAAGTTTGTAAATTTTATATTTTAGCATACTTTGCTTAGGTATTAAAATGCATTAGGTAAAAGAGGAATTCTTAAATATTTGACTTTGCTTCCAGAGATATAAGGAGACTTCATGATTTTCTCTCTTTATACTTTAATATTAACATAAGTTAAACAACACACTTAATTGCTTTTTGTTCTAAAAAATCTATAATTTTTAACATAATAATGAGAACGTAATAAGAATGCAATAAGTAACTTTTGATAGTTAATGCCTATGAGTAGATTTATTCATTCATTTACCGCTGGAGTAACTGGTACTCCCACTTAGTTTATGCAAACAATTTATTGCAGTAATTTAAACCAAAAATAACATTCAGGTAAAAAATACAGGACTAGCTGAAGTCATTTTCTTCTATGTGAAACCTTGGCCCAACATGACGAGCTCATTGCTGACTTATGCACTCAGTATAACCTGAAGACTTCTAATTTCTACTTTTTTTTTTTCTGAACGAATTAACAGTGCTTCAAAATAGAAATTAAATAGGCGCATACACTTCACCTGTCTAATTATCAACAAGTCAGTGATCTGACCTAGCAGTCTGTTAAACCATTAGCCTTCCTTTCTGGCAAAGGAAAAGAAGAAGAAGGAGAAGAAGAAGGGGAAGGGGAAGGAGAAGGAGAAGAAAGAAAAAAAAGGAAGAAAGAGAAAGAAAGAAAGAAAAAGAAAGAAAGAAAGAAAGAAAGAAAGAAAGAAAGAAAGAGTGGTGACTTCATAAGAACCTTGACATTTAGAAAATGAGCTGCAGTTTTATCACATGAATCATTATTTAAAAAAGTGTCCAAGAAGGCAATTCAGTATCCAGAGAACATGTTCTCCAGAGAAGCTGTCCTCCCAGCCTTAATCACATCAGCCCATGTAGATCCCAGTCATCCTTCTTGAAGGAGAAAGCATATCAACAAAATATTAATGATGGCATTTTTCTCAGTTTTTCCACGAGGTCTAAGATATTTTCCATAGGATGGACAAGGCACATATAAAGAGGGAGGCGGAAGAGGTGAAGATCTAATCCAAGTTTTAACCTTGAAGACAATATGGGACTGGTATGGTAATTGGGAGCAAGGAAAAAAAATAGTGGGCAAGACTTCCTTGTTTATTTGAGAGGAGGGAATAAAAGCCAGTGATTTGTGTGCCATCTTCATCATGTAAGAATGAGTGGAACCTGGAAAAAGGCTCATGAAGTACATTCACGACATAGAAGAGGAAATGCCATTAAAGAGCAAATGCAACTCAGACATCTGATTGGAAACTTTATATTTAAAAATCATACAATTTATACAAATTAGTTTATTTGATCAGTATTTTAACGTTTTTTTTTTTTTTTGTTTTTTTGTTTGTTTGAGACAGAGAGAGACAGAGCATGAACAGGGTAGGGGCAGAGAGAGAGGGAGACACAGAATCCGAAACAGGCTCCAGGCTCTGAGCTGTCAGCACAGAGCCCGACGCAGGGCTCGAACTCACGGACCGTGAGATCATGACCTGAGCCAAAGTCGGACGCTTAACCGACCAAGCCACCCAGGCTCCCCATTTGATCAGTATTTTAAAAATAAGAAAGTAAGTATGAATCATGTAAACAACAGATAATGGGTTTGGTGTTGATTGGATTGGAAGATCCAATTTCCCCGTCAAAATTGTCGTTAACATGGCACTTTTGGTCACAATATCATAAACAGTGTTAGTTCTGTATTCAGCAGCCCTCATCAATTTTGTTGGTGCTCCCTTTAATTCTTCGACTCTCAAGTCAATCTCTTGTGAAAATATCTGTCACGTCATCACCCTCATTGATTTTTCTCTTCCAAAATTAACTGATCTCACTCTGCCAGACGCTTATTTGGAGATGGTTTGACACGTGGGAAAGAGTTCTCCAACATCATTTTCTTCTTCCCGCATCTTTTCCAAGATGTATTTAAGTTGATTAGCATTTTATTTAGACAAAATCACAACCTCTTAAATCATCAACAGAAAATAACCATCAAAGGTATTGATGCAGTGGACAGAGATAAACACTCAACTGGGGAGGGATCTTTACCAGAGACTAATTGTTAGTGGTCGGTCCATTTGCTTTCTTATACAATCTTGAAACTGCAGGGACAGGCTAATGAATAACAAGGACACCTGATTTGCTGGGGGCAGATAAGTTCCAGTGACTTCAGGTTTACCAGATTGTCTCCAGGGAAGGGCACTGCTGGAAATCTTTTCCATCTTCACAAACGTTATCTGTAGATGAGCCGATTATCTAATGAAGCCATGCAGGTGCAATTGAATATTTCAAAAACTCAGTCGTCTGGAAATCTCCACCGTAGTTAAGATTACAGAAGTCTTTCTGTTTCTGAAATGTCTCACAATTCTTGGTCTATTCTTGATGCACATGTGGTGATTTAGATTGAGTGTATGAAAAGCATCAAGGAAGATGAATCATTTAAATATACCTTTTACCTAATACTCCTTGAGCCACGTTTCTCTGTTAGCGCAGAGAACGTTGATGCTAATATCTCCCGGAAGACTAGCAAAGTCCATGTGAGGAAAGGGGCACTGAGCCCAAAGACACTGGATCCAAACATTGATTGCCTTACAAATAGGCAAAGGTTTACAGGATGTTGAAAGAGTACACTTAAAAAACATTGTTCCATCAAAGTATCTTTGATTGGCATATAAAAGCTTACCTTTAGCCAAATAAATATATCAAAGCATTTAATTGAGAAGGTTCACATAGTTCTAACTAAAGAAATTTGAATGTCATGATCACAGAGAACACGGACATGATTAATAAGACATTACACACTTCCTGTTTCCAATGCCGCTAATTCCACTGACAGCATCGCCTCGCAGATACATTCAAAACCAAACCAAGCTGAATTGACTGCTCTTTAATCTACCTTCTTCAAGGTGATGAAGGTTTTCATATTAAAGCCCCTACCTGGAAGCTGGGGGTAGGGAATGCCACATTCCTCTGCTCCCTTTTCTAACCAACTAGGTGTCACAGATTGGCTCCCAGAGCCTGACCATATTCCCAGGAGTAGTCAACAAACAGTTGATTAGTCTGGAGGGAGATTTTAAGGACACACTTTTATAGAAATTATTTCCACAGACATAGTGAGGACGGTGTAGAAGCGAAATGTGTGGTTCCCTGTGGTGAGAAATGAGGACGGAAGGGAAGCCAAGGGTTTGATGTTGGAAGCACCCGCAGTCCACCCACCAAGACGGACTTGACATTCCCCTCAGCCTGGCTAAACTTTAGACATCATATTCCTGACTCCAGTCCCAGGCTTTCCTTTCTTTACAGCATTTTCTTTAGCAAACTTATAAATGATTTCTCTGCTCCTCTGAGATCTAAGTCCTTTGAAAAGCCTCTTATTGTGTTTTACAACCCAGGAATGTTTTTGTTAAGACATTACTTGGAATTCCATTACCTGGAGAAAGCCTCTTTGAAACATAAACATCATGGGAGATAGCACCCCAATCTCCCGATCTCCCACTTTCTGTAGGAAGGGAAGAGCCTAGCTTGTGTAGGCACCTTTGCTCCAAGTTATAAAACTGTCTACTGCCATGAAGATATGAGAAAGTTTACTTTTCCTTTGGGTAAGACCAATTAACACCACCACCACCCCTCTGCTCTTAAAAATTCTCCCACTCTTTGTTTTCATGATGTTGAGTTTAGACTGCATTCTGCTCTCTCTCTCTCTCTCTCTCTCTCTCTCTGTCTCTCCTTTTGCAATAGCCCTGCATATAGTCTTCTGTACCTGCCCAGTTTTGTCTGGTACAATTTTTGCTTTGACCTCATCTTTAGGAACACGGACTATGTCTAAGTTGGTTAGTGGGACAGTGGTGGAGAGCTCAGATCTAGAGGTCCCACAACCTAGACAGGAACCCTGACTCCACTGCTCCCCAGGGCAGTTAGTGGACAATTTGTACAATAAATAGGAGTTGTTCGAATAGAGGATCACCACTGAACATCGGCACTGATTAAATCTACCAGATGATGTTCCCAGTTGCTTTGCTTTAGTGCTAAGTCATGGAGGAAGTGAATCCGTGAGTGTGTTATCCAATCCTCTGCATTATTCCTGACTTTTTGCAAGCATATCAGTCATAATTAGCTGCAGTAAGCTTGGCATGCTGTTTTGCCCCTGGCATTTCCACATCACTCTGCAGCAGGCGACTAACTGTGATTTAATGAATAGCAACATTATTGAAGCTTTGGTTCCTTGTTTTTCTTGGTGACTTTACTTTCAAGAATCATAATTATTCAACCTAGACAGAACAACTACTGCCCTTCTGCAGACATTCAAATAATCAGTGAAAATATTTCAGCCAAGGTATCTATTTTCAAGATTCTCCAAAGAAGGCTTTCCTAGCAATAGTCAAGCAGTCCAACTCATCCAAATTCCAGTAGTCCCTGTGGGCAGGGGATACCCTTCCCCTTACAAACGTGCTGCTCCCTAACTTTTTTCCATTGCTTTTCCATCAAAATAATACATCCTTTAATGCCATATTAATAGGCTACAGTAATAGAAACACCTGCAGTGAGGCAAATAGACTTTGAATTCCTCTGAAAGTAATTTCTGTAAAAAACAAATAGAAAAGAGAATAACAGGTGTTCCGCTGCTGACTACCCAGCTGCCTCATTCTATTCTTGTCGAGTCCTGCTTTCCTTGAACCTGTGAGTGGAAAAGCGTGAAATATTCAGATATACATCTAATTTTTCAGATAATTCAGAGATTGTATTTTCATGATATTCAATACCCAACTCTTTGGGAACATTTAATTTACCTTGGGTACCGTGTAGGCAGTGCT
Source organism: Panthera pardus (assembly GCF_024362965.1). Taxonomy (NCBI): domain Eukaryota; kingdom Metazoa; phylum Chordata; class Mammalia; order Carnivora; family Felidae; genus Panthera; species Panthera pardus. The sequence goes on from NW_026526655.1 coordinate 10,849,711, forward strand.
TTGTAATGGAAAAATCCCAAGGCATGGAATTGACAGATCTGGTCTGCGGCGTTCTTTGATGTGCTGTGTGATTTGGGCTAAATTATTTCACTACCTTGAACTTGTATATTAATGTTTCTTGCCCCAATTCTCATTACTTTTATGCAGAGAAAGCTAAGCAAACACTATGAAGATATTTACTTCACTAGAATAATATTCAGGTGTTCTTTTCCTTATTCTAGTTTTATGTATTGCTTTTTTGTTTCTCTCCTTCATTACAAAGTAAATGCCACGAAGGCAAGGCTTTTTGTTTTATTCACTGCAGTGTCTTGAGCTCTTCATACAATGCTTGGTGCTCAGTAGCTATTGGTTGAAGGAATTTTAAAAAAGTGCACGCAGATTTCTACTTAGCTTTATGGTTGCTTAGAAAGGCTTATGTTCCATTCTGCTTTTTCTGCTTACAAAGTGGCTATTAGACCTTAGCACATTGTTAGAAAGAAATTCTATTTTGATTGAGCATTTTAGGAAAAATGAAATGCTTGCGCGTTTCTGGAAGGTCTTGCCTAAGAAAATGAGAAACTCAGAGGTAACTGAATCAGTGGCTAAAAGGTCTGATATATATAATTCCTACTATTTCTTGAGGTCAGCCTTACACTTGTAATTTTGGCTGGGAGGGTAAACTCTATTCCATCTACAGTGGAAAAGAATTGAGCTGTTGGGCAACCCCACAGTACACCTCAAGAACACACGTATATAAAGCTTCCTTGTGATTGCTGTTTGTAGGTCTATCACAATCAGGATGTAGCTACATTTGAGACGCGCATGTCAGATTCTCTGAGAAATCAGCATATAGACACTGTGAAGGTATGCATAAAACATAGTAATCTTATCTCAAGATAGGTCTTGAAGGGGAAAGAAAAAGTCTCGTCCTCTTAGTTGGCATATTTTTGCTTAAATCTTTCACAACGGAAGACCTTTCTCACCGCGATGATCTCCTATCTAGGACACACTCGTTTCTACTTTGCAAAGAAACAGGCTAATAAGCTTAATGGTCGGCTGCGTTCCCTCCCTGAGCTACACTTAACAGCAGCTCCTGAACTTGGAGGCTTTGCTTTCCCTCCTTGCTGTGCCACGTAGAAGTTCTCTTGCCTGTTTGCAACTATAATTTGCCATAAATCTTAAATTACAGGATTTGCCTCAGAAATATGTTCCTGGCACTAGGAACACTAGTGTTTTAAGGCACTAAGCAGCCTCGAAGTGTCTTGACATAGTCTCCCCAGCTGGATTTGCTCAATTTGCTCACTGCTCTCAGTTCACGTTTCTCAGTGCCATCTAATGAGGCAACGGCATCGACCTGCTGTGACAGTGGCTATATTGTCCTAATAATGATGAAACGTGTTCATCTGCTCGGCCTCAGTAAAATTCCGTGCTCCGCCTCTGCTAGAAAGAAATGTGATTTCCAAGAACAAGTCAAGGTGTCTTGAATCTTGAGTATTTGGGAATCTGTGGAGTTCTACAAGCTGAAATACATATTTATATTCATTTTATGGTCTTTTCATTGAGTAGTGTTTTATGTTGCTATGATTTCTATGTGACATAATACTGGAAGTTCTTATTAATAGTAGCTACATATAGATTCTAGCTCTTTAATAGTCTGTGTTCTGATTGCTTTATCTTCCTATGTCTGCCTTTAGAAAGCAAAGGATTCTTACTCTGTCAAATTTTATCTCAGAAATAGCTACTGCTGAATGAGTGACAGGAGGATTCATCGCGAACCTTCTGACAGAAGGTTCCAGCTCTAGGCCTTGATTTCACCTTCTGAAATCAAAAGGTGGGGCAAAAGGAGTTTTAAGGATGAAATAAGAAACTATGCCGATGATACCTCAATCATTGGGATTAACCTGGATGAAAAAATACAGTTGAACAGTTTGATTATGCCTCATGGTATCAGAAATGCATTTGCTATTAGGAATATGGTTTGCACAAAAAAGGAGGAATGTTGCAATACTATTAAAAAAAAACAAAAACGAATGTTTTTCAAGTTCATTAAATGAGAATCTTTGTAAATGGTTAGTTGGCTTAAAAATAGTTTAGCGAGGGGTGCCTGAGTGGCTCAGTCGGTTAAGCGTCTGACTTCAGCTCAGGTCATGATCTCACAGTTCATGCGTTCGAGCCCCACGTTGGGCTCTGTGCTGACAGCTCAGAGCCTGGAGCCTGCTTCAGATCCTGTATCTCTTTCTCTCTCTGCCCCTTCACCCACTAGTGCTCTGCCTCTCTCTGTCTCAAAAGTGAATAAACATTAAAAAATAAAAATAGTTTATCTACAAATTGTGCAAAGATATAATTTAGCCAGTAGTATCGTTTATTCCAGTTCCTAAAGAGCTGCCCAAATTAAAGCTTCATTATTTTTAACTACAATTTTCCTCTGAAATATAAAAGCTCAGAGGAAGCTCTAAGCCCCTCTGGCTTACATACTATTCTCATGAAGTGGAAAATGCAGGTATATTTTTCTGTTTCAAGCGGAGTGTTTTTAAGCATTGTAGCTTAGGACTTAATACAATGTCCTGCATTTTGCCTATCCTTTTATTTTGTTCACTCATTTACTTTTGTTTTTAATTGAGTGAACTCATGAAAAAAGAGGAAGTAGATGTCTGATTCTTTCCTTTATTTTTGTATCTCATTCTAAAACCTGATCATTTTTAAGTTGCCTTTTTTTTTTTGTAAATTAAACTGGAGTTTAGTAGAAAATTTGATCACTCTACCTGTATCTCTAACATATTGGATTGTGTTGTGCAACTTCCATGAGGATGAAAATGCCTTGTGGAGCAAACAATTCAGATCTGGCAGACAGGTAGCATGCATCCTATCTGAATTTTGTATGCGAGTCACCTACCGAAGCTTTTTCTGCAAAATGAAATTTATAAACACAATGGCAGCGTATTTTTATAATGAACTTATAACTCGAAAATTTAAGATTCAACGATTATCAATGAACTCACAGATTGTGTTTTCGCCCACTGGGCACTTTGATCTATCGTGCAGAGGTACACTTGCTTTACAGTATGCCTGCTTGTCAGGAGATTGTGTGCTGTGTACATCTATATATGAAGACCATATTTTTCGTATTTAAAATCAAGACACTTACCCTTGCCACGAATGTGTTTTTGAAGGGCAGTCCTGCAAATGATTTGCAATCAGGTCTACCTTGACAAATGTAAGGCATTTTAGCTATAGGTTAATCTTCATAAAAAATGAAGATGGTTTTATTTAACCTCTAACGGGGGTCATCTAATAAGCATTATTGCCATTGTTATTACTGTTTTCGCCAGTGTGCTCCTACTGTGTGAAAAGTCTGCGTGACTTCAGATCTATAGGTCACCTAGTTATCTACTTCCTTCTCCACCCAATTGCTTCTAATTCTTCATGAAGTGCTTTTCAGGAGATGCATCAGTTGTTTGTAACACACATTTTTCTCCCCTTTGCAACCTATCGGTACTATTTTTCTCTTTCTGTGTGTCCTTTACCATACCACCAGAAAGCTTTTAAAGACCTGTGAGTTTTAATTCCAGTAATATAACAAAATTACTCATCAATCCTCTTGCTGAAAATGGCCGAATTTAAAATAAAACATTTTAAAATTGACTAAAAGAACTGAAAAGTTGACATGATAATAAAGAATTATTAGCTAAATATCAGCAGGCCATCAAATCTTAAAATCTTTTAAAGAAAATCTTAAAAGTAGCCAGAAAAAAGACGCATTACCTTTAAAAACTAACAATTAGATTGACAGCTGACATCACAAAATCAACAATGGGTATCCAAAGATAATGAAGTGATACCTTCACCGTATGAAGGAAAATAATTGCCAGTTTAAAAAGGAAAATAATTGCTTTGTGAAAATATCTTACAAGAATAGATAAAGATATTTTCTTACAGACAAAAACTGGGAGTGTTACTGAAGAAAATTACAAAAGATTTTAAATATATCAACAGTTACATTAAAGGTAAATAAACTGGGGTGCCTTGGTGGCTCAGTCGGTTGGGCGTCCGACTTCAGCTCAGGTCATGATCTCACGGTTGGTGAGTTCAAGTCCTGCGTCGGGCTCTGTGCTGACAGCTCAGAGCCTGGGGCCTGCTTCAGATTCTGTGTCTCCCTCTCTATATACCCTTCCCTCCTCCCCCACCCCCTCAAAAATAAATAAACGTTTAAAAAATTAATAAACATTAAATATATATATATATCACAGTAATATAAATTATGAATAATAGGGGAAACTGGGTGTGGTATATATGGGAGATCTCTGTAAATCTAAAACTGTTCTTAAAAATGAAGACAACTATATGGGCACCTGGGAATATCCCAGCTGGTTGGGAATCCAACTTCAGCTCAGGTCATGATCTTGCGGTTAGTGAATCGGAGCCCCACATCGGTCTCTGTGCTGACAGCTCAGAGCCTCAAGCCTGCTTTGGATTCTAGGTCTCCTTCTCTCTCTTCCCCTCCCCTGCTCGTGCTCTGTCTCTGTCTCTCAAAAATAAATAAATGTAGAAGAAAAAAAAGTAAATAGACTAGGTGCTCCAAATAAAATGCAAAAATCATAATTTGGATTTTGCGAATTCAAGAAAATAAGACACTTAAAACATAAAATACTAAAAGGATGAAAAAACCACACTGTTCAGTAGCTAACAACAATAAAAAAAAAACTGATTTAGCTTTATCAGACAAAGTGGCCTTTGAAATAGAAGGGCATTGCCAGAAGTTAAGTATGTCACTGCATAATGAAAAGTGTCAAATAATCAGCAAGGTATACCTACCATTTTATATTTGTATTCACATAACAAAGTATCCTTAAAATTAAAATAGATACGTGGACCTAAATATAAAAAGAATTTATCCAAAAACATCAATATGAGCTTAGACAATCACAACCAACATAATGGACATATATAGAATACTACAACCCAAACCTGCAAAGTACATATAACATTTACAGAAATGGTCCATACATTGGATTATAAAGCAATTGGTAACAAATACCAAAGATCACTGTTATGCTATGCACAGCATATTATCTGAGTAAAATGCAGTTCAACTAGAAGTCAACAATGAAAAGATAAATTAATATTTCCCATATAAATGGAAATAAAATTAACAAAATTGTAATGAAAATTCCAAAGTCTTTGAATTGAAGGATAATAGCCACGCCACTTTTCAAAACCTTTGGAGCTCAGGGAAAACCATTGTAGGAGAATCATTTATAGCCCTACAGGCATACATTAAAAAAAAAAAAAGAAAGAAAGAAAGCCTAAAGATTATAGTATCTATCTCCTAAGTTTTTAAAAAGAACAGCAAAATAACCTCAAAGAAAGTAAATAATAGTAAAATCAGAAATTAATACAGTCAAAAGTAAACATAGACTATAAAGGATTGACTTTGAAATGGCAAAAAACCCTGACATACTTAATTTAAAAAGGGGATAGGTGAAGTAGTTATAGGAATGACAAAAAAAAAGGACATCACTATAGATACTATAGACAAACTTATAGTAATAGTATAATATATATATATATATATATATATATATATATATATATATATACACACACACACACACACATCTATACACAATTTGGATTAAAAAGGCAATTTTTAATAAAAATATGACTTGCCAAAGTACTGAAGAGGAAATAGAAACCAACATAAATATTAGAGATACCAACTCTGTGGTCAAAACCCTTCCAACAGGAGAGCTCCACTCCCAGAGAGCCTCACTGGATTTTTCTGCCATATATTTGGTAATAGATAATTTCTGTAGCACCCAAAATCTCCCAGCAAATAAAAGAAGAGGAATGCCCTCAATATATTTAAGAAGCTGGTATAACCTTGATATTAATCTGACAAGGGAAGAAAGGAAATATAGTCAATCTCATTCATGATGACAGAGGAAAAGACGTTCCCAACCAAAATGTTAGCAAGCTGTGTCCCACAACATATAAAAATCATCAAATTGAGTTGCTCTCTGAAATTTAAGACTGATTTAATATTACAAATCAGTTATAATTCATCAAATTAGCAGTCCAAAGGAAGAAAGCAACATGATTATATCAGTAAATGTAAAAAGACACTTGATAAGATGTAACATCCTTTTATGATTAGTAGGATAAAAACACTAGAAAAATATAAAGAGACAAGAACTTCCTTAATAAAAACCTAGAGCAAGCATAATACGTAGTGCTGTAATTTTAAGGATGTTTGCATTACTCTGTCCAACATTTCACTAAAGATTTAGCCAAGGCAGGAAGGCAATAATGAGAAACAAAGCAAAACACAGCAGAAAAATAAAAATAAAATAAAATAAAATAAAATAAAAGGCAAAGAAGAAACCAAAACTCTCAGAATTTGTGGTTTACTTGATTGTGTGCACAAAAAATAAAAAAAAAATCTACAGATAAATTTACTAAAATAAATGAGTTTAGCGTGTTTGCGGAGTATAAATCAAACCACACACATAAAGCACACTTTTTCATATGACCCACACGCAAAAAGTGAAATTAAAACAGGAAATTTATGTGCTATCAGTAAGTATGAATTTTTTAGGACTAAATCTAAAGAAAGCATACAAGACCTTTCCAGAGAAAATTATAATGCTTAGTGAATGACATAGACTGGAGGTCTTCTTATATGACCACAGATGTACCCCATCCCCCCACACCAGATATCTCCTGCTTTGATTGCTCTGATGTTTCACTGCCATGGTCTCCTCGAGCATCTTTATCCACACAGTAAAAATGTCTTGAATTCTAATCATGTACCAGTAACTGTCATCCATAGAGATGCAAAAATAATTTCACGGACTCCTTATTTACCATTTGCTCCCATATGTCTATATTTTGAGATTTGAGGTAATACTAGAACATACTTACAGATAAGAATGGCATAGAAAATTAACTACAAGGCATTCAATTTCCATAAAAATCTGTTTTTCTTTTAACATAAATTCTTTTAAAGTTTATCGCAGAGCGCGACATGGGGCTCCATCTCATGAACCATGAGATCGTGACCTGAGCTGAAATCAAGAGTTGGTCCTTAACCAACTGAGCCACCCAGGTGCCCCAATATTAATCTTTTTTTAATTTTTTTAAACATTTATTCATTTCTGAGAGAAAGACAGAGCACGAGCTGGGGAGGAGCAGAGAGAGAGGGAGACACAGAATCCGAAGCAGGCTCCAGGCTCTGAGCTGTCAGCACAGAGACAGACACGGGGCTCAAACTCACAAACTGTGAGATCATGACCTGAGCTGAAGTCAGATGCTTAACGCACTGAGCCACTCATGCGCCCCCCCCCCCCAGTATTAATCTTAATATTAAAACATTAGACTTGAGAAGCACAAAGTGCTCTTCACCTCCAGATACCCATACACTAGGTTGGAAGGTTCTGAAATTCTTAACTACAAGACGTCAACTACCTTTTGATGCATCAGAAATGTGAAGCCCAGTCACAGACACAAATCAAAAACATTACACAAGGCAGAGGCTCTCTGAAAATACGCATGCAATCTTTGAACCCTTTTCGGAGTTTTGTTTTGTTTTGTTTTTTAATTGTTAACAACCTCATCATCTACCTACTTCTGTTCTTTTTATTAAAGACAGCGTGCTTGAGTGTGTCTTTCTCCTTGAACCATACTAAAACTTCTGTTTCATTTTCTTCCTCCACCCTTTTCCTCTCCTGCCTCCTCTCCAAATCTGCTGGTGTTTGTAACTCCTTTATTGTGGGTGTGGTCCTCTCCATCAGCCATGTGGGTAGTTGAACCAAACTCACCTCCCAGCCTCTCTGCTGCCTTGTCCACCAGGAGACACTCCCAGGAATCCAGGTTGGTTGTGGGGTGTGGGGCCCAGGGGATATATGCAGCCAAGTCGTAATCAGCACCTCCTCTCTTTCATGCCAGCATCCCATGGGCCCTCTGGCTTCCCAACTCCCAGGTTTTGACCCTCACTTTGCAGGCTTTCTGGTTCACAGCACCACTGCAGCCAAGCTCCAAACTGCGATGCACATTGTCTCTTTCTTGCCATTGAATTTTACCCTTTCTGTGTCCCATCTTTTGGGGTCCTGCTATCTCTTTTCATTTAAATGACTCTAAGGTATTAGGAGGGACTCCAGCATCAAGATTAGACACGTGGCAGACATTTTTAGTTAGGCAGGGCTTTCCTCATCCCTGAAATCATGGGAGGAGGCTGGGAGGCTGTTTTTGTATTCCACTTTCATGGAGGCCTGGTGGTGGCAGTGCATTTGGCTGAAGCCCCCCTTTTCCCTCAATAAGCACAGCCATCCAGCCTGGTGCGGCAGCCAGGGACATTGCCTCTTGTGAACCGTCACCCCTTTTACGCAGTGCTCTTCTCTGGGCCCAAAGGTCACCATACAATGTGAGCATCCTAAAAAATAACAGTTCTTAAGAAAGTTAGTTTGTGACCAAAGCCGAGTGGTAATATGCGAAGACAGCAGGACTCCTGGGAACGGGCACAGACCAGGGCTCTGGTTCATCTAGGTTTGGATCTCAAATTGAGTCACTTAACCAGGCAACTCTGAGCAAATTCTAAGCTTCCGCGTCTCAGTCCTATGACTATAATAGTCTAAGAGCACTTCCCCTACTCTGATACTGTGAGGCTATGAAGTGACAAAAATAAAGCCCTTGTCATAATGACTGGGGTAGAGTGAATGCCAATCAAGTGTATGTGTTAGTATTGGCTTAGATTCCCTCCTTTCAGTGGCAACCAATCTTGAAGAGTAAATAGTATTGGTCCCATTTGGCAGATGAAGAAACTGAGGCTCAGGGAGATTAAGTAACTTTCCTAAGGTCAAACTAGCAAAAGTGACATCTGGGACCCAAATTCAAGTCTTCTGACTTCTGCCACACAGTAATATTTTCACTATATCACATGACATAAGAAATTCTTTAGTTTTGGCATATTTATATTAACTGCTAATCTTCTCCAGCATATTTGTTTAATGTGTGGGTGTGTCACATCCCTTCATTTATTGTAGTGGCTTCAAATATTGCAATTACAATATAACATGAGCTTCATCTTGACAAAAACCGTGACAGTTCCCTCATGGCTCATAGGAATTATTTCTAGCTCCCTGATAGTTTCACTAACATTTGTCTTTCAGGATTGTAGACCATCACAGACAAAAGCATGAAGTTAGAACTGAGAGAGATGGTCTTTACTTTTATCTGACAATTAAAGACAAATCGCTAAGAGTTTAGGTGGTGCCGTTTATTGACCCTACCATATTTACTGAGCACTGACTGATTGTCAGGCATTGTGCTGAGCATTTTTGTGAGGTTCAGTAGTGAATTAGATGTTTTTTTTCACCTCCACCTCAGGAACTAAATAACAAATTTGGAAAGAAGCTCTAACAATTTTAATTGAACCCCAGCTAGATGGTAAAACCCCTCTTCACTCCATATAAAATACAGATGTGCCTTAAAATGGAAATTGACACATATTAACATCGATAAGGAAAGATCTGTTTACTAATTGTGATTTCCACAGATACTGCATCATGAAAAATGAGCAAAGATTCCTGCATTTGTGGAGTTTATTGCCTGTGGTGGGGGTGGGGTGGCAGGGAGGAAAGACACGTGATAATAATAAATAATTATGATAATTATTATTATGTAATAATACACATGATAAATAATAAACAGTGAATAAATACCTTCTGTGGAATGTTAGAAAATGATACTGATACTGAGAAAAATAGAGCAGGACAGGATACATCAGGAGTCCAGGAATAGGGAGGTCTTGTAAATAGAATGGACAGGTGTAGCCTCATCCAGAAGAGGCCTTTGAGAAAGACCTGAAGGGAGGTGATAAAGTGAGGTGTGCAGGTCTCCAGGCAAAACGCCTGGTGTCCCAGGCTAAGGAAAGCACTAAGACAGTGGCACAAGTGGAGAGAGAGAGAAAGAAAGAGAAAGAGAGGAGGACACAAGGTCCCAGAGATGACAGAGAGTCCAGGCATTTAGAGCCATGGCAATGACTTGCAATTTTACTGGAAGTGAAATGCAGAGATTCTGCAAAGTTTTGAGCCCAGAAATGCCCTAGAATAACATTTTTGTGTTCAACTGTATTCATTTAACAGAGGAACATTTTCCCAGGTCTTTTGTGTGTGTGTGTGTGTGTGTGTGTGAGGGGAAGTGGAAAAGGGACATTACCTTAATGTCTGCATACTAAATCCATCAGTGTATCTATTGGTGAATGTATTATTTATTTTTAGCTTTTTCTATTAATAGTCTTGAGTTGAACATATCAGTACATACTTTATTTTGGTGTCTGTCCTCTAGAATAGACTCCTATAAAGGGCATTCCTGGGTGACAGACATGCATGGATAAGAATCTTGAAAAGCATGCCTAGATGTAAATTTATACTCCCAGAAACAACATGCATTATATCACACATTGTTTTAATCAACAGAATAATACATCAGTTTTCCTAATTTAAGAGATCAACAAAATTCATTCATTCACTTACTTATCAGCAAAGATTTCGTAAGATCTACACTTCACACGAAAATCACTAGACACCTCAGAATGACACATGCCCGTATTCTTCACACACACTTGCATTTTCTTATCTTTTCTATTTCACTCCCCTTTACTTCATTATACCATTTTAATATTATTGATTGTATTTTATTTATTTATTTTTATTTGAGAGAGGGAGAGAACAGGAGACAGAGGCAGAGGGAGAGAGAGAGAGAGAGAGAGAGAGAATCTTAAGCAGGCTCCATGCATGGAGGCTGACATGGGGCTTGATCCTATGATCCTGGGATCATGACCTGAGCCTAAATCAAGAGTTGGCCCTCAGTCGACTGAGCCACCCAGGTGCCCTAGACAACTGACTTTAAATATAAATGACCAGCATGCTTGGTTCAAGTCAGGATACCACCCCTCTGGCACTGGTTCTTTTATTCCGTTTCATGATGTGATGTTTGTGAACTGAAGCAGGGGCTCCATGGGAGCCTAACTCCCAGTATCTCCAGAAGGAAGGGTTTCCCAAGCAAATTAAGAGGGCAAACAGAAACCCAGAGGGAAAGTACACAAAATACCTTAGAAAAATTACTCTTATGCTTTTATTAAGATAACCTTATTAATTTGCTTTTTCAACTAAAGTAGCATTTTAGCAATACAGCTACTTTTCTCTAGAAACACTATCATTTCCTATTGTCACCAAAGTTGGACTAGTCTTCTGTGAGCTTTGTAGCTTGGCTTCAATTATCTGGATATTTTTCCATGTTGATAGAACTAAAACTGCCTGAATGAGTCACATCTTTTTGTGTAGTGTTAGACTAATTGAATGAATTCTGAGTTTTCTTGGATTTAAAAAACGCCTTAATTATTCTTCATTTTATAATCTTACGATGATAATAGTCAAAAGTCAGCATAAGCATGAAAATCTTTACTGTATATATTTTCAAAACCCAGGTCTCAGAACAGAAAAGAGAAATGTCAATGTAACCAGTAATGATGCATTTACTCAAAAGGTCTGCACATGTTATCTTTAACTTAATATCAAAAATGTGCTGAAAAATCAAACAGGGAGACTCTTAAGAATAAATAAACTTACAGGGATTAATATAATATCATTTCCCAATTTAATATCGAGTGCTCAATGTTATGCGAACACTGCATTACTGGTTTGTGAGAATAACCCCATTTAACCACTGGAACAGTTCTGTGACAAAGCTTCTACTATAATCTGCATTTCACAGATGAGGAAACCAAACCTTAGAGAGGCTTCAGTAATGTGCCCAATTCCATGCAGGTAGTAAGTGCTAGAGTGGAAACCTGAACCTGGGTTTTTCAAATGCCAGAGCACTGGGCTTTGGCTGCATTAAGACTCATTTAGATGTCATGGTCATAGAAGCAGAGGATTTGATGAAATAGGAAAGATCACAGTGGACAAGAACATGGTTTGGTGCTAAGAGAAGGAAGTCAAATCTCAGCTCAGTTGTTGACGAGCAATATAACCTTGGATTATATTATGTTAACCTCTGATCCATGATTTCTCATCTATAAAAGGGGAATTATTAAAAGATTATGTAAAATACTTCCTACAGCTCTAAGCACCCACCATGCAGTAAATGATGGTAATTTGTGTTCAAAGTAACATAGAAAAGATGTCCAGGTGCTTTGGTGGAAGAACAGAAATACTTGGGAGCTGAGGTGGTTACTGTCATGTATATTCTGGATGTACCTGAACTAAAGTCTAGATGCAGCAGAACGCAGCAACGTACCTAAGGTGTTTTGACCATCCAAACATATACACGTAAGGCTTTGTTTTAGAAACAAAGAACTTAGGAATAAGTACTTCAATAGGACGCATCTTACAGTCTTCACATCTAAATACATATTCACGCAACACTAGCTTAGCAACAGTGATGTGATCTTTTTGCCTTACATTAAAATAGTCTTTTAGCAAACACCATTTGCAAGACATATGTCTTGAAAATTTTCCTGATAGCCCTCATTAGCAAAAAGAAAAAATAAGGGAGCTAAGCTATCATGCTGTCTTGTTTGATCCTCTTTTCTGAACAAGAAGATAACATTTTAAAGTGATTTATTGGGGTCTTGGTGAAGCTTGAGATTGTGAAACAGCTTTTTAAGGCCCGAAGATAATAAAGCCTACAGTATGATTAAGTTCATGAGGACATTACTTGCTATCACCTCTTTTCTTGGAGATAATATGTGGGTTTGCAAAGCACAATATCTGACACTCGGGAGATTAAGTATATTTATTTTATATATATATAATTACCAGTAACATTATATTCCACAGTATATCCCTTTTCTTTTATAAGGAATTTTATTATCTAATTTTCTCTTCTGTTGTAATCTACTAATTTTGCACAATATCTACCTATGATGAGGTTGATGTTGTACTGGACATATCTTACAGATTTGAGGATTGCCTGAATGAAAAAGTCTCTATTGCATGCTTTATAGTCTATAATTTTTCAGGATAAAAGATTTCAGCCCAACTAGTCCTGAAAAATAGAGAGATTACTCACCATTGGTGTTTACAAATTGTATCCTAAATGAATTAATTATGCTATAATCATGTGTATCTTTTTTGGTTTTTGTTTTTAAGTTTATTTATTTTGAGAGAAAGAGAGAGAGAGGAAGAGAGAGACAGAATCCCAAGCAGACTTTGCACTGCCAGTGTGAGGCCCGGTGTGGGGCTCCTTCTCACAAACTGCAAGGTTTGACCCAAGGTCAAGAATCGACATTTAATTGACTGAGCTACCCGGGTGCCCCTGTTTTTGATTTTTTAATAATCAAGATTAGATTAGAGTATAACTAATTTGAAACCACTGTTTCTGCTAATAGTGTTTTATGATTAATAATATAATTAATTCTTAATAGGATTATATTATATTAGTATATATTATAATTATAATATATAATTATAATATATATGATTATATATTATTATAATATATGATTATATATTATGAATATATATATTCATAATATATATATTATATTATGTATATATTACATAATTAGTATATATTATAATATATACTAATATAATATAATCATAATATAGTATAATTACAATATAATATAATATAATTATAATATAAAATATAATATAATTACAATATAATATTTAATATAATATAAATATAATGTTAATTAATTGTAGTATTAATTAATAATATAATCAATAATTAATAACTTGTTTATTATTAATAATAAATGTCCTGTTTTTATTCTGTTTATTATCATTTACTAGTACCCAGACTTAGATCTGCAACAGCATTTTCAGTGAACTGAGAGCAAAAATGATAGTGAAGGCACCTCAACTATCTGTTCCTAAAAAGAAATATTCTTCATTCTTATACAATCTACCAAAGTTTTTTATCATATTGTTAAAATGTTCTTTCTTTGAAGAATGATGGTGAGAGCAGAGGTAGGAATTTTTTGTAAATGTTCTTATTTGGAAAAATAAAAGGATGTCCACTTTATAATCTTATTGTTCTTTTTATTGTTATTTTACTGGTCCAAGGGATGGGAAAGTCTGAAATTTTCCATTCTGTAGTTACTAGGTTGCTTTTAAATATTGAAACAGGACATATAACAGTGTTTCTAAATATTTTCAAAATTTGGATAGTTGTTTCCTCTGATAAGCTTACTGAAGTCTTACAGAATCAAGGGGGACTTTGCTGGTCTTTCACCCACTAATAAACTGGTGATGTATTTAATTTGTATGGATGACATGATAAAATCATGCTCTGATGTCTCCAACCTAGAAAGGAAAAACATGGGTGCAGAAGCAAAAAAACAAAAAACAAAAAAAAACAGAAGAAAGAAAAACCAAACTTCATACCTAGGCAATAAAACCGGAGACTGAGTGAAAGAAGAATACAAGAGTATACACTGTAAACAAAAACTTTTTCACCAAACACTTACTAAAATTGCAAGACGGATTTTATTTGAGCTACTGCAGTTGGGGAGAAAGACATGAATATAGAACTGAGCTTAACTCCAAATGCAAGATTTATAACCAATTTATAAATGGGGATTTATAACCAATGGGCAGAGTAAGGGGGTCGGCGGATGGACATACCTATCAAGGGTGAGGGATGGGGGAAGATATCAAGGGTGAGGGATGGGGGAAGATATCAAGGGTGGAGGGATTTCCACTAAAGTGACTTAGGATTCCTTGCTAAGACTGGGTTCAGTGGGCCAAGGGTAGGGCTGCAAGTCAAGGTCATGATCTAGTTGACAAGAAGACTCAGAGTAGCCTAATTAAAGTTTGGTCAGCAAGAGAGCCCTCGGTAATAAATTGGTCAGAAGAGGAGGGTAAGAGAACCTAACGTATCATGTGATTTTTTAAAATAAATCGGTTTTGGAAAGACTTATCGAAACCTCTGAGCATCACGTAAGAGTTAATCTCTTTGTCTGAAAGTAAACTAAGGACATTCACTCGAGCACAGTTTCATTTTGAACCATGTGCAGGTGTATTTGAAAGTCCTCTATGTTCTTAGTGGTAGTATGTCTTTAAGTTGATTTTTTTTTTTAATGTTTATTTATTTTCGAGAGCCAGAGAGAGGGTCAGAGCACGAGCGGGTGTAGGACAGAGAGAGGGAGAGACACAGAATCCGAAGCAGGCTCCAGGTTCTGAGCTGTCAGCACAGAGCCCGAAGTGGGGCTCGAACCCACGAACCGTGAGATCACAACCTGAGCCGAAGTCGGACGCTTAACCGACTGAGCCACCCAGGTGCCCTGTCTTTAAGTTGATTGTAATGAGACCAACCAATTCCTTTCTAAAGATCTCTTCTGATGGATGTGAGTTTTCATGTTTTTTTTTTTCCAGTGTCGAGATTAAAGGGTTTAGTATAAAGCTCAAGAGTAAATATCCTTAATAGGATGGAGACAATCAAAGGAACCGTAATTACTACATCTTATTGAAAACATTCTGTAAGTGGGGAGGAGATGAGAACAAATCTTACCTTTTAGAATCTGCTAAATTTATTTCAACTTTACACTGTGTTTACTTGACATTTGAGCCACAATAGCGGTGGGATCCTTTTCCATTAGAACTATCCTGGGAAATTCTTTCATGATCTGCTCAGATGTGGCTTATCTCACCATCTGTCACCACTGCAGAAAATTTAGCGTTGAATTCATACACTCTTTTGTGCATAATCTTTTGATGTCAAGCAGGATGCTCAGAAAGATAAGAACAGACAACAGGAATAAGTACTAATCCAGGGTTCACCCCTGCCTGGCACTGTTCTAGGTCCTAATGGGTCCCTGTTCTTTTCAGTATTTACAGCCTAAAGGGGAAACAGACAAACATTTCAAAATTATATGCCATTTGACAAGCGTTGTAACGAGACATGGTGGGGGTGCTGTTGGAACACACAAGAAGAGTGTCTGTCCCACTTCTTGGGTTAGGGTATTGGTGGAAATATGGGGAGTGGTAGAGTGTTGATGTGTGTTTGTGTGTGCATGAGGCATTGGAGATATGTTGGTGGAGGGAGGGGAGAGGAGGGGCGCAAGAGGTGATTTATAAACAGAGACCCAAACGATAGAGCGGGTATTTTTCAGGAGGAAGGAGGGGGCCTGGGAAGGGTGTGCCTAAAAGAAGACACATTATGTGCCAGGATCTGAGGGGAAAAGGGAATAGGTATGTAATTTAGTATGTCAGATAAATGGTTCTCAAACTGTAATGGGCATATGAATCACCCAAGTTTAATGTTAAAATGCAGATTCTGATTCAGTAGTTCTAGGGAGGGACCTGCATTCCTGGGTATCTTAATAAGCTCCTAAGCGATATCAGACCTGCTGGCTCACAGACCAAACTTTGAGTGGTGACAAAGTTGATTTCCAGTAACCGGACACTTCTCTCTCTCTGGAGAAATAACCGAATATTCCCTTAGCCATTTTCACTCCTGATGATGACCTACTTAATCACACTGCATGAACCCTTAATGATGGCAGTGTGGTGGCAACTCAGCACCTCATTCATATATGACATCTGTAAGGGAGCCGATTTCTCTTCCCATGATCTTTTTAAAATCACTGCTTCCGATTCTGCTTTTATACCTTCTTATCCACCTTGATCTACCTCCTCGTGGAAACACATTTAGCAGTTTCAGCATGAGACCAGCCTGAAAGGATGTGCTTAATAAATATTATCAGTGTTTGTCAAAATCAAAGAAAATGTCCCGGGGAAGACCTTGCAGCCTTCCCCATTAGGAGCAACTTATAAGTCTGTCCTGTATCTCGACAGCCATTCTTTTAATGTCAACATGAATTCACTTTAATAAGGGCATGAGTTTCATGTGTCTGTCTCTGCCTCATCCTGTAGCAGCCAATGTTCTGCGGCTCTCGAGACCAGGAACAATATCTTTGAAAATACTCTCAAATTTCCATCGCCATCCCAAAGGCATGGAAGCAGATTGGGCTGCGTGGTAACGTCACTTACTGGGAATTCACACCCGTGTCACATGCTTGAAACGAGAAGCCTCTCTACATGTAGTTTTGTATGTTAGGCATCATCAAATTGATTTGGAATGCGTTTCTGGGGGCTAGAAGATGCATTCGGTTTAACTCTTGGTACCGTGGAACTCTGTCCCACTCATCAGGGAATGCATAGATTTTACTCCCACTAACGGGAGTCTACTGCCCTGTTTAATTCTCAAAATAACAAACACACACACACACACACACACACACATATATATTTAAAATACATTTCTTTATTTGTGTTATACAGACTTCGCATTGGGACAAATGGAGTGAACCTCACAGGCAACCAACACTTCCCAAAATCCTTCCGTGCCTTCATTTCCAACTGGGATCTCACGTAATCTTAAAGGCAGATGGGCTTTCTTACCAAGATACATGTGGGTAGATTTGTCATTGTCTCCCCTTCCACTAGACTAACTCAGCAGTTCTTAAACTTTTTTATGCATAAAAATTATTATGCGCCTTGCCAGGGACACCTGGGTGGTTCAGTGGGTTAAGCGTCCAACTTCGGCTCAGGTCATGATCTTGTGGTCTGTGGGTTCGAGCCCTGTGTCAGGCTCTGTGCTGGCAGCTCGGATCATGAAGCCTGCTTCAGATTCTGTGTGTGTGTGTGTGTGTGTGTGTGTGTGTGTGTGTGTGCGTGTGTGCTCCTCCCCCACTCATGCTCTGACTCTATCTCTGTCTCTCTCTCTCAAAAATAAGTAAACATATTTTTTTTAAAAAAATTACTATTCACCTTTCTACTTGCAGGCAGATACAACATGCTTTATGCAGAAACAAGAAATTTCCTTGCGTGATCTTTTACTTTTTCCTATTAATCCTTATTTTGGACCTAACTCTCCATAAGTTTGATGTCATCCCCCTCTAGAGCAATCAGAGATTGTTGAAGCCCTTTTTCTACCCTGTTTTGTATTCAATCTGTGTCATCCTTACTTCTCAGCCTATTTCCTCCATACTCCTAGGCTGTTAACCCTGTAAAGAGAAATGGGAGATGTCCTAACATTGGAAAATGTGATTTCCTTGACTCACGAGCTGGTGCAGATCAAAATTAGCTTGGTCCACGGGCTTACCTTCCACATATAAGTGGTTTTGGAACCTAACAATGATAAACGTTTGGCATTCGGGTAATTCCTACGGCCAGGAAAGCATTCAGAGGGAGATCTGCAGCTAACTTTGAGGTACAGTCACCCTTAAGTGACAGCCAAAAAGTTATAGGTCCCCATTCTGAGAAATCTGTAAAAATAGGGCTGAAAGTTTGGGCTCTCCATATTTTACAAGTGATTTCCAGAGCTGGAAAGGACTGGAGATTTCACTCCCAATGTTCATTTGTAAGTGAAGGGACAGACCCAGATATGCTAAGCAGCAGAGTCCCTAAGATCTAGAGCCTAGTACCACACTCCTTTCTTCCTTCCATTGCCTTTTCCCAGTGAAGCAAAGATAATATGAGTGCTATCCTTTCATTTAAATTAAGCTCATTCTAGTCCTCAAGATGGCAACTATAAAACAGATTTTACTTGAATTATTCTGTGTAAGTTTTACCTAAACCTGTGATCCATTGTGTACATCATCAACAGTCATTAAAAAAAAAAAGCCATTCATAGTAGTTTAGTGGAAATGCTAACAGACTATACTTATGTATTTTTGACTTATGTTTAATTGCAATGTAATGAAAATTGACTAATTTAGCACTTAAAACATGAGGATTATATATTAGTTAGAAATGCATTGTTTAACTGATCTTCTATTTGGTGCTTCTTTTAAGAGAAAATTTTTAAATGTTGGCCTGATAATTGCATAAATAATTATTAGATCATATTCCAAAAAAATGTTTATGATGAATTGTACATATTCTATGTGGTCAAGAACAACAAAAATAAAATGCCTACACTTCAGATATCCATACATTTTTTAAATCCCAAATTTTCATATTTTAGAAATCCTTAAGATCCAGAGAGCTTTTTGTATTTAAATTAGGTTGAATCCAAAATCTTCCAGAGTATCATGAAAACCAAGATTGGTAATAATTTCAACCAGACATAAGGGGAAGGAAGAGAAGTCTAGAACTTTGGAGGCAAAGAAGTTAAGATAATGCTCCAAACCCCAGAGATACAAAGAGATGAGGTGCATTTTCTTTTCTTTTTTTTTTTAATGTTTATTTATTTTTGAAAGCGAGAAAGAGAAAGACAGTGCGAGCAGGGGAGGGGCAGAGAGAGAGGGAGACACAGAATCCGAAGCAGGCTCCAGGCTCCGAGCTCTCAGCACAGAGCCCAACGCGGGGCTCGAACTCACGGACCGTGAGATCATGACCTGAGCTGAAGTCGGACGCTTCACTGACGGAGCCACCCACGTGCCCCATGATGTGCATTTTCTAAAGCCCACATTCTTTGCATGGTCCTGCCCTGCCTCCTGATTAAAATTATAAACTTTGAATTCTGGGCAGAAATAACGTGGCATTTCAAAAGCATTATCCGGGGTCTAAAACTGCTTGCTCAAGAAAAGCTAACGGTGCTAGAAGTCAGGCAGATGCACTGTGTCCATCTGGGCGCTGGGAGTCACTGGATTGCAGGTTCCTGTTCCCAAGGGGATAGTTCGCAGCGGCTCCCACTGCGGGAGGGAAGCCAGCAAAGCAGTGTCGGGGTCAGCAGGATTTGCAGTGCTGAGCGCCGCCCGAAAGATGATTTTTGTTAAACCACGTTGTGTGTCTTCTGTTCTGAGTATGGAGGAGACTCACTGGAATGTGTTCTCTCTTGTGTTTTTGGGGCACAAACAGCAACTTGGAGTCCCCACTGATGTACGAGGTCTGCGCACCGCAGCAGGGCAGCACCAGCGGCGGCTGGCGAGGCGGCCTGGGGAGCTCCATCACAGCGTGTAAGAAGGTAACCTTGCCTAGCGCGGCTCTGTCTCCCGGATTGAACTTGAACGCTAGTGTAGTTTGACTCTCCAGGTACTTCTTCTAAAGCAGAGAAAAACAGCAAAACGAACAACGGAATGGCCCACAGTTTGCTTGCCCGGATAACCTCTAATGCTGCTAAAAATGTAATGGGTGAAGAAGACCAAAAAACTCAAACAGTTCAGAAAAGTACGACTCGAAAATTCTAAGCCCGCAGTGCCCCACCTATTATATGAAGCACCTAAGTCTGTATCTGAGAAACATTCCTGCTATTTTCTCAAAGAGAAAGGTGTGCTTGGCTTATGTTATGAGGAGAAACAGAAATGCATTTCCTAGAATACAGACTCCAGAACTCATAAACAAATCTCGCTTTAAGCGCATTTGCTGAAAGCCGTCATTTGAATAACGTAAATTCATCTACTTCTTTTTCCAGCCAGTCCAACTTAAGGCCTGGAAACTTAAAGCGAAATGCCCAATTTCCCACCTAAAGCTTTTGTCACGATGTGATGCAGAATTCCAAAGGAGGATGTGTGTGTTTCTTCTCATCCAGACTTAGAGGGTGCCACACTGGATTATTTCATTAATTGTTTCTTTAAAAACTTAAATTATTGGGGCATCTGGTGGCTCAGTCATTTGTGTCTGACTCTTGATTTCAGCTCAGGTCACGATCTCAGGGGCCGAGATCAAGCCCCACATCAGGGTCAGTGCTGGTAGTGGAGCCTGCTTAAGATTCTCTCTGTCCCTCTCTCTCTGCCCGGCCATTGCTCATTCTGTCTCTCTCTCTCAAAAAAAAAAGTTAAATTGGGGGCGCCTGGGTGGCTCAGTCGGTTAAGCGGCCGACTTCGGCTCAGGTCATGATCTCGAGGTCCGTGAGTTCGAGCCCCGCGTCGGGCTCTGTGCTGACAGCTCAGAGCCTGGAGCCTGTTTCAGATTCTGTGTCTCCCTCTCTCTCTGCCCCTCCCCCGTTCATGCTCTGTCTCTCTCTGTCTCAAAAATAAATAAACGTTAAAAAAAAATTTAAAAAAAAAAAGTTAAATTGTAAAAAATACTTATAGGAATAATTCAAGACAAATTCTATTACTAAACATATTGTATAGATATATATTATTTATGCACACATACTCTACATTATGTATGCATATATGTATATTAATTTATTGATTACTATACCCAGTTAAGCAGCCTTATTTATTCTCTGCTTGTGTCGTGTTTGTATTGTTCTAAGTAACAAAGAAAATGACACATACCTGTGTTAGAGAACATAAGCTGATGATAGAAAAGTAGCATTAAACATAATTTTACAAAAGTATTTGCACGCATACATTCATAACCAGATATAAAAATAAACTGGTCTCATTAGTTCAAGGCTCTAATTACCATGTGTTATATGATCTATTATTCTTTCTCATACAATTCTCATAGAAGAGTCAGTGCTATAAATTTGCATTTTAATGCAGAAAACTGAGACACTATAATTCAAAATGATTTTGAGTTTCTTCTAAGAGAGGTCTTCAAGCCCTGGGTATGTTCTATTCAACTCTGTAACTCCAAATTATAATCTTCACCAGATGCTATACATTTCACAAGGCTAAATCATTTTTCATTTATTCTCATTTTTTAAAAATTTTTTTTAACGTTTATTTATTTTTGAGACAGAGAGAGACAGAGCATGAACAGGGGAGGGGCAGAGAGAGAGGGAGACACAGAATCTGAAACAGGCTCCAGGCTCTGAGCTGTCAGCACAGAGCCCGACGCGGGGTTCGAACTCACAGACCGTGAGATCATGACCTGAGCCGAAGTCGGACGCTTAACCGACCAAGCCACCCAGGCGCCCCTTATTCTCATTTTTAAATAACTCTATTTCTATTGATTAGAGCCCACATGGTATTTAAATTAAGGATTGAAAGAAGACTGCCTGAATTTGACACCCAGTTCAGTCATTACTAGTTGTGTTATCATGAGCAAATTACCTGACCTATTCATGCCTCAATTTGCTCATCAGAAAAAAGAAGGTGACAGCTGAGCACAAGTGAATTAATAGATATGAAATGTTTAGAACGGTGTCTGGCATATGGTAAGCACTCAAAATAAAGAGTGTTTATGAGTAATATTATCCTACAGGAAATTTTTCAGTAAGTATGTGATGCCAGAAAAAAATTTAATATATATATGACCATGCTGAGAGAGTTGGTACCTTGTGATCTGTTATGTCAGCTATGTTTGTTTTCTGGAGATAGAGGCGGTCGTATTCATTTTTTATAAATCGTGTCTGGAAGGTACTAAATAGAGCGTTTTGGGGCTGAACATCTGTTCAAGAAATTAAAACCCAAACTCAATTATTTATTATATGTTTATATGTATACATATAATATATATGTATATATACAAATAGAATTTAAAGTTTTTTTTAAATGTTTATTTTTGAGAGGGAAAGAGGTTGCAAGCAGTGGGCAGACAGAGACAGAGAGAGAGACAGAGAGAGAGAATCCCAAGCAGGCTCCACACTGTCAGCACAGAGCCTGACACAGGGCTCGATCTCACACCTGTGAGATCATGACCTGAGCCAAAATCGAGAGTTGGATGCTTAACCGACTGAGCCACCCAAGCGCCCCAAGAATTTAAAGGTTTAAATATAATCCTACTCATACCACCACCACTTCTAGAACTATTAGTAAGTTGAACCGTACGAAATTCCCTTTATTACAGATGAAAAATGATCAATTATAGGCAATTTCATATGGTCCAATGTAAATACATTCAAAATTCCGTTAGATCTTAGGGAGAGATACAAGAATAGATACATAGTCGGGGTCTAGTGTGGGAGACAATATCGGTTTCTCAGTTGAAAAAATCAAACTAAGTAATTCACCAGTTAAATAATTATGTAGGATGACTACACAGTTTATAGCAAAAAGCAGAGAGAGACCTTTGGCCTGCAGCAGACCATAATCTCCAGAAAGAGAATCGGATCTGAGTTTAGACTTTGAAATACGGTCGAGATTTGAATGAGCGAAGAGAAGAGCCAAGCAAATTTATTTAGGAAGGGTTGCTACAAATGAATGCAGGAGAAGTCAACCCCTTTGTGTCCCGGAATATATTTTTCTAATGTTGTGGTCCATTCCTTTCATTTTAAATACTCTCTTCCATTTAGACAATAATTGCATTTAAAGGCAGTTTAAGTACCCGTGAATGCCACATGGTATATGCCTTGTAGGCTCTAGTCGTTACACTTCCCCCTCAAAGAGTAGCTCACTGTTGTTTTCTTTTTTACATCTAGCACGTAGGCCCTCAATAAAAAGACTTTGAATATTGAATGGTTTCACGCCTTTATTTTATTGTATATCACTGCAAGCCGATTTAAGTGATCATTGATCAATCTGGGGGGAAAAGAGCTTGTTAATCACAGGCAATGGGTCTAGGTAAGTGAGACTCTAAATGCACACATAATGTATGTTCAAAGAGACAGAAAATACAAGCAGAGCTTTATCATAGAAATAGCAAGGCTGTCCAGCTGAATCACCACTGTTCACAGTCAATCAACCTTCAATAAGGGTACCATGGATCATTGAAATCTGTTGGTAATTCCCCAAACTGATTTTATGTGATAGCCTCATCTTCTTCCCCATCAGATCTTCTTATCAGAACTGACATATTGCTAAATTAACTGGTGGAAGACAGGAGACAAGGGTCCAGAAGATGATGCATTAGTTGGATAATCAGCTTCTGAAAACTTGCAAAAGGACTGAGTCTCTCTCCTGAGTGTCTCATGAAATCCCTAAGGGTTGCAGGAATCCTGCCCACATGCAGATGCTTCCATTCCTCTTTGCTGTTGGGGAAATACAATTACTGGAGGCCACAGCTGTGGAAAAAGCCACAGCATCAGAAAAGAAAATGACTTTGGTGGGCTTATTTGAAGGAGGAAATCCTTAAGGGATTGCCTTGCACCAGAGCTAAGATGATCATACCGCCCAGTCATGGTTTACATGTATTATCCTCGCATTAATAGACCCCGTTTTGTTCTCAGAAGTGCCCCGTGCGCAATAAGTTACCTGGTTATCCCAGCTTGAGCTTCGGAATGATCCTTTCTCTTTCTTTTCCCCTTCCTCTAAATACTAGGAAAGGTATCAAATAAATTTCTCACTGAGTCACTGTGTAGGTTAAAATAGTTGTAACAAATAAAATCTGTTTTTACTTAGCTACTGCTACAGCTAAACCAGTGTGATTGCCCCCGCCTTTAACTGGCCCTGGGAATCAAGCCTATTGAACCTGGACTTGACTTCAGAATTCTACCCATCTTGAAGCTCCAAGCAGACACTACCGATCCATCCAAGTTGGAATGTGAGATAGCCTCTGTGTCACCATAATTTACTGAGCTCCAAAAGCTGGGAAAGTTTTAATGTATGCAGTGTGATACTCCAAAATAATGCATCGAAAATGATGGAATTTCGGGGCACCTGGGCGGCTCAGTCAGTTAAGCATCCAACTTCCGCTCAGGTCATGATCTCACGGCTCATGAGTTCAAGCCCCCACGTCAGGCTCTGTGCTGACAGCTCTGAGCCTGGAGCCTGCTTCAGATTCTGTGTCTCCTTCTCTCTCTGTGCCCCTCCCTGGCTTGTTCTCTCTCTCTCTCTCTCTCTCTCTCTCTCTCAAAAATAGATGAATATTTAAAAAAATAAATAAAAGGATGGAATTTCAAAATATTGCAGGAACAAAATGGGAGAGAAAGAGTAGCTGGTGGAAAGTGAATAATAGAGCCCTCTGTAGTACCTCTTGAATCTTACCTCACATAGATCTTGCCTGATGTTCCCCGTTCTCATAGGACCAATCCTTCTTATAAGACAAATACAATCATCATTGTTAGATTGAATCATAGGGATTTCCATTAAGTGAGCTAAGTGATTATAAATGTTATCCTTTTATATCTAGCAGACACTAAGTGAAATGCTTTTATGTTGTTTTTATAATAAATAAATATCCGCTTTCTCTAGAAGGCAAGTAGGATCCCAAGTAACAAAGCTGGACTTAGAATCTAAACATCTGAGTCAGATTCCAGATTTCCCTTTTACTGTGTGATCTTAGGCCAGTGACATAACTTCCCTGACTCAGATGTCCTGGTGTTGGCATAACGTTTATATGCAAAAAGGTTTGTGTAAGTTCTTGGCACACAAAGTTGACGCTCAGTCTGTATTAGTTGATTCCAAATAAACAATCTTTCCACAAGGGAAAAATTATTTAAATAGAATTTTAAAACTAACCTGAGGTAGTACCCATGGTCCCCCTGTTTCGTTGAATTTCTGCTGGGTTTTCTTCTACTTTGAAAGCATTACACTCAATGTCACATTTCCACAGTAGCTGGACATTTTCAATCCTCACTTCACTTCCTGGACTGAAGATTTGCTCCTTGGGCTATAGTGGAATCAAGCCTCTTGTATAGAATCCATGTGGCGAAAGAATTGTTGGGGAGAAATCGACACCCCAAGTTCCTTCTCTTTTTATGTCATGTTAATTAAATCCACACTAAACCTAGACTAACCCGAGGCTACAGACTGAAAACATTTCAGGTTCCCAAAGGTAGAGTTTGATCTTCATAGGATATCTGATCATCTCTTTGAAGCTTCAAGAGCATTCTTTGCCATGACAGGCCTCCTTGAAGCTGACTTTAATTTGTCGTCAACAGTAGCATAGAAACCTCCGAAGAATTGGCGGAATGGATGTCCCTGGCAACTTCATCTTATTCTGTAAAATACACTTTCATCTAAGCTCATCTCAGTTTGATGACATGTAATTAACGAAAGCAATTCGATTAATGTGTGCAGGCGCAGACTTACAAATTGGGAGGCTTTTTCAGAATCTGATCTGTATCTCCAAAGACACTTTTATTGGTCAGGATTGTCTTGCTCTGGGCCAAAAGCCCCAGTAGTATTTCCGGGAAGTGCATGACAGAAAACAGCTATAATATGCTGTGCTTCTAGAAGCTGATTTCTTACAGGAAGGAAGGGCTTTAAAAATGTAAATATGCGAATAAGATTCAAAACAAAATCAGCATAATTGGGTGTGCTCACCTTTCTGCAGAAGGAAGATACTAGGCTTTTTGCCCCGGAGTATACAGCACTCACAGCTTTATAAATACTCTCTTCTCATCATGCAGCCTGGCAATGGTCTCCAGACCCAGCTCTTTAGACCAGAATGGTCTGAATTTTGTCACATGGCCTAGGTGTCCTGTTTTATCACCATTCTGCAGGAGTAATCAGAGGCACTGAAGAAATAAGGAGGTTTTTAAGAAAATAAATGCAGAATCGTGTTACTAAAAGTGATATTTGAAGAAAGCTTTAGAGCTTCATAGTTTTGAAAAGAATTCCTTAGAGCAAAGGGAGACAGGAATCTAGGATGCCAGAAGGAGCACAGGTGATGTGCCCCAGGGGGTGGGGCAGGGAGAGGAGGGGCGGAACCTGCACACAGACAGTGGGAGGAGAGACACGTGGGGAAGTCAAGATCAGGAGTGAGAGTTAAACAGAACCGTGAACGCCGTCTGTTTAAGCGGGAACATCCGTGAGCTGTGGTATCATTGAGGTCACTGGGAAGAAGAGCTTGGAGACGAAGTAGCAGAAGACGTGCATGCATTCAGATTCAGCCAGTTCCATCTACAGAGCCAGCCACAAAATTCCCTCAGGGAGTCATTTCACTAAACACCTAAGGAAGCTTCTGAGTGCATTGACATCTCCGAGGCCATAGTTGCACTGAGGCCAGAATGCAGATAATGAGGGCCCTGGTGGCACTAATTTCCTCTGCCTTCAGCAAAAACATGTCATTGGAAAATGTCAGTTCAGTAATCCTATGTGGGAGACTTTGTTCAAAACTATCAATTATGGCTTATTTTGCAGTTTGAAGGTGATTCAGCTTCCTATTCCAAAATCAGTATGTTTGAAGACTTCTATTCAGGACTCCACACCACCTCTCTCTGCCCTCCGGCAATGGTCCCACAGTGCTTACGATTCCAACATGCTAGTCTTACTCTGTCCTCTTCCGCTAGGTTCCTTGAGCATCCTTTCTGCTATGTGTGAAGAACTCCTGGAAGGATCTTGCAATGCCTTTTCTTTTCTCTCTTTTTTTCGAGCAAAAAGTAGGACTCTGAAACCCTAAAATAGCTTAGAACATTTTGTGGAGTTGGGGATGATGCTATGCGATGGGAACCAGGGAAGTGATTTTTTTTTCCCGATTCTTCCAATTTCCCCCAAACCTGTACATTACGTATTAAATATCTGTCTACAAAAATGCAAGGGATCTAACGTTTTAAAAAATATCTACTCTGTCATTCAAAATGTTTTTCCTTTCTATATTTGGGTGTTTAAAAGACCCGCCACCCTTCCTCCCTACCACTCAAGCCTTCAGGCTTGCTCTCTTTTCCTGTCAGTCTCCCATCTAAGCCACCCTCTTGATTTTGGAGTCTGGAGTAGATACTGTATTCGCCATCAGCCCTAACAGCTTCCACCTTTCCTGTATCTTATCAGGCTTGCCCTTCTGATTGAAGTGCCCACTGTCACTTCTGGCAGTGTCAGAGCAGGAAGGAAGGATATGACGCAGATAAATTGGAACAGCCCTCTGAGGAGGCCTTTTGGTAAATGAATCCCTGACAAGGAGCCCCCCATTTGGGTGTTTGTAGTTAGGAGGCCTTTTGAAAGTTAGACCCACCCTGAAAGACGCACATAAGGGCTCATACTCTACAGGAGGGAGAGCATCCAAGAAGCCGGTGTCTCCCTTAGCAAATTACATGGCCATCAGCTTACATATTGAAAGGTAGATGCTTCCAATAGCTTCTTTCAAATAGGAGAAGAGTCAAGAAATGACAGTTTTCCCTTTCTTATAATTGCCAAAGGCCAAAGGCATGCAACAACTGTCAAGGAACACATGGCCACTGAATCCACTGTCCCTTTGACCAATGGCAAATTTTGCACGATCCACACTTTGCAAACCTACACAAAATAATCCCAAATGAATGGTAACCCTTGATGCGTATCTTATATTTTCCGGCATACTTGTTGTTCTTGTATTTTGCTTCTCCTAACATTAAAAATCACGTTCCCCTCACAGATCATATCAACATTACAGCATTATACTGCTTCTAAATAGCAATTAAATAGCAATCAGCTGTCCTCTATTTATATGTCTCATTTTATTCGGTTTAAAACATTGCTGACCATTCATAAATTATACTATATTTGCATTTCCTGAGTATATCTGTTTCTGTAACTCTTGCGTTTTATACTTGAGACTCAACTCAGTTATCACTTTCATGCAGAAAAAGCTCTGATCAACTTTCAAAGCATTCTTCAGCCAGCTGACATCTGTGTGATGTGGCAAAAGGAAACAAGAATGGTTTGATATTTCCGAATTGTCTTCTGTGCTCTTATCCCATTCTGTGACTGCATTGAGATACAGTGTGGTTTCCAGGATACAAGTAATTGTGCGGCCCAAGAAAAGCAGGAAGATGTCCGAAACTGTTCCTGAGGCTCTGTGTCGTTTGTTTCTTGCCGCATTAGGATGCACTGTGGCCAAGGTCAATACACAGGGTCTCTAAATTCCACACGCGGGGACACGAATTTCAGATAAGAGAGCCTTTTTGTTCAAGAAAAATCTCCATTTTATACTCAGATAGTTTCATCCATGCGTGACACTTATCAGAGACGGATGTTCCATAAATCAGTATATTCCATGTTTATTTATCAGAAGCAAGTTTAGTTAGGCCAGGTACCCATTGCTAAAAGCCTTACGTAGGTAAGGACCGTCCTGCTATGAAAACACAGTGTATCTGGAAGCCAGTCCTTAGTATATTTATGACAACGTTGCCTTCTTTCTCATCTGGAGGTAATCCCTCCCGCCCCCTCCACCGTAAAGACAGAGAACGGGTTGCAGATCCTTTGCTTAACCATTATCTTCCCAGCCTTCCCAACCAACTATGCTTCTGATCTGGTTCTTTCTAGGCACTTTCCTCCTCTGTAATGGAGGAT
Organism: Panthera pardus; assembly: GCF_024362965.1. Taxonomy (NCBI): domain Eukaryota; kingdom Metazoa; phylum Chordata; class Mammalia; order Carnivora; family Felidae; genus Panthera; species Panthera pardus. Next base: position 10,878,629 of record NW_026526655.1, read on the forward strand.
TGTTTTGTTCCCGAACCTTAAAAAGCTCCCTTATTTTCCGATACTTTCAAAATAATTGTTGACCAAGAAGAAGAGGCTGTCAAGCAACCAGAAGCATTTATTTGGGGCCTTAGACACAGAGTGGACTGAAATTAAGAGAGCGCTCTGAATTGCAAGAGGGGCGTACAGGCTTATTAAAGACAAAAGGCACCAGATTGCATAACTTGTTTTGAAGGAATTATGATTGGTGCTGACAAAGCCAAACTGACTGAGGCAGGATTGGCCATGCAGCCAGCAGGTGTTTCATTATCTCTATTTCAGTCCAAAGTAGAAGGATGTATTTCAGGAGGTCGTACAGTTGCGATTGACAAAAGTTGGACGTTCACGGTGTTGCCAGAATTGAAACAGGAGATGGGCATCGTCCTACTTCGTACTCCGTGTCCTCCCCACCCTACTTTGAAATGACACCGTTAGCAATGTTTACTTCACTTTGGAATTTTCTTCCACATAATCAATTACGAGACTTCCGAATTGTAACAGGTGTCAATGGAATCCATGCAAGAATGCGTCACACCTAACCAAACAGTAATCATATTACAAAATGTGTCCAACGAACAGGAAAACATCCTTTGGAAACATTTTCTTGTTTTGTCATAGGACACTAAACAGACATGAACTCAGGCAGCCAGCCACTAGAATCATCATTAAAAGGAAAATGTTATCTTACCATTTAATTAAACCTTCAGTAACAGAAGACTGAACCAATTGAGTTTTTTATGCTAGTATTTTTGTTTCTTTCACAGAAGCTTTACGTCCAGTTTGTATATTGTTTCTTCCTGGGATTTCAGTGTGCTTGAAATAACATTACGGTTTCCCTGTGAAATAATGGAAAGGCATTATTTCTCAGAGTGGAAAACAAAAAATTACAGAATTCTCAGAAAGTGTGCTAAAGCAGAGATTAAATAACATGAAATTACATGTGTAAACTTACACAAAATTTTCTGACCTTGTGTGTGTGTGTGTGTGTGTGTGTGTGTGTGTGCGCGCGCGTGAGTGTTAGACTTAAACGCTACTAAGCCAGTGACTAAACATTCCAAAAATATAATGAAACACCTTTGTGGAATCTTAGAGTGCTTCAAGACATTACAGAATGTGTGGCCAAGCTCAGCACTGGATTTCTTGTCAGTGAAAAAGCAAAACGTTTCTTTCTCTTCACTTTTCTCGCTGCTTACTCTGCACGGCCGTTATGGTCTCTCTGCTGTTCTTTGAGTACAACCAGCAAACTCCTGCCTTGAGCCTTTGTTTTTGCCGATGTTCTCTGCCTGGGATGCTCTTCCCCCAGAAGGATATGTGGCTGGCGCCTCATTTCATTCAGATCTCGGCCCACTGTCACCCTCAGAGAGGCCTGCCAGAAAATACTTTCCAAAATAGCGTCCCTTACTTCTTGATCCCTTTCTCTGGCTTTATGTATCCTTACAGTAGTTTTCATTGTGTCCTTCCATTTCTTTCTCTGTCTATAAAATTTATTTGATTACGGTCTGCCCTTCCCCAACAGAATGAGAACAAGACTATGTCTTTATTCTTGTCTCGTTCACCACCGAATGCCCGGTTAGTTAAGCAGCTCCTAGTGAAAACAGCAAGTGTTCTCCTTCTGTGTTCTTTGCAGCATGATTTACAACAGCCAAGATATGGAAACAACGTAAGTGTCCATCAGCGGATGGACGGATGGGTAAAGAAGATGCGGTGTATATACACACTGGAATACTCCTTAGCTGTAGAAAAGAAGGAAATCTTGCCATTCACAACATGGACGGACCTCCATGACAGTATGATGCTAAGTGACTAAATCAGACACAGAGAGACAAATACTAATATAATGTCACATTTCAGGTCACTGTACTATACCCTTCACATAAATAGCGAACAGAGAGAGATGGAGAGATATAAATGTTGAAGGATCTACGCCCATACCCCAGGGGAGCTTAACAAGTATGATATTATGCCATCACCTCCTGAACTCCCATGTCTATATACTTCTAATTGCCTTTCCCATGGGATAAAAGCATCTTGTGAGGAACAAATTATATTTAAATTACAAAACAAGATGAAAAAAAAAATACCTCCAAGCCAGCAGGTGTTCAACAAGTAGTTGCTGAATGAATGAGTGAGCGAGTGGACACTTGCTGTGGATGACATTGTCCTCCTCTTTGAGACGGCAATCGGAGTTAGCATCCGGTATAGTCCAATTCATGCTTTACGGTTTTATGAATAAGGTCTTCACCGGCGTAGAGTTTCATTTTAGAACAATCTTAAAAAGGAACAAGGTCTTCACCAGCGTAGAGTTTCATTTTAGAAGAATCTTAAAAAGGAACAAATACCCCATATCTTTACAAATTAAAGGGAAGATAAGCCATGACGAAATACCACTATGAACCTAGTAGAAGGTCCAAAATGAGTTTGAAGCGAATCTGACAACACCGGGTACTGATCAGGATACGCGGCAACGCGGACTCTCATACCTTGCTGGTGGGAATGGAAAGTGGCAAATCCACCGTGGAAACTAGTTTACCAGTTTCTTACAAAGCGACCCACACCACCTATCCATCTCTCCCAAGCAAAAGAAAACCTTAAAGTGTGACAAACCAGGGGCGCCTGGGTGGCGCAGTCGGTTGGGCGTCCGACTTCAGCCAGGTCACGATCTCGCGGTCCGTGAGTTCGAGCCCTGCGTCAGGCTCTGGGCTGATGGCTCGGAGCCTGGAGCCTGTTTCCGATTCTGTGTCTCCCTCTCTCTCTCTGCCCCTCCCCCGTTCATGCTCTGTCTCTCTCTGTCCCAAAAATAAATAAAAAACGTTGAAAAAGTGTGACAAACCAGTAAGCCTATGTTTGTAGCAGCCTTATTTGTATTTACCAAAAACTAGAACCAACCCAAATGTTCTTCAGTGGGTAAATGTGTGTGTGTGTGTGTTTAATCTGTATGTGGGGCGCCTGGGGGCTCAGTTGGTTAAGCATCCGACTTTGGCTCAGGTCATGATCTCACGGTTCGTGAGTTCAAGCTGAGCTCCGTGCTGACAGCTCAGAGCCTGGAGCCTGCTACCGATTCTGTGTCTCCCTCTCTCTCTGCCCCTCCCCCACTCGCACCTCTGTCTCTCCCTCTCTCTCACAAGTAAACAAACATTAAAAAAAATTTAAAAACGAATAGAAATCTGCATGCATCCATACAATGGAACACCACTCCATAGTAAAAGAAGTGTTGAACACACAACAACATGGATGAATCCCAAACACGTTAATTATGCCAAGTGAAAGGAACAGGTCACAACAGGCTACATGCTAAATGATTCCACATACATGACATTCTAGAAAAGGCAACATTTTAGGGATAGAAATCACATCAGTGGCTGCCAGGGGCCAGGACTTAGGAGGCACTCGACTAAAAGGAGCAAAAGGGAATTTGGGGAGAGGGAAGGAGTTGAACAGTTGTTCTACATCTTGATTGGGATGGTGGTTACACAGTTCTGTGTGTTTTTTAAAACTCAGAGAACTTTACACACAAAAAAAGGGTGAATCCTTTTTTATTTTTGCTTATTTTTAAAAAAATTTTGTAATGTTTATTTATTTGAGAGAGAGAGACAGAGACAGAGTGCAAGCAGGGGAGGGGCAGAGAGAGAGGGAGACACAGAATCTGAAGCAAGTTCCAGGCTCTGAGCTGGCAGCGCAGAGCCTGATACGGGGCTCAAACTCACAAGCCAGAGGACCATGACCTGAGGCACAGTCGCACACGTAACCGACTGAGCCACCCAGGCGCCCCCCAAAAGGGTGAACCTTATAGGACCGTGATATCTCTATGAAGAAAACATTATCTGCAGCAGAGATGCCATTGATTATACTGTGGAGCACATAGGTGACAGCATCTCTGAGTAGCTACCTTCATACTAATCAGCTGTTTGCCATCTCTCACTTACTGTGCAAATCTGATTGACCTACTCACATTAAAGTCTTCTTGTGCAAGAAACATTTAATTAGGTTTCTTAGAAAGAGTCTAGAACAGCAGTGGGAGCCTGGAGGTTCTTCTCTACATGATGCCCATGGCTCTTCCAACGGGCTCCCCTTGCTCCCTTTATTTTATAGGTCTTGCTTTTTCTTTCTTTCATGAAAATTGTATGTCACATTTGAAAGAATGATTTCTGGGGACAGTGTTTTTCATACTGTGACATGCTATTTTAAAAATGGTATTTGTTTGAAACCCTTGAGTAAGCAGAGGGCCGGGGGTGCTGGGCCAGGAATGTCCACCCCAGGCGCTGTCCAGCCTGCAGACAGCTGAAAGCATTGATGTCCTACTATTCCAGCACTCTTAAATTCTCTGAGTCTACTTGTTTGGAGGGGTTGATAAATCTGTGTTTTGAAGAAAGATGAGTCTTTTTTTATGTTGACATTATTCAGTTAATTTTAAGGAGCCTTCCATCATTAATCGCCACTCATGCATTAGGCAAATACAGCATTTTGCGGGTAAAAATTTCCTCCTTAAAAGGTTTGGTGCTGCTTTACATCTTTACACTTAAAATTACCAGAAAACGAAATTTGATAATATTTTGATAGTATAGGACTACAAAATGCAGATCTTGCTCAAATTTATAATTCTTTGTTACCTTCCGGGGCACCTGGGTGGCTCAGTGGGTTGAGGGTCCGACTTCAGCTCAGGTCATGATCTCATGGCTCGTGAGTTTGAGCCCTGCGTTGGGCTCTATGCTGCCAGCACAGAACCTGGAGCCTTCTTCAGATTCTGTGTCTCTGTCTCTCTCTGCCCTTCCCCTGCCCACTCTCTCTCCCTCAAAATAAATAAACATTAAAAAAATTAAAAATTCTTCATTACCTTTGCATAAAACCTTGAGAGAAATAAAAGCCTTGCAGAAATATAAATATCATTACATGCCTAGATATAACTTTTAAATTTTATTCCTACTGAATAAATCACTCACAAGTAATCTTTCTGAAACACAGTCATTGGAAAAGAAAACTATAAATCTCTATTACACCAAATACCAAAAAAATTTTGGTGCCAAAAAAAAACAAACAGGTGCGCAGGACCAACTGTATGTCAAGAGATACGTGTGGAAGATAAATTGAATAAGATACTCCTACACCCGTATCATAAAAGGAAGGAAAAGACACGCACGCACATTCCAAAACCCTGAGATAGGAATATTGCTTTCATTATAGAGATTTCACCAGAAGAGAGAAATACTTGCTATGGGAAGGGGAGCCTGAATGCAACTAGTTCTTAATGAAGCCTGGATTCAATTAGTTCTTGGGAAAGAACGTTGTTAAAAAAAATTCAAGGAGCAGATGAAAAGATATGAGGGAAACCATGTGCATCATCAAGACTGTGCTCTTTAGTAAATGAGTGGGCATAGTGCAGTATCTTAAACATCGGAGCTGCATGAAATGATTCCTGAAATGATTAACAGGTAGGAGCTGAGTTAGGTTCTGTCTTGGATGCTAGGCCATAGTTTGGCAACAAGCCCATAAAATTTTGGTCTCACTGTCAGCAAATAGTTTCTTTCTTTACTATGTCTCAGGGCCTAGCCCAGTGTCTGATAGGTCTGATAGATGGTAAAATGCTAATATATCCTGGCTCAATTAATCAATTGAGGCTTAAGGTCTTGGAAGAGAATTACGTAACATCAGCAATTTACTGAGGGAAACCTTTTTGTGAACACCTCAAATAATCAGATGCCGGGCATATTTACTATTACTAATGTCTATTAAAAATCCCTCATTGTGAGTGGCAATGTTTACTTCATCCTATGGATGGCAAAACTGAGTCTCAATGAGGATAAGTGACTTGCCTTGGGCCGCACAGTTAACTGGTGGAAAGATTGGAAACTGCAACCAGGTCTGTCTCGAAAGCTTACATTCTTATCCTTCGTTGTGGTTTCAGTGAGCTGGGTAGATTTGAGAAGCAGAGGGTGAGGGAGTGAGGGGGATAGAAGAAGCAGACAATTACAACATGAATTGTTAGGACCCCAGCCTCCCCTACCTGCCCTTCTCAAGTATCATCCCCACCCCCCTTTACGCTCTGTCAATTCGCCATGTTGAATTTCTCCATACTACCCACCACAACTTGTAACTAATGTGTATTTCAGTGCTCCATTATTTACTATTTGGCTCCCATGCCATATTTTAAGTTTCATAAATATGGAGGTCAATTCTGGGTAATTCACTATTGGATTACTCAGAGACTAGATTAGTCCATGGTATGCAGTCACATGTGAAGAGAATTAAAGAAAAAATGATTAGCAGAACATGAGACAAGAAACAGACAAAGAAGTAAATGCCAGATGGCATAGATGTTCCAAGCCAGGGCAGCTAGGAGAATTGTTCTGCCATCAACTGCAAACAGGAGAGTTAGGGAGTCAGGTTTCTTGTAGGGACTGGAATTGGGAAAGGCGGGGGTTTGGGTTTAGACACCAAGAGTTTTATGGTGACAGCAGGAGATCTAAGAATAATAACTAACAGAAAAGTGAGAAGCCAAGCTCCAGAGAAAGGTCAAAGCTTAAGCTGTGGACCATTGTGTCATCCCTCTGGGTGGTAATTAATGCCCCAAGAGTTAGTGAGCTCTCCGAGGAAAATGACTGAAGAAGGAGGAAAGAGCAACACCCTGAGGTCAGAACTAGAGGGACTATTCCAAGCGAGGTTATCAGAGGAGGAAAAGCTATTCAGAAAAAGAGACCTTTCTTCCCCACCCTCTCACGCCTCCCCCAGCATCCCCAGACCGCTCAGAAGTATCTTTCAAACTCTGGTCAGGTGCATAGTCTCCTGCCAGGCCTTCCCCAGATAGAAGCTCCCACTCCTCCAGGGTGATACCTGCCCTGGATTGCCATTGATCAAAGCGCCCACTTTCTTTATCACAGTCCGGTGAATGCTTATCCTCCCCTATTATAGTTGAATTTCCAAAAGGGCACAGACCATTTTTGCTCATTATGATATTCCAAGTGTCAACCATCTAAAGAGTTCAATGAACCTTTGCTGACCGAATATTAATAGAAAGAGATTAGAGACCTAGGAGGGAAACAAGAATGATGTATCATATAGAATGACTAATGAAAAATTGGCAAATATGCAAAGATCCAGAAACAATGTTCCAATAGAAAACATTGTCTAATTCGTACTTGGGGCATTTGAGTGGCTCAGTCGGGTTAAGCATCCAACTTCGGCTCAGGTCATGGTCTCACCGTTCGTGGGTTCAGACCCCACATCGGGCTCTGTGCTGACAGCTCAGAGCCTGGAGTCTGCTTCAGATTCTGTATCTCCTTCTCTTTCTGCCCCCCACCCACCACTTTCTGTCTCTCAATAATGAATAAACATTAAAAAAAAATTAAATTGTACTGCATTCTTTTAACAATAACTGTGATGTATCAGTTGCCTACTCTGTGAAGAGATTAGCCCTCAACAAACATTTTCTTATTTGAACCTTGGAATGACCTTCAGAAGGCGCTCTAGTTGTCCTCACATAATAGATGAAACTCAGTCCCACAGCAGTTAGATGGCTTGTCCAAGTTTGCTCAGTAAGATGGCACACAATTCCAGTTCTGTGTCTAGACCTCTGGGACTAACCAACCATAAGCTACTGCTTTCTCCAAGCTAAATTACTTTTGGAAATAAATAAATAAATAAATAAATAAATAAATAAATAAATAACTGAAGGCATTGGGTAGCCATGTGTGGGTTACTAAGAGTTTATTTCTCCCTCCTCCTTCCATATCAAAACTCAGTTTCTGTAACTTGGATCTCTCTCTATATATAAAGAAATAAGTGTAAAAATAATGCAGAAGGATCATTCTTCATTGTTGAGGACACTCAGGCAATTTTAAGAGAAAACGTGCCATTATTATTTCAAGGTTGTGAACACACAGCACATTCATTAGTAGATCTTCTTCTGAAATAAGTAAATCGGCAACTAAAAATAGCAGATTAAATAAATGAGCCATAGAGGAACCTGATGAGTTTTTCTCTTTCCCCCCTCAACAAGTGACTCTCTCAGCAGGGAGATTATATTCATAAAGCCTCAAAATTATTCCGTTTTCAAGTACGTATTTTTCCTTCTGGCATTCCTCTGTCTCTCATGGTTTGACTAAACCATTAAACCCAAATCTAGCTCTTCACAGGTTAAAATTGCCTAACCTATGATGCTAAGTGGTTTATTGGAGGCTGAATTTTTATTCTGTTTATTTGGCTCTTCATATATTTGGGGGAGAAGGAGGCAGGGAGAGGGAAAACAGGAGGAGGAGGGAAGAGTTACATGCTGTTCAATAAAGAAGAGGCCTTCAGATCGCATGAGTTAATTGTTTACAAAAACTGAGGCTGGGAGCTAGTGGGTGATTTGACCACACAGACAGGGGGCTCAGAAGTGAGATTTGAACCTCCTTACCACCCAGATGAGGTCACTGAAAGAGAGGTGAATAAATGTATAGACCAGGATTCAGTAGAATAAGAACAAGAAAGTACGTAATTTTACCAACTTGCAGTAGAGCACTGACTAATGAGGACTTTGGGGTCAGAGAGCCTGGCTCAAATCCTACTTCTCTAGCTAGGCAAATTATTGACCCCTCTAAGCCGAGGAAAAGAGAAAATATGTGTTTTATTATAGCTAATGTTTATTGGGAATTTGCTATGGGCCAAGTACTGTTTTAAGCACATTACATATATGGCCTCTTAAATCCTACCTTGTATGTCTAGTGGTTTAATTCAGATAATATATATTAGGGCCTTACCCCAGGGCATTCTCAATAAATATAGAATTATTTTGTCAATAATTCAATACTATAGATACTAATTATGTCTATTAACGAAATAGATGGGGAAACTTTGTTTTAATCATTAACATTATCAGATGAGCTATTTCTTTAATTATGAATAAAATTCAGATTTTAAGTTTATATAGTGAACGAGTACTCTCATTAAACAAAGCTCTCTTCAAAATATTTCTTCGAAGGCATTGAAAGATTTAGGTTTCATTTTAAATCTCACTTCTTTTTTCTGGCATTTTCTCTACCATAGAGAAGACAGTGTCCAAGGGATATGGAATAACCAAAGGGGAAGTCTTTCTAGCATTTTCCACTGAGTAAGCAGGTCCAAAGAGCTGTTGACTTTCTTCACTCCCGGGATAGGACAGAATAAGGTCTTTGCATATTTTCAGTTATTATTTATTTTAAAAATAGGTACAAACACCCTTAAAGTAGAAGACTTGACAGATTGATCTTTCTGGGCTCATTTTTCTGTTGGAGAAGTTAAATGCAGGAGAAATCTAACAGGTTAGCCAGCTCTCGTCAACATCTGCCCCATCATGAGACAGCGTCTATCACAGCCGTGGGGATCTCGCAGTGGAAAGCGTCAGGCTGATGCCTTTGGATGTCTCCATCTCTGCCTCTCAGTGTTTCACCAGGAAACCATGCCAATCCAGCCACCACCTTTCTGAAAGACGCAAGTGATTTGTGTCTATGTCTGTCCTCTTCCTAAGGCTGACCTTGGACAAGAATAAGTAACAGTTGCTTTCTTTTCTTGACCTATGTTGTTGCAACCCTAACGCCTTGTGCTTTGAATATCCAGAAAGTAGAAGACGTCCAGTGGCTGCTTTTTTGAGGAGTGAGCTTTGAAATGGCTTCGAAGTGATGGTAGTCAGAGCACTTATTAAACTACACTGCGAAGGGGGCGCCTGGGTGGCTCAGTCGGTTAAGCAGCCGACTTCGGCTCAGGTCACGATCTCGCGGTCTGTGAGTTCGAGCCCTGCGTCGGGCTCTGTGCTGACTGCTCAGAGCCTGGAGCCTGTTTCACATTCTGTGTCTCCCTCTCTCTGACCCTCCCCCGTTCATGCTCTGTCTCTCTCTGCCTCAAAAATAAATAAACGTTAAAAAAAAATTTAAAAAAATAAATAAACTACACTGCGAAGTATTATTAACTGGTATGTTCATTTGATGCTTCCATTTTTAAATCTCTAACATTGTTATGGTGCGGAGTGAACAAAGGCTCTGATTTACTGATGGGTGTTCCACATTTTAAAGAGCACAGGCAAGGGGCGGTAGAAGCTGACAATAGGGATTTCTTTCAGCGTTAACACAAATAGATGTAAAAGTATGCTTTCCTTTGAAAAATTAAAATACTGTGTTGTATGAAAGGAGAGAAGGTTACACTCCCCTTGACAAGGATGGAAGAGGCCCTCGGGCCTGACAACACGCATACGGTTAAGGCATTGCCACCTACTTCATGGCATCTAACCAACGTTTTTCCTCTTGCACTGTTGGTGGGAATGCAAATTGGTGCAGCCACCCTGGAAAACAGTGTGGAGGTTCCTCAGAAAATTAAAAATAGACCTACCCTATGACCCAGCAATAGCACTGCTAGGAATTTACCCAAGGGACACAGGAGTACTGATGCATAGGGGCACTTGTACCCCAATGTTTATAGCGGCACTCTCAACAATAGCCAAATTATGGAAAGAGCCTAAATGTCCATCAACGGATGAATGGATAAAGAAATTGTGGTTTATATACACAATGGAATACTACGTGGCAATGAGAAAGAATGAAATATGGCCTTTTGTAGCAACATGGATGGAACTGGAGAGTGTGATACTAAGTGAAATAAGCCATACAGAGAAAGACAGATACCGTATGTTTTCACTCTTATGTGGATCCTGAGAAACTTAACAGAAACCCATGGGGGAGGGGAAGGAAAAAAAAAAAAGAGGTTAGAGTGGGAGAGAGCCAAAGCATAAGAGACTCTTAAAAACTGAGAACAAACTGAGGGTTGATGGGGGGTGGGGGATGGGTATTGAGGAGGGCACCTTCTGGGATGAGCACTGGGTGTTGTATGGAAACCAATTTGACAATAAATTTCATATATTGAAAGAAAAAGAAAAAGAAAAAATACTGATAATACAGGCCAAGTGGATTAATTTAACTGTTATAATTTACATCATAAAATGTTTCTTCTCCTTGAAGAAAAATGTCACCTGAGAGTTTCATTCATGGAAAAGAGCTTTAAAATGGAAGTCCATAAGAAGGTGTAGTTACATTCCCATGAAAAATGGACGCACGTAACTTTTGAGAGACATACCCCAAATTAGAGTCACTCTGTATGGTTAAGGAAGGCAGCATAATTAAATGATTTCATTCACAGGCCTTGGTGTCTTTAAAACCAAATCAAAAGCCAGGAGGCTCTGAGCAACTTGGGGAAGAAACTCAAATCTCTCTGAGCCTCAAGGTCCTTCACCCTCAAAATAACAATTTCTCTGAAGATCCTTATCTTTAACTCGGACCTTGTAACATTGCAATAAGGATTAAATTAAAAGGTTAAAAAAAGAGAGAAAACTTTAGCACATTTTCTAGCACATTCTAAGCATATAAAAAATAGTAGCTGTGCCTATTAATACCGCAAAATGCAGAACGAAAACCACACCTTAGATTAGAACATTTGCTAAAGAGAATTTGTCTTCACAGATCTGAAATGGTTTCAATCCACTAATTTCAAGCGAAGGCATGCAATTTACGATTTCCGTTTGTAGTGCGCTTCAAATAGTAACAACGAAAAGCACGTACTGAGAGGATAACCTTCCGTCTGCGCGCCACAATGTGTGACAGCCGTCCTCTCCCCAGTACTCGTGATCCCACCCCGTGGGTATTATTTTCCCCGCCCACAGGTGTGGAAGCTGAAACTCAGAATTGAGGTCAACTGCCCGAGGTCATTCTGCCACCAATGGCTAAGCTAGGATGTCAACTCAGACCCACTCAAGGAGGTGCTCTTCAGCTCTGTCCCGTGATGGAAGTAAAAGTGGATGGCAGTGAGGAGGGGGCTGGAGCAAGAGACGTTTTCTACTTTAAATAAAGTGAATCTAGATCAGTGGTTCTCAATTTGGGAGAAGGGTGGGGCTCAAAATACCCTTGCGCTCTAAAAAAAAAGTACTGGGGACCTCACAAAGCTTTTGTTTACAGGGATTTTACTTTCTGACGTTTTACTTTTTTCAAATTACCAATTAAAGCTAAGAAAATCGGGGGGATTACTTATTTACTTATTTCAAAATGATAGGTCCTATTTTAAAATATTTTAAAGCAACAATAAACACATTAAATGTCAACATGCATCTTTTTACACGTTTTTATTTAAGTTCCAGTTAAGGTACAGTGTAATAGGACTTTCAGGTGCAGAGTATAGTGATTTAACACTTCCATACATCACCTGGTGCTCGTCACAAGTTCACTGCTTAATCCTCATCATCTGTTTAACCCATCCCCTCATCTACCTCTGCTCTGGTATCTGTTTGTCATCTATAATTAAGAGTCTCTTTCTTGGGTTCTCTCTCTCTCTTTTTCCCCTTTCCCCTTTTGTTTTGTTTCTTAAATTCCACATATGATTACATTCCACACATGAATGAAATTATATGGTATTTGTCTTTCTCTGGCTTATTTCACTTAGCATTATACTCTCTAGCTTTATCCATGTCATTGCAAATGGCGAGGTTTCATTCTTTTTGATGACTGTATATGTGCATATATATACATATATACATAAACATACCACATCTTTATCAAAAAAATGGCTATAATCAGCAACACAGGAATTAATATGAAATTTTATGTAAAGTTAAATTGGTTTCAAAAGAAACACCTCTTTTAGTGAAAAGAGTGATGGCATTTTACATTTTTAGCACATCTCCTTAACGTCTAACTTGGCAGAAGGCACCTAGACCCTGCCATTAGCCTCGGCACATGGCCGGTCTTGCTGTGACACCTCACATGGGCCCTGGAGGACTCCACAGAGGATTTAAGAGACTGTGAGAGTGAAATGGACAAGTAATGTCTTCCTGTTATTATGGAAATTGTTTGCGGGCCTCTCTGGAAGATTTCAGGGTTCCCTTGGTAGGCCAGCCCACACTTTGAGAACCACAGTTCAGGTAAAATCCGTAAGAGAACTGAAAAGCTGTGTTGCTAACTTTAGTCCACAGTCATAGCCCAAGTTCATCATTCAAATACCTACTTATCCATAGTAGGTCTTTTTGTGCTGTTCTAGAAAAGAATGATGGAAATCTGTCATCTCTAGATGATAAGAAACATCGAGTGGGAAGATTTAAAAGCAAATAACATTTCTTGGTGAAAACAAGACGTGTTATGGAAAAATGTGTCAGAATTATATTTGGCTAACTCACAACTGAGACAAAAATTCATGTATTTTTATCTTTATAGCATAAGACTATCCTTTGTTATACAAATAAAATGTAATCAAAGTGCCATTCTATTTTTGTGGCATTAACCAAACTGATTAAATCTGTTCTATTGCTTAAGTGAAGGTCAAATATTAGCAGACATGCACCCTAATAAAGTAGAGGGCACCAGGAGAGCACTGGAAATCTTATGTAAGTTGGAAAAAATCTCGTGGAATGTTTGGGCAATGTTAAGACACATTAGAAATTGAATTGTTTGGTTATTCATGAGATTGCATCTTCAAAATGTCTTGTCTCAGAAATAGGATTTTTCTTCCGTGCTTTAAAATCCAAGCCCAGAAACAAGTCATTTGTAAATCATATTTGGTTTTGTTAATTCATTTATTCAAATTTGTTTCGCTTTACTGTACTGTTTCTAAGTGGAAAATGATTATCACGAGGCACTTTAATTATTCCTGATAATTTTAAAACTTAACATAATACGTTAGGTATTCTAGAAAAATTGAGCCCTATTTCACAGACACATTAGCAAAGCTGAAGCTTAAGAATCATCATTTCAGGGCACCTGGGTGGCTCAGTTGGTTGAGCGTCCGACTTTGGCTCAGGTCATGATCTCGCGGTTTGTGGGTTCGAGCCCCGCTTCGGGCTCTGTGCTGACAGCTCAGAGCCTGGAGCCTGCTTCGAATTCTGTGTCTTCCTCTCTCTGCCCCTCCCCCACTCGCGCTCTGTCTCTCTCCCCTTCAAAAATAAACATTAAAAAAAATTAAAATAAGTGATAATACAAAAGAATCATCATTTCAGTAGCAATATTTCACCAAAAGGAAAAACAGTACATTTTTTAAGATTGAAAATATTCATAGAGTGTACAAGAGCACCAGCTCTAAAATGAACTTTGAGCCTGAATGCCAAATGAACCATACCCCAAAATAGTCATTGGAAGTTTCCCCATGTTGGACATCATGGAAGTTTCCAGATGTAGGACTTGATGACAGAAGAAGCATCAGTTTCAATACCATTGCATTCCTCTAAAACCAACTCCCGGTTGACTATTTTACATGTTCTAGAGGTGCTATTATCATGCAAGGTGTTTTTTTTTTCCAGTATCCAGATGCTCTGAGGTAAAGAAAACACGAAAAACAGGTTTTTCAGAAAAGAACCACTGGTTTAACTAGAAAACCTGACCTTGTAACACTAAGAAGGTTTTCTGGATTCCCTTAGGTTCTTCGAAGCAACAGTCTGCTAGAGTCTACAGACTACTGGTTACAGAATCAGAGGACGCCGTGCCAGATTGGTTTTGTGGAAGACAAGTCTGAAAACTGCGCTTCCGTAAGTAAACACAACTCCCAGGGTCTGGGCTGAGAAAGCAGGGAGTCTGGCAGGTGTGCTCCCGGGAAGGGCGCAAGTTTCGTAACTCATTAAATACAAGGTTAGGAAAGTATCATTTTGAAAATACGCCACTGGTTCATACGGACCGTTAACACAAAAACACGCAGACCTCATGTGTCTCCTCCCGTTTTGCTCATTTCGACCGGTAAACTAACCCGATCACTTCTCTGAAAAGGAAAAACGATGTTTATATTTTCAACAATGACTGAGAAAGAGATTCTGAAATAGGATCGTATGATGAGAAATAAAAGACCATTCAGGGAGCTCTCTTGGATTCTTTCCAATATATTTTATAACTGCTGCCGGTTAGTATTTTCCAACACAAAATCCGTGTAAAAGTATTCTACCATTCTTATAAATTATAGTCATCATTTGAAAACCTTTCCAGCCTAGGAAATATACAGGCATGCATTTTAATATACTAGAGCTGTGCTTTCCATACAAAACCTTCTTTTTCAAGGAAGAGATGTTCTTATAGACACATAAAATTCTTAAGGTGTAGAGTGGGAGCACATATTATTGATACGAAAACTCAGTGTTATGAATTCTCCTTCCTGTAGGAAATATACTCCCCCTCTATGTTCTACAAAGTGATATGTTTCATTGTAATTGAAATCACCTAGCTCTGTAGGACTCTTAATGACAGAGATTGGGGAAGAGTATTTCCAACGTGGAGAGAAATGTAGTTCTCATGACTAAACTGTGAACTTCAGCTTTGAGCTATTCTTGGAGGTAAGTTGAATGCCAGAATTTCTGTTAAAAGGGGAAAAAAAATAAAACACAAAAGAAGGAAGCTAAAAATGGGGTGAAGAAGCTTTTTATATAAAACGGGCAGCACCAGAACTGGCAGACGAAGGATGTGAAACATTTCACACCATAGAGTCTCGTAGCACAAGGAAAGCCGAGTCCATTCAACACACTTATTTCCATCTCTTTGTTTAGGCAAATGATTTTGATTCCACTGCTTTTAGGACTTTTAATCCATTATCCAGAAAACCAGTTGGTGTCTAAAAATCTTTGGGGAAAACAGAAAGGGTTACGTGGCAAATAATTTGACAGTGATCCGTCCTTTGCAAATTCACTTCTGAGATGAGTTAGGAAATACAGGCATTTATGGATACAGATCTCTAATCACATCGTGAAAGGGAGAGAAGCGGAGCGTAAAAGCTATCCAGCTACATTCTGGAAAAAGTTGTCATCCAAGCAGCTCCTGTTTAAGAAGTCTCCCACCTAGGGCCGCCTGGGTGGCTCAGTCGGTTAAGTGTCCGACTTCGGCTCAGGTCATGATCTCGTAGTTCATGAGTTTGAGCTCTGCATCAGGCTTTGTGCTGGTGGTACAAAGCCTGCTTGAGATTCTCTCTCTCTCTCTCTCTCTCTCTCTCTCTCTTTCTCTCTCGCTCTCTCTCTCTCTCTCTCCTTCTCTACCATTTCCCATTTGCTCTCTCTCTCAAAATAAGTAAACTTCAAAAAAAAGAAATGCTAAATTTATAACCAGATTTAAGATTACCCTTGGCTCTCCCTAAGTGAAGAGAACTCTCCTCACACTCCCCACGAACCCCAATGGACTCAAATTTGGGCTTAAAACCATATGACTTCCTTTCCTAATTAATTGTCCCTTTATAGTGTCCGATGACATCAGTGAAGTTGAGCTGAATCATCGTTCCTTTACAGTTCTTTCTATTCTTTCCAAAAGGAGAAAACCTAAACACAAATAAAAGGCATACTGGAAGATTTGTTTCCCCACAATGTTTATAAAAATTGTCCATGACTCTAAACCTAAAAGAAATGTCAAAATCCCTATAGCAAAGTAGCCCTTATCTCTCAAAAGAATCGTCTACTCCTTTTTTCTTAATGTCCGAGTCCTTTCTCTCTTTCTGACTTGGCACATATTTCTAGGGAAGGAAGAAGAAACACAGTCCAGAGTTAGACATTGCTGAAGGGAGGTGATGATCTAGAGGAGAAACAGAGGTGAACTATGGAGATTCCTGACCAGAGGGGCACCTGGGTGGCTCAGTCAGTTAAGCGGCCGACTTCGGCTCAGGTCATGATCTCGCGGTCCGTGAGTTCTAGCCCCGCGTCGGACTCTGTGCTGACAGCTCAGAGCCTGGAGCCTGCTTCAGATTCTGTGTCTTCCTCTCTCTGACCCTCCCCTGTTCATGCTCTGTCTCTCCCTGTCTCAAAAATAAAGAAACGTTAAAAAAAAAAAAAAAAAAAAAGATTCCTGACCAGAAAGTGGTCAGGGAAACAGTACTTAATTGCTTTTCAAAAACAAATTCTCCAAGCAGGATGAAAGTGAAAGTTGAATTTGAAGGAAAAACAACTGTATTTTAAAATATTATCCTCATTCAAGTTTCATTTAAAAATGTGGTGTAATAAAATCACCCCAAATCGAAATCTCTTTTCCAGTAATCACAACAGAATCTGAGGAGCCTGTAGCAAAGTTGGCTTATATTTTATTGCTTTGTACTCTGTTCATGGCTCTATGTTAATCATCGCTCCTTTAACTCATTTCTTCCTGATCAAAATTAACAGCCAACTCTTTCCATTCCAATTAGATTGGCTTGGTATCCATTCTACTGAACTAAAAGTGTCTGAACATGCAGTCCTGAGGACTAAGAATTTTGTGAGCCAATGTCTTCTGAATTCAAGATGGCCACGTAAAATTTTTATTGAATGACAAACTCAGGCTTGGAGAGCCATCAGGAGCCATCAGGCTTGGAGACCTATTGTGCACTTGGGTCAGTATGGCTGTTCTCAACCCGTAAGCAATGAGGGTTTGGTTTTTTTTTTTTATTTGTCATTATTTCAATAGAGAGCTACGTTCATTTCCCAGCTAAAATGAAGAGTCTAAATGAGAAGTAATTTGAGGCAGTCAGAAATACAGTAGGCGTGCCAAACAAAAACAGCTTGCCCAGAAGTCTGGCTCCAGAAGTGCCCTACAAGTTACCCTCAAAAATTTTCGATAAGCTATCAAATATAAACAACATGCTTATGTTTTTCCAAAGAGACTTATCCTTTCAAATTACATAATTTCATTCTCTTCCTAATTTGCCAGTCTGGGGAAAAAAAAACAAACAAACAAACAAACAAAAAAAAAAAACCCTTACGCTAACATTAACTTTCAGGGTGTTTTTTTTTTTTTTAACCTGATTATTTAAGAGAAGGAAATGTGGAAAAGAATAATGGAAATGGAAGCCAATTTCTAAACCCAACAGCTGAGTCATTATCTTAATAGAGGTTCTTAACACAAAGGGTAGGGATTGGACTTTTCAGGACTCCTGACTTTTTTTAATTAAAAACTAATTTAGTTGCTTTCTAATCCACTATTACCCTGTGCTATTTACTCAAATTTAATTTTTTTTATATCAGGAATCCTCTTTTGATTTAATGCTTCATTAAAATTACCTTGACAATTCACATTATTTCTATTTATAGCTACTGTCAGACTCTTTCCTTACTGATCATTTTAAGACTTGGCTATCACCCTCCAAATAAATTATACCCTCTAGCATGCATTTTAATTGACGAATCACAGTATTTGAAAATGTGTTACATTCGCCTTAAATTTTTAAATAAATTAAGTTCTTAGGCAGGCTTCAACATTCCACACATGATATTGCAAAACTAAGAAGATATTTGGCAGGTGTCCGGTGGGTCTCTGATGTCAATGCAACCCAGTGGCAACAATGACAAAACGATATCTCAGATGACAGCTCTTTATTCTATATTA
This sequence comes from Panthera pardus, assembly GCF_024362965.1. NCBI lineage: Eukaryota > Metazoa > Chordata > Mammalia > Carnivora > Felidae > Panthera > Panthera pardus. Next base: position 10,896,937 of record NW_026526655.1, read on the forward strand.
TTTCTCCAAATATTTCTATATTGAATCTATTCTAAAATTAAACAAAAATAAGTTAAGGAAAAGACAAACACCCACTTGATACGGTGATCTACAGAAAAATCTAGACTCACATGATCAAAGAAAAATATAATTATAGATCTATGAAGGGACATTTTACATTATCTAGTCCAGATATTTACCAACTTTTCAAGCAACTTTTCATGTGTTTTTTCCTTAAAAAATCAAGTTTGGGGGCGCCTGGGTGGCTTGGTCGGTTAAGCGTCCGACTTCGGCTCAGGTCACGATCTCACGGTCCGTGAGTTCGAGCCCCGCGTTGGGCTCTGTGCTGACAGCTCAGAGCCTGGAGCCTGTTTCAGATTCTGTGTCTCCCTCTCTCTCTGCTCCTCACCTGTTCATGCTCTGTCTCTCTCTGTCTCAAAAATAAATAAACGTTAAAAAAAATTTTTAAAAATCAAGTTTGGAAGTTTTTAAAAAATTATTTAATTTTAGACATACAGAAAAATTTCAAGAATTCCTAGAATTCCCAGATTCCCCATATGCTAACATTTCACTACGTTTGCTCATCCTTTCCTTTGTGTGTATGTGTGCATCTGTGTGCATGTATACATATAGGATTTTTTTTCTAAAATTTTTGAGACTGAGTTGCAGACACAATGCCCCTTTATCTTTACATACTTCGGTGCAGGGCTTAAATATTTATAATGAGGCTTGAACCCAGAGCTGCAGAAACTCTTGTTCAGGTTCCTCATTTGGTACCCACTGCACAATAATTTTCCTTCAATATTTATGCAACAGTTTTCAAGAAGTTAAATGTTGCCCCCATAAAAGTGAAAAATCCAGTGCTGATGGAAGAAATCAGCCAGACTGAGCAAAATGAAAGCCCTGTATTTAAGCGCACCAACACTCTTCTCAGGAGGCAGCTTAAGTACCGTCAGGGTTGAGTTGCACACGTGAGGGAGCTCTCAGCTTGCACCCGTGGTAGAATATTCCTTCCAGCTTCGTGCAGGACTGCTCTTCAAGAAAAGTTCTTCCATCTTGGTATATTTCTAGGAGTTTTAGTACCCCCACCTTGATTGATCCAGAAGAACTTTTTGGAGGCTTGCTTCTTAACCCAACCTTAGATAAAACAGGTAACGCAAGGCAGCGCTAGCAAATCTGATCTGTGTGGACGCACCCTGCCCTGAGCAGTAGCTCCTGAGGCCCCTTGCGAAATCCACCAGTCCCAGAGAGAACTTTGACTCTCGGTGAAATAAAAGTTCCATTAAATTTTGCCAAGTCTCTGGAAGCCAATAACTTAGAACGCTTTATGGTGAAGCATGACACAGAGGGATGGTGGAGAAAAGTCTCCCACCAAAGCAATTAGGTGGCTTAACATGCGGGAGGACACATGCAAGAAGCTGAAACCTAGAAATGTGATAAACAAAACGGAGATGGAGCTTTTGATATAGCTTAAGGACTATACCTACAGTGTGTGGCGAAATAACACAGTAGTAATATGGGTGTAGACTTTAGACCCAGCCCACACATGTATCAATGCCGTGCATCTTGAAACTAAGAGGAAGTTTTTACAAGTTTATTTTCCTTGAAACTTGAGTTTGTGTTGTATCACTTATGTTGCGGGAAAAATGCTGCATAATAAAAATTAAGATTATTGACTTTCTTTATTGGCTCAAGAAATTGCAATGTATATCTAAGCATTACTAAGTAAGTGGAATGAGACTTCCAATAATTCATAGCATGAGTAGGAGTTAAGAGGGAAATCTAGATGGCTATTTGTAGGACTATTTAAGCTTGATACAACTGTAGACACCAATGTTTCAATGTTTACACTTTAGTAAACAATAGAAACAAAATGAAAAGCCAAGTAGCAACTCTATGCATATATGTATATATGAAAGCCTCACAGTATTAATCTCAGTGCATTAAGAGTTGCCACAATTCATTATGAAAAAGTAAAATTTCCAATAGCAAAGTTGGAGAAAAGCCGAACATAAGAAATTCATTGAATAATACGATTGTTAATATAGACATGAAAAGAAGTCAACCTCTCTGATTATCAAAGAGAATCCACTATAACTATTACAGAAATTGTTTCTAATAAACTTAACATTTTTAAAAATATTTACAAAATAAAATGAAATAAAATGATAAAATAAAATAAAATAAAATAAAATAAAATAAAATAAAAATGGTTACATCCAGTGTTGATGTAAACACAGTTAAGAAGACACTCAACAACCTACATAAGGAGTGGAAACTGACAAAGTATAATATTTCTGGAGAAAAATTTTGTAATATGTGCTATCCAAAACATTTTAAATATTCATGACTATTCATTCACTTTTAGAAGTGTTTTCTAAAGAAATAGCCGCAGTTGCATGCAGACTGATGTAAAACATGGTTGATGTGCCAAAGTGACATCCCTGCGGCAGCACAGCAGACTGACTTAGAATGTGGGGTCTGGAGTCAGGCTGCTTCGATTTGAATACCACCTCCCTTTTCTAGCTACCTAATCTCCAACAAATTGTTTAGTCTGTGGCTCATGTTTCTCATCTGTCAAACGGAGGTGCTAATAGTATTTATCTCATGGATTGTAAGGACTAAATGCATTAACATTTCTAAAGTTCTAGAACGGTGCCTGCACAGAGTTAACATTATTAAGTATTCAGTGAACTTAACAGCATATGACGGCAAAACATAGAAAGATCTCGCATACCCCACAGTACAGGAATGGTTAAATACATGTTGGGTATTTATACCATGAAGATTAATGCATTCTTTGGAGACCAGGTTTGCAAAAAATATTTCAGCACATGGAAATAAAGACTCACAGTATAATTATGCATAAAAAATAGGCTCCAAAAATTATACATAATATATATTAAGCAGGACAGGTTAGTCAATTGAATGAAGGAAAGTGAAAAATCAAGAATAAGTCCTGTTGTTTGGGCTTAATCTTCCGGATGGATGGAAGTTTCACTCACTGTGGGGGGGAAAGACTGAGGAGAGGGGAACTTCGGAAGTGGGAGGAGAAGGATAGTGCTATGGAAAAGAATGTCTTCTAGTTATCCAAGTGGAAATGTCAAGTTGGCAGTTGGGTGTTTAAGTTGGAGTTGTTGCCAAGGGCAGGTTGAGAGGTAAGAGATTTGAGGGCCTTCGTGGTTATCCTCAGGGAGGTGAGACGCTCAGTCAAAGCAGAGAGGGTGCGTAAGTAGAAAAGAGGCTTTGGTTTGCAGATGAGGATGGGGTCTTCTGGTAAATGTGCTTATACGGTGATCTCCATGTCCCTCACCGCCCCCTGGCCAAATCAAGAGATTTTTTATTTAAGCGTGTTAACCTGAGTTTCATATACAAAATGGAGTATTTTATGTATCTTGATATTTTTGCCACTAAAAGTACAGTCGTATGAATGGACCTGAGTGTACTTTAAAACCTGGGTGTTCGTAACCATTTCTCAACTGTTTTTTTTTTAATTCATTTTGACAGAAGGATGCTTTATTAAAATAGCTCAGAATAGCTTTGAGTTTCAAATTTCACACGATTCCTGCTATTATAGCAATGTTCCTCTGAGTGGAAAGCCTATCAATCAAGAAAGACCAACAATAATACACAATGTTTCTCATTAAATACCTTTCGGCTTCAAGGATATTGACTACATAATTTCTATTTCTTCTTAGTGGAATTATTTATTTGGATCAACATGTCTTTCTTAATCAGTTCTTCTAAAATCCCAGGAAAACTAGTTAGAAGTAATAGCATTTTTTTTTTTTTTTTTTTACAATTTAGAGTCTCAGTCTTTTTTTTTTTAAATGAGTAAATAATGAGAAGAAGAAATTTAAAAAGTGGGTCTGGCCAATGACTGCTGTAGGATGTCTGGTTTTTAATTCACAGCCTCTGAATTCTATTCCCCTCTTTTCTAATGAGACAAGTTCAACCTAGAGGTCTATTAGGAAAGTGCTAAAAAAAGAATTTCTTCTCTTCTGTACTTGAATATTACACTCTTATTAAGACCAGAGACAGCCCTCACTTTACATTTCAGACAGTACTGGGAACATTGGCTGGTCCATAAAGTCTGTAATGGTGATATTGAATCAGAAAGGTATGAAGGCTAAATTCTGCCTCGGGTTTGGTTTAATACCACCATTCACCAGACAGCCTAAGTCAGCAGGGGTTCAAGCAGTTTTATTAGGCACCTAGGGATGAATTCTTCAAAAGCAGGATTGGCCCTGTTCTTGGATTAGGCTGGATGATTCTTTGCTGCTGGGGGAAGGGGGGCTTTCCTGTGCATTGCAGGGTATGTAGCAGCATCCCTGACCTCCACCCAGTAGATGCCAGAAGCATCCACTCTCCAGCTGTAACAACCAAACAGGCCTCCAGATGTTGCCAATCTCTCCTGGCTGGAGGTGGTGGGTGAGGGGCGAAGTGACACCTCGTTGCCATTGCTGCTCTAAAGTTTCTCAAGCTTTAACCCCTAGTCTCTCCTGAGGTAGCTCCTATTCATGTGTTTCAACTTGAGCTGTCCCTCACCACTGCACAGGCATGGAAGGAGAGCAACACCTCCACTTGTCCCAAAGGATCCCAACCCACCTGTTACTCCCATCAATGGCCAAATGCACTGGGAGGAACGACTGAAAATGAAAGTTCATCGGACAGTCAAAAACAGTTCAAAATACCTACCTGTGGGTCAAGGTCAACTAATTTATGGCTGCTGCTTCTAAGACACATAGAATCCAGTACCACTGGAACATCCCAGGCAACCAATTTCTAGATTGAGATATATTACATTTATCGATAACGAATTTTCTTTCTTTTATCAAATATAATGCAATTAGGTAACAGATAACTGGAAAGCATCAAGAAAGAACAGTACCCTAATTCTAATACCTAGTGGATCTACTCTTGGTACCCAGGTTATTTCCTTCCACCCTTTCCCCCACAAACTAGAAAGAACAGACACGTCAACTCATCTCAATGCCAAATGGGAATATGGGCCCTGGGTTGAAGGTCTCCTGATTTTTTTTTTTAGTGAAGGACCAAGTAAGTACATTACTAGAACCCCCTTCCTCATTACCCAAATTAGCTTGTCCAGATTTTTACTATGCTCCACAAATACACAATGCCATCTTCTGTGGCCTTACTCTCAGAAGATCATTTGGAAAATAAAGTCTTAACCAACCTAGAAGTTAAAGGACAGTGGACATGAATTATGCCAACTTATTTCCTTTTTTCATGTGTGTGTGTATATATTCATGTATGCATATACATATGATATATATGATATATATCATATATATATCATATATATGATATATATATATGTATCATATATATGATATGATATGATATATATATCATCATATATGATATATATATGATATATATCATATGTATATGTTTCTGTTGAAAGTGTTGTTCTGATAAGTAAACAATTTACTTCATGAATACCCAATCAAAACAGAACAGTCCAAAAGATAAAAGTTAACCCAATAGGCGTATTTGGTCTCAAGCATCCAGTTCAAGACCCGCCACCATTTGGCCTGTCCAGATTTGGCTCCTGATCAACCCTGACTCCCTGTCACCACCCTTTCCCCAAGTTCATTGGAATACTTGCCGTTCTCCAAACATCAATGTCCCTTTGCGCGTGCTGTTTCCTCGCCCTAGCCTACCCTGGAGCCCCAGCCTGCTGCCTCCAGTATTCTTGCCGACGTTTTTAGTCCAACTATGTTCATACAAAACAGTCATTTCAACTTTCAAGCATTGCTTATTCGTGACAATTCAGGAAAAAAGTATCGCATCCTTTCTTTCAGATGAATTCCTGCGAAACTCATCGTCGTTTCTTACATCCCTTACTTTAGCACTGACAGCTAGTTTGTCTATTACTTCAGTATCGTATTCTTTCAGAGTTGCTTTGTCTTAAAAGAGAACAAATGGTCATCATTCTTGATAAGAGTGCTATTGCCCACTGCATTCCTCTATACTTGAATATACTTTCCGATTCTTTCAAAAAATTTTAATGTTTATTTATTTTTGAGAGAGAGAGAGCACGACAGAGCATGAGAAGGGGAGGGCCAGAGACAGAGGGAGACACAGAATCCGAAGCAGGCTCCAGGCTCTGAGCTGTCAGCACAGAGCCCAATGTGAGATTTGAACTCACGAATCGTGAGATCATGACCTGAGCCGAAGTCAGATGCTTAACCGTGACAGAGCCACCCAGGCACCCCTGTACTTCTCCATTCTTACACGTATTGATGTTACTCCAAATCTTCTTTTAAAAGCATGTATCAAAACAAAAAAAAATATGTTCCTCCTTCTCTTGATCATCAAACTTAAGAACTAATAAAAAGTCTCTGCTACCTGGTTACTCTCTGGCTATCTCACCATTCTGCGGAAATCGCTCGCCAAACCCACTGAGATGTTTTCACTGCTTATATTACTTAGCTTTTAGCAGAGCTGACCGAATTCATACCCCCAGCCAGCTTCTGAAACCTAGCTATTTTCTCCATGGCTTCAAGAACATTATTCGTCTCCTTGTTTTCCTGCCTCTGTGATCATTAATTCTTTGTCTTACTCCTGGACTTTTGCTCTCCACCACCTGGCACTTCATGGCGGCATTTTCCACAGGTCTGTGTGAAAGCCTGGTCCCTTCTTGCCAACTGCCTTTACTGGATCATTCATCCATACCTCATGGCTTCAGCCACATCTGTATGCCAATGACCACCATCTCTGTACTGTAGGCTTATTTCTAGGTACTCGTTGGATACACTCACCTGAACATCTCAGAAACAACCCAAATTCAATATAACTGGAGGTAAGTATCCAAAAATAGGTTCTGCCCTCCAAACTTTCGTTTTCCATTGGTGGTTTTATGATCTACACTTTTCCCCATGCTATACTCTTCAGAATCACACTCATCTTTCTCCTTTACTTGTCATCTCTAATTGGTTAACAAAAGCTGTTTTGATTTTTCACTTCTGGCTATGCATTTCCAGCCTTACTGTCGCTGTTTTATTACCTAATGCCCCACATATCTCTTCTAAAGATTTAATATGCAAAAATCACAAGCAAAAACAAAGAGGAAAAAAAAAAAGTAAAGAAGACCCCAAGGCCTTGGTGTCATTTTCTGCTGAAATCTTTTGCAGCAGGCAAATCCCTGGATTTATTTTAAGGTTTTGGTGGTATGAATAACTACATTCCCAGTCCCCACTACCACCCTGAGCAACACAGAGTTTCTCCAGGGGGCTGCTGAGTCAGTTCAGGGTCTAATTCGAGACCGTGGCTCAAGTGTGTAATTGGACTGAATATGAATTCCAAAGGAGCTGATTCACCATTGCTATCCTGATTTTTAAAGTGCTGTACTAGATGACAATCCGGTGAAGAAACACGTTGACATTGGCATCCTTTGACATTGGAAGCACACTCACAATATGTATTTGCCAGAGCGTACCGGTAAAAGTACAATATCAACTGGAGAGAGTTCTTTACACCACATGCTGAGCCAAAAGAATGTGCTAGTGTTCCCTTATTCTACCAGAGTAAGTAGCTAAGCTTCCTTTTGTGATGTCGCCACGCCCAGTTGCTGGAATAAACCTAAGAAGATATATTGCCCAGCCCTCTCACTTTTCAAGCGAGAAGAAAAAAATAGCAGTGGAGAGAAGGGATTGTTCAGGGCTACGGAGTAAATTAGTAACAAGGGTCTAAAGCCCAAATCCACCGGCTCTTAGAGCAGTGAGTACATTATTCAACACTCTGGTAGATCCCCACCCTTATAAAATATTAGGAGAATTGCATCAGAAGGTCATAAAAGGAACGATTTCTTCATGGTAGGGCTACATTTATTTGAGGCATAAGAGATGTGCATTACTAATCCAAGCTGAAGACCCCAAATTAGTATTATTGAAAAATTCCAAGATATTTCGCTTTTTGGTTATTTGTTTTTTAGTAACTTTAAGATTGTGTCACATGTTTGTATATAAATTACTGTCAGATTATATCGGACAGCTATCTCGTTACATCATCCATAGGTATAAATGTCATTAAAATCTGATATGTCCGTACCCAGCCACATAGCCCTTGGTCACGTCAAGTGGCATTGCCTATACTTACTCATCCGGCTGACATTTATTGGGTCTTACTGTGTGCACACTGCTGTACCAGAATCTCTGAGGGGTATTGAAATGTGAGCAAAGATTCTCTGCATCTTAAGAAGCTCAGAACTCCGGATGCTGGTCCCCTCCTCACTCTCCCGGGCTCGTTTTGTTGTTATTTGATTTTTTTAATTTGCTTTTTTGATTAGGCTAGGTCGTTTTAGTGAAATCTGTTTCCCATTACCGTGTGAACGCTTTGGTGTCATTCCTCAGGGATACATAGCCTTGGGCCTGTGGATAGTCACCTAGGATGACATTGGTCTTAACAGGTCTCTCTTTCACTGTGTCTTTCTCTGATCTTTCTTTTGAGCTGCCTGCTTTATTTGATATTACACCCCGTCTGTTTGGCTTTACTATTTTACCAGCTGATGGCTCTATTGCTTTTAACAATGCCCTGGAGTATCAATTGCTCAGCAGTCTGATCCAATTAAATTTAGGCAAGCATAATTTTTGAGACCAGTTTTGAGTTTTGTTCTCATCCCACGAGGGCTCTTCTTAGCTACTTCTTCTTCTGGTTCTCTCTAGTAAAATAGCTGGCCTGTGGTTTCACTTCTTGCTCTTAATTAAGGGGAGCGATTGTTTTTGAGAGTGCCCTTATCTTGAACTTCCACGGATTCCGTTTCAGATAATCTCAGTTCCTTTGGGGAGAGCTTCTGAGCTCTCTTTTCTTATAGACTACATCTCTTACAGGGCAAACCCTCTGAGCCACTGTTCTGAGTACTAGGTGGGACAGTTGCCTCTGGTGTTCTTGGTTTGCCCTGCCCAGTTGGGACCTGTGCTCTACAAGCAGGCCGGAGTGAGGGTGATCGTGCCCTGGTGTCCTCAGTCTGTCATCTCTGGGGTAACACCTGAGTAGGGCCCAGATGAAAGAAAGAAGCAAACCCTTGACTTCTTGGCTTTACTCACCAAGAGTTTAGTCTCTTCAATTTGGAGTTAGACGGGATAAGGAATGCTGTCAATCCCTGACTCCTAGTGAGACCCAATAACCCTTGTCTGGGAGGGGAAGGGAACCCAAATGACTCTGTCAAGTTGAACTGGACAAAGGGGAGGCAGGGAAAGGAGAAAGTGAGTTGTGGTTTCAATGCAGCAGACTCTCTCTGTTCTGAGTGTTAGATTTTCTTGAAAACATATTTCTGCATTTTCTGTATGTCCTTAGGACAATTTCTTGAGAATTAATATGTTTGTTTTTATGGTTTCTGCCAGCTTTGCCTATTTCACAGGGAGTTGGTCCACAGAGTCGTCCCAGACCTGGAACTCACTATGGCTTCTTTTTCCAGCCCATGTGACTCTATAACACAGAGGTTTGTGAGCCAGACAGGGTCTGGAACTCTAGTCAGGGGTCTCACGTGTCCAGTTAAAGGTAGCTTAACATACTGTAGCATTCAGACTTGTCGAAAGTAGAATGGATATTGTCTTATGCAAGTTAAAGCATCTAATGTCCCTGAAGAAGGATGTCTCATTTTTAAAAATTTATTTATTTTTAATTTATTTGTATGTGGGAGCACCTGGGCAGCTCCGTCGGGTAAGTGTCTGACTCTTGATTTAGGCTCAGGTCATGATCTCACGGTGCGTGAGATGGAATCCCACGTCGGGCTCTGCACTGACCGCTAGGAGCCTGAGGGACTCCCGGTCCCTCTCTTTCTGCCCCTCCCATTCTTGAGTGCTCTCTCGGTCTCTCAAAAATGAATAAACAAACAAACAGACTTTAATTTCTTTTTATCTATTTTTTTTTAATCAAAGTATAGTTAACACACATTGTTACATTAGTTTCAGGTGTACAATTTAGTGATTCGACAGCTTTGTAATTATACTATGTTCACCATAAGCATAGCTTATGGTGATCTGGAAGATCATCGTAAGATCATGAAGATCATCATGATCTGGAAGAGCATCGCATTTTTGTGTCAAGTTAACAAGCTAATGTTTGTCAAGATATGTGGAGTCCAACTTCAGAAGATGCTTTTGTTAATTTTATTCTGAAAACATTTAACAAGTGTCACTCGATGTCCAGGACGGCCATGAAAAACTTGTTAAACTGCATTGCTTTTTTTTAATTTTAAGGAATATAACTTCAAAGCGAACCCACAAAATGAACGGTTCCCTTGACATCACATGAATTGATTTGCAATCTAGTCATTGGCTGCAAGGTTACTTAAACATCAAAGATGATCTGACAAATGACAATAAATGTCAAATAGCTGAAACTGAGCCCTTCTCAGTAGTACTCATTGCATAGGAGACCCAATTGTCTACTCTACTTAAGCCACCATTTATTCCTACATAATTGTGTTATCAACCTACAAGAGAACTTAGTCGTGGATTTTTAAAACACACTAGAATTTTTGTGTATTTTCAACCAGAAATTCATGGGTGGGTATATCTGTCGCCAAGAAAATTCTTTGGTCCCTGCAATTTTTGTCTAGTAGCATTGGTGAATACTGTGAGGTAAGTGCAGGCTAAAAAAAAAAAAAAACAAACAAAAAACCCTGATATTAAAATTCAGGGTTATACTTCATTTATTCCAAATTCCCATTTATCACAAATTCCCAAGTGACCTGGTCTCTGTGAGCAGAAAAGTTTCTTCCAGTTTTAACACTCTTTTCAAATGCTTATTCATTGTTCTTGACAGGGAAGTATTGGAAGAAAGTGATATTTTGCTTAATTGGCGAGAGCAGCATAATATTTTTGCCTCTATTTTTTTTCACGCTGACCTTCAGCATGGTATTCTGTTAACTCAGCAGATTGCTGTTGTTCTGATGCTTAGTCTGTGAAGACACATTCTGTCTGAATTACCTAAAAGATGGAAGGACTAGGGGTGTATTTTCGGTTTACCTTGGTAACTGCAAAGGGAAGTCATCAATCAGTGCCACAGGCTTCAATATATTCTCATGACAACTCAATTTTTTGGCTATTTTTCTTCCTTCAGTAAGCTCATCTGCAAAGAGGCCCTTTTTCCTCTGTCCATCATAGCTCTTTTTTACTCATCATTAAGGCAAAGATCCCTTTAATCTAAATAGAAGTGATCGCAAAGAATAAAAGCATAGAATTGGACCCGAGCCCTGTTCCTATGCCTGGAAACCCAAGGAGGAATTAATTTTCATAGGCAAGGTCCACTTAGGTTTTAGTTTTTGAAGCCCTTTTCAAAATTAATCAAGGGTGAACATTTTAGACATTGCCTAAAACAAAGCTTCACAAGACATTTAAGATGATACAGAAATAATGGGTTCCCGTGGTGAGTGAAAATGTATGTCACCTCATTTGTTTGAAAATGAAACCACACAAGAACTTGACTAATCTATAATAAACAATATTTATGTAGGATATATATATATATATATACATATATATATATATATATATATATATATATATTAAGAAATGTGAAATGAATGGACATGATGTTTTCTTAGTACATAGATAATTATGGGAAAAATTCATGCAGACTAAGCTACCTTCCCATCAGTTCTGTAGCCATTTTTTCACTTTCCTATGTATCAGGCTACTCTGTTATGAATATAATGCCTCGTTTAAAATTTGAAAAAAAAATGATACTAATTAGCAATGCCAATTAATAACACACACTATCCATGCAAGAAGAAATGGTGGAGAGGTGGCGGGGAGGGCATGCCTGGGTGGCTCAGTTGGTTAAGTGACCAACTCTTGGTTTCTGCTCAGGTCAAGATTGCAGGGTTTTGTGAGTTCCAAGCCCACATGGGCTGTGTACTTACTGTGTGAGCTTGCTTGGGATTCTCTCTCTTTTTCTCTCTCTCTGCCCCTCCCCTGCTCATGCTGTCTTTGTCTCTCTCAGAATAAATAAGTAAACTTAAAAAAAAAAAAATGAAATGAGCAGGGCTTTGCCAGCCAGTCTTTCCAGAGGCAGGTGAAGGAAGGTTTCCTAGCCAGTGTCCCATTCTATAGGCTACATCCAGTGGGTGCCATGTATTAAGAAGGCAAGACGCTGCATGTTGTTTTAGGGTTTAGACATGTGTAGGAGGAATGAAAAAAGGCAGTAAGCCCAAACATTGCTTTATTTTTTCCTGTGAAGAAATAAATTTCATATGTTAATGATAGAAATAATGAATTCATTACCGATACTGAGTTTTGTGCAAAGTAATGAGCTTTCTAATAAAAGAAGTGTTCAGAGATGGGACAGACACAGAACCACATTGTCGTAAAGGTGATTCAAGCATCTGGTAAATGACCTCTGCAGGCTTTTCCATCCCAGACTCCTATGAATTTGTGATGTTTTTCAATAAAAAAAAGAACTGATTTTTATCGAATACCTCTGGTCTGCCAGGAAGCTCTGCTAAGAACGATAGGCAGATTCATTAATTCATATTATATCTCTACAGAGTGGGGATTATTGTTTTCTCCAGGCAAGGCTGACTTGGGTGGCATATCTGAGTCACAATCAGTAAATGGTGAAGCCAGGATTGAGACACAGGCAATCTAACCAAGAGTCCAGTCTTTTCCACACAGTCTGCATACTGTTTCAAGCCATTTCTAGCCCTCTGATTTGATAACAACTGGACAATCCATCTGTTCCATTTTATACAGGACAGAACCTCTAAAAGTGATTGTCCAATGGTTCCGTAAGTTTCATTTTTCTGCTCATTTATCACCTTTAATACATGAGAACTTTATAATGCTTTAGTTTACAAAGTGTTTCCACAAATAATATTATTTCACTGAATTTTTACAGAAACCCTAAGAAGTAGCCAGAATAGGTATTGTTATGGAAGAGATGTACATGGGTGTTCAAAGGTTGAATGTTAGTCCAGGATCATAAAGTGATGGAGTTGGTGCCTGAAACCATATTTTCTGATTACATTGGCCAAGCAGACTCCTCCTGGCATGTCACTTGCCAATTAAAGGATTAATTGGGAAAGTAAGGTCATTTAATTTCATATCTTTGATTTTCTAGAGCGTCAGTTGAAAAAAAGAGTCTGGCTCCCTTCCTGTTTTTGTAAATAAAGTTTTATTGAGACCCAGTCACATCCATGCACTTACATATTGGCTGCTTCTTCACCACAGAAGAGTTGAGTAAATGCAACAAAGACTTTGTGGCCTGCACACCTAAAATATTTACTGCATGGCCCTTTACAGAAAAAGTTTGCCAATCTGTTTGCTAGAACAAATAGCTAATACTCTGACAGGTAAATACTGCTCTGCATTATTGGTTTAGTATGGATAAAAACAAGACTATTTCTGTTCTATCGAAGGAAAATCTCAGGTCTTTTTTGCATCGAGTGTTTGAAGGAATTTGACTTTCCACCATCAAGACTTGAATTGCTTGATCCCTGCTTCCCATTTTTTTTTTTAATTTTTTTTTTAACGTTTATTTATTTTTGAGACAGAGAGAGAAAGAGCATGAACGGGGGAGGGGCAGAGAGAGAGGGAGACACAGAACTGGAAGCAGGCTCCAGGCTCTGAGCCATCAGCCCAGAGCCCGACACGGGGCTCGAACTCACGGTTCGTGAGATCGTGACCTGAGCTGAAGTCGGACGCTCAACCGACTGAGCCACCCAGGCGCCCCCTGCTTCCCATTTCTTAAGCCACGGTATGATTTGAAATCTTTATCAACATGACCTTTCAGAACAAATTTCCCACAAACTCTCTTATTCTTGTGCCACTTTAGTAAAGATTTTTGGGTTTTACCTCTTAGCCTCTTCTAATTTAACTACTCAAAGTGTCCCAGGAAATTACATGTTTTATGGCATTGTCCCCTGACTTACATCTGAGTATTAGATAGATATACTGCATTTTCTTTTCTTTTTGAAGAGTAATCTGGCGTCTTTGGAGAACAATATTGCTTCCTGCATAAACCTAGCCTTTGTTTTTTTTCTCAAAGCTGTAATTAACTAACAGTATTTTTAGTTCTGTAAACCTTAATTTACCATCCCATTTTACTGTAGCCTGTTAATCACAACCTACCAAAAATTGCAAAAGCCATGCTCTCAATCCTTGAAAAATCTTTGATGTGGGATTTGCAATTCAGAGAGAGGATCAAACACTGGTAGGCTCTTTAGAAAAGGAAAGTAAGTCCTTGATAATTCGAAGGGGGTGGGATCAGAAGATACATTCTCCTGTTACTGGGCCTCAGATTTCAGGAAGTAAGTTAACAGGGGCATGTATGTATACACCTGAGCTCAAACTAAGTCATTATTAATTTGAAAAACAGACACATCTATGTATACCAAAAAACAATGTGCTAAAAAGTTGCTACATACATGGCACAAGAGAAAAATGTAGGTATTATAAAAATGCTTTCATTTTTGAAATTCATTTTTGTGATGATATTCTGTAATTTTAATTTACTTCTATTATTATGTTCTTCCCCTTCAATAGGCATTGTGTTACTCCCTGGACCTACGATTGTGATTAGACACAGTCTGTGCTCTCAGAGCCAAATTTTTCTTGGCTTTGAACTAGAATGGCTTCATTTTTTCTGGGATAATATTGGTTGTCGCGTGCTGAACAGAAACTTGATTGGCAGGAATACAGGCTGAGAGAGACTGAGTGAGAGGGAGAGGTAAAGACAAGGAAGGAAAGAAGGAAGGAAAGAAGGAAGGAAGGAAGGAAGGAAGGCAGGCAAACAGACCCCCAAAATTGTCATATACTATTGGGGGAATACTTCGGAAGTTTTTAATATATCAAGATTAATTTTCTCATGGTTTTAATATAAAGTACACATAATGGGATTATACCAATTAACTCTCATTATAGGATAGTTTTGCATTTAAAAACACTTTTTATTTTTTTAAGTTTATTTATTTTGAGAGAGAGAGAGAGAGAGTGAACAGGGGTAGGAGGAGAGAAGAGAGGGAGGGAGAGGGAGAATCCCAACCAGGCTCCCCACTGTCAGCATAGAGTCTTGCATGGGGTTCAATCCCATGAACTGTGAGACCATGATCTGAGCTGAAATCAAGAGCAGGACGCTCAACTCACTGAACCACCCAGGTGCCCCATAAATACACTTTTTAAATCACAGTGTAAATTTGCAGTGAGTTTTGCATTGCTCATACCTCTTTTCAAATTATCAAAAAATACAACCTGCCTTAATGCAGACAATTGCTTGGATTAAAATCATAGGGGCACATTATGGAAACTTTGATCATGAGGTTAATTTCCAGAAGTTTATCTTTGTTCGCTTGTATAGCAATTTTTTGCACATTGAACACTGAAACAGCTTTCATTTTTTTTTAATTGTCTCATATTTCACAGAGTGGTTCTGTCCTACAGTAACCATATGTCATTGAGAATGACTCTTTGGTCTTCCTCATGGCACCATATTACTGCTAACTTCAGATTCAAAGTCATTGATTTTATGCTCTAAAACAAGATTTTAACTGATAATAGGGGTAACTGCTAAAGTAACATTGATCAAACTTACTCACAGAGAGGCTGAGGCAGGTAAACCTTCAGGCAACAGTGTTCTAAGGCCAGCAGTTTTGTCTCCTCTGAGATAGAGTGGAGTGACCAGGTGGCAGTGGTTGAAGAGTTCACGGTGCACCAGAAATTAAGTGATTGTTGATGTGCTGATTTAATTTGGAGAGCACTGTGGTACAGCTGAAAATCTGGGCAATACGGTCACACGGGAAGATCTCAGGAGGTCAGGCTTTTGTTTATGTCACCATGATTTCGTTTCTTCCGCATGTTAAGCAGTACATTAATAATGCATTTTGTTCAAGACTCTCCATCTATATTTCTAGGCATGCTCCCTCAGTAGACATACTTCTGAGTCACTTGACTCAGAGTTGGAAAGATTCCTAAATTGCCCTAGCCCCTGTGTAGTGCCTACGTACTCACGCATATGTACACAATTAGCATTTTTTTAACTGATCTTCCTAGTATATTACAATGCATGCACTAACTTTTGGGAACCTCAGTGCCATCGGTCTTGCCTTATCCACTCTATCTGAAGCTATATGAACCAACATTTGGAAAGAAGGCCTTCTCCCAATTCACTAACTCATGTAAGACATTTCCTGGCAGACCAGCCCTCTCCTCGCATCACAAGGAAGGAAAGACCATTGCTGTGCCACAAATGAGCTGTTAGACGGGGAGTTCATTATTCTGTCCCTCTGAGCTAATTTTATCCTATGGAAAATAAACTTGGACTAGATTTCCTCAAAGTTCTTTTCCATCTCTGAAAGTCCATGATTCTCCAAGTGTCTGTTCGAGTTAACATGGAAGCACAAGCAATCATCCAAAACCTTAGTGGCATAAAACAAACTTTCAATGTGCTTATAAGTTCTGTGGATCAACAATTCAGACAGGGCCCAAGGGGGGTGGCTTGTTTCTACCTTATACTGTTTGGAACTCAGCACGAAGACTAGAAGACTAGTTCCATGAGGCATCAAATGAGTTGGCCAGAGGGCTGGAGGCTAGAATCATCTAAAAGCTCTCCCATTCACATGTCTGATATTTTGGCTGGAAGAATCAAACAGCCAACATCTCAAACAGTAGGGCCTTGCTGTGTATATCTCTTTATTTCAATGCATTGTTGTTGTTGTTGTTGTTGTTGTTGTTGTTGTTTTTATCTCTCTGTTTCTCCAAGTGGCTTTTCCAGCATGAGGTTTTCAGAGTAGCCAGACTTGTTACATAGTGGCTCAGGGTTACCAAAGCACGTTTCCCAGGAGCTGGATGCAAGCTGTAATGTCTTTTTTGGCCTATTTTCAGACATGATTGCTTCTACTATAGACATGGGCTAAAAATGATAAAAGATAAAAAAGGAATAAATGGTCCCTCCATTCACTGGAGGTGTGTTTATGTTGTGTGGCAAGGACCACGTGAAGTGATAGGTATTGGTGTGACCACCTCTGGAAAATACAGCATTATGTCATGCAAAAGTAACTTCTCAATGTTTAATCTAGTATAGATAGAAATAGTAGTCCCCACCTCCTTGAATTCTTTAGTATTATAAAAACACTGATGTCTAACGATATGCTGCCTACATGTGACTCACTTTAGCTTTAGGGGCACACCAAAAGACCAAAAGTGAAGGGATGGAAAAAAGATATTCCAAACAAATGATAAACAAAGGAAAGAAGAGGGAGCTATACATAAATATTTTTTTTAAAAAAAGAGAGAGAATTTGGGGCACCTGGGTGGTTCAGTTGAACATCTGACTCTTGATCTCAGCTTGGTTCTCAATTTCAGAGTTATGAGTTCAAGCCCATGTTGGGCTCCATGATGGGCATGAAGTCTACTTTAAATAAATAAATAAATAAATAAATAAAATATTTTTTTAAGAAAAAGGGATAATTTATGCTAAAAATGGTCACAAGAGACAACGAAGGTCATTATATAATGGTAAAGTAACTAATTCATCAAAGAGATGGAATGATTGTAGATATTTATGCACCCAACAGTAGAGAACCTAAATATATAAAGTAAATACTGATAGAACTGAAAGGGGAAATAAACAACAATACAATAATAGGTAGGGATTTAATACCCCACTCTCAACGATGAATAGATTATCCAGACAGAGAATCACTAAGAAAACAACAGATTTGAAAGGCTACATACCACACTGAGATCAACAAGTAGATCTATTAAGATTTGCCAGGGCTGCCTCATCAAGGATCACAAACTGATCAAGAACAATGCTTCCACTGATTATGATCTGTCTCACGAGAGCATCAAACCTCTGGTGGCTTTGTCCACTATGATGAAGTGATCAATGACCTTGTCATGCTATAAGGCTGTGTAGTGAGAACCAAGAGAGTGCTTACTCTCTTCAAGTCCTCACCAGGCTCTGGAGAATATTGACCTTAAGTTCATTGACACCACCTCCAAGTTTGGTCATGGCCAACTCCAGATGTGGAGGAAAAGAAAGCATTCACGTAACCACTTAAGAAAAACCAAATTGGAAAGGAAGAAAACCCAAATTGGAAAGGAAGAAGGAGCTTACTGTCAGGAGCATATTGTGCAGCTGGTGGGATCTCACTAAAAATTATTTTCCAGTGGGGGGGAAAAACAAGAAAACAACAGATTTGAGAAACACCTTTGACCAAATGGGCCTAAAAAAACATATACAGGACATTCCATCCAATAGCAGCAGAACACATTCTTCTCAAGAGCACATGCAACATTTTCTAAGGTAGATCATATGTTAGGCCGTAAAACAAGTTGCAGCAAGTTCAAGGATATAGAAATTATATCAAGTATCTTTTCTGACTATAATGGTATGAAACTAGAAATCAATGAAAACAGGAAAGGTGACAAAATCCGAAATACATGGAAGTTAAGTAACATGCTCCTGGACAACCAATGGATGAAAGAAGAAATCAAGAGAGGACTAAAAAATATTTTGGGACAAACAAACATGGAAAATCAGAATACTAAAACTTATGGGATACAGCAAAAACAGTTCTGAGAGGGCAATATATAGCTATAAATAATTACATGAAGAAAAAAGAAAGATTTCAAATAAACAACCTAACATTACATCTCAAGGAACTAGAAAAAGAAGAACAAACTAAGCCCAAAGTTAGCAGAAAGGAAGGAAATAATAAAGATTAGAGCAGCAATAAATGAATTGGAAAATAGGAAAGCAATAGAAAATATTAACAAAACTGAGAGGTGGTTCTTTGGAAAGATAAACCAAATTGACAAACATTTAGGTAGACTAACCAAGAAAAAAAAGAGGAGTCAAATAAATCAAATTAGAAGTGAAAGATGAGACATCACACCTGATATCACAGAAATACAAAAGATCATAAGACACTGCCATGAACAATTTTAAACCAACAAATTGGGCAACCTTGAAGAAATGGATAAATTCCTGGAAACATATTAACTACCAAGAGTAAATTATGAAGACAGAAAACCTGAAAAGACCAATGATTAAGGAGATTGAATCAGTAATAAAAAACCTCCCAACACAGAGAAGCCCAAGAACAAATAGTCTCACTGGTGATTTCTACTAAGCATTTAAATACTTAACGCCAATGCTTCTCAAACTTTACCAGAAAATTGAAAAAGAGGAACCACTCCCAAATTCAATTTATGAGACTAGCATTCAACTGATACCAAAATCAAACACACTACAAGAAAACTACAGACGAATTCCAATTTTGGGAATGGATGAATATGGATGTAAAAAATTTCCAAAAAATACTAGAAAACAAAGTTCAACAGCACACTAAAAAGATCATACACCATGATCAAGTGGGATTCACCCCTGAGATACAAGATCGGTCAACATATGCAAATAAATTATTGTGATGCATCATATGAATAAAACGAAAGATAAAAATCATATGATCAACTCATATGATGCAGAAAAGGCACCTGAAAAAGTTCACCATTCTTTCGTGATAAAAACTCTCAAAAAATTGGATACAGAAGGAATGTACTTCTATGTAATTAAAGCCATATATGACAAGCTCACAGCTAACATCATACTCAATGTTGAAAGTCTGAAAACTCTTCCTCTAAAATTAAGAACAAATCAAGGGTGCCTCCTCTCACCACTCCTATTCAACATAGTATTAGAAGTCCCGGGAACAAATAATAGTAAAAGGCATTCAAATTAAGGGAAAAAAAGAAATAAATTTGTCTGTTTTCAGATGACATGTATATAGAAAACCCTAAAGATTTCACCAAAAAACTGTTAAAACTAATAAACAAATGCAGTATATTTGCAGAATAGGAAATCAGCATACAAAAATCAGTTGCATTACTATACACTGACAATGAACTTATAAGAACAAGAAATAAAGGAAACGATACCATTCACAGAGTAGCATCAAAAACAGCAAAATACTTAGCAATAAATTTAATCAAGGAGGTGAGAGATCTATACACTGAAAACTATAAGACATTGATGAAAGCAATTGAAGACACAAATAAATGGAAAGATATTCC
Organism: Panthera pardus; assembly: GCF_024362965.1. NCBI lineage: Eukaryota > Metazoa > Chordata > Mammalia > Carnivora > Felidae > Panthera > Panthera pardus. The sequence goes on from NW_026526655.1 coordinate 10,916,958, forward strand.
ATGTTCATTGATCAGAAGAATTAATATTGTTAAAATGTCCATACTATACAAAGCCATCTATGGATTCAGTGTAATTCTTAGCAAAATTACAAATATAGAAAGAATAGTAAAAAAATTCAAATGGAACCACAAAAGGCCCCTAATAGCCAAAGCAGTTGTGAAAAAGAAGAACAAAGCTGGAGATACCATACATCCTGATTTTGAACTATATTAAAAAGCTGTAGGAATCAAAACAGTATGGTATTGGCACAAAGATAACAGAATAGAGAGCCCAGAAATAAACCCACTCATAAGTGGTCAACTAATATTTGACAAAGGAGTCAAGAATATACAATGGAGAAGAGATAGCCTCTTCAATAAATGGTGTTGGAAAATTGGGTATCCAAATGCAAAAGAATGAAGTTGGACCCCTATCTTACACTAGTCACAAAACTTAACTTGAAATGGATTAAAAAGTTAAACATGAGACCTGGAACTATAAAACTGTTAGAAGTAAACATAGGGAAAACGCTTCTTGACGTCGGTCTTGGAAATGATTTTTTGGATCTGACACCCACAGCACAAGAAAAAAATGTAAAAATAAGTAAGTGGGACCACATCAAACTATGAAGCCTTTGCACAACAAAATAAATGATCAACAAAATGAAAAGGTAACCTACAAAATCAGAGAAAATCTTTTTAAATCACATCTGATAAGAGGTTAATAACCAAAATATATCAGGAACTCATACAACAACTCAATAGCAAAAAACAAACAAACAAAAAACCAAAACAGGCAAGTAATGTGGTTGGGCAGAGGACCTAAAAATAGACATTTATTGAAAGAATACATACAAATGGCCATCAAATCTGTACAAAGGTGCTCACTATCACTAATTGTCAGGAAAAATTAATGACGATGAAAAATTAACACACGCCTGTCAGATGGCTGTAATAGAACAGACAAGGCATTGCAAGTGTTGGTGAGGATGGGGGAAAAGGGGAACCTATGTGCTCTGTTGGTTGGAATGTAAACTAGTGGGCATTATGAAAACAGTATGGAGCTCCTCAAAATTTAAACCTAGATCCACCATATGACCCAACAATCCCACTCTGGGTGTATATCCAGAGGAAAAGAAATCAGTGCCTGATGAGATGCCTGCACCTCATGTTTATTGCAGCATTATTTACAATCGTCAAGACATAGAAACAGTGTGAGTGTCCATTGACAGGAGAATGGATAAAGAAAAATATCTATCTCTATATACACTACATATGTGTATAAACACATTCTATACATACAAACACATACACAGACAATGGAATATTGTTAGGCCAAAATAAGGGAAATTTTGCCATTTGCAACAACATAGATGAAACTTGAGGGCATTATGCTAAGTGAGATACATCAAAGACAAAGACTGTGTGCTGTCACTTATATGTAGAATCAACAACAACAAATTGTAGAAACAGAATAGGTTGGTAGTTTCTAGAGGTGGGTAAGTGGGGAGAATGGATTAAGGGAATCAAAGAGTAGAAACTTTTAGTTTCTATGAGGAATAAGTTCTCAGGATCTAACGTACAGCATGGAGAATAGAGTTAACAGTGCTGTATTCTATAATTTCGAGTTGCTAATCTCTTCTGGAAACACCCTCACAGACACATCCAGAAATAATGCTTAACTAGGTATCATGGCTCAGTCAAGCAGAGCAGAAAATGAACCATCACACTGCCGTTGAAGTTTCTTTGGCTGCTTAGCATATGAAATCTTTTCCTATATTTAGGGAATTTATTAGCGTTTTCATTCTTCCGGAAGCTGAAAAAGAGAGATAGTACTCACTCTCCAGCTAGTGCACGGGAGTCTAACTTGAGCGTGGCCAGTCACCTGCTCTTGGTCCCAACTGGGACCGGAAGTGGGGGCAGTTCAGAACTCATTCCATGCTTGCGGCGCTCAGTATTAAGTGCCAACAGGACAAGTCACAGCTGACTAATGTGACAATGACAGTAGCACCTAATCAATCTTCTGATGGTCTGACCCAGAGTGAATCCAGCCACTTAGTTTCTTTTGGCTTCTGTATGTTTTGCAGGCTTGAATCGTTGGAACTCCTTCCATCGGGTTCTATAAGTTACTCAGCATCCACGCAGTGAATTTCTTTTCTGTTTGTGTTAGCCCGAATCCATTTCAGTTTGTTATAAACAAGAATTCCAATGGTTACAGTAATTAAACATTAAGAAATTATTTTGAATACATTTAATAAATGTCAATAAAGCACTTTAAAAAAAATTTTTTATTATGTTTTATTTTGAGAGAGAGAGACAGAGTGTGAGTGGGGAGGGGTCAGAGACAAAGGGAGACACAGAATCCGAAGCAGGCTCTAGGCTCTGAGCTTTCGGCACAGATCCCGATGCAGGGCTCCAACCCACAAGCTGTGAGATCATGACCTGAGCCAAAGTTGGATGCTCAACCAACTGAGCCACCCAGGGGCCCCACAAGAGAGCACTTTGTATACAAATCAGAATATTCCTGGGACAAGGTGGCTTCAGGAGTCCCACATCATTTTCTCACCCAGCTCTCTCCAACCCGGCTGCCTCTTTTGAAAGGCAAATTCTGGAGCCTCCAGACTGGCCAGGCTTAGGCAGTACAGAACATATAAGGAAACCTACTCAGAGCACAAAAATGAATCCTGAACACTGAAAACCATTATTTCAAAACTAAAGATTTCAAGAGATAGGCTGAGTGGAAGATGGTCACCATAGAGATTCAAATTTGTAGTCCAGGAGTTAAAGCAACAGAAATATCTCAAACTGCTAACTTTAGAAAATAAAAGCATTCAATACCAAGAAGACAGACATAGGAAATCTAACTGGAGAATGACCAGCTTCTGAAGAAGAAAAAGGAATGTAAAGCAAATGAAAGGAAAATGAGAATTAAATGATTTAAAAGGAAATGCTAACCTGAACTTAAAAAAAGTCTTGAGTCTGCAGATTGCAAGGGTTCACCCAGTTACTGGAAAGTTGAATGAAAGGTGAAATGGACTGAATTCTTCCATTAAAAATAATGGACTGAAAAGAAAAGGAAAACACCAAAGAACAGGGAAGGTCCAAGAGCTTCATCAAGGAAACATGTTCCAATTTTGTGCTCCTTAGTGATAAAAGCAAAAGTTTAAAAGAGCAACACACCTATGTTACTGACACGGATGTAGGAAAAGCATGCTCCCCATATCGCTGATGACATCTAAATTGGTCCACCCTGTGTGGATAGGAAACCCACTTTTGATACAAACCTATAAAAGCAACTGAAAATGAGAATCTTTAAAATTTTTTAATGTTTATTTATTTTTGAGAGAGAGATTGAGAGCACAAGTAGGGGCAGAGAGAGAGAGAGGGAGACCCAGAATCAGAAACAGGCTCCAGGCTCTGAGCTGTCAGCACAGAGCCTGATGGGGGGCTCAAACTCATGAACTGCGAGACCATGACCTGAGCTCAAGTTGGATGCTTAACGCACTGAGCCACCCAGGGACCCCGAGAATCTATATATGGCATTCTTCATAGTGGCAACAACAGAAATAAACCAACAAACCTGGAAGTAAAGGGACTCTCATTAATAAGAGGACAGTTGGAGGGGCACCTGGGTGGCTCAGTCAGTTGAGTGACCAACTCTTGATTTAGTCTCAGGTTATTATCTCACAGCGGTGAGATCAAGCCCCATGTTGGGCTCACATTAAGAATGGGGCCTGCTTAGGATTCTCTCTCTCCCTCTTCTTCTCCCCTCCCCTGCTCATATGCGCGCATGCTCTCTCTCTCTCTCTCTCTCTCTCTCTCTCTCTCTCTCTCAAAAAAGAAAAAAGAGAGAGAGAGAGATATAACAGTTGGATAAATTATGCTACATTGGCCCACAGAATAGAATGCAGTTAATATAAAGAAGGAACTTGAGCTATATCACTAGTCTTGGAGGGATTACCAAAATGCATTGATGAATGGCACAAGTCAAATATAAAGAAAGGTATATAATACGATCTCATTTTTCTAAAGGAATATCCAAATCCCCCATATATATATGATATATATATCAAGTTCTTACCACAGATCGGGTGTGGAAGGAATAACAACTTCATGTGGAAATGACAGATCAAGGAGTAGAGCAAATTAAATAAAAAGGAAAAGAATAAAATAAAGACCGCACTTTCCCCCAGTAATCCCCCCCAAACCCATTCTCACATCTCGTAGATGGAAAATCCAACATACATTATGATCCCATTTATTGAAGCAAAATTAGAACAAATATATCTAGTTAGATAAATGGATGTCCGTGTGAAAGGCATGTTGTAATATATATAGCAAAATTCTATTATTACCAAACAAATAAAACCCTTGTATCTATGTGCACATACATGTATATACTGGTAGTAGAACTATATATCTATGTAGATACAGATTGATTTGGAGAGAGATGGGAAATGACCTACATTAAGCTGTTAAAATTTATTACTGCAGTGGTATGAACATTGGAGGGGGCAGGTGGGGTTTGGGTGATCCGTTTGTCTTTACCTATTTTTTTTGTTTTGTTTATTCTAATGACCACACTATTTGTAAAAATAGAAATAAAAACATTTTTACAACAAATTAAATAAAGCTAGATGAGCCGTGTCTACGGTCACTCCATGGAGAGTGAAGGTTTACATTCTTTCAGCCCCACCTCAGGGTGATATGTTAGTGCCAAAGATACTAATGAAGGGAGGTGGGACCACAGGGTGGGGAAGAGTTATTTCAGGTCAAAAATGGTGATGGGAAAAAGCTAAACACGCAAAGTAGGTTCCCGAGGAGATGTGATTATGTTTTTAAATTGTAGCGTGAAGGGACACCTGGGTGGCTCAGTCGGTTAAGCATCCAACTTTGGCTCAGGTCATGATCTCGCGGTCCAGGGGTTCAAGCCCCACATGGGGCTCTGTGCTGACAGCTCAGAGCCCGGAGCCTGCTTCAGATCCTGTGTCTCCCTCTCTCTCTGCCCCTCCCCTGCTCACACTCTGTCTTTCTCTCTCTCTCTCTCTCTGCCTGTCAAAAATGAATAAATGTTAAAAAAAAAAATAAATTGTAGCGTAAAAAATAGAAGAACATTAACTGGATGAAAAACCTAGGGAAAAGAATTCTAGGCAGGTGCAGAAACGTGACCAAAGGCAAATACATGTAATCATCAGTTAGGTTTAATATTTACATTAAAGAAAGATCCTTTCTCTCTCTCTGTCTCTCTCTCTTTCTCAAAAATAAAGATTAAGACAGTTTTTTAAGTGAAACGCTGTAATATTAAAATCCACAGGAATAAAACACAAAACACATGAGGTGAGAGGGAATGTTTAAAACTCTAAGTGATGACAAAGATGTTGTAAAGATAACTAGAGAACCTGGAACATAAAATTTTAAAGTGCTCAGAATATTAGTGTGGATCTACTTTAACCTTTAGTTAAAGCTTTAGTTAATACTTGTAAAGTTTGCTGGGTCCCAGAGAAAAGTGTGGATTTCTGTCTTCTTATATATGTAATGACTCAAGCTGAAATTTGTGACTATGCATGTATATTTCTAAATAATTCATACGTAGCCTCTGAATATGCCTGGAATCACAGCCTTTTTTTTTTTAAGCAACAAAAATGTTTTTTTCAAATGAAATCTTACCTGTCCCCCCATATATAAACAGAGGAAACAGAAATGTAGAAATGCTCAATTAAAGTCCTGGGGCCCTGACTAGAATCAAATTCAGTCACAGCTCTGAACCAGAGACCCTTGAAAACATGACTGAATGACAGTCCATCTCCCTGACCACCTGTCTGTCCATCTGATGTCTAGCCGGCTCAGCCCTCAAGAGGGCCTATCGATCAGAAAGTCAAGATGATTTTAAGGGAGCATATGAAACCTCAGCTTTCCCAGATTTTTAGCTCCGCGTATGCCGTTCATATATAATTTTATACTTTGTAAATTGCTAGCCTGATACTGATCTCTTATCGATTTCATTTCAGTGTGTGATTTTAAGAATAAATCCATTTTTTACTGTGATTGGGCTCACCCGCGATATTCCCAACAGGTACCAGTGAGTCTGTGGGATTGACACTACTCAGTCCTGCGCTTTATCGCGTACAAATATAAAAGGCAAATGCTCCTGCCATTTCAGTTTTTTTACTCCTATACTGAAAAGAGAGAAGCAAAAGAGCCTTGGGCCCTGATGTCATCACACAACAAAAAAAGCCAAGGTCGTTGAGTCTTTCAACACACGTGGAGTGGTTTGGGCTTTTCAAGTCACATCCATGGTGCTGAATCCTCAAATTAGGTGGGAGGGCAGTCCTGGATATGTTTTGCCATAAGGAGTAAACCCAATGAAACAGGACTGACGAATAAAGCCTAGTAAGATAGTGCGTCAAAAACACACTTAAACAATCTCTGAAGTCTTCCCTCTTCGGTTTACTCATGTTGTTTACATGGGTGCTAGAAACAATGGGTGAATTTTAAGAGATTATCTCTCCAGTAAGTTTGTGCTATAGTGAGAATTTATTATGGAACAAGGGATGTTCCTGTTGCTCCAAACAGCCCAACTAGCCGAGAAATGTGTTCCCTCTCTTGTGGACACCGAAATGAGTGTGATTTGTCACCATGTGAGCAATTTGCAACCTAAAACTGCGTGCTCATCACAGCCCCGGGCTCTGGCTGCACTGGTCCCCACACAGCGGGGCTTCAGGGCCCTGCCAGCTGCTCAGCTCTCTGTTCTCTCTGAAAGGTGAAGGGGAGCTTTGCATCTGCAGATTCAAACAGCTTGACTGTAGCTTGAAAGGAAACAGAAGGTAATTGGATAACCTTTTTTAAAAAGGATAAACTTCAAAGAGACGCAAATTACCATTTTATAGAAAATGAATTACCCCGTGTCAAGATGAGACCCAAAGGAGAGAGCAAGCATGGGGGGGTGGGGCAGGGGGAGGCAAAAAGGACATAGCTGTGGCTGATGATGAGGTCAGATATGGACACCGGGATCACCAACCTTTGGAGTTTCTGAACACAGGCATACAGAATAGATGAACACAACTATAGAATAAACCACATTTTATCGGGAAATCAGTTGGAGGCAATGATCCGAGGGGAAAGATGAGAAAAATGAACAAGGACCACTTGGAGCTTCTCTGGATCTTATTCAACTGTCTAATTATTAGAAAAAGTTAAGCATACCGCTTTCCTTCTTTCCAGGACTGCTACAGGTTTGGGTTTTGCTCCTGGCCTCTAAGGGCATTTTTTTTTTCAAAAAAAATTTTTAATATTTATTTATATTTGAGAGAGAGAGAGACAATGCATGAACAGGGGAGGGGCAGAGAAAGACAGAGACAGAATCTGAAGCAGGCTCCATGCTCTGAGCTGTCAACACAGAGCCCAATGCAGGGCCTGAACTCAGGAACCATGAGATCATGACCTGAGGCTCGGTTGGAGGCTCAACCGACTGAGCCACACAGGCGCCCCACCTAAGGGCATATGTAAGTTCCACTGTGAATTATGTCCTTCCAGCCTAAACCACAGGGGCCTCGTGGGATAAAGGATGCCATTTGAAACTACACTCCACTCTTCCTTCGCCCCTCCCACATGAATCATTTCAACTCCAACTCTGCACAAACTATTCTCACTTCTCCAAACCCTCTGTTCCCCACTTTGGTGGCTGACAGCTCTTCGTTGTGCATGCTGTGGCATCTGTTTCTCCCTGAAAGGCTTCTGGAACCTTGAGGTGTCCGTGTCTGTGTCTTGTACCCCCAGGTACCCCAGTACCGTTCCTGGTGTAGAGTTGACTCCTGATAAAAATTTTGTTGAGTACAGGCAAAGAAGCAATCTTTACAGCCTGAGGCTGGTTTGCTCAGGGTCAGATTCATCCTGAGTGTCCCCTGAGGCAGCTTTGCCACAGGTCCAAAGGGTGCCCCTTCTTCAAATCACCATACAGCCTCTCTTCTGAAAACTGTTACAATAACCTTAGGATTCTACCAGGACTAGAAAGCAAATGGCGCCCCCTGGAGTTATAATGGCACAGGCCTGAACGACCATAAGAAGCAGCCTTAGGTCCAGAGTCAGAAAACCAAAGGCTGGGGCAGAAAAGTGGGCAGGGCAGGGGGGCGCGGAGGGGAGGGAGGAGGGGAAGGGGAGAGGAAGGGGAGGGAGACCCAATGAAATAAATGAAAAATCATTGCCAGAAATAGAATTCTCCGTTGATCCCATTTCTTTGGGCTGTTTACCCTCCTCTGTATTTCCACTTATAAATAAGTTTCTTGACATTGATTAGGCTCGTCTCTTCAGCCTTCAGAACTCCACGGAAGCTGCTCTTGTCAAGTGGATCAAGGACCAGTAAGAGCCTTTTCCCATCCTTATCTTTCTGACCTCTTGGCAATGCTGATGCCTCCGTCCCTGAATGAGTGTCTGTGAAGGATTATGAAAGACCTAATTTTATCCTGCATTCAAGCTGTTAATCTAGGCCGTTACTGTTAAATGAACACTAAATAAAGACACGAGACTGTTGGGTCAGAGCAAAAGGACTTTTTTACTCATAGCACAGCAGTGGCCAGAGAGTCAATGTGCTTCTGTCCGTCTCTCTTGCTTCCTAAGAACCACAGGGGTGACACGGGTGGGTCTCAGGTATGTGCCATGTACACTGCAAGTATGCACCACAACCAAAGAACGATGAGCTTGGCAACGCATTGGTTTTAGAGGGAGCCATGAATGAGCTTACTATTTTGTCAGATGGGAGGGAAGAGAAGACAAATTAATTTTTTGTAATTTGTACCCTTAAATACCATTAATCTTATCCCCCCACCCTCATCCCCTAGTAGCCACCATTTTACTCTTTGTTTTAATAGGTTTGACTTTTTAAGATTCCACGTAAAAGTAATATCAATAACAGAACTTGTCTTTCTCTGTCTGACTTAATCTCACTTCACTGAGCGTAATGTCCTCGAGGCTCATCCATGTTGCAAATGACAGAATTTCTTCTTTTCTCGTGGCTGAGTAACATTCCATTACACACACACACACACACACACACACGTCTTTTTTACTCATTCATCTGTTGATGGGCATTTGGGTTGTTTCCACATCTTAGTTATTGTGAATACTGCTGCAATCAAAATGGGTGTACCTCTATATTGTCAATATCCTGTTTTCATTTCCTTTCGGTATACACCCAGAAGTGGAATTGCTAGACTGTATCGTAGATCTGTTCTTAATTTTTGAGGAAATTCCATATTGTTCTCCATAGTGGTTGGACTAGTTTACGTTTCCATTGTGTAGGATGGTTCCCTTTTCACATCATCCTCGACAGCACGTGTTGTCTCTTGTTCTGATGGTTGCCATTCTAACAGGTGTGAGGTGATATCTCATTGTGGTCTCCATTTGCATTTCCTTGATAATTGATGAGGTTGAGCGTCTTTTAATGTACCTATTGGTCATTTTGACACCCTCTTTGGAAAAATGTCTATTTAGTTCTCTGTGCGTTTATTTTACTTTATTTTATTTTTGAAAGGGGGGGGGACATGCACACATGCAAGCAAGGGAGAGCGGGGGGGGGGGGGGACAGAGGATCTGAAGTGGGCTCTGTGCTGACTGCAGAAAGCCTGATGCAGGGATCGAACTCACAAACCATGAGATCATGACCTGAACCAAGTGTCAGATGATCAACCACCTGAGCCACCCAGGCACTCTTCTGCCCATTTTTAATTGGAGTGTTTAGCTTTTGTTAAATTGTGTTAGTTCACTATATATTTTGGATATTAACTACTTCTCTCATATATGTTATGCAAAAATTTTCTCCTATTCTATAAGCTGCCATTTCATTTTGTCAATTGTTTCTTTGGCTGTGTTACAGCGTTTGAGTTTGATATAGCCCCATTTGTTGATTTTTGCTTTTGTTGTTTGTATTCTTGGCATCCTGTCCACAAAAATCATTGCCCAGGCCAATATTGATGAGTTTCTTCCCTGGTTTTTCTAGGATTTTTCTGGTACAAGGTCTTACATTTAAAATCTTTGATACATTTTGAGTTAATTTTTGTGAGTGATGGGACGTAGAGGTCTGATTTCATTGTTCTGCGTGTGCTTCTCCGGTTTTCCCAGAACCATTTCTTGAAGACTCTATCCTTCCCCCATTGGGTATTCTTGGCTGCCTTGTCAAAAAATAGTTGGCTGTAAATACCAGGATTTAATTTGGGGCTCTCCATTCTGTTCTGTTGGTCTATGTGTCTATTTTTGTGCCAGCCTGCTGCTTCGGTTACTCTGGCTTTGTAGTATAGTTTGAAATCAGGAAGTGCAGAACCACAAAGACCCTGAATAGCCAGAGCAATCCTGAGGGAAACAATACCTCGTCCTTTAAGATTGTTTTCTGGAAACACAAAGCTAAGAAATGGCCCTGGTGAAGAGCGGTCAGGGCCTTGTGTTTGGCATACCCAGCAAGAACCTACAAGGACCCATGGTGGATTGCCTCCACCAACATTGTCTTCCCCTAAGTTTTGCAGGACCACGCTTCACTGATTTCTTGTCTACTTCTCTGGCTACCTGTGTCCTTTGTTGGTTCTCTTACTCTGCCCCTGTGTCAGAATTTAAAGAGTTCTGTATTGGTTCCTCCTTTCTTCTTCTCTTTCCCTTTATGACCTCATGCTTTAATTGATATCTGTACCAGGGAACATAAACTCGAATGCCTACAGGGTAAGGCAGGTAACATAAATGAGTGACACACAGGAACAAAGCCCGCATCTGCCAGAAATATAATCCTCTGCCATTCATTTTTACTAAACGGAGACAAAAACACCCAACACCATACAAACATGATTGACACTGAAAATAACACTTTAAAGTAAAAACTTTTAAAGTACATGTTTTAAAAATAGAAACATCCCATTATTACAATTTTACGTGGTAACTTAACAGAACTTGATCTGAAACTAAAAATCTGAAACCTTTTCTTCTACACAAGATGTCGATGACAGGTCTTAATATTTCATTCCGCAATGTGTTAATACCAAGTTCAGCCACGAAGCCTCTGGCTGCATGTGGTATTTCCTTTCATTGCTTTCCATAATGGAAAAACAACTGTACCCAAGACTGAACAGATTCATGCTTTTTACATTTAATGAAGTTTATCTGGGAGAGAGAGAATTATGATGTCCCAATATTACCATTTTTAGATTAGTTAAGATTCTGTATCTCAGTAATCTCCTTGGGCAGCTCTTCCTTCACAGCTTAAATATTAAGAGAGAGAAATTGAGCAATGCTAATTAATTTTACTTTAAGTTTTACAACGACCAGAGAAAGCGTCTTAAACATCAACCTTCAAAACTATAGTGTGGGCAACGTGGTGTAGTTTCATTTGGGAAACTGAATTTGGCATATGAACATGGACTCAGTTATTTCTTCCCAAAGGACATCTCCAAATACATAATTTTAGGATCATCAGACCAATGAAAATCATGCGTCCTGATAACTATTCAATGGTTAGATGCGTTGTATTGGCAACTAAAGTGGCCAAATCTGTAAGACACTGAGGATGCCTGAAAAAGTCAATGTTTTCAACAGTTAAAACCTGTTTCAGCATTTTGTGACACTGAAGGCATCAGCTCTGTGCAGCATTTCATGTTCATGCATCTAGCAACCTTACCTTGACTCAGGCTATAGGAGCCTATGGAGTTCATGGAGTTCATTGCTATGTGTAACATTGTCTAGCTTTTTTTAACCAAAAAAGACAAAACTAGTTCGTAAGATACTACATAAACTAAAATTATACATTCTTGAAAAGTGTTGCCACCGTGTATGTTAGTCTCTTAATGAGTCCGACTTTAACACCAACCACAGCAGCAACAGCACCTCTTACTAATTTTGACCAGTTGACAATAAGCCATTTGATCTCTCTCAGTAAACGAGGTAAGTCACTTCCTGATATTATGCCATCAGGAGCACCATATCCAAAAGTTCTGAGTTAAATCAGAATTATCATCAACATCAGGAACAAATACAATTAACTGGGTACTACATAGACAGAAAGATGATAGATAGTAGGTAGATAGATAGATGAGAGATAGAAAGGAAGGAAGGAAGGAAGGAAGGAAGGAAGGAAGGAAGGAAGGAAGAGAAAAAGAAAGAAAGGAAGGAAGGAAGGAAGGAAGGAAGGAAGGAAGGGAAAAAGAAAGGAAGGAAGGAAGGAAGAGAAAAAGAAAGAAAGGAAGGAAGGAAGGAAGGAAGGAAGGAAGGAAGGAAGGAAGGAAAAGAAAGAAAGAAAGAAAGAAAGAAAGAAAGAAAGAAAGAAAGAGAGAGAGAAAGAAAGAAAGGAAGAAAGAAAGAAAGAAAGAAAGAAAGAAAGAAAGAAAGAAAAAGAAAGAAAGAAAGAAAGAAAGAAAGAAAGAAAGGAAGGAAGAAAGAAAGAAAAAGAGAGAGAAAGAAAGAAAGAAAGGAAGAAAGAAAGAAAGAAAAAGAGAGAGAAAGAAAGAAAGAAAGAAAGAAAGAAAGAAAGAAAGAAAAAGAAAGAGAGAGAAAGAGAAAGAAAGAAAAACGAAGGAAGGATATATCTGTGTTTTTAACAGATGCTGCAAATGATTTTCCATGGAAATTATATAGTAAAATTTCAGAAGTAGCTTCAGCGTGCCAAGCAACATTATTTCCAGCTAGAATTTTGTTTATAAAAGCTTGCTTCTGTTCAGAACACATGATTTCTGCAGCACTCAGTAGACTTTATTTAATAAATCTGCCATCTGTAAAAAGCAATTGCCCAATTTTTTTTTCCCCTAACACATAACTAATTCTGCAGGAGCATCACTTATTTTACTCATATCCAAAAGAAATGCTTTTAAATTTTCAGTCCTTTTTTACAGATCACAAATTGTTTCATCACAAATCTTTTCTTTATACCTGTGGAGTTCTTGATAATGGATTGTTTCATAATATTATTTAATGATTCTGTTCCTTTTAACAATAGATGTACTTTGTATGTTAAACATGTGGATCCAGTATTCACTTTCACAAAAGAATGGGCCTTCTACCATTTTTTAAAAATTTAGTCTTGGCATTTAACTTTTCCATTTTTAATAAAGAGATGGGTACGGAGACATATTTTTCTACTATTAAGATAATTACCAGGGAGCCTGCATCGATTAAGTGTTGAGCTCTTGATTTTGGCTCAGGTTATGATCTCACAGTTGGTGAGATCGAGCCCCACCCCAGGCTCTGTGCTGACCTTGCAGAGCCTGCTTGGGATTCTGTCTCCCATTCTCCCTGCCCCTCCCCTAATTGCTCTCTATCTTTCCCTCAAAATAAATAAAAATAAACTTGAAAAAAATTACCATGCAGAAAACAATGACAAGTGACATTTGCCATTAGACCTCAGTGTCCAGGATAGGAAGTGGTGGAGATGGGGGACCAGGGAAGCACAGCCTACTTGAAAAGGTCTAGGGAATTGTTGCCATATGGAAATGAAGGCTTATTGTCCCAGAGCTTTTATAAAGAAGCTAGAAATCCAGATTTTTAAATGTGAACTTACCCAATTATTTAATATTACCTTGGCTAAATGGGTAAGAGGCATTAAGGAATCTACTCCTGAAATCATTGTTTCACTATATGCTAACTGATTTGGATGTAAATTTTAAAAAATAAAAAATTAAATTAAAAAAACAACCAAAAACAAATTACCTTGACTTCCCTTAAAACACTATCCGTTCCACACGAGACACATTTTCCAGGCTGCAAATTCGCTGCCTTCAGACTGAAAGTCCCAGTTTGCAATCTCTGAAAGAAATTGGATGCTTTTCATCATTCATTCCTCACCATTGCATGAGGTCTAATAAGGCTGCAGCCTAAATTAAGTCATTACCAGATCCGACCATTTTTCAAGGAAAACAAGTGTTTTTCTGTTTTTTTTTTTAAGTGACTACAGCTAATGCTATATTTCAAGAAAATTCATCCCTTGGATATTCTGAGTATAAATAAATACTTCAACCCAAATATCACAGCTATCACCAAGCAAAATTCCTTATTTGAGTCTTACCAAGTCATAGGTAAAATTGAGAGTCCAACTCGTATTAATAATATAATAATAATAATGATCATCATAGCAGTAATAATGATGATGATGATGATAGATAGATAGATAGATAGATAATACAATAATAAAGCTAATGGACTTCAGCTCTCATCCCTGATCCTACTATCCCTAGGTATACTTACCTACAGCCAACAAAGTCCGCCCTGCCTACTGTTATTATCCACATTATTATGTTGTCATGACGAAGTTTAACAGTTAGAAAAGAATAGTCACACTTACTACTTTGAAGCATACGTATGAAAATGGAGAATTTCAAGGTACCCCCAAATATTTCCAAAATTGGCCCCAAGTCCAGGGAGATTCATGAAGCTTCTGTCACCAGTTTTGACCCTGCTCTTAGAGATGAGGCCACTACTTTCCCCTCTCATGGACTGCTCTTGGTAGTGTCTCTTCTTCCCATGGTCTTTTCTCAATCACCCACCAAACTTAAGAGTACCTGAGTACTCTCACTGTTTCCCTGGGGACACCTCTTCCAAGCCCTGCCGCCCATCTTCTCTCCCAATTCAGGCTCATTATGGATTTATCCCAACCACCAACTGAACCCAACTTTAGATACCTCTTGGAGAGAAAAATCCTCAGCCACCATCACAGACTCAGCTGCATATATATTAAAGCCCTAGAAGTAAACATCACACAGAGTAGTGCTTAGAATAAGTCATTTTTGCAATTAAAATCATTAGTTCAGCCTTTTCCAGCCCCTAATAGCAAGGTCTGAAGTTCTAGTTATGCAAGATGAGTAAATTCTAGAGATCTGCTGTAGAACATAGTGCCTATAGTCAACAAAACTATATTGTTAAGTGTTCTCACCACAATAAAAAAGGTAAAAATAAACAAAATGATTAATTCAGAGAAGTCCACCACTGTTGGACCTATATAATCCCAAGGTATGTTGAACATTTACATTTCCCTTCACCCCACTCCATGCCCCAGAAATGCAGTCTTCAGGAAGAATCATTCCAAAGAATATCCTGGAATGTGAAACATTCCTTAGAGAAATAGTTTAGACAATACTGGTTCACCTCCCTTGAAAGGAAATTGGAAGAAACATATAAACACTGGAAATTGTGCTAGAAAGATAGTTATCTTTCAAATAAAGTTAAAACACCAAATTTGATAGCAAACCTGAAAAACAGTTTTAGGTCCTTTTAACACAATTAACTTGAGAACCCTGGAATGCCTGTGAACATCTTGATATATGTGGATTAGCATTTCTCATTGGACAGACAACTTCCAAGTTCTCCTTGTACTCTGAAATCATTGCAGTGCTCTGGTTCTACACTAAGCTTCTTGGTATCGAGCTCTTATTATAGTCAATAAGCTATAAACAAAGGGATTTTGGAGCCCAGGGTAGAAATGGGTTGCTGAACCAGACCATAGTAGATTCCTTCAGATTCGATTGACCTAAGTATGAGGTTCCTTATTTTGATAAGGACACATTGTATCCATCGAAATAGACACGCAGACTGGAATTTAATCTTCACTCTTATGTACAGTGTTTTCCTGACTTTGCGCAATTTACTTAACGTATCCAAGTCTCAGTTCTTCAACTTGAAAACAGAAATCACAATAACTACATCACTGGGCTTCTGGAGGACGAACTAAGATAATGCACTGCACAGCACCAAGCATGGACTAACACAACCAGTAGACGTTGGGTAGCCGTTTTTATGTCCCTTGATGACTTGTAGCACGGAGTTTCCCACACTGTGGTTACATTTTCTGTGCCTTGGTTTCCTGGGGATAACTGGAATAATTACTGCATAAGATTGCTATGAAGAATAAGTAAAATAATGACCCAAAGTTTTTTGAATAGCATTTGACTCAATAAGTATTAGTCATTATGCTCATTCTCACTCAGTAATTATTTTAGAATTGAGATTATTAATGATTTTAATTAATTATCGGCAGCATCTTCCTCCTGCTTTTGTTAATCCTTCCCTTTTCATAAAATTCTAACTCCTCAGTAGTAAAGACTCATTTGTAAGGCAGAATTATGGAGAAAACTATATTGTATGTATTTTTGGTGTTGTTTCCATGAAAAAATGGTGGAAGAGGAGAGAAAGAGAATATGAATATTTGGGTGAAAATTATTTCCAAGTACTGGTTAACATCTTCTACAACTAAGTGGTCCAGGTAATTAGAGAAAGCAAGTTGTTATTGTTAATTGAAAATTAACAAAGATTGTGTTCAAAACATGGTTTCATAGGGTATTCCTATGTAGCTGCTAAAAAGCTGTTTAGGCAAGTAGACTAAAGCTGTTTAGTTGTTTAAGCTATTTAGCTGAATATCTCTTTGTCAGTTATATGAATCACAGAGGCAACAAGCTGTGGACTGTGTGATTGAATAAAAACTATATTTTAGTCCTAACTTGGAAATTTTCACATGACACAATCTGACAAGATATATGAGAAAGATTGATATAAACCTACACATGATATCAGAGCATTTCCTACCCAGATAAAATACAGATATCAAATGATTTTGGATGGAGTTTCTGAAGGAAAAAAACGGTATTTTTAATGTAGGAGAAGCTTCAAAGAAAAAAATTCTACACACCAGATCTTAAGAGTGAATGTTTATGTTAATATTATATTGCTGTTTTCCTCTCATTTGGCTACAAATTTGTCTCAGGTCTGCTCATCTCTTGCCCTGTATGTGCAGATTTCTGCCTGTCAAAATAATACATCCCATTTTTTGGTCCACTTTAAACCTGCTGAAAATTTTTACTTTCCCATTTCCCAATAATGATCCTTTCGCTGTTATTTGATGCAATCAGGCCCCCCAAAATCAAGAGTGTTCTTTCTACTTTATTTTACATTTTTATAGCTTAAACAGATTTTCAGTTCTGGAGGCTGGAAAGCTGAACGTTAAGGTCCAACAGGGTTCAGTTTCTGGTGAGGACTCTCTTCCTGGCTTGCAAACAGCCACCTTCTTGCTGTGCCCTCACACAATGGAAGGAGATCTCTCTCTTTTTTTTCTCTTTTTAATATATACTTGTATTCTTTTTTCTTCCCATAAATCATAGAATTTTGTATACAATGGTTTGTGTTTCGCTTTCTACACTTAATATAACATGGGGTCCCTTTAATATTGGTGCATACTGATAAACAGGTGAATGGATAAGCAAACTGATACATGCAAATGGATACGTGCAATGGAATGCTACCCGGCAAGAAAGAAGAACAAACAGTAGATAACACAACATGGGTAAATCTCAAATGCATTTTGCCAAGTGAAAGAACCTAGTTTTAAATGGTTAGATACTATATAATTCCACTTATATGACATTTTGGAGAAGGTAAAACTACAGGGGCAGAGAACAGGTCAGTGATCGCAAGCGTTAAAGGCGAGGAGAGGTTCTGCCCATAAAGGGGCAGCGAAAGCGAATTCTTTGGGGCGTTGAAATTGTTCTGTACCCTGTGGTGCTTACAGGAGTCTATGTATGTATCCCACCTCATTAAATAATGTAAATTTTACTATATATAATTTTATTTAGATGAAAGTGAATAAGCAAACACTTCTAATAAGGAGTTCATGAACTACTAAAAGAAGACCCTTCTGTCTATTAACATGATTATTGCAATGCCATGTAGCAGCAATTAAGAACCAAACTTGGGGGAGCACAAAACTGCAGAAACCCTGCAAGGGAGGTCATTGAAGAAGACAGCGTGTCACTTGAAGTCTGAATGGATGCACTAGGAGGGGGTAAGGAACAGCACAGACAACAATAGTGCTGACGGTGTGAGCAGAGGTGTAGAAGAAAGAAAACTACGTGTGTTCAGGAATTCTACTGGTCTCTTTCAGCCGGAGTTTAAGGAGCAGGGCTGATAAGTGGAATGCATTAAGATGGCAGTGCCTACCTTATCTGGGAGTGGTGAGGACTAAGAAACATAATTTGATGTAATGTATGTATAATGGTATAATGCAGGTGAGGATTAACGTATACCAAGTGGAGGGTAATGCATGTATAATGATATAATTGTATGTATATGCACTTAGCACATGGAGCGACTCACACCCCTTACTAAAATTTCTCTAGAGATTAAAGGAAAATGAAGCTTGTGGGGCCGGGAGGAGCTGGGCACAGAATGGGGTAGAATGGAGGTAGCTGGAATTAGGGATGTTGCTTAAAGACTTTTGCTCCTGGTCACAGAGAATATGGTCCTGAATCAGGCAGTGGCAGCATTTGTCTGTCTCTGCCTGACTTATTTTCCTTAGCATAATACACTCTAGCTCCATCCATGTCATTGCAAATGGCAAGATTTTCTTCTTTTTGATGGCTGAGTAACATTCCAGTGTGTGTGTGTGTGTGTGTGTGTGTGTGTGTGTGTGTGTACCACATCTTCTTTATCCATTCATCAGTTTATGGACATTTGGGCTCTTTCTGTAATTTGGTCATTGTTGATAATGTTGCTATAAACATCAGGGTGCATGTATCCCTTTAAATCAGTATGTTTCTATCCTTTGGGTAAATATATAGTAGTACAATTGCTGGATCATAGGGTAGTTCTGTTTTTAGTTTCTTGAGGAACCCCCATCCTGTTCCCCAGAGTGGCTGCACCAGTTTGCACCCCCACCAACAGTGTAAGAGGGCTCCCCACTCTCTGCATCCTCCCCAACACCTGTTGTTTCCTGTAGTTGTTGATTTTAGCCATTCTAACCGGTATGAGGGGGGATCTCATTGTAGTTTTGATTTGTGTTTCCCTGATGAGTGATGTCGAACATCTTTTCGTGTGTCAGCCATCTGTATGTCTTCTTTGGAGAAATGTCTGTTCATGCCTTCTGCCCATTTTTTATCCAGTCAACCTATCCATCAAAAGTGAGGATTAAAGTAAGACTTTACCAAGGGGTGCCTCGGTGGCTCCGTTGGTTAAGCATCCTACTTTGGCTCAGGTTGTGATCTCACAGTTCATGGGTTCTAGCCCCGCATCAGGCTCTGTGCTGACAGCTCAGAGCCTGGAGCCTGCTTCAGATGCTGTGTCTCCCTCTCTGTCCGCAACCCCCCCCCCCCCACACTCACACTCTGTCTCTCTCTCAAAAATGAAGAAACATTAAAATAAGACTTTACCAAAATGAGCACTGCCTAAAGCTGTCTCCATGCACCCTTTCTAAGAAAGCTACTTGACAATGTGCACATTCAAAACGAGAGTAAATCAAGGAATAAGACATTGGGTGGAAACATATGATATGTGTCTTTCTCTGACAGATTTATTTCACTTAGCATTATACCCTTAAGTTTCATCTATGTTGTTGCAAACAGCAAGATATGTTTTCACTCATAAGTGAAATTTGAGAAACTTAACAGAAGACCATGGGAAAGGGAAGGGGAAAAAATAGTTTCAAACAGAGAGGGAGGCAAACCATAAGAGACTCTTAAATACAGAGAACAAACTGAAGGTTGATGGGGGTGTGTAGGAAGGAGGGGAAAATGGCTGATGGGCATTGAGGAGGGCACTTCTTGGGACAAGCACTGAGTGTTGTATGTAAGTGATGAATCATGGGAATCTACTCCCGAGGCCAAGAGCACACTGTATACACTGTATGTTAGCTAACTTGACAATAAATTGTATTTTAAAAATAAAGAAATAAAAAAGGAATAAGACATTGGGTAAGGAAAGCAGCAGATCCAAAGTAGGAGAAGCTGGAAACTCCCAAGAAGACCGCTATGTGTGAAATCTGGAGGAAAACCAACCTGGATGAGAGTAAGAGAGTAGGGGACTCAGTAAAATGTCTCCAGGTTAAAGAAAAAAGTGAATAAAAGTTCCGTTGTGTTTAATGATATGAAAACCATTATTCTTAAGGCTCTTGTAAATCAATTTTAAGGAAGAATAATAGTGAAATAGAAAGCTAATCAGAAAAAAAAAATAGGTATAATAGTTGGCTTTTGTTGTATGAGAGTCAACCACAATGCTTCAGAAGTGTTCGAATATATACTTCCTGTGGGTCTTCAGGTTGTTGTGGAGTTCCAAGACTGGGCTTGGCTTTTCCTTGTGTTCTTCACACCCCTTAAGCCCAGCAGGCTAGCCTCAGAACAAGCTCCTGTAAGGAAGATGGTAAGTATAAAGAGGACAACCCCGCCACACAGATACATTTCAGGCCTTGGCTTGCATTACCTATGCTAACATCTCATCGGTCAAAGCAAGTCATAGAACCAAATTCAAAGCTAATGAGCAGAGAAGTAGATTCTTCCCATGGAGTTGGGAAAGGATGAATATTGGCTGAACAATGATTCAATCTACTACGTAAGGCAAGAATTAAATCCAATAAGAATAAGTTTTACTGAAAAAAGGAAAATCACATATACAACGTGGTTCCTCCTGATCAAATTACTTGATCACAACAAGGCAAACACAAAACATTGATTTGTCAAAAATTATGATATAAAAATATGGAGAAGAGAGAGGGGAGGGTAAGTGAGGTAAGGATAACAGCCTAAGACTGCTAAAACCTCATCTACAGTGAGGAGACCGTATCTAACATTTGTGATCAATAAATAGCAGTATACTTGGGGCGCCTCAGTGGCTCAGTCAGTTAAGCATCCATTCGAGCCCAGCTGCCAGCACAGAGCCTGCTTGAGATTCTCTCTCTCTCTCTCTCTCTCTCTTTCTGCCCGTCCCTCACTCATGCATGTGCACACTCTCTTTCTCTCTCTCAAAATAAATAAATAAACTTTTTAAAAAATAGCAGTATACTTGAAGAAATTGAAGAAGGAGTTTGGGAAGTGTCACAGTTGGGTGGGCAGAAGGCAAATATTTTCCATTAACAGACTTTTAAACCATGTGTGTCTATTATTTAGATTTAAAAGAGCTATATAGTTTTAAATATATTGATAAGTGTATGGAGACTTTTAAACCATGTGTGTATATTACTTTGATCTAAAAGAGGTACATAATTTTAACTACATATTGGTAAGTGTATGGAGAAGTAATAATAATAGCGAAGCAAAAATATTCATTAAGCATGTACTTTTGTAGGGTTTATAAGCTCTATGTCTTAAACCCTTCCAAACACCTGATGAGATGGACACTGTTGTCTCCTCATTTAATGGAGGAGGACACAGAGCCTTTTAAGAAGTTGCTCAGGAGGGACAGAGCTGGGACTGGAGTCCAGTTCTCGACTACCATCCCTCACCTGGCCTGGGTTGTGTCAGGAGTTCAGCAAGGAAACAGTTGTGCGTGATAGAGAATTTGAAGTCCAGGCATAGCAAGGAGGGAGTAGGTGATGAGATGAGGTGGAGGGGAAGAGAATGAAGAGCACAGGGTGATGGTAAAGGGGCCAGCACCCCTACACACACACACACACACACACACACACACACACACACACACAAAACCCTTCTTGACCAAGATATTTAGATACTCTACTAAACTTAAAGGGCTGGTGTGAATAGTATTTTTTCCCCATGAACACCAAAGAAGTGACTGAGTTTCACACCAGAGTTGATCTCTAGCAAGCTGGCCAGCCTTGTAAAAATATCTGGAGGATGCCGCCCTTTTGCACCAGTGACTTGAAGCATTAAAGATAATTGAAGGAGATTTCAGGGGGCATCTACCCCTCAGCTGACAACCCCCATCTTCAGCTGTCAATGAAGCAAAATAAGTTACAGTTTTCATCATCTTCCAGTTGCTTCCTAGCGCTTAAAATAGAAAGCACAGAATCCTATCACGACAATGGAACCTTCATCTACCATTTTGCTAGCTTTCTCTTCCAGCATATCTACCTTTCCACATTGTTTCCTAGATTGATGTGTTCAAAGTTCCATCTGGCCTTTCTAAACCTCCATGTCTCAAAACCTTTACCCTTTACCCTTGTCTGGATTTCCGTATCATTTTAGCTTGTACCTCTGTTTAACATCCATTCCTCTCTGTCTTCATTTAAAGTGGTCTAATTTCTAACAAATAAATACTTTAGGTCCCCAGATCATAAGGAAGAGAAGGATCCATGACCTTCTTGTTTACTGTTGTATGTCAGTACTTATCTCCACAAGTATAGAAGGGTTGCCCTTTAATTTTCTTTAAGTGAATAAATGAGTGAGTAGGATGAATAAGTACAGAAAGGAAGGAAGGGAAGGAGAGAGGGAAGGAGGGAGGAAAGGAGGGAGGAAAGAAGGAAGGAAGGACCTAGCTATGGAATTTGGTATGCTTTGCTTACCTGGGATTCAGTTTCCTTACAGATAAAAGAGTTGAGCCAGATGATTTTTAAATTCACTTCCTTCTCTAAAATTCTGTTGTTCTGTACTGCAGTAAAAATACTAAAACACATTTTCCGGTATGTGTTTGCACTTACATTTTAGAAAGTTAATTCTTTTGATCGTTTTCTTATCATTTACTCCTAGTGAAATTAAAATTTATTTGGTGGAGCTATTTGAAGGCCAGGAATGTTTCTTAAGCTTTACTCTGCGTCCCTTTCAAGTGGGAAATATTAGCCGGCCACAGACATGATATGATGAGGTTTAGACATTACAAAGGAACGAACTTCACGGCCCATGCTGGCCTTACCCGGGCAGTGCTGTCTCTCTTTGCAGAGAGAGGGGTCTTTCGGAAGCTTTTCAAAAGCTACCAATATGCAATTCACAGTATTCTCCAGTTGAAAGCTATAACTTTAAATCTCAGACGGGAACCTATAATGATTTTTTTTTTAAATATTTTCCTCCTTTTCTGTAAATGATGAGGTCCAATTAATGGGTGTTTTCATGATTGAAGTCAGAAACATTGAAACCTGAAACTTAAAAAAACAAAAAACTCCACTCCTGCCTTATTCCTGTCAATGATTTTTGGAGTGGTTAGAGAATAGAAAGTATTTTCAGAACTTCTGAGTCACCTACCTATTTTGAACACTTGATTCCATAATCCAAATTGAAGTGTGCAGAGATTCACTTGCTGCATTTGTTACCAGCTTGAGCTAACTTGAATTAGAACTTCCATTATGAGGGCCTTTTCTCCAGAAGCCGTTCCCTTAAACAAATAAAGTTCAGGGAAGCAAAGTGGACAAAGAAGCCAGAAATCAGCATGTATGTCAGTTTCACCAAGACACACACACACACACACACACACACACACACACACACACACACAGTCTTCATCATGCAGAAAGTCTTTTGAAACATGGATATTTTACTAATTAATCAGAAGCATGGTTGAAGGAAACAAATACGAAAACGCAGTTTTTATCATTTCCCTTATGATAGATGTTCCCTCTCATGTTTTTTTTTTTGTTTCTTGAATTATTTTTATCTAATTATTCATTCATTGCATGCAAACTACAGCTTTCCAAATTCCACTTTTCAAAGGTTTGACTTTAATAGTTATTTCACTGAAAAGCAAGTTGCTTCCGAAGACTTGCCTGTGTGTTGGAATATTTTAAACTGAGTCTCTAAAGAGCCCTCAGTATCCAAGCTGTGGGGACTGTAGTTGGGACACATGCCTTGAGCTAATGGCTTCACATGCAGACCTAGAACAGGCCAAATAGACTGAGCCCAGTGAAATGGAACGTGACACCTGCTTTCTGGTGCCAGTCATCAATGTGGATAGTCCATCTAGAGCTGTTCAAAAGAAGGGAAAAATACCTTTACCCCGTTAGCAGCTGGATTGGAGGACTAAATTCTCTAGGGAGTCACTCCACGTTCCTGCATTACATCACCCAGGATATGCATTTGGAAGTGGCTACTGAGTTTTTGTTTTTTGCACCTTTTATCCATACCAGCGGACAGCAGTCTCACTTAATCATGGAAGACCCACAAAGGCTTTGCTCAGATATACCCAACGCATCCTGGGGAGGTAGAGTTTGGAGCTGTTTATGGGTTCGGCTCTCAAAAATACGAGATGTGCTAGGTAGATGTTTAGTTCAGATAAATTATTTGCATTTTAAAATTAGAGTCACTATCGTTTATTCCTGATAATTTTGCGTGCTTAACTTGCTTTTCAACTCCTCTAAAATAATTGAAGTACTCAGACCCCAAACGTGTGTGTCTACCCCCCTTTCTTTTGTGCAAAGGTCTATGGCTTTAAGGAGAGGAGAAAGGCAATCACTGGAGGTTTATTTTCTTTTATTACTTTAAAGGTGAAAAATTGGAAATAACCCTTAATGAAAGCTAGTTGAAGAGTTAAAACACAAATTTCTACAAAATTTAAACCCATGCAAGGTTTATATTCAATTTATCAAGTCTATAGCATTTGGTTTTTATGCCATAGTCAAAGATGAGTTGTTTCGTCACATCCGAAGGAAGATTTTTGTCAATTTACTGATACACTTTTCAACACTGGCAAAAAGTACATTTCTGGCTGACTTTTTCTAATGTTTAAAGTAAAGCTAATCCATATATCCACTTATGTACTGTGTTGAGAAACTGAAATTATGCATCGGATTCTAGTGGTTGATTTGTACACGTAAAACTTGGTATTTACTCTTTCTGATTCAAGATCCTTTTTCTCATAAAAGAGGTTCTGTGGTGTCTAGGTCTGTAAGTTCTCTCAAGCAGCACTATTCATATTTAGGAACTTAAATGATAACGATTAAGCAGTGGTTGATGTTTTTAACCTCCCTACATGTCTGCTTTAATTTTTTTTTTTTTTTTACTCCCATGTATGCCTTTGGCTCCCAGTTTCATGTCTGTTGCAAACATCCACTGGTTTCATGGTGTGGAGTAGGGCAGCACTCTACCCATGGTGTGAATTTTGATGAATTAAGTCAGAACTACTTCTGGGAATAAGAAGGAAGGCATTTCTTCATCAAATGTCTTATATCCCTGAAAACCAATGTAGCAGTCTGTACTAATACACGGTCCAAACATAAGTAATAAAGATTTAGAAAAAATAATTTAATGTTGTTCATCAATAAATAATGTTTCAGTAATTAAGCGGGAACAAAGATTTATACCAAGTGAAAAAGATCTGGGCAGAAGAGTGAGGAGCTATGTGCAGGGACCCAAACTTTTAATTGTTTTACGTTGTCAGAAATAGCTGCACTTTATAAATATTCCCTCTCAAATTATTTAGATTGGGCCTTATGAAAGTGCCATTTTTGTGTGATCTAAGAGCGACAATTTCAAATAATTCACCCTTATAGACAATAACCCAGAAATCAGTGAAATGTCATCCAATTTGCTCTGATGTTCTTTACTTTATGTTTCATTTAGTCTTCGTAGACATTCTCCAGAGTGTTTCATTATCCCTCCGTAGACTAGAATCAAGCAAGGACAGAGCTGGCTTTGAAGCTCGGCTTCTCTGTAGGCAAAGCACAACCTCCTGCCTCTCCCACACTATTGTGTCTCAGAGATGAGAGACTGTTCCAGCCATGTAAGGGGAGAATATTCTCCCAAGGGTCAGCCAAGGAGATGACATGATTAAGTCATTTACTCTGGAGTTTCTTCCATTGTTTTTGGTGAAACTTACAGAATTTTTTCTTTAAAAATTTTAACGTTTATTTATTATTGAGAAACAGAGAGAGACAGAGCATGACCATGGGAGGGGAAGAGAGAAGGGGAGACACAGAATCTGACGCAGGCTCCAGACTCTGAGCTGTCAGCACAGAGCCCGACGTGAGGCTCAGACTCACAAACCGCGAGATCACGACCTGAGCCAAAGTCGGACGCTTAACCCGACTGAGCCACCCACGCGCCCCACTTACAGAATTGTTTTAATTTAAATTCAAGTTAGTTAACAGATAGTGTAGTATTGGTTTCAGGAGTAGAATTTAGTGATTCATGAGTCACATGTAATACCCAGTACTCATGCCAACCAGTGTCCTCCTTAATGCCCATCACCCATTTAGCCCATCCTCCCACCCGCCTCCCCTCCAGCAACCCTTAGTCTGTTCTCTGTATTTAACAGCCTCTCACAGTTTGCCTTCCTCTCTCTGAACAATGATGTGTCCTCTCAAAGGAAAATAGGATTATTGTCAAAGATTGGAAAACTAGAATTTTTTTCTTGTCACATGGCCTATTTGCTTCTCCAGTTCTTTGCTGTTAGTTCTTTGATCGTGACTGTTCATACTTTGGGGATCTGGGTTATTCCTGACTTCCATGCCTCAGGAATAGCCCTGTTTTCTCTGTCACGCTTTCACTGGAGCATACTTATCCAGATTAAGGAGAGTTAAATTTTTTCGATAGCATCCAAGAGAGTGGTAAGAACTTATTTTTTTCAAACAGCAGTGTAGGCACAATGAATTTCGAAGGATGAGATGTACAGAATCATCATATTTAACTTGATAATGGATAAGACTCTCATGTTCTAGATATGAGTGATTTAGGGTCAGCAAACAGATCATCTCAACTAACCACCTCCTGAGGTCCAGCTCACTCATCAGAAGACATGAATCCTCTGACTACTTCCCCCTGCTCAATACATGCTCCACACACCTTAGAAAAGAATTTTCCCTATTAAATCATCCCTATTGATGATGATTCCCGTGGCTCTCTGAAATCTGGCTTACTTACAGGAGGCAAAGTGAAGAGTTGAAAGGTCATCTTGATTCCCAAAGAAACCAAATCTTTGCTGATGAATGGAAGATCCTTCACCATCATCAGTGATGTCTATAATAATTTATCTGCTTGATATTTGATCAACATTTGGCTTTTCTTTGCCTGCACTATACCAGAGCATGAATCCTGAGAGTTCAGAAGTTTATCTCGGCTCTTTATGCATTGGAAATCTAAATAACCTCTGTGAAAGAAAAAGTAAACAAAGTGGAAACAAGTGTATCCTATGCATTCTTTTTCCCTTTCAATTTAACATACAAGCAAGGTAGAGCGCCCAGATAAATTCTGTTCCAAGGGAAATTTGACTCATCTCTGCCCCCACCATCCTTGGGCATCATTTTTCCTTAGTACTACCCCTTTCAGTGGGAGGAGATGATGGGAGAAAGCTCTCATCACTAAGGAGACAAGAGACGACAGTTATAGTCAAAAAGCTTTTATGTAGGTATGCCCAAAGGGAGGTGGGTAGGGGGATGGGTGAAATAGGTGAAGGGGATTAAAAGGTACAAACTTCCAGTTATAAAATAAATAAGCCACAGAGGTGAAAAGCTCAACAGAGAGAATATAGTCAGTAATATTGTAATAAGCTGGATGGTGACAGATAGTGATTAAACTTATCGCAGTGAACGCAGCCTATTGTATAGAATTGTCCAGTCGATACGTTAAAAAAATGATGTTGTATCAGTCATCAGAAAAAAACACATATTGAACGACTCTGGTTATATGAAATGTCCAAAATAGGTCAATGTGTGGAGACGCAAAGTAGATTAGTGGTTGCCTAGGGCTGGGTTCGGGGGATTTGCGGGGAGAAAGGGAGACTAACTGCTCATAAATACATCTTCTTTCGTGGGTGAAGAAATATTCTAAAGTTAATTGCGGTGATGGTTGCACAATCCTGGGAATGTATTAAAAACCACTGAAGTATACTTTAAAGGGATAAGTCACATGTGAATTACATCTCAGTAAAGCACATCTTCAAAATGGAAATTTAAATACAGTGTGTTCTTCAACTGGTAAATGTATACCAGATATCGTATCTAAGTATTTCCTTTTTCTCCAAAAGAAGTGGCTTTTGACACAACAAAAATAGTGGGAAAATAAACAATTGAGTAGCATACTTCTTTATTTTTTAAGTTAGCAATAAAATTGGCTGGATGTACGGCTAGACTATCTGGCACAGTTTAGAAATTCCAGTACCTTTCACTGAGTCTCTCGTCACAAAATGCTTGACTAGCTTTCCTCAAAACAGCAATTCTAAGATATTTTTTAAAAATATTGGCAGTTTAAAAAGCAGAGAGATTTGACAGTCTTCAGTGTAAGTAACATTTTGTATTTCATTTTGTGTGATCTCTGCAATCATTTTAAAGCAATAGTAACTGGATACAAATACCGTTATCATTCCAAACATCGGGTGTGTTCGAGAATGTCTGACAGCATCATGACATAACAACGTTGATGCCTAAATTGCCATTTTACTTATCATCAGTCTAAACTACTCATCCGGAAAAATGCCATATTCCTTCAAAGAGAATTTTGGTCCACGATCCTGAATCTAGTAGGCGTCTTTTGGCTGGGGTAAGAAATGAGGCAGTTTTTTTCTTTG
The DNA here is from genome assembly GCF_024362965.1 of Panthera pardus. Classification (NCBI taxonomy): domain Eukaryota; kingdom Metazoa; phylum Chordata; class Mammalia; order Carnivora; family Felidae; genus Panthera; species Panthera pardus. The sequence continues at coordinate 10,945,095 of NW_026526655.1, forward strand.
GAAGATGCGTAGATGGGCATTTTAATACCGTCAAATAGAGGTCCCATCCTTTCCGCATGGCCAGATGGCTGCATTGTTAGAAGCCGCGGAAGGAAGGGACTGAGTTTCTTCTGAGTTAAAGCTTAAGTGTATATTTGGTCATAGTAAGCATTCAAATGCCGAGATTTTAAAGGCAATTTGACATGATGCTTCTGGTTAACCTTTTCTAAGCAGTGCCTCCAGATAGAATGACCGCCTTCACAGGATTCAGCTGACATCAGGAGCGATGACAATACCCGGCAGAAGTCAAAGGCCCGGAACCCTGGATTAAAAGCCCTGCTGGTGTGCAGCCTCTGGGCGCCTTTTGGCGCTCCTGGATGTGTAATGCGATGACATTCCTCAACTATTGCATTAACCACCTGAAGAGCCCATGCAAAAATAAAACTGTCCACATACAGGGGCGCCGGGGTGGCTCAGCCAGTTGAGCAACTGACTCTTGATCTTGGCTCGGGTCATGATCTCATGGATGTGAGATCAAGCCCCACAGCAGGGCTCCGTGTTGGGCATGGAGGCTGCTTGAGATTCTCTGTCTCCCTGCACCCCTGCCCCACTCGTGATCCCCACCCCCTTCTCTCTCTCTCTCAAATTTAAAAAAAAAAAAAAAACTGTCCACATGCAGTGGGAGTTTGCCCCTGACAGTCATCACCAGTTCTTTTTCTCTGGTTTCTGTTCAAAATGTCAAACCTGTTACATGACATACGGTATGTCTTTTGTCTGACACTTTTTTGTCTGACTTAAAATTGCTTTTGTCTGACTTCTACAATAAATAAATAATAAATATTTAAAGCTATTCAATAAGTGCAATTAACTCACAGAAGATGCTGTGGGTTACAATCCACTTCAAATTATTTCTTTTTTCCTGTTTTACTACATTTGAATGTTAACCTTTTTCTCACAGGGGCTTGGACCAAAATAGGTCTTATATCACTGTTTTCTAGAATTTCATAGTGAAATACTATTTTATAACATGCCTATAATCTCCTCCATTTATGAAAAGGGACCTACAGTGAAATAAATAATTGACATTGCTTGACTGAATAATCCATAACACGAAGCAGAAGAAATAGCAGTAGAATGTTTAGGATCGACAAATAACTTTTGAAGACTATTTGATGAGATTATGTAAAAACCACAATCATAAAATGGCATCATTTTCTCAGTGATACTTACTCTTCCAACCTTTTGTTTTAAAACTGTGATAATGACAGAAGAGAGGCGTTTGCATTTGAAAGGTACGTAAAACCACAAAATTCACTTTGTTAGGTAGGCAAGAAAAGAGGGGTCTGTGTTCTCTCGGGGATGATGTGTGTTTCCGTCTATCTCGGCTGAGCATGTCTGCAGGTGCTCCGAACGGGACACAAACAGACAACACGAAAGGTATTTTATATGAAGAGAAAAGGAGCTTCTATTGCAAGAAAACTGTTAATACCTTTTACCCGTATTTATTACCGATTCTGGTTCTCAATTTTTGCTTTTTTCTGTTTTTTAGCAAATCCTTAATCACAGAACAAAGAAGCCAGTCTAAGTACTTTAAACAGTAGCAATTGCTGGATTAACATTAGTTCAGTTAATTCTATAAACTTCACTGTCTATTCCCTTATGTCCTTATTGGAAGACAGTTTTGTTTACTGATAACATTGGAATTCACTACATAAATAAGGAAAATAATTATTACCGGTAAGATGCTTGTAATACCTGAGACAGTGCTTCCACTCTATTCGTGCCTATGCATCGATCAACGAGCATTTATTAAGCATCTACCCAATGCCAGGCTTCGCTAAACACTAAGAATTCAGTGACGAGCAAGGCCTGCCTTCGTGAATAAACCATCTAGCAAAGGCTGAAGGGAAATAAACGGTGCTCAAGAGATTATTAAGTAAACACACATACTTTAAAACAACATTTCTCTGGATCAGTTGGTACTTTTGGATTTGCACATTCGGGCATCTTACAGATGACTCAGTAGCATCACGCCAGACCAAGATGAAGAGTCAACACAGAAAGGTTACATCTTATTCCCAGGTGACTGGTATCTCAGACATTCAGCCTCCCTGCCTGCAGCATTTTCTCTGCTGAAGGGACCCCTTTCAACACACGGCCCATAGAACCATAATGCAGACTCTCCCAGGCTGTCATATTTTAGTCACATAAAACACTCACCCGAAACCCCCAGAAACTTCTTTTCAACTTCCATCACCAATTGTTTCCTTATACCCTCCTGCAACAACACAGGGAACAGCCTTGCTTGTTGGAAGGGAAATGCTAACCCTCGGGTCTTTCTCAACTCTCACGGCACTGGGAGTCTAGCATACAATGATGAGTTCCTCTTTACCTCACCTCTTTAAAAAGTCTGCTGAGGTATGCCCAGCTTCTTCATAGCATAGAAAGACAGGCATATTGCTCACCAACTTGGGCCTCACTTCTGGAATTTCTCTAGGATGTGCCCCTCACCTTGGTCGTCGCAGCCCCTTTCTTCTCCCTCTCTTCACCTTGTGCTTAATTCAGAGCCTCTCGCCCTCACTCAGCTGGGGCTGATGGGGGCGGTGGGGGAGATCATCCATTCATGGTTTGCGCCATTGTAAATTTGTCCTGCCTGCTCCCCTCAAATCCAGCCTTCTCTGCAATGCCATTGGTGGTTGACCAGATTCTCCCACTTTCCTTCTCCACCATGTCTGTAATGGCAAGCTTGTCACTTCTGTGATAATATTCTTCATAGATTCAAAGAATGCGTTCTGCCTCCAGACCGTAACTCCATGAGAACAAGAACAATAACGCGCATTGTTTGTCTTCTCAGAACCCAGCACCAAAACCACACCCCTCGGAAATGAGGCGCATTTCCCCCTCTCCTCACCTTGCACAACCTCCTACCCCATACCCACCATTCCCCAACTCTTCTGGACACAAGCTTGTCACATTCTCCACTTGGAGTTCGGTCTTAGTGGGTGCCTACATCTCCATAAAGAAACCAAGGCCTCAGAGAGTGAACATTTGGAGAGGAACCATTACACAGACCATTTTGGCATGAAGTGGATTCACTCTAAAGCCTAAAATTCAGAGCCTAAAAGTCAGGGCTCCTCATGTGCCCATTCCCCCCTCCCACAAGCTCAAGTGGTTAGATGCTTGTAAAATTTTCAAAATTTTCAAAAGGAAGATCTTTTAACTACAATGATCTCCTTCCAGTGAGACTCCCCACTACCTTTTATTATGTTGAGGGTCATTGGAGTGACCGCAGACGTGTGTGGGGTCTGACTTGAAGGAAATTGAGTGGGGTTGTGTATACATAAGATATTTTTATACAATTTGAGGTCACTTCTGTATATAGTTAGGCAATTGCTAGCCATACACATGTAATAATGGCTCCCAGGAATACCTTTACCATCGACAGTGGCAACTCAGCCAGACATTGATTGAGACATGTAGGTGTCAGGTCAGAAATGGTTTCACAATGTAAATACGTCCTACTGGAAACATATAGATAGTGGAGAGAAAACAAGGTTTATAGGGCAGAAGCTATTCTGTGGAGAATTCTTCCCGTCATCAGACATGTGAACTTATAAAGACAAGACTGGTTTCTGACTGATGCCTGGTCAACACAGAAGTTCTCTCCTGGAGGAAATTTGTTTGATAACATTGAAAAATTATAATCGCACCATGCCTTTTTTTTTTCTTTTTAAATGAGAATCAAACAAGAAGAGAATATAGCCAAATTCTCATGTTTGTAGACTTGTAGCGGTATAACAAGTAATGAGCAGGCCTACAACGACTCCTATATGAAAGAACTTTTAGAGTGGCTTCCCACTGAATTTGAAAACTTGGAAAATGTATAAAATATTATCAATAAAACTTAGTGAAGTTGAAAAAATCTACCAACAGTATTAGGTTAAGACTGAATTATGTTTCTTCTCTATCCAGGGAAAATGTTATAAAACTACCATCAAATGAAGCCAGAAACGTAGATAAAAAGTATTATGGAGGTGTATTAGGCAGTAGATCAGTTAAAATATCTTTTTTTCTGGAGGTTGTCATGTTTGTGATGTTTGTTACCTCTTTTAAATTTGGTATTTGTGAATGATTTCTTCTTCTAAATAAATGAGTATCCACTTTCACTTGTGATTTAGAATTTTTGAGGGGCGCCCGGGTGGCTCGGTCGGTTAAGCGTCCGACTTCAGCTCAGGTCACGATCTCGCGGTCCACGAGTTCGAGCCCCGCGTCGGGCTCTGGGCTGACGGCTCGGAGCCCGGAGCCTGCTTCCGATTCTGTGTCTCCCTCTCTCTCTGCCCCTCCCCCGTTCATGCTGTGTCTCTCTCTGTCTCAAAAATAAATAAACGTTAAAAAAAAAATTAAAAAAAAAAAAGAATTTTTGATTTTGTTACTCTTTTTTGTAAAAAGGTCTTCAGACCTTGTATGTACATCAGGCCCTTAAAAACCTAGATCATCCTCTCCCACCAAGATCTGGAAAGATCCGTGTGCCAAGTGTAAGCAAGCGATTGGTTTATGTCTGGCTTTGTTCTAGTCTCGGCCCAGCTGGCAAGTGTGAAGGGTTTCTTCCAAATGTAGGCAGAGTTTTACATGACAATCCAGAATGAATAAAAAGAAAGCCCATCTTCAGAGAACAAAAGACAATATCAGTGGGCAGAGAAGTCGTTATTATAGATGCCTTGCTTTGGTTTCTGCTTTGTCCTCTGCCACTGTGAGAGAAGAGCCTTGTGATGCCCGAGTCAAGGTAACCCACCTTTCTTCAAGGTGAATGGAAAACCGTCGAGTCAATTCAGCAACTGCAGTTGCTGCATGTTATTCAACGCCCCTGAGGACTCATAGATATTGAACCAGGCTTCCAAGGGCAAAGTTCCGATTATTGCATGAGTATTTGCAAACTGCTCTAAACCGTGCACTCCTTCCAAGCACCATCTACTATTTATGTCACCATTTGTGCTGCCCCTACAGGAGCTCATGCCCAGAGCTAAATCCTCCCTATTTAGCCATCTTATTAACCCGAAGGAGGAGAACCTCTAAGTGAGAATGTGGATGGCGGTTCATGCCCTTTCTTCCCCCAAATGCCCATCAAGTTGTTCTTAACAAGCAGATAGTGTATCCTAGGGATATGCTGCAAGGATATTGTGAGTTCAGAAATCCAGAAAACCTTCCATTGATGGGAAGTAAAACAGTAGTGATCTTTACAAAAATTTAGCAATGTATAACTATTGTAGTTCTTTTTTTATTTTTAATTTATTATATATATATATATACATATATATATATATATATATATATAGAGAGAGAGAGAGAGAGAGAGGGTGCAAGCTGGAGAGAGGAGGAAAGGGAAAGAGAAAGAGAATCTTAAGCAGGCTCCATGCTCAGTGCAGAGCCCAACACAGGGTTCTATCCCACAACCCCGGGATCATGACCTGAGCAAAAATCAAGAGTTGGGCACTTAACTGACTGAGCCCCCCATGAGCCCCTAACTACGTAGTTCTTAAAGACTTACCCAAAGTCTTTCAATTATGTTTCTTATTAAACCTCAAAAAGAAAAAGGATGGACTCTAGGAAATCATGACCCCGAACAACTAACTGAAATCAGAAGGGTGTGTATGCTTCCAGGAATTGACCCAAACGTCTGACTAAATAGCCAAATAATTAATTTTATCAGTTTTATATGGGCAAATTAACTTGTTAAGAATAAGAAACTTTAATCACTATGTACACCTGAAACTGATAAAACATTATGTGCCAACTATACTCAAATTCATCAATTAATTAATTTCAGAGGGAAAAAAGAATACATCTCACCTCTTTGTTCTCTAAGTTTTCTTCTCCCCATCTCCATGTGAATGCCCATAGATTTTTTTCTTGTGCTGTGTTTGAGCTTTAAACTACAACCATTCTCTTACTGTTGTTCTGAATTCTTTTTTAATGTTGTCACTGTTGTTTTTATACTCAGCCTATTCAGACACTTATTTAAGATGGCTAAAAAGAGGCAAACTATACAGCAGGATTAAATAAATCAGCTAAAACCCTGAAACAAAGAGAAATCCACTTTTCCTGCACTGTATTAAAAATGAGAAGAGAAAGGGAAGATGAGGGGAAAAAAGGGAGAAATAGAGAGAAACGTTCACTGCATTTATAAACAGAGGTTCCAAGGGTGACCAAGTCTTTTTTCTTATTTCATGAGTTTTGCTAACCCTGTATAAGCCTGCAGATTTTGTTGTGACTTACATGGACTTGAACACAAAGAGACTGTCTGGTTTGTTGTGCCACGAACGGAAAGGGGCGCTCTGTGGAATCCAGGGATTTGTGAGGAGGGCCTTAGAGGTTTGCATAGAAGCCCAAAGGTACAGCGGCCATTTCTGTATCAGATCAACTACACAAAACGTGCGGGATTCTTACATCATTTTCCCCAAATGGATTCCTGCTTTCTTCTGAAAGAACTGCCACGGTTTTTCACTTACATGGCTGTTTTTGCCCTCTTTCTCAGGTTTGCTTCGTGAACCTGGATGTGAACAAGGATGCGTGCAGCACGGAGCACCTGCAGCAGGTAATGCTGGGAGCACGGACTCCCCGGGAGCTCATGACAAGGGCTGCCTGCGCTGACCAGACAGCTGACGTGACGTTTTCCATAAATGATGCTCATTTCGTTGGAGACTCTTTAGCTGGATGGTGTCATCACGGCCCATTCCCTGACCGTCTCCCTGCCACCTCCCACAGTTTGCCTTCCTTATGCTTGTGATGCTTGCTTTCCCAAGATAACGGGGCCGCTCTCCAAACAGGTGCTTTTTCCTGCCCACGGGGCCTGATAGTGGCTTTTTGAGCCCCCGTCTTCATCCCGTCTCAAACACCCCGCCTGGGATGATGTCTCCAAGGCTTTTCCCAACCTGCTGGATACCAACCAGCCCTTCTCTGCGGGTCTCAGGTCTGCTCCTTCCTGCTGCTTTGAGGAAACGCTTGGTCTCTGACCTTGGTTTCCCAGCCCTACACTCATCTGGGGCTCGCACTTGTGCGTTCTCCAGCAGCTACATATTCCAGGCTCATCTGAGGTTGTGATGATCCCGACGTAAATCCTTGACAACGTGCAAGACGTTGAAGGACCCCTCAGTCCTTTGGACCGAGAGCTAACAAGGGGTCCAATAGGAAGAATTAATTGGGTTTTTTTTTTACATTTATTCATTTTTGAGACACAGAAAGACAAGTGCCATCAGGGGTGGGGGCAGAGAGAGAGGGAGACACAGAATCCGAAGCAGGCTCCAGGCTGTCAGCACAGAGCCGGATGCGGGGCTCGACCTTACGAACTGCGAGATCATGACCTGAGCCGCAGTCGGAAGCTTAACCCACTGAGCCACCCAGGCGCTCTTGTTTCGTTTTGTTTTTTGTTCCCTTGCCAGTGCTGCACCTGAAGCTTCTCAAACCCAATTGCCCATACAGCTTACCCATTACAGACTTCCGCAGAGCTTCCGACGTCATTCATCCATGTAGTACTGGAGGGATTAAAAAAAAAGTGTACATATCATTTCGTTTAGGGGACTTGTGGTGCAGAGTCACAGAGAGAGAAGGAGGGACCAAAGCAAGTTGGCATCTTAAGGACTGTGTGTTTGAAGATTTATGGGAGGGATTTGAGACAGTCTTCTTCTACAGCTAAGCGTAGAAACCTGGCATCCACTTAGCTGCCTAAACTTGTGTGAACTCATCTTCTCTGGGCCTCAGGCTACTTATGTGCAAAATATAGAAAGTAGTAACGGGACCTAATCAGTATGGGGGTGTTGTGGGGATTAAATGTACTAAAATGTAACATGTGTGCAGAGTTTAGCACAGTGCCTGGTACATAGAGCAAAATTAATGTTAGAAATTATTTTATTATTGATATTATGATTATTGACTTTGTTAAAACAGATGGTGATTAGACAAGTCTCTCATTCCAGGTTTTAAAGGAAAGAAAAAACCCCTACTATGCATACCTGTGGTGTGACAGTAATTATTAAATGTCTACTTTGGCATATTTAGAAGCAAAGAGTTTTTAAAGCTTTAAGTGATTTCCTATTCCAGTGTAAACCTTCAAGTTTCAGCTTCACACTTCGTCTAGTAATAATCTTAGTAGATTAAGTAATCTATCATTGGTGTAGTTATTCAGGTATATTATTTTTGCAAGTAAGTAGTTTGGGGGTAGTGTTTTGGAGGTGAAAAGAAATCATCTAAACTAATAAAGATTCTTCCTCTACAGAAATTGGTCAACGTTTCACCAGATCTTCCAAAACTTATCAGCTCCATGAATGTCCAGCAGCCAAAAGAAAATGAAATTGTTCTTCTAAGTGGCTTAACATCCGGAAATCTCCAGGCAGATTTTGAAGTTTCACAGGTAAGAGATGTAAACTCTTGATAAAATGTTCATCAGAGATAAGTCATCTACGGTCAGCTCTTGCCACAAGTCAGTACGGACTTCAAATAGATGCTACATTTAAGCTTCCATAGCCTAGGACTCAAAAATTTCTTTGCAATCAAGAGCAGTGTTTCTGTGTATCTGTGTTTCTTCTAAATATGCCACTCAGAGTTTGACAGAGCTTACCTTACCTCAACCCCTACCATTTATTATATTCTCAAGTTCATGTTGTCAAGTTGTACTTAAACTAGAGCAGACATGCTGGGAATTGACAGCTTAGCTTGGTTTTCTACAAATCCATTAGATAGTCAAAAATAGACTCATCTTGGGGCGCCTGGGTGGCTCAGTCAGTTAAGCGTCCGGCTTTTGATTGTGGCTCAGGTCACGATCTCACAGTTGGGGGACGGAGCGCCATGTCGGGCTCCACGCTGACAGCATGGAGCCTGCTAGAGATTCTCTCTCTTCATCTCTCTCTCTCTCTGCCCCTCCTTCACTCATGCTCTCACTGTCTCTCAAAAGAAACATTTAAAAAAAATAGATTCATCTTCTGTTTCACATATGATACGAAAATTCTAATTCATACTATATGGTCCCAGCATCCCAGCATTTCTTCTTTCTGGATGTTATTTATTTCTTAGGATATACCAAATGAGTCATGATAATAAATACAGGATTGCAGCCCCGTGGGTGGAATGTGAGTTTCCTAGACGTAAAGAGTAAAATTCCTAGAGGAAATGAATGTTACTAAAAATAAAGCAGGAATTAAGATGCTATTTTTCTCATTCAGTGTACCGATGTTCGTTATTATTAGAGAAATCATTATAACATTCTTTACTTGAAGACAAATTTTTTAAATTATAAATTGTTCAATTTACAAATATATATATACACACATATGTATATATGTGTGTATATATATATACATGTATATGTATATATATATATACTTATATATATATACATGTATATATATGTGTGTATATATATATACACACATATATATATATATGTAATGATTTCTAAAGGCACATCATATTGAAGATTGTTGATTTTTCCCAAATAAGATATGCTGATAGTGACACATAACACCACTACGGATTAAAATGATGAACATTTGCTTTCCTCCAAATTATTCTTTCTTGGGTTTTAGTTTTGCTGGGAAATTTTAAGATACTCTTTTATTCTTCAGTCCTTTGAAATACCAAAAAACTCGGAAATGTACCCACTATTTCTAGCATCTACCCCGGATGCTTCATAAAAATCTGCACACAGCCTATTACAATTTGGTAATTAAGACTAGAACCAAACTTCTCCGTCTGTCTCGTAATTTATATTCTTAGTGAGAAAATTAATCATCTGGAAAGAGAAAACATAAATGGCCCTAAGTGTCTTCTCTTTATATCGAGCAAAACTATGATGACCAAAAGTAATTTCCAAAACTGAGTTTTAAAAGTATTTCTGTACCAAGCCTGTTAGGATTTCTAATTAAACATGACGGAAAATTGGCTCATGCATGAAAAGAATGTAACTAAGAAACTAGTGGATAGATGGGGCGCCTGGGTGGCTCAGTTGGTTGAGTGTCCAGCTTCGGCTCAGGTCATGATCTCACAGTTCGTGAGTTCAAGCCCCGTGTCGGGCTCTGTGCTGACAGCTCAGAGCCTGGAACCTGCTTCAGTTTCTGTGTCTCCCTCTTTCTCTGCCCCATCCCCAGTCATGCTTTGTCTCTCTCTGTCTTAAAAATAAATAAAACATTTAAAAAGAAAAAAACTAGTGGTAGATTATTATAGGGACTTGAACAGTGCCATCAGGACATGAATTTCCCCTTGTGACCTCTTTCCGGCTTTCTCTCTCTTTAATGTTTATCAATCTTTTCCCATAAGAAGACCATTCCCTTTGGGTTCAAGTTGAGCAAGAGTGAATATCTCCCCCAGGTGGCTAACAGTAAAAGTCTAATTGTGTTCTATTGGCTCTCACGTGTCACGTGCCTATCGCTCAACCACTCACTATGGCCTGAGGATTGCAGTGTTCAGATTGGTCAGGCTGGGTCACGTGATCACCTCAGAGGGTTTAGGTGAATTAACTCCATGGAAATCACTGGCATTATGGGTGAGCCAGAAAATGATGCCTCACAGGCTATGAGAACCAGAAGAAGATTGAGTGATGTTGGCTCACAAAAACAACACAGATACTAATTGGGGTTAGGGAAAGTTAAATTATCAGGACTTATTAAATATCATCCATCAAAAGCATGCTTAAAAATCTGTATATTTGTTCCTAGGAGTTGTCAAGAATTGCCTGTGAGCTATAACACTCTTAAATGTTTCCTACTTCCCTCTTCTAAAAGTCCTCATCACTCCCTATATATCACTTCACCCTTCTGCCATCTCCCAAAGGCCTACATCGTTTTTCAGATACCACAATCCATGTGTTTTAATAAATTAGCAATGTTGGGGCACCATATCAATTATGAATCCCATCTTAGCCAACCATAGCCGGTACCTAATTCTTTAGGGATAGTCTCAATTTGGCTGCCTCGCCTCAAGAAATTCAGTTACCTGTTGATTCCTAAGTAAACACGGAGATATTGGCAGAGGCAGCATGAGCTGGGTTAATGGGGGGAGTCTAAGGGCAGTCCCAAGGGCATAGCTATTGCTCCCACTGACCCTGTGAAGAAGGCAATAAACGAGCTACTTGGCACCTTTGACCCTGGAAATTACAATGCCCAAGATGTTCAGTGGTGCAGATAACAAATTACCTCACTTCTCTCAACTGTAATTTCCTATTCTATAACATGGAGATTTAAAAAAATACCTTTTCTCCATTCTCAGAGACTAGTCACAGTGATTTTCATAAAATAACATGAAGGCACCTTGGGAAGGACTATTCAAATGCAAATTGTATTTTCTCTCCATGTCCAAAAAGTTGAAGGAAGGTGAAGTAGGAAGAAAATTTCATTTAAAGCAAAATAAGGTACCAGGGTGGAGTACTATATACACCAGGAGTAATCACCCATTCTCCTTTGGGGAAGAGAAGTGTGATATTGCTGCAAGGGATGGTGTACAGAGTGCCTTTTCTGCCTCCTGAGGAGTTTTGTTATTTTCTCATAGATGATTACGAAATGATTGTTCCATGTCTTCGTCTTTCCAGCTCAGCAAATGACTCACATGCTTTTTTATATTGCTACGTTATTTTACAATTGTACAACTGGAAAAACTGTGAGAAAATATTTATCATCTACTTTGTTCATTTATTCAACAAATATTTACTATGCACCTGGAAAAGTGCAAAGCATAGGGGGTTAAGGATACAGTGGTAAATGAGTCGGACATCTTGCTCTCAAAGAGCAACTTACTTAGTCTGGCATTATCTCAGATGTTACTTCTTTTGGATATAATTAAATGTATATAAACACATTGCACAACTGTCCATGTACCTGTGTCTCAAAAGACTAATGAATACATACCAGCCAGCAACAAAGAAGAAATTGCCACAACAGGTACATTTTCCTTCCTCAGGCCATCCTTAGGATAAGACTCTAAAAAATCTTAAAGAAAATCGTCATGCCCATGGTCAAGTAAAATACTAAGTGGAAAGTACAAGTAAAAGCAATTATTTTCCTACAGAAGAAAATGTTTCTGAGATGCTTATTATGTACAATAATAAGATCTACTCCCGTGGCCGACCTTTCTATGAGATGAACACATAATTTTACTGAGCATGTGTGCGTTTGAGGAGGTCCAGGTGCAAACCACCCTTCTTTCCAAATTGCACGTTTTTGGTTAATACTGGAGTTTTGCCGACTGGGCCAGGAAGTCATGGGGAGAATTGGAAAGGACACAGGAATCCAACAGATCTGGATTGCAGTGCCGGCTTTCCACTTTATATTGGTGTAGACTTGAAAGGACCAGTAAGTCTTTCTGTGCCTGATTTCTCCTCTATAAAAGAGCAAAGGCATCACCAGCCTCACAGAAATATTGTTTGCATTGAAGGTAACACGATATTCAAAACACTTAATAGACTACAATAAAAATTATATAATAATACCTGCCATTATTTTGCAGGTTATAGTGTTTGGTCTTCATTTCCCTAAGACTCTCGGGATGTTTATTTACTTTCAAGAAGCTTGTTAACAAAATATGTTTTCTTTCTAGGAATGCAATAGCCATGGAACATTGCACTTTTAATACAACTCTTTCTCTACATTTGTTTTGAGATGTTATTTAACTGTTCGTTAATAACTCTTTTGGTTCCTGCAACAATATATAAAACCTTATGTCATATGTATTTAATCTGAATGGTATGAAATGGCCAATACGCAGCCATTTTTACCTACAAATAACTTCATTTGGTTCCACTTTGTAATTATTTTTATTCATGCCTTATCCACCGGTAATATACTGTGTCCCACCCCCCTGGGGAATTATCTAAGTCATGTTTGTACCTACCAGCATACCTTGCATGTAATACACACCCAAAAAGTATGTTATAAATTTCAAGTTAGTGTATTATGTCTGAATTCAGTGAAAATAAAATTAATCACGCCAGCTACCGTTACTCTACAACAATTGTTCCTCATTATTGCGGGGGATCTCAGACCCTTTGTGACTTCCATAAAAGCTACAGACCATTACTTCTCAAATGTTAAGGCATGTAGGAATCGCCAAAAGAGTTCTGGAAAATGCAGATTCTGATTTAGTACCTCCGAGGTAGGTCCTGAGATTATACACATCTAATAAGCTGCCAAACCACGCCAAGGCTGCTGGCCTACATACAACCCACACTTTGAAAAGTAAGGTCAGAGCGCACCTGGGTGGCTCAGTCAGTTAAGCGTCTGGCTCTTGATTTGGGCTCAGGTCATGATCTCACAGTTCATTGGATCAAGCCCTGCATCAGGCTCTGAAATGACAGTGCAGACTCTGCTTGGAATTCTCTCTCCCTCTCTCTCTGCCCCTTCTCCTCTCTCTCTCTCTCTCTCAAAGCAAATAAACTCTAAAAAAAAATAAGGTTATGACCTCCCTTCTTTGAAAAACAGACCTAATTGCATAAGCACATAGATCAATTCCATTTCTGAGCCTCCTGGACCCCTTGGAGAATGGTTGGATTTTTCATTTTGCAATCACCTGTTCTAGAATTACTCTAATTATAATATTCAACCAAAAAGACTGAAAAATATATACTACTTTCAGAAATACAATATGGATGTCGGTATACATGTATTTCTCAGTGTGTGCACACACTTACCCCTCACACACGCATATATCCACATTCAAGAATTCCAAAATGACAAAATTAACTCTGATCCTAGAAAGCACATGATTTAAATGATCCTTTTTGTAAGACAAACATTTGGACATAAAATATTTCCCCCAAACATTTCAGATTCCACTGTGATATAAATTTATTTAGCTTCCTCCTGCCCACTAACTCTTGTTTCCATTCAAAGAACTTTCTGTTGAAAATTACTATAAATGAACACATTGTTCCTTTTAAAAAAAACAAAAATCCTGATGCACAACGTATGTTTGCAATTTACTAGTAACCTGCGCACAAGCAATTGAAACTTTTATTCCTCTTCTAATGAACAACAATATGAATAGTGAAAATGTGTAGTGGCGAATAGGGACATGGTCTGCAACGCTAGAAGAGAACAAAATTAACAGGTCTCACTGGGACACCCTCCAATGATTTGGGCCTCCTTCTCACTGTTTTCCTCACATGCTGGCCTTTTAGAGATAATTAGTGCACTTCCAATGGGTTGCCTCATATCTCACTGTGTCTGCCTCTTCAGATGAGCCATACACATTATAAATTCTAACTGTGGATAATGGCTAGAACATCACCAAGGCAGAAAAAGACACCGGCCTGAGAAACTGGGACTCAGTTTAATCAAGAAGGGTGCCCAAGACGGTCTTAACATTCCCCTCAGCTTGACCAGACTTCAGACAGGCTTCTTCCTGATAGGCACCGACTGCCCTTTTCTTAGAACATTCACTTTAGAAAACTCGTTATGAATTATTTCTCTGTCCCTTTGAGATGGAAATCATTTTGAAAAGTTTCATGCCTGTTTTACAACCCAGAAGTGTCCTTTTCAAAGACCGGGGGACCGTCTCTGAAATAAGATCATCAAACAGGATAGTGTCCCTTTCTCGGTGGAAGGATGGGAGCCTAACGTCAGTAGGATCCTTCCTCCAATTTGCAAAACTACCTCCTGCCATGCAGATACAAGTACACTTACTTTTCCTTTGGATAAAGCCAGTTAGCAAGCACAGATGGCCTGCGGGCCTCCGACACCAGCTCTTAAAAACTCTATTGCCTCTTGTTTCAGTGCATTTGGGGTCCAACTCAGTTCTGGCCCTTCTTTTCCTATTTTAAGAGCTCTGAAGAAAGTCTTCCTTAACCTGTTTAACTTTGCCCAGTGCAATTTTTGCTTTGACAGGAGAGAGCAAAAATATGTGATACAGCTGGTCTATTTTCCCCTAAGTCAGACTTTCTCCTAGGTACCCTGTGTTCCCAAATATCACTTGAATTTTTTTTCAAGCAATTCGTCAATCTCAGCCCAGAAGATAGGCCAAGTATTTTAAATGTCCCCCACTCTTTATAACAAGGAAGATGAGTAGAAGAAGAAAGGTCAGAAGCAATGGTTTTTTTTTTATTTTGTCTTTCAATAAATGCATTTTTTTCTCTCTACTTTCAGTGTCCTTGGCTGCCAGATATCTGCTTGGTCCAGTGTGCGAGAGGGAACAGGGCAAACAGTACCAATTGCATCATCTTTGAAATCAACAAATTTTTGATCGGCCTGGAACTGGTGCAGGAACGGCAGCTCCAGCTGGAAACAAACATCCTGAAGGTGGAAGATGACACAAACTGTTCCCTGTCTTCAATTGAAGAAGACTTTCTCACCGCATCGGAGCACCTGGAGGAGGAAACTGAGGGGGAAGAATACAGGAATGGTGAGAAGTTCCCGAGAAAACACATGCGCATCCTGAAATTAGTCACCCTGGGAAAATGAGCGCCATTCCAGGAGAGTTTCAGGCCACGTCAGTTTGGCTGACACATCGCCATCATCACTTACTGAGTTTAGGGAGGGAAGGAGAGGATAAGGGAACACTAGTGAGGATGCTGACTAAGGCACTCAGATCTAATGGTTGGGTGACTCCGTCTTCCTGAAGATGCCTTGGGGACGCTGAGGACATCCTCCCACCCGCCAGGAGACAAAGACTATCACAGGGAGGAAAGTTATCTTCCCGAAGACTTCCATAAAGCTACCTATTAAAGTTGAGCCCACATAAACTGGCCTGAATCCTAGCACCGCCTCTTTGAGGCTGTGAAGCCTGAGCTGATTACCTAGTCCTTTGGAGCCCCAGTTTCTTTACCCATTACTTGGGAGGGCAGTAGTGCCTCTAACACTGTTATAGTTACTCTATCTAGCTACATATATTTATGATACTTGCCTGTAATTATGGGAAGGACAGAAGGAAATAACCCGGGAGAGTACTTAGCACTCATTTATTCATGGTTTTGATTGACTGATCAATACAGTCCAGTCAACAAGGTGTTCCTCTTCCCCACCCTTAGCTACCGAAGAAGGGATACCCCAGATGCTCTTGACACTCTCTGGGACAAGCCCTACTCAAACTTGAGAGCGGATGTTTGCAACAAGGCTTGCTATGGAGGTTGCTGTAGACATCCTTCCTCCTCCTTCTCTATGCACTGAGAAGCTCTAAAATGCAACTGTTTGGGGTACTTTTCTGGTGGAGAAAGGTGACCAGCACTTGTCTCCCCACTGCCTTCTTCTCCCACTCTAGCGCTTACATTCATATCCCACGTTAAGAGCCATTTTGTTGAGCGGGGTTCCATACCTAAACTCAGAAACCTTTGCAGATTCATTTGTCTTGAAGGAACACTCTAAATGTTGTTTTGGGGGGGCGGAAGGCAAGGGGGAAACTGATGCTTTAAGGCATTTTTAGAAAGTGGTTGTTATTTTGGACTCATGAGATCCTGCCATCCAAAAAGTAATAGTGGGCCCTCGTTTTGTCTTCACCAGGTTATGAAAATATAAACGCCTCCGCTCATGTTTTGGAAAGTAAAAAACCAAAGGAAGTCACTCAGGAGGAATGGAATGACAACAAGAAAAAGTTGCTTTATCCTTCGGAAGACAAATGCATTAGCAGATCTCATACCACATTGATTAAAGCAGAAGCAACTCTGGAAAAAGTAGAAGGCACCATTTTACAGAGCCTCGATTCATCAGCCGGGCCATCAGAGTGGACAGGCAAAGCTGTGCAGAATGAGAAGCCAGCCAGAAATTACTGTTACTCAGAAAGTTATAAAGGGCATGTGGAAAAGTCACAGGCACCATATATTCCAGGGGATGTTCATTTCCCTGGGATGGTTAAGAAAGGTGGGCCTTCCGTGCACGGTACCCTCACGGAGCATGGCAGCAGCTTAGACCCAGGGGACCCTGAAGACGGCACAAACTCTCTTCGTCCCCACCAAGATGGAGAAGTCACCGCCGGGGAGTACGCCACAAATTTAGCAGAATCCGTGCTACAGGATGCGTTTATTCGGTTATCTCAGTCGCAGCCCACGCCACCCCAGGAATCTGCAGTCGGTGTTTCTGTAGGAAGCGCTCTGCTACCCAGTGGCTGTTCCACAAAAGGTATGGTGGTCCCGCGGTCATGGAATGAGCTCCCCAAAATCGTCATCTTTCAGAGTCCAGATGGCAGCGATGCTGCCCCTGAGGCAGGCATCTCCTCGTGGCCTGAGATGGAAGTCTCTGTTGAAACCTCAGGGGTCCTCTCTGGAGAGAACTCCGGCAGACACCCTCAGAGCGCTCTGGAAGTTGCGTTAGCTTGCGCGGCCACTGTGATTGGAACTATTTCCAGTCCACAGGCCACGGAGAGACTTAAAATGGAGCAAGAATCTTTGGTTTCACCCCGTCCACTGGGAGGCAGTGACCGCCTGCAAAGTCAAATATCCCAAGTCCTCAAGGAACCTTCTGTCAGCGAATACTCCTTTCCATCTGCCTTGTGTGGCATGACCCAGGTGGCGAGCGCCATTGCTGTTTGTGGCCTCGGCGAATCGGAAGAGGCGAAGGCTCCAAGTGGCCTCTCGTGTGCAGCTGAGGCTCATGCAGCAGTCCCCCCACTCTGCTGTTTGGCGACAGGGAGCAGCATGGAGCTGGGAAGCGAGGCCATCGCACAGGTATTACTCCAGGAGGCTGCGCTGGTTTTAACAAGGCCCGACCCCCACAGCAGCATTGGAGACCTCATGGAATCAGTGAGCAGGAGAATCCTAGAAACGACTTCAAAGCCTCAGACCCTGTGCTCAGAAAACGTCCTCAGGAATGAGCTGGCACAGACCCTCTCTAATGTTATTCTGGAGCATTCCATTGATGAAGCTCTCCAGAGAAACAGAACAGTTGATCCCAATGTTAGCAGACATTCATCTGAGACTCTTGAGACCTTGATGGAAAGTACAAACCAACTGCTCTTCAGTGTGATATGCTTCACATTCAAGAAGATGAGGCATTTTGTACAGCTTGGTGAATGGCCCACTGTCCTTGCTAATGAGACCATCAGATGGAGGGAAACGGACTTAAGCTGCCAGCCACCTGATCAGGCTGCTAGTCTAGCGTGGACAAGAGCCACCGAACATTCCAGCGGCCAGCCACTTGGTGGCAATCCGCAGAGTACCAGTCTTGTTACCAATGATCTTCTAGATGACATTTATCTGAAGCAAGATAGGAGGGGCCCAGCAAAGCCAGGCCTCTTCAAGAATCCCACGCTGCAATCTGAATTGCCCTGTAGTCCCAGGGGGCCAGATTCTTCACCTGCTAAAACACCCCCCAAGGAAATAGATCTAAAAGGAACAGTGGGAGAAGATCCAGACAAGCCTCATCAGACACCCAGTTACAATGAGAATGAGTTCAGAGCCTCTTCAGAGAGAGAGAGGACGCTGACAGTGGGCAAGTACAGCAGAGGTTCCCAGGATGCCAAGGACAGTGTCAGTATAAACGCCCAGGAGAAGTATAATCATACCTCACGTCTGAACAGTGAAATTCAAGTTAACCTGTCTTTGTTAGGGAATGACTTCCCCCTTCCTGCTCAATCCACACTACAGGCAAAACATGCAGACCTATACTGCATTACAGACTTTGCGGAAGAATTAGCAGAGATGATTGTCTCCATGGCAACCGAAATCGCAGCAATTTGCCTTGACAACTCCAATGGAAAACAACCCTGGTTTTGTGCATGGAAAAGAGGGAATGAGTTTCTGGTTACCCCAAACGTATCCTGCCGATCCTTGAAGAGGAAGAAGGAAAGCCAGACCAGCGGGGCCACAGTGAGGAAGCACAAACCACCACGGCTCAGCGAGATCAAGAGGAAAACGGATGAGCACCCGGAGCTTAAAGAGAAGCTGATGAACAGGGTGGTGGACGAGTCCGTGAACCTTGAGGACATCCCAGATTCGGTCAGTGTTTTTGCAGACGAAGTGGCAGCCAAGATCATGAACCTAACAGAGTTCTCCGTGGTGGACGGCGTCTGGCAAGCCCAGAGCTATCCCCGGAACCGGTTACTCAGTGGAGACAGGTGGAACCGGCTGCAGGCTTCCAGCTGTGAAAGCATTCCAGAGGAGGACTCCAATGCCAGGGCCTACGTAAATAGCCTGGGTTTCATGAGTACCCTAAGTCAGCCAGTTAGCAGGGCCAGCTCTGTCTCCAAGCAGTCCAGCTGCGAGAGCATCACTGAGGAGTTTTCCAGGTTCATGGTGAACCAGATGGAAAATGAAGGAAGAGGGTTTGAGTTATTGCTGGATTACTACGCAGGCAAGAATGCCAGCAGCATCCTGAACTCAGCCGTGCAACAGGCGTGCCGTAAAAATGAGCACCTCAGCATGAGGCCAAGCTGTCCCTCTAAGCAGTCCAGCACCGAGAGCATAACAGAGGAATTCTACAGGTACATGCTGAGGGACATCGAAAGAGAAAACAAGGACAGCACGTCCTCCAGACGAAGCAGCCAGGATTGGACAGTTGGCCTACTGTCACCTTCTCTGCGATCCCCCTTGTGTTACAGACAGTCATCCATGCCAGATAGCAGACCCCTGGGTGCCAGGCTGACGGTGAACGCGCCCATCAAAGCCAGCTCCTTAGATGGCTTTACTCAAAACAGCCAGCAAGATTTCCTAAGTGTACATCCAGTCAGTAGCACTTCCTCATCCGGTCTCTGCAAATCTGACTCTTGCTTGTATCGGAGAGGTGGAACCGACCAGATCACCAACATGTTAATTCACGAGACGTGGGCAAACTCCATCAAGGCCCTCATGCGAAAGAACAAAATTATAGCGGATGATGCTGAGGCAGCTGAGCCTGTTCCCGGTGGCTCTCCCAGGCAAACGGAGAGATGTGCAAACAGATCATCTTCGAGCAGGGCGCAAAGTGGGCCCGCTCTTCTGGCGCAGGAGTCCATCGATAACCCGAGGAAAGACTCCATTACCGAAAGCAAGCATCCCCCAGTGTCAGCTCAGAGCAAAGCTTTTCCTCTTACAGACCACAACGGTTTAGATTCTAAAAAGGAAACGTCTTCATGCCATGGGTCTGTCCCTGTAAGCCACACCAGGTGGTCCCTGTGTGCCAGGGATGTACCTTTAATTCAAATTGAAACAGATCAGAGAGAAGAGTGTGTTGGAGAACCTGAACACTTCTCTTCCAAAAGCAGCCCCCTAGAGGAAGCAGAGGAGCATTTGCAAGATGGAAAAGACCCCCATGTGGCGAGGGGTGGAGACACTGCTGAGAGTGCCTGCCAAAACCCCAGGTGAGTGAATGACCTCTTAGACTAGATAGGGTGCACGGGACTGGACTTTGCATCTCCCTTAGTATTTAGTCTAAATCGGAGGGACTTTATTGATGCAGGAACTGAATTCTGAGACAATTAAGTGACCTCTCTGGCTTAATATGCACTTATAATAGAAATTTGGAAGTAATTAAAAAAAATTTTTTAATGTTTGTTTAGTTTTGAGAGAGAAAGAGAGAGAGAGAGAGACTCTGAGTGGGTGAGGAGCAGAGAGAGGGAGACACAGAATTGGAAGCAGGCTCCAGGCTCTGAGCTGTCAGCACAGAGCCTGACACGGGGCTTAAACTGACCAGCTGTGCGATCGTGACCTGAGCCGAAGTCGGACGCTTAACCGACTGAGCCACGCAGGCAACCCTGGAAATAATTTTTTTAAAACTTCAAAAACAAATTGAATCCATCTATATAATAGGAGAATGAATGTTTCGTTTTCCGCATTAAAATTAATCTCCCATACTGTTACCTTTTAAAATTCAGTCATAAAAATTTTCAAACAAAAAAGAAAGTTATGTCAACTTATCCACTTGAAAAAAGTTAAATTTAAATACGTTTTAATATTAGAATCTGACATTAAACATTTTGGTATCATTTTTCTCTACCGTCTCTCCTTTCAAGTTTCTCTATTTTGTTTTGTTCTAAAGATCTTTGCAAGGACACCTTGTCCCACAAATACTGGACCTTTAGATGCATGGTATAATCATGGCAGTTTAAGTGCAAGGCAACATTGGAGTTTTGTTATTTCAGTAGTTCTTTTCTAGAAGATTGTAATGTAAGTGGCAATGCATTTTGAATTTGAGACAAAAGAATTATTTCTTTCCAAGTGCTTAAGGAAGAGTCAATCCTCTTACAATTCCCAGGTTTGTAGAAAAATCATAACTATTCTTGAATATGGGACCATTATATCATTTAAACAAATTATTATTGAAGTTGACCTACAATATTATATTAATTTCAGGTGTGCAACACAGTTCAGCTACACATTACTCAGTGTTCGCCACAAGTGTGGTCACCCTCTGTCACCATACGTCACAATTACACTATTATTGACAATAATCCCTATGCTGTAGTTTTCATCTCCATGACTTATGTATTTAATACTGTTGCTCCATTTTAAAATGTTTTTTGTCTCTAAAGTTAAATAAGACAGAAAAAAAAACAAATTAAGCTGAGTAGCCTTGGGAAACGTAAGTTAGAGAAATAGCCTACGTCTTTTCAGAGACCTATGCCTGTTGTACAAAGAGCCCGGTATTTTAAAATGTTTAGGTGCAATAAACAAGTTGAACACAGCTTTCATCAAATTTCAGCTGCTCTGGAAAATCCCTAATATTTTTCCCCCCACCAGGGAAGCAGAAGGGATCCGTCTTCAGGTGCTGGGACCCCCTATGATTATGGCATCATTACAAGGTGTAGGTGATGGTGGTCAAGGTGCACCTATTTCCTTCTTAGCCTCTTAGTGCTGAGAACTTAACTTTCCTATTGAATAAAATCCTAGGAGAATTCAAGAGAAGGAAAGCATGAAAACCCACAAGCAAAAGAGTGTAAGTTAAGCGAAATGAAATACAGACCAAGTGGACCAAAACAAGTTCATATATATCAGTAATTCTCCAGCTCTAGACAATACTTACCAAGTCTTGTAGGAGTACCCTACCTCACTTTAGATCAAAGAGTTGAAGAAACAAAAGGGCCAATGTGTAATTCTTTAGAATTCCCTTAAGGTGAGATATACGAACATGGAAAAGTCTTATTTTAGCTTCGACGTGTCTGACTTTGAATCTTCTTCGCCATCGTCATAAACCAGCTGTGATTTTTAGCTGAAGAAAGTTACCTAGTGAGGAAATATTTGTGAACTAGTAGTTCAACAAGATGCATGGTTTCAGGCTCAAACCAAATAGTGATTGTCAATGAAGTTAAGTAACATTCATTATACATTGTTGAGTGAAAGGTCACGAACCTTAAGCTTAAAAGAGGTACAACCTGGGGACTTTCAAACTGTTTGGGAAGTATGTATCAATAAGGCCTCCAACTGATTTAGGTTTGGATTCCATATAATGACTCAAGCACATATTCTCTCAACTCATGGTATGGATTTCTGATTTGGTTTTCCAAGAACAAAAGAAATGAAAATGTAGAGCCATCATCCTTAGAAATTCAAGAGCTGAATCTGCTTCCAAAACATAAGGACGTCGAATATATTTTTCTTTGTGAAGCAATATGAAGAATTGTTATAGAACATGAACTCTACTGACTAACCTGGTAACAGTGTCACTTTGAGCAAGTTCCCTAATCTCTCTACGGCAGTTTAGGTGAGTAAGCTATAGGAATAAAGCTCTTAACTCAGTGCCTAACCCATTAGAAGTACTCAATAAACGTTCCCTTTATGGTTGTTGTTGTTCAGGGTTAGGGTGTATGATTGCCTTTATTTCAAGAGATTTTTTTTTTTCCCACGAGAAACCTGTTGTGAACAGTGTGAACTTTTGTTAAAACGGAATTACTATGATTTACAAGGGGGGAAATTCGTTCTATTTGGATCACATTTTCTAAGCTCAGGGTTGTTATTAGGGGATTTGATATGTCAAAATAGAGAACTGAACTCCCTGTGAAAGAGTTCCTACCTACACACAGAGCGAAGGACGTGACACAACACTTGATTCTGTCTGGTCATGGCGAGGTGTCATGTCCTAAAAATGTTTTTAGGCTACTTTCTGAAGGACATTTTCATAACTCTGCTAAAAATGTTACAAAGGCTCAACATACTGAAATGAAATTCACTTTCTTACTTTTTTATTTGAAAAACAGAGTAACAGTTTCGGAATTCATTATGGAAGCCATGTCCAAATGAAAATACTTGTTGGGTTTGAAGCTGTCACATTTGTCCAGATACCTGAATAGTCCTTCAGTCATAAAGAAAGTAAATAATTTGGGACAGCCCGATTCTTGATTTCTGGGAAAATGGTATCGTACTGGTGAGCAGCGATGTCTTCTTAATTCAGCTGCCTCCTCTGAGGTTATAGAAGAGCAATGATCTAACTTTTCGATAATTTGGGATCACAAGGCAGAAACACCAAGCTAAGAATCCCGAGCCTTCACATGTTGCCTTCGTTGGCATAATCTGATGTTTTCAGGAATATGTTTTGTGTTGTGTTTTTATTTACATTGGCTTCAAGAAAACAGTTATTCATCAACCAAGCATGTACATGCACATTCTGTGGCACACGCTGCCCTTGGAGCGAAACACACAGTAGAAAGTAGAGATTTAGTACCTGCTATCATGGGTCCTACACACCAGTGGGAGAGACAGAAAACATGCATGGAAAGAACCCTTTGGCAAAAGATCATTACGGCGTGTTATGAGAGAAAAATAAAGAGAGTAATGTGACAGAGAGCATCTGGTTGGGTGAAGTGGTTACTTAAGATAGAATGTGGGCATTTGGATGAGACCTAAGGGAAGACGGAGCCAACCATGCGAAGAATTGAAGGGGAAGATGTGCATTTGCATTTCAAGCAGCACTGGTGTTCTAGCTAGTCTAAAAAAAATCCTCCCACAGACCACCTTAAAGTCCTAGATTAAATATGATAAATATCCTTTTGAATACAGGGCTGACCTTAACAGTGTTACCAATAATGATGACAATCTCAGAGGCAGAAAATGAAAGGATTTGGAAACAAAAGTCATAGACTAAAGTTAGGTCTGTGCTTGCTCTTACTAGTCTCCCTAATCTACCAGTTCATTTCCTAAAAGCCAGAGAAAACCAGGAAATAATACTGTGGGTCCATGAATGATGAAGACTTAGAAATGACACCAACCTTCATATCCAGAAGGGTTATGTCCTCAGAAAAGAAAGTACAAACTTAGGAAAAAAGTTCACTCACCAGAAAATGAGTTAAGAAGATGTATCTTTTAGGGTTAGGGCTCTAGGTAGAAAGGGGAAAAATCCCCTAAGAATATATAACCACAGATTCCCTAATGCATATTTGAGGTTCTAATTTACACTATCTCTGGTTCAGAAAACCCTAAGTTGCAAATGGCAAGATTTCATTCTTTTTGATTGCAGAGTAATACTCCATTGTGTGTGTGTGTGTGTGTGTGTGTGTGTGTGTGTGATATATATATATATATATATATATATATATATATATATATATATATCACATCTTCTTTCTCCATTCATCCATCGATGGACATTTGGGCTCTTTCCATACTTTGCTATTGGTGATAGTGCTGCTATAAACATGGGGGTGTGGGTGTCCCTTCGAAACACCACACCTGTATCCCTCGGATAAATGCCTAGTAGTGCAATTGCTGGGTCGTAGGGTAGTTCTATTTTTAGTTTTTTGAGGAACCTCCATACTGTCTTCCAGAGTGGCTGCACCAGCTTGCATTCCCACCAACAATGCAAAAGAGATCCTCTTTCTCCGCATCCTCCCAAACATAAGGGAAAGGAAACAAAAATAATATAAAAACAGGGAAGGGGACAAAACAGAAGAGACTCATAAATATGGAGAACAAACTGAGGGTTATGGGAGGGGTTGTGGAGGGGGGATGGGATAAATGGGTAAGGGGCACTAAGGAATCTATTCCTGAAATCATTGTTGCACTATATGCTAACTAATTTGGATGTAAATTTAAAAAAATAAAAAATAAAATTTAAATAAATAAATATGATATAACAAACTTCTAAAAAGAAAGAAAGAAAGAAAAAAGAAAACCCTAAGTTGATAAATTACCTTAAAGCAATCTCAGGTTAATAACATGATGAGACCTTGGTGGAAGAAACAATAAATCCCTGGGTATTTTAGGCCAAGTCTCAAAGGACTTCAATAGATAAAGCCCCATTAAATAAGCATTCAAAAACTCAGATTACAAGATACACAAGGAATCAAAGCGCCGTAAACAAGACCTAGTACAAACATCAAATAGTAGCATTAACTCTAATAAGGATTTCAGATATTAGAATTATTAGATACAGACTATAAAATAAATATACCTTAAATATTTAAAGAGGTATATAAACCAAGAGAAAGCATAAACTACAATTAAAATAGTTGAAGTAGACTTGAAAATTAGTCAAATACTAAAGGAAGACAAATATAATTACTGAAATTATAGCCTTTGTTATGAAAAATAATTACTTAAAAAATAAGGTCATTGGAATAAAGACTTCAATGGCATACTTGCAGAGAGAACTACAGTAAAAGTAAGTGTAAAACAACTTTCGTTTCCACCCACAATGGAGTAACTAAAGCTAAATTTACCCTGCTTCTGTAAACAACTAGAAAAATGGGCAAAATATATGAAGCAACTGTTGCTAGACATTGTACAATCAACAGCACTTTGAAAGTAGGGAAGGAAACATCGTGACCCCAGTAATTGCCCCAAATTTCTGCCTAGATTCCCTTTTTAGGCAATAGTGCAAAGAGGACAGCCTGAACAGAGCTCAGAAGGCACTCTCAGTTAAGGAGTCAGAGATTAGAGGATGCCACACAGAGAAAGAATTCCAGAAGTCTGTAGAGGGATCCCCTTGAGCCTGTTGGTGAATGCTAAACCCTGCATGTGTATGTGAAACCCCATGAAGCCAAAGACCTGTGAGCTGAAGAATCCCACAAGTTCACATGGGACTTGGAGAAGTTTATTTCCAACCAGCGGAGTAGAGAACCCATGTTAAACACATGCAGCATTTAGCAGAGACCCCCAAAAGTATCACACTATAGAATTAAGGCTAACTTACCCCTAAAAAATAAAAGCTAATCTAAACTTGTTCTAATAAAACTTGTAACTCAACATTGAAAAGGTCAAACTGAACTAAAACTAATTTAACCTAGAATGGGTCTAATGCTCTTTAGAGAAATACAACAAAATCCAGCACTCGACAGCATAAATTTACAGCATAAGATCCAATTTTAAAAAAATGTTTCACATACAAAGAAGCAGAAAAATGTCACCCATAACCCATAGGATAATCAGTCAACATAAATATATCCAGGAACTACAGAGGTAATGGGATTAACAGACAAGGACTTTAAATAGCTATTACAAACATGTTCTAATATTTAAAGGTACACGTGAATCTATAATTGGGTGAAAATTATAAATTCACAAATCAAGTAGTACAATGAATCTTAAGCAGGATAAACAAAAACCCACATCAAGCACATCATGACCAAATTATTAGAAACCAATGACAAAAAAATAGTCCTAAAAGTAGTTCAGAGGGAAAAACAACTTACATACTGAGGAACACAAAAATTGCAGGTTTCTCATCAGAAAAAAAGGAAATCTAAAAGATGAAGAATGACATCTTTCCTGTGCAGAAGGAAAAAAAAAACTGCCACCTTAGTGTTCTTCACCTCACAAAAAATAAAGGCTATCCATGGATAAGAAGACTCAATATTGTCAAGATATCAGTTCTTCCTAACTTGATTTATAAATTTAATGTAACCCCATTCAGAATCCCAGCTCATCATTTTGTGGATATCAAGAAAATGATTCCAAAGTACATACAGACAGGCAAAATACCCAGAACAGTCAAGACAATATTTAAGAAGAAGAACAAAGTCAGGCTGCCATCACCTGGCTTCAAGACTTACTATGAAGCTGCGGTTATCAACACAGTGAAACATTGGCAAGAGAATAAACAAATGGATCAATGGAACAGAATAGAAATGCCAGAAATAGATACACACAAATATAGTTAACTGATTTTTGGTAAAGGATCAAAGGCAAAACAGTGTGAAAAGTAGAGTCTTTTCAACTCAATACTCACCTGCCAAAAAAGAGTCTAGAAACAAAACTTACACCCTTCACAAAAATTAACCCAAAATGGACCATGGATCTAAATGTAAAACTTAATAAAACTATGAAACTCCGAGACGATGACATAGGAGAACATTTAGGTGGCTTCGGGTTGGGCAACGACTTTTTAGATAGAATATCAAAGACGTGATTCATGAAAAAACTAAGTGATAAACTGGACTTCATTAAAATTAAAAACTTTGGCTGTGTGAAAGGTGCTTGTCAAGAGGACCAGAAGACAAGCTGAACACTGCGATAAAATATTCCCAAAGACATACTTGATAAAGGACTGTTATCCAAAATATATAAAACTCAATAATAAGAAAGCAAACGACTCGATTTTGAAAGTGGCCAAAAGACTTCAACAGACGCCTTATCAAAGAAGACATACAGAAGGCAAATAAGCATATGAAAAGATACTTAATATCATATGTTATTAGGCAAATGTCAAATGAAAACAACCAATGTGTTGTTTGTGTCTCAAGCAACACAAAATGCTGAGAAAGATGTAGAACAACAAGACTTCGTATTTATTTCTGGTAGGAATGCAAAAATGGCACAACGACTTTCAAAGACACTTTGGGAGCTTCTTACAAAAATGAGCATACACTTACCATATGATCCCACAGTCATGCCCCTTGGTATTCACCAAAAGGAGTTGAAAATTTATGTCTACACAAACACCCGCACATAAGATTTTACAGCAGCTTTACTTATAATTGACAAAACTTGGAAACAACCAAGATTTCCTTTAGCAGGTTAATGGATCAATAAGTTCTGGTACATCCAGACAATGGAAGGTTTATTCAGCACAAAAAATAAATGAGCTGTGAAGCCATGAGAAAACATGGAGGAAACTTAAATGCATATTAAGTGAAAGAAGCCAGTCTAAAAGGCTACACGTACTGTATGATTCCAACCCTCCGACATTCTGGGAAAAGGCAGTTAAAAAGCTCAGTGGTTGCCAGATGTTAGGAGGGAAGAAGGGATGACAAGATGGAATCCAGAGGGTTTTTAGAACAATAAAACCATTCTGTGTGATACTATAACAGTGGATACATGTCATTATACATTTGTCCAAACCCATAAAGTGTACAACACGGAAGTGAACCCACGTAAGCTATGGATTTGGGGTGATAATGATGCGTCAATAGAGGGTCATTGATCGTAACAAATGTATCATTCTGGTGCAAGACGTTGATAGTGGAGAAGGCTGTGGTGTGCAGGGGCTGGGCGCATGGGAACTCTCTGTTCTCTCCACTTAGTTTTACTGTGAACCCAAAGCTTCTCTGAAAAAATAAAGCCTTTTTTTTTAGAATAAGGGCTAAAGAGTAACTTTTTATGCAAGCAAAATCTTAGAGAACATGTGCTAGGAGATCTATACAAAAGGAAATGCTAATGGAAGTCATTAGGCTTAAGAAAAACGATACCGATGGAAACTTGGACTACACAAATATGAAGTAGGTAGGTAAATATAAAACACCTTTTCTACTTTAAAGTTTCTTTAAAATATAATTACTTACCATGAAAAAAATATTTTATGACACGTAGAACTAAAATATATGTCGGTTATGACACAAAGGGTGGGAGGGGGAAATGGAAATATACTTTCCTAAGAATCTTCCGTTCTGTGTGACTTTGTGTAATGTAATCTGAAGTTAGACTGTGATAAATTGGATGGATACTGTAAACCTTGGAATAACTACCAAAAACATAAAACAAAGAGCTATGTTAATAAACTAATAGTGGAGATAAAATGGAATGCTAAAAAGTGTTCAGTTAATCCCAGAGAAATGCAGGAGAAGAGGAGAACAGAAACAAAGTACAGATGAGAGTAATAGAAAACAATGATCAAGATGATATATTTAAACCTAGTCAGGGGCACCTGGGTGGCTCAGTCGGTTGAGGGTCCGACTTCGGCTCAGGTCATGATCTCGCAGTTTGTGAGTTCGAGCCCCGCGTCAGGCTCTGTGCTGACAGCTCAGAGCCTGGAGCCTGCTTCAGATTCTCTGTCTCCCTCTCTCTCTCTGTCTCTCCCCCCACTCACACTCTATTTCTCTCTGTCTCTCAAAAATGAATAAACGTTAAAAAAATAAAATAAACCCAGTCATATTGATAATTGCATTAATTCTCAATGGTCTAAATACTTCCATTAAAAAGACATTTCCTCAGACTGAATATAACAGGGAAACCCTACTATAACTGTCTGTAAGAAATGCATTTCAAACATAAAGACATAAATAGGTAATAAGTAAAAGAATGGGAAAAGAAATATAAGAAATATGAAGTAGGCATATTAATAGCACACTGGGTAGACTTCAGGACAAGAAATTTTATCAGGGATAAAGAAGGATATTTTATAATGATAGCCCAATCCATCAAGAAGAGGGTAATTATAAATATGTAATCACCTAAATAACAAAAATGCAAACTACGTGAAACAAAATCTGATAGAGCTGGAGGGTGAAATAGACAAATCTACAATCAGGATTGGAAATCTTACATCCTTCTCTCAGGAACTGATACAATAGTAGACATACAATCGATAACGATATTCAAGATTTGAACAACCTTCTCTATCAAGTTGACCTAATTAACACTTATTAAACACTCCAACAACAGCAGAATACACTTTTTGTTTTTTAATTTACATCCAAATGAGTTAGCATGTAGTGCAACAATGATTTCAGGAGTAGATTCCTTAATGCCCCTTACCCATTTAGCCCATCCCCCCTCCCACAACTCCTCCAGGAACCTTCTGTTTGTTCTCCATATTTAAGAGTCTCTTCTGTTTTGTCCCCCTCCCTGTTTTTATATTATTTTTGCTTCCCTTCCCTTATGTTCATCTGTTCTGAGAATACACTTTTTTTTTTCCAAGTGTACTTGAAACATTAACCTGAGTGGACCACGAAGCCATAAAATAACTCCTAGGGACCCCTGAGTGGCTCTGTCGGTTAGGTGTCCGACTTCGGCTCAGGTCATGATCTCATAGTTCATGAGTTCAAGCCTCATATCAGGGACTGTGCTGACAGCTCAGAGCCTGGAACCTGCTTCAGATTCTCTGTCTCCCTCTCTCTCTGCCCTTCCGCCGCTCGTGCTTTGTCTCTCTCTGTCTCTCAAAAATAAATAAACGTTAAAAAAAATTTTTTAAGTCTTAATAAATTGTTTTAAAATGGAAGAACTACATAGACTTTTCTGCAGTCAGTATACTGTTTTGAATATTACAGGGTATGTTCTGTGATCACAGTGAAATTAAATAAAATCAATAACAAAAAAATAAATCTAGGAAATCCCCCCCAAATATTTGGAAATTATCAACACACTTCTAAATTATCCATTGGTTTAAAGACTGGTGACTAAGGACATTTTTATGCTTTAAAGTTAAAATGAAATATTTAAAATGTAGATGCTTAATTGTCATGATTTCCCCCTTCAATGAACTTTTTATAACTAAACAATGACATGACCCATTGGAAAGAGAGCTTGTAAATGTAGTTCCATGCTTATTGTTACCTTCTACCTATGGCAAGTGATTTCTATTTTCTATTTACAGTGATGACTCAAAATTTCTTTTTAAAATAAACATTTAGGTTTAAAATAAACATTTTAGACTACATAAACTGGTTGCTTACAATTTTTATTATTAATATAATACAGGGGGGAATGCAGGCGTGGCAAAATTCGTGCACGATGGTACAATCAGGTATGACAGTAGTTCACTAGTAAATTTTTTTTATTATTTTTTAAAAAAAAATTTTTTTTAACGTTTATTTATTTTTGAGACAGAGAGAGACAGAGCATGAACGGGGGAGGGTCAGAGAGAGAGGGAGACACAGAATCTGAAACAGGCTCCAGGCTCTGAGCAGTTAGCACAGAGCCCGACGCGGGGCTCGAACTCACAAGCGGTGAGATCATGACCTGAGCCGAAGTCGGACGCTTAACCGACTGAGCAACCCAGGCGCCCCAGTTCACTAGTAAATTAAGCTGGAGGAACATTCAGCTCGATGATTTCTGAGGTTCTTGCTAACTCAGAAATTCTACAGTTGAATTTGATAGCATATTACAACCGGTCCTCTAAAGCTCTATGTGTGAATATAAAATCAGTAGTGGGGGAAAGGCCATATACATACATCTGCATAACACATCTGTGCATTATTCACAAATAAATGAGCCAAGCTGTATATTCCTCTCAAAAGAAAATGAAAACCGGTGTTTTAGATAATCATTACCCATTTCGACTTCCCAGTTATGTGACACAGAATATAAGATTTACTGTAAATAGAGCATGAAATTAGATAAAATAAAATATGCTGACGGACTCATTTTTAACCTGGAATGTTCAATGTCAATCACTGAGATTTAGCTTCTGCTTTAGTAAGAAATATCCTGGAATGAATTCTTCTAATAATGCAAGGTCCTAACTTAGTAAACAGTTAGTTTCGGAAGTTTCATGTTAAATGAGCAAACAGATGGTTTTAGAAGCGTCTGCTTTGTGCTCAGTACTTGGCTTATTTACCCCCCTTTTTGGGGAATAGTTAGCTTCAATAGACGTTTCTTTCATTTGAATTTAATTAAATTCATCAAATGTCTTTTGGGTGCAGCCACTGTCTCACTTTCTCCCTGTTCAGTTTGGAAAAATCTCGACATGTTAGAAAGGAAAACCTTTTTGCAGCAACCGTGAGTAGCACAGCATGCGAGAAAGAGCCACACCTTAAGGCTGTACCTATCCAGAAGGCTGTGGGGAGGAATCTTAGAGGCAAGGATCCAGCACTTTTGTGACATTTTCTAGGTCACAAGTTCACACATCAGCTAAGGAGATTTTTAATTAAACCCCAGAATTTATATTTTGAAATCCTACTCTCTATACCAGAACTCTTTTTTAAGAAATTCAAATGCATCCATTTTTGGAGAAAGGATAATGGTACGAATCCTGAGATTGAAGAGAACTACCTAGGCTTTTCTGCGGCCCAGGATACTGTTTTGAATGAAAGGGACGAAGTGTCTTGGGTTGCATCTCCTGGGAACAGACCTTAAGAGGGGGAGTTTCGGGCAGATGATCTGTTAGGGAGTGCCCTCCAGAGATAGGTGTGCATACACCTAGGGGAGGTAGGAAAGGTAAGATTGTACAGAGAGAAGATGCCCCCAAATGTGTTTGCAACGGACGCTTCAGCACGTCCTGCGGGAAATGCCGCAGGTGGAAGGATCCGTCTCTCTGGTGCCAGGGGAGACAACGAGAGGCCTTTTGTGTCATTGTATCAGCTGGTTGTTTGGATGTTCGCTGAGGGAGGGTACAACCTTGGCAAGGTAATTGTCCGCCCCGTGGTAATTCCCAGTGTGCTGGCAACAGCCAGTATTGTCTACAGTCAGCGTGCAATGGCCTAGAAAAGCATTCCGTATCCATGACACCAGCTGTATTCCTCCTTATCACCTGAGAGATACACTCTTGCTTTTTGCCTGCAGTCTGTTGGTGTCCTTGTCTCCTGTGCTATTAGGTTTTGACGACTCTACGTAGTGTCAGGAGAAGGGTTCCGGGAGCATGTTCACAATTCTGTACATTTGGCTTTCTGAGCAAAGAGCACTGGCAATCAAAGAACGATTGGATGGTAACCCTAAAGACAGAGACTTCTAGAGAGATCCAGAGATTTATATTTCTGGAGCTATTTGTTTACAGTCCAGGGTGGTGAAGTAGAGACCGTTTCGTCCTCTGCAGAGAACGTTTGGATTTGTTTATAAGTGATCTCTCTCTCTCCCTCTCTCTGTCTTTGTCTCTCTCTCTCTCCCCTTCTCTTTCTCCCTCCCTCTCTCCCTCTCGCTCTTTCTGTTTCACTTCCTCTCTCTCCCTGGTGAAGAGGAGGGGCAAATGTGTCAACAGCAGTTCCTGTATGAACTCCAAGCTTCATAATTTCGAGGTTTCCCTCCTGTGTTGCAAGCCTCACTACATGATTCTCCAGCATTGTTTTGTTTTTAGATTCCACATAAAAGTAAAGTCATATAATATTTGTCTTTCTCTGACTTATTTCACTCAACATAATACCATCTAGTTCCATCCATGTTATCACAAATGGCAAGATTTTGTTCTTTTTATGACCAAGTAATATTCCATTGTATATATTTACTACATATTCTTTATTCGTCTCTTGCTGGACATTTATGTTGTTTTCATATCTCGGCTATTGTAAGTAGTGCTACGATAAACATAGGGGCGCATTGGTCTTTTCAAATTAGTGTTTTCGGTTTGGGGGGATAAATTCTTAAAAGGGGAATTGCTGGATCGTATGGTTGAAAGTGGAGAGAAATGGTTGGGGCTCAATTGTTAGGAAGCTAGTACGATACAGTCCGGACGAGGAGGAACGGAACAAAGCCCACGAGTCTCAAAACGTGAGGTCTAATGTCTGGCACCCACTCTTTTTGCAACCTTGGACAAGTCATTTAACCTCACTGGGCTTCTGCATCCCAATCTACAGCGAATCTATGAGGTTCCTTCCAAATCTAAATTCTAACAATTCAGAACGACCTAAACTAAGATAATTTCATGAGCATAGAGAAGGCAAGATCAATGGAAATAGAAGCACATGGGAAGGGGATAGGAGGGCAATTAGCATTTGTTTTAGATATGTTGATTTCAAAATATTAATGAGACAGATTGGATGTTTCCAGGAGACCGGCTGAAAAAAAAGAGCCCCCAGAAGCAGGAAGAGGGGCCCTGGCCGGAGTTCAAGTTCAGAAGCTATTTTCAGAGGCAGGAGAGAGAGTAGAGGAAATTGTTCAGGACAGACTGGAAAGGAGGGCAGTGAATCCATCATGGCTGTGATGGTGGCACTGAAAGGAAACCCAGGGAACCAGGCTCCGGGCAAGGTGTGACCAGAGAGGCAGAAAGTCATGGGAGGCCGGGAAGGAAAGGCTGTAAGGAGAAAAGCCTGTCAGATCAAGGGTTAAGGCTTTAGAGAGCTACCTGACCTAAAAAAGCACCCAGAAAGGCAATACTGATACACATCAGAGGTTTCAAAGGGAGAGGATGGTACAGAAAGGGAAGCCGCAACACCCAGTGCTCATCCCAACAGGTGCCCTCCTCATCTGACAATAAATTTCATATTAAAAAAAAATAATAAAAGCTTTAAAAAAAGAGGGGAAAGAAAGGTAAGCTACAAATGCAAAATGTGTTCAGAGGCATTTAGAGACAAACCGACTTGGTAAACCTCCAGAACCGGGTGGGTGTCTTTCTCCCAGCATGCTCCACTTGCCACTTGCATTAAAATCACCTGCGGGGCGCCTGGGTGGCTCAGTCGGTTAAGCCTCCGACTTCAGCTCAGGTCACGATCTCACAGTCCGTGAGTTCGAGCCCCGCGTCGGGCTCTGGACTGATGATGGCCCAGAGCCTGGAGCCTGCTTCCGATTCTGTGTCTCCCTCTCTCTCTGACCCTCCCCCGTTCATGCTCTGTCTCTCTCTGTCGCAAAAATAAATAAACGTTAGAAAAAAAAATCAAAAAAAAAAAATCACCTGCAGTGGTTGTTTAAAATGCAGGTTTCCTGCTCTCCTGGCAGAACCATTGGATCATAATCTCCGGGAGATGATGCTCTGGGTATCTTCATTTTAGATGCTAGCGTCCCTCCTTTATTCTTCTGTAGGTAGCCCGGGGGGGTTCGACATGCTTTTGAAATGATTGGAGGGAGTCAGTAGAAGGAGATGAAATAAAGAGATGGGACAACTGAAGGAGTAATCTCGAAAAGGCAAAATGGGACGGAGAGTGCCAGGAGAAGGGTCAGCCTAAAAGAAAGACTGCGCTTGTCTGCAACGGTATCTTCCTCACTGTGGCAGAGACTCGCGCCCGCTGAGCAGTCAGCAAGGTCTTCGTGAACAGCTCTGTCTTGTGCCTCCGCCCTTGGTAATGATGCCTTGCCATCTACAGTGCCGGCCTTGATGCAGCAGAGGCGGAGGTGTCCGCAGAAGGCAGAGCCCCCGATGAGTTTCCCAACCTTCCCAGCAGCGGTGGGGAGAGCACGGACAGCTGGTCCCAGCTCACCAACGAAGAGGACAATCCACATGATACCAGTAGCTTTCTTCAGCTCAGCGAGCGATCCATGAGGTACCTGCTCTTGACTTGACTTCCCAGGGAAACAGGTCTCAACACAGATACTAGAAATGCTTCCTAAATGGTTCTCTGCAAAGGGTCCCTAACAGGGCAAGAGAGAAAGCTCCCCGCTAGATCAAGGTGCCTGCCTGTCATGTTTTGGGCCAAGAGGTTTCTTAATATCCAGTTGTGCCTTTAATTACCTTGGCCAAGGTTAAGAGTCAGCTGTGTTTCTTTCTCTGCCAAGTGCCAGCTAGTGCAGTCAATGATAACGACTGAGAATTTTTAAATAAGGGCTGCTGTTACACCTGGTGTGTTTGATACTTTCTCTCTGGTTCATTTGTATTTCAGATGCAACCCAGACTGGGTTTACCTGAGGCAAGTGTGTCCACATTGTGTTGTGTTGTTTGGCCTAATTGTTTCTCTGCCTTTCTCTCCCCTGACCTCTGTATTGTTGTTCTGGGAAAGCAAGAGAGGAGTTAATGAAAGATCAGATTTGGAAAGACCCAAGCCCATCAAGAGACATAAACCGAACACTATCCCTCCGTGAGGTAGAAACGGAAAGAATCTCCACATTTCTGCCCTAAGTCTTATTTGATACTGGCCCAGTTCCACAGACTTTCCAGAAAGGCCAACGGGCAAATGGGACTCAGATGCATCTGGGTGTAATGGCTCCTTGGCAGCCTTATTTCTGGAAGTTCGGTCTGCTTAGACCCAGGAAATCTTAACATTGTCACACACTTCGTCTAAAATCCCCCCAAACTGGTGGGAAATATTACAATATAGAGATAGAAAGAGAATTTCAACGTCTGGTCTTAGCAGAAGTTTACGGGTTAATTACCTTGAGCGACGTGTTTGAGTCATCAGATTTCCGTCAGTGAATATATCTGATGCCCCACACGAAACCCAAAGCCGGAATTTGAAACTGGAGGAGTCTAGTGTGTTAGTCACGGTCCTCCCGAGGGAAGACTGCCCCATTATATGACACACCAGCACTCACCCTTTGAAAAGCTGACTTGGAAGAGATGTCACTGGGAAATAGTGGGAGTATGAGGAAACTCGGTGAGCTTGCTAAAATTGGATGCATTCCATTTTGCAAGTACAGATACAGCCTAAAAAAAATTGGCTCAAGTCAACTGTGTTTCAGCAAATAAATTCCAAGCTAGTAACTAGACCATATGTTGATTGTGTAACCCATGAAAATGATACATCAGCCCTCCTACTCCTCCATACATAAGGTATCAGGTATTGCTTCCCAACGATTTTACAACAAGGGAGCTGATTAAACTTTGGCATTGCCCAATTTCATATTTGTAAGTTCTGCAGTGCGATAGTTAAACAATGATCCAGGCGCATATTCTGTGGAACGCCCCTCAGAAAAATCCCGTGACAGGCAAAGGGAGAACGCGTGTCCCCTGGTTTCTGTCAGAAGTCAACAAGCAGGCAGATGAACATTCTGGTAGCTTCCCCAGCCAGCATTCTCAGAAGTATCTTGGTCTCCATGGGAACACCGAGGAGTCTCTTGCTGCCAGATAAACATCCTCACTACACCTAGAATGAGGAAAATAAAAGTCATGCAGATTGTCACCCACTAGGTGTAGCCCATCAGGCATGACACCACTACAGAAATTCGAAGATGACGATGACGATGACGATGATGATGATTGGCTTGGGCCAAAAATGTCTTTTGTGCCGTTTCCCCCTAATCTGTCCAGAAAAAAATCTTAATGTAGGGGTCCCCCAACAATATTCTCCCGGGGACCAAAGAAGGACCTCTTAGAAAAAAATGGCGGAACGTCAGTGTCGGCGGTGTGGCCAGGTGGTGGAGACAGGCATTAATATGTAAACTTTTGCTTTGTCAGCAATGGCAACAGTAGTGCCACTAGCAGTCTTGGCACTGTGGACCTGGACATTTATCAGGAAAGCATGCCATCTTCTCCCATGATTAAGTAAGTAGCCACCGAGATGCAGTGATTGTGAGACCGCTACCCTAACTCCATCTGGCAATCCATTTTGGTCATTGAGATCGTGCCCAACCACTGAATCATCATGTCCACGCTGCTGTGGTTCCATGTCACTGGAGCAAGAACTAGGGCCTAGAATAGTCCTACCCTACCACCACTGGTAGGACCACCACGGGTCCTACCCTACCCTACCACTGTCTTCTGGATTTCAAATCTGCCCCCTCTGATACAATCATTTCACAAAAAGCTTATCCGTACAATCAGAAAGAGATGTCATTTTACTTCATTGGACACAGAGAAGCAGAAATCCTTTTAGATCATACCATGCCAACCAACAGAGACTATTGTTCAATAGAATGTAATGTGAATGGCTTTTCCTTTACTCGTAGAAACCTGGGATAATCACTACCAAATGGGTCGAATACCAAGCGGTGCTACAATGGAGACAGGTCATTGCCGTGCAGTGACTCTGCTCCCCACGACCTTGAGACCCTTCTAAAAGGTCTAAAAGACCAAGGGAAAATAGCACTTAGAGAAGCACATGTGTAACGTAAATTACAGTGCCGAAAAGGAGGACAATGCGAGGTCAGGACCGCATCCAGAATTTGTGATTATTCTGGAAAAGTAAATGAATTGAAATCTATTTTTGACCATTATGACTTAGCTTACTATTTGGAGTTTTCTGAAATCTGAGAAAAATAAAAATGAACTACAAGACTAACAGTGCTCCCTGATCTCCTTTCTCAGTTGCTCTCTATAGCTAAATCATTTTTGCTTCACTATGTAATCAGGTGTCTGGCCTGTGGGAGTATGGTTCAGCGATTGTCGGTCGCCGTGCACCCTTTGTTCCATAGAGCCATTAGTCGCAAGTAGAGATGAACATACACGTTAGCTTGGGTTTGCTTTGTTTTTTTAAGGTAGGACCCAAATAAAAACAAACAAACAAAAAATCACTTTGGGGTAAATTTATTTTTTGTCTTTCAGGAAGCATTTGTTTAGCTACCCTTTTCCATCTTTCCCTAGGGTTTGAGCCTAGGACCCCGCAGATTATATGCTCTCAGGGAAAACCAAAATAACCACCACCCATATCCGTGTCTGGCCGCTCCACGATAGCAGAAACTGTCTTATCATATTTCACTTAGATCACTTGCAGAGACGTAGAAGAGAATCTAGACCCTTGGGAAATTGGCCGTGCTTCTAGAAGTAATTCTGTAAGCATGGCAGAACACCCAAACTTTCTCTCAACATCAGGAATACAGTGGGATTTACAGCCAGCAAATCTTAGCAGGAATAGAAAATATAAGAGAGAATACTGTCTCATAAAAACACACATTTTTAGGAGCTGCTATAGTCTAATTGCTAGACTGTACAAAAATATAAGACACCACAGTCTTTGCAAGATGGCCACCTCCTTTCAACTGATGAGCTATATGCTCTCATTTTGGAAGCACTTACTGAATCCTACCATTATATCAAGGCTTCCTAACAAGCACTCGCTGTATGAAAACACCTCAAACATTGACCATGACTTTAATGAAATACTTTGGTTTTATCTCTAGTTCTTTATCACCTCCAGCCTCCTTCATCCTTCTGCTAGAAAGAAAAAGAAAATTTTCAATTTTAATTGAGATATTTCATTGTACAACTCAATTTCTGCAGCCCATTGGTTGTTTTATCCCTTATTTCAGACTAAAATGCAGATTTGTTGCCATCATAGTTTAGGGAAAAAATCATCGTATCAGGATGGATGATATAGGGACCTTTAAATAACAAGTCAAATACAGAAGAAAGATACATCCCCAAATCAGATCTAGTAGCCTACAAGATATTTCCTTGACTGTTCAAACTGATGAAGGTTTGTGGAAGGGAAGTTGAGGAGAATAGATGGATGCATTTCTTCCGGTCTCCCCCACCAATTATCCCCACTAAAACTAGACATTTAATCTGGCCTTTTTTTTAGGGCCAGGGTATTGATTGCAGACCCAATAATCCTACATAAGAGCCACATTGATATTTCCCCAGTATTACTCCACTCTATGAAAACAATGGATCTAGAACGAATTTCAGAAGCTTGTAGATCGATACGACCCATTGCCTCATCATCCATTTGCAGCTTACCCTTTCTAAACATTACCAACCATATACTGTTGTTTTCTCCCAAAGTGAATTAGTAGAAGAAAAGGAGACTCTTAAAGGACAGTCAGAAAACGTAGAGGGTAAGCCACATTCCCATAATTTTGACACACAATTTGCCTGTGATCTCCCCGTGGAAAACATCGTAAGACTGAGGTTTTGTCTGTGTTCAGAAGGCGCGTCTGGAGTGCAGGTGGGAGCGGCCAGCCCCCAGGGGAGCCTGCTGGTGATCAACTTTGACCTGGAGCCAGAGTGCCCTGACGCTGAGCTTCGAGCCACTCTGCAGTGGATAGCAGCCTCTGAACTTGGGATCCCCACCATCTACTTTAAGAAATCTCAGGAAAACAGAATCGAAAAGGTACCATGTCGTGTGTTTGGATGTGAAAAAAGCTTCGTGGTTTTGTCACTGCTGGAAACTCAGTAACTTCCCAGTCAACTCACTTACATTTTGAATGATTTGCTCTTGACTTTTCACCTTAAAATTGTGGCTAGAACTTTGAAAGCTTCCACCTGCATAAAATCACAATAACTGTTTCTTTGACCCTCAGTTTGTCTCGGCTCGTTGGTGGCAGTGAGAAAGTGAATTGAGGAGCTGGGAACTCTTCTAGACTCTGGCTTTTTGATTGTTCCTTTGTTTGTTTGCTCTGTTTTGATGGTTCCTTGCTCTGAAACCAACCTCCTCATAACACTCATTTAAATCAAGGGTAGAAGGGAAAGACCTGATATATATAAGAAACTAAAGTGAGGCCACATTGATATTTAAAACAGACTGTGGCATGATGTCAAGAAGAAGCATGTTTAAGTCCCTACTGAACAGGTTTGCATTAGACAGCCTTTCTCATGATCATTCTCCACCTACCAGCAGTATAAAGTCAGGGAATAGATCCTTTGCCAACCTCAACATTAATAGCAACTGTCACTCTAACTCCCTATCTTTGAGACTGCCCACTAACTGCTGTAGAATCCCAATGATTAAGACTGACGCACAAATTCATCTGCCAATGTCTTCAAGCTCGATTTGCCCGCGATTTAAAAGTACGCCCCTTCTGCAAATGTTCACATTAAGAATAATGTTGCTCTATTCGTTTTCTAGTGCTGTGTCATCAACTGCCACACATTTACTAGCTTAGAACAATGATTCCCAGCCCTGTTGCCGGAAGTTTGGGTAAATTCTACTCGTCTCTGTGCTTAGGGACTTGCAAGGCAGAAAGCAAGATGGCAGCCTGATTGAGCGCTTGCCTGAACACTGTGGGGAAAAACAAGCTTCCAAGGGTTTTCAGGTTGTTGTCCTAATTCAGGCCCTCGTGGCCATGGGACTGACACCCTGTTTCTTTGCAGGACCACCTCTAGAAGCTGCGGCATTCCTTGTCATGTGGACCCCTTCATGTTCTCATACAGTCAGTCCCTTACTTCTGCCACCAGAGAAAACTCTCTGCTTTGAAAGGGCTTGTGCAAGTAGGTTAGGTTCACCCGATTATCTCCCTTTTGATTAACTCAAAACTAACTAAAGAATCTCTTTTGCCATGTACAATAACATAATAAGGGTGTAATTATCTCATCCTACGTACTGAGGATTAGGGCAGAAATCTTGGGAGCCGTTTTACGATCCTGCTTATCACTGCCATGGTGCATTTTTGAATGTCTTATTGTCCCAAAGTACCTCCACGTATTCATTAAACTTGTTTCTCAACAAGCCTGGGAGAAGAGCCAAATGGCTATTACTGTCGCTTTTTAATGGACAAGTCAGGATTCAGAGAGGCTGGCCCATGAAAAAGGATGGTAAAGGTGACTCAGCCTCGTCCTGGAAACCTCTCAATAGTGTGTCTCTCTCAAGCTCAATGATCTTGGAGTTACAATCTGGATTTTCTCTTTAATGTGCAATTGCATTTTAATTCTCACTGTCAAAATCTAGCAGCTTGAAATGAAAGATCCTTGATCATCTTGCCCATGTACATGGTAATAAGAACAGCTTCCCCATTTCTGTATCACCAGCCAGTGGGACTGGCCACTGGAAAAACTGCAGAGACCTAATTTATACTGGCCCCTCCCACATCAGCCTCTCTCTCCAGCCAGTAATTTATATTTTTCTTCATGCCCAGGACTTTCGACCATTCCGTGCCATCTGAATTTTGTCATACCTCTGTTGGCAAGGTGATGAGTAGTTCACTACTTAATAGGGTCTCCTTCCATCTTACCTTTCAGCCGGCCCAGTGCAAAGAGTGGAGCAAAAGAACCCCTCACATTGGACCCCTCCCTCTTTCTGTACACCATCCCAAAGACTCCCTGCCATGGGGAGGGGAACAAGAACTTCCTCAGGCGAATGATGTCCTCAAATTCCTGGAAAAATGAAGGACTGGCTGGTTTCCAACTTCCATCTCCAGAGCATTGCTAGGTCCATTTTCAGATGATCTGTTAAGGAAGTAGCTTTTTATCCAATCCACCATTTTGAAGAAATAACACAGGACTCTGTGTGAATACGTGCCTCATAAATCCCCATTAGGTGAAAGGACCAGGGGTGTATCACTAACTTGATTAGTAACTTGATTATGTAAATCAGGCCCTGACTTGACATTTCTTTATCCTCACCAGTTTTCAATCCTCAGAGGGGGTGCCTGTCTTTGGTCATAGCTGTTTTTCTGAGAAAATAATCACTCCACGAGTGGTATCAAGAAAAACATGAAGTAATGTTTTACCCATGCAATTTAGCATCAGATCAAGGAGCTTATTTCTAAGGATTGTAATTTTAGGGACGAAATATTCTCATTTTTTTCAGAGTCAGTTAAGGTTCTCTGCAGAGTGGCTTCTCCATAAATGGGCACTGTTTGTTGTTTGAGACCAAACTGGTTAAATAAAGCAAACCCTTACACAAAATTTTTATATCCTTGCTTTTATCAGTGCTGCACTTGAACACTTAAGTGCTGATTCTGACTGTTTTTTTCATTGGTGAAGTAGCTATTTTCCAGGAGTGCGGAAGAGAGATTGTGGCCTCCCATGGGGCCGTGTCACACAAGGGTAGCACTGCTCCTCCTCAGCTCGGAAAGGGTTAAAGAAACATCTCTGTTAAGTTCAGAAATGTCATTTTTCCCACCATCGCTGGAGTGTTAGATATCATTCACAGATCTACCCTTCAAGCCACCATTTGTGTGAATTCTGATTTTTTTTTAAAAAAAATGAATTTAGTTTCCAATTTTCCCACTTGTGTGTTTCCCACTCAGTGCCCCAGCCTGAAGCTAAAGGGCATAAACTAAAGGGGAGACGATATCATGAGTGAATACCGAAGCAGCTCATGTTTCCCACCATTGACCTTGGAATCAAAGGGCACTTAAAGTCAGCTTATAATGAATTTCAGCCTCGTTTCAACTCAAAAGGCAAACGCCAAACATTTTTGGTGGCCAGTGTAGTGCCACTCCTTTCTGAAAAGTGACACT
Source organism: Panthera pardus (assembly GCF_024362965.1). NCBI lineage: Eukaryota > Metazoa > Chordata > Mammalia > Carnivora > Felidae > Panthera > Panthera pardus. Next base: position 10,987,732 of record NW_026526655.1, read on the forward strand.
TTCATTTCAAGCTTTCTCTTTCATGGCATTTTCTCTACGCATTAAAATACTACGTTCACTTGAAAGTTGTGCACTCAGAACATTCATCAACTGTTTATTGAGCATGTACAACATACCAGGCACTGTTCTTGGCTCTGGGAATATAAGGAACAAAGGACACAAAATTCCCTACCCTCATGGAATTTCCATTCTAGTTCAGGAGGGACCCAGAGTAGGGTGAGTGTCAACCAGAGGAGACTCAGGTTATAAAGAGAAATCTATGAGCCAAGTGCACAGAATGATCTGGGACACTTGCTTACAATTCATCTTCTTAGGTCTTTTCTTAGCCCTGATCGCTTTCAGTGGGGCCCAGAAGTATACATTTTTAACAACTTCCCTCAAGTGAAGCCGTTTTGATGAGTACCAAAGTTCGAGACCCCCTCCCATAAGAAATAGCCCGAAAGAGTGACAGAATTTGAGTTGGACTTTAACTATCTTAAATTCCAGGGCAAATTTGCCGAGAATCTTAATGCGTAAAGATCTAAAACACTTTGTAAATGTAATTCACAATGACTGACATCAGTTAAATTTCATCTACTTAATTTAAGATGTAAAAAAATCATGACAGCAATTGTTTTTTTTTAACAAATGACATAAACTGGCCAATTATTTTTCCTTCTGGATCCAAAATATCATTGCTCTCTAGCTCCTTTTCTAAATCCAACGAGCTCCTGTGAGCTAGAGTGGCCTGATGCCTGGCTTCACTGTAAATCAGTGCCTTTCTCATATTTACGCATTTGAGAATTACTTCTTTTTCTTGGAGATGATAAAAAAAAAAAAAAAAAAACAGAGGAAAAAGGTATATGCACGCCTTCCTAAGAAAGTGAGGGTCATAAGAGAAGTGACCTTGCCCCTAGTTACTCATTCCATTCTACTTGCAAAATGGTAGAAGGGCAGTAAGAAAAAGGAAGGAAAAATAGGGAAGATTTATATACTGTTTTAGTCAGCTCAGACTACCTGAACAAAATGCCATAGACTGAGTGGCTTAAACCAAAAATGTATTGCTCACAGTTCTGGAGGCTGGGAATTGCAACATCAAGGTACCAGCAGATTCCATTCCTGGTGACAGCCCTCTCCCTTCCTATGTTCTCATATGGTAAAGAACGAGCTCTGGTGTCTCTCTTCCCTTTCTTACAGGAGAATAAATCTTACCATAGGAGTCCTGTCCTCATGACCTCATCTAAACCTAATTGTCACCCAAAGGCCCTGCCTCCCAATACCATCACTTTTGGGTTTGGGACTTCAATATATGAATTTGGTGGAGAATGCCAACATTAATGCATAATAGATACTAAGTTTCTTCACTTATAAACATAAGAAATTGGCTTGAACTGAATACTTTCGTCATGGTTCTCTAACTTAGTGTGCACTAGAATTACCTGGGGAGATTTATAGACCCAGATGCTCTGGCCAATTAAATCAGAATCTCCTCTTGGGATGAAGCTCAGACACTGGAGTTTTCTAAAGGTCCCTGGTGGTTCTAGGCCACAGACAAGGCTGATAATCACGACTCTACAGGCCATAATTGCAGGAGTGGTTATAGAAACGAACTCATTTGTACTTCATAAAATGGAATTCTGCCTTGGAGCAAGAGAAGGTAGTTGCTTTCAGAAATCTAAGTTGATGTTTTTTTTTTTTTTTAATCTCACAGTTCGCAACAACTCCCATAGACGCTACCATATAATTTTGTAAACCATTGATCTAATTTAGCAAATGCACCTGAGAATATGAAAGCCCTCTATGTAATACCCCTCTTCAAGTGAGTCTGTCAATGACACCATCACAGGATATAAGCCATTTTAGTTTCCTAAGACAAAATATTTGCTCAAGGAAATGCCCACTGTGATAGGTAGGAAGGGAACCTGATTGTTATGGACTGTGAAGTGGCAGGAAGTGAAAATGTTTGATTTTTGTTTTTCACTGCACTGGAATGAAAAACTCAGCTCCCGGACACCCTAAAGCTGATTCTAAAATTACCAAAGCAATAACATGGACAGGAACAATGAAAGATCTAGGGCCAACTGCTAACCTGAATGTGGACTTAGTGTTTATTTATTTTTGAGAGAGACAGAGTGCGAGCCGGGGAGGGGCAGAGAGAGAGGGAGACACAGAATCCGAAGCAGGCTCCAGGCTCCGAGGTGTCAGCACAGAGCCTGATGCGGGGCTCGAACTCACGGACTGTGGGATCATGACCTGAGCTGAAGTCAGACGCCCAACCGACTGAGCCACCCAGGTGCCCCCTGAACGTGGTTTTAAAAGGCTATAACAACAAACTGGGAATGTCCTTTTCTGGCCTCTTCACAATCTTAGCTGCATTTTTATTTAGAAATTCCTTTTAGTGAAGGAAGAAAAGAGTGTAGACCTTCTTGTTCATCAGCCCCACAGATGTTTCAAGGTCTTGATGTCTGAGGTTAAGTCATCACAGCCTCAAGAATAGTCTATATTTAGTCGTGCCAGACCATTTTTAAAGCTGATTTATTGAGATATCAGATTGTATTTAGAAACCATGAAACAGATTCTAGCCTGTGACTACTCCACAAACTACTGGCAGAGTGGCTAGCTGGTGGGGCATCGGTCAGCAACATCCTGTGCTCATCACCACAGTGGCAGATCCTACTTCAGCAAGTCCTAAATAGATGGAAAGAATCTAGTAATTGGGCTTCCAGAAAGGTCTGGGGCCAACAGCCTCCTGGGAAGGGCTTAGCAAATATTGGCATCTGCTCCAGAGCTTTGATTGTCTCTTAGAGCAATGACTCCGAGATAAAAGTTGGGAATGAAATGGTAGCCCAGTGAGCCAGAGTCTACAGGAAGCAAAAAAAGGAACTGAGGCTAATTTTATATTTCTGTGTATTTCATGTTGGCTGCGTCTTTATAAGACATGTTAAGGGAGAGGCGACACCCTCAAGGGATGGGTCTAGCCTAAGGCCATTGGTGACCCCTCGATGGAAATCTTGAAAAGAAGTCACCAACCTATGAGCCTCTCTCAGTGAGATCTCAGAAACTTGATGCTCAAGCCTTCTCTACTGGTAACTCCTACTTTCTAGACTTCCAGTAAGAGCTGGGAAAGTAAGCGCTGGAAAAGTCTGATTAATCAAATCGTGCAAAGACATCCTAGCCTTTCTCCCCTTTTCTCTGATGCCCCAATCTTTCCTTTTCCTTTTACAATGGAAAACCAATGTCTCTTGAAATGTGATGCTGGGGGAGAGGACTATTCAAGACAGAGTGGGGAGCCAATAAGTGACTGTACCCAAAAGGTCAGCACTTGATTTACTTGGCCTAAATGTATACATCCAATGAAAGATTATTTGTAAGACAGATAGAAGGTCCTGGGAGCTATGCTATACAGTCCTGTCACAGAGAGTCCAGCTCAGACCTGGGGAAACTCTTGAAATACCCAAAAGATAGACTCTTGAAAGAAGAATCCCATTTATTTTCCCACAATCAATGGAAGGCAGCTGCTGTGAAGAAGAAAAATCCAGTTCACTTGAAAAAACTCTCTAACAATCGGAATTGTCTAAAAAGAAAATAGACTGTCCTGCAAAATTGTCCCTTGTCACAAGAGATTAAAAAAAAATAGCCCGGAGAGCTGTTGGCTTTGGAAAAAGGGTTGAATGAGATAACTTTGAGGCTCATCTGTGATACATGAGTCCTAATTCTGTGCTTTATTTTAGTTTCTAGATGTCGTGCGGCTGGTTCAGCAGAAGTCTTGGAAAGTGGGAGACATCTTTCACGCGGTTGTTCAGTACTGCAAAATGCATGAGGAGCAGAAGGAGGGGACCCCGAGTCTCTTTGACTGGCTCTTGGGACTGGGATAGGGCAGCAATGCCCTTAGAATATTCCTTCCCTTTTTCCCAGCTTAGATTACAGTGGTTTGCTCGAAATGCTCTAAACCTCCTCAAAACATCCCATCACATTAGCAGAGCTATACAAAATCTGCTGTTCAAGTCTGCTGCAGATCGAATAAATCTGAGGAAAAGCAAAACATAGATCGGTACAAATCAAGGCAACCTGTGAGCGAGTCCAAAAAAAAGCTTTATTAGAACCACTGGAAAAGCAGAAATTTTAATGGGCCCCAAACGAAAAGCTTTTAACTCGGCCCAAACTCCAGGAAAGCTGTACTTAAATATTTTTAATGATATAAAATGACATGTAATGTCTCCAATTATGTGAATCAACTGGAAACAAAGTCACTAGTCAAAATAATATTGTAAACTATGATGTAACTTTTATTTCACTTTTTTGAGCTGATTAAGGGGCTCTCAGCCCAGGTACACACTTAAGATATGGGTGAGAAATTTCCAGAATTTTGATATAAAAGATCTTCACTTTCAGACCATTATCAGTGGATATTAAGAGAAATGCAGGAGTCCTAGCGATGTCCTCTGCCCAGGTGATTTCATTTATTCATAGCAGCTCACTGGTAAGTATCTCCTATCCCCCCAATAGTGTCTGCATTCTCAACTAACCAGAAAACTATTGGCGTTCAGTTGAGAGAGAGAAAGACTGAAAATTGTCTCGTTTCCGTCTCTATATTACTTGGGTAACATGATCACAGAATTCTTACCATAAGGGAAAACTTTACTATCAAAAACAAAAGTCTTTCGAGATAAAATCTCCTTGTGTATTCAATTATATAAAATATAAGCATTCCTTTTATTTTTATTGTAAATTATGAAGAGATGATTACCTTAAATAATATATGAGTTAGCTTAGAGGTTCATACAACATGAGAGGATTGTCGTCTTAAGTTGTATCTTGACACTTGAGCTCAGTGGTTTCATCATAAATCCACTGATACTGGTATGGCCGACCTGCTCCCAGGATGATATGGTGAAGGGCGCAGGATTTGGCCTAACCCGTTAGGACCGTAGACTCTTCCTGACTCAAACACATTGGCATTTAATTTGGAAAAAAGAAAACCTTATCCCATTGAAGTTTTTCAGTAACAGAGCTTTACTCTTTTGAAAAACCGACGTATCTAACTTCTCCTTGATAAATCCTCTTCCCCTTCAACTAACTGAGGTACGCCGGCTTTTATTTTCTTGACCGGAGAAGGCGTTTATCAAAGATTTCCTTAAATATCTTGCTTTTACTCTATTTTGAAAATTTGTGAAGTGATTTTAAATGTGAACAAGGCCCCAGGCCGTCGGCGCTGGACTTATATGTCATCCACAGCTTGAAATGTCAAGAAAGCCTCCTTGGGAGCCATACCTCCCTCTTCACACATCACGGAATCCTCCCCAGAATTCATTAGGCACTTGTTACATCAATAGTCCCGATTTAAGATATGTGTTCAACTCGTCACATTAACAAAATGTCAAATTGTAAAATGTATCCATTATTTCAGACTGAAAGCTCTTTGTGCTACTGAACGGAAAAGGATATATTTATTTTTTAAACCATCCCAGAATATTGTGCGTAGACTTTTTTGTGCCGGAATGAATGTTTACTTACCCTACAAAGCACAAATACGGGATTGTTACCATGTGATAAAGTTATACATGTTGTACCTAATGTTGCAAACGAATCAATAAATTTTTGTTGCCGAATGGTTGACCATTTTTTTTTTTGGTCCAAAAATCGTTCAGTGCCTCCTAGAAAAAATGGCCCCAGTGTGATTGGATGAAGGTAGATTATCCTTTGGACAAGCTTTCCTGTTCCATTTGCAAACTTTTGAATAAGAAAATGTCCTTTGACTAAATTTGTTAGCATCAGCGATTATCACATAAATCAGCATTTCTCCACCTTTGCACTATTGACATTTGGGGCTGAATACTTCTTTGTTGCAGGGGGCTGTGCTACGCGGTATAGGATGCCTGGCCGATAGCCACTAGATGCCAGTGGACACTTCTTCCCGTCATGACGACCAAAGATGTCTCCCAACATTGCCCAATGTCCCCTGGGTGGTGACATCACCACTAGTTGGGAGCCAGCGATATAAACAGTGTACTGAAGGGGCGGTGTCTGAGGCTCTAGGAGGTGTCAGGGTGGAGGAAGGGGAGCCTGTAACCTCTAGTCCAGGGAATCCCAGCAGGAACTCGAACACCAGGCACCCCCTCCCACTTTCCCAAGGTCCAGGGGCTGCGGCCTTTCCAGGAAGCCTGACGGATAGCAGAAAGAAGCCCAGGACAAACAAGGCGTGGGGGTAAACTGACCTAGACTCCAGCAAACTAGAGGTAAACTTATCAGGCTTAGAGGTAAATGGATCGGTGCCCTTTGCATTCAGGAGACGCATGCTTAGGATTGGTGCAAATAAGGCCCGGAGACTTCGGAGCACTTTATATCATAATAAGAAGGCATAAGCGTGCTCACATAAAGAATTGGCCAGTCAGCCGGAGGGTAATGTCGGATAAAAACCAACCCTGGGCGGTGGCCAAGGAGAGATTTTATTTGCAAGGATTACAGTAAGAAGGAGAGCGGGGTTGTTGCAACCCCAGGGGGACAGCGGTTATGGTAACAGTGAGAGTGTTCCAGCCGTGAGACCTGCCAGGTGTCTCAACGTGAAACAAAAAGGGGTTGTCTTTTATAGTGAGAATAAGCGAGAAAGGGGCCAGGTGTGGAGGGTGGGATGGACGAGCCCACCCAGCAGACATGGTGTGATGGGACAGTAGGGGACAGCCCGTTGTGTCCTGAGCTCAGCCTGACCTCAGGAGGGGCTTCTTGGGAAGGGGTACAAGCAGTTCTCGTCATCACTCATGAGGCAAAGAATGGGCATTTGAAGGTTCCTTGTCTGAGGTACAGAAGGGAGCCTCCAGGAGTGGAAGGCTCAGAGCTTAGCTCCTGGGAACCAGCCACAGGCATGACCTGAAAACAGGCCTCTTTTAGGAATCTGCAAGGATTTGAGCGACCCGGGCCTCCTGACACCCTTTCCTGTACAAGCAAGTACCACCCCCTGCTTCTAGCACAGTAGGTCGAATACCTGTATTTCCGTGAGGCCATCTGGAGCGTGGGACCACCTCTGACTCATCCATGGGCTCCTCCCCAGTCCCTCCCACAAGGCCTTGTCCCCTGGGAAAGCTAATGGGCCGTGGATAACTTCCGTTTCCAGCTAATGATGTTCAACCACTAATTCTAGAAACACAGTTCTACCGTAATGTTCTTTGCTTACCAGAGAATGCCACCTGGTATATTAAGCTTCTTGAGATTTTTTATGGAATTGCTTTTGGACTTAAGCCTTAAGCAAGTAAAACTTTCTATTTAAAAAAAAATAAAAAATAAAAAAAACACCTGCCTTTTATTTTAGCTGCGTAAGAACATTGGATCACAGACCTGAGAATGTTCTTGTGGTATTGGGATGAATTTAAGTGATTTCCAGGACATATCAGCACAACTTGGATGCCAGTCGAGTATAGACAGGTTTGAATACAGTGGACAGGGGAAAAAGTCTGAGCCTCCCTCGCATCAGCAAAATTGTACCCTAAAAAAGCCAACAAAATTGGGACGCCTGGGTGGCTCAGTCGGTTAAGCGGCCGACTTCGGCTCAGGTCATGATCTCGCGGTCCGTGGGTTCAAGCCCCACGTCGGGCTCTGTGCTGACAGCTCAGAGCCTGGAGCATGTTTCAGATTCTCTGTCTCCCTCTTTCTGACCCTCCCCTGTTCATGCTCTGTCTCTCCCTGTCTCAAAAATAAATAAAACGTTAAAAAAAAATTTTTTTTAAAAGCCAACAAAATGTAATCCGCTGGTATTGCTGCAAGAATCCTTTGACCATCTAAATTTTCCATTTCCTGACATAGTCCCTTTCATAATGCACCCCCCCCCCGCCGCCCTCCTGTTAAAGTCTCATATCCAATTTCACGAGCTTCTTTTCAGTTATCGCATCTCCTTCCTATTCCCTTCTGTCCTTCAGAAATGGCCTGTCATTAAATTCTTATCAACAGTTATTTATTTGCCTTTGGAAGATTCTCACTGCTTTGACGAACTCTGCTCCGTTGAACTGCTTTACTGTCTGCTGTCCCTATTTCCAGCCCAGAATGTGACAGAGACTCCAGATTCTATCACGACGCTCTAAGCACCACAGAGCGCAGGTGTAAAGATTGTTTCCTGGCAGATTGTGGGGTCCCTGGGCTGAACACCTGGCCCAAGTCATTTTTTTTTTAATTTTTATTATTGAAGTGTAGTTGACATGCAAGGGTATATTCGTTTCAGAAGCACAACATAGTGATTCGACAATTCTGTGTATTACTCAGTGACCTCATCTGCCATTTATTTATTTATTTATTTACCTGCCACTTATTATTATTATTGTAATAATACAATATTATTACAGTATTATTGACTATTCCTTATGCTGTAATTCTCATGCCCATGACTACCCTCCACCCCGCCAACCTCCTCTCTGGCAATCACCAGTTCAGTCTCTGTATTTATGAGCCTGTCTCTGCTTGTTTGTTTGGTTTGGTTTGGTTACATCCCGCATAAAAGTGAAGTCAGATAGTGTTTGTCTTTTTCAGTTTGACTTATTTCACTTAGGATAATACCCTCTTGCCCATGCGTGCTGTCACAAAGGGCAAGGTCTCATTCTTTTTAATGGCTGAGTAATAGCCCATCATATATATACCACAATTTCTTTATCCATTCATCTGTCAGTGGACACAGGTTGCTCCCATATCTTGGCTATGATAAATAATACTACCGCGATCAACATAGACTTATGTGCGTCTTTTAGAATTAATGGTTTCATTGTGTGTGTGTGTAAATGCCCAATAGTGGAACTGCTGTATCACATGGCCTTCCTCGTATTAGTTTTTTGAGGACTGTCCATACCGTTTTGCACAGTGGCTGCACCAAGTTGCATTCCCACCAACGGTGCGTGAGGTTGCCCTTTTCACCACATCCTCGCCCACACTTGTTATCGCCTCTTTTTGTCTTAATACCAGTCTGGCCCAAATCTTCATAAACACAAAACACATCCCTCTTTCGACACATCAAAAATGACAGCATGAGACACAGATCAGGTAGGAGCAAGAGTTTTGTTTCTTACGGAGGAAAGCGGGGTGAATCGCCACGTGTTGAAACAGAACGAAGGGGGATAAAACCACGAAAGCCTCTAGTTTTGAGCTCGCTGGATTCTTCTTCGTGGCTACGTGTGCCGCTGGGGAAGGTTGCTCTACCTGCTATTTCAAGCACCAAGACAAGTGTTACAAGTCTAGCGACATATTTAGTGATAAAGGCAGTAAGGCCACATGTCGACCATTTATAAAATCCTTAGAAATGTCTAATAAAGCCTTACTAAATTAGATCAGTTATTTCCTTCTGCCTTCATTTGACATCAGGATCTTCTCTTAAAACCTAAGTGCAAGTATATATAAAAAAAGCTGTCATTTACAGCCCCAGCTGCGTGTGCCCTCCAGCATATGACTAAGTGTTTTCTGAAACATTTGGTTTTGCTTTGCTTTTTAATGCAGCAGATAAAGTATGCAGATAATATGATACAGGAAATCTCTTCCAACTGCAACATTCTACAAATTGCTGTTTGGCAGAGAGAAAGGAAAGTGTGGTAGTCTCCTGAGGAACAAAGCGGTTGTTCTATGGAATTTGGTGTCTTGGGGAGATAAAGATTATTAGACGTCAAGCAGCCGGTTGCTTCTTTGTTTCCTGATTGCTTGGGGCAAGAGGCAGAGAAATCAGGTGGTGAACAATTTTGGTTAAAGAAATGAGGGAGGGGCACCTGGGTGGCTCGGTCGGTTAAGCGCCTGACTCTAGATTTCGGCTCGGGTCATGATCTCACGGTTCTTGAGATCGAGCCCTGCATTGGGCACTGTGCTGACAGTGTGGAGCCTGCTTGGCATGCTCTCTCTGCCTCTCTCTTCCCCTGCCCTGCTCATACATGCTTGCACTCTCGTTCTCTCTCTCTCTCTCTCTCAAAATAAATAAATAGGTTGTAAAATATTAAACCAAAAAATGAGATGAGGAAAAGTTTGAGAGTATTCAGAGGGACAAAGAAAGATGTAGTTATGGTTCTGAACATTTTTGTGGTATAGGCTTTTTTGAAAATCGAAGGAAAACTCCGCCTGTGTAAAATTCAGGGATTGCCTATACAGTTTCAGGGGGATTATGCATGCCATTTTCATAATCCTGCTCTAGACTCTACATCTCTAGAAAGTAGAACCCTTGGCTTGTTCACTTGGTATCACCTCGGAATCCTCCCTCTGATGCCTGATCTAATTTAGTACCGAACGGATCTTCATTGCATGTTTGTTTAAAGGACCATCCCCTTCTAGGAGCTCATGTATTTGTGAAGAAATCATGTCCAAGGGGCAGATTCTAAAATTAAAAAGAATGCTATTTTAAAGGCATTCTTTGTGTAGAATATGTCCTAATCAAGGAAGGAAAGGGGGAGGGAGGAAGAAGAAAGGAAAAGAAAGAAGGAAAGAAAGAGAAAGAGAGAAGGGAGGGAGGAGAAGGGGAAAGAAAGAAAGAAAGAAAGAAAGAAAGAAAGAAAGAAAGAAAAGAAAGAAAAGAAAAAGAAGAGAGAAGGGAGGGAGGAAGGAAGGAAGGAACAGAGAAGGAAAGAAAGAAATAGGGAAAGGAGGGAAGGGGAAAAGAAGCCTATGTAACTCTTCAAGAAATATATTACTTTTTAAGTCAGAAAATTCTAACTCTGGCAGAGTTTATAAAATATATACAACATATGTCATGGTTAATATACGACAAGACACATGTCCACACTGGCCGCTTTAAGCTTCGGTCAAAGTCTGGGACCCCATTAATGACTTCTAAGGAGAACTAATTCCTTCTCACCTCCAGGGGCTGAAGTTCTGATGTCCACCCCCCAAACCACACACATCTGTTTTTCCTTCATTAGTATTTGCTGAAAACAGAGATAACAGCTCTAACTACCTGCCACTCAAAGCAGATTAAGCGGATTACTTTTAATTAAAAATACACCCAGAACGGGAACATATTCAGCCACAAAAAAGAAGGAAACCCTTCCATTTGCAACAATATGGTAGAAACTCGAGGGCTTTGTGAGACAGAGAAACGCAAACACTGTACAGTCTCGTGTGTATGTGGAATCTTAAAAACAAAAACAAACAAAAAAAAAACACAAAAAAGGCCGATAATAAAAAAAAGAGAGAGATCAGATTTGTGGTTGCCAGAGGTGAGGGCTGGAAGGGAGGGAAATCGGAGGCAGGGGGTCAAAAGATCCGAACTTCCAGTTGTCAGAGAAACGAGTAGTAGGGATGTAACGCACAACGCACAACACGATGAACACAGCTAATGCTGTTGTGGGACCTCCAGGACAGTTCCAGAGGAAGTAGATCCCAAGAGCTCACATCACAAGAAAAACACCTTTTTTTTTCTTTTTTCTTTTCCATCTATCTGATGGAGATTAACTAAGCTTATATGGTAATCATTTCACAATATATGTAAGCTGAATCATTAGGCTCTACACTTTAAACTTATACAGTGCTGTAGGCCAACTATCGCTTACTAAAACCAGCGGAGGGGGCTGTTGAAATCAATAACAATGGTTAAGATTGTTCATTTCATGGTATTTCTTTTTGCCATAAAAAAGCCATTCAAAAATGCACCAGTTACAACAAAGCTGCCATATACACCCCTGAAGAAATAGGAAGCTGTAAGCTTATGCCCTTAACAACCTGTTACTGCCTGGCTAAGCATTTCTTGACAGTCTAGTAACCAATTTTCAGAAACGAGAGCCACGAAAAGGAATTCAGTACAATGCCTGGCATTATGATAGGCGTTCATATTTAGCCTTTTCCAGTTCCTGAACATCTATTCGGCACCAGACATGACAAGCACTGTGTCCGATGACCCAAGAAAATGCAACAGAGAAGAGACAATGTGCTTGGCATTTTAGGATTTCCATTCTAGCGAGGGATACAGATGAGGAGCCAAAGCAAAAGTACAATATGGGGAATAAGTTTAATCGAGCATATAGCAATAATGAACAGTGCTGGAAATAAAGCAATTAAAAAGCAGGGTGAGGGTGAAAGAGGGCTGGGCAGTGTTCGTTTGGATCATGTCTAACCCGAGCAGTTCCAAGTTCCTCTCTAGGTAAATCTGAAATTTTTGAAGAAGTCAAAAATTGGCACGTGAAATGGCCCTGACCACTTGTTAGCCAGTATAAACACGTGATTTGGGGTTCTAAGTAAGAAGGCACTGGCGATGTCATCTAGGTTCTGGACTTCAGCAACTGAGACAGCTTGAACTGGCTTGTTACCATGGCAGCATTGCCACATTGCCTCTAGTGGGTGATGGCTGGAGCAAGAGTTGAAGAGTTAACCAAAGAGGCTGTGCAAGGAGCCAACCCATCCCTGTTCTCTGGCAGTTTTTCCTCTCACCTCCGTGTCTCTTGAGCTGTATATTTTTCCACCCTCAACTGAGATCCCCAAACATTCCCTCAGGACATTTTCTGAGCTGCCTTCAACTCTTGATGTCCCTGCATGTGGCGTTTTCTTGCCCCGCATGAGCACACGGGTTGGTGATACGTAAGCACACTCTTTCCTGGGGCACGGAGCCCTGTCTTTCAGAATGTCAAGGGCAATATTGTCATCATCAGAGCCCTTCTGATTGATGAATAAATAACCTACAAAATTCAATGAATTTATTCCTGGAAGAAAATGAATTTTCCCAACTCGGCATGGAGGTTTTGGCAAACCCTTGAGCTGGAGGATAGTGACATCTGCTAATGAGCGTCTGACACAAGTCCAAGCATAGCCAACTTCCAATGATCCTGAAAATAGAGGACAGCCTTGTCCAGAGTCTCCCTGGTGTTAATTAGCCAACATTTTACTAATGATTTCTCCCTCGTGTTCCTTGTTCAAGTCCTTGTAATCCATTTGAATGGGAAAAAGTTATGGACCCAATTTTGTAGGTAAGGAAATTAAGATTCAAAATGGTGAAGGGACCTAATTAAAGTATCAAGAATAAGAAGAAAAGTAGCAACAAAAACCACTGACATTTATTGACCACTCACTCTACATATGCCAAGGAGTATTTTAAGGGCTTTATATGTTAAATTATTTAATCTCCACAACAGCCCAATGAGGTAGGTTTTATTGTTATGATTTTATTATCAAAGAATCTGGAACATGGAAAAAGTAAATAGCTTTCTTAAAGTCACAGAACTAGAAATGGGATTCATTTTAAATTGGTATAAATTGGAGGCACAAGAAGTGAGAGAGGTCAAAGGGTAGACCACACCGAGGGAAAAAGAAGCAGACTCACAAACCACTGATCATCTTTCATCAGTTCAATCATGTATTTTCTCAACTACACCATCACTCTCCCAAAACAGAGGAAGAACAATGAACAGAACTCTGTGTTTCTTTGACAACAATGAGGTGAGGGCTGGGAAAATGGAGTTGATGACTATTTACAAGGCTGAGATACCTGTTCGAGAATACCTCCACACGGGGATACTTCTAGATCATTCACAATAGCTGACTCCAGGCAGTACTCCATGTGAATGCAAAATGGAAATTTATCCTCAATCTGGGCAAATACTAGGTTACAAAGGTGTTTTCCAAAACTTTAAAATCACAATAAAATCTTCTTCACCAAGAGAAAAAAAAATGTTTGGCTTCTCTCATGATGCTTTTAGAAGCATTTTTCAAATGTTGTATTATATTTAACCTTTTAAAAGGTTACATTATATTAAACATTCTTAACCAATAATGAATGCTGTACCATTTATCTGTTCAAAAGGAAAGTTAAACAGCCAGCTAAAGGGCAGAATCGTTCAATGGAAGACAGAGGAAGTGCACGCCAGCCAAGTATCCAGAATGGAAAGAATAAACATCTCAGACACACTGGGAGGTGAATTTTAAATTCTGTTTTTGGAGCTTGACTCCAGGAGACAGCAAGAAAAAAAAGAAAGAATTGAATGGAGGATATTTTCAAAGTAACAAATTGCCGACATTCAGTCATGATGAGTCTGGGAGGTAGCCCAGTGGGAAGAGGGTAAGGATGATTAAGTGACCACAGCGCACAAGCCTGTTTGTCACCAGTTATATCCTGGAAGTGACACCTGTCCTTTCCCTATCTGGGCATGAGTGACTCCCACTGCCTGTGGAGAATGGAGGAGTCTCTCTCGGCATGGAGAAGCCCAAAGGAAATTGGCCAACACTACCCAGGGCCACAAAGGTCGTTGCCACGATGGAAGCAGATGATTATTACATATGGTGGCCCCCATGTAGTAGAGTCTGGGTGGCCTCAACGGCAGCATCCTGTCTCCCTTTCCTCCTCACCTGGTTTTCCGTAGATGTCCACCTAACTCACGTGATGCAGGAGATACCGATTCCATCTCAGCGACGAATACAGGCTGGACAAAGCCCATCCCAACAGAGCCCAGCCTTCTCATATTGGAATACTTATCTGTTCTGGGTGGGCATTTGCTCAAACTGAAGGGAAGGAATTATACAGAGGGCTCTCTTTCTCTCTCTCACTCCAACCGCCAACAAAAATTAAACAGCAAAGCATTACCCTGGCTGCTTTTAGCAGGCAACTTGCAAATGTAAATGGCTTAATCATCTGAATTGCGTGAAGCAAACAAAAACATAGTGAATTTTTAAATGTAACTATTAGGCCACCTGTGTTTGCCCCAATTTCTCTTTGCCACCCAATCATGCATCCAGGGCAGACGCCATAGTTGGCGGGTGCTTTTATGACTAAAATCTCCAGCCAGTCTAATTCCATTTACAGCCTGGTTCTTATATGCGATCTAAAAGCTCTTGTTCCCTTTCTGCTAAGCACCAGTCAGGCTGTGGCCTGAGGAGCTTGAAATGGGAAGAGGGACAGTGTCTGCTATTTTTGTCCTCTCTTCCCTGCCTTTTCTGGTTCTATCTTTCTCAGTGTTGGGCACTGGGAGGAGGGAAAGGAAACAGAGCCAATGTTTCTTTCTCTGTCTGGAAGAGCAACAGCAATCCTCTACTGATGGTGATTGCTTCTCTAGTTAGTACCATCCCCTTGGCAATGCCCCCCCTCCCTTGAAGCAGGAGCCCAAACATCTGTTCTCCCCGTGGGATAGGGTGTGAGTGTTTTGGAGGGCCCTGCGGGATCTTCTCTGAAGAGGGAGACACAACTCCAGCTTTGCCTCCTCTTTCTGCAGCCCGATGACCCACCCCCGTCCAAGTCTGGTTCCCAATACCTAACAGACAACTCTCTTGAACAGAGCACCAGCAAAACAACTAAAGCACAGTTACCTACCGCAATGCCCAGAGTAAGCTAAGGCAAAAAAAAAAAAAAAAAAAACAGTAAGAATCTTGTCTGCCCCAAATCTGTCCCCCTTCCCCCCTCTCTTCTAGGCTGTACCTTCTCTCTAGAATTTTGTTCTCCGCTCGGATGTGCTTCGAGTAAGATAATCAAGGCTGCTGTCTAAACGGGCAGCCAAACAAAAGAGTAAACAAGCCAGAATCCCTTGCTGAAGGGATGATTTTGCTGTTTCCTCTGATTTCAAGAAGAGGAAGGGAAAAAACGCCCTCTGCCCAAGGAGAAGGAGAAAGGCAGAGGGTCCTATTAGTCATGCAGCTGGGAGCAAATGATAATGACTGAAATGGCTTAAGATGTACAGATCTGAAGCCGTGTTCTTCCCATTTCTAGAGGCCAGTTTCGGCCAGAGAAACGGGGACAACCAAGAGAGAGGATTTCAAAACTGGACAGATAAGTAGCAGATGTGTGTTTCTTTCCTTTTCTCTCCCTTCCCTTCTATACCATCCTGTTGGAGTTTGAAATCAAGAAAGCAGCACCAGCCACATAATTTGCAGGTCTCATGCAAAGTAAAAACACAGCTCCCCTTGCTCAAAACATTATTAAGAATTTCAAGAGGGCGAGAGCAGAGCATTAAACCAAGCACGAGGCTTTTCTACGTGTGCTGTAGAAAGGCCCTGTGTGCTGCCCAGGTTGCATAACCCAGTGGGTCCAGAAGGCAGAGCATCAAGCCAAAGAGGACTATTCTTGAGTCTTAATCTCTCATGAAGTGTACCTTGTTCGGCTTTGGACTTGCTGGGGAGCCATCCCCTCACCTCTTCTTTCTTTTTCCTCTCTCCTTTGTGGAATGGGAATGTCTATTTTATGTCTGTCCCACCATTGTATTCTGGAAGCACAGAAATCCTCTGGTTTCGCAGGTTCACAACTGGAGAGGACTTGGCCTCAAGATGAATCTTTCCTGGAGTCTCACCCACATCTGATTTAGATCACATTTAGCTGGGACTTTGGATTTTAGGCTTTAGAGTTGATGGTGAAACGAGTTAAGACTTTGGAGGCTCTTGGGATGGAATGAATGTAACTTTGATGTGAGAAGTACATAGATTGCAGGGGTGGGGGACTAGTGCCGAATCCTAAGGACTGAATATTTGTGTCCCCTCGAAATTCATATGTTGGAGCCTTAATTCCCCAGAATGAAGGTTATGTGGAGGCAGGGTCTTTGGGAGTTATTAGGTCATGAGGGTGGATCTCTCATGAATGAGATTAGTACTCTTAAAAGAAGAGACATGAGAAAGATTATTTCTCTCTCTCTCTCTCTCTCTCTCTCTCTCCTTTCTCTGACATGTGAGTGTATAACAAGAAGATGGCCATCTGCAAACCAAGAGGCACACTCTCAGCAGATGCCAGATCTGCTGACGCCTTGATATCTGTCTTCCCAGCCTCCAGAAACACTGAGAAACAAATGTTTGTTGTTTAAGCCCCTAGTCATGGTATTCTGTTATATCTGCCCGAACTGAGGCAACTCCAGAGAACCTCAATGGCCCCCTCTGCCTTTCTGTGATCACACACACGTTCTGAGACAGAGAGACAGTACTGGACAGGAACAGAGTTACAGTGAGAAAGCTGGAGGGGTCTGTTAAGAAATAATGACTTTGAGGTTCCACGTGACCTGTGCTGTAAAGCACAGATCAAATTTGAAAAGCGGAATTGGAAGACATGTTGGAAAATATTTCTAAGCAAAAAGAAGAGTGTAGGCAATGGGATGGGTCTCAAAGCCAAGGTGGTATGGGATGCAGAACACAGAAAATGGGAGGATTTATTGATTTGAAAGCGGCTGGAGCCAAAACATAGAAGTCCTTGAACTACGATGGAGGGTTTGTTCAAGAAACATGGTGTTTCAGGTACATTCATTTTGAAAGTAGGTTACTTGTGTTTTGCATTATTCCACTATTTTGAATCTAGACAAGCTATTGCTGTCATTCCGGATACATGGAGTAGCTTAAAATATAATGTGGGTTCTGTGATTCAAGTTGTACTTTAGTAAGTTGGAGACTTCTGGTAATGTCTGCTTTATTCACAATACGAAAGAGCAACAGCCAGAGGAGTGAAGATTTGAGATAAAGGAATCTAGCCTTGCGTCTCACAGATATCTGTGTATCTCTGGGCACATCATTAAGATTTCTGAACCTCAGTTTATTCATCTGTAAGATGAGAATCAGTATACCTTCTGTACAGGGGTGTTGTAAGTATTTGGTTTAACAACATTTGCGAATGTGTTTTGTAAACAGCAAGGATCTATCCAAGGTATAACGTCAATGTAATTCCTGAATTTCTGGCTCTATTTTGGTAAGGTCGTCCCGACTGAAGCTTGCTTGAAAAATGACATAGAAGTCTGCAGAGGTAGAATTAAAACAGGCTGAAGCATTTATAAATCTAGTTTTCATCTGGTCGAAGCATACTTGGCATGCAATCACCTCAAGGGAAGCTCTCAAGTGTCAGGTTCATAGACCCATGAACAGAGCCTGTAATTGAGTGTAGTCAACATAGCTTGAAGCAGCATTGCTAGGAACTTGGAGAACATAAGATTTTTTAAAGGAAACTTTTATGTGACATTTCTGCATTTTCACTTCCTTGTTCTCTATATTTTCCCAGTCCTCCATCTCAGCTCCATAAGAATATACAACTTAATATTTTGAAATGAGCGTTGAGAGTGAGACATGTATTTAATCAACTTTCAGTGTGACATAATTATGGTCTGGCCCTTGTGGTTTAGTGGGCACCAACTTAAATGTTATTTACTCTAAAGTTGCTTGCCATTTCCCCACAAATGATCCATGACCTTGAAGACCCTTGCATAAGCTGTTTACTCTGCCTGGAATATATATTCACCTACCATGGACACTTGATAGTGGCTCTTCCAGTATGTGTTTGTCCCATCCCAATGACTCCTAACTTCCACCCTGCTTCTTAAAGGGAAACTAGCACCTTCCCAGACTCCAGAGGATTGCACATGACCTAGGCCAAACCAGTCATGACTTTCTATTTCCTTGGCCACAGTGGTTGATTTAGGGTTGGAAATATGACGGAGCCTAGAGAGGGAAGCAAAGGTTTACGGAATCTTGTGTTCTAACAAAATAGACCTGTCGGGATAAGTGGGCTGATTTTTTAATTTATTTTTATTTTTTTCATTTTTCTAACTTGTTCACTAAGCGTTTGTGGCAATTACACATGGTTTCCTCATACACATAATTGAGGTTTCTTGAAACCACAATTTATTCCTTTCTAAACATGGTAAAGATGATTCTGACCATCTTTCTAAGCAGTTTGGTTAATAATGAAGTTCAGCAAACAAGAAATTGATTAAATATCTCTTCAAAGACTTCTCTTGGAATCTTTCTTTGGAATGAAGTGTGCTTAATCCTGGAATCTCTTCTCTAGAAACCGGGAGTGCTATAAATCTATTATAATAGGTGCCCAATAAAGTGCCCTGGAAATAATATCAAACCAACTCGATTGAGTCATTGCAATAACCCATGTCCCTGGTTTGTAACCAGATTTTTAGTTTTGGAAGGTGAATTTTTTTTTAAGTGGCTACAAGTTAATTGACACTCCTCCAACTGGGCCATGTTCCCTGCACTTGAATCTCAATAGAGTTTTGACATTTTTGTACAGCAGTGTTTGGTGTAAGTGATGCTATGTGACTTCTAAGGCTAGGTAATTAAATGCTATTTAGATTCTGCTCTTGACTACTCACTGTGAGGGAATCCAGCCACCATATAAAAATCAGACTAGCCTGAAATTACCTTGCTGGAGAGAACAAGTGTAGACATTCTTGCTGACGATCCCAGTGATCTGGGCTCCACATCATCCAGCCCAGGCACACATACAATGAAGCAGAGACAAACCATCCCTGCTGTGTACGATCTAGATTCCTAACCTATAGAATTCTTTTAACATAATAAAATTGCTATGTGCCACTGAGTGTTTTGTTATACTGCATAGTACCGGGGAATTTGCCTCCATTCCTTCAAGGATGAACTGAAGGTTTTTCTTGGATGTGTTTTAGCTACTATGTATGAAAATACCATTTTTTAAATTATATTTAGGACGTAATAAATTTCTTGAATCTGTGATTGGTGTCTGAAACAGTTCCTGAAAATCCTCAGCCATCACTGTTTCTGTACCATTCAGTCTTATCCTTCTTTCCTTATCTCCCCATCTCATTAAACATGTTAGACCTTGACACTGTGTCTTCTGTTTCTCACACACTTTTCGGGTGTCCCTTCATGCTATGTAATTTCTTCTGACCTACCTTTCAGCTTAAAAATTCTGTCTTCAGACAAGTCTTCTGCTAAACCCATTCATTGTGTTTAAAGTTCTGGGGTTTTTAAAATCTGTTATGTCACTTTTATAGTTTCCTATTCCCTCCAGATATTTCCAGGTTTCATTTAAAAAAAACAAGTATTTCCTTGTACATAATAAATATAATTGTTTTATGGTTTATGTCTGATGATTCCTAGATCTGAAGTCACGTTGGATCTATTGCTATTGTCTATGGATCACACTTACGTCATCTCGGTTCTTTGTGCACCTTCTGCCTTTGGTAGCGTACTGAATATTTTGCTTGAAAACTATTTGTATAGATAATTTTAGGCCTATCATAATGAAGCCTTCTTCTATGGAGGATTTTTGCTCACCTGTGCAAACAGATGGCTGAGACATCTTTCAGAATTGGCCCATCTGAAGCATAAATTCAGGAAATGGTAGATTAATAGACATCATAGGTTCTCAAACCCTACAATGCATACAAATCAGCTGATATCATGTTCAATGGTGGCACTGTCAACAGGAATACCAATTCTCACCCAGTAGGTCTAGGGCAAGGTCCAGAATTCTGCTGATATCATGTTCAATGGTGGCACTGTCAACAGGAATACCAATTCTCACCCAGTAGGTCTAGGGCAAGGTCCAGAATTCTGCATTTTAACAAGCTCCCAGGTGATAGATATGCTAAACTTTGAATAACGTGTGTAAAGCTAGATGGAAATATTGAGTGGGAGTTGGGAAGATGACAGCTCATGATAGAATACATCCCAGGCACAACTTCTAAACAATATGCTACTCCAAATCAAATGTGTTTGGACCTTTTCTTGACAACATACTAGACATACAGCAACTGAGAGATTGAAGCACGTCTGAGAGGACCTGATACAGTGGTACTCCCAGTATGACTCTGATTTCAACAGAGATGATTTGCAAGAGAGAGAGGCTTATGGGTTAGACTGGAATGATGATAGAGAATAGTATATCTGCCCCCAACACCGCTTCCCATGATTGGGTATCTAAGGCCTGTGGAAGACGGGTCTGCAGATGAAAGCTGAGGGAACCAATTTCTTGGGAAACTATGTAAGACACAGGGATATAAGTAGGAGGTCATTTAACATCATCTGGGAAACTAACCTGTGGCCTCTCCTCAGTGTAACTGGTACCAAGTAGGCAGATTTGTCGGGTGGGTAGTTCCCCTCAAGTTCAAGGACATATTCAAGGCAGTCCGGGACAAAATACCTTAAGCAAATTCACCTGGAAAGAAATACTTCCAGGATATGTATATATGTGTGTATATACATACATACACACTTTTTAGCATCTAAAGACCATACACATTAAATGTCTACATAAAGGGTAATTCTTAATTAATGGAGGTGTACTGGAAAGTTGGCAAGATTTTTAATAAGCAGAACTTTTAGGGTTCAAATCCATGCTCTGTCATCACTGGTGGGGTCACTTTGGGCTGGTTACTTAGCTTCTTACATTCAGGAAGTTTGTGAAGCTTAAAAGTGACACCCATTACAAATCACTTGGTGCATATTAGGTCTTTAATGGTAAATGTAAATATCTTTACTTTTCCCTTTCCTCAATAGCAATAACTTACAAAATACATCTAAATCCCAAGTCACAGCCTTATCCACGTAGGACTGTGATGTAAGAAGATCTAGAATATTTGAACAAGAGATGCCCTGGAAATCAGCATCACTATTGCATAAGAATTCAAAGCAATGGAAATAGAAGACTTCTCCTCACTCCTTTTTCAGAAAACCAATGCACCAGGCAGGAAACAATGATTTATTTGGTCACACCATTTCAGAGTTAAGGGAAACAGACGTGGAATAATTAGCTAATAAATTTCATTCTTATTTAATAACCAAGGGAAAAGATCATTCTTCCATATCCTCAAAGCAGGTCATTCTTGGATTCTCTTAATAAAAATGTGGTAAGCATAATTGATCAAAAAGTTTTATTATTTAGAGAAGACATAAATACCAAACTATGAATATAATTATCCCCTATATTCTCACTCTGACCCGTTCAGACATATTTATTAATAATCACTTGTAGAAACAAAATCCACAGAACAGATCTTCCTAGAACAATAGTGCATTTACTTATCTCAACACTACCACATGCTGACACTTGTCCAGCTTTCCTGGAAATAATTATTCAGCATCAATATGCTAAGTTTAAAATCAGAATCTAATTTAAATACTGATAAGTACACTTGCAAATTAACCTCCCGCAAAATGTTCTCAATTACCAAAACTCTGAACTCAGAGAATATTTTTTATATTGGAAATTGTTAAAGTGGGCTTAGGAAAAAAATACATTTTATAACAGATACTCAGTCGTGCTTAGGGGAAAAAAAAAACACATATTTTATAACAGATGTTCAGTTGAGCATGCAAACACTGACGGCTCCACCATTTCCACATAGGAAGTGCAGTTACGGGGAAAAAATCTTATCTTACAGTGAAAACATACTGATTTTATAGATCATTTGTGTTTAGTTAAAAGGGTTTTGGGTAACGGTGGGAGCGTTCCAGCCCCTCAAGCCCCTTGCCATGCCAGGCCTGCAAATATATTTTCTTTCATGGAAAACAACAGGCCCTTTTGAAGAAACCTGGCCTATAGATGTTTCAACTCTCATCAGCTATGCCCGTAAAAAAGGAAAATACGTTAGAGTCGAAGCCTGACATTTGAGGGTCCTTTTCTGGTAATAAATAGAATTGTGATCGGTTTGTATGTGCCTCACAGTTCAGATCTCAACATGAACACCAAGAGAGAAAATCTGAGGATTGTTAGGCTCAAGCAAAAGCAGTATGGAAATGTTAACTTTCACAACCCCACATAAAATATCCTTTAAGGGCCCTGTAAGAATAGCTTAATCCTTTGACTATGGATTTAGCTGCCTGACAGAGTTAATTTGAATGCCACTTTAATTGTTAAACGAATACCTAAGCATCACTGTACTCAGGCATCCTGGGAACACCAAAACTAAGCCCAAGGACCCCAGAAAATCACTCTTGTATACCAAAAACTATAATACCCAAAGACTAGGAGTTCTTTTTTACCTACTTTTCTTCTTTTATTGTAGCCAATGAGATCTTTCTCTCTCTTTTATCATGTTCAATTTTATAATTACATGAAGTATTTGTTTGCCTGTGTGCACGTGTCTGTATACAAGTTTGATATTTCCTATAAAAAAATGTTAGTTCTTGGTACAAAATGACCCACGCCGGGGCACCTGGGTGGCTCAGTCGGTGAAGCGTCCCACTTTGGCTCAGGTCATGATCTTGCAGTGCGTGAGTTCGAGCCCCGGGTCGGGCTCTGTGCTGACAACTCAGAGCCTGGAGCCTGCTTCGGATTCTGTGTCTCCCTCTGTCTCTGCCCCTCCCAGCTCTCCATCTCTCTCTCTCTCCCTCTCTCTCTCTCTCTCTCTCTCTCTCTTTCTCTCTCTCTTTCTCAGATAAATAAATGCTAAAAAAAATTGAAAGACAAAACAAAACAAAAATGGCCCATGCAGAAGCATAAACAGCAGTTCATGAAAACATTTCTTCAAGCTGGAGACTTTAATCAGAAGACCCAAGCACAAAAGAACAATCTTCTACTGGGCCTCTGTGATGGCTCATTGGTCAGACCAGGCTGTATCTAAAATCCTGTTATTTATCTGTCTTCATTATTTTAAAACTAAAGACTTTAACCCAGATAAAATTATATCTTTCCTGCTGGCTGATCTTTTAGTAATATACACAAGCGACTGAGGATTTATCAAAAGAGATTGCTAAAGGAATTTAGAGCAGCTTCCTTTAAGAAATGCATTTCCTCACGATAACACATTTGTCATTGTGTTTGGACAAAGTTAAGTATTTAAATTATATTTAAAAATAAAAACTTCATATTTGTCAGACTAGGTCTCTGAAAAAACAAGCACCTCAGGCTAAAAATTTCTTTGAATCTACACTAAGCTTCTCTTTGACAAAACTTCCAAATTAATTAAATCAAAAAGACACGAGCAAGGCCAAAAAACAGTCAGGAAGCCCAAATGCAAATATCACCTACGATGCTTCATTGGTCTTGCCTTAATTTGCTTTTGTGTGGTGCCATTTTAGAAATGGCAAAACTAATTTATGCAAAAAAAAAAATCAAGTTTATGCAGCAAATCGGAAAAGTTAATAAGTACTTCAATCTTCCTTTTCTGTGACTAGGTGTTAAAAAATTCTCTCAAGGTAAAACAGGTTAAGGTTCAAATAGGCAGTAAATGAACTTGGCAATCGCTCCACAAATATTTGAGCATCTCCCACACAAAAACAGTGGGTAATAGTCGCAAGCCCTCGGACTACCTGGAGGTTGGCAGCCCCATGGCTCAAGACAAACTAGAGTCAGTCTACCCATAAAATGTAAGCCTCCCAAGCCAGACAAAGAAAAGGTTATCCAGAATCCAGAATACTGTTATCCAGCTTGACCTTGGCCTCTGCCTTGACTTGGCTACAGAATAACTATCATAAATCCACCTGACTGTGTTATTCAGAACTGACATCTTCAATATCTATCCTCTCCAATATGGTAGCCACTAGTCATTTATGGCTATTGAGTATTTGAAATGTGGACAATGTAACTGAGGGAGTGAAGTTTTGATTTTGCTTATTAATTTGAAGTTAATAATAAAGATTCATAGCGGGATTAATGAATTTAGTTAAAACTTGGACATATGTAATTTTGAAACAGATGCTTTTGCTTCAAGGCCAAATCAATTCCTCTAACAAAGATGAACCGGGTCTGTCAATGTGGGTGGTCTATGAGAGGAAAACGATTATTTGGTATTCAGTTTAGTTATTGGGCAACTTTCAAATATGGTTGGAAAATTTAGGTATGCGAGCCTAACTCTTCAATGGGAAATTTTATGAAATCTAAATCCAGAGCAAGTATTTCCAATGAAAATTTAACGTCTGGATAAAGATGTGTCTTCCCCAATGCTTCTCTGCTATAGAAATGTTCCCATTTTCCTTTGTCCTGGGGAGATGTTCATGGAAAGTTCACCCTCTGGGAGTCTGTTGGTGAACCTCTCTAACCAGTTGGCTACATCTCTCACAGGAAGGGCTAGGAAGTGCAGAAGCGTGCAGGTACTAGAAAGATCCTGGAGAGGCCCTGACTACAGGCCTTTTCAGGCAAGCCTCAAATCTTCAGATCTGGGATGTGCGGTGACAGGGCTGACCAGGGAGATGTATCTGACTAGAGAAGTGATCCTGGTTCTCCACAGAACCTAGTCAGGTTCATTGCAAATCGACTTTTTATGGGGGGGTTTCTAAAAGGTCTCTTGCCTTTCTGTTTGGTCTAAAAGAGAAAGTCTGAAGAGACGA
Organism: Panthera pardus; assembly: GCF_024362965.1. Taxonomy (NCBI): domain Eukaryota; kingdom Metazoa; phylum Chordata; class Mammalia; order Carnivora; family Felidae; genus Panthera; species Panthera pardus. The sequence goes on from NW_026526655.1 coordinate 11,012,635, forward strand.
AGGTCAGGTATCGCAGGGAGCTTCTCTTCACTGATGATGTCACTGCAGTTGGCGTCACAAAGATCTCATGGTGCCAGGTATCTGTTCTTCCACTCCCAGGATCCATGGGTTTGGGGAGCTGTAGACTACAGAGCTAGCGGGCTGAGAAACACCCGCCTGGAGAGGGAAAAAGTAGATCCGCTACCTACACGTACACAAAATCACACACAACATCTAAAAGAGAAGAAGATGAGGATGTGAATTCGCTGAATATCTAGTAAGCTCTTACGATGTGCCAGTTATTGGGCTAAATGCAGAGATATTAAAGCAAATCAACTAGATCTCACTAATGAGCTATCCAGAGAGAACACCTGCCCCGAACAGTTGCCTAGACCCATTGCAGAGTTTGCCTAAGTGAGAAATAAATTGCTGTCTATTAACCTCCTGAGAACTGAGGGTCTTTTTGGCTTGTTTGTTTGTAATTGCAGCTTAACCTTATCTATCCTAATTGATGATTAACTAACACACGGGACTTGCCCGTGATAGGTGTACAATCCAGGGAGGTAACTTCAGTGATCTCAGTGGCTGCGATAAGCCCACATATTTTGAGCTAAAATAATTATTTGTTTCTAATTTATGTAAGTATTTACTTCCAAGGATGATGAAAAGCTTATTTCAATATCAAAACAAGTATAAAGGTGGACAACTAGAATATTCAAGTTCGTTAGAACAGCTGTTATCAACTCTATGTGTTAGAATTACCTAGGGGTACCTGGGTGGCTCAGTCGGTTAAGCATCTGACTTCGGCTCAGGTCATGATCTCACGGTTCGTGAGTTCGAGCCCCGTGTTGGGCTCTGTGCTGACCTGACCGCCTGAAGCCTGCTTCAGATTCTGTCTCCCTCTCTCTCTGCTTGTCCCCCACTCACGCTCTCTCTCTCCTTCAAAAATAAATAAACATTAAAATTTGTTTTAATCAAACAAAGAATTACCTAGAAATGCCTTTCCAAAATGCCAATGCCAAAGCTAAGCCCCAGAGATTTCAATTTAATTGGTCCATATTAGGGTTTAGGCATTAGTATCTTTCATCAAGATTTCTGGTTTGAGACTCAGTGGATTTGATACTTGCATTAAACTCCTGGAATAAATTAGGTCTCTTACATCTTAAAATTGTACATTAAATTTAACTTTAAACTTCCAGCAGAGGAAAATAGAGAACCTTTTCTCCTTCCTGAAACTTATCATGATATTTTCGAATTATTTCTTTTTTTTTTAAGTTTATTTATTTATCTTGAAAGAGAGAGAGAGAGCACATGAGCAGGGGAGGGGCAGAGAGAGAGAGAGAGAGAGAGAGAGAATCCCAAGCAGGCTCTGCACTGTCAGGGCAGAGCCTGATGAGGGGCTCAAACTCATGGACCGTGAGATCATGACGTGAGCTGAAATCAAGAGTCAGACACTTAGCTGACTGAGCCACCCAGTCACCCCCGAGTGATTTCTTTAATGTTTTCCCCTGCAATGGTCAGTTTTATCTGCCAACTTAGGCCACAGTCCTCAGTTATTCAATCAAACACTTGCTATGAAGGTTGCTATCATGGTATTTGGTAGAGGTGATCAAAGTTCATAATCGGCTAACTTGAAGTAAGGAATGCTATCTTACATATGAATGGACCTGATTGAACAAGATGAAAGATCCTAAGAGGAGAACCAAGCCTTCTGGGGAGAAATTCTACCCATGGGCAGCAGCTCCAGCTTGGGTCTGAGAGTTTCGCCCAGCTCATCCTGATGGCCTGCCCTGAGCCTTTCAGACACTTCTTGTGATCCCTCAAATCCTGTGAGCCTCACAATAAATCTCTTAATATATATCTCCTACCAATTCTATTTCTCTGACTGAAGGTTAATTAATACATGCCAACTTCCATTAGACGGTATACTCTGAAGGCAGAGGTATCTGTGTTCTTCATTATGAATCCCAATAGCTAGCAACATGCATGGTCCATAACAGGCACCAATGAACACTTGCCAAATGACTGAGTGAATGAATGAACCAGATGGGGAATGAACCAGATGGGGAAAAAGCATGCAATATAAAGGGTGGGCCATAAAAGCACCATAAATGCTATGCAATTCATCATAAGGAGAAAGCATCCAGCCATGGTGACGAGGGAAGATTTCCACCATGAGCTGAAGTTGCAGGATGGAGAATTAGGGACCAAAAGTGTAGAGACTGGAAACGGCATTCTCAGATACATTGTATAAGCTGGCTGAGACAAGCTAGATGAGACAAAGAATTCATAAGAGCAAATAGAAGAAAGTAAGTTGGGAAGGTTCAATCAAGACCAGATTTTTCATGATGGAATGTAGCCAGTGGTGGCTCGCTCTCTCTCTCTCTCTCTCTTTCTCTCCTCCCTCTGTCTCAAACATTCAAAAACCTTTCTCTGAATGCATTTCACTTGCAGGCTAAAGTCAGGAAGAACAAAAAAGTTAAACTCTTCTGGAAAAGAAAGATGTGGAGGACGGAATTCTCACTCACCGGCATGGATGTCTCTAAGAAACCTCTAAAGAACAGCTAATGTGCCATAAAACATGTATTGAAAATCAGTGCCGAAGTAACAGGCCATGTCAATATTAGTTCACTCATTTAACCAGTCAGTCAATCATTGTTTGGGGCATTCTGCCACATTCTGGAGAAGCTCTGGGTGAAAAGAGGGTCCCTCCTGGTGGTGGGACCAGCATGAAAGGCAATGATGACTCTCCTGAGGTCCTGACAGGTGGCCTTCTAGGGCTCTGAGGTTTATTCCAAAGACAATCAGTCCCTGAGAGAGGAGAGGGAGTTTTGTAAAAACCACAAATAGGTGCTGACAAGGTTTTTTCCGACCTCATCTCTCCTCCGTGAAGTTGTGCCAGAGCCCTGGGGGAGAGGAGGCAGAAATGAACTACTCCATCATGAAAGTGTCGGAAGCCGGGGGGGAGGGGTGGGGGTGGGGGGGTAAGGCTGCTTCGTAGCCCGCACGACAAACCGCCGCACAGAGTGTCAGTGCCAGAAGCATCATCTTGACTCAAGTGGAACATCCTCTAAAAATGGAATGTGAGAGAATGCCACCTTTCAGGAGAGGGAAAGGTGAGGGTCATTGTGGACAGAGACAGGGTATTTGTCACCTCACCTAGATCCTGTCTTAGAAGAAAAGGGAAGACTGACAAATCCCAAGTGGCCCAGAGAGAATTCAGTCTACTTGCTTGGTTCATTCTGCGATGCAGACTTTCCATTTCCCCCCGACTTTCTCATTTCCAATGCCCTAGACTCCTTCTAGCCAGGGATCTTCTCATGACCCAGAAGGACTTCTGGGTTTTCTAAAAGACTCTTGTGCTGGAGGTTAGTCTCCCCATATTCTCTCTCTGCGAACTGCACTACCCCTACCTCACGGCCAACCAACAGAGCTGTTCTCCCTGGCACTCTCGATTTTGCTGCTGTCCTTTTGTCCTGGTCTCTCAGTAAACCCCAGGCCAGAGCCACGTGCAGGACATGCCTTCTCCACACCTGTGCTGTGCCACCAAACACCTTGGGAGAGAATCCCACAATCTCAGTACGATGCCTACACACATCCGTGGTCCCGACTGGCTCAACCTTTGGTGCCTGCCCATCAGCCTTTTGGATTTCCTTCAGTGACTATTGGGAGAAAAAAAAAAAAAAGGCAACCTTCCTCTCAGTCTCTAAGCACCAAATTCTCAGCAGACAGCCCTACAGAAACCAAGGTCATCAGGCATTTATCAGCCAGCTCTTGGTGTTGCTACTTCCTTGACATCAAGGCAAAAACAAAACCACTCCATTATCATGTCCAAACACAGCCAGAGTATTAGCATTGTTTAAGCACAAAAATGACCAAACATCCCCCTCTCCTGGCTTGTATGAGTGGTGCCTGTTCCCTCACCAATTACATAAAATTTACCAGTTGCAAAAAAATCTGAGTATATCCAATCACAGAATTGCACCCGCTTTCTGAGAGCAACCTGGAGTAAAGAGCAAAGTCCCTAAACACTCCCCCAAGAACCTAACACAGTTCCAAACCCTGTAATAAATCCTTTCCAAAATTCCCTTTGTGAGAGGCTCCATGATTCCTCAGGTGAGTACATTCTTTCCTCCAAGGAGCAATCTACCCAATCTGTCCTTTGTCAGGAGGACACTGATATTACTAAATAGGAGTTTTGTTATCACTGTCGTTAGGTTCTGTGCTAAACATGTGTTATTCTTTTAATCCTTTGATGACAGTGACAATTTTGCCCACTGAAGATATGGAAACACTAAGACTGAAAGGATTTGATGGGGCACCTGGGTGGCGCACCCTGTTAAGCATCCGACTCTTGTTTTTAGCTCAGGTCATGCTCTCACTGTTGGTGAGTTCTAGCTCTGCATCAGGATCCGCACTGACAGTGCAGAGCCTGCTTGGGATTCTCTGCCTCCCTCTCGCTTTGCCCCTCCCCTACTCGTGTTGTCTCTGTCTCTTTCAAAATAAATAGATAAACTTAAAAAAAAGAAAGAAAGAAAGAAGGAAAAGACTGAATGGAATTGAAAAGCCCTCTGCGTCACAGATCCAGCATGATGGGTAGAGGGATTCAGGAATCTGGCTCGAGCTCATGCTTTGCATGTTTTAGAAACAACAACCCACAAAATTAGGAAAATTACCTTCTTCCCCACATCCTCCCATCCAGAGTCAGAACATGAACTCTTTTTTTCTTTCAACATCAACCTTCTGTCTGTTCTTTGACCACCTCTTCTGTCTCCTTTAACACCAGGTTCCAGCAAGTTTCAGTTTCCTTCTAACTCTGCAACCTTCCTTTTGCCACTCGAACAATTTTATCAGTCTGAAATCAGGCATAAGCTTCATTCATTCTAAAACAAACGATTGCCTCTGATGACCGATGGCCCCTTCAACTTTTTCACCTCCAGCCCAAGTTCTTGAAACCCAGTCCATATTCTTAAGAATAACATACCTTAAAATTATAAAATAGACATGCACAAAGGGAATTTGGGATGAAGATCTTTCCCACCTTGGAGGGGTAAGGATGGGTGGGGGGGATCAAAGAAGAGGTCAAGGAAAAAATGATATCTGGGGTCAAGTGTAAAGCATGGGGTGGGGGGTTGTCCAGCTGCAGATACAAGAAAATGAGTTTTAGGGTAGATAGGTGCCCCCCACCAAATTCGTATGTTGAAAATTAACCCCCAGTGTGATAGCATTAGGAGGTGGGGCTTTGGGGAGCTAACTAGGTCGTGAAGGTAGAACTCACATGAATGGGATTATATGCCCTCATGGAACCCCAGAGAGCTCCCTTGTGTCATCACCATGCGAGGACACAGCAAGAAAATGGCCATCTATGAACCAAGAAGCAGGCTCTCACCAAACACTGCATCCGCTGGTGCCTTGATCTTGGATCTTCCAGCCTCTAAAACTGTGAGAAATAAATTTCTGGTGTTTGTAAGCCACACCCCCCAAGTCTGTGACATTATTTTGTAATAGCCAAGTGGACTAAAACAGGTAACAGTAAAATCACAGAGGGAGGAAGGTCTGGCATGTATCTGAGACCTGATGAGTGGTCTAGTTATCTACTGTATTAGTCAGCTCAGGCCGCCATAACAAAACACCACAAACTGGATGGCTTAAGCCACAGAAATGGGTTTCTCACAGTTCTGGAGCCTGGAAGTCGAAGATCAAGCTTTTGACAGGTTTGGCTTCTCCTTGAGCTTCTCTCCTTGACTTGGCCATCTTGCTTTGTCTTCACATGGTCTTTTCTCTGTGCGTGTGCATCCCAGTGTCTCCTCGAGTGTACAAATTTCCCCTTTAGACACCAGTCAGATTGGATTTGGGACCATCTTAGAGACCTTAACATAATCACCTCTTTAAAGGCCTTATCTCTAGATATAATTACACTCTGATTGCATTCTGAAGTGGATTAGGATTTCAACATAAGAATTTTGGAAAGATACAATTTATCCCATAACATCTTGGATATCAGAGAGCAAGAAAGACTAGGGCAGAAATTAGGTTAGGACCAGTTCCCCGATACCTTAGAACGTAAGAACGGGAGATTTGAGCCTCTTCTTTAAACAGTGAACTGTATGAACACCTGACATGACATCACTTCATTAGACTGTTCAAAACTGAAGGTGAAACTTGCGAAGATGATTCATGTACTAATTATCTATATAGGTTATAATGTATATTTTGCAGGAACTGACTTCCCTCCAAAGAGACTTGTTCCCAGATATATATGTTCATACTCTTCTATTTTTATCCTCCTTCTCAAACCAAGTCTAAAAGACCCTTGGGATATTTAAAAGACTGTCTGAAACAAAATGTTTACTTTCCGCCAATGCTTAAAAAGTTTTTGTGATTAATACTTGTAAGCATTAGCTCAAATGCTTAAGAAAGCAGCTGATGCTATTCTAAATATAGGCCACCTGCTTTTCCCAAGGGAGTCAGTAAACTCTGAGTGGCTAGAGAGAAGCACATTTAGGAAGGGAGGGTTCTGGCATTCAGAAAGGCAGAGAAGCACCCACAAGGGCAGTTCATGCAAGATCGTCATTGTCCCCATCACCCAAGTCAACACCGATTGCAACCCTGAGATGGCGCATTCTTAATGGAGTAACGCAAGGTCAAGGACACTTCTTACCTGCCAGCTATCCCACAGCCTTTGAGTTGGTTTTTCCTTGTGTGTATTATCTCATTTCAGTCTATTATTATATTCGTACTTTATAGATGAGGAAACAAACCCAAGAAGGTCAAATGACTTACGCATAATAATAAAATGATGAGGTGAGCCCTGTCTCATTCCAGAGGGCACACTCTGTGGCACACACCGTGTTAAGTGCGAGTTCTCTGCCAATGATCAAGGTCAAGATACCATCAGCCATTTTTGGAAGCCTGCCGTCTGCCTTCTGCAAGAGGAGGGCACCAGGCCACAATAATGGGCGTGGGCCGTGATCAAGGATCCGTCTGAGAACAAACACGGACATAAAATCTCTCACCTTGCACGTATACAGCAATACAGCAGGGTGACCCACACGAAATTACTTTTTGGAGATCAACATTTGTCAACATTGGCAACTGCGCATGACTCAACCTAGCTGATTATTCATGGTAATAACCCAAGAGTTAATAACTGTAACAGTTACTCTACTCCCTGTCGGAGATTTTCTGACCTAGAAAATAATTGCGCGTGTCCCTTTGCCTCAGGCACACCTGGGAAACAAGTCTTCTCCGGCGTGGGGAAAAACACCCAGTGTCATCTCCCCCTGCGGGAGTGTATATTCCTCCGGGAAAACGGGAAAACCACTTCTACCTGGAGCCGAAATTCAGCCATTCCTCCTTGAACTGCTATTTCCATAATTAAAGAGGAGAATGAGTCCAATACTAGCAACTGGCAGTGTTTAGGATGAAGAAAAACACTAAAACTAGGAACCACATCACAAAAGATTCAAAGGGGATTATTGCATGTTTGGCATTGAGTCCAAACCCGACACGTTGCCCATCACACGCCGGAGGTGACGACGGGAGAGTGTGCTCACTCTCACTGAAGGGACACTGGCTCCTTTGATCGACCAGTGTGAGTAATTAAAATCCAAATCTGGGGGCATTTGTCAACTCCTCCGACACATGCAAATCACTGACATTTTAATAGGCACATGAGAGCATCCTGGGGACTATTTCCACCTTTAAGATATTTCTGAGAAGTGTTTGATAAATCCCCTCTAATTTCCCTAATAAGAACATCTCCTCGAGCACTAAGAGGAGGGTTTCAGGAAGAATTTTGAAATTCCACTTAATTAATGGCATTTGCATCTTCTTCCTCTTCAACCGTGATTTCCGTGGCTGTGCAGGCTGGACAAGGCTTTACCTAAAACACAGCTTTGCAAAAGGGGAAAAATATAGAAACTCTGGGCTGATTCAGAGCTCTAGAGACAACGTGTGTGTTAAGCTGAACCGAAATTTTATTCACATACCTGAATCCGTGAGAACTCATGAGAGATGAGCCCTCAAGATATCCCTTCCTTATTAATTTCCTAGGAGAAGGTGAATTAGAAGGCTTTGTCTATTGCAGACAGGCCCCAAACCATCATGAATTAATAAGAAAATTCGCCTTGAATGTGCAAATTCTTTCTCAACTCTTAAATCCTTTAAATCCAAATCATTGAAGCAGCATCTACGAATAATATTAGCTTCCCCATTAATTGAATGTTTACATTGTATCAGTCTCATTATGTCTCTATTAATTTAATTTATTTAACGCTCACAAACTTGCCCATACTATTGCTAGTCCTCTCTTAAAGATGAGAAAACTGAGCTAAGGGGTGTTTGAATTCTCAAAGTCCCACATCTAAGAAGTGGTTGAACATGGTATTGAGACGGGAATTCTGATTCCTGAATTCATGTTTTTAATTACCAAAATGCTGTCCTTCATAAGAAACTGGCTGTCACAGCAGCCATCCCTCACCAAATAACGAATATAGTATGACAGTTTGAGGGCGATAAAGCATTCCCATTTATTCCAGGAAATAGCCACCACGGGGGGGGGGGGGGGGGAGAACCCTTTGCCCATAACATTGAGCAATCCTTCTTTTGAAATGTCCCCAAGCTATCTGTGTGCCCCCTTGAAACCAACTAAGGACTGCCTAAAATACCCGAAGACCAATTAGGAAGTTACCAGTTTGCATTCCCACCAAAAGTGCAAAGGTGTTCCCAAAGCGCCCATCCTAATAGAACACTCGTCAGAGACTCGGTGTTTCATGTTTTTACTCCATGAAACTGACTCTCCGTTGAACAGTTAAACTCCCGCTGGAAGGAAAGTGACAGCACCTGGCTCTCCCTCCCACAAGTTTTATGAATAAGCATCCGTTGTTAATTTAGTCTCAGACTTACTCTTGTCCTTCATAGCCCAACACAAACCAATTTGACCCTTTTGATTTATGGCCATGTTAACATACTGAAGTTCAAAGTATTCACAATTCTTAGACTCTCACCCAGTGAAATTACAGTAAACTTTATTAAAACATAAAAGGAATCGATGTTACACTCTGATCAGGTATTACCATTAAAAGACGTAAATGAAGGTTGGATTCCTTGACAGATTGATTGTGTTGTTTTAAAATGATTAATAGAGGGACCTAGAGGGAAAAAAAAAGAACTGTCTCCCATTCACCCTACTGGTCTAAGTCCTCATAGATAGAAAAATATCTCTACACTGCATCAAGATGTGTCGTTTGCCCCAGAGACGCCAGGATGGCCCTAAGCGTAAACCACACCAAAATCTGAGCATGGTTATATATCCCCACATAACCCTGATCTTTAAAGGACAGAGAATAAAAAGTTTACTCTTTTTACTCTCCATTTGTAGCTATTAGAAGCAACAATTCATCTGCCAAAAGATAAACACTGCCACCTGCTGAGACAAGAGAATAAAGGCAGGCAACCTTATGCACTTTCAAAACAGCAACATTTTCTACTTTTTCATTAGTGAGAAGGAACATTAATTACTTCCTTAAGATCTCACAGTCCCAAGAAAATAGTCGCAAAGGCAACTTTGTTCGGAGAGACGCATCCAACATTTCCCAGAAGGTAGAATGAATAGCAGTTCTGGTCTTCGTTGTATTTACAGCTTCCAGACAGCTTTTCTGAGATTTCCACCTCTTGCATTCTCATAAACTCGTTTGTCAGATCTAGTAATGAAACTGAAATTCCAAACTCAAGAGGAAATTTAGGAGTAGAGAGAAACTGATGGTTTTACCTTAATGTGCAGAATTTAAGGACCCCTGTGACACACACACACACACACACACACACACACACAACTTTATCATTTCCTCTCCATGTTTTAAGCCGATATCCTTTCTGAGGATTTCTTATAAAAACCAGAGTATTTCAGAGGGAAGGAGAAAAAGGTGGTGGAGGTGGCTAGTAAAAAGGAGTAGAAGACTGAAAGCTATAAAAACCCCCTGGTGGAATCTTCCAGATGTTACAATGAATAGAGGCCTGTAAAATTCCACCGTGTTCACCCTAAAAGAACAGGGCAATCCTAAAAGTAACATTCCCAAACACAGACTACTCTCATATAACCAAACCAAAGTCCGAAAGTATCAAAACATGAATTGTCATCAGAAGACATTTTGAAGGCTTCTGGATCTTGTAACTTCCAAAGCACAAAAACCAACTGAATACTCTCTTTCTGGGCCAGATTTTATGCAATAATAAGAAAGTGTTTTTCCCATCATGATTCAATCATTTCATCCTTTAGGTTTTATATCAAAGTATACTTCTCCACAATATACTTTTATTTCTAAAAAAAAATAAAAATGAAATTCCCGAAATTACATAGCCTTTTCACCAAAAAAACCTAATCAAGTTCTTTGCACCTAGTGTCTCAGAGACAATAAGTAATTGTTGAAAGATATAATCCAGCTATGACTATGTCTAAAGAATTAATACCCATGTCTTTACTGAGTATGTCTTTTTCTTCATGAGGTCAAGGTGTGAATTTCCTTTAAACAATATGCCTCTGACAGGCAAAAAAAAAACAAACAAACAAACAAAAAAACAAACAAAAAAACAAAAACAAAAAAACAAAACAAAACAAAACAAAAACACCCAAGTATACCATGCTGTGAAAACCAAGAAAATTAACAACTTAACTACTTGCAAAAGACTGGACCTAGATTGAACATTTGATATACTTTTATTGAGGTGAAATTCATATAACATAAAATGAACCATTTTAATGTGAACAATTCACCCTAAAATAAAACTCTGCTCCTGTAAACCAGGTGCTGTCCATTTCTCCTTACCCCCGATCTGTGGCAAAACCACCAATCTACATTCTGTCTTTATGGATTTACCTATTCTGGATACAGCAAATAAATGGGATTACCCAATATATGATCTTTTGTATCTGGATTCTCTTACTTACAGCATAATGTTTTCAACAGAGGTTTACCTACATTGTAGCGTATATCAATACTTCATTTTTATGGCTGAATAATATTGTGTTGTATAGATATACCACAACGTGTTTATCCATACACCCGTTGGTAAGACAGTTAAGCGGTTGTGAATAGTGCTGCCATGAATATGAGGGTACATCATGTTTATGTACCATTTTTCATTTTGGGGGGTAGGGAGCATATATACCTAGGAGTGCAATTGTTGGGTCATATGGTAATTTTATGTTTAGTCTTTTGAGGAATCTCAATATTGATGTTTAAATCATGAAAAATAACAACATAAAAGATGGCGCTTGCCAAAAGCAGAGGTGAATCAAGTCACAACCAACCATAATTGAATCTAGTTGGGCTCAGGGATCCCACCAGAATGAGTACAGCTGTGGAGAGGACACTTTTCTGTGCTAGAATCTTTACTCCCTTTAACCGTATAGGTGGACCTGGGCCATATTTAAGAATGATAAACTCATTCCAATGTAAGGGAAAGGAAAGAAATATATGTGAATCATAACCTGTCACTGGCTTATTGTGTTAGTAAGTCAAAAATCAGTACTTTGGATATCACAGACTGCATTTAAAAATGAGGTCCTTTGTGGGGCACCCGGGTGGCTCTGTCAGTTAAGTGTCCAACTTCAGCTCAGCTCATAATCTCAGTCTGTGAGTTCGAGTCCCGCGTTGGGTTCTGTGCTGACAGCTCAGAGCCTGGAGCCTGCTTCGGATTCTGTGTCTCCCTCTCTCTGCCCCTCCCCCCTCACGCTCTGTCTCTCTCACTCTCAAGAATAAAAAACATTAAAAAAAAAAAAAAAAAAAAGAATCTGAGCCCTTGCTCTTGTCTACTTCCAGAAGCTTTTATTTTTAATTTTCATCTGGTATCTGTAATGTTTGGCATAAACATTTCTACTCTGTTACGATATGATTGCTAGGAGAAATGTGAATTTAGGATTCCCAGGCCACAGGAAATTGGGACCCTGCTACTAAATAACTGAATGCCTAATAAAGGTCCAAACTCAAACTTGTATTAATTGGAAAAAAGAACCAGGCTTCATCATGTTTATTTTTAAAAAGTTATTCAGGGGGTGCATGGGTGGCTCAGTAGCTTCAACGTCTGACTCTTGACTTTGGCTCAGGTCATGATCTCAGTTTGTGAGTTCAAGCCCCACATTGGGCTCTGTGCTGACAGTGCAGAGGCTGCTTGGGACTCTCTCTCTCTCTGCCCCTCCTCTGCTCTCTCTCTCTCAAAATAAATAAATAAACATTTAAAAAATGAAAAGTTATATAGAGGATTCAAAGGAAATCCAAACAATTTTTAAAAAGTACATGCTAGGGGCGCCTGGGTGGCTCAGTCGGTTAAGCGTCCGACTTCAGCTCAGGACATGATCTCGCGGTCCGTGAGTTCGAGCCCCGCGTCGGGCTCTGGGCTGATGGCTCAGAGCCTGGAGCCTGCTTCCATTCTGTGTCTCCCTCTCTCTCTGCCCCTCCCCCGTTCATGCTCTGTCTCTCTCTGTCTCAAAAATAAATAAACGTTAACAAAAAAATTTTTTTTTAAAAATAAAAAGTACATGCTAGTATGTGAAACACACACTAACCATGTTGGAAAAACTCAGGCAACACACCATTATTTGAGGCCTCTCTTGGCCATATATAGATACACACACACACACATATATGATAATAAATGTATATATGTACATATATATGTATATATACGTCTGTGTGTGTGTGTGTGTGTGTATGTATACATTATAGCCTTTCTAGGCTGTGAGTTCATGTCTGGCTACTCCCTGGCCAAATGATCTTGGGCAAGCCACCCTCCCTCTCCTAAATTATGTGTTATCAATTCTAAATTTGGGCTCCAATAATTCCTACTTCATTCCTCTTTATCGAATGAACTGAGTTATGTAAAAGTCTTGTAAACCGTAAAACATATAAATATTTGGAGGATTATTTTTCTGTTCATTTTAGAAAGCAATAATCTGATAGAGCAAAAGGAAGCCAAGATAATTAACGAGAAGATTGTCTCAGTTTCTAGTACAGAGGTGATGAGATTACATATTACAGATAAAAATGGCACTAAGACTGGATAGCTAGAATTGTTGTTGTTTTTTTTAATTGAGGCAAGTGTTTATGATATGGTGGGCAGATAGAGAAAATAAAGAGAAAAAAGGCAAGATGGTTCCATCAGTGGCAGGAATAGAACTGCTAAGATGTTAGGGCAAATGAAAGTCATAGAAAGGGAAGTAAGAAGTTTTCTTTCTGGAGTTGATGAGATTAAAAAGATGGCAAGACACCTAAACCAAGAAAACATGTCAGGCATCTAGCAACAAGGAAGGATACACAGGACAAGTCAACAATAGGAAACAAAAGGGAAAGCCCTCAAACCCTGAGTCCTTGGGTCCTCTTGCCACTAAATAACCAATTTTGGGGGGGTGCACCTGGGTGGCCGAGTCAGGTAAGCATCTGACTTCAGCTCAGGGCATGATCTCACGGCTCAAGGGTTCAAGCCCCGCCTCTGGCTCTGTGCTGACAGCTCAGAGCCTGGAGCCTACTTCAGATTCTGTGTCTCCCTCTCTCTCTCTCTGCCCCTCCCACACTTATGCTCTGTCTGTCTGTCTGTCTCTCTCTCAAAAATAAACATTAAAATTAAAAAACATTTTTTAAATGTTTTTTTATTTATTTTTGACAGAGAGAGAGAGAGACAGAGAGACAGAGACAGAGAGACAGAGCATGAGCAGGGGAGGGGCAGAGAGAGAGGGGGACACAGAATCGGAAGTAGGCTCCAGCTCCGAGCTGTCAGCACAGAGCCCAACGTGGGACTCGAACTCACAGACCGTGAGATCATGACCTGAGCCAAAGTCGGACCGTCAACTGACTGAGCCACACAGGCGCCCCCCCTTTTTAAAATTTTTTTAAATGTTTATTTATTTATTTTTGACAGAGAACATTAAAATTTTTTTAAACAACCAACTTTGGAAATGACTTTGTTTTAATTGTGCATTTTGCTACTTGCCACGAAAATCATCCTAATCAAGATAACCGTGAAGTTGAACAAAAAAAATGAAATAATCTTGGTAAGATAACTAAAAAGATTATAGAAATTTTGAGCCAGTTTTTACAATTCTTTGTGTTTGAGAAGGAACACGTCTTTAATTATAGTAATTGCTTTTTCTTGTCATTACAAATTCCCCCCCTTTGGAGACCCACCAAGGTAAATTGTTTGAAGAATAACCACAGCTGTGGGGAGACAGGAGATAAGCCACTTGTAATTTGAAAGATTATGGATGTGTTTTTAAATCGCTATGTAAAAGTTGGGCGTATAAAAAGCAGTGTTTAGTTCAAAAAGCATTTATTTTGTCTCTAAATCAGGCATTATGCTAAACCATGAGCTACTGCAGTTTTAGACAGGAGTCGTTAGAAAAGAGATTTCATTTTTATGAGAATGATTCGCTTTCCTAAAATCCTATATTAAATCTGAATATATGAAGATGGGTTAGACATTAATCATTTATACTGATGATCACCTCACATCTCAGCGCTTCTGTCCAAGAGAGAAATCTTAACAGGACAATGATCCCAGGGCTCTTAAATTTTAATTGATAAAAATTTGAGTTCTATTTCTCCCCAGGATCCCTATAATACATTAAAGTGAGTTATGTTTCAACTATCACTTCTGAGTAAATAATGCTATGTTCTTTCCTGAGAAATACGCTCATGTATCAAAGATACTTTTTTTAAGGTGACTGCTAAGTCACTGTTTAAAAGAGTAATAGAAAATATTCATCATGCTTGCCAGATATTCCCAATCCTCAAAACAAGAATGATTATTATCACCATTGTCTAACTGAGGAAACTGAGGCAGCGTGGTGGGGGTAATGGTCCAACAATTCAAAGTTGAAATCAGAGTATTATGGCCAGGCAGGGGCGCCTGGGTGGCTCGGTTGGTTGAGTGTCCAACTCTTGACTTTGGCTCAGGTCATGATCTCATGGTTGTGAGATCGAGCCCTGCGTCCGGCTCCACACTGAGTGTGGAGCCTGCTTGGGATTCTGTCTCTCCCCTCTCTCGCTGCCCCTCCCCCCTCAAAATAAATAAATAAACATTAAAAAAGAGGAAGAACATACGTCCAGGCAATTTGACTCCAGACTCCACACACACTTCACTTCCTGTCTACAACACTCCAGATGAAAATTAAGTGAGTATATTATCGCTTCTCTTATGATCTTCAGTGTCCAAACATTTTTTTTAAGTAGTTTTAAAAATACTGCTGGAAGAAGTAAAACTTCCAGTTATTAAATAAGTCACAGAGATGAAAAGGACAGCATAAGGAATATAGTAAATACGGTTGTAGTAACATGTGGTGACAGCCAGTGACGACACTTCTGGAGGTGAGCACTGGGGAATGTATAGAATTGTGGAATCGCTATGTTGTTCATCTCAAAGTAACGCCACATTGTATGCCAACTATACTTCGATAATAAAAAATACTACTGGAAACCTTAATAAATATTCTATGAAGAAAGATTGCCTCAACACATAAAAATTAGAGGAGCCTTTTCTGACCAAGGGCTTCCTACAGCTAAATAGGTCAGTGAGACGTAGAATGACCTCCATGACCATACAATGGCTCTCTCTATTGAATGACGTAACAAAACAGTATTGCGACTTTCCCTAAAGCCATCAGAGTCAGAGGAAGAGCCAATGGCAGCTTCTTCTTCCTGGGTTCGTAAGAAGTAGCTAAGTTTTGGCCCAGGTTTTTCTAATCCGAGTTCTCCTTGGCTTCACCATCTCTGAAGGTCCTCCTTCCAGCAGCTGCACTGAAGTTTTTGTTTATGTTGTTCTGCTTTTGTTTTCTTTTTCTTCTTGGGTTCTGGACATCCGTGGATGATCTGAGGGGTAATTCTCAGCCCAAACCTTCCCACGGATACATCTGATACTCTTCTCCCATAAGTGTTCATTTAAGCACGGAGTATAATGGACGTGATGTCTTTGGTAGATTATCTAACTTGAGTGTGACTCACCCTCCTCATTTTCAGATCAGGACCGTCACCTGCTCGGAAACGGTTGGCTGGAGGGTTGCAGGGATGATGTGTGAGGTGGGTGGGCAGTGTCTGGCGGGCGACACCCTCAGCCACACTGACCACTCTTGTTATTATTAAGAAAATGACTCCATGAGACTCTCATGTGTTCTCCTGCTCCGGATTCAAGCATCAGTGGTTCTACCTTGTGCTTTATCTTTTAACAGTAACTTTTAATATGCATTAAGGCACGTTTACATAGAAAAACCTTTTTAAAAAAATAGCTTTCAGTATTTCAGCAGTAATCAGGTTGGTGTTGGATGAATTTTCCTGGTATCCCAGTTGCTTTCCATCCAGATTTTTTAATTCATTCATCTGAATGTCTATCCTGTTTAACATTTTTTTAAGAAAAACCTGCCCATATATTTTACATCCACTATGAACTCAATTCATATTTTCTATTAAGTGATATCCATTTTGCCTTCCTTATATGCGACCTTATTTTTATCAGTGTAGGTTGGCAGCTTCTTTTCTGGGGGGAGGAAGCATAGATACACTTTTGAATATGAGGGAAGATTAAGTTTCCATTCCAATTTTGCCTCTCATTCCTAGCTGCACAAAGTAAAATCACAAAATAAGTAATACAACTTCTAGTTAATTTCCAAACATACATGTCCTCCTAAAAACGTGGGAATGCAAACTGGTGCAGCCACGATGCAGGATGGACTTTCCTCAAAAAATTAAAAATAGAACCATATGATTCAGTAATTCCACTTCTGGATATTTCCTGAAGAAAATGAAAACTCTAACTGGAAAAGATCTATGCACCCCCATGTTCCCTGCAACATTACTTACAATAACCAAGATATGGAAACAACCTCAGCGTCCATCACTGGATGAATAGACTAAAAAATGTGGTATATAAATACAATGGCATAGTACTCAGCCATAGAAAAGAAGGAAGTCTTGTCATTTGCAACAATATAGATGGACCTTGAGGGCATTTCGCTAAGTGAAATAAGTCAGACAGAGAAAGACAAATATCATATGATCTCACTCTATGTGGGACCTTAAAAGAAAACCAAAACAGAAAACAAACGAACAAACAAACAAAAAACCACTGAGCTCATAGACACAGAGAACAGATTGGTGGTTTATGCCTTTATACCAATGCAGGGCGTTGGGGAGTGGGCAAAATTGGTAAAGGCTGTCAAAAGGTACAAACTTCCAGTTAAAAATAAATAACCCCTGAACGTGTAATATACAGCATGGTGACAACAGTCAATAATACTGTATTGTATATTTGAAAGTTGCTAAGACAGGGACTACCTGGGTGGCTCAGTCAGTTAAGCGTCCGACTTCAGCTCAGGTCATGATCTCGCAGTCTGTGAGTTCGAGCCCCACGTCGGGCTCTGGGCCGACAGCTCGGAGCCTGGAGCCTACTTGGGATTCTGTGTCTCCCTCTCTCTCTGCCCCTCCCCCACTCATTTTCTGTCTCTCTCGCTCTCTCAAAAATAAATAAACGTTAAAAAATGTTTCAAAAAAGCTGCTAAGACAGTAGATCTTAAAAGTTCTCATCACAAGAGACACATACATCATACATATAGATGGATAATTCATTCACAACTGCTTCCAAAACCTTTATTCAACAGATTTTATAAGAGCTTTCAAAGGAGAATCTGAGACACACTGTGAAATCACTCTGATTTCCTTTATCACTATCATGATGCTACTAAAAATAAAAACAAAGATCCAATCACCAGTGACATTGGCCACACATTGTGGTCTCTCCTACCATTTCCATCAAATACTATGAAGACGTGATGTAAGTTTATTAGTTTTAACGGTCATATCTGTGAAGCTAAGGACAGCATGTAGTTGACTTGCGGAAGAAGAGATGTGAAACATGAAAATAGCTTGCTTGACAACTGTGAAGCTCTACCTTCACCTCCATCACAGGCAAATCCGCTCACCAACCGGCTCTCTTCCGTCAACGCCATATCCTACACGTATTATCCTTGCTACCTAACGAAACAAATTGCACAAAGTTATTTTTCCTTGATTTCATTCACTAACTCTCTCTTTTTACAAATTAACATCTTCTGGGTCATTGACAATTATCAATACACTCAATGTGTCCAGTCGTGGAGCCTTTGAGCAGCTCGGGCATTTGGGGAGTGAAAAAAATTTTTTTAAATGATTCCTGTCAGTCACAAATTGGGCAAGTCTGTGTCCTACTCACAGGAGCGAAATTCACAGCATCTCGGAATTGGCCAAGACGAGAATGGAGCCACCCCAGGCATCCCCTCTGCTTATCCTCTCTGCTCTCCCCTCAAACGATGCCATCAAATGGAAAAACAGTGAACTTGAACACCCAGATGTGTTTCTCTTTCCCATACCTGTAATGATTATGTTGCCTTTATAGTTGAAAGCACACGAAAAGATCTCATCAGTGTGCCCCTCAAGAACCTGGAGACACTGACCAGTCTGAGCATCCCAGATTCTTGCTGTTTTATCAGTGCTGCCCGTTAGAAGACGATTCCCTTGGGGGTTGAAAGAAATCTACAAGACAGAAAGGAAAAAGGATCACAGGTTTGTGTAATATGATTCCCGACATATTTTTCACCAGCAAAAAGAGGACATTACTAAGCACCTGTCATCTTCCTAGCCTGGCATTTATTCTTACATAGAATAGTTCCTTCCTAATGGGAAAAAATATTGCGGGGATTAATACTTGATTATTATTAACACATAATAATGCTTCTAGACAGAAGAAATTAACTGGCTACACCCCCCCCCACCACCACCACACACAACAATTCTAAGGATAAAGACCAAAGCTCTCTTCTAATTTGAGTATTCCCCACCTAGCCTCTTTCCAAAGTCTTTCTAGGCAAACCAAGAGAGCCCTGGTGTGGATGAGGACACAAGTCAGGCTGCTTCAAATCCAACCCCCCATGTCATCCCCATAACCCAACTTTCTGTAAGCAAAAGTATACAGATCCTCCTTCAACCTGGCCACAGAATGAGTGAATGCCGTGCCTACAGGCAGGGACTTTCATTCTACTGCCACTCAAAGCAAAGCACATTGCATAAACCTGTGCTTAGTGCCTCCTATGTGCCAAGTGTTGTCAAACGTATCTGAGCAGCTGTCGAAGGAAATGGTCAGTTCACTATTCCTTTGGGCACCATGCTTCTAAGCCTCTCTAAATCATCATAACACAATGATTTGGGTCACATCCTCCAGGGCTAAAAATTTGATGAGGGAAAGGCTCAAGGCCATGGCTTTTTTTTTTTTTTTTTGTCCTTATGTCCCCAGTACAACGCCTAGCACAGTGGAAGCTATCAAAAAGCTTTTTGCTATCAAAAAGCCCACACAGTGGGCTCCTGGGTGGCTCAGTTGGTTAAGCATTGGACTCTTGATTACGGCTCAGGTCATGATCTCACTGTTTGTAAGTTTGAGCCCACATGGAGCTACATGCTGACCATGTGGAGCCTACTTGGGATTCTCTCTCTCTCTCTCTCTCTCTCTGTTCCTCCCCCGTTTGTGCTCTCTCTCTTTCTCTCTCTTTTAAAATATATAAGCCTAAAATGCAATAATACAGAGTTTGAGAACTCTTCATATTCACACATACGCAAAAACATGTGCACTTGTTGAGTAGGACACATCGTGCATGTCAAGTTATTAGACCAGCCACTCAGAAGCACAGTCTGGGCTCTCTTCCCAGGCTGTCTCCCACATCCACACTTCCCTCTCTCCCTTCCTGCCCATCCCCCCAGCCTATGGAGAAGATGTGCTCTGCGTGGCCTTAGAGACCAACCCTGAAAGACAGGAGCTCCTGAGCTCCGGGCCACCAGCAGCAGGTATGGGGGAAGGGGGGCGTGGGTTGGTGGGGAGCACCACAGGGACAGTTCCAGGGTCTAGGGGCAGCCTTCCAGGACCTGAAGCCATCAAAATGATACTTTGAAAGGAAGGAGCAAATCTGATCTCAGGTACAAGACCAAAGAACTGGGCTGAACTGGGTGGCAGTGGAGGGTCCCCATGTCCAGATCTTTCCAAAATTGTCACAGGACATGGCTAAACTTCAGGTCACTGATTGGAAGTCTCTGCTCTGTGAATCACGTATGGGTGAAGCTTATACAAAATCCTAAGCTACAGCTCTGAAGTTTCAAAACAGGTCATTTTAAACTCTACTAAGTATTGGGGCACCTGGGTGGCTCAGTCAGTTAAGCATCTGACTTTGGCTCAGGTCACGATCTCGCAGTCTATGGGTTCGAGCCCTGCGTTGGGCTCCCTGCTGACAGCTCAGAGCCTGGAGCCTGCTTCGGATTCTGTGTCTCCCTCTCTCTCTGCCCCTCCCCACCTCACGCTCTGTCTCTCTCGCTCAAAAATAAATAAACATTTAAAAAAAATTTAAACTGTGAAGTATTAAATATTTCCCGGACGCACTTTCTCAATTGCATTGAATTCACAGCACACTTGATACTTGCTGAACAGCATGTTATTGTGCATAATATACACCTGCGTGTCAGCCAAGACCGAGAAAAGTACTTCACAAGTTTCTTAAATGGCTTTAATAAGTATCGTCCGCTAACTCGATCCTTTGCTGACGGCTGAGAAAAAACGCTGTCTTAAACTGTCTTAAAGATTTTAGGAATCATTTATTATGCTGAGTTTGAGGTCACACTTAAAAATACCGTTTTTATGATTTCTAGAAAGAGTAGGATAATTGGACAAACCCTAGTGCCAACAGACCACTATGCATTCGATTCTTTTTAACTAAAGAAACTGCTCCAGATGAGAAGGCAACTCACCTTTGAAATTTCACCTTCGTGGCCTTCCAATCTGGCAATGCATTTCCTTGTGGCTGCACTGAAAACCCTTGCCGTTCCTTTTTGAAAGAGTGGAGATACATATGAATTCATGTGCAATACAGAACTTTGAACCATGTGCTTTGAATTATGTAAATATCTATCCTTCTGACATACAGGCTCTGTGTGTTTGTCTCCCTTCCTGCGGCGAGGGCCACCACCTGAAACTGTCCGTGCAAGCTGGTGCCACCGCGGGAGAAGAGGGGGAAGAGGGTGCGTCTATAGTCCTGAGCTTACTAGAAGAAACAATGGGTTCCAAGGTCGAAAAGGCAGGGAAGGAATCCAGAAAGAAGATCTTAAAGAGAAAGGGGAGAATCAAAACAAGTTTTGAGAAGTTGGGGATGAAATAAGCCACCAGACCAGCACCACACACCAAAAAGCGTGTAAGGGCACAGAAGGTTCAGGAGGCCTTCTTGAAAAGGAACAACAGCCACTACTTGCTGGGCAAAGAATAGGCATTAGGGATGCCTTTCTGCAGAAAGAGCTAGTAGAATGGTTTGTTCCCAGATGTTCTCCAGTGCCCAGAAGTGCCAAGCTCCCAGTAGACACCCATTAAGTGGATACAGGATAGGTGGGTGGATGGATGGATAGATGGGTGGGTGAATGGATGGGTGGGTGGAAGGAAGGAAGGGAGGAAGGAAGGAAGGAAGGAAGGAAGGAAGGAAGGAAGGAAGGGGGGAGGGAGAGGTATATACATTTCTTTAGAATTAAGGAGTGGAGGAGTTAAACAAGTGTAGAAGGAGAAAAACAGCAGTAGTAAAATTATCAGAAAAAAGTTAAAATTTATCTAGCCAGGTGAAGGCTGCTCTCTTATTGCAATTATAACTTTACACAGAGGCAAAATTAGTGCAATTAAAACATTAGATAGAAGCAAAATTAGCAAAGATAACAAATTTTGGTTACTTAATTTTCATTCAGAGAAGAACAAAATATCTTAGTAAATTTTGTACTTGCCCTTCTGACAATGTCAACTTCAGGAAGGAGTAGATGAAAAGTGCTATTGTACAATCAATATGACTAAAAATATAAAACTTGCTACTTGGACATTCCAAAAACCTTCAAGTGACCAACGTGTTTTAAGAATGTGTTAATACAACAAAAGTGAATATTCTACATAGAGTCATTCTCGAAATTTCTCAGAAGCATTTTAAACCCAGGCAAGACAGAAATAATATAGTCTGAAACTATGATTTTAAAAAGACAGAAATATGAATAGGACACCAAAAAATAATTCAGTCTTGAGAACGATTCCAATGAGGAAGAAAAAGGTGATATATATACACACAGATGTAGCTGCACAGGTAACTAACCCAGTTGAATGGATCCAATTTTAAGAAGGGGGTGTGGGGCAGGAACCAGAGATTAAGTAAACAAGATTTCCTAAGCATCAAGACTTCTTAGAAGGTACACAATGGGAAGAGGCTCACAACACACGCCAAAAGAGAAGAAGAAGATTTTTTTTTGAAGCAACGTCTTGTTGAACAGGGAAAGAATGGAATCACTGCTAGGGGGGCTTAACAGATGGTAGAGAAAACAAAAGGAGAAGAATTGAACGCGCAGTTCATTCTTACCCATCCCTCAGCATCCTGATCTCCAGACCCGGCTTGTTTCTGCCCCCCTAGTGCTGACAAAGTCCTGACATGCTTCCTAATCTGCCATTCTCTATAATTTAACATTCTTTATAATCTAACATTCTCTATATCCTCACATTCTATGTAAAACACATGTATGGTATTCTTCCTTGTCTCCCCCTCCACAGTACAGCTCCATGAGGGAAGGGATTCCTCTCTCTTCTGCTCATTGATCTAGCCCATGCTCCTAAAACGATTCCTGGCACAAAGTAGGTACCCTCTCTACTTGTGTCGAATGGATTTTTTTGTATAAGTGAGAATGGTATTTAAAATGAAAAGGGTAGATTAATTACAGTTAAGGGATGATTTTTAAAAAGCCAAGCTCTGTGATAAGATGAAAAAGTAAGTGGTTACTTTGAAAAAGTAGAACTCTCAAATTCAGGGTGTTTATAATTCCAGAGCATAGAAAGAACTTTATGTATGATCAAAGGATCACCTTTGAAAAGTCCTAGTGAGTAAGAGAATAAGCATGCAAATGTAATTTTTAAAAAGGAGACACAGGTGGCATAAAGACTGTGTAATTAAAATGAATCACTGGCAAAACTCTGCAAGTCATTGTAACACAAAAGATACGCGACTGCTTAACAGTATGTTAGCCACAAGGAGCAAATGCAGGAAAACTAAGAACAAATCACGCCCCCCCCCAAAAAGCCTTCCATCTTTGCTAGAATTCCTGAAATGGCTGTTAAGAAGTTTACATGGACATGACGTAGAGTCCCCTGGAGTCACGAAGGAATTGGACATGATAAAACATCATATGTGAATATCAAAGAGATGCCTTAGACACAGTGGAGGCTTATGCGTGTTGACATGGTGATGACACAATCATAGCACAGCATGCTACGCATTCATGGGAGCATGACACAGACGTAGTGTCCTATGTGGCCATCACAGAGACGAGGCAGACCTAGTATAGCATGATGTATGCTTGTCCAAAGAGATTAAAACACACAGCGTAGCAACATATGGGGTCATCAACAGGTGGCAAGATATATTGGAGCATCATACATGGTGGTCATCATGGACATGACACATACTGTCACACTTAGCATCACACTTAGCTGTCTAGGAGATGATGCAAAATAGCATAGCGCTCCCCATGGTTATCAAGGAGATGATATAAACACAGTATAGGATATCCAGCATATACCCTTACGAGGTTGTCAAAGACCCGAAGAATGGCAGAGCATTATGTATGTATTGAAACATTCTGGGGTAATCGCACACCCTATGATCCAGAGTGTGGCATCTCATGTTTTTGTCAAGGATAGGATGCAGACGTCAAGAAGCATCATTCACTGTCTTCAGGGAGTTTATCCCTGGTATAGCATCATCCATGGCTCTCGGGAGGTGGGGAAGTCACAATGTAGCATCGTATACAGTAGGTTAAAAGATGATACAGGCAGAGTGTAGCATGATTATCAAAGACACGATGCAGACATGTCATACTGTGGGATTTGCAAGAAGAGAAGTCTTCAGGCAGAAGACACAAGCATGCTGTATGTCACACATGCTGTTATTGGGCCAAACTGCGGTCCCCACAAAACTCATATGTTGAATTTCCAACCCACCGTGCCTCAGAAGTTGACTTACTTGGAGATTGGGTCTTTTTATTTTATTTCTTTTTAATTTTTAAATGCTTATTTATTTTTAAGAGAGAGACAGACAAAGTACGAGCCGGGGAGGGGGAGAGAGAGAGGGACACACAGAATCCGAAGCAGGCTCCAGGCTCTGAACTGTCAACACAGAGCCTGACTCGGGGCTCAAACCCACCAACCACGAGATCGTGACCTTAGCCGAAGTCGGACGTTTAACCAACTGAGACACCCAGGTGCCCCAAGATTGGGTCTTTAAAGAAGAGATGAGATTAACATGAGGTCCTTAGAGTGTGCCCTAACCCAATATAGCCAGTGCCCTTATAAGAAAAAGAGATTAGGACACAGACACGTGCAAAGGGAAGACCATGTGAAGACACAGGGAGAAAACTGCCATCTGCAGGCCTCAGAAGAAACCAACGCTGCCAGCACCTTGATCTTGAACCTGTAGCTTCCAGAATTGTGAGAAGAGAAATGTCTGTCTTTTAAGCCACTCAGTCTGTTGTACTCTGTTATGGCAGCCCTGGCAAACGAATACAGTTATCAAAGAGGTAATGCAGTTACAGGATGCCATCATGTGGGCTGGCCACAGACAGTGCAGGGTCGTGCGCGGTGGGCAAGATGACACAGATATCTCACAGCACCATACGTGATTGTCAGGAGATTCCTTATAATAGAGCATCACGCATGACTGTTAAGAAATATGCAAACAGAGTCTATAGCTTCATTCGCTGGCCAAGACATGATGAGACACAGCATGGCTTCGTACGTGGTCGTCAAGGAGATGACCGGAAATGGTGTAGCATCACCCTGGCTGTCAGGGAAGTGATGCAAATACGGCGTGGTGTCGTACATTATCAGGGAGAGGACACACAGTGCGGTGTCGTATGTGGTCATCAGAGGGACGATATAGGCACAACTTGTGTCATATGTGGATATAATAGGCTCGCCACAGACATATTGTAATGTCATAGGTGTTGATCAGGAATACAAGACACATAAATTTCAACATCACAAATAATAGACAGAAAAGTAACACAGAAATAACGCATCACCATATCCTGTTTTCCAAACGACACAGACATAGTGTGGCGTCATACATGATCATCACAGACATAATACAGAAATAGTTTAGTCGCATGGTGCAGGGTTGTTAAAGGGGTGATGTAGTAATCGTAGAGCATGACACATACTTGTACAGGGGGTTTCACATAATGTAGCATGGTTTTCTAGGATATGGTGCATATATCATGTAGCATCATGCACAGTCATCAAGGAATCTCTCCTAGTATAGACATTATACATGATTATCAAGAAAATGATATAGCTTTATATGTTGCTAGGAAGAACATGAGACATAGTAGAACATCATACATGTGTTTTAGGAGATAACACAGAAACAGCACAACACCTTACTTGATTGTCAGGGAGATGATGTAATTATCAGGGTATGACACACAGTGTAGCATTATATCTGGTTGCCAGGGAGATGATGCAATCAGAGTGTACCATCATTAAGGGAGGGTAGCGAGCACTTAAGCATCACATAACGTTATTGATTGTTGACACAGAGTAACGTTATACGAGCCTACCATTGAGATGACAGGCACTAGGGCATCACACGTAGCACTCAAGATGACACAAAAGGTATAGCCTGAGGAGCAGATTTCAAAAACACAATCCAGACATGATGTGGAATCATGTCGTTTTGTAAATGAGGTGAAGCAGACATAGCAGACCTTGAAGACATGTTTGCCGAGGTGATGAGGTAGAAATATTACAGCGTCGCACATAAATTTCTAGGAAGTGGTGAAGATATGGCAGAGGATCATACATGGTTATAAGTGATTAGATGAAGGTATAGTGTAGTATCATACAAGATTTTAAAGAGAATGACAAGGACTGTAAATTAAAACATAGCGGTCGGGTATATGATATAGACACAAGATAGCATCATACGTGGTCATTAGAGGGATAATGTGGACTTATGTGGCTCCCTTCATGGTCATCAGGTGGATGATATGGACACAGTGTAGCATCACATTTGGTCTCCAGGGAGATGACAGTTCAGCATCATACTTGGCTACCAAGGTGAGGTCTCTCATGGAACAGCATTGCATATGGTTACCCAGGAGATTAGGTAGACTTTGGATAGCACCGCACCAGCTTGCCAAGGAGATGAGGCAGATAAGAGTGCAGCGTCCAGTGTGGTCTTTAAATGATAACAAAGTCATGGTGTAACTTAAAACGTAATCCTCAGGTCTACGGTGCGGACACAATGTAGCATCGTAGGTGGCTATTAAAAGAATTATGCACACGTGGTGCAGCTGCATACGTGGTCATCAGCTGGATAACACAGGTGTGGGGTAGCATGACCTGCAGTCTTCAGGAAGATGACACAGTGTAGCATCATACTTTATTATCAGAGTGATGACTCAAAGAAGAGCATCACACATGGTTGTGTGATGTCATGAGATGACATAGACTTAGTATAGCGTCACGTATGCTGGCCAAGGAGATGGTGCAGATGTGTCATCACATGCAGCTGTCAAGGACGTGATGTGGACATAATGACAGGGTTGCCAGCAAATGTGCAGAAGTCGTGGAGTCTCTTACATGCTTGTCAGGAATACATAGTTATGAGGGTGACCTGTTGTTTAGTATAATAAATTACCACCCAAGACAGAGTGTATTCATAATGTTGTAATACCGATGTTTGTCAATGAGGGGGGACAGATGTCACATAGCATGATATGCAGCTTTCAGTGACATGTCAAAGACATGGTGTAACTTCATATTTATTTGTCAGCAAGGTGAGTTCATGGTAACCATACATGGTTATCAAGGAGAGGATACCTCCTAGGCAGCAATCAAGGAGATGATGGAGTGAAATGGAATATCGTGCATGGTTTTTAAGAAAATGTGAGTATGGTGTGTTATCATTTACGGCCATCAGGAGGGGATGTGGTATAATGTAGGGTCTTACTTGGTGACCCAGGGCTGGAGTAGACATACCCTGTAACTTGTGTCCTGGAGGGATGAGATGGACATAATAATATGCACGGTCAACAGGAAGATGACAGAGATGTATTGTAGCATCATATGTGGTCTTCAATGAGTTGAGGCACGCACAGTTTTCCACCAGTCCACGGTTACCAATAAGATGATGCAGATACAGTGTAGACTCATCAATGGTAAGGGAGAAGATGACGTATAGCACAGCATCATGTGTGTTCGTCACAAAAGTGCGCTATACATAATGGAGCAGCACGTGTGGATACAGGAGATAATACAGACTTATTATAGCTCTGTGGATGGTGGTCAAGTTGATGAGGTCAACACAGTGTAGCATAATGCAGGATTAGGGAGATAATCCAGGATATACCACCATCCACAGTCATCAAGGAGGTGTGAAGACCGAGTATAACACCAGACGTGGTTGCCAAGGAGGTGACGCAGATATCGTGACATGGTTACCAAGAATACCATACGGACATAGATACCAACATCACAGAGATGAGGCACATGTGGTTTGTACCACAGCTGGTCATCAGGTAGATGACCTATAGTGTAGAATTATACATGTTTCTCAAACAAAGCATAAATCCCCCCCCCCATAAATTAAATGTATGAACCGATGACCTACCATCGGCTGAAGCAGTAGCAATAAGTTTTCCAGTGTAATCAAAACAGCTGTCTAGTATTTCATCATCATGGCCTGTTAATGTTGCCACATATTTTCCATTTGCAGCGTCCCACAGCTACAAGTAAAAAAAAAAAGAGAGACGACTATGATAACTTCCTGTCTGAAGTGCAAAAACAGCAAGTAGTAGTCTTGATGACATGCGTACGGCTGGCTAAATAACTGGGCCAAGATCATGTGTATCATTTTCACATGTTCTGTTAATTCTATCTGGATTCATGACAAGAGACCACAGCCAACCAACTAACAAGGCACACTTTGGACCAGGAGAAGATCAGAGACAGACATTTAGGATGGGTAGTACAAATCTGCCACGATAGTAGGAAAAATCTCAAAGTGCCTGCTCCGCTGACTGGAGAGGAAGTGTCCTCTTTTCATAAGAAGGTCATAAAATGATAAGGAGCTTGATCTAAAACTGTAACGCCAGCACATGAAAAGTACACTAAGGTTATAATACATTGGATGTGTAATCAAATAATAATTCCAGAGCATAAGCTCTTAGCAAAAGAAAGTTAAAGGCAGGGAGACGTGGTGCTGAGCCTCATTGAGACTGCCTCTAATCAAAGTTCAACAAATGAACAGAGAGAATAAAGAAAAATAACATGCCTTTTATTTTTTTTTAAAGATCTTGTAATAATTAACATTGTTTGATCTGATTCAATTAACATTGTTTTACTACATAGTTTCTTTAAACTCGGGAGATCAGAAACAACATTTAAAAATGCCAACTATCCTCTCTGTCTCAAAAATAAATAAAACATTAAAAAAATTTTTTTAAAAAGGGGGCGCCTGGGTGGCTCAGTCAGTTAAGCGTCTGACTTCAGCTCAGGTCATGATCTCGCAGTTTGTGAGTTCAAGCCCCGCGTCGGGCTCTGTACTGACAGCTCACAGCCTGGAGCCTGCTTCGGATTCTGTGTCTCCCTCTCTCTCTGCCCCTTCCCTGCTCCTGCTCTGTCTCTCTCTGTCTCAAAAATAAATAAAACATTTAAAAAAAATTTTTAATGCCAACTATCATTTATAAATTAATATCTTAATTTTACAGTACCTTTGAGATTTGTTAATGTTGCAGGGAATGTCTGACACAGTAAAAGCAGGCACACAAGAACTGTAAAGCAAAGGTGTTTCTTGAGCTCACCATGCAGGTTTTGTCCATAGAGCCGGTTAATATCAGAGAGCAATCCCAGTTGAATAAAGCACTGCTAATCTCAGCACAATGCCCAACTAGGGTATACACCTTCCTGCAGAATGGAAAGGATGCATGCTGGTGAACGATGCCACACGTCAGGATATGTGCCCAAATAATGATGTCTAGCCCCCTGTGGGTGTAAGAATCTAAACTTTGGTTTTTACAAAATAACACCTTTGATGACCAAACAATGATGGCTTTACTATAGCTCAAAAAGAGTCAACTAGGCTACTCATTTCATTTCAGCAGAAATATACCAAAACTTTAAGCACTCAAAGATGGCAACGTTACTTAAGACAA
Organism: Panthera pardus; assembly: GCF_024362965.1. Lineage (NCBI taxonomy): Eukaryota > Metazoa > Chordata > Mammalia > Carnivora > Felidae > Panthera > Panthera pardus. The sequence goes on from NW_026526655.1 coordinate 11,041,890, forward strand.
GACCTCAGAAAGCCATGGGTAAAAAATAATAAAGATCGTCTGAAATTCTGGAAGCGGGATGAGCGGACCCCCTGGTAGTTCAGAAACTTCCCCTCGAGTGTCTGAAGGGCCCCTCCTTTTCTCTCATTTCTTGTTGTATCCATCTTGATTGCTACCCCTGATAATTAGCCCCCTTATCAAGATGCAGACAGGTCCAAGGTAGAGCTTTATAGAACAAATAGTCTAATTTAGTTAACATCTTAGCAACTAGAACCAAAAATAATTAGGGAGGAAATTGAAGTTCGTGGACTAAATTAAGTAGGGGAAATTAGCCATGATTTTATTTACTCCTGATACCCATGCCTACCGTAATGACAAGCCACTGAAATTTGATTACATAGTATACAGAATGAGTAACAGCCATACACCCAGGCTACTGTTAACATTCTCCTTGTACGTTGCTGTGTGGCATTATTTGCTCAGAATTCTAAGAAAATACACATGTTTTATGGATCGGAAATACCATTAAATAATGAATTAATTTATTTGTGGTGTGTCCTATTCCTATAGAATCCAAAGCACACTTAATAGATATAAGATTAAACTAATGAACGGCAAAGATTGTCTTCTTAACCCTCTGATTTAGGTGTTAAAAATTTTTTTAATGTTTTCTTATTTTATTTTTGAGAGAGAGAGAGAGAGCATGAGCAGGGGTAGGGCAGAGAGGGAGACAGAATCCGAAGCAGGCTCCAGGCTCTGACAGCTCAGAGCCTGATGTGGGGCTCGAACCACGAACCATGAGATCGTGACCTGAGCCGAAGTTGTACGCTTAACCGACAGAGCCACCCAGGCGCCCCACAGGTTTTAATATTCCTAAAGACACAGAATACCTTCCAGTTTCAGCTTCCCACACTGCAACTGTATGATCAAAAGACCCTGTGATGATTCTGTTTCCCGAGGTGTTAAAGGACAAAGAGATGATTTCAGCCGAATGTCCCTAGAAAGAGAGTGGATACTGTCATGCACACCTGTGGAAAAACTCTCCCTACAAATGCACAATATCCTAGTTGATAAGAAAATGCTAGAAAAGGCAAAACTCTATAGGGGGAAAAAAGATTAGTGGTTGACTGGGGGTGGCAATAGGGAGAGATTGCAAATGGGCACAGGTTTCCTTCCGGGGAAATGTTTGAAAACTAGAGTTTGGGGAAAGTGGCACTTGACTAAATTTTTCTCAAAGTTGACTTACACACTTAAATCAAGTCAATTTTACATAGTACGGCCGTTTGTTTGTTTTTTTAAATGTTTGTTTCTGTTTGAATAGACAGGGCGAGAGCATGATTTGGGAAATCAGAGGGCTTTTTTCACATTGTCTTAAAAACACTTTTAGAAGAGCTGTATGCAGGGAGCCTGCGTGGCTCAGTGGGTTAGGCATCTGACTCTTGATCTCAGCTCAGGTCATGATCTCACGGTTTGTGAAATCGAGCCCCGTGTTGGGCTCTGCACTGACAGTGTGGAGCCTGCTTGGGATTCTCTGTCTCCCTCCCTCTCTACCTCTCCTTCAAGCTCTCTTGCATACACACACACACACACACTCTCTCTCTCTCTCTCTCTCTCTCTCTCTCTCTCTCTCAAAAAATAAACTTAAAATGATTATAAAAAAAATAAAAGGGCTGTGCGCTTTATGGGTTAACAATAGGCAAGTTTGTGAAATAAAGTTAATAACTTAAAGAAAGGATATTCTTGGGGCACCGGGGTGGCTTGGTCGGTTAAGTGTCTGACTTCAGCTCAGGTCGTGATCTCGCAGTTCACGAGTCTGAGCCCCACATCAGGTTCTGTGCTGACAGCTCGGAGCCTGGAGCCTGCTTGGGATTGTGTGTCTCCCTCTCTCTCTACCCCTCCCTCACTCATTCTCTCTCTCTCTCTATCTCTCAGAAATAAACATTGAAAAAAAATTAAAGGATATTCTTATGATGACTTAACATCAAAAGGTTAATAAATATCTGGCCTTTGGCCTGACTTTCACCTGGTCCCTGTCTACGGTTGATGCATCAGACGTCCTGAGACAATCCGAAGAAGCCCTTCTCTGCAGCAGATTCTACTCTGCAGTGTCTCCCTTGTTTCTCTAATTATTGTAGCAAATTAACATGTATTACTTTTTTAAGTAGCGGAAAGGTTCATTTACAAATCAAATTTCTGGTTGATCCCGAATGGCAAAAAACTAAATGTGGCTGAACATTGCAATTCCGAACACACGAAACGAATGTGTTCTCTGGCGGCAGGCAGGTGTAGGTGTGCAGGGACAGATGCGTCCTTCGAGGACTGTCAGGCATGTGTCTGAAAGTGGAGGTAATGCAGAGGCAGCCGCCCTCGGACAGGATGAGAACGAAGAGCGAAAGAGGATGCTTACGCTAATTAAGGCTGGCACTCTGAATCCCTCGGCGTTAGTTAAAAAGGGTGCTTTTTCTCTCTCCGGGCCATTTTGTCACTTTCTTGGAAAAAGCTCTCCTAGGAGAGGGGTCCTGTGTTTAATGTCCGTTTATAATTTGGAAGGATAAGACTTGGGTTTTCCAGCTAGCAGTTCCCACTGATTGGCACAGAGAATCACCCTATTTTTGTACGGGGGTGTGGGCTGCGGTGGGGAGAAGCAGAGGCGGCCGGCAAGTGCTGGACGCCTCGTGGCAGTGGACAGAGGCCCCTGTGGGGACAGGCAGCACCGGGGCTATGGGCGGTGCCCTGTGGCCTTGCTCCTCTTTCCACTGGCCCCTTGTCATTTCAGACTTTGTAACACAGAAGGCTTCTAAGACTGGAGGGGGTGGGGAGTGGTGGAGGACGGAGCGAGCAGTCATCCGTTTAAGGAATCTTCTGGCAAGTTCTCCACTTCCGCCCCTTCCAGAAAGTGCCAGCCTCCTCCTACTTGGCTTTAAGCCAGGAAGACGGCGGTGGCTTTAAGTCACAGCTGGTATGCTTTAGAGACTAAAGCCAGTCACAGGAAAGAGCCCACGTGGCTTCCCCAGCTCTCCCATCAAAGCCTTTTGGAAGAGCCAGCAAGCCAACCGGGACACTCTTTTCACTGCAGAGTCTGAAAGCCCAAGAGGTCAGTTTGCAATAAACACAAAAATAGAAACAAACTCAAATGATAGGCCGGTGCTAAAGGGCGGCGAATGAAAATGCAAGGCTCCGGAGGCTGTCGGCATTTTGAACGTACCGTCAGAGTGAGCGCTTCCTCTCCGTTCTGAATGTCCCACAGTTTGGCTGTTGTGTCCATGCTGCCAGTGGCCACGAGGGTGCTTTGAGGATTGAATGACAAACACACCTGAATTACAGGAAGTGGAAGAGATTTGAGAGAGAGAAGAGTTTTACGCCGCCGTCAATTTTGCATAGAAAAGCTTCGGGAAGCAACCACCTTGGATTCAGCCTAATTCTTTGTAAACCACGCAGTGAAACATCAGGTCCGGGTGGCCTGCCTTGTGCCGGTTCAATCCCGAAGCACTCTCCTCTTGGGAAGAAGCTTCCTGCTCTCCCACGGCACCCGGCTCAGGATTTCAGGGGCACTGGCGTCCCTCCCCGCTTCCAGACCACAGAACACGAACAAAAGCGAACCCATCTCCTTCGAGATGAGATTCGTGTTTTCTGGCTTCCGGCTTCCTGGGTGTTAACTTCACAGTCCTTTCAACCCTCCCCCTCACTCACCAAGGACTTTGGCTACTGGATTTTAGTCTCAAGTCCAAGTCCTACGCGGCCTTCCTGTGAGGCACCAGTCCAGTACCCCAGACCCGTGACCCTGCTCTCCCTTTCATAATCACTCCCATGGCCACACCCTGGACTTTGACATCACTTCCCCTAGAAAATTCACTACCAATACATCAATCCCGAGTTACAATTTCCCAGGACTTCCGCTTCCTTCCTCACCAAGCCATCCCCAGGACATTTTCCATCTCATTCAGACCCCTGCCTTTTCCCGGGCCCTCATCCCCCACTCAGCTGACACCCTGAGAACATGGCTCCTGCCAGTATCCTCGATACCTTCACTCCCTGTCTTTCCACTGCACCATCCCTAAGACTCCCACCAACCGTAGCAACTGCCATTGCGTTCACTCGCTTGCCCTCCGTCACCACTCAGCTTCAGAAAACTGCACAGCAGGTTATGGCGTTGCTCGTTCGTGCCTTCTGTCCTCAGCTGTGTGCTCAGCACCCTTCCCGTCGTGAACGTGCCTCTGCCTCAGTACGTTGTCCCTTTCCCCACTCTTGTCCCCGGTCTGTTTCACCCCTCCTCCACAGATAGCCTGGCCTCCTACTATTTCCCTGAGAAAACTCATCTATGGGGAGGGGGGGACTTCCTCACCTGGGCCTCTCCTCCCTTCCATCCGTCTCAGGTGCAGAGGGATCCCTTCACCCTTCTGAGACACCCTCTTGCCCACATACCTAGGAGCCACGTGCCCACTGATTTTTCCCTCCTTCTGGACTAGATCCCTCCTAGTGGCCTAGAAACATGCTTGAGCTTTTCCCACATAAAAACAAACCCTCCCTTGACTCTATGTGCCGACTACTTTTTCCCTTTCACCACCAAATCCCTGACTGCCCATCCCCCACTCTTCAACTCTGCTGGAACCACTTTGGTTAAAGGGCCCATCCAATGGCTCTGTCGGTCATCCCACTTAACCTCCTTGACATCTGCAGTGTTGACCCCTTTCTTCTCCATATTTTCTTCCCTCTTGGCAGCCATGACCCTGCTCTGCTTTTCTTCTTTTGCTTCCTATCTGTTTTTTGTATCTTTCGGAGGGTTCTTCTCTTCCCCATCTGCTCAAGATGCCATCGCACTTCTCCCCGTACTGACCCTTTTCCTTTCAGAAATTTCACTTCCTCAGTGGAAGTGCTGCCACCCTAATACCACTGACTCACCCACATATCCGTGTCTCCTGCCCAGACTTTGCCACTCAATTCAGGCCCAAGGGGCCTCCGATGGACACCACGCGGGCAGCTTGGACCAATCAGTCTAAGACACGTGGGTCATATGAACACAGAGCTGCTTTTCCTTCTGTATAGAGAATTGGTGAACGGTACTGCCATTGTCTGAAATCAGGGAATCTCTCGAGGGGCCCTTTTTTCCTTCAGGTCTCACACCTACTTGCTGACCCAGTCCTACTCCTCCACCACCTACGCCTCTGTCATTTCTGCTTGGAAACAAGATGCCCGACCGGCCCCTACTTCCCATCATGCTGCACACTGCCAAAAGAATGATCTTCCCAAAGACTCAAAGTGACCACGCGATCCCCCAGCTTAAGAGTCCCAACAGCACGGCACCATCCACAGGATGAAGCCCTAATTCCTTAGTATAGCATAGGAATCAAAACTACGGGCCACTTCGATCATGCTCACCATGCGATGTGGCTCTGAATGGGTTGCAGGTGCCAAGATAAGGTGCCTCGAATCCAGGCAGCTGGGCAGCACAAGGGGTCCTCAGCCAGCACCCCTGCCCATGGGCAGAAGGCAGCTCCCCTCCGTGCGTTGCATGGCCACGTTGGCATATTCCGTGTATATCACCCCAGGGTGAGGCTGGGAGGCGCTGCTCTGGCCACACAGAGTCACCCGAGTTCAAAAGCACCCACCACCGTTGCACACCTCCTCTGGGCGTGCTGCTTCCTCGTCCTGAGTACACGTGCAAAGTCTCTCCTCAGCACCCCCCTACTGGGTGCTCCCCTCTGTGACCACACTAAACTCCCCACGAACTTCTAGCACACCCACAAAGCATCTTTGAACTTATTTGTTGGTGCCTCTACTCCCTCTACTAAAGTACAAAATCCCTGCAGGACAAGATCTATGTGTGATTCTATTTGGCATGCCAAACACGTAGGTCAGGGCTCGACACGCAGCCAATATTTAGTAAATATTTATTGGATTAATGTTGTTGACTATGAAAAAATCAATGTTTTCCTAGGAACCACATATTAAAAAAAAAACTTTTTCAAAGTTCCAAGGGAGTGTGAGAATGAGGATTATGTCTTTTTTATAACTTTGGGTAAATTACGTACTCTATGCCTCAGCATCTTGGACTGTAAAAGGGGGAAATATCTAGCCCTTAGGGTTGTTATGAGATGCAACTAAGCTAATATATGTGAAGGGCTTAGGACAGCGCTTTGTGCGCACTGAGTGCAATTAACGAGTCGGTTATAGTTTTTCGCTGCATTATCCCCCAGTGTCTAGCAAAGTATTAAACATAGCATGAGCCCTTATTGGATGAGTACACCATGAGTTTGAAGGATAAATATAAATAAATTTTACTCCTAAAATAAGCAGCTTGTTTATTTTTAAAAGCTATCATTTGTTCCATAGGGTGCCAATTATCTCACTAATTGTTATAAGCTGTAACACGGAATTGGCCAAGGTCAAGGCCTCCCAATAGTGAAAGCTATTTAGAGTATCAAACTATTTATGCAAATTTGAATTCTAACGATATCTGGGAAACAATCAGCCTAAATATATCCCGTGATATTATATATATATATAATATATATATAATATATATATATATTATATATATTTTTTAAAAAGGTACTTTAAAAGCTATGTTAAGAATTTTATCAACTCCCATCAAGTCAATCCTTCAAAAGCAAGTCAATGAAAAAGAAGAAGTCAGGTTGGATATTGCACTTAAATGTTTATCATATTACACATCTAATTGGTCAATGCAGGATGCAGGTTATTGAACGACATCTTTAATATATAAACACTCGAATAGCTTGTAATTTACATAAATGTCACCATATGAAATAAATGTAAACTAAAAATACTGGATAGAATTATAAAATTAATCATGAAGGTAGAGCCACCACTTTTATATAATGGACTCCTAAAAAGAAATAGTAATGATGTGTTGACATAGGTCCATCAATTGTAACAAAGGTACCATTTTGGTGGGGGATGTTCATAAAGGGACATGCTTGGTTTTGGGGGGACGGGAGGGAATATATGGGAAATCTCTGTACCTTCCACTCAGTCTTGTTGTGAATATAAAACTCCTGTAAAAAATAAAGTCTATTAAAAAAGAGAGAAAGAGAAAAGCGAAGAAGAAGAAGAAGAAGAAGAAGAAGAAGAAGAAGAAGAAGGAGAAGGAAAACAAGAACATAAAAAATATAACAAAATAAATATACTCACTATTTCTGCTGTATGACCTCTAAAGGTATGGTAACATTTTCCCGTTTCTACACTCCATAGCTTACAAGTCTTATCAAAGGATCCAGTGGCAATTTTGTCACTAAAATTTAAAACAAATGTAGATTTTGAAAACAAATTCAAACACACTATATGAGACACTGAATTAAGACAAGACATTAATACGTAGGTCTGTATCTACTCAGAAATTTACCTCGTTTTTAAAACAACAAACAATCTTATGTTTGTTTCGGTGGATAAAAATTTTAAGGTCTAATTTTTCAATAATATAAGATTATGCATTTAATTTAAAATGTTTTACATTGAAAGTATAAATTTATGTTTGGGATTACAATCAGTTTTTAAACTAGCACAATGAATATGGTAAATTTTTTAGTTTAGAAAACTCCTACCAAATGGAAATTAAAAATGTATGAGAGGCAGGAAACGGAAAAATTCTATTAGATCTACTGACAAGGATAACATTGAATTTAAAGGAAGAAAAATGAAAAGGTATAAATCCAATGAACCACATGGCTAGATGAGTTTTTGAGAATTTAGTGTCTCCTTGGGAAAATAATATTGCTAATATTCCCATTGTCAGCTCTTTGGTGAAGGAAGACGGTTTTCGGAGGAAATATGGTGAGACCTCAGTCCCTTTCAAACAAGAGGCTTTCCATGTACACTGCAGAGCAGGGTTACTATCGACACCAGACAGATAAGAGTAGGTTGGCCCGCTTAACCTTTGACCATGGAACTAAACCTTTTCCTTTACCATTGATCCCTGTCTTTTATAGCAACTAATTAAAATGCTTCACCCAACGGGGTCACCGGTTATACTGCAAGCTCATTGTTCAAGACCCTTATTGGGTCCAAATATATATCTTAAGGCAAATTCTATGTGCTTGGCACAGTCATAGGATTTATATTTTATCCAAACTAACATTAATGCCCTGTATCTCTCCTTCGCTCTCAGGCCACCCACATAAGTATTTCTGTGGTCTCTGATACTAAAGGAGTCAGGTCCTTTCTGTCCATGCTCCATGCTCCAGGGACAGACTGTTCTGGAGAACACCCACCCACCCAACTCGAGCTTCCTAACACTCAAGGCTGGTTGTCAACCCAAAGTCTGCACTAACCCCCCCCCCCATATGGTCTGAGCGTTTCTCATCAGCTGCTGATGTCCAACTTCTGTTCAGATACGCTGAGAGCACTGTGTGCTCTTTGTCGGCTTCTTCCCTCCACTTTCCAGCCCTCCTCCCCCTCAGACATATTGTCTCAAGTTGCTGCTGTTTCTCTCTCAGTTCCTGTTGGATCACACACTGCTCTCTACACCCATTCACCACTACATTATAAAAGATAACACTGATTTCATAGTTTTGAGAATTACTTTATAGAATCAAAGCTTACTTCTGACCCAATGTATAAAACATGTAAGAACTAACCTGGTTCTTCTATCTCTATCTCTGTCTTTCTGTCTCTCTGTCTCTCTGTCTCTGTCTCTGTCTCTCTCTCTCTCTCTCTCACACACACACACACACACACACACACACACACACACCGTCTCATTCTTTGGTGGCGATCTTGAATCTTGAACTCACTCTGCTGAAACCCCAGTGCCCCAAAGTGCTGTGAAAAAGGTTGCTTTAATCCATACATAAATCATCAGACTATGTAATTGGACAAGCGAGTTTTTTGTCAGGGGGTCTTGGTAGAATCCAATAGAAAGGCCAAAAGATGAAGAGTTCCTCCCCTCTCTATCCCCCCAAAACTTTGTTCTAAGATAGATATGCAAAAATATCCTGTCTTGTAAGTATAATATTATAGGATATTATATTATATCATGCAGAACATACTGTTAAAGTCCTTTAAATAACACTGCAAGTAAAGTAGGAATTATAGTAGAGGTAAAGCATTATCATTTATAATGTCAATTAAATCTCTCTCCCACAGGTTGGTGCAATAAGGCATTATAAAAACTATCATTCTCTACAATGCAAAACTGCATACATCAAAGTTAAGTTTTGGGTAATGTAATTGGAATACTTAATCATTTTAATGTACCAATTAAGTTTGATTGTGCCATCACAATTGATATGATTTAAACTGTGTTACATCTTAGAAAGATATAATGACATTAGCAACCTACATATCAAGTTTTTAACATATATGGTATAAAATTTCTACTTTAAGTGGATCAGATTTTGATAGGATTCCCTTTATCACCCCTGCCACTACCCTAGACTGTTCTCATCATCCCATGAATGTATCTTTTTATCTGCCTCCTAATTAAATTCCTTGCCTCCTGTTTCATCCCAATCCAAACCCTCCGACCCCTTCTCTCTGCCAGAACAGCCCTCCCAAAATGGCACTTGCATTGCGTCCCTCCTCTGTACACAAAGCCTTCATGACAACTCAGTCGTCCAGAACAGAGTTCAAACTACGCAGAACGCTCTGACCTCACCCACTTCTGATTCTCACCAGGAAACATCCACTAGAGAGCCAGGGGCACTGGGGGAGCCGGGCAAAGCCCCACCTAGGCCGTGGAGCTGCAGGGTGCCCTCCCCCAGGGTGCCCTCCCGCCTCCTTTATTTTCCACCTCCAAGCTTCTGCTGGAGCTACACATCATCCTCACAACCTCCACCAAGAGAAATCCCACTGGCCTCTCTCTTCTAACTTTCAAGCCATTTACTGTTGTGTTCTAGTCATCATACCACTATCATAAAAGAGACATATTTACTGAGACAGCTTAGTGAATGGAAAAAGTCACAGTGGTCAGTCATGAAAAAAGACACACATTAAAAACTTTTACTCAAATACGCAAGGCAAAGGCTTTTTCTTTGGCTACCTGGAGCTCATTATCTGCCTTACAGAAATCATATCCGACCTCTACAAGTTCCAATTTGAGAATTTAGACACACTTGTAGGACCATCTGAGTACAAAGATAGTTCGAAATGTTTCCATGCATTTTCTAATGTTTACACTGACCTCACCTACAACTTCACTCACTAGCAATTTTTCAAAGATTTACCTTAGCTACGTTTTCACGAAAAAATAACAGCTTTCTTTTCACATGCATATTTCATTAGTTTAAGCACTATTTAATTCAATTCGATCATTAAAGTTGAAACCACAACAAACATAAGCAGATTTATGGACAAATACAAGTAACTCATGGTAGACTTAGACCTAACCGATGGGAAGAAAAGCTGAGCACACCAGTGGATGGCCCCGTTTCTGCAAATATCCAGGGAGCCTTGGGTACCAGCAGTACGTCATGCAGAAGGAGAGCTAGAGAGAACATTGGTTCATCTGTTGAATCAGTTAACTAGAGGCTGGTTTAAAAATGCTATTATAGGGGCGCCTGGGTGGCTTGGTCGGTTAAGCGTCTGACTTCGGCTCAGGTCATGATCTCATGGTCCGTGAGTTCAAGCCCCGCGTCGGGCTCTGTGCTGACAGCTCAGAGCCTGGAGCCTGTTTCGGATTCTGTGTCTCCCTCTCTCTGACCCTCCCCCGTTCATGCTCTGTCTCTCTCTGTCTCAAAAATAAATAAACGTTAAAAAAAATTTTTTTTAAATGCTATTATATCTTGTGCTGTTATCTAGAATGCTACTGGATCCATTTTTTTTTTTTTTCAGCTAAGACTGTAAATTAACTTCTGAACAAGGTAAACCATGCTCTGGGGGTATGTCACATTCTCCAGAAGCCAGTGCTCTAAACATCAATAGGACATAAGTGCCTGTCAGAGAACTCCCAGGGGACAGGACTCAGCCCTGCTTGAACTTGGGACTTCAGCTCGCCTCTTAACTACCCCGTGATTTTGAGAAAGGTCCTTGAACTTTATATACTTTATGTGAGAAAAAGAAGACCTATCCCCAAACTCCTTTAAGCACCGAAAGGGGTATTTAAAAAGCTTTCAAAGCACACATCCAGGCACTTGGAAATTTTAGTTCTCTTTTTCTTTTCACCCCCCAAAAAACAGAGGAAGACATGAATAAATGGAGAGAAAATAAAGGATTTAATGCATTAATGAGGAAGAAGTGAATGACTGAATGTCTGTTTACCCATACGGATTGTTGAATGCTATGGCATAAACCACATTCCGGTGGCCCTCCAGGGTATGAAGCTCCTCTCCAGATGCAGTATCCCAAAGTTTACACGTCCGATCATAGCTTCCTGTAATAAAGCTAACACGCGGGAGACAAATAGATCACAAAGTGACAACAGCAGCGTGTTAATAAAGACCTCGTTTTTTTACCTACAAGATTATAACCCCATTTATCTTGCTCTTCTTTTTTTTAATCTTTCTTTATTTTTGAGAGAGAGAGCAACAGAGCATGAGCAGGGGAGGGGCAGAGAGAGAGGGAGACACAGAACCCGAAGCAGGCTCCAGGCTCTGAGCTGTCAGCACAGAGCCCAAGGCGGGGCTCGAACTCACAAACCATGAGATCACGACCTGAGCTGAAGTCGGATGCTTAACCAAGACTGAGCCACCCAGGTGCCCCTATCTTGCTTTTTACAAAATGAAATCGTGTATGGAGAACCATTAAATTGGGAACAATAGCTACATCCTTTTATTAGGAACTTTTTTAATTTTATCCCTAAACCAAAAAGGAGCCACTAAATCAAATTAAGAGTAATCCTGCCAATAATCATTCTTATAAATAATTATGAACTAAATAATATTAATCAGCAACATTTTCTGAAATTCTAACATATCTCAATAAACAGTATCGTTCTTCCCATTGGTCAGCCCATAAAATCTTAGCATCATCTTTGGTTCCTCTAATCCCCTCATATACCACACACAATCTATTAGTAAATTCTGTGAGCCCAATCTCAAAATACACCCCTAGTGTGGCTGCATTTCACCAGGTTCCATTGCCTCCGTCTCTTGCCTAAACAATGAAACCATCTTCTAATAGATCTTGGCTCACACATGGTCCTTACTCCTTATGAGTCTATCTTCCACACCAAAACTGGAGGTTTTTGTTTTTGTTTTAACTTCCCTCCAATGGCTTCCTAACAATCTAGAGGAAAATTCAAACTTTTGCTCATGGCCCACAAGACCAACAGCACTGGCTGTCTCTGGGACCTCAACTTGACCCCAAAGCACACCCTGAGCAGGCACATTCACCTCTTTGCTAGTCTTTCTTCTACCCATCTGGTTTACTGCCATCATCCCCAGGACCTGGAACGTGACTGGCAAACTAGTAAGTGTCAGTGAATATTTACTGAAGATTAGCAATCCTCTTACATGACCATTCTTCTACAGGAATAATTTGTACGTTGGCCTCTCATATGTAGTTTTTTATTTTAGAGAGAAAGAGCACATGCAAGTTGGGGGGGGGGGAGAGAGAGAGAGAGAGGGAGAATCTCAAGCAGGCTCCATGTTCAGCATGGAGCCCAATGAAGGGCTCGATCTCACGACCCTGAGATGACGAGCCAAAATCAAGAGTTGACCACACTGAAACAACTGAGTCACCTATGCACCCCTTGACCTCTAATATTTTAAAGTTAAAAATACTATCTTAGTTATTCCTTAAATATTCCATTAGGAAAGCTACTTCCCCAACACAGAAAAAAAAAGTGCACAGAAGTAAAAAGCTGGTCTGCAATAAAAAAGAATGAAATCTGGCCATTTGCGACAATGTGGATGGAACCAGAGTATATTATACTAAGTGAAAAAAAGTCAGTCAGAGAAAGACAAGTATCAGATGATTTCCCTCATATGTCGAATTTAGGAAACACAACAGATGAACATAAGGGAAGAGAAGGAACAGTAAGATAAAAACAGAGGGAAGTAAACCCTAAGAGACTCTTAAATACAGAGAACAAACTGAGAGTGGATGGAGGAAGGGAGGTGGGGTAGGGTTAGGGGTAGGGTTAGGGTTAGGGTTCGCTAAGTGAGTGATGGGCATTAAGCAGGGCACTTGTGATGAGCACTGGGTGTTATACAGAAGTGATGCATCATTGAGTTCTACTCTCGAAACCAATACTGCACTGTATGCTAACTTAAATTTGAATAAATTAATTGAAACAAATAAATTAAATCAAGAAGTAAATTAATAAATAAAATTAAAAAAAAACAGTCTGAGTGTCAAGTGGTAACGATAAAAGGTAAACAGATACATGATAAATTCTGACAAGGAAACTCAACCAAACAAAAGGGTTGACAAGGCAGAGTACCTTTGACTCTTCTCCAGACACTTCCTCTTAGCTTTTCAGGGATGTAAACTGGCACAGTCGTGATGGAATATAGGATGGTGGGTCCCCCAAAAAATTAAAAATAAAACTACCGTATGATCCCACAATCTCACTTCTGGGTGTATATAAAAAAAATGAAATCAGGGGCGCCTGGGTGCCTCGGTCGGTTGAGCGTCCGACTTCGGCTCAGGTCATGATCTCGCGGTCCGTGAGTTCGAGCCCCGCGTTGGGCTCTGTGCTGACGGCTCAGAGCCTGGAGCCTGTTTCAGATTCTGTGTCTCCCTCTCTCTCTGCTCCTCCCCCGTTCATGCTCTGTCTCTCTCTGTCTCAAAAATAAATAAACGTTAAAAAAAAAAAAGAAATCAGGGTCCCATAGATGTATCTGCACTGCCATGTTCTTTGCAGCGCTGTTCACAATAGCCAAAACACTGAAACAACAAATATCCATCAGGGAATGAATGTCATACTCTTTAGCCATGAGAAAGAAAGAAACTCTGCCACTTGCAAAAACATGGACGAACTTGGAGGGCATTATGCTAAGTGAAATAAGCCAGACACAGAAAAACAAGTATTGTCTGATCTCACACACAGGTGGAATCTAAAAAAAAGTCAAATTCATAGAAGCAGACAGTAGAACAGTAGTTACCAAGGACCGGGGAGTGGGAGAAATGGGGAGACATTGGTTAAAGAGCATAAATTTGCAGTTATGTAGGATGAATAAATCTAGAGATGTAATGCACAGGCATAATCACTATAGTTAATAATATTGGCCTGAGCTAGAACTGATCCATGAATTCAACAAAGTCACAAGATATAAAATTAGTGCACAGAAATTAGTTGCATTTCTATACACCAATAATGAAGCAGCAGAAAGAGAAATCAAGGAATTGATCCCATTTACAATTGCACCAAAAACCATAAAATACCTAGGAATAAATCTAACCAAAGAGGTTAAAAGTCTATACACTTAAAACTATAGAAAGCTCATGAAAGAAATTGAACAAGATACCAAAACAAAAAAAAAGGAAAAATATTCCATGCTCAAGAATTAGAAGAACAAATATTGTTAAAATGTCGATACTATCCAAAGCAATCTACATATTCAATGCAATCCATATCAAAATAACACCAACATTCTTCACAGGAACAAACAATCCTAAAATTTGTATGGAACCAGAAAAGATCCTGAATTTCCAAAGCAATCCTGAAAAAGAAAAACAAAACTGGAGACATCATAATTCCGGACTTCAAGATGAATTACAAAGCTGTTATCATCAAGACAGTATGGTACTGGCACAAAAACTGACACACAGATTAATGGAACAGAATAGAGAACCCAGAAATGGACCCACAAACGAATGGCCAACTAATCTTTGACAAAGCAGGAAACAATATCCAATGGAATAAAGACAGTCTCTTCAGCAAGTGGTGCTGGGAAAACTGGACAGCGACATGCAGAAGAATGAACCTGGACCACTTTCTTACACCATACACAAAAATAAACTCAAAATGGATTAAAGACCTCAATGTAAGCCAGGAAGCCATCAAAATCCTCGAAGACAAAGCAGGCAAAACCTCTTTGATATTGCCCGCAGCAACTTCTTACTCAACACCTCTCCGGAGGCAAGGGAAACAAAAGCAAAAATGAGCTACTGGGACCTCATCAAAATAAAAAGCTTCTGCACAGCAAAGGAAACAATCAGCAAAACTAAAAGGCAACCAACAGAATGAGAGAAGATATTTGCAAATGACATCAGATAAAGGGTTAGTATTCAAAATCTATAAAGAACTTATCAAACTCAACCCCCAAAAAACAAGTAAGCCAGTGAAGAAATGGGCAAAAGACATGAATAGACACTTCACCAGAGAAGACATCCAGATGGTCAACCAACACATGAAAAAATGCTCAACATCACTCATCATCAGAGAAATAGAAATCAAAACCACAATAAGATACCACCTCACACCTGTCAGAATGGCTAAATTTAACTCAGGCAATGACAGATGTTGAGGATGTGGAAAAAGAGGAATGCTGGTGGGAATACAAACTGGTGCATCCACTCTGGAAAACAGTATGGAGGTTCCTCAAAAAATTAAAAATAGAATTACCCTATGACCCTGCAATTTCTCTGCTGAATATTTATCCAAAGGACACAGACGTGCTGTTTCAAAGGGGCACGTGCACCCCACTGTTCATAGGAGTACATAGCCAAAGTATGGAAAGAGCCCAAATGTCCATCAACAGATGAGTGGATAAAGATGTGCCATATATATGTGTGTGTGTGTGTGTGTGCGTGTGTGTGTGTGTGTGTGTATGTATACACACACACACACACACGCACACACACACACAATGGAATGTTACTTGGCAATCAAAAAGAATGAAATCTTGCCATGTGCAACAACATGGATGGAACTAGAGTGTATTATGCTCAGCAAAATTAGTAAGAGAAAGACAAATATCATATGACTTCACTCATATGTAAAATTTAAGATACAAAACAGATGAACATAAGAGAAGTGAAGCAAAAACAATATAAAAACAGGGAGGGGACAAAACACAAGAGACTCTTAAATATAGAGGACAAACTGAGGGTTGCTGGAGGGGTTGTGGGTGGGGGGATGGGCTAAATGGGCAAGGGGCATCAAGGAAGACAGTTGTTGGGATTAGCACTGGGTGTTATACGTAGGGGATGAATCATTGTCTTCTACTCCTGAAATCATTATTGTACTATGTGCTAACTAACTTGAATGTAAATTACAACATAAATAAATAAAAAATAAAATAAAATAATAATTCTGGCTTGAATACTGGAAATACACTAAAAGAATAGATTTCAAGTGCTTTCTTCACACACACAAAAAGTGGTAACTGTGAGGAGATAATATGTTAACTAGCTTGACTGCAACAATTATTTCACTATGTGTATGTACGTCAAATCATGTGGTATGCCTTAAATATATATACAATTTTATTTAAAAAAAATTTTATCCTTGGTTGTTGAAAATTAGAAATGAAGAATAGAAAGGGAAATATAGAGGGGCACCTGGGTGACTCAGTTGGTTGAGTGTCTGCCTCTTGATTTCAGCTCGGTAATGATCCCAGGGTCATGGGATCAAGCCCCGAACCCAGCTTTGTCCTGGCAGGGCAGAACCTGCTTGGGATTCTCTCTCCCTCTCTCTGCCCCTCTCCCCTGATCACTTGCTCTCTCTCTAGAATAGAGACAAGAAGGGAGGGGGGGAGGTAGGGAAGGAGGAAGGGACGGAAGGAGGGAGGGAGGGAAGGAGGGAGAGAGGGAGGGAGGGAGAAGGAAGGAAAGAAGGAAGGAAGGAAGGAAGGAAGGAAGGAAGGAAGGAATATATAGAAATAAATAGATGGAGCACAGAGGATTCTTAGGGCAGAGAAACTGCTCTGTGTGATGCCTTAATGGTAGAGATCTGTCATTAAACATTTGTCAACCCATAGAATGAAAGAAAGCAAGTGCAACCCCTAATGTAAACTATGAAGTTTGAGTGATAATGATGTGTTTGTCAATGTAGGCCCATCAAATGTAGGAAATGCACAATCCTTGTGGGAAGATGCCAGTGAAAGAAGCTGAGGGTGTGTGGGGGCCAGACGTATGTGGCAAATCTCTGTACCCTCTGCTCAATTTTGCTGTAAACCTAAAACCACTATAAATAATAAAGTCTAATAATTTTTTTAATATTTTTTATCTCAAAAAATTAATAAAGGAACTACCCTGTGACCCAGCAATTGCACTACTAGGTATTTATTCAAAGGATACAAAAATGTTGATTCAAAGGGGCACATGCACCCCAATGTTTAGAGCAGCGCTATCAACAATAGCCAAATTATGGAAAGCACCCAAATGTCCACTGACTGATGAATGGATAAAGAAGATGTGGTTTATATATACAATGGAATATTACAGATCAACAAGAATGAAATCTTGCCATTTGCAACAATGTGGATGGAACTAGAGTGTATTATGCTAAGTGAAAAAAGTCAGAGAAAGATAAGAGAAAGATACATATCGTATGATCTCACTCATATGTGGAATGTAAGAAACAAAACAGATGAACATAGGGGAAGGGAAGGAAAACCAAGATAAAAACAGAAGGAGGCAAACCATAAGAGACTCTCAAATACAGAGAAGAAACTGAGGGTTGCTGGAGGGGTGTTGGGGGAGATGGACTAAATGGGTGAGGGGGCTAAGGAGGACGCTTGTTGGGATGAGCACTGGGTGTTATATGTAAGTAATAAATCACTAACCTCTACTCCTAAAATCATTATTGCACTATATGTTAACTAACTTGGATTCAAATAAAATTAAAAATTAAAAATTAAATAAAATAAAAGCAACTTTTCGACTTTGGGTGCAAGAAAATAAATAAATAATTTTTTCATTTAAAATTTTTAAAATTTTAGTTTTAAATAAATAACAGAAACTTACCAAGACCCCGATTTATTAAGTGCAACATTAGTCAATGGCAGTATATGTGCTCTGAGAACCTTCAATGAAAGAAAACAGCATTTGTTTTAAACTCAAAAAAAAAGTTTAAATCATTAATTTTAATTTCAAACCAAGGAAGATATTCAAGTTTATCTTAATTATACATAATAAGTGGACAATATTCACTATCTGAGCAGACGAGAAAAAACTACATTGTATCTCCTACCATTAAGACCAATAAAACATTTGGTAGTTAACATAATTACAAAAACAATATTGGATCTGTGTTTTCCATGAAATGGCTTTTAAGATAAATTACTGCTATTAAATAAGATACCAAATAGCATTAATTTATAATATTGTCTTTTAAATACTGCACATGATTTTGTCCATAGGCATAAAAAGCATATAGAGGAAATACACTAAATACGTTTCAAATGCAGATTTTACAATTAATTAATACTTCTGGAATCCTAACGCTCCTCTAGAGTCAGGATGCCTCTTATTTCATTTATCTTTCAATTCCTACACTGTCAAGCACAGAGTGGATACCTTAATATTTATCAAACGAACATACATAAATTGGATAGTCTGTTTACAGATGGAGTGATTGGCTAGGCTGGGACAGTCCCAGTTACGTCTGCTGCGGGGGCATGATTATCAATAGTGTCTGCTTTCACTATCAAAAATGTTCCCATTGGAAGATAAATTACAAGGTCACTGTAGTTATAGAGCTGATATTTGAAGTTAAATAGTGCCACCTGCTGGAAAAATAAATATTACAAGAATAACTTCCTCATCTTTCAATAATACATTAAAGGGATGACTACAAAAGATGTAATTTTTTTATGAGACAGAATATGCCACAAATATAGATAATAATAACATTTCCTTTTTAATCTTTTAATGTTTATTTCTTTTTGAGAGATAGAGACAGAGAAACAGCGAGCAAGGGAGGGGCAAAGAGAGCAGGAGACACAGAATCCAAAGCAGGCTCCAAGCCCTGAGCTGACAGCAAAAAGCCCGACCCGGGGCTCGAACTCACGAACTGTGAGATCATGACCTGAGCATAAATCGGATGCTCACCCGACTGAGCCACCCAGGCGTCCTGATAACAATGGCATTTCTTCAAAATTCATTTAAATCATAAAAAGAAAACCAGTGTGATATGAAGCAATATTAGAATAAACTATTAAATATTGTTAAATAATTAAGAAAAACTAAAAGCTATTCCTGAGTAATTGACTACATTTGTTATACTTTAAATTTAATCATCGAGAAAACTACAGAGAAAAATAGGCACATTTACATTGCATTAAAATTATTATATAAGCCGTATCAATAAATAATTTCCTGAAATATAGTTTAGTTCACATGGAAGCAGAAAATAGTAAGTATTGATATTCCATGAAACAGAACTTAATATTACTCCAACTGAAAAGAAACTTCAATTATTCAATAACTTGAAGCTACCTTAATGGTCATCCTTTAAATGGAACATCGTAAAGAATAGCTAAACTTACTACAAATCTTTTTTTAACTTCTCTTGAGAAACACGTTTCAGTTTCATTCAGTCAGTAAATAAAGACTTGCTGAGACTTAGTCTTAGCAAATATATATGAGACACCAAGGGAAAGAGAAAATATAATCTGCATTTTATCTCAGATTGATCGGATGTCAACCACTTCTTTGAAGTTCTTCTATTTGGTCATTTTAAAACATGCATTACCTTAAAAAGATAGAATTGGTGGTTGCTGTGCTGCCTGAGTTTGTCTTGTAATCTCCGTAGTAAAAGCTTTACTTGGTCTGATCGTGAAGCTGTGATTACCGGCTCCGCTTTCTGTATCTCCTCTACTAAGGCGTTGACGTCAGTACTGAAATTCCCACACACACAAGTTACTATTTTCTACACCAAAATTTGCACACACACACACACGCAACCCATGAAGAATGACATTGCATTTATGAAGCACATTTATAAAATGTAAAAACACCATCAGCTTTACTAAGAGATTTCTGGGGGGGGGGGGGGGGGTGGTGGAATACAAATCAATAAAGAAATCAAGTCTGCCTGAAAGTGGCTTGGGTTCTTCACAATGATTCCTCATTAATTGTGACTTCCCCATGGAAAGGGGAGCAAGGATATTGATTTGCTTACCTAAGAAGGTCAAGTGCAGACTGAGCTCTTTCTCTTTACTTTTTTCCTGCTTCCTTTGTCTCTTTCATGAACATATACAGAATGTTCCTGATACGACTATACTTTGTGCCTTCCATATGCTTTCTTGTTTAATCTTACAACAATCCTCTAATATAACGCTTTTATCATAATTACTTTGGTGATGAAGAAACTGAGATTTGAAAAAGGTTAAGTTTGAAATACTTTTTTTAGGGAAACAGCAAGTAGCGAACCAAAAAATGAACATTCAAAGAATGATGATGATTATCATTAATAATTCTTACGGGCTACAACATCATTTTCTTAAAAAAGAACTGTTGGGGATGTGCAGATTCGAGGTTTCCCTCCGTATTCAAATAACCTTTAGCGATTCTGGTAAATTTTGCCAGCCCAGAATAATAATTGTTCAAGACAAAGAATAGCGTCTATAAGCCACAAAGCATCCAAAATGGGGTCATTCTGCAAAACATGTCACGAACATGTCTCGAAGATGTACTGTCCAGTTCCCTCCCTTCAAGAAAGGACTCAGGGCCCCGCTGGGGGGCAGGTGTTTAGGTAGCTGACAGTCTCCAGCGGCCGCACCTTCGGGATCCACCTCAGCATCGGAGTCCGAGGCATGCTCTTCCCCAGCGGCCCCGAGCCCAGGGCTGAGCCCAAGGTCAGCCTGGCCATTTCTGCCCCGCAAGCGACTCTCGCCGATGAGCTTTACTCTGGAGCTCCCTCGTGGGCTTGGCAGAAAATGTTATCACCTCTGCATCATCGTGGCTGATGGCTCCTCGTGCAGAGCCTTGTTCTATCCCGTCTGTCACAGATGTCACTTCCCAATAAACCTCTCACCCACCTGCCTCCGTCTCAGCCTCTACTGCCCAGAAATGCAAACTCTGATAAGCAGGCCTTGGTCTTTGTAAATAAACATCTCCTGAGCTCCAGTCTTGTGTAAGGGACTGAGTTAGAAGACGATTCATCCCACCTACATTTACTGAGTCCCTACTACGATTGGGCCCTGGGAGTGTAAAAGATATCATCTCGGCTCTCAAGAAATACAATCTATCGGAATAGGAGTGAATATTTAGAACAGGAATGAATCAGAGACAGTTTACACTGATGAGTTGGATGAATTTCCAGAGTCTGTTGTCAAAGGAGTTATACTTTCGTAAGAATTAGAAAGATAATAATGCCTCTTGCAAAGGTTTCCAACAAATGTTGTAAAGCAAAACAGATTTCCCAGCAAGGTCTAAATTAACCAGATATTTAATCTGTCCATCCCAACCCTGTGGAATTCTAATTCTAATTCTGATACAGTAACCCGAGTGTGCCCCATGTCATGCAAATGTTTTTATATGCAGAATTCACTCAGATTCTTGAGCAGAACTAGAAATAAGATCCATCCTTTCTCTTTTTTACTTTGAGACATTTATTCACTACATAGGATGACTACAGCATCCCCAGGATCTACGCTTCTTTTTAATGTTGATTTTATTTATTTTGAGAATGGAGGAGGGGCAGAGAGAGAAGAAGAGAGAGAATCTCAAGCAGGCTCCCCACTGTCAGTGCAGAGCCTGATGCGGGGCTCGATCTCACCAACCCTAAGATCATGGCCTGAGTCGAAATCAAGAGTCGGGCACTTAACCAACTGAGCCACCCAGGCGCCCCAAGGATCTACAGTTTTTTAAATACAAAATCTGTGTTTTTCTGAATCTCTATCTGCAAGATATTTTCTCATATAGACATTTATCTGTGCCACTCATGTTTTATACAAGTCGTTTCTCTAGTAAGCTAGACAATAAATTCGTTGAGGTAGGGATTAAGATTAATATCTTTAGAACCTCTTACAGAACCTAACCTAGAGCTTTGCATGGAGGTGGTGCACAAAACATCGTTACAGACTAAATAAATGAATGTCTAACAAAGGAACTTTCAGCATGCTGGCGGAATCACACTTACCAGTGATATGTGCCAGTTACCAAAAGAACCGAAAATCGTGACTTGATCTGAGACTTTGTCTTCCCCGAAAAATAGATAGAGCAATGATTGTTGTGGATGACATTCGATGCCTTATCTTTGCCACCATTTCTTCTTTGATTAAAAAGCAAACAGTTGACCGCCTTCTCTGTGGGGTCACCTGGCGGTGCCAATGAACTCTACCTGGGCCGTCACCATCCGAGCCACGACCGGTCCTCACCACAGACTCCAGACCGCTCAAGTGGCCGTGGCCATGAGAGAGGTTTCAAACTGAAGAGCAGCTCGTCTACTATCTAACTGTGGTTCTGTGAGAGGTCCTCTTCGCTGCCCGTGTCTGTCCCCGCTCCACTAATCATGGCAAAGCAGGTCAGTCACAGTGGAAAGTCACTTATTTCGCTGGCCCACAACTCTGAAACACATATCGTGGCATTTTTGTTTCGCTCTACAATTTTCTTCCACTCAAAATATCTTCACCTTATCTGAGCCTGGGCTCCCACAGGATAATCACTGATCTGATCCTGTCTCTTGAAGTGGAGTTTTGCAGAGGATGATTTTTTTTTTTCTTAGTTTTGCACAGGATTTCCTAAAGGGAATGAATTCTGGGCAATATGCCCTCACAAGAGGATTTCCTCTGGGCGCATAACAAGCTTTGGAGACAAAGATGGGGTCCTCCTACTTCTGCCCCATGACAATTAATGAGGGGAGCGGAATACAGTCAGCCCCGTGAGATGTTTGTCTACCAGGGAAATAACAGGCTCAGTACTATTCTTAAAATTCCAATCACCAGCATTCCTCAAAAATGTTAAATGGTCATCAAGAAGAAGCAAAATCTGAGAGTCTGTCACCACCACCACAAGCCTGAGGAGACTTGACAATGAAATGTAACGTGGGATCTTGGACGAGAAAAAGCTAATTACGCAAAAAACAAAACCACCACAACAACTACAACAACAACAACAAAACACAAGTAAAATTGAATAAGATATGGTCTTTCGTTAGTAATAATGTGTGAGTACCGGTTCATTAATTCTGACCAACGCACCACACAAATCTACGAAGTTAAGAGTCTGGGATGCGGGGCATGGGGCGTGGGGGAGCTCCTGTCTTCACAGCTTTCTAAAACTGCTCTAACCTAAAAGATTAAAAACAACAACAGGTGTATTTAGGAAGAAAAACAAAGGGCAGACGGACGATCCTTTTCCCACCTCGTCCTCACCCAGCAAGGCACTCCTGCAGGTCTCACTGAAGCAAGCAGGAAATAATACACCGCAGAACATGTGTTGAGCACTGCACGGTGAGTCCACGCAGCCCTTCCACACCCCGCCCTGCGCCAGCGTTTGTCAATAACAAATCTGGCTCGGAAACCCAGGCTGCACCACACGGCGGGTTTACCTGGGACTGAGGTTGAGCAAATCGATGCATTTGGTCTTCAGTTCTCCACTCGTTTCATATTCCAACATAATTCCTGTAAAAATAAACAAACGTGGTATAAGACACTGGGGATGACACGCCAATGTCAGAAGTTAGTCTACTTTGCCGTAACCTTTTTTTCATCTCTATTTTTTTAGTTTGTAAAACTTCTCGGCATCCGGGGCGCCTGGGTGGCTCAGTCGGTTCAGTGTCCGACTCTTGATTTCGGCTCAGGTCATGATCTCCCAGTTCGTGGGTTCGAGCCCCGTGTCGGGCTCTGTGCTGACAGCTCGGAGCCTGGAACCTGCTTCGGATTTGGTGTCTCCCTCTCTCTCTGCCCCTCCTCCACTCAGGCTCTGTCTCTCTCTCTCTCTCTCTCTCTTTCAAAAGTAAATAAACATTAAAAAATGAAAATTTCTCGGCATAAAACATAATGCAGTGATGTCTGAGTGAACTTGCTTTTCCCTAGTCCTCCCTCTAAATACAGCTACATACCCTTGAAAGTCTTCAACAGGCGATGCTAAAATAATCACAAGCTGGGTAGAAGGTGGACCGGCCAGAGGCCTCGGGACTTGAGGAATGACAGCATGGTGAGTCTCCTGGGTTTTCTTTTTGTCTCCCACGTGTCCCTCAACTGGAGAGGAGCTTGACCTGCTGCCCGGAACCACCAAAGAGCACAGCCAACAAAAACCAAGCCGCAGCAAAGCTTGTTCTCTGTGGCCAGAGGACCAGGAGAAGGAAGTCAAACAAACAAACTCATGGGGAGCCCTAAGCCCTGCTCCACAGCTGGGGCCCCTTAGGCAGTCTGATTCCCTCAGTGGAAGCCCGGGGCCGCCCCAGTTCTCCTGCAAAGCTGGGCCCCAGCAGTGCTCTGATCTGCCTGCAGCAGCCCAGCGACAAAGCTCCAGGTGTCCTCGACCTCGGCTTCTCAGCTGGGGCCCCGGGGCACTATCTTATCTCTGCAACAGAGACAGAGAAGTCCCCGGACCACTCAGACCCCACTCCACAACCAAGCCATTGGTGGGCAGTCTCATCCACGTGCAAAGGGGGCGGCAGTGAAGTCCTGGGATATCCCAGACCCCATTCCACAACCAGCTGACAAAGCAAGTGTCTTCTTGCATTTTAACCAGCAGTGTAACCAGGTAAAGTCTTGTTCCCCGCCCCCAGAAGGTCACTCAGTGAGACCACGCATCCTGGGAAGTACCTCCCACCCTGCAGGTGGCACCAGCTAGAACTGAGCAGGAGGGCCTTAGCAGCACCAGAAAAACAAAGCAGACCGGAAGAGCATTGCGAGGGCTCAAAACACTAAGCTGCCGTTGGAACTAAAGCCCACAAAGTAGACCAGAACTTCTACGCTAAATCTAAACGTGGTGACAGTCTGCCAAAGTAGATTCAGATAGGATCAAAGAGTCTGCTAACATAAGAACCAAAATGTCCAGGATACAATAAACAGGAAAAGACAATTGACAAACCCCAATAGCCAGGATACCATAGGAAATCACCTCTCACACCAAGAACCAGAGAAAGATAATCAATGAACACAAACATGGAGGTGAATCGGAGGCTGGAAATATCTGACAAGGATTTTAAAGGAGAGGTCAAAAATGCTGTAGCAACCATTTACAAATTCACTTGAAACAAATGAAAGAAATTTTTAAAATCTCAGAAAAATAGAAGTCTTTAAAACACACTAAATGGGTATTATGTAACTGGAAAATTCAAAGTACAAAATGAAAAACTTGTTGAATAGGTTCAATAGGAGAGTGGAGAGGACAAAGGATAGAATCAGTGAACTTGAAGACAGATCAACAGACTATATTCCATCTGAACAACACAGAGATTAGTTATTGGGGGGGTGGGGGGGGGGGACCTGAACAGAACCTCTTAACCACTTTACTGTACTACCTCTATAAATGTGGGCCAGTGGATCTCAAAAGTTTTGGCCTTAGGACCACTTTACATTCTCCAAATTATTGAGGCCAAAGAAATTTTATGTCTGTAATATTTTCTGCACTAAAATTGAGAAAATTTAAATTCTGTATTAAACTGTTTTAAAATAGCAATAATAAAGTCATATCATGTTAATGTAAATAGCGTGTTTTACAGAAATAACCAAGAAAAGTAGCATCGCTTTACACTTTTCAAATCTCTTTAATATCTGGCTTAATTAAACACAGCTGGAGTCTCAGGGTGCCTGGGTGGCTCAGTCGGTTAAGCATCCATCTTCGGCTCAGGTCCTGATCTCACAGTTTGTGAGTTCGAGCCCCACAGCAGGCTCTGTGTCGACAGCTCAGAGCCTGGAGCCTGCTTCGGATTCTATGTCTCCCTCTCTCTCTTTGTCCCTCCCCTGCTTGTGCTCTGTCTCTGTCTCTCAAAAATGAATAAACATTAAAAAAAATTTTTTAATAAAAAATAAATAAATAAAAACACAGCTGGAGTCTCATCTCTGCTTCTGCGTTCAAGTTGTTGCTACATGGTATTTCAGATGAAGTATATGGAAAAAAATCTGGTCATATCCAGATATGCAGTTGGAAAAGGGACAAATATTTTAACTGCATTTTCCGGTAATCATGGATAATCTTCTTTAATACTACATTAAAACTTATCAAGTGTTAATTCATAAAGAGTGGTTGCAATACAGAATCTGAAACCACATCAATTAACTCTGCGTACATTACGTTAAAATCCACTGGTCTATATCACATGTTCAAAGGATATTTTATTCATGTATGGTTTATATACCACGCACCAGACATCTGAAAAATATTAGTTTACTGAGTTATGCACATTTTCTAAATGTTGACGTATAAAATCATACAATATCCCCCCCCCCCAAAATCACATTTGTTAATATCACTACCAATAACTATCATCAGAAAACTCTTTTAGTGTTGGTAAGCTACCCAGCTCATGGAGGTAGAGACAAGTTTTCTGAAATTCTAATTTTTGCTTGAAAGCTCAAATTTTGTCACTGGCAAGAAATGCTGACAGTTTTGCTTGTAAGTTTCAGGCTCACTTTGCCCCTTTTCAAGCAAAATGTCCTCCAAATGTCCGGGTCTGAAAGCTACATTTGCTTCTCAGTCCTTCAAGTAAAAATGGTGCTCCGTGAAGAAAATGGCTAGTTCATCTCTCAGCTCAAAGGACCGCACGGTGTTTTCCTCAAAACCACTACGGAACACTACTGAGCAGAAGTGTTTAATGAGTACTTTCTATTTCACCACCCAGAATGCAAGTACTCCTATGTCAGTGTCTCACTACATTAGTGAGCTTTACTGTTTCATCAAGGACATTCCTACGTGAAACTGAGGGGGTTTCTTCCTTGTGCCAGTGTGTGTCAGTGAGAAATACAATGACCACTCTGAGAGTTTGTGGCTACCCACCGCCTGATGTGTAGTAAGTTTCTAGCAGTTTCACCTCTCCTTGCTTTTGTACGAGTAGGGCAAATGTCAGTACAGCGAAAAAAGCAGATGGTATCTGACTGTTATTATGTAGAGGTTTGACCTCGAGGCCCCACTGAAAGGGTGCAAGAGACCCCAAGGGTGCTGTTACAATTTGAGAATCCCTGCTATCAGATATATTTGATATAAAAGATAGGATTTCTGAAGCATTTCAGATCAAGAGAAAATAGGAAATTCTATCAAAACACTGTATTTGCTTTCCAAAGCACTACACCATTGAAATGGAGTGTGGCAGGGTTGAAAAGGCATGTGCTTGGCATCAAAGAGGTCCAGGTTTGAGTTCCAGCTCGATTCCCTACTTACTTCATGATACTAGTAAAGTAATCCCTTTATACCCCACTTTTCTTATCTGTAGAGAATACCTTCAGTTTGCTGGTTGAAATTAAAGAATACGTACATAAAGCTCCTGGCGTATAGAAACTCATTAAGTAGTGCTTATTACCTAACGATTAATCAAATACTGCCTTGCGACATATCCGACATAGTCAGCTTGTATTACTCAAATTGCATCGATGCCTTCTCTCCCAGTGAGATTGTGACACCTTTGAGAAGGAAACTATTTGCTTCTTCATACTCCCAGGAGGACCCTCCCTGGAATGAGTCGTGATGGTTTCCGCACAATAAGTGCATGATTTGGCCAGTTTCAAGTACAAACAACACTGTCAAATGGATTGACGTTACTTCCCCTCTGTGATTTCCATTTCTCCCTCCATGGTGCCTGCCTACTTCATTGTCTTTACCGTCTTTCTATCTTCTGTCCTGGCAACATCTGACTCATTAGACTATGGTCTCATGGTCTCCTGGGTCTGCGTCTCTTCATCCCTAGCGTCTACCATGAAATCTGGTACACAGGAACTGTCCAAACAGTGCTTGTTGAATACGTGAACTAACGGACAGATGATTGGATGAGTGTCTTCAGACAGCTTAATGCAATTAACAGTCCCTGTCTTTATGACACATGGACTTTCAGAAATAATTGGCACGATGACCAAGTCCCTCCTTGAAATACGATCCTCAATAGGCTTCTATGAAATCCTTCCATCTTTTTCTCCACTTTGTTATTTTCCATTTCTCCTTTACTGATCTCTTCTGCCTGACCTTGAACTACTGATTTAGGGTGCCAGTCTTTTTCTCTGTATAAATTCACCTATCCTCACGGCTTTAATTGTCATCAACACCAAAAATAACTCTCCCGTCTAGACCTCCTCTGAGTTCCAGACATGTTGATATCTCACCTGCACCTCTCACAAGTCCAGGATCTTTCCCTTCCATCCTGTTTCTTCTGGAGAGCTGTTCCTCAGTGTCAGACATGACCACTCACCCAACTGCACAGCTACAGTCTCAGGAGGAGCTCATTTTCACACAGTCGGCTTCATGGATTTGCCACAACTAAGTAGGCAAACCCGAGCAGCCGTTGTGTAATGAAGGGTAACATTTTGTAACCGAAAAATCATTCCAAATGCTTTTAATAACCGAACAACTACAACAACAACAACAAACTGCCCAGAACAGCAAGACCCAGCAGGCAAACAGCTGTACCGAACAGGGTGGTTTGGTTCAGTTTTATTTTGTTTCTTTTCCCCAAGAAGTGATTCTTTCATATCAAAGACCTGAAGCCAGACTCTAAGAAGCAAACTTAACAAATTAAAAAAAGAAAGGATCCAGTGGAGAGCCAACCACTGTAAATACTGTTGTTTCCTTAGTGTAAAAACAGGCTTCATGTTCCACACCAACTTTTTCAACAAAATATGGATGTCATAACACTGTCAAAATCTTTCTAAAATCCTATTTGTATGCCATATGTTCTGGAAAGGATTTAAGAGAGCTTAGAAAAATAGAATACAAGAAGCTAAGATTGGAAGTAAGTAAGAATTAGATACATTGACAAGGGAAGATTCAAGAAAATGAAAGATCAAATTCGCAATTGCATTGAACACCTAAATATAAAATTAACAACAAATGTACAAGGCCTGGCTGTACTATTTTAAATTTTTTGTACCATTGAACATAAAAGAAAATTGTGATGAAATGGAGAGACACATTTCTAGATGAGAAAATGCAATATTATAAAGATGTTAAATTAATCTATGAATTAAAGTAATTATAATGATTTTATTTTTTGGAATTTGAAAATTTACCCCAAACTATAAAACAATAAAGTGTGGTTCTGACACAAAATTGGATCAATATAAGAGGATCATCTATATATGGGAATTTAAAAATGAAGTGAAGGTAATATTTTAAATTAATGGGGAAAGAATAAATTATTCAATAAATAATGGTGTAATAAGCAGTTGGATTTTGGAAAAATTGGTAAAATTGGATTTCTACAATATACAAAAACATATTCTAGGCAGATTAGAAATTTTAATATTAAAAACAAACTAGAAAATGATCAAAATATGAGAACATATTTACATCTTAGTATATGTAATTGGCTTTTTAAGTATGATGTGAAACTCAATGCCTAAAAAAGAAAAACCGATGCATTTGTCTGAAGCCGAATTTGAAGCTTCTCGCAGGAGAAGATACCACAAAGTTAAAGACAAATGATAGCCAGCAAAAAAATTTCAACTCTAAATGCAAAACCTGAAGAACTTAATATATAGGAGCCTAAAAATATTTTTTTAATGGCCAAAAGGCATGAATAGTCAATTTGCAAACATAAAAAGACAATGATCAATAAACAGACCAAACTAAAATGTACCCAACTCCATTAATAAGAAACACAAAATGCAACAACAGATATAATTTTCACTCATCAGATTAGCAATATCGCAAAGATTGACAATACTAACTAAATATTAGCAAGGTCTGGGACAGGTATTCTCACTTCCTGTGGGTAGACATATCAGGTGGCTCTCTTCCAGGGCCCGTCACACCTTCAGTGAGTTGAGCACGATCTCAGCTAACCTTTTATGTATTTTTCAGAATTTCGTTAAAAGTAAATACTACTTCTGTAATAAAAAAAAAAAAAGTCGGAGGAAAAGGAAAGAAAAAAGTAGGAGAAAAATTAGAACATGGAGAAAAAGGAAGAAAAATGACAGAGATTAACATTAGTAGAACATCAGGTCCTGAAGATCAAGATCCCTGAAAGGTTATTTGAAAAGTCAAATAAGATACAGAACTATAAAACCTACCAAATTGCTATCAATTTAATGCCTTCAGCTCAGCTCACGAACTCAAGGTTCGTGAGTTTGAGCCCCACGTTGGGATCTGGTCTGACAGTGCAGGACCTGCTTGGGCTTCTCTGTCGCCCTCTCTCTCTGCCCCTCCCCTGCTCATGTGCACTGTTGGGGGAAGAGAGGCACGCACTCTCTCTCTTTCTCAAAAGTAAATAAACATTAAAAAAAAAAAAATTACCACTTGACAGCCCACACAGCATAATCTATATCCTAAGGGAATGCACTTAAAAATTGCAGCAAATGTACAAAATTCTGTGTTCTTTATTCACAACTATCTTGTTTCTTATAAAATAAAAAAAAAATGTTAGGTCTTTAAGTTGACTACTAAAAATTAGTTGGTTACTATACAAGCGGATCTAGAAAACAAAGGGCAACATCTGAAACCTGAGCATTGGGCTATTTCACTGAGACAAAACACCAAGGTCAAATGCTCACCCCTCCCGTGACCACTGAGTTCCCGTACGAGCCAGAGGCTGGGTGGTGCGCAGTGAAGAGGTCAAGCGGAACACAGACAAAGATGCTCCAGGAGTACATGTGGTTCTTCAGTGACTGTTTCCCACAGTACCTTAGTCTTCTTGATCTGCCCCTGGTTGTGCATTTTCATGTAATAGGCATGATTCCCAAAACATCGAAGAAGCTGCTACCCCCCAAATTCTGCAATGTTCTCAAAGGCTAAGCCCTAAAAGATGTGAGCATTCCTTACTCAGATCACATTCAACCAACAGAGACCTTTAAAGTGCCCAGAATATTAACTAGGCTTTTTTTTTTTTTAACATCTTTTATTTATTTTTGAGAGGCAGAAAGAGAGAGAGTGCGAGCTGGGGAGAGTCAGAGAGAGAGAGAGAGAGGGAGACACAGAATCTGAAGCAGGCTCCAGGCTCTGAGCTGGCAGCACAGAGCCCCACGCGGGGCTTGAACCAACAAACCACAAGATCATGACCTGAGCCAAAGTTGGACGCTTAACCGACTGAGCCACCCAGGCACCCCTTAACTAGTTTCATTAATGTTTATTTAGTTCCTTCTCCTGACCCAAAACACCAGAGGCCTACACACAAGAAATAAAAGACAATGGCTGTGATGCCTGAGTCAGGTGAAAAGCACGTATGGGACACCCACTCTTCACAAAGCAAAGAGCTTATGAATTAATGAATAAGATAAAAAGAGAATGCCCATGTTTGATTAGCCGTACTACTGCTATGGACTTTTAGGAGGGAGAGAGATCATTCCATGGATGCCAACAATGGAATGCTCCTGACCTATACGATACTCAAAAGAAAGTAGGAGGATGGAAATCGGGGGATTAAGCGATGAAACAAAACTGCAGAAGGGATAAAGGTAACATGGGAATGATTCAGCGGTGAGCGATTTTTTTCCTACTTGATAATGTTATTCCAACACCCACCTGCTATTCAGAAGTACCTTGGAAACTTGCATATAATGTGTGGCTCACCAAAGACTGGAATTCAGAAATTCAGTGTCTAACCTGCTAAGTGATATGACTTCATTGTAAGATAATCATTAAGGCAATAGTTGCCAGTGGGAGACCACAGCCTTCCTGGAATGTGGCATTGCTGGAACCTGGACTTTCAGAGCCGGAGCGAACCCTACAGATCATCTCTCTGACTTATTCACATTTCAGGAGCTCCAGGTTTTCTACTCAATACCTATCATCCCATTAAACTCATTTACTCAACAACAATGTTGCATGTCTATTCATTCCCCAGTCTCTGTCTCCTCTAGGTGCTAGAGATACGGTTGTAAACAAAACAAGAGTCCCGTACCTCATGAAGCTTTTATTGTAGCAGGGGTGATTGAGGGAAATAAGTAAATTAGAATCATGGTATATTGAGCTGAGATCATGCTAAGGAAAAACAAAGCAGACGGGTAGGCTATGAAATATCTTGAGGAGAAGCGGGCAATTCTAGAAATTCTCGAAGGGAAGCTTCACTTTCACTTTTCTCACTGTACTTGCTTTTAAGGACAGAGCTATAAAAAAAAAACAACCACAAACCATGAGAGTGTTGATGATGTAGATGTCCAGGGAAGATGATTCCAGGCCAAAAGAGGAGGAAGTGCAGGGACCCTGAGTGGGGGTCATGCCCAGCTCAGCCAAGGAACACTGGGAAGAGCAGCTTTGCTGGAGGGGAAGGAGGGTGGAGTCCAAGGCAAAGGTAGGGAAGGGCCTGTAGGGCCTTGGAGATTATGACCTCGAAGACCATGGCCTTTTCACGTTAAGTGAAATGAAAGGCCATTGGAGGACTCAAGCCTAAGAGTGACATGATCAGATTTAGGTTCTAGCAGTCATCCTGCTGTTGTGTTGAAAATAAACAGGAGTGGGGCAAGGGTGACCGCACTAACAACAGGAAACATGGTAGGCATTGCTACCATGAATGCTGTGTATATTTTCGTTTCTTTTCTTTTACTCTATTATTTATTTTTTAATTTACATCCCAGTTAGATGGCCTGTAGTGCCACAGTGATTTCAGGAGTAGATTCCTTAATGCCCCTTACCCATTTACCCATCCCCCCTCCCACAACTCCTCCAGTAACTTTCTGTTTGTTCTCCATATTTAAGTCTCTTATGTTTTGTCCCCCTCCCTGTTTTTATATTGTTTTTGCTTCCCTTCCCTGAGGTTCGTCTGTTTTGCATCTTAAAGTTCCCAGATGAATGAAATCATACGATAGGTGTCTTTCTCTGACTAATTTCGCTCAGCGTAATACCCTCTAGTTCCACCCACGTAGTTGCAAATGGCAAGATTTCATTCTTTTTGACTGCCGAGTAATACTCCATTGTATATATAGCTGTATATATTTTAAAGGTGAACTGGTAAGGGGCTCCTGGGTGGCTCAGTCGGTTAAGCGTCTGACTTCAGCTCAGGTCAGGATCTCACGGTTCATGGGTTGGAGCCCCGCGTTGGGCTCTGTGCCGACAGCTTGTGCCTGGAGACTGCTTCGGATTCTGTGTCTCCCGCTCTCTCTCTGCCCCTCCCCTGCTCACATTCTGTCTCTTTCTGTCTCTCAAAAATGAATGAACATTAAAAAATTTTAAATAAATAAAAAAATAAAGGTGAACTGGTAGGATTTATTACTGGCCTAAACGTGGGGTGTGCAAGATGGGAGAAAAGAATGAGTCCAAGGTTGTGGCCTAAGCAAGTGGAGGAAGGAAACTGCCATTGCCTGATAGGAGACAGACCATAGGATGCCTCAATGACATGCACATTGCATATCCAAAGGAATAACCAGGCAAGCTGTGTGTTACTCAAGACTACTCAGGTTTTTAAACCTTGAGAATGGATAAGATCACCCAGTATAGACAGAAAAATCCAAGGACAGGGCTCTGGGACACTCCAACATCAAAGTCAGAAGGAAGAGAAGCCAACATTATGGACAAAGAAGAAATGACAATGAAGCAGGAGGGAAAAAAGTAGGTGTGGAAGCCAATGGACATGGACAGAGTGGCCAAATTCATCAAATGTTGCTCTCAGGTCAGGAAAGGTAGGACTGAGAGGTGGCCAGAGTGTTTAGTGATGTTAGAGGCCACTGAAGATCTTGAAAAGCAGTTTCAATGGAGCGGTGAAGGTGAAAACATGATAGGAGTGAGTCCCAGACAGACGGGAGAAGAGAAATGAGGAAAACATTCCTCCCAGGAGGTTTACTGGGAAGGGAAAGAGACAAATGGGTGAGCACCTGCAAAGGGTCAGGAGACCAGTGGGAGAAGTGTTATTATCACCATGTGACTTGGTGATCAAAATGGCTTGATGGCGCGAAACAAATTGCCCACGTTACAGAATTTGTATATGGTGAGAGCCAGTTATTATGACCCCAGAGCTCATCATGTTAACCTCCATTCCGCAGCAAAGGGGTGAAAGTTAAGTCATTCAGGTCTCATCGGGCCAGGATATTTGGTCACCTACTTGCTTTGTAGCAAGTTTTGCGGACTTTTTATTCTATATTCTTCTTATTTTCTATGGGAATTCTGAACCGGAACCAAGAGTTCTTCCCCTATGTCTGTACCTAAGGAGCCGATGACCAGTGGGCTTCACTTAATTCTTCAAAGATGCCCATGTCCTCACCTATGAAACAAGAGAACCAGGCAAGTTTATCCCTTTCTAAAACTATAGCGTCCTGTGGACTTCTTTCCAAATTCCTTAACTCATGGGCGTCAAGGGCTGTGACCTTCAAGCCCCAAGGCACAGAGCGCGCGTTGGCAGGCCCTCAATAAATGCACGGATCAACTGCTCTGTGTGGTCTGGAATGCGGTCACCCACGTAATATGCTCTGTTGAATATGCATTCTTTTCATATCCAACATACCTTGACGTGATCATCCTGGGACGTTTAAAATGAAAAGTGCCGTCCTTGTTGGGTGTCTTCCCCTCCGGAAACCAGTATCTTGGTCCCTCTCCCTCCCCACCTGCCACATTCCTAACTAGCCAGAAAAGCATTGTAACTTCCACGTTTAGAGGTTTCCTAAAAGAATCATTTTGAAAGTGTCCAGGAACAGAGCCCAGCAACCGAAGGAGTGGTGGGTTAGGTTGGGTAGTGCCCTGCTTCTTGTCCCCCACGTGGATCACCGTATAGGGGACCCCGCCCCCGGCCCCTGGGGTCCCCGCAGCCTCCTCCGCCCCAGACCCTCCCAGAGCCAAGGACCCCACGCGAGGACGGAAGGGGCCCG
Organism: Panthera pardus; assembly: GCF_024362965.1. NCBI lineage: Eukaryota > Metazoa > Chordata > Mammalia > Carnivora > Felidae > Panthera > Panthera pardus. The sequence continues at coordinate 11,076,545 of NW_026526655.1, forward strand.
GCCGGTACCTGGAGGGTAATACCGGAGCAGGAGGCTCTTGAGCTTCATTTTCTCCTTCCCAGACCGCCCCCCCCCCCCCCCCGCCGTCAATGCTCTTCGTAGCCATGGAAACGGCCAAACAGTGGTGGGGCGAACTGCGCGCATGCGCGGGCTTCCAGCGCGAGGAGCTGGGCGCGCAGGCCGGGTCCCGCGGCCCCGCGAGGCGCCACCAGGGGGCGCGCCCGAACCTGCCTGCGTGTCCCCGGGGGCGGACGGGGGCTCCAGGGCGCGTGGCCGACGACAGGGATCGCGGCGTTGCTCCCGTCCGAATCTGCACCCTCAGCGCCCGGGCCGGACAGAGACGGGGTCCCCTCGCGTCCTCAGTCGGGGTGACCTCACAAAGGGAGAGGCGCGGCCCAGTAGGGCGAGGTGCGGGCCGCGTGCACTGTGGCCCATTAGGTTTCCCAGGAGGAGGGATGGAAGAAAAATCCCCTCCGGGTCACCGTTCCAGGGCCCTCCACAGGCCCGGTCCCCACAAAAGAATTAGGAGCACCACTGAAGAGGCTACGTTTCCTGACGCTGCGCCAGGGACCTTCTGCACCTATAGGGATAGAGACCAACCGAGGGAGGAGCTGTGCACCGTTTCTTACCGGCCCATGTCACGGATGAGACGACTGAGATTCAAAGGAAGTACAGCCGATCCCAGCTAGGTAGCGGCGGAAGCGGGATGAGAGGCTGTAACCTGGTGCCCCGGTGTGCCCTAAACCCTGGGTTTAAGGCCATCCGGACCTTCTGGTGGCCTGTCCTATTTCTTGCCAGCGTCTGTCCTTTGCCTGCCAAGTTGAGTTGCCGTTAGGAAAACTGGCCGGGAAGGGTCAGCAAGCCACAGTGCCCATTTCCTTTAAGGAATTTGGCAGAAGTTTCTAAGTCAGAATTTCCCCTATCCCTCCCATAACCCCCTCCCTAAAAGTTTTCTGTAAGATCTTACAATTTCTCTAAATCGACTCGCTTATTTTACTTCACGTTTTTAAATGTAAACTGAAAAAGAAAGGTGTTAATCCTGTAAATTAAAATTTGTACACGATTTTCAATGAGGAGCAGCAGGTAACTGTAAAAATAAATGTGACTATTGATTGATTGATTGATTGATTTAAAATGTTTACTTATTTACTTATTTTGAGGGGGGAGAGGAACAGAGAGAGGGAGACAGAGAATCCCAAACAGGCTCTGCACTGTCAGTGCAGAACCCGTCATGGGGCTGGAACTCACCAACCGGTGAGATCATGACCTGAACTGAAACCAAGATTCCCACTCTTAACCGAATGAGCCATCCAGCTGCCCCACATGTGATTTTTTAAACGCTATTGAATAAGCCTACACTATTGCCTACCAGAGACCAAGAACCAAAGGCCTCCCCTTTCTTAAACAAATTAAAAAAATAGGGAAAAATCAGCAACCGTTTGAAATTTTCAAGACAGCCTAGGCACCCAACTGAGCCTTTCTACTTCCGGGACCCAGGAGATTGGAGAGATCAATGACTAGGAGAACCTTTGCTACTGTGTGATACAATGTAGCCTAATACAAATGGCCAGCACATAGCATCCCACACTTGGCAAACAGAAAACCAGATGAAATCTAAAGATTCCTTCTAGTTCAAACTCTGCCTTCATTGTTAACACTGGAAAAGGTTTAAGTATGGAAGGGCCAAGAGTTCATCTATAGAAACGAGGTAGCCTTTAGTAGATTTTGTTCACCCGTTTATTGTTTATGCTTGTGACATTTAAAATGAGGCCTTTGGGGGGCGCCTGGATGGCTCCGTCGGTTGTGCATCCGACTTCAGCTCAGGTCATGATCTCACGGCTTGTGAGTTCAAGCCCCGCGTCAGGCTCTGTGCTGATAGGTGGCAGCCTGGAGCCTGCTTCACAGCCTGTGTCTCCCTCTCTCTCCGCCCCTCCCCTGCTTGTGCTCTGTCTCTCTCTCAAAAATGAATAAATGTAAAAAAAAAAAAAAAAATTAAAATGAGGCCTTTGGAAAAATAGTAAATGAAGACACCATATGTGATCAAAGTTAACCTCCCCAATATAGTGACAAACTGACATCCATACTTCCTATTACAAGCGCTGAAAAGGACACAGCAGTTCTCCGGAATTCCTGCCTGCAATACATACCTGTGTCCAATCACCAGGAAGCAGCAGGGCAACCCCGCTGAAGAAATTGTACAAAGTAACTGTCAAGGTCAAGAAAGAAAAAGACTGAACGCTACTTCAGATTAAAGAACACTAAAGACATTGGAACACCTAGGTGGCTCAGTTGGTTAAGCATCCAACTTTAGCTCAGGTCATGATCTCATGGTTTGTGGGTTCAAGCCCTGTGTCGGGCTCTGTGCTGATAGCTCAGAACCTGGAGCCTGCTTCAGATTCTGTGTCTCCCCCTCTCTCTGCCCCTCCCCTGTTCACACTCTGTGTCTCTCTGTCTCTCAATAATAAATAAACGTTAAAAAAAAACTTTTAAAGGACACTAAAGACATAAAACAATTAGAGGCCCTGAATGATCCTGGGTCCTGAACCAGGAAGAAAAGCTCTAAAGGACATGGTTGGACAATTGGATGAGATTTGAGTAGGAATGGTGGTTCAGATAACATTATGTTAATAGTATATCACTATTATGTTTCCTGATTTTGATAATTGTACTTTGGTTATATAAGTGAATGCCCTTTTTCTTAGAAAAAAATACACTGACTTATTTAGAGATAAAGGGATATGATATCTGCAATCAACTCTCAAATGTTTTTTGAAGACTTTATGTTTATGTATAGGTGTGTGTGTGTGTGTGTGTGTGTGTGTGTGTGTGTGTGTGTGTGTGTTTGGATAGGTGGGTGGATAAGAAACAAGCCAATGAGCAAAATGTGGAATCCAGCTAGGCAAAAGGGCTCCTTCTAAGAAGTTCCTCAAACAACTCTTGTAACTTTTTCATATGTTTGAAACGATTACAAAATAGAGTGGCCTTTGTTTTCATAAAACAAGCCAGGCTTCAGAATGCTCCAGGATATAGATAACAACCACAGCACTATTTGGCTGCACTTTTGTTAAGAGAGTCCCAAGTTCAAGTTCACTCCCTGTTTCACCCCTAATTCTACCTCCATCTTCCTCTAGTTATGAGACCAAGAGCCTTCACCGTTGTGACCTATCCTTCCCCACTCTCTCCATTTGCAGGACTCCTGGACTTCCTAAGTGGCTCCTGTATTTCTGTTCCAGGTAAAGGATTTCTCCTACTCCCTTGAACCAAACTTTAACAGCTTGTCCTTTTGCTTTTCAAAAAATAATGCCAGCTCTGAAGCTTTAGACATGCTTCCATTGGCTCAAAGAAGTTAAGCCAAGTTCTCCCACTTAAGTTAGAGAACTTCCTAGCCACATCATATCCAGAGCCCTGCTTACCATCCCTGGAGCACAGGCCTTTGGCGTTGAGGTCTGATCTTTCCACAGCCCATGGCCCCCAGAGGTCAGGAGCCCTCACCTCTGCTGTTGCTCGAGAGTCATTTACCTGGATGTCCAAGCACCCTGGCTGTCCTTCAGTTTCCCAAGTTCCCTCCCTAGACACTCTCCTGATAGGATGCTTAGTGTTATGACATGACAACCCATAATCCTGTCCCAATACCCAATGTAAGTACCCCATCCTCCTTTTTGGAAGGTCGTAGGGTTACATGCAAATGAAGCGGTGATCCAAAGAGAAGCAAGCAAAGTTCACGAGTGCCGGCAGATTTCTCTTTTTGGCCTTGGCTTCACTTGAGGTTACAGCTACACTTAACTGACTCACCGTTTACTCATTCCCAGAAGGTGCTGCATGAATCTCTCAACCTGAGTCAAAGTCTGTTTCATGCTAACTCAGCCCCAGTGCAGAGCTATGAGCATGACTGATCTACAGAAATTTGCAAAACCAGAACTCCTACATTGCCCGGGTAATGGGTTCTCATCTCAGTGTCCAGCTGACTAGGTGCGACTTCCTCACGGGGCTACGCAGGCACCTTCCTAAAAGTCGTATAATACTTTTCCTCAATTCATGCCATTCTGTGTTGATTTGGGCATCGGTGACTCACTAGATCAACAACGGCCATTCGTACGGATTGGTACCTATAAATGTCACTCTTGACTCTGGGTTTCTTCCCACTGGCATCTGCCTTGAACAACCAGAAACTTAAAAATTAGGAGCATCAACTTCACTCCCCCAAATGAATTCTGTCTGGTGGATGGAAGCCACTCTGGGTTTCAGTTCTCAGTGGGTCCCTGGATCCGTAGCATCAGTACCACCCATAATTTGCTAGAAATGTAAATTCTTGCCCCACCCTGCCACCTACAGGGTCACAGATGCTGGTAGTGATGCCCAACAGTCCATGTTTGAACAAGACTTTTTGGTGATTCTGATGAACAATGAAGAGCGAAAGCCACTCAGCTGGTGTAGTAAGTGGCCATGACTTGGCCAAGGCTGAGTGAAATCGGTCACCGTCCCCCTACTGTCAGGCCCGTTATGTATTCTGAACAGTCTTCCCTGATCGTCAGGGACAGTAAACTGGTCGCTCAGCCATGTCCGAGATTGTGAGTAAGACCCAGAAACAATGTGGGAAGGAACTGGAATTCTCCACATAATTGGATTTCAGAGGCTCAATGCCCTGAGAGACACCAATAGGTACCAGACTGCAAAGGAAGGCTGGGGGCGGGGGAATCTACAAGTGGGAGATGGAAAGAAGGAAGAGGAGAAGGACCCAGGAAGGGAGGCCGGAGAATCTGGCTCAGCACTGAGGTGAGACAGATGGGCAGGAATGGGATTCTGGCCCCAGTGGGGCTCAGGGGTTCCCATTTGACCAGTTCCTTCTGGAAGGAGCGATGGCATCGATGAGAAGCCTCGCTCACTGGTCTTTGGGGCATCTGCTGAAAGCGGTCCATTAAAAAGGGGCGGTGCCTTCCTGGCAAGAAAGTACAAAGAATGAGATCTGAATGTCCAGAGACTGGCAGTACAGGACAAAGCTGTGCCCCCACCAGGTAAGTGGACCCCAGCACAGTGAGCCCAGAGGGGCTGCCGCCGGGCTTTTGAACCTTCTTCCCATTCCTGCCTCCACACCACTGAAGGACTGATCTTAACCTGGAACCGGGAAACCTGCGGGGCCAGGGGCTACTAAGTGAATCATTCAGTAAGTACGCCTAAAAGACGTACCAGTGTGAGTCACCATTCAGGTACAAGGGATCTAATTCTGCAAAAAAATACCTGGGGGATGTCATTCCTAGAAAGGATCAGACTTCAGGTGGTTTGAAACTATTGTGTTCGAGGACGGGGACATGTCTCTAGGTGGGACCGCATTTACCTTCACTGAGGGGTCACCGTGGGGACATGTGGGCCACATTGACAGGGCTGGTGCACCAACAGCTTTTGCCACTAAGAGCAGGAGGCTTGACTTGAGGCCTGACCCTGCTGTCTACCAGCCGTGTGCACTTAGGCAAGGTCCATGACCCCTGTGGCTTCAGTTGCCTCATCGGAGAGATAAGAATGATGCCAGCATCTAATTAATGGGGTTGTTATCTCCGCATCTGGCTTGCTCAGAAACACTCTGTGTCAACGATGGGGGTGATAACCAGCATTTGTTTTCCTAAGGCTGTTTGTTTGAAATTGGAGAAAGGGTGTATGCATATTCCTGCCATTTAAACTGATAACCTAGATCAACTATTCGTCTAATAATCACCTACGTGCAATTTGGAGTCCTCTGTATACATTTCCAGTTATGTTAGTATGGGTATAATTCGTATGAATATGAAAACTAGTTTACATCCCTAGGGACGTAACTACTTTCTGTGCAGATCCAAATAGATTTGTCTTCTTAAAGAAATGGCCCGGGAGGATTTGGAATGGAGGAGAGGGCTACGTATCTTAACAACTCTAGAGACTGTCCAGAGAAGAACAACAAAAGTGGGTAAGGACCTGAGAACGTGTAAAACGTGAACAAGGGAGCCTAGCATGGGCACGATACCACCTTCCATGCCTGGCACAGAGTGAGTCCTCCATTAGTGTCTGATGCTTAAGAACTTAGAGGATCCAGGGCCCCGGGGTGGCTCAGTCGGTTGAGTGTCCGACTTCAGCTCAGACAGTGATCTCACGGTTCGGGAGTTCAAGCCCCGCACAGGGCTCCACGCTGACAGCGCTTCAGACCCGCTACCTCCCTCTCTCTCTGCCCCTTCCCCTCTTGAGCACTCTTTCTCTGTCTCTCTCAAAAAGAGATACTAAAAAAAGAAAAGAAAGAACTTGGAGGGTCCATTTGGAAGAGGAAGTAACCGACTGTGTGCAGGTAGAGGTCAGGGTTGACAGAGGCAGATCCCCAGAGACAGAGGGCAGCTCAATACAGAGCACTTCGTGCCAGCATGTCCAGTAACAGACCAGCCCGTCTCAGAAAATCCTGAGGATTTCCCAGCGTGGCAAGTTTTCACGGAGGCGCTTTGACCGGCTGCCGGCTTGTGACTGCGGGACACAATGTCAACGGGATGAGAGTCCAAACTACATAGGAGGTCTAATTTCCGTGTCGGTGCTGCCGTTCTTTGATTCTGCTCTGCCTGTGTGTTTTCACAAGGGAAGAAGCGCGGACAGGGGAATGGTGCTCGACTGGAGGTTGGAAGACGAAAGCTCCCATCCTGCCCTTCCCATCGGTGACCTTTGAGCAATCCTTTGTCCTCGCCCACTTACTCATCTGCAGATCGTTGTCTTTGATTCCATGCAGGTGCAGCCTAACGTGGCCCGCTTATTCATGCTCTGGGCTCTGGGTCTGGCATCCTTCCACCTGACAGGCCGCATGCTTCCTCTGCTCTGACGTCATACCAGGCTCCAGTCATGAGCATGATGCCCATGCTCAGCTCAATTTAACCATATGCGTGTGGGTTTCCCATCACGACGAGGGCAGTTCCCGCCTCGAGCCCCCACTCAGAACCCTGCACCCAGCCGCTTTCAGGTACGTTGATATGAGTCCGGAGATTCCTCTGGAAGCCATTTCGTGTTTAGAACCTCATTACATTCAGAACTGTATTTGTGTTGTGCTCCTCAGAGTTTACTCTAAACTCCCAATAGATCTTACACGATAGCCACTTGGCCTGGCTTGCAGCGGAGAAAGGCCCGGAAGTCTCAGTCCCGGTTACCCTTGGTCCTGCCCTCCTACTTGCGTTTGCAACCCCTCCCCCTACCTGCCAGGGTCCTCCCTGCCGCCTCTTTGCAGCCGGCTGCTGAGATGTGACTATGTCTTGCTTTGGATCCCAGCTGGACCATCTGTGCGTCACCTCTCCCTTTGCTCCTCGAGGCCAGCAGAACCTAGAAGGCTCTCTAGCTTTTCCTGTTGTTACCTTTCGTGCCCCGGTCGTGGGCCCTGAGAAGTTTCCGGTGTCTAAACTCACCAGTTGGACCATGAGAAATTAGGGGGTTCTCTCTAACCCACCTTGGGCTGCCAGTTCTACCCAGTTTCCACCCGTTGTGGTAACGCACAAAGGCTCCGCCGTGAGGCTTGTTGGATTCCAGTATCTCAGAAAAGGCTGGTATCGTTCTTCTTTGCTCCTGGATCCCAAACGCCAAAGAAGTTCTCTGTCACTCCCCCTCATCTTATAACAAACTGTCCCCATCTTTCCTTCGTCTACCCACGTGACAGGGTCATTTTCTAAATATGTTGGTGAGTGGTGCTGGTGAAGGGGGTCGGTTTGGAACTGATTTGCCAGTACTTTCTGCCGGACTTGTGAATCACCAACAGGCAGATAACACTCAGCAGTGCTTTCTACACTAGCACGAGCCATGCCTTTGGGGGATTATAAAAAGGTGTCACGTCTGGGTTGGAAAATTATAAACGATGCCCCTTCACCGTTCTAGGGTTCCAGGGCCAGGATTAATGGGGGCACCCCCATAGCAGGCCGACCTCAGCTGGCCACTGGCCAGGTTTCTGCACACTCTTCCTCCAGAGCAGGGCTGTCCTCTGCGCATGCCCAAGGGGGGTGTTGATTCTTCCAGCCCTATTCACATAAAAGCCTTTAGCCCCCCTAAACTCGCTTGTGTGGCTCATCCTCTAATGAAGTGCATTTGCCTGCAAGCTGCTTTTCAATGCAGAAGAGGTAAGGGCAGAGGCAGTGTAAGAGCGATTCTGTGAGACTTGCCAACAGTCAACCTTTTGATGCTGTGGACCGCTGTGTCTCCTTCAGGGAGGCATCGTGGCCTGGAAAGGACGCCCAAATGAGTCAGAGAAGTTTGAAGTTGAATGCCAGTTCTGCCGTGTATAGCGGGGTCACTTTTAGAACCTGGTTTCCCTCACTCACGGCAGGGGTAATAGTAGCGTTGGCCTCGTGAGACTCGTGCACCGATTAATGGCGTAACTATACGCAACGCACCGTTTACCCCTTTAAATCTGCAGGCATCTAACATTATTTTTCTTTAACCATTATCACACTGCAATTATCTGCCTCTACAGCTGAATTATCTAACTCTGGAACGTATCCATGACCATCCATTCAAACTAAGTATCACTTGGAGGGTTTTTTACACCTCAGTTGCGGTTATTTAGCTGCTAAATAGCCCACTGGCAGTAGGGGGCAGCATTATACATATGTTCCCTAAGAGCGGGGACCCTTGCTTTCCAACGTGCAGAGACCGCAGAGACTGGGTCACACAAAGGAATGTACCAACCCTCTTGCAGAGTGCACTCCCTCCGCCTGGATTCCAGAAACCTGTCCTTGCAGACCATTCCCTGGATATACCAAAACGGCACACAAGACAGATTCTTGTTCATCTTTTTGTAATTTTGTATCTGTTGAGGTTTGGTCATTTGAATGCGTGCTCCTCTTTGCTTGGAAAGAATGTTCAATGTTGGTGAGCTAGACTCTCTTGTTTTCTACCGCATTTAACTTTACTTATGCCTCACTGCTATATTCTCAGCCACAGTTTAATCTGTTTGACAGAAACAAAAGAAATCAGTTATGGAATGTATAATACCATAGTGATTACGGTAGGAGACAGAGCTGTAAGAAACCAAAACACGTGGTTTGGAGAGCCTTGCTAATAACATGCAAATATGCTGGCAATGGTAACCGTAATAATAATTTACATTTACTGAGCGCTTACTTTGTGCCAACCACAAAGGGGTGAGTGTATTACACAAATTATGACCTGATTTAATCTTCAGAACACCTCAGTGAAGTGAGGATCATTGTCCCCATTTTACAGAGGGAAACTGAGGCTTTCAGAGGGCAAGGTAACTTGAGCCTCCTTCCCCCGTGTGTGGCCTTTTTAAACAGTTGGGTTTTTTTTTTTTTCGCTTGCCTTTTTAGTCTACACTTTTTATTCAAAAAAATCTGAAATTCTATTTTCTCCTGCCTTTTTTTTTCTTGTTAGGTTTTCTTTAATGTTTATTGATTGAGAGAGAGAGAAAGAGCACGCGCGCATGAGTGGGGGAGGGGCAGAGAGCAAGGGAAACACAAAATTCAAAGTAGGCTCCACGCTCTGAGCTGTCAGCACAGAGCCCAAACGCTGGCTGGCTGGTGCTCAGGAACCTTGAGATCATGACCTCAGATGCTTAGCCACCTGAGCCACCCAGGGGCCCCCTGCTTTTCTTTCAAAGAATGTAGCCCTTTCCCCACCAGTGACGAACCGCCCCTTCCCCAAGAGGAGTCTGTGCGGACCCCAGAGCCACGGCCCTTGCAGGGCAGTGATGTCTGTCCCTCTGTCAGCCAGGACTGTGACTTCACGTGGGTCAATTCAACCCACGGCCTGGTCGCTAACAGCTCCTATTTCAAAATGGAAAAGGAAAAAAAAAAAATTCAAACTGCCCTCATCCTGTCTTCTTTGCCATGGGAATATACGCAGAAATACTTTCCGCAACACGGAATTTGAGACCCAGGGTGCTGTCCTTGTTGTTGTCATTGCTGCTGTCATCCTTTCCCCCGGAATTAAATCCCCTGGACTTCCCGTATGTCTCAGAGCAGCGGTGTTTGGGGGTAATCACAGGAAGGTGGAGAGGAGCGGAGCTCAGCTGCTCTACCATCAGTGGGGGTTCCAGATCTTTCCCCCCTCGCTCCCCTTTCTCTCAATGCCACCCCCTTCTTTCCCAAAGCGTCTGTGGCTTTCTCCTGCCTCTCTGATCTACTTGGTTCTTTCTTGTTCCAGTGCCGCGCTGCTGTCTCCAACGGGACCTACGGAACAGCATCCTTTTGCCAAACCGGCTCGTCTTCGGGCGCTTCCTCCGCTTCCCTCCCTCTCTGTCCTCCTGTTGAATCCGCCGGCCCAGATGAGTGTTTTGATTTCCAGAACTCCTGCGCGGCCCCTTTGGCAGACCTTGCAAGGAAGGCTCTCCCTCAGCTGGGTTTCATCCCCCCGCTAGGGGGCCTCGGGTCGGCTGGCGGCTGCAGATGGGGTCAGAGCCCTGGTGCACGTGGGGCCTGACTCCCACCAAACAGGCGGCGCCTGTGCCATCGGGAAGCAGAGCCACCGTCGGGCAGCAGAGATTGTGCTGCAGCCGCGGGCTCAGCCTCCCAGCCCGGGAAGGGCCGCAGCTTTTCGGCAGCAGCTTTAACAGACTTTGCCACGTCTGCCCTCTCGCTTCGTGGATGCTGGAAAGCAGGGCACCGGCCACCCGGAATGCCCACGGTGCTGTGGCCCCGGTGGCCATCCGCCGGGTGCTGGCGTCCTGAGTCCCTGCTTTCTGACCGAGGCAGAGCTGGCCACCCACGTGGTTCACCGGCTCCCTGGTGGTGTTTTCACAGACCCCACTGAAGTTTCCGCTCATCAGCTGTTCTTCTAGCCCTCCAGTGACTTGGAAACGTTCTCGTTTCCTGTTTTAATGACTTTTGTTTAAAATGAAGTCCTGGGGGCCCCGGGGTGGTTGCGTCGCTTAAGCGTCCGACTCTCGGTTTCGGCCTAAGGAAGGATCTCACGGTCCGTGAGTTCAAGCCCCGCATCAGGCTGTGCGCTGACCGTGTGGAGCCTGCTTGGAATTCTCTGTCTCTCTCTGTCTCTCTCTGTCTCTCTGTCTCTCTCTCTCTCTGTGTCTCCCCTGCTTGCACTATCTCTATCTCTCTAGAAATAAATAAACTTAAAAAAAATAAATAAATAGGGGTGCCTGGGTGGCTCCGTAGGTTAAGCATCCGACTTCGGCTCAGATCATGATCTCGCCGTTCATGAGTTCAAGCCCCGCGTCAGGATCTGTGCTGACAGCTCAGAGCCTGGAGCCTGCTTCGGATTCTGTGTCTCCCCCCATCTCTCTCTGCCCCTCCCCCACTCATGCTCTGTCTCTCTGTCTCTCAAAAACAAATAAAATGTTTTAAAATTTTTTAAATAAATAATCAATAAATAAAACAAAATAAAGCCCTGCCCAATCATTACTCGGTCAGAAAAAGTGATTGGAGAGAGCAGATTTTCAAAGATAGGCATCTGGGAGTGGTCATCTGATACGGTTGGGTCTGTAACCATTGTAGGATGAAATACTGAGAGTCCACAGCATGGGGGCACTTTGGCCATCCCAGTGGCCCCCGAGAGATCATGGTGGTTCACTAGGTAATGACAATACACTAATAAGATGGAGTGAGCAAGGGCAGGATACCCTGCTATACCCCATCGATGGAAGTGGTTCAGAGATAAATTCCGTTAAATGCAAGGATCTGCCACCTTCCAGATGTTTGTGGGAGACCAGTATTCTCAAGCTTGTTGGGACATAAGCTTCACAGAGAAGCATAAGATGTTGTACCCCGCACTCCATCCAATTAAGAGGCAAAAAGCTTGGTGGGAATATGGAAGGTCTCAACTCATTTACTGAATGACCTCTAAGGTGGCTGACTGAGTGGGACTGAGCTGGGAGCGCCCTCAGTTCTCCAGGCTGCAGTGTGAACAGCCCCACCTCTTGGTTCTTAAGGGTCAAAGCATAATGGATGATGGATAGAGCCTATAGAGAGAGACGCGAAAGAAAAATCACTGGGTTTCGAAGTACACCATGGCTTCTTGAAGAAAATCTTCTTTGGAAAAATAGTGCTTGGCTTGCTATGGAGCCCTAGTAGAGGCTAAACCCCTTACCAAAAGACCAGTTGCCTTGTAAATGGAGGCGTCCACCCCAAACTGGATGTTGCCTGGCTCTGTAAGCAATAAAGTCAGGCGTAACCAGCAGCACGCTATCAACAAGAGGGAGCACATTCGTGGGATCCCGTTGGAGCAGATCCTGAGGGCATCAGTTCGTTGCATGAACAAACCGTATACCCCTAGGGTGTCTATACTGCTCCCCTGACGTTTTCTCTTCTGCCCACACCTCTAGCCACGTCAGGAGCTTTGCAGTGGGCTGAAGAAGACAAAAAAATTAAACATGATTGCAATGTGCCTTCATGGGTCAGACATGGACAGCTGCAGAGTTACAATCCCAGTTAGAAGTAACCGTCAGGGACACTGGGGAGTGAAAAGCCATGTTCGGGACAGAACTCGAGACGGCGCAGCTCAACCTCCACTTTGCCTGGGGTGGGAGAGAGGGCCTGGTGTGTGAGCAATGGCTACCACTTGGAAAAATGTTCAGGGAACTGGAAAGAAAAAGTTGGAATTTGGAGACAAGGAGGTCTAGAGAAGACGAAGGCAGAGGGGATCTCAGAATGGGGCCAGGTCGTGAGAATCTATTACGTCCTGTGAATGTTGACCAAAGACGATCCCCCGAGCCCCCAAAATGAAGGTTCTCAATGATGAAGAAAAAAAAAAAAAAGAAAGTAAACCCACCCCAGAGCTGTCAGTCAGTCTCCTCCCCACCACCCCCGCTTTTCGCTCAATGGGCCATGAGTAAAGTGGCCGTAGAGGCAGGGGTGAAGGGGAAGCAGGGCCCGGGCAGGATTTCTCGTCACCACTGGCCTGGCCTGGCTGGTGGGTCCAAATCATCCGCAGCAGCAACCAACCTGGAACCCCATTCTTGTACCATTAGACCCTGAGGACCAGGCTGACACCAGCAGATTAATTATACGGAAGCTTCTCATCATGGAGGGGACGGAAAATCGCCCCCAGTGGAAAAGACACCTACAGTGGGTAAGAATTCTTCTCTGCCTTGCACGCTCCTTCACGCGTCACGATCCGCCTGTGGTGCTGCCGTAGGCCCATGTGATGGTACCAGGAGATGAAGCCTTCGGGAAGTGATTAGGTCATGAATGAGATTAACGCCTTTAGGAAAGAGGTCCGAGAGAGAACTCCCTAACCCTTCTCCCCATGTGAGGACACAATAAGAGGTCATCTGTAACCTGATAGAGGGCCTTCATCTCCCCACGCTGGCACTCTGGTCTTGGACTTCCAGCCTCCAGAAATAAATACATAAGAGAAATAAATGAGAAATACATTTTTACTTTGTCTAAGCTGCCCAGTTGTGGTATTTTGTTAGTAGCCTGAACAGACTGGGACATCATCCTGATATCTAAACAGTGTTGCCTCTGTGGGGCGCCTGGGTGGCTAAGTAGGTTAAGCATCCGACCTCAGCTCAGGCCATGAAGACCCGAGCCCAAGCCTTCCATGTCCTGACCACAACCTCACCACCTGGAAGCCACAGGCCTGTGGAGTACTCAGTTCCAGAGCTGGGGGGAAAGTGACACTTGGTTAGATTAGGGTGTGTTGTTCCTGATGTGGTTATTTGCTCTGAACCAACAACCACATTGGGTACTGATTCTCCCATTGTCAGAATGTATTACTCTGGGATCCATAGGATGGACACGAGAGTGGCATTTCTTAACATCCCATCTAATAATTCACTCATGAAAGTTTGCTTATCATCTTTTTTACCAGTTGTTCTACTGGTTCAGAGGTCTGAGATCCCAAGGACAAAACTATTCCACCGTTGGACAAAACTATGTTTCCATACCCAAGAACTGCCTTTGGCCCCTTGTGGATTCCTCATGTCCCTGGATAAACAGGTAAAAGAGAAAAGGAGGGTCACCACATTGACTGAGGAGATTAGGTTGGTTTTCAAGGAGGAATGGACTTCCTGTTAAATTAGGCACACAATGGGAGAATATTTCTCAAACCAAGAAATCCTGTGCAATGGCTCTAGATCATGCTCTAGATCAGGTGGTCAAAGTCAATGGAAGACCATGAGAATCAATTTAACAAGGACTTCCCTAAGATTCATGCCCCTCGAGAACCAAGGTTTCAGTTTCCCCCTGAATTAAGAACCCCAACCTGCTGAGGGGGGGACACAGAACTGGCAGTGGAGTAAGGAAGACAGAAATAGCAAATACTGAATAAAGCCACACAACCAGATGCAGAAATGAACACTGTGAGGGTGACATGTTTCCGCTCACCATGCTGTGTCGTATCTTACCTTGTCCCTCCCTTTTCCTACTATTTTACATGGGGCTCGGTTATAATTTTGCCAGTAGGTTATAGCAAAACAACCCAGGCAGAGATCGAACTAAAGGAGGAAAGGCTGACCTCCAGAGGCGATGGCTGACACTGGTAACATTTGGGTGTCTGCTTTGGGGGGCAGGTTGAATATGTTATTTGCATGAGCGATGGTTTCATGACAATAATGAGGGCATTTTCTGTTGTTGCTGCTGTGGTTTGAAAGTTTACGGGCAGGAAGAAGGGTATTCGTGGGTGTGGGGGGGCCAAAGGTGTGGTCTGTGGCGAGCATTGGATAATGGCTCCATCTAGTCCATTCCAACCCCTTGTGTTGGATCAGGCTTTACTGCAAGCTGGAGGCTGAGAATCCAAGACTGCATCTCCCAGACATCCTTCTAGCACACGTTTTTCCACACGACCTCGCCACCCTAGACCTCTCTCAAACAGAATGGGGGGAGAGGTGTCTAAACCCTGATTTGGGCTCTGTTTTCAGCTGCAATATTAAGTGCAGGGGTGTCAGAGTCAGAAGAATGAGAGTGTGAATCCCTTCATCGATTGCCGAATCCTGACCTTCCCAGAGCTGAGCCCCAGCATCCCGTACGTGGAAGGATAACCTCTCCCTGTCGTGAGAAATAAGTGAGATCATGAGTGTAAACCACCTAGTACAGTACCTGGCACACATCGCCAAATGCGGTTCCTCGTCCCTCAACAATCGACAGATCTGTTTGGCAGTTTGGCAACTGGTCGTATCTTTTCCAGAAACACAGTGAGGTTAAAAAAAAAAAAAAATAGCGCAACATCGTAGGAACGGTAAGGAAAGAATTCATGATATTATCTTAACAGGGCATGAAGCCAGGGGAACTATCATGGCAATCTGATTTCTTTTTACAGGTAGGAAGTTATCTGGGCCAAAGTCCCCTTTAAAATGGGGGGTTAATATCCCACTAAAACTTCGGGACCACACCACGGCTTTAACCAGATGTGTTCGTTAAGTGGTTTACAGATAACAGAACTGTGTTCTTGGGTAGCTCCCTGCTTCTTCTACCCTCTTGACTTATTTCCCTCTTGGAGTAGAACGTGCTCTTTAATACATAGCAATCGTCTACTGTTTTCTTTTCTTTTTTTTTTTTTTTTTTTAGCACCTTCCAAGTTAGAGTTCCTAAAATATGTTGTTACATGGTCTCCACTTTCATGTTAGAGCAGAACTGTTGGAAATGCTTGTTCTCAAAATTCACTCACCACGTTAACCTCCAGCAGTGAAAACAATAAAAAATTTAAACCACATTTCTTCACAGTGGAAACCACCACTTTTTGAAACAATGAAGTGAAGTTAGCTTTCAGGGCTGGCTGTCCCACTGATGCTATTGTCCTCGAAATGTTGGTACCTGATAAACCGGAACAGAACAAGAAAGCTATTCATTGGCGGGTAACAAAATATACAATGTGTGACATATTAATGACATAACCTGCTCAGTACTTCCCATACACAGAGCCGAGAAAGGAAGTTCACCTTTGGGAACTGGTTTAGAGGAAGCAGCAATCTGCTTTCTCTTTAGTTAAAATATTTCATAAGCCCAGTGAAAGTTATATGCAATCCTTGAATATTTGCAGACCATATTCACTTGATTCTTCTAATTTAACCCAAAATATAAAAACATTGAGCAGATATTTAGGTGTGTACCTATATAAATATAGTACATAGATATTCTTTAATATATGCATTAATTCCACCCATTAGCGGGTGATGGGATGGAGGTAAAGGAAAGAACAGGGAATAAAACAGAAAATAAAAAAACCAGAGTTAGATGGTTAAAAAGAAGGGAAAAGGAGGAATTAAAAGCAGACAAAGAGGGAGGGAATTATGTAGGGCATATGAGCAAAGGGAGAAAGAGAAGGAAAGAAAAAGAGAGACAGGTTGACTCTGAAATATAATAGGAAACGTGCCAAATAATCTGAATCCGAACAATGTGAATAGGTCCTGGGAGCGAGGGATCATGAGTGTAGGAATGAAGCTGCCATTTCTCTTTCCTCCCTACTTGCCACATCCGTGGGTTCACCACTGCGTCCCTCGTGCCTAGTTCAAGGACAATAAACCCTTGCTCACTAACTGAATAAGGATCAGGAATCATCACAGAACCACACAAGGCCACTTGCCAAGACCTTGGAAAGGTGCTCTCGTCCATAGGCATGGTTCGACTTACCTTGGTTCTTTCCAGGAATAAAGAATGCACTTCTCAAGGCAGTTAGAGATAGCTTTGTTCTAACAGGATAAATCTTCAGTGTCCACCAACAGTCCAGCCCTGGAGACCAGACTCAGCAAGTCTAATAAATCTTCTACAGGACAGCCCATGGGAAGCCAGCTCTATGTGCCCTTCAAGGTACCTCGAAACCCTGCACACCCTCTTCTCCTTTTCCAGGTATGGCTCCTTCTCTGCTTGTGGTCTGAACGCCACAAGGGAAGGGCTGCTGCCTCCCTCATTCTAGAGCCTACCAGTGCGATGCTGTATCTTCCATTCCGATGATTTTCTTTGGGCAGCCCCGTGGTAATTGGAAGAGCTCACCCTGGAAGGGCAGGTTACACTTTGCATGCCTCACGCTAAAAACAGTCTCCTTCCCCTTCTGAGGGTAGAAAGCTCTGGAAACTTGTTCAAACAGGATAAGAACCTTTGTCTTCGTCTCAGTCTCAGCTGTCTTCGTGCGCCAATTCTCTTTCCCACTAGGGATGCTCCAGAGGTCTCTTTTTCTCCTGTGTCTGCCCTTCACAAGGGTCCCACTGGACTCGTGCTAATTGCCAGGGTATCACAAGCCTCTACACCGGCCTCATGACTCCACAGCACGAACCCAGGCGACTGAATCAACCCTCATCCTCTCTCCTGTAAAACAAGGATAATAATGGTGTCAACCTCTTGGCATCCTTGTGCATTCTAGCAATACGTGCAAACCCTGGAACAGGACTGGGCACTCAGGAGGTGCTTGGAAAGCATTAGCTTCTATTACAACGCTTACTCTGCTTCTAAAAAAGCCGACGTGATTTATAAAGTCACACTGAAGAGTAGCTAGCTGACTATTGGCTACAAGTGTCATTTGCCAGATTCCTTAATGTTGGGCTTGTGAAAGGGCATGCAAAATTTTGTGGATACAAGCATTTATCCCCTCTTATTCTCAACTCTGGCAGCATATTAGAATCATCTGGAATTTTTTATGGTTTGCTTTTTTTTTGAGAGCGGGGAGTGGCAGACAGTGAGGGAGACAGAGGATCTGAAGCAGGCTCAGCGCTGACAACAGAGAGCCTGATGCAGGCCTCGAACTCGCAAACTGCAAGATCATGACCTGAGCCGAAGTCGGATGGTTAACCCACTGAGCCACCCAGGCGCCCCCAGATAATTCTGATACAAGTAGTCTGGGGTGGGGCTCAGGCATTGCTCCCCAAGCAAGTGTACTCATGGACATCGGTGAGAACCACTGATGCATAGTAAGGTCTTTAACTAGAATAGACAGCAGATCGTTTTGTGGTTTAAAACACAACAAAACAAAAACATACGTCAACCACCTCCTTTCCACAATCTTTGATCCCAGGGGGCTGAACTGAAGCCAAGTGCCTACACATTTCTAAAAGGTGATTCTGATGTGCCCTGGAGAACCAGGGGCCACCAAATTTTCATCACACCTGTGATGAAGAAAGGTTGGCTCCCAAACAGAAGTCTGAGCTGTGGTTTCTGCAGGGGATGAGGTTCGCCCCCATCCAGACCTCTACCTGGACCCAGAATACTTGCATTCAGCCACCCCCCCACCGGAGGTGGGGGGGTGGGGCAGCCCAGGGTGGAAGGGGCCACCAGGAATGGAGAGAGCCCTGGGGCCTCTGGTTCTTTCTTTCCCAGTTGGGCCAATCAACAAGAACTGCTTTCACCACTGAGGATGCAAAAAATCAGGAGAAATGGCTGGAGCCATGATGTCCCTTCTTTATCTTTATCCAGGATATTGTAGGTTGACCGACAGAGCCTGAAGAAAGTGGTTTCTATTTCTGTCAACATATGCATCTGAGGCCTGATTTCCAACAGTAACTGACACACATTAAATCCAGGAAGAAGAAGATTGTCACCTCGTTTCACGCCGCTTCAGATATAAATGTGCCAATCGACAGGCTTTTAACAAAGAAGAACTACACTCAAATAAAGTAAAATAAACAGTTGTGTTGTTCTGTATTTTTATCTGTTTGCATTCTTTAATATATTCTCTTTTTTCGAAGGGACATTTAGAGATCAACGTGATTTTACTCCCTGTGTTTTCTTGAGACGAGTGTCCGCTGCTCTGAAATTATTCTTCTCATAGTTATGAGGTGAAAATGTTCTTTATTAAATGAGATGATGGCATAGTTGCTTGTTCATTTGTCTTTAATTATTTTGCCTTGAAAAATAAAGAATTGATAACTCTGTGTTCCTCAATCCCCCTTCACTGTGAATCCCCTACGTCTTTTTTCAAACCAATCGGTGAAATCCCAGAATCTGGGAAACAAGTGGTTTCTACTAGGTGCTCATCAAAGTACTGAAACAATATTCAAATATACAAAGTATATGGAGAACTGAAGCAATATACAAATGGTAGGTGTGGAGTAGGACTCTTAACAAAGTGCCCCAGACAGGTTTTTGCATATGGAAATCTGACTACCAAATTAGAGATAATTGCATTTTTAAAAGGGAAATCTCTTTACCCAGATAGATCTATAATTAGTGACATACCATAATGAAAGGAGGAGCCAAATGATTAAATTGGAGGGAAGTGAGGACGAGTGAATTTGAAAAGTGCTTCTTTGGGGGCATCTGGGTGGCTCCATCAGTTAAGCAACCGACTTCAGCTCAGGTCATGATCTCACCGCTCTGTGCTGACGGGGCTCGGAGCCTGGAGCCTGCTTCCGATTCTGTGTCTCCCTTTCTCTCTGCCCCTCCCCCACTCACACTCTGTCTCTATCTCGCTCTCAAAAATAAATAAACATTTAGAAATTTTCTTTAAAAAAAAAAGAAAAAAGAAAAGTGCTCCTTTTGAATAATTAAAGAAAACAGGGAAGACTACACTACGTTGGATAAATGATGGATGGATGGATGCATGTGTGGTGGGAGGGAGGGGGGATGGATGGATGATGGAGAAAAGAATAAGGGCTAGAAACAGGAAGACTAGAAAGATTTTGGAATAGGGAGACAATGAGATGAAGAGAGGAGGAAGGGGACAAGAAATATGAAAGTGTATAGTAGATAGCATGGAGGAAAGAACACTGCGAGCTACTCTACAAGTGAATTAAATGGTCCTCGTGTCCTCAGTTTCCTCGTCTGAAAACAAGCGAATTGGTTCCAATTATCTCTAATATCCTCTCCAGCGGTGGCATTCTCTGTGTCTAAGGAGAGGTAGACAAGGAAGACAGAAAAGGAAGAAAAACAGAAGAGAAGAGGTTCAGTAGTTCCAAAGTACTTAATCCCTGTAACAAATTACCACAACCTTAGTGACTTAAAACATCGCTTTACTCCCTTACTGTTCTAAAAGCTGGAGGAGTCCTAAAATCCAGGCAGCCCTCCTGTGTAGTTCTCACGCAAGCTTTGATTCAGTGGCACAGTCTGCTTGCATGTTTCGGCACTAGCTTCTTCTATCTGTGGTTCCCAAGAATGCCTTGGTGGCGCGGCTGTCAGATTTAGCAAATAACAATCCAAGATGCTCTATTAACTTTGGCAGATAATCAGCCCATAGTACTTTTAGGTTAAGTCTACTCCAAATAATGCCTGCAACATAACAATGCTAAGAAAAAATACGTTGCGTATCTGGAACTCAAGATGAACTGGTTGTCCTCTATTTTCCCTGGCAACCTTCCTTGGGAGAGCGTACCCATTTCAAACAGGCAGATGGGAAACCAAGCATGGGTAATTACACTCTCAGAGAAGTTTATGGTCCCGGACAAGCTGAAAGTTTGTTCAATAGTAAGCAGCTTCTCACGTTGGACCTATGCTCAGACCAATTTCTTCCCCCTCATTCCGCCAGAGACTCGAGTCCCTTCCAACCTGCTTCAAATGTGAAGCTGAGCAGATTACCACTCTTTATAATTCCCGCAAACCCATGTTGCCGGAAAGTCCCTGCCCCCAACCTATTCTGCAGCCTTAAGTGTTACTCACTCCTCCTCTCTTCCCCAACTCCCTCCACACAGCCTTCCTCCAGCCTCTCACATAAGTCTTTGAGCCAAAATGGGGTTCATTTGCACTTGCATTGTCAACGACAGAAGGAGAAATGTCACCATCACCACGAAATGAGCTGAACATCTCCTAAGTTAACACCCAGGACCAAGCAGGAAGGGCTGCAAGTAAATCCTCTTACTGTCTGGTGAATTTCCTGTTCCTTTCCAATTCTCTGTGGATTCAGAGTCCGGGCTCTTCGTCGGGCTCAAGCAGTTTTTGTGAGCATCTCCAAAAACTTAGAAAAGAAACTGAATATGGAAAATAGTGCAAAATAGGAATTTGTTTAAAGGTGGGTGGTTTTTAGGCTTCCGTTTATAAAATGGTCTGACCCAGTTTTCAACTAGGTCAAGATGTGGTAGACTGAGTTAAATCATGAAAGGCACAAATTACCCTAGAGCAGAGGAAGATTTTTGTGAAGTCACTTCCTAGCTGCTCCTTTAGCTTCAGCGGAACTGGCCTTTCCAGTTGAGGGAGTGTCCTGCCCCCGGGAAAAGTGAACTCATCATTTTCCCATCCTCCTCCCAACTGTGACCAGGCTGCCTGTGCCTTCCTGTTTTAATGACTTGGAGTGACCCTAAATGATTGGCATTGTGGTGCTTTTGGTCTTTCATCTTTTGTTTCCTTTTTCTTTTTTCCTTAGCAAAGTAAGAAGTAAAGACACTGGAAATTTAGAAAATCTAACCATTTTCATCTTTTTTTCCTTCTATCTTCTCTCTGATATCATAACTCGTAAATATTGCCCCATTGACCTGGTCGTTTCCCCAAGCATCTACAAATGAGTAAATTAATTGGACTTTTCTCTTATGACCATTGTTGGCTGTTGGGTTTTTTTCCCCCTAACTTCTATTACTTGGTTTTGTTGAACTTTGAAATATAAGCCCTCTTGATTTCCTGTAAATATTTGTTCTTTTAAAAACTAAGCCTCATTTTATTCTTACCCCATGAACTTTTAATTTCCTGATTCCCGTTAGACATTTCTGATCGATTTCTCTGTTTTCTGTTAAAACTTTGTTTCTCAATTCTCTTTCATGTATCTTTCCCCTTCCTTCACCTGAGAGGAAAATGGTCTTAACAGCCTGCCTGCCTTCCTTTCTCTCACTCTAGTCCTTCCTCATGTTTTTAGTTTTTATACATTTTATAAATTTTTCCCTCAGATTTCCTCCCGACTCATTCCCTACCTGCTTTTCTCCTTTGTGTCTATGCCTCAATTTTCCCTTTGAAGTTTTCCTTCATTTCCTCTTTTTTCTTTAGGTCTTCATGTTCTTGCTTCATGACAAGAATGCATTTATTTTGGGGGAAAAAAAAGCTTCTAGTAAATCTCCTATAAGCAAGCGGGACATTTGTCATCTGACCTTCCTTGCCTGCCCCTTATGCTCTCACACATAAACCTGGAGTCTCAGCCATCATTCATTTTCCGGGATAAGTTTTACCTCTGCCCAGAATGCTTTCCTCTTTTCTCTAACTTATCTCCTGCTGTTCCTCCAGTGCCCGTGCAGGACATCACCTTTCCATGACCTTCCTAGCCTGGTTAGTCAAAAGTCATGTCTACTTCTGTCACCCCATGGGTTTAACTTCCTTATCAGTAAAAATTCAAGGTGGGATTATAAATTGACGTGTTCTTTTTTCCTCTTTATCTTTTTTGAGAGAGAGAGAGAGAGAGAGAGAGAGCAGTGGAGAGGGGCAGAAGGAGAGAAAGAGAGTGAGAGAGAGAATCTTGAGCAGATTCCATGTTCAGTGTGGAACCTGACATTCAGGTCAATCCCACAACCTTGAGGTTGTGACCTGAGCCAAAATCCAAAGTCATATGCTCAACCAGCTGCCTCCCCCGGGTGCCCCTAAATTGACCTGTTTTTAAATTTTTCAGATATAACAGCATAGGGAAAGAGTGCATAAAACAAATATGGAGTACATTGAATAATAATTTTTAAAAATCCAGAGAGCCTCCACCTGGGTTAGCACTCTTCAGGGTCTCACGTATCCTTTGTCACACAGACGGCTTACCCCTGAAGATAACTGTTATCCTCTCCCTTAAGGCTAATCATTTCCTCACTTATCCGAAGCAGGCTCCAGGCTCCGAGCTGTCAGCACAGAGCCCGCCGTGGGGCTCCGAACCCACAGACAGTGAGATCATGACCTGAGCCGAAGTCGGATGCTCAACCGACTGAGGCACCCAGGCGCCCCTCCTCACTCTACTTTAGAGTTTCACCACTTTCGTATGCCTTCTTAAGCAACAACATTTCATTTTTCCTGATTTCGAATTTTATAAAAATGGGGTCATCCCACGGGGTAGGGCACGAAGATCCCTGCCTTTTGTCTTGTTTCTTGCACTCAGTGCTGTGTTTGAGATTCCAGGCTATTGCGTTTAGCTGTGGTTTTGCTTATTTTCCCTTCCGTGCACATTTTCCATGGCATGAGAGCCCACAATTTATTCATTCACTCTAAAGTTGATGGACCAGTTTGGAACTACTGTAAACATTGCTGCTGCAGACATTCTTATACAAGAATCCTGGCACATGTGTGCATGTATTTCTCCAGGTCAGAAATGGGACAGAATCCCTGAGTCACAGAGCATGCTCCTGTTCAGCTTTGGTAGGAAATGCCAAACGGTCTTCCAAAGAGGTGGTAGCAATTTATATTCCCACTGGCAGTCCGTGGAAATTCCTTTTGATTCAGAGCCTCACCTTCTTTGCCCATCTGATGAGCAGGAATGGGCATTTTCATCTCTCTGTGCCCAGAGCAACCCAATTGACTGGTTTCTAGAGGGTGTTCCCATGCATTTATTAGTATATGTGCTGTCGAAGCAAGAACTCCCATGGATTTATTAATTCATAAAACTCCCTTATGTTTTATGTTTCTTTCCAGACTTATGCCGTGTCTGACAATTTTCCAAGGACCTACCTTAGGAGAACTGGGGTTAAGCACGCATGGAATGACAACTACTCTGCAAACTTCTTTTCTTTGACACGTAAAGGCTTTGCTCCACCAGCACTGCTGGGGCATAGGAGGAAGTTTGTAAAAGCCTCTGTGCAGGGGACCTGGGCGGGGGCGGGGGGGGGGGGGGGGGGGGCTGGGTGCATCCCATGCCTCCAGCCCTGAGAGAAAGGATGGTCAGCACTCCACATTCCTGAGCTCAGGAGGGGCCTTTCCACCCTGCCTTTCCATCCCAGAAGTTCTGGAATCAAGAGATCTGGGCTTTCCAGGGACTTTCTGTGGAGTTCTGCTACCCCTGGAGGCAGGATGCCGGCAGAATCACTCATTTCTACCTACCGCCTGGGGCTCCTCCTGAAATTCTCGTCCCGTCTATTAATAGATGCTCAGCAGTAAATTTTCTAAAATTACAAGTCTATGGATTGATTTTTAAAATTGTTTTAATGTTTATTTATTTTTGAGAGAGAGAGAGTGCAGAGGAGGGGCAGAGAGGAGGGGGAGACAGAGGATCCGAAGCGGGCTCTGCGTTGACAGCAATGAGCCCAATATGGCACTCAAAGTCACAAACCGTGAGATAATGACCTGAGCCGAGCACTTAACCTACTGAGCCACCCAGGCACCCCAATTTTTTAAATTAAATAATGCATAAAAGAGACCCTTTGGGCCCTACCTAGCACTGTCTCTTCATACTTCTTCGGAGATTATTTACCGGAGAGGTAGTAGAAATGAAATGGAGTGAAGTTTAAAAATGTAAAAGACGGGCGCCTGGGTGGCTCAGTCGGTTGAGCGTCCGACTTCGGCTCAGGTCACAATCTCGCGGTCCGTGAGTTCGAGCCCCGCGTCAGGCTCTGGGCTGATGGCTTGGAGCCTGGAGCCTGTTTCCGATTCTGTGTCTCCCTCTCTCTCTGACCCTTCCCCGTTCATGCTCTGTCTCTCTCTGTCCCAAAAAATAAATAAAAAACGTTGAAAAAAAAATTTATAAAAAATTTATAAAATGACGTTTGGTTGGGGCCCCCATGAGAAGTTGGTTTAAAATTCTCATTTGAAAATCTTTTCCACATTTAACATTTCCTAACATTTCCTCTAGAAATACTTGGACAACGTGTGTTTGAAAAGGTTCCTCAAATTGAACGTTAAGTACATGCCCATCGGAGAAGTTATTTAAGAACTTCCTCCAAAGTTGGTAGGAAAAGCGAATGTCATTAGAAAATTGTGAATTTTTGCAACACTCTCAGAAAATGAGGTTTGGGATGGAAAGAAAGATTCTCCAGGCTCAACCCTCCCTGTTGTCAGCCCCTGGCAGCCTCACCCAATTCCTTCTTAACTGATGAATGAATCATTCTTAATGAATGATAGTTATAAGTCAATGAAACAAAAAATATATTGAAGCTTCACTCAGAAAGATTACATGTGCCCTCATAGTCAGCCATACTGTTTTTTAAAAGTCAAGAATAGGCAACTTTTGCAAGAAGAGAATATCATCAGTAAGGGGGGAAAACACATGAGCAAGTAGCAGGGACTTTGTAGAAAAGAAAGAGCACTGGGATAGAAATCTCATAGTTCACATTCTAGAATCTTCTCGATATCTACTTGGACAAGCTCCCTAAGCCTCATTTTCTATACCTAGAAAAAGAGTTAAATTAAATAACTTCTAACATCACAGGCAGGCTTTAATTTCTGTGAAAGATTGATACTGAGGCCCCAGAATTAATAAAGCAATTCAACTTTTTTATAAATCATAAAAGATCATAAAATTTTACACTCTCAAAAGATAAAACTTTTTGCAACAATAACAAAATCACCGCACACTTACCAGAATAGCTAAAAAAAAAAAAAAAGTTTTTTTTTTTTTTTATGGCATCATTAAATATTGGCAAGGATGTGGAACTTTCCTACATGGTTGGTGGGAATTTAAAATGTTATAACCATTTCAGGAAAAAAAAAATATGGCACTTCCTTATAAAACTAAATATATATTTACTCTCTGACCCAGAATTCCACTCTTAGTTAATTTATCCAAGAGAAATGAAAATGTATGTCCACAAAAATACTCTACAAGAATATTCATAGCAGCTTTCTTCATAAAAACCCTGAACTAGAAAGATCTTGGATGCCCACCAACAGGTGAATGGATAAACAAACTGTGGTATATCTATACAATGAGCTATTACTCAGTAATAAAAGAGAAATAAAGTATTTCTTTAATATTTTTTTCAATGTGTATTGAGACAGAGCTTGAGCGGGGGAGGGGCAAAGAGAGAGGGAGACGAAGAATCTGAAACAGGCTCCAGGCTCCGAGCTGTCCGCACAGAGCCTGACACGGGGCTCTAACCCACGGACCGCGAGATCATGACCTGAGCCGAAGTCAGATGCACAACCGACTGCGCCACCCAGGCGCCCCGAGAAATAAAGTATTAATACATACTTCAATCTGGATAAATCCCCAAACCTTGCTGAGTAAAAGAAATCAAACACAAAAGAGAATATATCTTGATAACAGATTAGATTACACAAATGTATGCATTTGTCAAAACCCATGGAATGGCACATTTAAGATGTGTGCATTTTGTTTCAAGTAAATTACTTTTAAAAAAAAACCTGGAGTACCGGAACAAATATCAAACCACACTTCCTGATACGCAGGCTGAAATAGTTGGGAGTGGAGTGTACTAATGTCTGCAAGTTATTTGAAATGCATCAAAAACATGTCAGATTGATGATGGAGATGACCAGGCTTAAATGTCTGTCATGATATCTAATTATCATATGGGTGTTCGCTGTACAATTGTTTCCACTTCTCTCTATGTTTGAAAAACCTTATAACAAATGCTAGAGAAACAAATCAACAAGAAAAAGGAAAAGGAGATAATTCACCTAGTCATTGGTCAAATTGATAACAACACAGAGAAAAACATTTATTTCAAGTGATTTGTAACACAGCAGTCTATATAAACCTAGTGGGATATATTCTACATAGACCTAAAAAAGAAATTATAAACTTCATTTATTGGTTTTATTGTTAAGAACAACATTGCTACTATTTTGAAACTATCTCATAAATACTGTAAGATAAAGCAAGTAAATACATCGTTATTATCAGGAGCCAAGATTGACAGTGCAAAAGGAGAGACCAAAACTAAAACCCAAGGATCTAAGTAAAAATTCTGCAATATTAATTACAATTGCAAAATGCAATATTTAATTGGAAATATCTATAGATACTCATATATTTTTAGAAACATATTCCCTAGTCTTTTTTCCTGGGAAGATATTAGAAGCAGTACACCCAGTTACAACCAGTACCTTAGAACAAAGATCTTGGTTTCTATATAGCGCCCCCACACCCCCAGACACAACTATGATTTCTTGGAGAAATCACAGATTCCAGTCCTGAGGCAGAGAAAGTGCAAGATAAGCCTGGGGTATCTTGCTGCTGAAACAAGAAATGTGCAAAGATCACTGGGTACATGTCAGACACAGGAGTCAGGTTTTAGGACACTATGGGCTCCATGAAGCCTAAGGGATTGTGACACACCGAGTAAGTAAATATCCATACTGTTACCCAGAGAAAGGAAAGGAAACGTTTGCCATCACTGGCGGTGTCTACAGTACCAAATCATTATCCTGAAAATTAATACCTTTTTGGGAAAATCATCCCCAAGTGCTGAAGAAAAGCTCTTCTTTCCAGAAGAACTCCAGCCAGTAATATAGAAGGAATAATAGGAGATTTATAACCACCGGAAATAATTGATTCATGCAGGGACCAGCAGTGGATGTAAAACTACTACGTAAGTTACGTCGGGGATATCGGCATGGTGTCCAAGTATCATCCCACAGATTGCTTACTATTTACAAGGAGAAATACTTCCTTTACAAATAAAGAGATGGCTGTCACCACCTGAGCCAAGTGACCAAATCAGCATCACTAATTGTGGGACAAACTGGCATTATGTGCTTTGTGAAGGGAAGCACATGATATTAACCTCACCTATGAAATCATGTCAGAAGATTTCACCTGCATCTAGTCAGCTCGTAGGCTTTGCTCCTCCAGGAAATATGGAGGACAGAGAATAAGTGAAATTAAAAGACACAATCACCAAATGCCCAGTGTGCAGTTTTATAAAATAATTATTCGAGCAAATTATTCAAACAAATAACGAGCGTAACTGTTCAAAAGAGGTATAATAAATCAACAAGCACAATGTGTGGACTTTGTTGGAAACTAATGTGAAAGAAAAAACTAGCCAAAACAGATATGTGGAGCACAATTTTGGGGATGTATAATATGGATTAGGCACTAGATATATTATAAAATGACTGTTAATTTTATCAAGGGTGATAATTTACCTGTTGATCGTGGAGGAGAATTTCATTGTTTTAGGAGGTGCCTGCTAAATTCTTATGATATGATAGCCTTATATCTGAAACTTACTTTGAATGATTCAGCTAAATAATTCTGGGAAAGAGACAGACAGACAGAGATTGAAAAAAGAGCAAGAGAACAATGAGGCAAAATGTTTAAAAGTGTCGAAACTAGTTATTCGATACACGGTGTTGCTCCCAGCCTTTCGAATTTTCTCCATATCTGAAAATTTTTGTAAGAAAAATGTTAACAAAAAGAAGAAACTGTAATGAATAAATTAATGTTTTAGAACTGATAATAGAGAGTATAATTTAGAATAAGGTTAAAATATGGGGCATCTGGGAGGCTTAGTCGGTTAAGCATTAGACTTCGGCTCAGGATATGATCTCGCAGTTTGTGGGTTCAAGCCCCATGTCGGGCTCTGTGCTGACAGCTCAGCGCCTGGAACCTGCTTCGGATTCTGTGTCTCCCTGTCTCTCTGCCCCTCTCCTGCTCGTGGTCTGTCTCCCTCTGTCTCTCAAAAATGAATAAATGTTAAAAAAATAAAATAAAATAAGGTTAAAATAATATTAATCGAATACAGTAAACAAAACCATGATTCCATCCACAGTGAGCAACACAAACGAAGACCTCATGCAAGGATCAGATCATGTTATTCACCCTCCAGTGGTTCAAAGTCAAGTCCCAAATTCCCTTCTGTGTCTCCTGCCATACTCCTGTTTGTAATCCCCACAATGGTCAGACAAATGACTTTGTTCTACCTGATAGAAATGACCTTTGTACGAGGTCCCTTTGTTCTCCCAGTGTGCCGGATACTGGAAATGGACTCACTCAGCCTCCCAGCTACCCTCCTTCTTGTCATCGGAGAGGTTGGAAAGCTAAAGCCACAGTTTTGAAACCCCTTGCGGCCAGGGTGCTGGGTGTGCCTGTGTGATCTGCCTGTTAGATGTACTCGTTCAAGATTTGGAATGTGGAAATAAGGCAGGGTCATCTTCACATTCCCCTTTTCTGGTTTTTGCTGTCTGGAAAAACCATGACATCGTGAGGTTTCTCTGCTAGCATCCCAAGTGCATCTCTACCCGCGAGGGTAGGGAGGGATCGGTGCCTCTTGATGAGGCTTTGAGGCTTTCTAATCCCTGGGTTGAAGATCCTGGCACCTATTTTCCAGTTTCTAGATAATCTAGAGGTGGCTGAAGTGGTGACACCAGGGCCACTTCCAGCAGTGGGTGATTTCAATCAATATTCTTGATTCCCACGGTGGGTCACTTCTTTATGGTTCTAGAATTATTCCTGGAGACCCAACTTTGAATGCATTCTGTCAACCCTTCCAATAATTTTCAAAGACCTAATTTCCTCCATTGAAACCTTTTTTGATTAAAATACCTACAGTGGTTTCCGTTATCCACACTGAACTCTGGAAGGTTTTCTGAATCTGAGAAACATGTATCTTAAAATACAAGATATTTGGAAATAACAGGAATTTACATTTGGTCAGGGATTCCAAAATCTGGAACATCAAACTACCTTGGGCACTGGGATAGAGTACCAGACTCCACCCAAAACCTACAGAATGAGAATCTCTCTGGGTGGAGTCTAGCATGTATTTTTAAAATCTGTCCAGGTAATTATGATGCAATCTGCCTAACACAGAAATCCATGGACAAGCACGCAGGATTTTAAGGTGTAAAGGTCTGTAGACATCATGAGATCTAATCTTCCGTCTGATGCAAGAATCTCCATGCTGACATTTTGATGTTTCCCAACCTTCCTCTTCTACAGATTACCTTATCGTCTTCAGCAGTTTATCAACACGGCAGGAACTCTGTGTTAGGAAAAGCCAGCTTTGCATCAAGAATGAAATAACTTCTTTCAAAACCATGCAATACAGTCCGTGCCCAGGTTAAGCTGTGACTTAGAAATGCACATTTAACCTTACAAAATTGCATATTAAGCTTATAATTGCATACGATACACTACCAAGCGCTTAAAAAATAGTTTTGTTAGCTTAAAGCGCATTTAAGATACTGTTTATTTACCAAAACAGGGTCTCAAAGTAGTACATTGCAAATTCGTGGAATTATAAGATACAAGATTAGAAGCCATCTTAGAGATGATTATTTTAAAACAGGGACCTGGAGTGAAAGGCACAACTTGAAAATAATGACATTTTTTTTTGTTTGTTTTTAGTGTTTACTTATTTTTGAGACAGAGGGAGACAGAGCGTGAGTGGGGGAAGGGTATAGAGAGAGGGAGACACAGAATCTGAAACAGGCTCCGGGCTCTGAGCTGTCAGCACAGAGCCCGACGCGGGGCTCAAATCCACGAACTGTGAGATCATGACGTGAGCCGAAGTCGGACACTTAACCGACTGAGCCACCCAGGCGCCCCAATAATGATATAATTTTTAATGAATGTGTAAATGAATAATGAAAGTACATTTTAGAAAGTGACCTCAGAGGCCTTTCCTTTGATCTTTTACTCCGTTGTTAACGTTAAGTGAGGAGTGATGTATTTCATTCATTTGGGGCAGCATTCAGGCCTCTTTTCAAATAAGCGACACTTTATGTTCACTTCTCTACTTAGTCTTTCTTTATTTTTCCCTGGGGCCTCTCTCACCTTGAGATGCTCACTAACCTTACCCGACTATGGGTCCAACTCCAAACTCAGCAGTTAGAGAGTTGATTAAAGATGGAAAGAAAACAGAGCAAAATAAAATAACAGAAGCTTCACAGAAATCTGCGGTTCTGAAAAAGATAAGAGGTCACGGGTATGTGTGCAATGAACTTCAATCAGAAAGCCAAGGCGGAGGGGCGTGTTTCTTCTAACATCGCCGGTGAGAGCCTGAGACATAATTGAGAATGGAAGCCCATCTGCTCTCAATATTCTGACTCTGACAATGACACTGGGTTGCTGCTTTCTTTCTTTCTTTTTTTAATGTTTATTTATTTTTGAGAGACAGAGAGATAGAGCACGAGCAGGTGAGGAACAGAGAGAGAGGGAGACACAACCTGAACCAAGGGCTCCAGGCTCTGAGCTGTCAGCGCAGAGCCTGTCGTGGGGCTTGAATTTGTGAGCTGGGAGATCATGACCCGAGCCGAAGTCAGACGCTTAACTGACTGAGCCACCCAGGCGCCCCCGGGTTGCTGCTTTCTGCTGATGACAGAGGTAGACCACAGCTATGCCCAAATTCCTTTTAATTTCTTATCCCTCTTTTGGGTATCAACTGCACTGAGATCTCTGAAATTAAAGACCTCATGTTAAACAAAAATCACCGATGTATGGTGTTGTACAGGAGCAGGCCAAGTTCACAATCATTCATTAATTTGGCAGGTATTCCTGGGTTCCCAGCATGTGGCAGGCACTCTGCTGAGCTCTGACATAGAGTGGTGAACAAGGTCCTCGGTTTCTGGGTATGTGACATGTGCTTGGAATGCTACCGTTAATCTGATGATGGTCTTATTCTCTTCAATAAAGACATGGGTTTGGGGACCAAGCTGACATGGGCTCCATTCCCAGCCTTATCTCTTGCTGACCATGTAATCCTGGGTATTTGTCCCACCTGGATAGCTCTGTCTTCCTGGTGCCCATGGTGGACAAGCCCAACACAGCACTACTTTGAAGCAGGGAGTGACCTGATCCCATTGGGTAGGGAGAGAAAGCTCACTTATTTCCTTTAGATGAAGAAGGCCAGCCCTTGGGGAAGAAAACATTTTTCTTGCTTTAATTGACTTTTCCTTAATCAACCTCCCAGTTTAAAGACCTTTTTAAGATAGGACTCCTCTAGGCTGACTTTAACCTCCACAAAGATAAACAGATCTGTTCCCTTACTCATGAACTTTTTCCAGGAACCAAATTCACTTCACCGTCGAGAACCAGCTGGGCACTTGTAGGAATAGAGATTCGTGGACCTCACTCTAGACCTAATAAATCAGAATCTCTAGAAATTTCTATTTTTAACAAGTAAGAGATGAAACCCAATAGTTATTTCCATTCTGCTTCTATTTTTAAGTAAGTCTAGATATTTCATCAAAACTTTAGATAACATTCATTTTTAAATTTTTTTCTGATTATGAAATTAATATGTGTACATGGTAGAGAAGTTTTCAAAAAGAAAATGAAATGTTAAGAAGAAAACAAAATGTACCCATTGTTCCAAGGCATAGAATTAAGAAAAATAATCAGATTGGTGTTTCATTTTTCAATTTTTCTATGAATATGCATATATATTTTTATAATATATATGATACATAAAAAGATATATATAATATATTGAAATATATATACAGATACATCTTTTTATTTATATTTTTATTTATATTTATATAATATGTAAGCATGTTTATACATAATTTGTTATTTATAAATATAAATTTATAATGTATTTATATGAATATATTTATATTTTATATATATCTTATAAAATATATATAAAAGATATATATAATACACATAAGATATATAACATATATGCAATATATATTTTTATAATTAATATAAAAATATAATCCTTATATTTTTATAATATATATAAAATCAAACAATCAATACTGTTTCTTGTAGATTTTCTGTTTATATGTATATATACTCTGAACACATGCCTGATTAGTATTTTACAGAAATAATTTCATTTAACTCTTATTTATTGAAAATCCCCTCTATGTAGTCACTCTTTTAGGCGTTGGGGATACAGTAGTGAGTATCTGGGGACACAAGTAGAAAGAAATGTGCACCAATGAACTTACATTACAGTATCAGAATGTGCTCAAGAAACTAGCCGACTGATACATCAATGGATAAATATCAATGATGCAAGAGGCAGGAATGATAATATTTGAGTGTCTATGCGGTGCCGAGAACAGTTCCCACTGTAAATTCATTTCATCCTTATAATAACCACTAGAACAGCACATAGCAAGCGCTAGAATTACCCCCACTTTATAAATGTGGAAACAGAGGCACTAACTGCTTGCCGGTCTGAGTAATTTACAAGCTGCTAAGAAATAGGTGGGAAGACAGCCTGGATCAGGTGGCCAGAAACGGGGTGACACATCATAAGGTTTCGGTTGGCAGGCGAGGAACGGAAGCCAGACAGGTTGAAAGAAAAGGTGGGAACCAAGAAATCAGAGACCTGCATGAAATTAAAGCACAGCAGGTGCACGGAAACGGGATTAGGAAGCCAGCGAAGAGGCGGCGTTCTCAGAGAGGAGGCAGTCAGCCTGCCTGGGTCACTCCATGCTGTTGGGGGTTTCTAGTTGGTTTTCCTGGGAGACAATATTTTTACCTGCCCCTCGTCCCCGCTCTGCCGCAAAGCGGAAAACACTCCTTCACGGCAAGTGACGTTTCCACCTAGGCTGACTCATCCGCAGGCAGGTTTCACATCTGGAGATTGTGGAGCCGATTTTGTACAGTGGGGCAGGGGGTCAGGCCCAGGCAAGGTCAGAGCCCAGCCGAGCGCGTGGCTGCGGCAGGAAGACACAGGCGGTGAGAGCAAACCTGAACCCTGCCCCGGGAGCCTTGGGGGCGGAAACTGAGGAAATGGAATCCCTTCCACTGGTGAAACGCAGCTTCCCAGCCAGAGGGGACTGCACCCACTGGGCCCAGCCCTGGAGCCAAGGCTTGGCAAACGGCCACCTAAGGG
Source organism: Panthera pardus (assembly GCF_024362965.1). Classification (NCBI taxonomy): domain Eukaryota; kingdom Metazoa; phylum Chordata; class Mammalia; order Carnivora; family Felidae; genus Panthera; species Panthera pardus. The sequence goes on from NW_026526655.1 coordinate 11,110,008, forward strand.
GAAAGAAAAAGCACAACGTTGTGACAAGCGTCTGCCTCCGCCCACATCACAGCGGGAGTTTGCTTCTCCAAGAAACAGACTTTTTAAGTCATTTTGATACCCCCTCCCCCCAAAAGTCTACAAGGTTCCATATTCTAACACTTGGATATATTCTAAAGTGGCAGAGCACATAAGGGACTTTGAAGACGACCAAGAGCCAGAAGAAAGAAGCAAGTTAGGAAGCATCAAACACCACGGGTGCTGCTGTTCTCCTTCCCAACCCACCCCCCCCCCCCCCCCCCCCCCGCCCTCGCTCAGGTCATGATCAGGTCATGAGCTCCCGTTAGTGAGTTCCAGCCCGCATCAGGCTCTGTGCTGACAATGTGGAGTCCGATTCGGATCCTCTGTCCCCCTGTCTCTCTGCTCCTCCCCCCGCCCCCATCCTCTCTCTCTGAAACAAACATTAAAAAATAATAATAATAATACCACTCGTTGTTACCATCTTCACTGACACAGAAACATCTTTATGCCTGATGCCTGCTCAGAGCCTGAGACCAGCTGATTCCATCATATCTCACGAGACTGTGTGACACTAGATGAATTCTTTAATTCCCTTGACCCTCAGTTTCTCTACCTGCAAAACAGACCCAAAGGTAGTCCCTACCTCTTGTTTAAATGAGAGAATACATCAGCAGTCTTAGCAGCCTATATTAGCACCTAGGCTTACTAGTCTAGATATTATTGATGATAGGACTGCTACCCAATCCCAAATCCTTGCATTCGTCTGTCCTTTCCCAGACCGCTCATGCTCCCACTCTAATTCTGTGTTGTGCCTCCAACTCATGTCCACGATGGCCCGCTCTGGCCTCTCCCGGCAACTCTTTCCTGTTCTTCCATCCTTCGCTCCTCTAGCTCCTTGCCTGTATTGAAAACTGAGTGTGGGGCAAGGACATCACTCCCCCTCTGGTCTTCTCTGACAAGCATAGGGCCGGGAGCAGGTTGAGACAAGCATTCCTGTGCCTCCATGATGGCACCTCTCCATTCCTCTACACTTTCCCCATCACCCCCTTTGAAGTACATGAGGTTAACACATCCCCTCTCCCTCACCACCCCCAGCGGCCAGCTGAAGGTCTGGAACAATCCTTCACATTCTGTGAAGACTCTGGCACAGGCCTACAGTCGCTTCTTTCATTCCTGTTGCTACATCAAGGTAGGCAACTTTATACCTGCCTGGCCCAATGTCACTTATAAAATGTCCCCCTCCTCCAATCAAGCTTCAACTCAGCCTCTATTTGTAACTTGGAGTTAGGGAACATGCTCAATGACACCATATGCAGGCAATCAACAAAATCCAGAAGGTAAGAAACTACAGAACAAATGTCCTGGTTTCTCCAAAACATCAATTGCAGAGGTGAGGGTGACCAGAAACATAGATTAAAAGTAAAAAGAAACAAATCAAACAAACGCAGTGGTGTGGCCCTTCTCTGGATTTTCTTTTTCTCTTTCTCTCTCCCTCTCTCTTTTTTTAATTTTGACAGGGAGAGAGAGCGAGAGAGAGAGAGAGGGTGTGAGCAGGGTAGGGGCAGAGAGAGAGAGGGGGAGAGAGAGAGCAGCCTCCACATTGTCAGCACAGAGCCCGATGCAGGGCTCAAACGCATGAACCGGGAGATCATGACCTAAGCTGAAATCAAGAGTCAGATGCTTAACCGACTGAGCCACCCACACGCCCCTGGATTTTCATTCAAAAAAAAATTCAACTGCTAAAATATGTATAAATAAATAAAAACAATTTTGGCGGTGGGGGGGGGGGGGGTGAACAAACAGGGACTTTCTTTTTCAAACAGGACTATTTCAGTATTGACCAGGTATTTGGTAATATTAGGGAATCAGTGTTGATCTTTAAATCTATGATCCTGAAATTGTTCTTGCATTTCAAATATATATTTATAGACAGAGTAATTTGGTGTCTGGGGATTCCTGCTAAGTTACTCAGGGGGTACGTAAGTGGAGAGAAATGAGTTCGATGTTAAGAGATGTGACAAGATGGCCGTTCGTTGGTTAAAGCTGTGTGAGGGGGGTTCCGTGTAGGATCCTCTGCCTTTGTACTTTCCCTGATACAAAGTGGGGAGAAGCAATCCATGGGGGTAGCCCATGCAACCGGAAAGCCTTCCAGTTCCCCACGCACCACACACCACAGTCATAACCCTGCACCTTGGCCCGTGGAGCCCCTCCAGCCCCTCCAGCCCACCCACTCTCCTACCCTTCTACCACATTGAGGCCTTTCATCTGGGAGCCTCTCCATTTTCTGCCAGTCTTCAGATACCTTCTGGCTTCATCTCATCTCTGGTCTACAGCCCATGGTTGAGGACTTCAACCTCTCTCTCTCTCCCTTCGACATTGACCGTCTTGCCCTCTTGTCCTCACGTTGTCTCTAGAGGCAAAGCCTATGCCTGGACTCGTCCCATGAGTTCTCTGCTCTCACACTCGCCCCACAACAGGCTGCCTGGCACATGCCAGTCGGAGGCACAGCACGTCGAGTGTCCCCGACCTCGGTAAAACCGCGACACCACGGAACAATCCTTCAGCCTGTCCCTGTGTCCTTCACTGGCTGTCTCAAAGCTTCCCCTTTCAGCTCAAAGCCCCAACTCTGCCTCTTCACTCGGCACTCTGAAAACTCTGAAAGGACAATGAGTGTTTCACTAAGAAAGGCAAGACCACCAGATGCAAACTCCGCGAACCTGTGTTCTGGAAACCCCTTCTCCCACCTCTTGAGGGAAGTTAACCACTATCTACCCTCCTCTTAGAATCTTCAACTCTCTGGGGCGCCTGGATGGCTCAGTCGGTTAAGCTTCTGACTTCAGCTCAGGTCATGATCTCACGGTTTGTGAGTTCGAGCCCCGCGTCGGGCTCTGTGCTGACAGCTCGGAGCCTGGAGCCTGCTTTGGATTCTGTGTCTCCCTCTCTCACTGTGCCTCCCATGTTCATGCTCTGTCTCTCTCTCTCTCTCAAAAATAAGTAAACTTTAAAAAAATTAAAACAAAAAAGAATCTTCAACTCTTTAATATCCTCAGTGCCTTCTCAACCTCTTTCTCCTTCTGTCTGTCTGTCTGTCTCTCTTTCTTCTGGATTTTTCAATACTTTCCCAATGTCAGGAAGAAAACAAAAAGCTGTCTTTCTAGCTTCCATGTCCTCTTCCTTTCGCTGCCAAACTATTTATCACCACTCATTCTTCAGCCCACTATTTCTAAAATCACCGATGACCTACAGAGTCGATTGCCAGAGTCAAAAGGCATTATTACCCCATCCTGATCTTATGTGGCCTCTTATTGACATCTACACTAATGGGAGGCACTGGTGAGGTACAGAAGAACTTGGAGCCACCCCTGAGGATACAAACCAAATCCACATTTGCATTAGCAGTTTACACAGAGACATTTGGAAAAAGTAGGACTGAACAACTGAGACGCATTCAAGCGGTCAGAGATTAATCCCGGGGAGAGAAGACTCGACTCTAATGGTAAATTAGTGGTGGCGATCTCTGTTCTCAGGACGACGGCACAGACAGAAAGGGCCACTCGGAGTAAAACAAAGCAAACTCCATCCTGTGGCGCTGCCTCCGGAGAAGGAGGGGCCTTGTTGGAAGTTGAAGGAGGCTTTTGCTGCTTCTCGATCACTGGAATCTAAGAAGGAGAATGGATTCGTGTATTACGTGTATAATTAAAAATCAGTTAAAAAGACAGAAGAGGCTAGTGAAAGAAGCCAGACACCAGAGTACATTCTGGGGCATTCTACTCGTACTAAACCCAGAAGAGGCAAACTCATCTAATAAGAAGTGGATCAGAACAGCTGTTATTCTGGGGCCGTACAGACGTGAGGGGGCATGAGAGAACCTTCTGGGTGCTAAAAGCATTTAACATCTTGAATGGCCCGGAGTCATCACACAGGCGTGCACCTATGCAAAGCTCAGATTTGTATATTTTACTCTGCGTCAATTATACCTGAATTAGAAATTAAATAGAAAGGTACACATTTTCCAAAATGAAAAAAAAAGGGGGTGGGGTGGGAGAAGAAGAGCTATGTAAAGGGAGCGACCTCCCTGATCCACCCACGTGGTTAGTGCAGGGAGACTAAGGAGTTCAGCGTTCAGATTGTACGGCTGGGACTCAGCTGTGCACTGGGATCCCAGCTTGAGCAATGGGACTTTGTGATTCCAACTTGACCTCATAGCGGGGAACGCGCTGATCCACCCATGTGCTCATGGCCGTGTACTTGACACTGGAATGTTTTCACTGTGATTAATCAATTGGCATCCTGGGCTGGAAATTTCAGTCTCCAGAAACTCAGCTAATAGTTACTAGCACTCCTAGTCTTGAGTCAGACGCCTTCGGAGCACCCATGTGCTACTTTCCTGGCTCCTCGAGGGTCCCTTGCCCAGACCACTCAGGAGCCAGCCTGGTGCGGGGCTCCCTGACCATGGCCTGCTTTCTCTGTGCTGTTCCAAGAGAGGGGAACGGGTGTGGGTGGGAAGGAGGTCTAGAGCGATTCTTAGAAACCGCCCGCTCAGCTCTTCTGCCCCTGTCTTTCCACACTGGCTCTCACTGAGTTCTCGTCATGTCTAACCTTACTCACTGCTACTCTCTTCGCTACTTCTTCTTCCCTTTCCCATTCCACTTCCCTTCCCCCCTGCTTGGACTTTTTCAATGGTTCTTCAGGGCTCCCATGTTCAAGTTCAAACCACTAGATTTGGCGGAGATAACCGTTTCGCCTAACTTGCGACTACTGCACCTCCACCCCCACTCCCTGCATACTTTCCACTTCATCCAGTTTGCCAAATTGGTGGCATGCTTGACATTTTGGATGGGGCAATTCTTTATTGTGCAGGACTGGCCTGTGCATTCCAATCGGTTTAGCGTTCTTGTCTTCTGCCCACTGAATACCTGCGATACCCCACCTTCAGACATTCTGAGAACTAAAATATGCTCCCAGATATTTCCAAACAGCCCCTGCTTTTCCAACTGGGTGGCTCATACTGGCCCTTCATACCTCAGCTCACGTATGGAATCAGATACAGTTGCCATCCTCATGGTTCAAGAACACAGAGTGTTGACTATTTAATAGGATTCAACCAAGTATTCTTTCTTTCTGGAAGCTCTCACTACTGATGCCCTACCGCACTCTGTGCTTTTCCTTACCCAGGTGTTCACACCATGTGTGGTCAGAGCTGATTGTCTTGTCCCCTCCCTCTCAACTCACTGCTCAGCCCTAATTACCTGGGAGCAAAGACCAAGTCCGAACTTAATCTCTCGGTATCTCAAGCTTTACTTGGCTCAGTACCTGTCACATCATAAGTAATAAACTCATATTTGATGAATAAACAAACAGGATATTGAGCATACTTTCCCTGATGACTCAGTGTTATTATTCCCGGGCACAGAGATGACTTCCAGGCTGACTGAGCCACTTAGAGCTTTGGGCTCTACACCAATGACCCCCATCACCCTGCTTTGTGGGTTCGTGGGTTTGGATTTTGCATCAGACCATCAGTGTGCTTGCCTCCCGTGATCCCTTGGGGCCTTTGATATCTGAGGCAGACTGTCCCAAGTGCTGTGTCCAGGCACTCCATGAACTTTGCCCCCTGAACATTGCAATAATAACCACTCTGGTTCAGGACCCTTTTGTCCTATGTCTGGGTTCTTGCTAGATTTCACGCCCCAGAAGTTCTTTTCTGCTTAGTGAGGCAATCAGTTTCTAGAACCCTCTCCATAGTCATTTTCTTTTTGGAAACTGCTTGGAGACGACCCAGGAGGACTTTTGAAATACAGAAATGTTTCAGTGCTGAAGTGCCCATTCGTAGGTCCCTAGATGGACAAAGGAATTTCTCAGGGTGTTTTCAAAGTAGTTGTTATATCCCTGTAGTCTCAAAGTTTATGGGTACACTTTTTTATTTTGAAAAGTTTTACATCAGTAAACACTAAGCTATAGATCTCAGATTTAGGATTTTTCTAATTTTTGGTTTGGATGACTTTGAATAAAAAAATAAAATAAAGCACCTTTTCATTATAATTCATATAGAATGAAAGCCAGGACCATGAGGAACAGAGTTAAGAGGAACAACCAGGCAGGAGTAAGTGGGGAAATACGATTCCTCCTCACCCCCAATTTTGGTATTTACCATGCCTTTAAATATTTTTAAAATATTTTAATATATATCTTAATAAGTGTTATATAACTCTATCAACAAATAATTTTTATTTCATTCTTTTATTTTCAATATTTATTTTTAATCATCATTTTTCTCTTTTACAGGTTAATTACAACAGTTTAAGAAACAAAACTATGTAGACAGAAGAACGTTAAATAGTTTTTTTTACAAATAGCTTGCAGCTTACAAGAAAGGCTATATAACCTCATTCCTCTACACATTCGTACTAAACCAAATAGCTTATAGGAAATTAGTATTAAATAGCAACACACACACAAAAAAACCATAGATATAAATAACATAAAATAGAGTTTGACTCTAATGTGATGCTTAACAAAGCAAACTATGATGCAATATGTATCAACTTCAACAATTGGACAGGTCCAACGAGGCACAAATCAGGTAAGTGCTGAACTCTCAACTGCCAACTCCAGCTAGATTCTTTTGTTCTTGGGCTCTGTCCAATTCCTTCGCAGAGAGCATCAGTTTTTACATCTTCTTGACTCTTTGGCTGTCAAGAGGAAGAGAAGAAAACAATAAGCAAAGACAGGGTGGACTGGCTGGTAGGAGTGCCTTTTGTACCTAAACATTACTTCTCATTAATCTCTGGGTGCCAGCAGCTCAGAGTCCAGATGAGGAAATCAAGGTTCAGAGAGGAAGGGCCCTGCCCAACACAAGTGAGCTGGCTAGAGATGGAAACAGGATTGAGCGCTTACGTTGCATCTTGAAATTCAGTGTCTATGGCACCTTCGTATTAGGTGGCTTCTGTTCATGTTGATAAAATGTTACTCTCCATTATAATCAATGGAAATCAGAATATTGATCTCTGGTTGGCTCTTTATTTTTTAGTTTTTAACAAAGAAGTATCACGCGGTCTGTAAATTCTATAAATAGGAGGCATCTTTGCACCAAAATGAAGAAGCTTGTGACTATTAAATGCATGGAGGACTAACACATCTCGTAAAACTCACTAAATTAAAAAAAAATAAAAAGGATGTAAGTGGAAAAAAATGAATTTTTGGTTTATGGTCCGACTCAAATTTCCCCTTTAAAATTCTACGGTGCTTAGGCGGAAGGGTCCCAGCGAGTCTATGATCCGCTACTCTGCACTTGACCTTTGCCCCAGACATTTGGAGAGGGACTGATGGTAAATATCTCATACCTGAGGATATGCACAGCCTGTTTCACCCAGTTCTTCTTTGGATCTGCGCACACGGCGAATTTTTTCTTTGTGTAAAAGCTATAAAAAACAAAAAACAAAAAACAAAAAAAACACAGAAAATTTTATTTGTGCTTCAAAAGTTTTGAACGGCTATGTCATAGAACACCCAATGGAAGTTTTGTATTCCAGCTGACTGTTCTACCCACTAAACATTTTAGTTATTTCAGAGGTGAAACAAAATACAAAAAAAAAAAAAAATTTCTGGTAAAGCTTGATGCAAGAAATGAAAGGGACTCTCTCCTACTTTCTCTGCAACTAAACAAATGGTTGAACAATGGCTGGAAAATAGTCTTAGAATGATTTAATTTTTTTGCCGGTGGTTACACTAAACATGACTAATTTATATCATTCCGAAGTATAATATCCTATATGAATCAAGAATATTATATGTGAAAATATAAAAGCCCCAACCATTCCCTGGTGGAAGATGCTCATTTCCAAATTGATGTCTTCCATATTTTCATGAGCTAACGCATTAGGTGCTTACAAGTTTATCTTAGAAAGAGGTTTTTGCCCTCGACTCTGTTCTTTTTCTAAAAAAAACAAGCTTTCACCTTAGTCCTGTCCTATTTAAACTTTGAAGTACATACGCCCTAACAAAACAAACGTATCTTTGCCACATCGGTTATTTCTGAATGCAACTCCAAAAAAGGCAAACATGTTTTGAGACACGAAATTCCCGTGTACATCTGATACAACTAAATTCAAGTCAGTTGATAACTTACATGATTGCATTGATATCACAAGCTTCGTTGGACAGCTGCTGCGTGAAGCCCACGATAAATCTGGGATGAAGGATGCGTTCTGTATACCGAAGGCAGCAGTCAAAGCTGCTTGCTGCTAAAAAGAAATTGCCAAGTATTGAGTCCACATGAATGAACGTGTCTTGTGATAGTATTACAGAACTACTTGGAGTTGGAGCTGTAGATGCTAAAGAAACTATTTAGAGAAAGAGTTCCAATGGCTTTGAGACCTGATTTAAGGTAGCCCCCAGCTCTCTTTAAAAAAAAAAATGGTTTATGTGCTGGGCAATTTTGGTTCGAAAGTCTAGAAGCACGTGATCTCCAACGAAAGGAATATCTTTACTAAGAAACACAAATGGACAGTGTTTTATTTTAAGTTCACTATAATCACTCAAGAATATGAGTACCTCCCACTTGAAGAAACTCTTATAGATAAGCTTCCAAATTCAGAAAATGAAGAAGTATGGAGATCTTAATCTATTATCTGCCACTGGGTACTAAGAGGAGGGGAATGGCAAGAAGTTATAAAGGAAAATGTGATTTATAGGAGCTGCTTATCCGGGCTGCAATTGAAATTGTAGTATTAATGGAAATATTTTAATTTCATTTATTATTTTAATGTTTTATTTTGATCATAAAAGTTCAACACGTGCATTTTCAGGGATGCACCTGTCATTAGACGTCATGTGCTCTGACAGTCATAAAGCAATTCTTGGACATTCCCCCCCAGGTTAAATTATAACCTGCTATACGGTAAGGAATAAATGTTGTCTCCAAGCTGGCAAAAGATGGCCCCAAAGCCACGTAAGGATGGAGAAGACAGGTCCCATCATCTGCCCCTAAAAGGTGAGCTTTGATCTTTACTATTTGGCTGAGAGGTGAGAAAGTTGGGAAGGTGGGGGTGTTCCCCACATTTCTGAATTGACCCCATTTACTGGTAATGTTACCCAATTCACATCACTCCCAGAAATAGCACTTTGGCCTTGTTGCAGAGCTTGGGGGTCTCTAAGAGCCCACCCACCCACCTCCAAATCTGCTGGGATTGCCAGCAGAGAGAAAAGCCCGGTCAGCAGCAGCAACCTTTCCCTCCTCACTCGCCAATGAGCTGACAACTCCCATCACTTCTGAAGACTTTCTAACAGGCTCCCACTCCTTGGGGACCCCCGGGTGAGCTCAAGGCTTAGCGGAAAATGAAAATAGTTCTTCCTCCTGCGTTAGCAGAAAGAGTGATACTCACCTTCTGACTTGCTGCACAGGTGGAGTAGCAGCACTGACATCAAAGCAGCCAAGAGCAAATTCTTGCCACTGTCCATCATTTTCAGCTCAGGGAATAGATATGCCCAGTGCTGGGTACCCAGTGTGCTAGGAGTGCTGTTGGGTTCTGGTAGCAGCCTGAGTCTGGGATGGCCCTACTTATAGCAAATATTGGGAATGTACACAGAAGGCGTGTTCTAACGTGGGTTTTCCCCCATTGATCAACCTGCCCCATCATGTCGTCACAAAAAAATAACCACAGGGAAAACTTCCTGCCTTTCCCTAATGTTGGGAAGCTGTGAAGGTCAGAGGAGGGGGGCGGCATTTGAGAAGGGGAAAATCCTGCTAAATCCTTTGGATTTGCAAAGAGGGAAAAGCTGCCCAGCCCTGTGGCTCAGGAAAGGTTTTCATGCAGTTTCAACTTAATGTCTCGTCTCTGAAAAGAGAGGACAAGGATTAACAATGATACAAAGGTCAGTCCTACACCTGGACGTTATAGGACTCTATTGTTCACACTGTATTTGCTTTCCAGAGTCAATGGGAGCAAGAGGATGAGACAGGACGCCAGGCATACTTGGGGACGCATTTACAATTGAATAGTTGGTGCTCAGCTATCCCCAAAGACCTTGTATTTCCAAACTACCACTCAGATTAGGTAATATGACAGTGGTGTAGTAGTTTTCCCAATTTTGGCAGAAGATACCAGACCTTAAGTGTGACTCAAGCCTCAATCTTGATGCCATGCCAATTCTTCTAAGAATCTTCTACATTTATATGACTAATCAATATCGCAGCCCAGAAAATACTCCCCGTCTGCCCTTAACTCTTCATGCGGATGTAGTTTTATAACTCAATACAAAGTCTCAGAACAGTTGAAGAATAAAGACAATCCACAAAATAAATGTCAAATAATAGTGATAATGATTGGGGCGCCCGGGTGCCTCAGTCGGTTGAGCGCCCGAGTTCGGCTCAGGTCATGATCTCGCAGTCCGTGAGTTCGAGCCCCGCGTTGGGCTATGTGATGACGGCTTGGATCCTGGAGCCTGCTTCGGATTCTGTGTCTCCCTCTCTCTGACCCTCCCCCGCTCATGCTCTGTCTCTCTCTGTCAAAAATAAACAAACATTAAAAAATTAAAAAAAAATAATAGTGATAATGATAATAATGTAAAATGAATCCCTGACCTATGATGGTATAATAAGAACTCTCCACAAGGGAGAATATCATTGTATGTTAGGGATTGGGTTTGTAGGAAGGGAGTTTTTGGAGATAATGGAATTATTTTCTATCCCATCACAGGCATGGTTACACCTATCTACATGTATGTTAAAATTCCTAGAACTGTAAATCCAGAGAAAAAAAATGAATAGTATTGTATGATTATTTTAAAAAATAAATTTAAAAAACACTGAAATCATTAAACAAAAACTATCCACTAAACACAAATATGTTGAAAGTAAATAAGTCAATTGACAGGATCGTATGGTTCTTATCTTTTCTTTTATTAATGTGATGTATCACATCGATTGATTTGCGAATGTTGGACCAGCCCTGCAGCCCAGGAATGAATCCCACTTGATCGTGGTGAATAATTCTTTTTAATATGGCCTTTTGTAGCAACGTGGATGGAACTGGAGAGTTATGCTGAGTAAAATAAGTCATACAGAGAAAGACAGATACCAGACGTTTTCACACTTATGTGGATCCTGAGAAACTTAACAAAAGACCATGGGGGAGGGGAAGGGAAAAAAAAAGTTAGAGAGGGAGGGAGACAAACCATAAGAGACTCTTAAAAACTGAGAATAAACTGAGGGTTGATGCGGGGTGGAAGGGAGGGGAAAGTTGGGGATGGGCATGGAGGAGGGCACCTGTTGGGATAAGCACTGGGTGTTGTATGGAAACCAATTTGACAATAAATTTCATATTAAAAAAAAAGAAAGTAAATAGGTCAAAAAAAGATATACCATGTAAACAGTAAAAAAAAAAAAAAAGCTGGGGTTGCTATGCTTCTATCTGACAAAATAAATTTTACAACAAAAATTACTAGAGATAAAGAGGGGGTTCCATTATAATAAAGGATAAATTCATCAGGAAGATACAAGATTTATGATCATATATATACCTAACAATACCCCCTGAAAATATATGAAGCAAAACTGACAGAATGGAATGGAGGAATAAACAATTCAACAATAAAAATTGGATACTTCAATACCGCATTTTCAATAATGAATAGAAAAACTAGATAGAAAAGCCACTAGACCTAACAGATATCTATAGAACACTACACCCTACAATAGAATAGGCATCCATCCTTCTTAAGTGCACCTAAAACATTCTCCAGAATAAATCACATGCAAGGCCAGAGGACAAGTCCTAATAAATTTAAAAGGATTGAGATCATACAAAGTATGTTTTCAAAACACAGTGGAATTAAATTAGAATCAATAACAGAAGGAACTTTGGGAAATTTACAATGATATGGGGATATTAAATGTTACACTCCTATATAACCAATGTGTCAAAGAGGAAATCATAAGGAAAGTAGAAAATACGTTGACATGAATGCAAGCGGAAACACAAGCGTACCAAAATTCATGTGGTGCAGCGAAAGTACTGCTCAGAGGGAAACTTACAGCAAGGATACATGAAATAATAGCAAAACAATAGAGGAAATGGGTGGAACCAAAAGTTGGTTCTTGGAAGAGGTCAACAACATTAACAACCTTTAACTAGACTAACCAAGAAAAAGCAGGGGAGGGGGGCGTGGGCCCTGAGAGACAAATTGCTAAACTCAAGAATGTAAGAGAGGTCATCACTACCAACTGTAAGAAAGAAGAATGACTATGAACAACTGTATGCAATAAGTTAGATAGTATAGATAAAAGGGACAAATGAGTAGAAAGATACAACGTCCTGAAACTGACTCAAGTAAACATAAAAAGCTCAAAAAGCCCAACAACAAACAAAGATATCAAATTGGTAACTAAAAATATTTCCGTAAAGAAAAGCCAAGTAAGTTCTACCAAATATTCAAAAAAAAATTGAAGCTAATTCTTTCAGAAACGTTTCCAATAAGTAGAAAAGGAGATAACAGTTTCTAACTCATTCTATGAGGACAGTATCACACTGATATTAAAGTAAGATAAAGACATCACAAGAAAATAAAACTAAACTATAGGCCAACAGCCTTAATCAATACAGACACACAAAAATACTCAACGAAACATTAGTAACCTATGTCCAGACATATATACAAAGGACCACGCACCATAACCAAGCGGGACTTATCTCATGAAATGGCACACATAAATTTAAAAGAAGTATGAAGGGCATTTAATAAAATCCAACACCCTATCATAATTAAAACAGTCAACAAACTAGGCAGAGTAAAGAACTTCCTCAACCCGATAAAGGTCATCAATGAAAATCCCACAGCTAATCATACTTACTGTCGAAAGACTGAATGCTTTCCTCCTGAGATCAGGCCCCAGACAAGGATGTCCATTCTCACCAATTCTATTCAACATTGTGCTGGAGATTCTAGCCAGGGCATCTGTACAACAAAAGGAGGAAGACACCCAGATTGGAGAGGAAGTCGTAGCTATCTTAATTTGCAGATGACATTATCTTATATATGGAAAATCTTAAAGAACCCACTAAAAAAAAAAAAAAACTATTAGAACTGATAAGGCCAGCAAGGTTGCAAGATTCAAGGTCAACATACAAAACTCAATTGTATCTCTACACACTATCAGTGTTCACTGATAATAATGCGCACCTGAAAATACAATTAAGAAAACAGTTACTTCTACAATAGCATCAAAAACAAAAACAAAGACAAAATACCTAGGTGTAAGTTTCACAAAAGATGAGGAAAATGAAACTAAAACTACAAACTATTATTAAAGAAATGAAGGAAGACTTCTAAATAAAGAGAAAGACATCCTCTGTCATAAATCAGACAGCCTTGGCATTGTTAAGATGGCACCACCCACCCACCCCCAAAATTGATCTTCAGATTCAACATAATTCCTACCAAAATTCCAGCTGGCTTATTTGCAGAAATGGAAAAGCCAATACTCAAATTCATATAGAATTACAAGAGATCCCAAATATTCAGAACAAACCCAACAAAGAAACGGAAGAACAAAGTCGGAGGACCTACGGTTCCTGATTCCAAACTTAATACACAACTACAGTCATCAAGGCATGTGATACTGGCATAAGTGTAGACATGTACATCAGTGGAATAGGACTGAGAGCCCAGTTAGAAGCCCCCTTGTATAACCAACTGATTTTTTTTTCATTGCGGTGCCAAGACCATTCAGTGGAGGAAAGAAAAATCTTTTCAACAAATGGTGCTGGGACAACTGGATATCCACATCCACAAAAATGATGAGAACCCTCTACCTCGCACCATGCACAAAAATGAACTCAACATGGATCACATACCTAAATATAAGAGCTAAAACAATGAAACTCTTAGAGGAAAATATAGGAGTAAGTCTTCATGACCTTGGCAATGGTTTTTTACAGACATAATACCAAAAGCTCAAGCAACAAAATAAAAAAACAAATAAACTGGACTATATAAAAATGATAAACTTTTGGGCTTCGAAGGTTATTACAAAAATGTCAAAAAATAACCCACAAAAAGGCATGAAATAATTTTCAACTCGTATATCCGATAAGTGACTTTTCCTCGTATCCAGAATATATGAAGAACTCTTGTAGATCAGTAATAAAAAGATAACCAACTCAATTTAAGAATGGACAAAATATCTGAATAGACATTTCTCCAAAGAGATGTAAGTGACCAACAACACATGCAAAGATCATCAAAGTCATTAGTCATTAGGGAAGGTAAATCAAAACCACAATAACATATCACTTCACACCCATGAGAATGGCTATAATCGAAAAAGATGGATAAGACATATTGACAATGACATAGAGACATTGGAACCCTTATATGCTGTTGATGAAATGAAAAATGATGTGGTCCCTCTGAAAAATAGTTTGACAGTTCCTCAAATGGTTAACCATAGATGATTCTGCAATTCTACTTCTAGGTATACACCCAAGATAGGTGATAACATATGCCCACACAAAAACCTGCACATGAGTGTTCATGGCTTCATTACTCATAATCACCCAAAAGTAGGAAAAATCCAAATGTCATCAAGTGATGAATAGCTAAATAAAATGTGTACATTTGTACCACGGAACATTATTTGGCAACAAAAATGAATGATGTGCTGATAGATACTACAACATGGATGAGTCTTAAAAACACTGTACTAAGTGAAAAAGAAAAAACAAGCACGAAAGGCCGCATATTATAAGATTCTATTTGTATGAAATGTTCAAAAGTGGTAAATTTATAGAGCCAGGAAGTAGGGGTAGGGTGGGGTGTCAGGGGAAAAGGAGGGGAATGGAGAGTGATTGCTAATGGGTATGTGGTTTCTCTATAATCTAAAAATAGGTGGTGGCAATGGTTGCATAACACTGTGAGTATGCTAAGTGTGCACTTGGAAAGAGTGAATTTTATGATACATGAATTATATGTCAATAAAGCTCATAACAACAGTAAAAAATTCTCTACCTACCTAGATCAAACTTTCACCCTATGCACAGATCCTCTCTCCCCTACTGTCTCCATTTTTTCCTTCTTCCTCCATTCCCGTTGTCTCTTCTCTTCTTTTCCTTCTTTCTCATCTCGGAATCACATTGTGTTTTTTGGCTGATTTTTTTTTTCTTTTGGCACTTTTTTATACTGATTGAAATTGTATTTCCCAATGCTTAGTTTGACAGATGTTGTCACTTAAACAGTTTTTTAAAGGTGACCTTCAACTGATTTTTTTTCGGTGGGGGGCGGGGGGTCAATAAACACGTTAATGGGAAGTTTAACATGAGATTATTTCAAACCTAGGGGCGCCTGGGTGGCTCAGTCGGTTAAGCATTCGACTTCGGCCCAGGTCATGATCTCACGGTTTGTGAGTTCGAGCCCTGCACCGGATTCTGTGTGTCTCTCTCTCTTTCTCTCTCTCTCTCTCTGTGTCTCCCCAGCTCACACTTGGTCTCTCTTTCTCTGAAAAATAAATAAAGTAAAAAAATTATTTAAAAAAAGAGTATTTCAAACCTAAGTTACTAGAAAGCTATTTACCACACTGGAATTTATTTTCTAGCTATTCTTTTTTTGTTGTTATTTTAGGGAGAGACCAAGTGCAAGTAGGGGAGAGGGGCAGAGGGAAAGAGAGGGGGTGAGAGAGAGAGAGAGAGAGAGAGAGAGAAGAGAGAATCTCAAGCAGACTCCATGCTCAGCTTAGAGCCCAACACAGGGCTTGATCCCATTACCCTGGGATCATGACCTGAGTGGAAATCAAGAGTCAGACGTTCAATTGACTGAGTCACCTAGGTACCCCTCTAACTGTTCTTTTCAAATATCTCAGATACACTTCTTCTAATGAGTCCTGATTCCTACATGTAGTGGAGTCTTGGTGTCTTTCTCTTCCCATCCCCAAAATTGACAAGCATCTTATGTGGCAAGTACTTAGTGGTATATACAGATGACTAGAACATGACTAAATTCAAGAGAACTTACAATAAGAGAATCAAACACAAGTAACTACAAGACACGGCAATTTGGGTAAGTGTCGTATTCATATTACATAAAACATTGTCATAGAAATTGTTCACAAAATGTGACCATTTAAAAGTTACTTAATTCCCCTTCCATTTCTATGACATCCTGACTAATGGAGCGTCCATCAAAAACCATTCTCTTTCTAGTAGAGTTCCATGCAAAGTCTTTTTTAGAAGATGGTAGGAGTTCCCTTTAAAACAGCATTTATTGAGCACCTATATGATGCCAGGTATTTTGGCAGGGAATGTGCTGTGAAAGCAAAGAAACCTGATGTTTGATTCCAACAAGGGGATGTGCACCAAAAGCCGGCAGCCATGGGCTTTCTGGGTTCCACACAGTGGACCCTGACTGTAGCTGAGCTCCGCTGACAGGAAAGGTTCTTACCCTGGTGTTGACTTGTACAAATTACAGAACTTCTAAGCTAGAGAAAGACAGGGACCATCTAATTCAATACCTTAATTTTAAAGATGAGGACAGACACCAAAGGCAGAGAGACGTTTGACTTTGTCACTGTGGAATCATGACCAGAGCTAGATCTAGAAATCAGGCCTCCTCTCTAAGTCAGTGGATTGTTCCTCATTTCCTCCTCAAACTTTGATTGTCTGATTATCCAATGGATGGTATTACCTATCGTTAGGCTTCACTTTCATTTCTTCTAGATAGTAATACAGGTTGTAGTTTCCATACAGGCTTAATCATACCCACCAAATGCTGAGGTATTATAGAGATCACTAAAAATGAAAATAATACACCACAACTCCAACGGAGGGTCGCAACGATATGAATTCGCACAATGACTACTTAAAACAAACCGAGGATCTTGTTTCTTGGCACCCTAGTTTGGATTTCCTAAAAGCAGAGCCTCCGGTGAAGGTCATTTATTTGAGTGATAAAGTCAGGAGACAAGAGTGAAGCAAGAGGGTGGAGGGAGAAAAAAGCTTTTAAGGTCATTCTGGGGACACCGATTCCATTAGAACCACCTGAGAAACAAACAGATGTCTTGGAATTATGTCCCTGAAAGATGGTGAATGGAGTATTTGGCAGTTGGCTCACATCCCTCATTAGTTGAGGGGTATTAGCTCCCCTACAGATTTAAGTTTTCCTTGGGAGGGGAAAGACAGGTCCAACATTTTCTCTCAGCCATGAGAATTTCCTAGAGCGGAAAGACAAGGTAAGTTGTTGTCAGTTGAGTTGGGATCTGGGGCTGAGGCTGAACTCAATGGTGGCTGAAAGAATGTGACAGGGGGTCAAGAGATGCCTGGTACAATTGGCTTAGAAAAGCTTCTCTAGAAGCAGAAATCTGGGGGTGGGAATTGTGGAGAAACGAACCATCACGAGGGCGAAGGTCAGCCGATTCCCCCACCGGCCCCGGGAGGACAGCTTTGTTTGGTAAAAAGTCTTCCCCGGAACACACTGCCGAGTAACAGCTCTGTTTTCTTGTGTCCCATTTATCCTGAGACAAATGCTTTGGCCTATCGATTCATTACGCAAAGGTGTGTAGTTACCCTAAGAAATACTTACGCATTGTACTCTGGAAAACCAAGACCTCATGGTTCTGAGATTCACAAAGAGGCCTCGTAAAGTCATAATTAGCACTAAAGGGATAGTGAAAAGAAGAGCAGCCAAAGAATGTAATGGGACTTTGACCTGCAACAAGCAACACCAGAGACAAGGTTCTGGGCATCAGCGCGAGCACCATGAGGAAAAGCCTCAAGACAAAGAAGTCTTCTCCATTCAGTTTCAGTCTCAACCTTAAACAGGATCTGCTCGTCAACGTGATACGTGATCAAATTCCTACAGGCACCAGGTCCGACATTAGTTTTCAAAAAATACATATAACGTTATCCTATAATTGCCCCCGACAGACTCATGCATAAACTGCTTCTCTTCAAGAGCCCAAAGAGACACCACCGAGAGATGGTTGAAGAATTGGTTTCAGTTAGAACAGGAAGCCAGCTCTCTTCTGAATTCCTGCAGGGTCGTTTAAGCCGAAGTAAAGAGCCTCTACAACTAGGCGGCTGAAAGCTGGCACTATTATCTCAGGAGAGTTTTGAGGCTCACCGTGTAAAGTTTTGAGTGAACGTTTGGACACCCACCTGAGCCAATGATCAAAGAGGGTGCTTCAGGCTCTATGTGTGAAAACAGCGTACTCCTTTTTTAGCCTCCTGAGAGTCCATCCAGTTCAGATTTAGTTGCTCTGTAGAGAGAAGAATTAACATAAACTTAAGCTAATTCCTCTCTGTATTGTTTATCTTGACTGCGAGGCTCTTCAAATGCCTCCCGTTTCCCAGGTCCTCAGTTTCTGTGTAGTCACAGCAGAGGAGTCTCTGTTCACGACACACGGGCAGGAATCAACAGGGTTGTTTTAGAACTCACACGTGCAACCAGCAGATGCAATCCAAGCCATAGCTCCTGTGCAGGGCCATAGAACGTCACCTTTCCCAAAGGCAGCAAGGTTAGCCTATCAAACAGCACAAAGATGGAATAGGGAAGCAGGTCAAAGATGATGTGAAGGCAGGCATGGACTTGACATCTTCTCCAAGAGTTAGAAAAACAAAACAAAACAAAACAAAACTGTATTTGATGGTCTGGCATCCAAGCCAGCGGTGGGCTCAACCAGACACAGGACAGTTGGATCTGTAATCACTTCCATTCCAATGCTGGTTTTCTTTCTGTCACCTCCAGACACACCCCAAATGAGCTGGTTCTCCATCTTGGAGTCCACTTTGGGTGCAGCTCTCGAATGATTTTATCAAATGTGTTCATTTCTTGTCCGACTGCTTACGTTTGCCAAAGGGCTGCTGAAAATCCTGTTTTCTCTTACCATCAAAGCCCCCACCATGTTACCATCTTGGACTTACCAAACTGTGGCACTTTTGACGTTGGCAGGTTGAGAGGTTCTATTGAGCAGAATATCTCCAGAGAGACAACAGGGCTCCTTCTTCACAGCCATTATGACTCACAAGGAGGACTGGCCTCCAATAGAAGGTCCCAGGGTAACATTAAGACCAGCGTTTCATCACTCCATGGACATCCTTCAGTATCTCCTTCTCAACAGCGTAGGAAGTCACTCTCCTCCATTCAATAGCAAATATTACGAAAACTTAACTCAGGTCAAATAGACCACATCTCAAAGTCTTTGGAGGGCCCACTAGGTGAACCATTGCTCCTTGTTATTGACATTGGGAAAATGAAAACGTTCTTCATAGACATCTAAAAAATCATTTTCTCCACCGTGCTGCCACGGGATGGAATGAATCTTTCCCAGAGAATTCTAAATGGAACTCTGACTTATGGAGCTGCTGACACCACTTCTTTCCTGCTGTGGAAAATCATCCCGACTTAATCTTGAATTTTAAAATATATACATGTACACACACAGGCATACATGCACACACACATGGACAGAGGGCAAAATAAGAAGGAAGGGACAAAGAATGCGAAGTATTATCACTCAAAAGAAAGATCCGGAGAGAATGCCTCATTTACGTGGACCCTACTGTGCATGAGGAGGAAGTAGAGAAATTCGTTCATTCATTCAACCAAGACTGAGTGTGCGTCTCAGAAGAGTGGTTAACAGGCTTGCCTGGCTTGCTCACACCAGATCTGTGCTTTGAAATCCAGGTTGAAGAAGGGTTAATGGCTACATGAAACATCACGAGATTAAAATTCCCATAAGAAACAAGATAAATACCATCCGAGATACCAAAATTTTCGGTGTTCACGCTGGTTGTGGGTTTGTACGTGGGTAACAATGAGAAGACATTAAAATTTTCTAGGCATACACTGTTAAAACATGCACGCTAATTGACAAGTTGTGCTACAAAAACTATTCTTGATTTTCTATATCTGCAACATGGAGGCTACCTTACATTTCCCCAGGCAAATATGAGGTTTGACTTCTTCCTTTAAACAGTCCAAAGCATTAATTGTATTTTCCTTAAAGGACTTCTCACTGATGAAATGCTATGCTTGGTTTAGTGGAGTTTTCTTATAACCATATTCAGTGGAAAAAGCAATAATGCAATTCAACAGTTTCATGATTATTTTAATATGATATTTCCCGTGCTCCAAATGGAAGTCAACCTTTTATGAAATGTGCCAAGGATTCTGAGGTTAAGAGCGGGGCAGTGAGGTATCATGATGTTTTAAAGAAGTAGCGTTCGTGAGGCAGGGAGATGTGAATGAGGGCAGCAAACTTGTGGTCCCTGGAGTGACAGCTCCTCCTGAATTGTTTGAAGGGTTTAATGAGAGGGTGGAATATTTAGTCTTTTCCTTGCAAAAATATTTTATCACAAAGTGTATACGTCAAGCTGAACACATAAATCTTCTAGTGTCTCTTCTTGAAAATTGGGGGGAAAATCTATAAGGCATAATATAGAAAGAACAGAGCTTTAAACATCTTCCTGCCCCTTTAAAAAAAATTACCATAATGCATATGCCATTGAAAAAGAAAAGATATTAAAGAAGTCAAAAGAGAAAAGCAAAGATTAATTAGAAACTCACCATCCTAGAGAATTAGAGAGGTAAAAAAAAAAAAACTTTTTGTTTAACTTTGTAGACTTGTGTTTATTCATATCTTTAACCTAAGTCAGATCACACGGCACATGTATTTAAAAACCTATTCTCTTCGTTTAAGAATACAGATATGGGGGCACTTGGGTGGCTCAGTCGGTTAAGCGGCCGACTTCGGCTCAGGTCATGATCTTGAGGTCCGTGAGTTCGAGCCCCGCGTCGGGCTCTGTGCTGACAGCTCAGAGCCTGGAGCCTGTTTCAGATTCTGTGTCTCCCTCTCTCTGACCCTCCCCCTTTCATGCTCTGTCTCTCCCTGTCTCAAAAATAAATAAAACGTTAAAAAAAATTAAAAAAAAAAAGAATACAGATATGGTCTAATGTTTATATCAAAAAATGTACTCTCTATTCTATCATTTTAAACAGTAGTATGGCTTCTCATTATTGCATGGTTATCCACGATTAAACGCCCTAGGTTTTTTCTAACTTTTTGGTTGTTGTAAATAGTACTATGAAGAACTCGGTGTGGATGAATCTTTGTACATATTCTTAATCACTTTCTTAAAAGAAGGCCGAGAAATGGAATTTTAGGGTCTAGAAATGTGTGCCTATTTCACAGTTTTGAGATTGCAAAGCTACCTACCAGAATTCTGAGTGAGTGGACCCAATTCCTTGTGTATTTCACAGGATCAACAAATAGAAATGCATGCATTTACTTAGGGCTTTGTGGAAGCAACAACTACTTCTCCATTAAATAGAAGTCTAAATGTGGCAAATGCCTGAATGCTATCAGCTCCTGTGATACATCCTAGCCTCTGCCACATTAACTGCTGTGGACTTTTTATTTATTTATTTGTTTGTTTGTTTGTTTATTTATTTATTTATTTTTACCCGGCACAAAGCCAACATGCTGTGAAGTGTATATGCCACGCCCTGAACCCTTAAAGTAAATATTTTGCCAGGGACATCGAAGAACCGGAAGAGAACCGATGAAAAGGAGGAGGGCAGTCCCTATGACTCCCGTACTTTCCAAAGGAACCTCTTGGTACTGAGTGTATTTACTTAACAGATTAGAGGTTTTAAATATCTAACTGAGTTATTGCTCTGATGGTGAAATCTCGGTTGCTCCCTATTGTAAACTTGAAAATTCCCCTGCGTGCTTTCTCAAAGCTGACATGAAGGAGCCAGCTATAATAGTCCGAGTAGGCAGGGAATAATTTGCTAAGGAATGTTGCCTAGTCAGGGCACAGACGGAGACCGATGCCACATGTTCCTACAAAGCACACAGTTTCATATGAGGGCTAACAACTGTCCTTCGGTCCTGAAGAATGGCATTGGCTAAACGACCAGCAGGGTCGACGTGGTGACATGTTCAAGTTCTAATATGTGATGTTTAGATCCTTCCGGATTTTGCCAGTTCACTGCACTTCTGGAGAGAGAGATTCAGGGTCCATTTGTTACACGTTTCTAGAGTTACCCTAGGAAAGACTAAGCCTCATCACTTATTTCAGGCAATCTGCATTTACTAAGAATACAATCATAAATGTTTGCAAAAAAAAAAGTCATAAATGACACACAAAACTGTTCATTGCAGCACTATGTAGAATAGGAAAGAAAATGGAAACACCCAATTAGTTAATAATAGAACAGTGATTAAAACAATGATAGGATTTCCATATGATTGAATAATATGTTGCCATTTAAATAATTTTGAAACATTTACGCAAGGGAGGAAATGCTAATGACAAAAAATAGAGAAAATTGTAAGACACAAAGTTATAAATCGTACGACACAAAGTTATAAGTAGTACGTTAACCCATTATGGGAAACTGTGTATATTTGTACTTATATATTAAAAAAAAAAAAAAAAGACTGGAAAGAAATTCACCAAAATGAAAACAGAAATTACCTGTGGTGATGGGAGGCTCTCCCCACTTGTTTTCATGTTTTTTTTCTATATTTGTCAGTTTTTTTTTTTGTTTTTTTTTTTTTTTAATTTTTTTTTTTCAACATTTTTTATTTATTTTTGGGACAGAGAGAGACAGAGCATGAACGGGGGAGGGGCAGAGAGAGAGGGAGACACAGAATCGGAAACAGGCTCCAGGCTCTGAGCCATCAGCCCAGAGCCTGACGCGGGGCTCGAACTCACGGACCGCGAGATCGTGACCTGGCTGAAGTCGGACGCTTAACCGACTGCGCCACCCAGGCGCCCCTGTCAGTTTTTTATAATAAACACATATTGCTTTTATAATCAGAGAAGAATAAATTATTTTCAAACCCACATATTAAAAATTCTCATTTCCTAGTAGAGTGAACTTATAAATATGATTTTAAAGGGCTACCTTTATTCATAGTTTTAATATTTTTTAGTAAAAATTGCCACCAGAAGAAAATGAATAATCTTATTTTTTGGAACACCTCATGTCAGGCTTTCATGATGATATTACAGTAAGTCTTGCAAAATTTTCACTGCCCTCCTAACTCCATGGATGGCCCTAGAAGATGCATGACTATTCCAGGAGAACATCAATAATCTATCTTGTGTTGGAATTTGCAGAATAAAATAGGTGAAAGTTAACCAGAAACTGTTTACACGAGCTAGTAGCTGTTTTAAAATTTAATTGTGAAGTTGATTTATTAGGTTAGGAAAATGTATCCATAAAAAAAAAAAAAAAAAAAAAAAGGATGGGGGGTGGGGGTGGTGCTTGGGTGGCTCAGTCTGTTAAGCGTCCGGCTTTGGCTCAGGTCATGATCTTGCGGTCCGTGAGCTTGAGCCCCGGGTTGGGCTCTGTGCTGACAACTCAGAGCCTGGAGCCTGCTTTACATTCTGTGTCTCCCTCTCTCTCTGTCCCTCCCCTCTCATGCTCTGTCTCTCTGTCTCTCTCTGTCTCTCGAAAATAAATAAACATTAAAAAAATATTTTTTTAAGTTTCAGAAACACAGATTACTTTGCTGGTGAGGGTTAACAAATAAGCAAGCATGCCAATAACTTTCTGTATGATTGGGCAAGTCAGTGTGCTCTCTGGGTCTCAGCATCTCCATCAGAAAATAAACAATGCACAGACACCTGCTCTCCAAATTCTCTTTGGAAGTAGTAAACTATTCAAAGGCAGAAAACAATTATTTTATAAATCTTATTAATTAGCAGGTTCATTTCCACTAAATAAGAAGAAATGTCGATAAAGTCCTGCAGTACTATAGCCTTACGATTTGTGTGTGTGTGTGTGGTAAGAATATTTCAGATTTAGTCTCTTGGCAACTTTGAAGTATGTAACATAGCATTATTGACTATAATTGCAATGCTATGATTCATCATCTGACTGCAAGTCTGTACCCTTTAACCATCATCTTCCAAATTCCCCTAGCCCCCGGCCCCTGGTAACCATCATTCGGCTCTGTTTTTACTAGTTCCGTATAGCCTTCTAGTTTTAACCAGCTTATAATAAGCCAGTTTAACCAGTAGGCTTATAAACACTTCCTTGCATTTCACAATGGTCTGATCCTAAGCAGGCAGCCATTTTGAATCTTGTTCTATTTCCGGACCGTGTTACATTTCACCATCTGAATCATCCTTCCTCTCATAGTAGAAGTTAGGCAAATCCTGAGGTATCTTGTCACTTCCAACCACATACATTATCGTTTATGGCACATTTCCTCAGAGCTCACAGGTGCCCATTGACAGAACCAGATAAGCCGCTGGAATGCCCCACCATGCCCTCCAGCTCCAGCCAAGAGCTACTGATCTGCCTAGAGCCTGTAAAAAATGTCTCGACTGCTAGTAGACCTGGGGGGAATGATGCAATAGCTGGCCAGGGAAAGAAACCAGCAAGGCCAAAGCTTTGGACTCATTCCTGAGTGAGTTCATTGATCTGCTTCTGTCCTACAGACCTTAATCCAAGCCCACCATATGTAAGGGGGCCGAGATGAGGCATGGTACATAGGCCAGAACAAAATGTGGTCTATACTGAAATAACAGTCAGTACAGCATCTCCAGAAGAAACCCCCAAGTAATCATGATGCTCAGCCAAAAGGATCCACCCTAATTAATATCATCATCACTGAATTTAAGCACTTTCTGAAATGTTTCCACCCTTTCTGAGGACTGACGTGTTCCCTAGGTAAAGAATCACAAGTGAAAACTGTCAGACTTTCAAACACCTGTGTCGTAAATTTTTCTAGTTACAGAACTTTCTCCCAGAGATGAGTCAAGGGTCACAGATGATGTTTCCCCACTCTGAAGGATGAGCAGGACCACTGGGAGAATAAAAAGTTGAGACTGACTATAGTACGATTTTAAGAAATTGTGTATCCCACTGTGAAAGTCACTGGAGACTTTTTTACCCTGAAACTCTGTGTTAATTAATCAGTAAAGATACATAATCACTTTCAGAAAGATGATTATAAAAAACAGGAATGAGGAACTCAAAGCACCATTGACCCCGGGAGCTCATTACATATTGACAAGTGTGTACCTGGATTGACTTCCCACCTCCAACCCCCCAAATAAAAACATATTTTGTGATCCCTCCACAGACTTTGGGGAGGTTAGAGTAAGTCGGTACAAGGCACACATAATTTTAGCCATTACAAATGAGAAAGTTTGTTTTAGAGTGAAGGCAACTAAGGCCTAATCTTTCTCCTCCCTCCAACTCCTAGGAATTTGGATCTTTGTTAAATGTCACAATGAATAAGAGAATAATTACAGGGGTCCAACTATTTTAAGCACCTGGAAAACTAAATTTTTTAATGTTTATTTACTTTTGAGACAGAGAGAGAGAGAGAGAGAGAGAAAGGGAATGAGCCAGGGAGGGGCAGAGAGAGAGGGAGACCCAGAATTCGAAGCAGGCTCTTGTCAGCACAGAGCCGGATGCGAGCCTCGACTCACGAACCGTGAGATCATGACTTGAGCCAACATCGTATGCTTACTTAACCAATGGAGTCCCCCAGGCACCCCTGGGAAACTAAACTTAATGAGAGATGTCATTGAGGGAGGAGTGGGGGGAGGAAGAGACCGAATGTTACACTTCCTACAATTTTCAGCAATCAAATACATTAGACTGAAAAACTTCATCTTTCGAGAATTTCGATCATGCCAAAATATACAAGAAATCAACACAAAATGGCAAAAAAATGGCCAATTACTTTAGAGAATGTGAAAGAAGAAACATATTAGAGACACACATAAACACAGGAGTACTGGTTGGACATGTGCTGTGTGGTCAGATTGGCCAGAGAAGACAGCACAGGGCCAGAGTCAGAAGGACTAAGTTCTCACGTCAGCCAGGTCACACGTTGGCCATGTGGCCCCGACCAAGCCACTGAGTTTTAACCTCTGCATCCACAAAGTGAGGATAAATATGTATCCAGGTATCACTTAGACGGCTGGCGAGGCAATCCAAGTGAAAGTACCATGCGAAGTATAAATCACAAGCAAGCTATCGGTGTAGATACTGTTTTCACCACACTAAGCAATGCGGTCAAGACAAAGATGTAAAAGAGATAGCCTTGGAGGTTGAGAAGATTATACCTCAGTTAAAAGGATAAAACAGGAATCAGTGAGGGGCACCTGGGGGGCTCAGTCGGTTAAGCGTCCGACTTCGGCTCAGGTCATGATCTCGCGGTCCGTGAGTTCGAGCCCCCCGTCGGGCTCTGTGCTGACGGCTCGGAGCCTGGACCCTGCTTCGGATTCTCTGTCTCCTTCTCTCTCTGCCCCTCCCCACTTGTGCTCTGTCTCTCTCTGCCTCTCAAAAATAAATAAATGTAAAAAGAAAAAAAAATTTTAAATAAAAGTTCCTAGATGTGAAGAAATTATCTCCTGGCACCTGTAAAAATTTCTCGTGTGCAGCTTCTCAGGGAAAAAAAAACGCACGCCCCACTCCACTGCTATCCTGTCATTCCAGAGGCATTCGCCGTCCACCCACAGTGTATGTGACACCCTCTGACAGAATTTTCTCTGGCACGTGTGCCATTCTGCCAAGAGGTTTGGCAAGGGCTCCACCAGTTTCCTCCACGGCTTCAACTCTCACAGTTTAAAGATTGCTGATCTTTTCACTCTTGCCTTTCTTGTGACCTATTTACTATTTCCTGTGTGCCAGGAAGAGACTTGATTTGGGAGTACCAAGTAACCTGTCAGCAGCAGTCACAGTAAATGGTTTAGAGCTTGAACCGAATCCAGTTCCCAGGAGTGACTAAGAACAGCTTAGCATGATCACACTTGAACTACATGATGCCCTTTTCCAGGGCCGTGAGAACGATGCTCACAGATTCAAACAGGGATTCAAGATGAGTTTCTCAGAACCAACACTGGAGGAAAAGCTGGTGGGATTCCAAATGAGAATCTGGCTGTGAAAAGGGAGGGAAGACATTGCTTCAGAAAGTAATCGCAACACCTCACGTCAGCCTCAGACACAGACAGAGTCAAGAGTTGGGGGGAAAGGGACCTGATGGTGCTTGCAGGATTGTCCCACCCCTCCTGGAGCCAGGCCTTCAGGGCTCCACCGATTAGGAAGATGGCGGCCACTAGACTGGACGACATTCACCATAATATCCACAGGTTGGGGAAGACTCTCAGAAGTTTGGAGGGTCCTCACTTTCGGGAGCTCTGCCCATACCCCTTGATGCACAATCAAGTCCCAAAAGGACTTTAGGAAACCTAAGGATCCTTCTGGCCTTATCTCTCACCCAACAATATGGACATGCTGATTCAAGGTCCTTTCCCCAATATCTCCCCATTTCTGGAATAATCCATTTACTCCTTCTACCTACACCTGGCCCATCACTGTTGTTGGATGTTCCCCATTTATCATTCAAGACCTAATTCAAAGGTTACTTTTATAGGACAGTTTCCACAACTAGATGAAACAGCTCTTTACTTGGAACTCCCATGGGACTTTGCTTTTCACACTACGTAAGAAGCTATATTTTCCTCTTTGTCTGTATAGCACCTGGCAGAGGGTAGAGGTTCAAGAATGTGTGACAGATGAATGAACCAACTGAATTCATTTTTTGTTATTCTCATTCCTTGTTTCCTACATCTATTAGTCACTAATTCTTCTACACATTTGGCTTCCAACTCGTTTTCTTCTCTCCGACCACAGCTGCCCTGGCCTCAGGTCTCAGAAATCCATGTTGGCATTAATATAGTTTCCCAAAGCAGGCTCCTCACCCATCAAAGAATCAAAGACTATTGTAATAATGACATGGAGACACTTATTCTCCATTGTTCCACTTTCTCTCAAGCTGGGATTTGAACCCAGATCAGTCCAGACCCACCGTCCACACTGCTTCTCCAACACTTGTCTCTTCCAAATTGGCCACAGAAAGAGAAAGATGGGAGTTATCACTGAATAACTTACTGTCAATCCCAATTTTGTGGATTCCTAGGACCAATGGACGGCTTTCAAGATATTTACCAACCCCCAGAAATTATATATAAAAGACTGGGTCCAGCCAATGCAATGTTGAAGGAGAAAAACAAAGCTGAAGGACTGACCCTACCAGATGTTAAGACTTACTCTAAATCTACAGTAATCAAGACAATATGGCATTGGTGAAAAACAGAAAAATAGATCAATAGCACAAAATAGAGAGTCCAGAAATAGACTCACAAAAATATAGTGAACTGATCTTTGACAAAGAGGTAAAGGCAATACAATGGGACAAAGATGGTCATTTCAACAAATGGTGCTCCAACCACTAGATATCTATCAAAAAAAAAAAAAAAAGAATCTAGGCAGAGACTTACACTTTTCATACAAATTAACTCACAATGGATCATAGACCTAAACATGAAACTACAAAACTTCTAGAAGATAGCGTAGGAGAAAATCTAGATGACTTTGGGTGTGGCAGTGACTTTTATACACACCATCAAAGATACAGTCCATGAAAGAAATAATTGATAAGCTGGGTTTCATTTAAATTAAAAACTTCTGCTCTGGGAAGGACAAGGTTAAGAGAATTAGAAGACAAACCACAGACTGGGAGAAATCATTTGCAAAAAAATATATCTGATAAAGGCTGTTATCCAAAATCCACACAGAACTCTTAACACTCAACAATGAGAACACAAACAATCCAATTAAAAAATGGGTCCAAGACTGTAACAGTTACTATCTCAATAAAGAAGATACACATGTGGCAAATAAGCATATGAAAAGATATGTCATTTGGGGAAATGCCAAGTAAAACCATATTGACATTCCACTCCACACCTATTCGAATGGCCAAAACCCAGAACATTAACGACACCAAATGTTGGAGAGGTTGTGAAGCGATAAGAACTCTCATTCGCTGCTGGATGGGAATGCAAAATGGAAAAGCCAGTTTAGAAGACAGCTGGGCGGTTTCCTACAAAACTAAACACCCTCTTACTAGTCCAGAAATTACACAGTCCCGAAATTGTGTTCCTTTAGTATCCATCCAGTGGAGTGGAAAACTTATATCCACACCAAAACTTGCTACACAGATATGTTATAGCAGCTTTGTTCATAAGCACCTAAACTTGGAAGCAATCAAGATGTCCTTCAAGAAACGGTGGTTCACCCAGACAATGAACTAAAACACTAAAGAGAACAGCACTAAAGACAAATGAGCTATCAAGCCACAGAAAAAAGACATAGACGAACCTTAAATACGTAGTACGAAGAGGAAGAAGCCAATGGGAAAATGGGGCGCCTGGGTGGCTCAGTCGGTTGGGCGTCCGACTTCAGCCCGGGTCACGATCTCGCGGTATGTGGGTTCGAGCCCCGCGTCGGGCTCTGGGCTGATGGCTCGGAGCCTGGAGCCTGCTTCCGATTCTGTCTCCCTCTCTCTCTGCCCCTCCCCCGTTCATGCTCTGTCTCTCTCTGTCTCAGAAATAAATAATGTTAAAAAAAAGAAGCCAATGGGAAAAGACTATATATGCTGTACGATTTCAACTATATGGCCTTCTGGAAAAGAAAAAGCTATGGAGACAGGAAAATGATCAGTGGTCACCAGGGGTTGGAGGTGGTGGGAAGGGATAAACCCATGAAGCCCAGAGGATTTTCAGAGCAGTGAAAACTACTCCCTATGATACTACAACGGTGGATACTTGTCATTATACGTTTATCCAAACCCATCGAAACAACAATGGCAAGAGCCAATCCCAAAGTAAACTATGGCCTCTGGGTGGTAACGACGTGCCAAAGCAGGTTCACTGGTTGTAACAAACACATCCACTCAAGTGTGAATGTTAACAGTGGGGCAGGCCCTGCAGCCATGAGGGCAGGAAACACATGGGAAATTTCTGTACCTTCCTCTCAACCTTGTTAGGAATCTAAAACTGCTCTAAAAACAAACGGTCTTTAAAAAAAAATGTTGGGTCTACGTGTGTAGGTGTGTTATTTTCCTGAGGAGGCGGGCCGCGGTTTCCACCAGACTCTTCAAGGAATCTATCATTTCAAAAAGGCAAAGAATCACCACCTTGGAGCATTTCTGCAAATCCTTGGATTTGCACTGACAAAAGTTGCATGTTTACTCCTTTTGATTCATTCCCCTGAGCCCACCACGCGAAGGGCTTTCACCCACCCAGAGTCTTTTTTTGGACACAAGATGGGCTTCCAAATCACCCGCTGTTGTTTCCTCCGGGCAGAATTCCAGGATTCGTCTTATTCGAGATGGTACTTTCCCAGCCTTGGCACTGCTCTCCTTCTTTCCTTTATCTTCTTCAGATAATCACGCAGTGTTACTTGCGTGCTACTTCATTCTTCCTCCTTAGAAAATCTCACTGATATACTGTTCCCAGCCTCTTTATCTCAAGCCTTCCCCATTACGCCTGGCTAAGCAGGTAGTTTCCTGGTGCTGGGACCAGGGCCAATCTATTCTGGTGGGGTTTTTTCTTTTTATTAATTCTCCAAAAGGAAAACTCATTTTCCTATTGGAAAATGTGGCAAAGGTGAATCAACTTTATTCCTGTCATCAATTTTCATCAGTTCAGAGCTCCAGGTTAATGTATATGCAGTGGAGTTGGAGGGAAGAGAGTGGAATGTTCAAATCCACAGTAAGATTTCAGTGTCGTGAGTGACTTTAGAATTTACCCACTCACCTCAACAGATAGCTCAGCTACACACCCAAGAGTTTTG
The DNA here is from genome assembly GCF_024362965.1 of Panthera pardus. Lineage (NCBI taxonomy): Eukaryota > Metazoa > Chordata > Mammalia > Carnivora > Felidae > Panthera > Panthera pardus. The sequence goes on from NW_026526655.1 coordinate 11,140,671, forward strand.
TCCAAGTTTTAAAACCAGTTAGTTGCAGAGTCAAGAGATTTTTTCCCCCCAGACCATTCTGTACCACCGACTCCAAGATACACACATGTTTTTTTCTTGCTTAACATAGCAGTTTTCTGCAAAGCTTCTTAGCTGCAAAACCAGGAACATGTGGACACATTGTATCGGAGCAATTTTTCTGGCTATATGCCTAAACTGAATAACACAGATTAAATATGCAGATCAGACTGTGTAGCACCTGCTCTGAAAAGATTTCTGTTTAAGAAAGAAAGAAAGAAAGAAAGAAGAAAGGAAGGAAGGAAGGGAAGAAGAATGGAAACAAGGAAAGAAAGCAAGAGAAAGAAAGAAAGAAAGAAAGAAAGAAAGAAAGAAAGAAAGAAAAAGGAAGGAAGGTCAGAAGGAAGGAAGGAAGGGAGGGAAGGAGAAAAGAAAGAAAGAAAGAAAGAAAGAAAGAAAGAAAGAAAGAAAGACGAGAAAGAAGAAGGAAGGAAGGTCAGAAGAAAGGAAGGAAGGAAAGAAGGAAGGAAGGGAGGGAGGGAGGGAAGGAGAATGGAAAGAAAGAAAGAAAGAAAGAAAGAAAGAAAGAAAGAAAGAGAAAGAAGAGAAAGAAGAAGGAAGGAAGGTCAGAAGGAAGGAAGGAAGGAAGGAAGGAAGGAAGGAAGGAAGGAAAGAAGGAAGGAAGGAAGGAAAGAATGAAGGAAGGAAGGAAGGGAGGGAGGGAGGGAGGAAGAGAGGGAAGGAGAATGGAAAGAAAGAAAGAAAGAAAGAAGAAGGAAGGAAGGAAGGGAAGAAGAATGGAAACAAGGAAAGAAAGAAAGAGAAGGAAAGAAAGAAAGAAAGAAAGAAAGAAAGAAAGAAAGAAAGAAAGAGGAAGGAAGGAAGGAAGAATGGAAAGAAAGAAAGAAAGAAAGAAAGAAAGAAAGAAAGAGAAAGAAAGAAAGAAAGAAAGAAAGAAAGAAAGAAGAGAAAGAAGAAGGAAGGAAGGAAGGAAGGAAGGAAAGAAGGAAGGAAGGAAGGGAAGAAGAATGGAAACAAGGAAAGAAAGAAAGAGAAAGAAGGAAAGAAAGAAAGAAAGAAAGAAAGAAAGAAAGAGGAAGGAAGGAAGGAAGGAAGGAAGGAAGGAAGGAAGGGAGGGAAGGAGAATGGAAAGAAAGAAAGAAAGAAAGAAAGAAAGAAAGAAAGAGAAAGAAAAAAGAGAAAGAAGAAGGAAGGAAGGTAGGAAGGAAGGAAGGAAGGAAAGAAGGAAGGAAGGAAGGAAGGAAGGAAGGAAGGAAGGAAGGGAGGGAAGGAGAGAGGGAAGGAGAATGGAAAGAAGGAAAGAAAGAAAGAAAAAAAAAGAAAGAAAGAAAGAGGAAGGGAGGGAAGGAGAGAGGGAGGGAGGGAGGGAGGGAGGAAGTAAAGACCGAAGGTGTGGACACATCTCAACAGTGCGCAATTGAAGATTTGCAAACCAGTTTCATGGTTCAAAGTCAAGCAACTATTTGTGGGCTCAGCAGCAGGATCCCAGCCCCTCACTAAAGTGTTAAATCTGCAAGGACAGCTGTGTAGCAGATGGCTGGCAGCTTCTCTGATTTTGTGGCTCAGCAGCCTTCCAGAAGCAAGGCAGGAGCTCTTCATTCAGCAGCTGCTCACCCTCAGTTTTCTTCCAGTAGGAAATGATCCACCCCAAAAGTCCTATCAATGCTCCCAAACACCTCTCTCTCCCACCTGCAGGTGCCCCAGGAGAGATGAAAAGGAGAAACCATTGGCTGGTTTCTCATTTTACTCGTTGGGGGCCCCCATGGAGCCCGTGTAAGAGAAAATGCTGACTCAGTCAGAGCACTCTTGCCCTTAGGTGTTGAGGATTCTCTGTCTCTTGTGTCAGATAGATCTGGGCAAGTGAGATAGGGGACAGGAAGCAGGGTAAGGGAGGAAGCTTGTGACACTGGAGTTGAAGTTGAGTGGCTGAAGCATGGCATGGTGGGGGCGGGGGCAGTTACTAGTAAGGAGGATGGGGGGGGGGGGGGCTTCAAGATAGTATTTGAGGTAAAGGTGAATACATCCGGGATTGCTTCATGGTTTGAGAATCAGACGTATGCATGTCTGTCTACGTAGCTTTTCTTTCCTGCGGGTGAGAGTATTTCTCTAAAAGGACAATTGAGCTTCACCTCTCAGCTAGCACAGGGATCCGCTTCTCCACACAGTCGAGGGTTCCGGTTATCTTCTGTGGCCCAGCGTCACCACGGTGGAACCGACCAATGTGGGGCAATGCACCCAAGCCCTGTTGTGACGAGCAGTCCCATGGAAGTGAGTGTCTGGTTTTCTTCTTGACGCCGATGGTGCATGGATCCTTAAGAGAAGATAGGGAAATGTCTTTGTTTTAGAACATTCCTGCAGCACGTATACACCTTGTGCACCGGCCTTGTTCTAAGTGATTTTTCAAATTCTAACCTATAACATACAAAAGTTCTGTGGCAGGGGATTTCATATTTATTATTAATTCTGGTGTCTCTCAAAATGATATTTGGGGAGACTCGGGCCAGAACCAGGGGATTCTTGCTAACAATGATGGTGCCTTAAACCCATGCTGATGAGAACCGTGGGAGGCAGGCTTATTGGTGCCCATTCTACAGATAAGAAAAATGAGATTCAGAGAAATGTGTATCGGGTCCAAGGTCAAACAACAATTAAGTGCCGGGGCCAAGATCAAAACCTGGGTCTGCCTGACTCTAAAACTCATGCTCCTTCAGCAACAACACAGAATAGGATGAGCACTGATACCCCCTGCTGTCATTTCAGCAACAAATCTTGTGTATCTACTTCGTGCAAAACACTCCAGAGGGGCGCTGTCATGTCTTAAACATGGCACCTTGAGATCCATAAACTGCTCTGGGACAAAGGATCCTGGGTTATTGGGACCAGGGCCTGGAGTGGGACAGGAATGGAGTGGATAAAAACTGCAGACCTGGGGGTTGCGCAAGTTCTAGGTCATCCAGGCAGAAGACGGCAGTCAGGACACAAGCATGACACACACCGAGTGTCCCAAGGATGACAAGCAATCTATGAAGGAGCCTACCCCGTGAAGCTGATGAAGATATAAAGTACAATGGGGAAACCCAACGGGGCCTGTCCGAGCCCCAGCCTCTGGGCTGAGTTTTGGGGGCAGGGTTGGGGGCCCTGGGGGTGAACTACTGGGGCGGAATGACAAGACAGGGCCACCTCCAGGACCATGACCTGAGATATGACATTGGCCCCACAACCAGGGCAGAGCCCAGGAACCGTGGTGGCAGCACAGACTCAGGGCTGGGCCAGTGGCAAGGGGGCAGAGTCCTCAAGCGTTCCTCAAAAGAAGCACCTTCCACACTTTTCTGTGGACCCCCATCACCCTTGGAAAAGGTGAAAGGTGATCTTGGCGGCCCTAAGCTAGGCAACGTTAACCAAACACTAAACTGATGTTTTCAGAGACATTCGTATACTCAGACTCATTTTCAATCTTCAGAGGAAGAACATAAGGCATTTCCTAAATGTATTTGATCACAGAATGCATTTCTCTGTGTAGCTTTTTTTTTTTTTTTTAACAGATCATCTATTGTTATATCGGAACTTGTTGTTGTTAACCTTGTTATGGGTCACATCGAAACTCTGTTAGGTAAGGTTTCTTATATCCATTCTCCACCTGCAAGATTAAAAATAGGTCCTGAGAGTGGAGTGATTCTGTGCTACTGGGGGTGGGGGATGGGGAGCGTGGGGGGGGTGATGGGGGGGAACCCAGGTGGCCCAGGCTGCAGTGCTGGGAATCAGGCAGGGCCGGACAGACACATGGTGCATGAGGCAGAGAAACATCATTTCTGCTTTCGAGAAATTTACATGTTATGGAAAACCAGCCGTTTGAAAAAGTCAAACTAAACTTTGCTCTTATTTTACTGAGGTCACACCGTCGTCTGCTCCGCCAGCTTTCTCCTCTCCCTTTCGTGGAGTCAGCTCTTAAAAATAAACATGAGGCTTGGGGCACCCAGGGGGGCTCAATCAGTTAAGCGTCTGACTCTTTTTTTTTTTTAATTTTTTTTTAACGTTTATTTATTTTTGAGACAGAGAGAGACAGAGCATGAACGGGGGAGGGTCAGAGAGAGGGAGACACAGAATCGGAAGCGGGCTCCAGGCTCTGAGCCATCAGCCCAGAGCCCGACGCAGGGCTCAAACTCACGGACCACGAGATTGTGACCCGAGCCGAAGTCAGACGTTTAGCCGACTGAGCCACCCAGGCGCCCCTAAGCGTCTGACTCTTGATGTCAGCTCAGGTCATGATCTCACGGTCCTTGAGTCCAAGCCCTGCGTCTGGCTCTGCACTAACAGGGTGAAACCTGCTTGGGTTTCTCTCTCTCCTCTCTCTCTCTGTCCCTCCTGTTTGCACTCTCTCTCTCTCTCTCAAAATAAATAAGCATTTATAAATAAATAAATAAATAAATAAATAAATAAATAAATAAAGTGACATGTCCATCTTATGGACCATCCATCAGCAAAAACCTAAAAAGTCAAGCACTAAAACTTGCTACAGTGTGGGTGCACCCCAGAAACTTTATCCCAAGTAAGAAAAGCCAGACACAAAAGACCACATAGTGTATTATCGTTATTTATATGAAACGTCCTAGAATAGGCAAGTCCAGAGAGGGGGGCTGGGGGTGGAGGAAGAATGGGGAGTGAACGCCAAAGTGCAGGGGCTTTCTCTTCCGGGAGATGAGAATGTTCTAAAATAAGATCGTGATGATAGTAACACAATGGTGTGAATATATTGAAAAGTATTGAATGAAATTAAAAACACTTAAACTGAATTGCACACTTCAAACAGCATGTGACTTATACCTTCATAAAGCTATGAATTAAGAAAAAAAAAAAAAAAGGATTTACTGTGAACCTCCCACATACCCTACTCATCCTGAGAACGAAGAAAAGTCTTTCTCGCCTTCCTGCCGGCCCAGAGTTTGAAGAAATTGGCACTCTTTTTTTGGTTAAGTCACTAACACTCCGAATTGGGAAAAAAATAGTTCCTTTCCAGCTCTACTCCCGGAGCCCTTACTGTCAATAAAATAAAATAATTTCCTAGGCGTTCTCCGTAGAAGCCAGCTGTCTTCTCCCAAGCACAGCCTTCCATGTTTACATTGGGAAAACATTGACCCAATGGGTAGCTTCAGAGCAGGTAATGGTGACAGACACTGCTATTTCCCAGGTATTCAACGGGCCATCTCTTATTTTTTTAAAAAAAGGATTTTTATAAAATGAAATAAAATAATTAAGTTACAGAAGATAACAATGAAAAAGCTTTGACTCCTCAAAACTGTCGAGGTCATGGAAAACAAGGAAAGATTGAGAATCTGTCACAGACCAAGGAAGACTGAGACAGACCGACTCAATGTAGAATGCTCACCAAGCAAGGATCCTAGAACGGAACAGGGCCATTACCGGGAAACTGGTGAAATCCAGTGAAGTCTGGGGTTTAATTCATAAGAAAGTGCCAGTGAGACTCAGTCTTGCTGCATATGGCAGGGTGCCGGAAGCTGGCCGCATTAGGGACAGGCAAGTGAAGGATACGCAGGAATCCTCTCAGTACTGTCTCCATAACTTTTCTGCAAGTCTGAAATTACTCCCAAATAGAGGAGAACATTTTCAAATAGATAAAATATCAATGCACAAAACTCGAGCCCAGTCAAAGCAAAGTTACGACTTTCTTAGCTTCACCTTGCATTTCTCCTGCTTTTCGGGGGGAAATTTAACTTGTACAAGGCCTTACTTCTCTCCCACCAGATGCAAGAGTCAGTTCTTCCTCTCTCTGGTTCCTAAGACCCCACGTAGGCCTCTCTGCTGTTTTCTGTCTCATGACAGAAGATTTCCTTTCTTCTCCTTTTCCTTGCAGTCTTCACGGGAAGAATTTAGAGAAAAATCAAGTCATTCTGGGACATGACAGTGAGATATGGCGCCCAGGGTGGCCTCTACCCGCTTCTATCTCTCCCATCTGCTCCCCACCATATTCCCCATCTTAACAAAAATCATATAATACTGCAAACATTGTAGAATCCCAACTGCCTCTTACCAGAGTCTCTCTAAAGGTCAACCCCCCCCCCCCCAGCAACCTAAAACTCGGAGCAGAAACCATGAATTTATAGTAGCACATTCTTATGTTTTTTTTCATCTTAAACAAATGGCTTGTTTGAAGTGATGCCAAGTAAAAAACAAGTAAAAATGAATCATGTGGATTGGGACTGCACCTGTCAGCACATAGGAAGGAAGAAAAAAGTGAACCAAAACACATAAATGTCAACATTTTTTTTTTTTTTACAAGAATGACCTTTACTGTTAGCATCACTTTTCACATCAGTTTTCAAGGGTGTGGGGGAGATTTTTTTTTTCCAGTTTCTAATAGAAGGGACAAATCTCCACAATACCAAGGATAAATTTCAACATCAATATTTCTTGGAAATCAGCACTGACGGCGTTCGCACGCTCTACCAAACCACCAAAAAAGTTAAAGATGTACAACCCTCTATAATTCCAGGTGGAACAGAAATGAAAGATTATTAATGACAAAGACAGAGAAGAAGTCCAATGGCCTTTCCACGATCAGTGGAAATTCTGATAGACAATACCAGAACTTTGATTTTAAAAATTAAGAAATGGAAAACTATAGACTCATCATTTCCTCTCATAGTCTTTGTCTTTCTTTTTAAACTGACTTACATAGATTTGAAAAGTCTTTCTAGGGTCACCTTAGATGTGGAAAAAATCTACTGTGAAAAGTGACCTACTTAGAGCTCAGTGTTATTTTCACAGAAACTTTAGAGGTCGTCTAGGACAACCACTCATGTTTCAGATAGTGAAGTGGAGGCCCGAATCAGCTGAGTGACTTTTCCAGGAGAACCAAGACTTCAGTCCAGGTCTTCCAATGCCATATTTGGTGATCTGTCATCTACCCTTCGGCCTCTTTTCTGTTTATCTCACCTCAATCAAAAAAGGTAAAGTGTTGAGATATGGAGAAAGGGTAAAGTAATTCATTATTGTGTTCAAAAAAAGCATTTATAATCATAAGAAAGCCCAAGAAAAAATTGGAGACAATAATTATCTGTTATTGAAAAGCAACTGTCTATTTATTTTGTACTATTTGGTTCAGAAATAAAGTGGTGCTCTCAAAGCAAGATTATATTCTTGTTGGAGCCTGAGTCCTCTTACCCTAGACAATGTCCACCTTCCCCTCCATGAATATTATAGAATAGCTAAGTATGCTGAGGATAACTATGCCACTACCTTAACACCTGCTGTCAGAAATACTCTCAGAGAGGGACCTGTTTTCATAAGCAAAATGTCCTAAGCAGATAGGCTCATCAGATGCAAAGACAAGGATACAAAAGAGAAAGCTGAAGTGTTTGCATTAAAAATCCACAGAAACCAAAACCCCAAACCATAAAACTCCTAGAAGATAACATAAGAGAAAATCTACATGACCTTGGTAAGACAATGATTTTTTTTTTTTACATTAAACACATAAAACACCAGTCACAAGCCATAAAAGAAAATAATCAATAAACTGGACTTCATTAAAATTAAAATTAAAATTGTTTGCTCTGCAAGGACAATGTCAAGAAAATAAAAAGATAGGCCACAGACCAGGAGAAAATATTTGCAAAATTCACATTTGAGAAAGGATTGGTATCTACGATGTACCAAGAACTCTCGGGATGCCTGGGTGATTCAGTCGGTTTAACAGCCAACTCTTGATTTCAGCTCAGGTCATGATCTCACAGTGGTGAGATCGAGCCCTGCATCAGGTTCCATACTGAGCACACAGCCTGGTTAAAATTCTCTCCCTCCCCTCTGCCCCTCCCCCATTTGCTCTCTCTCTCTCTCTCTCTCTCTCTCTCTCTCTCTCTCTCTTCTCTCTCCTCTCAAAAAATAACATAAAAATAGGGGCGCCTGGGTGGCTCAGTCAGTTGAGCGTCTGACTTCAGCTCAGGTCATGATCCGGCGGTTTGTGAGTTCGGGCACCGTGTCAGGCTCTGTGCTGACAGCTCGGAGCCTGCAGCCTGCTTCGAATTCTGTGTCTCCCTCTCTCTCTGCCTCTCCCCTGCTCATACTCTGCCTCTCGCTGTCTCCCAAAAATAAATAAATGTTAAAAAAAAATTCAAATAACATAACAGTAAACAAGTAAACTAACATAAAATATACCAGAACTCTTACCTATCAATAATGAAAGCACAAACGACTGGATTAAAAAATAAGTCAAAGAGCCCTCACTAAAGATATACAGATATACAGACGACAAATAAGCATATGAAAAGACGCCCCACATCATCTGTCGTCAGGGAAATGCAAATTAAAACAACATTGAGATATCACTCCACACTTATTAGAATGGCCAAAATCTAGAACCCCGAAAGCACCAAATGCTGGTGAGGATGGGGAAGCAAGGGGAATTCTCATTCACTGCTGGGGAGCAAAATGGTGCAGCCACTTTGGAAGACAGTTGGGAGGCTTCTTACAAAAACCAGACATGCTCCTAACATAAGATCCAGCACCTGTGTTCCTTGGTATTTATCCAAAGGTGTTGAACATTTCTGTCCACACAAAAACCTGCACACGGATATGTACAGCAGCTTTATTCACGATTGCCAAAACTCAGAAGCAACCAAGATGTCCTTCAGTAGGTGAAAGGGTAAATATACCGTGGAACATTCGGACAACAGAGTATTATTTGGAGCTAAGTGAGCTACCAAACCATGTGGGAAAACGGGGGGGGGGGGGGGGGGGGGGGGGCGTAAAGGTATGTTACGAAGTGAAAGAAGACAATTTGAAAAGGTTATATACTGTCTGATTCCAACTCTATGACATTCTGGAAAAGGCAAAACCACGGACAGAGCGAAAAGATCAGCGGTTGCCAGGGGCTGGGGCAAAGGGAAGGGGTGAAAAAGTAGAAGACAGAGAATTTGCAGGGCAATGAAAATACTCTACAATGTACACGAATGCATACCAATGGCTGAATTTCATTATATATGTGTCCAAACCCATAGAATGTGCAGCACCAACAGTGACCCTAGTGTAAGCTATGGACTACGGGTGATAATGATGGGTCAACACACGTTTGTCCGTTGTAGCAAATGCACCACTCTGGGGTTATGGTGGGGAGGCCGTCTTTGTGCAGGGGCAGGGGTTAGAGGCAAAATTTCTACACCTTCCTCTTAATTGAGCCTAAACCTACACATGAAGAGACAAGAAGTCTTCGTTTTAAAAATTAACCGTTTCGAGCCCCGCGTCAGGCTCTGGGCTGATGGCTCGGGGCCTGGAACCTGTTTCCCATTCTGTGTCTCCCTCTCTCTCTGCCCCTCCCCCGTTCATGCTCTGTCTCTCTCTGTCCCAAAAATAAATAAAAAAAAAAAAAAAAACGTTGAAAAAAAAAATTTAAAAAAAAAATAAATAAATAAATAAATAAATAAATAAATAAATAAAAATTAACCGAAATTTGGGTACGATGGGAGAATAAAGGAAGGACAGTGGGGTGACCACAACAGGCCCTGGAACTGGACAGATCCCTGTTACTGTCAGAAAACCGGAAGATGCTCGCACGCCCAGCGGGAACCCCCCTGAGCTGACCGAGCTGGAGCCTAGGGAAGAAAGCAACCGCTGGCTCACCCTACAGAGAGATACCACAGCATATGGTCCGTGAGAGCAAGTTCGGTTTGGTGTCGGCCAGTGGGGCGTATTCTGTGGTTTGCAGGGCTTGACTAGGCCACTGAGAAGCGTGAACTTCCTCATACAGTATCACCTGAGCTTTGCACCACACAGGCCAAGAAGCAAATAAATAGGACTTCCTAGAGCTTTCAAACCCTCTCTCGTTTGTTTTCCGGATTTGTTTGTTCGCCTTGTACTTTGCGTGCTTACTCTCGTTCCTCTGGGGAATCTCAAGAAGAAAGGTACCTGGAGAAGGTCTTGTAAGGCCTTTGACAAATTGTGGAGAAACTCGCTGAGTAGCCTTCACCTGTAAGAATCTTCTCTTATGGGGGAGAAGGAGGGGGAGCCGCAGATCAGGTAGGAAAGTCCTTTCTCTTTCTAGTGAGGAACCAATGACTACAGAAGGCATTTGGCTGGCCCCCAGCGTGTCAGCTGGTTAGAGCAGAGCCAGATTCCCTGAGATTCAGATCAACGCTGAAGCCGACTGCATTTACTGCCTCTGTCTCCGTCAAGCATTCGACCCTGTTCTCCAGGACGTTTCCGACACCGAGAAAATCAAATACTCCTCAGACATCCGGCCGTCTCTTTCCTCAGCTGAAGCGTGTTCCCTGCACCAGCTCGTGGGAGCAGAACAGCACCTTGGCACAGCTCAAAACTCCATGACTCATGATCAGAGGGGCAAGAGTTCTGGACATTAGGAAACACTAAGGAAAAGGCCCGTCAGACAGAGCTGGGGGGGGGGGGGGGAATTGGTGGAATCGTGCCAATCGTAACAATACATAAAATAAAAATGTAAAGTGTAACAAAAAGCAGTAGCTTTCGCAAACACATGTTTTGGTTTGCCAGCAGGTTGAATTCCTAAAGGTTCTAGAGGAAGCAGTTTCTTTGACCAAATAACACTTCCTAAAGCTAAAACATTTGCTTTTAGTGTAGTTGCGTCTGCCTCCTGTTCTGCAAGTATTTTCAGGCCTCATGAGGTTTTTCCTCCAGACTAAACATGAGTCTCTGAGTCGCCCAGTTTGACTAACGTGGAGGGAAAAGTGCTGTGGACGTGGAAGCAGCGGGGAGGGGCGGAGGGATGAGGGGAAAGGGCCCGAGCCAGGAAATGCGGGAGGTTTCCAGAATCTAGAAAAGGCGAGGCAGCCTTTCTCCCCCCAGAGCCTCCAGAGGGAGCCAGGGAGGCTCCCCCTCGACTTTATCCCACTGGGACTGATTTCAGACTTCCGGCTTCCAGAACTGTAAGGGAACAGATGGGTGTGGCTTGGAGCCACCATGTTTAAGGTGGAAACTAACACAGGGGATAAAAGGGGACTGACTTCCACGTGGCGATCAAGGCACATTTCCATTTAAAGAGAGAGAAGCAGAGACATGCTCATCAGGGAGAGCCCGGGAGAGTAGGTACAGGCCGGGTGTGGGGTGTCTCACTGAGCATCTGTTCCCACACCTACCCCGGGACGTATGTCTCACACTGCTTTTCTAGGTGTCCTAACTAGGAAGGCTCCCAGGTCCTCGAGAATTTCCAAATTAATCAATGAGCCAAGACGACAATGTTTTTGGCACACAGGAGGCCACAGGGGAACAATTTCCAAGCAATCCCCTTCTGAGAGCGTCATAAATCATGAACAAACTACAAACTCCGACAGTGCTCAGCAAGAGGGATTGTTCCCATGAATCGGAGCTGTAAAGGAGTGTCACAAAGTTAAACTAGTCTGCCTCTTAGGATTCTAGAGCTTTCTTTTAAAAAGTCTGGCAGGAGACAGACCACCCTCGGGAGCGAGTTGGTCCTGTCCCGTTGTTCAAAGGCCACTTGAGGGGGGGAGAGTTTGTGTTTAACGAGGCGCTCCCCTCCAGGCCCGATCTCTGGTCTCTGGCTGGGGACCCAGGCCTCAACACCTCACAGAAGAAAGATCGGCCTCGTCCTGTAGCACATGGGGGCGGAGACCGCCTGAGCATTGGCCAATGGAGCGATAGCCTCTTTCACCCCTTACTCGTTTCTTTCACCTCTGTTACTTAGTAAGTAGAAACAGCTCACAAGCAAAGCAGTGATGACAGTTGACAATGACTGAAGGCACCTGTCGGAGAATGAGAAACCGTTGTACAGCTTCCCGTGTCTCCATTTCACAAGAAAGCACTTGCCGGACTGCCCCCACCGCATCCGAAGACAACAGAAATGAATATCTAGTGGCCAGCGGGGAGGGGATGTGAGAAGAGGAAACAGGTGACAGTTCTTGACACAGAAGAACGATGGGTATCGTCACTGGCCCAGCCATCCGCATTCTGTTCCTCTCACTTATCCTTTTTATCTTATTATTACAAAACATTTAAACAAGGGTTCCCAAGCCACCCCCGGTATAAGCAACTAGTGTCATTTTTCAAAACCAGTGGGGAAACTGAGTCAGCCAGCGAGCTAAAACGACAAAGCTTATTTCTAGCAAACGTGAGCAAGCTGGGCTTTACCACACTTGTCCTGATTTCTCTTTAACTTCATGAGTATGCTTGGCACCCAAGAAGGGTGTCTGTGGGTACAGAGTCTCCATCTCTTTGTGCATCACCTGTCTAGACTTTAACCTGTGGTTTTTCTAACGAAAACTCATACCCAATGAGTTTTCTTCAACATTGAAGAAAACCCAATGTTTTCTTGAACATTGGCTTTGCCCCAAGGAAATGATGTATCAGAGTTCATGTGAAGTTTCACTGTATGAAGAGTCTGTGAATTAGCATAAGGCAGTTTCCTCTCTGTCTTCCAGGTCCTCCTGCGTGTACAAAAAAGGGATGGTTCTTTAGAAAATTGTTCTCAACGGTCAGTCACTTAGGGGTAATAGCATGGTGGGATGAATCTCCACCTGGGCAGCTGCTGTGGTCAAGGGCTGCTGGGCAGAGTGAGGGCTCCATAGGCATCCCAGAGAGACAGACACCCCCTTCGCTCACCCACTCGCCATTGTAGGTTTCCCACCCTATTCTTAGAACTGAAGCTCCTTTGCTCGCTATCCAGAGCACAAACAGTGAAAAATAATTCATGTTTTGCTGAGAATCAATCCCAAAGTCAAGTGTTGGATGGCCAGCCAGGGTAGCTGGCCATGTCTCTGCCCGTAAGGAGATGGCCCTGGAGAAAGGAAAGGAGGAAAGCCTTGAACCTACCCTCACCACAAAGTAATATCCGCCCGAAGGAGAACTTTACTCCCATTAACTGCCAACTTTGACTAGTGGCTTCCTCAAAGATAAGGCTGTGATCTAGTTGTCTGAGCCTTGGAATGCACTTCTTAGCTCACAGAAACCTACTAACCCCTCCTGAGGCCGGGGGGTGGGGGGGGTGGGGGGGCGGGGCAGCGGGAAGGGAACACTGGATGAACTCAGCCCCATGTAGGATGTCCTGGGAATCTGCCTGGAGCACAGGGCCTTGTTTCTATAAGGCCGTATGCTGATGGCGACGAGTGTCTTTCTGCTGTGGCTCCTGGAGCAGCCTGGGGGGGGGGGGGGGGGGGGGGAATGCACACAACATGACCCAGCCAGCCAGTGGTCTTCTCTGGGGCCCTGGCCCAGCAGCCACACAGCCGACACCGAGCTCAGTGTATGTTGAGGCGGGCCCCATTGACATTTGGGGGTCTCGTGATTCTTTGCTGTAGGAGCTCTCCTGAAAACCGCAGGATGATCAGCAGAAACCAGTTATGAGACCCAAATATCTCTCGGACCCCAAAGCTTCCCTGATTGAGGGCCACTGCTATGGGAGCCTCAGAAGCAAGGAACAGCCGTAACCGTGTCTTTTTCCTGGTGTCCCTGAACCTGCTGCTGTCCCTGCTTCCTCTCCACCTCGGATCATCGTGACCACAGACCCCACCATCATGCTTCACTCTTCCGTCTTGGACCTCACGTCCACTCCCAAATCCTGACCGCTTGCCCCCCCCCCCCCAAGCCCTCCTTGACCACGCTGTCCTCCCTCCCTCTGCCACAGCTCGTTGTCTCCTTCCGGCTGCTCTGCTGGCCTCCTGCCCTGGTCTCGTCTCCCACATCCTTTTTCCCCATAGCAATGGGGGAATTTGCGTCAAATGGGAATCTCGCCCCGTTGCTCCTGCGGTTTGCTCTTCAGTGGTTTCCCATCCGCTTGAGTTCTAAGTCCCAGGCCCCTGTGAGCCTAAGAGGTCCCCTATAATCTGCTCTCCGTGACATCACCGCTTCATTTCCTGGCGTGTCCCACTTTCTTCGAGGCCCACCAAGATCATCATGTTCTGCACGCATGGTGCCAAGACTGGAACCTTCCTGCCATGCTCCCTCTGCCTCAAATGTCTCAAGTGTCCTCCAGCCCTCCGCCTCAAATGTCTTCCTAACTTCTGCGCCAAGTTCACACCTTCCCGCCGCCCTCTCTGACCTCGCACGGGCCCAAACACACCCGTGTTGTCGCACTTCCCGCACTTGACCACCAGGTGGCAGCGCAGGGCTGTGTTTCAAAGCTGCAGCCCAGGAGTCAAGCGGCCTGAATTCAGGAGCCGCTCTGCGACCCGTTCAGGGAGCGCGGGGTAGATGACCTAACGCTTCCGTGTGCCTCGTTGTCTTTATCCGTAAGAGGGAGGGAAAACAGAATTTATATCATGGAATCGTTGCATGGATTCTATGAGCTAATGTGTACAAGGTGCTCGGAAAATCCCCCCGGGGGACGCTCGGTAAGGGCCAACCGTTGTCATATCATCATTTTCTGTTGAGGTGCCCACCTCTCCCCGCGGCTCGCCGTGCTTAATATTTCATGTTTAACGACAGAGAGCCCACTTCACAGGAGCCTTGTGATGCCCTCCCAGTGGTTGCACAATTTCCGAATCATTTGCCAAGTTTCCTGGTCATTTGTAATACACCGCCCCCCCGCCCCCCCCCCCCCCCCCCCCCCCCGGAACGTGAACCTCTTGTTCAAACCCTTTGCCTCCTATTTCCTCATCAGAAAGGACTTTGGAGAGCCCAGATCTGATCGCACCACTCCCCTGCTTCAAAGTCCTGTCTGGTTCACGGCTGCCTGGAGGATAAAGTCTGGTTTTGCATGGCTTACAAAGGTCCACGGGGGGGTTCAGGATTAACCGTGGGTCACCTTCACCACCTGGTGTCATACACCATCGCACACGTTTTCCCACCCCACATGCCTTTCCCGCGCTCGTGACTGTTTTACCAGGCGGTTTCTGCCTGAACCCACACTCACTCTGTCTTCATGAAGCTGCTTCCCCTCGTTATATCTGCCCTAGCACCCCAGAATTTCCTTTTCTCCGTTTCATTGCAGGTTGTATATATTACTCCAGTAACGATTGTTACACAGTCTCGTGATTATTGGTATCGGTATCTGACTTTTACCAATGACTTTTCACATAGTGCCAGTTCACTCATTTTCCGATAAAGACAGTTTTTGCTTTGACGTAAATGCGTCTTTTTTCTCTATTAGGGCGACGATGTTGGGAGCCAGGAAGAAAAAGAGATTTGAACTTACAAGCTCAGGAAAGTATGCTGAGCCACAAGGGAAGGCTCTAAGCCTAAGCCAAGGTCATGGATTCCAGCTGGGCGTGAGTTCCCTTGCCCTCTCCTTTTAAGATGAGAAGAAGAGGGCAGCTACATGCAGAAGAATGAAACTTGGCCATTTCCCCACACCGCACACAAGCATCAACTCAAAATGGGTGAAAGACCTAAATGTGAGACCCAAAACCATAAAAAACCCTAGAAGAGAACACAGGAACTAAGCTCTGTGACATAAGCTGTAGCAACATTTTTCAAAATATGTCTCTTGAGGCAAGGGAAACAAAAGCAAAAATAAACTACTGGGACTACATCAAATTAAAGAGCTTCTGCACAGCGAAGGAAACCATCAACGAAACTAAAAGGCGACCTATGGAATGGAAGAAGATATTTGCCGATGACATAGCTGATAAGCGATTCGTATCCAGATATATACAAAGAACTGATACAACTCAACACCCCAAAAATAAGTCATCCGATTTAAAAAAAATGAGTGAGTGTTTTTATATCCTTTGGATGAATACCTAGAGTGCAATTGCTGGGTCGCGGGGTAGTTCTATTTTTAATTTTTTGAGGAACCTCCACACTGTCTTCCAGAGTGGCTGCACCAGTCTGCACTCCCACCAACAGTGCAAGACGGTCTCCTTTTCTCCACATCCTCCCCAACACTTGTAATTCCTTGTCTTCTCAGTAATATCCATTCTGACAGGTGTGAGGTGACATCTCACTGTGGCTTTGATTTTCACTTCCTCAGTGATTAAGGATGTAAAGATGTATGAGCACCTTTTCATGTGCCTGTTGTCTGTCTGTATTTCTTCTTTGGAAAAATACCTATTCAGGTCTTCTGCCCATTTTTTCAGTTGGATTATTAGGTTTTCTTGAGTTGTATGAGTTCTTCATATATTGAGTCATAGGAGTTCTTTATATATTTTGGACATTAACTCCTTTCCAGGTATATAATTTACAAATATTCACTCCCATTCAGTAGATTGCCTTTTCATTTCGCTGATGGTTTCCTTTATAATATACCCCCCTGTGCAGAAGATTTTTAGTTTGATGCAGTCCTACTTGTTTATTTTTGCTTTTGTTTCCTCTGCTTTTGGTTTCTGATTCAAAAAATCACCAACAAGACCTAAGTCAAGGAGCTTACTATCTATGTGTTCTACAGATCTTATGGCTTCAGGTCTTATGTTCAAGTTTTTAATCCATTTTGAGTTTATTTCTGCATATGGTATAATATAGTGGTCTAATTTTATTCTTTTGCATGTAGCTGTTTAGTTTTCCCAATACCATGTAATAAAGAGACTGCCCTTTCCCCATTGAATATTCTTGGCTCCTTTGTCATAAATTAACCATGTATCCACAGATTTATTTCTAGACTCTATTCTGTTCCATAGATCTCTGCGTCTATCTTTTTTGCCAATATCATACTGTTTTAATTTAATATAGCATTATAATAGAGTTTTAAATCAGAGAGCACGATACCTCCAGTTTTTCCTTCTTTCTCAAGATAGCTTTGACTAGTTGGGGCTTTTTGTGGTTTCATACAACGTTTAGGATTATTTGTTCTTTTTGTGAAAAATGCCATAGAAATTTTAATAGGGATTTTCTACTGAATCTGTAGATTGCTTTGGGTAGTATTGACATTTTAACAACACTGGTTATTTCGATCCATGAGCACAGAATATCATTCCATTCATTTGTGTCTTCTTCAATTTCTTCTACTAGTGTCTTGTCGTTTCCAACATACAATTTTACCTCTTTTGTTAAATTTATTCCTAGGTATTTTATTCTTTTTGATGCAATTGTAAATGGGATTGTTTTCTTTATTTTTCTTTCCGATAGCTCATTATTATTGCACAAAAACACAACATATTTTTGTATGTCGATTTTGCATGCTGCGCTTTACTGAATTTGTGTATTAGTTACAGTGGTTTTTTGGTAGAGTCTTTAAAGTTTTCTGTTTAAAACATTATGTCATCTGTAAATAGTGATAGTTTTGCTGCTTTCTTTCTAATTTATATGCCTTTTACTTCTTTTTCTTTCTATGCTATGTTGAAAAAAAGTAGTGAGAGTAGGCATCCTTCTCTTGCTCCTGATCTTAGAGAAAAAGCTTTAAACTTTTCACTGTTGAGTATGATGTTAGCTCTGGGATTATCATATATGGCCTTTGTTATGTCTGTTATGCCCACTTTGTTGAAAGTTTTTTATCATGAATTGAAGCTACGTTTTGTTAACTTCTTTTCCTGCATCTATTGAGGTGATCACATGATTATTCTTCATGTTGTTAATGTGGTGAATCACAGTGACTGATTTTCAGATGCCAACCCATTCTTGCATCCCTGAAATACATACCACTTGAGCATGGTGTATAATCCATTTTTATAGCCCATTTTTTAAAACTGAAGTGTAGCTGACATAAAATATTATATCGGTTTTAGGTGTTGTATAATCTTTTTAGTGTATTGTTCAATTTGGTTTAATAGTATTTTGCATCTATGTTCATCAGGGATATTGGCCTATCATTTCCTTGTGGCATCCTTGTCTGGTTTTGGTATCAGACTGATGTTAGCCTCATAAAATGACTTTCAGAGTTCCCTTCTCTTCCATTTCTTGCAAGAGTTTGAGAAGGATTGGCATTAATTCTTCTCTAAATGTTAGGTAGAATTTGCCAGTGTAGCTATCCGGCCCTGGACTTTGGTTTGTTGGAAAGTTTTTGATTACTGATTCAGTCTCTTTACTAGTTACCAGTCTGTTCAGATTTCCTTTTCATCATGATTCAGTATTTTAGGTTGTGTGTCTCTAGCAATTCATCCATTGCTTCTAGGTTGTCCGATTTGCTGGCATATAATTGTTCATAGTAACCTCTTATTATCCTTTGTGTTTCTGTGGTATCAGTTGCAATGTCTCTTTCATTTCAAATGTAAGTTGTTATCAACTTAAAATAGACTGTTTTAGATAAAAACGACTATATGTAAACCTTGTGGTAACCTCACAACAAAAGTCTATATGGTAAATACCCAGAAATTAAAGAGAAAGGAATATAAGCATTCCACTAAAGAAAAGTATCAAATCACAAAGAAAGGGAGCAAAAAAAGAAGAAAGGAATAGAGAACTATAAAATAGCCAGAAAACAATTAGCAAAATGGTAGTGAGTACATAACTATCAATAATTAATTCACATCAACAAAAAGACATAAAGTGGTTTAATAGATAAAAAAAAAAGACATCTATATGCTGCCTACAAGAGACTCACTTTAGATATAAGAACACACAGAGACTGAAGGTGAAGGGATGGAAAAAGATATTTCACACAAATGGAAACCAAAAGAAAGCTGGAGTAGCTATACTTATATCAGATAAATAAACATATCAGATAAAATAACGTTATACCTGAAACAAAAAGAGTAATGAGACAAATATGGGCATTGCATAATCATAAAGAGGTCAATCCAACAAGAGGCTATAACATTTGTAAACATTTATGCACCCAGCATAGAAACACCTAAATATATAAAGCAAATATTAACAGACCTAAAGGAAGAAATAGTTAACAATAAAATACTAGAGGTTTTTAATACCTCATTTACATCAATGGGTAGATCATACAGACAGAAAATCAGTAAGGAAATATTGACCTTAAATGAAACATTGGACCAAGTGGACTTAATAGACATATAAAAAACAGTCCATCCAAAAGCAAGAGAATACACATTCAAGTATACATGGAACATTCTCCAGGATAGATCATATGTCAGGCCACAAAACAAGTCGTAATACATTGAAGAATACTGAAATCATATCAAGCATCTTTTCTGACCACAATGATATGAAACTAGAAATGAAGAAAACTGGAAAATTCACAAATATGTGAACATTAAACAGCCTGCTACTGAACAACCAATGAGTCATGGAAGAAATAGGAAGAGAAATCAAAAAATCCCAAGAGACATGTGGAAATGGAATATACCATGAGATGCAGCAAAAGCAGTTCTAAGAGGGAAGTTCATAGCAATAAACACTTACATCAAGAAATAAGAAAAATCTCAAATGAACAATGTAACTTTATGCTTCAAATAACTAGGAAAAAACAAACAAACAAACAAAGCCCAAAGTTAGTAGAAGGAAGGAAATAACAAAGGTCAGAGCAGAAATAAATGAAATAGAGACTAAAAAGACAACAGAAAAGATCAATAAAACTAAAAGCTGGTTCTTTGGAAATACAAACAAAATAGACAAGCTTTTAGCCAGACTCACCAAGAAAAAAAGAGAGAGGACTCAAATAAATCAGAAATCAAAGAGATGTTACAACTGATAACATAGAAATACAAAGGATCATAAAGGTCTTTTCCTTTTTTTTAAAGATGGGGGGCGCCTGGCTGGCTCAGTCGGTTAAGTGTCCAACTTCAGCTCAGGTCATGATCTCGTGGTTCGTGAGTTCGAGTCCCACATCGGGCTCTGTGCTGGCAGCTCAGAGCCTGGAACCTGCCTCGGATTCTGCATTCCCTCTCTCTCTTGGCACCTCCCCATCTCATTCTCTCTCTCTCTCTCTCTCTCTCTCTCTCTCTATATATATATATATATATATATATATATACATATATATATAAAATAAATAAATAAACATTAAATAATTTTAAAAAGATGGTTTATGGTAGAATCTATATGTCCATATGTTCAAAGATGTTCATTGCAGCATTGTTTGCAATATCAAACAATCTGACAGAACCTAAATGCCCATTAATGGTGACAAAGTTTTAAAAACAATTATAGTAAACCTGTAAGATGGAAAACTTTGCAGAAATTTCTAAAAGATATGCATGGGCCAGAGAGATGTCATGCAGTACTAACAAGTGAAAAAAGGAAGTTGCACAAAAGTATATAGAACTTAGTCTCATTTTGCAAATATTAACTATATGTTAGTATATGCATAGAAAAAAGGACTGTGAGTCTAGCTACCAAAAGTAAATGTGATTCTACTTAAGTGATGAGATTCACCGTGGACTTTTGTTTTTTACTTTGTCCAATACTGGACCATTTAAATTTCTCCATTAGCATGATTGACTTTTGCAATATAAAATCAACATAGGTTTAGATAGAGTGGTAGACAGACAGATGTGTATGTACATTCTTTGTAAAGCTGCATTGCCTTATGGTCTATCTAAGCAAAGTCACATTACCCAGGAAAAAATAAAATGCGAACGTTCACTGCAATCTCTTGGCAAAGTTCAAAGGGAGAAGCAAATTATAGAAGCCAGGGAAAAACATCCTAAACATTTGCATCCTCCTGTCCCCCAAGCACCCTCCGCACGACAGCACGACCAACCTCTTTGTCACCTCACCTTCTGAAAATTACCCATAAATTCCCAAAGAACTCAGCCTTGGCTTTCTTCTTTTAGGATCCTATTTTCTTTCCTCGTCTAATCCTCTGTCCTTCAAACATAAATCGATTTTGTCTGTCTGGACTTCTTTGGGTTTTCCACTCTTGAAACTGGCAGACAAACTCAAAAAGAGTGGGATGGAGGGGAGGGCACGGGGCGCGTATTAATTCATGACTAGCAGCTATCTGTGCGACACAATCTATCTCTTGTATAAGGTATGATGCACACATACATACCATGATGATCCCACTTCAGTCATTTCCCCTGGAAGTAAATGGGATGCAAGAGGCTAAGAGCCAAAAAAGGAAAACGAGGGATCTTCCATGGTAGTTATTACGGTTCGATTTAGAGTGCACACACATATTTCACAAGATACCTCATGCTCTTTTGAAGACAAAAGAACAGTAGCCACCCAACAGCGTTAACCATTCAAGATACTATTTTCCCCGCTAGAAAAACAGAGCCTAGGGAAACGGTTATAAGGGTGCATTACAGCCAATGATTAAACTTTGCCCTCTTCTAAATCTGGTGCACTCTACTCTCTTGTCTCTGCTGCCAAAAGGCCAGAAATGTTGGAGGATCACCTAGTGTCTCATTAACTCTTATTTTGCATAATTATTATTTAAGCGGATTACCACTCTTTGCGCTATCTCTGCAGGCAGCTCTCCTCTCTGGACCAGAACTTATGGCGAGCATCACAAAAGTGCTCCAGCTCCAGCTCGTAATCTCAGCTGACATTCCTTCAAAGGCAAACCATTCCCAGTTCAAATATTAAATGAAACCTGGGGCGGGACTAGTCACCTTCAACTTTTAATAAGCGACTCCCGTTACCAAGTATTTCCCGGGCATAGGCTTTGAAGAAGAAGGGGAACACATGAGACACTGAACACAGGTAAGAACATGAGCCCTCCCCACCACCGCCACCAACCTAAGGCACAGAATAGAAACAGGAGTGAGGTCACCGACACCAGCCTTGATCTCCCTCACCAGGTGCTTCAGGCTAACCTTTCAATACCCTCTCCTGGACTCCAGCCAACTGGCCCTCATAAATTAGCATCATCCGGACATGCAGCATCCCTGCTAACACCTGAGAAAATGGAAGCATCTGTATCTGATGCTGGAAAAAGCTGACTGGCTATGGGATTTACTAAGTGGCCTCCTTTGTAAAGTTTAGACTCTGCAGAATGGAACTGGTATTCAGTGAATCCCAAACATGTCAAGGACTGTTCTTGTGATTACAGTCTTAACCAAAAAAACATCCAACAGAAAAGAGAGCGGCCCTGGAATGCAGAATATGCATTGACAATTTGATTGTGAAGATATACATGTAATAAGCTATTTTTTTTCACTAATAAAGCTTTATTTTTCATTATCAAAAAAAAAAAAAGTCCACCCAAAGAGTTATTACTGTCTGGGATGATGAAAAAGTATTTTTCTAACACTGTGCTCTTTTATTAGTTATGTACCACTTTACTCCACATACGTATAGACACGAGATTTTTTTTTCAAGTGCAGAAATAAGAACACAAGAACAACAAGGAAAGAAAAGTTTGAGTGAAGTCAAGAGTGAGTTTTATTCAGGGAAAGGACACCGTGAGGTCTTAAGAAATCTCAAATTGGGGGTTGATATCTCCAAAACAGTCTTGACAAAACAAGGATACAAAAACACATTATGGAGTCATAATTTGGGTTTTTGAAACTGGTCATGATATGGGAACACAAAGAGGTAGATGGTTAAACCTCTGATCTGATCTCAGAACAAGAGGCTGTGAGTCGTCTCGGGGGCGTTTGATCAAACCATTTATTTCCCTTATTTCAATGGACCTAAAGACATGAACAGACACTTTTCCAAAGAAGCCATCCAGATGGCTAACAGACACACGAAAAGATGCTCAACATCACTCATCATCAGGGAAATACAAATCAAAACCACAATGAGATACCACCTCACACCTGTCAGGATGGTTAGAATTAACAACTCAGGAAACAACAGATGTTGATGAGGATGTGGAGAAAGGGGAGCCCTCATGCACTATTGGTGGGAATGCAAACTGGTGCAGCCACTCTGGAAAACGGTGTGGAGGTTCCTCAAAAATTTAAAAATAGAACTACCTTACAACCCAGCAATTGCACTACTCGGTATATATCCAAGTATACGAAACTGCTGATTCAAAGGGGCACATGCACCCCAATGTTTATAGCAGCGCTATCAACAATAGCCAAATTATGGAAAGAGTCCAAATTTCCAATGACTTATTTATGATCAATAAAGAAGATGTGGGATAGATAGATATAGATATAGATACAGATATAGATATACATATAGGTATAGGTGATATAGATATAGATGATATAGATATAGATATAGATATAGATATAGATATAGATATAGATATAGATATAGAATGAAATCTTGCCATTTGCAACAATATGGATAGAACTAGAGTGTGTTTTACTAAGCGAAATAAGTCAGTCAGAGAAGGTAAGTATTATGTTATTTCACTCCTGTGGAATTCAAGAAACAAAACAGATGAACACAGGGGAAGGGAAGGAAAAATAAAATATAAAGAGAGAGGAAGGTAAACCATAAGAGACTCTTAAATACAGAGAAAAAGACCGATGGTTGCTGGAGGGGTGTTGGGGGGGGGGGGGAGAATGGGCTAAATGGGGGATGGGCATTAAGGAGGACACTTGTTGGGATGAGCACTGGGTGTTATATGAGAGTGATGAATCACTAAATTCTGCTCCTAAAATCATTATGACACTATATGTTAGCTAACTTTGATTTAAATTTTAAAAAAATGAATTGACAATACTCAAAAGTCATCGTTAGTAAACATGGCCTTGAGAGATGGCAAAGAGGGATGAGAGAAGAACAATTCTAAAATATATGAAAAAGATGTTTACTTTGAAGAAGAATAATCTACATGGATCCTCAAACCATAACATCTGAATCTCCACAAACAAGACAGGACTGTGAAAACCTACCTCTGTGGACAAGAGGAAAGGTCATGTATCACGGTGAGGTGAAGTTCTTCCCTTCCAACTTACCTGTCTCCCTTTGGCATTATGCACAACTCTGTGTTTGGAGGAATTATTGGGTCCATTTTTCACTATTCATCAAAATAAGGTAGATGGAAGATGTGGAGAAATGTACATAAAGAAAGGTTTTTCAGGGGCACCTGGGTGGCTCAGTCAGTTAAGCGTCTGACTTCAGCTCAGGTCATGATCTCACGGTTCGTGAGTTCAAACCCCACATCGGGCTCTGTGCTGACAGCTCAGAGCCTGGAGCCTGTTTCGGATTCTGTGTCTCCCTCTGTCTCTTGGTCCCTCCCCCACTCACACTCTGTCTCCCTCTGTCTCTCAAAAATAAATAAATGCTAACAAAAAAAATTTTTTTTTAAGGAAAAGAAAGGTTTTTCATAAAGTATGCATTTCTCCTGCAGGAGGAGAAACGCTCAGGGTGAGTCCATAGGAACCAATCAGAAAAGCTAAAGTCTGGGAAGCTCCAGCAAGGAAAAGTAACCACCAACTTTTTTTTTGGCTCAAGAGCCAAAGGCTTTGGTTCAGTTATTTTCTTGCTTGCTTATTTATATTCCACTCATTTCACAAAGGACTTAAGATGGTTTACAAAAAGCACACAGAAAGATAAAGGTTGAAAACGTGTTGGCAAGAGAACACTAGAGCTGGGTGAGTTACACTAAGAGGAAAGATTAATACAGAAATCCAGACATGACGCAATCCTGCTGGCCACTGGAGTGGACAGAAAAGTTGACTCTAAGCTTCTTTCCAACAAAAGTCAGGCCAAGAGAGCTATAACACCCATTCAACGCTTTATCCATAGTGTGCCAAGTGCACACACAAGATACAATACATATTGTATTTCAAGAGGTAATTAAGGGTAAATAAAGTCTTAAGGGTGGGGGTCTAATCCAATATGACTGGTGTTCCCCTTATTAGAAGAGAGGCACCAGGGATGCATCCACCCAGAGAAAGGGCCACGTGAGGACCCAACAAGAAGATCCCCATCTTCAAGTCAAGGAGAAAGGTCTCAGGGGGGAAACCAAACTTCCCCAAACTCCGATCTCGGGATCTTGGATGGATGTTCAGTCTTTACAACTGTGAGAAAAAAAATTGCAGTTATTTAAGCCATCCAACCTGTGGTAGTTTACTATGGCAGCCTGAGGATCCATCATATAGAATGCCACTCTTAGCAAATGATATCCTTACAAGAAAGAAGTTAAAATGTGGTTGAGTATGTTTTACAACATTTCTTAGTAATTGACCCTTGAAAGGTATCTAATATAAAAACTAAATATATAAAAACTAATATCAAAACTAAAACTCATAGATTTTTCTTTATCACAGGAGGGTTAGTTAAGTATCGTCTGATTTTTGTTTCATTAGTGTAGCAAATATAGAAGAGAAATCATTGCTTGAATCAGTTGAAAATATAAGACAGATTTAGGCACCGGGCTAATTGTTTAGGCACCGTTACTTCAGGGTCTTCCCAAGGGGTAAAGACAGTCTCGTGTTGAGAGAAAATGAATCACAGAATAAAACAAAAAGTCAGTAAGACTGTGTTTTAACTTCAGGCATCTTTATCAAACAGGTCATTCAACATCTAACAGCAAAGAGAACCAGAAGTCAGGTCCGAAGAAAAAATTAAGGTAGACCCCATCTTACCATCGAAAGACAAGTCAACCATCACTGTGCACCTGTTCGTCCTTCCCAGCACCCTCCTATCCTCCTCACTGATGCTCGCCTTCTTCCTCCCCAGGCAGCCAACACACAATTCCAGAACATTCCATATGCTAGTATATGCTGAAGATCCTTATGTCTTTGCTTCAGCTGTCTTGAAATGACCAAAAGTCTTTCGGATGCTAACACTTTAACCTGTGCTAACCTGGGTCATAGAAGCCACAGTGGGAAAGTAAACACAAGAGCAAAAGGGTCACGGTTGATCCAAAGATCAGGAAGGAACAGACAGAAGAACTTGGAAGCAAGCCTTTACAGAAACAACTATACTTCAGAACAGATCTTCACAAATCACTAGGTTTTACGAATGAATGAAGAAAATAATCATGCAGTAAGTCGTAAAATCATAAAATCATAAATAATCATGTGGTAAGTCATGTGTGTAAGTATAGGTATGTAAATATTGTGTATAACATATATACCATATCTATAACCTGATGTGTATATAAGAACATAGGTATAACCTATGTAAATAACATATATAATAAAAACAATGATAAATATAAATAACATGTAAATGTATAAACACACAGGTTATATACATATATTATGATTAGTGTCTACTGATTCTAATCATATTATAAGCAAACTGCGAGCCAAGCCTCGTGATCCATACAAAGCGTGTTTTCAGTCGACAATCTGAACCCAAATTTTCCTCTTAGAAATGAACGCAAAACATCAAGATTAGATGAGTAGACCAAGAAGACAATTTTTTCAGGTCTGGATCTTTTCAGGTTAGCAAATCAAGCAGACCTGCTGCTTCTCAAAATACCCATGCCAAGGGAGTAGATTAAATACACTGTGAAGAGAATCAGGGCGATTTATAAGAGAATTTAATGTGTCATTTATTGGACGGCTTTTTTATGCTGTTATCAATTCCCTTTAACTTCACACCTTACAGAGTGAGACAAACAACCTTAACGGAAATGGTCAGTTCCTCACCTATTTGTCGACCATATTTAACATAAATTTAAAAACAGGCGGTCATGTACGGTATCCCAAATCTCTCAGAAAAGAACAGAAGTCACTATGCATTATTGTTGCCTCATGGTATTATCCCAGGCAGTCACAGCAAAAGACCATAGACTCACTGGCTTGAACAACAAAGATTTATTTTCTCACGGTTCTGGAGGCTGGAAAGTCTGAGACCAGGGTGTGTGGGTGGGTTCTGGTGAGAGCTCTATTTTGGACTGCAAACGACTACCTTCTTGCTGTGCCCTCACGTGGCAGAGAGAGACAGAGAACGCTGGAGTCTCTTCCTCTTCTTGTAAGGGAACGAATCCCATCCTGAGGTCACACCCTCGGGACCTTGTCTGAACCTAATTACCTCCCAAAGATGCCATCTCCAAATGCCATCACATCCGGAGCTCTGGCGTCAACACAGGGATGGGGGGCGCATAACTCAGTCCATAGCAACCACCACTGGTGTCTTGCCGACTTGGGGACTGTAGACATGGTCCTCACTTGTCGGGTTTTGTATCATGCTTTCAATCCCCCCACTTGCTGTTCCCATTCTGCCATTGTATTAGGTCCTTGTTGTTTTCCCCAATATTGCCGAGGTAGCTTCCGTTCTCTCTACCAACCAGTTAACTCTATGTTGCAGTCAAACATCCCCTCTTAAAAACCACCAGCCTGTAGCATTTGTGGCACGCCCGAGCTCCACCAGCAACATCCGTGAGCTTTCAGCAGGTTACTTAACCTCTCTTGGCTGTTTCCCTTCTGTGCAATGGACATAATAATAGGGGGTCCTTCAAAACACGTAAGTTCTTAGAAGAATTCCTGGCTTGTAAGGGCAGTGTGAATGCTAGTCTTGTCATTGGTTATTTCCAAATACAGTCACATACTCTGTACTCGGGACACACTCAACAACTTACTAGTTCCCATATATGTCTTCGACTTTCCAATCCTTCCTTTTTTTTTTTTTTTGCCCTTCTGCTTGAAATATCTGTCCCTAATCACTTCCACCTGTCAAAACCTCACTAATTCTTTAAACACGCCCCCAAGTGGCATCTCGAAGCTTTTCCGGTCCTTTACACTCATTCCCCATCCAACCCGCTGGACCCTCTCCTGCCACAACACACTACATCATGGCCTCTTGACTTGTTTATTATTCTGCCTTGTGTTGGTGGTTATTTGTGTATGACTAGATTGCCATCGCATAAGGGCATAATTATTTTTGTGCCCTTGATGGCCCCAGTCCATGGAGGAACATAATCAACGTTAGCTCAACGAAAATAACCCCAAGGATAAAACAAGATAAAACAATAACAACTGGTCAGAGTTTGTTTTCGCCTTTTATTAAGTGATTTTTAGGCAAACATCTAGAAAGCTTCTATGGCCACAGAAAGGACACACCATTTATAGTAAATACAAAAAGGCTCAAAGTCTAGATAGAAAAATAGTGTAAAGAAGAAAGCCAAGTAGAAGTCACGATTGCTGAGCTCAATCATCAAGGTGTTCTCCATCCTTTTTCTTGGATGACATTGTAGAAAATGTCCACGTGACTGTCTTTTTAAGTTTATTTATTATTTATTCTGAGAGAGAGAGAGAGAGAGAGAGAGAGAGAGAGAATGAATCCCAACCAAACTCCACACCGTCAGTACAGCGTCTGATGCCGGGCTTGAACTCACAAAACTGTGAGATCATGACCTGAGCTGAAGTCGGACTGAGCCACCCAGGTGCCCCCTCCATGTGGCTATTTTTAAAACGGCAAAAGCTACCTCAACTCAGAGCATGAGAGCCGAGGGGGAAAGAACCAGAAAGTCCAGGATGCAGGGAGACAGCAGGAGCAGACAGGTGGGATGGAGGGAAGCCTTAGCCATGGGGACCAGCAGACGCCCTTCCCCCCGCCCCCCAGCACCTGCACCCCGCCCACCGCCCGCCTAGCTGCAGCACTGCTTCTTGCAACAGCACTTCTGCTGACAACAGCACTTCTGCTGGCAGCAGCCCTTCCCGCAGCCACACGAGCCGCAGCCACACGAGCGGCGGCAGCAGCAGACCACGGGGACGCTGCAGCAGCCCCGCAGCAGCCGCAGCAGCAGGGACAGCAGCTGGAGCAGCAGCCCACCCGGTAGCACCGGCAGGTGGTGCAGCTGCCGCAGCCGCCGCCGCAACCGCCCCCCACAGCCGCCACCGCAGCCGCCGCCGCAGCCACCGCAGCCACTACCGCAGCCACCGCAGCCGCCGCCGCAGCCGCCGCAGCCGCCGCAGCCACCGCAACTTCCACAGCCACAGCACCCCATGGTGTCGGCAGAGAGGACTCAGGAGAGGGGAGGAGGGAGACTCGGGAGGTGAGGGAGGTCTGGTGCCGCCTCCTGCTGGGGGAGGGGTTTATATATCAATACCCCTCCCCCTCATTTTTTAGCCCAGTTTCCATGGAAGGACATCACAAGACGTTTTCTTTACTTCCTTCCTGAGGTCCTTTGCCACATAACACTGCTATTTTTAGCACAGCAGCCTCCTTAGTAAACTTTGAGTTTTCTGTTATGAATGAAATGGCTGTGTGTTGCCTCTTGAGTCCACAACTAGAAAAATGATAGCCACGCTGTAGGAAAGAAGTCGTTCCAGGTCCCCGACCATGATGCCTGTATGACAGACAGGAGCCATCGGAGACCTTTCTGGAGGCTCCCTGCACACAGCAGGCTTCTCCGGGATGCCCAGCCACCAAAATGGAGGGCGGGAATGGTCCTCACGTCCTCCTGGTTGATGAGAAGCAGATCATGGGAGGGCATTTTAAGTAAGCTTATAAAAGAGGTGTCACTTATAAATCCAGGGACACCAACATTCTGGGGAAGTGCAGGCCTGCCAAAGGCAAAGCCAGGCTGTGTCTGATCCAGAAGCCACAGCATAAGCCCCAAGACAGACCGTGGCAGTTTCCTCCTCTGTGCCCCCTCTGGAGTGGCTGGACTAGCCAGGCAGGCCTCAGTCCTTAAGTCAGTCCAGCAAGAACACGCCTCTGTGGACGCCTCATCACATTCACAGGCTCTCTGGAATCAAAGAATGAGCCGGACAGAGACCAGTCATTTCAAATCAACATTCCCAGGCCCCGGTGGGTCTGAAACAGGGGACTGAACGCAGGTCCTCAACCAGAGAGGTGCAAGAGAAAGCCAGCCACCCGATGAAACCTTTCTTATTTTTGTTTGCTCAATTTTTTTAGTTGTTTTATTTTTTGTTTATTTCTTTTAATGTTTACTTATTTTTTAGAGAGAGAGAGAGACAGGAGGGGCACAGAAAAGAGAGACAGAGTGTGAGTGGGGGACAGGCGGAGAGAGGGAGACACAGAATCTGAAACAGGCTCCAGGCTCTGAGCTGTCAGCACAGAGCCCGATTTGGGGCTCGAACTCACAGACCGCAAGATCGTGACCTGAGCCGAAGTAGGATGCTTAACCGGCTGAGCCACCCAGGTGTCCTTAATTGTTTTATTTATTTTTGAGAAAGAGAGAGAGAAGAGAGCAGGGGAGGGGCAGAGGGAGAGAGAAGGATCTGAAGGGGGCTCTGTGCTGACAGCAGAGAGCCTGAGGTGGGCTCCAATTCACAAACCATGAGATCATGACCTGAGCAGAAGTCCTAGGCTTAACCGACTGAGCCACCCAGGCGCCCCTGTTTTCTCAATTATTTAACAGACAAACTACAGTAGAAATTTCTCTTGACAGATGATTTAGGAGTAGGCTGTGCACAATTCTGTCTTTAGCATCTGACGTTAGACAAGTTAAAAAGAAATGTGTTAATGACCAAGCAATTCTTGCAAACAAAAACAAACAAAAAATCTTAGGAGGCCGGGAAAAGCATATCCGTGTTTTCAGGTGAGATAGAATGCATTTATGGACACTTACTTTTTCTCTTTTCACTCTGGTTTTCACTTATTCTTTCAAAAGATTTTGTTTTTGTTTTGTTTTGTTTGCAACGGGGGGGGGGGGGGGGTGGGGGGGGGGAATGTCATGAATCCCAGTAGAGAGAAAAATAATGTTTTGTTGTTGTTGTTGTTTTTAACCCGGATAACCAAGAAGTATATCCAGAAACACAGGACTTTTATTTGGCTCTTGACTCAGACTCCCATGTTAAAAAAAAGATTGCTCCTAAATATTTCAGGCATTTAGGCATTTATATGCATTTATGTTTTCAAGGGTGCACACCTCTTGGACGTGTGTTCTAATCCAAATATAGGTTTCAGAGACAAGTCAAAGTTAAAATTAGCAAGGGTGAACTGGCCAAGACTCCAATAAGGAAGGGTGTGAGAGGCCTCATGAGGTGTTTACGAGGAAGAGGGGTAAACAATAAGGCAGGGGCTTAGCTTGTGGGGTTGGTATATAAGCCCCTCCCCCAGCAGGAGGCGGCACCAGACCTCCCTCACCTCCCGAGTCTCCCTCCTCCCCTCTCCCGAGTCCTCTCTGCCGACACCATGGGGTGCTGTGGCTGCGGAAGTTGCGGTGGCTGCGGCGGCGGCTGCGGTGGCTGCGGTAGTGGCTGCGGTGGCTGCGGCGGCGGCTGCGGTGGCGGCTGTGGGGGCGGCTGCGGCGGCGGCTGCGGCAGCTGCACCACCTGCCGGTGCTACCGGGTGGGCTGCTGCTCCAGCTGCTGTCCCTGCTGCTGCGGCTGCTGCGGGGGCTGCTGCAGCGTCCCCGTGGTCTGCTGCTGCCGCCGCTCGTGTGGCTGCGGCTCGTGTGGCTGCGGGAAGGGCTGCTGCCAGCAGAAGTGCTGTTGTCAGCAGAAGTGCTGTTGCAAGAAGCAGTGCTGCAGCTAGGCGGGCGGTGGGCGGGGTGCAGGTGCTGGGGGGCGGGGGGAAGGGCGTCTGCTGGTCCCCATGGCTAAGGCTTCCCTCCATCCACCTGCCTGCTCCCCTGTCTCCTTGTCACTTGAACTCCCTGGGATTTTTCTCTTCGGTTAAGTATCTCATACTCTGAAACGTCCGTGAGGCTTCACCCTTGGAGAGCAAGAGCCAGACCCTCCCGTACAAGGCCGTCCGGTGGGGAAAAACGGAGAACATCTTGATCATTCCTCTGCATAGCTCTGGCGGTTTGGCTGACCCCGGAGGGGCAGTCCTGGCACCGACCCCCAGGCAGGAGCCGTGGGGGCAGACTCCGTCACCCGGTCCCTGTCTGCTGCTCCCCGGGCTACCTGCCCTGCTGCGTGAGCTTGATCGCTTTGGGCTCTGTGTTGGGACCTTGCCTGTGCGTCTTCTCTTTTTGCTTCAGGTGGCTCAAGACTTCACACCTCAGAAGTGTCTAAACCCGAAGGAATAATTAAACTAAAAGACGTGAGCCTCTGCCAGCCCCGGAAGAGCAGCCTGCAGCCGCCCTGAGCTCAGACCAGTAAGACCATTTCATTCCGTGTTCATTGCCTTCCCCGGTCAATGTCTGCCTTTGCCGTGTCTAAGTGCGATGGATTGCCCATTTCTCAGTTGCCGCCTTGTATTTCTGCTTATTACACGGCAACCTTCTAAATGTCTAATAAACTATACTAGGTCGTCCTTAAAATATTGACTCACAAAAGCCTCTTCTTTGGTGGTTACCTCTCTGGGAGGATGAACAGGCCGTGTTGAGCAGGGAGAAAAGAGCGCCCCCAGCGCCCCCCCCCCCCACCCCCTGCCGGGTTGCCTGCATTTATTTTGAACACCAATTATGCCTGTAATGAAAGGCCTACATTAATCAACACTAGATTCTTCAATATTCTATCAGTCTCACATCTATATTGTAACTTGTAATATGTTCGTGTTTTTCAAGAAGGTCTTAAGTAGACTGACAATAATAGCTAAGCACACACAAGGCTCGATAGAATCCACCCTGGGCGCTAGAATTTCTGTCATTGCCATCCATGCATATTCCTTCCAAGGTAAAATAACTTCACGAACATATAGATTTCATATGCAGTTTGAATTTGATGTGGGAATGGTGTCTTTTCCACAACTGGATTTCCTCAACTGAATGAAAAATTCTAGTTCAGTTACAAAAGATTAATTCCACAGATTTATAGCGAGGTCAAGGTCTGCCTACAACCTCAGTAATCCCTTACAAGAGAACGTAATACCACTCCTCAATTTAGAACTTTATTTTCACATTGAATGCACGCAAATCAGCCTTTTGAGCTTTGCAGCTT
Organism: Panthera pardus; assembly: GCF_024362965.1. Classification (NCBI taxonomy): domain Eukaryota; kingdom Metazoa; phylum Chordata; class Mammalia; order Carnivora; family Felidae; genus Panthera; species Panthera pardus. Next base: position 11,173,073 of record NW_026526655.1, read on the forward strand.
TGAGGTAAAGGCTGTCATCCCATTTGCAGAAAGGATTTTCCATAGAGGATATCACACACACACACACACACACACACACACACACACACCACCACCACCACATTTCCATTAAATAAGCATGGATAGGGATAACTAGGAAGTTTATCCTGCAAAAATCTCTTGAACAGTTTTTGTCTAGTCCCCACTAGCTATTTTCGCAAATGAGTAGCAGCCTGTCGGCAATGGGCATGGAAAAGATGTCCTTTTTCTCCAATATTGATGAGAGTTCTAAATGGCACTATTTCTCAGGGCAGCAATCTAACAATCTGCACTTTTTTTTAAAGTGCATGCCTTTGGGGGCGCCTGGGTGGCTCAGTCGGTTAAGCGGCCGACTTCGGCTCAGGTCATGATCTTGCGGTCCGTGAGTTCGAGCCCCACGTCGGGCTCTGTGCTGACAGCTCAGAGCCTGGAGCCTGTTTCGGATTCTGTGTCTCCCTCTCTCTGACCCTCCCCCGTTCATGCTCTGTCTCTCTCTGTCTCAAAAATAAATAAACGTTAAAAAAAAAAATTTAAAGCGCATGCCTTTGAACTCAGAAATCTCACGTCTTGGGCAAAAATGTATTATTGGTAAGTCTATTCGTTGCAGCATAGTTAAAGACTAGGAAAAAACTAAATGTCTGCTATCGAGGTCACATTAAATGTTGTCTCTCTACATCAGAATACTGCGCAGCAGTCAAAAAAGAGAGCGAGATCCAAATAATAAAAATAAATAAATAAAAAGGGGCACCTGGGTGATTCAGTCGGTTAAGCATCCAACTCTTGATTTTGCCTCAGGTCATGATCTCACGGTTCATGACATCGAGACCCACGTTGGGCCCTGCGCTGACAGCATGGAGCCTGCTTGGGATTCTCTCCCTCTCTCTCTGCCTCTCCCCCATCCACTCCCTCTCCCTCCCTCTCCCTCTCTCTCTCAAAAATAAAATTTAAAAAAAATTAAAAAAAAAAAGTTCCCTGTGAACTTAGAAGGGAATATCTGAAAGCTCAACAAGATCATTTGTGTAAATAGAAACCTACCCCCAAAATTATAACACACAGTCAAGCGAAAGGTATTATCAGCAAGTGTGCATGAGTGGGGTGCCCATGGGGGTACAAAAGAGTTTAGGAAGAAAGACTTAACTGATGGAAATCCCACAGGCTTGTAGATGGCAAAGGCACCACCAAGCACTATAGTGTTCCTGTGACATCACCCCCGAGAAGTATTAAAGCCCCGGGGAGCGTTCATAGTCAGGGAGAGCAGTGCTCTGAATTCTTGTGCTTCTGCGGTCTCACTGTGTCTCTTCAATTACACACAGCAGCTCTGGACCTGAGGCTGAGGGAGTCCAGGCAAAATAGTGGCCATGACTGTGACAGTGACTGCCTTCATTGCTGTGCAAGGTGCAGGTGTCTGACCTCAAATTGGCCAGAATGTTCAATGTCTCGGGTTGGGCTGAGAGTAAAGCCATTTGGGAAAAAATCAGGGAATTCCTTAGAGTCAAGTTATGGGTTTCATTAAGTAATTCATCCAAAGCTTGTTCTCTGCAGGTTTTCGAATTCCTGGAGGTCCTTCTTTAGTCCGAGAATTAGACCTACACTGTCCTTCAGATTTCTAAGGAAACACACCCAAATGAGAGGAACTTGTTCCCAAACACACTCACAACAGAGGTGAAGATCGTTGCATTCTTCGCTGGTTAAGAGCACTTTGCCAAATTTGTGAGGAAGTGCCACATAAAGGCATGAATTGCTGCCCTAACTTATGAGTCCCCCTGCTGTGACTTCAGATCATGGAAACTGACATGAAACATTCAGGGAGAAAAATGAAGAAAATAGAGTGGTAATTCTCCCCTTCTTTTAAAAATATTTTCTTGGGGCGCCTGGGTGGCGCAGTCGGTTAAGCGTCCGACTTCAGCCAGGTCACGATCTCGCGGTCCGTGAGTTCGAGCCCCGCGTCAGGCTCTGGGCTGATGGCTCGGAGCCTGGAGCCTGTTTCCGATTCTGTGTCTCCCTCTCTCTCTGCCCCTCCCCCGTTCATGCTCTGTCTCTCTCTGTCCCAAAAATAAATAAAAAACGTTGAAAAAAAAAATTAAAAAAATATTTTCTATTTGGGGCGCCTGGGTGGCTCAGTCGGATAGGCGTCTGATTTTGGCTCAGGTCACGATCTTGAGGTCTGTGAGTTCGAGCCCCACATCGGGCTCTGTGCTGACAGCTCGGAGCCTGGAGCCTGCTTCAGATTCTGTGTCTCCCCCTCTCTCTGACCCTCCCCCGTTCATGCTCTGTCTCTCTCTGTCTCAAAAATAAATAAAGTTTAAAAAAATATTTTTAATATTTTCTATGAATTCAAAATAATGTGAATTCATTATAAACAATTTCAAAACACAGAAAATTACAAGGGTGAAAGTTAACATTGCTTATAATAACCACTTTTACCATTTTGTTTTATTTCCTTCCATTGTTTTCCTATTCTTTTTTTTTCCCAATATTTTTATTTTGGAGAATTACAAACCTACAGGAAATTGTGAAAATATTGCAAGATCTTATATACCACTCATTGAAGTTCACCCATGGTTAACATTTTGCCAGTCTTAGCTTTATCTGTCCCTCTCATTTGAGAGTAAGTTGCAAATATGAAACTTCACCCTTAAAAATATTGGCATGCATTGGCCAAAAGGGATATTCTCCTAAAAACAATGACACAATTTTCACACTTAAGAAACTTAATAGTGATACATGCTACTATGTAATATACAAACTTCAATTTCTCCATCCCAAGGATGCTTTGTAATTTATATATTCACTTTATTCCTTTCACTTTATTCAAGCCTAGCATGGAGCCTGACTCGAGGCTTGATCTCATGACTGCAAGATCATGACCTGACCCGAAATCAAGAGTTGGATACTCAACCAGCTGAGCTACCCAGGCACACCTTTATTGACATTTTTAATAATTTTTCAACCTGGGTCTAATCACAGATGTATCTTATGTAATTTAAGTTGGCCTCCGACATTTTATTTTTCTCCTGGCAAAGTTGTTTTTGCAAAATCACCTTTAAAATGAATTTGTGTGTTTGTTCCCTCATGATCAAATTCAAGTTAGGCATATTTGCAGAAGTACTACACAGGTGATTTTTTTTTTTTTCCTCAGAACTTGGCATTGAGAAGTATGCAATGTCAGTTTACCCCTACTGGTAATGTGATCGACTAATTAGTATTATGCCCACCAGTTTCATCCACTGTTAATCTACTCTTTCCCTTTTAATAACCACGGTGCTATCTTCTGTGTATTTATATGACAAAATGAAGATTATTACAAAATATAGACTTTATTCTGATTTTTAATGTAATATTTAATTATATATAATTATCCTTATATTAAGTATTTGCTGGGGCTCCTGGACAGCATTTACACATTTAAATGTCTGCCAACAATTCAAAATAAACAAACTCTCCATTTTTTTTTTAAGCTGGGAAACTGTATGTGCTCATCTGACAGACAAAAGATAAATATCTTCATATGTAAACAGTTCTTACAAACCCATATGGAAAAAAATGTACAAAGGGCAAATCAGTATTTAAAAAAAAAAAAAACATAAACCAAGTCTCCTTGAAAACTGGGTTGTTCCTGGTTTGGGTCATAAGATAGACAAGATGAGCCCCAGCCCTCTTGTCATTCTAGAAAACAGGAAGCTACAAAACGTAGCGGAGTCGTATTGAGAAGACAATCTGAACATCAGAAACAACAATAGCTGCAAAGTACAGAGACACATTCAATATTTTTAAATACATGAGCTCATAGTAATACCAAAAAGAAATAAAAAACCTCATTAGTCATCTTTGGAAGAGGCCAGAAAATTAGCACATTATTTTGAAACTCGTTTTTAAAAATGGTGGGAGGGAGAATCAGACATTTGTTCTGCCTTTTTCGAAATAAAACGTACCTCACAGTAGCCAAAGAGGAGAGAAGAGGACATTTCTCTCTGCAGACGGAGTCCAGGTAATACAGAGGAAGGAAAATCCAGCCCTAATGAATTCATGGATGTAGGTAGTGACTAATCATGGATCCCAACGTCACACAAGTGAGACAAATAGATGCCTCTTGATGGAAGAACACAACACCGCCTATGAAGCAGGCTTGTCCAAAACTAGACACTGAATCGTGGCAGGTGGATCTGATTACTGGAAATCCAGGGTGTTAAATGATTCCACGGGGGTGCAGTCTCCAAAACTCAGTCACCCAAAATTAATGCTACACTGAAGACAAGTGGCAAGAAGGTGGACAGGGCTTCAAGGGGAGCTGCAGACTAGAATAGACACTATAGGGGCACCTGGGAGACCCAGTCGGTTAAGTGTCTGACTTTGGCTCAGGTCAGGATCTCACGGTTCGTGAGTTTGAGCACCCCCCCCCCCCCCACGTCGGGCTCTGTGCTGACAGCTCAGAGCCTGGAGCCTGTTTCAGATTCTGTGTCTCCCTCTCTCTCTCTCTGTCCGTCCCGTACTTGTGCTCTGTCTCAGTCTCTCTGTCTCTCAAAAATAAATAAACATTAAAAAAAGAAAAAAAAAAAAGAAAGAAAGAATACATTGTATGGGCCCTTCAGTCAGTTGCAGGGATACGTGAGTCTTATCAGAACCCTAATTAGATAACTGTTTTTAGAGTAAGATATATGTGTGAAAATTTGAGCATGGCTACTTACTAGAAGTTAATTAAAAATTACTGTTAATTGTTAAGCATAACAATGGTATTGTAGTTATACTTTAATTCTTACAAATTGGCTTCAAAATAATTGGCTCAGAATACATCGTTGAAGCTGGATACATGGGAGCTCATTATATATATTTGCATCCATAATATAAAACACATTTTTTCTTACAATGAACTTCACTAATAATTAAGAAAAACATGAATTTTTCTCATCTGTTATATTAACAAAGCATTGTTTTAATCATGTCTAGTGTTGGTTCCAGAGTATAAGGAAAGCATCACGCACAGTGGATGGGAACAACTGATGAACATTTTATAGAGAGCAATTTTGTAACTTTCATCAGCAAAACGGGGATAACGTTTGATCTAGCAAATTCCACCTTTAAGAAGTTGCTCCAAGGAAATATCAGAAGAGAGAAAGGATGCAATGCACAGCTAACATTTAATAAGCTCTTACTTTTTTGTGTTGGGCACTGATTCCTTTAATCTGCAGAATAACCATTTTGGTTAGGTTTATTATTATTATTATTATTATTATTATCATCATTTTAGAAATCAGGAGACCAAAAAGGTGAAGTCACTGCAGAACTAGTAACTTTAGAAAGGGGATTTGAACCCTGGGATTTGAACCAATGCCTGGGTGGGTTATGTTGGACATTCATTACAGCATCGCTTATAATAGCAAAATATTAGAAACCATCTACAGTTGAAAACCAGATTCTTGATCTTCCTACCAGTACCCCCCCACCCCCCGCCCCGACCACCAAAAAAAAAATGCTTTTCTCACAGATACACCCTTCCCGGTTAATCCTCTCCAGCATGACTTCATCCTTCCTGTGACCCAGGCCAAAGAGACATTGGCACCCCTTGACTCCTATCTTGTTCGCATGTCCTGCGCTAGATTGATCAGCGAAATGGGTGGCATCATCGGAATCCAACCCGCTCACCACCTGCACCCCTCCCCCAAAGGTCTGGGCCCCATCGCCACCCCCAGCAAGAGTTCTTCAGACTCAGGGTAGAGCTGCCCCCATCCAGCCTCTCCCCATAGTCAGCTCTCAAGGTACAGTTTACAGTAATCCTTCTGCAGTGAAAAGGCGGTTGATCTCATCTCTAACTCGCACCCTCCCCAGGTTGCCCAGGACACTCAGCGGCAAGGCTGACGTTTGCAGTGACCGAAACTAACATGGGGAGCTACAATCTCCTCATCACCTTGCTGAACTCTTGCTCCCAGCACCCTCATCTGTTACAGTCCCACGGTCCACAATGCTCTTGACTTTTTACCACTGGATGTTTCACTCCTTGTCTGTGCTCAAATGTCACCCATACTCTCCATGAGTCCTATTTGAATCACTCAATTTAAAATCGAAATCCTGGGGCACCTGGGTGGCTCAGTCAGCTGAGTGTCTAACTCTTGATGTTGGGTCAGGTGGTGATGGCTATGGGATCGAGACCCTAGTCAGGCTCCTCGCTGGGCATGGAACCTGCTTTAAATTCTCTCTCTCCTCTCTGTCCCTCCCCCATTCTCCTTCTCCCTCTTTTTCTCTTTCTCAAAATAAATAAACTTTTAAAAATATATATTTTAAAAATAATATGGATGCAAAAAAATAAACTTTTAAAAATATATATAAAAAAATAAAATCGAAATCCTACTCACCCTCCCTGAAATCCAAATCTCTCCTATACTGCTCTTTTTCCCCCCATGATACTATATTTTAATACAGTACTTTATTTTTTAAGGCCTTTCAAAGCCCAGAAAACAATGAGCCATAATCTCTGATTCATAATACACTCTAAGCATAGTCTTCTTTATTTAATTTGCTAATTATTTTAGTAATATAACGGGACAAAGCCTTGACATCCTAGTCTAACTAAAAGTCGCCATCCCAACCCTTCTAAAACTAAAACTAACCCATCCTAACTGAAAGGTCGCCATCCCAACCCTTCTTTCTGCACCCCTGCACCCAAAGTAGTCATTACTCTAAAGTCTGTGCTATTTCTTTGCTTTTCTTTGGACGTGGATTTCTTACATCTATATGCATTCTTTTATGTCAACATACTAAGATTCATTTGTTCATCTACTCTCTGGATGATGGAAATTTCCATTGTTTCCAGGGTTTTCTTTTTTATTTTTTTATTTTATTTTAGAGAGAGAACATGCATGAGAGGGGCAGAGGGGCAGAAGGAGAGAGAGTAAACCTTGTGGAAATAAATGAAGACCGAAGAGAATAGACAAAGGTTATTTATGTATTCGGAGCTCACTACGGCAAAGGGGTCGGCCACTGTCTCTTGCGTTTGGGCAGAGGCTTGAATGTGGGAGAGATTTATAGTGGAAAAGGAGAGGTCTCAGGTGTGCCCTGCTGGGACCCTGTGACCTGGGGAAGATGGACACAGACTAGAAGCGGGGCACCCGATGTTACTGGTTGGGGGGGGGGGGATGCATACGTGGCTCTCCATGGTTAGTCCTAAGCTGGAAGCAGGGATGAAAATTTGGGAAGCTGGCAGTTACTGATCAGGTCCTGACCGTTTGGGGTAGACTACAGGAGTTATCATCTGGCTTCCTGGATTGTTTCCTGTAGATAGTGGTCAGACTATGTAAGTCTGACTCGTGGGTAGTACATTGGCTGCCTCAGCAGCTTCCTTAGATCAAGGTTGGTTTCCTGGCTGGTTGCTGCCCATTATGGGTGAGAGTTTTGTTTTATATCTGGTTTGGCCATTGGCCATTTGTACGTGTAGTCTTTAACCTCTAACATATCAGATAATGTACGTATTCATTAAGGATATAGTCCCACTCCCACAATGAGCATAATAGTTCTAGGACAATAAGAATTTTTATCTGCTTTGTTCATTGAAGTACTCTCGGTCCCTAGAACAGCGTCTAGCTGCTCAGGTCATGGGTTCAAGCCCTACATCGGGCTCTGCGTGGTCAGTGCGGAGCCTGCTCAGGATTCTCTTTCTCTCCCATTCTCTCAGCCCCTCCCATGTTCGTGCTCTCTTTCTCTCTCAAAATTAATAAATAAACTTTAAAAGAAAAAAAGAAAAAACTATTTAAAAAAAAAAAACAGACTTGGGCCAGGCAAGAAGTGCCCATTTCTTTTTTTTTTTTTGTAAGTTTATTTTTATTTATTATGAGAGAGAGATAGGGAGCAAGCAGGAGGTGGTGGGCAGAGAGAAAGGGAGAGAGACAGAATCCCAAGTGGGCTCCACACTGTCAGCGCAGGGCCCGATGCGGGGCTTGAACTTACTAACGTGCCATCACAACCTGAGCCAAGGTCAAGAGTCAGACGTAAGCGTCTGACTGATTGAGCCATCCAACTGCCCTAAGAAGTGCCGATTTCTGCTTGAGTCTTTTTCTTTTTAATTTTTTTAATGTTTATTTTTATTTTTGAGAGACAGACAGAGAGAGAGACAGACAGACAGACAGAGTGTGAGCAGGGGAGGGGCAGAGAGAGAGACTGAGACACAGAATCCAAAGCAGGCTCCAGGCTCCGAGCTGTCAGCACAGAGCCCGACGTGGGGCTCAAACCCACAAACAGTGAGATCATGACCTGAGCCAAAGTCAGACGCTTAACCGACTGAACCACCCAGGCGCCCCTCAAGGCATATTTGAAAGCTACTGACATGACCCATATTGCACGTTCCATATGGTCTGGTAGAGAATGTGCAATATGCTGGCTGTATTCCCAGCCTTATTCCTGTCCTAAATCACAGACCAAATAATGGCACAAAATAGTCCACTATAGAACCTCCTAGCAAGGAACATCATACGTGTCAGGAGCTGAATGCGACTTCATTATTGAGAAATAATTTTTTTTACCAAGTCTCAGGAAACTATATCACTTTGAAAAACTACATGAGAAAATACTTTGGAAAGATACAACAGTGTGGTTGGGGTTCTTAACCTCGGCACTGCCGATATTTTCAGCCAGACAGCTCCTAGTTGTGGGGGGATGTCCTATGCATTGGCCTCTGGGCCTCAACTAGCTGGTTGTGACAACCTCTCTCCCAGCTATGACAACCCAGCTGTCTCCAGACATTGCCAGATGTCCCCAGGGGGCAGAATCGCCACCCCCTCCTTGAGAACCAGAGGCCCCACATCAGAGCACTCTGGCAAAGGATGCATGTTTAGAAATAGCCCCTTGAAGGCTGCAAAAGTGTTTTGCACGGAATCCTTCTTTCCTTTTACGTGTTTGGAGAGAACCCCTGGGACATATGATCGTGAAGGAGTGGAGTACGCGGGGTGGCTGGTGAATGAGTCCAGGAGGGCCTGGCCCACTCTTACACAGCCCTGCCACCATGCTGATGAGGACTCAGTGCTCCAGAAATGCTGTTGGAGTGAATTGATTTGTGCTCTGATTTGTGCTCTCATCAGTTTCTTTTCTGTCAAATACCACAGGGAGGCAGCAGTAGGAACACCACAGCAAAGTCTAGTGATGCCAACAAAATGAAATTCCAGCCCCTTCTTAAAAGTGAAACAGAAAGAGCACCGGACTTCAACTCAGGTCACGATCTCATGGTTTGTGAATTCAAGCCCTACATCGGGCTCTGTGCTGACAGCTCGGACCCTGCTTGGGATTCATTCTCTCTCTCTCTCTCTCTCTCTCTCTCTCAAAATAAGCAAATAAACTTTAAACAATAAATGAAGTAGAAAGAGCAAAGCACACACACACTCACACACATACACGAAAGCCACAGGACCTATCTCGTTTTAGCACAACCCACCATTCCATCTTTCATCCCCATGGCGGGGCCGGGGGAGGGGGGGGGAGAGAGAAAAGGAAGATGGAGAAATGCCAGAGATGCCTGGTGAGGGGAAGGGGCGGGTGCCATGGTTGGACCAGCAGGCTTGCCTTCTGACTCCTGGCTGCACGAACGCTGCTAAAAAGGGGCCTGGGGACATAACCTTTTTATACCATTGTGCCCCAGGGAACCCAAAATGGCTTCCACGAGGCCTAAGGTGCAAGGAATCGAAAGGCAATGCTCCAGGAAAGACGCCGTAAAAACGGAGCTGGAGAATGCCGGGGACAGATCTGACATCTCGTTACTTTGGCCCAGGCCGTACCCCGGCCCTCTTTCCCCCTCAGTTCCTGTTGCTGACAGATGGGACAGGAAGACCCCATCTTTTTCAAGGTCTGTCACTTCCTCTTCAGTTTCTTTTTGGAAGCCTCTAGGATGACTCTTCTTCGGCCCACGTTATTTTGTCCGATCACATCTGTCTTCGTTTGGGTTGCTCTAACTAAATACTGTAGACCGGGTGACTCGGTAACAATCACGTTTCCAAAGGCTCAAATACGAGATGACGATGCCAGCGTCGTGGGTTTAGGTGAGAGCTCTCTTCCTAGCTGCGAACTTCTCAGTGTATCTTCACAAAGTGGAAAGAGGCTGAGGGAAGTCCCTGGGGTCCCTCTATAAGAGACTAATCTCACTCATGACAGCTGCACCCTCATGACCTAATCACCTCTCAAAGGCCCCGCCTGCTCATACATCACAATGGGGGTTAGGGGTTTAGCACATGCATTTTGGTGGGATATAAACCTTCAGTCCATTGCACCATTCTCAACTCTCACCAGCCTGCCCCTTTATCAATTCACTTCTGTGTTCCTGGCACCGGGATGCGAATAGAAATAAATATGATCCCAGACTTCAAGGAGCTCAGTCGGGGCAGTAACGCAGAGAAGGCGACATGAAGACATCAGAAACGAGTAGAAAAAGTGGGAAGGAAAGAGTGAGTGATGTTTTGTGGGCAATGATGGTACACAGAAGATATTTTCATTGAGCCTTCAATAAGAGCAGAAATCTTCCAAGAGGCCACAGGTGAGGAAAACAGTGGTGTCGAGGTAGCGTTCGGTAAGTATCATTTTTGTTAGTGACCGATTATGGTATACTACAAAGTATGAAAAAACAACCAAGAAATTAAGCTTGGTCATGAAAACAAAGGTCATGCGCCATTCCCCCAGGCTTTGCCACCTACGGTGACGTTTGCAGAGGGCACCCAAGCAGTAAGGAGACACGGGAACTCCTTCGGAAGTGACGCGTGACCGAGTAGGTGCGAGCCATTGCAGGCATTCCCGCAGAGAAAACTCAAGTAGCCGTTGTTCTACACAGCGTATGTTAAATATGATCGGAGGTAATTGTCACCATTGCTCATGATGTCAAACCTCAAAGCTATAACTGAAAGGAAAAACAGAGCCTGGAGATTTCAGCTGTAGGTTCTGAGCACACAGAGCAGATCTTAGAATCAAAGGGACACGATCGTCCCTTTGCTCTGTTCCGCCAGAGTGAGGCAGAGCTGAGTTGGAATCCTGGCTCAGACCCCTGATGTGACACTCAGCATGTACCTTGACCCCTTTGAACCAGAACTGCTAATGGCATTTACCTCTGAGGACTGTGCCGACACTAAACATGACAAAGTACCTGGAGTGGAATTATGTATTGTATACTCCTGGTTAGTTTTTCTTCTAGAAAAGCTAGAAGTAGAAGCTACAGTGGCAAAGTAAGTTTCCCATATTTACTAGGAAGCCCAATAAGTAATAGTCAAGATCTTGCTGTGATCATTTTATGTGTGACAACACAAATCTAGGCAGGATTAAGTTATATACAGTTGACCCTTGAACAATGCAGGATTGGGGCGCCAGAGCCCCGCACATTTAAAACTCTACATATAACTTTTGACTCCACTAAAACTTCACTACTGATAGCCTGCTGTTGACTAGAAGCCCTCATGTTAACATACAACATCGATTAACACAAGTGTTGTATGTTGTGTAGACTATATACTATGTTCTTACTTGAAAATAAGCCAGAGAGAAGAAAATATTATTAAGAAAATTGTTAAGTGGGGAGCCTGGGTGGCTAAGTCTGTTAAGCGTCCAACTCCTGGTTTCGGCTCAGGTCATGATCTCACGTTTTCATGAGTTCGAGTCCCACGTTGGGCTCTGTGCTGGCAGCACGGAGCCTGCTTGGGATTCTCTCTCTCTCTCCCTCCCTCTCTCTCTGCTCCTCCCCCCTCGCTCTGTCTCCGTCTCTCTCAAATAAATAACTAAACTTTAAAAAAATAAATTAAAAAATAAAGTAGACATAACTTAACCTAAACTAAGGAAACTGAGTCACAGAGGAACCATGGCTTTCTCTGGGCCTTGGAGCCAACGTGGCTCTGTCCACTACCCCATGAGCACAGAACACAGGGAGTCATGAGCCGGCGTGGGAAGCTCATGCTGAAATAAATCAGCACAAACCCTCTAGCCCCAGAGCAATCCCTTTCAAGTGACTTTCCCATATTTGGACCCATGAGCCAAGGACAAAGTGAATCTGAAACTCGAGAGAAACTCTTTGGAGTCTTTAGCCTCAGAACTTCTGACATGTGAAAAGAGACAAATGTGGGTGCTTTGCTTCTGCACATGGGGTCCCACCTTCCCCGGCACCCAGCAAAGACCATGTGCAAGCAGAGAAGGGGCCCCGTGCAACCAAGGAAAAGATAATCATTGGCACCAAGGGATCCTGATGCTCACAAAACAGATGAGCTCTGGCCACGTGAGACTCTGTGTGTGTGTGTGTGTGTGTGTGTGTCTTACTTGCACTTGAAGGCTGCTGGATTCAAACAAGATGAAACACCTGAGAAACGCGTTGTTTTATTAGAAGCACAACTTGAGGAAGAGGTGAATGTGAAAACAAGCGATCCTATGAAGTCAGAGGTGCTCGGTGAGGAAATACATTCAGGGTCTTGTGACATTCTGCCAGGGAAGCTGGGGGAAACCACAACAAGGAAGTGGCCACGTGCCCTCGGTGGGGTCCCAAAGAGGATATATAAGCCCCTCCCCCAGCAGAAGGCGGCACCAGACCTCCCTCACCTCCCGAGTCTCCCTCCTCCCCTCTCCCGAGACCTCTCTACCGACACCATGGGGTGCTGTGGCTGCGGAAGTTGCGGCGGCTGCGGCGGCTGCGGTGGCGGCTGCGGTGGCTGCGGTGGCGGCTGCGGCGGCGGCTGCGGCGGCGGCTGCGGCAGCTGCACCACCTGCCGGTGCTACCGGGTGGGCTGCTGCTCCAGCTGCTGTCCCTGCTGCTGCGGCTGCTGCGGGGGCTGCTGCAGCGTCCCCGTGGTCTGCTGCTGCCGCCGCTCGTGTGGCTGCGGCTCGTGTGGCTGCGGGAAGGGCTGCTGCCAGCAGAAGTGCTGTTGTCAGCAGACGTGCTGTTGCAAGAAGCAGTGCTGCAGCTAGGCGGGCGGGCGGGCGGCTCTGCCTCCAGGGCAAGAGCTGTCCGGGGCTCTGCTCGCATTGGGTAAGACTTCCCTCCGTCCTTCCGCCCCCCTGCTCCTGTTCTGTGTCCTTGGATGTCTTGGAGCTACTCATGCTGTCCTCGGGCTCTGAGGTTTCAGGGCTGGCTCTTTCCCTCCAGTGTGGTATCATGACGACACCAGTTTCTTCACCCTGGGTTTTCCAGAAGGTACCATGAAGCGCGTAAATACTCTCGGTCACCCGTGTAATCCCGTCTCCATTTGAAAGAAAGATGAATAACCACCTATATTGTGGCGACATCAGCCACCCATGTCAAAGATCGATTTATATCATAAGCTTGGTAAAGTGAAACCACGATAGCCAAAATTTCTTTTTCTTCAAAAAATTACTTTTGGTCAACTTTTCTATTGTACATTCACTAACTTCCTCCCATTTCTATGTCTCTCTAAAAAAAAAAAAAGGCAACTCTTTCTTAATAAAAAAAAAAATCTGCTTATTCTAATGTGTCTTTCCATTCTATAAAGATGTGTACCTTCCCATGACTGAGGCCAGTACAGCGACTAATCAACTAATGGATGATCGGTCCTATAATGTCTTATAATGGATTCTATAACAAAGATAGAAATCGGGGGGGGGGGGGGGGGGTGGAGGGGTAGAGCCCCAACTTTTGGTTGTCAGTCTCATTGAGGGAAATTGCTGTGTTTTCCTACAGATGACCTCCTGATGTCTGTGTTTGCAACCGAATTCTGGTTGTAAGTGTTGGACACCCCACATGGTAGGTCATTGTTTCACTCCATCGCTTCATGTCCATTTTCCTCACTCGTTCATCCAGCAGATACGTAAGTGCCGTGTTAGGCCACGTATTTAGGCCAGCACCGGAGATCTAAAGAAAAACAAGCCTTTGCCTTCCAAAAGTTCATATCTGAGAGAGACAGAGAGAGAGCATGCGCGCGCGAGAGAGTTCATTACCAAACAGCATCCCATGTCAGGTTTCTTCGGTCCCCTTTTCTCCACTCCTGTGTCAACTTTTTGTGAATATCATTGCCGCCATGATGTTGAGTACCAACATAAGAGACTCTCCATTCATTTGCTGGGTAAGATGACCAAGTGAGAAGTTGACACTGTCTATGGGGTTTTTCCCTTGGATCCCAGTGGCATTTGACACAACTGAGCACCTGATCCTCCCTAATAAACTTTCCTCTCCCAGGTTTTCATCCTCCTCCCAGTAACTCCTTTACATCTTCTACATGTGCTTGTCCAACATGCACACCCTAGTGCTCAGACCCTAGCCCTCTCCTGCATCATTCTACATCCTTCTATCTACTCTGTCTTTTTTTTCTTTTCTTTTCCAGCACACCTGAAACTTTCTAAAATACCATAAGATTCAAGAATTTCTCCTGTTTACCTTGTGCTGTCCTCTCTACCTCACCCCATGCACAACTGAAATGTACGTTCTACAAAGCAAAGATTTCTCATTCTCTGGTTGACTATCTCAAGCACCTAGAACAGCATCCGGCATATAATATATACTCAACAAACAGCTTCTTTGTGAAGAAATGATTTTTTTAACGCTTTTGGTATGGAAAATGCCAAACATAAACAGAAGTGGTGAACAGTACAATAAATTCCTAAGAACCACCACCCAAGTCAACAGTTATCAACATGGCCAGTCTCTTATCGCGTATGGCCTCACCCATACCCCTCCCACCACTGGATAATACAGAACCAAATCTGGACCTCAGGTCACCTAATCAGCAAATATGTTTATGTCCCTTCAAATGAATGAATTCTTCATCGTCTCTCTGTGACTTAGACTATGGCCAAGGGCTATCAGAGAAACACAGAGGTAAACTCAAGGTCCAAAATAAGGTCTTCTCTTGGCAAGAGGTAGGGAGGAAATTATGACACCCTCGACCTTTAAGAAAATTCCAGGGTTCTCTGGTAGGGCCTGGCAGTCAATGTACAAGGGCACTCTGTTGCACAATGAGCAGGGTACTCCCATCCCCAAGGTGTATCTTGGTACTTATAAATCGATTTTCCGCAAATCATAGAAGGATGAGAATAGAAAAATCCAAGCCAGCAGGACAGTCACCCAGAACGCCTGGAGGACTCTTAATCAATTTCATTTCCAGTCGTAGTCCTTAAAATCAAACAGTATTAATCTTTGGGGAGGGTTTTCCATTTCTACCAAAAGATAACAAAAACATTTTCTTTTCCATTTTAATCAACGAGAACTTCATATTGCTTTTTAAAACAACCTCCGCTTAACAAAAACTACTTAATATTTGAACTATTTGTTCAAATTCTCAAAGGGCAAGAACCCCACGCCATCTCACAACCTTGAAAAATAAAGCAAAATAAAAGAGCACGGTGATTATCATTAGCTCTGGAGCCGGGATGCCCAGACAAAAATCCAGACGTCTCCGTTTACTATTCCCACTGCCTTCTGCCTCGCTTTCTTCATCTGTAGAATGGGCTTCCTAGCTGTTCCTCTCTCACAAGATTTGGGGAAACGTAAATGGATTTGTAGGCAAGGATCTATCTGTAAATAGATCCACACTGTACTCAGTTCATCCTGCTTTATCACACTGATGTATCAGGATAATACTTTTATTGTTATAAAAGTTGCTCTTTTGGGGTACAGAGGGTAGCAGGTATGAGCTGGCCCTCAGACCTCAGACCTCAGATTTACTTCTCAGAGTTTCCTCTTATAATTAGCATATGCAAAACGTGGGGCGGGGCCTCGGGGCTTCATGTGTGGCAGGCTCCCTCCCCCGCCCCTACCTTCAGCTCCTGGCCAGACCCAAAGGGACGGCCTCTCGGCGGAAGGGGGCCCTTCCCGGGGGCTCGTTCTCCCGGGATGTGAGAAATTTGGCGAGCAACAGCCCCCTCCTATAGGTAAGACTGCCTGTGCGGGAGGCGAATTCCTGGGCGAAACACCATCACCCCTAGGCTGCAGCGCTCCCCTTCTCCCCGGTTGCGGCCGCGCGGGCGGGCAGGAGGCGTCCCCGCGCTGCAGCGGGCGGGTTGGGACTCGCCCGGATTCCCCGCGCCCCGGGCTGCCTCGTGCTGCGCGGCCCCTGCGCTCTCCTGCCAACTCGGTACTGAAGATTCGCCCAAGCGGGTCTGGCGAGAATCTCACTTTCAGCCATCTGCAAAGCAGACTAAGACTACGACTCGGGGAAAGGGCCAGCATCCCCCATGGTTACACCCGCGTGCACAGATTTTCACCGAAAAGAAACTTCAGCGCAGAATTCTAAATCCCAATCCAAGAAGGGAGACAGGGCTCCCGGTGAGGGAAGCAGCAGCCGGGAACTTTGAAGGGCAGAGCCCTCTCCGCCCCCCCCACCCCCGCCCTCTACTGAGACTACCATAATTGAAATTAAAGGAAAACACAACCGTACCTTACAATGATATTTCTGGAAAGGAGGCCTAATTCATGAAAGAACATGCACAGCAATTAGTTGGCAAGTCAGTGTTGCTGCTGTAAATGTGCAAAAGGCTTGTGGTTGTGGCGTGGGTGCTTAACGTGTGCAAGGGGTGAAGGAAATGTTTTCTGGAAGTACTCACCAAGCCTGGAACACGTTTGTATCTCCTAAAGCAAAAAGGGGTGTTTTCAGTAAGGTACATCTTTTAAATAGACCCAAAGGTAACCAACTTCCAAATGTGTCTTCGTAGTAGCTGAAAAGGGCAAAAATACCGACTTTGCTCCGTCATTGTTGGTCAGAGATCGTCAGTGGTTTCTCAAGGTTGGGGAATGGTGAATCCAGTTCAAGGAGGAATATTCAAATGAATTGAGGTGAAGTTATTTACTGTGTACCTTTTCTGAAGTCACTCTTCCCTGAACTATGAGTGCCAAGCTGTTTTCATTCTGGATGAATTTGCTCTGTGGCTTGCCGGAGGCAGATGGGAAGGAAGCTTTATTGAGCAACTAATGTGTGCGGAGAACCAGACTGAGCCGTTCCTGAGACAACAGTGGGAGGTGGGTGTGGTTATCCACATTTTAAGAGCTGACTTGAGGGAGGTTATAAGTACACGCCACAAACAGGGGTGGGGTTAGGAGAGGAGGGTGGGGGAGGTGGAACTTGAGCTTCAGACCCCCTTGTCGCTGAACCACACCGGCCACCAAACCTGGAGAGAGAGAGGAATGAAAAAGAGAAGCCTAAAGCTGGGAAGGTCTGCGGTAAGAGGTCAAAATATTAAATACTATATTCAGTAATTAACAACTATTAGCAAATCATTTAGATTCAGAAGAATCAATTGGATAGGCTGGAGATAATGATGAATGGTAATAAGAACGAAAAGATAATTTTTGGAAAAGGATAATTTTTGTTAAAAGTTTTATTAATTCATAAATAAGGAAACTGGTAATACTGTTACCACCAGATCAAAGAAAAACGCAAAGAATGGGTATATTTCTAGATCGGTAATATTGAGAGGTAAAACCGGTTTTCCATGGGGGTGGGAGCAGAGGTCTGTCCCTTCATTGGATAGAATTCATGTGCGTGTCTGTAGTCAAGAATTATTTCATATTAGGGGCGCCTGGGTGGCTCAGTCGGTTAAGCTTAAGCGGCTGACATCAGCTCAGGTCGTGATCTCACAGTTTGTGAGTTCGAGCCCTGCATCAGGCTCTGTGCTGACAGCTCGGAGCCTGGAGCCTGCTTCAGATTCTCTGTCTCTCTCTCTGCCTCTCTCCTGCTCATGCTCTGTCTCTGTCTCTCAAAAATGAATGCAAGTTAAAAAAAGTAAACAAAATTTTTTTTTCATATTGGTATTGGTCACTACAGTTTATATAGTTGAAAAATAGCTCAAACTATGCATAGTCTTTCCTTGCAGCACAATTTTTTCCCTAGCCGGGTCCACACAGCTAGCTACCCACAGGTGTTGGGCTAGTTGCCCACAGGGCATTTCAGTGGCCAGACATGGTCAGTTGACTTGCCATGTAAGCCGTCTGCCAGTTTTAGCCCTCCAGCTACACCTGAGACTAGATTGATCTAACCGCAGACAAACAGAGAAGAAACAGCCTGGAGAGGCCTGAGTAATTCATCAGCAGATGTTTCACGCATTTGCAAAACAGAATGACACCATATAGGACAAAATGGAATCTGAAGCCTGTCTCTTTTTTTTAATTTTTTTTTAACGTTTATTTATTTTTGAGACAGAGAGACAGAGCATGAACAGGGGAGGGGCAGAGAAAGAGGGAGACACAGAATCGGAAGCAGGCTCCAGGCTCTGGGCCATCAGCCCAGAGCCCGACGAGGGGCTCAAACTCGCAGACCGTGAGATCGTGACCTGAGCTGAAGTCGGACGCTTAACCGACTGAGCCACCCAGGCGCCCCTGAAGCCTGTCTCTTAAAGATCACTTGTATCTACTGTTGCCATGGTTTTGACCAAAAGCAGAACTATTCTGGTCTGCATATTGAATCTACGGACCTAATTCACACCTTTTGAAGCTGTGTGGACTGCTTAATTTCAGCAAAGATGCCCTAGTGTTTGTTTTTGTTATGGTTTTTTTTTTCAGGGGGGGGATACATAAAGGATTATGAGTGGCTGACAGTAGATAGTACTGCTTCTTGGTTTTCTGAGGGTCTGAGTCACTTAATACAAAACTTTAGAGACACTAAATTAGACTATTTTTTTCTCTTTTTGTCTTTTTAAATTTTTATTTCATAACGTTTATTTATTCTTGACAGAAAGAGACAGAGCATGAGTGGGGCAAGGGCAGAGAGAGAGAGAGAGAGAGGGAGACAGAATCCGAAGCAGGCTCCAGGCTCCGAGCTGTCGGCACAGACGCGGGGCTCAAACTCGCCATCTGTGAGATCATGACCTGAGCCAAAGTTGGACGCTTAACTGACTGAGCCTCTCAGGTGCCCCTAGACTATTTTAGTACTAACCTTCAGGTGAGTGTTTTTGATATGTTTAACTCCCTAACTGTCTGTGTCTCACAAAGATCGGTTTCTCTTTTTTTTTTTTTTTTTCTGATGAGATTCCAAAAGAGGATGTCTGCGGAAGAGGGTGGGTTCTAGTGTCTCAAGAAGGGGGTGGGCTTTGCTGTATAAATCCATTGCTGTTGACAGCTCAGTTCTGAAGGACTCTAGACTCCCGGAGGGGTGGGTGGGCATTGCGACTAGGACTCCCAGCAGGGGACGTCAGGAAGGAGCTGCAGCTGAATCTGAAGGCAGGAAACTGGATTTAGTTCTGGAAAGAAACAAACTCAGGACACAAAAGGAACAGGTAACTCTGATTCCCTCTGTTTTATTTTGAAGCGTATTCTATGTGGCCAGACTTACAAAGTTTGTGGTCTGTCCTAGTTTTGATCTGTGGGCACTGTTTTCCATTCCAAATTTTCTAGGACAGACCCAATTTGAAAGATGCTGTTCTGTTTTCCGATTGTCCCTGGTAGAATTTGGAAAAACCTTAGTGCTTACAACACTAAGCAAAGTCCAGGGCTAGGGAGGGTCCCACACAATGAAATGCTTTAAAAAACATTTTTTAAAATCTTTATTTATTTTTGAGAGAGAGACAGAGTGCGAGTAGGGGAGGAGCAGAGAGAGGGAGACACAGAATCCCAAGCAGCCTCCAGGCTCCGAGCTGTCAGCCCAGAAACCAGTCGGGCTCCACGCGGGGCTCGGTCAGGCTCCACGCGGGGCTCGACGTGGGGCTCGAACCCACGAACCGTGAGATCATGACCTGAGCCGAAGTCGGATGCTCAACCAACTGAGCCACCCAGGCACCCCACAATGAAATGCTTTTAAAGATTGGGGAGTGGGGAGGGGAAGTACGATGTGTTTTTTTTACTTGAAATATAATTTACATACAACATAAAATATGGATTTTAAGTTCGGATGTTTATAATTACACCCATGTATCTGTATCTCATCAAGACATAGGATATTCCATCACTCCAGAAAGTTCCCTTGTGTTCTTGTGCTCTATTGCAATAAGTCCCTCCACTGTCTCCCCGTCCCCCCCCCCCCAACCCCCAGGCAACCACTGATCCAGTATCTATCACTGTAAGTTATTTTTTGCTGGCTTTAGGACTTTACATACCTTAATGGAATCACAGTTTTGTGCCTGGATTCTTTGGCAGAGCATAACTTTTTAAATATTCACCAAGGTTTTGCAATAGCTCATTTCTTATGTTGCTGATTAAATCAGCATTCGTTGCCTAAATACACAATATTGTTTATTCCACCCCCATTCACCGTTTAGGAGACATTTCGGTTGCTTCCTGTGTTTTCACTATTGTGACTATATGGAATTATTGTATAGATTTCCAAATGGTTTTCCAAAGAGTTGTTGGTGGCATTTTACTTTCCCACAAGCGATGTGTACGAATTCTGCTGCTCTAAATCTTTGCCAGCATTTGGTTTGCTAGTCTTTTTGTGCTTAAGCATTCTAGTGGTCATAAAGTCTTCTCTGTAGTTTTCCTTTCCATTTTCCTCATGGTATCTCTTGATAAGGAGATACGGTTTTTTGATGAAATGCAGTTTATCAATTCATTTCTTTTAAGCTGAGTCCTTTATGTCATTTCAGTGATACATTTCCCAACCTCTATGTCATAAAGACGTTTTCTTCTAGACAGTACTCTGTGGTTTCTAGAGCTGATTATGTCAAATTAGTTTTTGTGTATGGGGTGAAGTAGAGGTCAAGGAAGGTTTTAAATCAGATGAAGCCTAAAATACAGTAGGGCGAAACCGACCTCCGATCCTGATTTTCAACAGAGGAACAGTAATTAAGCAATTCCCTGGAATCATTTCCCCATACTCTTCCAGCATCAACTTGCCTGGATTCAAGCAGGCTGTGGCTCCTTGACTTATTTGGACGTTTCGCTCAAAGTTATATTCTCTTCTTTAGTAAGTAAGTAGTAAGTAGATCGAAAGGCGTAACTTCGGGATGTTGTTCTACTCTGTTGTCCGTGAAAAGGATACATTTCAGTTTTCAGTAATCAGACTTTGGCTTTGCTTCTGACTGGTGAGGGGCTTGGGCCAGCAGTGTTGAAAACCTGAAAGATGGGTTTTTGGAAAGTGTAACAAATACCTCCCAAACTCTGTTTTTAAAAAGGCTTTGGACCCTGGGGAGTGAAATTGTTTGCAAATGTCATCTCTCTGGACCAGCTGCCCAAGTCTTTTGGCATTTAGAGGTTGTAAGATTCATGGTTATTTTAAACGACCAGTCTGGTGCTCTGTTGTTTGAAATTGGTGTTTTGACTGCAGCAAACATTCTGGAGAATAATGTGAAAATGAGGCCAGCCCATTTTCAGATGCCAGTTGACTTGTCAGGTATCCTCTCTGAGATGACTAGAATGTTTAATAGGGAGTACTGGGCAGGAATTCGGTGGAGACTGGGGATTCTGGATAGTTTTCTCCTCAGTTGGCACCTCGGTTAATTCTGGCAATATCTTCAAAACAAGCACGAAGGAGGATTTGATAAAATGATGCCTTTCCACTGACCAAGTCCCTGACACTCCAGGCTGTCTGTTATAAGAAACCTTTGGAAAACGGGGTTTGGAAAAGATCTTTACTCGGACTAGGTCATCTTGTCCCCTGCATCAGGGAGCTCACAGCTCTGAAAGCTTTGGCTGTGGGAGGAGAATTCCATCTTCACGAAGTGGGTGGTGGAATCTGATCACCTGGAGTCCCCCTAGCTAAGAAGTCTACCCAGTCCACTCCCCAAGGAGCCAGGAAGCCCACCAGCATGGGCCGGTGTCTGTGGTTCTTGCTTTTGAATAGTTGCCTGTTCTACGCAAATGGAAATATACACTCAGAAATATTTGCGGCCACAAAGTTTTTACAGCTAGACTTACAGGTGCACACGCATAGCCTATCGTTTAGGAAACAGGACACTGGCAGGGCTTGCAGTTTGGATAAAGTCCACATTGGCCTGGACCCACTGGGGTCCCCCATGGCATAGATAAACAATACGTGACAACTTTTGTGTGCACAAATATGGAAATGGTTTCGTTCACACAGTGAGTCGATACGTTAACTAACTGAAGGAAATACAGCAAAGTGGATGGCTGTAGACTTCAGCAAGCAGAAAATGTGAGTGCTACGTCTACCTTGCGACCCGATCCAAATGGGATCCTGGCAACCGTAAAATCAAGTTTCCTTTTCGCCCTACCATAGAATGATAGTGACGAGTATCACTCTTTTGCAGCCAATATAAGAAAGTTGGGAATTTCAGGGACAATATTATAAATCAAAGAACACTTGAGATTATTGGTAAAGCTATGCACATTCGTATGGAAAAGCCAGTTGGAAAGATTTAAGGCTGTGGTTAAAGAACAGTAGGAGTGGGGAAAGGTCAACAGTGTGGTAACGATTGGAATGAAAGAGAAGACAAAAACATGAACTCTGATATCAAGAGACTGGAAACACGTAAGAAGATGCATAAAAAGACATCGTTCCGAGGCAGATGAAAACAAAACTAGTGAGAAGTCGCCCCAGCCCAACCTGATCATAGCTGAAACACAAGTAAACCTTGAAGTTTTTAGGAGATGGAGAAAAGTCTCCGAGCACCTTAAAACAAAGTTGGTTTAGATACACTAACAAAGGGATTCTCATTCTGAAGGCTACAGCATCCCACAATACCCTGAAGAAAGGGAGGTGGCCGGAAAACCATGAGATCTTCCAGAACCGGACCCCACGTAGCACCTGAGAGAAGAGACTGCAGACCTGGCTGAAGGGTCCCTGGTGGACGTTAATGAAAAATAATCACTGTTTTCTTGCCACCAAAAAGAGAAAGGAGCGTGTCACTTCCAAAATAAGTTAGATGGGTCTCTTCCCAATGCAGAAGTGTGGCCTCCAGAGCTCAGGCAAGGTCACAGGTGCTGGCTGATAACCCCAACAGTGCACGTGACCATTTACTACTGGGGCCCACGTGATGTGATGGAATTGCGGAGGTGGTGCAGTTGGTTGGAAGTAAGTGCTCTCTAGTCCACTGGGCAGGGAGAACACTGGCACCCTGCAGTGGGGGGTGGGGGGGAGCGGTAGCTGGGGGTGAAGCCGAATTGCATGCTCAGCGCTCGCCTCTTCCAGCGGCTGCTGCTAGGGAGAGCTCCCCCTCTGAAGCGCTTTCCCACGCGGCCCCGCCAACCAAGGTAAGTTCGGTGGTTGACTCAGCTACGGCTCCAAGTTGCCTCCAGAAGGAGCAGCTGATGCATTGAGCCTCTCTGGTTATTTCTGGCATTTTCGCTCTAGATTTCAAGCCATGATCGTCCGATAAGCTGACTTTTGTTTTGGAGAATGTCCTTGTATTGTATTTTCTTTCAACCACCTGCCAAAATAGTGTTCTTGTGCCTTTAAAAAAAAAAAAATAGTAATGGAGCATATGAGTAATATGTGAGAATTATGACTGCAGGAGCAACTTTTAGAAGGATTATCTTAAGCACAGAAAGGGGAAAGGTCAACATCTTGCTTTCAGAGGCATCAAGTCCGAAAATCAATACAATTCACGACCTTGAGTTGGAGTCAGTGAAGTGAAGGAAAGTTTAGAGTGTTCTCTAGGGGCAAGATAATATTACAGGGTCAAAATTAATTATCAGTGGAAAAGTAGCAAAAGGACAGTCTTTTCCATGATGGTGCTTTGCTGTGGAGGCTGAGTGCTTTGGAGACAGAACAGGTGTTCTATGATGTTAACAGGTATGCTTCTGAGGGACATGTGTAAACATTTCGTCCTATATTTTCTTCTATAACTTCTTTTTTTTAAGTTTTTTTTATGTTTATTTATTTTTGAGAGAGAATGAGCGTGTGTGAGCAGGACAGGGGCAGGGAGAGGGGGAGACAGAGTATCTGAAGTGGGCCCTGCGCTGACAGCAGAGAGCTTGATGCGGGGCTTGAACTCATGAACCGTAAGATCGTGACCTGAGCCGAAGTCAGACGCTTAACCGACTGAGCCACCCAGGCGTCCCCTCCTGTGCAACTTCTAGCCCTATGACTGTGTCCCACAGAAAGATATAATATAAGGTGTGATCATTTTTCTATGTTTATATGTTGATAACCCAAACGAAGCCCAGAAAAAAATAGGCTCACTCCGTGGTGCACTTGGATTTTTAATATATTTTTCTGCAACATAAAAAAAAATAATTCTGTTTACAACTCACTGAATGTTCTTGACACCCACAATCTGAAAAACACTCTCCCAAAACAAACAAGGAATTGGAATCTTGAGGGTACGACCAGGCCTCTCCACGCAAGGGGTAAGATTACTGAACTTGGAATTGGAAAAAACAAGTACAGGCAAGTACAGGAAAAAAAGTCCAGGCTCTAATGTTCATTAAAGGTGAAAACCTGCACAAACATGACTGCCTCTGGCCCTCAATTTTCTCGTCTATACAATGAGGACAATACCGTCTCCTCTATCTCCTACAAAGTCTTCGAGGAAAAAATCAGATAATTTTCCAAATATAAAAAAGTATAGACTGTGTAATCTGATTATCACTATCATCGTCTTGGTGACAGAAAAGAGTAGCATCTCTTCAATAAGATAAAAATAAAAGGTAGTGATCAATACCGCCAGACTTTATGAGACCATTAGCCAGAGGTTTCTCCAGGAGGAGAGAATGATTTGGGCAGTACCTGGATTGTTGGGTTGGAAACCCGGGGGCCACATTGACAGTGACTCTGGGGACAGCTGGCGAGGAAATGAGAGGAAAACGTCCAGGAGGTGAAAATGGTGCCACAGAAGTAGGAGATGCCTACCCCTCCAAGTAGAGGGAAGATGCAGACGTGGCACCAACAGACCCGATCCTGAACTCAATCTTAACCTTTCTTAGCGGAGTGGCCATGAGCCATGAGGAGGCTCCATTCCCATGTCTGAGAAGTTGGCGACATTTTAGAGACATGTAAAAAATATGGAATTACAATTGATCCTCAAACAACATCGGGATGAGGGATGCCAATGCCCTGTGCAGTTGAAAATGCACGTAGTAAGCTTTTGACGTAATAAACGTCCTAAACTTAACTACTACTAGCCTACTGTTGACTGGAAGCCTCACTGATAACAAAACAGTCGGTTAACACCTATTTTGTATGTTATATGTATTATATACTCTATTCTTACAATCAAGTAAGCTAGAGAACAAAATCATAAGGAAGAGAAAATAGATTTACGGTACTGTACTGTACTTATCAAAAAAAAAAATCCACCTGTAAGTGGACCCATGCAGTTCAAACGTGTTGTTCAAGGGTCAACTGTATAACCCATAATATGAAATATAATAAATTAGGGGCACCAGGGGGGGGGGGGGGGTTCAGTCGGTTAAGTGTCCGACTTTGACTCAGGTTCAGGATCTCGCAGTTCATGGGTTCCAGCCCCACATCAGGCTCTGTGCTGACAGCTCGGAGCCTGGAACCTGCTTCCGATTCTGTGTCTCCCTCTCCCTCTGCTCCTCCTTGCTTGCACTCTCTCTCTCTCTCTCAAAAAATAAACACTTTTAAAAAGTTAAAAAAATATATAATAAATCTGTATTACATATTATATAATTATATGTATATTTATTTCACATAATCATAGCTAATATGATTATTTATATAATAAATATCTGCATATGATTATTGTGTTATATGAAAATCTAATAACTATAGATAAATACATATAATGTATATAATTAGGATCGTTCTAAGGATTAGAGACAATCATTAAATGTCTAATACAATGCTTGTGTCTCATACAATAACGGATACGATGCTTGGTGTGAAGCAGGAGGCAAGCGAACAATAGCTGATAGATTGTTGTCCTCTTACCCGTGTGAGTTGCGGGCTTTTACATAAGGAAGAAAAAATAAATCAGTGCCTTCAGAAGGTGGGTGAAAGGTCATGCTGGGCTGGAGAATTTCAGATACCCACCTGTGTGCTGTGATAACTGAAGGAGCCAGAACCTTGCTGTTGATTCAGTGCTAGATACAGGCACTCCAGGGTCCCTGCTAGAAACAGATTTGGGCTGAATGGGACAGAACGGGTCACGTGATGTGTGCACATGAAAGGGTTGGTGGGTCGAGGCAGACAGAGCGTGAGAGGCATATTCAAAACACCACGGTCGCCTCAGGATTTTTCCACCTGTCCTGGACTCTTCAGGCCCTAGAGAGCCAGAAAAGAATTTCAGGGTCTTATGTGTCTACATGTAGTTTTGCAAAAGCTCCCTGGACGGTTTCCATCCACTTCGCCCTCCACCCTGTTAAGATCCAAGGCTGTGGCGTGGAGCCGGTGTCCCTGGGGGGTTGAGTAACGGGCGAGTGGTCCTTGGGCCTCCTGTGTCAGAATCTCTGTGTGTATAAACACAGACTCCTGGGCCTCCATACCTACTGACCCACGAAGCTCCCGGGCCATCTGATATGCCAGTCAAGTTCACACAGTCCTTGTTAACAGACCAGGGTAGGAAAGGATTATGGAAAGAAGCTAGTGCTAGACAAAGAGAACTTGGGGTAGGGGAAGGTGAAAGAACAGCCATTCGCCTCTGAGAAGTCTCCCAACGGGCAGTCACAATGGCTGTGGCCCTGAAGAATAGACACTAGGCAAGACATGGCCTTGGTAAGGGTCTGGGAGCTCCTGTTGCCATTAAACCAGGAAACTGGAACTCCTCTGCCCAGTCCTTCTTGGTTAATGGATACCTGCTATTGTTTGGTTAGATGCCTTCTATTTCCTCTGGCCAGAAACCTAGCTTTGGAGCATGTGTTTGCTGTTCTGTGGGGCAGAGGCTTGAAAAGGGTGAGGAAAGGAAGCCCAGCTTCCTAGGATGCAGGGATGAGCTCCCCAGATATTTCCCATTATCTTCAGCTAAGGTCAGACACCTTCCCTCCTTTTCTCCTCATTAAGCCAGAATCACTGTGGATCCTCGAAGCTGAAAAAGAGCAAAGGGAAGAGAAATTCCTTGTGTTTGAGCAGCAACCCTATGCCTAACATGGCACCAAATCCCTTGCAGATATCAAGGCACCTGATGCTCATGGAAAGCCCGCACACGTAGTTAGCATCATGACGCCATTTTACAGATGCACAACTAAACTGCAAGGTGCTTGTAGAATTAAGGACCTCCCTCACCTTTACCTGATGCAGCTAGCAGTACATTCTGGAAATGTGGACAAATCTTTACTAGATCTCAGTGGCGAGGTTTGACCTTCATCCCCTTCCTTCTGCAAGTCATACCATGTGTTGGACACTCTTCTAGGCACTAGGCTTAGAGCACTGAACCAACCAAACAAAACACCCCGCCCTCCTGCTTACACTCTAGCGGGACATACAGTGTCTTTTTCTGTGTGACCTTCCTCACCAAGTCCAGTTGGGTAGCATAATAGAACAGTTAAGAGAGGAAGGGGCAGATAATCCAGAGGGCTCTTAACAGCCCAGGGAGCCCTGAGAGCAGTGCTAGTTCTCTGAGATGCATGGAGAAGATGAAGGGGACGACTTGAAGTCAGTGGACAATCCATGGTCAACATAGATGGAGAGAATATTCTAGACGTGGAGTCCACAGATATTACCCCATTAAGACCACCCTTTGAAAGACGGGCAAGCCTCAAGAATTGCCGACCTCTGATAGACTTTTAGACTTTTCCACGAGAACGTTACTTACAAAAAAAAGAAGGCCCCAGCAGGTCTCTGGAGCTTCTAGCAACCACTCAGGAAGAGATCAATCCCAAGCATTGAGGGCCGAGGGCAGTCAAACCCAGTATGCTCTTGGCAAAATTTTCACATTGTCAGCCTCACTTGCAATTATGATCCCATCCAAATTCTGATTTCCATTGTCTCTGCGCTGCTTCATTGGGGGTTTTGTTGACATAAACAGACAGTGTTCCCCTCATTTAACTCCAGATAGGAACCATGCAGCGGTCTGAGGTCACCTTATGAAAAAATGGGGTGGGTGGCAGACCCATGGTGTGACCCAATAGCCCCTCCCCACATCCCTCTTCCTCTTCCTGGATCTCTGGAATTTCACTCAATGACTTGCTCCTCTGGAGTGAGCATTACTTTCCTTCTCTTGGGTCCACTTTCAAACTACAATTGACCTGGGAAGCTCTATGTAGTAAGTCATAATCTTTAAGACAAATGTGTTCGTGAAAACACTTTCTCCCCTCACTGCAAGGGGAGGTTGTCAGTAGCTTACTAGTGAAATAGTAAGCCCAGTGAAATAGGGCCACCAGAATGAGACAGAGTAGAGCAGGAGAAGGGACCCAGAGAGAAGTCAGGGAGATCTGTATTCAAATCTTGACCGTGTGGCTTGAAGCCGGTTGTAGGACACCTTGGATCTCCCATAAGCTCACCTGGGAATTTGGGGAAATAGTGTATATTTTACAGCTATTATTAGGACTTAATTAGATAACGTGCAGAAAAGCCTCATACTCACAACAAGTTAGTTTCCTCCCTATAAATTATCTCAGAGAACTTAACCTCATCCAAGGCCACCAAAAATGTATATATTTTGTAAGTAAAGCTTGATCCAAAATAGGAAGGAATAAGAAGGAATTTTCCTACTGCAGATAATCCATTGGACATTTTGTCTGAAATTTGAACTTCAAGCAATCTCATTTGTGGGTTAGGAAGAAAGTATAAACCATTAATGAGCTGCCTGCTCCACTGAGGGGTGTAAAGCTGCAGACTGAGACAAGAAGTGGACCCAGTCGTCATGAAAAGCAGAATAACAGTCTACAAAGCAATGCCTTTCATTCCCAACATAGAATTAGCATCAATCTGGGAAACGGGGGAAACATGGAAAAATGGCCAGTTGGATCTGTACCTGGTTTCATTTTTTTTTAACTGAAGAATTATAAATTCTCAGATTGGAGACCCCTAACAAAAGTATCTTGGGTGTCCGTTATGTGTCAAGCACAATACTAATCAAGGGATAGTGTAATAGAGATAAATGTGTGAATAAAGACGTGCCATTCGACGTGTTAAAGATTTCACGGTCACGGTGCAAAATATAGTGGGCAGATTCGTAGCAACTTGATCGATTAAATGGGTATTAAGTTACATTTGACCTCCGGAAGGTACTTCACCTACCACATGTACACCAGTAATTCACCAATCAATGTTTTACTTACTCTCGAACATTGATTAACCCATTGTTTACCATTTATTAGTAACTACTCGTTATCATGTTTGTGATGGAGAACACTAGGGAAGTATGACCCTGTCCCAGCAATAGTGAGGACCAAGCCCGCTGACAAAGAAGGGTTTCACTGGCGCACCTAAGGAATATCTGAGAACACTTACTCATCACTCACCTATCCATTTCAACTGCAGATAGGTGAAATTTTGTCCTTTCACAAAATGTTTAGCAGTCGGGTTTTCTTTATATCCAAGATACCGAAAATAATTAACCATCAGCTAATTTTGGCTTTGTTTCCATTTGATCAGCAATGGGTTGTTTCAAAGCTTCACCGAGCCATTCCTGGATTTATCCCACCGTGATCCTGTGTTTATTTGGATTTTTCTCCATGATGAGACCCTCAGAACCCTTCTTAGTCCCGTATTTATCTGGACCAGATAAAAACCTGACCAGCTCAGAGGTAAATTGATACATATACATATCTTAACGTGGTTTAATTTTACAGCATTTGGACGGGACTTTGGGTTAGGGTTTCTTTCAACTTGAGACATTAACACACTGACCTCAGTGATCCTATTTTCATGGTATTTGTCATTTAATACAACTATTCAAACTACTCTTTCCTCCTCACACTTGCAATGTGTGTAATATGTGTAATAGCTATATGTGTAATAACTATCTTAACTCTTGTGGAGTCCTACCATTAGTCTCAACGCATGGTAACTTTCAGGTCTCAATGGATTCTGTTAAACAAATCCTAAAGCCAAGTCTGTGCCAGGCACAGGATCCAGTCCTAAGAAACTTTCAGGCTGCCGAGGTAGGAGCAGGATCTGGTAAAGATTTGCATCGTTTCTGTAGGACACTTACTCAGTCTTGAAAAACTATTAACCAGCAGGTGAGACATTAACAGCTTTATCTCCCAGTTTTAGCTTCCCCTGAAGACGGAATTCTCTTACGTAAAAGATTCACCTCCCTTTTTATAACAAGGGCAATGAGAAAATGCACTCACCCAATGGGAGCGCTACCGTGGGCTGGTTTTGTAAGCTCCAGCCATAGCCATGAGAAACACTGCAGGGTGTGCAACTCTGCCCAGAAGGCTAATTGATGCTAATTATTTGGTGGTGAGGTGCGAAGGACAGGAAAGCAAACTTGTTGTGGGGTGATGTAATATCAGTTAGGGGCGACTCTGTTTCCAGTTTTGTCCAGATGGAAGCCTGTCAGGACTAAGACAAAACAAAGGACAAAGACAGGTCCAAAACCAGCCAATGAACTCGCTGGGGGCTGCTTCTGTGACCACTACAGACCAGTTAATGCACCCATGCTGAGAGGTGCCGCTCAGTCCCACTAGCCTTTCAAATCACTGAACTGTTTCTCATCATTGACCTTGGGACCCATGGAGGTTGCTGTAGACAGCAGAGAGGCACAGGACAAAGGCTGGTGCGAATGAGTCTCAGCCACACCCATCCTGCCCCAAAGATCAACTCCTTTGGTCGGTCTTTCCTTTCTTTGAATGATCACTGAGGTCCCCTGCATTTCTGACGATAGCCGTGTGATGCCCACATCAAACTGAGGCCAGAATTGAGCAAGCAGAGATCAACCAGTAGCATTGGGAGAGAAGAAGGTTAAGGAGCCCAGCAAATTTGGCACCGAATTTTCTGTGCATTACTTGTTCCCACTTTGTAATTCTGCAAGGTTATTGAGTCTTTGCTGTCTTCGCGTGAACTCATCAGACTGGATTTTTATGACGTGGTGATGGATCAAATAAACGTAAAGGTTGTCCGATTCTTCTAACATTGGGGCTGCTTTGTCTCACGTTAAAACCTTTGAACAGGAAGGCGACGGTATATTTTTAAGAGCCTGAAAACCCCAGAAGTGTCTGTTGAACGATTGTTAACTAATTTAACTCAAATGTACGTACTATTTAAATTTTAAAAGAGTTCGGATTGCTCATGAAGCAAATACATTCTGGTGGGATTCGCATAAACTGATAAACTGGTTTGGTTTTAGAGAAGGGGGAGGAGCTGTCTTTTCCTTGAAAATCCGTTTTCTGTCGTGCTCTTCGCTAATACGAACACTATGCTATCCAACTGGACGCAGAATTTGATAGTGGGCGAGCCACCTACACTATAGCAATGTACTACCTAAAAAGGTTTCTATCTCTTTCACCTCCTGGCGCTTCGTGGTCACGTGATCCATCTTTCAACCTCACAGATCACAAATGAGATCCTTCCCATCTGGACATACTCTTACCTGGCACTGCTGCTCCCAGTGTTCATCGTCACCGACTACGTCCGCTACAAGCCAGTCATTATCCTGCAGGGGATCAGCTTCGTCATCACCTGGCTGCTGCTTTTGTTTGGCCAGGGAGTGAGGGCCATGCAGGTTGTAGAGTTCTTCTATGGGATGGTCACCGCCACCGAGGTGGCCTACTATGCCTACATTTACAGCGTGGTCAGCCCGGAGCACTACCAGAAAGTGAGCGGCTACTGCAGGAGCGTCACCCTGGTGGCCTACACGGTGGCCTCGGTGCTGGCCCAGCTCCTGGTATCCCTGGCCAGACTATCGTACTTTCACCTCAACGTCATATCCTTGGCCTCTGTCTGTGTGGCCCTTCTTTCCTCCCTGTTCCTACCAATGCCTGAGAAGAGCATGTTTTTTCATGTACAGCCCAGCAAAGAAGTACAAAAGCCACCAAACAACCCCGCAGTGTTAGATGAAACTTACAAGGTTCCCACACCAGGCGGCGAAGAGAAACCCACTTCAGAAATACCCACCATTTCACGGACCCTGGAGGGTCGGCGGGTGAGCAGTCCGGTGCCAAGAAATGTCGCCTTGAGTGTTTTTGTGCAGTGGTTCCAAGATTTGAAGGGATGCTACTCCTCACATCATCTTTTTTACTGGTCTCTGTGGTGGGCCTTTTCCACAGCAGGTTTTAACCAAATTCTGAACTATGTTCAAATCCTGTGGGATTACAAGGCACCATCCCAAAATTCTTTCATCTATAATGGGGCAGTAGAAGCTGTTGCAACCTTTGGAGGTAAGTAAACATTGATTTATCTTCCTTTGATGGGCTACCCCCATTGAGTTTATGTCTCCAGTTGCTAAACTCAACTCCACGGTGGTTCTGTTCAGAAAGCATATTAATCTTCTCTCTCTCTCTTTTTCTTTTCTTTTCTTTTCTTTTTTTTTTTTTTTTTTTTTTTGGAATGGAAGGTACAGGAGATAAAAAGAAAAAGAGGACCATGACACTTTTATTTAATATGGTAGAGTTACAATGGATAACTCGAGAGCTCAGGATTAGGCACCAAATGATTAAAATCTAGCCAAATTCCTAAGATTCCATTTCATCCTCAGGAAAGGTGCTAATAACTCCCCTTGTTCTTCCAGGATTGTTTTTAATATCCAAAAGAAAATACCCACCGTGTATATAAGTGAGTAGATTTTATTATTTTAGAAAATGGATGAAACTCTTACGACTTCCGGATTACCAGGGAAAGAGTTTTGTTAATAAAAGATTTGATTTAGCTCATGCTCACCTTTAGCAGTTTTAGGTTCTACACCAGATAGCTCCAAAAGTAACTTTCTTAAGAGATCTAAATGAGAAGTGGGATATATGTGAGAGTCAGGATTCTAATGTCAGAAGGAAATCTGCCTTTGAAGTTTACAATAAATATTTATATCCTGGTAAATGAGAACTTAAATTCAACTGAGACTTTAAAGATATTTTCTAGGAAGTAAGAGATTTCCACACCCTGACATTTACAAAAAATGTCAGAAAACTCATGGAGTGTCTGTTCTCTTATTGTCTCTCCTTTGGGAGGCCTCATCTTAATTCCTGCAAATCAGGACTGCACTCGAATTGGTTTATTGATATTATTTCCCCAATGTTCCAAATTCAGGGCGAAAAAATAATTTTATTTCTTTGTAGCACTGGTTCTTTCCTGGATCACATGCGGAAAGGGAATTAATCAAACATTAGTCATTTGAAAATAAATACCTTTCATTTTGTTAAAGAGAACTATAAAGACTAACCCTGATTACTGTCAATTACTCAATCTCTTTTTTTAAAGTTTATTTTTTATTTATTTGTTTTGAGAGAGAGAGCATGCTCAAGTATGAGTGGGGGTCAGGGCAGAGAGAGAGAGAGAGAGAGAGAGAGAGAGAGAGAATCCCAAATGGACTCCATGCTCAGCACAGTGCCCGAATCGCAGAACCCCAACACAAGACTCAATCCCACGAACCGTGAGACCATGAGCTGAGCCAAAATCAAAAGTCAGACACTCAACCAACTGAGCCACCCAGGTGCCCTAGTTACTCAATCTCTTAAACCCCATAAGTCAATATCAAGTTCACCCAAATGAGGCCAGATCTCAAAGACACTGAGATGGAGACTAAAGGACTAAGATTACTAATAAAGACCAAAAGGTTCTACTCAGTGCAACACATCTGTTACCCATTGAAAAAATTTACGGTAAAAAGGCAATAAAGAAAGGCAAGTGTGGACGGGCTAGGTGTACTATCTAAGCAGCTGTCTCATTCTTCTCTATCCCTGCCCTACAGTGATCCCTGTAGTCACTGACTGGTTTGTGTGCTGTGTACCCCAGTCTGCTGTGGTAAAGAAACTTTCTGGCCCCTCTGCAGGGTGCAGTTCATGGCATGTAGCAGATACGAATTGAAACTGATTGGAAGAATAGGAGGTAAAGGGAGAAGCCAGAAGAAAGCACGGTTGAGAAAAAGATAAATCCACATTTAGGTGGATCACACTATTTTTGTGAAAGCCATATATTCATCTTGTAGATTTACCTATGACCTGGATTTTTGAAGGGAGCATGTTGACATATCCTGTGTGTAAAGTCATTGTGTTGGATCTCCCTTAATGTTTCTTTTCCAGGGGCCGTGGCCGCCTTTGCCGTGGGCTTTGTGAAAGTCAACTGGGATCTCCTGGGAGAGTTGGCTCTAGCGATCTTCTCCATCATTAGTGCCGGCTCTCTGTTTCTCATGCATTACACAACCAACATCTGGGTATGCTATGCTGGCTATTTAATCTTCAAGTCCAGCTATATGCTTCTTATAACCATAGCAGCGTAAGTATTACCAGCCATGTCTCTCCACACCTAAACCCACGCCATATTCTCCCTTCGGTTGCATTTCGAGAGTTTCTTTCAGAATTTCAGAAGGATTTTAATCGATTGCAGTATTAAATGTTGATTACATATTAAATTGGACACAATTAAGCCGTGTTTTCATTTAACTGTTTGCCCTCTGAATGTTGTTAAGGTCAGTCATCAGAGAAAAAAAAACAAGGCTCTATGGGTTCATAAACCAAAAGCAATGATACACTGTCAGGTCGTGATTTTTATTGCAAGCCATTTGCCCTCACGGGGTATGGTGCAACCTGATTTTGAATGATCACACGTAGATTTCATGACCGATTTCATTGGTTTATGTAATTGTAGGCATATGCTTTTGTGTGAAGCAAAATATACTCAGAAAGTTATAAAAAGTTGTATTTTGAAAGAAGTAGATGCAACAATTATAAGAAACTGTATACCCCAGAAATCTTTTTTTTTTTTTTTAACAGTGAAAAATGTGTTGTTACGTATATAGAAGTGCAGAGAAAGCAGACTATAGGAAATAAGCTTTGGTATTAACCAAAGAGATAAGAAACATTTGAATTTCAAGTCACAGGAAAGAGGTAGAGCCAAAAGCTGTATTAAGTTTTGGTTTTTAATGTGTGAAAAATATTTGATAAGCAATTGATGTTGTTGGCAGGTTTACTTTTTTCATGGAAATATGTCAGTTTAATGAATCAAGTTTCTTTTTTTAACGTGAGGGCATTGTTAAGGGAGGATTACATTACTTCTTTTCATTTTAAGGATATTCAGAACCCAAAGCCTTTCACCTTTGTTCCAAGGGAGAGCGCTCGAGAACATACATCTGCCACTCATTCATGAGTTGTAAGATGCAGAATCTATCAAATTATCAAAAATAAATGACGGATTCACTCAGCTGCGTAGCCAGACATGATCTGATCTTCCAATGAATAAATAATTCACCTACAAAAATTTGAAACTGTGAATACAATTGACAATAAAAAGAATAACGCTCCAAACGATTCCGTAGATTGGGCGGTGCTTACATTTTCACAAAAATTTGCTGCGAAAAGGTATCAAAAATCAGATAGCGTTGAATATTCTCAGGTTATGAGTGAGACCTGAGAACATTTAGGTTTCATTTCTGGAAGCATTAAATTGGAGAGGAGGAATTTTGTCCTATTCCCTTCAACTGTATTTTAATTCGGCCTTCAAATGTATTTTTTAATTCCCTTTCTTTGCTCTGCCCCTTTGTCGAAACTGGAGGAGATTTAGACAAAAAGTGCGGGTAACAAGTCACCACGTTTATCTTCAGTTTCTGTCTTTTAAAGGTAAGAATCCCACGTGTACTTTGTTTCCAAAAAAATGTAATTCAGCGTTTAATGATAGATTTCAGATTGCGGTTAATCTGAGTGTGGAGCGCTATGCCCTGGTGTTTGGAATGAACACCTTCGTGGCCCTGGTGATCCAGACCATTATGACAGTGATCGTAGTAGATCAGAAAGGACTCAACCTGCCTATCAGCATTCAGGTAAGCTACAGGATTGCTGTTTCCTACTCGGGTGTTGCGGGGAGTGTAGAATAACCAGGTTATCGCAAAGGGTTTTTGTCAACCTCACCACTGCCAAGCCTTCGTTTCTTGAATTGCTTAGCTAAATGCTTAAGTCAGCAATTTCCTTTTCCCTGCTCCACTGAGGTACTTGAAATCAGCCCAATCTCACATTTTACGTATGGATCTGGAAAAGGCAGGGATAAGGCATGTAAGAAGTAACCTCATTATCTAAAATTCATTCTTGGGGACATTACATATGGCGTCGCACTGTCCTGCAAACATACACACATATCAGTGGGATTTAGTGGGGTTTTTTTCACTATTGGTCATGTCAGCTGGCGTTTGAACCCAAGCAACCTTGGCTCCAGAACCCCCATTCTTAGTTACTGCGTTTCTTTTTTTTTTTTTTAATTTTTTAAAAGTTTATTCATTTTTGAAAGAGAGAGACAGAGCATGAGCGGGGGAGGGGCAGAGAGAGAGAGAGAGGGAGACACAGAATCCGAAGCAGGCTCCAGGCTCTGAGCTGTCAGCACAGAGCCTGATGCGGGGCTCGAACCCACAAACCGTGAGATCATGACCTGAGCTGAAGTCGGACATTTAACAGACTGAGCTACCCAGGTACCCCTAGTTACTGCATTTCTTACACTTTCATACTTGATTCCTCTAAGATAGAAGAAAGTATTGTGCAAATCTAAATGACTCCTATTAAGATCCTGGGTCTTAGTTATCTCATAATGCAAGCAAATCAACAGCACCACTATGTATTATCAATAATAGACACAGTCATATTTTGTGTGTGTCTAATTAATT
Organism: Panthera pardus; assembly: GCF_024362965.1. Classification (NCBI taxonomy): domain Eukaryota; kingdom Metazoa; phylum Chordata; class Mammalia; order Carnivora; family Felidae; genus Panthera; species Panthera pardus. The sequence goes on from NW_026526655.1 coordinate 11,209,508, forward strand.
CTACTTGTTTTTCTCTAGTTTTTAGTTTATGGAAGTTATTTTGCGGTTATTGCTGGCATTTTTCTAATGAGAAGCATATACATCATTTGCTCAACCAAGTTCCAAGAGCAGCCACAGAGCTCTGCTACATGTCAGAATCCAGCTGAGCCCCACCCAGACGGACCCAGGAACGTCAACATGGAAACAAAGCTCTAACCTTACGGCAACCACTGCATCCACTGAGAAAGGACCCGCCTGGTCACAAAGCCACTGAGTGACACAAAATGACACACTTCCTAAGTCTGGATTTCAAGGAACCTTTTCAAAACCCCAACAAAATATCGGTTTTAGACCAGCTGTCTATGTGCCCAGCTGGATGCATTCAACAGGTCCCATCACCTCAGTCAAACAGTCCGTGCTGGGGACCCCAGGGAGTAGCAAGGACTGGGAAATTCTGGTTTTGATTACTCGTTAGGACATGCAAATGGCATGGAAACAAACCACGAGAAACTCCAGCCATTCTGGAGTTGATGTTCCCGACTCCAGAGCAGAAATACTAACTAGATTCACCTTGTTGCTTGGCTCACATCTTTGTTTTATCTTGCTGAAACTGGCAAGAGATGGGACATTTTTTGTCACGTGGCCATTTTCCTTCTTCTTCTATTCAGTATAGCATGCAGTTCTCTGAGAGAATTTCAAGGTTTGGTCCCATTTCTGAGGATCCCTCTTCAATCCCGATAACATGGCATTATTCACAAGCTGAAATTTGGTAATAGCACCATTTAATTTGGTCATGATTGTTTTTCGCTTTGTGTTCTGCTGAGCTTTGTTGTTAAAAATCTACCTCACGAATAGCTCCAGACGTTCCTGGATATCCACAGAATGACATTCCAGTCAATTCCTCGTGACCATAGGGGAGACAACGAGCTTTCTCCCTACCATGACCCCAGACGGGGGTTTTAATGCTGTGTCCGTGTGATCTCTGTGTAAAACAGAGAAACTTAACTAGAAATTTCTAGGACTTTTTAAGTATTTTTAAGTAAGAAAATACTAATAGGGTGGGGGAAACGCCTAATTTTTAAAGGGCAGTGCTTGTGCCAAATAAAATAATGTGGGCAAAAATATTGAAGAGTCTTTCTAGTTTTTGGATGAATTGTGCTGAGAATCATCTGTGCTTGTCCTTTGCAACTTCAATAGAAGACAGATTGAGCAGTCTGCCATGGAAATGTAGAATGCCGATTCAAGATTTGTGTTTCAGATATACTTTTCTCCAAATTCTAAAATCCAATCCCTGGACTGAAAATAAAACTCAGCCCCAAAGCTAACATTTACTTACTAGGGAAAAGTAGTGATATTCCTACTTCTATCAAAACCAAGGAGGGGCGCCTGGGTGGCTCGGTCGGTTGAGCGTCCGACTTCAGCTCAGGTCACGATTTCACGGTTCGTGAGTTCAAGCCCCGCGTCAGGCTCTGGGCTGATGGCTCAGAGCCTGGGGCCTGCTTCTGATTCTGTGTCTCCCTCTCTCTCTGCCCCTCCCCTGCTCATGCTCTGTCTCTCTCTGTCTCAAAAATAAACATTAAAAAAAAAAATTAAAAAAAAAAAAAACAAGGAAAGGATGACCACTATTATTCTTCCTATTTAATTGATTGGACTAGTGGTATAAGCCAACACAGTTAGACAAGCAAAAAAATGAGAAGTGAAAAACTGTATTAGAGGAGGCAAAATTATCATTATTCCAGAGACTACAAGCATACACCCAGAAGACTCAACTAAAAACTAAGATAGAAAGTAAATACATAGCAATCAACAGCCTTCGTGGTACAACAACCATTTAGAAGATGCGTGGGACTTACAGACCTGAGTTATGGTAGGACAAAAATAATACAACAATAATTATATTTAACCTATTTAGTAATTTAATAAATGTGTAAGGCATATATGAATATGCCTGGCAAACACTTCTGAAGATTACAAAATAACACCTAAACATATAGAAAGGCCTATCTTGTCCTTGGTTAGGAAGGAAAATTATATAAAGACATCATGCTTTCTAAATAAGTTTATAAGTTAAATCCTATACCAGAGGAAAAAACACATTTTTTTTTCAGAACTCGTAAGGGTGATGCTACATTTTACTTGGAAACCTAACAAAGAAGAACCAAGAAAATACTTTGTCAAGGGAAAATGAGATTAAATTATTTGCAGAGAATAACTTGCTACACTAAACTCTTAACTACAATAACATAGCAACATGAAGACACAGTCCACTGGAATAGAGTAGAAAGTTCTGATTTAGTCCCTAGTTTATATGGGATTTTAGACTATGATAAAGATACCATCTTATACAAAGGAAGAAAAAATGGAATATTTACTAGGATTGGCAGAATTTTTTTCAAAGAAAAACTAAATTAGGTGCAAAAGTGATAAAATAACTTTATCAATATGCAATATATATATTAGTACACAGATATAAAAAATGAAACCACAAAAATAGTAGAAAAACCACATAAACACTATTTATAACCTCAAACCTTTCTAAAGTTGCATAAAACCTCGAAGACAATTAGAAAAATGAATTGACACCATAAACTTACATGTGGGAGAAAAATCATGGCAAACAAACCCAGAAGACAAACAGTAATCTGGAGTAAATATTGCAACTCATTAAAGCTGCTTTCCTTAATTTCTAAAGAGGCAACACCAACTGATAAGAAAAAGATCAGTCATCTAATAGAAAAATGGGCAAAGCATGTGAACAGGGAATTCAGAGAAAGCAAAATAAGGCTCAGACACGTAGATGTTGAACTCCTAAGAAAAATGTATATTAAATGACAATGAGATACCATTTGTCCCCTGGCAGACTAGAAAATAATCCAGAAGAGTAACAATACACTTAGTTCTCCGGCAATGGGTCCACGGGCAGTCTCAAAGATGGTTGGCGCGTGTACAAATCAGCTCCATTGCCGTGAGGGAAAACTCCACACTCCCAATTACAAATGCACGTATCTTTCCACCTATAGATTTCTCTGGTAGAAATAGACACTATTGCTATACTGCACACCTGGGAAATGACTCACACAACTGTTTTTCATGACAATACTGTTTCTGAGAACACAGGAGTGGAAACTATTTAACGGTTGTTACATGGAGACAGGGATGATGTATTATGGTCCGTCAATATGTTCACCTGTAATACTATTAACGGGATAAAAATGAGGAAGATCATTACATTGTGGTAAAGGCCTATAAAATAAATCATTAGGTGGAGAGAAGTATGAGGTGGAATAAATCATTAGGTGGAAAACAATGAGTGTAGTAGCTCTTCATTTGTGTAAATGTAAGTGTGGGTAGTGGCTTATATACACATACAACTTTTCTGGAAGGACAAACAAAGCTAATAACAATGACCTGACACGGGGGAAGGAGAAATGTGGTGGACGTGTCAGCTTCCCATGGATTTTGATGCTTTTTGCACCATGTAAATGACTCATAACCAAACTGAAATGCTAATTTAAAAAAAAAAAAATGTTTAGTCTCTTGAGAAATAACAAGGGAAAATAAGCTGCAGATTTTTTTACACGTGACCGTTCTGATGGGTTTTTTTTTCCATTTTTTTGCAATATGCATGAATATCCTAAATGCACATTTATAATTAAAAGGAACAAACACAGAAGGCGAAAGAGTATTTTGAAATGAAAAATTTTTATTTGGTATCTCATTAAAGAGAAAGATTTATATATAATATATATGTATGTATTATATATGTAAGATATATATAAAATTTATATATATATTTAATATATATAATATAATGTATTATAACATATATATATTAAAATATATGTTTGCTTTGTAAGGGGTAGGTTTTCTTGATTGGTAAGAGCACCTTAGGGAGAAATATCTTAAATGCTTCGTTTTGTACATAGAATGACTTACAGAAACAACAACAAAAACAGAAGTCATGGGGCACCCGGGTAGCTCAGTTGGTTAAGCAGCTGACTCTTGATTTTGGCTCAGGTCATGATCTCACAGTTCGTGGGATCGAGCCCGGCATTGGGCTCTGCATCGACAGCACAGAGCCTGCTTGGGATTCAGTCTCCCTCTCTCTCTGCCCGCACCCCCTCCACACGCTCGTGCGCAAGCACACGTGCTCTTTCTCTCAAAACAAATAAAAATAAAAACTAAAAAAAAAAATCATAAACAATAGAAGTAAGGGGAGAGAAATGACAAGATGGGGGCTCCTGGGTGGCTCAGTCGGTTGAGCTTCTGACTCTTGTTTTCAGCTCAGGTCATGATCCCAGGGTCGTGGGACAGAGCCCTGCATGGGGTACTACACTGAGCGTGGAGCCTGCTTGAGATTCTCTCTCCTCTCTCTCCCTCTGCCCCTCTCCCACTCATGTACTTTCTCCTGCTCAAATAAAAAATAAAACTTAAAAAAAAAAGGGGGGGTGCCTAGGTAGCTCAGTCGGTTAAGCATCCTACTTGGGCTCAGGTCATGATCTCATGGTCCATGAGTTCGAGCCCCGAGTCTGGCTCTGTGCTGACAGCTTGGAGCCTGGAGCCTGTCTCGGATTCTGTGTCTCCCTCTCTCTGCCCCTCCCCTGCTCATGCTCTGTCTCTCTCTCTCTCTCTCTCCCAAAAATAAAATAAAAACATTAAAAAACATGAAACAACAAAAAAAGAAAGGAATGGCGAGAGAATAACCATTTCTGAGAAGAAAGAAAAAGGTTACGGTTCTAGCCCTTTGCCCTGATGTAGGTGAAATATTTAGATCTGGCTTGAGGAAATTGTCGCTACAGGGCACCTGACCCACATTTGACAAATGAGTAGGGTCACTGGGCCTTTCGGGAAGAGGCACACAAGGCAGTGGGCACTGAAACGTCTGGGGGAAGTGCCTACCAGTCTCAGGAGATGAAAAAATGACAGGTGGCTGGGAGGGGAGGCCCCAGGCCTGGCGGTGGCCTGCCCAGCAGCCCTGAGCTCCTTCTGCTGCCATATACACATCCGTACAGCTCGGCCAGGATGACAGAAACTTCCTGCAGGCCCCCTGTAGCCACAGCAGAATAAAAGCAGAATCACTTAGGGCTGTTTTCTGCATCTTTGATTTTTTTTTTACCCCCCTTCCCCTGTTTGTCCCACCTTCACCCCCGGTAACCACCTACCTCTTCCCTGTATCTATGATCTTGTCCTTTTTATGATTCCACATACAAGAGACCTCAAACAGCAGTTATTTTTCTCTGGCTTCTTTCACTTACACACACGCACACACGCACACATACACATGCATATCACATCACAATTTCTTTGCCCGCTTGTCCATCTGTGGCTGTTTTCTGTGTTTCATTTGGAAATTTGGGCAATACCTACATGGTGACTGGAAATAATAGTGAAAGTAATGGAAAACGGTAATAGTAATAAAAATAGTTTGTGCACAGGTGCAGAGCAGTAGAAGGACTAAGTTGGGAGACCACATGAATACAGCTCAGAGAGAATACTCAGGATCGTGATCCCTTTGGCTGGGCTCAGGGAGTCACTGATCTTCTGGTGTTGGCTGGGTTTCCATCCTTGCAAAGCCCATGACTTCTTTGGGATTTTTTCAAATAAAATGGTTTGGGACCATTGAGTTGATAGAGAAGGGCACAGAGTTCAAAAACCAGCAATATTGTTCCAAAGAGGAAGTCCTGGGGCGCCTGGGTGGCTCAGTTGGTTGAGCATCCGACTCTTGTGTTCAGCCCACATCATGGTCCCAGGGTCGTGGGATGGAGCACCGCATGGGGATCCACACTGAGCATGGGGCCTGCTTGAGATTCTTTCTCTCTCTCCCTCTGCCCCTCTCCCACTCATGTACTTTCACCTGCTCAAATAAAAAATAAAACTTAAAAAAAAAAAAAAAAGAGTGGGGCACCTGGGTGGCTCAGTTGGTTAAATGTCCAACTTCGGCTCAGGTCATGATCTCACATTCGTGAGTTTGAGCCCCACAATGGGCTGTGTGCTGACAGCTCAGAGCCTGGAGCCTCCTTTAGATTCTGTGTCTCCCTCTCTCTCTCTGCCCCTTCTGTGCTCACACTCTCTCTCTCTCTCAAATAAACATTTACAAAATTAAAAAAAAAAAAAGAGTAAGTCCAGGGCACCCAGGTGATAGCAAGCGGGGAGGTGTGGGAGCAGAGGCAGACAGGAAAATCTCATTAACTGGAGGGAGCGGACGCCCCACGGCCTCTTACCCCCCAGCCACCTAGCAACAGCACTGCGTCTTGCCCTTCCCACAGCCCTTCCCGCAGCCGCAGCAGCAGGGGCAGCAGCCCACCCGGTAGCACCTGCAGGTGATGCACCTGCCGCAGCGACCGCCTCAGCCACCGCAACTTCCGCAGCCACAGCACCCCATGGTGTCGGCAGAGAGGACTCGGGAGAGGGGAGGAGGGAGACTCCGGAGGTGAGGGAGGTCTGGTGCCGCCTCCTGCTGGGGGAGGCCCTGGAATGCCATCTCGAGGAGGATGGTGATAGAGCCACCCAGGACACGTGACAAATGGCTTCTTCTTTACTATTTATTCCAACATCCAGAAGAGAATGTAGCGTCCTTTCTCATTTACATCCTTACTGGAAACATTTAGAGTTTTTACCACACGGAGGAAGGACGGTCCCTCTACTGGGCAGAGTTCACCTGCATGAAATAAGAATTATTTCATGTTGCATGTAGTTATCTACAGTGTGCAGGTCTGGAAAATAGCCCACCTGGCGATGAAAGGCTAGGATCAGGTAACTCGGAAGAATGTGCTTCAGAGTCGAGATAATGTCTAGTTCTTTCCGGACGCATATAGATTCTTCCCTACATATCAAAACACCTCCTATTCGGGTGGAAAGTGAAAAAGCAAGGTAAAAGCAACAACATTGTGAGCTGACCATCTGATGCCCCTTTACTCTCGCAGAGGCTGGAAAACATCATCTGTGGGAAGGGGGGGAGGGGAGGGTTCGGGTGGCGTCTACACCAGGTGGGAGGCGGCGCTGGGAATCTTTTCTAAATCTGGTTCTAGGACTTTAAGCTACTGAGCACAAAATTCTAAAGAAATTCTGAATTAGGTTTCTTTGGTCACAGCAGTCTGGAAAAGATGTTGGCCTCCACCCCCCCCCTCCGCCCCCTTTCCCCCACCCCCAGACACCTATATTCCCAGAAAGATCTAGATCCCAAACCCGAGTCTCTGTGTGACTTTACAAAGGAAGTTGGCTCGAGCAGGGTGCACACTTCACTGTGTGGACTATGCCCCGACAGCTTGGCCAGGGAGGGAGGGGGCACAGAGGACTGGGAGCTGGGCCATCTCAGATACCGGAAGCAGGAGAAGCAGAGATCAGGACTCGTCCAGAAAGGAACAGAAACCAGCAGACCTGAGAAAAGCTAATTGGTCCAATTTGCCAACGTCCTGTGTCCCCGACAACAGAAGAAGGAAGGAGATGGCCCGAGATGGTCTTTGATGGAGGGACATTTGTTTCATTCGTGCAGCCAACCCGCCCCGCTGAAGAGAGTCCGGCACGCTGCATGACCTGGGGAAAGTTACTTCACTTTTCTGCACCTCAATTTTCTCACCTGCAAAATGGGGACAAGAACAGTCATACTTCGTAAGATTGTCGGGAAGATTAAGGAGGTTAAGACGTGCGTCAAGTGGCCAGCCCACAGGCAAGGCTCGGTAAGTCTGGGCTGACGTTACTGTTAGCAATTATTTTTCGAAATGTGACATGGCCAGGCACCCCTTTTCTTGGGCTGCCTGAGGTTTGATGGCAAGACCACATTACTAGCATTTTGCTAAGACAGTCGGAATTGGAACATCTCCTGTTACTGCCTAATTACATCGCAGAGCATACGTGTGAGTTTGGGAACCCACAGCCATTGCGCTAATGGGAAAATGAGAAGTTTTGAGACAAGACTGCATGAGGAGGAAACTACTGAATGGCATTGGTAGAGATTCCTTCTAACGTACTAACCCCCCTTATTAACAATTAATTCAGGGCTTAATACAAACTAGGCATTGTTCTAGCCCCTGCAACGAGCGTATTTTTACTCAGAGGTCTTAAAAAAAAAAAAAAAATCCTCCTTTGTTTTCTATTTGCGGCAGAGAAAGAGAAATTAAACAGCTCTCCTTACTTCCTACAGCATCAGCTTCTTCTCCATCTGATCCTGGCCCGGATTAGAACAACATATGCTGGCTTTATCTAAATTTACCGGGCTTTTCCTGCTTTAACACTAAAGAGTAAACTAAAATGTTATTTTATTTGAAAGTATATGGAATTTAACTAAATGCTTAAATTTCATTTACAGGTGTCCAATTTTGGCAGACCGTATCCCCACCTTTGGTCTGTAACTTTCTAGTATAGTTATTCTGAGGACACTGTAGGAATTGGGGGGGGGGTTATAAAGAGGGTGTAAAACATAGTTGCCAAAGTAATGTAGGCATTTTTGGCAGCGGGAAGCAAATCATTCTACAAATTCATTATCTCTAGCTTAGATTTTCCAGATCTTGGGAATTTAAAAAAAAGGCTGGGTGAGGGGAAAAAAACAATATTAGGAAACTTAACTGTGTCCACTCCACAGACACTGTTATCTGAGGTATCACACTGGATACGTCTTGGTATACCCCTCTTGGGGTTTCTCTTCCACAGTCAGGGTGACCCAGAAAGCTAAGGAGAGAATGTTGAAGAGTTGGAGGGGGCTAAAATACCCACAGCAAGTTCTTACAGCATTGGGGGGGGGGGGGCATCCCACACACACCCTGTTCTCTTCTACTAAACACAAAAGGAGAATTTTGGACAACACTGGTTTCCTTTCCTTTCCTTTCCTACCTTTGGAAACAATTATAAGGGCAACTGACCTAATCTAAGAATGTATGTGAGTTTCGAGGTCATTATCTAAAATCCACAGTGCTGACTGGCCAGTGCCAGCCCTGGGAGCTACACCCACAAACAGGGAGAAGAATACTGGCCTGGAACCAGCTGCAAATGTACGGAAGGAGGTGGCTCAAAAGCAGGTTGTAAGTGATACAGCAGAAAAAAAAAAAAAAAAAAAAAAGATGTAGCACATTAACAATGGCAACAAAGAGAGGCAGGTGGCTGAATCTTCATCCTCAGAGACCAAATTGCTGTGGAGATTCTGGCAATGGAGGCTTGCTCGAAGGAAATGGTTGGGGGTGGGAAATGCATCAAGCTTTGGAGATAAGCATTCAAGTAAAATGTCATGGAAGAAAAAGGCAAGTATGTGCCCTCAAAAATTCAACCCAATTAGATGTTCCAAGGAAGAACACTGTGACTTGGGAAAAGACCCGGGGTGTGAGATCCAAATGCGAAGCTAGTAAAATAGTAGCAGGAGTGTGACTGACTGGTCTTCTTGCCACTAACAAAAATAGGTGCTGAGAAAATCCGAAAACTTCGCTTCTCCAAGAAGCTGTTAATATGATAGCAGTGATCTATTTTTAATACAAGGAAAAAAGTCAATTCTCTGCGGATGCAAAGGCGGAGGGCTCATTAATCCGTGGTAATGAACTCTGCCCGGTCCTTCCGGTCTGCTGCGGATTGCAGCACGCCACGGCGTGCCTCATTGCTCAATCAAGATTTTCGGCAGGTGTTGCAGATCTGCCCTGCAGACCGGAACTTGGACATCGCGGCTGACGGCGGCTGGCCTCGTGTCCCAGCGGAGCAGAGGACAGAACGCTGCGCTCACCTTGTGAATTTCTTTTTTTTTTTCTTTTTTTTTTTTTTGCTGACTAATGCTCTCCTTCTGTGCAAAGCGTCCTCTTCTCTCGCTTTTAAGACCACAAAGGTAAGCCCAGACAAGCTTTACTTTTCTGCTGGAGGGAACAGCGTGTGCAAAGACCCCTTTCCAGTGTCTGCTTCAGACACCGGTTTCACCCAATAGGGGACCACCCTTGCTTTGTCCTAGTAGGGCAAAATAAAATACGGAGAAGTATTCCTTCCAGAGAGGAAAAAAAAATTTTTTTATCAGAACAGAGAGGGCCATAGGAAAAGAATAATGTGTATAGAATCCTTATTTCTACTCCTTGTGATGGAGAAGGTACGTGAATCAAATAATAATTAAAATGTCATTGCTTTTTATCATTTGCCCAAGGCTGGAGGGGGGCTGCCACATTTACTCAAAATTGTATGCTGTTGAGTGGGGTGGTAGAGGCAAAGCATCCTGGAAACAACTGAAAGTCGGCTAGCAGCATCAGCAGCAGGCTGGAACAGAAGGGGTCGATGCCTCATAGCATCCAAAGGATAGAGCTGGCTGTCAATGCAGACGCTCTTCCCCCTACATCTGAACTTTCAATCTAGGAACCTTTCCAGCTGGGAATTAAGCACCCCATCCCGGAAAGCCTGACAACTCTTAGATGCCACTAGCAATAAATAGCGCAGGATCTCTTCGGCCCAAGGAACAGCTTGTGGGGGGCTTAAACTATTCAAAGAAAACCTCTGTAAATGTCCACTGAACTGATTTCAAGAATACATGCTGCATTACTCAGCCATGAAATGAATGAAATCTCGCCATTTGTGACAAAATGGATGGATCCAGAGAGCACAAAGCTAAGTGAAATAAGTCAGAGAAAAATACTATATGATTTCATTTGTATGTGGAATCTAAAAAACAAAACGAATGAAACAAAACAGAAAGAGACTCACAGATACATAAGCCAAATTGGGGGAGGGGGGGCTGGGAAGGGGCAAAATACATGAAAAGGATGAAGAGGTACAAACTTCCAGTTTTAAAATAAACCATGCTGGGGCGCCTGGGTGGCTCAGTTGGTTGAGCCTCTGACTTCGGCTGAGGCCATGAACTTGCGGTTCATGAGTTCGAGCCCCGCACTGGGCTCTGGGCTGACAGCTCAGAGCCTGCAGCCTGCTTCAGATTCTGTGTGTCCCTCTCTCTCTGTGTTCCTCCCCCACTCGCGTTCTGTTTCTCTCTCTCTCTCAAAAATAAAGATTTTTTTTAAATTTGAATGAGAAAAAGGGTATGCATGCCGCATCTTATAGCAGTAGGGATAGATAATACGTGACATTTAATGACGGGCATCGTTGTAGACGGCAACCTGAAGCTGTACGTCACACGGTGGAAATTTGGGGGTGGGGGGAGGGCGACCTGGACAGAGGAGGAGGGAAACAAGGCTGTAGAACAACTTGAAAGGAATGAGAGAAGGGAACTTCAGATCAGCACGCCCCACCCAGCAGGCAGAAGAAGATTTCGAGCTTTACATCCTTACGGAACTGGATTCTAAACTGCATGACCCCGGGCAAGCCACGTTATCTCTCCCGGAATGTCTGCCTGCCCATCTGCCAGGTTGAGACAATATCTGCTTTGTGAACTTCCGAGGATTCAAAATGAGGCGTAGAAAGCATGTAGTATCAATGCCTGTCCAAGCAGGTATTAGTTAAACGGCACGTGCCGGAGGTATTATTTTTCTGTGCTTGTTGATGGTATGTGTTAGGAAGCACTGATTTGGTTTTGATTGGGAATTGCGTCCTTGGAGTACACGCTGAGCACTCAGAATCTCAGGACATGTGGACAGACCGGTAAAGCCAGATTCTAGAAGGTCTCGAGAAGTAATAATCACGGGTGGTTATTCAAAGGTATCAGGAGGAGACAGGTTTCACTCGACTACCCACGTGCTTCCAGGGGTGCGGAGCGGCTGAAAGTCTTTTGTGGGCTGAAGAAGTTCAGATATTTGTGTGCCCAAGTCATTTAAAGAGTGTGGCCCTCCACACTCGCCTCGTGCAGCACTAAATCCGGCAGCGTGCAGACCTGACCCTCAGGGGCTCCCTTTTTGGGAAAGTAATCTGGGCAGAGGTCTCGCAGTGGTTCTCGGCTTGGGGGTGGGGTGCATCGGAATCTGGAGAATCTCTGAGTAGCGGCTGAAAATTGCACCCAGGAGAGTCCGGTACTTCCTCTTGGAAGGGCACTCCAGGAACTCCATGAAAGATGGGGAAAGCCCTGACGGAGAACTCAGCCATTCATCCAACAGATGAGATAAAGAATGCAAAATCACCAACTGAGAAATGTTGTCCAAACAAAAACCCTTAGAATGAGGTTTTTTTCCACACAGATGTGATCTAAACATGGGCAGGTGATGGAGCTTAAGGCATTGGTATGATTGTTGTAGAAATAAGGGAAAGAACGAAAGGAGAAGGCTGGAATATTGGGGGGCGGGGGGGGACAGATATCCCAATGGAGCTAAGGAATAGTACAGTGACTGTAGCTGATGACATAGCAAGAAGAGATGTTTGTAGACACAGCCAGACGACTGGATCCCTTATTAGAGGGAGAATACAGTACGGCCATGAGAATGGGGAGCTGAGGTAGAATGGAAAAAAGGGTCCTTGGAAATGAGGCCTAATCCTGGCACTGTGGCCTATTCTTCTCCACCTCTCTCCAAAGAGGCTGTGGTCCTCTTCCGTCCCCATCACGTGGGAGATCGTGTTTCTTCCCTTAGATTGATCTCTGGTTTTCTCAAGCCAAAATTCAGAGGGTGGAGGAATTTCAGCTTCTCCAGGACAGTGGAAATAGCTGTAGGTAGGCCCATGGAAGTCGTGGAGAAGAAAAGACCAGAAGTTCAGCTCAAAGTTCAACTGTCGCATTGTGCAACAACCCACAGGCAGGCTGAACAGAAATATGATGAATGAAAGAAGAGAGTAGGCTTCCAGATGGCTGTCAGTATGGCTCATCGATGGCTCCACAGTCATTTCCTCAGCCACTTACACAAGAAACACCTAGAACACCCCAGAAACGTTCCGTATGGAAGAGCATATCCCTAATCTCTGTGAAGTAGAAGTAAATGGAAAACAGATCTCTCACCCCAACCACTGGCAAATAGTTTTCATTGTCATTATTCGTCTTGACTGACGTAATTGAGCGTCTATCATTGCCACCTACTCCACTTAGGTAAGAGCTTTACTGATAGAATTTGGACCAGCATTTATTTTACCTCGAAGAAGAGGACAGTCAATGTAACAGGTCCCCAAATAAGCCAGTCTTCATGGGGCCCACCTTGTGAAGGAACAGAGTGGGCGGTAGATAACATGGGGTAATCCGGAAGATCATCCCTCCCAAAGCTCTTTGCCCACGGAAAGCCGAAATTCCACCCAAAGCAACTCCCTCTTTTCCAGGGAACTTCATTTTCTGTGGTGAACGTTATCTCTAACCTCCTTTCAAAGTGAAATTACCAGACAGCCAGGTGATTGTTACTAGCAAGTGTGTGCGAACACACTTACGGAACTACATGTGTTGCTCACTGTAGACCGCACACGTGTAGATCGCTCCCACTAAGAATACCAGAAGCCAAGTCCTTAAGACAGGAGTTCTTTAACACAGCACATCGATTTCCAGGCTTTGTTTTCTATCTAAGACACCACACACGCATACACACACTCCCTGCCCCCATTATCTCAATGGTCCGCAGGGCAGGAGGGACCTTGTGAGTCAAGGAGAAGGGATAAAAAAAATTCTGTGAGACTCAGCAGGGGAAGGCTCCTCAGAAGGTGGATTTTTATCTTAAGCTCGTTCAGCTTACAAACGTCTGTGCTTCTCTGTCCGTCGGCAACTCCAGATCATCCCCACCACAACCACCTGTCAGGGCATCCTCCCTCCTGCACGGAAGAAGCCTGGAATGATATTTGCCTGAACTCGCTTCCACTGTGTGGTTACAGGTCAACCTGCTTACGAGAAGCACCCCTGTGAGATTTGGAAGATGGAAAATTCAAAAAAAAAAAAAAAAAAAAAGTGGCCAGGATTTTCCAAGGCAGTTACCTTAATTGCAGTAAAATCCAGTGTAGAATTCCTTCTCAGAGAGGCCTTTGGATACATACAAAATCCCCACTCCCTTAATAATATTTGAATCCAAATTTCCTGAAGCCTGGAAGAATATTCTCTAACATACCAGGGTGTGTAAAAATAAAATATGATTAAATTTAAACAGTTACTGGAAAGTGTCAGATGTTGGAATTTTAAACCCAGAAATGCAAGTGGAGATTTTTCCATAAATTCATATAGTGTTTGGATTATCTGGGTCCTGTCAGAACTATTTCATAAAACACACCAGTTTTTGCCATTTTAACACGCAATATATAAAACTCCTATTGGTTCTATTTCTCTGGAGAACCCTGTTGGGTACAATAGTCAATCTTATGCTATATTCTTTGATAGCACTAGGTAATTTATCCTAAAAAAATGCTAATTGAGGACCTACTAAATACTAAGAATATAGTAGACACCACAATGGATGGATACAGCTCTTCTTTTTAAAGGGAAGAAATAGGGGTGCCTGGGGGCTAAGTCGGTTAAGCCTCTGACTCTTTGATTTCAGCTCAGGTCATGATCTCACAGTTCATGGGTTTGAGCCCCGCATCAGGCTCTGTGCTGACAGTGGGGAGCCTGCTTGGGATTCTCTCTCTCCTTCTCTCTCTCTCTGCCCCTGCCCCCCAAAAAGATAAATAAACGTTAAAAAAAACGAAGGGAAGATTTGAACAAAAACCATTAAGCATATAGAGAGTGACAGAAAAAAAAACAACCATCTCGGACAGGGTGTTTTTTTTTTTTTTTTAATTTTTTTTTTTTAACGTTTATTTATTTTTGAGACAAAGAGAGACAAAGCATGAACGGGGGAGGGTCAGAGAGAGGGAGACACAGAATCTGAAACAGGCTCCAGGCTCTGAGCTGTCAGCACAGAGCCCGACGCGGGGCTCAAACTCACGGACCGCGAGATCATGACCTGAGCCGAAGTCCGCCGCTTAACTGACTGAGCCACCCAGGCGCCCCTCGGACAGGGCGTTTTGAGAAGTCAAAAGGGCCATTGGAGCACAACCTGTATGAACGTGTGGGATGCAGCCCACCTTCAGGTGCCTGAAGAAAAAGTATTCCAACAGGTGGAACGGGAAGGAGTCAAGGCCCCCAAAACCAAGTGCATTTGACTCACCTGGGCATGGGCAGCACATGGTCGTGTAGGTTTTTCCTGTGGAAGGTATGCTGAGCCGCGGTCAGGAGACAGGCCCTGTCACTACCCAGCAGTCACGTTATCTTCCAGTCTCTACTTCTTTCTAGAGACATGAAGAATTAGGACCAGATTGGTGTTTCTTTCCAAAACACTCACAGTGGCTCTGCATTCTCTGCCCCCTCTCAAGGAACTCCAACGTACACATAAAGATTGTGAGGAACATTCCAGCAAGGGAACTCTTGTGACTTGACTTAACCCAATGCTTCTGAACTTACTTGGTCTCAAAATTCTATTTCTATTATGAATCGAATTTGAATTCATTGAAAACACTTTTAGAAATGCCATACTCTAAAGAGCCCATTTATCTTTCAATTCTAAAGCAGTCTGAACAATGGGACATAAAATCACACCCCCCCCCATTCACCCCTCATCGCCAGCAAAAAGAGAGCAGCTTTTAAATTTATTCCTGGAAGTAGAACCTTTCTTACATATAAATTCATATGTGGAAAAAAATAAATACATTCCGGGGCGCCTGGCTGACTCAGTTGGTTAAGTGTCGTACTCTGGCTCAGGTCACGATCTCGTGGTCCGTGAGTTCGAGCCCCGTGTCGGGCTCTGTGCTGACAGCTCAGAGCCTGGAGCCTGTTTCAGACTCTGTGTCTCTCTCTCTCTCTGCCCCTCCCCCACTTGTTCTCTGTCTCTCTGTCTCAAAAATAAATGAACATTAAAAAAAATTTAAAAAAATAAATTCCTATGTGAACAGTCAATAAACAAAACAGATAAAAATCAGAGATGTCTGGGCTGAAGCAAAGGTCTGGATTTGATGGGACATCATCCGCTCTCTGTCCCCGTGTGCCGGGATCACACCGCCCTCTAGTGTCTAATCTTCAAGGAGAGTAAAGCCAAAACCAACCCCAAAATCTCATTCAAACTTCCAGCCTCAGAACTGCCTCCAAAGTGCTGTTTGCTAAGCTGTGACTCTCAACGTGAGGTCCCCCAAATGGCAGCCTCAGCATCGCCTGGAAACTTGTTAGAAATGAAAATTCCCAGTCTCAACCCTCCAGGCTGAGACCTGCTGAATCAGTGAGTGGGGAGAGACCCACTAGATGGTGTCTCCCGTTTTAGCACATTCTCCTACCAATTTTTTTTTTTTGTACCATGCTGCTTTCAATTAAGGGGTAAAAATGGACTCGGGACAGCCTGTCAAAACCCAAAAATTCACAAAGGAGTTTCTTTTTTTTTTTTTTTTTAATTTTTTTTTTCAACGTTTTTTATTTATTTTTGGGACAGAGAGAGACAGAGCATGAACGGGGGAGGGGCAGAGAGAGAGGGAGACACAGAATCGGAAACAGGCTCCAGGCTCCGAGCCATCAGCCCAGAGCCTGACGCGGGGCTCGAACTCACGGACCGCGAGATCGTGACCTGGCTGAAGTCGGACGCTTAACCGACTGCGCCACCCAGGTGCCCCCACAAAGGAGTTTCTATACCTAGCAGTTGTTCAGCAATTTTCACTTTACACCATTCTTTCTGACTCAATAGGAGTTACATCCATTCCAACAATACACTGGACCCAATGTATTTGTAGTACTGCCATGAATAATCAAAGAAGGTTCTAGAATGAACCTGGTCATCTTTTCTTTAACAGAAAGTGTCTGCAGTGATAATGCCCATTGTAAAAAAAAAAAAAAAAAAAAAAGAGGGTTTGCATCGTGAAATCCCTGTAGCACTAGCCCGAGTTTATCGCGTGTGCAGGATGGTGTTTCCATCGTTAAGTCTTTTAATCTGGCCAGCCGTGCTGAATTTATGCTCTGTTCAGACCAGGAGATCAAATAAAGGCGCATGAATGGTTTAGAGCAATTTTCCTACAGCTACAATAAAACTGGCTTCCTTCCTTCCTTCCTTTTTTTTCTTCTTTCCCCAAAGGCTTCCTGAGTACTTGGGGGTGGATGTAGGCTCTGTTGGCTGAAAACAGAACCCTACTAAACGTGCCCTGGGAACATCAGCCTCCCGTACAAGAGACACCTTCATTGCCACCGTCACACGCTTCTTTCTAAAACTTGATAACTTGATAAAGAAGACAGATTCGGTAAAAAGGAGAGCAGTTGTTATAAGCATCAGTATCTCAATGGAAAAATCAATATAAAACTTACAAGTAGAGTAGTGACTAAGCCATAGGGAAATTTATAAATTTTTATTTAAAAAATACAGTTTAATGGAGCACCTGGGTGGCTCAGTTGGTTAAGCGTCCAGCTCTTGATTTCAGCTCAGGTTATGATCTCATGGTTCATGGGTTTGAGCCCCACATTGGACTATGCACTGACAGTGCATAGCCTGCTTGGGATCCTCTCTCTCCCTCTCTCTCAGCCCCTCCTCTGCTCTTTCTCTCTCTCAAAAAGTAAACAAACTAAAAGAAAAAATTTTTTAAATTATAGTTTGCTTAAGCAGGTGACCTAAAAGGGTAAGTATCATTTCTGCAATTCATACAACATTAAATTTAAGAAACTAACATTTCAGTCTTTTATGAGAACATTTCAGTTTTTAAACAACCACCATATGGGGTATAAACAATGTTTATTACCTAGCTGAAGATATTTATAATTAGCTACAAAAACTAACTGGGAAATTTCACTCCGTATGTAAATAAAGATGCATTTTCCTTTTTATATTTAACAATAATGAAAGTATGAATACAAGGAAATCTGGGCTAGAATATGTTTCATGAAAAATTTTAAACGTGAAATACATCATACATTTTGTCCAAATTATCAAAAATTCCTATTAGGTATATCAAAGTCAATATCAGCTTCCTAAGATGACTGTAAAAAAAAAAAAAAAAAAAAAAAAAAGTAAGTGCGGGGCGCCTGGGTGGCTCAGTCGGTTAAACGTCCGACTTCGACTCAGGTCACGATCTCGCGGTCCGTGAGTTCGAGCCTCGAGTAGGGCTCTGTGCTGACAGCTCTCGGAGCCTGGAGCCTGCTTCCGATTCTGTGTCTCCCTCTCTCTCTGCCCCTCCCCCGTTCACACTCTGTCTCTCTCTGTCTCAAAAATAAATAAACGTTAAAAAAAAAAGTGCCACAAAACTGGGTGGTTTAAAACAACAGAAATGTATTCTCTCTCTCATAGTTCTGGAGATGAGACATCTAGAACAAAGGTGTCAGCAGGACCCTCCACCCTCTGAAATCTATAGGGCAAGAGCCTTCCTTGCCTCAGTCAACTTACGGTGTTTGCTGGCAATCCTTGTTCTTTGGTTTGTGGATGCCTCTCTCCAATCTTTTTTTTTTTTTTTTAAGTTTATTTACTTATTTTAAGAGAGAGCAGGGGAGAGGCAGAGCGAGAAGGAGAGAGAAAATTCCAAGCAGGCGGCCAAGTGGGACTCAAACTCATGAACCATGATATCATGAACTGAGCTGAAATCAAGAGTCAGATGCTTAACCTGCTGAGCCACCCAGGTCCCCGTGCCTCTCTCCAATCTTTGCCTTGTTATCACATGGCCACCTTCTCCCTGTGTGTCTTTGTACCTGTGTTTCTCCTTAAGCATCTCAGTCATATTGGAATAAACACCCACCCTACTCTAGGATGACCTTATCTTAATTATATCTGCAACAACCCTGTTTCCAAATAATTTCCATTTTGAGGTGCTGGGAATTAGGACTTCAACATACTTTCTTTGTGTGGGGGACACAATTCAGCCCATAACAGTCCGCCTTCTGGCCTCTCAAAATTTACATCCTTCCCACATGCAACATTACGTTCACCCATTTCCCAACATTTCCAAAGGTCTTCACCATCCCAGCAGGCTGTCATCAATTCAGAGTCCCAAACTTCATCATCTAAATCATATAGATCAATATGGGTGAGACCCAAGGGATATGATTCATCCTTTGGTAAAACTCCCCTTCACCTGTGAACCAGAGAACAAGGTATCTGCTTACAGAACACAATATCACAGGATAGAGTAGACATTTTCTTTCCAAACAGGAGATATTGAAAGGAAAAAAGGGGGTAATGGGTCCTAAGGAAGTCTTAAAAATTATCAGGGCAAGTTCTATCAGATTTCAAGCCCTGAGAATAATCCTGTGTGGCTCGATGCTCTGTCCTCTGGGCCAGATAGGGCGGCAGCCTCCCCGTGTTGGCCTTGAGGGGATCTCATCAGCCCAAACTTCTGCATCTGTGCCTCTGCCTTCAGGGTCATTCTTTTTTCATTTCATGCTTCCCCTGCCCCTGTTAGTCCAGGCTAGTAGCGATTCTGTGGATATAAAATTCTCAAAGATCCGTCAGACTCCTGTGCAATTCAGAGAGGTGCAAACCATCAGGCAAGAGGGCCCTTCACGGAGCATTCCTGGGGAACCCCATCTCTATTCCCAGCTTTTGCTAACATGGTTCATTGGATCCATTAGCCACACAGCCGAGCTCTTTAGCAAATGATTGTCCAGCTACACTCTTGGCACTGTTTGCAAAGTATGCTATCTAGATGGGCTGAGAATCTTTCAGATCATTGAAGACTGGTTCCTTTTTGCTTTGCAGTTCCTTCCTCAATTTCTTTCTTTTCCCTCATATTTTACTATAACCAGCAAGGAGAAGCCAGGCTGCGCCTTCAACCCTGCTTGGAGCTCTCCAAGCAAAATATCCAGATTCGTTTCTTACAAGTTCTACTTTCCTTCCAACAACAGAACAAAATTCCATCATGTTCTCTGCCATTTTCTAACAAAATTCACCTTTCCTCCAGCATCCAATAGCGTGCTGCTCCTTCCCATCTGGGACATCATCAGAAACACCTTTACCATTCCTATTTCTAGCCACATTCTGTTCCTGGTGATATAGGTCCTCTTTAAGACAATAGGCACTTTCTCCGTAGCCCTCTTCTCTTCTTTCTGAGCCCTCGACAGAATTGCCTTAAACAGTAGTATTTCCACCAACAATCTCTTCAAGGCATTCTAAATTTTTTTCTATCAAATACCCCCAAATTCTTCTAGCCCCAATCCATTATCCAGTTCCAAAGCCGCCTCCACGTTTTTACATATTTGTTACAGACCACATCACTTCCCAGCACCAACGTCGGTATCAACAATGCATTAGTCCTCATGATTTCCTGGATGCGAGGGAAACATGCCAATGAAATGAGTCCCTAGTCCTACCTGACGGCCTCCGAACAGCAAGATGAGTGATGTGGCCGTTGAAAGTCAACTAGAAAGAAATCTGTCAAATCGCCATTAAAAATGATGAGGCCACGTGGTCACCGTGTGTTAAACAACACTGCCGGTTAGAAAGGGCAGAGCAAGGTCCAGATGGAAAATGCTGGCATGGAGAGCTGATTTAAGAAATCTAGATTTTAGAAAACACCACCACTTTTAATACTTAGCCATGGTGAGCTGGAACATAGAGATTATTTTCTTTTAATTCTTAATAAGTATATACAGTAAATGTTCACTAATTTAGAGACGATGCTAACTGAATTTAGTAAAACATCATGGAAAAGAATAGGTGTGGACAGCATGTATTTGGAGCAGAACCTAACGAAACTGACCAAGTGTTCTCCGTAATGGCCTGACCATAAAGGCCTGATTAAAAGGCAAATACGTATGACTTATGACCTTTCATATGTAAGTTAATAGTTATAAAGGGCTTTCAGACTATTTAGGTCCTTAAAGGAATAGTTTTCCTTGCAAATCTAATCTCAAACCATAAACTTACTTTTTCAGTGTCTTCTTATTCTCTTAAAATAATTTTGAAATTACTTATACATTTTGTACTGATGATCAATGATTCAACTTAGCTGGGGCTATCAATATGAGCTGTTAATGTTATCAGCAATTCATTGGTCTTGTGATTTCCTGAGTCATGGGACTAGACCAGATTCTCAAAGAAAGGCTAGGGGAAAACCCTGGTATTTATCGCGTTACGCGGAGCCCCAGTCCTCTCCTGTTGACCTCATTTACTCCCCGGAAACAATAAAGTAGATCATTGTTACCTTCTTGTAATCAGTGGGACTAGGAGAGGTAAAGGAATTCAAGTAAGTTCAGCCAGCTATGGTTAGTTAATACAACAGAAAAAAAACCTATTATCAGAAGGTGCACGGCACAGTAATAGCCAGGATATCTATTAGATGCCCACCCAGTCCTTCCAGTACAGCAGCTCCACAAAGCGGCAGGACTCCCCACCTGAAGCAGCTGAAATAGCCCTGTGTCCCGAAACAGAAGCCCACTGCGTTCGATGCACCTGACATCCTCAGGAAGACTAGAAATTTGCATTTTGACATAATTAGGAGCAAATCGAAGCATCCGTTTGGTAACGTTTTAACTGATTTCCAATGACCTTTGAAGCAACAGGTTAAAAATCAACTACGAATTATCATCTGTTTGAACTATTAACCACACCACTAAGATAACCTGGGATTGTAAATTCAGTAGTCGTCCCTTTTTCAAGCAGTAACTCTGCCATTAATTTTAAAAAGCGAAAAATGCCTTGGAATTAACAAGGTCCGAGGAAGGAATGTTTGCATCTTTCAAGTTGGGTTCTTTGCTCCCTTCAACCTCAGCAGAGACCTCATATCAGGGAATAGCGTATGCTTCGTGTTTCAAGGTTCTTTCTAGGGAGCCATTAGTTTTCCACAGGCCATAGAGCAAGCAGTTCAATCCAGAAGGTCTGTGCAGGCAAAACACCACAGAGCTCAAATGACACCGTCTTTTTGCAATAAGCGAAGATACCAGCAGGGGGCGAACTTGGAGCCCGTCCTCACACCCGCAGTCCAAATTCCGTATTCAAGATTTGTGGTAGCTGTTTCTCCACATGATCACTTGCTACGTGAAGCCTTCCATCGCGGTGGAAGAGACTCCATAGTCTAGTCAAACCAACCCGTCCACCCATTTTGAGTTCAACATTCTTTGACACCCTGGCTGCCAACACTTGGGGTAGAATGGGAAGTTATCCACTCTACAGGTGAGGAAACCTGAGGCCTCGGTCCATTAAGAAACTCGTCCAGGGTCACACAACTTAAAAGGTGGATCGGAGATCTGTATTTGCTCAGCTGCAAAGCCCGTGTTCTTCTCACCAGGAATTCCCCTTTCATTACTCCAAAACGATTTTCAGAGTAACCTCCATATTCTTGAAAATCCAATGGTGGCTTCTAGTTCCCACTCCAGAGGACAACTTTAAATAACCAGAACACTTGGGAAATATCTCCTTATTATTATATGAATTTTTTTGCTCAGTTAGAAAACCCTGGTTGGTCCAACAGATGTACTTTCACCAAGGAGTTGAAGACACCTTCCAGGAGACCTTTGATATATGTGATTCTGTGCTAGACTCGGTGACAAAAAGGAATCCCTGCCCCCACGGAGCTCCCAGGCTAACTAGCAGATACAGATGTCAATACATCAGTGCCTCTGAAAGCCATCCACCCCGCAGACTGCATAGTTTAGGCTTACTGATTGGCATCGTTCTAACATGTACTGATGTGGGTGGTCTCCACAACGTGAGGTAGGTATTATTTTCCCTATTTTACAGATGAGAAATCCGAGGTACCGAAGAGATCCGGTAACTTGCCAGAGTTTACATGCTTGTAAGCAGCGGAGAAGAATGTGGACCTTATTGACTCCAGAGCCCTGCCCTTGACTTCCATGCCATAATGCCTCGCCAGGGCTGTAACGGAGACAGAGCATAGACTAAGGCAGGAGAGGAGTTGGAGAGGGTCAGGAAGCTTCGGGGAGGAAAGGGTCGAAGACTGAGCGAGGGAGATTCTCTCAGAGCAGTGGATTGCCCTTCTTCGGGCTACCCATGTCTTCCTGCAGTCAGCCAACCTTAAGGTTTATCCTCCCGGACGGAAGTTCTGCCATTTCAGTGTTAGCAACATAAGTGGGGAAAAAAGTAGACCAGGAACCAAGTATCAACTCAGAAAAATACTTTTAAATACTGTTGAATTTCATCCATGATGCGATATTGTCATGTAATTCTTCTGAAAGTAGGTATTACAAACAATCCAAGTCACCTGGGTGGATGACAGTTTTAATTAGTTGAGGCTTCTGATGCTAAACCAATGTTTACTTTGAATTCAATGCTTAGAAGAAGGAAGGGGTCTATCTGCTTTATAAATCTTTACTCCCCCAAAGGCTGTTTTATTCACCATTTTAAAGCATTCATTAATGAATTTCCAGGTCATCAACCACTACAGGGTGATAGGCTCAGGACGGGGACCATGAAGCAGACGTTTGCTTAGCAACTGTGTCTATCAAAATTCCACCAATCTTATCTCAGGCCCAAGATTTCTGCCTTAGGAGAAATTCCCTGACTTTTTTCTACTATGAAAGATTACAGGAGAGCATGGCTGACTGGCTTGCAATGCTGGGGACTGGTTTTTCATCAGTGACCCTGCCATTCCAGCTGAGATGAAATTTAATCCCGACTGCAGTGTTTTCAAATAATCATTAGTTTTCTCTTTAAACCAAGAAATGCAAAGGCAAGACTCAAGTTCCTGCGTTTTGACCTGTGGTATATATTTACTGTCGCAATGCTTTTCGTTTTTTCCTTTTTGGGACCAAAGGACAAATGGAACATGGGGAAGAGAACACAAGTTTTATGAAAAGAAACCATCAATCTTCTGACTTGCTTTTTTTTTTTTTTTTTTTAAAGCATAACCATCCATGAATTGTTGCCAGACATCACCAAGCCATTCCTGGGTTTTTCCCACAGTCATCCTCTGCTGCTTTGGATTTTTCTCAATGATGAAACCATCAGAACCATTTGTTGTACCTTATTTAGCAGGACCAGATAAAAACATAAGCCTCAGCACGGTAAGAGTACTCACATGTTGATCTTAGTTTTACGTCTTGTGAAAACCGGCGTCCAAAGTTTTGGGTAGAAGCAAAATATCAGAACTTCTCGCAAACTCAAATGCGAACAAACGGGTCTTAATAATTTCTGCATGTCTGTCGTGCAAAAATGTAAAACTTTTTGATACAACAAAAATGGGGTGAATTCAAAACAGTCTTCCAGCTGCACACAAATCATACTCCAGGACGTCATTGCTGATTATCATGAACCTTTAGAAACAAAGCCATCCTTAGGTATAAATGCAAACCTTACAGGGTAGTGTAAGATTGGGAAGGAAAAAGTTATGCAAAAGCATCTGAAAAAGTCCTCCGAAGATTTTTTTTGCCTCTTTACATATCAATATTAAGGCCGTTGTCAGCTGTTAGGCCATAGGATCTAATCCTAGGGAGCCTATTAGTCAGTGGGTCTCAAAGTGTGGCCCTTGGACTAGTGCACCAGCATCACTGGGAAACTTGTTAGAAATGTTCATTTTCAGGCCCCACCCCAGATCTCCAGAGTCTGAATGTCTGGTGTTTAACAAACCCTGCAGGTGAATCTGATCTGTGCGAACATTTGAGAACCACCACTTTAAGCCACCGAACAATAACAAGGCCAGACAAAGCCCTGTATCAGTTTGATTTCTTCCGGGGGGGGGGGGGGGGGGGGGGAGGGGAAAGTCACACCTGTTTTACGGGCTGGTTATTCAGCAAATGGGGCATAACAATTGCATCCCCCTTGGCCACCCTCTCCCAGAAACCATGCTCGTGTCCCTACCCGACGCCAAAGAAACTGCCTTGTGAACCAATCCACCCTTTTCCCTCCCAATAAGAAAAGCATGTGCCAATCTTGAATGCCATTAGGTGCACACAGGTTTGGCTGGGAGAGAGCCCCGGGCTGGATTTAGACTCCAGGGACAGTCACAAAAAGCAGATCTGGGACGTATCTTCTCTCGGGTTAGTGACTACCCCTGAGTGTCAGGAAGAACAAGAATAACGTTCTACCAAACTGTGAGAACACGTAGGTAAAAGGGGACCTGGGAACTCAAGGGGTGAGGGCACAGATTAGGTCAAAACAAAGGGCACTCCTAGGCTCAGTAAGTGGGTGGTTTATGTCAGTGATCTGAGATCCTAAGGTTTGAGAGGGTCAGGGAGACCCCAAAAGAGGGTCTACCAGCCTTCTTTACATCATCTTCTATCTGCTGTAGATTCCGCTTACAGAAGCGGAAATAATCATGTACTGTGGATGGGCTCAGATGATTGCTGATATAACCAGTGTTCCCTGGAAAATCGTGGCCAAAGCCGATTTGAGCAAGAGAGAGACAAGACACTAAGCAGTTTGGTTTGGGTTTTGGGTCCTCCAAAGCAGCCCAAGAAAGTAAGGCCAAGAATGCAGAAGAACCGAAGGACAGATCCCTTCTTCTGATACTGAGTCTTGAACTGGTCATTTGTTCTATATTTTCCTGATCACCCAGACGACAGCCTGATGGTCTGCACATTTTACATACTGATGGGAATCAAAGGTAAATATGGTCAGGTTCTGCCAGTGCCTGGAACATTCCTTTTAACCTTATTGAAGGAGAGGAAACTATCTTAAATGGACAGGAACAGCACCTGAGCAGCCCTGAACCGCCCCGGAAAAACTGTTGAGCTTAGTATAGGCATTAGGGCCTCTTTTCCCAGCCTGGCGAGCGTATGCAGATCATATTACATTTCAAAAATGTAAGAAGCAGATCACTGAGAACGGCAACCGCTCTTTCTTTATACCTGGAGGAAGGAACCCACATGTCATGAGTTTCTCTGATTTGGGGACTTCTTTCCCTTGAGTTTCAGTTTCCCGTTGCTTTCCATCATATTGTCAGAAAGTCCTGTGGAGGGTCAAACTGACGGGGGCCCAGCAATGCGTCCTGGGATGGATACGCGTCATGTGGATAAGGTACATGTCAGGTGTGTGTTCCGCTTCCTCGTGCTTGTGTCCTCACACCCTCCCCGTTTAACCTCACAGATCACAAAAGAGGTCTTTCCCATCTGGACATACTCTTACCTGGCACTGCTGTTCCCAGTGTTCATCGTCACCGACTACGTCCGCTACAAGCCAGTCATTATCCTGCAGGGGATCAGCTTCGTCGTCACCTGGCTGCTGCTTGTGTTTGGTCAAGGATTAAGAGCCATGCAGGTGCTAGAGTTCTTCTATGGGATGGTCTCCGCCTCCGAGGTGGCCTACTATGCCTACATTTACAGCGTGGTCAGCCAGGAGCACTACCAGAAAGTGAGCGGCTACTGCAGGAGCGTCACCCTGGTGGCCTACACGGTGGCCTCGGTGCTGGCCCAGCTCCTGGTATCCCTGGCCAGCCTATCGTACTTTCACCTCAACGTCATATCCTTGGCCTCTGTCTGTGTGGCCCTTCTTTTCTCCCTGTTCCTACCAATGCCTGAGAAGAGCATGTTTTTTCATGTACAACCCGGCAAAGGAGCTCCTCCCAAGCCACCGGGAAAGGATGCTTTCTCAAAGGAACCACAAAAGGATCGCAAACCGGTCTGCAAAGGATTAGTCACCTTTTCAGGGAACCTGGGTGACGACGATCCGCTGAACGATCCAAAGCCGGGAAATGTAACGTTGAGAGTTTTTGTGCAGTGGTTCCAAGATTTGAAGGGTTGCTACTCCTCAAAGCATCTTTTCTACTGGTCCCTGTGGTGGGCTTTTTCCACAGCAGGTTTTAACCAGGTTTTGAACTACGTTCAAATCCTGTGGGATTACAAGGCACCATCCCAGAGCTCTGCAATCTATAATGGAGCAGTAGAAGCCCTTGCAACGTTTGGAGGTAGGTCCACCAGACTTTCTCTTTTCAGTGTGGCGGAAATATATTCTTTCAAATCCTAGTCTCGGAGAGATTGGTTGTAGAGGTGTCAACAGTGAATACCAAATATTTCAAAAACAAAAAGAGCTTTTGTCACCAAATTTTAAAAAGGCAATGAATTTAAGGGAAGATTGACAAAACTATCCATGGAAAATAGTGTAATCCACCCCTAAAAATAGGGACTGCGAATTTGTGTCCCACTGGCCATAAAGAGTTGGACAGTTTAAGGTAAAACTACCAAATCACTTTCCTCTCTAACCACTCTGTAACACTAGCCTTTAAACTATGGTTTGCAAACCATTAATAGAAGTGGGCAAACGATGGCCCATGGCCCACCAGAGATAATACTTTTTACATTTTTAAGAGGAAGTTGTAAGGGGAAAAAAAACAGTATATGACAAGGGTTGTAAAAGTAATAAATCCAAGCAAGCAACCAAATAAAAACAAAGAAGCCTATGTGGCCCACAAGCCTAAAATATTTACTATTGGGCCTTTATAGAATATAGGTCTTGAGATTAATGTAGTGGATTTCTAACCAGCATTTTTAAATCAAAGAACAGAATAGAAAATTTAGAACGGAATGGAATGGAATGGAATGGAATGGAATGGAATGGAATGGAATGGAATGGAATAGGATAGGATAGGATAGGATAATAGAATAGAATAGAATAGAATAGAATAGAATAGAATAGAGAATAGGGAGCATAGCAGCTTATAAGGATAAGTTTCATTTTATGAAAATTCTGTTTACGCTCACATATAAGTGTACCAGTGGACATATGAAGTATATATCCTTTTCAGGCTATGGTCAAAGAAGTTTGAAAGCTACTGTTCTTTTTTTTTTTTTTTTTTTTTAATTTTTTCTGTTAGCGTTTATTTATTTTTGAGACAGGGAAAGACAGCATGAACGGGGGAGGGTCAGAGAGAAAGGGAGACACAGAATCTGAAACAGGCTCCAGGCTCTGAGCTGTTAGCACAGAGCCTGATGCAGGGCTCGAACTCACGGACCGCAAGATCATGACCTGAGCCAAAGTCAGATGCTTAACCGACTGAGCCACCCAGGTGCCCCATGAAAGCTACTGTTCTAAGAGCTACTTTACCATTTCAAAGGTTCCCATCAAGACAACTTAAATAATATATTTAGATCTTTCCTTCATTCTACATGCGGGAATTTGCCAAAGCTTGTTGTCTTCTGATTAAGATTATTTTCCATACTCAGCTTCCCCATTACCTACCATATCCAAATATTTTCTAGAATAATAGTGAATCCAGCCTGGATTCTTACAATCTTCTACCCTATCTCTTCTCCGCAGCCAGGTTATTGTATTGTATAATTTTCTCTCTGGCCCTTCATATGTATTATACTTTCATTCAAATGTTTAGTAAGAGCCAGTAAGAAGTGCGTCCCTCCACAATAGCCCTTCACAAATAGTGATTTTTTTTTAATGTTTTATTTATTCTTGAGAGAGAGAGAGAGTTAGAGCATGAGCGAGGGAGGGGCAGAGAGAGAGCGGGACACAGAATCCAAAGCAGGCTCCAGGCTCCGAGCTGTCAGCACAGAGCCCGACGCGGGGCTCAAACTCACAAACTGTGAGATGACCTGAGCCAAAGTCGGACGCTTAACCGACTGAGCCACTCAGGCACCCCAATAGTAATCTTTGATTATGGAGAAAATGGCAAGGTGGCAGAGGCGGGTCCTCCAAGAGACTATGTGTGTTTCTGAGTATTTATTGCTTCTCCTTGAGCTGACTGACAAGTGTCTGCTTCAACCTTATTCACCCATAGATGGATTTCTGATACTGCATTTTGTCCACCAGAAAAGAGGCAGCAAGACTGAATGACCTTGAGAAGGTCTCTGGGGGATGGAGTGTTTCCAACTTGTGCCACTAGATTCACCCTTCAACCCTGTCCTGGGCTTCCTTCTTTTGAAAAATTTCCCTCCTGGCTGAGAAGCTACAGCAGTTTTGGGGGAATTTTAGATTCTTGTCCACGGACTCTTCCTTTTCCCCAGAACCTATTTTGTGCAGTTTGAAATACTTTTCCAAAGGGAGTGAGGTGAAAAGAGTGAGGGAAGGTGGGCTGACACAAGAGTTAATGGTCTAAAGTCAGAAGGGTAGAGGTCAGAGCTGTCTTTGAAGTGAGCCCAACAACGCACATGGATTTTCCTGACATAACAAAGCTTTCACATCAAATAAGACTTTGAAGATATTATTTTTGAAGTTGGGGTGTTCCACACCCACATATTTATTGAACATTTCAGGGTCCATTGTTGAGGTAAGAGTCTTCTCATTTCCCTTTCTAAAAATTCCATTTTGGCTCCTAGAAACCTGTTCTTGTATTTGTTTACCTTAAACCCATTTCCTCTCTAAGGCCTTGCTCCTGGAGAAAAGGGAGGAAAAAAAAAAATCTTCTTCTCTTCACATAATGTGTAGAAAAGGTCAAGTGTTCATAAAGTTTATTCTTTAAAAGCCCCCTAAACACAGCTGTTCTTTAGTCTCTTTGTGATAGCGAGGATCCTAATTAGTGTCAAATTTTTAGGTAAAACCAGGAGAAAAAGGAGTGGTTTGCTGACTTAAGACCTCATGTAAACTAAGCCATGTCTTTAAGAAAGAAAGCTAAGGGTAGTAAGAAACCTGACAAATGGTTACTTTGTTCACAGCACATTATAGGAACACATTATAAGAACGTGTATATAATGCACATTGTATCAATCTGTCCTAAGGATATGTCTAGGGACTACATGTTGGGCTTGGGTCAAAGTTTCTCATCCTCAACAACATTGACATTTCGGTTGGGGAAATTCTTTGTCGTGGGGGGGGGGGGGGGGGCGTCCTGTGCATTGTAAGATGTTCCACAGCATCACTGGTCTTAACCCCCTAGATCCTGTTAGCATACCACCACCACCACCACCACCCCTGCCAAGTCATGAAAACCAAAACTGACTTCAAATATTGCCATCTGTCCCCTGAAGGGCAAAAGACCCATGTGAGAACCACTGGGTTATGGCTTGTTTAAATTTGAGTTAGAATCAGTGTTTTTGCAATCCTTATCGCACTTATTAACACTATAAATTGATAGGTCCAATTTCTCCAGTAGGCTATACTATTTTCAAGAGCAAGGATCCAACATTTACCACATTTTTCCACAGAGAAGCTCCAAAACATTTGATGGGTGAGTAGGTGAATGAGTGTGTGAACAAGTATAAAGGGGAATGATCAAACCAACAAATGGTGGGAAAGTGTATAGAGAGAATTCTTTAAAAGAAGTTTGGTACCTGTCAGGAACTTGAGGAAATTTTTAAATCAACGTTATAGAGAAGATAAAGAAAATAGAGACAGGGACACTGAGAGCGAGTCTCTCCTTGCTAGAGTAGCCGTAACGTGGCACAGAGAAAGACATGGAAGCAAGAGCTGGCATTCAGCTTGAAAAGCTTGGCGTCTCACTAGGTCACCAAGTATTCCCAATTTACCATTCCATACAGTCTGCTTTGTCTTGACTGAACTTTAGTCAGACTCCTCTCCTTACTACGGATCCCTGGACATTCTGCCTTCTCCAACTCTGAGTAAACACGACACAATATGGAATGTGCCCCAGCCCCCATCAGTTTCTCCTGAAAATTAGCTGACCACAGCAGGACACTTTCCTATCAGACTCCCCTGATCATTTCCCCTTGCTTGTCCAGCTTCCCCTTCAAAGATCCTGCTTATGTCTGCTTGCCCTATAGTGAAGGATTACCCTATAAAAGAAAATTCTTTTTCTGTTTGATTTCAAGATGCTTGCAGATTTTGGCAATCAGAGTGTTCTATTACAAGCCTTTCTTCTAAATAGAGCCTCTCCCTATCAAAGTCTGAATTTGTTTTTGTTTGACACCAGATTTCTGAGCCTGAGTTTTATCCTCTGCAAAGGGAAGAAGAAAGGAAAAACTGGGCTCTACGGGTCCATTCCAGTGTGTGATTTCTGGACACGCAAATTCAGTTGATCTATTTCAAACTTGAAGAGGAAAAGTTATGTACACTTCACAAAGCCAGATCAAGTGATTTTCATTCAATCGATGTTCACGATAAGTCTATTTTTTTTTTTTTCACCAAAGCCTGGAAATGCTTCAATTTCTATCCAATGTGAATTTTAACAAAGCGGCACGCTGCTTTGTTATGCACGGAATGACAAGATGTAATATACGTTGATTCCTTTCTTTCCAGGGGCTCTGGCAGCCTTCGCAGCGGGCTGTGTGAAAGTCAATTGGAACCTCGCGGGAGAGCTGGCTCTGGCGATCTTCTCAGCGGCAGATGCAGGCTCTCTACTTCTCATGCATCACACAACTAATATTTGGGTGTGCTATGCCGGTTTTTTGATATTCAAGTCAAGTTACATGCTTCTCATAACGATAGCAGCGTAAGTATTTGTCATTTCTTTCTTTATCTAAATCTGAAGCAACAAAATATGTTTATTTATTCTTCCAGTTCTTCTGAATGGCATTTGCAATGTTATATTTAATGCTAAATGTAAGCGACAACGGGGGGGGGGGGGACGGGGGGGAGGCACCTGGGTGGCTTAGTCAGTTAAGCTTTGGACTCTTGGTTTCAGCTCAGGTCATGATCTCACTGTTTTTGAATTCGAGCCCTGTGTCGGGCTCCATGCTGATAGCCTGGGGCCTGCATGGGATTCTCTATCTCCCTCTTTCTCTGCTCCTCTTTTTCTCTCTCTCTTTCTCTGTCTCTCTCTCTCAAAATAAATACATAAACTTTAAAAAAAATAAGAGACAATACAACTATATTCTTATTTTAACCAGCTCTCTCTTGGGACTTGGTTAAAGTTATTAATCAGGCAAAGAAAATTCAAAGTTCTCACAAGTAATAAACAGTGATCTGCCCTTACATTTTGATTTTTTTATCTTTTTTTATATTTTATTTACTTAATGGAATAATTTTATTGATTTTTTTTATTTTGTAGTCCTCTTTTTTTATTTATTTTAGTAAAAACACAGCATGAGATCTACGCCTCTTAGCAGACTTTTTTTTTTTAATTTTTTTTAACGTTTTTTAATTTATTTTTGAGACAGAGAGAGACAGAGCATGAACAGGGGAGGAGCAGAGAGAGAGGGAGACACAGAATCGGAGGCAGGCTCCAGGCTCTGAGCCATCAGCCCAGAGCCCAACGCGGGGCTCGAACCCACGGACCGTGAGATAGTGACCTGAGCTGAAGTCGGCCGCTTAACCGACTGAGCCACCCAGGCGCCCCGTTAGCAGACTTTTAAGTGCACTCTACAGTATTGCCGTCTATAGGCACAATGTTGTTCATCAGACCGCTAGAAATTTTTTATGTTGCATTACTGAAAGATCGGTATTTATACATTAAGTAGCAACTCTTCATTTTCCCCTCCACCCAGCCCCTGGAAACCACCATTCTTTCTATTCTTCGCTTCTTTGAATCTGATTACTTTAGACACCTCACATAAATGGAATCGTGCAACATTTGCCCTTCTATGACGGACACATTTTATGTAGCGGAATGTTTCCAGGTTTCATCCATGTTGTCCCAGATTGCAGAATTTCCTTCTTTCGAAGGGCAAATAGTAGTCATGTGTGTGTATATACCACATTGTCTTTATTCACGTCTTGGCTATTGAGAATAGCACTGTAACAAACATGGGAGTGCTCGTAGCTCTTCTAGACCCTGATTTCGATGCTTCTGGATAAATACTCACAAGTGGGAGCTTCTGGATTGTAGGGTAGTTCTCTTCTTAACTTGTTGAGGAACCTCCGCACTATTTTGTATTCCCACCAGCAGTGTACCAGTGTTCCAGTTTCTGCACTTTGATTTTGGTTTCTTAGCAGCATCATTTAATAATACGTGATTGTATCTAATTTTGACTAAGTTAGTTTGCACTCCCCATTTCCCCTACCCGCTTGAATAATCACGGCACATCGATTTCTTTTTGAAACAACTCATCGAATAGTCTCAGAGCAGTTGTAAAGGCGAAGCTGTTCTATAAAACCACATATGAATATAATAAATGTTAAATGACACAGTGGTTTAAACATAGGAAATATTTTATCTAGATTAATGAAAAAAGAAAGAAAATGAGCTGAAGAGGTGATGAGTGTTGCCTAAAGGATTAGGTAGGTATAGCTCCTCCTTTCCTATGTGGCAATGTGTTTCATTTTAGTTAGGAAGTTGATCAGTGATAAAGCAAGCAGCTGAAATAGTTTCCTTGACCTAACATAATCAGCTGCGTAATCTTGGATGTGCTCTTTGGCCTTAGACTTTTTTAGAGGCGTGTGGAACATCATGAAGTGAATCAATATATGCATTATGTAGTTCCAGAAGAAGAGAACACAAAGAGGGAGAAAAAAAACGTGTAAAGACATAATGGCCAAAAAGTTCCCAAATTTGATGAAAAGCCTTACTTTACATATCCAAGAAACCATAAATATTAATTTAAAATGTTAATTTACACGTTCAAGGAGCTCACCCATGAACTCCATGTAACGTGTTTAGGTTTAAGCCTACCAGTTTGTTATTGTTTACTATTTGTCCCACCTGTTCATTTGTGTTTATTCTTTTTTTGAAGTCAATTGAGCTTTCGTATTAATTCCATTTTATTTCCTGTATTGGTTTTTCTTGGCTAAGTCTTTATGTCTTTAGTGGGATTAGGGTTCTTAACTCATCAGTTTTCCTTAAATTAATGTTGTACCACTTCTTGTCTAAATACTTTAGAGCAACATAATTCCATTTACTCCCTGTCCCTTGTACTGTTTCACAGATTGTACTTCAGTAACTGTTATAAACCCTACAATACGTTATTATTCCATTTGCTATAAACTGAAAGTTATCTTTTAAAAATGAAGACAGGAAAAAATAATCTCTTAAGTTTGCTCATAGATTTACCTTTCTCAATACTTTTCATTTCTTTCTATATCCAAGTTTCCATCTGCTCTTGATTCCCTTCAGCCTGAAAACTTCCTTTAACATTTCTTGTAGTACAAACCTCCTGGTGACAATTTCTCTCAAATTTTATGCATTTAAAAATGAAGTTTACTGTCATTTCTAAGTACAGTTCTGCTGATCAGAATTCTTAGTTGATAGTGTTTTGTTATATTTTGTTTTGTTTTTCCGTTCAGCATGTTCAAGATTTATCCTTCCATTGTCTTTCAGCTTGCATTAAGGAGTTAGTTGTCATTCTCATTGCTGTTCCCCTAAATGTGATGGTAATTTTGCTCTAGGATGCTTCTAAGATTTTCTGTTTTTATTTGGTTTTCAGAAGTTTGACTATACTTCTGTTTTCTTAATGGGATGGCATGATTTTTGGCTTACCCTGTTACTTTCTTATTGTTATTTCAGTCTTTTCTGACCTTCAACATCCTAACGAGATCTCTGTCTTCCCCCACTTTTGTTCTAGAAAATATTTGGAATTGTTTTGTGTTGTTTTGTTGTTTGTTTGTTTTGTCTTCGAAATCTAACTCTTGATTAGGAAAAAGAACTCAAGCCAAACCTGAATCCGTTTGGTTTAACGCTCAATGGCTATATGTAGGAAAATGGAGAACCTGAAAGTTAGCAACAATATTTTTTCAGAGTTATTTGTACTGTCCCCGGCCACAGCTTCTACACAATGAAAAGATAAAAGTATTATTCTTGAATGTTTCAGAACAGATTGGTTCACAGCCATCTGCATTTCTACTGCATACCATGAAGCAAGTCAATATTGTTCTACTAAAGAAACAAATAAGAAAATTTGAAGGAGAAAAAAGCTAGATTAACTGTCAGAATATAAGATGGTTTCGGAAAAAAACACAACCCAAATGTTTTGGTGTATTGATAAATTCTCAGAATGATTTATTATAGACATACAGAAGTAGAGGGGTAAGTCACACGAATAGTAAAATGCTGCGATTCTGGGAGCCCGTGACGATGGAACTCATACACTGACCATCAGGGTTTTCCCAGACGGTATGTTCAGAGCATTCTACATAAAACTCAGTGATCATCTAATTTGTCCATTCAGTCAGGTGACTGTTAAGTTTAGTGAAGGATTATTTTAGACATAATTAACTTTGGCTACATTATTTAGATTATCTAATTACTGAGCAGCGCTCAACAGGTAGTATCTTAATGTCGGGATACACACTCACCGTGGGGAAAAGAAGAGAACTTAACTTCATAGATCTGTCAAATTTGGTGCTGAATGAAATTATCACACACATGTCCACCTTCAGAATACTGATTGAATATCATTTTCTCTGTAGGTGAATCCAATCACTCTAACTCCATTTACATCTTATTACTTCTCCAGCTTCTAAGAAAATTTCCAAATAAATTCGGCAAGTGTTGGAGACATGAATCTCTAGTACAAAGGGTTAGTGTTCAGATTTGGAAGGAATTCTAAGATAATTGACCAGCCATGGTTTCAACCATCGTGTGATACAAGAAGTTCATAAAAAATAATTTGATTTTTCTACAAAAAGATATTTACTACCTATATCTTTTTCATGATAAAAACTGATAAATTTAATTAAATATTAGTCAAAGCAGTTCTCTGGTAACAGTTAAATATTCCCTGTTGGAGTATAAGCTCTGTGAGGATAGAATCAAGTTAGTTCATTGTATACCTTGGTGTTTGACCCTAGTTCTTGCTTCATAATAAGCATTTGGTTAGCACTTCTTGAAAAAAAAAAAAAGTGAATACAATAATGCAATATTAAAAAAAAAAAAACTTTGGGCTATTGATTTTTTTTTAATTAAACCATTCTATTTTTTATAGGCACAAAGTAATGTGCTTTTAAAGTTCATCGATTTATTTTTGAGAAAGATCATGAGGGAGGGAGGGGCAAAAAGAGGGAGAGAGAGAATCCCAAGCAGGCTCCATGCTGTCAGCACAGAACCCAATGTGGGGCTTGATCTCATGACATGTGAGATCAGGACCTGAGCCGAAATCAGGAGTCAGATTCTTAACCGACTGAGCCATCCCAGCACACCAATGTATTTTTTTTTAATGCTTTAGAAAACGTTGCTATTACTTTCCTTTAAGTTATAAGGTAAATTGATAAGTGCCAATCCTGTATTTTCACAATATGTGGAACATAAATGATCAAATAAAATTTCAAAGTGGTACTATCTTATAAAATTATAGACTATCTCAGAGGTTCATCTGTATTTAGTGCTAAATGCCTCACGGATGAACGTGATACAATTCTCTGTCCAAGAACTTACCAGCCCTGGCCAGTGGTTGCTTTAGGCCTACATAGAAATAATCCAGTAGGAGCTTTGAAATAAGATTTTAATCAGGGGGTGCCTGGGTGGCTCAGTTGGTCAAGTGTCTGACTTTGGCTCAGGTCATGATCTCACCATTCGTGGTTTTGAGCCCCCTATTGGGCTCTGTGCTGACAGCTCAGAGCCTGGAGCCTGCTTCAGATTCTGTGTCTCCCTCTCTCTCTGCCCCTCTCCTGCTCATGCTCTGTCTCTCAAAAATAAATAATGTTTAAAAAATTTTAAAAACAAAAGATTTTAGTCAGTATTTCGGGTTTAGACTGAAAAAAATCTTAGGATTCAATGCCACAGTCAGCCTGATGTCAGTATTACGTCTCCATCTGAATCCACCACATGTAAAGGTCTTATCCCAAACCAAGTAATCACTGATAAGCTGTTGAAGCATCTGTAAATATTAAATCAAGATTCCAACCTGGAATAATTTGCATACTAAAAGGGAAGCTGCCATTTGACTTAATCTAGGTTTCAAAAGCATCTGTCTCCTGTAACATTTCTTTCCAAAGGAACAATTGTTAGCTGAGCAAGAAAATCCCGAAATTATAAAGCCTATTTGGACCACCCGTTATATTCACTTTGTGGGATCTAGGATTATTTATGGGCTTTGCTATGCTTAATTGGTAAGTTTTTGCACTGAAATAATACATTTTCATCGAATCACATAATTTTTAAATGCTTGGATTGTTTTTTGCTGTGTGGATTTGGGGAGGGGATGTGAAAATAGTTAAAACTTTCCATTTGTTTTCATATTTTTAAATAGATTCAGGTTATAAATGTCTTAGCTAAATTAGGTGGAACAACTCTAATGCATACATGTCAGTCTTGCCTGGCTAACATTAAAAACCCAATAAATTATT
This sequence comes from Panthera pardus, assembly GCF_024362965.1. NCBI lineage: Eukaryota > Metazoa > Chordata > Mammalia > Carnivora > Felidae > Panthera > Panthera pardus. Next base: position 11,246,221 of record NW_026526655.1, read on the forward strand.
TAAAATGAACTAATGCCAGATTGAATCAACTGTGAAAGAAAAGAATTTGTGAGTTTTCCAGAGAAAAATTCCCCTATTAGACTCTGAAACCGCTAACGTAGACAGTCAATGATCCAGTGAACAATCTCCAAATAAATAAAAACTCATCAAAGGGGCTTGTGATTTACTCATTGATACGTCTAAGTTAAAAAGTGACTGATAAACCATAGCCACATCCAGTGATGTTCAGTGCTCCCTCGTTGCAGAACATTTGGAATATTTGGTTCAATTTTAGAAAAGGTTCATTCATTTTAAATTCTTAAAATACATCACATCGCATGGAATGTGAAAATACAACACTTCACTATTTCATTTACCCTTCACTCCTTTTTCTCTGCTAGAAGAGCTTTTAGCAAGAAACTGTCAACAGAAGCCTGGGCTTCCTGAGGGGAGCCAAGTCTTGGGAACAACACGATTCCTTGCTCTGTATTTAAAAGCCCACATACGTATGCTTTCAAAGCTCTTTCCATTTGTACAATGTTAGATTTCAGATTGCTGTTAACCTCAGTGTGGAACGCTATGCCCTGGTATTTGGAATCAACACCTTCGTTGCCTTGGTGATCCAGACTGTCATGACTATAGCTGTGGTTGACAACCAGGGACTGGGGCTTCCGGTCAGCATACAGGTAAGTGCATGATTCTGTGCTCTCACTGACACAGAGGCATACTTTGGAAACTATACACACACACACACACATTTATATTATTATACATAGTAATCAGACTTTCTGAGATATAATTTTCATACAATAAATTGACACATAAATAAATGTATATACAGTTCTGTTAATTTAGGCAAAAACACAGCTGTGTAGCCACCACCACATGGAAATAAAGAAGAGTGCCTTCACCGAGAAAATGCCATGTCCCTCTGCAGTCAGTCGCCTCTCTCCACAGCACCCCCAGAAACCCACTCATCACTTTTCTATCCCTATAGGTTTGTCATTTCAGAAAGTCATATAAATGGGGCACCTGGGTGGCTCAGTCAGTTGAGTGTCTGACTCTCGATTTCAGCCCAGGTCATGATCTCATGGTTCGTGAGATCGAGCCCCACATCGGGCTCTGTGCTGACAGCATGGAGCCTGCTTAGGATTCTCTCTCACCCTCTCTCTCTGCCCTTCCCCTGCTCGCTTGCTCTCATTCTCTCTCTCTCCCAAAATAAATAAGTATTTTTTTAAGTCATAAATGGAATCATAGTGTCTATAGCCTTTTGTTTCTGGCTTTTTTCATTTAGCATAGTGTCTTCAATGGAATAATTTTGTATTGAGAGATATAAACATGATGAGGTTAAGATATATTCTAGTTCTTTTTTATTTTTTTTAATTGTAGAGATATAGAGCACGTGCTCACACAAGCAGAAGAGAGGGGCAGACGGGGGAAGAGAGAGAGAGAGAGAGAGAGAGAGAGAGAGAGAGAGAGAATCTCAAGCAGGCTTCACACTGAGCATAGAGCCCGACATGTGACTCAATCCCACGACCCTAGGATCATGATCTGAGCCAAAATCAAGAGTCGGACACCCAACCATTTGAGCCATCCAGGCACCCCAATGCATTCTATTTCTTAAGAAAATTTTTTATTAAACAGGTGACCTTTTCATTAAGTAGGTGCTAGAGTGAAAGAATGACCTAAAATAGAGCCATGAAGTCATTCCACTTTAAGTGGTTCTCATTACCCACAGCTAAAGGTTTTTCTTGCTCTGGCTAAAGTTCAATCTTATTAAAGCTTAGTTCACAAATTTCGTAAGCCTACTCAGTCTTACAGACAAAATGGTTGATCTTACATGTCTCTACATATCCAATGCAAATGTTTAGAATATTGAAATGTCTTCTTTAAAAAGAAAAAGAGAAAAAGAAGTCATTTCAAGAAACACAATTGACACCGGGACATTTAAGAAGTTTATTTTAGGGGAGCCTGGGTGGCTCAGTCGGTTAAGCGTCCGACTTCAGCTCAGGTCATGATCTCGCGGTCCGTGAGTTCGAGCCCCGCGTCGGGCTCTGTGCTGACAGCTCAGAGCCTGGAGCCTGTTTCAGATTCTGTGTCGCCCTCTCTCTCTCTGACCTTCCCCCCGTTCATGCTCTGTCTCTCTCTCTGTCTCAAAAATAAATAAACTTAAAAAAAATTTTTTTAAAAAGAGGTTTATTTTAATCTCACACTAGTTCAATAGAAAGAAAGACATCTTCATTGAATAAATACAACACTAAGATTGATTCAGACTCAATTCTTTTTGAGAACATAAAACAAGCAATTGTTAGTTTCTAACATAAAATTTAAATTCCTGGTTTATTACCCAGCTTGAAATTTGCTGTCCAGCTTTTTAGAAATTACTGGGTACGTGATGTGATCGAGAGAGCGCAAGCTTGAAAACAACCAAGAGTGGATTTGAACCTTGATGTTCCTTAGTGATTTCTTAAGAACTTTTTATTTGGGAAAATTTCAAATGCATTTTAAAAATGGAGAGAATAGCGTCGTGATGTCTCAGGCACCTGTCACCCAAACTTAGCAATTATCGTTTTATGGCCAATCTTATTTTCTCTGCACCTGCCACCCAGTTCTCCACCCTTACCCTGGAGATATAGTTTTGTTTTAATGTCTCAGGTTTCTGTTCAGTAACATGGAAAATATAAAACCTACTTTATGAGAACTTAGCTTAGATGCCCACCTGTAAAATACACCATTCCTGGCCGGTAGGGTACTCAATACATGGTTGCATTCCTCTCTTTTCTTAATAGAAAAAAAGAATAATTATTCACCTTAGTCAACACTGTTAGGATGCGCTTATTGTTTCTAAGGCCTTCTTCATACATCACACCTCCAGATATTTCCTTCATTTTTCTACAAATCCATTGTGTCTTAATCTGAAATTAATGAATTCCTAGAACAGAAGGAGGCAAAACAGAACTTGAGAAGAAAATTGCCCGTCAATCTGCCTGTCCTCCTCTCTGCCACTATTTTGTGTAATCTGATTTAAACGACTGCTTTGTGGGAAAATCAATACATTTTGACCTTTCTGAGGAGTTCTCGCAAACATCAAGAGCTGGGGGTGAAAATTAAATTTGGCAGTAAAAGTCAAGCTCCACCTTTGTTTCCCCTGATAATTCAAGATGTCCAAATGGTTTTATCTTCGCAACAAAGGGGAATCTGGATTCGGGGCACTCCTATAAAATCTTTCATTATATTTCTATCTATCTTCTTTTGTAGCCTCTGCCAATACCCTCAATGCTAGCACAATTTTCATAGAGGTTCTTTCATGTAAGTTACTTAATGTAAAACTCAACTCCTGAGTAAAGGACTAGTTTACCTGGATTGCCAGAGCCGGGTAAGCAAAAAATATTTAGTCCAAAGGCATAACAGAAGACAAATCCTATTTCTATAAAATTTTCCCCAGACAAAAGAAGTCTCATTGCAGATCCCTGGTTTTGAAAAGCAACCTTCTTAAAAATTGATTTTGGGTAGGAATCTGATTGAATATGCTTGAATTAAGCTTTGGAGAGCCAAGAATATACAGGTATATTGATTAATAACTCCCAAATCTCAATCCTAAATGCCTATTTGTCATTGATTATGCACTTACGATAGCCCATGAGCTTCCTACTATAATTTCAAGTGCCATTTTAAAAGATTGGAATCTAAAAAATAGAAAATACAACCTAAGTCAGCATTTTCATATGACTTAGAGATTCAGCAGAGAGAAGTCTGTGTTGAGACATCCTGAACCAAGTCCCCCATTTTCGCATTATTTCTCAACCTGTTATCACAGAATAAGCTTTTTATAACTTTCTCAATTTAAAAGGACCATAGAGATCTTGAAAAGAGGTTCCACGTACATCTTTGAATATTACTAAAAGGCTAAGGGGAAAAGGCCCATGAGAAAAGTTAAAAGCATCTTTTTACCTCATCTAGAAAAAGCTAAGGAGTAATTGAGCTAGTTGTGTAAGAAGTGGTAACTTTAAAGCGTGTCTTTACTAAAGACCTAAGATAATACTGCGGTATACTGATGATATAAAATAATTTTCTGGGGAAGTTTCGTTTTTTAAAAAAAATAAGTGAAATCCATTAAGTCTAAAGTTATGAGGGACTTTTGCAGGGAATGGGTGAGTAACACACAACTCCAAAAAGGCTGATTTTTTAAAAAGTACTCTTTTTGTCAGGTGAAAGTGGTGATAACACCTCACAAGTTTCACGCCAAGACACCCATTTCCAGGTTGGTTACCCGTTACTATAGCCCTCCATCCCTCCCATCCCCAGACCCCGCTCCCCCCTCCAAGTTGCAGAGATACCCCTTGGAATGGGCAACACATTGGTAACCAGAAATTTCATGTTGATTGTGGGAGATGCCATTCATTCAACTCCCATTCATGAATCTCATTACCCTCCTTCTCCCTGGATAGTCTTGAGGCTTAAGCTATGAAGAGCAATGCTTGATGTCGTAAGGGAGGAAAAATATTGTTCCTTCCTACCCTACTTGGTTGTCAGCTGGGTCTCTGTAACAAAGATTAACAAAAGTACGCAACTGTGTTTGATTATAAGTTTTATGTAACGCGGGAGCCTTCATGAGGAAGTGAAGACACAAAGAAATAGTTAAGCTGGAGTGTTTTTATGCTAGATTTGATAAAGAGTAGAGAGTTGGGGAAAAAAAATACGATAGGACAAGAAGGTTACGAGCTAAGAATAGTAAGCTGGGGAAGCTTCACACAGCCTGTTCATTCAGATTTCTTTCCGTGTCCTTTTATCTTCGGAGATAAGGATGTTCCTTTCCTCCGAATATAGACACTAGGGTCTTATGACCTGCTCCAGGGGACGGTCAGAAAGTCCTTCCTGCACCTGCTATATCTCAAATTCCTTCAGTTAAAAAATATTCACTATGCCAAAGTGCCATATTTGGGGGTAAATTGTCCTGAACCCTATCACCAGCAAGTGGGGGGGAAGTACACATGAAAAAGAAAAGGGAAAGGGCATTGATGTAAAGTGATCCCTCAATGTCATAAAAACCACAGCTGCCGCCCTGCTCTGTCTCCCCTGTCCTCACTGAGAAATGCAAAATGATCCTCGCCAGCTCTCTTGGCAGGAAGCCACTGCACTCAGCCACTCTGGGACCAGATGGACCCTGATTACGCACTCCATTAGATTATCTGGCTAGGATAACTGGTACTTTCGTCTGCCTTAAATTAAATAAAAATTAGAATCATGAAAATGGATTTTTAGTTTTAGCCCCAAAGGGCTTAATAAGGGAAGGGGCACTCCAAACAGAAAGATTATCTCACAAAAAGGAGAACGGCGATGCTATTATTTTAAGTGCATGAAATGGGGATTCGTTCAGGTATTGGGCAGCCTCCCATACATCAAACCTGAAATTTTTCAGATGTGTTGAAATCATGGAATATTTGCCGGTCTCGATAGCTCAGATGAGCGTGTTCAGTTCAGACTCATTACCTCAAACATGTGAGATACGTGTTCCGTCGGACTTAGGTTTTGCTACTTTGTAAACTATTTTGGAATCTTAACCCAAAGAATAGCTGAAGGTGAAGCCAGATTTTCATTATCAAACAAAATACATGGATTTTCAATGAGTTTGGGTCCTGACCTTCAGACATTGTCTTGCTTTCCTACTCTTCTGTTCTAGTGAAAATGATCTGAATGCAGGTACCTTAGAGGAATTGGGGTTAAGGGATTGCATTTGAAGAAGGAGAAGAAGGGTGGCTGTCCAGGTTGTTTAAGTTTAAAGTTTAAACAAATGTGAAAATATTAAATTAAGAAAGACTTTCATTAAAAGCTACGTACTTTTAAAGATATTAAAATAAGAAAGGCCTCGTTCCACTAAAGCCATCGACTCGTTATCGGAAAAACACATGACGCCATAGAACACCTAAAACTCCTGGATATAAATTGAAGATTTTTTAATAAATGGCTGAATTGGTAAGAAATAAGAAAACGCCCCGGAGGTCAAAGCAGGAACAGGAAACCAGATAGATAAGGGCACACCGGGTCTGTCATGTGCTCCAGCATATGCTGGACTGATTCTCCCAGTGACCTGGAATGTTGGTTTTAGTGGCGACCCCAAATCTACACTGTCAGTGAGTGATGAAATAGAACATGAAATTACGGCGGGGGTGGGGGGGATCTCCAGCAAAGAAGATGAACCGGGGTGATGCCAGAGGAATTTATTTTAGAGATTTGCTTCAAAAGCCAGCACTTACATAATTCCAGGGCCCAATTTCTACATGCTAAACATTATTTTTCAAGCTGAGTATTTAGTTTAAAGTGCCCCTGGTTGGTAATGGCCCCAGGCACTTATACGTGTCCAAATAAATGCTGTCTGGAAGACTATCCTTCCATGCAGAAATCAAAAAACCTGCCGCAGATATAAAAGTCCAAAATCATGCATAGATATAAAGTACCAGGAGCAAGCCAACTGAAGTAATAAAGAATCAGACCGACAGAGATTTGAGACAGAGGAATTAGCATCAGAATGTAAAGTAAGATGTTTAACACGTCGGTACACAGAGGAAAATGATAACATAAGAATGGAACAAGATACATCATGAATATCTGGGAAAAATAGAACTAATCAGAATTAGGAACTTAAACATGTTAAGGGCAACGTAGACACATACATAGGAAAAATTACTGAATGGGAAGAAATCACCAAGAATGCAGCACAGAGAGTGAGAGAAGTGGAGAAATTATTCATACGCATGGGGATTAAAATGAGAAAGTTCAACAAATACCTATTTCGAGTTATTTGATGAGATAATAGAGGTAATAGAGGGGCACATGGGTGGCTCAGTGGGTTAAGCATCCGACTTCGGCTCAGGTCCTGATCTCAAAGGTTTGTGTATTCAAGCCCCGAAGTGGGCTCTGTGCTGACAGCTCAGAGCCTGGAGCCTGGAACCTGCTTCAGATTCTGTGTCTCCCTCTCTCTCTGCCCCTCCCCCTGCTCATGCTCTCTCTCTCTCTGTCTCTCTCTCTCACTCTCTGTCTCTCTCTCTCAAAAATAAATAAACATTAAAAAAAATTCTAAGGTAGCAGAGAGGCAGATAAATATACACTGAGAATTTTCCACTAGTAATCAAAAGCATGTATTCTTAGAATTAAGAAGCCCCCAAAAATCTCAAAAAGAGTAAGTAAAAGAAAATTCATATCTAAACACACTGGGTTAAATGCAGAAAATCAAAGAAAAAGAAATCTTAAAAATAGAGAAACAGAACATCAGCTATAGAGAAATTATAATAGACAACGGACTTTTCAGTAGCTCACGCGGAAGTCAGAAAATCAATGACTTCAAGTGTCGGAGACAAAAACTGCCAGCCTGGAATTATAGACAAAGAGAAACCACATTTTAGAAAAGAGAGCAAGGAGGGCGCCTGGGTGGCTCAGTCGGTTGAGTGTCTGACTTTGGCTCAGGTCATGATCTCACGGTTCGTGGGTTCGAGCCCCGCAACGGGCTCTGTGCGGACAGCTCAGAGCCCGGAACCTGCTTTGGATTCTGTGTCTCCCTCTCTCTCTCTGCCCCTCCCCCACTCGCTCTCTGTCTCCGTCTCAAAAATAAATAAACATTAGAAAAAAATTGAAAAAACAAATAAATAAATAAATAGGAGAGCAAGGAGCATCTGGGTGGCTCAGTCAGTTAAGCGTTTGGATTCTTGGTTTTGGCTCAGGTCGTGATCTCACGGTTCATGAGACCCAGCCCCACGTCAGGCTGTGTACTGACAGCACAGAACCTGCTTGGGATTCTCTCCCTCTGTCTCTCTGTCTCTCTGTCTCTCTCTCTCACCCTCCCCCACTCACTGAGCTCTCCTTCTGTCTCTCCCTCAAACTAAATAAACATTAAAAGATAAATAAATAAAACTGAGGGCATGTTAAAAAATAATAAATAAATAAATAGAAACGAGAGCACAGTGAAGACATTTGCAAACAAACGGAAATGGGATGAGTGTGTTATCACCAACAAACCTTTACAAAAGCAATTTCTCAAAGATGCACCTGAGGAAGAAAGAAAATTATCCCAAGAGGAAGGTATTTCCCAAAAGAAGGAATGTGAAAGAAAGAAAGAAAGAAAGAAAGAAGCAAAGAAACAAAGAAAGTAATAAAGAAGCAAAGAAAGAAGAAAGAAAGAGAAGAAAGAAAGAAGAAAGAAAGAAGCAAAGAAAGAAGAATGAAAGAAGAAAGAAAGAAAGAAAGAAAGAAGAAAGAAAGAAAGAAAGAAAAGCAAAGAAGAAGAAAGAAAGAAAGAAAGAAAGAGAAAGAAAGAAAAGAAAGAAAAAGAAAGAAAGAAAGAAAGAAAGAAAGAAAGAAAGAAAGAAAGGTGTGAGTAAATCAAAACACGAAGCATTTAAAAGTTACATTTTACATCTTGAGGAGTTTCTTTAAAAGATGTCCAAAGTACTCGACAACAGTGATATCTGTCAGCAGAAGGATGTTCAGAACGAAAGATTTTGTACTGTTGCAGAGGAGGGCAGGAATTACCGATGGGCCACTGCCGGGGGCAACACCAAGCGGGGAGCAGGGTGTAAGTCCCTCTGGTGGGGAGGTGGGTTTCATCACCTGCATTGTTCAAATTGCCGCAGCGTGACGATAACGACACGCAACAGACTTTTAATCGGTTTTGCTACAGTTTTGAAGTTCTCTGCAGACAGTTCTCCCCCTTACTGCCTGTACCTGAAGCGTACAACAGCCACCAGCGTCAGCTTAACACATCATTGCTTTGTTTATTTAAGAGCTGCTATTTCAAGTGTAACTAGGAAAGAATCAGACGTTGATTATGCAATTATTATACAGGAGAGAGAAATAAAGCATAGCACATGGAAAAATGTTCACACGAAAGAGTTCGAGAAAGGAGGGGAAAATTGAAGAGCGTGAGAAATAGGGAAAATAGGGCGGTAAAAAATACAAATAGGTTAATTATCGCTAAATAATAAATTAACTCATGGGTTGAACTGCCAACACACAGGAAACAGGAGAAGCAGAAGAACTTATTAAGTGACGTCCAGGGATGTCACCCATAAAACACCAGAGTCTGGGAAAGGACAGGTTTCCAACAAATAAAATGAAGACTGATCATGTCTTGAGAAATTCAGCAATCAATCACGATGTGTGGATCTTCTTTGAAATCTGATTCATACCCAGAAACTAAAACTATTCTGAGACAAGCAGGGAAATTTGAGCCCTGACTAGACAATACTAAAGAATTGTTAGGGTCCGCCGTTGAGTGTTCGACCCTTGATTTCAGCTCAGGTTATGATTCCTGAATTTAAAATTTTAAATGAAAAAAAGAAAATGAGAATAAAAAAAAAAAAAAGAAAACAATTATTTTTTTAATTGTTAATTTTTTAAGTGTGATAATGATTTGTGGTTATGCTTTTGTGCATCTTTATTTTTATTTTTTTAATGTTTATTTTTGAGAGAGAGAGAGAGAGAGCGCGGGAGTGTGAGTGGGGGAGGGGCAGAGAAGCAGGCCCTAGGGTCTGAGCTGTCAGCACAGAGCCGGACGCGGGGCTCCAACTCCCGAGCTGTGAGATCATGACCTGAGCCAAAGTCAGACGCTTAACCGACTAAGCCACCAAGGTGCCCCCGTGCATCCCTATTTTTAAAGATACAAACTAAGGGGCCCCTGGGTGACTCAGTCAGTTAAGCGGCCGAGTCTTGATTTTGGCTCAGATCACGATCTCATCTCATCCCATGAGATGGAACCCTGGGGCTCGGCTCTGACATTGCTGAGCCTGCTTGGGATCCTCTCTCTCTGTCCTTCCCCAGCTTGCAAGCGTGCCCTCTCTTGCTCTCTCTCAAAATAAATAAACATTTTTTAAAAAGAAATAAACTGAAATATTCATTACATGATATGATACTAGATTCAAATTAATCTGAGACGAAAAGGTAAGTGGTTGGGGCACTATGGAAGCAAGACTGGCTATGAGCTGATAATTGATGAAACCAGATCACGGATTTATGGGCATTTGTATACTATTCTGTCCACTTTTGTGAATGTTTATAATTTTCCAAAAATAAAAGTTAAGTGATTCCAAGCTAGACAGACCAGTAAAAAAAAAAAAAAAAAAAAAAAAAAAAAAACGAATAAATAAAGACAATAAAAATATTTTCAGGTTAGATTCTTACAACTATGGTCTATTTACAGAAAACACATCTAAAATGGAAAGACATCTAAAGTTTGGAGTGGGGAGGGAAAATTCATATGATGCAAACAAAAATTTTAAGAGTTAATATAGTTAAATTTTTTAAAAGACAAAGCATAATTAAGTCGTCTTGATCTATATATCTAAGGAGAGTCGTTAAAAATGACCAAAAGTCGGGGCACCTGAGTGACTCAGTCGGTTGAGCATCCGACTTCAGCTCAGTTTATGATCCCACGGTTTGTGAGTTTAAGCCCGTCATCAGGCTCTCTGCTGTCAGCACAGAGCCCACTTGGGATCCTCTGTCCCCCGCCTCTCTCTCTGCCCCTTTCTTGCTGGTTCTCTAAATAAATAAATAAATAATTTTTTAAAAAATGATTCAAGGTTAATGTATTATTCATTAGTAATATATCTGGGTTCTAAAATTCTACGTATCTATTAATATCATTTCAATATTTTGGATAGGAACACTGTCAAGCATGTTATGGTCTAAGAAAAAAATGAACTCCCAATTTCATATACTAAATGTGAATAGAAAAAAAGGAAGAAAAACGAGAAGGAAGTCTATATAGAGTCTATATAGATGGAGAACTTCAGAACTACGGAAACAGTTGACATTGATTGAATTCTACTATGTGGGTACTTTTCTGTGCACCCTACATGTAATAACTCATCTAATCCTCGCAACAAATGTGTAAATATGGGTATTATTGCAATTTTATAATTTGGAAAACTGAGGCAGAGAGAAGATCCATGATCTGTTTAAAATCTCACAGCTAGTAGTAAAGCATCATTACCTATCTGTAGTGTTGAACATCCATTTTTATATCATTCATGATTTCTCTCTTTTTTTTTTTTTGTCTTCTTTCAGTTTTTAATCTATGGGAGTTATTTCTCTGTTATTGCTGGAATTTTCCTCATGAGAAGCATTTACATAATCTATTCAGCCAAATGCAGACAGGGAAGATGTAATTCTACTACTGACCAGAAACCACATGATCCAGAGGACTCCATTTCTGATATGAACACAGTGACGCAGTTTTAGCCTGGTCTCTCCTATCATGGACTCAGAAGACGGACTGTTCGGAAAATATATGGCGCTAAACTACATGGCATTTTAATTTTTTGTCCTAGATTAAGACACCGTAAAAGACAGAATTATCATCAACACTACATCAAAACCTCAGCTACGGGCTGGTGAGCAGGGTACAACCAAAAACTGGAGTTGACCAAGTTGAAACCAGCCATCTTTATGGCCTCGGTGAGCAACTGGGACCCTAAATACTATTTGAATACTTTGAAGTCCATCCCAAAACAACATGGAAATCAGACAAGTGGGACCATCCAAAAACAGAAACATGAAATATCCCAGAGTTAATGATATATATTAGCATTCTGTGCCCAACCTCATAAAAGTGTGATTTGTTTTGATCTAGGTAATAAAGAAGTTTCTAGCACAGGTCTGATGCATATTAAATGATCAATACGTGATAACCGGGACTGCTGGGTGACTTGGTCAGTTAAGCATCAGACTCTTGATTTCGGCTCAGGTCATGATCTCAGGGTCATGATATCGAGCCTCGCATCAGACTCCCCACTGACGGCGCGAGGTCTGCTTAGGATGCTCTCTCTCCCTCTCTCTCTCTCTCTCTCTCTCTGCCCCTCCCCCACTCACCTGGGAGCACATGCTCTCTCTCTCAAAAAAAATAAAATATGCGATAACCATATTGTATTCATATTGTATACTACCAAAAACGTTAGAATGGGGAAAATAATTTAATTCCCCCAAAATGAGGCCAAAAAATTAAGGGAAAATTTTTCCTTAAACTTTACCATGACCCTGCATGAAAAGACTGAATGTTGTAATGATTTCAGTTCTTCTCAAACTAATTTATGAGTTTGTTGCAATTTGTGACGGTCTTATGTGTCCACTTGACTGGGCCAAGTTTCTCATTGATTCTAATAAGCACTAATGGAGGTATTGCTGTGATGTATTTTGCAGATGTGATCAAAGTTCATAATTAGTTGACTTTCAGTAAGGGAGATTATCCTAGATAATCTAGATGGGACCAATCCAATCAGTTGAAAGGCCTTAAGAGAAGAACTGAGCCTTCCCAGAAGAAGGAGACGTTCCATCTGTGGACAGGAGCTTCGGGTCATGCCTGAGAGTTCTAGCCCACGTGTCCTGATGGCCTGCCCTATGAGTTTTGAACTTAGCCTCATCAGCCCTGACAATCAAGTAAGCCAACTCCTTGAAATACATTTTTTTACTATATGTCTCCACTGGTTCTGTTTCTCAGGTTGAATCCTGATTGATACAGATTTTGGTACCAGGAGTGGTTGTTGACACATCTACAAGGCCAACTTTTCTGAACTGTTTCTGGGTTTCCTGGAACTGGGTATCTAATCTAGTTAGGTTTTAAGCCACCATGAATCTGTTTCCAGTCATAAAGAGACCACTAACAGTCATGGCATGATGTAGTTTTAGACATACAAGTGTCACCATTGGGCCCTCCTAATCAAATACTACATTAGTTTCCTAATGATCTTATAAAAAACTACCACAAATGGAGAGGCATTAAACAACAGGAACTTATTTTCTCAAAGTTATGAAGGCTAGAAGTCTGAAATCAAGGTGTTGGTGAGGTCCTACTTGCTCTCTGAAAACTTGGTCTCGGGGAGGGTTCTTCCTTGCCTCTTCCTAGATTTTAGCAGTTGCTGGCAATTCTTAGCCTCCCTTGACTTGTAGACACATCACTCCAGTCTGTTCTTCTGGTGTCACATGATGTTCTCCCTTTGTGTCTGTGTCTCTATGTCCAAAGTCCCCTCTTAGTATAAGGAGACCAATCATGTTGGATTTAGGGTTGACCCTAATAAAGTCACATTAATAGGTTCCAGATGAGCATCAATTTTGGACGGGACAATATTCAGCCCAGTTGAAATACCTATAGGAGGTGAGGTTCTGGATTGCTGTGTATTTGTCGGTTCAGGATGTTTTACTTAACCTGAAGAGAATAATGGAATTGGCAGGCTGCTCCTGGAGCAGTACACACACACACACACACACACACACACACACACACACATTTATATATATTCTCACTGGAGAAAATAAGGGAGAAATAAGGATGACCTCAGGGCTTCAAATTCCCAGCTCAAAGTGCTGCATTAATGACCTGAAAGCTCTAATATCATCCCTGAAATAAACGCAAATCTGCAGCCACAGAGCTGAGATTTCTGATAACCAGACCCAGAGTCTCATTCTGCAAGTGGCTGATTTACAACATAAATTGAATTCCTAACCCTGCAGGCTGTCTTCTGATAAAGTGAGGACACTCGTTGGGAATAAATGAAATCCTGAAAACTGGAATGGAGACATATGGTCAGATCTCAATAAAGCTGGGGACATCTGACCCCTAGATCTGCCAAGTCTTTGCCCTTAGAGGCTGCCCTTCCACCCCTGCTTAACGAGGGGTCTTATAATGGCAGCTGTTTCAGCAGGCCCCAAAAGGTAAAATACAAAATGTATGGAGAGGCATTACACTCCAAAAGAGACACATGGTTCCCCCAGCTTGTATAGAAACCTAGAAATCTAGATAATATGTGTGGAAATGGACCTTAAGGATGTAGGATCATGATAGAGGGAACGTAAAGTTGGATCAAGCGGAATTTGTTGATATGGGTTGCCAGTTTGGTTGGTTAGCTGAAACATGAAGCCCACCCTAAAGAAGTTGAAATGCCAGAAGTGCCTTGGTGTGCTATAGAGGAAGGTATTCCAAAGCTTAGGCAAAGTATGATATTAGAGTGGATTTATCATGCGGATTTGTTCACCCAACATGGGAAGGTCCAGAAGACACATCTTTTACCGTAACTTTGAGAATATATTTGTGAGAGCAGCCCAGCATTCTAGAACTCTGTGGCTGCTTTGCTCTATGGGTCAGAAATTCCAGTGGGAGCTGCTACCCATGAACTGGGGACATTCAAATACAATGGAGATGATGGGATCCCAGGGTGGCAGGAGCCACATGGAGACATTGAGTTGCTAAAGACAAGATGGGTATGGTTACCATAATGGACAATGGAGCCAAAGCAGTGGTCAGAATAGTCTACTTCATGGATACTTGTGGTGTTGGCTGGTTGGTATCCCTAGAAAAGAAGTAGATGAGCAGTTTACCAAATTCTTACTTGATCTGCATGAGCGAAAGGGTTCTAATGAATTTTAAGCAACTTAATATTCAAGAGCAGTCATAATGGAAAATGCTACCATTGCTTCATGATAATTTGGAGTCCGATGTTTTTTAGAGTAAAAAGCTGCCTAAAATCTAATCCATCCAGGAGTGTCTGGAATTTAAACCCAAGGTAAATAAGCTTGAGGGTGGTAGAAAGAAATCCTTGGGCATAGGAGGCAGGACTTTTCCCATTGGAAAAGTCTTCAAAACCCTTTTCTCGGATTAGTTATCATGTCGAGACAAACAACTTCAGTTTCTACTCTGGGACTCTGTTTCTCTCTGTTGTATACTGAGTGAGCAGCCAATGTCTATCTTACAATTCACAAATTCTCTCTTTGAGGGTGTCTTATTTTGTTGATTTTTTATTTCAACTCACGTATCTTTTTATTCTTGAGATTTTGATATCAATCTATTCTTGTTTTTACCTGTATTTTCACTATAAATCCTTCTTTTTTTTTAAATAGAAGTCATTCGCTTACTTATTGTCTTAAAGATCCAAAAATATATAATTTAAAAGACACTGTTAGTTCTACAAAGTCAATTTAATCTGAAATGAATTCATGTTGCAAGCTTATTTTGTTGTTCGTTCTTAACATTAGATATTTTCAAATGTGTGTTAGTTATTCAGCATTATATAACAAGTTAACCCAACCCTTGTGGCTTAAAACACTCCACATTTATTATCTCACAGTTTCTGAGTCCCAGGAATCTGGGCACATCGTAGCTGGGTCCTCTACTTCAGGGTCTCTTATAGGCTCCAGTCAAGGTGTTGACCAGGCTGTGGTCATGTCAAGGGGGCAGGATCCTGACTGGGCCATAATGCATTTCCAAGTTCATGTAATTGTTGGCAGGATTCAGCTCCTCGTGGCTACTGAGCTGAGAGCTTCAACTCTTTGCTGGCTGTTGACTGGAGACTGCCCTCAGTTCCTGGCCATGTGGGCCTTTCCAAGATGTCAGCTTGTTTCATCAGAGAGTGCAAGCCAACAAATCAAGAGTTGGCTTGAAGGTGGAAGTCACAGACTGTTGTAACCTAATCAAGGATGTGATATCCTGTCACTTTTGTGGCATTCTCTTCACCTGTACCTAGAGCCAGCACATAATGAAGAGCAGATGATTTCACAAGAGTGCGAACACCAGGAGGCAGGGATCATTGGGCACCATGTTTGAGACTTCCTACTACAAGGAGGTTTTGAAATTTTGCCAGCTTCCTCTAGGTGAGAGCTGTTTTGCTTCCCCTTTCATTTCTTTTGCTTTCTCTCTCCTTACCCCAACTCTTGACTTGGCTTTTACCTGTCTCGAAGTTTTCCTAGAATATTTTCCTGCCCCACCTCCAAGCCCCATCCCATAGTGTAGTGGGATATCATAGATTGTTCTCAAGCCTGCAGATAATTTAAGACAATTTGTGAACTTGGGACGAGGTCCATATGTCTTTGATGGATACCAGTTCACAGGCCAGAGCCCCAGGTGGAAAAGAGTCATAGAATTTTTTCAAGACGAAAGGGGCCCCACCCTGGCACAAAATCCCAAAAGTTTGCCTTGCTGTCATCCCCTCTCTACATCGAATATCTGATCTCTGTGATCATATTCCCACTCTCCTCATGCCTACAGCGCACTTCTAGACCCTGACCCCAGCAAGGTCATGAATACAGCCTTGCAGTCAGCATTTCCATTCTATGTTTGGTCCACAGAAATAGTTCGCTTGTTTTTGAGCCTAGCTATGTGGTTCATTTATTTTATTAGAACATGTTATCTGCCATAGCTTCCCCCCTACCCTTTCTGGACAGATACATCAATGTGTGAAAATACTGGATCACCGTGATCCAAATTCTCGTCAGCCTATGGTCTCTACTGCTAATATAACAGCTGGAAAAAGCTGTAGAAAATAATCAGAATAAGAAAAAAGGAAAGGAAAGGACAAGGCGGGGAGAGGAGAAGAAAGAAAAGAAAAGAAAAAAGAAAGAAGAGAAGAGAAAAGAAAGGAAAAGCAAAGAAAGGAAAAGAAAAGAAAAGAAAATGGAAAACAGGAGAAGGGAAGAAAAAAGAAAAGAGCAGTTTACCCTCTTGTTGTAAATGAAATTGAAGCAGTGGAAGAAAAGACTTCCTCACTCAAAGAAGCACTGAAAACCCCCTTTTCACTGGGCTTCCTTTCATCAGATCTCCTTTTCATGTATCACTTTTGCTAGAGGTAGTTCAGAAGACAGAGGCACCAGGAGAATTTACAGCTCGAACGCATGTTTCAGATTTCTGTAATTGAACGTTGCGGTGTACTGAAAAAGGTGAAAGAAGAAAACTGTATGCACAAAACAGCAGAAAGAAGGGAAGGAAAAGATTGAATGTGTCAACAAAAGAGACCCCGTGCAAAGCCCAGATGGTCTCAGGCCCACCATGAAATTCTGTATTTGAGTCCTGATGGGAATGCCCACGGAGGGTTCAATAGGCCACTAAAGGGGTATGTCCGTCCATACATCGACACAAAGGAACTGGACCTCTGGGGAGACGGCACACGGGGCTATAAGGGAGTGAGGGGTCTGTGAGGAGGGTGAAGTTTCACTGAGGGGAGATATTGGTCCCCAGAGACCTGGCAGGGGCTTCTAGGACCACCCTTGAACGTGCTGCCACCGTCGGGCTCTTAAGACTTCCTGCAAAGATAAATTCTCTCACAATCTTCAGCACAAACCAGGATTCCACGCGCCCAAACACAACAAAGGCAAAAAGAACACTTTTGATGGACTTCTAGTTTTTATTTTATTAGGAAATTTAGACAGGATTATGCAGTGACTAAGAACACAGAAGAAAAAAGGGGAAAAAACTATGCAAGAAGACGAGAAAAAGTGGGCAAAGACAGAACTGAAAGCCAGTGGATAGTCCCAGCCAACCAGGTATTCGGAATCATGACTTCATTAGTAATTTGCACAATCGCTCTGGTGCTGGGCTGCATACGGATTTCTTCCATTAGGTAATTTCTCTTGGTTCGGGGACTTCTGATCGAAGGACTTAAGGCACCGAAGAGAGACAGGAAGGGAGTATTTTCAAGGCGGGGGAAGTGGAAGTCTTACCAGCTCTGCACACCGCAGCATTAGCTGCAGCACTGCTTCTTGCAACAGCACGTCTGCTGACAACAGCACTTCTGCTGGCAGCAGCCCTTCCCGCAGCCACACGAGCCGCAGCCACACGAGCGGCGGCAGCAGCAGACCACGGGGACGCTGCAGCAGCCCCCGCAGCAGCCGCAGCAGCAGGGACAGCAGCTGGAGCAGCAGCCCACCCGGTAGCACCGGCAGGTGGTGCAGCTGCCGCAGCCGCCGCCGCAGCCGCCGCAGCCGCCGCAGCCGCCACCGCAGCCACCGCAGCCACTACCGCAGCCACCGCAGCCGCCGCCGCAGCCGCCGCAGCCACCGCAACTTCCGCAGCCACAGCACCCCATGGTGTTCGCAGAGAGGACTCGGGAGAGGGGAGGAGGGAGACTCAGGAGGTGAGCGAGGTCTGGTGCTGCCTCCTGCTGGGGGAGGGGCTTATATACCAACCCGGGAGCAGGAGCAGGAAGACACGTGACCACTTCCTTGTTGCTATTTGGCTCTATTTACAGGGAAGAATCGCATCATCTCTTATGTGCTTCCCTTTTAGATATCTTTGGCTTCATCACCTGTGTAGTTTACTGTTTAAATAAACCTATATTCCAGTTTAAGTTTAAAACACTTACAAAATCTAGGGAATCCTCCTGGGAACCAGGAGCGTGGTGAGGCTACCAACGGGGCCAGGCAACATCTCCGTCTTCCCAAGCCGCCTGTGCCCGCGGGGCGTGCGGACCACACCCGTCATCAGGCAGCCCCTGGGTCAGGTGATCTGTGAGCTCTGAGGGAGCTGCTACAGTGAAGGTCAAGGTGTCGTCCCTGACCTCAAAGAGCTTGGGATAGAAATGACCCTGGGAGCTGGGGATGTGAATTGGCAACAGATTCAAAGGTCACTGCCAAGGCCAGATGCCATCATTGCATTTGTTGGCCAGGGGAAACTAAAGATACCATTGTGATTTTTTTTTTTTTTTTTTTTTTTTAATTAGGCTCAGGGCCAGAACTTACAACCCTGAGATCAAGACCCGATCTGAGATCAAGAGTTGGATGCTCAACCAATGGAGCCACCCGGGCGTTCCAATAACAGTATTTCTATCCTTTTTTTTTTTTTTTTTTAAACAGGCTCCATACCCAATGGGGGGCTTGAACTCATGATTCGGAGATCAAGAATCAGATTTTCTACCGCCTATGCCAGCCAGGCACCTTGTCATGGTGATTTCTTATACCCAGGTCATACTGATTTATTTTATTTTATTTTATTTTATTTTATTTTATTTTATTATTTATTTACTTTTGAAACAGAGAGGTGGAGTGCAAGTGGGGGAGGGGCAGCGAAAGAGAGGGAGACACAGAATCCAAAGCAGGCTCCAGGCTCTGAGCTGTCAGCACAGAGCCTGACGCGGGGCTCGAACCCAGGAATTGGGAGATCATGACCTGAGCCGAAGTCGGATGCCTAACGGACTGAGTCACCCAAGCAACCCCTGATTATTTTAAAAATGGAAATAAATCCTCTTAAGAGTCTGCATTTTAATGGTGTAATCCTCAGTGTATTTTGCTCTGGATGAGGAATTAGTTTTTGGCTTTGACATCAGTTGATGTCTGCTAAGGAGGCTGACCTAGGCAATTTTGAGAGCAGGGTGGTACCTTGGGGGACACAGGTGCAGAGGCCTGAGAAGTGAGGAGAGGCCCGATGTGGGGAGAAAGAAGTGTGAGATGTGGTGAATGTGTAGCTGGGGTCCTGTGGGGTCTGAGGGCTAGCGACCAACAAGGAGGCTGGAAAAACAGAAGACAAAAGGATGAGAGCAAAAGCGGGCTCTGTACTGTGTGTGTTGATGGAGGGCACTCTGGCCTTTCAGGGAGTTCTGAGGACCTTCGTGGGGATCTTCAGAGATCAACAGATTCCCCAAACTACGTTTTGTAAATGGCTTGCTGCTCGGAGTTTATTTTCCCAGTCCAGTGAGATTGTCCTTCAGGAATCTGAGTGACAGAAAATGCTGTAAGGTCCCCGGGGCATGTTGACATTGTTATTAATGATCCCAAACTATTTTTGTGGTATGTGGACTAGAGCCTTTCAACCACCAGGGGGTGGGGGGGGGGTGCTTGAGCTGGGGGGGGGGGGTGCTTGAGCTGGGGTGGGGGGGTGCAGTGGGGCAAGAGATAAGAGGTTTTAAGAGATTTGAGAGCTTTTAAGGAAGCAGAATCAACAGAATTGGAAAGAAGACCAGAAATGGGGCTGAGAGAAACAAAGGATTCAAAGCCGAGATTTTAATGGATTGTCCATTTGATGGAGAAGGCATGCAGTGGAGGAATATACCTTTTGTGTTGTGGGGTTGGTGATTATGCCTTGAGTCTGTGGCCTGGGACATGGCAGGTGCCTCGGAAAAGCCTTGGGAAGAGGGCGGAGCACCAGTTGGATGTCGGGGATTTGGGGTGTGAAGGAGATTCTAAATGGGAGGAAGGGATCCGTGAAATGCACATGGAAATTGAAGCCCCGGTTCTGGATGTGAGCACGTAGGGAGGGAGTATAGTGGGAGAGAAGGGAGCGTCGGGTCAAGACTTTCAGTAGAGAACTTTTGGGGTTGAGGGAGAAAAGAGGATCATTTAGTTTAAAAATAGTCCACATTTCTTTGGAAAGGTAGCTGTGAACATGTAAACCTCGCAAGAACCAAAGGGACCCATTTAACAAGGTGTGAGCCACACAACAGTGATAGATGTGACAAAATCAGAGACAAATGGTTTGTTCAACTCGGTTGTTCATATGGACTCGACCTCTTGGAAGTTTCTGTTAGAGCCAGGGGTGGGGAGGAGGGGAGGGCTCCAACTGAATATATGGAGAGAAAATCACCCAGGAGAAAAGGAGCTGGCAGTAATCAAGTGCTTTCTTAGGTTAACATCTCAAAGGTTCAGCTGTGTTTCTGTGGAAATGGAGATCACCTCCCAAATGTGAGCATCTCTTAGTCTGCCTCTAAAATGACTGTGAGAAGGGGCACCTGCACGACTCAGTCGGTTAAGCGTCCAGCTCTTGATTTCGGCTCAGATCGTGACCTCACGGTTCATGAGATGGAGCTCTGAGTCGGGCTCTGAGCTGACAGCACGGAGGCTCCTGGGGAGTCTCTCCCTCTCTCTCTCTCTCTCTCTCTCTCTGCCCCTCCCCTGTGCACGTGGGTGCTCATTCTCTCTTTCTGTCTCAAAATAAATAAACATTAAAAAAATAAAATAAAATGACTTTAAGAAGAAAAGCTAAAATTAGCAAATGTATTGGGTCAAATGTCATCGGCTAGAATGTAAACAAGGAACAACCCTAGATGAGCTTATCGTGGAAGCTGCGGCAATGAGGAAGTGCTCAGGGTCACGGGTCCTGGGCGGCTCCATCCCCACCTGCTTCAAGATGCTATATAAGCCCCTCCCCCCGCAGGAGGCGGCACCAGACCTCCCTCACCTCCTGAGTCTCCCTCCTCCCCTCTCCCGAGTCCTCTCTGCCGACACCATGGGGTGCTGTGGCTGCGGAAGTTGCGGTGGCTGCGGCGGCGGCTGCGGCGGCGGCTGCGGCGGCTGCGGCGGCGGCTGCGGCGGCGGCTGCGGCGGCGGCTGCGGCGGCGGCTGCGGCGGCGGCTGCGGCGGCGGCTGCGGCAGCTGCACCACCTGCCGGTGCTACCGGGTGGGCTGCTGCTCCAGCTGCTGTCCCTGCTGCTGCGGCTGCTGCGGGGGCTGCTGCAGCGTCCCCGTGGTCTGCTGCTGCCGCCGCTCGTGTGGCTGCGGCTCGTGTGGCTGCGGGAAGGGCTGCTGCCAGCAGAAGTGCTGTTGTCAGCAGACGTGCTGTTGCAAGAAGCAGTGCTGCAGCTAGGCGGGCCACGTGGCCTCTGTCCCTGCCCAGGAGACCCTGGAACGTTCCTCTGCTCCATTCGCCTGCCCCACCTGTCCTCATGTGCTGTTCTGAGACTGACCCTCTTTGCTCCTGCATTGAGGTTCCTGTTTTTGTTTTTTCTTCTGCTTTGGGTGTTTTCAGGTTTCCCATCTGGAAAGTTTCTAGTCAAATAGCCAACAGTGAAAACAAGGACGCGAGCACAACATGCTCGCTCTGAATGAAGAGCTGACCTCATGGGGCTCCGTCAGATAGGATCGCAATTAACGTTCTTTAGACCTAGGTGATTATTTCCTTCCCATGTCTGTGCTTCTACCTCTGCTCCTTTTTTAATCTTGTATTCCTATTTGTCGACAGCGTTTTTCTAAATGTCCTAATAAATACAAACTTTTAACATGAAAAGTTTCTTTTTGCCTTTGTTTTGATTTTACCATATCCCACCTCCCGGAACATCTTAATCTCACTTAAAAGTCACTTGGAAGATGGGCAGTGAGAACAGAGCAAGGCAAGGAACCATGAGAACAGCCTTCCTGCCCCCGCTGCCCATGCATTTCAGCTACTAACACCAACAGAGCACTTGGAAGTGATTTACCTACAACTGGAATTCTGTTTTGAGATGACGGTTTCAGTTACAGGGAAACAAGGGTCCCTAATTGATTAAAAATGCTGTTTTATTCACAAAGAGCCATTTCAAACAAATATTCAGAAATACATCCACTACCAAAATATGGAGGGCTGCATTTGCCTTAGATTCCTATCTACTGGGGCCACTTATTCTTCGCATCAGGGGCAGAGCCCCACCCCTGCAGAGCAGGCCCCGTCACTTTCCCCTATGAATTTAGCGAGCAGTACGCATTTAGACTCTCGGTATTATTAGTTTCGCTTTCGATCTCCCTAACTACAAAAAGTAATGCCATCAGGCTGTGCTAAGTGGGTCAGCTTTGGTGGATGTGGGATTTCTCTTCGTTCTTTTCTGTTTATATCAATTTAACCTTGGTTGGGGTATTGTGAAGGCTCAGGCTTACTTTTGGCTTCATTTCAGATCTTACTTAGTAACTTAAACTTTGATGGATGTTTTTAAGTTTTATTTTTGAGACTCATGAGCTTAGAGGGGCTCTGACTAGTCCTCTAATCTGTGTCCTTTTGCCAGACTGTGCTAGTCCATTCTGTTTTATTTATTTATTCTTAAATTTATTTTTAAAGTTTATTTATTTTGAGACAGAGAGAGAGAGAGAGAGAGAGAGAGCGTGAGAGGGGGAGGGGCAGAGAGAGAGAGAGAGAGAATCCTAGGTAGGATTCGCACTGTCAGCACAGAGCTCGACTCAGGGCTCGGACTCACAAAACTATGAGATCATGACCTGAGCTGAACTCAAGAGTTGGATGCGTAACTCACTGACCCACCCAATGACCCTGGTAGTCCATTTTTTTTTTTAATGTTTACTTAATTTTGAGAGAAAGATAGAGGCAGAGCATGAGCAGGGGAGGGGCAGAGAGAGAGGGAGAAGTAGAATGCAAAGCAGGCTCCAGGCTCTGAACTATCAGCACAGAGCCCAATGTGGGGCTTGAACTCATGAACCGTGAGATCATGACCTGAGCCGAAATCAAAAGGAAACTACAGTTCAGTTGGTCCTCAATAGCCTCATTCCCTTGGAAGATACCAATCGAAATACAAATGACATTTTATGATTCAGATTATGAGTAGTATTTAGAAGGATTTAAATATTTTGGAAGAATGTGCTTTCTGTTGACAAATGTTCCCTGAGAAACCCCTAGCTATAAAGGCAGGTTTGAAGCCAGTTCAAAGATGGAGTAGATCCTGCCTTGGAGAGTCATTGGGTGGGGTGGGTTGTGTACAAAGAATTATAATCCAAGGCCAAGTGTGATACTGGCTGTAGGCATCTCCATCAGAGGTGCAGAGGTAGTTCTTGAAAACATCCAGAGTGGTTTCCATAGCGCTGAATCTCATGGCTTCTTGTTCCCTGTGGAGTCCTCTCTGTCACGTTTGCTCTGGTTTGGACCAGAGCCGGAGAATGGCAGAGCCTATCGTCACTGCAACGTGAGGGTCGGCCCTTGTCTTTGCAATAACTGTCCTCATCTTTTGCCCCGAGGCACACATTTCCCAGACGGACGGAGTGCTGAAAAGAAAGAGGTGGGTCGCAATTTAAGGGAAATATTTCTGTAGTTCTACTGAACTCAGCAAATGTCTTCATTTTCCAATCTGATATTATTCTCACTTTGTTTTCCCAGTGATTCAGACGGCCTAAATGAAGACCCATATTTGCGATTGGATCCCAGACAGGCACGTTCAAGCAACTGACGCGAGACGTGGGATATGCGCTCACACGGAGTGCTCTTCCCGTGCTTTCCAGCCCTCGCCACCAAGCCCCGATACATGGATCCTGTCTGACTGCCTTGTGAATTTGTCATAGCTTCATATAGTGGGAATGAGTGTGGACCCTGCTCGGGAGGAGGAAGCGAGAGCCGAGTGTATGCAGGCAAAGTAGGAAGCACACTGCACACGCATGCCACATTGTGGGTACAACAGCCCTACATTTCCTCCTTCTTTTTTTCAACTTGATTATTTAAAGTTTATTTATTTATTTTTGAGAGAGGTGGGCGTGGGGCTAGGGACAGAGGGAGATTGGGAATCCACAGTGGTGCAGAGCCCAACGTGGGACTTCATCCCATGAGCCATGAGATCATGATCTGAGCTGAAATCAAGAGTTGGATGCTTAACTGACTGAGTCACCCAGACGCCCCATGCTTCTTTCTTTTAAGTATCAGGGACAGCTTGTCACACAGATTCACCTAAGCCACAGCATCAATTTAGCCTTGTGACTCAGGACCCCCATAAACACACGTATTGTTGACAGTCATCAGGCGTGTCCCAAAAGAAGTATTGTTTTGTCAGGGCGGCCCTAACAAAATACCATACATGGGGTGGCTTAACCGCCAGGAATTTATTTTCTCACAGTTCTGGAGGCGGGAAGTCCAAGATCAAGTCCAAGTTCCGTGGCTCAAGGCCTGAGATGAAGCCGGCAGTGGGTTTGGTCTGCAGCCTTTCTCCTCAGCTGCAAGATGGCTGCCTTCTTGCTCTGTCATCGCACGGTCTTCCTTCTGGGCACGTCTGTGTCCTAATTTTCTCGTCTTCTAAGAACACCAGTCATATTTGTTTAGAACCCACCTTAAGGACCTTCTTTGGACTTCATCACCTCTTTAAAGAGCCCATTTCCAAACATAGTCACATTCTGAGATGCTGGGAGTGAGGGCTTCGACATCCGGATTTGGGGGGGATGCAATTCAGCCCATAACAAAAGAGTAACAAAACATACAGAAGTCTAATGCTTTGTCCTTCATTTACGTGGTTTTGTTAGTGACCTTTGTTTAATATAATCTGGACTTTGCTTTTTTTTTTTTTCTGCCAATAGCCATTACAGATTTACCCTTACTTTCTTTTCTATATCAGATTGTCAGCTAACTAACAAAGGAATTGCGTCTTGGTGTCCCTCCCAGGACCCAGCACGATGTTTGACAAATAAACGTTCAAGAACGGTCGCTGGTTCGCCCTGCTGCCTGGATCCTTTCTTCACCCGTTGATGTCAATACTGAGTGATGGCAACTTAGCCAATCCTGACAGCCCCCATCTCCTACTTTTACTGCCTGAAAAAAAGCTCACATCTCTAGTGAGCGGGACGGGGAGAGCAGAAGCTGAAGACGTGCTACATCTTTGATGCTCGGAGGGCTGCGTGTCCCAGGATTCGGCCGGTCAACCTCACTTTGTGGGAAAACTGCCACAAGGAGTCCTCAGTGAGGAAAGGCTGGGGGAGAGATGGATGGGACTCTCTCTTGCTGAGAATAGTTATGTGACAGGAGGTGGTTCTAAAGGCGGAGGCTGGGGGTGGCTCAGTTGGTTGAGCATCTGATTTCAGCTCAGGTCATGATCTCACAGTCCAGAGTTCGAGCCCCGCGTCAGGCTCTGTGCTGACAGCTCAGAGCCTGGAGCCTGCTTCGGATTCTGTGTCTCCCTCTCTCTCTGCTCCTCCCCCTGCTCATGCTTTGTCTCTCTGTCTCTCTCTCTCAAAAATAAAATGAAATAGAAATTAAAAAAAAATAAAGACAGAGCCAGGCAGAAGTGTGAGTCAGAGGATGGGGACCATGGGATAAACTCTAGAGGCTGAGAGTAACTACGGAGTGCCGAGTAGTCAGAGGGCACTAAATAAAAGCTCAGGGCTCTTGGATGCGGAAAAGGAACCAGACATAGAGATGGGTGGGTGTCAACTTAGAGTCTGAGGAAGCTCACGTCAGACCTCCTTCTCAAACCCTATCTTCTGAATTCCCAGGGGCAAGGAAGACTATCTTTTCAGGGGCTCCCTTTGGGGGTCTTACTTTACATGGTTACTCAATTCCTGTTTCCTTTTGTGATTTCATTGCATTTGGTCACTTCAGCCTATTTAAGCATCTGTCTTTGTCAGGCTCTACCTAGAATGGCAAGGAAATACCCCACGTGGACTTGTGGTGTTGGAGCAAGAATGTCCTTCTCCTGGGAGACAGACCCCAGGAGCTTGGCTTCCCTCAGCCCCAGCCCCACCGCCAGACCCAGCCGGGAGTCCCCTGCCTCCTTTCTCTCTCGGCCCACTGCTAAACCAACCACGATGGATCAAGAATCTGGAATCTACACAGAAAAGAACCAGCAGGGAGCACTATGGGAAATTAACAGAGGGGGTTTGCGGGACACATTTTATTGTGTGTGTGGTGCGGACTCCTTCGGACAGAGCTGGAGGTGTGGGATGGAAGTTGCCCATTTTGATTATGTTGAATCTAAACCTCCTCTTCTGCCCTTACATCTGAAGGCTGACTTTGTAGTTTGCGGTGGCTGACAGACAGCCTTCCGTGGCGTCTGCCATGGATCCGGCAGAAACTTCTGGGAGGGATGCACAGGAGGGTATGGATGCTTAGCCAGGCGATGGCTGAATGGGAAGCACTCATGGACCACAGAGCTAATGGGCAAAGAGATGCAAAAAACCCGAGGCTTCCATTTATGTTGCCTTTTGGGGAAATTCTCAGCAACGATGCCATAACAATCAGGATGGACGTGCAGTAGAAGAAGACTCTAGGAGCAAAAAGTGACCGTCATAAGTGATAAGCCTCAAAAGTTTTGACCATGCCCCTAAGTGATCGGACGATCATGGAAGGTGTGTATGGATGCCCATGCAGTCCGTCTTCTGTTGCTAAGACTCTATCAAGGGAGAGATTTGGGAAGAGTTTCCTCTATGACATTCAGCTGTTAAGACAGAGGATGTGCCCCTGAGTTCCCCGCTTCTTGAGAAACCCACAGTGGGTTGACCATTCACTAATCCATCTATATGTGTTGCAAACAATTCAGCTTTGGTTCATCGCTGTCTTCACATACGTACTATCTGCCTCATCTGTTGAGATTGAAATGCATTTTCCCCCAGGGATCGACGGTTTAGAGGCTGGGAAGAAAAAAAAGAAATGGGTCTTCGAGGCGGGTTCAGCCTAATTTATTAGGACGACAGTTGCTTTGCATTTACAGAGACGGCAAATGCAGTGGCAAAACCAGGACATAAATAAACACAAAGTCAAAGGCGTTTCGAGAAGGGAGAACATTAGCTATCCCGATTCATTTTTGTCGAGGACGAGATTCGAATGCGATTGACAGAGGAGACTACACATTTATTACTTTGGTTGGTGTTTATTACACGCAGATGGGATGACAGAAACTACAGGAGCGGGGGATTCCGATGGATTGGGGGTAAGGCTCGGTCATGCTGGTGACTGAAAAGTGAGGAGCAGGCCGGGAGGGAGGGGGACGTCTTACCTACAGCAGGGTCGCTCGAAGCACGTGCCCAGATGCCAGGCCGCCCGCCTAGCTGCAGCACTGCTTCTTGCAACAGCACTTCTGCTGACAACAGCACTTCTGCTGGCAGCAGCCCTTCCCGCAGCCACACGAGCCGCAGCCACACGAGCGGCGGCAGCAGCAGACCACGGGGACGCTGCAGCAGCCCCCGCAGCAGCCGCAGCAGCAGGGACAGCAGCTGGAGCAGCAGCCCACCCGGTAGCACCGGCAGGTGGTGCAGCTGCCGCAGCCGCCGCCGCAGCCGCCGCCGCAGCCGCCACCGCAGCCACCGCAGCCGCCACCGCAGCCGCCGCAGCCACCGCCGCAGCCGCCGCAGCCGCCGCAACTTCCGCAGCCACAGCACCCCATGGTGTCGGTAGAGAGGTCTCGGGAGAGGGGAGGAGGGAGACTCAGGAGGTGAGGGAGGTCTGGTGCCGCCTCCTGCTGGGGGAGGGGCTTATATACCAACCCTGGGGGAGAGTCCTGACCCAGGACTCAAGGCCACTTCCCTGTTGTTGTTGTTGATGATGCAAATATCCATAGCAGAACCTCACATGGCCTTTTGTGCACTTCCTTAATGGGTCCTTCTGACTTGTAAACCTTGCTAAATTTATCTTTTACTTGTCTTTTTAAGGCCCTGTTTAAAATAGGACAGGAAGTAACTATGAAATCCTGGGGTTTTTTTGTTTGTTTGCTGGGGGGGGGGGGGTGGTTTTGGAGGATTTGGGGCAATTTTTTTTCTGGTAGAAGTCTAAGTGGGTCAGAGTTTCCCTTGGGTATGTTTCACATTTCTTGGTCCTATCAGCCCAGGTCAAAGATTTTTTTTTTTTCATTCTTGTACCATTTATTACCATTTGCGAAGTGGTGAAGCATCCTTTTAGACAGAAGAGGACATTTTGAGATTCAAAGGGAAAGGTGATCCCAGGTCATATTATTTCGTCCTCCCAAGGCAGAGTTCCTTGGGTGTTTCTTCATCCTGTAACATCAGTTAGGAGGGGACTGTGGTTCCAAGGAGAAGGGATCCAGTGTTATCAGGGGTTATTACAGAGCGTCCTTCACATTCTGCCAGACGATAGAAGCACATCCTGAGCACAACATTCCCAAGCCATGTGCCAGACTCGAGCAGCCTTCTGCTATCATCAGCCTATTAAAAGAGAAAAACAAACCTCTAGGCTCAGTCCCTAGTGATCGTGGACCAGCCCGCCATGGACTGCTTCCTTGAATTGGTTGCTTCCATTCGGCCATCCGTATTCAGATCACTCTTTCCAGTTAAGGGTAAATAGTGAAGGCAATCAGCACAGTCTGCAGGTCAGGTTCTGTCGACTATTGCAGAATATGAAACTGCTTTTACCGGCCATCCCCCTGGGACAGTCCGAGTGGCACACAAATGAGGCAAGCCCAGGTGTCCTGTCAGCCCCCTGAATGAGCCTGAGTCAAAGGAGCTTGGAATAATGTTATGAACCGGGCCTTTAACACAGGACACACTTCAGGTTACTTTTTAGTTGCTGTTAAAGAAGCCTTAAAACTTAACTAAGGAGGTAAATGACCTGTACTCTGAAAACTATAAAACTTTGGTGAAAGAAATTAAAGACGACACAAGTAAATGGAAAGATAGTCTATGTTCATGAGCTGGAAGAACCAACATTGTTAAAATAAAATAAAATACTACCCAAAGCAATCTGCACATGCAATGCAATCCTTATCAAAATACCAACAGCATTTCTCACAGAACTAGAACAAATAATCCTAAATTTCTACGCAACCAAAAAAGACCCTGAATAGCCAAAGCAATTTTGAAAAAAAAAAAAAAGAGCAAGACTTGATGTATCACAATCCAAGTTTTCAAGGTGTACTACAAAGCTATAGTAATCAAAACAGTATGGTATTGGCCAAAAAGAAGTACATAGATCAGTAGAACAAAATGAAGAGTCCAGAAATAAACCCAAGCTTTTATGGTCAATTAGTCTATAACAAAAGAGGCAAGACTATACAATAGGAAGCAGACAGTCTCTTCAGCAAATCGTGTTGGGAAAACTGGGCAGTTACATGCAAAAGAATGAAATTGGACCACTTTCTTACACCATATACAAAAGTAAACTCAAAATGAAAGACCTAAATGTGAGACCTGAAACCATAAAAGTCCTAGGAAAAAAACAAAACACAAAACAAAAAACATAGGCAGTAATCTCTTTGACATCAGCCACAGAAATATTTTTCCAGAAGTGCCTGGGTGGCTCAGTTGGTTAAGTGACCAACTCTTGATTTCAGCTAAAGTCATGATCTCACAGTTCATGGGATCAAGTCCTGGGTCAGGCTCTGCACTGATAATGTGGAGCCTGCTTAGGATTCTCTCTCCCTCCTTCTCTCTCTGCCCTTCCCCACACTCACTCTCTCTCTCTCTCTCTCAAAAATAAATAAATAAGCATTTTTTAAAAAAGAAATATTTTTCCAGATATGTCTCTTTTGGCAAAGAAAACAAAAGCAAAATTAATTATTGCAACTATATCAAAGTAAAAAGCTTTTGCATGGTGACAGAAAGCATCAACAAAACCAAAAGATGAATAGGAGAGGTTATTTGCAAATGATGCATCCAATAAGAGGTTAATATGCAAAATACATAAAGAACTTATACAAGTCAACACCCAAAAGGCAACGATGCAATTAATACATGGTCAGTGGACATGAACAGACAATTTTCCAAAGAAGATGCAGAGATGGCCAGCAGACACATGAAAAGATGCTCAACATCACTCATCATCAGGGAAATGAAACTCACAATTACAAGGGGCAATCACCTCACACTGGTCAGAATGGCTAAAATAAAAAACACAAGAAATGACAGGTGTTGGTAAGGATACGGAGCAAAAGGGATCCTAGTGCACTACTGGTGGGAATGCAAACTGGTGCAGCCACTGTGGACAACAGATTGGACATTCCCTAAAAAATTAAAAATAGAATTTACCATATGACTCAGTAATTCCACTCCTGGGTATTTCCCCAAGAGGTTACAAAAACACCAATTCGGAAAGATGCATGCAATCCTATGGCTACTGCAGCATTACTTACAAGAGCCAAGAGAAGCCACCCAAGGGTCCTTCAATAGATGAACGGATAAAGAAGATGTGGCATCTATCTACAATGGAATATTATTCAGCCATAGAAAAGAATGAAATCTTGCCATCTGCAACAACATGGATGGATCGAGAGGGTGTAATGCGAAGTGAAATAAGTCAGAGAAAGACGAATACCATGTGATCTCACTCATAACGTGGAATTGAAGAAGCACAGCAAACAAACAAATTAAAAAAAGAGACAAGCAAAAAAAACCCAGACTCTTAACTACACAGAACAAGCAGATGGTTACCAAGAGGGGAGGTGGGTGGACGATTGGGTGAAACGGGTGAAGGGGATTAAGAGTTCACCCATGATGAGCACTGAGTAAGGTAAGGAAGTGTGGAATCCCTACATTGTACACCTGAAACTAACGTCTCACCGTAGGTTAATTACAGTTGAATTTTTTTAAAGTCTTAAAGATGACTTCTTTGTAAATGCAACTGTGTCCTGCTTTTCAGAACAGAAAGACAGGGAAGTGGTTTGGGGCTCTCCGTTGCACAGACCTGTAAATCATGCCTGCACCTACCTGACTTCAGTCACTACAGTCCTAAGATAACCGCTGTATAAAATAGCTGATTCATTTCTGGCTGCTACTTTTTTGTTGGAATGTGATCATGCCCTGTGGATTTTTAGTAGTTGTTCTTTCTTGTGCCAGGATAAAGACAGAGCAATGCAATTGCTTAAATAACTATCCTGGAAAACACCCAGTGAGCAAGCATTTCCTCTGTGCCTTCAGCTCACACACATTTCTCCCCAGTGCTCTGACCTTCAAGATTCATCTGTTCTTATATGAAAGGGCCCCTGAACTTCTGTTTTCAGGCACATTAAGATTTTCCATCGAGTAAACTTGGGGGGAAGCAGCGTACACAATTTAATAAATAGTTGTTGAATTATCCTTGTCTTACGACGAAGTAACTCTGACATCTGCAAGATGAATCCACGCAAAGAATTCCAATACATGGACAAGAACCAGAATAACCCTGTCCATTGACTTTCTCAGAGCTATAGAAAAAAAGGAGTTGATTCTGGGGGCGCCTGGGTGTCTCAGTCGGTTAAGTGTTTGACTCTTGATTTCGGCTCAGGTCATGATCCCGCAGTTTGTGGGCTCGAACTCCATGTTAGGCTCTGCGCTGATAGCTTGGGATTCTGTCTCTCTCTCTCTCTCTCTCTCTCTCTCTCTCTGCCCCTCCCGCTCTCATGCGCACACTCTCTCTCATTTTTTCTCAAAATGAATAAACATTTGTTTAAAAGAAGAAGTTGATTCTGAGTTTATGTAGGAGAAAGGGAACTGGGAAGACTGATAGGGACCCTCTATCGCGGGAAAGTCTTCCTTCCCATATAAGACCTTCAGTAAGGATGGGAGATGGGAAAATGTGAGGGGCGATCCAGGCAGCGCCCACCATAGGCCTGCAGCTGGCACTTACAAGGTGGGACCCAGCGGGAGCAGGGACGGCTGAGGACACTGAGAGCCCAGCCTGGGAACATAGGTAGAGGTAAGGGTAGAGATCCTTGGGTTCAGGTGTCCCCCGCGTTTCCAAAGCTCAGGCCTTCAGTAGTTAGGCTACTTTGCTTTTACAAAGACCTACGTTAGGACCTGCTGTTTTTGCTAACGGAAAGAAATCTCAAGAGGTTGTTCACTTTTACAATAAAGGCCCCAGTAGCGTTCAGCATTTGTAGAGGCAGCACTGCCCCTGAGCAGAAGAGCAGCTCCCCCCCCCCCCGCCCCCACCCAGCTCCTTCTCGGGGACGCACCCTCAGCAACTCCGCGTCTCCGCATCTGGCCTCCAGAGCTTTGAACTGCATCTCTGAGTATCTGTGATTTGTCTCCATTGATTTTGTGCATCTGTCGGCAAGCTGTGTCCTAAGGTTGCAAAAAAGCCAAAGAGAGGTGATTTGGGGTTCTGGGAACGCTCAGCATTTGCTCCGTGTAAGTTAATGGTAATTGACTCACCACTTTCCGCCACTTTGGTTTTCGAAAGTGTTCATAGGAACGCTCCGCTTCCAGAGAGCAGGGGACACCTGTGCTCTGGTAAAGAAGCATTAGAGGTGTGGAGTCAGTGAGAACTAGCATTCCGGGCTCTGGAAGAGGACTGACGACAGAACCAGGACGTGGGAAGGCGAGACCAAAAATAGAGACCAGTTAAGGGCACTTGGGTGGCGCAGTCAGTTAGTTAAGCCTCTGACTCTTGATCTCGGCTCAGGTCGTGATCTCACAGTTTGTGAGTTTGAGCCCCACGCCGGGTTCTGTGCTGATGGTGCAGAGCCTGCTGGGGATTCTGCCTCTCCTTCTCTCTGCCCCTCCCCTGCTTGTGCTCTTTCTCAAAATAAATAAGTAAACTTAAAAAAAAAATTTTTTTTTTAATTAAAAAAAATAGGGATGAGTCAAAAGGCTTTTGCAACAGTCTTAGCCTGAGAGCCTCAGCGGTCTAGAGACTGGGGAAGAGAGGGAAGAACAAATGGTAAGCAGGGCATGGAACATTCCCGAGAGGAGCCCCATTACAGTAGAGAAAACAGCATCACATTAACAGTAACACATGGTGTTTTACTAGATTTGCTACTTAGTCGCTCAGTAAGTGGTCAGTAAATATTGTTGAATGTACTGATCAGTTGATTAACTGAATCTTGCTCATCATTATGTATTATGTAGGTCCTCTCACCCCTCTTCAGCGTCCAGCAACATCCTGCCCCAACAACCATCACCCTGGGATCCCCACAAGGTATCAGTGGGCTCAAGAATGTAGCACTCAGTGGCCCTGGGAGAGGGCCCTTTTCTCCCCTGGCCAGTCCCCCAGGGCCTGCAGTGATGCAAGTCTGAGGCCTGGGGGGCAGGAAAAACCACGAAGGCACATGGTGGATCCCACCTCCTGCAGGTACTGCTCGAGGGGTGAAGGTCCTAAGCCAAAGCCATACCGTGATGGAGCCCACACTGCCACCAGCCATCACACTGTCTTGTAGTAACTGCCACGGCCAACCTTCCTGGCCACCTCTGTACCAACATCATCTTGCCCTGATGTCCCTCTGCTGCAATGGAGAAAATGTCTTCCCCCACCTTGTACCACACCCTGGACCCACCGGGCCTCACAGGAAGTGTTTCTCATTGCCTTTTTTTCCATATGCCTCAAGCCCAAGTCCATCATGACATTCGACTTCTATAGGTCCACGACACGAACCACTCAAAAGACCTTTAGTAATTGGGTCATTGGTCACAGGAATTAACCCCATCGCCTGGCTCTTGTCCCTTAAAACGACTTTACTTGCTTTTGTTTTTGTTAGGATGTGCCTCAGTTCATCCCAAGTGACCCCTGGCAGACCCACCTCCCCATTTCACAAGACCTAACCAGACATGTCAGAATCCCCAGACCAGTAGGGCTGAGACTCAGATGGGACTGTCATTGCCTAAATGTACGTGACATCATGGAAGCAGAACTGATAAATATTTGTGGTGACCCATATGGCTTTCCAACTACTTATTCTAGCTTAATGAGCTAGTCAACTCTATTCCTTCCCCTTCATATACTTGCTATCGCTCCCTGTTTTTGTATCAATTCTCCCTACCATCAGGTGAATATGTAAGTTTCTGCATATGGTACATGTGCTCCAAGTGTATTTGTGGAACGTCAAGGTGAAAAAGTTTAGAGAAATTCTTCACTGGGGCCCCCCATGCCCCGCTCTCCAGGCCATCTTTCAAACAAGATATCCAAATAATAAAGAAGATATTGACAGGATCATGATGGAGTTGAAATTGTCATTCAGAAGCTCTGCTCTTAAATGGACTGACATGGGATGGTTTAGCACCGCACGACGTTACTTAGGGTCTACAAAGGAAATTGAATCATTTGTTTTTATCTTGAACATTTAACTGTGTTTCCATTATTTTTTGTTAGTGAAAGGATAGGAGACCTTTACACTATGCAAAAAGGTGTTCCTCTTTCCCTCCTAAAGGACAGAAAAGTTGCGCCTACCACCCTAGAGTTAAGAATGGATGTCACTGGATGTGGCAAGGGGATGTCTTTTAGGGATACTCCACAGGGCCCAAGGGATGATGGAAAAAATTAGTTAAGCTGGGAAAAGACAGAGACTAAAGAAATAAGGACTCAGAGCACACCAAGATCACCATAATCTTAATGCTTTCCATTGTAAGAGTGCAGGAATCCCTACAGTTAGCCAAAGACTAGACTCCTACACAGATACCATCGAATGGGTTCTTTGCTTCTCTTGAATTTGTACCAAAGCTGGAAAAAATAACATTGGACAGTGATCAGATCTCAAAGTGTGACCGCATTCAGATTAATTTAGATATGGGAACGTCCGCTCAGCTTCATCCCGTTGGGAGATACGATAATCCCAACTCCCCAGCAGTACAGCCTGGTCATTGGAAACCAGAGAGCATTCCAATGTGTGACCCATTCGTCAGTAGCATAAATTCTTGCCTAAAGCCTGGCTCAAATGCATAAGCATGCCAGTTAAAAATAACCAGGCGTGGCTGTTGTAAACAGAGGGTACCATTCAGCGCATCTATCAATTAACTTCCTGCTTATAGTTCTACCTGGGATGATAAACCCTTGAGCAAAAGCAAGCCAACTTAACAAACATTTGTTGAACCCATTTTACGTGCCAGGCCACGTGGGCAGCACAAGGAAATGTACTTCTAAGTAACCCCAGCTGATCAGAGAGATGAGAAGAAATAACTGGGTAAACTGAGGAACAAAGAAGATTTAAATAATAGCCTAATAAGAGTTGACTCCGAGTATGGGCTGATTAAGTTCCAAGTGAATATTAAGCCTTGCAAGAGTTCCAAGGAGGGGCTAATTAAATCCAATCACATAGAGAAAGTAAGAAAGCTTTATGAAGCAGGCAGAGCTCAAACTGAGTCTTGAATGGGAAACCAGATGGGAACAGGTAGAGAGGAGGAAGGAGCAGCGGGTGGGGGTACAGTCTGGGGTCATCCTGCATGAGCTGCTTCCTCCCTCCACCTCCAGCGGTGTGACCTGATTTTTCTATACCTCAATTTCCTGATGAAAATAATAATCCCTATACCATAGGACTGTAAATATGATCATACAAAGAAACGCTTAGAATAGAGCTTGGGACAGACCTCATAAATGTTAGCCAACGTGAGTATTTCGAGGTAGGCTGCACGTCGTAAGGGAAAATACAAGACTCCTCCAGGAGGCAGAAAAGAAAGCACATGTGCCTATAGTGTAAAGTTTATTCCAGAGAATTAGTAGGTATTCAGGCTACAAATACAAGTTGAAACTAAGTCTGAACTGTAGGTCGGAGAGACTTCGATGTTTCTTTTGCAAGCGAATTATGTGGCATGTAGAAATGGTATTTTAGGAGCACGTACCTGGCAGCAGCTTGTAGGATAAATTAAAGACGAAAACCTATAGAGAGACCAATGAGATGACTCTAGGTAGGAAATTCCATCCGCGTTAAAAATTCAAGGATCTCAAATGCAAACGTCTTATTAAAATTCTTGTTCATCATAATACATTCACTAATGAACACAATGGGCTTATGTCTTAGAAGCGACTACAGTTCGGGGCGCCTGGGTGGCACAGTCGGTTGAGCGTCCGACTTCAGCTCAGGTCATGATCTCACACTCCGTGAGTTCGAGCCCCGCGTCGGGCTCTGTGCTGGCAGCTCGGAGCCTGGAGCCTGCTTCGGATTCTGTGTCTCCTTCTCTCTCTGCCCCGCGCCCCACCCCCCCCCTCCCCCCCCACCCCCCCCCTCCCCGCTCATGCACTGTCTGTCTCTCAATAATAAATAAATGTTAAAAAAATTTTTTAATAATAAAATGTGTATTTATTTTGAGAGAGAGACAGAGGGTGTGTGTATGTGCATGAGCAGGGGAAGGGCAGAGAGAGAAAGAGAGAAAGAGAGAATCTGAAGCAGCCTCCACGCTCAGTGTGGAACCCGATGCAGGGCTTGATCCCATGAACCGTGAGACCATGACCTGAGCCAAAATCAACAGTCGGTCATTTAACCGACTGAGCCACCCACCCACCCCTATTTTTTTTTTCAGCTCTTTTAATATTCCAGAAATAATTCTAAGTATTTTATCTGACTTGATTCTTGCAATAACCTTCCAAAGAATATACTGTCCATGCTCCCAGTTTACAGATGAAGAAAAAGTAAGACACTGGAACATTAATTGCCTTCAGGCCACAAAGAAACTGGAGTCAGGACAGCGGCACAGGCAGCCTGATCCCAGAGCCAGCCCGCTCAACCACTCCGCAACCCTGTACTTCCTGTCTTCAAAGTCCAGCGTCTAGATCAGGGGTCAACACGCTAAGGCCCACTTCTGGCCTGCCACCTATCTTTGTAAACGAGGTTTTATTGGAACAAAGCCACTCACACATTGAAGTGTTGTCTGTGAGTCATTGCGACGGAGATCATGTGACATTCATCCGGTCCTCGACGGAAAAGTTTGCCAAACCCTGGTCTGGATTATGCAGCGTGCTCAGTCCAAAAGGAATTCTGAGTACGGGCAAACTGTTTTTGACCTGATACCCCGACGAGCTGCAGTGGGGTACGAGGGTGGCCTCCTTTGCTCTCTCTCCCGCTCAAATAAGCCACGCCCTTCTCTGAGCTTTTGCAACTGACTTCCCTCCTCCGTGGAACCTGTTTTGTTCCCATCGCCAGAACTGGGATGGCTTTCCTATTTATTTACCAGTCTTTGGGATCACGGGCGCCTAGTCACAGTCTGCGAATAACCAATTTAAAGTGATATTTCTTTCCAACAAATGAATACTATTCCATGTAGAAAATCGATTTTTGTATCTGCATAGAAATAACAGCGGTAGAGTAAGTGGGGAATATTTGGATCCGTGTAACACTCCTTCCCAAGGCTAATGTGGGGTGAATGAGGCACCCACCTGGGGTGAAAATTTAAGGTGGCACCCAAAACCTGAAATCATCACGATATTTTTAATGCAATATTTAAAAAAAAATCAAAGTAGGTGCAAGAAGCCCCTGATGAAAACCATAACAACATTTTACCAAAACAGAGGGCTGGACACCGCACTTGCCCGACTCGGCCTCCCCTAGTCCCAACCCCGCAGCTTACTACACAACATTTAACACGGTTTAGTACCGACTAGTTCTTTCAACGCCTCCACAAATCTACCAACACAAACATAGCATACCCTCCCCTATTAAAGACTGTGGCAGGAGGGAAGATACATGTGGTTAGACGAGTACAAACGACTTAAGACCCCATTGCCCCTGGAGCAGCTTTTCAATTCTAATCACTCCAGGAGAAAGGCCTCCACCACGAACGCCATGCCGAGTTCTACAAGGCCACCAAGATGAGCAAAGCTGGTTCCCACCTGCACACCTGCTCTACAGCACTGTCTGGGAGCTGAGAAAGCCAGCGTGGCACCCAGCTGACTGGCTTTGATCCAGGCTCCGCCATACAGAGGCTGAGAGACTTCCCCTCACAACCCTGATTTCCTACGTACACAGTGGGGATGATTTTCCTACCTGCCTCTTAGATTGTTGTGTGGACCACATGGGAGGAGGCTTGCTAGAAATGTCAGCGGCCACCATCGATATCGTTGACTCCATGGGTGACGCAACGACCCGTTCCCCCGGCTCCCCCACCGGCCCTAGTTACTTCACCTGCCATCTAGTGTCCACCCACCTGTCCAGGCTGGAGCCCCCACTCTTGGATTCTTGAGTCCATTTGCTTCTCCACTCAACCTTGAAATGTTTCTCGAATGTCCCATTGTGTGGCAGGTCCAGCCGCCATCATCGGTGCCCAGATCACCACAGCAGCTTCTTGTCTGGGTTTCTGCCCCTCCCTCCACCCATTCTCCCTGTGCTGCCAGACTGGTATTTTCTCCAAAGTATATCACTCCTCCACTGAAATCCTTCAAAGAATCTTGCACAGTGTGGAACACAACGTCCGCCCATTTGTGCAATGTTTTTCCTGGTCCGGACTTTGCTCGCCCCTCCAGCCCCGTCTCCTCACGTGACACCGTCACCCTCCACTCTGCAGCCACACCGAACTCGGGCTGCCCCCGTTGGTCACGCTGCCTCTCACCTCCGACCTTTGCACACAGTTAGGTGCCTCTGCCTGAAACAGACCCCAGCCCCGCCCTGTCCCCTGACACGCCCTCTTCCCAGAGGTTGCCTTAACCTTTCTGGACTTGGTCTAAGTGTCACTTCGTCCATGAGCTTTTCTATGACCCTGGCACCCCACCCGAAGCCTGGGTTAGGTCTTCCTGCATCTCCGTGACACCGCACGCTGCTCCCGGCCATAGCGCTTGTCACATTACACGGTATTTCCCATGTACTTGTTTGTGTCCCTCATCACGTGAGTAGCCCCAAGCCAGGAGCCGTCGTTCACCGTCTCCTAGCCCCAGTATCCGGCACAGCACAAGGCACAGTGAGCGAGCACCATCCTGGAGCCTGACTGGACAGTTACATCAGTGGGACAGAACTGAAAAAGTTGTATCTATAGATAGATAGGTTCCTCAAAAATTATGTAGACAGGGGCGCCTGGGCGGCTCAGGGGGTTGCGCTTCTGACTTCGGCTCAGCTCATGATCTCACAATTTGTGAGTTCAAGCCCCGCATCGAGCCGTCAACGCAGAACCGGCTTCAGATCCTCTGTCCCTCTCTTCCCTCTTCTGCTCGCACCCTCTCTCTCTCAAAAATAAATAAACATTTAAAAAATTACACAGATAATTAGAACAATATATATATATAATTATAAATACAATTTTATCTATCTATCTACCATCATCTCCTGTCTACAAGTAACAATAGTAAGACACAGAATACGTTATCCGATACTATAAAAACAAGGAAGCGTTATGGGAGCTCAGAGGCAAAGAACTTCCTAGGCTAGGGGTGGGCAAGTGGGGAAGATGGGATTTAAGCTGAAACCATGCCATCTGTACATGACCTTAGGTGGGTTCAAGACGCGTAAGCAGTAAGACTTAGAAAATAGCTAAAGTCCTGCCAGCCCCAGCCCCATGTCTCCTAGGTAACGATGGTAAACGTATACCTCCCACAGCATTTGTCAAGAAACCCGGAGCAAATCCACCAACTCCGAGACCGTTTCTGGAGACCGAGACTCCTCTTCCTTCCCGCGGTAAGCACTGGTGGACAGATACATCCCGCCCCCACCCCCCGGTAGTGAGTTAAGTAGCTGTCACCTGGATGAGCAGAGACCTTGTGTGGTCCAGAAATACCTCTGAGGAGTGCCGAGAAGGAACTTGCTGGAATGTGGCTCTCACCCAGGCAGCAGGGTTCAAGGACCACCTGGCGGTGTGAGGAACAGCCAGATAACAGCAGGTGCATGCATGAGCTTGGGAAGACGAAGAAGGGAAGGAAATAAATGAACAAGGACACGCATGTAAACTCTGAGAATCAATATGGTAGAGAAATAGGATTGCCAGGTTCGACGTCAGAAGAACCTGGGATTAAGTCAGGATTTATTAGCTGCATTTCTTTCCGTGAATTTCTTAACTGCCTCAAGCTCAATCCTTTCATCGATGAAATGGGTCTAATACAACCCACCTCGAAGGGTTATGGGGAGGAATAGAAGCAACCATGCATGTAGAGGGGGGTCCACAGCAACTCACCACCCATC
The DNA here is from genome assembly GCF_024362965.1 of Panthera pardus. Classification (NCBI taxonomy): domain Eukaryota; kingdom Metazoa; phylum Chordata; class Mammalia; order Carnivora; family Felidae; genus Panthera; species Panthera pardus. The sequence continues at coordinate 11,286,114 of NW_026526655.1, forward strand.
CTTTCTTTTCTGAATGGACATGGGGGGGGGGGAGCGTGAGCTGAATAAGGGGACCCCTCCGTTGCCCTGCTGCCGAAGCTGGGCTGGCAACGAGGTTGGCCCTGACGTCAACACTGTAAGTGGAATCGGCTCAGGCAAGGCCTTCCCTCCCCGAGGGCCTGCTGGGTGAGTTCGCTGCTGCCCGAAATCCGCAGAAACAGGAAATACACAGATGTTGGAGGCACAGCCAAGGATGCCAGCAAGAACAAGAGCCTTCCAGAGCCGTCCAGAGCACTCAAGCTCCCCGGCAGGGCCAATGCTCCCCAAACTCCCCAGAAACTGCCTGGCACCGCAGGGTAGGGCCTACGTGCCTTCTTCCTCCCTTTGGGACCCTCTTCATTTCCTAAATCCGTTTCAAGACACAAAGCACCCCCTCACCACCACCAATCCCCACCGCCCTCGCCCCACCTGGAAAATCCCCCCTGTAAATCTGAGCACAGAAGCCCGTCAGGTGAACCGTCATTTCGGGGCAGCAGCAGAGGGGGCCGTGTGGCTCTCTGACAAAGGGCTGTGGGTGCAGGGTCGGGTCCAGGGGTGGCCACAGCACCCTGCCGGGGTGCCAGAGCCAGAGTCAGAGCCCCATCTGCTGCGCCGCGGCCCGAGTGGCCGACACAGGAACGGACAGAAAATGGGACCAACGAAGAGATGTGATCGTGCATCAAGTCACTTTATTAGGAAGTTTAAAACAGCAGATGTAGACAGAGCCACAGAAGAGCCAGCACGCGGGCAGAAACCCCCAAAATGGCCAGAAGCCAGGCCCGAATATTTATCAGAGATGGAACATGACACACAAATAAACCCTTGGGGCTCCCAGGAGGCTGGGACTTTGCCCCGATGTCTTCTCACAAGCTCTTTGGTTGCATCGTGGTTCCGTGCTGCACGGTGGCGGGGAGGGAGGATTTGTGCCAGCGTGGGCACAGGAGGTTCTCGGAAGGACAAAGCAGGAGGAGGGGGAAAGCTGGTGACAGGCCGAGGGAAAGGAGACGGAGGAGGGTGGGCCAAGTCTTACCTGCAGGGCAGGGGGGCTCCCGCAGCTCCTGGGCAGGGGTGAGGCCGCCCGCCCGCCTAGCTGCAGCACTGCTTCTTGCAACAGCACGTCTGCTGACAACAGCACTTCTGCTGGCAGCAGCCCTTCCCGCAGCCACACGAGCCGCAGCCACACGAGCTGCAGCCACAGGAGCGGCGGCAGCAGCAGACCACGGGGACGCTGCAGCAGCCCCCGCAGCAGCCGCAGCAGCAGGGACAGCAGCTGGAGCAGCAGCCCACCCGGTAGCACCGGCAGGTGGTGCAGCTGCCGCAGCCGCCGCCGCAGCCGCCGCCGCAGCCACCGCCGCAGCCGCCACCGCAGCCACCGCAGCCACCGCAGCCACTACCGCAGCCACCGCCGCAGCCGCCGCAGCCACCGCAACTTCCGCAGCCACAGCACCCCATGGTGTCAGCAGAGAGGATTCAGGAGAGGGGAGGAGGGAGACTCAGGAGGTGAGGGAGGTCTGGTGCCGCCTCCTGCTGGGGGAGGGGCTTATATACCAACCCGGGAGGTGGGCGGGGGAAGACATGTGACCACTTCCCTGTTGTTTATTTCAGTTCCTATAGGAAAACTTCAGGCCCTTCCTGTTTATTTCCTGACACCTTTAGTCCCATTAAGTCACATATTTTCCGTTTAAGTAAATTTATCTCTGTTTCACCCAGTGGGAATATTTAGCAAAGAACCCAGCTAGCCCGTTTTCAAATATAGCTGGTCTTGGAATAGATGAGCCGGAGGAGACCCATCTGGCCACGGTTCGCCTTGCTCGCTAGTATCTCCGCAGGGGAATTGTTATTTCCCTTGACACCTCTTTCAGGAAAATGCTTAGGGGTCCTTTCAGCGGGAGGAAGAGAACATAGAACCTTAAATAAAGGAGGTAAGTTGCCGGGGCACCTGGGTGGCCCAGTCGGTTAAGCGGCCCACTTCGGCTCAGGTCACGATCTCATGGTTCGTGGGTTTGAGTTCCACGTCCGGTTCTGTGCTGACAGTTCAGAGCCTGGAGCCTGATTCGGATGCTGCGTCTCTCTCTCTCTCTCTCTCTCTCTCCCTCTCTGCCCCTCTCCCACTTGTGCTCTGCCTCTGTCTCTTAAAAATAAATAAATGTTAAAAAAAAAAAAAATTTGCAACATCCACTCTTTCTACCCCTGGTCTGTATGTCACACATCAAAGAGGCTACATACATCTAGACTAGAAGATACTTCTACCTCTCCTTACCTGGGATAGGGAAGCCTGACTGCAATTAGAAAACTCATTCTCAGTGGAGAAGCCCACGGTCCCCGGATTCATCTTCAGGACCTTAGCGCCCTGCCTTGTGATTAATTCTCTGCGCATGAGTCACGTGTGTACATTTAGTCCCAGTCCCAGACCAGACCATAAGGTGAGGAGGAGGTGAGCTTTCAGAGGGAAGTTCCTCTGTCCCCAGAGACTCCCTCCTCTGATTGGCTGACCTCAGAGTGTTTGCATTAATCTAAAAATAACACTAACAGCTCATGACTTGCTCACACAAATAGCACTTTTCTGGGGGGGAGAAAGCACTACATTTTCCCCAAAATTTAGTGAACACAGTGACATTGTTTTACACTTCTGCAAACCTCTTTAATGTCTGACTTAGTCAAAGACGCCTGGATTCTCATTATCTACCTTCTGTGTTGAAACTGTTGTACGGCGTGGTTTTGATCAAAATGCATAAAGAAAACCCAGCCTCGCGCAGATGTGCAATTGAAAAGGATGCTCTTACCAGCCTCAGGGCCCCGCCTGGGTCCTTGAGCCACACACTGAAGACCGCCAGAACAGAGCTTTGGAAAATTTGGGCCCCTGAGGAAAGAAACCACTTAAAAATGCACCCAACTATTGACTTTAGCCTCATCAAGTATAATAAATCCCTACACATGGTTAGTATATGGTACAACAATGGCTCAATGCCATTTAATAAAACTTTATTGTTTCTATATTAAAAAAAAAAATCCTACCTTCTGCTGCTATATTTTCCAGTGGTGCACATTTTGTTGTTACTCAACAGTCCTCGGCTGATTGTCTTTAAACTAAAGTCCAGACTCACCAGTAACAATCTGACTCCAATTTGCTTTGCAGCCTAATCGTCTGTCGGGGGCTCTAGAGTAACCCAAGCCTACACGAGAAGGGAGAGCTTGGGAATTAATACCATTAGGACCAGTAGTTAATCTTTATGGTGCAGGCACTATGTGCTGCACGGTGTGCGAAGCACTTAGAAATTAAGACAGGGACAAGAGCAATGAAATAGGCAAGACTCAGCAGGGAACACCCTGCACAAGAAGGAACCGCATCCACAGAGCAAAAGCCCCGTGGGATGAAGGTGGCAACACAGAGCACACCCTAGATCCCTCCTGTGACTCAGACCTTTTTGCTCTTACTAAGGAAATACAGCAGCCGTACAATCATTACTTGAACTTTTATCCTTCCAAACGTCCCTTGTGACGTGTCGTTAGCCGAAGTTCCACCCCTGAAATTCTGTTCATTTTTAAAGACACAGTTCAAGTGTTAGCCTTGCGCAATCCCTCCAAATGAAACTGATCTTTCTTTTTTCCAACCTTCGGCTGTGTCTTCATTCCATCTCAACAAAGGAAGGAGAGAACAAGACAAGGAAAACAGGCAGAAATGGGGTTGAGTAGGAGGACAATGGCGACGCAGGAGGGGGCTGAGATCTGGTAGCGCCCCTGTGGAAGGCATTCTGGGAACCAGTGGGACCCTCCATCCCACCCTCCTCTGCACTCACCTCTCTTCTGTCATCAGCTCGGCTCCCCTTCTTCCTCCGGCAATGACCACTTCCAATCTTGTCCCCTTTCTTCAGATGCAAGATGCCTCCTCCTTCACTCTGAGAAGGCGCTTCCTACCATAGAATCTATAAAGTTGCCTGACTCAGTGCCGTCTCTCTTCTTCTTACCTTGACTTATAACCACGGTGGTGCTCCCCCTACTCCTCCCATCACTGGCCGGCCCCTCCATCTGTGCTCTGAAGACCACCCTTCTGGCCTTTTGAATCTCCTTTTTCATGCACCTTCTACCTCCACAAATCTCCTTTGTTCAGCACCTACTAAGTGCCCACCTACTGTAGGCACTACAGACACAGCAATGAACCCCTTCTGCTTTCTAGACCCTTCTCATCAGCATCAAAACCTTTATTTTTTTTTAAGGATTTTTAAAAAATTTTTATTTTGAGAGAGACAGGGACAGCACAAGGGGAAGGGGAAAGGGGAGAGAGAGAGGGAGAGAGAGAGAGTCCCAAGCAGGCTCTGTACTGTCAGTGCAGAGCCCGATGCGGGACTCGAACCCACAAAACCGTGAGATCATGACCTGAGCCGACACCAAGAGTCGGATGCTTAACCTGCGGAGCTACCCAGGCACCCCAAGCATCACATCCTTTAGGAAGGCATCTCTCCCACCCTCAAGCAAGGAAACACCTCTGTTAGGCCCAGTCTGCCTCCTGCTCCTGCCTCTTGTCTCTCCTGTCCTTGACACCCACTCTTGCAGAAAGCGTCATCCCAATACCCTCTAGATGACAGGCACAAGCGCAGTGACATTAGAAAATAAGGATTGACCTTTGACACTGTGTACCTATGTCAAATCATCATCCTGTAAAGTTAAATATCTTCTAATTTTGTCAATTTTACCTCAATAAAGCTGGGGACAAATGAAATAAAATAGGGATTCAGCGGGGATCAAGAACGTGGGATAGGACAGTCAGCACAGCATGCGTAAGATTATATATAGTAAAATGCATTGGCAATCTTTTAATACATAAAAGAGTTATATATTTTTTAATATATAAATCATAAAATATGTAGAAACAAAATATTACCCATGATTTCACTAAACATAATTACTGATAACTTAATAACACATGTATGCATATTTAATATAATTTTTGCTTTTTCTGATCATGAAAGCTATACATGTTCATTGTAGAAAGTTTGGAAAATGCGCAGAAATACAAAGAAAATAAATATTACCCACCATCACACCTTACTGAAATAACTACTGTTCACTCTAATTTTCTTCCAGAACTTTGTGCATACGCATATGCATGATTCAAAAACATAACTGGGGATGATAGTGTGTATCCTGGGTGTTATGGTGTGTTCGCTTACTATAATAAATAAATACCACCACCGAGGACTCCAGAAATTCTCCACTCCTCCCTAGAGGACAGCTTCACTGGGAATGCTCTAACTCAAGTCCCGGATGGTCTCCATGTGGTTAAGTCCAAGGTATGTTCTCCAGGCAATTTACAAGGTCATTTCTCAGCATTGGGCAGTTGGCAAATCACTCTTTCTTGACATGCCCTTCTCTCTTGGCATCGGTGAGGCAAGGTTCTGTTTCTCTCCTAGTCATTTTGCCACTCGTCCTCCAAGTCTGCTTTGCAAAACATGACTGTTCGAGAGGCTCGAGAGTCAGCGTATAGACTTCCTTGGTGCTGTCTCTTCCAGAAAAGGTCACTTCCTTTATAGCTTATTCCTTTGTTGAATGCTGTACGTTTTATTACATAAATCAACCTTCTTTCAAAATCTGATTTTTGGGGGCACCTGCGTGGCTCAGTCGGTTGAGTGTCTCTGGCTCCTGATTTCTGCTCAAGTCACGATCTCACGGTTCATGAGATTGAGCCCTGCATCAGGCTCTGCGCTGACAGCACGAGCCTGCTGGGGATCCTCTCTCCCTCTCTCTCTGCCCCTCCCCCTTCCCCCCTCCCTCTCTGTCTCTCTCTCCCTCAAAATAAAATAAACATTAAAAAAAATCAAAATGAAGAAAAATAAAATCTGATTTTTCCGAGGCACCTGGGTGGCTCAGTCGGTTAAGTGCCTGACTTCAGCTCAGGTCATGATCTCACAGTTTACGAGTTCCAGCCCCGCACTGAGCTCTCTGCTGTCAGCACACAGCCCACTTTGGATCCTCTGTCCCCACCCCTCTCTCCACTCCTCCCCCACTCCCTCCCTCCCCCTCTCTCTCTCAAAAATAAACATTTTTTAAAAAAAGAGAAAACATTTCAGGCTAAAAGTCTTCTTCAGAAAAATCAGATATTTTTATAGTTCTTATTTTATTTTTTACATGTTTATTTTTGAGAGACAAAGAGAGTGGGGGAGGGGCAGAGAGAGAAAGCGCGAGAGACAGACAGACAGAGGATCCGAAGTGAGGTCTGCACTGACAGCAGAGAGCCCGATGCAGAGCTCAAACTCACGACCCCTGTGATCATGACCTGAGCCGGAGTTGGACACTTAACCGACTGAGCCATCCAGGCACCCCCGGTCGGAAACGTTTTCAGTAATATTTTCCCAAATGTGGGATCATCTTTTTCCCACTTTCATGGGAAGGTGGAGGGCATCACCAGGTCTTCTGACAGTGATCTGGATAATTAGGGAGCTACAACTCTTTATCCACCGGAGTCGAGACCAACACTGACCAACAGACTTTTGGCAACGAAGGAAGTGTTCTGTTCTGAGGCTGGCCAGTATGGTACCCACTTAACCACATGTGGCTGCTGAGTACTTAGAATACGACTAATGAGGCTGAAGAACAAACCTTCTTGACTTAATTTCGATTAAGCTAAATGTAAATTGCCGTACATGGTGAACGGCCACTTCAGTGAAGAGCCAGCTCTAAATGGACAGCACCACAAAAGAAAGGCCCACCCTTCATCCTTCTTTGGGTCAGTTCGCCAAAAGTGTAATAATTGTCTCCTACATTCCAGACATTGTGTAGCTGTCAGGGGGAGTGAGGTGAAGAAGAGGGAAAACTGCTCTTAACGGAGCCTGTCAAGGCCATCAAAAAGAGACAGAAGTAACCCATAATAATGTAACATGAAAAGCTCTAGAACAGAAGGCCAAGCGGAAAACATACAGAAGATCAGTTAATTAAATTCCCAACACCTAGCATCAGTCCTGGTATATAATACAGTCAGTTCTGCTATAACACTTGTTTTAAAAATGCAGATTTGTTCCAAGGAGGACATTATGCTAAGTGAAATAAGCCAGACATAGAAAGACAAATACTGCATGTTCTTGCTTAAGTACGGGATCTAAAAAAGTCAAACTCATGGAAGCAGGGAATCGAAAGGTGGTTTCCAGGGGCCGAGGGAAGGGGACGAAGGGGAGATGTTCGTCAAAGGGTGCAAAGTTTCAGTTAGATGAGGAAGGTCTGGGGATCTCATGCACAACATGGTGACCATAGTTAATAAGACTGTATTGCGTCCTTGAAATTTGCTTAAAAGAGTTCGTCTTAACTGTTCTCAACGCAAGAAGAAAAAAAAAGGTACCTAAGTGAGACGATGTATGTGTTAATTAACTGGGTTATGGTTATCGTTTTACAATGTGTACATAGATCACATCATCACATTGTACACCTTAAATACATAATTTTGTATTTGTCAATTATACCTCAATAGGGCTGGAAGAAGTTTATTCCAAGGAGATTGATACATGAGGGAATAATTTGAGCAGAATGCAAATTCTTTGCCTCTGGAGGGCTTTGCCCATAAGAAAAGCCAAGTAAATATAGAAGGCTGCATCCAGCTAACACACACACACACACACACACACACACACACACACTTCAGACAACTAATGACCACCCTCCTGCGTGCCCTATGTCCTGAGCTACGCTCATCCGCACTTGTAGTCCCAACTCTCCCTCCCATTTCAGATCTTCCCCCTTCCATCCCCTGACAATAACTCAAGCTGCAATCTTTCTCAGACCTCCCTTCCACAAACAAATTTCACATCTTTTTCAAGGTAGAGTGCCACATTTCTGATAGGATTTATAGATTTTTTTTGTTTGTTTATTTTTGAGAGAAACAGAGTGTGAGCAAGGAAGGGCAGAGAGAGAGGGAGACAAAAAGATCCGAAGTAGGGTCCAGGCTCCGAGCTGTCAGCACAGAGCCCGACGCAGGGCTCAAACTCACGAACCGTGAGATCATGACCTGAGCCGAAGTTGGACGATTAACTGACTGAGCCACCCAGGTGTCCCAGGATTTATATACTTTAAACATATGTGTAAAATCATGTACAATTTTTATTTTGAAAACAAGTCACTGATTAAGTTTTTTGAGTGCTGTTCCCCAACCCCATAAGCCCTGTGGTTTTTAATCGTGTGATTTTGTACAGCTCTACAATTTGGTGGAACACACATGTTGTGTCATAGCAGAAATGACTGTAGGTCTAGAAAAATATCTTAGCAATGGTCATACCTGCGCCCCCGATCTTGGATTCTCAACACCATTCTCCAATAAAAGGAACCAGACTCTTTGGAAGAAAGGCTGATTCCGGGTCTGGGGCTGGGAAAGGATGAAATGGGCCGTGAACATCTTGTGCCAGAATCTAAGTTGATACTCAGAAAATGACAGAGATATTTTTAAAAGGTACAAGAGCCAGCTTGAAGGTGTGGCTGCTGGAAAAAAATGTAGGACAACTTGAGCATCAGAACGATGACAGGAACAGATGATACCTCACTGAATAGATTAGGATTATTCTTTCTGTGAACTCACACTGATGTAAATGAATAAATGGGTAACGTACATCTTTACCCTGACCAGATGCTGCTGAACTGCTCTGCAAATTGGTTGTAGTGAATTATATTCCCACCCAATGTTGTACGAACATTTCAGCATCCTCACCGATACTTGCTATTATCAGACTTGAACACTTTGATAATCAGGTGGATACAAAATGTACCGCAGTTGGGGCGCCTGGGTGGCTCAGTCGGTTGAGCGTCCGACTTCGGCTCAGGTCACGATCTCGTGGTCCGTGAGTTCGAGCCCCGCGTCGGGCTCTGGGCTGATGGCTCAGAGCCCGGAGCCTGCTTCCGATTCTGTCTCCCTCTCTCTCTGCCCCTCCCCCGTTCATGCTCGGTCTCTCTCTGTCTCAAAAATAAATAAATGTTAAAAAAAAAAAATTCAAAATGTACCGCAGTGTGGCCTTCGTTTCTACCTTTCTGATCATTAGTAGCATTGAGCTTCTTATCACGTGTCAAGCTGTGTCTTCTGTGACTCCTCAGTTAATATCCTTTATGCATTTTCTGTTGTTTTCCTTTTTAAAACTGATTTTCCCCTTAGCCTGTGACTGGTTTTGACTTTTGTTTTCAGCATCATTTTGTAAAGACGTTTTCTTCTTTTTCATGTATTTTGTCCTTAATCAATCTATTCCTTTTATATTTTAAGAAATACTTTACTACTTTGAAGTCATAAAGAGAATTTTCCACATCTTCCGAAAATGTCAAGTTTTGCTTTTCACTTTTTGATCTTAAAATCATCTGGAACTTTTTTCTTTCTTTAATGTTGATTTATTTTTGGGAGAGAGAGCATGCGAGCGAGCGGCGGGGGGGGGGCAGAGAGAGGGGGTGGCCCAGAATCGAAGCAGGCTCCAGGCTCCGAGCTGTCAGCACCAAGACCAACGTGGGGCATAAACTCACAGGCCTCGAGATCATAACCTGAGCCGACGAAGCTGGAGGCTTACCCAGTTGAGCCACCCAGGCGCCCCAGATCTGGAATTTATTTTAATGTAGAGTATGAAGGACCCTCATATTATTTGTATCCACATGGATAGCCTAGTATTTCAGTACCAATATTGAATGGCTAGGATCTTCTCCTGATTTGTAATGTTTCTGCCATATACCAAATTCCAAAATTTGTGTGATTTCATCTCGGGGCTCTCAGTTCCTGTCCACTAGTCTCTCTGTCTCAGTAACAGAATATCATACTGTTTTAATGATCATAGCTTTAGAATTAGTCCCAATATCTAATAGGTGAACTTCTCTCCTCATTCTTCTTAAAAACAAACAAACAAACCATACTTGACATTCTTTGCCTTTTGTTTGGTCAAACAGATTTTAGGAGAAGCTGTTACATTTTTTTTAAAAAAGTGAACAATGAGGGGCACCTGGGTGGTTCAGTCGGGTAAGCATCTGACTCTTGATCTTGGCTCAGGTCAGTATCTCAAGGTTCATGGGTTCAAGCCCTGCATCGGGCTCTGTGCTGATGGTCCGCAGCCTATTTGGAATTCTGTCTCTCCTTCTCTCTGCCCCCCTCCCCTGCGTGTGCTGTCTCTCAAAATAAATAAACTAAAAACTTGTTTTGAATAAAAACAGTGAATAAAGAAACAGTGAAAAGAGACCATGTTTTAAAAAATCTCTTAGGAGGGGCGCCTGGGTGGCTCGGTCTGTTAAAAAACCTCTTAGGGTTTTTAGCAGAATCGCAATGAATTTGTTACTTACTTTGGGAAGGAGTAACATCTGTATTCATCAATGTTCTGCAGAGAAACAGGACCAATAGGATAGCTGGGTGTAGATACAGGCACATAGATTTACTATAGGAATTGGCTCACGTCACATGGGGCTGAGAAGTTCCACCATCTGCCACCCTCAAGCTGGCGAATCAGAAGAGCCACTCATGTCATTTGGTCTGAGTCTGAAGTCCGAGGGCAGGGGACGATGGATGTCCCAGCTCAAGCAAAGAGCAAATTTGCCCTTCTGTCGCAGACTCTGGGTCTGGGGTTCTCTCTTGTCCAGCAAGAGAGCGAACGCAGGGTAGAAATGCGAGAGAGGCTAATGTCCGAGAGGAGACAAGAGCCCCGAGTAAGGGTCCTTGCTTTGTTTTTATTAGGATCAGAAGGCTTACAAGCGTGATGGACGTGTGCAAAGAGACAATGAAACTGTGAACATTACCTCACGGGTGTGAGGGAAAGGGGGTGTTGAAGATATGTGGTGTTAGGGGTTTGGGTCAATACACAACAAAGTCCTGGTGCCGGGCAGATGGTTGTTAACAGCAGACGTGAGGCGCCACCTCTGTTTACCTAAACTTGCCTAGGGGACCAGACAGACAGAACATGCTACCTCTGGGTCAACAAGGCACCTTTCTTTTGCTAATTAGCTCCGCTCTGGGCAACTTCGCCCCACAGGGGTCTATAGCCCTGTTTACCAGTTCACCTAATTTCGTCCTTCCTTCCTGTGAAAGCAGATTTTTGCTATTGTACTAAATTGGGGGGCACTTCTGCCCTGAATCTCTAATCTTGTTGACCTCATCTTGGATGTTTTCACCCTGAGATTTCCTATTCCTATACGTTTGTCCTATACTGGGGGCCTTTGCCCTGTTTACCTAATCTTGGATGCGTACATCCTGTGGCTTTCTCTTACTTTCTGCCTTGTTAACCCATCGGTGCAAGCTCAGGGAATTCCTAAGCTCATTCCCCACACCCTTCTTCTGCCTTTGCGTCCCAGCCAAATCCTCAGTGGATTGCATGATGCCCACACCCACTGATGAAGCTGTCTTCTTCGCTCAGTCCACTGCTCTCAATGCTAATCTCAATGCTAAACACACTTAGAAAAAGATGTCTTATCAGATATCTGGGCATCCCTTAGCCCAAGCAAGGAGATACAGGAAACTGACCATCACAACATTGTTTAGATATTGAGAATTCCCATCCATAAACCTAGGACGTTTCTCCATTTATTTCCTCTTTTATGTCCTTCAACACAATTTAATAATTTTCTTTCTAAATATCTTGCACGTCTTTGGGGTTAAGCACTGTTATAATTTTATTGCTATTTTGCATGGGTCTTTTTGAAATATTTATTTGTTTGTTTTGAGAGAAAGAGAAAGCACGTGAGCAGGGAAGGGGCAGAGAGAGAGAGAAAATCCCAAGCAGGATCCACACTGTCAGTGCAGAGCCAGACACAGGGGTCAATCTCATGACTGAGATCATCACCTGAGCCCAAGTCAAGAGTTGGACACTTAACCGATGGAACCACCCAGGAGCCCTTGAATGGATTTTTCAAATTACGTTTTCTATTTGATATGTAAGAAATTCTTTCATTGCTGAAAATTGATTTGCTTTCTTTTCAAACTTTTTCCCCCTCCAGGACTTCTAATTACCTCTGCCATGTTAGTGCTAATTTCCCAAACGGAGACACATAGTACAGCACATCCTAGATTATTTGAATATAAAGTCCATTTGAATAGAGACTTTATATACCAAATTCATGGACTTTTAAAGAGCGATTAGACGAGATAATGTACATAAAATACATATAATTAGGGTAAGACAAAAGATAAGAAAAAATGCCAGTCGAGTATCTCTCCCTGAGAGGCTAAGATCTGCCAAAGAAGAGAGAAAGATGAATCTCCATGGTTTAGATCATCTGATACTAACCAAAGGAATTTTACTTGAGGGGGTCTGGGTGGCTGAGTAGATAAAGCATCCTACTCTTGATTTTAGTTCAGGTAATAGTCTCACAGTCTTTTGATCAAGCCCCTCATTAGGCTCTGTGCCAAGAATATGTAAGAAATTCTTACAATAGAGCCTTCGTGGGATCCATTCTCTCTCTCACTCACTCTCTCTCTCTCTCTCTGCCCCTCCCTCACTTGTCTCTCTTTCAAATAAAAAAAAAAAAGCAAAAAACAAACAACAAAAAAGAATTGCACTCACAGGCAGATGTATTGGGGGGGAAAGCAGTGTTTTATTATCTATTTCAGTTCTGATTCCTTTGAAAGCAAAGGTAATTTATCTGAAATTGAAGGAGAATTAAGTCCTGTCTGCTCCTGAGATAGTAACAGGAAATAAACATCCCTCTGGTCAAAACAAGGAGGGAGAGTGAGCAGTATCTTGTGCGAAACCCCCAGATATAGTATTTAAGGGCCCCCAGGGAAGAGGCAAACATCAGACCTCCCTCACCCCGAGTCTCCCTCTTCTCCTCACCTCTCCCAAGTCCTCTCTACTGACACCATGGGGTGCGGTGGCTGTGGAAGTTGTGGTGGCTGCCGTGGCTGCCGTGGCTGCGGCTGCGGGAAGGGCGGCTGGAAGAAGCAGTGCCCTACCGGGCATCCGGCCCCCCTCTGGTAGAATGCGCCCAGACGGCGCTTGCCTGTGGGTCAGACTTTCCTCCAAGTCTCCCCATTTCTCTTCCCACAACCTGGAAGTCAGTCGTGGGCACTCGGAGCTGGAATTTGAGACTCTCCTCTCTGTCACATCACAAATCGATCATTTCAATGGACCCTGCTAGTGATGTGAACAAGAACTAGGAAAACAAGAGTCATGCTGGAGTCCATTCACATGTGGAACAGACTGAAAGTGGAATCATGGCTACTCACTTATTTTTGTTTTTCTGAAATACTTTCCCACAACTTCAGTGCCTCGCTTGTATCATGCCCTCACATTACGTGCCAATTCCACTACGTTCTCATGCCCAGTTCTGTCCTGCTGAAAATCAAGTGCACAGATAGGATAATGGACCATACATTGATGGTTAACATTTCTTTTTTTTACTTTCATTTGTTGTCTTGCTATGAAAGGATCTTTTGTGTTCCATAAATTCATGCAAGCTAAATAAAGAAACGCTTGTTGGGAAGAATGTCCCCGATTGTCAGAGTCGTGTCCCTTACGGTCATAGTTGCACTGAGATGCGCGTTGCGGGCCAATCGCAGGGCCCCTCAAGCTCCGGGGGAGCTGAACAAGCAGGGCCATGGAGAATGGACGCTAACCTCAAGATTTGCCTTAAGAGCTATCTTCAAAAGAAAGAAGTTGACACATTTTGTTCTATCATGTTTTCTGCCAGTGACCACGTACAGACCCTCAAAAGAATTGGATTTTTATGTCAGTCTCCATTCCAAGCAACCAGCCCGGTCCCTGGCTGTTGGAGAACCCCTTTCATGGTTGAAATTTCGATTTTCATCTTTAATCCTTGCCATGAACTGTGCAGATACTGTTTTCTGAATCTTTTGTTTGAACGCCCTACTGCCTCCTTCACGGCACCCAAGACTGTGACTGACTCCATTTCTAGTCTTTGAGACTTGGCTTTCAATCACATGGTCCGTGCTTCAGGACTGAATATGACCCGGCGAGCAAGGGGCCTGGACTGGAGTCGGAAAGCCCTGGAGAAGAGGCACTTCACAGCATGCACTGGTCAGCCAATGACCAGTGAGAGGACCAGAGGGCTTCTCCTCTGCCTGCAGAAGTTGGCGGGGGGGGGGGGGGGTAAGACGTCAGCTCTGGGTTGTGCAGGAAAGCCTTTACCTCTTCCTGCTGAGGTCACTTGGAACGCTGTCTGCATCAGGTAGCTCAGAACTGGATGTTCGCCTTGCCAGAAAAAGCCTTCCGTTTTGCTTTGAGGTTCTGAAATCAAACCTCACCCCTCTCAGAGTGATCTCTGGTCAGGGGATCGGAAGCAGCTCTTAGGTTGTTTGTCAACACCCAACTGTTGCGTGTCACTTGGCTCTTATTTTTTTTTCTCTCTCTCCAAGAGAGTTGAACTCTGGCTGCATTATCTACACTCTCAGGGCCGTGTTCCCGCTGCTCATGGCAGTGCCTGGCACGTCCTCAGGAAAGACCCACTGTGTTAATAAAAGGAAGCTCTGTGGGGCTTTCTCTGAGCCTCTCTCCTCTTCCTGGGTCAGAGTCAGTTACTCCCTCACCTGTGCGAGCACCTGCCTTCTACGTGATCTTCCTGGTACCTTCGTGGGGTCATGCACGTGCCTGTTTACAAGCCCTTGAAGTTCTTGAGGGCAGGAACCCTCGTGCTTGGTGCTGCCTTCCCAGGCTCCTTCACTGTGTAAGGCATCAATTAATATTTGATGACTGAATGACTTCACCCTCTTTCCAGGGTTTGACACCAGGTGGTCGCGTCACCAACGATCCACTTAAAGCCATTTACAAGGCCAGTGGTGATGGATATTGAACGTGTCTTGTGTGAGGTGTGGGGGTCAGGCACGGGAGACCTGACATTTCCCTTCTCATTAAAGTGCACAATGGGGCTGTGTCATTAAGCTTCTGGCCAAAGACACGCTTCCCAGAAAACTCACCAAAAAAGGGCAAAGCCAGAAAGCCTAAAGCACGATGCTCTCGTCTAGGAATATTTTGAATTGAAACACTTTTCTAAAAGGCACGTCATCTAAAAGAGCAGAGTAAGGAAAAGCCCCATAATAATACAACAGATTTCATTCAAATTAAAATCCATGGTTTTCAAAAGGGATGTTCAAGTGGCCTCTGGGGTTTGCCAAGCTTCTGGGAGGTACCCAGAGTGGGTGATGGCAACTCACAGAAAAAAGTCATCTTAAAGGCAGACATGCCTTTTTTTCATCTGTGCTATTATGAGATCATGCTAATACTCTTTTGAAAACACATTAAAACGATCCCACAATTCATCTAGAGTTTTATTGTTATTGTGGCTTTTATTGCTTGTTACAAAAATGTGTAATTAGTTAACAAGCAAAACTGAGCTACCAAAAAACAAAAAACAACAAAACAAACCCAAGCCAAATAGGCAATAAAAAGGAAACCTTTGGAATGAGGCACCTAAACTAGTCCTAGTGGAGATTGCGTAACACCCTCTATCCACGTGTCGCGGCTAGTTTTCAACAGGCTGGAAACTCAGCCTCCAGAAAGAAGACTTTCTCCTGCCTGCCTCTCACCCATCCGCATCTGCAGGCCACGCTGCACCCAGCCACACAACCCCCGGGGCCCAGGGCCCTTGTTCAGTTCATTCATCAGCCTCTCGATCCTGGGGTACAAAGTTTGGCCGGCAGGACCAAGAACAAAGCAACACACCTAATTCCCTGGGACCCAGTGTCTTCAAACTGGCTTTTAACCATTTTTCAAGGAGGATGTTAGTGACTATTCTTTTCCCTTTGAGTTATTCTGACACCGAACAGAATAAAGAACTAGAAACTAAGAGCCATTGAAGGGGACATGAAACAGGTGTCGGGGGAACATCGCTAACCCACCAGGAGCCAGCAGGTAAGACCAAATTCTCATCAAACACTTCTCCATGCTGGCCATAGGCTATGGGGCTGAGTATTTTTACCCAGGAATGAGCAGCTCTGAAACTGCTCCCCAGACTGTAGGGATACAGTGTGGGAGGCTGTCATTTGCACTGGAGGCTCTACAAAACCTTTTGAACTGGAGGTCAGAAAAGAGCCTGGGGGCTGTAAGGCTGGTGAACTAGAATGGGGTCAGGACAGCGGGAGAGGGGGAAGATGTACACTGGGGAGCCCGAGCAGGGAACTGAAGACAACAAACAGTAAGAGAAAACCTTAAGGGCAAGTGACCAGTATCACTCTTTTCCTTAACATGGGAATTGGTGCCTTGGGATAAGTGAGCATTGAGTGGGAAGGAGGGACCGTGTGATCTGGTTTTGTCCGTATCACTGGGCAGTTGTCTGCCTGTCGATGAGTCACCGAACCTCTCTACGCAGCCCTTCTTTCCCTTGTAAACATTGGCTCACACTCTCCCAACGGTCCCAGCAGCTGTTCAATTTGTCGGTGACTTCAGCGACGGTGCAGAATGGATCATTTTATCTCGAAAGTATTTCCCCGATATATACTTATTTAGGGAATGACTCACCTGTCTGAAGAGTGGAAAACGCGTTATTTTTATTTGTTCTGAATTGAAGACTCATTCCTATTAATTGGATGTATACAATTCATGTGTGAATATATTGTCTATTTTCATGATAAGAGGTTAAGCAGGTAATGCTAAAATTGCAATTTAAATCAATATTAACATATAGACCCAAATTTTATTCTTAAAAATTAGGCTGGACCTACAAGAAATTTGGACTCTAAACAAGTAAAAACTTGAAACTAGAACCACGATGCTAATAATGAAGACATAATAATAGTTAACACCTATGGAGCACACACAGACATCCAAGTAACTTAATTCTGATGACAATCCTAAAAGATGGATATCATGATCCACGTTTTACAAATGGAGCAACATCGGCGAAATTAAATAAGCTGCCAAAGAGGCAGGGCCTGCTGAGGTGTGGAGCTGGAACTATAATCCAGGTTTGAGGGATTCTACAGCCCATGCTTTTAGTTCCCTCGCTGTAAACACCAGCAGAGTGACGGGAATGGTGAATGGCTGGACACCCAAGGTCAAATGGTGGCTGATGATGCCTAGATGTGTTTGCATATTTTAGCAGTAACTATTAGCATTGTTCATTCTTTCTGGACGAGGAAAACCAATTTATCAGGATTTATTTGAAGGACAACTCAACTGTTTCTTGACTTGAGCAATGTCAGTGCTCTATCACTTTAAAAGTAGCAGAGAGGGGCATCTGGGTGGCTCAGTTGGTTGAGTATCTGACTTCGGCTCAGGTCATGATCTCACGGTTTGCGGGTTCGAGCCCCGAGTCGGGCTCTGTGCTGACAGCTCAGAGCCTGGAGCCTGCTTCAGATTCTGTGTCTCCCTCTCTCTCTGCCCCTCCCCCACTCGTGCTCTGTCTCTCTCTGTCTCTCTCCCTGTCTCTCTCTCAAAAATAAACAAACATTAAACAAAATTAAAAAAATAAATAAAAGCAGAGAAAAGTACCTATCAGTTTCCTTCTACACTTGGGGCCAGGACCCATTTTCCGTTTATACCTATGCTAGTCACCCCTTCCTTTCTCATTGCCACTGTCTCTTCTCTTCCTCCTCCCACAACATCTCAACCCTTATTACCTGACATGGTGATAGATGCTTTCACTGCAGAAATATCCCATCTAGTCTCTTCATCCAGGCAACCATGGCATCTTATGTGAAATCTTAGAATGATCGTTAACAAAGTGCCGGCACGTAATCCATTAGGACCAGACTGCTCATACAACATCACTTGAGCTAGTGGATATTATTTGGTAAGTGGCTGATAGCTAAAGCCAGGAAGGAAAGCAGCAGAATCACCAGCAGGGAAAGCAACCACATCATCACAAAGAGATGAGTCATAGGGACCCAATTTTATCACCCCTGGGAAATGAGTCCAAGGAATCCAATTTAGGATAATGTATGTATTTAGCTCACTTGTTTAATCGCTCAAAGAAAAAAATGAGTGCCTAGTAGGTGCTGGCTTGTCGCTATGGATTCAGATGAAGTCTTCTAGTCCATTAGGGAGGCTAAGTATTTGAATAACTTATCCATACGTAGGATTGTTGTGGTTTTTTTTTTTTTCCAATTTTTAATTGAGATATAATTCACATACCATAAAATTTACCTTTTAAAGTATATAATGCAGGGGTACCTGGGTGGCTTAGTCAGTTAAGGGTCCAATTTTGGCTCAGGTCGTGATCTCACAGTTCATGAGTTCAAGTCCCATGTTGGGCTCTGTGCTGACACCTCGCAGCCTGAAGCCTGCTTCATATTCTGTGTTTCCTTTCTCTTTGCATCTCCCCTGCTCATGCTCTCTCTCTTTCTCAAAGATAAACTTTTTTAAAAAATTAAAAAACAATAAAGTATGTAATTCAATGGGTTTTAGTATATTCACAAAATTCACTATTTAATGTCAGAATATTTTTTATTACTCCAAAAAGAAAACTACATCCATTAGTGATCATTTTCTGTTCCCATTCTTCCCTCCTTCCAGCCCTGGTAACTCTATGCTACTCTCTGTTCTTTATGGATTTGCCTAGTCTGAACACTTCATTTAAATGAATCATAAACAGAGTTTGTGTCTGCCTTTTTGCACTTAGCATAATATTTCCACAGTTCATCCGTGTGACGGCATGAATCAGTACCTCCTTCCTACGACTGAAAAATATTCCATTGTCTGGTTATACCATTTTATTTCTCCATTTATCGATGGGCATATGGGTGGGATCTACTTTTTAGCTATTCTGAATAACGCTGCTATGAACATTCGTATACAAGTTTTTGTGTAGACATGTTTTTGTTTCTCTTGGGTATACATACACCTAGCTGTGGAATTGCTGGGTCGTATGGTAACCATGTCGAACTTTACGGAGGAGCCGCTAATGCATTGTCCAAAGCCACTACATCACTTTGACTTCCCTCCAGCAGTAAATGAGGGTTCCGGTTTCTCCACATCCTCGCCAACACTCACTATTGTTCATCGGTTTTATTATAGCCAATCCAGTAGTTGTGAAACGGTGTCTCATTGTGGTTTGTATATGCCTAATGACTGATGATGTTGAACTTTTTTTCCATGTGCTTATTGGCCATTTGTATATCTTCAGTGGAGAAATGTTTGCTCAGATCTTTGGCTCATGTTTTAATTGGGTTGTTTGTCTTTCTTATTGTTGAGTTTTAAGAGTCGCTCCAAATGGTTTAAAGTACAAAAAGAAATGTTTTACACACTATGTTCTACGAAGTTTGAAATACATGTTTAGAGCTCATATAGAAGCATATTTTTGTCTTTCAAGTTCAATAATTTTTTATGCATTGATATTTAGGAAATTAAATTCTAGCCGCAGTTATCATAAAAAGATAAGGTGTGTTAAAAGCTCGAACAACTCTTAGATAAGATAGTAACAAAAAAAGTGCCAAATACATTTACACTTTATTACAGGAAAATAAGTAATTTCTCAACTGCCATGAAATCCAGGCACAAGTTAAGTGCTTCATTTGTGAACTGGCCACGTGACTTTTTCAACTGATAAACAATTAGAAAAAATACTGTTAATAGCAGCCTGAACTCAGACAGGCTATCTACATACTGAACCACATGTCACTAAATATTGGGAAAACAAGATTTTAAATACTTAACATGTATTCCATAACGTAGATACACAATAATTTACTAAACATTTCCCTAGTGTGTTTCCAGTTTGTGTTAGTTATACATATTTTAATAAATATCCTTATACACAAATCTGTGTGTATATATGGTGTTACCTTTGGAAAGATTTCCAGGAGTAGGCTTACTGGGATTGATCAAGATTCAACTGATTGATCAAGATTCAACTGAATTATTGCCTAACTGCCTTTCAAGAGATTTTTACCAAGTTTATACTCTTACCATCAGGATGCGAATGTTCATTTTGCTTGATCCTTGTTGATGGGGGATTTTTAAGTAGTCTTTAGTATTATTATAAAAAGAAGATGGTATCTCATTGCCCAAACTGTATTTAAACTGCTAGAAAAGCTATTTTCCCAAGTCTTATTTGCTGGTTCTAGTTCCTTTTGGGGGGGGGGGGGGCGAGGGGATTTGTCTATTCACATCCTTAGCATGTTTCTTAACTGTTTAGTAAAGGAATGTTCTCCCTACTTGGAATATACGCATCCCCAATATCCATTGCAGAGATTAATTTATGGAAAATGCAGCTGAGCAAAGATGCCCAAATTTGGTTGGTGATTAGGGAACACTACCAGCCTAAAGGTTCAACTAGGGCGGTGGGCAACCTGTAGCCTGCCGGTCTGGCTTTGTAAGTCACGTTTCACCAGGACACAGCCCAGCTCATCCATTTATCTAAGACTGCTCTTGCTTTCCTGGGGCAACACCCACTAGTTGGGACAGAGACCACATGGCCTGCAACGTCTAAATACGTATGTAGTCTCTGGCCATTTTAAGTAAAGTGTGTGGACCCCCAACCTACAGCACTAGTAAAGAAATTTATGGTCTTACTAGAGAGACAGATACTACCACCATTAAAATGACTTTATAGGGGGGCGCCTGGGTGGCTCAGTCGATTGGGCGTCTGACTTCGGCTCATGGTCTGTGAGTTTGAGCCCCGCATCGGGCTCTGGGCTGACAGCTTGGAGCCTGGAGCCTGCTGTGTCTCCCTCTCTCTCTCTGCCCCTCCCCCACTTGTGCTCTCTCTCTCTCTCTCTCTCTCAAAAATAAATAAATGTAAAAAAAATTTTTTTTAATGATTTTATATACCATTAATGATGGGGAAAAGTATTTGCCAATTGTTAAAACGTCAGAGTAGATGATAAAATATTTATATAAATTGTATCCCAAAAAACCCCACGGCTATAATTGGGAAAACTGGACACCAAAATGTTGCTATTGGTGATCTCAGGGTGATGAGGTTACTTGTAAGGTTTGTTTCAATGAACAGATTTTACTTTTGTAAACAATGTAAACAATAGATCTGTGATGTGACTCCTTGTAAATTTGCAAAGGTAAATGGCTGGGGTACAAGAAAAAAAAAAGTAAAATCATTTCTTTAAAGTCATCACAGGAACCACTGCCTCGCCAGCCAGCCCGGGGCCAAAGCTCGGCCAGACCTTGGCCAGCGGGGGAAGTGACACGCACACCCTCACCGTCCTCTCCGCCGCTGTTCTGAGCCAGCTGCTCCCACGTGGTTCAACTGCCACCACCAGGAAACACTGCGGTGTCCTCCCGTGCTTGTGTTCTGTCATCTGCAGGCCTCCTTCCCCTTCCGCTGCCTGGCGTCAGGGGACAGTGAAACCTGGGTCCTTCAAATCGCCCTCCTCCACAAACACCCTCGCTCACACACACCTGCATTTTACAGCATCGCCTAACGAACGCCCTTATGTGTTCGGAGCTCAACCCTGGCACATGTCTTTACTAATTCCTTTGTCAAGAGGTGAGATACCTTCTGCCCTGATTCCTCATTGCTAGAAACATACTGAACACAGAACATGTTTCAGAGGAAATTTCATTCCCAGGTGCTTTTACATCATTTCTTTTGAGTTTTTCTTAAATCTACCGTTTGAAGATTCTCTAGAGCAATTTGAGCCTAAGAAATGTGTATGGACTTAAAAAGCTAGATACTAAAGTTATTTACCTAACATAGGTAGGGCCTCAGTCAGTGCACTTTGTTTGATGTCTTCAATATGTGTACGAATCGCCTGAGATTTGTTAAAAGGCAGATGCTGGCTGACCACCAAGGGATAAGATTCTGCAGGCCTAGCCAGCTCCCAGGCGGCATCTGGCCTGGGTCCCCAGACCGCACTCTGAGGAGCAAATGACCGTGATCAACTTTAAAAAAAAAATTTTTTTAATGTTTATTTTTTAGAAAGAGAGAGAGAGAGAGGGGTGAGCAGGGGAGGGCCAGAGAGAGGGAGACACAGAATCCAAAGGAGGTTCCAGGCTCTGAGCTGTCAGCACAGAGCCCGATGCGGGGCTCGAACTCACAGACCGCGAGATCATGACCTGAGCCGAAGTCAGTCGCCCAACAGACTGGGCCACCCAGGCGCCCCCGTAACCATCTTTAATGAAGAGGTGCAATATGCATGCTTGAGAGAAGTCCAAATTACTACTACTCTGCAAAGGAAAGTATTTCTACACTCCTCTCTCCCCACACACCCCGTCCTTTAAAAATGCTCTGATATCCTGGAGGGGGGAAAACTGGCCAAGCTGCTTTCCCATCATTATAGAGTATCCACAACACAAACCCCTCTTCCTCCGGCTTCCTTCAGCTTCTGCTCATCCTTCCCCCTCGGTCTTAAATTCTGTTGTCAAGGCTGCTACTCCTTTGTTAAGTCTACACTGGGAAGGGTTGAGATCTTTCCTACTCTCCAGAGCCCCTTGTCCTTGCCCTTGTCCTTGCCCAGATTATTATCCCATCGGCCTCCCTCCTCCTTCCCGGGTCTGGATGATGGGTTCCTTCTGTGCATTGTAAAGTGGTTCTGAGCACGCTTCGAGTCAGAGCTGGGTTCAAAGCTCAGTTCTGCCACTCCCCTTACTTGAGCAAGTAAACCGCCGTCTCTAAGCCAGTTTTGTCTGGTAAAACAGAAGTCAGCCCTACATACAAGGTTGTGAGGACTACAGAAAATAATGTTTAAAAATCATTTAGCAGGGTGCCTGGGTGGCTTGGTCGGTTGAGCGTCCGACTTCGGCTCAGGTCATGATCTCACGGTGAGTTCGAGCCCTGCGTCGGGCTCTGTGCTGACCGCTCAGAACCTGCAGCTTGTTTTGGATTCTGTGTCTCCCTCTCTCTCTGCCCCTCCCCTGTTCATGCTCTGTCTCTGTCTCAAAAATAAATAAACGTTAAAAAAAATTAAAAAAAAATCATTTAGCAAAGTGGCACCAAAATAACGCTAAACGGAAGCTACTATGACTTTGTCATAAAGCATCACTTCTTTTAGTTCTCAAACATCACTTAAAAAGTCAAAATTGTTGGGGCACCTGAGGGGCTCAGTCAGTTAAGCGTCAGACTCTTGGTTTCGGCTCAGGTCATGATCTTGTGGTTTCGTGAGTTCGAGCCCTGCAACATCGTGGAGCCTGCTTGGGATTCTCTCTCTCTCTCTCTCTCTCTCTGCCCTCCCCCACTCACACTCTCTCTTAAAATAAACCTCAAAACAATTTAAGTCAAAATTGTTACGTATTTTGAAGGTATTATGTCTAAATAAAAGTTCAAAATATTGAGTTTCTGAATGGCCCTAAATTTGCAAGTTTCTCTATTGTAAAATCCCCATAGTTTAGGATGTTGGATTTCCCTGGAAGATGTGGTTATTTCTTCACTTCTCTGAGAGAGCTACCCAAATATGTTTAGTAACTAACTGAAAATAAGCCTTGAAAGGAACTGTATTGTCCTAAAATCATAACTAATGTATTCTATAAGTACACAACATTCTTCTGTGATAATTTCCTGGAAATATAGTCTGAATTGGTATTTAGAATCATAAAAATTTTAATGTTTAAAATTCTTCTAGGATTACACAGAATTTTATTTAGTGCCCCAACAATTTTGACTTTTTAAGTGAGGTTTGAGAACTAAAAGAAGTGATGCTTTATGACTTTGTCATAGTAGCTTCTTTCAAAATCTTAAAAACCTTAAAAGTTACTGCAGAAGACCATATGGCAGAGGTAACATTTAAAGACCTAATGATGGAGAAACTTGCAGAACTAGTGACAACAGCAATCCAGACTCGAGGCCCATCAAATTCCAGGCACAAAATAAACACCTACATCCAGCCACATCACAGTGAAACTAATGCACCCGCAAAAGAGCCATGTCTGCGTGTATCAAATACAGGGAAAGGAGAAAAGATGCACTTGTGAGCCTGAATAATGATGAGCAGTTCCATTAGAGGATCTAAAGAAGTAATTCTCTCCTCTGATTAAAAAAAAAAAAAAAAAAAAAGGGAACTAGAAGGAACCTTGGCAGTTATCTAGATTCGAAATCCCATTATGGACAAGGTTATTCATCCTAAACTAAATGACATCATTAGCATTAGAAAGGTTCTCCTCTGTGTCTCTGTAATCCCCAAATATATAAAGTGATGAAATAAAAATAAATTTAGGTGACCTAATTAATATTTTTAGATTAACTTTTAAAACAATCCATACATGAGAAAATGCAACTAGGAAATCACGAGGAAAATCAACTTCACAAGTAATCAAAAAAAGGAAAATGAGGCGTTACTTCATATTCCCTAAATTGGCAATCATTAAAAATTGGAATTCCCTGTGGCAACTGGATATTGAAGTAAAAATGGACCACGTGCCTTTTTGGTATTTGTAAAAATTAAATCAATCCCTTTAAATAGCAATTCAGTTGAGAGGATAAAATGTTAATCCTTCTAAGCCATGCGTGTGATTTTAGAAGAACTTATTCCAAAAAACAGCACAAATGAAACATCACACACAGCAAGATATTTAATTAACATTGTGAAAAATGATACATGACCAAAGATATACATTGTTCACTACTTCCATTTCTAAGAAACCATGATGACGTCAAACCCTAAGTGTGTAAAAGTGGAGGTAAAATTTCTGATGTTGAAAAATTAGAAACTATCTCAATGTTCACCATAGGGATGAGCACCGCACACAATGAAAAATCGTTGGCAGAGAACGTAGATCTATACTTGAGGTTGAAAGAAAGCCATGATATATTGAGGCAGATTATAAAATAGTGAACACAGCCCGATTCCATTCTGGAAGAGGTCTCTGTATTTACTTCCATATGGAATGGAACCCAGAAGTACTTACAATGTATCTACACGAGATTAGAGGGTTTTTAAAAAGAATAATTTTCTACATTTTCAGATTTTTTTACAATAGGTGTTATTATTTTGACAAGCAGAAAAAAATAGTAAATACATTTCCAGTTTGGAAGAAAACAATTGTGAGAAAAGGATCTTAAAAATTAACTGGCCATGATCACAATGCAAGATCTGCTATGGGCAAGAAGCAAATATGGAAGGGAAAAAAATCCAAAACTGGGTAAGACTTTTTTTTTTTTTTAATTTCCATTAATGTTTGTGAAATAGGTTTTTAAAATACTCACACTCCTATTAAAACTTCTGGAATAGAAGCTTCAAAGTATGAATAAAGGAGAGAGGATGAATTTTAAAATCAGATAGAAGTGTATTCCTGTCGCTTACTAAATACAGTCTTGGCAAAGTAAACACCTGAATGTCCACTTTTTGGTCACAAATACTGCCTGGAAACAGTTGCTGTGACCAGTGAGACCAATTCTATGAGATGCATGTCACAAAATTAATAGTAATTAACAAATAGTGGCCATATTAAGCTGTATGATGCTGACACCTGGTATTTTGAATCTATGAAAATACCAGTTTCAACAGCTATTATTCCGAAACACTGAATTCCAATTCCCAAGGCTAATTACTAATTTAACCATGGATTCCAGGGCTGAGGGAATCCTACGTGACCATTTGGAAGAGAACTCATTTTAAAGTTGAGGAACTGAAGGGTCTAAATCACAGGCCCAAAAGTCAGTTAATGGCAGAACCTAAGATCTGAACAGAGTAAAGGGCTCTAGGAGATTTCTTTTCGAAGATCCCAAGTCAACTTCAGTAAAGACTGTTAACATACCATTAAAAAAAAAAAAAAAAGGACAAAAGAATTTTAATCTCTTCCCATTAAGTGAGACTAAAATAAACATTAGTTTTCCCCCAGGAGGAAGGGAGGGGATACTGGTGGTCAGGGTGGAAATACCGACTCTAAGGGAAGTAAATTTTCTTCTGGGTTCCGGTGATGGTTGACAACAATTTAAACAACAGAAATGTATACAATAGTCAGGATGGATATAGAGCAAATAATGACTACCATGAGGATTGTGGCGTAAAGAGCTGGGAGGCAGTTCACGATTTTACCTGTTATATTTCCATAGGTAATAGAGTAGGTAAAACCTAATTACCATACCTACCGTCTTAAAACCAAGCTAGATCAACACGTGACTCAAGAAAAAAAATGTCTTTTAGGGGGGAAAAAAGTCAGTATCGGAAACTCAGTGAAAAACACGTGCTTTTAAAAAGATGTTTCGCAGGCCTCCGTCAGTTAAGCATCGGGTGGGGTGGCTCAGTCGGTTAAGCGTCTGACTCGGGTTTCGGCTCGGGTCATGATCTCACGCTCTGTGGGTTCGAGCCCCACATGGGGCTCCACGCTGGCAATGCAGACCCTGCTCGGGATTCTCTCTCTCTCTCTCTCTCTCTCTCCCTCCCTCTCTCTCTCTCAAAAATAAATAAACTTTAAAAGTGAGCTAACATTAAAAAAAAAAAAAAGTTTTGCAATGTGTAGACAAAGTGAGAAACACTAATGTGTCATTAATAAAAAGATTAAGCTGGAAGTAGATGCAGGAGCTGCTTTGCAGACAATTCATGCTATGCAACAATTAAAGAGGCTACTCTCAAATGGTACACAAATTGAGGAGTCTTTATTTTGAAAAAATTCTTCCAACAATATTTCACAATGAACAGAAACTTCTTAACCAAATTCACCTACCAAAGGGTTTTAGAGATGGGGACGAAATCAGCCTGTGAGTTTTCGTCCAACTCCTAAAATCATCTCCTGCACTGCTCTTCATAAATGGCAGCATATTCACACCCCTTCCAAGGCCTGGCTGGCTGGCGTTAAGGGTCTCCCGTCTTTCAGAGGTCTCACGGAGTCCTCTCCCCTCCCTAGGCTTAGCCTGAAGGTGCTACGGTACCCTTCACCATCAGTTAGCAGGGCTGATAACATTCCTCATAAACAAATGACTCCAGGAAGCAAGTCCTGTCTTGACTAATGGTAAGTGGACGTTAAGAAATTCTCTGGATTCGAATCTTTTGAGGAGTAAGAATCAGAACCTTCAGTTATTTCCCAAGTCTTCTCTAAGGCAAAGGGGAACTAATTTTGAAGAATACATATGTGGTTGTACCAAAATAGATTTTGCTATAGTAAACCCACACCATTTCTTCTTAAATATAAAGTACATTCTAAGCCAATGTGTAAGGACAGGTACAACACCAACAAGTAGTAACAGAAAATAGCCCCAAAGCACACTTTTAGAAACTTTCAGGGTCGTGGGTGGGGACAATGGAAAACTTAAGGTGCAAAATGGGAATGAACTTGCACAGCCTTTGAAAGAACTGACTGAAAGAAAACCTTCAAAGTTCAGTTAGAAAGCGTAGGATTTTTCAAATATCTGTACATAGTCAATCCGAGGGATTCTCCCCCACCCCCACCCCCTTAAATGGAAGAATTTCCTAAATGGAAGCAGAAGATAATAAACAGCTGGCGAGCCTCGACATTGAATGAGGTCTGTTTTATTGAGTTTCCAGTCAGGCAGAGTCAAGACTTATCTTCATATATGCACAAGGATAGTCTCAATTTAATAATATTTTTTAGTAGAAAAATCTATACAAATACTCTTCAAAAGGGATATCCATATAATGAAACCCTGAAGCCATCGAAATAATGAGTTAGAGCTGCAGGTGCTAATATGTAAAGATAACCAAGTTAAATAAAAAGAACCAAGTTACAAAATTGTACATTTAAAACGAGGGAGGACAGCGAGAGGAGTATATACGGAAATAGAGGCGTATGAAGTAAATAACATTTCTCAAAGACTATACAAGAAATACAAGAAACTATATTCCCCTGTGGTGTGGGAATGAAGTCAGAGGAAGGAGACGAGACGTAATTTCTCACTTTATACCCTTTATATATTGCATAATTTTTAAAAATCACAAGCATGTATTATAACGTATAAAAAAAGATAAAGTCTTTAAAAAACCTGATTGTACCCACAGCATTCCATGAAACATTGACTATACAGCATCAGTTTACAATCCTTTTACTTAACGGTCGTTTCCCTCAATGCCTTTCACTTAATGGTCATTTCGTCAAAATCAGAAGGCTCCTTGGGTGTGTGCCTCCTCTAGCTCTCCACTCAAGATTGAGGGAAAATGTTGAGAATTTAGAGTTTAAATCTTAACTCTCATTGCTTGAACTGTAGCCAGGATGACACCTACTCAAGATTCCAGAGAACCAACGAAAATATGGGCATCTTAATCACTTAATTAAATATTTTATCCGGGATCATGTTTCCTTTTTACAAAAAGCCTGAGTCACAACATTCTCTTTTCATTAAACTCCACAGCCCTTTGAGTTGGACAAGCACAGATTTCAAAAGTACATTCAAACGCACGTTGAATTCTGATCCAGGGGCATAAAATCAGCAGAGTACATAGAGGCCACAAGTTTGAAAAGAAACGCGCTGTTGGTGAAAGTCTTGCCTGGAAAAGAACACCATCGATTCAAAGCCTACGGGGCTGCAAAATCCGACCGGTGCAGCGGCGTCATGAGCACCTCTCACGCACACACAGAGGCGTCGCTTTAAAGGTCTTCAAACACATCTGAATGTTTGAGGCTAAGGAAATTGGGCGGGCAGGCTAGTGACCACCGGAAGGACGGATGCCCTTTAAAACTACTCAAAACCCAAGTTTTTAGGACACTGTGCTGGTCAAACAAAACAGGACTGCAGACAGAATTCAGACTTTCGCCACGAACGTACTTAGCCCTACCACCAGCACAGCGACTGGACTTTTCAATACCAGGCTTCACAGTACTTGGGTCTTTCCAGATGAAATGCGTCCGTGCCCCGAACATTTCTACACGAGGGCGAGTGTCCGTATGCTTGCTGAATTCACAACAGAAAGCAAAAGCCTCTTTAAATATTGGCTACAATCACCAGCAAATTTACCAGGCGGGCTGTGGGCTGCGAGAGGCGAGCTGGAGCCGGCTCGCAAAGGCCTGGGCGCCGGCTGTGTGCCTCCCGACTCCAAGCTCATGACGTCGGATGGAGAGGCGACAGCAGCCACGGCGAGACCATTTCCACCACAGATATCAGTGAACAGGACAAAACAGGGCCCTTTTTCACGCGATTTCAAAAAGTCTCACCAGCACAACACTAAGAATTCCATCTTGGTCACATACTCACTTGCTCAAATACACACTGCAAAATTTTAACTGAGGATATTATAACGTGCTAAAATACACAAAGAAAAAATTAACTAACGAGGATGAATCCGGTATGACAGGCTAATCTTACACAAATTTTAGTAACAGCATCCTTCAGAGAGTAAATGTTAAAACTGTCCAGGGCACAAACCTTCGCCATCCGAGTTGGAATGCTTCACAAAATAGGAATCGCTGTGATACTTCAGATGCCTCTCCAGTTTAAAACAAGCTCCACTAATTACCTCATTAATTTACTTGTGAAGTTTACCAAAAAGCCTGCAGAGTGAAGTATGCTGATTTCATCAAATTCTGAATGCAACCCAAATTAAGAAGTCGTGTTAGGTATATGGGATGTAGAAACGCATGCTCTTGGAATTCCAAAAGAATTTCTTAAAGGCTACTTACACACAAATATGACAGCCTTTCAAGCCAGCAACGAAGTATTTGCTCCCCAGAGCAACAGCCCTGTCATCAGCTTACCCTCCCTGTGCCCTGCTCCTTGCATCCACTTCCAGGATCGTGTAATACGCGAAGAGCACTCAGCGAGCATCTCATACATTGAAAGGGCTCAATAAACCCCCACATTACTTTGAAGTCATTACGGTTTTAAAAACGGATCTTCTTCACAACGCTCTCCTGGGGATTGATTTTTTGACAGGAGTCTGAAACTGTCAGTGGAGGCCAAAGATGAGGTGAGTCATTCTGAACACCAGTTCAGAGAAGGAGCATAAACGTGCGGACGAAGAGGGCGCAAGAAGCAAGGCACAGGGCCTGCTTGGGAATGGAAATGGGGTATTATCTCAAAAAAGCATGTTTTAGGGGCGCCCAGGTGGCTCAGTCGCTTAAGCGTCCGACTTCGGCTCAGGTCATGATCTCACGGTTCGTGAGTTCGAGCCCCGCGTCGGGCTCTGTGCCGACAGCTCGGAGCCTGGAGCTGCTTCAGATTCTGTGTCTCCCCCTCTCTCTCTCTGCTGCTCCCCTGCTCACGCTCTCTCTCTCTCTCTCTCTCTCAAAAATAAATAAACATTAAAAAAAAATTTTTTTTAAAAAGCATGTTTTAGAGCATGCCAACAGCAGCAGCAACAAAGCCAGAGTTGGTGGTGACTAATTACCGTAAACCATCTTTTAAAAAGTCACTTCAAACGAATTTTAAAACATTTTGTTTAAATGAGAAGCAACAGCCAGTGCTCTCTTTAAAAACGAACAAGGTATAAAAAGCCACCGGTGAGAAAACCATAGCAAACCTCTTTCTTAATCAGTAAACATATTCCTTTAATTGTAACAGTGCACTTCCTGGAGGGTAGTGAGAGGAATCTACTTTTCATTAAAAAGTTCTTTAACTATAGCTAAATTATTAACTATAAACATAAGAGATAAAAAACTATTCATTTTGAATTTTTCTTCAGCAAAGTATTTAAAACATTTTTTAAATAGCTATTTGATAGTCCCCCAAAGCAATTACCCAATTTCAAAGTGGTCAGAATAGTAAATGATTCCAAAATAAACATCCATAACTTGTAGTATCTGAATTTGTAATATCCTTCAAGGAAATATTCACCAATGTCATCATTATTAAAACGATTTCAAATAAAAATAGGAGAAAATCCAGAAAACACCACTAAAAATGTTTGCAGTTTCACCTCAAATTTCCATTTTTCCCACCACGCAAAGAAAAACACTTCGAAGTTTAAGGAGTGGTATGCTCACAGAAATTGAAAAGTGTAGCGCAGCGGTTTTCCAAGTGTGGTTGGAGGACTTGTGCAAAGTCCCCAAGAGCCAAGTGTCAAAACTATTTTCCTAACAAGACGAAGACGTTCTAGGTCTGTTTCACTCATGACTTCCCAAGTGCACAGTGGAGTTTCCCAGCGCCCACATGCCACGTGATACAGAAACAGCCGGAATGCCAAGTAGTAGGAGAATCTCACGGTTTCTTAAGCCAGGCATTAGAGATAGGCAAAACATAAAACAATGTTCTTCTCACTCATTAACTGTTGTTGGAAGACAACAATGTTTTATTAAAAAAGGGCATTTATGTTGACATGCAGTGGGTTTATCATTGTTATATTTAAATGAATGAACACGTCTGTTAGGTGCCCCAGCATTAACTTCTGATACGGTCGGTAATTTCTGATCGGTACAAGCTATATAAACAAAAGCTCTTTGGGCGTCCTGAAAACCGTACGAGTTATGGTCCTGAGACCGAAATGTCTGGGAACTGTAAGTCCTGCCACGGTGGGGCAGCCCGTTCCTCTTCTCTCCATTGTGCCAACTTCTAGGACCGGTGCCGAAGACGGTATGTCCTGGCAGCAAGGGCAACCCACAGGCGGAGAGCACTGACACGCTTCTCCAAACTGCCAAAAGGAATGGTTTTAAGGAACAAAGTGATTGCCTCATCTCTGTGGTCACAAAAACGAGAATAAAATATGCCTTTACACTGTATCGACAATGTTTGCACCCTAAAAGAAAATGTTCTTCCCAGAGCAAAGACGGGAGAGAAGATCTGATTCAACCAGTAAGCCAGAAAACGTGGTCTTCAGCCTCGTCGCTTTCGAGGATTTTCTCCTCTTTAGCACTCAACACAATTCTGATGGTCTACAAAAAACCAAAAGCAAATCTGAATATGAAGGTTTAACAGAAGTGGATTTAAATCCACATTAAAGCTGGATCACTTTTTAAGCTAAGCATTTCAGTTTTATAAGCACTCATTTAAAGTAGTAAGTCAGTAACTGAGAGTTCTCATTTCATTACAAACTTCAAGATTTACCCAGAAAAAAAAAAAAAAACAGTCTTTAAAATTATTTTAATAACAACTGTTTAATTTACTTATTTCTCAGATGGAAAGCCTGGTAGGTTATTTCGGTAATGGCCTACAATTATATAGCATAACTTCATACATATGAATTGCCTGGGACCCAATACAATCTAAAACATAGAAATTCAAAGACATTTCCTAAGTATTCCCTCCATGAAAGGGGGGCTGGAGGGAGACCCCAAACTGTAGGTATTCCAAGTATACACCCCCACGCACACACCTAGACTCTGCCACATTCACTCGATTCTAAGAGAAGAGGCATACTGTTCAAAAACGGGCCGGGATTTCCCAGCCTTCTTGCTCATCAACCACACGTTCGGCTGGAGACACAACAGACAGCAATGCTGTGGCAAGTCTGAAACACCACACAGACTTTAAGATAGTGCAACAACTCGTGTAGTCACCACTGGAAAAGGTACTCGACACAAATAAATTGTCTGAAGAAACCGACGTTCACTTCTTTTAATACTAAAGCTTTTTCCGAAACGTTCACTCATTGTAAGATGAAACTTTTCAAACACGCATTACATATTTGTATATGTGATGTTACCTTTTCTTGATGACACAGAGTCCTAGTGACAGACCACTGTCAGATGATGATGTCATACAGCGACATCCTCTAGGCTGGCCTAGCTGTCCTTATACTAAATGGTCAACAGTTTTCCACGGTTTTTCTGTATCCTTCCAAACCACCACTTCTGAACTGCTAATATGCTATGGGCTGGTAAATCAAATAATCAGACTTTCGCATAAAAACAAATGCGTGAGCTCTAACACGTAGAGACTCTGTGACTCTTGTGCGTTGCTCAAAGGCATTTAAGAAAAATTAAAATTCCAAGTTTCTCAGCTGTGTTCGGTTTTGAGGAGGCTTCTAGATTATGGCCTGATGAATGAGGCATCACTGTACATAAATATTTAAACAAGTTCATGTCTTGAGTATTAACAAAAAGATATAACCTAACATTAGTATTGTTGCCTTTTTAAACAAAGTATTCTATAACTTTAAGGTAACACTGGGTTCCAGGTTGTTTGCCCCCAGAAATGAACATAAATAAATGTCCTATTTTAACAGTATCAGTTTATCCAAACAAAGGAAAAAAAAATGAGGTGCAATCATGTCACAGTTAATGCATGTCTGCTTCCAATACATTCAAAGACAATATTTTTGTTTAAAAATCAATAGTTAAAATAGGACTTCTGCAGTCTGAGAATTCAAGATACTTAAAAAAATTTGTAAATACACATACATGCAAATTCTTCATATATACAAATTTTCACAAAATTAAGAAGTTGCAAAGAAATTAGAAGGATTACGGTGAATCTGACAAGCTACATTTAAATGCTTTACCACTGACATATTCCTGAATATAGCAGTCATAGTAGTTTTAATAAATTTTCTACATGGCCTTTTTATAAAATTTTCTCTTTTAGACATAAAAGTTAGTCACTAGAAGTCTTCTGAAATTCTAATTTAAGAATTCAAGATGTTCTCAATTCACTACTCATATTTTAAGGCCACTTTGGTAAAGGCATTGCAGCAAGAACACAAAAACGATAGCATATTTTCTAATATTTATTTTTTTCACCTGCAAACTGTAGCAAAACATGATCAGCTTTATTATGCAGACAGGTATCCCTCTACATTTTTAAAGAATTTAGGTATGTATAAATAGAAGAGCTCTTAGAAAGGAAAAATTCAAGAATGAATAAAACCTTCCAATTTTGACTTTGTAACTTTCCAGTAGCAATGGTTAAAATGATTTTAGGTCATTCATTCCAAGATATATGACAGCACCTTAAAAGTGGCTGATCTATTTCCCCAGTAACATTTCTCACATAACAATGTGTTAAAGTTACAAATACTGATATGCACAAATAGCTAATTTCTAAGAAAAATATGTACAGTACTGCAGCATAATGAATGTGGTATCTGCAATAACTTAATATTAGCCAATTTTTAATATACATGATACCGCTACCTTTTTCTGCCAATTCACAGGTTAAAAGTTGTTACTGGAGCCCTCTGTTTTGCACATATTACCTGGTGTTTAATACACAATGCAGGCTTTTTAAAGACTTCTCTTGTGTTTAAAGCTAAGATCAGTGAAACAAGACAACAGTGCAAGAGGCGG
Organism: Panthera pardus; assembly: GCF_024362965.1. NCBI lineage: Eukaryota > Metazoa > Chordata > Mammalia > Carnivora > Felidae > Panthera > Panthera pardus. The sequence continues at coordinate 11,320,007 of NW_026526655.1, forward strand.
AGAGATGTAATGTGACCACGTAAAAGTTCGTTCCAGTAAAGTGTCTATATAAGGCTATAAGAAAGGATTGGTTGATGAGCTTCCCGTTGGAAACTGTCCTGTTGGTGCACCAGTCTAAAGGAAAACATAAGACGAAGCAGACATGTAAGAGTGGTGTATGTGGGGAAAATAGGAAAATAAACTTTATTTGATTAAATCTAATTAAACAGTATTTACATTAGAAATTCCTTTATAACTACTGGGAATTACATTTATTCATTACTGTTATCAGCAACATATTATAATAAAACTATTAGGTGGTCTTTAATACCCATTACTTCAGGGGCGCCTGGGTGGCTCAGTCGGTTAAGCGGCCGACTTCGGCTCAGGTCATGATCTCGCGGTCCGTGAGTTCAAGCCCCACATCAGGCTCTGTGCTGACAGCTCAGAGTCTGGAGCCTGTTTCAGATTCTGTGTCTCCCTCTCTCTGACCCTCCCCCGTTCATGCTCTGTCTCTCTCTGTCTCAAAAATAAATAAACGTTAAAAAAATAAAATTTTTAAAAATAAAAAAAATAAAAAAATACCCATTACTTCATATAACTCTCATAACAGATTCTCAGAAAGGACTTGGCCCTTAAGAAAATGCATTTATGATTCAAACCAAACCTCCGACTTCAAGCCCTTTTCATACTGTTCACTAAACCTACAGCCACTCATAAAATGTCATGTTGACAAGAAAGCAGACAAGTCTCAAGTTCTAAAATAGCTTATTTACTGTCCATGTTTTGATCTGCAACTGATTCATGTGTGGTTTTTAAATCACAAAAGGATCGTGCATGACAGCCATCTCAATTTGTAAAATCTCATCACATGACATCAATAGAATAACAGCATGTAGCAGAGTCACAACCTGGTTTTCCTAATCCGCAAATAATACACAACAACTTATGCAAGTGCTTAAAACTGTGTCTCACTTACCATAAAAGGATTACTAGATACTCCAGCAGCTGCAACTTGACCAAAAGGGGTTACCACTGGCTTGCTTTGTCCAAATGCTGCAAAACCTGCACCTTGTTAAAACAGAACCACCAATTATAAGCCATACCTTTAAGAGACAATCTGGTAACTTGTAAAACTTCAGAAGGAGTTTCAGAGGAATTCCCACCAGGGCAATAGTAAAGTACCAATATGAAATTGTTGGGTCTCATGCTCTTTCATATACCAGAGACAGAACTTCCTGTGGCACATCTCAAAAGAGCTTCCACACAGCTCCTCAGAAATGGTTAATTCTAATCTTTCTCAGCTACGTCAACTGCTGGCATTTCAAAGGATGGAGTTAACAGATGAGCCTGGGACAGACTATCTGAGACGGGCTCTGAGTGCAACACAATGGTTTCGTGTGAACAGCGCAGTATTCCTTAGGAAATATTTTATCATTATGGCTCTGCCATGGACCCAATTTTTACCTGACTTCAAAAAAGAAAACACACAGTTATCATTTAAGAATAATCTTCAAATCTATGGACTTTCAAACTTTAGCAAATGAACTTAATGGGTAAAAAAAACAACCCTGGTCTCTACTGAAAGTTCCCGAAAACAAGTAACAAACTCTATAGTTACCTAATTGGAAATGTGGTCTACACCACCAAAGTAAATAATTTATACAAAAAATACACACGCAAAACAAAAACACTCGAGGTCTTTTAAAATCAAGAGGAACATCAGAACATAGATATACTATTCAGACAGACACTGGGGATTCTGAGAAGAAGGGGTAGTCTTTAGAGAGTCTCTGATTTCTCCTAAATCTATAACCTGGTTACAAGATCTCACCAAAGCACTCCACTTTCCAAGGCCCAAATCACCAAGGGCGTCTATATTTGCGTAGTAAACGTTAGCAGACAACGCCAATACCACGGCATTCTTCAGACGAGCCTCTTTGTCCAAACGTACAACGTCACGATACACGGAGGACATCTGAGGTGGACTTACAGCTAGTCGAGTGCTGGATCTTACCATTGGGCTGTTGAGGAAACGCTGTCTGCTGAGGGAAAGCTGCTTGGGCCGGGAAGGCGGGCTGCTGGAAGCTGCCACTAAAGCTGGTGGGCAGACTGTAGGGCGCAGGAGTCCCGAACCCCGCAGGCATGCTCATGGACGCGGTGCCAAAGGTCGCAGCTGACAGACAAAACAAGGGCTGATCATTTCCACACAACAGAGCAGGCTTTGTTTCTCATACCACATGTTACAGCACAATTTGCCTCGAAAAATATGAAGATGCACATTAAAGGCATTTTAAATTCCAAAACTCTTAACAAAGTTAGCAGTGAGCTTTAGCACTCTACAGTTGAACACAATCTATAACATTTTGTTCTCCTGAAACCCAACGAAGAATAAAGCTATCATTTGAAATCACAAGAAAACTTCTCAAAATAATTATAGAAAGTTCAAGTCTAAATAAATGGCAGTCAACTTTGAATCATCATGCAATTCACATGTATCCTAGCATACATTTTTTAGTTTCATTTTGCTATATACGTAAAATGGCCCAAAATTTAGTTTTGTCCACTGAACTGTCTACTATAATGTAATCAAGTATGTTCTGAAAAAAAATTTTTTAGACCTCTAAAAAATAGTTCACCAAAATTAACAAGACTTATAGGAGAAATAGGGTTAGAAGCAGGCCACTCAAAACCTATGCAGCTTTGTACCCAGAGCCCAAAAAGGGTAGGAGGGGGAGGGGTTTCTCTAATAAAACTACCCACAAAATTAAAAGAATATGTGAAGTTCCCAATACATCAATTCCAAAAGAAATATAGATGGATACCCATTTCTTGTTTGGAAGATAAACAGACTGCTCTGGATACGGGGTTTAAGGTTAGGACTGCTGAGTGAAAGAAATTGGGGCAAAATGCACAAAGACTGAAAAGGAAGTGAAATAAGCATTCTTAGAAAAGATGGATGTAGGGTGAATGAGCACTGTGATCAATACCGCACTGAAATCCGTGTGTGAACGACCAGTACGTATGTGGTAATGCTGCCATCCTTCCCCCACTTATAAATTACTTATAATCGAATCTGCATCACAGAAACACATGTAGTAGTAAAACAATTTATTACTTACTACTAGTGAAGATTAAAAACAGAACCTTCTGAAAAATGTCCTAGAAAAAGTCTCAGTAAAGTAAGAGCCAATAATGGTGCTTTTAATAGAGAATACTAGTAATTACAATAGTGAAATAGTGTTGGCATGATGCTATCAAAAACGTGGCAGTTCACTGAATTTCCTGATATAAAAAAATTTACCAATTTGACCTCTGATTTAAGGCACAGGAATTAATAACTAAAAATGTCACACAGACTTATATTTTATTGAAAAAAACCTGAGAGTCATGTTACAGATACTGCCCAAAGTAATCTTCATAATCCTATTGTTTATATCAAGGCAATTTTTCTCAATGAACCCAATTAGAATGCCAAATTTCTTGAAATTACTATTGATGACAGAAAGGAAAAACAAGCCACTAGGAAGCAAGTGAACTAAAGAATAATAAGCACACTGCAAGGGAAACAGAAGGGTTTCATAACAGACAACAACGCACTGACGAACTTTGACAAATCACTTTTAAGAAAGCACTAAAAAGCGCAACTTGTATACAGTTAAGCAAAACCAAACTCCATGGAATAATGTGGTAAGATGGTTTGGTGTGTCGAAAAGGTGTCAAAGTACTATGAAATCAAACTCAAGAAAAACAATCAAAAAAGCTATTAACATTCTAACGTGACCATGGAGGTAAGCAACAATGCTTTTCAGCGTTAAAAACAAATCACCACAATTTTCGTGTGACTTTAAATATAATGTAACCCCGATGCCACACATCCATGCCCACTCCATTTTAAAACATGGAAAAAACTCAATTCCACATGCAGGGATCCAGAACACTAGCAGAAGCTTCCACAAGCAGGTAGACAGATTGCCACACAAATCTAGGTATTAGTTGTGGCCACCTACCAAAATGAGCGTGAGGGAACACTTGAGAATGCATTGCTCCAGAAAGGCCTTACGGAAAGCCATAGAGAGACCAATGTCAATTAACTTATGGTTAACTATTGTCAAAACAAATCTGTTTCATTAAAAACTTTTAAAATTAGAATACACTGTTACAAAGTAGGTAGCATAAGAATACATATAAAAACATATCCACCAAGAGTTTTTTTAATTTCAACTATATTCACGACACTGTAATATTTAACCTGTTTGAAGTAAAAGGGAGATCGCCAATAATAAATACCAGAAAAATAAATATCAAATGAAAAAAAACATTTATGAAATCCACTTTTAAATAAATGCTAACATATTTTTCGTATCAAGATACAACTGTGTCCATAACAAGACTTTGTAGGTCTCATGAATTACACCCCAAATTGCTATTCGCAGGATCATCTAAAATGATCTAGAATCTACCTTTTGCCTCTAGAAAGTCGGATCTTGCAGACAGCACCTGGATGATGTTTGACTGTTTTCTTTACAACTCTGTACGCTAACTAAAAATACATAGATAACTCAAGCAAACTACGTATTATGAAAGGGAGAAATTATTCAATGCAGTTCATTAGAAAGGTAAGTGCAACTTTCAATTGAAAATGTTAATGGCTGAAAAGAGAGATGAGAAAAGTGCATCTTCTGCAAATCTTACCTGGCATAACTGAGGCCAGAGAGGTTACATACAAATAAACGTAATGAACAGAAAACAAGTTTAGGTTGTTAAGTACTAGAAACTTTTTGTTTGTTTTAACCTTCTGGAGTGGAATTGTTTCTAAAATACAGGTCCATCTATGTATGCTTTTTACATTAGCAAACTTTACCAATTAAATTTGGGGAAACAGAGCAACTGGGAGAGAAGAGTGGTTGTGAGTCTTGGTTCTGTCATTTTCTAACTACGAGACATTATGTAACCTCCACAGGCTTCAGTTTCCTCATTTGCAAATAGAGGGTACAGGTACAGGGATAACAATACCTACTTTATTTACAAAGCTGCAGTAAAAATAAATTTGACAATAAAATTTTTAAAATGATGTAAATATTCAATGGATGTATTTTACTTGCAAATCACTTTAAAAGATGTGTACTTAAAAGATACACCAGTACTGTGTTATGAATTCAACAAAGAGGTAATTCGGGGGAAGGATTCTATAATAAATAAGGTAGGTCACTTTATGTTTATCTCCTTTCTTACAGCACGTTAAGTCTCTTGAGAAGTTCTACGATAAAATGCGGGTTAAATTGTTTATACCAGCATTTCCCATGCATATCTGAGCACAGAACCCTTTCCCATGGAGTATTTGATAACATCTCAAGAGACATGCTGTACAAAATACACTCTGATAAAAACCGACCTTTAGTCAACAGTGACTGCGAACCAATATGAATTGCTGTTGCCTCAGCCTGCAACAACGATGCCCTCTCAAGTTCTAGCCCTGGAATGCTGTAATGCCCATTCTGGATACACCACCATGTATAAGGAATCACAAGTTACACATTATTTTGTGACTAGCTTCCTTTATTTTAGCCTGATGTTGCAGCATGTCCGCTTCATTATTTTTCGTCAGTATTTCATTACTTTTTATTATCAAGCAAATTCCATTGTATGATTATAACACATCCGGTCTACCCCTTCATCAGTTGATGGACATTTTGAGTTGTTTCCTCCCTTTGGCTATCATGAATAATGCTGCAACGGAACATCTGTGCGCCAGTTTCTATGTGGATGTACATTTTCATTTCTCTTAGGTATATTCTTAATGAGCGGAATGGGTGGAACCAGTGGAAACTATGCTAGTTTAGAAGAGTTCTAGGTACAAATATTTGTGCCGTTAATTAATTTTGAACCCTTAAGGCAAACCCATCAAACCAGTCTCCCCCTAGATAATAAAACAAGGACACTAGCCTAGATGCTACTGTGATTTTCAGCTCTACATCTCTATTAAGTTTACCTCCTGGCGGGGGGTGGGGGGGAATCTTTAAAATCTTTGTTCATTCATTCATGTGGCTCAGTCAGTTGAGCATCTGACTCTTGATTTTGGCCCAGGTCATGACCCCAGAATCGTGGGATCGAGCCCTGCGTCGGGCTCTGGAGCTGCACGTAGAGCCTGTGTAAAGGTTCTCTCTCTCCTTCTGCCCCTCTCCCCTCACTCTCTCTAAAATTATTTTTTTTAAAAATCATTCATTAAAATGAAGTTAGGGAAATAATAAAGACTTTTCATTCCACAGCAAAGGAGAGATTGAAGAGTTTTAACAGAATTTCATAATAATTGAAAACTGTATTAAATCTGTTAGATTTAAGGTCTCAAGAGCCCTCTTTTTTTAAAAAAATGCTATTACAGAATCCTAAAATAAAAAAGGTCTTAGGCCATACTGGCTGATATCCTAATGAAAGTTTCTATGTAACATGGCAGAAGAAAATTAAAGCCTCAAAGCTTTACAGATGCAGAAGAAAAATTATTAAAATATGTATTTTAAGAAAGAAATGTTATCAGTAAAGTTTTACATTTTATTATGCAATCCGTCTTTCAAAAGCTACTTCAAATGGAATTCAACAATATATTTGAAAGCAACAAAAAATATTTCCTAAAGAATATTAATTTTGACACTGGAAATTCCTGAGCATAGTGAGCATAGTGTATTTGTCAAAATGTTGCTCATATTTCAACTTCAGTAGAAACATATATAGCTAACATTTACTTTTCATCAATTCTGTAACAATTTAATGAAGGTGACCAATGTGATAAATCAAAGCAGTTTATAAAGAGAAATTTTTTAACCTTGAAATAAAAATTTATGGACACAGATTTACCTTTCAATAAATTTTTCTTAGCCTAATACTAAAATTACCTTATATTATCTGAACATATACTGTATGTTTTATATTAATGTACATCCTATGTAGAACCTTAACTTTAAAGGACTTTCATACTCTACATAAAATAAGCAAAAAAATAAAAAATAAAAAGCCCTTAATTCTAATGACAAAACTAACTTCAAGGTAGTCATGAAAGGAAAATAATAGGAAAGATTTACCATACAGGACAATGCAAACACCATGCAAAGATGATTTGTATCATCTAAATTCTCACAAAAACCCTGCCAATAGGAGAATATTATTCACATTCTATAGAGAAGGCCAACAACAGGGCTCAGAGAAGTTCAATCAATACAAGTTTTAGCCAAGGCACAATTTGAATTTCCATCTTTCTGTTGTCAAATGGGGTTATGATAGCTATAAATGTTTCAACAGTATCTTGTCAATAATTTTAAACACTCAACAAATGTTAGTACATCTTTCTATCATCTTTATTCATCACACAACTAATACATAAAAAGCATCTTAAGATCACCGCAAGTAAATACTAAATCAGGATTTGAACACAAGTCTGGCTGTACCCAAAACATATCCACACTTAACTTTTCTGAGCCTCAGTTCCCTCAGCTGTCAAGGAGTGATTAAAACATTTATTTGATGAGAGCTAAAAGGATTAAACGACACAATGCACAAATCCCTATGTGACGTGAGACATTTTACAAATTCATTCCGCCAAGTCAAAATAGCATGCTAAGAAAGGGAAATGTTACATGTATCATAACTGATGAATATTTTTGTCTGAAACACACAGAAACGAAAACAATCACTGATTAGGTGTACTTGAATTCTAACAAACACAAACCATTTTTTAAAAATTATCTGTGAAAATACTTATTAAACATCGATCATGCGAGATACCCACAAATTATGACTAAAGACATTTATTTAAAAGGAAAGTTATAGTTCAAACTCCATTAATACCACAATTCTTAATCTTGCCTATGACAGAGATTTACTAGTAAATACCAATTGTCATGGCACAAATTATGTTACAAGCACCTTACTTTTTCCAGATTCCACACCGATATATGCCATACGCCGAAAGCTTTAGTTCTAAACGTACCGGGACACATACACAAAAACAGAGCTGGCCAACTGGAGGTTTACTGGGTATCCAGCAACTCCACACACACTTGTTGACGCTCCAAGGTACTGGCCAACAGTTCTGGTGTTCAGGTTGATAAGACAAAAATCAAAGAGGCTCAATACAAAAAAATATGTGGCTGGCTTGCGGTATGAACCAAAAACAAAAAAAGGGAAGGAATAAAGAGGATTAAAAAATTATCAAGAGAAAATATTAAAATACCATTCCCTAAATCAAATCAGGTTTGTGTAAGTTAAAAAACGTGAACACTCTAAAAGAAATAAGCACTGGAAAAGACGTGATTTTTAAGACCTCATGTAACAAAGCTCATTCCTTCCTTGCCATCTCGTGGAGAGGAAAATAAGAAACAAAAAAACTTCTCGTAAGTTTTTTCTATTAAGACTGAATGAGTAGTAACCAGTAATTCCAAAACCCGATCACCAAATAAGTCAGAATTTCGGTGTTCAAAGTCCCACCTTGGTCACAAAGTGGCTGCAGGGCGCAGGGCTCTAAGGAGGCCTCGCCTCCACACTTGGGCTTCCTCACCTGAAGAATGAAAGCAGGGAATGGGGACCAGGGGGCGCTAGAGAATTTCTAGGGTTCCTCTCAAATATTAGAAGTCCAGGATTTTATAAACTTTCAGCTAGCGTAGGTCTTTTTTTTTTTTTTTTTTTTTAATGTTTTCACATTTATTTATTTTTGAGAGACAGAGAGAGACAACGTGAGTGAGGGAGCGGCAGAGAGAGAGGAAGACATAGAACATAGAATCCGAAGCAGGCTCCAGGCTCTGAGCTGTCAGCACAGAGCCCGACGCGGGACTGGAACCCACGAACCACGAGATCATGACCTGAGCCGAAGTCAGACGCTCAACGGACTGAGCCACCCAGGCGCCCCCAGCTAGTGTATGTCTTTATGGACAAACTCTTCCATCCACTTCCCATTCACTACAGTAACAAAGAAGAGCTTTATTTTCTGATGTTCTTCCCATGATGTCTTTGTAATAAATACCTTTTCCAAAGCTTTCTGTTCTATAATCTATATTTATTTCTTACCTGTTGCTCCTCTGGCATTGGTCTGAAATGGATTTGTAGAAGATGCCACAGAAGGACCAGCAGCAGCAACAAATGGATTTGTGGAAGGCGTAGCTTTAAAAAATTAGAAAATATGCTATGAAATCCTAACATATTTGTATTCAGTCATTTAAAATATTTGTTCATACATTTATGAAGATCAGAAAACTAGAGCTTTTGGATAATAAATTGTTGCTCTGACTGCCTTCCAGTACCTGTAAGAAAATGTTCTACAGTATACACAGGCTCTTTAGAAAATCCGGTATATATACCAGAAACACGTACCTCCAAATGGAGCAGGCACACTCGAAGAAGCAGGCTGTGTCTGTGCAGAAGCACCCACGGGCACTGTTCCAAAAACATTGCTGAAAATAAATACAGAAAGAGTTCTTTTTATTCATTTTTTAAAGCAAGGCTAATCTATCTATAGGGTGGCCATAAAATGTGGAAACAGGTAATACTGAACACATCATGTATCACAGCTGTTCTTAAACTCTGGAGTCCGGTCTCATTTACATTCTTTTTTTTTTTTTTTTTTTTTTTTAACTAGGCTCCCCGCCCAACATGGGGCTTGAACTAAGGACCCTGAGATCAAGAACCGCGTGCTCTTCTGACTGAGCCAGCCAGGAGGTCCAGGACTCATTTACGCTCTGAGCCGAGAACTCCAAAGAGTCTTTGTTTAAATGTGCTATATTAACAATACGTATATACAGAAATTAAAATGGAAAAATTTTTAAATCTTATACTTTTAAAATTAACTATAAAGCCATTATACACTAACGTGAGTAGCATTTTTAGGATAAAGAACTATATTTTCCAAAACGAAAGGAACTTAAGAGTCACAACATTTTTGCAAATCCCTTCAATGGCTGGGCTTAACAGAAGATCAATCTCCTGTAATATGTCGTTTATGTAAAAGTGTATGAAAAAAACTGCTCTCATAGACATCTAGCTAAACAAACTAGGAGAATCTGAATAGTTTCTTCAGATACTTGTGAATATTTTCCTTGACATCACAGCCAAAACGACAGTGATAATTTCCTAAAGGTTAGCTACAAAATGGAATTTGAAATCCTATCAATGAACTCCTTTGTGCTCTCTGAAGTAACATCTACTAATCTATCTTGCACTTTAAATGAATCTTTTACCATTTTTGTATCATTTGGGAAAATATCTGATACAAATCTTCCAAATGTTAACAATTTCCTTATACAAAATCAAAAACTATCACTGCTCATCTTATCAAAAAGTAATGTAGAGCTGTCGAGTTCATGATGGAGTCAATAAATTTTCCAAAATTCTAATATTTGCTTTGGAAGTGTGAATTTTATCAGTTATTTTCCTTAAAGTGACAGACTTCAATTATTTCATTTTTGAGAAAATGTGTGCCAAATATCCAAATCTGAATAACCATGGTTTATCAGTCTTAAGGAAAAATGGCGTTCCATAAAACAAGTGGCTGGTTCATTCCACAATTTAACCACACAAGCTGATTTTCCAGAAGCTACCTACCATACTTCAATATGCACCAGAACCACGTGATGTATACCTTATCTGAATACACAGCAAGTTAAGAAAACATTATGTAAGGGTCAAGATTTAATAAAGTTAAATTTCTTTACTGTTTCATCAAGAATATTTGTAAGAATATATACATAAGTCATGGGGACGTAATGTACAGCATGGTGACTACTGTCAATAATATTGTAGTTCGTACTTCAAAGTTATCAAGAGAGTAAATCCTACAAGTTAGCTTTGTGTGGGGACGGACACAAACTACATTTACTATAATCATTTCCCAGTGCATACAAATATCAAACCATTATGTTGTACACCTGAAATCAATGTTAAATATCAATTATACCTCAATAAAAAAAATTAGAAGAAGAATATTCAGAAGAAAAACAATCAAGACTATTCACAAGTAAAACTGAAAGTGGTGTAAGAAATACAGTGACTATTACATGACTAGGACAGTTGGTGTCATGGCCTTAGTCTGTGCTATGGCACTACCAAGTTTTTACTTGCCATTGTTTTTGTGCCATCAATACAAATGTCAAATACTGAGAACACAACTAACCCCTCAGAATTATTATGAATAGAGTTTGGACTTCACAGACCCCTTGGAAGCGTCTCAGGTACCCGAAATGTCCCATGGACCACACTGTGGACCACTAAGATACTGTAATATGATACCAATAAACCACCTGTTAAATACACCTCTCTGTTTCCAGACTGTATGGTTACCTTGCAATAGGTCACGACTGTTATCTAACATAGACAATCTTAATGAAAGAAAAATAATAAATACTCTAAACTGTTCTTTGGATTCAATTTTTCCCATCTGGCTGTAAAATTAATTACTAGAGAGTCCAAGTCATTAGCGTTACAATCCTCCCACTTCTCCCTAGAAAAGATGCTAAAAGAAAATTAAAAAAAAAAAAACACACCTCAGATAACAAAAGAAAGAAGAGACAATCTACAGGACAGAAAACACTTGGATAAAACACTGCACAGCTAAGTCACCTATACTTCTGGGTCTGTTTCCTTACTACGAAATGAAGAAGTTACAATTAGAAGTGTTTTTAAAGATCTATTGCTGTTAAAATGTGTTAGACTTCCTGCTGCCTAGAATTCCTTCATTCCACACGAATCTGAGCACAGTAATGGATATGCTATGTGTACCAGCGGGACACCGGAGAGATATAGAACAGGGTCTTGAGTTGTCTTGCAAACATATCGAAAAATGTTTATTTACAACTAAAGCTACATGTTACTTCCAGTGTTTAGTCTTCGTGACTGAAAACTGTACCTTAAAAGTATATAATTTGCTAAATGGATTCTCTGCTCAGTATAATTAAATCCGTATATAACTCTCCATTTTGAGACGTGTACATACTCTCAATTACACTTCCGTGTTCAAGGAAGAGAAGTAACAAAACCTTTGAGTAAGTAAGATAAAATGGCAATCACTCAAGGATTATATTTTAATTAGCAGATTCAACTCCGTTTCTGCAAACTTACAAAAATATTCAAGAATTTTAAAAATGTGTCCCCAAACAGCCATTATTTAACATCATTATTCAGTGTTGAATTAAAAAACAAAAAAGAGAAGACACGAAGCAGGAACACGGACAAAGACAAGGTACCTGCTAGCATTACTTGTGGAAGTATACGCGTTACTGGACGTGGCCGCGGAGCTGAAAACGCTATCGAGTTCTGCCAGGGCTGCGTATTTGTCTGAAGATGCACTTGACTGACTGGGAACTGAAACCACAGAACCAACAGGAGGTTTACCTGTGGTCCCAAAACCACTCCCCTGATCACCACCTATAAACAAACAAAAACAATTACACCGAAAACTTAGTTATTATGCTTTCAATTTACCACCCACATGTGCCATGAAACACATGCAAATTTAATTTTCCAAATTTTTTAATTTTAGAGAGAGAGAGCACATGAGCAGGGGAGAGGGGCAGAGGAGGGAGGGAGGGAGAGGGAGAGGGAGAGGGAGAGGGAGAGGGAGAGGGAGAGGGAGAGGGAGAGGGAGAGGGAGGGAGAGGGAGAGGGAGGGAGAGGGAGAGAGAGGGAGAGAGAGGGAGAGAGAGGGAGAGAGAGGGAGAGAGAGGGAGAGAGAGGGAGAGAGAGGGAGAGAGAGGGAGAGAGAGGGAGAGAGAGGGAGAGAGAGGGAGAGAGAGGGAGAGAGAGGGAGAGAGAGGGAGAGAGAGGGAGAGAGAGGGAGAGAGAGGGGGAGAGAGAGAGAGAGAGAGAGAGAGAGAGAGAGAGAGAGAGAGAGAAAATCTCAAGCAGGCTCCGTGCTGCACATGGATCCCACGACTCTGGGATCATGACCCTGAGTCGCAATCAAGAGTCGGGATATTCAACCGACTGAGCCACCAAGGTGCCCTGAAACATGTAAATTTAAAACTACTTTAATGCTAAGCGAATAAATAGACAAGAATTCTGTAGTGTTATCTAATAAACTATCTACAAACTATTAGACAAGATTAATTGCTATACACACCACTGTGGTAAAGACAGGATACAGTTTCTGTAACAAAAACTAAGGTGGGGCACCTGGGTGGCTCAGGCAGTTAAGCATCCAACTGCTGATTTCAGTTCAGGTTATGATCTCACAGTTCGTGAGTTCGAGCCCTGCGTCCTGCGTTGGGCTCCACACCGGCAATGCGGAGCCTGCTTAGGGGATTCTCCATCTCCCTCTCTCTCTACCCCGCCCCCCATTTGCACGCACTCTCTCTCAAAATAAATAAACTTAAAAACAAAAAGCAAAGAATCTGTACCATTGTCTAAATTATGCATAAGGAGCAAATTCTCAAAGTGCTACATTAACATCTCCAAGACAGGTGCGTGTCATTCAAGTGAACATAAAAATTTCTAAAATGCCAGACCTAATGAGAACAATCCATTAATAATACCATCTTCCCAGGGTTTTCCATGAAAAAAATTAGAGACAGTAGTACGAGGAAACATTTACACAGCACTTATTATGTGCCAGGCACTGTTCTAAATGACTTAGATGTGATAATACATATGAGCTCAATGCTATTACTGCCCTATGAGATGAGATGAGAAAACAGCTACAGAGATTCGGATGCAGAATCCAGTCCAAAAGCAGACCTCTACTGTTCCCTACCACACTGTGCATTCTGAGAGGCAAAATACTGGCCTTAAGATCAAAACCAGGTATAAAAATATTCTATAAAACTAATGGCTTTTAATACCAAAATATTAATAGTAAAAATAGCTCAAAATGAATATATTATAAAAACAACCAAATAACGCTCCAGTCAGCATTATTAATTGGATTTGCTGGCCCTCTATAGCCTCAGAACAGTGAAGCATGCTTTCTAAGACAAAATTAAATTTTGTCAATTATTTTCTTTTAGAATTAGAAGTTTACAAATAGTTCCTAGTTTTCTAGGCCTTCCAAAAGACCTATTATTATTTCACATCAAAAATGTGCCGAATGGTCATGAACATTTAGTGTACGCAGAATTTCTTTACAACTAAAAAAAGCATAACAACCTTAAATTGCAATAAACACAACCGAATTCAGAGGACTATGTTATTACAAATTTGTATTTATTTTGTGTAAAGCTTAATACCTTGCCCAGCACTAAAGATATTGTCTAAATTAGCAAGTGCTGCGTATTTGTCTGTAGTCTGCAGACCAGCTTTGTTCGTTGAAACTTTACTAACAGCTGATGCTGTTTGATGACTCTGGGAAGTATTGAAGGTTCCAAAATCAGCACTGGAGGATTTGGGGAAGTTATCAAAATGAGCAAAATTAGCATTTACTGATCCAGCACTTCCACCTGTAACAGAATAAACAGAACACTTGAAATTTCTAGACTTTTCCCAAAATCCTTTGATAGATTATATGATCATTTCTTCCTTAAGTGTTCTATAAGCAATCTTACATTCTTAGAATTAACAACTGGCAAGCGGTATTCAACTTTAATCTTCTATTTACGTATGACTGTAATTTGGGGAACTAGATTTTCAAAGATCCTGGCAACATGGAGCGTAACAAATTTCTATGTGTAATTATCTACCCTGAAGCGAAGACTATAATTCACAGAGGAGTAATTCCATGCTTGCTGGGTTTGAGACTTAGTTACCTTAATATTCATATATACATATATATATGTGTGTGTATATATATATGTTAATACATCATACATATATATACATTACACGTATATATGTTAATATTCATATATATGTGTATACACATACACATACACACACACACACACACACACACACACACACACACACTGTCTCTCTCTCTCTCACACATATATATTACTATGACCTTTTACTAGTTCTCCCTAAACGGATTTCCATCGACAAGATGCAAAGTATTTTATGCTATAAGCTCTTACAGCTCCAATGGAGACCTGGTGGCAACAAATCCCAGAGCAGAGATTTAAAATGTTTAAGATGTACTGTTTTGATCCACAATTTCTTAAAAAGTGGTCTTTGAGCTCTGGAACTTATTTTACTTGAAGAGTTAATATTTAATTCCACATAATAATATTGTAATATATATATAGTATCAGTAAAATCATACCCTATTATATAGTTCAAGGAATAAAAATTATAGCATACAATATATAATCTTTTGAGACTTATAAGATCATAATTCATCTAATGGTCTATCGTACATCCTGCTAAGATTTTGAAGACTGTTCTGGTTACCAGAGACTTTCCTAAAGCACTACCAGAAGACTAAAGCCAGAATAGTTCATTTTATGCTTTTGATGCTATACTGTTGGTATTAGTTCTTCACACCTACACATTAGTTTCAGCAATGAGAACAGTATATACATTACAGCTATATATTAAAGTAACAGCAAAGCACAATTAACAGATATTTTAAAAGCAGAAAGAATACAGCCCTATTTAAAAAAGAGAACACAAACACTTTCCCATCAATCAGTGTATTTCAGACACTCTAAAATAAATATGGATAAAATTTCTTCCAGGAATAAACTCCAGTCCTTTGCAATTAAAAGTAATGTGTGTTGGTATTTTAAGACTGTGGTCTGTTACAAGTAGCTGGTGAACATAGTACACAATACTAATCTTTCACAATTTTTATGATGAAATTTATTTCAAATTATTAAAAACTGAACTATTAAATCAACTCTTTTACTGTACACTATTGTGCTCTCTAAGTCTGAGCTTAGTAACAGTGAAGACACAGAAATGAGAGTTTCAGAATGATTACTATTAAAAGATGAATAACATTCTATAATCGAAAAATCCATGGAAGAGCATAAAACATACAAATCAGTAAAAGATGCCTACTTGACAACACAACTTACTGTTGGAAGCCTGGAGAGGAAAAGCTGAAGTAAATTCACCAAAACTGCAGCTAGATGAAAGCATTCTAAATGCTGGACAGCCAGAAATTATGTAAATGATGGAATTTAAAGAAGAAAAAAAAAAGAAAAGTGAAAGAAAAGGCTTTATAAGACAATACACAGAGTTAAAAGTTGAAAGAAAAGTCATCAGCCAAAGATCTCAACAAGGGTTCAACGGGATTCTGGAAACAATACTTAGTTCAGGGGAGAGTACTCACTGTCCAAAGCCCAATTCCTGCACAGAAAACTACTTCCAAGTCTGATTAAAGTGACTGTGAAATAATCTACTCTTGACTAATAGACTGACAATATTTATTGTCTCAAGCTTGCTGCCCTGAAAATTACTTACGTTTTTATTTCTATGGAAGCAATCAATTAGCTTCCTTTACTCAAAGCCTAAACCAATGTGTTCTGTGAACCTAACAAATTTTGAGGACTGTAACGCTCCTGTGCCTAAGAAATTTAAGGAAGATTCATATGCAGGAAAAGGAAGAGAACAGACACTGTGAATTAGACAACACACCAAGGAGTTCAAAAAACCAGATGAACACAGAAAAAAATAAAGATTTCAGGTTTCCCCAGAGCTTTGTAAGATAGAACTATTTTTAAATAAAATAATTATAGAATTTAAGTTTAGAATAATTTTTTAAACTACGTGTAGAGAGTTTTGTATGTCAAAACGTTTACGCGTGACGCGGAGAAGCTCTACCTGGAGTTTGGGGCTGAAAAGGAGAGCGACTTGCTGTGGGGAAACCTCCAAAATCACTCGAGCCACTAGACTGTCCAAATGCACCAAAGTTTGCAAAATCTGCATTTGCAGAGTTCTGGGCTGTAAATGGTAAGGAACAATATATGTTAATGAATATGAAAATTATAAATGAAAAATATGACAAATGAATTTAAGAATCTTATGAGAAGTTTCTGTTTCACAACTTACTTTAAAGAGAATTCATTCAGAATCCAATTTTAAATCCTGCCAGTGCTGATTTAACCCAATGCCAAACAATTAAAGGGTAGCCAAAAATTTCCCAAAACACTTTGTACAACAATAAATTTGTACACAATACCCTTTGAGTGACCTCCGGAATAGTACTGCAAAAGTGACTCTACTGAAGGAAACTCTAAGAGCATGAAATATATGAGTTACAGTAAAGCAAACTGAGATGTAGGATATAGATTACATTCTGGGAAACTCAGATTTAAAATGGTGGTGAGTGATTCATCAACTTTGTGAATCTAAAATAATGATACAAAGAAGTTTAAATTTCATTAATATTCTTTTTGGTTTTTTTTTCCCTAAGTATACAACCATCTCACATCATGGCACGTAAAAATGAAAAAACTTAAATGTTTAACAAGGACATGACTGCCAAATAAATCACAGATAGTCACATTCTCTTCGAAGGCTGCTGTTCTGGCGAGACTGGGTGACATCTGACTCCTGATTTCACCTCAGGTCATGATCTCATAGTTGTGAGATCAAGCCCCGAGTCGGTCTCCTGAGTCAGACATGGAGCCTGCTTAAGATTCTCTCTCTCTCCCTCTGCCCCCTCCTGCTCATGCTCTCTTAAGGCGGGGGGGGGGGGGGGGGGCAGCCTGCTATTTTTAATACATATTAAAATTTGAGAAATGAAAATAGCAAAATTTGTGACATTAGTGTACTTCAGACTCAGTGAAAAAGACCAACTGGTATTTCCCACTTGTCATTAACCTAAGAACAATTTTTTAGGCTTCCCTAAACTTAAAATATGTAACTAAATACAACAATTCAAAAGGTTGTTTTTTTTTTAAAGGCTACAATAGATGCTGAATTAAGATTTTTATAGAGAATATAAGAAGAAGTGGTTGGTATGTAAGAAAAAGAATGCTAAGTGGTAAGAATGAAAAGCATGCCCAAAAGATAAAGGTTAAATGCCATCAACATAGTACAAGTCAGCTACTTTAAATCCTTTGCAGGCAATTCTACTTCAAAAAGCTTTCATAAAGAAATAATCTTGCAAATGAGTATGGCTGCATCTAATAGCTAAATGATTTGTTTTAAAATAATAAAACAAATTTAAAACTCACATGGCCAGCAATGAGGGATTGCTTAAATTATGAAACATCATACAAAGAAATATAATGCGGCCATTTAAAAAATCACATAGAAGATACAGTCCTCTTCAAAAATACTTATGATGAAGTATATCAAGATAAACAGGCCAAAAAGTGCCAAATACATTTTCATCTGCCAATTTTGTCAGCATGGTATCATATGCACAGAAAATCTGCATTTTCATTAACTTGTAGTGGTGAGTTTTCAGATTGTTATAGTTTACTATAGTTATAGTTTATTGTTATTGTTATAGTTCACCAAGCTTTTGCAATGGATATGTATTCTAACTGTACATCAACGAAAAAAAAGTTACTAAACAAATTTTCCACTAATGAAGTAAAACATTACTCTAGGGAAATGATCAAAAAAACCTAACAGCATTTTATGTAATTACTATGTTGTGTATATCCGAAAGGGTATATGACTATAGGGGGAAACGCACCTGAACTAGATAGTCCTCCTTTTACTAGACACCTGTGACACCTCCCTCCCTGTGTCCTCACACCCAGCACTTGTGACAGGTGGAGTGCTATCCTACATACACCTATCGCTGCTCGCACTGTTGAAAACCTTTTCTAAAGACGTTTGTCCTCTCTCTCAAACATCACACAGACGTATCTAAATTAAAAGGCTGCTTACTGCTTAACACAAAAAATTCTGTATTTTCTGGATACTCTGAAATCTTTTGTTATTGTTTTTACTTATTACCATGATAAAATTCAATTTCTTTATAGGCTGAAATTTTACTTGAACAAATGAAATACATCTATCCCTTGGAGAAACAGGAGTTGGGTCCCTAAGCTGCTTTATCACTTATAATCTCAAATATAGTGAATAAGTAGCCTATAATAATATATATTCTACTTTCAACATATTTAGAACACTACAGGAGAAATATACATTTAACGTGTTTCAAACATCATCATTAAGAAATCAGTTCAATGTAATCCATTTTGTTAGTCAAGTCTATTTTTATCAAATTTATAAACACTGGTGTTTCCAACCAGAGCACCAAACACATTAACCAAATATCTATTCATTACAGCAAAACAGGACTTTGTAATACCTCTTTCAGTCTTTATATGGAGACACTAAATCTATTCAGTGTCTTCAACAACTGGTTATGGTCAATTTTAAAATTTCTAAGTACCGTGGAATGAAACTTTAGTAACCACAACTTTGGAAATTAAACACTAATAAATTCAATAATGTGAAAATTACTGTCTGGAACCACCTCAAGCAACTACCATACAAAGAAAGATAAACTAAACGGAATGTGACAAAACAATAATAGATGCTTTTTAAATAATCTTATCTCAAAAAGTACAAAGAAGTGGGGCTCCTGGGTGGCTCAGTCAGTTAAGCGTCTGACTTCATCTCAGGTCATGATCTCATGGCTCTTGAGTTGGAGCCCCGGGTAGGACTCGGTGCTGACAGCTCAGAGCCTGGAGCCTGCTTGGGATTCTGTGTCTCGCTCTCTCTCTGCCCCTCCCCCGCTTGCACACTCTCTCTCTCTCTCTCTCTCTCTCAAAAATAAATAAACATTTAAAAAAAATTTTTTTTAAAGTACAAAGAAGTAACCTCAGTTTAGAATTTAAGGCACCAAGTTAATCAGCCTGAATCTAGCTGGAAACTGTCTTTCCTCTTCAGTGAGAAACAGGTACTCCTGAGAAAGGGAGATAAACGTAGGGATGAGAGATAGAAACTGACTGCCTTCATCATGAATACAGCTGACAAATACACTTTGTTTCACCTACATGTTTAAATTCTTTATCATCAACCCAACATTTAAAAAGACAACATCTTACATTAAATAAACAAGATTTCCTGCTTTTCTTAAAAGAAAATCAGTGAATCTAGTAATCCTGAGCCTGACTGACCATGTGGCAACAGGAGATTAGAACACCTTCCTGTGCACACGGTTCCTTCCACACTGCATTGTATTACTCACTTGTGTTGACTAGATGGCAAGACAAAAGTTTGAGATCCCCAGTAAGGTGTGACAAAAATCAATTACAGTTTACAGTTCATAGGGCTGTGGAGTTTATTACCAAGCAAAATAACTATTAAATTCTGTAGGTTAATCATGTTTCTAACTGCACAAATATTTCTGTAGAAGATGACTTTTCCTGAACACAGTAATAACCTCACCACTGATACATATCCTCACATACCATCTCAGCCAGAATGTTCAGATGAAGGGTGAAGACTTCTGGCTTTTAAGCCATTAAATGATCTGCAAAATAACAGGTTTCCCTACAAAATAATGCTAACCACATTGGCATTTCTAAATAATTATCATTTGAAATTAAAGGTTCCATTTGTCGTATCAATCTGTACAGGAGAATATTCTCACTTAAAAACTTCTTAAAAAAAAACAAAAACATGAAAATTTCAGGGTGAGAACTGAGCTGTCAATGACTTTGTATTTGTGAACCATACACAGAAAAATAAAGATTCAGGGTTCTTGCAAAGGCTGGAGAAAAAGACAAAGAATGGAAAAAGAGGAGATAAATGACTAACTCTATTAGCTTCTTCTTGCAGTATGTGTATATATTTTATTCTTCTTGAATCCAATGAAGTTTAAAAAAAAAAAGCTGACTTGAGTGTGCATTCGTAAATAAGAACTTCAGGCTGAAAAAACTAACTCCTCTTAGGCCACCTGATCTAATCGACATGACTAGTAAAAGCCTCACAGACTCATCTTTCCTACCACCTCCACCACATGTGGAAAAGAGACCAAACTGTTAAGATCTACTTCCTCTATCAATCTGATAAAATTATAGGTTTCTTTTCTTTCTTTTTTTAACATATTCTACAATTAAATAATGGCTATTGTTTTCAAAGAGAATTCCAAGGGAGTTACTGATAAGGACGCGTGCCATCATGGCACAAAGTAGTCCGTGCAGCTGCAGTGTAGACGCGTATAAACACGCCTGGCTAACAAGTCTACAAGGAAGAGTACAGCATTAATTCCCTGAATGGTGAATATTCACAAATTGCATTTAAAGACAAAAAAACACACAAGGGAAACATGAAATAAGCTGAAAATGTACAAAAGAGCTTGGTACTTACTTATCAGTCATTTCAAATCCTATTTCAGCAAGTGTAAAACTGAGATAAATGAAAACTATTCATGAATTACAGAAGGTCCCCTCTACATTCATTGGTTCTCCAGCTCCTTTTGCCAGCATTCAAAAACAACAGGTGGGAACAGAGAGCTGAGACTCCTGTGCGGTCAGAGGAGCCTGGCTGCCCACCTGGAAGGTGAAGGGAAAGAGTCTCTCCAGGTTTCCTGGATGTTTCGCTGCTCGGCTAACACAGGAGAAGGGAAACCTACCACAGGCCCAACAACTTCAGCTTCCTGACTTCTTACCCTCCTCAGCATAATCTTTGCTAAGAAAGAGATCCTCTCCACCCTACAATCCCCTTTTAAATCAAACACATGCAACATACAAACATATATAATTTACACCATAATTTTCTTCCACAGTACGCCCTTAGAAAATACTCGAATATTTAAAAGAAAAGTTCCTTTAATGCTTGCTAGAAAGAAATGTGGCCGAAGAGCAGCTTTTCCGTAATTTTTCAAACTATCTTAAACAGTACATTTTGTGTGTGTGTGTGTGTGTGTGTGTGTGTGTGTGTGTGTGTGAGTATACATATATACATATGATTCACTTTATACCATCATGATCCAACTATAAACCAAGTCCTCAAATTGAAAGAAAAAGAAGGGACAGCATCACAATCTCACAGGTGAGTAAAAGAAGGTAAAATAAGTTCAAAAATACAAACAGGAAATCAATTCTGTAAGTACTGGTTTCTGCTATGTGCATTAAATAGTGAAATACATGTTTTAGAAAGATAGTCCTGAGTGTTTCTTGATTATATAATTAAAGTTAAGAAAATCAGCGACAAAGAAATAATAAACATTAGCCAATACCCCTATACATACATGCAAAAATATAAAGCAAAGTTTCAAATGGTCAAATAAAATGGCTACAAGTGACCTAATTCTTAATTTTAGTGCTCTCTACATTTGGTTTGATGCTTACTCAACCGTTCACAAATGCATACTAGATAAACTTTCTATGACATGCACATCAAAGCTTACTGGCATCCAAAAGGTATTTCATACATATCTCTGATATAAATACAATGTAGGCTTTTAGATCATTTACACCAGACCTTATAAAAAAGTAGAACAAAGCATAAACAAACAACTATAAGGACTCATTCTAACTCCAAAGCCCATTCTTTTCACTACATTATGCCATTTCTCTGTCCATTACAATTAGTTACTATTACAATTAGAGACACCAATGACTACATCTATACTTAAATAATAATTTTTAAATATTACCTAGGTAACTGCAAGGTTTTTACATTCATTCACAAATAAAACTCCATAATTTCTAATTTCTGGTGAAGTGCATTAAGCTCTTTGTAACAAACATGTTAAAAAAAATTTTTTTTAACGTTTTTTTATTTTTGAGACAGAGAGAGACACAGCATAAACAGGGGAGGGTCAGAGAGAGAGGGAGACACAGAATCTGAAACAGGCTCCAGGGCTCCAGGTTCTGAGCGGTCAGCACAGAGCCCAACGTGGAGCTTGAACTCACGGACCGCGAGATCATGACCTGAGCCGAAGTCGGACGCTTAACCGACTGAGCCACCCAGGCGCCCCTGTAACAAACATGTTAAATCTGAGAGTAAAAAAGAAGTTACATCTGCTACAGCCAACCTAAAGATATTGCTACTCTAAAGATGAGATAGTTTGAGAATTAATAAAGATAATAATGGGGGCAGGCACCTGAGTGGCTCAGTAGGTTTATCACCCAACTTCAGCTCAGGTCATGATCTAATGGTTCATGAGTTCAAGCCCCACATCAGGCTCTGTGCTGACAGTTTGGAGCCTGGAGCCTGCTTCAGATTCTGTGTCTCCCTCCATCTCTCTGTCTGCCCCTCCCCCACTGTGCTCTCTCAAAAATCAATAAACATTTAAAAAATAAAGATAATAATGACAACAGATTTGAGATGTAGCAAATGTTAAATCTATGAATTCATAATGATACGAAAGAAAAAAAAAAACAGATCACCATTAAAATGTGGTAGGGAATCAACTCATTCTGATATGTGGCCAGAATCAATCACATATTAACTTTCTATTATACTAACATATTATACTAACACATACTAACTATACCATTGGGTAATCAAAGATTTTTAAAGAAATATTTCAACTCATAAATGAAGGGATGATAAATTCAGAGTATCAACATTTTGCATAATGAATCCAGGCACTGAGCATCAACAGCTCACATTATAGAAACAGAAACGATTGGTATTATGTGCTTAAATCTTAAGTGGCAGGCTTGCCCCCTTCAAGAAAAGAACCTGTGATGGATGACGCATCTAGATCCAACTATCAATTTACAGAAAATACGGAGGGCAGAGGAACCTGTTAAGGGACCCCACAGTGGTGCAATCAACAAATTCAGACTGCTAAAAACTCCACAGGACAAATAACCAGATTTCTTAACAAATAAATTGCAGAGGAGAAAAATGGGATGGAGGAAGTACCCACAGAGTAAGTGATGTAGCTCACAACTGTAGCATGTAGACCTGATTTGAATAAACTGTGTGTGTGTGTGTGTGTGTGTGTGTGTGTGTGTGTGTCCGTCTGAAGTGGAATAGAAAGTCTTAAGTAGTGACTAATGAATAATTATTGTTACTGCTATTATTTAAGGGAGTGATACCACTACAATGGTGATGTTTAACAAAGTTCTTCTGTTTTATAAATACAAAATATTTAGGGATAAACTCTTATGTCTAAAATTGCTTCGAAAGAGAAGAGGAGGAAATGAGAAGAATGAGAAATGAAACCAGATTAGCCATGAGCAATGAATACACGAGGGTTATATTGTCATGTTTGAATATTTGCAATTCTCCACATTAAAAGGGTAAACAAAAAATATTGAGAAGTCTTTTCATTTTTCTTTGGAAAGAGGTCATGTCAGCATGTGGCATTAAGTATAATCTCTTCTGGGATTAAAAAGGCCGCGGCTACACAGTCACATAGGACAGCTCAACAGCCATGAGGGCCCACACCCTCAACAGAACACATTTACCGATATTTCAGTTTTCAAAAGAATGGATGTCTCTTGGTGCTAAATACACGTGCCTGGCAAAAAGCTGTCGAGAACAAACACTTACCGGCATGACTGTTGAAATGTGCAAAGTTAGCAAAATTGGCTGTGGCCGTTGACTGAGGCGCTGGAGCAGCAAAGATGTCTGAGCCAAGATCACTTAAAAGGTCAAACTGCTTCTTTTCCTGCTGCTGCCCTTGAGAGCGACCTACGACAGGGGACTGCACACCACACATTAACGATACAGAGCTTCCAGTCAGATCTGCCACATTTTTGTAACACTCTTTCCAATTCACCAAGTTTAAAAGGCAGTTGAAAGATTACATAATCTTTTATTTGTAGTTTTGAATACCTTGGTATTTTTTGAAAAGCACCAATTTTCCACATCTATTCCCAAATCATCTCTCAATTTTAAATACAGAGTCAAAGACAAAGAAACGCTGTATTGTAACAGCTGTTACACCTCAGAACACAAGCGAGACGTCCTGCTAGGAGAGCAATAATAAGACTTTCACAGAACACATCCTTTCTATGTGGGGACAGTGCCTTTCTCTTCAGCTTTCACTCAAACCTCTTGTGACAACTGAGCAATTTTATCCAGATGTCCTCGTATGCATCAGTAAAAGGGGTGGACTTGAATTCCAACAGTACTGTGCCTCAGAACCATTCTTGTGTAGGACAAACGCTGTCGTGCCAGATCAACAAACCGGTCACAGCTCAGAAAACTGTCACAAAGTGCAGAAGCACAAGCTTTTTCACCAACTTCTAAAAAGCCTTCAGCCCGTTTAGTTTTTTAAAATAAGGCATGTAATGCAAAGCCACCTGTGTTTCGATGATAAGCATGCTTCACAATGAGGCAGGGGGAAAATTCTACTACTTAAGAAATCCTTTCTTGTAAAAGGACATCACAGAGCCTATACTGTTCTAACTCTGATGGTCCCCAGAGTCCTGTTTCACTAAATGTAGCTATAGGACAGACAGCTATTAACAGTGTTCTGTGTACCTTTGCAAACCTGTGGAGCATTCAAAGAAACTCGAGCAAAAAGAGCAAAAATATGCACATCCCAACCACTTAACCAAGACTCTCTGAATGCACTATCTGAACCACTAGCTTGCTGTATATGACCACTAGGACATAAAGCTACTGTCCTAAAGAATTCTCAAGTCCGTGATACTCAATCCTCCTGGAGCAGAAGTCTCTGCGAAGATGGGAGACCACTCACCTGACTAGGTGTGCCCTTGTTTAAGTGCAGTGCTGGTGCTGAGTCTCCTAAAAGAGACTTCAGGGGTTTGACCTCAGGCGTGCTGCTCGTGCTACTGGCAGACGACCCTGAAATAGACGCATGAACTGATGCCACCACCTTGGCTTGTTCTGGAGGGACATACCTAAAACATATGAAAAATTCAACAGGCACTTAACCGAGAAAACTGCAGGGAATACTAAAACACGATAAACTTAATTTTAATTTCTTGTCAGACTATGTCGACATTACTCTTATTTCAAAACCCTCTTAGAATTGACAGCTTAAGACTGCACTTAATTGAAGTACTCAGACAGGCTGATACAGACTATGTGCAAAACTTGTTTCAATTATTTACTTATAATTTTTCTAAAAAAATATATATCATAAATAACTTTTTTAACAACAGAGGGCCTATAGTTAATCATGATGAACAGTTAAAACTCTACTTTTTAACAACTAAAGTATAAGATCATGAATAACATTTGGGAAGAGAGCAAAATAAAGAGAAAACATCTATTACATTACAGTTAGTAGTCTAAAATACAAAGGTCTATTACAAATCTAGAAGAATAAGATCAACAACTCAATTTCTAAATAAGCAGAAACAATTCCCAAATGGAGACACAGAAATGAAAACACTTGCAACCTAATAAAAATGCAAATTAATATATCATTCACATTTGCTCTGAGCATAAATTTTTAAATTTTGTAACTGCCCGCTAAAATACAGAAATAGGTATGTTGTATCTCAGCAGTACAACTTCCAGAAACTCATCCTTAGGGATTAATTGGATAGGTGCACACAGATACATGTACATGCATGTTATCACAGCACTCTTTATAATTTCAAAGAACTGGCCACATATCAAACATTCATCAGGAGAGAAATATTCAACAGATTCAGCAGATTATGCTAACATCTGTATAATAGAATACTGCATAGCCACTCTGTTTGGACAAGGAAAGATGTCCCTAAGACTTCCAGGGTCTTTCAGGTTTGATCTCATTCGCGTAAGTACAGGATTTACCGGAGGAAGAGAGTGAAGAAAACTAAAGAGAGGCAGTAAGAACATAATGCCCAAACACTGGCAACGCTAATCTCCAGAGCTAGGATCACGTAAGAGTTTTTGTTCTATTTCTGGGTTTTGTCCCACCCTGCCCTTCTCCCCAACACCACCCCGAGATCACTTAGGGGACACAGGAAAACAAAGTGGTTAAGGAGCACCTACGTGTTCTAAAGACAGAGTTAAAGTTCCAGCTCTACCCCTGGAAACCTAGCTATGAAACCTAGGGCAAACTACCCCAACCCTTTGTGCCTCCGAGTTTTCATCTATAAAATGGAGACATGGTTGCTATGAGGTATAACTGAGTTAACATTTATTTTTCAAGTACTTACAACAGTTCCTGGTACACATGTATTAGCTACACAAGTGTTAGCTATTTTCAATTCTATGACAGTGACAGACAATACAACTGCTTTGCCGTAACTTGGTATATTCACTGATGGGATCAATTTTTGAGCACAGTCAAGTCTTACCAAAGGATAAAACCAGATAATTGTATTTAGTTCAAAACACTCACCTGACTAAAAGTAAAGAAGTGAAGCTTGTATTGCACAGGAAGTGAGTTTGAAAACTGGTCATACAATCTCAAAACCCCTTTAGATCTACGACAACAATAGTCTCAATGTTTTAAATACAGTTGCCTGGACTGAGGATTTTCAGGGAGACTGCATTTGGACAGTGCTTATATCATGTTAAAAACCCACTGCACTGCTCTCTCGTTACATGTCACAGGTATGTGCAAGTGCTTAAAATCCACAGAACCTGGTCCACCTGAATGCTGGTCACTCCCTCTACATGCCGAGCATTCAAGTTTGTAACTGTATTATTCTTGCTATTACTATCCTGTTTCTCAGGACAGAAAAATAACACAAATTGTAATTATTTGAGGTTTACAGTTACTTGAGTTATAGTTTGAATTAATAATTTATCATCATCACGACCATCATCATCATTATAAATGCAAGGGATGGAAATTTATGGTTTTAAATCTAACAACTCTTACTCATACACACTTTCTTTTGCTAAATGAAGATAAACTATGTAAAATCTTAGCTAAGTTCTATTCAAACTAACTTGCTGAGTTGGTAAAACTGTTGGGAAAATAAAAAATTAGGCTATAGCTATGTATGGAGAAAGGTCTTAGTATAGGATACAAGGTCTTGGAAATTAAGAACTGAAAGGACAGAAAGTTAATCACATACTTCATTTTAAGAGACTCCTTTATGCCACCGTGTTTCTACTATCAGCCCACCCTCAAAGATTTTCTTCTTTCTTGAACTAAAATTTTACGAGCATGCTTTTATCTGCATTCATACCTAACACTACCTAGTGCTGCTAAATGTAGCCTGCGCTACAGCTGATCCTGCCTGGCAAAAAGAAGTCTCCTTTCGAGAACAGTTAAGAATACAGAGTTTGCAGAGGAAACGAATTAAAGCAACTTCTCTCTGTTGCTCACTGAATGAAGGCGGAGATATCTCACCTATAACCCACAGCCAAGTAGTCCTTCAGTATTCCCGGGGTTAAGCCATTCACTTCCACCTTATCTATTCCCTCTATTGTGACTCTCTCCTTTATTTTCTTAAGCCCCCAAGAAGGAAATATACACTACTGAATAATAGGTCTTAATAAATTGAATTAAATCGTGCTCATATAACTAAACATGAAGAGTCCAAGGTAGTTGAACAGTAGCTTTACAGACACATTTCCTGCTATGCTTTTTAAAGGGCTGTACTAGCCATATGTCCAACCTGTTTTAACTTCTTTTTAAAAATTGACATCTGATGGATTTAGTTAGGGGAGCATAAACGCTCTCTTCTTAACCAGGGAGTAAAATCATTTCTTGGGTGAGAAGTGAGGATATTTTGGGCAAAGACCTACCACAAAATGCAATTATGTGGATGGATTACTACACAAGAGCTTTAGCATACTGCTTAGTATATAAAAGATACTAAATAAATACTTGCAAAATGAATGAAGATTTTAAGAAAAGAGGCTATATGAAACTAGAATGTCTTGAGAAGCTAGCAGGGCTAGAGAAGGATTAGAAGGAAGGATCCTTCGCTTTCCAAAAAGGGTAGGAGGCCTGGGAATAAGGAACCGGCTGCTGCTGGGCACAGATGACTTAAGTAGAGTCAAGGCTTTTCGAAA
Source organism: Panthera pardus (assembly GCF_024362965.1). Taxonomy (NCBI): domain Eukaryota; kingdom Metazoa; phylum Chordata; class Mammalia; order Carnivora; family Felidae; genus Panthera; species Panthera pardus. Next base: position 11,348,654 of record NW_026526655.1, read on the forward strand.
CCAAATCCAATAAAATGCCCAAATATAAGGAGTATCTATCTACCTACATACCTATTTCCTTATTTCCTATATAACTATCTCTTTCTTTCCATCCTTTCTTCCTTCCTTATGTCAGATTAATCTTACCCATAATTAATGTGATTTTTGGGAGCCTTTGTTCTAAATACAAACTATTCACTCACCATCTTTTCTTTTCATACTTTTCTTGTAGGAACTCTTTCACTTTTTGTGGATCCCTGAAGTCTGGAATTGCTGAAGATCTATCATCAAATAATCCTAGCCAAATCTGTTTACAGACCTTTGGAAAGAATTAAAAAAACAAAAGTGTTAAATTCAACATCTTCACTTAATGAAATTTTAAGGGAAAATTATGATTCTTTCAAAAAGCTAACCTACTTAATACCACTGCTTTCAATGAGAATATTACCACAAAGAATGAACTAAATTTATTTTAATATATTCCAGTATGCAGTAAAATCTTAGCAACAGCATCATAAAGAATAACACCTCATAGGGAAATGGGATTTGAATGGATCTGGGCCTTTTTGGTCTTGGAATGATCTTAAACTGTAAGCCATGAGCAAAGTTGTGTTACCTTGATAAACCTCAGTTCCCTCACCCCATAAAACAGAGGAATTAGACCAGGAGCAATTTCATGGATCTTTGACAAATTTAAAAATCAACCAAAATAGGGGCGCTTTGGCTGGCTCAGTTCGTAGAGCATGTGACTCTTGATCTTGGGGTTGTGAGTTTGAGCCCCATGTTGGATGAAGAGGTTACTCAAAAAAACAAAAAAAAATCTACAACAACAACAAAAACAAATAAAAAGTACTAGAATCATACATAATTTGAGCTTAAAGTACAATAATAATAATAACAAAAACACAAGGCAGATACAACTCTAGCTTTATAAGTACCTCCCATGCTTTTTCCCACTAATGGCTAAAAAATAAGAATCTAAGATATTTAACATTTTAGAAAAAAACCAAAGAAATGAAATGATGCAGAACTCAAACAGAACACAAAGAGCAGAGAACTATAAAGAAAAAAATTAATAACATGGACTTCAAAATTTAAAGCTACTCTTCTTGGGGGTGCCTGGGTGGCTCAGTCGGTTGAGTGTCTAACTCAATTTCGGCTCAGGCCATGATCCCAGGGTTGTGGGATCAAGCCCCAAGTCTGGCTCTGTGCTTAGATATTCTTAATGCTTAAGATATTCTCTCTCTCTCTCTCTCTTTCTCTCTCCCTCCCTCTGCCCCACTCACACTCTAAAATAAAAAAATAAAAATAAGTTAAAATAAATAAATAAAAATAAAACTTGGTCTTCAGGGCACCTCAATGGCTCAGTCAGTAGAGCATATGACTCTCGATCTTGGGGTTGTGAGTTCGAGTCCCGTGTCACGTGTAGAGATTACTTAAAAAATCTTAAAAAAAAAAACAACCCAAAACTATCGCTCTTCAAAAGACTTAAAAAGAAAAAATGAAAAGGGAAGCCAACTGATAAAAAGTATTTGCAAAATGTGTTAAGATTTTGTGATCTAACGTGATAGGAACTTAAAGCAACTTGAATCCAAAATACATTTAAAAATTCTTAAAACTCAACTATAAAAAACCAGTAAGAGTGGGCAGGGAAGATGAACAGACACCTCATGAAAGATATACACAGCAGCCCAGTATCAGCACTGAGACCCACTACACAGGCACCCACAGATACCACTAAAAGGCCCAAAATAAAAAGACCATATCATGTGTTTGGAACAACTGGAACTCTCAAGAAGGTTAAAAAGGTACAATCACTCTGGAAGACAGTTTACAGTTACTTAAAAGTTAAATATACACCTACCATATAACCCAGCCATGCCTTCTAAGTTATTTACCCAACAGAAAGAAAAAACCTGTCTACACTCAGATTTGTACACCAATGTTCACAGCAGCTTTACAAATGATAATAACTCCAAAGTGAAAACAACCCAAATGGGTTCATCAACAGGTTGAATGGATCAATTTTAGAATATCCAAACAGGATACTCTTCAGCAATGAAAAGGAATAAACTATTGATACAAGCAACTACATGTGGAGAAGTCAGATTCCCCTCCAAAGTACATACTGTATGACCCCCCCTCATTTAACTTTTACAAAGCACAACTTTATCTATAGTGACAGAAAGCAGATTAGTGCAAACATTACAAACGGGCACAAAAAAATTCTTCGCGATAATGAAAATGTATGCTGTCCTATTACTATAGTGATGGTTTCACATAGGTCAAAACTCATCAAAATTGTACACTCTGAATATATCCAAGTTATTGTAATTAATTATTCCTCAGTAAAGCTATAAGAAACCAGTCCACAAGCTTCCAAACTTGTATCATTTAAAAAATTAACCAATTATGACACTGTGAAAAGCACACAGTATCCAGCTTCAAAAAGCCCCCCAAAACTCGAGGAATCAGAGAATAAATAAAAAGCAGCATTCCTCTCAATCGTACCTGCTCACTGAAATGGCAAAGAGAGAAAGAAGAACCAGAAGAAGGACTTGCCCTCTTCCTCTCTCCGTACCCCAATCATGCTTCAAAACAATTTTTCTTGTTTTCTTGTTTTCCCTCCTACTCCAGGCTCAGTGCAGATACTGTAACATCATTAAGGCAGTGTAGGTGACACACATGAGCCCTAGGCTAAGGCACAAAGCAGTACAGTGGCAAAGCCCAAGAAGTACACCCAGAAATGGTAATGCAACTTACTGCCAGAAATGCTGTCAACCCTGTACAGGGCCAGTTTCCCCACTGACTATTTAGCAACTTAAAAAGAAGCACATGGGACTCTCCTTAGAAACCTGACTGATGATTCTCCGAAAATTTAATTTTGAAAGATTCTGTGGCTGTGCAATTACATTTATAAAGGAGGGATTGGAAGTTTCTAGTTCTTCTCTCTCAAAAAGTCCCAAATGAGAAAACAACAGACATGGTAATTATTTGCCCAAAGCCAAAGAATTATTAACCGTAACTGACACAATTAGTTCAGGACACTTCATGACATTTAGTCTTTGCGCGCTAAAAATTCCTAAGAACTATCATATACAACTTTTTTTTTTTTTTTAAGTTCATTTATTTAGAGAGAGAGAAAGAGAGCGCATGCAAGCACAGGGCAGGGGCAGAGAAAGGAGAGAGAGAACCCCAAGCAGGCTCTGTGCAGTGAGCACAGGGCCTGAAGTGGGGCTCGGAACTCACAAATCACAAGATCGTGACTCAAGCCAAAATCAAGTCGGACGCTCAACCGACTGAGCCACCCATATGTAACTTTTTCTAACTGAAAACAAACAGTGAACAAATAAACATACAAACAAAAAGGAGATGGGCTGACGACACATCCCCGAGTTACTGTCTTGGCACTCATTCATCACGGGGATGCGAAGCGAAGATGAAGTGCTTGGCGGTAGACTTTACAGGCATCTGACAGCAGCAGCCAGTGGGTATCACTCAAACTTCTGTACTGTTGCAGTTCTCTGTCCCTGCTCTCTGACAGGAAAAATCTTTAGTTCTTATTTCTCACTATGTTGCCCCATAATAGCTATTTCCTATTATTGCTCAAGATCCTAACCATACCTGCCACTCATGTCAGCTTAAGTTGTACCTAAGCCAAGCGGCTCTCAAAATGGATTTCCCAAGTCCCTGGATCCGCACCATCAAGGTGACCTAAGAACTTGTAAATGCAAACTTTCAGGACCCACTCAAGATCTACGAAATCAGAACCTCAAGGGGTGGTGCCCAGCAATGTGTGTTTCAGCAAACCCTTTGGGGGACTGTGAAATTGGTCAAGGTTTGCAAACTGGTGCGTTAGTAAAATCTAGGCCAGCAAATGGAAACTTTCTTTCCATACATATACTACATACAGTTTCCGGTTATTTCTCAAAATTATGAAATCACTAATCCTGGTATCGGGCAAGATTCATTTAACAGAGACAGTGTTCCAGGGACACATCCGGGAAAACACAATGTCAATCTCTTTGAGACCGATTCATATTTTCATCCCTGAAAAGCTGGCTTCTGTTTCAACCATTCTACTAAAATTGCTCTTTCAGGTTTCTAGATTTGCTGAAAGAAAAGCATACAGTTCTTTTTGTTCCTTTTGTTCCGTTAGTAAAATAATAAACAGGATCACCTGAAAAGGAACAGTTTTTCAAAGCTGAAGGAGAGTGGGAGAGTGAATTACTAACACAGCAAGCAGCACTGAGGACTCATGGAGATGAGTAGTAAAGTGAATTAGTCTTAATAGTTGTGTTTGCCTCCAGCCTCATCTGCCTATTTAGGTACAAAGTAGTTGAGCGACGACGGCTTTCAAGGTAAAATACGACAAGTTAAAAAGGAATGGTTATAACAGACCATGAAATCTAAGGTAAGAAAAACAAAGATATGGTGAGGATGATGGCCAAGAAGTTTAGCCTCAGTGGGCTGCAGTCCTGATGGCTGTGCCACAATTGTTGGGATTTAGAAATTAAGAGGGAATGAGCTGGGAAGAGAGAAGTGGAGGTGGCCAGAGACCAGGATGCTTCAACTTGAACTCTGAGAGGTGATTCAGTTATTGATAAATAAAAAGTCTAAAATAAGATGAAGGATTATTGGAGGTAGGAGGTCGAGGAATTCAGGAGGCCAAATTATCTATTATTATGATAATCATGTGGATTATCTATGCGGACAGTGAGACTAGAAGAAATGATTAACACTAGGAGAAAAAAGACATTACATAAGGGGCTAAAATCTAAAACGAATGAGGGGTATGACTGCAATAAGAAGCCACAGCAGGTGACAAAATCTACTGGCACGAGAAACATGGTGCTGGGGGACCAGAAACACCACTGAGGAGCAAGAATGATACCTAAAAGCCATCATCTGAAAGAACTGCACTCATGGTGTTGATAATCTCTTTTAGGGAGGTGGATAATCAGTTCTAATTATAGAATAATGTGATGGTTGGGGTAGTTCAGAGCCTGGACAAGGGGAACCAGACAGCCCGAATTTGAATCCCAATTCTGTTTAGTAATGGAACCTGCTTCACAGGGATGGTGGAAGGGTTAAAGGAGTTAGTAGGGGGGAGGGGGGGGCGGTTTCCATTCCGGAACAGGGGTACATAATGAACTTTAACTAGTACCAGTTATTATTACTCTCAGAGGTGGGTTATGGAATAATGAGGTAAGCAAGCACTGGGAAGTAGGTCCCCTCAGGAACACAGGAAACTATGGGTCTCCCTTCTATCCTGCTGCAGACAGAATCAAAGTGGTCTTGATTTAAAAAAAAAGAAAAACACAACTCCCTCCTCCAAACTTCTATAGCACTTTGTATGTTTTACATGAGGCTCATTACCAATTGCCTCATATTTGAATTACTGCGCATGTGTCTCATTTACTTTCGAATTCCCCACACTGCTTAAAATAATGGGTTGTGCCACATTAAGTGTTCAATAAATATACCGGTAATGCTGAAAAACACACTTCATTTATCATTTTTTTAAAACAATTTTTTAACATTTATTTTTGAGAAAGAGAGAGAAGAGACAGAGTGTGAGCAGGGGAGGGGAAGAGAGAGAGGGAGACACAGAATCTGAAGCAGGGTCCAGGCTCTGGGCTGTCAGCACAGAGCCCGACGCGGGGCTCAAACTCACGAACCAAGAGATCATGACCTGAACTGAAGTCAGACGCTCAACCAACTGAGCCACCCAGGTGCCCCTATCATTTATTTATTTTAAAATTACACATCAGCCAACAAGAATAAGCCTGTGAAATTTTCAAAATAGTTTTTTCCTTATTCTAGTGCAAATCCACTTTAGAATTGTAATCAAAATAGCCACTGACATAATCTAAAATACTTTAAAGTATCAGTCAGGGTTGCCATAGAAAACAGGTGGCATGCTCAATTCAAAAAATTTGAAAGAAAGTTTAATAGACTATTTACAAAGCACAGGCAGGTTGTAAGGAACTCACACGTGAGAATACGGTTCCCCCTCATTCGTAACAGCTCAACCCCACCCACTGGCAGGGGAAGGAGAGGAAGAGGTAACCTTAAGACGAAGAGGGCTAATTGATGGGAGTCTGACCTTCAATGGAAGGATGCAGAAAGGAGACAAGAAATCCCACATGGAAGAAGAAAGTAAGTATTTTAACCTCTCCCTCCTTCCTTTCTTGCTTTGACAATGTTCCCCCATCAGCTCAACCCAACTGGAAGCCAAGAGTCAAGAAGGCCCATCTGTGTATCCAGACAAATGAGCAGCCTGGAGCCAGAGCAGGGTAAAGACCAGAGCTAGAAGGGCAGATGGAAGCCATCCAGCACAGCACCTAAATCACGATAATAAATACATGTGGTGCAAGCAATTTCACAAACTCAATTACGGACGCCAAAGATAGGAAACATCCATACTAATTCTCAATTGCTCATATAAAAAAAGGAAGGATAAGGAAAGGGTGCTGCACCAGGCTTGAGAAGGAAAATAGATAAGGGTAGAGATTACAGCTTCCTAATCCTCTCAGGGACAGCAAAACAAAGCAGAAATTTGTGTGAGTGGCAATTTACCTTTATTCTGACAAACCCTTGTTTTCATAAAAAGGATAAAGAATAAACATTGTGACTGGACTCTGTTTGCAACCTCTAGGTAAAAAGATAAAAAATAAGAAAAGGAGGGGGTGCCTGGGTGGCTCAGTCAGCTGGGCATCCAACTCTTGATTTTGGCTCAGGTCATGATCTCATGGCTTCTGAGTTCGAGCCTAGAGCCTGATTGGGATTTCTCTCTTTCCTGCTCTTTCTGCCTCTCTTCTCTCTCAAAATAAATATATAAAGTTAATAAAAGAAGGAAATGACAGAAAGATGCTCTGGAATTAAAGAACCTTTTTTCATTAAATCCATCTACATATATCCAGCCAGATTTCAGACTATTTTGCCCTCACTCCTTAGTGGAGAGGTGGAGGGTTACTGACTCCCTAAGATACAATCGCAGCACTTGCTAGTACTGCCCATAAAATACAGAAACAAATAACTGGAGGCCTCAGAATTGAAAAATTCATGAACAAGTAACAAACATCCACTCTTTGAAAGCACAAAGAAAAACTACACAGAAAAAAATACGAACAGAAATACAATTAAAAGCTCTCTAGAGAGATACCATGTAACAGCAACATATTATTTAGCGCTAAAAGAAAAAACAATCAGGTTTTTGCTTTAATTTGCCCTAAACATCCAAAATCAGAAAAATATCCCAAATATATGTCATGACCCAAGTTAAATACTGAAAAGTACATTATTAGCATTTCCTACATTCATCCAGCCTCCATTAGCATGACTGTGCTCATATTTCTAGACTGATCGGTATTTCCCAGTTATAGCCTATCTGAAGGATGTGTATCAATAACGCTTAGGGAAAAAAAGACACTACCCATACACCTTATGCAAGAGAAACAGTTCTCCATGTATCTTTTTCAGACTGTATGTTATAGTCCATCTTAAAATTTGGTTTTAAAAAATGTGCAAGAATTAGAACCTATGCAACTGATTCACTGAAAACGGGCACACACAAGCTTTATGTGCAGATCACTAAGGCACCAGAGCCTTTGTGAACCAGACATATAAATGGATACATGAGGGAGCAAGACTTCCATCAAATCCAATTTATTTAATCTTAGGGTTTTTGTTTTTAATCTAAGCATAAACTACCTTATAATGGCTTCCTTAACATAAAAATCAAATTCTTCACCTATTCAGGCCCCAAAGGAGCCAACCCCTGATTACCTCTCCAGACTCCTTTACTATCATTACTCTTTCCAGGCCACACAGGCCTCCTCAGAAAGTCTTCCCTCAAAAGCCAATCCCACGGTGGGGGGCAACATCTCCCACACCAAACCTCACCTGTACGTTACTACAACATATTATTTTCATGACCTTTATCTCACAGCTTCTAAATGTAAAACTCACGAGGCAGGAACCTTCTCTGATTCACCACTATTTGTATTCTCGGAGCCTGACACATAACAGACACTAAAAAAATAACCTAGCACATGAACGAAAGCAACTTCCTAACAGTGTTGAAATATAGGTACTTAAGAAATTCTTTTTTCCCTTAGTTCCATCTGAAATATACAGGCTGACCTAGAACACTTAGCATACTAACTTATTTATGCAGAAGTAATAAATTCACTGATGCGAATTCTCACATTCTGTCTAGACCAGAGGTTGCTAGCAAAACACACCTCACAAGCTAATATCTGGCCTTTGGTGTGTGTTAGCAGCTGAAGTTTCACTGGGACACAGTCCCGCCCACTCGTTTACCTACTGTCTATGCTGCTTTGTTGGGTAGTTACAACAAGGACGGTACAGTCCACAGAACCTAATATTTACTATCTGACCCTTTACCAAAAAGGTCTGCCAACCCCTGACTTTAACTGCAACCATGGACGTTCTATGATACCATCCCAGCACCCAAAAGTAATAACGATTTAAATAGGATATAATAAATAAAAGCCTGCTGTTGAGGCAGGTTTTATAATGTGTATGGGGAGTAACAGAGATGAAACTAACATGAAAGAAGCCTTTCCCTGGAGGAAGTACTTTCCAAGAATGAGGACTATGTAAGGGCCAGTTTATTCTATGGACCCATTCACTAGTGAATAAAGGAGAAAAAGTACCAGAGTTAAGTTTCAGGTAAGGATTAATGTATTTGACACTTGTTTTCTACATAACTGACAAGTACAAACAAATAGAAGAGATAAAAGCAGCAAATACTCAAACACTAGAGAGAAATTAAATGCGGTGGTAAGAGCAGTAAAACCTACTTGCAAGAATCTGCAGTTTGTGCAGGAGACCAGTAGCTGTAATTCAGAAACTTACCGTGCAACTTAGTGAAGGGCAGTATACGCAATGCACAGCACACTCCCATGCCTGATTTCACTTAACATCTCTAATGTCAAATCGTGTTCCAGAGAGGTTGCAAAGAACAAAAAACCCAGCCACGCTCGTTCAGATAAAACAAGGAAGCATACAGCAACACCAAGAAAACAAAAACTTTAGGGGAAACTGAGCTGCAAACAGAAAAAGCCATTTGGGACCTAGGTAGTCTGAGAATCTGTTTCCTAAGCCCCTCTCCTCCCCACCCCCCCAAACACACAGTTGATCACTTTTGCTTCTCACACTATGTCTAAATGCCTGCTCTTGCTCATCTTAGTACACTTTTTTTTTTTTTTTTTCTGTTTAACTTGTTAAGACTGCACATGGCCCAAGTACATCCTGTCTTTTTGGTTTAAGTGATTCATCATTTGAATCCAGCCTCTGTGAACCTTAATTCAGTTTCTTACAAGAGGGAGGATCAGATTAGTCACTGGCCCCCAGGGTTAGCTGTCCATTCCTGGTCCAATAAGCTATGTGTTTTCTGTCTTTATTTTGTGGTTTTTCCAAGGCAGGGAGGGAGTCTTCCCCCTTTGTTCCTTCAGCAAAGCATGAGAGCTTGGTAAGCACTCCCCAAACCTAAACACACATGTTATTCATGAATACGCTTTGTCAATTATAAAAAGCTTTATAAATATAAAATTTATTGTATTAGTGAAGTCACATTGGTTTCAAGTAAGATTATCAATTGTCCTCCTTTCTCAAACTAGTATGACTATGTAAATTACCCTGTATGGGTAACAAAACAATTGTTCTTTCAATTTTGTATGCTGCCTTTAATAAGCTTCCCAGTTTTAGATAGTTAAATTTATCAATATTTACTTTGTGGTTTTCCATTGCTTTTAGCATATAAAGTCCTTACACGTTCAAATGTTAAGTAGTCAGCTATATTTTCTATTAAATTTTACAGTAATCACTTATGTTTTTTTATTACCTACCCTCAAGCTTACAATCCTTAAACACTACAATTCAGTTTGTTTTTTAGTTATAAAATAATTTGTTTTACAGCAAAGTTGCAAGTATAGTAAAAAAGAACTCCCATATACCCTTTACCCAGTCTCTAATGTTAACATTTACTTTATCATGCTCTCTTTAGATAAAATTTTTTCTAGGCTTTAAATGGTTTAGAACCTTCTCTTCCTAATGTCTACCTCCTAAGAACAAAGACATTCTTTTATATAAATGTAAGCAAAACTATCTAAATCAGGAAATTTACACTTTATTATTCTCTAATCCACAGACTAGCCAATTATCTTAATAGTGTCCTTTAGAACAAAAGGAAAAAAGGTTCACCGGGTAAAGAATCTGAACTGTCCTGCTGCCTTTAATCTGGAACAGTTCCTACAAGCGTCTTTGTCTTTCATGACCTTGACATCTTTGAAGCGTATAGGCCAATTATTTTGTAGTATGCTCCTTTATTTAGGTTTTCTCATGACTAAACTTATGTTATGCATTTTGGCAAGGAATACAACCTAAGTGATGTTGTATCCTTTTCCGTGAATTGTATCAGGAGACACATGATGTCAATCAGTCCCATTCCTAGGTGATGTTAACTGACATATGCCAGATCTCTTCATACTAAAGTCACCATTTTTCCCTTTGGGATTAAGTATCTTGGAGGGAGATCCTATGAGACATTTTCTATATTTTTGCTGCTTTCTTTGTGCTTTAAAATTTTAACTCTAAAATACTTCTGAAATTAATTTTGGTCTACCGCATCAGTTAGCACTCAGACTTTCCATTTACTGAATAACCAATTCCTTCCATACTTAACTGCTAAAATGTGTTTATTTTATAGTAACTTTATACACTTAATATATATAAAGATCATAGCACGTCTAAGGATCTAGTCTGTAGATCTGTGCCTACTCTAGTTTCGGACTGTTGTAATTACTCCAAGTTTATATTGCAAATTATTGCCTATAAACACAGAGATATATTTTTAGTGTCTAAGTGGAGCCAATCCTATTTATTACTCTTTGGTTTACAAATTCCTCCCAGATAATTTTACTTCTTTGTTTTAGAATCATTATCTAAAAAGGAGTAGAAAACTCCTACCAGTGTCTTGGTTCCAATTGCTCTACACTTAATTTGTGAAGCCTTCATAAATCTTAAAGCACAGCGTTCTCATTCCCAAAGACAGTTATGCATATTATAAGCAAGCCTGCCAAAAAGGAAAGATTAACCAAAGGTTTACGTTTCTTTCTCTCTACAGAGTAAGTTTTCAATTTTGACATTTTCCAGAATATTAACAAGAACAAACAAGGTACTGAGCAAGAGAGCAGAATGGGAAAGGTGACCTAATCACATTTCCTTCAGAACTGAATATGAAGTACAACTGTATTTACTTGTCACAATATGCAATAAGAACTGTTTGTGGATTATCGATGGCTTAAGGATCGCACCAATACCAGTGAATCACCTCTAACAGGAACACTACTCATTGTTTCACTCAACCGAAAGCTTAACGATAGTAATGGATTTGTACTGACACTCGATTGTCTGGTTGTCCTGGTGACTCAAAGCCTGCATTTGCCAGGCAGCTGACTGAGGCTGGGAATGTAGCCTCTGGCTGAGGAACAGAGAGACTAGGCGGCCCAAGTGCAGAACAAGCCTCGGAAGTAAACCCGATCCATACCACAGTCTACGTGAAGTGATCATGAGGGAAAGAAAAAAACATTTCGTTTTCTTTGAACATTTGTGAGTACATGGGTGGCCCACAGGTTAATCAAAAAGAAAAGAAAAAAAGAAAAAAGGAAAAGGAATATTCAGGCAAAGCTCTTGTCAGTAAAAATGAGATGTGCAGAAGAGGAGAGTTTTAAGTAGGTTTCCAAAACAGATTATCTCAATGTCCAAAGGGAACAATTTGACCACCAATAAGAATAACTACAACAGACTGAAGCACATCAAATAATTTCATAATATTTAGAAAAAAACCACATGTAACTGGTCATTGTTGGAAGATGTTTTGGAACTCATTTTGAAAAAAGTTAAATATTGAGAACCACATATAGCTTTATGTGCACTATATACCTGATATTCATGACTAGTTTTAATGTACTTAAAAAAGAATGATAAAAGTACTGCACATTAATGTAAATTTTATTCAAATAGCTGTATTTTCTAAAACCAAAAATATTAGTGAAAAAGTTTTACATCTTTGCAAATTTCATGAATACTTGACTAAATAGAAGATAACGGATTTCTCATCTGCCTCTGCATTTTGATGTTATGTAACTTCCGAAAAACTCCACCGTACACTCAGAGAATGAAAGTAAAAACAGCCAATCAGGTCTTCAAACTACTATTAAAAATGTTTGATTTTACAGAATCCCTGAAAAGGTCTCCAGGATCTCCAGTAGAACCCCAGACCGCACCTGGAAAATCACTTAGTTAGAAGTCACCACTTTACAACCCCAAATCAATGGATATAGGAACGGAGAACTACAAGAACAGCCCCTGACATAACCGTGCCACCAAAATATCTCTCCATGAAAGAACACAACACCCAACCCGTGCAACACCGGGTCTTCCTCTTTTTCCAAACTAAACACGAACCTTAAGACGCTACTAGATCCAGCTACCAATTTACTGGTAACTACGATGACTGAGGAACACCGACACTACCATACGGATCGAATCAGCAAAATCCAAACAGTGGGAAACTACTGAACAAATGACTGGGCTGGAGAAGCGAGAAAAGGGGAGTGGGGGAGGGCAGGGGAGGTGGGAAGAGGAAGAGAGAGAGAACCGGAGTAAGCAACTGGAGGGGAAATTCCTAGAAAACAAAGATTTAACAGGCAAGCAAAGCAGGTACCACTTCTGGTAATGTCAGAAGAGCTCACATTAAAACCCAACTCTCCAACAGATGACTATAAACTCTATGTACATTATAAAAACTACCAGAAGACACTAGGGAACAACCAAAGCAAACAGAATGTTGGAAAGGAAATTAAGCATTTGCTGTTTTTTTTAAAGACATGGTCAGTAACAATCAGAGTAGTTGCAGCAACTACAAAAACTGGAAAGTGAGCAGCAAATCCAAGGAAGGAGAGAATCAGGGAGTAGGAGCCACAAAACTCTCCCCAGGTCTCTGGCTCACCCTTGACCTAGGCATGTGCGGGGCTGACTCCAAACCAACTCAGTTAAAGACTAAAAGAACTAAGTGGAGATTTTAACTGGTATCTTCCATGAGAAGCAGAATTTGCTACAGTAAAAAGGAAACAAAAGAAACAAACAAAACCAACGCTTTTGGAAGGAACAAGACAGAATCCAGACGCTCTACTATGCACCATTTCCAGCATTCTGGATATAATCCAAAATCACTAGATATACACAGAAACAGCAAAGTGTGACCCACAGTCAAAAGAAAAAGCAACCAGTAGTGACACACCTGATGTGACAAAGACTTTGGAATTGGTAGATAATGATTTAAAGCAACTTGTATCCCCGTGTGCAAGAGCTTATGATGAATAAAACTATGAAATCTCAGCAAAGGGAACAATTACAGAAAAGAATCAAATGTAAATCCTAGAACTGGAAAAGTATCTAAAGAAAAAATGGTCAAAATGTTAAAATAATTTTGATGAAGACAAATTCACAGATTAATGAAGCTTAGCAAACGCCAGGAAGGATAAACACACACACACACACACACACACACACACACGCTCGTGAAACACACATGTGTATATCATAGTTATATCTAGAAAAAAAAGAGCTTCAAGATGGCCTATTGCCATAGAGCAACAACAATATAAAGATCAGATAATGCTCTTTTCAAAGAAGAAGAAAGTATTACCAGAGAGAGAGAGACTGTATATGACAGAATGTCACCTTTGTGAGGAGGACATAGTAATAATAAATATTGGCCCCTAACAAGTTTCAAAATAAATAAAGCAAACAATAAAACAGGGAAAAATATACAAATCCACAATCATTTGTTAAGTGCTCTAACTGATAAATTACCTACACGAAATCAGTAAAGCAGACCTATAAGATCTGAACAGCACTATCAATCACAACCTATAACTGACATTTATAGGACACTATACCCAGTAACTTCAGAAATACATTCTTTTCAAGTGCACATAGCACGTTCACCAAGAGAGACCATGTGCTGGACATAGAACAGGACTCAAAAAATAAGAAAGGGTTGAGAAAACATATAGAGAATGTTCACTGACAAAAACAGAATTAGAAATTGATTATACAGTAAGAGATCTAGAAAAACTCCAAATATGTGGAAATTAATCATTTCTATATAATCCATGGATCAAAGAAGAAATCATAAGGGAAACTAGAAAACATTTTAAACTGAATGATAAAATACAACGTATCAAAATTTGTGCAAAGCAGTTAAAACAGAGGTTAGAGAGAAATTTACTGCTTTAAAAGATTAGAAAAGAAAGCTCTCCAATCAGTGATCTTAGGTTCTATCTTAAGCAAAGAAAGAGCAAATAACCCAGAGTAAATAGAAGAAAAAACAAAGCCCAAAATTATAGAAGCTACTAAACACATTTAAAAGAAGGCTCTCATTAACTTTGTCAATAAATATGACAACTTAGGCAAATTCCTTGAAAAATACAATTCATCAAAACGGATACAAGAAACAGATAATCTTAATAACCAGTGATCACTTTCACTCTCTGCCCCAGTGACACTCAGATCCCAGTGTTCCTTTCTGTCCTTCTAAAGAGCCCAGTCATCTCAACTAAAGCAGCTGGCCAAAGATGACTGAGTCATCAACTCCCACATAAGATTCTAACACTTGGTAGCAGAAGCTGCCAACAGGGGAAGGGGGTCTCCATGTCAAACAACAGTACATCACCAAGTGGGGCTTTTAAAAACAGGCAACAGGCCAAATCTGGCTGGCGCGGGGAGTGAAGGGGGCGGGCGGGGAGCAGGTACACAGTTTGCCAACTCCTGATACACAATATGGAGAGGAATCTTCAAAGAAAAGGGAAATTGGAGGACTTGCACTCCCTGACCTCAAGACTGACTTCAAGACGGTATGCTACTGGCATAAAGGGCAATGAATGAATGAATGAAACTGAACAAAGAGCCCTGAAACATACTCGTACTTACATGGTCATTTCATATTTGACAAAGGTTCCAAAGTAATCCATTGAGGAAAGTGTTTTTACCAAATGGAGCTGGAACAACTGTATACATTCACAGAAAAATACGAACCTCAACCTCCAGCACACCATATACTAAAATTAATTTGAGACTGATCATAGATGTAGATGTAAAAGCTAAAGCTTTCAAAGCTTCTAAAATAAAATGAGATTATGACGATGACAGTAGGCAGAGACTTCTTTAGAGCCGAGAAAGAAGAAACTATAAAACTAAAAACTGATAAAATTCATCAAAAAGACAAATTTTGGCTTGTCAAAAAAAAAAACAACACTAAGAAAATAAATGAGAAAGCCACAGACTGAAAGAAAATACTCACTAAACCAGTCTTACGAAGAAAAATGAACAAATTCTGATATATTCATAGAACAGTCGTAGGTAATAAAAAAGGAACAAACTACATGTAGCCACATGCACAACTCTCACAAGAAGTCTTATGCAAAAAGCACACTTTATTAAATACAAACAAAAATCAAAACAGTGGTTGCCTCTGGAGAGGGGAGACATTAAGTAAGAAGAAATGTCAATGTGCTTTATCTTTGCAGAGCTTTGGGTTACCAAAGGGGATGCATTTATCAAAACTCTTCCCAAGGTAAGATTGTTACATTTCCATCTATGTCAATTATACTTCAATTTTTAACAAATATTGAATTCCAATTAACGATCTCCTGAGGATTTAAGGGGTGATGTGAACTAATGTTTGCGGCTTACTTTGAAACGTAAGAAACGTTAAGTGGAATTAACTAATGGATGGATACACAGACATGTGTGAAAGCAAACACAGCACAATGTTTACCATACCTGCACAGTTTTTCAACTTTTATGTATATTTGAATGTTTCATAATAAAAAGTTGGGGGGGGCGCCTGGGTGGCTTAGTCGGTTAAACATCCGACTTCGGCTCAGGTCATGATCTCACAGCCTGTGAGTTCAAGCCCCGCGTTGGGCTCTATGCTGACAGCTCAGAGTTTGGATCCCGCTTCGGACTGTGTGTCTCCCTCTCTCTCTGTTCCTCCCCGACTCGTACTCTGTCTCACTGTCTCGCTCTCAAAAACAAACAAACAAACAAACAAACAAATAAAGTTGGGAGGTGGAGGGGGCAGAAGACAGGCAGATCTGGCCATTGTGCCGTGGCTTTGAGACGATGCTGCCAGGGGCATCCATGAAAAGGGGTTCTGAGAGACAGTGCAGCATGTAGGTCAACCTGCAAGCCACTCACACTACCAGAGACCCCCCTCGCCTGCAGTGAGACCTACAGCAGCAGCTGCAACAGAAGGTAACTGCTCACCACCACCCCATCCTTGCAAAGATCCCAGAATCACAGACTGGTATGAGGTTTTCCTTGGGGAGCTGGTGGAGCCCATGGTCCAGTAGAAGACTGACAAGACATCATCTAAATCTCTAAGAAGTTCTTGCTGGGTGTGGCCTTTGCTTAGTCCTACCCAAAGCTGATACTGCCTGTGCAGGATGACTTTAATTTCCGGAAACAGAACCAAGAACTCCTCGATGTCATCACCAATTCCTCAAAAATCTATGGGCCCAGAGCCTGTCTCAACTTTCTTCTTACCAGTTCATAAAGCACCCCACAACCAGACGGCATCCTCTGTTGCCAAGATGAATGCCAGGTGCTGTCCTAGAAGCCAAGCAGACTTCCTGCTCTGGTAAGACTCAACATCAATCGTGAGGAGCCTGAGTAGCAGCTGATGCTGAAGCACAAGAGACACAGGTGGAGGACTAGAACTCAGATGTGCACCACAGGGCACTTGTGCAGCATGTCTGACTGCTAGGTCTAAAGTCATCTGAGCTGTTACGCTTCCCAGGGACTTAAGGTGGCCAGGACTCACCCCGGATTACAGGGCATCCAGCCCCAATGATCTGAAGCCCCAACTCTCCTGATGCAAACCTGGCTCTATCCCACAATCCAAGCGATACAGTCCAAGAAGTTGCCTGTTAAGACTGTGATCATCTAGCTTCTGACCGTTTATCAGCAGGTTCAGTTTCAAAACCCATATTAACCACTCACAGCAAGTAAGTGGAGCTTACTTGCATCTTGATTCAAACAAACCATTAAGGAAAAGAAATGAAACTTAGGAAATGAAAGAAAACTGAACATTGCTAACTAGATTAATGCTAATTTTTATGGACATGAAAATCGTATTGCGATTATGTATTTTTTAAAGTCCTTGTTTTTCAGAGATAACATTAGTTGATGAATTTACAGATAAAATTATATGTCTTAGATTTGCTTCAAAAAATAAAGTGGGCGTGGTGCCTGGATGGCTCAGTCGGTTAAGCGTTCGACTCTAGGTTTTGCCTCAGGTCATGATCTCATGGCTTTGTGGGTTCGAGCTCCACACTGGGCTTTGCACGGACAGTGTGGAGCCTGCTTGGCATTCGCTCTCTCTTTCTCTCCCTCTCTCTGCGCCTCCCACACTCACAATGTCTCTCTCAAAATAAATACACTTAAAATATCTATATAGTTATGTATAAAGAAGGGACAAGAAGACCATGAATGGGTGGAAGTTTGTTCTATTATTCCATGTGCTTGTATAGATATATGAATATCTCCATAAGAAGTTGTTTTAAAAGGAACAAAAAAGACTGACAATTTCTATTTTCAATTAGATCCAAGTTTTTAAAATGGTAACTAACAGGAAAAAAGAAACAAAATAGCTGAGAGGTGAGAGGAAGCTATAATGGCTGAGGCAAATAAGCTCGAAGGAAGTAAATAACGTGACCTAAGATACCGGTGCAAAAGAAAAAGTTAAAGGCTCAGAGCATTAGTTACAAACTAGCACCTAGCTCCTTCTACAATAATCTGGGTTTTCAGTCACCATTCAAAAAGACCATGCTACAATATGTTCACATCAAAGGCACAAAACAGGTACTTCTCACAGATTACAAAGGAAAATGAAACTCAGGGAAAAGTAGTTTGCCCAAAGTGACAAGACCACAAATTATTTTGAGTCTTAGTCTGGAGCCTTTAGCTGCTATAGTGGTTTTCTCAAATGGTAGCCTGTAGCCCTCAGCTTCAGAATCACAATGGGGTTCTGGCTAAAAATGCAAACAGACACCCCTTCACCTCACCATACTCACCATACATTCACAGTCAGAATCTCTGGAGAGTTCTCTCTCTCTCTCTCTCTCTCTCTCTCTCTCTCTCTCTCACACACACACACACACACACACACACACACACACACACACACAATAAATAAATAAATAAATAAACATTAAAAAATTTTAACAACTACTAAAAGTAACTTGGATGAAATTCACATGGATCCAAAGTCTCAAACTCCCTTGGATATATATTCTTGTACACTCTCACTGCTATAAGTGTAATGAAAAAGTATGTAAGATACGATATAGAAATGTCTACAATGTTTTGAGGATAGTAAAACCAATACAGAAGAAACTATGAAATAAAAAAAAAAAAAAAAAAAAATATATATATATATATATATATATATATATATTGCAATATCTTAGAGTGAATGCCATGGTGTGTGTGTGTGTATATATATATGTACGTATACACATATATATACACATATGCACACACATACATATAAATATAAATTAAATATAAATATACATTTTTTTTTTTTTTGAAGTATGAGTGGCAGGTTTATACAGTCCCTGTCAGCTACAATACTCCTGGAAGACTTCATAGGAGAGTAAAAATTTGATAGGGCTTAAAAAAAGATTCACAATAAATGCAACATCATGAGCAAAATGGCAAGAAAACTGGAATACGGACAGCATATATGGAAAACAAAACAGAGATCACTACAGTTTAAACATTTCTGCTGGAAACGAAGCAAGAAAAAGATTAACTAGGAAGGTTATAAAAGGATTTACACTGAGAACTGAAAACTCTGGAATGCCACAGACCAGGGGTCTTCAACCAACCACCTGCAGATCAAATTGGGCCACTGGCCTGTTCTTGTACTGCCCCTGCTCTAACAATGGTTTTTACAGCTGTTTAAAGGATTATTTTAAAAACACCCTATTCAAACAAGGATATGTAACAGAGACTGTATGTAGGTGGCCCACAAAGCCTACAATATTTACTGGTCCTTTACAGAAACAGTTTGCCAACCTTGCTAAAAGCAACAAGGTAATTCTAGATCCTGGAGTACTGAGTTAGTAACTTAGCTCTACTCAATCATGACATTTAATATGCTGTTATTAAAATCACAGCCAATTTTTGCTACTATTTAAGATCAGCATAAAAATTCAAATGTCCCAAGATTTTTTTTTTTTTTTTTTTTTAACATTTTTTATTTATTTTTGGGACAGAGAGAGACAGAGCATGAACGGGGGAGGGTCAGAGAGAGAGGGAGACACAGAATCGGAAACAGGCTCCAGGCTCCGAGCCATCAGCCCAGAGCCTGACGCGGGGCTCGAACTCACGGACCGCGAGATCGTGACCTGGCTGAAGTCGGACGCTTAACCGACTGCGCCACCCAGGCGCCCCTGTCCCAAGAATTTAAATACATAACCCAAACATTAATGTAAATGCCACTTTTGTACATTATGAAAACTAAAAAAATCCCTCTAATAAGGAACAAAAATACATATTGATAATCCTTCCCTTGTAACTTCTACTACCTTAGACTCTGATTCAATAAACATCTGAATACCTACATTATTCAACAAGAACTACACTCGGAACTTTCGCAGATTGCTCAAGTTCAAAGTATTTTAGCCTTTCTATAAAGATTTTACTGTCACTATTTTACAGTTGGTAGAAATGGAGTCTCAGAGGCATCCTGTCCAATGTTCTCAGCCTGCCGAGTCCAAAGCCCATTCTTTCTGCACAAGACCACTGCACTTCAAGAAGTATTTAACAAATCCAGCTCAAATTTTATCTATTTCCCTAGAGAGTTACAGTTTGGGTTAAGACTGCTTAGCGTTTACCAAAACTTTAAAGAAATGACTACAACACTTTGAAACGACATGGTATCTTCACACACTGATTCACGATTCATTCAAAAGTTCACGGTCTTTACTCTGATAATGTCCCATAAACTCTTTCTGATATTGGCTTTCCACTTTTCAGAGTCCATGAGTCTGTGTGGAGAATCACCATCACTTATTTAGTTTACAGGACACGAGGTGTCCTGTTTAACCCCATAGTAGACTTGAGTACACACAACATATCGTAAAATGATAACTGGATATTCCAGAAAAACTGTCTGAGCATGTGAATTTGGAATTTAAAATTTTTTTAGACACAAAAATGTTTTTTGTGTGTGACAGTGTTTGTTTCCTGTTATAAATGGCCCCAATCTCTCCCTCCCAAAGATGCAATTTAATTGCCCAAAAACTCTCAATAGCTTATCTCATAAACTAAGGTCTATTTAATCCTAAGTATAACGTCCTGAAAAATCCTCATCTCCACACTCCCAAAGCATCTACAACTCCCACTGAAGCCCTCTCGGTCCTAAACCAAAGTGGAATTGGCAAAAAATGATTTTTGTTGTCGGTCTCCCCCCACTAAACTCCAAGCTTTACATGAGGGCAAGTCCTGTCTGCTTTTGCTTGGCACTCTATCTCTAGCACCCAGGGACAGTCCTTGGTACACAGCAGGTGATTAATAAATCTCTCTTAAAAATGAAAAATGAATCCATCATAAATGTGAACAGAGAGAAAAGAGCACCTTACTTTATGGGCCAATTGTTTTAGAAAGTTTTTTTTTTTTTTTTTTTTTTTTTTTTTAAAGCAGTAGTTTGTTTTGGGGGTTATTTTTATAATCTAGCATAAAAATAATCAAATATTGTCCATTAAAGGATTTTATTTCTACATGTAGACTGTATGTGCCTATGGGGCATCAATAGTGACTCTTTTATTCTCAGGCCTAAAACAAAATTAAGGAGAGTTAATTTGCTCCTAGAAAAGAAAAACTGATGTTTCAAAATAAAATTACTAATACATTTTCTTTTTATTGAATTTCTAGAGCACTGATCACCAGCCCTGCTTCCATTAACTTTGATAATCAGGATTTAACCCAGTAGTGAAATTCCCTCAGCTAGCGGACCATAAATTACCCACAATATCACAAAAGAGGATATATGGAGGAAACAACAAAAGATTTTTTTTTAAGTTAACATCATGATAGAAAAGTGCTACTAGGTAAATACAGTATATAGAAATTTTTTGTAAAACATTTTACTTCTGAAAAAAATGTCAAAAGTATTTCTGCAAATAATAAATACAAAGTGCTTTGCTGAAAAATATTGTACTAACATCTGGCACATTATGTTCTATAAGATAATAACGTACACATCTGCTCCGCAGGAGTCTGAGAACACTAAAGTAACGTTCAAGTACTTCGTAAACCACATCCGTAGAAGCTAATGATATAATGTAATAAATATTAAGCATGTCCTTGATACACATTTATAAACGGTAATAACAGTATTTGCTTACCACAGCTCGCAGACCAAGACAGATGAACTTTATTAATCACTCAAATACCGTAAGTGGTGCTGCCATCAGTTCTGTGATTTTCCAAAACCACTGAACAATTCTTAACACGGTTCTGAATGAAAAGCGAAATCTTCCCTAGAGATGCACATGTGTTAGGCCACTGCGCTGATGGTGAATAAAACGGATTCCCTGAATCCGTGCCCTTTGCCCTGTAACTTGGCGGTCCCCTCCTACTCTTTATCCTGAATTTGGCAGCATGACTTCCTTTGGCAAGCTGTTCACAACTGTAATGCAAGCATTACAACAGATTGAAGTTATACACTCAGATGACTGTAAACAGATTTTCCCACATAGAAATGTCTGGAGGAACACTGAAAGCATGTGCAATGTAGGTGAATTCTGTTCAACACACGGGTTGCTGAGTCATTCAGCAACCACCGCGCTTACCTGGGTAAGCCTGCACCTTCCAATCAGGACCAGCTAACTGACCCTCAGAACACCAACTCCGGGAGGGAGGAGACCCCAGGACCGCCGCCAGTCAATATACTCTCTTTTAACTGATGAAACACTCATCCTCAGGTATGACCCCTTCATGCACGTTACGTAAGACGGGCAGGGCCTTTTTAATCCAAAATATATGTGATTGAGGATGGTCCTCAAACACAGTGACACACAGCTGGAATACGGCAACATGTTTTAAACTGAAAAATTAACATTTGCATGCTTTCTCTACGCATGTTAAACTTAATATTTAAATGTTTACATAAGATAAAGTGATAATAAAGCACCTGCGCTTGGAAGTCTATCAAGTTTTTGCTAGGCTGTGCTGACCATCCTGCACTCTATAATATCAATCCTTACCTTCTAAGTAAGCACCTCGTAAGTTTTTAAGAACACAGATACTGTTAATATTAGTAAGAAATATACCTAGCCCAAGACTGATTCTAAGATGTTCTTAGGGACACAAGAAACTATGTGTGTCTTCCTTAACAAGTATTTAAAAGGTTGGTATATTTTCTAACAGTACGAACTATAGTAAATTTCCCTTTCTCTTTGTGCAATGTGTTTGCTCTGCCTTCAATATCTTTTCCTGTGACAGGGGCGCCTGGTTTGCTCAATCAAAAGGGCATGCAACTTCTGATCTTAGAGTCATAAGTTCAAGCCCCACATCGGGTGTCAAGATCACTTAAAAATAAAGAAAGAAATAAACTTAAAAACGAACACATCTCTTTTCCTGCCAGCTCAGGTCCTAAATGTTTTACCTCTATGAGATCTTCCCAATTCTTTCCTTTTCACCCACAGTTTGAATCTGTCCTTCCAGATTATTTCTGATACTTCTTATTCTTGTCATTAGTTATCTAACATATGCTATAACTGTTACATATCTGCCTCCCCAACTACACTGTAAACTCTATGTCAGCTAAGCCTCTGAGACACACCCATAACTGCACCCACAGCACCTCGCACACCCACAGCACCTCGCACAGTGACTGCCCTGGCAAGGGCTTTAAGTGGCCTATCAGTCTGCATGGCTCTTTTTGGGATTTAAAATCCACGAACCCATTCCAGTCATCTCTAATATTCATATTTTGTTTCTACTTTTTTCTTCAAATTTTAACATTCTTTTTTTTTTTTTTTGAGACAGAGAGGGTCAGATTGTGAGTGGGGGAGGGGCAGAGAGAGAGGGAGACACAGAATCCAAAGCAGGCTCTGAGCTGTATGCACAGAGCCTGACGTGGGGCTCAAACTCACGAACTGCGAGATCATGACCTGAGCCGAAGTCGGACGCTTAACCGACTGAACCACCCAGGCATCCCTGTTTCCACTTTTTGATATGAGTTGCCTAAAATTGTTTCCTTGCCTATATTCTAAATTTATTTTGATGTCCACCTTAAAAACTGCCATATTCAACAACATGGGTGAACTATGAGGACACTATGCTAAGTGAAATAAGCCAGTCACAGAAGGACAAATACCGTATGATTCCACTCACATGAGGCATCTAAAACAGTCAAACTCACTGAAGCAAAAAGCAGAATGGCAGTTGACAGGAGCTGGGAAGGGAAATGGGGAGCTGCTATTCAGTGGGTATAAAGTTCATTCATACAAGATGAGTAAGTTCCAGAGATCTAATGTACAACACTATGCCTACAGGTAAGAATACTGTATTGACACTTAAAATTGTTTTCAGAGAGGAGATCTTATGTTGAGTGTTCTTATCACAATCAATCTTGTATCTTGAGGCCGATCTTCACCTAACCTTAGCTACTTACTGACAGGTGCAGATGTTTTTACCTAGCCTCTCCAATAGACTGTCACCTTTTTAGTTCTATTTCTCTGACTTTACCTATGATCATTAGATTTTTCATCTAAGAACAATATTTTATTTCTGACTCCCTATTTCAGATATCCAAAATTTTCCATACTAGGCCAACATTCTAAGAGTGTAATTAAAAGTTTGCACTGCTAGTTTAATCCCAAACTTTATATAAACAATTCAAATTATATTTTAATCAGTAAATATATTATTCTATACTGTCATTACAAATCTTCTGCCCTTTCTCCTAGCTTTAGATTTTCCCACGTCAGTCTGAAACTTGATTCCACAAAATAATTTTTTATCAGCAAAATTTGGGAGACTTCAAAGTGTGCTCACTTCTCTAAATCATGCGTTTAAAAATATCTCATAATCTTGAATTTATACCTCTTTGCTGTTTTAGAGCCAAAATCAGATGTGCGAAACAAGTAGGCAAGCAAGTTTAAGATATTACTTGCTTAAAGAAGAAAGAGAGGCAAGTAAAAATGCCTACATATATTCTGAGGGTGAACAATTAAAATGAATAAAATACTAAAACAACTTTTTTCTTTCTCTTATATCAAAAATATGCAAACAGAATAGTATAACTAAAGTAATTATTTCCTTTCCTTGAAGTAATGAAATAATTTTTTGGGTCAATTTTATAGTTTTTTCAATGCCAGATCACCACTTTCATGAACACATGGTAAAAAACATAGAGCTAAAAACGAGAAAGCAAACAAAACAGAATGGCATTGCTGGAAGCCCATTAAAACAGAGTTAGAATGAAACAGCTCCTCTCCAAGTTCTTCTTGGGCTCCCCTTCATGCTGGGCTCTCCCCCAGCACTGCCAGCCTCCTCCCTACCGAGCACCTGCTCAACACAAAGTTCAGCATATAATAAAAAGGTAGGAGGGGACCTTAAGCAAAAGCTGATTACACAATGGCCTAACAAAAGTTTATTCTTTTGGTCTTTTAAAGTACACACTAACAATTACTCCCATACTAGATGTCTTCCAAAAATGGCTTTTACATTCAACACTGATGAACTTTAGATACGTGTTTCACCTCAGGATAAAGGCATTTTTGCATAGATATTAATTCTAAGTACATTACTAAATGAGTACATTCTAGGTATCTAAATATAGAACACAAAAATAACTTTTTAAACAGTGAAATCCACCATCTTTTATTTTTTAATGTTTGTTTATTTTGGAGAGAAAGAGAGCGAGCGAGCACGGGGGACGGTCAGAGAGAGAGGGGAACAAATAATCTGAAGCAGGGTGTCTGCTGACAGCAGAGCCCAATGCAGGGCTCAAACTCACGAACCCTGAGATCATGACCTGAGCCGAAGTCTGACACTTAACCGACAAGAACCCCTCAGGCACCCCTCCACAGTGAAATCCACCATTCTAAACAACTTACTAAACCTTATTAAAACGACTGCCAACAAGAAAGTTAAAAATTGTAAAAACACTTACTTCATTTCCATGTTTCTGCAGAAATTCAATTTCCTGTTGTGTGAATGTTGTCATGGAGATAGATTTCACCCTGTGTGGTGGATTTAACCCTCTCCTAAAAGATAAAATATTTTACAAATTTACTAGATCTTAAAAATTACACATCAAAGTAAAACATTTTTAATTAGTGCATTTAAACGTAGAACAGTTCACTCCATAAACTAAAAGTATTTAAAAACTATTTTATTATTAATCTCCACAATAGATATGTCAAGATAAGTCAGATTCACACTAAATAATATATTTAAAGATAAATTCGGGTAACTATCTAGTTAGGAATACATAGTACCTGTAATACATGAGCTTCTTGGAAATACAAATGTTGCTTTAGTGTGTTTCTAATGGAAGGACAGGACTACGTAAGAGCTCTATGGTAAAGAATTCAAAAAGCAATTAATCATTTAAATATTTTCACATTTCCTAAGAAAATGACAATGGTTTGTTAGAGGTCTTTCTAATCAAATAGCTGCTACCTTTAAGCTTGAGGCTGATTTGAAAACTGAAAACTAACCCAAGAAAACTGGACATGATTAACCTGTAAGAATGAAGTCCCACCTTTCCCATCAATTCAAACAAAAATTTATAATAAAAGGATATTTTCAATCATCTCAGAAGGCAGTAAGCATTCAAGACGAAACCAAAGAGACATAAAGGGACTCAAGAAATGCCTGGACTCAAGATTAAAAATGCCTGTTAAGTTTGTTTACAACTTTAAAGTCTTTTCTGTATAGGTGGCCTTAAAAGGACTTTATCTCTGCGCTTCTTGATGTTTACAATGCACATAAAAAACTGAACAGAAATGCACTCAAAGAAGAATAAAAACTATTTACATTTTGCCCAAAGTGACCTACTCAACCCACAAAAATAAGGGTTAAATAATCTATGCAAAGTAACAAGTAATCTATGCAAAGTTTCATCAAATTACGTTTGAGTCATGTCCTCTGGTAAAGGCCTCATTTGGAACCCAGGGTCTAGAGCAGATTATTAATATTTTTACATAATTTATCACAGTCATCTTGCAGACTCCTATGCTGAGAGATTTAAGAAAGATGTAAAATAATATATGAGCCAGAAGTCTTTCAAAAGTAACCTGGAAACATTCCGAATAATTAAATATTACACAATAACCCTACAAATTCACAATATTATAAGCCAAAACAATAAGGAACTCAGAACTAACAGACGCTCCTCAATTTTCACGTCCTGCTCCTTCTCGCTCCCTGACAGAACAGTCAGAGATAGATGGCACATCTTTCAAATCATGCTTTGAATTATGACAGAGCACTTTAGGTTTCATGTTTTGAAGTTAGGGAAACGTTAAGTTGGGTTTTGTTACTGTTTTTAAGTTTTAAACTAATTCGTTTACTTCTAGCTCTTGGTTAAGTCATAAGATACAGAAATAAGGACTGCACAGTAGGAGAAATTGAACACAGCAATTTCATCCTTGTAAAACTTTCAAACTTAACTAATGAAGAAACAACTACAGTATGAATTAGTTTCAAGTAAATTTGTAATCACAAATTAAGGGTTTAAAAACATCTCCTAAATTTCCAAAAGTGAAAATGTAGGAAACTCATTATTCATATAAAGCAATACACTTTGTTTTCCGATTCATCTGTATTATGAGAACAAGACTAGATTCACCATTTTCAGGGAAGCGTATTAACTTATGATGTGTATTTACATCCCACCTTGTTCAAAATAATTTAAGAACAAATTAACCTACTGTTCTCTTAAGTTCCACAACTCCTTCCCTCTCACTTAGCAACTTGGTCTCCCCTTATTTGCTAATACCTCCGTCCTTGCTCCAGTCAACCCTTCACCTTTCCACCTCCCTTACAGTATCCTTTTTAAAAAAGGAAAAGGCACAGGAATAATTTCCTAATGAGGAAGTGTCAAACACTGCTTACCAGGGGGTATGCTTTGGATAAGAAAATTTTCAAGCAAAGAATTATACTCCTGTATTTCTCAACTCATTAAATGAGGAACCCCCTGATTCTTTTCTCTTTCTAAAACTCGTTTTTAGTTCTATTTTACAGACGTAATCTCCTGACAGTACAGTGTATAGCTAGTTCATTCCCAGATCTCAAGACCCTATGGCTATCACAAGGTCGGTTTATGCATGAAGGCAGCATTCATTTTACTTAAATACGTGACAAAATTTTCAACTTATGAAACAAATACAACCACAATGAACTCATAACCAAACTATGAAAGGACATTTTTTTTCTACTTAACAACATTTACTCTAGGACTTCCTTAAGTGAGCTGACTCAGTGCATTTAAAATAGGAGTCAATTTGCACAACTAGAAGATACAATTTTGCAAGGCCACAATGATTACATAAATTGAGTAGCTCCAAGGAAATTTTACATGTGTTCATGTTGATTTCTCTAATTGCTCTTTTATATTCCATTGACTCAGGCAGATTAACTATAGTCTCAATGCAAGGATATACAATGATTTTCCCCTTTTGGCCTCCAAAAGCTTTGTATAGATATTAAAGGCTTATAAAATAGTTTGGTTAGCGGTGCCTAGGTGGCTGAGGCAGTTAAGCGTCTGACATGGGCTCAAGTCGTAATCTCGCGGTTCATGAGTTCAAGCTCCGCGAGGGGTTCTGTGCTGACAGCTCAGAACCTGGAGCCTACTTCAGATTCTGTGTCTTCCTCCCTCTCTGACCCTCCTCCACTTACACTCTGTCTCTCTTTCTCTCAAAAAAAAAAAAAAAAAAAAAAAAAAAGAATAAACATTAAAAACAATTTTTTTAATGTAATAGTTTGTTTAAAAAGGTGATTAAGTCCAAAATGAAAATAGGTGGTCTCATACACTATGGTAGGATAAATTCACCAATTTGTTAGCAAGAACCTCATTCACACCTTTTGACCCATAAGTACCCTTTAAGTATCTATTCTAAAGAAAGAATTTGAAACACAGCTAACTAATTACATACAAGATGTTCATCAAACATTATTCATAAGAAAACATCAGAAACACTACAATATCAAAGGGAAGTGGTTACATAAATGACAATAACACTAAACATTATTCATACTTAAGGTTGTTTTAATTTTTTAAGATGAAACTTACATAGTATTCTCAGAACTACATAAAATCTATCTACAAAGAAAACAGACAAACCAAATACCCCCAAATGTTAACAGTCCTTGCATATAAATGATAGGATGATTTTTTTTCTATTTATAATTTCCTATTCTCTCCAAGTTTTCCATGATGAATATGTATTATTCTATAATAGGGGGAAAAAACAGCAAGAAATAATGAGAGAGTCCAACTGATTAGTAGCAGTAGTCAAAAAGTTTGGACTCTGAGTCCTTGCTGTATAGATGTGAATGCCAGTGCTTAAGAATTAGAGAAAGAAAATATGGGAAGGAGAAAACAGTGTTCCTAAGGCTTTCTTTCAGTTTTTCTAAAAAAAAAGAAAAAAGAAAAAGAGCCTGGAAAGCCTTTCCTCCCAAACGTACCACCAGCATCAACACCTTATCTTCACTTTATTTCTCTAAGTCCAGGTTTTCTCGACTTTCGCACTATTGACATTTGGGGCCAGGTAACTATTGTGAGGGGGCTGTTCTGTGCATCGTAGGATTGCAGCATCTCCAACCTCTACCCACTGAATATCAGTACATCCTCAAACCACAAGGGACAATGAAAAATGTTTCCAGACATTGCCAAAACTCCCCTAATGCACAAAATGCCTCCAGTTGAGAATCACTGCTCTACATATGCCAAATGTTAATTACCAAGCAAAAGAAATTACTGGAATTTCTTTGGATCTTTATTGAGTATCAATTTCTACAGGTTTAATCTTTTTTTTTTTTTTTTAATGTTTATTTACTTCTGAGAGACAGAGACATGGCACGAGTGTGGGAGGAGCAGAGAGAGGGAGACACAATCTGAAGCAGGCTCCAGGCTGCAAGCTATCAGCACAGAGCCCGACGCGGGCCTTGAACTCACGAGCTGTGAGATCATGACCTAAGCCGAAGTTGGACGCTTAGCTGGCTGAGCCACCCAGGCACTCCTACAGGTTTAATCTTCCATAAGACATTCTCCCCCATATACAACAACAAAATTAAATCTTCCCTTAACATCATTATTTTCAGAAAAACATAAAATAGAAATGAATACTTTTTCCTATGAAGTGATAAGTAACAAAATAAATATAGCAGTTTAAAATTTGTATATTATATATTAAATTTAAATTAGAAAAGACTGTGGAAAGTACCCACCAAAAAAAATTTAAAAAACCAAAAAAAAAAAAAAAACCCAAAAAACCAAAAAACAACTTTATTATGTCAAGCATGCTGACAAAATTGGTGGTAAAATAAAAGTTAAATAAGGCACAGTGAAATTAATATTTATAAAGTACCTATACTGACACTTTGCATATTTAATCTCATCCAATTTCTACGTCTAATAGTATGGCAGACCGGATATTCTGAAAAGTCTCCTCTGCTAAAATATGATAGATACTCTATAAGTTACAAAACAAAAACAAACAAAAAAACCCTGTTAACCTATTGTTGAGCATTCTAGAAAGGAAAGAAAATCTCTAAGAATTCCTTCCAAAAGGCAAAAAAAGGCAAAAAAAAATTAAAAATTGAGCTGAAACCAGAAAAGTGACCCATGTCATACACAAAATGTAGTGTTGCTCAGAAGGCAAACACCAATCAACAAGAGCTATGGCCAGATGAGAGAGCTGAAACGGAGACAGACCTGTTAAACTCAAGACCCTGGAAGAGAAATAAAACTGTTTCCAGTTGTAGTATCCCAGGTTCCCAGCATAAGAATATGCAAATCCTCTCAGGAGCAACGCACTTCCAATTTATACTATCGGTATTTGGAAATATTAAGCTCAATAAACTATGAGGTTACAATAAAAATCATCACACAACAAAACATGCCACTAAGCTTGTCGGTAGAAACGACATGTTTATACCTACCTCTCCCGAAGACTTTAGATACTGGAGTGATCAAATACAAAACAGAAAATAAATACAGTATGTAAGAAACATCAAAATAAATAAAAGATGGCATAAAAATAAACAAGATATGTGTAGTTACCAGAATAACCAAGCAACTTAAAAGTCAGAACTTTTAGAAATGAAAAATTATAAATGTAGAAACTAAAAACTCAACAAAGCAGGTAGAGAGATGAGATACACCAAAGAATAAAACTGGTGAATTAGAAGACAGGAAACAAACCACCCAGAAAGCAGCACAGACATGCAGGGAGACAGAAAAAAAGACAAAAAGGAAAAAAAAGGGATACGAAGAGGTCTAACATATATAATCAATACTCTTAACTTTTGAAAGAGAATATCGAAAAAATAAGGAGAAGGGATATTAGAAGAGATAATGGCTGAGATTTTTCAGATCCAATAAAAGGCATGCATCTACAGATATAGGAATTACAGTTCATCAGAAACAAGATAAATTAAATACACACTTAGAAACATTTTGTTTAAATTTCAAAAATAGAAAATCTTAAAAGCAGTCTGAAAGAAAAGATCAAGATAAAATCTGGCTGAAAGTAGACTTCTCAATGGAAACCAAAGACAACAAACATCTTTAAGTAGTGAGAAAAAATAAGTTGTGAACCCAGTAAAACTATCTCTGAAGTATAAGATCAAAATAATAATATTTACACATAAACAAAAACCAAGAGTTTACCCCCCAGGAGATTCTCACCGAAGAAATGCATATTGTATACACTTTAAGAAGAAGAATGACCCCAGGAAGATCCTGAGATGCAAAGATACTGGTAAACACGTAGGTAAATCTCAAAAAAAAAACAAAAACAAAAACAAAAACAAAACAAAACCAAAAAACAAAAACCACACCTGATTTATGAGGTGGAACAGAGACAAATTTAACATCTCATCAACAATACCCCTTATGTGAGGGTACTTTGTATTTTCAAAGACCTTGTTAAGTTATTAGGGGAAGGTTAAAATTAACTCTAGAATGTCAGTATGGAGAACAAAATTTCAATGATGACCATAAAAGTACATGGAATTCACAGCTTCCCAAATAGTATAAAGGGAAAATTGGGGGCCCCTGGGTGGTTCAGTCAGTTGAGTGTCCGACACATGATTTCTGCTCAGGTCATGATCCCACGATCATAGGATCGAGCCCCACCTCGGGATCCACACTTAGCATGGAGCTCGCTTAAGACTCTCTCTCCCCCTGTCCCTCTCCCCAACTCGCACTGCCATTCTCTCTCTCAAAATAAATAAACGTTTTTTTTTTAAAAAGGGAAAATCAAAAGAAAAACCATCATTAAAAAAAAAAATTAAACATACACTTTCCAAATGACCTAGCAATCCCACTTTTATTTACCCAGCAATGGAATACTAACCAGCAATCAGGAGAAACGAACTACTGGAATATGTAACTACCTTGGATTAATCTTAAAGGTATGATGCTGAGTGCCGAAGACAAGACAATCTGACAAAGTTATGTACTTATGATACAATTTACCTGACATTATTGGAAAGAAAAACCAGTGCTGGAGAACTACAGGCAGCTGGCAGGGGTTAGGAACAGAGAAGGGTTAAGAAGAGTCTTGGGGATGGTGGAACAGCCCCGTGTGCTGATTGTGGCAGTAGTGACAGGAATCTACCGTTACGTTAAGACACACCAAAAGCCTTAACAGTGATGTGCACTAACTTAAATAGAACACCATAGTCCTAATTCCGTGTTACTCTTCACGGTAACCACAACTTTTACACTAATTAAAATAAATTTTTTCTCATTAGTGGACCTACCTTCTTCTCTACTTACCAAGTTTGATCATTTAAATGAATGAAATCTGATCAAAACTGAATTATTTATCTAGTCACTTTAAAGGTGGATTTGTGAAAGCTGCTGCCACTTCCCTTTTTTGCTAAGCCCAGTCTAGCTGTCATGTGAGTTCAGTGTTTATAAAACATTTTACTGTAATGATATTAGTCATAACTACTGGATGAAAGTGTTGAGCAAGTAAGCCACATTATTTTTATAGTGCCAATATTGAAGTACCACCCATTGCAGATCCTAAAATACACATTTTAAGTCTCCAATTTAGTGCAAAAAAAAAAAGAATTAGGTAATGACTCATTTAATAACAGCAGTATTGATATTTTGAAAGCATGTGTGCCAGTTAATTGGTTTCAAGAAGTTCCAAAGTCACCTACTGGTGGAGCCCAATATGTTTTCACAGTATAATTAAGTCATATGCAGATCCCCAGGAGCTTTAGTTTTAACGACCACCACCCAGGTATGACTGTAACCAGATGGTGTGAGTCATTCCGTATGTCCACCAGTATGCTGCTCTTAACTATGCCTCAAACAATCTTGCAAACTGCCATTTGTTCAACTCAAATAACAATGTGTGCTGGGTGAATAGGAACACTTATTCAGTTTTATTAATTGTTTTTCTCCCCCTGGGGGAAAAGCTGGTTAAAATATTTTAATAGCCTGTGGAAACTTATGCAGTTGCTAATATTGATCTAAAGTAATAAAGTTAATATGACATTTAGATCTATCCCAATCCTAGTTATGTAGTAAAAATATTACATATAAATAATGTTTCATATCAAAAAAAATTATACCTTTAAAATCTACAGCAGATGGAAGACAACTTTAACAGGTTATCAAGATTCTACAAACTGTGGATGCCAAGGCACTAACATGCACTGGATATTCCAAAACATTAGTCTATCCAGAACCCAACTTAAAAATACTGAACACACACACACACACACACACACACACAGACACACACACACGATGTAAACCACACCTGTTTTTTTTTTTTACGGGGGGAGGGTTGAAAGTCACAAATACGGTCTGTAAAAGGTACTTGTAACACTTATGCAAAACATCTAAAAAAAATAATACTCAAGTAACAATTTAAACCTAATTAAGGTATCCAGTTAAAAGTGGACAAAACCCAAGAATATCTTCACAAACCTCTCCAAACCTCACTGAAATGAAAGCAAAGGAATAAAATGGTATTAACTCACAAAGAGACAGGAACAGAGAATAAAGGAGGCCAAAAGTATACGGTAGTTCTCTAATAACAGAATTTGGAAAATAAAAAGTGAATATAACAGCAGTAACTGACTTTGCAGAATCAAGAAAAGCAAAACAGAATCTCCTTCAGAGAGAAGCCAACTAGAAGCTCATTCCCACTACAGAACCCCTTAAAGATTCACAAAAGGAATCCCAGGCAGGCTGGCGGGGGTGGGGCTGGGGATTACATAGGGTCAAAAATAAACTCCCAGTTCCACTACAGCCACAAGACTACCCCTACCAGGCCCTAGGCAGAAGTCTGAAGGAAAATTTAATCTGCAGAGACTATCCAAATAGACTAAGGACTGTTATTAGGTACCATGCTAAAAACCAGGGACTTAACTGGGACTTTCTACAAACTGAATGATAGATTATGTGCCTCTAGTCTTCTTCCTCAACTTGGATCCTAGAAAAATGGCAGCCAGGCTCTTTTTCAGTCACCAACAACAATTTAGGAGAAAATACCTCTGAACTAAAAAAGCATGATCTCCAAACCAACGAGTCCAAAAGAATGGCTAAAATAATGAACAAAAGACCTAACCAAAATACTTCAATGTACGGTTCAGAACAGCAGGGATTAAAAAAAGAAGAAGAAAAGAGAAAAAAAGATCACATATACTCCCAAAGAGGGAGGGGGAAAATGGGACATGAAGAATCAGCAGGCTGCATCAGTCTACTGATGAATACGAAGAATACCATCAGACTTCCTAATTCCTAACATCAATACTGAGGATCTGAACAATTAAGCAATGCCTTAAAACTTCAAGGGTAAAGTATTTCCACCCTTATGAATGGAGACAAACGATTAATTTAAAAATGATGGCAGAATAAGACATTTACAGTCATACAGCTCTCAAAACTATCTCCCACTGATCTTTATCAGGAGGCTAATGAAGATGTGGGCTCTTGGAAAGAGAGGGTCTAACACAGGTTAAACATGAAAAAGAAATTTCCAAAATGAAGGCAGAAGAAAAGTCCCAGGATGACCACTGCATAGTAGGTCTAGAGAGAAGCATGACCAGGCCAGAAGATGACAGAAGTGCCCAGAGAAGATTTATCAATTAAAAAAAAAAAAGGTACCTGATGCGTCTGATCATATTGAAAGAAGTTTTATGCCTCAGCCAGAGATTATTTATCTGGGGATATATTAATGATACATACATGGAAAACAAATGAAGAGAACTAAACAATTACAAACTTCAGGGAAAAGTTTGTATAAGCAAGAAAATAATAGTAATAACATACTATAGGTCTCAGCTGAGAATACGTACATACTTGCAACAAGGCAAACACTAAATAATGATTTAACCAACAACGGTGATAACATTATATGGAAGAGGTAGAAACAGTAGATGTAAAGGGAGAGAGAAGTGTTGAGGACCAAATCCTTATTTCCTCTTTGTACAACAGAGAAGTGAATATATAAAGCCAACACTGGAAAAAAAAAAAACTTCCAATAGCTGTAACTATGTTAGTTAGAAATACTAAGGTAAACACAGAAGGAGGGCAGAGACAAGAGTTCACAGTCACTGTCTAGGACAATCTGAAATGGAGGAAGGGAACAGGTGACTGTTGTTCGTTATAAGCCTTTCCCTTTTTACATTATGTGCACGTATTCTTTAGATAAACATTAAAACCGAATTGAAAATGAAACATAAAAAAAGAATCGATACAAAGAGTCCTTGCTCTTCAAAGCCAAGTTTAGGGGCGCCTGGGTGGCTCAGTCGGTTGGGCGGCCGACTTCGGCTCAGGTCATGATCTCGCGGTCCGTGAGTTTGAGCCCCGCGTAGGGCTCTGTGCTGACAGCTCAGAGCCTGGAGCCTGTTTCAGATTCTGTGTCTCCCTCTCTCTGACCCTCCCCCGTTCATGCTCTGTCTCTCTCTGTCTCAAAAATAAATAAACGTTAAAAAAAAAAAATTAAAAAAAAAAAAAGCCCAGTTTAACTGACATACAATTTACAGGTTGCTTTCTTTGATGAAAAAGTTTGAGGAATTTTTTAAATTTCAAAGGTATCAAGTCTCTCTACTAGACACTAGCGATCTTTTTATAGACGTACCTACTGAACACAACTGTTTTAGAACTACCAAAATTCACTGTGTAGGAGATAAAGCTTTGAAGACAGAAATGAGGAAGAGTTTTCATGTTTTCCCACATTATTAGTTGTAGTGATTTTAATACTCTCCCCATCAAAGAGCTAGCACAGTTTAACAAAACATGGGGGAAGAACAGAATTTTTAGAATCTGACAATTACAAAAAACTTCTCTCTTCCTTTTGTAAACATGTATGCTTCTCTATAACTTCCATACACGTCTCCCATTTCCTCCCAGAGAATAAATTTATTACCTCTTCCACATACAGGCCTTAAAATTACCCAAAGACAGTGACCATATATACAGCTCCCCAACCCACCCGTCTTTACTTCTGGTTCCTGCAGTTTTAAATCTGCTTATCATCCTGGTAAAATTCCTTAGAGCATGCTGCAGTTAATGTACCTCTTAAAAGAAGCAACCAGAATAAAAGCAAGGTGTATTTATGACTTCCCTCTCTCTGAAACAGTATGGTTCCAATCAAAAGGAGACTACATCTTACTCAGGAGTCTGAAAAAATATGTTCCAACTTAAAAAAAACTGTCATTCCTCATATTTCGAACAACTCAAACAAGCTTCCCACTGCTACCGTAAAGCCAGTTATGAATTTCCTTCTAATCACATCCAATCATCCAACTCTTAAGACAAGAGTTCTCAGGTGTGGGCCTGTAAAGGATGTCACAAGGAACCTGCTACTAACTACTCCAGGTTATGAGTGATTTACCTTTTTTTTATACACCTTAGAGGAATCCACGGTGGGTATTCCTAACCAATTACCACTCTGACTGTGTAAAGTGGGAAATACATTAAGAAGTCAGGGGGATCAATGGGAAGAGTAACGGCACCTAGTTCTGATTATCTCCACAGGACTTTCTCAAGAATATGAGCATTATGCACGTAGTCTAGAAAAGGGTGAAAACAGGATGCCACCATACCATATATGCTTATGAGTTTTCCCAGGACAGAAGATGCTCACAAAACTACAGAACAGCCCCCCTTCATCAATTTGTTGGAGGAATCCATGTTTCTCCTCCCTGCTGAACAACCTACCTACAGCAAATGCCTATTGCGCAGCAAACATTCCCAGCTAGGAGGCCGGCTCTCTCCTGCTCCTTCCAACTGAGTTTCATGTTTATCAAGAGCCGTTTAATATAACAACTTGGTAATGCAGTTGGCACAGTATTTGGTAAATATACAGTTTAATTAAAGATTATGTAAAATAACGACACATGAGAATTGTTTCCATAAAAACGAAGTATTTTGGAGACTTAATTGAGTCACTATGAAAACTTGTTGTTTAACCGTAGACAAGAATTGTAAAAGACTGAAGAGAAGATCGAGAACAATCCCGCACTCAACCTGCTTTAAAAGCAACTTAAAATCTAAGTATTGTGGGCGCCTGGGTGGCTCAGTCGGTTAAGCGTCTGACTTCGGCTCAGGTCATGATCTCATGGTTCGTGGGTTCGAGCCCCGCGTGGGGCTCTGTGCTGACAGCTCAGAGCCTGGAGCCTGCCTCGGATTCTGTGTCTCCTTCTCTCTGCCCCTTCCCCGCTTGTGTTGTCTCTCAAAAATAAACATTAAAAAAAAAAAATTCTAAATATTGTAAACAACACAATGTGAGTCTGGGTTATAGCAAAGGGACAAAGAATCTAGTCAGTGGAACCACATTCAAAGAAAAGTCTAGGTTTTACAAAAAACTCTGACAAATTAACAATTATACATTAAAATAAAAAAACTAAGTATATAAAAACATATATACATATGCACACATACATACATAATTGATTTTTAATGAATCTAATCACTATCAATCCTAAATGCATAGGATAGGAGGTTTTCATTACAATTCAGGTATAGAAAACAGTAAGAGAATTCATTCATGGCAGTGTAGATAGGCCAAATTCAAAACAGCACCATATTCCCATTACACTCACAATACACAACAGCAGTTTCTGAACAAAATTCAAAGTTAGGAAAACACATTTGCAACTAAGTTCCTTTAAATTTTTTTGAAAAGCATAGCTATGAAGTAAAAATGCATGATACATCCATAAACTGTCTGTCCTGCTTTTAAAATCCAACGAAGTTAAAATCTACCATCTAACTCCCCAAAATATAGAGTTCAAAACAGTTTACAATAATCCATGGGAAACCTTTATACATTTGCTAGCGGTGGACTCAGCATTAGTTCTGGATCCCAACATCAACCAAAGTATCACAACAAAGCACTAAGAATGTATGCTAGGGATGCCTGAGTGTCTCGGTTGGTTAAGCTTCCAACTTCGGCTCAGGTCATGATCTCGCAGTCTGTGAGTTCGAGCCCCACGTCGGGCTCTGTGCTGACAGCTCAGAGCCTGGAGCCTGCTTCAGATTCTGTGTCTCCCTCTCTCTCTGCCCCTCCTCCACTCATGCTCTGTGTGTGTGTCTCTCTCTCTCAAAAATAAACATTAAAATATTTTAGAAAAAAAAGAATGTATGCTAATTTTACAATTTGAAGTCGTTTTTATGGAAACAATTCACGTGTCATTATTTACATAATCTTCATTTAAACTATATATTTACCAAATACCATGCCAACTGGATGACCAAGTTATTATATTAAACAGCTCTCGATAAATGATAAACGTAACAGTACTTTCCTCATGTTGTTACTAGAATCCTGCCTGACACACAGCTAGCACTCCATAAATGTTACTAATTATTATTATTATTATTATTACATTTTCTATTTCCACAAATACTTGAATTGTATCCCCAACACATGTACTAGTGCTGGGAACCTAATGAATATTTGCTTAAAAACATCGTGTCCTTCATAACTGAAGTATCTCATTGTCTTCCCACTTACACTAATTTGAAATTGTACTAAATTTTCAAAACATCTCATTGAATACAGCCACATTAGAGTACTAAAAAAAATGGAAAAGGAATTAAAGATATAAATCACTGCCCACTGTAATCTCGTAAGATCCTGACTATTATAAACAGAGCTCCAAAAGACTATTTGATTGCAATCCACTCTAATGCTAATAATTGTATAAAAACAAACTAGATGCCTTTTCATCTAACTTTAAAATATTCACCATGAGTCAAAATGCACACAAAATTAATAAAGTATAAGTTAGTATCAGGCTACATTTATACACCTATTGAAATTCCCATTTTAAATACACTGTCCACATAAAATACCTGGTATTAGAAGGGACAAAATATTTCTCAAATGTTATTTTTTATCTTATCTAAACCCTTTTGAAAAACATGAATTACTTTTTAAAGACGAACAATTCTTATTTACTGATTATGCCAATATTAAATAATTTGGTCTAAAACTAGTCTTTTTAATTTTTGTTTTATTTTATATTTGAGAGAGAGAGAGAGAGAGAGAGGGAGCGTGCGCATGAGCAGGGGAGGGGCAAAGAAGAGAGGGAAACAGAATCTGAAGCAGGGTCCAGGCTCCGAGCTGTCAGCACAGAGCCTGGTGCAGGGCTCAAACTCACAAACCGTGAGATCATGACCTGAGTTCAAGTTGCTTAACCAACTGAGCCACCCAGGCACCCCCAAATTTTTTAATTTTTTTTTTTTTTTTTTTTTTTTTTTTTTTTGAGAGAGAGAAAGCTCATGAGCAGGGAAGCGGCAGAGGGAGAGAGAGGATCCGAAGCAGGCTCTGTGCTGACCACAAAGAGCCTGATGTGGGGCTCGAACTCACAAACCTTGAGATCATGCCTGACCTGGGCTGAAGCCGGACGCTAAACTAAGCTACCCAGCCACCCCAATTTGGTCTAAAACTAGTCTTTAAATCAACTAAAAGTTCCTTAACATGAAGGCAATGTTTGACTGTTGGCTGTAATGGAGTGTCCATTCATAATTTTAAGTATTTCTGTAGGTAGGACCAGAAAGAAAGTGACAAATCAATCTGTTACAATACCCCCATTCTAGCTCAGTAATAAATCGTTTAACCATCTACATTTCAAGTTTCACAATTTGAATTGTCATATACTCTGAATGAGCATCAAACAGGTATAGGACAATCATCAGGAAAGAAAAGATTCTGAGGGTCTAGCAATATAAACAATAAGATGCTTATTCAATTTGTGTGAACAAAGATAGCACTAAATGAATGACAAAGGGTATGTGACTAACCTCTAAAATGTAGAATTCATGACAGTAGACACCATTTACTGCATATCAGCATTTTCTAGGCACATCAAGGTTTCCCAAAGGATCCAGGACAACGTGCACACAGTGGCCTTGCTTAATACCTTGCCCTAAGTCACAAAGCTAGTGGCAGTGTCGGATTCTGATTTCAAAATTCATATTCTTCCAAATATACTGTGTCACCTCCATAGCAAACATGTAATTATTAGACTCAATAGTTATTTTATTCTCCTCAAATTATTTTCCTTTATCATTGCTTTTCAAGGACAGAAATCCTTAGGAGCTCCTGTCCCTTCAATATTTCTGCAGTAGCCATCAGATCCTGCATCTCTTCTTTCCTTCCCAAGAATCCCAGATTTCTGACGTGAGGACTCTATCTGGGGACCCTTGTTGCCCCAGTGAAGTCACTGTGGATAGTGAGTCCAATGAGGGCACCGGTTCAAGGTAGCTACATGCCTGAGTGATGGCAGAACTTCTGGAAAAGCTGGGACACTGGCGGGAATTAAGGCAGTACCCAGCTTGCAGGGGCTGGGAGCTGCCAACTTGGGTTGAGAGAAATCTAGGCAACATCGTCGAGCCCCTGGAAAAAGTCTCCCTTCAGAACAAAGGTTTTGAGTCACATCTGAAGAATCCAAACTGATAGATTTTTATAAGGGTGCTTCTCATCTCAATGTCTTTCACATACTGTTTGCCACTCACGGAATGGCTTTTCCCCCAAGTGAGATGTTAAACAGGTTATCTCTAACACTGAAAACTAATCTACATCCAAAAGCTACAAGGTAAACTTTATCCTCACTATTCACAGATGAGAAAATTCAAACTCAAGGAGACTGAGTGACATTCTCAATACCACACAGGTAATAAATGGCGCCAGGATTCAAGATCAGGTTTATCTAGCTCACAAGTACTTGTTCTTTCAACACCATGAAGCAGCCAGCCACATGGATCTTGCCTTTAAAAGTCTTTGTTCAGAAATCAAATCTTCTGTGAAGCTTTCTCTATCCATTTACATATTTCATGAATAGTTTTTAGAGAAAGGAAATATTACAACGTATCACCACTGTTTACACAGTTAGAATACAAGCTCCTTAAAGACAGTAGGATCCAAGTAACCCCACTGCCTCCCATAATGTATGTGACACAGACCAAGTGAGCAATAAATATATGCAGAATCACCAGCGAATGGAGATATAAAGTCTTATCTATCACAGATTAAATTCTTAAAATAAGCAATTGTCAGCATAGTGAGATATCCTTCTACATAGAATGCTTCTGAAATGTGGGCTTTTAGGAAGAAATTTGTAAATATTTGTTGATCTTAAACATTTGCTGCCTAGACTAAATGTTGCCCTGCTATACTTATGAAGGACTACAGAGAAATGTCAGAAATTCAAAACAGTAAATATAGACATTTTTTTTCCAAACCAAGTATTTCCCATGTACCAAACGACCTTGTGCTTAGTAAAAGCAGAACATACTTACCATTATGCACATAAGAGAAACCAAATACATTTAAATCACCAGACTGTTGGCCTTCATTTTAGAACCAAAGTTGCCCAATACAGGTCACTTAACTTTATCTGTAAACGCGAAGTGTGAACCAGACTTTCTTCTAGATATCACCCAGCTCTACAATTCTGTGTAATTCAATAATATTACTGTTTACCAACTTCTTAGAGTGCTTCTCTGACTACAATCTGAGAGTAACCTTCCGGGGAACCTGGGTGGCTCAGTTGGTTAAGCATCTGACTTCAGCTCAGTTCAAGATCTTACGATACACGGGTTCTCAGATTCTGGGCCTCCCTCTCTCTCTCTCACTGCCCCTCCCCTGCTCACACTCTGTCTCTCTGTCTCTCTCTCAAAATAAACAAACATTAAAAATTTTTTTTAAAAACAAAAATTAAAAATAAATAGTAACGTTTCAAACAAGGTCTCTCCTATCACATACATTTTAGCATACTTACCCCTGACATTTCTCTCATTTACTTATATTACCATCTCCCCTACAGTGTAAGCACCAAAAGCACAGTGATTTTGCTGTATTCATCAGCACACCCCAAGGCTTCACACAAAACACAGGAGGCACCCAATAAATGTCTGTTGAAGAATTAACATCATGGAAGGCTAATAACATCTTGTTGCCCAAGGGGGAAAAAAAGCGAATTGTGGGCTGCTAGGCACGTCCTGCATTTTCTAAACATGAGTTTTCTAATCTATTATATACTTTGCCTCAGTATTAATCTTACAAGGTGTTTTTTTTTGGGGGGGGGGGATGGGGTCCAAATTACTTTATTTGAAGGAATGCTACCAATGAAGAACTCAAGTGGATGTTTTGGTACAACAAAGGTTTTAAGAATATTTAGTGACCACCACTTTGCCAAGATAATTAGTACCCAAAAGCAGCTCGGCAGTTCCACAATCATCTGCAAACTTTCCAAAGGAAATTTCACAGTGACAAAAACCTTATCAAAATAAAGCTTAATAAACCGAAGAAGAACAAATACAAACCACCCCAAACGATTCAAGAGGTAGTCTCCGTTTTTCCGAACAAAATGCTGTCGTCCCCTCTCCCCTGTCTGTATACAGATACTGACGCTGATAGACAAGTCTTCCAGATACCATGACACAGCTTCTAGTCGGTACCTTATTTGCATTCAAACTTTCCCCAAACTCAAGACTCTCTTTGGACCATAAAACTAAAACCCCACCACCTCCCATCTGCTTCTCTGCCTCCCTCTCTCGCAATTAAGCCTCTCGAACTTCTTCCCTTGGGATTCACATCTCTGCCACCAAGACAATTTAATCCTGCTACTCCTCCTAAGTGCCTGCTTTCTCCCAGTGACCTAGGTTCTCTCGACCCGGGGAGCGGGGGGAGGGGTGGAGGAAGCCCAGCCTAAGCGTCCCTGCTCTTTCCCACCCTAGCTTCTCCCCCCACCCCCACCCCCTCTCTGCGGGCTCCCGGCAGGTGCCTCGCCGGGGATCTCCGCGCCCCGGCCGCCGCCAAGCGGGGCACACAAAAGACCCGCACGGCCCTCCCCAGCCTCCTCCGGTCTTTCCCCTTCAGCCCCATCGGGTCAGCGCCCCGGAGAGCAGAGGCCCGAGGGAGACGGCGCCGGCTCCGCGGGGCGCAGAGATGCTCGCCCCGGGCGCCCCCTCCTGACCCCACCTTCGCCCACGCCCCACCCACGAAGCCTGCCCCGGGCCGGGACCCTCGGCCCGAGAAACCGAAAGCGCGCATCCCCAGCCCGGCGGCCGGGGCCGAGCGCAACCCGCCCCACGGCCTCCGCCGCGCCCCTCCCCGCCAGCCCGCGCCCCAACCGCCGGCCCAAGCGGGCGCCCCCGCCGGCCTCCCGCGCCGCCCGGCGCCCCCGCTCCCCCCCGCCCCCAGCCCCGGGGAAGGGCCCACCCCCGCCCGGCGGCCCGGCGGCCCGGCACTCACAGGCTGCCGGAGCAGGAGGTACAGACGAAGGAGCCGACCGTCATGTTCACGTAGGTGGGGCCGCGCTGGTCGCAGTCGAAGCACTTTCGGTTGTGCGGGAGGCCGGTCATGTCCCGCAGCATCTTCAGGTGCTTCTCCTCCTGCTTCCGCTTCGCGCTGGCCGCCATGGCCGCGGCGCCGAGGGAGGAGGCCGGCAGGGCCGGGAGCGGGAGCCGGGCGGCGCTGCGCCGGGGGCCCGCGGTCCCACGGGCCGCCCTGGCCGCGGCCGCCGCCCTCCGTCAGCGCGCGCCGCCCGCGCCGGATCTGGCCGCCTCGGTTCGACTCGACTGCGCTGGGCGCGGCGCGGACGCTGCGGAGCGCGGGCTGACGGGCCACACCACCGGCCCGGCCGGGACAACCGCCGCCGCCGCCGCCGCCGCCGCCACCTTCCCGACTTCTCCTGAGGGGAAAAGACGAGGAAGGGGGACGGCAAGAGGAGGCCCGCCCCGGGCGGCCGGAGGCCAAGTGGCGGCCGGCGCCCTCTGCTGGCCAGGAGGAGTCAGTTGCTGCGGCCGCGCAGAGGCCTGGAATTGGGCCGGGGCAAAGTAGCAAAGATAGGCAGGTGATGGTAGCGATGGACTGTAGTTATTAGACAGCTTGGATGTGCTAAGCGCATTATTACCTGAGTTAACTTCCTCCCCCGCTCAAAACTCTCTCAGGGGCTGCCGACTGCTTTGGGGATAATTCCAACTTCCTCATCGTGCTCCAAAAGGTGCTCCCTCACCTACCCCAACCTGCCTCTCTCCCCATCCTGGTTTCCTCCACCACGCTGGCTTTTCGTTTGTACCCCAGACACCGCAAGCTGCCTTCTGACCCAGGACCCTTACCCTGGTGTCCGCTCTGTATTCGGGTTTCTCGGCCTTGTCACTATTCACATTTTGCATTTGATAATGTTTTGGTGAGGCGGCGGTCTTATT
The DNA here is from genome assembly GCF_024362965.1 of Panthera pardus. Classification (NCBI taxonomy): domain Eukaryota; kingdom Metazoa; phylum Chordata; class Mammalia; order Carnivora; family Felidae; genus Panthera; species Panthera pardus. The sequence goes on from NW_026526655.1 coordinate 11,392,674, forward strand.
GCTTTGGAGAATATTGAACAGCGTCCCTAGCCTTTTATCCATTAAATGTCAGAACGCCCCCTCAACCCCACCCCCAGTTGCGGCCACCAAAAATCCTCAGACATCGCCAAATGTGGAACCGTGGTCGAGAGAGATGTAATCAATTGATTTATGCCTGTAAGGCAGGCAACCTTCCTCAGCCCAACCTACCCGTTTAATGTTGCCACCCACCTCCCTGAAAGCAGCCTTCCATGAAATCGCTGTGTTGGGTTTTCTTCATAGTTGTAGCTGTTTGAAGTCCTGCTTCTTCTTTAGTGTTTACTGGGTGTCGTCTGGGACCCTCCCATTGGGCTCCAAACAGCCTGGCCCCAGCCTTTTCTTCACTACTCCACCCACCCCCCCTTCGCAGAGCTGGGAGCAAAGTGCCCAATGTTCATGGAATGAATGCATTCAGTATCTCATTTAATCTTCACAGGATCCCTTTGGGGTAAGCATTATTGTTCTTTCCATCTTTAAAGCTCTGGGGCATTAAGCAAATTTACCATAGGATACAAATGGGAAACTGGGATTCCAACCCAGACAGTCAGACTGTAGGACCCAAATCTCTTTGTCCCTCTAAGCACACAGCCCGCAGGATGTTAGAAATCACCCCTGCTCCTCGGTTCCTGAAGGAGTACAGGGAGACCCAGAGAACTGAAGTTCCAAAATCACTCAGCTCCTGAATGGGAGAGTAAGACTAGAACCCACCAGCCCCCAGACCTCCCATGAAAGTGCCTGGATGCATCGCACAGGTGAGACTTCATGTTAATATAATACTGTTAATAATAGCTAGATATTAAAGTGATCAACAGATTTTGGATCGGTCAATGGACTTTTTTTTAACTTTCTGTTAAGGAAAATATCAAAGTCCCATGAGTCTGGGGCCCACCTTCAGTAATCACGAGCTCATGGCTAATGTGCTTTCTGCCCTCATCTTCCCATTCTCTCCTCCTGTTATTTTGAAGCAAATTCCAGACATACACTATTCATCTGCACGTATTTTAATTTGGGTTGCTAAAAAACAAAATAGCAACTTTCTTTTTTTTAAACCTAACCACAATAGCATTAGCACACCTAAAAAGTTAATGATAATTCCTTAAAATCATGCAATAGCCTGTCAGGTGTTCAAGGTTCTCACTGATATTTTTAAAAGATTTTTATAGTTTACTTTGATCCCCACATTGCCATTGGGTCATATATGGGTTGCACGGCCTGTGGGTTTCCCCTCTATCTCCTTTTTTCCTTGTAATTCCTTTTTTTTAGGAATTGGGCCCTTTGTTGCGTCCTTTCTAATAAGCTTTGTTATTTAACACCTCTACCCTCTCTATTTCCTAAAAATTTATGGTTGGGTCTCATTCACTTGTTTCCAGTTCTGTTTTTTTGTTATTGTTGGCAAAATTTTGTTTGTGTTCTTCCATCAGGAGGCACATAATGCAGGGAGGGAGGGAGGGAGGGCTGTCCTTTCTATCTTTTTATGATGTTAGCAGCCATTGATGATTAATGTCTAGATTCATTCATATGTTAAGGGTTACACAGTGGTGATAATCTAACTCTGTCATTCCTTCTCCGTGTGTCAGCTGGAAGATTTCAGCTAGTATCTGGCACAGTTTATGTCACAAAGGATCCATGTTTGATTCCTGTCCTTTATACACAGATGTTCAAAATAATATATTGGTTTCCTATCACCTTGCAACGGTGATCAATATTTTTGTGTGCGATTGGTATTTTTGTCAATGTCATTACCAACTCGAGAATTGGAGCACAGTTGATATATTTCATATCCTGGGTGTTCACGTAGTCTCATCACTGGCCGGCAAGAGCCTCTGAAAGTTGGCCCTTGAGTGTTTCCGACCAAGACTGTTGACTTAAGGTCATCTGGAGTGCCATCACAGCAGGGCCTGGGCTGGTTGGGAGATGAGAGCACCAGAATGCCCAAGCGTGGATTGATCAAAACAGAGGCTTACTTACCAGCGTCACTTTGGCCAAATATGACACCCAGCAGACTGTTATTCATCACCAACAAATGCACTTAACCCACAGCCAATGGCTTGCTTCATCTTTCTATGGTTTATCATCCGATAAATGTCAGAGTCACAAGGCGTGGCTGCAGCACCTTTCTACAAACAGTTTAATAAGTGGTTGTTTCGCTATCGCATTGTTCAAAGGAGCAGGAGAAGGTGTTTCCAGACCATCCATCTGGGTGGAAGGTGAAGTTGAAGTCCGAAATATCTTCTCCAAGTAAAGTTGCAAGTCCATATGATGGGCTGAATTTTGGCCTTTTCGTATTCTGTGTCACATCCACGCAGGTTTCCACTTTTAAAAGATCCCAAGGGAAGTTTGCCGCATGTCAGGCCAGACTATTTACTTAAATTTCCTTATCCCTCATAACAACGCAGAAGGAGGTATTATTATCTCCATTTTATTGAGGAAATTGAGGCTCTGAAATGCTGGCTTGCCCAAGGCCACGCTGGAAATGAAGCAAGAAGCTGGGATTCAAACCCAGATTGGGCTACGCCACACCAGCTTCTGCTTCCCATAACTGAATACTGACCCTGCTTCTGAAGCAGAAATTACCTTCAGAGATGTTAAAGCTGCAGCCAGAGTGATTTTTCAAAATGCTAATGCGATTCAGGCCTCCCCAGCCTCCTCCCCCTGCTTAAAACCTTTCAGTGACGTCCCATTGCTCTAAGGCTGAAAGAAAATCTGGGAGGCCCAGAAGCTCCTTGAAAGGGGCCTCCTTCCTGCAGGCCATGCCAGGTCTCCACACCCTGCCACAGCTCCAGTGTGCCCCAGGGAACCACCTTAAGTCTCTGCCACACTGCTCCAGCCCCACTTCCTTCTCGGGGCCTTATATTCTCTTCTGTCCCACCTCAGGACCTTTGCACATGCACTGTTGCTTCCAAAAAGAGACTTCCTTCTCTTTCCCTTCTCATCCCTCAGATCCAGCTCAGTGTCTTGGTTTTCAGAGATCCTTCCCTGTCCTGCCTAACTAAGCTAGACCCCGTAATAGGTGCTCATAGTAACACATGCCTCTGCTTTAGAGCACTTGTTGCCGTGGCTATTTACAATGCTTTGTGATTTTCAATTAGGGTCCCTAGACCCACACTATGTGGTGAGCTTCACCCAGGAAGGGGCTAGGTCTGTGTTTCCTCACAATCGCTCCTCCTGAATATGGAGCCTGGTCTTGGAAGGGACTCAGTAAATACTGGTTGAATGAATAAATCAACGCAGCAGTGAGGAGGCAGAGAAGAAAGCTTCCTTCAATCCTACGCCATGGGTTCAGGGTTCTGTTCATTGTTGTCTGCTGCGTTGGCTCCCGGAATGATTCCAGTTCTGTCAAAGCTACCACAGTGTTGTTAAAGAACTTGCAAATTTCCGAAATCAAACCTCGGAGGGGAGGAATCTAAAACCGGCTCAAGCCTATCTTATCCCCAAGGGCGACTCAGAGAAAATGTCCTGGAGAGGCCCCAAGGAGCCAGGCCACCCCACCCTCAGCACCTGTGAGTGAGGCCCAGAGAGGAGGCCCCTCAACTGTCCTCCCTGACACAAAGCAGGACAAGCAGTGGCAAAAACCGTGGGAGAACAGGCAGTGGATTCGTGGCCCAGAGCATCTGAGTGAGGAGAAGAGAGGGATTCCCATTCAGGAAGAACTCAGATTTAGACTTGACAATAATCTCTAACTGAATTAGCCCCGGGGTCAAGGTGACCCAGCGACAGAATAGAAAGAAGTTCTTGCCAGACGCACACGTGCGTCCCATGCCCATCCTGGCCCCCTGCGGCACACCCCGAATTCCTACTTGGAATGAATCCTGGATTTGCCTTGCGAATAGCACCGCCATCTTGTTTCCTTGGTTTGCTTGTGTATTAAAAGGCCTGATTTGTTAAGTATAATTATTTTTAAACACACCACAGTCTTCGTGGCCCCATTTTGATGGCTTGTCATGTTTTAATCTACGGGGAGCCTTGAAAACGTGGATGTGGCAGGAACCCTCTCCGAGGTGAGTGCCAAGGTCTCTGCCCAGCCCCCAACTTGGAGAGCTGACCTTTCAGAAGCTCTTTGTCCTCCCTCTGGCACCCAGTTTCGGGCTGGAGAGCCTCGATTCTACATCCTTAGGGTCCTCCTATCTTTCCTTCAGGACCTCCTGATGCTCCAAGCTGACTTTCATTATAAGAGGAGTTACCTGATGACAGTGAGCGTCTACAATCTGGGCAAACTGGAGCAGTGGGTTTTTCCTTTTTATTGACAGCTTGTCTCCTCTTGACTTTTTCCAGCTGGTGGCCACAGAAACCAATGCTAATTTTTATGGCCCGTTTAAGTAATGCAAAAGGCAAGTAATTGTGGCCCCATTAATTCCCCTGGGCCCCCGCCACCAAGGGGTTTCACAGAATGAATAATCACAGGGCCTGTGTTCAAAGCACAGTGGAATAATACTCACCTCGGGTTTTTTTTCCCGCCTTTCTTCTGTTGATAGCACCTTCCTTTAGCTGTGGTTTGATTATTTTTAACATTGCTTTCTGATTCACTTTTTAATTTGCAAGAAGCAGTGAGAGAGAAGAAGAAGACGGGCGGGCGGGGGGTTGGAACCTATAGACGACACGTAGTGCATACTTCCTGGAAACATTGGTGTGGTTTCTGGGTAGATTGCAGAGAGCAGCGAGAAACTAGACAGCCGAAGGACCCTAGTCCCTCAGTACTAGGCAGTCACCTGGCTTCCTCCTCCCTACAGGTGCCAGGATAAACAGGCGGCAGACCGCCCCCCCCCTCCCCCCCCGCCACCCCCAGCAGCTGTCCCAGCTGTTGAAGACCTTCTCTTCTGCTGGGGTTCACTTTACTCTGTCCTTTGTGAGTTTGGTCTCAGCAGCTGAATTCTGTCTGCTCAGAGAGCAGGGACCGGGTCATAAGCTGCGTCTCTAGTTTGCCAGGCCATAAAAGGATCATGCCAGGTGGTTGACCGCTCCAAGCCCAGGCCATTCTGGAAGCCCAGGACAATTGCAACTAGACTTCAGTTACCCATTTATCAGGCATTTACTGGATTGGAGAGGGAATTCAAAAATGCCTTTCGGACTTCATTCATCCGTTCATTCAATAAATATCCACCGAGCACCTACTCTCTGCCAGACACTAGGGATTCGGCAATGAACAAGACAGAGTCCCTACTCTCCCGGAACTTGTGTTCCCACAGGAGGGAGAACAAACCATAAACATGTTCGTGGAAATGGACCGGGTGACGCTAAGCGCTCTGATAGAAAATGAAGCAGGGCAAGGGAAGGTGGTGTGGAAGGAGGGGATGTTACTGGGTGGTCAGGGCAGGCAGGCCCAGAGGCAGGTGTCACAGGGAAATTTCTAGAACTCGGAAGTCATGGCGTGCCTGTAAAATGGCCTGTTGTGGAGACTGGGCAACTGGGCAGTTTCCCTTCCTTGGTCGGATCGTGCCGGAATCAGACATCCTGAACTGCCCTGCCCTGGTCGCCTCCAGAGAACTGGAATCATGGTCTTGGGAAGCCAAGCCAGAGAGAAAAGGTCCCTGCCTCTGCAGCAAGAAGAGTCTTAGGGTAAGAAACGCTCCATTCACGTTGTCAATGGGACGTTGTTCTTGCCCGTTACTGGGGAGAGAAAGGGGACCTTCCCTTCTGGTTCAGGGGAAAGAAAGGGGCCCCTGTGGGGAGAGAAACCTGCTCTTGTTGTCAGGAAAGAAATACCAGCAAGGCCTGTGGGACTTACAGAAAAGGAAGATAGACCCTCCCCATCCGCCCTCTGTTTTGAAGGGGTCAGACGCAGACATTTTTAAAAGTGGGTCTTGCTGGGGGCGCCTGGGTGGCTCAGCCGGTTAAACACCCGACTTCGGCTCAGGTCATGATCTCTCGGTCCGTGAGTTCGAACCCCACATCGGGCTCTGTGCTGACAGCTCGGACCCTGGAGCCTGTTTCGGATTCTGTGTCTCCCTGTCTCTCTGCCCCTCCCCCACTCACTCTCTTTCTCTCCCTCTCTCTCAGAAATAATAAATGAATAAACTTAGAAAAAAAAAAAGGTGGGTCTCTGCAAAGACTCCTCTTCCTTTTCTTTTTCTCACCTAATGCTGGCAGGTGGGTAATGGCTCCTTATACAACAGGAGGTGAACGGAGCCCAGTGGAACCATGTCACCACTACACCTCGTCTGGAGAAGGGAAGCAACACAGAACTCCACTGCTGATATCCCAGTAACGATGACTCACATTTCCTGGCCCTGAGCCCCAAGCCCCTTGCAGGGCACATGCCGCAGGCTAACCCCATTCGTCCTCACACCAGCCTTTGGTGGTATGTTTTATTCCTGTGCCCATTTTACAGATGAAGAAACTAAGGCTCCCGAGTTGAGGACTTTGCCAAGGTCACACGGCTGGAAAGTGATGGAGCTGAGTGAGATTTGCAGCTTGGCGTTTGCCTCCAGAGCCCATGATTTAATACCCTCCATGGTCAGCGCTGCGCTGTCTGTGGGATGCTCTGATCAACCAAGCACGATCCCACAGGAGAGCAGAAGTCAGGCTGTATGTATGCTTTCCTGGTCTTGATTTAGCCTCTGAGGGTACGAGCACCCGGGGGCCGTAACTGGGCTGGTTTAGCCTGAGGTTTCTGCTTTCCGAGGCTGCCTCCTTTGCCCGGAGCTCCAGGCTGCACACTTGAAGGACCTGTTTCCTCTCAAGAAGTTATTTAGATAAGAAAAATTACCTGAAAAGCCACACACACACACACACACACACAGACACACACACACACACACACGAGCTTGGATGGCGACAGTGAAAACGTCCTTAGTATTCATTTGGGTAATTGTTGCCAGACAGATTTGTCCTCACTGACTGTGCACAGCACCATAGAGCTGAGTCCACTTTGGAGGTGGGACAGCCCCTGGAGGAAGTTTACAGGAACAAGCCCATAGCCATTTTTATCATCAGGATAACCTACCACTTTATTATTAGTCACCGTCCCAGCCCTGGGGCTATGGATGATTCAGAAGGTTGTGGTAAGGATTGCAGGAGGCGAGATACTCAGCACAGCACCTGGCATTTATATAAGCACTGCAGTCATTCTTATTTTAAAATAGGCCTACCGACTCCCCTTTTCTTCCCTCGACTCCCTTTTCTTCCCTCTGTGTGTGTTGGCTTGTGAGCCACCAGGTCGACCACAAGTGCAGACTGGCAGCAATTTGCTAGAAGCTGCTAAAAGTGAACCCCGCCCTGGATGTGTGGCTACTCTTTGACCAGTGCGATGTCACATTCTGGTTGGTTGAAACCACCTGCGGTCTGAGGAACCTGCCAGGCCATCGGTGATGTGCAGGAACAGCTGTATTTTACCCAGTCCATACTAGCTTTCATCTGTCCCGAGTATGTGTCTGACTGCGCCTGGTTCAATGGATTCTGCAGTTTAAATGCTGCAAACACATCTAACCAGAGAAGCTACGAGCTCATTTATTACTGTTCTCTTTGGAGGGGGAGGGAGAGTATGTGTGTCTGCGTGTGTTTAGGAAGTGGTGAGGAGTTTCTTGAATCAGACCTACACTTCCTATGTGTGCCTTGCACACACGAAGAAACAGTACAGGGGGGCAGTTGTAAGCACAGTTTCCGAGTCAGACTTTCTGGATTCCAATCCTGGATTTTCCCCCGGAGCTTGAGCAAGTAACTTAACTTTTCTGTGCCTCAGTTTTCCCACCTGTAAATTGGGAATGATACTCTCCCCCGCTGTATAAGATTGCTATGAAGATTAAGAGATATAATATGCAAAAGCACTTAAAACAGTGTCTGGCCAATAGTAAGCACTCTACAAGTGTTAGGTATTAGGTATTATTATTTAATTCTATTCTCCTCTCTTCCCATGAACCACCTCACCTGCAATTCAGCCAGAGTAAGAGAGCAAATATCATGTGTGTGTGTATACATATGCACTCTTTTTTGTTGTTTCATTTTGGTTTTTTCTATCCTAAGTACCCCACGAGTACAAGCTCAGTTTGTAGAAAAATTTCCAACAATGCTGGTGTGGGGGGTTAAATCGCATCCTCCATTCACCTGGAACCTCAGGCATGATCCTATTTAGAAGTTGGATCTAAGAAGATGTGATTAGTTGAGGAGGTCAAGATGAAATCATCCTGATTTAGAGTGGACCCTAAATCCAGTGACTGGTGCCCTTATAAGAAGACGAGAGGACACACGAAGACGCACAGGGAGGAGGCCATGTGACAGAGGAGGCAGAGATCAGAGTGATGCTGTCAGGACGGCCAGAAACTGCACAAAGCAAGAAAGGATCCTTCCCTAGAGCCTGCGGAGAGAGCGTGGCCCTGCTGACGCCTTGATTTTGGGCTCCAAGCCTCTAGAACTGTGAGCGAATAAATTCCAGTTGTTTTCAGCTACCTAGTGTGTGAAACTAACAGCCCTAAAAACAAACACAGTCAGTAAAACCAAAGTTCCCTTGGACCACGCCAGGAGAGGATCGGCGGCCGCTGCCTCTTGCCAGGTCCTTCAAGGACCATCTCCTGTCTCCCATGAACGATGCCTCTGGTTGACGACCTTTAGAAGACACTGGAATCCTCTAGAACAATGTGTTCTTTTTCATAACTTATGGGCTTTCAGGGTCATTTTAACAATGCTAGTTCCTCAATTCTCACACAGGTTACATTTTTGGTCTACCTTAGTCATTTTCTGCAAATTTGATTAATATAGGTCCTTTAGTATTAAGATGGGTCCATTCTCTGTAAGAAATGGGACAGTGCTTTGCCCCATCCTGCAGCTGTGAGCATGAGACACAGTGATCCATACAGGAAAAGGGATTTTCACATGCCAAGTTTCAGATGGAAAGAATGTTAGAAATCGCCTATGCATGTGACTCTTAACAATGTGGGAGTGACAGTTCCTTTTGAGAATCTGATAGAAGACGCCATCCCCGCACTGTGCACCGAACATATAAACTATAATCTCAGGTCGGTCCTTGTGCCTAGGCTGAAATCTGCCTTGTTTTACAGACGGGGAAGAGCAGCCTCTGAGAGAGAAAGCAAAAAAGGCCTGAAAGGGATCTGTGGGCAGAGCCAGTCAAAGAGTACAGATTCTCCATGACATGCCGTCTCCCTGAGCCTCCCTCTGTCTCGGTCTGAAGACCCCAGTTTGCCAGCAGGGGTGACAAAGGTGGGAAAGAGGGCACCGAGAGAAGGGAAACCCTGGACTGAAGGTGGCCGATGGTTAGAGCAGCGGGAGAGTCCAAGGTCTCCACCAAAGGTGCACGTGGAGACCGGGACACCACGGTGGGTTCCCAGGACAGCGCACTCTTCCACTGTCCACCAAGGCCAAAACAAAGGAAAAGAACTTTACATCAGAGCAACAAAAGCCTGGATAATGCGAGGAGAATTTATTTTAAGTAACAATCTCTGCATTTCCATTTCTGAAAGAAGTTTATATAATGTCCTCTGCAAACCTCTTAAAAATAGAATAGCACCTCATCTTTCTAAGCTGATTTATTCTTTTCAATTTTTTCATATTTATTTATTTATTTTGGGAGAGAGAGAGAGAGAGAAAGAGAGAGAATGAGCAGGAGAGGGGCAGAGGGAGGGAGAGAGAGAATCCCAAGAAGGCTCCACGCCCCGTGTGGAGCCTGACAAGGGGCTCAATCCCCATGAGTCGTGAGATCACAACCCGAGCCGAAATCAAGAGCGGGATGCTTAACTGACTGGGCCACCAAGGCGCCCCTAAGATGATTAAAGTGTAGACAAATATGAAGGCAAGAGGACCAGTGAGTCAGGAATGATAAACACGTGGTCCATGTACACCATTCCCACTCCCTTTGCCTGGGGCAGGCACCGTTGGTCCACGCAGTACCGTGTCCAAATCAATACCAGGGGTGGCCTCAGAATCCTTCACAACTCAGCACTCCAGAAGTTACTCCCAGGAGGCAATGAGGTCTGCAACCTATTTGCCATTCTATGGCTAAATGACCTTCCGACACGGTTTCCCGTCCCTCGTGAGTAGATATTTCCCTGTGGTCCCATTTAAACTTCCTGATGGCTTTACTCAGTTCAGCAGAGGCCCAGAGACCTCCCTTTCTAGGGCAGTGATCTCTCCTGGGACTTTTTCTAATAGCTGTGCTCCTACATTCTCAGTCATGTGAAACAGTGAAGAGAGCCCTAAGAATTCTTGCTGACTTCCTTATGTTTACGTAGGTTACGAAGACAGTTGTTCAAAAGTTTCACGTCCAACGTCATTGCTCCTAAGTCTTGTGTCTTAATTTTTGATACCTTCTTTTGTAACAATGATTCCCCCCCAACCCCCCCCCCCCGCCAATCTGGATGACATCCCTAATGTTAGATATTTTAAAAAATAGGGGTTCCTGGCTGGCTCAGTCGGAAGATCATACGACTCTTGAATTCAGGGTCATGAGTTCAAGTCCCACGTTGGGTGTAGAGATTACTAAAAAGAATAAATTATTTTTAAAATAAATAAAAAGAAAAAAATAGACTGACGCGAGTCTAAGCTGCCTCACGAAATTCAAAGGCAATGACAGAGTAAGGAACGGTATGGTATTTTACGTCTTGCCACTTGAAATATCAAAGAAAACCAGCAGTCTAACCCACTAACAGCTTAGATAATGTTGACCGTACAGCCCAGGGGAGCCCCCCCCCCTTTCTTGATTCTGTTCTTTGCTTGCATCACCAAGCATTCCAGAACTATTTCTGGAACTTTCCAACCCTATGTTTGCCTGAGTGCCCCTTGACTGATGATTTGTCTTCTGTGGCATAACTGTACTGCCCCCAAAGGGAGCTACCAAGTTAACCTAAATGTCGTGCTCCGCCACAGTGGAAGAAGCCACGTGCTAGGAACACTGCAGCCCGTGTCGAGGAGGGTGGCCACGTTTTCCTGTAAGAGACGGGTGGGCAAGAGAGGGGCCGAGCCGGAAGCGGTGCTGTGTCTTTTGCCTTCTAGTTCAAAATCTGGTTTAAAATCAAATCAAAGATGCAAATCGAAGAGGTTTTCATGCTATCTGTTGGGATTTCTGTTTAACAAATGGTTTGGTCTTCCTGCTTCTATGTTCACCTTCGTCCACTGTCCATTTTCAACCAAATGCTAGAGGGGTCTTTTTAAGCTTTAAGCCAGATCATGTCCCCTTGCCACTAAAAATCCCGTATTGCCTGCCCCCCATCCCCAGCTCTGTCCTCCTGTCCCCAAGGCTCCTCCTCTCTGTCTTCTCTGCCCCAGCCTCTCTGACCTTCTTGCCTACATCAGAAAGACACCAGGCTCCTCCCTGGGGCCCTCACTCTGCTTTAGACTGGATACTGCTTGCCCGTCTCCCACGCTTCTCTACGGGGCCTCTCCTGATAGCCCAGTTTAACCTGCACACCATCCGCATTAGCCCTCCCCTCCCTCCTCTCCTTTTTGTTTTTATTTTTAATTTTACTTTTCCCAGAGCACTTCTTACTACTCTGTTTACTGTTTACCATGCAACGATCTCCCATGAGAATGTACGCTCCAAGAGGGCAGGCATCTTTTTTACTAATTTTCTTTTTCACGAATGTATTCCAAGTGCCCTAAACAGTGCTAGGCACTTAAGAGGTTCTCAATTAATATTTGATGCATAGGAGCACCTGGGTGTTTTTCATGTTTTTATTTTTTAGGGGGGGGGGGCGGGGAACAGAGAGACAGGGAGACACAGAATCCAAAGCAGGGTCCAGGCTCTGAGCTGTTGGCACAGAGCCCGATGCAGGGCACAAACTCACGAACTGCAAGTTCATGACCTGAGCAGAAGTCGGACGCTTAACCGAGTGAGCCACCCAGACGCCCCAGCATCTGACTCTTAATCTCGTCTCAGGTCATGATCTCACAGTTTGTGAGTTTTGAGTTCGAGCCCCACCTCAGGCTCTGCACTGACTGCACAGAGCCTACTTGGGATTTTGTCTCTCCCTCTCTCGAACCCTCCCCTGCTCTCTGCCTCTCTCTTTCAAAATAAATAAATAAACTTTAAATATATTTATGTGCATACATGTATATACATATATATATTTGATGCATAACGGGTTGAATGAATAAACAAGTGAGTGAATAAGGCCTTTGTTCTGGGATGAGTATTGATTAGTTGCAAAAACATCCCCACCCGTTGTTGAAGTAAGGAAACAGAGGGAAAAATCAACATGGTAGAAAGGCTGAATGCAAATGATGGCGTTTATTACTGTCCTTCGCATATTACTCACTGCTGGTATTTACATATCTTGATAGGAGGAAAAACATACAATTTCCAGAAAGTCGTTTTTACAGTATTATTATTATTTTTATTTTATTTATTTATTTATTTATTTATTTATTTATTTATTTATTTATTTATTTTAACTAACGCCGTTCCCAGCCGATCTTTGGGTCTTTGGGGCAAAAAACAAAGTGTTGCCTAGATCACTCTAACAGAACGTCAGGTTTGACTTCATTGGATGGGAAGCAGAAATGTGCGTACAAGGAAGTGACTTAAAAGTCATAAATATTTTGCCTGAAGAAACCTGCTTTTGTGGTTGAATGATGGAATAATTTATGCGAACTACCTTTCAGTGTCTCTAAGTTTGCAGAGGTGAGCTCATGTGATGAGCCAAAAAGCCTTAGTGAGACATGCTCTCTGGACTGTTAATGAAATGCCAGGCCCAAGGGTCACACTAAGGCTGGGTAATGGATTACCAGTGAATAACCATCATCCCATCCAATTAACTTCTGCGGAGGAAGCAACCTTGAATCTATATGCCAGCAATATTGGGGTATATAAAGACATCATGATTCTATTTAAAAGAAAGCCTGACACTCGAGGCCCAATGAGATCGTGTCCATAAAGCTCTGAATTGGGGGGGGGGGGGGTAATCTCACACAAAATCGTGTTACAAACTAGACGTACTCAGAGATTTTATGCTTCTTAAGGAAAACGTACATTTTTGTAGCAGTTTGGGTTTTAAAGATTGACGGGCCTTCCTTGTTTCCTTCAATGTACTTTGCCGAAGTACTTTTCACGATCTAGATGCCAATGTGACTACTTCAGCACGAACCCAACGGCATCCTACTGTGCGGCCCTAACAAAATTGCAAGCCTAACCTTTTAAAAAAGTACACGTAATTGCTAAGACTTGACGAGAGGTGACTAAAGAAAGCTTTTTAGGTGAATCTCTGGTGTAAATCCAAGGTTAGCAGCATTTCATGGACAGAGAAGGGGGTAACCCTGGTTTCTTAGCCAAGATAGCCTCCTAAGAAAACCCAGGCCCTGTGTTTAAGTCTGGCCTGGATCTGAAAAACCTGGAGGCCTCCTTCTTGCTGCCTTCAAAGTCAGCAGGTGTCAACAGGCTCAATGCCAGGCCATTCTCTGAGACCTTTCTGTGGCCACTCTGCCAACCCTTGTCCCTCTGGCCCTTTCATCCCTAAGTTTTTTCATCACACACCATTTCTTTCTGACCGTGCCTCTTTCTCCTCTTTACAGGGCTTCTTCCCAGGAGAGGAAGATCCTGAGTTCTCCATTCACCCTCTCTGGTCCTGTAACGTTTCCTATGCCCCACCTCTTACTTCCCTCTTACAGCCCTCTGACCTCCCACCTGCCCCCTGCCCTGTTCTGTGCCAACGGTGTGTGCTGAATGAAGTTGAGGAACCAGGCCCCTTAGGCCTCGTTTTCCCCAACCGAGTATGGGACTTTGGGTCAGCCACCTCAACTCTCTGTGCCTCGACCTTCTCATTTGCAAAGTGGATGAGAATACTAACCGTGCCTGGCGCGTATTAAACGAGACAGCACACGTAAAGCGCTCCCAACAATGGAGGCACGCATTACCCATTGCCACCGTTATCTTCAAATGAAGAAATGCATCTATCCTTGAAGCCTCGGGCCACATTTCGTCCTTACGTGAAGCCTACTAGATTTTTGTTTGTTGGTTTCAACTGATGGAATGGTTCTTGGTTCTTGTTTATGAATTTGAAGCCTTCAATACTGGGTTGGTGTTTTTCTCATCTCCTCGGAAAGGTACCGTTTACTGAGCACCTACATGTGTCAGGGACTGGGTTCGATCGATACTTCGTGTGTACGGTCTTAATTTGTTTTCGAAAAGTCGGTGTTACTACTTCTCTTTTCAGTGGAAGAAACCATGACTCACAAAAGATAAGCTGGTTTTCCAGCTTCACAAAGCAAACGTGACCAAACTCACCTGTCTCCTCAACTTCAGTTTTAGATTAAATGCCCTCCAAAGGCAAGGTCAGGACCTCTCGCTCGCTTTGCCTGTTGCTCATGGGGAGAAGGTGTTGGGATGGACATCAGGTGTGGAAAGCAGAGTCTGGTGATACCAGAATTGGCACTCACAGAGCACTGAACAACTTTACGACGCACGCTCGCTTGCACTGTTATTGTTGTCCCTTCCCAAACAGGGGACTGGAGGTAGGAGAGGTTAACTGCCTTTCCCCAAAACCAAATCGCCAATAGTGGCAGAACCAGGGCACCAATCCAGGTGTCCCTCCATACTTTGCCCACCAGAACACCATTACCTTGTCCCCAGTACCATCTGAGACCCAACCAACCGCACAATATTCGGAGACAGAATAAATTTTGTGCGAATCTCAAATACTGCAAAAGCGGCAATGACCACAAATTGGCAGAAAACGTGAAACTGTTTTGCCAGCGTTCAGTTCTTCCAAAGGAGGAAGACAGAGAAACTCAGAGCCAGGCCAAGTTAAAGAAATCTAATTCTCACTCCGTGGTTAGAACTATTCAGCTCAAATGGTTCCTTTAATCCAAATATCGATTTATATAAATAACAAGCCAATGGGTTTAGGAACTCTAAACATCGTCCTTCCTCATTCGTAAGAATTCACTTCTAGAACATTCCTTCTCATCTTTCAGAAAGGTCAGGCATGGGATCATTTCAACCTCTGTCCTACAGTGGCATCCCTGAAAAGGGATTGGATTAGGTGACATAATTGTTTTTCTATTTCTAAATATGAATGAGCACGTTGGCGTGTTATACAACAGAGAAAGAAAAAGAATGGTGTGTGTTCAGGAACATGCCCCATTTCAAGAAGCAGCCCGTGTTTACTAGGGAGTTTGTTCATCACAGATCTGTAGACGGAATGGTAGCAAAAACGCTTACACATGTTTGCACAGGGAACAATTGCAACATGAGTCCAGCAAGTTGAACTAAAACCCATATTTGTGTTTCTTCAACCGATGGTGTTACAGGGGAGCCTGACCCCATTATCTTGACCTCTAGACAGACACACTTAGAATCGAACAAATATCAGACATGGATAGGTATCTAAAGGGTCATATATTTAACATGTTATCTCCCGAATACAGTGCCCTAAGCCACATGGTATGAGAAATAGAGCAAGGAACCAGAGACAGATCTTTTGCTGGAAGGGCAAAGTGTCACAGGAGTAGGGAGATAATGTGCTAAGGCAGCTCAAAGGAAGGCGTGACTTCCTTGGTCTCAAAGGATGAGGGACAGAACACTCCACGGAGGAGGTGGCAGTTGAGATGGGCAGGGTTTGGAGGGCAGTTGGCCTCGGGGAAGAAAGACCATCCCAGACAAAGGAGACAACCAGGGTTAAAGCTAGAAGTGGGAAAACGCAGGAGGCAGACAGAGAATGGAGAATCTCATCTGTTCATAGTGTAGGATGCTTGAAGGTCAGGTTTTTAATGGCAAATTCTGTTACTGAGATTTAGATAACATTAATAATTTTCAATGAGTTGAGGGCGCCTGGGTGGCTCAGTTGTTAAGCATCTGACTTCATTTCAGGTCATGATCTCATGGTTTGTGGGTTCGAGTCCCACATCAGGTGAGCTCCACTTTTCTCTCTCTCTCTCTCCCTCTCTCTCTCTCTCTTTCTCTCTCTATATCCCCTTGTCGGATTCTCTCCCTCTCTCTGCCCCTCTCTCACTTGTGCCCTCTCTCTCTCTCAAAAAAAAAAAAAAACGATTTTCAATGAAGTCAAATTCTCATCAGTTAGCCAGTCCCTTGTCTGACCACCCCCTTGCCTCTCCTAGCAGAAGAAGTTTCCAGGCACTTCAAGCTACATGAGTGGTGTAGACAGTTGGCCAGGCACCCCCCTAGGAAACATTTCATGGAATCATGTTTAACTTTTACAACAAAAGACCTGTCCTTGGTTTGTACAACATGAAAAGTTCTGCAAGCTACAGAGAAGATAGCAAAACCCACGCTCCCTTCTCAGATCTTGCTAGGGAAGGCAGCTGCTTGATTTTCAGCGTTCAATCGAACATTAAAGTACACAATACTTGGACTGACACATCCATGCCTCGTGCTTGATTTCACAATCCAGATGTGTTGAATCAACTTTTCTTATATCTGTGAACACTATAATGGAAAAAAAAAAAAAAAAAGGAAAGAAGAAAAGTAGGGGAAAAGTGGTTTCTTTTTTGTCCCTGCGTCTCAATTTCTGCATTTCATAATTCAGCAGAATCTGGGAGGCATAGTGTGATATCTCTCCCAAAAAAGGAAAGAAGGTGTTTTCCTGCCAAATTGAATATATAGATTTGGCTGTGAATTTTAAGCCACCTGGTTACATATTTCAAGATTTCTGCTTTTGCCACTATATCTTAGCTCCATCTATGTACAGATATGGGCCGGACAGAACCACAATAAAAGGGCCGACTTTTCACTTTGCCTCGAATCTGATGATTTCTGCCTTCTGAAAAATGTACCATGCAATGTTGTGTTTGGCCCAGGCTACTAAAAAAAAAAAAAAAAAAAAAAAAAAGACAAAAAAGAAAAATCTTTCTTCAGGGGAATTTGACTCTGTTCCCATTGTTTCTTCAGCATGTTTTCAGCATCAGCACATTGATTATGCTGTCATTAGCCAGAATACAGAGACAGGAAAAGATCTATTAGGTCATCAAAACCCATTCCTGGCCCGGGTCTGTGTCCCCTGGGAGAGGCTGTGACAGGTCACCTTAGGCAAATGACCAAGGAAAATGAAGAGGCGTGTACAGTTTTACTCTGCTACAGTTTTTAATTTTTTTAAATTTCCAAAATGACTCCCAGAGATTGTCCATAAAACAGTTCTATTGCTGAATTAGGTTAGTGGTTCTGGGGTGGGGGGGGGAGCGATTGTGCCCCCCAGGAGACATTTGGCAATATTTAGAGACATTTTTTTTTCGGTTGTAGCATCTTGGGGGAGGGGAAGGCACTTCCACCATCTATTGGGTAGAGGCCAGGGATGTCGATACACATCCTACATTGCATGGGCCCTCCTCCACCGCCCCAACACCACCGCAAAGGATTATCTGGCCTCAAATGTCATTATTGCCGAGATTGAAAAACTGGTTTAGGCTTTTTTCCTAAACTTTTTTGCCTGTTGTCTAACTGTTCACTCAGCCCCAAGCAAAGCCAATTCCTTGGTTACGTGGCTCCAAGGAGCACACGTTATTCTGAAATAAACTATTTAGTTTCCTACTAACTCTGGTTCTTAGTCCCAACCTCAGCAAGTATGAAAAATCATACAGAGAAACAAAGGCACCTTTTCTAGTTATTTCAAGAGGTAGACTGTTTCTAGCAGTAGACGAATTGAATTTCATAGGACTCCAGATCAACTAACTAACATTAAAGAGATGTAAAGAAAAAGAAACCCTCATACTTGCCTAAATCATTAGAGTCCTATTGTTAATCAGAAACTTATATTTTTGTTTCTATGTATTCTTCAAATAGAAGTTTTGACAGGCAGGGTAGATCTTCAAAGTCAAACCTTAAGTGAAAACCCTTCGGTAGCAAACAAATATCTCAAGAGTATTCCACAGACACTGTATCACCCGCCCTCACCCCAAATCATATCCAGCCTCCATTCTTTTTTAGGAAGTAAAGAAAGGAAAAGAGAAGAGAAGAGAGAAGGGAGCGGTAGAATAAGGGAAGGAAAGATGAAATAAAAGGAAAGTAGAAAGATAACTAAAAGTTTGGCGTCTCCAGGTTCGAAAGGACGTTGGCTGCCCAAAGGTTCCTGGTTGGCTCTTGGGTCTCCAGCTTTCCGTGGAATTTAGCCCGGCCTTGTTCTCATCTGCAGTGTAGATTTCAATGTAATGTAGATGTCAGTGACATTCTAAAGGGGGAAATAACAGGTAAAACAATTTACCTTATGAACAGTTACTAAAACACTAGCATCAAAAAGGTAAGCAGTATTAGAAATACATTAGCTTGTCATAATATTTTTGCTTGCTTTGAGTTTCTGGTCTGGGGAATCTAATTTGAGTTTTTATTTTCAAAGACCAAAGAACTGTTACAAATTCCAGGTTAGCTCAGATGTTTTGGAAGTGTGAGAAGCAAGCCAGATCCCCTGCAAATCCTTGTGAAATACAGGGAATGTTGTTTAACTCTTTGATGCTGGTAGCAGAATAATATGTGCCCACGGGAGACATTAAAGACATTTACTCAGTAACCCATTAAGGAGTCATTCTTTCCTTGAAACTGTGCCTTGGTTATGACATTCTGTCCCCTCCCCTGCCCCAAACAGAATCAAGGGTGGACTTTTCTGCACTATTGGGCTAAGCTGAATTAAAATCTGTCACTAGCGTTCAGTTACAACTCTGTTACATTTCCTAATGAACTGTGTCTGATCCTTGGGCATTTCCTGGGGTATTTATGACAATTGTGCAGCTAAGGCTTAGCGGAGACATCCTGGTGATATTTAGTGCGTGAAGCATCTTTACAAAGGATACAGTCTAGAATCTTAGCCCTTTATTGTTATTAAAATCAGTTGCTTACATTCCTCCTCTACTGAATGAGGCCGCCCAGGATACTTCAAACACGAATTCTTTACAGGGAAGACAATAGGAGGGTCGTAACAGAACTAAGAATTGAAGAATCCAGTCCTAACTTTCTCCATAAACTCAGAATACACTTAATAAGCTCTGTTCCTTTCTTTCTGATTTACTTATTTTCTACAAATTGCAATAGTCATTTCAGCTCATGGTGAATGAAAAAATGCCTGTCTCACAAAGTGGTAGTGAAAGCAAACTTTCCTTTCCCTACCTGCCCCACCTCCAGCCCCACTGCTCAGAAAGAGGCACTTAATAGTTCCTCGTGTGTTCTCCTAGAAATTTTCAGAGAGAAGAAAGAAAAAATGATTTTTTTTCTGTGCCCCAACTCCTTTTCTCTCTCTCCCTCTCTCTCTCTCTGTTTTTGTTTGTTTTTTTTGTTTGTTTGTTTGTTTTTTTATTTCCAGAACTCACAGTGTTTTATATCGCCACTAAGCCTTTACCAGGCCAGTCCCTGGGATATATAACTCAAGCTACTTCAAATAAGTGAGAGAGATAATTAGAGAAAATAATCTCTTAATATTAATGGAAGGCTTTAAATAACATTGTCTCCAGCCTTCAGTGAGTTCTCTCTCTATCTGCTCTTAACCCAAGTTCCCAAGTTGACTTGGAATGTTGTAGCTGTTTTTCTTTAATTACAAAAAGGGCTTCATGTAGTGAAATGCAGTGGAGCCTGAAAGTAACATCATCCTGCTAATCGAAGGAGACCGTGTGGAACTGGGATGTTCATTAGCGGACACATAGACCTTGAGTATCTTGTTACTTCAAGAGGCAGGACCCTAACTATTCCCTTTAAATCCTAAAGCAGGAATGCATCGTTTTCCCAGCCACCTTCCCGGCTAGTTTCCTGTTCCCCCCGGACATACCTTGATTTGTGCTTTTAAACACATACCAGAAACACACTACTGTATCTGAGCCTACCCCCAAGGCTCTTCGTACAGTCATTCTGGCCTCCAGTCTGCTCTTAGGGAAACTCACCAACTTCACCCAAGCCACTAAGGGACTGCCACCTGGTGACAGATTCCTGGCTGCCTGCCACCTGCCAGGCATTCTCTGGCTGTCTATTCATATGGAATCAGAGCTCTACCTGGGTCATCTCTCCCCAAGCCTGGGGAATCCCTCCTTGGAATGGTTAGTGGGTAACCTGCCCCATCTGGCCCTAGCCTGGGGCCTTTTAACATATCCTCATGGACAGAACACATGTGGAAGAAAGTTCCTCCCTTCTCTTAAATTCAAATCAGTCCAGAACCGTTGGCACCAATAGAAATAGAACCAAGTTAAGGCACCTGAGTGGCTCAGTCGGTTGAACATCTGACTTCAGCTCAGGTCATGATCTCACAGTTCATGAGTTTGAACCCTACATCTGGCTCGCTGCTGTCAGCCCAGAGTCTGCTTTGGATCCTCTGTCCCTCTCTCTCTCTGCCCCTCCCTCACCTCTTTCTCTCAGAAATGAATAAACATTAAAAAATAAATAAAACAGTAAATCTGCAGAAAGAGAGCGGCATAAATGCCACGTGAGTGAGGGTTGATAGGGAAATAGCTTCCATCGCCCCTCCTAAACCCCAGTTTTGCTCAAGACAATACTTAGGTCCTCAGGAGCCCGGCATGGGCAGAGAGCCTGGTTGATATGTTCAGAATCTCAACCCTGCTGTCAGCAGCTGGTTCAGCAAAGGGCCAGTGAGCAACCCAGGTGAGGGGAGAGCCCCCCTTAAGGCTCCTCTGTCTGAGAAGACAACAAGACCTTTCTCCTCTCTCTCCAGTCATCATCACGGTGAATGCAAAACCCAGAACTTCTCCGTGTTGGCCTACAAATGAAGGCAGCCCACAAAGATGGCAGAGCCTGGGGAACTAGAACCACAGTTGTAGATTCGGCCACCTTGACTGCACCGTACCAGCTCCCCAGTCCTGTGGGCCAAGACAGCTACTTGCTGTTTAAGCCCGTTAAGTTCAACGTCTGCTACTTGACAGCGAAAGCATTTGGAATGATACAAAGATAGAGAAGCCAGCAGCAAAGGAACAAAAACAGAATTTCCACCCCACAAACCATATTTTGTCCTCTTGGGCAAAGTAGCTGCTGTGAAAAACAAAGCACACTGCGAGTACTCTGCAGTACCTTACGGTTTCTTTGAATTTGTGTACAACTTCTATTGGATTTGTTTTGGCCTATTTTGTTTTCTTTATCGAATGAAGACTCAAACTATGTGGGTTTTTTTTTTTCTTTCCTACTAATCCAGAACCCCGGAACACAGCTAAATGCATAATAATAACAACAGTATCAGTAAGAATAACAATTATATTCAAGGCACTGGACTAAATCCAGGGCTAAGAAGGGGTGTAAAGAAAGATGAATCACCAGGGCTAGACATAAGATGCTCTCATTCTGATTCTATCCCCATAGAGCCTGGGAGAAAGAGCAATTAATGTAATTCTAACTGACAGTAGCCTTGAGTAGAGGTGACATTTGACCTGAGTCTTGAAGTGTTGTTTTTTTTTCAAATAAAGGAGCTTTGGACATGAAAAACACGGAAAATTATATAATATGCACTCATGTACTATTTTAATAAATACTAACATGTTGCCACTTTTGCTTCAGACCCACTTTTCTAATGACACTTATCTTGAGATAATTGTAGATTCACATGCAGTTCTGAAAAATATGAGAAATGTAATCTTTATCCAATTTCACCCAATGACGACGTCTTGCAAAACGATACTATGATATCACAGCTAAGACGCTGACATTGATATAGTCAAGACACAGAACGTTTCCATCGCCCCAAAGATCCCTGATGGTGCCCTGTTATGACCACACGAAACATCTTTCCCGTTATAACCTCTCCTGAAAACCTGGAAACCACTAATCTGTTCTCCATTTCCATACTTTCCTCGTGTCCCGAACGTTAGGTAAATGGAACCATACCTACGTGACCTTTCCGGATTTGCTTTTCACTCGGCTTAACTCCCAGGAGATTCATCCAAGCCGTTCTGTGTGCTAGTAGTTCTTTTGTCGTTGTTGCTGAATAGTCTTCCGTGGTGCACAGATTTCTCAGCTTGTTATCCATCGACGGACATCTGGATTATTTCCAGTTCTGGGCCATCATTAATAACCATTATCATTATTATTGCTACAAACATTCCGGTGCAGGTTTTTGTGTGAACGTAAGCCTTTACTTCTTTGGGATGAAGGCACAGGAGTGTAGTCACTGGGTTGTAATAGTTGCGCTTATAATATTTTAAGAAACTGCCAAACTCTATTCCCGAAAGTCTGTGCCAGCTGAGATTTCCACCAGTAGTTTGATGGGTGCTCAAGTTACTCTGCATCCTTGCCAGCATCTTCCGTTGTCACTACTTTGTAGTTTAGCTAGTCTGGCGGGTATTTAATGATACCTCCTTGGGGTTTTGATTTGCAATGCACCAATGACTGCTGATGTTGAATATCTTTTTATATGCTTATTTGCCATCTGTATATCCTCTTCGGTGAAATGTCCCTTCATGTCATTTGCTTTTTCCTTAATTGGCTTGTTTTATGTTTGCTTCACTGTTGAGTTTTGAGACCTCTTTATATATACAATATGCTAGTTCTTTTTTTTTTTTTTAAGTTATTCATTTATTTTTAGAGATAGAGAGCACAAGTAGGGGGAGGAGCAGAGAGAGAGGGAGAGAGAGAGAATCCCAGGCGGGCTCTGCACTGACAGTGCAGTGGGGCTTGAACTCACGGAGCAGGAGATCATGACCTGAGCTGAAATCAAGAGTCCGCCGCTTAACCGACTGATCCAGTACCCCTACTATGTGCTAGTTCTTTGTCCGGTATGTGGTTTGAAAAGATTTTCTCCCACTCCGTAGATTTTCTTTTCTTCCTTTCAACAGGTTCTTTTGCAGAGAAAGAATTTTTCATTTTATGAAGTCCAATCTATTAATTTTTTCTTTTAGGGACTGAGTTTTTATCGTCAAGTTTAAGCACTCTTTGCCTAACTCTAGATCCTTTAGAGTGTCTCCTATGTTTTCTTCAAAAAGTTCTTTGGCTTTACATTTTAAACTAGATCCATGATCCACTTTGGGTTAATTTTTTTTTTTTAATTTTAGAGAAGGAGAGAAAGTGTGAGTGGGGGGAAAAGGGTTAAGCATCGAGAGAGAGAGAGAGAGAGAGAGAGAGAGAGAATCCCAAGCAGGCTCCATACTCAACATGGAGCCCAACGTGAGGCTTAATCCCACAACCCTGGGAACACAACCTGAGCCCAAATCAAAAGTCAGATGTTCAACCGACTGAACCACCCAGGGGCCCCAACTTTGGATTAATTTTTATAAGGCTTGAGACTTAGGTTGGCATTCATATTGTTGCCTGTGGATGTCTCAGTGTTTCCGCACCATGTGTTGAAAAGGCTGTATTTCTTCCATTGAACTGTTTTGCACTCTTATCGAACATAAAGTGGGCATATCTCTGGGTTCTTTATTCTGTTCCATTCATCTACAAGTGTACCCTTCCACCAACACCGCACGATCTTGATGACTGTAGCTATACCGTAAGTTTTTAAATCAGGTAGGCTATTTACTCCCACTTTATTCTTTTTTTTTCAAAATTGTTTCAGCTATTCTGCTTCCTTCCCCTTTCTGTGTAAACAAAAATTTGAACGTTTGTTTATTTTTGAGAGACAGAGAGAAACAGAGCACAAGCAGGGCAGAGAGAAAGGGAGACACAGAATCCGAAGCAGGCTCCAGGCTCCGAGCTGTCAGCACAGAGCCCTGTGCAAGGCTCAGACCCACAAACCATGAGATCGTGACCTGAGCTGAGTGGTCAAACACTTAACCAACTGAGCCACCCAGGGGCCACATTTCTGTATACATCTTAATATAAATCTTCCCTAAATCTTCAAAAACTCTTGCTGGGATTTTGATAGGAATTATGTTAAAACTGTATGTAAATTTGGGGATAATTGACATCATCATTATGTCAAGTATTCAATCCACACACACACTGTGACTCTCAAAGAAGTAGATCGTCTCTGATTTCTTTCATCAACATCGTGTAATTTTCCACATACAAGTCCTATACATGTTTTGTTAGATTTACACCTGAGTAATTCATTTTTTAAAGCAATTGTGAATGGTATTATATTTTTAATCTCAGTATCCACATGTTCATTGTTACTATATAGAAATGCAATTGATTGTGGTAAGTTTGTCTTGTATCCTATGACCTTGCTAAATACACTTATTACTTCTAGGAAATGATTGATAGATTGATGATTGATTTGTTTTTCTCTTGGGATTTTCTACATAGAAAATCATATAATCTTCACGAGGACAAATGTTCTTATGTTATATTATTTCTATTTTCATTAAGGCCAATGTAACTTTTTATTTCCTTTAAGACATTTCACAGTGGTTTCATTTACAAATATTTAGAGATTTTCATGTTATCTTTCCATGTTTGATTTCTAGTTTGATTCCACTGTGGTTGGAAAACACACTGTACGATTTCAATTCTCTTAAATGTTTTTAGCTCTCTTTTGTGGTCCAGGATTTGATCTATTTTGGTATATGTTCCATTGGTACTTGGGAAAAAATGTGTATTCTGAAGTTATTAGGTGGAGGGTTCTATAAATACCAGTAAAATCTTGTTGGTTATTAGTGCTGAATTCTACACCATTGCTGATTTTCTTTTCTTTCTTTCTTTCTTTCTTTCTTTCTTTCTTTCTTTCTTTCTTTCTCTTTCTTTCTTTCTTTTTTAAACAGTTCATTTTTTAAAACATTTATTTATTTATTTTGAGAGAGAGAGAGAGAGAGAGAGAGAGAGAGCGTGCACATACTCAAGCAGGGGAGGGGCAGAGAGAAAGGGAAAGAGAATCCCAAGCAGGTTCCACACCATACCTGAAGCTCTATCTCATGAACCACAAGATTCTGACCTGAGCCAAAATCAAGAGTTGGATGCTTAACTGACTGAGCCACCCAGGCTTCCCCCATTGCCAATTTTCTATTAAGTTGTGCTAGCAATAGTTGAGCAGAGTGTTGAAGTCTTCAGATACAATTGTGGATTTCTCTGGAATATATATGGGACAGAAAGAAAACCCAGAGATTTAGCACTATGTCATTCTTGGAGACCTGAGGCTCCTAGCCAGTCTGCCTTCTCTCCAAACTTTCAGAGTCTTAATTTTGTGTTTTGTTTTGCTTTAATTTTTAGAAATTTGTTTTAATGTTTATTTAGTTTTGAGAGAGAGAGCCTGAGCAATGGAGGGGCAGAGAGAGAGGGGGATAGAGGATCTGAAGCCAACTCTATGCTGACAGCAGTGAGCCTGATGAAGGGCTTGAACTCACCAAAAGTGAGATCATGACCTGAGCCAAAACCAAGAGTCAGATGCTCAACCAACTGAGCCACCCAGGCACCCCCAGAGTCTTACGTTTGTTTTATATATAATGCCCAGGTATTATAATTGTACTTAGGCGAAAGAAATAGGGAAAATCACATGTACCTGTAACTCCAAGATTCATTATTTTTATGGAAATAAAATGTTATGGTTCCTGTTGAACACTTCTTTGTAAATTCTACTCAGTTCCGTGGTCTTCTCTCCTACCCCGTCTATCTATCACATTTATTTTTTGTTTATCTAGTGGTATTTTTGTGGTTTAAAAATTTACATGTCCCATCTTCTACAAAAACAAATCCAAAATGGGTCATAGATCTAAATATAACATATAAAGCTATAAGACTTTTTGAGAACAATATAGGTTAGTCGGAGTGTTCTTAGATATGATGCAAATAGTAGTGATCCATAGAAGAAAAAATTGATCAATTAGACTTCATCAATGTTAAAAGTTTTTGCTCTGCAGAAGATACCTTTAAGAGAATGAAAAAAAAAAAAAGGAAAAAAGAGAAAGTGTTTGCAAATTGCACATCTGACAAGGATTTTTATATAGACTATATAAAGAACTCTCAAAATTCAACAGTAAGAAAACAATCTAGTTTTTTTTTTTTTAATGGGCAAAACATTGGGAAAATACTTCACAAGAGAAGATATACTAATGGCAAATGATCACTTGAAAAGATGTTCAAATTGTTAGTAATTAGAAAAAACCTCTAATTAAGCCACAATGAAATATTACTATAGCTATTCAAACGACTAGAATTCAAAGCCTCACAATGCCATGCGCTGGCGAGGATGTGGCACCACTAGAACTCCCTAGACAGGGAAACTGCTGTAACAGTTTCCTATAAAGTTAAATATATACTTACTATACGGCCCAGTAATCCTTCTTCTGTGCTGTTGCCTAAGAGAAATGAAAATCTATGTTCACACAAAAACTTGTGTGCAAATGTCTAACCCCAGCTTTACTTATACTTGTCAAAAACTGAAAATAGCCTAAAAGCCTCTCAACTGGGGAATGGGTAAACAGAACAAGGTCTATCCACGCGGTGGAACACTACCTAACAATGAAAAAATAACTTGATACGTGCAGCAGCTTGGAGCATCTCAAGGGCATTATGTTGAGTGAGGAGAGCCAGTCTTCATAGGTTACATTCTCTATGATTCCGTTGATGGGACATTCTGGAGAAGGCTATAGTGACAACTTATATGTCAGTGGTTGCCAGAGCGTGGAGGGATCTGGGGGGAGTAGGGTGAGATTTGACTACCAAGAGGGAGCAGAAGCCAATTTAGAGAGGCTGTGAGATGAAATTCTTCTGTGTCTTGATTGTAGAAGTAACATAACTGTAGGAATTTGTCAAAACCCACAGAACAGTACACCCAAAAGCATGTATTTTATTGTACGTAACTAAAAAGTAGAGAAGAAAGTTATTTGAGTGCTGTTGTATACTATACCCCATCCTTCTACAACTTTCTTATTTACTCAACATTTAAAAATTTTCAGATCTATCCATGTCTCAGAAAATTATCGATAGGTAGAATGCATTCCAAGTGGAGACATTATTGAGAACAAAGATTCAGAGACAACATGGCCAGGGAGTCATCTATGCATTAGATTCTAAAATGGAAAATGTCATTCAGATGAAGCAGGTTCCAGATGACCCCAAGGAAAACAGTGCTTGGACACCAAGGTTGACAGAGGTTATCTGTCACCTTCAGGGCTGTTATTCTCAAAAGGTGAATTTTTCCAGGGACCTTAGCTATATCACCACTAGGTAAAGAACATGGGGAGACTAGTCTCTACAATCTCTCTAATTTGTTTTTGTTCAGTCCTGTAAGAATCAAATTTACTTATGCACTGCTTGGGAAAAAGTACCAGATGTTGGGGCGCCTGGGTGGCTCAGTCAATTAAGTGTCCGACTCTTGATTTTGACTCAGGTCAAGGTCTCACGGTTCTTGAGTTGGAGCCCTGCGTCAGGCTCTGGACTGACAGTGTGGAGTTTGTCTCCCTCTCTCTCTGCCCCTCCCCCACTTGCTCTCTATCTCTCTCTCAAAATAAATAAAAATGAACTTTAAAAAAAAGAAAAAGAGAAAGAAGTACCAAATGAGACCTAATGGTGTTTTATCATCTAAACAGTTGGTGACGCGGGGCGCCTGGGTGGCACAGTTGGTTAAGCGTCCGACTTCGGCTCAGGTCGTGATCTCACAGCTTGTGAGTTCGAGCCCCTGGAGCTGCTTTGGATTCTGTGTCTCCCTCTCTCTCCCCCCCTCTCCCTCTTACTCTCACTCTCTCTGTCTCTCAAAAGTAAATAATAAAAAACATTTTCAAAAAATTAAAAAAATAATAAATAGTTGGTGACATTGGCAGGTCATTTAAATACATGGAGTTGCTTTCTTCTCCCATGAAAAATTGCATTGTGCTAAATGATTTTAAGTCTCTTTCTGCTTATAAAATATTATATGATATTAATCCAACCTCTGAAGCATTCAGTCGTCCATTCAACTGTCTGACATGTCTCAGGAACCTATCTAGGGGTCCTACGCACAAATAAGAATTAGAGTTCTCCATGTAGTGGGGGCTAAGCATGGCCATAGGACAACGGTGGGTTGGTCAAGGTCGTGGGGAAGTGCCAAGGGCAGAGTAATTCATAGCCAATGTGGGAGTCAGGGAAGGGCATGAAGGGTGAGAATACCAAATAAGCATCCAGACAAGCCCTTCCCCCACCAAATTCACTGCTGCTTCTCTGTTCTCCACACCTGATTTTGTTCGAGAAAGAAAAGTTTTCTCTCCTTCTCCTAATCTGTCAGTGGATGTAAACGAACAGGAAGCTATAGACTCTCAGTCATGCTTAATGCTCAGACGGATATCCTGTCAAGTCTTCATTTCTTATTTAACAAAACATAAAATGAAGGCATCTGAAACTTGGTGGGGGGGGGGGCAGCGCTTCTGTTAATGTAAAGCTGTAAAAGCCTTCCCGGGCGGGCGATGAGTAAGCATTTAGAATCGGGATGTTTTGTTTTTTGTTAAAGTGGTAACAGCCTAGCTTTGAGAAGCATGTGTAGCACATTTTCCCACACTTCTTATAAAGAAATAACAAAATAAATGTTGTAGAAGATGATTTTAGAGAATGAACATAATTCCTGCCCATTAATTACCACATGATTTGATGCCAGGAATGTTCATTTTAAAAACAGTTAACCCAGGGGCGCCTGGGTGGCTCAGTTGGCTGAGTGTCCAACTTCAGCTCAGGTCATGATTTCGCGGTTTGTGAGTTCGAGCCCCGCGTTGGGCTCTGTGCTGACAGCTTAGAGCCTGGAGCCTGCTTCGGATTCTGTGTCTCCCTCTCTCTCTGCCCCTCCCCTGCTCACGCTCTCTCTCCCTCTCTCTCAAAAATAAGTAAACATAAAAAAATAAATAAATAAATAAAAATGAAAACAGTTAATCCCAAAGGTTAAATGACAAGGGAAATCATTGTGGTTAAAAATCTAATGGTCCATTAATGCAGTCTCACATATATGTGAAAAGGCATAAAAAACTTAAATGTGGAACAAATACTATGTATTAGGAATATATTTGTCAAAGATGAAACAGTTTCTTACATGCTAGAGAACCTTGATTGAGTGGAAAATTTTTATTCAAGTTTAAATAGGAAATGGGAATTTTTTTTCAGCACTTTTAACATCGATTGCTGAAATTCTTACTAAAATATATAAGCTTTCCTGACTTTTTTTTAAATGTTTATTTATTCTTGAGAGAGAGAGAGACAGAGTGTGAGTGGGGGAGGGGCAGAGAGAGAGGGAGACACAGAATCCGAAGCAGGCTCCAGGCTCCGAGCTGTCAGCACAGAACCCGACGCGGGGCTCGAACTCACAAACCGTGAAATCATGACCTGAGTCGAAGTTGGACACCCAACCAACTGAGCCAGCAGGCACCCCAAGCTTTCCTGACTTTCTAAGCACAAGTATCATCGTGGTTGAGTTAACCCTTGAAGACTGAGTTATCAAAACATCCATGCTAACGGCCAACTGCAGTGGATGCTAAGGTTGAAGACCAGTCCTCAGAACCTCAGGGAGACCCTAGAATATTTTTTTGGAAAGATAAATTCCTGATGCCAGCTTTAAAACATTGTTTAAATCGTCTCCTTTCCCCAGGTGGTAGGGAGCAACCAACAGTTTAGCAAAGAACAACTTCCATTGCACGGACTCTGCCCAGCTGAGATTATACTGTTTTCAGAGAAGAGTGTTCATGAGGATAGGGTGCTGAATCATAATGTGGACCTCAAGGAATATTCCTCCTCGAGTATTTTTGAATTATGAAGGGCAAACCAGTTACTTTACAGTGGACAAATGTGGCAGACCCCACCTTCACCAAATGACCCGAATTAACGTCGCAACAATGGGGCGAATCAACAGCACGTGCTCCTGCTAGGATGGTCTGAGAACCCGGTGTCACTCCTGTGGTATTCCCGCCCAGAGTATGTAACCTGAATCTAGTCGTGAGGAAACACCAAACCACCTGAGTGAAGGGGCAGTCTGCAAAATAACTGACCTGCACTCTTCAAAAATACCAATGTCATGAGAAAGAAAGGCTCGAGGAAATGTCTCAGATCACAGGAGACAGAAGAGACAAGACGACTGGATGCAGGGATGCCTGGGTGGCTCAGTTGGTTAAGCATCAGCTCAGGTCATGATCTCACAGTCCTGAGATCAAGACCCCCATTAGGCTCTGTGCTGGGCATGGAGACTGCTTTAGATTCTCTCTCTCCCCTTCCCTTTGCCCTCTCCCCCCAAACAGGAAGATGACTGGATTCAAATTTCACATTGTTTTGCTATAAAATAAGACATTGTGGGAACAACTGACAAAGTTAATAAGGTCTGTAGATAAGATAATAACATTGATTCAGTGTTAATTCCCTGATTTTGATCATTGTCCTATGGTCATGCAAGAGAATTCATGTTTTAAGGAAATGTAAACAAATATTTGGGAAATAAAAGATCATCAGGGGTGTCTGGGTGGCTCAGTCAATTAAGCATCCAACTTTGGCTCAAGCCATGATCTCATGGTTCATGAGTTCAAGCCCCACGTTGGGCTCTGTGCTGACAGCTCAGAGCCTGGAGCCTGCTTGGGATTCTGTGTCTCCCTCTCTCTCTGCCTCTCCCCTGCTCACACACGCTCTCTCTCTCCCAAAAATAAATAAACATTATAAAATAGTTTTAAAAAATCATTGTGTCTGCAACTTACTCTTAGATGGAAATGAGAGAACCTATAGGCTGTAAATGTTTCATATCTTAACTGTCATGGTGGTTACAATGATTACGCAAATGATTTGTCAAAGTTCATCAAACGTAAATGCATGAACTTCATTGTTTGTAACTATACCTCAATCAATAGAGCTGATTTTTTTTTTCAAAATGTTGTTCATTTTGGGGGCACCTGGGAGACTCAGTCGGTTAAGCATCTGACTCTTGATTTTAGCTTAGGTCAAGATACTGCAGTCCATGAGTTCGAGCCCTACGTTGGGCTCTGTGCTGTCAGTGTGGAGTCTGCTTGGGACTCTCTCTCTGCCCCTCCCCTGCTTTCTCTCTCTCTCAAAATAAATAAACTTAAAACAAAACAAAATGCTGTTCATTTTGATATTGTATGGTATTTGTTGTGACTTATTATTACTCAGATAGTAAGTCATATGAACTACCCTTACGGTTTTTATGTGTGTTATTTTATGTTGATTGATTGATTGCCTAACCTGATACATGAAATCCAATAGCTACTAAATTGTTGCAAGTTATGTCTTTTCATCTCATCTATTTTAAGTAGTTTGCAAATAGGCACATAGGTTCCCATTCAAATCTTGCTTGCTTTTTAAACAGCTGCAAATATTTTCTACCTACAAAAACCTTTTTTTTTGCCAATGAAAGATATCTCCAACATAAAACAATCCCTATATGTTGTATTATATAAAAATGAAAAGAGAAAAAAAGAGGAAAAGCATGTTGGCTCCTTCAAAGGAAATGAAAAACTAGGACTAGGGCCATTTCTGATCACTAAATAATAGAATTTCAGTCGCTCCACATCCCACAGGAGCTCAGCTATTAACTCAACTTAGGAAAGGGATTGCAAAATGGACTGTCTCCTGTTGTGAAAGAGAGTCTGATGCCTTTACATCGCGCTACCAAAGGCTTGAAGAAAGGTGAGCCGCCAGGTCAGCATGTACCATAGAAATTGGATCTCAAGCCTCAGGAGCGAACGGCTGTTAGTACAGGTAGAAACGTTCCTGATTGGCATGTGGATTTGGACCTGACCCACATTCGCAAGGCGGGACGTGGATGCAGGCTGCCTCCGGCGGCCAGAGCTTAACAGAAAAGTAAGCTGGAAATGTGATCGCTTTCCTTCCTTCTGGTTCTACCAAAATCACCAGGTGTCCTTGTACACGCTTCTCCATGGCTCAGTTTCCCTATCTACAAGATGAAGAGTTGCACGGAGTAATCTTATATCCCATGATTCTGAATCTCAGCATCTTTGGTATGCAGCACGGAGGCTTTTCTACCCCCTATTTTTTTGTCATTTCTCTCCCTCTTGCTTCCCAAACTGACAATATTGTCATATTTATTTTCTACAGTGCTACGTGGGGCATTCTTTGCATAAGAGGAAACATTTGCAATTATTTCCATTGTGGTTTTTGCTTACTGGGAGATAGAAAATATTTCCTTCCCCCCACCCCCAACTAATTCCTGGGACTATCCATAAAACTCTCCCCAGCATGTACACACAGTAACAGGGTACAGATACAGCTAATAGATAGAAATACTTTCTGTTTGTTTAAGTACCTAGGGATTTCTGAGTAAACGAATAACTCTATCTTGCAGGTAGTAATAACATCTGTGTGAATGAACCTGTAGGTTCTTTTATCATCATTTACAAATGAACAGATTACAAATTCTGGATTTGACATTCCCGACAGTGTATGAGGCCAGTTTAGGCTTCAGCTTAGAACCTCACCCAGCTTTACCTTATGGTGAAAATGACTGGTTTAAAGTTGGCCTAGCATTGGAAGCTGGAAAGTGCTAGAAGGCACCAGGATCTACCACCCTAAAATATCGCCTCTTTGGCATGTGGATCATTTTGAGAACCAGCAGAAGAAGGAAACGCTTTAAAAACAGGGCACAAGTTTCCCTTTTGTAAAGGCAATTTGCACTAAAAGTGTAAATCTCCTGTGCTCACAAGAGAAGGACTCTTAACTATTAATGGGGAAGCACCATAATAAATGTTACTGAACAATCCTTATTTACCATACTTTTCCTTATTGCCTTGACATAACTTTTCTCCCCTCTCAGAAGCCAAGACCCCTTTCTCTTTGTCCAGCCTACGTATAGAAGCCAGAGTTCCAACATCCCCTTTGGGTTGCTTGTTACTGAGTGCTCCCGTGTACGTATGCATGAGGCACAGGTTAATTAACTTCTGTTTATTTTCTCTTGTTAATCTGTCTACAGCCAGATTTACAGAACCCCAGCTGGAGAAACGAAGGATAGAGGAAGAGATTTTTCTCCCTTCCCTACAGTGCTGTACCTGGACTAAAACATTAGAATAAACATTCTTACCTTAAAGAAGAGATATGTGTCAGACTTATGAAAGAAACTATTTTTCATCCCCTTTGGGGGTCATCCTTGGGAAGTATGTGTCAGGTGTCTTCCTGAGAACAGTAGTCATGAGGGATAGATGTGCATAGAAAGCCAAAATCTGAGATCGATGTTCTACCCCTCCTGGGAGAGTCACAATTTACACTGGCCCATTCGAGGCCCTAAGATATTCTGCATTCATTAAAATGCATTTAACTTTACGATTAACTTTCACTTGTAGCATTCCAAATAAATGACTCAGAACACTTTTTCCACATAAACTCTTCTCGTTCTGCAGAACACCTTTTGGGAAACCCAGCGGCGGCTCTCATTTTTCCCAGCAAAGAGTCCAGAATAATTTCTAAGCCAGTCATTTCAATACCCATCCACCCCCAAGCTTCCTTGGCAGGACAGAAAGAGTCTACCTCAGGGTGCAGGACACCGGGTAGCAATCACCCTGGGAGCACACACAGGAGTGGCAGAGGAAAAGGATTGAGCAACTTGTCTGAGTCCCTGCCTTAGGAGATGGTTGTGGGAATGAACGGGGTAGTGATGAAGGGGAAGAAAAGGTCCCCATTCTTTCTTAGGACCAGCAATCCCCAGATTGCTAAACCTCAAGATGAAAGTCAATGCCAGTGCTTGTATCTGGAAATCTGATCTGGGAACACAGAAAAGACAATCTGTACTTTCACGATGAAGATCTCAGGCTCCAAATTTGGTCCAAGTTTGGCTCAGCCCCTTGCTGGTCATGTGACCCTTGGCAGTAAGCATTCTATGCTTTTGTTTCCTTATTTTAAAGTAGCGAATAAAACAGTACCTATTTCTTTAGCTTGCCGTGAGGATTAAATGAAATGTTACAGGGAAGAGACTTAGCCCAGTATCTGCCATAAATTATGTACTCGAAATAAAGTTAGATATTGTCTTATGTCAAAGATAAAAATACAGTTACAAAATAAATTCATAAATACCAGCTAACAGTTACAAAAAGTCAGCTGGGAGGGGCAGGCGCCTGGGTGGCTCAGTTGGTTGAGCGTCCGTCTTTGGCTCAGGTCATGATCTCACGCTTCGTGGGTTCGAGCCCTGCATCAGGTTCTGTGCTGCCAGCTCAGAGCCTGGATCCTGTTTCAGATTCTGTGTCTCCCTCTCTCTCTGCCCCTCCCCTGCTCATGCTCTCTCTCTCTGTCTCAAAAGTAAATAAACATTAAAAAAAAAAATTAAAAAAAAAAAGTCAGCCAGGGCACCTGGGTGGCTCAGTCAGTTAAGGGTCTGACTCTTGATTTCACCTCAGGTGATATTCTCATCATGGGTTCATGGGTTCATCTCATCATGGGTTCAAGCCCCAAGTCAGGCTCTAAGCCGTCAGCATGGAGCCTGTTTAGGATTCTCCCTCTCTCCCCCTCTGTGCCACTCTCCCACTCGTGCTCTCTCTCTCCCTCTCAAAATAAACATAACTTAAAAAAAGAAAAAAGTCAGCCAACAGAGAGCTACAAAACCTGAGTAGCAAGAGTACCTTATGTATTGGTGAGAATCTTTGATCAGGACCCAAGCTCTTTGCCTTAAAAGTGAAGTAACTCAAGAAAGAAAGCCATGACTTAATTAAACAGTGCCTGAACAGGTAGATGTAGATGATAAAATATATATACACTTTGCTAGGGTTTTTTTGTTTTTTGGTGGTTTGTTTTTTTTTTGTTTTTTTTTTTTGTTTTTTTTTTTTGTGAATCTTGGGCCTCATTGTATCTCTGAGTCTGTTTCTAGGAATTACCTCTGAGTCTAATTCTAGGAATTGTAATACTTGTTTAATTTTATTTTAAAAAATTCAATCAGTTGTTTAATGGATACAGAGTTTCAGTTTTGCAAGATGAAAAGTGCTGGAGATCTGTTGCACAACAATGTAAACATGCCTAACATTAGTGAACTGTACACTTAAAATCGTTAAGAAGGTTATGTTTTTTTAAACAAAAAGAAAAAGAGAGAGAGAGAAATGAGTTGGATCAGTATCTTGTTTTCACGAGGTCTATAGGAGAGTTGACATCTTCAGCCTGCTCAGTGGCCCCATATACATCAGTAGGGGAAGGTGATGTGAGCAGATACTAAATGGCTTTAGAAAATTTCTTGATTCCACTCAAGATTTGGTAAGAAATTAGGGTTGTTCATGGAATGTGGGGTTGGGGCCTAAGCGGGCTCTGCTCTTACCCTTAAAAAAATTTTTTTTAACGTTTATTTATTATTGAGAGGCAGAGAGAGACAGAGCATGAGCATGGGAGGGGCAGAGAGAAGGGGAGACACAGAGTCTGAAGCAGGCTCCAGGCTCTGAGCTGTCAGCACAGAGCCCAAAGAGGGGCTTGAACCCACAAACCACAAGATCATGACCTGAGCCAAAGTCAGATGCTTAACCAACTGAGCCACCCAGGCGGCCCTGCTCTTACCCTTTTGAAAGTAGCATATTGGAACTGGGGAATATGTCTAAAACAGAACTTCATTTTCTTTGCAAAACTGCTCCTTCTGTGTCCCACGACCCCACCAACCTTCTCCCCTAAACCAGAAACCTGAGTAGGGGTGTGCTGACAGATGCATAGCAACTAGCTCTCCAAAAAACAAAGAGGGACTCTTCACGCACATGCGTGCATGAAAACTTTTACTGCTATAAAGAATGCGTGCCACAAAATTTACAAATGTAATAAAACATAATAATCCTTACCGTAAATTCTTACTGAATGCTTCTGTTGAATTTCACTGACCTCTCGTAAGCACAGCCATTGTGTGGTGGCACAGATGGAAGAACATGGCCCCAACAATGAATGCTGGGTAATATTAGTATTTTTATTTATAACAGTTAATATGAAGCCAGGAAGACATATCTTGGAACCTCACTCATTCACCAGTGATGTGGATGACTTTTAGCTGAATCAGAAGTTTCAAGGTTGTATGTTACTCACAGTGTAATGGCTACAGACATGAAACTCTTTCCTGTTTGACTTACTCCATTAACAATATCTCCATCACTTTCTTAAGTCTAGACCAGGAGTTGGTGAACTATGCCTGCTGGGCAAAAAACAAAAGCAAAAGCAAAATATCAGGCTGCTTCCTGTTTTTGTCAATAAAATTCTACTGGGACACAAGCCCACTCATTCACATATTGTCCACGGCTACTTTTGCACTCCAATGGCAGAGCTGAATGTTTGGATGGGAACTGTATGACCCAGAGAACCTAAAATATTTACCATCTGGCCCTTTATAGTAAAAGTTTTCTGGTCTAGTTGTCTCCCTGATCTAGAAAATCAACAAAGCAACGAGGTTAAGTCCCGATTTGCAGCTTTTTCCCATTTCCACGGTGTAAAATGTTCCCACTGTGGCAGGTTTCCAGCAGTTGATGTGGCATCACCGATTGTGACGTGAGGAAGAGGTGCACAGGAGCACATCATTAAGTGGCATTTCCAGCAAACATAGAGAGTAGATGCAAATAACCTCAGAGCTTAGACAATGGAAAAACGCAGTAAAATAGAGAGTGATGACTTTCGTGAATTTATTACCTTTATATTTAATATAATTCATTTTATTGTCAGTGTGTGTGATTTAAGTTTTAGTAATTGTTATGTGTGCATACACTGGGATCGCCCCCTGGCTCTGGCATGCCACCCTTTGAAGGTCATGTGAGCTCCCCACTTCCCTCACGCCAGCTACATCAGTTTTCGAGTCCTATAATTCCATCGCCTGAACCTGTATACCAATCTGTTCTTCTCCTTCCTTAGGGTTAGTTCTTTAGTTCTGGACATCTCCATTTCTTGACCAGATTGTTATAATCTCTTCAAATCATCTCTTAACTTCTGAACACATCCCTCTGTTCCATCTTCTAGACAATGCTTCTTAAACTATAATGCTATATCCAAATCATCTGGGATTCTTATTACAAAGAAGATAGATGTCCATTCAGTAGGTTTGGGGAGGTCTTGAAATCCTGCATCTCTAACAAGCTCTTGGACAGTGCTGATGCTGGTTGGTCCTGGGGCCACACTTTAGGTAGCAAAGCGGGACTGCTGCTAAATGCTCTCTAAAAAAAAAAAAAATTTTTTTTTAACATTATACTTATTTTTGAGAGACAGAAAGACAGAGTACAAGCAGGGGAGAAGCAGAGAGAGGGGGAGACACAGAATCCGAAGCAGGTTCCAGGCTCTGAGCTGTCAGTATAGAGCCTGACATGGGGCTTGAACCCGTGAACCATGAGATCATGACCTGAGCTGAAGTCAGATGCTTAACCAACTGAGCCACCCAGGTGCCCCTAAACGCTCTTTTTAAAGTGTAAATCTGGGGTGTCTGTATGGCTCAGTCTGTTGAGCATCTGACTCTTGACTTCAGCTCAGGTTACGATCTCACAGTTGTGAGACCGAGCCCTGGGTCGGGCTCTGCTGGGCGGGGAGCCTGCTTAAGATTCTCTCTCCCTGCCCCTCTCCCCCCCCTCACTCTTGCTCTCTCAATAAAATAAAATAAAATAAAATGTAAATCTGACCTTGTTACTCCCTGTTTCCTAAATACCACAGGCTGTTTCACACCCTTCTGCTTTATTAATATTCCCCCCACTGCTTAAAATCACCCTGCTCCCTCCTGCACCTGCCTGGGAAATGACTTCATTTCAAAGCACTGGCAGCATCTCTTATGAAGCCTCTTCTGACGTCCCCAGTTAGAAAGGAGCACCCTCCTTGTCCCTGCTGCCCCGTGTCAGCACATCCATCTCAAGACACTGCTGCATGTTATTTATTGGTGTGGCTTTCTCCATCATTAAATTCCAACAACCAGAGTTCCCTACACCATATTCTGACCTCAACTCAAATGTCATCTCCTCAGGGAGTTTCTCTGACCTCCCAGAGAAACCCTCCCGTCTTTGCCTGGTCCCTCTCCATTACGCCAGGCCTATTTCTTTAGACACCTCCACCCTGCAATTATCTTGTTTTAGTTTTTAGTAGAAGCAGTCTTATTTAATGCAATTGAGACCAGTAGTCGGTTGGACAAAAATTGGGGAATCATAAAAAATGAGGTATATTTATATTAAATATTTTCACGAAAATATCAATGAATGCACGTTCATTTGCTGTAGGTTTAACCTAGAGGCAAGGTCATCATCCTGAGCAGGAGTTTGTTGATTCAGGTTCAGCATCGTCTTTCTTGCATAAGCTAGAGCCATAGAACATCATCTATTATTTTCGGTTCCAGTTTCTTTAAAGCAGAGCAGGAACATAAAGGAACTTGGGAAGCAAGCTTTAAAATATTTTCCTTATCTTTTACAATTAGGCGTTGCCCACGTCTAATTTAACAGCATTGTTTGAAAGCAACCCACAATTATCAAATCTTCCAAAGCATGCAATTTAGTTTTTGTTTTTTTTTTAAACAGACATTTTGTTTTGGAGTAATTTTAGATTTATAAGGAAGGTGCAAAGACAGTACAGAGGGCTCCTGAGTACCCCTGGCCCCACTTCTCCCAGTCATTAACATCGGCATTTGTCAAAACTAAGAAAATGACACGACGTATTATTAGTAACTAATAATAACTCCAGGCTTTATTGGGATTTTACCAACTTGTCCATTGTCCCTTTCTCACCCAGGGTCGAGCCCCCTGTGCCGCATTGCATTTCGTTATCACATCTCTTAGATTCCTCTGGTCTTTGCGAGTTTCCCCATCTTCTCTCGCTTTTCATGATCTTGACAGTCTTGAAAAGTACCGGCCAGGTGTCAGTATACTGTCTCCCAATATCTGATGGTTTTTTCAGGAGACTGGAGTTGTGGATTTGGGGAAAGGACACACAGAGGTGAGATGCCCATCGCAGGCACATAATAGCTGTCCACCTGCATCCCTGTTGATACCAACCTTCACATAATTTACTTTCTTTTTCTTTTTAAAAATTTTTAACATATATTTACTTTTGAGAGACAGAGCATGAGCTGGGGAGGGGCAGAGAGAGAGGGAGACACAGAATCCGAAGCAGGCTCCAGGCTCCGAGCTGTCAGCACAGAGCCCGACGCGGGGCTCGAACTCACAAACTGTGAGATCGTGACCTGAGCCGAAGTCAGACGCTTAACCAACTGAGCCACCCAGGCACCCCCAATAATTTATCTTTTATAAAAAGAATTCCCATCCTTTGAGCACTACATTTCGTTGAGTTACATACTATTTCATTGGATAATGTAATCAGAAACATAAATAGAAGAACACAATGGGGCTGGACAAGCGTGGCTGTCGCCTGGTGGGAGCTGGGGATTTAGGAGCCCAGCCATCAGCCTGACAGGGTCTGTTTCCCTCCTCCCCCATGAGTGCAGGGAGCCGGTCTGACATCTTCATCACTGAGTCCCCAGCACTTAACACGGTGCCCAGCACACGGCAGGAACTCATTACCTGCTTGTTGAATGAACACAGGCCCAGAGCAAACCTTAGGTGTTATGTCGGTCAGGGTCCAGCAGGAGATATCTAAACAGAGAGAACTTCATTCTTAACTAAGTGCAGAGTTGTTGACTAGATAACAGAAATGGCATAAAGATAGCAATAAATTATCTTGGAAGCAGTAACTGTAGGAAGCGGATGTCACCCCCCCCCCACCCCCCCAAAGCTTGGAAGCAAAGAGAAGAGGCTACAACTCTGGCCTCTGGGAGGCTTGGAGGAAGAGCCCCCCCCCCCCGCCAAGGGGGCTGAGTTGAAACCCAGGACAGCCTTGCAGTCCCCCTCTGGTGTCTTCTGGGCAGAGCCACCCAGGAAGCCAACTCCAGAGCAAAAATGAGTCTGTGGTGCTCCGACAGCAGAATCACAGGGCAGGGTGTAGAAGGCTGGGTTTGGAGCAGGGAGAAGATAGCTCACTGACTGCTCAGGTACAAATTAGGTCACAGTAATTGTAGCTTTTTGAGAAATTTATGTATTTTCATTCAAGTTACTTAACATCCAATGTAGTCTTGGTTTCAGGAGTAGAACCCAGTGATTCATCACTTACACGTGACATCCAGTGCCCATCCCAACAAGTGCCCTCCTTAGGGCCCACCTCCCCTCTAGCCCATCCCCCCACCCACCTCCCCTCCTGCAACCCTCAGTTTGTTCTCTGTACTTAAGAGTCTCTTATGGGTTGCCTCCCTCTCTGTTTTTGTCTTATTTTTCTTTCCTTTCCCCTATGGTCATCTGTTGAGTTTCTTAGATTCCACATATGAGTGGATTCACATGATATTTGTCTCTCTGACTGGCTTGTTTTGCTTGGCCATAATATCCTCTAGTTGCATTCATGTTGTTGCAAATGGCAAGGTTTCCTTCTTTTTGATCGCCGAGTAATGTTCCACTGTACATACGTACCGTATCTTCTTTCTCCATTCTTCAGTTGATGGACATTTGGGCTCTTTCCATACTTTGGCTATCGTCGATAGTGCTGCTATAAACATTGGGGTGCCCGTGCCCCTTCGAATCAGCATTTTTGTATCTCTTGGATAAATACCTGGTGGCGCAATTGCTGGGTCATGGGGTTGTTCTATTTTTAATTTTTTCAGGACCCTCCACACTGTTTTCCAGAGCGGCTGCACCAGTGTGCGTTCCCGCCAACGGTGCAAAACTGTTCCCCTTTTCTCCACATCTTCCCCAACATCTATTGTTTCCTGAGTTTTAGCCATTCTGACAGGTGTGAGGTGGTGTCCCATTGTGGTTTTGATTTGTATTTCCCCGACGATGAGGGACATCGAGCATCTCTTCTTGTGTCTGTTAGCTACGGTCACAGGGATTGTTAACGCAGCATTTGCTACCTCGATTTCTCCTGTCTACCCCAATTCTAGAACCATGTCGACCGTGAATCTACAGACACTTATTTTGATAATAAAATAAAACTTGATGCAGTTCTAAGCAGTTAAGGACGAGAATCCAAACATTTAGTATAAAAGCAGTTTTGCAAATGTTTCATTGAGATCTTTCCTCATTAAGGTTTCCAAAAATATAAGTCCAGTAGCGTTTGGCCTGAAGATGCCTTCCTTTTCTGGCAAATCTGCTTAGCACATATAGCTGTTCCTCACTGCCATAAGGAATTTCAAATCAAATTAACAGTCAGGATCGTCTTTCTTGAACAACTAAGTGGTATTGTTAATGTGTTAAGCACTGAGGCTTCCAAATGCTTTGGATGGTGAATGTGACAGAAGGGACAAAAAGGGGGTAGTGGCTTCGTGGTGGCTTCACTAATAATGCCTTGCTGCTGTTTCATCAGAGTCAACTGCCTGATGCTGTTCAATGACTTTAACTTATTCTGGGTGAGTCGCTCATGTTCCTATAGGAGAAACTGGAGCTTTCTTTCCCCTGAACTCTGATAGGATAAAACTGACTCGCTCCTTAAACTTGACCAAATCATCCTCCACTTGGGTTACGGACATTTTACTGAGCCTCTTCTTAAGCATTTCAAAGTTTCAAAAATAATGCCAATAGGGAGAGCACAGAGACTGTTTAGGGCAGCGAAGCTGTTCTGTATGACCCCATAATTGTAGTCACGTGTCATCGTGCATTTATCAAAAGCCACAGAATGTACAACCCTGAGAGCGACCCCTAATGTAAACTATGGACTCCGAGTGAGAATTTATCGATGGAGTTCATGGATTGCAGCAAACAAACTACTCTGGTGTGGGGGATGTTGACAGCCGTGTGCATGCAGGGGCAGGAATATATGGGAAGCCTCTCTACCTTTGGCTCACTTTTGCTGTGAATATAAAACTGCTCTGAAAAAGAAAGTCTATTAAGAAAAGTTAAAAAAAACAATAAAGTATAATAATGCCTTTGCCAAAATCATTATTTGGCTTAAAGGCATCTCCCATGATATACAGTATTCTCCTAAGGAACCTCAGGATTCCCTTTCAATTTGGTGTCTATTGTCCACTTCCAGCCTCCCAGGCCAAATTCTCCATACCTGGGAGGGGTGGTGAGGGGGAGGAGTTACGTAGGTAGGGGTTGTGGTCACCAGACATACTCGAGCCTCAGTTCTGGATCACCCAAGAACCCACGTCACCATAAACTTTTCAATGGCAGGGGCCAAGTCTGACTTATCTTGGCTTTTCCAGAATGTAACATAGTGCCTGGCACATATCATTTGCTTAATAAATGTTTACTGAGTCAATGAATAAACGAACAAACGAGAAAAACAAATGGAGATTCGGGAGTTGGGCAGAGGCGTTTAGTGGAGAAAAGACTTGAAGAAAAAAGAACAGAGAGGTGACAAAGCTTGTATTTTTAGTACCCCTTCTCCTGTTCCTTGGCAACTCTTGTATGAAGAGAGGCAGAGATTGAGTCAGGAAGCCTCACTCCAGGTTTAGAAAACATTGTCGGGGTGACAGAAGAATCCAGTCCCATCCTTCCTGTTGGCCTTCGCTCAGCCTGACTCCTTGCTTGGGAACACACAGTTCAGAAGCTGACATTTCCAAAGCAGTGGCTTAGAGGGCCCCATGAATTTCAGTATCCAGAAATATAGGGAAGAGAGAAATTGGTCACGAGTCTGGCTGGGTCCGATACAGCCACAAAAATACACATGTGCAGACTCTCGTTGAAGCAAGGTTTTGAAATTCATAAAAATGAACACACATGAGCTCAGGGCAATTTCGACCCTCAATTTTGCAGTACGGGCTGACCGGGGCAGGAGTCATAGACTGGGGACCCAGGCCAGATCCCGCCCACGGACAAAAAAATGTCTGGCATAGGTGTTTTTTGTTGTTTTGTTGTGTCTTGTCTTTAATTTTAATGCATTGCCAAGATCTAGAAATTGAGAAATTGCAGATCAAATCTGGATTTCCGGCTTCTGGTGAAAAAGCAGATCTGGGAACAGCTGGTCTGTTTCCCGGTAGCCACGATGTGCTGGGGACGGGGCGGGGGCGGGGGGGGGGGGACGGGGGAGAAGGGCAGCCTACTTCACCTGACTGGCCTCTCTCTCTTTAACCCACCGGCCTGGCCCTGTGGCCGCTGACACGTACACCCCCCGTTTCTCTGGACACCGCCCAGAAAGGGCCTTCATGGGAATGAAGCTGATGGAGAGGGCAGATTTGTGTGACATACTCCTGAAAGGATAACATTCCACTAATGAGCCCTTCTGTTTAGGAGGAATCAAAGCTTCCTGGAGACTTTCAAGCACAAGCTCCAACAGAGGATGTCACTGTACTGTAATTGTATCGGGTGATCTAAAGATCCAAGGATCAGGTTTTGTAAATAGGACCAATTGTTCCTGTCCTTGTTCTGGTCCACGTGGCCCATTTTAAATGGCAGGAGAATGCCTTCATGTTTATGTCATGTATGTATCTGGGCCAAATGTCCAAATGAAAGCACGTTTCTTCCACATTTAACATTTCACCATAACTCAAATTAAGGAGAAACCGCTGAACGAGAAACAGTCTAAAAAAATTGGCTGAATTATGAAATTTGCACTTATTTGAAATACCATTTCCTACTGACATTTCCCTTACGGCTGCCTCGGCATTAATGTAAGAATTATTTATGACTCAGCATTTCCCCACGACAGCTGCCCACAGGACAGAGCATGAACTGAAGAAAAGAAAAGGACCGCGGTGACTTCACC
This sequence comes from Panthera pardus, assembly GCF_024362965.1. Lineage (NCBI taxonomy): Eukaryota > Metazoa > Chordata > Mammalia > Carnivora > Felidae > Panthera > Panthera pardus. Next base: position 11,435,989 of record NW_026526655.1, read on the forward strand.
CTGTCCGCGCTGGCCCTCCTGGCTGAGGAGAGGCGGTGGCTACAGGAGGCACGGGCTTCCCTGGGGCCACGTTGGGTTCAGATCCTGCCTCTGGAATGTACCAGCTATGTGACCTTGAAGCTATTGTCTGCAACGGGGGTCAGCAAACAATTTTTATAAAGGGCCAGCTCGCGAATATTTTCCGCCTTGCTCTGCAGATAGTCCCCGGCACAATCACCCAACTGTTAGTGACTATTGTAGCACAAAACCAGCTGAACACAGTGTATTCGTCCCCCAGGGCTGCCAGAATGAAGCACCACAGACTGTGCGGCCTCAACACCAGACGTTCATTCTCTCAGGGTTCTGGAGGCCAGGAGTCCAAGATCAAGGTGTGGGCAGGGCTGGTTTCTTCCAAGGCTTCCCTCCTTGGCTCGTGGAGGGCCTTCATCTCGCTGTCTGCCTGCGGTGTTTCATTTCTGCGTTGTCTGGGTCCTAATCTCTTTCTCTATCTAAGGACATCATTCATATCGGATGGGGACCCACCCTAATCGGTTCATTCTAACTGAATCACCTCTTTGAAGGCCCCATCTCCAAACCCAGTCATATTCTCAGGTCCTGAGGGTTAAGACTTCAACATACGGATTCTGGGGGGACATAATTCAGCCCCTAACAGACAGCATGTTAGGTAAGCAGTCTCGCTGTGTTTCGATGAATCTTTGCACAACCAGGCTCGTGGCCACATTTCGCCTGTAGACTCGGGTTTGCGTGCACTTGGTCTCTACTGCCCCCTTCCTCCGGTCCCTCCCTCTCCTTATCCTCACTCACATCCTTCCACCTAAAAGCCTCTCCCTAAGGTCACCAGTGGCCTCATCTCTCTTGCCCCCAGCAGTGCTGGCTCCGCACAGGTGACTCCTTAGTGAGCCTCTCCTCCCCGGACTCTAGCGAGGCCACACTCCTTCGATTTTCTACCTTTCTGGCCCTCCCCTCTCCTGATTCTTTGCTGGCACCTCCTTCTCTAAACCACTAAATGGATTCTACTGCCTTAAAGCCCAGTGCTTTAAGGGGCTCTCCTCCTTTCTTGCTGTGTAATTTCTTCCCCGGTGATCTCATCACTTCCAATGTCAATTGCCCTCTCTAACCTGAGGACTCCCAAATATACAGCTCGAGGCCGTACATCTAACCCTTCCTGCGTATATCCTCTTGTCATTGCTTCTGTAATTTCGTGTGGTGCATCCTGGCTATTTGCTATTTGCTTTTCTTTAACTACGATAATCCCTGAGATAAATTTAGTTCCGTCCTAAAACCATTTCCATGGCTCATCTGCCCTGACTTGCCCCCCTGCCCCACAGTTGAGGTTGGAGCCCTCTTTCCCTTGTTCCCTGAGCACACTGTATGTTTCTTCTTCATTTATAATCACGAATGTGTGTGTTTGATTGAGGTCTGTCTACTTTGGAGGACAGGACACCCAAGAGAAGCAAGGATCCTGTCTTTTGTTCTCTTGGTATCTGAGCACTGAGCCCAGAGTCTGGCACACTCTGGAGTCTCAATCAATACACATGAGACAATCAAAGAACTTTAAGTAAAATAATTAAATTCTCTGAGATACAGGAGAATGAGTTGACTTCAGCTCAGAATATTTTGTATTAGGCTGTGCTTGGTTAGTTTACCATTTTGCTTATTTTATTTATTTTGGGAGAAAGAGAGAGTGAGTAGGGGAGGGGCAGAGAGAGAGGGAGAGAGAGAGAACCCCAAGCAGGCTCAACACTGTCAGCCCAGAGCTTGATGCAGGGCTCGAACTCACTAACCGTGAGATCGCGACCTGAGCCGAAACCAAGAGTCGGACATTTAACCGACTGAGCCACCCAGGTGCCCCTGTGCTTGGTTAGTTTAAGATGTGACCCTCCGGAAGGTTTTCCATGTATATTTCCATTCTTTCTATTTTCCTAAATTCTGCCTGTGTGGAAAGTTGAGGTCATTCGAAGAATGAACATCCTGGGCTCTACGTATTTCTTTAGTTTTGTGCATAAAAGAAGGGCTAGAACCCTGGGGGCAGACACTCTTGGTGCACATTCCAAGCCCACTACTCGCTAAAGGTGTGTGACCTTAAGTAACTTGCTTAATCTCCTTACTCGTCAGTTTTTTTCACCTGTAAAATGACGATGCTAACACCTGTGTTAAATATATGGCGTACGGACAGGGACTGACACAGTGCTGGCATTAGCAAAGGTTCCTTATTTGTTTCACAAATACTTATGTGCCTACAAATGGGAAGGGTACTGTTTCAGGTGGCGGTGGGGGCGGGGAGGAGGCACACTGCAGTGAGTCAGGGCAATCCTATGCTCGGGGGCTCACGTTCTGGCTGGGAGACAGGCACTAAAGACAAAGCCAGGGGTGCCTGGGTGGCACAGTGGGTTAAGTGTCCGACTCTTGGTCTTAGTTCAGCTCATGACCTCGCGGTTCGTGCGTTCGAGCCCCGCATCAGGCTCTGTGCTGATGGTGTGGAGCCTGCTTGGGATTCTGTGTCTCCTTCTCTCTGCCCCTCCCCCACTTATTCATTTCCTCTCTCTCTCAAAATAATAACTAAACTTAAAAAAGAAAGACAAAGCCAGGCAAGGGTATAGAGGTTGACAGTGAGGGGGCAGGAGGGGAGCATTTTAGCTGTGGGGATCAGGGAAAGCCTTCCTGGTGAGCTGAATGGAAGCAGGTAAAAAGTAGACACCAGAATGAAACAAGGATCCACACATGTTCATTCTTCTCCCCTTTTGCTTCCCTGAAGGCAGAATTCCCACGCCACCTGGTCACCAGGGAGAATGCCTCCCCCCCTACTCATGTCCGTCTGGGTGGGAGCAGTGCCGACAGCAATAGGAGGTGGCATTCAGGGGGCCCTGGGCTGCTATAGGCACAGATTGTTCCATCCAGCTGGGGGTTAAAGGTCAAGGTCTTGGGCTTGGTTTCCACACTCCAGAAGAGTTGATATGCAAACCAGATTAGGCACAGAGAAGTGCTTCTGTGTAATGGAACTTCTGCTTGGAGAACGATAGGTGAAAATAAAACTTGAAGAAAACCCACGTCTCTTTCAGTTGGGTTTGAGGTAAGAGTGGGCAGTTTGTTTTTTGCCTTTGCTTGCCTCTGAACAGAAAACCAAATGAGTCAAAACACAGCCAGAATGGAATAACTTGAAGCTTAAGAACCTTAAGACTGCCCTGGTAGCTCTCAAGGATTCCTGGGGCCCCAGGGTCTAAGGAGGCCGAGTCGGCCATGTCCCGGTGTGGTTGCCTGTCTTTCCACGCTGCCTACTCCTGCAAGAGCAGGAACCCTTGGCTGAGTTATCACACCAGCCTGTTGGACTTACAGAACATTTGAAAGACTTCAGATCTTTGTAGTCAATAATTTCTCCCCGCCAGGCTCCATATATTTTCTCCTATCTGGTCAATGTGAGGCAATGAGGGACAAAGAACCCTGTCTCCCACGAAGAACCTAGCTCTATTTTGTAACCTTAATAAACTTGAATAAGAGGACTTCCTTCCCATCTCCAGAATCCCTTTCCAGCCAGCCAGCTTGTAGCCACGAGGAGGTGAGTCCTTATTACGTGAGAGATAAATTTGCCTTCTAGGGGGACCAAGAATTGTCAACTTGTAAATAAGACATTTCAGTCAGATAAACAGTTGGACCACAGAGGCAGCTGAGAAATTAGAGAAGGTGTTGATACATTAAGATTGAGGAAGCCGAGGGGTGCCTGGGTGGCTCAGTCCGTTAAGCATCTGACTTTGGCTCAGGTCATGATCTCATGGCTTGTGGGTTCAAGCCTTGCATTGGGATCTGCGCTGACAGCTCAGAGCCTAGAGCCTGCTTGGGATTCTGTGCCTCCCTTGCTCTCTCTGCCCCTCCCCACTCGCACGCGCACGTGCGCTCTCTCTCTCTCAAAATAAATAAACATAGCTCCAACACAGTGGGGGAGAGCACACATCCAAGAACCACCCCTCTCAAAGTGCTGAGGTGGGAGATTCAAAAGTTGATAGATGCCTACTTTAATTCAAAAATGATATATCAATAAAATAAGGGTCCTGAGGAAGAAATTTGGTTCTTCCCATTTTCTCATTTAGGCCAACATTTATGGGGGCCTACTTTGTACAGGACACTCTTCCAGATGCTATAGAAGAAGAAACAGATGAATTTGACCCCCTCTTGGGACTGGAGAGCTTTCCCTTGGGGATGGTATGAGGTGGAGCAGAGAATAGAAAAAGAGATACGCACCGGACCTCTTGGGACTTCTTGTGTCTACGGCCTATTAACTTAAGATCACAACACTTGACCAACTGCCGTGGTTCCATTCAATTCTAAGTTTTGGGAGCATAAACGGTCTGTCCTCCCAGATCCAGCCAATTCCTGGACCCCCCGATGTGCTCCCGATGACCAAGTGTCCCCCCTTGGAGTATGGCCATTTGGATCCCAGCTAGCTTTATCCTTGTGTTTGTTTGTTTGTTTGTTTGTTTTGGGGGTTTATTTTGGCGGGGATGGGGGGAACACAAGTGGGGGAGGGACTGAGGGAGGGGGACAGAGGATCTGAAGTGGGCTCTGTGCTCACAGCAGCGAGCCCGATGTGGGGCTTGAACTCACAAACTGTGTGATCACGACCTGAGCCGAAGTCAGATGTTCAAGTGACTGTGCCCCCCTCAGTTTTAATAACGAAAGACCTCATCTTAAAATCTCTGTTCCCTCATTTTCAAGGCTGAGCCTCCTCTCTTCATTTCAAGGGGAAAATGACTAATAAAAAGTCAGGAATGATGACCTGGGTATTAGGGTACAAGAAACATGCTGTAGCAGGCTCCAGGTTACCTAAGATGTGTCCAGACTGATTCACAAGTTCAGTCACATTTCTGTTACAGCAGTGTAACGAAAACCAAACAAATTACCAATTATGTAGTCTGGCGTCAGCAGAGCTTTTATTATTATTTTTTTTTCTTTAAAGCTTATTTATTTATTTTGAGGGACAGAGAGCACAAGTGGGGGGTGGGGCAAAGAGAGAAGGAGAGAGAGAACCACAAGGAAAACTCTGCACTGATAGTGCAGGAGCCCAAGGCAGGGCTCGAACTCACGAACCGTGAGGTGACGACCTGAGCCGAGATCCAGAGTCCAGTGCCCAACTGGCTGGAGCCACCCCGGCGCCCCCGCCATCAAAGCTTTAATTGGACAAACGGTAGTGCGTTTAGTATACTGCAACGTGTATTTAATATAAGGCTGCCGGAATCCATCTGAATTTAGAAATTAGAAAAAGATGTTCTCAAAAGTGGCGTAAAGACTCATCTCTGCTCATTTATACAGAGACTGTCTTCAGGAAGATGTAAGTCCCCAGTGCCCATGGCTGCCTCTGTTTGGAGGAAGCAGGTGCCCTGGGGAGGAGGTGGGCCTGTAGTGGTTTCTGCCCTGCACTCACCTTTGAACTTTCTGCATTTTGTGCCGTGTGTATGCACTACCTACTCAAACCTAAGTCAGTTTTTATTACATGTTAAGTAATTTTTTTATTACATACAGAGAAAGAGCTGTAACGCTTATTTATTTTTGTCATGAAGTCACTCCCTCCGACACTTCTCCGGAGTCAGAAATTCTCTCGAGGCCTGGGGAAAATGACGAATCAAACTTTTTCTGACAGTAGAGACGAGCTCTGAAAATCATGCCTGACGGATGCAATGAAGAGTCCTGGCAAGGGACATGGTGCTGACAGGTGAAGGCGTGCGCATCTGACGGGATTCGGACTTTACACCAAAACCAAGATAGGACAAGGAAAAAGACGTGTTTAGAATAGCTTCCTTGCTTCTGTCAGTGTATTCAGCGAATCGGTGTACTTTCTCATCCCCTCTCCATCCTCACTCAGCTAACCGTGGAGTCTTGCTCGTTTCTTCTGAACGAGCTCGTTTCTTCTGAACTGACACGACAGTTGAGAGACCCGCTGCTGGTTCGGCACGCGTCGCTGGCTGTGTGCATTTTCCGCTGTACGATGGCTCCCTGTGGCCCGGCGGTGACCTGCGGACGCCTCTGGGCCTGGAGATTGTAAGACTGAGCGATGCAACCGGGATTATAGGAAAGGATTAGCAGCAACACAGCCCAGCCAACGCGTGGAGAGAGGGGAGACGTGTGCCTCCATCCGGCCGTTTGACAGAAGTGTGCCGAGGTTTATGTGTGGGGACGTGGCCAAAGAGCCCTTTTTGTGATGCCCTTTGACCTTTTGGGGAAGGCGAGCCGCGTGCTTCCAGGGATGTGTCCCAAACGTTCACCTGCAGCCCTGACTCAAAAGGGATACCGAGGGGCTGGATACAGAGTTTGTCACGACATCATTCACTGTAAGACGAAAGAGGTCTTGGGGCTCCCGGGGGGCTCGGTTGGTTGAGCGTCCGGCTTCGGCTCAGGTCGTGATCTCGCCGTTCCCAAGTTCGAACCCCGCGTCAGGCTCTGTGCTGGCAGCTCAGAGCCTGGAGCCGGCTTCGGATTCTGCGTCTTCCTCTCTCTCTGCCGCGCCCCACCCCCTCCGCCCCCAGCCCTGCTCACTCTCTGTCTCTCTCTCTCTCTCAAAAATAAATAAACATCAAAAATAATAATAATAAATAATAAAGGAGTCTTTTCTGGGGAAGGTTTATGGGCCTTGCCATCTAATGAGTGGTACATGTGTATGGGGAGGGGTGGCCACAGTTGTAGCCTTTCTGTTCCTGTTTCCTCAAAACCCACTTAAAAAAAAAACAACTTGTGACAGAACAGCTTCTAGAATGGCTTCTACAATACTTCAAAGCTTCTAGAATACTAGAAGGCTTCCAGAATACTAGAAGCTTCTAGAACAGCTTCTAGAATACTTAAAAACGCTGGCAGTGAGCCAAATCATGGTGCTACAGGTAGGAATCTGAGGTAGCCATGGTCTCCTGGAACACAGAAGTGCTGTGTTACATGGCATTTAGAGGAGTCAGAGTTGGCTTCTGGCTAAAGGGATTAGGGAAGTTTCCGCAAAGAGGGGCTTGCATTGTTCGCTTTGTCGAATAAACCCCAAATCAGTGAATTGCAAGCAGGCCGAGCCAGAAATCATCTCGGGGGCCAAGACCACACGCTTTCCCTGCATCCCCTTGCGTTTGGTAAAAGGTCGCGGCATCCCGGCTCTCCACTGTGCAGTCGGATCCACCAGAGCCAGATGGTCTCTCTAAAAATGTGGCCTGTGGCCACGATCGGAGAGTCGAATATGTGACGTGCATTCTCTTTCAGAGTGAGAATAGATCATATAAGACAGCGCTGGTTGGCCTGGCTCCGAGAGAAAAGAAGCTAATAGATGAAAATATGTGCCCGAGGTTATTGATTTGTGTCCTTATTTATTCATCCTTCCCTCCTACTAGAAAGTGAACTTCAGGAGGGCGGGGGCTGGGGCTAGGTGACCCAGGACTGCAGCCGAGCCCCTAGACTTGGACGTCTGGCACAAGGCGAATAAATACACGGTACGTTTTCCTCGAATGCATGAGGGGCTTTCTCAGAATAAAGTTTTGTGATCTGTCATGGATACAGCTGCTGATTCTCTGCAGTCTTGAAGTCTGTTTTTTGTGTGTGAATGTCCCAACAGAGGACAAGTCTTGATGACAGTCAAGGATTGCGGCACAGACTTCCCTACTGCCCTGAACTCAAGGACAAGAATTCCTCCCGGCTCCTGATAGGCTGCCTGCAGAGTCTGACTTCACATCCAGCCTCTTCGATTAGACTTCAGGGCCACACTTGCCCCTCCCAAACATATTTTATTCATTCCTTTTAGCTCCGGGAGGTGAGCCAAGAATTCCAGGAGGAGGCGGAGTCCTTTTCCTGGCCCCGGCTGACGTCTGAGCACATACCGCCCTCTAGCGTTTGCCACGCATTTGACAAAATCCTTTCCAACATCCGCTAAAGCCCCGTGAAAGTGAAGTCTCCTAACAGCTCGCAGGCACAAAGATCTCAGCATTCGTGGGGGAGGGAGAACAAACATGCCAGCCTGCCCAGAATAGTCCAGAATGCTGTGAAGATGGCACTGACTATCCAACCCAGAGCTTTGAAAATTAAAAGAAATAACATAAAAGCAGCCTTGTTAGAATCCACATTCAAGGGTTCCCAGACAGAAAGTTCTACTTTGTAATGGAGTTGGACATTTTCCGTAAACTGAAATTAAAATGTTTTTAATGTTTATATACTTTTGAGAGAGAGAGAGAGAGAGAGAGAGAGAGAGAGCAAGCGGGGGAGGGGCAGAGAAAGGGAGACACGGAATCCCAAGCAGGCTCCAGGCTCTGAGCTGTCAGCACAGAGCCCGATGCAGAGCTTGAATTCACAAACCGTGATACGACCTGAGCTGAAGCCAGACGCTTAACCGACGGAGCCACCCGGCGCCCCTCCATAAACTGAACTTTAGACTATGAAGTAGAAGCATGAGGATGTCCCTCCAGCTTTTTCATGCTCAAGGTATTGCCTTTCGAATCACCTTTCATATCCTTTTTTGTGTTGTTCATTCATTCACACACCGCATACACACACACTCACACATACACAGAAATAAACCCATCCGCTGGGTTACTCTCAATCTCAATGTTAAGACTGCTTGTCTTTCTCACATACCTTCTCATGGAGGGAGAAGGATCTTGGACCTCTAACCCTGACATCCCCTCCTCTCCACCCCTTTAAGCAGGTGCAAGGTGGGTTTCTGGCACAGCCTGACAAGCACCAGAGGCTGAAAGTCTCATATTCGCTGGCCCAAGCGTGGCCTGGAGGAGACTGGTGGCCCAAAACTTCTGTTCTATTGTTTTGGGTTTTTTTAAGACACGAGAACAAAGACACTTTCACCATTAACATTATACAAACCATCTTCTGAACACTCAATTATGTGTTGTCCTGGGTTACATACTATAGATAAAGAAAGAATAAAGACACACTTTGCATTGAAGGAGCATACTTTTTACAGGTCACCTCATATGGGTGCAAAAATGGCAGAAAACTGCAATTAGAATCTCTGGAGGAGGCCCTGGATGCAGTATGAACAATGCTCCTGTACGTGTGCAGTGCGCAACCCGAACATCCTTTTGAAGCAGTCCTGGTAAAATACCTTATTGACAAAAGAGCATGAATGCTCAGACTATGCCTTTAAAAACCCCATTTTGGCTGCCACTCAGCAAACTCGAGAAGTCAGGCTTGCCTTCCCTACGTCCCCTTTTGATTCCCATTCAATCAGTACCATACGTGCTTCCTACTCACCTGTACGCCCTTCCACCTTTGAGGAGAAGGTGCTTTGAGGTGCACCCTGTTTTTAATGGGACAAAATCCCTTGCTTCAGAGGAACAGAGCTCTGCTGGCAAACTCACGGGCCATGTTCATGACCAACAGATAAGGGAGATATTGGAGTAGCACATCTCTGATACCCCTTTAAGCACACTTCCTATGTCTGTCTTTGTTATCTCTGTGAAAAGAAGTCTCTCTTTCTCTCTCTCTCTCTCTCTCTCTCTCTCTCTCTCTCTCTTTTAAATGCTTATTTTTTTAATGTTTATTTATTTTGAGTGAGAGAGAGAGAGAGAGAGAGAGAGCCAGCAGGGGAGGGGCAGAGAGAGAAGGAGACAGAGAATCCCAAGCAGGTTCCACGCTGTCGGTGCAGAACCTGACTCAGGGCTCAAAATCATGAACTGTGAGATCATGACTGGAGCTGAAATCAAGAGTCGGATGCTTAACCGACTGAGTCACCCAGGTGCCCCCCTCCACACCCTCTCTCTTTTTATTTCTTATCCCAGACTCACTGACCAAAGGACACTTGGCCCCAGTGACAGCGTAAATCTGACCTTTGCCTCAAGGGTCTCTGACAGGCAGCCTTGATTACATCTGTGTAATGGGCACAGGAGAAGTATGATTTGTTCTGCACTAAATTCTTCCGGGAAATTTTTTTCTGACTTCTCTTTAAAGTAAATAGAAGCTAAGGGTGGAGGGCAGGACTCTGGGATTCACGGTTTTCTACTGTAAAACCTAACAACGACTCAGTCCTCTCCAGGCCAGTTTCTAAGGTGATGCTCAACCGGATGAGTCGATTAGCATTCCAAAGTGATTCCTGAAGACACCTTCCTCTTTCTGAGACCTGAGGGAGGTCTGTTCGCGGGTGGAAAATCTAAGAGAAGTCTAAATGTAACTGCTATCACCCAAGCCTTGTTCTAACCGAGCCCATCACACCATCCAGAAGGTTCTTTTGGGTCCCCACGTGGCTAAATCCAGGGCACCGTGTCCAGCCCTCCTCATCCTCGAGCTCTTTGTAGGACCTGCCTTCTCAGAGCTGCCCGTTCTCTCCGGAAACGTTCTCTCTTCTCGGCACCTTCCCTGGCTTTCCTACCAGAGCTCTGCCTCTGCTACCACAGGTCCTGCGGGGGCTCCCCTTACCTGGTTCTTCTCTGGGTCTCGGGCACATCCACAGCCTACATGGCATCTCCGTGACATGCTGCACAGGCATTTCCGATCCTTCACAACGGAGCCCCGATCTTGTCTTCATCCAAAACAACCCAGCAGCAAAATGGCTCCTCCCACACCAGGTCACTCAGAACTGGGAGCAGGTCTTGCTGTCACCCCTCCCTCACCGACCTTGAAGTCCCTGCTAAGAACACGCTCAACCCCTCGACTTCTTTCCCCTGCCGTTGCCCTGCTTACATCCAGCCTGTCCCACTCTCCTCCAGTCACAACATCGCCCTCACTGTCTCTCCTTTTCCATCTCCGTGCCTTTCCCAAGCCGTCTCCACACTGTGGCTGGTGGACCCCCTACCCCTGCCCTGAGCGTACCCCCTGCTCTCAGGAGAGAGTCCAGGATTCCACAGGTCCCACAATGTTCTCCCCAAACCCTGACGTCGCATTGCAAGCCATTCCGCACTTCCTTTGTCCACAGCCGCAAGCTCTAGCTTTCTTTCGGTTCCTCTAAGTCCAGAACCTTCCTACCCGGGACTCTCTGAACGTGTTCTTGCCTTCCCCTGGATTGCACTCGTTCCTCCACGTTTGTGGTCATGCCCTGGTCAGATGTCAGACATCAGTGATTTTCTCCAGGGGCACCTTCCCTGACCCACAAGCTGGGTTAAGATCCCTCTTCTAGGGGCGCCTGGGTGGCTCAGTCGGTTAAGCGTCTGACTTCGGCTCAGGTCATGATCTCATGGTCTGTGAGTTCGAGCCCCGCGTCGGGCTCTGTGCTGACAGCTCAGAGCCTGGAGCCTGTTTCAGATTCTGTGTCTCCCTCTCTCTGACCCTCCCCCGTTCATGCTCTGTCTCTCTCTGTCTCAAAAATAAATAAACGTTAAAAAAAAATTTATAAATAAAAAAAAAGATCCCTCTTCTATACATCCCTCCTTCATAACACCCCTCACCACTATAACCAGAACATATCTTTAGTTCTTTGTAATCGCTGCTTTCCAACGAAATCAAAGAACCTAGTGGCTGCTGAACGTCTTAAGGAATCTGCCTCTGAATGTCTATGGGAGAAATAAAATGTCCTACTGAACACAATGGTAGGAAGTAACAAGACCAGGTTTCTCTAGCAATCCCAGAAACGTGAGCAAAGGTGGGCAGTGGGTGAGTGCTGGGAGAGCAAACGGTATGGAGAGGGACCCAATGCAGTGACTGGAAAAAGCCTTGTGGAAGAACCGAGTTAGCATTTACAATAAACCATTGTGTTTACCCAGGACTCTATGAGCGGATGCACCTGTCTATGTAAAACACTTCGATGACTCAGCTCCTATTGAACATGAGTTCACGAAGAATTTCTCTTCCAAGTAACAAGGACACATATGGCCAGAGAGCTGTCTGTAAGAGAACTGTCTATAGGAGTGGACAGGGTCAAGCCAGACTCTGGGACGTTGGACATCACCACACCTGGACCCTGACCTGCAAGGGTCTAGGCTCAGATTCCAGGAGGAGGCAGAACTCAGGAAGGCAGGGGATGATGTGGAGGCAGTGCGGGTGGAGGCGGGCAGCCTCCGTCCCGTCCTCCTCTTCTCTCAGAATGAGCTGGCCCCCCAGGCAGACAGCAGAAGCTACAAATGTCACGTTGGAAATTCCCCAAGGTCAATCGTTAGCTGGTAATCCATTCATCGTTTCCAAAGAGGTGACTTTAAGGCACATTTATAACTAATCTGTGTATTCCCAGTCACACGTGGGTGGGAATAAATCCTAGGACAAGACAGAGGCCAATCCAGCACCTGTGCAGTGAGACCCAGTTGGGCATCAGTTCCTCAAGGTCTGCAGCTATCGACTGGCCTAGGCACCCTTGGATTTTTTTGTTTTTGTTTTTATCACTTTTTTTGAAATTTCCCCAGAATAATAGTAAGTATTTTCTTAATTAAGAAAAATGTTTCTTGGGGCGCCTTGGTGACTCAGTTGGACGAGCTTCTGACTCTTGATTTTGGCTCAGGTCAAGATCTCATGGTTCATAGCTTCGAGGCCCGGGTAGGGCCCTGCACTGGTAGCACAGAGCCTGCTTGGGATTCTCTCTCTCCTGTCTCTGCCCCTCCCCCTCAAAATAAATAAATAAACTTGAAAAAAAAAAAAAGAAAAACGTTTCTTTCTTATCAATCAAATAAAGGAAGTCAGAAGGAAGTTCTGCCTTTGAATAGGGCCACCTGCTGTTCCTGCCCCATAATTTATTCTTTTCTTTCTTATTTTGACAACACTTTAACAAACATCCTGAGCTTGGGGACGGTACAAAACCAGACCAATATCAGATCTGATGACAAGCTGACCCTTGCTTTAGGTAAGGAGAAGTAGTAATGAGAACACTCGATGACACTTTCTGAGTGCTCATTAGGGGCCTTAGGGGGAGGCATCAGATGGAGGGCAGTGGTCAGAGAGGTTAAGTAACTCCTCCAAATCCGGAACAAGAAAATGCAGAGCCCAGATTCAAACTTGGCCACTTGACTCCAGAACCATGTTCTAAATCTCTGTGCCAAGAGATTTAGACAAGTGGACTTTACGACGGTCCACTCTTTGTGGGATGCACGCCAGCAGACCTTAAAGGGTGGTCCAGTGGGACTCTCAGCCGCTGTAGCACAGGCAAAAGGTTCACACGTGAGCCATCATCCAAAGGACTCCTGAGAACCAGGAGGGAAGGACTCAAAATCTGTGCTCTTCTCGCGATGGGTGCATGGTGCTTTCCCCACATTTGTAAAGTCGCTCATAATTATTTTTATCGCTTATAATTTCTTTAACGTTTATTCATTTTTGAGAGACAGAACACAAGTGGGGGAGGGGCAGAGAGAGAGGGAGACACAGAAATCGAAGCAGGCTCCAGGCTCTGAGCTGTCAGCACAGAGCCCGACACAAGGCTCAAACTCACGAATCAGGAGATCATGACTGGGGCTGAAGTTGGATGCCAAACCCACTGAGCCACCCAGGCGCCCCTTATCGCCTATAGAATCCAGAGAAAGCTCTCCTTCTAGCTTTGGTTGGGAGTAAGGGAGGGGCTGGGGAGAGACACAATGTTTATTACGTTTCTACTAGGTGCCAAGGCACTGTTGTGAGTGCGAGGCCTCCCTTGTGGGTTCAGGGTCTTCAGCTCTGAGTGTTGGGTCTACACTGAGTGCAGGGTGTACATTGTGAGTACAAGGTCTATACTGTGAATGCAGAGTCAATGTGTGAGTCCGGGGTTGGCTGTGAGTTCAGGGTCTTCAGCTCTGAGGGTAGGGTCTACAGCTGTGAGGTGTTTGCTCTCACTGCAATTACCTTACAGCAGTGGAAGACAGACAATGAGCAAGTAAACAGACAACATATTCCAGGTACTAATAAGTGCCTGAAGAAGGAAGGTCACCTGAGTGAGAGCATCACAGCGGGGAGTGGCTAAGATATTTAGAAAGAGTGGATCTTGATGAGAACAGAGAGCCTCTGGAAGACGAGGGGCCAGAGGGTTGAAGCAGAAGGAGCAGTTCTGTACGTTGGTCCTTTCTTTCTTTTTTTTTTTTTTTTTTTTAATTTTTTAATGTTTGAGACAGAGAGAGACAGAGTATGAGCAGGGGAGGGGCAGAGAGAGAGGGAGACACAGAATCTGAAACAGGCTCCAGGCTCCGAGCTGTCAGCACAGAGCCAAACATGGGGCTTGAACCCACGAACCGTGAGATCATGATCTGAGCTGAAGTCAGACGCTCAACCGCTCAGCCAACTGGGCCACCCAGGCGCCCCTCCGTTGGTCCTTTCCACTGCCAACCAGGCGCTGGCCGCTGGGAACCATGTTCTGCAGGCCAACAAGGCCCTCTTCCTCCTCTCAGGAAGAAAGTGGTGAAGGACGGGGGTACAGGGCAATCCACACCCAAACCAGGAAAGATCTTGTAAGGGACCCTAACAAGTCTGGATTTTATCCTGGAAGGTTTGGGGCAGGACTGGAAGTTTAAGGAAGGAGAGGGAATTGAACAGGAAAGAGGAGAAATGGGCAGGACCAGACTGAAGAAACAGAAAGAGCTAAGGAAGTGTAAATAATAATAATAATAGTAATAATAATAATGATAATAAAAATAGTGAAACTTAGAATAATATATTCTGGTAAAGAAAAAAGTGGCTAAAAGGTAATCTGGCAACTATTAGCTAACACCTGAAGGACTCTTTGATTTTTCATTTTTGCCAGATGATTTCTGGCAATAAGAAATCTTATTTTTGCCAGATGATTCTGTGGACAGAGGACCAGCCTCAAGCTATACAAGCATTCAGGTTAGTTACATGGGGGGAAAAATCCTTGATTGCAGAGAGTGGTTAAATAACCTCTTTTCCTAAGAATCTATAAGGATAAGGCAGACAACTAATGATTTTTGGATGGAAGAAATCTAGTTTAAACCAGTGTTTGAGTGTCCCTAGCAATTGGATCCACACGATTATTGGTTATTTGATCTCATGTGTATGTACATCCAGTCCGTGAAAACTGGGACTCAATTTTAATGCTGTGTATTGATTACCCTTTGTGTGTTCAGAAAGTCTAGGCTCCTGGAGGGGAAGAATACACCATGTGCACATTAAAGAATAACCTGGAAATAATACACCTCATAACATTGTCGTGAGTATGTTATCAACTATGTCAACAGGGATAAGGAGTCACCAGTCATTCATATTATAAATTATTTACAGAACATGTGATAGGTCCGTGGCAGGAACCCAGGTAATGGACCCATAGGCGGGGAATGATAAAAGGGAACAGGCCATTAGTGACTCAGCTCTCCCACTGACCCAGACACCCAGCTGGCCAGGTCAAGGTTTCAGCTCCAGCTAATCATGAGAATATCTCAGGAATAAGACATAAGACGTGATCTCTAACACCCCTCATCTCTCAGCAGCTCTGGGCTCAGAGGGAGACTGGTCCATTCGAATCATGTTCCACCGGACTATAGGTCTCTTACCTGGAGCTTCGAGGGGCAGGGTCTCGAAAAGACAGAGAGCTTTTGCCCTGAAGGTGGAAGCCAGGAAAGGAAACCTAAAACTGGACCCCCTTTCCTGGGGCTGAATGCAGCAGGAGGCTCAGATATGGGAGAGAGGACTGAGAAACAAGCAGGGAACAGGCAAGATGAGAGGCGGGCTGGAGTGAGGCCTCCGGTACAGGCCACGTGTGCATGGAATGGACAGAGCCTGTTAGCTGAGGTCACCGGCACCTGGCTCAGAATCCCAGCTTGACGTCACCACTTGGGGGACCTTGGGCAAAGTACGCGACCTCTTTGAGTCTCAATATTTCACCTTGAAATTGGAAGACTGGAGTCTTCATTATCCAGAAGTAATTAGTCCAGAAGGCAGATATAGCTCAAAGTGAACCAATTTAAATAGGCACCAAAGTTGCACAGCAGTAATTGAGTCACAAGTTTGATTACAACCTTGTCTTTAAAAATGCAACAAAAAACAAAGAAGAAGAAACAAAATAAGCAACCAAAGAAAAAGGGAGACAAACCAAGAAGTAGACTCTTAACTGTAGAGAACAAACTGATGGTTACCAGAGGGGAGGGAGTGGGGGCACGGGGGAAAGAGGTGATGGGGATTAAGGGCACACTTCTCGTGGTGAGCATGACTAAGATATAGAATTGTTGAATCGCTGTATTGCATGCCTGAAACTATTGTAACCCTGCATGGTAAATACACTGGAATTAAAATAAAAATGAAAAAAAAAATTATCGCTAGGCTACAAAAAAGAAACGAAACATTATGCATATAAGTTATTTTATTTTAGAGTTAATGAAGCATAGGTTATAATTCCAACTAGGTGCTAATTTCTAGAACAATGAATGACTCAGATGTGATTGCAGGGTTTCTGGCATGTTTTCCTGAGACAACATTCTCCATGCCAGAGGGCTCTGCCAGTTTTTCTGAGGGTTTCTCCTAACATCTCGATGGGCAAAGAATTCTTTCCCCATGATGTGGGATCCAGTTGTCAATACATTCCTTTCAAGAGCAGATAGGAAACGAGCAAGTCTCATTGTTTTTCACTTTAATATTAACTTTATATACCTTTCTAAAAATTTCTACAGATCATTTCCATTTCTGGCATTACGGTCGACTAGACACGCCGAAAAGTCTCCCCTCCCCACAAAACGCTTAAAACATGGGAAGAAATGGGATAGGACTGCACACTGAGTGGGTGAGGGGAGATCTGAAGTGTGGACCCTCAGAGGGTCCCTGTCAATGAAAGGAGGGTTTGGGAAAAACCCTCCTGGGACAAAGTGACACATGTAGTGTGTCTGCTATAGTTTGGGTGGTGGGGAAATGGGAGATTTGCAGATGTATGTTTCATTGTGTGTCTTTCAGTTATTTTCAGCACACACACACACACACACACACACGCACTTGTCTAAATGAGTCCACATTGTTCTGTAACTTGCTTTTTCCCTCTTAATTTGTCTTAGAGATTTTTCAATGTGTACTCTATGCATTTATCTCATTTTTTAATTTTTTTAAAAATTTATTTTGAGAGAGAGATAGCATGAGCACAGGGGAGGGGCAGAGAGAGAGAGGGAGAGAGAGTATCCCGAGCACTGTCAGAGCAGAGCCTGATGTGGGGCTCAATCCCACAACTGTGAGATCATGACCTGAGCTGAGATCAAGAGTCAGATGCTTAACTGACTGAGCCACCCAGGCGCCCCTGTATTTATCTCATTTTTAAACAGCTGCATGAAACGCATGTTATAGATATTATTTAATTTCAAAGTACAAAACCACCCCACACTTATAACTTTTCTTATTTTGCTTTCTTTTTCTATTGAACCTACCACTAATGTACTCAATATTTACCCATGATATTTATGTTTTGTTTCTCTCTGTGAGTGTGGAAGCTTCGTAGGGCAGGGATATGTGTTGTGTTTGTTAACTGATTTATCCCATTTGCTTAGAAACAGAGCCTACACAGTAGATTCTCAGTAAATACTTGCTGAAAGAATCAAATTAATGAGCTCTCCTTTAACCAACCCCCCAATGACTTATAAGTTTTCATGACTCTCAACAATGCTGCAAACATCGATGTATGTGCTTCTCTGGGCACATTACAAATTACAAGGTCAAATACTCTGCATCTAAACAATGATGGTCATTGGATTAGCGAGTGTATGGAAAGCGACCTCCATGGGCAAGATAACTCAGTGTCATTTCGCTCATGATCATTTCCTGTTGATACCTAATAAATGAATCTATTAAAATTGCTACTCCAAACTTTTCCTGGAGGCTTTTATCATTGCTCTGCCCCAAAGAACATGCAAGACTCCAAAGGAACCATGTGTTTGTTCCCACTTTCCCTTTCACCCTAATCCATGTCCTTCCCTCAGATGGGTATTCTCTTCCCTCTGGACCAAGAATATAGACAAAGCGTGCTCTTGTCTATTTCCTGTTTCATTGCTCTGGGTTGAGCCTTTTTTTGAGGCTATTTTTTGAGCCGATACAGAGCTGAGCATTTTAGGAAGACAAATGCCAAGGTTCACATTATGTTGAATGTGGACTAAAATCAGGATCCCATTAAGTTAACAACATCGTTAAGATGTTTATCTTCAGAGTAATGTTCTCGGTGAAGTGCAGAATGGGATGCATCAGGGAAATGACCACATAATGGCAACATTAGACGGGAAGAGACTATCTGTGGGGATCCACGAAGCCGGAAGGACCCGTACAAACCAAATGTCTGGTATGGACTACCTCACACCCCAGTGCATTTTCCTAATACGTCATGGCCCCCTTCTAATTTCACATGCAACAACATTCTTCTCCAAAGTTCCTCACTCCTAAAGAATCCCATGAACAGTGAATGACCAGATATTCCATGTTAAAGACGGTGCTCTCGTTTCCTTTGGTATTTTTTACCTCAGGTTATTTCAGGAAGAACAATGGCCAGGCCCCACTTTCTAAAAGAGGGTAACTCTATATGAAAGCAAGATCTGAAATGGATCCATTCAAACCCTGCCTCCCATCCTTTGACCGAAGAGGAATAGCATCTTGGGGGTACCCTTCCAGAAGATATGGTTCGGAGCATCGTAACTGACTGCCCAGTGGGAAGAACAAGTCACCTGTTCCCTGGACTACTGTGACTTCTTCCTCCCTTGTCTCACCTTCCAGTGCTGCTAGCACCCCGAGGATGAACACAAAGGGCCTAGAGTGGTTTTCAAGCCTCTCTGGAGTGTGGCCCCTACATTCCTAACTGATCTCCTCCATCCCAGTTCCTCCCTGCCCCTGTGTTCCAATCATACCAGGGCTGTCCCCCGCGCACACCCTGCTCTCAGGGCTGGTGGACGCCCTCCACTTCTCTTTGTGTGCAAGCCCAGCCCTTCAATTTGCAGGGCCAAGATTTGAGTGCAAATGAAAGCCTGCGTGCTGCCTGTCTCAGTATTAAAAAGTGATAAGTCCCACCAGCAGATTGTTAAAATATGCTCTGTTCTTCTGCCTTGCCAAATATACCTTCATAACAACCAAATGAAAAAATATGTGTAAATCTGTGATTTTTGGCAAAATACCAAAGGCCTCTGAAGTTAATCACTATTGCATTATGTCTGGGTATTCTGTTGATGGGTCAGGCTGTTTGGATGAGTAGTAAAATAGAGATACTCATAATTCGTACATTATTATATCTTTATTCCAGAATGTTTTCCTTCCAGACCATTCCAGAATGGTTAAAGGATTAAAAATGAAATGTAACAGTGTTTCAACTATACAAAATTTGGATCTATCTCACCAACAGGACAAAATATAGGAATTGTAAAGGTAAAATATTTTTGAAGTATTTTTCACATGCTTACAAGTTAACTTTCTTGAAAAAAAATTCTGCAAAATCACCTACAAAACTAAAAGACAAAAACAAATTATAATTAATGAATATCCGCATTAAAAAAATTTTTTTATACTTTATTTTTGATAGAAAGAGACAGAGCACAAGTGGGGGAGGGGCAGAGAGAGAGGGAGACACAGAATCCAAAGCAGGCTCCAGGCTCTCAGCTGTCAGCACAGAGCCCGACGTGGGGCTCGAACTCACAAACCGTGAGACCATGACCTGAGCTGAAGTCAAACACCCAACCGACTGAGCCACCCAGGCACCCCGAGCATCCACATTTTAAATAAAAAATTATGTATTTATTTTTTAAAGTTTATTTTTATTTATTTTGAGAGAGAGAGAGAGAGAGAGAGAAAGAGCAAGCAGGGAGGGGGGGCAGAGAAAGAGGGAGACAGAGAGAAATCTCAAGCTGGCTCCACACTGTCAGTGCAGAGCCTGACACAGGGCTCAAACTCACAAACCATGAGATCACGACCTGAGCTGAAATCAAGAGTCCGATGCTTAACTGACTGAGCCACCCAGGTGCCCCTAAATCAAAATTATTTAAATAAAGCTGAAAATGTTTTAGTGTAATTAAATTTTCGCAAATATATGCAGAGGGTGTGTTTAACGTCCATTCATTGCCCAAGGAAAGAATCAATAGCCTGTTTCATGTGCATTACGTCTAGAACTGCATGTAAACAGATCTAAGAGGAATATGTATTGTGCAATATTGTAAACATTGCTCGGCGACTTCCTGCAACTCTTGCGAACGCCACAGTAACACAGGAGCACCCCGGGAGCAACTAATTAGAACCCCGGGAGAAGCCAGACACTGGATGCTCGTCACTCCTAAAGCGAGGCTTTACCAGACGAGATTGTTTTGTATTTGTGCCGAGAAAGATTTAGCAACTAAATCTGTCTTTCCTCTTGCCTAAGTATTTCCGTCGCACGAACCCTCCTTCCACACGCTCTGAAGCAACCGGCCCACAGACCTCCGTGACAGAGGCACCCAAGCTCCCATTTCGGGGACACCGGGCAGGGCTGAGGACCCCACTGTCCCGGGGCCTGAGAGGGTTAGTCACCTCGTGCAGTGCAAGCTTAGGCTCACAGGCTGAGCTCTGGACCCTAAGCGGCAGAGGGACCCTTGTGTTCTTCAGTAGATGTCTTGTTGTGTGCTGGTGGCACGTGAGACCCTAACGTGCGGGGCCCAGAGAGCCTCCTGCCCATATCTAAGGCTGCCCCTCGTGCGTGGAAGGCTGCTGTGATTCCTGAGGAACCCTCCCACCCCCCCCCCCCCCCCAGACCTCCTCTGTGAAGGAGGGCCTATCCCCCGGGCCTTTACAGCCGGGCTCAGCACGTCGCACTAAAGTGACTTGTGTGCTCCCACTCAGCTGCCTGAGGGCCTGTAGCCGACAAACAAGACTTGCTTGTACTTCACTCTGTCGTATTTTGAAGGCAGTACGTGTTGAATTTGCCAAATACAAAATTATATCGAGTAAGTTTTTCCAACTACTACTATTATCCTGTTTATATGCCTTGGTGGAAAGCCACCGTGCTCTAGGAAAAGCCACCATGCTCTAAGGAAAGCCACCATCCTCTGGGGAAAGCCACCATGCTCTAAGGAAAGGCACCATGCTTTCGGGAAACCCACCTTGCTCTGGGGAGAGCCACCACACTCATGGCCCACATTCCTGGGCTGCACAGCCCCTAGGGTGGGCCTGTCTACATTGACTCACTCACACTTATGACCCTGCCCATGGCTTGAGGAGCACCAGAGGCTCCAACGCTTGACTCCATGGCCCAAAGTCTTGCAATTTGGTCTTCTTTTGCCTAACTTCTTTTCACTAACTTTTGAGAGACTCTCCTCATATCTCTTAGTTTATTGGCAGGAAGCATGACAAAGGGTGGCCAAGGCCCCACAGGATTTTCTCCTTGAATCCGGGACGTGGGAGGTTTGGGTGCTTCTAACTGGTCAACACGTCAGCCTCAGAAGGTGTTTCCTTTCTCTTAAGAGAAAGGTTATCAGAGAGGACATGGAATAAAAATGGAAAAGATCAGATGTCGTAATTCTAGTCAAGGTCTATAATTCAGATCAAGACTTCAGAGTCAGACTGGCATTGGCTGTGTGGACAAGAAAGATGACAGTAAAATGTTTCAGACCCTCATCGTCTTCTCGTAAAGATGTCTTTAGAACACATAAATTCGGAACTGAAGTAAGCTATGTTATGAGGCCAAATTTTCTCAAGGAAGTAAACCAGAGGCCCTGCAAAATGTGCCCAGGGAAATGGAAATAAACAACAGGGAGGTAGTCAGGTGCTTGGGTCCAGCCAAAGCCAAAGATGTTAGGGAAGGGCCTCCCCCAGCGGAAGGCCCCCTTCGCCGCCTGAGTCTCCCTCCTCCCTTCTCCTGAGTCCTCTCTCCTGACACCATGGGGTTCTGTGGCCGTGCTGGCGGCGGTGGCTGTGGCTGCGGAAGGGCAGCGGCCAGCAGAAGAGCTGGAAGAAGCAGTGCCCCGCCTGGCGGCCAGCGGCCCAACCTCTGGGCAGGTGCTGCGGGGGACGGGCTTGGTCCCGTGCCGAGATCTTGACACATTTTGAACTTTCATCTCTTCTGGGCCACCTAAATGTCAAGCTTGGAATCGAAGAGATACCTGACTAGAAGTCAGAAGTCCCAAATTCAAGTTCACGCTCTGCCACAGCAACCTGACGACAAATACATCATCTTAGCCTCCCTGAGTCGTACTGTCTTCCTCACTCGTCTATAAAATAATAAGGTTAAACTAAGAATTTCTGAGGACCTTTACAGCTTTAGCAGTGTATAACTCCATTAATTCTGAAAACTAAATTCACCATGTCCCCACCTCACAGATTCCCTTATTTACCTTGGCTATGGTGGACCTTAAAGTTTGTGCGTATATATATACACATACACAAATATAAACATACACATATATAAAAACACATGTATCAGCACATATATATATGCACACACATAATATAAACATACGTATCAGCATATAAATATAAAAACTCTCAATCCAATATGATCAAGCAATCAAAATCCACACTGCAAAAAAAAAAAAAAGAAGAAAAGAAAAAGAAAAAAGGCCACAGCTCACTCCTGAGGCTACAAAACCTCACATTAATGAACTCACTGCTTTTTCATATTTTTCTTCTTTTGAAATATTTACTTTTCTGCCTGTGAAACTTCTGCGGCACTTATATTCCTACTTAAACTAATGGTTATGTACTATATATTTCTTACAATTTCTAGTGTTCTCAAATTTTCCTAAAATATTCAAAAAAAATTTTTTTAACGTTTATTTATTTTTGAAAGAGAGAGAGAGAGAGATGGAGTGTGAATGGGGGAGGGGCAGAGAGAGAGAGGGAGACACAGAATCCGAAGTAGGTTCCAGGTTCTGAGCTGTCAGTACAGAGCCTGACATGGGGCTTGAACTCACGAATGGTGAGATCATGACCTGAGCCGAAACAAAGGGTCAGACGTTTAACCAACTGAGCCACCCAGGCACCCCTAATTTTTTTTAAATGTTTATTTATTTTTGAGAGAGAGAGAGAGAGAGAGAAAGAGAGAGAGAAAGGGGGGGGGGGGAGGGCAGAGAGAGGAGACAGAATCCGAAGCAGGCTCCAGGCTCTGAGCTGTCAGCACAGAGCTGGACGTGGGGCTCGAACTCATGAACCGGGAGATCATGGCCTGACCCGAAGTCGGACGCTTAACTGACTTTACCCAAACATATTTTTAAAAATAAAACTGCAGAAGTCCAATTCAGTGATCCAGGGTCCGGTCACCAGCCTCGAGTTTGTGGAGGGTCACCGACAGCAACACTGGGGGTGGCTTCCTGGAACCATAGCTGGAGCGGTACATGCTCGAACTCAGTTATTCCACGTGGGGCTTCTTGATTGCCGTAACTTCCAACTACGGCAGGTGCAGCAGCACCCCAGCGGCCCATTCGGCAGTTGGGTCCTAGGAAGCATTTCTGGAGGCCGGCCTGGAACCTGCCCCCGTCCCCGTCACCAAGGCCCCCAGCAATTTTGTACCCATAATTCCACAATTACCTCTCTGAGACTTTGGAGTTTCTGCAGTTGACAATGGTAGACGAAATGCCCCTCGACCGTCGTTCTATGTCAAACTGCAGCCACCCTCCAAAGCGGGGAGGAATCGCAGCTCCCTGCCTGTCTCCATAGAATCCTTCCTTTTCCCGAACACTTGCTGCTTCAGCATGGCACGTGAGAAGTCACTTCTGTCTTTTCTATCCTTGGTTTTTGTAACATTCCTTTTTCGGGGTTTTATTAGTTGTAAAAAGATAGAAATCCATTTAAAATAGTGTCAAAGGGGTGACTGATTATAATATAGAGGCATCTGACAGAAAACAAAGACAGAACCTACAGTCAGTCTTCATGTGGTAGGAATCAAGAAGAAGAAAACGTTTGAGAAGCCAGATGGCTACTCTTTCTCTGACTCACTCTAAAGCCACATGGTCTGTCACTTCTTTCTGCACATCTGCATTTTCTCCTCCTCCGCTTCCTTCTTTTGTGCCGACTGGTTTCTCTATTTCCCCGGGGTATGACTCATGAATTTATGTGCCCTGGTAGAGACTGTGAGTTGCCCTCCCAGTACCCTCTGTTGCCTACTGGCTCTGCCCCCTGCCATTTTACCTGGGCACAAATCAGTTGAAATAATATAAAAATAATAATAATAATACATATAATAAATATTATGTAATCCCCAGACCCCCTTGCAGCTAAATGTTGTCACATGGCTCCATTCTACCCAACGAGACGGCTCTTTAAAAGAAAGAAGGTGGGCCTTTCTCTTCCTTTATCCTTCTGAGTGGAGAATACATATGATGGTTAGAGCTATGGCCGCCATATTTCCATCATGATAATGAAGGGATCAAAGACATGGTGGGGTCCATAAGGTGGAAGGGTCTCTGAGGAAGTGGAGCTATCATTCAGGCTCTTGAGTACTTACCTCCAGACTTCTTATGAAGAACTAATTTCTGTCTTATGTAAGCCATTATTATCTTGAATTTCTTTTTACGTGCACCTAAAGCCTAATCTTAATTGAGAGGTGTGTGTCCTCCCCATTTCATGCATAACAGACAATAACTACGGTCTTTTCCTTTTCCTTTTCAAAAATTTTTTTAAAAATTTACTTATTTATTTTGAGAGAGATAGAGACAGCGTGAGTAGAGGAGCAGCAGAGAGAGAGAGAGAGAAAGAGAGAGAGAGAGAAAGAGAGAGAGAATCCCAAGCAGGCTCTGTACCGTCAGCACAGAGCCCAATGAGGGGCTCAAACTCACAAACCCGTGAGATCGTGACCTGAGCCAAAACTGAGGGTTGGATGCTTAACCAACTGAGTTATCCAGGCTCCGCACTAGGTCTTCTTCAATTCTAAGACCTCGGGAGAGATTAGAAGAGCTTAGCTTCTGTATCTACTTGTATTCCAATTAGCAATGACTGGTGGGAGCCAAGTTCCAGAATACAAATGAGGTACAGAAGGTCTACTCATGTTAACTGTGGGGATTGTTTTTACAGAAGGAGGCATATGGGTCACAAAGCTACCTTCAAAGTTGTCTGCTGGGAGGAGCCAAGATGGCGGAACAGCATGGAAGCTTTTTGTGTGCCTCGCGTCCATGAAATACACCCAGACCAACACGAAACCATCCTATACACCTAGAGAACCGATGGGAGGATTAACACAACAATCTGCACAACCTGAACCACAGAATTCAGCAGGTACGCGGCGCGCAGAGGTGAACTTGGGGAGAGAGAAGCCGGCAGCGGGCAGGGAGCCACTTTTGCAGGGGGAGAGAGGACGGAGACTGGGGAGGGGGGGAGAATACGGGAAAAGCACCCCTCCCCAAAAGCAGCTGGAGAGAAAGTGGAAAATTGGAAACGGCCGCAGGGACTAAACTAAGAAGGGAGAAAGGAGAACGGAGAGGGTTTAAATTCCATTAAGACTGTAAACAAGGGGAGCGCAACGGCTGCAACCCCGCAGCTCCCTACCTGGCGGTGCTCTGGTGGGAAGGGCGAATCCCCAGGAGCAGAGTGAGGTCCGGGAGGTTCTCGGGCCACACGGGGAAAAGCGGTTCCACTGCTGGAAGGACGTTTGGTGGAGACGGTGGAAGCCACCTGGTCCCAGCAGACCCCCGAAAACGGCCACATTCACTGGTGCTGGAACAAGGTCGTTAAGGGTGAAGCCTGGTGCCAGATGTGTGTGGTGATTTTCCATAATCCCTGAAACACTGCTGGTACACTATCTCGTGAACTTTTTCTGGGGAGGGCTGGCACCTGGCGGCAGTCTTGGGGCACCGGCAGCAGCAGGGTCCAACGGGTGTTCCTGGGTGCAGCCAACATTTGGCCACTGCTCATTCGGCCATTGCTGGGTGAGACCCTCCCGCAAAAGGACGGAACGGGTCAAAGCCGCAGTCCTTCAGAAGTAAGGGTCCGGGAAAACAGCCAGAAGAAAAGAGAGAGGTACTGCCTGTGGCCTGGTCGCGGGGAGTCAAAGAGCAGGGAGTGGACGACAGCTGAAGACGGAGGACAGACTGGGTAGCTGGGTTGCGCATTTTCACCACTCCCGCACATGCGCATATGCACCTATGACCACCGCAACGATCCACCCCAGGAGGCTAGCAGCGCCATCTAGTGGAGAACGGAGCTGTTACACTGAGCCCCGCCCAACTGGGCCAACTTCGCTCTTCAAGAACACAAGTCTCACTGCCGGCTTAATTATGGACGATAAAGAGCTACATAGACTGACTTCTAGGGGAAAATGAAGCAATTTCAGTCTTACTTCAATCTGTTAGCAGGTTCATCTATTCAATTTTCTTTTTTTTCTTTTTCCTTTTTCTCTTTTACAATTCTTTTTCTTGAATACAGAAAGAGAAAAAATTCATTTTTATTTTCAATTTTTATTAAAAATATCTTTCTTTAAGTTTTATTACTATATTTTTTACTCTTGTGTAAATTTTTTTCAAATTCTACTTTATTTCCATCATTTTATTTTAGTCTACTTCCGTGTACTCACCTTTTCAAATTTTCAAACAATTTCCTCTTTTTTCTTTCTTTTTCTTTTTTTCTCTTTTTTGTTTCTTTTCTTTTTCTTGAATGCAGAAAGAGAAAAACCTCATTTTTACTTTCAATTTCCATTAAAAATATTTTTATTTAATTTTATTACTATATTTTTTGCTTTTATGTAAATTTTTTCAAATTCTATTTTACTTCCATCATTTAATTTAGTCTACTACAGTGTATTCACTTTTTCAAATTTTCAAATGATTTCTTTTTTTCTTTTCTTTTTCTCTCTTTTTTTCTTTTTCATTTCTTTTCTTTTTTCTTAAGTGCAGAAAATGGAAAAATTCATATTTATTTTTAATTATTATTAAAAATGTTTCTCTTTAATTTTTTTCTACTATATTCTTTACTTTTGTGTATATTTTTTCAAATTCTATTTTATCCCCATCATCTCATTTTAGTCTACTTCAGTGTATTCATTTTTTCAAATTCTCAAACGATTTCCGTTTTTTTTTCTCTCCCCCCCTCCTTTTTTTCCCCTCTAATCTGTCAAACGACTTTCAACACCCAGACCAAAACACACCTAGGATCTAGCATCATCTATTCGATTTGTGTGTGTGTGTTTAATTTTTAATTTTAATATTTTTTAATTTTAATTGTTTAATTTCAATTTTTCTACCTCATTAATTCCTTTTCTCCCTTCAAAATGACAAAATGAAGGAATTCACCCCAAAAAAAGAGCATGAAGAAATGATAGCCAGGGATTTAACCAACACAGATACAACAAGGAGTCTGAACCAGAATTTAGAATCACAATAATAAGAATACTAGCTGGAGTCGAAAATAGATTAGAATCCCTTTCTGCAGAGATAAAAGAAGTAAAAAATAGCCAGAATGAAATGAAAAATGCTATAACTGAGCTGCAATCACGGATGGATGCAGTGGCGGCAAGGGTGGACGAGGCAGAACAGAGAATCAGCAACATAGAGGACAAACTTATAGAGAATAATGAAGCAGAAAAAAAGAGGGAGATTAAGGCAAAAGAGCACGATTTAAGAATTAGAGAAATCAGTGACTCATTAAAAAGGAATAACATCAGAATCATAGGGGTCCCAGAAGAGGAACAGAGAGAAATAGGGGTAGAAGGGTTATGTGAGCAAATCATAGCAGAAAACTTTCCTAACCTGGGGAAAGACACAGACATCAAAATCCAGGAAGCACAGAGGACCCCCATTAGATTCAACAAAAACCGGCCATCAACAAGGCATATCATAGTCAAATGCCCAAAATACTCAGGCAAGGAGAGAATCATGAAAGCAGCAAGGGAAAAAAAGTCCCTAACCTACAAGGGAAGACAGATCAGGTTTCAGCAGACCTATCCACAGAAACTTGGCAGGCCAGAAAGGAGTGGCGGGATATATTCAGTGTGCTGAATTAGAAACATATGCAGCCAAGAATTCTTTATCCAGCAAGGCTGTCATTCAAAATAGAAGGAGAAATAAAAAGTTTCCCAGACAAACAAAAATTAAAGGAGTTTGTGACCACTAAACCAGCCCTGCAAGAAATTTTAAGGGGGACTTTCTGAGGGGATAAAAGATGAAAAAACATATATATACATATATACCAAAAGCAACAAAAGATTAGAAAGGATCAGAGAACATCACCAGAAACTCCAACTCTACAAGCATCATAATGGCAATAAATTCTTATCTTTCAGTACTCACTCTAAACGTCAATGGACTCAATGTTCCAATCAAAAGACGTAGGGTAACAGAATGGATAAGAAAACAAGATCCATCTATACTGTTTACAAGAGACCCACTTTAAACCTAAAGACACCTTCGGATTGAAAGTAAGGGGATGGAGAACCATCTATCATGCTAATGGTCAACAAAAGAAAGCCAGAGTAGCCATACTTATATCAGACAATGTAGACTTTAAAATAAAGAGTGTATCAAGAGATGCAGAAGGGCATTATATCATAATCAAGGGGTCTGTCGACCAAGAAGACCTAACAGTTGTAAACATTTATGCGCCAAATGTGGCAGCACCCAAATATATAAATCAATTAATCACAAACATAAAGAAACTCATCAATAGTAATACCGTAATAGTAGGAGACTTCAACACCCCACTCACAGCAATGGACAGATCATCTAATCAAAAAATCAACAAGGAAACAATGGCTTTGAATGACACACTGGACCAGATGGACTTAACAGATATATTCAGAACAATTCATCCTAAAGCAGCAGAATATACATTCTTCTCCAGTGCACATGGAATGTTCTCCAGAATAGACCATATACTGGGACACAAATCAGCCCTACATAAGTGCAAAAAGATTGAGATCATACCGTGCATATTTTCAGACCACAACGCTATGAAACTTGAAATCAACCACAAGAAAATACTTGGGGAGGTAACAAATACTTGGAGACTGAATGGGGTAACCAAGCAGTTAAAGAGGAATTTAAAAAGTATATGGAAGTTAATGAAAATGATAACACCTCAACCCCAAATCTCTGGGACACAGCAAAGGCAGTCATAAGAGGAAAGTATATAGCAATCCAGGCCTTCCTAAAGAAGGAAGAAATATCTCAGATACACAACCTAACCTTACACCTTAAGAAGCTGGAAAAAGAACAGCAAATAAAACCCCAAACCAGCAGAAGACAGGAAATAATAAAGATTAGAGCAGAAATTAATGCTATCGAAACCAAAAAAACGATAGAACAGATCAATGAAACCAGAAACTGATTCTTTGAAAGAATTAACAAAATTGATAAACCACTAGCCCATTTGATCAAGAAGAAAAAGGAAAGGACTCAAATAAATAAAATCAAGAATGAAAGAGGAGAGATCACAACTAACACAACAGAAATAAAAACAATAATAAGAGACTATTATGAGCAATTATATGCCAATAAAATGGGTAATCTGGAAGAAATGGACAAATTCCTAGAAACATAGACACTACCAAAACTGAAACAGGAAGAAATAGAAAATTTGAACAACCCATAACCAGTAAGGAAATCGAATTAGTAATCAAAAATCTGCCCAAAAACAAGAGTCCAGGGCCAGATGGCTTTCCAGGGGGAATTCTACCAAACATTTAAGGAAGAGTTAACACCTATTCTCTTGAAACTGTTCCAAAAAATAGAAATGGAAAGAAAACTTCAAACACTTTCTATGAAGCCAGCATTACCTTGATTCCAAAACCAGACAGAGACCCCATTAAAAACGAGAACTATAGACCAATTTCGTTGATGAACATGGATTCAAAAATCCTCAACAAGATATTAGCCAACTGGATCCAACAGTACATTAAAAAAATTATTTACCATGACCAAGTGGAATTTATACCTGAGACGCAGGGCTGGTTCAATATCTGCAAAACAATTAATGTGATTCATCACATCAACAAAAGAAAGGATAAGAACCATATGATCCTCTCAATAGATGCAGAGAAAGCATTTGACAAAATACAGCATCCTTTCTTGATAAAAACCCTCAAGAAAGTGGGGATAGAAGCAGCATACCTCGAGATCATAAAAGCCATATATGAACGACCCAACACTAATATCATCCTCAATGGGGAAAAACTGAGAGCTTTCCCCCTAAGGTCAGGAACAAGACAGGGATGTCCACTCTCGCCGTTGTTATTCAACATAGTATTGGAAGTCTTAGTCTCTGCAATCAGACAACACAAAGAAGTAAAAGGCATCCAAATCAGCCAGGAGGAGGTCAAACTTTCACTCTTTGCAGATGACATGATACTCTATATGGAAAACCCAAAAGATTCCACCAAAAAACTGCTAGAATTGATTCATGAATTCAGCAAAGTTGCAGGATATAAAATCAATGCACAGAAATAGGTTGTATTCCTATACACCAACAATGAAGTGACAAAAAGAGAAATCAAGGAATTGATCCCATTTACAGTTTCACCAAAAACCATAAAATACCTAGGAATAAATCTAACCAAAGAGATAAAAAATCTATACACTGAAAACTATAGAAAGCCTATGAAAGAAATTGAAGAAGACACAAAAAAATGGAAAAAGATTCCATGCTCCTGGATAGGAAGAACAAATATTGCTAAAACGTCGATACTACCCAAAGCAATCTACATATCCAATGCAATGCCTATCAAAATAACACCAGCATTCTCCACAGAACTAGAACAAATAATCCTAACATTTGTACGGAACCAGAAAAGACCCCGAATAGCCAAAGCAATCTTGAAAAAGAAAACCAAAGCAGGAGGCATCACAATCCCAGACTTCAAGCTATACTACAAAGCTGTAATCATCAAGACGGTATGGTACTGGCACAAGAAGAGACACTCAGATCAATGGAACAGAATAGAGAACCCAGAAATGGACCCACAAACGTATGGCCAACTAATCTTTGACAAAGCAGGAAAGAGTATCCAATGGAATAAAGACAGTCTCTTCAGCAAGTGGTGCTGGGAAAACTGGACAACGACATGCAGAAGAATGAACCTGGACCACTTTCTTACACCATACACAAAAATAAACTCAACATGGATGAAAGACCTCAATGTAAGACAGGAAGCCATCAAAATCCTCAAGGAGAAAGCAGGCAAAAACCTCTTTGATCTTGCCACAGCAACTTTTTACTCAACACGTCTCTGGAGGCAAGGAAAACAAAAGCAAAAATGAGCTACTGGGACCTCATCAAAATAAAAAGCTTCTGCACAGTGAAGGAAACATCAGCAAAACTAAAAGGCAACCAAAGGAACGGGAGAAGATATTTGCAAATGACATATTAGATAAAGGGTTAGTATCCAAAATCTATAAAGAACTTATCAAACTCACCACCCCAAAAAACAATCCAGTGAAGAAATGGGCAAAAGACATGAATAGACACTTCTCCAAGGAAGATACCCAGATGGCCAACCGACACATGAACAGTTGCTCAACATCACTCATCATCAAGGAAATACAAATCAAAACCACAATGAGATACCACCTCACACCTGTCAGAATGGCTAACATTAACAACTCAGGCAACAACAGATGTTGGTGATGATGTGGAGAAAGAGGGTCTGTTTTGCATTGTTGGTGGGAATGCAAGCTGGTGCAGCAACTCTGGAAAACAGTATGGAGGTTCCTCAAAAACCTAAAAATAGATCTACCCTACAACCCAGCAATTGCACTACTAGGCATTTATCCAAGGGATACAGGTGTGCTGTTTCGAAGGGACACATGGACCCCCATGTTTATAGCAGCACTATCAACAACAGCCAAAGTATGGAAAGAGCTCAAATGTCCATCGATGGATGAATGGATAAAGAAGATGTGGTATATATATACAATGGAGTATTACTCGGCAATCAAAAAGAATGAAATCTTGCCATTTGCAACTACGTGGATGGAACTGGAGGGTATTATGCTAAGTGAAATTAGTCAGTCAGAGAAAGACAAAAATCATATGACTTTACCCCTATGAGGACTTTAAGAGACCAAACAGATGAACATAAGGGAAGGGAAACAAAAATAATATAAAAACAGGGAGGGGGCAAAACAGAAGAGACTCATAAATATGGAGAACAAACTGAGGGTTGCTGGAGGGGTTGTGGGAGGGGGGATGGGCTAAATGGGTAAGGGGCATTAAGGAATCTACTCCTGAAATCATTGTTTCACTATATGCTAATTTGGATGTAAATTTTTAAAAATAAAAAATAGGGGCGCCTGGGTGGCTCAGCAGGTTGAGTGTCCAACTTCGGCTCAGGTCATGATCTCACAGTTTGTGAGTTCGAGCCCCGCGTCGGGCTCTGTGCTGACAGCTCAAAGCCTGGAGCCTGCTTCAGATTCTGTGTCTCCCTCTCTCTCTGCCCCTTCCCTGCTCATACTCTGTCTCTCTCTGTCTCTCCAAAATGAATAAACGTTAAAAAAATAAATAAATAAAAAATAAAATTTAAAAAAGTTGTCTGCTATATTGCTTCTCTTCATTTGTAAGTGGATTCCCTTTCCTGCTTTATCCCTAAATATCTTTCCCTTGATAATACAGATTATATTTCTACATTTTTACACAATTTTTCAGGTACCTACTCTTAGCTACAAGTGGAAAGACTACCAAAGCCAAGTGGAAGTAGGCTTTGTTATGGCCACTACCAAATCATGCTACTTAGTTTTGGTCCTCTGGCAAAGAGTCTAGAAGTTAGGTAGAGTCCAACAAGTTCAGGTCCCTTTGAACACCCCAATACCTAAAGAGTTCTGTAATTCAACTCCTTATGGGGATGGAAAAGCATGTGAAGTTGCCTAGTCTGCCTGCTAAAATAAGTAACTACCTCTTCCCATGCAGTTATCTCAGTAATAAATACATAATTTACTTATATATTATTACAATTCTGTAGCCATATAATCTATATAACTCAGCGGCATGGTAGTTTCTCGCAGTGAACTTTGATAAAATAAATATGAAATTATTCTAGATAACCTCAACCATGCAGAAGTATACAAACCATTCAACGGGACTATCCCCCTTCTCACAGCGCCACTGAAGGGTAGTGCTCTGTCCTGGTGTTCCTTCCGTCATTTTCAGAGGTTTGTGTGCTATGGTGATGGGTGGGGGATGCTTAACCCATTTGGTACGAAGAGTCATTTTCTGTTTGGACCCCAACGTGGAACTAACGCTTCGGCGTCCCTTATCAGACACGCCCAGTGTAACACCTGCCCCATGCCCTCCTGCTTCTGCAGGTTGGGGTGCCACTCTCTGAGACCATGACGCCTGAGCTTGTGGATGACACCGACTCCACTTCTGCACTCACTCAGCCATTCGTCATTCCCAACAGCATCCGCTGCATGCCTGCTCCGGGCCGGAATGGGGACCACTCGGGGGCAGAAGGAAGGCATGGGAGGCATTAGAGCCGCCTAATGTTTGAATCTCTTCCGGACACACATTGGTTTGTATCTCATCACCCACTTGAACTCAAGCATAACTGGCCAAGCAAATGTGGCAAGCATTTCTTGGCCAAGCAAATGTGGCAAGAGGTGATGTGGATCTCTTCTGGACAAAAACCTTAAGACCTCGTATGTGGCTCCCCGCATCTTTTTACTCTGCCTCTATAGTTGTGAGAGCCGGGGTAGAGATGGCTGTGCCTCTGTCAGCCTGAATCTCTCAGTCATTACCACAAGCAGAGCCCTCTTGTTGACCCACGGATGGCCAATTAGCACGAGAACTTTTGTATTTCATTTTATTTATTATTATTATTTTTTTAATATTTTTTAAAAAATTTAAATTTGCATCCAAGTTACGTAGCATATAGCGCAATAGTGATTTCAGGGTAGAATCCAATGATTCGTCCCCTACATATAACGCCCAGTGCTCATCCCAACGAGTGTCCTCCTTAATGCTCCTTGACCATTTAGCCCATCCCCCCATCCACCAGCAACCCTCAGTTTGTTCTGTATATTTAAGAGTCTCTGGTGTTTTGTCCCCCTCCCTGTTTTTATATTAGTTTTGCTTCCCTTCCCTTATGTTCATCTGTTTCGTATCTTAAATTCCACATGAGTGAAGTCATATGATATTTGTCTTTCTCTAATTTCTCTTAGCATAACACACTCCAGTTCCATCCATATTATTATTTTTTTTAATGTTTATTTGAGAGACAGAGAGAGAAAGAGAGAGAGAGAGAGAGCATGAGCAGGGGAGGAGCAGAGAGAGAGGGAGAGAGGGAGAATCCAAGGCAGGTTCCAGGCTCTGAGCTGTCAGCATAGAGCCTGACACGGGGCTGGAACTCACAAACTGTGAAATCACGACCTGAGCTGAAATCGGACACTTAACCGACTGAGCCACCCAGGCATCCCATATATATTCATTTTATTATTGAACGTTTTCCAAATAAGGAACTTCCACAGGTGGTAATAATATCAATACAACAGAAAAAAATCATGTAAAATGGATATTCTTGTTCTTATTTTTTATAAGGCATACTAGTCAAATATATTAGAGAAGCATATCTTAAACCCATCTTTTTTTTTTTTTTTAGTTTTCATCTCTTTATTTTCTTGCATAAATGTATCGAACACATACTACAGATTCCCTTCCCCCCCCCCCCTTTCCTTGTCCTATGGAGTCACGGAGAGTGACCTTTATCTGTGTTATTATGTGGGTCACAAGGGCAAGTTCGACCAAGAGTTCCTGCAGTTGTGGTTCCTACCTGACAGGAAATTGAGGTGTGCCAACAACAGCAATTATACAAATGATGTTATGATCAGAAAAAGAGGCTTACGTACATAAATGTGTGATACGGCAACCGAGGAGAATAACTAATGACAATGAAAAAGCCTGAGAGGACGACGCTTTGTGGCCTCCTGCTGACAGGGTGCGCTGGCAGGAGCTTGAAATTGTCATTGCAGATGAACACGTTTCTTCGACCACATCAAAGATTGGCTCTCATGGATGTCATTCAATCCAAGGATCCAGAAGGCGTCCTGGTGCTTTACTGTCTTGCCCAGGACCTGAAGTGTTTTGTCTTCAGTCTTACTGGATGACACTTCAAGATTAAGCCAGTGTAGGGGCGTCTGGGTGGCTCAGTCAGTTAATCGTCTGACTCTTGATTTAGGCTCAGCTCATGATTTCAGTCAAGGTTGTGATATGGAGCCCGATGTCGAGATCTGTGCTAACAGCGAGGAGCCTGCTTGGGCTTCTCTCCCTTTTCTCTCTTCCCCTCCCCTACTGATACTTGCTCTCGCTCTTTAAATAAGTAAACTTTTTAAAAAGATCAAGCCAGTGTAGATTGGATACTGGGGTGGACACAAGTTTGTGTGTGGGGTGGGTGGGAGTGGCTGTTTTTAATCATTATCAGGAAATTTTTGTGTCTATCAGGGAAACATTTTATTATAAACTATAAAAGCTTGTTTTTAACAAATACATAACGAAGTGCAAATAAACCCCAATTTACTTCCTTAACGGTTCTCATAATAACGTCCTGCCCTGCTGGACTCTGAACTACTTCCCGCAATTATTTTTCTTAAGTTCTAAACTTTAACTAGAAGGCTCAGGATAAAAGGCAAGGCAGCGCCACCCAAACAGCCACTTTGACAGGGTTTCTCGTTGAACCGGGGACTGACCATGACCTGCTGTGAAGGATGGACATCCTGTAATGGATTCACCTTGCTGGTTCTACTTCTACTGGGAATAACCCTCAACGCAATCCCTCTAATTGTCAACTTAGTTGATGAAGGCCAGTTTCTTCAAAACCCCATCTCTTGCTTTGAGTGGTGGTTCCCAGGAATTATAGGAGCAGGGCTGATGGTGAGTAACGTTTACTTGGCCTGATTTCGGGAAAGGCCTGTCTATTTTACCCAGCTTCTAAAGACTTTTAGCTTGCTGGTGGGCCACGTCTTGGCTGGGGATGCTGTCAGGAGGAGTGGAATGGTATTAATTTATACTGGCATTAAGTGAAGACCGACAATTTAAGTAAACTGGAGTACAGGCCAGGGGGCTCGGGCAAAAAAATTAATAATTTGATAAACGTTGGGTGGGTTCGTACCGATCATATTTCTTCACATGTAACGCTGTTCTTTATTGTGTTCAGGATGTTTTGAATCCATTCCCTCAGCTTTCCTTTGCCAATGCTTGTCTCTAAGTATTCACAGGAATATGGGGTGGGAAATGCTACCCATAAAGGGACTCTGGTTAAAGCCAGAGAAATGAGCTTTTGTTTGGATGTGTGTGTGTGTGTCTGTGTGTGTGTGAATGATGATGATCATGTTACTGCTTCTGGTCTTATCCCAGACTTAGATGAGAACACTCGTGGGTCATTAGATATTAAGCTTTAGATAAAAAATCCTCCTTTGGCTGGCACGCTGGATTTGAGACTACTCTGGCACCAGAAAGCCATTTTAGGAAGCATTCCGCCCAAAGTTGATGGTTTCTTTTCCTTTAACATCGTGAGCAATCTGTTCACCTTGTTCTAGGTAGAAAAAGTTGCTCAAAGGGCTATTTCTTCCAACCACCATGGGACTTCTCTTCCAGGCTGAGAGAAAGTGATCAATAGCGCTCATCCGCGATGCAACTGCCAATCCTTGTGTCTGCTTTCTGCCCTTCTAGAAGTTTCTCTCCACTTGAATGGCATGAGCTTCCTTGCATCTGCTTAGACCAGCAGCCAGGAGCAGCTAGCTGGTCAAGTGTTGTTTGTTTGTTTGTTTTAAGCTTATTTATTTACTTTGAGAGAGAGTGTGTGAGAGAACATGTGCCAAGGGCAGAGAGAGATAAAGAGACAGAGAGACAGGGAGAGACAGGGAATCCCAAGCAGATTCCTTGCTGTCAGCGCAGAGCCCGACGTGGGGCTCGAACTCACAAACCATGAGATCATGACCTGAGCTGAAGTCGGACACTTAACCAACCACACAGGCGCCCACAGCAGGCCAAGTTTAATCAATGATGGCAATGTCCATGAAAACCCTAAAAGTTCCTAATCCATTAGGGTAACTCATGTAATTTTAAATATAAATTGGTTCTACTATAAACCCCACCCCCATTGAAAAGAATTTCTTGCTAGCATTAATGGAGCCTCAGGTAGTGATAGTGCACAGCTATGTTCTATGTATGCTTATTTTGGTGGGGGGAGAGGGAGAGGAAGAAGAGAGGGGATGAAGACAGAGTGAAAGACGCACAGAGAGTACCGTTAAGCGCCAGCTACTGGGGGTCATGCTTTACACTAGTTCATTTCATCTCTCTGATGATCTGGCCAAGTAGATATTATTACTTGTATTTTGACTGATCAGCACACAGAAGGTTAGGAATGTTAACAAGGTCACATAGTAGGGGTGAAACTCAATCCCAGATGTAGCTGATTCCAAAGGTTTGTTTTCCACCAGTATTAGCACCATCATTCTCAACGACTGTCTCCAACTGACAAAGGGGAAAGATGAAATCCAGAACGTAATTCACACATTTAAGTGGCCAGGAAACTGAAGGATAAAGAGGTGACAAAATCTGTGAAACAGTTCCAGAGGATCTGGACTTTCTGGTTCTACGATTGCACTTTATCATCCTCAATAAACATTAATGAGGTACCAGAATCACACAAGGTTATCTCTGTTGCGCAGCATTGTAGAAGGTCATCAAAGCAGCAAACAGCTCCTTGAAAATTTCAACATGTCTCTTACAGACTGAGCTTCAAACTCTAGGCTAGGCTCACAAGCAAACTGGTGGATGATAGAAAGGCTCAGAATGCAGGTACATTTTCCTGATCCTTGGCTATATATAGGACCTGGAAGAATATCTTTTTCAAAGGGAATCGTTCAAAATGTGGATCTCTTACTACACTTCTAAATACAAAGAAACGTTAATAAGGAAGAATTCACTGCTTGTGATAGCACTTTTGTCCTAGTTCTTGAAATCTTTCTAAAATTGCTAAGGTATTTTAAACTTTTTTCAAAAATGGGACTTTGCAGGAAGTAGCTAATAATAAAAACTGGGGAATTCATTATTGATTATTTCATAAAATACACACTCATTTTATGGTTTTATGATTTACTCAAAAGAGAGGCGAACTTTTTCATCTTTTGAAACCATAACCAAGAGTAAAGATGTTGCGTAATTATTTTCAACCATTATCTCCTAAGTGGAAAAATCAATACGTGTTATTTTTTTCAGGTACTAAAAAAAAAAGACTTGAAGTCCATCCTCTAAAAATAGAAAGGCCATTTTATTTTATATGAGTTAGTTGGAAGTCTCATCTTAATTATGCTTACTCATTGAGTGTACTTATTACATAATGGTAATATATTAAATATCATTAATTAACACAGAACAAGTCTTAACAGAGAACAAGTTGTTGAATGCTAAACACATTAGAAATATTACATATAACAAGAGTTTTCAAAATATAATTTTTGTATTTATGCTGAGCTATGGCTTTGTGTGTTATTCTCACATTCAAGTACATAGAAAAATCCCCAAAGTTTGCATTTTATCAGAGTTTCAATGATCTAAAAGCTCTCTTGTACTTCATTTACCAAATCATATACTACCTTACTTCTAAAACTGGATAAAAGTATGTGTTTCTGTAAGAAAAAAAATGAACAATACTATTTCTTTCTAAAAACAAAATCTATTGTGGTGCCTGGGTAGCTCAGTCGGTTAAGTGTCTGACTTCAACTCAGGTCATGATCTTGCAGTTCGTGAGTTCAAGCCCCGCATCAGGCTCTGTGCTGACAGCTCGGAGCCTGGAGCTGCTTCAGTTTCTGTGTCTTCCTTTCTCTCTGCCCCTCCCCTCCTCGTGCTCGGTCTCTGTCAAAAATAAACATCTTAAAAAATTAAAAAAAAATCTATCGAGATTTTTAATTTCACACAAACTCATGCTTAGGAATTGAAGAGAAAGAGTATTCTCATAACTACTAATGATCACAGGAGATTATCTGGAAGACTTATAATTCAGTCACCTATGTACACATATACTTTCACATTTTACTGTCCATGGGCACCTGGCTGGCTCAGCTGGTGGAGCGTGCAACTCTTGATCTCAGGGTTGTGGGTTCAAGCCTGACATGGGATGTAGACTTTACTTAAACAAAAATCAAATCAAATCACATTTTACTGTCCATTTCATAAAGAGCCCCTCCAACTCCCAAAACTCTGACTGGGCAAAATGGTTGAGCTACAGTGAGTTATTAAGTTACCCATAATCACGTAACAAAGATGTGTTAAGATGTCATGAAGCTGGGGGGCCTGGGTGGCTCAGTCGGTTGAGCCCCTGGCTCGATTTTGGCTCAGGTCATGATCCCAGGGTTGTGAGATGGAGTTTTGCATCGGGCTCTGCTGACAGTGAAGAGCCTGCTTGGGATTTTCTCTCTCCCTCTCTCTCTCTCTCTCTCTGTCCCTCCCTGTCTCATGCTCTCTTATGCTCTCCCTCTCAAAAAAAAAAAAAAAAAAAAAAAAAGATGTCATGAAGTCAACTGGGTGAGAATTCACATACTGTCAGTCATTGTTATGTTATAAAACACCTTTGCAAGGGAAAAGAATTACGAAAGAAGATGTTCAGCAGCTCTGAAATAAATTAATCCTCAAGAAAGTTGGTTTAATTTACATCGATAGGGAAAAGGGAATGATTTATCCATTTAAGTTGTAACTTAATGTTGTTCCAACTTTAACATATTCATTACATTTCTAAATCAGGGGCTGGGAATTTTGTTCTATAAGGAGCCAGACAGTATTTTAAGCTTTGTGAGCCAGACAGTCTCTCACAATTACTCAACTGTACCATTGATGTGTGAAAGCAGCTGCACAAAATATGTCAGTGAATGGGCATGGCTGTATTCTGATAAAACTTTATTTATAAAAAAAAAGATGGGGGGGGCACAGTGCCGGTTTTGTCCTAAATGATTTGTCCTGAAGTTCAGAAGACAGTATAGCTTATGAATACAACAAAAGAAGCTTAGTCTATCAATGCTGACGCCTATTTGGGGGCTGAAGTTTCTTTTCCCTTTGGGGGTTCTCAGCTGTGCCCCTGAGTGGCTTGGCTGTCATACCTACGTGCCTCCTGAATTACAAGGGTGTTGGTGTTCAAGGCAATAGGCAAGCAAAGCTTGATAACAATACAGCAGTCCCCACAAGTGACGTGGAGTCAGCACCTGGTCAGGGTGGGGTGAAGTTCGTCAGGAAGGCTGCCTTGTAAGGTGTAAGTAAATCTTAAACCTGTTCTTAAAGGACAAAGGTGGATGGGGGCTTAAAAAGAAGCATCAGGGAAGGAACAGTTAGAAGAGGAGGGCGGGAGGAGCCAAGGGGGTGTGTGGGAGGAAGGATGAAGTGGGACGGGGGCGGGGGAAGGAGGTGAATGGACAGCTTCTCTGTAGGAAGACAGGAGAATTGTCAGGATTGGCCAGGGTGGAATCGTGGTGGAGTCTGGGCTCTGGGGGCATCTGGGTGGCTCAGTTGGTTAAGTGTCCGACTCTTGATTTCAGCATTGATAGCGCAAAGCCTGCTTGAGATTCTCTCTCTCTCTCTCTCTCTCTGTCTCTCTCTCTGCCCACCCCTCCCTCTCTCTGCCTCTCTCAGAATAAGAGAATAAATAAAGAGTCTGGGCTCTGGAACCCAAATGTCCAGCTTTGGCTCCCAACTCGTCCACTCTCTTAGGCAAGTCACTCGAACTTTCTGTGTCTCAGTTTTTTCACGGGTAGAATGGGAATAATAATAGTTCCTACCTCAGAGGATTGTTATGAGGCTGGCATGAACTAAAACATGTTCAGCACCTACAACGGTACCTGGCCCCTTGTTAGAACTCAATGAAACATTAGAAAGCAAGAGTGGAAGGAAAAAAGAGAACTACTTTCAGGGCAGCTATGCTGAGAAGGCAGAAAAACCTCATGGCTAACATTTCTTAAGCAGAAGGAAGTAATTCACATGTCGCTCTTCAATGATACGACACTTTTTCCGGGAAGAATTTCTAGTCAGAGCCGCTGACTAGGTAGTCCTAAAAATTGAAGCCTCATCCCGAAAATGCGGCATCATTTCTTACAGCTTTCCTCAGCATTGTGTATCTCCCTCGACACAGAATGCATTATAGACAGGATTCCTGAACATCAGTGTAAAGTGAGATCATTACCCATCATGGACACACAAGCAGAAAGGAGAATGTGGAACCAAAAAGAATGCTCGGATCATAAGCTTGGTAACTAGCTAGACAGTGGTGACCTCGGGGGGTATGAGGAAACTTAGGAAATGGGAGAGGGTGGTGACAGAATTCTTACTTCCCAACTGCCAGCCCCACAATTTCCTTTCTGGGCGCTTCCCAGATTAACTCATGCGATTTTTGGGAAATTGGATAAGTGGTTGTAGATTATAGTAACTTAAAACAAGAAGAAGAAAAAAAAAGAGAAGAAAAGGGAATTTTGGATGGTGCAAACAATTCTTCCAGGAGCGTTCCTTCCAAAATAATGGATAAATAACTCATTCCATTCCATTTAAAATCCGAGTCTCTCTAAAGATGAGAGTAGAGCCAGAATGTAGATGGGAGGGTTTGAAGCCGTTATCCTGAACTCCCTCATCTTTGTGGTTGAAACGGGGGCCCCGATATCAGGAGATGTTGCCAAATTTCCCCGTTGGTTCTCTCGAGACTTGATTTCCCACAACTTGGCGGGAGTGGGGGTTACTGCTTTTTCATCTGATGAGAAGACACAATGCTCATCCTGTCTGCTGATGTGATTTCCAGGTCATTCCGGCAACAACAATGTCCTTGGCAGCAAGAAAGAGAGCGTGTTGCAACAACAGAATTGGAGTGAGTACAGTCCCGTCGGGGCCAAAGCGCATGAGCAGTTGCTGATGTAGCAGCAAAGCTTCCCAAACCGTCAGTGGCAGGACCACAGGCTTAGCGACGTGCCATTTGCAACGATTACACGATAATATGGAAAGTGCGAAGTTTTTCTTTTTCAGTTTCTTTTTTTTCTCTCCCCACAAAAATTTACCTTTGAGGTCCAGCCTTCAGACCTTTCCTCAATCTTCAGTTGTCACTAAAGGTTTTCAAAGAAAGGGGATTTGTAAGTCATACCCAGAGCCCCAGTCGATTTCATAATTCTCAAATATTTGTTATTTTTTGTGGCGCGTATAAAATACTTTGGGAAAGTGTATCCTCAGTTCTGTGAAAGACTGGCTTGCTACGATCGGGAGAATTGTCCTTATCCAGTATAAAGAAGATAACGGGTTATTTTCTCAAACATGTAGTATGTACCTATTATATACAAAATTGTAGGTAAGTTAAAAGGAAAGGAAGGTAATACTTATTAACCTTCTGTTACTATGCTCAGAACTCGATATTCCAACTCGATATTCTTATTTAATGCTCTCAAAGGCACTAAGTGGGAAGTATTATGATCTCTGTTTCACTGACCGAGAAATTGATCCTCAGAGAAAGCAAATAATTTGCCAGCGTAGCCAGTAGGTGAATTTGCATCCAAATCCATCAGACTCCAAAATTCACAATCTTTACACTATTTATGCCGTGACCATTGCTATTAAGTAACACCGAGGGCTTCCAATAATCTCTAAGGAAGGGGGATCAATTAATAAACAAGCAGTCACAGTAAATATTCCTGGCTGAGCTGGCTCCCAGAGATTCAGTATTTTTCAAAAATACCCTAGGTGATTCTAATTGTGATCCCAGGGGTGAGAACCAGTTTTTTAAAGCATACATACTTATATCTGTATTACATATTTATATCCATAACAGAAAATTTATATTTTTAAAATTTACCTTTTGACATTTGATATTTATCTAGGCTTATAATTACTTTCTAATTGTTTATAGTCCATCTTTGTTCCTGATACACTATAGGTATTCAGTATATATTAGTTTTCAGTTTCCCCCCTCTGGTACTTTCTAAATCATAATTTGCAGTTTGACTTTGTATTACCTCACTATTGTACTTACATTCTTAAGAAAGACACTTGAGATATTTCTAAATCCCTGAACGCCAAAATGTCAGAACACTTATCTAGATTTTTCTCTCCAATCATATTTCCATTAGGAATCTTTTGTTCCCCGACATATCCTTTAATGGCAAATTAGCCATCTTTTCAATGATCATTTTTCTTTGTCCTTGGAGGGCAGTGAGTTCAGAATAACCAAGATGCCTTTCACGCCGGTGTTGGGCTTAACACACCAGGCTTTGCTCCCCCACACCGTGCTTGAAAATCACTGGAAGTCATGCTTCAGCAACATTACAGATTATTACGTGCCAACGAGCTGCAGGAACTCTGGAGTGCCAAGGCGGTGGTGGAGGAGGGGCGTGTTGAATAATACTGCTCATGTTCTATCAATGATAGTGAGGCTGCCTACTTAATTAAAATTTCCAGCTTATATTGACTAGATGCAATAAAGCGTTCCTAAGCACTTTTCTCACTTGGTGGCAGCTATGGGAAGCCTGCGTTTAAGTCAGACCAGGCATCTTCCAAGTCTAGAAAAGACCAAAGCGTCATAAAAGTGAGAAAGGCTGGATCTTGGGGTGGGAGATGGGGTCACCAAGGCTTGGCTTCTGTATTAACTGTTCCTACTATCTCCCCCGACTCAACTCTTCCTCGCTCCTTCCCTTGGTCGCTTCTTGATTTTGTTTCCAAATGCTTTGGTTTTGCTGAGTCATTTAAACGAACCCCGACTCGGGCAAATTCAGATCCCCAGAGTCACTTTTCTAAAGCCAGGCCCCTTTGTAGCGATGAGAAGTCAGAAATAATAAATGACCTAAAACATCAACAGCGCACTTCTTGATGAGCAAGTGAAGCAACTTGCACAGGCCACAGTAGTACAGAAGAATCCGGATTGGAATTAGACTCCAAATGCATCATTCTTCGCTTTCGGCTGGAAGGATTTTGGTGTCGTGATTAAAACCCGAGCGCTAGCATTTCCGTGAGATCCTGACAAGTTCACCAACCTCCCTGAATTATAGTTTTCTCATCCATGAAGTGGGAATAATTGTATCTATCTCTTGGGGGGTTATTAAAAGGGCTAAATGATATATGTAAAGCCCAACATCCCACAACATACACTATGTAGGTAACTG
This sequence comes from Panthera pardus, assembly GCF_024362965.1. Taxonomy (NCBI): domain Eukaryota; kingdom Metazoa; phylum Chordata; class Mammalia; order Carnivora; family Felidae; genus Panthera; species Panthera pardus. The sequence goes on from NW_026526655.1 coordinate 11,479,776, forward strand.
CTTATTCTGCTTACGCATTAGGTCTCCTAAACCCTCTAGGAGTGGCAATATTATCACATCAAAGGAAAAGGACATGTACCCCTTCCCTTCATTTCTGTAGACTTTAAGTCGTGATTATCATTGACTAACAACGTCACTGAAACAATATGGAGCTTCTTTTTGGAAAAGGTAGACCTATACAAACTTTCGCTTGGGCCGTAACATTTCCTATGGGCAAATTTCACACTTTTTTCTCCTTTCTCTGGCTCTCGTTCATGAAACGAAAGATGCTTAAAGGCTTATAATCTTTGTCTCGAACACAGTATGGTTCTCCAAGGGGGGGCAGTTCTGCCCCCGCCAAGGTGACCTTCGGCAATGTCCAGGACACTTTTGGTTGTCAACAATGTGGAGCCGGGTTGGTGTTGGTGGGCGGTAGGGGGCGGTGGGGGGGAGAGGAATGGTACTAGTATCTAAACCCTGTTCGAACACTACACTGTTGACTGATCCCTGCACAATGCAGGGCCACTCACAGCATCAGGACCAAATCTGGATGAAAGATTTGGGAGTCAGGAGACCAGACACCAAAATGTGTGTGCTTAGGATGTAGTCAAGGTTCTGTGAAGTAGAAAGTACACACAACGGGGAGAAGGTACCAGATTTCAGTGGTCCCTTGAAACGGAAAAGCCTCCGGTATACAAAAGCGCAGAGTTCCCAGAGACAGTGGCAAGCCCCACAACCTTTTCGTGAGTCTAATCAAATGGCAGGGACGTCACCCTCTTTGTTCTTTTATAATTCAGACCCAAGCAAACCGAGATCTTAAGACCTGGGGCTGCGGGGTGGCCGGGGAACAGCAGCAGTTGAACCGAAGCCTGCGCGAGATGCTGAGACTTGAAACAGGCCAGGAGCAAACGTGTAAGAACATGTGCCGGTCGGCGCCTCCTTTGTTTTTCAGATGCTTCTGTCATCACTTCTGAATGTGATCACAGTCATTGGTGCCGTGTACTGCATGTTAGTATCTCTCCGGGCTCTCTCGGAAGGCCCTCTCATTTGTAACTCTCAAGTGAACAGCACTTCCAGTTGTGAATTTTCATTCAACAACTTAAGGTGAGTCACCTGATTTTCACGGACTGTCTTACATGCTGCAGCTAGTTACACGAGAAGAGTGTGCTGTTGACATGGGGCCCACGTTGTTCTTTGATGGCGTGGCTGGGACACACACTCTTAGGGATTTAGCACATTTTCCCCGATTGCCACAATCTCACAGAAACGGAGGAACCACTACGTTCAGAATGCTTTGGGGGTGATCCTGTCTAAAAGGAGTAGTTGCCTCAGATGGCTCATCCTGGTCTTTTAAAAATCCGTGGCTGCCTAGGTGTATGTGTATCAAGAATTCCGAGAAATATACGCCAGAAATTTAGCTTTGATCTTTGGAGAATGGTAACGGAAGATGCCCTGGGGAAGTGAAGGGAGCGTTGACTTTCTACACTTCTGAACTAACTAAATGTCTAAGTCCTAAGCGTATGTTACCTTTATAATTTAAAAAGTTGACTAAAAACACAATACATAAAATCTAGAACCTTCCTTATAAGCCCTAAAAGAAACAAAGCAGTCAAAAGATTCATGCACTTACTATAAATATACCGTAGGCACAGGAATGAATCCACTCTAACGCCTACAGCCACAACACTGAAGTTACTTGTAAATGGCTCATTTCAGTCTTGTAAGATGGTTCTGTGCCTGAATCTAAGCACTGAATTTGTAAAACTGGAAGAACAGAACAACCTACTCCATCAGTTACCTATAGGTTTCTCAGTTTGGAAAATAATCAGAATTCGCTTTTGGAATTATGTGAAAAAAAATTTCCCCCTCATTTCCTCTTATCTTGCTACATTAAAAAATAAAGATCTCTCGGGGGCACCTGGGTGGCTTAGTTGGTTGAGCCTCCAACTTCGGCTCAGGTCATGATCTCACAGTTCATGAGTTCCAAGCCCCACATCAGGCTCCGTGCTGACAGCTCAGAGCCTGGAGCCTGCTTCAGATTTTGTCTCCCTCTCTCTTTGCCCCTCCCCTGCTTGCCCTCTGTCTCTCTCTCCAAAATAAACATTAACAATTTTTTTAAATAAAAAATAAAAATCTCTCAAAATTTGCAGACTGCAGTTGCCGTGAATCAAAATTCAAAAACATTCCGTTTCCTAATAGATCCGAAGTTTAAAATCAGAGATTGTAGGCACAGGTGCTGTGCACATTTAGTCCTTCGGAGAGGACAAGTCAGCATACACCAGGCTAAGCTCTGCAGATAAGAGTCACTCTAGTTGGGGACACAGACAGTTACAGAGAGTAAACAGTTACAAGAGCGATCCTACACTTGCTGGCAAACCGCAGAAAGCACACGCCTATTCTATGCGCTGAAAATACTGTCATCTTCCCCGGATAAATGTCAGCTCTGGGATCCAGAAATGCAAACTGTCTAAGAACACTTAGCCTTACTCCATAGTAAACTGAGGAAACATCATCTTAGGACGGTTCGTGTTAGGGCTAGAAGCTCTCATTTTCCAGACCTGGTTACAGTGGGCACGGATGGATGGTAATCAGACATACTGAACATGCCTTTTGTCAGAAGTTGCACATCTCGCTTAAGAGCAGATACATCATTGCAGTTTTGCACGAAGGATTGAGCTCCACGAAAGAGGTGCCTCCTTGATTTGCATGTCTTTAGCAAGTAGAACGCCTGTATAATTAGGTTGAACCACAGGAGATGAATATTCAACCATTTCTGACATAGCAAATTTCATATGGTTCAACCTAAGAGCAGGCGCTATAGAATGATGGGCTATATAATCAACGAAAGTTTTGTAGCTATCACAGTACATGGACACATGACCAGAAACCTCGAACTTAGCTATAGTTTTTGGGCACAGTATTTCAAAGTAGTTGTGTGTGTGTGTGTGTTTTAATGTTTATTTATTATTGAGAGAGAGAGACAGACAGAGCATTAGCATGGGAGGGGCAGAGAGAGAGGGAGACACAGAATCGGAAGCAGGCTCCAGGCTCTGAGCTGTCAGCACAGAGCCCGACGCGGGGCTTGAACTCACAAACCATGAGATCACGACCTCAGCCAAAGTCGACGGTTAACCGACCGAGCCACCCAGGTGCCCCTCGAGGTACTTGTGTTTTATTATACTCGTCCTTTTCTGTGAGTGTAAGAAACAGCACAATGCTGCATTCTTTCTTCACGATGATATTCCTGAATATCTTCTCTCGTTTCTTGTGTTTCAGCAACATCCATCCAGAATCCTTCGATCTACAGTGGTTCTTCAGAGAGTCCTGCGTGGCTCCTGCTGAGGTCACTGATCCCACCCTCAGTGGCACCAGGGCCAGTGATGGTGGACGCTATAGCTTGAACTTCAGTTCTAAAGAAAACAGACACAGGATGATCCATTTTTCAGTGTTCTTGGGCCTGCTGCTTGTGGGGATTCTCGAGCTCATGTGTGGGCTCAGTCAGATGGCCATCGGTCTTCTCGGCTGTCTGTGTGGAGTCACTAAGCGGAGAAGTAGGATTGTGTAGTTTTGTGGCAATCAGGTGGGAATCTTAGCAGTTTGAATCATCTGGGGATTGCGTTTAAAAGACACTCTTTCAGAAGTTCAATAGCGGAATGCGTCTAGGAAGCTACAGGAATCTTTTTAGGCCAAAAGTCACTTTTGAGGTGGTTAAAAAAGAAAAAAAAATCAGCCTTTCACGTATCAAGCAAGAGCAATCATCAGTGGTTGACTTGGAGGAAAGGCTGAGAGAAGTTTTCAGTTTGTTTTGTAGGTTTCGGTACTTCTGTACTATTTGAATTTTTAAGGACTATATTCTTGTGTGTGGAGGGAGAAGGGAGAGAGGGGGAAGGAAAAGGGGGTGGGGAGGGAGGGAGGACAGGAAGGAACAGTTGTCCTGGAAGTGAAAATATAGAACTTGTTTTACTATATTTCTTTATACTTGAAATAAAAAAAAGAATAAACAGATAACCTGAATGTTTTTAGACCTAATTTCTAGCTCACAATATGGGGAAGAGGACACACTAGGACAAACCCCAAAGGTGGGCATTGAACAGACAATAGCCCAGTTTTCAACAAGAAAATATACGGGAGAATAAAAGGCGTGATGGGCAGAGGGTGCTACTCTAGATTAAGAGGCCTGATTCAATGAAATGCATCTTGCGGACTCTATCAGGGATAACTGGGGAGACGTGTACAAGGATTGGTTTGGGGGGCGATGCCTGGAGGGCTCAGTCGGTGAGTGTGCGACTCTTGATCTGGGAGTTGTGAGTTCGAGACCCACATTGGGCGTAGAGATTACTTAAAAAAATAAATAGGGGGCACATGGGTGGTGCAGTCGGTTAAGCCTCCTACTCTTGATTTCAGCTCAGGTCATGATCACACGGTTCTTGAGAGTGAGCCCCATGCCAGCCTCTGCGCGGACAGGCTGCTTGGGATTCTCTCTCTCTTGACCCCTCCCCTCCCCTACTCATGCTGTCTCTCAAAATAAACATTAATAGACACGTAGATGGATGGATAAAGAAATAAATAAGAACTGGTTTCAGTGATGTTCTTAAACAATTATTGCTAATATTTTTAGGTGTGACAATGGTTTAACGGTTATACAGAAAATGTTCTTGTTTTTGAAGAAATGTAGATTTACATGAGTGTTCTTATTTTTATTATTTTTTAAAATGTTTATTCATTTTTGAGAGAGAGAGAGAGAGCACGAGCAGGGGAGGGGCAGAGAGAGAGAGGGAGACACAGAATCGGAAGCAGGCTCCGGGCTCCGAGCCATCAGCCCAGAGCCCGACGCGGGGCTCGAACTCACGGACCGTGAGATCGTGACCTGGCTGAAGTCGGACGCTTAACCGACTGAGCCACCCAGGTGCCCCGAAATGTCATGTTTTTAAAATACTTCAGCCAAAAAATGAAGCAATGGAAAAATGTTAATTGTTATATTTAGGTGACAGGTGTATCGCAATCCATTACATTCTTCTCTTTTCCCGTTTGTATTCTTTCACGCTTGAAAATAAATGCCTAGAAAAAAACCAGTCTTTCGAAAGCTGCTTTCTATATATGCCAGTCTTTAAGAGACACGATAACAAAACCATGCATGTACCATATTAAAATGTTGTAAGACAGATAAAACTAAAAATCCCATTTTCTGAATGTCATCATTCTTGGATTTGATTTCAATTATGTATATTTACTGGGCTTCAGGTTCTAGAAATAATTTTCAATACCTATATTATAGCCGTCCCCATCCCCAACCGGTAACATCAAGAACACACAGGCATTTCTTTCTGGTTCTGTCTGCTGCATAAAGACCCTCTCCCCACGCCCCCACATATGATTATTTATCCTTAAGGTCTGGCTTTAGTATCTCCTACTCCAGAAAGCCTTCCCAGGGCGCAGGATTCCAACCAAGGTAGCACTTATCAAACCATGGTCATCATACCTGTCACAACGGAAAGTAAATGTTGTGTGTGTGTTCCCGCCGGAAAATGTAAGAGACAGGAACTGTGTCGTTCTCAACCACTTAGCTCTTTCTTAGCTCTCGCTTAGCTCTCGTTAGCTCTTTCTCGCTTCGGAGCCTTAGCAGGGCCGGTCCTCTGCCCAGCCCCCGGCCCCCACTCATATATTCTCGGGCTGCACCCTCTTCATTCTTAAGATTGCAGCACAACCAAAAACAAACAAACAAACAAATAAAAAATATCACTGTACTTGAAAAAAAAAAAGATTTCTGCACAACCATCAACTTGTTCTCAGGGGCCTTCCCTCACCACCTAACGAAGATTTCCCTTGACTCTCCCTTTTAGCATTCCGTCACCGATACTACTCATCACAATGGCAACAGCACTTTTATTTGTGGCTTCTTACGTTTCACTCCCCGCCCCCCCCCCGCCCCCCCGCCCCCCAACACCATATGCTCCATGGGTACCGAGATACGTCTCTTTTATTCACTCCTGGTATCCTCAGTAGAAAGTACAGTGCCTGATGCAAGGTGGGGCCGTTGTAAATATTTTGTTGAGTGAACGAGTGGATCTCACCTTTCGTACTCAGCTTTTGGGGAGAGTCAATGCTGACTGAATGAGCGTCAACCTGCTAATTGCCATAAAATTAGGACACAAGTAAAACGAACGTGACCGCTCACCGGACCGGACAGTACAAGGGTCAGCGGTGGTGCGCAGAATCTTCTCATCACCCCGGAGATGGGTGGGATGACCCCAGTTCTCCACAGGGACACGAAGACAGAGACTTAAGCCTCTTGTTTGAGAGCAAAAGAAAGGATGGTTGGCAGTACTCGTGGCTATTTGAGTCTTGTGGGAACGACTCCCTTGGATTACATGCCTACAGCAAAGACCACCTGAGGTTAAGCATCTTTTGGGGACCATGGCATCTCTGTTCTGGTACCTACACTTACACATGCATGTATGTAACACACACACGTAGTCACTCGCAAAGCTCACCCATTCTTTTTCACTTCATCCCATGTTCAATCTTGTTTTGGAGTCTTTAAACTTTTTTTTGGCTGTATCCACAGCAAAACACTCTCCTCTCCCTTATCCTTCAGCATATATCCCAAGTTCCTCTTCAATAAAATTTTATTTTTTACTTATTTTTAATATATTTTGAGAGAGAGAGAGAGAGAGAGAGAGAGAGAGAGAGCGCAAATAGGGGAGGGGCAGAGAGTGGGAGACAGAATCCCAAGCAGGTTCTGTGCTGCCACGGCAGAGCCAGGCGTGGGCCTCGAACTCCCAAACCGTGAGATCATGACCTGAGAGGAAATCAAGAGTCAGATGCTTAACCAACGGAGCCACCCAGGCACCCCTCCAGAAGATCATTTTATAATCCTCTAATTGTTTAAAGAGGCTTACCCCCTCCTTCTCCACGGGACGGTCAACTCCTTACAGACGGTCAGAGTCTGCGGCCTTCCTGCTGTACCCACTTACCACAGGGGGTCAGGGCGTGCACACGCGAGTGTCTACTTCGTGACACAGTAACACGTTGTAAGTAAGTAGCAGTTATGGTGAATTAAACCTTTTTTGAGTTTGAGGCCCAGGAAAGACAGTGCAATTTCAGTATCACTGTAATTGAGACGCTAGAAAACATTCATTCAAGAAAGGAAGGAGAGCTCTCTGGCAAATACATTTTCATAAAATTACCCCTCAAAGTGTAAACAACCCGCTACTGCATCGACAAGGATTCCCAGAAGTAGGAAAAAAAACCCCAACCACCACCTACCACCCACCTCTGAAGGCAGTGGAACATGCTCACTGTACTAGAGCGTGGGGCTGACCTCTGTACGCCTGGCCCTGACTACACTCCTGCCACTTTCCCTGCACCAGGAATCCTTTCCTCTTTCTCTGCTTGTTGAAATCGCTACGTGTATATGCATGCATTTCGAGGCTCAGCTCAAACACCTAAGAAGTGTTTCTTGACCCTCCTGACCAGGAATGGATTTGTTCCTCTCAACTCCAAATCCACCTTCTAACAGTGGTGAGCAACCTCCAGGCGAGGGAGGCTGGCATAATGGAGCTTGGCTTTGGACTGATTCAAGTGCTTCTGGTTTTTAGATCTGTGACAAGGCGAAAGCTGGATGGGAAGTTGATTTCCCGTCTTCCCTTTCCCTGGGGGGGAGGGGGGGGTTGTCTTTTGAGGTCCCAGCTTCATGCAGGGATCCTGTGCCCAAGACACGGAACTGTTATCTCCTGCCCCCTGCACAGCCACTAAAGGAGAAAGTTCTAGGTCTCCAGGATTTGGTAAAAATCAACAGGGGAAAAAAACCCAGCTTTTGTGCTGATCTCCTGGAATGCCTCCTTGTATTTCATTTTTGGCCCAAGCAGAATCCTTTTCATGCCTGTCCAGCAAAAGAAGTACTAATTTTATCCATCGTTTTTTATCACTTTTGTGGTTTCAACTGGATCACTCAGAAATTACCTTGTGACACACACACACACACACACACACACACACACACACACACACAGAGCTAGAATTAATATAATCACATCATTAGGCTATTATAAAAGTCAGAAGATTTTCATAGGTTAAAAAAAATTTGTCATCAAACTCATGATAAATTCTAGGAAGAGAAGAATGCTTCCTCCAAGTATCTTTTTGTTTTGTTTTTTGTTTTAAATGTTTATTTGTTGGGGCGCCTGGGTGGCTCAGTCGGTTAAGCATCCGACTTCAGCTCAGGTCACGATCTCGCGGTCCGTGAGTTCGAGCCCCGCGTCGGGCTCTGGGCTGACGGCTCAGAGCCTGGAGCCTGCTTCCGATTCTGTGTGTCCCTCTCTCTCTGCCCCTCCCCTGTTCATGCTCTGTCTCTCTCTGTCCCAAAAATAAATAAAAAACGTTAAAAAAATTAAAAAAAAAATAAATGTTTATTTGTTTTTGAGTGAGAGAGAGAGAGAGAGAGAGACAGAGACACAGAGAATCCCAAGCAGGCTCCACACTGTCAGCGCAGAGCCCGATGTGGAGCTCAAACTCACGAACTGCAAGATGATGACCAGAGCTGAAATCAAGAGTTGGATACTTAGATGACTGAGCCATCCAGGTGCCCTCCCAAGTCAGGTGCCCTCCCGCCAGGTATTTTATTTTGGAAGGACGGGGGAGAAACAAGAACACAAACATTAAATACATCTATCTAAGGAATTTCCTTCAACTGCCTTTCCTGAAATTGATGGCCTGGGTAGAAAGATATTGAAGACATGTGGAGAGCCCCACGTCTAATTAAAATCCTATCTGTTTCTGAATGCAAAACAGGGATGAAAAACTGGGAGAACTAAAGGGTCCCAGGATTTAGTTTCACTGGTGCATTTAAATCCCCTGAGATCGTGCATCTTGGCTAAAAACTACAACAGAAAAAGCAGACACATCTCAAGTTGTTTTCATCCGAACCACTTTACAGATCCTGCGACTTATGTAACCACCTGTAATGCGACCAGCGCCTCCCGCTGCCGGGACGGAGACCCGAAAGGAAGCATGGGAGGTCCTTGCTACCTGCAAAGTCATTACTTGCATTTCCTGCTCCTGAGGCGGGAAGACTTACGTTCATTAACGGTAATATGATAGAAGACATCGCTCACGGCACAGCATGATGAAATAAAACTTTTTGACAGACAACCGTTGCTTTCGTTGACAGTTTATTAAATACACTACATTTGTACCTTATTCTGTGGTTTTTTAAATCATTCACACGGGGCTTAGTAAAAACATACTTTATAGAAAACCATCTGCAAAATTAAAATAAAAATAAGAATGCACATTTTACACATGTATTAGATAAACTGCTGGAAATGTCAGGAATTATTTTAACGAAAGTGACTGTAAAACATGAGGCGCCTTGACTTCATTAAACCTGACACCAGACCATGACTATGGAAGCGCGGACGCTGAAGTGTGGATGCAAAAACGTCTATTGACGGAACTGTTTCACTTAATCGCGTTTGAGAAACAGGACAAAATAAAGGACTAGTCTTCTTTTACAGATACTTCTCTAACTCCACTCACTATGCACTCTCTTTCCCATTCAGAGAATTAATTGTGCGGACTGATGAGGCAAAAATCATTTCCCTTAAAGAAAAACAAACTAGAGCCTATTTACAAAACATGCAAAGGGAGAATGTGAAGTGTGCGCGTGTTACTGCAGAACTGCGCGACAGTGACCACAGCGGAGGGAGAGAATGGGCCTTTACTTCCCCGAGTTATCAGCCCTTCCCCCCTCCTTTCTGGAAGAAATACACGGGCAGGGCACGGACTATAAAACGGCATACAATGCAAACACAGAAACAGAGAAGTTTGCAAGTTCTTTATGTTTCCAGCTGTTGAGACAGAATTTTCCAGAGCCGAGGTTACCTCTAGCGGCGAAACCAGAGCCAGCTGTTAAGCAGCCAGAACGCTACAGTAATCGAATACATGACCATTTCTCTCTTCGCGCGCTCTTTGTTCTCCTCTTCTAGAAGCTGTAGACGTCTATTTAGTTTGATTATCTAAGTGAAAAACAAACGACAACAAACCAAATAGAAGCTTTAGTGCAAGGAGCAATCAGAGTCTCAGGAAGTAGCAGGACTTGTCAAAAGAATTCTGATAAACACTTGGAGCAAAATGAACCCTATAGAGAAAAAATGCCACCCAAGACAGCTTCAATTCCGAGATAATCTTCTCCCTTTCCCTTCTCCAAATTTCTGAGTCAGAAAAGAGTGTACTTTCCGTCCTTCCTCGATTAAGTGTGAGGTGAGGAAACCGTGGCACGCTGACAGCTAATTCCGACAGGGGGGACCAAGCACACACCGAGGCAGGTGCAGCACAGCAGGATGAGCTCCTGTCTCTGCTCCTTCTACAAGCTTCTGTCACTCGGCCTCAGTTGCTCATCTTTAGCCTGCGTTAACTGCCTTCCCTGTCCGCTGAGCTCCTGATGGGATCTCGTAACAGCCTATTGTGGCGGGCCCTGTGCTCTGTCACCCGGACCCTTCAAGGGCTGAAAGGCTAGGAATTCTCTCGTTGACAGCACTGCCCTCGGCTGCTGATCCCTACCACGGACAGCCCTGGGCTGAACGACTGCCCTGCCCAAGCACATGCTCCCTTCCTGGGGCAGCTGCGTGCGTCCAGTAACTGGTTCACAATGGGGTTCAAGGCCCAGGCCCCCCGCTCCACCCGGCCTCAGGCCCCTCGTGAGGCTGGCCACGTGCAGACACCGCAGCCCAACACTCCCCTCATGCCCCATCCTGCTTCCTCTCCTTCCCCTGCAGGTGGTAACTGCGGGAGCACTCCCGGGGCAGGCTTTCGTGCCAACCTGCAACCCACAATCTGCTTTCTGTATAAAAACACAATGAGCTCTGTAGAGCACTATGAATGCTCTATGGGATTACTATCATTATGTTAGAGAAGGTGAAGGAAGAGATTTTCACAGAATGTGGAATCCTTAGCATTTTGAGGACCGAGAACTCCAACCTGGAGGGGTGCCGGGGGGGGGGGGGCGGTGGGAATGGGAGTCTACGGACAGTGGTGCAGAGATAACCATTTTCACAACCTGGAAAGGTACGTCACTTTTTAATCAGTGCTGAGGAGCCATTTTTCTCTTAGGGCCAGTAAAAAAAAGATAAATAAAGTGCTTAGAGTTAATCACCTTTTCCCAACCACTCACAACGAGAGGGGCTTATTTGGTGCCACGGGATGCTATGTTCTTACACTAAACGATCCATCTTATCGTCAATGAAAAAAACGGGGCATTGATCTTGAGTCGTTACGATATTTTTATCTGGGCAGCAGCAACACCAAGGCCGCTTTTTAACATGGAGAGTGGATTACATTTTCTCTCTTGAAGCCAGGCGGCCCATGGGTTCCCCATCCCAGGATGAATGGAGTACAGGCTGGTGGGTTTCCAAATTGGCAACGGACCGAGGGAGCTTCCCCTGCCGCCGGGGTCACAGACGTGAACTCTGTAGAATCTTCTCGAGATGCGGTGCTTGCGCCTGGTCTCAGAAGCTGGGTTTCCCACCTGGCTTTCTACTACTTGTCACAGGACGTGCGTGACCTGTTTACAATGACTCGATCTTTGTCTGCTACTAGTTCAGCCTCTAAGCTAAGGATCGAATGGATGTTGTTACAACCCCGAAGCTCCTGCTGTACTCTCAGAAAGCAAGGTTGTTGGTCTGACTGTGAATTCTACGACAAATGCCAGAGAGACTCCCTTTCTTCAGCAGGCGAGGTATAAATAAATATACGTGAGACCTTCTGACACAGCATCCATTTAGTAAATAAACGAGACTCACGAGAAAAAAAGCAGTATTTGTTTCATATTATCGTTATGTTGAATCTTTAAAACGATATTGACTGATTCTAATGCCAAGATATTTAGTTTCTTGATCTTAGAAATACTTTCTTTCATTCACGTCTCCTCTACGCCTGTTCGGCACAGACACAATTACAACGCTGACTGCGCCTTCTCCACGTGTGTGTGTCTGTGTGATTCCAGAGGCCGTGGGGCCGCATATTAAAAATGTGCACATGCAACTGCACTGCCAAGGCAGGACTTATGACAGAACACGAGAAACACGTTCACAGACGCGCTGCGCAAACCGGAAGCAGTGACTTCCAAAGCGGAAGTCTCCAACATCGTACCACCGGTCCCCAAAGTGACTTCCACATCTCAAAAAGTCAAACAAGCAGTCTAGTGGCTACGCTGGTTGGCTAAAATGCCGAGAGTCTTTGTTGGTGGCCAGAATTGTACCCATCCATTTTGGTAATACCGTTTCACGCTGATTAAAATGTGTAAATGGTGGCTTAACATACCTTTAATCAAAATGGAAAAGTCAATTATGGCTTATTAAAAACAGCTGGACAAATAAAATAATTCGTGGGTTCCACAGGAGAGAAAATGGTAACATGTTAAAAAGTATCGGTAACATACTGTATGAATATAATTTAGGATTCTCTCTTGTCTAGTACATTAAATACCTGCCGTCTCAACGAAGCCGCATCTACAACAGTCATGTCGTCCGAAGTTCCTTCAATTGTTGCATCTATATGTGACATGCCATGCCTAGCAGATGAGACATAAAAATGCAATTTAATATTACAACAGAACTAAGAGTACCCGGGTAAGTCACATCATGTGCTGGGCAATGCTCAAAGAACTGTTCAGAAGACTGATATTTAACAACAGGAATTACTAAAATATTTCACCATCGGAATTGGTACTAACAAAGGAAAACAGAGGAAGAAGCAAAAAGTAGTTTGAGCAATGATTTAGGAGCTACCACTCTGAAACAGAACAACGCATAATTCTTCCACAAATTTCTGTCCGTATGTAGCTCCACAGGAGTCCCTGTCGAGACTCACTGGCCGGGAACACTAACTTTAGCTAAAAAAAATAACATAGATTTTTTAAAAATTTCTCCTCCTCTTCTCATTGCCTCTTACCATTTCTACTCTCTACTTATTTCTAATTACCTGTTCTCTACTGTGTCTCCCACAGAAACAATGATAAAATCACCTGAGGACATCTTGTCATTGCATTCAGATCCAGAATTGGCTCAAAGATTAATCATTAAGCGGCTGTGTATAAAATAATACTGGAAAGCCACGAAGAACCACCCCAGGGAAAGCACATTAAAAAATACTTCTTTTTCGAATACAGTTACTTCTAAACGAGCACTGACTTTTAAATGCCTGGCAATAAACCTCTGAGAAACAAATACACACAAATGCTATGCTTCCCCTTTGCCTGGATTTCCACTTCTTAAGCTTATTTTAATTAACAGCTTAATTGAGATATAATTTACATACCATACAATTCACCTCACATGTTTATATCCTCACTATTTTAATCCTGTACGGTTATTTCCCTAAAATGGCATAGTAACTTCCCCAAATGAGCAGAATCTAAATCAACTGAATTAAAAAGTCACTCCTTTGTCATCCAGAGAGAGTTGGCACATGGATTACATTATTCTAATCTTTCAAGCAAGTCCCCGTTACAAAAAGCACATAACCACACAAAGGGGTATGAAGAAAATTATAGTTTTCATCCAGGCACGTTCAAGACAAGTCTATTCAGAAAATCCTGTTTCATATGCTGTTGAAAATAATCCAAAAATAACTTAATAAAGTATGTGGAACAGGATTTATTTTATAATCATTCACTGTGTTCCCAGCCAGGGTCGTCATTCTGAACACAGACGATAACCATACGTGTTGCAGTTTCAATGGCTGATGGTGCGTCTCGACTCTAGAACAATGTCTACATGTTCCTTTTATCGCTAAATGAACTTGCTTTCGCGTTTCACCACTCCTTTCTTCACTGCAAGAGGAAATATCCTCGAATACTGAGACTAACTGCATCTGAGAAGTAAGCTTCTATGTGAGTAGAACAATGAGTTTATAAATATCTGAGATAACTATTCTTTTGAAGATTAAGACCGAATTATTACATGACTGGAGAAAAAAACACGGGTTGAAGATTCCTTTTCTCTACACTTTATGTCAAAATAAAACTTTTCGGGTGGGTGGCTCGGTTAAGTATCTGACTTCAGCTCAGGTCATAATCTCACAGTTGGTGGGTTTGAGCCTCGTGTCCGGCTCTGTGCTAACAGCTCACAGCCTGGAGCCTGCTTCAGAGTCTGTGTCTCCCTCTCTCTGCTCCTCCCCTACTTGTACTCTTGTCTCTCTCTCTCTCTAAAATAAAAATAAACATTAAAGAAAATAAAACTTCTATTTCCCTGAGATTGCCTATGAGATATAAACTGGGGGGACAAGAGGGGCGCCTGCGTGGCTCAATTGGTTAGGCGTCCGACCTTGGCTCATGTCACGATCTCACGGTTCACAAGTTCGAGCCCCATGTCGGGCTCTGCGCTGACAGCTGAGAGTCTGCAGACTGCTTTGGATTCTGTGTCTCCCTCTCTCTGCCCTTCCCCTGCGCTCGCGGGCCCTCTCTCTCTCTCTCTCTCTCAAAAATACATAAACATTAAAAAAAAATTTAAACTGGGGGGGAAAAAAGAAGCAATGGCTTCAAAGGTAAAGGAACCCCAGACTGAACACAGAGAATGAAATATAAGTGATGGGAATTACTCATTTTAAATCCTGAATTAAATAAGGTGTTAAACACCTGTGAAGGAAATCTTCATTTGCAAAGGAATCTAAGGATATGGCAAAAGGCCTTATGTATATAATTCAACTTACAATAGAAAAAAAAAAAAACATTAAAAGAGCTATATATATCAGATATAAAAAGCTGTATTTGTCAGAACTAAAATCTCTGTAAGAAATGTTAAGTCAGCTCACTGCCTGAAAGTTCTTTCAGGGAAAGAGAAAAGAATCAGGAACTTCCAGTTCCAACTTCTGGGAAATATACAAAGGTAGTAAACTTACAATGGCCTGAACTGATACTGTGAAAGAAACCGGTGAGCAGAGGAGAGGGTAAGGCACCACTAAGGACACACTCTTCAATTCCTCTAACCTGAATGCAGTATTATTAAGAAACTGATGTTTCCCTCTTCTCTTGCCTAAAAATCAACGTGTCAGATTCCTCTCATCATAGAAATAATGCTGACAGTTTTAACTCTACTGCCGTGGGTAATAGATTTCTGCTTAAAATGAACAAAATTAGCTCTGAAAAAGTTACAGTTAATGGTATCTGCGAATACCAACCAATTTTCTTTTCCCCAGAAGATGGGAAATGGGAATTTTGGCACCTCAGAACCTTAAGCATTCGTATGTGCCAGTCTATCTGTCCTTGTGCATGCCAGGAAGGTATAATTACCGAGGCTAAGCATGTCTGAAGGAATGAAAACAAGAGGGAAGAGCTTAAATCAACAGATGATGAAAACTCTTTGAACTAAATTCCTTTTCTAAACGTTTAACTGTCTAGACTGTCGATGCTGATTTCCCCCATTTTAAGACGATTGTTTATCTACACGTGGCGAATGCCACCCCAGGCAATTAACAAGAAAGGAAATGGTAGACAGAGCCTCGGGCAACAATTAAAATGATGCACATAAAACAAGATTTAAGACGGCCTTTTGTGTGTTTCAGCGTGATCCTCGATAAGCTACCAAACCGGTATTTACATGAAATATCTCAGATGTGCACATGGTACCTTCACCGCCAAGCATTTTTCTTCATACTCTGGTTGGCAAACGTCCTGAACGATTAGACTCAGGGTTCTCAGAGAAAAGCCAGGATGTACTCAGAGAGGAAAACTGTGAGCAGTTCAAGCTAGAACACAAAGGCAAGGCTACTACATGCAAAATACAAAGGCAGTCAACTGTTTAGCCTGATAAGTACAAAGTCTCAAAATTTACCTGACGTTGTCATGATGAGGATTAGAAGTGGCGGCAGCAGACCCACCCCGCAACACGGGTCTAAGGCAGGTTTTTGCGGGAGAAGGCACAAGACAGAATCAGGAAACAGAGAAGTGATAAAATAAAAGCAAAAACAAGACAAAAACATGTCAAATAGGATTATATTGTATGTTGTGATACAATATAATATCTGTCAAATACTTTAAAGATCGTTGCAGGACAGGCCCTCCCTTTTGATTTTCATAAATTTAAGGTTTTACCGCAGGTCAAGAACCAAGAGGAAACTCGTGTGACAAGACAGCACCCGCGTAAAACTTTTTTTTCCCTTTGGTGCTTATATTTTAATTTATGAAATTCAAGAGAGAGGACAACTCTGTCTAAAAAGTGTAATTTCCCTTTTCTCGTCGGAAAGAAAAGATCACCCGCAACCCTGGAAGCGTGTCAAGAACTGGTGGGTAGCACCTGCATGATCGCGGCTGCCCGTCTGGTGTCAGCGGCCCAGGTTAAGTCCCATTTCCCACGGCTCCTTCCCTCCCACCTCACTCGTTGGACTCACGCCTCGTATCCTACCGTAGCTGCATCTCATTCAAGCCTCGGCTCCCAGAAGCAAAACTGCAAGCCTGGGTTCTGGAGCTGAGGCCGTCAGAGGACATCTAGGGTGCGGCACAGAAGCACAGCCAAACAGCGCGTCTCTTCTGGAGAGACCCCCCAGCAGCCGCACACTGGGCAGCTGGTTATAAAAGACTGCGCTAAACTGGGACACTTTGTGGGGACTGTCACCAGCCTCAGGACATACGCTGGTTCTAGAGGGCAGTGAGTGCTCCACCGAGGTGAGCAGTAACCCTTCCGATAACTTTCACTTTTAAAAATCGGAAGACAAAAACTCTGTGGTTTCTGGTCAATTGCCCAAAAAGCAATCGGCAGTAATTGGCGACCAGAGAAAGGAGGCTGAGCTACAGGGGCCAGAGAAGGATTTTAAGAATTATTACATTGTATTTCAAGTGTCTCATTTTCTCAGTACTGGTCGGGTGTTGCCTGCATTGAAGTATCAAGGCAATGCTTAATTATAGTCAACGTTTAATATCAAATGAACTAGTTTTTTTCCGTTAAGTTGGTACAGCTGTAAAACTTTGGCTACAATATGAATCACTATTTCCTCCCAAGTTAATTTATGTAAGACAATTTTCATGTTTAGCTTGTACGTTTCCTGGAGGCACAACTGGTGCTTAAAGAAATTTCGGGAGCCTACAGGATAAAGAATTCTGAGGCTGTGGGAGACGTTAGACTTCTATTGTGCTGGTTAAAGAACAGTGAGAAAGCACATAAGCCTTAAACAGGTTTTAAATCATCCCGTTCTGCTCCTATAATTAATTACTCTGTGGCATTAGGAAAACTTGCTTCACTGCAATCTTACAGCACGCTCGTCTGAGAATGCTTAAGTAAATGAAGCCGCTGCTGGGTGCTACTTAAAGCTTTTATTAAAGAATTCACACTAATATGTTCAATATGGATCTGCCATAGTCAACATATGCCACCACAGAGATTTCCCTCCTATAATGCAGAGCCAGAAAATAGTACAGTTACCTTTCACAACGTATTTCATTTTGTCTTCTCACACTGGCAATTGACACATATAATATAAAAGTAAATTAGACAGGTATTTGGCAAAGTTAGAAACTTCATTCAAGTACCAGTTTCTACCATAAGTATGATTTAATACATTAAAAGAAATCTTTTCTAAGTCCGGTAATATGTTCAACGATAATAATTTTGTAACTAAAGAGGCAAAAGGGAAGGAGAGCCACGGCTCTCCAAGTTCTGGCATTAACTTGTATATTGACATTTTTGAGTAAATAAATGGTCTGACTTAATAAAATATGTGTTTCTTTAGTAAAAAAATAAAAAAGGAAACTGCTACAGTAAATAAACAGTAATATATTTATATGCATACTTGCAAAAATACAAATACAAATTAAAACACGATGGTTTCATATTCTATTCACTCAAAGCCAATATAATCTGCTCACGAAAAACTGTATAAAAATAATCAAGCCCCTTCTAAAAATAAAACTTAAGCATGCTAAGCATGACTAATCTGTTGATATTTAAATAATGTTCTTAACATGGGAATTAAGTTTCTTTTTTTAAATGTGAATATTTTGCGTTGGAGAATGAAACACGGAGGTCTGGCAGATGTCAGGAGACTCAAGTGTTTCCTGACCAGCCAAGGACTAAATCACAGCAACATTTTAAATTCAAAGAACACACCTATCTGAGGTGTTTGGGTACATTTCTGATACCTCAATTTTCCAAATGCACAGCACTGACCCACATGCATCAAGGATTTGATTTTGTCTTCATGTTGAGCTTGGTTTTAAATCAAGTAAGTTCTCATCAGATGAGAAAACAAAAATATAGTACATAAACTTTCCCACAGTGTTCCTTAAAGTGTAAACTGAGAATTGTTCTTCCATGAAGTAACTGTGAATCTGCATTTTTTAATAATAAGGCAGACAGTAAGTTCCTTTTTTTCTTTCTTTCTGCTGATTAGTTCTAGCTTAATGTAACTGTACCTAAGGTAAAGGCATAAGACCGAAGATAGGATATTACATGAGCATAACCACCAAAGAGTAATAAAATAGAAAGGAAAAAATGATGTACACAGCAAGGAACATAAAAGCACTTAAAACTTTATAAGCAGTATTACTGTAATAATCATGCAGGTAGAACATTATCCAAATTTCACATTCCTACTTCTTATATCTGCAAAGTCATGCCAGACAGTTCTCTTGTAGAAATAAAAAATGATTTGGTACTTACAATTCTGATTAAATCT
Source organism: Panthera pardus (assembly GCF_024362965.1). Lineage (NCBI taxonomy): Eukaryota > Metazoa > Chordata > Mammalia > Carnivora > Felidae > Panthera > Panthera pardus. The sequence continues at coordinate 11,498,418 of NW_026526655.1, forward strand.
TGTTCAACATTTAGATCATAAGAGATTGAAATGTAATTTAAAAAAAAAGGCAAGAAAAAAAAAAAAAAACCTTTGAATAATGGAAGCATCCAATAAGACTAATAAGAATCTAACCCTCCAGGCTCCAAGGTAACATAACTAATGGTATGTATCCAGGAGCAAAAAATTATTAATACAATTACTTTATGAATTTTTAAAATCTCATTTAAGTAAGATAATTCCTTTCCAGAAAAAAACGGATTTTAAAGCTATCAATTTATGATAATTAAAAAATTAATAACTAAAAACTTCACTTAGGGCTCAATACAGTTTTTTGTAATAAAAGAATACAAAGTAAATTCTACATTAGTAAGATTTCTGATTTTCTATTTTTGAAGTTGAGGCAAAATTCTTTTCCATTAATGGGCAAGGACTGTTTTGTGAAGTCACAATTATTTTATCTATATAGAATTTATAAATATCTCCCTCACTCAGCTATTTTCACTGTTAATAGCATTTGATATGATATAATTCGACCTAATAATCTAGTCTCTTCTAAGGACCTACTGTAATTAAAAAGTGAAAGACGACACCTGGTGAAGAAATCTACTTTAAGGAGGGAGGAGAAAAGAGGCCTTTGGGAATATCAGTTCTTAAATGCCAGGTACTTTATATTCAATGCCTTTTAAAGGACTTACCACGGTCCTAAATAAAGAATTTGAGGCCATTATTACTTAGATCTTAAATAAAGATAGTGGTGGGAATCTAGAAAACTAGATTATAGGTAATACTATTATAAACTAGGTAATACTATTATTGCCTGGTGCTTTTTTTTTTTTTTTCCTTTTTTAACAGATGAAGAAAATGAGGCCCAGAGAAGCTAAACAACTTGCCCAAGGTCATTGTGTAGCTAGCTATTCAGTGGGGTGGGTCAACACTGAATCTGGCTGGCTCCCCGATTCCATGCTGCTTCTTACAGGCTCCAAATATTCTGAGGCAGTTCTAAACCTTTGGGGAGAGGGATGTATGTGTATATGCAAACACACACACACATATACACAAATATACATGTACATACATGTATGTATCATTTTCCCCTGCTATGAGCTTCCTCTTTTAAGCTCTTTCTGGTACGGCTTTAAGTCGTTGGGCCCAAATGTATACCACTACATTAACGCGGGGCAGGCTTAGAAACACCAGTCGATGGCATGGACAAGTGCTCACGAAGTACAGTAAAATCTCTGAGGCTTGCGTGACGATCAAAAGCATTCAACAAGAAAGTCTGTTTGGAGTGAGCCATAAGACATGTCAGTTCCTAAGGTAAGAAACAAGGTTTACTGGCAGGGCCAGCTTAACTTAATGGGGGAATTCTTCAAAAGTTAACAGTCTACTAAACTGTCCATGAAAATTCAAATGGTGACACACAGAGTCACTAGATAAAATGTTTGGAGTTGGAATGAAACGGACTCTGCCTTTCCCACGCTATGCCAAAAAGTCCCCCAATTTTATCTTTTAAAAAATACTATGCAGCAAAGAAGCAAGGGCACAAAATATCTGAAATAACGGCAAGGAAAAATCAAGCCCAAGTGTACTACTGACAATTTCACTGGGAGATGTCCAAAAGTGAGATACCTTATCAATCCTGAAAAATATCAGTATTACCAGAAAGACAGCAGCATTTGGGGTTTTCAGTACAGGCCCAGAAATCCCGAGCTAGAAGGAAAGTAAACAAGTGTCCTAAAACCTACACTGACATTGTCTTGTCAGTTTGGCTTCGGTAGCCCAATCATCTTAGTATCGCAGCGATGAAACCAAAAGACTCGCTAAAGAAAATCAGTACGCTTCAGTCCAACAGCCTACACTCTATCCGACAGTATGCCTCAGCATATTCCAGTGGAGTCAAGTACTTAGGTCAACAGAGCCTTGGGGGGAAAAAAAATCATTATACCTCCTGTTTCTAGTTACTAACTGAATACTCTCCCTGACTACAGAGAAGCTAAGAGCATCTTGTGAAATGTGAATTTTGGACAATAATTTCGATTTAAAAGAAAGCAAAGCAGGTTGTTTTAAGCCACTGCATCTTAGGAAGAGACGAAGGTGCAAACACAAAAGGAAGACACCACAGTCCACTAACAAGGAGCCAAACAAAAAACAAACAAACAAACAAAAAGCAACACAGCCAGCGAGAGTCACTGATGGCCAGTCACCTGCGATTTTCATCCAGCACATCCAAGATCTGCTGGTAAGCCCTACGAGTGGAAGACTGGATAAGCGACAAAATGCCTCGAGCGGAGGGAAGATTAGCTCCACCTTCAGGTAATGTTTGGGGAAGACAGGCCCGGACCTGTTGGGGCGCCGGTGTCACACTGTTTCCGGGAGAACAGCAAGCGAAGAGAAAAACACTCAAGTCAGACTCTTATGAAACTTCAGCGGAGCAGTTTCCCCCAACACTTCGTCCTGTAAAAAATTACCTTCGTTGTCTTGCCCCTTTTCCCACCCTTCCCTCTCCCCCAGGAAAACAGTCAAAGCAAGCAAGTTCATCAACATATTGTTTTTAAAAAAACCAGCTACAATGCAACGCCCGTGACCGTGCAGCCTTACACATCAAATTGAACAAACTGAATACGAGAGGCAACTTTGCAGCGGGAAGAGAACCACAGCGAGCAGTGTGTTCAACACCGAGCTCCGGAGAAGCGGCATTCTTTAGTCGCCGTGTGTCTTCCCATCCAGCAAGTCACACGTCTAGCAACCAGCGCTGCCCTGTGACTTACGGGTGGTGAGGAGATTGGGACAGAGGGTTCTGGGACACAGGTGTCAGGGTTCAAACACATGAATCAAGAGTGATCCCACGAAAACGCCATTTCCAATCTTTCACAGAGACAATGAAGCGAGCTGAGGGTATGATGCGTAAATTTCAACCGAATTCAAGTTTCAGAAGGTTGCGACAAAAGCATTTTGATAGCTTCATTATATGAAAGCACATGTTCTCTAGCTAAATGACTGAAACATAAAACCACTCCTGATTCTGTGCAGAGAGTGAACAGAGAGGCAAGACAGTTCTTAGATTAGCCAGATGGATGTTAAGGCAGCATTTCTGGGCTTCCGGGTGACAGTAACCTTAATCACTCTTTCAGGTGTAAGCTGAGAGTCACAATTTCTTTGGCTCCACTGCCAAGGCTTCTTAAAAGCTGAACATATTTGAATGAAACAATTTTATCGTTCGAACATCCACTCTTGAGCTTGGTGTATTTTCGGAGAGCTGTTTAATGTCAGCCGTGTGAGGTATTTAAGTGATACCAGGACTTGCTTGGCATCTGGTTTGTTATATGAAGAGGCTTTGTTGCAACAAAAGGACTGTGACCCTGGGATGTGGGCTCAAAACTTTTTCTCAATGTCAGGGCAAAACTACCTTGGGTTAAACCTCACTCTTGTGTATTTCACCCAAAAGAATGAAAGGTGGAGCAGTGAACAGCTGAAAAGAGAAAAATCTTTTATTTTGATTTATGTAAACTTTTCTAACTTAACATGCATTTTGTTTGGAAATCACAACATAAGTGGGATAACTGTTGAAAGGACTAACATGTGATATTATACCCAGAGTCCCTAGAACATTAAAAACAGGGGTGCCTGGGTGGTTCCGTCAGTTAAGCATCTGACTCTTGATCTTGGCTCAGGTCATGATCTCACAGGTTCGGGAGTCTGAGGCCCACATCAGGCTCTGTGCTGGCAGTGTGAGCCTGCTTGGGATTCCCTTCCTCTCTCCCTCCCCCCCGCCCCCAAGCCCCCTCCAGCCCTGCTTGTTCCCTTTCTTTCAAAATAAATAAACTTAAAAAAAAGAAAATCCACAATTTTGTGAATAACTGTGAATGTCTTAGTGACCCAAAGCAAGAAGTATTATAAATATGAAAACCCTGTTTTCCAGACTACTTAGAAGAGAAAGATCTAAGCCATATCTATGCATATTGAGAAATTAATTTATCAGGGCTGATTCCCTAGAGGAATTTGGCCTAATGCTGCCAAGATAAGAGCAAGTTTTCAGGTACAGGCTCATGGATGATTACCCTAAACATCTGTCCAGAGATTCTGGAATATACATAAGCCAACTTACCAACCGACCCATGGTACTTGGCAAAACCCATACTGAGCATCCAAGAAGAATAAAAAAAAAAATCAGTGTTATCTGAGATACAAAGTCTAGGTACTAGCCTTGTACTCAGAGTTCTTTAGGGAGCAGAGGGAAAATCTCAAGTTCTTGCTCTCTGTGAGACAGCAGACTGAATTCATGTCAGAAAAATGTCACCAGAGGCAGGAATGAAAATGTATTAGTTATGCATTACCATAAACAAACAATCCAACTTATACTCTTCCTGACAGAGCTCCAACAAACCTGGCTAAATTTACTTAGGAAAATTGTAAAAGACTAATCAGTACAGTATTTTGATGTAATTAAAATTTTTATCTTAGCATTTTGGGGCTTAAATCAAACACTTTGAGTATCATTCCGTATTAGTAAATAAATCAGCTACACACTAATGTGTTAAAATCTCTAACAATCACCATTTAGAATCATAATCCTAGAGCAATAATGGCAATAAACTAAATCCAAATCCAGGACAGAAGTATGATGGATTTTTCTCTCTCTGCCCCCATCCCCATTTGCACGCACAGGTGCACATGCTCTCTCTCAAAATAAATAAATAATGACAATATTTTAAAAATTTAATGAAAAAGTCTCTAAGATCTCTAATTCTAAGATTCTATGCATGATCATGTGAAAATTGGAATATGATAAAAAATGAAAAAAACTTACATGATCCTTAATTGTACCTTAAGAAAAAATATTTTATGTAGAAAAAGATGAAATTAAGTCTTTATCAATACTAGTAAAGATATTTATTTTTCAAAGACCAACATCAAAAGCATATTTGAACTTTTGGCGGTTTCTCAAAAGTTTTAAAGATTAGTAAGAAATTTAACTTTTCAGTATTTATATGGTAATCCTTCGCATAAACACCAAAAACAGAACAGAAACTATTTTTAAAACTGTTGAACACTTTGGGCAGTATATGTATAGATGCAATGCCCTTGACTGTTAACTTTTATTTCCATCTATAGTTGCACCAAACGATTAAATCACAAATGACCAAAGTTACCCTAATTAGAAGCAATGGATACTTCAGCCATTTTTCTTTTTTAAAGATTCAAGCAGCCTTGCAAAGCAAGCCTTCAAAGCAGGCTTTGGTTTTGGTTTACAAACAGACAAATTTAAGAACAGAAAAGAGTAAGCCCATTTTAGCAATCGGCCTGATGCTGGCTAGAATGTCCACCACTGGCATCAGCTGTGGAGGGAAACGGTGCTTTTAGGATTTTCATCTCTGTCCACTCATCCACCCAAACAAGGTGTAGTGACTTTTTGTTTCGACAAGTGAACTACTGTGAAAAGCAAAAAAGTCAACATACTGCCAAGGCACTGGGATTATTTAAGCAAATGTTATCTGATTAGTAATTTAATAAAATTGCACTTTGATAATAAATTGATTCCTACTAATGTTATAAAACAGCAAAGCCTCAACTTCTTCTTTTGTAAAAGATTAGGAAATTCTGAAGACAGCTCTGATGTTTACCATATAATTTCACCAGGAATAGCTCTACCTGATGCCTATATGAAATCCTACTGCATGAATGGGAAGTAAACAACACTAGCCAATGTCAGAACCAAAATTTAAATGGAAATTTACTTGTCATTATTAAGAGGTAAGTCCAAAGTCAAGTACCTCTTTCCCATGGATTTTCACAGGAATAACGTTTCTCAAACTGTGAGGGTAACGTCTTTGGTGAGGCTCCAACCTCTTCCAGAAAACAGTAAAAGGTAAAATTGTGAAAAGAGAAAAAAATGTTCATGGAAACGCAAATTTTGTACCTTTCTCTTGAAATTGTAAATAGAAAACCTTAACTTGTTGCCACTGTCTAAGGCAATTTACTGGTTCCAAGAAGCACAGTAAAAGAACCAGAAGAAGAAAAACATCACTGGTTGCCAGAGTGATTTCTGTTGCTTAAGAACCGCATCAGCTGCTGAGTTCCTGTACCACGCACTAAAATATCCCCACAACAGGCCAGTCACTCCTGCACCTTCTTTCGGCAGAAAGAGTAGGTTTAAATGATCTCAAAACATTCTTCCAAGCATAATTTTAATCTATGGAATTAAGAAAAACAAAAACAAAAAAAAACCCCTAATGACAAACCACTCTTAGACTCCTCCTTCTGGATCAAAATAAGAAAGCAAGAAAAGATGGGTGCTAAAACTGAAAAAAGGTTGGGATCACTGAAGCTGGTTGACTCTGTACAGAACTAATATGCCCACCAAAAAGCAAGGCAAATAAAATAAAAAATGATGCTTGGTCCTTATGTGCAAATTATTCCATTTTATTTTCACTATTACACTCCAAATCATACCTAACTTCCTTAATTGGTCTAGTTTTTTTTTTTTTTTTTCCTTAACAAAATGTGTAAGGACAGTTTGAGAAATCCCAACACCAAGGAACTGAGAAGCCCAAACAGTAAGAGCATTAGGGTATTATATGATAATTACGTGGCGAAATATTAGTACAACATAAGCCTGCAAAATTAAAACAACTCCTAGCTGTGAAAAGCAGAGCAGAGAAATTCTTACGTGTACTCCGGTGCAGAAATCGGTGCCTGGAACCTTGACATTTTATTTCTTGGGGCAGAATATGATCTGTGCCACCTTAAATAATAATTATGCTTCTTTTACATATTCGGCTTTCATAACACAAAGAAAAAGCGAGATATGTCTACTGGTCAGAATTCAGTTTTGTGTCAATAGCTGACAATAGTCGATTCTACTGTCTCTGGAAAGCGATTAAGAAAATGAAGGCCAGTGTTTCTGCTCCCATGTCTACATGCACTTTTATCTTAAAGCCAAGGAATAAACTAAAGTGGAGGCAGGCAAAGGTTCACGGACCATGACACATAATTAATCGTACATTACAAAGAAGAGACCAAAACAGGTGAAGACAGCAAGAATTTAATAATTACTTTAGTGCAAGTAAAATATTGCTGTTTTATAATAAATTAACAACTTCGTCCTTACTGCGTCACTAACACCAAATATATGATAGTGCTCATTGTATAAAATTCCTAATGTTAATTAAATGTAGATTCTTAAAGATGAAATCAACTACAAACTTTTGAAGTTAATAATGGAAGGGGAAAAAAAAGCCAGGTTACATCATTAACAAAAAGATGCTTAAGTAGGGGTGCCTGGGTGGCTCAGTTGGTGAAGCATCTGACTCCTGACTGAAGTTCAGGTCATGATCTAATGGTTCACGAGATCGAGCCTTGCATGGGGCTCTGTGCTGACAGCACGGAGCATGCTTGGGGTTCTCTCTCTCTCTCTGCCCCCCTCTCTTGCTCTATCTCAAAATAAATAAATATATTTTTTTAAAAAAGATTCTCTTTAAGAGAAATGCTTAAGTATCTTACCATAATATGGTAATATACATAATTACCATACAAAAAAGTATGGTTATGTAATCTAAGAATTTCACTATGAAAATGCAGAGTTAAATATTCATGTTATCTTTACTACCAAACATTAAAACATTTTTTGTTTTATTAAACATCTAGAAAGCGCCATTAAGGCGACTTAAATACAAAAGGAAAGCAAGGATTAGTTGATTCTGCTAATCTTCTCTGTTATGAGGAACTTAGGTAACTGAAAAAATTCCTATGAACGAATTATCTACTCTAAATTATACCTCTTTAGGCTGGTTTTCATACATAATACAACTGTTTCCTTTCTCTTCAATCAAACGCAGCTACCAATAATTACACATTTTGTGGAAAAAAAGAAAAAAATGCTATACTAAAATAGACCTGTTTTTATCTAATATGAAATTTCAAAGTAATTAAAGACCTGAGAGCCTGGGTGGCTCAGTCGGTTAAGTGTCCTACTTCGGGTCAGGTCATGATCTTGCGGTTCACGAGTTCGAGCCCCGCGTCAGTCTCTGTGCTGACAGCTCAGAGCCTGGGGCCGGCTTCAGATTCTCTGTGTGTGTGTGTCTCTCTCTCTGTCCCTCCCCCGTTTGTGCTCTCTCTTTCTCAAAAATAAATAAATATTTAAAAAAATTCTTAAAAAAAAAAGACCTAAATAATCAGCCACATCTTATATGAAGATATGTGGCTTATATGAAGAACAGAAAAGTTTATGAGAAACCTTTGCTGCCTTGAAAAAGATTACAAGTAGAAAATAACAAAAGCCCTTGATCATTCTGACAGGTGCTAAATCTCAAGAAGCCATCTTAGACATAAACTATGTTGTCTTTTTTACCATTTGGGTAATATACTGGGAAACGTACTAGGAAAATGGATTTCACGGACCGGCTGACATCACTGCCAGCCAGGCATCTCCAGAAAAACATGTAATTACCATAAAAATTTTTATATTAATGGTTGAACTTGTCAGGTAAGTATTTTCGGAGGGAGATATATATTCATTTTAACCTACTGTCTACTTACATAACCCTCCAGAGTAACGATAGCTACTTAAGGACACATTTCAAGATTCCCCACGAAACGAAAGCACGTCTAGTCCTCCTCCACGCCTAACGCTAAAGAAGAAAGTTCCTACCCTATCAAAGCCCCTTCGGCATCTCTGTATTCTTCAGTCAGCGCCAAACTAGCACTTGATGTGGTCTGACACCAATGGATATTGTACTGTGCTCCAGTACACAGTACTGAGTACTCCAGTAGGGTACTGAGCTCTAGTGCTCTTAAATATACGTTTAAGTGTTTGGCTTTTGTCCAGATTGCCAAACTGCGAGAGAGACGCCCCATCTCCTGATCCTGTTGCAGTTCCCGGACAGGCTAACATGATGCCTGGCATCAGATGTGGTTCGTGAAGAATGAGTTCATGAAAACTGACTGCAAATGTAAAGAAGAAGATACCTTAATTTACACAAGCAACCTAAATCATCTATTTAAAAATGCCACAATCACCAATGGATGTGAGACTTAAAATTCTGACCAGATTTTAAGGGGATATTGTATGTGTAAAAACCCACTAATTTTAATGAAACAACAACAAAAAACCATGTGCCTGATCTAAAACATCTTATAGTGGGGTAGCTTTGATCAGAAGACAGTAACATAACCAAATGAGAAAGACTAGTTTACGTGGCCTTTTAAACAACAGACTCGTATTTTTGGAAAATGAAATGGATCTAACAATTCGATGACTCAGTAGGCAGAGAGCTAAACAATAATCCTGGGAAGTAAAGCAATTCGCTTGCCTGTGCTTACACTGGTTACCACGGCTCAGTAGAAGCAGAATGGGGCGCCTGGGGGGCTCAGTCGGTTGGGCGTCTGACTTGGGCTCGGGTCATGATCTCACGGCTGGTGAGTTCGAGCCCCGCGTCAGGCTCTGTGCTGACCGCTCAGAGCCTGGAGCCTGCTTCGGATTCTGTCTCCCTCTCTCTCTGCCCCTCCCCCACTCATTCTCTGTCTCTCTCAAAAATAAACAAACATTAAAAAAATTTTTTTCAGTAGCCGAGCTGGAAGGGCTAGTTCACAATCTTATGATCAACTGAGTAACTTGAAAACAAAGACATTTGCTTCAAGTGTTTCCTTTTGTTTTTTTTTTTTGCTCCAATCTACACCCTAGGTAAACATTCCTGAAGGCTGCACAGAACTGAGCACTAACATTTATCAACTTTTCCTAAGTATACTTTATAGGCAATTCCCAAAATAAGTAAATCAGACTTTTAGAATTCTGTCATATGTGTAGAAGAGGGGAATGCTACTGGAAAACTCCCATGACGTATTTTAAGGCTCTAAAAATAACTGCAAAAAATGGAAAACTGATGTAAATGTCAAACAGATTTCAAACACGTAAAAGCAAATTATTTACTTTTTTCTCAGGTTCTTAGGCACAAAATGCCCACTTCTTCCTCTTTAAAAAACTATTTGAGAGTTAAGAAAAAAAAGAAGTAACTTATGGAGAAAATGACAGGACACTGGATGTTGAAAACTTATGCAGGAGACATACTTCCCCGTGTTGTACTCACATTGAGTCAGCTCTGAGCAGCTGTCCGTTTGGGCGAACGGCATTCTCACTCATGGAGCGCTCTCTTTTTAGCCTGCCAACCGCACGGATCTGTTCAGTTCGGCACAAAGATGGGGAAAGGAACGGAAAAGACTGTCAGGAGCCTAGTAGAGCTACTTACCATCCAAAGAACCTCAGTCCAAGGCTATTCACAAAACTTACAATTCACAAAGAACACAGAACCAAGAATTGTTGCTAAACAGGAGTATTGAAAACAGGTTAAAAAAAAAAAACAACCCTACTTATCATCATGCGGACAAACTTAGGAATGCTTATTTACCTCATGAAAAGGTACTTCTGGTTTCTATTTAAGTGTCCACATTACTTGGTAAGATTATATGTCCATTTATTATAATTTAAATAATACACTTCCATTAATTAAGAACACTTTACAACAGTTTTTAAAGGCACGTATTTTATAGGAAATGGGAGGTACTTGTGTTACGAACAAATGTTCCAGGCTTCTGGGGCTAAAACAAATTCAGATTTGGTTGGGTATGTAAAAACTAGACTAAAAAAAGCTAATACTAGCTTAAAGGTTCTGGCATTCCAGAGACCTCCACAGTCTCCCAACCCACACACTCTTCTGACAAAACGTATCACTGACCTTTTCCATTAAGGGGTAGGATTTACGTCCCCTTCCTTTAAATTGGGTGGGCTGGTGACTGCTACAGAGATGATGCAATGTGGCTTCTGAGACTAGGTCATAAACAATAAGGCTTCTGACTTTCTGCCCTAGGCTGTTCAGGTTTGGAACCATGGCACCATGACGTGAAGGTGTCCAGGAGTCCCACAGAGAGGCCGTGGGTAGGTGCACCAGTCAGTGACCTTGGCTGGGCTCAGTCCCAGACCACAGCCTGTATGGACAGACGTGTGAGTAAGCCGGCAGAGGGCTGTAGACTCCAGCTGTGGAGTCGTCCCTAGCTTTGAGACTTCCTCGCTTAGACCCAGATATGGTAAAACAGAAACAAGCTCTCCCCACGATGCCTGCTGCACCTTCTTAACACACAGAACCTGTGAGCAAAATGAAATTTTTGTTTTGTTTTAAGTCAGGGTGGTTTATTACACAGCAATAGAACAATGGTAATCACTAACTTTCCTGTTTGTTTAGGATCTTTTTTTTTTTTTTAACTAGAAACAGCTATGGCAACTTCATGGTTTAAAAAAAAAGAGTAACCTTTACTGTAAAGGACAATTGGTATGTGAAACAATGGACTTGAAAGTTAAGATTTTAAAAAATACAAATCAGTATCTAGTGATGCTTGTAAAAAAATCTTGGGAGTAGATAATCAGGTTACAAGCACCTTCAATGGAGAATAAATCCTGACTTCATGCCAACAAAACTGAAAACCACAATATGCACTGTATAATTTCAGAAAATGGTTTAGATTTGGTTATTGTTATGAACCATCGACCCACTCAAAGGAAAAAAAAAAACACTTCTAACAACAGAAAAGGGATCAGGGTGGAGCCTACTGGAAGAAAATTGAACCAAAAATAAGAAAGTTGAACCAAAAGTAAGTATTATGTTATTTTTAAAATATATTTTTAAGATGTTTATTCATTTTTGACAGAGAGAGAGGGAGAGAGAGGGAGAGGGAGGGAGGGAGAGGGAGAGAGAGGGAGGGAGAGGGAGAGAGAGGGAGAGAGAGGGAGAGAGAGGGAGAGAGAGGGAGAGAGAGAGAGAGGGAGGGAGAGGGAGAGGGAGGGAGGGAGAGGGAGAGAGAGGGAGGGAGAGGGAGAGAGAGGGAGAGAGAGGGAGAGAGAGGGAGGGAGAGAGAGGGAGAGAGAGGGAGGGAGAGAGAGGGAGAGAGAGGGAGGGAGAGAGAGGGAGGGAGAGAGAGGGAGAGAGAGGGAGAGAGAGGGAGAGAGAGGGAGAGAGAGAGGAAATGCAAGCAGGGGGAGAAGCAGAGAGAGAGGGGGACAGAGGATCCAAAGCAGGCTTCAAGCTGTCAGCATAGAGCCTGACGGGGGGCTCCAACTCCTGAACAGCAAGATCATGACCTGAGTGGAAGTCGGATCCTCAACAACTGAGCCACCCAGGGACCCTGAAAAATGAGAATTGCTTTAGAGCTACATATCATATACACACATGGTACACCTCTATCTCCCTCCCACACACACCTCCACAACCAAGGACACTAAGCACACTTCATTCACAGAGAGCAGTACTGGGTTGATTGGCGAGGATCCCACTGAAACCTGCCTTCCTGCCCACGGCACGGTTGCACCTGCCTTCCCTAGAGAACAGCCCTTCCAGGTTACAGTGATCAAGGTGAATTTCCTACTAAATCAGAACCATTCCCGCTGCTGTGCTGTAAGAACTAAGATTAAGCAGGACAGGAAACGACAGAAGACAAACAATATGTCTATAATTTCAACACAGCCTGGAAATGAGAAGATCCTAAGTCTGTTATTTTCACCATTTGAAATATGATTTAAATAGAACTTCACAGGAACCCTAAGCTTGATATTACTGCCTTATTGGGAAGAAAAGCAACTTCTCACAAAAGCATGTATCTGTTATGCCTTCGGATGTGACCAAATTGTATGCTGTAATTTTAACCAAAGTGCGTAGACACTGCCTGAGGTGATAAGGAACACTATCTTTGAACAATTTCCACATTTAGTTCAGTCATGGTGGTTGTTTCTTCAATCTAAGGCTTTTATTTTTAAAACTTAGGGTTTTTTCCCCCAGCTTTATTGAGATCTAGTTGACAACTCAGGGCTCTTAAACCTCATTCAGAACCAACCAGCACGGATTACCCATTTAAAAACTTGTATTCACTCCTGGAGCTGAAAAGTAGTTTCCTAGCTTCAGGTAACTTCCTGGAGAGGTTAGGTCATAGGATCTTCTGTGCCTGGTAGTAAGGCTTCAAATTCCCCTCTAATGTGCTTATAAATTCTGAACAAATGAATAAATGAATGTCCTCTAGGCCTTTGTTTGCTGGTTCTTTTAGTCCATTTAGAGCTGACTGCCCTTTTAAGAACCTGCTCAGAGGCCTTAGTATTTTCCCTTGTACTGATCTCTGTTTTAAAATAACAGCTCAGAGGCATGAATCTGTGAATTGTCATGGGATTTTTACTGGAAGAGGTGAAAATACTTCGTAAGATGGGCTGAACATCCCTCCCTCCCAAACATGATCACTGTGCAAAATGTAAAATAACGAGGTTTGGAAAGAAGAGCTGAGATGGTGACTGAAGGTCACGGGAGGGAACATGTGTCCACAGTGAACAGCTCAGGCCTGGGCTAAGAGGGCCAAGAACAGTGGCCACACAAAGGATCTGAGTGCACATCTCTGAACTGTCCACGGATGAGTATGTATACGTATATACAATTAGGTTATTCTCACTTTTCCCCTCTTCTCTCCCTTTTGCTCCATTCTGCTCAGACCCAGGCCTCTTTCCACAGGAGGGAAAAGAAAAGGAAGCTAAGCAAACCGTCACTGAATGGTGATCAGTCCCACATTCAACAGCTTCTGAGCTAATACAGGACCCTTTTAAGTATTCACTGAGCGCCTAGGAGTCCTTCTCCATTTGTTTTAGGATGCGCCATTTGACTGGGTTACTCATTACACTTCAGGTCAACTATGTTCTTTCACTTCCCAGCCTCAAGGTTGTCCTATCAGTTGAACTGGACCATCATATAGCACTGAGAGCCACCTGCGATTTTAACAGACCTAGGGCTTTTGTGTTAACCCTCGTGAAAGCTTCTTGGGCGGATGCTTTCCAAGTATAATCCTGGATGAGGTTTGTTCTAGCTGGATGTGCCTTTCCTAGTCCCTGAGCTCCAGCTGTACACGTTGTATGTGGCTGCTATCAAATGTGTCATTCTGCGGATGCCATCTGATGATGGCTTGGACATAGTTCCTTTTCTGAAAACATTCATTGTCTTCGTTCTTCTTTTCGAAGACCAGGTCAGAGTTTATATAGGCCAACTGATTTTCCCCTCGTAGGGCTTCTCTGACTCTCGACATTTCTTGGGTATGTTGGGGTTTAGTGCTTTTGCAAAGATTTACTGCAAAAATGGATGGCATTCTTCTACTTGTCTTTCTGGAAGTAGGAGTTGCCAATTGAGGCAAAAACTCTTACTACCTGTCATTAGTCCAATCTGTTTTCTCTTTCTACTTCAATGGCCTTCTCACAAAGCTCTTGCAATTATTACATTTGACCTTTTCTTTTTTTAAAAAAAATGTTTATTTTTGAGAGAGAGAGAGAGCACACGCATGCACATGTGCAAACAGGGGAGGGGCAGAGACAGAGGGAGACCCAGGATCCCAAGTGGGCTTTGCGCTGACAGCACAGAGCCCGATGGGCTCCAACTCACAAACTGTGAGATCATGACCTGAGCTGATGTCAGATTCTTAACCGACTGAGCCACCCAGGTGCCCCCACAGTTGATCTTTTCAAAGAATGTTGTTGTGACTGATAGGATATGTTGACGGAATCCCTATCTGTGACGGGGTTACGCCTCTTCGAGGCAGCGTCAAGCCTTATTTTCCAACGCTTTTTCTTCATACGCCTTTCTTTTTGTTCTCTGGAAGATCTCCTCTTGCTGTCTCCCATTTGGACCCCGTTTTGAGGAGGGGTGCTGTTGGTGTCAAAGCCCCCTCCCTCCTCACTCACACTGCCTGGTCAATGCTAAGAACACAGAGGACTGCCAAGACTTGGGTATTCTGCAGTTTGCTACCCAGATCAGTTTACTGCTCAGTTCCTTTATTAGTTTCTTACAGGAAGAATCATCAAAGCAGTGGTCTGTCCTACAGTTGCTTCCTAAGTACTGGGACAGATCCGGCATATTGAAAGGGTTCATCAATTTCCTCTCTATCAGCTAAGCCCCCAGGTTTTATAAACCCTGTCTGTGCTGGGGGATTATCCGCTTCACGCTTGAAGTCCTCTTGCATGGGTTCCCTTGGATTCTTCAAGCCAGTTTAAGAATTCAAGTGCTTACTTTCTGCAAACTTATCCCTCGTGTCAGATACATTTTAGACAATTTCTATAGCCTTCTATATAAGCCACCTTCTCATAGTCTCCTTTCTTGCCATAGGCCAGTGGTTCTCAACTGGGGGTGATTCTGCCCCCAAGGGGACATTTGGCAATGACTAGAATTTTTCCCTTCTTTTTATTGTGATAAAGCACACATAACATACAATTCGCCATCTGAAACTACAAGACTGTATACTTAATGGGCTCACAATGTGCAACCATCACCTCTACCCAGTCACAGGACATTTTTATCGTTTATTGTCATAATAAAACTCATTTATGATTTTTATCATATTCCCAGAAGGAAACCCGACAGTGATTAAGCAGTCATTCCCAATTCCTCTCTCCCCTCCCCCCCCCCCCCCCCAATCCCCTGGCAACCACTGATCTGCTCTCTCTGTGGATTTGCCTCTCCTGGATACTTCATATAAGGGGACTCATAAAATTCCATGAAAGTGGAATTCATAAAATATGTGGCCTTTGCTGTCTGGCTTCTTTGATGAAGCATGATGTTTTCACGGTTCAACCATGTTACACAACGTGTAAGTATTTCATTCCTTATTTCAGCTGAATAATATTCTACTATACGGATATATACTTGGTGTACGTATTCATCATTTGATGGACATTTGGGTTGTTTCCACCTTTTTGGCTATCAGATACACTGGTCTCTAATGGAGGATTCCACTGGTATCTAGCAGACAAAGATCAAGAATGCTGGTAACATTCTATAGTGCAAGAGGATAGCCTTCATCACAACAAAGAATTATCCAGTGCAAACGTCAACAGTGCCGAGGTTGAGAAACCTTGGCACGTGCTATAAAATGACTACTACAGAGTAAATGATTCAGGGGATCTCACTTGATAGATTCTGACTAGGATCCGAAGGAATCATCAACGTTATGAGCACTCAGGGCTTTAAAGCCCTCCTCTTTCAATCCATCTTCTAGAAGTAACTAGAACTCTGGTCCTTTCTCCTTTGCCTCTGGTCAAGAGGTTGACTGTCACGAGAGCTGCCTGACCCTTCTATGGACTCAAAGTACACATCATTACCTTTGCTTTCCTTTCAACAGGCAGCTGATACTGTCTCAGAAACTCCTCTCTCACACCTCAGGATTTGGCTCCTGCCACACGATTTTAATTTTACAGCAATAATATTTAAACGTTATTAGAACATGTGCTAAACACACTACATGCATTATTATACTCAATTCTCATAATAATCTTAAGCACTTGGCATTATTCTGATCTTTCTTTTAGAGATGAGCCTTGGAGTTGTTTAATAATTTATCCAAGGTTATGTCATTAATAAGTAGCAAAGTCAGCCTTCAAAATCAGGTCTAATTCTCAGCTGAAGTTTTTCACTCCAATGCTATACACTTTGGACACTTATCACATGTGACTTAATATCACAATTATTGCAGGAGTAAACATCACCTACGCTTAAAACCTAGGTCTACTGAGAGCAATTCTGGTAAACTTTGTTTCCTCACTCAATATAAAAGCAATCACTCAGGGGTGCCTGGGTGACCCAGTCAGTTAAGCATCTGACTCTTGGTTTCAGCTCAGGTCATGGTCTCACGGTTTGTGGGTTTGAGCCCCACGCTGGGCCCTGCAATGACAGCATGGAGCCTGCATGGGATTCTTCTCTCTTTCCCCATCTCTGCCTCTCCCTCTCTCTCTGCCATTCCTCTGCTTGTGTGTGCTCTTTTCCTCTCTCTCAAAGTATATAAATAAGCTTTAAAAAAAGAGTAATCACTCAGGAAAAGTGCCTGACTTGTTTTCAATCAGTTATTCTCACCAAGTGCGCAGTAAGTATCTAAAATAGTGAGAACAGAAAGATCAAAAGGAAAACAAAACTCGAGAATAGTAAAGGGAACGTTTCCCCCTGGTAGAATCCTCACTCCATGACACTATTATCCAGGCAGTAATTTCCACTGGGCACTTTTGGGGGGCCAGGAAGCAGGGCCTCTCTCTAACTGATATCTTTTGTCTCACTTGATATTCATACCTTTCATTATTCTTTGCTATTAAGAACTTTGTATCGGGGAGCCTGGGTGGCTCAGTTGGTTAAACCTGACTTCAGCTCAGGTCATGATCTCATGGTCTGTGAATTCAACCCCCGCATCGGGCTCTGTGCTGAGAGCTCAGAGCCTGGAGCCTGCTTCGGATTCTGTGTCTCCTTCTTCTCTCTACCCCTCCCCCACTCACACTCTGTCTCTGTCTCTTAATAACGAATAAATTAAAAAAAAAGAAAAAGAACCTTGTATCTTCTGAGAATGTTGGGGTCTTTCCCTGCACTCATGCCACTATGCAGGAACTGTATCTCTCTGAAAACGGTCTTACACAAAAGCTCAAAGAAGGTTTGTTACATATAATTCTACAAGTGTCTTAATGTCCTTCCACTGTGGGAACACTCAAATGTAGTGCTTTGCACCAAGCACAAATCTAGAATGTCCAAACTGGCACCTACGAGTGTAATAATCTCAGTTACCTCAGGAGAAATTTCCAACCTAAGAAAAGGCCACACTTAGTACTAGGAAACTGTACTCCCTCCCCTGGGTCACATGGATACTTCACCCTCACTGGAAAGGACTAATATGAAAAATGACCACAGGCAATGCACAACATGAAAGTTCAGAAGCTACAATATAAAAGCTACAACTATATATATCATCACAGAGAAGAAATTTTACAAGATTGGCCCTGAATCAATGGGAGAGGCAAGATCTGAACTTTGCTCCTAACAGCTTATTAAGTCCCTCCTGCCATATTCAGGTCAGCAGGGCTATTACTGTCACAGGTACACCAGCTGAGTGGAGACGTCTTAGCAAGCTGGGAGAACAGGTAATGCCAGGGAAAAAAAGAGCTTTCTTTCCCTATTTGCCAGACTTCTTTTGTAACAAAGCGATACGTTCATTTCCTATGCTAATCTTCTCATCTTTTTCTATATTGCTAAAGGTGCAGCACCTAGCCATAAAACCTCTTCCTTCCAGAGGCGCCTGGATGGCTCAGTGGGTCGAGCATCTGACTCTTGAATTCAGTTCAGGTCATGATCTCATGGTTTGTGAGCTCGAGCCCTGGGTGGGGCTCTGAGCTGACGACACGGAACATGCTTGGGATTCTCTCTCTGCCCCTCTCTTGCTTGTGCAGTCTCTCTCTTTCTCTCTCTCAAAATAAATAAATAAACTAAAAAAAAAAAAAACAAAAAAACCTCTTCCTTTAGACCATATGAACGTTAATGATTTCTAAAAAATTTCCATTCTCCTGAAACATAACATCTAAATCTAAAAAAATAGCATAATGTCTTACTTGGGTTGTCTATAAACCACAATCTATACTACTTAATGGTCCATGTGGAAGGCTTTCATTACATATTGCTAATGATAGGATTTATAGCCTTTAATCCTCTTTACCATTTGCTTTTGTCTAGATTATTTCAAATTCAGTTCACATTAAAACTCTACTTACTTCTTCATTTTGCGGGGTTGCAGGAGGCCTTTCTAAATCCAGAAAATCTAGCGGTCTTTCACTTAGTGTTAGTACACGAGGCGGGGTTTTCAGTGCCAGAGGTTTAAAGGGAGTTGACTGTATAAGGTCAAGATCCGCTGGTCTTGAAAATGGAATGTCTTCATTATTTCCTAGGAGTAACGAAATAGAAGGGAAGGAGGTTTTAAAAAGCGAGTGGTTTTATTAAAGACTATCTGCCATTACACACCCCCTAGAATGTCTAAAATGAAAAGACTGATGGTACAAAGTGTTGGCAAGGGTGTGGAGCAGTGAAAACTTTCATGCATCACTGATGGGAATATCACAGGGTACAATCAGTTTCACAAACAGCATGACAGTTTTCCATAAAGTTAAACACAATTTACAATATGACCTAACAATTCCACTCCTAGGAATACGAAAACCTACGTCCTCACAAGGACTTGTAAGTCAACACTCACAGCAGCTTTAATCCTAACAGTCCCAAACAGGAAACAACCCAAATCTCCATCAGTAGGTGACTGGATGAACAAACTGGGGTGTATTCACATAGTGGAATGCTACCCAGGAGTAAAACGGAATGAACAACTGATGCATACAAGAACTTGAAAGAATTTCAAAAAGCCTGGAACTGAGGGGGAGGAACTAAATGAGATGGGGCACAAGGGTACCTTTCAGGGTAATGAACATGTGCCATAGCTAGACTGTGGTGGGCAGTTACAGGAGCATATACGTTGGCCAAAACTCATCGGGCCGTATGCTTAAAAGTCACACATATTTTATGTTTGTAAATTATATGTCAACTGGTTGCATTATTAAAAAATGTTGTTTGAAATTTCAGCCTATTAGGACAGAGATTTTGCAAATACTGCCAAGTTGTATTTCCCAGCCCCTTTCCTAAACAATAGTTTGAAAGACCCAGAAGTTTTCATAAAAACCCAAAAAACAAAGCTTTATCCGGCAACTTTACAAACAAAACGTCAGGTACCTGCCACAACGATCCTCTCTGGAACCTGCATAACGACGCTAGCATTCGGAGCTCCTTCTTGGAATCCTTGCTCCAGATCAGCATTTGGTGGCGCTACCTTTAATCTTTCCGGGACCCTCATCTGCTGACTAATACCTTCGGTGTATTCCATTTCATACTGAATTCGACTAATTTCCGCCATCTCAGCAGCGCGGGGAGAAGGAAATGCTGCCCCACTCACTCTGTGGGCAAGAATTTAAAGATGGGGGGGGGGTGTGACCACGTTACGATGCCAGTCTTCGTAACACGGCCAAGTTAGAAGACAGTACCTTGTGGGAAGAGCAGAAGGGGCCTTCTCTTTTGCGAGTACCAAACACATAAAAGCAAAAACAAAAGACCGAAGAAAACGGTTTCCTCAACAGAATGCCTTCTCACTTTATCAGCTGAATTTGCACCTTGAAGACATTGCTTAGGAGCAAGTTTTTAAATCACTGTATAACCACAAAACAAATGCGCGTGCACACACACGCACACACGCACACATGCACACACACATACTTCCTCTCTTTCTCTCTGCACAGATATGCATGCTGCTTATAATTCAAAAATGTCTGAAAGAAAACTTAAATTAAAATCTCCTAATCAATCATTTGAGGGAAAGCTGCTAGGATTTTCCAAAAATGAAATGAGAAATTGCTGCCATGCGTGAAAAAAATAAAACCTTTTAATGATGAAAATCAGATTCATAAAGTAAATAAGGCTAATTCTCAATTTATTTTAAAAAAACGTAGTCCCCTGAAAAAGCACAAAATACAAACTAAAACTTCTCTTACTAAATGTATAGTGATATACATCACTGTACAGTGATGTATAGTGACCGAGATGCAATAAACGTCAAATATCGACTCTGTAGTAATAAATCCTTAACGGACGCGTTCATTTTGGGGGATCAGAAGCTTCACATTCATGTGCAGTTAATACTGTATTTACATGTATATTTTTAAAAAGCATAACATGCCTTTAAGGGGAGAGACAGTACCGATGCATGGAATAACCTTCTAAATTAGAGAAGGACCCATGCTTCAGGGAAATGCTGAAGAAAGTTCCCCCCATACACAAAGTGCTGGTGAAAGTATAAAAGATCAGCCTATGGCGATCAGCTTTCAAGCCACAATCTCTCAAGCCTATAATAGCAGCTCAACTGAATAAAATGCCACTGACCTTCCTACTGGTGTATCACTGCTTGTTCTTTCACTCATTTGTAACACAGTACATACACATCTAGAATAGCTATTAAAATATTGCTACCCTGTGGTTCAGTTTACTTTATGCAACAATTCCCCTACAGATCTGAACTTTTTTGGAGGTGAACATAACAACACCAAGACTGCTTTTCCAGCTGTAAAAAAGAAAGAATAAAGATCAGTATTTCCACAATTCATTTTATTACAAAAAAAAAACAAAAACAAAAACCATGAATAAAAGTAAATATCCACTTGAAATGATCTACTAAGACCTGATCCACAAAACCAGTTTTCACATTTCTACTAAACAGTTACTCTACGTCTGAAAAATCATGAAGATGGTTTTATGCACAGTCACTATTTTATGATTTTGCAAATGGGATAAAGCTAATCAAATACATAGAAGAATGTGAAGTCAGATTAAAAACAAACATTTTGCCATAAAACCCCTTTAATCGTTATATTCTGAAGGGGAATAAAAGTCCTTTTCTTTTTTAAGACAAGCACAACACAAATGAAGAAATCACGACGGGAATGTAAAGGTCAGAAGTAAATGTACTTGACGTGGCCTAAAAAACTGATGTAGAAGTAATGGTTTCTTTAAAAGGAAATGACTTCAAAAGCCAAATTATACTGAATTTTCAGCAAAAAGTCTTATATATAAATCAGGGGCAATAACAATTAAAGACCGTTATACCTGGGGTAATTAAAGGCCAGTCATACCTGGGGTATCTCCTAACCTGCATGTCAGAGATATGTTACTACCCTTGACCAACCTCACTCAATGAGATGCCGAGGACAGTTCTTGGAGGTTGCTTAGGGAGCAACAAGTTACTTAGGGACAAGCGGTTAATTAGTAATTACGACTGCTAAACTGCTTCCTTTATTCTTTACCCAAAGGTGTGAACTTTGAGGATCTGGCGTGCAGATGGCTTAAAGATCAAGAAAATAGAGGCAAAAGACAAAATTTTTACTCACAAATGTGTACCAGTGGCTGCTTGCTATTCGGCACTATCTGCTTCTGTGGTTCATATTAAATCCTTTAACTTCCTTCAAGGTGCCTATGCTGGATTTAGAGCCACTTTTGTCCCTAAGGGAGAAAAACAGGAGTTAATTGAGAAGCGACATGATACCAACGTTAGGGACGCATTGCTGGAAATCCTCTAAGTGATAAGTCACCAAAGATATACAACCTTACATTAAGAAGCCAATAACGAAAGAAAAAATTAACAAGCTCACCACCAAGTTTAGTCCCACAGCCAGGGCCCTACAACCATTCGTCAGTTAGTGCAAGATAAAATAAAGAACTGTCATCATTTCTGATGTGAATTTAGAAAGATGTGGCAGATGAAAAGCATTTAAACATAGAAGAATCTTAACAATTATGTGTAAATGCATATACACATACAAAGGAGGAACAAATGTATTGGCTAAATCTTCGTTCGGCTATTTTCATTCAATACGTAATTTAATTTCATATTTATTTAATTTCATTCACAACTTTCATTCAGTGTTTGAATCTGAACCAGCAATACGTGCACGTGGTAGAGAACACACAAGAACACAGAGAAAATACAGTGTCCCACCAGATCCTATCCTATAACCACCCAGGTCCCCACGGGCAGCCTCTATTATCAATTTTTGTGCATCTTTCTAGAAGAGAACCTCTTGCAATTCTTGGGTGCATCTGAAACACAGTAAAAGCTTATCTTCAACTATGATACAGAAAAGACGGATCTCAAAAGGATTACAGTACTGTGACATTATAAATTGAAGTTTTATAATAATATGCAAGGGCCAAAGATAACCAGACAACATTATATCCCTGAAATGTGCTATTCCCCTCCCTCCCCCCCCCCCCACTCCGTTTACTGCATTTCAGTCTTCTTACTGGCTTTCCACTGGTACATCCCACTGAGCCTCAACATTTCATTCTATAGCAACATCTGGTCTTAGGAGAATCTCTCAGTTTGTAAAATATCACAGACTTAGATCGTAAAGGTAGACACTGAAAAGACAACTTCTGGAAAAAGCCACATTCTCCTGCAGCCTATCTGAGCTACCTAAATTTAAAAAGTAAATGGTCTGGGGTGCCGGGGTGGCTCAGTCGATTAACACTCCGACTTCAGCTCAGGTCATGATCTCACAGTCCATGAGTTCAAGCCCCGCGATGGGCTCTGTGCTGACTGCTCGGAGCCTGGAGCCTGGAGCCTGCTTTGGCTCCCTCTGTGTCTTTGGCTCCCTTCTGTCTCTCTCTCTCTCTCTCAAAAATAAACATTAAAAAAAAAGTAAATGGAGCTTTTCTAAGATTTAACACTGCACTGTCCTAATTAGATAAGAATCTATTTTTCCCCCCTCATTCATTAGACTATAGCATATTTGGTATTATGTTTTGGCAATACATAAAATAAACTTCTCATTTGGAGCTAAGACACTAATTCCTGAGGTTCTGTAATTAGAATCTACTAGGCAACCGGTACACAATTCTCCACTGTATAACTAAGGAGACCAAATCGCTCTTAGAATCATAGATGATCTTAGACCTCTAATTTCTAAGCCTAGTACTTCCCAAACACAAGTAACTTACCGATTTCATAGTTGTTTTCCACATTCAAACTATACGTTTTCTCTTATCCACACTTCGTTCTTCCTTTATCTCAACTTTAAAAAATACTGAATAAATGTGTTTTGAAAGGAAATTTTACATAACTCCTTCAAACCACGGATCTGATGTATCTGTACATACATGTAACAAAAACATAACTATTTGAAACAATCCTTATCCATATACTATCTAGAATCAAGTCAGACCCCACTCACGGAAAGTGTCCCAGTTTTGGGACACAATGATTCAAGCTTGACTTTAATCTCTGTATCAGAACACTGGAACCCAGAGAAACAGCCCAGGAAGTCACAGAAACAGCTTGGGTCAAATTGATTGTGGTTGCAAAGCTTTATAAAATGCTCCAATTATTAAAAAAAAAAAGTGCCTGGTTCTTTATCACTTATTGTGTGGACCTAGTTTAAGGTTTTTATATAGGTCACCCTGTTTCAGTTCTCTTTTCAAGCAACTAAACAAACGGGTGTATTAGCAAATCAGGGTGTAGCGATCCAGGATTAACTGCAGTGTTTAAAGAAATGTCACTGAAAACTTAGAAAAACATAAATTATCAAATTTTAAAGTAAGGCTGTGCATCCACAGAAAACAAGTTTCAACACCAGAAGGGAGGAAAGCAAGAGCTAAACTGTGCAATCCTACAATGGGGCAGCCCTATCAGACAGGAAGGGACAGAACACACAATTTCCTTTTGGAAAGAACAGCAAAAAGCAATTCGCATGCGTTTGAAACCCAAAAGATAGCAGCTCCTACACAGAATTTAATTATATGGGGAAAGACTACTGAGTACAACCAAATCGTTCTAATTCTTTCCAAATCCATTTTCCTGAGGGTTTTTTTCCTTTGGGATCTCATTGGCCGACCAAATTGACAGAAATAATTTTGTTTGTTTGTTTGTTTTTAATTTAATGTAAGGAGAGAAAAACATTTAGGGTCCTTCCGATCAAGTCTCTCAGTGGATGCGAGGCTTGAATACAACTGGTTCTACATTTGGGAACAAGGGCCCTGGGGCTTTTCTTATCTGCTGCAATCAAAAGATGCCACCACTTTGAAAGGTTCCTCATCCCTTACACAGCGCCCCTCGCTCTAACGACGCAGGACGCGGCCCGGGGTGTTCCTGCACCATCCAAGGGGCCTCGCCCTGCAGACCAAGGTCAGAGGCTCCGAGGAACAGGCGCTCGAGTTTTCCTCCGGCTTCCCAGCTCCTGGAAGGGAATCCGAGAAGCAACTCCCACCATCCACACCTGGGAGAAGGCTGCTTACAAGACGGACCCGACCAAGGGGCCTCCCGCGGCTGACCAGCTTCCAACCAGGCCTTCCTTTGCGAACACGTCATTTTCCACAAAGTACAAACCAGAACCAAAAACTATAAAGTCCGTAGGCGGCTGGTTCAAGGTCATACCGAAAGGTGCCTCGGGGGCCTTGGCCGGGAAGGATGAGGGAAGACCACCAGCAAAGCTCCGCGTTCAAGCTCTCGGGACGCCCCCAATGTTTCTCAACCCCCTCCCCCAAACTATTTTCTAGCCAGGAAAGTCCACATTTGTGGTCAAAATGAGACCCCGAGCTAGAAAGGCGGGGAGAGGTTAGCCCGAAAAAGCTCGCAGGAGCGTGTGCTGCTCTCCCTTGAGCTCCTCGGGGACCGAGGAGGCGGCAAGGCCCCGAGGAGGAGGAGGAAAGGCCAGAGCTCGGGGGTCGGGACTCGGGGCGACACCATGAACGGGCCGGGGTCACCGAGGGTCCCTCCGCCGGCCGGATGGTCACGGCCGCGGCGCCAGGCCGAGAAGCCGGCTCGGGCCGCGGGTCCCGGGTCGGGAAGGCATCAACACTCACCCCTGGGCCCGCTGGAGGGTCTCGGGCGAGGGCCGCCGCCCGCCGGCTCCCGGGGCGTTCGGGTGGGCGCTCCCAAAGGCCGTTGGCCGAGCGCACCGAGGCGCCCGGTCAAAGCACCGGCCGGAGCGGCCCACAGCGGGCCGGCAGAGACGCGAGAGCGGCCGGGGCTGGCCCTTGCCAGGAACCGTAGCTGAGGCAGCTTCGTGGTCATGTGACACGGGGAAGGGCGGACGTGAGGCTCACGCACAGGAACGGGGGCAGTGCGACGGCGATACGGGGACATCTTTGTTGAGGGCAAAGAGCGCCAACCGCAGGCAACAAAGCAAGGGCGGTGCAAGTTGGCTTCACGCTTAAACTTTATTGGAGTTGGTGATCTTCAAGACCCACGTGTTTACAAGGTAAATCTTCGGTAGCCACTTAATATGACTACTTTTCAGAACTATCTGCACCCAAATCTCTGTGGTGTGAGGCCTAATAATCTGTATATTTCGCCAATTCTGGTGGTGATCCACGCTCCAATTTTGATTTCTAGTCGAGCCCTCTAATTATTAGATGTCTTTCTTGAAAAACAGTGGCCCCTGCCCCGAGTGGCTCCTCCAATGCTTCAAGATGAGAATGCTGTTAAAAGAGAAGTTAGGACTCAAAGTAGTTAGCAGCCTTGTTTAGCTTTCGGAGAGCCCTCTCTGGATCTAAACCTCTAACTACTAATTTCGGGAAATTCAGTACCATACTCACCGACATTGGTACGGACTGAAGCCAAATCACGGAATATTTTATATGCCTGGATTTTAACAAACAGCCCAACAAAGACATACACATGAGTAGGGACTACTGTAGAATCTAAAGATATTCCAGAGATGTTACCATTCTTCAAAATAATTTGGAAAGCACTTTGAGAATTAATGTTCTTGGGACCCCTTCACAATACTGGCAAATCGTCCTTCCCTAAGAATAGATATAAATGTAAATAACACATCTGTTTAGTCTCATCCTGTCGCACTAGTTCTAGCCAATTCTTCATAAGTGTCCTTTTGGAGTTTTGATCCCAACAGAGTTTCAAGCTCAAATTTTCTCCCTCTTCCCAGTTCAGATATCTTCTCCTGAATTTTTTTTTTTTTTTTTTTTTAGTTCATGGCAAGATTATTTTTCCAGTCACCAAGTTTTAGTATATGTGCTGCCGAAGCGAGCACTCCAGTCACCAAGTTTTAAAACTCTGAAGCTCTGAAGTCATCTTTCACTGTCTCCCAAGCGCCCGCCCCCCGCTTCAGATTCCCTCATCTTAATACCAACTGTCCACTTTCTCTGTCCATTCTTTTCCCCCTGCTAGACCATTACCCATCATCTGGGCTGATGATCTTTTAACTGGCCTCCCCGTCTCTACAATCATTTTTCCCCTCTAATTCTTACTAGAGGCTGGCAAAGAACCTCATTTTACAAACTGTGACATCCCAAATTTGAAGCCCTAGGTTGAAAAGAAATTGATGATTTATAGTTCTCTACAATTCAGGAGTCCATAATAGCAATCCAGTAATTTTTAAAAACACTTGAAATTATGAAATAGCCTGGCAAGGGCAGTATATGAGACACTAGACCTTCTAGGTTACCATTTATATGATCATTTTCTTTTGTCAGAATCTTCACTGGCTCTTATACCAGCCAAGGAAGTACAAGTTCAACCTGGTATTTGAAAGTCTACCTAATATGGCCCTAACTCCTACTACTCCACTTTATTTACCACTGTTTGTGTATGTATGCGTATGTGATGTTTCCATATACAGAGAATACATATATTCCATATGTTATGTATCCCATGTATATTCTTATATTCTATGTATTCTTGACCACGAATTATTCTCTGAGATAGCTCCATGCTTTCCTAACTGCCTACCCTTATCCATGCTGTTCCTGACACCTGGAATGCTATCGTGCCTTTGACGACCTTTTGCTTCTTGGAATCTTAACTAGCCTTAAAGGACCACCTAAAATATTCCTTGTTTTGTAATTATTTCCTGAAGCCTCCAATTTTTGAATCACTATTTGTTGTTTCTTGTAACACTTATCACATTCTGTCCAGTATTATAATTAATCTATGTATTCGCCTTATTTTTTGTTCTGTGTTGAGACCACAGATGAAGTTCTGTGTTTGAGACCAAGGTCTGTGTCTCCCTCATCTGGATGTCTTCTGTGGAGCCAAATATCTTGAGCATCGTGTAGGTCTTGGGTATAAAGTGATAAGACCCATTTCCTGGTTTGGCTGACAAACTGTAATTCATGATAATTCCAAAGCAACAGTTCTACAAAGTCTTTGAGCAATGTCAGCTTTTTTACCTTAGAGTCTGCAAACACCCCGAGAGAGAAGGTCATATTTATGTGAATGTTTAAGATTTAGTCTGGTTATACAAAATCATTTACTTTTTACTCCGTGTTTGGTTGTTTCTCACTTTCCAGTAGGCAGAGCTGGGAATAGGGTGAGGTGACCTAGGCACTGTTAATACCCTGTGAGTGCCTTGTCAGTAGGTTGCTAAGAATCCATTAGAGACTGATCACTATTTTCCTTCCAAACAGGCTTGTAAGTAGAGAGAGAACGGCCACTGTCATTCAATCCTCTACTTGCCAGCAGTAAAAATAAGTTCATTTAAATAAACATTTTTTTTGGGGGGCTCAAAATGTTTTCAGTTTAGATTTTTGGTCCAGTAAAGAGAATACTTCTAAAATATGTATTTGAGCAAGAATTTTCTTTGTCTTAGAACTATTACTCAGGATTCCTGTTCATTCACCTTCTTCCTTTGATTATTTTGATGGCCATTTAACACAGCCTGAAAGTTCCTTACTTAACAAAATTTCATATTTTGCATATGAAAAGCATTCCTCTTTACTGTTTCTTTACATTTAAAATTTTACGAATATGTTTCCTTGAATGAGGAGTATTTGTATTATCAATGGGAAACATCAAAACGTATGACCCATAATTTCGGTAATCTATACATTTTCTTAACTGATTTGTAAAAAATTTTTAAACACCCTAATAGAAAACGAGCAAAGATATGATCAGGCCCTTCATAGGAAAACAAAAACAAGCACTAATAAAAAATACTAATAACAAAGCAAATATTCATTGAATGTGACAAATCACTGGTAGTGAGAAGAATAGAAATTAAAATGGGATAGGCAAAATTGTAAAATAACAGCAATATCCAGAATTGGTAAAAGCGTAAGGAGATGGGTGTTTGCATTGTTGATAGAGCTTGAAATTCTCACAACCTTCCTGGAGAACATTTTGTACATATATCAAAGACCAAGATTGTGGGAGTCCTTTGATTCTATAATTTTCCTTCTAGAGATTGATCCTGAGGAAGTAACAGTAAAATTGAAATGAAATACTTACAATAGGGGGTGCCT
The DNA here is from genome assembly GCF_024362965.1 of Panthera pardus. NCBI lineage: Eukaryota > Metazoa > Chordata > Mammalia > Carnivora > Felidae > Panthera > Panthera pardus. The sequence continues at coordinate 11,527,052 of NW_026526655.1, forward strand.
GGGTGGCTCAGTCAGTTGAGTGTCCAACTCTTGATTTCAGCTCAGGTCATGATCCCAAGGTCATGGGATGGAGCCCCACGTTGGACTCCACACTGAGCATGGAACCTGCTTGAGATTCTCTCTCTCTGTCTCTCTCCCTCTCTCCTTTTCCCCCTCTCCCTCCTTCTGCCCCTCTCCCCTGCTTGTGTGCTCTCATTCACTCTCTCTCTAAAAATTAAAGAAAAAGGGGCGCCTGGGTGGCTCAGTCGGTTGAGCGTCCGACTTCAGCTCAGGTCACGATCTCGCGGTCCGTGAGTTCGAGCCCGGGGTCGGGCTCTGGGCTGATGGCTCAGAGCCTGGAGCCTGCTTCCGATTCTGTGTCTCCCTCTCTCTCTGCCCCTCCCCCGTTCATGCTCTGTCTCTCTCTGTCTCAAAAATAAGTAAACATTAAAAAAATTAAAAAAAAATTAAAATAAAAATTAAAGAAAAAAAGAAATATGTACAATATATTCATAATAAAACTAAATCAAGTGTCCACCAATTGGGGATTCATCGACTTATGTAGTAAAGCCATGCAATGGACTATGGTGTAAATAATGATTACTTCTTGTCTATTGATGTGAAAATATGTCCATAAAGTATTAAGTTAAAAAAAATCTGGTAACAAAATAGCATGTTTTTATCCCAATTTTGTTTAAAAACATATTTACAGGGAAAAACTCTGGAAGGGCATATACCTTATTTATCTTGGGTGAGCGTGGCGGGTTAGATCATGGCAATTTTTATATTCTTCATAAGTTTGCATCATGTGTTGTTTTAACAGTGAATATATATTATTTTTACAACTCAGAAAATTATCTCCATTTTGAAAAAAATAAGACCAGATATCATTTTTTCAATTTTATTTTTAGACAATACAATAAAATAATTTTTAACTATAATTACAGAAATATTAGTACATTACAACATTGTAATGTTGTCAGGATATAATAATATAAAATATTCAATATATTTTAAATATATTTCATTTGGTTATAGAGTAAACATTAAATTAAGTTTAGTTGCAGTAAGTTACATTTGCTGCATAGAAAAATCTTTGTGAGTTAAATTAGCACTGAAATTCAAATTTAGCATTATTGTAATACTTTCATAAATAAGTTAATAATGTTTACCTTGCAAAAAGAGAGACCTCTGAGAAATCCATTATTTTAGCACACTGTGAAATTCCAAAGTTGAAGCCCCAATTTTAAAAGAAACAAGGTATTTACATTTTATCTACAAAGGTAAGTCTGCATAACACTGTAAGCTACTCCTAGGCATCTGGAAAGCGAGGCAGGGGAGCTGCGTTGCAGTGGTCAGTCTCAGACGTGTGACATATGGCAGAGCAGCTGTTAACGGCTTCACTGGAATGTAAGGCTTTCTTTCGTACAGCCTGTCTTTGTCAGAAGTTAAACACTGATAAGCGGCCAGAGGAGAGGAGGCTTGGCTAAGCGGAGGCCAGTCCTTTGGCTGTAGCACCAATTTAGGGCTTTTCAGGATTAGTAAAATTAGCCGACCTTCAGGGCGTTGGTGACCTGGGACTTCAAAGAGAGGGACAGATGGAGCTATAGCAGCCAGCGGTGCCAGGTAACTGCCCGCAGAATCTTCTCTTGGCTGTTTGCCTCCAGCACTTGTTCTAACATGGAGTGCTTTGGCAATCGCCTGGAGTGCTTGTGAAAATTCACATTTCTGGGCCTTGCCCCCTAGAGTTTCTGATTCTGTAGGTCTGCGATGCCCTAAAATGGGCATTCGTAGCAAGTTCCCAGATGCTGCTGATGCAGCTGGTCCAGGGACCACACTTTGAGAACTACTGGCTTACAGAGGGTTTGTGGACGTCAGTTAGCCCTCTATGCCATTATTGTACGATTGGGACCGTAGGGTATTTGTAGAGCAAAAAAGTCTTAATATGAGGTGAGTCTACGTAAACTAAGTACAATGCACTTTATAATGTTCAAATGTACAAATGTCTTGATGGCAGGCATGTGAGCAGTGAAGGATGGGAACCACAGTCACAGTGTGTGCTGTCCCCTGCGGTCACACCTTCGCTTAGCGACTGAGACAGAAGCAATGACCTGAATTTGAACATCAGCACCACCGAGGCCACCTGGGGGGATCAAGAAGCATCTTCAGAACTTTGCCTCAGGATACCTGGCCTCCGATCCATCAGATTGTCACCATCAAGTACCAGTAGGTTTTAGAGTTTTGCAGACCTTTGTTTTCTTAACATTGTTCCTACCTGGCTTCTGCAATGCCTAAGAGAAGCTAGAAATCCTGGGCTTTCCCTGGGCAAAGATCTTATTTGTAAACCTTTACAAAGATCTACTGAATTATGCTGATGGCATATAACAACAGTGAAGGACAGTGACAAAGGAAGAAAAGGGGGGAAAAAAACCCCAGCTCGGATATGTGGGAGTCTTAACGGCAGCAGTAGGTTCATTACCTCTTTTGGATTATCAGGTCCAAAGCAAGTCTCTTTTTCTCCCCCTTACTAGCTATAATTTAGCACCATGCCTGGGACATGGCTTGGTGCTGAATGAAATGCTTGTTCAGTTGAATTAAGTAACCTTGGGAATGTATCAACACACTGAAAAGCAAATTTTAAGACCTATATCTGCCAAACTATACAATTTGTACATTAAGATTTTTACACAACTCTTTCCACATGGTTGGTAAGAATATGTAATATAAAACACATTTTTTTTTTTTTTTTTTTTTTTACAAAAAAAAGAATTAGAGAAATAGCCGGGGAATTAATCTGGAAATGCCCAGGTTAAATGGACTATGAATGGATCACAGCAAAGGAAAAATACCTGGAGCCCGATTAGCCAACAAATGTCTTAAGTTTTCTGACCATCTGTAGGGATGGGGTTAAAGTGCACATTGAAGAAGTAGCGTCCTTGTTATTTGTGTGGGTGAGCTGGTAAAAAGGAAGTGAGATACATCGCAGAGTATGTGTATAACATCAGCCTATTAAAATTAATTCAGTAAGGGTAACCATGGGAACACAAGCAGGTCGTACTGCTGCAGTGAAATGAATTCAATGGAAAAACAGAAAAAGCTTTAAAAAAATATGAAACCCCCTTTTGGCCTTAGGGAAACCCCCTTTGGCCTTAGTCTTGGGTACCTTTGAAAGAGCCCTAGAATATCCATGAACCTTAGTTCGGTTCCGGTTTCCTCAGGCCTTAGGTTACTGAACGGGTCTGAAAGTACAGTACAATTCATGCGGCTCTATTACTCCACCTGCCCCCATCTCCTTCCTGTCCCAGGGGCTAAAGTTTTAGGGAGGGGTTGGTGGCACAATCTCAAAGCGATTTAGCCTCCCTGAGTCGCAAAGACTGGGCCAGAAGGGGGCAAATCCAGTTAACTTGTGGCATCAAACTTTATACACTCGCCATGGAGCTAGTGCACCGGATACAAATGGAAGATGATCTCAGTGGTATTTTTGGCCAAGTCTGCCTTGCCACGGGAAACTCTGCAGGATCGCATATTTAGATACCCGGATGGCAGAGCTGACGTAGAAGAAATGCTTTGTTGTGTGGGGAAACAAATAAAAACTTTGTAGTAAGTCATCACAGAACCACATTGTTTGGTTAGAGAAAACTTCCCAAATAAATGCATATTCTGCACCATTACTTGGTTATTTAGGACAAAAAAGAACAGTTCTGTTTTCTTCATTGTCTTCTCTTCATGCACACCCGACAGCGACTTATTATCTTTTCTAACTCCCCAGCTTTCATAGTTGATGGAATAGGTTTTCTGAAATAAAAGCAAAAAACAAAAAAAAATCTCATCAATATAGATAAAAAGGGAATATTTGCTGGCTTTGAGGTTTGTTAATAACTATTGGAGCTTATCAAATTCTATTACAGGAGGTATGTTGTTGCGACATTTTATAATGTTGTTGACATTTTATAATTTAGTTGTGTTTCAGCAGCAGTAAGGAAACCTAGGCTGCGATGCAAACTCACAAATCCTCTGTTTTGTAATAAAAACCACGCTTACCATTTAAATAGTCTATATTACTCATAAGTCTGCCAGTGCAGTAAGTTAACAGTAGCAGATCGGTTAGTGGTTTTGTTCGTCACTTGCTAAAAGTTTATATACAAATGTTAAATATGTTTGGTGGTGACAGAAATCACATTTTTGGGGTCTTTATTGGTGCAGTAGTACAAAGCCATGGCTATTTGTTCACTGTAGGACACTTGTCACTGCGAGTGCCAAGCTAAACTGGATTTTGTTGGCATGAGATCTTTCCGATGTTCATCATCAACACCCAGGTAACGAAAATCTAACAGGGCAACCTCTGAATAGGTCTGTGATTGAGTCATCAGGTTAAACTTGACTTTGAATAGTTACCTGAACATTCTTTTGGGGTTTAATGAAGCCAACCAGAAACTGTAGGAATTTGAATAGTAGTTGCACGTTCCTCTTCCATGACATTCTATAAATGGACTGGCTCGGAATTCTTCCAGACAGGACCCGGGGGATGCCAGAGCCTGACCTGCGCCCTCAGAACCTGCACTTGTGAACTGTCAAGGTAAAAATCTCTGAATAAGAATTCTGTGCATGGCGTTCAAGTTTTCAATGCTCTACTCTTGGGGGGGTAATAGACAATAAGAAAAGAAAATAGCATGAACTAAACTTCTTATGCTTCGTTACCCAGATTTGCTAATACTCTAGCTACCTTCCAAGTTGAGGGACAGTCATCAAAAAGAAAGCAAAAGCAATTTATTCTGCCTGGAATGCACCTTTTCCTCAGCTAGCTTGTTCTCAGAGTTCAGGGATCTGCTTAAATATAATCTGAAGAAGGCTTTCCTTGACGTTGTCCCTTTCACAATCTCTCTCCTTATCTTTCCTTATTTCCCTTATAGTACTGATCACCCTCTGAACTCGTCACTATGTTTTCAGTAAAGAAGGGGGGATAATGGATCCTAAATGATGCTACAGAAAACATGAATAACCACCCACCACATATGTGCAGCTAGCACAATCACTGATGGTCAGTCCATAGATTTCTTCATTTAGCACTTAGATCTGGGGAATCTCTTTAAAAGCCTTTTTCTCTTAGTTCCCGTCTTCATAGGAATGTCAAAGGGGCACAGTGTAAGGCAATAAGATTTTGGAGCAGACAGACTCAGGTTCAGATCCTAGCTTTACCACTTACTAGTTGTGAGACCTTGGGGAAATTACTTCGTTCTTATTTATAAAACTGCAGATAATAGAAACTACCTTTAGGGTTTCCATAAGGATTACAGAAGATCTATCTATATAAAACAGCTGCCAGGTAAAAATATAGGCATTCCGTTACTAATATGGTATTACTCTTCACCTAAATGTCTTATTTAGAATTTGTGGATGAAGTCATTTTTTTTTAATGCTCCTTTATTTACAAAAAAACCCCAACTTGCTTTAAAAAAAAGTATCTTTCTAGATTTTCAAGCAAATGTCCATGGCACGCTGTGTCCATTGACGTCAGGCGGCTTCATTCCCTGGCGGCCGCCTTTCACCCAGTCCAACATAAGATTCTAGGGGCAATCTTTACTATGACTTTGCTGTTCTTTCCTCCTTACCATGATAAAAGAGAATCCTTTCCAGAGAGAAATCCAGCCATGAGGACAGGAGGGAATGTCAGTGGTTTGGCTGTGGATAGCTATGGCCATCGCAGGACCTTCACAGACGGTGCATCTGTAACACGAAATGAAGAATGTGGCATCCCCGCTCTCACGCACTGCGATGTACTTGCTGCCCTACGTTCCGTTACAAGTGAAGTGACTGACCTGGTCCCATCACAAAGCTAAGGGATTAGATTTTTTTTTTTTTGATTTTTTTTTTAAAAAATTTTTTTTTTCAACGTTTTTTATTTATTTTTGGGACAGAGAGAGACAGAGCATGAACGGGGGAGGGGCAGAGACAGAGGGAGACACAGAATTGGAAACAGGCTCCAGGCTCCGAGCCATCAGCCCAGAGCCCGACGCGGGGCTCGAACTCACGGGCCGCGAGATCGTGACCTGGCTGAAGTCGGACGCTCAACCGACTGCGCCACCCAGGCGCCCCAAGGGATTAGATTTTTACCTGCTAATATAAGGCTCCAGGGCCCTGCCAGTAATTGGAGCCATGTCCATTGGCATCAGAGCTGGTGTTGACAGCCAGTATGAATAATCATTTCGAGATGCAAAATTGCATACGTCATTGATGTTACAGAACAAGAATGGCATTGTGGTAAATCGCTGCAGGCAGCTGCCAAGAGTTCCTGATGAAACATTAGACTGAGTATCACTGTCAGTAAATTAAAATCATTTTGAGTATCCTTGCTAGCTAGAGGCTGATTAAAACAACCTATGGCAAAAATGAGAAAGGCAACACAAAAGAGTTACTTGCAGAATGTGTTATTTGCAAAGTTTTAACAGTGACAGAAATCAAAGATCCAATAAGCAAACACATCTTCCTTCTCCCACCCTTAAAACTTCCTGGGACCCTTTCTAATGAGCCTAGCACTTGAGGACTGGTAGAGGTCTGTTGGAAAAATGTCTTTTACTTCAAAATATTCCCAGTTCTTCCTACGTGTATAATAGCAAATAACTAGACAAAGCTTGAGAACAGATGCTACTTGTAAGACTCAGAAGCAAACGTGATTTCAGTGAAAATTGTTTGCATTCAACAGGACGAGCTAGATCAACATTTCACAAGCAAGGCTCTTTCCAGGGCTTCACGTTTCCAGAATGAAAATTAGACGTTAGGCCTGTGTTGTCTTATTCACGGTCTTCAAGGAGTGCTGTCAGGCACTCAGGGTTGTTTACACTTAGCTTCAGAGAGAAGTACCCCATGCTATGAAAATTGACCATCTGTATATGGAAGAAAATGACTGAAAACAAGGACTGGGACATTACCCAGGTCTTGTCCGTGGGCTTGTTCATTTCCTTGTACAAAAAGAAGAGAGAACCCACTATAGAGCGGCTGTGTGCCTTCTGGGCAGGAAGGGATGGCTGTGGTCTGACTGTGCCTGGTGAAGATGAAGCCTCTCATGGTTGTTGCAGTTGTGGGTGGTCCAATGTCTCCAGGTTTGCCCTTCAAGCCTGGCAGTCCATCCAAACCTGGGGGTCCTTTAACAAACATGGTATACATGTTGCAATACAAACAAAACCTCAAACTCATTTTCCGGAAGTACTGATTTAAATGTTTATGTATATCTGTTAAGCCCCTCTGTAAAGGAGTCCTAAAAAAGAGGGGCTTACAAAATGGCCAAACAGTATTAAATGTCCACTAGTTTATCACACGATGCCTTATAAATACTTGTGTATATTGCATGATGAGTTTTTGAGATCAGGTCTTTTTTTCCCCTCCCCCAATTTTTTTAATGTTCATTTATTTTATGAGAGAGAGAGAGAACAAGTGGAGCAGGGGCAGAGAGAGAGGGAGACACAGAATCACAAGCAGCCTCCAGGCTCTGAGCTGTCAGCACAGAGCCCGACGTAGGGCTCAAACCCATGAACCGTGAGATCATGACCTGAGCCAAAGTTGGACACTCAACCAACTGAGCTACCCAGGCGTCCCAAGATCAGGTCTTTTTTATCTTTGCATTCTGCGGTGTCCAGCACGGTGGCCTGCATCTGATAGGTCTTAGGTACATTTTTTTTTTCGGTACCAATGAATGTATTCTACAATGTGGGTAAATAAGTTAAATCAAATATCTATATTTTGGAAGTCTATTCAAGGAGGTACTTTTGATAAAGTCACTAAACATTCATGGACAATATTGAAAGTTCTTTTTAAAAGTTGCAAACTTCAAGGAAGTTTTTAATTAGTAAGGCAAATAGAATGGAAAAGACTGTGTTAAGGGTTAGTTTTTAAAATTTATATGAGCTTAAGGCAAAGTAAGTAATTTGTATACTTTTTTTCCCCTCTGCACTTAGAGTAAGGCACATTTGTCACTTTCTATTATTATTTTTTTGGTAATCTCTCCACCCATTTTGGGGATCAAACTCACGACCTCGAGATCAAGAGTCGCATGCTCTTCTGACTGAGCCAGCTAGGTGCCCCAACTTGTCACTTTCTAAGTAAGTACTGGAGAAGTATCCTTTCCCTCCGTCGTCGTGTTCTTTACTCTCCCTTTCTTCATCAAATAGCTATTATTGATGATACTGGCACCTGCTTCCATCCCCGCTTTGCCCCTGATCCATTTCCACTCTACCCTAAGCTCTACCCAACCCACCTTGGGTCCTAAAGAAATACAGAGAGGGTTGGATTTGGGGCCCACGAGTCAAGGGAGGATTGTTGTTTCCCACAAACAACCATGCTATGGTGCCAGGCAGCACCCCAGTATAGTCTCTGCTCGGAAGTCCATGCTGCTCATGAGGATTGGTTAAAGCCCAAGATTATATTTTTTTCCAGTCTCCCCACCATCCCTGTCTTGTCCGGGAGCCTTGGTTTGTTCTTTGAAGTTAAAAAGAAGCCATATCTAAATCTGTCTATGTCTCATGTCTTACTGGAGTAGTCCAAAAGCGTATGTTTTTAATATATCCAGATAGAGAAGATACACATTCTTTACTTTTCCCCACATCTGTCCTCATTCCCAGAGAGCTATAATTGGCCACAAGCAAACGATGCCTTGAGGTCCCTGCACAGGAATTTTGATTAGGTGAGTATGACAGAAATTAAGGTGAGCTGCTGTACAACTATGCACGATCAACGATATTCTGCATTTCTGAGCGAGAGGCCGGGCTCTTGGCTTATACCTGTGTTACTTAACTCTTAGATCCTTATCCTTCTTTTAAATGTTTATTTATTTTGAGAGTGAGAGTGAGAGCATGAACAGGAAAGGGGCAGAGAGAGAGAGAGAATCTCAAGCAGGCCCTGCACTGTAAGTGCAGAGCCCGGCGTGAGTCTTGAACTCAACTGTGAGATCATGACCTGAGCCGAAATCAAGAGTCAGACACTTAACTGACTGAGCCACCCACCAGGCGCCCTTACTTGTCAGCAAGTTTAAATCCTTGAGGGGTATAGCATCACACAGGTTCTGTGGCCAGTGGCTTTAGCAGGAAGGTTGCTTTGGAATTTGGCATAAGCCATGCCACTGTTTCCAGGATGCCTCTGGTTTTATTGGGTTTGCCACGAGGAGTCACTGTGCTTTGCTTTGTGCACATAAGCACGTCTCTTGCCCTGATAGCATTCAGTCGCGTCTCCAGCATAAACACCTTCAATTTTAAGAACCGTGTGCTCCCTCTGGTTCCAGAGACCCTGCTTACAGCCAGCAAAAATGGCCTTGGACCACAGCCTTCCAGACCTATTTGTCATTTTAGGAGTCCTGTTACCAGCAGGCCCCACTTATTTGCCCTTTAAGTTCAGCAACAGGACCTTCCTTCACCTCCACTAGACTAATTGGAGAGGGCCTTCTTCAGGATACACATGAATTGTTCAGCCATGTGGTATTCAAGAATGGTATAGCTTAAAGATGGCTTTTCCTAGGGGCGCCTGGGTGGCTCAGTCAGGTAGGCTTCTGACTTTGGCTCAGGTCATCATCTCATGGTTCGTGAGTTCGAGCCCCGCATCGGGCTCTGTGCTGACAGCTCGGCGCCTGGAGCCTGCTTTGGATTCTGTGTCTCCCTCTCTCTCTGCCCCTCCCCTGCTCACACATATACTCTCTCTCTCAAAAATAAATAAACATTAAAAAAATTAAAAAGAAAGATGGCTTTCCTAGATAAAGATACTAAGTTGTTCTTCTATTCATATCAAGATAGTATTTTTTATAACTATGTACTTACATGTTACTTCTCTAGATACTATTAAATAGTACTCCTATAAATAATTAAAAACAGTATTGGCCTTTCCAAAAATAGAATTAGTGCTTTATGAGGTCTATTTGTCCTCAGACTAACAATTTGGTGGACACTTGCCCAGTTGAGAGATAGGAAGGATGGTGTATTCCAATAATTCTTGGTTTTTCATCTTCTTCCAAATGAACGTTTTGTCCCTGGCTTTTAATGCAAACGACAAAACTGAAAGACGTGGATGACTCTTACAGTCACATATTTAAAGGCGACTTCTCTGGATATTGAAACAGCAGTCAGTGAAGAGAAGGAATAGAAGAAGCCAGCCATTCGTTTACCTTGCTCTCCTTTACAGCCTTTGTTGCCTTTTTCTCCAATTGGCCCAGGAGTTCCCGGCCTTCCATCCTTGCCTGGTTTGCCTCTTGGCCCACAGGGTCCTACGCAAAAAACCAACACTGTGTTGAATGGTTCATACAGGAAAAAACAGGGGTGGCCAGTCATCCCAGATATGTGGGACTTCTCCAGTTTCGGCAACGAAAGTCTTACACGCTGAACCACGGACAAACTCGGACAGTTGGTCATCCAACTTGTTACGTCCTACTTCTCAGGGGGGGAAAAGAACCCTCAAGAACAGACTAGAAACATAGGAGACAACAATGGTTTAAAATTGTGCTGCCATTTTGCTTCACCCTCTTCCAGAATTTGCTATGCCCTTGTACTGATCAACGTAATAAGTCATGTCTCTTTTATATCACAGAAGCAATTCAGGCAACCTTAGAACGTAACAATTCCATTCAGAAGTCTATTACAGTATGCTAACCCTATACAGAGGGGTTAGTTCAATTTCCATACACCAGTACTTTGATAAGATTTCATAAGATTAAGCATATATTTGCATTTACTACTCTTTCAAATGCTCTCCAAAGTGTGAGAAAACTACACACGCATAGAACTCAGGTTTATTCAGGTAATCGTTTTCAAATAAGAGCCCTAAGACCAATGGTTGTCACAGAAGATAGAATTAATACTTGATCTTAATGAAAAAAAAAAAAAACCCGTAAGTGCCTAAAGTGTATTTGCTTAAGCTTATACACTGCACAATAGGTTTCAATAGAGTCAATATTTCCAATAGACTCTATAGTGCTTGCTTCCAAAGCGCTTTGTAGGTATTTTGGTTCAACCACTTGCTCGTAATCCATGTCAATACAGTCAGTTCCACACCTAGGATTCCTGGTGGCCCCGGTGGCCCAGGCTCTCCTTGCATCCCTGGTTCTCCAACAGGTCCAGGTGGCCCTGGGCTTCCCGGAAGGGAGATGATCTTAACTGTGCCAGGGTCTCCACGTATACCTATTGACATGAGCAGAGGAAAACGATGGGTTCACTGATGAGCTACCCTTTCTTCATGAAGAGCAATACTAAGGAGAATAATATTTACCGGGTGGTCCTTTTGGCCCAATTTGCCCTGGAGGTCCAACTGGTCCCGGAAATCCTGGATTACCCTTCTCCCCTTATAAAAAAAAAAAAAAAAAGGCAATGTGATTCCATGTAGAACAGTGGGTTTCCCAGCTCTTGAGGTTTATGATCAACTGTAAGGACAGACACTGGGAGTTAGGACTGGAGGTGATGGGGCTCTGTGACAATGGCTACAACTTCTGGCATTTTATTTGGACCCAATCAATCATGCTTAATGTCTATTTAAAAATATATTCTAGAAGTAGGCATTAAGATTTTGTATTTTAGTATTGAAGGGGAAGAGTTCATAAAGTTCACTGTTTCCGTTCAGAAACGAATTTAATATTTAAGGTAAAGTATGAAGTGACATTAAACCTATTTTAGTGCTTACATCAATTGTCACAGTTATCTACTTTCTTAGCTTATTTCTCTAGCTTTATTAAGAGCCCATTAGTTATATTAGGGATTCTCATGAACACATATGGAATTCATGTAACTATCATGTAAACTATCAAAATGGTATGATTTCTCTCCCAGTCTTTGACATGAATAAAAGTTTACAAAGAATCACTGATTTGGAGAAATACTTTTTTTTTAATCTTTATTTATTTTTGAGAGACAGAGTGCAAGCAGGGGAGGAGCAGAGAGAGGGGGAGACACAGGCTCCAGGCTCCGAGCTGTCAGCACAGAGCCTGACGCGGGGCTCGAACCCATGAACCGTGAGATCATGACCCGAGCCGAAGTCGGATGCTCGGTGTCCCTGGGGAAATACTCTTTTTAAAAATCGTGAAATAATATAGGCATTATGTCTGATTTCTTAGAAAGACTTTAATACTAAAGATGGTATTTATGGAAGCAATACAATCAAATCGATTATCAAAAGTTAACTGGAAACTACACTCTAAATTATCCACTTGGTATCAGAACCTCAGGAAGATGTCCATATTTATTTAAACACATCAGAAAAAGCCTGTTTTTCCTTTTGAGGATTAAAAATTTTCATGTTCCGAAATCTAAGAAAAATGGAGTATGTTTCATGGAACACATTTCAAAAGAACGCATTTTTTGACTCTCCCCTCTAAATAGCTCTAAATATTTCACCAGGACGTTTCTTTCTTTAGTGGGGCCCTTGTATAATTTTTCCAATCTTAGATATTCCTGTTCTGGGAGGTGGGGAGTGACAGGTGGGACACATGGTGCCCAGGCTGCCCTGTTCGCACCCCCCCCCCCCCGTGTTCACCCTCCCCCACCATGTCTACTGGGACTCCTTGGAATCATCTGCTTTGATTTATTCTTAACGAATTTGCTCCTTGGAGAGTCAGTGGTTGAAAGTACCGAACAGGCTAGGCTCTCTTGGAACTCCACCTTGTCCTCCCTTGGACCCGGAAAAGGTTTACCTTTGTGAAAGTGTGGCTTTGTTCCTTTTGGCTACACTCACTACTTACTGTATAGTCTGTGATAATAGATTCCCTACTGTACAGAAGCAGTGACAAAGGATTTAATCAGTGAAGACAACAAATATAATATCCAAAGCCTTATTTAAGGTCATAGCATCCTTATGGAAGATTTGAGAAATATTTTCTGAAACCTGACATTTAGATTTTTGTGCATGAAAATTTTACACTTACGACCCCCCGGATTATATTTCTCTTCTGATTATCATGCATGTGCCAAAAAACCAAATACTTAAATCTCACGCAGAACACTTTACTTACCCTCCCCCATTAACAGTTTGGTAAATATTTGTTTCGATTTTCAGCTTTTTAACATTATAACACACACACAAGTGAAAATAAGCAACTTCAAAGCAATAGCGTTGATATTGATGTAGTTCCCCATCCCCAACCCAACACACATCGGTATTCTCCCCAACATACATCAGTATTTCAGCGGTCACCACTTTAAACTGTTTATTTTTTAGTTTTTCTACAGTTTCCATCCTTAAGGCGTGAATTTAGTGTTTAAGACCCCTGGGGCTGGGTTCTGGTGGTCTTCCTTCTTTACTCATAACCAAGGTCCTATTTGCACCCTGTCTGTGATGACTGGAGGAGTTCAGTAAACATTTGTGTGCCCTAAAATATAAATCACAATCATCGTCTTTGTATCCAAAGAGTAGTGCACAAAAACAGTACCTTTTACCCCTGGAAATCCATGGAATCCCGGATCACCTCTGAGCCCTGGCAGACCTGGGGCACCTGGTGCTCCCTATAGTTCAGATAAAAGGGAGCAGTACCAAAGACAAAATTTTAAAAATCACAATTGTCACTGTAGTCCTTTTTTTCTTTTTAAGCAAATAGGATATAATACGTTGGGTCAGAATGAACTGAGGTCCACAGATACCATTTTTACCTTCCAATCCAATCCTCCTATAGTTCCTCTGCCACCTAGATCTCTCCTGAGGACTATCATTTTCTTTTTCTTTTTTAAAAAAAATTTTAAGTTTATTTATTTGAGAGAGGGGGAGAGCATGCACACAAGTTGGGGAGGGGGAGAGAGAGAGAGAGAGAGAGAGAATCCCAAGCAGGCTGTGCACTGTCAGTTCAGTGCGGGGCTTAATCTCATGAACCATGACATCATGACCTGAGCCGAAACCGAGTCGGACGCTTAACCGACTGAGTCACCCAGGCGCCCCGGGACTATCATTTTCAATAACACAGAAGCAAAAACTGCCCTCACGGTCAAGAGCAAGCACAACTTCTGGGTGTTAATGTCTGTTGTAGGAGTGTGGAATACAACTTAATATTCTGTATCCTACATGGACCTGACCAGTATCTGGAGACCTTTCGGGAAGAGCAGGCACTGGATTACCAGAATGAAAATTGTAATTTTTGTTTGTAATTTTTGCAAAGACAACAGAGCCCATATTGAATTATAGCACCCACCATCATTGAAACTAAGTTGGCAGAGTTATAAATTACTCCCGGCCCGAGTGGTGGTGGAAGTAAGGTGTCCAGGGATTGGGACCATGAAAGGGTTATCCGGGACACTTTGACATGCACTTTTGGCAAGGATGCAGGTGATCTGCCCAGGAGACACTCCCTCCTTGGGCTCATACTTGCCCTTGTAGCCATGGAATGCTCAAGCAAGGCCACAGGAGAAGGGGCAAGGGATCAGAGCTTCAGAAAGGAGCTACATGTCAGAACATAAGTGAAATCTATTACACTGTCCATATGAATGGAAACAGTACTATTACTTGAAAACAAGGAACTGAAGGTCATTAAAAATGCCAAGAACAAAACTGGCCTCTAAACCAAATGTCTTTAGAGCAAGAAGACCAAAGAAGGAAAAATCCTGTACCTTGGATCGGGTGGTGTCAGGTGCAAAAAGGCGGGAGAGAAAATGGAACCACCTGGTCAAGGACTCTCAGGCTCCTGAGTCTGGCCTGTTGTCCAGAAGCAGAGGTAATCGGGGAGGAGGGGCAGATGCCAGGCCCCGCCCTCGGGTGAGGAGGGCACAGCTCCATGCAAGGAGAGGATTGTTAAGGGCACAGAGCCAGTTTAGGCATCCATCGAGAAGAATTATATTTCTTTATTTTTTTTAGTTTTTTTAAATTTTATTTTAGAGAGTACTTGTGTAAGCAGGGGAGAGGAGCAGAGGGGCAGGGTGGGGGACAGAGAGAGAGAGAGGGAGAGAGAGAACCTTAAGTAGGCTCCATGCTCCGAGCCTGACGCCAGGCTCAATCTCACAAACTTGGGATCATGACCTGAGCCGAAACCAGGAGCTGGACATTCAACTGACTGAGCCACCCAGGTGCTCCAAGAAGAATTATCTTTCCAGTGCAAATGTAGAAGCCCTGACTGACCTTGAAAGCACCAGAGGACTTAAGAGAGATCGCATTTCCAAACAATACATTCCACAGCCCAGTGTCCTTGGAAGGACTTTCTCTGTGATTTTAGGATCAGTGTTTGCCACTTTCAGAGAATCATGGAAAACATGAGAGAGATCTAAGACTGGGCAAATGTCTCATTTAAAAAAAAAAAAAGTTTTAAAAAGGTAGACGCTGGAAACCGAATACCAAGAGAACTTAAGAGAACTTCCCATGATTCCTCACATGCCATCATGCTAAATAAAGTACCTCATTGCCCATCACTGATGAAAACATAGAGCAGCTATGACATAACTCTGAATTCCTCATCAATCTCCAAGAATTTGATGTAAACAGGGGGAAGACAGGTTTCTCAAATATGCTGCCAAGAAGAAAGTGAGGGAAGATGGCCCAGGTGTTGGGTGAGAGACTGAATTTAGAGAACTTCATAGTCTGGGAGCATGAGCCTAGATGAACACAATGACAGCTATAAAAAAGAAATTTGAAAGTTCTGCATTTAAGTCACAAACAGACAAGAGCTGGAAGTAATGGAGAAAACTTGGAAGTCCTTCATAAGGAAAAGCATGTGCATACACACACACACACACACACACACACACACACACGCTCTGGTTGACCAGAAGCTGACTGTGCAGTGACAATGTGGTGATGTGGCAGCCAGATAGCCCAAGGTCGGATTATAAAATGGTGTTCCAGATGGTGAGAGTCTTCCCTCCTTTAGCCACTCTGTGGGGGGTACTGAGTTCTTACTCCCAGGGGGTGTTTGTCTCAGGGGCTGTGTTCTAAAAAAATTTTTTTAATCCTTATTTATTTTTGAGACAGAGAGAGAGAGAGAGAGAGCGAGAGAGAGCGGGGGAGGGGCAGACAGGAGGACACAGAATCCAAAGCAGGCTCCAGGCTGCAACGCAGGGCTCGAACTCATAAGTGGTGAGCTCGTGACCTGAGCTGAGGTTGGATGCTTAACCAACTAAGCCACCCAGGTGCCCCTCAGGGGCTGTGTTTTTAAGGGAGATGTTGACCAACTGTGATATATTCAGAATAGAGGCAGGGTTGACAAAGGGTTAAACTGAATTTGCAAAACGCAGGTATTTATCAGGGGAGAAAATGCTGAGAAGGAAGTGGCAGCTATTTAGAAACCCTGGAAGTTCCATCAAGGGGAAAAAGTAAATAGACATTCACTGATAACTTTCAAAGTATATTAATACAGAAAAATGATATTGTCCTCTAGAGTGATCCCAAACTGTTAGGTGTTTTAAGAGTCCATTACTGGGGCGCCTGGGTGGCGCAGTCGGTTAAGCGTCCGACTTCAGCCAGGTCACGATCTTGCGGTCCGTGAGTCCGTGAGTTCGAGCCCCGCGTCAGGCTCTGGGCTGATGGCTCGGAGCCTGGAGCCTGTTTCCGATTCTGTGTCTCCCTCTCTCTCTGCCCCTCCCCCGCTCATGCTGTGTCTCTCTCTGTCCCAAAAATAAATAAAAAACGTTGAAAAAAAAAAAAATTAAAAAAAAAAAAAAAAAAAAAGAGTCCATTACTGAAATTGTTCAGAGTCTAAACAAGAAAAGGTCAGGAATGACATGGAAAAGGGTCCCCCACAAACCAAACTTCTAGAGGCCAAATCTGTCCAACTCTTAGGATTCTTTGAACCCCCTGGACTCTGCCCTTGGGTGCTCAGAAGCATCACACATGGGCATTTTTTTGTTGCCTCTGGGGACATCTGATCCTGGCAATTCATGTAGAAGAATATAAGAAGTCAAAATAATTTCCCACACTTACCGGCTGACCCGGTGGCCCCTCGTCTCCTACAGTTCCAGGCGGACCTCTAGGGCCAGGCTCGCCCAGAAGCCCCTTGTCTCCTTTCAAGCCTCTCACGTGACTCCCTGGAGGTCCCGGAGGACCAGGGTCACCTGCATTTACAGAGAGCCGGTCAGTATTGGGCAGTGGGGGCACCTGGCAGGTTCTGTCGGCAGGTTTTTTTTTTTACTTAAAAAAAAATTTTTTTTTGATGTTTATTTATTTTTGAGAGAGAAAGAGAGAGACAGAGTGTGAGCAGGGGAGGGGCAGAGAGAGAGGGAGACACAGAATCCAAAGCAGACTCCAGGCTCCAAGCTGTCAGCACAGAGCCTGACATGGGGCTTGAACTCACGAACCGTGAGATCATGACCTGAGCGGAAGTCGGAAGCCTAACCGACTGAGCCACCCAGGCGCCCCACTGTTGGCAGGTTTTTGGATGACGGGCACAGCCTGCACCCAGTGTGACCCCGCACATGCTTTCTGTTGTGGAGCGTTGATGGGCTTGTGGTGAAGACAGAATGAGATAAGGCCAGGGAAGTGCTGGCCGAAGGCAGGGGCTGTTTGTCCTTGGTGAAAGTCTGCCAGACAGGGTCTGTGCCTAGCCTGGTACTCGATCCATAAGAGCAACTCAGTAAATCTTGGTGATGGGATGCATCTCTCTCTTTTAGGCTTATTAATTTGGTGTGCTCACTTCAGCAGCACGTATACTAAAAATGGGCTTATTTATTTGGTAATCACTAATTTTCAAACAGATCCCCTCTGTCCCCATCACACCAATAGCCGTGGTGAGCACCAGGTGATGTACGAGAGCATTGACTCACTATATTGTACCCTTGAAACTAAGATTACACTGTATGTTCACTAACTGGAATTTTTTTTAATGTTCATTTGTTTTTTAGAGAAAGAGAGAGCCCGTGCAAGCAGAGGAGGGGCAGAGAGAGAGGAGGACAGAGGATCTGAAGCAGGTTCCCAAGCTGATAGCAGAGAGCCTGATGCGGGGCTCAAACTCATGAACCGTGAGATCATGACCTGAGCCAAAGTCAGGCGCCCCAGCTAACTGGAATTTAAATAAAAAGTTAAAAAAAGAAAGAAAGAAAGAAAGAAAGAAAGAAAGAAAGAAAGAAAGAAAGAAAGAAAGAAAGAAAGACTCCAGCAGCTTTGCTGCACTCTGCTAGAGCAAGCAGGTAAAGACCAGAGGGAAAAAGAAGCAAAGAGGTCACACCAGGGGAAGGTTGAAAGCTGCTGTTGTCAAACGTTATTTTCATTCTTCTATCTTATTGAAAAGTAGACCCTCTACCTGGGTTTCCTCTGAAGCCTGGTGGACCTCGATCTCCTTTCTGGCCAGGGATGACTGCGCCAGGAAAACCCGGTGGTCCTGGGAGTCCCGTCATGCCAGTGGGTCCCCACGGCCCGGCATCTCCCACTATCCCTTTCCTGCCGGGGAGGCCGGGTAAGCCTGGGGCTCCCCTGTCTCCTTTGGCTCCTGCAAAGGAAAAGGTTTGGTAAGTTTCCGTAATGGCCTTCTACTTGGAGTTACAGTTTGGGGTTACCTGTAGTAATGCAGATGCTGTGCTTAAAAGGCATTAAGATTCGCAATATAGTTTTTGAAAGAGGCTGGTAAAAGTAATACAGGTCTATAAGAAACTGAGTCGAGACTAATTTCTGCCTTA
This sequence comes from Panthera pardus, assembly GCF_024362965.1. Taxonomy (NCBI): domain Eukaryota; kingdom Metazoa; phylum Chordata; class Mammalia; order Carnivora; family Felidae; genus Panthera; species Panthera pardus. The sequence continues at coordinate 11,545,570 of NW_026526655.1, forward strand.
GTTCAGTCTTTTGATACAAAGTCACCTCACTATTCTATGTGTCAGTTTCTCTTTTGTTCTTTTTTCTTTTTCTTTTTCTTTTTTTTTTGAGAGAGAGAGAGAGGGAAAGAATTTTAAGCTGTCTCCATGCCCAGTAAGGAGACTGATGTGGAGCTCGATCTCGTGACCTAGGGATCATGACCTGAGGCAAAATCAAGAGTCAGAGACCTAACTGACTGAGCCACCCAGGTGCCCCAGTTTTTCTTATTTTAAACACCTAATGTAGCTCAGTCTTTAAAGATCAAGTGAGATAATATACAGATGGAAAAGTGTAGTGTAACTCTGAAGTGTTGTGTCACTATCTGCTTCAATTACTATTATCTGATGAACTTTAATTACAATGACGTTGAATAGAGAGAACGTTCAGAGCTAAACTTCCTGGCATTGATGTGTGCATCTGAAGAGTCACACAGCTAAACCCAGACAAAGGAACAACAAAGTTGCAATCCCTCTTCTCTCCTTTCTTCTCCCCCATAACACACACAAACACTAGTCTGGAAGGGAAGGCGGTGGCTGGGGGTTTGGAATTACCAATGAGGATTCCCAAAAAGTCACCACTTAATTACTAATATTCTTCACCTTGGAGAACCTTCAAGAAAATTGGGCTTTGACGTTCATGAATGGGAAACGTATGAACTGCAAATAATCACTCCCTCCTCTTTTTTCTCTCTGTGTTATTCTAGAAATAGTGAACGGCACACAAGTAGGGGACAGGAAGAAGAAGGATGAGGCTGCTGGCACAGGGAAGGGCTTGGGACGTTATCGTGCAGGAAGGCAGAGTGATGATGAAAATAAAATGGATGAATATTAAAATACTGAATATCTAGCCTTTGTCTATCATGTTCTTTAGCTTTTTTTTTTATACTTGTAATTTGTGTTTTTCAAAGAAAGTGGTTAGATGGCTTCAGCTCACTTGAAGCTCTGAAATGCTGGGTATTTGTACAACAGAGTCTGGCAGTGGTCGGAGACCCCAAGATGTGGTCTTAGGTTGTATGGTCCATGCCCATAAAGATGCTTCCTTGTCTCACAGTATGATTTCATTTTAGCATTTGGGAGTCTCAGTGAAGTCTTCTCCATATTTAGTTTATCCTAGAGGGACTGAGGCACATAATCACCTACTTACATAATTGGGCTAGTTGTTATTTTTTTAAGGCTTTTTGACTTAAGGTATGATTATTTTATATTAAATTTTATTTCCAAACAAATGCCAAAGTATTCTCACTCCAAATGGTTAAACTTTGAGCTTAACCTAGGAAAATGAACGGAAACTCTCCCTTTGGCCGTAATTGTAAAACCTGATCTGTGAACGAGACCTGGAGAAGCCTCCATGCTCGTGGAGGAAGGTGGGGTCCAGGAAGTGTGAGGACACTGAGCTCAACCAAAGAGACCGTGACACCACCAAGAAACAAATGGAAAAGTGCAGCTCTTGTAGACTTTCACAGTTGAGCTCACAGGTGGAGAGGCAGTTCCTGCCCCCCTGAGCTTCTCAGTAGGACCCAGCTACTCCCTGCTGGTTCCCGCGAGCATCGCTACCCAGAGGTCCTCAATAGGAAGAACGCTTTTTGCTAATAAAATACTCCTGTCCGCAGGACCCACATCTGTGAAGGGTTCACAGAAGATGCAAATGATCTAATATTTCTTCTGGCAAATTTCTCCACAAAATGGAAAAAGTTTGAAGAAGCTGCTTATCTTGTAAAACACTGCCATGAGAAATCCGGACTCAGAGTCTGTCAACCTAAAATCTTGTATATACTTTGAATGACATGTTCTGCAAACTGCCATGTTTGGCATTGAGAGAGTTACTGGTAGCCAGCCCTTAATAAAAAATAGTCTGAACCACAAGCTGGCCCTGGGGTGGGAATCAGACCCATGAAGATAACAAGGTGGGAAAGAATTCGTGTCACCACTGCATGTTATTCCCACCCTGCCGCCCCCCGCTCAGAATAGCAGAGAGGGGTGCTCACAGAGAGGGGGTGCTCATGGACAAGCCAGCAATTCCCCCTACACCCTTTTAGGAGGTGATACATTTAAAGCATGCCAACAGCCACAACCAAGGACTACATAGGAAGTCTTCTGATTTTTTAAAGACTTTCGATGGAAAGAAATTCCAAAGTTGGATCACAGTTTCTGATTCATTCACTTTGCAATGGTGGTCATAATTTTTAAGCATCTTGAATACTAAGAATGTAAACATCTTATATTACCACTGGGACTTCTTTAATTCAATATGTTAAGTTTATTTTATATACCAGGCGATTTTGATTAGATTCTGTCCTTGAAATCTAGATCACCAGGGTCGGGGTGGGGGGTGGGGGGCGGTGAAGCACTGCTCACCTGGGACTCCAGGGCTCCCTCTGGGGCCTGGAACTGCTTCCAGCAAACCTGAAAGAGAGGAGTTTGGTACCTGAGTGTTTTATATGTGGTTAATTTCATATATTCTGCTTGGTCAGTTTCACTGTGGCGACAGAAGGAAGTTTAACCACCACACACCCAGAACACATTAAAGATCATCGATTCCATTGGAGAAGTATCTCTAGAGCAGTGAAGGATTACAATGGCACTGACCATTCAATGCACAATGAAACCAGTGGACCCAAGCTCATGAGCAACGTGTACCTGTTTCTCCCTTTTCTCCTGCTGGGCCAGGGATTCCATCACGTCCCTGGTTGCCTCTCATCCCCATTGGTCCGGGAGGTCCTGGAAATCCTGGAGGTCCTGAGAAAAGAAATGCCATTCGAAGAGAAGGCATACTTCCTGGCAGTGGCCTGATGTGAACACTGGATACGTAGAATTCGATTCGATTAAAGGTGCTCCTTCCCCCCGCCCCCCAGAACTGTAGTTATGTGATGCTCCATTCACAGTGAAAACTATGAACAGATTTATACTACCATGAAGATCATCACTTCAGAAGGTGGAGGCTGGCAGATCTTTGAATTAGATAGGTATCAATACCTAACCTCATTTTTTTTTTTTTTTTTTTTTGGTCTGGGGACTGAGTAACTGGGAGCTAATTTCTAAGGAGCAGCAGATAGGTATGCAAAGATTCCAGCCTGAGGAGAAAATATGCCTCTGTCCTGAAGGGGAAATAGACAAAGTACAAAAATGGAACCTGGAGGGCCTTTTACTCCTGGAGGACCGGGGAAGCCTTTAATGCCTTTTAACCCCAAATCACCATCAGGGCCCGGCTTTCCTATAAATAAAGAGAGAAGAGAAGGGAAAAAAAGAATAGCACAAGGTAAATGGTTACAACAATGGCAGAAATGGTCCTTTTTTATAGTCACCTGTGCCTCACACTGGCCTTCAGGCCCTTCGCCAGAGAAGCAGAGCAGAGATGTGTCGAATCACTTTCAAACGTGTTTGTGCACCAGCCACACGGGCCACTCAGCATCTGATTTATGACTTTCACTGGGAGTTAACAGCAAATCCACTGAACCTTTCCGTATTTGAAAAGACGGTTTAAATGTTATCTTTCAGTAAGCTGCAACCCAGTAGCCTGGTGGTTGTTTTTAATAAAATAAAACAAAAACTTAAACTCAAATTTATAGGAAAATGAGAAAGAAAGCCAACGCTCAACCTGAAACCATGCCAGGAAAAAAAAAATCACAACAGTGTTTGCCCCCAAATTCATGTTGAAGTCCTTAACCCCAGAACCTCCGGAGATCACTGTATTTGGAGACTGGGTCTTTAAAAAAAGCTATTAAGTTAAAACAAGGTCACTAGGGTGGGGCCTGATCCAATATGACCGGTGTCCTCACAAGAGGCATTGATTAGGACACAGACACGCAGGGAAGGAAGATCATGTGAAGACACGGCAAGAAGTTGCCCAACTCAGGAGAGAGGCCTCAGAAGAAAAAACCATCCGTGCTGACATCCTGAGCTCAGACTCCAGACTCCAGGACTGTGAAAAAATAAATTTCTGCTGTTTAAGTGCCTTGTCTGTGTTTTGTTATGGAAGCCCTAGAAAAGTAATACGAATATGCGGTTGGGCAATGAACTAACATTTAAAAAAATTTTTTTCAAGTTTATTTATGAGAGAGAGAGTGGGGGAGGGACAGAGAGAGAGGGAGACACAGAATCCGAAGCAGGCTCCAGGCTCCGAGCTGTCAGCACAGAGCAGGATGCGGGGCTCGGACCCACAAACGATGAGATCACGACTTGAGCCGAAGGGGGACACTTAACCTACTAAGCCACCCATGCGTCCCAGTGAAGTAACATTGTGTGTCTCTAGGCTGAATTCTTTGAGACAGAACTTAAGTTTTATGGACAGGATCAGGTTTTCAGATGTCAGTCCATCCAACTGGCTGATCGGGGCTCCTCCTGATTGATTTCCCGTTCCTCAGAGTCTAAGAATTTGATGATCAAAGTTGAATAAAAGCAATCATAGTACAAACACCTAAATAGCTTTCAATTTACGCAGCTGATTCTAGGAGGTGAGGGCTATGCTGAGTGTCCCGCTTCCGGCTTTCCGAGCTGTAAAGCCAACGCTCACCTGGGTGACCAGGACTTCCGGGGTTTCCAGGGGCTCCCTCAGGTCCAGCAGGCCCCGAATGTCCAGGTGCTCCAGGTACCCCTCTTTCTCCTTTCCTTCCCATGTCACCTGGAAATCCTGGATCTCCCTTAAAGTCAGCCAAACACCTTTAGAATTCTCATATAAGCAGGATATGTGATCAGAATTGAGTATGGACTCTGCTAGCATTTAGTTAGTGATTTAGTTACTGAGTTAACGATTCCTATTAAATGTCTGCTGATGCAGGCACTGTGACAGGGGCCGGGGACAGGATGGCTACGGGATTTGCTGGAACCAGTGCAAAATGCAAAGGCAGGACGCTTAAATGGCAGGAACAGGGATAAGCAATTCCTTGGGTATTGAAATTGGAGGGATAAACTCATAAGCCAATAGCTGTGTGATAGGCATTCTGAGCTGTGGAAACAGGATTAAAAAAACCCAAGTCATCACCTGAAAACACAGCTGTATTTTCAATGCTTTTTGCCCACACTGAATGTAGACACTTGCTGATACTTAGAGACTCAGCCCCCTCGCTAAAGCATAACGACTTCAGTGGCCGGTATACCTTTGGTCCCGGTGATCCTGGCCTTGCACCTGCTGAGTAACCCGGCTCTCCCTTCTCTCCTTGGAGACCGTGAACACCTGGGAGGCCTGGCCTTCCAGTTAAACCTGGTAGTCCCAAAGCTCCCCTGTGTCCTTTAGGACCTGCAATTAGGAAAGAGGTCAGGGAAAATGAAACATTCTGCTTCTCACTTTTGTATAAACCACCTTTCTGGCTTTTGAGAATCACTGATATGTTGAGTAGTTATCATGGGTGATCTTTACACAATATGAATGTTTATTTAGTTCTCATCTGTGTTCTAATTGCACACAGTATGTTTGTCTAAAAGTAAATCTAGTTTTACACCAACTTTCTACCAAATGGTAAACCCAAACAACAAACCATACAGAAAATCTAGAATAGAATTGGGCTTTCGGCTCACGGACAGGACCTTATACCTTACCTGGCACCCCCATGATCCCCATGCTTCCTGGCACGCCACGTGGTCCTGGTGCCCCGGGATTCCCAATGTTGCCTGGATCTCCTCTGGGGCCTGGAGAAGAAATAAATAGTCACATGTCCTGCACAGTTCCTGGACATAGTAGGTGTCAGTAAATATTTGTTGCTTGTATGAATAAATGAATTCTAAGCACCCAGATCAGCTAGGTTATGTCCTTGTGTAGCTACCTTTCTGCCTTCAGATGAGGAGGGGACTGAGTACCCAGAAAACGTAAAATTAGAGAACTTTAGATTCTTGTCAGCAGGCCTGGAGTTCAAACATCAAAACCATTCTAGGACCAATGCCAGCAGAAAAGAGGGGGTTCCTGCCACCATATCGCAATAAATTTCCAAATGCAATACTGAAGTTTTACTGCCATGTAACATATTTTGTCCCTGATGTCATAGAGAATAGGGGGCTACTGTAATTGTTTAAAAATTTACTTTGCAAACTCAATAGCATGTTTAAAAAAAAGAAAGGCAAATCCGGAAACCTCTAAATCATTACCTGATTTTCTTCTATGATATATGATACTGTGATAAATTATAGTTTATAATACATATCAGCAATGTCAAAATAACATTTTTGGTGCAAATATGGAACGTTGGGGGTGCCTGGGTGGCTCAGTCCATTGAGCATCTGACTCTTGATTTCGGCTCAGGTCATGTTCCCAGAGTTGTGGGATCGAGCCCTGCGTCGGTCTCCACACTGAGCATAAAGCCCGCTTGAGATTCTCTCTCTCTCTCTCTCTCTCTCTCTCTCTCTCTGTCCCTCCCTCTCTCTGCCCCTATCCCCCACTTGTACTCTCTCTCTCTTTCTTTCTCTCTTTCCCCCTGCCCCTCACCCCCACTTGTGCTCTCTCTCTCTCAAAACAAATGTTCAAAAATGGAACTCTGTGTAAGTTAATATTTTTTAGTTAATATAGGCTGACTATAAATAGCTTCATTCTGATTTAATTGTGAAGCAAATTTCTGCTGGAACACTATGGGAGCAAAATTCATATTCAACCCAGTAAGTCAAGAAATACATTTTTGTTATGTTCAGACGTAGGGAAACTTAACTCCTGATATTTCTATCAGAGAATCTGCTCTACCTGGTGGTCCTGGTGGTCCAGGTGGCCCTTGGAGTCCTTTTAAACCTGGTAACCCTGGAACACCACTGTTTCCTTTCTCACCCGGCTTCCCTGCAAATCCTAGTTAAAAACCATGGATTAAAAACACAGGTTAGAATTTTATCAGACTTAGTTCAATCCTGGTTAAAATCGATGAGACATTATTGTAATACATCCATATCATTTTTATTAAGAGCACAGGCAGATGTGGGCTCTTTTCAAAGAGGATTAAATGAGATAATATATGTAAAGTATTAGCATCGTGCTTGGCATGAGTTAGTTCTTCAGTGACACTAGCAATGGTGATATTTACACTTCATTTTAAGAACGAGTGGCCTAAATATAGCTTCTTAAAAAATTTTTTTTCTTTTAGTAACGACAGAGGACCATTTATTACATGATTCTTGTCCAGAGCATCCCTTCCTCAAATCCATTGATTACAATGACCATTTATTAATTAGTACATGACAGACATCATTTTCTTTATTTATCTTATTTCATCTGCAGGCAATGTCAGTCTGTCGTTGAGCCTTTCTAGAATGGGTGTAGAGACAACCAAACTGAGCCTCTGTGAAGTCAACGGACTAATCTAGAGTCACAATCAATGAGTGATCATGCTGGGATCTGAACCCAGCTGTGCAATCTGCGATGCTTGCAAATTTCCCACAAAACTGTCCTACTTTCCATAACACATGGCTTTGATCGCTTTACTTTCTGGCTCAAAATGGTCCTTGAATCTGTGATACCTTTGATGCAGGGCAAATTACAAACTCCTTCCATGGTATCCGAAGCACTTTCTGACATGTCTGTGGCCCGGCTTTGTGCCCTTTCTCAAGATTCCCTTCCTTGGGCAGTTTTCCTGCCTATATCCTTATTCATTCACATAAGCGCTGAGTATCTAATTAATAGACAGGTGTTGTGCCAACAACAGGTGTTGTTCCCAAGTTTTTAGTGTTTAATTGGGGAGTCAGCCAGGTAAATACACAATTACCACCCAGTGTGATAAGTTCTGTAACAGAGCTGGGTACAATATGCTACAGGGAAGAATTTCTGTAAGAGGGGACTGTGTGTGTGTGTGTGTGTGTGTGTGTGTGTGTGTGTGTGTGTGTGTGTTAAAGACTGAAGAGGAGCCAGTTGGGTGGAAAAACCATGAAACAGGACAAGATGCCCAGGCAAGAAAATAGCACATACAAAGGAATGACGAGGAGCAGGGGGTTAGATTATTTTCTTTTGTAACATTTATTTTCTATCGATGTCATTTATTACAATCTAAAAATATATATTATTTAGCATGTTCCTGCTTTGGGCTTGCAGGGGGTTAGCAGGCCAAATCTGGTTTGGTGTGGTATGGCTGGAGGGCTAAAAATGTTTTTTTTACATTTTTACACTAAACTCTAAAAATGACTACGCAACAGGGACCATATCTGGGGCCAGAACCCCTGAGATGTTTACTGCCTGGCCCTATACATAAACTGTCTACAGATCCATTGATGTCTCTTCCCCCCTTTCCCCCCACTGAACTGTAAGTTTCCTCATGACCAGGACACTACCTCTGCTTTGCTCACCTCTATGTCTTTAGGACATAATAAAATACCTAGTCAATAGGTCCTAAAAAATAATTGTTGAAAAATTATCTGTCATGTGGCTGGCGAGGTACGCAAAGGGCAAGTGATAAAGAAACTTTGTATGCCAATGTAAGATTACTTTTTACCATTCTTGGCAAAAAGGTGGTTTTGAGGCTTATGATTTAAAATTGACCAGGGGCAGTTTAAATACAGCAGACCCAAATGCAGAATTAACTTAGAAATAAAAAGTCATGGGCGCCTGGGTGGCTCAGTTGGTTAAGCGTCTGACTTTGGCTCGAGTCATGATCTCATGGTCCGTGAGTTTGAGTCCGGCATCAGGCTCTGTGCTGACAGCTCACAGCCTGGAGCCTGTTTCGGATTCTGTGTCTCCCTTCGTCTCTGCCCCTCTCCCACTCCCACTCTGTCTCTGTCTCTCTCAAAAATAAACATTAAAAAAGTTTTTAAAAAGAAGTGAAAAGTCACACATTAAGGAGACAACACGTAATTGTGCAAAGAACGCCAAGACCCAGTTCTAATCCAGGATTGGGCCACCAACTGGCTTTGTGACTGAGCAGCATGTTGAGTATCAGTTCTCACGGTCTTCATTTGTCAACTACAGGGATTTTCTTGGATCATTCTTAGTCTCAGAACCAGCTGTGATGTTCTGGTTCTACACAAAAGGAACGCTGTACCTTTGAGGCCTGGTTCTCCTTTGTCCCCCAGTAGGTGGGATATTCCAGAAGGACCCTGGGGTCCTTTGTCTCCTTCTTCACCCTGGGCTCCTGGGTGCCCTTTCTCACCCTTTGCTCCTGGGATTCCAAAGTCACCTAAAAAACAGGAGTAACAATGTCAGTTCCTTACTTCTTGAACTTGTTTGTAAGGATTCGAAAGTTAACAGTGCTTACCATAAAACAAAACAAAACAAGACAGATAAACCAAAACAGGCAGTCATTTAAAAGCAGTGGCATAAGATTGCAAGGAGAAAATTCGACTCCATTCAAATGGAAAAAGGAATACAAAGAATAGCAAAATCGAATACGTGGTTCTCTCAGAATTATATTGCCCTCAAAGGGTAAAACATAATTTATTTTTCTGTTATGTAAGTGAACATTGTTCCTTCCTCCTGTTCTTGGGAAGACACTCCATCACTTACCCCTCTGTCCTGGGGTTCCTGGGTTTCCGGGAGGCCCCGGAGGACCAATGTGTCCCGGATAGCCCATCATGCCAATCGTTCCTTTTTCACCTGTGGAAACACGTTAACGCGAGACAGCTCAGATTGCACAGAACGACAGAAGTGAAAAATTCCATAAAATAAAATGTTATACTTTTTTTAATGTTATTTATTTGTGAGAGAGAGAGGCACAAGCAGGGGAGGGCCAGACAGAAAGGGGCACAGAGGGGTCCGGAGTGGGCTCCATGCTGACAACAGAGAGCCCTATTGGGGGCTCGAACTCACAAACCGTGAGATCATGACCTGAGACGAAGTCACACGCTAACTAACTGAGCCAACCACGTGCCCCTAAAATAAGTTATAATTCTAAAGAGAGTTGAAGAAATGATTTCTGTAAACAGAAAAAGAACCATATTTATCTAGGTGATTGACCAGTAAACATTCTTTATTAAATTAGGGTTGTGGAGGTCATGGGTAGCAAATCACATTTGCAGATGAAAGTAGAACATGGGGGGGCGCCTGGGTGGCTCAGTCGGTTGAGCGTCCGACTTCAGCTCAGGTCATGATCTCACACTCCGTGAGTTCGAGCCCCGCGTCGGGCTCTGTGCTGACAGCTCAGAGCCTGGAGCCCGCTTCAGATTCTGTGTTTCCCCCTCTCTCTGCCCCTCCCCTGCTCATGTTCGGTCTCTCTCTGTCTCAAAAATAAATAAAAACATTAAAAAAAAAAAAAGAAAGTAGAACATGGTGAAGAGATGGAGTGCTCCCTCCTCCCAAACCCCGCGTGGCTCTCTATTGTGTTCCCTTATTTTATTTTCCTCACAGCAGCTGTTGACTATTGAACCTAGTTTTTATTTTTTAGTTATTTATTTTTATTTTTATTTATTTTAGGGGGAGAGAGAGAGAGAGAGAGAGAGAGAGAGAGAGAGAGAGAGAGAATATCTTAATCAGGCTCCATGCTCAGCACAGAGCCCAATGTGGGACTCATTCCTATGATGCTGGGATCATGACCCGAGCTGAAATCAAGAGTCAGATGGTTAACTAACTGAGCCACCCAGGCACCCTGAATTTAGCTTTTAAATGGATTTGTTATTGTCTCTCCCATTGTCAGAGGTGGAATCTTGTCCACTGACATGTTTCTAGTGCTGGCATGTGGGAGAAGCTTAATAATATAAATGAAAGAATGATTTGTAGATTAAGTTGTTTTTCTGGGTTCTTCTCTGGAGGAATGAGATGAATGAGGTCCTTATGCTGTGACTATTAGAATATTCTTCCCAAACATACAAACTATAAAAACAGTGATGAAATAAAAAGAATGATAAGGGAATACTAGAAACAACTCTATGTCAGCAAATCAGGTAACTTGGGGGCATTCGCACAAATTCCTACTGAGGCACAGATTACTGAAACTGACTCAAGAAGAAATAGAAAATCTGAGTAGACCTACAACAAGGAATTGATTTGGTAATGTAAAAACTTCCCACAAAAGAAAGCCCAGACTCAGATGACTTCACTGGTGAATTCAACCAAACGTTTAAGGAATATCAATTCTTCACTAACTCTTCCAGAAAATACAAAAGGAGGGAATACTTTCCATCTTGTTCTAGGAGGCCAGTGTTACCCAGACACCAAAACCAGACAAAGATATCACAAGAAAAGAAAATGACTAATATCCATTATACATATAGATGCAAAAATTCTCAAGAAAATACTATCAAATGTATTTTAGCAGTGGCATATAGAAAGGATTGCACAGCCAAAGTTGTCATACTCTGGGTAATTGTGAAACGTGACCATCCCACCACCAACACTGACCCCTTACAAATAACTCAGTAGGAAACACTTATACTAACTCAAAGAGAAGTGTAGAGTCAAAAGCCTAGGTCTATGTCCAATTTTTACAGCCACCTTAAAAGGAAGAAGACAGAAGAAAAATAAAAGCATAAAAAAGGATACCTGGTGGTCCTAAAAATCCTGGATTTCCTGGATATCCTTTTTGACCAGGTGGTCCCACCTCACCTCGATGACCTGGCATCCCTGGTGGCCCGGGTTCTCCAGGAAAGCCTGACCTATCCAAGCCTGGAATACCTGGGTCTCCCTTTGGCCCCGTTTCACCTCTTCTGCCTAGGTATGAATGAATGAATGAATGAATGAACGAACAAATGAACGCACAACTGCTTTCCCCACCAACTCCAGAAATATTTTTTATGACTATAAATATTTAGCTGTGTGATTATGGGCAAACCACACACTCATCAGATTGATTGGCTGATTTCATCCCCTTCTGTAAAATTTCTAAGATCACTTCTACCTTTAACATTCTGTTTCAGTGATTCATGCAGTAATAAAAGTGTAGAGTTTAGATCTATTTTCTAGTCCTGCAGACATATCCTGGGACTGCACTTTATGACTGTAGCTCAGTCTTTAACCTGCAGAATAATACATACAGAGCCACCCACGTGGAGGCGAGCCACCAGATACTTCTGGAAACAACAACAGCACTACGACAACCATTAATCTCTTAGCCCAACATTGGATTGTGAACATAAAAGCAGGATGATAGCTCATAGGCATTAGCTGAGCTCTAAATGATTTTTCTCAGTCCACAGATCTGATTGAGAAGAGCCAACAAAATAGAATAAGTTTCACACAATCTGGGCCATCTAGCCTGCATAATTTAGATTTATTTCATAAGCTTATTTTATGTTGCTTGGGAAGCAATTAACTACATATCAAAATTTACCACTTTATATACTAATGAAGGTAATGATAAAGCTTTTTTCTGAGAGTTTATATGCACATAAATATACATGTAAATATACATATATAAGTATATATCCTCAATATGTATATATACTCAGTCATGTGTACAAGGCACAAACCAATTTTACTGTACTAACCCGAAGTCTCTTACTCTATAGTTGGTACTCACTGCAACAAATCCACGACAAGGTTTAGATGGCTAAAATAACATTCCCCGCTGAACAGTGGTCAGCACTTGCTGCTGGACAGTTCCCATGTTAAGCAGCAAAGCGCAGAGCTGGAGTCTCAAGTCACCTATCTGCCTAATGACTAGTTTCAAGGCCCTCCTCTTACCTTGTTGACCTTCCAATCCATTTAATCCTGGAAGTCCTTGGGCTCCCCTGGGACCCTCCATGCACCTTCCTGGGGGTCCTTTTTCTCCAGGTGGTCCAGCCTTCCCTGGATCCCCTACAAAACGGTCCCAGAATATATTCAGATGCCAAAACCCAAGGTCCTAGTACAATCATTCTCTTGTAACTTTTCCCCCCAAATTGAACCTATATTTAATACAGTGGATATGCCTTTTTACAGAGGAAACTCACTATAAAGGACAGAAGGAAGGAAGGAGGAAGGAAAGAAAAAAATAAAGGTAGGGCAGTGATGTTGAATGGAAAAATAATTAGGACCTGCAGATTCTGTCTGTTGAACTAGAAGTTTGAGAAGAACTCTTCATCCTAGCGCACTTTTAATTTGCTGCCTTTTAGCAGAGATCGCAGTGGAGAAAAATAATCACACGAGCCACTGTACCTTGTGGTCCATCAAGCCCTCTGGTTCCTGGAATTCCAGGGAGACCTGGATGTCCAGGGAGTCCAATTTCTCCATTTTTCCCAGAATTGCCTCTTTCTCCCGGAAAACCTGGCGTTCCTGGTTCTCCAGGCAAGGCTAGTCCCGGCTCTCCCTGTTCCACAGAAGTCGTGTTAGTTTTACTATATAATGCTTCCAAATCCTTCTTGACTACCAACTGGTCTTTAGCGCTATTAAATGGAAAATAATCTGTTCTGGGGCGCCTGGCTGGCTCAGTCAGTTGAGCGTCCAACTTCAGCTCAGGTTATGATCTCACGGTTCGTGAGTTCGAGCCTCACATTGGGCTGTCCGTGCAGAGCCTCCTTTGGATCCTCTGTCCCCCCTCTCTCTGCCCTTCCCCCACTCATGTGCATGCACGCTCTCTCTCTTTCTCAAAATAAATAAACATTAAAAAAAGAAAAAAATCCATTCTTCACAGTCACCACCATGCTATCAACTTTCCTATTTCAACTCTAGTTGCTGAGTTTTCTATTCAATTATGCTTAAGTATTCTTGAGGCTATATAACTCTTTTAGAAGGGTGAAATTGTCTGGAAACAGTCTAGATGTCTCTCCTTTTGATCGCTTTTCTCCTAGTTATCCACACTTCCTCTTAGAGTCCTTCCATTTTAAATACTCTGAATGCTTCTGAAGATTAAGGAAGAAATAGAGAGGCAAACTTATCTTCTAACCCCTTCTATTTTCCTTTCTAAAAGGGAGGGATGGTTCAGAAGAACATTAAAAAGTATTTAATTCCTTTACCATCTACAAATATATAGATAATTTCTACACCTAGAGCATCCTACCTGGCTGATTGTAATTGCCCACCTCCCTCATCATTCCCCCCTGCCCCCCACCACCATCAGTCTGAGTTTTAATTCTTGAAGAACCTTGGCTCCGGGGAGACCTGGTTCTCCAGGTGACCCAGGCTTTCCCATTTCTCCTGGACAACCTGGTGATCCTTTTGCTCCTGGAAAACCTTGGTCTCCTACAGAGAAAAAATAATAAAGGTTGTAGGATTAGGCTTAGGAAAAGATTCTGAGAAGTGTCTCTGTTTTATCTGATTTTATCTGATGTTTTTATAGGGCAAGTTGCTAGAAATGTTTTTATGAAAGTTTGAATGATGAAAAAGCCAACTGCTGGGGGGCCCCGGGTGGCTCAGTCTGTTACTTGATTTTGGCTTGGGTCATGATCTCACAGTTCATGAATTCAAGCCCTGCATCGGGCTTTGTGCTGACAGTGTGGAGCCTGCTTGGGATATTCTCTCTCTCTACTTTTCCTCTGCCCCTCCCCCACTCACACTGTCTCGAAATAAATAAATAAACTTAAAAAAGAAAATGAAAAAGTCAACTGCTAAATTAGCAGTTAAAAAAATTCTGTTTCAAATCAGATCCTCAATTTAAAAAATGGCTTTCTCCATTTTGTTGTTTAGGATGGCTACAATTTTGATTTGGCAGTTCTTTAAACCACTGATACTGGTTGTCAATTTGGCAGACTTTATCTTTTCAAGTTGTATTTTACATAAAGCGTACAGCCAAATGAATTTTTGCAGGTGTAGATATCCTTGAAGCATGACCCAGATCAAGATAGAAAGGCTTTCCAGCGCCCTGGGTAGCCTGTCTCAACATGGGTGGTTCAAGAGAATTACTTCCTAATGCCATGAATGTAATGAATTAACTTTTTTCTTATATATTTATAATAGGAGAACTGAGGAAGGAGTCACACAGATCATTTTCTCTGTTCTGTGGTTCAGAAGAGGAAACCCTGGTGGGGCAAGGCTGCGGTCAGAGAGTTCTTTTGTGCCCCTAATATGACCAATTTTTAATTCGTCATTAGTTCACGCATTATTAGGTTCAATTTTGAATTTTGAATCTGTACTTTAAAGGATTTTCTTAGGCTATTTCTTGTCCCCATGGTTGAGTCTCCTTCCAGAGGGTAAATCCATGGGGTTACAAGCTAGGATGCAATTTCTCAATGCAGGGTCCAAAAAGAACTAGGCAAAATATGGGCCAGGCTGCGTTACTTCAAAGATCATTGGGAAGACATCCAAGAAATTGGAGTCTAGGACATCCTCGAAACTATTACATCTTCCATTTCAAATATTCATAAACTGAGATCAATATTTCCACATTTGGGCAGAACTAATGCACTCCAGACACTGACGACATCTCAAAGAGAACAAGAACCAAAAATGGATTCTATGTTGACACTTTAAATAATATTGAAACAAACATAAAGTGATTATAAAATCTGAAAATCTATGCCACAACCCAGGGACCATGAGAGCTCATACGCCATCCTGGGCAAAACTCTGATGTATTTATTAGGTGACTGTCTTCTCTGTATCTGGATTTCTTTGGGGTGTTTTCCCTTTGATGGGAAACAGCATTTGTTCCCAAAGGAAGATAATTTCTGTAGTTTATATGGGAGTGTATAGGACAACCAGTTACTTGTGATTTAATAGTTCTTTTTTTTAATTATAAAAGAAATGTATAAAGTGAAAACATGCATAAATGTAAAGAAAGTACGTTTATTAAGAAGGAAAAAAAAAATCCTCACAGTTCCACACTCGACAAGAATCACTTTTACCATTTTTGTAAATTGCTTTCCAGATGTTTTCTACATATTTTAAAACTTTTAATTGAAATGAGATGTATAAATCTGTATGAATTCTGCCTCTTTGCCTAACATCATAGTAAGACTTTTTTTTTCTCATTTAAGATGGATGAAAAACATTATTTTAAATACCACATTATGGATCTTTTCCATGTTATTCATGATATGTATTTATATTTTCTTTTTTTTAAGTTTATTTATTTTGAGAGAAAGAGGGAGCGTGCAGGGCAGAGAGACAGACAGAGAGAGGGAAGGAGAGACAGACAATCCCAAGCAGACGCTGCACCATCAGCACAGAGCTGGACACGGGGCTCAAACTCACAAACCGTGAGATCAATACCTGAGCTGAAATCAAGAGTCGGAGGCTGAAATCAAGAGTCGGAGGCTTAACTGACTGAGCAACCCAGACACCCTTGCATTTATATTTTCCAAACATCCACAATGATCCCTATGTTTTAAAATCTGTAAACCTACCCTTAGGTCCTGGGGGCCCAGGGAAGCCAATTCCTGGAATCCCTGGTTCACCATCAGGCCCAGGAAGACCCGGATAACGACATTTTCCTATGGATCCAGGGATACCTTAAAAACACACACACACCCACATAAGGTACTTTCCTTCATCTTGCCTTGAGACAAAAAGTCTAAGTTTCTGTGTCATCCTAGGCCTTTCTGGAAATTAAGAAATAATTTTAACATAACCCCAACTGTACGCTCTTCCTCTCCATTCTTATCCAGTGTAGCTCCATTAGGAGCTACAGATAATGTTTAAGATAGAGCTTAATTCCTAAAAAGAAATATTCTAACTATCTTGGACTACATACGTCTCCCTCCACGCATGCAAAATTAAGTTTTAGATCAAATTGGCAAAGCAGTTACATTTTCAAATGAAGAAGCAATGGGGACTATCCTGATTAGCCACTGGCAAACGTCACTTATTCCCCCACCAAAAACCCATGAAGACTGTTCTGCTCTTGGGTTCCTTTTAAGTAATTATATCAAGTCCTTTTTTTTTTTTTTTAAATCAGAAGTACCAATGGGGAATAATTTGGCTAATCTCAAAGAACAACAACAAGTCCCCTGCCTGTTGGCTTGTTATCTGACCAGACTCCAGCCTCTGCATTCTTTTAGAGCCAATAAATATATTTTTTCCTTACCAAAGGGACAATATTTTTCTAGAACAATCAGGATGCCATTTGATGTCATGCACCAGACGTGACAAAGGGGATACTCACCAGGCGGACCTTGGGGGCCAGCACGGCCAGGGAGCCCTGGAGGTCCTGGGGGCCCTGGGACTGGTGTCGCAACACTGAATTCTCCCTTAGGACCTTAAGAAAGTTTGTGATCATAAGACTGGTGTGCATTTTGAAGCTTTTTTTTTGGTTCAGGGGGAGCAAATGTAATTATAAGGGGTTTATAAACATATCCCAAGGAATATAAAAAATAGTTTCTGCTTCCATAGGCTTTAAAACTGGCTTAAAGATGACCAACCCATTGAAACTTTCTTATTCAAGTGATGAATATTTATAAGCATTTACTATTGTCTAAGCTTCAATTATAGCTCAACTCAATGCCGGTCTATTGAAAGGGAAGCTATTCTAAAAAAAAAAAATCAATGATATGGAATTCAGTGTAAATGTTAGTGAATATTTATTTGGTAGGTTCTTTATTTATTGGGTGACTAGTTTTCACAGGAAGAAAGTATGGCATGCTGAACAAAAGATCAAGTGTGGCTTGGGCACATATTTTAACCTCTGTGGTAATTTCTTCATGTGTCATTGGGGAAATAATGCCTACCCAGTCCATAAAAATTCGAGATAATGTGGCTATGCTGGCCAACATTAAAAACATGTTAGTGATTTGAATTATCCGTATATTTATGGAAAAAATAAGTTTATAGTAGTTTGATGGGAAAAACTTCATGATAATGTATTTTACGACAATGGAGTCCTTCACTAGAAATTCACATGTAGAAAGAACAGAAGATTTGAAGATGGATTAGGAGATCAGGAAAACTTTTTCTGTAAAGAGCCAGATAGTAAATAATCTGGGCTTTGTGGTCCAAATGGTCTCTATACCATAACTCAATGCTGCCATTGCAGCATGAGAATAGCCAGGAACAATATGGATATGAATGAGGGTGGCTACGTGCTAGGAAAACGTTATTTATGGACACTGAAACTTTAATTTCATATAATTTTCATGTACCACAAAGTATTATTCAAAAGATTTTTTTCCCTAATCATTTGAAAATATAAAAACCACTTTTAGCTTGTGGATCATACATAAATATGCGGTAGGCTGGATTTAGACTATGGGCTGCCATGGTTTGCCAATCCCTGGATTAGAATAGCAGCCTCAAAAGTAAGGTGCAGAAGAAAAACACATATATATATACACACATATACATATGTATATACATATATACATACATATATATGTGTGTATATATATACATATATATATATAGTCACAAAAAAGGCTTTACGCACATGTGTGGACAGAAATGCATGCATACAATGTAAAAAATATACAGAAATGCTTGGGGAGAGGCACTTACATATTTTTTTACTGATAAGGGATACTATAAAACAATTTGGAGGCCATTAGTTTATTGAGTCTCACCCTTTAAAGTGATATTAGAAGTAAGAAATGACATGGTGGCATTATTTGTTGAAAACCGTCAGCAATGTGCAATTCTTATCTTCCGCCATGTTCTCTGCCACGGATAAACATTGGGGATCAGATCCCTCCTGAATCCACGAACTATGTTCAGTACACATGGATCCCAAAAGTTACTGAGGCTTTAGGACTATTGTCAGAAAACTATTCTTCATTTATCTTAGATATTTTGAAGTTTTATTTGTAAACCGTCTATTGGATTATGGGTCAAAAGAATAAATTTGCAACAACATTAGTGGACCCTTGAGACTCAGAAGGGGCTTCTCAGGATCAATTTCATAGATTTCCGCCCCCCCCCTTTGTTTATCATAACTGATTGCCACTCATTCCATCTATTTCTGTTTAGCATATGGAGATAGACTATCTTAGGAAATTTCAACTGAACTTCTCAGTAACAGAGAAAATACATTTTCTCTGACATATCCTACATATTCTTTCTGAGTGTCTATGAGTTGACATATTCTACTTATTAGAAGTAAGTTTCTATACATCATTTTAGTCTTGAGGGAGCTTTACTTGCTCTAGGAACCATAGACCCACTCCATAGGAAAACAGGACTGGAAAGAAAACTAACCAACCGGCTTCTCCAGGTGGTCCGGGGGCTCCAGGAATTCCTTGGGTACCCTTTGGACCAGGCTCTCCCTGCGGTCCGTAGTCTGGTGGTCCAGGTGGTCCTGCAGGTCCCGGGGGCCCAGGGGTGCCGGGATCCCCTGGAGGACCCTGGTCCCCCTTCTCACCAGTCAGGGCCTGTGACAACAGGAATACGTTTGGATGGTGCTTCATTCCAGTATCTCCTTCCACGGGTTAATCTTACCATGAATACGAGTACCAGATAAGCAGCCAATGAGAAAACTTTGAATCAAAAAGCAGGTATTTGAAGGGAATTGTTACTAAAATGAGACCGCTATATGGTTTCTGCTGTTCTGTGCTCTTTGGATTTCAGCAACATTTCATTCACTCGAAGTCTCTGGAGACACACACTTGTGTCTTCTGGTGGGATGTCATACGTAGAACAGCCCCTAAGACTCTGTTCAAATCAGTCAACAGTTCAAATAGCTTTAGAGTGAACATTCGTGTGAATAGCATATTTCTCAACTAAAACCAGCACAGCAAACTTTTATTTGTTTTTTACCGGGTGTTTTCATTACAAAGGAGATTCAGGTCCAGATAGACTGTATTCATTTTTTTCCTTATAAAATATCTTTTGCTAGATTATGTCTTAAGATTTAATGGTAATGGTGAAAGCTATATGAGAGGTATGTTTTATACCAACTGTAAAAATACTGACTTTCCATGATTATATAGCTTAAATTGAATAAAATAATATAATTGTAAAAAAAATATCTTTTTGTAACTGCATAGGGCCATAACTCTGGAGATGATTTGCGTATTTTAAACAAGTTAAATATGACATAATAATTGAGTTCTTCTTCCATCCCAATATGGCCTCAAATAATAGATTTGACTGGATTTTTCCTTGTTCAGGATCATTGGGTGACTCGGTGGTTTTATGTTTTTTTGTTTGTTCGTTTTTCCTTCTTCCATAATGACAGGGCATAAGACTCAACACATTACCTCCTTGAGGTTTTTCTTACATTACTTTTACTGGAACTTAATAAAGAATTAGCAAGACGCAAATGGAAGCATCATGTGAACTGTACTAGTGCTAAACCAAAAGAATTCTAGACTCTGTCCCTCTATAAGCATCACTACCACCCGGGGTGGGGGGACAGCCTGGCTGTTTCCCAGAGTCTGAGAAACACTGGCCCTGCCAGCTGCTCTCAGCCCAAAAGTATTTTGTAGTCAAAAGGTATAACGAAGATTATAGGCCACATCTAGATCTTGGGGAGCCACACTTTATTCTGATATTAATGGGTCTGTAAACAAATGTTTAAATTTATTTGCCAAGTTTTCCTGTCCGAGGTGGGACTCTTTTAATTGAATAACACCGATGAACTCTGGGAGACACTGGTATTTCCTGGGGCAGGCTGGGAAGCATGGCTGGCAAACTTCTCCCAGATATACTGGGGGAGGTGCTCAGCCTCTGCCCCCTGACATCTTCAAATAGATCCCCATAGGAATCTCTCAAGTGCACATGTGAGACATTCTATCCCTATCCCATGAAAAGAGAGAACTTACCTAAGCTTAACTATTTTAAAGGACAAAACATCTGATCTGTTTGATTGACTAACCTCCTCCTAAAATTGTGCTTTATGCATTTATTTTTACTTCAAAGAATGAATATTGCCTTCAAGATATTGATCAAAACGTTCCCTTATTTATCATTTTCTAAACTTGTCTATAACTCATTGGGCATAAGTGTGGAATTGTAACTTGCGTAGGAGACAAGGTCATTATCGATGTAGAATTTTATTTGGGCTAAAAGCACGACTGAGTGCTACCTATGTGTGAAAATACTACACACATGTGTTGGGGTTAGTACTGCTCATTTGAAGATGCCTCATTGTGCGGTTAGAGGGACGCACTGTGCTGAATGGCCAAGGATTTTATGAATGGAAAGTACCCAATGTGGTAACTTCAGAGCATATCAGTTGTAGGGAGGGTAATTCGAAAAAAGTTACTAGATACCAACCGGTTCCCCTTTAGGTCCTGGTGATCCTTTTACCCCGGGGGTTCCAGGAATTCCATCCAAGCCTCTTCTTCCAGGATGCCCTCTGAGCCCGGGGTCCCCTGGGGCACCCACTTGTCCATCAGGTTGAGGTGCTTCCCCTTTTTCTCCTTTAAGTCCTGGATCCCCCTGAACACCCGGGAACCCCTAGGGCGGTACAGAAACGAGTCTGCATTGCAATTGGGTACAGCTGTTCTTGTGCCAATCTTAAAAAAAAAGTCAACCAGAATTTTTCAAGTGTAATGAACATGGATATTTTTCAGACACTTTCTTTAGCCTACAAGTATAACTTCAAGCTTTTTTCCCTCTCTATTTGCTTTCAAAACTGGAATTCAGTTAGCACAATTCAATGCAACACACACAATAATATTGGTCAATATGACACAGATATCATCGTAACTTAGATTCTGTTAGAATATTGGAAATTTTAACATGCATCTATGGATCATTTGATTGAAATATATATATATATCTGTGTAACTCTCTGACTCACCGTGATAGTCAAACCTCTAATTTCTAATAGTTTATCGAGGTATAATTTACATATCATAAGATATATCTTTATACGAATACAGTTCCATGACTTTTAGTACATTTGTACATTTATGCTACGATCGCCATAATCCAGTGTTAAAACATTTCCGGTACTCCCTCGGATTCCTTCAGATCCATTTGCAGTCATGCCCTGTCCCAACCGCAGCCCAGGCAACCAGAGATCTGCTTCTAGTTCTGATCCGTTTTAAATGATTCAAAGTTCATTAATTCATTCACTTATTCACACATCATGCATTTACTCATTTAATCAAGTCTCTATGAAATGCTCTAATATTAAGTACTCTTTGCCAGGCACCAAACTGATAACCTATGTGTGGTGCTACTGTACTTCCAGAACGTGCTGTTATCCAAATTGAAACGAAAGCTCCCAAACCATGAAATCTTACTGGATATCCGGGAAGACCCGCACTTCCTGGCGACCCTGGGCTTCCTTTAGTGCCAGCTGGCCCTTGTCCGCCTGCAAAGCAGTGAATTATTAAATATTTGTTGAATACCAACTCTGAGTAGCCCAGGTAATGCAGGAGTTGCAGGAAATAGGCTGCTTTCTTCTGAGGATAGAAAGACAATTTCTATCTCAAAACACAGAGGGAGAGGATGAGAGTAAATAACTGGCATAAGAGATGATGTAAAAAAAAAGCATTTAAAAAATGCTTGCCTCCCTAAAATTCTTGTCTTTATAATTTTAAGGAGATAGGTTTATTTTTTGATCAAAAAAGCAATGTATGCTCCTTGTGAAAAACAGATTCAGAAAGAAGAGAATAAAAATCACCTATAGATCTACCACCAGAGGACAATATTTGCTAAAATTTTGATGTATGGCACTTTTAAATTTTATATCCATAATTTTATATCCATGAATGTGTACATGGCATTTTGGAATCTATACATATGTCAATAAATACAGATTTATAGCTTCGCTTTAAATGGCCGCAGAGTAGCCTAATGTGTGGATCAACCAACATTTATTCAGCCAGCTGCTATTTTAGAATTTGGATCATTTTTCAGCTTTTCAACATTGTAGTAAACAATGTTATGGTAAATATCTCTAGATAGTGCTTCAGATTTTTCTAATAATTTAAATAAATGTCTAAAAGCGTAAGCACAAGACAAAATGGACACAAACTTTTCTGAGGCTCTGGGCATCCGTTGCCAAATTGCATTTTGCGGTACAATTTTACGCTTCCTATACGTATGTAAGTGTATCCGTTAAGGATATACCGTAAAGACCCTTTAGAGGGTCTTTTGGGCGGATCTCAAGCCAATGTATTAATAAATGTTTTGCAAGATTCGAGTCAGGGTATGTTTTTTGATAGTAATCCAGATGCTTTCACTGTTTATGTATCTTCTTTGAGCTGCACCTGTAGTATGTCAAATGTAGAAAAATCAAGGAAAATACAACACAGCTACTGGGTCAGCAGCAGCGAGCTGCCCACCCACATTCTACCCTTGGGTCACTCAAGGGGAATGTAGAAAAATAATCATTGCTTTCCTTCCATTCTTTGCCTCCCTGTCTCCCTTGCTCCTTCCCTTTCTGTCAGCTTTTGTTTTAATAGAACATTTCACCCAGAGTCTTAGGCACCGAATAGGAACAGCATGAGGGACAGAGGGCCCGTTATGCCCACCCTTCACCCCCTCTTTGCCTCCCCCGCTTCTCCCCTCTCAAGCCTGTCTCAGAGAGTCAGGGGGCAGAGATGGCAAAGTAACGAAGGCATTTATAAAGGAACAGGAATGATGTGAGCGTGGCAAAGGACCCTGGCTGAATGTGTGTCCTCTCTCAGCTGGCCACAGTGCCATTAGCGTTTCTTCTGTGGACGGTGACCCCACTTCCCGAAGCCCCTGTGCCGATGCAAATGTCTACCCAATGGTGGTAACATACAAATATTCCCTGATCGATGTTGCCAGGTAGACCTTTGGATTCACTTGCTTCAAAGGGAAGCCCCTGGCACAGCGATTGAAGGATGCCAGCGAAGAGAGCAGGAGCATGGCTCAGGAGGAGAGTGGATTTCAGTCCAGGCTTTGCCACTTATGAACTATGCCACCTTACGCCTCAGCTTCCTCATCTGTCAAATGGGGTCAATGACAGCACCTACCTGTAGGACTGAGGTGAGGAATAGGCATGGAGGTCCATACGACACCTAGCAGACCAAGGTGGTCATGGCAAAACCAGGACTGCACCGTGTGACGGAGGCCCTGAGTAGCCAGGGGAGAGGTACCAGCGGCGGAGGAACCCAACTAATGAGTAGAGACTTTCTCTACCTCGAGATTTTTGTCCACGGCCAGTTCTGTGACCGAGAAAGGGGAGGTGCGACAGCAGAGACAGTGGACAGTCTGAAGCAACCCTGTGGGGTGGGGAGTCCTGGTCTGGCACGGACGTCCAGAAGAGAAGCAACACAGGCTCTGTTTAGCTCGCAGAATATTGGCCTAGCGGATGGTTTTTTTCTTTCAAAAATGGAGTTAGCAAATTTTGAAAAAAAAAAAAAATGAGATTTCAGCTAAAAACCCGAGTTTATTTCTTCTCATGAAAAATTGGAAGATTTATCAACACGGGCCTAAAGTGCTGCCAGTAACAACAGACCGGAGCTGGTGCACGATGGCCCCCTCCAATGTGCCTTCCAGTTTACCACAGTCCTTTCCACTCCCTACTGTGCCCCACTGGGGTGCTTTTTTTTTTATTGCATTTGTATCCTTTTTTTAAGTTTATTTATTTATTTTGAGAGAGAGTGTGAGCGGGGTGGGGCAGAGAGACAGGGAGAGAATCCCAAGCAGGTTCTGCGATGTCATCGTGGAGCCCGATGTGGGGATCGATCTCAAGAACCATGAGATCAAGACCTGGGCCAAAATCAAGAGCCAGACCCTCAACCGACTGAGCCACCCAGGCGCCCTTGTACTTGTGTCCTGAATGAAACAGTGCCTATGCCCATGACTCTACCAAAAGCGGGGATTTAAAAAACAAACAAACAAAAAAACCCCAAACAGACTGAAGAGAATTGTGTCTTTTAAGAAAAAAAAGAGAGAGAGAGAGAGAGCTTATTTCTTTATGGAAGAAAAAAGTGGTGTGTGTTTGGTGTGGCTGCCTCACTCCTCCAAGTTACCTGCTGGATCCCTGTAGGAACCCCAGTCTACAATTCCTGGGGAATACCATGGTTTGCTAGAATTCGGCAACTAAAATGGAAAAGGGGAAAAGGCCAGTTTCTGTGTTAGTTCGGCTTACTTTATGTTAACTGAGTATATGTTTGAAAATCTCCAAATTCAGGGAAACCCCATCACTGACATTCAGAAGTCTGACACCTTTTTTTTTAACCACCCAGTGAGCTGACCCTTTTGTACCTGGGATTCCTTTCATGCCGTCTAACCCCGGCAATCCTGGGAGGCCCGGAGGCCCTGGGACACAAGGGCACTGGATGCACAGGAGGCCTGGTTCCCCTGCAATGATAGCAGCTTGTTACTCATAAACCCACATCTAGTCCTCAGAAAGGACAGATACTTCCTAACCACACAATCATTTATTACATTAAGATTTGTGTGTGTGTGTGTGTGTGTGTGTAGTGAAAATCACCTAGGACACTGTGCATTTTTTTATGTTGTTGATTTTTATTTTATTATATATATATATATTTAAGTTTATTTATTTTTGAGGGTGGGGAGAGGCAGAGAGAAGAGAGAGAGAGAATCCCAAGCAGGCTCCTTGCTGCCAGCATGGTGCCCGACTTGGAGGCTTGATCTCACAAAGCATGAGATGATGACAGAGCCGAAACTAAGAGTTGGGTGCTTAACCAAATGAGCCACCCAAGGGCCCCAGACATTGTACGTATTAATAAAAAGTCATTCATCTATTAGAACTGCTTACTTTATCCATCTGACCTTCTTAATGTTCTCAGAGGAAATCCTGAGTCAAGCATAAAACATCCTGTATTACAGCCACCTCTCTCCTTCAGTGCAGGATAATACTCATATTCCAGGAACATCCAACAATTTATTGCACGGGTGCTAAATAAATGATTGATTTATAGATAAATGAAAACTTTGAGGTAATTCTTCTGGAAAAGAGGCCAGCCTTGACTGTCTGCAGTTTGGGATCATTGTTGTTTTGGTGGGGGAGGAATCAAATGGGGACAGTAATGATGACGAGCATGGCTTACTTGAATAGAACAACCATTGATTGAACCAACCTTTGGGCCCATCGACTCCTGGGATTCCTGGAAACCCTATAGGGCCTGGAAGTCCACTATCTCCAGGTGGACCTTTGCGAAA
This sequence comes from Panthera pardus, assembly GCF_024362965.1. Classification (NCBI taxonomy): domain Eukaryota; kingdom Metazoa; phylum Chordata; class Mammalia; order Carnivora; family Felidae; genus Panthera; species Panthera pardus. The sequence continues at coordinate 11,571,314 of NW_026526655.1, forward strand.
AATGATGTCACCTGCAAAAAGACAACACCAGAACTTGATTTTTATCTCTTTATGTGTTTTTGTTCAATTAGCACGTTTCTGCACTATGCATTATTTTATACACACTCCCCCATACTTGTTTTAGAAGCCGAGTCTTTTGAAGGTTCGTCTACACTGAAGACTGAAGCATGTTGACCAGCTTTTCCTTTCTCATTACACATGTGATTTTTTTAAGTTTATTTATTTTGAGAGAGAGAGAGAGAGAGAGAGAGTGTGTGTGTGTGTGTGTGTGTGTGTAGGGGAGGGGCAGAGAGAGAGAGGGAGAGAGAGAGAATCCCAATGCTCAGTATGGGGTGGGACACAGGGCTTGATCTCACAACTGTGAGATCATTACCTGAGCTGGATGCTTAAGACTGAGCTACCCAGGGGCCCACACAAGTGATATTTTTTAATACTGGTGCAGTGATTCTTTGAAAGCTCGTTATATGGTTATTTCTCATCATATAATCAACTCGTGTTATTTTATTCAGTTACTTCTAATTATTTCAAGACTATTCTTTTAACATTTTTAGGCAAAGGGTCAAATCTCATTTTTCTATATATCTTGGATACCTTGAATCTTCCTGATACATAGTAGACGCCTAATACAGACTGAGTGAAAAAGTTCGGACAGAATATCATCTGTTTTCTCTGTATTGCTTATTCACATCTATCAAGTTCGTCATTTTTAAAAAAAAGTTTATTTATTCATTCTGAGAGAGAGAGAGAGAGAGAGAGAGAGAGAGAGAGAGAGAGAATCCCAAGCAGACTCCATGCTGTCAGCACAGAGCCCTACTTGAGACTCAGTCTGACGAACTGTGAGATTATGACCTGAGCCGAAGAAATCAAGAGTCATTTATCCAAAGGATACAAGTGTACTGTTTCAAAGGGACACATGCACCCCCATGTTTATAGCAGCACTATCAACAACAGCCAAAGTATGGAAAGAGCCCAAATGGCCATCGATGGATGAATGGATAAAGAAGATGTGGTAGATATACACAATGGAGTATTACTCGGCAATCAAAAAGAACAAAATCTTGCCATTGGCACCTACGTGGATGGAACTGGAGGGTATTATGCTAAGTGAAATTAGTCAGAGAAAGACAAAAATCATATGACTTCACTCCTATGAGGGCTTTAAGAGACAAAACAGATGAACATAAGGGAAGGGAAACAAAAATAATATAAAAACAGGGAGGGGGCAAAACAGAAGAGGCTCATAAATATGGAGAACAAACTGAGGGTTACAGGAGGGGTTGTGGGAGGAGGGATGGGCTAAATGGGGGAGGGGCACTAAGGAATCTACTCCTGAAATCATTGTTGCACTATATGCTAACTAATTTGGATGTAAATTTAAAAAAATAAAAAGTAAAACAAGTTAAAAAAAAAAAAAGAAATCAAGGGTCAGACACTTAACTGACTGAGCCACCCAGGTGCCCCTGAGCCTTTCATTCCTAATGTGGGTCTTCAAGAAAGCTCTTTCCAGTCCTTCCACAAGCATATGCTACTATAATGCGACAACGAACAGCTCATTCTCTTCGGCTTTTCTGTTCTATGACCAAATTTTTGGTCTTGCCATTTCAAATGTAGGCACAAGGCAATACTGATGAAACTAAATATTTGAAAATGGTACCTATAGCTGCCCCAAATTTCAGAGCAACAAGGTGCCAGTGGAAACATTTAACTGAGATGGAATGTGGTCCATGTAATGTCTGACTTGGAAAGGAAGGTTCGTTTTGTGATCCAGTTTTCTATGTCTTTAGAATGACTGGATAGTTATCTTTAAACAATAAAATCTAACGGCAGTTTTCTACTTAATGCAGTCATATGTGTATTTACACATTGATACATTTGTATCTACTTAAACATTTTCATACTCCTGTCATACTCATTTCAACAAATACTTGAGTACTTACAACGTTCCAGCCCCCTGTGCTACGTTCTCGGCTTAAAACAGCAAACTAGACACTGTCTCTGACCTCCAAGAGCTTTGAGTCTTGTAGGGGAAACTGACAATGACAGGTAACGTGAAAAACTCTCCTACTGGATAAGCTCGGGTGTTACAGGATGTGGGCTCAGTGAAAACTCCCTGTTGGGCTTGAACTTGAAGGTGCGACTCGAAGGGCAGACGGGTGTTGTTTGGCAAAAGATAGGAAGCCAGCGTTGTCTTGGAGGGGAGAGGATGCATGCATGGTGTGCCAGGGAAGGGGCTGTATTACCGCAGCACCCCGACTGTGGCACTCATTAGCTACAAGATGTTAGTGTTAATAATTCAGGTAAATGTCTGGCTATTTGAGCAATATTTGAGAAAGAACAGAAGCTTCCCTTTAGGCCAACAGCTATTTAAGAAATTATCCCATTAATAAAAAGATACGATATCCAAGAACAGGTTCATCAGGTTCATCTTCCGCAACATGAGCATCCTAAACCCACATCCTGAAAAAGACTGAGAGGACTAGAAATTGTTCAAATTCTCAACACGGTGAAACGTTTCAGTTTAGTTTTGCTTTGTTTTCCACGTTGGTTCACGCCATAGCTTAACAGCTTTTGTTCTTAGATATTGTATCTTTTTATTAATGGGATAATTTCTTAAATAGCTATTGGCCTAAAGGGAAGCTTCTATTCTTTCTCAAATATTGCTCAGATAGCCAGACATTTACCTGAATTATCTTATTAACACTAAGAGTTTTCCGGATTATTCTTTTGGATTTTCCAAGTTTATAATCGTACTATCTATAAGTAATATATCCTTCCTTTCTTAAAAACAAAATTCATGGAGCCCCTGGGTGGCTCAGTCGGTTAAGCAATCTGACTCGATTTTGGCTCAGGTCATGGTCTCACAGTTGGTTCGTGAGATCAAGCCCTGAGTGGGGCTCCATTGCTGACTGTGCAGAACCTGCTTGGGGCTGTCTCTCTCCCTCTCTCTCTGCCCCTCCCTCACTCATGCAGCCTCTCCCTCTCTCTCTCAAAATGGGTAAACAAACAAACAAACAAACAAAAGAAAATCCTTGACACGTAGAAAATTCTTAAGGCTATTAGGAGGGTTGAGTACAAAACACAAGACCTACAAGGCAGCTTCCAGAGAGGTGTTTGGGACACAAAGAGTGACCCACATGTTCCGAGGTTGTGTGTGCCTACCGGCCAACACAGAGTGCTAGGTGCCTTTACAGGTTGATGCAGAGGAGAGGACAGACACCCCTGGGCATCAGAACTTCCAGAACTTCACATCCTCCAGGCAGCAGCTCTGTGGTCTCTGCCTCAACTTGACCTGGCAGGATCTTGCCTCATGCCCTTGCTGCACACCTCCAGCCCACACGCTGATGCCAGGGCATAGGATGCCCTGGGAGCCATGCCAACACAGCCTGGAAGTGTGTGTGTGTGCAAGGGAGGGGGGGTGGTTAGTCTGGTCCCGTGGGATATATTCTTGACCCATGATTAATAGGAACAGGTGGATAAACTCTTGCCTCTGTTTCCTCTGGGACAGACTGTCCTGAAACAAAGTTAATACAGCTTCTTGGAGGATATTCTCCAGGGACTGAACAAGCAGTGGCAAACTTGGTCACCCCCTTCTCTGCTTCGCTCCCCCTTGCTCCTGCCTCCCACTGTGCCCTCCGTGGGAACTCAGCCTAAAGCTTTGCCGCACCTGCAAAGCCACCATTCCACCAGAGCTGTTTTCACAGTTAATGCGACGAAACACCAGCAGGAAGATGGCTCCTAAGACCCACACGGACGGATGGCCAAGCTGCAAGTAAGCTTCTCCATCGCCACTGATCTGCACACATCTGTCACTTGGGCCATGGCCACAAAAGGTACCTACCTGGTGGTCCTGGGTATCCCGGCAACCCTGTGGGGCCTGGTGCCCCAGGACAACCTGGGGACCCAGGAGGCCCCACTGCATTCTTTCCCGGGGGTCCTCGTTCCCCTTTCCTTCCTTTCACGCCTGGGAATCCAGGGGCTCCTCTGAGGCCAGGCCTCGACGACCCTTGGAGAAAAGAATCATTTTACCATATTTTAAATTTTTTCCCGATTCACACATGTTATCTTTCAATTGCAAAATGTAATATGTTCTTATTAATAAAAGTTGCCCCATCAAGAGGTATATAAAACATAAAACAAAAAGAGAATATCTTTCTTCATCTGTGGCTTTGCTAAACGATCACAGGTCAGCAAAGCTCAGAAGGCTCCAGTTCCATGAGGTAATTTATATAATGTATTACAAGGGACTGAGACCGAGTTAGGGGTGCACTGTCGTCTTTTTCTTTAAAAGAACCTCATGATAAATTCTTCAGTATATGTGGTTTTGTGGCTGTTTTTTCATTAAAGACTAGAAGATACCAATCTTTCAGTGTCCCAAATGAGAAAGAGAGACCACTGTCACTGGACCTCATTCCCACAGCCAATTGTCTTCATTATAAAAGGGCGTGATGGGGGTGGCAGGCATCTCCTGGGAGAGAAGCCAAGCCAGGTGACACAAAGCTCATCTGTCCCTCATAAGGTGACAAGGACATGAAGAGGGGATAAGTCTCGAATCTCTGCCTTGCAAACAGTTTAACTGTGAAGAAGAGAGACCTCACCACCAAAGGGCTATGAAACCAGCAGGGGTAATGACTGATTATTTCTGATTATTGACCATAAAGGTTTTGCCATAAAAGCAAATCCACCTGTCTGATGTCCGTTTTAGAGCTCTGTAACTTTTACTCGCTGCTTCCTAAAGGGGCTGATTCATTACTTGGGGGGTCGGGAGTAGAGAAAAAAGTCCTCCCTAATCTTTGGCCAGACCTCTGCTACATCCTTTTGTATTCCAACTTGGTGTATTTTTCCGTGCACATGCAAATACACATAATATTTATCCGTTTATCTATGTTTTTTAACAATGGGATTATAAGATACGTATAGTTCTGCAATCTGCTTAATTTTAATTCATTTTCAAAATTACGTAATAGCTTAATACACAACATGGTATAGAGAAAATTATAATTGACAGCAGGGCTTATCAAATCTTTGCTGCTTTTTCAGGGTTTCGTTTCCTCTACAAAGTGACACGTGATGGCATTACAGTTATAATTAAAGCCACTGAGGTTAATCCTTGATTAAACGTCCTGGATCCTCGTCTTCCTCTCTCAAGAGGCAACCACTCCAGGGACTCATGGATGTTTTTATACTTCATGGAATTGTCTGCATGTCCGTAAATAATGTACTGTGAAATTTAAAACTTCACATGAAAGTATAAGCTATGCATCTCATGCAACATGGGATACACTATGAAAACTATCTTTTTTTAGCCAGCCTAATGACTGCAAATTTCTGTTTTCTACCTCTGTGCCTCCTCTGAGCTTGGAGGCTTCAGTTATTGTCTTACACTTAGTTACAACCGCTGAGAAGTTAAAAAAAAAAAAAAAAAAAAAAGAGCATTTCTAAGTTACTTTGTGTCCATTTTCACTCCCCCCACTCCCATTTCGGCTGTAAATCACAAAGTTACCAATTAGGAAGCTGGAAACACTTTTGGCCCCGTTAGTGAAACATCTGTCCCACGCAAGCAGTGCAAAGGTGATTTTCCTTTTAAGAGCATTTCTGTTGGTGCCTGAGACGCAGGTACCTACCAGCACTTCCAGGAACTCCAGGAGGACCACTGGGACCTATAAATCCGTAACAGTAATTAATTGCTGGCAAGGATATAAACACTCCCCTCCCCCCATTTTTGAAATCTTGGGTGACAATATCATAATAATCAATAATAAATATTTTCATACTTTCTCTACTCCCACAGAGAGAGATAAAAGAAAACCTCGCTGATTGAGACAAACCGCAGAGAAGGAACTAGTCTTAGGTGCCTAACATTCAAAAGTGAATCATGCCACCTCTGCACCTTCAAACAATTCCACAGAGATCTACGAGGAGCCTGCTGTGTATCTGACACTTTGTTGGAACGGTTCAGGTGCGAGAAGATGGTGTTCCATCTCCAATAACATCGCACGGGGTTCTAATTCTTGGACATATGGAAGTGATTTATAGTGACCATATATCAGATTAAAAAAAAAATCTGTGTCTGTATCTATACTTGTCTGTCCATTTATTTAAGAATGCTAGGTATTTTTACTCTTTTGAGTGAAATTCTCCTTTGAAATCTTATGTGTATCAATAATTTGCCTCAGATCAGTGGTTCTCGATCCCGGCTACACACTAGAATAATCTGGAGAGCTTTTGCAATCTACCAGTGCTCAGCCTCCCCCCTCTCCCTGCCCCCACCTCCAGACAGTTGCATCAGAATCACAGGGATGGGACTTGGCACGTTTTTAGAAGTTCCCGGGGATTCTGATGTGTAACCAGAGAGGAGAGCTCTTGGCCTAGACCTTTCCAGTGTATCTAATAAATGTGACTCTGCTTCATGGTGCCAGGAGTTGGGAAATCCCAGATTTCAGTCCCTTCTTGTCACTATTATATGGATTTGCTCAAATTATGGTTTTTCAGGGTCTCCATTTTTTCTTTTGTATCCCACTAAGATTGCTGATTCTTTATATTCCCTCCTCCTGCCCTCTGGCCATTATTAGTGTTTTCTTGTCCGACTTGAACTTCATGCTTGCACACACAAAGAATTTAACTGCCTTCTGTGGTATAGCACCTATGGAATTTTCATATAAAAGTATGAAAATTAGGAGGCCATGAAAATTGGGAGACCTCTCTTCCCCCTCCCCACCCCCCCCCCCCCCCTGCAAATTCTAGGTCTATAAGCATATGTTACATGTTGCCTGGAGAGAAACACATGGAAATAGGCAGCAAACGCCTTAGGAAGAAATGTATCCTCACCCTGTGGGCCACGAGCTCCTTTGGGGCCTGGTGGGCCTGGAATTCCTACATCTCCCTTTTCCTGGTATGCATCATAATATTCTGTCTTAAAGGAAAAAGGAACAAATGAAGAGAAAAGATAGCTATTTATGGAGAGCTCACCAAATGCCATATTCCAATGTCTTTTATTTTGGCCCAAATGATATTTTCCTTATCTTCCTGAATTCATAGGTTTATGTGTTAGCAGAAATATGGTAGTCATATATACGTAATGGATACATGTAAAGATAAAAGTTGATGTTTCTGGTATCATGGTATCATATACTTCATGGGCTTTCAACTAGAAATAGATTTTATGATGTGACCCAGCTCACATACTCATAGTTATAAATATACATACATACATTTCTAGATATGTGTGAATACGTATGCAGAAACTGAAGTTTCACAAACAGTGACTTACCATTTTGACATTTGATCAATGCTGATTTTTCAGTATATTCTATCTCACTTAATTTTTTTTAATGTTTATTTATTTTTGAGAGAGAGAGAGAGGAGGAGCAGACAGAGAGGGAGACACAGAATCAGGAGTAGGCTCCAGGCTCTTGGGCTGACAGCACAGAGCCCGATGCGGGGCTCAAACCCACAAATCGAACCACTGAGCTGAAGTTGGACGCTCAACGGACTGAGCCACCCAGGTGGCCCTATTCTATTTCACTTTTTAAAAACACTTGTCCTCATGAGCTAACTTTATTTCAGAGTCTGTTGGGACCCACACATCAAAAAATACTCTGATTGTTTCTTTAAATTTCAGGATACCGATGACTTGCAATAATTGAGGACTCTTGTTTCTGACATGCTCAGTGGACCTACTGTTGGTCTTTAACCATCTACTTCGTAAGCAGAATTTCCAAGGACGATAATAGAAACTGGAATTAAAACACATACACACAGCAAACTGGGAATGCTAATTCCTCTCCAGCGCAACTGGCAAGGAGATTTCATTTAGAACTTGGTACATTTATCTTAAATGAAAGAAGAGGGGAAAGGGGCACCTGGGTGGCTCAGTCGGTTAAGCGTCCGACTTCAGCTCAGGTCACGATCTCGCGGTCCGTGAGTTCGAGCCCCGCGTCGGGCTCTGTGCTGACAGCTCAGAGCCTGGAGCCTGTTTCAGATTCTGTGTCTCCCTCTCTCTCTGACCCTCCCCCGTTCATGCTCTGTCTCTCTCTGTCTCAAAAATAAATAAACGTTAAAAAAAAATTTTTTTTTAAAAAGAAGAGGGGAAAAGAAAAGGTTTGTTTTTTGTTTTGTTTTCCTGTATGCTGCATGGGGCCCACGACTTTGCTGGCTTGTTTAAAAAAGAGGTAACAAGAGTATTGTGGTTAAACACTATGTATACAGTCACAAAAAATAACTCACAATAATAACAGTAATGATAATATAATAATCTCCATCAAAATCCATAATGGCATATGTGCACCTGCCAAGGGTTGGCTAAGTGCTTTCACCCTAAGGCCCAATTATTCTTCCCAGCAACTCCATAAAAGTATGTTGGGGCTATTTGCATCTGAATCACTTACTTGTTGTGTGAAGGTGAGAATTTCCAGGACCTTCCTCCAGTTACTTTACTTAGTTAAATTTACTTAGTTAAATTACTTAGGCTGAGAGGTCTGAGAACGGTGTTAGGAATGGGACCCCCCTCACCCCCACCCCCTGACTCTCCTACTACCACCGTCCTTTCTGAATGGCAGCTCCACTCGGCGCATTGAACGTGAGAACCACTGTCCTTTAAGGCAGGAGACGAAGGGATACTGGAAGTCAGAGCCCGGATCTCTTTTACTCATCTCCTTAAGTGACAGGGTCACAAAATAGAGAATGTGCTCTATCTCTGCAGTCAGGAGCTGACAGACATCCGTGCAATCCACATCCACACTGCAGAGAGGAGACAGCCTGCTGAGACGGAGCTTGGGCTTGGGGTCAGTGGCTTCTGCTGGCCCTGGTTGGGCTCGTGCTGCCCACAAGTGCAGGATGTCATATACCCATGCCCAGACAGAGTGGGTGGAGCTCGCTCCCTCTGCCCTGGGTACCCCAGCTGACCTCCACGGCACCCCTCCTGCTCTGCTCAAGGCCACAGGTCACCTGGGGCCATGTGTGATTGAACAAAGGTTTTCTTCTTTCCCACCGCCGAGGGTGGGCATTGCTAGTGCCTTCCAGAGACCACATAGGACCAAATAGAAATATTTGTCCATTGCCAAATGGACAAATAATGACAACAGCTATTTTCTTCCTTGGTTTGATAAAAAAGTAAGTACTATCATCTCTTAACAGTTAATGAGAGACGCCAATTCAAAATTTCCTTGATGCTTTGGAGGACTTGATCACCCATGACAATCGGACATTATCTTTAGTTACACTTACTGGACCACGGAATCCTGGAGGGCCAATGTCCCCTTTCCACCCCTGTGTTGAAAGACAGTTACAAATTGTGAGTACATTAATCCAAAATATTTACATATTTGGTATACTGAAAAAGCAAAATGCACAGCTAAATAATAAACTGACTTTGGGTTATTTCCCTGGAGGGCCACACCTGGGGCAAGAATCCTGTCAACAAGGTCCTGAGAAGCAGCTGTGGCTCTAGTGATTTCCAGATTCCCTCCGTGCCAGTGCCTTCCGAGGGTGTTTCTATGCATTACACACTCCCACGTTCTCGCCCAGATCTCAGGCACAGCAAAACCAGGCTGTGAGTTATATGCAGTCCCCACTGTCCCAACTCACCTGTAACCCACCCCCTTCCTTACCTACTCAAGAGGGCATTTTCAGAATTGGACAGGAAGTGATATTATTTATTATAGGGTAAATCTTGAATCTGCACATATCCTTACATATAACAATTATTTGAAAATGTCTGTAACATGTTGTTGGCAACGCATGAAACGGACTACGGCGCACGATTCATTCATCGTGATCTTTCAGTGTGTCATGACCCAGGTTGAGACTCACGGGGCTCAGCCTACACTTGCCCTCCGATGACCAGAAACCCTTGCCTGCAGGACTTCTCCAGCTCCTTCCTCATGAGCAAACTAAATCTCACTGGTCACTGTGTCAGCCAGCTTCTGTCACACAGAGCGAGTTTTCTATCTTTCCCACAAAACTGCCCTTCAGGTGTCCGTGCAAACTTCACATCCCTCACTTCCTCTTAACAAATATAACTAAGGTGTTTTAATGAACACTGGTCGCAATTCCTTGTACCTATTTCCAGGGCATGGTGGGGAAAGGGCGGGCAAAAGCCAACTAGTTAAAAGAGCCTGGAGAAGAGGATGTTCGAGAGGGCATTACCTTAATGCCGTCTTCTCCTGGTAACCCAGGGAAGCCCCTGTTGCCTTTGGCTCCCTGTGGAAAAGGGCAGAGAGAATGGGTCAGGAGGCCCACGGGTCAATTTCTCCTGTGGGAAGCAAGAGCAGTTGGAACTCCTTTTTGCAAAGAAAAATTAGGGTGGCTCAGATGGTCTCTCTTCACAGTGAGGGTGTTGCACTCTGATTCTCAAATGCAGGTTTAAAAGGCCGCATGCTTTTTCTAGATTAGTAGCTACCGATGACTCCCCAGAGTGCTTCTTCACCGAATGGAACTAACATTTCAGTAACATCGATGGGCCAAATCATGTCTTTACCTCAGTGCCAGGGAAACCAGGGGTTCCGTCTTTTCCAGGTTTTCCCTAAAACAAAAACACATCATTTAATAAATACGGAAAACCTGAATGATACGATCGATCGTCTCCTCTCGACCTCGGGCAAGAGAGCCTGACTGAGACTTTCCACCCATTTGTTAGAAGAAAAAAAAAAAAAAAACTACTAATCATGGAACACGTATGACCTTCTCTTGGTGGGAAAGGCAGAGCCGGGCAGAAGGGGAAATCAAGGGGGGGTCAGTGGAAGGAAGATTGGCAATTAAGAGCTAAGCTTCAGTGAGATCTAATACTATCCACCCAAGCTTGGAAGAAAACTTGAAAAAGCAGAGGAGTGGACAAAAAAGCTTAGAAAGAGGGAGGTGTTCACAAACTATTCGAGATGTTGGCAATTCCCCGAACTGCAGATATGCCTGTATTTGGACATACTTATAAAAATATGGTGCAGTGTTCTAAACAGACAGGGCTTTTGGATGACCTATTATGAAGTCTACTCTCCATGAGAGAATAAAAATCATACTATTTTTTTCTTAGAAAAATATACACTTTTCTCAATGTAAAAGTTTTAGAATTTAAACACAATATATGTGGTTAAATATTTCTAAAAATAGAGCTGGCCGGGTGAATGGACCCTGGTGGCTTCAGTGTCCCCACTACCCATGTCACAGCATGTCCCATTTTCTTTGGGGAGCGGCCGTTCCCTCACTCTGTGTGATTCTCATGGGGCTCTCAGTCACAATAACCCTGACCCCGCTGGTCTGGCCAACCCTGGAAACTTCTTCCTGGCCACAGTTCGCTTTCCAGAGTGAGGCATAGAACCAAGTTGGGTCAATTAGAGAGATTCTCTGGGGTTTTATTAATGGCCACAGGGAAACACACTGTCTCCTTGGATGCCATTAATCTGAACTTCTCACCTTTTCTCTCTATTGCCACCTACAAGGAAGAAGGTCATTGTCAAAGGAGAGCATGAGGCCAATCAATGCACACAGAGGGGGAGAAATGGTATGGAGGGCCCCCTCCCGCCATATTGTTTCAGGCTCTGAAGTCCTTGAAGGCTGTTTCAGCCTTAAACTTCTCAGCTACTTGAACATATAAGTCTCATTTCTTAAATCTTTTTCTAAATTTTTTAAAATATTTACTTATTTTTGAGAGAAAGGGACAGAGCACGACGAGCAGGAGAGAGGCGGAGAGAGAGGAAGACACAGATAGGAAGCAGGCTCCAGGCTCCAAGCTGTCAGCATAGAGCTGGACCTAGGGCTCAAACTCACGAACGACAAAATCATGACCTGAGCCAGAGTCAGACGCTTAACCGACTAAACCACCCAGGCACCCCATATTTCCTAAATCTTTAAAAAACTTACAAAAGTCTAAGCTAGTTTGAGATGGGTATCGTACACTTATTTCCTAAATAGTCCTGAGTATTTACTAATACAGGCTGCACATGACACTGAATTTCCAAATTTACCTGCGGGCCAGGTTCTCCAGGAGCACCTTTTTCAGCTCCATAAGATTCCCCAGGCGGTCCCTGTATTAATGAGAGTTATATCAAATTGTACATATTATTGATTTTTCTTACTTATCTTGATTGCCATTAACTTTTTCCTTCTGATTATCCTGTTATATTTTAAAATGTTAAAATCATGGTTCATCTAAGAGGGAAATCTTATTTATAAGTATTCGTTTAAAAATAAATGCTAAAATACAAGATGCTATATGCAAAGAGCCCAAATGCCCATCAACTGATGAATGGATAAAGAAGCTGTGACATATATAGGCACAATGGAATACTACTTGGCAATGAAAAAAGAATGAAATCTTGCCATTTGCAACAACATGGCTGGAACTGGAGGGTATTATGCTAAGTAAAATAAGTCAGTCAAAGACAGATATCATGTTTTCACTCATATGTGGAATTTGAGAAACTTAACAGAAGACCACGGGGGGGAAGGGAAGGGAAAAAATAGTTACAAACAGAGAGAGAGGCAAACCATAAGAGACTCTTAAATACAGAGACTCTACTGAGGGTTGATGTGGGTGGGAGAAGAAGGGGTGGGGAAAATGGGTGGTGGGCATTGAGGAGGGCACTAGTTGGGATGAGCATTGGGTGTTGTATGTAAGTGATGTATCATGGGAATCTACCCCTGAAGCAAAGAGCACACTGTATGTTAGCTAACTTGACAATAAATTATATAATAATAATAATAATAATAATAATAATAATAATAAACCCAGATGTTGAAGATGAATCGTAAGATGGGTGACATTGGGCACATATACCACAGCGTAGGGATTTCAGCTAGAAGTAGGTGTAAAATAATTCTAGTATACTCATGACCTCTGCAGTAAAATACTATCATGTTCTAGCAAATATTAAGATTTAAAAGTAGATCATATATCAAAATAGGCTCTAAGGCTCTACTTTACATTTCAAGGGAACAGCATGAGTGTAAATGACCTACTGAGGGTCCAGGAGGTCCGGATTTGCCCATGGCTCCCTTGTCCCCTTTCTCTCCCTTGAGGTCCTGCCACAAAAACAATTTCAGGTCATTACACACAGATCAAATAAGATTTTACTGCTTTTACAGATTTCTCTGTCTGTTCAATGTACTGGATTTACAAAGAACTTATGTACCTCTTGTTAACATGACACATTATTGTTTTTCACATTTCAAATGTTATACTTGTGAACCCATTGAAACTAAACACAGACTTTTTTTTTCTTTTTTTTAAAGAAAGTTATCTTTTGGATCAAACTGTGTTCAACCAATTTAATTCCTGCATCAGTTTTCAATAAGCACATTCAAATCATTTTTAATGTATCTTATTTTCATTTTAATATACAGAAATTATTTTCATTGGGATCATTTTCTGAGTATATGTTATGATGAGAATTTGATTTCCATTAATCAGGTTTGTTTGCCCCCTAATTGCATTTTATTGATTGTATTTTCACTCTTGTGAATCATCTCTTGGGGCATCAGTTTTTTTGTTTTTTTTCAAACTTGATTTTTTCCCCCCTGATCAAATCTTCCAGATCTAGATTTTGTCAAAATAAGACTTTTTTTCCTGTCAATTTCTAGTATATGTGCTGCCGAAGCGAGCACATTTCCTGTCAATTTCTAGCCAATACCATTTTAGACTTTATTAATTTTATTTTTGTCAATTACCTCTTAAAAGTGGTTATTTTCCTCAGGTAAATTTTTCTCCAATCTTCAATGAGAGTTATTATTTTGATTATACCAAATTTTGCCGTGTTTTGCTTTAACTCTTTTCAGTTTTGTTTTGATAATTTCTATCACTAAAAATTATTTTATTTTTAGTTTATTTTTGAGGTGATGAAAGTGTTCTAAAATTGCAGGTGGTAATACTTGTAAACCACATGAATGCACTGAAAGCCACTGAATTGTACATTAGAGAGCAAATTTCATGGTATGTAAATTATATTTCAATAATTTGTTAAAATTAATTATAACTAAAACCCATGAATTTTATTCTTTAAAACGGATGTGTGAATTATGATATGTGAATTATATTTCAATCAAGCTATTATTGAAAATAATCACAAGTCTTAAAAAGAAGGATGATTTGTGTTTATTTCTTCCACAAGAAAATTGTTAGTTAACCCCTCACTTCCCTCCCCCCATCCCAGGCATTCCAGGATCAACCTAGTGTCTAGGTTTGGGGTATTATATTGTGATTCACTTTTTCTGAGCATTCAATTCAGTTCTATATCCTGGTCTTTCCAGCTACCCCATGGTAGGAACAAAATGCAAATGTTAATGTCAAAAAACAGGGTCACAGTGTCCTGGGAGAGAAATTAGGGCCAAATGGCCCCTGGGGTTATAATGGCAGATAAAAATGTCTCAGTTGGTTACAATACCACTCCACCCATATCTTTAGGTCATTACTATCCAGTTGGATCAGAGCCATATAACCATTTTGTTATCATTTATTCAAACATACTCACTAAATCCCCATCTGAGTTGGAAACAGTGAGAAGGGATGGGGATAAGAGGTGAGCAAAATTAGATCCAGGCTCCACCTTCTAGAACCTTGGAAGCTGCTTCCTCTGATCTTGCCTCACATCCCTGTCTCATTGTTTTCTGGTTCTCCAGTAAAAGATGGGGATAAAATAAAATCCAGAGGTTCAGGCAGGGCTGAACTGGGCTTAGACGGAACTTATAAAAGAGGTAAAAGATCGCAAGGACCTCCCCCCCCCCAGAAGAGAGAAGACACAACCCTAGTAATAAAGCGGAAGAGTTACCGTTCTGTTATCTGGGCCGGTTAGCGTCACAATAACCGTTCCTGGTGGTCCAGGGGGTCCTGTCAATCCTTTCACACCCTAAACACAAATACACTCAGGAATGCAAAGCTGAACAACATCACCTTTGCTTTTTTGAAAGACAGATGCTCCTTCCCTGTTGGTTCTTCGGTGAGAAGATAGAGCCAATGATAGAGCAAACACACACATTTATTTCGGTGTCACTCAGTGACTGAGACGTATAGGTTGGTTGCTCTGAGACTTAAAATGTCTTGCCCACAAATAAACCCCAGTATTTGAATTACCCGCTCTCCTTTTTGTCCTATCACATTATCGCCCATGTGACCCTGTAAGAAAAGGCAAAACAAAATTATTTTTAAAAAGAAAATGACTATGAATGGTCTAAACCCACTGAAGTGCCAATGTTTGTAACTGACCATTTACATTTTAATTATAATGTCAGTATTGTCAAAATTATTTTAGCTATTTCTTGGAGGAGAGAGGCACACTATGTTTCTTTCAAAAGTAGAGATCGTGAAATGCAGAAAGCTTACGGGATATACTTAATATGGCAAATGAAGGCATGATGTGGCATGGGGAAAGGAAACCAGCTCAGAGGACATTTATCTGGCTCAGCCACTAGCTGGTTACCTAACTTTCTGATGCCCTAGTTTTCTCATCTTAAAAAGAAGAAGCAAGGGTAGCTGAACTTCGGGATTCTGAAATTCCTAGAGAGGCTAAGAATACAATTCAGTCTTCAGTAGTAATTTAGTGACATGAGAGAAGAGAAAGGCATGCAGGGCCCTTCATGTACTGGCTTAAGATCAGGTTGGTTTGGGGAACAGTCCGCTGCAAACGTTTATAGGATAAAGTATTGGGTGATCAGTCCGCTGCAAAAGTTTATAGGATAAAGTATTGGGTGATCAGTAGGATTATCAGAAATGGGAAACCTACGGACTTGCCCTTTCCTGATACGGAGCTCCTTATAACTGAATTATCAGGGATCAAGTTACTAAGTGCAGGGAGAAGCGAGTGAGGGGTGCAGAGCTGTCTGCCCCATTCCTTTCCATGGATTATTCCAGGGAATAATCCTGTGCTTCCAGAGAGGGTCTGGGCAGTGACCACATGTCTAATCAGGCCAGGTTTGGCTTTTAGCTTGCTTAGGGCGTTCTGGCTGTTGTGACACACGAACTATAATCTACCTTAGGTCCCGGAGGTCCCATGGTTCCTGGAAAGCCCTAGAAAAATCCAGAAGTGAAAATTACAGCGGGAAATGTGTACCAAGCCAAAAACTCTGTGTAAAGCTTTTAGCTATAATGAATTTATTAGTTTATAGTGTCTATAGCTGTGATGGCTTCATACTCACAAAGAGCCCTGGAGGGCCAGGTGGACCAATGGGTCCAGGAAAACCTGGAAGGCCTGGTAAGCCCTGTAAATTAAGAGAAGAGTAGGGTAAGTTTAACTTTACTTCTTACCTAAGAACAATGTCCATTTGTTCTTAGTTCTTAGTTCTTAATTAAATCTATTAACATATTTTAATGAAAGTTGAGGAGCATGATGGCTCTCATTCATGGCTGCAGTTAATTACAAAAAAAAAGGGGGGGGGTGGGGAAAGGAAAAAAAAAAAAAAAGGTGCCTAAAAGCACGTTGCCATGTAGAACAGGTTGCCAGGGATACCTGGATGGTAACATTTCCAGGAGTATGACCAGAGCCGTTGCTTTACTTTAGAAGGGTTTTTAAATTTTTGAAATTTTGCTTTTGTCTGTGTGTCTGTCTCTCTGTCTGCCTGTCTCTCAGCCAAGCATACTCCTCCCATAGGGCTTTCCACCTGCTCTCCTTCTGTCTAGAATCCTCTTCCCCCAGACATCTAGAGGACCGACTTCCTTTCCCTTTTATTTTCACTCAAATGTCATCCTTTCCCAGCTCGCCCAATGTAAAGCCACAACCCTCCTTCCAACCTGGACACTCCTTTATCCCCTGGCCCTGCAGTCTTTTCCTCCTTGGCATTTTTTACTATCTAACCAACACTTATTAATTTACATTTTTTTCTATTTTCCCCTACTAGAATGTAAGCTCCATGATGGCAAGAATTTTTTTTTTTGCGGGGGGGGGGGGGGGGGCGGTGCTGATTTGTGCACTGTGGTATCTCTACAGCCTAGAATAGCTCCTGGCATATAACTGGCATGTAATTCATGTTTCTTGTATACATGAATGTCCCACTGTTAGATCTTCATCAGTAGCACCCTGTAGTACCTAGCCGACACTCAATGCACACTTAAAGGACACGTCAACGTCCCAGATGGCTGCGATCTCTTCTTACTGGATCCCTTTCCTTCAGCATCAGGCCCCTTAAATGTTTCTTAAACAAGAAAAATCAAGAGGCATCATGTTCTGTATCTTTCCTCAAAGGTCGGTAAAGCCTCCTAAGCATGTCATTCTGCCATTTTGTGGCTCACCATTGGTTGGCAGGGGTCACCATCCAGGAGCTCAACAACCTGAACTCAAACTCTTTGACTTACTTAGACAAATTTCCAGAAATTTCCACATATACTTCTGAACTAAGTTAAAATATTTCTGGTTTTAACCTGGAAGTTAGTACCTGTGCCTGAGGTCTACCAAAAAATCCTTTTGGATCACAAAGTAAAGCATACACAGTCCCCCAAATGGCTGTGTCTCTTTGTATCTATCTGGGATCACACTCAGATCTACATACATATGGATCAGAAAGTAAACCACTCTACAGGAAAAAGGCACATTTAAATAAAACCCACTTACTCCTGCAAATTTTGTAATAGGGCTATTACTTAACATTATAGTTTTAAATGATATTCAGTGTATGATACAAACCTATGCTTGATTTCAACAAATACAGAGTAAGTGGAACATAACTATTCCTTGAACATTCCTTCTTAGGTGTAGAAAAGCCTGGGTAATTGAGATTTAAGAAGAGATTAAAAGACTTATGAACAAAATCATCCCTTTATGTTAGTTTCATGGAGTTTCTCATAAAGTGAATATTCTAGAGTGAAATGAAGTCGATATGTAAACAGAAGACATGTGAATGTCTACTGCAAATGTTCTTGCAGTTGTCAGAGGTGGGGGTGGAGCATAGGTGAAATGTACACATGTCCAGTTATAAATAAATGAGTCTTGGGGATGTAAGGTACAGCATAGTGACTATAGTCAATAACATCATATTCCAGATTTGAAAGCTGCTAAGAGAGTAAAGTTCTCATCATAAGAAAAAAAATATTTGTCACGGTGGTGATGGATGTTAACTAGACTTATTGTGGGGATCATTTCACAATATGTACAAATCTCTGATCACTACCCTCTACACCGAATATGTCATATGTCAATAGTATCTCCATGAAAAAAGAAAACAAAACAAAAAAGAAAATGGAAAACAAACAATAAAAATGTTCCCAAGAGGGGGAGGAAAAGATCTAGGGGAAGAGAGAGAGGAGGGGCAGAGACAAAGACAGAGATGCAGAGACACAGAGAAGGGAGAAAGAGGGAGAGATGGACAGACAGAGACAGAGAAAGAGAGCCAGAACCAGAGAAATGAGAATGAGAAGACCATCCCTGAAGTGCTATACCTGTAATCCTGGGGCTCCTGGCAACCCGGGGTCACCTTTTCCATCAAGTTCTATACCTTCTGCAGCAGGAGCTCCCTTGAAAATAAAGAACTTCATCAACTGTAACCAATGTTATATTTGCAAAGCTCCTTTAAATTGCTTATTCAAACTTCTACTGCTTCAAGGATAAAAGTGCTTTTCAGGGCATACACGTAGAGAAAAGATTTAAGATTACTCAGTTTGGAAGAGATCTAAGATTTTCATATATCCTAAGATAGACAATTTACTGGGCAAGCAAGAAAGACATAAGAATGACAGAGCATTTCTCAAGATTCCAGAATTAGTGGCAGCTCCTGATCTGGAAGTCGGGACCCTGAGCCTGATGTCAGTTCTTTCCTCCTAGACTCTATTTCCTTCAAGGATTTTCCAAAACTTGTATTTCTTAAGAGGTATTTACAGAAAGAGCTAAAAGAAGTTGTCCGATAGGAACAAATATCATGGTCCAATTATTAACTGGTTTCTGAATTAATTATGAAACCTGATTTGGAATCACTTATATCTCATCATTTAATGGAACCCCTTTCAGATGTACCATTACAGATTTCCTTTCTTTCTTCTTCTTCTTTTTTTTATCTGTTTATTTTGAGAGACAGAGAAAGCACGAGCAGGGAGGGGCAGAGAAAGAGGGAGAATCTCAAGCAGCCTCCACGCTGTCAGCGCAGAGCCCATGCGGGGCTCCAGCTCACAAACTGTCTTGAGATCAAGACCTGAACGGAAGTCAAGTTGGACATTTAACTCACTGAGCCATGCAGGCGCCTCGGAGATTTTCAATACTAATATGCCACACATGACTTACCTTTTCTCCTTTCAAGCCAACAGCACCCTAAGAAAAGGAAACCAAATACACAGAATCACTGCTTTGTCCTCACTGCTATTCAGCCCCCTCTCTCGCTGTATACTTCCCGCTGGCTTTTAAATACGTTCAACTTTCTTTCATTTAAAGAAACAAAACCTCCCCTTAATCTCCCCCTGCCAGTACTGCCCGTATCTCTTCTTCATGTCACCTTCCCATTCTGTTCAGATCCCATTCACTCCTCAGTCCCACACCTGCCTCATGCCCCATCCATGCTCAAAGTATCCTTTGCTAAGTCCTGCAATGATGGTGATGTTGTTAAAATCAATGACAAGTTGTCAGATCTTCGTGGACTTCTCGGCAGCATTGGGCAGCTGTCTGCCACTCCCCTCTACGGAAATACATCTTTCCTAGGCTCCCATCATCTACTCTTTCTGGTTTTCTTTCTACCACCAGGGGCCCCTCCTCTTTACGGGCTTATTCTCCTTGACCCGGACATCCCTTGCTAGAGCTTTCTAAGTCATGTCCAAGGCTCTTTTCTCCTTATTCTTGCTCCTTGAGTCACCACCATCCAGGGCCTCTCTGAGCAGATCTAGCTGCCTATCAGTCATCTCCGCTTAGATGTCTCAAATGCAAAATGAAGCCTCAAAGTGCAAACCTGAACTCAACGCATTTATTCATTCATTCGCCACCCATTAGTTGAATGTCTCCTCTCAGCTGCTCTAGACTTTCCCACAGTCTTGACGGATTTCAGCATACGACCATTCTGGAGTAAATGGCTTGTGTTTACACTTTATACAGAGTTAGAAATGGACACCTACCGGGATCCCCGGGTAGCCTGGTATCCCCGGAAGGCCTGGAAACCCTTGCTCACCCTGGAAGACATACAAAGCTTGTCATTCTTTCTTAGTTGTTCTAGAACAGCCTATTGAGATCTTTTCCCTGTTTCTGTCTTCCAACCCTGCAGTGGTAAATCTAGACAAAGTAACCCAAATTCCTTATGGCTGCTGGGTCATGAGGCTGAAGGCCAGAAAACCATTATCTTAACTGAAAACAGGATTAGAATCTACTGTTTCTCAAATTGTGCATAAATGGCAAAAGTCTAATTGTGCCAAGAACTTTTTAATTGCTGTTTCCTTGAAACTTTACTAATTAGTTCTTTCATGGCCACCATTCTGGGAAAAGGAGAGTGCGGTCAGGAAACAAAGAGGATGAGTGAACACTGCAAAGTTCAGTCGTTCCTTGCCAAAGACCAATTTTGCATTCCACGCTTTTGGTTTCTGATTTGCATACACTCACAACCTCAGGCGAAAGTAACCAGGTGAGGTCCCCCCATCCTTCTGTGGGAGAACATGAGAGAACGCCCCCAAAAGACAATCAGAAATCAAACCAGAGCAGGAAAGAAAACCGTTAAGTTTCTGTATGCACACTATTGGTTTTGGCTAAAAGGATCTTTCAAGGAAAGCCTGTGCCGTCTCATTCTTCCTTCACCTTGATTGACTCATTTGGCAGAATGTTTCCCGACCAGCTCCTGTGTGAGGAGCACATACCTTAGAACCATTGCACCCTGGTACACCAGCAGGTCCATATGGTCCAGGATGGCCCGGGGTGCCCTGGAAACACAGCAAGTCTCAGAAAGGAGACATAAGCACCAGACCCGGGAACAAGCGACAAGAGTGAGGAACCCAAGGTGACGAAAAAGATGGGCTAATTTAGAGAGTTATTTAAATACAAATGGCTATTAATAGTTAAGTAGTATATACGGTTATTTTAGATCACTTAAATAAAAATCATAGCAAATGAAATGGGCTAACAAAACCAAAAATTACCAAGTGAGATACAGATATTTTAGATATAACAAGAGACCTTTCTATACAAAATGAAGTCCCTTAACGTGCTGTTTTAAGCTGGAAGAAAAGAAAGGAAAAAGAAGAGGGATATGTGCATGAAGTAACTATTATTTTACTATTCTACACTATTCAACAGAGATAATCTATCTTATTCCATCTATTTTATTCTACTCTATTCTGATCTATTCTATTCTATTCTATTCTATTCTGATCTATCCTATCCTATCCTATCCTATCCTATCCTATCCTATCCTGTTGTATTCCACTCTATTCCACACTACACTCCATTCCATTTTATTCCATCTATCCTATCCTATCCTATCTCATCTATTCTAGTCCATTCTATCTCATCCCATCCCATCCCATCCCATCCCATCCCATCCCATCCCATCCCATCCCATCCCATCCCATCCCATCCCATCCCATTCCATTCTATCTCATCTCATTCCATCCCATCCCATCCCATTCTGTCTCATTCCTTCCCATCCCATCCCATCCCATTCTATCTCATTCCATCCCATCCCATCCCATCCCATCCCATCCCATCCCATCCCATCCCATCTCATTCCATTCTATCCCATCCCATCCTATTCCACTGCATCCCATCCCATTCCATTCTAACCCATCCCATACCATCCCAACTCACTCCACGGTATACCATCTCATACTGTCAAGCCCCATCCTGTCTTGTTCCACTTTGTACCATTCTATTCTGCTTGGATTTCAGGAAATACAGTTTGGCTTGTATGTCCTACAAATTCACACTCTAATATATTATGTGATTCTACTGTGACATTTTCATCATGTAGCATATGTCTCAGTACCCATTTCCACGCACTATTGCTTTAACCTCTTTATTAAAATGAGCTTCCTTTTTATTTTTTAACTTTACATATTTTCCCCATTACTTACTGGAAGTCCAGGAGGACCTGAGAATCCTGGCAAACCAGTTATTCCCTAAAGACATAGAAAAGGGGAAGGTGGCAAGAAAAACACTTTTAAAACGTTCAACCTGAAAACATAAAATTATTTGCATTCTAATAACCCCATCCTGCAACTGTAATCAGGAATGGCTAACATCTATTTGAAAAACAAAAAAGTTTTGACAAACTTTTCTAAATCTTACATTTATAAAACTTTTTAAAAGAGATGATTAAGATCTTTTTTTGCCTTTTTGGATAGATTTTTAAGGCATAACTTGCATATAGTAGAGTGCCCTAAGCTTCTGCAAACAGCTTGAGGAACGTTTACAGATGTCTGCACGTACATATTGTTATTACCGCCACCCCATCCAGACAGTGAAAATCTCTACCCCCTCCAGCCGGTTCTCTCACACCTTTCCCAGTCCATCAGTACCCACCCCCAACATAGTGACCACTGTTTTCTGCCACTCCGGATCACTTTTACCTGTTCTTGACCTTCAACTATAGAGTGTAGCATACAGAATGTATTCCTTTGTGACATCTGTATAACTTTTACAGTGCAGAGTTCTTATTTTTTATAAAGAAGAAGACGGACCAGTTGGACTACTAACCCTTCCACCTTTGGGACCGGTGAGTCCTGGAAGTCCTGGTGAGCCCTAGATCCAACATAAAAAAAACAAAAAACAAAAACAAGCCCAAAAGGCAAACACTGGAAATCATGTGGCACTAAGAAACCCATAAAAGTCGCCGTTTTATTCATACCACCAGCCTGTTTTGCTCTTGTGATTATTTCAGTGTCAACACAGTAAATTGCTTGTTTGTTTAATTGGAGCTAAAATATTTATCGGAAAGGACAAACAAAAATTCAGACAAACCCCTGTTACTCCATGTGGGGGGGTCAGGGGGGCCCGTGGCATTAGCATCACCTGGAAGCTTGTTAGCAAAGCAGGCTCTCAGGTCTCCCCCACCTCTCAGACGGGTTGACTCAGAATCTACATTTTGACAAGGTTAGAAAATGTTTCGTGTTCACACTGACGCCTGTGAAGAGCTGCTGTAAAAGCCCCACATTAGCCAGACAGCTGCTGAGGTCTGATAAGGATAACGATACAGTTACAATGGGGGATGAGAATGGCAGCCAATATTTCTGTGCATGAAAAACACCTTATTAGCAAAATGTGCCTGGCACGCACAAATAAATAAATAGCAAAGCAAGAACTGCCTGAACCAGAGATAAACTAGCTTCGGGCATCTGATAAATACAGTTTAGAGGCCTTGTTTCTTAGGGAATTACCTTAAATGGAGACTGTCTTAACCAGGCCACTTGGTGGGAAAGTTCCATTGTCCAAAAACTGTTTTTATCATTCCTGGGAGTTTCAGTAGGTTTTGGTATTTTTTTATTTTTTATTTTGAGAAAGGGGTTGTTACAGAGCCTTCTGAGATTGGATGGTCAAGGCTAAAGTGGGCCTTCACCGAGGAGGTGGAATTTTGCTCGTCTATGTTCCCCTCCCCTGCTGGATGCTCTGTGTTATGCTGCAGAAGACTCAAGAGTGACTAGGTTTTATGTCCCCATTAGAAATGTTCTTCATGCATAAAATACTTAAAATTAAGAGTGGAAATTTTTTAACCTGAAAACTCCATTTGGTCAGGTTTAATAGGCTCTAATTGTCTGCCTTGGATCAAATTATCTTTTGTGTGACTACATTGATAAAGCACACTGTCGTCCTATACGAACTCCATGACAACATGATACACAGATATTCTTTTCTTTTCTTTTTTATATGTTTTATTTATTTTTGAGAGAGTGGAGGAGGGGGAGGGGCAGAGAGAGAGAGAGAGAGAGAGAGAGAGAGAGAGACAGAGGATCTGAAGCAGGCCGTCAGCCCAGAGCCAGATGCAGGGTTTGAACTCAAGAACTGTGAGATCGTGACCTGAACCAAAGTCGGATGCTTAACCAACGGAGTCACCCAGGCGCCCCTACAATTATTATTTTAACTGATTGCTGGCTTCTCTAAAGAAATGCCAAGGTAACAAGCAGAGTGGGTGCAGAGAACAAAACAAAAAGGAAAGAGTTGGCTTGGGGTTGATCCAAGTCCAGAATTGAAGCAAATTCACTTTATTAGTGAAATGGATGAATATCCTAGGCCACACCCTGGAGGAAGGCAGTGGGATGGTCAGAGACCGAATGGGTCTGAATTCAGACACTAAATGTCCAGCATCTGGATGACTTTTTTCAAAATTAGGGTCAGAAGAAAGAGAAATGGAGAAAAAGCACATAAATGAATTGGAGAGACATGAAACGGAAGAATTCACGGAAAAACCACAAAATTTTGCATGTTTCTTCGAACATACAGATGTGGGTTTAGTTTCTTTGGTTACAGGAGTTTGATTCTGGCATCATATAAAGCCAGATTTGAACTCTGATCTTGCCACCTTTCACTGTGGAGTCCAGGATGAGTTAATTATGGGCTCCGAGTGTCAGTTTCCTCATCCCTAGAATGGAGATGAGAATATGAGTCACCACAGTCAGGATTTCTGGGACCGATGTGAAGAGTAAACGAGATACAGTCCAGAGTAAACGTCCCAATGCTTCACACGGAATAGAGTCGCAGGAAATGTTGCCTGTGATTACCACTTAAGTATACCACACATTTGGGAAATTTAAAAAGACTCTGCAGGGATCAGTGACAATTATCTTTCAGAGCTTATTAGTTAGTGCATAGCTTGCTGGAGGCCAGCAGTCAGGGGAACAACCACGTGAGTGCAGGAGAGCCCAGGCTTAAGTTTAGCTCATGTCCACAGCAGGAAAGAGCCATCAGCAAATCTAGTGGTTATGTAGTTATTTAGCAAATCCTCTAGGGTATTTATTTAAACAAAGCCCTTTGTTGTATCACAGACTTTAGGATAAAAATGTGTGATGAGTTGAGAAAGAGGGACCCATGAAAAAAGAGAAGGGTGTGGCAAAAAGAAGAGTATCCGAGGTAGGAGAATTCCAGAAACAAGGAAAGACAAGTGTTTCAAGAAGAGAGTGATCCGCAGGGTGTGAAACAAAGCAGAAGGGTGAGGGTGAGATAAGGACACAAAAGTCATGGGTGATTTCTGCAGGAATGTTTTCAGGGCAGGAGGACCAGAGGCAAATTATTGCCGGCTGGAGAGTGAATAGTAAGTGGGGTTAGTTTGTTTTTTAAATCCTGACAGAGAAAGGAAAGACAGGGGGAGGGATGGCAATCCTTTGCTTACAGGACTTGAAAGATCTAGGGGAAATTTCATATTTGTATGGGGAACATCTGCATGCTTAAGGACTGAAAGAGAAAAGCTAACATCAAAAAGAAAGGGATGGCCAAGAGAGCTTATAAACTGACATACCTTGGGTCCCTGTGGTCCAGGCAAGCCTTCGGGACCTGGGAACCCCTTCTGGCCAGGAGAACCAGCGGGTCCAGGAAAGCCTTTCTCCCCCTGTTAAAACCAGAACAAGATAAGAAACACACAGAATAGCACTGCCCAGCAACAAACACACCCACAACCATTGCTTTCTTTTCTTTACAACTTAATGATAACATTTGGCACGCATTTTTTCCTTGGCTCAATAAAATTCGCACTCAGCAGTCAGCCTAACAGTAAATGGAAGGCTACCAGCTGTTAGCATTTGTCTGTAGTCTTGCAAGCGATTGCCTTTGGTCTGGTAGGAACTACTTTTCCCCAAAAGGTGGGGCTACACAGAGCAGAGATTAAGAGAAAGGGAATGGGGAACTGGGGGTGGGAAGCCCAAATAGAAAGCTGAGACTAGCGCAGTGTGTTTGCTGGGAGATGGAGAGAGAGTGAGGCTAAGGCACAAGAATGTGTTTGGGGAGTGTGCATAATTGCTGTGGTAGCTTGAAAAGAACAACGTGCAGGCTATCAGTTTTAGTCCTTTCTTGATTACACAGGAATTAGTAATCCAATCTATTTGTGTAGGAGATGCAGGAGATATCAAGAGTGGCATAACCAAAAGGGTGAGCGGAATAGTTTTTTTAGAAAGAGTTAGGTGCTATTATGACAAAGCCCTTAGTAACTAGCGAAAATAATTTAGGCCCAGTGCATCACGTGGTTCTACCAACAAATAATTTTCCCGACGTGGATCCTGGGATTTCACTCTAATAGTAAAGGTCGCTGGCTGATTCAGTCAATTTAATCACACCACTGGCAAATTAAATTAAAAAAAAAAAAGAGAGATCAAGTTGGCTATTTCATATTGTTGTGTGTACACAGCCACATCCCATAAAAAGAAACAAAAGAATTTGCTACACCCCTCCCCAAACCCAGTTACCCACACACATTCTAGAGTAGCAGCTTGCACATAGCAGGGACTCAATAAATTCTTGAATGCAAGAATAAATCCCAGCTCTCCAACATGGATCTGAGTGTATACATTCATAGCTGCAGGGAAAAACCTAACTCAAACTACACATCAATTACAGAATAACTGGAAATAAATGTAATAATTATTATAGTTAGTATATAAATTATATGTAAATCATTTTATCTAAAGAGCTAGAAGCATGTTCTAAAATATTTTTAGTCACCCTTCACTATTGTTAAGCAATTCATTAGCATCCCGGAGGAAAGGGTTTTGTAAACAAAGAAAAAACTTTAGTTCTGCCTCTGTCTTAATTATCACAAATTGCAAGTTAATGGAGCGAATTAATGAGATTTCATGGCATTCTTTTTTTTCTTGAAGTCTGCAATGGAGCTACAGGTTTCCCCCCCGCTATCCGAAAGCACAGAGTTCCTACGAAACTTTTCTCAAACTGAAATGGTACAAAGCAAAGAGTATCCCCGCTTTCTAAAAGTTCGAATTACACCATTTCGCTTTTGTGAAAAACTTACATCATTAGTATGGTAATTTTTTTTCACAGAAGCAAAAATCCTCTTTGGAGATCTCTTGCTTAGCAGAAACAAAGGTCAAGGTCGGTCTTTCCTAAAAAACGAACTGGCGCCAGGCGAGCTTTCAGAAAGCGGGGGGCACCTGTACTTCCTCGTGCTGAATTTTGGCCTCAACCAGCGTGCTGTTGCAGGATTCGTTCACTAGGGGGCGCGCCTGCACCAGTGCTGCAGGACTCGAAGTCTGCGGATGTCAATGTCTGGGTCAAAGTGAGTGAACAGAGCTGTTTCCAGTTGTTCTTTCGTGTTTATCAACATGTAAATAGGGCTATACATATAGACGCATTCTTATAAATCTTTCTTTTTTGCTAACAGACCAAAAGAGTTAAACTGACGGTATTCACACCAGTTGTCTGAAACTTTCTTTTCTTTTTTTCCTTTTTCCTTTCCTTTCCCCTTTTCTTTCTTTCTTTCTTTCTTTCTTTCTTTCTTTCTTTCTTTCTTTCTTTCTTTCTTTCTTTCTTTTCTTTCTTTCTTTTCTTTCTTTCTTTCTTTCTTTTCTTTCTTTCTTTCTTTTCTTTCTTTCTTTCTTTCTTTCTTTCAGTTAATGTTTATATATGATTTCTTTAAAATTTGATTTGGGGAATGGAATAACACATTGTGGGTCTTTCTGCTATTAGGCAAAGAAGAGTGAATTCTTGGATGAGCTCTGCAGAGGAAAAAAAGCAATATTTAAGATTTTGTTTTTACCTTCTCTCCTTTGATCCCATCACAGAAGCACTGGCCTTTGTCTTTACAGACACAGCCCTAGGAAAAAGGGAAAAAAGAAAGAGTTTTGTTTAACAACAACTTAATAAATCCTGACTGACAGGGCAAAAGCAAACATATTTTTCTGTTCTTTGAGCATTAAACACTATTCGTTAGGAGCCATGTGATACTGGGGCAACATTATCAACAGAAATAGAGTCGAAAAGTGAGACGTTGCATGTAGGAGAACTCTCGGGTGAGTGTACATCATTTTTATCAAATGTAGGAATTTTAAGCTATGCGAAATACAAAAGTCATCTATCCTTTTTTTCAGGATAATGTATCACTGAACCACATGAAATTGACATAATTGTAAGCAGAAAGTGGTCTAATGTTGGCAAATTTCTTAGGTTTAACATAATGTACATATATGCATATGCGTATACGAACTGGTCATATCTTCCATAGGTGACTTGAACGGTTTCTTTTCCTGAAATGATGTTCAAGACTGAGAAAAGGTGATCAGTATCCACCATGTGTCTTTAAGGGGAACAATCTAACTCACTAATGTTGGTATCAAAGTGTTCTTACTTTAAAACAAAACCAAAAATTTAGCTGGGAGCTTGGGACCTCTTATCCTGTCTAAGCGGTCATCGGGACACAGTTTAAAACCTATGCACCTGCCAACTCTAATAAAGGTCAAGTTTTAAAAATTTCTCTGCCAGCAGAGGAACAAAAAAGTAGTTTAGAATACTGGATTTGCAATGTGTTTTGATACATGTTCTATGTTTATATATTTATCTTTTTAAGTTTTTTTTTTTTCCTTTGGGTTAATATTAACTGAGAACTAATTTGCTTTCCACAGGAAAAGGATATTAATCAACAGCAAAAGGCAGGGCAAGTCTAGGGCATGTGCTGGCTGGTTGGTAGGAAAAATAAAAGAGAGATCGCCTCAGATATTTCCAAAGTGGAAGATCCTATTTATGCAATTAAAATAAGATACACAAGCGAAAACATCCTCAGTTAAATATATTTCCTGAGACTGGGGCAGTAGGCTATGTTGCCCTTCAAGGAAAGGAAGTGTATAGTAATTTTCAGATGCCACATTTATATGCCTCACAATTTATATGAATGGAGAGTGACTGATTGAAAAGGAAAATCTATATTCTCCCCAAGGGTTGGATATTTGGTATTTTTTAGAAGGCTGCAGTTTTCTGACTTTCTTCCCAGATGTTTGGGGTCAAGTCATACCTTGACTTAATTGTTCAATCTTGTCTTTCTAGATTTTTAAGCTTTTATGCTCATTTCAGTCACATACTTAAGCACACTCCATGAAAGCAATAGTTCCAAAGTGTGGATCCCCAGACCAGCAGCATCCGCATCACCTGTGAACTTTTCAGAAATGCAAATTATTGGCCCCACCCCAGACCCGCTGAATCAGAAACCCTGGGGGTGCGTCTCACTATTCTGTTTTAATAAACTCTCGATTCTGGTATCACAGCTCTAAATTAGCATCTAAAATCTGAGTCTGCAAGATAGAGCTCATTCTCTGTTTCTGAACACTAGATCATGTGAGACACGAATTTGCACATCTGTTTTTTCGTTTGCCATGTCTTTCTTCCTGTCATTCCAAGCAAGTAGCCAGGATTTTGTGTCCCTTACTTCAGGGATGCTTTTGTCACCTGGGTGAAAGCAAAAGCTTCCTGAAGACAAGAGTCCTTCTGGCTTTTGTTTCTGTTTTAAATACCTGCTGACAGTTGGTCCCAAGAGTGGAGGGTCACGCAAGCAGCTCCCACACAGCCTCTGGAGGGGGCAGCAGGGTCTCAGAAAGGAGTCTGAGTCCCACATCCAAGGAGAGCACCAGGCATTGGGCAAGAAAGCTCAACCCTCCCAAGGACTCAATGCTCTATTTCAAATGGTGATGGCAGGCCACTGTTTTCCAATGGACATTGAGCATCTCTGATTCTTCCGCCTCCCAGACACAACACAGCACGTTCTGAGAATCTCTGAACCACAGGTAATCCTCTAACCTCTGAGAAGGTGCATGGAAGCCATGAGATAGGCCTAATTTTATTTCTCAAAGTAAAAGCCATATTTGCCATACATTACTGGAAACCTGTCAATGTCAGTTTGAACAAATAAGTGTTTGCCGAACTCCCTCAAATGCAATCAGGGCCTCCTTCTTGTTTGCTCCCATGGACCACTTGTAGTTACATGTTTAATGTATATTTCCCCTAATGCCCCTAGGCCCTAAGAGGGAAGGAATTAGAGTCTTCTTCACGTTAGTAGCCGTGGTGTTTAATAAATCCTGGACAAATGCTTGTGGACTAATTGAATGGGTCAATGGGTAGATGGAAAACTGGTAATTTGTATCCTATCTGGACCTGGAATTTCAAGATATTTGAATCATATGACTATTGTCACGCTGCCATGACTAAGACATTTTCTCTGCGCATGAATTAGGCAAAACTATGGTTGAAGTGGCAAAAAAATGAAATAGAAGGTTTGGCTATTTTACTACATGCTAAAATTAACAAAGGCTAATTAGTTGTCAGTTGCTTGGACTTAAAAATATTTTTTAAAAATTTAAAACCCTGGGAAGAATCAAAAAATAGTGCAATGAACCCTTATGTATCTTCTCATCTAGGTGTGGCAACTGTTACCATCTCTCTCTCTCTCTCTCTCTCTCTCTCTCTCTCCCTCCCTCACACACTCACATGCACACATGCTCTTTTTGCCAAACCATTCAAAAGTAGACTACAGGCACCATGATACTTCGCCACTAATGTTTCTGCGTGCAACTCCCCCAAACAAGAGTATGTTCTTATCCAGTTGAAACATCATTCCTGAACCTACAAAATCAAGACTAATGCAGTAACTTCAGGCTACTAGTTTTAAAGTTAGACCTTATACACGATTCTTGATGACCATTAGAAAATGGGAAGCTGTTTAATTTGTAGCAAATCTTTCATTTCATACCATAGATTTGGTCTCGATCAATACTTTTACCTATAACCAATACATGAAGTCGTATCCCAACCAGTGACTGTCACAGTTCTAAGAAAGAATCCTTAGGACTCACACGGGTGGTATTATTCAGGGGTTGGGTGTGGAGCTCTCTGTGTCTGACCATACTGTTCCTTTGAGTTCCCTCTTGCCTGGGGTCTGGCTTCTTATCATCACCCATAGCGACTCTGCTCCCCTTTTCTGATCATCAAAACCACAGTTCCTGAGTTTTTACATGATTATCCTTCAGTTTGGATCTTGAAACATTGGGGGCAACATATTTAGCTTTTGTTTGCATTTGGTTTCATTGTCTTTACATTAGGGTAAAAGCCCTGTTTGATGGTTCAAAAACATCTGGTTAACTGAAAAAGTTAGTTAAAGGGAGAAAGCAGAAACAAATGAACAAACAGGTCCATGAACATGTTAGACATTTTATAACTTACAACATATACGTCTACACCAATTCTTCAGTCTTATAAAAGAGGGTCCAGGTCTTTTCCTTGGGAATGGGTCTGCTGTTGGAATTCTGTGACATCATTCTTGCTAAGTCACACCCATAATGCACCACTGACAATGTCAACTTTTGCTTTCTTTGAAACAGACCAATTGCTGAAAGATGCTTATAGAGCAATCTGAGTAGAGTTCTTCTAGATATCAAACGAGGTTCTTCTCTAACTTCTTAAATGTTTTCTCAGCCACACTTAATTGGATAGCACTTTTTCTATCATCTGATTAAAACTTTCAACCTAGTTGTCACAACAATCCAAGTGTTATGCATTTGTATTTAACCAATTTGGCATTTAATATTTCATGAAATTCCTTTGTTATAATAATATGTACAACTGGCAGAAACCACTAACTCTTGGCAATCATAAAACTCCACCAATGGAATAAGCATATGGAATAGCATATAAGCATATGCTAGTGTGAGGGAGAAGCCTAAGGGATGGGTCTCAGGTGGGCAGTGCCAGTGGGCATCGACTGGTCTGTTATGGAGCAGGCATGGAGAGTTCTGGTCAGTCCAGGAGTCACTCAAAAGCAGAGTCATTGAGAGAGGATCTACTATACTCTCTATTCATCCATCATGTCACCCACATGCAGGTGGTCATTACTGTTGCCAAGACTCCAGAGCCAGGTCCAGGGCTATTTCTATGCCTGGGTTAGCAGAGATGTTCCCAAACTGTTCCAGCTTTAATTTGCAATTAAAGTGGCAAGGCATGGCCTGCCTATATATCTGCAAAATTGGACTGACTAAGACTTCAGAGAATGTGACAATTTTGCTGACATGTGGATGCTCCACCTGATTAAATAAGCTCAAAATTGTAGTCAGGGCCACTCTCTGGCAGCTGTTCAACTGCTGCTTTAGAAGCAAGTACTGCCCGTGTGATACAGTGGAGAGCCCTGGACAGGGCCATGGAAATTAGGCACTTCACTTTCTGGAGGACAATGACAGTAACCCCAGACTCAAGAGAGTCATTTCTCTTTTTCAGAATCTTTTTTTTTTTAATGTTTATTTATTTTTGAGAAAGAGAGAGACAGACAGAGACAGACAGAGCATGAGTGGGGGAGGAACAGAGAGAGAGAGAGAGAGAGCGGGAATCTGAAGCAGGCTCCAGGCTCTGAGCTGTCAGCACAGAGCCCGACGCAGGGCTTGAACTCTCAAACCGTGAGATCATGACCTGAGCTGAAGTCAGATGCTTAACTGACTGAGCCACCCAGGAGCCCCAAGAGAGTCATTTCTCTTAATTAAACTGTTTTTCCTCAATTAATTTTTAAATTTGCAAATGTATTTGAATAATTCAAATAGATTATTTAGCTAAAAGATAGAGGGGCTATATTTTCATTTTCATTGAGTTTGATCCACTTTTTTGGACTCACCTTTGAAACACCATGGAATGTTGTTCCATGGTAGAATAGAATATGACCCATTACTTTCTATTCAAATGCTGTATCACTTAAAAACAAGAGTGGCCAAATGCTACTAACCATTAAGAAAGCATAACTGACGGGTATTTCTTAAGTAACATCTTTATGATTTTTCCTCTTCCAATAGTCAAGTACCTCTTAGTTTCCATATACCTTAATCAAGTAAGAAATCATTTCTCATGACTGGAAAGCTCTTAATAAGTATTTTATGGGTTTTCTCACCCTGCTAACCATTAACACATCAGGAAGTGATCCAAGATTACATGACGGCTCAGCGCTTTTGCCTACTAAATAGTTAAACTTGTGAGAATAATTCATATAAAGGTCACATGCATTTTTTACAACCTCACTTAAGAGGCAAAATAAACTTCGATAGTAGAGAATCTTAAAAGGTTTAGAAGTCCAGAAATCACAGTTCTTAGGCCAGATCTACATAGGATCTATTCCTAGATTTGCCAGCGATGAAGTGGAGCTTTGGACGAATCACTTAATCCTTCCAAGTTACCTCTTTGAAGATGGAAGACATTAACATCTATCCTGCAGTGTTTTTGTGAGGACGATTTGAGATGCTGTCAATACGGAGCCTGCACAATGCCCTGTACTCAGTAAAAGACTCAGTCAAAGGGGGACCCCCCTCTTTCTCCTTCTCCTTTCTTGCTGCAATACTCTAGGCCAAAGGACACAAACGCTATCGTCTGATCCTTCCTACCATCATCCCGTCTAGCCGCCATCTTGTCTGACATTTCCTCCCGAAGTTGTTTGTCCAATGCCAAAGAATTGGTCCCGATTCCAACAGCAAGAGTAAGAGAGATTGAAAAGCCAACTGTTGTTAAGCTGCAAATGAATTAAGTAGTATTTGTTACTAGTACTCTCAGAATATACCGAATATATCAGTTGACATCATTTGTCCATGAGGGCAGATATAATTTATTTTACTTGTTTAGTAAAATATTGGTTGGAAACCCCAATGGTACTTGATGCTTCTACATGAAAGGTGCCAAGTCAAGTGTATTATACAAAGGCAGCAGGCACTTCCTGGAAGGCTGATCTCAGCTGCTCTCACACTCTTCTTTTTGTCTCAGCTCCTGTCCTGCCCTTGGATCACCCATGGATCGCCCGCACATTGCCTTCTCTTCCTGGCAATGTGGCAGAAGGATTAAGGGCACTGGTTCGAGGACACACTTCCTGAGTCTACATCCCAGCTCTGCCAAGTCACTCGTATAGTTTTAGGGGATCTCTAGTGCCTCAGTTTCCACATCTGTAAAATGGGGTCAAATGGGTGAATATCGGTAAAGCACTTGGATGAGTATGTGGCATGCTTACTGAAGGCTGTGAAGGAAACCAGAATGTGTCAGCCCAAATACGCCTCTATGACATAAAAAATTACTTTGAATTGTAAGCAATTAAAAAGCAGTGAGTGCAGAGAAGGCTCCCCCTTTTCTGTGCAAAGGCAAGAAATAAACTCTCATTTGACTGGAGATGAACTCTTTCTGGTCCAGAGGCAGCACCAGAGGAATCTGAAAATAAACCTTATCCTCCTAGTTACTCCTGCACCATTTACTAGCTGTCACCAAAACCCCTTTGTCTTGTTAATTCTTCACAAATTTACTACTTCTTTGTGTAAAAGGTATAAAAGCTTCCTGCTCTGTTCACTTCTTTGGTTCTTCACTCCCTTGTGAGGGCACCCATGCACATGTAAAATTTTAATGAAATGTGTGTGATTTTCTCCTGTTAATCTGTCTTTGTCAGTTTAATTTTTAGACCCAGCCAGGGGCCCTAAGAGGTTCAAGGAGAAGGGGTGCCTGAGGGGCTCAGTTGGTTAGGCGTCCGACTTTGGCTCAAGCCATGATCTCACTGCTTGTGAGTTTGAGCCCCACATCGGACTCTGTGCCGACAGCTCGGAGCCCGGAGCCTGCTTCGGATTCTGTGTCTGTCTCTCTCTGCCCCTCTTCTGCTCGCACTCTGTCTCTGTCTCACTCAAAAATAAACATTAAAAAAAAATTAAAAAAATAAAAGAGGGTCAAGGAGAACTTTTTCCACCCCTACAGCTCTTACTTGGGCTATCAACAGTGTGGGCAATTACTAATTTATTAATTTAATACTGCTACTTAAATGCCCATGCGTTGAGGGCTTACTATGCTTTCCAGACTGCAAGTAGAAACGATGTCTCACAATTCCTTCTATCTCCCCAGCGCTGGCAGGCGGCAGACATTTATGAACTCCTTTTACTCTTAAAACAAATAAAGACGGTAACTATGCACATGCATTTGTATTAGTCATTAACAGGCCGGGAGATAATTTCCAAATAATCTTGGGTGTTGCCTCTCTCTACGCTTAAAACCCCGTATGCCCATCGTACGTGCATTCCCGTGGAACACAAGTGGCCTTCCCTGCCTGCCCCCCAACCCCCGCCCCCAGCCTCGCCTCCCCCACGCCCAGCCCAGCCCGGTTTAGTGTAAGGGGAAGTTGGCAACGGTCAAAGCTGGTTAACACTCTACTGAGCAGGTCTGTTGATTCTGCATTATGATTATTGATCCTTTGCCCAGCCAATGGCCTGAGGCGAACGTTTTTGTGCGTGAAAAGAGCTGACCAAGTGTGGCTGACTGGGCCAGACAGGCTCCATGAGCTGGGCTTTGCAGGGCCCCTCCGTCCCGCGTCTGCCTCAAGCAACGGACCATGAGCCTTGGCAGTGTGCCCTCCAGTGAAGGAGAAAGACGCCCGTGCCCCGCTCTCTCGGTGGCCCCTTCTTCCCCACCCAGGAGCCGCTGCCACCACACTTGGGTGTCACAGAAATCTCACTGGAGCTGCCACTTGCTATCTTTCAACCCCTGTCCGGAGACACATCACTAGTCTGACATCTAAATCAGCCACCCGTTTCTGATTTTCTGGACGGCAGCGGGCAGGCAGATTGCTGGCTCTGACAAAGAAAGTGGCAGTCAGAGGTCTCTGGTACACTGGGGAACGAGTCCAGTAAGAAAGTTGCGTCCACCTCGTGTAAGGCAGTGAGTGGGATTCCCACCTCTCGTCATTAACTCCAGGTATTTTTCTTTTTGCTTGCCCTAAAAGGTGTCGAATCCAGTAGGACTAAGAGGCCTTCGCCACTGACGGGAGATTAATGGACTCTGAAGGGTCCCATGATAAGGATGCTGGAGAGGAAATGAACTTTGATCAGTCCTATAATGATTTCAGTAGTTAACGTGTTTTGAGCAGTGTTTTGAGCAGATGGCACTGCTCAGGCTCTCTGCCTCGTGAATGACCTCATTTACATCTGGTAACAATTCTGTGAGGTGGGTCCTAGTATTAGCGCCCCCCCCCCCCACCCCCCTTGTAGCGAAGAAAACTGGGCTGTCAGAAGCGACAGGTAGTTACGAATGGAGCTGGGGGGATCTGCATCCAGGTTTGACCCAGAGCCGTATTCTCAACCATTATGCTATATTTAATGATCAGCTGGCTTTTTGGGCCACTGAGGCGTTGGCAGAGGGACTCAGATGTATCTCTTCCCCTCACCCTGCCGCTGTGCCCCCAACGATGGGATGTAAAATCCCAATGACAAACATAACATGGTACTTCATGAAATTTGCAGTATAAATCAGGAATTGGCACACTGCACTCCACAGGCCAAATCCAGCCAGCCGTCTGTTTCTATACTGCTTCTGAGCTAAGAATGGTTTTTATATTTTCTTTTTTTTTTATTTTCAAATAGTTAAAAAAAAATAAAAAGAAAAATAATCTTTTGTAACGTGAAAATTATATGAACTTCAAATTTCAGCGTCTATAAACAAAGTTTTATATTTTGTTAATAAAAACTCTTGTATGTGTTTGGGGCGCCTGGGTGGCTCAGTCGGTTAAGCGTCTGACTTCGGCTCAGGTCATGATCTCGCAGTTCGTGAGTTCGAGCCCCATATCGGGCTCTGTGCTGACAGCTCAGAGCCTGGAGCCCGCTTCGGATTCTGTGTCTCCTTCTCTCTCTGCCCCTCCCCCACTTGCACTCTGTCTCTCTGTCTCTCAAAAATACATAAACATTAAAAAAAATTTTTTTTAATAAAAAAAATAAACATACGTGTATGTGTTTTCTCCCTTGTTCTACAGGCATCTGCATAGTATCCTTAATGTTGCCTCTTAGCCCACAAAGCCTAAAATAGTTGCTAACTGACCCTTTGCAGAGAAAGCTTGTTAAACCCTGGTGTAATTTATCTTAACTACATTTTTTTCTGTGACCATATAAAAGTTAGAGTAAAAAATTAAGAATGAAATGGAAGAAGGGAGTGGCTCAGTCGGTTAAGAATTCAGCTTCAGCTTTTGTCATGATCTCGTGGTTCATGAGTTCGAGCCCCACGTAGGGCTCTGTGCTGACGGCTCAGAGCCTGGAGCCTGCTTTGGATTCTGTGTCTCCCTCTCTCTCTGCCCCTCCCCATTCATGCTGTGTCTCTCTCTCTCAAAAATAAATAAACATTAAAAATTTTTTTTAGTAAAAAAAATAGAAACGGAAGAAGAGATCAGTTCTGAGCCCCATTGAGAGACAGGCTCTGGCAGCTGAGAACAGCAGACGGGAGTCTCTTCCCCCTTCCCTCCCTTCTTTGCTTCCCCTTCCTGCCACCACACTTTAGTCCAAGGGTTGGTTGTAGGGCAGGAGAGCATAAGTAATGCAATTTGGGGGTTGGAAGAATCCAGAAGATCATCTAATCCAGAAGTTCCTTATATTTGGACTTCACAGAGCAGGAAAAAAAAAATTAATGGAGACCGACATCAGATTGTCTTATTCATAATTTGCTATGTAAGCATGACAACTACCTTCGGTAGCCGTGCCTGAGCCAACAGTAAATAGAAAACATCATTCCATTAGAAAACAACAAATTAAAATGCTGTAAAGGAGGGAAGTAAATGCTCACAGAATACAAGATGGTCCTTTACTTTTTGTTTTTTAATGTTTATTTAAACACTGAGAGAGAGAGACAGACAGAGACAGAGTCTGAGCTGGGGAGGGGCAGAGAGTGAGGGAGACACAGAATCCGAAGCAGGCTCCAGGCTCTGAGCTGTCAGCACAGAGCCTGGCGCGGGGCTCAAACTCACAAACCGCGAGCTCATGACCTGAGCCGAAGTGGGACGCTTAACCCACTGAGCCACCCAGAGGCGCCCCACAAGGTGCTCCTTTAAAGTCAAAGTAAGTGACGTTTACTTCGTAAACAGTGTTCACACTGTTCTTATGTTTCTCATTTACTTGGTCTGGTGAAAGTCTACACTGTCCAACACAGGCACGACTTTGGAAGCCCTAGCCTCGTCACAGCTGTCTCCTCTCTTTCACCCACCTGTCTTCTGGTCAGCCACTATCTGCTCAGAGACCCACCGCTGCCTGGTTGTCTCTCTGAGGGCATCAGCAAGCTAATCTCACACAGTGTACTGCATGCTAATTAATTAATTTTTTATATGCCTTGTAACTAACACATTTTTTTTTACCAATAAATGTCTCTTCACACACACACACACACGCACACACGCACACACGCACACATGCACACACACACATCTCTCCCATAAATGCCACAACTGGTAGAAAATTCAAACTCCAGACCGAGAGGTGAGACACATGTTGGGGCAGATGGGGCCCCTCAGTGCGCATGCCTGGTTTCCCATGTAGGCCACGTCTTCCAGAAAGTATCTTTGATGCTATTATTGGTTTAAAAGAGTAGCTTGCGTATGCAACTCGCCTCCTCCTTTTTTGTTTGACGATCGGGGAAAAGGCACAGTCGAACACGGCAGGTCTGAGTTCTTGCTCATCTCTCCAGGGATGCTACCTCTGAGGGGAGACAGTCTCCCTGGAGAAGCCGCCCTTAGCTCTTGTCTGTGTGGAGGATGATCATGTGCCTTTCAGTACTTCCACAAGCTGTCACCTGGCTCATTATACCAACTGTTGATAGCAAATCTAAAGTGAATTTAAAAGTTTTGCGTTTTTCAGCTTTGGGTTCTGGGAAAGTTGCTAGAAGTTTTGGTTTTTTTTTAAAGGGTATTTATTTATTTTTGAGAGAGAGAGGGAGAGAGAGAGCATGGGGGAGAGGCAGAGGGAGAGGAGAGAGAATCCCAACCAGGCTTCACATTGTCAGCATGGAGCCTGATCTGGGACTTGAAGTTATCATAAACCATGAGATGGCAACCTGAGCCGAAATCAAGAGTCCGACGCTTAACCAACTAAGCTACCTAGGTGCCCCAATTAGAAGTTTTTAGACACTTTGCACTTAATCGCATAAATACCAGACATTTCAAGGAAATATTCATTTTTTATCTGTGAAATCTAAAAGGAACCTAAAAGAAACATAACAAGCTGAAAGTCACCCACCCATAAGACTAGGCCAGTTTTCCAAATGGAAGCCTTCTTTGGATTCTCAGTAAGACTGTGATGTGACACTATCTGAAAGTATGGACACTACTTGGGTAGCAATATTATTCTGAATAATAAGGAGAAAAACAGGCTCACTTGTGTATGTAAAAGTTAATCCAGGAAGATAGTTGTTTAAATACTTTCATATGTGTCTTCTTGTGTGTGTGTGTGTGTGTGTGTGTGTGTGTGTGTGTGTGTGTGAAAAACCAGAATAAAATGATGGATAAAGAACAAAAAATAGTAACAACCCACCAGATAAGAAAAACAGGTGAAAAGACCAAAACTGATGAAATTGTCAATTGTTGGAAGCTGGATAGCCCGGGAAAGCTTTGAGTCAACTGGACCAGTACATTTGTAAATACTCTGGCACATATCCTCTGTTCCCATAAAAGATAAGACACAAAAGCAGAAAATAAAAAGGACAAATTCAAAAACAAGATAAATGTTTCTGGTGATCAAAATGCAATGGAAACACAAAGCAGTGGGACGGACTGATGCGTTAGAGGCTGGACTGAGTCTAGAAGCCAACTGTGGTGCTTTGGGGTTTGGCTCCTATGCATAGCAGGGAGCATTAGCCAAGAAACACCATCTTAACACGATTTGGATTGGGGTCATGAAGGAGTCCCAAAAGGGGCCATTCCAAAAGGGTGGGCACACACAGAGGAGAAAGAAAAAAGAAAAGACAAAAATTGGAATAGAGAGCTGTGGTAGCCAGTTTCCAAGATGGCCCCCGGTGATCTCTCCTCCTGGCATTCAGGTTCTTTTGTAGTCCCCTCCCATAGTGAACCAGAGTTGGTCTGTACGACCAAGAGAATAGGACAAGTGTGATGCACGTCACTTCTGAGACTAAGTCATAAGATGACATTGTGATATCTGCTCTGTCTTGGGTTAATTGCTTTGAGGGGAGCCAGCTGCCATGTCAAGTCAAGGAGTCTTATGAAGAGGTCCATGTATTGAGGAACTGAGGTCTCTGGCAACAATCCTGTGAATGAGCTTTCTTGCAAGCCAGTCTTCCAACTCTGTCAAGACTTAGATGACTATTGCCCCAGCCTACAGCTTCTGAACCCAGTGAGGGACCTTGAGACAGCACCACCCAACTAAGCTGCTCCCAGACTCCTGACCTTCAAAAACACGTATGAGGTGACAAATGCTTGCTGTTTTCAAGTGAATCATTAGGGGATAATATGTTAGGCAGTAATAAAGAATACAGGAGTCCAACTGAAAAGTTTGGTGGAAATGATAAAAGAGAAATTCAGAAATTTTCCCAAAAAATAGGACAAAAGGAAAAGTGAACAAGAAGAAAACAAGCTCACAAGTTTTGAGGGTCAATCCAGGATGTCCAGTATCTTACCAAATGGCAGTTTCAAAAAGACCAAAGAGAGAACGTTGGAGGAAATGATCAAAGAAATAATATAAGAGACAATTTTTTTAAGTGAAGAAAATAAATATTTAAATTGATAAGACCCACCAAATGTCCCCCTCTTACAAACACACCCATCGGAGGCACATTATCAAAACATTCCAGAACACTGGGGACAATGAGATTCTAAAAGGAAACAAGAAGAAGCAACACTCACAAAAGTATCGGAATCAAAATGGCATTGGGAAAAAAATGGCATCGGATGTGTCAACAGTAATACCACAAGGGAGATGTGCATGTAGGCCTTCAGAATTCTGGGGGAAACTAATTTTCAACCTAGACTTTTATACTCACCAAATGATACATTAAGTTTGAGGAGACACAGATTATTTTCAGATATGTAACGAAGTGAAAATTTTACCCTACAGGCATACTTTCATGGTTAGCTACTGGAGGATGTGTTCCACCAAAGGAAAAAAAAAAAAAAAAAGGAATTAGGTCAAGAAAGGGAAAGACCTGGGATCTACGAGAGAGGATCTAACTTGGATTGATTGTCTCAGGATGACCATGGTATAAATAAATAAATTGGAGCCAGAGGGTGGCAGCCCTTGGGGGAACACCAAGAAAACTGTCTGACAAGTGTGACAGTAGAACATTTAAAAACTTCAGGAAAAACAAAAGTTTGTCCAAGAAAGTTGCAAACATGAAAAGCAGTGGCTTCGCAATGAAAAAAATTTCTGAAATCCTATACTACTGATTTAGCCAGAAGGTTTGACATAAGCATATTGGGAAGATTTGACGAAGGAGGGTTGTAGGTCACAGATAGGTCCTCACCTACTGGGCTGCAAGTCAATAGACAGTGTTAAAATAAATCTAAAAGCCGGTTTTTCAGAATTATGGAGATAAATAAGTGGAAGAAATAGCTGGAAGGTTCAAAAGTAGTTGCCTTGGGGCGCCTGGGTGGCTCAGTCAGTTATGCGTCTCACTTGGGCTCAGGTCATGATCTTGCGGTCTGTGGGTTCGAGCCCCGCATTGGGCTCTGTGCTGAGACTCAGAGCCTGGATCCTGCTTCAGATTCTGTATCTCCCTCGCTCTCTGCCCCTCCCCCCACTCTTCCTCAAAAATAAATAAACATTAAAAATTTTTTTAAAGTAGTTGCCTCTTTGGAGGAGAACTTGGGAGAAGGTAGGCTGGAGGGGGACTTTGTTTTTGTTCCAAGTCTTGAATATTACAAGTTTTTTATTATTATTATCATCTACTATCTGTATTTTTTTTTTTACTTTACTAAAAATTAACAATAGAAAAGAAAGTTCATCTCAAAACCAGAAAAATTTCCTGTTAACTTTACATTTAAATTTATTGTCTTCTCAACCTAAAAAGCATTCTAAGTTCATCTTAAGTGATGTTTTTCTCCAATTTGGAAAATCACCAATCTAGCTCTGACTTCCTGGTAGAAAAAAATACAGTAAGAATAAACATAGGAAAATTTTTAAAAAGATTCAGATATTTGATGAAGAAACCTTTGGCTGACAATTCTCTGCCTATGAAGGTCAATCCTGGAGGTTGTCTGACCTCCCATGTGCTAGTGGTGGGGGAGGGGGACAGACACTCTCTGTTATTCTAAATCCTAGACTATGAAGACCGCAAGAGGCCTTAGGTTTCATCTGTCCAATACTGAGTTCAAGGTTGGTCCAGATTTTATTTGCAGCCCAGAATTTCTCCTTTTCACTTGGGCAGAGGAGCTGACTCCATTTGGGGGAGACTTACAAGCAGGGAGGCCATCATACTTGCTAGTTCATTTGCCCATGGCTGGGGCTGGGTTGGAGAGGTGGGGCTTTGTTCCAGGTGTGCTCCCCTTAGAGAAGACTAACTCTTCATGGTTGAATTGGGCTGGGCTCGATTCCTGGCTCGCTTCGGCCACTTTTGTGAAAATGTTTTCTTCCTAAAAGTGGAGGACAGTGAAGGCTGTCCAGTTAACCCTTTGACTGGGGCAGGACATAAGCCAACAAATCACATATAGAACTCTCTATAAAGGATAAGGAGAGAATCTGGTATCCTGAATTTGCTTTTCAAAATAAACTATAGAAATGTTTGGAATGTTTTTGTTGCATTTGTTGTGATTAATGTGTTTCTTTGATAGCACCAGTTCAAATCAAATTGTGATAAAAAAAGAATCTCTCTGTTTAGTTTCATGGTATTCCAATGGAAAGTTAGGATTGTGGTTCTCAACTTTTAGTGTACATAAATTACCTGGATCCCTTAGCAGTCTGGATTTTTCCAGAATCCCAAGCCTAGAGAATAGTTCTGAGTGCCTGGAATCTGCATTTAAAACAAACAGCCCAGGAGATTGGTTTACAGGGGTTCCCCAGACCACACTTTGAGAATCTCCTTTACATCTTGAGCCTTAAACAGCGCATGTTTTCACTCATATGTGGAGTTTGAGAAACTTAACAGAAGACCGTGGGGGAAGGGAAGAGGAAAAAAATAGTTTCAAGGAGAGATGGAGGTAAACCATAAGAGACTCTTCAATACAGAGAACAAACGGAGGGTTGATGGGGATGGATGGGGGAGAGGGGCAAATGGGGGGTGGGCATTGAGGAGGGCACTTGTTGGGATGAGCACTGGGGGTTGTATGTAAGCAATGAATCATGGGGATCTACTCCCGAAGCCAATGGCACACTGTATACACTGTATGTTAGCCAACTTGACAATAACAATGTTGTCAAAAAAAAAAAAAAGAAACTGACACTCATCTGGAAAACTATTACACTGATTTCTGTGGTATTTATGGAATAAAACAGTATTTAGTTTTAAAAATAGAGGTGAGGATTAATTATCCGCCATAAGTAAATTTCCCAATTGTATTATGTCACTTCCTTGATTAAAATTGTTTGTTCATTCCTCACGGCCGGCAGTGCTGAGTCCAAACTCATCAGCATGACGTACGAGGCTCTTTGTATTCTGGTTCCCCCTATTTCCCCAGCCTCGGAGGCCACTGGTCACCCCGAGCTCTCTTTTGCATTCCTGTGATTTTCCACATGGTCCTTCTTTGGCCTGAATGCCCACTTCTCAATACCCCTTACTCTGCTTGGCTAAGTCGTGCTCATTCTGGAGCAGTTCAAAGGTTACCTCTTCCGGAAGACTACCTCCCTAAATCCTCTAGGTAGTTACTTGCTCTCTCATCTGTTTTGTGCATAACTGCTCTTATAACACATATCTAACTGCACTGTAATTGTTTGTTTCTCCACCACCTAACAAAGCTTCTCTTAGGAAGGCACATTTTACTCATCTCTGTGTTCCTAGTAGAGGGGACAGTTTACAGGGCAGGGGTAGAAAGGAGTTATTCTCCCAGGGGAGGGGGGAGAACATGACATCTGGGCTTATTTGATTATACAACGAGGCCCTCAAGACATACCTCGGGGGGGAGGGTGGGTGTCCATATATATGGGAAGGTATAAAGAGACGTGTAACAAATACCCCTTCACCTACCACCCGGCGTATGAAATAGCACATTACAAATATGGGTGAAGTGCCCTGTGTTGTCTCTACAATCAAGTTTGTTCTATAAAACTGCCTTATCCTGGGAAAACTGAACAGGCAGCACTCTCTCCGGCTCTGGTCCATGAATGGAAGAATTATTGTGGAAGCTGACATGCTCCTGAGACTCTGTCTTCAGCAAGTACAGGAAATCAGAAGAAGCTAGAGACAATGTGGGCCCCAGGGAGTTTGCAGAAATCTTGGGCAGAATTTGGATTTCCCGTGGATTTGAGATGCTATTCCAAGAATTCCAAGTAGTTTTAAATCTCAAAGGACAGGCTACTCCTAGATAGCATGGGGCTACAACTGTAAATAGTAGATGTTCAATAAATAGGGACTATATGGGAAGGTAGATGATAGGGCACTAAATACATAAAGTTGGTAGGCATAATTTGTATAACCATATAAGATATGCATGTGTTGTTAAAGCAACAAAAGAAGGTTAGAGATGAAACTGGGCACATGTCAAGAGTAACACAGTGCTTCATGGCCCTGGAAACAGACTATGGAGAGAGAAACCTATAGATATGGTGATGACAGCTGGAGCAAGAAATAAATAAGAAAGTATAAGCTGCGTCTCTGGGAAAACAAACATTTGGATATTTTAGACATTTTGATGGCTGATTTTCTTCATCTCTTCCAGATGACTAATGCCAAGTAAATAAAAATCATAGGAGCAGGTAGATGAAAAAGCCAGGGGAGAATTAACCAGAGTCCTTAGGATGGGCACCGGGAAAAAGAAACGGACTAGTTGGCATAGGAGAGTATTACAAATGGGAGGGACTAAGAGAAGGTAAATGCACCAGCTGGAAAGC
Source organism: Panthera pardus (assembly GCF_024362965.1). Classification (NCBI taxonomy): domain Eukaryota; kingdom Metazoa; phylum Chordata; class Mammalia; order Carnivora; family Felidae; genus Panthera; species Panthera pardus. The sequence continues at coordinate 11,615,889 of NW_026526655.1, forward strand.
ACAGTGAGTGGGAAAGACAAAGATGAGGTAGAAATGATGGGCCACTGAATGCTACTGAAACCAATACCGCACTGTATGTTGACCAACTAAAATTAAAAAAAAAAAAAAGAAGAAGAAGAAAAAAGAAATAATGGGTCAGTGGACAGAGATTTCATTCCATGCTTTCTTATTTTAGATCGGAAGGAGGGAAATTCTGCACCATGGTGACATCCCTTTGGGGGGAATACAAAAGTATATGAAAACGGAGTTTTTATTAATCCTGTACTTTAGAATAAAAAGCAAAAGTGGGCAAAATGACAATTCAGAATTTGAAGCAATTGAAATCCAGGTCACTATATCTCTTTTATTTATTTATTAAAATTTTTTTTAAGGTTCATTTATTTTATTTTGAACTCCTGAGCGTGAGATCATGACCTGAGCCAAAGTTGGATGCTCAACCAACTGAGCCACCCAGGTACCCCCAGGTCACTAAATTTTTACATGTTAAGCATCAGATATCTTTTGGAGCTCTCTGACATGATCGTATTTTCACACTTGCCTAATATTTGCTTCGCTTTGCTCTGGATATTAAAAATACTGTAGGGAGCCTAGGTGGCTCAGTCGGTTAAGCACCAACTTCAGTTCAGGTGATGATCTCACGGTTTGTGAGTTCGAGCCCCATGTCGGGCTCTGTGCTGACAGCTCAGAGCCTGGAGCCTGCTTCAGATTCTGTGTCTTCCTCTCTCTCTGCCCCTCCCCCATTCACACTTTGTCTCTCTCTCTCAAAAATAAAATAAAACATGAAAAAAATTAAAATATTGTTTGTTTTGCGAAAATAGACTTTGATTGTTCAACTTGGGCCGACAGAGCAGGCATCTAGATAGCTTGCTTCACTGTGAGTTTTGGAAAGAAGACTACAGAAAGAACAACAAAAGCTTATTTAATTTAGTATTCTTAAGTCACACATGTCATCGGTGTCATATCCTGATTTTTAACAATGCAGTGTTTTTGCTTTGGATGACATCTTTCCAACTGTGCAATTGCGTTTAGAAAACCCTAAAAAAAAAGGCATAGCTATTCTGGCAAATTCAAAAGAATTACACACACACACACACACGCACACACGCACAAGGGCATGCACACACTTATACAATGGTGCCATTGCCCTATAATAAGACTTTGGTAGCTAAGGCTCATGGTAGCAGCAGTGATGTGTGCAGCGTGTAGTCTTTATACAGTGTCGGTAGTCAGTCACATTCAGGTATTTCAAAAGTCATTAACTCTGGGAATTTGAATGTGTGTTTTAGTGGATGAATATGAATTATCACAGCAGTGCTGAAAATATCTTCTGCCCTCCAGCAAGCATGGTCTTGTTTGCAGAAACATCCTGCTCTGCGGAACAAGCAAAGCCAGTAATGTCCCAAATAATGTGTAACTTTCAAGCTTCCAAATTTTATTTATTTAATTTATTTATTTATTTATTTTTTTAATATGAAATTTATTGTCAAATTGGTTTCCATACAACAGCCAGTGCTCATTCCAACAGGTGCCCTCCTGGATGCCCATCACCCACCTTCCTCTCCCTCCCACCCCCCCATCAACCCTCAGTTTGTTCTCAGTTTTTCAGAGTCTCTTATGTTTTGGCTCCCTCCCTCTCTAACCTCTTTTTTTTTTCCTTCCCCTCCCCCATGGTCTTCTGTTAAGTTTCTCAGGATCCACATAAGAGTGAAAACATATGGTATCTGTCTTTCTCTGTATGACTTATTTCACTTAGCATAACACTCTCCAGTTCCATCCACGTTGCTACAAAAGGCCATTATTTCATTCTTTCTCATTGCCACGTATATATAGTGGCAATTCTTTCTCATTGCCACGTATATATATATATATAGTATATATATAATACTAGTATTATTGTATATATATTATATATACATATAATATATATATAATACTAGTATACATACTATATACTAGTATATAATAGTATATTATATATATAGTATATAATACTATATATATAATATATATATAATACTAGTATTATATATAATAGTAGTATATAATCCACAATTTCTTTATCCATTCATCAGTTGATGGACATTTAGGCTCTTTCCGTAATTTGGCTATTGTTGAAAGTGCTGCTGTAGACATTGGGGTACAAGTGCCCCTATGCATCAGCACTCCTGTATCCCTTGGGTAAATTCCTAGCAGTGCTATTGCTGGGTCATAGGGTAGATCTATTTTTAATTTTTTGAGGAACCTCCACACTGTTTTCCAGAGCGGCTGCACCAGTCTGCATTCCCACCAACAGTGCAAGAGGGCTCCCGTTTCTCCACATCCTTGTCAGCCTCTATAGTCTCCTGATTTGTTCACTTTAGCCACTCTGACTGGCATGAGGTGGTATCTGAGTGTGGTTTTGAGTTGTATTTCCCTGATGAGGAGCGACGTTGAGCATCTTTTCATGTGCCTGTTGGCCATCTGGATGTCTTCTTTAGAGAAGTGTCTATTCATGTTTTCTGCCCATTTCTTCACTGGATTATTTGTTTTTTGGGTGTGGAGTTTGGTGAGCTCTTTACAGATTTTGGATACCCTTTGTCTGATATGTCATTTGCAAATATCTTTTCCCATTCCGTTGGTTACCTTTTAGTTTTGTTGCTTGTCTCCTTTGCAGGGCAGAAGCTTGTTATCTTCATGAGGTCCCAATAGTTCATTTTTGCTTTTAATTCCCTTGCCTTTGGGGATGTGTCAAGTAACAAATTGCTGCAAGCTTCCAAATTTTAAAACTTTATCTCCAAAGAAAAATACTTAGGTCCCATCACAGAGACTATGGCAACCAAGGATTCTGTATGCACATTCTTCTTGAGCAATTATCTCTGCTACTGAATTCAGTTGCTGAAACCATACATTTCATTTCTGATTCTTCATGTGGTAAATAAACTCCTAGATGGCATACAGATAATTTCCACAATTTACAACTTCCCCAGGAAAGAGGAGGAAGAACTCCAAATTAACCATCGTGTAGCGATGGTATACTAAGCATTATTTTTTCTGTACTGCGTCAGCTTTTTCAATAGCCCACATCTCTGAACTGTGGCTATGGGCACAAATGCCCAAATACCACAGAGCTATAGCCAAGAAAATATGGTGGCTAAAATCAAGTTATTGCAAATGTTTAAAACCAGCAAATGTGCCTTCATAATCTGCATGCCTGTTGCTTGGTGTATTCCATGCAAGTTTACAAAACTTGATTGAAGTCTGTGAAAATAGATAAAGTCACTAATCTATATGTGATTGCTAAACAAGAACCTCATTTGGAGCCAGGGTTGCCGGGAAACATGAAACATTTTAAGAAGTACAATTTCTAGATAACTAAAGTTCACCCTTACAAGTACCCAATCTTTGATCAACGGTCATTGTGTTACATGGTCTTTTGCCTTTGTAAATAGACTGTAAGTGACATAATCCTCCCTTTCTAAACACGATTGCTGTCACTGTCAACACATTTGTGCCCCAGTGGATTCTTGGCACACAACTGATGACGAAGAAATATTTTTTGAGTGATGCTATTGCACGTATTGAGATATTTGCATCTATATCATTTGATTGCAGGATGGTATGTGGTTTCAATTGCTAAATATGCTTTGTTTTTTTCTTTTGAGGGAAGCTCTTTTCATGGGATTAGGCATTCTGCTTTTCCTTCTTTCTACTGGTGACTTCCTGCCTGTAGCTGTCTGTACCTCTCCCCACATTTCTTACTGTTTCATACGTGCTATTATTTAAGAAATCGGGTAACTAAAGCTTGGTAGAATTGCTTATAAATTCAGAATAAAGAGACCCTGGGTAAGTTTTGAGGGCCTCAACTATAAACAAAGTTCAGAAGCTTTGCAGAATTATTCTGCTTTTTTTTTTTTACTACCTTCTAGATCATTGAAATCACTAGGAAGAATGTGATTATATACTGAAGGAGCAAATAGTACAATAAAATATAGACAGTCATTTAAACAACTAATTTAAAAAACTCTTTTTGTGGTAAATATATATAACATAATGTTTATCATCTTAACCATTTTTTTCATGTTAAAAAATGTTTAGTTATTTATTTGGAGAGACAAGGAGAGACAGAGAGAGAGTGCATGCATGTGTGCACGTGAGCAGGAGAGGGGCAGAAAGAGAGACAGAGAGGATCCCAAGCAGGCTCTACTCTATCAGCGGGGCTTGATCTCATGAACCGTAAGATCATGAGCTAAGAAATCAAGAGTTGGACGCTTAACCGACTGAGCCACCTTGGTGCCCCTCATCTTAACCATTAAAAAAAAAATTTTTTTAACCTTTATTTATTTTTGAGACAGAGAGAGACAGAGTGTGAACAGGGGAGGGGCAGAGAGAGAGGGAGACACAGAATCTGAAACAGGCTCCAGGCTCTGAGCCGTCAGCACAGAGCCCGACGCAGGGCTCGAACTCACTGACCACGAGATTATGACCTGAGCCGAAGTCGGCCGCTTAACCTACTGAGCCACCCAGGCGCACCTCATCTTAACCATTTTTGAGCGTACAGTTCAGTAGTGGTAAGTACATCCACACTGTTGTGCAACCGATCTCCAGAATTCTTTTCATTTTGCAAAACTGATATTCTGGTCCCATTAAACAGCTCCCCATTTTCCTTTCCCCACCAGCTCGTAACAACCGCTGGTCTTTCTATCTTTATGAATATGACTGCTCTAGGTACCCCATAGAAGTGGAATCATGCATTATTTGTCCTTTTGTGTATTTCACTTAGTATAACACCCTCCAGGCTCATTCATGATGCAGCATGTAAACACCCTCTTGTTTGTTTTATCAGAATTAAAATTTTAATACCAAGACATCTGTGATTGAAAGCCACAGTCATGAGATGCATACACACACATGCGATGCTAGGAAAAGAGTGTAAATGTGCCCACGAGATAGACAAGATCTCCAAGGACTCAGTTGCATACATTATGGCCTATCAGTACTGTGGAATATTATGGAGATTTACAAAAAGGTGAGGCAGATCCAGATGCTTTACCTTGGAGAGAAGATACGACATTAGGTAAAGAAAATACACAGCTAAGCAGCGTGATCATATTTTTGTATGACACACATACGTATATGCATAGCAGTAGGTCTGGAAGTATGTACATGGAATAGTTAAAAATGGTCACTTTCGGTGGTGGGACTAAGGTATCTTTCAAATTTGACTTTTTACTTTCTTGAGTGGTTTTACAACTTTGGCATCTCCATTACTTCGCAATCAGGAATTAAAAACAATAACATTTTCATGTTTTTTAAAAAAAGGAAATAATAATAATGAGGGAATGGAAGGCCATTGACCTATCCACAAAAATGAAAAACAAAAATGCTTTGCTAAGACAAGTCTATTTTAGGTTTAGTTATGTTACTTTCTCCTTTCAATCCTACATTCTAAGCCAATTAAAGAAACAAACAAACAAAAACCCATTATAAGTTTGAGACATTCAAGAATGAGTCTGTCTGAAAAATGTTTTCAGGTACACTTTTCATTTTTGCGGAGTTGATAAATACCGCCCTTTGTAGGTAATGATGTGATAAGAACGTTCTTAAAGCAGACGCCCAGACTACAGAGCCCTATGAGTTTACAAAAAGCCTCTTCAGAATATGAATAAAAGGGAAGAAAGTGAACATACCCGGCAACCATATTTCAAAGGACTGGGCCGTGAGTCTCCAGTTCTCCACACACACATCTCTGAAATGTTTTCACTTTACACAGCTAGTGCCTACAATAAGGAACAGGTATTTGAAGAATGGAAAGCCAGTTGTATGCCTAGAGATAGGATCGTGAAGTGTTTTTATAGATTCTGGCTTAAGGAATAAAAAATGAAAAAAGACAGAACCTAGGACACATTCTACAGGGAGCTGGATTTACAGCAAGAAACAGAGAAAAGGTTCTGATGCTAAGCTGTTGTGAAAACACAAGTTCCTTTAAAACGTGTGAGAGACAAACAACTTTGTTTAAGCCAGAGAAAATACAAACAACAAAATCCGCCTCAAGGAAGACTTCTGTAATAGAACACTAGAAATATTACTGGCATGTCTATATGCCAGTTATAATATACTTGGGTTTGAAGAAGCTCTAAAAATAATTCAATACAACCTTTTAATCTTTAAACCGAAGAAAGTATGATACATATTAATAATCTTGTTTCCCCGGGGTGTCTAGTTACGGGATTATAATACACATGAATGGTATTTTACCAGCTTATCAAGAATTCTCACATCAATTTCCATTCCTAATTTCGTGGTGTGGTACCAAAGAGTCCCGGAGGCACACAGCCTTCTCGATATGTAGAAGATAGGATGAACCAGACTCCAAGTGACTTAAACCATCTTGAGAAGGGATGCTCAAATACATACAGTACAGAATTAAGTTTCTATCTAGGAACAGAGTTTCACCTGTGGCTGCTTCTAACAGTCAGAATCTTTGTTACATGGCGGCTTTGACTTTGTTTTCACGTGCTTCTTGTCACTGAAAGGGCAGAGACAAGAATTTACATCTCTTAGGTACGGATTAGAGCAGGGGTGGAAAGAAAGCCTACCAAGCACATCTGGTTCACTGCCTCTTTTTGTTTGGACCCCAAGCTAAAAATGGTTTTACATCTTGAGATGTGAAAACACTATCATTTGCCTTTCTAGGAGAACAGTTGCTCAGAATGCCAAGGACATTGCCTCTTGGCCCACAAGCCTAAATATTTACTATCTGACTCTCCAGAAAAAGTGTGCTAACCCCTGATATAGAGGAGAAAGATTTGGAACTGGACAGAAAGCAAAAATACTTGAGTTACTTTTCAGACTGTATGACCTCAGGCCGGATGAGGACCCTCTCTGGGTCTCCATACTCTTATACATATGGTCTCTTTGACATTGAATCCTAGTTTGTGTTTCAGGCTACCCTGTAGCTGTTTCAGAAATCCTAACAAACCTAATTTAATTTGCACAGCTTTCAGAGAATAGCACTGTGACCTTGATTTGCTTTGGAAGAAGCCAATCTGGGTCAGGATGAAAGGAAGTCATTACGGTGTTTATACAACTTTCTAAAGGTCAAATCCCAAAGTTTGACCAGAACAGATTGGTTTATGAATGACTGTCCCTATTCTGATTGGGTCAAGAACCATCTCTAGGGCAAGGGTCTTAGGTTTTACTTTAAATGTTTATAGGTTATAAGGCTTTTAGTCTCCAAGCAGACAATAAGGGCAATGTTGTGTCTTGTCTCTGAAACCTCTCAACTACTTTCACCAGGACCTTACAAATCATGGATGTTCCCTCATGCTGTGGCCTGACATCTGACACCCTTCAGTGAGAACTGAGAATGTTCTAGCACAATGATGGGAGCCATATGCATTGGGGATGACTGAGAACCACAAAAAGTTGGAAACACCATTCCAAAATGTATTTGGAAGCACAGTGGGCCCATAATAGCCCAAACATATCTTAATAAAAGAACCAGGGAGGGTGTATGCCGTTCTAGATTTCAAGACTTGTTTTACAAAGCTTTGGTAATGAAGACACTATGGTGTTGGTGTACAGATGGAACAACACAGAGAACCTAGAAATAGACCTGCCATATATTGAAACTTTACATATGACTGAGCCAGTGAAGCCGATCCCTGGGCAAAGGACAGACGTGTAATAAATGGTGCTCAGTCAATTGGTGGAAAACAACGCAAAGTTTTTCCAACTCATACTTTACAAAGGGTCAATGCCAAATGGACTAAGGACTGAAATGGAAAAGATAACATTTTTAAACCTTTTGAAGAAAATTTAAGAGTATTTCTTTACGACCTCAGGGGAGGGAAGGGTGTCTTAAACATGACGCAAAAGCACAGGCCATCAATGAAAAAGTTGATGCATATTAAAGCAGAAAAACTTTTGTTTTTCTGAAGATCACATAAAGAGAATGAAGAGGTAAGTCATAAACCGTGACAGGATATGTGCAACACATATGACCAACAAAGATTTCGTCTCTTAGGAACCAATAAGCGAAGCAAACCAATGGACAACAGATACGACCAGTCATTTTACAGAAGGGAGAACACAAACAGACCGTAAATATACACACACACGCTCAACACCTTTAGTGATCAGAAAAACTGCATGCTTAACTCAAACTCAGGTTATGACTTCATGCATACCATTTTCGCAAAAATTAGAAGTGGGTTCCAGAATGGCAAAAATTAGGTCCTATGGCACCAACTGAAGATGAAGAGAAACTGAAACTCTCATATCCTGCAGGAGACACTGTAAACTGTGTTCCACCGTGAACGTAGCATTTTCTAATGGAGACACATATGGGCCTTCTAGTATATTCTAGCCTTCTAGTCTATTCCCTAGAGAAGCTCTGACACAAGTGCACCGGGACAGATGTACAAGCAAGTTCAGCACAGTATTGTTTGTAACAGTAAAAATGGAAAGTCTCCACACATGCTTCAAGGATATGGAAATATATCCATGGAATATGCAGTATATATAAACATATACGTATTCCTAAACAAATAAATATATAACTATATGACCATATATATATTCACCATATATACATATGGTTAAACTGTAAAGAAAAATTAAAAAGCAGCATGGAATTCCAAACCACCTTTGGTGGCTAGGAGATTGTGGGAAGGGAACGCAGCTGTGGTAGATCACGCGGGTATCAAAGGCACTGATAACGTCCTCCAACTGAAGCCATGCACACACCAGAGAGTATTTTGTACTCTTTACACTGAGTTAGGAGTCTAGCGTTTGAATCCCTGCTCCACTACTTTCTAGCTGAACAAAGCACCAAAACTGTCTGAGCTTTCCGTTTCTTCATTTGCAAAACTGGGTAAAGAACGCTTCCCCGTGGGTTGTTAGGAAGCTTAGTGGAGATGAGAACCCGTAACATTGACCGCCAGTGCTTGTCAGTGGTTCTCATGAATATTATCACACCGTGATCTAGCTTGACCTTGATTTGTGCATACAAATCACGGCTGGGGGTGGGGGGGTTATGTTAAAACGCAGATTTTGGTTTAGTAAGGGTGGGGTGGGGCCTGAGAGTGTGCATTTCTGGCAAGTTCCCAGGTGAAACTCATGACGTAAGCAGAAGGAACCAGACGATTCTTTCTATTCCTATTGTTCCCACAGCAAGTCCCTTTTTCTGCCTTCCTAGTTCCCTTTTTTTCTGCTCTCTCAAATTCTCTCATTCTTCTTGCCCTGTGCCTGGTCCCCATCCCAATCTATCAAAACCCTACTCATTCTTCAAACCTAAAAATCTAATTGGTTGCACACTAGAATTGCTTGGGGAGCTCTTAAAAACCTGTGAAGTCCCAGACTACACTCCAGACCAACTGATTCAGAATTTCTGAAGGCTGTCCTCAGTTGTCATATTTTTTAAAGCTGCCCGATGATTTCCATTGGAAGCCAAGGAGAGAACTTCTGCCCAAGGGCCTCGACTGAGCAACGACCCATCCACATACGATGGGGTGACTCACCAGGACACCTCTCTTAGGACATTTGGCATCTTGCTGTTTTATTTCATTACAAAGGTTCTTGTCCTATGCTACTTAATCAAATGAAAGTTTCCTGAAAATCGAGATGTGTCCTAGTAATATTGAAAGCTCATGAAAATCACAAGAGAACATTTGGAATGAGATTTCAAAATATATTTCTTGTATTGAGTTGTATACTAACTAGCATGAGTTTTGATTGTATGAAATGGACGATGGTGCTATCATTGATAAATATTTTTAGAGTAATATCCTTGCTCCCAAGTTATTTTTTTAATTAAAAAAAATTTCAATGTTTATTTTTGAGAGAGAGAGAGAGAGCACAAGCAGGGCAGGGCGGGAGAGGGACAGAGAGAGAGAGGGAGACACAGAATCTGAAGCAGGCTCCAGGCTCTGAGCTGTCAGCACAGAGCCCGATGTGGGGCTCCAAACCCATGAACCGTGAGATCATGACCTGAGCCGAAGTGAGACGCCTAACATAGCCACCCAGGCACCTCGCTCCCATGTTATTTGTTTTTTAAAAAAATTTTTTAACGTTTATTTATTTTTGAGACAGAGAGAGACAGAGCATGAACAGGGGAGGGGCAGAGAGAGAGGGAGACACAGAATCTGAAACAGGCTCCAGGCTCTGAGCGGTCAGCACAGAGCCCGATGCGGGGCTCGAACTCACGGACCGTGAGATCATGACCTGAGCCGAAGTCAGACGCTCAACCGACCGAGCCACCCAGGCGCCCCTCCCATGTTATTTTTAATTTCAGTTGAAGACAATCTCAGGTATCCGTTAATATTCTCAAAAAATGTGCACATCTCTGGGATTATTTACAACAACAAAATCATTTCCAATATAAAATATCAATTCTGTAATTATAGAGTATGATAAAAGTATTGTAGGACCTGAGACACTGAAAATAAATTCTCTGTTATAAGGAATCTCAAAATGTTTGTGCTGGTGCAGAGATTGCTAATATAGAACAACAGAATTTTGTTGTGAAGCGTTAGCTTTAATATATGGATTTGATTGTTTAAAATTGTGAAATAAAAGAAAATACATCGAACCTTTAAATTTTAAGACACAGGGGCGCCTAGGTGGCTCAGTCAGAAAGCTTCTGACTTTGAGTCAGGTCATGATCTCATGGTTTGTGAGTTGGAGCCCTGCGTTGGGCTCTGTGCTGACAGTTTGGAGACTGGAGCCTGCTTTGGATTCTGTGTCTCCCTCTCTCTGCCCCAACCCTGCTCACGCTCTGTCTCTCTCTCTTTCAAAAATAAATAAACATCCAAAAAATTTAAAAATATTTCAAAATACACGTGAAGTTTTATACAATATCCGTAAAATAGCTGAATCTACATTTCTGCCTGAAGAAACTTTTGTTTCCGATTTGGAATATAATTGAATCTTTCCATAATTTTCATTTACGCATTTTAAAGGTGAACCAAAAGGACATATGAATCCTATATTCCTCACTGCTGTTGTACACGACACACTTCATGCGTTGTGTGCCTGTGTGTGCAACCCGTGACTAGCCAAGTATACCAGAAAGATTAAAAACGGTCTTGATTTTTAAGATTTGTGTTCACGTGTGAACACATATTCACAAACACACTGGACACTACATGTTTTTGTTCTGAGGATCCAGACGCAGAGAGGGAACATCTTAGGTTCCTTCATTAAACATTCCCTGATTAAGAAAAATTTTTTTGATGTTTTTATTTATTTTTGAGACAGAGCGTGAGCAGGAGAGGGGCAGAGAGAGAGGGAGACACAGAATCCAAAGCAGCCTCCAGGCTCTGAGCCGTCAACACAGAGCCCGACACGGGGCTTGAACTCACAGACTGTCAGATCATGACCTGAGCTGAAGTCGGACGCTTAACCGACCGAGCCACCCAGGCGCCCCTAAGCATTTCCCTGATTAAACAGGGAAGCTACACATAACGTAAGAGATAATGTGTGGTTGAGGCAAGTCTGGGATGAAACTGGAAAATCCCTGATTCTTGGTCCTGTGTCCAGGTGGGCAATTGTTGGGTAACAGGATTAAGCTAAGAAAGAGGCATTCATAAGGAAAGTACAAATGAGGAATTCTGTTAGCCTGCCTCTAGAAACTAAAAAATTCTGTATTCTTGAGCCATCATTTGCATGGGCCCCTTATATATAGTGAATTCAGTAATGTTTGTGAGAGTCTCTAGCAGGATTCTAGTGAAGGAGAAGGGGGCAGGGGGAATAAAGGAGGAAGAAAAAAAAAGTGAGGTAGGAGGAAAGATGGAGAAATAGAAGGGAGAGAAGAAAAGAGAGCAATGAAGGTAGGATCTAAAAATAACACCTTAGATTTACTGAACATTCACGTGGACGGGCATTGCTCTAAGTGTGCTATTTCTATAAACTCATTTAATGTTTACAACACATTTCGGATAAAAGAAAACTGAGGCTCCGAGAGATTAATTTTCCAAAGGTCACCGAGCTAGTAAATAATAGAATGTGCGTTTGAATTCAGGTAGTCTAGATTTACTGCATGCTATCAAGATGACACCCGATGATATTTGTGCTGTAAATTGCTGCCGTCAGGAAAAAGGCAAGCTCCATACTGCCGAGGATCTTATTTTTTCAGTACTGCATCCTCAGTGCCATTTGAGAGTGGATGTGAGTTAGTGAATATTTGTTTAGTCCCTACTGTGGAACTGGTCTAAGTGCTGGAGATCCAGCAGCGAACATTCCACACACACTCAAGAAGCTTATATTCTAGGGGAAAGTACTTGATATATGGAAAATATGTGTGCAGGATTATTCTGAAAATAAAATGAACTAGGAGATAAAAGCGGACTTTGCTCCTGTCATATTGGGTTCTTTTTTTTTTTTTTTTTCTTTTAATACCAACAAACCGACATCATCAGTCAATACAGACAGCAAGCTTCCGGTGCCAAACAAACAAACAAGAACAAACAAACAAAACAAAAAACCAAAACCAACACCAACAAACAAAAAAGCCATATACAAAAAACATAAAATACATATAGCAAACGTTGTAACATTGGACAGATAGGACAATGAAACATGCGAAAACATGGGAACAGCCACAAAGAAAATACAGACAAACTACACAGTTGTCTGAATCTAGGTGAACTACATAATGCGGGCTCGCTAGAATGTGTATGTTCTGATATTGACACCCTACAATGTTACACTGAATTCGAAACATCAAGTTCCAGAACCTTTGTTTAATAGTACATGGTAATACAATAATTCTGGAAAGGAATTCTGCACCTGGGGACTTTCATGCTGCTAACCAACCTTGAAATCAAACTGCTAAATAGGGCTTAGTGCACTGGCAAATCTTGAAGTCTTTTTTTTTTTTTTTTTTTTTTCAATACCAGTGTTCAGGTTAATGGTTAAGGGTTGGTATTTAAAGTATACTGCAGTTTCTTTTAGTTAATAATACATCATCCCATGGGTTCTGAAGAATCTGTCAAAACAAATAATGGCAAACTAGACCAATGCTTCATTTGGACTAGAGGGTGCCTTGGACAAAATGAATCTGGTTGTCTGTTTCCAATGGACAGGAGTCATTAATTTCATTAGGAGAGATCTATAGAACTGGAATGCTTGAGTCTCATAGATGGTTTTAAATCTCTTGTTCCATTTAGAATTGTTTCTATTTTACTGGTGTTTCTCACTGTTGCCTGTAGTAACATCAGGTATTTCTCAGTTTTTAGAATGAACTATTTGTTTCTTTAAACACAGGACCCCACACCTTGGATTTCACAGTCTATTGAAATCAAGGTCAACTGGAAACTAATACTCTGCTTCCATTCATTTTGTGCCTTCAGACTTCAACCGAAACCACTGAGAGAGGATAGCCTCAAATACCATGTAAGTCTGGGATGTGACGATTTGCTTTCCAAGCCAAAATATGTTGGGATTTCTTTCTTCCTTCCTTTCTCTTTCTCTTTTTCTTTCCTTCTCCTTTACTTTCCTTTATTCCTCCCTTCCTTTCTTTTCTCTCATTTTCTATTTTGCTTTTTGATCCTACTTAACTATCTTGCTTAACTATTAGACTACTGTTAACATTTTACCAACAAGGAAAATTTTTTATTGCTTCTCAGTGGAAACATTTCATGTCTTAAAACTATTCATGAACTTATAAATAGGAGGATTTTTTTTTCCACAGAAAATATTCCCTCGGTCTTTACAAGGATGCTAAGTCAAATTTGTTTGACTTTACTTTTACTCTCTTTGTTCTTTCTTTGGGGAGCTGATTGGCTCTAGAATACAGACTCATCGAGGTAACAACTTGATCTAACTTTAAAAAAATGTATTTGTTCAATTGTTCAAACAAAACTATTATTTATTTATTTATTTATTTATTTATTTATTTATTTATGTATTTATTTATTTATTTACTTACTTCTTTGTTTAATGTTTATTTTGAGAGAGCGATAGAGCACAGGTACATGAGTGGGGGAGGGGCAGAGAGAGAGAGGGAGAGAGAATCCCAAGCAGGTTCTGGCTGTCAGCACTGAGCCCAACACTGGGCTCGATCTCACAATCCACGAGATCATGACCTGAGCCGAAATCAACAGTTGGATGCTTGACCAACTGAGTCACTCGGGGATGGGGGGCAGAGGGGGTGGTGGGTGGGCAAGTAAACTATTTTTAAAAACAATCAAGACACCTCATGTTTTACTCATTAAAATTAAATGTGAAAAATACCATTTCTAACCTAAGTTTAAGTAAACTCAAAGGAAAAATCCTTTCCAATTTCCTGCAAGGTTGAAAATTTCCATAATAACATTTTTGGGAAAAAATGCAAAACCAAACCAAGTAAAAAACAAGCAGAGATTTTACCTTTGCGGTGGAAAACTGAAGTCAGAACCAGCATTGGGAATTAACATCACGAAGTTGATTAAAGAGACAAACGAGCGCAAGGCACAGAGACCTAAGGTGTTCTCTTAGTTCTTAGAGAACCCTGCTTTTGGGGTGTGCCCAGGTTTCTAGAACTAACAGTCCAGACCATAAACATTTCAGCTCTATTTGTGTTCCTGAAGGGGAACAGAATATGCCACCTCAAAATATGCCACTTTGGTATGATGCTTAGTTGCAGGTGAAGGCAACTGAGAACCAAAGGGATACAGGATACAGGATGTGCACTCTACCCTCCCCCAGTTGGCCTCAGAGCGAGGCACGCGCACCCCTGTGAGAGTGTTCTCCCCTCTCCCATATCGGGGAGTCTAGAACAACCCTTTGCACCAGAGACAGAGACAGTACAGAGGATGAATCTGCGTAAATAAACCTTAATAAAGAAGTCTTATCTACCATTAGCTTCTGCCACCTATTTACCACTCTTAGAAGCCCAAACCTCCTTTTCTCTGGCAGTCACTTCTCTATAATTTGTTGCCTTCTGTTAAAATACTATGTAAGCCCCAAGTCTCACCACTTCTTTGGGTTTTTCACTTCTTTTCTGTGAGGTCCCTGTGCCTGTAAAAATATTGACGTCAAATAAAAGCTGTATGCTATTCTTCTGTTAGCCTATCTTCTGTCAGTTTAATTCACAAGCCTCTGGCATCGAACCTAAAAGAGTAGAGGAAAAGATTTTCCTCCCCTACACTGCCAAAGGGCCTGCTACAAACGGTTTTGTGAGTCTGAGCAGTTTTATAAGTCCTAGCACCCGTGTGCAGTGGAAACATAACGGGCAACGATTAAATCTACACGCGTTCTTTGAGCACCTGCGGTGTGCCATAGCTGTGTTTGGAACCGTGAAAAAAATGCCACGCGGGCCAGCCTCAAAGGAACCAAGGATGCAGAACAGAAGAGAAAAGACAATCGATGAGAGAACGAGCAACAGTGGAAACCCCATGTGGACCCAGGGTTATTTGAGACGATGGAGAAAAGCAAGGTGCCTGGGGCGGCTGCTGGCACCCGGGAAGGACTTCGTGATGCTTGAACTCAATATTCTTTTGGGTCGGTCAACCGACCGAGCCACCGAGCCACCCAAGCACACCAAGAAATACCTTTAGATGGTAGGGTGACAGGATTTAGCCCACAGTTGGGGTCTCTCCCAGCATTTAGCCGTGCGCACCTGGAAAAGGCTTGTCTCCTGAGCCTCAGCTTCCTTAGACTGGTCGAGGCCACCTGTACAAGCACCTACTTCTAGGACGAGGTCAAGCTCTGCTCTGCCTACCGAATGGGGTGCCTTCAAGGCTATGCATAAACATGCAATGTAATTCATTAATTTACATACAATATGTAAAGATAAGCCCTTGCTTCAATTTTTCTATCCTACGAATCATTGAAGGCATGACCCATCTTTCATCCTTCGTTTTCTTTTTAACATTTTTTATGTGCAGAAGAATTACCCAGGGAACACGGCTGAAGTGCAAGCCCTTCTGAACTTCTGCTCCCTGACAACCAGTCCTGGTTCTGATTCAGGGAGTCTGGGCTGGGCCCAGGGATTTGCATATTTAAGTTCCCCCAGGTGATTCTGATGCCCTGGTTTGTGGATTGTTGTCCTGGGTTGTGGGCAACAATTCAGGAACACTGAAGCAGGGGATTAAGCCTGACCCTGAGCCATTTCTCCAGCTGAGTACTTTCAGAGACTTTAGGGAAGTTTCAAATCAATCTCTTTGGAATGTTTCAGATTAGAGATAAACCCCTTAGATCTGTTTTGATCCAGTCGTGGTTACAGGCTGAACCAAAATGAACTACAACAGGGCACTGATTATCTGGTTATAGTTAAATCCACAGGCCAAAGTTTTCCAAGTTGTGTCAGTGATCGAAACGACACAAAAGGGGGCAGCGGGGAGAGGACAAAGAAATTAGCAACTGACTCTGCTACAAAACTCCTGAGTTTGCAGTGACCAAGGTAAACCCTCCAGAGGAACATGGACTTTTTCTTGTGATAACCATCTCAAGATGCTTATTTTGAGATGCCCTATTGCCATGCTGAAGGGTCTTCACTTACTGGTACTGTGCTTCTCCGTGCCCGGCCTGAATTTGTTACTCCTTCACTCATGTTCCTTAGCTAAGAGTAAAAACGACTGGTAGTCTCCACTGTGAAACAAACCAATAAACAGAAACACTTCTATATATAAGGAAAATATTAAAACAGTCCCTCGGTTTACTCATCTTATTGTCAAGTGTGGTGAGTGCTAATTTGGGTCTTCAGTGAATATGCTTACATTTTCAGAGAGGGAAGTCATTGGTCCAAGGTCACAGCCCCGCTGTGGGCCAGGCTGTGTGCAATGATGGTATGATAGGACAGGGTGGGGTCTAATGTCTCAGGCCCTCGCTTTGATTCCTTGGATTCAGTAGGACCACCCCAATTCTGATGATTTTCAGTCAATTTTCTTTCCAGCCTCCTTTAAAAAAAAAAAATTTTTTTTTTAACATTTATTCGTTTTTTTTTGAGGGAGAAAGAGAGACAGAGTGCAAGCAGGGGAGAAGCAGGGAGAGAGGGAGACAAAATCTGAGGCAGGCTCCAGGCTCTGAGCTGACAGCACAGAGCCCGACTCGGGGCTCAATCTCGTGAACCATGAGATCATGACCTGAGCCGAACTGGATGCTCTACCGACTGAGCCACCCAGGCACCCCCTCCCCAGCCACCCTTTATACTGTCTCTAGAATGTAGATGGGTTGATTCCCTGTTAAACACCTTATACTGCCTTCAATATAAAATTGAAATGCTTCTAAAATGGAAAAAACCGAGGGGGGGGCTTTCATAAATATGGAATATTTCTCCCCCTCCTGCTCCCCACCTTTTCTCTCTCTCCCCCCACCTCCCAGTAAGAACCCTGACCTTCCACCAGGTTGCCAGAACTCCTCCCTCCTAACTTTTGATGCTTACCTCGCCAGAGCAGTTTTACAAGTAGTTTGGAAACTTTTCTACTCTACCACTGGGATGGGAATTCCTTGAGTTCATCCCTGCTCATATCCCCAGCACTGGCACATGGCCTGGAGTTTTTGTTAAATAAATACATTTTTTAAAGAATGAACGAATGATTTGTCTCAACAACTGATTTATATATCTCATGTGCTTCATTGAAAGTCATAACAAATAATATATTTATAATAATATTCACTTTTACTCAGCTCATCTGAAATAGTTTAGTACTTAATTGACATCACAGTACGTGTTCTTCCTAAGTGATACATTATATAAATATTTTTCTGTTTTCATAGACTACTTTTTATTTATTTAAACAATTTTTTAATTGAAGTATAGTTGACATATAATATTAGTTTCAGGTGTACAACATAGTGATTCGACATTTACATAAGGGACGAAATGCCCACCATGGTAAGTGTAGTTACCATCATCACCTTACAAGGCTATTACAATATTATCGACTGTGTTCCTGATGCTGTAGTTTTCATTCCCATGAGTTATTTATTTTCTAACTGGAAAACTGCTTTTAAGTGTATTTATTTACTTTGAGAGAGACAGAGACGGCGTGAGGGAGGGAGGGGCAGAGAGGGAACGAGAGAGAGAGAGAGAGAGAGAGAGAGAGAGAGAAAAGGGACAGGCAGAGAATATTGTCAGCACACAGCCTGACACAAGGCTCAAACTCATGAACCGAGAGATCATGACCTGAGCCAAAACTGGATGCTTAACAGACTGAGCCACGCAGGTGCCCCTCTAAACTGGAAAATTTTACCTCTAAATCCCTTTCGCCTATTTCACCCATCTTGCGACCTCCCCGCCACCCCCCCCCCCCCGACTGGCAATCACCAATTCTTTGTATTTATGTCTATTTCCATGTGTTTTGTGTTTTAGATTCCACACGTAAGTGAAATCATACGGAATTTGTCTTCTTCTGTTTGACTTACTTCACTGAGCATAATACCCTCTAGGTCCAGTGATAGATTACAGTTAAATTTTTAAACAAGCATTGTGATAATTTTTTAAAAAATCAACGTTTGAGGTTAAGAACCTACTTCTAATCAGACTCTGATGGCCATTCACAAATCCAAGTTTGCTTCATTAAACCTTGATTCCGGAAATACCCATCTCAGTTCCAGGCTTGGGTTTCAATGCCATGAGAGGTTAGCAAACGAAGATGGCCGTCCCCGCTATCGCTTACAGAAGATGACCCACATAGATGGCTAAGAACTGAATCAAATCTATTCTGACCAAGGGAAAAATGCAACAATCCTTAGAAAGACAAGCCAACAAGCTGAGCCTCACTAATACACAGGTAAGAGTGAAACAGGGGCGATTTCCAAGACATTTGGCAGTTTGACTGCTCTTTGCCTGGGCATAAAAATGACTTCCATATTTACAAAGGGCATGGAAGAGGCATGGAGTGGTCACGCCCAGAGTTCTAGAGTCAGACCGCCAGGCTAACATGCCAGCTCTACTACTCACCACTCTTACGACTTGCTTCACTTCACCTCCCTCTGCCATTTCCTCATCAGTAACATAGAATAATTGTAACCCACCTCATGGGAGTACAGGGGGATTCTAATTACCACATATGGAATGTTTACCACCATGCCTGGCACACAGTAGGCGGGCTCAGCAAGTATTAGCTATTGTAATTATCCACTTATATCTACTCTTCCAAGTTGTGTGTGTGTGTGTGTGTGTGTGTGTGTGTGTGTGTGTGTGTGTGTTTGTGTTGTGAGAAATGACTAGAAGATTTTCAAATGCTTTCTAGCATCTCTGGGGAAAAGGTTATGTTTTCTTTTTTTTTACCTTTTTGATTCAATTTATAAATAAAAGTATTAAACAGCATGGATCTCTCTAGAGCTATGACTTTATGGTGTTTTATTATTTTTTTAAAATATACTATCCTGTGTTTTTATTTTATTCCTTCATTTTATTCTGCCAATGTTTTATTCAGGTCTTTTTCATCAGGACACTTACAAGATGGCAGTTTTTCTGCAATATCTCGCTCCAGTCTGGAGGTGGTTTATAGTGACTTGTAAAATAACAAACAGGGAAACAAAAAAATTAGGACACCTATTATTTTAGTTTATGTACCAGGAGTTAAGTTGCGGGTTATTAAATATTAAACTTCCCTGAAATGGAGAAAACTTCACTGGTGACAACTCTGGGATAAGAGCTTCCTTAAGGGGCAATTATTAGAGAACTTTATTATTTCTCCCAAGATTATTGGCTTATTCTATTAATTCTTTTTCTTATTCTCTTAATAGTTCTCTTAGCTTTGATAATATATATTCTAATTTAAAATCATTGCAATTTATCTATGTTTCAAATTTATTAGCATAGAGCATTCAAACTATTTTTACTTACACGGGTACATGTCATTATTTCCACATTTTCATTTTGTGTCTCAGCGATCTTTCTTTCTTTCTTTTTAATTAGCTGAGCCTGTGTTGTCTTACTTCCAACTATTTGCCAAAGACCTAGCTATTGTATTTTATAGTTTTCTATTTTCACTGACACTCACTTGATTTTTCCCCTTCTTATTTCATTTTCTATATGTGAATTTTTAAAGAAACCTTCTGAGTAGATTGCTTACTATATTTGTCTTCGTTATTTTGTTAAGAATGTGATTTACAGCACTGGCAGGTAACCCCTGGACCTCTCTCCAGGCCTGTTTCCTGTCCTGGGAGGCTCACTGTGACGTCCTCAACTGGGGCTCCATTTCAAGGGACTTCTGAGATGTCAGACTTCCAGACAGAGATGGAGGGAGGGGGAGAGGGGTCAGAGTCTTCATCATCCTGACTCCCTCCCTGCCTCAGGGCCTTGAACTCCTGGGCCCCTCTGTCTGTGTTCTCTGCACCCCCCAGTTGGATGGCCAACTCAGTACCACTGTATTCCGGGCTCCCAGGAAAGGAAGGAGAGGTGGAACTAGTCAGGCTTCTCTGCTATTCTAATGGTTTCCCTGGACCTCACCTTTGTAAACAGCGTATCCATAAATAAACTCTGCTCAAATCATCTGATCGTGAACGTGCCACGTGTGTATTGTTGGGACACTGACACCATAGCTATGCATTTTCCTCCAGAGGAAGGAACGTTCCAGAGGACGTTTGAATACATCCCACAGGATTTTACTCCTCATCTTCTCATTCACAATATTTATTTAACTATCATGCCATTGTGATCTTGACTTCTTTAAGCTAAGAGTTATTTAGGAGGAAGATTCAAAATGCATAGGTAGGCTTTTTTTTTGTTCACGTTTGTTTCTATTTGTTTGTAATTTCATTGCATGGTGAGCAGGTTTTGATTCTTGCTTTATTTGTGGAATTCGTGGGATGCCATCAGCATTTCTTTGTGATAAATTATGGCCAATTTTTATAAATATTTTAGGGGCACTGGAAAAGAAGGATTTTTATATTCAGGAGATTGTCTGACATATCAGGTTAATTGTCAATTGCGCTATTCAGGCCCCAGTGCCATTCAAAGCATGGGTCTTCGTTTCTTAACCTGTCCATGATTAAATAAATATAGAGCTTGACCATAAGGATTTGGAAAGGGGAGAGCGATTTGACAGAGCTAACAATGCTGGCTGAATCTAAAACAAGAGACTTGGGCTTATATTTTATATCTTTCTTATTCTACTTTCTTACAACTCATTTTCATCACATTTTACAACACTAATGGTCCAAGACAAAATGGAAAGTAAACCACAAAGCCAAACTGTCCCTTCACGACAGGAAGTTTGAGAAACGTTGCTCTAAACTCTTATTTTGGCCAATTTGATTTATCAAAGATCTTTTACGCACTCTTCACTCTCGCCCACACAGAGGACCCATCTGTATCCACTTCTCCCCATCCCTTCCTCCACCACACATACAGAGAAAGTCCCAGAAAAAGGGACGCTTTCAAAGACTGAGGGTTTGGGTCACAGAAGAGGGCCGTCACGCAGTCTCAGGTGCCGCTACTTTTGAGGACTTCAGAGTCCCAACGTCAACCCCAGGACAAGAGGGACACACTCGTATCTGCTACATCAGTTCATCCCCACAAAAAGCTGAGGAGATCAGAAAACTCGAGCCTGGGATGGATGTTCGTCCTGGTCTTCTGACTTCATCACTCCCCTGTGAGGTTGTGGGGAAAACGAAACGACCAAGTTGAATGTGGCAGCATATGGCACACCACTTCAACATTTCACAACGTTATACGCACATGAAGAAATTCCACAAAATGATAGGAGGGGGAGATAACAGCCGAACGCCAACCTAGCCTGCTTTCCAATCCTTTAGCCAGGCTTGGAGAAGCTGTTCGAGATGAACTAGGTGGTCAGCGCCTGGAATAATGGAATTAATGAACCGTCTCTTTTTCAGATACATTTTGCATCTGAATGGTACTTATACTCTGTTCTAAAAGCATGTCTCGCTTTCTATCCTATAACCAGAGAAAAATTGAGTACTGGAATTTAGAGCAAACTACTTTCTTCTAAAGGGTGTGCTTCAGAAATTGAAGAAATTATGCAGTCACCGTTAGAGAAACTCAAGCTCCACGACTCTCATTAGCCTGTTTTGGATAAGGGCGCTGCCCTTGAAGAAATCATCGAACTCATTCCAGCATCTCTGTGCTTTGTGAGAACATTAGCATTATTTTAAGTTCTTACTGTTATTAGTGTTTCACAAATGAATTACGGAAAAAAAATCTTTATTTTTAGCCTTTTGCAATGACTAAAATAAGATAGTGGTTTCCATTAAAAGTTATGTGAGATTTCACAGTGGGTTTCTATTAGAATTATACTGAAATTTCTTGAAGTTGAAGCCAACGGTGTAAAGTTTTAGCCCCATCTGTCTCCAAGATGAGTTATTAGGCTGACTTTGAAATATGATAACTCTGTTTTGCTGAGTCACTGTAATCTATTGTGGCCCATTGGCACATTTTGCTTTGAATCCTTGATATGGGGCCTGGCCACCACGGGCGCTCCGTAAATGCTTCTTGGATGGAGCCATTCAACACTTTTTATACTGCTGAGGCAGAGTGATTTTGTGGACTGTTTTTCTTTCTTTAAAAAAAAATTTTTTTTTAATGTTTATTTATTTTTGAGAGAGACAGAGAGTGAGCAGGGGAGGAGCAGAGAGGGAGACACAGAATCTGAAGCAGGTTCCAGGCTCCAAGCTGTCTGCACAGAGCCCAATGCGGGGCTCGAACTCACAAACCGCGAGATCATGACCTGAGCCGAAGTCAAACACTTAACCAACTGAGCCACCCAGGCATGCCTGTGGACTATTTTTCAAAACACTTTCATAAAGCTGATTGTATCTCCTGCTTCCTCACTTTTTTTCCCCCATGACATTCAAATTCAAAAAATGAGTCTTTTGTATGTATCAAGAATCTTACACGTTTACATCCTTTGACATAGCAATTCCATTTCTCGAATTTATACGGAGAATAGAATCCAATCTGAAGCAGAGTGCCATATACAAATATGATTACAGCACTATTATTTACAGAAATAAAAGATTTGTACTATCCTTAGGGTCCACTAAGACAGAAGTAGCCAAGAAAGACTGAATGTTAAAAAATGTTTCCAAGACCACATAAATATTATTTACAGAGTCTATTTTTATAAGAAAAAAAGACTGTAGAATTGTATACCCAGTATCTTTACATCTATATTTTTAAATATCCTACACATAATAAACACGCTAGTGGAAAATACGAAAAACATTAATGATCTTGTCATTAAGTACCGAAACTATGACTGACATTTTCCGTTCAAATTTTCAGAATTTTGCACATTTTCTTTCATTAAGCACACATCACTTGCATCATTGAAAATCACTGCACATTTTCTTTTTAACTAATCACTGTATACCTTAGCCTTATTACAGAGATTACAGAAAGTCCCTCATCCGTTACATATTTGGATCTGAAATAATAAAATTATGTATGTTTCTAGATGATACATAAAATACATGTAAATACTTGTGTGTTTGATTGAGACTCCAACAGTATTTCAATTTTAGTTATTCAGGAATGGATACAGACTTCTAAGATGAGCATCATTTTATGTCCAAGTTTTTTTTTTTTTTTTTAATTTTTTTTTAACGTTTATTTATTTTTGAGACAGAGAGAGACAGAGCATGAATGGGGGAGGGTCAGAGAGAGGGAGACACAGAATCCGAAACAGGCTCCAGGCTCTGAGCTGTCAGCACAGAGCCTGACGCGGGGCTCGAACTCACGGACCGCGAGATCATGACCTGAGCCGAAGTCGGATGCTTAACCGACTGAGCCACCCAGGCGCCCCTATGTCCAAGTTTTAAAAGAGCATCAGGATTTGCAAAAGATGAGATTCAAGGTGTATCTGTCGAACCAGCAGAGAAAGTAAGAGAGTCGCAGCAGGCCGGCCAGAGCAGCAGTGAGGGGGGAACACTGCTCTTTTGAGTACGCCTCCAGCTCTGCGGGGACATGCACGCCTTGCACTGAAAGATGAAAAATTATTTCAAAAATACCCTTGTTTGGTGAACATTTCAACTCATTTTCAACGGTGAACTTCAGTTAAGATGCTAAGAGAAATTAGCTGAATGTAGTAGATATTTGCTTTCCTTCCCCCTCCATTTGACATTCTTCTTCTTCTTGGTTAGAGCACATCGTTTCTCTGGCCACTGTGATTGCTTCACAGTGGGACTCAAAAATATTTTCCTAAGTATTTTTGAGAAACGAAACTCGTTGTTTTGGGAGGGAATAACCGGAGGAGGTGGTTTTTCCTCGTGGTTGTCACGACACAAACGTGGAAGTATACCGTTGAGTCCATGAAGGAAGGCAACCTTAGGATGAACCAGACACAAGAACAGCAAAGGCAAAAGAAACCAGGTCTTTGATGATATCAGTGAAACAGTGGATCTAGCCTCACCTGAAACCCTCCTGACCACTGGATTTTTAAGTCATGAGAACAAAAAATATTCTTTTTATTGTTTACACCCTCTTTTAAAACATAGACCGTTCGTGTGTGTGTGTGTGTGTGTGTGTGTGTGTGTGTGTGTGTGTCTGTGCTTAGTAATCTCTATATCCAATGTGGGGTTCAAACTCACCACTCCAAGATCAAGGGTCACATGCTCTCTGACTGAGCCAGCCAGGAGCCTCTGTCTGGGCCATTGGGAATAGAGTTTTAGGTTACTTACAATCACAAGGCTGCTAATTGGAACTGTGTGTTATTTAATTCTTACTTGATAAAAGGAATGCTTATAAAATGAATGTCTTTAGTTGAGGGCAGTACTTTGATGCTAAGTTTGGGTAGATGCACAGCCATCCATCTACAGTCATCAAGTTATATTGATTAGACCTAAACAACCGCACAAGTCTACTTGCTTCTTTCCACCCTCTTGACTCTTATCCTCTTTCAGACCACCTCTGTCTTGCACCTGGATCACCGCCATGCCTCAGTTTCTCCCTGCCTCCAATCTATTGCCCATTCTTGCTGTTTCCAAAGGATAAATCTGATCATCTCTCTGTCCTGTTCAAGACCTTCTTGTGTTTCCCATCTTAGCATCAAGCTCCAACTCCTTAACCATGACCCTGTACAATGGGGTCCTACCCACCTCTCCAACCTCCCTTCTCCTTCCTCCCATCTCTCCACATCTAGGCACGTTGGCCCTCTCTCTCTGGCCCTCAAATAAGAAGCCCCAGTCCAGCATGGACTGTTCCCTCTACTGGAAGATTCTTCCCTCCCATCCTTCCTGGTTGAACTTTCCTCATCTTTCAGGTCTCAGTGTGGATATCACTTTCTTTGGGAAGCCTTCTCCATGCTTCTCCGTTTCCCTTTTTGGCAAGCATTCTCTCCCACCACATCACAGGCCTAGTGTATGACATTGCAGTTGCCCAGCTATTACTAGACTGGAAGCTCCGTGAGGTCAGGTCTACTTCCCTCTCCTTCAGGCCCCACCTGTAGCACAGCCCTTGGCACACCATAAAAGCTCTGTAAGCGCTTGTTGAGTGAGTTAATTAGAAAATTATTCATCTGATAAACCCAATACGCAATACTATAAATACACATACCAACGCAAAAAACTATATTGTGCATCCATACATGGGTATGTGATCCTGAAAGTTAGTATTATTATTTTGGTATTGTAACACATTAAGTGAAAATGGTTCCAGTTTTAAAGAAGTTAAAAACATTTCGTTTGGGTTTTCATTTCATGAATCACAGAACCTGTGCCAATTTTCTAAGCAAACTGCTGTAACTCTGTTACGTGAGATGATGTGGGGGAGAAGGCTTTAAAAATAGCTGACCGGATATCCCTCTTGGTGGCTTGGGTTATGTAAAAGTATTTTGTGTTAAGCCAATGTCTCACAATGGATCACTGAGCTTTGAAAAGGCTGTTTGGGATCCTTTTTTCAGTGTTAAATATCTGCTTATAAACAGAATCGGACTGAAAATCTCCTAGAGAAAGGGTACAATGTCCAAATAGTTATCACTTTTTAACTCCAGGTACTCAAAAAATTCCAATGTTAGTACTGAAAGTGATTTTTTTTTTGAAAGTGATTTAAAAAAAATAACAAGGTCCCTTAACAACCTAGTGAGAAAGAAGCCAGGATTCTTATAAAGAAATGTTAGATTTGGGCTTAAAATACTTTTCTATTAGAGCAGAACAATCAGATAGTATCTGGCATTATTAAATATTTATTTTAGTTTTAAAAAAGATGTAATTTGGGGACATTGTTCTCATTAAGACTCCATAAAAGCAAAATGGTAGGGATTTGTTGTTTGAGAGTTTATTATGGACTGAGTCCTTGGGCACAGCTGATTGGACCAGAGTGGTCCAGGGGTGGGTAGGACTCCATTGTACAGGGTCATGGTTAAGGAGTTTATGATATGCCCTAACCCAAAAGCTATATCCAGGCAAAGATGGAATGATTAGCTGGACAAATCAGGTTCTCTTTGCAATGGGGAATTAGGTGCTTGGGAGTGAGAGAAGCCCAGACCAACAGAGAGAAGGCAGAAGGGAGCCGCCCTGGCAGATGATGTGAATGAGCAGAAACCACAAGATAGGACACATGCAAGGTAGAGGATGATGTGGTTGGTTAGCTGGGGCAGGAATGACAGCAACAGAAACTTCTACTGAGATTCTGTAATTCCTGCTGTGGATGGGACCATGAGGTAACACGGTCACTAAACCTGCATATTCTTAAATTTTTTTTTTTAACGTTTTATTTATTTTTGAGACAGGGAGAGACAGAGCATGAACAGGGGAGGGTCAAAGAGAGGGAGACAGAGAATCTGAAACTGGCTCCAGGCTCTGAGCTGTCAGCACAGAGCCCGACGCGGGGCTCGAACCCACGAACTGCGAGATCATGACCTGAGCCGAAGTCGGCCGCGTAACTGACTGAGCCACCCAGGTGCCCTTAAACCTGCATATTCTTAAAGTAACTTCTGTCATCCACGAGACCTGCCTCACACTTTAGATTCCCATTTGTCTTATTGGTTAGAATGTATATCTACAAAAAAAACACACCCCTGTTTCTTGAGATAGCAGGAGAATCTCTGTTCCCCATCAAAAAAAGCCTCACCCAGGGGCGCCTGGGTGGCTCAGTTGGTTAAGTGTCCGACTTCGGCTGAGGTCATGATCTCGCAGTTTGTGCATTCGAGCCCTGTGTCGGGCTCTGTGCTGACAGCTAAGAGCCTGGAACCTGCTTCAGATTCTGTGTCTCCCTCTTCCTCTGCCCCTCCCCTGCTCACTCTCCATCTCTCTCTGTCTCTCAATAATAAATAAACATTAAAAAAAAAAAAAAGCCTCATCCAGATGTGTATATCCAAAACGGCACGCAGACTCATGCGGCTTGTGCCGCAACTCTCCACTGCCTTACTTCCCCCTTGGCATGGCCACACCATTCGAAGGCCAGTTTTGTGAAAGCACTGCCAGATTCACCAGTCTCATCCAGTTAGAGCAGTGTGACCTCCATCATTCTCCGTCCTCACTCCCATCCCTCCTCCGAGTTGGCGGAAGAACCCATTTGGCATCTTGGTGGCTCGATATCTGAACAGTTGTTGGGATCCCCGCCGCATGAAGAAGATGGGGAATCACTCTGTTATCCTGAGGATGGTGTACCGAACTTTTAAAGACAATGCGCCGCCATGATTACAGGATGGGAGAAATGCACGGTCAGGCACCTGCAGTTTCACCACGTGTACTGCAAATATCTGGAAAGTGTCTATCTAAAAAGTGAGAAGACCTTCAGTGAGGGCAGCTGTTCCAAGTAGTTTCTAACTAGCTGTTCCAGGTGGAATTGTCTGTCCTATTGACAACCACAAAAAATTAATTTTCTTCATTCTGTCTACATTTTGGCTCTGCATTGATAGTACTGATGTACTATTATTTAATTTTCCTGCCAAGTGTGTTTACGGTAAGTACTAAATATA
Source organism: Panthera pardus (assembly GCF_024362965.1). Lineage (NCBI taxonomy): Eukaryota > Metazoa > Chordata > Mammalia > Carnivora > Felidae > Panthera > Panthera pardus. Next base: position 11,643,680 of record NW_026526655.1, read on the forward strand.
GGGCTGATTCTTAAGTGCTTATTTCTTGATGGGTTCAAAATTTCTTTGAAGATGTAAGTTATCTACAGTTTGATTTTTGAAAAAATGCTTGCCTAGGGCCTTTTCTAAGATGCATGTTTTTTATAGTGAATTATACTGATGACCAAACACTAGCTTTTATTTCCAATTAAATTAATTGTATTTTTATTCAACCTTCACACAATTAAGTCTAATTATTACACAACTTGTTACATAGATGCACGTATATTTCACATTGTCCAAAACATAACCGAATAATTAACATGAGTGTGTGGCAAAGTGAATCTGTAAGGCAAATATTAATATGATTCTCAAAGTTGAGGTATGACAATTAGGAAGGGAAGCTTTATGATTCTTTATTTGTGTCTTGAAGCGAGGATATTTTATCTCATAGAATACCTCTCAAAAATGGATGGTCTACACTCCCCGCATGGTATACCAATTATATTAAAATCTACAAATAGGGGAACCTGCTTGCTCCCTAATAAAACCAGGAATCATCTGAGATGTGACGAGTGCAGATTCCCAGGCCACAGCATGAGGATTTTGCCAGGAAACCTGCCCTTTAAAATAAACGCCACAGAGGACTATTGCACAGACTAAATGATGAGAACTGGCCTAAGGCTTTCTTTCTGAATTTCACTTTTCTTTGTACTTCTTCCCTGGCTAGTGATGGGGAATATTCACCCTCTTCTGTGGGGACCGTAAGTACCCATGGAGCAGGGCCTCACCCTCTGGTCTCAAGAGGGCCAAATACGCATAAAAGGTAAAGACAGTAATATGATGATGGAAATGGGGGAAAACTGGTGCACCGTCTGACAAATGAAACATAATACATCCTTTTTATATTCGAAGGTGAACACACCATCTTCAAGTTACATTTATATTCCTCCCCTAGCAGCAGTGACCGTTTCGCCATACGCATAAGAGCAAACACCACTTTTTCTCAGACAGCCAGAGGTCAACCAGGCCATATGGAGATGTTATGTGATCTTTGTACACTGACTAGTAGTACCAAGTGCTAACCACCCGGGCTAATCGCTGAGAGCCCTGGGGCAATTTGCCTCGAGCTACCCATTCTCCATTTAATCAGTAATCAGCTAAACCTTGCACTTGGCCGGAAGCTTTTGGTTTTTTTTTACAATTTGGTTGGTTGGCCGAATCCACTTCTAAAAAACAAATTCAACCTAATGTCAAAAGTCCAATGGAACAGCTAGGAGGCGTAAGGGTCAAGAATGTGTACGCCCGTGTGTAGAGAATTTTTCCAAAATGTGCGTGATGAAAAAAACGGGGTTAGGTTTTTTTCATATACTTCAAACGCTTTATTTGGTTTGTTTGGTTCTGTGTATGACCTCCAAACGTGTTCAGATTAAATTATTTGAAGCAGCTAAAGAAAATAATTTGCTGGTGAAGAAAAGGCATGCCTTGCAAAGTGCAAAGACGTATTTCATGACAATAGACGTAGAAATGAATACCAAAGGACAGCGTGCAGCAAAAATTTTGACCGGATCCTTCTCGGTACAAAAGGCAAGGACCATAACTGCTCAAGGGGCCTGGATCAGCAAGGCAGAGGGCTGAAACCAAGCTGGCAAGGAAGGTTACTTTGATGAGGGTCTAAGTCAAGGTGTTATTCCAAGTGATATCTTCTGGGAAGAGACATTTCAATAGTTTCCACTTTTTTAAATAGATTGATTGAGTCAACATTGATTTTACCTGGGCTGGCACTCATCATACTAGATGCATTCAAAACAGAAAGCACCTCAATTTGGTGATAAGCAATGATTAACCAGTAACTCAGTTCTCACATTCCCCCAGTCCATCTTGGGCAACTGCCAGATCAGTTTCCTAGCAAGAGTTCACCCATGTGCACTTGCTGGCCTGCATTTGTTGCTCCTGAGGGTAGCTCTCTCCTCACATGTTAATATAAGAGGCTTCTTGGCCAGGGGAGAAGGTTGCTGACCCACCAGTTCTGCTGGCCAGACTGTTGTCTGGATTCCTGAACCCTTGCCAGGGTTCTTTGGTGGCAAGCAACAGAAATTATTTAGGCTAACTCAATGATAAAAGAGGAATTTGTTGGAATGACATGGGGCAGCACACAGAAGTTGAAGAAAAGTTAAATAAACAGGCCTCAGAAAAGACCAGCCTCAGGGCCGTTGTGGGGATCAAGGTACAAAAACGAACGGAAAGTTTTTCAGGGCACTGCTGTCAGGATGAATAAGCTCCTTGCGTTTTCAGTTGAAGATCCGAATTCCTGGGGGAGGGCACTTACTGGCTCAGCTGAGGTCATGTGCCCACGCCCTTGGCAATGAGGGGATGATAGCTCCCTCAAGTAAAATCGACATGCCACCACCAGAGGGGGACAGGAGAGAGGTCAGGAAAAAAGAGCAGATGTCAGTACACTCTGATTTCTCCTGTCACCTGGTTTCCATCTGCCCCCTCTACTGACCTTAGACATACTGTCTCCTCTTTGTTTAGGCTCTTCTGGCCGAGTTTGATAACCACCAAGTTCGAGTCAATCCTCTACCTGACTTGACCTAAAGTCTGAAGTCAGATGAATTCCAATGAGCCTTCTGATCTGTGTTGCCCTTATTCCCACCCACTACTTTGGTCTGGTCTCTGTTTGGAACATTCAGATGTTCCTGGGCCACCAGGTTCTCAGAAATTCCCCAGATTCACCCTGTTCTTATGCTGGTCACTGTTATCCCGGGCTCTTTGGCCCCAAATGCTTATTTTAAGCAGCACAATTCAAGATGTTTATATATGTACTTCCAAATCTTTTTAAAAAATGGCAAAGCAAGTAAGCAAACAAACAGAACCACTCTACTTCCTTCGGAAAATGCATAACACTCAAGAATCTATTTATACAGAAATTACTTCACGTACGTTCAAAAGTCAAATCTTTCAAAAATCCAATGTCTGCGAATACAATGTCATTTATCTTTGTTCCTGTTGTTAAACTGGAATAAAAAATTAAAGCAAAGACTTTGTGATATCATCAGAGTCTCATATTAAAAAATGAATAGCCCGACTGATCTCTCAGTTGTACAGCAAGAGACTGTAAAGCAAAGGGTAAAGACTTTTGACTGGTGGGTTCCAGTAGGTAGGAGCCAGATGAAGGTTTGGTCAAACGGCTGCCAAATATCACCCTTCACCACCACGAATACCTACTGAGCGCCTAACGTGCTAGGCACACTGCTAAGCATTTAGAGACCCCATTGTACGTAATCGTTATCATGCATATAAACCTACAGGTCTATCCTGTTGTCCCCCTTTTACAAATAAGGGAAACAAAGTTCACCAACTCAGCCAGGGCCACGCAGCTGGCTGTGGGTGGCATGAGTTACGTAAAGACTGACTTTCTAACTATCCTCTCAAATATGTTTGTCTCTGTTAAAAAGTTTTGCAGGGGCAAAGGGTCCTCATGGCAAAAATGGTGAGAAATGATGGACTTAAGAGTTCAGGGAGAAAATATGAATGTAATTAAGAAGCCCTTAATTTATTCTAATGCACAGCTGTGCCCAGTTGTGCTTCTCCGGAAAGCCCCAGATACAGACCACTGGAGATCACCTCTTCGGGGGTCACAGCTCATTGTGGTGATTATGATGAACATCACTACCTTCAATACGCCTACAGAGTTAGGAACCACCACTCCAATGTTAGAAACACAAAGCACGCTCTTCCTCATAGTGAATAAACAGGAAAATTCTAGGCCAAGGAAAGCTTATAATAACAACAACAAAGAGCCCACTCTATTTAGAGCAAGTCAGTGATTTCTCCAAATGAAAAAGCACAGCAGTTTCGACGTGAAAACAAGTCTGGTTTTCGTGAAGCTTTTCTGACTGCCACTTTCTGAAGGTGAACTTTATTGAAATAGATTCCCAAGTAAATCATTTACGGTATGTTAATGGGCGGATGTTAAGAGTAATTGGTCTTCTGGTTTTGCATCGGAACATGTTAAACGCTTTGCATTCGTGCTAACCTGATTACATAAAAAGTTTAGGAGTCATACGTATGATGAGGTTCAAAACGGGTCCAGGTGATATTTTGTTTCAACGGGCGTAGGTCAAAATCTCCAACATTTTCCTCCTTTACAAAATCGTGGAGTCTTAAGGTCTTTTCTTTATCTCCATTTGATTTTTTCCCCTGCAACTGTATTTGCTTCTGAGATTAGAATGCAGTCATTATACAATCTACTGAGGTTGTACTATCGTGCTTACCAAGCTACTGCTCAACTTGATATAAGGAAATCAATTTAGTTTCATTCCGATGCGTGGTTTAAGGCAGATTGGCCTTCAAGAAACCTAGAGAAAAGTCCAAGAGATCCTAAGCCCAACTGTCACCTGTGGGAAGGTCATAAAAATGGGCGAGGGAAGCAAGAGGAGATGAGGTAGAAGGAGTGATATTTGGGGAGAGAGAGAATCTTGCTCTTTGGCCAATGGATTGGAAATGGCTCATTTTCTCCAAATGCCTGGAATCGTCTAAAACCAATGAGATGCCCTATGGTAATGATTAGCGGGGGTTTTTGAGCCTATCTCCTTCCAGATTTAGAGCTAAGGGTGAGGGATGAAGGGGCACTGTGAAATGGTGAGCGGGTTGAGGCAAGAGTCTTTAAATCTATCTAATGCAAGACTGACTCTAGGTCTATAACAAAGAAAATAACTGGCAAAACCCATACTTTATTTGTGGCCAGGAGCCATGCATCTCATCTTCAGCTCTGTGTCCCAAGAAACCCCTGGCTCTAGCCAAGATATTCTTTTGGTTCATTTTTGACCAGAGGTGAGATCACTAGAAGTCAATGTGGGAATGGGTAGATTATCATAAACATAATGTTGGCAAAATTAACTAATTTGAGAAATTAAAAAAAATTAGCTCCTTGGCTCATATCATACATCAAATCATATTCTGGATTAAGTAAAAAAAAAAAAGACAATAGAATATATATTGAAATTTTATCTCTAGTTATATTTCCATGATAGGATTTGGCATGATTTTGCTTTGTTTTTGCTTACTGGTATTAAAACCGTGTCTGTCATTTGACAAGTAGAATCTGTGGTAAAAAAAAAAAAAAAAAAAAAAGAAAAGAAAAGAAAAGAAAAGAAAAAAATACCAGCTGAGCTAATTAATAATTTTACTATATAAGTCTATTACAAAAAGATATGCGGGCAAGAATTCATCATAGCTTTGTTTATTATATCAAAAATTTAGGTTAAATAAACCTAAACTTGGTATATAAACATGATGTAACAGTATGTAATTGTTTTCAAAAGATGTTAAATGAAATAATATAATGTCAAAAAAGCAGGATACAAAATGCCTTATACCATATGATCTCATTTTTACACAAATATGACACAATATTAACACTGGGTCCCCTTAGGTTCTTTTACTACGAGTGCTTTTTAAAAACATACTTCTCTAGGGGTGCCTGGGTGGCTCAGTCTGTTGAGCGTCCGACTTCAGCTCAGGTCATGATCTTGCGGTCTGTGAGTTCAAGCCCCGCATCAGGCTCTGTGCTGACAGCTCAGAGCCTGGAGCCTGCTTTGGATTCTGTGTCCCCCTCTCTCTGTGCCCCTCCCCCGCTCATGCTCTCTCTGCTCTCTCTCTCTCTCTCTCTGTCAAAAATAAATAAACATTAAAAAAATAAAAAATATATATACTTTTCTATATATCCTGAATGTTCACAAATGAGCGTGTATTACTTTTATTGTTAGGAAAAAAAGATCAGCGTAGAAAAAATATTTTTGTTCAGTTAGTCCAATCATTAGTTCCAGTGGCTTCATTATCATAAACTTCCCAAGGAGCCTTCCTGTTTGAAGGAAATTTGGAAGGGCGCCTGGATGGCTCAGTGGTTAAGCATCCAACTTTGGTTCAGGTCACGACCTCCTGGCTCGTGGGTTCGGGCCCTGCGTCTGGCTCTGTGCTGACAGCTCAGAGCCTGGAGCCTGCTTCAGATTCTGTATCTCCCTCTCTCTCTCTGCCCCCTCCCCTGTTTGCACTGTCTCTCTCCCTCTCAAAAATAAATGAACACTAAAACAAAATTTTTTTTTAAATACAAAAAATAAAGGATATTCCGAGAGTATCTTCCGCATAGCGTACTGCCCTTAAGGTAGGTGCTCAGTGAATGTGCACCAAGCGAATTTGCACTTCCGACCCTGTTGCTGCCGATTACACATTAGTGGAATCCGAGGGAGGCTGTGTGCCAGAGCTGGCTCATGGCTTCTCTTAAAAACACATGCCAAAAAGCCTATATTTGAAAGAAAGGACCAAATGATTACTATTAAGTGTTGCCCAGAACTCTCTCTCTAATTAACAGGTATTTTAGGTGAGGTATTTGGCAGGTGACCGTAAAAGCGATGGAATCATTGGATGAGTTTTGCATCAGTATTTACATGGGGCGGTGTAAGGGAAACAAAATGTTCATTTTTTAACGGGGACAGTGCTGAGGGAGGATGCCATTTCTGCTGATGTTTCCAAATAATGTTATTAGAAAATACCAGCAGCAAAGAATGCACTGAATAATATTTTTGAAAAGAAGAAACTCCTTAATACATTCCAGGAAGTTGATACTGAGTCACAAAATAACAGGAGAATTAAATGAGTATCAGAAACATTTGGACTATTGCTTTGCTGATATTGAAGCTCATTCCTGTCTCAATACTACTTGGCACTTGTACAATGCAAAATGTGTTCAATTATATTATTTCTGGAGAGAGGAGGGATAGGTTTTATCTACCACATTTTATGATTGAGGAAATGGAGAGTCTTGGAATGCAAGTGGCTTGCCCCAAACTGTCGCAACAGTGACTTTTTTCCGGCACAGGATGGGGGGAAGGGCATACTGCTGTCTTGCGCGATCTCTCTAGGATGGCAGGGTGTCCCAAGATGTCCTTGCCTCTATGACTGCTCTCCTGGGGGCTGGGGATGCTGCTCCTTCAGGTCACGTGGGCTCTAAACGCTCTGTCTCTGAAAGGCCTGAGCAGGTCACAGCGGGTAGAAGCTCTGAAGGTCCATGGGCACAGCACAGGCACCCGCAGAGCTCGATAAATCTACCCGTTGGTCTTCTCCAGCGTATGTGCGACCTTAGAGAGTGTTGACGTCTGCATGGGCCTATACCCTGGCTTGCAATCAGTAGGAAACTCACCTGATGAGATTTCAGATACAGGACTGTTCTTAGGTTTTTTTTTTTTTCACAACTGGAAAGGGTTTGCAGGAATGCTTTTGCCTAACATGGCAAAAGAAGAGAAATCCCGTTCATGTGTGTATCGTATAGAGCACTGCTATCTAAATGCTGATGTGGGCTCCAGAAGGGGTGGAGGCTGGAAGCTGACTGAAGTATTATCAGTAACTGTACGTGCTGCTTTCTGCACTCCCAACAGTTTTAAGTAGTTTACTTTGTTTTGTTGTTGTTGTTGTTTTTTAAAATGTTTTATTTATTTTTGAGACAGAGAGACAAGGGCGTGAGCGGAGGAGGGGCAGAGAGAGAGGGAGACACAGAATCTGGGAAGCAGGCTCCAGGCTCTGAGCTGTCGTCAGCACAGAGCCCAATGAGGGGCTTGAACTCACAAACTGTGAGATCATGACCTGAGCTGAAGTCGGTCGCTTAACCGACTGAGCCACCCAGGCGCTCCTTAAGTACTTTACTTTGAAGATAAGCTGTGTTTTCAAGCCACTGGAAACTTACCACTTCCTGGCCCCATTGTCGTTCCACAATTTATTGCTGTTACACCATAAAGCCCACGTGTTCACTTTTTCGTACATTTAACTGATCTTTATTCTTCCTCTCAACTCCACTCAAATTTTGCTTTTCCGTATTTGCCCTGTGAGAGCATATCTAATTTTCTTGTTATTGTCTGTGTCCTTATCTAAAGCCCTCATTTGGTGGCATACTCCATGAGGGCAGGAGGGACCATGTGGGTTTTATCTACCTTTGGTCCCAGCATCCAGCTGAATTAATGAATGGTGCATTCAACATTTCACCTGGAAAATAAATGCTTTGTTTTTATTCTTGTCAAAGGATTTAAGAATCTACTAATTCTTTATTGCCTTTTTAGTTTTAGTGTTTAAAATACAATGTTGGCCCCGTTCCAAAACATTCACTGGGGACTACTTATACCAAAGGTCCTGCCAAGAGTTGGAGCTGTCTGTGTTATAAATAAGACATAACACGTCTTCCAGGAGATCAGTAGGGGAAGCAACATGGAAATAGGTAGAGCTCTTTCCAGATTGCAGAGATGAAGAATATCTCAGTAAGTAAAAGTATTTCATTGATGTTTTGATTGTAAAAGGGTATAGCTTCCGAATTCAGTTCTTTCCGAATAACTGAAGCATTTTAAAAATCATCTTATCGCAAATAGTGCTTTGTTATTTAAATAATGAATAAAGTGACATCTGACACTCCTTTTCAATCATCTGAGATGGTTTTGGCAAGAAAGAGTCCTACTAAAGAACCCAAATAACCAGAACTCCCAATTCTAAAGCTATATTTTTTCCAAGTTGATTTATTTATTTTTGAGAAACAGAGACAGAGAGAGAGAGAGAGAGAGAGAGAGAGAGATGCCACAAATGGGGTAGGGGCAGAGACAGAGAGGGAGACAGGAGACAGAGAATCCTAAGCCGGCTCCATGCTGTCAGTGCAGAGCCTGATGCTGGACTCAAACACACAAACCGTGAGATCGTGACCTGAGCCTAGATCAAGAGTTGGATGCTTAACTGACTGGTCCCAAGTCTAAACCTACTTCCTTCGTTAATTTGATGAGTTCTCTTGGGTCAGACCCTTACCTGTAAATCATGAATGATACTCCCTTTCCATCTTACTCAGAAATGCACAAAACCAGACCTTTGATAAGAAAGCATCTACACGGAAAATTATTTAAAGTATGATCTTAGAAAATGTTTGTCTTCAAGAAGTTTCCATGGCAGCTTTATGTCTAAACAACTGGAAATAATCACAAAAATTCAATAGAAAGATATTACCTAAGTAAGTTATTGGTGCTAACCTACAATGAAGTGCTCTGTAGACATCTAGAGATGATACTTGTAATAATTAATAACTCATAAAATTTTCACCAGCCCATTGTTGGGTGAAAAGAGTAGAATAAAAAAATAGTCTGGTAGAGAAAGACCAAAATGTTATCAGTAATCATCTGTGGGTAATATGATTATGGGTAATTTTCATTTTTACATTTCTTCTGGTACTTTTAAGCACTGGCCAAGTTTTGAACAACACATAAAATTTTTTTAAAGCCAGCATGTGAATGCTTCAGCTTTCCTGATATTATACACAATAAACAGAATAAAATTATCCTATCATCTGGTTAAACAAAGAGAATTAATATTAACCTTGTTGTTTTGGGTCTCTCCAGATATGCTTTGACATTTGATTCGAGGGAAAATACTGCAAATTTCTCAACTTCCGCTTGTAGAAATTTTCCTTGAGAAGTTCATGTAACAACAAAATATCCTGGCGGGAAAAAAAATCCAGTGACCTGTTTTGTCTACATAATGACAAATCTTCCCAAGTTTTCTAAATACACTTGAACTCATTTTTAAACACTGGGATCACTTCTCTAAGAAACGAATTTGGAGATACAATCTAATTAACCAACATCAATCTTAAAGATTAAAAATGGAAAATTCCTAACTTACCCCAAAACTACTGTCAGAAAAATAACAGATCTTTATACCATTACATTTTTAAATAGGTCTGAGGCTTATACTTTTTAAAAACTATTATCTCATTGCAATAATACCAAAATACTGAGAATGTCAAATACTCTTTAAATGTATACTTTATATGTGCGTAGGCACACACACATATATACTACCTACAATGATATGTGGAAACATTGTTTTGATGGCCTGATATTGTATGGACAGGACATCAGACTGGATTTTTAACCTTCCTCTCTGTGCACATAAATGAGTATCGAATTACTTGCACTGAATCAATCAACAGGGACGGATTAAACAACTGCTCTGTCAATCTAGACTGCTTCTCCAGTCTCTTTCTGACTGCCAAGGTACCAGAATCCAGAGAAGAAGTACCAACAAGACTTGCTTCCTGCTTTGTCACCTCTTCTTTAGGTAGGCTAGGTTCCCAAGAGAACAGTCAACCTCTTCCATGTGACAGTCATACAAGACTTTAAAATAGAGATCGTGTCACAGTTCTTTTGAAACTCTCCAGTACCATCCCATCGCATCTTGAGGGACCCTCCAGGGTCCTTACCAAGGCCGGCACAGTTCCCAGACAATACCGGACCCAGGAATCCCTTGTGGAGCTGATTAATATGCAGATTTCAGTTGGGGTGGGTGGGGGAGGAGCCGACACGACGTTCTGCCTTTCTGGCCACCAGGAGGGGAAGCTGGTGCTGTGGGTCCTGTGAGTGACCTGGGGGTCTTCACCTCCGGCTGGCAGGTCCTTAACCTGGGTTTCATTCTTCCCTGGCTAGAGCCCTCTCTGGCCCGAACCTATGTCAGCTGGGACAAGGGCTCTTTGGCCCAGCTTTACCTTCTTGCCCTGGGCCTCACAGCCACATTTGGCAAATTCAAACGTGTCCCAGGGAGGCGGAGGAGAGAGGATGACACAGACACGTCAAAGGGAATGAAAGAACATTTTCAGCACCTCACTTTACACGTGGGCCCATCACCAAGTTGCAGTGTGAATTCATTACTCATCCATTACTAAAGCGACTGTCTTGTGAATAGCATAAACATACTACATGGCCTCTTTGTTAAAATATGAATTGGTTAAGTGCAAACATTAAAAGTATAGTCCTGTGGACTTATTCCACCTTATCTAGGGAGCAATCTCCCATCCTTAATTAGCACAACCATCCTGCCCCTGCCCCTCTAACTCCCTGTTTCCCATACCTTGCCCCATCTCTAGCAAAATACCCAGCATCTGTATTCCATCATAGTGAGTAAATTAACTCAGGGATTTTCTTCTTCTTTTTGTAGAAGTTCCTTTAGTCTTGGTTTTATTCTTTGACAGCCCAGGAGCCATACAATTAGAAGCATCTCGCCTCTCTCCACTGTTGAGAGCCCTGGTCTGGACCACATTCCCCAGCACTTCCCACATTCCCGAGTCCCCATGGAAGCCTCATGGGTTACGTGAGCCAGTGCCTTGGAAAGGTTTTCCCCATTGACCCCTAGCTAAGGTAAATGCTCCCCTTCTCCATCACCACATCCTATTCTCTCCTAGCAGGTACCACAATCTAGAGCTATATGTTTATAGGCCTGTTGTCTCTCTTCCCTGTTCCCCTGGACTCTCTATCCCACCGTGGCCAGGAATGCAGTTTGTTTATCATTGAGTTGCCAGGACCTGGGTCACATGCCTATGTCTCTGTCCTATTATCTCGTTCCTGATTTTAATAATAATAATAATAATAATAATAATAATAATAATAATATAATCGTAGCTAGACTATAAAAGCTGGGCATCGTGTTGAATACTTTATTTGCAAGAGATATAGTACCACCATTTTTAGATAAGAAAAACAGAGATCCTTTTGGAAGTGACTGGTTTAAGGGAACACTAAACCTCTTACTTGGCTAAGTTGTAGCGGCAATTTAGTTTAGAGCTTAAGCTGATAGGCAAGATGTGGCATGTTGGTTTCCAATGTGTGTCTCCTTTTCTCCTTTCCTGTTGCCAAATGTTCACTGTTTTGTGATGTGTTTTCAACTCTTCATGTACACACCTTACTCATATTTTGATAATGGCACAATATCATCAAATATGTACAAGTGGTAATTCGTGCAGCTTTAAGCGTGATAGCCAAGGTCGACTACCTTGATTTTCTGGAGAAAAAGTTGTACAGATAGTTAGGTACAATCCATGCTGACCTACTGTCTTTAATTGAAGTTTGTCATTTTAATGTGTGTTGACTTCTTTTTTTTTAAGTTTATTTATTTAATCTGAGAGAGAGAGAGAGAGAGAGAGAGAGCACAAGTGGGCTAGGGGCAGAGAAAGAGAGGGAGAGTGAGAATCGCAAGCAGGCTCCATGCCACGGGCTTGAACTCACGAACCAGAAGATCATGACCTGAGCCGAAATCAAGAGTTGGATGCTCAACCATCTGAGCCACTCAAACACCCCTTGCCGTGTGCTTATTTCTTATGGCAAACAAGCATACAAAATATGTTCCTTTCAGGGATATGACCTTATGGACTGGCTCTCCCTCTCGTATCCGGACACCACGTATGTGATCTGTGCTATCGAAGATGGTGGCCGCATGTGGCTACGGACATTTGAAATGTAACGTAGATACTCTGAATTAAGATGTTCTAGAAATGCAAAACAGACACTAGGTTTTGAAAACTTAATATGAAAAAAAAGACCGTAAAACATGTACTAGTGTTTCTAACAGTGATTACATGCTGAAATTATAAAATCATGAATGCATGGGGAGAAGTGAAATATACTGAAATTAATTTTATCTGTTTCTTCTTACTTTTTTAATGTGGCTACTGAAAAACTTAAAATAACGTATGTGGCTCATAGCTGTGGCTCACGTTACATTTCTATTGCATGATACGGACACTGATGCTTACTTATCTGAGCTTAGGAAAGCATGTAAAGTGGACAACTATACAGCCAATATACTTTAATTCACTCTTCGCTAGAAAATACTTCTGAAGCCAGAGGCCTTAACTGGCAGTTGAAGAAGGAACCCCAAGAGGGATGGAAAGACGGCCATGGGAGTTTCAAGAAGACAAGAGCCAGCAATGGGATCTTGTGAGATAAACATAGAACTTGGAGGAAGAGTCTTTCTCATCTGATTTTTAGAGATGAAGCTAACTCAGAGGGATTAAGCAACTGGCCAGGGCCATGGTGGTTGGGCTGATAGGGAAGATGTCTACTCTGTTAAAAAGTTGATATGATCTCAGTTTTCTTATTTTCGGAAACTGAAAATGGCGGTGAAACAAATAATCTACAGTGCAAGGCTCTTATGATTAAAAAGTTTAGGCTGAGACCAGATACAAACTTTGTAGAACAAAAATGCTCTGAGCACCATGTGTTTTTACTGATCTTGGAAAAACTCTTTTACTCCATGGTTAAATGCACATGATGAAGGACCACAGGGCATTTGCAAACCAGACAGCCCTGTTGGAATCGTACACTGAGAGGTTTGAGGGTTTTTTCATCAATTGCAATATTTAACAAGCAATATTTAACTTTGCCCAGAGTTAACACAAGGCAGTTATTACTGTGCTCTCCGTAACAGGGCAGAAATTATAAGGGAAAGGCAAAGACAGATTTCATTTAATTCACAGTTTTACTAGGGATCATGCCTGAAAACAAACTAGCTACTACAACCCCAGAGAAAAGCTCAAGAAGGAAAACTCTCCTCAGAGAGGGAGAGGCAGCTGAGAGAGGAAGCTGGTGGCTTTGCTGTTGTTGGCCTTGACCCCCACTCATCTAGTGGAAGTCAGAATGTATGAAGGAAGCAGGCAGTGGGAGGGCCTAGAGGAGGGTGGCCCTGAGAACACGAAAGGAAAAGTGTTTGGTGCCCCCATCCTCCCAAACCATTACTAAATAAGTCTATTCTAATGGGAAACAATTCTCCTGGGAGCCACAGAATTACTTTGTTGTTTTTTTAATCCCAGGACAGAACAGCTCCAATCTGTGAGCAATGAGGTGAAATGGAGGGGGTGGTGTGGGCTGAATGATGACAGAGGAAGCTTTTATTTCCCCCAAACTTCTCATTCACATTGTCTCCCCATGGGTGATCACCGTTAGACACAGAAGAAACAGGACAGGCCCAGACCTGATTTCAATGAAATCATTGAAAAAGAATCAGAAAGTATTGAGTATGAAATGAGTATGTGTAAAATGAATGAAGGCATAAAAATGGGGGAAAATCTACAAGAAAAGACAAAAAAAAATCCCAAAGCCCAAACAGATTTAGACTTCAGAAAAGACCTCTGGAACCGTCACTGAAATTAAAATTTAACGAATGAACATAGTCATGGTTAACGTTTATTGAACGATTACTATGTGACAGATATAGTGAAGTATGTATCATGAGTATTAAATCACTGAATCCTCATAAAATCCTGAAGTGAGTCTCTTACTTCCATTTTAAAATAAAGAAGTTGAGACAAAAATTTAAAAGCTGATAATTAATAGATCTGGGGTTATAAACCATGTCAAACGGTTCCATCCAGAGGTTGTTTTTTTTTTTTTTTTTCATCACTGAAAATTACAATAGATTGAAAAATCAATCTACTGAAATTTCCAAACAGCAGAAGAGAGAATTAAAAATTGAAAGAGGTGTGGGAAGGGTTCACAGGGGCAGCGCAGGGGACGAAGCCCCTGAGGCAGAAGCTGACAATGTTCCAAGTTGGTCTCAAGTCCAGCTGATGACTGGTCTCGTGGACAGTCTGGGGTAACCTCCGCAGTTCAGAACAGTTCTTCTGTGGGGGTGGGGGGGGAGAGAATTTATCCAATGGCTCCCATCACCACTGGTCAAAGATTTGCCCACAGGTGTTAATACCCTATACCTCTAAGGTCCAACAGGGAGCCATGAGTAGAGTCTAGAGGAACCATTAGGCTGTTCCAGGTACAAAGTCTGTGGCCAAGCTGGCAACTGGGGAAAGTCAGTGCCCACAGACCAGGAGCAAGATGGGACCCAGAGGACCCAAGTGGCATATGAAAGGTGTCTCTTATAAGGAGTTAGGAGGAATGGAAAAAAGATGAGAAGGTCCAGGATGCATCCTATGAATGCCAGGAATAGAGTGGGGAAGGAGAAATGTAAATCAGGAATATCTGAGATTTGATGAAAACTATAGACTCTCAGATTAAATATGCACTGAGTAGGATACATAAGAAACAAATATGCACGTACAAGTTTAATAACATGACTAAAAAATCTCGACCTAATTGATAAATATATATATACATGTATATATGTATACATATATACATGTATATATATTTATCTTTAAGTCAGAATATCATTTCCATCACAATTTAATTAAAAAATAAGATTAACTAGAAAATCTCCCTCTGTTTGGAAATTAAGAAATAAGGATCTAAATAACCCATAGGACAAGTAAATCAATTAGAAAGGATTCTGAATTTAGTTATATTGAAATACCACTTACTAAAATGTGTGTGATGCAGTAAAAGCAGTATTTGGGGGGAAGGTCGTTAGCCTTAAATGCATTTGGACTATTCAGAGTTGCTTGATTAAAGTCAAAATACAGGGGCACCTGGGTGGCTCAGTCAGTTGAGTGTCCGACTTCGGCTCAGGTCATGATCTCGCAGTTTGGGAGTTCGAGCCCCGTATTGGGCTCTGTGCTGACAGCTCAGAGCCTTAAGCCTGCTTCAGATTCTGTGTCTCTCCATCTCTTGGCCCCTCCCCTGCTCATGCTCTGTGTCTCTCTGTCTCTCAGTAATAAATAAACGTTAAAAAAAATAAAAAGTAAAAATAAAGTCAAAATAAAAATTCAACCATGTTTGCTGTATCTTTGATAGTTAGGCTATTAAATTTTGGGGACAAACACATTGACAATAGCACTAAAAATATCAAATACTTACAAATTAAAGAAACAGAAAACTTGAAAACATAGTGAGAAGTTAAAGCCCTGAAAAAACAGACCAATGAATGAATATAAACAGACTCCTATATGAATGAGTGCTTGGTACACGTTTGCAGATGTAACACTGCAAAGCAGGGGTGGGGGGGGGGGGAAGAACGGACTGTTCAATAAATAATGTTGGCACAATTTATCATATATATGGAAAAAGATAAAATCATATTCCTCAAGTAGAAAAACAATTCCAGGATTAAGAGTCCTAAATACAAAGGAGTTACATTACAAAACTTTTTCTTGACATAAGAGAACATTTTAATAATCCCAGGGAAGAAAAGGATTACTTTAATGAGATGCAAAACACAAAACATCAAGGAAAAATGGGAAGTTTGAGATTGCAGAGGAAAAAAAAAAAGTTCTATGTTCAGCCACCAGTAGCTAAATTTAAGATAAATCAGACACTGGAATGACATACTTGCTGCACATTTAAATGGCAAAAGTGTGGCATCCAAAATATAGAAATGACTCCTAGTTCTTAGTGAGGAAAAAGCGCAAGGCCACAACAGATCAGTAGGCAAAGAGCTGTCCATGCAGTTCACCCCGAGGTACATAAAAACCACCAATGAAAACATGAAAAGATCCACGAGCTCCCTGGTCAAAACAAGATCTTATTCATACTCACATCGAAACACATCAAGTTTTGCTGAGGATGTAGGGAAGCAGATACTCTGGCACATTATTGGCTCCACCATTTTGGAGTCTGTTTGGCAATTCCTCATGCAACTTAAAGCATGCTTTCCCTTTGGACTCTACCTAGGAATTCCAAACCTAGTTGTCACAATGGTACCTACACGGAGCAGTTACGTTGTCGCGACTTTGTAAAACAAAACCATGGAAACCAACTTCCTGTGCTCAGGGGGAATGGAAAAAGAGACTGTGCTTTATTTGTATAACTGGATACTATGCATCAACCACCACATCCATATGTGTATACATGAATCACATCTATATGTATCAACATGGATAAAATCCAAAACCATAATATGGAGTGAGGGGAGCAAGCTTATGAATGTGAAACCATTTATTGCATTTGAAGGACCACAAAACGAAAACATTTATTTTTCATAGTGACTAACACACACACACACACACACACACACACTGGATAAATACAGAACCATGCACAAAAGAGGGGGCAAAGAACATGTGGAGGAGTTTTTATATATATACATATTGTTTTCCCTAAAGGGAGAGACCTGAGAACAAACGGGTCAAAGCCTATTAATACTTGCCTAATCTCAGGGATGAATAAATTGGTGTCTGTTACACTTTGTTTGCTTCAACTTCATTCTTAAAATTTAAACATGAAACCAGTTGAGAAAGCATCTTCCATAAATGCAGCTGTTATTCAGCTCCTGATATTTGCTTGCTGTATTTCTGCTCTGTCTGCTTTGTATTTCTGCTTTGTCTTTAAGGCAAAAAGAACGATAAACCATACCTCAAACCATGAACCTCACCTTCCACAGACATCAAAGGAGGCACTGTCTCCAGCCCATCTCCTAAATCGATTTATTGCCTGAGGCAACAGCAGTGTACCTCCTCCCAGGTTCAAGTTGCGGAGCTGGGCCTGGCCATGGTGGTAGAACCAGAGGATGAGCTGAACAGACAGGCCAGGGACTGGTTTTCACTCAGGGCACTTCAGAACGAACTGTGTGGGTGGACAGTTCCACCCAGTCTGAACTCAGAATGTGGGCTCGACATCGCTACTCTCTCCCTGTTTTGAGAAACTGCTAACATCCAATTGCAGAAATTTAGAGCAAAATGATGTTTGTAACTAGTGCACCACCAAGACGATAAATACCGTGGCCCAAAGGCTCAATTTAGCCCGCACTTACACATTATTTGGCCCCAAGTTTATTTAGCCCTTTACAAAAAATACGGTGTGTTTTGTAAAGTTTTGACTTATTTGCTAACATCTAGACTTTGAGAGACTTTGAGAGATTTCTAATGGAAATTGGACACTACCACGCCCCACCCCCCCAACTGCCCCTGCTTCTCCACTGAGAAAAGCAGGGATTCTGGCATTATTGATCTTGGAGTCTAGAATGCCCACAAATGGTTGGCCCTGAAGACTGGCCCCTACTCCATGGCCTGACTCATGATCTCACCTGCTGGCCTCACCAGGGGTTTCAGCCTCATTTTACAGATGAGAAAACTGAGGTTCAGAGAGGTCAAGTGCCCTGCCCAATGCCAGAGTTACCCTGTGGAGGGAGCCTTGCTGGCTGGCACTCTTTGGACGAGTTACTGGTTAACTTATGATTCCTTTTCTCTACAGACATTTCATGGTTTCTAATGACACTTTTTATGTAATTCAGCAAGTGCAATGGAAAGGATAATTCTTATAAATAGTAACAAAGACTTGCTTCAAGTGATGCTAAAAATAATACAAATGGATTAATTGTAATATCAGCAAGAAAATCACCAAGATTTGGCCAAATTCAAGACAGAAATTTTACATGTAAAAAAAAGAATAAGGGAATATGACAACATAATTACAAATTGGTATAATTAGAGGTTGCATGATCATAGAGCATCACTTTTTCAGGCTGATCTTTACATACCCCTCTTTCTTCATCCTTCCCCAACCTCACCTCTTCTTTGGAGTCTGGAAGGATGTGCAAACCCTGCTCTGGACCTCTGCCTCAACATACACTTCCCACAACATATACTCCCTTTAGGTTTCTTGCTTGTTGGACTTATTTGCTCCTGGATTAAAGTTGGCAGACAATCTACATTGACTTAAATGAGATTACTATAGCATGCTCAGAAGTATTGGGTCGGGCATTCCTAGTCTATGCAAAGTGCATTTTTGTTAGAACCAGCTACATGAAGAGATTACATGGCTCACAAAATCCTTTAGAATGTAAAACACTAAGTAACCTAAGTGTAAATTAATAGGGGGATGATTCAATTAACTTTGGCATATTCATATATCGTGGAAAGTCATGCAACAGGGCAAAAAGAAGAAGTAAATCCATCTTAAATACTAACATGGACAAGGGGCGCCTGGGTGGCTCAGTTGGTTAGGCTCCCAACTCTTGATTTCAGCTCAGATCATGATCTCATGGTTAGTGAGATCGAGCCCCTGTCAGGCTCTGGGCTGGCAGCATGGAGCCTGCTTGAGATTCTATCTCTCCTTCTCTACACCCCTCTCCCTTTCCCCTCTCATGCTCTCTCTCTCTCTCTCACACAAAATAAACTTAAAATAAATAAATAAATTAACTAAATACTAACATGGACAGATCTGTAGGTTGCAAAAGGATATATATAGCATGGTATCAGTTATGTTAAAAACCACCAATAAAATTACATGTTGTTTGTGAGTCTGTTTAGTATGTAAATGCACAGAAAATGTCCACAAAGAAACACGAAGTGGTCCGTGGATGACCTTTGTTTGGACAGGGAGGGAAAGAGGTATGAAGATGCCAAAGAGGGTTTTAGCTTCATCTCTCGTGTCTTAACTTAAAAGAAAAAATAGATAACATGTGGTCATAGACTCTAACGATCTTTATAGGTGACATTTATTTATGTGACTACTGACCTCCAATTACAATCTCAATCATGAAATTGTAAAACTGCTCATCCATGGGAATGACACCGACGCTGCCTTAACACCCAAATTAACTTTTTACGTGTAAAAATCACAGAAGTCATCTGAGAAGTTAAATTTCACTTCCACTGAGTTCAAATCAAGTAAGTCAAACTAGGAATCAAAACACTTTGGAGGACACCCAGTTCATCTTTAATTGCAAAGAATAAGAAGTATGGAGTGCTTTTAAGTGAATCTGGGATCTCTCAAGTTATGAGTCAAAATCAAAGTGACAGACTGCTTAATTCATCCTAACATGAGTTTTATTTCTAAGGTGCTACTAACTTTTCAGTGATGGCATTAGCTTTTCCCAACAGTGCTGACAGAACACTGGAGTGGGAGTTCGAACCAGGGGGGAAACCGAGCCCCAGAGAGGTCAGAGTTCAGTGTGAGGTGACAACTAAGAAATGTCAGGGCTGGGGCCCTCTGTGCTCTCTGCCAGGCCATGCTGCCTGCTCTGATTCACCAGTGTGACATCGCATGTCTCTATATCCGGTGTTCTCATCCCTGGCCATTATCTACCCACGTCTGTCTGTCTATCTATCTATCTATCTATCTATCTATCTATCTATCTATCTATCAATCATCTACCTCTGGAGTCTATCTATCTATCTATCTATCTATCTATCTATCTATCTATCTATCTATCATCTACCTCTGGAGTCTATCTATCTATCTATCTATCTATCTATCTATCTATCATCTACCTCTGGAGTCTGTCTATCTATCTATCTATCTATCTATCTATCTATCTATCTATCATCTATCTATCTATCATCTACCTCTGGAGACTTTCCCCAGTATCCCTGGCTCCTACGGAACCAGACCAGCTTGCTCCCTGCCTTTCCCAACCAGCCTTCTTCCAGCGTATTCCACCTGTTTCCCCCGGCATCCCCCGCTCGCTCGCATCCCCACGCTGCCCGCCCAGGCACGAGCGCACCGGGCAGGGACTCCCAGGACTGCGCCCCGCGGGTGGGGCCCGCGCGTCCCCGGAACGCGGGGCTGGGGGGTCGCGCCGCCCCGCACTCACCTTGCCTGTCGTGGGCGCCGCCGCCAGGAGCACCAGCAGGAGCTGCAGCAGCAGCGCGGGCGGCCTCCGCGCCGTCCCGGGGCGCATGGTGGGCGCCGGCTCAGAGCCCCGGCGTGTCCAGTGACCCGCAGGCTCTGCGGCCACCGCGTCCCTCGCGCGGCGCGGGTTGGGGAGCCCGGCTGTGAAGCTCGCCTCGCCAGCCCGCCCGGGGCGGGTTTTGCAGGGCTCAGCCGCGCCGTCCGTCCCTCCCCACTGAGGCTTTTGACTGCGGCTCCAAGGGAGGGAAGAAGTGGCGCAGGTCCCGCCCTCGTCCCCCCTCCCCTTCAACTCACCAGGCAATGTCCCTCCGAGCCGGGCACCGTGCCCAGGAGCGCAGCGGAGGCCGCGCGCTGCGGGGCAGGTGGGCGCGGATCCAGGGTAAGGGGTTCGGAGAGGATGCTCCCGAGGTCCTGGGGCCGGGGCGGGGCCTGGGGGGCGCGGGTCGGAGGTGGGGAATTTGGGGGTGTGCGCTGGAGAGGCGGCGGAGCGGGGAGGGGGGAGTGGCCAGCGGCCGTGCCCAGATTAAGCGGGAGGCGCGCCGGGCGTCGGCACTCGGGCGGCCCTGCCTGCTCTCGGCTCCCGCGGCGGTGCCCTCTCGCCGCTTCTCCACCCGCCGCCAACGTGCAGCCGCCGCGCCGGGCGGTGAAAGCGCAGGGACCAGGCCGCCGGGTCGCGCGTGGGTTCGGACGCGGCGGAACCGGGACGTGCGCGCCGCGCGGGCTGCGACCTAGCGGCTTCCGGCGCGGCGAGCGTCCCCCCACGAGGTAAGACGCCCACCGCCCAGTCGGGGCCACCGCGGCCCGCCCCCAGGCCCCGGGCACCTGCCCTGGGGAGTGCGGGGCGGGGGCGGGCAGTGGAGGAAGCGTGGCCTGTGAGGGTGGCGGGAGGGGCTGCGGGGTTGGGGCCCCGGGGTCACCAGAGGAGAGCTTGTCTGGCTCCCGGGCTTGTCTGCCTGGGCTTGAACTGGGCGCTGTGTGTTGATTAATTTGGAGGCTCGAGTTACCAGCCTGGCAGTCTGGGCACTCGGGAATGCCAAGAGCAGGAGGCAGCTGAGGGGAAAGAGAAAGCCCATCCTATTCTCTGCTACGTTGAACTGGCTTTTCAGGGTGAATCTTATCTGCGGAAACGCAGGGGAAAACCAAGAGCCAACTTCGTCCTGGGTGTCGAGCTCCTGAGAGGGCCTTTCGTGAACGCGGATACAAACGCGCACGGTCTTGCTTCTTAGGGCCCTGTCTTCAGATCAGTGAACCGATGTGCCACTCACCACGTTGGTTCCGGGGTGGGGGTGGGGGGTGCCTTTAGATCCCTTCTGGGAATCATGTCATTAAATACAGAAAAATACAATTAAATCAGAGTCACTTCTACTGAGTACAAATCAGAGCATGAAAGTGGTGATACAGCCGCAGAGGTGCAACCTTATCGTCGCACTAAAGACCCTCTGTCTAACGGCAGATCCGTTCAACAACCGTAATCTGTGACGGCAAAACTAAGATGTGAAAGGATTAGCGGATGCGGGTTTGTAGCCTGTATTCATCACTGCCGGAAACGGGGAACTTCCAGAAAAGGTTAGAAAAAAGGGACATGGGCTTTTTGTTGCCATATGTTCACAGGCCACCTGAATTCCGTCTCCATGTTAAGCACCCCTGCTTTGGGGCAGTGTTGCTGACATCTGCAGTAGGTGGCCATCAAATGCCAAGTGTGAAACGTGTGGTTTGGTCAGTGATTGTGGGGAACCACTTGCTGGCACTTAGAATAGGGTTGATTATTGTGTTAGACCTATGTAGCCATGTACGTAGGCAAAACCCTAACAGCGGATGGATGAAGACATCTCCTCTCCCCCCCCCACCCTTTTTTTTTTTTTTTTTTTTGGCTGGAGAGTGAATTTTACCGTCTTCCCTCTGTTTTTCATGCCAGCGATGGTCAACTGTGGCTGTGCATTAGAATCTCCTAAGAAGTTCTAAAAATCCTGACACCCAATGCATCCCAAGCCAGTCACACCAGACCTTTCAGGGGTAGGACTCAGGTGTGTTGTAAAATTCCCTGGAAATTCCTGTGTGCAACTGTGTTTGAGAGCTACTGTTTTACATGCAAACTTTGGTTAGCTGAATTGAATTAGGGTCTCTTCTTTGTAGAAAAATCAAAAGGACATATATTAAACTCTTTAGCACACATAATGTTGCATTGTGGTAGAGTAGCTTCTCCCTATTGACAGGGAAGGCTCTTAAGGAACCTTCTCCTGGCACCCTTGTTAGGTAGGACATCAGGTGCTCAGTTGATGAAATATGAGTGTCCAAGAATTCCAAAAGATGTATGATAATATTCTATGAACTCACATTACTTCATAGACAAAAAAAAAAAATCAAAACAAAAAAACCCCCTCAATGCTAGTGCTGAATACCCTCTCTTTTAATTCCAGAAGATTTCTCCATTTTGGATTTCAATTCCTTTTCCTGAAACCAAGTCATTTTGAAAGAAGATCAGACTTGGCTTTGTCGACTTTGAAATGGGAGGCAGCCATCAACTGCAAGACGCTTCTGATGCTGCAACAGAGCAGGAAAGAAACCTGTGATGTAAACACGGTAAGGAGGAAGCAGTTGTTAAGAGCTTGGTCTCTGGGGTAGACTCTGGATTTTGAGTCCTTCCCATACCTGCTAGTGTGAGCTAAACTATCTGGGCTGGCGTCTTCTCTTCTGTAAAATGGGCGTAATCATGGTCCCCACCTCAAGGAGCTGTAGGAATCCAGTGCAGCAAGGCATTAGAAGCTCTTTGTCCAGGGTCTTCCCCAAACAAGCACATTTCGGGATCTGATTCTCCAGGCGCATAAAGGAAAGTAGGATGAACGCGATTAGAAATGGCGGCACAAGATAGAGATGCTCTTCTCAACTCAGTAGTAGTAGGAGTTCCTCAGTAGGAAAGGGCAAGGGTCAAACACGCCCCACTAGCTCCCTTGAGGTCAACCCGCTACTAAGACATCTAGAACAATGTTACTTGGCATCCTGAGAGTAGTAGCTTCGGCATTCCGGAGAGCTGGTTACAAATGCAGAGTCTCAGGGCACCTGGCTGGCTCAGTCAGCAGGACACGTGACTCTAGATCTCAGCGTTGGGAGTTCGAGCCCCGTGTTGGGCATGGACCCTACTCAAAAAAAAAAAAAAAAAAAAAATGCAGAATCCTAGGCACTACCCCAGACCCATTGAATCAGAGCCTGCATTCACCAAGGTCTCCCACTGATTCCTCCTCACATTAAACTTTGAGAAGTGGCTTGTCTAAAAGCCAGATTTCACCACCCATCCCTCACCTCCCCACCACATACATACACTCTCCTTTGGTACGGTGTTGTATACCTGAAACTAATGTAATATTCTGTGTCAACTATATTTCAATTAAAAAAAATAGTCACACCCAGACACACATAGACACACAAAATGTTTGCTACACTCACTAGGTAGTGTCAGTAAACCAGAATTCTTGGGGTGAAGGGACTTGATTTTTCACCGTTGGTTCTTAAAATGTGGTAAAGTAGAAGGAAAGGGGGGGATGGCTCTTTTTGTACGTACAAAGGACACAGAGATCTCTACTTTGATGTTGATGGCAGATGAAAGTTTTGAACAAAATGAAGTGGTCGTTGCCTTTGACAAGCCTTATGTTATTATTTTGCCCCTTTTCCATAATGACAACATCATGTGGGTTTTCTACACGGTACTTAAATGTATAGTGGTCACTTCCTTCCCTTTGAATGTAAGCCCTGTGCGGGTAGGGGTCCTTTTGGCGTTCTTTACTGTTGGTAAATGAATGACTTAAGTGATGTAACCAGTTGCCTCAGGATTCACACCCAGGTCTGTTTTCTTCCAAAGTTCCTGATCTTTCTATAGCCTTTATTGTACAGGGATGTGCCTCTGCTTTCGATGAGGTGGCCGTAGCTCCTCCTTTCCTTAATCTTTTTTTTTTTTTTTGCTTCGTCTCCCCATTTAGCCATCCCTTTTCTTTCAAAAACCTTCTCTTTTAGGTTGTTTTCGAGACTCAGAGTCATTATCAACTCCTGTCAGCTCTTTCCATTTTACATCTCTGGATTCCTTCACTGCTTTTCTAAGCTCCTGCCTAGTTCCTGCACTTACCATCTATGGATTACGGTAGCCTTCTAGCCAGTGCCCTGCAAGTTCCCTCTGAAACCCATCTTCTAAGACATTGTCGGAGTTCCACTTAAAATTGCACGTCGTATGGGAAAAGACCGATTGCTTTTGGAGCAGTTAGAAACAGTCCCCAAATTTCAGAGGCTTCCAGTAACAAGATTTTCCTCTCTGTTTACATTACATATTCACCCCAGAGTGTGGGGAGGCGAGAGAGGGGAGGATGCTTTGCTTATGATAGCCACTCAGGAACCTCCTGGAAATTCCCATGCAACATGTTCTCTCATCTCAGAAGGGGGAGAGGATGTGTCAAGTAAGAAACTGCTCTGAAAGCTTCCACGGGGATGTGGCTCATACTCATTATACTAAACTCGCGTTTCATTGGCCAAAGTGGTCACTTGACCACACTTCATTTTGTAAGGGATGGGGAAAGACTACCACACGCCTGCAAAGAGGGCTGGAAATATTTGGTGAATGTTAGTAATGCCCATCATCTACATCATAGCACTTGCTTACTTTAAAGCCTCCAGAAACCCTTCTTTGTCTGCTTTGCAGCTGATTCCACGCTTCTTAGAATAGAACAGGGTGGTCTAAAATCAACTTTTTGTACTGCATTTTACTTTTCTGGATTACAAGGCCTTTGAGGGCGGGTACAGAAGGTGATGGTTTTTTTTAACATAATAGATGCAAAATTAATTTACTGAGTTGTGATTTTTGTACAAGAAACAGTCAGTACCTATCTAAAGTGCACGATGCGAGGAGCTTCACAGGTGCATTCATCCCGTGACACCAACACCACAGTCACGACGCAGAGCTTTTCTCTCTCTTGCTGCCCCTCTGCAGCCCATCTCTCGCCACTCCCGTCCCCAGGCAAGCATCGATCTGCTTTCTGTCACTGTAGATTGCTTGGCATTTTCTGGAATTTTATACAAATGGAATCAAACAGTGCGTCCCCTTTGTGTCTGGCTTCTTTGACTCAGCGGAATGCTGGTGAGATCCCTCCGTGCCGTGTGTAACAGCAGTTTGTTCCTGTTGCTTCCACCGGATGTGTATCAGCTTTTCAAACGCCGTTTACCAGCGGTTGGACATTTGATTTGTCTCCAGTTAGGGGGCTGTTACAAATAAAGCGGCTGTGGATACTTTTGCGCAAGGCTTGTGTGCCCGTGTGCTTCCGGTGCTCTTGAGTAAATGCCTAGAAGTGACATGGCTAGACCACAGGGTAGGTGTATGTTTAATTACAAAAGAAGCTGTTTTCCAGAGTAGTTGTATCATTCTGTGTTCTCACCTGCATTCCGTGTTCTCCCCCACATTCTCTGTTCTCCTCTACAATGTGTGAGAGCTCTAGCTCCTGCATATATTTCTGGCACATTCTTTTGGTATCCTCAATCTTTTTAATTTTATTCTTTTTTTTTTAACTTTATTTTGAGAGAGAGAGAGAGCACGAGCAGAGGAAGGGCAGAGAGAAAGGAAGAGAGAGAATCCTAAGCAGGCTCCATGCTGTCAGCACGGAACCTGGCGTGAGGCTGGATCCCATGATGGTGAGATCATGACCTGAGCTGGAATCAAGAGTCTGGACGCTCAACCGACTGAGTCACCCAGGCGCCCCTGTCTTAGTTTTATTCTGATGGTTATACAGTGGTGTGTCAATGTGTTTTTTTTTTTTTTCATTTGCCTGATAACTCATGATGCTCAACCTTGTTTCATGTACTTCTTAACCATTCGTAGAACTTCTTTTGTGAGGTGTCTGTTCAAATCGATTCCCCATTTTAAAAACATTGATTGTTTGGGGTGCCTGGGTGGCTCAGTCAGTTAAGTGTCCATCTCTTGATTTCGGCTCGGGTCATGATCTCATGGTTTGTGAGATCGAGCCCCTGTGTTGGGCTCTGCACTGACACTGTGGAGCCTGCTTGGATTTCTCTCTCCCTCTCTCTCTGTTCCTCCCCTGCTCTCTCTCGAACTCTCTCTCGAGCTTGAGCTCTCTCTCAAATAAATAAACAAGCTTAAGAATAAAAAATAAAAGAAATTGTTCCTCTTCTTACTGTTGAGTTATATTAGTTGTTTATATACATATATTATTTTATTATTAAAAAATATTTTTTCAATGTTTGTTTATTTTTGAGAGACAGAGACAGCGCAAACAGGGGAGGAGCAGAGAGAGAGAGAGAGAGAGAGAGAGAGAGAGACAAAATCTGAAGCAGGCTCCAGGGTCTGAGCTGTCAGCACTGAGCCCAACGCAGGGCTCGAGCCCATGAGCCAAGAGATCATGACCTGAGCCGAAGTTGGATGCTTAACCGACTGAGCCACCCAGGCACCCCAGGATCTGTTTTAAATTTTCTTTTCTTATATGGATATCCAGCTGTTCCAGCACCATTTGTTGAAAAGACTTCTCTTTCTCCACTAAATCGTCTTGATTTTAATAGAAAATCAATTAATTGTCTATATTTGAGTCTTTTATTTGTTCCTCTGATATACCTGTCTCTTCTTTCACCAATGTTACATTTCCTTAGTACTATAGCTTTCGAGCAGGTTCTTGAAATCAGGGTATGTAAGGTCTCCAACTTTGTTGTTGGTTTTTTAAAAAATAGCTTATGCTGTCCTAGATAATTTGAACTTGCATATATGTGTATTTGATCAGCTCACGTCGTGTTAAGGACAGTGGTGTCTACATTCATGAAGGGTATCGATCTGTAGTTTTCTTGTAATATCCTCGTCTAGTTGGTATCTGAGTAATACTTACCTCATAAAATGAGTTGCCTAGCATTCTATCTTCTATTTTCTGTAAGAGTTTTTGAAGAATTGATGTCATTTCTTCCTTAAATATTTGATAGAATTCACCGGTGAAGCCAGCTGACCCTGGAGTTTTCCTTGCGGAAGGTTTTGAATTTCATTTAATTATCGTGAATTTAATTGCTATAGGGCTATGCAGATTTTCTATTGCTTCCCGTGTCAGTTTTGATAATTTTCATCTTTCTTGGAATGTGTTCATTTTTTATACATTATCAAATGTATTAGTATATAATTGTTCATAAGATTCTGATCTTTTTAAAAACATTTTTAATGTTTATTTTTGAGAAAGAGAGAGAGAGCGCGCGCGCGCACACACACACACACACACACACACACACACACACAAGCGGGGGAGGGGCAGAGAGTGAGGGAGACATAGAATCAGAAGCAGGCTCCAGGCTCTGAGCTGTCAGCACAGAGCCTGACGCAGGGCTTGAACCCATGAACTGTGAAATCATGACCTAAGCTGAAGTCGGACTCTTAACCGACTTGAGCCACCCAGGCCCCCCTGATCTTTTTAATACCTGTAGGTCTGTCATGTTTTCCCCTTTGTCATTTTTGACAATGGTAATTTATCAAGTTGATCAATTTTATTTACCTTTTTAAAAACTGAAGAGCCAAGGTTAGAGTTTCATTCATTGTCCTCTATTGCTTGAGTGCTTTTTCTTCTGTTGAGTTCCTGTTCTACCTTTATTATTTCTTAGCTTTGATTAATTTGTTCTTCTTTTCCTCATTTTCCAGAATAGGAGCTTAGATAATTGACTTTAGACTTTTCTTCTTTCCTAATATGAACGTTTATAGATATATTTTCTTTGCCTGTGCTGGGTAAGTTATATCCCATAAATTTTGATGTTGTTTTCATTATGACTCAGTTCAAAATATTTTCTTTGACTCATGGGTTATTTGGAGTGTGTTAATTTCCAAATATTTGGAAATTTCCCCGGTGGTTTATGAAGTTGAGTCTGAATTCAATTCTCCACAAGATTTCAATCTTTTGGAATCTGTTGAGATTGTTTCATGTTCCAGTGTATGCTCTATCTTGGTAAACACACTACATCCACGTGGGGGAAAGAATATATATTCAGTAGTTGTTGGGTGTAGTCTTTTATATGTATAAATTAGGGCAGGGTGGTTGATGGTGTTGTTCAGATCTTCTGTGTCTTGACTGATACTTTCTACCTTGTTCTATCAAATACCAAGAGAAGAGTTAGTCTCCCAAGTATGTTTGAAAAATTATCTATTTCTTTTTTTAGTTTTTCAATTTTTGCTTCCCGTATTTTGAAGTTCTGCTACTAAGTCCCTATATTTATGATATGTGTCGCTTTCTGGTATATTAACTTTCTGATCCGTATCGTGTTGCTTCCTATTTTCAAATCTCTTATGTGCCATTGGCATAGCCAGTCTGCCTTTCTTGTATGTACTATTTGTGTGGGAGATGTTTTCCTGGCCTTTGCTTTCAATATATTTGTGTCTTTTTATTTAAAGTGTGTATTTTATGGCATATAGTTGGCTTTTTCTTTTTTAAATCAAGTATGGCAGTCTTTGCCTTTTAGTAGGAATTTTTAGTATATTTTCATATAAAGTAGTTGATAGGATTATAGTTAGGTCTGCCATTTCTCCATTTATTTTCTGTCTCAGTTCCTTTTTTGGGGATTCTTTTATGTTATTCAATTTTTTTAGTATTCCATTTTAATTTTTCATTGGCTTCTAGTTATTATATCTTTCTGAATTATTTTTAGTGGTTACTTTAGTGATTACAATACACATCTTTAACTTTCCCTGATCTACTTAAAAGTAATATTGATTGCTTCAGGTAAAGAAAATGCATTTTAGTATCTACAGGGCCTGGCATGGTATTTGATACAAAATGGGAGATGGATAGATATTTCTTGAATGAACAAAATCATAGGTATTTATTTATGTTGTACCAAAAGTATATGGAGTTGATTCCAGAAAAAAACTTTCTGGCGAATGCCAGGCAAGTGAACTGAAAATCACTTCAAATTTTAAACATTATTACATTTTTAGTTGACTTGAACTTACAAATCTTATAATTTTCATGTATAGTCAAAATTCTGTGTATTATTTTATTTTTTACATATGCTTAATACTTTTGTTGTAAAAAAACTAATATAGACCTCTTCTTATCCTTAATTTCTGAAGTTTGGAAAAAAAATCTCACTTTCCAATTTTAGAACAGGGAGACAATGTTACTTTAATAATAGAATTCTTTATGTTTTCGTGAAACTTCCAGCTGTTAGTCATCTCGGCCACTGTGCCCACATGACATCCTCTTCCCATACCTAGCATGCTGTCTTGGCTTTGAGCAGTTATTTACTGGTGCATAATGTCCACACAGAAACACTGAATGTGTTTTATGGTCTGCAGCAACCTGTGGGATGGGCTAGCTTTGAAGCCTGGGTTTGAGGGATGCCCTTGAAACATTTATTAGGTTCCAGAGGTCAGAAGCATCCCGAGAGGAGTCTAGTTCCAGGTCTTGCCCCAAAGGAGAGACCCAGTAGGAGATTCTGAGTTTCTAGGAGCCAGTTCCTGCCAGACACAAGACAGGTGGACACTGGGTAGAAGACAGAAATGCAGGCAGAGGAAAAGGAGATAGTTAAGCTCTCCTCAGAAAAGGTACAAGACTCACATGACCACTATGCTCCTTCTCACCAAGACAAAGCTTTCCTCCTGTCTTGGAACCAACTGCACACTCACCCTACTTTGTTTACCTTTAAAGTTCATTTGGACACATTTTGTGAAATCAATCTTTCTTTCTTTCTTTCTTTCTTTCTTTCTTTCTTTCTTTCTTTCTTTCTTTTTTTCTTTCGCCTACATGGCTACCTTAAATGTTTGAATATTCAACTTTTCTACGTTTTAGTGGGAAACGATGCCCTTTAAGATTTCCAACTGTCCTATAGAAGTTTCTAGATTTGCGATCCCAAACATACAGACCTTCACACAAGAAAAATTCAAGTTTTCGGTGTTTCATGGGAAGCTGAATGTCTTTGTATCATAGTGTTCCCATTACATTCAGAAATGACTCTCCCTGCTGCTGCTATTATTGAAGGCTAAAGTTGTTCTTAGAGATGAATTCCTGAAACTCATCCATGAATTTTCATGAATTTTGAAGCTGTGTCGTGTCATGGCTAATAAGGAAGTCTTTGGAGTTTGAATCCTGGGTATGCCACTTACTGCCTGTGTGACTTACTTGTAAAAGAAGTAATCATAATATTTCACTCAGGGTTATTGTGAAGGTTGCAGCTCTGTGTTAAGCCTTTAGCAGTGCTTAGCATATAGGTGGTCCTCTGGCAATGCTGCTCATTATAATTTCTAAAAAAAAAAATTATGTTTATTTATTTTTGAGAGAGAGAGAGAGAAGAGTGCAGACTGGGGAGGGGCAGAGAGAGAGGGAGACACAGAATCCGAAGCAGGCTCCAGGCTCTGAGATGTCAGCACGGAGCCTGATGCGGGGCTTGAACCGATGAACTGTGAGATTATGACCTGAGCTGAAGTCAGACGCTCAACTGACGGAGCCACCCAAGTGCCCCTATACTTTCTTAGGGTCGTGGTGTTGGTGACTATTGTGATGACGGAGAAGAGGAGGAGAAAGGAAAGCAGAAGAGGAGAAGGAGGGCTAAGAAGTGTGTGTGTGTGCGTGTGTGTGTGTGTGTGTGTGTGTGTGTGTGTGTGTGTGTGTGTAGTGGGGCAGGGGTTAGAGGGAACTGCAGCAACAGTGACAGCAGAAGGACCTGTCTTTCTGGTTGATAAACCCCAACGCCAGCCTTTTCCTAAGGTCTTCTCCAACTTATGTTAACTCTGTGATTCTCCACTAACTGAAGATTCTTCATCTCCCTCCATAATTTCTCTCTCCATGGTTTTTTTTTTAAATTTTTATTTATTTATTTTGAGAGAGAGAGAGAATGACAGCAAGAGAGTGGGGGAAGGGCAGAGAGAGAGGGAGACAGGATCCCTCTGTCACGCCATCAGCGCAGAGCCAGATGCGGGGCTCAAGCTCCCGAGCCGTGAGATCGTGACCTGAGCCAAGATCTAGAGTCGGACACTCAACCAACTGAGCCACCCAGGCGCCCCTGTCCTTATGTTTAATAGGTACTTTGGGAGGGACTGTCATAGCTTATTCCTCTTTTCTTTCCCCCAGATCTTCTTGCCTCTCCAGACCAATCTTGGCCTCTTCCTGAGTTTTGCCCAGGCTTCCAGTTCCCAATTTTCTAACCCTTCTCTAATATGTTGTGTATGGGAGCTCTTTTGCTCCTACAGGGTATTAGGAAGGAAGGAAACAAACATTTTTTGAGCTACTACCACATGTCAGGCACTGTGCTAGGCACTAGTGTAGACTCATGTAATTCTCTCAGGGATTAATTTCACATGCTGAGAAGTCAGAAGCTCAGAGGAGTTATGTACTTGCTCAGGGTTACAAGGCTAAGTGGTCAAGATCTGAGCACAAGGCTTTCTAACTCCAGAGCCTGCTGTTATCCCTAACCATGAGATGCATGGACCAGGAGAAGAAGGCAGATTGTCTCTGTGGAGGAGGGGAGAAGTCACCAAAGACACACGTCAGCCTCACAGTACGGGTGGGCCCTGCCTGTTGGGATTATGGGGTGTTACTGCCAGAGCTCAACACAAAGGCAGTTCCCAGAGGTCTGAAAGGTCCAGAGAATTCAGATAGAGTCACCCGGCC
Source organism: Panthera pardus (assembly GCF_024362965.1). Taxonomy (NCBI): domain Eukaryota; kingdom Metazoa; phylum Chordata; class Mammalia; order Carnivora; family Felidae; genus Panthera; species Panthera pardus. The sequence continues at coordinate 11,675,562 of NW_026526655.1, forward strand.
CTGCCCAGAGGGGAAAATCACAGACCTAGAGAAACCTGGGGGATTAGTGTTTTTGATAAGAGACATACAGCATTTTGAGTCAAGAATGTCATTCTTAGCTTGGAGGTGAAGGGCCCATCTGGTTTTGAAAACCCATTGTGTATTTTTGGAACATATATCACCTCCATGCGGTTCCCAAGCAGTGACATTATTATGGTCGTTGTCAACTTTTCTGTTGATATTGGGAGGAGTCCTCAAGGAGAAAATGATAATAAAAGCCTATGTTGGCAGAATAGTAGGTTAGCTGAGATATAGTCCAGTTGGCTTTGGATTAGCAGATTCAACTCCAAGGTCAACTGAGGACTCCATAGCACTCTTAAACAATTCAACTGAACCTGCAGGGAAGGCAAGGTGGGGGCGGGATTGGCCACAATCCAGCAGCATGCTGGTCAGGTTGGAACTCAGAGTCATTCTCAAGAATTTACTTGAGTAGTTCTCAAAGTTTTTCCGTGTTGCTTCTCAGAGAACATGAAGCTCCAACCACATTCCAGTGGTTCATGGACCACACAGATTCATGACCTGCTTTATAAGCCTTGTGATACTTCCTTGTTGAGATGGACTGTTTTTGCTAAAAAGCTCAAACCAACCTGAACTCTTTGAACATCTGAAGGTAGAGTCAACCCAAGAATATGGGATTTTCCAAATACCAAAACCAAATAAGCAGCTTATATGTTGGGGAAAGGTTGAGTCATCTCTTAACATGGAAAGTGTAAGCCTCGAAAGGAGATGTCCGGCCACTGAGGTGGACACAGCATTGTCATTCTTTTTCTGGGAGCACTTTTCTATCCTTCGAGGCACGTTTCTTACTTGTTTGCAAAGATGAGCCTTTAGGAATTCTATTTTGGAAAGATAAAGGTATATACAAATAGGTGTTCAGACTCTGAGAACAGTTTCACCTCGGAGAGTCTTCAGATAGCTCAGTGTCAGAAGGTCAAAAGAAAGAACGTGTAGATATTAAGTTAATAGGAATTCATTTCACTGAAAGAATAAAAATATTATTATTTTAAAAAGCCCAAAGACTTAATGTTACTTTGGAAAAGAAAACACATCATACTTATATTACCTTTTTGCGACTGGAAGATTCTGATACTCAGTCTCCTGCTATCCGGTCCTGTAATCTTGATCATTCCCTGCCCCCATCCCCCGGTCGATGAGAACCCAAGCAGGGTGTATTTCTTTTCAAGATTGGGTTGCAGAGAAAACAAATTCCCCGTAGTAGAAATAATGATTTAGAAGGTCTCAGATCTTGTTCCCAGACATAGCATTTGGAAAACATCGAGCAAAGACTCATGAGGAGTCCCAGGGGAATTGGAGTCCAGGAACGTTCATAAAGGAGTGAAAAAAAAAAAAAATCAGCCCAGGGAGTTGGAAAAAGAGAAGCTAATGATATTTGCTGTATAAGCTAGAGCTTACTGAAATAAATACAGGCTGGGAAAGAGCCTGTGGACCTTACTTTGGTTGTTGAACGAGGCTGATGTTCAGAGATCCAGGATCTTTGGGGGAGATCTTCTGGGGGAACCTCCAAGAGAGCTTCCTGTTGGGGTGTCCAGCCTTGGGACCAGCTATGGGGGCAGAGCAATGCTTTTCATCAGACTTGGCTGGACAGGTCAGTTTGCTCAGATAAAGGGAATAGACTCTAAGCCTGCATCAGAAATGGGGCAGCTCTTGGGAATGAGCTAGTCTTTCATTCTCTGATGGACCATCAGTCTTTCTCTTTTCACATTTTCCTTTCTTAAAAACCCAATTTTTTATGATTACTGAGGATATCTGTTTCCTCTAAATTCAGGCTTGTGCTTCTCCTAGACCTGTTTCAGCCTTCGAATGTCTGACTCTCCTTCGGGGCGCCTTCCTCCCCCAGCCCCTTTCTTCTCTTTCCTAAGTCCTGTCTCTGAGAGGAGCCATCCAATTTGCAGTATCCTCCGGCCCTGAGCCAGAGCTCTAGGTCAAGCTCTGGGTTGGGCTGCCTCTGGGTCAGGTGGTCATCTTCCTCCACCACGTGGCTGGCTGATGAAAATCTGGCTTGCACCCTCACTTAGCTGGGCTGAAGGCGGGACCTGAGTGGGCCCTGACACAGCAGTCCCTGGAGAATGCTCCCTTCCTGAGAATAACAGTTGACAAACTAAAGCATGTCCTTTGAAAGGTGCAGAACCTTGGCAGAAGTTTCCTAGGTAGGCAATCTCCCAAAGCAGCTGTTTGCATTGTTTGCATATGTCTTGGTGGCATAGGGGTAGCGCTTTCGGTTGCAAAGCTTTTTTTTTTTTTTTTTTTTCTAATAATGATAGACTCCATTGGAAACTCCCTGCCTTGGCCAGTCCTATGTGATGACAGCCATGTATTTTTGAGAAGGTAGGTTAGAAGGACACTGTTCTGAGCGAGAGAGTATTTTTGTTTTGTTGTCTGGTGCAGTCAGAAGCTCGGTTGAGACAAAAGTTTTTATGCTCTTAACACAGGCAGTCGCAATGAAGAAACTCCTCTCAGATTGCTGTGGATTACCTGTGTGACTGCGTTTTGAGAACACCGATGCTCACGGTGCAAGCTGATCGTCACATGGGCCCTGAGCATCACTTGCTCAGCTGTCGTGGCGACTTAGTTAGGAGAACAGTTATAAATTCTCCACGACTTGTTCATGGCTAGTTTTGGGCTCAAGAGACGTGTGGGATTCAGCACGTGCTCATCCAAGGCTTGCTCCGGGTCAGACAGTGAACAAGGCAGTTTTTTACCACTGGCAGCTCATGGAGAGCAGAGGTCTTCAAGCTGAGGTACATACGCCCTTGGGAGACAGAATGATTCCTAAGAGTTGTGCAGTCAGCTTGGAAGATGAAGTCAAGGAATCAGCTTGCAGATTCTCAACTGCTATCATATTCTTTCTTAGAATTGTTCTGTCTGAAGATGGGTCTTTGCTTCATGTTCTCACCAGCGCCTTTTACAATTTTTCCTTTTGCTGGTTTTCACCAGAGAAGCATACCCCTCTGCCCCCACCCACCCCGCTTTGCCCCCCGAAGGCAAGATCTGTTTGTGAGGCAGATGCTGGGCAGCGTAAATGCAGATGCTGAGAACAGAGAACATTCCACCTTTTGGGTTCCACGTCCCTGGGCCAGGTGGTTTCTAGTAAGACTTATCAGGTGGTAGATCACTCAAAATGATTCTTGATGATAAATTCTATATTGCTTTTGGCATACAATTTAGGAGAAGTTCAAAGAACTGCATGGCATTTATAGAAGAAATTCCTTCCATTCACAAAGTCTTGTTTCTGTGAATAGATTTATTAGAATTTACAGTTTTTAGAAATTATAATGGAAGGAGTACTGTTGCTTGACCCATCTCATTTCTTGACCAGATCTCATTTGTTGATCTGGGCTAAATAAACTATTTGAGAAACCGAAATCCCCAATTCATTCATTGTACATTTCCAGTAAAATTTCATTTGTAATGTGTTCAATGATTGTTTATCAAAATTTTAATTTATTTGGTTTTGGTGGATTATATACCACTTATCATCATAATGATAAACACATTGAGGCAAAAACATTTACGACTTAGAGATTTGTGATCATAGGGAATAAAAAAAATAATTTATATACGTATTTTTGTCACAGAGAAGCATAGTAAGGTAATCTATATAAGAATTTTCAAGTATAAAAATACGCTGCACTAGGATATATGTGGGGGATGAAATGGAAATATTAGTTCAAGAATGAAAATGAGGTAAAATTTCTAGCTGGTTAAGAACTTGTTGTGCACATATTTTAAGCTGATGGTGGCAAGAACCATCCTTAGAATGATTATGATGGTCCATTGGCTATGTCAGAGTAGGGCTGTAACTCGTTTTGTTTTATAAGTCACCACGTACAATGTTCCAAATTATACTCTTAGCACCTTGAAAGAGAAGATGAAAGTGTTTAGATATTAACTCGTAAAAAATGAAAAGGGGGTGTGTGTAACTGAAAAAACATTCTTAGGGGGAGTGTCAGAGCAGACATCTGCAGACTGCTATGCTTAGGTGTCAAATGGCAGAAGGGATCCGTACTGGAGTCAAAACCCCCGAGGTCTACCATTTATTAGCTCTGTGAATTTGCACCAGTTACTTAAACTGACCCAAGGTGGTTTTCCTTTACAACTGAACTAATATTTTCCTTACTGAATTGTGGTGAAGAAAGTGATTTGATGTGCCCAGCACTCTTAGCAGAAAGTCCAAGGTGTAATTAGTGTCCATGCCTCTCCACTTCCCCCAAGGCTATAACGATCCCTCTTTCCATGGCCCTCTTTCTTCCTTTCTCCGGCACCTCATGTGTATTCAAAGTTGGCCTTATCTTACATTCTCTGTTAAATACACTTGATTATCCCAAAGTATATTCTGTAAATTCATTCATCCAATGAATATATATTAAGCGCCAACTCTATTCCAGGCACGATTATGGCCCTGGGATAACTGTGAATTAAGAGACAAAATCCCTATTGTCACAGAGCTTACTAAGTGCATGGTGATGAGGGTGCATTGGCTGCTCCCAATTAGCGATGTCCTTTCACTAGTGGGAGACCAGTTGGATTTCTGCGGATTGGCCCATCTGTCCATCCACCCAACCAGCCAGCCATCTGGTCATTCAGTTACAAAATGTATTGAGAAACTCCTAAGTGTTAGGACCATGATCAGGCACTCTTGTCTGAAAGTGACTGCAAAAACACTGTATTTTAATAAAATCCCTGTTTGTACACCCTTTATCACAATATGCGTAGAGATTAATTGCATGATGTATCTATTTTGTGGTTAAATGTAAATATCCCTGGTTTTCTTTAATTTTTTGACTATTTCTTATCTGTTTAAAATAATGAGTACCTTTTTTTAAATGTTTATTCATTTTTGAGAGACAGACAGAGAGAGAGAGAGAGCGAGCATGGGCGGGGGAGGGGCAGAGAGAGGGAGACACAGAATCTGAAGCAGGCTCCAGACTTGGAGCTGTCAGCACAGAGCCTGATGCGGGACTCCCACTCATGAACCGTGAGATCATGACCTGAGCCAAAGTCAGATGCTTGACCGACTGAGCCACCCAGGTGCCCCAATCGAGTACCTTTTGAATGATTCAAACCAATTTGTGTATTCCTTCTAAATCAATAATTTGTTTTATTGAGATTTTCTTCCAGTATGCAGCTAAAAAAACACATTTAAAATGATGAATGTGGAGGGGTGCCTGGGTGGCTCAGTTGGTTAAGCATCTTATTTCAGTTCAGATCATGATCTCGAGGTCCGTGAGTTCAAGGCTTGTGTCGGGCTCTGTGCTGACAGCTTGGAGCCTGGAGCCTATTTCAGATTCTGTGTGTGTCTCTCTCTGTCCCTCCCCAACTCATGCTCTGTCTCTCTCACTTTCAAAAATAAATAAACAAAAAAATAAAAAAACATTGTTTTGAATGATGGATTTGGGGATGGGAAATGATCCGGTCCCTCAACGTGATTCTTTTTCTACCTGACTTTCAAACTGCATCAAGGAATGTTGTTCTACCACTTACATGGGGAACTAGTATTCCATAAACACAGCATTGAATTAGTTTATCCAGATTTTATCCAGATATCAAAAAAATTTCCATTTGAAGACATTGCAATATCAAGACATTCCTTTAGGCCAGGTCTTTTTATATAATATCTATACCTTTTTTAATCAAAGACATAGAATTTTTTGAATCATATGTTTTCTCTTTTTTTTTTGAGATAAAGTTCACAAAATAAAGTCACTGTTTGAATTATTTTAAAGTTCATAATTCAGTGTTTTTTAGTATATTCGTGTGCAACCAGCACCACTATCTAATTCCAGAACATTCCATAGTCTCAAGAACTCCCAATTCTCTCCTCCAACCCCTGACAATTCCTACTCTACTTTCTGTCTCCATGGAGTTGCCTATTCTGGTTATTTCATAGACCTGAAATCATACCATACGTGTCTTTCCCATAACATGATGTTTTCAAGGTTCATCTATGTATCAGTCTTTCATTCCTTTTTATGGCCAAATCTCTTGTGTGGAAGTAGCACATTTTGCTTATCCATTCATCAGTTGATGGGCGTTTTGCTTGTTTGCACTTTTTGGCTATTATGAATATTTATGTACAAGTTTATGCATGAATATAGTGTCAATTCTCTTGGTTATAACTGGGAGTGGAATTGCTGGGTCTTATGGTAATTCTGCATTTAACTTTTTGAGGAACCATCAAAGTGTTTTCCACAACTGTGGAAACCATTTGACATAAAAATATTTTCGTATGTGTTTGCTGTGTGCGTGAAAAGTATATGTTTCGATACTAAAGGGTCCCCTTCCTAGTTCCAAAAAGTAAAAAAATGCACTTAAGTGAATTTTAACTTGGGTTTTCAAGGGCAAATGTTAAATAGGAGAAAATGCCACTTAACAAAATGAAGCAACAATTTTTATACAAGCATTATATACATCTATATTTCATTTCTCAAAAATATATTTATGACACAAATAACTGGAGAGTGTTTTTATTTCTAAGAATAAAAATTGGTATTTATTCAGTTTTATTACCACTAAGATTGTTTTGTCAAAAAAAGTTGAACTCCCCCTTTAGAAAATATTTCCATTGCTGTGAATAATGAAAGTAATTATTTCCAACATTATAAGGAATATTGTGTTTTAAGAGATGTATCTATATTTAACATATACAAACTTTAAACCTAGGACATAGCACCCCACTTACAAGTGAGAGTCTTCTGGAAGAGAAGAGAAACCTGACAGAATTTTTTTTAAGTACTTGACTGTGAAGTAACCCAGGCACATGGCGTCAATAAGGTGCTCATTCAGGTGGATCAAGCCATTAGCCACAGATCCCTGGTGAGTGTCCTCCGCGTGATAACTTGCTTATATTTAATAATTTCTCCTAAATTTGGTTTTACAGTTATGAATTGTCTGAACGTTTCATGTGTCAAGAGGCCAAAGTGTTCCAGAAACCTATCCATTATGCCTGCTATTTTGTGATTCATTTTTATTAAACACCAGTTCTGTCTACTCTCCCTGAATTACACCCACATCATCGCCAATGGGAAAGACATTCATCTAAAGGCTGCGGATTCTTGTCCTCTTACGAGGTTTTAGGTATCCACATCCTAATCCCTGGATCCTGATAATACGGTCTGTTACAGGTGATGGGGATTTATGTTTGTAGATAACATTAAACTTGCTAATCAGCTGACCTTAGGGAGCTTATTCTGGATTATCTGGGTGGGTCCAGTATAATCACAAGGGTCCTTAGAAGTGAAAGAGGGAAGCAGGAGGGTGAGGGGCAAAGGAGATGTGACAATGGAAACAGGTCACAGGGATGAGACGGACGTGACCAGCCATTGCTGGCTCTGAAGACGGAAAGGAGACCAGGGGCCAAGGAATGCAGGCAGCCTCCAGAATCTGGAAAACACAAGGACACTGAATCTCCCCCAGAGCCTCCAGAAGGAACACAGCCCTGCCCCCACTTTGATTTTCAACAGTGAGACCCATGTTGGAGAATCATGACATGACAAATTCCTGTTGGTTTTAAGCCACCAAGTTCTTGGTAATGTGTTATGGGGCTGGTAGGAAACTAACATGCTATTGTCAGAAGGGACCAAAAAAGACAGTGGGAGTTAAGACAGCAACGTCTTAAATAGTGAAAAATAAGAAAAGTTTTGAGGCTGATGAATATGTATGCATGAGAGAGTGGTAGGAAGAATGGATTTGTTTCAGGACTACAGGAGAGTCTAACTTATTTGGAGTGGATGGGGAGGAAACTGCAAAATAGTCTTAATTTTAATGGTTTTTTAAAAGAAAAAAAGAATTGCTTTTTTTTCAATACACACAGCAGCAGGAGGAACTATCAGAGGACAGGGCAAAGGAAGGACAAGAGAGGTTGAGCACTGACCCGAACAGCATCCGTCCTTGCCCCCTTCCAGCAAGCTTTTGAGGACATTGCCCAACATTTCTGGGTCAGTTTGCTTTTGTGCAAAATGTGGAAAAAACATGCCCCGACTACAGTTGTTTTTTTTTTTAAGTTTCTTTATTTTTGGCAGAGACAGAGTGTGAGCATGAGTTGGGGAGGGGCAGAGAGAGAGAGGGAGACAGAGAATCTGAAGCAGGCTCCAGGCTCTAAACTGTCAGCACAGAGGCCAACGTAGGGCTCAAACTCACGAACTGTGAGATCATGACCTGGGCCGAAGTCGGACGCTTAATCGACTGAGCCACCCAGGCGCCCCTAGCTTTTTTTTTTTTTTTAAGTGTATTTATTTTTGAGGGGTGGGGGGAGGAGTAGAGAGAGGGAAACACAGAATCCGAAGCAGGCTCCAGGCTCTGAGCTGTCAGCACAGAGCTTGATGTGGGCCTCAAACCCATGAACTGTGAGATCATGACCTGAGCCGAAGTCGGATGCTTAACCAACTGAGCCACCCAGGCATCCCCATCCCTAACTACAGTTTTAATGAGACTATATATATGGGGATGGCCAAAACCAGTATGGAATGTAACATGTACTTATTTACAAATGTCCAAAGTGATAAGGGCCCAATTAGCAAACGGTAGTTATAAATACTTGACTTAAAACATTTTATCCCATGTTTAACACATCTTCCAACTTTTTATTCTCTTAATTACTTAGATACTTCACTGAAATGCCAACCTTACCTTTGTTGGCATTGTCATGAACTCCAACAGCAGGGTTGGGGAGAAGGAAGACCTCGGTGGGGTAGCCAGTAAGCATGGGCTCGGCCTGCCCCAGTCCCCAATCTCCTAGTCTGGGTCTCGTCCAGAGGCACGACTCTGCAGCTTTCTATAATGTTTCTCAGCATTTCAGCATGAGAGGGGGACAGTGTGGAGAAAGAAGGCTCACTTAGGACGTGGGTTTCAGGCAGAGAACTCTACTTAGAAAAAAGGACAGAGCTGGCGGGGAAATCACAGCCTGAGTCTGGCTGGACCGCAGCTCTCCTCTCATCCCTGGGAATGATGTGACCTGAGTCCCCAAATCCATCAGAGCTGTTTAAGAATTAAATGACATGATGAATATGAAAGCTCTTTGGCCAATATAAGCCCAAGGCAGATGTATGTGAATGTTTAGTGGTTGTCACAGTCAGACTGGGCTCCTGGAATAACACCGCACCAGGGGATTTACGAAGAACAGAAATTTATCTCTCTCCCAGTTCTGGAGGCTGGAAGTCTGAGATCAGGGTGCCAGTGCAGTGGGTTCTGGTGAGAGCGTCCTCCAGGTTGCAGACTGCCAACATCTTGGTTTGTCCTCACATGGTGGAAAGAGGGGGAGAGAGAGCTCTCTGGGGTCCCTGTATAAAGGGCACTAATCCCATTCATAAGGACTCCACTCTTGTGACCTAATCACCCCCCAAAGGCATTACCTTCTAGTACCATTATAAAGGGTGAGGATTTCAACTCATAAATTTGTGGGCAGTGGGGGGGCAGAGAGATGCTACAAACATTTGGTCCATAACAATGGTCTTTTATGGTTGTATCTCTTCTCTGTTAAAATTTGTTTATAGTTATGATGTTATCCCCAGTGGATTTCTGCCTCGCTTACAAGACCCTGAACCACTTAACTCTTCCCTAGCTGATTCATATTATTTTCCTTCCTTTCCAAATCATCTCCCCAGTCCATTAGATTTTCTTCCCTCCTCCCTCCTTCCAGTTGGTTCCACTTAATGGCATCCAGGATACACTGAGCCGCCTCCTTCCCTCACTCGTCTACATTTCATTCAGAGAGTCGTCTCCATTCCCTCATCTACCCATCCAGTCTCACCTTCAGAGTGTCCCCAGGGTACCCATCCCAGTGAGGACCCCACTAAAGGGGTGTGAGTACTTCTTGACTGATTAGCAAGAGGGAAGATAATGATGACAAGCAGAGAGAGAGTAACATTTATCTTGTCACTGATGACAGTGGCCTATGAGAAAAAAAAAAGCCTTCTGGAATTTCTTCTTTTGTTCTTTCTCTTTTTGGTTTGTTTTGCATGAAAATGAACAGTTTATGTTCATCTGCATTTTTGCTGTTTTGTAGGTTGCTTATACTTATCCTGTTTTCTGTACAACACGTATATGCGGTAAGTACGTTAATTAGCTCTGATTGCATGCATTATTCTTGTTATAAGCCTTTTTGTCTGTGGGACTCAGTTTTCTCATCTGTAAAATGAAAGGCTGGACTAGGTGAACTCTAAGGTTTCTTTTCCACACTCAAAACTGCTTACCAAATTGCCCAGGTATTGGGGATTTCTTCATTTTATAACACTACCCTGTGTTAAAATCTTTATTTGAAGGGGGGCTGGAAGCGGCTGGCCTACTTCAAGATTAAATCAAGAAATACAAGATTACATGTGAACATTTTAACTCTGGAGAAGGATAAGCCTAGAATATTCTGTAATAAGATCTCTTTCTTCTGCTTCCCACTGAGGAATCTGAGTTATTAAACCCAACCCCAGACATTTCTGGGAAATCACACTATGGACTGCCAGTAACTCAGGTAGATCTTGAGATAACTGAACGGGTTAAGTCACCCTAGTGAGCATGTCCCCATCTGTCATCCTCTCTGGCTTGGATTTACCCATTCCAGTTTCTGTGATTTCAGTTAACATGGGTCTTTTCAAGGAAAATCAAAATAGAAAGTTGCTTTCTGTTCTCCTTTTCCTACTGGTCAGGACCAGAGAGGAATCAGAAGCTCTCCCCAAGTAGGATGATACGCTGTGTACCACTTAGTCCCATGCATTTGAGAGCATCATCTGAAGTAAGAATGGAAACACACTGAGATATATGTGTCTGGATTTCTTTTTACTTGATTTCTCTAAGTTTATTTTTGTATTATACTCTCCGCCCCCCCCCCCCCCCGCCTCATTAGAAGAGCCTACAGAGTCTTAAATTTCACTTCCTTTGTTTCTTATGTTCCATACGTGGGAAAAAAAATTCTTGAACCAAAGACTCGTCTAGCCTGGACCCTCCTATCAGGTTGTGCTGTGCGGAGATATTAGAGATTTCACACCAAATTTGTGATACTATAGTTGTCTTTTAAAGATAGTGAACTATAGTTGTCTTTTAAAGATAGTGATATAAGTTGATGGCAAAAGTTATGGGAGGCAATTTGGCATTATCCTTCAGAATTTCAAATGCGTAATCCTGTTGACCCAGGAAGTTTCCTTTTGGGAATTTATTATATATGTTTATACTGACTTGCGCATAAAGAAAACGCACAAAAATATTGTAGTGTTTCGTAACGAAGGGAGGTTGCTAACGGCCCATCAAGAAGGACAGATTAAACAAGTACTTCATGTGAGAAGAGCCATTCTGTTAACTTGGAATGACTTTGAAGGCATCTAAGTGAAGGCAGCAAGGTACAGAGAAATATACCATTTGGGTAAAAATAAAACAAGATTCAAATCACCAAAAAGTGTGTGTGTGTGTGTGTGTGTGTGTGTGTGCGTGCGTGTGCGCGTGTGTGTATGTGAGTGTGTGCATATGTGTTCCTGGTGTGAAAGTGCTCATAACTACCCAGAAACAGATTGAGGAGAGTGATTGCCTCTAGGTGAGGGAATGGGAGGGCCTGGGCTGGAAAAGAAAATTTCTTTCCCCATTATACTCTTTTGCCCTGTTTGAATTTTTTATCATATGCAAGTGTTGTTTTTCCAAATAGAAAATAGAGGTATGAATGTAGGACCAGTTATTAATCTAGAAATTAATAACGTACCTCATAAACATTTTATTCAACATACGTTTGTTTAAAAAACAGGCTAAAACAGGAACTTTTCTTTTTTTTCCTCTTTGAAGAATGACATTAGTTTTGGAGAATGTCAGTGTATTCTGGTGAATATGGTTTATACTTTGAATGTTGCCTTGGTGTGAGCCAAATGGGTTCATACAGTCTGTTTTTGTGGCATATATTTTCCCTCTATGAATGCCTCCCCTAAAGTGGTATTTATTGGGCTATATCTAACGTACAAAAACTTCTTAGAGCCTAAAATTACCTTTTGCTTTTTTCTTTTATCAGTACCAAAGCTTTATATGTGACTATTTCTGTTTTTTTTTTTTAATTAGAATCTGTTAATTTATTTTAAACCAATTCTTTCCTGAAATGTAATTTTCAGATGCTACAAACATCTCTGTGATGGTTGGCACAATTAAGAAAAAAAAACAATAAAAGAACAAACTTGTCTTTATTATGAAGCCAGCTAATCAACTGACCTTCTTTCTCTGGTTGTTTTGATATTTCACTGAACACATAGTAATGAGTCCCAACCTTAAATGAACCCAAGTATTCAGACCAGTTGCTTTAAAGTGTTTTCACGATGTCCTGGACCTGGGCATTTAACCTTTTTTTTTTTTTTCTTCACCTTATCAGAGTTTTGAACTTAATGGTTCTGCATTCATAGATAACAATGTGACTCAAAACTCAAGAGGCATCTATTTCGGAAACTTCAAATACAGTTTTTTTTAACTTAACTCTTGTAAAGGTTCACATTCTTATATACTTTCAATGACTCTAAAGAATTTTGTTTATAAAAATGTCTTTTTTTATTAATGCTTAATTTAAAGATTTTTCTTTTGGGATGTGTCTGAGCATATTTTTTTTTTCTAGAAAAAAGAGGTCTAAGTTGTGTGACTGAAAAATAAATACATTCGGGATAGATCCTTTTTCCTCCCATACACATATTCATATATATGTGTATGATTACACATGTGTGTATTCATATGTACACCTACTTGTATGTCCTTCCGTACATACTTATGTACATTGGTGTGTAGGTATACATATTTGTTTTCCAACTGAACTTTAAGTATTGCTTCAAATGTTTTATGTTTCCCCATTAGGCTTTGGTGTAAAGACTCATGTTTATAGCCTTGAATGTAAAAGATCTATCAGTCATAGAAATGTGTGGGTAATATATAAGTGTTACAGTGAGGGCTGGACCAGGCAAGATCATGAACTAGGCGAAGTATATCCCTGGTGCCTTTCTGATATTCCTGTCCACACTCTCAGCTCGTAGCATCTAGAGCTGTTTTTGCCACTATTTCTTCCCAACCCACCGCCCCAGGCTCTGAAGGAATGGTCAGTGTTCATTGTCATTGTCACTGCAGGTGCATCATGGTGGCTGTTTTGTTGTTAAGGGATCTACTTATGGAAACAGTTATTCTGGGATTATGCTTTTGTATTGAAGTGACAGATGACTCTGGATATAGACAATGAGGATTTGTGAGAACAAGGGCCTGATTCTTCCTAAAGAGCGTGTGTGTGTGTGCGTGTGTGTGTGTGTGTGTGTGTGGTGTGTGTGGTGTGTGTGTGTGTGTGTGTGTGTGTGTGTGGTGTGTGTGTGTTTGGAAGAAGCATGAAAGTTAAGAAAACATGTGACTGTGGAGAAACTCTCTAAAGAGAATGTTGGAGAGAGGTTAGCGAGAAGTGGGGAAGGGCTCACCTTATTCAAGTTCAGGAGCTTTCTGGTTGAGAGACACATTAGAGGAACCATCTTGGAGTTTTAGCAGTTTGCAGGAAACAGTTTTCGCGTGAAAATCCAAGGCTGTGACGGGAGCAGTGACCAGGAAGGACTTGATGGTGATGGAGGGGAAGCAAGAGCGTCCTGAAAAGCAGCCAAGTTTATAATTGAAGTGAGACACCATTGTGTCCTTACAGTTTTCCTAATCATATAGTTTACACTCTAAGATCATTCACAACTTAGTAAATGAGGTCTTGCCAGGAGAAGGATATCACAGAAGATTCTTGTTAAAAAAAAAAAAAGTGGCCTCAGAAGGGAGCTTTTTTCAATGCCAGCTCACGTAAACTTTTATTTTTCTCACACTCTTATCGAGCCGCAATGGAAGTTCTTTGCCTTTTTATGTATCAACATGAGTGTTTTCTTTTCGAGGTTTCCAAGGTAAAGGTATACTGTGGAATTCCCATGAGTTAGGTAAACCGAGATGCTTGTTATAAGTTAAATATCATGTACCCAGCTAAGCAAGGAATACCAGTTTACTAAACCAGATGCTTCACTTTCCAGAGTGGAAAGAAGTTTATTGGGCCTTGCGGAGGAAGAGATTGCTCAGTTTGCCAGTGCTTTCCTGAAAAAGGGTCTCGGGTAAGTGATGTAAAAATCAGTATGGGCAGTGGGAGGAAGAAATGGGGAGTTACTCATCAACGGGCATAAAGTTTTGGTTATGCAAGATGGGTTTAGCTCTAGAGATCTGCTGTAGAATGTCTACCTAGAGTCAACAATAATGTCATGTTCACTGAAACATTGGTTGGGAGCAGGGGCACCTGGGTGGCTCAGTCGGTTAAGCGCCCAACTTCGGTCAGGTCATGATCTCACAGTTCATGAGTTCAAGCCCCGTGTCCGGCTCTGTGCTGACAGCTCAGAGTCGGAAGCCTGCTTCAGATTCTGTGTCCCCCTCTCTCTCTGCCCCTCACCTGCTCTCTCTCTCTCTCAAAAACAAACATTAAAACATATTTTAAAAAATTGGTTGGGAGAGCAGATCTCATATTAAGTGTCCTTACCACAGTAAAATGTTAGGAAAAAAGTCAACATGGGCAGCATGTTGAAATTTGAGCCATTGTGAATACTTAACGTTAAGTAGTCCCAGATCTTAGCATGTTCTGATAATTGTCAATGTTTCTGTTTTACAGTGAAAGTTATGTACATTCTGATAAGCCGTCCCAGTTTTATTACACTAGGCATCAAGCTTAGAAGTGCAAGCTGTGATTTACCCAATGTTTCATACCACACTAATCTTGTGAACTGCCTTATGCAAAAAGGGTCCTTTGCCAAATGGTAAATGCTAGGTCGCCATCTTGAAACTCAGGTTGCATATCAGCATTTTTTTTTAATGTTTATTTATTTTTGAGAGAGAGCAAGACACAGAGTGAAGCAGGGAAGGGGCAGAGAGAGAGAGAGAGGTGGGGGGAATCCTAAGCAGGCTTCAGGCTGTGAGCTGTCAGCACAGAGCCCAACGCAGGGCTTGAACCCACAAACCGTGAAATCATGACCTGAGCCAAAGTCTTGAGCCAGGTGCCCCAACATATAAACATTTTAAAGGCTCTGAGAAGTAGTGTAGTGAGGCGGGGGAAACCTGGTTTAAACTTATCTAAAGTGGTATATCCAGACATTGGACTACAAGACTCTTTTTTGGATAGAACCTATTGAAGTCACATGGGCATAGTGTTCTGTATGCATCTATTGTGCATGGCTGCATTTCTTGTGTGCTTCTTATGTGCCACACACCATCTGTGTTCTCCAAACGCTTTAGGTCCCTGACTCCTCATGACTACTCTCTTACTATCTCAGCGTGCCGACTTTGCAAGGCAGAAGATCAAAGCTCAGAGAGGTGTAGCCTGTTACTCAAGTCCACCCAGGACAGGGCTCTGGGTGACTACACTACGTTCTCTGTCCCCGCAAGGCACAAGAGCCCTCTTGGCTACTGTAGGCGGGTCACTTGAACATTTATGGACCTCTGTCTCCCTTATATTCTGATAGCAGCTGACGGCCCACCTGCTCATTTGTGCTGGCATAGTAGATCAAACAATTCTTTGGATTAAAAATACTCCCGCCATCTTACAAGAAAAGAGAAACTTGCTTTAGAAACTTTGGACAGTTTTTGAGTCAGATCAATGATTCTGTTGCAACATGTCCACATCGATTCTATAGGGAGTAATGCTCAAAAAGCACAGTTCAGTGATGACCAGTCTACAAGGAGGCAAGACCTCTCCTGAGGGAAGGGGCCATATATTTCTCCCTTAGCTTTGTTTTCTCTCTGTGCGATACGTGTGCAATATGTAAGGGGCTCCTGTGTTGAGCTCTCTTCCTGAAACCAGCTAACTTTCAGAGCATGAATTATGGCAAATCCCCTCCTGCTTAAACCGCATTGTTTCTTTAATACTTCAAAAACTTTGGAGCTCAGAATTTATCTTAAGGTTTTTCTTTTCCTTTAAAAAATTTTTTTTAAACTGCTTTTTAAGTTTATTTATTTTGAGAGAGAGAGTGCAAACAGGGTAGAGGCTGAGAAAGAGAGAGAGGAGAATAAGGATCCCAAGCAGGCTCTGCACTATCAGGACAGAGCCTGATGCAGGGCTCAAATTCACGAACCTTGAGATCATGACCTGAGCCAAAGGCAGACGCTTAACCAACTGAGGCACCCAGGCGCCCCTATCTTGAGATTTGTCGAGCTGCTTTCATGACATGATTCAAAAAAAAAGAGGTGTAAACTAGTTATAAAATAAATAAGTCCTGGGAATATACTGTACAGCATGATGAATATAGTACATACTAGTCTCTGGTCTATTTGAAGGTTATTGTGAGTAGATCTTAAGAGTTATCACAAGGGGGAAGAAAAAGTTACTGTGTGAGGACAGATGCTAACTAAACTTATCGTGGTGATCACTTTGCGATCTATACACATATCAAATTATGAAACTAATATAACATTTATATGTCAGTTACATCTCAATAAAAATTCTTTTAAAAAGTAAAGACACTAAAAGCTAGCAATCTAAGAAGTGCCTTTTTCACGTATATGTATGCCTTATTCGGGGGTTGGGGGGGAAAGCCTGGCTTTCCTGTGATTTAAAAAAAAATTTATTTTAATGTTTATTTATTTTTGAGAGAGAGAGACAGACAGACAGAACATGAGCAGGGGAGGGGCAGAGAGAGAGGGAGACGCGGAATCTGAAACAGGCTCCAGGCTCTGAGCTTTCAGCACAGAACCAGACGGGGTCGAACCCACAAACCGTGAGATCATGACTTGAGCCAAAGTCAGATGCTTAACTGACTGAGCCGCTCAGGTGCCCCTCCTGTGATTTTTAATATGAACATACCAAGATTGTATAAATGAGAAAGAAATCAGTGCATCTAAATTTTAAGACCCTTTGAGTTTGAGACCCAAGAAAAATGGATCAGCTTCTTGAGAGGATGCTAATGGGGGCATCACAAAACAAATGGGAACAGTTGCTTGGATAAGGCTCTGATGTAAATAAGCCCGAGAATTGTTTTGGTCGGGACATCTGGCGATGTCTAGAGACATTTATTGGTTGTCACAACTGGATGGGGGAGGGGTGCTACAGTATCTCGTGGGTACGGGCCAGGGATGCGGTTCGGCACCCCCAATGCACAGAACAGCCCCCACACCAAAAACTTACCTGTGCCGAGTGGACAAACCCTGCTCTCCTCCCATAACAGCTCTGTGAGGCTGATGAGGTTAATATTTTCATCTTTCCATACAAGGAGCCTGGATTTCCACGAGTTTTAATAACTCACTCGTATGTGGAAGAGGTGGAAACCCCACCCCGGTGTCTGACTTCGGTTTTAGCATTTGGCCCGTGATCACGAGAATCGGTGTCTGCACACTCACATTCAAACACCAGACCGTCGTCATAACCTTGTGAACTCGGGCGGGTGCTTCGAGCTGCCCAAGCATTCGTTTCCCGGTATTTACACCACGAGTGCTTTCTCTTCTGTGTCCTCGGGTGTTCCGCAATCACGAGCAATGCACCTTGCGTCCCCTAACACAGTCTCCAGTGCCGGGGGTGACGAGGGCTCAGGGGATAGACTGCACTCTGCTGTCTGGGTCCCTGTTGCTGGGTGGTCAGGCAGAACAGAACGCGGAGCGCTGGTCGACCCTTGCCCTTTCCAAGACAGATGGCTCCCACATGAAGGCTGCAAGTTGCTGGCAGCGATGTCCGGCTGGGAGTTTGGGAGCTTGGCTTGCGCATAACTGCCAGGTGGCGTGGGAGGTGGGTGCTCCCAAGTACTCAGCAAGCAGCCAACTCACATACCATCTCGGGAGCTGCAGTGACAGCTCGAGGGGGTCTAGAGAGACAGGAATCCACGCGGTCCCGGAGGGTCGAGGATCCGCCTGAGACGGTGCAGCCTGCTAATGGCTCAGCCAGGCATTCCTAAGAAGGAAATGATTCCCCCTTTAGGGGTTCATGCCTGAGTGAGTCGTTTAAGCCCCAAATCAAAACTGCTGTGTCTGGATCGACGCTGGCCCCGTGCAGTGGAACGATGGGGTTGGGCTTGGAACTCTAGACTCAGGCTGGAGCCTGAGGTACAGCTGGGGTGCATCTGAGGCAGGGAGCCAAGGGGGGGGTCCTTCACTTCTGACGGAGTGAAGTTCAGCCTCATCAGTGCACCCCGGAGGCCCGCAGTCTGGCCGAACCATGTGTTTCCACCAGTGATCAACACGCTTCCCCTTTGCGCCTCTCCTGCTGCATCAGGTGGGCCATCGGCTCTCCCTGGAGCGTAATCCGAATATTCTCGCTTGCCTCCCCTTTTCCGGGCTGTCTTCCCACTTCCGCTCTTCCTCTGTTTCTCCTGCCCTCCCCAAGGAGCTCGGTGGAGACTCCAGCTCTCCCAAAGCATTCCTGTCCCCCTGCCGCAGCTCCTCCCAGCCAGTGCTGAGGCCCCTGGCAGGACCCTGGTCCCCTTCCCTTGACTGCTTGCACCCCAGCCTGTATCTCTGTTTGGGTGTGAGCATCGGTGCACATGACCCTCTTCATGAGATTACGAGCACACACCCTTCAAGGTCGTCACGTGGACACCTGGAAAACGCTTCTGCTGGCTCCTGGTCCGCAGTGGAAACATAGCAGGCGGTTAGTGCACATAAATCAATACGTGAAAACTAAGTCTCCAGCCTGGGCAGGACTGGGAGCCTGAGTGGGTGGCCACGCTGGCCTGTAGCGTGCTTCCAGGGATACCTGCCACATCTAAGAGAAGCGGGGAGCAGGGTTAGTAGGGGGTCTCCCACCTCAGTCCTCCCCACCCTCACCCGCACACGCATTGTTGAAACCTGTTATTAAATGTGC
This sequence comes from Panthera pardus, assembly GCF_024362965.1. Taxonomy (NCBI): domain Eukaryota; kingdom Metazoa; phylum Chordata; class Mammalia; order Carnivora; family Felidae; genus Panthera; species Panthera pardus. The sequence goes on from NW_026526655.1 coordinate 11,694,391, forward strand.
AATCTCACATAAGCTCAAATTCCCATGTGGTTTCAAGTAGGGCCAGAGAGAAGTATTTTGAACAGTGCCATTTTTTTTTTAACGTTTTATTTATTTTTGAGACAGAGAGAGACAGAGCATGAACGGGGGAGGGGCAGAGAGAGAGGGAGACACAGAATCGGAAACAGGCTCCAGGCTCTGAGCCGTCAGCCCAGAGCCCGACGCGGGGCTCGAACTCACGGACCGCGAGATCGTGACCTGAGCTGAAGTCGGCCGCTTAACCGACTGAGCCACCCAGGCGCCCCTGAACAGTGCCATTAAAAAGTCCAGGAGCATCCTCGAAAGAGCTCCAGTCGAGGGTGGGAGACTGGAACCCCTGTGCCTTCTTTCTGGTTGAGAGCCTCAGGTGAGAAATAAGGGTTTATCCTATCTGGCTGGTTCTGTTCCTCCAGGCTCTAACAGCCTCCGGTTCTGTGAGGTAGGCATGGCCGTTTGCATATAGCAGCTATTCAGTTGCCTTCCAAAATATTTTGCGGCTATGCCCTGACATTTCCCCTGACCTCCTAATAGTCCCTCTTTGAGGATATGAATGAGGTTGGCACTGGCTGAGATTTTCAGATTTTCTTTGCCAGTTTCAGTGAAGGAATCTTCAGGTTTTTGATGGTTGTCTCCTTGCAGGGAAAATTATGTGTCTTTATAGACTAGATAGGACTTTTTACAAGCTCCATTGTAGTAACTAGCATGATGATAAAGACACGTTCTGTAGCATTTTCCAGAATCAAATAGAAAATATGTCCATATTTTTCATTGAATGGAGTCTACCAACTATTAAACTGTTAACTGTTCTATTAAGAACTGTATAATTTGACTTTTATGCAAAGAAGCCAAATAGTGTAAAACTCAAGACCTGTTTGGTTTTTTTTTTCCTTCCTGGTTTGAAAGCTAGATCACACATTAGCAAATCAGTGTTTCCTTGGGGAATTTTAAGTCACTAAAAAAAATGCACAAGTATTTTCCCCCACAATCTCATTCATTTGTCCCTCATGCTCCTAAGAGCCTGCATTCCATGATAAAAATGGAATTTACTTGGGAGATTTTAATTATTAACATTTTTAACCATTAAATTATTTGCACACAAAGTTCCAGAACCCGATCTCTTTATCCCTCACAGCTGTATTCTAGTATAGTCTATAACTGTGTAACAGTCTATAACTGATAAATGGTACAGAGCAATTCTTCTGAGGTCCCAAAGCACACATAAGTCAATGATGTTATATTTTGGTGGAAGCAGAGTCCAATGACAAGTGACAAATTTGATCTGTCATCCACCCCCTTAGAGTTTTGGTTCTGCTTTATTTTTCTTCCACATCTTTCTCCTCCAAAAACAAACTCCCCAGCTCATTTTGTCTCTGCTGGAGAGTTCTCTGAGTAATGAAGCCCTGCCTGAGACTCAGGTGCTTTCCAAAGACACCCCAGCGAGGGGCCCTGGGACGGGACGTCCACCTTGGGGACTGTGGGGAGCTGGGCAGGGCATTTGTCGTGCAAAGGCATCCGAATCCAGAGTTGGAGAAAACACAGTGCCTACTGACAAATCTCCCAGTAGAATTTAGCCCACCAGCTGCCAGTTTCCAACTTGGACTTTGCTTGTTAAAGCGTTCCCCGGTCAGGAATATTAACCTTGAGTTCTGAAGAATGAAAAAACTTGCAGACGTTAAAAGAATGGATCGTCCATGGTAGGTGCTTGAGGAAGTAGTTTCAAACAGGGTGTGGGAAACCTGGACGTGCCTATCACTTTCTACTATCTGGCCTATTAATAATCATAGTGGTAGAACTAACCAGTGGTAGCTCATATTGGTATGGAAGGATGACTCCAGCCGCTAACAGGGCTTTCAGTAGGCTGACAGAGTTCTCGCTCTAAACCTAGCATTTGTGCTTCAGAAGGAAGGAGGGAAAACAAGCTCTATTTGCCTACTGTGTTGTAGAACGTGTTGTTTTTGCAACCAGGCCAGGTGTCCCGAGCCTTACCAGGGAATCCTGGTGACAGTTTGGGTCTGGTAGGTTTTGGCGTATCTGCCCTGATCAGTCATCTCATTAAATTGCCAGTGATTTGCAGCACAGCCTTTGGCCTCCTCGTGTGGAGTTCAATTCCATGGCAACGACGATTGCTGAACTCTGCGACCCAGCATGAACTGAGGCCAGGCGGCCGCAGAGCTCAGCAAATGTGGGACTACGCTGAACTTGAGTGGATCAAGGTCATTACCAAAGGGGAGACAGTCTTGTTGTTGGTGAGAACTCAGGGCTAGCAGTGCAGGTGCATCCCGAAGCAGGGCCTATGGCCCACAGGAAAATGGGAAACAGTATTCGTAGCTCTAGAAAAACCTCTCTAGTGCAAGGTCAACACCTGACAGACTACATTAATTGAAATGCTGATTTACAAAGAAAGTCAAAGTAGATTTTTTTCTTTCAAACACCATGTTCGATAAGTTGCCACGAAATCCACAGGGAACAACCAGGTCTCAGAGGTGCTAAGTTTTTCACTCCTCTGTCATATAAGCTTATCTGCAGTTCTTTCAGCAAATGCCCCTTCATTCATTCCCTCCATTCAGCAAATGGCCATTGAGCATTTGCCATGTGCCTGGCATTGTGAGGCTCCGGTGATCCAGAATGAAGTCCTTGTGGCCTGGAGCTCAGTGTCCAGCAGGAGATTCACCTTCTGGTCATTGTTTCTGGGTGCCTGAGGAGTGCCGGGCACTGTTAGGAGCTTGCGTCCTTGCTCTGTCCCAGGGATAATGTGGTCCCCTAACTCGGTTTCATATGGGAGCCTGGGGGTGGGGGGCAGGGCGGAGACAGCAGTGGAATCAGAGGCCACCTAGTGATGGTCTGAAAGCCTGTTGTGTCAGTGCCTCGGCTGCCATAATGAGGTGCCATGTGCTCAGTGGCTTAAAACCACAGAAAATATTTTTCTTGCACGTTCTAGAGCCAGAAATACACAAGCAAGGTGTCACCATTACTGTACTTCTGCTCCAGCAGAGGCTCCTTCTCTGCCTCTCCCAGCTTTTGGTGGCCACCAGCTTTCCTTGGCTGACGGCCCTGTCACTCCAGTCCCCGCCTCTGTCTTCGCACCGCCTTCTCTTCTGTGTCACATCTTCCTCTGCGTCCCTCTCACAAGGGTACATGTAATGGCATTTAGGGCCCATGCAGATAATCCGAGATAACCCCCTCCTCTCAAGGGCCTTAACTTTAGCACCTCTTTTGCCATCTCACGAATGGCACGAATGTCCACGAATCCCCGGGGTTAGGACGGGGACACGTCTTTTTGTGGCCACCATTCGACCTACTGCAAATGTCTGGGCAGAGAGAACAGCCTCCATGCAGACCCTGGGGGGAGAGCCTCTATTCGGACCCTGAAGTGAGAAGGAGGCAGGCTGGTGTGTCTGAGGGACTGGAACGTGGCCAGAAAGATTTGGTTGGAGTAGGTGAGGGGGCAGGTGACATGAGGTGCAGTTGGAAAATCAGACACAGGTCCTTCCGTCTAAGAAGGAAGGCTCTGAAGGATCTTAGGAAGGGTGGAAGCAGGTGGATTTACGGTATAAAAAGATCATTCTGGCTGCTGTTTGGAGAACATAGTGTGTGTACGTTGGGGGGCAGTGGTAGGGAAAACCTGTCAGGGGGCTGCTGCAGTCGCTCAGGTGGAAGGTGAGATTGCTTCTTGGGGGGGGGGGGTTGCGTGAAGAGGTGGGGGAAGCAGGTGCGTGAAGAGGTGGGGGAATGTTTGGGAGGCAGGGTTGATAGGAGCGAGGGTGACAGTGGAGGTAGGCGGGCATAGTGTTTACAGCTGTGTGGGCAGTGGTCTCAGGCCGAGGAGCACACGGGGGGAATGATCGTGTGTCTACGAGTCCCATTTTGGGTTTGTAGAGCCAGAGGTCAACTGAATATGGTCAGGGCTCCAAAGAGAAGTCTGGGCTAGGGACGAAAGTGGAGGGGTTGGTTGTTCAACGTTGGATGCCATTAACTCCATGGAAAAGGTCAAGTTTGCCCAAGAGAAAGTGAGAAGAGGGCCAGGGCAGCCCTGTGGGGAATCCCCCCTGCCAAACCAGGAGGAAGGGGGCCGGCACGGAAGACACAGGAGAAAGACACAGAGAGGGCAAGGGGCAGGGACACCAGGAGAACAGAGCCAGGAAGAGGAAGCAAGGTTCAGCTGGTTCTGGCTCCACCGGGAGCCTACCCAGACCTCTCCATGCTGCCTCGTTCAGTTCCCACGGCAGATGTGTGATGCTGGGCTGCTCTTACACCATTTTTAAAAATGGGAAAACCACTCTGTGATGACCGGGTTCAAGACGTGACTTTATTTATCGCTCAGGGGCAAAGCCCTATCTTCCGGTTCTCAGAGCCGTGTTCTTTCCACTGTGCCATGCAGCCTCTTGGGAACACAGCTGCACATCCAGAGTCAGTGTCACTCCAGGCTAAATGGGCCAGCGGATGCTGTCATTGACAGGTGAGGTGATCTTAAGGTACAAGAAAATACTCTGCCACAGCAGTCTGGTCTCCTTGGACTTTCTACTCCTTGAGTAACACTTTTTTGTTATTTATTTTAATAACCCTTCATGTTATCCATTAGTTTTTCCCGTTATAGGTAGGGAAAGACCTTGGAGGCACTCAGTTAAAGGATTTTATGCTACCTGCGTAGTCCTCTTGGAGGGTTTAAGTAATGTTATGGTGTCGCCTAGTGGATGAATCTTTGAATTACAGCCAAGCATTAAAAAAGCAGGAAGGGTGACGCTGAACTGTTCATTTTAATTATAAAAGTCTTAATCCATTCAGTACTCTCCAAGTTCATGTTTAGAATATATACCACACAAGGCGGTAGCCAAGGTCCTGGGTCGTAATAAAATGTGCACGGATCCCTGACCCCAAAAACCTTACCAGAAGACATCACCCCAAGCAGGTATTAATTAAAGTAACATGCGTGAAACAATAATGAAAAATAGGTGAAGAGTCTATTTAGCTGGTATTTTAGGGTGGACAGGAGAGTTCTTCCGAGAGTGAGATTGATCAGGACTGGGGTAAAAGAGACGCAGCAACTGAAGTCAGGGGACCTGGGTTCGAATCTCTGTTTCCCCAGGTGATAGTCAGTGGCCTCTGGTCACTGGCTTCATCTCTCTGAGCCTCAGCTTCCTTGTTTGGGAAACAGAAAAGTAGAAACAGGGCGACTTTTTTTTCTTTAAAAAAATTTGTTTTTAGTGTATTTAGAGAGACACAGAGAGCGTGCTTGTGAGGGGAGGAGCAGAGAGGGGGAGACCGCGAATCCCAAGCAGGTTCCGCACTGTCAGCACAGGGCCCCACGCGGGGCTTGAACCCACAAAACCGCGAGATCATGACCTGAGCTGAAACCGAGTCGGATGGATGCTTCACCAACTGAGTCACCCAGGCGCCCCCCATGGGTGACCTCATGGATGTAAGGATCCCAGGAGTCAGTGCCTGGAACAACTGCTCAGGGAATGGTAGCTGCGGCCATTGGTACCATCACCACCATCATGGTTTTGAGAAGGTAGAATAGGCACTGCCGATGGAGGAAGGCTGCCATTGCTTCAGGCAAATAGGAGGCACACGTGTGATTGGAGCAGAAGGAGGAGGGTTGGCTGGGGTGGAGGAAGGCCAACTGTTCCCATTGCAGAGGGTGATGAAAGCAGTGACACAGGCAAGAGAAGATCGCAGGGGAGTTGACAGTTGTATATGGATGTGGGTAGAAGCCTGGAATGAAGGAAGAGAGGGAGGCTGGTGCTTGGGTGACCCACATGAGATGACAAGACCACGGCAGCGGACGGATTCCTCTGCAGGGAGATGACAGTAAGACAGACACGTGAGATTCAAGTTAAGGGAGGTATGACAGCCTTGGCCAAGGGTGGACATGGAGAGCTGCATGGTGAGCTCACATGAAGGAACAAAGTTGCCACCTGATGGGTCTGGGGACAGGAGTGGAGCGCGGGGAAATGATGGGAATGATGAGCTGAGTTCTGACATGATGAGTGCGAATTAGCAGAGGAGGAAGGTTCAAGAAGGTGTCTAGAAAATGGTTGGACGTATAGGGTAGGTCTAGAAAATAGGACTTGAGAACGACAGAAATAGAGGTCTTTAATTAATTTGATGAATACTATTATTTCCTGAAGAAACTTTATAAAAGAACACAGAATACATTAAGATATGAAGTTTAAAAACAAGACAAGGCCTGAAGCAATGGGCCTGTCGCAGCAGGCACGGTGTGGGGATGGTTTAGTGCATGGGTCCTCCACTCTGCCAGGCTGAGGCAGTGGGAAGAGGAGAGGTTTGGGAGAGCCCCTGACTGATGCAGGTTTGAATGCAAACTCACTAGGTATGTGAGTCTGAGTAAGTTATACCCCTGAATAGACTTTTCTCATCTATACGGGGGATAATAATTCACGTTTCTCAGTGTTGGTGGCTGGATTAAATGAAGCAAGGTATGGAGAGTGGTGGGCACACAGTGATCACATGATGATCACTGGGCACTTTGATGATCACCTTCACGGTCTTAGAGACCAAGGGTGATTTGGAAACGTGTGTGTCATTAGTATAATAAAAGCACCTTTCATGTTCATTTATTAACTAATGAAGGAGGAAAGGAACAAACATTTATTTATACTTCTTTGCACTGATTGAACTTCTGGTTAGGCAGGAGCAGGAAGCTGTCACAGGGAAAATGTGACAGGATATGTATTTGCAGTCGTCTCTCTGAACTTATTTCTCCCAATTCTCATACTGCTAACATGACAGAGGGTTTCTTAGCTTTTTGTCATTCCCTAAAGGGTTTGGTCCCTGGCAGCGAACACATCCGGGGCAGCCCAAAAGGCTGAGTTGAAGATCTTGGTATTGGCCGTGTACATATTCTCCCGTCTGTTGGTGCGGTTCTACCAAGTTGTGAAATGAAAGTAATTTGATCTTAGCCCTGCTCAAGAGCCATGCCTGATACAGATGACTAACAAGTGACAGAATGCTAAAGGAATGCCCCAGCTCCAGAGGGTGGGGTGACTGTCCACTGTGATCACCTTCATCCTCTATTTGTACAGCTGGCCCGGGAGCCTACTGTTCTGTGGCCTCAGTCGGAGCACACATAGCACGTCTGATGACATGGTGTCAGCCTGGGCTTTGAGGAGGAAGAAGGGGATGGCTTGTGGCATCACACAGCATGCCAGAGTTTCCTCAGCTGGCAAGATGATTGTCATTTCTGGATTTGGTGCATCTTTTCTGATTTCATGGTCTCTGGCTGAAAGTTGTGAAACACAGAGGCAGTTCTGTGTACATAGAAGAAAGGAAGGAAGGAAGGGAGGAAGGAAGGAAGAAAGGCAGGCAGGGGGGAGGAAGGAAGGAGGGAAGGAAGGAAGGAGGGAAGGAAGGAAGAAAGAAAGGGATAGGAAAGGAAAGGGGAGAGAAAAGAGGAAAGAAAAAAGAAAAAGAAAGAAAGAAAGAAAGAAAGAAAGAAAGAAAGAAAGAAAGAAAGAAAGAAAGAAAGAAAGAAAAAGAAAGATCAGTAGATAGATCAGGGAAAACTACATCTGAAAATAAGGCATTCATTCCACTGGGCTTTTTTTTTTTTTTTTTTTTTTACTACCCTGAATCCACTGTATATCATGTTATTGTTCATGGTTGGAGGGTGCATAGTTAGGAAGAAAAGATTTCTTTAAAAAATTTTTTAAAGATGCCAAATTCTTTTGATTATTTAATGAATCTCTTGTTATAGAAGTGTCTCTTATGGGTTTGTTATTTAAGTCTGTTGATCCTGAAGTTAATTCCATTATAGCCTTATAAATAAGTAAGCCCAAATATTTACTTGTAAACATAGTTTTTTTTAACTGACCCCTTCTTTTATATGAAACAGTTTAAGGATATTGGAGTTATTCTCTATGTTGCTGTGGATAAATAATTTACTCAAATTGGATGAACTAGCAATGACTATTTCAGAGATTGGGGTTTGGAAAAATTTCATGAGTAGCTTTCTGATAGGTTTAATACTGTGGTACAAGGTTTGGTGTATTTCTTTAAAAAATTTACCCTATAAGGAATTACCTGTTAATATGAGAAAAAAAAAACAACAACACAGCACTCCATATAAAAACAAACCGCAGCTTTCCCCAGCATCTGTAAATAAGTAGGCATTTAATATTTTATGCTAGCTTTTCCACCTGCAAAGTAGAGGTTATTTTGCCGTTGAAATGAAGGCATGGCAAAACCCGTGTTCTATCTCAACAAGAAGATGTGAACATCGCTGTGTTTAGGGCCATTGCTCATGGTGTGGGGTTGTGTTTTGCTCACCTCAGTGTGGAAACATTGACTGTATCACTGTTCAAATTAGTTTATTATTTATTGCCTTTCCTACCATCAAAGTCTTGGGCACATAGACTGTGCCCCCAGAAGCTCATGGTCTAGCAGGTATGGGGTTAGGGGGATAAAGAGATGGTCACTATAGCAGGGGAGGGATGCTATTATAGGAGCATCTCGAGAGGCATCTAGTTCTGAAGGGCGGGGTGGGGGAGGGCAGGAGGTTGGGGAGTCCTTCCACGAGAGCACTAAAAGATGACCTTGGGAGTGGGAGGGACGGTTCTGAGACAGGATCAAGTCTGTGAAAGAACAGAGCTTTTTCAGAAATGGTGAGGAAATCAGTGTAACAGATGGGTAAGCGGGGGCGGGGGGGGGGGGGCACGGGGTCCAGAGTTTTAATAATGTAAATAACCATTCCTTGTTTTATTTTAAAAGCATTTTGGATGACACCTTCTCACATCAGGACCCATTTCTGTACTGAATGGAGTTTTATCATTCTCATGGCCATGTGAAACACTTCTACTCTTTCTTTTTTTTTTCTCCGCAAAGTTCCATTAGCTCACTGGATCCGGCCTTGCGTGTCTAGAATGAAGCACATTAAAGAGATTTATAGGCAGTTAATTGGCTGTCTCTTTCTCAGTTAATGTTTAAACATACATTTTTTTTTCTAAACGTTACATTATTGTAAAGTACAGCATTCACAAAAGATAATTTAGCAGGTTTTCTGTAAATTACCTATCAGATGAAAAGATGATTCCCAAACTTCATGAAAAGGCAGTTAATTTCTGAGTCTTATATTTAGGAAATCTTACCAAGTAAGAGTAATTAACACAGGTGAAAGAAAAGAAAGAAAGAAGAAAGAAAGAAAGAAAGAAAGAAAGAAAGAAAGAAAGGGAAACAGGTAGCTGAAGTCATTATTTATCTTTTAGATTGTTGTTTACAATTTGTGTAATATTTAAATTGATAAGTCCACAAAATACCCCCAAATGATTTGTGCCTATATAATTACATTTTATATTTTATTGTTGTCTTTTTAATAACACATATTTATACATTCAAGCTTCCTTGAAAATCCTAAGCTTTATCAGTATTTTTACGGATACTCAATAAATAGTTGTTATGATGATGAAAAAGCATGAAGAGAAGGGAAAGTTCAAATGAAGTAGGATTTTGATTTGTTAAGGTTAGGCAGATGGTAAAGGTTGTTGATAATGTTTGTTGAGTCCGTGACTTAATGATGAAAGAGAAATGGTAACTCATCTTTATTGTAAAGGTCACATTCGCTGTTGGTAAAGAACATATTGCCCTGGCTTGCATTTTCCCTGCTGAGACATGACAGAATGCTATCTTTGTATATCCTTCAAGAAATGTTCCTTTATAAACATATATTTCAAGAAAATGCCCATTTGTTTCTCTACAGGTGGGATCATATGACACACAGCTTGTTTTTCCCCCTTTGAACAATGAACTGTGTATAATGAGAGTAATCACAATAGTTTGCATTATGGTTCCAGGCACGATGCTATAAACACTTGCCCGTGCAGTATTCTTTTTATGTCCACTGGCCATTGACGGATAAAGAAGCTAAGGAACAGAGAGGCTAAGAAATGTGCCCTAGGTCACACAGCTAGTGTGGGCCTGGGCTTACAACACAGGAGGCTGACTGCAGAGCCTGGATGTTCAGTCACTGTGTCTTCCTCAGCAGCATCATGAGGATGATCTGTGTCCGCTCACAAAGCCCTGCTCGCTGTCTTTAATGTGCAGGCCTTACACGTTCCCCGCGGGCCTGTTCCAGCCGCCGGTCTCTGCACTCGTTGCGGGCTCTGGGAGAGCCCCAGGTACCCGCCTGGCAGCAGGCACCCGGCACCGTGGTCCCCCAGCGAGGAGGTGAACACCGCTGCTTCCTCGCTCTTGAGTGGGGTCGCTCTGAGGTGTGAGCTCTACCCTGACTCCGGGAGTGCCCGCTCTGGGGAGAGCTCGTGACCCACTGGTCATGTTACCGGAGTCGGGTTGTCGGGCCCAACAGTAGAAGCGAGGCTGGACCCCAAAACCAAAGGCACAGCCAAAGCTCTCTTGGGGCTGCAGCTTGAGTGAAAGGGACACAAAGCACCAACATAGACTGGCTGGGCCGGCCTCTGCGAGCAAAGAGATGGCCCTGCCTTCAGGGAGCAAGTTCTGGCTCGGGTTCTCACTCCAGGATGCAAATAAGGGCGGGGGGGGGGGGGGGGGGGGAATGCCTCGCCCTGATTGGTTGGAAGGGCTTCATTCTGATTGGTTGGAAGGAGCTCATCCTGATTGGTCGCTATTGGCAGGCAACTCAGGCCGCCCAGTGCTTTTGGAGCAGAGTCTTCAAGTACGCGGAGTCTCTGTTGTAATTCCGGGTTGGGTGCAGGGCTGCGTCCTGGTTCTGCTCGGTAAGAGAAGTGGTTTACCAATAACTGCTAACTGGAGCACCGGGATGGCTCAGTCGGTTAAGCTTCCTACTTCCGCTCAGGTCATGATCTCAGGGCTTGTGAGGTCGAGCCCTGTATTGGGCTCTGCACGGGTTTTTCTCTCTGCCCCTCACCGACTGGTGCTTTCTTAAATAAATTAAATAAATAAATAAGTAAAAACTTAAAAAATAAATAAAAACTATAAATAAATAAATAAATAAATAAATAAATAAATAAATAAATAAATAACAACTAACAGAAAGCGCCCCAGGTGCATGGTTTTCACCTGGGACTTGTTCCGATGGTCCCTAACTGTCTCAATGACTGGCTTGATTCCACACCCTGTTTTCCCATCTTCCCTTCTCTGTGTCACGTCCCTGCTTCCTTACCCTACCTCCTTCAAATCTCAAACAAACGGTTTGCATTGACTTCTTGCCCTATGCTTTGATTCTGAAGCACCCAGGCCAAGACAGGCTGCATAATGTTCCTTTTTTGAAGGTACCAAAGTCTATTCTATTGATCTCAGATGGGCGGATTTTTATAGGACTTCCAGTTTTTCTTACTATTGTAAATAATATTGTTGTGAATATTCTGGCATTATTGTCTTTAGATCAGGGCACCTGGGGCTCCTGCCTCCAAGACCTCTCCCATCGGTCCTGTGTCTGGGCCTGGCCAAGGCCAGCAGCATTGTCCAAGGTGGTACCCCACGTGTAGACCAGGACTGGCTGGATCCCACAGTGTGTTTCTTCCTTTGAGGTTGTTAAAAATGATTAAAGAAGCCAGTTTAGGTGATAGAAACAAACTTTATTTAACACTTCATGAAGCGGGCAGTCTTCCTTCCCAAGGATCCAGAGAACTGCAAAATGGGGCAGAAGACAGGAAGCTTTTATGGGATGAAGAATAAGGAAAAGGAAGAACAATGGAAAAAGAATAGAAAGCAGGGAAATAAGTAGAGACCCTGGAGTTGGCTTGGGGTGTGGGGATTGGCTGACTGGAGGTAGTGGGTGTCTGGTCCACATGAGCATTTACAGGGACCCAAAAGTTATCTGCTTCCTTTTGCTGACGTGGAACCCGGGCAGGGGGAGCGGCTCCATCTTGGGCCTCGAAAGTTGTTCCAACAGGGTGCACTTGGATCCTTTATCCCCTGTGGGGCTTACCTCATGAGGAGCTCAGGGGTTCATGCTTATGGGCTGGTCTGGGACCACATGGCTGGACCCTGGTCCAGCCTTGCCAGCTTGTGGGATTCCGTTCATGGGATCGCAGGGTCAGCAGAATAGTGCTGACACAGATTTCAGGTGACTCACTTTTTAAATAGATGAGGCTCTCTAAAATATATTTTCTCCTGGTCCCCACACATCTGAGGGGAAGTCCTATATTCTTGTATGTGGCCCTACTCACTCTTGGAGTTCAGCAGCAATAATTCAGAATTGCCCAGAGGTTTGAGATCTGATCTGAGCAGATATCTCCTGAAATCCATTCAGCTTTTCTCTCTGCATATCAAGACTTTCTTGTTCATTGAATGCATGAGCATGTTTGGTGGGGCAAGGGGCTACAACATGATTTTCCTTAAATCTGTGGAAAAATTTTAAGAAGCACAAGAAATTGCAGGTGAAAATCCTGACTTCAAGTGAATACTGAGAGTGTTTTCAAACTAATAAAATACAGCATGGGCTCTAAAATATTAGACAACATGGCTGAACACCTTGGACACCACAGTGCATGGTGTTATACAGGCAGATCATCTTGCATCAGTGAAAACCTTGTTGTAAACTTCTCATTATAAAGCTTCTTTTTATCTAATGTAAGGGTATTGTCTTCAGATTGTAAAGTCAGTTTTTTAAAAAAAACACATGGACTGCTCTTCCTGCTCACGGGTTCTGTCCCCGTGCTTTAATAAAATCACCTTTCTGCACCAGTAAAAAAAAATGCAGTGCCTGGGTGGCTCAGTCGATTAAGTGTCTGACTTTGGCTCAGGTCATGATCTCATGGTTCATGAGTTCGATGAGTTCAAGCCCCATGTCGGGCTCTGCACTGACAGTGAGGAGCCTGCTTGGGATTCTCTCCCCCCACCCCGTTCCTCCCCTGCTTGCACTCTCTCTCTCTCTCTCTCAAACTCAATAATAAAAATTTAAAAAAAAAATGAATCTAAGATATTCTCTGCCCACATCAAATTATAGACAGAGATTGAATGATGAGGCTAGAAGTGTCACTTAGAAATTCTGATTTCAGATTCTTAAGTTCAAATAGCCTCACTGTTCTTGTACATTGGCTATTTTATAAAAAGTAAATAAGTTTGCATATAGAAAATCATTTTATATGTCATAAAGATGTAGTTGATAGAATTGCCTTTTTCAGAGTCCAAAGGTCACTTTCCTAACCGTACAGGGCCCAGGTAGAATGTGTCCAAAGCGGCTGGGTGGTCAGGCTGGGAGCTTGGTGAAGGGATTTCCTAAGCCAAAGGCTGTGGTAGATGGTGGATGGGAGATTTAACTGGTGAGCAAATATCCCTGCCCTCATAGCGTTAATGTCTAACTGGAAAGGTGAACAATAAATGGATGGGCAAAGAGTTGAAAAATATGAAATGCTAAGAGGCCGAGAATGAAATGGACAGGCTAATGAGGGCGGCAGTGGACTGGAGATCCTCCTCGACTGGGCTAGGTGGGGGGAGGGCTAGAGGGTCAAGGAAGGCTGCTAAGGAGGTGGTAGTTTAGGGGAGATCCAAGTCCTGTGGAAATGTAGAGAAGGAGCAGTCCAGAGGGAAAGCCAAGCCAAGGAAGAGCCGCAGGGCTGGCTGGGAAGTCATGAGTGTGGGGTGCCAGGTAATTAGGGCCATACCCTAGAAAGTCTGGAGGGAGTCCAAGGTTTACTTTACAGGCAGTGGGAAGGCAAGGAAGGTTTTTAAAAAGTGGGGCAGCGCCACGGTCTGATTTCTGTTTCCATGTCACTCTGGTTGTGCTGTGGAGAGAGGCATGGGGGAAGGGAAGAGGAAGCAAGAGAGCAATTTAGGAGCTCTCTGGTGGCAGACAGGGGGACTGTGAAGAAGTGAGTTCCAGATCTGTTTTGGAAGTGAAATGATAACCGTTAATCATAGATTCAGTGTAGGTGTGACAGAAAGAAGACTGTCAAGGATGACTCCAGGATTCTGGCTGGGATTTAATAAGGTAGTTGGGGAAGGTTGAAAGAGGATTGCATTTTGGAGGAAAGGCAAGAATTCCATTTCAGATTTTTTTGTTCTTTTAAGCCGGAGGTACCATTATATCCAAGAAGGTGTCAAGGAGGCATCTGGATATGCTCGTCCATCTGGAAGTTAAAGTTAGAAAAGTCTGTGCTGAGACATATAAGTGGGGCTATTCGAACCCATGATATTTACAATTTCAGTCCTAGGGAGAACCATGGGTGTAGGGACTATGGAGAGAGACAAGGGGGCCTGGGACAGAGAAGGGAGCAATATCACGGGGGTGGGGGGCAGCGCATGCGGTCCTCCAAGCTCAGTCTTCCTACTCCAGATCAAAGAGCTGTGAGCCTCACAACTGCTTCTAGTGGGCGGTGACTCAATGTCCATTCAGTGCATCAGGTCATCTAAATGCAATGGGGGACAGGCAACAAGGGAGAAGGTTTCTCATCTTTGTACTGGAAATGTTCCCACTGTGGGTTCAGGGGGAAGAGCTGAGCTCACGAAACATCTTCACCTAAAATAAGAGGCGACCTTTTCATTCATGGAAAGTCAGATTGCATAAATATAAGTTGACATGGACAGCCTCCTTCCAAATTAAGAATAGATATTAGGTAAAAGAGGCTAAAAGAAGAAAGGTTTTTCACTAAAGGGGCAGAACAATCATTCACCATATGAAATTTTTAAAAAGATCTGGCAGATTTCTCTACTCTTAATTTGTGCCACTAACACAATGGTAATGAGACTTTGATTTCTTTTCTTGCTTTGTTTTGCAAGTTGCTTGCTTTGCTAAAAAGCTCAAGATTTATAACTGTCACTGACAGAATAAAAATAGTACAAGAACTGTGATTAGTTTGTGTGTGTGTGTGTGTGTGTGTGTGTGTGTGTGTGTGTGTGTACACATGGGATAATTAAAATGTATTGTATGGCTTAAATTCAGATAGAAAAAGGCAATGTTCCTCTTTCTTATTTTTGTAATTAATTGATCATTTGTGCTTTTATTGTTAGAATTTGCTCAAACTCTAATATTCCAGTCTTCTGTTAGCTCACGTGAACATGCGTTTGTGTTGGAAAATGCTACTTAAAAATCAGCCATCCCTCTGCCTTTTAAACCTTCCTTCTTAGGGTCAACCAGGACTCCCAGGGCCACAGGGTCCTATTGGACCCCTGGGACTGCCAGGACCCATTGGAATTCCAGGAGAGAAAGGGATGAGAGGTGACAGCGGCCCTCCTGGAGCAGCCGGTGACAAAGGTGATAAGGTAAGCCTTCTCTTAAGTGAGGGACTCTTACTAACCGCTTACTGGCACTACTGTGCCAGGTTTTTTATAATCACAAGTACTGTCTACTAGCACCTTATAATAAATTAAGTTTGAACTCCTCTTCCATAATCAGCCCTCATTCCCTGACTCCTTTCCAGAGGAGCATGCCTTTCTAGACTTCTCTATGCACTTAAATACCCGAGTGCACCCAATGAAGGGTTGTATTCTTTCATGGCTTTTTAAAAACGTAAATGACATATTTGTTGTGCTAAGCTTTTCTTTTTTGTACTCAGCCATATGGCTTACAGGTCATTCCTTATCAATTTGTGTAGATCAAACTTATTTTCTTAAAAATACTGCACAGTATGTCTTAATATAGATAAAACTATGGTTTATTCCCGGTTGATGTAAATTTGAGGTCCTGTCCCAACTTTGTGTCATGCTAGTGTGCAGAAACAATCCTGTAAATCGCCTACACTTGCATTTAATAGTTTATTTCTCTAGAATAGACAGACTCCGGGAAGTTGAATTTCCAGCTTATAGGGTATTGAACATTTTCTTTGAATTGATGGTGCTAAGTTGGCTTCCTAAGTACAAAAAGAAAAGTACAAAAGGTTGGTTTTTTAATTGTTGGCATTTAAATTCATTAATGCAAAAAAATAAGTGACAATGACTGCTAAGAGTCTTTTAAAAAATTATGTCATTATTTATGTTTTCAAGTAAATCCATATGTTAATCTAATGCTTTGATACCTCTTATATCTTTGTTTTGTTTTCTGGGATTTTAGGGTCCAACTGGTGTTCCTGGATTTCCAGGTTTGGATGGCATACCTGTACGTATCCCTAAATTTTCTCCATTTTTTTAAAAAAAGAGCTCATCAAAACCCTTAAAATCACATATATTTATATGGCAAACTCTTCTTTATTTTCTTTTGATAGTACAAGGAAAGGTGCTTGCATTCCAGTTTTGTGTGATAACTTTGGGACTAAAAGACTTTACTTGGAAAGTAAGGTTTTCAAACAGATTCGAGGAAAACATTCCACAATATAAGCTATATATACCTGCCATATTCTGGAAATAAATGTATACTCACAGTGCAAGTTTTTACTTGCTGGTTAGTTTTGACAGTAGAAGTGGGCTTAAAACTCTCATTTCTAATATGGAAATGAAATGAAAGAAGGAAGAGTTATTTCAGAAGCTTTATAATCCATTAGAGAGTATTTGTAAAGATTTTAAGGAAGGTGATCTCCTAAATTTCTTAGAATACTCTAAACTAAATTAATTTCAACTGGGCTGTATTAAAATGTGTCTGTATATTTTTACTCTGCTACACAGTACTTGTGGGTGGGAAGGAAGTTTCTACAAATTAAATAACACGTGAGTCACAAATGCCTTAATTTGGGTACCCACATTGTGTAAACTTTGTGTTGCAGTATTCTTGCAGAAACACTTCACTTACAATCTTGTTTTTTTACAGGGGCACCCGGGGCCTCCTGGACCCAGAGGCAAGCCTGGCATGCATGGGTACAATGGCTCGAGAGGTGATCCAGGGCTCCCAGGAGAAAGAGGAGTTCCTGGCCCAAGAGGCCCCCCAGTAAGACCTCCCACAGCTCATCCTAAAGGGAATCTTAAGTGAAGGGCTCTACAGTGGGCACATGCTTGATGTGGAGCTAAAATTCGTGCCTGTTGAAACTGTGTGAAGCAGGGACTGTCTGTATAGGCCAATCAGATGCTCAGGGAAGACAGTTGCTGTAACTTACCGCAAAAGCCTGAAGTTTCTCCCACTGGAAGCGAGGTCAGGACTTTTCTAGGAGGGATTAACTTTGAAATCTGCATGTCCTTCGTAGGAGCTTGATAAATGATATGATTCTTATGTGGTTACCAAATTAAGATATATTAAGATATTCAGTAGGAAAACTTTGGGAAAAGAGAATACATTGAATTTTTTCATTCACTTTTTAAAAATACTCTACATAAACTTGCAGCTACCTACAGAAACCTTCTAAAAGGAAGATGTTCTGTTTTTAAAAGTTAATCTTACAAAGTTACAGAGGCCCTATTTTGAATATGACAACTAAAATGGATAAAATCAGTTGTTAAGAAACTATTCCTAGGGCCTAAATTATTAACTGACAATTGCAAAATTGTTTACTTGTAAGAAGTATATATTTGAATTATTATGTCTGAGGGAAAATGAAATTTTCCTGCTGAATAATTAGTAAATGGCTATGTATATTATTATATAATACATAGCCTATATATATTATATATTTATAAGATATATGTATAATATAAATATATTAGTAGATACTCTCTTTGGAGATTCTTTAATAGATCTTAACTGAATTTTGAATAAATATGTATGAGAACCTTAGGATGATAGCAATAATGAATAAATGTCCTCTAGTAAAACATGACCATAATGGTATTTTACTGGTGAGTAATATTTCATAAAAAAGGAAAATACTACAACGGTAATATGATTTTTCCCCCTCCTAAGTGAATATTTTATTTTCAGGGCCTTCCTGGGGAAAATGGAGAAAAAGGAAATTCTGTGTTCATTTTAGGTGCCATTAAAGGAATTCCGGTAAGTTTTATGATCATAGTGAGTTTAAAATATTATTTTTCCACTAAGTAAACCCATCCAGGAAACACACGGACATATCTCTTTTGAAATGTCCCCAAGCACACCGTTTTTAATCATTACCCTGACTCTGTAGATGGCATCATACTTCTTGTGTGAAGACACTTAGCTTTAATTGCTCAGGCTATAAAATTCCAGTACCTCCCGATCGTTCTTGCAAAGTGCAGCAGAGACACTTATTTCCGGGTTTCTCAATCTTAGCACTGCTGGCATCTGGGGCCACATAACCATTCCTTGTGGGTGTTGACTGCGTGCATTCTAAGATGCTGAACGGCGTCTCTGGCCACTACCCATTAGATGCCAGAAGCATCCCTCCAACTAAATAATACCTCCAGATATTACCAAGTGCGCCCTGGGAGGAAAGGTCACCCTAGTTGAGAAGCACTGATTTATTTGTAGTGAAAATATTGTAATGTTAATACCTGCTATCTGGTATAAAAGGAATCACTGCTCTTGAACTTGAAAATTATGGAAACTTTACAGCACTATCCTTGGTAAATTAAATGCTTTTGTGTTTCCATACACAATGATATACAAACTTTCAGAAATAAACTCTTGAATGACCATCTATATCTCTAATATGAGTACCATGCATGGGTTAAGCAGATCAGTAGATACAAGTCAAGAAGGAAAATACAGTTCATTTCCAAGACATGGTCATTTCTCTGAAGAATATTCTACAACATTTAGGTAAAACTTAAATTTCTTCTATTAGACCCTGAGTTTCATGCCACCCAGGATGGGCAACACCTGAATGCTGTTTCCTTTAGTGAGGTCACATTATTCGTTTGTAGCCTCTGAGCCTATACACGGCAACAACTATGCTTTTGTTTATAGCTTAAATGATATGTTAAGAAACTTAGCAGCAAGAGGAGGGTCACTCTAGGCACCAGGAAGGAATAAACTGATCCTTTCCTACCACTGTGATCTTGAGCAACCCCTCAAACTCTCTGAGCCTCATTTTCCTTTTCTTTGTGAAGGTAAATGAAATTACTGTCTGCCCTGCTGTCTTCTCAGCACTGATGATCTATTGTAATAATTAAAAAAATTTTTTTTAATGTTTATTTATAAACATTTTTAATGTTTATAAATTTATAAACATTATAATGCAATGTTTATAAATTTATAAACATTTTTAATGTTTATTTATAAACGTTAATGTTTATTTATTAACAGAGAGAGAGAGAGCAGGGGAAGGGCAGAGAGAGACAGAGGGAGACACAGAATCCAGAGCAGGCTCCAGGCTCCGCGCTGTCAGCACAGACCCCGACGCGGGGCTGGAACCCACGAACTATGAGGTCATGACCCAAGCCGAATTCGGATGCTTAACCGACTGAGCCACCCAGGCGCCCTGAAACAATACTTTTAAGAGCCCATAGCCACTTCACAGCCATTTGGATGGTTATTTAAAAAATAAGAACAAAAACAAAAAGAAACCCTGAAGCGCCTGGGTGGCTCAGTTGATGAAGCATCCAACCTCGGCTTTGGTCATGAGCTCACGGTTCAGGAGTTCAAGCCCCACGTCGGGCTCTCTGCTGTCAACGCAGAGCCTGCTTTGGATCCTCTGTCTTCCCCTTTCCCCCCGTCCTTCTCTCACTCTTGAAAATAAATAAAACATTAAAAAAACCCAGAAAATCTTAAGTGTTGACTATTATGGGGAGAAGTGGAACTCTTCTGTATGGCTGGTGGGAATGGAAAATGTGTAGCTACTCTGGAAAGGGCTCCTCAAAAAATTGAAATGTAGAATTACCTTATGATCCAGCAATTGCATTTCCAGGTATATATCCAAGCGAAATGAAAGCAGGGACTCAAACAGATGCTTGTACACCCACCCTAGCAGCATTACTCATGACAGCCAGAAGGTTGAAGCAATCCAATGGCCCATCGTTGGATGAATGGATGAATGGATAAACGGAATGTGATCTCTACATACAATGCAGTATTATTCAGCCTTAAAAAGGACAGGAATTCTGACACATGCTACAAGGGGGAATGAACCCTGAGGTCATTAGGCTAAGTGAAATAAGCCAGTCATAAAAGGACAAACAATGTATGGTTCCACTTATAATGAGGTTCCTAGGGTAGTCAGATTCACAGAGACCAAGAGTAGAATGAATGGTGCCTGCCAGGAGCTGGGGGAGGGGAATGTACTGACCGGCTCCAGTTTCCATTGGGCAAGATGAAAAGTTCTAGAGATGATTACACAACAGTGTGAATATACTTAATGCCACAGAACTGTACCCTTAAAATTGGCCAAAATGTTAACTGTTACCTTATGTATACTGTATAATATATTTTGCATTAAAAAAGCTGTATTCAAAAGAATATACCCTTTGCATTTTTAAAGTGTGTAGTCTCAGGGCAGAGCCACTAAGCTGTTGATCCACCAAGAGGCAGGTGTGAGAGAATTTCCACATGAATTCCCTTTCCATCCCTATAGGGTGATAAAAAGGAGCAGGGTGTCCATTATAAGAGGCAAGTTCTGGCAGTTAGACCAGAGACTGTTAAACTGTGATGAAATGGGACCATTGAGTTGAGAGTTAAGATTGTAAATGGAAAGATGAAAATCTCATCTTGACTCTGTGTCATCATGACTCCAGCAGTCTTTGTCTGGTTTTGGCTGAATCGAAGCACGATTCCAGGCCTGGGAATGGACACAGAAAGTTCCATGGGTGGAGCCCTCCACGGTTGTCTTGTCAACGCCAAAAAATTGAACAGGCTGCACAGAAAGTCCAAATAATTCCTGTGTGTTCTCCTCCCTTTGCATCACATGTGTTTGGGGAAAATGGTGCCTCTCTTCTAAAGCAATGCATCGTTACTATTGCAGGGTGACAGAGGGGACCCAGGACCTCCTGGCTTGCCGGTAAGTCTCCCCAGCAGGCCGTTTGCTTCTATTGCTTCCCACACTGTTTGTATCCTAGCAGGACCGGCTGCAAAATTTGCAGAACCCACTGGGCAAAATGAGAGCTTAGATCCCCTGTTCAAAAATTATTAAGAATTTCATGGTGGTGACAGCAGAGTGTTCTATCAGGCATGTGCCCCTGTGTGACCATGCAGGTCCCAGGCCCGTGAACTAACGGTCCTGGAGTCTCCACAAGCTGCTGCTTACCTTCATCTTCTGTTTTTTAGTGGTCATTTGGCCTTACTCAGGGGCGTACACTCACTTAATATTTGGGAAGGTACATGTCCCTCTAGACTACCCAAATAATACGTGTTGGTAGAAACGACTTTGCTTTGTACCATTCTGCCTGCTGAATTAGTAACTGTGTGTTGCATTTAATTTTTTGCCCCATCTTTATCTTCCTGAAGTTTTTTTTTTTTTAATTTTTCAAAATGTTTTTATTTATTTTTGAGACAGAGAGAGACAGAGCATGAGCAGGGGAGGGGCAGAGAGAGAAGGAGACACAGAATCCGAAACGGGCTCCGGGCTCCGAGCTGTCAGCACAGAGCCCGATGTGGGGCTCGAACTCACGGATCGTGAGATCATGACCTGAGCTGAAGTCAGACGCTTAACCGAGCCACCCAGGCGCCCCTATCTTCCTGAAGTTGTAAATCAATGATTGTATTGTTTTTTTGCAGTTAATCAATCAGTGTTCACAAGATTAAGATTGACAGCAATTATGCCTCTGAAGGATTAACCTCTTATTTTGCCTGGCAACTTTCGGCTGTAGACGGGCTTGCTTTCCCACATTACTTTCCTCATAACCCTTCGGGCTCAGTTCGACGTAATCAACGAGATACCTTCATGTTGCCGTTAACATAAATACCAGTTCATCCTCCTGGAGACAGGGATTTCTTGCGTGCTCGCAAATAATTTGACATGGGCAGAGTTGGTGGGAGAAGAGAGCCTCTCCCCACACTTCTAGGAATGCACAGCTGTAACCCTTCCTTGTGAATTTGTGTGGAATTATGCTATCACGTACATGGTGCAGAAAATTGTGACTGAATCACCTTCATCTTGAATCAGGGGCATTTCTATTCACATTGATCTGATAGGGTATGTCTTAAAAATATATTAAAGAGTATAAATACAGTCATAGTGTAATATTCATTGTTATTAGCTAATATGAATGTTTTAAAAAGCATCTTGACATATATCAGTTTTATAACATATATAGAATTTAGGAGTAGCTGGTAATAAGTTTTCTTTGTTCTTTACTTTTGCTATTGCAAGATTTATTTATAAACAAGTAGATTGATCTCTGGGTCTTAATTTAATCCTAAATGTAAGAGTTGGTCACACCTGCCAGACTATTGCTGTCATGTAGCTCTGTGCCCTTTTTTTTTTTTTTTAACGTTTATTTCTTTTTGGGATAGAGAGAGAGAGAGACAGAGACAGAGATAGAGACAGAGCGTGAGCAGGGGAGGGGGCAGAGAGAGAGGGAGACACAGAATCCGAAGCAGGCTCCAGGCTCCAGGCTCTGAGCTGTCAGCACAGAGCCTGATGCGGGGCTCGAGCTCACAAGCCACGAGATCATGACCTGAGCCAAAGTCCGACACTTAACCGACTGAGCCCCCCAGGTGCCCCACTCTGCGCCCTTTTAATGGCATGTCGGCTGCTGTGAAGATGCTCCTGCTATAGGGCAGATGTGTCTGGGACTGTGATTTCTTTGGAGGTTTTTAATCCACCTTGGATTACACGCAGGTCTTGCTGTGACCCATGATTTTGAATTTGAGTAACTAATGCACTGATTGTTCTCGTGTTTAGGGATCTAGGGGTGCAAGAGGACCAGCGGGCCCAATGGGACATCCAGGAGAGCCTGGGTTACCAGTAAGTACAGCACTGCTCATTCTGGCCCTTAGAAAACCCAGCCTGTATGTTTAAATTAAGCAAAAGCCAAAAAAAAAAAAAAAAGAAGCAAATTGAAACCTCAGGGTGGGTAGGCACAGGTGGGTTGTTTGAGAAGTTACCACTTGATGAATCTGCATACGCTCCCCCCCCGCCCCGCCCACCAAGTGTGAGTTTGTCTTGAAGCCTTGAAGCAAGGGTCCTCCAGGGAAACAAGCCATGGGAGGAAACAGCCAGGAGGGGGAGACCAGCAGCATGTTTTAAAGTTCAGGGTTTCCTAAAGAGGATCTTGAGACAACCCAGCGCGGACCCATTGTGATTTCTGTGACTGATACTTGATTTATGCCTTTTTGCCCTTGATTTAGGGTGCTCCGGGCCATCCTGGGAGACCAGGCTTGAAGGTGGGTGGTCATGAGTAAGATGCTACAAATGGAGACTGTCCGTGTATAACGAGATTAGTGACCACGAGATTTGTCAGAATTATGTCTTTCCCTTATTAGACTTTCCCAAATATTTAATAAACTTCACTTAATTGCTTAAGCAGAAATCTTACTTGCTTGTAATTACCTTTTAAATATTCAAAAGCAATTACCTTTTTTTTTTTTTTTTTTTTTTCCTTTTCTTTCCCAGGGTAATCCTGGCGTGGGAGTGAAGGGGCAAATGGGAGAACCGGTAAGAATCCCCTTTTGCGCGGAGGAGCAGACGTTAAAATGTATGTGCTGCCGGGGCGGCGGGGAGGGGGAGGCTGTTCTGATTGTCACTTAAATCGTGTTCATTATCCAGTTATCGTGTTCACTGCCCAGTTTTATGGCTGAGATGCTGTTTTTGCTGAATTATTATGGCACCGTTACCCTTGACTGTAAAATGACAGTCCTGAGAAAATTTGCCACTAAATTCAAGTTAATGTATATGACACATTTTACCCCAGCAAAAAGAGATTGAACATTTCTGATAATTTAGTATATCCAGCGTAATGGTTTGTTTAATTACTGTATTGCTTGGCTTAATTTCACAAATTTCCTCAGAATCCTAAACTCTACACATAAATAAAAACATAAACACCTGGAACCAAAAGCATTTAGCGACACAGTCTCCCACTCTCTCCTGCCTCACACCTATGCTCACTGTCCCTCACCCCTTCCTCCCTCACATCCACAGTCCTTTCTCCTGAGGCATGAAACTCAGCAAAGATTAGCTTTAGAAAGGTATTTTAAGGTGGCAGCTCATCTGGAAACAATCTGAATGTCTAACAGTTGGTAAGTGGCTCGTGCCACAACTGTGGGCGAATAGATATTGAGCGTCTACTCTGCCAGGCTAAGATCAGTGCTGGATATGGGGATTTTTAGCAAGACCGACTTGATCCCCACTCTCATGGAGTCCCAGTGTGGTTGGGTAAGTTATGGTGCAGGTATTTAGCAAAACGACTCTATTGCCCAAAATACACTGGAAGACTTCATGATGTGCAGACATGCCTATGACATAATGTGGATCAGAAAGTACAGGTTACTAAAGTATAAGGTCAATTAAAACAACACAACAGGGGCACCTGGGTGGCTCAGTCAAGCGTCCGACTTTGGCTCAAGTCATGATCTCACAGTTCATGGGTTCCAGCCCCGCGTCGGGCTCTGTGCTGACAGTTCGGAGCCTAGAAACTGCTTCGGATTCTTTGTCTCCCTCTCTCTCTGCCCCTCCTGGACTCACACTCTGTGTCTTTCTCTCTCTCTCTGTCTTAAAAATAAATAAACATTACAAGAATAAGCATGGTTATGTTTACCAAAACATGTTACTCCCTCGCTTATGTATTGTTTATGCATTCGTTTAATCATTTATGCACATAACATAAATGCTTCAGAGCAGCGGCTGTAACAACACCATCAAATATTAGGGTACATCAAAAAAAAATAAGCCTAGGTCCCTAACCTGGTTCTTCTGTAGTTTCCAGTTATAGGTAGGGATTGAATTATTGGCTCTATTATTTCATTTAAATTGGAAATAGTATTCTTCTTCCCCAAATCCCACTTAACAAAAACATTAATGGCTTAAAAATTATGTATTTGAGAATCTTTGTTCCACTCGGCGTAGTAAGTACTAAGCATTTTCTGTGCATTGTCTGTTTAATAAAGTAATAATACTTTGAAGTAGACAGTGTTATAACTAACCCCCAGTTCACGGAGAAGGAAGGTGAGATTCAGAGGAATCAAGGAAACAAAGGCTAGCTAGGAGAGATTTTTAAGGAACTTGTCCAAAATGACAGTCAGTATGGGCCTAGTTTGCAAACACAGGTGACCAGCTCTGTCATCTGCTCTTAAGTATATCTAAGTGCAGAATGAATAGAAATATTCAGATAAGTAAAAAAAAAAAAAAAAACAAAAAAAAACCAATTATCTGCTAATTAAGGGTGAGAATTTTTGGTTGTATCATGGCAAACCCAGTTCAGGGGACATTTTATTCCCAAGAGAATAACATTTCTAATAACATAAATGACAACTTTTGGTTAACTATTCTATACAGAGAGCTTAAACATATCGAAAACAAATTAGAAATAACCTAAATCTAACTAGAGTAGGATGGCTTAATGAATGATAGTATAGTCTTACGGTAGATTATTGTGTAGGCACTAAAAATCAGGTTTTTGAACAATTTGTAGTATAATTGGAAAATGTGCAAAAAATAGTATTATAAAGGAAAAATACAAAACTCTTTTAAAACTTGAAACTGTAACAAAATATAAAAGTATAAACCATAGTGTGTATTTTAAATTATGTTTATATATTCTGTATAGCACTCTGATTATCTTTTAAATTGTATTTAACACATCATTTGATCACATACATGTGTGTACATAGGTACATTATCCAAGGTATGTGTACAGATACAGACTCATAAGCACACACACCACAAAGAACTATACCAAAGTTTTCATAGAGATCTCTGATGATAGGATTATGAATCGCTTATATTTTTAAATTTAATTTTTTTAATTTTAATTTTAATTTTAAGTTTTCTTTTTTTTTTTTTTTTTTTAATTTTTTTTCAACGTTTTTTATTTTATTTTTGGGACAGAGAGAGACAGAGCATGAACGGGGGAGGGGCAGAGAGAGAGGGAGACACAGAATCGGAAACAGGCTCCAGGCTCCGAGCCATCAGCCCAGAGCCTGACGCGGGGCTCGAACTCACGGACCGCGAGATCGTGACCTGGCTGAAGTCGGACGCTTAACCGACTGCGCCACCCAGGCGCCCCTTAAGTTTTCTTTTTATTTTAAGTAGGCTCCATGCCTAGCATGGAGCCCAATGGAGGGCTTGAACTCACGAACCTGAGATCAAGACCTGGGCTGAGATCGAGAGTTGGACGCTCAGTTGACTGAGCCCCCCCAGGTGCCCCTAGTTTGTTTTTGTTTTTGTTTCTGTTTCTGTTTTTTAATTTTATTTCTAACGATCAGTATTATTACTGGTGAAAAACAATAAATACTTTAAGTTGCATGATGTATTTGCCATGATTTTTGTTTTAAACTCATGACACACAGGACTGTATGCATATATGACAATACATGGGTGAAATTCTTCTTTGTTTCAAATTATATTTCAAAATAAAGTTAATATGAAATTCCTGTTATCTTCCTTTTTTTTTAAGGGTGAAGTTGGCCAGCAAGGTTCTCCTGGACCCACCTTATTGGTACAGCCACCTGATTCTTGTCTGTATAAAGGAGAAAAGGTAATTCCCAATCCATATGTTGCCTTGATAAAGTAGTCACAGCCAGCATTTTCTGAACATGTACCTGTGCCAACAAAGTGCTGAGCACCTCCAGGAATCAGGGCATCAATCACAGAGCAACCTTAGCAGATGAGTACTGTCATTAGCCCCATTGTACAGACTTGGAAAATGAGGCTTGGGAAAGTTACCCGTGTTCTCAAGTTTATTCAATTGCTGCATCACAGACCTAGTGCGGGCTGCTAAATTGTGACATGTCCTCCAGAATATAGTGCCCCATTGATACTGTCTTTGGTGTATGGGCTGAAGGGGCCACTGGAAGTCCGGTTGTCCTTGAGATGTTACATATGGGCTTGACGTTTTGATCATTGAGAAGGTAACAGGTATGTAGAAGTGGAGACGTAATAGAAGTTTGGCAAACATCACTTCCCCTGTCAGCCTGCGATACTTACTGATGTTACACTCGCCACCCCCAGATTCTGTTGTCAGTTTTCAATTACTGGGTTAACTTTCACTACCTTGCTCAAAATGAGCCACTCCTCTCAATGGCTCCACTCCCAGCTTGCACCTGCTGCTCTGGTTCCATGGTGGTCACATCCCCTGTGCCCCACGACACGACACCTCTCACACAGAGCTGGTCTGAATAGTGTCGGGTTTAGAAGCGCTCCTGGACCTTAGTTGCTTTTGAGCAACAGTTGAAGAGTAATCCTTTATTTTGAAAATTAGTAAAATGATTGTTGAAAGGGGTAAGTTCTGAAAAAGATGGAATTCAGTATGTTAAATAATAAGAATAAACCAGATAAATATTCATTGTGATTTTTAGGGCATAAAAGGAATGCCTGGTGTAACTGGACCTCCAGGACCACCAGGACCCAAGGTAATTTATTGAAATACCTTTTTTTTTTATTTGTATGGTATGCTATATTAATGAAAAAAAAATGTTTTGCATGGATCTTTACCATTGCTTTAAATGCTAATGTATGTTAATAGAAGTTTTCACTATTTTATCATAATCCCGTGGGGCATCTATTCTAAAGTACTTGTTTCCTTTAAGCTGCTGGCAGTAATTTTTAAATCTCATTTTGTTTCTGAATGCCATGTTGCTGAGATATGGCTGCTCGAATGTCTCTGAATGTTGTCATCTCTTTAAGGGAAAACCTGGATTTGGGGCCAAAGGAGAGAAGGGTGTTCCTGGGTTCTCAGGACCGCGGGTAAGGCTGGTTCACGCCATCCCTGCTGCCCCTAACGTCAGCGAGTTGGCTTTCTCTCTC
Source organism: Panthera pardus (assembly GCF_024362965.1). Taxonomy (NCBI): domain Eukaryota; kingdom Metazoa; phylum Chordata; class Mammalia; order Carnivora; family Felidae; genus Panthera; species Panthera pardus. The sequence continues at coordinate 11,721,978 of NW_026526655.1, forward strand.
CCATTTTTACAAAACTAGATCAGCATTTCTAAGAACTCAAAGTGGAGGTTTTCTCAAACAGGGACAATATATTTTGGATACAAATGATATAATAGCGACATGTTCAACAAAACGTCCCTTCTGTTGACATCATTTAGATAAACCAGGCGAGCAGAAGGTAGAATTGGTGGGTAGGAACAGGATTGTGGCATTTCCTGCGTGGTTCAGTGTCGGTGCAGTAGCAGCTTGGAATCGTTCATTTAAGCCTATTTGACAAAAGAGGGTACTGATCTATGGGCAGTAGCTACAAAAAAATACAGCATCAGGCCTCAACCATGCCACCAATGGGATGGATCGTCACTGATAGAGTCACTATAGAGGCCAGACCCCCTATGGGCAGGGGCATTGAGTTTATCTGGCTCCAGATTCCGTAGTTAAGGGGCAACGTTGGCTTCCATGATAATTTTTATTGCTGATAATGCACAGAGTACCTATTAATCTCCAGACAAATTATATTGCAACGATTCCAAAAATATTTAGCCCAGTGCAATCATTAGACTAAGTAAGTGAAAACACAAGAACAACAACAACAACAGTATGTTCTTAATTTAAAACACTGGCAAGGACATGCATTTTTAAAGTAAACTAAAAAATCAGTTAAAATAGCTGATGTTATAAAGAAGCAGTCTGTTTTATACATATTTCCTTTCATTCAGCTGCCTTTAGAGCCAAGATTCAATATCCAGAAGGCAGTTTCCTAAGGTGAAAAATAATGCATTGAACTGGTTCGAGCACTTTGATTTAATTCTGCTTGTGTTGATTTTTGTGAATTTATTAGGGTGATCCTGGTTCCTATGGGTTGCCAGGCTTTCCAGGATTAAAGGTAAGTGTACACGATTATAAAGATGATAAGTATATTTTCATTCATAAGTACAATTCAGTGTCATTCAGAAGTCGTACTAGGGCATGCAAGTATGCACACAGTAACTGGAAAAGGAGACACGTTTATTTTATGAATTGCATGATCTAGCTGTAAGTGCAAAAAAACTAACACACAAAACTGTCTGAAGCAATCCAAAAATAGTGTTAAGACTTTGCACAGAATCTCAGTGAGCGTGTGTCGTTCAAATTAAACAAGAGTGAGACAATTTGTCACCCAGTCACGTTTTTTTAAAAAAGGAATGTTTGTGTTTCTTTGTAGGGGGAACAAGGACTGTTTGGAGATCCTGGATCATTTGGATTTCTTGGCCCAAAGGTAAAAAAATAAAAGGCTTATTTGAGTATAGCCTGATAAAATTCTATATCCCTTATGTTAACTAATTTATTTTTTAAAATATTTGAAAGAATCCTTGAGAAACAGAAGTTTGGAAAGCAACAGAGTTAATTTTGTACATATTATCTCAATGCGTGTTGTAAATGTTTATATTTTACATTTGAGAACTCAACCTTTTGAACGTGAATAGTAATGAAAGTTTCAAAAATTCCATGGGGATCAGCTAGTATCCCAATTAAAATCAGAGGAAGTTGTGGAGAACTCTCTGTGGGGCCACCTAAATAAGGCCACCTAAAATAAGGTGTAGATTCAGATTTTGTAGGTGAATAGACTATTTATACCAGACTGCCAAGCTCAACGTGAATGCTCATAGTATTTCTAAGAAACTTCCTGGTTTCAGAAGTATCTAGTTTATGGGCATGAAAAAACTTTTTGAGGTTTTTTTTTTTTTCTTTTGTGAGAATTTTGCCAGGTGATCCTTTACCTCTGCTTGTAGGTGGAGGTCGGATGCTTTTGTTATTCCCAGATCTCTATGAACCATTCTTTTTTTTCTGGTCAGCCTATAATCTTTATTTCTCAAACGAATGCACCCTTGGTCCTTCTAATATTTAATTACAGGCAACATGAGAAAAATATTAATATTTCTAAGAAAAGTGTCTGAATGAATGATTTCAGGGGGACCCTGGAGATCGCGGGTACCCAGGACCACCCGGTGTGTTGGTAACTCCATCTCTTCCGCTCAAAGGTTTGTGTCTAGCTTGGTCCCGCCATAAATTATTAGGAAATGGGACTTGGGTGGCCCTGACGGAAGAGTCTGGCCCAGGATTTGTGTATTTTGCATGCTTGACATGCTAAATACATTGATTTTAGCAAGAATATGTAATTTACAAGTGCAGGTCGATAAGTGCATCTGGACCATCTCTGTTGGCATAAGATTCCAAATGTTATTTTTTTTAGCATGTAAGCTGTATGCAGAGATTTTTGTTATGTCACCCTTCTAATTTTAATTGCTAAAAAATGTTTCCAAACCATCTAAGACCTACCAAGATGCTGCCTCCAAGAAAGTGACCCAAGTCAGTGTGAAAGACAGTGCCGCTCAAGGTTCACGTCTCTGCAGAGAAGGGATCTAAGATCCTGCATTTTTTAAAAAGTTTATTTATTTATTTATTTATTTAAAATTTTTTTTTTTTTTTTAACGTTTATTTATTTTTGAGACAGAGAGAGACAGAGCATGAACGAGAGAGGGTCAGAGAGAGAGGGAGACGCAGAATCTGAAACAGGCTTCAGGCTCTAAGCTGTTAGCACAGAGCCTGACGCGGGGCTCGAACTCACGGACCGTGAGATCATGACCTGAGCCGAAGTCGGCCGCTTAACCGACTGAGCCACCCAGGCGCCCCGAAAAAAAAGTTTATTTATTTATTTTGAGAGAGAGAGCGAGCTTGAGCACAAGCGCTAGTGGGGGGAGGGGCAGAGAGAGATGGAGGGAGAGAATCCCAAGCAGGCAGACACGATCAGCATGGAGCCCAAAGAAGGGCTCGATCTCATGAATGGTGAGATCATGACCTGAACCAAAATCAAGAGTCGGATGCTCAACCGACTGAGCCCCTCAAGCGCCCCTTAAGATCCTGCATCTCTAACTGTGGCGAGAAACTGCAAGAACAATCTCTTAGTTGTACTCAACCAAGCCTCACAAGAAGTAATTGTGTGTGAATTTTAAGATGTATATATATGTTTATTACACTGACACGGGTTGTTGTTTTGGGCAGGCCCTCCAGGGGATCCGGGGCGCCCTGGCCGCTATGGAGAAACGGGGTCTGTTGGACCGCCTGGTCCCCCTGGTCCCTCAGGACCACCAGGGGAAACCTGTGCAGGTAGAAATCCACTGGCCTTTCTGTGCCAGATTTCCTACATCTTCCTCCTCCCTGGAGGTTCTCAACTCTAGCTGATACTGATGTCAACTAGGAGCGTTTCAACTGGTGGCTGACCCCACCCAGATCAAGAATGTTGGGCATTCTGGAGCATGGACCTAGACATCTGCTGCTACCAAAGCACCTCTTACTTCTATGTGTAGAGCACGGCTTAAGAACCACTGAACTCAAGCCAATTAATGGCTTACTTGTAAGAAATCCAGATCCCTCAGCTGTACCTCAGAAATACTGAGTCAGCATCTCAGGGGTGTGGTGAGGAATCTGTGGGTATAAGAGGCGTCCCGCAAGTTGTCAGAGGCAGATAAGATTTGGAAACTGGTGCCAGGCTCAGAGTGTTTTTTCAGGTCTTTCCATCCTCTTGGAAAGGCTCTCCCTGTTGACATCTATTCGTGAAAATTGAGTTCCTCTTCGTGAAAGATGGAAACACAAATTATGAATTAAAAGATAAAAGTGTGATTCAGCCTTCATTTAAAAAACAAAACCAAAACAACAGTCCTCACCTCCCCCCAAAATCAGTACCCCTCCAAAACAAAACGAAAGAAAACAAAACCTTACAGCTCATGGTAATCAAGTTGCAGAAGTGCCTGGGAAAGAATCCTATTGATATAGGACTTTGAACTCCTTCAAGTGCTGTGCTGGTTAATATTCCCAAGTAAGATTAGGAATAGAAGTGTAGAGGAGATTTGCATTCTGGGAACTCAGGAGAACTTATTAAATGTGCGAGGAGAAAGTCTTGAATAGACGTAATTTTATCCAGTCTGTGTCTCTTGTTATATTTACTGAGGAGTGAAAAGTTTCCTGCCATTCATCTGTTAACTACAAAGTTCTTTAATTTTCTATGAATCTAGCTTCCACTTTGTAGGATCTGATAACTGACCACAAAGGTGGCAAAGTTTAGTTTATTTAATCTGTAGATACCGTAGCCTTGGCTTCATTGACCCAAGGCTATCTAAGTTGTGTAGACAGTACTCAGTTGGTCAGGAATCATTAGCCTCTGGTATTAGATTTCTTCTTTTGGGCATATTTATAATAAAATAGTGGCTCTAGCAGATTGAAATCAAAACCCAATGGGAGTAAGCAACACATATCTTTAGCAGATTGAAAGCTGAATGTAACAGAAAGGCTCTTAATTCCACAAGATTTTTTTTTTAAAGAATTAACCCAATGGCTTTCAAGTCTTGACTACAATCTATTATAAAAAATATATTTAGTATTACATTGCATTTGCATTACATTGCACACATATATGTATCCACATATACATATGATTGAAACACAGATTTCATAAAAGAATACCTTCTGGGGTACGATGTATTCTATTTTCTATGCCACTCTTTTGTTTTGAAAAAAAAATTTTAATGCTGGCCACAACTGAATTGATTTCATGGCTGCTCAAGGTGCTATATTCCATATACCGTAGCCCATTTTCCCTGTTGGAAAGTGGTCGAGCATTTTCCATAGACTGGGACAAGACACCAGGTAGCATCCAGGTGCATCCAGTGACTGTGGAGGTTTGGAGACAAGTCTTAGGAATGACATGAAGACAAGGTGACAGCCAAGTCAACAGGAACACCTTTCATTTAAATACACCAATATTCATAGCCTTTGCTATACTTATTTTACACTCATCTAAAATATTTACCATGAGATAAGTAGGGTTTTGGAGTCAGACACCTGTGACTGAATCCCAGCCATGCCACTCAGTGTAGTATGCTGAAATAGTTACGTGTTTACACTATGGACTAAAAACATTCCAGGTTCTACCACATACAAGTGGTGTGGTCTTAAGCATTTACGAAACCTCTCTGTGCCTCAGTTTTCTCCTCTTTAGAGTGCAGTTCTTGTTAGGGTTGAAGGAAGCAATATGTAAACAGTTCTTAGAATGCTGTTAGCCATGTTAGCTATTATTGGTCTAAATTTCTGTGCCTTATCTATAAGGTACAAACTTTCCAAGATTGTTTCAAGAGTAAGGCTAATGTTTGAAAATATATGCAAAGCCCCAGCATATATGCACACTGTAATGAATGCCATTAATTTAGTTAGCATGCTACTTACTGATTACTGACAGAGTTTCTGTTGTCTATTGCTGAATGAATTACCCAAAACCTAGTGGCTTAAAACAACAATCATCCTATTACCCCTCGCTGTCGTTCAAGAATTCAGGAAGGGCTAAGCTGAGCAATTCTAGATTGGGATGTTCATCACCATTATGTGGCTGCAACGGACACATGAGGACTGGCTGGGCATCTCTGTCCTCTTTCTTTTGTTTAGTCTCATGGCCTCTCTGTCTGGCTCTGTACTTATTTAGGCTTCCGTAGAGCATGGTGGCTTCAGAGCAGTGATATTGCTTCTATGGTGGCTCAGGACTCCAATCCCAAGCATTTCAGCTCACAAGGCAGAAGCTGAATCATCTTTAATGACGTAGCCATCGTCTTTGTACATGGCATCACTCCTGCTGTACTTTGTTAGTCCAAATAATCACAAAATCCCATCACATTCAAGGAGAGGGGAACCAAGAGTGTGAGGGATGAGAGCTACCATGGCAGCCATCTTTGGAAACTATAATCTTCCACAGAGAGATTCATGCTCAGAAAGAAGATGCTTCTCACAGGAAGCCTTCCTGCTGTCTTTAGCCAAAGCCCCCAGTGAGAGGGTCAGATGTCACAAGAAAGCAGGATTTAGCTTTTACTCACTTTGACCCCTGAACACACTGAACATTTCAACATTCATGGAGCGTGTGTAATTACATGTGGCTGGAGAGAGAGGGATTGGGTTCTAATACGGCACCTCTATGCCTCTCCCCAACCTACCTTGCTATGAAAGGTATGGTATTCTATATCTTACGGAGATGATATGTGAGTCCATATTTTTATTTGCTACATGTGCTAATATGTTCATCCAGATTGTTTTTAACCAAATTATCAAAGTGGAAAGATTGAAAAAATAATAATTTTAATTAAATAATATGTGTATTTTTCTCCAATAACCCTAAATAATAGGGAAAAAGTAAGAAAATCCGATTCCTCAAAACTTCCACTTGTGGGCTTATTTCAAAGAAGGTGAGGTATTCTTATGGCTGGGAAATCAAGTTAATTTTGAAATACATTTTTTTCCTTTAAAAATTTTTACAGTCTAAGGAAGAATGTACGGATTTTGATTTCTTCTTAAAAAGAAAAAAGTTTGTTTACTCTGAGAGATACATGTAGTTTTCATTCTCAATTTCTCTTGGAGGCATGATGGGACCCCCTGGGCCAGGAGGGTTTCCTGGTCATCCAGGATTTCCAGGGGCAGCCGGTATCCCCGGGAGAGCTGATTCCACTCCAGGGAAACCAGGGAGCCCGGGACCCCCTGGGTTGCCTGGAGCTCCAGGACTGCAGGGCCCTCCAGGATCAGATGGTAAAGTGCTCCTCATTCACGTTCACTGGCATTTATGTTGCATGTGACATCTGCAGTGTCATTCAGAAAATGTGACTTTCTAAATATTTTTTAACATTATCCATTATGTCATGAGCCAAGTTAGTATTATTAATAATACAAAAAAGTAGACTGATGTTGGAGATCACATCAGCTAAAGCATACGGTTGAGGATTTAAGTGTGAATGATAGAGTTTTGTAAATTACTACAATTTCTATTTTTTCAATGTCGTTTTAATTTTTATCAGAGTTATATAAATAGAGGTGGTGTAAGAGACAGTTCTATGAAGGCTGTTGTGAAGAATTGCCATCCTAGCCAACCCCTTCTTCTGTTCCTTCCTCCCCAGGGGCAATTATCTTTGCACAAGTGACTGGAATCTTTTTTTATTTGCCTTTCTAGTGCCCTTCAATGTGCTTGTATTACTATTTCTTTCTTTCTTTCTTTCTTTCTTTCTTTCTTTCTTTCTTTCTTTCTTTCTTTCCTTCTTTCTCTTTCTTTCTTTCTTTCTTTCTTTCTTTCTTTCTTTCTTTCTTTCTTTCTTTCTTTCTTTCGATGTTTATTTTTTTGGTGAGATGAGGGGCAGAGAGAGAGGGAGACACAGAATCTGAATCAGGCTCCAGGCTTCCACCTATCAGTACAGAACCCAAGGGTGGATCGTGACCTGAGCCATAGTGGAGGCTTAACTGGCTGAACCATCCAGGCACCCCCTTGTATTGCAATTTCTTAATTCTTGACTTTGAGACTTATCTTTTCACTTCCTTCCATAGAAGATGAAATTAGCTCTCGTTCAGTCCCTCCCCACCGCACATATGCACATTTTCTACTCCCAAAGCCTATTCAACATAGTTATTATCTTAGTTTTGACTACATAAAAATATTCAGTATTTACACTGAATGGTTACATAAATGCTGTTCACCAGGTCTGCCATCCAAAAATGTATGTTACTACTTTTCTAGTGTACCATTTTGTTAAGAGTAGTCTTGGTTTTTTGTGTGTGTTTGCTTGCTTTTCAATATGCCTACTGTGAATTTAACCTCAAACCATCTAGAATTGTATAAATTTCTATTCTAACTCATGAAATATTTTATCAGTATTATCTCTTTGAATAAATCTCTCCTGGAGCTTTTTAACCTGTTCAAATTAGGTCAGGTTGCAATTTTAAGCCATCTCAGACACTGTCTCGAAATCTTCCTTTACCAGGAATTCTTTTTCTCTTTGTCTCTGTCTCTTTATGTTTCCCTCTGTCTCTGTTTCTCCCTCTCTCTGGGTGCCCTTGTTACCTACAACTCATGTATTTCTATCATACTTCTATTTCATATATCCATCATCATACATCCTGAAAAAAGTATACTTTATCTGTCTGAAAATGCCTTTATTCTACTGTGGAATTTGGTTGATAATTTGGCTGAATATAAAATTCTAGAATGGAAATACATTTTTCTAGGCATTGTCCATTGTTTTCTAGAATTGAAGAAGTCCAATGACATTTAGGTTCTTGATCCTTTGTTTGAAATCTGTTTTCTGCTCTGAAATCTTACAGAATTTTTCTTTTTTCTCCAATGACCTTCAATTTCACAACGACTTGCCTCTGTGTGGGCACATCTGCATTTATTCGTAGGCGCTCAGTGAGCAAGTTCTAGCCAACACAAATCCTCCATTTCTGGAAAAATTTCTTGAAGTGTTTCTCTGAAGATACTTTCTCCTCCATTTCCCCCCCCCCCCCCCGTTTTCTCCTTCTGAATTCTACATATTTGCCTATTAGTGAATCCACTATATATGTTTCTTTATTACTTTTCACCTTCTTATTTTTCTGTAACACTTTCTTGTAGACTTCCTGAACTCCACTTTACATCTCTGCTTCAGAATTTTTCAATTTCTACTTTCATAATAGTTTTCTTTTCGTTTCTAAGGATTTTGTTGTTGCTATTGTTCTGTTTTAATGTTTTTTAAAACGTTTTTTAGGTTTATTTATTTTGAGAAAGAGACAGAGTGAGTAGGGGAGGGCAGAGAGAGAGGGAGACAGAATCCCAAGTAGGCTCCATGCTGTCAGCACAGAGCCTGGTGTGGGGCTCAAACTCATGAAGTCATGAGACCATGACCTGAGCAGAAGAAACCAAGAGCTGGATGCTTAACCAACGGAGCCACCCAGGAAGCCCCTCAATGTTTTCTTTTGTAGCAATCTGTTCATGTTTTAGAGGTGAAATGCTTTCCTTCATCTACTTTTTAAATCATATACTTTATTTCAAAGTTTTCTTCTTGCTACGTTGTCTCTTTCCTCCAATTCTGAGGGGCCATAGTTGCTGCTGTAATTCTTGAGAAGGGGATCTTATGATTAAATTGTTTCTTTAACCAGTCCTCCTGTTTGGGGCACTGTCATTCTACTTCAAGGTACCAATTCCTGAACTTTGGGAGAGATTTCTCATGTAAATTGTGTTCTTTGTTCCCTTTCCCCACTGCCTGCTTAGAATTCAGCTTTTCAGGGTCTGCTAGGTTCTTTTACACTTTTTGCTTTGTTTCCTTACCTCCTCCCCCCCCCCTTTTTTTTGTCTTGTGAGCTTACACCTTTTTATAATATTATTTTACTGTTTGCTGTTTTACTGGGATTCAGGGAGAATAAAGAACTTATTGTTTATGTTTTATCTGTCACACTGAATCAGATATCTCTGAAGTTTTGCTTTTATGAGCTTTCTTAATTTGGTAATTGTTCATAATGGAAGGGGAAATGGATGTTTGCTGCACAGTTATTTTTGTTTGTTTGTTGTTTATTTATTGTCTTTGTTTTTTTGTCCACCTTTCTCTACAACCCACTAAGTTGGGGTTGAGATTAGGATGGCTTTATCAATGGTTGTGGGAGCAGAAGCATGCTGTGACAATTGTATGGTCTATTTGTTTATATATTCTTATATTAGAGAGAAAGAAATTTGGGAAAGGAATGGAAGAAAGTGGGCTTCAGGGGAAAATAAGAGTGCAAGAGACACTTGCACCTGTTCTTTGGAAGACATTCACAAAAACTGAGTGCTTCTCTTATGCCCCATCCCCCTTTCCCACTGTAAAGTTATATATTGTAGTGTCGGGCACCCTGGACCACAAGGAATAAAAGGCAAAGCAGGTCCTCCAGGAAGAAGAGGCTCGAAAGGAGAAAAAGGCAAGTATGCAGCAAAGGTAGGATTTCCTGAAGACAGTAGCTTATGGGGGGGGGGGGGTTGGAGGCATTTATGAAGTGGGCAATGGAACATTTCACTTCGATGCGATACGTACCTTAGTTACCCCCTTGAGTGCCCCTTTTCATCATGTGCTCATGATGTGGTTAGAACTTAGCCAAAGTCAAGTCTTTGTATCTGAGAGTCTAAAGGAGACCCTTGCCTGCTGTGAAATTTGCCTCAGAGTGGTGACTTTTTTCATGAGGTGCTTTTTGTTCCTTGAAAGAAGCGGAGATGAGAAAGTACTGATCTTTTTTTTCACTTTCTCTCTGTGGGTCCCTACTTCCCCGTGTCATCAAGTGTTTGTGTCTCAGTGTTTCTCCACTGTAAATTGTTTGGTGCCTTTTTGACCATCTGGAACAGGTGGGTATGAGAGCATAAACACAGCTGAGCTTGACCATCCAAAAGGCTTTTTTTTTTCGACTAAAAGTCCTGATGATTAGAAAACGCATTGTAGTGAATTATCAGTTGTAATAGGCAATGCAGTCAGTAATCCTTTTTCACATATTATTTTGTTTCTTTATTTGTTTAGAGTTTATGCTCTAACCCAAATTTTTTTTTTTTTTTGTTTCTTCAGCAGGAACCAGATAAAAGACTTTCAAACTTTTAAAAATATGATTTCTTATTTTAAAGTTCCTTCAGTAAAATTGGGTATCAGTTTATCAGAATGAGTTTATTTAAAGACCCAAGATACCCCATTTGTCCAGAAATGATACACTTTGCCCCACGTAGACCATGCCTAGGTACACCTACACAGTGCCCCTCCCCTGCTACGTCACATGTTATCAGTTATGGGAGATAAGAACCATGTACGTCACACCCTTTTTGTTCTTATTTTCATTCTTGGTTTTGTTTAGTAAAGGCTTTTTGGGATTTTGTGCAGGAAATATGACAAAGCTCCCTTTTATCCTCTGTCTAGGAAACGCGGGGCTCTGTGCCTGTGAGCCTGGTCCCATGGGCCCACCAGGCCCTCCGGGACTTCCTGGGAGGCAGGGTAGTAAGGGAGACTTGGGGCTCCCTGGGTGGCTTGGAGAGAAAGGTCATCCAGGCCCTCCGGGTGCTGAAGGATCTCCAGGACCACCAGTGAGTAGCTCTTACCAATAACAATCTTTCTAGTTAAAAGAGACAGAGATAAAATTCAACTGTAGCTCTTTCTGACTTATAGTATGATATATATTTTATGTTTTGAACCTATACATATATTAATGACCAAAAAAAATCATCTATGTTCATTCATTCAACTAATATTTATTGAGCACCTACTATGTTCCATGTGTCATTCTAGGTGCTGGGGATGCAGTAGGGAGCAGAGCACAGTCTGTACCCTCCTGGGGACTCCTGGGGTTGGGAGGGACGCATGCTGGGTAGCAAATAGATGAGTACGTATGGCTGATGATGATAAAGGCCATCACCATCTAATGTAGCTTGAGGGGAAAAGCTGGAGGAAATGAAGACAAAGAAGTGGCTGGAGGTTATGTGGGGTTGTGGAGCACGGGGCTTGGTGGGTGCGTTGGGTTTGGGCTTTTATTCTGGATGACAGGGAACAGCCAGTGGAAAGTTTTAAGAAGAGACAGACATAATGCTCTATGGCTGACGTTAGCTTCGAATGGCTCACTATGGTAGTTCTGGTAAGAACAGATAACAGGAGGCGAGGGAAGGAGGGAGATGGGCTGGAGGACTGCTGCATAGTCCTGGTGAAATATGATGGTAGACAAATTAGCATGTTGGTGCTGGGTGTGATGAGAAATGATCAGATTCTCGATATGTTTTGAGATCAGTGCTAATAGATTGGCTGTTGGGCTGGACATGGGATATTAGAAGGAGAAAAGTAAAGGATAAGACCCAAATGGGGAAGCCAATGTGAGGAGTAGGTGTGGAATGGGGAAAGGAAGTATCATTGGGGCCATCTTAAATTTGAGGTGCCAATCAGACAAGCAGGTCGAGGTGTTGAAGGGTAGTGAGATGGTATTCAAGTAAGAGATTCCGATGCGAGGTCCAAGCCGGAGATACAGACATTGGCTTTGTCAGCATTTATGTGATATTTCGTGCCACAGAGTAGATCTATTTTGAAATGGTTCTCATCTGCTGACTATTACAAGTGACTCGAATTGAGGCACAGCCTTTCAGCAACTTGACTCCTCAGAAGAAACTCACTGGCCCTAAGGGCATTACTCTGGAGGCTGGACACAGCCTGCCTGTCCCCTCTTTATCGAAGAGCCTTAATCCTGGGGTGACCTGGAGCCTACCCATTAGCCTGAATGTCCTCTTTTCCATTTTCCCTGGGACATGCCATGAAAATAAGGTTCCAGTCTGAGAGCCTTAAGTGAGGGTGACAATTAGGCTCTCTCTTGGTACCACCCTTAATACACTTGCAAAACACACTCACAAAGTCTGCGTGACAAGAAGCTAACTTCTTAATATGTGTATGTTGAATGAACACGGCCGCAGCTGTTAAGCACTTCATTTTATAGTCTGCTTTTTCCATTCGGCATTTGAGCACAGTCATTTTTTATAGTGGTCCCTTCTTTAAGAAGATGATACTGGTTCTAAAATATTTTTATGGCTTTCTCTTGAGTTGCTTCTCAGGGCTAGTCTCTTTGAGCGTGAATTGCTAGTTTGCCCAGGGTTGTCCTGGCTGAGCTTTATGTCATTCGGCTGCTGTACGTCTTACTCTTAGGACAGGTAATGTTTCTGATGTCTTTTTTTCTGTACATGGTCCTGTCCCTATGACTTCTCTGCATTAAGTTCATCACAGCGTGGTTACAGCTGGGGACTAGATCCTTATACCACGAGGCACCGTGAAAGGAAGGTGTTTGGGGGAAAAGAATGGATACAAAGAGAGAGCACAGAGGAACCACAGACGATCACTGTGGGTGCTCTCACTTCATCGGACATGTCCTCTCTCAGCAGCTGGTCCCTGGCCTCAGAAGCCACAGATTGGTAGGCAAACAGAAAACAGAAAAGTGTGTTTAGGTTCTTTACATTTTTTTTTTTTTATGGTTAGAACAAAGCTTTGTATTTATTGCCATAGTCTGAGGTTGGGGGTTTCCTACCAAGATGCTGTCACGTTAAGCATGGGGACTGGGAGCCACGTGGATCCACTTTCAAATCCCAACTCTGACACGGGCAAGCTCTACGGTCTTCCTGAGCCTCAGTGCCTCATTTATAAAATGGACATAACAACGGGGTAAGAATTCAGTTCAGCAACATATTCTGAGGGCTGTAAGGGATACACCAGTGATCAAGCAGGGTCACTGCCCCTGATGAGTTGTAGAGCAAACCAAAGGTCATGGACTTGACATGGGCTAAATCTGACCTACTGGCTTGTTTGGTTTTGTCTTCATCGTGTTTTATTTTGTATTATTAATAAGATTTATGGCGGCCCTTGAGAAATTGGAAGTTCATTAACACAAGGTCAGTGCATTCCCACAGTTGCCAGGAGCTGAGAGGTGACCATGCGTGTAGAAGGGCTGGGTGCTCCTGGCTCCACGCTGTCCATCCATCTGCTTCCCTTGCTAGGCACGGCCCCTGTGGGCATCTGTGGCTCAAATACCTGATCTAGACCATGTTTTAAACGACTGTTACACGGCTGGCAGAGAAGAATTTGTTTTGTTGCTGTTGAGACTTTGTTGTTGTATTAACACATGTATTTAATGATCTCAGGTCTTGGAATAATGACAAGTCGCCTTGATCCCAAAGCTGCTGGGAACCTTTGCCCCAAGAATCTCTTGGATTCAACATTTGTTTCACTAAGAATCTAAGTCTAAGTGCCATGAAGGCAAGACGGTCTGCTGTTAACTGTTGTGTCCTTGCTACTCTGAGTACTCCCTGGCCCTTTGTAGATTGTCAGTGAATGTCTCTCTAGTGAAATCCAAAACCAGTGCTGGTTATCTACTTTTTTTTTTCTCACTAGCTCAAATAAGTCTGAGATCTGACTCTAGTGCTGAATATTCTATATCTGCACAGCATTAGAGAAATTTATAGTACATTCTAAGTCTTCAATGGCTAACTAAGGAGCTGCTCAGACTCCCAGGACACCAAGGTCTCATTTATTAAGCATTCCACTGGCATTCTCCTTCTGGAGAGAAACTGGTTCGTGTGCTAAATGAATGGTTTTATGTGTTGATAGTTTATCCATCGGAAGGGCGTTTTCATTATCTGCCTCTTGGGCTGAACACTGTGTCTCATATACTTTGGACCTGTCATGTTGTCACTTATGACTTAGTCTTAGACAGGAGAAATAAGCATTTAAGCAACACTCAACCCATATTAGCACTTTGTGATTTCTAAAGTTCCTTTTCTGTCTATTCCAGCTCTTCCTACTGAAAAATTTGTTCCACTCGCCTTTTTGATGTCACATAGACATCGTTACCTGGGATGCTATACTACAGTGATGCCCCTGGCGGGGGTGGGGGGGTAATTGAGTGGGTGTGTGGAACTGTTTTTTTTCTACATCAGATGGCTCCCAAGCATTTTTGCCATTTGGGTTTTTATGCCTGTTGCGTACGGTTTTGGCTTCCTCTTCATTCTTACTGCTTAATGCTGCCATCATACTGATCTCCACTGTTACCTTCTCCTCTTAGTAGTTAACTGCTTATAAAGTGCCAGTTAAGCAGGTTAAGCTTGCGTGAACTTGTTAGATTGTATGAAAATAAGGCAAGGTGGCATCTGTGTGGGAAAAGTAAACGGTCTTCTCAGTCATTTTTACCTCCGTCTAAATTCTTATCTGTGTTTCTTGACTTTCAAGGTCATCTGATAAGTAACCTTAAGTTATGTATAGTGTTTCTGTAGCTGTATTTACTCTGATGCTTGGCCACTCTAATATGCTGATGGTAGGTTTCCAGATTGTTGACATGGCTTAATATTCAGTAATATGTAACACTTATAAAACCATGACCCAAACAGTGAGTCTCAGAGCAATGTTGAGGTCAAAAGATGATGAGCCCATCAGTGAAAATCAGCTGTTTACTTGCTATATAGAGGAAATGTATCAACCATGTAACCGTGGTTCTTATTTTCCCCTCCTCTTGCCCATCAGTTTCCCTCAATATCACAAGCTTATCCCTAAACCTCTGCTTTCGGCTTTAGTGGCAGCTCTTGTGGTTAACCTACCTTCTTCTTTACTCCTCATTCTATTAAAATGCTCAATATAGTTAAAAAATTTGATTATAGGGGGCGCCTGGGTGGCTCAGTCAGTTAAGCGTCCGACTTCAGCTCAGGTCATGGTCTCGCAGTCCATGAGTTCAAGCCCCGTGTCGGGCTCTGTGCTGACTGCTCAGAGCCTGGAGCCTGTTTCGGATTCTGTGTCTCCCTCTCTCTCTGACCCTCCCCCATCCATGCTCTGTCTCTGTCTCAAAAATAAATAAACGTTAAAAAAAAAATTAAAAAATTTGATTATAAATTTTTATGTTGAGATAAATTTTATGTTATGACTCAAAGAAGTTACACAATCACGCAGAGAGTTCCCATGGACGCTTCACCCAGCATCCCCGATGATAGCATACATAACCATAGTACGTTGCCAAAACCAGGAAATTGATAATGATAGATGCTTCTGTTGAATCTGGTACAGACCTTATCCAGATTCCACAAGCTTCTAAATGCAGGTCAAGACCTTCAGTTTTGTAAGGTAGGACCCACCTTAGAAGGTAAGGAAGAGAGTGATACCAAGGGTACCACACCAGAATCTGGAACAGGTGATTTAGAAGTAAAGAAGAGAGAGATTAGATGTAGGTGAATAACTTTTGACCCATCAAAATTAAACTGATTCATCCCTCTTATTTCTCACCAAGGGAAAACCCGGTGCTGCAGGACCACTTGGCAGTAAAGGAGAAAAGGGAGACATGGTTGTGTCGAGAGTGAAAGGTGAGTCTAGTCCATCACTTAGCTCCCTGCCATTTTTATGAATGATAGGTGAACTTTCATCTTGTATTCATTTCCCTGTGACCACAGATCAATTCTATAACAAGACACAGGATTGTTCAGATTGCTTAAAAAAACATTCCTGGCCCGGGGCTCCTGGGTGGCTCAGTTGGTTGAGTGACTAACTCTTGATTTTGGCTCAGGTCACAATCCCAGGATCATGGGATCGAGCCTCGTGTCAGGCTCCGCACTGAGCGTGGAACCTGCTTAAGATTCTCTGTCTCTCTCTCCCTGTGCCCCTCTACCCCACTTGTGCACTCTCATGCTCTCTCTCTCTCTCTGTCTCTAAAATAAAAAATAATATTCCTTGACCTTCACAGAGTGGTGAGAATGTGGAACCTCAAATCCTCTATCTCTGATTTGAAAATATAGATGCTCCTTTAGCCACCTATTTAAATCTTCATTACTATGAACTTGGATTTGACACAAGACCTCCTTTGACCTGCCTACCAGTTTTTCAGTGCGTTATGGCATCCTGTGTTAATCAAGACTATTTTGGTCATGACAGAAACCCAGCTTGAAGTAGTTTTAGAAAACATTATTGACTCAGCCAAACAAAATTTGAAATCTTAGACGTAGTCTCCCAGGACAGCTGGGTCCAGGGGACTGCACCATCTGCCTTTCTCCCCGAGACTAGCTTTCCCTGGGCTGTGTGGGTAGACTGCCCTTCCTAGCAGAAGCTCTAAGTTCTTACAAAAAGGAAGAGAGCTAGCTCTACCTTCTCAGCTCCAGTTTGAAAAACAAAACAATTCTGGAAAGATTGGCCTAGACTGGGGCAAGTGTGCAGCCACGGACTACTCCTCATTCACCACTGCTAGGGGTTGGACTACCATGTTGGGCACCCCACACACAGCGGCCATGTGATTGGTGCCTTCTTACACAACCTCCTCGGCAGAGCGCTCCCCAGATAAGAGATCCTGTGGGTTTGGCAGTTGTCTTTCCTCCCTATGACTTTTGTGTGGTTGTCTTTATGTGACTTTAGTCAATGGAGACACTCAGGGGAGTCTCTACCGGCCCACCTGGAGGCAAGGTCATTGCTTTTACCTTTTGTCCTGTGTTTCCTTCTACTTCACCCAGCTGCTGAGAAGGGCTTTAATATCTTTTGGCCTTTATTCCCAGGGCAGAAAGGAGAAAGGGGTCCTGATGGGCTCCCAGGATTTCCAGGACAACAGGGACAACATGGCCGGGATGGACTTCCTGGAGAAAGGGGGGATCCGGGACCCCCGGTATGTATAATTCTTCTTTGGCTGTAGAGTTTCATTTCCTTATATGGTCACAAAGCATCTGTTTGCCCCTTCTCAATTTAAAACTGTAATTCAGTAAAGCGTCATGTGCTGTGAATCAGAGTCACCTTCCATTGACTGCCAGAAAAAGATGATTGTTACAAAAGGTGTGGCATAGTTGCAGATGGTCTGAAATCCTGAGTGACAGTTGAGTCACGGCATGACTTTCTGTCCCGTCTTTGGTCTTTGTATCATTATCATGGTGTTTATCTATTTCTGGGGCCCTTGTATCTAGCTACAAAGCCCCCAGTGGCTGCAGGCCTGTTCAGTTAACTCTGTAGGGAGGAGCATAGAACACAGGTCCTGATAATGACCTCCAGTTCTGTCCCCAGGTGAAGAAGCACGTGAGGGGAAGTGGCAAACAAGAGAGGGTGAACTGGTGCCAATCTGAACTGACATGTTAGTTGATGGAAAACCCCACCGACAAATGATATTTTTTGCATTTTTCAAACATGATTTGGGTGGAGACCATGTGGAGGTAACGGAGGTCGTAAGAAAAGACAATGAGACATGATCCTGGGCTTAGGAACTTAAAGTATCACGGGTACATGAGGCATGTTTGGATGCCTACATTATGTTTTATTCACATCATTAATTTTCTTTTTTTTTTTTTAAGTTTATTTATTCTGATAGAGGCAGAGACAGAGAGAGCTGGGGAGGTGCAGAGAGAGAGGGAGGAGAGAGAGAGAATCCTAAGCAGGCTCCATGCTACCAGCTGCAGAGCCCAATGCAGGGCTCAAACCCATGAACCATGAGGTCATGACCTGAGCCAAAGCCAAGAGTCAGACTCTTAACCGATTGAGCCATCCAGGCGCCCCCACATCGTCAATTTTCCGAAGAGCAATCCGCTTTCACATTTTATCCTAGGAAATGGAGGCCGAGGGTGTGTTGCTCAAGGTCACCTATCTGTTAAGTAGACTACACCGCAGGGAAAACCCCAGTCTGCCAAAGCACGTGCTGCTTTCACCAGCCTGTGCTGCCTGCCATCAACAGTGTCGTAATAGAGAAGGACTAACTTCTGATTTATAGGTGCTCCTTCAGACAGATGGTATGTGAGTAAGAGAAGCCTGGAAGTCAAACCGGGGTAGATGGTCAGAAGTCTCTCTCGTCTTTCAGCTGATATCAAGTATCATGATAATCATGAACGAAGTCTGCCTTAGATTTGGCAATCCCTGTTTTGTTTACTCTCCCGCTTCAGGAACTATCTAGAAGCCAATGTCACTGAGTGGCAATGGTCCTCGGGTTCCGATCTAATTGTGAAAAACCAAAACGTACCCTAAGTCGCATTAGGTGAGGGGTTTCTATAAGGGTCTAGAGCGGTCCTCCTAGATTCGTTGAACCAATCCAGACTCACAAGACTGTCATCACCCACATGTGAGACCAGGCTACTCGGGAAGACAGAAGACACAGCCCTCAGCTTGCCAGCAGGGTAGCATCAGACGTGCGTTACTCGTATGCAAGACCCCTGGTAGCTGTTCATTCGGCGAGAGAGAGTGAAACGAGATCCACACACAGCACATGTGCCAGCAGCGTTGACTGAGAGCCTCCTGCCCCACAGGGATACGGCCTGTGGAGACCCCACAGGGAACCACCGCTCAAGGGAGCCCCGGCAAGGACTCCGCACAGGTCTTCATAGTTTTCCAGACCAGATGCAAGTTTTGCCGCCAGGGATTGACGTTACCATAAGCAATGTTGCCTTGTAATATATTTGGCATCCAATTTTTAGGAAGTTTCCAGAGGAACAGAACTAGACGGTTAACCAAAGGTCAAATTCTTAAAGCAGGAGAAGGAAGTGTTGGTCAGCCCTTTCCTTGCAGACGTGGAGGGTAATTGAGTCTATCCTGTGTCTTCTCATAAGAATGCAGGAAAACAGTTTCAAGGACCTAAGAATTTATTTATTCAGCTTGTAAGCCTTCTTTCTTACCTCCCTCAATTGACATATTTCTGTATTTCATTATATTTGGTATTAGAGAGTTGTTCTAACAAAAAATTTCTAAATTCTGTATTGAATACATAACACAGCTTTCTGTATTTGAGGTGGACTCCCCAGCCATAGCATCTATATGTTTGTAAATTTTTATGTAAAGGATGAAGAAGAAACTAAGTTACTCATCTATTGGTGATTTAATAGTTTGCTATTGAGGAACTGTCTACGGGAAATATGAAGTTTTTCCACGTGCTTCTATAGACGATGACAATGGCTGCTTTGGGTTTATGGACTTGCAAAGATTGGTAGTTGACTCACGATGCAAATATTCCCAGGGGGATCATGAAGACGCAGCCCCAGGTGCAAAAGGGTCTCCTGGATTGCCGGGGCCCCCGGGAAGAACAGGACCTAAGGGACAACCAGGACTAGGATTTCCCGGGCCACCAGGAGAAAGAGGGCCACCAGGAGCTCCAGGCCGTCCCGGCGAGAGGGGCCTTGAGGGCTTGAAGGGTCAGAAAGGTAATTTTGAAGGTTTTGTGTTACAGAATGTCGGGGGAAAATAGTGGAAGCTAAAGCGATCCCCTCTTTGGGGCCAAACTATTGTAGCAGAACCACTAAATAAAATTCCTTCAAGCTGCTGTTCAAACCTTGAATATTGCCAGACAAATAAAAGCATTACAGCACAATCAATATTTACAACAAATTCTTAAAATACTAAAATGTCTTTGTTGCATTATTTGTCTAGCATGCCAAAATTGTCTTCATTCATTTCTCAATCCCAACTTATGCAATCTGCATTAAATTTACATATATATTCAAAATATCTAGTTGTTTATAGTCTTTTGAGACAACGCAGTGTATCTTAATAAAAAACACCAGTATTTCATTTAAAAAATACATCACTGTCCTTGAAAACCCATTTGTAGGCATTCTAGAAAGAAAGAAAAAAGGGAGGGATTTCAAATATATTTGACAGTTATTTGAATTTAAACAATACATGACTTGCAGTACTATAGCTGAAAACCTTTGAAAAGGCTGGAGAAAGAATTTAGATTTTTTTCTTTTGCAATATGTACATATACCTTGGACTCCGTTATTAACTGCGAAGTTTTAGAATGAAATAATATCTTTGGTTCTTGCTTCGACAACATAGAAAGGCAATATTTTGGCCCTCAATAAGGTTTAAGATTATGGTTCTGAACCCATCAAAATATAACAGTATTTTTATTCATTTGGTACATTTTTGATTTGAGAGCATATGAAGTAATACTTTATAATTATTTCTATGAGAAAAGAGAAATGTTCTATTTTAAAGGGGAAGGAAACTGAGAGGCACAAGCTTCGGAGTCTTACTGTCTTGACCATGAAAATGGCGGGTGACAACGATCACGTTGCGGAGTCATTAAAAAAATTCAAGGGACAATACATTTGAGGCCACTGACTCATGGTAGCCCCTCCTTGAATGGCAGCTGGTATTAATATCTCAGCGCCCCCGCCCCCTGTCATCTACACACTCCCACAGCCAAACTGGGAGTCACATCTTCTGAACTCAGTGTCAGATGTTGCTGTGATTTCCTGCTTTACCAAATCTTCTGATTCCATTGTATTGGATATCATTGAGCCTATAAATGCATTGTTTTCTTCTAGGCTAGTAAAACTGATACTTCTTGGAATTTTTCCTATTCCCCCTATGTTTATAGCTGTCTGACCGTTGAAGTTCAGATTTCAGGACCGAGCTTCTAGAAATTCAGAACAAAGGTAGTTCAAGTGATCTAACGATACTTGGGGTCCTCTTATCCCTTGGATGCCACATACACTACATGAAAAGAATATCTTGATTGAGTTGTCTTTGGGATTCATGTTACATGGGGCTATCAGTTGTGTGAATGCCACTTTTTTTTTTTTTTTTTTCATTCCAGGCGATACAATTTCTTGTAACGTAACCTACCCTGGGAGGCCAGGACCTCCAGGTTTTGATGGAGCTCCAGGTATGATCAATGAGAAGTTAACTGTTTCACACATACCACAGAGTAAAAGAACTAGTAAGACAGATGAACCAATAGTTCATCATCAGGCAACTAATGAGGATATTTCTAAAACTCTTACCAGGTTTTGAGGGACTATGGGAAGCCAGTATGAGTGATAATTCCCATTGGGACTCTAGTCTACTGGTTTGGGCACCCTCTAGGTGGGTTTTTAATTTTTTTTAGATCTCTGTGTAACAAAATTTACCTTGATTTGATCACAAATCAGTAAAAATGTCTGCTCTTTGAGAATTTAAAAACTGTATTTCCTATGCCCCAAGAGTGAATAATGATAATTTGCTTACTGATTACATTTTACTCTCTTCTGTTTTCCAAATCTCAAGGGACATGAACACTCAAAGTTGAAGTTGGCAGATGCACCTCCCTTAAAGTTATTTTAGCTGAGATCACTTACAGTAGGAAATGTCAGAATGGTTTTTTTCTTTAACTAAAAAAATTTTTTTTTAAAATCTCAATTCCTTTTGCAGGTGCTTTTTGCCTATACTTCATTTGAGGGCAAATTCAGTAAAATGCAGGGAAATAGATTTTGGCCTTCACCCAGCAGGCCACATATCTTTCTTCCTACAGAAGGGGCTATGCTCTAATATTTGTGTTGACGCAGAGCAGAGGAACCAAAAGGTTCATCTGAGTGCTGGTGTATGTCTCAAAGGCTTTCAGGAAGAATCCTTTATGTATGACTTAAAGTATACTAACAAGGGGCACCTGGATGTCTCAGTCAGTTAACTGTCCGGCTTCAGCTCAGGTCATGATCTCATGGTTTGTGAGTTTGAGCCCCACGTCGGGCTCTGTGCTGACAGCTCAGAGCCTGGAACCTGCTTCAGATTCTGTGTCTCCCTCTTTCTCTGCCCCTCCCCCGCTCACAACAGTCTCTCTCTCTCTCTCTCTCTCTCTCAAAAATAAATAAACATTAACTTCTTTAAAAAAATGAAGTACATGAACAGAATTATTCTTTGAAACACTTATTTGGAGCACATGATTCATAAAATGATTATGTAAACCAGGCGAGGCAACATCTTCCATAAAGTAGAAGTCCTCTGAAAAAGACCGCATAGAGGTTTTTTGGTTGTTTTTTTTTTTTTTTTAAACCACCTTAGTTTGTTCTCATTTCATTTGTGTTTTACTGAGTCTGGGTTTGGTTGTTATTGTTTAGGACCAAAGGGACTTCCGGGCCCTCCGGGCGCTCCAGGGTTGAGGTGTTTAGATGGGCCAAAGGGTCAGCGTGGCAAACCAGGAATATCAGAAATACCTGGTCCACCTGGTAAGTAAGTGGTTTTCAGTTAAGAATGTGTGTAGACCTCGAAACTCGATGACCTTAGTAAGCAAATGGCCCACGGATCCATAGATCATGGGGGGATATTTTTTCTTGAAACACTAAGCTCTTAGCTATGTTTTGATAATTTTTAGGTTCTGGTAATTTTGTAAACCCTCAGGGCTCCTTCCAGCTGAAAGCATGAGTTATAGACTACTATTGGTCTGTTATTTGGTAGAAACTGCTCAGTATAGACAGACTGCCAGTGGATGAAAGCAATTAGGGAAACATTGTTGGCTTCTAGAAAACACAAACTCACAATGTATTTTCCTGTGAAAGGTGGCAAAGCAACGTTGCCTATTAAGCTACTCTGAATTTTAGTTATGTATCCCTGTGTTTTTTTAAATGTGTTTTTATCAAAGTAGTAGTCTTACATTTGTATTGGTTCTATATTTATATGTTTAACAATTTAAACAATATTTTTCAATAGGTTTTCGTGGTGACAAAGGAGATCCAGGTTTTGGAGGTGCAAAGGGGTCCTCCCTTCCTGGGCCCCCAGGCTCTCCCGGTTCTCGTGGAGCAAATGGGCAGAAAGGAATCATGGGAGACACTGCCTACGGCCACCCAGGTCCCCCGGGAGAGAGAGGTCTTGCCGGGGTGCCGGGGTCAAAAGGACACAGAGGTGATCCAGGACCTCCAGGCTTTGCAGGTATGAGGGCTGTCCTGTCCCTGTGGTCCATAAAGCTGGCTCAGGTCTGCAACAGGTCACTGAAGACTATTTGGACTATCTAGCCTTAGAAGTCTAGAATGCAAAATGTCCCCCCAGGCGTCTTCCCTCATAAATGAGCACTGGTCACATTTCAAGTAACCTGCGTCCTGAGTGTTGCCTTTGCATTTTACTGGTTCCTTTCGAATCCAGGGCAGCTCACTGTGACTCCCGTCAGTTCAGTTTGATTCAGCAGCTACTGGACATCTGCCTGCTTCAGACTCAGGACAGTATGTTAGCTCTGTAAACGCCCAAGGAGCAGGGCCTGGGGAACATGCCCACTGCCAAAGCCAGGTTGAAGGACCACCTGTAAGAGGAGGGGCAGCTCAGGGAGGCAGAACAGGGTGAGATGCTGTTTAGGGAAGCCCCATGGAGGAGCTGGGGGTGGGCTGGGCCCTGGCACACAAGCTGTGTCATTTGAACAGGTGACAGGGTGGAGAGACTTTCGTCCCAGCAGGGGCAGCAGGCAGGGAAGGTGGGAGGATGGCCCTGGCACTGATTTTCATCCATTTCCAAATTCACCAAGGATTCTTCAGGATCCTCAGCAGAGGTCTTTAGATTTAATGTGCTTAAAAATAAGCCTGGGTCGGGGCCATGAAAATCATCTTCTGGGCCCCAATCTCAGAAATTTTGATTCATTACATCAAAATTGGATGGGGGCCAGAAATTCCATCTGAACTTACTTAGCCTTTTGGGTGATGGGGACCAAGAGTGGACCCCAGACTAGTGTTTTACAAACACTGTTCTGGGTCTTTTCTGACAGTGGATGGGCCAGCATTTATTAGGTGTCCACAGTAGTATCATAGTACAGGGCACGTGGAGGACAAGGGACTAAGCCACATTCTGTGTCACCAGGGAGCTTACTTGTTCTGTAGTTTGTAAGTCAAAATATTCATATGCAAAACCCCAATTCGTTGGAAAGTAACAAGATAATGTATTATCTGAGTCAGTAAAAATAATTTTGACTTAGTAATTTGCTATTTCACTTGTGAAGATGTATCTAAGGGAAATGTTCAGCAGAAGATGAAGGTTATTATGAAAATACTCTTGGGGGCACCTGGATGGCTGAGTCGGTTGACCATCTGACTCTTGATTTTGGCTCAGGTCATGATCTCACAGTTCGTGCGGCCCTGAGTCAGGATGTGCTGATGGCCCGGAGCCTGCTTGGGATTCTCTCTCTCCCTCCCTCTCTCTGCCCCTCCCCAGCTCCTGAACATGCTCTCTCCCTCTCTCTCCCTCTGTCTCCCTCTCTCTCCCTCTCTCTGCCCCTCCCCAGCTCCTGAACATGCTCTCTCCCTCTCTCTCCCTCTGTCTCTGTCTCCCTCTCTCTGCCTCTCCCCAGCTCCTGAACATGCTGTCTCCCTCTGTCTCCCTCTGTCTCCCTCTGTCTCCCTCTCTCTCTGCCCCTCCCCAGCTCCTGAACATGCTGTCTCCCTCTGTCTCCCTCTGTCTCCCTCTGTCTCCCTCTGTCTCCCTCTCTCTCTGCCCCTCCCCAGCTCCTGAACATGCTCTCTCCCTCTCTCTCCCTCTGTCTCTCTCTGTCTCCCTCTCTCTGCCCCTCCCCAGCTCCTGAACATGCTGTCTCCCTCTGTCTCCCTCTGTCTCCCTCTCTCTCTGCCCCTCCCCAGCTCCTGAACATGCTGTCTCCCTCTCTTTCCCTCTGTCTCCCTCTCTTTCTGCCCCTTCCTAGCTCATGCACCATGCTCTCTCTCTCTCTCTCTCTCTCTCTCTCTCAAAATAAATACATAAACATAAAAAAAAATACTCTTATATCATCCACATTAGAGGATGGGAGAATGGGAACAATAGAGTTAAGTAATACACACACACACACACATTCTCTCTCTCTCTCTCAGTCTCTCAAAGGAATACTATTCAGCTATTAGCAATTAAAATTATATTTATAAAGATTACAACAAAATAGAAAAAATTTTCAGATTCATATGCAATGTGAAATAATCCAACAATCAAGTGTGTGCTGTGATTACTACCTTAAAAATATAAACATATGAACAAAAGTATGATGAAAACTGGGAAAAATAAAAAAAAAATTTAGGTTAGGGCTTGGAATGATGGGGGATTTTTTTTTTTTCTGAAAATTATGACACTGCGTCTCCAGTCAGTAGAAATTTAAGAGTTCAAGTGACGAAGCAGCTTACAGAAAGCACGTCCATACAGTGCAAACTGGGTGGGTAAGCATTGTGGCGATTTGGTGTAAAGCCCGCCACCATGTTAGAGGTTAATTAGAATCAAGAAGAACTGTGTAGTTTTTAAATTTGCATAAGCAGCTTTTTTGTTGTCTACACAACCTTATCAAGGAACTCTCTGAGTAATGCGTGGTTTTCCCATTCATTTGGAGCTCGCTACCATCTATGATAAGAAAATCCTGTGCGAGACTTAACTCCTGTGAGCGCTGAGCCAGGATCAAAACCTTTATTTCTGGGATCGATACGCGTGAACCTTTTGTTGCAGGCTGACTCTATACAGTTTCGTGCCCGGAGTGTCAGGAGTGCGTTGTATCATTTCAGGGCCGGCTGGTTTGCCCGGATTCCCAGGTCTCAAAGGCCCCAGAGGCAGAGAGGGAAGTGCTGGGTTTCCAGGGATCCCAGGTCCACCTGGCCATTCCTGTGAAAGAGGCGCCCCAGGAACACCAGGGCAACCCGGACTCCCTGGGGCTCCGGGCAGTCCAGGTAAGTGTCGGCACACGTCAAGACCTCTGTAGGGTCTGCAGCTTGACTCTTCTCACCAAGGAATAGGATCGCCTGCTGCTTTTACCGAAGGACAGGACCAAGACTCTTGGGGCAGAGACCAAGGACTGTACTATTCACAGAACGGCAAGTAGCATGAGCTTCCTGGTGGCTCGTGTCATTTCCCCTTGTCCCCCTAGTGTCATGGGGGCAACAGAAGAGGGGTTAGATGGGTGTTACACATGCAGTGGGGTGCAGCATCCGAGAGGAGCGCTGTGCCTGGGGAACTGGTGCTTTCTAGCAGCCTGCAGAACAGCCAGCTCTGTTGTAGGGGCTGGGGAGACCCAGGAAGAGGCATCTTTCAACACAAGGTGCTGGAGGGCTATTTCCAGTGTGATCTCCACTTCACCATGTGCTTTGTCACCTGTTGTGCAAATCCTGTTGGATTCATCCAGATGTAGGGATCCGCCCTCTCAGTGCATCAGAGCGAGGTTGGGGCCATCCCTGCCACCGCGGCTTTCTTCCTGGCACCCATACTCCTAGATAACATTGCTGTGACTTCTATAATCCTCTCTGGTGAACACGACCAAAGTTCACTCGGTCATAGCTTCAGGAAACACCTGGAAAGTTTTCTTCTATTCGTTTCAAGAGTAAATGCTAATAATAATAATTTCGTTCTTCATCCTAATCCATTTTCCGTTTTTCAAATGCCCTTCATAGTACTCGTTTCTCTCTACTGGAAGGTAGTTTTTCAAGTCACCTCCCTTTCTTTTTCTAGCAGCCAGAGAAATAAGTTCTTAGGCTGATGGAGGCTTGCCATTGTGATTTGAGCTGATAACCAGTGTTTCATAGGCACAGAGACACAATTTAAGTTATCATGAATTCTTTTCTTTCCTGCCCTGTGTGTGAAGCCAGTCTTCAGTCTTCATACGTTATTGTCATTGTGGTTTGTCTCAGGTGCCCCAGGTTGGAAAGGACAGCGAGGGGATGTGGGGCCTCCTGGTCCGGCTGGAATGAAGGGTCTCCCTGGAGTCCCAGGACGGCCAGGGGTAGTTGGACCCCCAGGACCCCCAGGGCTCCCAGGCCCCATAGGCGATGATGGACTGCCTGGTCTTCCAGGCCCAAAGGGTGGGTAGTGCTTTTCCATTATTTCTCCCTTTTTATAAACCTCAAGTCCACTGCTAAGTAAAGACGATTACACATGATCATACTATTGGATTTACTGTTACATCAGCCTGACTCTGTCCTTCCCTTGGTGATCTCTCCCTTCTTCTTATCCTGTATATTGTTATTTCCAGTGGCAGAACGTTTGGGGATAGGTACATGGGAGAAGGTGGGTGGGGGTGTTAGGTCCACAGAACCCGTAAACACTTCTGCTCGACAGATGGGGTAGAGCCGATAAGGTGTAGGGTCAGAGCCAATGTACTTCTGTTTTGGATGAGCCCCCACCCTCCAGCCCCGTGTCCCTGGCTCCTGGTCCCCTTAAAGCATTGTGGGATCAGGGGTCAGAACACATAAAGGCTTCACTTCAGCTCTGTGGGGCGGAGAGCTGAGTAGGCGAGCACGGCCATCACACGCCGTGAGGCTGACGGCAGTGGTTCACTTTCAAGACAGGCTGAGGTACGTGGGCGGGCACACCTCCACGCTGACAGCAAGCCCCACATGTCTAGGAAGCAAAGTAGCTTTTAAAATGGCTTTTCTAAAAATTCATGTTCTCATTTCATCAGGATCCCAGGGGCTGCCTGGCTTCCCAGGTTTTCCAGGGGAGAGAGGAAAGCCTGGCCTGGAGGGGCACCCTGGCCGTAAAGGAGAACCAGGAGAGAGGGGTCGGCCTGGCTTCCTCGGAGACAAGGGGGTGAAAGGCGCCAAAGGTAAATGCGGTTAACAGCACGATGATGATGCAACATGTCTTGTGTCTGGTGTTTGATCAGAATGGGTAAATACGGTCTTTGAAAAATAAATGGGACTTGGGATGCCTGGGTGGCCCAGTTGGTTAAGTGTCTGACTCTTGATTTCAGTTCATGAGTTCGAGCCTTGAGTCGGGCTCTACGCTGACCACAAGGAACCTGCTTGGCTTTCTGTCTCTCCCTCTCTCTCGCCACCCCACCCCCCACCACACGTGTGCTCTCTCTCTCGTTTTCTCTCTCAAAATAAGTAAACATTTAAAACAATTTTAAAAAAAGGAAAAAGAAATGGGGCTATCCTGAAGCTTGGATTCCTCTTCCTTTTAGATTGCAGGTGTTTGTTTTAGAATTTGAAACCACTTCATTTTCCTTACCTCTCTATCATGTCACATATAGCGGATAAATGAATTGCTCTATTAATAGGAAAAAAAGAATAACAGATGCTTTGATTTATAGCTATTGACTTTGAGAGAACCTTCTCACCTATTGGGAAGGGAGTACAGGTAGGGCCCCTGGCCCCCAACCCGTTTCAATTTCTTCCTTCCTTCCTTCCTTCCTTCCTTCCTTCCTTCCTCTTCTTTCTTTTCTTTTCTTTTCTTTTCTTTTCTTTTCTTTTCTTTTCTTTTCTTTTCTTTCTTTCTTCTTTCTTTTTCTTGCTTTTTCTTCCTTCCTTCCTTTTCTTTCTTTCTTTTCTTTCTTTCTTTTTCTTTCTTTCTCTTCTTTCTTTCTTTCTTTCTTTCTTTCTTTCTTTCTTCTTTCTTTTTCTTGCTTTCTCTTCCTTCCTTCCTTTTCTTTCTTTCTTTCCTTTCTTTTTCTTTCTTTCTCTTTCTTTTTCTTTCTCTTTCTTTCTTTCTTTCTTTCTTTCTTTCTTTTCTCTTTCTTTTTTCTTTCACTTTCTTTCTTTCTCTTTTTTTTTTTTAATTTTTTATGTTTATTCATTTTTGAAAGACAGAGAGAGAGACAGAGACAAGCAGGGGTGGGGCGGAGAGAGAGGGGGACACAGAATCTGGAGCAGGCTCCAGCACAGAGCCCGACGCGGGGCTCAAACTCATGAACCACAAGATCATGACCTGAGCCGAAGTCAGATGCTCAACCGACTGAGCCACCCAGGCACCCCTCTTTCTTTCTTTCTTTCGAAAGAAAACATAATTTTTTTTAATAAAGAGCCAGTTAGTAAAGATTTTAGGCGTTGCAGGCTGTATGGTCTCTGTTGAAACCATTCAGGTCAGCTTTGGCAGCATGAAAGCAGCCAGAGATAGCAGTGAAACACGCTAACATAGCTATGTTCCAATCAAATTTTGTTCATGGACACTGAATTTGAACTTCATTTAATTGTCACATGTCATAAAATATTATTCTCATTTTGAGTTTTCCCCCTAACAGTTTAGAAGCGTAAAAATCATTCATAGCTCACAGATTATACATAAACAGGCTGCAAGTGAGATTTGGCTCTCCAGTTGTAATTTGCAGACCTCTGAACTGTCAGAAGTCCATTTTCATCTGAGCCGTGAGTTATGCCTCCCCCAAGCTTCATTTAAAGAAGGAGTTGTCATTGCTATTAAAAAATAAAAATTGCAAGACCACTGGTTTAAATGTTCTGTGTCCGTCCCTGTTACATATTTACTTTTACCAATTAGCCATGAGGCTGCAGTGAGTGAAGGTAACATTTCATTTCCAGGGTTGAGAATGAATGCCTGACAATTTTGAGGAACAAGTTTTTTGTCCTTAAAGCTTTTGGGGTAAACAGCCTCCTATAAAATTCAAATAGCTTTTACTTCTTTTTTTTTTTTTAAGTTTATTTATTTATTTTGAGAGAGACAGACAGAGAGAGAGAGAACAAGAAGGGGAGGGGCAGAGAGAAAAAGAGGGAGAGAGAACATTTCAAGGAGGCTCTGCACTATCAGTACGGAGCCTGACGAGGGGCTTGATCCCATAAACGGTGAGATCATGACCTGAGCCAAAATCAAGACTCAGACACTTAACCGACTGAACCACCCATTTGCCACCTTCTAATTACTTTTACTTCTTAGTTGATTGGTTCCACTATTATGTTTTTGTTTTACTAGCCTGTAAATTTATTACGTAGAATCAAGGAATCACAGTCACTCTTTGCTAGCGTAGACTTAGTGATGTTTGCTATGCTACTATAAAAAACAAAACTTAAGAAACAAAAATTAAGAAAGTAATATTACACTGTGTTTTAACTAACCAGAATTTAAATAAATAAGTAAATTTTTTAAATGCCCTGATTTTGTGTTTGCTCCCATGGTGTAAATATTCCCACCATGGCTGTTTTTTTTTTTTTTTTTTTTTTTTTAAAGCTGCCAACGGTTTAACAACTGGCTTACAAAATTCTTGTATTGTTAATAATTGGCTTTCACCTTGCTGGTATGAGCCCACTTGAACACACTTCTCCAACTGGACAGTGTTTACAAAAATCAGATGGAAACATCATACATTTTTCCTACCTTTCAGAATTCTCTGTGTGGAGCAGCAAGTTGAAATAAGTGCTCTTTTAGTGTAAGGAAAATAATAGAGTGTGGCCAGGAAGGAGAGGACGGGGAACTGAAAAATATGCAATGGGCAATTCACATTTAACAGGATAAACAGACATAGTTTAGATCCGGGACTTTTCAAGCCTGTCTTTTGACACTTAAACCTCCGAGACCCATTTGGTTGTATTTAGCACACATTCACTGATCACTCCCTGTACACCAGACCCTGTTGCCGGACAAGTTGGGAGAGAAATGTAAAAGGCACGGCCCTTCCTTTAGAAAAATAAGTTGATGGTATGGACATCGTGCAAGCTGTAAACATAAGTGCGGTTTAGTAACTGATATGTGGATTTGCAAACTGGACGTAAAATGCTGTAACAGAAGAATCACATGTGTGGTCCTTCTGTTTGTCTTCTCTTGCATCATTAATATCTCAAGGAGCAAGGGGACCCCCAGGAGATGAAGGAGAGATGGCTGTAATTTCCCTAAAGGGGAAACCCGGGGAACCTGGACCTCCTGGAGATAGTGGATTCCCAGGAGCAGAAGGTAAGCACTTAGATTTTTTTAAGACCGAATCAAATGAGTAGACTTCTTTTTGGATCGTTCAAACAAGCATGCGTATCAGACAGCTTTCCTAATAACGCTGAGATTAGGAAGGGTCATCTTTTTAAGATATAACTAGATATAACTTTTTAAGTTTAGATATAACTTTTTAAGATATAACTATACCCAGATTAACCTCGTGCTGTATTTTTCTTTTGCTTCTCCGTGCCAGAACTTCAAATTCATAGGTATGTATAGGTTTGAACATTCCAAACTGAGACCAATCCTAAGATTATACCTATAGTACCAGTTCCAGGCTTAAAGTACCCCTGTTTTTGGTGACTGGTATTAAAATGAGTAATTTTTTTTAAAGTTTATTTATTTATATAGTAGGGGAGAGGCAGAGAGAGAGGGAGAGAGCAAATCCCAAGCAGGCTCCGCGCTGTCAGTGCGGAGCCTGATGTGGGGCTCAAACTCACCAACCATGAGATCGTGACCCAAGTCGAATTCAAGGGTTGGATGCTTAACCACCTGAGCCACTGGGCGCCCCGAATAATTTTAATTATTAAAATTGATTGTCTAGGTCATTTTGACCGTTCTTCTCAGTCTTCAGTGTACAGATGAACCCCGGGGGCTCTTGTGAAAACACAGATCCTCAGTCAGCGGATCTGGGGCAGCCCAACTCTGCCTTTCTAACAATCACCCCGATGACTGTGCTACTGCCCCTCAGAAACACTGTGTGGCAAGGATTTTGACCACCACATTTGTGTTCTCTTTCCTAAGTTCAGATTTAGCCGAGCACGAGGCCCGGCTCTTGTCCTGGCTCTCTCCTGAACTAGTTGTTAGGGGGCGAATGTCTTTTAACTGGTCTGAGGTTCTTCCTCATTTGTAAAATGAGGGTGTGAAAGCGAACGACGCTGCACGCCCATTCCTACCTTGGGTGTCCCCAGCTCTCTTCGCGGACGCTTCTTCCACTGAAGCCAAAAACCATCACGATGTGGCTGAGGGCGGGAATTCGGATTTCCAAAACCCTTGGCTTCATCTCCTAAATGTAGGACCCACACCCTCAAGCCTAACTATTGCCCAGCCCGGGATTTCCTCAAAGAGGTTTGTTAACACTTCCAACCCCATCAGGTGATAAAGGCAATCCGGGGATGCAGGGGAGGAGAGGAGAGCCGGGAAGATACGGACCACCTGGATTTCACAGAGGGGAGCCTGGTAGAACCGGGCACCCGGGGCTCCCTGGAGCCCCAGGCCCTCCAGGCTCACCCGGGCTGAGAGGCATTATTGGTTTTCCAGGATTTCCAGGTGACCAGGTAAGTGGCTGCTGTTGGGGAGGAAAGAAATAATAAAACCCTTTTACTCTCGGCGGGGGGGGGGGGGGGGGGGGATGCCGTTAAGGAGTCATAATTTGCCAGTATATATCGTTGTTTTACCGGGTTTTAGAATAGAAGGGATATGCCAAAGGAAGGATGGAGCCTTCTGGCAGGCTATGAGGTAATTATAGTTTTTGGCCAGTGTTCATGCCTGTTTCTCATAACAGATGACCCGGTCACTCACTCCACGTACTGTACCCCCAGCCTAGTTTAAACAGCTCTACCGAAATTTATCTCATGACTAATGGTTTATCAGAGTCAAGAATCATCTGAAATATAACCCAAATTCTGGTGTCTAAGCCTTCCTATCGAGTTGCAGATATCACAGATTTTTCTGTAAATACATTTGGTCTTCATAACCATGAGTGAAATACTCCCTTGGGAAGCCAGGAGGCACCTAACATGTAGGAGCCTACATCATAACTTCCAGAAGATGTATATAATTTACTACCCATCATTTGGAATCAAATAGATTTTTTAAAAGTTTTTGGTAAAAAAAAAAAAAAAAGTCTTCTAACAATGTTTTATTTGGTATCAGTTTGCTCATTCAAAACTTAAAATTCAAGTCATGTGATGCAATTACTGTTATGCAGTCAGGAATAGAGAATTGGACGCTACCCGTTGGTACCTCTAATTCTGGGCTTTTAGCACTTTTAAAAGCTAGGCACGTGGAGTAGCATTGCCTGTAATGCATTTCCAATTTTCTTTACCACTGCAAATATATGGACATTGGTTATGGAAGATTATAACGGGATCATGTTGTGAATGTGCCATTTGTATGTGAAACCAAACAAGGTCTTTTGTTTTAAACTCTCAGGGTGAACCAGGCTCTCCAGGGTCCCCTGGAATTTCAGGAAGCGATGGACTGAGAGGCCCTAAAGGTATGCTTCGGAAACACAGCAGCCGTCCACCAGGCTTATGGTCCTGGGTGTTCGTAACACCATGGGCACGCACATTTGGCACAAATGAAAAGTTAAATCCATCAAACAAACTGTAACATCCAAGGGCTTCTTCTGATTATTTTTTTTAATTTTTATTTAAATTCCGGCTCTTTTTTGCCCTTTTGCTCATTTGTTTTGTTTCTTAAATTCCACATGTGCGTGAAATCATATGGTATTTGTCTTTCTCTGACTTATTTCGCTTAGCATAATGTTCTCG
This sequence comes from Panthera pardus, assembly GCF_024362965.1. NCBI lineage: Eukaryota > Metazoa > Chordata > Mammalia > Carnivora > Felidae > Panthera > Panthera pardus. The sequence continues at coordinate 11,755,129 of NW_026526655.1, forward strand.
AGCTCCATCCATATTGTTGCAGATGGCAATATTTCATTCTTTCTGATGGCTGAGTAATATAATATACCATTTCATAAATATAAATATAAGTATATGTATATACACAACACACACACCCCACATCTTCTTTATCCATACATCAAATGATGAATGCTTGGACTGTTTCCATAATTTGGTTATTGTGGATAATGCTGCTATAAATATTGGGGTGCATGTATCCTTTCGAATTGGTATTTTTGTATTCTTTGGGTAAATACCTAGTAGTATGATTACTGAGTCATAGGGTAGTTCGATTTTTAACTTTTCGAGGAACCTCCATACTGTTTTCCACAGTGGCTGCAACAGTTTGCCTTCCCAGCAACAGTGCAAGAGACTTCCCCTTTCTCTGCATACTCTCCAACACCTGTTGTTTCTTGTGTTGTTAATTGTAGCCATTCTGACAGGAGTGAGGTGATAGCTCATTGAAGTTTTGAATTTCATTTCCCTGGTGATAAGTGATGTGGAGCATCTTTTCATGTATCTGTTGGCCCTCTGGAGGTCTTCTTTGGAACAAGGTCTATTCATGTCTTCTGCCCATTTTTTAATTGGATTTTTCATTTTGGGGAGTTTGGGGTTATATAAGTTCTTTATAAATTTTAGACACTAACCCAGCGGTTCTTTTTAGACTGCTAGATAGTCAAGCACTCGAAACACAAATCATCCACATTTGTCATTCGGATCCAAGGGTACCAGAGAGAGAACAGTATGCCTGTAGAGCACACAGGTCTTTCTTCTCAGTGGGGGTCCTTCAGTGGTCTTTGTAGTGATTGCAGCTTCGTAAATGACAGCTCAGGTGCATGAAGACCAGATCCACGTTGGTGGGCAGGGTCCACCTTGGCTTCTAAGCCTTCTGTACCATAAGACCCAATATCTCTTCTAAGGACTCCATAGATACGACTTTTAGGGTACTGAGACAGGAGTCACAGTGCACAGAGAAGGCCAAGGCCATGACTTCCTACCAGGTGTTAATATTTCACTTAAGAATTTCTGGGCGACATATAACTCATAGTTGGGTCATGTTTACCATAAGCCAGGGGTCAGCAAGTGTGTTTTTTCAAGAGGTCAGACCACAGATATTTTCAGCAACATGTTCCCTGTTAAAACTACTCAGCTGTGCATGAGAACACCTATAGCATGCAAACAGCCAGACAATATGCAAACAAGAGGTGTGGCTGTGTTCCAGTAAAAATGTATTTACAACAAGCCACAGGTTAGATTTGGCCCCATAGGCCTTGGTTTAACTTGTACCATAACCATGTTGTCTCATAACACAACTGACATTCTACCTTAATCAGATTTCCAGGGAAACAGAAACAAAGTTACCTGTGGTTAAAAATGTTCTTAGAGAGGGGTGCCTGGGTGGCTCAGTCGGTTAAGTGTACAATTTCAGCTCAGGTCATGATCTCATGGTTCTTGAGTTCAAGCCCTGCAAGTGCTGACAGCTCAGAGCCTGGGGCCTGCTTCAGATTCTGTGTTTCCATCTCTCTCTGCCCCTCCCCTGCTTGTTCTCTCTCTCTTTCTCTCCAAAATAAGTAAACATAAAAAAAAAATTCTTTTAATGTTCTTAGAGAAAGAAAGGTTTCATTAACCCTTTATTCAGACACACAAGCAAACAAAAATCAGGGTATCTTAAATTGCGATGTTTGCATAAAATCTTTAACATTGTAACTATCCTTGCGTACCATTGGGTTAATATTTTTCTTTGAATCTTAATTATGATTTACCTTCTTAACCTTGACCTTAACTTCACTATCTGTGAATTCACACTTTTGATAAGCAGTTATATGTTACTTTATCACAGATTAAAATGAATAACTTTAAAATATAGAAGAGTAGGCGCACCTGGCTGGCTCAGTCGGAAGAGCATGTGACTCTTGATCTCAGGGTTGTGAGTTCAAGCCCCACGTTGGGTGTTGAGAGATTACTGAAAAATATAATCTTTAAAAAAAGTAAAATTAAAGCATAACGAACCACTAAAAAACCTCCCTTACCACCCATGAGACATGTTGTGCATGTTGAGAGACTCCGTAAATAATAGGATAATTGCTATAGGAAAAAAAGAAGTGTGCACACTTATTTATCCAGAAGGAATAACCTAGATATCTTCTTCAGAAATAGTTACAAGTAGAGAAGTTTTCATATTTGAGTTGACACTTTATAGCTTCATGGTTCAAAACTCACTCTTCTGCTTACCTATGCATTTATTATAGTCCCCTCACCTCTCTCAAAATACAAACCTACTTCTTATTTTCTTCATACTTGCTTTTGGCCATCTTTGCAAGGAACCGAAATGCATGCATGGTACCTGGAGTCAAAGGTCTCTCATGAAGCCCATATAAGGGTAATGAATGAAACCCATACTTTAGGCAACCCATGGTTTCTCTTTTGAGACTTTTGCGCTTTTCTTTATGGGCTGTTTCTTTTTCTATCTTTCTTTTTTTATAAATGTTTATTTATTTTTGAGACAGCGTGAGTAGAGGAGAGGCAGAGAGAAAGAGAGAAAGAATCTCAAGCAGGCTCTGCACTGTCAGCACAGAGCCTGATGAGGGGCTCAGTCTCACAAACCATGAGATCATGACCTGAGCTGAAATCAAGAGTCAGACGCTTACCCGACTGAGTCACCCATGCACCCCTCGGCTGGTTCTTACGTATCTGCCAAGTGGTTTCATCATTCTCTATTCAAGATAGTTGGACCTTTCTGGATATGTTTGGATTGCAAACACTCACTCTGTACATCAAAGCATCATGATAACTACATCATGATAATCCTTTTGGTTGCTGCCTCAGTAACCAAGGACCTCAAATTCTCAGTTTGTACTCCGGCTTCTCAAGAAAAGACTGACTGACCTGGGATAGACCAGATTCCTACCCCTCAAGCGATCAGCCACAATTAGAAGTAAGGTCAGGTGGAAGAGAAATTTCCACAAGATGTGGTTGGTACCCCTTAGAAAGGGGTGTGAGTGGGAACTATAAATCAGGCCTAATTAACTCTCTTATTCGCTCTTATAACTGCATCTATTGTCTTGCCCTTCCCGATCCCAACTATTTTGAGTCCCCATTTGTAACCAGCTCCCAGCTGTAAGTCCTGTATTGGGAAGAATTCAGCAATGATGTGGGAGTACCAGTTCCGTGGTACAGTGGGAGCCATTGCCTAGAGTGGCCTTTGAATGTGTGTCTCTTGTGAAGTTATCAATAAAATGTGCCTTTGTAATTTTTTTTTAAGTTTACTTTTAGAGAGAGAGACAGAGAAAGGTAGAACATGAGTGGGGGAGGGGCAGGGGAGAGGAAGAGAGAGAATCCTGAGCTAGCTCCATGCTGTCAGCGCAGAACCTGATGTGGGTCTCAAACCCACGAGCCATGAGATCATGACCTGAGCCGAAACCAAGAGTCAGGTGCTTAACCAGCCGAGACTCCCAGGCACCCCTGTAATTTTGTTTTTACAAGGACGTTGAGTTGAGCTTCCTTATGAGCTTGACATGTGATTGCATCAGTAAAAACAAGGGCAGTTTCTGCTTTTTGTTTCTAAAGCACAATATAAAAATATAGTCACTGAACTATTTTAGGGAATTTAAAAATTCAAACATTAATATCTATAGTTTCTTATGATTGTTATGAACTATAAAAATGTGTGTGTGTGTGTGTGTGTGTGTGCACGCGTGTGTGTGTAAATCACATCTTGCAACTGCGTTTCCAATTGTTCTTACATAGGAAAAACCCCTATTTTTCCAAAAATTCCTCTGGAACATTTGAAGATAAACTCTAAAGATAAATATGACCATTATTAAGTCACTTGTATGAAACAAAATTAAATTCTCATAAGTAATATTATGTGCATTTTATCACTTACAGGAAACAAAGGGGACCCTGCTAGTCAGTTTGGCCCACCTGGTCCCGAGGGAGAACCAGGTAGCCCTGGATGTCCAGGTATAGCTACATATTTTTTCTTATTAAAACAAAAAAAAATAAATTTGGTTTGAGAAATTGGACAATTACTTTATACTCCTACCCAGCAATGATTATATCAGTATTTTCTTCCCCCTTTGCCCGTTAAGATACATCTCAGAAGGATTATGTCTCAACACTGCCACCACATCGTTGGCCTAGAAGGACATCAGATTATACACCAGGGATTCTCAGTCTTTTTCCACCATGGCCCCCATGACCTATGAGGTTGACATAACAATCCACTCCCCTTGGCATGCCCAGATTTTGACATTTTGGTCAAAAATGATTATTGCAAGCAATTAAAAGCCAGACCATGTCCCAGTCTCTAGAATTATAAATGATACATTAGCAATAACCACTCCCACTGACCACAGCTTCAGGTTGTCATTGCAGCCCTTTCTTTCTTACTCAGAAAATCATATGTGAATGCCAGTGGGGAGTGCCATTGTTGAGATCTCATCGAATACGTCATTTACCAAATATGTCATTTACTAAAAACCAAACCAAAAAAAAAAATTAAACTTCATCACCAACAATGAATCTAAATTGTTCAAAATAGTATTTTGACAATTGACATGTAGTCCCTCAGAATGGATTGGGATGTACCTGTGAGTTCTTGCCCTCCACTCGAGGCTTAGGCTTGCTTCAGTACCTGACCCACCGTTGATGAAACATACATGCCTTTTAACTTAGTGATTTTACTTGTAGGAATTTATCTGAATTCGATTATCAGACAAGTGTACAAAGATGTATGCACAGGAGCATGCATTGCATGGAAGGAGCAAATGTCATCCACAAACGATTGGTTAAAGAAGTGTGCAGAATCCCATTCAGCCAATAATGGGCAGGTTAGAAATAGGTTTGTTTTTAGATGGGTCCCTTGTAAATTAAAATATCTCATATTACTAGTTTTGTGTTTTATCTTAAAATTCTCTTTGACAATAGTCATGTTTCATTACCTACACCAGAAGGAATATGTGAGCAGAAGTATTATCAGAATTTTGTTCTGTTTTGTTTTTATACCACAAGATTGCTAAAAATGGAGTTCTAACAGAAAAACAAGCTATTATAATGGCAAGAACTTTCCACTGTCTTTCATATCCGTCTTTTACCTCTGACCTGGTCAAATAGATTTAGATGACATAATAGTTTAACCAAAATGTACAGCTTAAATGTACATTTGAGGGGAGCTTAACATCAGGGAGGTTCCTAATAAATACCAGAGGGAGAAGCCTTAAGAAGGAAAGCCAGTGGTTCAAAGTCAGCCTCCATCATTACTGTCCATGTGATCTTGAATAAGTTGCTCATCATTTGTGAGCTCAGTTTCTTACTTATAAACTGGCATAATTATAGGATTGTTTTGAGGATCAAATAAGATTCCTTGAAAGCAGTCTGTTAACTGAAAATTCCACATTTACTGGTATTTTCATGTAAACCATGAAGATAGTAAGATTTTATAAGCTGAAACTAGTCTCCAACTGGAGGCCTTTAATATTACCTAATGTTTTAAGTTAAAAATTATCAATCTGAGTTATTTTACACTGAGGCTAGCTTTTTTAAACATTTTTAAAAATTTATTTCTTTTGAGAGAGAGAGAAAGAATGAGAGCATGAGCAAGGGAGGTGCAGAGAGAGGAAGAAAGAGAATCCCGAGCAGGCTCCATGCTGCCGGTGCAGAGCCCGATGTGGGGCTCAAACTCAGCAAACCGTGAGATTGTGACCTGAGCCGTCAAGAGCCGGACACTTAACTGACTGAGCTGCCCAGGCACCCCAGGCTGACCTTTTAAGGAAAGTTTTCCTTACTGTAATTTCCCTGGTGTCCTGTGGTGTTCACCATTTAAATTGTTCTTTTTCTCATACACCGTAACTTTAGCCTAAAATTTCTAAATTACATCATATGTTTATTCACTGGCACAGAGTTTACCTAAATACACAATTTCCATTGACGGGAGAAAAGCTGCATGGGTTGAATTTGATCGAGTCCAGTGAGAAGGCATAGAGCTCACATCTGTCTCAGGGGATTTTACCTGAGCCTACTGGGTTCAGTTTCACCTCCCCCTTTCCATTCAGAGACAAAACACAGCATAAATTAACTCAGAAGTCCTGTTCTTAATACAGGTGTGACTGGAGAGGCAACCCTTAATTTTTTTCATTTGGAGAGGAAAATAATACCGCCTTCCCTTTCCTGCAAGAATGTTTTCAGGGTAAACAAAATAACACACAGTGAGGCCCATAGATCTTAAATTTGATCAGGGAACAGGTATCGATTAACACAGGCTTGTTTCATGTATGTTGTAATAAATAAGGACTATGCCCCACCATGGGTTTGTAAACACAGAACTCTACACCTATTTGCTGATTCAACTGGCTGATTTCAGCACAGACTATCGGCTTATCCTAGATGTCTAACTTGTATTAAAGTGACACAATATACATAAACACGTGCGGAAATAGTCATCTTCTCTAATAATCAAATAAATATAATTAAAGTAAATGTGAGATATTATTTCCTTTGACTGAATTAGCAGGAAAAGGAGCCAACAAACCATCAGGTCCTCAGGGAGCACACGAGATCTCGGGGGGTTACATGGGGTGGTGTGAGAGGTGCAGCCCTTAACTGTTAAATAAACCATTTAACAGCCTCTGTCAAGAACAGAATGGTCTCTTCTAAAAGACCAAAAAGGCAACGCGAAATGTTCTCTTCAGCAAGTCTCTGTCCCGAGAAAGAGACTCTAGTAGATTTTTTTCTTTAACTTAAGGGAAGGAGCCACCAGAAGCAATGTGTGGTTCTAGAATGGGACCCAGTGATGACACACGAGCTGTAAAGGACAATTAAGGGCACACTTGGGGCAATTCAAGTATGGAAGGAGTACTAGATGATGTTAACGGTTGTTCTGAAGTTTCTTGGCTGTGATGATGTTATTTTGGCCATGTAGGAGAATGGTGTTTTTTTTTTCAGGCATGCCTGTTGAAGTATTTAGGAATGGAATTCCTTGATGTCTGTCATTTACTTTGAAATAGTTCAGCATTTTAATGCATTTTTAAAACCCAAAAATATCATATAATGTTACCTAGAAATGTTCTACTCCTAGGAATTTTTCCTAAGGAGATGATTTGATACGACAAAAATCGATTAAAAATGTATAAAGATCACTATGCATAACAGCAAAGAGAAATACCTTGAGTGGCCAATAGTAAGAGAAAATTAGATTAATTAAGGTTAACTCCCTAAGCTATCAGCTAGTCATTTAAAAACAGTAATTAGAAAAATAATGGCAAACTTGGCCATTGCTTATAATACGATGCTAATTTAAAACATCAAAATATAATATCGTGGGCCTTATTTGCACATTGTTACACATATGAAAAATTGTATTAAGGTGGGAGGATTCGAAGTGTTTTGTTTTCATTTTTTCCTTAATGTTATCTTTTCAATAGAGAGATTATGAATATAAACAAGTAATAATAGAAAAGGATGGCAGGGGCTGTGGTTGGAGATAATTATAGATTCACCACCTCAAAGACCAGTGTCCAATTATTCAGGTGTTTGATCTTTCTTTCTGTAGGACATCTTGGAGCACCTGGAGAGCGGGGCTTCCCGGGTGTTCAAGGGCCCAGAGGACCACCTGGAAGGCCAGGACTACCTGGCTCCTCCGGACCACCAGGCTGTCCAGGTACATTGAAAGGAGCCTGGAAACTTCCGGGCACTCATCTATCTTCTGGTGTAACGGAAGAGGCCAGCTTTCACTTAGACCTAGTTTCAGATGTGACTCTGCCATTTCCCAGACCTGTGACTTTGGACAGATGACTGAAACTTACCCATTCCTGTCTTGTAAGTTTGAGCTAGTCCAGTCTCGTTGGGTTGGTCTGGAAGTAAACGAAGACAATACCTGTTAAGAGCCTGGCAAGGATCCAGGTACAAAGTGATGGGCTGACAGATAAAAGCCCCTTTCCATCCTTCCTTAATCTACCTGCCATTCAGATGCTGGTTTTCTTTTCTCCTTTAGACTTAAGGCAAATGTCACACATTCAGAATATAATGAAAGTTTGAAATTGCAGTTGGCAACTTTAATCACTCCAAAGTGTATTTGCTCCATCTGAGGCTAAGTATATTTTTTTCTCTCTAGAGTTAGGAGGTCTAGGACAAAAAAATTTAAACAAATTAAAAAAAAAAAAAGACAATGTTCCCATGTGTTAAGAATACAGATGACCTACCTTCCCCATTAAGGTAACTCATATATCAACTGGCTATCTGCAGAACCTCCTTCTTATCCTCAGGTGATCCAGGAGTACCTGGGCTGAAGGGACATCCAGGAGACATGGGGGATCCTGGGCCAAGAGGCATGATGGGGGACCCGGGGACACCAGGTCTTCCTGGAATAAAAGGTAAAAAGGAAGCCCCCCCCATGAGGGCAAATTGCGGTGCTTTTCCTGCCCTGAGTGACACTGATCTTGCTCATGGCTCCCTCCCCTTTCCCACAGATGCCTGTTAGTACCTTCTTCTCCCTCCCTCACAGCTTCAGGCCATGCATCTAGTCTCTTGACCTGCCTCCTACCAAAATGGTGGTGCTGCCATTTTTTTTAGGGCATTCCCCCCAGTGTTTCCTGTAGAGTTCAGGCCTCTTCATTTGTTCTTCCCTTAGATAGTGAGGCATCTGTTACATTCTAGATTGTGCGTTAGACGCTAGGCACACAATTTTGAGGAAAATAGACACGGTTACTGACTTCATGGAGCTCACAGTGGATGTAGCAAGGGAGACATATTAAAAACATATATGTAAATAAATATATATTTACCAATTGTGTTAAGTGGAAGGAAAAGACTAAAATGCCATGAAGAAAGTTACTCGTATTCATGAACTTTGTTAGATAAAGAAACATTTTTTCCTGGTTGCATTTTTGGTCTTGATGGGTAATAGTGCACCGGCTATAAGTGTGGTTACAGTAATACCATATATCATATCACCTGCCATATTTATTTGTTATTAACAAATCTTCATGCCCCTCCATCCCTCCATGGTACTACTTAGTCTTCTTTCATCCATTTCTTCCATTTTAGGGAAAAAAAGCTTTTCATGGCCACTTTGTGTATACTTCTAGCACAGCACCTATATTGTATATTGTTGAGAAGTCTTTCTTACGAAGTAGAAGGTGATTTTATATCCTTGGCATCCAGTGGATACCCAGTAAGTCTTTTGGAGGGCTACTGTAAATATTTTTTTTAATTTTTTGATGTTTATTTTTGAGAGGGAGACAGAGTGTGAGCGGGGGAGGGGCAGAGAGAGAGGGAGACACAGAATCCGAGGCAGGCTGCAGGCTCCAGGCTCTGAGCTGTCAGCACAGAGCGCGACGCGGGGCTGGAACTCACGGACCGCGAGATCATGACCTGAGCCGAAGTCGGACGCTCAACCGACGGAGCCACCCAGGTGCCCCTATATTTTTTAAATTTGTGAGTAAATTAAGAAACAGAGGCATGGACGAATCGAGAATGAACAACTGAGCTAGTAGTGATGAAGATGAGGGTCTTCACTTGAATAAGCAGATGAAGGCTCAAGCCCTGGTTGGTGGATTCCTGTAATCAAGCTCCCCTCCCCTTTCCTCTCAGTTTCCTTCTGCTAGGTGAGCCATCCATGTACTAAACTCCGGTCAAATGAAAATTACTTCCTCTCAGAAGAGTTGGAAACCCCTCCTTTGGGTTCTTAGTTGCCTTGTTGTTTTGAAAATCCAAATGAAAACTTTCCACACTTTCATCTCTTCCCTCATCGAGTAGTTTTCAGATAATTCCTGTTTTCCAGCAAGTACTAGTGTGGTATGTGTTACTTGGAACAACTCTGCAGAGAAGGGAACCCTTTATTTTGGAGAGTTGGTACACTTAGGTATTTCCATGCGGCCAAATATTTGGCTTCCGCTTCCCATCACTGAGTAAGATGTCTTTGCATCGTTCTTCTCCCTCTTCACTGGCACTGAATGTGAAGTGCGGTGATTTGTGATAAATTTAGGGTCTCAGGCAAAATGAGCACTTCTTTCAAAGTTTCTCTTTATTTTGAGAAAGGGAGAAAGAGCGTGCGTGGGAGGGGCAGAGAGAGAAGGAGAGAGAGGATCCCGAGCACGCTCCACACTGTCAATGCAGAGCCCAACGCAGGGCTTGAGCTCACAAACTGTGAGCTCATGGCCTGAGCCAAAGTCAAGAGTTGGATGCTTAACTGACTGAGCCACCCAGGCACCCCCACCAAGTGATCATTTTTTATGTTAAAAGTTTATGTAGTGATTGTGGCCATTTGCTGCCACTGGAAATCCCTGTTACCCTGGTGGGGTGTTCTTGGACACCGTTTTGAGTGTTGGAAGATGAAATCGGTTCAAAAAAATTTTTTTCCATTTATTTCCATTATTAACCACTCCTACTGCATTTCCCTTTCTTCTCACCCTCCTAGTTTAATAAAAATAGCAAGGATTTTCAAACCTCTTGGTTTGAAAACAATATACACTCAGTTTGACTGAAGTGACCAGGCTCATGTCGCTATTGTGGGTTTGTCTGTCTCTCGATTTAGTTTGCGTTTATCACATCATTTCACTATGGTATGTTATTAAAATACCAGTAGCTAATGACGTTGACTGAGGAACAGAATTACTCGAAAATTCAGTTTCCCCTGACATCATAGTTCCGTGGTATGAAATCATGAGTTTGTTGGGAGAAGGGGAGAAAATGAACATGTCAGCCCGAGTACCCATCGGAACGATACAGACGGATGTTGCAATGGTGCTTCCTGACCATGCAGTGACACTGTTTCGCTGCAAACAGCCCAACAAACGACCGGGCTTTAAAACAACAAAACAAAACCGTGCGCTACATTCCTAAAAATTAAAACGGCCACAACATAAATCCATTGTTGCCGTTTATCCTGCTGATATAAAAATGAACCGCGCTCCAGCAGAAACACTTTGATCTGAGAAACTAAATATTTGAAGTATGTTCTAAATAAGTCAAGGGGACTGATTATCTTGTTTGAACAAACCAGCTGTTGAACTCAAAGTTGTTTGCCCTGCTGGAACTGGCCACATGGATTCCCAGTCCTGCTTGAGTTCAGTCAGATTTAAACTTGAACTTAAACATCTGCTAAAAATGGCTGGATACCATTTGCCCTCTTTTGAAAGGAAGACACTCAGCTCCTCGTTGGGCATTCTGAGATCGCCACAACGAAAACCTAAAGACAGCTGTTTGCACCATGACAAGTGTAAAGAGGTGTCGTGGGTTGTTTTGGCTGGTGGCAAGCACGCTGTCACGTCAGAGAAAAGGCACCTCGAAATGTCTTGTATCCAGAAAGAAATGCCACACATCTCACAGCCGAGAAAATCGTGGAAATGTTCTCCTGCTTCTACACCGAAGGGAGCGTCCCTTCCGGCCCTGCCCCCACACAGCACTTATCACTCTCGATGTAATTGCCTATTTGTTCTATCGGGTCAGGGATTGTTTCTCTCTTGCTCTGCGTTGTCTTGTCAGCAGCTGTCACTAAGTACATTTGGGGACTGAAGCTCCAGGGGTTAAGAGACCATGTCTTTATGTTCCGGTGCTTGTCCTTAGTAAGCACTCCCGTATTTTCTGGATTAAAAATAAATTCAGAATCTGTTTTGATAAGCTTTCAGCTTCGTTCGGCCATTAACCTGTAGTTACGTAGGTCTCTTTCCCATCAGCTTTCACCTTTGGGTAACCAGCTGTCCCGGTTTGCCTGGGACCGAGGGGTGCCTCGGGAAAATCCCTCACAAACAGGGATGAGGCAGTCATCCCATTAGAAGTATAAACCTGTATAAAGGCCACTGGGGATAGAGTAGCATTTTCAGGCTTTAGAACAAAAGAAAACCCCAGTGGAAAACCAGTCTCAGAGTGGGCTGGCTAACCCGGATGGAGGCTGTGATTCCCATGAGGGCTGGAGCAGAAGGTTCGATTCTCTGAGTGGGGGTAGAGTGCCCCGGCCCGTGAGTGCAGGGAGATGCAGCCTTAAATGATGGTTGGTAAGCCAGAGGATGGCCAGAGAGGTGAATAAAAAAATCCTCATTACCAAGGAATGTGCTTTGTTAGCCTAATTGCCTCTCATCTGCGCTGTATATATTTTATGCATGAACAACTTTCTGATTTAGAGATGGGATTGATAAAAAGCTTTCAGTAAAAAGGAAAAATTGTCCTTAAAATCCTACCCAGATGTAGCTGCATTCAATTTAGAAAGATAACATTGGGTCAGATAAGGGTCGGCCAGTTCAACAATGGTGAGGGGCTGGGCCTGTGACAGCCCGGGATCTGGACGCGTTGATGGGACAATGCAGAGTTGGCAGAAGCTGAGACATTCCACCCCAGCGAAGTCCCCCAAGCCATCAATCTTGGTGGCTTAAGCTGGAGATCAAAACACATTGAAATAGCAAAGTGTTCTCAAAAAATCTATTATCATTTCAGATAGATGGCAATAAATATCCAGATCTGGCAGATGAAGGTCTGTGTGTTCTTTTGGTGCAAACTTGAAACGTTGGCTCATTAATAGGAAAAAGGATTGAAAAATAAACTCAGCCAGAGCTGTTAAAAGTGGTTAGGAAATAAGAGCTTTAGGAAAAATAAGGGTGCGTTCGCCCCCCCCCTTTTTTTTTTGGTGTGAGAGAATACGGCTCATTTGCACTGATCTGAAGTTTAGAGTTTAAAAATAGACTAAGTGTCCATTTCAAGTACAGATAATAAATCGAATGGAACCAGCTAAGTGTTCCATCTTTAAATAAGAAGCCCACAGAGGACTTGCATATTAATGAAGAGATAATAATTAGCACATAAATTATTTATACACAAATGGATGCCTGTAACTTCACCAACTCTTATTCCTCCCATAAATCTATCAAAGAACGTGTAACATGCAAAGAGAAGTTGGACTCCCTCCTTCCTGCAGCTTTCTTTCCACCCATTCGCTGGCCCTCCCTATTGCACATTTTCTCATTCACTCATTCATTCATGCATCCACTCACTCATTCAACAAACACCTGCTGAACACCAACTGCGTGTCAGGAGACGTGCCAGGTGGGGGCTTGGGAAACTAAGAAGACCCGATCTTGTACTTAGTTTACCCAAAGTAACCCACTCACCCAAAGACACGCTTGTTGCACAGCGTGGGGCAGGCACCGGCACATGGGCATCGAGAGAGCTCTGTGTAGGTGTTGTGGGGTAGGCAAGGGGCACCTTCTGTGTGCTAGGGTGTTACTATTGTAAATGAGAGGGATGTGGCCCTAAACAAGGAATGGCTGGCTGGCTCTCAGCCTTGGATGAAGATCCACCAATGAATTTGGAAGGTCACAAGGTTTGGACAGGGGCTGAGGAGAAGATTCTTTCCTCCAAATCAGTCAGTAAGACAAGACATGTATGAATCATGTGGTGGAGGGCTCAGCTCCCGGGAAACATTCTGTACGTATCAGTTGTCTGCCTTTTTCCCCTTCCTCTCTCCCTCCTTCCCTCCGTCCATCCCTTGTTTTCTTTCTCTACTCCGTCCCTATAAATCTGTATACTTGTACTGTATAAGTACAAATATACTATATATTATCATATAAATGTATTATATGTATTTTAAATAGTTGTATATTTGTAAATACATATTTTAAATAGTGATATATTTGCAAATCTTTAGATTTATAGGTGTTCAGTGTTCAATGACAACTTAAGTAAAGTCAGGTTGGTAGATGTCTCCTTAGAGGACTATACTGATGCCTGGCAGAAGGTTCTAGAGATGCAGACATCGATGAGATCATACCTAATTACGGAGACTGGAGTTTTCATTGATCGTTATGAAATAAATTTAGTTTCAGTAAAGAGGCATCAGAGTGGTTCTTTTTGAAAGAAGTAGCTGCAAAGAAATAGCATCAACAAACTTGACCTGTAGGCCTCTTCTTTCTGACTAGTACGGTGCTTAAAGAAAAGTTAAATGTGTCATGTATTCCCCAGTATGCCACAGGCCCCACCTGTCCTTACTGTCTTACTATCTTTACCTGACTACACCCCAAAGAAATTAGTATCCACACACTGTGATGGAGTGGACAGATCCTGAGCCTGGGAGGAAGGAAGTCTCGGTTTGCTCCATTCCAATCTCTTTTTTCTAGGATGAGTTCATTGTCATAGAATCTAAGGTCCCTTGCTGCACTAACAGTCAGTAATTCTAGACTATATCTGGATAAAGAGAGACATCCATGATATGGTCAGAGACCAAGAGCAGTGTGTTAAAACCAAAGAAATGCATTAAGCTGCCTTGCAGAAAGTATCCATCAGATGAATGTGTTAATAACCACTGGCACGGACTTAGCCTTGATAATGACATCTAGACGGTAGGATCTCATGGCTCCCTCCTGGAGAAGCTGTCGGGCTGCCATCAGTGAATCATCTCCCCTGGTTGGTGCCTGTGCTGGGTGACCGGTGGACTTCAACATCCGGTCTTCCCCAGTGGATCACAGGCCCGTGATGTGTTTCAGGTCCCTCCGGGTCGCCCGGTCTGAACGGCTTGCATGGTTTAAAGGGTCAGAAAGGAGCCAAAGGCGCCTCAGGTAAGAGAAAACCCTTTGTGAGCGATTAAACTGCAGTCAGGAGACCGTGAGATACCGCTGGCGTGCCTTTACTGCACACAACTTGGGGCGAGAAACTAAGAAACTGGCTTAGCTTAGAGGCACACTCTTGAACTATTTCTCGTACTGAAGATGGACTTACGTAAGAAAGACCTTTGAGAAAACCGAATTTAAGAAGGAGTGGCTGGTTAACAGTGACTTCTGTTGATGTTACTTGGGGCTTTCTCCCTGCTAAAAATACTCTGAGTAATTGCTTTAGGTGGGGCCAAATTTCAAAATGTGACAAATAACAAAGAAATGGTTGGGAGGTCTTGTTGTGGTCTTGTTTTAAGTGTTGCGATGCCAGGTACGACCCCGTGGGCCTAATTACTAGTTCTAGCACCCCTCCACAGGCTGCTGCTAAAACAAATTACCTGAGCAAATTGCTGGTATTTTTGTTATCACGAATAGGCTCATCATTAACAGCCGCATTTGAGATTTGTTCTGGCGTTTGAATATAGGGCCCGTTTGCTGCTTCAGTGTCTCAGGAAACTAAGCTCGTAATCAGACAAGGCAGCTGGAATCAGACACGGAGTTCTGAGGGTCTGCGGTGGAGAGTTGGGTTGTTGTGCTCCTAGGTCGGGCCCCATTGCTGAAGAGAGACAGAATCTTTGTACAGTTCAGAAGGTCAAGAATTAATGCAGGTCACGTAGGATTCATTTTGGGGGCTCTTCCAAATAGTCTGATTATATGTGTGCCTCCCCCAAGAAACCAGTGATGTTCCTTCCCCCTTTTCCGTGGGAAGTTCCATGATGCTTCCATTTATATGTGAATTTCCACCTTAAATTTCAAACCAGTTTGTTCATAGTGACTTATTGCTGGATCTCATTGGAGCGTTGATAAGCTGTTGTATTGTTGTTGTTGTTTTTAGTCTGGGAAATAACCATAAAATAAACCCAACCTGTGCCTGACCGTGTGATAGGGCGCGAGAGGGTACATGGTGACCCAGGGGGAGTCCGCAGCCTTTCGGGTCACCACTGGGCAGGCGGTTGTTCTCAGCACAACCCGCTGTGTCCCTGTCACCCCCTTTGGAAGCAGTTCTTTTCCAGGAGCCACAAGAGGATCAAACAGGGAGAACTAATGCTGTTTCCCTCGTTAAGGTTCGCATGAAGTGGGCCCACCTGGCCCAATGGGCATACCTGGGCCGAAAGGGGAGACAGGAGACCCCGGGAGCCCAGGAATTTCTCCCCCAGGCCTTCCTGGAGAAAAAGGTCCCCCCGGCCCCCCAGGTAAGAAGCAGCATGCTTTTTCCTCTGTCAATAACTCAGTCAAAACCTTCCAAATGTGATAAGGCTGATCTCCGAACACGTCCCTCCTCAGGGAGACCTGGATCACCTGGTCCTGCAGGTGCCACAGGAAGAGCTCCTGAAGGTGACATTCCTGACCCAGGTCCCCCCGGCGATCAGGGACCTCCCGGCCCCGATGGTCCAAGAGGTATGATAAAATCCTGGCAGAGGATGTTGGCACTCCTTTCCTTAGATGCTGCCAGCTCCGGAGGATTATAGGACCAGAGAATGGCGGAGTCGCAGGCCCTCAGCAGCCCCGACAGTCTGGCGGAGGGGAGAGGTGGAGTGTGGGCAGTGCCCGGCTGCCAGGACCACCCCCAGAGCCAGAGCTCAGAGCTCAGTCTTCTGTCCAGCTCTACCAAGCATCTCCGTCTGGGGACACTGACTCCCAGCAGACCCTTCTCATCGCCAGCGCCAGGGGGATGCTGAGCACAAGGGGTCAGAAGTGGCTGGCGGGGGTGTGGGGGGGGGGATCTCACTCTGCCTGTTGGTTTCTAGCACCTGCCACGTGCACCGCCATGGGCCAGCACGACCACGCCCAGGCCTGGCACACACAGAAGCAGTCTGTTCAAGTGCTGCTAACAGAACACATTGTTCCTCTCAGCCCTTGGCGGGGACAAAGCCCAGCAAGGCAGTATTTCACAGAGTAGGGGCTGACTGGAGCCGGCTGGGGCGTGGGGGAGACAGCGTGGTGCCGTGGGGTTTTGCAAAGTGCACACAGTCATGTTCCTAATAGCTCACGGAGCTCTTTCAGAGAGACCCAGCCCACTGCCTTTAAATCTTTGGGATTTTAGTCGGGGCAGGATAAAATATTATGTGATTCTATTTTACCCTGAGAAAAATGAAAACGCTCCAAAATATTCTAGGTAGCTAAGGAGAATAGGATTTGGGCTCACTTCCTGTGCGTAGACACCTGTTTTCAGATAGAATCGTACATGTAGTTGAGTGAATATTCCTTTTCCATCAGCCAGGTTTTCTCAAAAGCCTGTCATCCATCTCTCTGTTCGCCCATCTGTCCTTCTGTCTGTCCATCTGTCCTTCTACCTGTCATATCGAAGCGGTGGGATGGCATGCAAAGAAAAGCCATAAAACCATGCTTCCAGAAGGAATGGCTTGGAAGGGAAGGGAGGCTTTCCGTAGCTTCATTTGTCTAACGACTGCTGACGGGCCATTTACACCATCTCCCAGCTTCACCTCCAGGGGACACTCGCTGTTTCACTTCTGATACTGTTCATTTTTTTTTTTCTTCTTCTGGTTCCCCCCCCCCCCCCCATCTTTTGCTTGCATTCAGTTACTTTCCTTAAGAAGCTCTCAGGCAGCCAGCACTCATATTTGTCTTTGACTGAAGGACGCTTTTTGTTTCTTCCTTGTGGTCAGGAGCACCCGGGCCCCCGGGCCCCCCTGGGAGTGTTGACCTTCTGAAAGGGGAACCAGGAGACCGGGGTCTGCCGGGTCCCCCGGGCCTCCCGGGCCCCCCAGGCCCTCCAGGACGCAAAGGCTTCCCGGGATGTGATGGACAAGATGGCCAGAAAGGTAGGAATGCAAGTTATTTCTGAAGTAGTGCGTGAAGACTTTTGTGATCTTGCCCTTCAGGGTCTGGGGTTCTGCACCACGGTGAGGTAATTCTCATTTCCTATGGAAATAGTGACTGCATTTCCAAAATGCCCTGACTTTCCCAAAGAGTCTTAACGTTTGGGTGACATTTGGGTAAGTAAGAAGAAGAAACACAAGGTCACCTTCAGCCCCTAATAACGTACTTGATAATCTCCTAGACCAGAACTGAGCCATAGAAATAAAACACGGGACAGGCGCCTGGGTGGCTCAGTCAGTTAAGTGTCCACCTCTGGATTTCGGCTCAGGTCATGAGCTCACCGTTTGTGAGGTGAAGCCCCACGTTGGGCTCTGCACTGACAGTGTAGAACCTTCTTGGAATTCTCTGCCTCTCTTTCTCTCACTCTCTCAAAATAAGTAAATAAACTTTTATGTGTATATATATATTTTTTTTTTTTTTAAAGAAACATAATGCAAGTTACACATGTAATTAAAAGATGTAGTAGCCACATTTTAAGAAGTAAAAAGAAACACGTGAAATGAACTTTCTTATTTTCTTTAACCTAATATATTCAAATGTTACCTTAGCATATCATCATTGGTATCAATTATCCATGCGGCCACCAGGGCCATGCGTACGAACCTAGTTCCTCTCCAGATGAGACACTCCCCCTGACCTTTGAAGTCTGGTGTGTGTTTTAAACTTACAGCACAGCCCAGTTTGGATGTGTCCATTTCAAGGGCTCAGTAGCTACATGTGGTTAGTGGCTTCTGTACTGGACAGTTTGGTTTGAGACTGCTGACCTGGCTTTTTTATGGTCCTGAAAGAGTCTCCATTACTGAATTCCCCCGCCATTTAAAGCTAAAATATTTGTTTTAATTCATTTTTACCTAACTGCTAGTATTTGAGGATATTAGTTTTTGGTCACCAGGATTTCAGAGAATTACTCAGTTCATAGAACTTTTTTGTTGAAAGGGACCAATAATGGTTACTCATTTGAGCTCCCCTAATGTCGTAGGTAAGTAACTGTCAAAGTCTTCCCAATAATTGGCACCCTGCCTAACGTCTGAGCCAAGCGCAAAATAAAGCCAAAGGTTAGGGAAAAAAGGGGATCAAAATGACATGACTACAGTGCAAATAGCATCCGTGTAATGGTGCAGTGCACAACCTGCACAACAATACACAACAAGCATCTTCAACTTTACTGGCAGTAAAATCAATTTTGGAGAATGTGGCTTATATCTGCAGGTATGTGGGCTTCCAGTTATTGAACCCCAGAATTGGACAAACATGCTACAAGCCAAGTCACCAAAAGGGAGGAGAAGGTTAGCTCTACAACCTTGTCCCTTTCCCAAATAAGACCCTCCTCCTTCCCATTTGCTGCTCTGGAGAATGAACCTCCACCTGGAAATATTCTTCAGGATTGGGGAAATAGCATGCAGTATAGGTAACCAAAGGACATACACAGAGTTAGAAATATTGATGAGACCCCTAAGTGTGCTTCTTAAAATTTTTTTTTTAACATTTATTTATTTTTGAGAGACAGAGAGAGGCAGAGCATGAGCAGGGGAGGTTACAGAGAGAGGGGGAGACACAGAATCCAAAGCAGGCTCCAGGCTCCGAGCTGTCAGCACAGAGCCCGATATGTGGGGCTTGAACTCACAAATCACGAGATCATGACCTGGGCCGAAGCCAGACGCCCAATTGACTGAGCCACCCAGGCACCCCCACCCCCCCAAGCATGCTTCTTAACTCCCATCCCAGCAGGCACATGGCCCAAAGAGTGTTTAACTGTGGAAGAGAGGAGGGAGTTTCTTCAGTTTATGTGTTCAGACTTATTGGGAAATACAGTGAAACCTTGGTTTGTGAGAATAATTCGTTCTGGAAACATGCTTGTCATCCAAAGCACTTGTATATCAAAGTGAATTTCCCCATAAGAAATAATGGAAACTCAGATGATTCGTTCCATAACCCAAAATATTCATATAAAAGGGATCACAATACTGTAATATAACAAAAAATAATAAAGAAAATACAGAGTGAAAAGAAAAGTAAACAAATTAACCTGCACTTACTTTTGAAAACCTTTGTGGCTGGTGTGAGGGGTACAGGAGACAGGAGGGTTATTGTGCAGGATGACTTTCACTATCACCAACAGAATCGCTGCTGTTGGCTCAACGGAACCTTTTTCTGCATGGGGTCCACTGTATACACTCACACAGATATTGACTACAGTACAGTATTAATAAACTCATCCTATACTGTATTTAATGTAACTGGCAATACGGCGGCAGAGGAAAGGGTCTCTCTCTGCAGGCAGCCTGACCTAGAATGAAGCAAAACATCCCTAAGCTCACTCTTGTATGGAAAAGCAAAGGACTGTCCAGAGGTGCTTTGAAGTGACAAAAAATACACTATTGCCAATTGTGGGCACCTTCCAGAGTTCTGAAAAATCACTGATTTCTGCTGAACGCTGTGGCCCGAGATCGAGCATCTGAGCATGGGAGACTATCACCCACAATCCCGCAGTGAGTAGGAGAGAGAAGAGCCATTGGCTCAGCTGGGATCATGTGACGCTCGGCGTCACTTACCACTGGTATTACAAGACCTCGCTCGTTTATCAAGTTAAAATTTATTCGAGATGTTTGCTCATCCTGTGGGACAGTCGCAGAACAAGTTATTCGCAATCCAAGGTTTTACTGTATTTGATCTATCCCACAAACATTTATTAGGTACCTACAGGAACGTAACAGTGAACAAGTTTAAACAGAGTCCCCGTTCTTATTCAGCATAGAGTTTCATGGGGGAAGATAAACATTCACACTAAAGGGTCATCCATATAGATGGAGGCAGGCGCTCTGAGTAAAGGAAACACAATTCTAGGGACTTGGGCTGGGGCTCTGGAGATGGCTTTCCCGAGGAAGTGAGACTTGCTGAGCACTGTACAGAATGAGGCCTCGGTGGGCACGGAAGGGAAGGAACCGCATATGCGAGGCACTGGATGGCCGGTGGGGCTGAAAGGGAGATTGTGAGGAAGAGAGGTGGGAGCTCAGGCCAGGGGACACGTTTTCCCAGATGGCCAAGCGCCCTTCCTTGTTTGCGCTTCCCGTCCACTGTCTGCCGAGAAAGTTCAGGATTACAGGCTTTTTCCTTCTCCTTTAGTTTTGTTTTGATCGTGAAACCGTTTTCCTTAGTCCTTTTGATAGACTGTTGTGTTTCCTTCAGACGGAGGCAGCTCTTCTCAGCTTTACAGAAAAAAGTGAGAAACTCGCCTGGATTCTAAGACCGAATTGGCCCTGAATTTTGCTGAAGTGAATCTCTGAGTTCGGCCCATCAGACCTGCATTGTCTTGATATTGCTCTGTTCCAGGCCCCTATTTTTATGTTCTTCGTAGGACCAATTGGATTCCCGGGACTACAGGGGCCACCTGGACTTCCGGGATCTCCTGGGGAGAAGGGTTTACCTGGCTTTCCAGGCAGGCAAGGGCCCCCTGGGCCTCCAGGTAAGCTCCTAGTGCCTAATTATCTCACCCACCAAGCCTACGTGCAGCCTTTTTAAAAGTATTAGCTGTGATGGTCCACTTTCAGAAAGTAATTATTCTGAAATTGCCTACAGTTTCTTCTGAGTTAGTCTGTTTCCGATATAAAGATTATGTTTATTTCAGGCCTGACTACAGAGTCTTATGCTTGGTAAACTAATGTTTATCATTAGAATGAGTAAGTTTGCAAATTAGGAGTTGATTTTACGTGCAGCATTTCTAAGGTAGCTCAATCCGTGTTCCCTCACACAAGAGGCAAAGACTGATTTGATTATTGTATGTGAGGACTGTCTATTCATTTCTGTCCCCGAATTCCCACTGATTTTCTTAGATGCTTTATTTAACTTTTTCTGTAAAGTATACTAGTGTCTGTGAAGGTGAAAAGGCTACTCAGTTTAAGCTCAGTAGCCCACACGTTTCCAACCTCGGGTCAAAACCAGCCAAGGAAGAGTTGGAAGGGCAAACAGACATGCATACTTGAGATTGGCAGAAGTAATATCTTTGGAGATCCTTAATCAATATGACGATAATGTGGTGTCAGTTCAGAATATTTTCCAGTGTCCTCAATTAGCACTGCAGTCCAAAGAATAAATATAAACCGCACTGCTTTCTGATGGATCATAGAGCAACACGACTAGAGCTTATACTTGGATTCCTCTCATGTTCCCTTTCTGTGCATAACCTGTAACACTGAGCTAAAGCACATAAATAATATGAAATTTTCAGAAGCCTGCCCGTGAACGGAATTCTGTATATGTTAGATTGGAGCCTATTCGCCATATGAAATCAGCTCGAATTTTATATTGTGCAAGAGAGCTCTATTTCAGTTTTTTCTAGACACGAACATCCCATTATGAAATCATAGCCGTTCTTGTCAGTAACATCGATGTAGGCTTGTCATGTAAATAAGATGCTGTCATTCTGCTCATTACTGATGCCATCCTCAAATTATTATGTGTATCCTCGAATAACCTATTTCACTTTTGTCCTAATTCACACGTTTAAAATCTCTTTCCCCCACATGAAAATCACTATGTGGCGCTTGGATTTTTGGCTTTGGATCTCTCCAGGTGCCAGAGGTAAGCATTGCTATAAAATTAGTCATTTCCTCTAAATCTGGCTTCTGTTTATTTCTGTACTTGCCTTTTCTGCTCTATTTGTGAGTTAAACTTTGTTACATTTTTGTAGATGGGGTGCTGTAATTATATGAGGTTTCGGTGTGTTCGCTTCCTCATTACGGATACAGTAACCCCATATGAGAGCGTCCTAAAGCCGAGCCTCATTATAAGGTTGTCAAAGCAGGGAAGACGCTCAGCTTACAGAATTTCAACTCAGGCCCAGAGTGTGAGTGCTTTCTCTGTCAAGGGCTAGTACATACCAATGCAAGTTTCTTTATGAATTCTACCATATAAACACATAGAACATCCCTAAAATAAGTAGCAACAACAATATGAAAAGACGG
The DNA here is from genome assembly GCF_024362965.1 of Panthera pardus. NCBI lineage: Eukaryota > Metazoa > Chordata > Mammalia > Carnivora > Felidae > Panthera > Panthera pardus. Next base: position 11,777,564 of record NW_026526655.1, read on the forward strand.
ATCCTTCATACCCAGTAAGGGGCTGTGGCAAGGTTTTCCCACAACATCGAGGTCCATTTTCAAGGAGCAAGTTTCTTTGTGCGTTACAATAAAAATGCCACGATTCTTTTCAACTAAATGTTCACTTACCCCTCCAGAGGCAGAAGCAACATATTATTTCGTGTCTGGGGTTTTCAAACAGACTAAAAAGAGTTTCTCAAAAAAAGCAAAGAAACACAGTGAGTGCATGCATTTGCTCTTTTCCAGGCCTTTGTTATTAACCCCAATGAAAATTGGTCCGGAATGCGGGGTCCCTACACAAGAGACGCTCTGGCCCCTCCCACTCAGCTTCTGGTTTATTAAAAAGTAAAGAAAAGCAAAATCAGATTTTTTTTTAAAAAGACTGCTATTTTAAATGCTTATATTTCAAAGTTTCAGTTTTGGGGTATCAGGGTCGTTCAGTCGGTTAAAGCATCTGAGTCTTGATTTCCACTCAGGTCATGATCTCCCTGTCCGTGGGTTTGAGCCCCACGTCAGGCTCTGCGCTGACAGTGTGGAGCCTGCTTGGGATTCTCTACCCACCCCCTCTGCCCCTCCCCCCGCTTGTGTGCTCTCTCTCTCTCAAAATAAGTAAACTTAAAAAAAAATAAAATTTGTAATTTCATATTTAATGTTTCCACCTCCATCCTTTTAGTGTCTCTCTGGGTCTGTATGTATAAACTCATTTGAAGATAACATCAGAATCCTAAATATGAAGCACGAGCCAAATACGTACCCCCTGTTCCCTTACTTGCTTCCTTCACTCCGTCAGAATTCACAAGGTTATCCAGGGAAAATAGAAATTATTCATATACATCTCTCTCAAGTCACCCAGAATGGAAAAGCTATGTTTTACATTAAACTATATGTACTGTAAATATACATGCAACTCAGTGTTGGTTGTGGTTTCATACGATATTTTAGGAGAGATTAAATTCCAAACAGCTTACAGGGTTCAAGTACATTTTGCACAGACATAACTAAAATGCAGCCTATGATGTCACTATGGCCACATTTTCTACAATTTTCTTGCTGCCTAATTACTGCTATTTTTTAAAAATGTTTATTTATATTTGAGAGACAGAGCATGAGCGGGGGAGGGGCAGAGAGAGAGGGAGACACAGAATCTGAAGCAGGCTCCAGGCTCTGAGCTGTGAGCACAGAGCCCGACGTGGGGCTCAAACCTATGAATTGGCCTAAGCCAACGTCAAATGCTTAACCGACTGAGCCACCCCAGCGCCCCTAGTCACTGATATTCTTACATTTTTTTTGCACATTTGTATGAATTTTAAGAAACCCATAACTGGTGAGCAGTGTGTTTTCAAATACGGTGTATTTCGGGGTGCCTGAATGGCTCAGTCAGTTAAGCGTCCAGCTTCGGCTCAGGTCATGATCTCATGGTTTGTGAGTTCAAGCCCTGCGTCGGGAGCCTGCTTCGGATTCTGTGTCTCCCTCTCTCTCTCTGCCCCTCCCCACTCACACTCTGTCTCTCTGTCTCTCAAAAATAAATAAACATTGACAAAATAAAAAAAAATTAAAAATTAAATATGTTGTATTTCTTGGAATTTATCACGCTAATGTGAAGAGCTCTGTAGGCAGTATGGTGTTGTGGTTAAGAGCACAGGTTTGGAGCCAGGCCATCTTGGATTTTGATCTAAACTCTGCCATGTGTCAGTTGTGTGACCTTAGATATGTCACTTACATACCTGAACCTGGGTTTTCTCACCTGTAATGTTCTAGTAATAGCAGCACACACACACACACACACAGGCTTGTTTGGAGCCTTTAATCACAAAGCAATTAGCACAGAGCCCAGTGCATGACAAGCAGTTCATATTAGCTGTTATTATTATTGGTTAGTGTTATGATTATTTCTCTCCCCCTGTGGATTATTTGTAGGGTGACTGAATGAAACTTTAGAAAAAAATATCTTGGGACACCCGGGTGGCTCAGTGAGTTAAGTGGCTGACTTTGGCTCAAGTCATGATCTCCTAGTTCATAAGTTCGAGCACCACTTCGGATCCTCTGTCCCCCCCCCCCCCCCCCAACCTCTCTCTGCCTCTCTCCTGTTCGCTCTCTCCCTCTCAAAAATAAACTTTAATTTTTTTAATGTTACTTGTTTTCAACAGAGAGGGACAGAAAGCGAGTAGGGGAGTAGGACAGAGACAGACAGGGAGACACAGAATCCAAAGCAGACCCAAGGCTCTGAGCCGTCAGCACAGAGCCCTACGCGGCTCAAAACCCATGAGATCATGACCTTAGCTGAGGTCGGTCGCTTAACCCACTGAGCCACCCAGGTGCCCCTCAAAAATAAACTTAAGAAAAAAGAAAAGAAAAGGGAAAAAAGAAAAAATATCTTAAAGATGTGAACATCACCAAGGAGGAAAAACATTCACGCCTTCAGAGCAGTGGTTCTCCAAGTGAGATCCCCAGATCAGCCCCATTAGCCTCACCTGGGAACATGTTAGATGTGCAGACGTTGGGGTCTGTTCCAGACCTACGTGCTCAGAAACTCTGGGCTCTGGCAAAGTGGCCCGATGATTCTGATGTGCAAACATCAGCAATGCAGCTCCTTAGCGCTAAACAGTGCTGAAGACTCGGCCGGCATCGGAGTCATCTGGGGAGTTTAAAAAACTGCTGATGCCTAGCTCCCACCCCCGGAAATTCCTACTTGATAAGTCCAGGTGGGGTCCCAGCACTGGTACTTTTGAAAAGCTCCCAGGCTGGGTTTGTTACACGATCAAGCTTGAGGGCACTGCCCAGGCCACGTGTTCTACAGTTAAATCAGTGTTTCTGGAGTGGGACCCCAGCATCAGCAGATTTGTGTATAGTTCCCTGGAAAATTGCAACCAACACGCACTCGAGGTTGAAAGTTGCTGCTGTGGTGCCCCTGGCGACCTTGAAATTCTATCTGAGTCATGGGCTATACGGAAGCCCCCGTGGCTGAAACGTACAACGAACGGATTAGAGACGCGTTCAGTTGAGCACAGGAACCCACGGTAGCTCTCCCACTGCTAAGTGTGGATGCCATTTTGTAAAAAGTTGCCCAAAGATTAGAAATCCAGGGGATTTCCCAAACTGTTGCTGCCCCAATCAACTTTCTCCATTCCATACTTTTTTTGGTTCCTCTGAGATGCCATTCATTCAGTCAGCCAGTCATTAGTTTATTTAACAAAATGCTCTGGAAATTCTTCACGCAGCCCACAGTGAACAGCAGTCCCGCCTTCACGGAGCCTATATTGGGTGGTTGAACATTCTTCGGTTCTTCAGTGTAGAGACTGAAGCCTGACTAACTTGAGAACGCGGAAGGAGCTTGTTTGAAAGATTTGAGTCCGTCACACAAGTGGTGATTCCCATTTCAGGTGAACCGGGGCCACCTGCAGACGTGGATTCCTGCCCCCGAATCCCCGGGCTTCCTGGGGTGCCAGGCCCAAGAGGACCAGAAGGAGGCATGGGGCCCCCCGGAATGAGAGGCCCCCCAGGAGCAGGTACGAGCCTCACGCTGACTGCTCATTATCTGCGTCCTCTGCTGCTGGAATGAGAATCTGAGTGTCTTGCTGTGTCGTTTTTAGCATGCAGCCTGAACAATTTGTGAGGAGGTAGCAAGGCAGTCCCCTTCCTCTTATGCATTTCTCTACATTTATCCGAAGCTTTGATCGTGTCCTAACTGGAGTGACACATGCCTCCTATTTTTCTGCTGAACTCCTACTTGAATCTTTCATGTTGCATACTTAGGCAGCTTTGGGGCACAAGGTTTTGAAGCTTCTTACACAACTGAGTAGATGCTCTGTTAATCGTCATTACTAGCTATTGACTTGATTTTGCATTACAAACACTTGAACTGGGGCTCAGTGGAAAGGAGGGAAGGAAAGGTATCGCTTGGAGGAGTGAGAGGGGAAAGGGAAAGGGTCGCTCTAAATTATGGCCATGACTAGAGTGTTCATTTAATTAATGTGACCATCGCTCAGTCATTCTCAGGGTAGTAGGATCCTTATGTAAGTACTTAAACCAAACCATCCCTTTAAAAAGTATCCTCCAAATGCGTTACTTTCTCTTCCCAGATCCCTACCACACTGGTAGTTTATAAAGAGATTAGGGAGTCCGGGATGGTAGTCTAGTGGTCTCTTCAGACCAATCGGCAGTGCCCATGATTCTAGACCGCCCGTGTGCAAATTACCCTAGGAGACATGAGGCCATTTTCTTTTCTGTTTTCCCACCTGTTCTCCCAGGTGTGGCTTTGGCTCTCTTGGGTTCAGGTCCAAAAGAATTGGAAGTAGAACTTGAATTTTGCACCACCTGGTGTGTGTGTGTGTGTGTATGTGTGTGTGTGTGTGTGTCCCCAAAGCCAAACAGCTAAGGGCTGGAGTCTGAATAGTTCTTGGGTAGTGTCCGGAACAGCCCTGGAGCCTCCCTCATGTTAGTATGGGGTTTTTCATGTTTGTATTTGCTGCATTGCATCTGTGCAATTGCGTGTTAATTGCGTGTCCATTGGAGCAACTTCCGTTAATAGCGCATGAGCACTAGGAAGTGAGCGTAGTCCTTAGGCACTCACTACATGGGTAGAGCTTGCAGTCAGTCAGAACAACTCATCACTCAACCTACTTTTAAAACCAACCGCCTTGTTGTATATGTTGTTGTGCAATATTGATGGCTGGGATACTTCTCCCCCCGCCCACCACACACACACCCCTTTAAAAAAATCAACTCTCAAGTAGAAGATATGGCCGGTAATGGAGTTCTGCAAATATATTTCAGGAAACACTTCCAGATCCCCCACACTGTTAAGAAAGTATGGTCCTGGGTATCGTGGGAGGTACGGATGTAGGTATGATGCGTTTTTCTCCCACCAGTGCCTCACAATCTCAAGGCAGGAATAGTTGGCAGAACAGGAGTAACTCTAAAATAACGGGAGATGATCATTTGTGCTTTGAAGGAGATTCTGGCAAAGGGTGAAGACAATTGAAGACAATGGGACAGGGAGAGGTGAACTTTATCGTGGAGGCCGCAGGACTGCTGAGACTCAGGCAAGGGCTGGCCTGTGAGCAGAGCCTTTACGGAAAGATTGGGCTTTGAGGAACCAGAATTGTCCAGCAGGGAGATGACAGGGGCACAGCGGGGGTTGGTTTACCTTGAGAGCCTGGTGACTAAGTCAGCCACATCCTTGCTGCTCTAAGTGTGGTCCGAGGACCAGTAGCCACTCAGGCCATAGACCTACCAAGTTAGAATCTGCATGTTAATAAGATCCCCAGAATATCTGTGGATCCCTTCAAGTTTGAGCAACCCTAATCATGTTAGATGAGTGCTGTCCTTAAAAGAGTCAGCTAAGAGTGACACAATCCCTAGTGACTCAATCCTAGCTGTAGATCAAAGTCATCTGGAGGGACAGGAAACAACCATGAGGCCTGGGCCCCCTCCCAAGACCAAAGGAATGCAGAGGGAGGCAGGGCCCAAGTACCAGTGTTTGGAAAAAGCTCCCACGATGACTCTAGCGGACAGCCAGGGTTGAGACCCAGCACCGAACCCCAACACCAGTGGAGACAGGACAGGTGGCTGGGTTCACCCATTGTGGTAGCTTGGGCAAAGAACCGAAGAAAGTTACTGAGAAGAAAAAATCAAATGGGCAAATAGTAATCTTGGGCACATACAAGATTCTGTCTCCATAGACTGTGAGCTTCTGAAAGAAGGCCGACAGTCTACATGGGCCCAGGTGTGATCACCTGTCATCTCTCATTCTGGCTGACTTGGGGTCAGATGGGCTCATCGGGTTGCAGGTGGCCTCAGAAGGGTCTACTCTGGCTTTCTGTGCCCTCTCCTTATTGATGTCACTGACCCTGCTAGCTGGCAGTGGGGACACCTGAGGCCACCGTTGTATCACAAAATGTGACTGTTATGTTAAAAAAAAAAAAAGTGCCCAGCCCTTCCCGCAAAGCACTTCCTGTTCTCCATGGTTTCAGAGCGGGGCTGTGCTGCTCCATGGCTCAGCTTCCCTGGAGCTCCTTTCTACCCTCCTGTGTCCCCACTCTCAAGCCAGTGTCCCCTTCTGGGTCCCTCTTCTCTGACATGGGCCTCCAGATCCTGTTATAAAGGACCCCTCTTTGCCTGCACTATAGTCTTTGCCCCCTAGCTCTCCCTGCTGGCCACCTGGATACATCGGCTACACTGTCCTGTTACTAAAACGTGACAAGTCTCTTCTGAGGGTCTAAAGCACCCTAACCCTGTCTGACTTGGGTCATGTGCAGGACATGTTGCTCATCGCCTGTCTATTTTCTGAAGGCATTTCTTTCATCGCAGTGTTGGGGGCTGTCTATACCACCACCTGTCTATTTTCTGAAGGCATTTCTCTTAGCACGGTGTTGGGGGCTGTCTACACCGCCACCTCTCTACTTTCTGAAGGCATTTCTTTTAGCACAGTGTTGGGGGCTGTCTACGCCACCACCTGTCTATTTTCTGAAGGCATTTCTCTTAGCACGGTGTTGGGGGCTGTCTACACCACCCCCAGGGTTGGTTGTGAAGGCTCAGCTGAGACCAGGAAGCACCATGTCCACTTAAAATGGCATCGTTAGTTTCCTCTTGTTTTGCCTTCCAAACCTCTTCCATTGCCGAGCTGGTTCTGTAACCAGGTGCCACAGCCGAGATCTATACAGAAGCATACAAAGTTCTGGCTCTTTCCTGCCCAGTATGAGTAGGTAACAGCCACACTAAATATAATTAATGTCTGCTGAGAGTCCTCCACCATGGAAGGCCTAATGTTTTTCTGCTCACATGTCTCTTTGATCTACAACTTTTCCTTCCCGGTGGAGGGGGGATGGGGAGAGGCTCAAAGGCTGGAGCTTCCTGGGATGAACACAGAGGTGGTTTCCATATCGGTTTGAACTCTTACCGCCTAATGGACACATCCCCACATCCTGTTAGAGTGTGTTTAATCTTCAAGTCAACATGTGATGTGCTCAGAGGAGGTAATCCATCAAATACTGGAGAGCTTTTAGATGTACCTCTAGTTCTTAAAACAAGTTCCAAGTAGAGAACAAGTCCACACGGTGAAAGCTCTGGGCACTCAGCTCGGGTTAACACAAGCTTTCCTCCCCATCTCTGGAAAATTGCCTGATGATTTCTCCGAAGGGAGCAAAGAGCCTATATCATAACATCTGGTGGGGGGGGACTCCTGTCCCCAAATCGACAGTGATCTCGCCGCATGTCCCTATTTCGGGAAGACACCTGCTGCCTTTTCAGTGATCAGCCCGTTTGCTGGCTTGTCAGCACCTGGGCAGCCCTTTCCAGCATACAGCGCAGTGGCCACACGTTGCGATCCTCTCCTCGGGTGGGAAAGATGAAGGAAAGCTCTGAGCTCACCATCAGGGCCCTGTGTTCCTTCCAAAGTAGCTGATGTTCTCTTTGAAGCGGGTGGAAAGGGATGTGCCAGCCAGCATGCAGCAGCCCCAGGCATAGAGAGGTTTCTGCCCCATTACTGGAAAGGAGAGGGCATCTCTCACCCAGATGGCGAGAGGGAGAGGGAGGGGCTTCCTTTCTCGCTTATGGAATGACCACCACGTACCGCACGCAGTCCAGGAACCGTGTGACCAGCCAGGAGAATTTGTTTAATACCCGAGGAAGCAGAAAGTGAAATGCTAGCACCCCGGAGGCCAGGAATGCCGGGGTGGGGGGGGCTACCCACAGGAGCTCTGCCAGCATGGAGTGTGGGGGGAGGGGCTGGCTGGCTGCAGGGACAGAAGGAGGACGTTTGTACGGGACACTCTGAGGCAGGCAAGGTCAGAACAGAATTTCAAAGGCAGTGAGGTCTGGAAGGGTATGCGTCTCGGTGCTAAGAGGGGGGCCTGTGTGAGACAGGAAATTGAGTGGGACATCCCCCTGTTCACCTCAGTACGGCAGTCCCCTGCTCTCAACCCTCAGGTGGCTTCCCCACTCCCTTGAAGAACAAGTCCTAGAATGAAAAAAGAGCGAAAGCTGCTTAAGTGAGCCCTCTCTGACTTAATGGTTGGTTTTAGGCTAATGTGTGGCAGAGAGAGTGAGAAAGGGAGAGAGGGAGAGAAAAGCATAGGTAGAGACCAGAACCCTTGGGAGGGCTGGTGAATCAGGGAATTCAGGATAATGGCAATAAACTCCTCCACAGGCAAGGACCATATTTGCTACCCACGAAAGGAGATTGTGGCTCATGAATTGATGCCTTGGCCAAAAGTAACGGCTTAAAAGAACCCCTCAAGTATCAGTGTAGATGCAGCCACGTCCTCCAGGGGGCGCAGCTGAGCCCCACAGCTGGTCATGGGTGGGGGGCGGGGGGCGCTGACGGCTGTGCCTTGGCCCTCAGCCTGCCTGTCTGAGTGAGGTTCCCCACCCCATATGATCAGCTGTGTCACCTTCCTGAGCCTCAGCCTCCCCACTGGGAGGCTGGCATATAAAATCTCACCTGGTCCTATGGCTGGTGAGAAGAGCGAATTGGTTAACCCACGTCAAGGGTGGTATCTTGCACCTTGTAAACCCTCAATTATTATTTTAAATAACTGCTGCTTTTATCTTGCTCCAAATTTAACTTGGCTCTCAGTTGAATCCTATTAAATTTTATTTATTCCTTTTTTATATTAAATATAATTTATTGTCTAATTGGTTTCCATACCATACCCAGTGCTCATCCCAACAGGTGCCCTCCTCAGTGCCCTTCACCCACTTTCCCCTCCCCCCCACCCTCCCATCAACCCTCAGTTCTCAGTATTTCCTCTCAGCTTTCTTAAAAAAAATCGTTATTAAGGATGATATTTAATTATGAAAGTCACATATGTTCAGTGTAAAAAAAAATACAAAAATACAAAAAAATATACAAGAATATGAAGACACATGAAGACCTCTCTCTCAACATCTCCCTGGTCTGGCTTCCAATCCCAGCTCTACTGGCTTATTATGTAAGTTGCTTGACTTCTGAGAGCCTCAATTGCCCCGCTGCCAAGTGGAGGTAACACTTCCCACCTTCATGTATCTGAGAAGACAGAATGAGTTAATGCAGAACTGTCCAAATGGGGAGCCCGGGGCCAGCACCTGGCTACCAGGCGTCACACTGTTTTCACCACGGCCATTGTCAACTCTTGCGCAGGGTGCAAAGGAGAGTCGGGGCCGGATGGCAGGAGGGGCAAGGATGGCCTCCCAGGGTCTCCTGGGCCTCCTGGAAGCAAAGGGGACACGGGAGAAGCGGGCTGTCCCGGAGCACCAGGTAAACATTTTCAGCTTCTCTTCTTTCCTTTGACCCCGTAGACCTGAGGACTCTTGGCACAAGATCCGTGGCTTCTCACGCGGCTTTCCAAACTGCTCTTATTAAAAGCATTTGCCTTAGATGTGGACTCACCAGGTATTGGGCGAGGCAGAAGCAGCAAGAGCAGAACAAGGATGTATCCCCCACTGAGGGTCTCACTGATCCTCAGCCATCGTAAAGATGAGGCAAGGCGCTGTCCCCCGTTTGGCATCTTCCCGAACCGCTGTACATGATCATAAAATAATACTCAGCTCTTCTAGCTGGTTGCTTTGCCAAGGCAAGCCTGGCATTGCATGTCAACACCACGGAGAGGCCGTGCTGCAGATGGGGGGTTCTCATCCTCCACAACTGGCTGGATCACTTGGCCTCTGTTTTCTGAGTTCACTTCCTCTTACTGTACAAGTGTCGAAATGTTTGTATAAACTATGAGGCTCTTAAGACAAAAAAATGGGGAGTAGGCGTTGAGTGAAGGGAGAGAGAAGACATTACAGAATAGCCATTTGAAATATAATGTGCCAGGCGATAGGTTGGGCACTGGGGACCCAAAGACTCCAAGGTAAGTCTCATCCTCGGGGAGGATCTGCCAGGTCGGTAATGAGAAGGGGTGAAGGGGGCGGGTGAAGTCTGTAACGAAATGGAGCCTGCAATCAGCTTCAGCCAATTGCTGCAGGTGGGGGAGAGGGCTCAGCAGTGCCCACGCTGTGCTCTCCAAGTCCAAGGTCCCCATCCGGACAGTCTTGACAGGTCAAACGCAACACGTGGGCAGGCCTAATTCGGTCCACAAGTCCTCTGGTTTCCAGGATGAATGAGGAGAGCCCGCCAGTCTTCCAGAAAGAGTTTTTTAAAAAAGTAAACAACGTTTAATTTCACCTTTGCTCTTGGCAGTTAGAAGTAGCCATTGGCCTCCTTCAGTGGGTTGGCCCCTTAGAGATGCCAAAGCAGACAGACCCTGCTTCCCGTCTGCCAGCAAGAATGCCACCACCAGGCCTGCCTTCCTCCTCCCTCCCTCATAAAAGAAGGTCCAGGTTGTGCATGTGGGTTCCAACCCCTTGCCTTTCCTCCATATGCCAGAGCCATGAAAGGGTCCGGGAGGTGTAAGGAAGGCCAGCTTTGAGAATTGCCTTTGCCGATGAGCAGGCTCCTAGTTCAGTCTGAGAAGGTCACACATATCTAGTTCTAGGCTCCTAGTTCAGTCTGGGAGGTCACACGGGGGGAGACGCCACCCCATCTTTGTCTTCTCAGCATTTCACCTTTCACTGTTTGTCATTTCTCTTGTTCAAGTAGAACGTAAGCTCTGGGAGGGCAGGGATTTTTGTCTGCTTGCTGTTTTTCTGCTAACTTGGTCCAACCACCTGGAAGATGCTTGGGATAAATACTTGCTGACTGGGTCGTTTTGTATATATTGGGGTTGTGTCGGGCACCTTCCTGGGCATGGGCCACGGCGGGCTTCTCCCCTAAACTGCCTTCATTTTTTCTTTATTCCTCCAGGCCCTCCTGGGCCCATTGGGGATCCCGGGCCCAAAGGGTTTGGGCCTGGATACCTCAGTGGCTTCCTCCTGGTTCTCCACAGTCAGACAGATGGAGAACCCACCTGCCCAGCGGGCATGCCCAGGCTGTGGACGGGCTACAGTCTGTTGTACCTGGAAGGACAGGAGAAGGCTCACAACCAAGACCTGGGTATGTGTGTAGCACATGGTCACCCACGTCCATCGCTTAGGGGGACAACTTTTGGGGCAACTTTACAGATTCATCAACATCCTAAGTGATGGCTCATCTCCCGTGGGATTTTTTTCTTTTTAAACTACCATGCTAATTCTCAGCGAATTTTATTAAACGTGTGTGAGTCCTTGGGGGGGGGGGGGGGGGCAAAGAAGCTCTCTCTGGCTACAGTGCTTATCATCTGGCTACTTAACTCATTTTTATAAAAATAATTCTTCCTAAGAATATTTTAGTGTAAGAGTAAGTTCAACTTGACTCATATGTAAAATGTGGTTTTTATTTCCAAAGGTAAGTTATTTAATCAGGACACGGTCAGTTGCTGTGTTTACCTGTGAGATGATGCATTGACAGCAGCTGGGTGCTTATATGATGTGGCATCAGCCGGTACCAGTCCCCCACCCGCCTCAAGTTGATTTTTAAGTGATAGAACTTTATTTGGGGAGTCATCGCTTGGTGCTACTTGTCCATTTTCTTTTCTTTTTTTTTTCTTTTTAAAATGTTTATGTATTTTTGAGAGAGAGACACAGAGTGTGAGTGGGGGAGGGGCAGAGAGCGAGGGAGACACGGAATCCGAAGCAGGCTCCAGGCGCTGAGCTGTCAGCACAGAGCCTGACGCGGGGCTCGAACCCACAAACCATGAGATCATGACCTGAGAAGTCGGACGCTTACCCGGGTGCCCCTGTCCATTTCCAATAGTAGATCTGTAAGCTACAGGAACTGCTTTCAAGCCAGGAGTTTAAGTACCTTCCCAGATCATGCTGGTTGAGTGATGGGTGCAGGAGCGATATAACAACAGGGACAGCTGCTGGAGAGGGGAGCCCTGTCACTGCCCCCCCGGGCTATGACCCCTGCTGTCAGCAAGGGCAGGCAAGGAGAGCAGGCTTAGCAATGGCAGCTACTTCCAGATCATTCTCCATTGGGCTTAGCCATGGCCATTCCCATTAGAGGGCCTGGTGGGGGAGGGGGAGGAAGAAGTAATGGGTAATATCTCGGCCTGTTTACTTCTCTCCCGCTTGCCCTTCGGCCGTCAGCCTTCTTCCTGCCTGTTTTCTGTTCCACCAGCTTCCCCCCCGTCCCTGGTCTAGCCAGAGTCTACTCACAAAGCTCTTCAAAGCCCTGGGATAAAAGCTAAGCTCCCTACAAGATAGACAAAGCCCACAGCCTCTGGTCTGACTTATCTCTGGACACCCGGAGACAGACAGACACCCAGACGTCCTCTTCCCCCCTCACCAACGGAATTCCTTTCAGTTCTTTGGGCTCCACGCTTCCTCACCCCCGGCCGTGTCCACTGCTGTATCTTCTCCTTTGAATACTCACCATCTTCAGACCTGGCCAAGTCCTTTTCATACTTCAGGTCCTAGCAGAAAGGCATTCTTCCAGTTTTCCTCGCCGCAAGTCCCTGCACTCTGTGCTTCTCACTCGTAGGGCTGGCCGTGCTGTATCTTCCTTGCCCAGTTGCTCAGCCATCAGCCCAGCCGGGGCATCTTTGTGGGGACAGAGATGTGGGGACCGCACCCCTCCGGCAGCTGGCCCATTGCTTGGCTCGTGAGTGACTGAGGAGTGAATGAGGGAGTGAGGGCTGGCCCCAGGACCAGGGAGGGGCCAGAAACCCGCCACATCCGTGCAACAGAACACGCGTCAGCAAATGGCACATGCGGGAGAGGTCACGGGCACACCGGGCCCGGCTGCTCACACACCACATTGCCTTGTCCTCCTTCCCAAGGTCTGCCGGGGTCTTGCCTTCCCATGTTTAGCACACTGCCCTTTGCCTACTGTAACATCCACCAAGTCTGCCACTACGCCCGGAGAAACGACCGATCGTACTGGCTGGCCAGCGCCGCGCCCCTGCCCGTGATGCCGCTCTCGGAAGAAGAGATCCGCCCGTACATCAGCCGCTGTGCCGTGTGCGAGGCCCCGGCTCAGGTGGTGGCTCTGCACAGCCAGGACCAGTCCATCCCCCCGTGTCCACGGACCTGGAGGAGCCTCTGGATCGGGTACTCGTTCCTGATGGTGAGTCTCTCGCACGCCCGCCGCCTTGCGGCACCCCTTGCCGGCCCCTTCCATCTGGACCGGGCAGTGGTTCCCTGGACTCTGTCGGGCAGACGGACAGCAACAGCACTTGTGGTCACGACGCCCGCCGCAAACCACGGCCGGTGGAGATGCAAGGTCATTCTTCATTTCTTATCGCCGAGTGTCTTATGATTTTGCTAGGGTTCGGTAGTTGGATTGGCTTCAGCCCTCCGAGGAGGGTGGTTTAATTTTGTGTGCACGTCAACACGTCCTCTACTTCTCCTTTCCCCAGTAGATCTTAGTGTGCTCTTCTTGGGACAATTTCGGGAAGAATGTAAAGTTAGGTCCAGGCCTCCGTGTGTGGCCGGCCGGGTCTGGGGTGGTCTGCACGCGTCCGAGCTCTAACTCTGTCTTTGTTGTCCTGGTAGCACACAGGGGCTGGGGACCAAGGAGGAGGGCAGGCCCTCATGTCCCCGGGCAGCTGCCTGGAAGATTTTCGAGCAGCGCCGTTCCTCGAGTGCCAAGGCCGCCAGGGAACTTGCCACTTTTTTGCAAACGAGTATAGCTTCTGGCTGACAACAGTGAGGCCTGACTTGCAGTTTTCCTCGGTGCCATCACCAGACACCTTCAAAGAAAGCCAGGCCCAGCGGCAGAGAATCAGCAGATGCCAGGTCTGCATGAAATACAGCTAGAGAACCCGTAACTCGCCACCGTGTCGCCAAGAGAAACTTCCTCGGGGGCCCGGGGGCCCAGGCTGTGCTAAGAGATGAATGGTGCTCATTTCAGACTCCAGCTTCAGCTGTTTCTTCTGTTTCGATGTGGTTATTCCCACCGTCCTGTCATTCTCTCCTCTGTTTGGACAGATTAAGCAAACGCTACCCCTACGGACTTGTTCGGACCTACCAATCTAGATGAAACCCGGACATTCTTGTGTGTTTGCGGATGACAGAAGAGCTGGCTTTGTTTAAAATTATGCTAATTCACAGGAAGGCAAAGAGATGATAAAAACCAGATTACAAATGACATTACTGAAAACTTCATTCACTGGTTAATAGCACCTCCAACAATTGAAGTCAATTACTCTATAATACAGTGGGCTTCGGGATGGATTTTATAGGAAAAAAATAAATAGGCCAACAAATGAGACTAGAAAGCAGAGATTTCCAACATTTCAAAATGATTTCCTCTGTAATCTGTTTTCCCATGTGCTTTAAATAATTGTAAAACCGTGACCCAAGGAGATGTTTAAAAAAAAAAAAAAATCCACACAGCCAGCGTTAACAGTTCGTTTCAAAGCAGAATGAATCATTACGCCAGGAAGGACCACAGTTGCTGTATTCCGGAGATGCTACATTAGCATAAACACATCACAGAGGAACATAAAACATGTTCTCCTCTGCATTTTTCAGAGAATGGAAATGCCTACTTCGGCAGCCCTTTTGAAAAGTAGCATTTATGGGAAAAAAATATATTCAATAAGGGACGAGGAGCCTAAAAGCTATTAATGAATATTAAGGTGGTGATTCACAAAAATGGACTCCCCATTGCCGTGAACTTCCAACAGAGGGCATTTTCCCCAGTCGGGGTCCGGCTTGTCTTTGGCGTGTGCGCGCTAATGGGACCGAAGCCACATGGGGCTCACTCAGGCACACGCAGCTCACACAAAGCATCCTGCTCTCTCCCCAGGAGCACCTGCGGAGCCCGCGATGGGCGCTTTTCCTCCCAAACATAATGGCATTTCACACGGGGAAGTGACAGAGCCCTCATTATGCACTTGGGAGAAAATGAAGGGCCGGGTTAATTAAACTTAGGTGAGAAGATTCATTGAAGTCACGGGTCGCCCCACCAGGAAGACATGGAAAGAAACAAAAAGCAACCTACAATCGGCGTTTCACGTTCCTGTTGTTGGTGTTTGCAGAAGCACCCTGTTTTTCCAGTTTTGAAAACATTCTTCTATCTTATGTCAGTATTATATACCAACGCAGCAGTTTGACATTTGACATTAATGCTTTCTGTAAAAGTTTAGCAGATATGTCCGTTTTTAACGAGTAGTTTTCTGAATAGCAAGGGATACATTTCCTATTCTGTAGGGATTCAGTGGTCCAATCCGAAAAATCAAAAAGCTTGTGGGAAATAAATGATAGGAAATCTGCCTTCCTCATTTAAAAACATGTCATGTGAGAAAAGAAACTGAAGAAATTTCTCATGAGAAAGGGATGCTCATTTTCGTGCTTAGTTTCAACGCACTTAAAATAATTGAGAGAAGAAAAACTCAATTAAGATTTTGTTTAGAAGAGATGTTTTCCTTGCCAAACATTGATTAGCAATGAGCTCGTATATGTAGAACATATTTCAAATGAGTCTTGCCACGGGCTACTCCCAGGATGGCGATTTATTTTAATAGTTTCCGGTAGAAAGGAAAAAAAAAAGTTTTGTCCCATTTATTGATTGTTTTTAATCATGCTACGGCGTGTTCAATATTTTTTGAGCATCTGAAATTTAAGGCAATTTCAACCTTTTCAACCTCATTGATAATTACCCTTTCCCGTTTCCAAAGTTTTATTATATGTCCCCAAACATCAGGGCTTCTAAAATTTCATCTTCTACTTCATGCATTTGGTCTGAAAACATTTTCTGGGAACAGATAAGGGTGTAAGAATGTAAGAAACGTACCTTGCTTGCTGAAGTATTTTAAACATGTTAGGATATTATCTTAATAAGCTTGCCAAGTAAATCTTTAAAAAACAGGCTGAATTCAGTGGGCAATTTACTTGCACGGTGAGCCTGGGATTGTGTTTGAGACTGATTATTCACAATACCGATATTGCAAGGGCCCCTTTCTAAATGCATCCCATTTCTGCCTTCCAGTTTTGAAAAGTTATTTTAACCGGTCTAAAGGGAGAAACGATGGAAAAAATAACTCCTTGGATTAGAAGACTGTGCTTTTTTCACCTGGTTATATATCAGTGTACTTTGAAATATCCTTTCTCTGTGAAGGATGAACAAAGCTTTATGGTGGTCCTAATCCATGACTGGTGATTATCCTTATCAACATTTCCTTCCCAGGAGCCTCCGTCCCCCACCTGGGTTGGAATGCATCTAGATGGTCCAATGGGAACGGCTCTGGGTCACGCAGAGGAGGACGGGATGTTTCCTTCTGGGTTCTTATTCTCAGTGAATGGAGCCCCATCCACGCGGGTGTCCGGGGACCCAGGCCTCCATGCCATTGAGCGGTGGCTCATCCCTTCTCCACCCGTATTTCCCAGACCTAAACTCGGTCACTACTTCCTGTGTGGGTGGCTACCTTCCCCTCCAGCCTCAGGGCGCCTTAACACAGCCATTGTCCTCCACCCCTGCTTTTGATGGTAAACGGGTCGCAACTGATGCCACTGCTGTCAAATTCCAGTCCTTTCTCCAGATGCAGACTTGATTTTGTTGCTCTTTGGCTCAAAACTCATTCAATGACTCCCGTGCCTCTGAAATTCAAATGCCTTCCGATGGGGTGAAAGGCCTCAGGAGCTGCCCGCGGCTCACCTGGACCCCAATCACAGAGCCGTGTGCCTAGCTCTGTAACCTTGCTCCTGCTCTTTCTCCCAGTGGCATCCCCACGCAGGTGAGTTTACCTGGCACACAACTGCTTCCTTAAAGACTGAATTAGCTGGAGGGGAGGCGCGTGTGTGCATTTCCCCAGGGAGATTTGGGCTCCCTTCTGCTGCTCCCGGTACAACAAATGGGCCTGGCCACTCTCATGTTCCCTCCTCGCTCCCGTAAGGTCTCCTCACTCTTCCTCCATGCTCTTGCTAAAGTGCAAGGCCCTCGAGGGCAGGACCATGCTTTCCTCAACTTTGCCCAGTGCCTATACACAGCAGGGTACGCTACTGATCATTCTGTTTTCAACGACAGTTCAGTATCATTTGGTGTTAGATCCACGCGCGTAGACTTCTCCTGGACAAAACGGTGACAAGCATAAGCCATGTCTTATTTCAGAAAATTTGAATTTGGCAGCATATCTGCACACCCACCATCTCCTCTTCACAGTTAGTGACAGAAAAGCCAACCGATAACCTTTGACCACCATCCCCTCCTGAAATACAGCTCACGTTTCCAAACTGAAATGGCAGAAATGGCAAGGTTCGTGGGATTTGGCCGAGAGAAGGCTCTTCATTGAAATGTGACAAGACTTAACTCGTGCTGTAAACTGTATTCCCTCATCATACAAGACCTTCCTAGTACAAGATCACATCTGTGAAGTTTGGGTACATGTTTTTGGTGCTTAGGAAAATAGTCAATGGAGTGGTCCACTAAAACTGGATTTTATCAGATTTTATTTTGAGCCTCTTATGGATTGTAATAGAGCAAACCATTCTGTGTGTTCCAGGAAATCACATTAGATTTGTGTTTCTGTCAGCTCACCGAATGACTCTGATAATTTTTACTTTTATTTGGGCTGGCTGCAAGAATAGGGGGAAAATGTGGACTTGGGAGTTGGTTTGAATCTGACTCTGTCACTTTCCCACTGTGTCACCCTGGGCGAGTTACACCTACTCTCTGTGCCCCATTTTCCTCATTTATAAAATGGGACATAACACCTATTCCTGCATTGGAAATGAAGTTCGAGTATGTGTCTAGTGCATAGCAATCATTGTGCATTTATTCTGGTCACATCCACTTAACACAATTTAATACAAAAAACCCCACAACATTTCTTGGGTTTTTTTCCATAGAATTATATTATGATTTTACAGGGTACATTAATTACTGATTAGAATTATTTGTATCTGACCAATTCTTTGTGTCTTTGGGAATGTTATTTTATTTCAGTTCTCAAAGTTATTGTCCCCCCACCCCCACCCCACACAGACACACTCAAAACCACAATTTCCTACAGGGACATTATCAGGAAGTTCTGCAGGGAACAAAACAATTGACATTAAAAATCAGTACTCTGCAATTGTCACTGTTATTATCTGCCAAAGACTCTGCATAATGCGTTTTAAACCACGAAGGCTGGCTGCCACATCCACGTGAAATGCTTGAATTTTATGGTGCTTAAATATTTAATGATTCATAGGACAAAATGTGAGATGTGTCCAATAAATTGCATCCCTTTCTCTAACCTACGGTTGTAAAGTTAAAGACTTGCAACACGGAACATTTGCAAGGTGCCTGGTCTGCTCCTGACTCCTGAACCTTTGTTGTATTACCAGTCATAATATTGTGCATTATATATAAAATTCTGTGATGACCTCCAAACACAGCTGTGTCTTATCCGGGTGAATTTATTCTCTTTCAAGTCCAAGTAAGTTGGTTTTTTTTGTTTTTGTTTTTGTTTTTTTTTTGATGCACCTCGCTGCTACTGTGACCCGCTTTGGAGCTAGCTCAGTGGGGAGAACGGGTTGCATGGTCGAGGTGCGGACTGTAGGTGGGAAGAACATGGGCAGAGTGTGGAAGGTGCCCCTTTGAGGCAAAGGGTGGGATTCTGAGGCTCGGGGAAGCGCTGCCTGCATCCGGTGATGGGGTAGGTGATGGAGTCGGATGGAGCCGGGCCAGGAGTTGCGGGGGCGGTAGGCATGGGGCTCAGACCCGTCGGGCCTCGGCTGTCCTATTAGCTGAAGGAGAGTGAGACCGCCTGCTTCACGGTGTTGTCCTGAGGCTTAAAAATTAGAGATGCAGCTACCAAGAGGTAAAAAAAAAAAAAAAAGGTACTGTTACTGATAAACCATAGTAACTGGAAGTTGGGGTTAGGCATCGATAGTCAATAACTTTCCGTGGGGTTCCTCCTTTCCAGTAGGAGTATTTGGCCCAACCTCTCACCCGATAGAGAATTAACAATATTTAGCATTTCTGGAGCACCTACTAAGTGACAGGAACTGTATTCACCCTGTTAGACCTCAACCTCTGAACTATCCTATTTTATAGATGAGACTGAAGTTTGGGGAGAGTAAGTAACTTGCTCAGTGTCCTGGTCAGCACCCAGTGGAACTTGGACTCTGGTCTGTCACTAAAGATTGTGCTCTTACCTGTTACACCATCATCCCCATTTGTGGGTTGGCTAGATAATAGAGGGTCCCATATAGATGTCACCCTGAGGCCCGGAACTGCTATCACTGCAAAGCCACAGGCCACGCGTCCTCAGACAGCCCGCCCAGCTCGATTTGCAGACTGTCTTAAACTGTTCTCGGAGAGATGAGGGCAGGAACCCATGAGGACAGAGTCGGGGGGGGTGGGGAGCCCAGAGAGCAAACATCTCAGGGTCAACTGAAGATCAGCTAGGTCTCTGGAGCGCCTTGATGTCCACTCAAGGTCAGCCATTCAGGAGAAGCGCTCTGAGTCGGACAAGGAAGTATCAGGACGCCCTTACCCGGAGGCTCGGTCACCGGGGCACTGGCCAACCTCGCTGTTGTTATTGTCCCGTTTGCCAGCAAAGGCACTTCCTGTCACGCGTCAATGTGGCGAGCGGCCCGCATCTTCAATGGTAAAATACCTAGTGCTTATCATTGTATAAACGTACAATTTTATACAACATTCTCAACCGGTAATCATTTCCATCTATTTGGAAAAAAGAACATTTTAAAACGAGGAGTGAAAGGTGCTTCTGGTCGCAAAGCAGTCTGCCTGCTTACAAGATGCACAAGAAACGGGGATGACCAGCCGTGACAGTGTGCGCGGGGCGGATCTGCCCACCATTCTGCTCTCATGACAAACGGAGGGTAACTGACGCCTTCCACAATCTGCGATCGGGGGCCGGTCCTTCTCTGCCCCCCGCCCCCCACAGCTGCCGCTCACAAGCACTCGGGACGGGCACCTTGTTCGCGGGAGGGAAGCGGTGCGTGGCCGTGGCCGAGGCCGCAGGTGAGTTCTTTTCCTCAAACTTCTTTCTGCCGAGGTCAGCCCCTCTCTTTCCTGCTCTGCAAGAGACAGTCACGGCGGCCGGCGCTGTCGGGCGCTGGCTTGCTGATCCCCGTGTCCCTCGCTTCACCTCTCTGAGCCTCAGGATCCAAACTGAAAACGGGGGGCCTGGTTCCCTGGCAGGACGGTTGTCAGAATCCCGGCGGATAACCGATGATCATCTTAAATGCATTTGTGCCCACTGGAGTCTGAGCAGGATTTCGGCACCTATAAACTACTTGAGGCCAGTTTTATTTTTTTTCCCTCTTCCACCTCCATATTCTTTATGTTTCCCTAGTGGCGGGAGCCATTAAGATCCAGTGTCTTAGCAAATTTCAGTAGACAACACAGTGTTACTAACTCGAGTCACCGTGAGCTATGTTAGGTGCCCAGAGTTATTCGTCTTGTAACTGGAAGCTGGTACCCTTTGGCCAACCTTTCCCCATCCTCCCCACCCCCTGGTAACCACCGTTCTACCGTTTCCGTGTTGGATTATTAGTATTGTTATTTTTAGGACTCCACACAGAAATGAGACCATACGGTATTTGTCCTTATTCCACTTAGCAGAATGTCTTCAAGGTCCACCCACGCAGTCACAAATGGCAAGATTTCCTCCTCCCTCGTGGCTGAATAGCATCTCATTGTATATACATATATATGTCCCATCTTATTTGTCCATTCGTGCACACTCGGGACCTGTTACAATGCAGATTATGATTCATTTTGTCTGGGGGCAGGAGTCAGAATTTCTAGCAACTCCTGGCTGCTGCTGGCCCTGCTGGCCCAGGGCCCACGCTCTTTGAGTAGCAGGAAAGTTGGCCCTGGCTGCTGTCCTTTAATGAGATCCTGAAGACCCTGTTCAATGGTTTTCACGCTTATCTGCTGCTAAGGATGTGCAGGGTATTTTCAACTGTTGGCGGAGGGACCTTATAAAGAGACAACATCACAAGGCTAAAATGAGTTAACTTTTGAGGACCTCAAACAAAAGCCCAGAATCTACGAAGTCACATGCTTTTCTTTGACTTGTTCTTGTTTTTAACACTTCCCTCCAGACACTATGCACGGTATTTAAAAGGAAATAAAGTGAGAGATACAACTTCCTGGCAGGAAGCCTGGCTGGTGGGTGAGCAGCTGGTGTCAGTGCTTAGAAAAGGGACCCGCATCGGCTTCTGTTTACAGAGAGCCACGTGGCAGGGTGCTGCTTCTCAGGTTTTGCTTGTGTGGGCCCCAGATTCCAAGAGTCTCTTTAAGCCACACGATACCATTAATTTTTCTCACCTCATTGTCTTCCCAGGCATCAACATATCGCCACCAAAGTCAATGTCTTCTACTAGCATTGTTCCAGTTTCCCTTGATAAAACGTAAATCCTATGTTCAAATCTGCCAGCTCGTTTCTGTCGTCTGAACAAGATGCCACGATGACTCCCCCCTGCCCCAGAAGGGGGGAGAAAAGGTTCGCACGGACACATCGAAAGCATTCCTGCAAGAGTACAACGGCCAGATCTGGTGGTCTACACGGGCAGCCCTCAGTGATATCTTTTGGACATACCGGGATCTTGAATTTTGTGCAGTGACAAAGCGTGTGTCTTCAGACTGATGCACGGGGGTGGCGATCCCTCCCCACTTCTGATCAGTAAGCATGCTGCCTTTTGAGGCTTGGGGAAGGTCTGAAATTCTTCCCACGGGCAAATCCTTTCCTTCGCGTTATTATTCCCTTGATGTGATTCAAGAAACCACAACGATATCAGTTAGCAACACCCCCATCTTTTTTTATGTGCTGCCGGTGACAGTATAAATGAGCTTCTGTTTCAAAACACAGGCATTTATTGGTTCGGATGCTGCAGACGTTGTCGGAGGTATCGTGAGGAGATACACAGAAACAGTCATGGTCCCTGCCTCATGAAGCTTACAATCTAGAAGAGAAGAGACCTTGTTTTTTTTTTTAATTCTTTTTTTTTTTTTAATCTTTATTTATTTTTGAGAGAGAGACAGCGTGTGAGCAGGGGAGGGGCAGAGAGAGAGGGAGACACAGAATGCGAAGCAGGCTCCGGACTCCGGGCTGTCAGCACAGAGCCCGACGCGGGGCTCGAACTCACAAACCGTGAGATCATGACCTGAGCCGAGGTCGGATGCCCAACCGACTGAGACACCCAGGCGCCCCAAGAGAAAAGACATTCTTTCACTGCAGGATACCTTGAAATTCCAAGAGGACTGTGAACAACGGCCAACAAGAGCAGATCATTCTGGGCTATGGTATCTGGGGGCCGGACAGGGAGGGTCTGGATGGGCTGAGAGAGAGGAAAAGACTGTCCCACGTAAAAGCACATCACAGTGAAGTCACAGGGCAAGCCCACGCCTCAGACAGGGAGACCCGTGAGTGGACGTGCAGTCTCTGGTACGGATAACTGGGGGTGAGGTCGAAAGGCTGGCTGGAGCCCCACGGTCGAGGCTGAGGAGTCTGACCTTCATGCTCTGGCAACAGAGAGACAATAAAGGGTACTGAGATGCTGACTGGCCATCACGAGAGTCCGTTTTGGAAGATTAAGTGGCAGAGCCACGTAGAGCTGAGTGAAGAGGGATTTTAAGTCTCGAGAAGAGCAATGAATTGAGAGATTTTAAGGTCCTCTAAGCAGAGTCTGTGATTCTAAAACGCAAGACTGGGAGCAAAAAAAAAAAAAAAAATCAGGAAATGATTGCGATACCCCATGGGAAGGGAAAGGAAGAGCTGTATACATAAGGATTTATAAAAATGACGAATTGAACACAACTCTATTGGATACTGAACCTCTCAAGAGAAACGGAAGACTGGGAACAAGGAGGCCAGCACTGCCACACCCTGGCTTACAGTCCATTTGGGTGGCGGGTCTCATCCACTCCACCGTGGCCGAACCAGTGTCGGATAGAGAGACTGACCCTGGTCCTACCAAGCCCCGCCATTCACCGCTGACCTGTGCCGCGGCAACAGACAGCCTCACAGGATGGAGGAAGCTACACCCAGCACGTACGACTTAGAGATCACGGGCAATGGCCGCACTCAGGGTCATTACAAGGAAGCGACTCGAGCCGTTCCCTCACCTTCGGAAGCACAGAGAGATTCTGAATTGAGAGGTCTCCTAGGTTGACTGACCACACCCAGAGTATGGCAGCCGGATGCTTACTAGACAATCAGGAAATCACGATGGGCTAACCTACAAACCAAAATGTAAAAACAGCCCTAAATGCTTATCCTCTTTGGGAGAGAATTTGTCTCATACAGTTGCTCTTGTTTATTTTTCTCAACCTAATTCCAGTGTGTTGACATCATTCTGGGGGTTCCTTATTGCAGGAGAATAAACCCAAGATGGACCCTGAAAATAATAAGCACTGGTCCCAGGCCAGTCTGTTAACAACAAAGTAATTATCCTAATTGCCAGAACACCTTCGTCGTTTATAACTAAAATGGCCTGTCCCACATCTCTAGAGTTGAATGCTGTTCCACTCCACAAATGAAGAAGGTGTGCATGTTCTGTTACTTCCACCATACAAAATCCAATTCCGGTGTCTCTGTATCTATTTGTATACAAATAGAACAAGGAGCCACTACACCGGACTCAACAGCAACTAAGAAAAACACTTCTACATACAGTGGCTGGACTTTCAGTGTAATAGAAAGAACACTTTGGTGGGAAAACATTTCATGAGTGCCTCCCAGGAGCCAGGACCCGCCTCTGGGTGGTGGCAGGGGCGAGAAGGACAGTGCACACCCAGTCCCAGAGCCCTTCACAATCCACGCTCCCTGTGTAGAAGGCATGTTTTTGTGTAGTCGTGCACAAATAATAAGAGGGCAAGACAGCAGTGCGATCACAGAATTGCCTTTACAATGTGCTGTGAGAAGACAGTCTGTAAGAATGAGGTTATTTCTAATAAGGAGAACGGGAGTCAAATCCGTAGAGTTTGGGAGCAGGAGAAATGACATTTGAACATTGGACATGTTTACGGCTATCAGACTCACGGATACAATTCATATAGTAAACAAGCTGTATGTAGCTGCATGTTGATTATAAGTTAACCTGTGGAGCCCAGGTATCATCGTGCAGGTCAAATGCTCCCAAGACTCAAGGGGTTTCTTAGCTCATTTGTATGCGAGGTTGGTGCCTCTCAGATCAATTCAGATTGGAAACTGGATACAAGACTGCATAGTTGGCATGCTCCGACTTTGTCAAACGTGTACAAAGAAAAATTGAGAAAGTAATATCCCCAAAATGTTGACTTTGTGTACCTAGAAGTAGTGAAAATATAATAAATTTTAAAATTGTACATGTATTTATATTTGCTTCTGTTGTGAATTTTCTCAATGGAGACACAGTCCTTATTAAATCTATTTTCCTGATTATATATTTCTGGTTTTATTATATAAATCAGTTTTATTGATTGCAAAAGTAATATGCATACATACAAATACACACTTTTTTTTTATTTGAGAGACAGAGCAGAGAGAGAGTGGGGGAGAGAGAATCCCAAGCAGGCTCCGTGCTCAGCACAGAGCCTGATGTGGGGCGTGATCTCATAACTATGAGATCAGGACCTGAGCCGAAATCAAGAGTCAGACACTTAACCGACTGAGCCACCCAGACGCCCCAAATACACACATTCTTTAAACACTGCGATATAAAATTGTAAAAAACCAGAGAGCAAAAATTCTACGTGCTCTGCCCCCAGAGATAACCTCTGTTAACATATGGGTATATTGCCTTCAGATGTTTGCTTTATGCATATATAAGGCACATATATTACTCTCATGAACATAAAACTATATATAAATGCTAGAAATATTAATGAAAATAGGAAGATCCTTTTCTGCTTCAACTCTCTTTAAAGATAAATACCTCAGTGACAATAAGACATCAGTGATATCTGACTTTGTCTTTTTATTCATGAAACACAGGCACCAGGAAATAGTCTTAAGTGACATGGATGGCCGTGGGCTCTAACACTGAGGGCTTCTAGGTGGGTCCTGGGCACCTGGGCAGGACAAGCGACTGTTACAGTGGCCATTTAAAAGGCACTTTTATGGGGGAAAAAATACTTCCTCAAAAGGGCTTTCTCAGCGACCAGCCCACCAAATGACTGCTTTACTCTGCCGGTAGCACCTGCTGCTGCTTGGCTGGCTGGTTAACTAACCCAAGTGACATCTCTGGGAACCTATCCTCTCGCTGGAGAGGCCGCTGTGCGCCCCCAACGTCAGTGCCACCTGATGTCTAACGGAGTGTGTAGGCGGTGTCCCCGAGGTCTGACCCAGGCCTTTTCAGCCCGACGTTCTCTAAAGACAGAGCAATGGAAGAACAAGTCAAGTACGCTGTCAACGCCACCTGCACGCGGGCGCCCAAGAGGCCGAGGTGCCCGGGCAAGGGCGAGCGGACAACACGCTCTTACGGCAGCCACGTCATGTTTCCCGGAAAGTCATCGCAGCCACGTGTCAGGAGGCCGAGGCATGGCTTCTCTCTTCCCGCCAAGCCCCGCACCGGGCACGCCGGACAGAAGGGGGGACCTGAACTTCCAGGCTGCTGAAAGGCACAGTCTTCAAAACCGGAACGAGGCAGAGGCACCGCCGGGCTGGCCGCACCAGGAGGGAGTGTGGAAAGCAGTCCCTGCCTGGAGGAACGGACCTTCCGCCTGTGACACAGGAGGAGGCCGGGAGAAGGGCCCACAGAGCTGTGGGCTGCTTCCAGAAGTCTGGTTTCAAGACAAGTCAGTCTGCTGGTGGATGGAGACCCACAGGGGCCACGGGGTGACGAGCCGAGGCAGATGTGAGATAAAGCTGTACTGTGCTTTTTGGTTCTCGTAGGGGCTTGGGAAATGAGGAGCCACACGGGCAATGATCACACGACTGGACCGCTTTTGCCCAGGATGCCCTGCCCCCTCAGTGGCTGTCAAATCTGTGAAGCCGCTTCCTCCTCATTTCTTCCTCTGGTGAGAGACGGAACCCGTAGGGCAGGGGACCCTGGGGGCTGTTTCCTGTAGTGAGAAAACACAAGGGAGACTCAAACACTGCCCGTCCATTGTTCTGACATTTACAGGGTATTGCTTCCTAGGCTTTCAAGGGGGAGAGAAGACAGATGGCTGGGGTGTCATCTTTGTTTCAGCACGAAACAGAAACGTAACAAACATATTTCAACTTCAGCTGTCAGTTTCAGCATCAAGTAAATCTTTTTAGTGCGGTCCAGTCTAGGAGTGTAATCCAGTCCTTTTGAAGATTCTTGACAAATCTCCCCATTTTTATTTTTTCTTCCATCATGCTTCATAATTTGCATCATCTAGCTTCTACAATGTCTCAAGGGCATTTATTATTTTATTTTATTTTTTCTGTCCAGAGGTAATTTGTCACTGTGTCTAACTTCCCCACCAAGTATGCTGATTAGTTTCTCTTCAGCAACCTTTGGGTACCCCCCTCTCCCTGCCTCTGCCCGGCTGCCTCCTGCAGCACCCTGCCACCTGCACCCCAGCCAGTGAGAATCAAGTCTGCGTGAAACACACAAACACCACTGAGCATCCAAGGCCACACAGCAAGGGCCCGATTACCACGCTGACCGATTATCTGGGAGAGCAGACAAAAATGCAGGCTTAACATCTGAAAATCAAATGGAGGACCACGGAAATCATCACTGCAAAAGGCTTTCTGCTCATTCCCTAAGACTGGTACCTTTTCCAAGGTGTTTCCAGGTAATATACATTGATATGACCACTGTGGAGCCCAAGATGAAAAAAAGTTGGAGAAAGCAGTGAGAAATTAACCTGCTCGCAAAGACAAATACTGTATGATGTCACTTACACGTGGAATCTGAAAAACTGAACTCCTAACCAGAGAGTAAATGGCGGTTACCAAGGGCTGGGGGTGGAAGAAGTGAGGGTATAAACTTGTAGTGAGTAAATAAATCCTGGAGATCTCATGTACAGCACTGTGCCTGCAGTCAATATCACTGTATTGGAAACTTCCAAGTTGCTAAGAGGCTACATCAACTGTTCTCAACACAAAGAAGAACTGGTAAATATTGACACGATAAAAATGTTGGCTGATGCTGTTGTAATCATATTGCAATATATAAGTGTATTAAATCAACATGTTTTACACCTTAAGTTTTTTAAAAAAAATTTTTTAATGTTTATTTATCTTTGAGGGAGAGAGAGTGCTAGCAGGGGAGGGGGCAGAGAGAGAGGGAGACGCAGAATCCCACGCAGGCTCCAGGCTCTGAGCTGTCAGCACACAGCCTGACGTGGGGCTCAAACTCACGAACCGCGAGATCATGACCTGAGCCGAAGTTGGACGCTCAGCTGACTGAGTCACCCAGGTGCCCCTGCACACCTTAAATTTACACAATGCTGTACGTCAATAATATCTCAAAAAAAAGTCAGTCTCCTCACTCCACAACAGGAATTTCAGCTGTCAGATGATGAGAAATTTTGAAACGGCAGTCAAAAGGTAACTTGGTTTTTTTTTTTGTTTGTTTTTCATTTTGTTGCTTCCCTAACACTTAGGCTTATCTGGTTCTCCTTTCCTTTTGAGACCATGGGAGAATTACCCCTCCTGGACACCCTGTGGCCATTCCTGACTAGGAAACCTAAACGTCAACTGGGCAGGCCTAGCTTCATACTCACTCCTGCTGGCCAAGCTCTACTCGAAGGCTTTTTGGTTTAGAGCAACATATGCCAATTTATCAACCTTCATTAAGGATGGCATTCAAACACAGTACAGGCTCATAAGACTTCCACCATAAAGAGTTCATGAAGTCTAGGGGCGCCTGGGTGGCTCAGTTGGTTAAGCATCTGTGACTTGGGTCATAATCTCGTGGTTCATGGGTTCAAGCCCCGCATCGGGCTCTGTGCTGACAGTTCAGAGTCTGGAGCCTGTTTCGGATTCTGCGTCTCCCTCCCTGCCCCTCGCCTGCTCGCACACTCACTCTCTCTCTCTCTCTCTCTCAAAAATAAGCAAACATTTAAAAAGTTATTTAAACAAAAAAGATGAAAAGTTTAACTGGATACGATTTTTGCTATATATGTATTTGAAAAGGAATTTTGTCTTTGTTTCCAAGTGGCAAATGCCTGACATTACAGAGAAACTCATGAATCCAATTACCACTAGTTTATTGCCTGAAACTGTTTCATGAGAGGAGATCCAAATCCTGCTTTCCCTTCAACAATCGTTTGCAACGATAAGGCACTTGGGAGTGAAGGCCAGTAGTGACACCCCTACCAGCGCGGCAGGGAGGCAGCGGCAGAGCTGTGGGCGGGGTCAGGGGCAAGTTCAACGTGGCAGGTGGAGCCTGGGCCACTGGGCATGAGCCCGTGGAAGCGGCAGGAGTGCTTGGCCTCCCAAAGGGAATCATGGTGTCCACAGCAGAAAGGTGGAGAGCTGAGGCTTCCATGGAGGGAGACGCAGGGAGGGGCTCAGAGCTGTAGGCCGTGGGGGCTCCTGGGGCCCGAGCGCGCCAAAGGAGCAGCTCGCACACCACTTGGGACCTGCTCGAGGGGCAGTCGGGGAGGGCGGGGCCGAGCCAACGGAAGTGCCGCCTAAGCAAGCAGAGAACTCCCATCAGGGGAACAAGGATCACTCTTCTGCTCCTAGAGCTTTTCTAAGGGGCCCTATTTCAGTCAGCTTTCACTCCCAGTTTCAGGACCCCAAGTTTACAGATGAGGAAACTGGCTCACAGAGTGTTGGGGACACACATGAGGTCACGTCTACCCACTTTCCCACTACCCCTACACCGGCTGTCACCTCTGACGTCATCCCGGTGAGCTCCTGCCCAAACCCACGCGGACATGGGAGCTCCTCCCATTTGGAAATAGAAAAGGAAGGTCCAGCCTTGGGCCCTCAACTCCACACGACTCTGCTGTCACCACAGATACGACTACAAGGCTCCCACAGGGGCCCCTGAAATTCCTAACTTTCCAGGACCACCAGAGGACCCTGATTGTAACAGTAAAACCCGGTTTGTAATCAGGCCCGATTTTATGGGTATTGAAAGCCTGTGCTTTGGGCCAGCAAGGCCTCTGCTATCCATTCAAGTCTCAGCTAAGCTTCGTCTTCCACCCCCTGCTTTTCATTTACTCTTAAAACTGTTTCTGTGTTTCTAGAGTTTCCACTTATGTCATATGGTCTTTTACTTCTCTCCACAGCCTCCACGGGGCTCTACATGGCATTTCTCAAAGGGTCTTAGAAATGTTTACAATATGTACTTACATTTTTTAAGTGTATTTATTTATTTTGAGAGAGACAGAGGGAGAGGAAGGGGCAGAGAGAGAGGGATAAAGAGAGAGAGAGAGGGAGAGAGAGAGAGAGAGAGAGAATCCCAAGCGGGCTCTGCACTGATGTAGGGCTCGAACCCACAAAATGCGAGATCACGACCTGAGCCGAAACCAAGAGTCAGATGCTCAACCAACTGAGCCAGCCAGGTGCCCCTGTAACATTTGTTAAGCTCTTGGCAAAGGTGTGGACAGGCCTCAGCTGGGTGGTGGGAGAAGGTACAGCCCCCATCCCCAGGGATGTGATGGGAAAGGTGTTCGTAGGATGTCATCAGATGCTTCCAGCCCTGCCCGGAACCGGAGGGGACACCCCAGGCCAGTCTGCATTTTGCAGGTTCTAGTAGGCTCCTTTGTGAGGGGGAGGCTGCTCAAACAGGTGACGGCTAGGTCCCTTCCAAGACTGTGAGGTCTGACCACCAGGGACGAAATCCCGACTCCTCCACTCTTAGCTACACATCCCTGAGCAAGCTGGTTATCTTCAGTAGGCCTTAGCTCCCCTATCCATAAAATAGGAATAAAGAGGGATTCCTTTGCTGGGCTGTTGAGAGGCAAGAAAAGAAATGCTACAAATAAAATGCTTAGCTGAGCCCCAGGCACGCAGGCAGTGCCTGATGAGTGCTGGTTGTTATAATTTTTCATCTCTACCACCATCATGAGTCACGTGTCACATGTCTACTTGTTAGTATCGTTAAGTAACTTGGTGGAAGACACAAAATAAAATGATTTCTTAAAAGACAGTGCCCAATTCTATTGGAGGCCCGTTTGGCAGCATTTTGTATAAAATGTGGAGTTGCTGCTTACTAAATATTTGCCTTCTAAGAAACAGATACAAAAAGGAAAAAGGTAATTAACAACCTCCAGTTAACAGCATCTTCTGTAACAACAGAGGAGACTCTTCAGTCCCTGGGAAAGCTGGCGGGCCCAGCCAAGACCTCCTTTCTCCTGCCGAGTTAAATCACGCACTGAACATTTTCAGCCTGGGTGAGACAGCCTTGCTCTGGTGAACTTGGTACAGAGTATTAGTATTTATGAGCCCTGCCTCCGTGTCCTTGTAAATGGAGGTCAGCCCTCAATGTTACTCAGAGAAACAGCGAGCATGCTTCAAAGAACCTCAGGAACAGTGCCCAGTTTAAGATGATTTAGCTCAATTATAGCACCAGTAGTGAGATCATAAGATTTATTGATTCATGGTTCTTGATGGAAACATTTTCAGTTCTCTACCATCCAGATAAGAATTGCTAAAAAGAGCACCATGAGTTGATGGCCATTTTCCCTCCCGTGCGCCATCCCTGTAAATAGAGATGTTTAATTTGCTGGTATTCACAGATCCTGCCCGTGATCTGATGAGCACACTGTACGATTCAGTGAAATTAGACTGATGTGAGTCACAGGATGGCGTATCTTTCCCTTACAGTAGGGACCTAAAGAGGCAATCACTTTAAAAAAAAAAACAACAACAAAAAAACCAACAACAACCAGGAAACCTCTAAATAAATCACCAGTGTTCTCAGGGATTTCTATTGTCAAATGAAGGCAGCAGCATGGGATCCACATTCTCTCTTTTAAGGTTACTTTATTAGAATTCCATGAATTACAAAGCTTCCAAAATGCCTTCTGAAAGGATGGTTGCTAAGTCATTTACTGACAACGACCAACAAGGCTGGAAGAAATCCTAACAATTTGGCAAGACATTCTCTGAAAAGGGGAGATACTTCAGGACATAAGACCACTTTACTTTTTGAGTCACTAATTATAATACATATCTATCTGTCTGTCTGTCTATCTATCTCTTTAAAAAGAGTCTGAAGTTCACCTAGAACCTCGTAACTCCATACAAATGGAAGCATCATCATGGTTTACAAGAAAGGTAACATTTAGAAGTGACTTGAGAGGGAAAATATTCCCATTTCTACTCAACCAATCGAGTCAGCCACAGTGGGGATTTCTTGGTTTTGAACTTCTATCTGGAATCTCAAAATGAGAAGCTTTGAAATGGAGATCCACTCAATGGCTACTTTGCCTCTCTGACCTGAAGTCAGCTAATTTTGGAAATCTTTAGGGCTACAACAGACTTACAATAAATAGGCTATAATTCAGTGAGCAAGTCAAGTAACCTAAAATATTGGGTCTACTAGGTCAGGTCTAGTGTTTCTTCCAATATAGACAATGTACAGTCTGACCTCTGGAACAGAAAGTTCCGGAGACAAGAAACATCTGTTGGGCCATTACTAAATGCTCACCCTTCTTATTCTCCCTCCTTTTTAAAAAGTGCACAGCTTGATTAGTTTTCATGAACTGAACATGTGGGACCAATATCTAGATCAAAATACAGACCACTTCCGGGGCACCTGAAGTTAAACGCCCAACTTCAGCTCACATCATGATCTCATGGTTCGTGAGTTGGAGCCCCACACTGGGCTCTGTGCTGACAGCTCGGAGCCTGGAGCCTGCTTCAGATTCCGGGTCTCCCCCTCTCTCTGCTCCACCCCAGCTGTGCTCTGTCTCTGTCTCTCAAAAAGGAATAAACGTTAAAAAAATACAGAACATTTCTGACACTCGTCAATCTCTGCATGTGCCCTTTTAAGTCACTGCTCCCAACTAAAGAGAACCCACAACCCTGATTTCTGACCGGTGGAGACTCCTTTATTTTCATGCATAAATGGATTCATACTATGTAACCATAGTATGTAACCTTTGTGAGTGGTTTCCTTTTATATTATGTTTGTGATCCACATTGTGTATGTGGTTTTTATTCTACCTGTGCCCCCAAGTGGAACTTCCCTATTTATAGACAGAGGAACTGAGGCTTAGAGATTTCAAGTAACTTGCCAAGACTACACAGCTGGGTCAGTGGCAGAGTCAGGACTCCATCCCAGGAAGGCCCCTTTCTACTCTGCTCTAGATTTGACGTGTGTGAGTGTTTTCCTTAATCCCAAACCAGACTCTGTAAACCTGAACAATACTATGGCCTTAATCATGACTTGGAGACAGGATCTGAAGTCTGCCTCTGCCTTGGACAAGACTCAGTGTAAACAGTAACCACTCTTGGGTTACTAAAGGGACCTGGGATTAGGATCTCCTTTGACGAGGTATCGTTTTAGCAACGGGCCCGGCCGCAAAGGGCAGCCTTGGTAGTTCACCATCAAGTAATATTATACACAAGAGAACAGTTTGTAACTTCTTACACAAACAGTTTTCCATGCACTTTCTACCTCACTGCGCTGGAGGAGCATCAAGGGAGGAAGGAGAGGCTGAGCGTCCACCTGTCATTAGCAGTCACTGGCATATGACACTTTTCTTTTCAACTTGAGTGTAGCTGACACGCGATGTTAGACTAGTTCCAGTGTACGACCTAGTGATTCGACAGTCCTGTCCATGATGCTGTGCTCACCACAGCGGAGCCCCCCTCTGTCACCATACCACGCTATTACAATACTATCCGTATTGTGGCTACCAGTCACTACCAGTGACTATATTCCCTGTGTTGTGCCTTTTAGCCTCATGACGTGTTCATCCCGTAACAGGAAGCCTGTATCTCCCACTCCCTGTCACCCATGTGCCCATCCTCCCCCCCCCCCCCCACTCCCCTCTGGCAACCAGCAACTTGTTCTCTGTATTTATGGGTCTGTTTCTGCTTTTGGTCTATTCAGTTACTTTTTAGATTCCACACATAAGTGAAATCATATGTCTTTCTCTGACTTATTTCACTTAGCGTAATGCCCTGTGTAGGTCCATCCATGTTGTCACAAATGGCAAGACCTCAGCCTTTTTTTTTTTATGGCTAACACTCCATTATGTATTTAAATTTTTTAAAAAAATATTTATTCATTTTTGAGGGACAGAGAGACAGAGCATGAGCAGGGAGAGAGGGAGGGAGACAGAATCCAAAGCAGGCTCCAGGCTCCGTGCTGTCAGCACAGAGCCCGACGCAGGGCTCAAACTCACAGACCACGAAATCATGACCTGAGCTGAAGTCGGACGCTTAACCGAATGAGCCACCCAGGCGCCCATAACACTCCATTATATATTATATCACATCTCCTTTATCCATTCGTCTATCGACGGACACTTGGGTTGTTCATGTAATTTTTGTTTAAACAAATGAATGTGAATTTTAATACTAAAAAACTTTCCTCTTTTTAAGATCTGTCTTAAATCCTTTGAAAATTCTATCACTGTCTCAACAGTTTATCATGAGATTTTCATGACACTAACGATGATTTTCAAACACTTTTTTCATACATTTAACGATGCTTTAGAATGTTCCAAACTTTCCTTGATCTAAAGTGTTTCTTTGACCAAAATGCCATTTGGTCAGCAGTCTGTAGGTACCTCCGTTTACCCATCCTATCAGCTGATTCTGGAAATTGAGAAGAGGTTGACTATGTCTAAGAATACCCATGTATACTTCAGGACTGTATTCCCCCCCCCCCCCCCAATTCAAAACCATGTAGGGTTGGTTATTCACTGGACAAATAAGTACAAACTCTTGGAAAACTAAACACAGGGCTCCCTGAGGGCAGAGGTCTCTCACTTCTGCATTCTCATTGCCTAGCACAGATGAGGGGCCCGACGTGTCTGGTTGGGGTGGCAGAAACCACACGTGGGCCTTGTCTTGAGACACAGGTGGGAGAACACGCTTTACAGCCGACAAAAAGGAACCGAAGGTAGGACTTCCCATCTGTGCGGAAGGAGCGCGTTCTGATAAAAAACGTAGGTACGTGAGCAGGGAGAGGCTAGGAAAAAGATGAAGACCCTTCGGGAAATGAAAACTCCACAGTTTTCTCAGAAGCTCCGGGGCCAGCGTGTCCACTTGGCCTCAGGGGGCGGCTGCCGACAGGACATTTCTGATGGAGATTCCACACCCGTGTGCAGAGGGGGCAGCTGCTGAGCTCGCCCCACTAGGCCTGCATCTCTGCCGGACCCCGCTCTGGGGACCCTCAGGGGCGTCACAGGATTGCCCAGGTCCAGATGGCTCTCTGCTCCAGGCTCTGGACTCCTCAGTCCTTTGTCAGCCCGACCCTCTGGACTTTCTCTCTTGGGCGGAGGCTCACCAGTCGGGGGACCCACAGGCAGGAAGGGGCTTCTAGTGGCTTCTTCAGAGCCTGGATACAAGTCCTTATGCCAACTCCTCATGCTTCTTGATCTTTTTTTTTTTTTTTTTTTAATTTTCATAACTTTTAATTTCATTATTTAAGAAAGGAGAGGACAGGGGCGCCTGGGTGGCTCAGTCGGTTAAGAGTCCGACTTCAGCTCAGGTCATGATCTCATAGTTAGTGGGTTCGAGCCCCACCATCGGGCTCTGTGCTGACAGCTTGGAGCCCGGAGCCTGCTTTGGATTCTGTGTCTCCCTCTTTCTCTGCCCCTCCCCCACTCATGCTCTGTGTGTCTCTCAAAAATAAATAAACATTAAAAAATTTTTTAAAAAAGGACAGTAGGTAAAAGAATAAACTATAATAAATTGAGCTTGACAAGATAAAAAACTGCCTCCTCCCGAGACACATAGAGTTCTGGCCCCACTTGCCTGCCACTTGCTATGACACTCACCCTAAAGAGTGGCCGTGGTGTTTTCCCTTCCTGGCTTTCAGCAGCCCCAGCCCTGTGAGCACAGTTACCACCCCACAGCAACCGACTGGCCACTGAAGGCGGAAGTCAGAGTCGGGGTCCCGGCCCTTCAACGGGGCAAATGCAAGATGTCTGGACAGAGCCAGACGGTCTCGGAGACACCACTCACTGGAGAGTTGCCCAGTATGCTGCTGTGGTCCTTCAACACTAGTGAACATCATAAAGGAAAACTGGTTAAAAACACAGATTACGAGATCCCACTGGTAGAGATTCTTGTGCTGGAGCCCAAGAAGCTGCATTTTAATGAGCACCCAAGTGATTCTGTTGCAGGCGGTGTAGCAAATCGCTGAGAATTGCCGTGGGGAAAAAAAAGATGCTTCACCAGACCTGGGCTCACATCCTGACCCCGCCAGGACCTTGGACAAGTCATTCCCCAGGCCCCCCCCCACACCCCCCAGCCCCTGCTCCCAACCCTCCAGGTGTTGGGCTCATCTGTGCCATGAAGGTGCTGGACGAGACATTTTGCCCCCCTGCACAGAGATGCCATGACTTGTCCGGTTCCCAGTGAGGCATCAGGCTGGCTGGGCTAAGACGGGAGACTGCAATGGGAGACACCAGCCACCGGCCTTTACTGCCTGCAGCCCGGGTGGCTCACTCTGGAGGATCCCGCCTGCCCTGCCGGCCGGCCTGTCGGTGACTTCTGGCATCTGGACACACAACTGGCCGTGCTATGCTCCTTGACAATGTCCTCCAGCTCAGCTGGTCTGTCTCGGTGCCCCTCCACTCTGACATTTTAATTTGCAGTAAACTTTTAATTTTGGAACAGTTTTACATTTGCAGAAAAGTTACAAAGATAATAGAGATGATTCAATTCCCCTAATGTTAGCACCTTACATTATGACAGTATAGTTGTCAAAGGTAAGGGATCATTTATAGGGATGGGTGCATTACTACGAACTAAATTGCGGGTTTCACTTGGATTTTTACCAGTTTTCCCACTAATTTCCTTTTTCTGTACTAGGATCCGTTTGGAACATTTAGTTGTCATGTGTCCTTAGCCTCTTCTGGCCTGTGGCAACTTCTCCATCTTTTCTTGCTTCCTATGACCTTGACCATCTTGAGGAACTCCAGCCAGGTAGCCTGTAGAATGTCCCTCAGTTGGGTTTCTCTTATGTTTTTCCTCATGCTTAGACTGAGGTTATGGATCTTAAGAAGAAGTCACAGAGGTCAAGTACTCTTCCCATCCTGTCTTATCCGGGGCTCCTGCTATCAACATGACTAGCCACTGGGGGGGGCGGGTAACCTTGAGTACTTGGTTAAGTAGTGTTTGCCACGTTCCTCCACCTTTAAACTTGTCTGATGAGTTCCGAGGGAATAAAGCTTTGAGTCTCTCCAGGAATGACCAGGATAAAATGGAAGAAGTAGGAGTAGGTACTTCAAGGAGGCTTGGTCACCTGTTGGGGAATGACTGGATAGGGTGGGGGTCGTCCCTGACCTTCACTGGGCGCCAGGCCCCTGGATTCCAGGTGAAGGGGCTCCAACACTGGTGTGAATGTATGAATCACCACGAGGGCTGGAGAGAGTTTCCGATTCTGTAGGCTTGGCATGGAGCCCAGGCCATTGTATTTTTAATGAGCTCCCAGGTGATTCGGACCTACAGTAGCTCTGGGGAACCAATGAGCTACAGCTTAGATTTTTCTTTCAACTAAAAATACCCACCTTGGGTTTGCTTCCAGTTTTTACACTTGCCAGCAGGTGGACCCAGAGGCCTGTGACACGGAGTCCACTGAAGAAAACTAGGGCAAATTCCAGTCAACAAAGCATTCCGCCTCGTAAGCAGAACCGGGGTTATTTTGAAACAGATGGGCTCTACAGAGCCTGCCGCACTGAATATTATGGAGCTGTTTATTGTCTAGATGGTCTGGATGATCTGCCAGCATCTAGCAGTTTCTCTGTCACATCAGACTTCTTCAAGAGCAGAGGAGGAGACGGACGAGGCACTCAGAGAGGGTTAGACGTGGTTATGGATGTGGATGCGGAGTCGGATATTTTAACCGGCTCTAAACTCAGAATCTACTCTTGCTACTGTGCTTACTGCTTTGCATCACGGAGGGCTTTTTACTGCAAGGGTCTGTATCCCCCTAACTCCAGGTTAGAAGAGGTAAACAAACACAATCTGTGGGAATAAGACAACCTTGGATGCAGTGATACTAAAAACGACTTATTTTAAAACCTAACCAAAGCGGTAATGTTTCCCGGTCCACACTGTCACCCCAACCCCACTTATACTTGCCCCCAGTCTTCTTTCCTTCTGCCCCCTCTCCTTGTACCGCCCCAGCAGAATAGCAGGAGGGAGGAAGTGAGATAAACAAGGGCCATACGACTGTGCCTGATGCAGCGTTTCCGCGCGTGCAGGGCCAGGACTTATAAACGGAGTGTTCTGTGAGTCCTGGAAATCTGCAAAGAACTCCAGCATCCATGGCTCCTCCCTGGAGGATGTTTTCAATTCCTTAGCCCATGACCTCAGACACTTAGCTGCTGTCCTGGCCGGCCCAGGCCCAGAGGGGCCACGAAGGGGTCTTTGAAGCTGGCGGCTTGGTAATTGGTGGTCTGGCTGTCTCTGCGGCTGGACAGTCCCCAGGGGTTGGAGGGATACCGAGAGGGGCTTCCTGGCGGACGAGGCCCTGCCTGAGATGGTGGGCTCCTCACTGCCTGGGCCACCAGCTCCCCCGGCTCCACGGGATAAAATGCCAGGTGCGTAGTCCACCCCCACCCCCACCTCGCGTGCAGGGGGAGGCCCTTCGCTCAGAAACGACAAGCTCCCTAATGCTATTGCTTTTCGCCTGGGCTTTCAAAGCCCCTGTTCACACAGAGGTACAGAGACGCGTCTGTGATGACATTTAGACCTACTTCATTTTTTCCCTCACTCCCTCTCCCTCGAGTTTCAAATCAGAGACAGCTCAAGTTTCAGCTCTGGAAGCAAAGGCCCAAAATAATGTTTTCATTGACTTTTGAAATCACAGCCCATTTAAAATTAGACAATATTTCACTCAGAAACCTCAATCTTCTGAAAACACCGTTTAGCCTTGGGGAATGAAAAAAAAATACAAATAAACATCATCCCAAGAAATCACGGGATAAGGAAACAAATGTGGAGAGCTAATGCGAGAACTTTGGAAAGGGACAAGGGAACTTGGGTTGACAACCTCTGCTGACAGCGACTACTCAGGGGTCAAGTCCAGCTCTCCCTGGACAACCACTGCAGGTAACTGGGTGTGTCAGGAGAAACGAGGAGCCTCGGGAGGCAAGGGGGTTGGGATGGCTGGTCCCCAGGCTCGGTGGCCACAGCAACCCAATGCTTCCATGTCACGGTCCTGCGAGAAACATGGCATAATGAAGCACCAAAGGCTAGATACTGGCCCTAGAACAGGAAGTCCCAAAGTCTGATGTAGAGAAGCTTGGTGAGAGGCAGATTCTAGGCTGTAACTTGGGAGATCCCAGCCCAGTATCTGTGGTGGGACCCAGGAATCTGCATTTCTTTTTCTCAAGCACCGAGAGTGAGTCACCGGCCTCATTATATGAAACTTTGATCACAGCAATGCCAAAATGTATTCTGGGGGTTCGTCTGGCCTTGGCCATGAGCACCTTTATGGCCACTGAGTTTATAGAAGTCGGTCTTTTGTCACATTTTTCATGAGTCAGAGACTCTGGTGGTTTCTTGGGTTGTTTATGCTCAATCCTGGATGATGTGGGCTTTAAAAGTAAGGTATCATTGTAACCTGGCTGTCCAGAGGATTATAACAAATACAATTATGGTATTGCCCCAGAGATTCTGTTAGCCCTAACATTAGTGTAGATGAAACTGGCCCACTGCCCCTCACCCAATCCTCGGAACAGAACGATTCACCTCTGGATCCCTGGTGGCCGGTACAGGGTGGGTGTATCACAAATGTTTGGTGCATGGACAAAGAACAACCAATTGTGCCATCAGGGTGGAGCAGAGAGAGGGAGTCAGGGTGACCAGGCCGGAACAATGGGGCCAGAGGACACTGACAGAAATGGAGACACATGGTGCCAGGTAGGGAATTTCAAGGTCTGGGAATCTTGGTTTCTGGCCTTGGCCCCCAACCAGCTCCCAAACCATAGGCATTCATGGATGAGGAACAGGTGAGAGGAGGCTATGCACACACAGGCTTAAGAATACAATGCCATGTATTTGTTTCTTCTATGAAATTCCTTAGGAATTTCCTCTATGGGTTCCTCTAGGAATTCCTCTAGGAATTCCTTTTCCTGGGCTCTGGGATTCATGATACCTTAGAGAACTTTCAGTAGCTAGAAGCAGGCCAAGATAGGAGATGTATTGGGTACATCTAAGCTGAATGCATCTTAAAGACTCCAAAAATTCAAATTATTTCTGCATTTCAAATATCATAAGCCAGATTAGTGCATAACCACATGTCCAGAGATACTGATATCAATGCATAATTACAAAATATCCCTGACCTAGGAAACTGTCCCTGAGATTTTTGATGGCCAAGAGAACATCGTGGTTCAATGCTCTCATGAGAGCTGAAAGCTGCCTGGAATCCTTTTCTCGAAGGTGGGATGAGAGGAGGACAAAGTGATGAGAGCCTCTGCGATGGGGTGTGGCATGGCTGGTGTCCAAGGGTCGCAGTCGGCAGGGCCAGGCTGAGGGCATCACAGGGAAGCAACAGCCATGAGGAGCTAAAACAATGTGAGGACAGTGGCCGGGTGGTTAAATAAAAAAGGCAGGAGAGAGGAGGTGAGCATACATGAAAGAAGAATGACGCTGTATTGGATATACGATCACCATGACTTCTGAATGGCCACCACTGGGCTGGGCTCCTCTAGGAGGGCACAGGCACCATGGAAGGGGAGGAGAGCACAAGTGCTGAGCCTTTCTGGGTGGATACACCCCGTTGAGGTGGGCAGCTGAGAGGCCATCGGGGCATCACGAACACACAGGAGCCTTGCTCTCAGAGCCTAACAGCCAACAAGTTCTTCCAGGTGAGTCCACCTGGAGTTGTGCGGGCTGTGGATTTCTGTGACATGATAAACGATCCCACAAGCATGGCGGCCATTTTCAAAACACGCTTCTTTCTGTATTCGATGGTATTTAGCCTAACCCTGAGCCTAACTGCCACTCTTTGCGTGTTCTTTTAGGTCTGATTAACTCACTCCCACCACATTCTGACCTTGTGCCCCATCTAAGAGAGCATGTGGATGTGTGCGTGTGCATGGACACGTGCATGTGGGTGCACATACACACACGTACACACACACCGAGACTTAAACACCTCCAATAAACAAACCCTCCCGGCCTCAGGAAGGCCTGGGGGCTTTCTCAGACGGTTTTCATACCATTCAAACAGCCTGCCTCTAACTGCCTCATCCTGACCTAGAACTGTTCAGAAATGACTCTAAAATGGCCTCTTAGCAGAGAAGAGATACTCCATAACAATAAAGAGTGACTTACTCTTACAGGGCTGTTAATAATCTCTAGGAAAATAAAACTTACTTTATGAACATTAAGGGAGACCTTGGGACTAAATTTTTTGAACTTCACTGGCCAAGTTAGGAGTCTAGAGTTTGGCTTATCTTGGAAAACAGAGGAGCTAGATGAAGGGGAGGACGATGTTGCTCTCTGAGCCTCTTTGGAAGTATCTTGTGCATGCTGCGGACAGATTAAAAGCTAGTGCTGGAAGGCCTGTCTATGGTTTTAAGAAGGAAGCTCTGAGGAGTCAGTCAAGTGTGGACAGGAGATTCGGGGTGAGATGCATCCAGTCCATAGTAAAAATCATGGGTTTTCAGAGAAGGGAGGGGGGTCATTTGAGGTGATGGTATCCAGTCGGCTCATTTTGGAGATGGGAAACAGAAGTGCAGAGAGGATAAATGGTTTTCCTGTTTTGTGCAGCTACGGGGGCAGAACCAGAAGTCAGGACTCTCGACGGTCTGTTCCTACTACCTGGCTAATTTTTTTTCCTTAAGTTTATTCATTTTGAGAGCCAGAGCAAGTGTGCATGCACAAGCAGGGGAGGGGCAGAGGGAGAGGGAGAGAATGCCAAGCAGGCTCTGTGCTGTCAGTGCAGAGCCCAAAGTGGGGCTGGATGTCAGGAACTGTGATATCATGACCTGAGCTGAAAGACGTTCAACCGACTGAGCCACCCAGGCGCCCCGTCTTATTTTCTCTCTTAGGCATTTCATCCTGCATAACCCACACCTCCCTAGTCAAACCCGCAGTGGACACTGGCGTTTCACTGAAGTGCCCTTCTGCCACGTGGCTCTGGCAGGGGACAGAGAGAGGGAATGATTTCTGGAGCCAGACAGACCTGATGTTCTTATCTGTGCAGGGCAGAAATCTGCTTCACAGATGTGCTCAGAAATGAATGAACTGAAGAGTTTCACCACCTGGCCCCAAACAATCACAGGTAAGTGGCTCCTGATTATTATACTAATAACCCCTCTTCCAGGCTGCCCCATCCTGGGTACGTCCCCACCATACAGCCAGTTAGTCACACATACCCAGACCCTAGTCATCCGAGACTATTCCTTCTTCCTCACCTGCCCCTCTTGGACCCCTCACCGAATCCTGTCATTTTAACCCGAACATTTCCCAAACTCCTCCCTTCCTCTCCATCTTCCCCATCACCAACCCTGTCTGAGCCACCTGCTTCGTGAGCCCGGACTGGCATCTGAGCCTCTAAGTGATCTCCCCACACTGTCTCTGGTCCTCCTACCAGCCATTCCACACACAGTTGTGGGAGAGCTTCTAGAAAGCACGTGCCTCATCAAGTTCATCCTCTGCCTGCCAAGGGTTTCCTTTTATTTAAGTACAAACATCAAAATTTGTACCCAGTCCAGTACACTTGCCCTGTCACCTCCCACTCACCAGTTCCCTCCTCCAGCAACCAGCTCAAACACCATGTCTCCAGGAAATTGTGCCCAACCCCTCTCCCCCGCCACCCCAAACCCTCAGTGAGGGTCCTCTGCCCTAAGCTCTCACAGGAACACGGCCCCTTCCTTCAAAAGCACACCGTGCCCCCATTAGTAATTGGACAGGACTCATTATTTCAATAATGTGGGTTCTCACTGGGCTTTGAGCTCTGCGGGGTAAGAACAGGGAGAGGTTGTGTTCACATTCTCTCTCCAGGGATGAATAAATAAATGAGCCGATGCACGAATGAGAGAGAGGGAGGGAGGGAGGAGGTAGGGTAGTAACTACTGTCCTCATTTTACAGATGGCCAAACTGAGGCTCCAGAAGGTGTGTGACTTCCTGAGGCCTCAAGAGCCAGCACATAATATAGCCTAGACACGAGGGGCTGGATCTGAGCCCAGTGTTCTCTGTCCTCCATGAGGCACCCACCCATCTCCCTTTAACCGGCACCCACATCTCTCCCTTTAACATCCAACTTTCTCCACTTCAACCAGTGGCTCAGCAAAAAAAAAAAAAAAAAAAATCAGTGATTTGTTTTGTTTTGTTTTTCAATGGGGGCTATGAGGGTACAGGAGGGGCCATAATTGGTACATGAAAAAAAAAAGAAGAAATTGCAAGTTGATATAGTGGATATTTTGAGTTAAAAAAAAAAGATGACCATGAAAAGGCACAAAATTTGTTGCTATTTAGACCCAACTATAACCACATTTCCAGAATTGTTTCTATGGGTCTGAAGATAGCAGATTAAGGGCAACTGACTTGGCAAAGGGCCTAGACGGGTTTTCAGACGCTCTTAGGTTAGAAAAAAATAAGGGCAGTAAAAGCTCCGGTGAGGACACTATACCAACATGACTGATATAAATGGAACATACTTCTATGAGTCATTTGTAGCTTTAAATACTACAGAAAAAAGAATTTATAAAACATGCCCAAACAGCCTCCCTTTGATGTGGCGAACCCTTTTAAAACCACATTGTTCAAATTTATGTTAAAATGCAAACCCTTCATGTTTACAATGGCACTCTCGGAGAAATGCAATATAAAAGTACAACTGTTAAATTTCAAAGACAAGACTTATAACCTCAGAACAATAGGGCATTCCCAGCGCAAATTTATGAGCTGTTAAACCTCAAAAGGTTTCTTCAATTAGCAGTGAAGGCTTTTGACATATTTGCAGCCTGATATAGGGGCTGCTCTTTCTATAATTTGGGGTGTATTGCTTTTATCAGAACTTTTCCTTACTTTTATTGACCTCGGCCGACAACCATTGTGCTTCTCTGTGCACAGCGTTTGATCCTGCTAATTATGCTGTGGGGCCAGGACGGCATTTCACGGTTTACCATTGCTCCTGGGGCGCGCTACAAATTATACATAATGCATTGCATTGTAATTGCTGCATTGTGAACTTGGCTCGCCTTTCCAACATAAAATACCGACATCCAAGTAGTTTTATTATAAAAAAACCATAAGGGATTCTTTTGGATTATAAACATCTGAAGACATAACATTCTCATGAATTCCAGCTGGCTATTTTGGACACACAGAGGGCAGGCAAGGCTGAAAAGCAAAGCAAATATACTTCATATTGATGTTTACAGAGGAAAAGGAGAGGCAGTCCTAAAGGCAAGAAGACTATGCTGAATGCAAAACACAACAGAGGGAGCAGAAGCTGAAGGGCGGACAGAAGTCCAAACTGAGATGCAAATTCCAGCGATGGTCCTAAGCCTCACTGGGCCTCGAGTTCCTCATTTTGAAAACAAAGGCACAGAACCAAGTGAGCAAAAAAGTCCCTTCTCCCCAAAGACAGCGGCCTCAGGAGAGCAGTGGCTTGTTTTCTGCATCTAATTCGTCAGGCCAGCCTTCCTACCAGGGGGCTAGGAACCTGAATCTTGTAGTAAACATGAGGCCTCTCTTGGGTGCCCTACTGGTTTGGGGCCTCGGAGAAGAAGATAATGGCTTTTTAAAGGGCCGGGGGCAGAGTGAGTGAAGCCACACGTTTTATATATGCAACGCGGCCAGCTGGCACACAAAATTACGAGAACGGTATGGGGGTCAGTGAGGCTTATCGCTGTGGCCTGCACACCCCGGGCCGGAAGTCCGTGCTCCGGACACCCCCCAGCAGGCTGCTTGTGTCTCCAGGCTTGTGGTTTAGAAGCAACCTAGGTACCAGGCAACCGCTCCTAATCCTCTTTTCTACCTGCACCCTCCTCCCCCGCCAAAACGAGACAGTAGCCTGATCTATGAGTTCAGACTGGTTTCTTTTCACTTCCTTTCAGGGAGAAGAATGTTCTAGAAGAGCTTAGGTGGAGGTGGCACTCTATCTGAGCACATTCTGCATCAGTGAGGATGCCGTCATCAAAGTTGGGGAGAAGGTGGGGGTGAGGTTGTGGGTCAGGCTCGTGCATCTTGGTAATTTACAACAAATCATCGCTGAGGACACGCTGCTTCCCCGCTGCTTCCACGCATCACACTGGCTGGGTTTGGAAGCTGATGACTTGGCACCCTCACTTCTCTTGTCTAATGGTGTTTCTGGGGTGCGGGGTACGGGGGGATGTCTGTGTAAGATCCAGGATGAGCAGACAGCTAC
Source organism: Panthera pardus (assembly GCF_024362965.1). Lineage (NCBI taxonomy): Eukaryota > Metazoa > Chordata > Mammalia > Carnivora > Felidae > Panthera > Panthera pardus. Next base: position 11,821,839 of record NW_026526655.1, read on the forward strand.
AGGCTGTCCCCACAGGCTCTGCCTGGGAGCTATATTTGGGCTGCCCTGACGGGGATGGTGGCCAGTTTTGTCACACCTTCACAGTGTCCCTTGGGCCAAAGGCTTGGGAGGTTTCATCCCTGTTCCAATCCATGCTGCTTTTAGTCTCCAAACAATCGAGACTTCTGACCAGTCAAGTTGGCCATGCCGGTGAGGGTGGAAAGGGGGACTATTAAAAAAAATTTTTTTTTAATGTTTATTTATTTTTGACAGATAGAGACAGAGCACGAGCGGGGGAGAAGCAAAGAGAGAGGGAGACACAGAATCCGAAGCAGGCTCCAGGCTCTGAGCTCAGCACAGAGCCCGATGTGGGGCTCAGACTCACAGAGTGTGAGATCATGACCCGAGCCGAAGTCGGACGCTCAGCCAACTGAGCTACCCAGGTGCCCCTGAAAGGGGGACTATTTTAAACTGAGCCCACTCGCGTGATTGCATTCATATTTTCTGTGTTGCTCAGACCTAAAGACAAAATACAGCACCTCAGTCCTGCAGCCAGATGCACTCAGCAGAGCCCACAGGGGGCATGTTTTCAGCTCTTGTTTTCTGTCAGCAATGGCAGAACTTGGCCTATGTGTATGATCTCTTTTCAACTATTTTCTAAATCATATGTAGTTTCCATAAGCATTACCACAACTTCTAACGTGCCAGTATAAAAGGCAACACTTAAGGAGTTTATGTGTAGATCACTGTTGAAAATTCTAAGCCTAACAGATGTTCAGGGCTTCCTTCTTTGTGTAGAAATACATGCATTTCCATGCCTTTCCGCACCAGACAACATTTGACACAGTGTCTTTGCATCCAAGCAACCTCCCTGTTCTGTACCAAACCACCCCCTTTCCTTAAGAGAAAGTTTCTGTCGTCGAGGTGGGACTGGCCTGGTTTCTGCGGGCTCCAAGGGGAAATGAGAAAGTGTCAGGAAAATCAAGCAGCGGGTGGCCCCAGGAGGAAGGGGACTTCCGCAAGGGGATGACCACTCTGAGGAAGGCAAGCCAACTGTTAGGGCCTCAAGAGCATCTACTCCCACAAGTTTCCGACACGGTCCTGTCAAAAAGAGTTTCTCTTTATGCCCTTTATCATCTCGGCGTCGCTTAAACCTTGGGAGACCCGACAGGAGCGTGGGTCTAAAAGCTCATGTGTTAGAAATGGAGCTTCTGAATAAAGGGAAGGAATAGCTGGTGGTTTTAGGAACACAATTTCCAGAGTGACCCGGCGGCTCAGTCGGTTGGGCAACCGAGTCTTGATTTGGGCACAGGTCGTGATCCCAGGGTCGTGGGCTCTGCACTAAGCATGGAGCCTGCTTGAGTTTCTCTCTCTCCCTCTGCCCCTCTCCCCTGCTTGCTCTTTCTCTCTCTCAAACAAAAATCTTAAAGAAAAAAAAAACACTACAATTTCCTTCCCACCACCAAGAGACTTGACTCTGACCCTTCCCTGGGTCACCGCAGTGAATGAGTTGGGGCGACTGGCAGTGCTGCGGTCCATATGTGGCCATCAGATCAGTGGACCTGGGCCTTGTGTGTGCCACAGGAGCACAGCCTGCAGGAGATACGTGGCCTAAAACTGGTAAAGGTCACCCACGTACAAGGCCAGGGACCTTACAGGAGTGAGCTCCAATTATACAACGCCTTCGGCCCCAGACGGGTCGCCGCCCTGCCCTGAGAGATGGGTACTGGACGCTAGAGTGCCCTGGTGCTTGGAAATTCCTACGCAAATCACTTCCAGGGTAAACTCGTATTTATTTTTCAACCAACTGGGAGAATCAAATGACCAGATGTCTCTTTTGTAGATCTTCATTAACGAACAAGAGACCTGACAGAAGTCACCACCTGGATTCTCGGGACTCAAAGGCAGCAACACTCACACGATATTGTGGGGTCAGGTCCTGGTTAAGCTTCACCGCATTCACGCTCTATGCTCAGCACTGTGTCCCGAGACCTGAAATTCCGCGGACGGACACTGAAAGGACCCTGTGAGTCAAATGTTAAGTGCAGTAAAATTTGGTGTAAAGGAAATATGCTCTCAAATGTCAGTTCTATTGGGGTGATGATCCACCCAGTTTCATAATCTCTGGTTAACTAGAAAACTCACAACTTCTTCCTCCTACTGCCGACAGCTGACGTTTTATTGTGTGCTTACTACGTGTCGGGTATGGAGTTAAGCATCTGTGACGATGAGGGACAAGGGGGGGGTGTGTGGCTCACCAGTCACAGCCAGGAGAGGACACAGTTAGTGTCCTCATTTCCATCCCTTCTAACCTCCTTCATTTTGGTTTAGAGTTTGTAATTTCTAATTCCAGCAAAGTCTTGGAGGCTGTCTGAAAATTTACTAATTTGTCTCTCCCCTCTTTCCTTAATTAATACAACCGACCTTAACTGAAAACATGGACTGTGTGTCAGGCACCATTCTAGATTAAGGAAGAATAAGGTACAGTTTCCTCTCTTGAGAAACTCACGGAAGCCTAAGATGAATAGGGCTATATGGTTTAAATGAGTGCATATATTCACATCCATGAGACCTATGCGCTAAAGCCAATATTAAACGTATGTAAAATTTCTAAAGCTAATGAAGCTACTTAGTTAGACACCCCCCTCGTTTTACAGATCCTGAAACAGAGTTCAGAAAAGCTAAGAAACTTGCCCAAGTCCCTCAGCTAGCCTCCAGTAACTTTGTGGTTGTTGCTGTGGTGGTGGTTGTGAAGATTTTGTTTTTAAGTAATCTCTACAGCCACCGCGGGGCTCAAACTTACAACCCCGAGATCAAGAGTCCCGTGTTCTACCGACTGAGCCAGCCAGGTGCCCTGCCTGCATGAACCCTGGAACTGGAACCCGGCCCTCCTCATTCTCATTGACTACAGACACACCTATGATTCGGCGCATCAAACACTGTATGGGCTCCAACAAGGTTTCCAGCAAGAAGGGTCATTCCAATGGCTCAGGCGGCCATAAGGCATTGCCAGTCTTGCTCACATAGCACATAACTTGACTGTGTTAGAACAGTGGCTTCTCTTTGATGTAGGGCCACAGACATGCAAAACATGCAGTTGGTGGGTGGTGAACCCTCCATCAAAGAGTTCTGTGTTCCTCCGACGTACTGCTCCTCCCACCTGGTTCAACAGTGAGCAAACAGCCCAGCTAATTTCAATCCAAACTTCGGACCTATATTTGGCAGCAAAGTATGTTTAGAACTTTGCAGGGTTGGCCACGCAAGGGTCGGAATCCTAACTATTCAAATTGTTACACCCAGTTGTGCAAAAGGAGCCTTTGACTCTGGCCACTCGTCAAGGCCTGTGATACTGGGTAAGCACGCAAGAGTGTGGCAAGGCTGTGAGTCAGCCTCCCCACCGTCCCCTCAAATCCTCAAGCCTAGCACATGCCAGCAGCCATTCTCCTACCTAGTGGTCAACCTGGACAAAAAGGCTCTCAGGAGGGAGCAGCTGGAAGGGTCAACAGTCAGGATTATGATTTTAGGACAGAAAACTCTACTGGCCTTACAGTTGTTCTAAGGCTCAGACAAATGCTGGAGAGGGATGTGATCTGTGGCAATTATGCCCGTGAATGAAGCAGCTCCACGTTCTTCCCAGTTGATTTTCACTCCATAAGACAATAACAATGACAATCACAAGACACCTGGCAGTGTTAAGAATCACCATCTCTAGAACTTTTAGGCTTGTTTACTCATGTCTAATATACCACCCTCTCTAAAGAGAAAACAGTTCAACTATAAAACATTAGAAAAGTTCTTGCTGGGGTGCTTGGGCGATTCAGTCAGTTAAGTCTGACTCTTTTTTTAAAAAATATTTTTTTAATGTTTATTTATTTTTGACAGAGAGAGAGAGAGAGAGAGAGAGAGAGAGAGAGAGAGAGAGAGAATGAGCGGGGGAGGGGCAGAGAGAGAGGGAGACACAGAATCCGAAGCAGGCTCCAGGCTCTGAGCTGTCAGCAAGAGCCCGACGAGGGGCTCGAACTCACAGACCGTGAGATCATGACCTGAGACCATGACCTCAGCCAAAGTCGGACGCTTAACCGACTGAGCCACCCAGGCGCCCCAAGTCTGATTCTTGATTTTGGCTCATATCATGATCTCGCGGTCTTGAGATAGAGCCCCATGTTGGGCTCTGTGCTGACTGTGGAGCCTGCTCAGGATTCTCTCCCTCCCTCTCTCTCTCTTGCTATCCCTCCCCTGCTTGAACATGCGTGCTCTCTAAAAAAATTAAAAAGTAAAAAGTTCTTGGGGCGCCTGGGTGGCTCAGTCGGTTGAGCTTCCGACTTCGGCTCAGGTCATGATCTCACGGTTCGTGGGTTCGAGCCCCGCGTCAGGCTCTGTGCTGACAGCTCAGAGCCTGGAGCTTGTTTTAGATTCTGTGTCTCCCTCTCTCTCTGACCCTCCCCCACTCATGCTCTGTCTCTCTCTGTCTCAAAAATAAATAAACATTAAAAAAAATTTAAAAAAAATAAATAAAAAATAATAAATAAAAAGTTCTTGCTGAACAGGACTGGGCAGGGAAGAAAGAGTAAACGGGAGAGGAAACATCTAGCAACTGCTTTGGGAAATAATCCCAAAGCCATGGAGCTTTAAATAAATAAATACCAACCTTCCAATGGGGATAGTTTTGGGTAAATGGCAAAGCACATGAGGAAGCTGAGTAGAAAAGGGCATATGAAAATTCCACCTTCCTGACTTCCTTACACAACGAGGCCAGACGTTTCCCCTCAGGCACCCACTTCTTGGTCACCAACATCTCCAACACAATAAAACACCTCAACATTTTCTTGAGTAATTATATTCTTAAGTTGATGTCAGGCAAATCTTGTTCTTTCTCTGGGGAGAATATGCTTTGGGATTCTTGCCACAAATGAAAATGCCCTTGATGAGTTTAGGAACCGCTCCCTTAGGAACCATATAGATCTAGGGGCTCCTGGGTGGCTCAGTTGGTTGATCGTCTGGCTCTTGATATCAGCGCAGGTCTTAATTTCAGGGTTGTGAGTGCAAGCCCCCTGTCGGACTCCACGTTGAACGTGGAGCCTACTTTAAAAAAAACACGAAAAAAAAGAACAATGCAGATATATCCATACATGCAAAAAGGCAATACTGAAAGTGAACGAGGGGTGCCTGGGTGGCTCAGTTGGTTAAGAGTCTGACTTCGAGTTGGGTCATGACCTCACAGTTTGTGGGTTCAAGACCTGTGTCAGGCTCTGGGCTGACAGCTCAGAGCCTGGAGCCTGCTTCGGGTTCTGTGTCTCCCTCTCTCTCTCTCTGCCCCTCCTTCACTCATGCTCTGTCTCTCTCTGTCTCTCAAAATGAATAAATGTAAAAAAAAATTAAAACAAAAAAAAAAAAAAAAAAAGGAAGGTGAACGAGAGTCCCTGGGTTGAAGTTCAGGGAGGAACCACCATGAGGAAGGACAGTGCCAGGGGGCACAATACAAACTCAAGAAGGGTTCTACATCTGCTTATTCTGAAGTCCAGGCCCACCAAGAGATTTGAAAAGAAATACAGAAAAATACCATAGCAGTGGAGAAACTGAACATTTACGTGCTCAATCTTTATGCTCTAGGCTTCCTTCCCCACTGTAGGCGTTAGTTTATAAACAGAAGGGTTGTCTTTTGAATACACAAGGTCACGTGTGCATGTACATACAATCCAACCAAAAAATGAGTAATAAAAAGCAAAGACATTTCAAATATACGTCACCAAAGGGACCCCAAGGAGCAAGAGACAGACCTCTGGACTCCAGGGACGAGTCTGTTCTGGTCACTGTGGTGTTGCTAGTCCAGGTGGCCAAGGAGTTTTTGCTGAATGACAGAATCCCGAAGGATTTTCATGGATGGAGGACAAGTTCCAGCATTTCTGCCCCAAACTGGAAACTCAGCCCATCAAGCAGCATTGCAAGTTTTTGAGTTTAGTCCAAGAGAGGCCTGGAGGCCTCTTAAAGAGGTCCGTCACAGCCTCTGGAGGCCCTGGGGCTCCGTGAGGAGCAAGGACTCCCAGTGCCCACCCACATAAGTGTGGACCCCCTTTTCTAGGGTGAAATCAGGTCTGAGGAAGAAAAAAAAGGGCTTTTTAGACAGTCCTAGTATCTCCCCTCCTCATTTAGTCCCTTTGTATTTCTTTCTTTCATCAGGAGGGGGCGCTCTCTCTCTCTAGCTTTCCACCATGTTCAGTAGGTCACTTGCTACCAAACCCTAGAGCTTTGAAGAAAGATGAAGATTCATCTTCGAATGAAACAAAGTCACACAGTTGTATGTCTTAATGTATCTGAAATGATACAGGGTGAGGCTTCCAAAAGTAAAAGCCCACAAAGGTCCTCAGACATCCCCGCATGACTGACAGGACATCCCTGTTCTCACAGAGCTTACCGTCTGGTGCGGTCAGAGGCACACATCAACAGCTGCCATCTCCTTGTGAAATATCTAAGAAAATAACTCCTCTGAACCTCAATCTCCTCGTGAAAAAATAACCGATCCAGACCCCGAAACCACGTCCTTCAGGGCAGTTTTGAGGATGAAATTCAAAACAAAAAAGATGGGAAAGTATTTCGCAAGCTCGAACTGATGAGAAGTAAAAAGTTTTAACTTCTTAGATCTTGGTACCTCCAGGTGGTAAATGTCTCTTACTGTGTCTGCTGCTGCACCTGCTACCTACAAAGAATCAGTGCTCAGAACAGACAAATCTCTACCAAACCCTAAAAATAAGGCTTCTACAGGTGTCCTTCTGCAGCCAACAGACGTTCCTGAGGGACAGACACACATAAACCAGGATGCTTCATGCACAGACAAATCTTGGTTCATATCACGACGCTCCGAAGAGTCAGAGGTTTAAACAAACAAAATCTTACTTTGGGAAAAGAAATGAAACCATTTTTCAACTAGCTTCAGTCCTAAGCAGATACCACCATTTATTTGCCCTAGGAATGAGAAGCCATGGACTGCTCCTAAATTCAATTGTACGTCTCTCTTTTGCAGACCTTTTATTAAACACCTAAAGCCTCCCAGCTGGCAATGCTAGTAGGTAAAAGGGGAAAATGAACTCAGTTTTGGAAACAAAGGATCACATGGCATAGTTTGGAAATCTATCCTTGGAGGCAATCTGGTTCTATTATTTGTCCTGTTTTTTTCCTCTATTCTTTTTTGTGGGCACCCTTCTGGGGAGCAGTGTGGGAGAGGGCTGGGGTGGGAAATGGCCAGGTTAAAAGCAGCCCAGGCACTGAAGAAGGATAACATTTAGAAATCTCTGCGAAGAGAAAACTGGCTGCTTCGAATGTGTTAGACTAGACCCTCCTTCTGGCTGCAGGGCTCCCTCTGGGTCTCACCGCAGGATGTGTGTTAAGATGATGTGCAGCGTGTTTAAATAAAACAAGAAAACAAACCAAGAAAAATTTAGCCTTATGAAGAAGGAAAATCGCCTAAAAATACTTTACTACGACTTCAAACATGAAATCACATTTACAAAATAACATTTTAATGACTTAGGCGTAAATGACTCAGGAACATATGGATTAAATTTCCTTCAAAATGCATATGGCTTGAACAATTAGGGGGACTTGCTTGGCAAAAATTAGCTTGGTTTGTAGAGCACAGCTCTGGAAAAAGGAAAAAAAAAAAAAAAGAAGTGTGTCAAACGGCACTCACTGTAGCGTCCCTTTCTGGTGCTTTCTTTGGTGACTGAGTCAATTGGCTACAACAGCCATTACCTAACAAACTTGGAACAACTTTCTTGGAAATGGTTTAACTCTTTTTCCCTATTTAGGCAAAGTATTCAATAAGTTTATAATAAATGACTCTCCTTCACCCCCAATATTGCATCAAAAATAAAGGCCCACTTCTGCAAAAAAATGTTGAGCTGTCTTAGGCCCAGAGCAAATGGCTGCTGGATCTTTTCGATAATAGGGATTTAACATTTTGGGATGTTAAAACAGGGATGTTTTTATTTTGTTTTAGTCTATTTGGAGTAAAGACAGTACCTTTTCCCCCCCAAAATTAACGATGCAAATTTTAGGCAAAGCCCACAATAATCAGGTTCTGTTTTACTTGCCCAACCTTTTTTGTTTTTTCACTCAACTTCACGTGCGAATACTACCACCGTCTCTGTAAAATACCTTAGCATTCATAGTGTTTACTGGTTCCAAAATGTACCCTCAAATACCATCTCATTCTATCCTAGGGGGCAGTCATGATGAGCATTCAAAATATTTTAAGATTAAAACAATTTTTTTTTACTCTTTATTTATTGAGATTGAGAGAGAGAGAGAGAGAGAGAGAGAGAGAGAGCGAGAGCAGGGAGAGGCAGAGAGAGAGGGAAACCCAAGCAGGCTCCATGCTGTCAGTGCAGAGCCTGATGCAGGGCTTGAACTCACGACCCATGAGATCATGACCTGAGCCGAGATCAAGAGTCGAATGCTTAACCAACTGAGCCACCCAGGTGCCTCTCAACCTATTTTTTCGATAAAGAAACTGAGAGCTGAGGTTCAGATCAAGGTCATAAAGCACCAACCGGCCATTATGCAAACATCAGCTGTACATTCCTATCTTGAAATCTTTTATTATTCATTTTTAGTAATATTTGGTAGTGGCACTCTCTAGAATGCCTAATCCCTTTAGAATACTAGAATCTCTATGCTTCAAGGACCGGAACAAATGCCACACCTTTCAAGATATGACCCTTGAACACCCAGTCTCTAAGTGTGATGGTCTTTTTTTTATTGTGTCAACTGGGCTCATCTATGGTCTCCAGTTACGTAACCAAACACGAATGGGGGTGTTGTTGTAAAGGTATTCAGCAGATATGACTAAAGTCCATAATCTTTTGACTTTTAAGGGAGATGATTCTAGATAATCGGGGTGGGCCTAATTCAGACAGGCCCCAAAGACCAGAGCTGAAGTTTCCCTGAAAAAGAAGGCATTTTCACCTTCTTTTAGCTTTAGCACGTGCCCGAGAGTTTGCAGCTTTAGCATGTGCCCGAGAGTTTCAGCCCACCCGTCCTGCAGGCCTGCCTACAGATTTCAGACTGGTCTGTGCAGCACCCTCAGGTGCATGAACCAATTCCTTGCACTGAATTTCCTAATATATGTCTCCCACTGGTAGTTTCTCTGGTTGACCTTGACTAATTCCCCAGGTAATTCTCCTTCTCTGTTCCTATCATTTATATAATTGCCAAAACCATTTGTACTGTAAGTTCTTTGTAGTCAGGCCCACATCTCAGACATCTCTGTAAGCCACAGCACTTAAGTCTTACATATGAATAAATATTCCCTGGAAGAATTAGATTATGTAATGCAAGAGCAGAAGGGACAGTGCTTCATCCTCCTGTGAAATAAGTAAACCTGATTCCAAAATGCTCATGGGGAAACAGGACAAGCCAAGGAGAGTCATAGCCTTACAGGTGATTTCACCAAGGAGACTGTTTCTGTCACCTACCAACAGGTTACCAGTTTCTGCTCACTGGGCACGACAATCTTATGGGTGCAGGACATTTAAGATTCCTGGGCCCGAAGCACTAAATGATGATCACAACCTTTCTACTCACCCCATCAATGCAACAACTGAAAAGCTCTCACACATTTCCCAATGACCCCCCTGCAGGGGGCATACTGTGCCTTTCAAAAATTACCTCCGTAGCATTAAAACAATGAACATTTATCAAAATACAGAGTAAAAAATTATGCTAAGAATAGCTTCTTCTAAAACAAATGGCAGTTATGGATCAGAAAAATGAAAGATACTAACAGGTTATCATGAATGCCAAAAAGTAATCACATTCAGAAAGTCAGAGGCAGGATACGATTTCTTAACTTTAGGTACTTATTCCAGGCTAAGGATATAAATTATTTTTTATTAATTCAACAAGTTCTTAGGAGCCCTTCTGTAAGCCAGGAAGTATTTGTTATGAGCTCATGAGAAAACAGCTAGGAAGACCTTCATGGAGCACATAGGGTATATCGTTGGGATGTTAAAATATTAGTTATGTGGCATGCACAGAATTCATTCTCGGGGACCTGGGGGCCTCACAAAGAGCTAATCTACCTTCTACATCACCTTCTCAAAGTGATTTGTAGACCGACCTCAGAGCATCACCCGGGAACTTGTTAGGAACGCAAAAATTCTCGGACCCCATCCCAAACCTGCTGATTCAGGAACTCTGGGGAGGGGGCATCCATCCTGCTTGGCACGTTATCAGAGTCACCTGCAGAGCTTGATGGAACAGACTGCCAGGTCTCACCCTGGTGTTTCTGGTTCAGCAGGTCTGGGGGGACGTCCAAGAATCTGTATTTCTAACAAGTTCCCAGGACCCGCTTTGAGAAACTATGCTCTACATCTGCCCTAGTATGATGGCCACTGGCCACACGTGGCTCTTCACATTTAAATGAATTCAAACTAAGTAGAATAAAAATCCAGTTTCTCGGCTGTATTAACTACAGTAGTCTCCCGCTCATCCGTGGTTTTGCTTTCTGCTGTTTGGGGTGCCCGTGGTTAACCATGGGCACGAGGCAGATGATCCTCCTCTGACATATGGCCAGAAGGTCAAGAGTAGCTTAAGGCTACGTCACTCTCCTCACTTCATCTCATCAATAGGCATTTTATCGTCTCACATTCATCACAAGCAGGGCGAGTACCAGATATTTTGAGAGAGACCACATTCACATAGCTTTTTATTAGTCTATTGTTACAATCGTTCTCTTTTACTATTGTTGTTAATCTCTTGCTGTGCCTAATTTCTCAATTAAACTTTATCATAAGTATGTATAGGAAAAAACAGTACATACGGGGTTCAGTACTATCTGTGGTTTCAGACATCCATGGGGGGGAGGCCTTAGAATGTGTCCCTCAAGGATAAGGGGGAACTCCGATACATTCCAGGGGCTCAGCACATCCAGCGACTGGTGACCACACTGGACCCTGAAGATACAGACCGCACTGCAGAAAGTTCTGTTGGACAAGGCTATTCTGGAGTTACTGACGAGCCCATGCAGGAGGACCCTTCCATACATAGCCAGGTACCAGAAGCAGAGAAAAGACCAATTTCACATATTAACCTTACAGTGGAAAACACAAGGCCAGATGGTCCAAGTCAAGGGGAAAACTGTTTTGCGAGTGAGCTGCTTCTCACATGGGTGACTCACTGTAGCTCCAGGATGAGAAACGTCAGGGGTTTATTTACGTAACACCAGCTAAGGCTGGAGAGACCAGTAGGAGTAATGCAGTCTGTCAATGATCATGTTCCTTTTCCTTAGCTCTCAGGGGTAGAGGTGGGGGTTAAGAAACTCAAGCCTTTAAAAGCACAGGGCTGGGGAGCCTGGGTGGCTCAGTCGGTTAAGCGTCCGACTCCTGATTTCATCTCAGGTCATGATCTCATGGTTTGTGAGTTCGAGTCCCACCTTGGGCTCTTCACTGACAGTGGGAAGAGTCTGCGTGGAATTCTCTCTCTCCCTCACTCTCTGTCCCTCTCCCACTTGTGCTCTTTCTCAAAGAAAAAAAAAAAAAAGCCCTTAAAAAAATAAAAGCACAGGGCCTCTGTTTTAACTCTGATGGAACACGAGACAAAAGCAGAATCTATCTGGAACCAGCAACTGCTCACTTCCTGAAGCAGCTCTTGTCAATTCCATTGCTGACCTTGGCCTCGCTAAGTCCAGGGACCATTTCTCAGTTGTCACCCTACAAGTACTATGAGGGGCATTTGGTGCGGCTGAGCACTCCTCCCTCTTGACTTATCCTCTAAGAGCCACACTCTCTTCTCTACTTTCTGCCCACTTTGTAGCCCCTTCTTCTCACTCTCCTTTGCTGGTACCTTCTTTTCTCTCCAAACTTCACGTCGGAGACCCGGCACTCAGTCCTTGATCCTCTTTTCTATTTACACTCACTTCCTTGGAGACTCCATCCAGCTTCATGAAATTTAAGTATCACTTATACCTCACTGATGACCTGAAAACAGGTCCTGTTTCCAGACCGCACCTAGCATCTGGCCTCATACAAACACACCTCCTCACTGCCCCCACATGGAGCTCTCACAAACCTCTTACTCCCTGCAAGTCCAAGACTGAACTCCATGCCCCGCCCCGGCCAATCTGTTCTCTGTGTTCAGGTGAATGGAAGGGAAACTCCAGCTTCCCAGTGCCCTCAGCCAAAACATCACTCCCTTCTCCCTCCTCTTTCTCTTACAATCACAACTATCCTGTCAAAAACTCCTTCTGCGCCACCTTCAAAATGTATCTAGAAGCTGACCCTATCGCTGCTCTGACCCAAGGGCCTGTCATTGGGTTTAGGGTCCACCATCTTGAGACTGCTGCCTTAATTACATCTGTAAAGGCTCTTCCTCCAAATACACTCTGATGGGGTCTTTTGGGGGTTACCACTCAACTCACTATGCTGGCCCACAGCAGCCCAGGTGATCTTTCAACAAGTTAAATTATGTTAGTCCGCTGCTCAAAATTCTCTAGTGGTCCTATCTCGGACAAAAACAAAAGTCCTTAGACTGGCCTAAAAGGCCCTACATTATGTGGCCCTTTTACCTCTGCATCCTTACCACCTACCTTCTGGGGACAGAAGGCACTGGCTCAGACTAGTGTACATGGAAAGAAGTGGAAGAATGTGAGCCACGTTTTGAGTTAGCACCAAGAGCACTTGGTTACTGACAATAATTAACGAGGAATGAGTCGGGGAAGTGGGAAGGTCTGACAAACTCAGTTTCATGTGGTCTGCATCTAAGAGGTCCTTGAGTGGGTTAGACATAATTTCAGAAGCTCAGGAAGAGATCTGGGCCGAGGAGATAAACGTGCAAGTTGCCGGCATATACACAGTAACTGAAGCCTTGGGAGAGAAAAGAACACCCAGAATGAAGTCATTAGGAAAACCGGTATTCAAAAGTCAAGTGGAGGCAGGTGAATCTGCCAAGGAGGCCAAGGAAAGAGGCCAGAGTAGCAGCCGGAAAGCCAGGGGAGTGGGCACTGGGGGAAAGGGAGGCAAAAGGTAGGGTTTCAAGAAGGGGTGATTATGTCTGGCAAGAAAACGCAGGGAAGAAAAATGACCCCGGGTCTTAGCAACACTGAGGTTGCTGGAGAACTTGGCTAGAGCTGTGTGATTAGGGTAATGGCAGCCATGAGACATCGAGGAAGTGGACGCAAGATTCAGAGTTGAAGAAGTGAAGACAGTAAGCAATTCGCTGGAGGATGTCAACGGGAAGAAAGAATGGGGTGAGTGAAAGGCAGCTGTGTTACTGCTCTCTCCTTTTGGGATGAGGCAGGAGAGAAGCTAGCATATGTTTCGCTGTTGATAGGAAGGATCCAGTAGAGGCCGAGGGGAGAAAGGGATAATCAGTAGCAAAAGATTTTCCTGAGAAATTAGGAATTCTTTGATAAGAAGGAGACCTCCCTGCCCAGCTGTCAGAAGGGATGAGTTAAGTATGGGGATGGGTATAAGTAAGTCTGTAGCCTTCTTGATGGGAGCCGGAAGTCATTACCTACAGGTGGATTCTATTTTCTTCAAGCAGTCAAGGCCAGGTGGGATGTTGACGTGCATTTGTAATAAGCTCAGTCTCCTCTATTGGGTCACGTTCTCCAATCAGACTCGGCTGCCAGATGGAGGCTCTGAGAAGCCTGGTGGCTGGGCTCATCCCAGCCTGTGCTTGCTTCCAGATAGGTGGAAGAAGAACGAAGCAGCAAGGGCGTGGGTAGTATTTCTAAGACGGTACTTGAAACAAAGGATCAGAAATCTAAGCAGGGCAGGGAGGAAAGATAAGGAATTAATGTAGTGGACTGAAAACGGGGACAAAGAACACTGAGGCAGACTAGTCAGAACATTAAGGTCACCTGAAAGTGGTTGAAACTTTACATATTTAAATCCACGAATGCTAAGAGCCCAGTATATTTCACATGAAATATATTTCTCTTAAGTTTGTTTATTTATTTATTGAGACAGAGAGAGAGAGAGAGAGAGAGAGGGAGAGAGAAAACCAGTGGGGGAGGGGCAGAGAGAGAGGGGGAGAGAGGATCCCAAGCAGGCTCTGTATTGTCAGCACAGAGACCGATGCCGGGCTCGATCTCATTAACTGCAGGATCATGACACGAGCTGAAGTCAGACGCCCGACCCACTGAGCCACCCAGGCGCCCCACAAAGGTGTTTTGGATACAGCTACTTTACTACCGAGTGCCACTCTACTTTCTAACAAGGAGGACCAAAGGGACCTTGCCTTTGAAGAGGTAAGAAGGAGGGACCGCAATTCAAGAAATATGATTCCAAATCTCTATTTCACACTATTAAATTACTTCTAAGTGATGCGCCTTATTAAGTTGACTACAGCTGTTTCTTATTGACTATTTAAAAAAAAATTTTTAATGTTTATTTATTTTTGACAGAGAGAGTGACAGAGCATGAGTGGGGGAGGGACAAAGAGAGAGGGGGAGACACAGAACCCGAAGCAGGCTCCTAGCTCTGAGCTGTCACCACAGAGCCCGACATGGGGCTTGAACTCACGGACTGCGAGATCACAACCTGAGCCGAAGTCGGACGCTCAACCGACTGAGCCACCCAGGTGCCCCTGACTACAGCTGTTTCTATGCGAGTGTCCTACATGCAAGTTTTACCAGATTTCTTTTTTAAAGCTATTCTCCATGCAGTGGCTCTCAACTAGGGGTGACTGTGCTCCCCCCCCCCCGCCCCCCCCCCCCCGCCCCCCCGGAGACCATCGATCAAGTCTGGGGATATTTTTGGCTGTCACAACTAGGGGGAACGGTGCACTGCAGCCAGCGGGTAGTGGCCGGGGGCTGCTCTTCATTCTACGATGCACAGGACAGTCCCATGCCACCCAACAAGGAACTATCCCACCCAAAATGGCAAGAGTGCTAAAGAAAACGCCAGCTATTTACAACAAAGAGGGCTCAACTGTGGATCAAAGTAACTAACAAACTATCTTCAAATTTTCTGTACCGGAAACATAACAGGGGCCTAAACAAAACCAACTTCGTTTTCAGAAAAGGCATCAAAGTAAGCACACGAAAAGGTGCGAGGTTTAGATACATAAGAAAGCCTCTGGATATGCTGGACTTTTCCCCCCATCCTCGCCTGGCTTCCTCATTCCCTTGTTCCTCTCTCTCCTGCATACTGGAGAATTAACTTCCAGTGATAAATTAATCTTGACAAAATTCCTTTACCAGAAGTAAATGTGAAAGTCTGAAGAATTTAGTAAGACGGCCTTTTGCCCGTATATAGAAATGATGAAAGACCAGGCCGCGGTAAATTCCAAGCAGAGTAACATAATGATAGCAAATTTATGAATGGGTCTTCTTTTCACAGTTCTACTGTCAGGACTAATTACTTGTATTAATTAGGACTGTCAACACATGAATATGCTTGTTGAGGCCGCTTCCTACGGTAAAATATGAGACTTGTAAATATCAAGACACTTGGAAAGATGCAAAGACTCTTCATTTATTAGCAGCTCTAAATGATGTGGAAGCTCCTCTGTACCATGAGCCTTGGGAATTGACTGTAAATAGATTCCTGGTTAATGAATTTGCTGTTTGTTCTTCCTTGCTCAGGCATTACTCCCGGTGTAGCCTTTGGATCACACAGCCAATACATCACTGCTTTAGAAGGACTGTAGGAAGGCTAAGGAGAGAATTCCTCCCGTTGCTGGAAAACTAGAAAGGACAACCAGGACAGTTGAAGGGAACAGGAGGGAGCAGAAGCAGAGTCTGACCACCACTTTTAACTCTATGTGACCCTGGGTAAGTGGGTGAGTGACTTAGCCTCTCTGTGCCTCGGTTTCCTGACCTGGAAAATGGAGATAGAGACAGAACTTGTACAGAGCCGTGGTGAGCCTCCAAAGAATCAATATACGCAAGGGGCTCAGAGCACCGCCCAGGCGGAGTCTGTCCTGGCTGTAACCGTTTTCATAATCACGGCTACCTGGGATCGGGGTAGAAACAGAGTGAACGTTCCAAGGAGATCCTTGGAGTAACATGCAGTTATGAAGTGCTTCGGAGTCAGACAAAGGTCTGGATCATACCCCGACTCTAGTACATTTAATTTCTGAGCCTCGACTGTGCCAGTCTCCTGAGTTCTTGCAAAAAGTAAATGGAAAAGGAAAATGTTTGTAAGGTACTTGCTTATGCCTGGTACCTGAAAGGGGCTTGCTAAATGCTAGTGGCTTCAGTGTTCATTACCAGTATAAGCTTTTTGGAGAAATCTCCGAACTTGAAATGGATGCCAAAAGAAAAGACTTCGGTAAGTGATCTAAGAGAAGTGGGGAGACAAAACACTTGGAAAAAGAGAGAGGGAAACAAAGTGGCCAGAAGAGGTGGCCCCTTCCGCGCCAAGTGCCCTTGCGTTCTGTCTCAGGCGGCTACACCACAGCGCCATGAGCAGGGCCTAACTCCCTCGCCACAAAATCCCCATAAACCCCTCAGTTACCCTGCTCGCTGGTGAAGGGGAGGCGGCTGCGATTCCAACAGGGGCCCGACTGATTGCAAAGCCCAGACCTTGTTGAGGTGGCAAGGCAAGGATGCAAAGGGCTTCCTCGCAGACTGGGGGGTCTGCAGATCCTACGCTCTTTCTGCTTTTTCCTTTTTCTCCTTTACACATAAAAAATAGTAATCAAATTCTTGGTAGGCAGAGCATGCTCTGGCTGGTCGGCTAAGCTTTACCCGATGACTACCATAAAATGCCATAAAATAATTTTAAATAGAGGTCAGTTCATCAAGTCACTTCAGTTTTAATCCCCTTAAGTACCAACTTGGCAACAGTCCATAAAAGACGAAATTATTCTGTATTTTATTTGACAAGGTCCTTCAACAGACGTCTCTCCCTGACAGTGTGAAGATGGCCTGTCTCGTGGGCGCTGCAGGGAACGCTTTGGGAATGACTTGAGAGGGTGTCTGCTAAGGTCCCTCCTGATTCAAAGATCTTCTATCTCTGAATAGAGCAAGATGTCCATACTATGAATGGTTTCAATCGAAAATCCGTTTCTGTATAAAAAATGCAAGATCAGACAAAGTGGTAAGTCGACCCCTAATTTTGTCTTAAAAAATCATGCAGTACCTTAGAAACCAATCTGGCCAAAAGTTTATAACATCAAAATAATATATAAGGAGAAAATCTAGCTGCAGGATGTTCTGGATCCTTTCACAAGGATACTTGTTAAATACAGGGTAACAGAAAATCCACCGCAGTTCCTAGTGACGGAGTAAAAAGCAAGGTGATCCACACGGATCACTGGAACCTGCTAAAACTTATTTCAAGGACATGATCTCCCACCTCTACCCCAGTTGCTAATTGCTTTCAAAGCAAATGTAGGTACCAAAGGATCCTACTGATAGTTCTCTAAGGTAGTGGGGAATCTTTAGAAATGGTCACTATGTGCATTATTGCCCTGTGAAGAACTCGCTTTCTTTTCTGATTGCATATTATGCTTAAAAAAGAATTTGCATGATATGGTAGAAACAGCTTTAGGTGGGGAGTGTAATGATGTGGGTTTCTGGCTCTAGCCAATAACACCCTTTCCTCTGAGGGTGCAGGATGCCTAGGTGGTTAGGACCTGGCCATTCCTAACGCCCTTGCAGAGTGAAAGTCCCAGGAATAAGTATGTTAACAAGAACTCTGTGTGATTCTTCTAAGGTGAAACCACAGCCATGGGGCTCGTAGACTAACAGTTCTGCACTGTTTCTGGAAGTGTCAGCTGAGCTCTCTTTAAATGGCACAACCAAGCCGCCAGGTTCTAATCGTCTCTAATTGGTGATCTTGTGAACTGCAACTTCCCTTACCACTAAAAGGGCTGACGATATCATTCCTCTAATAAGAAACATGTTAAAAGGCAAAATAATAAAAAGAAAGCACTACGAGCAATAATCATGAAAATTCATTGCATTATGTTAACATTCCTCTTCAGTAAAAACTTGGGTCTAGAGAACAGAATAAACAAAAGCCAAACATGTTACTTTCCAATTTGTTAACTGCATGATTTCCAATAAGAATTGGTATGTGATGAAAGATGGGCTTAATGGTTCCTTTTTTTTTTTTTTTCGTCATGGAGACATGTCAAGAGAGTATCTTCCTTCCTTCTTCCCTCCCTCCCTCCCTTCCTCCTTTCCATCCTTCCTTTCCCTCCTTCCCCTCCCTAAACATTCCCAACCAGCAGTCCCCTTTTCGTTTATTAGCAAGTGTCACCTAGATAATAGCTATTCTTGCTGATGCCTTGCTAGTTGCCTCCCTCCACACACCTTCCTCTTTCTCCCACCTGACCTAGTTCTCTTAAGGAAGGAAATGTGGTCTTATCTTCATTTTGGAGGAAGAGGGGGCAGCTGTCTTGCTCATGTTTGGCACAATATGGGTTTTCCATATATTCTAAAAGTCATATACAAAGAAATTAGAAATCTAGGTACTATTGAAATGGGTGGGATTATCCGTACCTCCAACTTAAAAACAAAAGTGCCCACTGTCTTTTGCTAGAGCTCCTTAAGAGTGAAGCAGAGATAAATGGGAACCTCTCACCTTGATCCTCAAGTATGTCTCCATCTAAAGGCTAGGGGAGCTTACAACACAATCCCAGTGCCTGGGCCCACGCAGGCATCTCTGCACACTTCTTCACCCCAACCCTAGTGGTGGCGGATTCTGCCTGGTAATTTAAAAACCTCCCCAGGTGATTCTAACAAGCAGGTGGCTGAGTACCAACAAAATCTCTGAAACATCTCCTCTAGTTACTTAAATAGTCGTCAACTGTATGTTTGGTCTTTCTTGAATTACAGTCCTTGGATGCACTCACAGTCACCATTCACTTACTGAAACGCACTGGATAACAATGGTTATTCTGTTTTCAGAAACCAAGTGAGGTCACTGCAGTTACCAACATATTCAGTTCTCCTGGATGTCAGTGAGCTGCCTCCTTCTCAAAAGTCCACTCTCCTTTATTCTTAATGCTGCCTTTCCTGTCTTTCCACTGAATTGGAAGATCCCATCTATAGTTAGCTGAGTGTTACCTGTGGGGGGCGGGCATTTTTGAATTTCATATCCCCTGGACTCTCACATGTATCCACTGAAGGCCTTGAAAACACTCAACCATGAAATTTGTCACACAAATTCCCATACAAAGCTTAAAGTTGACCAAGAAGACATTAATTAACCTCTACTTGGAAAACTTCATTGGAAACTTGATGAATATTTTACAGAACTCTAATTCACTGAAATTTCTAATTTTATTCCAAAGGAATGAGTATAAATACAAAAGTTCACCGAGCTAGTAAATAGAAGTGTTTCATAGAAAACTAGAGTGCTATTATTATGAATTAAAATATGATGATAGTCCTACCAATACACTATGAAAGGCAAAATAACGTAATGATTAAGTACACAGACTCTGGAACTATAGGCTCACATCGTGGCTCTACCATTACCAGCTGTGTGACCTCGGTCAGCCTCCCTTTGCTTTACTCTTCTTTCAAAAAGATAAATAGGAAAACTGACTTCATTGTTGTTGGATTAAAATGAGTGTATACATGCACACACATGGATACATATGCATAGGTCACTTACAACGGTGCTTGTCATGCTGTGACTCACTTAAGTTCCATCTTTTCCCCGGCAGCCTGATCCCCACACGGTGATCTTAAAATCCATATCTGAAGGGCACCACATCTGAAGGGCTCAGTTGGCTGAACATCCGACTTCAGCTCAGGTCATGATCTTGTGGTTTGTGAGTTGGAGCCCCACATCAGGCTCGCTGTTGTCAGCCAGTCAGCAAAGAGCCCGCTTCGGATCCTCTGTCCCCCTCTGTCTGTCCCTTGACCCCTGCGCTCTCCCAAAAATAAATAATAAAAGAAAATCCATATTTGATCTTATCGCTCACCTACTCAATGGCTTCCACTGTCCCCAGGGCCAGGTACAAAACCCTTAAACACAGTGTAGAGGGCCTTTCACCACCTGATTCCTGCCCATCTTGCCACTTGGGGCCCTACCTGAAAAATATATTGCAGCCCCAGCCAACTTAGTTTCTCCAACAGGCCATCATCTTATCTCAGGGTCTTCATCTATTTTCTCTGCGCCCCTCTTGGTTCAAACCCTTCAGTACTCATCACTTTCAGAGGAAAGCCAAAATCCTGAGATGGACCATAGCCTAGAACACACTAATTCAAATTTAGAGTCAATACCCAGGTTGCCCCCAAACTTAGGAATCATACATTCATTCATAGGAGAAAGGAGGCACACTACCCGGGTACCCCATCTGCCGATCTTTAAGACAATGAAGGTGATGGCAGATTGTTATGATGTCACTACAGCCACACAGGAGGAAGACCCGTGAATTCTGAGTTTAGAGTAAATGGCATCCTCTCTGTATGCCTCTGTCTCCTGTTTGCTCTAGGCGCAATTTTTATTTCCATTTTAAGTTGTTATTTCTCTATTTGTGTAACTGCAAAGAGCAGAGGAAGATACGCTTTTTCAGCAAATACAAGTCTGGGGGTTTTTAAGGACAGTGCTCATTTGATCTCATTATTCTGCCAGTTAATTGACAGGAAAGAATGTCCTAATTGCTCATTAACTCTGAAGATGTCCCCCTTGTATGGTGTCAAGGTCTTAGAGACACAGGGTATACAGCATCTGTACAAACTGCTGCTGCTTTGGGGGACAAAGCGTAAGTTTCACACAGCTAAAAAAAAAAGAAAAAACAAACAAAAAAAAAAACCCAAAAAAACCCCAACAGATGTTTTTGATTTTGGCTTCAAACAATCTTATCTATAATGGAGTAGAATTTGGTGGTGAGTTATTTTCTCCTTGAGCTAATAAGATGAACCACACTGCTGATTAAATACTGTTTTCTGGGGCCCCACAGTTTTTCACAGCCATTGTTTATGGAAATGATTCCTGGTTAGATGGTAATCTGCCAAAATGGCAATGGATTTTTAAAAGGTTCTCCAAGAAAGGTACTCCTCAAAGAACTTCCGCTTCTACCCACCCCTGGGTCCCCATATGCGGGACTGTGATGAGTAAAACCGTAACAGAACAAAGCCATCAACACAGGCACTGCTCAGGCCCCCTTCTTCAAAGCGCACAAAGAAAGCCAGAATTGCTCTAAACAGCTATGCCCACATACTAAGAAGCCTGGTTTACATGCCTCTGTGATATATAAAACATTAAAATGATAATTGGCAAATAATTAGGGATACCAAGGGCTAGGAAATGTCATAACTTGACAACGGTCATCGTGTCAAAATTATGCTCAAAACGGGACTTACTGGGCCCGAGTTATCTAAGTCAGGGACTTATTTCCCTCTGCACCCGCAAATGTCCCACCGAAAAGCATCCTCTATTCCACAGTAAATTACTTGGGGTTTAAAATGTATCTTTGTCACAGCAGTGTGTGCCAAAAGAAGGGCCCTGCTAACCCCCAGAGACACAGCTTATTTAAAGTTATAATGAAGACAGCAGGTGCTCTATGCAGATGTCACTTCTTCTAGGAGACACTTATTAAACACTTTATCTCCCTTACTGTCGCTGGGCTAGCTACATTTTATGTTCTTTCAGCATCACCGTAGCCAAAAGCAAACTGTTTCCTTTTAGTCTCACTGAGCTGAAAATTAAAAACTACTGGGCTTTCGGTTGTTTAGGGGGATTTGCAAAGAATTCTAAATGTAGTGATTCAAGAGTCAACCCATACTGTTTTCTAGTGACACAAAACTGTATTTTGCAATAAAACAACACTCTCCCACGGAAAGCATGCCAGACTTCTTTCCCTGGTGACCCAAACCTCTGCGTTCCAACCACCACACATCCTTTTGTTCAGAGGAAGTGGAACAGATAGGAAAGGACCCCACTGGAGAAAATGTACGAAGCTTTCCATTTCGCATACTGTCAGGTAAAATGGAACTGCCTGGGGCCATGGTTCCGAAACTCTGCGCTAAAGCAGCCTCAGAGTAAGATAGAATCCAGTATGTTCTGGAACCTTAAGAAAGAAGTCACTGCAGTAGCCAGGAAGAGCTAGCTACTACTAATGGGAGCAGTCGGCCTTCTTGCCTAAAGTGTGTGGACCACTTCAGCCTGGAAGGTCCAGAGTAGGGATGGAATGGGAAAGGGGGTAAGCAAGAAGGAAAAGGGGAGACTGGATCTGGAGGGATCTGGGCTCTGCTCAGTCTCCTCCATCACTCTGACTGCCCATGAGTAGCCTGCGGAGGCTGGAGGTGAATGAATGAGGTGTGTCTGCCCTTCTCCGCAACAAACAACCTGAAGCCTTAGATGGAATGGGGCCGTGGAGAACATCAGAGAAGAGCATGGCTAAACGTGAACAGTTTTAGCAATGCCCAGATTCATTTTAATATTTTTTTTTCCTTATAAAGGTTCTACATGATTTTGGAGAAATTTTTGAAAAGGGAGTTAAGCCAAAATAAGAAAATAAAAGTCACCATAATCTTATTCTTGAGAAACAAGGGTAAGCGGCATTTTGTTAAATATCATCCCCATCTTTTTTACGGTACATTCACTAGGTCTTTTTAATGGCTGAGTATTATTCTATATCATAATTTATTTGACCTGTCCCTTCTCATGGCATGATTAGGCCATCTGCAATTTTTCCAAAGCAGATGATTACAATGTAATTTTAATCAGCTTAATATTTATAGTAATCTTCCTAACACTGCTCAGTTTTGGTCCTGTGTTACAACAAAAATAGATTTATGTAACACAGATGTGGCACAGGAAGATTTCTGGCCCCTAACTGAGATTCATGAAGATATATAAATACATAGTATGCATGACTCTCACATCTGGCTCTCCGTAACTAAATACAACAGAAGTATAAATAGTTCTGGACCCTTGGAGAACCACCATGTGATGAAACTAGACCACTGTGAAAGCCATTTGTGAGTCTACAACAAATGGAAACCAACATATGACTTGATTTTTCTTACTAGCAACACAACACAACACAACACAACACAACACAACACGACACGACAAAGTGGAAGGAAGACAGCGCAAGTCTAAGAGGGCTTTGAGAGGCAGAGCGGATGACACTGGAAATTCTCACGGGAATAATTCCCACTCCTAAGGAGCAGGAGAAATTTGTGACAGCCTGATGTCAAATTCTGATGTCTTAAGCCACACCTAATGTGAGCACATGCATTCCTTTTTGTTCTCAATCATTTCTCTTCTAAAAGGAAAGTTACCAGGGGTGGCTGGGTGGCTCAGTCAGTTGAGCTCAGGTGACTTTGGCACTGCTTTGTCCTATTCTTTGTCATTGACTTTGAAAATAATCTAAATAAATTAAGCAAAGGATCACAATAATATATCCAAGATTTAATCCCGAGGTCATGATCTCGCAGTTCAGGGGTTCGAACCTCACATCGGACTCTGTGCTGACAGCTCGGAGCCTGGAGCCTGCTTTGGATTCTGTGTCTCCCTCTCTCTTTGCCCCTCCCCCGCTCGTGCTCTGTCTCTCTCTCTCTTCCTTAAAAATAAACATTAACTTTTTTTTAAAGGAAAGCTACTGAACAAAAATAGAGCCCTATTAAAATGAATGATGCAAATATCCTTAATTAAAATGTCACTGATGTTTCTATATTAAAAACAGTATTTTTACGTTCATATCCTATACATTTTGGTAAAAACGAATGACAGCTCAGAAGATTATTTATGATTGTCTACAGTAAGCACTTTTTTTTTTTTTTTTTTGAGTGTGTGTCCTTTAAGGTACCTGAGGTGCAGGTTTCTTGTGCAAGAGGGAGTTCTTTCCCTACAAAACAAACATTTATTTTCCAATTTTTAAACCAATCTGGATCTGTTGCTTAAACAAAAACCAAAACCCAACCAAATGACAGGGCTTGGCCAGTCATAGATGGACAGGTGAAGAAGACGGTGAGGGAAATGTCACTGTTATTCTGGAAGTAATACAGTCTTTCTAAAGGGCGTAGCCACACCCCCCTCCGTTTTCAGGGTTCTGAATTCAGGAACATCACATCAGCCAAACCATCTCCAAGAATACAAACCTAACTCCAGGTCAGTTAGGTCTTGACTATACGGAGAAAACGTCTCTCCTGTCATCAACAATTCAGTAGCAGCCTAGAAATGCTTCTTCTAAACAGGCTCTGTTGGTAAGACATAAAAGTGTCCCAACTAGTGTCCCTTCTTGTCTGGTGTTTACCACTTAGAATGTGACCCTGGGCAAGTCATTTAACTTCTCTATGCCACTGCTTCACAATCTGAAATAACAGAGATAATTGCAAATGCTTATTTCTTAGGGTTCTGTGTGGGTATGTGAACCTTCCTCGTCCCACGGAGAGGCACTTAATTCTTGCTGACTTGGAAAGAATTTCACCACAACATTTGCTGTGGTTTCTTCTGGGTGCCTATGTTATGGGTAGCTGCAAGGGTACACCTCAAATGTTACGTGGTTCTTCTCTGGGTGCTGGGGTTATGGGTTCTTTTTTTGTCTTCTTTTCTCATTTGTATTTTCCGCAGTGAATATATATTGCTTTTATAACTAGAACAACAAACGTTAACCAAATTCTCAAGACTGTTATAGATGAGCTCAGTTAGCCATCATCACTGTCTTAGGTCATCAACACAGTCCACCTCAGGACATCTGGTATTCAGGTAGAACTTCCAGAAAAGGAGTTGAGTGCTGACCATTCTGATGGCGAAACAGAAGCAGAACCACGCAGCAATCACGGCACACATCTGACCAGATGTTAGCACACGTACATCAGAGCCGTTTGTCACGCTTTATCATCTGTCTCCCTTCCCTCGAAAGTCAGGTGGACTCTGCCCCTGGTGACAGAGAAAAGCTGAAAAGTCTGTCTGTAGTCAAGCCTACAAAGAGGATGTGAAAACTCACTCAGAGATTCAGCTTTAGGGCGGACTCATGGGAGCTCTAGAAATGTGGCTCCAATCTAGCACCTTCCAGGGAGGTCTTGACTCCCCGGTTCCTCCCACCTGCCTACTTCACACCTGCATCCCCAGGGCAGGACACTGTCAACCATAATCAAGGCCAAGTTAACAGACATGTATATAGATGGTGATGGGATATTAAGTCTCTTGGCTTCTCTTAGACTGTTTCCTCATTGGGCAAAATCAGGTGTCAGATATGATGCCTCCTAAGGTCCATGCCAGCATATCACTGTTACATTTGAAAATGGCACTGCTTTGTCCTAATTCTTTGTCATTGACTTTGAAAATAATCTAAATAAATTAAGCAAAGGATCACAATAATATATCCAAGATTTAATCCCCGAGATTTAAACTAAAGTCACATGCTTAATATGCTCAGCAAAGGTGGCTCTTTACGAATGCCAAACTCATCACTGGCGTCAGTTAAACTCAAAGATGAAGAGGAAATATTAAGATACAGTTATGAAAAATGTTAAATGTAGTCCCTGTGATGTGCAATTACAATGCTTAAAGAGGAATCAAAAAGGCTCAAATAAAGAGAAAATAAAATCCAATTCACTGAAAACATCAACTAATGAGTCTATGAAACAAAGTCTGGGCCTTCAGCTAAAAAAAAAAAAAAAAACCAGAGTGTTTTGTATTATATTTTAGTATAAATAAGTGGGATTAGAAATTTCCTCATACTCTCCATGCTTCGATTAATAAGAATTTAAGATCCACTGTAATTTTAAAGCACTATTTGATATCTCTTTTCCAAATTAATACACTTTATAGAAATAATGTCTATATTAATAGTTTTCTACAATTATCTGATTTTATGGGACACTGACTGACACTCACATAACTTCTGAGATTAAAAACTGTATATAGATAGCTTGAGTATACAAATCATTGTATCAGTAAATTTGGTGGTCTACAGAATTCTTACATAACTTAGGTAGGGAATGATGATGGTTTTGCTGAAGAGGAGAATTTCACAGATGGGTAAGTAAAATGACCAACTCAAAAGTTACTACATGGCTTTCGTGGATCTAATACACACAAGAGGCTCAAATACACACTTGCTGAGTAACAGCATGAATAATGACCCTGAGGAACATGATGAGGGTCCTGGGTAATATTCCTGACACCGTTAAGATCTGGTGGCCCAGAAGTGGTCTCCAAGTGTGGGAGAGGATGGAGGGGACACGGGCGGGTGGAACTGATTCATTACAATTCTGTTTATACTTTTATTGTTAAATCTCCTCATTAGCATCTGAATAATGCCTTTTAATAAACGATGATCGTGGGGGGTAGCGGCAGAGGAAAAATTATAAATACACATGTAACTATTACTGTCAAGATCCCAAATATGTTTAAATTTCATGTTATCTTTATTTCTATTTTATTATTTCAGTCACCGCGGGCTATGGTTAATATTTTAAAATCTGGGACTTCAAGAGAAGCCGGCTCCTTTCCCACCAGGGACGAAACAGAACTCGGGCCCACTCATGTTACGATTTTTCTTCCTGGCTGGGATACTCATGTGTTGTTTCACAGATTTTAAAACTCACGTGCTTATGTTTCTTTACGGGCACAATTTGACATCTAGACACAGTCTGGAATGTCAAACTTCACTCGCTGAAGTGAGTATCTCCCAACACAGAGCTGCAAGCAAGAACCATGATCCAAAGGAAGCGTTCTGCAACGAGACTGCTTTTAGACAATCTGGCAGATGGTACTTGTTCATTACACAGAAACTTGTCCTAGGAGAAAACACGCCAATTTACTTAAAAAAAAAAAAAAAAAAAAAAAAAAAGTTAAGTGGTCACACAGAATTAGCTGTACATCTCTGTCCTGGCCCGGGACGCCTCTGCCAAGCCAAGCAGGCCAGCCGTGAACATTTGCATACGTTAAAAACCGCCAACCGCATTATGCCTGCACTGGGCCAAGGAAGGATCATATAACCATGCAACTGAATGAGCCACCACCATCTAAGCCACGTATGTATCGATTCAGGTCTGTCACGGATGTCTGTGTGAGTTTGTCATCCCTAAACCCTGACACCCACGGGTCAAACACCAACATTCCTGACAGTTTCCCAGAAACTCCAGCTACACTCCTCCTACTCAGTCCATTGCCACAGAATAATGGAAAAGGAAGAGAGGACCCAATTCACCTCTTTATTGTAAAAAAAATAAAAATAAAAACAGAGGTCCGAGGAGATTCAGTCATTCACACCTCAAGTAGAGCCAGTTAATTACTATGCCAGGACTGAAATGCAGGCCACTGGTGTTTTCCCATCATTTTCGCTTTGTACCACACCAGGAGAGATAAAAAGAATGAACATAATGCATCTGTTTTCCACAAACATGTCCACACAGTAAAGAAACAGGCTCTTATATACCTTGGTGTAGCTTCAGCAAGAAAGAAAAATTGTACAAGTCTTTTTTTTTTTTTTTTTTTTTTTACCTAAAATGTGTCTCAATGGTCCCTATGAACACATGATGCTTACAAACAAGATTCAAAGATATTGTCAAATAATCTGTTAACCACAAAAGCACTAGATACTGATTTGGAACCCCAACATTTTTTTCTCCAAAATGGCTCCCCTGGCAATTTCACATGGAGAAACTCAGAGACAAAGCAGCAACCAGTTTCATTCTGAAGCCAAGACCTTTGTAGTATATCCACCATGGTTTCACATATGGCCAACCAGCAACCCCAACTGTATGGTGTGTGTGTGTCGGGGTGGGGGGGCGGTGACAGATCTGCCTGATTTTCACGAGAGCCAGAGTGTGATTGGGGCCATTTGCCTTTCAGAAAGAGTCTAAGAAAAGAAGCACAAGTTACTCTACATGTCAGCAAGGATTTCCAGCTTTAACCAGTACACATGCTCCAGGCTGGCAGATAGAAGTTGAAAAGGACACAGCTTTGCACCCAGCCGCCAGCTGAACTTGGTGGCAGGCTATAAAAAAAAAAAGAAAAAAAAAGGCACAAATTATACATAGAAGGATGTGGGGGAAGGGGGAGAAGAAAATGCAATGAGCTAATGTTCCCACTTGGCATCTGCCTTTTGACTCAAAGAAAGAGATGGCTCTTTTCCAAAATTTTTCTATTATTGTGCTATCAGCTGCCTCTTGGACGTGCTTATAAAAGCGGAGAATGCCAACAAAACAAGACAAGATTTCTGTTGATAGTAGTAAATGCACAAGCTCCTTGAAATAATAGGGATTTCGCTATTTCTCCTGCAAAGGCTACTTTGGGATTATTATTCCCGGCACGAGCTTCAGGACATGTACGGCCAGGTCCTGTTGAGGACTATGTGAACAGCAAATTCTGAAGTTAAAGAGGTGCTACCTTGATTCTTTAATTTCCTCCTCCAATATAATTTAACTAAAGAACAGTCTGAAACTGATTGGCGCTGGATGTTTCTTGCTGGACTGGCATTCAACCAAATGAATTTCTATTAGTTGGCCTTTTCAAATCTCAGTATTGCTCTATTACACCAACTTCTTACTGTGAAAACTGGAAATCAAAGAGAAAAAATTAAGCATCCAGCTTTTTTGAAAAGGACTATAGATTCTACCTACTTCGTGAGGGAAAGATCTTATTCAAACGCACAAACACAAAAAGGTAACAAACAAATGTACTAAGAATGATAGATCCAAACTCCAGTGAAGAACCAGGAAAGCTTCCAGCTTCCCTTTGGGGTGTAGAAAGCTAGGGAAAGCATCACTCCTCTCCTTACAATAAACATAAATGCTGGCCAACCTGCAAGTTAATAACTTTTTCTTGAACCCATCAGAGAGCTGTGGCAGTAAGGCGGCTAAACAGAGTCTGAAAAGGTACCTGAGCACTTGCTCACCTAGGACGGACTCTGCTGGACACTCAGAAGAACTCGGCCAAAACCATGAACGGATTGCTAAAGGCTTAGTGTGAGCTAGCCAGAGAACACAGACTATGTTCACAGAACATATAACGCAAAGTGTACTGGGGGCTACGATATACAAGAGTTCGCGCCCACTTCTAGGCTCTTCTCGGAACCTCTTGTGGGCCTCCCCCAAGGGACAGGTGAGTCCACAGACAGCATCCTTTGTCATTCCTGGTTCAGTCCTGGGAGAAAGAAGAGCAGTCAGGGCAGGAAAAGTTTGTAAAACAAAAGGCTGCTCAGATCCTTCTTCTCTATCCCCATGGAACAAAAGCCGTCATTGCCTGGGAGAAAGGCAAAAACCGCGGTTTCCCTAAGGGAAATGGTAAAAACCTACTGCAGCTTAGGATAGGGGGATGGGAAATGAAAAGGGACCTCTAGACCTGGGGATGGGACAGGAACACAGGGAAGGCCACAACTCTAATCACGGGGACACAGCCACTGCCTAAGATCAAGGCCTAATCACAGCGTACCCCGCTTGCCCTCCACCCGAGACAATAAAACACAGTAAGCAGCAGCAGCGTGTGCCTGGGAGAGGGGCATGAGAGCACATGGGGGGCCTGCCCGAGCCGCAGCGCAGAGGAAAGGCTGAAATTGAAGGTCAAGCAGACATGGAGAAAACCTCATCAGCAAATCAGCCCCCACCCTCAGAAACAAGGTAACCCCGGAGGAATCTGAAGTGCTCAGTGTTCAGGAGGTAACTGCAGCAACCCTAGGCATTCGGTAATACTGAATTATATAGTATATACGTACTAACATAAATGTTTTAATATAATATGTTGATATAGTAACTCATATAATTCGAAATGCAGTACGCAACAGAACAAGTAGAGAATAAGAATGGATTGGAACACCCAGGGGTGCTGGACTAAGTCAATCTAATTAACGTTTATAGAATATTCCACCCAACCAGAGAAGAATACACGTCAGTTTCAAGGGCACATGGCATTTTCATCAGGATGGACCATAAAATGTCACAACCGGGTGAGCCTCATCCTGGGAACGTAAACCTTCTTCAACTTTGAAAATCAAAATAATGTAAGAAGAAAAAACAGATTAATAATCTCAACAGATAGAATTTTTTAAATTACTACTTACAATAGCCTACCTTCCCCTCCAAAAAAAATACTTGGGTATAAATCTAATACGTGGAGGATGTGGATGTTCAAAAAATCTAGCGATATGAAAATATGATTACAACAAAACACTGAGTGAAAACAAGATACAAAATAGTATGTACTTTACAGTCAGAATTTCATAAAATGAACTCAAACCAAATGTTTTTTGCATAGGGAAAAAAAGGCTAAAGAAGGCCTTTAAGGCCTTTAAAATAGTGTCTCTTTGGGGGTGCCTGGGTGGCTCAGTCGGTTGGGTGTCCGGACTTTGGTTCAGGTCACTATCTCACGGTTCGTGAGTCAGGGCCTCACATCAGGCTCTGTGCTGACAGCTCAGAGCCTGGAGCCTGCTTCCGTATTCTGTGTCTCCCTCTCTCTCTGTCCCTCTCCCCCACTCACATTCGGTCTCTCTCTCAAAAATAAATAAACATTAAAAAATGTTTAAAGCAATGTCTCTTTGGTTTTTTATTCTTTTTTTATGGTTACTTATTATTATTTATTTTGAAAGAGAGAGAGAGAGAGAGAGAGAGAGAGAGAGAGGAAGAGACAGCAATTGCATGAGCAGGGGAGGGGCAGAGAGAAAATCCTGGGAAGGCTCTGAACCGTGAGCATGGAGCCCGATGCAGGCCTCGATCTCACAAACCTTGAGACTGTGACCTGAGAGAAAGAAATGAAGAGTTGGACACTCAACTGACTGAGCCACCCAGGTGTCCCATGGTGTCTCATAATCACAGAGTGTTTTAAGGAAAATCAACCTGAAATTAATGTAAACAATTTGTAAAACTAATCCCTTTGCTGCCACCTGGGTCTGTAAAATGTACTTCATGGAGTCTCGTTAGGTTAGTTTCTTTAGAACTAGTTCCATATGCTCTTGAAATCATTCACTGAAAATAAAGTTCTGTGGTCAAAGGAGTTTAGAAAACACTCATGTAATAAACTGGTTTCCCAACTGCAGAATTAATTAGAATCACGCTGTTCTGGATCTTTAAGGGAATATAGTTTGCTATATTTTTATAGCCTTGCAGTGTTTCCCAAATCTACCTGAATGTGGTACTTGCGGAGGGGAGAGCGAGACGTATGGGACGGGGTTGTTTCGGCTGACCTTCCCAAGTAGGGTGCAGACATCACAATATTTTGCTTCTGAATACTTCAGTGTGTATCTCCCAAGAATAAGGGACTTTCTGCTACTTATCCACGATACCATCGTCACATCCGAGAAAGATTACTTCCCTAACATCTAATCTCTAGTCCAAATACAGAATTCCCATTTTCCCAAAAACTGTTTTTACAGTCAGTTTTTTAAGGTTCTCATGTTATGTTTGTTATTTCCTCTTAATACAAAGCAACACCCTGTTTTTCTCTTTTCCTTTTTTTTTTTTGACACGGCTTTTTATTTTTTTCCCTCAGAGACCAGTCTCATTGAATTGCAGAAATCCCATGTTTCATCTAATTGTTTCTCCATGGTGTTATTCAGCCTGTTCCTCTATTTCCTGTATTTCCTGTATATTGACACTTATGTTGAGAGGCTCGGAGTCAAGATAAATACTTTTAGGAAGAATATGATGCTGGGTGTCTCATACTCCATGCTAAGAGGAGACACACAACAGGCCATCGCATTAATAATACCGCTAAGCTTGATCAGTGTATTGAGGTGGTGACACCAAATCTCTCTGTTGCAAAGGTACATTTGCCCCCGTTGTTATCAGCATTGTGATAACTTCCTCATTGTCCTCTCAACAACCTTTTAGGTGACGGTTTTTGTAGTCGTTGATGGTCTCTGCAGGACTACCCATTATTTCATTGGGTTTCTTACTAGTTTTCATTTACCTTTTTAAAATTTCTTACAGGCAAATTTACTTTGTGATGTACATGTATGTGAGTTCTGACAAATACAGAGTTGTGTATCTACCACAATAATCCAGACACAGAATAGTTACATCACTTCAGAAAATGCCCTTGCGCTGTCCCGCGGGGTATCCTACATGAAGTTGAGTACAAAGCCCAGGCTCAACAGCTTTGCTCCAACTGTACTTGTCCCATAACATTTCCTGCCATGCCTAGTGATTAAACCCCTGTGTGCATAGGAATAAAATCATGAAAACTTGTTTTAATAGAGGCTCTGGGGCCCTACCCCCAGAAGTTAGGACTCCGAGGCTGAGGCATGCTGTTAGCGATTGTGATACTAGTAATCCCTGGATGAGACACGATGTAATGATATGAGAACGGCCCTAACTCTCTACCTTTCCTTCTACCCGTCCTCTTTGCAACGTGATTTTGCAGCTCCTGCCATGAGGAGGTGGCTTCTATTTCTGCATCCCAGGAGTCTGGGCGGAGACTTGTTTCAGCAACAAATACAATGGAATTGACAATGCACCAGCATAAGCCTCGTTTTCACTCTCTCAGAGCCCTTGGGCTGAGGCCTGGTGGATGAGCCTGGGCCAGCCGGCTGGATGAGGAGGGGTGCACGGCCTCATCTCCACCATCGCCTCACACGATGGTCACTCAGGTGAGTGAATGGGGTCATCCGGGGGCAGCCAGCTCCAGGTGACCTACCGCAGACACCTTAGCACAGAGGCCAAGCCAAGATCGCTTAAGCTTGGCCAGCTGACCTATATGCTCTAGAGCAAGAAAAAAATATTTATTGTTTTTAGTTGTGTGTGTGTCTGTGTGCGTCCGTGAGTGTGTGTTTGGTGATCTGTTACATGGTAGTAGGTGACTTATACACCATAATTCTGATACGCTTCACCCAAGAAATACTGACTTATCTCTTCTTCTCCATTTCTCTTACCGCCTTCCTCATTTAGGCTTTCATTTCTTGCTCGGACCACTGCTGTCATTCAACCTCCATGCTCACTGCTGCTGCTGACTGTATTCTGTACAGTCAGAAGGCAAGCTGTCATAACTGATGCATTCTTATCATCTAGCATAATGCCTGGTCCCCCAACAGGTGCTCAGTCCTTCTTTGTGGTGCCGACAGATTCGTAAAGCACGGCTCTGATCACGTCCCTGGGCACACAGGACTCCACCGGCATTCACACCACATTCCAGGTCCATTTTCCACTTGGCCTATTTAATTCTAGGACCTCTGGGATCAGGCCACAGCCTTGCTTCCCACTCTTCTTCCCAGTCTTCTCTTAATGCTCCCTTCGAAAGTGAGGGCTGATGGACCACGCCCTTGCTGCCCGGTCTACCGGACACTGACTCCTGCCTGGAAGGCCTGCCTCCATCTCTGCAAACTCCACACGTCCTGGAAGGTCCAAGTCTTCTGGGAGCGTCTGGTAGCCGTGGTTAAGGAAGAGTTCCCCCCTTTCCCCGGCCTCTACCAGTTGGCCTGAGCCTCTCGGAGCTGAGCACTCCCACCTGAGCACCTGACACGATGGTTACCTGTTCCTTGTGGCATCTAGCAGGCATCTCCTCTACCTGAGATTGCGAGCTTGTTGAGGGACAGTCCATCTTTTACCTCTCTGTATTCCCTGTGGTACCTAACACAGTCCATGAAACACAGCAAGACCTTAATAAATGCTTATTGAATGAATGAATGGATGGTTTTTCGTCACTAGTAAAACAACAGTAACGGTAATAAGCCAAACTCACAACAAAGATGGCAAAAATAAACACAGTGCTTTTCATATATTGGTCTGTAAAAGAATCTTCTGGAAAGCCTGCTCAAAATACACATTCCTAGGCTTTGTCCCCAGAGAGACTGGTTCAGTAGGTCAGGAGTGGAACCCTAAGTTTGTGATTTGGGGGAAGGTTTGTGGACAATATTTTGATATACAGTGGTATATACCTGCTTTATAGGTATGAATTCCAAGGCAAACTCCTTCCTTCATGCACCTATGAAATTTTTTTTTTAAGTTTCCTGACTTTAATGCCAAAGCATTGTGTGCAGTGGACCTATAAAAAGAACAGCTTTAACAATACATACATAGTCTGGCACCTCATTAGCTTAGGTTGCTGGGAATATGGCATCACACCGCATTCTTTGTAATGACAATCTACACATATTTTTTTTATCTACATATCCTTTTTATAACCTATTTAAAGTTTAATATGTGACAAATAGTCCTTTTTCAGACCGTCTCACCGTGTGATGCATGCTTTAAAAAAAGAGAAGGGCGCCAAATTCCTACCTCGGTCCCAGAGGCTGGCTCTTAACGCTCTCTCCAGTTGTTCCTCTTCGCTCAGTCCTGCTGTGTATGCGTCATAGTCCCTGGGTACTTCTTCAGAGTAACCTGGCATGCCGTGGGGGTAATAATCCTGATATCTGGAGTAGCCTACAGTCACAAGGAAAAGGTTACAGAACATTGCCATGTACTGTTCTTTTCACTCTCTCTATTGCATTAAGCAAAGACAGTAAAATGACCTATGTCATCAATTTGAGTACAGTGATACTTGCCAAAATAAAAACCAGACGACAAATGGAGAATGCCCCCGTGGGGGTGGGCAGTCCTAGGTCTTATCACTGTTGTACCCACGGTGCCCAGCGTGAAACTGGAGTGGATTCTTACAGTTCAGAGCTACACAATCCTTGGGGAATGTTCTGTGAAGTGCTCACGAAAGTCAAGGGAATGGCTGAAATGATAGCTGATAGAGCCTTTCTGTCTGTGGCTCCATACAATGAGAGGCAGACTGCCATTTAATGCAGAAACCACAGGATTTCTGTGCTGGGTATGATACTTTGGACACTAATAACTACAGTGAGATATACAAGGCAGTGTCTCTGTAATTATAATCGTATGTCAAAGAACATGGCTTCTATCAATGGTCCTTTCAAGAAATCGGTTGCTGGGTAAAACGAGAGAAGAAACAACCTGCTCATTAAATGATGCTTTAAGTATCAGACTTACAAAGCCCATTACTAAAGGTCAATTACAGAGCAAAGTTCACTTCTGCAAGGGGTTTCCATCAATCTTAAGTTAATTTTAGTTTATTCCTCACATTTTCTTTAACTGCCCACTTTTATGTGATTTGTTTGGAAGAGAATTTTTTCCCTCTAAAGATTACCAATCTAATTCTGGTGTAATAAGAGAGAAGTTAATAATAGTCTGTTTATCCCTTCTTTCCTTCTATTATCATAACCTTTGGAGGGAAGTTTTTAAATGTTTAATTAATGTGCTTTTGGTTGTTGATGAAAATTCCTACCCTGTATCCTTAAGTCCTGTGTCATATGTCTCCGTATCATCCAACACAGTACATGCCTGAGTTTAAACTTCTTATTGCTTTAGTAAGACTACGGGGGGAAAAAACCTGACAATCAAGCTAAAAAAGAGGAACGTTGTGGGGCAGAATCTGGTTAATTAAGATTTCATATTCAGAATATTTGATAATTGGTCCTGAGGCTATTTGAAAATTTACTTTTGTGTTGGTTATAAATAAAATGCAAGATTAAAAGGGAAACAGTTTAAGTATCTCCCATGGGAATTTTCAGGCACTCAAAAAGTCTTTATTTTCATAGAAACAGTGAAATGATAATAAAACACACTGATCTAGTTTCAGCTGATAATCTAATGTAATGATACACATTTATACAAATATTTGTCATGCAAAGTATATGTGTCTATTCATTATGTTTTCATAGCAGCTTTAAGGGGATATAATTGACATACGATATAATTCACCAATTTAAAGTATACACCTCAATGGCTTTTAGTGTATTCATGGAGTTGTGCCATCACCACAACCAATATTAGAACATTTTCATCACCCTAAAAAAGAAACCTGTACCCGTTAGCTATCGTCCCCTGTCCCTCCCAGCCCTAAGTAACCACTAATCTACTTTCTGTCTCTATAGCTATGACTATTCTAGACAATTATATAAATGGAATCATGTAATATGTGGTGATCTGTGTCTGGCTTATTTCATTTAGCATAATGCTTTCAAGGTGCATCCACGTTGTAGCATGAATCCGTACTTCATTCCTTTTTGTGGCCAAATAATATTCCACGCGTGATTATATCACATTCATCAACTGATAGACATTTGGTTTATTTCCACCTTTTGACTCTTGTGAATAACATTCATGGGCAAGTCTTTAAATGGACACATGTTGTCATCTCTTTTTTTTTTTAACATTTAGTTGTGAGAGACAGAGAGAGAGACAGAGAGAGCATGAGCAGGGGAGGGGCAGAGAATGAGGAGACACAGAATCTGAAGCAGGCTGCAGGCTCTGAGCAAGCCGCCAGCACAGAGCCCGATGTGGGGCTCAAACCCACAAGCTGTGAGATCACAAGCTTGTGAGATCACAAGCTGAGCCGAAGTCGGATGTTCAACCGACGGAGCCACCCAGGCGCCCCGACATGTTATTTCTCTTGGGTATATACCCAAGAGTGAGATTCCTGGGTCATACGGAACTTCTATGTTTAACCATGTGGAAATGCCAGAATGTTCTCCAAAGAAGCTGTGCCATCTTAAATTTACACAAAGCAATGTTTATGGGCTCAGATTTTTCCAATCTTCACCAATGCTTCTTACTATCTATCTTTGTAATCACAGCCATCCTACTAGGTGTAAGTGGTATCTCATTATGGTTCTGATGACTAATTACACTGAACATCTTTTCATGTGTTTATTGGTCATTTGTATATCTTCTTTGGAAAGGAGTCTATTCAGAGTCCTTGTCTACTCTTACTGATTATTACAATACTCTTCTACCTTGGTACTGTTTTACTACATGTCCTGGAAAGTCACACACAAAATAAATGATTTAAGTAAACATTAAATAAAAATGTTCAGGATTTGGGGAATTAATTCTGACAAGCTTTGCTTCTAAAGTAGTAAAAAATTAGTGGAAATTTACTAAATACCTCCAATGGCCCAACTTGCACATTGTCTCTCAGGTTTCCCATGTCAGAATACTAACATTATGGTATTTAAAACAGAAAAGGACACGAGCAAAGTGCCCGGATCCTCACAATAGTGTAGGGCTGAAGTGGGATCTGGCTTCAAATTTAAATAGGGACACCTTCCTCAAACTGGTCTCTACTCCACTCTCCTATGAAAAAAACCGAGCGCCCACTGCTATGTTGGGGAACACCCACTAGCAGGTTTTATATCCTGAGAGTAAAGACTGCAGCAGCGTTACAAATACTGCTTTCCTGAATTCTCACCAGAACAACAGCAACAACAAAACCTTCCACATAAGGGCAAACAGTTAAAATATAGTCGGTATGTCTGCTTCACGTAGAACCAAAGACAGGGGCAACTTCCAAAACATAAGGGAATACTTATGGATAAGTCATTAAATACCATGGCGTGCTTTAGCAATCCCTGAACAGAGAGACTGCCCAATTCTCTGGGAGTGCCAACTACTTTACTGCAACAGAAAGCAGCATATTGGGCACTTTCCCATATGGCTCATTACCACTTTCAAACCACTGTGGAAAGTGATTCTGTTACAGAAGGTCTAAGCAGCATTTCTACCTATCTACCTTCGAAAATGTTCAGCTAATTCAAAACCCAAAATAACCCCAAAGCACTGAATACCCATTTATACAGATATCAGAATTACTGCATACACCTATAGAGTTTCAATTACCACGTAAATTTGCTACAATTTGAGACAATGTTTTCTTGACACAGAAAAACATTTTTCTTCATGTGATTTCTTAGTTAAAAAACAACCCAGAAGTGCCTGAACGAAATAAAGTCTACAACTCTAAACATCTGAATATTATAAAATCTAATTTGGTACTTGTCAGACAAAACATAGGGTGAAAAAGGAAAAGCTTTAGTAAGTTAAGTCAGAAAGACTAGTGTGGTTAAAGGTTCTCTATCATCAGTCATAAATCATCAAGAAGACTAAAACTCCCATCAATATCTATTATAATGAGAACAGGTCTCCTAGGACAAAAAATTTTCTTCAGCTGTTCCACTGGCCCAATCAGATATTTTTAAATCTTCATAATAAACATGGCTGGAAAAACCCAACAATCAAACACTTAAGATAAATGACTTTAAATTATATCCTGCAATGAATACCAGTTTAATATTCTTTTGTAGCTATATACTTTGGCTCTGTAGTAAAAGAAATTCTGGTTATCATTATTCTATTAACTACTCCATCTGTTCCTTATACACATACCAGGATTTCGTGGCCAAAGAGATCAAGAAACACCACCAAGATTAGAAAAATTGGTAACAGCTTTTTAAACATTCATGAGGTTCTTTGACCTATAAAGACTCTTCCAGCTAAGGACGGCCATATTAAAAATAAATCATTACTTGTAAGAGATACACATGCTCTCATACAAGTTCCCTAGATGACCATTAGCATGGCCACCTGGCCTTATGTAGCTCTGCTTTTGAAGAAATCCAGTCACTTCAGAGGAAGGAATATAAATATGGTAATCTTACAGGGGATAAGAGAGAAAGGTAAAAGAGGCTTTTATTTTTCCCCTTAATTCTCTGGTCTGTGTGTCTGCTCTGTGCATGCCTCTTCCAAATGAAGGAGGAAAGGAGCAGGTTTCCCTTTTTACTATTTTTTTTTAATAAGTGCCAAGAAAAAAAAAAAAAGAGGAAAGAGAAGACAGTAAGGGGAACTGCCCTATTTCGTTGGGATAAATCAGCAGAATGTCTGGTCCACCTCCTATCCCTGTACAATAGAAAAAGCAGAGGCTAGGAATCGGTGAGTGGCACTTTTGGTCCTGGTTTTATCACTAACTAGCTGTATGACTTTAGTCAAATTACTTAACATTCCTAAACTTCAATTTCCCAGCTGTCACACAAGACCTTAGGACTAGGGAATCTACAATAGTTTAAGACATGCATGTCTGTGCACAAGTATATTCTTATTATTCTCTTTGTCCAGAGGAACATTCCTGTTACTTTTGGGGATTTAACAAATCAACCAGGAGAAAGGCCTTTTTTCCTCTACCGATGCCTAGTGTTAGGGGCCACGTTCTCTGCCAAGTAGAGGGGATAAAGTCAACAGAAGTGAGAAATCACAATGGGAGAGAGGACCAAAATGGGTCTTCCTGTCCAACCCACCTCTTCCGAGTTACACGGGCCAATAAAGCTCTTATAATTAAATCAGTGTAAGCTGGTCGCCATAACCAACAGATGAAAGGAATCAATGCTCTTCCAAATGAGTATATTTATCAGCTTAGTCAGTAACTACTCATTGCACTTATCTTTAGGTGAGTCCACAGACAGAGGGAGGTGAGCTGGCACTCCCCAACACCTGTTCCTCTCCTGCACCAAGACCACAGTTGTAACATTTTAAGCATTCAAATTAGCAAAGGCAAAAGCCTCAGAAGTGAAATCTTTTCTTGGGGCAGCAACAGTATTCACTTCTATGGTTCCCAAGTCTATGTAAACCCAATCACCTAAGCCTATGATTTTTGTTCTTGATTTCATTAAAACCACCTGGGTAGTTAAGAAAAAAAAAGTCCAATTCCCTGTATCTGTCCTCATTCTGATTTAATTTGTCTTGGATGAATTCAAGGCCTGGATATACTGTAAAAACTCTTCAGGTGCTTCATATGTATAGCCAGGATTGATAATCATGATCCAAACCTTTATAACTACATCAAACACAGAGCTTGAATGTAACTCCAATAGTATCACTCCACTGATTAAATCCTCCAGTGGCACTCTGACACATTCTGGATAATCTCAAACAGGCTCTTTAGTAAAAGCCTGATAAGCCCTTTCTTCCCATTGTTTTGCTTAACTTCTACTTATTAATTCAAGACCCATTCTCCACTTCCTCTGAATAACCTCCACCAACTGCAATCTTACTCCTCCTTCTCAGGCTGCACACTGAATGTATCACGCTAATACTGTTGAAATGGATTTCTACCTCTGCTAGAAAGGAGTAACTGGACCTGAACTAGCCCTTCCACCATACTCAAGTAGAAAACTGGAGAAAATATATGAAACAAATAGACATTTTGAAATACAACAGACATTGTATAACAGGCAATACAAGATTTTGAGCCTTGAGAGAAAGGAAATAGGCCTGTAGGTGCTTCCCGGACTATGGTACAGGGAAAGGAGACATGAGCAGGTGCAGCAGGGTCCTCGTGATGAGCTGACATTTGCAGGGCAGAGTATAGCAAAGGAGAAAACTAAATGTACAGAAAAACCTTCAGAAATCTGCATGGGTCCTCTGGAGATTTGGCTGAATTATTAAGCCAGGCATGTGTGGGTGAAATACCATGAGACCAAGGAAAGAATGATGAAGATCTACAAGTTGACCAATTCCCAGAGCTCAGCCAGGGCTGGAAGATCTCTGCTTCCCAACCAACCAGAACAGAGAGCCCTTGCTGAACAAAGGCCATTCAGGAGAGACCCCAGAAAAGTGATACCTTCAGTTGTAGCACAGAATTAACCATAGAATAAGAGTTATTTTAGACTCACCTTAAAGAACTTAAAAACAAGTGCCAGAGGGATCAAACTGATCATCAAGAAACTTAACTGTGTGTCAGAACAAAGTTTAGTTTTCTCTGAAATAAGACAAATTCAACACCGCAAAATACACAATGTCTAGTATCCAATCAAAACTTACCAGACAAACAAAAATTGTGACCCACAACCAGGAGAAAAATCAGTGTGTATTGTAGCAGCTATATATATATATATATATATATATATATATATATATATATATTACATATATATTTATTTATGAGGGGGAGAGAGAGAGAGAGGAGGCACAATTAGGAGCCAGGGACTTTGAACGTAAATATTATATCTATGCTCGGGATTTAAAGAAAAACATGAATATAATGAGAGAAGACATGAAAGACAGAGAAGAGAATGAAATAGGACTTCCAGAGCTGAAAAATACAATATGTGCGTGGAAAAATTCACTAGACAGGACTGACAGCAAACTCGACCTTGTGGAAGAATCTGAACACACAGCAATAGAAACCATCCAAACTGAAGTCCCCACGTACCCAATTACACAGAGTCTCAGATTTTTGTAAGACAAAATGAAGCGATGCAACATTGCTGTGACTGGAAATCAGAAAAGGTGGGGGATGTTCTTTAGTAAAAAAGCTGGAAAAATGGATTATCAAGAGATCTGAACTAGAAGGAAACGTTTAAGAGAATTCTTGAGGCAGAAGGGAAATGATAAAAGATGGAAATTCGTATCTACATAAAAGGAGTCTCCTATTTTTGTGAAGTAACTCGCACAAGCCCTGGGCCCATCTCTGAGCTAAGTATGTGATGAACAGACCCAAGCGGGGATTAAAAACAAAAAAAAAAAAACAGGGGCACCTTAGTGGCTCAGTCAGTTAAGCATCCGACTATTGATTTTGGGTCAGGCCATGATCCCAGGGCTGTAAGATCGTGGCCCATACTGAGCTCTGTGCTGAGCCTTAAACCTGCTCAAGTCTCTCTCCCTCTTTCTCTTTCTCTCTCCCCCCTTCTGCCCCTCCCCCTCTCATGCACTCTCTCCACTCTCTCTCAAAATAAAGAAATAAATATATTTTTTATTTAAAAATTTTAAAAAAATGCAAAGGCTTTAAAAACTGAACTGCTACATAACCTGCCACACAAATATCAAATTAACCCACGAGAGGTACATGCATGAGAATGGATCAAATAGCACAGGAGAAGATCTGAAAACTGAATTGACATTGGATTCTAATCACCCACAGAAGGAGAGACAGAATTTGTGTTCTAAACCTGAAGAGGGTGACTGCCTGCACAAACAAAAATGTCAATATTTTATAGACGATGTTCACAGGATCTGGAATCTCACAATAGTCAAAAAAGTCACCGTCAAAATTACTGGAAATCCCAAACTAAAACAAAATGGAAGATAGTGACTAATGCTCAGGATTAGAAGACAATCAACAGATGTCAGCCCCATGAGCAGACTCAGAGATTGGAATTACCAGACAGACTTTAAAGATGATCCAATGACCAATGACCATGCTCCATGAGATAAAGTGAACACTCTTGAAATGAATGGAAAGATAGTTTTCAGCAGAGATAGAAACCACAAAAGAGAACCAAATGGGAAGAGCAGACGTGGTATTGTTAAAAGCCGCTGGGTGGGTTCAATAGCAGAATGGAGAGTACAGAGGAAAGAGACCATGAACTTGAAGATAAATCAGCAAAAATTATCCAAGGTGCAGAACACAAAGGGAAGAAGATTGGGGGGGAAAAAAAGGAGCCTGAAGGGCTTCAGGAACACTATCAAAATGTTTAGATTTCATGTCATTAAAGTCTCAGGAAGAGAGGAGAAAGCAACTGGAGAAAAAACATTTGTATAACTAATATCTGAAATCCTCCCAGATTCAGTGAAAGACAAAATACGTGAGGCAAAAACTGACCAAATTAAAGGGAGATCCAGATAGTTCTATAATCACACTTGGAGATTTTAACCCCCTTCTCTGCACTGACAGAAAACTTAGAGGTTAGCAGGATCAGTAAGATATGGAAAATTGGAGATATGTATGTATGTATGTGTGTATATATATATATATATACATATATTATACATATATTATACATATATATATATACATATATATATACATATATATGTATATATATACATATATTATATATGTATATACAGATATATATATAATATATATACATATTTATATATATATATATATATCTTCACACACAGACACGTTAATATATATATAATTCTCTGTACCTATATTATTTAAGTCAGGGGTCAAAAAGCTACAAATGTGGTCCAAATACAACCCACTGTCTATTTTTGTAAGTCAGGTTTCACTCATTTGTTTATGAATTGTCTCTGGCTGCTTTCATGCTACAAGGACAAGTTGTGACAGAGACCATGTGACCATCAAAGCTTTTGGAGTCTAAAACGTTAGCTATCTGGCCCCTCACAGAAAAGGTTGCCGACCCCAGATTTAAGCTACAAAGTTCTCCAGTGGAATGACTCTAAAAGACACCTAGACATCCACAGCTATGGTTTCTTTAACACCTGTCTGCAGGAACTGGCCCCAGGCACTACAGGGGGGCCTCCCCAGCACGGCACACGAGGGCCTTAGTCTGAAACAGGTCATGTGCTTTAACAGGAAGTGCTTTCTACATATTTGTAAACCATTTAGAAAAAATATACTCTCTTCTTTAAGTCACATGGTATTAACTATTAGAGGAACGCCTACCTTAGCCTCTTAGGGTAGGCATGATTCCTCCTGAATGTGCAGGTAGGGTGGACTGTGGAGAAGAGTGGATCTGAAACTAACTTGTAACACTCAGTGGGCAGTGTGGACTTGTAGACTGAGAATCCAGTACTAGACCCGGATCTAGTATGAACCTTCCCGTGCCTGAGAGACCTCATACCAATCATACAATATTCTCAGGCCAGAGTCACCTCCTTCCCCAGCCTTCCTTACCAATTCACCCAAATATGCTCCCTGGGCTCTGGCTCCATCTAGCTTCCAGGCATGATGGTGGCTCAAGTACATACCTGCGGACACTACTCTACAACAGCACAAGCTAGTGTCACCTTAAGGCAGCTCTGTGGTGGCAAACACTGTCATTTTTAAAAATCAAATGTATTCAATGAAATAAAGTGCTTACCTGAACTATTAAAGTAGTACTGCTGTCCTGGGTAATGAACAGGGGAGGGAAAATTGCCTAAATATGAAGGAAAACAGACATTTTAATTATAGCCATAAGGCTTCCCCCACCCCAGCTTTACGGAGTTCTGATTAACAAATTAAAAAACTGCATGTATTTGGGTTGTACAACATTAGTTTTTAAAAGGTATATAACATGATGATTTAATATACATATACATATGACATGACTGCTACAATCAAGTTAATTAACACCTATCACCTCACAATGGTGTGTTACCATTTTGTGTGTGTGTGTGTGTGTGTGTGTGTGTGTGAACATAAGATCTACTGTCAGTAAATTCCAAGTATACAATACGGTGTTATTAACTATAGTCACCACACTGTACCTTAGAGCCCCATAATTTATTCATCTTCTAACTAGAAGTTTGTACCCTTTGACGAACATCTCCCCATTTCTCTCATGTCCCTAGACCTTGGCAACCACTGTTCTACTATCTGATTCTAGGAGTTCAACTTTTTTAGATTCCACATATAAGTGAAATCATATAGCATTTGTCTTTCTCTCTCTGGCTTATTTCACTTAGCATAATGTCTTCTCGGTTCATCCACGTTGTCCCAAACAACAGGATCTCTTTCTTCTTTATAGCAGACTAATTACATTACATGTGCGCGTGCACACATACACACACACACACACGCACACACACACACACACTCCACATCTTTACCCATTTATCTGATGGACAGTCACCCTACCGTGGCTATTGGGAATGACGCTGT
Organism: Panthera pardus; assembly: GCF_024362965.1. Taxonomy (NCBI): domain Eukaryota; kingdom Metazoa; phylum Chordata; class Mammalia; order Carnivora; family Felidae; genus Panthera; species Panthera pardus. The sequence continues at coordinate 11,866,064 of NW_026526655.1, forward strand.
AACGAGCACAGGAATGCGAATATCTCTTTCGAGACACTGATTTCATTTCGTTTGGATATCTACTCACAAGTGGGATTGCTATATCATAAGGTGTTCTATTTTTAATTCTTTGAGGAACCTCCATACTGGCTGTACCAGTTTACATTCTCACCAACAGCACACAAGGGCTTCCTTTTCTCCACATCCTCCACCGATGAGTATTATCTCTTGTCTTTTTGATAATAGCCATCCTCACACTTCCCCATTTCGATCTGCATCACAAAGTGACAGTAACCAAAAAGGTACTGGCATAAAAACAGCCACCTCAACCAATGGAACAGAACAGCCATAAGGCTTTAACTGATGATCTTGCCAACAATTCGGAGGTTCTTTATAACAAAGCCAAGGTCATTTCAAGTGATTTCTAACCAACTGTTAAAATAAACTCCCTTCTGTCTGGGCCTAGCCCTATCGGGAACAGAATATGGGAAACGCTCTACAGTTCCTTAGAGGTTCTAGAGGTTCTAGAGGTTCCTGTTGACCTAAGAGGGTCTCTACCTCTAAAATAAGCCTGGGCTTAGAGGCTCCTGTACAAGTGGAGATGGTCTGGTGTCCAGAGAACCTGCTGCCAGAAGACTGTTGGGGGAGCCATGGTTCTTACCCTTCTAAAGGGCCTTTCCCCTTCCTTGTCCCTAACAGGGCCATAGGACAGTCAATTCAGCACTACTGAAGGGAGGCGGTGTGGGGAGTAACAGGCAGGCACAACTTCAGTGTGATGCTCCTTCTCCAGAAGTTATCAGGCAGATGCACTTGGCTATTTTCCACAGGGCTCTTGGGTCACCTCAATTCTCAGGTCACCCTAGATCTTTCTCTGGCTTCACCGGAAAAAAGGCAGAGAGATTATAGGCTATTTGTAAATAGCACTGAATGTTTGTTTCAACTTTTAGTATCTAATTTTCTATTGTATTACTTTGAAAACAACATGATGTAAAAAAAAAAATAGGTCGCCCAGAACATAGGCAAAGTTTCAAGAAGGAAAACTAAGAGTTGAAATGGTGTAATTGTGGGGAAAAATCCTCTTTAAAATCAAAACTCTTCCCTAAATTCTGCAAGAAAGCTTTACAAACCACTTCAACTTCAGATACACATAGCAAATGAGACAAAACATGGGGTGCCTGGCTGGCTCAGTGGGTAGGGCATGCGACTCCTGATCTTGGGCATATGAGTTTGAGCCCCAAGTTGGGTGTGGAAGTTACTTAAAAATAAAATCTTTAAAAAAAAAATGAAACAAAACATTAAACTCACAAGAAACATTCCTTTTCCCTTATCAGTACTAAGGCGCATTTGGGCAACAAAGCTCATTACTGGATTTCCATAATTAAGTTGTATCAAAAATATAATGAAACTGGACATTTTCAATAAATGCAATTCCCGCTGTCTCCTCCAAGCACACACACTGGAAACACAGTAATAAGCAAACGTAGGGAAATGGGAATCCGTTTAGATGCAACACAGCCTGTAAAAATCATCTGAAAGTGAACACAACCCGCTAATAAAGACAGCAGTGCAGTGCCTGGAAAGCTTTCTAATATCATGAATATTATATGGTTCTCAAGAATACCAGTCATCGGCACAAAGTGTGAAAACAAATTATTTATGGTTCAAGGAAAGGTAAAATAGTCTCAGAAGATTTCTTATGAATAAAAGATGAAATATTGGAACTCATATGGTCTATAAAACAAGTGTCTGCAAAATAGTTTTCCTATAAGTCAAACACAGTATAGCATTTTAAATTAAGAGGGCTAAAAAATTCATATATTCTAAATAAAATAAAGTATTTTCATTGAGCATCAATTTGACAGGAAAAAAAGCCAGAAAAACAAAAACAAAAACAAAACAACAACAAAAAAAACCCCCAAACTTTTATAGGCAGAAGCCACGCTTTAAGCCATAGCACACTTGATTTGGCCACGCATGAATATGCATCTCACCCACCAAGAACCTAGGGGTCATTCTGAATTCTTGCAAATACTGGCCTGCACTTCGGTTCAGATTTTTCTTTTTTAACTTTGCCTTGCACATATATTAATTTGGGGAATATTACAGAAGAATGCATTATTTTAAATCCATTTTAGGGGTGCCTGGGTGGTTCAGTCAGTTAAGCGTCTGACTTCAGCTCAGGTCATGATCTCAAGGTTCATGAGTTCAAGCCCCGCATCGGACTCTGTGCTGACAGCTCAGAGCCTGGAGCCTGCTTTCAGGTTCTGTGTCTCCCTCTCTCTCACCTCCCCTGCTTGTGTTCTGTCTCTCTCTCTCAAGAATAAATAAAAAACGTTAAAACATTTTTTAAATTAAAAAAATCTATTTTAGTTCTCTGCATTTTCAAGAAAATCGCGGTTTTCTGTGAGTTCCCTCAATGCTGCAGGTAAAAATACCACAATTTGTTCCCTAAGAAAGCTTCTGGTTCACAATTTGGGTTTGCAGACTCCTCTGGAGCAGTGTGGGGCACATGTGCAGCCGGTGTTTGGCCTCTTGGTTTTAAAAAGAGCCTATTCGGGGGGCGCCTGGGTGGCTCAGTCGGTTGAGCATCCGACTTCAGCTCGGGTCATGATCTTACAGTCTGTGAGTTTGAGCCCCGCGTCGGGCTCTGTGCTGACGGCTCAGAGCCCGGGGCCTGCTTCGGATTCTGTGTCTCCCTCTCTCTCTGACCCTCCCCCGTTCATGCTCTGTCTCTGTCTCAAAAATAAATAAACGTTAAAAAAAAAAAAATTAAAAAGAGCCTATTCGGTAATTCCTAAGCTGAACCACAGGGAAACTTGGGGTGGCTTCTGTTTCCATTAAAATTAAGATGAACTTCCAACCTGTTGTCAGGCCAAGGGTGTTTTGTTCTGTACCTGCACACATTTCCATGATTTTCTTCAGAGGCCCAACAGTGTACATTAGTCCGACGAGAATCCCGGCCAGATGCCCAGCGAAAGAAGCCCTGGGAGAGAAGGAGACCCTTTGTGAGTATTTGCTCTGCCACTGATTAGACACATTCTGTCTTCTCATTAGGCCGGTGCATGTCAATTAGTCACAGTCTGCAGGCTTTGCCCCCCCCTCACGTCCTTTACGCTGAGCAGCATTTAACTCTGTCCAAAGAACGCTTCCTACCTTAAAAAAAAGTACAATGAATAATAACCACCACATGTTTAAGATGCAGTTTCCCCTCCTTGACCAAGAGAAGGGGGCTGGCTCCTTCACAGCAGTGGAAGCATTTTGTCAAGACAAACCCATCTGTTTCTTCCAGTTTTTCTCTGTGGCTCTTATCCCAAAACATAAATGAAATCCGTTTTCTCTGAATTACATCTCAAATTATTCAGGCATTGTGAGGCCCCATATCTCCCCGTGTAGCACAGCCGATTGCGGATTTTCATACACCACCGACGAGTGAGGCAAAGAGCAGGAGCAACCCGGCAGAGGAAACGGAGATGTCCACACCCCTTCCCCTAAAGTTGTCTTCATGTGTACCTTTCAGGCCCTTAGCAAAGAGACAAAAATGTAAACGTCGAGCTTGAAAGATGAGATAGGGCATTAAATTGGTTCCATTCTTTTTTTTTCTTAATTTTTAAAAAATGTTTTATTTATTTTTGAGACAGAGAGAGACAGAGCATGAGCAGGGGAGGGGCAGAGAGAGAGGGAGACACAGAATCCGAAGCAGGCTCCAGGCGCTGAGCTGTCAGCACAGAGCCCGATGTGGGGCTTGAACCCACAAACCGGGAGATCACGACCTGAGCCGAAGTTGGACGCCCAACTGACTGAGCCACCCAGGCGCCCCTGGTTCCATTCTTCTTAAAGTACCATCTAAGACTGGCAATCACTATTAAGTGACACAGCAAGCCGCAGCTAAGTCTTTGTTGAATGAGTAAAAGAATAAACAAAGGTCACCTAGCTGTCTCCCTCCCTCCCCACACCCCCACCCCTGCTCTTGCTCTCAGTGCATCCCACACTCTGCCATCAGCTGTTCTAGAATGGTGGGTTAGCCATGTCACAGCCATCCAGTGAAGCTCACTGACTCGTCTGCTTCCAGAGCACCCCAGCCCACAGCCAAGGCATCCCAGCACTCAGCCTCGCTCATCCCTTGTCCCCACTCTCATGGCCCACTAAGTCCATCACTGCACCCACCACCAGACCCCCACGTGCTCAAAGGTGACCACAGGTTGAGCTGAATGGCAGGCACCCCTTTCGTAAAAATCGTGTCCCTCCTTCCTTCCACTGTCTTCCCTCAGCAATGCTGCTTCTGCCTTTACTATAGCATGGACTCGGCCTACTGGGGAGGGAAGTGTTAACTACACATTGGCCCGGCTGTCTCTCTCTCTGTCTCTGTCTCTCTCTCTCGCTCTCTCACAAATTCTCTGAGGGCACCAATGATGTCTTCTTATTCATCTTTTATGCTACATTAGAAACCAAAAACAAACAAACGGTCAAGTGTATGAATATTTCCACAGCTTAGGGAAGTGACCTTCATTCCAGAAAGTTACTCAGGAGCCAGATGTAAACTCCAAGAGCACAGTGATTTCTGTCGTTTCCACATATGTATGACACACTCCTAGGGCCATGCCTGGCACTGGAAGACACTGGGATGTGGGTTGAATGAACGATTCAAGTGTCCCAGGACACCAGGAGGCAAGTTAAACCCATTATATCTTCAACTCAGAGTGCACCCCCTGAGCCACGGCGGTGATGGAGCTGAGGGGCTGACGTTTACTCCCCTACAGCAGACCTAGACTCAAAGCCAACACACGTTGCCTACCTCAGCAGCAACCAAGAGGGCAAAGGCCCTGGAAAATCACAGACAAAACAGCCACAAGTCATTTTCACCGTCTTAGAGCTAGCGAGAAGACTTGTTAGGTCCCAGGAAAAGAAGAGACCATGGAAGGCTTCGGAGAAAAGACCAGAGGAAGCCGTCTACAGGCAGGATGGCACTGATGTTTGTTCCAGGAGCTAATTCACTCCCATCGTTGCCCGAAAAAGCTCCTGCCACGTGCACACGCACTGTCACAATGCGTGTGTGTCTGCATGCATGCACATACACGCTTGCCCCCCCCACCCCCACAACCATCCCTTCAAGAGAGCTATTATCTTCATCAGATAGATTTACCTACAATATGTGCAACCTGATAATAAAAACATAGGATCAGACGCTCGGGTTCCATTTTTAGGGGAAGAAGAGCATGAGCTATGCTTTTCCTGAGCTTTTCCAAAAAAAATAAAATTGTGCTTATTTTGTTCTATTTTTAGGCTACATAAAACCCTTCAAATAGTTCTAGGAATGGCAGAGAAAGTGGTAGTTTGAGGGATACAAAGGAGAGGCCAGAAACAATTTTTTAAAAATAGTAACCTCGATTTCACAGAGAAGAAAATTGCATCGACATTTTTTAACTTTTTAACCCAATCTTCACGGTGAATCATATAGATACAAAATAACACGGGAGAAAATTTCAATTTAGAACTCCAACCTATTAAACAATCAATCCTGAACCTCATTTACAATTTAGAGTACAATGCAGTGAAATGAATTTCTTATCTCTCTAAATGAGTTTGCAGAAGTTTGAATTATAATCTAATTGTCCTCATGTAATTGCGAATAACTGGGGACGGAAAGCTGGCAGACCAGAGACCATATTGCACCATCATCCGACATTCCGCATTTTCACACAAGTCCCATCTCAAAACCCTGGCTGTCCTTACCATTTAAGCTCTATACGGGTGTTCATCTCTTAAAATAAGAGATGATGATCATCTCAATCAAAACTGAGGATTTTGCAACATAACACACACAAAAAGGGACATGCCACACAGGAAAGGAAACCTAGGCTCATTTTGAGAGGCAGTTACCCTTCTCCATGCCGTCGGTAACCATCTGACAGACCGCCTCCCCCTCCCTCGAAGGGACACCCGTGTCCTGAGAGAGGAAATGGACCCGTGGACAGGAAATGGGGCTGGAGACGTGTCTCCTTCCCAGCAGGCAGGGCGCCCAGTCCTAGCACCTGGGCACTTTGCCCCTGCCCCTGGAGGTGCTGCGGGGCCACAAGGAGGCCCTGGGCTTTGGCGGAAGCCAGTTAACAGCTTCAGAAGCAGACCGCGTTATGATCATAACTATATACATGAAACAGACGTTTTGATGCCTGCGTTGTCCGAGGAAGCCCATGGTTTCATAGCATCTGTCCACGAAGTATGTGCTCTACTCCATTCTTAGTCACCCCCACAGGCTGATGCCCCACGTGGCAGGCTCCTAGGAACATGGCTTCTTCTGGGCCTGATTAGGTCTTAGGCTGGGACTGAGGATTTGGTGATGGCCTGCCACCTTCCATCCCAATTCAAAGTAATTCTCTGGGATAGGACCACCCTCTTCAACCCATGATGTTCAATACCCGTGATGTTACCAGCGCAGTAAACAGTCTGACACTAGCACTCAACAAATTTCTGGAGGAATGGAGCAGTGGAATTAAAACTGCATAAAAAGTGCCCATTTCTGATATACGTTACAATTGCATTCTGAAAACACAAGTTAGGCACGGTCACCAATTAACAATTGTTTTAATATCACATCTCATCCAGAGAGAAAATGATTAAACACAACGCCCTCCCCATCCTGCATACTTAGACAATGTATTACACAAAACACCCTCTCGATTAACAAAACAGCAACACCAAACCTATTATTATATCCCAGAATTGGTCACTGAGAAGCTTTATTTCTTCTGATAGCTCAGTAGTGACTCCCTTTAGAAAGCATAACAGCTATAATCAAACACCGACTGATGGCAAGGTACAGTCACAGGGGCCAGGCGCATTGCTGCCATGTCCAGTCACACGGGTCGTGCACCACGCAAACAGACTATGATGAGAAGAAATATCATTTGTCTGGGGTCTCAGGCGTTTCGCAAAGATCCAATATTCAAATTCAGATCATCACGTCTCAACTTCGCGGAAAGCACCCATGTAATTTCATTCCAGTTGGGGCCTATATCTTAATCCAGTAGTTCTTAAGCTTGTTCAGGTTCTAAGCCCCTTTCAACGTCTGATGAAAGCCACAAATCCTGTCTGCAGGAAAATTACACATACACAAAATGTCACCTATAATTTTAAGAAGTTCACGGATGGTTTGAATTCCATCCACGGACCTCCGGTTAAAGACCCTTGCCTGAAGTGAAAATAATTCATCACAAATGGGAGAATTTCAAACACTAGCCCCAAGTCTAAACATTTCGTTTGTACTCAAATCCTAAGACAGGGGCAGCCTTTTGTTTGGATTACTTAGGTTTATTAACACGCCCCGTCTCTTGGCTGTGCTGCTGCTCTGTCGTGGTGTAACCTACTCCTAGATTCAATTTCCTCCCTGCCCAAATCCGACTCTTAGTCATTCTTCCAGCTGAAGCCTGAGAGTAAGAAATTCTGCTACTCTCTGTATGTCCAAAAAGATCTTTCATTTCAGCCTCCCATCTGTCCAGAGGTACAGCATCAACCACTGCTGCTAAAAAATCTAAGTCGGACTGTCCTTCACCTGTCTTTTCAGATTTTCTCTTTATTTTGGATACACTGCCATTAATACCACAATCACTCCAGTTGTACAACCCTGAAAAATCATTATCGTTTTGTACAACCCTGAAAAATCATTAGCCATTACTGTTTGTCCTATAGACCTCCAGAGATGCAGCGCTGACACAGAATTGGGGCTCAACTTGTGTTTGTGGGGAAAAAAAAAAAACTAAAAAAACACAAAAAATATTGAAAGGTTAAAAAATCAAATCGCCGTTGGTGCACATTACTTATAAGGGATAGTGACGGTAATTGTGGACCAAAACTAAGATGAAGATATTCCTGTGTGTTATATGTCAAATGTATTTCCATAAGGCTGGGAAGAAGATGATTGTGGATTTCAGTTATGCAAACTATATGCAGATATTATTAACAACAGTACAGAGGGTTCTTTCCAATCATGCCGGCATAAACTGCTTCTCACTCCTTTGAGAGGTGACTTAGAAGGTTGAGCTAAGTGGTTATGCAAAATGTTCATGCTCCCATGTGCCACTGTTAAGGAATCAAAAGCCTAAGCTATGATTGAAAGCTGTGACAAGCTATAAAGGTCCTCCTCTGCTAAGTGGCAAATTCTTTCCACAGCTGAAGAAGCTGCCATCTCAGGCATAGCTCAGAAAGCAGAAAATGTATTACTCTAAGACATAATCTCCCGGTGTGTGCAGAGCAAACGACCTCATTAAGGACGTAGCTTGATGGAGACACAGTGTTAGACAAGGCAAGAGGACACGGTAAGGTAAGAGGCGGTCAGCTAGAAGGGGGCTGCTGTAGCACGTGTTCCAGAATTTCCTCCTGTAAAAGCAGTCTGTACCAGGCTGGAACTGCATTTAACAGAAGTTCTTAATTGTTTGGGGCTCTTAATGAACGATCCTAATAAACTGACCTAACAGCAGCAAGGTGTGGCAAGAGGTTTTCAGGTTTTTGAACATTCATGCCACTAGGGAAGACCTTGGTAGGACTGCTTCTTCCCAAGATAAACTGTTCTTAAACTGTTTGGTTTCTGTCCTGGATGCTTTCTTCAACCACTACTCCAGTACGTGTCTTTGGCAATGGCAATTTGGGAGAGACTTGGTCTATACGTTCTTTCTCTTCACCACATTCCCCGGCACCTCCTTCCTGCCACTGTTGGCTGCAGAAGTAAGAACCAGTCCTCTTCCAATATTATATTCCCTCCCAAGGGAGGCACTGAAATATTGGCCACGTAACCACTCTAATATCCATGTGCGTTTATTAAACATGGCACCAACCTCGGGCCTGGGGCTGGGAGCTGACCACTGACATTTACTTGAGTCCTAGACAAACATGATCTAGACAGAAACAAGAGTGCTTTTTGAAAAGGGATGAAAAGTCTCTCTTACAAAAGGGCTTCCAAGATAATAGATGATGCCCAGCCATTGGTTCTTGGTCCCATGGCCCTCAGCCTGGAAGCAAGATAACTTCATGAGCTGATTCAAGAGGGTAGCATTCATTCATTCATCAAATATGTACTGACTATTGCATAAATAAGACAAACACGGTCACGGCCTCGCGGAGCTTACAATCTGGTGGGGGCACACACACTCTCTAACTGCGAACTGTTTCAATGTAAGGAAGCAACTCTACTTTCCCTAGAGTAGTCTGGGATGGCTCCTTAAGTGACATTTAAAGTGACATCCATAGCATTTGGAGCTTGTATGCCCCAAGGGGAGGAAGGAAGCTTCACACAGGGAAAAGCACACAAGTAGGGGCTGTGAGGCTGGGAAGAACCTGGTGTGTTTTATGGCTGGAACATAGTGAGTTAGCGAGTGAGCATGAGGACATCCTACAGCATGAGATGAATTTGGAAAGGGGCGCAAACGCCAGATCTTATAAGCCATATGTGCCAAGGGGAGGAATTTAGGTTGTTTCCTGAGTACACCGGGAGGCCACAGGAGAATTTTTTTTTTCAATATATGAAATTTATTGTCAAATTGGTTTCCATACAACACCCAGTGCTCATCCCAAAAGGTGCCCTCCTCAATACCCATCACCCACCCTCCCCTCCTTCCCACCCCTCGTCAACCCTCAGTTTGTTCTCAGTTTTTAAGAGTCTCTTACGCTTTGGCTCTCTCGCACTCTAACCTCTTTTTTTTTTTTTTTTCCTTCCCCTCCCCCATGGGTTTCTGTTAAGTTTCTCAAGATCCACATAAGAGTGAAACCATATGGTATCTGTCTTTCTCTGTATGGTTTATTTCACTTAGCATCACACTCTCCAGTTCCATCCACGTTGCTACAAAAGGCCATATTTCATTCTTTCTCATTGCCATGTAGTATTCCATTGTGTATATAAACCACAATTTCTTTATCCATTCATCAGTTGATGGACATTTAGGCTCTTTCCACAATTTGGCTATTGTTGAGAGTGCTGCTATAAACATTGGGGTACAAGTGCCCCTATGCATCAGTACTCCACAGGAGAATTTTAAATGGGAGAATTTTTCACAATGATCTATTCTGTCCAGTGGGAGAGCAGAATCTACAGAGGCAAGAGCCAGCGTAGGAGACTAGTAAGGAGGCTCATGTAGCTCAGATGAAGAATGAGGGCAGCTTGGAAGAGGGTGGTAGCAGCAAAGGTGGGGAGAAGTGAGTGGCATCTATTCTGGCAGCAGAGATGAAAGAACTTGCAGTGGACTCCATGTAGGGGGTGCAGGAAGGGGAGAAATCTAGGCTGCTGCCTTGTGCAACAAGACGGACAGTGAAAGCCTTGGGGCACCTGGGTGGCTCAGTCGGTTAAGCGTCTGACTGTGGCTCAGGTCACGATCTCGCGGTTCATGGGTTCGAGCCCCACGTCAGGCTCTGTGCTGACAGCTCAGAGCCTGGAGCTTCAGATTCTGTGTCTCCCTCTCGCTCTCTGCCTCTCCCTCGCTTGCACTCTCTCTTAATACTAAACAAACATTTAAAAAAATTAAAAAAAAAAAAAAGGATGGACAGCAGAACCCTTTACTGGGATATGGGAAACTGGGAAGAGGAGAGGGCAGGGTGGATAGAGTTCAAAGCTCAGTATTGATGTGTTTCGGGACAGACGCCTGCAAGACAACTAAATAGAGGCAAGTAGTACAGTATTCAGTAGGAAGCTGGGAACCAAGTTGGAAACTGAGTGTAAGAATAATTCAAAATACTGCTCCAGGATATTTCATGTTACTTGACTTCTAGAATATTTGTATATACTAGGACAATATATCTTTATGTATATAACATAAGACACATTATAGACACACAAATATACATATATGTATCTAAAAATAAGATTTAAAGAAGGTACTGTACATTAAAACAGCAACAGATAATGGGGGGGGGGAGGAGCAGGGAGTAACATCTTCCTTTCTATTTTCCAAACTTCTTATAATAGTGTTTTAGTAATTGCATTTTTTTTTTCAAATACAAAGGGAACAGAATTTGGCGAGGCCCTCATTTAAAGAACGGCATTTCTCTCACCAGTGTGGTGGATAAATCTAAATGTTTTTGTTGTTGTGAGGGTAAATCGTCAAGAATGTTCTCTCCCATGTGGCACAGGCAAATGTTTTCAGATAGCACTCCAGATGAAAATCTGTAGCTTTGCGGTATTACGAAGTTTCTTTAGAATCTGTCGTTGTTACTCAGATTTTCAAAACGAAATGAAAGGTGTGCCAAATTAACTGAAAGCAACAGGTCGGTTTTATTTTGCACGCGACATAAGCAAACAACGATTCCCCTTCACCCCACACACTTAATTGGGGCACAGACGTTACAGAGTCCGTCCATGCGATTCTAGAAGTGAGGCCTGTGCTCCTTTGCTCGCCAGACACCTCACAGGACCAGACGTATCCTACAGCTTCCTTTCCCTGATTTTCCAAATTCACTATTGAGTAGCTTCCATTTGCCCAAACTCTCTCCCTCTTCTCTGCACCATCCCACATGCACCCTGGCCCCTGGGATCATCTAAGAAAGTGCTTGAGAACAGGGGAAACTGGAGTTCTATCACCTGGGGCTGAATCCTGGCTGTGACACCTTTGGGACCAACGTGCACCCACCTGCACTGGCTCTCCCCACTGGCACTGTCTTAGTTCAGGCCTCTCCCTGGCTCCGTCCCCCTTGCTCTGCTCCAGCCTGGCTCACCATTGTGCAAGCACTCTCTCTAACAAGCCAGCCTCGCCCCAATCCTTAAGCCTCTTGGTAGCTCCCCAGTGTTTCTAGAATAAAACACAAGCTAGCCTTGTTACATCCTTCACGTGGCTCCAGCTGCCTCTCAGCCTTCGCTCTCCACTGCCAGCCCGCAGCTCGACCACACCCAAGCTCGAGCCATTTGCAAAAGCCTCGCTTTCACCCTTCCCAACTTTGTATGCAATATTGCCTTCACCCGGCTAAGCCCTAGCAAAACGCTCCTGGCCAGCACGTTCCTGCAGGACAGGGTAGGGTCTGCGGCTCCTCTGTATTTTCCTGGCACCCAGATCTTTCCTCGTCTGCTGATTTCTCTGCCATCACCCTGCTGCTTAATCTAGTGGCTCTCAACCCTATTATACCCGATGCCCCCTTAAACTCAAACAGTCTGCAAGGCTCCATCTTCTTGAAATAAAATTTATAAACAATCACAATTACACACATACTTCTTAAGACACAGACACATACACACACACAATTTCAACTCAATGTTATAATGCTCTGGCTGTAAAATAAAGATTTTTAACAAGCAATGCAACAAAATCATAGGAATTATTTGCATAGGATACTACCAGAAGACACATAAAATGGTCCTTTGCTTGCCCCTACGTATGGAATCTGCATGAAGGTGAAAATAGTATATGCAGGCAGATACAGATGGGCTTTTTGTGACTCAAACACCACGTGCAGGGTTCCATCGGTGACATGATTTTATGTGACGATAAATAACTTTTGACTCCAAAAAAAGCAAAGTACAATCTTCCCTTAAGTTACATTTACAATTTTCCTGGAAAAGTCATTGTATATTAAATCCATGCCAAAAAAAAAAAAAAAGCAAACACACACACACACACACACACACACACAACTTTGTGTTTATATGAAAAGCACAACTAGGTTTTAGGCTCGGATAATCATAAACAGCTTATTCACCTACATAAATGTCCTTCCAACAGATTTGGGGATGGGAGAGTTATGCAGGATCATTCTGGTTGGAGGGCACTGTCCTGCATGGTGCAGGGCGATTAGTACCTCTGGCCCCTGCATACCCAATGCCAGCAGCACCGCTAATCATTATAATAACAAAAAACAACCCTGCCAATTTCCAAAGTCCTTCCTGGGGACCGAAGCCACCTATCCCAGTGGAAAACCACTGGCTTAGTACACAGCAAATGCTTATTAAATGTTTGTGGAATTGATAACCTTTAATCATTAGGCCTCAAAAATCTTTCTTTTCAAAGTACTTCCCATGTGACTATACTATGCACAAATTCCAAGGATTCCAAGTAAATCTACAACATATTGAACTGATACGCAAGCAAACTTCCCACCACGACTGAAATGCACATGGGGAGTAAGAATATTTGAAAGAGGCCATGATCACTTCCACATTGCACTGTGGCAGAATAAATGCAACTTGGCACGTGAAAAATGCTTTGCCATCTGCTATTACTATAGACAGAAATATTTCTGGATACCACATGAATGATTATTTGCACATCACCTCCACAAGTAAATATAAAATGAAAGAGAAGTTGGATTGTTTATAGCCTGATTGTAACATGTGCTACTGTTATGAAGCAAATGGATGTTCCTGTGAGCTCAGCCTTATGGAGGGGTTTTCAGAAGCAGTGTGATTCCTAGAAATCCCATGGTAGGGGGGCAGCTCTCTGAGGTTGTAGGAAGAGACCAGCATCAGTGACCCCGATTAATAGGAGTCATCACAGGGATACACAAGGAAAAAGGGTGGCAGGGTGGGGTGCTTGGGAGGCTCAGTCAGCTGAGCATCCGACTCTCGATTCTGGCACAGGTCATGATCTTCATGGGTTCAAGCCCCGTACTGGGATTCATGCTGACAGTATGGAGCCTGCTTGGAATTTTCTGTCTCTCTCTCTCAAAATAAATCAATAAATAAACTTAAAAAAAAAAAGTTACAGCTCCGTGGACTCCACCCCCAGAAATTCTTCAAAATTTCCTTAGAGTGGGATGCTGACATCATTTTGTTCGGTTTTTCTTTTTTTTTGGTTTTGTTAATTCCCTAGGTGATTTTAATGTGTTGAGGTCCACTGATCTCAAGCCAGAGTTCAAATTCTAATGGTGAGATTACACCTACATCGTAGGCCAATAAGAAAAACATTTTGAGTCTAGGCAAGCCTCTTTACCCTACACATTACCCCATAGAAGTGACATCTGTTTCCCTTCTTGGTAAGTGGGCCTTAATATATTCTACTATAATGCTGCAAGAGAGTAAGTATAACTTCGAAAATTCATGCAAGGAAACATGTGAGCTCACTTCAAAAGATTTACAAGTTCTTTGAACTTATAAAAACCTGGTAATTCAGCTAGTGTGCCCACATATCCAAGAAAGTGATATACACATGGCCGAAGGTAACCAACAGGAAAGAGTTAAGGTGATCCCCGAATCCCTAGATCCAACACAAAGACTGGGAAACAAAACTGGATCACAGTGTTAGCCTCTAATTTCAGAAAAACTAAATTCCACTTGTGGTTAAATCTGGTCTAAATCGAAATTCTGACTAATGAATGCCCCACCTACTACATGACTCAGAGACCTGGGTGTGCCATTGATATCACAGACTGCTTCTGTAGCAGCTTTGTTGGTATGCCTGGAAGGCAGAGTTTATGCTAAACATGAGCACAGAACCACGGGCAACACAGTTCTGAAAATGCCTATTAGAGGAGAATCTGTTTAAGCAAAGCAACCTGCTAGGCTGAGCATCTGTGGAAACCACGAGACCCACAAGAGCTCATCTCAGGGCACTGTCAGTGTCAAAGAAATGGTCCCACCTCCAACGGAGGCCCAAGGTGGGGAGATATTCCCTCATCTCCCTTCCTTGCAGCTGTACACAGGCATAGGACCTATACTTGGCCAGTGAGACAGATCTCATCTTGAGAATCTTATGATGAGAGTCCAGGGAAGCAATGTTCCAGTTCCATCCAGTTCTCTCAGGTGTTTCCAGCACAGTGCTTCAGTATTCTCAACAATTCTACAAGATATCGGACAGCCTTCTGATCAGTCCTTTTGTGGTTAAGCTTGCCAGAGTTGATTCATGTTTTCAACCAAGAATCCCAATTGGGGGGTTCCAGGTGTATATATGGAATCTGAGGCGATAAGTGGCTCTATTTTCTCTAGAATCGCCACTAGCCCTAGGACGATGGAAGGTCGGAGCTTTTGGTCAACTCTGCCACCAGGTAGGTGAGCTTCTGCATGTGGAGAATGAAGGTGTGGTGGACAGATTCCAAGATGGGCCCTGATGATACCTGATTGCTGGTCTTCACCCCTTTTACAATCCTTTCTTCCTGCGCATGGGTGGGACCTGCGACTTCCTTCCAAACAGAATAGAGCGTGCCACTTCCACGATTGCGTTACATAAGATCGTAACTTCTGCCTTACAAGCAGAAGACTCTTTTTTGCGCCCTTTGATGAAGGAAGCTGCCATACTGTGAGCTAACCCGTGGAGAGAATCCAGTGGCGAGGGACTGAGGATGCCCCTGGCTGACAGGCGACAGCAAAGCCCTTGGTCCAACAACCCACAAGGAACTGTGCTCTTTGATGAACCACACGGCTTGGAAGCAGATCCTTCCATGTCAAGCCTTCAGATGAGATCTTAGTGCTGGCTGACACCTTTGCTGCAGTCTTGTGAGAAATCCTGAAGCCAGAGACCCAGATAAGCCATGCCCAGCCTCCTGCTGCACAAACACCATGAAATAACAGATACGTGCTCTTTTAAGCCACCACACTTGATACGGTTTATTACATAGCAATAAATAACTAACACAGAAGCCAACACAGGAAAAGAAATAGAGCCAGGAGATGGAGACAAAATCCTAACACACCTTGTCCACACCTCCAAATCCTACCACATCTGATGCCTCTGAAGCCCTGGCCTGCACCACCGGAAATTCTAATCATGTAAGCCAACAGAGGTCCTTTTCTTTGATCAAGTTAGTTTCAGCTGGGCTTCTTTAAAATGTAACCGGAAGAATCTCAACAACAAAAGTGTCCGAGGATGACAGAAGCGAGGTAGAACCAGCAGATCTCAAAGTCTGAAGGGGAGTTCTGCCAGACGCTCTTTCAGTTCCGGCATAAGCTAAGGCTCCAGGTGGGATAGGGGACTTGATGATTCTAACGAAAGAGTCAAAAACGTGTCACGTACACTGAAGAATTATTAACCCAGATGGTCGAGTCACCAAATCAATTCTCAGAACCTCCGCCCTGGTATCAGATACAGGTCCATTCCTCATGTGTGGAAGATAATAAAAGTAATCTTGCAAGACTTAAAAGAGAAAAAATACATATAAGAGTATTCCATATAATGCCTGCCCTATTGTAGGTGTGAAGCAAGAGGTGAGGAAAAAATTCAAACATCTCATTTTTTTAACTGAGGAACACTATTTACCACCTCTACGAAAGAGCTCTGTGAAGTTCACGGAGACTTTACTCAGTAAGTGTTAGCACAGACTTCCAGGGGGTTGCAGGACTCGGGCGGCACTGGAAGACTCTGGGAAGCTCTGACTAGCTTCAGTGATTCTCAGGAGCCCTGACTCAGGGGCCCTGACGTGGTGGCAGCTCTCCCAGGGAGCCGGATGCTGATTTCAGGACTTTCCCTGTGGTATCTCTCGTTTTCCCAGACAGCCCATAAGACGGGTACTATTATTGGTCCCATTTTACAGATGAGGACTTGAGATTCAGAGAGAAGTAAAACCAAGGGCCAAGCTTACACAGAGCGAGGAGAAAGCGTGAGCGGCACTCAATAAATGTGTATTGAAAGGAAGACTCAGGAATGTATCCATCCCAAGGATCCCCACCTCCCTGATGGACACACTTTCTGCTTGTCTTTGCCTCAGACTCGGCACATCTGAGGAAGTTTGACTAGGAAGTATAACCTGCAGTGAGGAGCCTGAGACTCCGACAGAAGCATGAGTAGGAACCATGTCATTGTTCATGTGACACAAGTCTAACAATACCATGGGTCACTTCTGAGCCACAAAGCACTTGCGAAAAAATCAAATAATCTACTCTGATTTCTAACTTACAATCCTCAACAAGTTTTTTTTTTTCTTTCAAAAAACCAGTGCGTGCCTTCTTCAAATCTACTAAAAGCTTTATTGCACCAGGTGATTTCAATCTCGTTTACTGTTTTCTAAGCTCTTTCGCTGCCCATTCCCCCATCCAATCTTCTTTCCACCATGGATTCTGAGCTGGACCGTAAGAAATTCTATTGAAATTAATAGGCAAAAATCTACGAAATCCAGATTGAACGGGGACCTTGAGCCATCATTAAAGACGAAGTCCTGTGAAGATCTTGGAACACCATGGAACGCACGCGGAACACCTTCCTCATCAGTTAGGCCGTCCGCCTCCGCCCGCACGGGGAACGACGGTGCTGATGAAGCTTTCCAGACTGAATACGCAGAATGAGTCAGTCGGCAGCACTTGAAATACCATTACAAACAATGTGTGTCAAACCGTGTATAATCAGCACGCTCAAGACGCTTGATAGCAATCACTGGCAGTGTACTCAGAGACACTGGGGTGGAATTTATAAATTTTAAATGAACTTTTGCCATTTCTTACATCAAATCTTCAAAATGACTGCTACAATGCAAAAAAGCTTCAAACTTCCTGTTGCAAGCCAGGTATATTCACCATCCCCCTGTCTACTACCCAACTGTGACTCTCGGTTCTCTGTGGCCATGACTCAGTCAGTGCCCACTCCCTGCAAATACACCTTAAATCTTTTGCCACAACCTGAGAAGCTCAGATCAGAGATGTGATAACTTCCAGAACATGAATAATACCGCTGTGACTAGTATGAAATACCTGACTGAGGAAAACAAAACAGTCATAACGATGATGACGAAGAACATTTTTCTGCCTTCAGAAAAAGCCACGGTTCTCAATAGGCAAGAGGAAGCGTGGCCCTCAGGACTGGACATTCCATCCAGCCTTTTTACACAAACGAGGTTTGCTCTGTCACACCTTTAAAAAAACAAACAAACCGGGGACAGGAAGATCAGGGGAAAAATGAGTTCTGAGTAATGAGTCTGTGAGAAATGTGGCTAAGAGTCATAATAATCTATGACCCTTACTTTTTCACACAATTAGACTCTTGAAGGGGGGGGGGTTTCCTAAGCGAACTATCTTCTGCATCCTAGAACTCTAGCCTCATTTCTCATTCAGCAGCTTGCAGGAGGGAAGAAAAGGGAAGGAGGCCACCGTGAGTCACCAACAAGTTAGATAAAGCAGAAACCTAGTTCACCATAAGTACAGAGGTAGTATCTACGGCGAAATGACTTTAAGGGGATTCTCCAAAGCGAAATGCAAAAAAACAAAACAAAACAAAACACCAAAAAACATTAGTAACAGCAGATTTCCATCAACACTGCACTACACTGGTTATTAGTAAAAAGATGGATCGGATAGTGTTCATTTTTAATTCATAGACTCTACTTGTATATTCAGTACAAAAAGAGCACTGCAAGTTTATAAAGTCATTTTTCTGCCGCCCGCGTAAGTACTGAATTATTTAAAGCTCATTTGAAAAACACACACACACACCTGACAGTTTTTAAAATACTGTTTGACAACAGCATTTTCAACATCTATAAAAATATGTGCTAGAAAAGCAGATTCTGTGCACACTGTCTTTCGTTAGCAAGTCCTAAGGTATTTTTTACCCACCAGTGTGTCACATCTCACAAAATCATTTGAGAGAAATAGGGGGGAAAGGTGACCCTTTGCTCAGAGTTCAAATCACTTGATGATATATATATCTATATATCTATAGATATATATATCTATATATATCACCCAGTGAATCTATATCACCCTCAAAGTAAAATTAACTGGTTCATCAAAATCTGCACAATGTCAGTTCCACTGGGAAATCTTCCCTCCAATGACAAAATCGGAATTCCTGGATAAAGCGACACTACCGATGAGCGTTCTCTCCAAAAGACTTCACCAAATACAACTGTGATGAGTTTGCATGCCATCAGTTGGAATCCCTCAGAGAAACTCAGAGACTTGAAAAAAAAAAAATGTTTCTGAAATATTGTCTGGATCATGAAATCTCCATGTTTTCTTTTAGAAAGAACACTTGGTTTTACTAATATCAGTCCACAACTTTAATGAAAACACACACGGTAATCTCTTAAAACGGAAAAAGATATTCCCCCTGAAACATACATCCTTCCAGAAGCTGATCTAGGTTCCTCCCACCACCGCTTCCATTTCCTTTTTCGTATCTGCTCTCAGGCAGTCTTTCTAATTCTCTTAGTTAAGCCTGCCAAAGGCTTGCCCACTTGATTTGTCTCTTTCAAAGAAAAGACACTTCAATGACCAATTCTGTCATATTTTTCCTTTTTGTTTTTTTTCCTATTTTTTTTAATGTTTATTTATTTTTGAGAGAGAGAGACAGAGTGCAAGCAGGGAAGGGGCAGAGAGAGGAGGAGAAAGAGAATCCAAAGCAGGCTCCAGGTTCTGAGCTATCAGCACTGAGCCTGACGTGGGGCTTGAACTCATGAATCATGAGATCATGACCTGAGCTGAAGTCGGTCACTTAACTGACTGAGCCACCCAGGCGCCCCATTCCTTTTTGGTTTATTAAATTTTGCTTTCATTATTATCTTCCTCTAATCTTTCATTTGTTCCATTCATAGCTTCTTAAATTGAGGGCTTATGTTATTTACTTTGTAATCTTTCTTGCTATATTATTTAAAAAACACTTCAGACTTTGCCATAGCCTGCAGGTTTGATGTGGGGTATTCTTACTATTTACAAAGTTTCTTTTTAAATTTCCTCTTAAAGCAGGGAGTTACTTAAATATTTCTAATTGATTATGATTATTGGGATTGTATATTCCTTTGGCTCATATTTAGTTTTTTAAGTCTTTGTTAATATTGTGTCATCAGAGAACATGACCTAGAAATCTCCTTTTCTTTTTTTTTAGCAATAATCTTTTTTTTTTCATTTTTTAAATATAATTTATTGTCAAATTGGTTTCCATACAACACCCAGTCAGTGTTCATCCCAACAGGTATCCTCCTCAATGCCCATCATCCACTTTCCCCTCTCCTCCACCCCCTCCCCGCCATCAACCCTCAGTTTGTTCTCAGTATTCAAGAGTTTCTTATGGTTTGCCTCCCTCCCTCTCTGTAACTTTTTTTCCCCCTTCCCCTCTCCCATGGCCTTCTGCTAACCTTCTCAAGATCTACATATGCGTGAAGACATATGGTATCTGTCTTTCTCTGACTAACTTATTTCACTCAGCATAATACCCTCCAGTTTCATCCACATTGCTGCAAATGGCCACATTTCATTCTTTCTCACCGCCAAGTAGTATTCCATCGTATATATAAACCACATCTTCTTTATCCACTTGTCAGTTTATGGCACATTTAGGCTCTTTCCATAATTTGACTATTACTGAAAGTGCTGCTACAAACATTGGGGTACACGTAACCCCTATGCATCAGCACTCCTGTATCCCTCGGGTAGATTCCTAGCAGTGATACTGCTGGGTCATAGGGTAGATCTATTTTTAATTTTTTGAGAACCTCCACACTGTTTTCCAGAATGGCTGCGTCAGTTTGCATTCCCACCAGCAGTGCAAAAGGGTTCCCGTTTCTCCACATCCTCGCCAGCATCTACAGTCTCCTGCTTTGTTCATTTTAGCCACTGAAGGTGCCCTTGTAGCCTCGTGTACAACCCTCTCTACCGCATGCAGGCACCTGTGGTCCCGTGTGGGATGAGGCAGGGCGCTTCACCCATTCTCGCCTGGGTGTTGAGATGCCTTTTCAGTCTTCTGAAGCCTCAGTTTTCCCTTTTCCTGTTTGAGTCCCTGACTTTGCTTTCCAGCTCTGTACTCAAAGATTCTGAATCTGACTTTTCTTTACTGCTCACTCTATACTTCTGGACTTGGGTCAATAACTTGGCTATTTACACTTTGCCTTTTATCTTTAATTGGGCCAGCCACCCCCTACTCTGACTTTACTCCACAAACACACATTTATCGAGTAACTGTGATGTGCCAGGCACTGTCTCAGACACCGAGGACAGACTGATGATATCCCTGTCCTCTGGGCCTTTAAAGGAGACAAGCAAGTTGAGATTGATGACAGTATGAAGATACTCGTGAAAATATGCTACTATATATTTATATTTTACCAACACATTTTTTCTACTGTAAGTAATGCACGTTCACTGTAGAGAATTTGGAAAAAAAAAAAAGAGATAAAGGAAAAAATGATAAACAACTCCATAACCTTGAGTTAACCATTAATACTATTTTTGGATTTTTTCCTAGTCCTTTTTGTGACTCTTCTTTGGGGAAAAAATTGAAATCACATTATATATAATATGTTACATTCTACTTTCTACCCTCATCTGAAGATTTTCAAATTTAATGGTCATATTTCCAATATTTAACTCCATTAAAATAACTTCTGAACATACCATTTTAATGGCTATATAATATTCTATTGCATCATGATTTATTACATCATTTACTCTATTGGACACTTAAGTGGTTCCCAATTTTCCAGTACTTCATGACAACAAGTACACTTCTGTTGGTCTTTTTCTGTATTTCTGGTTATTTATAATTTGGGCAGGTTCCTAGAAAAACAGTTACTTAATTAAAGGGTATAAACTTTTTACAGCTCTTGATACAGATCATCGAATTACTTTTCAGAAAGTTTATACCAATACGCAGTCCCACTGGAAGTTTATCTATACTCCGATTCACCAAATCCTTGACAATAGTGATAATTTTTTAATCTCATTAATTTAATGAGTAAAATAGCTTATTATTTTTAATTTCCCTTTATTTGGTTAATGATGAATGTTCATATTACACATTTATTAGCCACCGATTGATTTTTTTTCTGTCAACTGTCTATTGATGGACTTTTTCGATTTGCCTATATTTTTCCTTTTTTTTTTTTTTTTAATTTTTAACGTTTACTTAATATTGAGAGAGCATGAACAGGGGAGGGGCAGAGAGAGAGGGAGACACAGAATCTGAAGCAGGCTCCAGGCTCTGAGGTGTCAGCACAGAGCCCGATGTGGGGCTCGAACCCACAAGCCATGAGATCATGACCTGAGCCGAAGTCGGACACTTAACCGACTGAGCCACCCAGGCGCCCGGCCTATATTTTTCTTATAGTTAGTATTACTTACCACAAAAAATTGATCCTCTTTTTTTCCTAATTTCTGTCTTGTGTGCTTTCTACTTTGACAAATGACATATTTGGATCTGGGGGAAAAAAACTGTTGCCTTGGCTTCGAGATTACTACATTCATTGCTTTTATCCTTAGAAATTTCCTCCCAACTCAAGAACTGAAAAACTTCCTTCGCATACCCTTAGACATGTTTTACATGTTTTTAAAATATGCTAAACAAAACCTATAAGAAATCTGTTTTCACATATACTGAAGTAAAGCTCTAACTTTAGCTTCTTCCAAGTAGTTAAAAAATTCTTCAAGCACCATTTGCAAAATAACCCTATTTTCTCAACTGATTTCTGATTGTGTCTTTATTACGTTTGTGGCCTATTTGGTTCTTAAAAGATGTAGAAAAAAAAAGTATATCTTGGAATCGAGGAACTATGGTGATATAAATAACAGAGGAGACATATACTGCTAGAAATAAAACTTATTTATTTGACCTGTGTGTTATAAATGACTACAAAATTAAAATGCTCTCTTCTTGAATTCAGAGGGGAACAATGTCCATTTAAGGAGAGATAAATTAGAATCAAATTATTTTATCTCTCATATAAGCTAATGAGAAGCCAACTTTAAAATGGAAGGAGTCTGCAGCCTGTTCTCAGCTGGTTATCACAGAATAATTGATGCGCTAAATGACTTCAATTCATAGCACGGACTGTCTTCATCTTGCATAATTTCATCCAAACCTGAATGTAAATGGAAAAGTCCTCTTGCCTATTTAACTCCCATGACTTTTAACTAAAAATCACTTAAGACTGCAGAAGAGGAAGGAAGAAATTAGCAAATATAAAGAACTTTCAATCTGAAAACATTCCTTTCTATACTGAAAGGGTAAGAATTAAGTAAATACATCAGAACTCTCCAGAGATGTGATTTATCATCTTATTAGTTGAGAGTGAATATTTAATTGTATAACATTTATCTCCAATAGTGACTCCTGAAAAAAACTCCAAACAGGTCAAAGTGAATTCTAAATACTCCAAAGGGAAATAAAAGTGCTTCACAGAGTTCATTATTTTTTTTTTAATGAAAAAAATATTAGTAAAAAGAAAATCAAGTTGAAAGAATTGCTACATTTGGTAATTAAAACTTTTCAGAATAAAAAACACCCTTTTGCTATAAGGCACATTACACAATTTAGTTAAGATGCACTTATTCCTATCACCTTTTAACACAGGATATAGAACTTTTCCACTTTTTAAAAAATTCCTTTTAACAATACCCCCCAGTCCCCATTACCTGAGACATACCATGAACCTGTCACCAAGTCACCAGCACGGATCATTAACAAGCCTAGTTAGTTAAGCACAGATTAGGTAGATGCCACCATCCACACACTCACAATTATATCACAGCATGGTGGCCAATTAGTTGCAGCCTGGGTAGTAAGCCTTATTCCAGACAACTCCATGTTCAACCGGAAAACCAGCTGCTTCCTTATTTCTACCTACTGCTCTTCTCTGTTATTCTGAGCCAGCCAATTGGGTAGAGCAGGCCCTAGACAAGGTCTGACTAATTTACAGACAGCAGGCACCTTCCATGCTGGTGCGCTCTGGTCGGGATGGAAATTTCTCACATCCCCCTCTGTGTATGACGTATACATTTTAAAATAGAAAGGCTGTCCAATTACGGAAAACAATATGGGTCATACACCTGATCAAAACTTACTCAAATCACGTTAGTGCCTAACTGAACACTGTTTCTGAATCACACAAGGGCAAATGAAAGGAAGGTAATGGCTTATACACACAGACATTTAGGAATAATAATTTATAACTCTTCATTAAAAATAAAATAAAATAGATACTGTATGTTTTCACTCAGATGTGGATCCTGAGGAACTCAACAGAAGACCAGGGCAGAGGGGAAGAGGGGGAAAAAAAGTCACAGAGAGGGAAGGAGGCAAACCACAAGAGGCTCTTAAATACTGAGAACGAACTGAGGGTTGATGGGGGGGTGGTGGGGGAGAGAGGAAAGTGGGTGGTGGGCATTGAGGAGGGCACCTGTTGGGATGAGCACTGGGTGTTGTACGGAAACCAATTTGACAATAAATTACATATAAAAAAAGTGAAATAAATAGCACAATACAGCGTATAAAGCGAAAGCACAGCAATTTTGGAATGTTTTCATACGTAGGAGGGCCTTCATTGGTGCTGTCATTGCTGCAGTAGCTAACGCTTCCTGAGGGCTTATTCTGTGCCAAGCAGTGAGCTAAGCATGCGACATAAATTACTTTAGGTTTTTTTCCGTGAATGCATGCATGCCAATTTCCTCGTTTATCTTTGTGTCTAGTGTAGCTCATGGCATGGTTGTAGATACTCAATAAGTATTTGCTGAAAGGTGCAACTGGAAGGAACATGCACGTAGAATGTTAAACTTCTGAGCCCTTTTCTCTTGATCTCAAGTGATGTATCAACTTCATGAAAATTATGGCTGAGTTGATTCATTTGGGAAACTACTGTAACATAAATCTCTATCATGGAGTATATTCTAAACTAAAGGGGATTATGAATGATGCTGTGATAATGAAGAAAAATTCTGAATCGCAATCCTAAAGTGTTTCCTATTATATATATCTATGCGGGACACAGATGTAAAATAAATGCTGGATTATTTAAAAACAACAACAATAAGAACAACAAAAAAACCCCCCAAAAACAAAAACACCTGTCACAGCCAAGAGGAGCTGCTATGGACTGAATTTTTCCGCACCCAAATTCATACGTTTGAAGCCCTAACTCTCAGTGTGATAATATTTGGAGATGAAGCGTTTGGGAGATAACTGGTTTAGATGAGTTCATGTCAGTTTGTGCTGACATTAGTGCCCTTAGAAGAAGAGACACCAGAGATTAAGCTTGAGTCCCTCCCTTGTCCTCCCTACCATGTTACAACACAGTGAAAAGGCAGCCATCCGTAAGCCAGGAAGAGATTCTGCACCAGAAACCGGCCGTGCTAGCATCTTGATCTTGGACATCTAGCCTCTAGAACTGTAGGAAAATAAATTTCTGTTGTTTAAGTGACACAGTCCATGGCATTTTGTTATGGCAGCTCATGCTAACCTATACAGGTACTAAGCAGATATGAAGACTAAATATTATGTGGTATCCTGGAAGAGATTCTGGAACAACAACAACAACAACAACAACAACAACAACAACAACAAAAGGACAATAGGAAAAAACTAGGAAAATCCGAATAAAGTATGGACTTTAGTTAATAATCTGTCAATACTGGCTCATTAATTATAAGAAATGTACATACTAATTTTAAGATGTCGAAATTAGGTGAAAATGGGTGTGGATTATAGGGGAACTTTTTGTATAGCTTCACAATTTTTCTGCAAATCTCAAGACGTTCTAAAAAATAAAATTTATTTAAAATACTTAAGTAAATAAAATATCTGTCTTCAATCTTTCCCCCCAAATAATCCATCATATTATTTATTTTTGTTCTTAGCTACAGTTAAAGTATATCTTTATCCATTAATATTCAGGAAGAAAGAAATTCCCCATAAACATTATCTTAGTCATTATTTATAGAACATAAAATTGTACTATGTTCTTCAGGTCTCTTAGTATATATAATCTAATAAGAACCACGTGGTATTTAATATCACACAGCTTCTTGAAAATATGTAAAGCACACAAACAAATTACACACAACAAAACACAACTTACTGAAAAGGAAATGACAAGTTGTCCTATTTCACTAATTAAAAATTCGCAAATAACAGCAAAGTTACAATTTTTGTTATGTATCAAATTTCAAAAAAAAATTGAAGAGAATATTCAGGCTAGCCAGGAAGTGGGCGCCTTCTGTTTTTTTCTTTCTGTTTTTTTTAATGTTTATTTATTTAGCTTTGAGAGAGTGAGAGACAGAGAGAGAGAGAGAGAGAGAGAGAGAGAGAGAGAGAGAGTACAAGCAGGGGAGGGGCAGAGAGTCAGAGTGTCTGTTGTTCCAGACAGAATCTGAAGCAAGCTCCAGGCTCTGAGCTGTCAGCACAGAGCCCAACGGGGGGCTTGAACCCATGAACTGTGAGATCATGCCCTGAGCTGAAGTTGGACACTTAACTGAGTCACCCACGCGCCCCAAAGCGGGCACTTTCATATGCTGTCACTGGACTATCAACCAGACCAACTTACAGAAAGCATGTTGATAACATGTATAAAAAGCCATGAAAATAATTCAAACCCTGAGATCATTGATTATATTTCTGGGAATCGACTCCAAGGATATATGCAGGCTTGGGAGCCAAGACTTGCAAATAAGGTGCTGACAGGCATCCTCACTTGTCATTTGAAAGATCAGGTAGCAAGATTAGTATGTAAAATTAGTGAATGAGAAAACAAACTTAAGGAACCACAAAAGGAATCCTGATGCAGCCATTAAAAATCGAGGCTTTTGACCTGCGCTCACAAATAAGTTAAAGAAGGGGGAAATTTACTTGCGTGTGAGGGTAGCACTGTGTGATGGGATGCCAAGACTAGTTTTCTCCGGGCGGGAGATCACGAGCAATTTGCTTTCTTCACCATGTGTTTAGAGATTTTCAACTCCTCTACAACGAATTTGCAATAATCAAAAGATTAACAACTGAGAAATTAGGTTACATTTCCATTTAGCTGCTGCTTTTTTTTCAGTTCAATTATTTATGTAATTTAACCAACTTCTGGAAGAAATTGTCATACAAATCTCTAAGAAAAGAATAACTGAAGAAAAGTCAGTTGTCAGATGAAATTGTCTTTTCTGTTTTCCCCGCACCTCCTGTGCAGCTCGAAGTTGACTTTCTCAGGCTGGTCCAGGGCAGGGTCTCCCCACTGTCCACAGGCTTGGACTCCAGAGCCAGAGAGATGATTTATACACCCCCTTTCCCTCAAGGAGTTCCAATTCTAGTGGCAGGGAAAGTTCCCTGCCTCAAAATTTCTCATTCTCATCTCATAAAATCTGACTCCAGGGAATCATTGCTTTGGTTAAGTATTGCTCTCACCTTGAGTTCTGCTCAACTACAAGCCCTCCTGGGAGGCAGACAAATTAACTAACTCTTTTATAGGATTCATATAACTTTCCTTTATGGGAGCCTGTAAGGAGGGGAAGGAGGAAGTGTGTAAATGGACATCCAAGGAATGCAGAAGAAAAATCTCCCCTGCTTCACAGAATTTGCTCAGGACAGCCCTGGAATGTTGATTCAAACTTATCTCCTTAACAGGCTCCGAAACCATGTTTCCATGAAATAAAACAGAAGGTGAGTATCAGTGCTATAAACATTTGTCATCCAAGCTTATTAGAAAAACAAAACAGCCCCAGTAGATACAAACAAAAGATGGGATTATATATTATAAACAGAACCACCAAAACTTCATAAAATGCTCATCCTGGACAATGCACAAACAGATTTGTGTATGCACACATATACATATACGTACATGAACACGAACATGAACCAAACAACTCAGCATCGTATCATACCTACTAAAAAGGTTATGTTTTATTTTTTTAAATTTTTTAATTAGGTTTATTTATTTATTTTGAGGGCGAGCAAGCAAGCAGGGAGGGGCGGAGAGAGAGAGAGAGAGAGAGAGAGAGAGAGAGAGAGAGAATCCCAAGCAGGCTCTGTGCTGTCAGCACAGAGCCTGATGCTGGGCAAGAACCCACGGACCGTAAGATCATGACCTGAGCCGAAACCAAGAGTCAGACACTCAACTGACTGAGCCACCCAGGCGCCCCAAAGAGTTGATGTTTTAAATTGATGATACCCAGCGCAGTTCAACTGCAGACAAGAGCGACAGAAGAAATTGGCATAACTTCTTGAAAAACAACTTAACCCACCCTTGAAAAACATGGATCCCAGACAGCAGCCCTCTCTCCTTTCAGTCATCTGCCCAAACACCACCTCAACCCTGAAGAAAGGACAGTTCCTCCTTAGGTACAACCATCAGGTCATTTTTGTTGCAGGAGCTGTCTCCCCCAAGCATGATTAATTTGGGTATCACCGAAATTACTTATTTTGTCACTTGCTTATTTATACAAACCCCCAGTGTATATTCTGACCCTATATCCATTTGGGTTTTGTTTTATTTCCCACTAAGCTGCTGGAAATACTCCCACATTTGCACAGTTTAGAAAGGAATCTTATGCTTTCCGTTGGGAAAAGGTGTTACCTCTTATACTTCATTTTCCACTTTGCTCTAAATAACCCTTTCTTCAATTTTCAAAGGATTTTATTACTAATGCTGTTTGTGACTGAATAGCTGTTATTAGCATCTTTGGTTGAGGTGAACTCTAAATCTGTTAGCACATATTTCCATATACTGACAGCTATCTTGTGAGCCGGCACAGACTTTAGCAAGCCTCGTGAATAATACTCGTTCTAATGAAAGACAATAAATTAGTAGAAATGTGTGATCACACCCTGTTCTTCTCAATGCCACCAATGCCCTGGCTATTTATTACCACTGAGGACAATAAATGACACTGCTCCTATATACATTTCACTCCAGTTTAAGTAACGAGTAGCTACCCAAAAGCAGTAGCTGTCAAAATTTTTGTGCCGTATCCCACAATAAACATACATTTTAGATTTGACCCAGGTCACATACACATACAGCTAAAATATACATACAGAAATTTCTCAATTCTTACCCTTACTGTATTCAAAATTAATATTTCTATTTCTCCCTGCCCCCCCCCCCCACTTCCTTCTTTTCTTTCTGAATACCAGTTGTGACCAACTAAATTGATGTCAGGATCTCTTTTTTTTAAGCACTTTTTTTTTTTTTAACATTTATTCATTTTTGAAAGACAGAGAGAGACAGAGCACGAATGGGGGGTGGCCAGAGAGACAGGGAGACCCAGAATCCGAAGCAGGCTCCAGGCTCTGAGCTGTCAGCACAGAGCCCGATGCGGGGCTCGAAGCCACAGACTGCGAGATCGTAACTTGAGCCGAAGTCAGCCGCTCAACCAACTGAGCCACCCAGGCACCGCTGATGTCAGGATCTCTTAAAGGGTTAGAACCCACAGCTGAAAACCCTGCTTTAAAGCCCCGTTACTGCTGGGTGATGTCGCTGTGACTCAGGGACCACAGCATCTGGGCACCGACTTGCCCCACGCCTCTACCCTTTGCTTCCACTCCAATCTCCACATCCCCCAAGCACTGTCCTTTGTCCTTATGGCTTTTCATTCTATTTTCCCCCTCTTCTTTCCATTCAACTCGCTGTGGCATTACAGCTTCTGCAGGGCACATCTGCCCCAAGATAGTGGCATAAAGCAAGCATTTTCTTTGACCCATACTCAGGAGTTCAGAGAACGCAGAGGGGTGGACAGCCTCTGCTGCACGACATCGAGGCTAGGTTGATTGCTGGCGATCTCTGAAGGCTCACATGTCATGACAGAATCGGAAGGGATGGACTTCTAACACAGACCCCAGGGCCAAGTATTTCTGCTCACAAGACAAGAAACATGTTGCCTCCGAAGTCGTGAGGCACTTTTGCGGACATCTACTGATTACAGTGGGTCACAAATCCACCCAGTTGAGGAGGAGGTGAGCTGGACGCCACCTCTTGATGGTGGAGTGGCTAATTTCTAAAAGAACATGTCCGGCAGGAGATGGTGTGACAGTCACGTTCTGAACAGTTATTCCCCAACATCGCTCCTAATTCCCAGGCAAAGATCCAACAGCCTACTGTGTAGGTAGATTCACAGGCATGTCAACTAGCACTTCAAATGTGATGTAGCCAAGCTGACCGCTGTCCTCTTCTTCGGTGTCCCCTATCTCAGTACGACTGTGGGGGGCAGGAGGAACCCTTATGTTGTGTTTTAGACAAACATGCCAGAAACAACTTCTCACAAAATGTAAGCAGACGGAAGGAGAGAACTTAGCATGTAAGAGATGGGAGGATGAACGTAGCATGACAATTCCGTGCCGTCTAAAGGATTCTATCCCATATGGAACACAGGCAGGTTTCATAGTCAGTCTCTGGAGTAAGACAGACAAGGAGCCATTCTCCTTTGGACAAGGACTTAACAGCTCATGTTGACAGCTGTTTATCTAGCAATTTCAGCAGTTATGTATGTTTTCGCATGCCCCACTGTGTCCCTCTCTCTGCACCAAGCACCCCTGAAAAAGGTTCTACTTGTCTAGCAGAACATCACCACCTTTCCTTTCGTACAAGCTCAGAAACCTTCAAGCAGCTAGAGAGGCAGCATGAGGGCTTAGAGCAGCAGTTCTCAAAGTGTGCTCTATGGGCCACGGAGGTCCCAGAGATCCTTCCAGAAGTCCATGAGGTCAAAACTATTCCCCTAGCACTAAGCCATATTTGCCCTTTTTGCTGTGCTGCTGTTTGCACTAATGGTATACAAGCAGTGGTGGGTTCAACTGCTGATACCTTAGCACGAATCATATGAATCGAGGCAGTGGCCCCCAACAGCACCCTCAGTCACTGCGTTCTCGACAGCCACATATTCAAAGTTAAAAAAAAAAAAAAGCTACGTTTTATTTCACAATGCTCTTAATAAATAAAACAGAATAGAATTCTTAATTTTCAAAATATCAGTATTAGCACACGTTTTTTATATGTTATGTGACAAAACAGGAAATATGTATCACGTGCTTCAACTGTGTATCAGAGCAAGACGCTTGTCACCAAGAAGAGCTCTTGTGATTGGGTGAGTTGTGTGAAGAACCAGCCACTGTTTTCATGGATCAACCTCTCGTGTCATATTCACTTGGAAGAAAATCTGACAGACTATGGTTAAATAAATGGAAAATGATACCCGCTTTCTCAAAAATGAACAAGATGAGCCTTCAAAAAAAAAAAAAGAAAGAAAGTAGCTGACGATATTTATTGCCAGTGATAAAGTTTGAGCTTTCAAGTGAAAATCAGAATTTTTTGGAAATTGACAAGACTGACACCATGAAAGCTTCCCAATGCTTGAAAGACTTCTGGTAAAATCAGTGGTGACACTGACAAATGGGGTATTCTGATACTGTCTAATTAAATTTGTCAATGTTTACAAGGTCTGCATAGTCGGCAAGCCAATATTTCCAAATGACCAATGCAGGATCTTAGAAAAATCATATGTGGGTAGAAGATCTGTTCAAAGTTTAAGACAGGCCAGTGGACCTTCCCATAACAGAGTATGGCAGGGTTCACGGATATGGTTTCAGATTCCATAGTAGAACTGACCTTTAAGAAAGTACTGCTTGCCAACTGTGGGTACAAAGAAGAATACCCACAATTATCTGAAAAGGCTATTAAAATGCTCCCTCCTAATCTTTCCAAGGACACGTCTGTGTCAGGCCAAATTGTTTTTCACCAAAATGATATGCCTCAACAGATTAATTGGGGAAGCAAATACAGGGGTCAGATGCTTTTTTCTTATAAGCTGATCATCAGTGAGTTTTGCAAAAATGTTTATTGCCATTCATCGCCCCTTTCTTGGTATGGAAAATATACTTATTTTCCATAAAAATACTATTTATGTGGCTACGTATTGGGTTAGGCTTACTATGATTATTTTAAATGAGTTATTATTAGTAAGGTTATGATTTTAAGTTAATTATCATGAACGTTGATTTTTAAAAAGGGTCTCATATTTCCAATACACTCAAGACTGATAAATATAATTGACAAAAACCAAAGCTTTTTTGGGTCCTCAACAATTTTTAGGGTTCTAAATTGGTCCTATGACCAAAAAGTGTAAGAACCACTGGTTTAGAGGATGAATTCACAGATCTCACTGCTGAAGCTTAAATACTGGCTATCCAATTTACTAGCTGGTACCTGCCTAGCTTTAATAAGGGATTTCAAATTTTTTATGCCTCAGTTTCCTCATCTCGTGAGAGAAGTAATTATTCCTCCCTCATAAAGTAGGTGTAAAGAAGACAAGAGATAATACAGAGCTCACAATGGCGCTTGGCAGGTAAGAAGCCCCGCTAAAGAAAAGTCATTATTATTATGCTCCATGGACTACCAAATTGGCCTCAGGAACCTCTCTTCCATCTGTTCCCTCCTTTTCCTTTCTCTCAGCCATTGCACAATTTCCGGCCTTCAGTTTCTTGTCTAGTGTAGGTCAACATTTAACTAGATTCTTGCCACCAAATCTAAAATCAGAGGTCAGTTCATGGCTGTTGCTCCTCAGAAACCAAAGTCTTCTAACTAAGAAGCAAGGTCAGAATTCATTAACCTACCAAGGCTCTCTACGGAGGGGCCTCATCCAGTGTGTTCGTGAAAAGTACCCTGAAGAACATTTGTTCTGTAGAGACTGCTTCATGCTAGCAATAAATCAGAGTGCCATCATCAAATAAACGGGAAACTAATTGGTTGCCCTGATTTCTTGCTTTCTGAAGTAATTTCCTGAACCTTTCAGGTGTTCGCGTGTCCTGTAACCGCTGGACTGAAAAAAGAACACACATGGGCCGAGTTTACTGACCAGGGAACCTTGTGGCAGGGACGTCTCAGGAACTGGTGTTTTGAAGGGCACATGTGGGGGAACACTGCTAGCTTTATCTCCCAGTATTTGTGGGCAGATTCTTTGCTAATTCCTGAACGTGTCATGCTTCCTGGATTTTGTTCTTTCTGTTCCCAATGCAAAGAGTAGTCTACCTATTATCTCCCAACACTCAAGGCATATATACCCTCCACCTTTCTCTGTGAAGTCTCCTAACTTCTCAAATCAGAGTTAATTATCTTCCTTTTTTGTTCCTTTGCTTTTATTGAACTAAAATCTTTGCCTCTGTTTTGTTTCAGTTAGTTGGTGGTATGTGTTTCACTAAACCGTGAAGTTGCTGGAGGCCAGGGGCAGGGAAGCAAGGAATAGAATATTGATTCAAGTCAATATCTAACGAGAACCCCAACAGCAAAGACACAAGAGACACAAACATTCTGTTTTTACTTAAGACACTCAACATTACTTAATGCTCAACATTACTCCCTCCTTACAGCTGAAGGAGATAACAAGTTCTAAAACAATGAGATATTGGCCTGCCTTAAAAATGAAAAAAAAAAAAAAAGAAAGAAAAGAAGTAAAATTGAAATATTTAACGGAGGTCATAAAGGAATCCATCAGAAGATTTCAGACCAAAAGCAACCACAGAAACTACAGGTCTCTTCAGTGATTGCATTATGGTTCTCCAGAGAACAGAACCAATAGGATGGATGGACATATCATTTATTTAGATATCTGATAAAATACTTTATGTATTTATATTTACATGTAATTTACATATACATTTATTATAAGGAGTTGGCTCTCATGATTATGGGAGCTAAGGAGTCCTATGATCTGCCACTTGCCGGCTAGAGATGCAGGGAAGCCAATGGTGTAAATTCCAGTCCAAATCTGAAGGCCTGAGGACCAGGGGCACCAATGGCACAAGCCCCAGCCCAAGAGCAAGAGAAGGCCAAAGTCTCAGCCAAACAGGCAGAGAGAAAGTAAAGAATTCAACCTCCCC
Organism: Panthera pardus; assembly: GCF_024362965.1. Lineage (NCBI taxonomy): Eukaryota > Metazoa > Chordata > Mammalia > Carnivora > Felidae > Panthera > Panthera pardus. Next base: position 11,899,480 of record NW_026526655.1, read on the forward strand.
CCATCTTGTTGTTCTATTCAGTTCCTTCGTGGATTAGGATGATGTCCATCCACAATGAACCTAAGTTCATTCAACCAAAAATATTTACTTAGTGCCCACTATGTGTCAGGCAGATGATAAAGACACAGAGATGAATAAGAAAAAGTCCTTAGTCTCAAGAAGCTCCTACCCTAGAGAAGCAGTGGGGGAAAAAAAAGGATAAACTCTAATGGAGACAGTCTTTAAGGTAGAGAAATCTATAAACACTATTGAAACAAAAACAAGGAAACAATTAACTCTGTCTGGAGAAATCAGGGAAAGCAGCAGAGAAACAGGTTATTATTTGATTTGGGTTTTGAATGATAACCATGAGCTGACAAGGAGAAAAGACTAAAGGGCATGCCAAAGAGAGGGAAGAGAGCAGCACTCCCAAAAGCCCAGGCACACGTGGTCGGTATTTTGAGTCTGAGTTTTCACCCCTTCTACCTGTCTTTGGGGTATGGTGGGCCAAATGATGATTCTCCAAAGTACATCCATGTCCTAATCTCGGGAACTAGTGAATGTTACCTATATGGCAAGGACTTTGCAAGTGTGATTAAATCAAAGACCTTGAGATGGAGTGATTATCCTGCCACGTCAGGATGAGTCCTAAATGTAATCCCCGTGTCTTTATGGAGGCAGAGGGAAATTTGACACAGGTAGAAGAGGAAAAGGCAACGCGATTTTGGTGGCTTTTGGGTGACACGCCCATACGCCAAGGAATGCTGGGCGCCACCAGAACCTGAAAGAGGTGAGGGATGGATTTCCTCCAGAGCCTCCAGAGAACACAGAGCTCTGCCAACACCTTGATTTCAGCCCAGTGGTACTGATTTCGGCCATTTAACTTCAGAAATCATGAAAGCATAAATTTCCACTATTATGAGCCACCACATTCATGGTAATTTGTTGTAACAGCGATAAGAACCTAATACAGATGCTGTCTGCTATCTGTCTCTAGGATCATTTCCTGACATCCATGGAGGACTCCGGAATAATTTCACTCCCTTCATCTCTACTCTACTTCCTACGATTTTTCTGGGTGATTTCACCACCCATGTAGATAATCCACCCAACACCTTAACCTTAAAGTCACCTCTTTGTCTCTCTGACCCCAGTGACTATCTCTGCCACCATTCCCCAATGTCACACCTACACAGACAGGCTCATGAGTAAAACCTCCAACACCCTGTCTTCTGACTACCAGTTCCTATTCTCAAAGCTCTCTGTGTTTTCAACCTCAACAAAACCTCCTATGTCCTACCCGCCCTCCCCCCTCCATTTGCCCACCACGTACAGGCCTCTCTAGTTCCCTTCCCTAACCCACAGGCATTACTGGGACAACCCTCTCAGAACCCACAGGTGAATTTGCCAAGAAGCTCATGGAGCAACAGGTCCCTCACTTGCCAGGGATCCTTCAGAGCATGGCAGAGGTCCCAGCAATGTACCCATGGGCTCGTAGTTTTTGTAAAACTTGTGAAAGTGGGAAACTGAACCACATTGACTAAAACCGCTACCTCTACGCACGCCAACTTCTGCTGTCACACATCCCCCCATGTCAGGTGGCATTAGCGTGGCCATAGACATTTTGGGGATTCGGCTAAAGGGAAGTGGAGTTGAACTTACATCTAGTTTGGATTCAGTGGAATTTATTTACATGGTTGACGGTCAGTTCAGGGCAGAGTTAAGTCCCTGCTAGTCAGGGCAGTGTACAAAGGGCTTCAGAAAATCCTCCTAATGCCTACTCTGTGTCTTTTTTCTTTTTTAAAGATTTATTTGAGGGAGAGTGCACGTGGGGGAGAGAGGCACAGAGAGGGAGACAGAAGATTCAAAGTGGGTTCTTCCCTGACAGGCTAACAGTAGCAAGCCCGATGTGGGGCTTGAACTCATGAAACACGAGATCATGACCTGAGCCAAAGTCGGACACTTAACTGACGGAGCCACTCAGGTGCCCTGTACTCTGCATCTTCAACCTGAACTGTGACAGGAGGCAGAGGGGCACAAGTCCCACGGCACTCTCAAGTGCTCTGGGACAGCCAGCATCATGCTGGTGTCAGTGCCCAGGGTCTGGAAAGTTCTCCCAATCACAGAGCGTGTAAAACCATAAATGGGGGAATTCAGTTCCCACTAAAACAGAGTGAAAACAGCCATGAAACAGAAGAATCTACTCAGCAGCACAGTGGATGCAATTATAAATGTGCCATCCATTCGACTTTTCCTTTCCAAGAATCCTGCAAAATCAACTTTATTCAGAATTCCTGGGTTTGTAGCTCTCAAAAATATTTTCAAATCATATCAGAAGCTGTAAATAAAAGTAATAAATAGATTCTTAGAGTTCTGGTAATCCAATGAATGAAGGGAAGTGAATCCTAAAAGAGCAGCGATACTTACGTTTCTTGCTGACTGGGCACAAAGTGGTGGTGCCCCTGAGGAAAACGTGAATCTCCCACCCTGCCACTAAAGATCCTCGACGACACTCAAATCGTTCAAAGTACATTTGAGATTGGTCACTGCACAGGGACACTTGGAAGAGGTCTGAAATTTTACAGCTTATATGTAAAAACACTTCGATGGAGGTTTCTCCGAATCAGAAAACAGTGCTAAAAATCTACATGAGTTGTAAAGAAACTCCCCTCAACTTTCAATAAAAAATTAATTTTGATGCACATGCTATTCCCTCTACAGAAATGCTATTGCCAAATTACTGTCATATGAACAAGAGATCAAAAGCACACAGCCAAACCTGGGGGGAAAATATTATAGACGCATGCCAGGGAGTTAATAGAATATTATATTACTTTTATGGGTTTTATAATGTTTATAGTATTTGCTAGCTCTCTAAAATTTGTAAATTGTTGTGCTTTGGTTTCTCAGTTAAAATTTTTACTTTTGTTTCCAAGTTTGTATTTTTTTTTTTCTTAAAAAGAACCCACAAAACTGAATAGCTCAAACTCACAAAACTTAGATCTGCCCTAGACAGAACACTCATCTTCAATCCCTTGCCTTTGGTCTAACTGGGGGTTAACCCCACCTAATAAATGTAGAAGGAATGACAGAATCTGAAAACCACTCTTTACAGCTCCCCCTGAAATTGCCAATTCAGACAAGGGTCCTCATTGGCATATACTAAACCGTAAGGTAGAAGGTTATTAACAAGTCATCTGCATGATATCCAATTATCACCTCACAGTTAACTTTCCAATTGCGAAGGGATAGACGTATCCTTACAATGGAGACTACCTTAATTAATCGATTGAACTTGAAATTCCTAATGGCAGGACAATCAGGCATTATGTCCTTCTTGTCATGATGTAAGAAGATATTACACAGCCTTACGGCATCACGCCTATGAAGTATTCTTGCCAACAGCCCAGTTTAAGCTGAATGTAAAAACATTTGCACCTAACTTCCAGTTCACAGAAATGCAGAGGGGCTAGAGGAAGGAATTATATAACCCTACAAGTAAACACGCAGAGAAATCTAGAACTTGAAACAGTCTACAAAACCTTCACTAGTCTCTTCACAATTTTTCCATGACGGTTACTTCTCAATGTCCTAGAAAAATAAAAAGTAGAAGGACATCTTTAGAGTAAAAGGGAACAAAGAAATGTCATAAACAAATGTGTGAGCCTTAACCATATCCTAGTCATCTTTTATCCCCACTCCACCCACCCCAACCCCCCCCCCCAAAAAAAACCCACAATTACAAAAGACACTTGAAAACTGGGGAATATCGGAATATAAACTAATTATTAGACAACATTGGGGAATTACGGTTGATTTTCTTCAATATGACAATAGTAATGTGGTTATATAAAGGAACAGATTTTTTAGGAGACACACGTTGACGTTTTTAGGGATGAAGTTACTCTGATGTTTGCAACTTACTTTCAAATGGGTTAGCAACTTTGCGTTTGAAACTTTTTACAATTAAACTGGAATAAGTAAAAAATGTATTAAATCTTTTTTCTCTCAATCTAACCAAGAAGTTTTTAGTGGAGGCAAAGTAATTATTCTCATCAACCATTAACAATGAAGCAGTACCCAAAGCCTAGGGGCTAATGTTTCAGAACTGCCATATTGTACTAAAAAATCTCCTAGGGTCCAAATGCAGTCATGACCTGCTTAATTTGTGTTTATGAGGAGCCCATGGGAATTTTTAGACTGCTAACTGCCATTCTGGTAGGAAAAGTCAGGTAGGAACAAGAGGTAGGGGATAAACGGAATTGAAGCAAACAAAATTTTGTTTGACTTATCTTACTCATCTTTAGGAAGAAAAAGATTTCAAGTATGATTTCCTTTCAGGGACATTGCACCCTTCCAGCGACTGATGTCATCATAAAAATGTTAAATCCTTTTATAACTTATAAAGACTTTCACATAGATTATCTCTTTGACTCCTTAAAACAGACTTAGGAAACAGAGAAAGCAAGTAATATTCCCAATGGACAGATGAGGAAAATGAGGCTCAGAGAGGCCACATGATTCACCTGAGGTCGCACAGCTAGTTATGTTGGCCCGGGTCATTCACACATGACCACTGTCCTCTAGCACGGTCACTGAGTGGCTGTCTTACAAGGGGTAACGTTCGTTTCTCTGGAGCTTCAGTGTTTGGACTAAATAGCCTCAGGCTCATCATGAAAAACTGCAGAGGTTAGAGGTAACGCTTGGCATCTTCCATCGACAGAAGGTGGAGGGGGTGGCAGGTGGGAAGGGGAAAGAGCCCAGTCTACAAGGAGGCAACCTCCTCAAGGAGTCTGCACACTTCCCTGCTGTGTCACCTCCAGAGCAGGGACACTTCTTCAAACACAGTCACCTAGCAGGGTCCCAGGCCACGCAAGGAAATGAAAAGACCATGTGAGGCAAAGCAGTCATGGAAACAAGGTACAAGCAAGTACTGTGAAAAGCAAAGGCACCAGCAAATGAGTGCTATTACTTCAATCCGCCGGTCAAGCCCAACCCCTCACAGTGCCTAATGGCTGGGTGTTTGGAGTGGCTTCCCTCCATAACACGCTGTAACTGGGGGAAATTACTAATTCCGTGGCTTTCATAAAACACAGAGGTCCACCAAATGTTTGCTTGGCAGATTTTTTTCTCTCCCCAGAGGGCAGCTCATTAAGTCTGACAATAAAGCAGGCTTTGTTCTAAAGATTTACAGTGTTTTCCCAGTGCAAATTCTAATTGACAACCACTAGGAGAATAACAATGTAGAGCCAAGAGAGCTCTGGTTTCTTCCATTCTTCCAAGATCCATCTCAAAGAAGCACTCGCTTCTTAGTTTCCTGGACCAGTGTTTAGCTGGGTCTTTATTTAGACACCGGCATAAGCAGATGCTTGGGCATCAGAAGTAAGTTTATCATTCAAAGTAGTCAAATCTTAAAAACCAAAAAGATTTATTCTTTCCAGCTTCAAAGATAGGAAAATGTCATCTAATTCCCAGGCTCAGAATATTGGGTCCCTCCGTGCAGAATAAGCATGTTACCTAAAAATGGAACCATGTCTTTTCCATGGAAAGGGAGGGGGGACCCTAAAAAAAAATAAAGTGCATGATGATTGAGAAGTCTTCTGAAATGGTTGCATGAGAATATTAAAGGCATTGCTATTCAATGGATCCATCATAGAATAAAAGTTCAAGTATCAGAGGGAGTAATTTCAATATGAATGTTGGGTGTTGTGGTCACAAACAACAGTCTCTCCTCCACACAGAGGACCAAGTCACATCAAGCAAGTCAGGGAGCTGTGAGTGACAAGGTATAGAGCGAGCGGGCTGTTCAGATAAGGGACAGACATTACTGGACCCTTTTTCAAAGAAAACTTTGAAGATTTTGTTAGGCTTTCTTCATGGAACTGTCACGAGGTAACAATACAGTTGCAAATGAGTGGTGCTCAGTGGTCACATCGCTGCCTTTTACGGACCAGCTGGCAGTGGTTGCCCATGATGGAAAATTAGCATGAAAGAAGGAACTTCAGGTTACGGGGCTGACGCACAGCCCACAGAGAAAATTCCCAGATAAAGTACAACACCCAACACGGCCACACGAACCAAAAGCAAAATAAGACCCCTGTCTGAAAAGAAAAGGAGAGAAAAAAAAAATCCTCCTCACTTCTTCCTGAATCTTCCTGAATTTCCCCCTTCTCCAAACAGCATCCAGGTCCCCATGGCAAAAATAAACAAAAAAACCCCAGGTGCTTCCAATAGCATATATAGATGAAGAGAAGTGAAACTGGGAGAAGATGTGGGAGAGTAACACAATTCACCCTCCTTTTTCCTTTTTTTTTTTTTTTAAGTTTCTTTATGTATTTTGAGAGAGAGGGACAGAGCTGGAGTGGGAGAGGGGCAGAGAGAGGGAATCCCAAGCAAACTCCACACTGTCTCACAAAATGTGAGTTCAAGACCCGAGCCGAAACCAAGAGTCAGATGCTTAACTGACTGAGCCACCCAGGTGCCCCTCACCCTCCTTTTTCTAAGCAAAAACAGGGAGAGGAACCAAAGTGGGAACACGCAGCACCCCAGGCAGGATCACCAGACCAGGAGTCTGGAGGTCCTAATTCTTATTATGCTAGTGTCTACCATGAGCTGTTTTAAAAAGCACCTTAACCTCCTGACTTTTCTTGTCCTCATCTGAAAAGGAAAGGATGCATCTTAATCAGCGGTTCTTAAACTGTATTCCTTGGAGCCCTCAGGTGCTAGGGAGGTACCTCTAAGGCAACCACAGCAACACGGGGGTTAAGCAAAAGGAATGGGGCCCCGTGCTTCCTCTCAACCCTAAACCATTCACAGTTGATCCATTTTATATTTTATATACTGAGTAAAGTTGTGAGTAAAGTCTTTCGTTTAAAGAGTTCTATTACCAAGAAGTTATGAGTAAGGACTATTTGTTTTGTTTTGTTTTGTTTTAAGAGTTCTATTACCAAGGCACTTCACAAGAAAAATGGCTTAACACATCTTGTGGACCAACTGAACCAACACATCTTGTGATTTTTATCTTTATAATTATGTGGTCTCTATGTGCCTTTTTGCATTATTATTACTAGAATCAATGCACATTAATGTTGATCCTTCCAATCTGTATACCAGGTTCTCTTATTCTTACTTCCAGGGCAAGGAAACTGAAACTCAGATAGGACAAGTTTACCAAAAGTCACAGGACTCATAGTGGACAGGACTCAAACTCAGGAATGTCTGATGTGAAAATGAGTCAGCTCAATGCTGCCCTTAAAGAATCAACTTTGCTGTAAAGAAACCACTGGTTACCTCATTATTATTGCAATTCTTTCTCCATGGAACATCAGGTTCTTCATTTGTATACTCTGAGAATAAACACTTACCCTGGCGAGATGAAATGAATAGCCACAAGTTCTGCCCAACAAGCAAATCTGTTGGGTACAGGAAAGCCCAAAACGTTGGCAAAGCCTCCAGGGCAATAATGGTTGTTAAGAACTTTCAAAGCAAACAAAACTCCTAGAAGAGAATAAAGAGCATACAAATATCAACAATCCAAATGTGGAGACAATCAACATTTACAAAGAAAATGAACTGAATGTAAAAATGATTATTTGACTATATCCAACTTCTTGCTTTGAAATACACTCTATTCTTTACAAGTCAACCCAGCTTTTGGTAGAAAGACAATGTTCAAAATGTTCAAGGCAATTGTTCTTCTGATGTTTCTTAATACAGAAGGTCGTGGTGACTTTCAGTATGCTAGAAAATATATAACCCATAGAATGGGAATAAAATACCTGAAATGGTACTAAATGCCACTGAATTGTTCACTTCAGAATCGTTAATTTTAAGCTATGTGATTTTTCAACTCAATAAAAAAAAATAGCAGTAATGTGTATATTTTGAACCTCTATGGAAAGATGTGTTGAGGGCAGGACATGTTTCCTTTCTTCTCCCACAACTGGTTGCATGAGGATGTATCTTAGAGGAAAGGGGGATGGATGGCAGGGAGGGTAGAGAAAAGAGTTAGATTTCCTTCTGTTGCAGGACTCTTTCCCTCCTCCCCTTCACATTCTAATTCTTAGAACACCTACTTTAAGCCCCAATGGCAATTTCAGTCCTATGAGATACATATAGAGTGACTATCATAGTTGTTAAAACATGGCACGCATGTCATGGTAGGGTGTGGTGCATTTTAATGAAGTCATTGAGAGGCATACTCAATGTTTTAGAGAACTCCTTATCACAGATACACCAGCGGGTCTCTCCTTGGCCCCACCATGATGGAGCAAGCACATGTTTCTAGAACTACATCTCCTAACAAAACTACCTTCGAGCAGACCCTGGTCCAAACAAATTGTCCAAGAGTGAATGAGGCAGTTAATCAGTGAATGATTAACATAGATTAATAGCAAGATCTATGTCCCTCCTGTGTTCCAATCATCCTTCTCTCCAAAATCCAAGCCCCGGCAATCTTTAGCCACTCAGAATTCAGTTCCCTCGCCAAATAGGGACCCACATTTCATAAAATGGCAACAGCCACACCTCTCTGTCTTCATGCATGCTACTTTAGAAATCTATCTGCCTTACCTGAGAAACCTACAGCACAGTTCCTTCTGAAGCCAGGTTCATTCATAAATTCTGCAAGAGCAAATTCCAACAATAGGTACACCACCCCAGTGAGTAGCGAGAATGTAACGATGACATAGGCAAACCATTTACTTCCCAGTCTCCTTTCCAGGTTGATTCCTTTCCATAGCATGGATGCCATATTGAAATACAAATGCCAATCGTCTGCATGGTGAAAAGGAGAAAGCAGTAAGCGCTGCCAGTCTTTCTGCTGGTAACACGTCTCCACACTAAGGCAGGAGCCCAACAGTGGCTTCAGAGGACTCAAGAAGAACCAGATGTTGACAGCCAAAGTTGCTAGGGTGACAGGTGGAATATTGTTGACCCCAACATGGAAGATTTGAGAAAGGAGCAGAATAAGTCCAGTATTAATTCCTCTTGATCTCCGCTGCATGGTTAGATATCAACCCAGTGACGGGAAAATGTGGTCAGGTTTTAGGCATCTGGGAAGATATACAGGGAGCTGAACCTAAAACATAAAATAAAATGCACATGAAAATCCACTAATTAAGACTTAATGCGCCAATAAGACATACTCATTTGAAGATGAGCTTACGTTATATATACATATAAGTACATATGTATACATATATATATGTATAAATATACACATATGTGTATATATATGTATATGTGTATATATGCATATATATCTCACACCTCCTGTCTGACAGAAACATTTACTATCAATGTCTTCCAAACCAACATCCAGGATGCTAGCTGATGTCCTCCCTCATCTTACATTCTAAAACAGAACATTTCACCCAAATCCCAAAGGACCAGTTAATGGATGGGTATGCTTTCTGTGACAAATATGCCATGAAAATATGACTTGTCTTCCTTATAAATAAACTTGCAACCTAATAAAAAAAAATCCTAAAAGATAGTATGTAGATATTTAATAACGATTTCTACTCAGAATGCTGGGCAAGATTCTCTTTACCACCTTAATTTTTTTAAAGAAATATTCAATTTTGATATATTCGGTAAAGTCTGCCCAAAAGTTTTTATTTTTTATTTATTTATTTATTTATTTATTTAGCCCCAAAGTTTTTAAACTTCCACCGGCAGGTTTTAAAATGCAATCATTTACTATCTTCTACTCCATATTGTCAGTTATCAACTGCTAGGATGCTTTATCTTCACAAAAACTTCTGCTTTTTTAAAATTTCTTGCTATGTGCCAAATCCTAGATTCAAATGGTCACTGTCTTTAAGGAGGTCACCTTCTACTAAGAAGTAAGCCAACAACTGCCATGCTATATTTTAAGCTCAGTGACAGAGGAAGCCCCAACTCGAAGTGGTAACAGGACTGTGGTCTTAACGGAGTGAAATAGAGGTAGCAACGAGACAGAGCACCCAGTTCAGCACTACGTCTCCACCCCCTGAACCTGGGCTGGCCTTGTGACTTCCTCTGGCTGGTAGATCGCAAACAAAAGGACACTAATTCTAAATGTAGCCCTCGAGATGACTGACAGCCTTCTGCTTTCTCTTGAACCCCCCTGAAGCAACCAAGTGGCCGAGTCTGGGCTAGCCTGCTGGAGGAGGGAAGACACAAGCTCCAGGCACCGTTATGGCCCTGACCACTAGCCAGCTAATGCCCCTGAAGCAAAGCTGTCTAGCTGACCAGCGGCTGACCACAGACAAGACGTGAATCCAGCACAGCCCGGCCTAATTTGCTGACCCACAGAACAATGAGCTAAATAAATCATACTGTAACTTCACCAAGTGTTAGACTGGTATGTTACACAGCAATTACTCACCAATACTGAAGGGATTTCCTTTGGTGAGGGACTAGCTTAGGCTTACGGGAAGAAGTTAGTAAAGAAAGAGCCACAGACTAAAGACGCAAAAGATAAGAACTTAAGTCCTTGGAGGGAACAGCCTCGTCCATCATAACAGGAAGAAAGAAGAAAAATGTCAGTTGCAGATAAGGGTAAATAGGCAGATTGGGGCCAGGATGCTGCAAAAGTTCTCATCTAGTGGTTTTTACTCTATGGAGGTTCTTGGGCTCCCAACCAAATACATGACTTACTCTGATACCCTAAAGATTCTCATTCAGACAGAATGTTAGAAGGTACATGGGCTTCGGGCTAAAAATGGGTATAATTCTACTTTATAAGCTTTGTGACCTAGAGCAAATTACTTCAAAACTCTCTGAACTTTACTTTCTTCACTTTAAATTAGGAATGATGTAATAGCTCCCTCCCAGGATTACTGTAATACGTCTGGAAAGCAGCAGATGTCGAATACACAGTAGACACATTTTTTTATTACTGTAAGGTAAGCCCACTTATGTGGGCAAGTTTTGCAAATTGTAGCATCTTAATAAGGTGCAAATGTACTCCCTATCCTCCTCCCATATGGATTCTAGGAAATGACCCAGAAAAAATTACACTTGTGTGCATGCATGTGTGTATGTGTATACCCACATTATTAGCACAACCCAAGGTCCTTTATTGCTATGGGCTTATTAACATAGTTCAATACCATTCTCATGAACTACAGAACTTAATAAAATTTCAACTGAAGATCAGCTCCTGGGTTATTTTAGAGAAACAGTCTATATTTTTCACGTTGATATTCAAGTCGACTTTCAAATCTCCAACTACTGTGACTTTTTTTTGCAACATTCCCTAAATAATTTTAATATCAAACCTCAATACCTATAAAAGGAGCAATGGAAAAATACAGCCTTAAACATTAAGTAATCGGCTTATAAGAAATCACAAAACGAACCCTTCAATCTCAATATAAAGAGTGTCCTATGATGCCAGGTTGTGCACAGGAGGAAATCAAAACTAATTATGTCTTTGCTTAAGAAAAATTCCCCCTTGGGGCACCTGGGTGGCTCAGCTGGTTAGGCATCCAACTTTGACTCAGGTTGTGATCTCATGGTTCATGAGTTCGAGCCCTGCATCAGGCTCTCTGCTGTCAGCACCAGGCCCACTGTGGATCCTCTGTCCCCTTCTCTCTCCGCCCCTCCCCTGCTCTCTTCCTCTCAGTCAAAAAAAAAAAAAAAAAAAAAATTAATAAAAGTATAAAAAATAAAAAATAAAAATAAAATAAAGAATAAATATTAGAAAAATGAAAATAAAGAATAAAAATTAAAAAAAAAAAAAAAAAGAAAATGCCCCCCCTTGACTCCTTGACTGGAATCATTAGTGATGAGGAATATGAACAAAAAGACAATGGAATTTCCCCAATCTCATATCACACTGTGCACTCAGGCTCATATTACACTTGCTTGACTTCTGCCCAAATCCAAAGGTCCCTTTCCATCCGTGTCCCTTCTCACCACCATCTCCAGCTGGTGACGCCTCCTGCCTCCTGGACACTGTGCCCTCCTGTACCGCCACCCCTCCTTCCAATCCCCCTTCCTCTGCTTTTCCCTTTTCCTCTATCCTTGCTCTCTTTTGCACATGCTCATGGAACTCCACTCTCATGGTTTCTAAAATCCTTTCTGTCATTTCGATCCCCTACATTTATATTCTGCAGCCTGGATTTTTCAGTACGTTTCAGGATCATAATCTTACAGGAAGAATACAGCCTGTCTGATCTCTTGGTTTCTGAAAACTGAATTACCCCTCCTTCTCACAAAATGTCTACTTAGCCATTTCTTCTGTCCCTCATTGATTTAATAAACATCAAGTGCCAAAAGCATGCCAGTCTCTATGCCAGGCAGTAGGGGTACAGCAAAGGATGCAACACTTATAATCTCAGCCTCTACATAATCCGTTTCTATTTGCTGAAAGAAATAAAAACACTGGCTGTAGAAAATCAAAGGATGACTAAAATGGTGTGGTTCACACCCGCAACCAACGTATACTTAATGCGAAGGCAGATTATAACCATAGCCGATGTGAGATGTGCAGAATATATATTTGAGTCCCACATTTCCAAATAAAGGCCTCTAGAATACCAGTGTGGGTAGAATTAGAAGTCAGGGGTTTTATGCAGCAAAGATAAATGGGCATATTTCATACCAACTCTGTGGCCCACTTTCCTTCCGCATAAAGCTATCGAGTCAGCCTTACGAAGTAAGGGATGCAGCCTGTAACACGGTAACAGAAAATCAACATGGTCCATGGGAAGACGAAATCTATAACCTGACCTTGTGGGCCAGGCAGGCACAGTTCTAGGAATACCAAAGGGAAGAGATCACAGTAAGTGAGCACTGACCATAAATGAATGTTGTTTTCTCCTGCTCATCTAATACATAAAAATCTTCAGACTGAGGAACTATAACAGACCACAGAGGCATGATGGGTTACAGCGACTCGTCTATGAGCTGGAAACCAGTTCAGTGTGTTTGGTTTGGGAAGTGATTTATTTATTCTAGCTTGTACCCAGACCATAAAGCAGTTACCACAGCCCAAGGAAGAGCAGGCTAGTCCCTGCACTCCCCCTACCTCAAACCCATCCTTCCCCACATGGTCAACCTGCCCCCCTGCTGAACACTGGATCATCCCTTCTAATTCTGCTTCCATATTCATCATCTCAGGACACAGAATTTCCCGCTCCCCAGCCGTTCAAGTCAGAGATGTAGGAAACATCCTTGACCCGCCTTCGCCCCCGTCAATCCCCGACCCCCACATCCCATCCACCACACGTAGTTAATTCTTCCACAGCGGGTGTCAATCTACTTCTTTCTAGCTCTTGAGCCCTAGTCCGATCTAAGCCACAATCATACCTTGCCTGGATTACAACAAACTCCCTAACTGGGTTCTCTGCTTATCCTCATACCCACCAACTGTTTTCCACCACCACCCACAGTAATCCCTATAAAACTGAAGTTGGATTCCCCCGCAATGGCTTCTCATTAAAGTCAGAATAAAGTCCAAACTCCTAACCACAACCACGTGCTGTGACAAATAGGAGGACCCCGCCCACCTCTCTGGTCTCTTCCCCAGTCACTGTGCTCCCATACCAGGAGCTCCACGGTTGCAGCAGAAATGGCCGAGGGCAGAATTACCTTATCTGTTCTGATCACCACTGAATACCCAGAGTCTAGTACAGTGACTGGCATAGAGTTAGTGCTTAATCAGTTATGTGCCCAAGGACTCCATCTGCAATAAATAAGACTGACTGAAAAGGCTATAATCTGTTCATTTCTAAGTGTTTTTCCTACAAACTGGAACCACCTTCCCCACAGAACTATGCATATGAATCCATTTACATTTTAGCTCCAGAACAGTGTTTACAGCATTTATCTTAACTTTATAGAAATAAGCCTCTGATCCATTTAAAATGTATTAATAGGTTGTTTTGCCAGGACTATTTGATTAAAAAAATGGCATTTGAATTACGTAGTAATACACACTAGACAGCACTATATCAAAGTTGTGACGGAGAGAAATGGAGGGCTTCTTGGAATACTGAAAGGAAAATTAGCCATATTTACTTTTAATGAGAAATTAAATATTAAACAGGTATGTAATAAGAAAAACTAAGTGGCTAGAACAAACAAAAGAAAGTGAATTCGTAAGTTGGGAAACCAATGTGTCTCAAGGGGCAGAGAAAGGAGTTTTATAAAAAGGGGAAAAACTAATTACAGTGATTTTCAATTCTACTTACAAAGCAGAAAGTATTTCATCATTACCATTTACTACGGTGGCATAGGTCTCAATTTTCAGTTAAAATGTTCTAGAAGAATTCAGAACCCTGAAGCTGCAAGAATAAACAGCAGTTAGGAATTATATTCCCAATTTGGCATCTGGCGGTAACAGTGTTGATCCACTGACCAGCTGATGGACATTTGGGTTGTGTCTGCTTCTTGACTCTAAGGATTAATGCTGCTACGAATGTTCATGTGTCTTTTTTTTCTTTCTTTTTTTTTTTTTTTTGGTAGGCACACATGTTTTCAGTTCACTTAGATATATACCTAGGAGTGGAATTGCTGGTTCACATGGCAGCTCTATGTGTAACTTTTTGAGGAACTGGTAAACTGTTTTCCACATTTCTGTACCATTTTGTACTCCCTCCAGCAGCGTATGAGGGTTCCAATTTCTCGACGTTCTCAACCATACTTGTTTTTAATCCACCTTTCTCACTACAGCCATCTGAGTGAGTGTGAGGTGGCACTGACTTAGACTTCCTAATGACTAAGGACATTGAGCAAATGCCTAAATTTTCATTGCTTAAAACGTAATATAAACACATGTTGATAGGCACACATAACCATACAGACAAGCTCACGCCCTCTCCCTCCTTCTCTCTCTCTCTCTCTTCTCTCTTTCTTTCTTCCTCTCCGCACCTCTCTCTCCCTCCAAGAAACAGTTTAACAACCTCAGGTCAAAAGAAAGCTTCAGAAAGAAAGATGGAACCACAAAGAAACTGTTTTGGTTACACTGCCAGGATTTAAAAATATATACATATTTTTTTAATGTTTTTATTTTTGAGACAGGGAGAGACAGAGCGCCAGTGGGGGAGGAGCAGGGGGACACAGAATCCGAAGCAGGCTCCAGGCTCTGAGCTGTCAGCACAGAGCCCCACGCAGGGCTCACACTCCTGAACTGTGAGATCATGACCTGAGCCAAAGTCACATGCCCAACTGACTGAACCACCCAGGCGCCCCTACAATGCCAAGATTTTAGCACCACGGTCCCCCCGGATGTATCGTGTTGAGAGTGAATGTGACTGACTGTACTTCACTAGCAGGGGCCTGGCTCAGGCACTCATGTGACAATAAATATTGCAAAACTGTTAATATGTTTTATTGCTTCAAACGAAGCAAAACTGTTATGGAAATAGCAGATTATGTTAAACATAAGCACTTCCTCTGCTTTTTAAATTACGAGAGCTGGACAACAAATTAGTGCATCATAAATACCACACTAAGCTGGTCAAAATACACAAAAACACAATGCATTTTTTTTCTTATTTGGTTTTAGTACAATCTACTTTCTCTAGGAATGAACTGAACTAAACCATTTCTTCTCACCCCTCTAAGCCTCTCAGGAATCCTATCATTCATGGCTTTTCTAATCCAAACATGAGAAATTATTTTCTCTACTTCTTCCTAGAAGGCCAATCGATGGTAACATTTGAGTCTGGCACAAAATAATAAAATTCTTGGCTCATCCAATAAAACTTCATAATTAGCATAATTTTATTTTCCCTATAAGGTATTAGCTTCCTTAGGTCCCAAGAGAACCAAATTACAAAATGCACATTTCCAAAACATTTTTGAAAATAAGAGAATGGTATTGTGTAACATGTATTTGCATTTAGTGAAAGACAAGAATTTATTAACTAAATGCTTGCAAAGTAATTTGTTTCCTCTTTCCAAATATATGAACACATTTCAAAAAGCCTATACAGCTTAGAGGCAATATATGGTTTTTAAATGCAATACACAGTTGCATGAATAACATGTAAATTATGCTTTTAAAACTTAATACTTAGGGGCTCTTGGATGGTTTACTTGGCTGAGCTTCTGACTTCAGCTCAGGTCATGGTCTCACACTTCGTGGGTTCAAGCCCCATATCAGGCTCTGTGCTGACAGCTCAGAGCCTGGAGCCTGCTTCAGATTCTGTGTCTCCCTCTCTCTCTCTCTCTGCCTCTCCCCTTCTCGTGCTCTGTCTCACTCAAAAATAAATAAACATTAGGAAAAAAAATTTAACTTAATATTTAAATATAATATTTAAATATTAAATATAATCTTAATATTTAAATATTAAATGTAATAGCAGATGGTATGGCTTTCACACCTTACACTGTATTCAACTTGCCAGAATAATCATCTACCTGAGCTGATCAGTAAATGGGGAGTCTTGGGGGTACAGGGTAGAATCTTTCTTATAGTACCATAATTGCTTAATGGCAAGTGGAATATAAAAGACAAATTTTTCTGGCCACCTGTATCTGTTACCTGGCTTCCTGAGTCACAATAAATCAGGCCAAAGAATCAGAGTAGGATTCTCTATTTTCTTATTTTTAAAAATTTTTTTTCACATTTATTTATTTTGGGGGGGGCACACACAAATAGGGGAGGGGCAGAAAGAGAGGGAGAGACAGAGAACCCCAAGTAGGCTCCACATTGTCAGCAGAGAGCCTAATGTGGGGCTTGATCTCACAAACGGTGAGCTGAAGTCAAGAGTTGGATGCTTAGCCGACTGAGCCACCCAGGCGCCCCTCTTGTTTCATATTAAAGCCAGAGCAATCCAAAGAGATGAAAACAGTCAAGTGAATGAAAACTGACTTCATGAATAAAAAACGAACACTGAAATCAAATTATATTAAGAAGGTCACGGGGATCTAGTCATGAACATGTGACACTCTCAGTGATTAAGTTTCATTCATGGAAACACCTACAACTTGGTCTCTGTTCCAGAAAAAACTGGGAGTTGAAAGCACAATTCCTCTTTTGAGGGCTCCTGAGACCTCCATTTATTCCATGGTTCTCCAACCCATATGCTTCATCTTTACAACCACCTGAGAAATTGTCTTACCCAGTTCTATGCAACCATTACACTATCTCCCAAATGCCAACTGGCTAAATTGTTTTCATTTTAAGCTACCAGACATTGGGTTTTTATGATACAAGATCTCCTCCTCCCTCTTTTTCCCCATCTACCATCTCTCCAAATGAAAACAAATATAAGATTGCTCACATCTTAATGAGATAATGCCCAACTGTTGTTTATACTAGCCTAGCCTGCCTTAAGTATCAGTATCATTCAAGCGGAGGGCAGAATCCCTGATCCCTGAGGGGGATGGCATTGAAGACCACTAGAATAACACGAGAAGCAATAGAATATTCCAGACAAGTGAGGAACCATTAATAAAGGCATATACTATGTGGTAACAGACCTGACCAAAAGTCAAGCCCTTCTCACTGGGCACTCTTCCCCTGATCCACTTATATAATGACTGACTAGATTTACTGAAAATCCAGTCTTATCATGTTATTCCCTGCCCCCAATCCATCATGTTCTCTACTACATCATCCTAAGACTGAAGAGTATCATAGTTAATAAAATGGACTCTGAAGCCTAATGGTCTGGGTTCAAATCCTGACTCAACTGATTGGAATTTTATGATCTTGTTCAAATTCTCAGTCCGTGCCTAAGTTCCCTCATTTATAAAATACATACAAAATACTACTAAGACTTGCCTCATAGACTTGCTCATGTCCATAAGCCATGCAGGACAAATCCTGAAACATAATAAGCACACATAATAAACATACCAGTGTTAGCAGGTATTACATTTTTACCATCATCATCTGACCAACTTCAAGCATTTCAGCCCAGGATTCAAAGTCTTATAATATTTACATACTTCCCCAGTAATAACTAGTATCTCACACATTTACAGTTTTCAAAGTAGTTATGTGTAATTTGTTTCATGTAATTCTCACAATAGTCTGAAGACAAACTTAGTTCCATGTTTATTGACTAACTGGTCTACCCAAGCACTTGCCAGGAAAATCACCTGACCATCCTGCTGCCTATTCTGCAGCAGACTCTACAGAGCTGCCCATGTGAGGAGTAGCTCCATGGAGATTCTGCCCTTTCAGGGGATGTTCACCCCGCAGCCCTGGGTTTCTCTGTCCGAGGTGCTTAGTAAGTGACCCTCTCCACACATGGATAGTCACGTGGGGTGCTCTCACCACCAGAGGTCACATAGTGCATTTCACACACATCCCCTAGCTTAGTTTTTAAATCTGATCATTCCAGACACAACTGTCCCAGTTTACTAGAAATCCTTTCAGCAGTTCCGGTGTGAAACCATGAAACAGAGAAAGAAATTCCGTTTTTCCTATACAGATAAACCAAGATGGCAATGTTCATAAACTAGATTCTTAGGACTCAAATCCAGCTCTTCCCACCAGATGGTACCACTTATCTGTCAAGCCCCTTAATCTGTGTCTGTCACCACTGCAACCTTGGTGCCCCGGCCTGTTCCTATGACAAGCCTTCCCAAAGTCTGCGCATCCACCGCGTATAACAAATGCCTCGAATGTCTGTAAGTGGCTAAATAAAAAGCTTTGGAGATTCCAGGCTGTGATCTAGATGCAGTGCAGGAAGTAGTTCAAAGTTCTGCTTCACACCCAATATCTTTTAGCATAACTCACTAGACTAGGAACCCTTCCAATGCCAGCTACTTTTCTTCCACGTAAATACTCCTTGGAGGGTAAACTCAAGTTTGAGAGACGTTTTTTTTTTTAAGTACTAAAAGGGAAGAAGACAATTTTGCATTTTTAGTCCAATCCCTACTTATATGGTGTAAATTTTTATTAGATATAACTTAAGCAATAATGAGAAAAAAAAAGTGATTATAACTGTGAAGAGTTCATTACTTAACCATTTAGCAAAGGGCTTCTTTTTACAAAAAGATCTCACCAAGAGAGAAAAGGAAGAGCCATACATTTGAAGTTAGATACTGCTTTCAACAATAATGAGGGTTACTGAAATAGAATGTCTATTTACAAAAATTATTACTAGGAGAGAATTACATTTTTAACAGCTCAAAAGAAGTAAACAGGTATCTTAAAGTAAAATTCCTAGAAAGCAAAACAATGTGAAGAAATTCTGAGATATAAACAACTCTGGTTGCTGAGGGTACAAGGGTTATGTTCGCAAGATTGGGTAAAAAATGGGTAAGACTTATACAGTTCAGAAATATGCAGATGGTGCCCACTGGGGGAGAGGGCTGTTAATCTTCATGATCATCTCCCCAAATAATCCAAATTAACATACAATCTAATTAAAAGAGCATGCTTGCCATGCAAACACAGCTTTAAAGAATCCCCTGGCTACTGGCTCCCAACCCTGCGCCGCCTCCACTTCCAACCAGATCTCTCCTTCTGAGACCCTTAGATATAGAAATTCTAGAGCCATCAGACTTTCTGGAGCTGCTGCACGCAGACATTTTAATAAAATTTATTTTGCACACACAAAAATAACTGAGGCAGAACTAAGGTAGTAGCTATGAAAAGAGAAGTTGAAATTAAATATCGGAAAGTAATTTCAAATGATGCAATTATCTACCCTGAGCCACAGAAATACATGCCCCACGACAATAAATAGAATCACCAAAAGAAACTGTCAAGTCAGGACCTGATAATCTGTTCTATCCTATGGAGTCTTAACAATATTCAGGGGGTGATAAGGTTCACAAAGGTTTGGTCGATTTCACCTAAGAGGTACACAAGGTTAGACAGAAGACTTCAGCTTCCATCCTGGCCCAGTCATTAAGGAGGAGGATAGAAAGGCCTAAGAAGTAAAAGATAAAACAAGAAAACAAAAAGCCACCAACACCACCACAACAAAAACCAAGTTTTTCTACTTCCCTGAGGACTGGCTGAGGACGGAAACAGCTTCACAGGGGGCTGAAGGTGTCGGGTGATTCTGGATCATCGTGCTGGGTGATCGGGTCTCTGTACTGCCCTCATTGTCTACCACAGTCTGCCACTCCTCCACTGTCCCATCCGACTCAGTGATCTTGGGCACAGATGTGCTGTTGAAGCAGTAGTTGGGCAGGGGCTCCAGAACTGGGCCACGCCCTTCTAGGAAGCTGGGGCTCAAGATCATCGTCTTCTCTGGCTCTATAATGGGGCCCCATGTTAGCAAACCTCTGGAAAAGTCTCCGGCTTGGGGGGACAATGAGCTGATTTCACATACAGGCAAGAGACTCAGGAAAGGAATTACAGATTTAGGAAACGCTCTCAATTAGTTTCAACAACAATGATAACAGAAGAGCTAGGTGTGTCAGTTTATTTACGCGGAGTGGAGGAAATTAAGATTCATAATACGCTCCCAGGAACGAAGGACTTTGTCAAAGTGAAAGCAAAAGACAAGGCCTTGCTAGTGACGAGCAATATGCTGGGGATTCCCCTGGCAATTTGAAAACCTTAGGTAAAAAGCATGAAGAGGATGAAAATGAACCAGAGAAACCCTTCCCGGCGAGGTAGCACATCCTCTCCTGCTTCTGCCCATGGTCCTGGTTCTACTCATCCCACGTCTGCTCCTAGCTTTGGGGTCCTGAACGTCCAAGAACATCCATCTCATTAGGCTGAGTTGGATCATCAAGTTGCTTTGGGGCACACAAAGCTCCGAAAGTCTGAGTCTAGACTTAAGACTGAACGGTTCTCTCCAAACACAGGCACCAAACATGGAGACTGAGGCAGAAGGAGAAAGAGACACAGAGAGGCACGCGATCAGAGAGAAATCGATCAATCCCGCCTGGGAGAAGAAAGTTTAACTGCATCCTAGCCTGGAAGAGGCTAATTGTTTTAAATGTTTATTTATTTTTGAGAGAGTGCGAGCGAGGGCACGCACATGTGCACATGAACATGGATGGGGGATGGGCAGAGAGCAAGGGGGACAGAGGATCCAAAGCAGGCCCCGGGCTGACAGCAAAGAGGCTGATGCGGGGCTCCAACTCACGAACCATGAGACCGTGACCTGAGCTGAAGTCGGACGCTCAACTGACAGAGCCACCCAGGCGCCCTGGAAGGGGCTACATTTTAACCAGGTCACCCATGTGATCAGTCAACAAACAACACACTGACCATCTACCACAGGCGAGGCAGAGTTATTAGGCTCAGAGAAAGAAAAAGACAAAGTGCACACAACTGTTTGCTTCAAACAAGTCAGGAAGCTGCTCTGATTACTCCCTGCACAAAATGAGAGAGGTAACAGTGCTTCACTCCACAGGGTGATTAAGGATACAGATTTACAGAAACATAAAACAGTTCTACAGAATGATCCAGTTTTCATTCTGTCACGGTCACCAGAAGAGTCTGACTATATGACTCTACAGTAAGCAGGCGTCCTCCTTATTTATTTATTTTTTTATTTTAGAGAAAGACAAAGAAGAGTGCCAGCAGGGGAGAGAGGCAGAGGGAGAGAGAGAAAGAATCTTAAGCAGACTCCACACTCGACGCAGAGCCCGACGTGGGGTTCGATCCCACAACCTTGGCTGGGATCGTGACCTGAAATCAAGAGTCGGACCTCAACCAACTGAGCCACCCAGGCGCCCCAGCAGGAGTCCTTCTATGCACACAAATATTTTTACGCATTTACTGTTGCCCATTTGCTGGGTGGCTTTCAAACATTTTCACTGGAATCAAGGGAGGGCCATTTGGAAAATCATAAACAGACACAGAGCGTCTTAAGTCACCTTGCCTTGAATTTCTCAGGGATAAGATCATTGGGAAAGGGGGGTGGTGTAAAGGTCCTCTCTGCGATAAACTGCCCACAATCAAACATGTCCATGTGCAAGCCCCAGATGGTGGTCCCTCAGAAGGGCAGCCAGGCCTCGTTTCTCTCTGCACCTCCCCAACTCTGGGGAAAACATCAACGTGCAAAAATCCAGATGAGGGGCATTCTGAGCTCATAAATCCAACCCAAGCAACTGCTAAAAGAAAGAAACCCTTTGTGCAGCTTTGTAATGGCAGAACAAGAGACCCCTGCCAAGACGCTCCCTTGAAGCCCTTGGGATTATGAAACTTAAAACTCTGAGCACTTGATCTTATCTTCTGTTACTCTCCTATGCCTAGCTGTCTGATCAGGTCATGCCTGCCTCTAGGTCTTTGCTCAGCACAAGCAGAGGTTACGACGGCTGCCTTGGATCAGATCACCCATCTGGTCTGTTTAATACCTGTGTTAGTTCCCTTGAGCAAAGTACCTCATCAATCCATGCCTCAGTTTTCCCATCTATAAAATGGGTTGGTATGAGGATTTTAATTAGAATTCTCTTGATGACTGTAACAACTTGTTCTGGTATTATTATACATTCTTTGGGCTTCCCCCAGAAGCAGACACTGAGACAAAGGTCTCCGTGCAAGTAATTTATTTGGGAAGCCACACGTTTGGGATCTGTAATTCATTTGGGAGGCAAATGACCAGGAGGCCAGTAGGGAAGCAAACCAGGGAAGGCAAAGCAGCCAAAGCTGTGTGCATTATCAAGCCAGCCATCACGATGGGTGCCTGGGGCTTAATCTCACTGGGAAGTCTGGGAGCTAGCGTAGATGCGCCCCAGTGCTATCGTCCAAAGGGCTGAGAGTCTGCCTTACCTCACTTGTCACTTGTGGCTCGCGATACCAGGCAAAGCAAGTGTCAGGGGCCAGAGAAAACACTCAGAGGCTAGTGTTTGAGTCCTAGCAGGTCCTGACAGCTAGAAGTCTGTCAGAATGGATGAAGGGGATGTAGGAAGGGCCCTCCCAGCATCACTCCCTGCTCCGTGACACATTTCCTTCTACTCCTCCCAACCCATTCAACTCCTCCTCAACTGCCAGCCCAGCTCTCGACCAGGCTCCTCATCGGCAGGCTCCCTGACCATCAGCAGGCTCTCTGAATGGATGGCCCATAACTGTCAATAGGATTTCCCCAGACCCAGTTATCATATCCTCCAAGCTGCGTGTTTTCAGGGTGTCTGGGGTTTGAGAGCACACACTCCAGTCTAAATCGGTCCCACTGACTGGCTTCAGCCGTGTGCTGTGTGACTTTATGCAAGGCAGCTAAACCAAGCCTTAGCTTCCCACTACGTAAAATGGAGTGGTAGTAATAATGGCTGAAAGTAAAGGTTAAATGACTTAAAACATCAAAGTGCTTAAACTAATGCCAAGCACACAGTCAACACTCCTTAAATCTTAGCTATTGTTTTGATGACTTCAATGGAAATACTCACTTTCTATTGATTGCTGGTTTTTCTAAAATAGAGGTCAAAAAGAAAAGTCAAATCACTGGCCAAAATTACACACACATATTACCAGTTCGTCTTTGGAAGTACGGCTCTCCAACCTTATGCGTGTGCTATTATCTGATAAAACGAATTCACAGATCAGGACCCACAACTGGAGGCCACGCTCGTGGCCTGACCCAGATCACAAACCTAGACCTCAGTCAGCCTGCACTTACAAGAAACGCCTTACTGTCCAGGAAACCTGCCCACCACTAACGATCCTCCATTTTAGCAGCAGCTACCTTATCTTACCCTAGAAAACAGGACACGCCAGCCTCATCAGGATATCCCCGCCCCCTAGCCAATCATGCCCCGCCTCCACATTGCCTCTTGTAAGGTCCTATCCCATTCTGGCTTGCCCAAAATCCTCAAAGAAGAGTGTTCACAGCTTGTTAGGCACTGTACCTCCCAATCCACGGATTGTTTTCCTTTAGATAAAGACACCAAACTCATTCCTAAATTCTTGGTTTTATTTCACGTATCCCATTCGATCCTCCAAACTTTATGAACAGGCACTGTTATTATTATTTCCCCATTTTATAGACAAGCAGAAATTTTAACCACGATATAATCCGGCTCTAGTCTCTGTTATTAAAATGAAATGATGAGTCAGGTGTGTCTGCAGAAAAGCTGAGAGTTTTTAACTCTCAAGATAGTCTACACTTAGACTCCAGCAAATCATGGAAGTTACCATTTAAATAGTTCTAATAGTTACTACCTTCAGTGACCTCAGTTCCAAGCAAGCTAATTGCAGGGAAGCAGAATATGCCACCAATATATGCCACTTGGCATGAAGATCTTTTTTGAGCTGAAGGCAATTGAGAAGAAGCAGATACAAGTAAAGTTCTTTGCCCTCTTCTATTTACCTAAGAGGTGGACATGAACTTGCAGGCATTCCCCTCCGTATCTTCAAGGAAACACAAAAGTTAATCTGGGACAACCTTTGATTGGACACCCATGAAATATACATAACAAACTTTGCTAACTAGCCCATATCTTCCATTAATTTCCCCACATATTTGCCTCCTACAGAAACTTAAGGTCCTTTTCCTTTGTCTTGTCACTTCTCCACGAACGTGTTGTTCTTTTGTTAAAATGCTATATAAGCCCAAGTTCTAACCATCCCCCTGAGTTACTCATCTGTGTACTCCCAAATGTATACACAATACACATGCTAAGAAACTTGTTTTGTTTTTCTCTTGCTGATCTGTCTTCTGTCAGTCTGGTTTACAGGGCTCCAACTGGAGAACCCAGGAGCATAGAAGGGAACAGAATTTTTTCCTCCCCTACAGGAATGAACTTGACTATGACTTTCAATATGAGCCTCTAAGATTTGGGGATGAAAGTCTGCCTTATATATATCTTCAGTTCTCTGACAGATCTATGAAATCTTGATTTTCAGTTTGTTCAGCTTTTGTCCTGTTGTGAGGACAGGGATGACAATTTCCAAACTCTTTACATGTCAGAGCTGAAATAAGAAATCACCTGTCTTTCAATAAAAGATATGATACTTGACCACCAAAAAAATTAGGAAGGACATAATCTCAGCATAAAGAATAGTCTTTCCCAAGAAAGGGCAGTTGATGACTTCCATTAAACATACCAAAATGTATATGAATTTTGAAATTGTTTCAAATATACAAAATCTCACTACAGAAAACTTTTACTCTATCAAACCTAAGTGTTTTCGTTTTTTAAATTTTTTTTTAACATTTATTTATTTTTGAAAGACAGAGAGAAAGAGCATGAGTGGGGGAAGAGCAGAGAGAGAGGGAGACACAGAATCTGAAGCAGGTCCCAGGCTCTGAGCTGTCAGCACAGAGCCCAACGTGGGGCTTGAACTCATGGACTGCAAGATCATGTGACCTGAGCTGAAGTCACACAACTGACTAAGCCACCCAGGCACCCCAAGTCTAATTGTTTTCTTGATACAAGACAATTTGTTGATCTATATTTAAGAAAGTAATACAAAGTAACATTCAAATACCCCACTTCTTTTGGTAACTATCACAGTCATAGCCAACAAAAACAAAAAATCAATTTTAAAAATCAAGTTAAAGACAAAAAAAGTAACAATAAACTAAATGTCGTTTTTTTCTCACTGTGGAATATATATATGCTATACAAAGAGAGAACCAGAGGATCAAAAGCCTTCCATGCCTTCTCTGACTTTCTCCCACCAGGGCCAGGCACTTTGCTGGCTAGGACTCTGGAAAGTGTGGGTCTGCGGGGGGGGGGGGGGGGGGGGGCTGGGGGGGACAGGTGTGAAGTGCACCCTGGTTAGCATTCTGCCATCTCCCCCAGTCCTGTCCTACAAAGTAAGGTTTAATCTGACAAGCCACAGAGAGGCAAAAATATCTTTTCTACCTTTTAAGAATTGCTCAAATAAAGGAGCACTATCTCAACTCTTAGCCCCGTGTTTTACCAAATCTCCAAAATCATGGTCACATCATTCACTTTGCCTTTGAAGAATGACTTCTGCATAAATGCACCTTCATATTATTAGAAGACTTGACATCGGTCTCACCCAAGGGACTGTCACATAGGAATCATCTTCACATTATTGTAAAATATCATTCAAACTTACTGTTCCTTGTGCAAAATCCCATCAGAGCTAGAAGAGGCTTAATTTCTCCTAATAAATGGATATGCTTTTTCCTGCTGAGAACCACTTGGCCATTTAGTTGTTTCCTCCGCCTTTACTCGTGTCTTGTGTCATTTCTGAACCCAGCCCGTTTTAAAAACAGGAAAATAATGTACAAGTAGGTGCCAATATAGAAATGTTACGTCAGTCCAAATCAGAGAATACCTCCCTTGCACCTGGGTTTGCAAAACAGAAAGTGGATAAAAGGAAAGATATTTTTAAGACAGGAAACAGCATGCATGTGCTGTTAGCGTAAATGCTCGAACTAGGTTAGAGAAGTAGAAGTTAATTAGCCTGGTCAGCTCTGCTATAGTGCTTGCTTTGTAACAAGCAAATGTGTTCAAATGCAATTAATATTCAGGGAACAACAGAACATAATGCAAATTTCGCATTTGATTACGCGCAATTTCATCCGCAAGAAGCATTAGGTGAAAGCAGAAAACTGCACCCAGCTGAAGAAAGCTACACAGAAATTCACCAAACGCACCCAATTACATACCTCAAACATCTACCACCTACCTAAGGTCAGAGAGTATATTACGAGTTACACCATCACATCTGCAGTTACAACTTACCTTCCACTTCTGATAATCCTTCTACTACCACCTGACAATAATTCACTAGCTCCAATCCTCTGACAACCACTTTCACAAGCAAAGTTCAGGATTTTTTGAAGGCAAAATACCATATTTATTGTAGTAGTTATGTATTTCTTAACCATTTAACACGTGTGACCGTGCTACCATTTTATTAGGTTCCTTTTTTTTTTTTTTTTTTAACGTACAACTGACAAAGTTTTGTGAGTGTTTTCCTCCAGCCACCATTTGCACCATAAGCCCTGTGGTTTTTTTTTTTAAATTTTTTTTTAATGTTTATTTATTTTTGAGACAGAGAGAGACACAGCATGAACGGGGGAGCGTCAGAGAGAGAGAGGAGACACAGAATCTGAAACAGGCTCCAGGCTCTGAGCCGTCAGCACAGAGCCCGACACGGGGCTCGAACCCACGGACCATGAGATCATGACCTGAGCCGAAGTCGGACGCTTAACCGACTGAGCCACCCAGGCGCCCCTACCCTGTGGTTTTTTATTACATGATTTTGCACAGCATGAGGATTTGAGGAATGCCTGTGTCCCATTCTGGCATAGCTGACTATACCACCAGCATAAAGTGTGTGGGAGGGAGGTCAGCTAACCTAAGAAGTGCTGCTTGTCAGCCATTACTATTCACTTCCGCTCCATGTTTTATTCTTACAATCCCATCCTTAAACCAACTCACCAAAGTTAGAGGCTCCCATCACTCAAAGATTTAAAATGTACGCCCTGACCTTCCTTGGACAAAGTAGAGTAAGAGGGGACAAATTCTCTCTCAACCTGTCAAATATGCCCTTACTTTTCCTCTTAATGTCTTCTCTACAAAAAGTTGTTCTGCCGTCCCTCACATGGAATTTAAAATCAAGATTCCTTTAATCTTGGCATTTGTTTACTTGATCATATGTTCTTAATGTGCCAATGATTATCTCTGATTATAATTACTCAAGGACCACACTTGTGTTTGGCAAGATGCTTTTAGTAAGAGAGATCAGGATAATATCTAGTTCGAGTGTAGCAATTTCTGCAAAGAAGGGAAGAGTAAAAATAAGAACCCAGGATCAGATGCTCTGACAATACATGCAGCTCAGTGAAAAAAACTGCATTTACATGCATCGTGCATGTTGCGCTTCTAGACAGCACACAAGGTCAAACCACTAACTGTCAGTTACAATAAGCTTCCAAACTTCTGGTCAATTACCTGGTTAATAACAAAAGACAAGGCTATGACATCATTATAGTTATAATTAATTTACACAGATCGGCTTCCAGTTAATCAAATACATCTTTAAAAGCATTTAATTATTTTTCACCTAGAAAGCAACACTCAGCTTTGTTAAATAAAAAGCAATCTTGCTGAATCCAACATGAAAGGTTGTCAGGCTACTCTCAGACATAAAGGACAAAAGGCTTCGCAGGGCACACAGCTGCAACGTGGGAGCTGCTGCCGCATTCACAGCAAACAGAAGCACAAGGTGATGGCTGATATAACACATCTGAACAGTTTCTGAACATAACGAAGTTGTCAGGAAACAGGGTAAACAGGCTTTGGGAAAAGAAACGTCCCAATGCTTTTTGTCAAAAAGATACACGGGGCCAGCAATATAGACGTATGTAGTATAGGACAGTACTTAAGGGCGGGGTCTTTGGTGACAGCTCTACAATATGCCTTAGAAAATGTATTTGATCACCAGTTTCTCACCTGTAAAAGGACATAATGCAGGCTCACTGGGTTTCATGAGGATTGAATGAGATTACGTATATCAAATCATAAATTGGGAAGTGATAGTGTTTTTAATCCATATAAACAAATAAAGACCTAAGATTAAAAATTTTAAATACCTTTCAAGTATTTTTATAACTGAGTAACCAATTAGCATTTTTCTCGGCTTTCTATGATCCACTGTTTAAACTACATCACATGGTTCAAGTCCACGTACATTTGAAAAACAGTATGATGGGGTATGTGGTAAGCACATCAAAGTAGGAACTATTTTTTAATTAAAACAAATTTTATAACAAAGTCTCAAACCAGAGTTCCCGTCAACATGATCTGATAATTTGAGAATTTAATGAGTCTTTCCAAGAAAAATTTCAATATGTCAGATGGCAAAATTTTTATTTTCTTTGCTCCTTTTTAGAGTGTCATAGTCTTAACAGAAAGGATTATATTATCTTTATACATGAAAAAAATGAAACCACTGGATTTTGTATATAATCTTGACTTTTGCTCCACGGTGAGGGGAAATTAGTGCCAACTCCAATTGTGATCCTTCACCACTTATGATTTCCAGTATCAATCATAGGTCGGTCCCTTCTCTCACAGACTACACGTCTTAGTGTAATGAGGGCTCATTAAAGTTCTCCGACTGACAGCCCTTCAGACGTAGGTCCTTAACCCAGAGACACATGCAGAGCTGCAATACTCCCCATCACTCCCTTCTAGAGGATTCAAGTAAATTCCATGCTCACCTTTGCTCTGTGCCAGATTTCTTTGTTTATCTGCCTAAAGTCCATGAAAAAGTGCTCGCCATCCCCCCATTTAATCTCTGTGTAAGAACTGGTAATGAATTATTCATGTGACCGAAATCCTCCCAGCACAGGAACTAGTCAAGGGGCAGAGGAGCACGCCTGACTTCAGAGATGCTGTTTATGTGCCCACAAAGCACATGGGACGGCCACTAAGCAGCAGGTGGTGGGGTCGGCTTGGAGCTTTGGCCTGCCGGACAGCATCAATACTTCATTCTTTCAGGAACAGGAAGTTGCCTCCCAGCCTTACCGGATGTGGTCCTGGTGGGGAGTGGGGGGGGGGGGGGGAGGAGGGGAGTCAACTTTTCCTTTCCCACACTGATTCAAGGGTGATGGTGACCAGAGTTGGAATAATAACTCTCTCCCTGGAATCTAAAACCTGTGCAGAGATACAAAGACCAACAACACCTGGAACTGATATTCGGAGCCTTAACCTAAAGATATCATTCAAATCCACTGAGTCTACCTAAACCTTGAGAGCTCACCTGGCTACTATCCTTTACCAAGGCTTGGTTGTTTGGTTTTCTGTTGATTCTCGGAGCTATCCATTGACTTCCAACCAAATCTCTTGTTTTCAAATAAGCTATCTGGATACCATAGTTAACTCACTTTCTGTTGTTTGCAAAGAACACTCCCCAAAACGCTACATTTGCCAAGGGCTGGCAAGCAAACCCTAGTCTCATTCAAGCATCACCAGCTCTCATCTCTTGGTACCTCACTCGAGTCCATGGGAGAACCAAAACATGATGCATACAGAAGCAATATCTCAAAGGTCTGTTCTAGCCACGCTATTCCTAGAGAGAGAAGAGCACAGCTGGCTAAGGACGTGAGAACAAGAGCAACTTCTGCATAAATAAGGCAAAGTCCTCTCAAAGTCATCTACTAAGTATCTACTTAGTAGATGGGTTGGGGCAGCTGGGTGGCTCAGTCGGTGAGCGTCCGACTTTAGCTCAGGTCATGATCTCACGGTTCATGAGTTTGAGCCCCACATCAGGCTCTGTGCTGACAGCTCAGAGCCTGGAGCCTGCTTTGGATTCTGTGTCTCCCTCTCTCTCTGCTCCTCCCCCACTCACCCTCTGTCTCACTTTCAAAAATAAATAAACTGAAACTGGGACCCTGGATGAAGAATGTAATCACAAAAAGAAAAATGGACGATCTAAAATTTGTCTTCTATTTATACAAGGTTGATGATTTTAAAGAATACATCTAATTATTGATTTTCAAACTATACTCCCTGCCTTTCTTCTTCACTGAAAATAAGACTAGTTTGTCCATTTAATAAAATGTTACCACTTGATGAAAACTTCTGACTAGGACTTTGGGACAACAAATCATTTAGATTCATCAACAAAACGAAAAAAAAAAAAAAACAACAAAGGAAAGAGGAAGGGGAAAAGGAAGGAAGGAGGAAGGAAGAAAAGACGAAGGGAGGAAGGAAGGAAGTAAAAATGGAAGGAAAAATGGAAGGAAGGAAGGAAGGAACTGAATAAGAGGCTTCTTCAACCTGAGAGCCTTTAGAAAGGATCATGGGAGTATCCTGCATGCTTTTCTGTGGCTTTACCTGTGTTTCATCATTATGTAATTCATTAACACACATCAGTCATCACATTTCTCTAATTGTGAGCCCAAAGAAGAAAACCAATGAATGTGGAACTATAGCAGTAAAAGCATTGAGCATATAATTTTATATCTCACTGTCTGTATCATTTAATAAATATCTGAGAATTAGTGTCCTTTCAGGCAACCATCTAGAGAGCAGACATACAAACAGTGACACTACAGTGCGATAAAGAATGAAAATATGAATGCATATAAATGTGCACAGAATGTTTAGAAAAGAGCAAAAATAAGTTTTAAGGATTTGTATGGGGTGTGGGGGAAGGAAAGAAAGAAAATACTGGGCAGGCACTATCTCGTGGGCAATGGGGAGGGAGATGAAATGATCCATGAAACTCATCATCAAAAGCAGGAGAGTCATCCCTCACACACACACACACACACACACAGGATTTAAGTCATCACTTGGCAGATATAATAGCTACAAGCTAAAAATCTGGAAAGCCAAAAAGTCCCTCTTTGATACAAAATTAACATACCTTGAAAGAAACAAGGAAATCTTGAATACTTTGGTATGAAGGAAGAGAGTACATGGGCAGTAGGCACAGTATTTATTCCTACATTTGCTCAAAGTTGGAATCAAACTGATCCATTACAACCATGACTGTGAACTGCTGGTATCTGTAACATAAAAAAATGTAGCAAAGTTTCTTTCAGTGTTGCCCAAGAGACTCCATCAAGGAAAAAAAAAATCCAAAATTAGGAGGAGCTACCATCACACATTGACGGGCACAAGCACGTACACACACCCCTATATATTATTTATATAAAGTTGAAGTCATTGTAATATGTATATAAATTTCATTCATAACTATCCTGATACTGTGACTTTGGATTAAAAATGCATAAGCAAGTTTACACCATGCAGAAACAGCTGTTGGTATAATGAGAACATTCCTGGAGCTGAAGCCAGATTTGGGGTCAAATATGGATGCCATTGTTTACTAGTGTGTGGCCTTGGGCATATCATATAATCAATCCTGCTGAGCGTCTGCTTCTTTATCCGTAGATGAGAAAAATTCCACTTACTTACTGGAGTCATTGTGAAGAATAAATGAGATAGCATATTATGTGAAAGCACGTAGCACACTCCCAAAGTTTGTTTTCCAATCTCCCTTCCTCTCCATAAAGTAATGAGCCTTTCCCCCCATGGGACTAGACTTTATTGCTTTATAATTATGATGTGCATGTAACAATGTCCAAGAAACTAGATGGTAAAATAACACCAACACACAAACCTGAATGCACACCATTGTTCATTGACTATCATCTAGATCCCAAAGGGCTCTTATACGGCTCTTGTACACTATCTATTGCTTCCCAGAAATTTGACACATTTTCTTTTCTGAATACAGCCAAAATTATCCCACAGGCTTTGAAATATTGCCATCATGATGTTGCACAGAGCAGCTGGCTGATTGAAAGTGACTGCCCCTCCCCCACACTCCAGCTGTCACCAGGAAACCCTCCTCAATGTGTGAAAAAAGACAATGTGATATTACTACCGCTCCTATTAATAACAATCTGACAAATACTCAGCATTTGAGATTATTTTTCTTATGAAAGCTCACTATTAACTAAAAATTAACTCCTTAAGAAAAACCCTTTACCATATAAATTGCAAACCAGCTGCTTTCATACAACAAAAAGCAGAGGGACTGTAAACACAAGTAATGTATTTCCACTGACTTCTTGTTTCTTTTTCCTCAAGTCATCTGTAATGCTAAACAACAGCCAGTTAAAATATTAAATAGCTTTAACAGTGATACAGCTGTCATGGCTTAGAGGGCTCAAAAAAATAAAATAAAAACTGAGAGGACTTCTCAAAACGTGTGCATAGACTCCTATTTTGTAAAGTACAGGCCAGACTGGAGGCTGGATGCTTCCTCTTTTTTCAACAGCCACTTGCTCGGGTGCATGAGAAGTCATACACACATCTGACATGGCTGAAAACCCTGGGAGCTGTCTTCAGAACAAGTTTGTGAATCTCACTCACAATAATTCTTAGTGCAATGACTTCTTAGAGAGAACTCATCTCGTGAGGATTTCTATCCCACAGATGAAGAGTTTCACACCCAATGTCCTGGATTCCAGGGTTCCAGCGACATGCCTCAGAATGTCACCGCAAAAGATTCAAGATAAGCACCAGCAGGCAGAACTGTGCCCTTCAACCTCTCTTAAAGCCTCTCAGCTCCTGAGCTCTTCAGGTAAGATTCAGCTAAAGAGGGTTGCCTCCTAAAAACAAAACAAAAACTAAAACAAAAAACAAAATCTAAAGACCACTGCTTACATGATTAGAAATGCAGCATAAAAGGGAATCTATCTCTTTAAAGCATCATTTCTTTTAAATGGTTTATAAAAAGAATGTTTACACATACATGCATGTATCTAACTTTACATAAATGTACCACCATTAGATTACTTATCCCCACCTCCATATTATAATACGTTGCCAAGTAAGCAAAATTATGACCTGTTCTGGCTCCTTTCAAGTATTTTCCACGCTCACATAGTCGTATGTAATATATAGACAAAAATACATGGTATTATTACTTTTTTAAAAATGATACATAATGTATAATGCGTTTTCAGTGCTGTCCCATCTCCTGGAACATCCTGTCCCTTTTCTAGCTGACTGTCCTGGTTAACTAACTGAAGATACTTAAATATTAATCAATGGACCTCAAGCTCAATGGACCTTGAAGTTCCAATAAACACCCAAAACAATTTATGGAAGTTGCTCTGTTGTGGTGATCAAACTGAAGATAGTGTTTTTTCTACCAGGTTTTAGAGTTTTCACCTTTTTCACATGTTTGCCTTCTCCCACTCATAATAATGTGAAAGCTTTGACTCTTCACTTCAGGATTTTACCATTTGAAAAGAAAAGCAGTACAGCTAGGTAATAACAAAAATGTATTTATTTATTAAAACGGCATGAGGAAATAAACGAGGTAAGTTTGGGGGTGCTAACTACCTTTTTCTCCCCTGTCCCAACATGCAGCATTTATTGAACCTCTATGCCTTCACGTTTTGCCCTTTATTTCATTTAATGCAATGTCCTGAGGTAGGTACGTACCATGACTTCTACTTTATAAAAAAGGAAATTAAGAGGATGTTAATTTGTCTAAAGAACTCAGGTAAGTAGCAGAGGCAAAGTTCAAAGCAGGTTCGACGTGACCAAAACCACTACTATAAGTCTGCCGCTCTAATACAGAGAAGTAGAAAACGTGGGGGCCATTGAAAACTGATGTTTCATGATGGGACAGTGTTAATTTAGCGGTGGTATTAACAAAATTATTTGTAGAAGCTGATATCCAAAGTGACTCATGTTTATCTGAAAACTCTGACACACAGTACCTAGGAGCCATGGTGTGGTTCGGGAGCAGTGTGCTCTAATCAAAGTGACATGTTGTGTATGCCATGGTGAGTCAGTGACACTCCTCAACACTGGAATGAGTTTAGGTTTTACGGCAACTGCCTCAGATCCTAAATATCGCCACCCCCCCAACACGGGCCCCCTGAAAAGGGAAGAATTGTAGATTACTGCAACTGACAATCTGTGGGGCGAAAAAACCCAGCAGGCCAAAGGCACACTTAACCTTGGTCCCACAGTGCTTCCAGAATAGAGGTACAGGGGGTGGTTAGTACGAGGTCTCTGCTGGTGGAGCTACATGCCACATGGGAAAGAAAGATAAGCACAGAAACATCTTCTGCTTGCAAGTCATTAACACCTCTCATCTCCACAGCTAAGGCTTACTCTGGTTATCCACCCTACTTCTTTACCAAGTTCTGGGTCAAAAGAAGGTATAATTAAGCTGAAAACACCAAAAACCATTCCTTAACACAGTTATGTCATTAAGAATACTCAGTCCCAGGGCACCTGCTTGGTTCAGGGGGTACAGCATGTGACTCTTGATCTCAGAGTAGTGAGTTCAAGCCCCACACTGGGCAGGACATCTACTTTAAAAAAAACAAAAAACAAAAAACTACTACAGCCCCAGTAGTGTGGGTATTAGCACTTACTGCTATAACCTTCAACTAAATATCCTGCATCCAACAATCTTAATTATACAGACTATTACTAGGACCCAGAAATAAACAAAATGCCCTGGAAGCTGTGGTCACAATAGTCAGGCACTGCAATTCACAATTAACCCCATGAAAATACTTCCAGCACAATCTATGTGTGTATTTAACTTATACAATTTTTTTTTGTAATTTTTAATGTTTATTTGAGAGAGAGAACGAGAGACAGAGTGCAAGCGGGGAAGGGGCAGAGAAAGAAGGACACACAGAATCTGAAGCAGGCTCTGAGCTGGAGCTGGCAAGCTGTCAGTGCAGAACCAGATGAGGGGTTCAAACTCACAAACCATGAGATCATGACCTGTGCCGAAGTCAGATGCTTAACCAACTGAGTTACCCAGGCGCCTCAAACTTCATGCAGTTCGAAGGAGCTATTAAACAGCATCTCATCTTTGAGTGTTTTCTATGTATGTTAAACAGTTTCCCTGAATTTTCTTTTTCTTTTTTAATGTTTATTTAGTTTTGAGAAAGAGAGAGAATGATTGGGGGAGGGGGGAGGGAGAGAGAGAGAGAGAGCGAGAGAGAGAGAGAGAGAGAGAGAGAGAGAAACACAGAATCTGAAGCAGGCTCCAGGCTCTGAGCTGTCAATACAATGCCCTCCTGGGCTCACACCCACAAACCATGAGATCATGACCTGAGCGAAGTCAGAGGCTTACCCAAGTGAACCACCCAGGGGTCTCAAACACTTTCCCTGCATTTTCACACTCAATACTTACAGCCCTGTGAAGAAGCCTCTAAGTAACTTGTCCAAGATCTTACACCTAGGAAAGGCTTCACCTGGATTCCAAGTACGTTCTGTGACTTCACAAGAGCAACTCTTTATCATGACAGCAATACTTAACAATGTAAGCACCCAGGTACATTGGGATCCACTGGAAAGCATGTTAGAATAGATTTCTGATTGAAGTCTGAGATAAGATCCCAAAATTTGCATTTCCAACAAGTTCCCATGTGATGCTGCAGCTAGTAGTCCGGGGACAATTAGGAACTCAATGTACCGTTATTCTTTGTAAAATTACTTGCTTCCCCAAGCTGCCGTGTCAGCAGCAAATTATAAGTCTTTACAGTTTATTGGAACTGGGGAAAAAAAAAAAAAAAAGAAAGAAATGTGGGACTTCAGACTTTTAAGAAGTAATTGCAGAGAAAAGAGGCAAAGTACAGCTGTCGCTGAGTGTCCTGCAAAGAGACCTACACAACGCGATGATCAAGTCATGACTATACAATAATTCCTAATAAGCAATCCTGAGTCTTCAAAAGTTATTGCTTAGTTTGGAAAAAAGAAAGCATGTGATCCATTTTTGGACAGGTTTTTAAAGTGTGACGAGAAAAAGGGTTACATTCGCAGGCGGATTTCCTATCCCCTATTAAGAGAAACACCACTTTTTAGGTTAGGGTTGTGTCGGCCACACACTTGCTGGGAGAAACGAAGTTATTCTCCCGGCACCTGAAACTGCAAGTTGTTGCTGATGATGCAACGTCACTTTAAACTTCCTGCTTTCGAAAGGACGCTTTTAAAACCCACACAGAGCCCAGCCCATCCATCCTCCGAGCACATCCTTGCCAGGGCAGTCGTCACCAGGATCAGACAGGGTGTAGACGACGGGACCCCCCCACCACCCCCCAACCCGGTTGACTCGGTAGACTCGCGGCGGGAAGCACCCTTCCGCCTCTAGGACTTGCCCAGGGTGCCCAGAATGCGGAAGCGCGCCTCCAACCCGAACCCCCCCCCCTCCCCGGGCCGGCCCGGGGAAAGCGCCGACTGGAGGCGCCCGGCACCCGCTCCCAACCCGGCGCCACGACCCTGGGAAAGGGCGAAGCGACACCAGGCAGAACCGGCCACGCGAGGGGTGCCAAACAGACGCGGAAACTCACGCTCTCTACGGCCCGCCTGCGTCCCCACGTCTTGGCGCGCGTGTACGTCATCACGCACGGGCGCCGGACACCGAACACTCCGGGTGCCCGGGACCCACAGGGCGGGGAGAAGGGAGCGTGGGCGACCTCGCGCCGCGGCTCGCACAGCACAGCGGGCGGGGCGGGGCTGGGGTGGGGAGGGTCGTAAAGCGGGCCGGCCAGCCTCCCTCTGCGCATGCTCAGTTGCGCGCGTCCGCGTTCTTCGCCGCCCCGGGATGGACGTGCGCGCCGCGTGCGGTGGCAGTGGCTTGGGGCAGGTTTCGATGGCCTCGCTGGAGAGGGTCGTCTGCTGAGCGCAGTGGGGGTGGGGTGGGGGGCTTGTATCCCGGCCCCATCCTCCCAGCACCGAGTAAAACGTGGATGATCTTCCTTGGGACCGTAACTATTGGTCGCCCACCGCGCGTAAAGCGGAGGAGCGGCCTGCTTTCGAGGGACCGGAGGTGGGGGACCCCCGGCGAGGGGGCCAGGTGGCGGCCGAGAAACTGGTCTTCCGGTCCCATCCGTACCGCGAGGTCCTGCTGCTGCGTGGAGGAGTCGGACCCTGCCCGTGAAGTGCTGGTGGGAGAGACGGAAACTCCCACCTTCGTGAGTTAGCGGCACACCGCACCAGAGCGTCCGTGTCTGGTGGACCCCGTGGTTACTAAGTAGGCCACCAAAACAAGGCCCTGGGGGTGCTGCCCACTCCCCAAGCTTAGCCCGGAGCTCGCATTTCTTAGTCTGTTTGCCCATTGAGGGGCTTCTGGTGTTAGGGATTTCGATGGAGGTCTCCTATGAAGCCGTTTTAGGAATTCTGCTTCTATCCTAGAACAAGTGTTAGGTTCAGTTGTAGGAGTTAAGTTCAATGTAGTAATGTTGTATTTCTTTTCTGCAATACCAAGAGGCTGGCCTACTCTTTGGTATGGAACTTTCTAGTAACTAGGGGGAAGACCTGCCTTCCAAAGGCAGGTGGTGGTATGCTGGTCTGTACTTACTGGAAGTTGTGGCAGCTGTGTGTAGCGAGTCTTGTCTTTTGTTACTGTGTGTTGCAAGGACTCTTCGTGGAAATGTTCATTTTGGAGTTTGAAATTTAAATGAAAACTTGGCTCATGTTCAGAGGAATATAACAGACTTTCAAGTGACAGGGAAGATTCTTAGGAAATTCCAAATATGTATTCTTGGAGCCTTACAAGTCATGCCTTTCTTCTAAAAACAATACACTGATCAGAAAGTCTGACTGATGGAAACTGCATTCCTAGAACGTCAACTGAAGGGGGGGAAGTAGATGAATCGCCTATAGGAGAATTTTATATACTTCTCTAGAAAAAAGATAAATGTAATTATTCAGAAAGAAGGGGTCTTCATTTATCTTTCTGATCCACGATCATACGCATTAATTCAATTCATACTAATCCTGTCTTCTGTTCTCTAACACCCCTTATACCTTTCTGTAATCGCATCATTTTTCTTGTTGTTATCTTAATACGTCAGATACAGAAGTAATTTTAAGGGAGCCACAAGTCAAGAAGTCTCAATACAGTAATCTCAAAAATGTCATATATAAGGATTTAGAGTGTACGTAGGCAATTATATTCCATTTTAAATATTACTAGTGAAAAAACGTAATAGACATTTTGGAGGGCAGAAAAAGTCTGCCTTTTTAAAAATGACCTTTTTTTTGGTCCTATGGTTCATTAAACAGCCTGCAACTTTAAGTTGTATTGAAATCAGCAAATTGTATGCTCAAGTCCTATTTAGATTAGCCAACATCAGTTAGGTAATAATTGTGCATCTTAAACATTAACATATGAGGCAGTCTCACATCCTTTCACTGAGACAGGGCTTTTAATAACAATAGAACAAATAACAAAGATTCAATGCCAGAAGACCTTTAACATTAAACTTATGCAATTGTTACATTACTTGGTAAGATAATGATTCGTAAACAAAGTATTCATTCTCTTAATCACGAGAAAAAGCATTTGTGCACATGATGTATAATATCCAAGACCCATCTAATGATCTGAACAATTCTCTACTTTTATCAAAGGTTTGAAAGAAAGCAGCAGTGTCTGGGATTAAGCCATTTGATGTAAATGAGTGTCCCTACATTGTGGTCCTAGCATATAAATAGAGGAGTTGCGGTAACAACCTTTGTACAGTTCATAAACCTAGGATTGGAACTGGCAGGAAGGCAGAGGAGTATCGTTTTCAGCCTTCAAAACCCGGCCTGAACAAGGGAGGACATCAGTTAGCAGCACCATGAGCAAATAACACAACTGAATTATTTTTTGAAAGAGGAGCTTGTTTTGGTATACCTTTGCTTTTAGTGGATCGCTCATTGTTGTACTCAGCACTGTACCAAAAGGTGTATAAAACTTACCAAAGAACGTATAGCTTCCTCGTTAGGCAAAAGCTTGCAAATTAATTCAAGAACAATCTAAGAACCACAAAAGTAAGTACAAAAATTGCATCATGTATTCTGATACTAGTAAGACCAACAATAGTATTTAATAGTAATAGACCATGCAAACAGTAACCTTAAGAAATTTTCACTGGCTTTACTGATACCAAGCAAACTAGACTTTAAGACAAGAAATATCTCTGGAGACACATCTCACACAGAGTCGGTACATCAAGAAGATGTACCAAATAGAAATGTACATGTGCCCACCCACAGAACCCTAAATACATGAAGCAAAAACTGATAGAGTTGAATGGAGAAATAGATAAATAGGAATAGTTTGATATCATTCAATATCCTATTCTCAACAATGGGTGGAGCAACTAGACAGGAAACCGGTAAGGATATAGACTGCTTGAACAACACTACCAACCTTATGCATATAGATCACTGTACTTGATGATGGCAGGGTTTATATTCTTTTTAAGAAGTATAGTCTGTAGAATAGCCCATATGGTAGGCTATAAACCCAAGTCTCAATACATTTAAGACGATGTGGATCATATTCTATGATGTAACCATGTTCTGTGGTTCCGAGGTTAGGAATAGGCAATAGGAAAAAAAAACATAGAAAATCTCCAAACATTTGGAAATTAAATTACTCAAGAGTTGAAGAAGTTATGAAGGAAATTAAAAAATATTTTGAACTGAATGAAAATGAAAACATTGAAATTTGGTGATGCAGCTAAAACAGTGATCTGAAGGGTATTTACGACTTTAAACACCTATATTAGAAAAGAAAAAGGGTGCCAGTAATCTAGGTTTATACCTTAAGAACTAGAAAAATAAGAGCAACCATAGCAAGGAAACAGGAGGGAATAATTATTGTATTAGAAACCAGTGAAATAGAGAAGAGAAAAATAAGGAAAATCAATGAAAATAAAAGTTGGCTCTTTGAAAAGTTCAATAAATTTGACCAAACTTTATTTATTTGGCTGCCCCTCCCAAAGAGAAGATACAAATTACTGAAATTAGGAATGAAAGCAATACACCGCTGCCCACCCTGCCAAAATTAAAAGAAGCTATGACTAACCTTATGTCAACAAATCAGACGATGTAGTTGAGTTGGACAAATGCCTACAAAGATACAAATTGCCAAAACTGAGTCAAGGAAACAAAGTCTGGAGTTTGCATCCATGTCCTACAGCTACCAGAACAAAGGACCACCAACTGGGTGGCTTAAACAACAACAATTTCTGTCTCACACTTCTGGAAGCTAGAAGTCCATGATTGAGGTGGAGAGCAGGATCACGCTCTCTCTGAAACCTGTAGGAGAGAATCCTGGACTCTTTCTGGCTTCTGGTGGTTTGTCAGTGGTCCATAGCACTCCTCAGCTTGCAGCTACTTCAGTCTCTGCCTCCATCATCACATGGCCTTCTCCCCTCGTGTCCATTTCCTCTTCTTATTAGGACACTAGTAATAAAGGATCGAGAGCCCGTCCTACTCCAGGATGAACTCAGGTTGACTAATTACATCTTCACTGACCCTGTTTCCAAATAAGAATACATTCTGGGGTACTGCGGGGTTGGGACTTCAACATACCTTTTTGGGTGATGAAATTCAACCCATAACAGATCCATAACAAGTAAAATTAATATAGTTGGCCCTTGGACAGCATGGGTTTGAACCATATGGGTCCACTTATACACAGATTTTTTTTTTGATAAACATACTGTAAATAAATTTTTCTTAATATTTTTCTCTAGCTTTAGAGCAAGAATATAGTATACAATACACAAAATATGTGTTAACCACTTTATGTTATTGGTAAGGCTTCTGGCCAACACTAGGCTATTATTTTGGGGGAAATCAAAAGCTATACATGGATTTTAACAGTGCAGGGGGTTTGGTGCCACTAACCCCTATGTTGTTGAAGGGTCAACTGGACTTTAAAATCTTTCCCCAGGGGTACCTGGCTGGCTCAGTCAGAAGAGAATACAACTCTGGATCTTGGGTTTGTAAGTTCGAGCCCCATGTAGGTTGTAGAGATTACTTAAACATAAAATCTAACAAAAATTAAAAATAAAATAAAATCTTTCTACAAAGAAAAACTCAGCCCCAGATGGATTCACTGATAAATTCAATCAAATATTTAAGTTAGAAATGATGCCATACAAAACATAAGAGAAAATCTCTGTGATTTTAGGTTAGGCAAACACTTCTCAGCTATGACACCAAAAGCCCAGTCCCACAAAAGAAAAAATTGATAAACTGGATGGCCTCAAAATTTTTAAAAAATTTGCTTTTTAAAAAGACATCATTAAGAAAACAAAAATCAAGCTACAGATTGGAAGGAAATATTTGCTAATTTTCTATTTGATAAGGATTTGTATCTGCTTATTTAAAGTACTCTTATAATTCAACAAGAAGATAAACTTCATTTGAAAAACAAGCAAAAGATTTGAATAGATCCTTCACTGAAGAGAACATTAAAATATTCCCAACATTGTGTCACCTGGGTTGCTCAGCGGGTTAAGCGTCTGGACTCTTGACTTCAGCTCAGGTCACAATTTCACCATTTTTGAGTTTGAGCCCTGAATAGGGCTCTGCACGGACAGCACGGAGCCTGCTTGGGATTCCCTCTCTCTCCCTTCCTCTCTGCCCCTCTCCCACTCACTTTCTGTCTTTTAAAATACATAAACTTTAAAAAGTTAAAAAAAAATATTCCCAATGGAATTAGTCATTAGGAATGGGCCAATTAAAACTTGCACAGCCCCTGCAGTGACTATAATAGAGAAGACAGGCAACAATGTGCAGAAACTGGAGCCCTTGTTCATTCCTGGCGGGACTGTAAAATGATGTGGCCTCTTTGGAAAACAAGTATTTTTTAAAAAGTTATACATACACTTATGGTGCAACCCAGCAATTCCACTGTTAAGAATGTACCCAAGAGAAGCGAAAATATGTCCACAAAAGAGTTGAATGCAAATTTCACAGCGATAGTATTCATAATTGCCAAAACCTGCAGTCTGAATGCTTATCCACTGTTGAATGGATAAAGCAATAAAAAAGATACAAATGACTGATTCATCCTACAACATGGATGAATCCCAAAAGCTGTATGCTAATTGAGAGAGAAAGCAGACCCAAAAGACTACGTATTGTAGAATTCCATTCATAGGAAATTTCCAGAAAAGGTAAATCTATACAGATGAGTGGTTCTTGGGACTGGAGATGGAAGTCAAGTTAACTAAATGGACAGAAGGGAACTTTGGGGGATGATAAAAATGTTCTAAAACTGGATTGTGAAGATGGTTTCCTAACTTTATAAATTTATTAAAAATTACCTAGGTGAGGGCGCCTGGGTGGCTTAGTCATTAAGTGTCTGACTTCGGCTCAGGTCACGATCTCACAGTT
This sequence comes from Panthera pardus, assembly GCF_024362965.1. NCBI lineage: Eukaryota > Metazoa > Chordata > Mammalia > Carnivora > Felidae > Panthera > Panthera pardus. The sequence goes on from NW_026526655.1 coordinate 11,941,933, forward strand.
CTTGAGTTTGAGTCCCACATCAGGCAAGCTTGAGCCCTAATTCAGGTGAGCTCATGCCCTACTTTGGGTGAGCCCATGCCCTGTTCAGGGTGAGCACGAGCCCTGAGTGAGCCCTGCTTCTCTCTCCCTCTCTTTTCCTCTGTCTCTCTGTCTCTCTCTATCCCTTGCTCACTTGTGCCCTCTCTATACACAGAGAATGAGTGAGTTCTATGGTATGTAAATTCCATCTCATTGAAGCTTTTTAAAGAGAAAAAGATAACCAGTCTGTGGACAAATGTGGCCAGTCATCTACAAGGTCTAGTAAAGAATGAGCATGGCAGACTACACAGGGCTTACCCATCACATGCAATGTTCAGAGCATTATTCTTGAGTTAGGGGATACCAATCAGATATGGATGCCATACCCTAGGAACTTCTAGTCCTGAAAAGGAGCCAAGGGATCTACATAAATTTTAAAGAAGCTGGATAGAGCTAACTATTCTTACTGATGTTTAGTTCAATTAATTTGGGACTTTAAAGGAAGAGAATATTAATTAGGAGCTGGACAGATGAGGAAGTCCTTTGTGAAGTTGACATTTGAATGGTATCCTTGATATGTAAGTAGGATCGTACCCACTGACGTGAATGGAATGGAGCATTCTGAACCAAAAAGCAGTAAGATAAGAACAATATTGTGAGGAATCATTAGGGTGATTTATGTGCTATGTATTATTTAAACAGGGTGTTATTTTCATCAATAGTAACAGATGAAAAGGGTATGCCATGATGTATGATCATTCTTGGTGTATGACCATTTATGTAGATACTGAACTAAATGGAATGGAGAATTAAGGAGAATAATGGGAAAGGTTAGCTGTAGATTATGGATGTAAGATAGAGAATATTAAATCTTATTTGAAAAAACACCATTAATAAAATGCAGTCAATTAAAATGCTTTAGAAATTCTTATAACGCTCTTGTCTTTGAGTCTTTATCTGGAAATGTATGCTTTGGAACTCAAATGATTTTCTGTTTAAAGGAAGAATGTAGAATTAAGGATCTATCATGATTGAATTTATTCTACAGCCAATGAGAGAAGTTCTGGCAGTCATAAGGTATACTAAAACTACATATAGCAATGCACTTGCAACAGACCTGTGATGGTTAATTATTCTGAAATTATTATGTACATTATTATAATTGAATATGAATTTTCACTAATCAACTCTCAATTAGTCTACCTTGTCTGAGAAGGGCTGCGATAACAGTAAAATATTTCATGTTATTCTTTGGGTATTTTAATGCTTAGAATTTAATGCTTAAACTCCTGCCCCTAGATCAGCCACTTCCTGATTTCCAATCATACCAAAAACAGATCATTTTACCCGTTATATTGAGCATTAAACCAATAAAACTTCATTCTCTCCTCATGTATTGTCTAAATTATTGTCTAAGGGGTAATCCCCTCCCTCCATAGAAGATGAATAAGCCTTAATTTCCTTCTCCCTACCCCAGTAACCACTAGAGAACAAGAATATAACATGGAAATCTGTTAGTCAAAGATTCTGTCTTGGGACTTGGACTCTTAGGAGATCTGGAAATGGTCGTTTGGAAGCCATAGTCATCTCAGCACCATAAATGACAGTGCTTCAGTGTGAGAGCTGGAGGCTGAGTACCACTTAAGGCACCTTTAGCATGACTACCTCAGAATACCCTGAGCTCTGACTCAACCCTTGACCTACTCCTGCTAAGACCTCACATATAGATTTTATTTTCTTACAAATCAGTATTATTTTGGTAAATTATAAGATTTTCTTACTCCTGCAACATCCTACAAGCTCTCACTGTTACCACCACTGACTTCCACTTGTTAAGTAAGTTAATGCACTTAAAGCTCATCAAAGTGCCTATCACACAATACATACTCAATATGCATTCACTGTTATTATACTATTAGCTACCATTTGTTGAGTGTCTGCCACTTGCCGGGCACCTCACCTCTGTTTTAAAAATGAGAAGGGGGCGCCTGGGTGACTCAGTCCGTTAAGCGTCCCACTCGTGATTTCTGCTCAGGTCACGATCTCACAGTTCATGAGGTCGCACCCCACGTGAGGCTCTGCACTGACAGCACAGAGCCTGCTTGAGATTCCCTTTCTCTCTCTGCCCCTTACCCATGTGTGCGTTCTCTCTCTCTCTCAAAATCAATAAAGGGTTTTTTTGTTTGTTTTTAATGAGGAAACAGAGGGTCAGAGAGTCTAATTTATCAAAGCACACATACCTAGTGGGTAGAGGGAATGATGGGGATGATCAAACTTTCTTCCTAATACATTATTTCTACTTCTAAATATTAAATGACTAGCACTGTGTGTCACCGGATGCAGAATCATCTATGTAAGAGGTAATTTTGTTTTTATTCCTATACATGTTTAGAGTTTTCCTTGTTTAATTATCTAAACCATTGAAACTGGACATAACCATTGTCCATTTTGGAATTATTTGGAATGATTGTGTTTCTTTCAATTACCCACATTTTTCTATTTTCAAAAGTAATTGATTGTTTTGGATAAATCTTCCTTAATCTTGTTTTCACTTATGATGATTATCTCAAAATTAAATTGGATTTACAGATGTCGCATTGTTCTTATGTTTACGGGATAATAGTAGAATATTGTTTGAGAGCTCCCATTTCTTTCAAATAATAAATCCCAAATAAGTAATTTAATAATTATTTTAGCAGCATTTTTCTTTTACATCTGCAAATGCCCCTTCTATTTTTGTATCAATGAAAATTCTGATGCTTCCATGAGTACAATGAATGATTTTGCCAAATTGGCAGATTTTGCCAATCTGCCAGATCATATTTTCTACGTGCCCTCTGGGACCTAACAGGAGACCCTCTAAACCACACCTTCTCCAATCAGGCAGATTGTATCAGGAATATTGTAAATGTGCTTTATGAAAAACTAATTTAGATAAAGAAGTCTTAGAAAAGGAAGAGCTATCGATCATCTTTCTAGGGAAAAAAAAAATGTCCGTAAAGGAGCTCACAGCAAAATATGGGAAATGTGGCTGTGATCACAGCAGTAACAGTAGCAGGCGTTTGTGTCAACTTCCCATCTACCTGTAGCCCAGGTGATTTCAGGACCTCCCCTGGGCACATACAGGCACGTCCACACCCACAGGTACCCAACTGTTCCTCCACCACTGCTTGCATCCACAATTAAACATAATGTGTTTTACTTTTTTTTTTTTAACTATTCTTGGAGGGAGAGAGAAAGAGAGAGAGTAGGGGAGGGGCAGAGAGAGAGGGAGACACAGAATCTGAAGCAGGCTCCAGGCTCCGAGCTGTCAGCACAGAGCCCGACTCGGGGCTTGAACTCACAAACTACTATATCATGACCTGAGCAGAAGTCAGACGCTTAACCAAGGCGCCCCAAACCGGAATCTGTTTTAAATGGAGGGCTGTTGAGGGAACACTTAGAAGAGAATGAATGCCACCTAAAGGTCAATGGGTCAACCTGTTCCCTAGCATGTGGTAGTCCTGGGCGGTGACTGGGAGAATCAGAGGCAGAGGCATCTCAGGTGGAGGGAGCCAGGGACAAAAGACACAGTCAAAAAACTTACAGAATTATTGCTAAGGTTCTATCCAACTTAACGACAACAGGCTAGGAAAAATGGGGCAGAGCATGGGGTCGGGGGTGGGGGGAGGGGGTTGATATCACCTATAATGACAGAGAGCTCCACTTTGCATAATTTAGATTTTTCTTTTTCTTTTTAAATTTAACACACCTGATTTCTAATCAAAGCATTTCCTTCTCGGGGGGATTTGTTTTTTTGAGTGCTAACCACATAAGTAAGGGCTGTCATTTATCTGAGAATTTTAAATATATGTAACTGGAAAAGGATTTTTAGAGGTAACTTTACTTTTCTTATGAACATGCCAGGCATCAGGTGGATGTCAGATCATACAAGGTTTTATGCTGCCAACTATTTTTTAATATTTATTTTGAAATAATTGCAAACTTTCGAAAAGTTGCAAAAATAGTACAGAGAATTTCTCTATATTCACAAAATATGCTGTTAACATTTGTTTCTCTTTTCCTCTCCCTCTCTGTCTTTATATATACATTAATATTAGCATTAGTATTTTAATATATACACACACTTTTTTCTTAATTATTTTCATGTAAATTGCAGGCAAGGTGCTCCTTTGCTTCAGTATCATTGCCTAAAACAAGATTTGTTTTTTAAGAAAAAAGTTATTAGTCTTAAATCTCTGGGGTAAATCTAGCACACTATTCTATCCATTTTAAGTTGCAAACGTCCAAGTGCCATGAAGCTCAGTTGGGAGCAAATGATGACATCCATTCTATTCTAGACCATACATTTAAATATTAAGTAGAGCACAACCTGGATTTTAAAAAAGGAAAATGCAAATTGATACTTTGGGCTGAACTACCAACACGAATTAAACATTTCTAACTACCAACAGGACTCAAACATTTCTTTCTACTAGGGCACAAAATGACAAACATTCTGACAAAATTTAATTCATTTGACTCAGTAATATCCCAGAACCTTAAAATCAATTGATTGAATGGCTACAATGAACCCAAGATATCGAGGATGCGGCAAGGTGGGGATGTGCATGGGTCTAACAGGCTATGGTAGAACTTACTGTTACATAAACCTTTAAAGCTGTTTGAGCGCTTGATGCAGGCTTTTGTTTCTAATGTTTCTGACTTACAAGGAACAAGAAAACATAGAAAATTGGAAAATGCACAGAATATGATTTTCAGTTCTACCACTGCCATGTGGCCTCACGTAAGCCATTCTGACCCTCTGACACTTAATTTCCTGAACTGTGAGATGAGGGAATCACATGAAATTATTTCTAAGTTCTCCTTCAGCTTAAATATTTTAAGATTCTAAGATGGAAAGAAAAAATAAATACAGTGTTAGAAAAAAAATCAAAGAAGATAATAAAATATAAAATGTGACTAAAAGTAAAAGTTGCTAAGCCAAAGAAACATTTTAAGATATGGATGAAAGATCACTATAATTTTCAACACTTAAAAATTCACATAAGTTTAATTAAAACCTTGATAGTGAACAAAAGTAAAAGGAATAAAATATATGGTTTCGCTGTATTTTAGAATGAAGAAAACAGAACGAGGACACAGTCAAAAAACTAAATACAAATCACAATTACTTACTAAATATGTCTTGTGTTATGATGTCGATGAGACAGGGTACAGCTCTAGATAAAAATCTCAATTATGGAATAATGCACAACTTGAAAAATCAAGCAACATAAAGTTAAAACATTTCTATCTATTGAAAGCCTGTAAGTCATGGCGGGGGGTGGGGGGGGAGAAAAATATATAACTAAGTGAAGTCAACAACTGTGAAACCAACTCAAGCAAAGAGTAAGCTGATTATTTGTTAACTTCCTAGGAAAAAATATCAAAAATTCATTCACTGCTCTTACAAAATATAGAAGACGCTCGTAATCATGATTGCACTCATAAGCAGCTTGAATTCCAGCACACCAAGCTTCAGCCTTAGCCCTAGCCAAGGGACTGTGTGTTCTGACCAACCTCTCAACTGGGCCAATAATTCTTTCTTCTGTGGCTTCTCAGCAGGATTAAATGAGATAAGGTATGCAAAATGTAAACCTTTGTGACTGGCACATAGTTAAGGGCTCAAAAATATGAACTCTAATATCAACTTTTCCACAATTCATACTCAGTTTTCCACTTTGGGGAGGAAAAGCCAGAGCTTGAGTGGCAGAGATAAAAGAAAATGGGGGGTATTGGAAGCCAGAGAAAGAACGGGGGTCTGACTGATGTGGGGGTGCTGGGTGCCCACCTTCCTGGACCAGTTAACAGGTCCCGTTTCTTCAACACTGCTCTTTGGAACACCAAACTTTCTGGTAATTCCTTTTTCGGTCTGTGTTAACAGCTTTTCTGATCTGACTTTCAAAAATAGAAGTTAATTTTTAAAACAAATATTTACTTTTCTGTGGACTTCTTTAGAATATGCACCTGAGAAATGGAAGATTCATCAAGAGAGTCTTAGGAGTGATGACTAGACATTATTCTGAACAATACTCTGTCATAGATAACTCATTTGCCTTTTTTCTTTTGTTGAATGAATAAAGCTCCTTATGAGAAAAATTAAAACAAGGATTGACTACCTGCCTTTTTAGGGAGTTTTTCCTAGGCCTTAGGAAATATTGTTTAGTCAGTATCAGAAAAAGAATCACTGATGAAAATAAAGGCTATCATTTACTGAACCTGTGCCATGTGCTTTACTCATCAAACTACATTTATCCTTCTAATGAGTCTACGAAATAGGATTATTATCTCCTTTTACAGATACAGAGCTCCGAAACAAAATGACGAGTACAAGTTCACAAAGACAAAAAGACTTTGGACTTAAACCTAAATCACCATGAATTCACCCACAAATCTTCAGCTGCCCTAGCTACCGGAGGGACCTGATCTGTAGGAGAAAACTACCGTTTAGTTTTCATACTTAAACCTCGATTTGATATTTTATTAACAGGTTTTTACCTTGAATTTTCTTGAGACTTATTTTTAGTGCACATAATCAAGGGAGAAAAAATAATGAAGGGAAAGGCTGACTCTCCCAGCACCAGGTTATATTTAATCTTAGGGAAAGGCAACATGTTGTTTAATTTTCAAGCCCCACTGAGAAATAATATGGGAGATTTTAACTGTATTTTTATGGAAGAAATACAGGACACCTTGCTTATTGAATATTCTTGCACTTTTAACCATATGTGATTGATTGAAGGTGAGTACTTAAGAGTAGTTTTTTAAATTATTTATTTTTGGTAAATTGTAACCAGTTGTTTCCTCGAAAACAACGGTCTCTAGAAGCACTTTCTTCCTTTTGGCTGTGAAAAATATTCACAAAATAAAATATGCACATCAATTAGATGTGGCAAATTGTGTAGCCTCTTAGAAAGACTTGAGTTATATTAGACCTTCTTTTGATTAATGGGCATTCTTTAAATGAATTAGCCCAGATTCTGCCCAGGAGCATAGTCTGGGCATCCCAGGGGAATGCACTAGAACAAGTCAGAATGTGGAATATCTGTCTTCATCATCAAATACTGTTCAAAAGCAATTGGTTTTGAAGTACTCTTCAGACAGAGGTCACAAACTCCAGTGCCTAGAGGAGGTAGGCAGGTGATACAGAGTCAAGTGGGCTGGGTGGAGGAAAGGACCTGACACATCATGGTGACAAATGGCACCTGACACTTGGCCATGGTGTTAGGGAGATGAGCTGGTGCCATGGGACTGTGGCAAACCGGCCATGGAAAGGGGCAGCTGTTTTTCAATTTTGGCTGACTGAGACCATTTGGGAATCGGGGCTCAATGCTTTCAGATCATTTGATTTTTAAAGAGGAATTAGAATTTCAAATTTTGATGGGTATCTTCTAATGTTTAATAGTTGACGATTACTTTTGAAAATACTAGTTGGGCCAATTAAAAAAAAAAATACCCTGGACCACTTCTGGTCAACAGGCTACCAAGGGTGCAACTTCTGATTTAAGGAAATGAGACAAATAGTAATAGAAGTGATACCTGCAAATGATCTCATGGTTCTGAATTCTTATACCTCTTTACTAGCCTTTATATAACATTAAAAATGCACTTAAGTTATACTTGACCAAAACAAACAGGAAAGAAGGTGTAGGCCTGGCGTCCTATATGAAACCATATGGTGCGTTCCTTGACGTGTGAACTCTATACCACCTCCTTCAGAATTAACTAAAGAGCCTATTTAAAATGTGCATGCTGGATTTACATTAATTAGGTCTCAGGTGGCTGCTACAAATCTGACTTTGTGCAAGCAAGCACCTCAATCCCCAGATGATTCTCACCGCCATTAACGGAGCTCCCCCATTCTGAGAACACGCAGGCGATGTGGTCACTTCCTTCACGTCTGTATCATCCCTGTACTCCCAAGCAGACACAGCTCTGATTTAAAAAGGGTTAGGTTTTGGACCCTTTGGATCCCTGGTTGCTTGGGTGACCCAGAACACGTCTGTGCTTTTGGGTCATTCAATTCTGCAGTTCACAGTGACAAATGTCTACCTCATTAGCTTGCAGTTTATAGATGGCTCAGTACACGTCTTCATTTAGCTAATGTCTTAGTGGGTTATTTCCTCCTGGCTCCCTACTGAGGATCAATGTAGTGTACCTGATCGGCGCCCAGTAAGTAATTTTTGATCGACTGTTATAATGTATTCATTAGAACACTCAACTAGGCCTACCAAATCAACTGTCTGTGACTGAACTGAACAATCATTTACTTTAACCCACGAGGCATTTTGGGTAAGCCAATAATTTGACTAATTGTTAGTTCTCAGAAAATTATTTGATGACATCGACCAAACGAACCCATCCCCAAATAATAAAATTTCTGGCCTCACCTGCTCTTAACTTCAGGAAGTAAGCACATTATTAGGAGTGTGTAACTCATTATGCATTCTTACACAGGGCAAAAATAGTGTCGTGAAAGTGTGACAGTCACACCATTCTAGACACTGGAAACATTAGCTGTAGAATATGCTGATAGATTGGCACGTTCAATGAGCTACACATTTTAGTGCGTCTAGGGAAAAACCACAACTGAAATGTAAATTGCTATTTTTTCCGGTGAAAAATGAACCAAAATGCAAGCTGTATTTTAAAAACATCAAGATCAGGAAAAGGCAATAGACCTGTGTGTTCTATCAACAACAGAATCTGGGCATAGGGCACAGTTTAAGAGATCATTCATCACTTAGCTTAGACTATAAATAAACTGCCTCTTAAACCATTCCACGCATTGTTAGACAAAAGAAAATTTTGACCTCCAAGGTAACCTCCTCCAGAAGATAAACTGATAATTTTTTGCACAGCTTGTCTTTTTTTCATCATTTCCATGCTATTCTAGTTAAGGCAACAAGCCTTGCAGTTCAGAATATTCAAATATGCTATTAGGATCCCGGACACAGTGATGGGTCTTGAATTCACCCCCGCAGAGGTGAAGTAACATTAAATTTGTCCCTGCCTCCTCTAAGTCAGCAAGATGGCACTGTACAATATCTTTAGAAATACTAAGTTAGGAAGCCCACGGAGAAGAAGGTGAAAAGAAGGTTAGCTACAGCATAAAATCATGCGCCAGATGCGATGACCCTTCATCAGAGGCTCTTTGCCTGCAAGTCAGCATAATGTTATCGGATTCCCCTTCCTAGCTGAAGCCAGACACGTTGACAAAGGCCACCCCACCTGCACACTGATAAGCCATCAGCATCACCTCACAAACCAGAAACACAGAGCTGGGGCAATTTATAAAGAGAACTTAAAGCTATAAATAGCCTCTTTTATTTTCTATTCACCTCTATTCCCCTCACCCCAAACCCAAAGACTTGACCTTTTCTTCTAATGTCTGAAGAGCCCATGAATATAACTTAGACATAAACATTGACCTTTGGTAGCCAGAATTCCAAAAATTACACTTTGAAGAATTCCTAGAAAACTCAGTCCTCCCATTTTTTGAGCAACTGGAATAAAAAACTTTAGTATTGCTCGGAACAAATAGAGTGACAGCTCTTCAAATAACCTTTTCTTCCACAGAATACACTTAGCAGAAATAACTTCAACTAGAATTAATGAAGTGGAATAAAAATTGCAAGTTCTAATTTTTACTTTTGCCTTCTGTTACGTAGGTAAAGTGCATGGTCTTGGAATCAATCAAACTTGATATGCTTTGATTAATACAGTATAAAAATTTCCAAAAGAGTTCTGTGTGACCTAGAGGAATTAAAAAGTAAGATATTCAATGAATTTTGAAAGCTTGGATGAAATGTATAGTAACTGTATTACCTGATACACAGATCTTTATTTTAGAAAAGAGAATCCCCAAACTGGATGCGAAGTGGGATTCTAGAAGGCAAATTCTAGGAAATTGTTCATGATGAAATTTTATTTTATTTTATTTTATTTTATTTTATTTTATTTTATTTTGTTTTTTAATTTAATTTTATTTAGTTTTGAAAGAGGGAGAGCATGCAAGAGGAGCAGAGAGAAAGGGAGAGAGAGAATCCCAAGCTGGCTCTGCACTGTCAGCGTAGAGCCTCATGCAGGGCTTATCACAAACCATGAGATCATAACCTGAGCAGAAACCAATAGTCGGACACTTAACTGACTGAGCCACCCAGGCCCCCAGAAATATTATTTTAGAAATTAGAAAAATCATTTCAACTGCTCCCGTTGCAGAAATTAACTCATCATATAATTACTGATGGGAAATTAATTGCATGAAGACAACCAAGGACCTCAGATTAATGATTAGAGTTCATGAATAAGGATCATGGGAAGAAAAATTAATTAGATTGGTTTGGGCAAAGAAAAGAAAATAAATTCAAGCCAGTTATACCTAAGAAGGAATCAGAAGCATGCACTTTAAAAGAATGGTGTTGGGGCCCCTGGGTGGCTCAGTCGATTGGGCCTGCGACTTGGGCTCAGGTCATGTTCTCGCAGTTCCTGAGTTCGAGCCCCATGCCGGGCTCTGTGCTGACAGCTCGGAGCCTGGCTGCTTTGGATTCTGTGTCTCCCTCTCTCTCTGCCCCTTCCCCACTCGCACTCTGTCTCTGTCTCTCAAAAATAAATAAACATTAAAAAAAAAAAAGAATGGTGTTGGGAGGGCCGTCCACCACTGGCCAGATGCAGTCTGTGAAAATTCTTTGAGTGGCCAGCCTGTAGCCTTCTCCCTTTCCTGATGCTGAGCTTTGTAGTTAGTCAGTAGTAGTCTCTGTAGTTAGTCACATGGGCAACCATGTCAAGGTGCACACAGTGTGACTACCATAAGTGCCTACTCCCTGGGGGACAGCAACGATGGGAGGGTGGCTTGTTTTCTGCTTGCAGGGCTGGGGTCATGGGCTCCTCTCCTATACCAAGCCCGCTTTTTGTGCAATATCCATCTCAACCACTTGTGTCGGCCTGGTGGACTTGTGGGGAGAGGAAACTGGCATAAACATGACTTGTGGTTACTGCTTTTTCTATGAGTAATAAAATCATTCATCGCTGGGGAGAAAAGGTGATCAGGTGTCCCATCAGCTTCCCAATCACTCAGGATTAAAATTCTAGTTGTCTTTGAGTTCTCTCACGATGCTCCCAAATATCCAATCTGTTTTCAAAGCATTGTCTCCACCTCTGAATTTTTTCTGCATCTCTTCCTTCCTCTTCATTTCTACCACCACAGACTTAACCCAGACCCCCATGATCACATTGGTTCTATTGAAACAGACTCCTAACTAGCCTATCCCTGCCCAAGGTTTCCATTTTATTCTATTTCCTGGATCTGCTCATGTCACTTCCCCTGTTTATCATATCAAGTGCTCTTCATTACTAATGAAATAAGTCCAAACTCTTTGATCTGCATTCAGAGTCATCTGTATGGTCCTCAAGGTTATATAATAGCGTCTGATTCTAAAATTGGGTATCAAGTGCCTGCTATACAATAAAGATATGACACTAGATGTTCTGAACGATTCTCAAATGAATAGGACACTCTTCTTCTCAAAGATTTTGTGGTTGCCACTTCTTATAATGGCTATCACGATGGTTAACTAACAGGTGCTAAACACATTACAAACATGATCTCATTTATAGACAAGCCACATGTTCTCCTTACTCCAGTTCACATAGAATGCCTGTGTTTCTTCATGATTCTCCCACCATTGTTCATATAGGCCTCTGCCAGGAAAGCTTTCTTCAAGCCACCTTTCTTTAAGACACATCTATTGCTCACCCAAAGATAGCAGCGAACAAATCACATCCATTCTCTACTTTATGAGAATACATAAGTATAAAACATGTCTGGTGATATTTAAGAAACATAAAGTAAGTTAATAGTGTCAAACTGACCAAGTCTTGCCCCTTAAGGATGGGGTTTCTGTGATCCTCACCACTCTAGGGGAGGCCCTGTTCTATAATAGGGTAGGGATTGAAGGGTGAGGAGTGATGAAGAGTGGTAGGACTAATCCCATTCAAAATACATGGTTGAGGACAACGACCATAATGCCGATGATGCTTAATATTTATGGAGCACTCATAATGTAAGCTCTAACTGCTTAAAATCTCACAATGATTTAGTGAAATACTACTTTATTCACATGCTATTGACATTTGAGACATGAGGAAAAGTTTATTTAGTGATTTATTAGCCATTATGAAGAGAATCCTTATTAGATGTCACTGATAGACTGAAATTTAGTTTCTATGCACAGAAATATGTCCTCAGGGGCATAAAAGCAAAGTAAGAGGCAACACAGGGTGGCAAAAGGAAGAACAAGCACAAGGGCTTTGGAGCCAGACTTTGGAATCATGGCATGCTGACTTCCTTAGAGATCCAGCAGACTTATCGGCAGCACCATCAAGTGCAATTTGAGGAAATTTTTTCCTCCTCATAAGGTTGTTGTGAGCATCAAATGAGACCAGATATTAATGGGCTTAAAACAATGCCCGCATAGAAATTCCTAAGCAAATGATAACCATTATATATTATTAAAGTTTTCATTGTTCTACCCTTATTATATGCTATTATGGTAGTTAAATTCAAGTAGTAATATGTGAATGTAGCTTTAAAGACAAGCAATCTTATATTGCTTGAATATGGGATAAAGATCCTTCTTCCCGAGAAATCCACTGCAAGATTCCTTTTTCTTTTTAATGTTTATTTATTTTTGAAAGAGAGAGACAGAGTGTGAGCTGGGGAGGGGCAGAGAGAGAGGGAGACACAGAATCTGAAGCAGACTCCAGGCCCTGAGATGTTACCACAGTGCCTGACTCGGGGCTCAAACCCAGGAACCACGAGATCGTGACCTGAGCCAAAGTGGGACACCCAACTGACTGAGCCACCCAGGCGCCCCTCCATTGCTAAGATTTCTTATTTGTCCTTCTAGAATTTTTGTGTATAAAAATATACATGAGCTCTTTTTAAAAAAAATAAGTGATAGCATTTATTATATGGTTTGCATCTTACCTTTTTTTTTTTTTTCCTGTGAGGATTATTCTGTAATGGCACTTACAGATCTACTGAGTTATCTTCAGTGGCTATGCAGTATTTCAATAGGTAAATGTGGCATAACTTATTTAACAAGCTTTATTACTGATGGACATGTATGTGGTTTTCAGTTATTTCCCATTGCAAAATAACATTTCCCTGAATATCTTTGTATAATTGTATTTTTTAGAATTCATTTCTACAAGGGGAATTGTTGGGTCAAATGGTATGTGCATTTGAAATTTGTATAGCTCTTGTGCAACTGCCTTCTGAAGAGGTTGAAAGAATTCATACTCCTCCTCAGTTGTAGTGTAAAGAAGCTATTTAAATACATTCCTTAAAAATCACTCAATTTTCTTAAGCCAATTTTCTCACTGTCCCAGAAAAGCCCATGCTACATTCCTACCTCCTTTCCTGTAATTGTCTTTGCTCCTAGCCTAGAATTATCCTTCTCATTTGTCCTATCTGAATCTTCCCCATCTGCATTAGTGGGACACATTTGGTAGTAAGTAAGAAAACTCAAGTGAAACTAGATTAAGGAAAATTAAAAGAGTGGGGAGGATAATTACTGAATGGATTCTAAGTAGTTCACGGAATTGAAAGATGAGCTGCAGGTTCCAGAGAAATTCTAGAGAGGTAGGACCAGAGTCTGCACACACACATCTAATTATTCATTTACAACTCTGAATCTCTGAATGATTGAATTATCTTCATTGGTAGACTGGTGGGTCTCATAACTGTCAAAAATGTGAAAGGTAGCAAAGTATAAACACAGAACTTCAAAAGATATCTTTGCACTGGCAGCTGCTGGTTTATCCATACTATTGGTATCTTCTTATTTGACGGAATTCAATCAAGAAGTTTAGAAAGCACTGGTAGAGTGTTCAGAAAAATCATCCCTCCTAAATATCAAGGAGTCATATATTATTCAATGTTATTATTTAGAATAATGTCCTATAAGTGAAAGTTGTGCAGCAACAATTCCAGAATCATCTCCTCCCCCACCTACATGACTAGAATATTTTGAAAGCGCCCCCTTCATCACGCTCTCCGTGGTCCTGAACCACTACAGTCAGTTGAAATGTGTTAGGAGGGGGAAAAGGGATAGAAAAAGTGAAGAAACTGCCCAGTTTTGTTAATTTTTAAATACTCTCAGTAACCAGCAAAGAGCTAAAACCAATCTTGATCGAACCAAAAGAGCAAGAGCAAGCGATTTTGTAGGAAGCCGTGTCAATCTGTGCAAACGTGCAAGTGCACAGGCCAAGTCATGTAGGGGAGTCAGCAGATCATCACTGTGTAGAGAAATGGCACATCAACTGCCTTTCACAGTGAACTTATAAAAAATTACATGGATTTTCTTTATTTTTACTTTGATGTTATGATGGGATAATTGCAGAACTAAAATAATAATAAAGTCTCACAATTCATAAAGCTGTGTTTAAGTATATTTTGTAGTTCCATAAAGATTTTGAGAGTTATGGCTTTTACTCTTTGGTAAATTGTGTGCTCATCAATGACATAGTCATTTTTATTTTACATAATTATATTGTTGGTGTTGATTTATTTTACAAAAGATTTTATTTCTTACTTTCCCAGCTTAAGACCAAGTGCTAGTATTGATATTTGTCTTTTGGATGCACTAAATTACTTTACATTAATCTTTAAAAGTAATTCAAGATAGGGGCTCCTGGGTGGCTCAGTCGGTTGGCGACCGACTTGAGCTCAGGTCATGATCTCACAGCTCTTGAGTTTGAGCCCCGCGTCAGACTCTGTACTGACAGCTTGGAGCCTAGAGTCTGCTTTGGATTCTGTGTCTCCCTCTCTCTGTCCCTCCCCTGCTCACACAGTGTCTCTCTGTCTCTCTCAAAAATAAACATTAAAAAAAAATAACGTAATTCAAGATAAAGGGGAAAGCTATTATTTATTTGGGAAATTTTTAAAGCAATAAGGTGTGATTAATCTAAAAGTAAATTTCTAGAAATAAACTTTCATATAAAAATATTATTTAAAAGTTTGGTAAAAAAAATTAGGACATATGATCTTGGAAATTTTTTCTATGAATCTCTATCTCTCTCCTCACTTCCACCTTCTTTCCCTCTCTCTGAATTTCAAGAAATGTCTAGAAGTCTAGGTTTTAGAGGCAAGAAGGTAAAAGTCCGTGGTGAGAATTATCTAAATATAACATCCATACCTTTATATATTTCAATACCTTTATCCTCATGGCAATTTTTCAAGTAAGAGTTATTTAGCAATTAGAAAATGTGTTGCCATGATTATCCACGTAAGCGCTACAGATTTTACTATACACATTTACTGTACCGTATACATCTGAAGAGTACATTTAACTCTAGTGATTTCCTTAGAAATGAAATCATACCCTGGGCAGTTTGTGTGCACCTGAGATTAATGTTGATCAGTCTTAGACATAAAACACAATAAGGTTAAAGCCTGTGCCAATTCCAAGGTTTCCTCTGATTTGACCATCAGTAGCAATTGACTTAGAGGTTTACTTTCTTCTCCCTGATACAGTGTCTTCCCTTTGCCTTAAAGAGAACACCCTTAAGTAGTTACTCTTCCCACTCTCCTTTGCTGGTTCCTTTGTCCTATTCTGTTCTCTACTTTCTGCCTCTTGATGATCCTGTCCAGTATAATGGGCTTTCCATTCCACATATGCTGACAACCTTCACTTCAGCCCAGACCAGTCGTTTCAACTTCAATTTTATATATACAAATGCCTACTTGATATCTCAACCTAAACATTCAACACGCACCTGAAAATCCGCATGTCTAGAACTGAATCTTCCTGATCTTCCCATCATCCGTGTACCTGTTTACTCACAATCATCCAATCTGTGGTGGTTAAAAAAAATGGCTACAAATTCTTTATTATTCCTCCCATGAAGAATATGGTTCAGGTGTCTTCCCCTTTAATCTGGCAGGGGTTGGTGACTGCTTTGCCCGAGAAAGTACATACGAAAATGAAGCTCTATGACTTCTGAGATGAGGTCGTTCAAGGCTACACAACTTCTGTCTGGTTCTCTTGGAACACCCCTCTCAGCACGTTTGCTCTTGGGGTGCTCTGTCTGTAGTCTCAATCCTTTGGAATTTAGAATTTAACCTTCATTCTGAGCTCTAGCCACATGGAGAGAGCAGGTATAAGTGTCCTGAGAGACCCAGCCTTTCAGTCATCCCAACCCAGGTGCCAGATGTATGAATGAAGAAGTTTCCAGATGATTCCAGACTCCAGTCATTCAAGTTGCCCCTAGCTATTCATGCCATCCCAGGAAGGGTCCTGGGCATCATGGAATAGGGACACACCATCCTCACAGTGACCTGACTGAATTCCTGATCCATAGAATTTTAGAGCATAACAAAATGGTTAACACTTTAAGACACTTCCTTTGGAGCGGTTTGTTAACCCACTAATAGAAAACAGACACTGTCTTAGTTGTTGGAAACTTCACCTTTCTAGTTGCGCAGATAAAAATGCCCTTTTTCTCTCATGTCACATCCAAACCACCTACAAATCCTGCTGACTCCACGTTCAAAAAATATTCAGAATTTGACCACTTCCTCCCCTCTCCATCTGCCAAACGGATCTCCACCACATGATCCTTTATGGTTTCATGCACTGTTCTCTCTCGAATCTCTCTTCTTCCTATTCTCCCCTTCCCAACTCTGCTTCAGCTATGCTTCCTTCTTCACCATTCCTTTAATGTGCCAAGCAGTTTCCTAACTTGGGCCCTTTGCCCTGTCTATTTCTTCAGCATGGAACACTCTTCACATTTTTCAGTTGGCTATTAGCTCATCTCCTTTGGGTCTCAATGTCACCTTCTTGAAGGAGACTTAAACCTGGACCATCTACTTATCACTGCAAACCTCTGCTACTGCCAACATTCCCAAACCTCCTAATCTTAATTTAGTTTTTTTCTTCCATAGCACTTATCAACTTCTAACATACTAGATATTTTAATCATTTAAGATGCCTTGTCTTGGGGCGCCAACTTGATGGCTCAGTTGGTTAAGTGATGGACTTCGGCTCAGGTCGTGATCTCTCCATTAGGGAGTTCAAGCCCCCCAATGGAGCCCCATGTGGGGCTCTGTGCTGACAGCGCAGGTCCTGCTTTGGACCCTCCGTCTCCCTCTCTCTCTGCCCCTACCCTGCTTGCACATTTGCTCTCCCTCTCAAAAATAAAAATAATATTTTTTGAATGTTTATTTTTGAGAGACTGAGAGAGACAACAAGCCGGGGAGACGCAGAGAGGGAGACAGGATCTGAAGCAGCTCACTGCTGACAGCAAAGAGCCTTATGCGGGGCCCAAACCCATGCACCGGGAGATCATGATCCAAGCCGAAGTCGAGGTCAGATGCTTAACCGACTGAGCCACTCAGGCACCCTAAAATAATAAATATATATATTTTTAAAAAGATGCTTAGTTTTCTCGCCATGTGTCTTCCCTTACTAGAATGTAAGCTCTGTGAAGGCAGGTACCTGGCCACCTTGTGCTGTACGTATCTCAAGCAGTTGAAATAGTGACTGGCAAACAGTCAATGCTTAATAAATATTTGTTGAATGAATGAGAAGTAGCCCTTAAAAACTTAATTTCCTAGTACTCGGAGGTGTTTATGTTTGGTAAACTGGGAAGTACAAAAAAGCATTTAATATTTTAACTAGTTTAATGAAACCAATGTCAATAAAACTAATTTACGTTACTAATATGTAATTCATTTTTAAATGTGTCTCCTTTACAATAAAGGGCAGTCCCTTTCTTATGTAACCTCAATCCAAAACTGGTGCAAAATTAAAGATAAGTTTATATGAATATATTTTATATGCATTTATGTCTACTTCACCTCAAACACTTTATACATCTTGCAAGGGAAATGATGTTAACAATACAATAGAATAAAATTGAGAAATGATAATAAATGTCTATTATCTTTAAGAAAATGGTAATTGAATTACATTATGTTCTTAATTTGTCTTTCACCTGTATTTAAATTTCCATTGTTAAGATACATGGAAAACTTAAGTGTAGCAGACGTCATTACTTGGCAGGTACAGATTGGCTTCGGTGGAAAAATCATATTTGGTTGGTACTAAGAATCGTAGAATTTAAATGAACTAGAACCCACTGGAAGTGTGATGTGCTTTTGTCCTTGGGAGGTTTTATGGTGAGCACAACCGAGAAACTAGAGGTGTTGGTTGTTTTGCTTTTGAATTCAGAAATACTCCTACAGTGAGGCAAACTGCAGATCATGACATGTTAATGTGCTTGGAAATTAATTTAGTGGCTCTTAGCAAGCATTAAAAGAAGAGCATGAGAAAAGAGAGAAAGATGAGTAAAAAGATTCAAGTACGTCGCAGGGAATAAGGGTAGACCGTGTTTCAGTTGTGTATGTAGATGTGTACAGGGCTTGACATATGATGTGTTTGCAAAATGTATTTTTACTGCGGGTCGTGGTCAAAAGGTTTTAAGTCACTGCAGTAGAGTATTTCAGAATAAAACTACTGACCAAAGGTCAGTCCTTATGTATTGCATGATATTTTCACTTAAAATATGTGGGTTTAGACATAAGATACGGAGTGGTTTGCAAATCTTAGCACACATGAAACTCAGTGGGGGAAGTGCACATTAAATTAGAGAGCATCTGATCCAGGAGTCAGGGGTGGGATAGAAAAAGGCTGCACATTTAACAAGTACCCCCGGTGATTCTGTTACGGGTGACCTTCTGCCCACATGTAGAGCCGTACCAGACAACACCGCGGTCATTGATGTGATTATGAATGTCTTGAGTTCAAATTAACTCATATCTTCCTAATCCACACATAGTAAATATTCCTAAGCTTCTAATCAGTTGTGCATTTTTTTGTAGGTTTTTTCTTTGTTTGTTTTTAAATAAAGAGCCTTAAAATCATAAGCCCTAGTTTGAGGAAGAATTACAAGAAGAAGAAGAAGAAGAAGAAGAAGAAGAAGAAGAAGAAGAAGAAGAAGGGGGAGAAAGAGAGGAGGAGGAGGGAAGGGGAAGGGGAGGGGGAGGAGGAGGGGGAAAGAAACAAAAGATATGATTATTAACCCTGCCATTAAGGGGGGGTTGGTGGGAGAAAAATGAGGGGCCGTGGGTGACCAGGGATTCTTTGTTAGGAAAACCAACTTATTTTACCTCCAGGCCTTGACTACTGAATAAAAAGTACTGCAAATTTGTCATTACTAAAATTCTTATTAAAAAACAAGTAAAGTTGGGCCACCTGGGTGGCTCAGTCGGTTAAGTGTCAGACTTCAGCTCAGGTCACGATCTCACAGTTTATGGGTTTGAGCCCTGCGTTGGGATCTGTGCTGACAGCTCAGATTCTAGAACCTGCTTTGGATTCTTTGTCTCTGGCTGTCTCTGTCCCTTCCCCGCTTGCATTTTGTCTCCCTCTCTCAAAAATACATAAATATTAAACATTTTTTTGGAAACAAGTAGAATTATTTTGAAGACATTTTTTGGTTATCGAATTTTAGACGGAGTGCACCACACCAAAACATTTTTAAATTGTTTACGTTTTTAAAAAGAAAAAGCAAGTCCTTTAGATGAGTGTGTCAGTCATGGGGAATCAACCTAAAAAAATCACCAATCAGTAAAAGTTCTGAAATGGAAAAATTAAAGAGTGGCATAGAGTTCTCACCTGCTCCCTCCCCTCCAACCTCAGTCATCTGTTTATTTGATGTTTTGTTGATACCCAAAACAGCAAAAGGTTTGAGATTATCTGTTGAGGGTGTTAATGCCTGTCTGAAATCCTGTGTGAGTTCTCAGTTAGTTATCTTCTCTGAGTTCTCTGGGATTGATGGGGAATGAAATCAAGACTAGAGCAGAACTGGATTCTTACTGGCTGACTGCCTGTAACTGATTATTCCCCAAGACTCAGAGACTTATCAGGTCCGAGAAGTCTCTGTTTCACCCAACGGTTGTAAATAGCCCGCAGGTAGAGACCTTTGCTTCCTGGTTAAGGCTGTGCATTTACCTATTCCCAAGGTATTTAATCAAACATTCCCCTTTGGGCCTAAGCCAATGATTCTTAAGTTTTAGTGTAAATAAGAATCTTTTAGAAGGCCACTTAAAAAAGTAGCAGCTCAAAATGTCGCAGGATTTTTACCTTAATACCCGGAATTCATTGTTTTGCTGCAGACACAGCATGAGCAGCAGGCAGAGGTTTATTAGAGTATAAGATTAGAAAGGAAGGATAGTAGGAAAGCTCTCTCTGCAGGGGGAGGACATCGGAAAGCAAATGCCCGAGGACTATAAGCAAGGGTCCTTGTTGTAGAAAATTCTGGGCAGCCCACCCCCTCCCTTTCCCCCCTGTTCCTTCTCAGGTTCTACACATACTGGTTTGATAGCTCTAGGTGCTGGGTTGCCCATTCCGGAATGGCTTGTTTCCATGGTAAGAGGGGTGTCCTATGGCCACTCTTAGGTCTTTCATCAAATTCCTGAAGAAAACCTGAAGGGGAGTAGGGGTTCTGTTACATTCTTAAGAGGAACCTTTCACCGGAGGGGGTTTGCTGGGATCAGACACTCCCAGCATTGTTCCAAAATACGTGTTTTTCCCCACCCAGTGACCTCAGGTCCTATCCTTCCCCTCTCTGCCTAGTTTATCCTCTCTTTTCCTATCATAATAACGGCTACTTAAAAATGCAGATGGTGGGGGTCTAGAGTTCTCTGTGACACTCTGGTTCAGTAGGACTTGGATGTAGCCGGAACTCTACATTTTTAATCACACCTTGGAAAACACTCACACAAATGTTTTTTTAAGAGACGGAATAATTCTTCACACTTGTCTGAAAGATTTGATACCCGTGAATGAAAAGAGAGAAGCTCCAACGCAATAATGCCTCAGTTAAGTAGAATTTTCATTGTTGTTGTTCTCTTGGAATGCATATAATACTGAAATGCAAGTACTCGCGTTTCACAGCAGCATATTATTGTGCCTTTCAGCCAATCTGAAACTGTGTCACAGAAAAGATGGTGCCCGCATGGACCCGGCAGAAATGGTGTCACTGGGAGTGTGTCAAAAATGTAGGACATCAGCCTGCCCTAGACCTTCTGAATCAGAACCTGCACTTTACAAACACCATCAGATTTGAGAAGCATTGATCTTGCAGATTCTCGAGCCAAATGTCACTTTCCAGCTCACTTTCAGTTTCCCTACCTCACATTTTTTTTTTTTTTAATCTGAAAGGATGAGAGATTTTAATCACGAGAACAAGGTTATTAAGGGGAGGGGCATCTCCAGGCTCCCAAATCATACCATTTGTGATTGATGACTTTTAAATCAGAGGCCAATAGGCTGACATGGGATATTGTTTGCCCTGTGCCTACTTTTTCACGAGATCACAGTGTTCTGGAATTGTATTAATTCGTCCCCCACCTTCACTGTAAGCTTTCTGTGGGCAGGATCGTATCTCAGGAATCTAAATCTTCAGTGCCCTGCTTAATGCCTGACAAAAGAGGTGACCCTAGCACCTGAACAGAAAAAAAAAATGCCTATCAGTGATAGCCACCCTTCAAGTTCAAGCTTAAGGCTTCTCTCCTTCACAAAGATTTCTTTAGATATTTCATCTACCATGCTCTCCATCTGCTCTAAGTAAATATTTCTTATTCGAAATTTAACATATGTACATAGGACTTTAGGTATCATTCGTCATTATCTTGTATCTCTTATTATCCCATCAAAGCTGTAAGAAGCTCTTTTATATATTTTATACTGCCTTGAAGAGAAGGTATTCAAATATTTGTTACTATTAAGCTATCTTAAAAATAGACATTAAAATGAGAAAATCTGCAAGTTTTTATTTTCCTTCAAGCATTATTCTAAACAGCCAAAGTTTTAGAGATGACTATTTAAACAGCTCCTCCAGTTGTGAGCTATTTCTCTTTTTTTAAAAAAAAATTTAATGCTTATTTACTTTTGAGAGAGAGAGAGAGAGAGAGAGAGAGAGAGAAGGAGACACAGAATCTAAAGTAGGCTCCAGGCTCTGAGCTGTCAGCACAGAGCCCGACACTGGCTGGAATTCAAGGATGGCAAGATCATGACCTGATCCGAAGCTGGACCCTTAACCGACTGAGCCACCCAGGCATCCCTGTGAGCTATTTCTCTTAAGCAGAACATGTTCTGATATAGGAAATACTAAATGCTTTCTAATTGTCAGTTAGTTGTAGTTTCAGCCCATTCAAATCCAATTTCTGTTATTTCTGACACTGACTTATACTTGTCTTTGTTGACAATATATAAAATGTTTAATTTATAGCAGATTAATTCATAACCAAAATAAGTTTATACTTAGAGATCACTTTAGGGACGTAGGTAATAATTTACGAAGTTTTTACGATGTCCCTGATAGCATTACACATAGACCAATATTTTCATTTCAAGCTAAGTGTAGACATATTGCCCAATAGTGCATCCATGGCATGTGAAGTTTTAGCTCCTGGGATCATCACCGCATTTGTGAATATCAACACAACTGTTCCCGTGTTTAGATGAACCATTTCAGCTCTTAGTTTTAAAATGCACTCTAGTCTACCACACAACTTATCTCTAACTATCCTATAGATGGCAGCATTGAGCAACATATTTGGTAATAGGTTTGCTTTTCGGTTTCTGTGAATTTTCAGCTAGAGCTGAATTTTTCATACAGTGTGATTTCATTACAGCACGCCACAAGACTAATTTAGCACGTACAGTGACAAAATAATACTTGTACCTGCTCCAAATTACTTAGATTCCGCAAAAGCATCTCTTTCTCTTCTGTATCTTATATGAACCAAATGTGCATTTCCAGAGTAATCTCAACCCATTAATAAAAAAAAATGTGAAGAACAAATGAACTTACTATAGTACAATTATAATAAATATTAACCATTTTAAACGTTGGTAGTAAAACATCAGCAAATAGGAAGAAATGGCAATAACATCCCGTGATCAGCAGTAACCTTCCACCTGAAACCTGCTGGTCTGAATGGAATTTGTCGCGGCAATCTGGCTTATGTCATGATTTTTATACAAGTTTTAGCCACTGAAATTCAATTTTTAAGGCAGAAATCATTTCTCACTAAGACAAAAAAGCTTTTATATTATTATGTAATAATTTGTTTCATATGATTAAAATCCAAACCTTTCTGTGAAGGTTAGGGTAGAATATTTGTTTGCAATTAAATTGATCTTCTGGCTTTCTCCTCCTTTTAGGAAAGAGTATTTTGTTTTCCACAAAGGCATATTTCCTTTATTTAGCTTTTGGGGGGGGGGGGAGGGAGGTGGGGAAAGGAAGAGGATCATTTGAAAAGTAAAATTCTATGGATTTGGATTATTTTCCTACAAAATGATAAATACCCTCCAGTCCCACCCCGCGCTAACCATCAAACTTGCAAAAAGCCCTTTGGCCTTAGATTATGTTGACTAACGAATAACCCTTTCGTCTCACTTTTTTCTTGCCAAGGGTAAAAGCCCACACAATTACACTTTGCTATGAACTTCAGGCTTCCCTGCTCCGCAGCCCCCTTCTCTGCTCCCCACGAAGCAAGCTGTGCCCCCAGAATCCCGGTCCCTGTCGCTGCAGCCTCATTACCAAATATCTGCTATTTATAGCTTTGCTGTAGTGGGCACGTGTGCCCTCATCACCAAGCTGTCAGAGGGAGAGAAGGGCGGGCTTTCAATTCAACAGTGTGTACACAAATTACAGATTAACCAGGTTTAGATGAGCCTGCATGATGGCAGGGAACGTGAAGGTACGAGGAGAAATGAGAAACTCCAGGGTTCCGCAGATGCCGGGTCTCCCAACTTACATACCTTACGCCACTGAATGGCGCCTATGGTTCTCTCTCTCTCTCTCTTTCTCTCTCTCTTACTACGCTTTGCAACCTACCTTGGTACCCTCACCCTCTGTCCCCACCTCCCCTCCTGCTATGCAAGGCTTGAAAGACAGGCAGCCCTACCAATCAGCAGGCTTCCCCTGGAAACAGCCCCCGCCCCTCACCCCAGCTCTAGGCCCAGGCGCGCTCCGCCGCGGCCCAGCCGGCCGGGCCATTGAGCATGCCCAGCGCTTCCACTGCTGCGTTTCCCCGCGAGCATCCCGCAGTGTCTGCGAGCTGGAGGCAGAGGAGGGTCTCCGGCGTCGAGAGGGGGCGGAAACCCCACACTGGCCAGGAATGGGGTGGATAATTAAGACAGCGTTACCCTGAATGACAGACGTCATCTTTGTAGGGTTCTTAATGCCAGGCGGGCGAGCAAGGGACAAACTGCTTGTTCATAGGTCAGCTCACAAAAACAACTTTGGGGAGCGTTGGCATGTGGTGAGACGGAGACCCCAAGATAACTGTAAGACTATGCAAGCAGATCCAGGATGCTGACCTGTTCTACTCATGAAGTACCCATTTTCCCCGTAGCGTTGAGCTGGCAGGATCCTTGTTTTCTCCCGATTATCCTTGTGGTCAAGGGTAAAAATTTTATGGGGTGGTTCAATGGGTGTGGTGGTTCAATGGGTGCGTGAAACAAACACTTAAGCCAATATTTACACAGTAGGGTTTGGGCCTTATGAACCCCTCTGTAGGTCCCTAACATCCTTTTTTAAAACACAGACACATTTCGGAATATGATAAAGGACATCTTCGTTTTCTCGCCCAGCCTTCACCCCCGTGAATCCCCGCCCCCTCGCTAGGAAGGAGGTAGGGGGAAGCCGTGATATTTACATTTTTCTCCCCCCAGTTCCTCGGCAGTAACCCCACAGCGCTGGGTTTCGAACACTCTACCCGGATCCCTCTTCTCATTTGGAGTGACCAGAATCCCCCAGTAAATGCCCTTGGGCGTCCCTCTGTCCCTTCGAGGTACCTCTCCCTGCAGTGGTTTCGGGGATTCCAAGGTGGAAGGCTGGCCCAGAAGTCCCTTAGAAGACCTTATAAAAATACAGATTTCCTCACCGTGGCCTATCACTGTGAAACTGAAGTCTGGCTTCTCTATTTTCTGGAGGAAAGAGGCTTGACCAGAAGCCACCCTCTCGAGGGGTCGATCTTACCTGTTAGGTAAGAATCTAGCCCAGCTCCGGCGCCCCCTCCTCCCTGGGTCCTCCCACTCGGGGGCCCCGTAGCCGCAGTCCCCCCCCCCCCCCCCGCCGCCCCCCACCCTCACTCCTGCGTCTTCCCGAGCTCGCCCCCCCCCCCCCCGCCGCCGTTTTCCCAGACTCCCCTCGTGCTTTCGGGTAGCCACCCAAACACACCCGCCCGCACCCTCGGCGGGGATTCCTGCGGGCCGGGGGGCGCCCTGGGTGGCACGCGGGGAGGACGGCTCTGCGCCGGGGCGGGCGGCCGCGCAGGGGCGCTGCCCGAGCGCTGCGCCGGGGCCCAGCGCGGGCGCCGCTGCGGCACTGCCGGGGGGCGGAGAGGGGGCGGGCGCGGGGCGGGCTCGGCCGGGAATGTAGAGACCCGGGCGGGGAGCCTCCCGGCGGCGGCGGCGGCGGCGGCGGCGGCCGGGCTGCGGAGCGCGGAGGCTCCGTCACGTGTTTTTCTCCTCCGAGTGAGACGGCGGCGCGGTCGGCGGGGGGCCGGCGCGCAGAGCCAGACGCCGCCGCTTGTTTTGGTTGGGGCTCTCGGCAACTCTCCGAGGAGGAGGAGGAGGGAGGAGGGGAGAAGTAACTGCAGAGGCAGCGCCTCCCGGGGAAGAGGCGTCTTCCCCGACTCCTTCCCAAACCTCCCCCTTTGCCTCCCGCCCTCGTCCCCTCCCCTCCTCCCCTGCCGACTGGAGCGAGGGGCAGGGATGAGCCTGTCCCTCCGGCGCGTCCCCAGCTCCCTCGGCCGCCTAGTAGCGTTTCGCGTGGAAAAGGCACTTTCTCCGTCCGCCGAGATGGGCCCGAATGGGGGCTGCAGCGGACCCGTCCGCGGGCGGCAGCAGCAGCAGCAGCAACAGCCGCAGCGCCGCGGTCTCTGCGATTGAGCTGGTATTTGGGCGGCTGGTGGCGGCGGGGCGGTTGGGGGGTGGGAGGAGGCGGAGGAGGAGGCGAAGGAGGAGGAGGAGGAGGAGGGAGAACCCCGTGCAACGTTGGGACTTGGCAGCTCGCCTCCCCCTGCCCAAGGATATTTAATTTGCCTCGGGAATCGCTACTTCCAGAGGGGAACTCAGGAGGGAAGGCGCGCGCGCCTGGAGGGGCAACGCGGGGACCCCTGGCCGCCGCCGCCGCCCGCCTGCGCCAGACTCCAGCCCGGGCGGCGAGAGATGCATCTTCGCTCCTTCCCGGCCGCGGCGGCTGCGAGGAGACTTGGCTCTCGGAGGATCCCGGCTGCACTAGCGCCGGACGCACTGCCTCCCCCCCCAGGGCATGAAACGCCCGTAAACTCCGGCCGGGGCCACCTCCTTGGCGCAGCCGCTGCGTCCCCCCTTCGGCTGCCCCTCCCCGGCGCGGGCGGCGGCGTGGTGTTTGGAGTCGGGGGGTTCTGCCGCCTCCAGCCCTGTTTGCATGTGCGGGGGCCGCGGCGAGGAGCCTCCGCCCCCCCACCCGGTTGTTTTTCGGCGCCTCCCTCTCCTCGGCGGCGGCGGCGGCGGCGGCGGTGGCGGCTGGCAGCAGCATGGCGAGCCCTCCGGAGACCGAAGGCTTCTCGGACGTGCGCAAGGTGGGCTACCTGCGCAAACCCAAGAGCATGCACAAGCGCTTCTTCGTGCTGCGGGCGGCCAGCGAGGCGGGGGGCCCGGCGCGCCTCGAGTACTACGAGAACGAGAAGAAGTGGCGGCACAAGTCGAGCGCCCCCAAACGCTCGATCCCCCTGGAGAGCTGCTTCAACATCAACAAGCGGGCGGACTCCAAGAACAAGCACCTGGTGGCCCTCTACACCCGGGACGAGCACTTTGCCATCGCGGCGGACAGCGAGGCGGAGCAGGACAGCTGGTACCAGGCCCTCCTGCAGCTGCACAACCGGGCCAAGAGCCACCACGACGGGGCCGCGGCCCCCCGGGGCAGGAGGCGGCGGGGGCAGCTGCAGTGGCAGCTCGGGCCTCGGCGAGGCTGGGGAGGACTTGAGCTACGGGGATGTGCCCCCAGGACCTGCGTTCAAGGAGGTCTGGCAGGTGATCCTGAAACCCAAGGGCCTGGGTCAGACAAAGAACCTGATTGGCATCTACCGCCTCTGCCTGACCAGCAAGACCATCAGCTTCGTGAAGCTGAACTCGGAGGCGGCGGCCGTGGTGCTGCAGCTGATGAACATCAGACGCTGCGGCCACTCCGAGAACTTCTTCTTCATCGAAGTGGGCCGTTCCGCAGTGACGGGACCTGGGGAGTTCTGGATGCAGGTGGATGACTCTGTGGTGGCCCAGAACATGCACGAGACAATCCTGGAGGCCATGCGGGCCATGAGCGACGAGTTCCGTCCTCGAAGTAAGAGCCAGTCCTCCTCCAACTGCTCCAACCCCATCAGCGTCCCCCTGCGCAGGCACCACCTCAACAACCCGCCACCCAGCCAGGTGGGGCTGACCCGCCGCTCTCGCACCGAGAGCATCACCGCCACCTCTCCGGCCAGCATGGTGGGCGGGAAGCAGGGCTCCTTCCGCGTGCGCGCGTCCAGCGACGGCGAGGGCACCATGTCCCGCCCGGCCTCGGTGGACGGCAGCCCCGTGAGTCCGAGCACCAACAGGACGCACGCGCACCGGCATCGCGGCAGCTCCCGGCTGCACCCGCCTCTCAACCACAGCCGCTCCATCCCCATGCCTTCGTCCCGCTGCTCGCCTTCTGCCACCAGCCCGGTCAGTCTGTCGTCCAGCAGCACCAGTGGCCACGGCTCCACCTCGGACTGCCTCTTCCCCCGGCGCTCTAGTGCTTCTGTGTCCGGTTCCCCCAGCGATGGCGGTTTCATCTCCTCGGATGAGTACGGCTCCAGTCCTTGCGATTTCCGAAGTTCCTTCCGCAGTGTCACCCCGGATTCCCTGGGCCACACCCCACCGGCCCGCGGGGAGGAGGAGCTGAGCAACTACATCTGCATGGGAGGCAAAGGCTCCTCCACCCTCACCGCCCCCAATGGTCACTACATTTTGCCTCGGGGTGGCAATGGTCACCCCTACGTCGCCGGGGCCGGCCTGGGCACCAGCCCAGCCCTGGCCGGGGATGAAGGAGCTAGTGCAGCCGATCTGGATAATCGGTTCCGAAAGCGGACTCACTCGGCCGGCACGTCCCCTACCATTTCCCACCAGAAGACCCCATCGCAGTCCTCGGTGGCTTCCATTGAGGAGTACACGGAGATGATGCCTGCCTACCCGCCAGGAGGTGGCAGCGGAGGCCGCCTGCCCGGCTACCGGCACTCCGCCTTCGTGCCCACCCACTCCTACCCCGAGGAGGGTCTGGAGGTGCACCGGGGCCACCACCGCCCAGACACCTCCTCTCTCCACACTGATGATGGCTACATGCCCATGTCCCCAGGAGTGGCCCCAGTGCCCAGCAGCCGCAAGGGCAGCGGGGACTACATGCCCATGAGCCCCAAGAGCGTGTCTGCGCCACAGCAGATCATCAACCCCATCAGGCGCCATCCCCAGAGGGTGGACCCCAATGGCTACATGATGATGTCCCCTAGCGGCAGCTGCTCTCCTGACATCGGAGGTGGGCCCAGCAGCAGCGGCAGCGGCGCCGCCCCCCTCTGGGAGCAGCTACGGGAAGCTGTGGACCAACGGGGTCGGGGGCCACCACCCTCACGCTCTGCCACATCCCAAACTCCCCGTAGAGAGTGGTGGCGGCAAGCTCTTGTCTTGTACCGGTGACTACATAAACATGTCGCCGGTGGGGGACTCCAATACCAGCAGCCCCTCCGACTGCTACTACGGCCCGGAGGACCCCCAGCACAAGCCAGTCCTCTCCTACTACTCGTTGCCAAGGTCCTTTAAGCACACCCAGCGCCCCGGGGAGCTGGAGGAGAGTGCCCGGCACCAGCACCTCCGCCTTTCCTCCAGCTCTGGTCGCCTTCTCTATGCCGCCACCGCAGAAGACTCCTCCTCCTCTACCAGCAGCGACAGCCTGGGCGGCGGGTACTGTGGGGTCAGGCCCGATTCTGGCCTCCCGCACATCCACCATCAGGTCCTGCAGCCCCATCTGCCTCGAAAGGTGGACACGGCTGCCCAGACCAACAGCCGCCTGGCTCGGCCCACGAGGCTGTCCCTGGGGGATCCCAAGGCCAGCACCTTACCTCGGGTCCGAGAGCAGCAGCCACAGCCCCCCCTGCTGCACCCTCCGGAGCCCAAGAGCCCAGGGGAATATGTGAATATTGAGTTTGGGGGGGATCAGCCGGGCTACTTATCTGGTCCCGTGGCTTCCCGCGGCTCGCCTTCTGTCAGGTGCCCATCCCAGCTCCAGCCAGCCCCCAGAGAGGAAGAGACTGGCACTGAAGAGTACATGAACATGGACCTGGGGCCGGGCAGGAGGGCCACCTGGCAGGAGGGTGCCGGGGTCCAGCCAGGCAGAGTGGGCCCCACACCTCCTGGGGCGGCCAGCGTGTGCAGGCCCACCCGGGCCGTGCCCAGCAGCCGCGGTCACTACATGACCATGCAGATGGGCTGTCCCGGTCAGAGCTATGTGGACACCTCACCAGTTGCCCCCATCAGCTATGCTGACATGCGGACAGGCCTCGTTGTGGAGGAGGCGAGCCTTCCGGGGGCCACGGCCGCCGCTCCCTCCTCATCCTCGGCGGCCTCGGCTTCCCCCACTGCGCCTCAAAAAGCAGGGGAGCTGGTGGCCCGCTCTTCCCTGCTGGGGGGCCCGCAGGGACCCGGAGGCATGAGCGCCTTCACCAGGGTGAACCTCAGCCCCAACCGGAACCAGAGTGCCAAAGTGATCCGTGCGGACCCGCAAGGGTGCCGGAGGCGGCACAGCTCTGAGACCTTCTCCTCGACACCCAGTGCCACCCGGGCGGGCAACACGGTGCCCTTCGGAGGGGGCGCTGCAGGAGGGGGCAGCGGTGGTGGCAACGGCAGCGCCGAGGAGGTGAAACGCCACAGTTCTGCTTCCTTCGAGAACGTGTGGCTGAGGCCTGGGGAGCTCGGGGGAGCCCCCAAGGAGCCGGCCCAAGTGTGCGGGGCCGCCGGGGGTTTGGAGAACGGTCTTAACTACATAGACCTGGATTTGGTCAAGGACTTCAAACAGCGCCCTCAGGAGCGCCCCCCTCAACCACAGCCGCCCCCGCCCCTGCCCCCTCATCAGCCTCTGGGCAGCAGCGAGGGCAGCTCCACCCGCCGCTCCAGCGAGGATTTAAGCGCCTATGCCAGCATCAGTTTCCAGAAGCAGCCAGAGGACCTCCAGTAGCTCGACTGGACATCACAGCAGGTGCGTTTCATGGTGACAAAGTCAGAAGACAAAACTGCTTTGAACCCTGTGCTGGAATTCTCTTCCTCTTTGCCTAGGCCCCCCTTTCCTCTCCTTCCCACTGCTTCCTTAGGGGGTGCATTCCCAGGATGGGAGAGGTTAGGGCATACAAGGTGTGCTCTGCCCCCCTCCCCCGCCCCCCCCCCCCATGACACTTGGCTGGTGGTCAAATAAACCTGTTGGAGCAGCGGCCCAGGAGGCCTTTTTCATTTGAGGTTCCCAAGTGAAATACTTAACCGTATGATTTTCAAAAATATATACCCTACACCAGTGCTGAGGCTTGTGAAGTCCCTATATAAGAACCTTGTTCTCTTTATTGAAGTTTTCTTTTGACTGTATATTTAGGTCAGTCCCTAGAAGGAAGAGACGACAAAAATACTGGTTAATACAGGGTCTAAACCAAACCCTCCACTTGAGATAGTTTCTTGCAGCTCTTCAGGGTGATCTTATCAAGTTGCTCTGTGTCCTTTAGTTCTGTGATTTCACAATACCAAGGCAACATAAATAGCAGTGGAAACATCAATTTTTATTCCTGCTGCCCTAAAACGATTCAGGAGGAAGAGCTTATTCAGGCTTACATATTTAGAGAGACATACTTGCCTGTTTGTGACTCTCTGTAGAAAGTAATTATGGGTGACATTCTCTTTTTGTTCCCGAACCAGCATTTGTGAAATATTATTCACACACCGACCCACCACCTCACAGGCATGGCTGTTTTTATACAGGGTATGCAGTGAAGTCTGCTGGTGTCTGAGACCCATTATTAGTTAAGAGTTATGGAAATCCACCCCAGCGTGTCTGCCTTACCGTTGTCTGTTCTTGCAAAGGCCTCAGGGAGACATCACCCAGATCGTTTGAGGACTACTGCACATCTTCTGTAAAATTACTTAACATTTTTTTGTGTGTGGAAGAGAAAGAGTATTGAGCTAGGGGAGCGCGGGGGTCTGGTTTGATTTTGCATTGAATGTTAAAGCCCCTTCATTTGGGGGGCATTTCTGGTTGGTCTTTAAAGGCAAGAGTAGACACCTCAGTAAATGTGGAAACTTAGCCTGTTACGTCTTCTGTGGCTAAGGCTCTACTGAAAATGAAAAACATTTGTAATAGGAAATCAGCCTGTCCTTCATTCCGTTGAGCCTGTTTTCTGGTGGTCATAATTGTGGGAAGAAGAGAGGAGTGCAGTTTGCAAATAATGTGATGAGTTGGCAATGTAGAAGTTTCCAGCATTTGGAAACACTTTATTCTGACGAACTGATTATCTTGTGATAGTCTTTTTGATATATGCTTCACAGAATGAGCTTTTAAAAGCATTATTCTTCGTAATGTGTGTCCATTCATAAGAAATTGTGCATTGGGTTTCTATTCATAGGTATTTGCTTATCATGTGGCCTCAGTCTCCTTGATTCTAACAGCCTCTAATATTTGACCCCTATCCTTCTCTGTTTTCTAGAACAAGACATAGATATAAAAACATTCCGACTAAGATTTTAGAGGATATATTACACAAAGCATTATTTGATCAGTATTTAACCTCTCTTTTCATGAGTCACTAGACGAGAGATTTAATTGTATATATCAACATCAGTTAAAAACTTTGGTCATTTTTAAATGATAAAAAAAATGCTTAGGGGAAAACCCCTCTAATCCTTTAACCATTTATGCTGCAAAGTGTTTCATTTATAAAGTAATGAGAGTTTGAAGGAAAAAAGAAAAAAACCCAGCAGAACCAACATTGTGGCCAGAGGGGAGATGAAAGAGGACAGGAAAGAAGAAATTCTCCTCACCTGCTTTCTTCGGTCAAACCGGTCTCTTTTTATGTAGAGTAGAAGAAATAATATTTGCTCTAAAAGAAACTGATGACCAAATAGAGTTTTCATCTTTTCAAGGGGCTTTAAAATGCAATCCCCTTCACGTGGAGGGTACCTTAAAAACCAACCAACCAAAGCCAAACGATCTTCTGAGCTTTCTTAGGGAGAGTATAATATTTTGGAACACGCATATAGTCATATCCCTAATAATCTGGGAGTAGCAGCACACCATGCTTTCACAGCACCATGGCAGAAAAATTCGACAGTGCATATTGTACGATGTAAATGGCGAGATGAGAGGTGTGTGCGGGTGTTTTCTGTGAGGCACCGAATGCTGCTTGGCCCCCTTCCCATCGTGAATTCTGCTCACCTGCCTCTGCCCTGTTGAGTTTAAAGACAGTCCATTCTCCTCTGAAACACAAAAGCGGACCCGCCCCTGGCAAACAACTTTTCCCAGGAATGAGTATGCTGCTTTGTAAAAACATCCTTTTCCTAACTCCCTCGGCAATTTCTGTCTTTGCCTGCCTTGCTGTTGCTCAGGTAAAACCCGAAACTGGGAAGTAATGAGGCGCGCTTCCTCCTCACCCCCTCCTCCCCGTTTTATTAAACATTACGGCTTCTCCAGTATTTTTCTCTATTAAAGGAGAACATTTGTGAGGCAGCTCAGGAGCTCAGAACTGGTGGTTTTCCTTCTGATTGACCTCATGGCAGCTACCGGGTTTTGTCAACCTGTGTCTCCTTGGAGTTCTGTTTTTAGTTGTTTTCCGGCATCCCCTTCTCCCCTGTTCTTTGTTTCCCATCTCTTGTTTCCTGTTTCTGGCGTTGTCTTGTTGTGTGTGTGTGTGTGTGTGTGTGTGTGTGTGTGTGTGTGTGCGCGCGCGCGCGCCTCATTTCAGAATCTCGCAGTCCTTGTGGCCTACTCTGCAGAGAGTGGGTTGAGAGCCCAAGAAAGAAGGCAGAAAGGACACAGCAGCCCAGTTTTTCAATTTGTTTTTTAGTTTTGAAACTGCAGCTCGGGCACATAGATCAGGCTTTGGCAAAGGCACAGACCCAAGCCACCCCTTTTAGGTCCCCCCCCCCCCCTTATTTTTCTTTTTTGGTCATTTTGTTATGATCCCTTCAAAAAAAAAGGGAGGGGGGAGCATTTCTTTTCTTTCACTGCATTTCCTTGGGATTTCAAGGATTCCTACCTCCACGACTACCTCCCTCCTCCTCCCTCCTTCCCTTCCCCTCCCTGTGTGGCCTTTTTGTCTGGCGCATACCGTCTCAGCTCTGGCACTTTCCCGTTTCCCGGGTCACCTCCGCTTCCTGCATTCCTCCCTATTTATTTGGCACTTGGCTCCCCTCCCTCCTCCGAGCCCCTTGAGCCGGGGGTTGGGGAATCTGCAGCGGGGCTGAGGCCGCCCTCACAAACCTCCCACCCCGCCCACCTCCGGTCGCCTGGGGGCGCCGGGCTGCCTGGCCCCGTCCCCGCCCCGCCGGCCGCGTGGTGGTCGGGAGAGCCTGCTGAGCCCCGGCCCCTCGGTGCAGGACTGGCTCTGGGTGGGCGGGGCGGACGGGCGCGGATTGGCTCCCGCCAGAGCCAATCAGCGCGAGCATTGGCAGGACTGCGGAGGGCGCGGGGTGGGGCCTCGAGCGGGGGTCGGGCGGGGGCGGTGGGCTCGGGCCTCCGTCGGGGTCTCCGCGGTAGCCGGCGGGCTGGGCATCGGGGGCGCCAGTCGTCTACCTCTGTCCCTCCACCTCTTCCCTCTGGAGCCCGCGGAGCTGAGCCAGATGCGCGTCTCTCCCCCCGCCCCCCCCCCCCCCCCCACGCCCGAGGATGTTATGCTCTCAGCCTTATTCGTGCCTCCAGCCCAGAATCCCAAGAATGAGAAAGTCCAACCAGCCCACTGACAGAGGCCGGAAACACACACTTCCTCTTTTTTTTAATTGAGAAAAATCCAGGCCATGACCATGTGACATGCCCCATTTTGTTTCCCTCCTCTCTTTACTACGGTTTACTACGACGCCACGTTCCTTCATCTTCCTGTCTGGAAATCCAGGAGCACGTGGTTGTAGGATTGATTGGGTTGGCTCAAGATTCTTACATTTACGTCCCTTACTAATGGGAGGGAGGAGGGGGAAAAAAAACGGAGGAGGAAGTACAAGTGCTGTGGCTGGCACTGTTTGGGGAATCATTCAGGAAAAACTCATTTGGCTGGAAATTGCATTAGGGTCAACACTATATATCGAGCGGCTGCAGTTCGAAAAGCATGGAGCCAGATAAGATCAACAAAAACTGACCCTTCTAGGCCCAGGGGAGCTCCCAGTGAAATGAAAACGCCGGATATAGCTTGCAAATCATGAGAATCTAGAGATTGATTGCAAAGGCCTGGGTAGGGTTTGGTACTGAGGTTGGGGGAAACGCTGCTTAAGCTCTCAAAACCAGATTTGTTTTTTTGACCAGTGACAGCTCCAGTGAAAGATCATCAGGGGAGACTGGCTACCTTTCCTAAAGCTTGCTAGGTTTGTGTTGTGGCCCTCACATAACCAACAGCATATGAGATGTATTACTTGAGGGGATGGAAAATGTGTTCAGATCTGTCCTTTCTAAAATAAAGGAAAATAAAAGAAATCCTCCCCTTCCCCTCTCACCAGCCAGCATCCCTCATGCATCACTGCAGCATAAGCCCCAAAGGCAGCCGCTTTTTCCGTAGGTGTAAACGTAAGGAAGAAGCACCGCCCTGATGTAAATGCCATGCCTCATGCTGTTCTGAGCTGTGGGAGAGTTTCTCTGTTCCAGAAAACTTGGAACATCTAACAATCTTATTAATCTCTGCTCTCCTTGAAGTAGCATTTTAGGTTAAAAAAAAATCCATAAAAAATTCTATATATCGTAGTCGTTTCTCTGATTGCCCCCCCCCCCCCCCCAAATGAAGACTATCTCCAATATTGCCTACAACAAAGGACTTGCAATTCAAAAGTTCATGTCTTCCCTGACCCTTGCTTCCCCCCTCCCACCCCCGGAGTGGTGGGGAGGTTATCAAAATTTCTGGAAAATAGCTTTATGCTATCTTTAATGATGGAATGGAAAAAACAGTTCCTGGAAGCCAGAGATCTGGGGTTGTAACACAGCCTGTGCCCTTCACTAGCTAAGCGACCTTGGGCAAGTCACTTAATTTCTCGGAACCTATTTCCTCATCGGTAACTCGAGAGTTTTGTTCTAAATTATTCTGACCTCCTTTGCAGCACTAAACATAGGAGTATTTTGGAGACAATAACTGATATTCTTTAATGGGTCAGTTGTAATGAGGATTCTTTCCGAAGAAGCTGTTGATGGGGTCATAATGAAGTGCATGAGAATATTCTGTTTCGTCCTGTTCTGGCTTTTGGATCACTCTTAATAGTTTTGATTCAGGACCTATTTTAACCTTTCTGGTTTGGAGGGGAGCAGATTTTAACAGACCTTAAGACAAGACCTCCAGACTGCACCAGTCTCAATTTTTCGAAACTTTTCTAGACTGAACTGGGCCCCTCCTCCTCTTTCCTTGTTGAAAACTCAAATGCGTGTGGGAATGCAAGTCGGCTGCTAGTTTCTTGCCTCCTAAGGTCAACTGTTGGAAGCATCCCACCCCACAGTACAGGTCAAGCTTTAACCAGTCGATGCCTATGACATTATTCTGTTTCTTCTCTTGGAAATCACCCCTTCTTATGTGGGTGGTCTGCTTATGGATAGTGTTTCTCATTTGTACCGTCAGAATCCTTCAGTGAGGTATCAGAGAGGAAACCTGAGAGGGCAAGTGAGGACTATAGGAAATCTTTTACAATTTTTTGTTTCAGCCTTGTTAGGTGTGTGAAAAGGCCCCGTATTTCTCTTGCTGGCAGCCTGAGTTTCATCTAGCTTTTTTGTGTGTTCTCTTTTCCAATCCTTCTGCTACCTATCATGTATATTTCTTAGCTGTATAGTATATTAATGGGTTTTTTTTTTATTTTGGTGGGTTGGTAACTTTAGGATAATGGGACACCTCACAATTACAAGGTTTTGTTTTAAAGAAAGCTATTCTCTCAATCATTTCCTCATGTTACAAAGTTACTGGAAATTGTATTCAAGGAAAATAGTGTCTTGTGAATTCAGTTTGAAGTCAGTTTCCCACTAAAGATTCTGCAACCCTCTTTGCCACATCTACAATTATATACTTGATTTATTATTTCCTTATGAGTCCGTAGCTACGCGTCAGACTCTAAAAGCTCTTCTTAAAATGTTCTTGAAACATGTTTAGAAGTTGTAATCACGTTGAATTTTAATTTAACAGAATTACATTCTAGTATTGGTATGGGATATAATATTAGTATGCTAATTCCCAACTAATGAAATAGTTGCCCCCCAAAAAGTTATCATAAAGCTTTTTTGAATGATAGCTAGGAAATATCATCTACTTACTTCCATTCTTGTCTTGCAAGGTGGAGATGGGAGTATCTTGCCCGTTCTTGATTCACAGAAAAAAGGAAAAGATAGATTAGATGGGTATAAGGTACTGTCATCTATGGGGAAAGGAACATTTCCCATTTTAATAATATTCTTGCTTCAGGCTCTGCTATAATCTGTTTGTTAAAATAGAGTTGGTTGGATAAACGGTATTTGTGCTTCCTCAATGAGCCAGTGGTCTTTGAATAATAGAGCTTTTAAAAATGATGTGTTGATGTTGAAAAGGCTGCTTTTCTTTTTCAACCCTCTTTCTGTATTTTCATTAATGATGGCAGTGGAATTGAATATGTGGGTCAGGCTATAATTTTAATTGGATCATTGCATCTGTCTTCAAGCGGAGAGGAAATTTTGTGGTTTTATTACCCCCACCCTGAATGTTTTATTGAGTAATGTTTTACTGAGTGAGCATTCATTGTTTTCCTTTTGCCATTCCTTGTTTGCTCGTTTGTTTGTTCCCCACTCTGTGTCGTACCTTCTGCCATCTACTCCTGGTTCTGTTTGAGCCAAACCCACATACATTGGACGCTAATTGGTTGGGCTGTAAAGAAGATGCCGGTAAACCCAAGTTCATAAACTTTTCCCCCTTGTTTTCTATTGACCAAAAAATACTTGGATGCGAGTTCTCTGATCTGCCCTGACATATTTAGGTCATGCTGCTGAATGAACAGTATCACTTAATCTTGAGAAATTGATAGTTGTGTTATGTTTGTTGAAATGATTAAAGAGACATCCCCCCCCTTTTTTTTTCTGTGAATGTGGATAGTGTGGCAAACAAATTATATTTTGCACAAAAAGTCATGATGCTTCTTTTTAGGAAAGTTACAATCCATGCGAGGTGGGGAAAAATTTGAGAAAAGACATTTATAAAAATATGACAGTTAAAGGTCTGCAAAATATTCATTAGTTACTCTGTCCTCAACTATTATTCGTCTTTTATTCTCTCATGATCATTTCCCTGCTCCCTTTTCAAATTATCTGAAGGGCTCATTAGGATTCCAGAAAATAATCATACTTACTCTTGAATTTTAGGGATTGTGGAGATAATCAGAAGAACTTTAGCTTCTCTGGTACAAGATCAGAGGCCACCTACCTCCCAAACTCAACATGCATGATCTGCCCTCGGCCTAACAGCCCCCAGACCATGTTTTCTTGCTGGCCCCTCTCCCTCTTTTCCTCAACATACACAACTGAGCACCGACGGTGTTCCAATAGCACATATTTTCTTGTAAGCCGATGGGGGTGGACCCATGAAAGTGGAGGGGGGGAAAGGTGGTGAAGGCAGTTCAAGTAATTACCAAACTTCTTACGGCACAGCTTATCTGGGGGAAAAGAAACAAACCAAAAAACAAGATTCTGAACATGAAATCCATGAAAGTCAGCATTTTTCATAGCCTTACGGGGTGAATGTGCCCATCTACCTCAAAGGATTATGCTTTTCTCAGCCCTTCTAACCCTGCCTTCCTGGCTGGCAGTAACACCAGCATAATTAAATAGCTTATAAGGCTGTTGAAACTATTTGGAAGAGTGGCCCATTTTTGGATATTCAGCCGGCAAACGTAATATTAGCAAGAAGCAAGAGAAAGATCTCTTTGGCTCTTGTGTGCAGGCGAAGCGGCCAGGAGAGGGGGTCCAGGTGTTACAGGGACCGGAGTTCATGAGGACTTGCTGGAGGTTGGGCCGCGTTACGAAGCCTGGGGTGAAGGTGGAAGCTGCAAAAGAAATTGTAAAAGTCTTTTCTTTCCATCTTCGAAGTTCTATCATTCAAGGACTTTATTTTCCCCCCCCTTCGGGTGGGTGGTTTTTATTTTTAGTAGTGACAGGCTTTAACCCTCTGACCTCTGGTTCCTGTGCCTGCTTCTGGCTGGAAGTATAATCTCCTTTGAGGTTTTGTCATTGCTGTTTCTTCTGTGTGTTCCCTTGCACTCTC
Source organism: Panthera pardus (assembly GCF_024362965.1). Lineage (NCBI taxonomy): Eukaryota > Metazoa > Chordata > Mammalia > Carnivora > Felidae > Panthera > Panthera pardus. The sequence continues at coordinate 11,980,556 of NW_026526655.1, forward strand.
TCTGCTTTGATGATGGGCAGTCGTATTTGTTTTTAAGGTTAGAGTCGTTTCTTACGGGAACAAAAAAGCATTTCTTTTTTAAGACCACCAAGTCTTAGGATAGCTTGCCGGATCTAGTCACGTTATTTAAAAAAAAAAAAAAAGTGTGCGGTGTGGGTAATTCGTGCGTGTGCTCTAAGTTTCAAGCAGTTGAAAACATCTTTTTTTTTTTTTTTAAGGTATAAAGTGAAAACTAAGCTTCCCTCCCGCTCTTGCTCCCCAGGTCGCCTTCCCCTAGGCCACCATCAATGCTGGATTTTGTTTATGTTTCCAGAGATGAACTGCTCATAAATTTTGAAGCTTAGTAATAGGGGGTTGGTTAAATGCCCAACTACTCCAAGTCTTCCATGGAAGAACATGCTCAGATTCCCCGTGTTGGCACTGAAGGAACACAGCAGAGAGCATGCCTCTTACAAGAGACTCACTGCCTTTTTTGTTAAGAGGAAAAAAGAAAAGTACTCTTTCCTTTCCTTGCCTCTTGTGACTCTTCGGGACGCAATATAAAAAGCGTAATCTAGTGTAACCCAGTGATGGAGGGAACGCATTAGTTAGGAAATGATCTGCTTTTCTAATTTTGAAGCGTTTGTGCAAATTGATTATGAAGGGAAAAGGGCCTGAGTCTTCAAAGTGCAAGACTTTATTATTCTGTTTTCTCCTCGGGGCACTTCCATGGGAGCTGGCCAGCATTTCCCCGCCCCCTCCAATGGAATGAACAACTAGTTCTTAATATAGTGTGGTAGGATTAACTATAAAGGTTAACGATCCTTTTGAAGGCTTTCTGGTCACCCAGGTCTCCTATTGGTGAGAGTTCAAAAGAATTAATACTTTCTATTGGAATGGTCTGAAAGATTGGGGAAACCATTTCAAATTCTGGGAGCAGGTTACTTTAGACATCATAATCGCATGTAAATAATACAATAAATTGCTTTCGTGATTTCCTCTCCTAGTAACTTTGGAGAAAGTGAGTGGAATCTGTTCCGTCTCCTGAGGAAATGTGTATCACTGTGTGTATGACAGAGATGATCTCTACTTTGTACCAGTGAGGCAGCCTAATGGTTAGACACATTTATGGCTGATGTCCTTCCTGATTGTGGTCCAGGTACGGTATGAATAGGATGGGGCAGTTCTCGTTACAAAATAGAAACTTTCGAGAACACGAGAACAGATAACATTTAAGTCATAATTACCAATATTTTTATCATTTTTGGTGACTTGTTAATAAGAATATGCTAAAGGCAATAATACCGGGTTTTCTTCCAGATCCTCTGGAGTGAGGGATGAAATACAGCATGCAGGAACTTTTTTTTTTTTAATTTTTTTTTTTAACGTTTATTTATTTTTGAGACAGAGAGAGACAGAGCATGAACGGGGGAGGGGCAGAGAGAGGGAGACACAAAATCCGAAACAGGATCCAGGCTCTGAGCCATCAGCCCAGAGCCCGACGCGGGGCTCGAACTCACGGACCGCGAGATCGTGACCTAGCTGAAGTTGGACGCTTAACCGACTGAGCCACCCAGGCGCCCCCAGCATGCAGGAACTTTTAAAACAGCTGTTAAAGAATTTAATATAGGAAGCAAGCTAATTTCTTAGGTGTATGCATCATTTGCCTGCATTAGGTGTACGTATCATTTGGGCTGTAAGAAACCACCCCAAGACCTGTTGCCTTAAGATATCGGTCATTTGTTAGATCCCAGTCCTGAGGGCTGGGGAGCTGGGCTGTGTTCAGCCGGGCAGTTCCTGTCTCACCTGGATAAACTCTTGTGGTTGCAGTTGGTGGACGGTTGGCCGAGGGCTGGTTGGTTTACAGTGGTTTCCCTTACTTGTCTGGTGGATGATGCTGACCGTTGGTGCCTGCTGTTGGTTGAACCAGAGCAAGCTAACCCAAAGTTCGCGCAGTCCTTGGGTGAGCAACCAGCCGCAGCCAGAGGGGGCAGGAGCGCACAAGTACTTTTCAGTGCTCTGCTTACACCACTTTTGCTGCTCTCCCATTGGCCGGAGCAAGTCACAAAGCCGTGCCCAGTTTCAAGGGATAGGAGAATAGACACTACTTCTTGATGGGAGAAGCCATTGTTTCTGACTTCTACAATGTATGAGCGTATGTATACGTGCAGTTGTTCATACCATCATTGACCATTTATCAGTTGCATGTTGAACATTTAGAATAAAGTTATTCTTAAATGTGTATAATGAGCATACCTAGCTTTGGGTGAAACAGCCCTGATTCCCTTTGTATGAAGTGTTATCACTTTGTTCCTTCTAATTTTTCTTTTGTGAAAAACACAAAAGCTTAGAAGGTCTCCACAAACTTTTATTGAGTTCGTACTGTGAACCCGGCACTGGGGACGGAAATAGGTGTGCCCCTGCCTTCCTGGTGCTTGTAGGAGGCAGAGAACAAAGAAGTAAACAGTGAATTTCATTGCTGCACAATGTGGTACGATGAGGAAGAAGGACACGGTGTTACGAAGTGGAATAATGGGAAACCACTTTAAATGTGGGGACAGGAAATGATTTGAGAAAATAGTACATAATATGGTTCTATCATTGAGGTTTGTGAAAGGAGAGCAAATATTTTTATATCACGTGTTCATGGGGCCAGGTGCAGATTCGGATCTTTTTTTTAAGAGTTTGATTTCCCCCTTGAGATAGACATCTTATGGAATGAGTGAAAGCTGGAAGTTCACCTCTAAGAAAAACATGACAAATGACTCCTGAGGTTTCTAGTATCAGAGGCTGTTGTGGACTACAGTTTCTAACAGTCCTCAGGCAGTTCACACAGTCTTGGCGATGAAATGGGGTAGTAGAGAGGGGCCCAGAGCCACAGGGCATCAGGCATCATCCCTCTGCCCCTTCACCAACACCACCCTCTCCCCACGCATGTGGCAAGCTGGACCAGAGCAGAGCTTGTGCAGAGAACTAGACTTTGAGTGGGGAGTGGTGGAGAGTAACGGGTGAAATGGAGTCCAGGACTTTTCGACGGTTTGAAAGGAATTTTCCCACCTGACCACAAACGTAGACTTTGGTAACGCAGAGTTGCTGGCTCTTGGGAAGCAAATGCTTGATGGTTGGCAGTATCCGAAGGCCAACCCTGTCCCAGATCTCTTACCAGGCAGTATTTCCATTTTTCTTACACCAGAGCCTCGAATGCCTTAAACGTTCCTGAGGTCAGAGAACAAAACAAAACTGGGACACTGGGTAACATATGTCACATCGTGAGGAGGGAAGGGAGATCCCTAAAGTGTTTTGAGGGGCTAGTTGAGTGGTGTATTTATATCCTGATCTTGACAGCTTGCACCCACCCCCCAGCTCCTCCTTGGCTTGCCCTCTGCCCCCTTCCCAATTCCAGCACACTCTTTGAACCGCCGTTAACAATACCTTCCTTTCAAAGCTGATCTCCTTCCCTCTGGTTAGATTAAGGTATATAAATATTACATTTGTTTCCCTAAAGAATGGGTAATGACTTTACTTCTGAAAATATTTTACTTTCACTGGTAGTGTACCCTGGAAGTCATTGGGATTATAATGAAAACTTTCCCTTTTGCTAAGCTTTTCGTGTGTGTGTGTGTGTGTGTGTGTGTGTGTGTGTGTGTGTGTGTGTGTGTTTGGAGGCGAGGAGGGCTGGGGAGTGGAAACTACATTCCAATAAAAAGGGTTACATTCCTAAAACTAGGTCTTCAAAAATATTTTGCAGCCTGAGCCTTTGGTCCGTCACAAGTTCCTACAAGGGACAACCTTCAGACAGTGTATGGGCTTGTTGATTCTCGGGCCTTTGAACTGTGTGAGGAATGTGTCTCAAGACGGAAAAAGGAATGACTCCTGCTTTTAGGCTCTAGCCTGAAAGCTGGAAGAATGTTATTGTGTCTTCAAAGCCTGCTTCCCACCACGCTGTATTAGATGGGTTCTTGGAAAGCGTCTTTGCATGATCAAGTATACAACAAAAGCCCGTGCCACCCAATTTGATCTAATTCAATGGCTACTTTTAGGTGGGTTTTAAATTAATGTGTCTCTTCTGTAAGAATACAGCCCCATTCCTCTGCTCCCTCTTTACCCCAGTTGAGATGATTTATAGTGACTCACTAGATTAGGAAACTTGAGGCCTTCCTTTTTTGGGGGGGGGTGGGGGAGTGGGGATTGGGGATTGGGGAATGTTACTTTAAAAAAAAATAGTGGCAGTGGTATTTCGGAAGGTAAAGAGTTCTTAGCTCTGTGGAATTGAGAATAGATTTTCACTGTAGGTAAGTCAGATTGAGGTTGCATTGTAAAATCAGTACATTTAAATGATCACAGAAAACATGTAGAGTGTTTTATTTGCCTGGTTCAAGTGTACCTGGCACCCTCCCTCTCTCCTTTCTTTCAGAAATTTTCCCTCTTCCTGTGATGGTGGGAAAACCCTGGTGTCCAGGCACTCGGGCACTCTTACCTACTAACAATTGTGAGCTCTTTGAGCGTAGACTCCAGTATCTGAAGAGGGAAGGGCCCACAAGACGCTTGGCCAGGTTAAAAACTTGTTCGTCAACAGTTCAGGGAGCAGTTATTGAATCAAGGCAGGGGATAACTTTAGAAAAAGTCTCAAACAAAAACAATGCTGTGGGTATATTTTGAGTGCCTCCAACCATTTCATTCCCCAGATATCTTAAAAATCAAATTCAGATTTACCATTGTGTTAAAAATAATCAAACCAAATTACAGGAGCTCTTGCAATCTGATATGACCGGATATGAAAAGTTCAGGTGAAATTAATTGCAGCCTCATCATTCATATGTCTGAAATGCTGGGGTGCTTCCTCTGTTTCCCCCAAACCCTTTTTTTAAAGATTGATGGAAACTTTGCTTTGTTTTGACAAGATTTATTTCTCCGCTTCCAACAGGAGTTTAACCAACTTTTAGTCTGCTGAGAGAGTTCTTCTGATGTTAATTGTAGTTTACTAATCTAGGTCAGAGCTTACTTAGCATTCTCACTGATGAGGTTTAAAAGTATCAAAAGCAACGAGAAAATTATTTGAAAAATAATTATTGTATCACCATTACCTCTGCCTTTACAAAGAGGCTAGTTTGTTCTCTGTGCTTATTCCTTTTCTTCTTCCTGAGTATATCTTTGCTAATTAGCCCTTCTACTAAAATACTGGGACGATCTGGGGAAAGGAATTAAATTTAAATGAGTCGGTTCTGCCAGTGTGGCACGTGTTAGCTACTCTGCTACAATGTTATCCTGGGTCTGGGAAGTTGAACCTAATTGCCAAGGTAGGAAACTGCTCCCCCCCCCCCCGCCCCCGGGTTCTGTTTCCACACTCCATTGAGGCTGGGCTGGTTTGATGGCCGCAGTTCTAGAACGTGTATTGTAAACTAGTGTATCAGCTATTAGAGCAATTCTTCTTCAACATTGCTTTTGCTATTTCAAGTATGAAGCTAAAACTTAGAATCTAAGCAACTTTACACCTAGCAAAACCAGTTGTCACCCTTTGTTCTGAAACCCCGAATCTGTAATATAAATGCCTTCTGTTTTATTTTGCAGAGTATTTCCATTTTCTTGGCCAGTCATTTGACATTTATGCTACTTTCTAAATAAAACCTTGCAGTGTTTCCCAGCAGGTATATGCATCTGGTATTGGGCTAGGCTATTTCTGGCTCGACCAGCGTGGTTGACTGGGTTCGAATGCTTCATGCAGTGAGTTTGGCATTTGGTAGATACTGTTTGTTGTCGATACTGAATAAATGAATGTGGGGCCATATGTTTTTAAACCACAGTATGGGAAGTATGCCAGCACTTTATTTATCTGTAGACCAGAATCATATTCTGTTCAGGAGGACAGAGAGTGTTTCTCAACTCCATTGCCACGGCCTCACACTTACTTGGCGGGTACTCGTCTTAAATGTTTCCATTCGTTCCATAATCAAGCTGTTGTAATTAGCAAACCTGGATATTTGAAGAAAGCATAACTGGTCATGAAGACAGTGGTGAGGAATTGCCAAAGGCTCAAATGTTTGTAGACCAGACATGAGAGAATGTTCTAGTTAATACAACAAGGAGTTAGTGGGTTTCTGCTGAGTGCCAGGCATAGTCCTAAGTTCTGGACTCACAGCTGTGAAGAACAGACAGCAATTCGGGCCCTTGTAGAGCTTCTTTTCTCAAGGACAGGTTGAGGGAGTAAGCTGTCAAGGATCCGCTTTCCCAGAGGACAAAGGAGACCCACTGAGAGATGTGACAAGGGCTTCTGGCCCCCCCTTTATGGACTTGAGAGGTTGACAACATTGATTTGTACACACACTTTTACCTTAAAACTCATCACAGTCCTTTTGCCTGGGAGTAAATACGTCATTTGGACTCTTTGTGGCTTATCAGTCATGACTGAGTTTACCTTGTGACTCACAAATGCAGCAAAGTCCGATTTTTCTGCTGTAATAGGGCTGTGTATGAGAGAGAAGGAAGTAAGAGTTGAAGCTGATGTGTCTCTGCTTGGAAGAGATGGTCTTACACGTAAAGTCAAGATCTGGAGCAGATGACAATGAGGGAAAAAGGGTGAGGGGTATTGATATCTCTGGGGGGTCATGGCAAAGATGGGAACTGGCCATAGGTATGGCCACCATTGTGTGTTGGGCCACAGATGGGTGTTGGTGTCATGAACGAACCATAGCTCATGTTGCGATGTTGATGTCAGTAATTTTCCCTGGGTGTCAAAACTTTTCTTTTGAACACCAGTACGCAACACTGGTGATGTGTAATACCAATCCTTTTCTGAAATTTTGTCTGGAAATTCTGTTGGAAAAGTATTTAGTATACTTTCTCTATGCTTATTACTTGTACAGAATGTTTGGGAGGAAAGACCAAAATCTTGAAACTACTCCTATATAGAAAGATTTTATTTTTATATTATTGTGTGTTTTGCTAGTAAGGATCTTCAAGCATATTCCTGTTAGAACCACAGATCACAAGAGGAAATCCCACAGTTTCAGGGAACATTTTCTAGTGGTTTAAAGCTTTTATGGTGAGATTTCTTTATAGCTGACTTAAGTCCCTTATTCTCAAGGGAGAGCATTTCCCTCATTCTGATTTTAGTAGTGGTGAGAAGTGATAACCCCTGTCTTTTTTTTTTAATTGGGTATGTAAATTTTATTTTTATCAGAGGGTTTATATATATATATATAATCTACTGTAAAGGACAGTAAGGTTGTAAAAACAAATTAAAAAATAAAACATAATGACTACATTTATTTATTTTAATGTTTATTTATTTTTGAGAGAGAGCATGCATGCAGGGGAGGGGAAGAGACCGCGAGCAGAGCTCAGATGTGGGGCTGGAACTCACGAACCTCGAGATCGTGACCTGAGCCAAAGTCAGTCGCTTAAACCCCTGAGCTACCCAGGTGCCCCTTTAATGGCTAAGTTTAAATGTGCAGAAAATGATACAGGAAATCACAATAACCTTGGTGCTGGTACTAGTCAGTTTGCTAAAAGAGGAAATAAGGCCGGAAATGATTTTAAACCAACTCTTCAAAGAAAATAGCCGTAAACATAAAATGTTTCATAAATGATTAGACAATGCTCATTAAACTGGATATGACTTTCTGGGTTTCAAATATGATATATATTCATTAGCTGAAATTTATTTATAGAGTCACATTCTTCTGAAAGAAACTTTTTATATTTTGTTTTTTATTATATTTTATGTTATGTATTTTCTAAGAAATATTTTATATTTTATAATTTACTTTTCTACCAGTAACAACAGTGCACCCAGTGCAATTACAATTTGGGGCTCTTTAAAGAGTTTACTTTTAAGTAATCTCTACACCCAACATGAGGCCTGAACTCACAACCCCGAGATCAAGAGTCATGCACTCCACCCACTACGCCAGCCAGGCACCCCCAATTTAGGGTTCTTTTATGTGGCCAGGAGATTTAAAGGTGTTTGAAAACCAGTTGGGAGAGCTGCTGAATATTTATATAATTCCGTTTTTCAAGTAAACTTGTTTCATCGTTCATTTTTAACTCAGTATTTTTTTTTAAGTGTTCCCTTACTTTGTGACACTACAAGATGCCCCAGGATCATCTGATTTATTTTCTGCCCTAACCCTAGAATCTTCCATTTCTCCAAGAAGCCCTGGATCCTTTCCTTGGTGAATTGTATTAGGGACCAACATATTGGCGCTTGCTGTGTTTGTTGCTACGGGTGTCATTTATTTTCTGCCCTCCCAGTTGCCAGAGCGAGGAAACACGTGTGTGTATACTACACCCTATAGATACAGACATACCTACAAATATTTCTATATGTAACCATCTGGATCTATACCAAACTACACATGAGTTCATACTGATGTCTCTTAACTCTAATGGATTTCCATATGGATTCTTCTAGCTTTCCCCCTTATCTGTCACCTCCCGCTCCCAACAGTGGGAAACTTTGCTCTCACCATCCTCCCTCCATTCACTTCCTTGTTGGAATCTACCTCATGCATATGCATGCCAGGTTCAGAATTGTTAACTTGTGTCCTATAGGAAACAACTTGATCAACCAGAGCGTGGTGCTTATGTATAGTTTCTTTTGCCTTGAGTCTTACAGATTCCCCTCCTTTCCAAAGTTACTTTAGTCAGTATCTTCTTCCTTGGCCCCCTTTAGTGAGGTAGTTTCATGTGTTTGTAATACATTTTGACTCTTCTGTCCCATTCTGTGTTCTACCTGTGATCACTGACTTTTTTTTTTTTTGTAGGATCCCTTAGAATATTTTTTAAAATGTTTTTTAATGTTTATTTATTTTTGAGAGAGAGAAGAGAGCATGAGCAGGAGGGGTAGAGAGAGAGAGGGAGACACAGAATCCGAAGCAGGCTCCAGACTCTGAGCTGTCAGCACAGAGCCCAACGTGGGACCCGGGGCTCGAACTCACGAAGTGTGAGATCCTGACCTGAGCTGAAGTCGGACGCTCAACGACTGAGCCACCCGGGCGCCTCTGTGATCACTGACTTCCTAATGATTTTTAAAAATTTGCAGACATTAAGGTTTATTCTTTTTTTATGTTTATTTTTTTTGAGAGAGAGTGCAAGCCGAGGAGGGTCAGAGAGAGAGAGAGAGAGAGAGAGAGAGAGAGAATCCGAAGCAGGCTCCAGGTTCTGAACTGTCAGCACAGAGCCCCACGCGGGGCTTGAACCCATGACCCGTGAGATCATGACCCTGAGCTGAAGTCTGCGCTTAACCACCTGAGCCACCCAGGGGCCCCCACGTTCTTCCCATTTTAATCTGCTCTATGTCAGTATTTATTTGTGCAGCCACAGAGCATTATAGATTTTTGTACCACCTTGGAGCTACTGTGATTGTCACAGCCTGTTTCAGCTTTCTTCCTTGAAGGGTCTAGATATTTGGGCGTTTGAAACTGTGTTGTTTGAATCCTCCTACTGGTCATCTTTTAAAAACCCTGTTTTGTAATCTTGCCTCACTGTAGATATTTATAAAATCTTCACTTTTACTTTGCCGTAGTTGATTGACGGGGCTCAAGGAAACGAGTTAATACAGTTAATTTGAGCCTGGTCATCATCAGTTCCTAGACACCCGGTGGGACTCTGGAACTGGCCACACAGTGCTGCCTGGGCTGGGCACAACAGCGTGGGTCACAGGAGGCAGCCACAGGGCTCAGCCCCATCTGAATTTGTCCTCTGGGGACAGGGCTTTCTTTGCTGGACTGCAGGAAACTGTTTCTGGGCTTAAAAAGGCCACTTTGTGGTAAACTGGTGCTTATCACCTTTGCAGGAACAAAGCAGCTACTTAGCAACTGGCCGAAAGGGGCTCGCAGATCGTATTTACAGAGTCTTTTAACACTCAACCAGGTTTTTTTTTGGTTTTGGGGTTTGTATGTTTGTTTGTTTTGTTTTGTTTTTTTGATCATTTACTACAAGCAAAGTGTAATCAGCCTTAAGGCTACTCTCTCCTGGGGTGGCTACCCTTGACCCAGACAACAGTGCTTCCTACCCACCAGGAGAGCAGGTGTGCTGTGGGGCAGGTACTCAGAGGGGGGAGTGACAGGGGAGCCAGAAAGGCACAGATGTTTGGGTCAAATGCTAGGACACAAAAGACAAATAAAATCCAGGTCATTTATGTTTCATAGTCTTATTCCCTACAGTCTTTTTTTTTTTTTTTCTTTAAAAACACAGACATTGATTTTTTTCTCACCCTCTGAAATTGTCTCAACTTGTGTTTCTGGCAATAGAATTCCTGACATACTAGATCATAAAGATTACTGCTAGGCGTATTTTATATCTGTGTGTGTGTGTGTGTGTGTGTGTGTGTGTGTGTGTGTTCTCCATATATTTAACCTTGGGTTACATGTGTAATTTTTCAAACATTCCCTTATAATCAGTTTTGTTGCCTGTACTTGTTGACTGTGAAAGCCTCTGGAAAAGTTGTTTGAAGTACAGGAGACTCACGGGTTTCTTTATACGTGTCCTTTTCACCAAAATGAACCTGGATGAAAGTTGTTTTTAAAAACCGTTTAAAAACCCACTGACCTAAAATACATCTTATGCCCTTTTTTAACCTTATATTGAAAACAGGCACGTGTACCTGCTAATGCCCGTGATTTCAAAATGCCCAGAAATATCCAAAGAGCGTTCCACAGGTCATTGACTAGAGACAGTCATGGTATCCTCCATAGAGTTTCTGGTGCTGCTTGATTTTGCACATTCCAGATTGTCACCAGAGTCTAAAAAGAATTAGTATGCCTGGACTATATTTGCATTTAGAGTGTTAGCAACCCTCCAGAGTACACACACTGGGCTATTTATGAAGCAACTTCAGCTGACAGCTGAAGATCAGAAGATTCTATTTTGGGAAGTGTCCTAAATGTGAGGTTCTGTGGTGAAAAAATTTAGTGCCCTACAGATAAGAATACTTAAAACAGGAAGCAGTGGTAATTTATTGCTTCCTGTGTAAGTATCCTTATCACTATGATAAGCTTTAGGTTTCAGTTCTGCTCTTCTGATCCCAAGATTTCTTTTCTTGTAATCAGCTCCTGTAAGAGGATTACAGATAATAATAATAATAATGATAATAATAAATATAGGGAAATGTACAAATGTGGTGGTTGCCGGTGGGGCGGGGTACGGGGAGAGAATTTACCAGCATGACTTTTCCTGTCTTGAGAAGAGTCTTTCATTTCCAGCCACTCAGTAGTGTTTGGTAGGCTAAGACAAAAACTATGCCACCATTGGCTCATTCCCTTGGCTCTGTCTGTTGCATGTGTGTGCATATGGCATCGATTCCAGGTTAGTGTAATGCAAGGCTGGGTTGACTGGGGCTCATGAAAGGCTGGATAATGGGATAGACCAGCATGGATAAGAAAAGAGGAGATGGGAATTGTATTCCTGGTCCTGCCACTTCCTGGGATCTACCATTTTGGACCTAATTTTCTGGTGCATAAAATTAGAGGTAGTAATAATAGTTCCCCAATCAATCTGATAGCGTTGTTCCAAGGAGCAAGTGAAGACATATATGGAAGCTCATTTATAAGCTGAATTGCCTTGGGAGCCTGTGGTTTATAGTGGTTTCCCTTAAATCCACCACTCCCCTTTAGCTCGTAGGACACGAGGGTACTTTTGACTCATGTTCCTTCCTTAGTAATAGTATGTTTCAAATTCAGTCAGCTTCCTAGATTTCTTGGCTGGACGACTATATTGTGATTGTACCTGAGAAGATGCGTCAATGTTGACTCTCTAGGGGAGATATTTGTTTCATGAAGTAGGAGTCTGTTGTGCTGTTAAATTCTAGGGAGCTGCGTTGCATTTATTAGCTTGGCATAGAAAAATCAAAGTTCTACATATGGGCTAAATTATTTTATAAGCTGTAAGTATAAATCAGGATTAAAGAGTGAAACGTATTTATTACATTTTAAAAGGAAGTATGTACATGCATTTTATAGTTCCTATGGATTTAATTATATACTAAATATGGAAAATAAAAGTATTACTGGGTAGCACTGAATGTTTACTTCCACAGCACTCGAGTTGATAAATGTCTTTGCTCTTGAACCTGTGCCTTCTTTGCCAGAGAGATCTGGTGCGATGCGCTGTGCCAAGCAGGAGGGACAGCCATCCTAAAGAGATGGGTGAAGGAAAGCCAATAGCACTCAACGTACTTACGTAAAGGTTGGTCATAGGTTCTCGATGGCATAACTTACTCTTCCTAAAGAAAGGGAGCTTTGGAGAGCAAAAACCAGCTAAATCATCTCCTATTCACTCCTGCTCTTGCAAAGTGACTTTTTGTAGTGTTGGCTGTGTTGTGATTTTAAAGGGTGCCATGTTTTTATGGAGGAGAGTGAATATTCAGTTGTGAGCTCATTCTTGGTCCTGACTTGCCTTTGTCAAGGTCACAGGTTTGTGGGAAGGATGACGATGATAGGGTACACATGGCTGTAGAGGAGTCTACAGTTGGGTCCCCTTTCCTGTCCTCAAGTGTATGACATTGGCCAGCTCTCCAGAGTAATTATGTCAGTGGCTCACTGGGCTCATATGTGTTCCAAAATTATTTCAGAGCATTGGCTCCATTGGTCAAGGACAAACAGAGATAAAATGAGAAGGACAAAGGGTAGGTTGGAGGAGGAGTAAAATTCATGTGGCAGTTTTGTAGACAGCCACTGACCAGAGTTAATTACTAATTTATAATTACCCAGGGGTCAGGAGTTTGAATTTTAGTTATTTCGCTGTTTTGTTTTCCACGTAGAGTGGGTTATGTGAACTATTATATGAATCTTTGAATTTAGTAAGAAAAATACTAGGCCTGAAAGTGTCCCTAAAGATGATAACACTTCAAACATTCATTCTGTGGTTAAATAAATTCAGGTCCAGAGAAGTGAAGTAAGTTGTTTAAGATGATACAGCTGTTTCATGGTAGAATCAGCAGAGAACCCTAATATATTATCTCCAGCTTGATGCTTTCTCGGCAACCCCCCCACCCCCTGCCATGCTATACTGCATAAAGACATTCATGCATATAGTGCCTTGTTGATTTTATGTATATATAATGTTACACATGTTGCATACATATATGTGTGCCCAGAGGGTATACACTGTAGATTTAATTGTTCATTTATTTGTTCCTCAAATAGTTAATAATGCTAGGCACTGTTTTGGGTGCTAGGAATATAGCTGGGAATAAGAACTAGTTTCTGCCCTCATGAAGTTTATATTCTAGTGGGACAGACAATAAACAGATACAGTTATTTCAGATACATTTATTTCTGATAGTGGTAGGTACTCTTCGGGTAAAATCCAGCAGGGTGGAGATAATGGGCAAAATGCACCATCATCAGTTTATCAAAGCAGCTAAGTGGACCACACTCAAATTTAGTTTTAATTTATTGTTATTGAGGTCGTTTTGAAAAATTCGATTGGGCAGGAAGCATTTGGATTTTCAAAGACATGTTTGGGGAAAAATTATAATTTATGACAATAATTAAAGGATTTAAAAGATTGCTTGTTAAATGAAGTTTCCTCTTTTATATGCAGAGTATTTGATTATTAACCCTCCATGAAAATAGTTCATGAGCATTGGTAATTAACTGCCTGTATCCATGACTTAGCCAGCCCTATCCGTAAAGTTTTAAAAATGCATTTATGACTGGCAGGAATTTATTAGTGCTCTTTTTCAGCATCCTCTTTCCTTTCTGGGGGAGGAGAGGACTAGATTTCCCAGTGTTTGCACTGCTCTGCTCATCTAGGAGAGCCCTGAAAATGGTGACGCTGTGTTTTGTATAACTTGGAAGGACTTATTTTAAATAATAGTAAGGCAATCAATGGATGATATGTCTAAACTAAGATAAATGTATGCTCGTTATCAATGAATAGCCCTGGTTCCTTGGGAAAAGTTGGAAGACTCTTATTTCATTGGCTTATGACTTATTTTTATAGGTACCTGTTCTCCCCACAGTTGTAGATAAAGAGTTTTCTGGAGATAATGACCAGAGTAGTCCTTGCCTATTTTCCCCACTACACAGATCCCTTTGTCAAGTGACTTTGATGTTATGGTAATGGTTGATAAGTTGTTGCTTCTGAAATGGAAGTTAAGTCTCCAGCCTCCTGTGAAACTCTTAGGGAGCCTAAAATGACATGTCCTGCAGGTCTAGGTCTTGTATTCATAAACTGGTTGGCTGGAAGGACAGGCCCAGAAATGGCTCTCTGGTCCCATGGGGCGCTGGGGACCTGCATTGTTTTGGTCTAACATTTGGACTTTCTGAAAACCCTCTGTGTAGCCTGGCTTGAGCTCCTTTTTCCTTTCGGTCGCTGATCATTTGAACCTGGATCCTCCTGATTTTAGTGTCCATATCCTTCATGGCCCATGTCCTTTCTTGGCTGGTCAAGGGCCTGTGTCCTAATTGTCTTCAGTTCATTGTTCATGACTCTTTTCTGAGCGTGCTTCATTGACTGCAATCTTTGGCATATCTTCTGTGCTTTAAGAGCATACTTGTGGCCACAGAGCAATTTGGTGATAGTGATAGTGTTGAATTAGGAGAACTCTAATATCAGTTTCTAGGTTCTGATGGTTTTTCCAGTGGCGTAAACAATTTTGAAGTATACTGAATATAGTCACATAAAATATATAGAATGTGAGTAGTCCCATTATGCAAACAACACATCAGTCAGCTCTGATGACTTTAAAGAAGAATTAAGATCTTTGTAAATTTCTGAGGCCCTCCAGATTGGTTTGGTAACAGCGAGAGCTTAGTTCCAAATGGATTTGAAGGTCAGCAAATATCGAGGAATACTGAAGGCAATTTTACCAATCACCTCTTGACATTCTCTGTAGTACACAAACACCTAAGTCTTTGATTAGCCCTTTGGCTTTGGTTTGGTTTATTTTCATCTTATCAATGGTTATTTGCTTATTATATTCATTACTGTCTCATTATTTCATAAAATATATTTGTATCAAGGCAACTAATATATGTCCAGTTATTCATTGCATAGGTATTTACTTGTTGACTAACCTACCATGTACCCAGCTACTTTGGAAGATGGAGACTCCAGTAAATTAGGCAGAATTAGGTTTTTATCATCATGACATATATATTACCCTAGTGGAAGAGACAAATGATAAACAAGTAAACAAAAGCATATAATTTCATGGAGTAAGACCTACCAGGAAAATTAAATCGTGTACAGTGATGGAGAAGAAGGGGTAGGGTGGGCTATTTCTTTTCTTTTTTTTTTTTTATAATTTTTTTTTTAACGTTTATTTATTTTTGAGACAGAGAGAGACGGAGCATGAACAGGGGAGGGGCAGAGAGAGAGGGAGACACAGAATCCGAAACAGGCTTCAGGCTCTGAGCCGTCAGCACAGAACCCGACGCGGGGCTCGAACTCACGGACCGTGAGATTGTGACCTGAGCTGAAGTCGGACGCTTGACCGACCGAGCCACCCAGGCGCCCCAGGGCGGGCTATTTCTGATAAGAGTAGTCAGAAAGGAAACATTTGAGCAAACACCTGAGTGAAGTGAAAGAGAAGCTCCTGTACCGATGTGCTCGTGAAGAGTGTTCTGAGGAGCAGCAGATGGGAGTCCTACAAAGGGAACAATCCCAGTACGTTCCAGTGCATCCAGAACAGCCCAGAGAGGGGTAGCAGGCGCAACAGGAGTAGTAGGTTAGAGCCAGACCTTGGAGGGCTTGATAGGTCGTGGTGAGTGGTTTGGATTTCATTCTTGGGAGATGGAAAGCCCAGTCAGAAGGTTAACATACGTGCCAGGAGCACCCTACCTGCCTACCAAGGATTCTACTGGAGAGACATGGAGTTCGTCTGTATAATCTCTTACTCGTCACCTCTTTACTTTCAATTGAGCCAGTCAGCTGGGGCCTCTTCCATGAACTAAAGCCACCTTCAACCTAGATTTTCATAGATCCGTTCCTAGAATTGCTTAGGCACGTTTTAGGGGTACCTCCACGAGATTTCATCTTCGGTCTCGCCACAGCAGCATGTTGCCCAAGCCGCTGAGATGCCCGTGGGCCAAACCAGCCCCTTTGGATATTGTCACTACAGTTTAGTCGTCATTCCAAGACTTTCTGGATGCTTGGCCACCCACCTAATGATCCTTGACACATTCCTGGCAAGGCACGCCTACTCTGGTTTCTTTACAGCCAGATCACAATTCTTTGGAGAATGGCGAAGCCTCTTTCATCTAGGGTAGGGTCCTTGATTGAAGCCTCCGTCAAGCATTCTAGCTGCAAATAATTTAAGCCAGTTTTTATCTACCTTGATTTGGTCATTTTTGTTTTGGAATCCATGTCACCTGACATGACCCGTTCACATATTGGCCTTATTAGTGCTTACGTTTATTTCAGCCCTCTTTTTATCTTAAGTGGTTTTTAGGTTATGGGATCCAAATTTAGACTTGCTGATAACAGTTGGATGCTAGTGGACTGGCATTGAGTGGAGGTCTGTATGTTTTAGGAAGTACAGTATTAGTTCGTTTTAATCCTTTGATCTTCCTGTATGCTGGATACTAGTCTGCTCTAACACCTACATTCAGAGCACTTTTTTTTCCTGTGACATTTAAAAGCTGTAATGGAAACATATGGCACCAATCAGGTAGAGTGAGTTAGCTTTGACTTTTATTGCTTTTTTTTTTTTTTTAAACTGGATTTTACCTACTTCCTGGAAAATGTTGGCCGAGTTCACTTTTAATGATGTTTTGGATATGCCATTTGCTTTGAGGTGTTAACTCTGTGATCTTTCTTGTTTTGAGCTGCTCTGGACAGCTGGCTGTAGTGGCTTCATGGAGACATGCTCATGGGTTGATGAGACCCTAAATATGCGCATGGCAGGGGGAGGCGGCAGGGGGAGAGTGACCTTCATTATCTGAGGTCCCGCCATTATTAAGGATTTAGTAGGGAAGTAGAAGCTATAAAAATATTCACTAATAAGCTAACCACTTCGAGAGTCTCTCCACGCTTATTATCTCCCTATACTTACTACCAGGGATGGCTCCTCTATCTGCTTTATTCAACATTGAAAGTGTGCATTTTGCAAAAGATGCAGAATTTCATGAAGTCAATGGAAAAGACGTTGAAAGGGTGCCTGGGTGGCTCAGTCGGTTAAGTGTCCAACTTGATTTTGGCTCGGGTCATGCTCTCACGGCTCGTGAGCTTGAGCCCCATGTTGGGTTCAGCACTGACACCATTGGAGCCTGCTTGGGATTCTCTCTCTCTCTCTCTCTCTCTCTCTCTCTCTCTCTCTGTCTCTCTTCCCCTCCCCTGCTCACACTCTCAAAATAAATAAACTTTAATAAATAAAATAAAATAAAATTCTCAAAAAAAAGAAGAAAATGAACTACTGAGATTCCGAAGTAGTCAGTGACAAGTCTAGATCTAGCAGAATTAGATGAGAGAGCTACTGAGGAAACAAATCAAAGATAATGACTCCTTTAGGGAATGGTAAAAATATAGGATTAAGAGAGGCCCATGGGGAAATTGATAAAGCCTCTGAATATTTCTATAGAATAATTTTTTTTATGATTGTTCTATAAAAACCGAAGAACTCAAAGAGATGAAATATGCAGGAAAAGTATTTTAAAAAATGAACACTTTGATCACACTCTGTTCATTCTAAGACTTTGCCAGGAGAGGCAGCTGACTTACATTTTGTTAAGTACAGGCAAAATAGCTTTTTCCATCTATTTTAGTTTCAATATTTACAGTACTCTAATTTTCCAATATAAAATTCCATTGAAACTGCTTTTTACTAGAAAAATGGGCTCTATCTTTTAAGTAGATTTTACTTTTTTTATAACTTTTTTTTGTTTGTTCTGAGAGAGAGGACAAGTTGGGAGAGGGGTGGGGGGAGAGAGAGAGAGAGAGAGAGAGAGAGAGAGAGAGAGAGAATCCTAAGCAGACTCCACGCTCAGGAAAGAGTCCAGCGTGAGGCTCCAACTTATGAACCATGAGATCATGACCTGAGCCGAAATCAGGAGTCTGATGCTCAGCTGACTGAGCCACCCAGGCACCCAGATTTTACTTTTTTAAATGGCTTTTTGCTAGTACCAGTTACGTTCAGCTGATAATGACGTTCTGTGTATTTCTTTTATGCATGTGGCATATGATAGTCGTGGGGAGGAGCCCTTCCCTTTTCCTGCCCAAATTTTGCAGAGTAGAATGGAGTTTCTCATTGTGTCAGTCCAGTTGTTGAGACCAGTTGTTGAGTAGGCGGGTAGCAAAACTCCAGGGATAATTCACTCTGGTGAGCCCAAGAAAGACCATTAGTGCTCACGGATGGTTTTGAAAACTCATTGGAACGGAGCGATGCTCGCCAACGTTGTAGCAAACACAAATAAGTTGTCAATTCCACGGGGTCCCAATAAAAAATTCTTCCCGGCCCTTCCAGCTAGATATGGATCAGTCCTCAAGAAGGCTACGCAGAGAGGAGCCTCTTAAGAAGTTTGTCTTACAACAGATAGCCATTCACGAAAAGCTTGCTGATGCTAGTCAATAAAATTTAAAATTTTAAGGGTTTCTTCTCATGTCTAATTCCCATTTCAGCTCAACTGCATATTTCCTGAAGGAGGCGGAGTTAGAGTGGATTTTTTTTTTTCTAAGAAAGGAATATGAATCAATGAAGCCATCCATAGTGGGAGGTTGGGCTAGGTAGCGATAAAATCCAAGAGGAGGGAAATGGAAATATGCGCAGATTTTTCTTGGCTGGGAAGAGACTTATCAAGAAACGAAGTTTGTTTGCTACAGTTCTAAGCACGACATTGATGCTGTTCCTATAACCACCACCTCAGTGTGATTATGCACTGCTAGGTCTTCCAGGGAGCACTTAATTAGTGTCTTGTAGAAAAAAATCAAATCTTGTAGGAAAAAAGTCAGTTGGGCAGCTGTCCAGTTTCTGATCTGCTCACGCGTAAATGAAGATGAAGACCTTAAGAACTACAACCCAGAGCATAAATTGTAGTATCATTTGTGAACAGAGATGATGACGCGGGATGACCACCACGATCTACTTGAACTCCTTTTCCTAGATTCATAACATCATCCTCGTTAGTCATTCTCTTTTTCCTGGTCTTTGTGTTTCAGGCTCATAGAGCGCTTTCCATAGCAGTTTAAAAGTCCATACTTCAAAATTCAATTCTTTGTCACATTCTTTGGGTGATTCTGTTATTGCCAAACTAACACATGCTTTTATTAATGCGGTAAAAGCAGAAGCAAAATATTGTTGAGAAAATCTGGCATAGGGAGAAATCATAAAATTTATTTCAAATGGAATAGAAATGGTACTGGATTGTGTGCTGTTCAAGTTCATCCATGTTCCATCTTTCATCATTTGGCACGAACTACAGAGTTATGTATAGGGGATTTCATTTTATTAGTGTTTGAAGTTCATTTGCTGTAAAACATTGATACAGATGAGTTTTGAAGCCCTGATTAACCCAAGTGGTTGGCCTAAAGATTATTGTATGAAGTAGGACATATTATTGCCCTGAGACCTATTGTTGGTATTGACTAGAGTAGCTTGGGTATTGCTCAAGAGAAATTTGATTCAAATTGTGAATGGAGGATTTACCCAGGGTCTTTTGTGATGGCATTTAAAGTGGACCTGGGATGTTTGTGAGGATAATGAATAATTCCAGATGGAGTAAAGCTTGACTTCTATCCTAGAAACCAAGACAGAAAGACCACAAAAATGTTGATACCTTGGCCATTAGAAATCAAACGCACTATGATCAAATATTTTGGATTACTGGCGCTAGGGAAGAAGAAAACTCTTTCTGCTGCCGTTTTGCTTTTGAAAAGCAGATGGCATCTTTTTAAAAATACCCTTGAAATCCAAGCTCTCTGGATTGCTCATTTCATCTTCACGTGGGCATTCAAGGGGGTAACCACTGGGATCTGGGATGTGGCATCTATGGTACTTCTTGTGGCTTTCGTTTGTAATATTTTTGTCAGAAATGTGGCGAGCAGCCATCCAGAGAACCTTAATACAGGACTCTTAGAATCGTGCATAATTTTAGGACCAAAGAAACCACGGCATAAAAAGAAAAACCCCAAAAATGTAGCAATTTGAATAAAAAGGACCCCAAAATAGGATGGTAAGGGAAGTGTTTAGGGAACGAGGAGTTAAAACTAACAAGACCCTCCAGTGGAAGCCTATCTGTCATGCATTCTTTCCACTTTCTGGATCTCTCACACAAACCATCTTCCCTCCTTGCCTTCAAGGGCTTTGTCTCTTTCCTCCTTCTGTCTTTCCATTCAGAAAATTGCCGTACGTTCTTTACTAGAAAAGCATTTAAAAGAAGATGATGACACAGAATGCTCTAAGTTGGTCTTATTCTCTTCTGGATGGTCAAAATAGTATCGCAATATTTTTGTAAGAGTCGCAAATGCATATTTATCCACGACAGACCACTTGTTAACTATTTTCTTGCCTGATTCCTTGCATCAGAAAGGTGTTTTATACTTGCAGGGTTGTTCCTCTGAGTTGATTTGGGTTTTATGTGTAGTCCTCTTTGTATTATTCCCGCTTTACAGTAAAACACGTAATTCTACTTAACGCTAGATAAGGAGTTGACAGAGTAGAGCTTGTGGGCTAAAATCTGGCCGTCACCTGTTTTCGTGGGTGTGTGTTAGTTATAATGGGGATTTGGCCACCCCATTTCTTTATGTATTGTCTGGGAGCTTTCGACCTAGAACAGCAGAAGTGAGTTGTTTGAACAGAGATTGCGGGTACAGATGGTAGGTAAAACTTGACATTGTGATTGCTCTCTATCTATTTTGTGCGTGTCTATGGTCTCATGGTGCGTTAGGTGATTGTATCACAGGAGGCCGGAGTTAGGTGTCTTTGTCAGTACAAGGTGACATCTATTATGACTTCCCAAAGAATCCTGGACCGTGACTCCAAGTCAGGATGCCACATTCACATGGTGATAGTGCATATTTATAGTCACTAAGAGCAAGGTTTTAAAAAGCCTAAGTAAATTAATAAATCATGCCAAATTTGAATGGATCGTTTCTGGAAAATAACGATCGCCAGTTGTTCAAAGAAAGTGAACCTCCTCGTAATTCGTACTGGGAGTGCTTCTGTAGTGAGCCAGGAGTGGATAGGTGTAGGGCTACAGATCAGCCCTTTGTATTGATTAGTCATTTTAGTCCTGTTTTATATGCTTTTTGAGTCATCTGAATGAAGTGACTGACCAGGGGTCTTTGCTAAAATTAATGGGAAACTAATTTTTGTATAGTTTATGATCATGGGAAAGTGCTGTTATTTGACAGCTTCTATTCGTGACCATGCTTATGGCCCTGTCATAGCTTCTAAATTACACTCATGAAACAGTTCTTCAAGATTCACAATTTGTGTTTTAGTCTGGTTAGACAGCTCTTCCTTGGGCTGATTCCATGCATTTGGAGAATTTCAGGTGTATTGATGTACCTATAAAATCTTAGTTCTGTTCAAATGTTAGAATGTGTATCATCTGTAGTTGGGGATCTTTGTGGGAAGGAGAAAGCCTTTTGAAACCTCAAAAAGCCTTTATTCAGTGGGAGGTGTGATAAGAAGCAAAACTTTGACACTGTGAATGACAGTTGACCGCTGTGGCGGAGGCGACTGGAAAGAAGTACATAGGAAAGTACCAGGGACAAGATGGCTACTTTCCAGCTTTTTCTGAGGCATGGTGCTTGGCAAATGGTTTCGAATGGCTTAATGGAACTCACAACCACCGGGCTGTGTACGGTGCAATTCGCAGGGCTGTTCTCACGCAGACAGTGGTATAAACAGCGCCCCCTGTAGTTGTACTGCCCTAACCTCGGTTACAGCAAAAAGCCAAACTAATACCAAAACACATTCCAAAGCCATTATGTTGTTGTTTTAGTTAGATTATCTGGAGAGTTGGGTTTTATTGCCCTGCCTCGCTCATTAAAACTGAGAGTTTAGAACTGGAATTGTCTCTAGGTTCCCACTCCTGCTAATTAGGTGTGGTGTAGCCTGATGCAGAACCCAGCTTGATTCTAAGTTTAACTTCCTGTCATGAGCCAGCCCTGAAACCTAGAAGTATTGTTTTTCATGGAAGCAGTGTGGAAGACCTCAGCAACTCCTGAATCCACGCTGAAGTACACATGCATGAGTCCGCTGCCCCGGGGAGGAAAGAGCTGCAGGGTGAAGATTCACAACGCTGCCGTCACAAGATTGGCCTTCGTATTATGCATATTTGCTTCCAAGGCTTCTAGTGCCGGTAAAAGGCAGCGCCTTGGATTTCAGACAGCTTCCATGGCAAGTTTTCAAGCTTTGTTCTTGCAACATCTTTTCAATAAGGAATTATCTGGTGTGTGATGAACGTACAGAATTGAATTAAAAAAATACACCTTATTTTCCCGCTAATAACTTTATCTGAAAGGGGGAAGAAGAGGGTGCTGGAGGGATTAACCTTTTAGCCAGTGTCCGCATGCACAAAAGTGGGTTCCTTCCTACGTGCCCAGATCTCTATCAGCTGTGTACTTCTTCATCTTTCACAGGGGTGAGGGTTTTCCTCTGACGTAGAGACATTCCAGATGGACAAGAGTGTAAATGCCAGGTTACATTTTTAGGGGCTTACTAATGGAGCCACAGCAGATTAAGAGCGGGGGAAAAAAGTATGACTGCACAGATTTGTAGGGAAGTGTGGACCGGACACTGTTAGATTAGCTATTTGTGAGAGCCTCTCTTATTGATATTTCATAAACTTCTTGAGTATTTTTCAACTCTCTCCAAGGAATAGAAAGTAGAATCTTAATGTCACCTTTTGTGGAAATAATATTATGGGCAACCTTTTTTTTTTTTAATTATTATTTATTTATTTTTATAAAGAAAAATTTTAATGCTTATTTTTGAAGGAGAGAGAGAGACAGAGTGTGAGCGGGGGAGGGGCAGAGAGAGAGGGAGCCACAGAATCCGAAGGAGGCTCCAGGCTCTGAGCTGTCAGCACAGAGCCCGACGCGGGGCTCAAACTCACAGACTGTGAGATCATGACCTGAGTCGAAGTCAGACGTCCAACCGAATGAGCCACCCAGGCACCCCTCAGGCAACCTTTTAGTAAAACCACTTATTGAATCTTGGTTTTAAAATTAATTGTTAAGCTTGTCTTAGGGCAAAAGACAATAATGCAGGGAATAAAACAAATTTAATTTGTGCAGATACACTAAAAAACTTGTTTGAAGGGTGGGCTTATTCTGCGAGTGACTTTTCTTTCTCATCCAAGCCTACGTACATGTTCTAACAGACTGAGGTCAAAGCATTTCAGCGTATTTTCATGGTTTCATTATTCATGGTACTGGTGCCATATTTGCATTTCAGTGTGAGTTTCGGTTCTCTTGCGTCTTCTCTAGTGTATAGAAAGTGCCATGATTTTAAATTACAGTCAAAAAATGGATTTGGGTTGTCTTTGCACGATTTTTGAAAGAAGAAGTTTCTATGTTGCTTTTCCTTGTTTTTAAACACGTTCGAAAGTGTATTATCTGCTTGGATCATAATAGCCCTTTTCTGCTCACGTAGTCTCATTCAGCCTTTGTGAAGAAATAAATTTCGTTGCATATCAACATTTTACGATATTATAGGAAGTGCTCCCGAGTTTTGGAATGTGACTTGCTTCAGCTGCTGTTGGTGGTTAATGGTTCAGGAAATTTGCCAACTGCCGTGGTTTGCTGGCCATGTCAAAACCTTTGTAACTTCAGACTCAAGAGCCCAGCACTTACTTGCCCCTTTATTAAACGCAGGTGCCAGGTTTAGAAGTTCCTTTGCTCCAGATCTCCATAAACGTTTTCTCTGGACAAACTGTTTTGCTTTTTAGAAAGAACTGGTCTGTTTACCAACATGGCATCATAAAAATACAGCAGCTTTATATAGCTTTCAAGACCACATGGTTGCCTAATGAATATTACTTGCCAGTTGTGACTTTTACTTGTGATTTGAGCCCTTGTGTGATATTGTTCCCCCTGAAACGGGCATTTTGGGGTATTAGGGCTTATTTTTTCAGTATTCCCCCATTGGGCCTCTCTGAGTCATCTTCTGGGCACAAACAGAAGTGAATGTATAATTATAGAGCCTCTCTTATTCCACAGTTACTGGATCAAATAATTTGTAAAGTGCCCCGAGGATCTTTGTTAGGGGAATTTACAAGAACATCTTCAAAACAACCCTCATATCCATTTGTCCTTCAAAATCTGAGGAGCCAACATTTCTTTTGGTATATCAATTGTATTCCAAACTATTAATTATTGGTGCATTAACATCTCACTGACTACAAATCACAGTAGGAATTTAAGAATAGAAAAACAAATATGGTGTTGTCAAAGTATGTTTTTGCGTTCAATTAATTTTTATCAACTTTTCCATCCTAAAATTTCTCCTGTTTCTACTGGTGTATATTTTGCCCAGGATTTTATCAGGATGCTCTTTGAATAGTGAAGTTCAGGGAGAAATGATTTTCGGGGGGGGGAGAAATTTTACGCAGCCTTTCTCGAAGTGTGCTTCACAGGGTGTTTGAGTTGTTAGTATGGAATAAGATCAACATACTTTCTGATCATAAGTTTGGGAAACACGGGGTTAAACAAAATGTGAAGGCTCTAATGTCAAGAGGGAGATATTTCCTAAATGTCATGGGCCACAGAACCTTCTTTGTCATGGAGCTCATGTTTCATAGAACATATTTGGTACTGTTGGCTTACTGTCTGGCCAGAACTGGGTCTGTTGGAGTGCACAAATTTGGGGGCACCAACCATCCTCCCTAATGGAAGCTTCTTACCTTGTATATTGTAGGTTCCCCCAAATATTGCTATGACTTGGAGTCTTTGTCCTGATCCATTAATTGTAATACTGTATAAGTAGAGAAATATATTTGCTATTCTTACACATGCCCTTCATCACTGAAAGCAAGCGCACAGCACTTAGACCTTTCTTTGGCTGTATGTATATGGCTGCCTTCTCAGAAGCCTGTTAAGGAAAGGAGGAGCCATCATATTGAAGGAGACAATTTGGGGCTTCCCTATAATTCTATCCTAGTTGGTCTGAATTCACACTGTTACTGTAATGCATCAATAAGGATATAATTGATCAATAAGTCATCTGATCTCTAAAACTATCTTCTCTACTTATATTCTAAAGGAAAAATATATTCCTTTGGAATGTCAAGACATTGGAATATATTTGGATATTTGGATGTCAAGACATTGACTTCTAGTTGCATGGTTAACGTTTACAAACAGCGCCTATAACTCTTGGGCGACGATTCACTGACACAGGAAGCACATCCAGGGCTGTTTCACCGCCTTTCGTGGTGCATATGTTTTGATTCAGTGAGATCAGCGATGCTAGATTTTAACATCGGGATTTTCTCAGTAAGATGAAGTTGGTGATTCACCTTGGCTCATACCTCAGACATGTGGGTATAGGATAAATGCGTTCTTAATGATAGTTCAGAGCCGCCAAATCTTTTATCTGCCTGAACTTATTGACTCTGTTACCATTGATCTTAATTGGCTGCTCCTGATGGAAGTGTGCTTGTATTAAAGTTTAAAAGGGACTTAGAACGAAGTCTCTCCCTTTATACGGACGATTGAAAGTAAATGCGCGAGGCCTGTAGATGACATGGAGTTTTAAAGACTTTTTGCCAACTGTTGATCTCCTGAAAATGTAACAGAGTTTGAGAGATTTGGCTCCTCCCTTCCCCCTTCCCACTTACCAGGTGGCTGGGATGCAGAGATTCATGCTTTTCAGGTTCGCTTGTTGTGGCATTCGTGCATTAATGTTCAAAGACAAGAGTTTAAAAACTGGTTGTTGTGATGGGGACACCCGGTTTTCTAAGCCGGAGTATCAATGATCAGGCCGATAAGGATTTATGGGTGGCACTGATTGGTAGGGAGAAGCTATTAAGGGTAAGTAAAAAAAAAAAAAAGTTGGGAGGAGGAGGGAGATAAACAAGGGATGAAGGCACAGAGTGTCCCCCAATAATGGCATCCACCGTCACCCAGGCCCGGTGCCACCCAAGTTCAGCGCAAAGAGTTTTGACTCACAGGAAAACCTTGGGTTGCGAGTGACTTGTTCTGTGAGTGTTCCACTAGACGAGCAAACATGTCTTATAAAATTTAACTTGAGAAACGACCGAACTGTCTTGCAATCCGAGTAGTGTGTGACGCCGAACATCCCATGATCGCAACTGAGCCGATAGTTCTCGAAATTCATTTCAATAGACGAATGCTTTGGATTACGAGCATGTTTCCAGCACGAATTCTGCTCGCGAACCAAGGTTTTAGCGTCTTTTATTTGTTAAGCCACTTGTACCCCCTACCATGCAACAGGGAACATACACTGGAGCTGGATCCCATTTTAAAGATTACAGATATATTTTAGAGCTTTCTGTAGACAGACATCATTAACACAATAACAGCTCTCCACTTGAGCCCATTTTATATCAATTGCTGCCAACTGAAATAATGACACAGAAGCTCTGTTTCTATGTAAACTGTATAATATCTTAAAGCTAACGTCATTGTTTTCTCCTTCCCAAGTACAGCATGTTTTGATCTACATCGGGAATATTTTTAAAAAGTGGACGTCTAAGAATGTAAACAGTTGGGAGGAGAGATGCAGCTGTTTATGATTTACTTTTTCATCTTCTGTTCTTTGGTGACTTCTAATGTCAAAGGACTTTTCTTTACATATGATAGTGTATGGCTTAGGACCATAAGTGTGCCTTTTCTGGTTTTTATTTCGGCTTTCTAAATAAAGGACGGAAGGACGGAAGGAAAAGTCGTTGGATAAAAATATCCCCCCCACAGACTGGGTCTTGCACTGGAAGCACTGGGCCAGAAGAGCCTACGGTCCTAGAATGGAGAGGGTTTCTATTTTATGGGGCCAATAAATGTCAGGCTATGAGCTTTATCTTTCGGCGCTGTGTGTGTGTGTGTGTGTGTGTGTGTGTGTGTGTGTGATTGTCAGAGTCTATTAGTCACACCCAGTTGCTTGTGTTGACCACTGTCTAGACTCTTCAAGAAATGAGAGATTTCATATTTAGTGTTTTCACAGGAGGGCACATAATAAGGGATAAAAGCATGCATTTATGATGGCAATGTCTTTTACAGATGATTTTCCAGAAGTGGAGGGATTTCTGATATCTGGGTGCCTATTGTGTGAAATAGCGTTCTAGCTGATTTCGTTTAGATTTATCAGAATGGCATTTCACTCTGTAATTTCTCATTGCTCTTTGTAAACACGAAGCTTACCCCAATCTCCTGGTATAAAAATAACTTTGTATATTCCGGTGGACTTTGTTTAGATGAGCGGTTTGACAGTCCTTCCACCCATGCTTTTTCTAGCATTGTCTGTAAATGTGTGGTCGCCAGCCTGGATTTTGAATCCCAGTGGCCCCAGGTACCAGCTTTGAGATCTTGAGGAATTTACTATTCTTTCCAAATCTCAGTTTCTCATTTTTTAAAACAGAAATAGTAATATAGTCTCAGGATGGTCATGAGGATTACATGAAATAATGTATGTTAAAACTCATAACATAGTGCTACCAAGGAACAAATGTGGGCCCTATTGCTGGTGGGGACTGTGTGTGTGTGTGTGTGTGTGTGTGTGTGTGTGTGTGTAACATGCTTACGTATCACCACCTCACCCCAGAAGTGCTTTACTCAACTATTTGGGGAAGGGAGGAAGATACAAGTGAAATTTGAAAACAATTATAATCAGTGTAAAATTTGCTTTATTTGTTTAGTCCTGCTTAATTTGTAGTATTAAAAATAGATGGAGCTTTTTAAAAAAAAATTTTATCAAAAGGGGATAACGCTTTTAAAAGGTTAACAAAACCCCTACTTACTATTAAATGTAAGGGAAACCACAAAAACATAAGAGCCTGTTTTTCTTTGCCTAAAATTACCCTTAATCAGGTCATATGGACCTTAGACTATGTATGTATGGCATCTTATTTTCATATATATACCTTTATATCTATAAACATTTATTGAGTGCCAGTTATGTATGAAACACAATGATAAATCAGAGCTGGAGAGTGACAAACCTTGAGAACAATTTGGTAAATGATGCCAATCAAATGAAAGTTTTATTGACAGGCTCAGAAAATGAGATTTCATGGCCTATGTGGAATATAGTATGATTCTACTATGCCAAGATATACTTTTACCTTTGAGCTAATGAAGTATAAAAATTCAGGTTATAAAAGTTTAGGGTGCTTTAGAATTGCTAAGAACAATCCATTTTAAATAATGGATCAACTATTAAAATTATAAGTTCAGAGCAAAATAGGAAACACCTCCACACCCAGTGATAAAAAAAATGGAACAGTATTCCTTTAAAAAAATTTCTTTTTCATGTTTATTTTTGAGAGTGAGAGAGAGAGACAGAATGCAAGCAGGGGAGGGGCAGAGAGAGATCCAGGATCCAAAGCAGACACACAGGATCCAAAGCAGGCTCCAGGCTCTGAGCTGTCAGCACAGAGCCCAACACGGGGCTCGAACTCCCGAACCACGAGATCATGACCTGAGCTGAAGTCGGACCCTTAACCGACTGAGCCGGTCAGGCGCCCCTGGAACAGTATTCCTTATTGACGGTGAGTGTCATTGTTGGGGTTTCGCTGACGCCATTTTTTGAGGTGCTCCTCCCTGCAAACACACGAACAGTGTTGCAGAGAGCAGAGAGCAGTCAGTGTCAAATACCTTTCCATTTCCTTTTTGTTCCCCTTTCTGCCCTTCCCTCCCATGGCTTCTTGCTACTGGATGGGATGCATGGATTGTTTTGTAATTGCTTAATTGTCAGGGTCTGGGCGCTGTGCTTTACGGTCACCATCTCATTTAATCCTTGCCAACAACCCCGTGAGCTAGGTGGGCATTTTCATCTGGCACCTCACTGAGGTTGATCCAGTGCCTGAGTGCCGGTAAGTGCCACAGAGGAGCTAGGGTCTTACCATCATCGGAAAGCCACAAGCCTAAGTGCCTTGCAGGCAGTTTCCACTCCTGTTGTAGCCCATAACCCTTGGTGAAATGTATTTTCATCCTGTCCCAGCTGGTTAGGAAAACAACTCCCGTGAATCGCACAGCATGCGAGTTGCGCTACCCGGCAGTGGTTTCAGAATTAGCTCTTGGGGAAGATCTCTGGCCACCTCGTCATTTTCCTAAAGCCATTAGAAACCTACGCTTGCCTCACTGGGGCTTCTCTCCCAGACCAGTAGAGCTGCACCTGCTAGTCAGAGCACAGGGTCAGGCCCAGTGAACGAAACCGCGGTCAAATAATGAAGACCTTTGTACTGCTGTAAAAGTTCATTAACGTGAAAACGGAACCTCGTAGTCACTAACTTGCCAATCAGTTGGACTGAAGGGCATGCTCTTGACTCAGGCTATGTGCCTCCTAGAAAGCAGACGACTTGGCTATGGTCTGTCGATGTGAATGGAAGTTTCTAGTACACACGCACCATGCTTCTGTGCTTAAATTTGTAGTCTTTTCCAAATTTTGGTACCTTTGAGTCACTATGGCTTTGCTACTTCCCCAGAGGCAAAGTGTGCCTGCCTCTGGATCTTCCTCTGCATGCATCTATGGTTCTGGGGATTTGATACTTGCACATAGAGTCTGCTTGATGCTGCAGAAACATTATGGGGATAAATTAATGTTCCGTGGGAAAATGGGAGCATATTTTTATATCAGTAGTTTTGATACCTCGAAGCTGAAGGTGTCGTCATCATGTAATTGTTACGTCAATTCTACTCTTGTATGCCAGATGGGATCGGAGTTGGCAGTTTGGTGGCTTTCGCTGCTGCTGATCCACTCAAAGAATGAAGCCAGGGAGTTAGGAACTAACCTCCCATTTGTGCCTTGTGGTTTATTTGGTAAAAGACAGCTGGAGGGGCGCCTGGTTGGCTCCGTCGGCTGGCGGAGTGTCCGACTCTTGATTTCGGCTCAGGTCGTGCTCTCACCACCCATGAGTTTGAGCCCCGCGTCGCACTCTGAGCACTGACCACCCGGAGTCGGCTTGGGATTCTCCCTCTCTCTGTCTCTCTCTGCCCCTCCCCTGCTCTCCCTGTCTCAAAATAAATAAACTAAAAAAACCCCCAAACCAAAGACCTGCTGGAGGGCAGGGTGTACGTATGTGTTTCGTCGAGGTTTGGTGAATGCTTGTTTATTTGGGTTCTGTCGTCTGTGAGCTAACACACATGGCCCGTCTCACTTCCTCTTGACCAGGACCTCCAGACTTCAAAGTAATCTGCATTGGTGTTTTACAGAGATAGAAATGTATCGGATCACAGTTTCCATCCCCCTTTTCCCACGCCAACTGTCTGTAGCCTCCCTTAGCCTGAACACGAAGCAGGTAAAAGCCCCTCCGTGTGGAGTCTGCCGTTGTCTTCCCCAGGGTCTTCTTTGCAGCCATCTAGATCTTGTTTGTTCAAGGGCCCTGAGGCAGAGGCTTCTCATTCTTCTGCAGTTCGCTCTTTTGGAACCTTTCCGCCTGGAAGTCTTTCTTTGTGTTTCACTGTAAAACTGTTTCTGTAACCTAACCTCATTTACCTTGCTGAGATGGAGCCCAGGTGGCTTATGGCCTGGCCTTCCTTCGAAGTCCCCAGTGAAGGAGTCTTTCCTTCAAGGTTCTTTACTCCTTGGCTACTCAGAATAGGGTCCTCAGACCAGCAACCTGAGTGGCACCTGGCCACAGGTTAGACGTGCAGAATCTTGGGCCTGTCCACAGACCTACTGAATCCCAGTCTGCATTTTAACAAAATCTCCAAGAGATCCGAAGCACTTTAAAGTTTGAGAAGCACTACTTTATTTTATCCCTTCGAAGTTGAGTTATTATTTTCTCTGTACTTTTCTCTGGTTTGCCCGAAGAGTGGAGACCCCTACGGGACACGCTGACGTAATAGTGGATATCGCCGGTGTTGCTGTATCTCAAGCCC
Source organism: Panthera pardus (assembly GCF_024362965.1). Taxonomy (NCBI): domain Eukaryota; kingdom Metazoa; phylum Chordata; class Mammalia; order Carnivora; family Felidae; genus Panthera; species Panthera pardus. Next base: position 12,011,480 of record NW_026526655.1, read on the forward strand.
CTATTAATTTAATACCTGTGATATTACAACAAGTGTGAACTAAATTAATGTGTATTCTTCATTTACAATACATTTGTAGCCTTCAGAGACTTTATGGGGTTTCCCTGTGCTATATATTTGCCCCCTTGTCCTAATGGAAGGCCCCATTGTGACTTGGCTGCTAATATCTTGCTTTGTGCTTATGTTGGGTACCACCTTGTTTTTCCTCTTCTTTTGGGAACTTCTCATTTTTTTGCCGGGGGAGTGGGGCTCTTTTCTTTTCTGAAGACTTGGGCTATTAAGATGTTAATGATTCCCGGTTAGAAAGAGTACTCTTTCGGGTGAGGACACCCCATGTCTCAGTGGGATCTTACCTCAGTGGTACTCTTGACCAGTTTCGTGAGCTTGGGCAGCGTGATTCTAACGCTTAACAATAATCACATGATCAAGGAAGTCTCCGTAATACCAGGCGTGGGACTGCTTTGATCGTTCTGTTTATGTTAAATCTGTGAACCCCTTCCTATGATGACTTGGGCACGCCGTGGAAGTCACCTGTTGAAATGGAAAGGGAGCATCTAAAACAGAAGTTGGAATAATTACCATCCAGATGCATATTTTGGTGAGTCCTTGGACTGTCCTTACCGCTAGCTTATTGACTTGTATCAAATGGTTCACTAGTCACCTTCCTATTGATTTCCTCCAGCTGTGTGTTAGAAAGGACATCAGCAAGGATCTGGCCACTCTTAATCCTTGCACCTCTATATGGAAGACTGCGGGAAGGCCTTTGTCTCTACTGGAAATTCTCTGGGGAGGATGCAGAAGAAATGATATATGTGAAGTCAGTGGCTATGTTTAGGGGCTCTTTGGGTGCCGCTAATGGCTGGCAGTGGGGAGAGCTCAGGGTGGAAGGACAGGAGGGAAGAGAAGCATCTCCTAAGACTCACATTTGATGTGGACACTTACGTGGTCTTGCTCTCCCTTATACTGTTAAGGAAGGAAAGTGGGGGTAACCAAATGAAGAGGTAGACGGTTGCCCATTCGTGACATGGTTTTATGGGAAAAACTTCAGGCAGTTTTTAAGCAGAATTAAGCAAAGCTCATCATAGGGAAGTTAATTAAATGTTAATTATAGCCTGTCGCCGTTGGGTAGTAATGGTGAAATTGTGTGGTTCAGTTTTATTCTGAAGGTATTTTGTCAGCTTCGCAGGCTACAGTGTAGAAGAATAGAAGCTATTGTTTTCTTTGTATACTTGAGGACCACAGTAGCTTCTGGGGCTTTATTTAAGGAGGATGAGCTCTTATTACCATTACCTTTGGGCTCAATCTGCAAAGCTTCATACTTAGCCACCCGGAAATCAACTTGTTCTTTCTGTTCAATGTCTAATTTTTAGAACTTTGAATCCTGTGTACTCTTGTTGATGATGGTATATATGCCCTGCCCACCCCCACCCCCACCCCCCACCCGCCAGCATTTTTCAAGTTTAAGTTTTAGGGAAAACAGACCCTGAATGTATCTTCCTGGGAAGCCATCTTATATTTAGAAACAGCAATTACAGCCCCTGGGTGGCTCAGCCGGTTGAGCATCTGAGTCTTGATTTTGGCTCAGGTCGTGATCTCACAGTTTGTGGGATTGAGCCCTGCCCTGGGCTCTGCACTGACAGCAAGGGGTCTGCCTGGGATTCTCTGTCTCCCTTTCTCTCTGCCCCTTCCCTGCTTGCACTCTCTCAAAATAAATAAATAAACATTCAAGAAAAATACTTTTAGGGGCGCCTGGGTGGCTCAGTCAGTTAAGTGTCTGACTTTGGCTCAGGTCATGATCTCACAGTTCATGAGTTCAAGCCCCACATCCTGCTCTCTGCTGTCAGCACAGAGCCTGTTTCAGATTCTCTGCCTCCTTCTCTCTTTTCCCTTCCCCCACCCCTCCTCTCTCTTTCTCTCTCAAAAATAAACATAAAACAAATTTAAATATTAAAAAAAATACTTTTAGAAACAGCAACTGGAATTTCTATCTTGTACTTTGATATATATATATATATATATATATATATATATATATATATATATAGTAATAAATGCTCTTCCAAGGTGAGTATTTCATAAGGTGAAAAAAATCTGTAGGAACTAGTATTCTGAATTAGAAATAGCCTCTTAGAGAACAAAGTTAGTGGATTTATTTTAAAAGGTTGACTAGGGGCACCTGGGTGGCTCAGTTGGTTGAGTGTCCGACTTCAGCTCAGGTCATGATCTCACAGTTTGTGGGTTTGAGCCCTGCGTCGGGCTCTGTGCTGATAGCTCAGAGCCTGGAACCTGCTTTGGATTCTGTGTCTCCTTCTCTCTCTGCACCTCCCCTGCTTGCTCTTTCTCTTGCTTGCTCTTTCTTGCTTTTTTCTCTCTCTCTCTCAAAAATAAGCATTAAAAAAATTAAAAAAAAAAGGTTGACTAATTCTGGAACAAAGGGGGCCTAATTCTTAACTTCATTTTACTCCCAGATATTGGAGCCCAACGGGCACGACTAATAGTCACAAATAACATAAGGAAAGTCTCTTCTTTCTCAGTGAGTTTTACAAATGATCGTAAGGACTAGATATTTTCTCCATTTTATGAAATTGTGGAGGCAAAGCGAGGTCAAATGACTTGTCCCAGACCATCCCGAAAGTATTGGCTCAGTTGGATGAGATACAAACCTGGAAGTAATAAAGCATAACTCTTTGTGGGGTTGATCTCTTTTTCATGGTCCATGTAGGGGGAGCACAGGGCACCTGCTAGTCTCCCCCACACTCCGTTACTTTGGCCTCCATGATGCCTGGTGTTCTCCCCCCGGTTTAGTCCTTGCTTTTGTGTCACATCCGGACATCCTTGTTCTCCTTTGGAGGAGGAACATGTGAAAATATGGGCCTGGACTGGTTAATCAGATTGGCCATCTTCTAGTAAAAAGGGAGGGAAGGGGACACAGCAGAGGTAAGGCTGTGAGCATGGAGTGCTCACCCACTCGGACTCTGAAGCCACGGTGTGGCAGTCATAAATAAAAGAGGGTCTTGGAAATGGGAACGCCTACCTCTTCCCGCGTGCACTTCCATAGAATTGGCATGGACCCCAGAAACAGTTAACGGGCACGTTTGGCGGCACGTTTCTCAGCCTCAGCACTGTTGACGTTTGGGGCCAGATAGTTCTGTGTTGCAGGTGGCCATCCTGTGCATTGTGGGAGGTTTAATAGGATTTGGGGCCTCCACCCACCACACGCCAACGGCCTCTCTCCCCCTTCATTCCAACCCCAGTTGTGACAACCAAAAATGTTTCCAGGCATTGCCAAATACCTTTTGCAGGGAGACATTACTCCTGGCCACCCAAATTGAGAACGAGAGATTTAGTGATGTGCTTGGAAGCTAGAAGGTCTGTGCAGAGAAAAGGGGTTTAGTCCCCTGAGCATGTTCCAGTGGAGTCCACATGGCTCCTGCCTGGCTCACCAGTGGCTTACCTTTACAGACCCCCTTATCTCCCCTGGGACTGTAATTCCCTCAGGGTCACTGAGCAGCATTGTCTTTTTTTTTTTTATGTTTATTTATTTATTTTTGATAACACACATGCGTATGAGCGGGAGAGGGGAAGGGGCAGGGAGAGAGGGGGAGAGAGAGAGAATCCCAAGCAGGCTCCCTGCCATCAGCACAGAACCTGATGTGGGGCTGAACTCACGAACTGTGAGATCAGAATCTGAACTGAAATCCAAGAGTCGGTCACTTAACCAACTGAGCCAGCCAGGCACTCCATTATTCCTTTTTTTCTTTTTTTTAATGTTTATTTTTGAGAGAGAGAGAGAACGAGGGCGAACGCGAGCAGGGGAGGGGCAGAAAGAGAGAGGGAGACATAGAATCTGAAGCAGGCTCCAGGCTCTGAGCTGTCAGCCCAGAGCCCGACACGGGGCTCAAACCCACTACCTGTGAGATCATGACCCGAGCCGAAGTCAGACACTCAACCGACTGAGCCACCCAGGCGCCCCCCCCCCCCCACCTCTTAATTAAGAATTTGGCACAGCTGTCCTCAGGAGGCTTCTAGTTCAGCCAGGCAGGCAGCTCAGCAGCCGAGTAACATGATGGGGTTCAATTCCGCGGGCTGGTAAGGGAACTTCTCCGCAAACGCCGTCTCCAAATTAAAAAGCCAAAGGCTGAGATGTCAGATAATGGGGAAAAGAAAGAGGAACAAGAGCAAAGTGGAAGTGAGACTTGAGACATGAAAGCAGAGACCATGAACCCGGGGTCAGCGGGTGAAAGGTCAGCTGCTCCTTGTCAGCTGGAAGAATTTTGCTTCCTGATCCTGGACAATAGAGAAGTGTTTGCAGTCGCTTAGAAATCTGCACCATTGTCTGCTTCAAAGGCCTTAGAGATGCAAGCAATGTACACATTGTCAATAATTTCGGATGATCTTTCCAGTGTTTTTCCCCCTCCTCTTCCAGCTGCCCACCCTTCGACGTGTGCATCTGGCTGTAATTTCAGTTTTTCGTCAAGTAAGTCAGGCAGCATTGACTGGCTGTGTCACATTCCCGTTCGGTTCCTTCAGATGTGAGACTGGGGACAAGAATTCAGAAACAAAAGCCGCCCGTTCCCTCCCCCTCCAATTAGAAACATGCTTTGGAACCTGGAAATAGTGCGTAAGAATCTCACTAAACATCCATTTAAGTCTATTCAGGAGAATTCTTTGTGAATCGTTTCGTGTAGCATGGTAAGTCTTTCATTGGCTGACTTAGAAGGGCTGGGGGCTTCAGGCTTCTGATTCCTCTGAGAAAGCAAGAGAAGTGGGCTTTCAACGGTGTTTCTGTAGATAGCATTAATTTAAGATCCGCCAAAGACACGCTAACGCCTTCCGTCCCGATATTTACCTTGTGCTGTTCCCTGTGTAGGTAGACGGGTCTTTGTCTAAAATCCTATCCCAGGGTCTTATTTTTAGCTTCATCACTACTGCTTTTACCTTTTCTTTTTGTTCTGGCACTTCCTCCATACCACCCCCCCTCGCAAATAATTTTGTCTCCCTTCCCGAGACTCATTCTAATCTTGGCTTCAGCCTCAGCCCTTGGCTGGTATCAGGTCTATGGATTTATTCTTGCTGGCAAATTCCACCAGAGCATCTTTGGTTGGTGTGTATTTTCAGGTATCAGGAAAAGATGGGAGATCCAAGGACATCTATAGGACTTTTTTTTTTATGTTTATTTATTTGTTTTGAGACAGAGACAGAGGGTGCATCACTGGGGGAAGAACAGAGAGGGAGGGAGGGAGAGAATTCTAAGCAGACTCCATGCTGTCAGCACAGAGTCCGACTCGGCTTAAACTCAGTTGCTGTGAGATCATGACCTGAGCCCAAGTCAGACGCTTAGCCGACTGAGCCACCCAGGCGCCCCTAAGGATATCTAGTTCTTGATAAGAGTTCTGACAATAAGAGCTAATGTTTGAGGGCTCATATGTGTCAGGCATAATGATGAAAATTTTCGTGTATTATCTCATATAAGCTTAAGGATAACCCTATGAAATGGGTACTGTTATCCCCGTGTTACAGATGACAATATTGTGATTTACAGGGGTTACTAACTTGTCCAAAATCACAGAGAAAAGAATGAGAGAAGAGGAGATCGTGTAAATTCTTAGTCTCCTTTTCAATTTTTTTTTTCTTTTTAGGAAGAGCACACAAGTGGGAAAAAGGGGTAGAGGGAGGGAGAAAGACAGAGAGAGAGAGCGAGGGAGAGAATCTCAGGCGGGTTCCATGCCCAGCAATGGAGCCTGATGTGGGGCTCAATCCCATGACCCTGGGATCACGACCTGAGCCGAAATCAAGAGTGGGACGCTTAACCAACTGAGCCACCCGGGCGCCCCTCCTTGCACATTTTAACTTGGAAATAAGTTTTGAGTTAAAATTGACCAGTTTTTAAAAAGTGTTAACAGCCATGTGGTAGGACCATCTTCGTTCTCAAAATAACCTTTTTTTTGGGATTTAATTTCCTAAATTATATTTTAGAATTCAGAAGTCCATACAGGATACACCTCACTCAGATGGTGACAGCCCTACTTATCGCATGACTTTATTGCAAACAGGGTTACAGCTTACCTTGAACACAGCCCAGCTACACAGAGGTCTCACCCCTGGCCTTCAGTAGCCTGAGATGGATGGGACTCTTTTCCATCCTCCTTAACTGACTTTTGTTTCAGACTTGCTTTCACAGAAGCACCTGGGTGGCTCATTTGAGCGTCCGACGTCAGCTCAGGTCATGATCTCGTGGTTCATGAATTAAGCCCTGCATTGAGCTCTCTGCTCAAAGCACAGAGCCCACGTAGGATCCTCTGTCCCCCTCTCTCTCTCTGCCCTCCCCCACCCACGTGCGTGCACACACACACACACACACACACACACACTCTCTCTCTCTCTCTCAAAAAAATAAAAAAAACACATAAGAAAAAAACGAACAAAAAAAGACTTGGTTTCCTAGCCCAGAAGTCTTATCACTTGCATTTCTTTAAAAAGAATTCTTGGGGCGCCTGGGTGGCTCAGTCGGTTAAGCGTCCGACTTGGGCTCAGGTCATGATCTCGCAGCTCGTGGTTCAAGTCCCGCGTTGGGCTCCGTGCTGACGGCTCAGAGCCTGGAGCCTGCTTCAGATTCTGTGTCTCCCTCTCTCTCTGCCCCTCCCCTGTTCATGCTCTGTCTCTCTCTGTCTCAAAACTAAATAAAAACATTAAAAAAAATTTTAAAAGAATGCCTCCAGTAAAATGAGTCACAATTGTGCTCATTTTGAGCATTTGAAATACGCTGCCCTCTACCAGTTTCGATTGGTTTCAGAGAGTTTTCTTTCATCATTTGGACCACATAAACAACAACAGCTGACGTAACTTCCAAGAATCTGGATTAAATTCTCCCCCACGTTTTCCCCCTTAGTATTCTCAAAGCAAGAGGGAAGACAAAGGGTAACACCTTTTTGTTTGTGATTTATGATGATGGTTTCCAGGACATGTCACTTAGATTGTGTGCAGTACAGAGAGTCTTCTACTGAGCTTGACCTTACTAGGAACAGTCGGGCATGGCCCTGTCCTCCGGGAGGCCCATTTCATGATCAGAATACCACGGAAGATCAGGGCCACACAGCTGAGGTACCTCGTGGCTCCCGTTAAAGATGCTTGTTCAGTTCAGTACTTGCATTTTTCTTGCATTACCAGATTCTTCCATACAGTCAGCCACAAACCCATATTATCGGGGACTCCGGCTAAAAACTTGTGGTGAGTAGGAAGTAGATTAAAAACACAGGTTTTCCCTTTTCCCCGGCTGCCAAAAGTGATGTCAGTGGTGTTAATGATCCTTACCTCAGCCCGCTGCAGACTCGGGGCCCTCTGTGTGAATGCTTGTTCTGTGCTCTGGTTCCTATGCTATTAGGGAAAAGCTGCTGATAGTTGATAAGAAACAATTGGGTAGTCAGACAATTACTCAAATGTAAAATCAGGCCCTTGCTTTCTTGAAGCAATTTATGATATGACTCCAGGGAGAGAGGAAAGAATGCGGAATCTATTTAGTGTTTAGCAGAAATATTAAAGGCAGCAGCACTAGGCTGAGTCTGCCTCATTCCCATTTGCCTAATTCCAGAAATGGTATTGCAAACACTTTTTTACTGTCTCTACACCACATTGTAAACTAAGTTGTGATTTGAATTTATGTCTACTGGTTTGGATCAAAGCCAGACCAATAAAACCTACTTCCTGTATTTCTGAACATTAAAACAAAACAAAACCAAAAAACTGATGCGAAGCGACAGTATAAACTATAAACCTCAGAGCTGGAATTTAATTCCTAGGAGAGAAAATAAACTGCAGAAATAGCTCCCGTGAAAGCAGAAGAAAGACTGAATTTTATGACTTGCTTTCTCAGGTAGGGAAGAAGGTATCATATTACTTTCATGTCTTCAGGCAACAGGTTTATTTTGGTTGAGCTCCGTTAAAATTAAAGCTTCCTGTCCCACATTATGTGGTCTGACTTGTGATGTAGAGGGGTTGTTTTTCTGAGTTTCCCCTACCTTGACTGTCACGTATGTGGGGATGCATTCTGATTCCTGTAGACGAGAGATCTGAGACATTTTTACTTACCTCGCGGGGATGGGGGAGGGCTCTTAACGGTGTTGACGACCCCCGTTTGCTTTATCTTTTGCTTTCTCAGCATGCTCCATATTAATAAGAAGAAATAACCCGTGAAATAACTGAAGTGAATATTCTTTGGCTTAAAAGAGTTTTCAAAATGTTTATTTATTTATTTTGAGACAGAGAGAGGGGGGAGGAGGGGCAGAGAGAGAGAGAGGGAGAGAGAGAATCCCAAGCAGGCCCCACAGTGTCAGTGCAGAGCCCCACGCAGGGTTGGATCCCAGAAACCATGAGATCATGAGCCAAAATTAAGAGTCAACTGCTTAACTGACTGAGCCACCCAGGCGCCCCTGGCTTAAAAGATTTCTGAATGCTTCTTCAGAGTTCCTTAATACATCATTGGCAGAATACTTTTTTTTTTCTTAAGATTTTATTTTTAAGTAATCTCGAACCCATGACCCTGAGATCAAGAGTCACCCGCTGTACCCACTGAGCCAGCTGGCCACCCCTGGCAGAATACTTTTAATTGTTGCAAACCATATGTTGTTGTAGTCGTTTTAATCTGTCTTCTCCATAAATTTCCAACCCTCTCGAAAAGTCCCTGCCCTTTGTTTTTGGGGACAGGAGAGGTCCACAGTGCTGGCAGGATTCACCCCGTGGACCACAGCGGAGGCTCGAAGGCTGGATGGCCGGCTCCTGGGTCAGCCCCTCTCCTTTTCTTTTCATAATACACGTTGCCTTTCTTCACTGGTGGTCTCCTGAAGTCACCGGCCCTGCCAGAAGGTCTTTCGCTGGGACAAAAGGGGAACTGGAGCGAGGTGGCCTCTCACATGTTGGCAGCTTTCCCTGAATGGTCCTCCCTGGCAGCCCCGTGTGCTGGAAGGGCTGGCCAGCAACCTTGTTATCTTCCCCAGCTCTCGCCCATGTGACTTGCACCAGGAAAAAGTGCTATTTAAGCAGCTCCTTTAAAGCACTGGCCTGGCTGCTCAGTTACCCTTTGCCTTTTAAGACCGTGAAACCAAGTCTTTCCAGCTCCCTTCTGGCCTATTTTCAAAGATGTTTCCTTTCTTTAGCTTCTTGTCAACAGAAACTAGCAAACGTCTTGGTCTTTCCTCTAACTTGAGTTCTTTAGTTTAATCCTACCTTGATTTTTCCTTCCTCCTTTCTTTCTTTCTTTCTTTCTTTCTTTCTTTCTTTCTTTCTTTCTTTCTTTCTTTCTTTCTCTTATCTCTTTCTTTTCTTTCCTTCTTTCCTTCCTTCTTTCCTTCCTTCCTTCCTTCCTTCCTTCTTTCCTTCCTTCTGCCACTTAGGTCTGTCCTTCGCTAGAGTCCCAGCTTGCCCCCACACTTCCCAGCTGTACCTTGTAAAAAGCAGAGTGATTCTCCCTGTGTCCCAAACTTGAAACTCTCTGGAGTTAGCTTTTCTTTTATTTTACTTGGGTGATTATTACGGCTGATAATTCTGTTTCCTCCCTAAATGCTGACATCCAACCCTCGGTGGTAGAACCAAACTCTAAGCCAGGAAATGTCTTTAACAAGGGTTTCACAGTCCATCAAATGGATCAGCAGTCTCCTTTCTCCATCTGAGATTGAGTAGTGTGAAGGTTAAAATCTAGAGTACACATATACTCCCAGAACTATGAATCTATTTAATACTGATGTGTGTGTGTGTGTGTGTGTGTGTGTGTGTGTGTGTGTGTGTGTGTTAACTTACTGGCCTGTTTGCCAGAATCAGGTCTGCTTAAAGACAGAATACTTTGGCAGTGTTTTATAATGTACCTTACTAATAATATGTTAGCATTCTAGAAGACTCGATCTTCTCTAAATTAGTGGTACCGTGAATTATTGTGTCGGCATCAGTGAGGTGGCTGAAGAAATGGACTGCCGTCACAGTAGTGGTATGCAGTGGACTATAATTGTGTCAAATAAGAAGTCAACAGGCCAGGAGAGACAAGATTTAGAGAGATGTCACAGGCTCCATATTCGGCATTCTGCCAAGTACAAAGCTACCCACCATGCCCACCATTTCTCTCTCTATTCCCAGCTGAAGGGAACTGTCTTCTCCTCTGAGAGGAATCCTCCCCTCCTGTTCTTCTATATGCTTTGTCCCATTCCCATAAGGACTTGGGCTTTTGGACCCCAAAGCCAGGAAGCCAGAGGCTTTTCCTACTTTCAAACTCCCATCCCCCTCCCCATACACGATAAATTGGGAGGAAGGGAAAGGGATAGAATACCGAAAAGGTTTAAAAGTTGGTTAACATTTCAAATATCTTTTCATCACAGATTTTTTTTTTTAAGAATGGGGAAGATCGAAATATGATGAAAACATTATTTTCCAGTCCTACTTAAACAATTTTGACATTAAATGTAGAATTTTTTTTTTTTTTAATTTTTTTTTTTAATGTTTATTTATTTTTGAGACAGAGACAGAGCATGAACAGGGGAGGGGCAGAGAGAGAGGGAGACACAGAATCTGAAACAGACTCCAGGCTCTGAGCTGTCAGCACAGAGCCCGATGTGGGGCTCGAACTCACGGACCGTGAGATCATGACCTGAGCCGAAGTCGGACGCTTAACCGACCGAGCCACCCAGGCGCCCCTAAATGTAGAATTTTAAATGTTCAAGTCCTTTAAGCAAATAGTGAACTTAGAACCACAGCTGAATCATGGTTTTTACCTGGTTGACAAGATTTCAGGAAATGTTTATTCCTTCTTTACGTTTTTTGTGTTGTATAAATTTTCTATATTGTGATCGAGAATTTTTTTTTAAATCATAGCTGTAGTAGAAATTGCAAGGACTGCTTTAACCAGGTATTTAGAACAGTGTTGCAGTTGACTCAACAAACTGGAAGGAGGTTTCAAGGCCTTTGAATACAAGAGAAAACTTTTAGTCAATGGGTTGGACTAAAAATTGGTCGTTGGAAGGGTATGGATCCTTCATTGTACACATATCATATAGCCTGATGCTGTTTTCAGCTGCTTTACGGTGAAGGTTAATCAGGCTGAGTGTGAAAAGCAGCAGAAGCTTTATTTGTTTTTCAGCTTTGGTAGGCATAGTTTAAGTGGGTCGAGTCCAAAAGATGTAAATTCCTACTGGATGCAATAATGCAGTCATCCATAAGTCTCAAGCAGCATTGCTCAAGTGTTGACTTACTTGATAATGCTTTAAAAATTGCATTTTTCATTACTGGCAACAGGATTAGGTAGGTTTTATCTTACGACAAGACACACGGAAAGGTACCAGAGATGCTGATGTGGTGATGAAATTTTATCAAAATGTAATTTCCTGCTACTAAATCTCATGACAGGTGCATGGTATTTCTGAGTTCAGAAGTTATTCCCCAGTGATGTAACTAGACAGAAAATATCATAGGAACATCACCATTTGGTATTTGCCCAGCTCTTCTCCAAGGAAGTGTTTTTGCTTTTTGGTTTCCAGTTTATGGATGTTACAAATGACTTTTTGTATTTGTAAAACGTTGTTGCAATATTTGCCTCATACGGTTGGTGGGAGTCCCTTGGGGTTGTATATATAAAGTGTATTAAACATACCTATATCCCTGTCTTCCCTTTTAGTGCTGATTATAGTCTTTATCACTGACTTTTCATTTGTCACTAACAGATGTTTCTTGAATTGAATGAGTGCTGGAACCTACTGTGGGTATTGACTTTTTAAAAATATATTCCAAAAATGTATACTACATGTGTTTGTCTTCCTTCAAGAGACTTCCTTTATTGAGAATCAGCCCTTCCTGACTGCAGTTGCATAGAGGCGGGGATATAGGCAAGTGAACTTAAGCCCCAGGAACATACGCTGAGGTCTGTCTGTAATGTCCTCAGAGTTCATTTCCAATAAAACTCCTCAGAGCATTTGTGAACAGCTATGCTTTTGGAACTTTAGTTTTGGGGTTCTTTGGCTTTAGCTAATGCCTCACTGGGAACCATTACTCAGCTTGATCAGCCCCTGTGTTCACCCTATTTGGCTCCCAAAACTTTTTGGCTGTTTCGAAAGATCAAATGTGCCCTCAAAGGGCCAAGACTGGCTGCTATAGAGATCCTTCAAAAGAATATGCCCGAGGCTGAGAAGGCGGGTGCAAAAAAAAAAGAAATGGGAACTTGAGAAGGCATTCCAAAAATGCTTCTTCCAACAATGGCTGCCTGATTGGAATAAGTATGCAGACCCCAAGGTGGCTGGAATGAAGGACAGTTCTCACCCAGGCGTGCCTGTTAGAAATCTGTATCATTTACTCAGGAGCGAACTTTTCTGTGTGTCCATACAGACACAAAGACACACGTACACACACACACCCTTGAACAGAGATAAACAGATGTGAACTTCAGACTTTCCCTTTAAGTTTTTCCGGGCCTCTGTTGCCTGTTTATAGCCTCTGTCCCCATACTCACGGTCAGCAGACCCTCCCACTTTCCCCACTTGTTTTCACTTTCTCAGAGATCCCCAAGGTGATGGCACCAGAAGGGAGCATTGGTGGCTGAGACGTGTGCTGATCAGGATTTACGACAAAGGGCTTTGAAAAGTAGTGTGCTGAGACTTTAGAGGGAGAGTTTACGGTGCAGTTGACAGATCCTTTATTTCCTGCTCTTTGAACACACACGCATGCGGGAAGCTACAGGGAGGGTTTCGGAGTGGCCCCAAAGCAACAGATTTCAGCATCTGGCGAAGCCGGAGTGTTTTCCCTTTTCAGAGGGCCCCCGATCTCTGCCCCGCCGCATTCATGCAGGTTGGCACACGTGACTACAAAACTGGATACAGTGTGTTCCTGTGCTGAGCTGGTCATTCAACCCTTCTGGCCGAGAGCCAGGTATAAAATGAAAAGCATACCGCGTGCCCTCCGTTCCCACCACACACACACTCCCCTCCCCTTTTCTGTAAATGAGCAGTTTGTTTGTTTGTCTCAAGCCCTTTAGTACAGTGGGGCCTTCCCACTTCATCTTAGGCCCAGAGCTGTGAAGCTGCGTCTGGATACTCTGGTCAGAACGTTCGGATAGATTGCGGTGTGAGTGCAGGAGAACCTTGCAAGCCTATGGGAGATCTGGCGATGGTTCTCCGGGGTTTCTGAAGGGATGGGTTTTCCTGACACTTGTGGGAACCACACAGAGTAAGTCCTGTTTCTCTGGCGACGAGAGGGATAGGCCTGGAGCGCTCTCTTGTTTTCCCATTGGTGTCTCCATGTCACGTCTTTATTTGTCTAGAGAAAAATAGGCTGTTTGCCTGCCATTTAGGGGTGGGGTTAATATTTCGAAATAAACAGAAATCTCCTCATCGAGCTAGAGTCTCCGTTTAGTACATTTCGACTTACCTGAAAGCCATTAGGTAAATAGGGAAGGCTCACGGGTCCCGGCCATACTCTCCTTCGAGAGAAGAGAGCGAGAAACAGTTCTATCGGTCAACATATACACTGGACGAATTGTAGAACCTGTTCTGTCCTTTCCTTGCCACGGATATGGATTATTACAACTACCACATCTTGATTTATCATGAAGCATGTGTTTGTTGTCCCTATACTTAAAGGTGTCTTGGGGTTTCCTTCAGAGTTCTTCATCGACCCAACCTACATTTGCAGGTTTACTTCCTTGACCCCTTTCCACATACCTGGTGAGGCAACACGACTATATTCTTCCCTTGGCCTTTCCGCGGCCGCACTCTCTTCCCCAGACCTTGTTTTATCGTGTGCTCACGGTGGGAACTGTGCTTTTTCCCTTGCATTCGTTCCACTCATATTTAGTGAGTACTTACTGTGTGCCAGCCCTTGTGTTGAGCTCCGGAGAGGCAACCCCAAAGCAGATAGATAGGATCGCATTTCCACATCCCCAGACTATCCCTTTCCTTCCAGACCAAGCCATATGTGTCAGTGGATTACTTCCTTTCTGTTCCCAGTTAGAAGTATTCTTTCCGTGCAGCGAGAGCTTTTTTCCTGTGCATTTACCAGGGGATTTACCTCCTTCCTGTGCATTTACCAGGGGATTTACCTCCTTCCTCTTTTGTGTGGTGCCATATACTACTGAAGACATTCTGTAAATATTGGTATTTATAAATAACCGTGGAATGCATAAAGAATGTGGCCCTCAGAAGGACTGTCTAATGCTAACACTTGAGAGCGAAGGAGGGTTCATAACGTTGAAAAAAGTGTCTCCTCTCTGGAAGGGAATGGATAATGCCCCATGAGGTCTGCCTTCTTGAATTGCATGGAAGAAATGTGCTTCTTGCAGAGTAACATTTCTATTAGATCTAAATCAGAATCCCTTCCCTTTTTAATTTAATGATTAACTGGGTCTGTTTCACCTGGGTCTCCTTTCGCATCTGAAATTTTCATCTCATGTCAAACAATGGCACATTAAAAACTTGACTTCGGATTTTGTAACGTTAGGCCCTCCGGCTTCAAATTCTAAAATCTACACTTGACTTTTAACCAAAAGAAGATGAAGTGTGGCCTGGCTGGACTCTGCCTACCATATTTTATAGTAGTTTTACACAATAACTGTAATTCACATTTTTGTTCTGATCCTAAGAACATCCAAGTATTTTGTGTTTTTGTGTTGTTAAACTCTGAAACCTCCAAATCAGATCGATTTGTTTACTGACTTAATATTGACTGTTTTGAGTTTGTATTTGCTTTAGACTCTTGCATTTTGAAAGGGGGAAAAAAAAAAAGTTAAATACAGTCTGTTGATTTTATTTAAGTACACAGTACTGTTTGTGCCCGTAACTTCGGCTTATCTGGTTCTGCCTCCTTTTTAAAGAAAAACCCTTAGAAAATGATGGAATATGAGGTTTGAGATGCCTTTGCTGACGACTCTTTTTGTTTTTCTTTTCAGAATGAAGACCTGAATGACCTCAGCAAACCTTCCCTTAACTCATGGGTACCCAGACTCTGAATATTTCCTGATTCACAACCAGGACCTCACATCTTCCTCCTCAGTAGATGGTACGATGCATCCGTTTCCGTTTGTTTACTTTCTGCAATCCTCAGGAGTTCCTTGACTGAACTGCACGTACTATATTGTGCCAAGCACAAAAGCACTGTGACACCAGAATAATGAGTCTGCATTAAGTTCATCTTCAACCTTAAGGACTCAGCTGGCCACGTGAGCTGATGTGATCACCTCCATGCCACGAGAGAAGGGGTTTACTCTCACTGCATTTACAAGATACATTTCATCTGCTGCTCAAACTGCGTATGACAAAGCATCATTGTAAATTATCTCACACAAAACTGTTCGCTTTGGGTGGAGAGAGTATTAAATATTTCACATAGGTTTTGATTTATATGTGTAATTTTTTTAATTAAAATGTAACTTTTCTTACAGCACATCTTTTTTTTTGGATGTGGAACTGAGGTATACAATGTTCTGTTGTAAAGAGTGGAGCAAATACTTAAGACGAGGCTAACAAGAGTAGAATAGGGTACGATCCTTGTTTTCAGATTGTAATTCAGAAAAATAATATAATAAGAATCATAGTACCATTAGATGGTTCTCAATTGTATAGTTCTATTTGCTGATACTATCTCTTGTAATATAGCCCTGATGTTGAGCTGAGATCCTTACAAGAATTGACCTTAATTTTGTATTTTTCCTGTAAGGCAATAGGCCATGTTAATTAAACTGAAGAAGGATATATTCTACTGGGTATTTTCAAGTGTCAGCTTAAAATTGGCAATTGGATGGAAGTAAAATCACAAGGAAAAGAAATCAAAGACTTCCATTGTATATACTGTAAAGAGGAGGAGACTTGGGTGATTCCTTTAAATCAAAAGCTCTCTTTGGAATGAACAATGTGGGTGTTTGTAAATTCTGGAAATTTCTTTCTATTCATAATAAACTAGAGACTGTTGATCTTTTCTTCTCCCCCTCCCCCCACTTCTGTAAGCTTCCTGCTCCATTGCTACCATTTTTTTTTTCTGTGCACACATTAGGATCTTTTATTTCCTGCATTGTCTCGGGAAAGATGGTAAGACAAGTGAGTACTTGTCTTTCATTTCTAACCAGAAATTAAAACTCCAGAAAAATGTTTTTTATCATGACCAGGGCTACATGTCACTTTCCATAAGACCCTTATCTCCTGTTTTCTGAGAACATCCCGTGCCACATTATTTAATTGAATGTAATTTGGCCCATTTGCCCTGGTGGGTACTGGCCTTTTGGTGTTTAGTTAATAAAACCCAGTGTACAGAGAGCATGTCAATGCCTAATGACCAGCTACTGAAACATCTAGCCAGCAGTGAAGAGGTTAATCCTCCTCTTATTTGGAAAGTACACACATCTTGGAATTTTTCCTTATGAAAAAGAAAAGGCAGTGGACATAACTTCGAGCTATTGCCTACAGTGTTTTTAATCTTTTTTTGCCAGGGAACTTCCTAAAGGTTAAGTGAACTAATGCCGATGTCAGGCTCTTCGGAGGCCGTGTAAACTCTCTATCAGAAATTCCCAGCCCTGCTGTTGAGAAAGAGCAACATTTTATTTCTCCCATGGGTTGAGCTCCCTGGGTGGGGGAAGGGCGACCCGGAAGGGGCCAGGGTTGGGGCCAGTGCAGTGGCCGCTGCCCCTCGTCAACTGGTCGGGGGACCACTCAAAAGGGAGTGGACATAAATGGAATTCCTCACGCTGGCAAGGCCTGCGTTCTGTTAACTCAGCCGGATAGCATGTACCTCACAGATTGTTGTACAGTGTTCATTGTGGCAGATTCCAATCATTTGCATGCTCATCAATTTCTAAGATGGATAGGTCTGTGGTCGTAAGAATCCATTGTTTTCAAGGAACTTGCTGAATTACATCATTTCCTATGAGGAGAGGACACTACCGATTTTAAAAATCTGATACGAAATTTTTTTTTTACACTTTTATAAAAAAGACTTTCTTTGTCAAACTAACTTAAATGTTTCAAGTATTCTGACTCATACTCTTGCTAGTGTAGGAAGAAAGCAAGCTGTCCTGCTGTCTTCTACTGGGGACATAGGTAGTTAAAGAGAAATCAATGAACAAAGTCAGCCCCAACCACTTTTCCTGTGAAGCTGGTTCTTATTTCTCAAGGAAGCTAAGTTTTGACTATGTATTGCCAAGATACCTCTGCGTGTGGAGTATCGACATCTTTTGGGTGAGAACAGAAATGAACAGACTGGAAAAGCCATCTCTTGGTTAATTTCTCTGATGCTTTGTTGAGTCACGTAGCATAAAGTTAGAAAATCTTATAGAAGCTGCTTCTAGGGGTCCCTGAGCTGGGTCTGGTGGTGGTATCCAACCTCATCAATTTAAAACTGGAAGTTGCTGGTATTTAAGGCAAAAACTCATGCTCTGACTACAGAGGGGTTGACCTTGAGCAACATCAGCTGCTAAATCCCTGTGTTCAGTTCCTATTGAGAGCTGGCTTTTATCCATTTCCAAGTATTTGTAGGCCAGCCAAGGAATTACATTAATGGGGCTTCTAGTGGCCTCTGGTTAACCTATAAGTTAGTGGCTTTTCCTCATGAGACCAACCTTTTATAGTGTTCTTTCTTAGAGACCTAGGCAGAGTTTTAAAATTCTCCTTTGTAGAAAGAACAAATGTATTTCATGACTTTGAGAATATCTTCATTCTGGGGAAAAAAAAAATCCTAGAACCAGCTAGAAGTGAAGAGAATCCATTAATGATCAACCACCTGAGTCAATAATGACAATTCAGTACCGATGTTACATTTGTGGCTATTTCTCGCTAACTTTCAAAGGTCAGGGACTTTCTTAACTAATCTAGGTTGACTGCAAAAGTGGGTTTACTGAACACCATCTAGCCAAAAGTAGAGATTTTTAACCTTTTTTCCTCTGTTGTCTCCTAACTTGATTTTGGGACATTTAACATATTAAGAAACAATTTTACTGTCCTGTAAGAAACAGCATTTTACAACACTGAAGCCCGTTTTGTTCGATCTCGCATCCTGAATGCAATACACCATGTAGTTGAAAACTTTAATTTTGTTTACTGCAGGTGGTTTAAAAATGGGAGGGGAGCTCATCGTCCACTGACAGTAGAGCCATGAAAAATGGGAGAGATGTGAAATGCTCTGAGTGCTTTGGCAGAACTCTGTGGGTCAGTCCATCACACAAAGAGGTGCTGAAACCAGAGACACTGTGGGAAGTAAGACCTTGATTGGGGAGATCAGGAGGACCCCTTGGGAGGAATATGGAGATGGATGGAAGCCACATATGAAATTGCTGCTTTGTAATGACTTGACAGGGGAGTTAGTGTTCCCAGGACATCGTGTGTGTTAGGTGGAGGTAACGCTGCATTCATAGAGGCTGCTGAAAAAGTTGAGAGGAAGAAGGATGCATTTCTTGGGATGTGAGGAAATCTGGCCTCACCAATACTGAGAGAAAGACATCCACTCTGGAAAGCAAAACAGCCTTCCTGTAGTCAGAACATCGAGGGTTAGACACCGGTGCCTTTGATCATTTCCAAAACCAAGCCATAGAAGATCTTGGAGGTCCTACCTAGTGTAGCTCTGTATGTCCATGTCTCCTACACCTGGGTAGAGAAAGCATGGGTCGGATGGCATGTTGGGTTTCCCACTTCTTGTAACCAGAGCATCTAGTTCGATGTGGTGAAGAGGTAGAAAGATAGTGAAGGTGTTTGACCCCATTCTTAAGGAATGTATCAGTAATGGAAAGCTTATAATTAGTTAATAAGATTAGAAAATGACTCAGCTGGAGAGTTGCCTTCCTTTCATTGTTGACGACTTGGCATTTGTGATGTATACACCAAGAGCTCTGGTGTTTTCAACCCTTGCCATTCACCTGGCATTTAAATCTCTCCTTGCTTCTGTTGTTAATTTCCCTGGTGTGAACCAGTCTGCCACATAATAGGACAAATTCAGTAAACAGGAAAACTTGTCTGTGTTTGTATAGACCTCTTGAGTGCTGTTTTGTGTTTGTTTTTGTTTGTTTTTGTTTGTTTGTCTTAGAACTTTGCTATTTGGCTTAAGAATGTAGTTCCCAGGACAATTTTCCTTACAAAGTTCTTTCATTACACCTCTTGGCTGCAGGGTGGGCCAAATTAAATACATATATATATTTTTTTCATTTAATGTATGTGCAGTTTGGTTTATCATCTTAAGATGGTGGTGCTGTCCATGGTGCTACTTCATCCGTGTACAAAAGGACCAATGCATGGTCTGTATTGCTACCAAAACATTTACTGTATATATGTGTATAACATATGTATTATGTATATATGTAATGGGTACCAGGCCAGGTATATATTTTTATTTAGAAGTGTTTCACTTTTCCTAGTTTTCTTTATAGTGTTATGCTTATTTTCGGTCCCCCCTTCCCCCCGATTTTGTCTGGTACTTAGAACTGTAGTGTCTTCATTGTTAATTAAAGAAAATTGTCTAAATGAATTCACGGATGTGAATGCTAGTGATCCTTAATGTTTTTGGTTATGGGATGTGAAACAAAACTGCCAATTAAAAGAGTTGCTGGGGCATTTGGGTAAGAGCAGCATACACCATTTAACATACTTTAATAAATGATTTTGGAACAGATAGGTTTGCTTCACACTGTCCCTCGTCAGTTGGCTTTCAGTGGCCAAGAGCATAAAGAAAAAGACCCTGGAAAGATTTTAAGCTGCTTTTGTTGTTGGTGGTAAAATGGGAAGAGGGAAGCAAAAATCCATTCTCCTTGGGATGGAAAGATAGACGTTCTGTTGATAGGCACTGGAACAGCCTTGTCAAAACTTTCAGTGTGCACATGGATCCCCCAAGAGGTTGTTCAAATGCAGATTGTCATTGATGGGTTATGGGGACGGGGCCAGAGATGCACTGGTGACACATTGCCGTCATCTGGATAGCTTTTAAAAAACATCAATGGCCAGACCCACTCCAAAGATGGCTGATTCTTTGGAATGGGGTCTGGGCATCAGCCGTGGTTACTGCCACCACTTTTTACACTGTATAGGACACTAGTACAGGGAAAGTATCTGATTGCTAAAGTCACTTAGAAATGCTGATTCCCTGGAGCTGTGTAGGAACGTGTGTTTAAACAGGTGACTCATGGTGGGCGAGTGAGAAATCCTGATTTCTGTGCAAGTGGAACCTTTTGGATTGTTTCACCACTAGAAAAGATAGGACACCAATGACTTTTGCAAATAAGAAAGCATGTTGCCAATATAGAAGCAGCCAACTCCTCTACCTTCTCCCAAATTGAGCTTTCTTGCTTAAGCAATTTATTTTTTTAATGTTTATTTTTTGAGAGAGAGACAGAGACAGAGACAAAGACAGAGTGTGAGCAGGAGACAGGCAGAGAGAGAGACACACACAAAATCTGAAGCAGGCTGTGGGCTCTGAGCTGTCAATACACAGCCTGACATGAGGCTCAAACCCATGAACCCATGAGATCGTGACCTGAACTGAAGTTGGATGCTTAACTGACTGAGCCACCCAGGTACTCCTAACTTAAGCAATTTAAATAGGTGATTGTTGTGTCTTACATTGTTAGAGCAGACTCAAGATTAACTTAAAAAATGTTTTTTTTAATGAGGCTGATACTCCACTGAGAGTAAAAAGCCTGAGTTTTCTTATTTGGTGCAACAGGCTAGCACGCTCTTCCCTCTGCCTACATTGTAAATGGTATCCTCATTGCTAAGAAGCAGCACAGAACATGATTGAATAAATGCTTGACGTCATTAGTTCATCTTTGCTTTACATTAACTTTGTCCATTTATTTTCAAAAGAAAAACAATGACAGCAACTGACTTTGCCCTCCCTGTAGTATTACACACCAAACATCACTCTAGCCCCTATTGAAATTATATATGAACATCACTAATTAGGAGTAATTTGAGGGAAGTCTAGTTGGAATGAATTGATGGTGCCATTTATAGCCTAACTGTCTTATTGCCTTTTACAATACACAGAAATAAACCAGAGCACGTAAAAGGTGGATGAAAGGACTTGGAGCATTAATAATCGAGTATCTGGTATTATCTCTCTGAAGCGACATTACTCTGCATTCATTCTAGGTTAGGTACCGGGAAGTTACATCAATTGTCTCACCTCATCTTTCCAGCAACCCAGAGGTAGGTATTATCCGTATTCTTGTTTCCCAGATGTGGAAGCAGAGGCGAGAAGGGGCACATGTGTGTCACTGGCTAGGATGCTTCAGAACAGCCCCTGCAGTGAGGGTGACTTGATGGCCAAGTGTGTATTCTCATCAACGCCACTGCAAGTCTTTGGTTTCTAAGTACTTAAACAAAACTTAAGTTCTGCACATGAAAAACATTTATCGCTCCAGCTGCCTTGTGTTACAAATTTGCTGAGCAAGTGTGATCTCATAGGAGCTTGAAAGTGAAGCTCTATTCATCTTAATAACTTTCACCCTAGAAAGTAACAGGGCCTTATTAGGTTTGTTTCCATTCTTTACCTTTGTGTCTAGCTTCGTTTATTTGTGTCAAAAGTCTTTTTTTCTGGTTCCCTCTTGTTTTTCTCAATAGGTATGCCCCTTTGCAAAAGCAGCAGAATAGAAATATTTGGCTTTATTTTAGGAATGAACATGGGCAGCAGGTGAAATGTGAAAGCCGCATAAAATCCAAACCACTGTGTTTTTGGGCATTAGGTTTTACATATTACCTCTGTAAATAGAGGTAAATCAGAACTTCTTAGGTTCTCTCTTACGGATTATCAATGATCAGATAAATGACAGAGATTAGCCAGAGGAAAAATATGAGCAGGTGGATGCCTGAGTCTCAACGAGTTGAAGAACAAGGCCTCACGGAAGTGAAAGTATGGTGGAAACTCCTCCAATACAGGAATTCCCTCTCTGCTATACCCTGCAGGGGAGGAAAGAGTTTTCATTGACTCTTAAGGTTCCTGGCTTGGTCTGAAAATTAAACTGACAAAGACAGATTGACAGGAGGAGAGCACACAAATTTATTCAGTATAAATTTTGCATAACACGGGAGCTTTCCTAAGGAAACAAAGACCCAAAGAAACAGCTAGATGGGGATGTTTAGGCTTGGTTTGATGAAAAGTGGGCAATTGTGGAGGAGGAAGGTGAAAGGTTAAGGAGTATGAGGTTATGGTAGTAAACAGGGAAACAGCAAGGCCTGCTTGTTCAGATTCTTTCCAGACACCCCTTTGTCTTTGGAGAGAAGTATGCTTTTTTCCTGTGGGTATAGGGCAGGCACCACTCACGTGAGCATGTTATGACCTGTTCCAGGGGAGAAGGTCAGAGTGATCTTCCTGCTTCTGCTGTTTTCTTAAACTCCTTCAGTTTACAATATTTAATATGCTAAGGTGTTGTATTTTGAATTTTTTTTAATGTTTATTTATTTTTGAGACAGAGAGAGACAGAGCATGAACGGGGGAGGGGCAGAGAGAGAGGGAGACACAGAATTGGAAGCAGGCTCCAGGCTCTGAGCCATCAGCCCAGAGCCCGACACGGGGCTCGAACTCACGTACTGCGAGATCGTGACCTGAGCTGAAGTCGGACGCCCAACCAACTGAGCCACCCAGGCGCCCCAAGTTGCTGTACTTTGAACCCCACCAGTCCACAGTGCTTCTCAAAGCTTGGACTACACACAAACTACAGAGTTTCCTGAAGAGCTTTTACCAAATAGATTTTAACAAAGACTTCATGACACTGTATTAGTAATCAGTTGTTTCCCCAAAACACACATCTCTCCAGGGTTATTTTACACCCTGACCTTAAAGGAATGTGTTGTTGGTGCTTGATAAGCATTATCCTTTCTGCTCTGTCCTACATGTATATCGCCCCAAATCTCAAGCATCATGTTCTTAGTTGTAAATGGGAGAGAAGGAACGATATTGTTGGAGATCCTCACTGCTTCTGGAAAACAAAAGAAAAAATAAAAAACAGTCTCTAAAGTAGAAATTAATTTCAACTTACATAGGGATTAGCATAAAAATAAAGGAATTAGGTAAATTTTTACTTACAGTGTTATACAGCATTCTTCTGATTCTATAAAACAAAATCACAAACAAAAACCAAAATATCCCCAAATATTAAGAAGTGGTATGTCTGATGGCATTATAGATGATTTTAATTCTAGCTTTTCTATTTTTCTGTGTTTACAATGATCCTGTCTTATTTCCATAATGTTAAACAAAGCAAAATATTATTTTAAAAAAGCACAAAGGGGGTTGGGTGGGAATCTCAGTGAATCCCACATGTCAATATTACCATACATCACACCATGCCATGATCAATCAGTCAGAGGTCAGACAGCTATGGCTTGTGAGCCAAATCCAGCCAGCTGCCTGTTTTTGTAAATAAAGTATTATTGGAATGTAGCCATGCTCATTCATTTATTTATTGCCTCTAACACTGTAACAGCAGAGTTGAGTAGTTGGGACAAAGACCAAATGGCCCCCAAATAAAATATTATCTGGGCTATATAGAAAATGTTTGCTGATCCCTGTAACTGATGTTTTTCAAGAGTCATATTTGGGATGAAGCAACGTTTTGTGCCCTGGGCTTCTGAAATTCTCCCCAGTGTGCTGAAAAAGTGTCAAGAAGCTCTGAGGCCACCACTATATTGCTGTTGGACAGAGTTTATGATCATATTATCAGAGCTTCTTAGTCCTTGTACAGTTGATCACTGAAGTGCTAAAAGGACTTCTTTAAATGTCACTTACACTGAAATACTTATTTATAGTTAGGCATGTACAGCTGAATTAGGGTAAATCTGGGATGATACCTTCTTCTTGGTGCCTCAGTATTTCTAGATTAACAGCCAACCTCCCCCACAAAAGGTAGAAACAAATTAAAAGTTTGTCCTTTTCAAAGGGGGCTGCGTTTCCTCAAGAATTCCAAGGGGAGTTCAAAGTAGTTTGTGGTATCCAGAACAGCAGGACCTCAACCAATCAGAGAGACAATAAACAGGCATCCTTTTCCAATCTCCTTTTCTAACTTGTCATCAACTGTCATGCTGAGAATGGAAACCAGGGCCAAGAGCATGAATTCCAGTCAGGAAGATAATACCTGGAAACCTACGAGACAAAGAGAAAATATTTGAGAATTGCTGGATTAAAAAAGAAGAACCATTGTCATCAATTGAGTCATTAGCTAGGAAGGCAATTGCTTGGTACTTTTTAACATTGTTATAGAGTCCCAATATTTATTCACCCACAATATTATCGAGGAACTATTATGTCTTATATGTAAGAGATACCCTCATAATAACCCAGCTCTTGTCCCCTTGGAGCTGTCATTGGAGGTACTCTCAAATCTGGACCACTTGTTTTATGTACAAAGAAACTGTATTTCAGTCCCACCCTCACTGAATGTGACTTTATTTTAGAAGTTGAATTAATGGGGTGCCTGGGTGGCTCAGTCAGTTGAGCATCCCACTCTTGATTTCAGCTCAGGTCATGATCCCAGAGTCTTGATATGGAGCCCCATGATGGGCTTGGAGCCTGCTTGAGATTCTTTCTCTCTCTCTCTTTCTCTCTCTCTCTCCTTCTGCCCCTCTCCCCTTCTCATGTTCTCTCTCCCTCTCTAAAATAAAATAAAATAAAATAAAATAAAATAAAATAAAATAAATTGAATTTATATCAGTTGATTAAATGGATTCCTTAACACCCCCCTCCCAGCGAGTGTTTGGGGTTCTTTCAAGGGCCCGGTGTGCAGTGAAGCTGGTGCACAGATTTGAGAAGTCATGTCCTAGATGGTTGCTGATGTTGACCTGGATAGCCGGTTAGGTGGAAAGTGGGAGATAGGTACAGCACTGAAATGGAGCAGTGGTGAGGACCAGAAAGCTGGCATGAGGAGAGTGAGAGCAAGGAGGTGGGGAAAGCCTCCCACAGCCATCTTTCAAAAAAACCAGAACGCATCATAGAATCACAAATCGTAGCTGTGGAGCCGAGTCCTTTATCTGTCATCAGGAGCAACTCCTTATACTCAACTAATGTGAAGAAACTAAGGTCCCCAGACAGCAGCCCATCAATTCGCAACTTTCCCCTGGATCAAATATGGTGAAAATCCAAGCAACACCCCCAGCTCACCTTTAGTGGCATTTTTGCTACATGTCTGAGGCTGGTCATGGATCAGCTCATGTGCCCATGTAACCCTTCATCCCAAAGGTTTTGTAGATATTATATAAAACACCATTTTACAGAGGAAAAAAAAATCAAGGTCTAGAAAAAGAACTTGCCTAGGGTCACTCAGTGGGTACAGGTAGAGCTAGAATCCCAGCTGAGCCCAGTTAACTCCAGAGCTTTGTTTTGGAGTTTCAATAATTGAAAGCCATGGAAACAACAACAAAAATCCACGTTCTTTGAAATCCTCGTATACATTTATGACCCTCGGTTGTCAGAAAATATGGAAAGTTCTCGATTTACAGTTTCAATTCTCCAGACACAACCTATTCCCTCTCCTCCACACCCCCCCCCCATTAAGTCCAACTTTCTCTAGTGCTTTTGAGGGTTTCCAGTTAAGTCAAGATGAAAGTGTTCCTCAGCTTCTTGAAACTCAATTCTTAATTAAGCGATTTTCCTCACCAGGTTAATGCAGCTTCTAATTTGCTTGTCACAGAAGATGGCAGACAAATGCACACACACATGCATACCACACCACTCATGCATGTGCGTGCACACACACACACACAGGCCCCACACACAAACACAATTCAAGGAGGAAATGTTAATGAGGCATCTCAAACAGCCAACTTATTTTTTATATCAGCAGCATGTTTCTAGGTTAAATTCAAGTTGTCCATTTAATTTTACATCCCCCTGTCATCTCCACCACACAGCAACTATTCCATTTAGCAGGGTCCCATGCCCCATATGTGAAAAAAAAAATGTAGACCTCTGAATCTGGTTTACTTCATCTGTTGAAAAATAAAATGAGTTGGTCTGAGCTAAACAAACTTCTTCCTGAACAGAGTAACTCTACCATTTGTGTTTGCTGAAATGTTTGACAGATGGGAATCTGATGGAGGTGGGGGTGGAATTTCTTTTAATGGCTGTGTGAATACTTCAAATCTTGTCTTTGCCTCGCCACTACCTGTGTGACTTTGGGCAAAGCACTTCTCTCTGGCTCTCCACTTCTTTGTTTATAAAATATGAGGGCTACCTAATTGTAACCTGGGTTTCAGGAATCCGTCAACACTAAAATCTGGTGCAATGTTTTTCATGTGGATGGCTGTGTGCATTCTTTTCCTCCTGGGGAGAAGGGACTGTGATTTCTACCGGATTCACCAAAGATCCAAAGCAAAGAGATGGTTTCTTGAAATCACAGAATTTTGCAATTGGTAGGATGCTCTAGCAATTTGTATAGAATTAGGGACTGGCAAAAATATTAGACCAGCACAAATTTCCCCTAGTGCTTTCTCCCCTCGACTCTACACATTGGTTGAAGTTGGATACCTACCACCCCCTTTGCCAAATGTTTTCTTGGGGGCCCAGGTTCCTGGAGTGGAGAAAACACATCTGATAAACTATTTTTCCCACAGGTATATGAAATTAATGTATTAGCCCTCAGAGAATTTGGCTCAAAAAAGAAAACATATCCAGAAGGAAAAGAACACTTTGGCAAAAAGGAATTAATTGCTAATGGTGGTATTTTAGGTAACCATGTGGGGAGATGTTTAATAAGGGGTGTTTAGTTTAGTTGAATCAGATTTCATACTTTATAGGCACTGAGCCTCGGAAAGGAGTACGATGAGGTAATCCCCTTCTCTTACATGTTATTAAAATAAAACTTTACTTTGGCAATGACATAATCCATGCATGTTTGCTAATGATAACCTTAATTTCTAGATTTTTTGAATAAGTTTAATTTGGGGTAAGTTCACCAAAGTTAAACTTTTTGGGGTGAAAGGAGGGTCTTTGCCTGGCTGGTGCTCTCAAGCCTTTCCTGGGCTCAACCCCCTTGTCTTCACGTCTCTGAGGTCATTCTGGTAGGTGACCACCTACACCAGCCATTTGTGAAGTTGGCTGTGACTCACTTAACGATGAACTTTGTTTACTTGTTGGCAGGGAAAGAACTGAAGCAGGAAAAGAATGAAAGAATTTCCTTCTGGCAGACAAACAATTCCTACTTGTTGCTACTAACAGGAAATCTATTTTTATTCTTCCGTGCCCCAGCAATGGAGTTGATCTTCATGACACAAAGAAACCCTCAGCCAAAAAATTTAGAAAGAGCATTTCTCTTTGGAACTTACCAACTCCCAACATCTTCTCTAGGAAACCACACTATAGTACTTCAAGTATGAAGATGATGCTCCCTGTGCATGTTCCATAAAAATGTTGAGCCCCAGTGAAAACAACCTACAATCAAAGATTTTCAACACAGATGACCACACAGTTGAAATCTGCCATTTAACTTTTCCTTTGGTGGTCACGGAGAGGTAAGTTTTTCTTCTAGAAAAACTATGCTATAGCGTTGGAATTAGACAGTCCTAGGCCAACCGGGAAATGCTGTTTACTAGCTCAGAGACCATGGGAAAATCACTTAACTTCCCAGAGCTATTGTTTTACCATTTGTAACGTGGGGATGATGCTATTTACCCTGAAGAGGTTTCTTAAGCATTGAAGATACTCCTGTCATTCCCAGTGCATTTCAAGTAGCGCTTCACCCGTAGCTGGTACCCGATACATGTAGACCCCGTAGAGTAATTTTGAGTCTCAACATTTTTACAACTTTTGGACAATAGCGCTTCTTTTGTGCCGAAAGAGTTCAATCTATCTGTTTATATCTGTAAAGTTTAAAAGGCCGTAGACACAGGAAGTCTTCCTTGCCTGGTCTTCATTCTGTATTTCTGGCAAACAAGACCCAGGCTCCAAGGAAAGTTTATGGCAGGGCCACTGGTAGAATTGGGTGATCATGGCTCTGCTTCTCAGAAATGCACTCGGGCAGTCTCTGAGCACAAAACTGGCACCGATGAGGAAACTGGGCATTAAGAACAACGAACAACGTTAGCTAACTCTACCTTCCATTCCAACTACTGCGTTACTCTCCTCAAGACGTGAGTGGGGACTGGACACTCTCCTCCCAGCCAAGCATGGTAACCTTTCCCTTGGATTCAAATATGGTTCCCGAGTGTCACCCTTTCACGCTTTCCGCTCGTGCAAACACTGCTGTTTCATTCTAACTGTAGCCCTCTTTTGGAGGTGCCTGTCTATTAGCAAATAGCCGCTGCACCCTTTGGCCCTTGGGGTTGGCCAGGCTTAAGTTCGACTCTTTTTATATTTAAGATCAAAATTAATGAAGAAAATGGGGGGTGGGGGAGAGGGGAAAATGGGTGATGGGCATTGAGCAGGGCACTTGTTGGGATGAGCACTGGGTGTTTTATGGAAACCAATTTGACAATAAATTATATTAAAAAAACAAAATTAATGAAGACAAATATGTAAGAAGAGGCTGTTTCTGCCTCGTTTATAATGCGGGTTGTCTCTGTCACAGAGCTCTTAGAGAGGAGGGTGTCCAGGGGACCCTGCTATGGCATGGTTCAGCCACCCCACGCTGTGGAGAGAGCATACTGCCCAAGACAAAGGAGCCAGGCAGCGCGGAGCAGACCCTGCTTCTGGCCAACTTCTTCTTACCATGTTTCATCCTTTCTCCTGCCTTTCATTTCTTTCCCTCCATTTTAGGGCTGAGCCAACCTCGCACAGCATTATTTTTAGTTCTCGCACGGGAACACGGACTTGTCTCTCTGCTGGTTTCTTTTTCCCCTTTACCAAGGATGCGCGATTGTTTTTCCACCGTGCATTCAGGGGCTCGGGAACATCGTGTGCTTACTTACGGTTAACCCCTTGCATTTCCCCGAGGTGCTTTGTTCAGTCGCTCATGAACTTTTAATTTTTTCCAGGCTTGTGTGTTTTGTCCAGACTGCAGCTCTTCTGGAGCTGGGCCGGCCTCTTTGTTTTGGGGAAGCTTATTGCTTCACAGTGAGACCATCTGACAGTTGTTATCTGTGACCTGAAAGCCAGAGGCAGCCAGGAGCCTGTTCTTCTCGAAGACCTCCCAGCTCCCCAGCCCCCACCGCCATCTGGGACCACCCGAGGAAAGAGACCAGTGTGACAACAAATGTTCACAGGAGGATAGAAGTTTTCTCCACCCGCCAAGGTCGGCCTCAGTCTGTCCTTGAGCCCCCAACAAGGGGGAGAGCCATCAGATTAATCTGTGTGGGTGTCTACTAGGATCTTCTCTCCCTCCTCTCTCTTTCTCCCTTCCTGTCTTCCTCCCTTCCCTTCCTCTACCTTTCATAAAAATCTGTGGGCTGGCTGCTGGGTAACAGCTCTCCAAGCACAATGGCAGATATAACACTGAGTACAAGCCAGTGAGCCATGTCTTCCAGAATGTCCCCAATGCACTGAGAATAAAATCCGTGCTCTTCGTCGGGGCCAACCTGGCCCTGAGGGACTGGCCCTTGCCTGTCTCTTCCCACCTGACCTCTGCATGCTTCCCTTCACTCCCTGTGCTGTCAGCTCCTTCCCCGCCCAGAGCCATCACATTCACGCCCCCTCTTCCAAAATGCCTGGCTTCGGAACTTCTCATAGGTGCTTTCTTCTCATCCCCCGGGACACCACTTAGTCCAAACGCTCCCTTCCCAGAGTGGCCTTGGCTCATCGCCCCTGCCTCTCTAGCCGTCCACTGCACATGTTTAGTTTCTTCACAGTGCAGTCTTCATCTGCAATTATCTCTGTATTTATTTGTTTACTTGTTTTTTTTCTGCCTTTATCCCGCAGACCCTCTGTCTTTTTCTCCATGTGGCCCCCAGTGCCTGACACAGACTTCGTCTTCAATAAATATCTGTTGAATAAGTGGATAAATAAATACTTCAGTAGGGGATGTAAGAAATAGCATCACAAATAATGATAATGATAACAATGATTGACTTCTCTGGGGATTTTCCCAAGCACTGTGTCTTATGGATGCTATCCCCAATCTTCAAAACAATTCTGAGAGAGAATATCGTTCTTATATTTTGCCCTCCCACCCCTAAATGAGGCTTCCAAGCATTGGTATTTTCCCAAGACCACCTACCTAGTGAGGGACAGACCTGGGATCTATCCTCAGACAGTCTGACCTTACGGCCAGTGGTTGTTCTTTCCTCTTGACCGTGATGTCTAAAACACGTAAACAACGATCATACAAGCCAGGAAGAGATAAGCTCCATGAGAGGCACAGATAAAATGTCATGGGAATTCAAAGAAGGAAGAAGTGGCCTCTGGATGAGGGCAACAGGGAAGGCTTGTGACAAGGTGATTTTGTTTTGCTGGCCTTGTGCCCCTGATGACTCAAGGGAGAGAGGCGGGGGGATTTGGACAGTTGGAGTGGGTTGAAGTCAAACACCAGAGGGCTGCGTGTGCATGTGTGTGTGCGTGTGTGTGCGTACACGCAAGCACGCACGTGATTGTTGAGGGCAGAAAGGCAAGAACGACAAGATGATTTTAAATTCAGTGCAGAGGAAACTAGTGCTTGTAATAGGGAGTATTTTCTTCTGGTCGCCAGCTCTAACTCTGATTATTATTTAAAGACAAAAGCACACATCTGTATCTATTAGAGTAAGAGCTTCAAATAAACATTTATTATCTCACATTTCTGTTTAAGCAAACCTCACTATTTATCTACAAAACAAAATATATTTTCTTCCTGAGTCACGTCTTCAGTTCAGATGTAGTCTAAATGTTCCCAGGCCTATCTAGCCTGGGGGGGGGGGGGGGTCACATATGACCACGTTACCACTTAAACCCAAGTTTTCATGATTTGGTGTCCCCATCTACTTAGTAGGTTTTATGTTCCTTGAAATGCCTCTGACCAGATTTTCCTCGAGTTTTCAGGGACACATCGGCTGTGTTCACAGACAAGTCCTTCCTGTTTTCTTTGCTTTGCCTTCTCTCTGCTGCTGGACTCCGTGCTTTGGACCAAGTCCCCTGCCTATGGCTCCAGATTCCCAGTCTCCAAATGGACTGCATTCGCCTTAGTCTTCCCGGCACTGGACCTATACACTGTGGTCCTCACAGGACGGGGACAAAGGCCTCCTCTCTTCTGAGTCTCAGACCTGTTGGGGGAGGGCTGGAGACTAGAATCGAAAGCACAGCAAAACCCCTGCCAGTCACAGTAGATTCCATTTAGATTGATACCAGTGTGTTTTCAGGGAACTGAAAGAGATGATGTCGATGTGATTTTTACAGTGTGATGCGAAGGAGGTCGTGTAGATGTGCTGATTTCCTGATCTTTCAGGTGAAGAGACAAAACATAATTTATAGATGATAAACCAAATGGTAGAAGTAAACGTATATTCAAAGTGTAAAACTCAATATTACAAAGCAAAATTGATAGCAGAGGAAAGAGCCATGGGAGACAGAAATAGAACTATAATAATTCCGATCTATTGGTTGCCTTTATAACTATAATATATCACAGTTTAGTATGATAAAGAGTGCAATTCAGAGCAAGGATCTAATGGTTTTGAATATACAGAAGCCTAAGAACACAGTATCAATATTCATAAAGAAAAAAAATTCAATACAAGATACAGGCAAAATTACTTTATAAGGGCACCTAGGTAGCTCAGTTGGTTAAGCATCTGACTCTTGATTTTGGCTCAGGTCATGATCCTAGGGTCATGGGATTGAGCCCCATGTTGGGCACCACACTGTGTGGAGACTGCTTAAGATTCTCTGTCTCTCTCTCTCTCTCTGCCCTCTCCCCCACTCACACTCTCTCTCTTTCCCTAAAATCAAAAACAAGGGGCACCTGGGTGGCTCAGTCGGCTAAGCATCTGACTTTGGCTTAGGTCATGATCTCATGGTTCGTGGGCTCCAGCCCCACATCTGGCTCTGTGCTGACAGCTCAGAGCCTGGAGCCTGCTTCAGATTCTGTCTCCCTCTCTCTCTGCCCCTCCTTCTCCTCCTCTCTCTCTCTCTCTTTATCAAAAATAAATAAACATTAAAACATTTTTTTAATACTAAATTAGGGGCGCCTGGGTGGTTCAATCAGTTAAGTGTCTGACTTCGGCTCAGGTCATGATCTCGCAGTTCATGGGTTCAAGCCCCACATTGGGCTCTGTGCTGACAGCTCAGAGCCTGGAGCCTGCTTTGGATTCTCTGTCTCCTTCTCTCCCTTCCTCTCCCCCACTCATGCTCTGTCTCTCTCAAAAACAAATAAAACATTAACAAATTAAAAACAAAACAAAACAAAAATACTTTCTAGCAAAAGACTTGCATGCATTCTATTAGTCCAGGGTGGATCAAGTGAATAAAAAGTAATAAAAACAGAAAAATACTTATACGACAAAATTAACAACCAAAATCTAGTTGGTATATCTCATACTTTGTTTCACAAACACAGACCATACCTTTTTCCCTATGTGTCCATGGAACATTCACAAAAAAAGACCACATATCAGTACACAGAGAAAACTAAGCAAAGTCCAACCTGTCCAAAAATCATCTCCTGCTCATAAATGGAAAAAAAATAGAAGAAAACAATCAACAACAAAAGCTCTACTGACTGGAATTTTCTTAGGTAACTCTTGGGTCAAACAGGGATTCAAAACCGAGACTGCAGAACTGAAGTTATTTAGGAAATAATGAAAACAAAAACACTACCTATCAGAACCATGTTATAAAGGTATGAATTCTACTCTACTCCATTTACATGCAATAAAAAATGAAAATAAACTAACAAAGAGGGGAGAATAAATCAAAGGAAAGTAAGAGAAAGTATGAAAGAAAAGAACATAAATTAATTGAGAAAATAAAGAGTACAGTAGAAAATGAAAAACCCAAATCTGTTTTTTTTAAAAGAAGCAACACAAAACAAAACCGTCAGCTAATTTAAATAAGTGAAAAAGGAAGACACAAAATGAAGACTATATAAACTAATAATGAGAAAAGAAACACAGGAAAGGGGATTAAAAGTCTCTCAGAGAATACACTGCATCACTCCATAAAAATAAATGTGTGAACTTGGTTGTAATGGATACGTTTTCTAGGACGAGTTATAAAAACTGATCCCAGAATAGATAGGAACTGGAAATATTAGAAAATAGCAAGAAAGAAGCCTAAAATTCATATTTTTGGAAACTAGGTAACATATAATTATATAACTCTCAAGTTAAAGTGAAAATTGTAAAGAAAAAAGTATTTAGTAATGAATGATATGAAAATACTATAGTTCAGAGTTTGTGAGACAACACACGTGTTTGTACAAAACGTTCACAGAAGACTTCTTCATATTAGCCCCAAATTGGAAACGAGTCAAAAGTTCACTAATGGGTGAACAGCTCAACAGATTGTGGTATATCTATACAGTGGAATAACACTCAGGAATAACAAGGAATGAACTATTGATACACTCAACAACAGGGATGGACCTCAAAGACATTACGCTGAGTAAATAACACCAGGCATGAAATAGTAGCTTATGTTTCCATTTATATAAAGTTCTGGAAAAGGCAAAACTGATCTATAGTACTAGAAAGCAAATCAGCGGTTCCTTTGGTGAAGGATCAGGAAAGACTGACAAGGGGGATGAAGGAACGTTTTGGAAGGTTGTGGAAATGTGACTATGGTTACTCAGTGGGATACATAAGATGTCAACCTGTCCACTTAAAATGACTATACTGAATTCAATTTAAATTTAATCTCAATAAAGATGGTTTTTTAAAATTGTGTGGCAGCAAAGCAGAACTTTGAGATAAATTTACTTGGAAACAAGGAAGATTTAAAAAATAAGGATGCTAAAGATACTCATGTTCTTGGTTGCAACAAATTTACCTATAATTTCAGTGCAACCCTCATCAAATTTACATTTGGATTTTTAAAAAGAAACTTAATAAATTTATCCTAAAATGTACCTGGAGGAATAAAGTTCTACAAATTGTTAAGTCAATCAAAAAAAGGAGACAAAGAGAGACATTTGTCTTACCAGGTGTTATGACAGAAGTCACAGGTTTAGTTTTATGAAAGGAGTGTTAATAGCAAATCATTCCAATGATCAGGATAAAGAGCTTAAAGACAGAGCCCTGAATGTATGATTCTTAATAAATTATGTTTAAAGGTAAAACTACAGTATTAGGTAGGGTTCTCTAGAGAGACAGACCAATAGGACATCTATGTATGTATGTATGTATTTATGTATCTATCAATCATCTATTATCTATCTATCTATATATATGCATATATACTCACACATATATATGCATATACATACACTATATATGTGTGTGTATATATGCATATATATACACTATATATGTGTGTGTATATATACACCATACTCCATGGTATGGGCTCCGTGTGTGGCTCAGTTGGTTAAGGGTCTGACTTCAGCTCAGGTCATGGTCTCACAGTTTGTGAGTTCAAGCCCCACGTGGGGCTCAATGCTATCAGTTCGGATCCTGCTTTAGATCCTTTGTCTCCCTCTCTCTACCCCTCCCTTGCTCTGTCTCTCTCTCTCAAAAATAAACAAACATTAAAAATAGATAGATAGATAAACTACTCCAGGGTACTGCTGCCTTGGCATCCATTTAATTTGGCCAAACAGCCACTGGGGGCCTTGAACTGACTCTTGCCCCTCATGCAAGCCCATGTTCTAGATAACACCCTCCAGGTCATAAGTAAATGTAGGTTATTGATGTGACTTCCACCAAGGCCTTGTAATAAACAGTCTCTCAGACTCCCAAATGTCCCCTTGTGCATTGCTTAGATAGAATCCTCATGCAGCTTACAAACACCCTGCTTTCTAAATTTGAATTTCAATCTTGCCTTAGTCTGGGGAACCCCCAAAGCACCTCACCCACAGATGCTGATAAAGGCATGTGCCTCAGATCCCATCACTTTCTCTCCTGCTCCCTCCCTTGACCTTCCTATGGTGGCATTTTGAGGAATGCTGTGTACTTCTTCTGGCACCTGTGAGTAATAAAACTCTTGATTTCAATGTCTCTTGTGGTCTTCGTTGAAACAGGACTCACCACCCAGCTCTCTGGGCCTCTGCTTAACAAACGTTAATTTAACAAAGTAATAACACATGATTATGAAGGCTGGCAAATCCAAAGTCTACAGGGTGAGCCAGCAAGCTGGATACCCACAGAAGCTGGATACCCACAGAAGAGCTGGGTTTCCTCTTCCCAGAGGTCCATCTTTTGTTCTTTTTGGGCTTTCAACTGATTGCATGAGACCCACTCACATTATGGAGAGCAGCCTGCTTTACTCAAGTCATTTAAGTGTTAATTTCAACCAAAAGTACCCTCACAGAAACATGCAGAATAATGTATGACCACTTATCTGAACACCATGCCCAGGCAAGTTGACACATAAAGTTAACCATCATAACTACATATCCAATTAAGTTGGTATTAGAAAAACTTGGAGGAAAATCCAACTAGATTCTTCCCGAATATCTCACCTAAAGGTAAACTTGAAATGGATTTAATTATATAATTAAATATCAAAGAAAAAAAGAACAAACAAGTTGATAGAAGGAAATTCAGAAGAATATCTTTGTTACCTCGAGCAAGTATGATGTTGTGATTTATGATAATAAATAAATATTTGCTCTTTGTCCCATTTCTGGCACAGAGCTCCTAAAACGATTGGAATTTCCTAAGTGATGAGAGCAATAGAGGTGTCTTTTCTTATGTTAATGAAGTGACTTTTGCAAAGTGCCTAGGTAAGCTAAGGGGGTGGAGGGCTGGTTATAGGAGAGCTGACCTTGAGGTTGGAGGGCTAGAACTTTCAGCCCCATCTTCCCAACCGCCAGGGAGGGGAGACAGGCTGTAGACTGGTTTCAATAACCCATGGCCAGTGGTTTAATTAATCATGCCTATGGAACAAAGTTTCCACAAAAAGCCCAAAGGATGGGGCTCAGAGAGCTTCTGGGTTGATAAACACATGGAGATTTGGGGTGAATGGAGTACTCAGAGGGTGCATGAAAGCTCTACACCCTTCTCCTGTACCTTGTTCTTTCCACTTCTTCCATTGGGCTATCCTGATTATACCCTTTTATAATAAACCAGTGATCTAGTAAGTAAAATATTTCTCTGAGTCCTGTGAGCTGCTCTAGCAAATTAATCAGGCTTAAGGAGGGGGGTCACTGGAACCTCCAATCTAGAGCCAGGCAGTCGGAAGCACAGGTTGACAACCTGTTCTTGAGACTGGCACCTCAAGTGGGGAGCAGTCTTGTGGGACTGAGCCCTTAAGCTGTGGGATCTGATGTTATCTCCAGTTGAATGGGGTCACAATGGAGATGAACTGTAGGATATTCAGCTGGTGCCAGAGAATTGCTTGGATGTGTAGGACAACACCCATCCCCCCCCCACCCCGAATTGGAATTGGTGGTCAGAAAGTTAGCAGGAAAAAACTTTCCAATAAAACCTCAAAAGCAAGACCATAAGCGAAAATTCTGAGAAAATTGATTACATTAAAGACTGCTAGTCCACAAAAGTCATCATGACTAAAGTGGATAGATCAAGGACAGAATAAGAGAGGCATTTGCACTGTCTAAAGCCAAGGACTAATATCCAGATTAATCAAGAAACCCTTGAAAACCAAAAAGAAAATTAGAGCAAGTCCGTTAGAAAAAATGGGCAAAGGATATGAAAAGGCAGGACACTGAGAGGACAGTATTTGGATAACTTGTATTTGAAGAGAAATCAAAAGCAAAATTAAAGTAACAATGGTATATTGGTGTGTACCTATCGGACAACAATTAGAAAACTAGACAATCAGTAGGATTCAAAGAGGAGAAGTCCTTACACACTGTTAGCAGGACTGTAGGCTGCTCAGCTATTTTACTCAATGAAACAGGACATCCCCTGTGGCCTGGCCTTTCTACCAGTGAATTCTCACGTTGGTTTCCAAGGAGGCCAGGTACAAGGACACTGCAGAGCCACTTGATGGTGGAAGGTGGGGCGCTGAGGACCACCTGGGTGCCCATTGCTGGAAGAGGGCAGTATTTTAAAATCAAGAGGATGCACACTTTGGAATCTATTGCACCAGTTAGAAGCAGCGGATTTCATGTTTGCAAAGTGACATGAATGGGTCTTAAAATATAGTGCTTGAGAGAAAAGGTAACAAAAGGAATAAAACACATAGCACAACACCATTTATGGAGATAAAAGAAAGCCTGCACACACACACACACACACACACACACACACACAAATGCACTTTGCGAGGATATCTGTCTATATATATATACACACACATATATGTAGAAAGTCTTTCATTAAACATATTATTTTTTTATTAAATATAATTTATTGTCAAATTGGTTTCCATACAACACCCAGTGCTCATCCCAACAGGTGCCCTCCTCAATGCCCATCACCCTCATTCAACATATTAGAATAGTTGCCTGTATTAGGGGGAAAAGGATGGGAGAGGACGTGAGGGGTAAAAGAAGCAGATGCTTTTAAAATTTTTTTTAATTTATATTTTTAATGTTTATTTATTTTTGAGAGAGGGAGAGTGAGCACAGATGGGACAGGGGCAGAGAAAGAAGGAGAGAGGATCCAAAGTGGGCTCTGCGTTGACAGCAGACAGCCCGATGTGGGGCTCAAACCCACGAACCGTGAGATCATGACCTAAGCCAAAGACAGACGCTCAACTGACTGAGCCACCCTGACACCCCAGGAACAGATGCTTTTAAAAATTGGAAAGGGGGGGGGTCCTTGTGAAACACATGATAATGATGTACCATGAATTGAGGAGTCTGATAAACCCAACCTTCTGTTCCTGAACATTAAAAAAACTAAACTAAACTAAACTAAAATGTACACAGGAAAAATAATATAAATAAAACAGAGCAGTTTGTGAAAGCAAATCCTTGGAAAGCCCCAGGCCCAGACAGTTTCACAAAGAAGTTCTACCAAATCTTTAGAACAGGTAACTCCTGGGTTACTCAGGGTGTTGTAGAACAGAACAAGGAAAGCTTCTAAGTGATTCTTACAGGGCAAGGATAATACTGATCTCACAACCCAACAGAGAGAGCACAAGAAGAAAGCCATAAAAAATATCACATGGCTATCAATGCAAAAATCCTAGATGACATACTAGCAGACAGGACTCTAGCAAGAAGAATAACTTCTTTTTTATTAAAAAAATAAATCATAGTCACATGGGGATTATTTAAGGAACATAGGATGATTTGAAAACAAAAAGTTTAGGGCACCTGGATGGCTCAGTTGGTTAAACATCCAACTTTGGCTCAGGTCATAATCTCACTGTTCCTGAGTTTGAGTCCCACACTGGGCTCTGCACTGATGGTGTGGAGCCTGCCTAGGATTCTCTCTCCCTCCCTTTCTCTCTGCCCCTCTCCCACTCACATGCATGCTCTCTCTCTCTCTCAAAATAAATAAATAAACTTAAAAAAATAAAAATAAAAAGATGTTTAACATAATTTAGCAAGTCAGTAGCTAAAGCTATGAGAGTCATTTGTCCCAATGTATGTGGAAAAGGCATTTGATAATATTCAATGTCCATTTTTAAAAATGTTTATGTATTTATTTACTTGTAAATTTTTATTTTTGAGACAGAGAGAGCACATGTGCGTCAGTGGGGGAGGGGCAGAGAGAGAGTGGGGTGCGACAGGATCTGAAGCAGGTTCCACACTGACAGCAGAGAAAACGAATGCAGGGCTCGAATTCAGGAACCGTGAAATCATGAGCTGAAATCAAGAGTCAGATGCTTAACCAACTGAGCCGCCTAGGTGCTCCTATTTATTTCTTTTGAAAGAGAGAGAGAGAGAGAGAGAGAGTGAGCACAAGTGAGGGAGGGGCAGAGAGCAAGGAAGAGAGAGAATCCCAAGCAGGATCCACGCTGTCAGTGCAAAGCTCCAAGTGGGGCTCGATCCCACGAACCCACGAGATCATGACCTGAGCTGAAATCAAGAGTGGACACTTAATTGACTGAGCCACCCAGGCACCCCACAATGTCCATTTTTTTTAATTAAAAAGGTTTTGTATTAAAATAGAAAGTGGAAACCTGTGTAATCATCAATGAGGACTAGTATATAAATTATGATACACACACACAATGGACTGTTCTGTCCCTGTAAGAGAGAGAGAGAGAATGAGGAACATCTCCATTGCTGGTATGGAAATATCTCCAAGATACATTGTTAAGTGAAAAAAAAAAAAAAAAAAAGCAAGGTGCAGAGGAAAGAGCATTACATATTATCAGCATGCAGAAAGGAAGAGAAAAGATATGTTTGTGTTATCTGGAATGTATAAATTTATAAATATCATCTGAAAAGATAACAAGAAGGTGAAATCATAGTAAGTGGTGCGGCACACATGTGCGTGTGTGTTGTGAGGGAGTAACTGAAACCAAATAGGTGAAAAAAAGCCTTTTTATAGTATATCTTTTCATACTTTTAGGTCTGGGATCACATGAATCTATTCCATATTCAAAATATTAAGTAGGTAATTTGAAAAAGAAGTTACAAGTTTGTGCTACTATGATTATCTGTGCTCTCACAAAAAATGATAATACTTTCAATGTTGCTGGGAGTGTAATTGTAGCACTTTTAAATCTGGAATGATCATCTGAGGAAATCCAAAATCTCTTTGGCCAAGGGTGGGACGTACGACCAGAGACATGACGTGGTCTGTTTTACCTACTGTCAGAGCGAGCTAGAACTAAGACAGCTTGCATTTTCCTATTGATTCCCTGGCAAATGTAGTGATCATTTATACAATTCCTTTCAGGCTATTTTAAGTCCCCTGTTCTACTTAGTTGGTTCTTGCTTAGTATTAATTGTGTAATAACTACTCCATGGTTCTTCCAAGTTTGTTATTCCCCAATAGGGAATTAGATCCCTGAAATTCATGGCCAAAGACTGGAGTGATAACTAAATTCCTCTGTATACAGGAACATTTTCTTTGTGGTCTTATTCTGAAGTTAGGTATCGCATTATAGCTCCAAAGAATAGAGATTTGATTCTGTAAGTCAAGAACGTTCAGTAATTTGGCGATGCTTTGCAAGCTTTCTGTTTTCCTAGAATAATAACAATAATAAACAGTATAGCTAACATTTATTGGGTTCTCTCTATAAGCAAGGAAGCAAGAGCTACCAGTATTAACTCATTTAATCTTCTTAACAATATTAGGAGACAGATACTGTCATGGAACCCATTTCACAAGGGAGGAACTGAGGCTTGCGGACGTGAAGTCTCTCAGGTTGTCAGAACTGGTCAGAAATGGAATTGAGTTGCAGGCAAATGAAGGTTAACTCCTGAATGAATCAACATCCTTCATGGTTTCTCAGATGCCTCTGTCATAAGGAATTCTTTTTTTTTCTTTAGATCTCTGACTCTGGTTTCCTTCCACTTCTCTCAGACCCACTGATTTGGAAATATCTTTATATTTTCATGAATTTCTGAATGCAATGAGCTCTGATGGCAGTCTACCAACAGTTCTGCTCTTGGACACTTTGTCTTATCTAAGACTTCATTGAAGGGGCATCTGGGTGGCTCAGTTGGTTAAGCATCTGACTTTGGTTCTGGTCATGATCTTGTGGTTTGTGAGTTCGAGCCCCATATCAGGCTCTGTGCTGACAGCTCAGAGCCTTGAAGCCTGCTTTGGACTCTGTCTCTGTCTCTCTCTCTGTCTCAAAAACAGACATTTAAAAAAAAACTTTATTGAAGACATCAGAATGGGGGTGTCTGGGTGGCTCAGCCAGTTGAGCCTCCGACTTCGGCTGAGGTTGTGATCTCACGGTGTGTGGGTTCATGATCTCATGGTTTGTGGGTTTGAGCCCTTCATCAGGCTCTCTGCTGACAGTGCAGAGCCTGCTTCAGATCCTCTGTCCTCTCTCTCTCTGCCCCTCCCCCACTCCTGCTCTCTTTCAAAAAAATAAACGGAACATTTTTTAAAAAAGAAGATATCAGAATGCTACAAGGTTATTTCTCTTCGTCAGGTACCTACACTTTAGCAAGAGTGATTTTGAGTCCTAATATGTTGTTAACATGGAGCTAATGGAGGAGATAAGCACAAGAGTAATAGTGAGAAATTCTTAGAGAAATTAGTTATTGAGTATTTGAGTAACTCAAATTCAGTTATGCAGTATGGCTTTTAAAGAAATGTCACTTGCATGGCTTTTAAGTAAAAATCGTAAGTAAAATAAAGTCAATAATTTGTTGCCTAATAAATACCTTAGGAAATCTTTTTTAATACATATGGATGAATTATAATATACATACACACCAACACACATTTTAATTTTTATAACAAATAAATATTTTAAAGTACATAAAATATTTTTCTTTCATGGCATAGATTTTTTTTCTAGCCACCTTTTATTTACAAAAATATAATTGATTTACTTATGTAACAGGATGCTGAGTTGGGGGTTTTCATGTGTTATCAAGATAAAATAAATGCTCACACCATATATGAAAATGAACTCAAAATGGGTCAAAGCCTTTAATGTAACAGCTCAAATGATAAAACTCTTAAGAGGAAACGTGGTTGTAAATCTGTAGGATCTTGGATTAGGCAATGATTTCTCAGCTGTGACACCTAAAGCACAAGCAAACAAAGGAAAAATATATAAATTGGACGTCATC
The DNA here is from genome assembly GCF_024362965.1 of Panthera pardus. NCBI lineage: Eukaryota > Metazoa > Chordata > Mammalia > Carnivora > Felidae > Panthera > Panthera pardus. The sequence continues at coordinate 12,053,082 of NW_026526655.1, forward strand.
AGAATTAAAAACCTTTGGCCTCAAAGAACACTATCAACAAAGTGAAAAGACAACCCATAGAATTGAAAATGTTTGCAAGTCATGTATCTGATAAGTCTAGTATTGAGAATATAGAAGGAACTCTTACAAGCCAACAATAAAAAAGACAAGTTACTCAAGAAGTGGAAAAATATTCGAATAGACATTTGCCCAGAGAAGATATACAAATGGCCAATAAGCCCATGAAAAGATGGTTAACATCAGTATCATTAGAGAAATACCAATCAAAGTCACGATGAGATACCATTTCTCATCCACTGGGATGGCGGCAATTAGAAAGACAGGCTGTAATAAGTGTTGATTAGAATGTAGAGAAAACAGAACCTTCATACATTTGGGATTGTAGAATGGTGTAGCCATTTGAAAAACAGTTTTGTGGGGTGCCTGGTGGCTCAGTCAGTTAAGCGTCCAGCTCTTGCCTTTGGCTCAGGTCATGGTTCGTGGGTTGGAGCCCCACATCAGGCTTTGTGCTAACAGTGTTGAACCTGCTTGGGATTCTCTGTCTCCCTCTCCCTTTGCCCCTCCCTTGTTCGTGTGTGCTTTCTCTCTCAAAATAAATAAATAAACTTAAAAAAAAAAAAAGAAAAATACCTTGCAGTTCTTAAAAGTTTCAACATAGAGTTACCATGCAAGGCAGCAATGTCAACCATAGGTCTATACCCAAGAGAACTGAAAACAGATGTCCGCACAAAAACTTGTATGTATTACTCCTAAGAGCCAAAACAATGAAGACAACCCAAATGTCCATCAACTGATGAAGAGATAAAAAAAATGTGTTACACCTATACGATGGTATTATTCAATCAAAATGGAAGTTGGTGGGGGGATGAGTGGAATAAGTGATGGGGATTAAGGAACGCACTTGTCTTGATCACTGGGTGTTGTACAGAATTGTTGGATCACTGTATTGCACACCTGAAGCTGATATTACACTGTAGGTTAAGTGGAATTTAAAATAGAATGGAATAGAGATACATGCTACAACACGAATGACTCTTGAAAACACTATGCTAAGTAAAAGAAGCCACATATTGGATGATTCCATGTGTATGAGATGTCCAGGATAGGCCGATCCATAGAGACAGACAGTAGATTAGTAATTGCCATGGGGTTGCAGAGAGGGGGACAATGGGGAGTGACTGCTAACGAATATGGGGTTTCTTTTGGGGATGATAATAATGTTCTGGAGTTAGAGAGGATAATTGTGCAACCTCATGAATATCCTAAAATCTACCGAATTGAACACTTTAGTGAATTTTGTGGTTTCTAAATTATATCTCAGTTTACAAAAGGATGTGATAAATGTCAGATACCAAATTTACCTAGGAAAAAATTAACCATATGCACATTTCAAAAGATATATTCCAGAATCTCTTGGATTCCTAACCCAACTGACTGTCACCTAGACGAAGGATATAAAGTGTGGCCTTGGGCACACCTACAGAATCACTCTCACCTCCCAAGTTTTCTGGGAAATGTTCATTTGTGTGGAGGGTCTTGTCAACCTCCCAGCTCTGCCTTCCAGCAAATTAAATGCTTCCCTCTGAAAGGTGAAGAAAAAGAGGAAGCCCTTGCAAAGTAAATAACACAGAGCTAACAGCCTGATGAGCTGCAAATGCATTTTCTTAGCAGGTTTACGATTGAAGAAAATATTCACCGATAAGCACTTTCTCACCTATGGTACTGCATAAATTAATTTCTTTAATGAGTAATGATCAGCACTTTCTACAGAGTGTCTCGATTTTAGAGACTTCATGATTTTATTTCAGGAGATGCTTAAAGACAAAGTGTATGTTGTGATAAATGCTACACATTTATACCATTCATTAAAGTTCAGGAATGGATCTTACAGTGCAGACACATGTTTGTACCTAGGGTCAAACAACGGGCTTTAAATACAGTATTCGGTTAAATGGCATAAAACTTGACGATCACAAATACGATAGTTATGCCAGCTGGCATGATTTTGATTGCTCTCTTGAAATACTCCCTTCAAAAAATAATCATCTCTATTTAGGCTTTAAACAGGATGCTGCTTATTCTATACATTTTTATCTATAAAGGGAAAAATAATTTTCATTGCATTTATATTCTTAAAAAAACAGCACTATTTGTAAGCTATACATTGAGTGATGATTTTAAACTATTTGACAGTGCAGACCAGTGAAGTCAATAAATAAGGGAAGCTGGGGTGCAATGATCTGATCTCATTCTCCCATTTTATAGATGAGGACATTGAGGCCCAGCTGTGATGTGTCAAAGGTGAGTGTGTCTAATTCTAAGACCAGCCTACTTTCTACCACCCAATGCTGATGGAAGATCAGAAGTGCCCGAATGCGGCCAAACACCACTTATCAAAAGTCTTGAATAGTTTCCTCAAGGCTCTTATGCGAAGTCAACTTGACCGAAACAACAGGAATGGAGTTGGAGTAGCTAAGTCCACTCTGTCCTGTAGGTTTGTTGCCCTCCTGTTGAGGATGAGAGAGAGGAACCTTCTCGACTTGCTGTTGATCTGTGAGCATCATTGCAACTCTGTGATTTCTGCTTTGATACACGTAGGGGAGATGGAGTTTCAGGGACCAGTGGTTTGGGACCATAGCATCATGATGATTGCTGTGAATTTGCGGTGTTTTACCTTGTCTACTATTGTTGAGGAAAAGCAGATGATCTTAACAGAGTTTGGGATATGTGCATCCTGTTGCAGGCTGCCCCATAATCACACCTTCATCCAAGCTAATGCACCAAAAGCCAGAAGAAATGAGAAGTGAGTCTTCTAGCGGTCATGAGCGGCATGTGATTGACCAGCTGCTGCCTGTTCTTTGTTCATAAAGCATCCGATGATTGTTTGCTACTTATTCAATAAAAAGAAAGTTGGGCACACTCTATGAATGCAGAACAAACTGGTTATTCATTAATAAGCATGAGTCTGTGTATTAGCTTCCTGTCGCTTCTATAACAAATAAATACCAACTTGATGGCTTGAAACAGCACGTGTTTATTCTCCCGTGGATCTGGAGGTCAGAAGCCTAGACTCAGTTTCACTGAGCCAAAATCAAGATGTCAGCAGGACTGTGCTCCCTCTGAGTATCTAGGGAGTGATTACATTTAGCACCTACCTGAATAACCCAGGGTAGTCTCTCCATCTCAAGATTCTTAATTTAATCACACCTGCAGTCTCTTTTGCCATATAAGGTAGCATTCACAGGTTTCAAGGACTGCACCCTCAATATATTGGTGGAGGGCATTGCATTATTTAGCTGACCAGAGTTTGCAAGGCCAATAAGCTTTCTCAAGGGTACACATGAGCCCTGCTTTTGAGCGTAATTTTAAGCATAATTAATTCTTCAGGGCCATTGGGTGCACTCACTGTGCCAAAGTGGATCTTAGAAGCCCACAGAAATTCATCTACTTTCTTAAAGGCCCAATTTACACTCAGGAAGGGGCTTTGGAACTGGATTAAATTTTTATCCATAACAGCTACTACTCTTTATATAGGCTGAGTTTGCTTACATTTGTGCAGATCTGGCCGGCGGTAAGGAGAAGAATTATTCCTCTCTCCTCTCGTGTTCTTCTCTCTTCCAAATACAAGTCTTATCACCACACAGGACTGGAAGCCTTATTGTCTGGGACCCTACTGGACCTCAGCTGGATTTGGAAGGGTCCCGTGTCAGGCTCTGGGTTTGGCTTCTTTCCACTGCGCAATTGGGAGCCCCACCTATGACACTGGCCAGTGATATTTCTCTCAGTCTACTTGACATAAGCCTTAAGATTTAAGGTATGGATGCCTGTAACCTCTGGAGGTAGGGAGGCTATGGATGGTGGAGGAGGTGAGTGAATCTTATTGCTGGATACCATGAATAATCCAGATGATGTCAGAAGAAGCATCTGGCTTAAGATTTAAGGGTCCAGGCTCTGGAGTTAGACTTCCTGGGTCTGAATCTGGTCTGTGTGATCCTGGGCAAGGTGGGAAACCTTTGGGAGCCTCGGTTTTCTGAGCTGTAAAATGGGGGACAGTTGCAATTCTTAGCTTCTGCGTTTGCTGGGAAGATTGAATAATATAATCTGAGTCAAGCTTTTTTTTTTATGTTTCTATGTATTTTTGAGACAGAGAGAGACAGAGCATGAGCAAGGGAGGGGCAGAGAGAGAGGGAGACATAGAATCCGAAGCAGGCTCCAGGCTCTGAGCTGTCAGCACAGAGCCTGACGAGGGGCTCGAACTCATGGACTGTGAGATCGTGACCTGAGCTGAAGTCGGACGCTTAACCAACTGAGCCACCCAGGTGCCCCCTGAGTCAAGCTTTTAGCACAATGGCTGGCATCCAGAAGCACTCAATCTGTGGAAGCACTTGTGAATAATGTGTCCAGCCACGGAGACTTTCAGAGCATGGATTTGCTTGTTGATTCCCCAAGGTTATGCTGAATGTGTGTGTGTGTGTGTGTGTGTGTGTGTGTGTGTGTGTGTGTTTGGGTGGCGGTGGTGGTGGGGGGAATATACCGTACTCTGAATCCTCTGTTTGGTCATATTTATGGAGATTCTTGACAGAAGTCAGTGCTGTGGGAAAGACAGAAGTGTATAAGATATAGAACTCAGCATCTGCAAGAGAGAGTGAAATAGATATAAAAGTTCTCATAAATGCCACAGGACTAAGGCAGCTAGATCAGACTCTAGGAATCCAGAGCAAGATAGAGGGACAGGGATAGAGAATTTGGTCGTCTGATCACTTGTAAATCTCTGCACACCATTGTCTTCATTCTCTAAATTTGTTTCCATTTATGATTATTTGGTGTCCATTTATAGTTAAGAGTGTTGCATGGAGATGTGATTGGAGGCTGTGTCTGCATGGGCAGAGACTGTTGACTCATGGGTCTCACAGGAGAGGGTTCAGTAGGGGCACTAGCCAGGGCAGTTGCCTGCCCCAGGAGAACCTCCGCCAATCTCCTGCCTGGAAATTGAGTTCTGGAGCTAAGTAGGAAAAGCAGGCTGATGAAGGTTATCAGAACTTTCAGCATGTACATTCCACTTTACCATCCTCTATCCAGGAGATCCTTACTCCTTCAAGCCCCGGGATGGTCTTTCTAGATCAAGGTGACTGTATTAGCTTCCCAGGACTGCCATATGTAACAAAGTACCGCAAAGCGGATGGCTTACAACAACAGAAATTTATTTTCTCACAGTTCTCTGGGCTCTAAGTCCCAAATGAAGGTGTTGGGACTGGTTCGTCCCAACGAGGGCTGGTTCGTTCTGGAAGCTGTGAGGGAGAATCCATGTCATACCTCTCTCATGGCTTCTGGTGGCTGTTGGCAATCTTTGATGCTCCTTGTCTTGTGGCTACATCACCCCATTTTTGTCTCTAGTTGTCTCTTTCTTCTCCTTTCTGTCTCTGATAAGGGATCTCCTCATTAGATTTAGGATCCATCTTTATTCAAAACAGGTCTTCTTTCGAGGCATCTTTACCTTCATTACATCTGCAAAGATTATTCCAAATAAGGTCACATTCTGAGGTTGGGGGTGGATGTCTTTTGGGGAACACAAGTCAACCCAATACAGTGACTATATATTTTGTTTGTCCAAGCCAAGACATGTTGGGATTGACAAATGCTAAACAGGATGGAACGCCAGTCAAGTGTCCTTGCTCGGTCACAGTGGGCTGGCTGTATAACCACCTTCTAGATACCCACCCACCATCTTCCCCTGGGAGAGCATCTGTCAGGCCACGTGGGTTAGAAGAGGAAATGAGAGGACTGAACTATTAACACCGACTTCTGAAAGTTTCCAATATCCTTTGGCAAAAATTCACTTGCTTGCTGAGTCTTCTCCTTTAGGGACACTGAGGTTGAAAGCTAAGTCCATCGTTTTCAAACTTTGTGATGTCCTCTTCCACCATTGTCCCCTCTCTTCTTTTTATTAACCACTGTACTGTCACTTTAGTGGGGATAAAAGTGAGGAAAACAGGAACCTCAGGAATTGGGACGGAAGAGACATAAATATGGAGGCTCCATCTGCTTTTGTGGACAGGGATGTGCACTAGGAATGAGTGCATTTTGGTTTTACTTTAACGTTAAAATGCGAGAAGTAGGTGTTCCCGGGCGGCTGAGTCAGTTAACCAACTGACTCTTGGTTACGGCTCAGGTTGTGATCTCACGTTTTGTGAGTTCGAGCCCCACATCGGGTTCTGTGCTGGCAGAGCAGAGCCTGCTTGAGATTCTCTCTCTCTGCCCCTCCCCGCTTCTCTCTCTCTCTCTCTCTCTCTCTCAAAATAAATAAATAAACTTAAAAACAAAAAAGATGCAAGAAGTGAAAAAGGATAAGGAGACCCTCACCCATAATTTAAGAAATTGTAATTAAAACTATAATGCATACTTATATTTAAATGTCAACCCAGCAGATTCTTTTTACGGTGATGTTGTGATATTTAATACTAGGGATGTGGGGAGAATAGGCAGTCTAACACTGCTGGTACAATATAGGTCAGCAGACTTTTCTGGGGGAGAATTTTATATCAATTTTCAAAGGCCTGAAAAATATGCCCATGTGTTCACCCAGCTTCACCTCTAGGAAATCATCTAGAAGAAAAACAAAAAAGATTTGTTACAGACCTATGTGTGAGGGATATGCATTCACAAACTATGTGTAGGTCGCAATCAGTGAAACGTTAGTAGGGTAATAGTTAAATTAGAGGGTATCCGTATGATAGCATTTCATGCAGCCATTAAAAATCACGTTTTAGGGGCGCCTGGGTGGCTCAGTCGGTTAAAGCGTCCGACTTCGGCTCAGGTCACGATCTCGCGGTCCGTGAGTTCGAGCCCCGCGTCGGGCTCTGGGCTGATGGCTCGGAGCCCGGAGCCTGCTTCCGATTCTGTGTTTCCCTCTCTCTCTGCCCCTCCCCCGTTCATGCTCTGTCTCTCTCTGTCTCAAAAATAAACAAATAAATGTTAAAAAAAAAAAATTAAAAATCACGTTTTAAATGAATATTTAATAACACTGCCAAATGATCAGGACATTGTTTAAAATTTAAGAGGTAGGTTACAAAGCAGTAGGTTCATAATGATCTCTGATGTAAAAAACCCAAACATCTTCATGCATTGTAAAAAAAAAAAAAAAAGCTGAATAGCTACGTCAGCATGTTAAATATCTTCAGTATCTCTGGAGGATGTGATTAGAAGGGGCATTTATTTCTATTTTTGTGTTATTTTGCATCTCTGTGTTTTCTACAATGCACGTGTTACTGTGTATTGCTGTTATGTTAAGAAATTAGCCCAAGAGAACAAAGACAAATGGGAAAAAACGAACACAACAGAAAAACACAATCTGAGTCGCTGTCTCTTCCCCCTGTTCCTCACATAGGGCAGTGTGGAGCTATGTAGGGAATGGAATCTATATATATATATACACTCCCCAGGGACTGCTGGCCTCTTCCTACCACCTGTGTCTTTGGAATCCAGCCCTTCAGAGCCCTGTTTCATTGAGATCTGACACCTCAATGTTTTTCGAAGCCTGCCTTGTTCATATATCATAGTTGGGAAACTCTTTCGACCTTGGGGATAAAAGAGATTGCTTTTCTTTTAGCTACCAATTTAGAGCAAAATTCAGTCTTTTGTAGTGCTATTTCTCCATGGTGACCCCTTTCTGCCGGTCACTGCATTAGAGCACTGAGATGTCACTACTTCTTGTACGAGTCGTGAGGAATCTAAGGTGAACGTACCATTCTTCCCCTTCATGTAGTCATTAGCTTTACCTGAAAGCTCATCTTTTGGTCAAACAGATAATCTTAAACTTCTTATGCTCTGGGTATTAGTGAAGCATTTGAGGCTTTTTTTGTTCCTTTAGAGATGTTGATTGATTAGTTTGACAAAGTTGAGAAAAATCTCCCTTGACCCCATATGCTACCTTCCCCAAATCCACTAATCAGAGCTGAGATGCTATAATTTCTGATCTTTATATCGTTGCCCTGTTAGTCACTTTCACCTAACTTATTATGCCTTCACAGCACCCTCCTCCTGCTGGGCATCGTTTCCTTCCCAACATCACGCGTGCTCACGCACCCGCATATGGATAAGACTTGCAGATATATACCAAAATGACAGTTGAACGATAGGATGTTTGCACACATTTGGTAATCTGTTTGGGATTAAAATGTAAGACTCCCCATTAGGTTGCTCCATGAACATTTATATACTGCTCTTTGTTTAGGTGACCTTAGATTCTGAAGCAAAAATTAGGACACATGATGTGGTATATATTTTTTTTCTTGTGTTTAAATATGTATTTGGTCCAGTTTACAAGGGGATAAAAACTTAAAAATGCTTAGTTTAAAAGTTAGCTGTATTGATGAAAGAAAATTCTATGACATTAGGACTGTTTTAGACAATCTTCAGTACTTGACCACTATTGTATTGTTACCCTTGGTTGGATGTGTGTGTGTGTGTGTGTGTGTGTGTGTGTGTGTGTGTATGAGATTCTTACAGATGCTCAGTCTACTTTGTGTACAAGTAGTATTATATAAATAATTCCAAGGTATTAGAATATATAATATTTCAAAATGCAATTTACATTGACCCATCAGGTGTTAACTTATCACACCTAAACATACAACACTGAGCAGCCATTGTTCACGGCAGGTTATTTCTTCCTCTTCTTGGCTGCCAGATGAAGGAATGCTAAAAATGGCTTTGTAGGTTGGTAAACTTACACTTAAAAAAATGATATTACTTATTAGAAACACAGAGTGGGAATTTTTGGAGCAAGGATTTCAGATTCCTGTGGCTGTGTTACTCATGGTCCGGCCTACTCCATTGTTTATCTGATTATAAAAGTTGCTTATTGAAAATAATTTTTTAAATATGGAAATCAATAAAAGCATAAATAAAATGACAATAACTCAATTTCAAAACTCGGAGACAACTTCTATTCAGAATCTGACTTATAAAATAGTTTTCTGTGGATACATAAATATATAAAGATCCTGTTGAACATGTAATTTAGTATTCTGCTTTTTTTACTTAACAACAAATGTTAAGCATATTCTATATAACTAAAAACTCTTAAGAACATAATTTTTAAATTATGTAAACTCCACTGTGGCAGAGATGTTTGTCTGGATAGTGTCTGGACGTAGTAGGCTCTTGATAGCTATTGAATGGTTCTGTCTATTATGAATGTACTCTAATTTACTTGTTTACTCTTATGGGCAGTTTCTTTCTTTTATAAATTATATTACTAGGGATGCTTTTGAACACATCATAAATCACTTGCCTTGGGAGTCATTTTCTAAAATTTGATTTCCTAAAAGTATAAATATCAAGTTAAACAGCATAAACATGTTTATGGACCTTGATACAAATGAGTTTGCATTTATGGTGCCCACCTTCAAGAGGACTAGTAGAGATTATAGATTTAAATTATCTCTTTGGACAGAACATAGGTAACCAGTTAAAAGGATAAACAAACCATGACTTTCCTGAAATCGTTTAACCAAGCATCAACCAAGGTAGCTTACTAGTCACATACTGACAGTGAAGTCACTATGTCTACATGTTGACTGCCCTACAGTTAACACTAGAAGGATTTATTACTTATTCAAAAACTGCATATGGAACACTCATAATGAATCGTGTACAAACCCTGGGAAAAGCAAGATGAAGACAGTCTCTGCCTTTATGGGGCTTACAGTTGATTGGGGCAGACTGAGACCTATGAAGGTCTGGCACCATCTGAGAAGGTTGAGTTGAAAGACTTCAGAGTTCATTTTGAAATAAACTTGGGGGAACTACATGTAATTTACTCACTTCTTAACACATGGTGTTTCTTCTCTCAGAGAAGGCATATTCAACATCATCAGATCGAGTATGGAGGAAGATGAGACTAAAAGAGAGGCATGTACAAGGCATGTGTGAACCATGTATGAACAATGTGTGAACTCCAGCAGAGGTCTTGGGTTCACCATTCAACTTCACAAGGTCTTGGTTTTTCACTAAAATAAAGAAGGATAATTTCAAACCTAGCTCCAGTCTTCTTTGATATACTTTTTATTTTTTAAGTTTATTTTTGAGAGAGAGAGCACGAGCATAAGTGGAGGAGGGGCACAGGGAGAGAGGGAGACACAGAATTTAAAGCAGGTTCCAAGCTCCGAGCTGTCAGCACAGAGCCTGATGCGGGGCTCAAACCCACGAACCATGAGATTATGACCTGAGCCGAGGTCATATGCTCAACCCACTGAGTCACCCAGGCGCCCCTCCAGTCTTCTTTGAAATCAAAGCTTCAAGGGTCTCTGCTTAGCAGTTGAGAGGTGATCTCTAGGCTACCAGGTAGTATTCCCTGATCTCTAAAGGCAGAATTTTGTGTTCACAGGCAAATATAAGATTTTGGAAGATCCCTGAGATGATAGTCTATGACTAGCTTTCAAAAAAAAAAATTCTTTATAGGTGTGCCTGGGTGGCTCGGTCGGTTAAGCGTCCGGTTTCAGCTCAGGTCATGATCTGACAGTTCTTGAATTCAAGCGCCAGGTCGGGCTCTGTGCTGTCAGCTCGGAGCCTGGAGTCGGCTCAGGATTCTGTGTCTCCCTCTCTCTCTGCCCCTCCCCCACTTGCGCTCTGTCCTTCTCTCTCTCAAAAATAAACATTAATAAAAAACTTAAAAAGAAATACATAAAAATAAATTAAAAAATTGACTCCTGTCTGCCTTCTGCCCATTTAACTTGACACCACATCTTTTTATTTATTTATTTTTTTGCTGATGTTTTGGACATATCCCAAGCTGAGAGCCTCTAGGAGTCAATATTGATTCCTTTTACACTATTCCTTGGTTAAAAGTGCGCCTTAGGATGATAGAATGACAGATTTATATTATGGCACAGATATCAAGTACATTCCTTTTCTTTTACATGTTTTATATTTATTTTTTTGTGTGGGGTAGTGGACGATACTCCATCTATGTCCTCTCCTAGATGAGCAGGAGCTGAGACACTTATTGGATGGTACTGAGGGGGCCAGGGATGGCTATCTCATGCCCTTGGGTGTTAATTCTCACTCACTGAAGGAACAGCCCGAAGATGCAGCATCCATTCAGATGCAGCATCTGGAAACAACATCAGATCGAATTATCCAGCTGGTTTGTCCATCTGAAGGATCCATCAGAAGAAAGTCCTGTCAATGGGAAGGAAACCAGTTGAGTCCAGGGTTTAGAGGTGGAAGGGAAATGGAGCCTGAGTTGTGAGAGTGGCTCTAGCAACTTTTTGTAGGCACGTTGTCACTTCTGGGGATAGCAGAGAGGTACCATCAAAAGCAACATCTGGACCTTGCCAACTATGAAATGACTAGAACTGTACTGGTAAAGAGGATCATGGCTGGCCAGCAGCCAGCAATAGATTTCTCTGGAACTGCCACACCAGCTCAGGGCCAAGGAGTATGACAGGACCCCTGAGTCATCTCTTCTCTCTCTAAGTCCTTCAACAGGAGACACTGTGGAAGGCTCACAGTGGAGCATTGAGTGATACCAAACATTTTGTTTGCCTTGTTATATCAACTATAGTTACAATAGATTTTATTTGGTTGGAACAAACTTCCTCATGATGCCTGGTTGCCAGGGAGCTCATCAACAGGCGAGTTGGTGTTACCCTTCAGGACTGCTCAATAGATGGCCTTTTTCAGGTGAAGAGCCATTCTGAAGAGATGACTTGATGACAGAGTGCTAGATTTCTCTGCCTCTGGGGCTCACACAGTCAATAAGGGGAGGACTGGAGATGGGTTAAGAAAGAAAGGAAACTTCTCTTCCATGGGCTGTAGACCACCGGTAAGAAGAAACTGGCACTCCTCACCTTTCCTCTCCCACCTTAAAAGCCAGAGAGAAAGTTCTGTCTTCACACTACCATGATTATGCCAAAGAGACTGAGTAGTCGTCTTATTTGCCCTTGAGTGTTTGGATGGCTTCAACTTTACTTTTTCCTCATGTTAATAACTCTAGGGCTAAATTAGTACTGTGTGTGCTAGTTTAAAGTTTTCCATTGGGAACCTACACCATTGTTTCTGGTACTAGCTGTTCCTCCTTTATTGAACGGTAGCAAGTGTGTTACCCAGTTTTAAATCCATTTTTGGCAAGTTCTCCATAGTTCGGTGTCAAAAGAGGTGATGGGGCCAGGTTTTCTTGATTTTTATAAGAAATTGAATTCTGTATTTTAAAAGACATTTGCCAAGTGTTTACATTAAAAAGAAATATATCTACGCAAACACTATTTGACTCAAATTAGGATAAGCTATGCTTGGAATTTAGACGAGATGCGTTGTTTGCCAGAATGAAGATTTATTCGGTATTCAACAAACATTTATTGATTTCTCAATGTTGGCCAGGAATTGTGTTAAATACTATGAGGTTTGTATTGATAAATGAGATAATGCTTGCCTTCAAATCACTCACCGTCTCTTGAGAGAGACGTATAATAAAAGATTAATGGCACTTGTAATTAATGTCTAGGTGTAAGTAAGCTGAGGAAGCTTTAAAGCCATTTTGAGGGGCTCCAGACATAAAATATCAGGTTCAGAATATCAACCATTGCAATGCCAAAGACTTCTATAACTACCTATATGGGTTCTTATTTTCTTCGGTTTCCCAAATGCTCTCTGCATATTACAAGGGTTGATAATCCGTGTTCTTTAAGTCTTTCCTTGAATACCACCTTCCTACTGAGGTCTTCTGGGGTTATCAGATTTAAAAATCTATCTTTAGCTCACATCCACCCAGATCACTCTTCCCCCACCCTGTATTCTCTAATCTTCTTCTGTACTTTATTTCTTTTTTGTTTAATTTTTATTTATTTTGAGAAGGAGAGAGAGAGAGAGAGAGAGAGAGAGAGAGAGAGAGAGAGAGAGAATGAATCCCAAGCAGGCTCCATGCTGTCAGCACAGATGCAGGGCTTGAACTCACGAGCCATGAGATCATGACATGAGCTGAAATTGAGAGTCTGATGCTTAACTGACGGAGTCACCCAGGCGCCCCTCTGTGCTTTGTTGCTTTTTCTCCAGCAACTCTCGCCTTTAGATAGAATATATATTTTACTTTTTATTAGTTATTATTATTAATCAACTATTTTTCTCTCCCCTCACTGGAAATATAAGCACTGTTCTTATATAGTCGTATTCTAAGCATCTAGAATGGTGGCTTTCACATAGAAGGTGCTCAGTAAATATCTGTTGACCTAAATTAAGGATGAGGACTTTTATCATTTGCACAAAATTAAGGACACGCTTAATGGCCTATGCATTTTATTTTTATTCTTTGCATAGCCAAACACTTCTGAGGGAGAAACTAGTAGATAAAAGTTAGGCAGGAAAGTTATCTTGCAATTAATCAGTCGATAGTTACTGAGTGCTGGTTACACATTAGGCGTTGTGTTGGATAATACCTGAAGCTCAAGAGAGATCTTTGCCTTCGAATATCTTAAAATGTAATTGGTGAAGGAGATATCGATGCATAGAAAATCAAGAACCCAGGAAAATAGTATGAAGTCTTGAGGCAGAATAAGAGAAAGAACTCAGGGAGTGTGTAAGCAACCTTGGTTGAATGGACTGAAGGTAGCTGGTTGGTGAGGAAAGTTTCCTGGAAAACATAGGGCTTGATCCTATGAGAGCCTAATGCTCAAGGTGGGCTTTTGGGGTGATTAGGTCATGATGGCTCTCATGGGATTAATAATGGGATTAGTGGTGTTATAAAAGGGACCTCAAAGAGCTCCCACCATGTGAGGACACAGACAAAATGGCTATTAATTAGGGAGTAGGCTTTCATGAGCGCCCCGATCTGCTGGTGCCTTGATCTTAGACTTCCAGGCATCCAGAACTGTCAGAAATAAATACTTCTTGTTTATAAACCACCCAATCTATGGTATTTTGTTATAGCAGCCTGGATGAACTGAGACACTGGCACCAATCAAGCTGGACAATGCTGTTTGAACCTCAACTGAAGTGTGATTTTAAAGTAACGGGCTATATTTTCAGATGTGTCTCCCACACTGGAGCTGAAGGCAACTCAGGGTTGCCTTTAAAGTTGGGGGTTAAAAATGTGTTGAGGAGAACTGTGTCTGTCGTAAATCACCTTCTAAGGTGACTGTTTTGAAAGCCATTGCTCATTTGGATAAATAATTGCTAAAAAAGCAACATTACTCATTCATTCATCACTTTCCACAATTGTAGAAAGGGATTCTTTTCTCATTTCTCTGAATTCCTTCTACTGGCTCTTTGCACATGGAAATGTCTTCTTTGCTTCTGTAATCAAACCAATTAGCTGTGATGTCAAGAAATGACCTCTCTGACTCAAGAAAATCATAGGGAAAAGAGAACAAACTCAGCTCATATTTAATTATTATATGAGCATCATTGGTGTGGTCAAAGGAGATAATTAACTTTGACTTTGTACTTAATAAAAGAGAAAAATTAGGCAGTAGGCACATCATGTGAACAAGACACAGTGCCCGTTTGGGGACACATGTAACCCCTTCCACTTCTCCTGTCCCTTGATGCTCTGCCACACCCAGCTATATGCCTCAAACTTTGGCTTCAGTCCTGAGTCCTGAAACACTCAGATGACTGGCTAGCTGTATGCACGATAATCTCTAAACTTTGCCTCCACTTTCCTGAGTAGATGCTATCTCCATGTTCTTCAGCATTGGAGTTTTTGGTGGTAGAGAGATTATGATCACCAAACGATTTTTATTTTATATATAAATGGGAAGACCAATAATCCCATTTGATATTTGGCTTCCACAGAAATTATTCATTGATGGGAGCTTGCAGAAGACTTTGACAAGACCATGTGCTAATGCGATCACATTCGAGAGGCTGACCGGATCACTGTGACTTTGAAAGTAATTCACCTCCGCGTGTCTATCCCAGGGCGGACCATCAGAGAGAAGAGGTAAGTGTCGCTATCAGCTGGAGTTTCAGTAGCTGCTGATAAATAGATCCTAAGTGCAAGGGATCACTTGGTAAGGACTAGCCTTGTTAAAAGAGACAAGGTCAAGTTTCAGGAATGGCAGTTCAATTGTCACCTTGAGTCTTAATGTCCACAAGACTGACAGCCTGAAAGGCATCATGGAGCCCCCTATGTATGCTGTCCTCAAATACATAGAGCTTTAAGGTAGAAAGGGACTGGGGAAAATAATTCATTTCCCACAATTCACATGTAATTAAATGATAATTTGTCATTGCTGCTTAAGGTGGGTTAGATTTCTGTCCAAGACTAAATCGTGTGTTGCTTGGATATAGCCTAGAAAAGATGCACTTGTACTGTCTCCCCTTAGGTTAGCAAGTGTTGGACTATTTGGAAACAGGCAGTTAAATATGTTGAGTCACTGTCAGGACTAACCATTTGTAAGTATGTTTGGGTCTCACAATATCTGTAGAAATACATACGGCGCAGAAACAAAGCAAGTGGGGGAATACAGTGCATTTTGCTGCAGGCAAAGTGACAAGAGACGAATTATTTCACCGCAGACTTTCCTACCCGTCCATAGTTCTCATGGCTGAAGAAGTCACCTAGCTATGTGGTCTTAGCTATTTTACTGGGGCTCGCCGCCCAGATCCGTAATTTTAAAGGCAACATGCTAACTGGCGTTTGAGCAGGAAAAGAAACTGTGCTATTTGCAACCAAAGGCAGGAAGAGCAGGGGAACGAGAGCAAGTTGGCACTTTGTAGGTCATTATTGCCCCTGCTTAATAAAGTAATAGATGCTTCAAAATCACTTTGAAGCGGTTGCCAACTTCCTCCAAGCGCTGTGAAACCTGATACTTTTGCCTTTAAACCATGCGTGAAAGAGCAAATGGTAGTACTTGTGAATTCATTCAGTGGCTTCCAAACTGTAGTCTAAGCAGGGAATGGGAACCCAAGACTGAAGAGGGAGGGAGAAGTGGCCTCTACGAGATTCAGTGGTTGGATGTCAGATTTGGCTGACTTTTAGTTATGCAGGCTTGAACTTTACAGAGATAAACATTGGTTTCCCCAAAGGATCTAAAGGAATTAGAAGAGGGAACTTTGATCTTCTTAACAGTTTTTTTTTTTAATTTAATAAGCTCATGGCAGAGTTAAGTGAAAGCCGGCTCAACCCACATTTAATAAAACACTTATTGGACTACTGAATTTAATAGATGTGTTTTAGAAGGTGGAAATTAGCGTCTGAATAATACAAGGGTTTAGGTCAGAAGAATATTTTCTGTGCTTGTACTGAGCTGACTAGTGGGAAAGACTGGCTTATTCCTAAGGCTGAAGTCATTTTCTGTTATCTGCCTTCCTTCTCTGAGCAGGCGGTCTGCGTGTTGAGGTTCTTGAAAATGTCAAGAGTCATTTTCAGAAGTGTCATAAAGGCCACACAGGAGACTAAGGAGGCCTTATGTCTAGAACGGCATGATGGCCTTGGTTAGGGACTCACGATCTCTGTTGTAATGGGGGGAGAACATGACAGCCAGGTTATTGTCCTTGCCTAATTTGCTTGCTAACAGAATGGCTGAGAACAAAGGTTGACTCCTTCACTGCTCACCGCCTGCTGAGTTGTGTAACAGGTCGGCAGTCTCAATCTGTGCGTGACTTTAGCTATTCCTAAAGCAACTAGTCCCAAAGTCAGACAAGCAGAGTGACGACTTTCTTGTGCAATACAGTGGCCAGTACCAAAGAGTCATGTGGTGCAATAGAGAAATCTTCATGTGAACACTGTTGCAGAACAGCAAAGCTTCTCTCCAAAGATTCATCACCCGGTGATAGTACAGGTCTCCATGAAAAAAATAGTCCACGTTCTGCAACAGCTTTGTTCAATAAAAGACCTTGCATGGTGAAGGAAATGTTCTCTGTCTGCACCGTCCAATATGGTAGCCACAAGCCGCATGTGGCTACTGGGACTAAGAAACTGAAGTTTAGTGTTACTTATTTTTATTTTTAAATGTTTATTTATTGAGAGAGAGAGAGAGAGAGAGAGGATGGATGAGTGGGAGAGGGTCAGAGAGAGAGGGAGAGAGAGAATCCCAAGCAGGCTCCATGCTGTTAGTGCAGAGCCTGACATGGGGGTTGATCTCATGAACAGTAGATAGATCATGACCTGAGCCAAACTCAAGAGCTGGATGCTTAACTGACTGAGCCACCCAGGTGCCCCAGGTTTACTTATTTTTAATTCATTTTAATTTAAGTAGTCTCATGCGTCTAATGGATCCTATGTTGGGTAGCACGGTTCTGGAGGGACCGCAGCACGGATGTGTTGTGAGCACCTGCTTCACGGGCAACACAAAATTCAAGGATGCAATGTCTGGTGTATGTTTTTAAAGCTTGGGAGCTTCCACTTATTTTTCTCACGAAGCTGAAGTGCCGATCATAGAAGCAAGACACATTCCTGCAATATGATAACACCCTCATTAAAAACCAGAAGAAAAGAAATGAAAAGAAAAAAAAAAAAAGCTCAAGTTACAGGTGTCTCTTGGGAAGGACCGATGATTATTTCTTGGCCAGACATTTGCCGTGATGAAAAGCAGTAATGTCTCCGCAAGCAGACCACTCTCCTACTGTCATTCATTTCTGGATGCTGGGTTCCTGCACTTTTATCTGTGTCGGAGAGCTGTCGAACTCCTTTCCAAGCCCCAGCTTAGAAAAACAAAACGAAACAGTAAAACAGAGAGGGGAAGCTGTGCTAGGTGTGGGAAAATGCTTTACGATTCAGGTTTCAACTTGCTACCAAGTCATTCCATGTGTGACTGCAATTCACTGACTTGGAATCTGGAACGTGTTCTCTATGGAAGCACTTTTATAACTGGCTAGCTTCCAAGGCTAACCTCTGGTAGTCTATTTGACCCATCATGGAGTTGACATATGGCATATTTGCAAAAAAAAATAGGAGAAAATGCTTCTGCGGAGTGCAGGTTGTTAACGGAAAGCCACACCCAAACACAGCAAGGTTAATTATTCGATACTGCTCTCCAAAAATACTTGCGAGGTTTGACACATTGCAGAAGAGTTGATTTTCTGTTTTGTTTTGAAGTGTTGGCTACTCAAAGAAAAGCAGATTAAATGTAGAAGAAGAGGGAGATTTGGGGGGACATTCTGAAGAAGGTGTCTGGGGTACTGTGGGCTTGTTTTTTTTTTTTTTAAGTAGGCTTCGTGCCCAGCGTGGAACCCCATGCGGGGCTTGAACTCCCAACGCTGAGATCAAGACATGAGCTAAGATCAAGAGTCGGGCACTTAATGGACTGAGCCATCCAGGCTTCCCATTCGGGGCTTATCTTAAGAGTGTTCGCACTTACTAGCCCTAGCCCTATATTTCACTTCAAGTATTTTATTTCAAAGTTGATAGCTTCCCTTTTCTTGTCTGTGGGCATAGCAGCGGGGCCGCTCTTAGAATCATTAAGTAGCCTTGTGTGGATTTGCGACTGGAAAAAACTATGAGAGAGAAAGAAAAGTTGAGAGGAAAATGGAGACTGATACACAGTGGACAGAAGTTGAAAGAAAGTGAAAGGACAAAGCCAAAGTTTAGGATGATTGCCGGAGGAGAAATTCACGGACTTGGGAATGATAATCCTCTCCACTTACAGACACTTCCTTCCAACACCAGGATCTGAGCTAGATTATTTACATTGATCATTTCTTGTAATTTTCCTGACAACCCTATGAAGTAGACCTTCTCCCCCTATGCCTCAGTGGGGAAACCCAAATCGAGAGATGAAACAACTCACTCAAGGTAGCTTTTTGACCTCCAGGTACAAAGGTACATGTGTCTGGATTTACATGCAAGCCTGTTGAGTGCCAAAGCCTCTGCCCTTCCATTATGACAACGGTCTTCTCAACTCCACTGACCCTAGGTGAAAAATGGAAGATGTGGGTGGTCTTTATGTGTGTGAGCCATTTGGGAGGGATGGAAAGGGCCGTTGAAGAGCGTGTTGGTGGTTCCTGTTACTTGTCGGGAAGTGAGTGATGAGGTGGTGAGGAGCAAACCGGGATCAATCATGGAAGAAGGGGCTGGTAGCCGTCTCAGAATTTTGACAAGCCTGGAGATCCAAACTCAGGAGCACCTCTTGTTGCATACGTGTTAGTGAAAGCTCACTACCACGGAGAAACAATGGAGACAACTTGCGCTCTCTGCCTGTTGGACCCACTGTTGGGAATATGTTGGACGTTTGTGGGTTCGCAATGGTTATTTTCTGAGGGAATCCGCTTCAGGGAATGTTTTCTCTCATCTCCGAGGGATCTATGTAAACCGTGCAAAATGATTCATTCAAGCAAAATCCACCTTTTTTGAGTACCTCCTCCCCATCCTTCCACGTTCCACAAACATTGAATGGGAGCCTGTTATGTGTCAGGTGTTCTTCAAAGCCACCTAAGGTGAACGCTAACTCCATGTATTGGACGATGTAGTTTAAAATTCATATTTCAGGGGCGTCTGGGTGGCTCAGTGGGTTAAGTAAGCGTCTGCCTTCCGCTCAGGTCATGATCTCAGGGTTCAAGCATTCGAGGCCCGCATCTGGCTCTGTGCTGCAGCGTGGAGCATGCACCTCTGTCCACCCCTCTCTCTGCCCCTCCCTATTTTCTCTCTCTCTCTCTCTCTCTCACAAAAAGTCAGGCTTTGATTTACTTAATCTCCTCTTTTAATACCCCTTTAATACCACAACACGGCGTGGCACTAAAATGGTAGTAAAGGAAGTGAGAGCATTTTCCTTGCAGTGTATTTATAACTTTCTCGTCCATTTAGGGCTTGACAGGGCAGAGTAGAAAACTAAATATAACCAGCGTTTGTATTTTTCCCGCATAAGCCTGTTGGGCATTGAAAAGGAAGGACGGGAACCCACGTTTTGTGAGAAAGGCTTCCAGTGTTAATGAGCAGCTGTATGTATCTCAGGGAAACAGTTTGTAACTAAAAATAGAGTCTATCTAACTATAGCAACTCAGAGCATTTAATACCCAGATTCTACACGGGCAGAACTGAATTCCGAACTGAATTCCAAACGCGTGTGATTGAGGAGGGTGGGATGGGTAGCCGTTGAAGGGATCAGAAGAACTAGGGCCCCAAATCCAGGGTCCATCAATCCCCTCATGAATTTCAATCAAATATGCTTAGTCCTTTTAGGTGAGATTTTCTGAGTCTCCAGACAGACAATTAGAAATCAGTTCCTAACAATGAAGCTAAAAGAAGAAACAGAGCACCCAGGCTATTTTTAGCACACTTCACCAAATTGTTTTTCTTCTTCTTCCTTTTTTTTTTTTTTTAAAGCCAAGAGTAAGTAGAAAGAAGGGAGTATAAATACTTAGAGGAAAAGGTAACAGAAGTTTCTTGGCGTGTAGCCATAATTTCCAAGGATTCCAGGTATGTCTAGAGCATTGAGGATATTCGTTTTAAAATGGCCATCTCTGTTATTTTATTAATATTTGTAAAATTCAGATATCCAGAAAGTACTACCTGAACTGAATTAGAAAATTTCAAGAGGTACTTTTTGTCATTAACCAGGGCTGTGGACTGAATCGTCCACCCCACCCCCACCCCATTCATATGTTGAAGCCCTAACCCCTAAGGGGACCACATTTGGAGGTGGAGCCTTTGGGAAGCAAAGCCCTCTAGATAAGCTCCTGGTGGTAGGGTCCTCCTGATGGGAATGGTGCCCTCATCAGAAGACACACCAGAGTGCTTGCTCTTTCTCTCTCTCCCTGCACTATGTGAGGACAGAGTGGAAAGGGGCCGTCTGCAAGCCAAGAAGAGATTCCTCATCATGAACCAAATCTGCTGGCATCTTGATCTTGGACTTCCCAGCCTCCAGGACTGTGGGAAATCAATGTCTGTTGTTTAAGCCACCCAGCCTATAGTATTCTGCTATAGCAGCCAGGACAGCGAATACAACTAGCATTGCCATTGTTGTGTTGAAAAGATAAGTTGTATGGTTATTGTTCAGTAATCCAGGAATGACCCACCAAACATTTTTGTTCCTCTCCATATTCTTTTCTCCTTCCTCCATGATGAATGAAGTCTTTTGGAAATGCCAGCAGGTAAAGATTGCTCCCAATACTTATTCTGATCTGCACTGGTCCTCACTTGATAAAACATTTCTACCATGTGTAGATTTGGCAAAACCCTCAAAGTTAAGCCTCAAAGTTAAGCATTTCTGTGTCTTTGGCAGTATAATACCAGGAGGAGGAAGAGGGACGCTGCCAATGTTTAAGTGACTAATAGCCACATCTTTGTTTTGAAATAGAATTGCTACGTTCTTGGCCATGGAGGATGACCTGGTTCCATATATACCTGTAAATACATTAAGGAAATAAAACTTCCCGTATGGAAGGATTTTGACTATGGTAATGTCTACTTACAATATAGTTGGTGAGTTCCTTCCTTGCAACGACAACAGATTAACGTGAGAAATGAAAATGTAACAAAATTTTAAAAAGAATACAATCATTCTTGAATCTTTCACACACATGATCTCATTTGTATTTGTATTGGGGGTCAAATTATAATGGCAGATATCATTGTGTCCTGTTACTGATGGAGAAACCCAGTCAGAAAAGTTCAAGTAAAAGGATACTTTATTCCTCTCTGTTGGATGCTTTCTCAGAAACTTTAAAATACGAGCTTTCCATTTCCAGAGGACTTAGATCGACCATTCTCACAAACTCTGTTGACGCACTTTTCTTGCAGTGATGAAGGGTCCAGAGCTGAAGAAGAAATTCCATTGCTATTCTCAGATGTATATTCCCAAACATGGGTAAAAACAAGGAAGCATTTATAGCGCTGTGTATTGTTGAAGTCCTCTTGGGTAAAAATGGAATAAAACAAAACAAAATAAAACAGAATAAAAACATTGCGGGCAACCTCCTTCCAGCAACTGCAGACACGTATGTCGGGTAGGACTGGATGACTTTTCTCAGTCTGCTCCCAGGTTGTTTTAAGTGCAATGTGAGTAATAGATCAAACCAAATGAAATTGTTAGTTTTGCGGGTCAGAAATGGCCAAATTTTGGCCATTTCTTAGAGTCATACTTAGAATGGATATTTCTCGGTTTATATCGCACAGGTTGATTATAAAATTGATCAGTAGTAGCTCTTTCTTCTCTCCCTCCTCCTTACTCCACTACAATGATTAGTTGACATTTCCATGTGCTACACTTACTGGATGTAATCAGACTTTATTGAAACACCGAATTAGGAGTGGGGGGAAGGTAGGGACTAACGATTTTTATCATCGTAAGAATTAAGAGCCCCTGGTGTAGATAAAATGGGCCATAGGCAACATTTTATTCCCTGGCCAGAGGGGTGCAGCTCTTTCTTAAAGAAAGGGTCAATGAAGTTACCTCTCTTATAAGAATAACCTAGAAAAGGCTCTGACTTATTAAAGCACTCCATCATTTTCCAACATCAGTAACGAATTATTTCCAGTGTGCTTCATGCCTAGTATACGTGGTGTCCTGGCTCCATGGACGAGAACGCTTAGCATTGCCTAAGAGTCTGTGGGAACACAAGGGTTAAACTCTGAAGCTTTGAGCCTGTGCCCCATGGAGCATGTATAATGGGGTGCCCAGGGACTATCAGGATGATCAGGAACTCCACTTGTCTGGGAAACCTCTTTCCGTTTGGATCCGGCTTGGAAGTTATAGTCAGTTGCTTTAAAAACCTTCCCAGATGCTGCAGTCCTTTGGGGGAGGCTGGACGGAGGAGCCTCAGTGGCCAAGATCACTCAAGGTGCAGAGTACAGGCAGGGCCGGGAGGCCTCACAAGCGAACCAGCAAGCACATGTCAGATTGGAGATGGCCTTTCGGAGGGCGTTGAATGAAAGCAACTGGCGTGGCACTAGGGTTGATAGACTGCTCACCCCAAATCACCACTGAAAGCATTGCAGACTGAGAATCATTTGTAGCTGATATGAAATATCTTGCCACGAAGAAACAGCTCATCAGGGAGGATACGTTTAGAGCCCCTTGAAATGAGTCTTCAGGGGACAGAACTGGGACTCCAACAGCGGGTGAGGGTGGGGACAGACTCGGCTGGGGACAGGCTAAATCTTACCTGGCTAAGAATTTCCACCGATCCTTCAGTAAGAAAGGAATTCACTTAGAAAAGAATACCAGAACTTCACGAAACAGTGTTCGCAGTTTGTTTTCTGGGTATAGTGTGGCAGCTGTGGTCTAGCTCGTGTGTGTGAGCACGTGCTTATATTGATGAGTAAGTCAATCTCTCTAGTTTTTTATTTCATAGCGTGAGTTTGATCGCTTTCAACGGACTCTTTATAAAGTATTGAGTGAAAGAGCCTGTTCCGATATTTTTAGACATGTATGTACTGGGCAGAATCAATTGATAAGTTCACAGGAGATTTAGATTCTTGGAGGAGGCAGACAAGACAGAGTTCTCCTTACAGAGTGCCCAAAAAAGGCTTGTTGCAGTCTGGGCTTATCCCCAGGTACACCCGGATGCACCACACGTTCTCATGCTCACCAGCTCATTGCTTATATTTGGCAGAGATAGGGAAGGAAACCCATTTACATACGTTTTTCTGAGTATTGGGATAAAGGTAATTAAATTCTAAAGGCTTTCAAAATAGGTATATAAATGAGGAGAACTGGATTTTATGATGATTGTAAAAAGGGACAAAGGCTTGAATCTTAGGAGCAAATATCTGTGCTGTTAATGAAATAATAATAATAAGAAGAAGAAATTCCCAAAGTGAGGCTAGTATAAGACATTAAATGCACATGAAAACTTTAAGACCAGGTTGGCTTCAGATCATTAGGGTTTTGTTTTTGTTTTTTTTTTTCTCTCTTAATGTCAATTTCTCCTGGTTGGACAATGAGAGTTTTGTGAGGGGAAGAAAAGTGTGAACTCTACTTGGTCATGGACACTCAGGGTGATGCAGAGTCTTTTGCAAATACCCACAAACTCTGAGTTTGATGGGAAAGAAACTTCCCTACGTAAATATGCAGTTCAAATACAAAGTGGTATGTCT
Organism: Panthera pardus; assembly: GCF_024362965.1. Classification (NCBI taxonomy): domain Eukaryota; kingdom Metazoa; phylum Chordata; class Mammalia; order Carnivora; family Felidae; genus Panthera; species Panthera pardus. The sequence continues at coordinate 12,077,056 of NW_026526655.1, forward strand.
GAAATGAGAATTTCTAAATCTGTTTATTATCACTTAGATGTGAAGCACCCCTCATAGTTGGTGCCTGCAGTTTCCTTCCTGTTTCCCTGGGAAGAACTAGCGCGTTTCTCTGTGCGGAAAGCAGAATTTGATGCGGGGCACAGTATTCGGGCATCAACAAGTCACAGAACTGCCAGTGGCCATAATTAGGAATATTACTGTGTGACGGTCCTCAAAGGCATGCATTTCAAGAATCCCTAAAAATACTTTTGGATCAAGGCAGGGCATAAATACATAAAGCAAAAGTAAAAGGACACATTTAACACTTTTGCCTAGTTTAAGCAAATCGTGATCAGAAAAGACAGGAGAGGAGGGAAACAAAATCTCCCACCCAGCAGTCTAGTGTAAGAAGAGGTCAGTGTCACAGCCTTGAGTTTTGAGAGGTCTGATGGAAGGATTCATGGAAAGGAGGGAGGAGACGTCAAACCCAGAGAGACAAGATTATTCAGTTATTTATTATTTATTAACACCTCTTAGGGGCGTGCAGAGGTGGGGGAGGGGCTTTGTTTCTACTGCCCCTCATTTCTACATGGAGGCACTTCATTTTAAGCAGAAATTCTTTGATTTTGAGGGGTCTTTTTGGAAGTCTGGCAAAATTTACCGACACCTTCTAAGAATAATGTTTTTTTTGAATTTTTAATTTTTATTCTTTAGAGAGAGCACGAGTAGGGGAGAGGGGCAGAGGGAGAGAAAGAGAGAATTTTAAGCAGACCAACGCGGGGAGCCCAACGCGGGGCTCAATCCCATGACCTTGGGGTCATGACTTGACCTGACATCAAGAGCCCGACGATCCACCAACTGAGCTACCCAGGAGCCCCAGAATAATATTTTTAAATTAGATAATACATATACAGTGTGCACATATATTGGATTAGTAGAGGAAATTATATCGTACCGTAGACAACATTAATTCTCTCAAAATGCCATTATCAAAATACTAACACAAATCTAAATCTGGGAGGTAATACATATGTGTTTTAAGATACAGAATGAGATCTAGGAGCACGTCCGCACTTCCGTAACTTTGAAGTGTGTGGTCACGCGGCATGAAAGCATCTGAGCTGTGCGTTGCCCACAGAGTCACATGCAACTAACTGCTCCTGTAAGTCTGGCTCATTGCCTCCTTTCATAACTGCAGGAAATGCTAAATTTCAGCTAGAGGTGAGTAGGTCAGCCAGAGGTCAATGACAAGAAAGAAGTAATTTTTCCCCTCTCCAATTTCAGAGCCCTCCCTGAATTTGCTCCAGGGACATCTTGTTTAGAACCCCTGGCTATGCTTCCCTCACTCGTTTTCTGCAGGAGGAGGGATGGGGTATCGGCCTGGTGACTTTGGGAAAAGAAACGCAGCCTGCTCTTCTCCGCTCGGCTTCCTGCAGTCTTGTCTCGCTTTTCCAGAGACCCTTGTCTGCACACTGCCTTCCCTCCCACTTCTGTCGGTCCCGCAGAGAAGCCTGCCCCAGAAGGGAGACCTGCCTGCAGTCGTCGAGCTGTTCTCCAGACACAAAGCGGGCAAATCTGTCTCTTTCAGGGGTCCCGCACATCATCCTTTGTGATGGTGCTAAGCCTTGTGTTCAGATCCAGTTTTTATCGGCAAGCAAGCAACCGTTTTGGAGCTCCTGATGTCTTGCTGTGGTCGGCCTCCTTGGTCAACCTCCCTCTGCAATCCCCAGGCCAGCCCGACTGTGAGGCTCAAGCCCACAGATTCTGGAGGCAGACAGCTTGGGTGCAAAGCCCACCCCTGCTACAACGTGCTGGGGCCTTTGGAAAGCGATGTATTTCTCCGACTCAGTTTTCTCCTTTGTAAAATGGAGCTAACAGAACCCGCCCCATAGGCTTGTATGAAAATGCAATGAGTTCATTCACATAAAGGTCTTAGAATGATAATGAGAAAGGGGTGCTTGCTCAGTAAATGCAGCTGTTATGATTCTGAATGGGGTGCGGGGGGGGGGGGCTGGTATGCTACTGACTGAGCCCCCTAACCCCAGCAACTTCTACTTGAGGTCCAAAAACATCTAGTTGCCTGTGTGGATTAAGTTAACTAGATACTTGCCAGGTCATACCTACTTGTGCTGGGTTACCAGAGTATCAGACTCTCCTTTTTTGAAAGAGACGTAACCTCTGCATACGCACTCCTGTGTCTGTACTGGTTATAAAAATAGTGAAGCTTTACGAAATCGACTTTTTGTGGGCTGAAAATGGTTAAGTATCGGTCTGTTCATGTGATTTAACCCCATACTTCCGTACTGGTTGTTAAATACCCACTGCCTCCCAGGCCCCAAGCGGACATCCTTCTGCCCCCAGATTCCCTGGGACTCTCCCACCAAAGGGGTCCCCAGGATCTTGCTGTCGTGCCGAGGCTGACATCCCTTCTGGCTGTTTGGTGCCCTTTCTGTATTAAGGGAAAGGTTTTTAAAAGTCTATTATTTACGGAGCATCTGAGGACTTGTATTGGAGGCTGAGACATTGTAAGGCCCTCAGCTAATGGTTTCAACTTCAGTGCTCTGAAGCAATCACTAGAAACAAAAAAACAACACCCCTCAAATCCCCCCAAACAAACCACCACCACCAGCAGCAACAAAACCCCTAAACAACAAAGATTCAAGGCTTCTGATTGTCTGCTTGGAAACGTCAAGGCATCTGCGACACTTCTTGAACCTGTATGCTGTGTCCCCCTAAGCCTAATTATCTCAGCTCTCAGACACGTAAGACTTAATGTCTAGTTCTCTTAGGAGAAGCAAGGCGTGAGGACTGATTAAGCAGAAGCTCCTAAAAGGATTATGAGCAGGCACACAGCTCCCAATGGCCACCAGCTGAGCACCGCCTCCTGGGGTGTGAAGAGGGATCGTGTTGTGGTGTTACTTCCTGCCACTGTGTGAGTCACCTCCTGCACACAACAATTCCGACATCTGAGCTAACTTGGGGGAGCAGACCACGCAAGAATAATTACTTTGGCTTTTTAGAACAGCTAGGCTTTGGCTCTGTTTCCTAATCTCTTCTCCAATGGGTCGTCCCATGGGGATTTTCACCTCTGTGTTTTTAGCTCTGTGTCCCCTCCAGAAGGATCTTTTTCTTCCACCGTTCGCTGCTGAAATGGACTACCCATCCCAATGCATCATTCTTCTCAGAGCCTCACAGGGCAGACTATACAACATGATGGTTTCTGGATCACATCAAGGCTGCACACGGCTTCTTTCGCTGCGGGATAGATATGCAGGTCAGAATTTCCTTTTTCAATGGCTGGAACAGTAGGAGGAAGAAGGTTGACGGAGATAAACACTAGTTGAGCTCTTGTTATGAATTAAATAGTTCTGAGAACTATTGTTTGATCACTCACTGGGCAAATATTTATGTGCCAGCCATGTTCTAGCCACTGGAGATAGAATGATAGGCAGGACACGGTCCCTAAGCTACCTTTAAAATCTAGATCTTTCTATCGATGAAGCATGGCTTTGAGATTGTTTGCTATTCTCTCTCGCTGTAAGATCATGTACACAAACACAAACACACACGGGATGAAAACTAGATCTATTTTTTCCACTGTAAAATTTCCTCCTCCAAATTAAGAATTTGCAATCACTATTTTTCTACCGTAACCCCTGTGGACACTAGTATAAAATAGAAGGGCCATAGAAACAACTGAAAAAAACCCCAAAAAAGCCAGGGTAGATGTGCCTGTTTTCCCTTGTGACTTAAGACCAACTGATTTCTGCCATGTCTCTGGGGACTTTGGTGGTATGAGCACCCCTATAGCACCAAGCATTTGTCACTGAGCTACAGGGACAGTGCCTACGAAAGCCAGGCCACCTGCGCGCAGAGGCCTGCTTAATTTACCAAGCCAGCGTGTGCAGATATGGAGAGGTCCAGACTGAACTCCGTGGCAAGCTCATGCTCAGATAAGCAAGGTCAGGCGTCCCTGGGGACCCAGGCAATTACACAAACGGCAGCTCATTGCAGACCCACAAATAGGTTGCCATTTGCTTCTTGCTTTGTTTTGGGCTTGGCACCAATTGTATACAGGGAGAATTATAGTGCAGCGTTCACTTGCCAAAAAGAAAAAAAAGACTGTGCTTGGTTTTTGTTTTTTTTTTTTATTTTATTTTTGTAAGTATAACAGACAATCTTGTTAATGTAACCCAGTTGGAATTTTATAGTTCTAGGAGTCTGGATTTTCATTTTTAAGGTAAGTGTTGTTGTTTTTTTTTTTAATTTGTCTGCTTTTTGCTTATTTTTGAAACCATTTTGAGAAGCGTAAAAATAAATTTATATATGTGATCCACTGTTGTATGTAAGTAAGCGTTTTTTTTTTTTTAAATGAGAGCAATGTGACAGCTATATATTACCAGGTGAAGATATTACATATAAAGTATTCTGTAGATATTTGTGTCCAAAGATACTTTTGATTGGGGAAGTTTCTTGGAGATGTTAGCATGAAGTTAGTGTTTGGATGAGGATACTTATAAAGAGTTATGCATATTAATGTGGTAATTTCTAATTAGCAAAACGACTTTCAAATCAACAATCTAGCTATGTGTCTAAGGAGCAATGTCTTTAATTGCCCTGTGATAAACTAACGAAACCCACAGCTGGATAACAGATAGCAGTAAAATCTGTCAATAAAACCAATATTGTTATGCTTCACCAGCTCTGTTCACTTGTTAGAGTGCGTTAAGCGGAATTTTAATGGAGAATTATTTGAAAGACATTTAGGCACGCTGGAACATATTTCTGTTCATACGATGCGATTTAGTGAAATGCATTATCCTTCAAAGCTAATCATAAAAAAAGCAACACACATACAAAAGCATTTCGGTAAAAGTTTCCTCCTTTTTTTTTTTTTTTTTTTAAGTTTTCTCCTTTAAAGACTTATGTGTCGAAAGGGTAAACCTGGCCGGGATTATCGATATTGGGACAGAATATATATTGCCCCCGTATCTTATGTGTCGACACTGGGTACTTCTAGGCCATTGTGGTTGCCTTTTAATTAGACTAAACTTCACTCGAGATTAGTAGACACTTTCATTACACTAGTATTCTTAGTCTGCTTGGTGATGTTTATTATTAAACATTTTGTTAAATTTTCTGAACTCTTCATCTACTATGTGATTTTTGTAATATTACTCTCATTCACATGGATGGGAATGACCATGGCATATATTATTCAAAACACTTTTTTTTTAAAGTTTATTTCTTTTTGAGAGAAAGAGAGACCGAGCATGAACGGGGGAGGGGCAGAGAGCGAGGGAGACCCAGAACGTGAAGCAGGCTCCAGGCTCTGAGCCGTCAGCACAGAGCCTGACGCGGAGCTAGAACCCATGAATAGAGACATCATGACCTGAGCCGAAGTCTGATGCTTAACTGACTGAGCGACCCAGGTGTCCCGTTACCGTGGTTTATATTCAAGGTGGGGGATTGAACACATTCAGATTACCTTTCAGGAAGTCACAGAGTAAAGATTAAGACCCAGAGAGCAGGTCAGCCTGTGGTAACCGTGGCCTCTCACTGCCCTGCATGCTTTTCCAGTGTCCTTCTGATAACAGATCTTTGTTTTCTTTTTGGTACCAACCCTGCCCATTCCACGTGAACTTGGCGGGCCTGGCAGTCACACTGGCCTGCCCTCTCGTGACCCCAGAAGCCAGGCACATAATTCAGGGTATCCTTTTGGCACGGCTACAACGATTGATTCAGAGATTGGCACGTGGACCAATTTGAGTCCATCACTAATGGCCTCCTCTAAAATCTCAGAGTTCGCTATTTTCTGCCGGAGTGGCTACACTGAGAGAATACGGTGGGCAGCGCTGGGGGTCATCTCGGGGAGACACAGGTTGAAGTATGAAGCCAAGTGAGGTAAAAAAAAAAAAGGAGGAGGGATAGAGAAATGGAGGCCTGGAGACATTATTTACTTCCTCACACTAGCTGTGCCTGAAGTCTGTGATAATTCTACGCCTCCCAGAAATACGGGATTGCCTTTTTTTTTTTTTTTTTGAAGAGCTCATTTGAGTTGGGTTTCCATCATTTGAAACTCAGAGTCCTGATTCCTATGGAGGGTTACCTGTTTGTTTGGGCAACACTCAAAGCAGGCTATATTAATTAGAAAGCCTGAGTCTAATTATTTACAGGTCACAACAAAATAGAGGTCTTCTCTGCTAAAGGTGGAAGGTACAGTTTGGGAGACAGTTCTGCTAATTTAACAAAATATATCGGTAAGTGTTCTTAGAGACTTCCAAAGACCATTTTACGCATCATTTTTGCTTCAGTTCAACACTGTATATCTATAAAGGAGATCCACTTCATGAGCTAATTCATTTAGTTTGGTGGGTTATACGTACAAAGTGATCTAGAAAAAAAAAAAAAAAAGCACATTGCACGATAAAACCAAAAGAGAACATACTCCTTTCTTACTTGGTCGTTAGAAATACTACCTCAGAATTGGCTGAGTCCTCTTTCTGTGGCTCCTCTGGGAATGGAGTAGCCCTCCCCGTACTTGTGGTTTCAGTTACCCACGGTCAACTACCGTCCAGAAGCAGATGATCCTTCTGATGTATTGTCAGAAGGTCAGTGGTTGCCTAACGCTATGTCCCAATATCTACATCATTAACGTCACTTCATCTCATTCCATGAACATTTGGTCATCTCATAGCGTCACAAGGAGAAGGGTGAATACAGTACAATAAGATATTTTAAGAGAGACCATAGCCATGGAACTTTTATAACAGCATATTACTATAATCATTCTATTTTATTACCAGTTATTGGTGTTGATCTCTGACTGTGCCTAATTTATAAATTGAACTTTATCATAGGTATGCATGTGTAGGAAAAAACAGTATATAGATAGACTTTGGTACTATCCAGTATCAGACATCCACTGGGCATCTTGGCATGTATCCCCTGTGGATAAAAAAGGGCTATTGTATTACTGTGAGGCTTGCCCCCAAGACCTCATGTCCCCATGTCTTTCTGATTTAAGTCCCAAATTTTCCAACCCCCATTGGGTCACCCCCAGCCTCTAGGGCCTCATACCTTCATCTGGTCTTTATTTTTCTATTTCGCAGCCTTGATCCAATTTCTGAGACCCCCCTCCCCCAACCCCCAAATGTCATTCCTTCTGGGCTCGGTGTGTTTCATAATAGTTCTTTAGGCAAAACTCTTCCTGGACTCACTTATGTTCCAGGACTCTGTCTTCACTCACAATGACTTTGAGAAGTCTCCTTCCCTCCCAGATCTGGTCTGTCATTTCCAGCATATGACGTGAGAATCATTAAGTAAGTGAGCCTTTCCCAATCGGGTTTCTCTCTGACTTCTAAAATTTCAGAGATTCATTCTCTTGTCTTGTTTCCTTCCTTGATAAAATGTCATCGATAATTTTTTGGGGGGAGGGGAGCTGTGTTAGACCTCTTGGTCGACTCCATAATATCCATCGTACGCACCTCCCCCCCAGCCTGGGTTGGGAGATTTTGTGCCAGCTTCAGGGTGGGTGGGGCCCTGATTAGTCTCAGTCAATAAAGGCCCTTCTCCTTATCAGTAGTTGGTTCAGGAACTCAGACAGAACACAGCATTCCATGTATGACAGCTTAGGGGTAAATGACATATGTTGGTCTAAACAGACAGAAAAGAAGGCTTTGATTCAGTGGCTGGGGAAATCATCCATCTCTCTCTCTCCTTCTCTATTCCTCCTCACTTGCCCCTCCAGTAGACATGAAAGGCCTCAGTGATACATGTAGCTGTCCTATAACCACAGGGAAAACAACCTTAGGATGAAGCCGAATTGTGTTTAGCAGAGCAGAGAGATAGAAAGAACCTGAGTGTTTCATGACATTGTCCAGTCCCTGGATAGGCCTAATCCTTATCAAGGCTTCCAGATAAGTGAGTCATACATTCTGCATTCAGACCCTTAACTTTCACAAAGCTAATGTAACTAATACAATGGGTTTATTAGTGTTCTTTTCTGTGGTCAGGTTTTGAATCCGGGGGAGTACGTACAGCCCAGAGGGAAGTCAAAGGAAAATATTTCCCAGAGGAGGAAAGAATAGGGAGTGAGAAACACCAGAAATAAGCTTTTCATACTTCGCAGCGTGCCAGAGGGTCAGCTTTCTATCCAAGTAGCCTGGAGATATGATTATATCATTTTTTTCCCCCTCTTAACCAGGGATAAAGACTCCTTTTCAGACACTTGCCTTGAAACCCTCCAAATCGTGGTACAATGATGGAGAGACTTGTCCAGTGCTCCAGGCAAAGATCATAAGGTTGGGCCCTAAGTCCAGCAAATAATAAGAGCTAACATTAACATTTATAAACCATTTTCCAGTTTGCCACTACCTGATTTCATCTGAGCCTGAGAACGATTCTTCAGAGTAACTTTTCATCATCTTCATTGACAAATGAGGCAGCTAAGGCTTGGGGAGACAAACTGAATGAATGGCACAGAGCCACCCAGCTGGAGACAAAGAATCCAGGACCAAAGGCTGGAATTCTGACTCGAAGCTTCACTGTTGCGACCATCCCACACCACCCCTTTGCCCTCCCATGTGGCTTCTCTGTTCCCTGGCACACAGCGTCTTCCTCTACATTCAGAATCAGTTTTCCTCGTTGGCTTGTCTTTGGGAAGGCAGCCCCAGGCCTTCCTTATCTCTTTGTGGTTGCTGGACTTCTCTTACCATGAAAAAGGCTTTATTTCTTGGCATTGAGTCCCGTTCCTTATCCACTCCTTTTCTCCATTACTTCACTGGGCTTCCTGTTGGTTTGGAGTCATGAACACTCCGGGTTGACAACTGAGGTCAATTTCTGCATTCGATTCAAAGGAAACTGGGTTGGATGAATTCGACACAATGGTGAACTTAGTGGATCATTACGTCTTAAGTAAGTCCCAGGAAATGTGATGAAACTATAGAAAAGGTATCCTTAATCCGAAATAATGTGAGCTAAGCGCGAATAAACTCTTCGGGTCTTAATGACACCCGTGAGACTTTTGATGTCTGACCATAGATGTGGAAGAAAGATAAAGGAAGAAAAATTGAAAAGCAGCGAAAAAGTAGGAGAGGGGGAGAAAAAAAAGTATGCACAAACATTGGGAGTCAAAGAGCATGTTTATGCAATAATTTTCTAACCTCTAAAGTTTTTCTCCCATTTTTGAGTTAAAGTAGGCATTGCTGAGCAAGGACGATTAGCCATTCCACAGAAGCTCTTGAGGACCGCAGAACGTATTAAATCAGTAATTTGTGTGATGGACCTGATAGAGTTAGCAGCTGACAAAATGGCAGATGTAATCAATAACCTGCTGACTCACAAAACAGTTGATTTGGCCCCCAAATACCCATTGTGTTTATTAGTGAATCCCACGTACAGAACGTGAATTACAAGACAGTGTTGATCATTTTCCGCAGTTGTTTATTTTTCTTTCTCTCCATAAGCCCTTACGAATTAAAATGCAAAGTAGAGGTTAGGAACTCAGAGAAATCTTGTTTTGCTCATTTTTTTTTCCCAGCACACATTTGCATTTTCGATGGCTGCAATCTCGGCCTCCCTGCTTTGGCGAGGCATACGGTTGTTGTACTCTGCCTTATGAATATTATGATTTAGCTAAGGTGAAACTTGGATAGGGATCAGAACATGTCAACCGGGGACTATTAGGTTAAGAGAACTAGACCTCTGGCCTCTCTTTGGGGCTTGTGATGTCTTTGAATCCCCTGATGTAGGAAATTTGGATGCTGGGGATTTCTTCCACACTCAAGAAAAGGATAGGATGGGTTTTATATGTACTTAAACTTTGTCTTTTATAACCAGGTGGCAGCCAATTTATTTAAAGCACTGATGAATAAGAGGAACCCTGGAAGGGAACATTTGACTCATCCTTATCTTTACTTTCAGGAGGACGATAATCCCTGGAATCAGGGAACATTCAAATAAACCATGTAACGCTGGATCCAACTGATTATCCTCATTAGCAGAACCCTGAGATTTACTGAGAATAACTAAAAGTTGCATTTGGCATGTGTCTTAATTGTTACTCTGCAGAAGGCAATATAAGGGAAGATTTTGAATATATCAGATGACAGAGTTATAGTGTAGATAAGTCTGGGAAAACATTTGCAGAGTTTATCCATATAACATGCCTTAAGTTGTCATGCAGTATATTTGTGTCGTAAAAAAAAATGTTCAAGAAAACAGACAGCGTGGGATGTCCATCCTGCGTGGTGTTTCTCCGTCTTGATACGGGAGAACTTGGGAACTAGAGCAAAGCCATAAGCTGTGCAATCATTCTGAATTTGCATTCACTTAAGGAAAGATTTTTAATGTCCTGATTTGCTTTCACTTTTTCGGGCCCTCACGAGCGCTATCCCACTGCCTTGGTGTGCATTTCATAGCATCGCTCAGCTGTGCAAGTTTTTTTTTTTTTTTTCTCCTTGTTAATTTTCTATCCAATCCCCAAAGTGAAGCTTGCAGGAGGGATGAAGGCCGGAAAAGAGCAAGTTATGAATAGGTCAAGGGATATGAACAAGCCATCGTGTAGCCTCCAAGCTTTTCAAGCTTTTCTCTCTTAAGGTTTCGGATGTGCGTGTGTTTGGCTATGCCGAGAGACAAAAGGAGGTCATCTTCCCAGTTCCTATTTCAGAGACAATAACAGGCACAAAAAGTGCAGCAAATAGCCACCATTGTTTAGTACACAATAGAAAGGTGTTTAAATTTTTTTTTAATGTTTCTTTATTTTTGAGAGAGAGAGAGATAGAGTGTGAGTGGGGAAGGGGCAGAGAGGGAGGGAGGCACAGGAGCCGAAGCAGGCGCCGGGCTCTGACCTGTCAGCCCAGAGCCGGACACGGGGCTCCAACTCACAGACCACGAGATCGTGACCTGAGCCGAAGTTGGACGCTCAAACGACTGAGCCACCCAGGCGCCCCTAGAAATGTGTTTGTATTAATCGTCTCAGTGCCCAGGAGGACGGTCATATTATTGCATTTGACAGATGAGGAACCGGAGATACAGAAAAGTTAGGTAAATGCGCTCAAACTTGCACAACTGGAGGCTAAAAGCGTTAAGAGTGTAAACCCAGACCTGGAGCCTGCTGAAGCCTGTGCATTTCTTACCGTGCTCTGCGCTGTTTTTAAAGAAGGGTCTTGAGAATGTAGAGGAACAGATGGGGCCACTGGTTACGTGAGCCCTTCTACGATTGCCTTATTCTCTCCTGACTGCATTTCCCCCTCGCTTTTCTATCCACCACACTCGAGGAAGAAAACAATGGGGCAGAACCAAAAAAGAGACGGTTGTTGTCACTGACTTAGAAGTAAAAGGAGCTAGTCTTGGAAAGTAGACTTTCCAAACAGGCGATTTGGCCATGTTCCCAAATTCTAAACTTGGAGGCTCAGCTTTTTCCATTGAGCAAATTATCAAGAAAATCATTTAGATGGGATTTCCTCTGAAATGTAGATACATCTTATTTCAGAATTTTGGCTACCAAAGACCCATTATCACTTATTTGCATTGCAGCCTTACGCTGCTGGTCTCCAACCTTCCTATGAATAAGATTCATCCAGGAGGGAGTCAATTAGTGTTCTTCAGTTTTAAGTAACAGGAATCTTCCCTGGTTACTATAAGCAGCAAGGATTTGGGCCGCTCTCAGAAATAAAGGGAAGGCTGGAGAACAGGGCCAGAAAAAGGAGAGAGACAGGGGTGTAGGTAGGAGGAACTAATTTTGTTTCCTATCTACATTCAACTTTGTGATGTCATTGAATCCGAAGATGTTTAAGTAACTATCTATAGTGGACAGAATTCTAAGATGGGCCTCAAGATTCCCACCCACTGTGTCTTAGTGTTCTTAGAGAAAAAGAACCAATAGAATATACACGTATATTCTGAATATATTTATATATTCTGGATATGTGTATATATTCTGGATATAAAAAATATAAAATATATTTAAATCTACAAACGATGTTTAGATGTTTATATATATTCTGGATTAAAACATAAAATTTATTTGTATCTACCTACAATATTGATAGATTTACTCTGGATACAAAACACATAAAACATGTTTATATCTATATATAATATTTATATATATTATGGGTATACATAATATGGATATAAAAATAAAAATAAAAACATATAATATATATATTTAGAATAAAAAATAAATAAAACAAATATAAATATGTATCATACACATATAACATTCATATATGCATTTTTTTAATGCTTATTTTTGAAGGAGAGAGAGACAGCATGAGTGGGGGAGGGGCAGAGAGAGAGGGAGACACAGAATCCGAAGCAGGCTCCAGGCTCCCAGCTGTCAGCACAGAACCCGACATGGGGCTCGAACTCATGAACTGTGAAATCATGACCTGAGCCAAAGTTGTACGCTTAACTGACTGAGCCACCCAGGTGCCCCACAACATTCATATATATATATATATATATATATAGAGAGAGAGAGAGAGAGAGAGAGAGAGAGGTTTATGATGAGGGCTTGGTTGACAGGATTATGGAGCATAAGTCTGACAGTCTGCCATTCACAAGGTGGAGGCCAAGGAGAGCTGGTGGTGTAGTTCCCATCCCAACCCAAAGGGTGGAGAAGCAGGAGCTTCTATGTGTGAGGGCAGGAGAAGATGATGTCCCACCTCAACAGAGAGCAAACTCGCCCCATTGCTCAGTCTTTTTGTTCTACTCCACAAATTGGCTGATGAAAACTTGCATTGATGAAGGCCATGTTTTTTATTTTAATTAATTAACTAGTTAATTAATTAAAACATTTACTTATTTATTTTGAGAGAGAGAGAGAGAGAGTGAGCCAGCAGAGAAGAGGGATGGAGGGAGGGAGAGAAAGAATCCCAAGCAGGCTCCACATCCAATGCAAAGCCTGATGCGGGGCTGGATCTCAAGACCACAAGATCATGACCTGAGCTGAAATCAAGAGTCGGATGCCTTATAGAATAAGTGCCCTGAGGGCCATCTTTTTGTTCAGTCTACAATTCAAGAGCTAATGTCTTTTGGAAATACCCTCACAGATAGTCCTAGAGATAATGCTCTATCAGCTGTCTGGGCACCCTTTAACTCAGTCAAGTTGACATGTAAAAATAAATCATCACACTCTGTTACACCCATCCTATGTAATCCCTTGAGTGTGGGTGAGATTATGAGTGATGGGCTATCACTTCTGTCAACAGGTTACTTAATAATCAGCTGGCTTTGAGTTCATCGAAAGAAGGATTATCCTAGGTTCACCTGACCTAATCAGATGAGCTCTTAAACCAGGACTGGGCCCTCTCTGGGGTAAGAGATTTTATGAGAAAGAGATTCTCTTACTGACCTTGAAGCTGAATACTGCCGTGGACAAGGCCATACGGCAGGGAGCTGTGGGCACCTCCAGGAGCTGGGAGCGGCCCTGAACAACAGCTAGTCAGAAAGTGGGACCTCGGTCCTCCGGTTGCCAGGAGCTGAGGTCGGCCATCAAGCAGCTGGGTTGGAAGAGGACAGAACCCTCGCTGCAGCTCCAGCCAATACCTGATTTCAGCCTGTGCGACCCCAAGCAGAGAACCCCCCACACTGTGTCTGGACTTCTGACCCACACAGCTGTTGAGATAACAAAGGGATATTGTTTCCAGGTGCTCAGTTTGTGACGATGGAGTCTATACCATTTCCATGCCAATGACTCTGAAATCTAGACCCTCTTTCCTAACTTCAGTCTGATTCCCAACCACCGACTTGCTGTCTCTGCCTGGACATCTAAGAGACATGGCAAACATAATGTGTCCCGAACCGAGCTTCCCTCTCTCCTGTCAACCCACTCTTCCTATCCTCCTTTTATGCCCAAAGTGACAACTCTCTACTTACAGTTGCTTACCTCAAGAACTCTTGAGTTTTGTTTCACTTTCAATCCGTCAGTTTTAAACTTTGACTCTACTTCTCACTAATGACTCTGCTGTCACCCTGGTCTTTACCACCCAACGCGTTTCACATGGGCTAGTGCAGCCGTCTAACTGACTTCCCAGATTTCCCCCAGGGTCTCCTACAGTCTGCATTCGATACAACAACTGGAGTGATGTCATTATATGAAAACTCTAGTCAGTCATCTGCGTAGAGCCTTCAGTGGCTCTCCGGCAGACTGAGTTATTAGTCCCTATTCTCATTTCTCCCTTTGCCATATGACTTTGCAGTCCCTCTCACTGGGGGTGAACGAGGTGGCTCCACTCCTTGACTCGGGTCACTTAACTTGCTTCGAGCAAGTAGAGAGAAGTGGGGAGAGGTGTACAGAAATGATAGTATCTCGGTGCTGAGTTTAGGCCTTACGAGTTTCACCATCTGTAACTCACTGTTGCTGAGAGAACCTTCCCTGGCTGGCTCAGTTGTTCAAGTGGATGAGAGACCCTTGGAGCGGACAAGAACACAGCCTGCCCAGATGAGCTGCCCAGATGAGCCCAGCCTAGATTTGTCTGGCTCTAAGCCGACCTGTAGGTATATAAGCCAAATAAATGCTTGTAGTATATCACTGAGAGTCCACGATTGTTTCTTTCCAAGCAGTAGCTGACTAAGACAGGCTCAGAAGAGAAGTGAAAGTTCTTCCAGTGGCGTACAAGGGTCTGCCCATTCCATCCCCACAAGAGACCTCAGTCTCCCTCTCACTTGCTGTAATCCAGCCACACTGGTCTCTTTGCTTGTCCTGGAACTGTCTAGGCCCACTTTTCTGTAGATCTTTGTATTTTTTTCCTCCATTTGGAATCTGTCAGCCCCTGACAACTTTCCCTACTGCCTTCAGGGTTTTGCTCAAATATCATCTTCTCAGTGAGAGCTGTTTGCAATCCATTTTCCATTTTCCTTTGCTATCTCCCATCCTCGGTCTGTTTTCTCTACAACACATATGATGCTTTACTTTTTACCGTTTGACAGTCTCCCGCCTGCCCGTTCACCCCCACCCCCACACTAGAAGGCAAACTTCGCAAGGGTGGGGGTTTTTATCTGATTTGTTCACTCCTGAATCCCCAGTTTTTGGAATGGAGCTCAATAATATTTATTGAGCATATATTAATTCATTTCTGAGGGAGCCATTTTTTTTTTCTCCTCTCATTCTGTATCGTTCTGCCTAAGAACTAATGTTTCAGGAGGAGATTAGGCCTGGTCTGGATCTCAGTCCTACTCCTCGGCCAGAGCAGAGCAGGACATCTTTGTTCATAGTCCCTCCAGTGGGGAGGCAGGATTCCCACAAAGGAACTAGGCATCCTGTAACCTGAACCAGGGGACACAGAAGGCACAAAGCCGAGTAACAGAGAGCAGTCTGATATTCCCAGCCTGAGTTAACTAGGCCCATCCCCATACCATTCTAGAACGTCCATCTCACCGTGTCTGTGGCTCCCATTTTGAGATGCAGTAAAACACCTTAGGAAAGTCCTTGGAGAATTCCAAAGAAACACGGAGAAATTTGAATCTCTTTTCCATGTGGAAATGAAAGAGAAATCTCCGTTTGAAGCCCTTGAGAGAGGTAAGCCCTGGCCCCTGGGATGGGGCACAGAATAGGAAGTATCCTCGGGGAGTTCCAAGAGTTTCCAGCCTGTTGGTATCTGGCATCCCTCACTGAGCCCTTCTGCACCCCCTGGACTTGGCTCCACCAGAGCCACTGTCTCAGACCTCAGAGGCCCATTGGACCTCCGCTCCTACTTTCTGGTGAGCAAGTAAGAAGTGAAACGTGGCTTCCACCTGTGGCCAGGGTTGCAGCCCGGGAGACGTACACTTGACCTACTGGGTTGGAATCCCAGCAGCACTTTCCCCGGTTGCCGGTAGCGTGAGGTCCCTGGGACTACAGTGCACTTGACCCAGGTTGAGCACGTGACCGGCTTCTGTGGGGGCAGCCCCGGGACCTGACGGCACCGGCAAACGTGTAAAAAGGCATCCTGCGTGCCAGACGCAAAGTGGCTGACCTGTTTGCAGAGTGCAGGCTGTTTGTAAGTTGGAACTTGTCCCTACTTCTGAGGGAAGGAAAATCACGCAGCCTTTCTGGGTCAAGAACTTGGCATTTAACAGTGTGCTGAGATTGACTTCCTTCCTTACCAATCTCCTGGTCATTTTGATGGGAACCTCCAGTTGGGATGCCCCTTGTGAAGCTGGAATAAGGTCTTCGATTTAAACAAGAACAAACACTTGGCCCTGGTGTTCCAGAAGCGTGTTGCCAGTGTGCCTTCACCATAGCTCAGTCACTCTGTGGTCTACTCGCAAGATTTCTGTCTAACGGGAGTAAAGAGACTTTGCGTCTCAGCAGCTCATGGAAAAATTGGCTAAGGAAATGAAATTATGTGAACAACTGTGGGCCTTTTGGAGATAGTCGTTATTTAAATCCATTCGTTTATTCTGCATCTTGATAATGTCTATAGACTTGCTGCCATCTCATCTCCTGTTACCCGTTTAAGGCATTTAAAGTTCGACTTACTATTTTAGCACCATAGGTATTTCTACATCCTGGGAATCAGGCTTGAAGGACTAGAGTCTTTGAATAATGATAACAAGAGCAGTTGTGGTGGTAGAGAAGGCAGGAGCAATGGAAACCATCATGATAATCCTAGAAGCGATCATTTTGAGGATTTATTGTTGACTGTGCTGGCACATGCATTATGTCACTTAAGCTTCCAAATCTCTGATTCTTCTCACGTTAGAAAAAGGAAAGTTCACTTAGGGAGTTGTGTTTTGTTTTGTTTTTTTTTAAATTTTTTGATGTTTGTTTATTTTTGAGAGAGAGACAGAGCAGGGGAGGGGCAGAGAGAGAGAGAGAGAGAGAGAGAGTGAGAGAGAGAGAGAGAGAGGGAGGGAGACACAGAATCAGAAGCAGGCTTCAGGCTCTAAGCTGTCAGCACAGAGCCCAACATGAACCCACAAACTGTGAGATCATGACCTGAGCCAAAGTCGGAGACTTAACTGACTGAGCTGAACCACCCAGGTGCCCCTAGTGAGTGGAGGTTTTAAGGTCAGATAAATACGAGTCTAAATCCCTTCTGCCACTTACTTAACTGGCTGTGTGACCTTGGGCCAGTTACTCAACCTCTCTGTAACCGGGGTGTGGCAATCCCTATCTCAAAAGATCTTTGTGAAACTGAAGCTAACTACGACTATGTACACGGAAGGTTAAGTATGGAGCCAAACGGTCATTTCTTTGTCGACGGAGGCAATGATAATAAATCTACCCCACGTTCCACGTGGCAAAGCTCCTCCTTGAGAATTATCAACGAGGAGTGAACAATGGGCGACTCGATTTTGACTGATCGTCACTATTTGCTAAGCATTAATAAATGCCGACATTAGAGCCCCTTCCAAGGACTCTGCCCGTAGCTACACCCCCAAATCCGAGACCGGCCGGCCATCAACCATTGCTCCTAAATCCTTCATTACTTTCTCATTAAGGTTTCAGTCCCTGAGCTGTGCCAGCACCGTCAATAAAAAGCGCAGTTCACTTGCCTCCCTTTTAAGAATACTTTGCCCAAGATAATTATAACCCCTGGAAAAGGATGCAAGCAAATTAGCATCATAATCTATGGGAGCAGAAGGCATGGTGGTGATTTTCCCATAAGAAATACTTCTATTTTGGAATTCTCAGCAGTCTACCACTTTCTCTCTCATGAGAGTCAACACAGTTTTGATTTACTGACTCACTGTCCCTGGAGTGTTTTTCTCTGAATTTTAAACCAAAAAAAAAAAAAAAAAAAAAAAAAAAAAATTAAAAAAAGGAGATAAAGAATTGCAGAAGAAATGCAAGGCAAGAAGGAAAAATGATGAGAAAAAAAGGAAATGAGAGAAAGAAGAGGGAAGGAGAGAAAGTAAAATAGTGTGCTGTCAAAGAGGTTTAGAGCTAAAATATTGAAAGTTAACAGTAGAAAATTTCTTTATCTTTATGTATTTATGAGTTTATTTATTTATTTATTTTGAGAGAGAGAGAGAGAGAGAGAGAGATAGAGAACCCCAAGCAGGCTCTGTACGGTCAGCACTGAGCCTGAGGTGGAGCTCGAACTTACAAACCGCGAGATCATGACCTCAGCCGAAATCAAGAGCTGGACACTTAACAAACAGAGCCACCCGGGCGCCCCATCAGTTGAAAATATCCTGACTATTTAAGCATTATTGAAATATCAGTAAGTTCGAAGTTTGAGTATTTATTTAGTCTGGAAGTATCCCATTAACCCCACTTTTCAAGTGTTTACTAAGTATTTATTGTGGGTCTAATTTTGCCAGGTGCAGGGGGCGTGGGCAGTCTGGGCCTATCGATGGCTTAGTGTCTGCTCCCTCAACACTTGTGATCTGATTGGGGATATAGAACAATTAGAAAATTAGATATCCTATAATCAAGAAGCAAAACTGACAGAAAGGTAGTTTGTTTTAGTTCCACAGGCTTCTAGAAAGAAAAAGCAAGTGGCCCAGTCAAGTACCTTTCTCTAGGAGAAACTCTGTGCCTATCAGTGTATTAATGGTTCCCTCTTCGGGGCGCCTGGGTGGCTCAGTCGGCTGAGCGTCCGACTTTGGCTCAGGTCATGATCTCACGGCTCGTGAGTTCAAGCCCCACGTCGGGCTCTGTGCTGACACCTCAGAGCCTGGAGCCTGCTTCGGATTCTGTGTCTCCCTCTCTCTCTCTACCCCTATCCCACTCGTGCCATGTCTCTGTCTCTCAAAAATAAATAAACATTAAAAAAAAATTGAAAAAAAAAAAGTTCTTTCTTCAGTAAAGTAACATCTTAGCCCGGGTTCTCTTGGGAACACAGGCTGCCAAAGCTGTGTGCAGGGAGTTTATTAGGGACTGTGAACTCAGACAGCGGGGCAAGGGGCAAAGGGGAGTGAGAAGGGGAGTGGGAAGAGAAGGGCATGAAGGAGAGGAAGCCAACATACGCACGTTACTGACCTTGAGTCAGCCAACATGAAGGGCACCTGGCACTTGACCTTGTGGGGCTTTCTGCTGGAAAATGAAACCAAACCATGGGAAAGTAGGGCAAAAAGTTGAAAATGAGTGAGTTGAATCTTGGGAACTATCATTTCAGCCTCTGAAGAGAACCTTATCCAATATGTCTCAGAACTGTCCACCAAGAAGACCAGAGGGGGTTCTTCATCAACTCGCTCTTGAACACCTTGGTCAAGGGCAACCCCCATGTGCATTGACTCCCTGCCCTTCTGGGTTGCATATAAACGGTCTCTTAGCAGTTCCCATGGGAGAATCAGGCTCTGCATGCAGCGACTGGAGGAAATGGAAGACCCAGGGGTGTTAAGAGCGGTATGGGGGCACCTGGATGGCTCAGTCGGTTAAGCATCTGACTTCGGCTCAGGTCACGATCTCACAGTTCATGAGTTTGAGCCCCACGTCGGGCTCTGTGCTGACAGCTCAGGGCCTGGAACCTGCTTCGGATTCTGGGTCTCCCACTCTTTCTCTACCCCTCCCCCACTCATGCTCTGTCTCTCTGTCTCTCAAAAATAAATAAACATTAAAAAAGAATTTAAAGAGTGGTATGCAAGCAGAGTCTAGATGCTTATTGGAGCTTTACACATTCTTGTTATCTGTCATCCTGTGTAATTATCATCCTGCTAAATGCATTTTAGTACACTCAGGAATGTTTTCTTTGATGATAGGTCCAGGAGCTGGCCCAACTTCAGGCATAGCTCTATCCAGGTGCTCAAATAATGTTTCTCAGACCTTGTTTTGTTCTTGATTTTGTTTTTTTCTCAGCTTTTGCCCTGTTTGCTATGTTTTGGTTTCATTTTCTAGCAGGCTCCTTTTCCACGTGGTTGGAAAGGTATTCCCTGGTAACTCATTCGTTCACTTGCCCATTCTTCCTGTTGCTCTGGAGAACATGATTAAATGATTTTCCCAGCTTTGCTTTGCAATTCAGTGTGAACCCATGATGGGTTCTGGTGAATAGAACATGGACAGAGTGATGCGTGGCACCCTTTCTCACGAGCCTTTGCTCTCTCTCTCTCTCTTACACTCTTTTTTTTCTAGCTGCCTATAGGTTCAAGGGACGCAGGCAGCAAGGACTCCATGGCCCAGTGATGGAGGGAGCCTGGCTTCCTGCTTCTCTGTATAGAGGGTAACGTACCAAACACCCATAGTGGATTGTTAAGTGAAAAGAAAAAAAGTCTATCGTGTGAAGCCACTGCAATTCTGGTGTTTGTGACTGCAATTAGCCTATCAGAATCCAGCTCTCATGATGCCTCTGTCCATATCGGCTCTTGGAAAGAATTCTCATTACGTCAACTTAAGGTATTTGACCACACACTAGAATAATCAGGGTTTTCCAGGGGACCGAAGAGAGGTAGAAACACTTGATTTCCAGCAGAAACAGAGGGAATAGGAGCAAGATAGTTTATAAAATGAAGAGAGGCAAGACAGGAAAAGACGAAGACGCTATGGCAGTTGTTACAAGATCATACGCAAGTTGGCATTGGGTTCCAGACTTGGCTTGACTGTAACTTACATGCAAGGCTGGGGACGTGCTGCTCAACCTCACCGTGCAGTGTGAGAATTGGGTTAGATGGTTTCTTAAGTCTTTTTCAACTTTGAGATTATTGGTAACAAAACGTATCTTTCTTCCTACCATTGGGTATGATGGGGGAAATAATTGCCCTACCCACTTGATAGATGGTTAGTTAAGAAAAAGATTGTGTAGGGATGCCTGGGTGGCTCAGTGGGCTAAGCATCCAACTCTTGGTTTTGAATCAGGTTGGGATCTTATGGTTCATGGGTTCGAGCCCTGCATCAGGCTCCATGCTGTCCACTGTCCCAGCTCTGTCTCTCTCAAAATAAATGAATAAAGTTAAAAAAGAAAAAGATTGAGTATAGATTTAGAAATGGTAGAGACAGGGTCAATTCAGCGGCTGGCAGCCATGTGTGGTGGCCATGTGGGCAGAACTGAGAATAGAGGAATTTAGCGGGAAAATGTAGAAGGAAAGAGGCGCGTCTGGGTGGCTCTGTCGGTTAAGCATCTGACTTCAGCTCAGGTCATGATCTCACAGTTCATGAGTTCAAGTTGCATGTGGGGCTCTGTGCTGACAGCTCAGAGCCTGGAGCCTGCTTTGGATTCTGCATCTCCCAGTCTCTCTGCCCCTTTGCCGCTCACACTCTGTCTCTCTCTGTCTCTCAGAAATAAATAAACTTGAAAAAAAAATGTTCTTGTTTAAGCAAAAAAGAAAACGTAGAAGGAAACAGAATGTTTCCAGGAGCACGAACAGTGCCTGAAAGGTGCAAGGCAGTAAGAAGCGACATTTATAAAGATTTACAGGGATAATAGCAAAGGACCAAAATAAACAGCAATAGCCACCTGCGGAGTCACTTTGGAACTATAAGGTCTTAGCCATAAGAACATGGTGGAATGTAACAGAAGGGGAAAGGGTGGAAAGAATCAGGATTGACAAGCTGAGATGCAGACCTAGTCAGTCCTGAACAGATGAAGTTTACCTTATTTTTTTATGTTTATTTATTTTGAAAGAGAGAGGGCACGAGTGAAGAAGGAGCTGAGAGAAAGGGAGAGAGAGAATCCCAAGCAGGCTCTGTGCTGTCAGCACAGAGCCTGACATGGGGCTCGATCTCATGAGCCAAAATCAAGAGTTGGGGACTTAACCGACTGACCCACCCAGGTGCCGCCACCTAATTATATTTTTGAAATGAATTGGATGATGTCTCTTAACTTTTCTCATACTACTTTCTAATCAGGGGTCCTATTTTGAATCTAAGTTGATGTCTATGCAAGTGGGGGAAGCCTAGACATGAGGGACCAAGTTGTGTCCTGGGAGAGGGATGCTTTTGAGAAAAGATCTAGGGTCACATTCTATTTTTTTTTAAGTTTGTTTGTTTATTTATTTATTTATTTATTTATTTATATATGGAATTTATTGTCAAATTGTTTTCCATACAACACCCAGTACTCATCCCAACAGGTGCCCTCCTCAATGCCCATCACCCACTTTCCCCTCCTTCCCACCCCCCATCAACCCTTCAGTTTATTCTCAGTTTTTAAGAGTCTCTTAGGTTTTGCCTCCTTCCCTCTCTGTAAGTTTTTTTCCCCCTTCCCTCCCCCATGGTCTTCTGTTAAGTTTCTCAGGATCCACATAAGAGTGAAAACATATGGTATCTGTCTTTCTCTGTATGACTTATTTCACTTAGCATCACACTCTTCAGTTCCATCCACGTTGCTACAAAAGGCCAGATTTCATTCTTTCTCATTGCCAAGTAGTATTCCATTGTGTATATAAACCACAATTTCTTTATCCATTCATCAGTTGATGGACATTTAGGCTCTTTCCATAATTTGGCTATTGTTGAGAGTGCTGCTCTAAACATCGGGGTACAAGTGCCCCTATGCATCAGCACTCCTGTATTGGGGTCACATTCTAGATTCAACAGAACATGATTCAGTGTTTTGGGACAATCTGTAGAGACACTCATCATGGTGACAGATCTTATAAACGCACATCTGAGTCGTGGGGAGCTGTGAAACCAAAAACACAGGGAGAACTGCATTCACTAAAGCTGTTTAACACACTCCTTTCTTCCTGACCCATCAAATATTTGTTGAACACTTACTATGTGCCAGCACAGACATTGGGAAATAGTGACAGGTGACTGCCTTAGCTGATTTCCAGGCAGGTAAGACCCCGGGTGAACAAAGTCACCCAAGAAAATGTCACCTGGAGATGAGGAAACAATCAGATTAATGAAATGGACCAGGATTAGCTGCTTGCAGGGGCCAGGTTTCTTGGTGAACCAGCCATGCAGGGAACAGAGTGTTTCAGGCAGTGGGGATAACAGTTGCAAAAGCCCTGAGGAAGGAAGGAGCTGGCATGTTGTATAACCTGAAAGGAGGCCAGAGTGACCACAGCACAGTGAACAGGGTTAGAGAGACAGGAAGCGCACTGGTCATGTAGCAGGATTTCTTAACCGCGGGTCTATTATTGTCATTTGGGACCGGAAAATTCTCTATTGTTGGAGGTTGTCCTGTGCATTGCAGGATGTTTTGCAGCCTCTCTGGCCTCTACCCACTAGACGCCAGTAGTACCCCCCAGTTGTGACAGACAACAATGTCTCCAGACATTGCTGCGTGTGTTTTGGGGGTTAGAACCAAAGGGAAGGTAGAACACCAAGGAGGGCTACTAGAATGTGAAATGGAAGAGGAGAAGGGCATTGTGATGGTTAATTTTACATGTCCACCGGCTGGGTCAATGGTGCTCAGCCATTTGGTCAGATTGTATCCCAGATATTTCTGTGAAGGTATTTTTAAGATGAGATTAACATTTAAATCAGTAAACTTTGAGTAAAGCATTTTACCCTCCATAATGTGGTGGGCCTTGTCCAATCAGTTGAAGTTCATAAGAGAAAAAAGACTGACCTTTTCCTCCAAAAGGGACTTCTGCCAATATACTGCCTTTGGACTTGAGCTTCAACATCAATTCTTCCTTGAGTCCCGAAGCCTTAGATGAGTCTTTGGACTTACCAGTCCACATAATTTCATGAACCAATTCCTTAAAATAAATTCTCTCTCTCTGTCTATATATCTATATCTATATCTATATCTATATCTATATCTATATCTATATAGATATTCTAAAAATTCTAACCTGACAAGTGCCACTGCCTTGGAGGTTGGGGCTAGAGGGTAGGGGAAATAGTGGGGGTGGCTGGAGCCCAACCAAGAGCTTCGAGAACACCACATCGAACAGATGCTTTGTCAGGGAGGGCAGTGGTTTTGCAGTGGGGCCAGAATGGGGCCAGCAGTTAGACAGTCTCAGAGATCTTTATGGTTGAGGGAGGCCTCAGTGAGAGCTTGTAGGAGGTGGCCCTACCAAAGTAGGGCAGAAAAGCTTGTCCATGGTGCACATGAGGTCCTCTGGGGACCCTCTTACTAATGAGCAGGCAGGACTTTTGGTGGGGCCGAACACAACGTCAGGAGAGGTGATAGTCAAGGAAATACAGCCACTGCCATTTGGTGATGATATTTTAACTCCCAGGCTTGTGCACAGAAACTGGGGATGTACATATATGAGAAAGACCTCAGTGTAGGTGTAATTTATTCCCTGGTGGTCTCACAGCAGTGCCCAGGTGCAGACAGACTCCCTGCTTTCACCCTGATTCAGAGGTAACAAAACCAGAGTCTAGGAAGCAGGGACAAACATACCAGCACTTTCCACCTCTGGGAGCACACTTAAAGAGGTACGTCCGTCGCCAAATGAATATACCTGACTTTTAATGCACAAAAACAAAGGACACATCATCTCACCGGACACCTGGGAGCGGGATTCTTTCCCAAGAGAGGCCAGAGGGGCGAGGAAAAGTGGTTTTTCCTCTCCTTCCTGCTAGGAAAACACTAGAGCTGGCTGATTCAAAGGGGAGATTGAAGAGAAGCTTCTTTTTATAGATGTTGGTTTTGGAGTGCGTTCCAGCAAAATCGTCACAGGTGTCCATCCCGTCTACTCAGTAAACTTGCTGTGACCTGACCGTAAGGGGAAGCTTTGGCGGCCTCCACTCCTGGGCTATGTTGCTGACCCAACCTGAAACCCTTCTTTAGGGTGAGTCAGCAACATATCCCATGACTTTTGGGTGATAGGTTCTTTTATATAAGACCATACAGCAAAAGGCCCTTTCTGCATCGTGTTGAATTTCCCAGAGGCTGTGACCAGGGATTAGACCGAGGTAAAGAAATTCAAGAGATACTGCTAAAAAGCATTGAGGAATTCATAACTTGGCTCCGTCATGCCCTTCAAGCATTTGTGGAGAGCAAATAAGACCGTGGGTAATTGAGAATAAAATGTGTTGCTTTTCACACATTGGAAGAACTCAAGTGAAAATAAATCCCTTTAAACATTTTAATTTCAATTAACTTCATATTATAAGACACACACATACACAGTCACACATTTTTTTTGGCTTGCCTTCCTTTTGCTATGGATGTAGTTCTCCAAACCCACTGTTACACCAGCACATGAAAGTTTTTCTGAAAAATTATCCAATTTATAACCTAAATATAAAAATCTCAAAAAAAAAAACCCAACTATGTCAACACATAACTAACGAAATAGTTTTGATCTTTACTGGTCTGGCCTTTGTTTGTTTGTTTGTTTTGGCCTTCTGATGCTCATTCTAGGTCACTGGTGACCTATTTTTCACCCTACTGATGCTGCTCATGGCTAACCCTTCTGTTGGTAATGGTGGCTCTCTCTAGGTGCTGCATACACTCTAATGCTCTCCTTTCTTAGGTATTGATCTCAGACACTTCAACGCCATGACGACCCAACATCATGGTTGACAACTGTCGGTCTAGTGTATAAGACAGATGATCAAGGTGATAGGACCACGTGATCTCAGATTCTAACTGGTAGGTTAGTATCATCCAGATCTGTTCATTTCAGCATTTTACTTAAATAGAAGGCACAGTTTGGTCAACCCTGAACAAAAATGGATATTCCTGGATGAGGAATTGTTTGTAGCAAAAAAAAAAAAAAATCAAACAAAAACAAAAACAAATCTTGTTCTTTGCACTCAAGAAATCCGGTCAGGGCCGGGGAGCCTGGGTGGCTCAGTCGGGTAAGCGTCTGACTTCGACTCAGGTCATGATCTCATGGTTCATGAGTTGAAGCCCTGTGTTGGGCTCTGCGCTGACAGCTCAGAGCCTGGAGCCTGCTTCAGATTCTGGGTCTCCCTCTCTCTGTGCCCCTCCCCTGCTCGCACTCTCTCTTTCTTTCTCTCAAAAATAAATAAAACATTAAAAAAAAAAATCTGGTCATGGTCAAATCCAACAGGTGACATGACTAGTTCTGTGACTGAGCAGATGACTCAACTTATTCTGCATTTCAGTTTCCCTGTCTATAAAGCAGGGCTAATAATAATCAGCCCTAATTCACACACAGGGTTGCAGTAATCACAAGCAGTGAGATAAGAGAAAGTGGTTGTAAGTTTGAAAGCATGCCAGGCTCATGTAAGATGGCATTCAGTCACTAATAATTATTGAACAGTCACTAATGTACTGTCACCCTTCGTGTGTTAAGCTCCATGTTCAATATCCAATATTGTATAAATAGGTAAGACGTGGTCCCTGTGTCTAGTGATTGCACGAGGAGAAGCCCATGACATAAGAAGAAACTAACATCCTGTCACATTACATAAATTTCACATTACTGAGAAGTAGTGAGGATTGAAACTCTGTGATTAATCCTTTTCACAGACATTTAAATAGCATTGATTGAATGTCTGTGCTTCGGGTTCAATTTTGTTTTTGAGTCAAGGTGGTAAGGTTGACACCTTTACTTAATTTATTAAGATAGAACTTTGCTTTAAATTACAAAAAAAACACCCTATATTCATTTAAACTAAAGACTGCAGAAAGTAGAAATTGTAGGTCCTTTGGTTCTATGTTTGAATCCCCAGCTACAGCTCTGATGCCTTAGACTGACAATTGCTTATCGTTAAAGTGAGGCTAATAAATACGGATGCAAAAATCTTATGGGAATTATGAGGAAAGTGATTTAAAATGCCAAGGATAATATTTGGTGGGTGTTTAATGAATGCGGGTTCTTTTCTCCTTCCTTTATTTTGAAAGTTAATTTGAGTGGAATTAACTTTATATGTAATATAGTCATCTGAAGAAAGCCCAATCTGTAATGAATATATATTTGGCTCACTTTTCAGGTTCCATTTGTGCATAACGAATGCTTCCAAATCTCAAGTGCCCGGCGGAAGGGCCTTCTACGCCATTTTACAAATGAACATGCTCAAGGACTTTTCAGACAGTTGATCATTAACTCTCAGGAAAGGCCTGACCCTCACATTCTCCTGGCTGCTTCACATTTTTTGAGGAAAAGGTACATTTGAAAAATTGTCTTTTTGTTTGTTGAATAACTTTAATCTCCAACCAGTCATTTCTTTTTCCCGCGGGCACAAACACACTAAAGTGTCCTCTCTGAGTATTTAAAGACCGAAGCAGTCAAAATAAGTCAAGAGTGAAGCTCCACTTGTATTATTCTGCAGGAGTGGTTTTAGTGTAAATGATGGAAAGACATCTTGCTGGTTGGCTAGGAAAGCGAAGAGCTTTTCTCTTGTACCTCACGTGGTATGACTCAAGGCATCTCAGATGTAGTAACTACACTAATGAAAATAGGTGCCGTTTGCTCCTCAGTTAAAGTAGGAGGTCCCTGAGAAGAGTGGCTATGCTGAAGGCCATTTCTAGAAAGTCCGCCATGGGGTAGAATGGTTCTCATGGTGACACATGAAAATCTCAGCTTTTCTTTAAAGAGTGTCCCACACAAAGCCTGCACTTTGGTGTCACAGAGTCAGTTTCCCACCGGACTCCACATCCTGTCCCGTGATCTAGGCAAGCTGGTGGCCTTTTCTGAGCCTCAGTGTCATTTGTGATGGGGGCGGCGCTCACGAGAAAGTTGGGAGGAGAGCAGGAGAAAATATATTCATATTTCTGGCATACAGTAGGCATGTAATCTCTGCTCTTTTACTCTCTGGCTCCCCTCACTAAACATGTTAGGCTAGATAGTTTTCAAACTGAATGTCTGGCCTTTTACGTATGGCAAGCTACAAAGTGCTTTCATATACATTATCTCCGTTGGTTTTCCAAAACAACCCTGTGAGGTCGGTGGGCTTGGACTTAATATCAACACTATTTTATACATAAAGAAACGGTGCTCAAAGAGGTTATGAGAATTAGCTACCCTAACTCACTTGGCCGGTGAAGGAAGATGCAGGGAGAGGGTCCAGGCCTTTTGGCCCCCATGTCTGCTCTGGACCGTCCCCCTGCTTTGTAACCCCAGTTTTGCCGACGATCCAAATGGCAAACATGAGTGGATTCTTCTTGTTCTCTCGTGATAACTGTAGCAGTCAGGGTTCACCCAGAGAAGCAGAACCGGTATCAGATTTATTACCAGGAATTGGCTTGCCCAATTGTGCGGACTGGCTAAGCAGGTCTGGAGTCTAGTGGGGGGAGGGGTCAAGAAAGGAAGGTCACCGAGATGCCAGAATCCCAAGAAGCGTGGAGCCCCAACTTGGAGTCTCTGAATTCAGGGAGGGTCCCCGCCTTCTTTTAAAGGGCTTCCTACCCATTAAGTCGGGTCTACCCGGATGACCTCCCTATGGAGCAACTGGAAGACAGCTAATTAGAAAGACCTTGATGATATCTGCAAAATCCCTTCACAGCAGCACCCACGTTAGTGTTTGACTGAATCACCGGGAGAAGGCATGCGTCTGCCATCACATGGCCTCTGCCCACCTTCCTTTCCCCAAATTCCCGGGAGAGGACATCCCTTGGAGTCCACTCTCACCAGAACATACTGGAAACGGAATCCTTGGGATCCTACTCCGTTGAGCCGAGTTGAAAAAAAATCACACAGCCATTGTGATAACACCCAGAAGCCCACCTCTGAAAGGTGGTTTTCTAGTAACGTATTTCTGTGGCCGTCGTGCACACGTTCTGGTCACCGTGAGGGAAGACTGGGGAAGTGATTGCTCATGAGTTTACCCTTCGCGTTTTCTGCTATCAGGTTCCAGGGACAGAGGTGTTACGCTCACAAGCTCTTGTGGATTGGATTTCTGGGACATTCCCAGAGAAGTTGCTCAGACACGGTGAGCGTCTGGTGGTAGTTATGGTGGGCGCGGGACTCACAGCTGAACTTGAGGTATGTCACTGTGTCAGGCAAAGCCAAAACGAAGCAAATCCAGCTGAACCAAATAAAAATGACAACTATAGCCATAGGTCAACAAGCAAGATCGGCAGCAGTGATAATGAACGGCACTAGGGCTTTTTCATGTGTAAGGTTTTTGTTCTTGAGGACTAGAATTATTTGGTGATGCTGAAAACAATCAAGGATGGCATACCTGGGGACAGACCAGCCGTGTGCCTTTATCAAGCACTGGATGCTCTTTTGTCTTTGTGCCTGGCGGAATATTCCACTACAAAGTGGTATTAGTTGATTCTTCAGAGAAACAGAACCAATAGACGTGTGTAAACACACACACACACACACACACACACACACACGCGCGTGCGCACGCACACACACACACACACACACACACACAGAAATTTATTGTAAGGAACTGGCTTATGTGATTTTGCAGACTGACAGGTCCCAAGATCAGCAGTCAGCCAGCTGGAGACCCAGGAGAGTCAATGTCTCAGTTTGAATCCCAAGGCAGAAAAAAAAAAAAAAAATCCATGTTCCAGCCCAAAGGCAGTCAGACAGGAGGAATTTAGGGGAGGCTCAGCCTTCTGTTCTATTTAGGCCTTCCTTCAACTGCTTGGATGAGGCCCACCCGAATTAGAGAAGGAAATCTGCTTCATTCATTCGATCAATTTCAATGTTAAATTCATACAAAAGCACCCTCACAGAAACACCAGGATAATGTTTGACCAGATATCTGGGTCGCCTGTGGCCTAGTCAAGTTGACTCAGAAAATTAATCCTCATGCTAGTTTTAGTTTATAGCAAACACAAAAGAAATTCCCCCAAAAGAGCTCTACTCCTTTTTTCTCAGGATCCCTGGACTTTTCCTCTGGTTTTCTCAGCTCAGAGCATTCCAAATGTGTTTTCCTTCAAGCCCCCCACGACTTTTGTGTGTGTGTGTGTGTGTGTGTGTGTGCACGTGTGTTTTGCCCAGAAACATAAAGTCGAGCTCTACTGCCGGTGTTGTTACCTGGGACAGCCGTCTATCAGCTACCCATGCAGCAGGGATTATCCCCGTGTCAGCACCAGCTGGTGGGAAGGTATTACCCTCAGGCATCCTTGTTGCCGAGCTCTGGTTGCTGTACTCAGTCCGTGCTGAGAGGACCCCTACCCTGGAAGTAAAAGTTTAGTGAGTGTGGCATTCAGGAACACATATATGAGAGGTTTGGGGGAGATTGCAAAAATGGCCCCAGGTTTTCATGCCTGCAGTGTGACTTTGCAGCTCCTCTTATCAATAAGCGGGTTTTTATTTCTCCACTTCTTGAAATAGGTTGGCCTTGTGACTTGCTTTGGCTACAGAACGCATGGAAGTGATAATGTGCTAGTTTTGAGCTCAGGCTCCAAGAGGCCTTGCATACTTCCATATTTTCCTCTTGGAGCCCTGTCCAGATAATCTATGAATAAGCTCCCGCCAGCCTGTTGGAGGATGAGGGAATGTGGAACAGAGATGAGCCGTTGCAGCTGAAACATTTCTAGACCAGCCTCCCTCAACTGGCCTAGTAGCCAACCACAAATGCATTAATGACCCCCGCCGGGACCAGAAGAGCTCCCCAGTTGAGCACTGATCACAGCCCCAATTACCAGGCTGAAGAGCTATGAGCTACAGAAGTGGCTATTGTTTTAGGTCATTAAGTTTTGGGGTGGATTGTTAGTGTCTTCGAATTTCAGCATATGAGACCGGATGACGTAAGACACTAGGCTTTGCGTATCTGTTTACATAGCAGTTCCATGGATCCCTAAAGGTTTAAGGAGGCGTGGCTCTGGCTTCCCTCTTACTCTTGTTCAAGTAAATGCAGGTTCTAACTGGCCAAGTGGCCTGAGCAGGTGATAACTACACTCATTTCCTACTGCATTTATAATCTCCTGCTGAATTTCCGTGACCTCAGTGGGGTCACAGATTTGAAGAATTATAGAGCGATTTGGTGGAGGTGAAAGAACAATTTCAGAGGAGATTCATAGATTCTGATGACTATGAATCATACCTTAAGAATTTGTGGCTACCTTTGAAGTGCAAACCACAGGATGTATCTGATTTATTCAGCATCTGTGCTATTCCTGTGGTTCAGTTTCCAAAAGACCTGACTAAGCTGAAAATGAACTGTGCCCCCAACAAGACCATTGGTAAAAAACGTTGGGTGTGTTAACTAGAATTTTTCTGAATTTTCTGGCCACATGGCCAAAATCTCGCTCAAGTGTGGGCTTTATGGAAATGACTTTGGGGAAATGTTTTCTTTTATGAGGCTTTTAAGATCAAAGCTGAATCTCTCCTAGAGATATAGATTGTGATTCAGAAATGCCATGTGCCCTAACTGAATGTACTCCTGAGATTCTTCCGAATAGTTCAGTTTAATAGAAGTTTCTTTACTGACTGATTAAGATGTGCAAGTGATGGCCACCTGACTGACAAGGATGGAGTGTTGAGTGTGTTTGGTTGAAAAACGTTTTGTTTTGTTTTGTTTTTTTTTAGTTCGCTTTCTATTGAGTAAAAAGAAAGCATATACCAGAGTGTTCTCTAATTCTAAACCTAATCCAGTTATATACAATCTGGTAGACAGTTGAGTGAAACCCAATGAATGTTTTTCATTTACTTTACTTGCTTTGTTGAGTTGAAGGGCCTGGTGTAATACTATGTAACTTTCTAGGAATTATGTATCGGTTGAAACGATTAGGCAATTTGTTGGAGAAATCTCGTGGCTTTACCCCCCCCCCCCCCCCCCCCCGGCAACCTGCTCGTTTTTGAAATATTTTCTATTATGATTGAAAAAAGATCCTGTTTTTCAGCTGACAAATGACCCCATCCTTCCTCAGAAACGTATTCCCTTTAGAGGCCTATTTCATTTTGGCAAAAGACGCTCTACCTTCCTAAGGGAGGACGTTATGCTTTTGGCTGAGGCAAGCCCAGACTTGAAATGAAAAAAGCTATTGATTAGCTTATTACCATTATTATTAATAGTGGTAGTAGTTACTATATTTATTGGGTCTGGGGCAAGACACTAAGTAAAATTACCCATATCATCATCTCCTTTAATACCCACAACAACCCTCTGAGACAGGCATTGCTATTATCCCCATTTTCAGATGAGGAAACGGAGGCAGAGAGAAGTCAAATGGCTTCCCCACATGGCTTAGTGGGAAAATGGAAGAGGTGGGGCCCGAACACAATTTTGTTAGGCTCAAACCTCCTCGCTTTTTCCAAATACTCTATGATATTAAATCAAGTACTAAAGAATCTCTTTCTTTTTCTTATTTTATCAAAATATGATGGTTAGTGGCAGCTCCTTTGCACAGGCAAAGTGGGTGATTAAAACTGTACAGGAGAAAAAATGAATTTCCCTCTACCCTCCTGAGCTCTTGGCTGAGACCCCTGCAATAAAAGACCAAAAGATCAACAAGAGAAAAACAAGTTTATTAGTAACATGTAGCCTCATACATAAATGTGAGACACCCAGGGAAAATGAGTAATTCAGAGAGGCGGCTTACAATTTAGGCTTAAATACCACCTTCACAGGGAAAAGGGGAGGGAGGAGGCAGGCCTCTTCGGGGAGAGTAAATGATTTCTGGAAAAGATGGTTTGGGATGGAGATTGCCTGGGTGTGAGGTCCGCCTACAGTGTCCTCCCCTGGAACAAGACTCCATCTTCCTTGGGGGATGAACTGCCTGGGCAGAAATTTGTACCAACTGACTTGCTCCTGGAGGATGCGTCTTTAGGCAGATGAGAGTTCAGAGAAGGCCTTTCCTTGCCTTGGCTGTTGTTCAAGCGCCTGCGGCTCGAAACAACGGCTATCCTCCGGTGGCATATTTTGGAGTGGCAGGTCCTGTGACCCTTCAAAACTGAATGTCCGTTGGTTTAGCTTTTGGTCAAGGGACCTTGTGTGCTCACTCCTAGAATAGAGAAGGCGGGATGATGTCAAGTTCAACACCTCTGTTGGGTCCTATTCTGCGGGATCTTTTAGAGTCTAGATGCCATTCCCGGCTGAAAATGTTGCCCCTATCCCAGAGATGGGATGGGAGGGGACGGGGGTGGAGGAAGAGAGGAAGAATGGGGCGGTGGAAGAGAGAGGGAGAGATGGAGACTGAGAGAGAGCTACAACCAACCACTGACCGTCTGACATCTTTCTACGTTCCATCGTTTGCAGCCAGGACGCGACCGTGCACCCCTTAGGATTTCGGCTGCATCGCCTGAAAAAGGAAAGGTCATACATAACACATGGTAAGGTGTGGCCTCTTTCTGGTCTCGTTCTAATAAATTCCATACACAGCTGGTTTCATTTCCGCCCAGCCGTTCGCCCGTCAGAGGCAACTGCAAGCGGCTGCCGTGTCTCCACCAGCCAAGCACGTGTTAGTCGCCACGTGGGCCAAGGCCGTGTGGCCCCTGTCCCGCAAAGCCCACGAGGTGCAGGCATTTTGAAATGTCTTAGAGCAAAAGCCCCAGTGGGGCCTTCTCTTGCAGGACTGACTTCCTGGCTGGAGGGAAACTCACGGCCGATGCCTTTCCCAAGCGAGAGACACGTTGGTGACATTTCCCTGCAGAAACCCGGACTTTGCGAGTGGGGCGAATCCCACGGTGCGGGGGAGGTGGCAGATGGGTTCCGATGGGTCCACGGCATCGTGTGTGGATGTGTGCCCGGGGCTGCCGTGGAGAAAGCCTCCGTCCGACATAGGAGAGGGAAGCTCCCCTTTCTCAGGGATGATTCACCCGCTCCACGTTTGCAGGGTGGTTCGCACGCCTGCCTGGCGGAACAGGAAGGCCCATATTGTGCTCAATTGTTTTCCTGAATGCCTTTCTCAACAACAGCAGAAGGAAACATTACCGTTTGGCCTCAAGCCATCCAGGCCACTCGGTACTAACAGCGCTTAGAATGTCAAAGTCGGGCTCAGCCGAGGCAGGCAGGGACCCACGACCGCAGTTTATTTCTGTCTGTGTTTCAGATTAAACGGCTGCCTCTCGCAGCAAACAATCCCGGGTGATTTAAGACAACGGGAACTCCCTTTTACTAGAAACAGCCCCGACCCAAAGTCTGACCGTTTGTTTTATGAGCCTGTTTCTTGGCCAGTAACCCCGAGGGTGGGGGTGGGGGTGGGGGTGGGGGGGCGGCTGACACCACCACCCATTGAGTCGCTTGAATAACGTATGAAAGGCCCTGCAAGCCAGCTACCTCCTTCTTGGATCCAATAGTTCCGGGAGACTGGAGGGGGGGGGGGGGGGAAGTGTGGCCTGGGGAAAAGCCGAAGGAGGAAACCAGAAGGTTCTTGAACACAGGAAGGGAAGAGAAAGAGCTTGCCCCGCCTGGGGCTCTCTAGCCTCTGGGTGGAATTATGGGGACAGTAAGGTCCTAGTAATGGCGGTGATGCTCCTCGGTGACCTTACCTCCCACCTGCACTCTGGAAAGTCCCTCCCCATCACTGCTGAGGGTCTCCTGCTGGGTGATGTCCCTCCTGTGCTCAGTAACACGTCTGGATCCTTCTTCCTCCTTGGACACCTTTGTCCCCTGCCTCTTTCTCAGCTGCTGCTGCTGTTCCTGAAAAGCCTACCCCATTGGGCTCAGGGGCCAGAAAATAGGGTCTGGGGATAGAATAGCGAGGATGCTTCTCTCCTAAAGCCAGAAGTGCTCGGGGTCCCAGCAGCCCTCACTGTTGCACTGTCTAAAAGCATCCTTCTTGCCAGTTTCTTAAACTTCTCTCCACTGAGGTTTAAGCCGGAGGCCATGGTGGAGGTGGGGGGGGGGTGGAGGGAACGGCAGCAGGAGGCAGGCAGATTCTACTCCAGATCCTTCCTCCAGGTCTCCTGGCTCCCGGTCCTGTCCCTGTTCCTTCTTTCAGGTTCTCCGGAACCGGCTCCATCCACTCCTCCGGCCCCGGCCCCGAGCAGCTCACAAAGAGGTAACCCGCTGCAAAGCGAGAGCCGTGGCGGGTTTCTTGGCCCACCTGCTCTGACACCAGGAAAGCTGAAATCAGTTTGGGCGCACCCAGAAAATCTGCCTCGTGAGCTTATTCCATATCCTCGGGGAGTTTTTGTCAGTCTGTATTAATACATACCCAAAGCAGGTGGGTTACCAAGAAGTGAGCCACGCTCAAAATAGTTGGGGCGACTCGACTAAAGCAAACAGGTGCCTTGCCGGAGGCTTCTCCGAGACGTAACCGTGCAGCTGTGCGCTGTGGTTTTGCAAAGAGGTCAGGCTGTGCAGGGGTAGCTTGTGCCTTAACCTGGTTAAGTCCTTCCTACACTCTCTGGTTCCGGAGGGGGAACTCTAGGCAGGTGCGTTTCCTACAACTGAGTGGTCCTTTCTTAGAGAATGCAGATTCACTGGATAGCAAGCTTTGTGGCTGCCTCCAGCACCCCTAAACGCATTGGGGGGGGGCAGGGGGACGTCCAAGCTCAGGAGAAGGGCAGGCTTACAGCTCTCAGAACCCAGGGCAGGGTAACATGTGTGCTGCCGAAGGTGGAAGCAGCCAGAGTTCAAATTTAGTGCACTTCACTGGGGATGGGCTGGAGGTGGGGGGTGGGGGGCAGCCATTATGATGGCAGGTTCCAGCAGGGCAGCTGGTTGAGAAGGGGCCAGAAGCCTCATCCTTTTAGCGGAGCTGACTGGGAGAGTCAGGGTTCCCAACGAAAACAACCCAGCTTGTACAGCGAGGGTGCGGATGCTTACATGTCGCACAGCCCTCTCAGGTGCCTGGAAAGTAAGCAAACCGAGTCTCAGCAATACAAAGAAAACCAAAATCACACTCTGAAATCCAAACGTCACATTTGCACACACATCCTGCCGCCACTGTGTTATAACCAGATGGAATCATCTTGCTCATTTCTTGGACCCAGAGTGAAAACTAAAGCTCCATTCTGGAGCCCAAACACCCGGGGGGCCAGGGGCGAAGGGGGAAGGTCTGGAAAACACAGACAACAGACAGTCTCGCTCATGTTGGAACCCACTGCCACTTTTTTTTTTCTTTTTAAAAAAGAAATATCTATGAAAACTTCTTGGGAGTAACGTTTCACAGAGCCCAGGTAGGAAAGTGCTTGTCTATACAGATTCCAACTGTCTTTGTTGTCTGTACAGAGATGGAAGAGATAAGCAGAGTAGCTGAATCAGAAATGAACATGCGACCCTGTGGGAACATGACAAGTATTTTATCCCTGAACAACTCAGGCAACAACAGATGTTGGCGAGGATGCGGAGAAACGGGAACCCTCTTGCACTACTGGTGGGAATGCAAACTGGTGTAGCCGCTCTGGAAAACCGTGTGGAAGCTCCTCAAAAAATTAAAAATAGATCTACTCTACGACCCAGCAATAGCACTGCTAGGAATTTACTCAAGGGATACAAGTGTGCTGTTTTGAAGGGGCACATGCACCCCGATGTTTATAGCAGCACTATCGACGATAGACAAAGTATGGAAAGAGCCCAAATGTTCATCGATGGATGAATGGATAAAGAAGATGTGGGATATAGATACAATGGAGTATTACTCGGCAATCAAAAAGAATGAAATCTTGCCATTTGCAACTACGTGGATGGAACTAGAGTGTCTTAGGCTAAGCGAAATAAGTCATTCAGAGAAAGACAAATATGTGATTTCACTCATATGTGGAATTTAAGAAAAAAACAGGTAAACAGAAGGAAAAGCAAGCGAAAATAAGATAAAAACAAGGAGACAAATCATAAAAGACCCTTAAATAGAATAAACTGAGGGTTGCTGGAGGGGTGTTGGGTGGGGGGGGGATGGGCTCAATGGGTGATGGGCATTAAGGAGGGCACTCGTTGGGATGAGCACTGGGTGTCCTATGTAAGTGATGAATCACTAAACTCTATTCCTGAAGTCATTATTACTATATGTTAAGTGACTTGGATTTAAATTAAAAAAAAAAAAACTTAAGTATTGGAAATATGTTACAGAATGGACATAGGCCAATTTAAATTCAAAGGATAGCCACCATCTAGAAATATATCTACCTTTTGCAGGCATCACACACAATTATAAAACAGCGACAAAAATTAAGAACTGTACAAGAAATGCTAAACATTGCACCAATTATTTGACTTAAAAAATGGCCAAGGGGGGGGGCGGGGGGAAGAGGCATTATCTTCCAAGGATGAAGTGCCGGTGGAGGGAGGAGAGGGAGGGAGGTACTGAGAAGAGAGCCAGATTACGGCTTGTGTAAGTCGTGGTGACAATGGCTGTTTACCAAGAATCGGAAAAGGGAAGAAGGCACGGTATTTGGAAGAGAGGGAAGACAGTGAGTTCCTTTTGGACAGGGCTTACAGACACCCGAGTGGAAATATCCACCAGGCGGGCAGATATATGAGTCTGGAGCTCAGAGACGTCTGGGCTGGAGGCGTAACTTCGGGTCAACAGAGAACTGAAGCCATGAGTGTGCATGAGATCACTGGAGACAGTGGTGCGGGAGCAGCAGCCCCGGGGCCTGGGCTGGAGGAGGGAACCCGGAGGGAGGCCAGGCCGGGAGGGGACAGGAACCGAGGAGCCAGTCAGCAGCACCTGCAGGTAGCCCTCCTCAGATGGACACAAACCTGCCTGAGCCAGGACGGAGGGAACCGTGCGGATTCGCCTTAAACAGTTAAAACGGGGCCCAGTTTCCTTTGTCACTGTTACTTGTCATTGACACTCTCAAGTAGGGTTTTCAGAACACTTCCTCAATGATTGTAGTTTTAAAAAATTCCGCAAGGAAGTTGTGAAGGCTAGGACCCGCCCCCCCCCCCCCCCCTTCCCCTGGTCCACTGGGGTATAATTGACAAATAAAATCATGAGATATGTGAAGGGTACAGTATCTGATTTCACGTACGTGTACATTGTGAGACGGTTCCTTCCATCAAGTGAACGCATCCGTTGCCTCATGTGTTATCTTTGTGTGCGGGGGTGTGGTGAGACTAAGCAAGGTCTACTCTCTTAGCAAATCTCAATTATGCAGTACAGTGTTATTTAACTTTAGTAACTATGTTTTATGTCTGGTCCTCAGACCTTATTCATCTTAGAGTTGAAAGTTTGTACCCTTTTGTCAACCTCTTCCTATTTCCCTCATCCTTCAGTCCTTGGCAACTATATTTTTCTTTTCTTTGAAAAAATTTATTTTTTAATGTTTATTAATTTCTGAGAGAGAGAGAGAGAGGGAGACAGAATGTGAGTGGGGGAGGGGCAGAGAGAGAGAGGGAGACGCAGAATCGGAAGCAGGCTCCAGGCTCTGAGCTGACAGCACAGAGCCCGATGCGGGGCTCGAACTCGCAGACCGTGAGATCATGACCTCGGCTGAGGTCGGACGCTGAACCGGCTGAGCCCCCCAGGCGCCACTTTATGAAAAGATAAGGAAGTTGAAGCTCACCTGTGGGGAGAAAGGGCAGCTATGGTTAATTGGCCCTTGGCCTTAGTGTCTTCCTGGCTGTTTCTTTGTACTTCAGTTTGAAAGTCATCGCGTATAACCTGTCCGTTCACCTACTGGGTTGCAATGTACTTGACATTGGGAGTCCTGGCTTCATCTACCCCCAAGCTCCTCTTCCTCCATCCAGCACCTTCCTTTGTAACTCCAAAGTATTTGATAAGTTGGGGGTGAATGGAATCGATAGCAGGACCAAAGCATCCATGGTTTGAATACTTGAAGCTTTCATCTGTCGCTCAGTGATTCCCTTCCTTACTACACAGCAGTGGTTGGGATGGATTTTGTTGTAACCAGCCTTAGAACAACAAAAAGGGCTTAATACATCCTGTAGGGGAGACTTCCTAGGAAATTCAGCACGACCAGCTCAACAAATACTTTTGGATCAGTATGTATTTTTACACAATTCCTCTCCCCCCTTTTTTCTCCCCCTAACCATACACACAACTGCTTTGGAATTTGCTTTTGGAAACGTGGAGAAATAATCTTCTTTCGTTTCTTTAGAGTTTAAAAAATGTCTATCTCCCTTTGACTTTTGGCTATTGTATTTTGTACAACTTTACGTTTATTTCCTCTGAGTTTACACACTCATAGGATTCCTGATATTGGCCAGTTTCTGCCCTGGACTATTCAAAATGAGGGCGACTCATATAGCACAGGGGGAGAGAATGCTGGCCTTGGCTTTAGTAGATCCAGTGTGGGCACTGTGTGGCCTCAGGCAAGTTACCTGGCCTCTCAGAATCTGTTGCTTTATCTATAGAAGAAATGCTATGGCCTTCACAGGGCTTGAAACGAGAATTACGCGAAATGAGGCCTAATGGTAGCCCACCCTTGCCTATACTATGTGCCCCATAAATGTTTATTTCCATCTACTCCCTCTGTTTTAAACTCTGACACGTATTTATTATGTAAACTTGAGAGAGCTCTTCCAACATTGACGCATACGATCAGTCTATATCTGTCATTTACGCTTCTTACTTTTTCCATTAGCCTGTACTTCCCACAATAGTTTGGAAATACCTTGAAGATGGAAAGATATATTTTATGTTTTAGGTGTTTTTATGCCCAATCACCTACGATATGCTTCTCATCAAGTAGGCGGCCA
Source organism: Panthera pardus (assembly GCF_024362965.1). Classification (NCBI taxonomy): domain Eukaryota; kingdom Metazoa; phylum Chordata; class Mammalia; order Carnivora; family Felidae; genus Panthera; species Panthera pardus. The sequence goes on from NW_026526655.1 coordinate 12,116,243, forward strand.
GGTACTTTTTAACTATCTTTTCTTTTTCTTCTTCTTTTTTGTTTTAGTGTTTATTTTATTTTTGACAGAGAGAGACAGAATGTGAGCGGGGGGAGGGGCAGAGAGAGAGGGAGACACAGAATCCAAAGCAGAATCTGAGCCGGTCAGCACAGAGCCCGATGCGGGGCTTGAACTCATGGACCGTGAGATCATGACCTGAGCTCAAGTTGGATGCTTAACCGACTGAGCCACCTAGGTGCCCCCCTTTTCTTTATTTTGATTACGTCGTTTGTTATGTAGTGATAACGACAGTATTTGCCCCTGTATAAGAAATTAATTACAAATAAAAAAAATCTGTAAATCTCAGGTATTCATGGTGGAGATTAGGGGTTGTTACCATTGATTTGCCCCACGATTTCCCTGATCAGAGGGTACTTGGATTTATACTCATCACTCTGTTCTGTGTGGCAAGCTTCCCAGCACAATCTGTAAATTGGCAAGCAGTGAAGTTTGTGCAGACACGACAGTCAGTTAGAAATAGAGGGAGTGTATAATTTGCTGTTCAAATGGGAGCACATGTGAAAGTGCAAAGGCAGAGCTTTTAATGATTATGTTGGCTCAACAGTGGTAAAGCAGGGCCATCCAGGGCGACCATGGCTACTCTGGTTATCACAGACAGGTACCAGGGGTATCTCTGCTTTGCAACAGCACCTCCTAAACTAACCCCATTGATATGCTACGGAAGCGATTCTAATGCGAATTGAATTTGGTATGCCTTCTGCAACATGCTTTCAACCTGGGCATTTCTTTACCCCTGTCTATTAGTATCTAATGAGGGGTGGTGTTGGCTAAATTAAGCACATTATGTTGAAGAGAAGAGAAGTAACCTAAATGAGAGAAGGTTCCCAGTTTCTCTCAGCAGAGACATTATGTGATGTCTTTTAACCTTATAACTCACAGTCTAAGGAGGGCCTCTGGTGTGGTGCTCCTACAGTGCTCCTGTTGTCTCCCCACCTTGACCCCAGGCTGCCTGATGGCTCTCCAGCCCTGGGCAGGAGAGTGCCAGTTCTAAGAATCTTCTCTGAAAGGCAACTTAACCCGTGTGACTGTAAGAGAACTTACTACAATTTACTCGGTAGAGTAGGGAGAGAAATTTCTTTGCAGATAGAAGATGCTTGCATACTTTGCTCTGAATTCTTTATGTTTGTCCTCATTTTAGTAGCAGTTGGCTTTCCGAGGACTTGTAAAGTCTTCAGGGACACGGTAATAAGCACTGAGATCATAACTTTGTCTTTCACAAAATAAATCAGCAAAGAGTTTGAAGTAAAGGTGGGTATTTAAACCGTTTCGCCGAGGAGTTCCAGTCTGTTATCCAGATGGAAATGAGATGCCTCTTGATTTGCAGGTAGTCAATAAATCTTTTTTTTTTTTTTTTGTAAATAAAAAATGAGCTTTTTTGAGCAAGGTTGAGGCTATCTTCTGCCATTCCTTACCCAGGCAATAGGTTTCCCTGGCCTGGCTGAGAGGTAGCAATCACCATAACAATGTTTCTTTTTTTAAAATGTGTATTTATTTTTGAGACAGAGACAGAGTGTAAGACGGGGGTGGGGAGGGGTTGGGGTGGGGGGGACAGAGAGGGAGACACAGAATCTGAAGCAGGCTCCAGGCTCTGAGCTGTCAGCACACAGCCCAATGCAGGATTCAAACTCACTAAGTGTGAGATCATGACCAGAGCCGAAGTCAGATGCTTAACCGGTTGAGTCGCCCGCACACCCCTGTGACAGTGACCTTAATGGTAAATTTTGTTCACCAGGGTATGAGAAAGAGGAAAGAACTTGAAGAAAATCAGGTTGAGACCCTCACCCTGCCTTTTATCTGCTATCTGGCTTTAGACCAGTCGCTTTATCATGATGGCCCTCAGTATTTTCATTCGTCTACTTTCATGGATCAAATGAGATAACGTGTGTCCAACACTTTATGTAGCCTGCGGTCACGAAGTTAATAGGCCCGATTAGGATGTAAGCACCTCTCATGACACTCTCGTGTGGGCATTTTGTTTACATCTCTACACTGTATACTTGTGTGCTGAATCCGTATTAGTCAAACGAATGAATAGTATTAACCAGAAGAATAGTTGATAATTGTAACAGGTCACCATGGAACCGTCTAGCACAGCGTTGGGCCCATGTAGCACCTTCCACCTCTCCCGGTCTGAGCCCAGAAGTTAAGCGTGAAAGATAGGGTCAGCTCACGTCCACAGCTCTTCGGGCGAATTCCCACTGAACAAAATTTACCATGAGGACATCGGTGGAGTGGTGACGAGGCTCTTCAGCCAGGCCACAAAAACCTATTGCCGGGTAAGCAAGAGCAAAAGACAGTCTCGCCTGCTCAAAAAGATCCGTCATCATTACAACTGTTTATTCCTCCCTTTACCCGCGCATGTATTATGTGTGTAGGTCATTGTAAATCTCTGTGGCCTTGCTACAGAGATGTGTATGTATGTGTACTTGGGACCAGCAGGATCTCCGAACCTGTTAGAAATCACGAATCTTGGGCCAGCCCTGGTTTCACGGGAGCAGAATCTGTATTGTAGGGGCGCCTGGGAGGCTCAGCCGGTTAAGCGTCCGACTTTTGATTTTGGCTCAGGTCACGACGTCACGGTTCATTTCATGAGATGGAGCCCCACGTCGGGCTCTATGCCTACAGTATGGTGGCTGCTTGGGATTTTCTCTCTCCCTCTCTCCCTGCCCCTCCCCTGCTTGCACACATGCTCTCACCCTTTCTCAAAAATAAATGCATTAATTAAAAAAAAAAAATCTGTATTTTAACAAGACACAACTGATACAAGGTGCACATTGACCCCTGAGAGGTCCTGCTCTGCGAAGGAAGGAGATCTTTTAGGGTCTTCTGGAAGTTCACAGATTTTTGGGAAGTTTGTGCAGAGGTAGCTGGTATAGACTTCAGGCCACAAGCCTCAGTATGCCCAAAATATGACTTTATTTTTCCTATGATTCAACTTAATCCCTGTTTCCAGCTCCATACTCCTGGCATGGTAGAAACTTCATCTTTTTAAAAAAAAAATTTTTTTTTTAACTGTTTATTTATTTTTGACAGAGACAGAGCATGAATGGGGGAAGGGCAGAGAGAGAGAGAGAGAGAGAGAGAGAGAGAATCTGAAACAGGCTCGAGGCTCCGAGCTGTCAGCACAGAGCCTGACGCGGGGTTGGAACTCACAGACCGCAAGATCAGGACCTGAGCCAAAGTCAGACGCCCAACCGACGGAGCCACCCAGGGACCCCGAAACTTCATCTTAAACAGTTTGCACTTTCCCTTCTCTCTCTCTCTCGGAGTAGTTGCAAAGGGTTTGGCATAAGGGATGGTCAGTTCATTAGTCTTGTGTTCAGCGGGGGGTCCTCTGAGGTTTCCACGGGCTGCTTTGGTCCTTGGTCTCTTACAAATGTGATCGTCTTTTTTTTTTTTTTTTTTTTCTTATGGGCTTCAGTGACTGAAGGCTTATAAACTGATGCCATGGTGGGGATCATGGGGATCAAAGCCTCACTGAGGCTTTCCGGGGCCCGGTGAGCTTGGACACAGCCCACGAGTGTCTGCTCAAGAAGCAGAACAGGTAAAGGGTGTGTGTCTCATGCATATGTTCTGTGTATGTCCATGGGTGTGTGTCCACATGTGTGTCTGTGTCTATTTGCACACGTGTGTCCGTGTGTGTCCCCGTGTGTGTTTGTGTACCGGGGGAAGGATTTTCTTTTTGAGACCTATTTAAGACCTCGCTCTCATTTCTCTATCTCTTATTCTTACTTCAGGTCAGGAAACCTTTTTCTACCCTTGGAGATATTCTTCCTTCTCTTGATTTCTTCTCTTCAGAGACAACCCAGTACAGTGATCTCTGCTTTAGAGGCCCTAGCACGCTCTCTTAATGAGTTTAAGTTCCTGGACCCACAAATACCAGGAGGTCCTGCCACAATAATTGCCTGGGTCTTCCTCTGACCGACTAATTTCACTTAGCATAATACCCTCCAGTTCCATCCACGTAGTTGCAAATGGCAAGATTTCCTTCTCTTTGATTGCCAAGTTATATCCATTATATATATATATATATATATATATCATTATATATATGTATATATATACATATATATACATATATACATATATATACATATATATACATATATATACACATACATATACATATACATATATATACATATATATACACATACATATACATATATACATATATATACATATATATACATATACATATACATATACATATATATATGTATATATATACAATATATATTTTATATATATATATATATATATATATATATATATATGAAGTCATATTCACCTCAATGTTTATAGCAGCACTATCAACAATAGCCAAAGTAGGGAAAGAGCCCAAATGTCCATCGATGGATGAATGGATCAAGAAGATATGGTAAAGGGGCACCTGGGTGGCTCTGTCGGTTGGGCATCTGACTTCAGCTCAGGTCATGATCTTGTGGTTTATGAGTTCGAGCCCCTCCTCAGGCTCTGTGCTGACAGCTCAGAGCCTGGAGCCTGCTTTTGAGTCTGTGTCTCCCTCTCTCTGCTCCTCCCCCAGTCTCTCTCTCTCTCTCTCTCTCTCTCAAAAATAAATAAAGCTTAAAAAATTTTTTAAAAAAGAACATGTGATATATGTTAACATGTTAAATATGGAGAACAAACACAGGGTTGCTGGAGGGGTTGTGGGAGGGGGGATGGGTAAGGGGCTTTAAGGAATCTACTCCTGAAATCGTTGTTGGGCTATGTGCTAACTAATCTGGATGTAAATTAAAAAATAAAATTAAAATAAAAACTAAAAACTTAAAAAAAAGTTGCCTGGGTCTACTCTTTGCTTGTCTGGGAGAAGAGGGGAAATTACCATGGGAATAAAACCAAATAGAATCATGTCTCAGAGGGGTGCCCAGCTGGCTCAGTCAGTAGAAGGCGTGACTGTTGACCTCAGGGTCGTGAGTTCGAGCCCCATGTTGGGTGTGGAGCCTACTTGAAAACAAATACTATTTCGCTACAGGAATAGGAAAGTGAAGAGAGAGTAGTCACAAGGTAAGACAGAAACCGTCGCTGGACAGTAGTGGCACAGGAATGAGCCTCTCCCTCCTGAAGGGAAAGTCATACAAGTTGTCATCTTCTCCCAAAGGAGACTGAGTGCTTGCCCGCCTTAATGTGGGCGTGCCTGGCCCAGCACTCCACCGCCTTCAAGGGTGAATTTCAAGATGCCCAGTGCCTCTGTGTGGGGCCTGGGGAGTGCTGACCTTTGTTCCATCTGTACTGCGGTCACCTAGTCATGAACTGTAAGCTGTTGTTGAAAGTGAGACCATGTCGCTCCAGCCACAGTGAATCTTTAAAGGGCTGTGTGGCTGAGCCACTTTTGATGGTTTAGCCTCCCTCGGCTGACGACACGAAGGTTGTTTAGATGTTCCGCTATTTCTGTTCCCTTCATCACCCTTTTCCCATTGACAAACATCTGAAAGGGTGAAAGTGTTAGGTATAGAATTAAAAAATGTGCTGTCTTGTAGATACATAGACAAGACTGCTCACTGGGCAACTTGGGCTTGAGTTCTCAGTGTGAATAAGAATTTCTTTTTCTGTCTTTCTGTCTCCTTTCACTTCTGCTTGTGGGACTATTGAGTATTTTCCCAAGCTAGTACCTTCTGTGGTGATGGAATAGTGGCCCATACAGTAACAGACCCTGGCCTGGGGCCTCCGTAAGACTGTCCCAACTTGCCTGGTATGCAAATAACCATCTGCCTTCCTTCTTCAGTCTCCAGGGATGCTACATTCAAAGGATCTGCTTCCTACGATAGGAAATAATTAAATGGGCAAGGTGTTTCTTACCCGCTGGCCTTTGTAGGTAAAAGAGCATTTAGGCACATGATTTGGAGCCAGTGTCATTAGGCACATAAGGGTTGCTGTCACATTAGAGTCACCTTACAGTTTTTCAAGCAATTTGTGTACATGTCTGTTAATTCATGTGAGTTTCACAGCAACCTCTAGAGACAGATGACAGGTTTTTCCTGTTCTATAGATGAACAGATTGCAGCTAAGTGACTTGCCTAAGTTCAGGAAAGTAGTAAATGGTAGACCTTGAACCACCTGGGGCTCGGTGGTGGGTATAGATTGGAAAAATGTTGAGGAAACTATCGTAAAATCCTGAAGGAATGGTGACTCATGTTGTATAACCGTGAAGCCTTTGGGGGTAATGATCTTCTGTGGCCAAGTGGAAGACAGAAGTGTTACCAGAGAGCTCATGGAGTGGCCTCAGTCTTCTGCTTCTAAGACATCTGATATGCAGCGTTTACTAGAGTGACGTAGAGTTATTTCTGCATTCAAATTTTTATTTTACTTGTGTAGGTGGGTCGGCACAATATGGTGCTTTGATAGGCTTAATATCCTCAAAGTTTTATTTTACTTGTGTGAAAGAATATGGTGCTTTTGATAGGTTGACTCTCCTTAAAATTCAAATCGATTACCTTATATGGTCACAAGGGTGTACACCTGCTGATTTTTCTTTCTCAGCATGCAGCCCTTACTTTTGATAACAAAACGTTGGTTTTCCTTTGGGGGCCAAATATTCCCTGTTATATGTAGATTTAGTGGGATAGTACCCTGACTCCTCACTGGCGTAGGGTTGAGTCTCTCAGCTAGACTATCTTGGGAATTTGAATCTTCAGCTGAGTGACTTGAGGATGGGACAATTTCCCCCAGTCCATGGCAGCTTTCCTCGCAGAGACTATGAACTTTTATTACCTAGACCTTCGGAAAGTTCTTGTCCCTAATCCTTTTCTGAGGTCTGTATGATCAGATTTTTCTCTGATTTTATGAACTTCTCCATATATTTCCAATGCATCCCCTTGCGACTGGTTTATCCAGATTTTCTTTCATTGCTTACACCAAAAGTTTCCTAACTTATATAGGAATTATGAAAAAAATCAAGGAGGCTACCTCCCTACCCCCTTGGTTTTGGGCTTAGAACGCGATTGCTTTGGCTAATGGGATATTAGCAGGCGTGACTCAAAGGAAGTAGAAATGCTCTTGTAGGGGAGGTCTTGGGCTCTTGCAGCCTGCTGTTGCCATCAAAAGAACATTCCCAGATCAGCCCACAGGTTCCAGGAGGAAGATGTGAGACATGGCTCGGAGTCACCCAGCTGAGCTGCCCCCAGCCTGGATCAGCACATCCCCAGCCAATCCACAGACATGTGAGCTAAATAAATGTTTATTGTTACATACCACTGAGATTTTGTAGCTGTCTTTTTTGCAACATTTTTGCAGCAATAGCAAACCTATACAGGAATTTGTATTAATAAGTACTGTGTTGGCTGCAAGAAAAACCCAAAATATGTGGGGCTCGATGGCGGGTGTAGGTTGGAAAATGTTGAAGAAACTATCATAAAAGCCTGAAAAAAATGGTGACTCATGTTATACAACCGTGAAGCATTTGGTATAACCATCTTCTGTGGCAAAGTGGAAGATAGAAATGTAACCAATGAACTCGCAGACTAGGGCAAGATGGTTTCTATTAGAATGTTGAAGTATTAGCTGGCTTCTTTTAGCTACATATGATGAGCTCAGAAAATAACTAGCTGGTTTGTAATAGAATTTTGAGGGACTATAGAGAACCCAGAACTTGCCCGTTTAGGGAAAAACAAGTTTCTCACACTAGCTTTCCATTCAGTAAGCGGTTCTTAAAAGAAGGCATAGCCCAAGAGTGTATGTAGAGTCCCCATCTCGAGCAAGAGGTGACTGCCACTCCAGCCTTTGCACCAAGGCTTAAAGATCAAAGGAAATGTTGGGCTGTAACACCTTTAAAAATCCCTAGAAAGGAATCAAATGGCAACTAGAACACCCTTTCGGCTGGAAAGCTAAGCAGCCTGATATAGCTAGTACAGTAATTAAATCTAGAGAGAGAGGCATGTCTGGAAAATAATGGTGGGTGTGGCTTTTGTAGACCACGGTAGTTAACTCTATATAAGTATAGCAGATGTTTGTTCATTTAAAAAGTAGTCAAAACAATTCTATTCAAAGAACGTTTTTTTCTCTTACTTACTGAAAATGCCTAAGCAACTAAAACCTAGATATCTTCCAGGAGCAAATATCTCCCCTGAACCAATGCACAATAAAGAAATAGAAATTTTAATATAATAGTATATTAATTAGAATGAAATGTCAGGTATTTCCCTTCTCTGCTAGAAATGAGTTGAAATTATTATGGCCGATAGTGGGCCAGGAACACACAAAGGTTTACAACAATAAAAGTCCAGGGTCAGTGATGTAGTGGGACCTTCATAAGGCATATGATAAATATTAGGAAACAAACTTTGAGCAGGAAGTTCAGAAATAGAGGCAGATGAAATAACAGCATTTCTAGTGAGATCTTTGGAACTGAAGAGACAACACTGAAAAACAAGGAAGACCAAAATGAAAGTTGGCTACAATTGGTTTTGTGTCTTGGGTTTTATTCAGTCCATTTTATAACTTTCTGTTCCCAAATCACCAACATTTATGAAGTTTAAAATGGAACTAACATACTAAGACTGTTTTAAAAACCCAATAATTTTAACAGAGAAAGAGGTTGATTGGTCTTCCTTATATTTTACCAGTAAAAATTAGGATCAGCTTTCCAAAATCGTTATATGACACAGTCCAATGAACTTGGCCCAGTTTTAGTTGGAGTAAAGAACTTCTCCTCTGTTTTCTGCAACTTTTTTTTTAAAGTGGGATCCTTTCCTTGTTGAAAGGTAAGATCCAAGAATTAAGGACCATCATAAATATCCTTTTCATAGCTGAGTCATTAGAAATATACCATATAACATATACTCTTATTCAGTAGCCACTAATCACATGTAGCTATTAAAATTAAAATGAACTAGAATTTAAAATGTAGTCCATCAATTACACCCTAACCATATTTCAGACACTCAATAGCTACATGAGGCTAGTGGCTACCATATTGGATAATGCAGATATAGAACGTTTCCAGAATCACAGAAAGTTCTAGAAAGAACAATGCTGCCCAAGAATATAGTAGAGTGCCTTGCATATCATAGGCACTTAATAAATATTTGTCAGCTAAAATATCATAACGAACTACAACTTTCAAAATCTTAGGAAAATATATTGATGATCCTATGCCAAGGGATTGTCATTACCAAGGGAATGAGTGCAGTCTGGGGACACCCCGATATTCTCAGTTTAGAGGAGGAAGCAGCAAGGGAAGACTGAGCAGCGAGTGAGGCAGAAGAACAACACTGAGACCTGGTGACCAAATGAGGCAGGGTACCGAGGAGGGAGTTGTCAACCGCTCAAACGTCGCTCAGAGGTCAAGTAAGGTGAGTCCTGGGATTGAAACATTTCTGGCTTTATTCTTCCAATAGCTGACTGGCCATACAACGTAATCTACTCACACTTCTCTTTTTTCATCAGGCGTATCAGTATTGATCTCTGCCCTCGAGGTGAAAGATGTGTCTTACTTACACCCACTGTTTAAAACCCTCCTTTATACGTGATGCTCTATTCAGTTCACGATAACCTCTGTGACTCCACAAATGACACGTCCATGTGCCTTGGTCTCTTTAGGCTGTTAGAACAAAGTACCACAGACTGAGGGTCTTATAAACAACAAAAATTTATTTCTCACACTTCTGGAGGTGGAGGGTCCAAGGAACAGGGTACCAACATGATCAAATTCTGGTAACAGCCCTCTTTGGGGTTGCAGACTGCTGACTTCTTATGTCCTCACATGGTGGAAAGAGAGGGAGAGAGCTCTCTGGGGTCTCTTTTATAAGGGCACTAATCCCACTCATGAGGGCTGCATCCTCATGACCCAAATACCTACCAAAGTCCCCACCTCCTTATACCATCACCTTGGTCACCGGGTTTTTAACATATGAATTTTGGGGAAACAAACATTCAGACCGTAGCATATTTATATCTCTGTTTTTTGATTTCTCTGTTTTAGGTAGTACTTGTTTGAGTTTTCACTACATACTTTGAGGAAACTCATCTCCCGTGGGTAAGTTAGCTTTATCTCCTGTGACTGACTTCTGGCCTTCATCAGTTCTATCTTTCCTTTGCAGTATTCAGGTTTTTAGCATTTACATTCTGTTCTGTAACTAGAATTAAGCTTTTCATACTTTATCTTACATAATAGATAATAAAAATATTAAAGCAGTAAACACAAATTATGATGTTATAATATGTTCCTGCTGGACTAAGGGTTGTGACTGTTAATGGGTCCATTAGATTTAAAAAGCTGCTTATTTTGGGAATCATAAAAAATGGTACTTACCTTAATTGTTATATTTTAGCCTAAAACATTTAAATGTTTAAATAGATTTATTTGTCCATATTCTTATGTAAGTTCAGGACCTTACATTTCTAATAATCATGATAAGAGATTTGTAATATTTGAACACTGACATCTCTTGGAAGCAGGCTGTGCTTAGAATGATATATTTTGGGTTCCTATAATGCCAGCTTCTATGAATGAATAATGTTGTCCAATAATTGACCTATTAAATGGTGTGAAAATAAAGTTTATCTGAAAAATTATTTCTAATGTGTAATTATTACATTCTTATGGTTATGGTTGATGCTGCTAAAACATTAGAACTGATTACAGAAATATGCATACATGAACAAAGCTGTTACTTCTATGCTACAAACCCCCATGTTTTTAGTGTTATTCAATGGCAAAGCAATAATGAAAATAACCAATAATACTAAAGTGGTAAAAATCCAAATTATCACAAAATAATTGTATAGTTTATATGTACGTGACACCTTCCTCTGCATGTAAAATTTCTTTTTTTTTTTTTAAAGGTTATTTATTTTGAGAGAGAGGAAGAGAGCAAGCAGTGTAGGGGCAGCGAGAGAGAGGGAGGGAGAGAATCCCAAGCAGCCTCCAAGATGCCAGCGCAGGGCCCAAAGGGGGGCTTGAACTCTTGAAAGGTGAGATGACCTGAGCCAAAATCAAGTTGGACACTTAACCAACTGAGCCACCCAGGCGCCCTGCATGTAAAGTTTCCTTATTGGCCCTTCCACAACCTTCCTCTGTAGTAGTTCAAGCCCCCCGCCCCAGAATTCTCATCTGAGAGGTGAAGAGACTCTTTTAACAAATGGTGAACGGAGTTTTTGCTCTGTGTGACTCAAACACGTTTGGAGGTAGATTCCGAGTTTGGCAACTTTGATGTTCAGGAATGTGGTTAAGTTTTCATCTCTGGGTTCAAAGTAATGATACTTGATGAGGACTTTTTTGTGTGTGTGTGTGTGATCATTAAGTGCTTCTATTAGGACAGAAAATGAACTCATGAATTCTTCTGGAGTCTTGTTATTTCTGAGTGATTACTTGGTGTAAGCCGTAAAGCCCATGTCCTACTTTCTTATATACAAAAAAACTCTGTGTTCTCCATACCTACAAATATACGTTTGCTCACATTTGCCTCTGGTCTCTCTTTTTTTTTTTTATAAAAGAAATAAAATGGCCCCAGTTCTCTTTAATATAATTCTACACATATACACTGAGAACAAAGGACTGTTTTGACAGTGTAGAGTTCTAAGAAAGAGGAGCCTAGATTAAACAAACAGTAAGTGCTACTACATCTCCTGCCAAAGGAACAACAGTGCTTGGGTGATGTTTTCCAGGCAACTCTAGGGCATAAATCTTTAATCCCACTGCCTTTCATGTGACATTTATATATAAAAACTGTTTATAGAGCAATGAAACCTTGACTTGTGTTCATTAGAGTTTATCGGGGCCGCCACTGCATCCATTCTTAGGATATAACTGCTCACAGGACGTCAGCAAATGTTATCAAGGCATTTTGCTTTTGCTCTTCGTTTGGATTCTCACCAGAACCAAATAAGGCGCTGATGTACCAGTTGCAAAACAAGGTCAATGGCAAGAAGACAGCGGACCTTAAGCAGCCTGTCCTTGCAGGCTCCAGACTTGAAGCACCGGCGAATGTTTTGCATCAGGCCAGAAGGGAAAATGTTCTCTTCACAGCATCTGTGAATTTTGACTTAATTAATCTTCCCAGAAAGTATAGGCAACATAAATCTGATTGAATTTAAATAAAAGAAAACTGGTCTAGGGATGGATAAATTGGCATGCGATATTAGAAAATAATCTGCCCAGGGGCGCCTGGGTGGCTCAGTCGGTTGAGCGTCCGACTTCGGCTCAGGTCATGATCTCAAGGTTTGTGGGTTCAAGCCCTGCGGCGGGCTCTGTGCTGACAGCTCGGAACCTGGGGCCTGTTTTGGATTCTGGGTCTCCCTCTCGCTCTGCCCCTCCCTTACTCGTGCTCTGTCTCTGTCTCTCAACAATAATTAAAAAAAAAAAAAAAGAACAAAAAAGAAAATAATCTGCCCAATTTCTTTTTTATTTATTTATTTATTTAGTAATTTATTTATTTATTTATTTATTTATTTATTTATTTTTGGGACAGAGAGAGACAGAGCATGAACGGGGGAGGGGCAGAGAGAGAGGGAGACACAGAATCGGAAACAGGCTCCAGGCTCCGAGCCATCGGCCCAGAGCCTGACGCGGGGCTCGAACTCACGGACCGCGAGATCGTGACCTGGCTGAAGTCGGACGCTTAACCGACTGCGCCACCCAGGCGCCCCCCCCCCCCCCCTTTTTTTTTTTCCCAATTTCGAGAAGAGAGTATATTTTAGAATCATAGATCTGGAGAAAGGCCATGGAGAATAGTTTTTCTGTTTATTGAGTAAAAGAGAAAACCAATTTATGGGGATAACCAGCAAACTATATGAGGCTCTTGGCTGCAAATGATGAAAACCCAACTCAAACTAGATTTTGTGAAAAGGTTAATTGATGGACCTGAGTAACTAGAGAGGCAAAGAAGTGTGCTTGACTTTGGGCACAGGTGGCTCCAGACCTCTAAGATACACCTCCCTCACCTGGCTTCCCTCTCATTGTCTCCCCAGGAGGTGGCACAACGGCCCCCAGATGCTCCAGATGTGTGTGGTCTTCAGTGTTCCTAGTCAGAGAGAAAGAACGCTGCCTCTCAGGACAAAAGTCCTGGAGACATTACCACTGGCTCAGTTTAGCCCGTCCCTGATCTAATCACCCTGCCCAGAGAGATGGGCTCAGTTCTGTGGGTGATCTAGCCTAGGTCATGGCCACTTCTTCAGCAGGAAGGTGGTATCAACACCACATACGCCATGTGGTCTAAGGAGGCTTCTTCTATAGAATAGCGGTGGAGTCACCCCACTAGGAAGGATTGCTGGACAGACCAAAAAAAAAAAAAAAAAAATATGGCTGCTACAACTAGTCATTGACAGCTATAGGGATACATGAGGTATGTTGAGTCTCACTCAACTCCATGTTTCTTGGCATTGGTTGATTCTTAGTTTCTGTTTTCTCCCTAATCAGTGTCTCTACTCTGGAGATGGTGGACGTGTGTAAGTGTGTAAAAATCAGTGTATATACATTTGCCCTGGGGTTTGTAAGGCTAAGGGTTAACAGAGGAGTAGGCTGATAACTGGAAGGAGCTGTCTCTTTCCTAGGAAGTTCATAAATGGATCATAGACCAAAAAGTATCGAGGAACTTTGTTCATCACTAAGACATACTTTCTTCTCAAGGTGGTTACACGCGAGTTACTATAAAACTCAACAGTAGTCTGGGCGTTGAGGTGATGGCTGATGGGCAAACTGCCAAATGCACATCTAGGATAAAGAACCTAACATCTGGAGTTTTATCTGACCCTTTTGAGTGTGAAGGAGGAAAATCATAAAACAAAACCGAACAAAAAAGCCAAATACTAGTTTGTGTTTTCATGAGAAAAAAAGATGCCTCCTGAGATTCATATCTCTTTTGCTGTTGGTCCCAACTGGAATAAGAAAAATTTAGCAAGTGAAATTTAACAAATGAAAACTTGTTTAGTATTCTGGAAACCTGCAAACCTCAAAAACAGTTCTGTGACTGTCTTTTCAGTTTTTACCCAATCGGGTGCACTTAAATTTCCTCAGACTTCAACTGAGTAAAACTGTAAGAACAAAGACCACTGTGGGAATATTTCTGTTGTAAGGTATAGAAGAGTTAACGTGTGAACACATTTGGTTTGACCATGACACCACCACATTCTGTGTGTCTAGTACTAAGTGTCCAGTACCTTTCCCTTTGCCCTAAACCAGTGGTCCTCAAACTGTAATGCACACAGGAATCACTTGGAAGGTGTGTGGAAACCCAGATGGCTTGGCCTCAATCCCTAGAGTTCTGATTCTGTAGGTCTGGGGTGGGCCCTGTAATTTCCGTTTCTAGCAAGTTCCTGGTGTGGTGCTGCTGCTGCTCTGGGACCACACTTGGAGAAGCGCTCCTCTACACCGTTCTCAAAGCTCAGCTCTGGGTGAGTCATCATGGGCCATAGTTCCAGCTGCGATGGGCATTGAGGCTGCCCTAGGGGGCATCAGTGGCCAGTTTCCAGTAGAGGTGATGGTCTGAATTATGGTATAGGCACAGTTCCAGAAGGGAAGCTTATGGGCGAACACAGGACTCCAGCTCATGTGTGGGGTAAAATGACAAGAGTTTGCATCCTTGGCAAGATAAGATGTACCAAGCAATAATTGAGCAGATTGTTAGGGCTCCCACCAAGCATTCTGGATTTTAAGGTCAGGTTTCTAAAACTAGGTCAGAACTTGAGTGCCAGTTCGGATAGGAATTTAGTTGAAGAGACTGGTGCTCTCCCGGTGGTAAGAAAGGCTGAAGCTAGAGGCCATCTGAGTTCCCAGGCAGCTTACCTTGACTAGGCTTAAGGCAACAAGGCTAAATCTAGTCTCATGCATGAGGGAGACCAGTGCTGAGCAAATACTGAGCCAACAGTAACTCAGGATGCAAGCATAACTGTATCTGAATGTTCCTTGGTCACTGCATGTCATGGTCAGGATTAGGGCAGGCAGGGCCTATGTGGAAAACTATTTTGTTTCTCAAACTTCTTTTGACCCTGACATACACTAAGAAATACAAAACACCTTATGGAATAGTATACACACACACACACACACACACACACACACACACACACACACTTTCCCAAAATAGCATTTCCCTCAGCATGTTCAATGTAC
This sequence comes from Panthera pardus, assembly GCF_024362965.1. Taxonomy (NCBI): domain Eukaryota; kingdom Metazoa; phylum Chordata; class Mammalia; order Carnivora; family Felidae; genus Panthera; species Panthera pardus. Next base: position 12,131,370 of record NW_026526655.1, read on the forward strand.
CCTTTTCTGTTTTGTACTATTTATTCTGCCATTTTCCCTTATTTCATGAAAATAACAAAAACTTTTGTTATCCAATAATTTATTTTATGATACACTAACGGGGGGAGACCCACACTTTGAGAACTTTGTTAGAACTTGCAAAGTATGCCATCCATGGCCTTGACATACAGCTGGCCTTCTCAGCCCCCATGCAGCAGCTACTCATCAAGATCAGCTGCCGAACATAAAGGCACCTCCAGCGAAGAGGCCAAGCCCCTCTTGCTTCTCTCAAACTGCTCTATTACTTCCTGGAGGCTCACTTCCGGGGTCAGCCTCCTTCATTGTGGAGCTTCTTGGCTTATTGGACTTTTGCACAATTTTTGGTTTTGACCTTTTTTGACATTGTGAAAAATCTCAGGGAAGAGGCCTTCTCCTCCAGGCCTGGTTTGGGGAACCCCGTTGGCCAGGCGAGCCCTCCCTCCTCCACTGCTGAGGTTGGATGGAGACAGAAAGCAAGCCAGGCATTTCTGTTCTGTTTGCTGTTATTTACCAACCCAATTCCTCTCACTGAAAATCAGCTTTATCTTCCTTTCTCCTTTGAGTGCTCTTCTTCTAGTCAAACGGCTGGCTAACAATTTTTGAAAAACTATTTATGTTAGAAATCACAACTACATAAATTTAAAAAACTGCTGACAAGTTCCAGTTGATAGACAAAACCACACTGGTGTGAGAAATATAGACCGTGGTACTATTCGATAAGGAATCAGTCCTAATATCTGTAGCAATTATAATGCGGACAAGATGGCTACTAGCCAGGAGCCCCTGGGTGGCTCAGTTGGTGAAGTGTCAGACTCTTGGTTTCAGCTTAGGTCATGATCTCACAGTTCCTGAGTTCAAGCCCCGCATTGGGTTCTGCGCTGACAGCACGGAGCCTGCTTGGGATTCTCTCTCTTCCTCTTTCTCTGCCCCTCCCCTCCTCTTGCTCTCTGTTTCTGTCTCAAAATAAATAAATATATAAACTTAAAAAAAAAAAAAAACATTAGTTTAAAGAAAAGGTAGATATTAACCAATCAATCAAGACTAAATTCCCACCAACCCAAGGGTTTGAAGAAGCAAGCCTTGGTTAAAGCCATACACAAACAGGACCAGAATAGATGGTGTGGAGATAAGCCACTTGTAAAAAAGGCAGCTTGTGTGTGTCTATCACAGTAATAAAACAATGGGTAAGATGTCTGAAACAAAGACAAAAGATCTATTTTCAGGCCACCAACTCAATCTCTGCCCAAAGATATATTCTAATGCCATAATGCTTTAAAGAATATTGTCACTTGTAAATTGGTGTAGCCACTATGGAGCACGGTGTGGAGGGTCATGAAAAATTAAAAATAGAGTTACCATATGATCCAGCATTCCCAATCCTGGATATATATCCAAAGGAAATGAAATCGCTGTCTCAAAGAGATGTCTGCACTCCCACGTTCATTTCAGCGTTATTCACACGAACTGGGGCACGAACACAATCTAAGTGTTTGTCAGCGGACGAATGAATAAAAAAATGCGATATATATGTGGAATATTATTCAGCCATAAAAAAGATGGAAATCCTGTCATTTATGACAACATGCGTAGACCCTGAGGATATTGTGCTAACTGAAATAAGTCAAAGACAAATGCTGTATGATCTCACTTATACATGGAATCTAAAATAAAAGCCAAACTCATAGAAGCAGAGAGTCGAAGAGTGATTACCACAGGCTGGGGGGTAGGGGAAATTGGAGGATGTTGACCAAGTGGTATAAACTTCCAGTGATAAGATAAATAAGGTCTGAGAATCTACTGTTCGGCATGGTAACGATATACTGTATTATATACTTAAAAGTTGCTAAAAAAGTAGATCTTAAATATTTTCACCACACATGTACAAAGGCAATTGCATGAGACGATAAGGCATTAACTGACCTTATTGTGGTGATCATTTCATAATACATACATATGTTAAATGATCATGTTGTACATCTTAACCTTACATCATATTATATGTCAGTTATTTGTCAATAAAGCTGAAAGAAAATATTATCACAGTGGCCAAGAAACGTTTTTGAAGGTACCCTTCATTTCTCACCACTGTTTGATTTTCAATCCAAGATGGAACTTTTTTAAGTGGATAATTTACCTCTTAAAATAGCTGTTTTTAAGAAATCAAATTTCAGGGGCACCTGGGTGGCTCAGTCGATTAAGTGTCCGACTTCAGCTTACTCAGGTCATGATTTTGTGGTTTGTGGGTTCGAGCCCTGTGTCGGGTTCTGTGCTAACAGCTTGGAGTCTGGAGCCTGCTTTGGATTCTGTGTCTCCTTCTCTCTCTCTCTCTCCTCTTCCCCTGCTAGCTCTCTCTCTCTCTCTGTCTCTCTCTCAAAAATAAATAAACAGTAAAAAAAAAAAAAAAGAAGAAATCAAAATGCATAAGAATCACCTTGGGAAATGCAGATTCCCAGGTGCTGCCTTACAGAGTCAGAACTCACTGTCTCTGGGGTGGGGGAAATGAGCCCTCCATGCCTCCCCTTTCCCACCATTGCAAGTGGTTTCAATGTAGGTGATTCATAAAGGCCACAGTTGGAAAACATTGTCAGGAGACAAAACAGTTTATTTCAAAGGGTCACTGAGTCTTTTCCACAGATGCACATGTCAGTGCCCTGACATTTGATGGAACGATGGAGTTGTTTTTCATACTTCTTCTCTCACTCGATTAATGGGCAATTTCCAGAACTTTCCATGTGACTATTCTCAAACTCTGGCAGGCTGGCTTGGCACAAGACCTCCCAGTTCCAAAAGCAACACAGGCTGTGGGAATACAAGAATGAGCAGAGTGGCAGGGGAGGCTGAGAGGCACAGTTTCAGGCTACTTCCAAAGCCGCGTGTGAGTCAGCACCTGCCCCACCGTGTAGCCCCAATGCCCACCTCCTCCCTCACAAGCGTTTTTCATCCTCAGGAAGTTCCGGAAAACTTCACAACTCAAAATCCGAGATCGCAAGTAGAAAGCAATTTTACCTCGTGAAATCAAAGACAAATACAAAAATAAAACAAAAAAAATACTAGGTCATTTCCAGTCAGATGTACTAAAAGGAGGATTTAAAATAACACCGTAGCCTTAAAAAAATGCAGTTGTAAAGCATACCTAAGGAGGGAAGCTTGGTTTTTAAGAACTCTCATCGTCTGGCTTCCTCTCAGAGACCTAGAATTTACCATCCAAAAAAAGTCATTTATGCCCCTCTGGCTCAGTTTCCTATCCGTGCAATGGGACACAAGGATTATTTCCTTCTTAAATGATGCACAGGAATGTCCTGTGAAATGATTGGGCAGATCTAAGCTTTTCAAAACAACATTCTTGTGATTTTCTTGTGCAAACGAGAGAATTTACCCCTAGCTCATTAGTGCCTTCGGTCAGAGAGCGAGAGAGAGAGACAGAGAGAGACAGAGAGAGGGAGAAGGAAACTTTTTGGGCAAGCCATTATAAATGCCAATGAATATCAGCACCTTACTGAAAAATAAGTAAATAAAAAGAATTTCTCAGAAGCCCCAGCGTGCTTCAGTAAAGAATCTCTGCAGATTGAAGTGATTTATTGTCAGACAATTCACCTAGAGACATTTTCCTCCAATTGCTAAAGGTCTGGCAAAGAAGAATCTTTAATGACACATTCAACAGAAGATATCTTGGAAGGTCCTCTTAGTTCCTCTTTGGGATCCAACAAGGGGACAAAGTTAGAAACTGGGAAGCATTTGGCTGGCTCCTCATCAGAAAAAGAGATATTTAATCCCATCTAGTATTACATGCAGCTTTGCTCAAAATAAAGCAGCTGCTTGGGAACTGATTTCAGCCTCTTCCTGCTTAAGCAGATCCATTTTTTTTCGTGTGTGTGTCTTCTTCAGCTGAATCTGACTTGTCAGGCTGAGAACATATGTGTGTGCCATTCTAGAAAGAATGCACATTTATTTTCCTCCCATTTAATGTTTGAACATGATCACAGTCACCAGATGGGTCAGAAAAACAATGACAGCATGGTATAAATCTTCAGAGGGTTTATCAATCTGATTGAATTGAGAAGGTAAAGTGGATTTTGCTAGAAATCCAATCAACTCTCTTCACCACAAAGAATAATAAGGGTTTGTGCCAATTTTCTCCTTTATTACCATCTCTGCCCTTTTGCTTTTTATTCTCTTTTCTGTTTCACGTCCTTCATATTATAAGGCTCATTTTACTCTCTAAAGATGTTAGGTGAACCTCAGTTCTTCTGGACTAATTAATCAAAGAAATTGGAGAGAGCATGTTGGCAGTAGAAATAGTACAGGGCTTAAAACTGGACAGACAGGAGTTTGAATATGGGCTTTCTCCACCCCACTGTGTGGTCCTTGAGGCTCAGTGTCCCTACCGAAAAAAATGAGGCTAACCTTTCCAGCGGTTGTGAGTTCTAGAGATTATGGGTGTATGCAGGTGCGTGATTTCTGGCCCAATAAAGAGTGACTGCTATTATTACCTTGGGCACTCGAGGCCAAATTTGTTAGCTGGAAGTTCATTCTTTTTTAAGGGGGTAGGAATTGTTACCAATAGGAGAGGAGCATTCCTTACCAAAGATCTTTAATAGCACCATGGGATACAACCTGTATCCTCTGATTTTGCGGTGGCCCTGACTGTGGGAATGGCTGTCCAGCTCAGTGATTTTTGTTTCCTAAGCATTGAAACATTCAATGTGCTATCGTGCACCAATTGGGAGATGACAGGTCCTAGTTCTACACGCAGCGATGGGCAAAATCAAACTCCAGGACTCTATTGCTCTCCGACGTGATGCTTGGGGATATCTGGATTTAAAAATGTAAATGGTTAGATTCTGTTGGAACTTACTGGAGGTCCTGGTGGCCTTACTTCCCACCACAATTAGCAGTTGGAAATTTGCAGAATTAACCTACAGAAGACATCTGAGGTTAGGAGGCTGTCATTTTGGCTCATGAACTTAATAGCTGGTAGATAAAAGATTTCACGTAAGCCACTGTTCCTTGTGGTTACTTTCACCGGGGAAGGTAGACTCCTTTCTGAAAATGACTTAGAAAACAGGAGAGGTTATTAGAAAACAAACAAGGTTATTTTTATGGTCACATTTTGAGATTTCATAGTCAAGTGAAAAAAAACCTCTTTGAGGAGGGGCAGTTTGAACTGAGCCCATGTGAGGAAGCCAGCCATGCAAAGATTGGACAAGAACATTCCAGGCAGAGTACTCATGGGCTGCAGATAACCTGAGGTGGGAATAGATTGGTGGCTGAGCGACAATAAGAAAGCCAGTATAGCTGGGATGGAGGGAATAAAGGGAGAAAGGCATGGGGTGATGGGGGTTAGGGAACAGAACATGGGAGCAGGTGGGGCCAAGCAAGCTCTTGAAGCTGGCAGGTCTCCAGTGGGTATCTTTAGTCAGATAAGGAAATGACTGGCAGAGAGTAGATTCAGGGGGAGGCGTGCATAAAATCGGGAGCCCAGGCAGGGGGCTGTTGCAATAGTACGGGTAGGAGTTATTAGGAGATATCAGTGTCCTGTGCCAGGGAGTGGCCGCAGAGATAGAGACAAATGAATGGATCCAGGATACATTCTGGAAGTAGCCTTTGAAGAGAATGTGCTGATGATTTGGGGCACCTGGGTGGCTCTGTCGGTTAAGCGTCCGACTGTTGGTTTCAGCTGAGGTCATGATCTCACAGTTTATGGGTTCGAGCCCCACGTCGGGCTCTGTGCTGGCAGTGTGGAGCCTGCTTGGGATTCTCTCTCCCTCTCTCTCTGCCCCTCCCCCGCTCACTCATGCTCCCTCTCTTTCAAAAATGAATAAATAAGCCTTTAAAAAAGTAAAACTAACAGGGGCGCCTGGGTGGCTCAGTCGGTTAAGCGTCCGACTTCAGCTCAGGTCACGATCTCACGGTCCGTGAGTTCGAGCCCCACGTCGGGCTCTGGGCTGATGGCTCAGAGCCTGGAGCCTGCTTCTGATTCTGTGTCTCCCTCTCTCTCTGCCCCTCCCCCGTTCATGCTCTGTCTCTCTCTGTCTCAAAAATAAATAAACGTTAAAAAAAAATTAAAAAAAAAAAAGTAAAACTAACAAAAAGAATGTGCTGATGCGTTGGCTGTTGAGAGCAGAAGGGATGAGGCAAAGAGTGAAATCAACGATGACCCCTTGGTTTTCAGTTTATTCAAACATTTGGCATTGGGTGCTGATGCCGAGCTGGGAGGTGGGCCCAGCCCAGGTCTTGGCAATCAAAACCACAGATGTTGTTTGGGCTGTGCTAAGACCCAAGCGATGGTCTTTAGAGTTTGATCTGAATCAACAGTGTATTTAGTGAAAGGACAAGAAGTAAGTTCACCCTCATAAAGACCAAATTATTGGAGGTCATGTGCAAAGAGAAGCCTAAACCATGGAGAAGACCTAATGTGACTCTGAAATGTGATTTAGAACCTGCCAGCTTTGCTTCTTTCCACACCTCTCAGCTGCTCCTTTTGGATGCCTCCTTCCCATTGTGTTTCCCCGGACCATGTCTAGAGAGAGCACAACGTTCTCTTTTCTCCCTTCCTGCTGGGCTTTGTCCTTGTAGCCTCCACTAGTTCTCGGTGCCTAGCAAACGGCTGGCACCGAGCTGGTGGTCACAGAGTGTCTTTTAAAAAATATTTTATGTTTATTCATTTCCTGAAAGAGAGAGAGAGAGAGTGAGTGAGTGAGAGAGGGGCAGAGAGAGAGAGGGAGATACAGAATCTGAAGCAGGCTCCAGGCTCTGAGCTGCCAGCACTGAGCCCGATGCAGGGCTCGAACTCACAGACCACGAGATCATGACCTTACCAAAGTGGAATGCTTAACTGACTGAGCCACCCAGGCGCCCTTTGTTTCTGTTTTTAATTTTTTTATGTGTCTTTTAATGAATGAGAGAATGAATGAAGGTGTGCTGAGAGACCTAGATCTCCACTGCTCATCCCAGGCTGTAATTTGAGAGTGGGGGACATTGAATTGAAGGTAGATGTCAACATCAGCTTCTGATTTGGACTTCTATTCATGGCACAGAGTTTTCATCTCCCACTCGCATTTTGGTAAGTGGCTGTTAATCCTGCTGTACCTAAATTCTTGCCTCGTTAACCTAGCCACACTTCCAGGCTCTTGAGGACAGGAGCCCATCGAGTTCTTACCAGGTCCCTGTCCTGCCTATAGTCCATTCTTTTCATGCTCCCTTGAGCCCATGCTTGTGATGAAGCTATGGCCATTTTCCTGAAAAATATTACCTGCTCCCAGGTCTCTGTTTCTGAGCCCTCTGGCCTATCAGGTCAGTCCATCCTTCCTTTTTGGACCTGCCCTGCGATAGCTCTTTGCTAGTGTTCCTATTTGCTGCCCATCACTGTTTGGTTTAACCACATGCTACTTAACCATAAGCCACCGTAAGCCCTAACCGCACCTCGATGATGTGCCACCTCAGGGAACATAGCCAGTTCAACTTACAGGCACCTTCACCTCTCCAGCCACAGCTATCATTCTTCAGTCTGGCCAAGTCATTAGACAACTAACATAATCAAACAAACACAGAGAGGAGAAAATAAAGCATCCTACTGGTATAAGGAAAAGTAGCAGGCAGTGGACAGCCACATGGCTCCAGAAAGTCACATGTTATAAGGTATTTTGGAGAGAGAGAGAGAGAGAGAGAGAGAGAGAAAGGGGGAGGGAGAGAGGGAGAGAGAAAGAACACAAGTAACCTGACACATTTATCTACGAATACTTCTGCTTTTCAGTTGTTAAGTCCATTCATTCTCTTAGGAGAAAATTTAAGCTTTGCCACAATGTCGTAGGTCAACAAACACTGATTAAACTCTTACTAAAGGGCTGAATGTGTGCTAGGAACTACAGACACCAGTTTCCGTCCATTCACTTGTTTCACAGGCAGAAATGAACCCCTACTATGAACCCATCTTTGGACATCTTTGGCCAAGATAAATTTCTGAGGTTCCCTCTCTTCTAGGAACTTGTAGGGAATGACAGATACACTCCTTGGTGGCCCTTTTTCACCCACGATACGACTCAAATCCAAAAAACTCTAAACTCTAAAATAAGTGTAAGGAAGTCCAACAAAGTACTGATTTTCTCCTGTGATGATGGTTTCAACACGTTGGTTAAAATAAATATCAATCATCAAAATATTTCCCCTTTTTTTTCATTTTTGTTGTTGCTGTTGACTCTTTTGCTGAGGTCACACGCAGATTTCCTGGTTGGTAATCCTGTACTGCTCATAGTTAATGGGAGCAATGGACAGGTGCACAGATTTGAATAAATAATTGCTACATAAAGAGATACACCCTACAATAGAAGTGTATCCAGAGTAACGAACAGGGAAGTAAACACAGTTCTGTGTGAACACAGCACTCCCTACCCCTCCCTTCTTTTTTGCCTTTGCATTCATATTCAGGGGAAATTATTTCCAGATTCAGGGCAAAATGGAATGTATGAATGTAAATCACAGTTCTTACAAAAAAGTAAGGTAACATATGGCTGTTTAGGTTTTGGTGTGAGATGAAGAAGCCAACTCAGAAATATCCACCTATACTTTCGAAGCTTTGTAGGTCTTGTTATTGCAACCTTAAGGTGTGAATTGCGTGCACTGTGTCTGAAATTAAAGTTTAGGAGAACTGCTAGCTCAAAAGCTTCTTATGCTTCCTTTTTCCTCATTGCTAAGTTTTAGCTTGCACAACTTGTTCAAAGGATAGCATCAAAGGATCGTTTTATCAGTTAGTTTAGGGTAATAGACTGGGGTCGAACTCTAGTCAGTAAAGGGAAACTTTTCAGACTTGGAGTTAAAGTTCAATCTGTTATTCTTGGCAAATGGCCTGAGAGGGAAAGAGAATTCATGGAGGAGGCTTGTTGGCTGGACAGCTATCTGATCCAACAGTTGCTATGAACAGATCACAGAACGGAATCATCAAATGAATGTTCACGCACTACTGACAGCATGGAAATATTTCCTTTTCCTTGCGTATCTGTTTCTTTAAGTGCTGTTCTTAGTGCTCCTTCAATATAGCAAGATTTCAGTCATTGTGAGTGAAAGAATAAACGTCTCCATGTGGATTCAATTCTGGTGTTCATTAGGTTACAGCAATCAGGAATGTATTTGCCCTGGGACTCATGTTTCTGCTTCATGTTGAAGGTGATTACTTGGCATTCAGATCAGATTGGTAATGATTTCTTCCTCTCTGATGTCCAAAGACAAGAGGGAATTCATGTCTGGTGCCACTTGTGAAATGATTGAGAACAGTGGTCAGCTGAGGTGGTGACAGAAGGCTCATCCTGGGTCTAATTAGTAGTATTCCCTGCTCTTGTTGTCTTAGTACCAACAAGAAGAAGGGGGTCACAGGAATAGAAAGAAAAGGAGAGAGAGGTAAGAAATTGCATAATGAGGGTCTAAGGATGATGCAATGGATGGGCATGTTCCTACTTCACCACCCATGGGCATTGTCTTCTGCTATTGAAAGGAAATCATTGCTGGACACAAACCATTGCTCCTGAGTCCAGGCCATGCCCAGTCTGCTGTTCCAGTGGACCCCAGACAGCCTGTGTGCACATGAAAGGCATACTGGGGAATGGAGGCTGGTCTGTGTCTAAAGAGTGACACCACTTCTAAGCCTGTGGTCTCCCCTTGTCCAGTCACCTTGTCTGGGGTCCAGTGACCTTTCTGTACTTTGTGTCTTATTCTGCCAAACCCAGAGAAGTTTTCTGGTGTCTGGTAAAAGTTTTGCTCTTCCCCCGTTGTCCCCTTGGCAAAAACAAACGTGTTCTCCCTGATTTATTACTTAGACACAGCCATCATTTTGAAAGTATTCCCTCACCAGTATCACTTTTCCTCCATCATCCCGTAGGGCTTATAGGGGAAGATTAAGACTGAAAGTGTCAGTGCCAATACAAACATGTCCTGAGATGATAAGCCTATTCAGAGGCAAGATATTTTAAAAAATATAAATGAAAAGGTCACAAATATGATTGAAATCCAATTGGTGAAACACCTAATGATAATAAACGTGAACACCCATAGAGCAATGTCCAGTAGTGTTTGAGGGCTTTGCTTGTATTACCTCACTTACTTAATCCTCACAATAACTCTGTCATTTTGGTGCAACTTACTGTCTCAATTTTTTTAGGCGTTTTTTTAATTTTAAACTTAAAATTTTTTTTTTAATGTTTAGAGAGAGAGAGAGAGAGAGAGAGAGTGGGGGAGGGGCAGATAGAGAGAGGGAGACACAGAATCCAAAGCAGACTCCGGGCTCTCAGCTGCCAGCGCAGAGCCTGATGCAGGGCTCTAACCCACGAACTGTGAGATCCCAGACCTGAGCCGAAGTTGGTCACTTAACTGACTGAGCCAACCAGGTACCCCGTTATTGTCTCCATTTTTAACAGATGAAGAAGCTGAGGCACAGAGATGTTAAGCATTTAGTCACACAATTGTTAAGTCCCAGACCTGGATCATAGTTTGTGTACTTAACCAGGACAAGACAGGAGTGTAACATACCAGTCAAAACAAGAGGACGCTCTGCAAATAGGAAAGCCATGTGGATTTGGATTGAGAGGGCTCTGCTGTTGGACAAGTCACTGAGCTAATTTGAGTCTCAGTGTCCTCAGTAGAACACAGAGATAATGCACCTGCTTCACAAACCTTTGTGTTAAGGAAGACTTTCATGGGAAGACACCTAACTATAGGTCTGGGGCAGAATGAACGTTCAATGGTGATTTCTTCTTCCCTCCTATATCCACCCAAGTCCCTATCGAGCAGGCTCAGTCTTCAGGTATATTGCTGCATGACAGAGGTAATATCAGTGTCTGCTAATAATAATAATTAAGTGGAATTTGTAATTTATTGAAAAATATTGAGTGTTGTGACTTCTACAACAATGGCTCCCCATAGATATCCATGATGTAACACTCAGAACCTGTGAATTTATTAGCATTATATGGCAAAGGAGACACTGCAGATGGAAGAAAGGTTGCTAATCTTTAAGTGGGGAGATTGTCCTGGGTTATTCTGCTTGGCCCAATGTAATCACATGGATCCTTAAAGGTGGAAGAGGAAGGCAGAAGAGTCAGGGAGAAATGCAGTGGAAGAAGAGACCGTAACCATCATTACTGGCTTTGAAGATGAAGGGGGTCATGAACCAGGGAATGCAGATGGCTTCTAGAGGCTGGGGATGGCCCGGCGCTCACAGCTGGCAAACAAGCAGGGCCTCAGTCTTATCATCACAAGACACTGAGTTTGGCCAACAACCTGAGTGAACTTGAAAGTGGCTTCATCCCCACAGCCTTCTGAAAGGAAGGCAGTGCTGCAGACACCTTGATTTCTGCCTGTGAGACTACGGCCAGGGCTCCAGCTGAGCCATGGTGTTCCCGGACCTCGGACCTGCACAACTGTGACATAATGAATGCGGTTTGAAACTGCTAACGTTGTGGGAATGTGTTACTATGGCAGTAGAAAGCTAATACAAACATCTAGTTTGTCCCAAGAACCCAGCCAGGTCCTGGGAACGAAGCTCCGAGCTGCATAGATTGCTATCGGCGCAATGGGCTCACCCAAGTCCAGATATTGGCAGAGGCCATTTCTTTTTCAATCCTGTTTGCCAATTGTCCCTAAAGGAAATTGCTTGCTGGTGTGAGCCTCAGTCTGCAGCTGTCAGACAGTCATAATCACACAGGGTTTTTCTCTGGAACTGAGGTGTAAACACTTGCGAGCTGTTTTCCATATAGTCCTTGGGTGACCTGTGGAAACTCAACTTCCTCCTAACGCTCAAATGGCTGTCTCCTCCCAAGACATGGCTGTGCCCCTGTGCTCACAGATGTGGTTTGGAAAGACACTGCCTCCAGCTCAGGGGGAGCACTTATTTGATGGGATAATTAGATTAGCTGCCCAAATTAGTTTTTAGGAAATATCCCCATGTGTGTCTTTTTTGACTGTGGCCCCTTTTGTAATTCTTCAGACAATGGTAATTATCAGATGAAGGAAAGAATTAAAATGGAAAGACAACAAAAGAGTTCTCACTGTACTGATCTCAGACAAATTTGAGATCATCAGACAATTGGTTGCAACAAACCAAGGTCACATGCAAACAAATGCAATTATCTAAAAATACAAAATACTGCCCTCAGCAAACAACCTTAAGAACTGAACAAATATTTAGATTTGCCAGCATCTGTTGAAAATCTGTATGAAATGTCTCCAATAAACTGAACAATGCTTAAGAAACACTTGGGCTAAATAACCTGGAAAGAAATTATTCATATTTACTAAAGAATTACCTAAATCAAAGCCACACATGCCAGAATATAATCCTATCTGGAGAATTTATCTCCTGGGATAAGCTTTTCCTGACCATCTTGTCTGATTTATTACACTAGTAATTCTCACTTCATCCTATTTATTTTCTTTAGAGTACTTAACAGTGTTTGGCACTATCTTCTTTAAGTGGTTCACTCAGTGTCTCTCTCTCTCTCTTTCTAGAGTGTGACCTCTATAAGGACAGGGGCTTGTTTTTCAGTTTTTCAGAAGTCTTTCATGCATCTGTACTTACGGTGATTTTCCTCTAGAGAACCCTCAACCTTCTTCTGCCATGTATTCTCAAGGAAGTTGAAGCTATCTTGGACTCCAGTCTTGAAACATAGGCAGGCACAGCTCAAACCAATACGCATATTCCATCCAGCTGGCTAGAAAGCTTGGTGTCATGGGCACACAACTGAAGTCATGCCTACCAGGCTTAATGCGATCAAATTCTCGGACTTTTGTTTGAGCTTTTCCACTTGAATCATAAGCTTGAGAGGGTGAGGGGGCTGGCATAGCTATTTCTGTCCTACCTCCACACTGAGTTTCTCAGAATGAATGAAAAGCTGAGTCCAGAGAAAGGGAATCCTGATGGCATAACTCGGGTCCCAAATCCTGTCATGTCAAATTCAGCACAAACGTGGAGTTTTTACTTAAATGCACCAATGAAGATTTTTCTCAAAATAAAGAGCCTCAAGCTGAATTTTAACTGATAATTTCAATAAGCCAGAGAAGCGTAAAGTGCTGTGGAGTAATGCTGTCGTTAATCTGGGCACAACATTTCTACAACTGCAACTGAAAAATCACGTGTGTATATGTGCTGGTAGGGGTGTCACTCACCACTTATCATCCTGTCTCTTGGGATCCAATACATTTAGAAAACCCAAGACAGGAGAAACAATATAGTATATTTACTACTGCCTAAAATGGCAAGTGAAATCTATGATTTAGGGCTTTTGAAACCAAATAGCATTTCTGTTGTTCTCAAGTTGGCAGCTTTAAACTAGTTGGGTAAACTTTCTGCTGTACATATTGAATATCAATGGCCTGAAAGCAAATTATTGATGAGGTGGATTAGTTTGAGTTCACGTGATATTTTACTTTTTTTGTTATTATTTTCCTATGCAATCAAGTAACTATGGAATGGCCAATGGATGTACTTTACAAAAGCAAGAAGCCCTGAACATAGTTACTTAAAGAGTATTCCCTTTAGGAAGAATGGCTGACTGATGTATTGTCATGAGAGACAAGATGGCTGTCCTGCTGGGTACATTGGTGAGTAGGGGGTGTAGTAATCTGACTAGAGCTATATTTCAACCTGTGGTTCAGTGATTTGTTTCTATTCAAGACTTTAATGTGAAGATAAAGGGGAAAGAGGTGGAACAGTCTGTCTAGAGAGTTATGGAGAGGCAAAAGAACAGACTTGCAGGAAGAATCTTAATACACTGGGAAGAAAGTCGAGAATTAATCATCGGTCCTACTATTGAGCACCCACTGAGCACATACTGAAGTTTTAGGTGTTTATTAGTGGAGACTTTTTGGGGAACAACAGAAATTATTTGAAAGATTAGGCTTTGATAATCTCAAAAAACTCATAGAAAAGAGAAACGCTAAGAGACATTGTAAGAACAGACATTAAGGATATACATCCAAAGTATGTCCTCAGCTCCATGCTTTAGTTCTGAGGGAAGATCTTGGCAAACACCACAGAATATACCACAAGTACCTTCAGCAAATTCCAAAATTACTTCATGTAAGATCCATGTGTGACCAAAGGGAAAGGTTGAGGTTTCAGAGGGCCGGCTAAGTACCTGGCAAGTGTTGGAGACCTGGGCCCAGGAAGACCAGTGATTCTTTGCCATTTGGATCAAACACCTTAGTGAGAGAGGAAAAAAAAATGAAATCTAGTACATCAGAAATCAAAATATCAAGACTGACTCAACACTGAGCTAGTAAATAGCAAACCTAAAAGTCCTCTGATTCCCTACATATGATATGAGTTAAATGGCTCTAACTTCAAAGGAGGGAAGCATAAAGTGGGGGTTGCTGTGGAAAATGTGCCCTCTACCATCAGATCCCAGGCTTGGTCAACAGAAGACTGACAGATAAAGGACAGTTCCTATGGAGAGAGTAGAGAGATGTGCCAAGGCAGACAGCCTGACTAAATCTAACAATGGATAATAAGAGGAAATGTGGGTGGGGGGGTGGGTGGATGGGTGTGAGTAATTGGGAGAGGTGCAGGGAAGTAGGTAGTCCTAGGAAGGTAGAATACAGAAGTCCAGAAGTGGGACCTTGGCTCATACAAGGCAAAATACTTGTTTTCCTTAAAAGGGTTGGAATAGGGGGTAAGGCATTAAGAACCAATGTCAAATGTAGAACTGGATAAACAAGATTTCTAGACCTCAAGCACCAAAATGTGATGATATTGGGCTGGCAGGAACCTCCTGTGGTGGAGTCTTGGTTCTGCACTCCTTTAACCCTAGAGTGAAGTTCAGTCTGTAGTGGGCAGCTGTGAAATCCCAGATCTGGAGATCGGCGGGCCACGTACGTAAATAGGACATAGAACCTCATTAAAGATCTGTGCTCCTCAAATTTCTGTTCTTGGCCATTCTCTCTTCACTCTCCCTGGATGGTTTCACCTTCCAGCTACATACTGGAACTTTCCTCAGCTCTTTATCTCAATTATCTATCATTTGTTTATCATCTATTTATCTACTGCATGTTAAGAATTGCTCTCAAATGTCCCTGGGATATTTTTGGGCTCAACAGCATGGGCCATAACTATGTAACCCGAGGAGATTGGGAAGCTATCTTGAAAGACTACCTTACTGGAGTTCAATGATTCATGTGATCCCATTGCACTCATCCATCCATCCATCCATCCATCCATCCATCTATTCATCTGTCTGTCCAAAACTAATTTACTTCTATCCATCCAAAACTTATTTACTTAATAGAACAGATGAAATCCCTACTTTCATGGAAATTACAGTCTAGAACTCAGGTTCATCGAATCTCATAGACATTTCAGATTCAGTGCATTCATGTCACATACATGAGAAAACATTATTTGTTGTGTTGCATGGTTGGTCTGAAATGTTGCATATTTTGATGACTTTTTACGAACAAACAACTGTATGATCCAAGAAAGTAGCATGTAAAGATCTTCAGTGGTTTCCAGGGCTTTATCCAACCAAGCTGCTACACTGTAACACCTTCCCAACAGTCCATCATTGGTGATGCACAAGTTAAGAAAACAACAATAGGAAAATAAGTTAATGTTTCTTATTAGAGATATATGTTTCTTATGGAAAATATAAATAACCAAAAATAATAAAATCACCTATAATCCTACTATCTAGAGATACTCACTGCTAATTATCCAGAGTATTGCTTTCCGGTTTTTAGACATGTGTATAACTACCCTACACTGTTTCATGTTTTTCTTTTTATACATTATGTCACAAACTATCTTTCTATAGTATCACCTTAGTGGCTATCCACAGTGCCATCTCATAGATGTACTGTAATTTATATACTTAATCTCATATTACTTGAATATAGGTTGTCCCCAATATTTTCAGTGTTTGTTACAACAAACATCTTGTAAAGATATCTTTGTGTCCATTTCTTCTGGAACAAATACTTAGAAGAATTTATGGCTCAAAAGATATGCAAAACTTTCAATGCTTTTGTTATATATATTATCAAATTTCACTCCAGAAAGCTTTTATGCCCAAATTTGCAATAAACAATTGTGATCAATTCCTTATTATACTATGAACCTGACTATATAAACTCTCCTGATAAGTGAAAGCAATTGGATTGACTATTAAACCTTCTGCTTTCCTTTGTTTGCATGTACCCTTTTTCTGGCAAATGAAAGAAGAGTATTTCATATTCAGAACAATTACCTGAAATTCTGGTGGTTAGGTCCTATTGGACCATGTGTAATGGTGTCTTAGATAAAACTATTTTCAAAAATGGATTTAAATATGTTGAATGTATCAAGTGGCTGGAATCCTGAAGTCAGGTTAACCTCATGTTGATTGCACTTCTGGGTTGTAGTGGAACATGAAGAACTTTGGGGCCTTTATGAATGCATGTTTTCATAGCAGTTCTGGCTACAAGAAGCTTTATTTCCTTAGGCATCTAGAGAGCAAACAGATGAAACCAGTGGTACTCCCCAACCCCTCATTGTTCTTGAGCAGTGTTAAAGTCAGAATTTCTTGAAACTTCAGAAAGTGGGTTATGGCATCTCTTTTCTTACTTTTGTTCTTTTATTTATTTATTTTGAGAGAAAGAGACAGAAAATGCGACCGGGGTGGGGGGGGGGGAGGCAGAGAGAAAGAGAGAGAGAGAGAAAGAGAGAGAGAGAGACAGAGAGAGACAATTCAAAGCAGGATCTGCACTGTCAGCGCAGAACCCGATGCAGGGCTTGAACCCATGAACCATGAAATCATGACCTGAGCTGAAATCAAGAGTCACACTGCTCCACCCAGGTGCACCCTACCTTTTGTTTTAAATTCCTTCTGGCACAGTTTTACATAGTCTTCCTAATTTCTAAAGACTGCTATCCTCAGAGCAGATCTTTAACTTCTTGCCTGGAGAAAGCTCACCGTTTGGTGGGGATGTGTGGTAGTTTAAAGAGCCATAGATTCTTTGCTGCTCCTCCCATTAGGAAGTGGAGTCTGTTTCTGTTCCTGTAGAATTTGCGATGGTCTTGTGACCTGCTTTGATCAACGATAAGTGAAGGAAGTGATACTGAACAGATTCTAGATCTGGCCCTTTAACAAGTCAAGCAACTTGGAGGGAGGCTGCCATGTTGCAGGGGGGCTCTGGAGAGGCTGCTGAGTGACAAACCAGCAAGTGGAGAGAGGACTTGGCCAATGAGAGGCCATTCCTGATGTCCAGGCTCCAGGTGTGCTCCCAGTGGGACACTGCTGCGTGAGTGACCTCAGTCAGCTGTTACTACACCTATGAAGTAGAACTGCCCAGCTGAACCCAGTTGGCCCAGAAAATTATGAAAAAATTTTTTTCTAAAATGTTGCTTTAGGCTAGTAAGTTTTGGGATGGCATGGTATGCACAAGTAAATAACTGAAACAGAGGAACGAATGTACAATTTCATTTCATAGTACTATTGGTTATAAAGAAATAAGTTGTAGAACATGATTGGGTATCAACAATTATCTGGGAAAGTCAGAAAAGTCTCCCTTGGAGGAATGATACTTGACTTGAATTTTGAGGAATGAATCAGAGTTTCTGGACAAGGAAGAGTGAAATAATCCCACCCATTTTTGATGGAATGAACAGCCCCAAAGAAGAATTGGGGGCTTGGAAGAATGGGACCTGATAACTTGATATTGACAAGGGTTTAATCTGATGGTCTAGACAGCACCTCTGCAAAATTAGGAAGAGGAATAATAACAGTAGTCTCACACTTCTCTTTCTTTCGTATCCTTCTATCAGGGGAAAAGACCCTACAGCTGAGGCATTTCACCTACTCACATTTTATAGGGCCGAACATTTTCTCAAGTATTAATGAGACAAAAGGAACTGCTTTTGTTGAAAGGCAGTGTCTGATCCTCATTTACTAGTCTAGCTAAATGATTAATTCATTCCAGAAACAAAAACAAAGACACAGCCATATTATAAACATGAATTCCTCAAGAAACCCGTCAATGGACCACCTAGGAGGCTCTCGGGGACCACCAGTCAGGATTGGTCTGGGCAAGATGATGACGTGGTTGGAGTTTATCTTGGTGTTCCTGGCCTCCCATCTCTGTGTCTTCAATTCGGTGTCTCGGTAGCACCAGGATCTCATCTTCCTATGAAAATCTGCTTCCCAGAAAGGCTCAGATGCATGTGTTCTTACTTAGAAGCATGACCCCAACAAGAGGGGTATTGCCTCTCCCCCAGAGGGATGTCCATTGTAGTTGTTAGAAGATGAGGATTTAAGCTAAAGGGATGATTCTATGATGGTAGGCTTTTTTTTTTTTTTAAGTAAGCAATTTAATGTGAAAGAATTTGGAGTTGGGGTAAGGAGACAGAACATGCTGCTTTCTCAGTTTTTCTGTAATCACATCCTTTTAAGAGACTGCCTTTGTCTCTTATAGTTGATCCATTCACAAAATTATCAAAAGAAATAGGCTAGGGTCAAGCACAAAGCTAGGTGCTCTGCAGAATGCAATCGTTAAAAATAGTCCCTGACTTCAAGGAGCTCATAGCCTAGTAAATGAGGTAACAATTGATAATGCATGACAATAAAGCAAGGCAGAATAATAGATAAAGACATATACAAAGTACTATATGGGACCACTGCCTCCTGCTCCCCCACCCACCAAAAAAAATGTTTATTTCTAAAAGGCGTAAGTCGCCAGAGTGGAATAGTGGTCAGGGCAGGAGGAGGGCAATGTGTGGTTGGTATTTTTAGCCTTACATAGGAATCATTAGAAAGTTAAATTACTCCATGAATTAATAACCTAGTGAGTGACTGGTGTGCCGGAGTTTAAGGTAAGTGGAGGCATGGGGTGGGAAGTGGTATAGGGATCATGCTTTAATTCCGGATCTAAGGGGAGGCATTGAAGCTCTCTTATTCATTTGTGGGGCAGAATGTGTTGCTGGGTCCCATGATATAATACACATTCAAGATAGTTTCTCTGATATTGTGAAGGGTGAGGTCAGAAAGGAAAGAGACTGCAGACAAGGACACACATGAGGATTTATCTGTTTATTTATCCATTTATTCAACAGAAGTTGCATCAGTATCTACTCTTTGCCAGGCTACAATAACCCATGTAAAAGAATGTGAGATATGGACTGAGCTAGAAAGATGGCTGTAGGGTTTTAAAGTAGGGGATGGGATCATCCTTCTGTATCTCCTCTGTGGTATGTTTCTCAAAAGCAGGGCATGGCCCTTCCACCATTGTCCAAGCTGGCTGTCTACATATAGCTACTGGCTGGTTGTAAAAAGAAGGGGCGTGGGTAAGGATAGAGCTCTGGGAGGGGCCTTTGGTCCCTGGATGGAAGTGGAGACTTTGAATCCAGAGCTTCTTTCCTGAAGTCCAGAGGGAGCAGAAGCTTCTATATACCTTTTCATCTCACTCAAGCCTCTTCCCTAATAAGACCCTGCTGATTTTCTCTGAATGTTTTGTTACCAGGACAGTCTTTCTCTGCAGACTTATAGGGGCCTGGGATTTGAACAGGGGGCCAGAGAATTAGATTCAATGTTTCTCTGCAAGTTGTAGAGAATACATTTCTAAATATAAAAATTAACCTCAAAATATGTGAGCCACGGATGCAAATGATATCTGCTTCCAGCAGCCTTTGGGAAGTTTTCCTCTTCAAAAGCACTAACCCGGGAATATGGACAAAGAATCAGGATGGTGTTGATGAGTGTGGGTACTCCCGCTACGCTAGGGAGAGTATGGAGGTAAGGAGTGTGGGAGCCGGGGGCTGAAGGGGGAAAATAGCAGGATGATGCATGCACCCAAAAAAAATCTCCAGGGCAATTTGGAATGTTACCACTTTGCATTTATTTCTGTCAAATTATTTCATTTTCTCTCTTCTCTTCTACTCTCTGATCTCACTTTTCTACTCTTTCTTTAAAATGAATAATACACCTACTAATGTAAGATGTTCAGAATAGGGAAAATTATGGGGGGCAGGTATATATTAAAATTCTGCACTTTCAGTTTTTCTGTAAACATAAAAGTGCTCTAAAAAGTTTATTAATAGAAATGAATACTTTTAAATCTAATTTTACAATCTACAATGAAAAAAACCCTGAATAATTCATTCAGATTTTTCTCTATGCAGATTTCTTGATTTTCCTTTAATCAGATTAATGTCCTGTTTAAAGCACACTATGATCTGTTGTGTTCTTTTGCCTCTAGTGGGATTATCTTTATTTTTGAGCAACATCTAGTGGATTTAGGTGAGGAGAGGTTACTGGGATCAGTTTAACAAAATAGAGGAAGTGATGCCCTTCATGTAAATATTTTATCCCATGGTGCCATTTAGAGAGAATTTTATTACTGTGCTCTAAAATTAAGCCTACGGGGTAAGCTGGGAGACAATATCCTCAGTGGCTTAGACTCTATGAGTTTGCAATCAGAGACCCATTGGGACTGTCTCTCCCGTGGCCAGAGCACATGGGTCTGGGGTGTGGACCTGGAGGTAGATCCTGTCACTAATAACCCAACTGTGATTATTTTGTTTTTCATTTGTTTTGGAGGTCTTGCTTCCAGAGAGCTAAAAAGGTTTCATGAGTGCCCACAACAGTGGTTTCATTGAATTGGAAGGTAAGACTTCCACCTGACCATTTTGGGCTCCTTGTGCCACTAAGCCGGCCGGGCCAAGAATGCGTTACTCTACTGGCTAGGGGGATTGACATGATTACTAAGGCAAAGTGGGTTGCTACTCACAGCAAGAGCAAGGAGGGGTACGTGGTAGCTGATTCCTGCAGATGATACTTTAAGGTTCTGTTTCTGGCTTTATAGTGATCCAGGTAGATGAGTATATAGGAGAGAAGTCTCATCTGGAAACACAAGTAGAGATTTCCTATGGAAAAAAGGACTGAGTTTCAAATATAGATCTTCTGATCCTCTCAGTTTCCCCTTGGTAGCAAAGGAGCCAGCTACCTGAAATGTTACCCATAAAAGCATCTCCTAGCTGGATAAATAAGGCTGATGTCTCTTTTTGGTCAATGCCATTATTTACCTACTCCATTCTTACATTAACCTGCTCAAATAATATGCTAACTGTCTCCCGATAGGACCCTGACTGGTACAGTGCTTCATAAGACTCAGTATATAAAATAAGGCTTGGTATAGTGAGATTAACTTTACACAGAAAATCCCCAATTCCAACCCCACCATCTGTGACTCACTAACTCAGAACGCGCTGACGAGTGACATGACATTTTTGAAAGTTAGAGTCCTCTGGGGTAGATGTGGAGGATGGCATCTGCTCTGGCCTGTCCAGAGTTTGAGGTGGGAACTGAACACAACAGTGTATGAGGCCGTGGTTGACCATTTTAAAGAGCTGTACACATTTCAGGAACTATGATCACGAAAGCTGAAGACCGTCTAAAATGAAGGCATTGATCTCATCTGTCCGGCTCAGAGATGCTTATTGGTGACTCTGCAGGTAGCTGGCTCATTTGCAGCTAATGGAAACTGAGAGGACCAACAGGTCCATAGATGAGTCCCAGTGCTTTTTTTAGATAGAAAATCTCTACTCATATTTCCGAATGAACCTCATCTCTTCTAATTGCTACTTCCAAATGTTACCCATGTTCTATTTTAGTCTTGCCCAGTTATGAGAAAAATGTCAACATTATTATCATTGCTATTTTGCTTTTATATTTTAAGTGAAATCTGGTCCTCTTGTGCTCTAAAGGCATTCTGGGTTTGCTTGTTCCAGGGCTTGGATTCTAATTCCATTTCTGTCTCTTGCTAACTGTAAGCCAGTTACCCTAATTTACCCTCCCTGGTCTCAATTCCCTCATCTGCTAAATGGAAATAATGTTGTTTTACTACCTGTCTCACAGGGCTTTTTTAAAACGTTTCATAAAAAAGTGCTTTGTCAATTCAAAAGTGTCGTAAAGAGTGTTACTATTTTTGTCAGTAGGGTTCATGAATAGTGGGAATCTATGACTGTTTAAAAGGATCCCGTAAGCAGTGTCTGGAAACAGCACCTTATGAATTAGCATTAAAATGTGCTGTTTCAAAGCTTTTCCATTGATGTACATTAAACATATCCTGGTAAAATACGTGGTATTGAATTTCAACAAAGCATTAGTTTCTGGAACAAGATCAGACACTTCAGCATCCTTCCCGGCAGTTTTGATCTCCTGAGTTTATCCTAATACAGCAGCCCCTTGCTCATGTCTGAAAGAGTGATTACATATAAGAGACATTCACGCATTGGGAAAGGAAAGACTGACAAATGAGTACTCAGAGATTCCAGAATCAGGAACAACTGATTCCAAGGTTTTAAATATCAGAGATGTGTATGTTCAAAGTGACATGCAGGGTAGAGCCATTGAATAGAGTGTGGAAAATACCCCAGACCAAATTATTTCTCTGATGGACTTCAGAATAAGGGTCACCAACCAAAAACGTATTGCCATACGTTTTTCTTTTGGCTACTGTTTTAAGCTGCTTCCAGACACAAGAGGGAAATGGAGAATGGAGTCAATTATCTGCAGAATTCATGCTAACAAGCAGTAAAGGCTCATTATATACTTATTAATTCATACAAAATCAGTTATGTCTGACTTATTTATGTTGGCTGTCTATATTGATTGGATTCATTATATAATTGCTAACCACTTGAAAGATGAAAGGAACAATGTTCACTTAAGAAACAACGAAGACATGATTTGTGTGTGTGCTGCTTTTATTTCCACTGTAAAACTAATCAGATTTAATAAGACAATTGAACCAACTCTTGCCAAAATAACACAATTGAAATACTTAATAGTTATTGAGTCTCAAAATCATATAACAGCCTGTTTCTTGATTGAAAGGGCATATGTTCATACATAGCAATGCTGGCAAATCACCGCTCCCTCATGGTGAATTATTGGCTGTCTATTCAATTGTGAATGTGTGAAGATCACAGGATGAACTAATTCTAGCTTTTTGTTAGATTTTCCACCGGGTAGGTTAGAAATAGTTCACAGATCTCCACAACTATCTCTCCAATCATTCCCCACCTTGAAAAGAATGTCTTCATTCAAGGCTCCTAGTTCATGTGATGTTTTCCTGTTACTCAGAATTTTATAGTTAGAATTCTCAAAGCCATTAAGATGCCAGTGATTCACCACAAAACTCGCATACCTGTCTGTAGGCATAAAACTGTTGAAACACTTATGCCTGTTTAGATATTTAATTTCCAGGACATACCTGGCTTTCTAGCGAGCTGGCTCCTTTTTCAGCAGCCTTGATTTAGGATGGGAATAGGATTTGTAGCACAGCGTCTGACTTATGAACCGGACACATCTTATGTGCACACCGTCATGTCTCAGGGGGTTGAAAGAACTCCCCGATGAAGGTGTGGTCATCACATAGGGTTGGAGGTGGCCGGATTTGGTTCGCCTGAAGTAAGTAAGTACGATCCTCGTAAGGTGTTCTCTTAATGATATGGACCACTGGGGCCTATTTTGTGTTTTTATCTGCTTTAAGGGGGAAAGGCAAATCTTTTACACTGGTTAGGCAGCAACAGTTCTGAACTGAGATGGTTTTTTGACCAATACAATTGTTTGTCAGTGAGCAGTACCACCTTTCACAGTCCCCAGTGCCGTGGTGGAACCTCTCATTTACCTTTCATGCTGGGAGGAATTTCAGATGAATTGCTGGCAAGCACCCTCACCTCCGTTTATCAAAGAGCAACACAAGGCCTGGAGGGATTAACTGACACAGAACTCATGACAGAGCCAGGTACTCTGACCCTTGGTCCACTGCCTAGAGACCAGTAACAGTGAGGGGAACCACACAAGATGGCTGCCTCTGTCTTTTAAGATTTCTGAAATCAGTGTTCTTCATTCTCTGTAGATGTGAGTCATGTCAAATTAAAAATGACTCCAAGTGCTTCTCTGGAAGAACGTGTTATGGGAGAAGGATGTTTTAGATTACCCTAAAACTTAGCAGCTAAAAACAAAACACACTTATTTATCTCACAATTTATGTGGGTTAAGATCCCAGGAATATCTTACCTGGGTTCTCTGCTTCAGGGTCTCTCACAATCCAGGTGTTGGGTAGGACCGTGGGGTCATTCAAAGGCTCAACTAGAGAATGATCCACTTTTTTTAAAAAAAATTATTAAATATTTATTTATTTTTGAGACAGAGAGAGCGTGAGGGGAGAGGGGCAGAGAGAGACAGGATCGGAAAATCCAAAGCAGGCTCCACAGTGACAGCAGTAAGCCCGATGTGGGGCTTGAACTCACAAACCGTGAGATCATGACCTGAGCTGAAGTTGGATGCTCAACCGACCGAGCCACCCAGGCGCCCTGAGAATGATCCCCTTCTAAACTTACTCACATGGTTGCTGGCAGGATTCAGTACTTTGTGGGGTGTTAAGCTGCAGGCCTCAATTCCTCACTGGCTGTGAGCGGGAGGCAACCCTCAGTTCCTTGTCACACGGGCTTCTTCAATATGACAGCTTGCTTCGTGAAAGCCAGAAAGTTAAGAGGGCAAGCCACAAGTTACACTACTTTGTCACCTATTCTCAGGAGTGACACCCCATCACTTTTGCTACATTCTATCTTCATAGCTGCCAGAAGCAAATCCCAAAGTCCAGCACAGTCAAAGGAAGGGGGCACACAAGGGCATGAATACCAGGAGGAAGGAAACACTGGGGAGACAGTTTTCTGCCATTTCAGAAAGTCATCTACCCTAGAGATGTTGTCTTATGGTCACATACTTAGCACATATTAAGTCCTTTTTATTCTGGTTTGCTACAATTCATCACAATGTGCTGTACGAACTTCAGTTTGTGTTGTCGCCACCGAAATACGAATGCGGACGGAGAGTGGATAATCCCTCTCCGACTTCTTCATCCTCTTCAGTTTCTCTCTCACTACTCTGAGGTACATGGAGGGAAATTGTGCTTACAGGAAGTGCTTCAGGATCTTCTGTATCCTTCTAGATCAAGCCAATCACAAATGTATCTCCAGAGACAGCAATTACATGGTGAAGCAGGGCTGATACGAGCCACAGCACCATCCACCAGGCTCCACACTTTAGAGAAGAGACTTGACTCGAATCTAAAGTCTTCTTCTTTTTAAAAGTTTATTTTTGAGAGAAAGACAGAGTGTGAGCGGTGGAGTGGGGCGGGACAGAGAGAGAGAGGGAGACACAGAATCTGAAGCAGGCTCCAGGCTCTGAGCTGTCAGCACAGAGCCTGACGTGGGGCTCGAACTCACAAACGTCCAGATCGTGACCTGAGCCGAAATTGGACGCTTAACCGACTGAGCCACCTAGGCGCCCCTCTTCTTAAAGCTGTAGTCATTGTTCCAAGCACTAAACTGACATTTCTGAATTATTTCTCAGTAAAAACAGGAAAGTGCCTACTAATAATGACACAAATAAATACTTTTTATTATTTAAGAATGCTGAAAAGTACAGTTGGCAAAGAAAAGAAAATTCTGACCCCTCTATAATCACTGTTTTCCATCTCTGCTAATAGAGATAGAGCTTGATTTAGCCTCTGCACACGCACAGAGGAAGAAATAAATGTGAGAGCCAAACATTAAAAAAAAATGTTTTTGGCTGCCATCCTCTCATACATCATGTGTGTGATGAGCCTGAGTTCCCCAAAGACCATGTATGAGATATAGATGATAGTATCACATTCAAATGACCTTTTTTTCATAGGCTAATCTTTTCGGTTTCAGCTGCTCCTTTTCTTTGGTGGGTTAGCATTTCACTCACCAAAGTGAATGGATCCACGTGCTCTTTGAAGCCAGTTTGACTTGCCTTCCTCTTGAATTGTTGCTGTAGAAATTTAGCCCCGGTTTAAACGTATCAGATTTACCCATTATCCTCAGAGAAGCTGGCTGGTTTTCTTCCCTGGGAAGAAGTTCTTCTATGAAAAGGGACAGATACTCCAGGACAATGATGAAAATTGGACGTTTTAAACATCCAACAAAGGATATTCAGAGCAATATTTGGTGAGAGAGAGAGAGAGAGAATGAAAGCAAGAGTGTGTTCATGAAAAGGAGAGGCAGAGTGAAAGAGAGAGCGAGAGAGTGAGAGGGGAGAAAGAAAAATCCCTTTGTGAACCGCCATTGAAATACAACTTCAAATACTCTGTGTTTCTGGGAAGAAAGCCTCCATGTACAAAAAGGAGCATCCCTCCAGTAAGTTCTAAATTAAGTTAATAAAAACAAATCGAAGCAAGGGCCAAGTCTGCTTTCTGGAAGCCATTGTGAGAGCTGGACTCTGGCAATCGTTTCTGTGAGAAAATTGGTTGACTGTGGGAACCTAATGATTTGTGTAGATTTATTTCTGCTGCCGATATATGGTGAATTGGGGCATATCATCACTTTTCCTCTCTCGCCCTCTCTCTTTTTAGTCTTCCTTAAAAATTTCCCTTTATCATCCCAAAGCAAAGCAAATAAAGTCCCCCCCTCCCCCCACAGTCTTTCTGTCTTTGGGGACCAAAAAGCAAGTGAATAGATTTGTCACGGACCATTCGGCATTCTTAGATTAGAACAGAGCTGGACCAGCTCAGGTGTCTGTAATATAGATAGAAGGGGGTTGCCCAGTTCTAAAAAGAATCTGTTTTCCTTTGGCTGCACCTTAGGAAAGGTCAAATAGGATTAAAATTTTAAGTTGACCAGAACAAAGATAGATTACTTGATTTTCAGTGCAAATTTGGTTATGTCAAACCAAGTAGTACCAGAAATATGATCGATTAACCTCTGGAGAGTCACTGGCATATTTCATTTCACTCCCTTCAGTGTCACTGTGGGCACTGCGCTGTCTTTCAGGATGATGGATATACAGGGATTTCCAAATGTCTATTAATGCCCTTCACCCACTTTGCCGAGATCAGTCATGTGAACAAATGGTTTGAAGATTTTGTATGAAGATGCTATAAAAAGAGTCATTGGTTTTTCTTGTTGGTAGCAGTCATCACATATATGGGTAGAGAGGAGACCTGAATTGGATACTTGATGTCATTGAAAAAAGAGCAATGTTTGAGAGCCTTGAATTCTCTGAACCAAGTTCAAATAAAGATGTCCATTTTGAAGAGGGTCTTTATTTTCCTACATATTTTCTGGCAATACATTTTTCTATAGCTTTCCTTACACATGTTTTATTTTACATATTTCCACATGCTATGGAGGTTATAAAAATCCCAAATTTTCTGTACCTGAGTGCAATGGGGTTCGTAGGAAGGAAAATATAAGAATAAAACAAAATGGAGAATGTTTAGGGACATTACTAATCATCATGGAGAGTGGTGGTAATTTTCAACCTAGATGTTCTGAGTTAAAGTTGGAGAGAGTCAGAAAGGAGTAGGCATGCTGCTAGAATCTTCTCAAAAACAGGACTGAAGGCATTGCCTGAAAACTGCATTTAAAAAAATTTCCAGTGGAAATGGCATTTAAAATGTGTAAGATACATATAGGTACATTTAACAATTTTCTATTGAAAGATTGTTGTATATTAGAAAATGCAATAGTTAAAATGGCCATTTTGGACAGTCTGCCCTGAACACAATATATGAGGTGGGGGCAAATGATCACACACACACACACACACACACACACACACACACACAGATCACACAAATTCTAAAACAATGTGAATAAAATCTAAACGCTGTACAAGAAACAAAAATTATAAACCATGCACTACAGGGAAAACAGAGGGGGATAGGTTGATTTTATTAAGGAGAAAAAAGAGAAATATGGGAGGAAAATGGAGGCAACATCCCTATGAAGGTGAAAGCAGGAGGCTTAAGGCATGAATAAGACTTAGGCTTCGAAACAAAAAGACAATAAAAGAAGGGTAGAGTTAACAGGAGGAGGGGAAGATGTGGGTGATAAAAAACTAATTCATTTAACAAATATATATATATATATATATGTACTGCATACCATACACCAGGTGTTGTTCTAGCACATTCCAGCCGATAGTGTTCTCTGTGTGTGTTCCTCGGGAAACCTAGTGGGGAGGCACTGGAAGAGAGAACCAATGCTAAATGCTAAGGAGAAGAAATAAAGCAGGGGAAGGGATAAGAAGTCTGGAGGGAGGGTGGGACTTTTAGATGAGAGGCCAGGATGTTCTCACTGAGAACCAAAATTCTGATGGAAGAAAGGAAGGGAGTAGTGTGGCTCCTGGGGCAAGAGCATTCTCACAAAGACAGCAAGTGCAAGGGCTCCAGGTGGGAACATGCCTGAGACAGAGAGCACAGGGTCCACTGGGGCTGGAGCAGAGGAGGGTGAGAGGTTTGGGGAGGGTGACAGCGAGGGCAGGAGCTTTGAGGAAGGAGCTTTCAAATAGAATCAGGCCTTTGGCCTTTGCTCTGAGTGAGACAGGAAAACGTTGGAGGGTTTTGAGCAGATGTATGTGACATGATCTAACACGATTTCAGAACTTCCACTTTTGTACCACTTTGCTGTTTGTAAAGTGCTTTCACACACAAACCCACACAAGTCCTCCTTCCCCCTGGTGAAGAAAAAGATGCTCAGAGAAGTTAGAGCAATTTGCCCGAAATCTTTTAGCTCCCGAGGAGTTGCACCAGAACAAGCCATCCTCTGCAGGGTCCAAGCTGGAGCTGTTTCCATCACGTCCCCCTGAGTCCCCAATTGGAGGAAAACACGCGGGGACACTCAAGAAAAGGAGAAACACCCAAATCTCCACTTTGTTCATTTTTCTTTTTTCTCTCTTTCAAGAAGAAACACTTTATAAAGTATGCCGTCCCCACCCTTTGTTTCGAATGCTGTTTTGGTGAAATGCAGTATGAGGATCGAAGCCTGAATCACAGATGTTGATGTTCAGTTTATCAACACGTAAGCCTTTGGCTGAATGACATAGGCTTACACTCTTTCTTAAGGCTAGAGATAGATTGGGGGCTGGAGCTGATCATGACTCTCCGTTTCAGAAAGCCATTCTGGCAAAATCCAGGGCTGGCTGCTCAGCTTTCTGGCACTATAAATCCCATCACCAAGTTAGGACAGAGGGAGGAGAAGGAGTGGCCACAATGTCCTCCTATCTACGTCCTGGCTGGCTGTGTTATTGCATTTTGCAAGGGGAGTGTATGTAGGCAACAGATCATGTTTCTCAATTCTCTCATGTCTTCCCCAGAAATGTTTCCCTGACTCTAGAAAAAAAAAATGTGTTATTTTTAATTGTCAACGTTTTTATGAATTTTTACCTTTTTGGGGGGCTTTGCGTTAGCACTGCTATGTAGCAATGGCTAGAATGGTCTCATTGTTGACTTTTTAGATGAAAACTTAAGTCATCAAGACTTAAGTCTTGATGAATGTTTACATAAAAAAAGCTGTGTAACCACCACCCAAGGTGGACAACTGTTCTGGCCCCTAGAAAGGCTCTCATGTGTGCTTTCCCAACAACTAGCCCTATCTTAACTCAAACGCTTATCTGTGGTCTTGACCTTCTATTTTGGCCTATTTTTGGCAAAAATTTACTCCTGGTTCAAAATAGAATCGATTCTGATTGTATGGTTATTGTCAATGTCTGTTGTAAACATCTCTTTTTGATGAAAATATCGTGTAAGAAAACACTCGTTGCATGTTACTTATCATCCACGCATGTTTAAATATCCAAAGAAAGAAGATTTGGGGTCAATTACTGTTAAAGTTTTTATTCAACACAAAAATATAACAATAAGCACTTGGAAACGATAGTGCCAAACCCAAATTGCCTACTGCCCTTCCATTTGTCATATGTTCTAAGCCACAAAATTGAGATACTTAAAGGGGACTTCAGTTAGGAAAAAAATAAAATCCTCATCATCACTTTTTCTGTTGACTTGGTGTGCTGTACCTAGCCACAAGTAATGTGGAGGAAGCCTTTTTTTTTTTGCAATTTTCATTTTATTCAAACTGAAGAGAAAAGTCATTGATTCTCAACTGGGAAGGACAATCAATATCCTGCTACCAATACATTAGTATCAAGTATAGATGTAGATTATTAACCAGTGACCATATTTACTATTTCTCCTTCATTGAACATTTTAACATTTGTGTTGATTTGATCATGTATATTTACTTTACACATTACCCAGTTTCTCAATAAATTCATTGCTGCAATATGGAGCATGTATCTAACATACAAATGTGGCTTTAGAGAGACTTCTGGCAGTTATTTAAAATTAAGATGTATGTCGTGTTTGCTTGTGTCTTATACATCTCCTTGCTCAGGGAAAACACAGCAAATATTCTGAGAAAGGAGTGTTTTATTCTCAAGCCCCAGGACTGATGTTTATTGAACTAACTTAGGGAACATGACCATTCCTCAAACACCATTAGGGCCAAGGGAATGAGACGTAGTGATGGGTCAGAGTTGGGAAATATGCTTATCCCTGGGTATGGAGAGATATAGGAGGTGGCTTACTCTATAGAACTACTTTAGACAAAAAGTGTTTTCCAAAGGAAATTCTGCTATTTCCAGAAACAGGAGGAGGATAGGCTCAGTAGGCAAAACACTTGCAGGTATGGGGGAGGTGGGGGTAGGAAGTGAGCTCCAGGCTCAAAGTTCAGAGTAGAAAGGACCATTTATAGGGCTGGTATCCTAAGACTCATCCAGTCCTTTGAACGACTTGTGGGAAATTGGAGAGGTGACCATGCATCCCACAATTTCCAAAAATATGACCTGCCCTGAAAAGTTGTGTGGATTTTCTGTGATGTATATGAGCTGACTACTCTAGCACCTTTTGTAAGGAAAGTTCTTCCAAAATATACTTCCCTTTTCTTTCCCCTTTGCCTTAAACTGCTCCTTAGCATTCCTGCAGAGGACCAAGACTTAGATTTGGTGGAAGGTATTATCAAAAAGGGGAAGATGGTTATTCTTGGACAACATTAACTGATTTTTTGTCACACTTTTCTGAACCGTAGTAGAAGCTCATCTTACTGAGAATTGACTATGATTTTCCAACTCACATATAGGGTGAAAGTTAATTTCTTAGAGAGGGTCTTTGTAAATATGGTTGTTGTGTGTAATTTTTCCATCCTTAGTATCTAGTTCTGAAATTTTAGAATATTTTTTAAATGTTTTCAAAAATGATTCGAATGGTTCTTTTGGGTTCCAGATTGACTTTTACATATTTTTAAACAAATAAAGGGTCAAAATCATGGCAGCAACGAACTAACCCATTTCAGTATCATATGTATGTTTGGGCCCCCCAATCCAGATTTTGTTTTCTTATTGAAAACTCCTTGATCTTCTGGTGATTTCTAATGTAGTGGATTCTTTTTCTGTACTAAGAGATGTGCTATTAATGAGCTCAGGAATGAGGATTATTTAGATCAGAGCTTATTTATCTTTTTCTCTAATCATTTTTTTAGGCATGGGGTCAATTAAGGTTTCCTTCCTAATACTATGTTACCTCTCTGTTCAACGTGAATTTTCAGGGGAGACGGGGTATTTGTGGAGAAGAGCTCTGGCTATGCACTGAGAAAACCCATGTCTTATCTTACAATATGTGGGCTGTATGCCTCTCAGCTCATTCTGCCAAGGTCTGTCTCCAGCCTCTTTGTTCTCTTCTCACTGCCTTATATGGGTGTAGGAAGGGTTAATTAATTAACACTTATAAAGAGCTTTGAAGATGAAAGTGCTCTGTTAGTACCATCATCTTCTCTTGGCTTTCCCTGTCTGTGGATTTTACTATATGGAGGTTTCTCCTCACTCAGCACAGCAGCACCTCTCCCTTAAGGCAGAGGCACTGTTTGGACTTGTAGGGATAGATTCCTGGAGTTTCAAAGGAAGGACACCTAGGTTTTGTAGTAGAGCATAAAATAGACCTGATGGATGCATTCTTTTTTTTTTTTTTTTTTTATTCTTAATGTTTATTTATGTTTGGAGAGAGAGAGAGACAGCATGAGCAGGGAAAGGGGCAGAGAGAGAGGGAGACACAGAATTCGAAGCAGGTTTCAGGCTCTGAGCTGTCAGCTCAGAGCCCTATGTGGGGCTTGAACCCATGAACCGTGAGATCATGACCTGAGCCAAAGTTGGACACTTAACCAACTGAGCCACCCAGGTGCCCCTGCATTCTTCTTATTCCTGGATTTGCCAAAACATAAGAATCAAATTTTAGGTCAACCTCCCTAACTTTTAGGTATATGTTTTTTGAGGTAGGGGGCATTGAATGCGTGTAATGGATTTATATTCCAAACCATCAGATAACCCAAAATGTCCTTTCCACCACGAGACAACGTCCAAGTTAGTCATTGTCACTAACATTTGCTCTCCTACCCCCACTTTCACCGCAACTGACCGGAGCCCTGGCCTCCTCATGCTACTCTGAGGCCTCCACCTCAATTTTCTATCATAATAGAATCTCCCATCACAATATCTCTGCTGACTTCTTCCTTAAACCACACAGAGAACGTTATTATTACTGTGTCAACATTTTTCCAGTGTGTTGCCCCTTCTATTACAAACATGCTGCCCAGAGAGTGGATTGGTCATTGATGGGCTTTGGCCGATACAAACAGATGCAGCCATAAATTCCACTCCATTTACTGTCATGTGAGCGTGGCCCTCCCACTGACTGTACCATGGAGTCTTGCCCCTTCCTACTAGTGCCAGGGAGCTCTGAGAGCAGCCTCGAAGCTTTAGTGATCTATGGTTGTCTTTTTGAGTGACCTGAGATGGCTTTTTGTAAGTGGAAGGGAAGTATAGTAAAGACTATATTTCTTAATTTTCAGAGACAATGGTGCTGATTTGTAAATAGATGTACAGCCAAATAAAATATTGCTTTGGTACATTTTGCCCTTATGACAATAACTCCTTCGTTTGGGATTGCTGAGCCAGGGTCCAGGTTTGAGATCTTGCTTGTGTGTTTTGTTGTCCTAAAATTGTGTTTAAAAAAGTCCATTGATTTCTCATGTCCTTACTTCATCTTGCTATATTTACTTCTGTTTTCTCATTTGGTTTAGAGGAGCATTACAGAATAATTATCATGATAATTACCATTTAAGAGCACCTGCAATATGCCATACACATGAGATACTTTTCTTCCACTATTTCAGTTAATCCTCATTAAAGTTCTCTGAAGTAGATTTTACTGTTCTCATTTTATAGAGGGGGAAATGGAGGCTAAGAGAGATTACTAATTTGCCCGAAGTCATGGAGCTTGTAAATGGCAAAGCTGGGATCTAAACTCAGGCCAGAGTGTGTCCAGATCCCATTCCCGGAGTCCATGCTCCAAGCGATGTTCTCCCTCTTTGGGACTATATGTAATGTAGCAAGACAAAGCTTATCCTCCTCCAGTGCATAAAATGGATGAAGGACTTTACAATCCACCCCAAGGGTCATCTAACATGGTGGAAAAGCTTCAAGATTTTTTCTAGCTGATTTTCTGTTTGGGTTGCACTGGGTATATATTGTCTGGGGTGACACTGCACAGGTTCCTTAACCTATTTGAGCCTCCATATCTTCCCTGTAAGGTGAGGATTTTTGCTATGGGATTACATACAGGAATTGTATAGTGAGGAGTGAGTTGCTATATCACAGGGGTTAGGAAGCAACTACATTATTCTTGACGAGATTGTGAAAGTCTGAACTAATGATAATGGGAAGGAGAGATATATGAGAGAAATGGCTTGGATGGGTCAAATGAGAGACAGAAGTTCAAGATGAAGCACCACTCAGGTGGAGGTGGTTTAACTGAGGCAGGGATCACAGGAAGAGGAGAAAGCTTATCAGAGGAGATAGGGCGTTCAGTTTGAAACATTTTGTGTTTGAGGTGATGGGAGAATTTCTATGTTGAGATGTTTAGCAGGACTTTGCATTTGAAGTTTAGCCATGAGAAGGCCAAGTTGAAGATGTAGGCTTGGAAGCCATCTGTAGAAAGGAGATATTTTGAGATATCAAAGTGAATGAGATTGTCTAGGAGGAGAGTGTGAAATCTGAAGCAAATTCAGGATACAGAAACTTGTGAAAGCCTACACTTAAAGAACAGGCATTTAATGGGGATCCCAAGAAAGTTCTGAGAAGAAATGACAGAGACAGAAAAACCAGAGAATGAATTCCACCACAAATAAAGAGAAGAGGGTTTCAAAAAAAGGTCGACATTCTTGTTGAGTTCTGCGGAAGTTGACAAGGATCAAAGGGTTGCAATTTTGCATTTCAGAGAGTGTTGGAAACTTTGAGAAAACAGTTTCTGTAGAGGAGTGGGAGCCAAAACCATGTTGCAAGGGTCTACAGAAGGATTTGTGCTGCGATGTTGGAGTGAGTGAATGGATACTACTCAATGGATCTCAAGTGGGATCTTGAGCGTGTCTTACCCATTCAGGAGTTAGAGGGTCCAAAATGCTTGGTTGGGTGACTTAGACTCTTGGGTGGGGTTTAACCAAAAGCTGACTCAGATGAGGATTTGTGTATAAGTAGTCTATTCAGGAGATGATATTAGTAGGAATCAATAAGGAAATGAAGAGTTGAGGTGGAAAGGGACAAAAGCCAACACAGGTGTGATGCTCAATTACTGCTATGGCATCTGGAACCCATTTTTTTCTGGAGACAATATGAAACACACTTCGGACTTGCCCTTTGGGGAGGGAAGGAAGCTTGAGTATTCATTCTCCAACTCTTGTTTGTATTGACTGAAAGTCGTCCTCAGGGTGTCAACCCCTAGCACATGTGACCTGCCTCATGCCTGCAGGAAACACATCAAAGACCAAGGCCCCCAAACCAACCAACCAACCAACCAACCAACAAAGCCAACAATAAAACAAACAAAACCAAACCTGAGATAGAGTCACAAGTGCTTGTGGTAGGAGTGCTTGTCCAGATGGGCGGTAAGTTCAGAGAACAGTGGGCTGGGTCTGTTACAACTAAGGGTGAGCAGGGCAAGGTGGAGATTGACAAGGGAAAGGAGGAAGGGATTAGCTTTTATGGAGGGCCTAATATACACAGGACACCGTGGGGTGCTTTTGTGTGTGTGTACTCCAGCCCATCGCATCCTCAAACTTCCACATGAGGACACTGAAGTTCAGAGAGATTAAGTAACTTTGCAATGAGCAACAGAGATTCAATTCTTCCTCAGATCATTTGAATACAAAAGTTTCCCCACCATCGGGCAAGTAAACGTGGCATGGCGCCTTCATGGGGGCATAGCTGAAATCGTGGCTCATGGTGTGTTAGGACAGATCATCTCATTGAAGTGATGCTCTTTGTTTCCGAATTTGTGCTTTCATACCTTCTCTCCTGTGGGAGGAGTAATTAACAGTTTGGTGTTTAAAAGGTCCCCTGCAGGCTTGCAGGCTGCACACAGAAATCAAAATAACTAAAAGAATAATGAAGTGTGTTAACAAAGGATATTATTATCTCTTCTAATTATTTATGTTGTTGCAAACCAGAATGTAAGATTTGCCATGATTATGCTGTATTGCTGAAAATAGAAATTATTACACTCCTCCTGTCCTACGAGGTTCCCTTCCTCCCTTTTCGTGTCTTCCTCCTGGGGCTGCAATCCTGTGGTTCTCCTACCTGTGCTTAGGCCTTCCATTCCTTCCCCACCCTGCTGCCTGGATAGGGCCCGCCCACAACCCTGATTTACTTCGCCCTTCCTGCTTGCACTCTGCCCTTCCCTTCCTATTCATATTCCCCCCACCCTTTCCTTAAAGGTCCCTTTCTGTATCTACTCAATTAATCATGCAACTTGGGCAGTTGTGTTGTTTCTGGCTTTCCTCTGCTTCCCCTGATACTTTTCTGTGTCCTAATCCTCAGGCTCTTGGCACCAACTACGGCTAATCTGATAAAGATCATTCTGGTGAGTGCTTTCAGTGGGAGAGATCAGGGCCACAGCATGGCTCCAGGCAACCCCCGCGCCCCCCAACCTCCCACTCCCAGGAAGAGTCTCCCTATGAATGGTAGTATTCTGTTAATGATTTTCCAGTTTGGGTTTCATGTTTTTAAAATGTAAGATCTAAAAATAAAAAAAATAAAAAAATAAAAAAAAACAGCAAAAAACACTGTAAAAAAAAAAAAGAATGGAAATGAGTACCGTCACCCACCCCACTGCCTCAAGACGCAAGTTATTTTCTTTCTACTTATTCCCTGCAAGTCTTTATTCTGGTCTGGAGTTTTGATTTCTGCTTTTTTTTTTTTTTTAACATGACATTATTTCAGAAATCACTCTAAGTCTCTTTCTATAACCACTGCTGTTAAGGGTCCTTTTAAATGACCGATTAATATTCCACTGTGTCGGTGGCATCATCTTTAACAATTCTCTTCATGAAAACAAGTTTTCCTTTCTCTAGGACGAATGCCCAAGAGTGCAATTGCTGGGACTTATGATAAATCTATTTTTGGTTTTAAAAGAAACTGCCAAGCAATTTTCCGGAGTAGCTGTGCCGTTTTACATTCCCACTGGCAACGGAGGACAGATCCGGTATCTCCACATCCTCCTCAGCATTTGTTGTTTGTTGTTAGCCTTATTTTTTTTTTTTTTTGTTATTTTATTCATTCTAACAGGCTTGTCTCAGATAGACAGTCTCAGATCTAGCTTGTTGTTTCACTGCGATTATTAATACTGTTCTTTCCACCTTCATACGGTACCAGTTTCCTTAACGCAGTGTATGGGTCCCCTCCCAGGTCACATTAGAGAAGTAGCCACCCACTTCACCCCTGCTCACCACTCTTATCTCTTGGTGGTTCACTTTGCGTTTCCCTAATGGCTAGTGATGCTGAATGGCTTTTTGTGTGCCTTTGTGTCATCTGTGTGTCCTCGTCAGTGAAATGAATATTCATGTCCTTTCCTTCATCCATCCTTAAACTGGATTGCTTATGTTTTAATGTCCAGGTTTCAAGAAATGGTTGGAAATACCTATAGCATGAAATTTACCATATTCACCACTTTTAAGCATGCTCAGTAGCGTGCAGTACATTCGGATTGATGTACAACCAGGCTCCAGAAGTGTTTTCATCTTGCAGAACTGAAATTCTGTGCCCATTAAACAGCAATTCCACATGCCCCCCTCCCCCCCAGCCCAGCCCCTGTTGAACGTGATTCACACTTTCTGTCTCCAGGAATTTGACTACTCTGGGGACCTTATGTAAGTAGAATCGTATGGTACTTATCTTTTCGTGACTGGCTTAATTCACTTAGCCTAAATATCCTCAAGGTTCATCCATGTTTTAGCATGTGTTGGAATTTCCCTTTTTAAAAATATGGACTAATATTTCATTGTATGCATGAACTGCATTGTGTTTATTCATTTAGCCATAGATGGATGATGCTGAGTTCTACAGTTCTTTATATATTCTAGGTACAATCCTTTCACTGGCTACATGATTTGCAAATACTTCTCCCACTCTGTAATTTGTACTTCAGTCTCTTACCAGGAACTTTCACAGACCAAAAGCTCTTAATTTTGATGACATCCAATGTTTCATTTTTCTTTTTTATGCATAATGTTTGTGGTGTTGAGTCTAAGAACTCTTCACCTAATTCCATGTCTGGAAGATTTTCTTCTATTTTTTTTTTTTTTCTTAAAGTCTTGTAGTTTTATGTTGTGTTTTCAGTCTGTGATCCACGTTGAGTTTATGTTTGTATAAGGTGTGAGGCTTCGGTCAAGATTCACATACCTTTTTTTTTTAAATGTTGTTATTTGATTTTTGAGAGAGAAAGACAGAGCACAAACAGGGAAGGGGTGGAGAGAGAGGGAGACACAGAATCTGAAGCAGGCGCCAGGTTCTGAATAAGCAATATGTCTGAGATCAACCAGCATGTGTGGTTTGCTCTCTGTATGAGGCATTCCAGGACACCACCACCCCCCCTTACAAATATCTCACATATGTGCTCTTTCCTCAGTAGAGTTTCAATTTCCCAGCACTTGAGACTCCCAATATCATAGTCATCCTCTAAGTTAGAAATAAAATCCAGATATTTCTTTAGAAGTTACACACTTTCTGCCTTAATGATTCCACTCGTGTTCTAAATATGATTCCCTACATTTAAAGCGGTATGTAGGGGCACTTGGGTGGCTCAGTCGGTTGAGCGTCTGACTTGGGCTCAGGTCATGATCTCACCGTCTGTGAGTGTGAGCCCCGTGTCAGACTCTGTGCTGACAGCTCAGAACACCTACTGTTCCATTAACATCATTAATGGTGTCACCTCCATTGTCGAAGGGTAACTGGTTTCTTCAATATGGAATATGGTCACCCAACTTGCTTATTCCATATTCCCACTCTCAGGAAATACCACAGACCAAAAGAGTTTTAGATCATTGTCTTTCGAAGAGACTAACTTGGTGCTTCAGCTTCAGAAAAGTAGAAATTCGCTGCTGGAAGGAATCTTAGCTAACATTTATCTAGTACTTGCTATGTGCCAGGCCCTCTTCTAAGACTTTTATGTATAATAATCAGTTCTCACCACAACCTGTGAGGCGGGTCTTATGTTTTCATTTTCATTTTATAGGCAAGGCTGCTGGGGGACAGAGAGCTAAAGAACAAGCTGCCGATTTTGGGGCTGGGATTATAAAGCTCTGATTCAGCTTGGGGAGATTGGTTCAGAGGCTGTGCCTTAGCACGGCTCCCCACCCCTCTCTCCACGTCCTTGGACAAACATGCAAAGAGAGCCTAAGAAGGTGAAAATGTGACAGTGGTGAAGGGGACCCACCCCAAGACTGCGTCTCATAACCAGCTTAGCAGTGATGTCTGGCAACTAAAATACGCTGCGGACTGATGAAGCCAGAATATTTCTTTGTGTGTGGGAAGCACAGGAGTAGTGAAGAATCGGTTAGAGTTTCAGCTACGCATTATGAGACCTTGGGCAAGTCAACCTCTTCATGTAATACGTAACTCGCATACGGTGTATCGAGGCAGATGGTGAAGGCAGATGGTCTTATCTGAGTTACCATCGGAACGCATTGCAGTGGCAGTTGTCTGTACCTCCGTCTGAAAAGTCACAGTTCATTCTTCGGTGTTCCTCTGACTGCTCTTCAACAATGGCAGAGAAGCTTCCCTCTCACTTAGAAGGTAAGAACAGAAGTGGCCTGAACACATATGTCAACGGAAGCAGAAACTCTGGTCGACATTCAGGTCTCGTCTTTATTTCTGAGGCAACTTTGCTCTCGTTTTCCATCATATCCCTGAATGGAATGGACATTTATAGCTCATTGGTAAATGTCTAATTTATAGCATATAACTACAGGCGGCATAAAGAGACACTTAGTTCTGACACTGCATTGAAATTCCCGCAGAATATATGGGAAGCTGAGTGAATGCTCCGGGGGTTGTACCATTCAGCTCTGAGTAATTTTTATCGGAACAAGACATATTCCCCTCTGGATAGATGGTGCCGGAGTGCGTCGAGTTGTATCACTGGCTGTTCTGGAAGGGTCTGAAGAAAAACAACAGCAGATGCAGTTAAAAGTAAGAGAGACATTGAAACATCCCTTCTAATCCAGCTCAAAATTAAGACCAGAGAAGATACCTATTTTGGCCGGGTGGGTGTTGCGGAAAACACAAACTAAGATTTGGCTTCCTCATCCTCAAGATGGGGATGAGAATACTGCACATGCTCACAGGCAAATTGCAAAGATTAAATGAGGGAACCCATGTAAAGAGTTTCAAACATCCGCTGGCACACAATGTACATGGATTTTTATTTATATTATCTAAAAACCTGTGCTTAGAAGTCAGCTTTTGCAGGAAGAGGCTGTGGAAATTTACGTATAGCACACCATAGATAACATCCTGGTGAATCGGAGCTTCTCAACCTGCCTGTTGTGAAGGAGCAGTTTTTAGGGCTTTCAGTTTCTTTCCTTCTTTCTTTTTTTAAGGTTTATTTATTTATTTTGAGAGAGATGGAGAGCGAGCAGGGGAGGGGCAGAGAAAGAGGCAGACACGGAATCCTAAGGAGGCTCCTGGCTGTCATTGCAGAGGCCGATGTGGGGCTTGAACCTACAAACTGTGGGATCCCGACCTGAGCTGAAATTGAGTCGGATGACTAACCGACTGAGCCACCCAGGTGCCCCTACAGCTTTCAGTTTCCAATCTGCCTGACCAGCCTGATTATTTTGTAAAACAATTACATGGTGCAGCAGTGTGAAATTGCTATAAGAGTTTCTAGATACTTCCTCTCACCTTTTCTTCTTACCTCATCGTTGACTAGTGACACCAGTCTGCTCACCAGCCCCAGTTCTTCGACGATGATGTCCCTGGTCTAGAGTTTCCCCTTCGCCCTATGCTGTCTATAGTGGATGTCCGTTCTTCAGCATCCCTTCACCTTTGCCTTCAAAACAGCATCTCCTTTCCCTTTGGGAACTGCCCCTCCTCCATCCCCTGTGCTCGGGAGGGGTTGCAAAGCAGAGTGCTCTGCCCCTCCTGAACACAGGGAGGATCCATCCCGGTCCTGAAAGGAGACAGATGGCACCCTCAAACTGGGTAATGCGAGGACAGTTGAACAATGACAGTGTTTACATAGTTGGGGGCAGGATTTAGAGAAACGAACAAGAGATAATGCAGTGTTTTGGAGCCGAGAAAAGTGAGACACGCTTGCTACCTCTAAGCCTAAAAGGCGAAAGGAAGATTTGGATACCGGGCCCTGGAGAGGGCAGCTAATGAGGATGGCTGTCTGAGAGTAGCTGAGGTGTTTAGATGAGCTGTGATCGAGGAAGCGAACACCATAACCCTACACTTCTCCCATGCTTTAATCTCAACTCCTCCCATTGGCCAACCCCAACTGGAAGCCAGAGAGAAGGGAGCCCTTGATGCTTTCCGTGCAGGTCAGACTCTCGGGCAGGGGGCAGAAGTAGGCGGAGAGTGGATCATAGGGTGACCAGCACTGGGTGTCAGGGGGTTTTGGGGCCCAGGGACCTTCCAGTGCTAAAGCTGAGCCAGTCCCGGGAAAACTGGGACTGTTGGTTACCCTAGATATGGAGGAACAGAGAGGGGGCCTTGGTCCAAGTCTGACCGATCATAACACATCTGTTTTCTTAGCCATGACAATGTGTCTACTTTGTCTATTTATCACCCCAAGCCACTGGTGCGCGTGTGCTCACGTGGGAGTGGTGAGTAATCTAATCCAATGAAGTTTAACAATAAGTGTGAGGCCCTCAGGCTTCACTGAAACCATTGGGTGTTCTGGGCAGCGGCTGGCCCACTAGGGATCCATAGCGATTGGTGTAACCTAAATCACGCCGACCAGTCGTTCTCCACTTTGGCTGCACTCTGGAATCACTCGGGGAGCTTTGAAATGACCGTTGCCTTGGTTCTTCGCCCTGATCATCAGATTTAACCGGTGGCGAGGTGGCCTAGGTGATTCTGATGTGCAGCTGAGGTTGAGAAATAGAATGACCTCGAATGGGGATGCTAAGGGACTTCGTGAAGGTGGGGCAGTGCTTCAGGCTGCTGTCAGGAGTGGCGGATGTAGGCTGAGATTTAAATGATTCGCTCCGAGTTCAGGGAGGAGCCTGGGTCAGGGCTTTATGTAAATGACCTGTCTTGGGAGGAGCTAAAACACTGCACATCTCCGGCTCTCCCAGTGACCCCCATCTGGAGAGGGCAAGGTGGGCCACAGGGGGGTGTTCTAGGGTCTTTCAACAGTCTCCTACCCTAGGGTCCTATTTCAGGAGTATGAGGCCACGTCTTTAGTGGGGGGGCTCTGCCACGCTGCTGATGTCTGAAGGAGAGCTTGCCATCCTAAGCCCTGGGAAGCATGCCTGTCCCACAGAGCCCCGGGAGGGTAAGTCCATTGAATATATTATGCTTGCGAACACTCAGCTGGCCTTCCAGGAAGCATTTGGGAGAATCATCGCCACTGAGGAAACACCACCAGTTGCAGGACTCGGTGAGGCAACAGAGGTGTCCGGGAAGAGAATTTAAGGAGGCATCTGCCTTGGCCCGGAGAACAAGAGCCCGCTTAAAATTTGGACCTTTGTTACCGGACCCCACCTTACCCTCGCCCCCTGCTGCAATTCCCAGCTCGTCTAGAAATTGCCCATTTGACAAGCCTCTCGCATGTGTAGTCTGGAGCATCTGCTCTCCCTCCCTGGGTCACATTTCAGCTTCTCTGAAGGATCCACCTACATCTCTTGGAAATAACTCCTTGGTTGGCCTCTCACAGCAGATTTTTGTTGAGCGCCATACAGGCTCTATTCTAAGGCAGACCAGCTAGAATATCCCTTCCAACTTGGAACCCAAAGCGAATCTTCAGGAGCTATGGCACATGACTGACTGCCTTGATGATTTTTAAAGCAAACAAACAAAAAAATTAAGTTTATTTATTTTTAGAGAGAGAGAGAGAGAGAGAGAGAGTGAGCACAAGCAGGGGAGACCCAGAGAGAAGGAGAGAACAGAATCCCAAGCAGGCTCCGCACCATCAGTGCAGAGCCCGATGCGGGGCTCGAACTCACTAACCGTGAGGTCATGACCTGAGCCGAGATCAAGAGTTGGACGCTTAACCGACTGCACCACCCGGGTGTCCCACGCCTTGCTGAGTTTTAAACTGTCAGCTGCGAGCGTATTGTCCACCTTTGGTAAAACTCAAATCACTTTCACATGGCATGTTCCAAACCGAAACTTTACATTAAACTTCATTGTATTATTTGACTTGACCTTTTTGTACTCAATAAGTGTTTCTATAGAAAATTGTCTTCACTTCCAATAATGAAGTTGAGAGTTTAATTATGAGTCAGTTAATGTATCTGTATATATGTTTTCTCTTAAATTAGAAGTCAGTATTATTTCTTACCAACAATGAAGCCACTTTCTGCCTGCTCGTCGTGAGAAGTTCTTAGTATTGGAGCTCTAAAGTTTCTTTCAAGTGAAGGGTGCATTAGAGATGGGCTCTGCCTTTTGCTCGTGTTATGGGGTGCCTAGCACTTTGCAATGCTTCACATAAGTGAAACTATAACAGTCACTTTGTACTCATCATGCAATAAAGGCATTGCCTATCACACGCCATGAACTTAATGCTTCATAGTCATAATGGCCACGAGCCAGAATGTATCCTGACCTGACCCCTTTTGTTTATATAAAACAGCCTAAACTGAGGAATCCACACAAAGGGCCTTATTGGTGGATGGCTCTTGGCCATTGTCTATTTCCCCGGGACAAAGAAAATAGGCCTAGAGAATGGGGGTGGAGGGGAGTATAAGAACTTTGGAATATGAGATGGTAGTGAAGGCTTAAAGGGAGGTTGTGGGATCCTTTCCTTCGGAGCCTGTTGGATGAGCTTCTCTCATTTTCTAGGGACACAAGGACACATGTGTGGTGCCTGAGGTTACAAAGTGAATCCACATCTATGTGGAGATCGTGATTCCTAAGCCTTGGCTCAGGCCTTGGCAGTGGTGGGGGTGTGGTGGTGGTCATGGGATGATGTGGGCAATCATTAACACCGAACTTTAACTTTTTTTTTTTAATTTTTTTTAACGTTTATTTATTTTTGAGACAGAGAGAGACAGAGCATGAATGGGGGAGGGTCAGAGAGAGGGAGACACAGAATCGGAAGCAGGCTCCAGGCTCTGAGCTGTCAGCACAGAGCCTGACTTGGGGCTCGAACTCACGGACCGCGAGATCATGACCTGAGCCGAAGTCGGCCGCTTAACCGACCGAGCCACCCAGGCGGCCCCGAACTTTCACTTTTTTAACAGTAAAAAAGCTTTGGAAATCAGTTTCCCTTCTCCAACAGTATTGATTTTCCACTACTGATAGATTTTTTTTTTAAAAAGACCATTTGCATGTAAATCAAGCAGACACATGGGCATTTGCAGTTACATTAGCAGAGTCCTCATTGTCATTAATTATTTATCAGTTTTAGTTACTTTGAAAGGTGGATTCTGTGGTCTCCTTTTCACCGCTGAAACTGGTTTCTTTCTACAAAAAATTTTTTTGAACGTTTATTTATTATTTTTGAGAGAAAGAAAGAGAG
Source organism: Panthera pardus (assembly GCF_024362965.1). Taxonomy (NCBI): domain Eukaryota; kingdom Metazoa; phylum Chordata; class Mammalia; order Carnivora; family Felidae; genus Panthera; species Panthera pardus. The sequence goes on from NW_026526655.1 coordinate 12,175,281, forward strand.
CATGAGCGGGGCAGGAGCAGAGAGAGAGAGGGAGACACGGAATCAGAAGCAGGCTCCAGGCTCTGAGCTGTGAGCATAGAGCCCCATGCGGGGCTTGAACCCACGAACTGTGAGATAATGACTTGAGCCAAAGTCGCACTCTTAACCCACTGAGCCATCCGGGTGCCCCTGAAACCGGTTTCTGATGATTGTGCTGCTCATTCCAAGTCAGGTCATCTTTTGTAACTCATCTAGGCGGGAGAGGAGGGCCTCCCTCACTTGGGATGGGTACTCCTGTGCCTACCGAATGAATTTTTACATAGATGATAGTTCTTGAAAATACCAGCATTTTGAGATCATTTACTGCCGTTAAGGAAACTTCCGGTTATTTTGTTGTTAGTATTGGTGAACTCTAACTATAAAAGTTTTCAAGCATTCACAGAAGCAGAGAGGGCAGTATAATGAAGTCCCAGGCAGACACATCCACCTTGCAGAGTGATCAGTAATTTGCCAGTTTTGTCCCATCCACCTCCAGCCTCTTGTTTTATTTTTGATTTTTCTTTGCTAGAACACCTTAAAGAAAATCAGAGAGGCTAGAGACTTTTTACCCATAAATCCTTCAGAGAATGGATAAAGACTTGAAAAACCAGAATTGCAACACTATTATCACACTTAATAAAATTAACACAACCGTTTAATGTGATCTAATCGCAGCCCACGATTTAAACTGCCTTGGGTTTTTTTGGCTTCTTGAGTCAGAATCCAGTATTTGCTGCTGTTTGACTTCTCTTTCTTCAATTCGATAAGCATTGCCAAGGACCAGTTATAGACCAGGAGCAGGGGCAGTGAAGACCCAAGCGGCTTAGTCTCTGACCTGGTGTGGTCATAGTCTCACAGCAAAGACAGGCACAGAGGGACACCTGGGTGGCTCAGTAAGTTGAGCCTCCTACTTCAGCTCGGGTCATGGTCTTTCTGGTAGTGGGTTCGAGCCCTGTATCAGGCTCTGTGCTGACAGCTCACAGCCTGGAGCCTGCTTCGGATTCTGTGTCTCCCTCTCTCTCTGCCCCTCCCCCATTTACGCTCTCTCTCTCACTCTAAAATAAAGAAAAATTAAAAAAAAAAATAGAAAAAGAAAGATTGCCTGAGAAATCTCTGGGGAGGAGACAGACAGTGGCACAACCCAGAAAAGATCTGTTCTGCACTGATTTATTTTCCCTAAAGATAGTTTGTTATTTTCTTACTATAAAAAGTAATACATGCTCATTTTAGAAAATTTGGAAAAGATAGCTTTACCCTCTTCGGTAAAAATACCCAAAAGAGGTATCTTCTGATATTTTCATATGTCTCCTTCCACTTTCATGCACATCCATACACATGCATTTTCTTTCTCTAAAATTTTGATCGTAATTATATATAATTTTGAATCCTGTCTCTTTCCCTTGATATTATGCCTTAATATTTTCAGTGTTACCAGGGATTACAAAACGCGACTTCAAATGAACATGTTATTCCATCTGATAGTGACGTCATCACTTACTAATTATCCCCCGTTGTTGGACATTTAGGTTATTAACTTTTTATTTTCTTTGTTTGCATTTCAGTCTGGTAACCTTAATCTTTGCTTGCATTTATACCAGACTTCTGCACCTACGTCAGAATTGCAGTCTTTGAACCTCCATTGCTTTGACTAAAGCAATTACTTAAGTTTGCCGCTGAAACCAGTTGCCCAGATGCAACCAAGCAGTAACCACAAGAAGAGGAGACCATGAACTTCAAGAAGCTGGTGTGCAGTCTGGACTTGCAGATCCAAACTCCACCCACCAAGTGCATCTTGGATGACAACTCATCAAGCAAGTGGGTTGACGAGGCTTTGACCCGGGTTTGTAAATCAGGCTAACACTGATGCTGTCAATGTTGCCCACAGGAGCACTTTTTTTTTTTTTCTGGATGCTCCTCAGTTACCGCAATAGCCACCTTTTTTTTTTTTTTAAGTTTATTTATTTATTTATTTTGAGAGATACAGAGCGAGCAGGGGAGGGGCAGAGAGAGAGAGAGAGAGAGAGGGAGAGAGAATCCCAAGCAGGCTCCATGCTGTCAGCACAGAGCTAAGCCACCCTTTTAATCTATTAATAATAGCTACTTCCATAATAAAAGTGAGTGAGAATGAAAATACTTGATTTTGAGAATCTACCAAGAAGGGACAGGTTGTTTAGTTGTTAGAAGTAGATGCTATTTTGTGGAAAACATTAGAAATACTCCAGTGTTCACTTGTACACCATCAAGGACCTTGTTATAGTAAGTTCATCTATTGTCTCTTAAATCATTTTTCACTGTAACCCTAAATTGATCATTTGAATTCTTTCCAAGAATGCTATGGTTAGATTACTTGGGAATCTGGGTATAAAATGTAATCTCTCCAGTGTTGATGTATAGTCTTATCACACCATATCTAATGGAACAACAGGAATTAGAGGTAATGGACCAAGTCAATTATTTACCCTCCTCCAAAGTAATATGATAATCCAGCAGAACAGTGTGAAAATATGAGGAATTTAGTGGGTGAGAAGAAAAAGAGAGAAGAAAAACAAAAAGAAAATGACAAAAACAACAGAAAGTTGGGTGTTTTTTTTTAACTTTTTTTAAACATTTATTTATTATTGAGACACAGAGAGAGAGCATGAGCATGGTAGGGGCAGAGAGAGGACGAGACACAGAATCTGAAGGAGGCTCCAGGCTCTGAGCTGTTAGTACAGAGCCTGAGGCGGGGCCAGAACTCACAAACCGCAAGATCCCAACCTGAGCCATAGTCGGATGCTTAACCCACTGAGCCACCCAGGTGCCCCAGTTGGGTGTGTTTCCAAGGAATTCTTCAGTAATCCATTTTGATGTGCCCAAATTTTGCTGTTTATATTCAATGCATTTTGACTACTATTAAAGTCAATGGTTTATTAATGAAATTGCTGACTTTGAGAAGCAACCATCATGGACCGCTCGAAGGCTGGACAAATGTGAGAAAAGTGTGTGCCCTGTGAGAATGCATGGTCCAAAGTGTCCAGATAGACTCCTAGAAGATGGAAGCCAGGCAGGTTTCTTCAAGAGAGAGCCCCTTGATCCGTGAAAATTCATTTCTGCAGAGGCAGCCACATGTCTCTCTTAGGGATGTTTCTGTGAAGCCGTATTTCCCCACCTCCCTCAAGAGAGTGGAGAAAACTTTTCTTGCAGGTTTGGCAGGATTTGGTTGGGGTCGGTGGTCTGAATCTACGGCTCCAAATTTCTTTTTAGATTTTAAGAAGCCTAATTCTCAAATACTGACCTTGAAGTTCCTTCTCAGACATCTCTGCTGTGGAGCAGTGAGGAACACAGAGCTAGCATTTGTTAATTGTTGTTTACCGCAAAGTAGAAATACAGCGTCCTAAGGAATTGTGTATATGGAAGGTGAGAAAAATGGAATGTTGGAAAAAACAAACAGTTCATTGAAACACTGTCATCTGGCAGGATATAGAGTTGAATTCATCTAGTGAAGGGGTACCATTGTTATTGGGATGTGACCCTTCCCTTCTTTTTTGTGAGTTGCTCAAAAAAGAATTTAAAAGGACGGAACTTGGATAGAGATCTAGGAAGTGTAATGGGCTAGAGGATGGGATGCGGGACAGAGGAAGGAAGCCACTGGTTTATGTAATACCTTTGCATTTCATTTCCTGTTTTCCTAGGACAGGTTTTGATTGTATTTGTGTATGTAGAAGTCATCATATCTCAGGGGTCTCAGGAGGGTTTGATCAGACAATCTTACCCTTAACTCTGATATTGGGGAATAGTACTGGGATTCCTATTTGGTGGTATTTGGAAGTCATTTTTCTTTCTTTCTTTAGATACATTGTGAAAAAGCTGAAAAATACAGATAGATAGAAAAAAAAAAAAGAAAGTAATTCCCATGATATCATTATCCAAAGAAAGGCTCTGTTGATGTCTGTGTCTCTTCTTCCAGTCTTTGTTTTCCGTATATTGTAGATCAGAGTGTCAAGACTTTAATATTTTTATGGGGTGCCTGGGTGGCTCAGTCAGTTGAGTATCTGACTCTTGGTTTCAGCTCAGGTCATGGTCTCACAGTTCATGGGATTGAGCCCCAAGTCGAGTTCTGTGCTGACAGCGTGGAGCCTGCTTGGGATTCTCTCTCTCCCTCTCTCTCTCTGCCCCTCCTCCACTGGTGTGCTAGCTGTCTCTCTCTCTCTATTTCTCAAAATTAAAAAAAAAAATAAAGAAACAAGGAAACAAAACAAAACAAAAAGAGTGTAATATTTTTGGAATCGAGTGGATCTCAACTCAAGTATCTGTTCTCCTACGTACCAGCCAGGAAGAAAGATCTCAGCAGAAACTCAGCTTACTAACACCTTGATCTTAGACTTCTTGCCTCCAGAACTGTGAAGAATAGACGTCTGTTGGTTAAGTCCTCCAGTCTGTGGTATTTTGTTATGATAGCCTGAGCAGACTAGTACCCCCACTGATGCACCCTGTGTGTTTGTACACACGTGCACACAATGCACCCTCACGCACTTACTGGTGAGAGAGAGAGAGAGAGAGAGCACCCAAGTAATCTACCTTGTATCTTTGCCAACACTATGACTCTACGGGATATTCTTTGTGACATGTACCAATTCAAGATATACACATATGACAGAAATGATCCTTAACTCATAAGCAGTTGACATGAATCACTGTGACTAATAGTGACAGCTAAGAGGCAAGAGGAGGAAGCTTCTGGAGAAGGGAGGAGCTAAAACTGACATGCAAGGAAAAAAGAATCTCCCATTAGGCAATAGATGGCTAAGATGTATGCACATGGATGTCCTCCCAGGCCCTCACCTGTATTACCCATCACCAAGGGACGACCTCCTCTCCTGAGCACCTGCTCAGTACTGAGCAGGGATACACTACCGCTCTGTGTATCCCGGGCCCATCCTCAGCCACTTTAGTTCATGTCCCATCTGAAGAACACTTCATCACACTCACAGGAGGCCAGGGCTCCTGCTGTATAGCTATATGGACATTTTAAATGTCATGGCTGTTTTTCAAGGATTCCCGGGGGATTTCAAAACACACTTAACTCAGGAACTCCATCCCAAACCCTGAAAACATGTTGCTATAGACGCCTGAATCCATGCATCACATACTTTATTTTCTGACTTGAAATTACACTCTTTTTAGTGTTATCTACGCTTGTCAGCACTTCTGGGTAGTAAAGCATATGGCATTCTGGGCTGGCGAAGGGTGCAATTTCTGGTTTGGACATCAGCTATTAACTTTGTTTGCAAGCCCACCGTTGTCTTGCCAGACTATAAACGGAAAGTTTGAAGCCCTCTCATACCCTCAAGCCACATTGTGAAGCATGTTGTACCAAGTCAAATGGAATCCTGCCACCTGAAAGCTTCTTAGATGGGCGTGGTTTGGGATACACAGAAATTCAAATGCTATGCATTGGCTTTAAGGTATTGATGGTCTAGACTTAGACTGGACGCCTGCATCCTTCTAACCTCAAGAAAATGAGAGATCAAAAGAGGGCATTTCAGAAGAAAGGAAAGTGATCATCACTAGCCAGGTATCAGGGGGTGGTTGTTGGTGGTGATGGATGTGGTGACAGGTAATAAGACAGAAAAATGAAAATCCAGGCCCTGGAGTCCGTGTTTGGTCATATCCTGCTCCTCCCTCCCCCCACCCCCTGCCACTCATCCAGATTCTCAGACTCTCTCAGCCTCAGTTTCCCTGTGGCAGTATGGAAATGGTAACAAAATCCCATCACCAGATCTGTTGTGAAGGGTAATACGCAAGGAAATGCCTGGAAAGGGCTTCACAAGTGTTTGCCAGGTAGTAACCTTGCAATCAATTCTAAGTCAGTTTGTTTGCTTTTGGCTTTTAAATTTAAAATGCATTTCCCTAGGGTAGAATTTTCAGAACAAACCACACATTTTTCTTCATATTTATATGAGCTATATTTTTAATGTGATCAGAGGGCCTTAAGAGTATGAGCAGGAGGAAGAGAGTTTTTTCATTCCTAATACAGGATTTCGCTATTTTTTTCCCTTTCACTTTTTGTTTTTGTAAACATCAGGAATGAATAAAGGGAATCAAGTCCCATCTGGGAGTCTGAGGTCCCTGGAAAGCATTGATCTGTTCCTGATCGCCTCACTTTTTCATCTCTTTAAGTTCTAAATCCTAGGACTCTTTAAAATCTTTAAGTGTCTTCAATTTCTCTCTTCACGTGAGCAGTGCACATCCCCTTGTGTGCTCTGATCTGGGGGTTGGGGACGGGTTCCGAACAAAGTATCTTTGAGAACCTGCCATCGTTAAGTTGGGGGTTTGTAAGTTGTCTCTTTCTGTGTACAAATGGTAAGGTGGGATATAGACTAGTTCTACACAGGGTTGACTGTGGCTGAATTGTCACTTTGTGTGTGTGTGTGTGTGTGTGTGTGTGGACAAGGGAGAGAAGTTTTTCTCTTGTACTTGAGCACAAAAAGTAATTAGACTGATGTCTAGGGGTCAGTCTTTTTTCTTTCCACGTTTTAAAAACGATATCATAGAATGATACGTACATTCATTCCAGGTCTGTTTTGTGTGTATATGTTTCTCTTTCTATACAACATTTTCTGCTGCATTTCATCACCTTTTATAGCCAAGAAGTAATTCCTTTCAATTAATTAAACTGAAAGGTTGAATATCATAATTATATTACCACAGATATTATTAAAAATACATACAACTGAATAACAACAACAAAAAATTCCTTTGACTGCATTTTTCTTTGTTCTTTACCCACAGAGGAAATAAATTCCAAGTACCTAATTTTGAAAGGTGAGGTTGGCTAGCCCTAGGGTTAAAATTCATGGTAGATATTAAATTTTCTAGAAAGCCAAGCAATTGACTGTACACTTAAGTTGTAAATTAACATGCTCTTTATATAAATATAGACCAAAACAATTTTTGCTTTAATATCTTCTCCAATATGTGTGTGTGCGTGTGTGTGTGTGTGTGTGTGTGTGTGGTGTCTTTGTTTCTAATGAAACCACAGAAAAGGACAGCAGTTCACATATTTCAAAAAAGGTAAACACACAGAGAATTATAGGTGTTGTGTTAATGACTTTATTGAATAAATATTGCTTCTTAGGTAGGTAGTTGCATTAACATTAAAACAATAGTCCGTTGCTTCACAGAGACATTTATTTTAATTTTTTTGTGGCTACAGTGTGCCAGGACTCTAGAAAAAAAGGAAAGCCAGCTCTTATAAAAAAATAAATAACTTTTCAACTTAGATTTATTTAACCTCCTTAGAGATCTAACGATTGTTTTTAGATCCACTTGTTCAATTCTGCCGGACAAGGAATCCCATTGTTTGAAATTCAACAATGTTATTTTCCAAGAGAATTTTTTTCCCAGAGGGAGTCTATCACTTCTATCTGCACTGATTGCTTATACACTTTGTTGTTTATAATGGGTAAAATACAATTGAGGGGATTCCTAATTGTCAAACATGGTCGAGAAATGGGATTCACGACAAATAAGGGGGTTGGAGCAAATGTGAGCTTTTAATGTATGAATGCAATGGTGCTCAGGGAAAATGAACAAGGGCTTCTCTTTGTCAGAGGGAAGAACCCACCAGTAAGTGGGAGGAGGTATGTGGTGGTGATTTGGACACATATCATCATATCGCTCACATTGAGAATCATCTTCAGGCACACCCACACCCCTAACTGACTCCTCTCTGACCCATGCTTTCCAAGTGTGGATCACCATTCTATATTGGGAGAAGGGGAGTGAGATCAATTATTAGTTTTTGACTGGAAAAACAAAATTAAAGATTTTTATTCTTATGCTGTACATTAAGAGAAGGAACATTTTATTATTTAGATTTTAAGTTTTACTCATTATATAGAGTCATTGATTTATGCTATTTGCTATGGACTGAATTGTGTCCTCCTCCCAAATTCATATATTGGAGCCCTGACCCCCGATGTAACTGTATTTGGATACAGGGCCTTTCAACAGGTAATTAGGGTTAAATGAGCTCATAAGGATGAGGCCCTAATCTAATAGAACTGTGTCCTTATAAAAAGAAGAGACCCATGGATGTACATGCACAGAGAAAAGGCCATGTGAAGACAGTGACAAGGTGGCTGTCTGCATGTCAAGGAGAAAGGCCCCAGAAGAAAACAGCCCTACTGACATGTTGATCTTGCATTTTTAGCCCCATGGAACTGTGGGAGATAAATATCTGTTGTTCGGGCCCCCCAGTCTATGGTATTTTATGATGTCTCCAGCAGAATCATATACAATTCATCAGCAATTCTAAAGAAATTGTGCATTCAAAAAATGAGGCTATTCTATTTGTTTCTACCACTTGCACATATGGTTGAGTATTGTTAGCAAATTGTCCTCTTATTTATTGAGAATAATATATCTTGGGCCTTAATGGCTTTATTGCCCTGTAATCAAGGAGATGGCAGAAACCTAGAATCTTTTCTGAGAGCATGGTAACCTGGCCACTATTGGAAGATCCAGGTAATTAAGAATAGTCAACTTAATTATCAGGAGCACTTATGAATACAAGACCGTCAGCATGTGGGCTTATAAAGAGGCTGAAAAAAAGTACATGCGTGATATTCATCTGAATTGTAGGAAGACTCAGCAGCCTTAAATGGGAAAGTCTGTAACGCAAGTAAAAACAGGATAGATGGCCACACTCTTTGCTCGAACTAACCCACCCTTAAAGGTAGGCACTCTTGCCATTTGATTATGCAGTAGGAAGACAGTTTGGGATATTAGCTTAACCAATAAATATCAAGAGATGCCTCATAAGAATTGTTATAGTAGAACAAAGGAACCAAATTCTTGGCTTGTTTTGTAAGCTTTAAAAATGAAGGGGTGCCCATACAACACTGATGAAGTAAGAGACAGCAACCTCTTTCTCTACGTATCTTTCCCTTTGAAGATAAAGATTCCATGGGCTTGGCATGAGGTGAAAATCAAATTTGAAAAAGAAACTTTTGATTCTGGTAGGTTCTTGCCCAGATCTAGCTTGGGCAAAGAGGAGAGAACACACAACTGAAACCTCAGGTGTATGAGCTCACTTGACAGTTGAGGAGACCTACTCTTTGCTTCCTGGGCACAGCTGTGAGATATGACAATTTGCTCAGTTTATAAGACACTCTTCATGGCAGGGGTACTCTGAGAAGAAGTGTTTGGACACATGGGTCAGAAATCACTATGCAGAGTTTCTTCACTCCTAGTCATAGATTTCCTGTGTGTTCATGAGGCACTTGGATATGGAACTGGGGATGTCTTAGGCCAAGAGGAAGAGAGACCACAGGAGCTCTGCAGATCCACCATTGAAGATCTGAGGCCCTGAAAACATCTCATGGACACGGACAGTTGGTGTGTCCGTGCTTCTAAGTCTTGATCTTTGCATGCCTGTGGGACCAAAGGGCTATCTCTGGGGACAACTCTGAATTTCGTGAGATTGTGTTTCTCTCTTCCTATTCTTTGCCCAAGGAAATGGACATTCCAAATGAAAATGTGAGTTTATTTTTTGATTGTTTCCTTGGCAGTGCAGAAGCTTTTTATCTTGACGAAGTCCCAGTTAGTTCATTTTTGCTTTTATTTCCTTTGTCTTTGGAGATGTGTCAAGTAAGAAGTTGCTGCAGCTGAGGTCAAAGAGGTTGTTGCCTCTAACTCATCATCAGGGAAATACAAATCAAAACCACATTGAGATACCACCTCACACTGGTCAGAGTGGCTAAAATGAACAACTCAGGAAACAACAGATGATGGCGAGGATGTGAAGAAATGGGAACCCTCTTGCATTGTTGGTGAGAATGCAAATGCAAACTGGTGCAGCTGCTCTGGAAAACAGTGTGGAGTTTCCTCAAAAAATTAAAAATAGAACTACCCTATGACCCAGCAAAAGCACTACTAGGAATTTATCCAAAGGATACAGGAGTGCTGATTCATAGGGGCACATGTATGCCAATGTTTATAGCAGCACTTACAACAAATAGCCAAATTATGGAAAGAGCCCAAATGTCCATCAACTGACGAATGGATAAAGAAATTGTGGTTTGTATACACAATGGAATACTACTTGGCAATGAGAAAGAATGATTCCTGCCATTTGCAACAACGTGGATGGAACTGGAGGGTATTGTGTTAAGTGAAATAAATCAGTTAGAGAAAAACAGATATCATGTTTTCACTCATATGTGGAACTTGAGAAACTTAACTGAAGACCATGGGGAAGGGAAGGGGAAAAATAGTTTCAAACAGAGAAGGAGGAAAACCATAAAAGCCTCTTAAATACAGAGAACAAACTGGGGATTGACAGGGGTTTGGGGGAGAGGAGAAAAAGGATGATGGGCACTGAGGAGGGCACTTGTTGGGATGAGCACTGGGTGCTCTATGTAAGCGATGAATCACGGGAATCTACCCCTGAAACCAAGAGCACACTGTATACACTGTATATCAGGTAACTTGACAAAAAATTATACTTAAAAAAAGGAAAACATGAGTTTATTGTAAAAATAAAAAAGGTTTCTTTCTTGTAGATATGAGTTTGGGCTTGAAGGTCATGGCTACTACAACCGTACAGCAGCAGTCGATCTTAACTGGTTGCTTGTGGAAACCAGTTGCCATCAGGAAGAGTGGAAGCATTTTGTATTTGGGAGGCCTGTGTAGAAAGGAGAGAGATTGTCCAGCAGGTTCCTTTCTTGGGCCTTGAATACCCACTTCTGTAATTGACTGACTTTGAAATACTGAGAACTTATGCTCTAAAGATTGATTGCTCTACTAGGGCTTTGTGGGGGAACGTTTGCTTCTAATTCTTTATTTTTGGTCTTGTTTCAAATTCCCCGAAGAGCCTACTCACAGCCTAATCCTCAACCTGGAGATGTGTATAGATTGAAGGTTCGGGCGTGGTTTCGAGTGACTCTCGGCAAATGAGATTCTTACTACTAACCAGGGTAAATGCAGCAACAGACTGACCTTGGAGCCATGCTGGCTTTCTTAGAACATGCTGGATCTTGGAAGAACTGGATCAGGGACAGAGGCGCTAGCTGGAGAACAGCCCAGGGCTTGCCCTTCCCCAGTGTGCATTCATCTTCTTGGGGTCAGCTAGAACCAGAATGGTCTCCAGGTGACTAGATCTTCCCCTACCTTCAGCCCAGAGGGCGTTCTCTTAAGTGCACGCAAACAAGTATCATTTACCCACGTGATTCCATTCCAGATTCTGTTCCAGGCCACATTCATAATGAGAGCAGATATGATTTTATTCTTTGTGTGTCCTCTTATAAAAACTACCCTCCACACCCGATGCTTTGCAAATAGCTCTTTAGCTCTTTTTTGGCTTGGTAAACTCTTGAAGGTCTGCAGATATTTCCTCCTAGGGACGGAAACTCCAATTTCTCCTTTGGGCACTGTAAAAGCACAGCCCACCCGGTGTATAATAAGCAAATTTTCTTACTCTTTTGCCATCTACCGATCTTCTTGAAATGGCCGGCTTCTTTTCTGCCTTCTGCTACAGAGCTGTTGTAGACAGGAAGGTAGAGAACAGGGTATACGATTTGCCAGGTGCCACCTGAATGAGTATGTTTTGTTGTTGGAGGCAGGGCTGGGGTGTGCAGTGTCAGAGAGAGCTACAGGGAATTAATGACCTAAATAGAAGACATAGCTGGAGAGGGATTGGGTGTTGAGCAATGGGAAGAGACCCCAAGGTAGGACTAATAGCCCAAAGCTTCCTTCCGGCAATCACCAAAGCAAAAAAAAAAAAAGTTACATATTATTTCCCAATAAGAACAGTCAATAGGGCAAGGAAATAAAGATAGAAACCAATGTAAGAATGCAAGTTAGAAGATATACTTTTGGTTCTAGTGATGTCGAACTTGTTTTTCCTCCCAGGGAGGGAGGGGCAAGTCTTATGTATAGTTAAACAAAACTCATTAGCTGAAAACAGTGATTGCCCTCTTCCCCAACATGAACAGGATGGTACTTCCAGGCATGAGAGCCACATATTAGTTGAGGTTGACAAATTGCAAAGACAAGAATGCAGTGAATCCCAACAGCACTTTTGTGCAAGGGAGAACCACACCCTCAGACATTCAAATATGTTCATTTCCTCCGACCAAGAAGAAAGAGTTCTGCTCCCTTCCAGAGCAAGCAAAGTTTAGCAAGGGACATAGAACAGCCGTTCTCAACCAGGGGCTATTTTCCCCACCCCTCCCTACCTGACATCACAAGGGACATTTGACCACGACTGTAGGTATTTTTGGTGATCAGAAATGGGTGTAAGGAGAATTCTCCAAGCATCCATGAGCAGAGACCAGGCTTGCTGCTAAATATCCTACAATTCAAAGGTCAACCCCGGACACCCAAGAACTATCCAGCTCAAAATGTGAATACGCTGCTGTTGAGAAACTCTTGTCTAATGTTAATTCTAAATGTTTCAAAATCAAGTGGGTGCTCAAAACACAATATCGCTCATCAAAAGATTGCTTTTTAGACACCTGCTATGGACTAGACATAAAGAAAAGTGATTGATAGTTGAAATCACTGTAAAAAATGACTTTCAGTTGAAATATAAGCTGACAAACCTGCTTCTCCTTTTGAAGGAACTGATTTATAAAGAAAGGAGGCTGCTTCTTTGTTGTTGTTTTTAAAATTTGTTTCTTTATTTCTGGAAGATATTCTTGCTTTTGTGTGTGTCAATGAATGTGAAGTCTTCATAGAATTTCCACACATTTTTGAACATGAATAGTGAACAGACACTTAAAAACCAATTTATTAGACTATGGGATGATTACAGCACTCTGGTGCACACACAGATTTTTTATTCCACATCTTGTAAAGAACAAAAGTGCTTATTTTAGATGAAAATGGACACTGTACTCGAATGCCCCACAGAATATGCATGCATTTCAGCCTTGAGAAAAGAATCGATCGTTCAGTATGAGGAAGATTACAGCTTGTTCCTATTACATCTGAAGCCTGAGTCATTAAAGTTTAAAAGTTTCACAAGGACCTTATGCTTTAACCACTTAGAAATTGTCCCATGTCCTTGGGAATGAACAGGTGGATGACTCAGTGTTTACCGTGGCATTTTATGCATGTGTGGTGGTTCACCTTGCCGTGGGACCACTCCATTTTGCCTGTGGGGAGATGACAAGGGTGTTGGAAGACTCTTAAGTCAATAAGAGCATGAGTTTCCCATATGATGTTTCATCAAGCAGTCGGATTGATAATGAAAAACATTTTCAAAGACAGAATCTTAATATAGACCTTTTAAGCTCTTATGAATTCACATCAATAAAACTAATAAGCTCACTGTCGCTAGGCTAGTGTGTGTGTCTATTAAGTGAAACTAATTTCACTTAATCTTAATTAATTTTCAATTTTTATCTTGTCTCCTCAGTTCCTGAATATTCTCTTAATTACAGCGTATGCTTAGCTTTGCTTATACTGGAAATAAAAATTAAATGAGGCAAGGAAGCCAAATCCAAAGCTGTCTAGGTAGGAGGGTCTCTAGGACCAAAGCATCACTTGGAGAGGGACGTTCCTCTCTAGGTGTGCGCGTGTGCCCACGTCCGTGTGTGTGGGCGTGCCGTGAGTGTGTGTTCACCTCCAGTTTCAATTTCCACAGAAACTATCTCCTTTCCCAATGTTTCAGTGCCTATTTGAAATGGTTGGGGCCTTTCTTCCATCTAGAAATACCTTCTTGAACTATCGAAAATCATACTACTGCTCGTACTTAGCAGTTGTATAAACTTGCTAAATCATAAGGCATAAACTCTAGCAACCATTCTTCCTAACTGACCTATTTACTTTAATATACACACAGAACTGAAGAATCCTAGAGTCTTTCCTAAAGGGAATTGTTAACTGTCATAGCCAGTCATAAACTAGACATTCAATGTCAGTTGGTCCTTATTTAATGTAATTTCCAAGTTACATGATCTTGCTTCCCAAGTGAATGTTTTATTTTGTAGTATTGGGTTGAATTTTTTTATCTTAATTTCTGTTTTTTTTTTAATCTTAGAGACTGGTTTTTAAAGATTCATCTTAGAAATTTAAAAAAAGAGTTGCTTTTTTAAAAAAATTTTCTTCTGAAAAGAATCTGTATCACCCTGGGCCTGTGTGAGAGCTGTCCCTGAGCTCCCTCTGCTCCTACAAACATAGTCATACTGAGTTGCTGCAGACTGTTGTAGAAGCCACATCTTTCTTCTTTAAAAAAATTTTTTTTAATGTTTATTTATTTTTGAGAGACAGAGTATGAGCAAGGGAGACAGAAGGGAGAGAAGGAGACACAGAATCTGAGGCAGGTTCCAGGCTTTGATCTGTCAGCACAGAGCCTGACACGAGGCTCGAACTCACGGACTGCGAGATCATGAACTGAGCCGAAGTCCGACGCCCAACCGACTGAGCCACGCAGGTGCCCTGAAGCCTCATCTTATTCACTGCAGCTCCATGTGCTGCTAGAAGAGCTCAGGTGTGTGAACTTTCATCCTTCTGCATAACACTGTCAGAAAAGGAACGCAAGTGTCTCATGGCTCTGGCTAATATATTGCCACGTCTACTTTGTCACCAATAATAACGTAATGAGGGTAGAGGAAAAACCCCTTCCTTAGTATCCACTTCAGAACTTCCAACTTAAGAATAACATCTGGTTAGTGCCACCCTCTCCCCACACAAACTGTTTTACAGAAAAAGGTAATAATTTATACTGGGACCCAAACGTCAAACCTAACCATTTGCCTATGGCCGGCAGCTCGAACAGTCACAACTAAGCTTTGTTGACTGGTGGAATGAATCTGAACAATACATTCAGTGGTCCTGAAAGTGGACATGACACTCTTTTAACCATTTTCCACCCTCTGCCAGTGACGTAGAACTAAAGTCTTTATCGACTGGAAAATACGACAGCTTCCCGGGTGTCACAGGGCACCCCAGTCCTTCTTCTCTTTCTACTTCCAGACTGACACTCCCAGAAAGCGACTCACTGAAAGGGAGAAGGGGGATGAGGCAGGGGAGGGGTGGAGGGGATAATGGTAGATGCAAGCAGACACAGAGGGCATCCAGGGTGTATTGTATTTTCTTACTTACCTTTGCTCAAAGCCAGAGAGCCAAACAATGGGCTTGAGTAGATCCCTTCTCATTCATTAGAGTTATGTGTGCTAGTGAAGGGAAATTCTCCTAAGAGCTCTGTATGCATCCATCTGCCATCCACATGGAGATTTGAGAAAGGAGAGAGAAATTTGACCAGAACCCAATTGGGCAAAGAACAGATCCAAAGTTAATGCATACATCCTGCCTTTTGGATGCTGGGTCTGGACAGATCTCTTATTTAAACAGAAACACACACACACACACACACACACACACACACACACACACACATGTTTATATAAGCCTAGTTTTATATATCTATCTCTATATATCTATATATAGTTTCTATATATTTATATAAAAATATATATTTATATAAAAACTATATATAAAATATATACTATATATAAACTATATATAAAAACTACATATGTACACACATATATCTTGTTGTGTTATATATATAACACAAGATATGCATAAGATATATATAACACAATAAGATATAATATATTTATAACACAAGATATATATATAATATATATAACACGATATATATATATAATATATTTATAACACAAGACATATATATAATATATAACACAAGACATATATATATTTATAACACAAGATATATATAATGTATATATAACACAAGGTACACACACACACAGACACACACACACACACACACACACACACACACATATATTAGAGCAAGAGAAATGGAACATCATTCAGAAGACACAAAGGAAGAGCACACCCCTGAAAAAGATTTACTATAAGAATAAGAAAAAAAATGTAGAAAACTGGCGTTATCTATGAGATTAAAAAACAAAAAGACATGGGCACCACAAAATAGGAACAGGAATCCATATTAGATGAAATTGTTGGGTAAATTAGAAATATATTGCAGAAAAAATAAAGATTCACTAACAGAATTAAAGCAGCAAAGAATAGAAGAGGTGTTCTAAACAATCAGAACAAAGAAGAGAGAGAAATTGTACCAGGATACAGAGGAAAAGACAAGGGTTGGGAACAATGACAGAAAATGATATGCATAAAGGATACAGAATGGAGAGCCAACCTGAGAATTATAGGTGTTCTAGGAGAAAAGTAAATAACAAGTAGAACAGAAGCAATTATTCAAAGATATAATTAAATAAAAGTTTCCTGAGTTGAAAAAGAGTGAACAAGCACAGATCAAAAGGGCTCACTGTGTTCAAAGTAAATTAAATGAAGGGAGAGCTTTGTAACATTTGAATTACAGGGACAGAAAAAAAAAGAGACTATAAGCATTCGTGCAGAAAAAAATAGGTGAAAAACAAAAGAACAAAGCTATACTCGTCTTAACCAGACTTTTCCTTGGATATAATAGAGCTATGTCTTCAGAATTTGAAGGAAAAAGTTGTTACATGACCATTTAGCCAAGTTTTAACATATCTGTTAATATAAAAAAAAAGACACTTACACATACACTAGAAATATGCCAACCATCTGATTTTTATTTCTGAAAAAGAATATGATCCTTTAATGTATGAAATTTGAGAAGAGTTAAGCCAAGTTACACGGTGACTGCTCCAGGACCCAGTGGCACAAGAGTTGGGCACGAATACAATTTACTTCTCAAGTCCTGGGGCAAACTTGTCATTCCAGCAAATGTGTTTAAACTGGCCACATTAATAAAGCTACAAGAATTTGAAGGAATTGTTGCCTCTGTCTGCAATGTTATCTGGGGGGTAGGCTACAAGCAAATTCTTTCGCTATGAATTGTTGCTCATTGTTATGGGAATAGAACTAGCCACAAGTTCATCTGAGAAAGCTCATTTTATTTTTTAGATGAAATTTACCACCAATCTCAGAAATATATATGTACATTGATAGTGAAACAGGGAATACATACAAATATATTTGTATTTTCTTTGCACTGGTTTCTTTTTATCTATTTATTTATTTTTTATTAAAAAATTTTTTTTATAAATTACATCCAAATTAGTTAGCATATAGTGCAACAATGATTTCAGGAGTGGATTCCTTAGTGCCCCTCCCCCATTTAGCCCATCCCCCCCCCCACAACCCCTCCCGTAACCCTCAGTTTATTCTCCATATTTATGAGTCTCTTCTGTTTTGCCCCCCTCCCCGTTTTTATATTATTTTTGTTTCCCTTCCCTTATGTTCGTCTGTTTGGTCTCTTAAAGTCCTCATAGGAGTGAAGTCATATGATTTTTGTCTTTCTCTGACTGACTAGTTTCACTTAGCATAATACCCTCCAGTTCCATCCACGTAGTTGCAAATGGCAAGATTTCATTCTTTTTGATTGCCGAGTAATACTCCATTGTATGTATATACCACATCTTCTTGATCCATTCATCCATCAATGGACATTTGGGCTCTTTCCATACTTTGGCTATTGTTGATAGTGCTGCTATCAACAGGGGGGTGCATGCGTCCCATCGAAATAGCACAAATTGTATCCCCTGGATAAATACCTAGTAGTGCAATTGCTGGGTCGGAGGGTAGTTCTAGTTTTAGTTTTTTGAGGAGCCTCCATCCTGTTTTCCAGAGTGGCTGCACCAGCTTGCATTCCCACCAACAACGCAAAAGAGATCCTCTTTCTCCGCATCCTCGCCAACATCTGTTGTTGCCGGAGTTGTTAATGTTAGCCATTCTGACAGGTGTGAGGTGACATCTCATTGTGGTTTTGATTTGTATTTCCCTGATGATGAGTGAAGTTGAGCATTTTTTCATGTGTCGGTTGGCCACCTGGCTGTCTTCTTTGGAGAAGTGTCTATTTATGTCTTTTGCCCATTTCTTCACTGGATTATTTGTTTTTTGGGTGTTGAGTTTGGTAAATTCTTTACTGGTTTTGGACACTAACCCTTTATCTGATATGTTATTTGCAAATAGCTTCTCTCTTTTTTAAAATTTTAATTAAAATTTTATTTTCCTTTGAAGTATAATTGATGCACAGCATTAAATAAATTTCAGGTATACAGCGTGGTGATTGGATACTTGTAATCATTGCAAAGTGATCACCACAGTAAATCTAGTTAACTTTCATTACCCTACACAGTACAAAAATTTTCTGTGTGTTGTGTAACATGTTTTTTTAGTGTGATGAGCACTTTAAGATTTCCTCTCTTAGCAACTTCTAAATCTGCAATACAGTATTCTTTACTGTACTCATCATACTGGAGATTACATCTCCATGACTTATTTATTTTATAACTGGAAGTTTATGCCTTTGACCCCTTTCATCCATTTCTCTCCCCTACTCCCTGACTTCTGACAAACCAAAATGTTCTCTGAATCTATGAGCTTGTTTTTTGTTTTTGTTTTGTTTTATTGTATTACGTTTTTAGATTTCATATATAAATAAGAGCACATAGTATTTGCTTTTCTCTGTCTGACTGTTTCACTTAGCATAATACCCTGGAGGTCCATCCATGTGGTCGCAAATGTTAAGACTTCATTCATTCTTTTTCATGGCTGACTAATATTACATTGTATTTATATAGTGGTGATTTCTTTTTTTTTTTTAAATTTTTTTTTTTTTCAACGTTTTTTTTTTTTATTTATTTTTGGGACAGAGAGAGACAGAGCATGAACGGGGGAGGGGCAGAGAGAGAGGGAGACACAGAATCGGAAACAGGCTCCAGGCTCCGAGCCATCAGCCCAGAGCCTGACGCGGGGCTCGAACTCACGGGCCGCGAGATCGTGACCTGGCTGAAGTCGGACGCTTAACCGACTGCGCCACCCAGGCGCCCCATATAGTGGTGATTTCTTTCTATATTTCTCTGGTTTACAAGATTTTGCTTAATGAACTTGCATTCCTCGTTGAACAAAGTGTAACTTTAAAGAAAACGGCTGTTTAAAAATAAAAACAAATTATAGTTAGATAATTCCATACTTATTATAGCAATAATGGGCTGTGCAATTAAAGATAGTTCTTTTTTTTATTTTAAGTTTTGTTTATTTATTTTGAGAGAGAGCGAGCGAGCAGGGGAGGAGGGGCAGAGACAGAGAGGGAGAGAGAGAATCCCAAGCAGGGTTCCCGTGGTCAGCACAGAGCCCGACATGTGGCTCAATCTCATGAACTGTGAGAGATCATGACCTGAGCAGATATCAAAAGCTGTATCCTTAACCAACTGAGCCACTCAGGCTCCCCAAGATAGTTCTAATCCTGTCACTTTTCTATTACCTGGACTTCAATTTTTCTTAGGATCTAGGAGGGTGGTGACAATGTTTCCTTTTAGGGGTTCCTGAAGGTAGACATTGTTTTTACCCTCACTTTGGTCACATTGATGATTCCAAGGCTATGCTTTCCTGTATAAAAGGTTTTGTCCCGAAAAAGTGAGTAGGAAGAGGGGTGTCTGGGTGGCTCAGTCAGTTGAGTGTCTGACTTCGGCTCAGGTCATGATCTTGCGGTTCGTGGGTTTGAGCCCATGCTGGGCTTTGTGCTGCCAGCGCCCTGATTGCTTGGGCTTCTCTGTCTTCTTCTCTCTCTGCCCCTCCCTCCCCACCCCCCTCAAAAATAAATAAACATTAAAAACAATTTTTAAAAAAGCGAGGGGGAGAGAGAAGAGCCAAGGAGGTCTGGGACGAAATCGTTATTCAGATCTGTTCCATTTCTGTCATTCCTGTTTGCTCCGTCAATCTGTCCCCAGCTACAGCAGTGAAGGAATAAATTTGTTCCAACCGCCTCTGTGGTGTTCATGGTATGGAAGCAATTCTCCACGGTCTCATACGTCCACGTTGAACATGACTGTGGAATCAAACAGCCGGCTTCTGCTTCATCCTAGCGGGGAAATTAGGCAGATTGAGGTATTTAACCGATGACCACAGTTTTGAAGCGATGGGGGAATGCTATTGTACCGGTTTGGATTTCCTAAGTTTTAATTTTGGCCCCTCGGCCTGCCCTTTGTTCTTTTGTGCTTTCTTCCAGGATATAGAATGCGCTACAGCGCTTTCAAAAAAACCATTCTTACGTCTGTGCTATAATGCCACATCTCATTCTTACAAAACCTCTATGGTTTTAGTGGCCAGGTCCTTGACCATGTACTGCATGTCAGTAATTGAACATTTCACTTTTGGAGAAAACCAGGCATGGAACCATGGTTTGTAAGTAACTCATAAAGCATATTTTGAGATGTTTTTTTTTACCAAGCTTTTTTTTTTTTTTTGCACATTATCTCATTTCTTCTGAATAATAGTTTTTTGTCCAGTGTCACCGTTAACATACTGCTTACTGTGAAATCCATCTCTCCAGCTGTTTACAATTTTTCTACAATGTTTTTTTGTTTGTTTTTGATGTTTTTGTGCATGCCTTAAGTCTCCCTGCTGGAGGAGTTTAATTTGGTGTCTGAGTAACGTGCCATTGTTATTAGCATCCTTTTTATATCAGTTTTATGAAAGTCAACCTCCCAGATATGGGATAATTATAAAAACAACCCACATGGTAACTGTCTGGAGTTTTGGTTGCTAATAACGATGAGCTAAAATTATCGACAAAGTGTACTGTGTGACAGGCACTGAGCTAAGTGCTTTATTTCTGTGGATTATCTTAACAAACCCTCCCAATAGCAATAAGAATCAGGCACTATTTTTGATTACTATTTTCCAAACGGGACAAGTGTGGTTTAGATCCAAGTTTATGCAAAAATGACAAAGGTCTTAGGTCTGATGATTTCCTAAGCCCATTCTCGTAATTTCTAGATGAAATTGCCTCCAAATAAACAACTCCTGTGTATTTCTGCTTGGTTTCAGCGGACAAATTCTGTACCTAAGAGACCAATGCGTCTTGAACACCACAAGGATGTTTTTTTCTTTACAGCTTCCAAGAAGAGTGATAAAAATCAGAAAAAAAATTTCCTAGAATCATCAAATATTAGGAGGTTCCAGGAAACTAGTTTCTGACTAGTGTTAGTAATCTGTTAACAAGTAGATCAAAACAAAATTAAATGGATTTTTAACTATATGGAAGTATTTAAAACACTGGGAGCTTTTGGGCCCCCGTGAGCTTTTGCAAGGAAGATTTGCAGGAGTCTTTCTTTTGTTTCAGTTTGGGCCCTGGACGTGTTGTGATGGAAAAGAAAAGGAAAAACATTTCAAGTGCAAAAGGCACACGTTCAGAAACCACACCTCTTGTGAATATCATCATCAGCCTTTTCAGAAAAGAGGTTTTGCTCTTGAGGGCGCATGTCATAAAGCATCAAACACAGGGAGAAGCCTTACTGAGTTAAGGCTTCTGAGTTAAAAAAAAAAAAAGCATGACTTCTGAGTTAAAAAAAAAAAAAAAAGGCAGACCTGCCTTGTCTGAAAAATGTTTACATCACAGATAGTTTTGCTTTTGAGGTTCTAGACAAGACAAGTGACTGTACCTGCGGGAACCAACCTAACTCATCCAAATCCTTGCTCTCAATAAAGGGTGAGGGGAGGTTTGCTGGGCAAGAAATGTGCTGATGTTGTTGGGCCCAAAGCCCCACCGGGAGCAGAAATCCTTTCCACACCCTGTACTTTGACAAACCTGTTCTTGCTTTGCTGCCCATGTGCAAGTTTTCTAAATAGCTATGTTT
Organism: Panthera pardus; assembly: GCF_024362965.1. Lineage (NCBI taxonomy): Eukaryota > Metazoa > Chordata > Mammalia > Carnivora > Felidae > Panthera > Panthera pardus. Next base: position 12,196,970 of record NW_026526655.1, read on the forward strand.
AGATTAGAACTAGGTCTAACAGAAGTTCTAACATGTTGTACTGATTAAACACATTGAGATCAAAACAGACAGACAGAGGTACAAACAGGCATCCTTCTCTGCAATGGCCCATTTCTTAGAGGGCACGGAAAAATGTCTTTAAAATTTCAGAAAAGTTTTTCTTACTCTGAATAGAACAAAGAGCCTTTGGGCAATAGACTTGCTATTTGCTTGGTGGGGATAAATGAAATGCAGGAATAAATATAAAAAAAAAAAATACTCGCGTTTGCTTTGGAGATGGGACCACGCGCGCCTGACCCTGAGAGCCTCGCTGTGAGGGATGGAGCGGTGACCCCGAGTCATTTGGGGGTCATAGCAATTGAGAATCAAGAAACCTTGCCTGGGGATGTGTCCTTGCACCAAATCCCTCCAGCCCGTTTGCCAGATGCTAACTCAATTGGAAGAGTGGGGATTATGCCCAAGGAATGGATAAATCTTCTCACTGATACTCAGACACGGATGTTATTTTATGGTTCTTTTTACAAAGGCAGATGATCGGATTTAAGGAAGGAAAGTGGAGAGCCCGGACAAGTGTAAGCTGTCATGGTGATCTTACTACTTTAATCTTTTAAGTGCATTACCTTATTTTCTATAGTAGACATAGTTCCTCAAAAGCTGCGTGCCGTGAGGTTTCTTGCAGTTTCAATAGTTTTGACACATGTATTATTTTAAAAACATCTTTAAAAAAGAGTGCCTTAAAAAGGCAAATGGCATTTTCTAATTTAATTATTTAACCATAGTCAGTCCGTGTTCTGGGTTTATTAGAGCTCGGTGCTCTTGTAGAAGATAGGGCAGAAGTAAAACATAGCAGAGATCACGATATTTACCAAATGGCTACGTAATACTTGGTTATCTATATAGTTGTAACTTGCTGAGTAATAAAGCTGAAAATTGACTTTTGAGATCCCCAGTTCCAGCTGTGTTGTATTGAAATAGGAAAGTTTTCAAACTTCTCCTGAAGCTGGACTTAGGAGTCTCCAAGCTGCTTTGCTCTGCTGTTTACTTGCTCTGATTCAGAGTAGAATACTTCTCTTTTTAAGTGGACCGAAGACGTATAATTTGGAATTTGAAATGCAGGCAGTAAGGAAAGCTATATTTAGGATAACTTCGAAGTTTAAAGGGAAAGTATGCGTATCCTAATAAAGATTTTCTTTTGCAATTCTTTTTCAGTCGTGTGCTTACTTGGGGGTGCTTAGTAAATGCACTTGTGATTGTTTTTTAACGTAATAAAGGCAATAGTATTTGAAGCTTTGATAAAGCATGACCCAGGGGGTGTAGGGAGAAGGGGCCAGGGCAGGAATGGAAACATTTTTGGCCTTTCATCACAGAGGCTAAAGCACAGTTGTTAATTGCCAGTTGTCATAGACTTTTGGATAACCTGACCTTTGACCCTGCTTAGTAGAGATCTTCCCTGCCTCCCTCTGGCTGTGCTGAATTCCTTGCCCAGTCTAGACTTGGACACATCCCTGTAGAGCATGCAGACCCTCTGTCCAGTTCTCCTGTGAGCCTCCAGTTAGGTCCCGACCCTCTGAATATCAGCTTACTCATAGTAAATCACATTGGACTCCATTGGGAAGCTTGAGCCCTGAAGAGGCAGAGCTAAGCCTTCCATCTTGTTTTCTTTCAACATGGGGGCTCATTAAGGTCAAGAGTGTTGACCTTGGTCTCCCCTGGCCCATTCCCTACTCAGATTCAGCTTGTCCTCTAAAGATGAGTCTTCAAACATACCTGGAGTTCCTAGTGATGCTACATATGTACCTCCAACATACACACATGCACACACACACACACACACACACACTCACACTCTTCCTTTGAAGGCTCCCCTCCAGGTTTCTGAACCTTCCCACTTTATTTGGGGGAAGGTTACCTGGACTGGTTTAACCAAGAACTGGCTTTGGGGCTGGATCCAGAGACTTGCCAAGATGTCCTCACCCAAGATAAGGGGAGTTGGCAGTCCTGGGAAATCAGGGTAGGACAACTGAGGGCCAAATGCCAGGAGAAGAGTTCGTAGGAGCGCCGAATCCAAGAGGTACTGAAAGCAGAGAAGGAAGAGAACGAGGCAGTTGGAACAAGCTCAAGGCCAACAAAGCAGTATTCAGGAAGCAGGGAGGGCCGGATCTCTCCCTGAGAGGCTGCTTCAGCAGATAGGTAAGCTTGGGTTTGTTTTCATGGGCTATAGAAATGAGATATGTATGTGAGTGGGTTAGTGAACAGAGGTACTTGTTGACATGCTGTTTCTGCTTTTCCTTTGATCATCAAGATTCATGAATGAATTGGCTATACCTTTCATATCCCCTTTATAATATCTACTCCCTCCTTATCTACCTGTGCAGAGGAAATCCTCAGTTCGTTAAAAGCCAGGAGGAGGTTGGTTGCTAATCCCTATGTTAGTGAGCTAAGGCTGCCCTAACAGAATACCACAGTCTGGGGCATTAAACAATGGAAATTTATTTTCTCACAGTTCTGGAGGCTGGAAGTCCAAGATCAAGGTGCCGGTAGGTTCGCTTTTGTTTCTACGGTGGCCTCTCTCTTTGGCTTGTAGATGGCTGCCTTCTTGCTGTGTCCTCATGCGGTCTTTCTTCTGTAATCAAATCTCTTCTTCTTTTAAGAACACCAGTCAGATTGGATCAGGGCCCACCCTAATGAGGTTATTGAACTTACCTCTTTAAAGGTGTTATCTCCAAATATAGTCACATTCCAAGGTATTGGGGTCTGAGATTCAACATGTGAATTTCGGGAGAGCACAATAGCTGGTAAAACTCCCAAGTCTCCAAAGCCACACAGCCTGGCCTCACTCCCAGCAGGTGGGTGAGGTGCCACCGTGAGGGACCCCGCAGCTCCCACGTCCCATGCTGGCTCTCCACTGGCAGCTTGGCTCTTTCCTCTGTCTCCACTGACACCTTTTCTTCCTCAAGGTTGGAACCGGCCTGCTCTTAAGCCACGTCTGGCCTATGGCCAGGTTTCGTTGGACTCACCCTGTGTTTGAAAAGTTTAATTAGTGGCTAAGATGAAAAAGCAGATGCTGATATTTTACATAAGTACCTCACTTTCTGGCCTTTCCTCAAAAGCTGGAAGACCTGTGAACACTGGGCTTGATTTCCGTGTGACAGCCCTCCTCGAAGAGTCTGATGGTCGCCTCCACCCACTAGTGCCTTCAGCTCCCATCTCTCCTGTAATTGGCCAACCTGAGCCCTGAAGGCTTTTGGAGTTTTGATTCCTAAATTATTGACATACCCACTAGGCACCCGCCACCCCCGCTGCTTTGAGTTGGTTCTAGTCTCACGTCTTCTTTTGCAGCCAGTAGCTTTCCATTTGATGCCATTCTGACACTTTTTTTATTTTTATTTTTTTTAATGTTTATTTATTTATTTATTTATTTATTTATTTATTTTTGATAGCTTGATGCAGGATTCGAACTCACGAACCATGAGATCATGAACTGAGCTGATCATGACCTGAGGTGAAACCAAGAGTTGGGCTCTTAACCGACCGAGCCACCCAGGCGCCCCCTATTCTGACACTTTAAATCACACCTGTTCTCATGTGTTACCACAGGTCAGTCCAAATGCCTGAATTAAAAATTTTTTTTTTAATGTTTTTATTTATTTTTGAGACAGAAACAGGCAAAGCATGAGCAGGGGAGGGGCAGAGATAGAGGGAGACACAGAATCCGAAGCAGGCTCCAGGCTCTGAGCTGTCAGCACAGAGCCCAGCGTGGGGCTCGAACTCACGGACTGTGAGATCATGACCTGAGCCGAAGTTGGACGCCCAACCAACTGAGCCACCCAGGAGTCCCCCAAATGCCTGAATTTTATGTTAAGAAAACCTTCTTCTTTCACTGAGCTCCATATCCAATGTCTCCTTCTACTCTGTCTCATTCACCTGCCCAAAGTGTCTTGCCTATCCATTATTTCACTCTTGTTCAGGCCCTCAGCACCATGTTATTTCAGGCTGTTAAGAACTCCTCAGCTCCTCTTTTCTTTTCCAGATATAACATGCTGTCTCCAAAACACTGAAACATTATTTTCAATGTGTTACCTCTCTGTTTACTCTTTTGCCTACAAGTCTAGTCCTTTACAGCCTTATTTTCCATTTTAGCTTCCTTTCCTTCCTTTTTGGTCAGCTATTGGCATGTGTTCAGTCATTGTGTGTTGAGAAGTGATTGATCCATTCAGAACCCCTGAGTGTATCATTGTGCTTGCCTTGCCTTGATTCATTTCATCCATACCTTTCCACCCCCGGCTATCCAAATTTGCCTTCGTAGAACAAAAAAAAAAGTGCCTTTGCCTTTTCTTTTGTGTGTGGTCCAGGGCTTTGCACATAGTAGACATTCTACCAATACTTATAAATTTTATTTTAAATCACTAACATCCCCAACAGAAGTCTCTGTGTTCTCTGATTCCCAACCTAGTTCACTTATTGTGAGATGGCCCTCAACAAACCCTGTGGTTTTCTTTTACTTGTAACTCTGGTAAATATTAATGAAATGAATACACAGCTTTTAATTACAGTGAAGATACTTTGGAATTTACCCCTCTAGTCAGTCAGTCAGCCAGGAATTACAACCTGACTTCGACTTAATGAAACGGTGAAATTTCTATCAATCAGAAGAATGGAACAGGCTATCTCATAAGCAGGAAGCATCTCATTCATTTGTTCCTTTGTTCAACAAGAACCATTAGGGGCATACTAATAGATTGACACAGTACGTTAAAACTGCCTTCATTTCTACTTTCTTCTTGAGAAAAGTAGCTCAAGGACACAATTTTTCAGGAAGCGGAGGAAAGTGTATTAGTTTCCTATTGTTGCTATAACAAACTACCACAAATATTTGTGGCTCGAAACCACACAAATCTATTATCTTCCAGTTTTGGATTTCAGAAGGTTGAAATGGTTTTCACCGATCTAAAACCAAGGTTGTTCCCTCTAAGTGTTCTGAGGGAGAATTACTTTCATTGCCCTTTTCCAGCTTCTGGAGGCTAGACTGCCCACATTCCTTATCTTTGGGTCATAGACTTCTGTTAGGTATTTAGTGATTTAAAATGAAATCTATAGATATTGGTAAAATATCTACTATGTGCAAAACCCTGGACCACACACAAAAGGAAAGGCAGAGGCATGTTTAAGGCACTTTCTTGGATTATATTAAGAAGACCCAGATGCAAAGATAGTACAAAAGCCATAAAACAAATGAAAAAATACAATAGATTTCATGATGTTTAAGATGATTCATAAATAGACCAATATCGATGAAAAAATGATCAAGTTTGAAAATAGCATACCATATTACAGGAGACCCATCCTGGTCTCCAAGGGTGTTCAATCACTGTGAATGAGATTGCTGCCCATGGGGAGTTCAGGGTCCATCCTTGCAATTCTGTGGACATTGGGACATGTGGAACTCTTGGGCATTTTTGTGGAAAGGACTCAATGAAGAGCTCTTTTTTTTTTTAATTTTTTTTTAACGTTTATTTATTTTTGAGACAGAGAGAGACAGAGCATGAACGGGGGAGGGGCAGAGAGAGAGGGAGACACAGAATCGGAAGCAGGCTCCAGGCTCCGAGCCATCAGCCCAGAGCCCAACGCGGGGCTTGAACTCACGGACTGCGAGATGGTGACCTGAGCTGAAGTCGGACGCTTAACCGACTGAGCCACCCAGGAGCCCCAATGAAGAGCTCTTTATAGAAGAGGTGGAATAGTCTAGGAGCTTGAGATTGAATTGGTAAGTACTTTATTTTTGGCTGAGAAATTCTCATTTAGAATGATGCTAGAAAAGAAAGCACCGGGTGCCCAAGATGAAAGCTTCCAATCATAGGGACAAAAAACGTGACTCACTTGGAACTCTCCTTGGTAGCAGGATGTTCCTGCTTGAGTCTCTCCTGCTTTCTCAGAACCATTAGCCTGGCTTGTGTGACCTAGTGTGCGACTGATCTGCACTATACTCCTTTCTTCAGCTGTGATCCTTCTTATTAAGCCTTCTATTTTGCTAGCTTTCCACGCACTGCTCTGCTCACTCTCCCACCTCTTCCTCTGCCCATCCTAATTGGCCAAGAACAACTGTCTCAAACTGAATCCTGCATATTTTTCACCAAAGCTCAAAATCGAATTTATCAAAAATTATCTAGCATAGCATGCCAACATATTAATGTAAAGTTCGTTTTACAAAATGCAAAACAGCTACTTTACATAAACACTCAAGTCTATTTTTATAAATGTACTCATTAGATACTTTCCTTTGAGAAATGGTTCAATAGAGCTCTTACTGTTTCTTCCAATTAGTAATCATTAGCGTTCTGTAGCATTTCCCTGAGAAAGAATATTAAAGGGCTACAATGTCACCAGGGGCAGAACTTCTAAATTTGGAAGCTATGTGAAAATCAATGATTCTGGGATCAAACACTTAGTTGGTCTCATGACTGCATAACATGGTTCTTAGTCTTTAGGATGAAGATCATCAATATAGACAAACATTAAGAGAATAGTTCTTTTGTTCTTTTGGCATATTGCAATTCAGGAAGCACTGGCTTCAGTCCAAAATTTAATTTATACTTATAAAATTACAGATTTTCTGTGAGTTACTAAAAGCTGAATAGGCATAGAAGGAAATACCACTCAACTGAAATGTTATTATTTGAATGCCAGTGATGGACTCCTTGACTCGAAATCCAGAAGGTTCTTCTCAACTTTTATTGTTAGTAATAAATAAAATACCTAACATGTATAACATTTTATAGTCCATGGATTTTTACATAAATTATTTGATAATCCTTAACTTTTCTCTGTGTTCCTGTACAACGATATTCTGTATTGAATTGTCTGTGCTCCGGATTCTTTGAGGGCAGAAACTGTCTTTCCTCAGCACCTTTCAAAATGCCCAGATCATAGCTATGGTTCACTGCTGTTGAATGAATAAAAGGATGGTGTCCATATTCCTTATTGTTGCTCAGTCTTCTCCGTTTGAAATTTTCTTCTTCCTTGCGTTCCATCATGACACATTTCCCAGCTCTCCTGCCATGTTTCTCGACAATGCTTCCTTCTTTGTCCTTCTAACTTTCATTTCTCTCCTTAGACTCTAAAGTTCTCTCTGCTCATCCTTTGTTACATTCTCTCACTACACCCCCTTTCTTGGGTCATACACTAATAATTCTCTGTGTGTCAACTCTGGCTCTGTAACTCTCATGTTATTTTGAACCTTGAGTGCTCACCTGTATTCCAGCTCAGTACTTCTAAGGTGTCCTTCCAACATGATGAATATAATGTTGAAACAAATACCATGGTTGTATTGTTCAAGCCATTCAAGATTTTATCATAAAGAATTCCCAATTTCTTTAGTGCCATTAATAGTCTACATGTCACCCGATCTCAAAGTCATGAGCTCATTTGTTTTTAATGTTTATTATTTTTGAGACAGAGACAGAGTGTGAGCAGGGGAGGGGGCAGAGAGAGAGAGAGAGAGAGAGGGAGACACAGAATCTGAAGCAGGATCCAGGCTCTGAGCTGTCAGCGCAGAGCCCAACGCAGGGCTTGAACCCATGAACTGTGAGATCATGACCTGAACCGAAGTCAGAGCTTAACCTACTGAGCCACCCAGGTGCCCTCATGAGCTCATTTTTTATTCATCTTTCCCATTCCCAATCCCACCAGATAGTTACCCCTACTTAGCCCTGAGTTTCAGTGTTTTTCGCATTGGAAAGTAATGTTTTGATCCTTCTATTTTAAACATACCATTTAGATTCAATTGTTTTTGCCTAATCTGTAAGAGATCAAGAACACTGAACTAAGAGCATGCCGTTTGAGGGAAAAAGTACTCATGGACATTTTTGAAATAAGATTTTTGAGATTTTAAGGGATTTTCACAATTTGGCAATGCTGGAATAGCTAAGAAATTTTTTCATCAAAAATTTTGTATTTATTACCTGACCAATAATATAAGCTATCAGTCTATTCTTAGATTTCATAATGAATATTCTCAATGGGGTAATTAATGGGAAGTAAAACAAGCCATTGCTAAAAAGGCAAATCCAAAACTTGATAGGTCTAACAAATTGGTGGAAAAATCAAATATTTTTGACACAACTTTTTGATCCTTAGAAATGTGACCTGGGTAAGTTAGACTGGATAGGATTACTGGCCAAAAAAGAAAACTCACAATAATGGATCTGAAAGGGTAAAATTTGTTATTGAAAATAAAACAAAAAAATCCAAAAAAAATACCAAAAAAAAAAGTGATTGATAAATCAATTATTGCTTTGAAACTTTGTCTGGAGAAAAATAATTTATTTTGATTACGATAATTTCAGTGAAATAAGAATAAAAATGGAACAATTAGGAGTAGTTTCTCTTCTCTGTTTACACAATTGATGAAGGAATTAAGGTGGTTTAAGGAATTATACTCTGGAGGATGCTTTCCCTTCAAAAATCCTTCAGTTGCTCTATATTCTGATTATACGTATACTCAGAATAGCCTCCAGGTAAACACAATGTGAAAATATCTACTGGATGAAAATGGCGGAGTCATAACAACATGAGCAAATGTTCCTCTCTGTTTTCCTCTGCTCACTGCCACCATTTGGAGCAAGATCTTCTTTTTCTTCTTCTTCTTCTTCTTCTTCTTCTTCTTCTTCTTCTTCTTCTTCTTCTTTTGTGCTTTTAGAGGTTCATTTTTCTTTTCTCTTTTTTTGAATTTTAATTTTATTTTTTATTTTTTAAAATTTACATTCAAATTAGTTAGCATATAGTGCAACAATGATTTCAGGAGTAGATTCCTTAGTGCCCCTTACCCATTTAGTCCATCCAGTTGCAGAAAAAAACATAAAATACCTAGGAATAAATCTAACCAAAGAGGTAAAAGATCTTCTTTTATTTCTGAAATGACTTTTGGGTTCAGTGTCCCTGCAATCGATTTCTTCGTTCTCCAAACTTCCCCCAAATGACATGTCAACCTAAAATTTTTCAGGAATAATTCTTATGTTGTCATTCTGTGTTGATGCTTAACCTTACAATTTATTTTAATTTTTAATTTTTAAATTCATTTATTTGTTTGTTTGCTTGCTTTGTTTTTGTTTTTGTTTTTGTTTTTGTTTTTTTTTTTTCACACAGCCTCTGGCTCAATCCCTGGGACATCATAAATGCTCCACAATTGTTCTTTCCACATTCTTTCCTTACGTCCAAATTCTTAAACCTGATTTTGAAGATGGATTCTCAATGTATTTAAATACTTTTTAAGATAGCAGTCTTTTCTTTCTCTCTTTCTTTTTGCATTCTCTTCCCCAGCCCCCTACCCTACTGGCTGGAAATCTACTCACTACTTTACTACATTTTTCTGTTTCCTGCTTTCCTCAAACAGGTGTCTCCTTTCAGATCATTCCCTCCTCTTCTGTCCGTCTGAATCTTTCCTGTTCCCTGTAACTAACATTAATCCCTCCTTCTCAGAGCAACTTTCTCTTAGCTTCTCTTAAACAAATGTGAGGCCTCCCTACTAATAACCAACCTAGAGCTTGATTTTTATGAGGTGGGACTTTGCACACTTTTCTTCGATCTCCACCAGAACATCTAAGTTTCACAGGGGTACGAATTATTCTTGAACGCTTTTGAAATCTGAACAGGGCTGGCACAGTTTCTTACACAGGTTAGATGACCATTAACAATTGGCTGCTCAACTATATGAAGACCAGAGGTGACCAGATGTTTCTGTGGAGACCAATTTGATGAGAGTTGTGGTCCCCTGTGGGGACTTGTTCAACTTGAGGCCCAGTGTAGGCAGAGGTGGAGAGGTAGCTGGCGATGAATTAGACGTCACTAAAAGGTAAATATTTTCTCATAAATTCTTCTAGAATTGCTATTTTTTCCTTGTCTTGCACCTCCTTCCAAAATACTTTCCTTAGTGACCATGGACTTGGAAAACAAATGATGCATTGTATTCCCATCTCCATGTATTTTTTTTTTCTTTCGTTACATTCAGAAGTTTAGAGAGAGGACCTGCAAAGGTTCTTTCTGCAGGAAGGGTATTGATATTGACCCTGCAGTATTAATGGTTGGCACCTGCTTAAAAAAATAGCAGTGTTTCCAATCATTTCACAAGTGTCTGAAGGCCATCTGCTAGAAATATTCCCGATGTTCCTTGTAGTCAGAAGCTTATTTTAAATTTCTAGCTGCCTTTGAAATGAAATTTCTCTACTTACCAGATCAATGTTCAATACATTCACCTTCTTACATATTTGTCCAACTCTAAAGTTAGTCTCTGCTTCTTTACTCTGTCTTGGCACCTTTTTTATTTCTTGGCTTCTCACTATTACACATTTTCAAACAGTCTACCAGCATGTTTATACTCAAGAAAAGAGGTAAACATAACCATACTTTCAGAAAGCCTTAAGAGCATTTGTCTCTGGTCCTTATTACTAAGAACCTTGTTAACAATGTGCTGCCATTAAGAAGTTACAATATGCTTTAAGTATTTCCATCATGAGCTAAAAAATTACCAATTATTTTCTCTTAATCCAGGACATGATTTTGTTATTATCTATCAGTTTAATAAGAGTAGAGATTAAGCCCATTAAGATGATCTCGCTAGCTCAAATAATTGGTAAAAGAGCATGAGACAGAAAGGATAAGTCATTTATATGTGCCCAAGTTTGTGACAAGAAAAGGGAACGAAGTTGGCAAAGAAGGTAGCAAAAAATGGCTTTGTTACTTGACTTCCAGCTCATTAGTCCCAGCCACATAAAATTGTCAGGTACCTATGGAGAGATTTAAATGCATTGCTGGTTTTCTAGCAAAATAAGCAATATGTTTACTAGCAATATATTTCTAGTCTGATGGGAAAAATGACATATGAGAACTTTGCAGATCTGAACAAATTTCTTAAGATTTCCAACCTCCGTTTACAGGAAACAATTGTCTCAAGTCCCAGACTCGAAAAATTTTCCTCACCCAAGAATATAACCATACTAATAAGACAGCCATTTTCTCTTTAAGTACAAACCATCCCCCAGATTGTGGTACTGGAGACATTTTGGTTATTTCCCCCCTGTTAATTAACACATAGAAATCAATTAGGTTTGCTCCTGCAATTTTCATTTAGAATAGAGCATTAAATTTAACAGATGATCAGTCTTATTACTTTCACTGAGAGGTTTCTTGTAGCTAGTGGCCACCTGCTTGCAAGCATTTTTGTATGGGGTTCCACACTTCCTTTTTTGATAGCAGATTCCCTAGCATCTGCATCAGAATCACCTGGGACGCTCATTAAATATGCATGTTGTTGGTTCTCAGGGACGTCTAGGGAGTGTGCCTGGGGAATGTTAACCTTAACGAACACCTTCAGTGATTCTGATATACACCAACATTTGAGAAATGATGCATCCGTGAGTATGTTTTTAGACAACTGAGATGATTCACATGACAATGAATTATGGCCATACAAATCACCAGTGGCCATAACCGGTATTAGCCAAGAATTCCTGTGTACATTCTCACTTTTGACACAGAGTGGGATGCTCATTTGTGTGTTGCCATTGAAATGAATTCAGCAAATTCACTCAAGAATTGCAAGATAATTGCTGTAGATAAAAACTTAGTTGGAAATGACAATGCCAATACAGCCTTAAGAGTATCTTTGTTTCTGAATGGAAAAGATGACCAAGGAAAAATGGTCAGAGAGAGGGAAGTAAATGCAGTTGGAGGTATAGTTTTAAGGAAACAAAAAATTTAATTGCTTTTTTTTTTAAATTTTTTTTAATGTTTATTTATTTTTGAGACAGAGAGAGAAAGAGCATGAACGGGGGAGGGGCAGAGAGAGAGGGAGACACAGAATCAGAAGCAGGCTCCAGGCTCCGAGCCATCAGCCCAGAGCCCGACGCAGGGCTCGACGCAGGGCTTGAACTCACGGACCGCGAGATCGTAGGGCTCGACGCAGGGCTTGAACTCACGGACCGCGAGATCGTGACCTGAGCCGAAGTTGGACGCTTAACCGACTGAGCCACCCAGGCGCCCCATAATTGCTTTTTAAAAAAAGCTTATTTATTGTGTGTGTGTGTGTGTGTGTGAGAGAGAGAGAGAGAGAGAGAGAGAGAGAGAGAGAGGAGAGAGAGAGAACATAAGCATACAAGGGGCAGAGAGAGAGAGGGAGAGAGAGAATCCCAAGCAGTTTCCACTTTTAGTGCAGAGCCCAATGCAGGACTCTATTCCATGAGTCATGAAATTATGACCCGAGCCAAAATCAAGAGTCAGATGCTCAACCAACTCAGCCACCCAGGAGCCCCCAAATTCAGTTGTTAATGAACACGTATTGTTCTAATTCAAAGAAAAGTATAAATGTGCATTGGTAAATCTTAGTATTGCATGTAGAAAATACTACTCATTGTCTTTTTAAATTATGCATAAAAGCTTAAAACAGACAAAATCAAGTGGATTTTTTAAGTTATTTTTTGTGATTTTCTCTTCTTTTAGAATAAGAGATAGAAGTCAGAAAATGATAGAAGAATGTATCTTCAAGGGAGGATGCAAATAATTATACAATCCAAACAAATTAATAGATTTAATGCAACTAAGACTTCTTTGGTATCTGTTCTGTGAGCAGAACTGTCTTAGGTCCCAGAAAATCAAAGATTAAAAAGCCACTGATTCCATGAAGGAAACTTAAATGTGTACTACTAAAAGAAAGAAGCTGATAGGAAAAAGGTGCATGCTGTAGGATTCCACGTGTAAGACATTCTGCAAAAGGCAAAACTCTGCAGATGGTAAAATGATTAGTGATAGCTGCTAAGAGTTAACGGGGAGGGGGGCGCCTGGGTGGCTCAGTCAGTTAAGCGGCTGACTTCGGCTCAGGTCATGATCTCGCGGTCCATGAGTTCGAGCCCCGCGTCGGGCTCTGTGCTGACAGCTCAGAGCCTGAGGCCTGTTTCAGATTCTGTGTCTCCCTCTCTCTGACCCTCCCCCGTTCATGCTCTGTCTTTCTCTGTCTCAAAAATAAATAAACGTGAAAAAAAATTTTTTTTTAAATAAAAAAAAATAAAAAAAAAAGAGTTAACGGGGAGGGATGAATAGAAAAACACAGAGGATTTTTAGGGCAGAGAAATTACTCTGTATGACACTGTAATGGTATATCACATCATTATATATTTGCCTAAATCCATAAAATGTACAACACCAAGAGTGAACTCTAATGTAAACTGTGGTGTTTGGGTGATAATGATGTGTCTGTGTAGGTTCACTGATTGTAACAAAGGTAGCTTTGTGGTGAGGATGTTGATGATACAGGAAGCTATGGGTTTGGACTCGAGAGTGGGAGTTAGTGGATATATGGGAACTCTGTGTTTTCTGCTCAATTTTGCCATGAACCTAAAACTGCTTTAACAAATAAAGTTTACTAAGAAATAGTTACTGAGATTTCTTGGAAGACACAATGGTCTCATGGTTGGGATTGATGCTGAAATACCCCATAGAGTCCAGAGTCATCAAGGCAATAGGGAAAGTAAATATTAAGAAGTGGGGCCCCGTGTAGGAGGGAAGGGTCAGGGAAGACCTTCAAAAAGTGGGACATCTGAACTGGATTGTGACAAACCTGTTAGATAGATACATTCCATCATGTTGACACTCCAGTGTATTGACCTTAGTTGGGGAACTTTAAGTCATCTGGTCTTGCTGGAGCAAAACTGGAATGGTGGGGAGAGGAGTAAGAATGAGGATGGGCAAGGAGGCAGGGGCCAAGTCAGGAAGGCTGACGTGCTCACACACCCATTCATATATACATACACACACACGCACATACACAAACACATACATACACATGCATATTCACAAATATACAGACATATTCTAAAGACTAAGCCTCTTAACCTGTTGGGAAATCACTGAAAAACTTTCAGCAGGAAAATAATGTGGCCTGATTTGCATTTTATAAAGAGCCGTAGGATATTTATGGGGAGATGGAAGGGAACAGAGGATGGATGGAAATATCCAGTCAAGTTACCTGGATGAGGTTAAGATTCTATGACAATAAAGGAAAGGGCAGATTCAGATTCAAGAGATATTTAAGAAATTGGGATCAGCTGAACTCGTTGAGTCCTCCCTTGTGGAAGCTAAGGGAGGGAAGAATCAGATATTTGCTCTCAAGTGTTGAGCTTAAGAAAATGAGCGGATGTTACACATCTCATGGTGATGTCCACCCTCGGCTGGGTGCTGGGGATTCAGCAATGAACAACAGGTCCTTGTCACTGTTAGAAAAGAAGGCTTGACACAATAGCTACAAGTATGGCTTCTGTTGTGAAAGAGGAAGCATAGCTATCTATCCAGGAGAAGTCTAGGATGGAGACCTCTGAAAGCCATCAGTATATAGTCAAGAGCTGACATCATAGAGATGAATGAGGTGGCCAGGAGAGGATGGCAAATGAGAGAAGGAGAGGGCTTCAGACAGAAATGTGGGCATCCCACTATGAGAAGAAGAGCAAAGGAGCCCATGAAGGAATGGTGAGCAAATCATGGAGGGAGAATCAAGGCATCAAGGGAGGAACTTCAAGAAGAATGAAGTGGCCAGGACATGCTATGGAGAACTTAAATAAGATAAAGCCTCAGAGTTGTCCCTGGGTCTTGTGATGTGGAAGACTTTGTGATGCTTGCAAGAACTCCTAGTGGCATGGGTGAAGCCTCATAGGAGTGTGCTGAGAATGAAGGACAAGTTGCAAGGGAAGACAACCAAAGATGACATCTTCCTGATGCTTGGTCCTTGAAGGGATGAGAGAGGAAAGGAAATAGACACAGGATAAAGGGCAAGTGCTTGAAAATGGGAGGCATTGGAACACTTTGAGTAATGAATGAAAAGAAGCTAGTAGAGAAGGAGGAGTTGAAAATGAAGCAGAGAAAGGCTAAATTATGGAGCTATGTCCATTAAGGTCAGGAGAGCGGGGGTCCATTGATAAGTCTTGAGTGAGCTTTAAACAAGGAGAAGGTGGTTTTTCTTCAAAGCGAAATGGAGAGAGGTAAGAGTGTGTATGGATGTATGGAAATAAGGAAGGGGAGGCTGAGAGGAACCGAGGGGTTCTAAGATAGAAATTCAACTTTTTAGATGTCATGAAAATTGTCAGTCTTGATCATTTTGATATTTATATCCCGTAACATACTATCCTCCTACTTAACCTTTTAGCTTATAAGATTAAGAAAAATGATAAAAAAATTAAAAAAAATAGTGGTTCCAAAACGAAGTGAATGTCAAACATAAAAAATGGACACAATTTTTAATGGTCTTCCCTAGGGCTTTATATTTACACAAGGCAAGGGCCTCTGAACCCTATAGATCACAACAGGAACATGATTCCAGAAAATTCTGAGGTCATGTCATTCTTGGAGATTTTTCTAACAAACAGAAGCTTTGCTGTGGACTTCTATAAATATTTATCTGCCATGACTCTTACCCACAGGAGGTTAAAGATCTCTCAATTTTGGATGAGAATGCATGGCTGTGTGATTTGACCTGAATTAGCCGGCAAAAAGAAATCTTCAGATTTTAAACTACTAAGTGCAACAAAATAATGACATCTTTTGCAAACATTACAAGATAATAGGAGGTGGTCCGGTCATTTATGAAACGATGTAAGTACTGTAATAACTTTTATCATTATAATCATATTTAATACATTATATTTGCTTTCAGATCGGTTATGATTGCCTCACCAGAAAATCAAATGGGACATATTCTTACAATGTTATGAGATGTTAACTGGGTTAATTTTAATGTTAGAAATTTGTTAACCTCCTCCTTACTTTTCAGCTGCTCCTAGTTTAAATTTGTCAGCCCGCGTGCCATTTTATTCAAAGATTTGCCACGCATTCCCATTAAAATGCATGATCATTTTTTACTTTACAATGTTAAGATTTTTCAGCTTCCAAACATCGGTAACTTCTTGATGCCTTTATTACACAGGTAGATCATTTTATTGATTTAAAAATAGACATAAGACAATGTATTCAGTAGGTCATTCAAGAGAATGAAATATGAAGAGTAGAAAGAAAAAGGTACCATTATCAATTTTTTTTAGAAATGTATTTATTTGTTATTAGCTTGATCACCGGCACGGTGTGTCAGAATCCTTGAAAGAATATTAACGTGAAACAAATGCAATTTTTCTCTTGGCAATTTTTTGGTGTTTATTGAGATAAACAGAATGGTTTTGGTGTGAGGCAAAGTGGAATGGGGAAATATTGTTATATTTTATGGCTCCCTCCCTCCTGTCTGCAACGATTTGACAAGGGAGGGTATATAGTTATTAGTGTGGCAAGTAGCATATAAAGGACAAGTTTGAGAGAGGTTTCCCAAATGTGACAAGTCTGATATTTACATGATATTACAGAAAATAAGCCACAAATCTGAAAAGAAGTTTTATAAACTGCCAATAATAAGAAATAGATTTCAGCCAACCATGCTAGAGCAAAGTGCATTTTTTTCCCTCCTCTCTATGGGAAATATGACAACGTAGTTTTCATATGAAGGAGTCATCAAATAATATGCAGTCAAAAATATAGGGAAAAGACTTATAAATATGTTTAATTATTAAAAGATGTTTAATAGAAATGCCATTTTTCCAGATTTTGTGCTGTCAGCTGTGAAGACTTTGTGATTTCTTGTATTTATTCTCGCATTGTAAATGAATATTCACTTTCATATTTACTTTTGTATTTTGCATTCTTTTTTTTAAAGGCTCTGCAAAATCTATATCTGCCCTAAGGCAGATTTTAGAATTTTCATTGAAAATAGCTTTTTCCAGGACATTTTCAAAAATGTTTTCGTATTTGATGTTTCCCTGGAGAAGCATCCTTTATCCCTGTCCAAGGAGTCAGCATTTCATTGCTGTGAAATCTTATATTTTACAGTACTTACGTTGTTCTTAACGATCAATTCCTCTTTTTATGTTTAGTCTATTAGCTTTTACTTTTCTACTACTAGTGGCTCCCATTACACAAAAGAACAAACTCCATGGTTACACTACAATCATAAAACAACATTTACATAGTGATGTTTATGATTTGAAGGTATACATACATAGAAGTAAATGTAGCCGCTAAGTGTTTCTTCGCAAAAATAGCCAGAGTGTTTCTCCCTCTTGTAATGTACTTTCTACAATTAAAAGCATTTCTGGAAACTAATACACACAAAATCCTGAGTATAAAAGGATATTTTTATACTCAATATCTAAGGGTACCGATTTTAGATGTAATAGATGTATTGCACTGCAGTCATGATAGTTTTAGAAGCCCTTTGCATGACTCTATTTCAGGAAGGATTCAAAGGTAGTTATTTTCGCATTTATTTTCTAAAGTTCAATATCTGGGGACACAGATATATTTATATATATCTTCATAACACACCTTTGGCAGTCACATATGAATTGATTATTTCAGGATCACATGGTGTTTTCTCTTCCCTGCTATCTTTTCATAGCTGCTCCAATATTCTCGAATATAATATAAGGTGTCTAAATGGGTAATTGAAGTTCTCCCAAGTCCAAGAAGACTTCAAACCTCTTACAAGTCAGGGCAACTTTGGTCCTCAGTGTACATAACCTTTTTTTTTTTTTTTTTTTTTTAATGAACATGATGGAAAGCAGGAGGTATATGGAAATGTTGTGTTCTGAACTGCCCGTGTGAGACGGCAGTGTCCCAGCAAACGGCTGACCACTCTAGTTCCGCAGCATGATAACTTGTGGATGTTTTCTCCAGCCGGCTTTTTCAAGGTCAAGATTGAGGGTGATCCTGAGAAGAGAGCCGTGGCCACCGCCTACACCCCGTTCCCAGCCAACTGTCTAAAGATGTGTGCTGATGTTCACATGTTAGAGGACGAGCAGAAATTAGGCAGGGACAAGTGCAAATGTACTCCTGAGAGTGACAGGCTAATTCACCATCTACCGACTCTGGCCCAGAAGATGGCAAATCGGTGGCATCATCTCCATAAATGAAGGAGAGTCTGTTATTGTAGACGCCAATTAGTGAGGGGAAAAAAGAATTGCTAGTTTGAAAGCACTTTGTCACTTCGAAAATCAAGCTCAGCAAACAGGGGGACATACAATGCAATTTTGAAATACTGCATAACTGTCATATTCTGGCAGGTTGGGCAATATTTGCATTTATGTGAAAGTGTATGATGCTAATTTTACTATACTTACATCTAGGTGCTTCTGTTGATAATTGGCCAGAAGTTAAAAGGCTCTATGTAGTTAAGCCAAAATTCCATCCACACAAATGAAATAAAGGATATTTACTTCGACTCCTATTTTATCATGTGAGGCAGCTATGGATTCCAGCTAGACGCAGTGTATATTTTCCCCTAGACTTGATGTTCTTTAACGTTAACACGGCAACAGATCACAGGATTTATTTTCCCCTGTAGAATCTACTGCAAGCTGCAACTACCTTGTTTTCCTGAATTCCACTTACAGCAGTATTTTGTCTTAGGAAATTGAGTTAGAATTGAGTGTGGTTGTGAAACATATAAATAGTATGTCTTGATGAACCGCGGGGCTTGGCAAAAGTGGGTTCCATCTAGGGCGGATACAAGTCAAGATGGGAAGATGATCTTTTATACCTAATTGATAAAAGATTTCTCTGTGCAGATCATTGACTCCCATAAGCGAAAGTGGGAGCTCATTAGGCATTGGCAAACAGTAGTACTTTGGGCTAGAAAAAGTAATTATGGAGAAGCTTTATCCGTAGGGCAGTGGAGCTCACAGAGAATTTAGGAACAAAACAGTTTGTCACATAGTTTCTTTCCTTTGTAGAAATCCATTCCTTGTCCAATTTTACTACGTACTACCTTACCATGTTGCTACATTTTGGGGGCGTGTTTAAAGATCGACACCCAAAGTGGCATAAAGCTAACAGGAGCCCACATAATTCAAGCATTGATTTTAATTCTCCTGTGCTTTTGCAATGCCAATTTAGATTTCATTTTGAAAGCTTGAATTTTTAATGAGTTATTATTACTTTGTATTAGTCCGTGGCTGGAGTCTTAGAAGTTTTGAAGGCATTGATAGGTTTCATTTTTTGCAGTTTTCAAGCAGATTACAGAGAAATAAATGTTCTGTATGGAGTCTCCCATCCAATGGCATCAAAAACTCCATAAAAAGCCCCTGTGAAGTTGAGTTTTATTTTTAACTCGGTGGAAATTCACTACTAATTCATAATAGATGGCTTATCCATTACAATAAATGCATGGGTTCATTATATATCGACTAAATATACTTATTTGTAAAAAGCCATGCCTAGCTATTCTTTTTTTTCATTTAAAAAAAATTTTAATATTTTAATTTTATTTCTGAGACAGAGGGAGACACAGTGAGAGCAGGGGTGGGGCAGAGAGAGGAGGAGACACAGGATCCGAAGCAGGCTCCAGGCTTTGAGCTGTTGGCACAGGGCCTGATGCGGGGCTCGAACTAATGGTCTGTGAGATCATGACTTGAGCCCAAGTTGGATGCTTACCCAACTGGGCCACCCGGGTGCCCCCCCCCCCCGCCCCCGAACTATTCTTTATCATTTCAAATGACAACCTTTATTTTGGTCATAAATAGAATAATCAAGCTGACTGTGTCTGTTTTAAATTAAGATGATACAACATGTTGGTTTTGCCTGCTGATGAGTAGGGAACAAAATCAAGGTAAGGCAGATATGGAGGAAGACTAGAAAAACCAGCTGTGATGGAATACATGGTTTTTTCCCCCTGCTTCTGCCCAAAAGTCCAACTGAATTCACATAGGCCTTCTCCATGGGCACTGATGCCTGCTGAGCAGACAACCAGGAAGGTGAGGGTAAAGTCAAGGTGACTGGAAGGAGACCAGAAACCAATTCTACCTCTGGATAAAGACAAGTTGGACTAACTTAACAAACAAACAGCCCCCTTTTCATCACTCAATGACTAGACTGCTTCAGGGTGGGCTTGTTAGCTAACGGTGAGAACCAGGAGCTGTCTGTGCTTCAGACAGATAGGGAGACACCATGTTCTCTTTTCTTACACTCTGAGTTGGTCAATTTGGCATCCATTTGTCACAGCGCCAGTTGTATTAACTATATTTTTTTGTTCTTTGTACCCTTGACGGTCTGGCATTTGTGGTCTCACTGAGTGAAGAGTCAGTCCCTCCTAAGGTTACCTAGGTTTTATTGTTTTATTTTTATTTTTATTATTTTATTTTATTTTATTTTATTTTATTTATATTTTAATTAGTTAATATACAGTGCAATACTGGTTTCAGGATTAGAATTAAGTGATTCATTACTCATATACAGCATCCAGTGCCCATCACAAGTTTTCTCCTTAATACCCATCACCAATCTAGCCCATCTCCCACCCACCTCCCTCCATCAACCCTCAGTGTGTTCTGTATCATTATGAGTCTCTGGTGGTTTGTTTCCCTTTCTTCTCTTTCCTTTCTCCATTCTCATAGGTTCATCTGTTTTGTTTTTTAAATTCCACATATGAGTGAAATCGTATGATATTTGTCTTTTTCTGTTTGACTTATTCCAATTCATAATACATTCCAGCTCCATCCATGTCATTGAGAATGGTAGGATTTCATTTTTTTTTTTTTTTTTTTTTTTTTTTTTTGGTGGCTGAGTAATATTCAGGGGTATATAGATACCACATCTTCTTTATCCATTCATCAGCAAATGGACATTTGAGCTCTCTCCATAGTTTGGCTATTGTTGATAATGCTGCTAGAAACATCAGCGTGCATGTACCCCTTTGAATCTGCATTTTTGCATCCTCTGGGTAAATACCTAATAGTGAAATTGCTGGATCATAGGGCAGTTCTATTTTTATTGAAGAAACTCCATACTGGTTTCCAGAGTAGCTGCAGCAGTTTTCATTCCCACCAATGGTGCAAAAGTGTCCCCCCTTCTCTGCATCCTCACCAACATGTGTTGTTTCTTGTGTTGTGAATTTTAGCCATTCTGACAGGCATGAGATGGTATCTCATCATGGTTTTGATTTGTATTTCCCTGATGATGAGTGATGTTGAACATCTTTTCATGTGTTGGTTAGCCATATGGATGCATTCTTTCGAAAAGTGTCTATTCATGTCTTCTGCCCATTTCTTAACTGGGTTATTTGTTTTTTAGGCTGTTGAGTTTGATAAGTTCTTTATAGATTTTGGAGACTAACCCTTATCAGATATGTCATTTGCAAATATCTTTTCCCATTCCATAGGCTGCCTTTTAGTTTTGTTGATTGTTTCCTTCAATGTGCAGAAACTTGTCATATTGATGAAGTGCCGATAGTTCACGTTTCCTTTTGTTTCCCTTGCCTTCAGTGATGTGTCTAGGAGAAGTTGCTCTGGCCAAGGTCAAAGAGGTCTCTGCTTGTGTTCTTTCTAGGGTTTTGATTGTTTTCTGTCTTACATTTAAGTCTTTCATCCATTTTGAATTTACTTTTGTGTATGGTGTAAGAAAATGGTGCAGTTTTATTCCTTTGTATGTCACCATGGAAGCAGCAGAAAAAAGAAATCAAGGAATCAATCTCATTTGCAACTGCACCAAAAACAATAGGATACCTAGGAATGAACCTCACTAAAGAGGTAAAAGATCTGTACTCTGAAATAGAAGACTTATGAAAAATATTGAAGAGGACACAAACGAATGGAAAAACATTCCATGCTGATGGACTGGAAGAACGGACATTGTTAAAATGTCTATACTACCCAAAGCAATCTACACATTTAATGCAATCACTATTTAAGTGCCATCAGCATTCTTGGCAGAGCTAGAGCAAACAATCCTAAAAATTTTATGGAACCACAAAAGACCCCAAATAGCCAAACAATCCTAAAAAAGAAAAACAAATTTGGAAGCATCACCATTCTGGATTTCAAGCTACATAGCAAAGCTGTAGTCACTGAGACAGTATAGTCCTGGCATGAAAACAAACACAAAGATCAATGGAATAGAATAGAAAACCCAGAAATGGACCCACAACTATACGGTCAACTCATCTTTGACAAATCAAGAAAGAATATCCAACGGAAAAAAGGTAGTGTCTCCAACAATTGGTTGTAGGAAAACCGGACTGAGACATACTTATGTTTTAGAGATAAAAAAAAGCTCTTCTGGAACACACATTTTTCATATGTAAACTAACCAATCTGGAGCCCACACCCTCTACCTCCTTTATCAAACTGTCTCACACCAAACCAATATTCTCCTTCTCTACATGAACTCAGGGCCATGTACCTGGCAACTGGATAGCTTCTATGCCCCAAGGTTCCCTGGAATTATTCAAACCAGCCAATCCTAAACTGTTTAGTCTGTCCTGCTTTGTCTTTCCCGTGAAAGCCACTAAAGTCTCTGATCTGAATTTTCCTCTCTTTGCTTCTGCTTCCGGACCAAAACTGGTGCTTCCTTATGTTCCCTTGCATGATGTAGCATGTTCCTTCTTGGGAAATGTCAACAGTAAAATTCTCTTAATGCCATTGGCGTGTCACTCAGTCACCTCTATATATTAAAATCTTATGGGTACATTTTGAGACACACAGCCTTGATTATATAGTGAGTGGTCCTGAGATAAGAGCTCTTAGCTTAAACTATTTTCCAGTAGTTAGGGTATTTGTAAAGATTTTTCTTGGCTTGGGACTGAATGAGCCAAGCTTATACGTGACAGTCATCACCTTGGGAAGTTGGATCAGGCAGAAACAAAGAAATGGCTAAACATATCCGTATACAGCAATAGTTCAACCCATATGGACAAAGGAAGAGAGAATTTATATCCTGCTTTAGGAATGCCTTGCCATTTTTTAAAGTGCAAGTCTTCTGTTCATTAGTTAGAATATTAATCTTAATTCCATGGTTCAGTTTATCAGCATATATCTTCCAAGCGCCCTGTTAAGTGCTGTGGAGGCCGAAAACAGAGGCAAAGCATTATTTTTACTCTTAAAGTTTATGCAATCTAAATAGTAGTAACACCATTTCTGCTAGCCTGAGTTTCTTAGAAGTTGAGGCCAAGGTAAGATTAGATGTAGAAGAAACTTTTTGGATGAAATGAGAGACTCATGGATCGCTTGCTTTTCTGTACAGCTCGTGACTGCCCTTGTTGTAGACTATCTTTTCAAGGGTATTTGTAGAGTAAACAGCCTTGGAATCAGAGATAGTACAGAGCACAGAACAGAATGTTTACTGTCCAGTGTATTAAAAATAATGTCTCCCTTCAAGGTACAGTTCAGGAAGACTTAAGAGTCATTATAAGAAATTCAAATTTGCTAAGATTGGGCAACCTCTTATATTTAAAAAACAAACTTCTCAAAAACAAAACCCCAACACAATCCTCCATATGAGGGATGCCACCTTGGCCTTCTTAACGTCATCCTGTGGGATTCGGGGTTTGAATAACTAGAGCAAATGCTGCTGTGAGCAAGGCACTCTCCTTCATTTTTCATCCAAGAGTCTCTTGCCTTCTGCCAGCATCCATGAAATGGTGGCAGGCCAATTTGCTAGCTTGCAAGCAAGGTGAGCAAATCTCAGACCCTTCAGAATTCTTGGCAAAACACCTATGAAGGAAAACGGGAAGGAAACTGGCATATCCTGAGACAGCTCTTAGACCGTGATACACGCGCTTGTATTAGAGAGAGCAAAATAAAAACAAAAAAAAAGGTTGGGTGAAGGAATCTTGGATGGTGTGCAGTTATAAGAACATTTTGAAAAGACTGATGAGGAGTCTTCAAGCCAATGACACTCTTCAGAGCTGCCCCACATCTCATGGCTTGCTCACTACTCCTGCTGCACTCAATCACTGGCTGGAAGCAGCCTGTGGCAAGCATGGCCTTGGATCAGAAGTGATGGTGGATTCAGAACATAACATCTGGGGATGCCTGGGTGGCTCCGTCGATTGAGCGTCTGACTTTGGCTCGGGTTATGATCTCGGGGTTTGTGAGTTTGAGCCCCGCACTGGGCTTCGTTCTGACAGCTCGGAGCCTGGAGCCCGCTTCGGATTCCGTGTCTCCTTCTCTCTCTGCCGCTCCCCCGCGTGTTCTCTGTCTCTCTCTATCAAAAATAAATAAATAAAAAAAAAAAAAAAAAAAAAGAACATAACATCTGGAACATTGGCCAGTACTTTATAGTGAGAGATCTGAGTCCTGTGGTTCCAAAACGCTC
This sequence comes from Panthera pardus, assembly GCF_024362965.1. Lineage (NCBI taxonomy): Eukaryota > Metazoa > Chordata > Mammalia > Carnivora > Felidae > Panthera > Panthera pardus. The sequence continues at coordinate 12,221,132 of NW_026526655.1, forward strand.
TATTTTAAAAACAAAGTTGACCCCACTCTAATTTAAAGAGTTCAGAAAAATCTAGTGCATGGAATATTTAAAGTTTGGGTTGAGGAGTGTGTTGAACAGAACTCTTGGTTATAAGTATCTGAAACCCAAGGCATAGTAACTTTCACAAACAAACAAACAGAAAACAGAAAAGAAAAGAAAAGAAGGGAAAAAGGAGTTTATGGCCTCACGTAACTGAAGAGTGAAGAGCCAAAGCTGGTATCAGTGTCTCCCAGGGGTAGCTGGGCTGGGAGATCAGACGATGTCTCTTGGTCCACCGTCTGCTCTGCTTCCTTCTGTGTTGATTTTTCTTCAGGCAGGTTTTCCATGTGGTGCTGTGTTATCCTTATAGGTATTAATACCAGAGCAAAGGGAAATTGTCCTCTCTGATAATGCCAGCCAGAGCCCTTGGACTGACACTCATTGGCCCACTTTGGATCCAAACTATTGTGATAACCAATCGCTTGACTTGGGAGACATCGTCTTCTGCTTGCCCAGCCCTAGCTATGCGCTCAGCCTTCTGTGTGCTCAGCCTTATGCCAGGGAAGTGAACTGAAGCAGATCACTAACAGCCCAGCAAGTGAAAGAGCAACCGCTGCTAAAAAAAGAATGATGCTGAGTAAATAAAGATGTTCATTAGAAGGAGAACTTTTTTTTTTTTTTTCCTCCAAGCTTCAGTGATGGTGGTGACTATTGAGATTGGTTGGTTGTGGCTGAAGAAGCTGAGACGTTTGGTGTCAGCTGAGGATACAGAGGTTAAGAAAGGTGTTGACAGAGGAAGCCGATGAAGTCGATGGTTGGATCTGGAACATTCTCAGGCAACCTGGAGCCTGCAGCCCGCATACTGATGCCTCCTACATTGTTGCCACTCTTTGTAATACGATTTCGGGCACCAAAAGATATCTTCAGATGGCATGGCCTCTAAGAATAGAAGTTATACTGGAACATGGAAACATAGCTAGATAATACGACTTTTAGAAATTCAGAACGAGAAGAGACACCTTTGACTTTTCCTTCAGTTATATTGCTCTTTGGGAGAGAGGTCTTTAAAACTTTGTTTTCCAGAATATTTGAGTTAGTGAATGGTACACTCAGCTTTGTGAAGACTGTCTTCAAATACATGAAATTACATGACCATTTTTGGGCCCCCAAGTAGGCTTGTCCTGTTTCCTTCCTTTACTGAAGCTCAAGGTATCGACAGACTAAGCCAATGAATAAAGTTCTCTGGAGTGTAGTTTACCTGATGTCGTTTTGGACCCAGCGGTCTCAATATTTCTTTTCAACTCATTCTCAGAGGCAACTGTGGTACTAAGGCTAGGGGTTAGAATATCTGGGTCCTATATCACTGCACACTACGTCCTCAGGAAAACCCTTTAGCCTTTTGAGTAAAGATGGGTATAATGATACATCTCTAAAACTGTTGAGCCAACCAACTAAGATAATACACGTGAAGCTGTACCCAGATGTAAAAAATGAAAGGTATTGTGACCTTATTCTCAAGGCTGGGGCATTCAGGCCAAAGATGAAGATATAACAAAATCACCTATTTTGTTTCTTTTAAGTCATAACACATAGGATAGATTCTCTTTTGCCTACCCCTAGGATGATTTTTACCAATCAGTTCGCTTTAAAAAGTGAGTAGCATTGTGCTAACTCAGAATTCAGCAAACCTGCAGATCCCCGTGATGCTGCGAAGGAACCCGCTTCTTTTTTCCTCTCTTTGTTTTGGTATTTGTCGGTCTCTAATTTCTGTCCTTTGAGAAAAAGCTTACCTCACCATCAACTCATTAGTGCCTTAATATGGGGAAAGCTGATTATAAGCAATCTGAACACGGAATGTTCACGCAGAGCAATCAAGCTAATAATACCTTGCAAGAATATTTCCCCTGGATCTATCATTTTGGCTGTTCTTGTCAGATTTTATGTGTATGGGCATCTTCAGTATTTCTAACCACTCTGCTTCTGGGATCCTGCATGTGCTAGAGTCTTTCCAGCCAAAAAAAAAAAAAAAAAAAAGAAAAGAAAAAAGGCTGCATGAAGTCATATGTTTAGGGGGAGCGGAAATGAAATTGTTTATACGTTACCACTTAGCTCTCAATTTGTTACTTGATCAAGATATCCCAAATTTGGTCCGAAAGCAAATATGAGATAATGTTACCATAGGGCACAGGGATTAGGTAACCAGAGTGGAAAGAAGGAAGATTCACACTGAGTGCCCAGGGAGAAATGAAGGAATTTGAAACTCATCCGAATCCTTTCCTTTTAGTCTGTCTCCAAGAGGCTAAAACATCTGGTGAATCACGTCAAAGACTCAATCAATCATCCCTGTGTTTGGTTTTTATGATGCCAGACAGCTGGACTGACTGAGTTTCTCTTTTCTTTAATTAAATCAACTCGATGTTTTGACTTCCTGCAGAATCAGCTTCGGTCTAAATAATAGACACCACTGTCCTGTTTGTATTCCTACTCGGTTGGGATGCTTTTCATTTTCGTGTTAATTGCTATTGATTGAATGATGGATTGAAAATGGTTTCGAATATTGTATATTTGAGCATTAACGTAAGTCTTTTTAAGCTCTATTTTTTTATTTTATTGCAAAATTATTTCTGAGAAGATCAACATTACACTGTAACTGGCCACAACAGAACTTGGATGTCAATAAAAGTAATTATTCTTTTTTTTCTAGCTTGTTTTATTTGTTAGTTTTTTAAATTTACATCCAAATGAGTTAGCATTTAGTGCAACGATGATTTCAGGAGTAGATTCCTTAGTGCCCCTGACCCATTTGGCCCATCCCCCCCTCCCACAACAGAGCATTAACGTAAGTTTTAATAAATAAATCAGAAAAACAAAATTGACTTGATTGATTTGTGTTTTTTTTTCTGGAAGGAACACGGGATGTTACCTACAACGAATGGTGGTTGAAAGAGTTGAGGAAATGTTAAATAATTATACAGCTCGCTTCCTGCAGAGATCAAAATATCCTCTTTGATGTAAAGACAGCTGGCACTGCAGTCCTTTTAACTGTGTGTGACAAGGACACACAATTTATATAATTTACGCATTTCTAGCTTTTCTGGTCTATAAGAATTTGGTCTGGTTTTGTATTATTTTCAGATATCTTCTGCTTCCTTATCTGGAGAGGCTTCTGGGCAAGTTGATACTGGGAGGACATTTAAAAAGAAGTGAAAAGAAACTCTGGACACATACTGGTTTAGTGAAATATTATATTTTCCAGGAGATAAATGAAGCCTCAAAACAGACAAAACAAAGTTTATCACGCTAAATATGGGAGAGAAGGCAACTGAAGAAGTTTGAAATAACATCTCAGACCTCGCTTTTTTATGGTGTTTACATGGGGCCTGACTTGCACACAAGTCAAAAATGGAGCTGCTTTCTCACGAAGGTGATTCTGTCCCTTGGTTTCAAAGATGTCTTGACGTGGTTGTAGTTAATCTTGAAAAGCAGGTGAATTATGAGTTTAGGATTCTTATAATCATTGAGCCAAACTGGCTATTGGATATCTGTGTTGTAAGCATTATAGGACACATGTCAAAATACAATACCTAAAAGTTTTCACCAAAATTAGGCACAGCTCTTTTCCTGCAGAAAGTGCCCCCCAACCCCACCCCAGTGTGCCTTTAGTCAGACCAGTTGCTAAAAGTAAAAACTACTGTGAACTTTAATGTTACTCTACTAGACGTGGCTATTTCTTTATACTTTTTCTGGAGTTGAGTTTACAGATGTTTCCAGTGCATGACCCGGCTTTGACATTAGTTTCCACTGATACTCTGTTGGTGGATAGAAAGTTCCAGGCACTCACATGCAGTTTACATATATTATCTCTTAGCTACTGCTCACAAGACTATAGAACATACTATTAGTAACAGTGGACAATACTGAAGCTCAGGGAAGTTAAGCAACTGACTCAAAGTTAATTCAGTTTTGAATTAGCAGTATTTATTTTAAGCATATTTTTATATACATATACACCTTTTCACTGCAGACATTTTGGAAAAGATAGAAAATTTATTACAAAAATTTTTTAATGTTTATTTTTGAGAGGGAGAGAGAGAGAGAGAGAGACAGAATCCAAAGCAGGTTCCAAGGTCTGAGCTGTCAACACAGAGCCGGATGTGGGGTTCCAACCCACCAACCGTGAGATCATGATCTGAACCGAAGTCGGATGCTTAACCAACTGAGCCACCCAGGTGCCCCAAAGATAGAAAATTAAAAAAAAAAAAAGAAAGAAAGAAAGAAAAAATACACTCAAAATGTTATTTCCCTGAGATAATGACTATTAATTTTTTGGTGTACTGACTTACATACACATATACACATAAATCTTTAAATAAGTACATTTAAAACCATAGACTCTTAGCAAGCACATTATTTTGTAATATTCCTTTTTATAAACATAACTGACAATTTCTTCCCTATCATCGGCCATTTTCTAGGGCAGGGATCAGCGAGTGAACTTTTCCTACAAAGGGCCAGAGGGTAAATATTTTATGATTTGTGGGCAATCCTGTCCCAACTACTTACCCCGGAGAAATCAGCGATCCAGAATGCATCAGTGAGTGTGCGCGATTGTGCTCTGATAATATTTTCCTTACAAAACAAACAACAGTGGGCCAGATTTAGCCATGGGCTATAGCCTTCTGATCCTTGTTCTACAGAATCATTTTTAAAAATGACACCGATAGGAGTTTGTCACATGGCTGTATGATTATTTTCTTGTAAGCATTTATTTAGTTCGTGACTGTTGAGAAACAGTAATGTGATGAAAATGCTTATAACTGAAAGTTGGTACACATGCCCTAGACTCTCCTTAAGATAATTGTCTAGAAAAAAGAATATCTGAGTCCTATGGAAAGTCTTTTTATGAAGTACATGATATTTATTACCAAATTACGGTCCATAGGGTTGTAATTTCCATTCTCACCAGTGGTGTAAAGGAAGGCCTTTTTATCTATATCCTTGCTAATCATGAACACTGGGAGGTTTCTTTTCTTTTCTTTCTTTTTTTTTTTTTTTTGCCAATTTGTTAGACGAAAACAACAGCCACTTGTTTGAATTTGCATGTTTTGATTTTTCCTGACTTTGATAGTATTTTCTGCTTTTCACGTGCTTAATATTTAACCATAAGTCAGCTATTTCCTTCAGATCAACCTAATTTTATAAATGATGGAAACATGCAAATTTAGTTTAGCGTATTAAATAACTTATATCCCTAGTTAGATTAACACATGAAGTGTTAGATTAGCATATAGGTGCTGCTAAAGCAGTCCCTGCTAGTCCCTCTTTGTTTACGAAACTATTTCTTTTCTTTTCTTTTTAATGTCTATTTATTTACTTTTGACAGAGAGAGAGAGAGGGCAGAGGGAGAGGGAGAGAGAGAATCCCAAGCAGGCTCTGCACTGCCAGTGAAGAGCCCGACAGGAGACTTGGATTTATGAACCGTGAGATCATGACCTGAGCCAAAATTAAGAGTCGGATGCTTAGCCCACAGAGACACCCAGGTGCCCCAAACTGTGTTTCTTTTCTAATCTCACTTCCTTTGACTCTTGTCCATAAAATAAGAAAGTGTCTTTTTTGAAAGCTTTTGCTCTTCATTTGGCCCTCACTGGACCCCCCCCCCCCATGGAAAACACACTTTCTCTGACTTATTGGAAGGCAAAATTTTGAGATTCCTTTATCCAGACTTCTCCATGAGGTGGAATAAATGTGCTGCAGCTTATGGGCATTGTTACGGGTTGAAATATATCTTCCAAAAAATAAAGTCCAAATCCCCCAGTACCTGTGAGTACCACCTTATTTGGAAATATGGTCTGTGCAGACGTAATCGAGTTAAGATGAGGTTGTTAGTGTGGGCCCTAATCCAATACGACTGTCAGCCTTATAAGTGAATGACACAGAGAGACAGGGAAAATGTGAAGGTGAAGGGGGAGACAGAGTTTGTAGTTATGCTGCTATAAACCAAGGAACAGCTGGGCTGCCCGCAGGTGGAAAAGAGAAGGAACGGTCCTCCTTAAGAGGCTTAGGAGGGAGCATGGCCCTGCCCACACCTTGATTTCAGACTTCTAGCCTCCAGAATTGTGAGAGAATGTTTTAAGACACCCAATTGGTAGTACTTTGTTATTGCAACCCCAGGACCCTTGCACAGGTATGGATGTCTGTCAGCTACTTTGGAACTACACAGTCCAGAAATTCTCCCTGCTCTTTTCTCCTTCAAGTGGGGCTCTTGTCAGAGCAAAGCTCTTGTTCTCTGATGGCTGATTTGCCTGTGGCCACGGTTATTTATTACAAGAAGTAAGGAGGAGGAAGTTGTTTAGGCTCTGAGTCAGATCGCTGTCTTATCCTTAGCTGAGCTATCATTAAAGATGATATTGTAGGGGGCGCCTGGGTGGCTCAGTTGGTTAAGCATCCAACTTTGGCTCAGGTCATGATCTCACACTCCGTGAGTTCAAGCCCCACATCAGGCTCTGCGCTGACAGCTCAGAGCCTGGAGACTGCTTCAGATTCTGTGTCTTCCTCTGTCTCTGCCCCTCCCCTGCTCATGCTCTGTCTCTCTCTGTCTCAAAAATAAGTAAAAAAATTAAAAATAAAAAGATGATATTGTAGGAGCCCCTGGGTAAGTGTCTGATTTCAGTTCAGATCATGATCTCGTGGTTTACGAGTTGGAGCCCCGCCTAGGGTTCTGTGCTGATGGCTCAGAGCCTGGAGCCTGCTTTGGATTCTGTGTCTCCCTTTCTCTCTGCCCCTCCCCTGTTCATTCTCTCAATCTCTCTCTCTCTCATTCTCTCAAAAATAAATGAAAACATTAAAAAAAAACCCAAGATGATATTTTGATCTCTTACCTCATTTCCTCCAAAATCTCCACAGGAAGATGGACCTGGAAGTCTCAAAAATAACACAGGACACTGGCATTTTGGTGACCAAAATACCACCTAGAGAGGCCTGGCTCCTTGCTTTGAGTGTGGTGGCTGGTATCTGAGTGGAGATGCAGATGATTTATCTTAGATTTACAGTGAGTATGGCTTCAGGGCCCTTGTGTCTGGTATTCATCCAAGAAGGCATGTTGTGGTCACATCTGGCATCATAGATCTTCGATTATTAGAAAGGGAGATTTTATTTTATTTTTTTAAAGCTTATTTATTTTGAGAGATGGAGTGGGGGAGGGACAGAGAGCAGAGAAAGAGAGAGAATCCCAAACAGGCTCTGCATTGCTAGCACAGAGCCCGACACTGGGTTCAGTCTCACAAACTGTGAGATCATGACCTGACCTGAAACTAAGAGTCAGACGCTTAACTTAACTGACTGAGCCACCCAGGTGCACCCCCCCCTTTTAAAGTTTATTTATTATTTTGAGAGAGAGAGGGAGGTTTTAAATTCCAGTTAGTTTCTACCTTAAAATGGATAATACATCATACAGATTTTTTTTCTGCACTGGTGGAAGAAATGCTTTGTTTCCCTTTATCTGTATATTTTTTTCAGCCAACACTTTGAACTGCAAAGGCGGGTAACGTTTCCACTGGACCTCACGACACTTGTGTATGAGTATTTTATTTAGTATGATCATGAGTAGGCAGCACGAGGTGCACTGCCCTACATCTATGCCTTCTCATCTTATTTTGAAGTACTTTGAAGGATGAAGAAGGAGCCGTACAAGGGTTAATCTCGTGAATTCATGAAAGCATCAAGAAGAGTGGAAGTCCTTATCACACACCAGATAACTAATCTTGGGTTGAAAAAAATACCCTGCAATTATTATTAGAAACTCAAAGGTTAGAATGGAATTTAAAAAGCTTGTTCCTGGAGCACTGATGTTAGAACAGCTTACCCAGAAAAGCTGGGAGGAATGCAGCTGGTGGATGTAACATGTTTTCATCTTTATGTCAAAACATGAACTGTAGGACAGAGAAAGTAACACAAGTCATGCTGACTTCAGCGGGGCAGGCGAAGGATCTTCTTATTTAGAAACATGAAAACCTTGGTTGATCGATAAAAAGGCGTTTGGTCCAGACCCGTTTATAAAGGTGGGACCGGGCGGCTCTCTGTGATGAGACTGAAGGGTCAAGGCTGGCAGAAGACATAGAGGACATGGGAGAGAATTACAGAAGTGTTGGCATGACTGACGGGGTGGTGAAGTCCAATTAGCCAGAGTTCATGACTGAGCTATGATGGACCTGGAGGGATCAGGCTCTGAGTGCTCCCATCACAGGTTCTCGTGACAGACAGGTGCCCAAGGGTGAGGCCGGTTCAGAGCAGCAGGTGTTGGGCGGGGGCCGCTGGGACCAGTCATTCAGCTACAAGGTCCAGGGGACACAAGGGTACCATGTGGATTTAAGGACTCCATCTGATGGCCATGCCTCGACTTCATGAAGCCAGAAGCCAACTTAGAGAAGAGGACCCAGAAAACTGAGCATTGAACTCAAGAGACTATTTATTTATTTATTTATTTTTATTTAAAAAAAATTTTTTTTAGAATTTATTTATTTTTGAGAGACAGAGACAAAGTGTGAACGGGGAGGGGCAGAGAGAGAGATATATATAGAATCCTAAACAGGCTCCAGGCTCCGAGCCATCAACACAGAGCCCCATGCAGGGCTCCAAGCCATGAACCGGGGAGATGATGATCTGAGCTGAAGTCGGATGCTTAACCGGCTGAGAGCCACCCAGGTGTCCCTCAAGGAGCTGTTTAAACTATTGTTTCAAACTAAGTGAATCTTCGGAAGTGTAGTTTCCTCCCTTACTACCCAGCAGTAGGGTGCCATGAAGGATGGGATGATAGGTCACATGATATTTCTCAGTTTTAGGGAAATTAAGTATCATGCCTTTTTGTTGCACATTTGACTACAGTGTAAGTTAAGTCCAGTCCTCTAGCATAAAGGGGTTCTCTTATGTGAAAACAGGCTCACGGACATATGCTATTTCTAGTGGGCTCCCAGAAGAGATGGCCCTTCTCCCTACCTGCTGGCCCCTAGACTGTACCCTAATACCACAACCTCTACATGCCCACTCTTCATGCCTGGACTCTGCGAGAATGTGCTATGCTTTATTGGTTTACTCCAGAAACCGGTGTGGAGGAGGAGGAACCAGTTACACAATTTTAGGCCACCATCTCCTCCTAGCTGGCCTTTTGTCCAACTTTGGAAAGTTGATCTGTCAAAGAGGACCCAGGATGAGACTCACTGCCGTGATTGCTGTGTGCAGACAGAACTCACCTGTGACCCGGGCTGGCCATTGGTCTGGGCTGCCGATTCCTTGTCCATTCATTCCTTCATTCAATAAATGTGTGCCGACGGGAATAAGTCATATTCTCACAACTAGGAAAGAAGAGTTGTTACACATTTTCCCCTCAAGGAGCTTCCAGTCTGAGAAGTAAACAAGGTATTTTTCACACAAAACTTGTTTCAGAAGTTGAATGTGGGAATATAGAGCTTGGTGAAATTTGAAAAAATGAAATTATGTATTTGGGTTGACTCTATAATAGAATGTCTTTGGCAACCAGATATCAGAAGGGCCCGAGAAAGAACACTGAACAACAGTGACCTGGTCCAATTATCTCTACATCTGATTTCATAAAATAATTTCTTATAGAAAGAGCTACTTTATACATGGACAGTAAACTGAGGAAAGAGTGGTATGGAACATCAGAAACCTCTTTCTTAATTCGGGGGAAAAAAAAGATTTTTTTCTGTTGTTGGGTTATGATGTCATCTTCGAATGCTAGGGAAAAACCATGTTTATACACATCAGGGAAAGGAAGCCCAAGTATAGCCAATATTTATGCAGGAAGTGAACACCACATGTGGGACCCAAACTTGCCTCTGTCGTATTTCCCAGTCTTTTGCTGTTTTGCCATACGTGGCCACCCAGTGTCATCGACTTTTGAGGCCCACCCAGGGGATCTTGGTGCCAGCAATAAAAGATGCCATTGCAGTTAGGCGTAAACATGAAAATTTGTGTTAAATGTGCTAAATCACAGCTAATGAGATTCCAGGCATTTCTCTGTAATATGCAATAGAATTTATAACAATATGCTTGTATAAACCATGCTACTGGGATTACTGGGCTTCCAACTTATAAATAAAAAAAATAAAATTAAACGTGAAGATACTGAATATGAAGAAATACAGTAAGTGATAAAGATTATGTTCTCCCGACGAGATGAGGGTGCTTTGATTTCTGGTCATCTGAATTCAGTTCTCCGGCACAGTCTACAGAGCTAGGAAAAATGTCAGCATCAGAGTTTCCTCCCAAAGTGGGGTGAAGTTTGATGGTGTTCCTTCTTCAGAGCCTTCCTTTTTTGAGTACAAGAGCAGTTGTACATTGTTTACAGAGATAAATGTTTTGTAGCTGACCTATAATTGCTTCACTCAAATGCATTACTTCTTCACTTTTACAATTTAAAAACCATAGCCTATTAATGTATTTGCTAATGGCAAGGCCAGCTCAAGTACACTAATTGTACATGTCATAATTTATTTAGCTTTACATTGACTGTACTTTTCAGTTTGTCTCTGAGAAATCTTTTTTTTTTAATTTTTTTTTAACATTTATTTATTTTTGAGACAGAGAGAGACAGAGCATGAACGGGGGAGGGTCAGAGAGAGAGGGAGACACAGAATCTGAAACGGGCTCCAGGCTCTGAGCAGTCAGCACAGAGCCCGATGCGGGGCTCGAACTCACATACCGCGAGATCGTGACCCGAGCCGAAGTCGGATGCTTAACCGACTGAGCCACCTAGGCGCCCCTGTCTCTGAGAAATCTTAATGCATGTTTGTAGTCCACTGTATTTATTAATAGCAGTCTCTGACTCTCAGAAGTGTCCTGTGTTGGATGATAAATTATAGAGTCAACTTAATTTAGCACTATTTGTATCCCTGGCTCTGTGCTAAGTATTTGATGGGTGTTATCTCATTGAATCCTAAACTAGCAAGCAAACAAACCTACATGATTTCTGCCACTGCCTTTAACTGCTGTATCAGATTCATCCTCACACTGAGATTTGATGGGTCAAGATCTCAGAGAAAAAGGAAGCATATTCTCTGCTGATTTTTCCCTTAGGACATTCGTCAGATTGTTGGCTGTGCAAGGAAAAGAGGCTAAGAAGAAATAGTGGTTCAGAATTGTAACAAATATATTACGTACAGAAAAATACATAAATCATAAGCATATAGCTCAATACATTTTCACAAAGTAAACACTTCCATGTAACTACTGCCCCAACAAAGAAATAGCATTTCCAGCAAACTGTCAAGTGTCCATGTACCTTTTCCAGGGCATTAGCCACCATGACAGAAGCTGCTATCTTGACTTCTCTCATGTTAGTTTTAATTGATTGTGAACTTTATATAAATGGAAGCATATAGTACATACCCTTTGTTTCTAGATTTTTTTCCACCCAACTTTATTTTGTGAGATTCATCCATGTTGTTCTGTGAACTAGCAGTTTGTTTATTTTCATTGCCGTAGAATATTCTATTGTATGAATGGGCCCCCATTTATTTGGTCATACTACTGTTTGATGGGTATTGCTTCCACTGTCTGGCTATCATACATAATGCTGATACAAACACAATTTTGTTTAATATATGCTTAGTGGAGATTAAGGTAATAGAATATGTGTATGCCCAGGGTTAGTGTATATTATTATCTGAGGTGGTTGTACCAGCGTATATTCTTAACTCCCAACATGAGGCATATTCAGGCAAAATTTATGATCTGGCAAAACCGTTAAATTAGGGAATTGTTATGTGGTTTCAAAACGACTCTTTGTTTTATAAGAGAACAGTTAAGGGTAAGCTTATTTCATATATTTAAAGATGTATCCAAGTTTCCATCTAACTTCTGAGATAGAAATTTAATGGGAAAAGCATTATGTAGAGAAATTTTCCTTTTGTTGGTTTTTTAGGTAAAAATCCTGAAAGTGAGACATAGGGTGTACAATCATATTACTTAGTTGTTACTAAATCAAAATTGGAAATTCAAACTATGTGTATTATTATTCTGGCACTCACTACTTGAGGGTTGTGGGGAGGAAATAACTTCTTAGAGGATCAATTTTCCAGGTATTCCAAGATAAACTTTGGAATTTAGCCACATAGAGTTTGTTCTTTTATTTCATCATACATCTGAGAGCACAACATATTTCAGTGTCATTTATATTTACATTTATTTTATTTTTACTGAGCTTGATGACTTTTAAAAGGGTTTACATTTCTTAATTTGGGAATTTCCTTTTCATATGTTTTGCCTATTTTTTTTATTAGTGTATGTAGAAGAATGAATGGTGGCTCCCAAAATACATGTCCACGTTTTAACCCCTGGAACTATGAACGTGAAATTATTTCTAGAAAGAGTTGTTTTGCCCATTCCAGCCCACGGACAGTGATGCTCTTGACTAGAATGCTTTGAGGCTCCTGCCTAGGCAGTGGTACAAGTAGCAAGCACCATGGACACTTCCCCACCAGGGTCAATTCGTGAGTAGACCAGCCCTTGTAATTCTTCTTATGATCACAGGATGCATTCCAGCAAAAAGCCATCAGGAAACATTGAGGAACAAGATTTACTACTCATAAGTCTTCAAGACTCATAAGTCTTGAAGGGTACATGACATGAAGGCACAGAAATGAGGGGGAGAGAGACAAAGAAAGAGAGGGAGAACCTGGGGCTCTGCCTTTATTAGGATCCAAGGGTGTCTGAGGTTTTAAGAGGCCACTCACCATTGGCTAATTTGAACACTAAGAGCAGGAGTTAGGGTGTGGGAGAGTGGTGGCAGGGTCACCCAAGCTACCAATTAACTGGATTGCCCTGGGTTTTTTGAAAGGGTAACTTCATCTGTCTAGGGAGCTTCGTTCCTTAACTGGCTTTTTTTTTTTTGTATGTTTGTTTTTTTTTTTTTTTGCTTGTAGCTGTGTCATACAGCTGGCAATCTGTTAATAAACAGATTTAATAAATCCATAAAATGGATTTCTAAAAAATGATTGCCTTGGCAATCAAAAGCTTATAATGTCAGGCATTTACACTGCAAGGGTTTTGCAGCTATAACTAAGGATCTCAAGATGAAAGCATCCTGGGTTATCTGGGTGGGACCTAAATCTAATGACAAATATCCTTACAAGGGATATGAGATGACACAGACCTGGAGAGGACCATCTGGAGATGGAGGCAAAGTTTGGAGTGTTGTAGCCACAAACCAAGAGACTCCTCGGCCACCAGAAGGAAGCTGAGGGTGGAAATGAAGGATTTTTCCCTACAGCCTTTCGTGTATACTGCGACACCTTGATTTTGGACTTCTGGTCTCCAGCACTGTGAGGCAATGAATGTCTGTTGTTTTAAGCCACTAATTTATAATAATTCCTTACAGAAGCTCTAGGAAATTAATATAGTGTATTTTCAGATTTTCTTTCATTGAGCACAATTTGTATATTAAGACGATTAACCATTTTCTTATTATGCATATGGCAAGTATTTTCCCCTTAATTGTTTATTGAAAAAAATGTTGTTTATGTTTGTATTTCTCCATAGAGAAAATTTTTGGCTGTTTTGTTTTAAATTAATAGACTTGATTCTTTAGAGTAGTTTTAGATTCATAGCAAAATAGAGCAGAAAGTACAGAAAGTGCCCATATACTTGCCTCACCCCTCTCACACACAAACCACCCCCACTATTGACGTTCCATACAACAGTGGTACATCCTAGCATCATTATCACCCAAAGCCCACAGTTTACATTAAGGTTCACTTGTGCCGTTGTATATTCTGTGCATTTTGACAAACATATAATGCCATATATTCATCAATGTAGTTTCATGCAGAGTGCTGTGCTTGTTCATCCCTCCCTCCCACCTAAGAATTTTTATTTACTCAAATTTCCCAGTTCTTTTTGTTAGTATTTCTGATTTTGGAGATATTTTAAGAATGTTTACAATTATACTTTTAATAAGTTGATAGTTTCACCTGTGACATTTGAATCCGCCATTGTCTAGAATTTATTGCGGCATAAGGTATTCTGGGAGAGAATACGACTTACTACATCGTGTACTATTTATTATATGACAACAGTGCTTCTTTCTTCATAAACTTGATATATACATCAGGTGAAACGAACTTTGCCAAGGTAGCCATCGCTTCTTGAACTTCGGCTTATCCAGCCCCGTCAAAGGTAACCATGGGATGGGCATGTAGGAGGCCAAAGACCACTGGCATAGTTGAGCATGAAACTCTGCCCAAAGGGAAAAGTCACCTAGGATGGGGCCAGATTGATCCTGGGACTCATCCGTTTGGGAAGAGACAATGTTGTGTGCTGTTTGAGAAGGTAGATTACATGAGCCCGGGCTGTGCTCTGTTCCTGCACATCCTCTGCTCTTCCCATTCTAGGCAGTCTTGGGATCAGAGGAGATGCAACTTGGGTTTTGTGCTCTTTCAATGTTTAGTATGCCTGTACTCATTATCCACCAAAAAAATCATCTGTGTGCTTTCCATCCTTTTTACTGGAAAGAATCTAATTAATGTAATTTTGTAATATATTTGATTAACTGAGAAGAGCTTGTTCATTACTCTTGGTTTTCTAATTTTGTCTATATACCTGTGCTCATTCTTCCAGGTGAGTTTGAGATCATGTTGTTAAGTTCCCCGTTCTCCGCCCTTACACCTACAACTAAAAATTCCCGAGTTTTATTTGGAGTATCTTTATAGTCTAATTGGAAGAGAATTGACATCCTTAGAATATTGAAACTTCCCATGCAGGAAAACCCATTTTTGATAGGAGTATAAAGATATTGTGAGTCCGTGGGTTCAGATCTAAAGTATTTTTTTGTTAAATATGGACCTTTAATACTGTGTTTCCGTTTATTTAACATATTCAAATCTTTGTATTTAGAAGATATTTTGTCTATTATATTTTTAAAATGGTAATTACTAATATATTCAGGAATCACTTTTGTTTTGTTATTTGTGTTGTTTCTATTGCATAAAATGAGAATTTTGTTTCTTCCTTTCAAATCTTCTACACCTTATTTCATTACACGGCTAATTGTGTTAGCTGGCCCTTCCATAAATCATCTCGTAAGGGTAGAGATATGTCTAATGTTTCAGTATTAGATAGATCCTTATAACTCTTATAATAAGAGTTAAACTCTTATATAAGTTTATAAGTTAAACTCTCATAAACTCCTATAGTCATGAGTTTCAGATGCTATTCTGTTATAGCAGTTCCACACTTTTCTTTTCCATTGGTCTTTTATCTCATACTTTTACCATGCAGGATGCTTTTCAGTAGAAAGGACAGGTTACTTGTCCTCACTGTAGAGGTCCAATATCTTTCTCAGATTTTCAGACGAGGTGCATGCTGTTTTGTACAAAACCTCATTTTTAGAAGCCTTTTTTAAAAAGTTTATTTATTTTGAGCGAGAGAGAGAGAGAGAGAGAGAGCAGGGGGAGCAGAGAGAGGGATGGAGAAAGAGAATCTTAAACAGGCACCACACTGCCAGCACAGAGCCCCATGTGGGGCTTGAACTCACAAACCATGAGATCATGACCTCAGCAGAAACCAAGAGTGGGATGCTTAACCAAGTGAGCTACCCAGGCGTCCCCTAGAAGCCTTTCATTTAGAGTTTTGGTGCAACTTGACTGTGTTAGTGTCTTCTCTACCCCACTGTTTTTGATAATAATGTTAAATATAAAATGAAACATACTATTCTCAGTACTGCTTCAAGATCTGATTCCTCCTTGCGCATGCATAGTGTTAGTTCTGCCTGCTGCCAGCACTGAGCATGCCTGGAAGTCAATGTTGGCCTCTTAGAGTGGGACCCAGGGATCTTACTGCCATCTGCCTGTTCTCTGCTGGGTTGGGACTGTGCATATCTCCATCTGGGCAGCGGTGCTGTAAGAGGTGCAGAGCCTCTCTGTCAAATAGATTTTATTCACTTCCCATACCATGTGTTTGAGCCTCCATATATGTTTCACAGTCCAGGTCCAACTCTTCTATAATCACTGCCAATTCCGTCTGGATTCTGCTTTTAGGATGATGATTAATCACAGTTTTTCTGAGAGTTGTCAATGTGTGCCTTTTTTGGTGAGTGTTTGTTTGTATTTAATGAGTGGCTGGGGGAGGTTATGATGGGGACTGCTTGCCACTCATCATTTTGAACCTGTCTGTTGTAGGGTTACTCCTAAAGATACCTGTTTATATTTAACTTCTCCCGGTCACATCTCATAGGTTACGCTGGGTCAAAACATGTTGGTTGTGTTTCAAAATCTTGTACTCTGATCTCTTTGAAAAGTTTGCAGAGTCATGCTGAGTCATTCACAAGAGACCTTCTGGATTTGGTTAATTACAAGTAGTTTAAATAAAATCTCTGACAGAAATAAAACATAGGTAGAAAGAATAGGACAACCATGGTTGAAGAAGGAGGGGTTAACTCTACAGGGTCTCCCAGTTACCTAGCTATTTTTCTTCTTTGTAAAACTTACCACAATTATGATTAAATTATCATGTATTTAATGTCCCCCTGCTCCTCTTATTGCAAATTTGATGAGGATGAGGACTGTGTCTCTTTCACTGCAATATTTCCAGTATCTAGCGTAGAAACTTGCACATAGAAAGTGCTCAAAAATCTGTATCAAATAAATGAATAAGCGTTACTAGTGTCCTAACCCACTCCTATGCCTTCTCCAAAAAAGCATTCTTGCCTCAAAAGAAATGATAGTGTTTAGTAGAAACTAGTTCTGTTGAAAAATTCTAATATAGGTAAAGGAAAATTGGCATTACTGCGTGGACAAAAAAACCCACTTTTTTGTACCTGAACTTTGATATTGGGAAATGCTAAGCAGAGATGACCAAGGAAAACACTCACAATTAACTTTATATTTCATTAAAAAAGTAGAACACCAAACAAAACAGCACTCAACATCACTCGTCATCAGGGAAATACAGATCAAAACCACAATGAGATACCACCTCACACCTGTCAGAATGGCTAACATGAACAACTCAGGCAACAACAGATGTTGGTGATGATGCGGAGAAAGAGGGTCTGTTTTGCATTATTGGTGGGAATGCAAGCTGGTGCAGCCACTCTGGAAAACAGTATGGAGATTCCTACCAAAAAATTAAAACTAGAACTACCCTACGACCCAGCAATTGCACTACAAGGCATTTATCCAAGGGATACAGGTGTGCTGTTTCGAAGGGACACATGCACCCCCATGTTTATAGCAACACTATCAACAATGGCCAAAGTCTGGAAAGAGCCCAAATGTCCATCGATGGACGAATGGATCAAGAAGATGTGGTACATATAGACAATGGAGTATTACTCAGCAATCAAAAAGAATGAAATCTTGCCGTTTACAACTACGTGGATGGAACTGGAGGGTATTATGCTAAGTGAAGTTAGTCAGTCAGAGAAAGACAGAAACCATATGACTTCACTCCTATGAGGACTTTAAGAGCCCAAACAGATGAACATAAGGGAAGGGAAACAAAAATAATACAAAAACAGGGAGGGGGACAAAACAGAAGAGACTCATAAATATGGAGAACAAACTGAAGGTTACAGGAGGGGCTGTGGGAAGGGGAGATGGGCTAAAGAGGTAAGGGGCACTAAGGAATCCACTCCTGAAATCATTGTTGCACTAGATGCTAACTAATTTGGATGTCAGTTAAAAAAAATAAATAAAACGAGTTAATTAAAAAAAAAAAGCACTAAAAAATAACTGTCCTTAGAAATTTTTGTTGTTAGTTTAAAAAACTAAAATATAACTTAAAATAATAGTATTAACCACACATATGTGTTTGTACACCTTTTGGATGTGCTCAGGTTTTTGGACAGTGATTGTCAGAAACATAAAGCAATTGCACGCTCTTTCCAAACATTCTCAAATTATGTTCTAATGCCTTAAATCATAAGAAGTACCTCTAGTCACTAAAGTAAGCGTCTCCATTTGGCTTGATGTATGTTTAGTCTATTTCTTCTTGGCAAAAATATTTTAGTGTAAGTGTCCGAGCATAAGGCTGACAAAATGTTTTCTTTCCTACCCATTTGTGTGGTCTTCTTTAACAAACTTTATGTTTAAAAAAACTAGAATCTGTTCAGAGGAATGATATATACCTACATAAGCAGTTTATTTGGCATTGAGAATAATTGAAAGGTAGGTGAGTTCTAATTGAGAAAAAGCAAGAGAGCACTTCTAATCATCAGTGTTTCAGCTACTTAATTACAATTTTGCCTCATTTTGAAAAAAAAGGAAAGAAAATAGCACAATAATAAGAAAATAATTATAATTTTTGTAAATAATTGTATTTATAAGACCTAATCATTTTTACTCTCACCGTTTAATAATACACAGGTGTGGATTATTTCTACTTTTGTCTTTTTTGAAATCTGGATAGGAAATTCTGAATTCCATGACATTGTTCTTGTAATATTAGCACATGGAATGACAATTAATCTTAATTCAGAAAGTATGCATTGAATTTGTCTTAGATCTTTAATACTGTTGCTGAAGCATTAAAAGGACTTTACAACATAAATGACAAGATATATACACATGGTATAATTATGTGTTCCACAGATCAGAGTGTGACAAGCTATTGTAGTGGACGGTTGAGATTTGGTATAAAAATAAAGAAAGAACAATATTGCAGTGGGCTGGAAGAGATTGAGTATGGCTTATAGTTTAATCCTAATATGAATCCTGAGAAGAGTAGGTTTAAATAAAATCAATGAATGGTGGAGGTCATTTCCTCTCAGGAAAACAGTATGAGAAAAGATTTTTTTTTTTAGTTAAAAAAATGTTCATTTATTTATTTTTGAGAGAGATAGAGAGAATGGAGGGGGGGGGGGCAGAGAGCGAGGGAGAAAGAGAATCCCAAGCAGGCTCCCTGCTGTCAGGGCAGAGACCAACACAGGGCTCAATCCCACAACCCTGAGATCCTGACTTGAGCCAAAATCAAGAGTCAGATGCTTCACTGACTGAGCCACCCATGCACCCCAAGGAAAGATTTTAAGTGGGGAGTGGGTACAGGGCAGAAAGCTTGAGTGTGATGAGATTGGCCATGAAAGGTGGGACTAATTTCAGGATGGTCGCGAGGACCAGACTCATGAGTTTGATCCTGTATTTTAGACAATTAGGATGAAAGTTTTGAAAAGGGGGACAGAATGTTGACATTTATTTAAATGCAGACACAACATATAGGATCAATTGGAACAGGGAGGGAGTAGAGGCCGAAAGACTATATTTGCTGTTCAGGAAGTGACAATATTAGGGTTATGGTTGTGGCTTTCTTCTCCTTCATACCTTGTGTTCTTAGATGTCTTCAATTTTTTTTTTTTTTTTTTTTTTTTTTTTGCCTGGACCAACCAGGAGAACGTAAGTGCCAAAGAGGCTAAGGTAGAAGACTCTTTTTTAATGGATGATGAATTTGGTTTTGATTATGTTGATTTGGGGGCAAAGCTTGATTGTGCAAATACAAATTCCATGAGGTAGATGGAGATCCAGACTAGAATTGCTCAAGGAAACAGAACGGAGATGCAGATCTGCATCACCAGCACAGGAGCAATGATTAAAATACCAAGAAATGATATATAACGGTGCTTTAAATAAAGGGTCAGAAGCAGCTTTGGATCATTTCTCTGGTTAGTGACTGGGGGAAAAAACTAGAAATGAGAAGTGAGACTCAGGAAAAACAACAACAACAACAGTGTCAGTGTCACGTACAGTCTGAAAAAAAAAATGGGTGTAACTTGAAGGTCAAGTGTGAGGATTGTGGAAAAAACAATCTTTAATTCACCCAGAAAAGAATGATTTAGACTTTTGTGGTGATGGAGTACATGTAGGTAGAAAAATGTGAAGAGAAGTAAAATAGGATTTCAGGGCCCTGGGGAGTAGACTGGTGTTGTAGAAACAAGTCCATGATTGTATGTTGCTAGCTTAAGAAATTCGGTAGGGAAAAGGATAGAAGTATGGCTGTAGTTAGGGAAAACAGAAGAGTCAAGAAAGACATTTTCAGAATGGGTAAATGTGTGAAATATGCAAAATAGAGAGATTTCATCAGGGAAAAGGAGCTTTCCTGGGAAAGGAAAGAATGTGTGAGGTATAAGAAGACAGGAGACAGCAGAGACTTCTTTACCTTTAAAGTGGTCACTTTTTATTTTCTAAGACACGGGGAAGAGTGTCTAAGGGAAGGTAGTGAGGGAACTAAGGGCTGATAGATCTGTTGTTTGCAGGAAAATAAGGGCAGGCATGTGCTGGCAAGAATAGAATGGAAGAGTGAAAGAAATAGAAATATTTATACAGTAGAGTCATATATCAGTCCCACATTTAATTTATGTGAGTATTGCCAAATATTCTTTGGAGAAAAAAGCAAGGTAACAAGTGCCCTCAGTTTCATATGGACAAAATCATTGAATCTGTTCTTCATATAAAAAATGATTTATTTTTAAGTTTTTCTTTGGCCGTGAAATGAAAATATTAAGTGTATCTTGCACGGTAGACACTGTGATATGCACCCAGATCCTTTCTGGGTTGAAGGATCTATTTCCCCAGCTGCTGGGAATACTGCCAGACAATACTCTTTAGCTGTCATTCCACTTTGGAAATTGCCTTGGCTGAAGAAATATGCCTCACCCAAGGTCATGTCCCCTTCTGGACGGCCCACAACCAGTGACTGATCAATATAGGAGATAAAGACCCTATCCCTTCTCCTCAGCAGACAGCCAATCTGAAGGTCCGTTAAAAGCTTGAGAGCTTCTGACAAGGTTTGCTGAGTTCTTTGCTGGGGTGTATCACAGCTCTTGCATTTTTCCCCCTCTCCTTTTAACAAGTGTTTAAGAACACTCCCTAAACATCCTTTATGCTAATCTATGTTTTGAAGTCTTCTTACGAAAGCAAACTTGCAACATTTGAGAGACTTATTTCCCCAGGGGCTGGAAAGGCTTCTAGAAGATAGCCATCACATGTTAGTCTCCTTTAGGATTTACTTCAGCTGAAGAAAACTTTCTCTACCACGTCATGTCTTCTTCCAGAAACAGTTGACATTCAACGACTAATCAATGTGGTGACATAAAGGGCTTGTCATCCTGAATCCAAGTTGGGACAATTCTGATAGGCCAACCCACAATCAAAGCTTTCTATGACATTGGCTGAGGCCTTAGCTGGGACTGCATTACTGCTCAACTTTTCCCACTGCTCAATTTCCCTTCCTTCCTTTCCTTTCTACAAGGGCACTCCTTCAGCCTTCTCATGCTGAACTCCATCTGGCAGTCTGCTTCCCGTGACCCCTGACCTGCACTGTCTTGCCAACCCAGGTTTTATTTTTTAATACTAACTTTTACCTTAGCAAAGTACTCCTATAAAGTTCAATTGTCTTTTGTGACTCTTCCAAAAATCAACAAGTTGTTAGTACATTTTCTTTCTTTTCATGAAGGTATTTCCTTCCAGTGCCCATAGTTTAAAGTTTTCAAAGGTCCACTGATAATATCACTTGGGTTAGAATGTTTATGTGTCATCTTTTGCTTATTGATCTCAATTATTGAATATTCATTTTTAAAAATTTATTTGAGCTTCTTTTTATTAAATTAAATTTCTTTTAGTTTTTTTTAGTTTATTTATTTTTGGAAGAGATAGAGATAGAGATCTACCTCTAGAAATGGAGAGAGAGAGAGAGAGAGAGAGAGAGAGAGAGAAAGAGAGAGAGCGCACACAGGGAAGGGGCAGGGAGGGGGGAGAGGATTCCAAGCAGGCTCTGCACTGTCATCACGGGGCTCGACTTAAAGCTCAGACTCATGAACCATGAGATCATGACCTGAGCCGAAACCGAGAGTCAGACCTTTAAACATCTGAGCCACCCAGGTGCCCCTAAATTAAATTTCTAACTGCTTGATAACTATAGAATATTAGTCAACACCTATGCCTATTTAGTCACAATATCTAGAAGATGATTTCTGTTATTCTTTTATTCTGTTGTTCAATAGAACAAGTGGTCTTGTCATACTGACACCACTAGTTGAGTGTGACAGCACTTGTTGGTTATTCTCTAATATCCAGATATATCTAATATCTCTTCCTCCTCCTGATTTAGTTGTAGTTTTTTTCCTTTTCGTCTCTCTTTTGTGTTCTTTTCTTTTCTCTTCTCTCTCTTCCTCTCTCTTTCTTTCTGCTTTCAGTGAGTATAAGACTATCTTGTTAAATACTATTCTCCCTTGCAACTAGGTGTGGCCATGTGACTAAATCCTGGGCATTTGCAATGTGAATGGAAATGATGTGTGCAATTTCCAGAGATGGGTGTGAACACGAGGGCAAACGCTAGAGGAGGGACTTTGAACCATGTTGAGGATCGCAGAATGGCAAGACAGATGGAGCCTGGCTTCCAACATGGGCCAACACATTAGCCAAGACTTTACAGGAGAAAGAAATACATATCTTATTTAAGTCATTATTATTTTGGGTCTTTCCATTACAGCAGCCAAATCAATTCCTTAACTAATCCTTTAGGAATATGTATATCTTAGTATGCTTCCTAATGTTATATTCATGTAATCAGTTAGTAGCTGCTTGCCAAAAGACGGGGAAATATATGAATTCTTCTAAAACTATGCTTATTAACCTGGGCTTTATGTGTCCCTATGGATAAGTGGTGGTGTGCAGAATTCAAGAACCCTCAGGATCAACATGACCTATCTGGTCTATATATTGACTTTAGGCAAAGCTTAACAAAGATTAAATTTCAAAAATTTCCCAAAGATAGTTAAATTAAGTCATTAAAATTTTTACACAGATCTATATTAATATTTAATGCAAAACTACCATGATGTTTTAAGAGAAAGACAAAACCTAAAGACATTTAATGCTTGAGATGAGCTATTTTTGCCGTGTTCCCCTGCCTACCAGTGGGCTCATGTTCCCAGTTCATTTGCTTTTATGGTGCGCTGGGGAAATTTTCAGAAAGCACTTTTCTATGGAGATGTTCTGTCTCAATGTCCAGAGCTCTCAGGCTGCGTCAAAATGATGTTTTTCTTATTTACATCGGCATTTAATTTGTTGCACGTGGGTCCAGAAACCATTTATTAAACTGATGCTTTGATGTTTTAGAAATAATGTATTTTAGAAATTTTAGAACCAAGTTTTATAATTTTTCTTGACTTTGTTCTTTGAGGGTTTTTTTTTTTTTTTTTTAGGTATTCTCATTACCATTTTCAACAGAGGTCTTATTTATTCCAGCTCAGTAGTTATACATGGCTGAGTCTGGCTCAGACCATGGAGGCCAATTTATTGTTTTTGGCTGTCCTTTTCCAACTTTGTTATTCAAACCCTTGGGTGGCTGCATGCTCATTTTTGAGTCTCTGATAGAGTTTGAGAGATTCCAAGCACATAAAACAGAATGTTAGAATGCTTCTTGGGTACTATTCAGTGATATAAGTTTTGGTATACAGTTCAAAACTACAATTATAAATGGATTTTCTAACTGGGTGCAACTAAACTTTAGCCTCATTTTAACCTCCAGATTATTAAGCTTTAGAGCTAACAATAGGGGCAAAGTTCGGTTAGAGAGCTGAACGTGTTTACTATAGTTTTGGAGAGGGACCTTTTAGGGTGACTTTGGAATGTTGAATGGAGTTACTCAAGATATGTAATAGCTGGCATTCATGAAAACCAGGTAGAACTCCTTCTGTTTATGTCCTTATGGAATGGATGATTCTTGAAACGATTGCAGAAAGGGTTAGAGAACACGTTGACTTCATACTAATCATAAACAAGGGGTCCCTTCTCCTTAGCTGGGCCACTACTGAAATTAAAATATTGAATAACAGGAGGCAATTATCTTACATTTGTGGTTTCAGATCAATCTCAGAGTGCTAACCTTATGCTGAGAGGCATGAGGACTATAAAGAACAAGGGACAAACAAACACATGGGGGAAATGGCACACAAAACAAAGAACAATGCAAAGCTACCAGTGATTAACTGCCAGAATGCTGTAGACGTTGCACTTGGAGCCTGTTGGGCAATTGATCATGGTACTTGGCAAAGTCCACTGCAGCTGAAGAAAAGCCTGAAAAAAACTGAGGTGTTGTAAAGGGGACTCTTTACACAACCACAGTTATGTTTCAACAACTCAGTAACAAAAGGCTCTCACTTGGCAAGAAGATGGAGTGGAGAAATGAGCGCTGGTGAGGGGCCTGATACTTGTGCCCATTCTGTGTGGAGGAATGTTAGCAAGTCACAGGTCTGCTCTGGGTCTTGTTCTTGTCACTCTGAGATGTTTCTTGATGATTCGGCGAGGGTACTCGGTCTGCAACAGCAGGGCCAAGTTTTGCCGACATAAGCAGAGGAGGCATTTACTGGAAAGCCATGGGCTTGTTTACAGAATCGAGGAGAATGCTGAAGGAACCAGGTTAACCTTGGGAGTTGAGGTAGTAAAAAAGGAAGAATGTCAATCCTGGAATGAATCCAGTGTTTGTGCCCTTTGCTCTAGGATCAATTTTTAGGAATACAGAATCTGAAACTTGACAGAAGAGAGAATCAGAAGACAGAATCAGAACGCTGAAACTCTATCTAGTGGAGAATTTAGAAAAAGGGGAAAATTATACTATCTTTTTCCACCTTCCAGTTAATGCACAGCACGCTTCTGATTTTGAGTGTTGTTGTTATATTATATTGAGCAAGTTAATTAAAATGTTTTGAACTTCAATTTCCTCATCAGTAATGACAGGGTCAAATTCAAAGGGTTGTTCAGAGCATACATTGAGGTAAGGTATGTTACATCTTAGGCTGTTGAATGGAACATAGTAAATACTCAATGAATATTCTTTTCTTTCTCTTAGTCTTTAGAAGACAGTCCAGTGTATGGTTTAGGATGTGTCACATATCCACAAGTATATTCTTCTATGTGTAGATGTGTTAATGGTACTCTCGTGTCAATCTATGCTTGTCTATTTCTGATTATGTTATTATCAAGGAATGCTTATGAGTACTTCTTTGGGTATTATACAGTGCTAGAGATACAAAAATGCATAATATGGTATTTGCTCTCAGGGGAAATTATAAAATGCTAAAAAAGGTAAGTTAATGAGCACATTAAATGTAAAACATATATGATGATGTTTCCAAGTGCTAAATAATAACTTCCAAGCAAAGTGTAACCACTGAAGTTTAGAGAGGTTATATAATTTTTTCGAAAGAAAACTGGACCACTGTCTTACACCATACACCAAAATAGACTCCAAATGGGTTAAAGACCTAAATGTGAGACCCAAAACCATAAAAATCCTAGAAGAGAGCACAGGCAGTAATTTCTCTGACATTGGCTGTAGCAACATTTTTCTAGACATGTCTCCTGAGGCAAAGCAAAGGAAATCAAAGCAAAAATAAACTACTGGGACTATATCAAAATAAAAAGCTTCTTCACAGCAAAGGAAACAATCAACAAAACTAAAAGACAACGTATTGAATGGGAGAAGGTATTTGCAAATGATGTATCTGATAAAGGGGTGGTATCCAAACTATATAAATATATAAACAGTTCAGTACCAAAAAACCAAATAAACTGATCAGAATATGGGCAGAAAAACATGAACAGACGTTTCTTCAAACAAGAAATACACATGGCCAACAGACATGTGAAAAGATGCTCAATATCACTCATCAGGGAAATGCAAATCAAAACTACAATGAGGTATCATCTCACACCTGTCAGAATAGCTAATAGCAAAAACACAACAGACAACAAGTGTTGGTGAGAATGTGAAGAAAAAAAGGAACCCTCTTGCACTGTTGGTAGGAATACAAACTGTTGCAGCCACTGTGGAAAACAGTATGGGGTTTCCTTGAAAAATTAAAAATAGAACTATCCTATGATCCAGTTATCACACTATGGAGTATTTATCCAAAAATATGAAAACACTAATCTGAAAGAATATATTTGCCCTTATGTTTATTGCAGCATTATTTACAGTAGCCAAATTATGGAAGCAGCCCAAGTGTCCATTGATACATGAATGGATAAAGAAGATGTGGTATATATAATACATATACAATGAACTATTATTCAGCCACAAAAAGAATGAAATCTTGCCATTAGCAACTATATGGATAGAGCTAGAGAGCATGATGCTAAGCAAAATAAATCAGAGAAAGACAAATGTCATATGATTTCACTCATATGTAGAATTTAAGAAACAAAACAAATGAACAAATGGAAAAAAAAGAGACAAACCAAAAACAGACTCTTAACTATAGGAAGAAAACAGAGGCTGACCAGAGGGGAGGTGGATAGATTGGCGATGGGGATTAAGAGTACATTTACCATGATGAGCACTGAGTTGTTGAGTCACTATGTTGCACAGCTGAAACTAATATAACACTGTGTGTTAACTATATTGGAATTAAAAAACTGAATAAAATAAAAAAATTGAACTACATAATATATTCATAAAAATAAGCATTTCATAAGTAAGTGGCTCAATGAATTTTCAAAGTGAACATTTCCATGTGATTACTACCTGGGTCAAGAAAGAGAATGCTTCTAGGGACTAAGAAGCAGCCCTTTGGCCTCTGTCCATTCAATGACCAGCTTTCACAAAAGGTTAAAATTCCTGACTTTTACCACCAAAGATTAGTTTTGCCTATTTCTGAATTTCATCCAAACAGAATCATACGTTGTGTACATCTTGGTATCTGGTTTCTTTGGCTCAATGTTCTACTTGTGAGATTCTCCCTTGTTGTTGTAAATAGCGGTGGTTTGTTTATTCCTATTGTTGTTTAGCATCCCATAGCGTGGATATATTAACATTTACTTGTCTATTCTACTGTTGGTGGACATTACTGCTGTTACTGATTTGGGCTATATGGACATATATGAGCATTCTTGTACCAGTCTGAAATCTTGGATAACTATAGAAATTAGAAGTCTGAGGATATGGTAGTAAAGGGAACCACAATGTATTAGCTTCCTAGGGCTATTGTAACCAAAACCACATACTGGGTCTCTTAAGCAATAGAAATTTATTGTCTCACCAGTTCAGGAGCCTTGAAGTCTGAGATCAAGGTGTTGGTGGGGTTGTTTCCTCCGAGGGCTGTGAGAAGACTATGCCTTGTGTCTCTCTTCTAGTGCTGATAGTTTGGTGGAAATCTCTGACACTCCTTGTAGATACATCTCCCTGAACTCCATCTCTACTTTCATCATTATGTGGCATTCTCCTTTGTGTGTGTCTTTGTGTCTAAAGTTCTCCTTATAAGGACACCAGTCATATTGGATTAGAGCTTATTCTAATGATCTCATCTTAGGTTGATCACTTGCAAAGATCCATCTCCTCAAATAGGGTCATCAGAGGCTTTGAGGGTTAGAACTCCAACATTTTTTTTTTTTTTTTTTTTAGAGACACAATTCAACCTACAACATAGAGTGTAGAACCATATCAGATCACACTGTTGTTGAGAAAGATGGAGTATTTCAAGTCAGAATATAAGGGAATTAGATATCTGACTATGATTTATGATATCTTATATCTTGTCATATATACTGTCATATTTCACCATTATATACATGTATGGGCATGCAAAAGTTGAACATCAGAGTATAAAAATATCTGGTGAATGTGAACCTTATATCTTGTCATATATACTGTCATATTTCACCATTATATAAATGTATGGGCATGCAAATGTTGAACATCAGAGTATAAAAATATCTGGAGTAATAGTTTCTACTTTAATTCTTTATCCCTACAGAATTGCCTGCAGCTATTTGTATGCTAGATTTTGTCCAAAGATGTTCTGAATTTCATTATTCTTCTTTTTTCTAAATGTTTGTTTATCTACTTTGAGAGGGAGAGCATGCATGCATACATGTGAAGGAGGGAGGGGCAGAGAGAAAGGGAGAGAGAGAATCCGAAGCAGGGTCTGTGCTGTCAGCTCAGAGCCTACTGTGGGGCTGGATCTCATGAACAGGGAGATCATGACCTGAGTGGAAGCCAAGAGTCGAATGTTAACTGACTGAGCCACCCAGGTGCCCTGTTATTATTCTTAATTAAGGGTTTTCTCATTTGTAGTTTGTTAATAGCTCCTTCCATCTTCCCTTCCTGGTCAATATTTTCTTCTCAACAACGGGAAATTGGCTTCCTGACTCTATATGCTTGAACCACTGGAACAGAGCACATCCTCTATGTCAGCAGCCTCTGCCCCTTCCACACTCTTATAGTCTCTGTTTGGCTACTTAATTATGGAGTTAATCTTGCCTGTAAGAAAGGGAATTTGAAAGCGCTTCAGGCCAGCAGCTCAGAGACTGATTCCATTATGATGCTGAACCATGACTCTTACACAGCCCTGCAAGTACATGTCTATCTCTTTTACTTTGTATAAGAGACCTTTTAGTCCTGGTCTTTGATCTCTGAGTCTCCTTCATTTTCACATTATCTGGAGTGTTTGATGACAGTCAGCAGAAGGAGAGGACTTTGGGAGAATAGGTGTTTGTTCACTGGGGCTAGACTACCAAGATTTTCTGGCATGTAGATTCTTCTCTCACGTATCTTTTGGTATCTCCTTTGTGTGTGAGCTTCATTCAGAAGCTCCCAGAATATGCCTGTATTTTTTATCATTGTTTCTATTTCTGTACCATCAAGAAGTACTGCTCTCAGCACTCTCCATCTTTCCTTTTCTTTCTAATTTTGTCATTCAGGCTCTGGGCCCAGCAGTGACCAGCACCCTTTGGAGCAGTACTCTTGGTGT
This sequence comes from Panthera pardus, assembly GCF_024362965.1. NCBI lineage: Eukaryota > Metazoa > Chordata > Mammalia > Carnivora > Felidae > Panthera > Panthera pardus. The sequence goes on from NW_026526655.1 coordinate 12,249,885, forward strand.
GCCTTTGAAATACTCCTCCTGGAGCCAACACCCTAGACTTAAGTTCTCCTCATGGGCCCTAGGGTTCAGGACTGGAACCTGGCTACCTCCTTCTAAATGTGGATTTAGAAGGTTTCATGTGTTTAAGAAAGACTCCTCTTCTAGGTGGATGCAGTCATGCTCCCGGACACACTCCATGGTGAGTGGCTAGAGGTCGTACCACTCAGTTGCTCAATGAACGAAGGACGGCCCTGTGCTTGGGTCTCTGACTTTTGACTTCCCTTAGATGCCTTTTTTTTTTTAAATCTCCATAAAGTTTTGTCTCTTGAATATGCAGATCCAGACTTCTTAGCTCTGGCCCAGTCTACCGCAAATTTAAACACAATGGTGAATTCAGGAACAATCACAGAGCAACTGAAATAGCCATTTAGTCGTGTTGGGAGGGGGCAGTCAGTCAATCGGAGTTCCCAGAATCATGGATGAGAATTTTATATCTAAGGCCAAAAGTATAAAAATATATAAATCTACTGAAAGATGGGGTCCAGTTTACATTCACTCTTTCAATACCCACAAGTGATTGAGATTTCACAAAAACATAAAGGAAGTATCGATATTCCTCATAATATTACATACGTATGCTCAGAATCTAGGTCTTTTAATTGATCCAAGAGAAAACATGAAGGCAGCATATTCATTATAATAAGGTCTTGGTTGATTAAAAACCATTGTACATTTGAAGTAAATTGACCACATTTTATGATGGAGTGTTTAAATATAGCAATAAGGAAATGGATGCATATTTAAAAATTGGGTGCCAATACTTGGTTCTGAAGCTCATTAAAACAAATGAAAGATTTAGAATAGAATATTTTCTTGTGTGTGTGTGTGTGTGTGTGTGTGTTTTGGCAGAAATTATACATCCACATTGCAAGTTTAATGATTCTATGCTTGTGATTAAAACTTAAGTAATAATTTTTTTTTCCTTTGAAGAACATAAAAAAATGCATGTGGCATCATAATTTTCAGTACTTCTCTGTCATATGGTAGAGTTTCTGGGTGCTTAAAAATATTAACTCCTTTGCATAATACCACTTGGGAATCATTTTCATCTTATGGATCCCATTATATCAATAAGAAAATAAACATAGTAGGATTGTGTCAGGTCAGTGGCAGGATCCCAATAAAAATCCAATCACTCATGTAACCCAAGCCCAGGGTTAGAGCCCCAGGTGGGGAATTGGGATGACCTTATTGGATTATCTGCCATATGGGCTCATGAAGTCAGGATCACAGCACCTTGCCTCCCTCCCCTTCTTCCTATCATATGGACCTTACATGGATGGAATTAATTTATAGGAACCCTTATGCAATTGTACTTGCACTTAAGCTATACAGAATTAAAAACACAAATCTTGTCCCCAAGGGGTAATGTAGAATACATTGCTGCAGAACTGCTCATTTATTCCCTGCTTTCCCAAACAAACCAGTTTATTAATTCATTAGTGTGTTTTCCCTGTTCCAACACCCCACCCCAAACAAAAAGGAATCCAAATGCAGGGGAAGCACACAGTAGGTCCCTAAATCATATAGAGGCAAAATCAAATGGAAACTCCTCACGGGAAACCTTAACCTTTTCTGATCCATGAACCTCTCTCCCCTTTCTGGCCATCTTCTGTCAGCCTAGGAGCTTGCCGGGTTGGCTTTGGGCAGCTGGCCATTAAAGGGTGACCCTGGCTGTCTGCTTCCCAAAGGTGGAGTGTTTACCCTTGGTTTTGCTCAGTTGCCTGGCCAATCAAATAAGATTCTATTTAAAATAGCATTTTTTTTTTCAACCTTGGCCTCTGAAGTCTTCCAGAATATTGGAAACCTGCTAAAGCATAAACATATGTCATGCAGAGAGAGGGATAGTCAAAGAAATCAGGATAGCAAAGTCAAAGATGCAAATTAAAACCCAAGAAGAATCAATTAAAAAGGCACCAAAGGTCTGTTTAAGTGATTGAATGAGACAGAAGTGCATCTTGAGATGAATAAATTACAGGAATGTGTGAGAAAAGAAATGAAGGCATTCAAGACTCGTGAGCGGGAGGATAAGTGGATAGATGTGAGGGAAGATACTTAACACGTAGGTGATAGGCACATGGGCTCGGGTTCTGATTATTAGATTGATTAAGGATGCAAAAACATCACCATAGCCTCTGGGTAATTGTACAACCCATGACTACAAATGGTGATCTCCCCCCAGACAGAAGCATAACAAGAGGAAAGCCATGGCATTCCTCATGGCTAGTGAGGCACGTGCCTCCTGACCCCCCACTGTTCCTCTTTGTACCAAATGCAGTGTGTCCTCAGGCTTAATCATGACCAACTGTGCCTTTCAGTCTCTCTCCTCCCTACTGGCCTGCTAGAGAGACATGGGTTAGGCTGCTCTGTAATAATGTCTGTCATTGTGTACGCTTCCCTCAGTGTTTCTATGTACATCACATAATCTTCAAAACCAGGCAAGAGTGGCAAGCATGACTATAATTCCAGCTTTCCAAGGGCAGAAACCAGAAAGCAGAGAAACCTGGGTGCCCAAGTTCACACAGAAGCGGGAGCTGGCACGTGTGGGTGGGGAAGCTGCGCAGTGCATAGGATCCCTGACGAAGAGGACAAATGTGGGCTGAAATACAAACCCTGTGCACGTCACCGCACTGTGCAGCATGGCATGAGGCTTGTCTGCCTGGGGCAAGGGCATCATTTCCTAGTTTGCAAGCAAAAGATTTAAAGGCCAGTGGTGGCCCTAAGCTGAAATTAGGTCTCTTGCTGCTTTCCCTCTCTGTTTTGGTCCTGCCGTAAAAGAATTCTCTTCCTTCCCCATACCTATTGAATCAGGGTCGGTTTCTTCATCTCAGACCCACCAGCCTGAAAATAACAGTTACCCTTGAACAACACAGGTGTGGGGGCACTGACCTCCTGCACAGTTGGAAATCCACATGTAACTATTGGTCCCACCAAACGTAACTAGTAACAGCCTACTATTGACCAGAAGCCTAGTGATCACATAAATAGTCGATGGACACGTAATTCGAATGTTACGTGTATTATATACCGTATTATGATAGAGTAAATTAGAAAAAAGAGAAAAGTTCTTAAGAATATTATAAAAGAAAATACATTCACACCCCTGTACTGTATTTACTGAAAAAAAATCCATGAATAAGTGGAACCATGCGATTCAAGCCTGTGTTGTTTAAGCATCAATGTACTACTATGTTCAGTTATCTAGCTCTTTTAATGGTTTCCCAGTTTGTTTCACATAATAGTCCTTTCAATTCTTATTGTTCTTCACTCTTTCTAAGGGGTTTCCATAGATTTTCTTAAAAACAACCTCTCCAGAAATGATTATTCCACCTGCAGAAAAGCACCTCAGAGAGAATGTCATAAAGGCATGGTGCTTGTAGGAGGCAACACTGGGATTAGAATCCAGGTGTAGATGTCTAGCTCTGGGCCCTGTCCACCGCGTTACATGGCCCTGAGCCTGCTTCCTCCCCTACTCTATCATACTCCCTCCTGGCTTCTCTCCAATTAACCGTCAATATTTTTACTTCTTCCACTGATCTATGTATGGATTAACTAGAGGCGGGCCAATACACTTGTGCATCTTCCCTGCTGAAATTTGATGAAATGTCCACTTAGTCTTGGCCCAAGGCAAGTAAGACCAAGAGTTTGGCCTTGGGTCAGTGCCTTTTGTTAAAGTTCCTACTTGATGCAGATTTTCTATGGGATCTGTCACTCTTCGCCTCTTGTCCTCAGAGAAGCCTCAAAAGGGACAGTAGATCTCATCTCCATGTTTCTCCTGACCAGACTCTGAGCCAATTCTGAAATTGTCTTTGGTGTTCAGGAGAGAGAAATGAGTTTTATTTATGGATATAAGGAGGATGTGGCCAGGACTCAATGCTGTATCTATCTACCCTGCCACAGGTTGAACATTTGGGGGAGGAAGCCTTCCTGCAAGACAGGTGAACAAAGAGAAGGAAAAAAAAAGAAGTGTTTGCTTCAAGGGCAGGTTGTTTCCAGAGAGGAGAGATCCATGAGCAAGGAGTATTGCTCATTAACTCCCCCTACCCTAACCCCCAAGAGAGGCCCTCACCATCTTCCTCTTTACTTGGGAAGACAGAAGGGGTGGTGGGGAGAGAAGCAGGAACTTCCTCTTGGGTATCTTCCTTTTGGCGGACAGTGAAGGGCATGGCAAAAGGGCAGAAGGGCCGTGGCAGGAACGTGTGCACCAAGACTATCTAGTTCACAGGAATGGCATGGCCACAAAATAGCTTTTAGGTGAGCTCATTCTTGGAGTGAACACCTCTGAAGTTTTCCCCTGTCCTCCCCACAGAAGAACCATGCAGAATGTACTGTCTCCTCCCCAGAATGGCTCTACTGAGAACAATTTCTGGAGTAAAATGCACTTTGTAGAGATGAAGGACTCATCCCACCTGCTCCATGGAATGGGAACCCCCGCCCTATGTGTATATTGGCAGGGGGTGATATTCCCAGGGCAGACGGGAAAAACTCTTCCCTTTTTCCTGACAAGCTATTGATGTTTGACCATACCATCCTCTGAAATGGAATTTTATCCTGTATACAGAGCAAAAAGAGAGACAAAACCATTATAAAATTATTTACATGTCAATATGTTACTGGATAATTTGAAGACCAAGAGTACTGAGACTTAATTCAGTCAGACTTAGGCCACTTGGACTGGCCTGAAATTTAGAAGACCAGTTATTGGTCTGACACTGGTCTGATGGTTGGATATGTCTGGATATGTCCCTTATCATGTTGGGTGTCAGTGTTGTTCCCCATCTATCAAGGTTATCTGAGGTGCATCCTTCTAGGCATCATGTCCCCCATGCAATGACCTCTGAGATATTAAGAACAGTAAGGAGGATCCTGGTTAATTGGTGTTAAACATCAGCTGGCTCATCTCCAAAATAATGTTTCAGAGGAAAAGGAAGGAGTTGAATTTGACACAACTATGTGAGATACCTCTAGCTGTCTGCGTCCTGCCCAGTGGCCAGACCGCTTCCTTATCTGGTTTACCGGGGGAACTATTTTACTTGCAAACACTATCTAATCAGAAAAGACAGAATGCACCACAGAGCAGAGTAATGGTACCAAGTTAAAAGACTGCTGGGTAATATTTCACAGGCAAATTATCTCTATGGATATAATCTTGTTGCCACTGGGAATGGGTTATTTCTTTACCTCTCTGGAGCATTAAGAAAGACATTGATTTCCCATAGATATAAATCAACAGAGAGGGTGAATATACATTTTATAGAAAAATCTTTAGAGGAGGAAATAAAGGATGAATAAATGGATTTCTTCAGTGGTAAGGACTAAGTATGCGAAAGGCTATGTTGTTACAGATCCTCAGTCTTCATTTCTCCAGGATGGCAAATGAGGATGGACCCGTGCGTGTTAATTGGACAATGTCTCTTTTTATAGAAATGTGAAGGTAAGGAGAAAAAGAGAGACAGCATTAAGCAGGATTCCAGGAATATATGCAGCAAAGGTTTTATTCTTTAAAGTTCAAAATTGGTATTCTGCCCTTTTCATTTTTTCTTTTAAAGGAAATATTTTGAAAACTGAAACTTGTACTGGAAACTAGTGACCAGTCATAAGTCTTTTCTACCCTGGAAACTTGGTTGAAATCCAACTTGGATAGATTAGCTAAGTGTTATTCCAGTTATAGTCCAGCTTGGTTTTCGTTTTTAGGATTGGGTAGTTTTATTACAATTAATTCACCTTAACTTCAACCAAGAGAAAATATTACACCATGTGTCAGATGTCAGAATTCCCGATTTTCTTTTAAGCTTGAGACTTTTGTATGTCCTGACAGCAGTATTTAACTTGTTTTTGCTGTTGAATCCCCTGAGTATTTCTGAAACTGTGTATTTCTGAAACTACCATCACAAACTAATAACTTTCAGCCTCTTTAAATTAAATATGCAACTGAAAAATTACAGTACGACTCAGAAGTGGAAGTGACCTGTATGGGCTCACGTAACCAGTTCCTGGTATGGTTAGACGCCTGTTCTCTAGGTTTATGGAGAACTTTCTTTGGTGATTTCCATGGTTTTGAGTCTTTCTGTGTCTCACACACATGCGAGCACACAACTTAGCATTATGTATTTTATAGGAAGAAAGAAACCAAACAGATTACTTAAAATTATGGGCAAGGCATGTGTGCCTGGAAAATTCTGTCATAATTTACAGCTTATCAAAATTCAAAAGATAGCAAGGGGATGTGAATGGCTTGGTATAGTGTCCATCTTATAAATGCATTGGGAAATTCCAAACTAACATACTATCTGTTGGGTGGAGGAGTTTCTGAAAGTTTCTGAAAGACTAAATCTAATTTGATATGTGTGTGTGTGTGTGTGTGTGTGTGTGTGTGTGTGTGTGTGTTTGCATGTGTCTGTGTTTGTAGGTATAGATATGTGCATATATACATATATACATACACACAATGCATTTTAAGCAAATGACATATATACTGGGTCATTGCTTTGTACACCTTCAGGGCTCACCATTCACATGAAGTACAACATGAATGGGAACCCCCTCCCCCCGAGCTGTACAAGGCGGAATGCTGGGCATTTATATTTGAATATGTCAGAACTCTCATCGTATAAATGCATAATTTCATCAGGCATGTATTAAGATTCTTTTAAAACCTCTGGATCACACGTGAGTTCTTACATATCATTTTTTGTGAGTGAAATAATTTTGCCAGGAAACCGATCTAATTTGGATGAGGCTAGTGGATTTGACAAGACTTATTTCCAGGGTTGTTACTTTGGTATCAGTAGATTTAATGTAGATGAAACCCATTCTACTTGTTGGCAAAATAGTGGAATCAGGAAGTTCCCAAGTCAAACACAAGCTAAGACAATTCTCCCCTTGGCATCTACCTTGATGTCTGGAATTCCTAGTATTAGTCATTCCTTTGAGTCATGACATTGTCTCCAGGGCTCCTACAGGGCCTTGTTAAAATTATGATGTGTCCCACTCAAGTGGGGCAACATGTATCACATTAGCCATTATTATGAATTCAACCAATAAAACATTTATTAAGGACCTGGTGTTTTCCTAACAATAAGCTATGTTTCATATATAACTCCACTTAATTCCAAAGAGAAGTTGAAGCAAACCAAATTAAGAAGCTTACACAAACTTGTTCTAAATGTATAATGATAATTATATGAAAAGACAGATGATGAGGAGAGGTGTGCATGTTTCAGAGGGTGTTTGTGTCTAAAAGTTGTGGTTGCAGAGTGCTGGTTATGGTTTACTACCTTCACACTAGCTGAAAATGTGATCTTCTGTGGGGTGAAAAATTAATATGCATTTATGATCTTTCCTCCTTCTCCCCACTCCTGGTACTAAACAGTGTTCTCAGAGCTCTTATGCATTTCCCGCCATTGAGTAGAAAGTCTTGGGAACAGAGCAACATTGATGGACAAGCCACCCGGGGTTTAGTCTGGTTCTTTCCTGCTTTTGCATGTATTTTTCTGATTTAGTTTCAGTGTGTAGATAAGTTCAAGAGATGCCATTTCCCTCCATTTTCAACACATGTTTGGTTGAAGAGTCAACACTTATTTTCTCTTCAAAAGCTCTCCCACATCAATGGAAGGGGAGCCCTATGAACGAGACCAGACAGCACACTTGGCTTCAGGAGGAAGGGTTAAAGATCTGGAGTTTGTATCAGAGAAGAACAGGGAATCAACAGACTGTAGAACCACTCATTGAGAGACAAGCATAGATTTAAGAATCAAATCTTATATAGAAGCTTTAGATCAAAATCCACAATTATATTTTTATTGTCCTATATTCCTCATATATGATATGTGCTATTTCACATACGATTGGTATGTGAAATTCATGAACATTCATTCAGAAGAATGAATACTCTGAATGAGGATATTTGTTTGAAATACCCAGCATCAGATGCCTCTCCCTTCTCTTTGCCGATTATCTTTTTTCCAGTCTCTGTCCCTCTGACTCAGGTAGGCTGGCATATCTGATGCCAGGGGTGGAGTCTGTGACCCATGCTTGGCCACAGTGATGGTTTCCAAGATGAAAAGGAGTGAATCCAAGGGATGTTAGGAGTTCCTGGAAAGAAATATTTTCTCTTCTCTGCTAGATCAAACATGGAAGAATATGAACCTAGTTTTATCAGAAGTCCCCAACACAATAGGAAAAATTTTGATTCCCATGTTTTTTTTTGAGCCCCTGAATCAAATCACACCTGATGCTAAAGCTCTTCCCCAGGAGACTCATGAATGTGGGTGTTACTGATGACAAATCCATAAACAACGAAAGTTTCTGGCTAAGTCCCTCAGCTACTTCAAGTTATTAAACACAAACATATATTGAAGTCTTCAGACATGAAGGACATTGAGTATTATCTTGTTAATGACTTGTGAACTGTAATGAATTAGGTTTTAACCCTCTTCCCCTTTTAACACCCTTGTCTTAAAGATTTTACATTAAATTGAAAGAAAAATGATCTTTCTGAAATTTTCCACTGAATGTAACCTGTTTGCCTCTTTAGCATTCAGATTAACTTGCAGCATTTTGTGATAAAGCTGTCTGCATACCTCTCTTATCACCGCAAACAATTTAAGATTCTTTTGTGAAAGGATGGTTCTTATACATATTATAACACAATCCTTTCATAGCATGCCAGGATACATTAATTGAAGTTATCTGGAAGCATGTGTGAAGTCAGGTTACGGATGTCTGAAATTCAGGATGTGAGCCAAAACATTAGGTAAAAAAAAAATAAATGCAGAGCCAAGATTCATTGATACTTGACTAGCCATATTAATAGTTGGCCACCCACTAAGGGGAAGAGACATATGTGGAACCCTCAAACAACAACTAATCCCTGTATGAGATAGACTTCATTTCGAAACTATTCAAAAACTTACATGCACGTAGATATGCAAGACCGTTCACAAAATGGCCGACTTTAAACAATGGTAAATTTTCTCTGCTCTGTCATTTGTGTGTATGTCTATCTCTTGCACTAGACTGGTATCTCCTCAGCTAGTACCCATAAGACTTGATACTCAAAAATATTTACTGAATGAATGGTTACAGAATAGAATCAAAGATTTTCCCCTCTTATTTTTATGCTCATTTGAAGCATTTCATTCTAATTTTGCCAACTGCTCTCTGACTGCTTTTGCCTGCCATTTGAGCGGCTCATTTGAGGGTATGCGTATGTATATGTGTGTGTATGTGCATGTGTCTATGGCAGCAGTGGAGGGAGTTGGGGTACTGTGAACCTTGGATCTTCCTAGAAGTCTTTAATATCAAAATATTTTTGCCTATCCTTAGTTCCTTCTGTAATCTTGGGTTTGTATATTGTATTTACATTTTATTTAAGGTCTTAGATGGAGTATCAGAACACAAATGGATGTCAGCGATAGTGTGTGTTGTGGATCTATTGGTTGGGAGGGTGGTTAAAATATAGCCAGGAGGTGCCTGTGTTCTCCACATTGCCATAGACTGGCCTTGCTCACAGAGATTCTGACTTTGTCTGTAAGGAGGGAATAGCCAGACTGTGAAACAGTTTGCTTGTTTTGGCCCCTTATATTTTTGGATTATTTCAGAGTCCAATCAATTGTGTAGCAATTGGCTCTAAATTTGCCCAAATGTAGTCAGCTGAACACATATGCACACTTAGGCACTTGCACACCCACCCTCACTGTGCCTGGCTCGAGCATCTTGTAGGCTGGCCCAGACTCTCAGTGGTTTAGCACCTGCATGGACATCATGGGAGGCAGGAGAAAGTAGGGGTTAGTGGCACGAATTCTGGCGATGGATTGTCTGGTTTCAAGCTAAGGCTCTGTCACTTACTAGTGTGTGACCTTGAGTAGGATATTTGCCTAATACTTCTGTGCTTCGGTTTCCTCACCTGTTAAGTGGGGATGGGTCCCACCTTAGGAGTTGTTACAAAGACCAGACAAGATAATCTGTGAGAAACACTGAGAAATACCTGGCAAATAGAAACTCTCAATAGTTGTTGTCTATCATACTTATCACCACCATCATCACCAACACCTCCATGAACATCAGCATCACATCATCTCTGAAGTATGGCTATTCTGATAACTAGGTCAGAGGAGGGACTGTTGCGATTTGAGGAAGGGATAACAGATTTCATGTCAGTGCACGTAATCTCTGGGAGTTCGGGACCCCACACAAATGAAGTTATGATTAAGGTCTAAACCTGTGGATGTATTTGCTTCCCTTGGATAAGTGACTACCTAGGTGTGGTTCTAGATGACCAGGCCAAAAGATGGATCATAGATCTAATAATTGAAAACTCATGATAATCTTCAGGTAATTTATTATATGTCGCTGTTAAGAATAAATGTTTATTATTTTTTCCCAAGAGACACACAGAATGCATGCACAAGTGGGGGAGGGAAAGCGAGAGAGGGGGCCAGAGCATCTGAAGCAGGCTCTGCACTTACAGCAGAGAGTTCCATGCAGAGGTCGAACTCGCAAAGGGAGATTATGACCTGAGCCAAAGTCAGATCCTTCAGCCCCCAAGCCACCCAGGCTCATACTATTATGTGTAACTTTTTGGTGGAAAGTCATGAATATTGCCTTTATGTGAAAAGATACATGCACACAAAAACAGTCACAGGTGAGATGGGAAAACAAGTTAAGAATGAGATCTAGGAGTGCTGGATGGCTCAGTCAGTTAAGCAGTTGATTTCCACTCAGGTCATGATCTCATGGTTGTGAGATCAAGCCCTGCATCAGGCTCTGTGTTAGGAATGGGGCCTTCTTGTGATTCTCTCCCTTCCTCTCCCTCTGCCCCTCCTCTGCTTGCTCTCTCTATCTCTCTCTCTCTCTCAAAAAAATCTATCTTCTGTCATCTACCTATCAATCTATCTACTATCTATATACCATTGATATAAATATACATATCTATAAATCTATACCTATATTTCTTTTTCTGGTTTCTCTTTTTTAAAGTTTATTTATTTTGGGAGAGAGAGAGTGAGAGAGAGAGAGAGAGCATGATTAGGGGAAGGGCAGAGAGAGTGGGAGAGAGAGAATCCCAAGCAAGCTCCATGCTGTCTGTGCAAAGCCCAACCTGGGGCTCCAACAGGAACCATGAGATCACGACCTGAGCCAAAACCAAGAGCCAGATGCTTAACTGACTGAGTCATTCAGGCACCCCGGTTTCTGTTTTCTAATATACATATGCATTTTGGAGATCTTCATCATATCTTTATACATAACTCTTTTCTTTTCTAGAAATTACAGCAAAACAACTCTTGGGGAGAAATGTAGTTATACACAAACTGTTGCTTGCATGCATAATACAATCTGGGGTGGGTGCAGTTGTGAGATTTGCTGTGGAAGGCAGGATTTGAAAGGACTCTGGAAGAAGACTGCTTGTCCTGTCTCCAAACCTGAAATGGGTGAAAGGAATACATCAAAATAAGCTCTCTAAAGTAAGCAACAAACTTGAAGCCCTTATCGTGTTTTTGTGACACTGACTCTATCAGTTTGTTCTTTAACTGTGAGTTGTCTCCACATGGGAAATATAAACTTCAGGGAGTTCTGAGGACATTAGCTCCATGATTCTGGTGTCTAGGCTCACTTACTTTCCCTCCTAAACAACAGCTCTGCATAAGTTGAATGCTGCTTGATGGCTTAGCACTCTTGACATTATTCTCCCACAGTTCCCTAACCCAGAAGTGATTTATGGAAGGGCCGCCTTGTACTCACATTCTGAGAAGGAGAGATGAGGAAGAAGAAGAAGAAGAAGAAGAAGAAGAAGAAGAAGAAGAAGAAGAAGAAGAAGAAGGGGGAGGGGAGGGAAGGAAGGAGAAGAAAGGAAGGAGATTGTGGGATATAGTGACAAAAACACAGAAACAGCCAAGACACTGGCCGGAGATAGGAGAAGCTGACCCACATGCTCTACCTCTGGTCTCCAAAGGAAATGCTGGTTCATAAATCCACATATGAGCTGCAATTCTTCCGGGTGTTCTTTTGGTCCTTTGAAGTATTTCCCTTTTTTTCAGAGCTGAAATATTTTGTTTTCCTCTTCTCTAAATTTCTTTCTTATTCTGGGTTGTGTACCCTTTTAAAATGTATTTCTCTTTTTCTTTTTAAAGCTTTGTCTTTCTTTGGTTTCCACAAGAACTTTCTGGTTTTCCTTTGCTTTCTTGAACTTTTTTTTTTTAATGTTTTTATTCATTTTTGAGAGACAGAGAGAGACAGGGCGTGAATGGGGGAGGGGCAGAGAGACAGGGAGACAGCATCGGAAGCAGGGTCCAGGCTCTGAGCTGTCAGCACAGAGCCTGACATGGGACATGAACCCGTGAATCATGACATCATGACCTGAGCCGAAGTCGGATGCTCAACCGACTGAGCCACCCAGGCGCCCCACCTTTGCTCTTTTTAAATTGTGTGTGTGTGTGTGTGTGTGTGTGTAAGTGTGCATGTGCCTGTTTAAATAAGAGTATGAGGGGGAGGAAATTAAAAAATTGGGGAAACCAATTGAGTTTGGAAAAAGTTGTGTTCTCTGAGGCACATTCTTTTTGCCATGTGCTCTGAAAGACATGTCCTCAGGCATGTGGTACACCAAAAACCCACAATGAGTACAAGCAGTGGAAAATATGTCTCCTTTCCTGCTTTCGTATAGGCTACACGAACTGAGGTCATGGTCTCTTGGATGGAGCAGTGTCTCTTCTGCTTTCCAGTGAGAAGTCAGTCGCGGGATAGCACGTTGAGCCTGGTGTCAGTCTGCAACAGGACACACAAAGTAGAGTTATTTTACATGTTGCACAATGAAAGAATGTTGTTTGTGCAAGATCTGATGAGGAGAAGTGCTTATTAGGTGTACCTTGTTAAACCAGTGCCTGATTTAATCATAATGATTGTCATTTGTGGTGGGGATTAAATTACAGAGCCTCTTCTGTGTAAACAGGTAGACAATTGAAGTCTTGCTGAAAAGAAAGGCAGCCATCTTGGTGCTCCTGGAAATATTTGATTCTTCCAAGGTAGAGAAGAATTTGAAAAATCTGACATTACACCATTCAGGCAGCTGGGGAAAGGAACAGAAGCTTCCACTCCAAGATATAGGTATACATTTTCAGTCTGATATTCATTCCCGCAGGATGAAAACCAACCCCAAACACAAGCTAACTCATAATCACTTTTCCTATTCTGGAAAACCCTTAAGAACTGCTTTAAAAAGTTATGATTCTTTCGGGTTTGTTCGACTTTTAAGTCTTAGGTGGAGGCTGCAATTATCATTACTGTGCTGCTTCCTTCCAAGCCCTGAAAGATGTAATAGGTACCTGAGCAGGAAGGTTTAATTTCTATGTTAAAACTATGCTATGATAAAACTTGGAAATCTTATTATTTATATTCTCATGTCAAATCAGTCATTATACAAGAATCATTTTTTGGAGACTAAATTATAACCTCAAGGCCATGTTAAAGCCTTTACAATGGTCATTCCCGCAGAAGTCACCAAATCTGTTGTACAACGTTCCTCGAAAAGATAAGATATAACAAGTGTTAGTGAGGATGCGGAGAAAAAGGAACCCTTGTGCAAGTGTAATTGGATGCGGCTACTGTGGAAAAGAGTATGGAGGTTCCTAAAAAAGTAAAAATAAAATAAGAATAGCATATGATCCGGCAATTCCACTATTAAGTATTCACCCAAAGAAAATGAAAACACTAATTTGAACAAAAGATATGTTTATTGCAGCATTATTTATAGCAGCCAAGATATGGAAGCAACCCAGGAGTCCACTGATAGATTAATGGATAAAGAAGCTGTGGTATAAACACACACACACACACACACACACACACACACACACGCACGCACGCGAATATCACTAAGCCATAAAAAAGAATGAGATCTTGCCATGTGTGGTAACATGGATGGACCGAGAAGGTATTATGCTCAGTGAAATGAGCAAGACATCAGAAGACAAATATCATCTGGTATCACTCATATGTGGAATCTAAAAAAAATGAAGCAAATGAACAAACAAACAAAGCAGAAACAGACCCATAAATATGGATGGTTGCCAGAGGGGTGGGGGCATGCGCTAAATGCGTGAAGGGGAATGGAAGGTACAGACTTCCAATTATAACAGGAATAAGTCACAGGGATGAGAGGTGCAGCATGGGGCATAAAGTCAATGAAACTATGATAGTATGGTATGGTGACAGATGAGAGCAACACTTGTGGTGAGCAGAGCTTAATGTACAAAGTTGTCCAGTCACTAGGTTGTACACCTGAGACTAATGGAAAATCCAGTCACTAGGTTGTACACCTGAGACTAATGGAAAACTGTGTGTCAACTATGCTTCACCAACAAAAGGGTAACTATTCCTATCATCATCATGATTCTGATCCAGAAAAATGGTTTATTTCTCCCATTCATTTTAAAGCAGAATCATTTTCATTAAAACATTATCGTGGCTTGAGAAGAAAGTGATTTTAAAGAGCTAAAGACTTTGCACCCACCGAAATAGCCTACACTTACCAGTTGGAAAAAACTCATTCCAAATTTGTGTCTCATACTAAATATAAATGTAGATTCTAATTATGATGTACATAATAAAATAATTACTATGTGATGTTAAAAAATTTAAAAACACAAGACTCATTTTCATTTTTGAGATTATTTGAAAGGTTATTTTTCATACTAAGAAAAATACATACACACATACACGACATTTAGAATGATTAAGATGATTTACCTCGTCTGATACAATTTATTGATAATCTTTTCTAGCAATTATCCTGATTAACATGTAAAGTTTTCCTGGCCTCTGCTGCATCGTTTGGTGCCTGTGAATTGAAATGCCACTTGAAAAGCTCTCTGTAAGATATCACGGAAAAAAGAAAGGAGGAGGAAATAAATTTGAAATAAATACCAAATATATTCACACTCAAGTGTAAATGATATGAAGAAAAAAATTAATGAAAAGTTTTATTTTGAAGTTAGTGCCCACAGCTCTCTATAATTTCATGCTTATAAAGCACACACATGCTGTCTAAATTGGCTCCAAAACCCTTTTGTGATTGTTCATGACACACATGCCTGGTTCTGGACCTCAATTTCTACCCAATACCCAAAATAATGTAAATTTTATAAGTGTGAAATTAAATTAAATGATGTATATCCTACAAGAGTTATAACTATGAAAAAGCATGACCTAATTTGCTTCATTTTTTGATTACGTACTATTTTCTTTTCTTTTTTTCTAATTTTTAATGTTTATTTTTGAGAGAGAGAGAGAGAGAGAGAGAGAGAGAGAGAAAGCACAAGCAGGGGAGGGGCAGAGAGAGAGGGAGACACAGAATCCAAAGCAGGCTCCAGACTGTGAGCTGTTAGCACAGAGCCCGACGTGGGGCTCGAACCCATGAACCATGAGACCATGACCTGAGCTGAAGTCGGACGCGTAACCGACTGAGCTACCCAGGTGCCCCAGTACTATATTATTTTTTTAATAAATATTTGTTTTGTTCAGGCCACCAAGAGAAAGAAGTTTGAGCTCTCTATGACTCTCTAAATCTGGTTATTAAGCAAATCACTTTTGTTTTCTTGCCTGGGAAGTATAGTTTTTGATCCATTTGAGAAGAACATTTCCTTGTGAAAAACTTCCCTCTTAAGTGATAGTTTTATTATTAGCAAGTCAAAAGTAACTAAAATAGAATGTCTCAGCTTGCACTACTTCTCTGGGTTTGAAGGCCTGTAAATGACCAAGATATGCAATGAAATTCGAGTACCCTGTCCAGACAGGAGACACAATAGATTTCGCATTTCAACCTTTAAGTAAGACAGTCTGTCTTCTTGGAATGCCCTTCTCTGTGTTTTTCCAAGTCACCTATGTTTCAAGGGCAAATAAAATGCCATGCTGTGAAGACTTCCCCATGCCTTCTGTCTGCTTGCTGTCACATGCAGAAATGTCCCCAAGGTACCTCTTCATAAATCTATTGTAGTATTTAGTTTATTGTAATGATTTGTGTGTATACATTAGATGGTCAATTATTTGAGGGAAGTAACCGTGTATTCAGCTTTCTGTTCCCATAACCGAATCCAATATCAAGCAGAGGATAAATGCTTGATAAATATTTGTCACATGGAACAATATATTCAGCCAGGAAAACCAACCCTGTCACCTGGCTTTCAAGCTTTCCATACAGTCATGCTTTATAAAAAATACATATTTTCATCACAACTCAGAACATACACAAACACAGTTGACAGAGTTTTATGAGATAGCATTTCCCTCCCCACTATGTGTGATATACACTGATCTATTCTACTTCTCTTCTCTTCTCTTCCCTTCTCTTCTCTTCTCTTCTCTTCTCTTCTCTTCCCTTCTCTTTTCTCCTCTCTTCTCTTCTCATTTTTAAATTTGGTTCTAATGGACTAAATTGACTTCCTCACCTCCTTGGTTGTGATCCAGTTTAAATAACACTCATCTTTGTGGCTTTAGGCACATATATTTCTTTCATTATCATTTCAAGGCAATCCGTCCTGTTTATAAATGTTACCAGAGATTCACAGTATTACAGCTATCTTCCAGACATTTAGTCCAAAGGAAATACCAATGTATAAATAAAATATTCCAAAATCTTTCTATTATTAATTTTTGGTAATGATTCTCTTTTATATTTTGTCACAGAGATTATTGGCAAGTGAAAAGTCATCTAATTCTGGTTTTATTTAGTCTGCTACAGTGTCTCAGAAGAGATTCTAAGGAGTGATTAAAATGGTCATGTGTCCTGGTAGCTGACTGGTAGGCATGACATATAGCGTATCTGAATTCATGTAACAAGGAATCAGTTTCCAAGAAAATTGCAAAAGGATGTTCTTGAAATAACTGCATGGAAAACTCAAAGTGAAAGTCTTAGGAACTGATCATAATTCTTGACTCCAAACCCACAGAGGAAAAAATACTGAACAAAATCATTTCTATGATCCAGAAAGTGAAGACCACAAATCAACTTACAAAAACACTGAACTACACACCATGGGCGTCCTGCTGTGCTGTAGCTAACAATGGGGCAATGACTCATCGGGCAACTTTTGTCGGAAAATGTATAGTCAGGAGACAGATCCTTCTCTCTGTGAAGTCGGGAAGAATTAGTCAAACTCTTCCTGACTTCCATGATGTTATCCACCATTGACAGGCTATCAAAGCAGACCTACAGATTAGATAATACTTCTGAATAACTCAAAGGAATCCCTTTTGGAAGTGAAAATGTTTTGGAAATTTTATTATGCGTGAGCTAAATAGAAGCACAACATCTTATCTATTAGTGTGGGTTTTTTTTTTTAGTTTTTATTTAAATTCTAGCTAGTTAGCGTATAGTGTAATATTGGTTTCAGGAGTAGAATTTAGTGATTCATCACTTACATATGATAACCAGTGCTCATCCCAACACCCATTTAGGCCATCCTCCTGCCCCTCCGTCAATCCTTGGTTTGTTCTCTATCATTAAGAGTCTCTTATGGTTTGCTTCCCCCTCCCCCCGCCCCGCCCTTCCTGTATGTTCATCTGTTTTGTTTCTTAAAGACAAATACCATATGATTTCACTCATACGTGGAATTTAAGGGACATGGTTTTAATGTTAAGTATGGGGATAGGTTAAATATAATTTGAAATACTCAAACAACGGAATGCAGTTATAGCAAACAAAATGATTAGATTATATATCCATCAATCTATTTAAATTGTCATGAGTATTTCCTAAAAACCTATTGCATGAGAGAGATAATTGCAGAATGATATGTCAGCATGATTTCATTTAAATACAAATTTAAATCACATGAGAATGTACTACATTCTTCTTCTTCTTCTTCTTTTTTTAAATTTCAGGAGTAGTTTAGTGATTAGTCACTTACATATAACACCCAGTGCTCATCCCAACAAGTGCCCCTCTTAACGCCCATCACCCATTTAGCCCATCCCCACAACATGGGGCTTTTGATAGTAGACAGTTATCATCTTCAAAATCCAGCCAAGCCACTGTAGTCTGATAATTGGTAGAAAAATAATGTAAATTTTTCACAAATGTTTTGAATGTCTTGACTCAGTCAGTAAAATTTTATTCTCCAGAGCTGCACTGTTCAATATGGCGGCATTTGCCACACAGGGCCACGTAAATTATAATTAATTAATATTAAGTAAAATTTCAAGATCCAATCATAGAGTCACAGTGGCCACATTCCAAGTGATCAATATCCATTATTGCAGACGTTTCTATTGGACAACACTATTCTTGATAGAGACCGTTTTATTCAATTAAAATCTGATTTCTTTGGTCACTTATTTGATTGTTGAAAAGGAAGGGTGGCAGGGAAGTTGAGATGTGACAGAGAAGCCTTGTCCATTGATTTCACCTTCTACAGGGCCTGTTATCTTACAGTCTTCTACCCCCACTGTAACTGGGTCATGGACATGAATCCATTTTAGCTTTTGACTTGAATCTCTTCAGTAAGTCTTTCTCACTGCTTCCCTTCCAGAGTCACCATTCTAAACCAGATGTCAGTGTAAGCCATTGTTATTTTCCTAAGAAAACTTCAAATGCTCCCCATTATCCATAGAGTAACATTTTATTCTTCTTCATTTGGATCAAACCTGGCCCAAATCAGCAGCCCTTAACCAATTCCTCTATGTAGATTATGCTCCGGTGGCACTCTTAGCCACCTACCCACGTGTCGTTAGTCCTTTGCTCACACGGCTCCTTGGAGCTCCGTGAAAGGTGTCCTTGCCTCTTAGTTCAGTTTACATGCCAGAACCTTTGTGAAAACTTCTGTGGTCCCATCACACTGAAACTTGCCACTGCTTTAAGTACTCACCACCTTTTGTTTGCACCTCCGTTACTACATTTTTTTTCCAATTAAATTTTTACATGTCTAACTCCCACTGGCTTCTAAGCTTTTTGCAGGGAAAGGGTGGCCCTGCCTTTCAGTATCCCCCATAGCTTTCCACACACGACTGCTTAACAAGAAATATAGACAGACACTTCAATTTGGAGTGAGGAATAGAAAAACTGGTTAACTGGAATCGAGTGAGCGTTTGCTTAGAGAAATGTCACTGGGGGTTGTGTAGGGTTTTAAAGGATGCAGACGGGAGGAGGGCTGAGGTTCAGACCAGAAATCTAACCTTGGCAGTGTTGAAGAGCGTCACAGAATTGTGAGGCGGCAATGCAGGCTGCCAATGTTTCATAGGTCACAAAACACCACAAGGCATTCCTCCTGATGGAGATCAACCTCAGGCAGCATGAGTCATTCTCTCCCTGAGCTCATATGGCACTTAATCCATAGCTTTGCTGTATTCTGTGTTCTCAGGCCGGGCACTTCCTGGTGTCAATGCCACCATCTTGCTCTATTTCCTCCCTGATGCTTCTGCCCTGTCCTTCCTAGGACCCAGTGTCATACATCCAGTAAGGAAGTTCTCAGTAAATTGTGGCTAAGTCCAACTGTGAGCCGAGAAATGAGTAAAAGGTCACCACAGGTAGAATGTAAAACATGTAAGATTATAGAGTACAATAGGAATGTGGAACGTGTTACCAGAGTTATCTTATTTATTTTCAAATGGTGCGGGGTCTTTGGGTCATCTCGACCATTTAAGCTAACAATATCTTGGCATGCCAGGAATTCTGAACACTGTTTGGTCAATCATCACTTTTTTTTTTCTATCAAGGGCCTGTTTCTACTAGAGATAAAACTTACCTCATCTTCAAAAGGAAGCTCGAACTGTTAAAAACACCCCAAAACCCCTCCCCCTCTTCTCTGCCCCTCCCACTTTGACTCTTCTCCCTCTGTGTGTCCTGGGGTCAATGTGAAGTGAAGAATTTGGAGACTCAGAGCTGCAAGTGTTAGCAATGTGGAATTCTTTTCCATGAGGGGGCAGGAAGTTCATCAAAGCACACGTGTGGTCAAGGAAGCTTAAAAATAAAGCTGATTTCTTAAGGAGAAAAAAAATAGCATTAATTAAGCTTTCAATAAGCTACTTTTTTTCCTTAAGGACTAAGTTGATTTACTTAGGAAAAAAAAAAAAGGTGCCAGCAGAGAAAAAGTCAATGCACTCTTCCAAAAAAGATCCTTTGACCAGAAGGAACACGTACATTCCAAGAAAAGTTAGTTAGAAAGAACAGTTTCTTCTCACTGGTTCCTTCTCATCACATCAGTATTTATTTCCCCCAGATGCCCTTTATTTATTCATTTTAAACCATCCTAGGTGTCTACATGTTGGTTCAGGGCATAAAGAACTTTTCTTACCACAAAGACCCTTTTGGGACACCAAGTGGAGAACTCAGCTATCCTTTTAAATTCCCAGGACTCTAAAACCTAATGTCTGCAGAGACAAACAGGACAGCTACTGCAAGAAGGCAGGAGCCTAAGTAGTTAGGATGTAGGCCTCTTACCAAGAAAATCACTGGGCTGTTCCAACATGAGCCACTTTGCCATCAATCCATAAGATGGAGATAGGGTGTGCCAGCTTCAGACTGTGTAACTTCTATTTACTGAAACTGTAACACATAGTCATTGTAAGCTACAATTATCCACAGTTTAGTCTGTTTATGAAACCGTTTTGTGGTTATTTATTAAAAATAAAATTTATGTGTGCTTATTGAAGCTATATTTTGGCAGGCAAAGGAGGTTGGCAGAAACGTCTGAGTCAACAGCCAGGCTCCAGCCACTCTGTATGTCGTCATATAAAAACTTGTCAAATAATATTTGGTTTTTAATCTTTAGTTGCAAACATAAGGTTAGTCATGAAAATATTCTGTGAGTAGGTCTCCTTGAAACAAGAACCCGGGTGTTTGGATTTCAGTAAAGGTGATAATTAAGTTTCTGGCTTGTTTAGGGGAGATTTGTTATTCCTTTTCTTCTAGCAACTTCTATTACCTGTGGTCTGTCCAGGTTCCTCACATCTTTTAAGAACTGTTTTATAATGATTTTTAAAATATAAGCAATCTGTTTATCTATCAATTTTAAAACCCCAAACAAATATGTCATTCATGATTAAGGAGACATTATCCCACCAGTTAAATCTTGGTTGCCTTCTACTGGAAATCTTTCGAATGCAAATAGATTATTTTTCTGGACCTTTTCAGTTATTTATATCATTATATATTTGACCCTTGAATGACACAGGTTTGAACTGTGGGGTCCATTTATGCACAGTTTTTTTTTTTTCTGATAAATACAGTACAGCACTGTTAAATGTATTTTTTCTTATGATTGTTTTAACATTTTCTTTCTCAAACTTACTTTATTATAAGAATGCAATATATAATACATATAGCATACAAAGTATGTGCTAATTGACTGTTTATGTTCTTAGTAGAGTTTGTGGTCAACTATGGACTATTAGTAGTAAAAGTTTTGGGGAGTCAAGGTTATATGTGGATTTTTTTATTGTGTAGGGAGTTAGTGCTAGTAACTTGCTAACTCCCACATTGTTCAAGGGTTAACTGTACTTACTTTTCTAATGCCTTCTATGAAGAAAGCTCTTTTTAAAGGGGCCACAGTTGTTAGCTTCAAGAATATATGGTTTATCTCATTTAAATTATAAGCCATTTAAATATAAGCACTTAAATATAAGCCAAGCCAATAAGAGTTTGTTGAAAGGGATCCTGAAAGGAAAGAAAAATGTCATTAAATAAAGGGTCTTGGAATTGGAGAGAAGGGATGCACTATGTTATGAATCAGGTTAAAAAAAAAAAAATATATATATATATATATATATATATATATATATATATATATATATTTAGCGAGAGAGAGCAAGCCCTAAAGAGGGAGGGGCATAGAGAGAGGAAGAGAGAAAATCCCAAACAGACTCCTTACTGCCAACACAGAGCCTGACTCTGGGATTAATCCCAGGAACCATTAGATCATGACCTGTGTTGAAATCAAGAGTCACATACTTAACCAACTGAGCCACCCAGGCGCCCTGGGAGAATAAAGTAATTCTTTGCTTTGGATCAACTTGTACAAAAATTCAATGAGAGAAGAGGAAGGATTTAATGATAGAATTAATCAAGCATGAGTTAATCAAGAAGATACTTTTCCTGAAAGGGAGTTTTTGTGATGTGATAATCAGGAGTTGAGAACAGATAGCCTGATATACTTCTTGCTACTTCCATAAATACCTTGGGTATGAGTCATTGCCGAGACTGTGCTTTAGTTTGCCTTGAGAGAATTTCTCATCCCAACTTTATAAGACAGTTATACATTTTATATATCAATTGTCTCTTGTATCTCCATCCTTTTTCTCCACTGGAATTTGGCTTTAGCTGTAGTAGAAAGATGTTTCAAGATTCCTTCATTGATAGTGGCTTGGTCCTGTAATTTAGAATTTGTTGCCAAGACACATAATTCACTTTCATACACGTTTAATTTATTGGGCATCTTCTGTGAGCAGAGCTCTGTGCTAGATGCTAGATAATGTGGTTTTCTAAGAGAGCCATACCTGTAAGAAGCTCATAAAATGATGAAATGTAATATCTATGAATGATCTGTATCTCTAGTTTCGAGTAGTTTGGATGCCATTAACATGATGACACTGTCATTTGAATCCACCAGTGAAAAAATCCTGAGGGGTCTGCAAAAATGCCTGTAGAAATTTGGCGCATTTGAAGACAGAGATTCAGCAAAACTAGAGCAGGAGAGTGGCAAGAGAGGAATTTGGATCAGTAGAACCCCCAACATGCGATTGTGGGGTTTCTAGCAGGGAAGCGAAAGACTGGTGCAGATTGCATTCAAAGATTATAACCTGAGACAGAATTGAGAGGGAAGGAGGCTTATTAAGGAGTGGTTTTGGGATTAGCATCTGTTGGAGAAGGGATAAAACAAGAATTGGGTAGAGGGAGAAGGTGACTTGGGGTTTGCCTTGCTCAAAGCAAGCAGTGGTCGTCCAGAGTGGTCTCAGTGATGCTGAGATATTTGGGCATTTATATTTCCACACTGAACCATTATTGGATATGGGCTTCCCCAGGGTGGGGTGTGATCTGGGGCAAGGCAATTCTTTACCGCCTTGGCCACCCTAAAGAGATTGATATCAGTCTCACTTTCTGGACACCAAGTCTCTCATTGAAACAGAATCTGAGGGTTGCTTCTCAGTGTCCAACACAAGAAGCTTATTTTCATTTAAAAAAATGATGCTGGTAGTTTGGGAAGAATAGATTAAAGACAGAAAAGTGTAGGAGCAGGAAACCAGTTAGGCGTTCTTGGTATTGTTCAGTAGGAGATGATGATAGTTTGAACTCTAGGGAAACTGTAGGGTTGCTAAGAAGTGAATGGAGTCAAAAGACATTTTTGAGACCGATTCTATAGAACAGGGGATGGATGAATTGGCAAAGAGAAGTAAGGACAAGAAAGGCACTAAGGATGAATCTTCGAGTTTTGGCATGAGCAAGCGGGAGGGTGGAAAAAACACATATGGGAGAAGGGAGTGCTGGAGGAAGAGAGCTATGAGTCAGATTTGATATGTTCATCATTCAACCAAGTGGAGACACCAAGCAGAAAGTCGGATACGTGATTCCCAAGCTTAGAAAAGAGGTGTGTCATGTTAATTTACATTGTTGTTACACGGCTTTGTTGGCACAAGGGCCAGTTACAAGGGTTAATTCTTAGGAAGGGAATGTAGTAAAATGGGCAAGAAGTTCAGCAGAGAACCCTAAGGAATGGCCACCTCTAGCAACAGGAGTGAACAAAAGAGACAGAGAGAAGGAGGAAAATCAGGACAATATGATCTTGTGGAAGTTTAGGGAGGAGATCATTGTAGGAGGTGTTTTATTAGCATTTCTCTGAATATTAACAAGGAAGAACATCTATTTTAATGTTTACTGGCCATTTTATTAATAACTTTAATGAGGCACATTTAACATATCATATAATTCACCCGTTTCAAGTGTACAATTCAGTGATGTTCTTTTTTTTCTCTTTTAGTCAATTTACCAAGTTGTGCAACCATCACTGTAAATCAGTTTTAGAACATTTCATCACCCAAATAAGATCCCTCATGCAGAGTCATTTGTTTTTGTTTTTCTTCTGTAAGTGGCTTTTTAAAGTCTATTCGTTTCTATGTTTTTAAAATATTGATTTGCAAGAACTTAGAAAAATAGATATTTAAAATTTTAGGGGAGTAGACTTGAAAATATTTTTTTGTTTGGTTTTTGTTTTTTTGTTTTTTGTTTTCCAGGTTGTCATTGATCCTTCAGTCCGGTTGTGGAAATATTTTGCAATGTAGAACTTAGACCATCACAGTTTCATGGAGTCAAATGTACTGATATTTTCCTTTATGGATGTTTATTTGTTTTCAATTTGTGCGATTGTTAGGAAAGTCTTTTTTTTCCAAGATTATAAAAATGTGTTTTTTAGTATTCTTATGGTTTCATTGTTTTTGCATTTTGATTTCTGATTCATCTGGAATTCGTTTTGTTTTAAAGAAAAAAGTAATAATGCAGTCATACCTTTTTTTCCAAACTCTTGGCCCTTGGTTCCCACATTAATTATTTACTAGACCACCCTCCCCGCCCCCAACCTTGTTTGGCTAAATTCCCATATTCTGTCCATTGCTGAATCTATTCCTGCCTCAGTGCCACTCTGTTTTACTTACTACCCCTTGGCAGTGCATTTTACTGTCTCATAGCATGAGTCTACAATAGCACTTGGCTAAGTCTCCATGTGACAGAGTTGATTCATTTACTATTCTCTCTCTAGTATCCCCCTCTGGCCTTTTCCCTGCCTTTGCCTGCAATCTGGCCCTCAACCCAACTAGATCCTGCCCACCCTCAGGCTTGAAGTCTATTTATTTTAGTCACCAAACTCTCAAAATAAATCTGGTTCTTCAGCCAGACTGGTAATTTAGAAGTTTGACTGTTGTGTTTGCATGAACATCCAAATTGGCTTGGGTGCCTGGTAATCTGAGGGTAGCTCACCATCATGTGCAAGCAGCCTATTTTGTGGGTAATGTAAGGTAAACAGCATCTTGTGATGCTGAAAAGAAGGGTTGACTATTATAGTCTTATTGGCCAATTGACATATTTAATTGAGTTCTCTGTCAGTAACAGACTTTTGTGTCAGTTTCGTGTTGTTTCATGCTTTCTGGTAGCCTTCAAATAAATCTGGAGTTGAGAGTTATTTTTCCACTGGCTGCATAATAACGTTGGCTATCTTTATTTATTTCATCAGCTCGAAGCATTGCCCTGATTCTGCAAAGCACTTTGTTGCATGCTCTTTTTTTTTTTTTTTTTTTTTTTTAATTTCTTTCCTTACATCCAAGTAGGCTTCTGTCTATCAGCATGAAGACCCTGGAATTTTGATGACTGTGGCCTGTGAAGTTAAAAGAACTCAATAAAGGATAGGAAGTGATTTCATAGCCAGTTTCTCTACCTGTTATTGTTCACAAGTACAGAGTGATACTGGGTAAGTTTCTCAGAGCATATGCCTTTTCTAATGAGTGAGGGGTTGTTAGCTATAACCAGAGTTGAACGGTTTAGACCCTGGTTACAGTGTAGGACAGTAGGACTCTTATCCAGAGCATAATCCTGGAGGTAATCATGGTAGGGCTGTAGAAGAAGCAGGGCTGGAGTCTGAAGATGTGCATTTGCCTCCTGACTCCCTGAGCTAGTGACCTTGTGCAAGGGAGTTGATTTTTCTACACTCCTGATTCCTGGTCTGTGAAAACAAGTGATAATAAGCGCGTATCGCATAGGTTTGGCATGAGTATAAAACAGGGCATTGTGGAAATGTGTTAGGTAAGATAAAAAGCCGTAGAAATCTTGAGTAGTGTTGAGGTTGTTTCTAGCCTTTTCTTGTCTTAGAAGTGTTCATGGTAATTGAAGGCCAAGTAAATAATGTTGTTCATCAAACCTAATATGTCATAGATTGTAAGATACATAATTATTTTATGCACCACCAGGGGAAAATGCTCCCAATATCATCAGCAAGTGTAAGACATAACATGATTTCTGAGATGATAATATCGGAAACAATTCTGTGTCTTAGAATGGATGAAATACAGTAAGGAGAGAAAAACACTGAAGATTTGGGCAGTCTGAGGAGAAGGCCAGTCTGAATTAGCAATAGGTCAGACCTACTGAATCTTTTATGAAGGGATATGGTTTGTAACTTTTGAATTATAATAGCTGAAATTGATTAATGAGTCACTAGAGCAATTTTCTTAATGAATAGTTAATTGATTTGTAATTGGCTTGTTTTCAGGAGTGAGAATAGGATAATTGTTTGGGTCCATTATAAATCCATGCCACCTGGCCCCAGCTGGGCTCTTAGCTGGTCCTCTGATTTAGCCCTTTGGGGACCTTGGTGGATTTTTCACAGGAGACATTTCAAGTGCTTTTCATGCTCTTAAATTTCCAACCCTTGTGTCTATTAGTCCGCCAACGATTTCTCCACTTAAACTTGAATGTGAGCAGCTACACGTTCCCTGATCTTCGTTCCAACACGTCTTTCCTTATTTTAGCTAAAAATGTGTTTTTTTCTCTTCCAAGATTAAAATTACATGAGTTCCTTTCTCACCTTTTCTGAGATTTTGCTTTACTGTTTTCTCTTGACTTCCTCCACTAGCTTTTTCTATTTTGCTTATTAGTGGGTTAACATTTTCCAAATTAAAAAGAGAGTCTTTATAGCCTATTATCATTGAGAAGCAATATAGTTAAGCAGATAAAAGCATGAGCTATAGAATCACATTCCGAAGGTTCAAATCCCAGCTCCCCTACCTCTCAGCTGGATACATTGGTCAAATTACTTAACACATCTCTTCTTCAATTGTTTTCATGGGCAATTTGGGTCATAAAATTGTATTTGTCTCTTAGAGTTGGTGAAGGATTAAGTGAGTTAATATGGACAACATACTTAGGACATTGCCTGGCACATAGTAGGTGCCGAATCAGTGTTACCTATTACAGTTATTATTCCTCCTGTTACCAGTTTGTTTCATCCTTTTAAAATTCTTATCCTGCCCTTAACAAGCAAAGGTTTTTTGTTTGTTTGCTTTTTACCACTGCATTCGACTGATGTCTGGTTTTGCCATATATCCTTTCAAACCACTTTTGGTGAAACTTAAGGGAGTAAAGGTCAATTTTGGTCCTACTGCGTGGAGTAGGTGAATATGCCATTGAAAATGTCAACATGGATTTTGCTAATGGCCCGGGCCACAGATAGAAAATAAGAGTTTATAGGAGAGAGGATATTTAAAGCCTTGAGTCTGCTGGAATCATCAAAGAGCGGAGTGAAGAAGAAGACGATAGGAGTCAGGACTGGGAAGTGAGTAGTACCCGTGTAGCCAGAGATTAGCCAGGGGGCAGGAGTGGGACTGGGAAGTGAGTAGTAGGCAGGAAGGTGAGACTGGAGATAGAGAAGGAGAGATTAGCCAGGGGGCAGGAACATGGGGAGAGCCAGGGGAAGGAAGGGCTGGTGGGGGAGAAAAGTTCGGTCAAGCACGGCTGACAGGTTAAGCAAGTGGAAGACAAACGTCAGTGATGACCTTTACTGAAACACTTTGGTTGAGTGTTGTGGTTGTTTAGTACAGGTGGAATAACAGCATGTTTTATGTACCTGGAACGACTGAGTAGAGACAGGGAAGCCGGTGAAGCAGAAAAGAGTGGATAGTTATTACAGCAACATCGGTGAGGAGGCAGGTGGGATGAAATCTGGTACACAAGTGGAAGGTGTTGATTTTTACCTAGAAGTGCACACAATCTGGGGAAACTAGAGTAAGACAGTGGGTAAGGGTGCTGAAGCTGGCAGGTGAGTGGTGATGGAAGTTCTGTTCTGGTTGTTGCTGTTCTCAGTAACACAGGAAGCAAAGTCATCAGGGAAGAGTGAAGACTGAGGAAGAAGTATGAAATTTTATTACAGTCACCCAGAGGTGGGAAGATGGACAGAACTGGGAAATCCACAGAGATTGCCTTCTGGCAGGAAGGTCTCCCTGAAAACAGTAGCAACAAATTTAAAGAAATACTAGGTTTTCTTTAGCCATATGTTAGATCTTCTTTTTTTTAAAAAAAATGTTTATTTATTTTTGAGAAAGAGAGAGAGAGAGAGAGAGAGAGAGAGAGAGAGAGAGAGAGAATATGCTGGGGAGGGGCAGAGAGAGAAGGGGACAGAAGATTCGAAGCAGGCTCTGTACTCACAGCAGAGAGATGCTGTGGGGCTTGAACTCATGTGAGATCATGACCTGACCTGAAGTCAGATGCTTAACCGACTGAGCCACCCAAATGCCAGTGGATTTTATGATACAGACCAGAAATGGGTTGAAGTTTGGTGTTGACCAGGGTCATTTTTTTTCTTTTTGCCAAATGAGTAAAATGACAACAATATCAATAGGTGATATGAAATATACAGTGTGTTCAAGACACGTTCAAGGAAGAGATGAAATTGTAGGAGGGTCAAAGAGCTGTTAGAGCAAAGACACTGTAGGTAAATTGAGGTCAAAGTGTTGAGATTCTTGGGGGGTACATGGGTGGCTCATTCAATTGTGTCCAACTCTTGATTTTGGCTCAAGCCATGATTCCAGGGTCATGGGATCAAGCGCCATGTCAGGTGCTGAATGTAGAGCCTGCTTAAGAATCTGTCTCCCTCCGCACCTCCCCCACTCGCATACACTGCTTCTCTGATGAACAAAAAACAGTGTGGGATTCTTGGAATTGGATTATAAAGGTGTTGTATTTTTTGGTAATAGTGAGGTTAAATTTGAGCAAGTATGGACAGCTTATTAAACAGGAATTGCTGGGCCTTGCTCCACGTTTCCTGATTCACTAGGTCAATATGAGGTCTGAAAATTTTATTTCTAGCCAAGTTCTCTGAAGATAGTGAGGCTGAACTTTGGGAATCACTGCCCTGGTATATGAGCACGGTAAGTAAATGACTGAGATAAGTTGAAGAACATTATCATTAGAATGCACAGACTCGAGAATCTCAGAAGTCAGAATGTTGGAAGAATCATCTATTGGGATATAGGAAAATTCCAAGGGGAAAAAAAAACCCAGTAGGTCCGGGAGCTGAAGCATACAGAAATGAAGGGAATGGCTGCCATGGGGAGGGGAGCTCGGTGGTAAAGTCTGACAACACGAAATTCAAATTTGGATGTTTTAATGAAGGAAGAGGGTATGCAGAAGGGCTCTGTGGAAGGTTGTTCAGGTTGTGCCCTGCACATCTCTAGGGAGTGCCATCCTCATTGTGGTTCCTCAGAACAAGAATGGTCTGTAAACTTGATTGAGACACGAAAAAAATAAACTTACTTCTTATTCCAAGCCCACAGGTATGAATAATTTCGGTCCTCAAAGAAGATACTTTGGCCTGCTAAAACTGTGGGGCTTTTTAGAAGCTTTCCTGTGAGGTAACCAATGGAGGAGAAAACCCACAAATAATCACATGCACCCCTCCCTATACGCACATACCTCTGTGCTCAAATGGGAATTAGTTCTTTTGACATCCAAAATCATTAAAGTAGGGTCCTCAAAGTTCAAAGAATATCAAAAATGTCTCCTAGTGAAAAATTAACAAAAGCAAGGAGTATTTTGATATTTTCTATTTAATCTAAAAAAGTCTGCTTTCCAGTCCTGTGACGCAAGATTCATCTCGTTTTAGAGACAGCAACTCAGAAGTATTAGGTTTACTTCCCGGCCCTTGCCTTCTTGGTTTGTTCTTCCACTATGTCCTTTTCTTTCCTTTCTTTTCTCTTTTTCTCCTAATTAAGTAGGTAGATAGATAAATAGGTGTATATATATATATATATATATATATATATATATATATATATATACATACATACACACACACACACACATTGACTACAGGGATTACTTAAACATACATGATATATATATAAGCCTATGTATATATTACACACACACACACACACACATATATATATATATATATATTTATATGTAAGCCATATGTATAAGCCATATATATCATATATGTTTAAGTAATCCCTGTAGTCAATGTGGGGCTGGAACTCACAACCCTGAGATCAAGAGTTGCTCAACTAGTAACTGACCTGGACAGGCACAGACATATATCTTTTGGCCAAACATCTGATTCATTAAATCAGATTGACAAATGCTCAACTCTTACTCATTTTCTGGAATACTATAATAGAGGACAAGAGAAGCTGAGGGAGTGGCCAGGATATGATGGGGTCCAGCCCTTTGCTGAGGTTACGTATATCCTATGTAGGTTCAACGACCCCAGCAAGGTCACTCCTTTGTGTGAGCATGGTATTATCTGGTGAAGGGTATGGTTCTCTGAAGTTTGTAAGTAGCATCTGATGACAGCCCAGAAATGGCAAATAAGATGAAACTTTAACTTTCATAATTTAAAAATCATGCTTTTACTTTCAGGCTTATTTTTTAGTACCAGCCAACAACAAAACACAGAAGTGACTTTAGAAGGAGAGTTTTGGTTGGCTGGATGGGATGGTAGCACCCTCAGAACACAGATGCAGAGCAATTATGTTCATATGGCCATGAAAGTCCATATTAATATATAGTTTCCTCAGATGAACTGAAATTGAAAAAAAAGGATCTGGGCATGAAGAAAACACAGGGTTTAAACTAAGCTTAGAAAAGGTTTTTGTTCTAGATGGGGCACCTGTGTGGCTCAACTCGGTTGAGTGTTGACTCTTGATTTTGGCTCAGGTCATGATCCCAGGGTCGTGGGATCAAGCCCTGTGTCAGGCTCTGCACTGAGCACGGAGCCTTCTTGAGATTCCCTCTCTCTGTCTCTCTGTCTCTCTGTCTCTCTCTCTCCCCCTCTCCCCTGGTCTCACATGGTCTCTCTCTCTCTCTCAAACCTATTTTTTTTTAAAGAATCATTTTGGGTTTAAGTTTATCTCATGTTTTCATTTTTGTTTTTGTTTGTTTGTTTATTTGTTTGTTTGCTTTTCCTCATATTGTATTTCAGGATTTTAAAGAAAAATTATGTGTTTTAATATTTTCCTTAGACCATTTGAGATATCTTAATTATGTTTGTGGCTTATTTTTATGAATATGGAAATATACTCACTGTGCAACAACAATGTGTAAATAATTTCAGAAATTATATGTAAAGGGTGATAAAATGAGTAATTTACATTTCATGGTCCCTCTTTAGAAATATTTTTGAGGTGGGGCACCTGGGTGGCTTAGTAGGTTAAGCGTCTGACTCTTGGTTTCAGCTCAGGTCATGATCTCATGGTTCATGAGGTCAAGTCTCACGTGGGGCTCTGTGCTGACAGTGTGGAGCCTGCTTGGGATTATCTCTCTTTCCCTCTCTCTGTGCCCCTCCCTGCTCATGCTCTTTTTCTCTCTCTCCCTCTCCCAAAATAAAATTAAAAAAAAAAGGTAGTTGTTTTCTCCCTCTATAATAGGAAAACTCTGAGTCAAAGCTGTATTAAGTTCACATTAGTAAAAATTAAAGAGGAGAAAAAGCAAAGTTCCTTAGGAGGGCAAAAGAAGATTTTCTAAGTCCTTATAGCCAAACTTTATTCTATGATGGAATTGAAATTTTCATTTTAAATTTTGATCAGTGGAATTTGTAAATTGATTAAGGTTGCATTTACAGTAGCTGAAGATAAGTTTCATATAAAATGAGAGTAATCCTTTCTATAGCAAATAAATTTTTATTTGTCGTACAGAGTTTAGAGCAGAGGAGGTAAGAATATCAGGAAATAAGGCAATAAATACCTGAATGTCTGATCATAGGTTCTACTTAGAGGAGTTTACAAGACCAGAATATTATTGACAAAAGGCTCTCCAAATTCTGTCTTAAATAAATACAGTGCTAGACCCGACTAGCACAAAGAAGATGAAGTTATAAGAATAAAATTGAAGCCCATTTAAATTATTTGGCTTGTAGCTGATATTTATGTAAAGTTTGTTCTGCTTATGGTAGAGATTGTGTTACTGCTCCTTGTTATTGTTGTCCTCTTTGTAGGAAGATTGTATATTCTTACCCTTTATTGTAAGAACCACAGTGCCCCGCATGGTATGTACCCCCATCCCATTGATTCAGGCTTTGTACTGACTTGCACAAGCTAATGGAATGTAGATGGAAGTGACTGATGTGAGTGGAAACTTCAGGCTTGTACAATGATCCTTGTATGATTCTTCCACTACTCTTTCTTTCTCTTTGCCCAGGGTTAGAGGAATTGCTACTTTGTGCCTCTGCCCACTGAATTGTTATTTACAAATGTAGCACCTGAAATTTTATTTGAGTCTACTCTGAACACTTGGAAACTATGGTTGGCATCATCTTTTATAGTTTTAATATATGTGTGAAAATGAATAGTAAGTTGGCAATTATTGGGTGAAATAAAGCTATTAGATTAGGGCAAAGTTTAATATACCCTAAAGAAACCCTCAAATTATAGTGGCTTGAAAGGGAAAAGTTTTCAATTCCTCATGCAACATCTGTCTAGTCTAGCCTCGTTGGGAAACCCAACTGCTTGAAGTCATTTAAGGGACTTGATCTCCATACATTTTATTTTTCCACCCACTGGGTCACAATCCTTTTCTGCATGATCAAAGTTGGGCATTGATCTATCCATATTTATAGCTCATGATAAGGGGGAAGAGAAGAGGTTTGGAACATGACATTTCCTTTTATTTAAAAAAAATTAATGCTTATTTATTTTTGAGAGAGAGAGACAGAGGGTGGGCAGGGGAGGGGCAAAGAGAGAGACACAAGAAATCCAAAGCAGCTTCCAGGTTCTGAGCTGTCAGCACAGAGTTTGACATGGGGCTCGAAATCATGGACCACAAGCTCATGACCTGAGCTGAAGTTGGACACTTAACCAACTAAGCCACCCAAGCACCCTGGCATTTCCTTTTAAATAAACAATTTGGAAGTTGTACACAGGTGAGTTTCACTCAAATCCATTGCAAAGGAAGCTGAAAATGTAGTCTTGAGAAGGTTGCTCATGATTCCAGTCAAAACTAAAGGAAGAAACTATTACTAAGAGGAAGAAATGAGCTAATAAAGGGAGATAGTTAACGATCCTCACTTCACAATGTAAGATGGTTATCCAGATCAACTAGCTTTTCTATACATTGCTTTCTTCAGAATTCTTGAGTTGAAAGAGATTCTAGATGCTGTTATGCTCAGAACTCTGAGAGAAATAAATAACTATCTTAATCTTTAGCTTTTTGAGAATAGACAATTTAGAGCCACTCTTGGCTGTTTCTTTTGGTATCCAGGGACATTAAACTATGAAGTTCTTCACAGTGCCTGGCACATAGAAGATGCCATATTGAAAACACAATATTAAATGTATGAATAATATATTTATTAGGCTTTTAGGACAATACTTATTAGAAAATATTCAACAAATTCTTGTTGAGTACGGCATGGATAGCTAATTAAGTAAATTTTCAATTATTAAGTGTAAACAGGCTTCCCATTGAAAATGGTGAACTCTGCACATGAACTAATTTTTTCTGCCTCTAGAGACTTAATAAAAATGATAATAAAGGAATAAAAATCAAATATTAACCTAGAAAAAAAATCTCGCTGGGGCAAACTTAAACAAACAAGATATTTCAAAAAAATTCTTGGATAATGAAATACAGAACATCCACTATATGTTCTATATTTCAGAACAGTCATAGACTTGACCACTCTCAGAGGAAGATGCAGCCGACAAAGAATGCAGGTGTCAGACTCTGCAGGGGTGAGGAGACATGGGGATGAGAAGGCAGTTGGAAATGTAGGGAATAATTTAAATTCTGTATATAGATGAATTAGTCCCACCCAATCGTCTTTCTTCTCCTACCTCCAGAGAGAATTTTTTTTTTCCAATTGAGCAATCCACTCTCCCAAACTGAAGTTTTTATTAAGGATATAGAATCAACTTTATGGCAGGTGTGGGGAGAGATGGTGTCTCAGAGCAAAGCTTCCACACTTTATTATCTGGGCCCTCAGGACAGAGGCCACTTGCCCGAAAAAGGCAAAGAGCCTGTAAGTCTGAGAGCCCCGCAATACACGTAGAAAAGATATGAAAATCCCTTCGCAAGAATAAAACCACTTTTAAAAGTGGCTATTATAAATAGATTAAATACAGAGAAGAAGCTATTACTTTTTGCAATGGGCTGAACTGTGTCCCCACCTCAAATTCCTCTGCTGAAGCTCTAAACCCCAATGTGACTGTATCTAGAGATAGCATCTTTAAAAGATAAAGGTTAATGAGGTCATAGGGTGGACCCCTCATTGACAAGATGGTGGCCTGTAAGAAGACAGAGATCCCCCTCACCCTCTACTGTTCTACTTGGCCATGGGATTACACAGCAAGAATGTGGCCTTCCGCAAACCAGGAAGAGAGCTCTCTCAGAACCTGATCATGCTGGCACACTGATCTTGGACTTCCAGCCTCCAGAACTGTGAAGAGATCGGCTTCTGTCATTCAATCCTCTCAGCCACTGATATTTTGTTATGGCAGCTCCAGCTTACTGGCATACCTTTCATTGAAAACCTTCTTTTCTCTTTGATTTTTAATATATTATGTGAATGTGTACATTACTTTGAAAAACCATGACAAATAAATAGTTAAAACAATAACGAGAGATGAATGAGACCCCCAAGCTGGTTCAGAGCGGACCAATCAGCTCCCCTTTTCATAGGCGGAAAAAACTTCTAAAAAGACAAAGGATTTTCCCAGGGTTACTTAGTTTGAAATGCAGCTGACTTAAAACCTATATTTTGACTCCAGCTTCAGCCCTTCCAGTGTTTGTCACATATTCTATAATATGCTTATATTTTAAACATATTTGCTAATGTATATATTTTGACCAGATGGAAAACATACCACATCCTGGTTTAAGATTGCCTGATTATACATAACAGCACCACAATATTTTGAGAGTATAAATGGAATTATTATCTATATAGATTGCTGACACAGGGAAAACAATATATCCTCAATGTAGAAACATTCCAAAGCATTTAGAAATATCTGAGAATTTTCATGTTAACATATTTGAGACATTGCCTAGGTTGGTGAAAAGTCATGAAAAAGTTGGAATCGTGGTTCTCTACATTGTCTATGTGGCCATGGAAATCCCCGAAACATTCTGAGCCTCACCTTCTTCATCTTGAGCATGAGAACAAGATTTGCTTACCCTACAAAGATGTTGTGATGATTGAAAGCATTGTAAAGTATTGGGCATAAATATAGTTTATATGACTGTGGACCATGATACAGAAGAAGCCACAGAACTGACTCTGGATGCTTTCTCATACAACTGTATTCAAATTTTGGGGTCTGTGGTCCTGATTGATTCTGTTCAGGTGTCTGTGGCTTGTTTCACCAATGGTTACTATGCGTTATATTTGGGAATGTATTGTGGATATTGTGGAGCTCAGAAATTAGCTCAGAGTTCTTCAAATCTCAGCAGCAATGTTTTCCAAGATTGCTATTCTCTTACTTTTTGATGGTTGGCTTTGGCAGGGAAAATATTTGGAAAGCTAGACATGACTGAAGAAAAGGATACTTTTCCCCATCAAGTCATGAGTTATTTTTGATAAAGTATCTCCTACTATTGGGTTTTTGAAAACTGACTTTAATTTCCTCCCTACTCTGACTTTTATCCATTTAGTCCCTTGTTGGTCTATTGAAAAGGGCTCAGAAAGACAGACTGGGGTTTCTAGAATATTCAATAACACAGCCATTCTGGTAGTTCCCTAATTGGTCTCACACATTACTTGCTAACTCTTGAATTCAATTTAGATTCTTTATAAAAGAAACAAAATGAATTTAACCTTATATAAACTTTTTTTTTCCTAGTGTTAGTTTCGAGGAATCAGTTTCCTTATTTTGCTTGACAGAAATACTCTTTAATGTTAATAAAATGATTGTAACTTTATATGAAAATATCAAGTAACATTTTGTGTTCAAATGCATAGTCACTATTAATTATTTGCCTGTCTAGACCAGCTTCTCCACTTGTCATAGATAATGCTCGTACGTTTTTTCCTTTGTCCTTTTTACATCTCTTGAAACAGAAGGAGCCACCGACACAACAGGAAACGTTGCTATCCCATGCTAAACTCACTTTTCAGACCCACCGATCCCCGACCGCTGCAAGACTCATTGCTCCCTCTGTGCATCTACGATCGTTGAGAACAGAGCAACCTGCGGGAGTCCAACGATTTTCTGATTTAAAATCTCCTGTGATCTACTTCCATATATACACTTGGGATTGCATGAGTTTATGTGGTTGATTTTATTCCTGAAACTAAGAAACAAAAAGGAAGAAAGATCAGAGGTTATAGTACAGTTAATTACCCACGTGCCTGTTTCCACGTGCCTGTTTCCCTATTACTTCTCATGGTCATCAGAATACAGAACCTAATGGTTGGAGCATAGTAAAATAGTTAAGAACGAGGATGGAAGTTTCAGATTGCGTGGCCTTGGGAACACAACTAAGTCCTCTAGTTACTAAGGAAGTATTAGTTTCCTTATTTATAATATTTAAATAGTAAGTTCATTACCATGGAAAGCAGTTGTGAAAAGAAGAGAAATAAAGGATTGAGAGGGTCTGGCATTTTACGGGACTCAAAAGTCAGGAAATACTGACTGCTATTGCCACAGGTTTTATGCTTAAGAGAACTTCAAAAAAATACGTGTTTGTAAAATACAAATGAGTGCTGGCCAGAAGAATCCTACTTAACCTTCCCTGTGGGGCTTCCTTAATAAAACATTAAGGAAAATGCTTAATATACTTCTCTGTAGAAGCCAATACTAAATTTATTTCACAAGCCGTCGAGTTCTCAGTTGTGTGTTTATAGTGGAACCCGAGTCAACACACGTGAAGATTTTATTTTCTAGGAGCTCACAGTTTAGCGGAGGAGACTGATAAACAAATTGCAAAGATTTAAGCATAATAAAAGAAATTCAATTACAATCAGAAAATTCATGCTGGTGCTGAATTTGTACACCAAACAGTTACCGGATTGCTAGTTAGGACACGGCAGAAATGCAGAAAGAAAAGTCAAAGTCAGCAAGCACATAATGCAAATGTGAGCCTGATCTTGGTTTCGGCTTGAATATTCCAATGAATCAGGATTGATATCTCAACACATCTTAAATACTCTATTTGAAGAAGTGCTTGTAATTTTTTGGATAAGAGACAAAAAAACCCACTGCAGGTATTAAATTGCGTTGCCTTACATGGTTTGGGGAAGTGAGGCCAAAAAACATCTACCGGATATCCACTAAATGTTATTTATGTGAGCCAACAGAAAGAATTAGTTTGCACATCCATATCAA
Source organism: Panthera pardus (assembly GCF_024362965.1). Lineage (NCBI taxonomy): Eukaryota > Metazoa > Chordata > Mammalia > Carnivora > Felidae > Panthera > Panthera pardus. The sequence continues at coordinate 12,287,208 of NW_026526655.1, forward strand.
ATGCCCACACTCCCAACTCCCAACTCTTTATATAGCTGTCATGAAACAAAGATACGCCTAATTGGCTTTGCCAGCAGTAAGGGATAAGCTATCTCCTTTTTTTTTTTTTTCCATCTTCATTGGCTGCAACTCTCATTCCTGATTTGATACAGAATGCTTAGCTCCCTCTAAAAATGATTCATATTAAAATGAATCCATGTTCAGAAGCATTTTTGCATATTGTCTCTAAAAAGCAATGGCATGCTGGAAATCTCTGGTGTTGTGGAAACTTGTTATTGGGGACACGTGACTGGCATTTCCTTTAGGGGTGTAAGTGGTTTAAGTGGCTCAAGATAGAATGCCACTCTATGCCTGGTATTACATTATGCACTGTCAGAAACCCTGACACTGATTTATTATTGCTGCTTATGTCTTTTACACCATCTAATATCTTATATGAAACAGACTCCTAACTCAGTTCCCAACATTGTTTCACTGATAAGAAACAACCCAGACATATTAACCTGGGCCATACACTCATTATATTCACTATAATTACGTTTTGTTTCCAATATTTTAGGGAAATCCATTAAGTATTTTCTCCTTATTTCTTCTACACTCATAGCTTTCTCTACGGAAGTAAGATTTTAATAAGAGGACAAGATAGCTGAGAGTGTGCACCTTAACTTCTACTGCTGTTTGTATATTAAAATTAAATTGCGCTAAATCTGTGAAGTAGAGATACCAAGTAGTTAAACTGTGCCTTTGGAAATCTGGTGCCTTTTCACCTAAGTGACGGATGACGGTATTCCTGCCATAAAGGAATGGGAACAAGTGGAGTTTTACCACTACAAGTTAATTTCTTAATGTTTACTAAAGAGCTTGCTTTGTAAATTTATTTGTGGGCTATATACTTATTTACAGAAGAAAGTAGGAAAGCTTAGTGTTCACAAGAGTACTCTTATGCCACATTTTATTTAGAGCGCTGCATTTTCATTTGTTCCTTTATTTTATTGTACCCTCCGCTAACTTGTTCTTCTTCCTCCTAGGATTTCCCCTCGAGAGTAGCTTTATCTGTTAGGACTTACTTGGTTCCGAGAGATAAGTATTTAAACCCAGGTTTTTTTGAGGGAAAAGAAACAATCTATTGATTTATGCAGTTTTCAGTGTGTAGGACTGGCTTTCGGTGAGACTTGAGTTGGGTCCTCAAAAGAGTGGCATCTTTCTTTTCGGTCTCTAGACTTGTGCAGGTGCTCTCCTTGTACTATCAAAATGGCTGCTTAGCGTCATGCTCTACGGTTTCAAGTCAACTCAAATGAAAAAGGGTCTTTTTGCTGGAAGTTCCTGCCAAGGTCCATGCTCCTATTTTGTTTTCGTTGACTTATGCGCAGTTCTCTGGACTCATCCCCATCATTAGGCTAATGGTTTGCATTTGCCGTATTCTGTGCTTTTGAGTGGAAGTAGTGACACGCTTGGCCAAGAGCGACCGGAAGGTGAATCCCCAGTTATGGAGCTAATATTGGAGATAGAGGATGTGCCTGCAGAGTCTGAAAACAAGCAAACAAATACAAAAATGGTCACTACAGAAGGAACGCTTTAGTGTTCCTGACAATAGCAATTTAGGCAGTGGTATAAATAGCTGTGCCAAAGAATAATTAAGTATAGGTACCCCAGAGGCACTCAGACCTTTCTAGTGCAGGTACTTCATATTCCCGGAATTTAGTTTACCAGAGTGACTGCTGCCACTCTCTGTAGACTACGACTCTGGACCACAAGGGCTTTCTCAGTCCAGAATCGTAGCCTGTATGGGACGCTACATGGAACACCAGCTTTCCTTTCTTGTCTCTTCCTTCACCTCTGCCATTTTCCTTCCTTTCCATTTTAAGTTCTGGGAAATGTGTCCTTTCTCACCCCTTCCTTATTACATTTAGTGCTCTGATAACTAACATTGTGGTTTCTTCTAGCTTAGTGCAAATTTCAGATTAGTTTTTTTAGGATAGAAATTTTTGAGCCTTGATCTTTATTGGCAAACCAATTTCAATGGCAAGAAGTTTTGTGGAGCTTTTGGGTGTGGCACAAAGGCCTTTTTCTAGGGCCAGTGTACCCTTCTACCCATTTGGTACCCTTCTACCGAATGTACTTGTGAAGTCAGCCCTAATGGAAAAGAAAGAGTGTCTCGTCTGAATGAGGTTGAATATAGATCACATTTTACAGGACTCCAGAGTCATCCTTCTGTCTTGGTATATCTCTAGGAAGGGTGCTAGAGTAATATTGCATTCTCTAATTTCTCTCTTCAAAAACAAACAAACAAAACAACAACAACAACAACTCCTCCAATGTTCTATTCCCTTTGAGAGCCAGCCCTACAAAGAAATGTTTTAGAGAAGCATTTCACAAATTCTGATGTGTATGCAAATCACCTGGAGATCCTGGTAAAACACAGATTCTAGTAGTTTGTAAACAGGGCATGGCTTCTTCTTGAAATTTCAAGGTAGCACAACTTCCCAGGGAAATGGTCTGCATCTTCAGAAGGAACGTAATGAAAAAGCCTAGCATTTACTGAGCCATGGTATGATCTAAGCTATGTGAGATTTTTCTTGAGATTTTCCTTTCCTATTTGAACACAAGATGTCTAGCACTTGTTACCCTACCCTATCAAGAAATGTTCATCTAATTTAGTCCTTTGTTTCCGTTGTTGGCTGTGGTTCTCATCTTGGTATTCATGTGGGATATTTTTTACCAAATAGTTAAAAAACTGTAGCTCCTTATCTAGCTAGAATGCTTATGTGGCAATCACATATATTGTAATGTAGGTAAAAGCCAAGAATTGGAAAGGCAGTTAGTAGCCAAACAACAAACAACAGAAGCCTAGGAATCAAACATCTAAACAGATACCTATACAACAACCTATAAACACATATTGCTAGCATTTTGCCATATATAGGTCCTGGTGAAAAGGGAATAACCCAGACTCAGCTTTCATTGTGGGCTTTATGTAGCTTTGCCTTTACACTCAATTAGCCCTATTGTACTAGAGCCTAGTAATTTCAATGTCTTAGAGGAGCAAGGTATACAAATGTCCCAAGTCATGCTTAGCTGCTTCCAGCTTAGCTCTGAAACTCATTTCCAGTGTATAAATGTCACTATCTTACGCATGGCACTTGAGAATGCTTCCTGAGCACAGAAGGACTTCTGTAACTCAGTCAATCTTATCCTTTGGATTGGCTTCAATATGGACAGGACCTTTACGGTGATACGTACATGGCCCACTTCTCAACGCTTCTCTGTGACTCAGACGTGGTTTGGGTTTTGGCATCACATGCTCTCTGAGAAGTGCCATTTCTCCAGAGTCACATGAGTCTTTAGTATTTCTGTCCCCTGAGAGCTGGAATGACAAGTATACATTTCGCCTTAGCATGTGGTTGTGTGAGATCACTGGCCCAGTTGGGAATATGGGGTGAATTTCCTTCAAGTTTTTATAAGGGTAAGCGTAGTGCATATTTGCTACAGAGTAAGATAAATATTCCCAGAAAGATTCTGCCTTATGCTGGGATACATGTTCAGAGTCAAGAAAAGGGCTAGAGATCAACCTTCCTTGCCACTGAAAGGTTGCCCAGCTGTGAGCAACAATAAACGGGCAATAAACGACATTCTTCTTCCCCTCCTGAGACTGCAGCCAATAGAGACATGGGCATTGGAATCAGACCTGTGGGAATAAAAATAACATCTTTATTTTTTTTAATGTTTATTGATTTTAGAGAGAGAGAGAACATGAGTGGGGGAGGGAGGGAGAGAGAGAGAGAGAGAGAGAGAGGCAGAAATGCAGAATCTGAAGTAGGCTCCAGGCTCTGAGTTGTCAGCGCAGAGCCCAACACGGGACTTGAACCCAAGAACCTCAAGATCATGACCTGGCCTGAAGTCAGATGCTTAGCCAACTGAGCAACCCAGGCACCCCACATCTTTATGATTTTTGATAAAACTGCTGGACAGTAGCCCTTAGGGGTTGCAGATGGCAGCTTCTGACATGACCTCCAATGACATCCACCCCTTGGTATTCACATGCATGTACAATCTCTTCCCCTTGAGACCCAGTAACTTGTTTCACAAATGGAATATGGTGACAGTTATGCCTATATATATATATACACACATATGTAAAATTATATATAATTTTACATATGTGTGTATATATACGCATAATTATATATATATAATTGTAACTTCTATTTTACTAGTAGAATCTCTTTTGATCCTCTTCCTTACTGGCATTGATGAAGCAAGATGGAGACACTCAAGTGGCAAGAACTCGAGGGCAGACTTTGGACAACAGCCCGTGAGGAACTGAGGCCCTGAGCCCAATATGGTGCAAGAAACTGATCCTATCCACAGCCAGGTGAGCTTGGAAGCAGTTATTTCTCCAGCTGAGCCCTCAGATGAAATCCCAGCTCTGGCTGACACCTTGATTGCAGCCTTTTGAGAAACCCTGAAGCAGAGGATCCCGGGAAGCCATGTCAAGATTCCTGACCCGTAGATACTGGGAGATAATAAGTTGTTTGAAGCAGGTAAGTTAGGGACAATGTTTCCCTAAGCAATAGATAACTAACACAAGTGTGTTTGCCAAGTGGACTTGCTAACCTACCCTTAAAGTAGACGACTATACCCACCTGCTCTCTGGCAGTGCTTAGAAGCTACATCATCTTTGGAGGCCTCCTCTGTACAGCTTGCAGAAGTAGAGAGGACAATGGACAATGGCTTTTGTTAGGCAGGGAGACTCCAAATCAGCTGGGGAAGAGGAAGGATCATTTCCTATTACCAGACTTAGCTGGTAAGTCAGTCTCCTCCACTGGGGAAAAATGAGGGTGGAGAAAATCCAGGAGTGTTATTCTAAATATGTCTCTCTACTCTTAAAAAGTAAGAACAAACTCAGGGTTGATGGGGGGGGGGGGTGGGAAGGAGGGAAGGGTAGGTGATGGGCATTGAAGAGGGCATCTTTTGGGATGAGCACTGGGTGTTGTATGGAAACCAATTTGACAATAAATTTCATATATTAAAAAAAATAAATAAATAAAATAAATACGTCTCTCTACACATGCAAATACAAATGGATGAGTATCCTTAAGTCATATGGTTACCTAAGTGAGCAGGTAAATTACCTCACTTCTACAGCTAAGAATGAGGCCTACAGGTAGACCATGAATGCGTTGGGAAAATATGTTCTCATAGAAATGATAATAGAAAACAAACAAACAAACAAACAAACAAACAAACATTTCTCTTTTACAATGAGAAATCCTTGGGGAACCTGGGTGGCTCAGTCAGTTAAGCACATGACTCTTGCTTTTGGCTCAGGTCAGGATCTACAGCTTTGGAAGTTTGGGCCCTGCATTGGGCTCTGTGCTGACCATGGGGCCTGCATGGGTTTCCTTCACTCTCCCTCTCTCTGGCCCTCCTCTGCTCATATTCTCTCTCTCTCTCTTAAAATAAACTTTAAAAAAAAAATGAGAAACTCCTCCTGTTAAAGAACTCCTTCATAGAAAAGTCTTCCTGTGCTGATTTGAAAGTTTGCATTTCACTTTCTCATCCTGGTTTTGATGTCTTTAATTAAAAAGTCCTGTGCCGCTTCTCAGGTGCCAGCTCTCAGCAATGCAAAGATGCATTAATATCCATCTCTGCCCTCAAGGGACATACAGACTTCCAGGCAGATGTGTTTGAAAACAAGCCTCTAGAACACGCTATTGCAGGTTTGATTCCTTTGGAAGCTGCTCTCAGGGGAAATTTAACATGTAAAATGTTTATGGGAACGGTCCGTAGGATTAACACCTGTTGAAGGAAAGGGGATGTAGGATTGGGCAGAGGGAGTTGTCCAGCTGTGAAGGAGGCCTCAGGTGGCCTCAGGTGAGCACAGGAGAAGCTCTGGTGCTAAAGTGGCCCTTTGGAGTTAACTTCATAGACTGAGATAGCGTGGCTCTATACATCACTGGCTTCTTCGTTGGATGCGGCCACCCTGACAGGGTGGGATCCTGAAATAGGCTTTTATCTGCACTAGAAGGAGTCCCTGAAAGGGCTGACAGCTGAAAGCAGTGTGCCATGAGCCCTCCTAGCAGCTGGGGTGGCAAGTCTTTTCTTGATGGAGAAGTTTAGGAGGTAGGATCCCCCCGTACCTTTCCAAAAAGGTAAGGGTGAGACTCTGCTTGGCAACAGCCTCCTTAGTAGAAATATTCCACAAGATTCCCTCTGTCCACCTTCAGGCCCATTTTACTATTCTACATGGGGTCGGGGGAGGTGGTTAAGGCACTCAGGGTCCTTATTTCCTTTGCCTACCTCTGCTAACTCACATCAGCCTCTTTGGCATCCAGTGTCCGCTGAGGTGGGAGAAGTTCCCATTGGAACTTCCCACTGTATATGAGCCTGAAAGGTTACCTAGGGCCACTTTGTGAAGCGAGCTGTATATCACACTCAGGAATTTGAATATTTTGGTTAATGAGATCTTATTGGAAGATCAGTCTTCACAGTGCCCAGGGGTCAGGTCACAGTTCCAGAAACGGGTGGCAGTATAGAGCATGGGTCTGGGAGGAGATTGGAAGCATGGGGACAAAATAAGAGACTGAGATGTGGTTGGAAAGAACGGTGGTGAGGTCCAGGGCAGGGAGGAGAGCAGGGAGGGGGCCTCCGAGGGAGGGTTTTAGAGATTAGATTGAGAGGATTTGAAAGCTGATTAAAGAAAAAAAGTTAGAATACATTAGTTTTCCAGCTTGAGCTAATGCATGTGTGAAGGGGGAAGAGTGGAGCTCTTTTCCCTGAAAAAATGTACTTATTCTAAAAAAATAAATATGAATGTGCTATTATTTAGATACTATTGTATATTTTCATTTGTTTCATAACTAACAGTTTTTCAGGCATAGGAAATTTGGGTGGGCATTAAAACATTTCAAAACATTAGCTCACCGTTGATATTAAGAATGATAGCAACCCCTTTATTGAGTGCTGCTGGCCATTTGGGGCACTCATCTGAAATTATCTTATTAAACTTCACGACGACACGACTATCCTGTGGATTATTGTTATGCCAGTCTACAGATGGGAAAAGGAAAATGGTGTAATCAAGATTGAAATGACCACAGTCCGACTTTAAAGCTCATGCTTTATTCATATAACCAATCCAAAGCCTCATTCAAGATACTCTCAGTCTTCCCCTGTGCCGATGCCCTGGGCCATTGTCTCTGCTAATAATGTGTACTTCCCATCCTTTGGCAGCCAAAGGGTTAAAGGTAAGGTAGCTGATTCTGCAGGCAATCTATGCCAGTAATTTGTGGTATGGAATGTTGATGTGCTGAAAAAAAAAAAAAAAAAAAAAGATGTTCTAGTTGCCAGGATTTCTTGCATAGAAACAAAACTTCCATTCACATCTTGCTGAATTTCCAGGACCTAATTAGATGTGGGACCAAATATTCCAGTTTCTTCCCTCGACAGGAGCACAGATGAACACTGATGAAGGTTGGAAATAAGATTTTCAGCCTTTTTTCTTTTTAAGAGTTATAGCTTTATTTGACGGTAAGCTTCGATTTAAATACTACCTACAGACTAATGTGTCCTCTCTCAATTTTCTAGTATATCATGTTACATTTGAATGGGACTTTGTCTTTTACCAGACGTGGAATCCTATCTGATGTGCCAATAATGTGAGGCTGGGTGACTCAGAGCGTTGAGTGACTTGTCAAATCTCTCCCAGCTCCTAAGAGTCAGGACCAAGTTTCAGACTTGGCACTTCCAATCTCAGGTTCAGTACTTTTTAAACATTTTCACCGCACTTTGGAGTTTTGTTGGCCAAACAGCAATCAAAAGCACATGATGTCAATTGAACTTTTCTTATTCGTATATCAATGTATAGAAAAACCACTTTAATTCTACTCCTGTTAAAAATAGAGTTCGAGTGAAATGAACAAAAGTTTGGGTTTTTTTTTTTTTTCTTCTTCTTCTTCTTGGTCTTAGAAAAACAAAACAAAAAGCAGAAAACAGGAGACAGATTCATTTTTTTTATGGTGACCCGGGACGGATGACACCCAGTCAACCCGAGGATTTGCATAGAGTGTGCGTTGTTTTTGTGAAATGTTGTGCACTGTTATGCTATCGCATTGAGGAATGACACTAGAATTTGGACTTTGAAATAAAGACGAACAGATAAGTCTTGGTGACCCACAAAGGCTAGCCTCTTTTGCCTTAGATTTGCAGACAGGGATTTCTGTGTCGTACAGGGATTAAGGGTGCCAAATGTAGCCAGGAACTGCTTCAGCAATCATAGATGTTGTTTTTCCAATCGGGCCAATCTGCCAGACTGGCAGACAGAAAACTAACAGAAATATTAAATATAGACAGATTCTATAGTTGAATCTTGTTTTTTTCCTCTCTCTGCTGGAAGTCACTATAAAATAGTAGCCTGTGTGTAGGTCATTAAAAACATACACAGATACACACACCGCGTTGTGTGTTTGCACTGTTAAATAAGTCTTTGTGAACTCGATAACTGGGTGCCAAAACAGCTGCCGCAGATGTATTAGGTGGCTGAAGTGGTCCTTCATTTACGATGTTATTCCCAGATACTCTCTCCTGGCTCCCTGTCTCACGGCGCTAGATTCCGTCCTCTATTGACCTACGCACCTTGGAGAACCATTTCCAGGGAAGCGCCATTCTTCCAAATTCATCCCCTCGAGGTCTGGTAAATTTGGCGGATTTGTACTTGGAGACCTTGATAGAAGAGTTGGTTTCATTTCCAGGATTTGTTTCCACGCGTGGTCAACAAAGATGCATAATTACGTGCAATTCTTCTCCTGGCCACAAATGTAACAGAAGGGAGCTCAGTTAGCTTCTGTGACCACAATTTATATAGAGCAAACCCTCCCCTCAGATTCAGAGAAACGATGACGTGATTCCATTGCAACATACACATGTGGCTTCCCCCAGATGCCCCCGGGGTACAAAGGGGCCTTATGCAGCTTGCGTGGCATCATGATCTCTCTTTTCTATGAATATTCTACTATTTTCTCAGCTTTCTTACAACACGTTTTTCTACTTCCTTTGCTCTATATTTCTTAGGAAGAAAAGAGTTTAATAAAGTGATACAAAGAGAACTTTTGTTGGGTAGAATTGACCAATGTTCGCTTAGAAAAATTATCTTCCAAATCATTTTATCTTATAAGTAGGAAGCATACAGGAGTAGTGGGCTCCATTATAGCTGATTTGGAAAGACCTCTTCTTTCCCTTCAATCAGGAAAAGTGGCAAGTGAAATGATGCTATCTTTGGAAATCTGTGTTCTTTATACAAAGCTTGAGAAACAGTATTCTTCAATATTAAAAGTAATATTTAATGGACACGTTTCTACATGGATTGGGAATTACGCTTTTCTCTGATATCAAGGATTTGGAATACCTGACCCTTTGCCTAAAAGCCATGAGTGAATTTCGGGAGCAATAAACAATGCCATCTTCCACCTAGGACTCTTTGCTTCTTGACAGTCTTAGAGTTGTGAGTCTGAATTGGAAAAATTGGTCTTTTTCCCCTTTCTATGTCTGAGAGATGGAGAGCAAGGAGGGGTAGAAAAGTTGCATTCTTCAAACAATCCACATCCCAGAATAAACAGCATATATATAGTCCTTTCTGGATAATTATATGTTGGCAATGCTTGCTAACTAGTTTTGTCTGACTTCTCAACCTAGATTCTTCGCCATTATATTGCATAGCAACACATTCCTTGTACCCGAAAGGCATTTGTGGCCTTGTCATCTTATACATGTGGGAAGACCCCAATTGCAATCTTTAATATGGGAACTTTTCTCTGCATGGGAAACCCTCCTGTCTTGCATCAGAATGCTTCATTGATGGCTCAGGACTATTTGGTACATTTTGAAAATTACGTTTTCTACAGAAGCTTAAAACATCACTGTAAACTTATAGCTTATGAAACATAAATTTATTATCTTACAGTTTTGTAGGCCAGAAATCTGTTGTGGGTCTCACTAGGCTAAAATGACAGTATTGGCAGGCATGCGTTCCCTTCTGGAAATTGTAGGGGAGAACCTGCTTCCGTGCCTTTTCCAGCTTCTAGAGGCTTCTGACATTTCCTGTCCCGTGGCTCCCTTCCAATTTTGAAGCCAGCAATGGGGTATTGGGTCCTTCTCATGTGTATTATTCCAACGTTTACGTTCAGCATTACATCTCCTTCTCTGACTCTGACATCTCTTCTGCCCCCTTCTTCCACTTAAAAAAATCCCTTGTGATTACATTGGGCCCACTCAGATTATCTGGTATAATCTCTCCATTTAATGTTAGCTGATAGGCAAACACAATTCCATATGCAACCTTTATTCTCCCTTGTCATGTAACAGAACACATTCCTGAGTTCTAGGGATTAGAGTCTGGACATCTTTGGGGGGCTATTATTCTTTCTAGCATGCCGCCCCTCCTCTCAGATTTTATTAATGAGGGGCAGAGGTTGAGTTCTTGAACTGGATTAGCAAAGGTTAGCTGCTCTTGGCAGAAGTGAAAAGGATATTGCTTGGATAAATGGTCAGGAGCCTTACCCTAAGCCTGAGCATCATCTCTCAGAGCAGCTCTACAGAATCAGTTCAGAACCAAAATGTTCCGTCTGTAGGATACCTGGAAAAGTGTCATAAATGAACACTACTCCTTTCTAATGTAAGTATAGTAGTACTAAAAAGGAGGCCATTTACATTTACTGACTCTACATTCTTTGGTTCTAGTCAATAGATACATTATTATTCTTTATACAGATTTGCCTGCGAGAAGACAATACATTCCCTGAGAAGGTGATCTGGGTTGCTGGGTTTCTACCTTTGCTCAGTCATTGAGCATTGTCCATCTGTGGGAGGGACACCTCCCATTAGCCCCTGTTGGGCAGTGTAGTACGGTGTTTCAGACAAGGCTTGTCTTGGTTGAACCTTCCCACTCTAGTTGTTGAGATGTGCTTTCAAGTCTTTTGAAATGTCCAGTTTTCTCCTTTCTCATTTGAATTCCAGAATTCTAGCTATGTGGGCAGGTTTTAGGTTTGACCTCTGCCCTTCCTCTGCTCAGCCTGGACTTCTGGACTTGGCTCCTGAATTCAGCTCTTTTAGCTTTGCTCATTCTGTTTGGCCCAGTTACTCCAAATTGGATTTTCAATAGTATTTTATTATTCCTCTATTCTTACCCACTCCTTCTACCTTCACTCCTACACTTAGGTCCTCCTAAGGTATGCAGAACTCTCTGCCAGGTCTCACTGACCTTGCCAGGTTTTATCTCAGCCCTTTCTGGTTTTTCTCTTGTTGGTTTCTCGTGACTATGAATAGATACTTAGACAATGGTAAACCTCATTAATGTAGAAGAAGATGCTTTAATAGGAGAAATCAAGGTAGGGGCGCCTGGGTGACTCAGTTGGCTAAGTGACCAACTTCGGCACAGGTCATGATCTCATGGTTCATGGGTTTGAGCCCTGTGTCAGGTTCTGTGCTGACAGCTCAGAGCCTGGAGGCTGCTTCAGATTCTGTGTCTCCCTCTGTCTCTGCCCCTCACCTTCTCTCTCTCTCTCTCTCTCTCTCTCAGAAATAAATAAACATTAAAAAAATAGAAACAAAGCAACTCATGATATAGCACATTACACATAATTTCTTTGCAGTGTTTTATAAGGAATCAGAATATAAAGAGTCACTTACTCCGATTTTTGTATCTGTCATAACTAGAATCCAGCTACGGAAAGGAAGAGAATCTCAAACGCCTGACACTGAGTTGGGAGATTATCATGATTGGGAAAGAAGATTTTGACCACAGAAATGTGAGTCACTGTATAAAAAATAACGTCTCCCTTTAAAGTGACAGGGAACTTTTTTTTAATAAAAAAAATTTTTTTTTGGCTTTTAGTTGGAAACGTTTCTCAAATTTCTAATTACCTAGAAGTAGTTTTCTCCAGAACCTTTTGGAAATAAAATGTAGGGTCTAGAGAGGAGGAGAAAAGTAGGTGAAAGCCAACAACAAAAAAAAAAAGTTAAGGCGGAGTGTTGTGTTTCTTTGGGAAATTTTCCAAACCATCAGGAGTGTTTGGGGTGGCCTGGGGACGCAAAGGGAGGGCATCTGTGTGTTCGAGAGTGTAATGAGGAGTGCCATGGCTGTGGTAGGTGGTATAGAGGTCCAATGGCCAAAGGTACTCCGAAGCCAGTCCTTCTTCTCAAGGGGAAAAAAAATATCTTCTCCTTCTTCCTTTAACTATAAGACAAGAACTAGGATTAGAGAGGACAGTGGCCCTGTGGGCTTAGGGACTCATATGTAATAAAATTCTCTAAAGAAAACCTTCACAACATGAAAGGGATCTGGCTGAGAGTATTATAGACTTGAACGAGAATTTTGCAAAGAAGGTATGGCAAGGACTGGAGACTCATCTGCAGCCCGCACATTCCTGTAAAACCCTTTAGGCTACAGCCCCGAGAGTCACGGAACGTTGAAAGGTAAATGTTTTCAGCGTCAGGCAAGTGTTGAGAGAAATAGTGTGCTACGGCGTCCTCCTACCCGTCCGCTGGTTCCCAACCAAATATTTTTGCCTCAGAATAGATGTTCGGTCATGGTTGGTGCTCCAGGAAATCAGGTGGCCTGAACTTGGATCGTGGCTTCCCTGATTACTCTCCAAGTGGCTCCAAACAATGTATTTAGCCTCCATATACCTTCTGTGTAATATGGGAGTAATAAGATACCCTCCTTGATTGTGGAGTCCTGACGTGCATGTGAGGTAATGCATGCCACACATTTAGCACACCTCAGGGTATGTAATAGGAATCATTAAGACGGGACTGCAACCGTCATCATTATGAATATTATTACAGTTAGTTGAACTCAATAACTCAAGAGATGTGCCTGTAGGAACAGCAGGAGTTCTGTTTCCTGATCCTGTCTTAACTAAGGGTTAACTTGCACATATAAGCAAGCTCTCCCTTTCACTTTCCAGGGCACGGACTTCAAAGTTTAGGCTCTCTACACCCTACAATTTGAATTTGTACTACTTTTGGTTCAACGGTGAAATTGTGGTATGGTAGAGCTTACTCAGCCAGGCTCATTTTTTTTCTATTTTCCCTTGCAGCCAGTTTGGCATTACATAGATCTTAAAGCTGGTTTCACACTCCATTGTATCAAAGGTTAGAGGTCAATTTGAAACATGGCAGGAGTGGACCGTAATAGCCTTTGGCACCTAGATCCCCCTTTTATACAGTGCAAAGCATTTTAGAAATGCTAACCTCAGTGGGGTGCTCAGATTAGTTCTGTTTTGAATTAGCCCCTCCAATCTGGGTGGTAAAATGCGAGCAGGGAGGTTAAATGAACTTATTCAAGTTCAGGAACAGAGAGCTTTTCGAAACTGATATTCATATTTAGAACACAAGCTTTCACTGCTTTCTACTCCTGCCCCTTCCTCTTAGCCTTCTCTGGGATTAAAGGCATTCTCTGACATTTACAAATTTTCTGTATCTAGAGGGAGATGGAGTTAAAGTGTAATATTTGTCTAATTGTTTTCCTCTTTCTTGGTGAATTTCGTTACTGGACAGAAGGCATCAGGAAGGGAAGAAGGGAAGAGTCTGGTCCTGGGTCTGCTACCAGTCATCACAATGTTTACAAAGTGAAGGGGGTTGCAAAGATGTCCTAGGGAACCAGCCATCCTCACTGGCGGCCCAGCAGGGGGACTCTTTAGGCTTGGTGTTGGAGAGGGAACAGTTCCCAGTTGATGCTGAACAGTCGCTTTTATTTTCTAAATGTGGAATTTTCAACAGATGACACCACCCTCCCCTTCCCCCCCCCCCAAAGGAAACTTCTAAGGCTGCTGTTGTTGGCTCTGACATCTTTTTGAGGTGGAAAAGATACATAAGAAGGACAAGAAAAAGAAGAAAGAAAAGGAGGAGGAGGAGGAGAAGAGCTAGAGAAGGAGGAGAAAGAGGAGAAGGGGGGGAAAATATTTCTCTTACATTGCTTAAGATAAACATGTCTCTTGGCAAAATTGAAACATCATAGAAGTTCTTTATTTCTGTTATCATTTTTTTTCTAGGATAAGAAAACACTTCAAATATTTGAATGCAGGTTCAACCATAACTGTATTTGAATAACAGGTAAATATGTTCATGGGGGTGTCTCCAGTATGAATGGATGGTAAGGTCATCTAATCACAGACGGCTTCTTTTCCTTTGGTGTCCCTGCTCTACAATGTAATGCTGAGATTTTGAATTTATGATGAGGGGGATTATTCTATTGTGGCTAAAAATTCTACTGATGCTCAAGTTATCGATCCATCTATCCAACTGGAGATCTTTTGGTTATTTGCCTCACCAGTTTCTTTATTGGTAAAAGTTCTTGTAAATTGCGTTTTAGCAGGGGCTTTATTTAAATCTCTCTCCTATCGTTTGGTAAGGAGTAGCTTTCCAGCTGTTTGCTATGAATGTGTCCACTTTATGTAACTACCAAATGCCTCTGTAACATTCTGGACAATGTGCACTCGTTTTATCATGTGACATTTTCTATTCAACATTGGCTGTATCTATAGACAGAGGCAGGCAGGAGAGATGGGATTTTATTGTCTTAGCCTCCTGGCATGTTGAGTAGAAACTCTACATCTTAACCTTTACAGTTAATGGTAGAACACACACAAGTGCTCAGCCTAGGCTCTCAGTCAAACATCAAAAATTGGGAGTCAATTCTGAAATGTTATTTTGGGGGATGTAATAGGTGCGTTTCTGGCAGATTTCATGTAGTGCTATTCAACTGTCCTAATGGGGGTCAGATGGGAATGGTGAATCTCAATGTTTCCTAGTAGCTCTTAAAGTCCTGCCTAGACAAAAAGTTGCAAAATACACATTTTTCTCATAGACTCGGGCAACATGTTCATGGAATCCTCAAAAATGCATTCAGTTAAAATCATTAGAATACAGCTCACTGGGGCGCCTGGGTGGCACAGTCAAACACCTGACTTCGGCTCAGGTCATGATCTCACGATCTCATGATCTCAGGGCTCATGGGTTCGAGCCCTGCATCAGACTCTGTGCTGACACCTCAGAGCCTGGAGCCTGCTTTGGATTCTGTGTCTCCCTCTCTCTCTCTGCCCTTCCCCTGCGCTCTCTCTCTCTCTCTCTCTCCCTCAAAAATAAATAAGCATTAAAATAAAGGAAAGAAAAAAAGAAAATGTTCCTCCCCCGCTCATGCTCTGTCTCTCTCTCTCTCTCTCTCTCTCTCTCTCTCAAAAATAAGCATGAAAAAAAATGGAATACAGCTCGTTTTATTGATGTTCTACTTTGAGAAATAGAAAGTCAGTGCCCATGAGACTTCTAGATATTTCCTCCTATGGTTAGCTTTGATATCTCCAGGCAACTAGTGCCAATAAGTCTGAGTAGATATGACATTCAGCATCCTTTCCTTTTCAGATGCTTAAGGATATCATGGAGAACCTCAAGCATTAAAATATTCACCTTTGGGCAGCACCAATTAGTTTTGCAAATCAAATAAATTGGCATAAGATGCACTTTAATGGGTATAAGATGTCCTTAAAGTTACTTGGAGTGTCATCCTAATTTGAAAAATGCCTTATGGGGCCAAATGGAAGTCTTTCTCATTTTTTTCTGACAATATTCCATATAATGTTCACTGATAGATTAATATTGAAAATGGCCTGGCTCTCAACAAGCAGTCAGACTCTGCCAGTCACAGACCATACTGAAATGGCTTGCCTTAGTAGTTTTGGATATTTCTAGTTTATACGTATTTTATTTTAAGTTTCATGCAATTAAGAAGGGAACAGGATTTGAAGAACTATCCCTGAGCCATAATTCTTTTATGATAGTTCCCAGATTCTGGGAAAGTCTAAGTTCATCTAACTTTTTGGTAGAATAACAGATACGCCAATCCACTGTGTTCTTAATTCTATTTAAAATTCTTCTGGACAATGAACATGCAGAATGAAGAATCTTTTACTATATTACTGTATCTCAGCTGAAATTCTGTGGACCAGTTACCAGTTTAGAATTTGTTGCTAATTATCTTGAGCCCCCATCTAATTGAGGGGGGGCAGTCTCCAGTACCATTTCCTCGAGAAATTACTCTTTTTTCATTTTTTCCATGGTGTAATGTCAACCCCCCACCCCCCCAAAACCAAAAAACAAAAAAGCTCCAACAGTCTTCCTGATGTTTGTTGGGTAACAGTGATGGTATCCCTCCTCACCAGGGAATGATTTCTATGGGAAGATTTCAAATAGTGGGGGACACCCTAGGCAGCTGTCTTTTTTGTGTTCGAATGGCTCTTTCCACAGCTACACCCATCCATCACCAATGACTCCCTTGACGGCCACAATCTAGAAGTGCCTTAAGGAACACCCACATCATGGCTTTTCACACTATATATGGTGAATGATGAGGTTTTATGGTTTATTTCCAAGGAAAGGAAAGACTGACAAACATCAGTCTGTTGATTAGGCAAGTCATTGGCTAAAAAGTTTCTGAATACTTTCAATTTCCATGCATATGGTACTATGGACAGGTAATAGACATTTTGTAGACCAGCATTAGCCCCTGGAGGAAACTTTCAATAGCACTAACCTAGGTCCCTTGGTACAGGACATCTCAGCTCCACTCTCTGCACAAACTAACTTCCTGGCTGAGCCATGTGATGGAGACTGATATTTAGAGTTGGCTCAAGTTGTTTTGGGAAGGAATTTTCTGTAACAATCCAGCATGCCATCCTTCTCACAGTCCAGTCAAGTGCCCTGGAACAAGGGCTTGTTTTACTGTATTCTTTTGATAAGGAGGTGTCTTTCTGCTCAGAGGATACCCTTCGGATGTCCTGTTTCATCGTACTAAAACTGTTTGAATTAAAGAATTTAGAGAATTTGGCAAAAGTCCTAAATTCCTCTCAGATTTCTCCCACGTGACACAAGGACAAATATGCAATTGAGTGTTCGAAAGAAGTGGGGGGGTAAATATTTCCCGGGGGTAGGTATGTAAATCACACATTAATAGGAATTCTAGGCTACATGTATCAGCATTCATACAGACAATGAAACTTTTAGAGCCAGGGAACAGTTGCACAATTTTAATACAGGAAGCTACTTGTCTCCATATACGCGAACACATTATTTATAAAAGGATGATGGCAGCAGCAAAAGCTTCTAGTAAACAAACCAGTTCTTAGAGTTCTATTCTGCAAAACAAATACTGCAATGCTGTCTCTCCAAGGTTTGTTATTCCGGATGTGTCCTAATTGTGCAATTTGAAGAGCTTAAAAAAAATTTTTTTTTGTAGCCTCTTTTTTCCTTCTACTCAATTGTTATTCCTTCTAGCTCTTTTTGTTATGAAACCGAGAATTAGGTGGTGCCAGCAGGGACTTAGTGGGTCTTTGAGGAATCTTTCCTAAGCCATTTTTAGCATTTTAGAAAAACCTTGTTCTATGATTACTGAGACTTTGACAAAATCAAATTCATATATATATATATATATATATATATATAGAGAGAGAGAGAGAGAGAGAGAGAGAGAGAGAGAGACTAATAAGGGAAACTGACTGATAGGATTTTTATCATCTAACTAAAAACAATGAGTGACTTAAAAACAATGAGTTTCTACTGGACAGTTATGCTCATCCTCCGGCAAAATATTTTGGAGTTGGTCAACTCAGAAGAGTCCAAGGAAAAGAAAAAAAAAAAAACGTTTAGTGGACAAGGATGATGTGTATTAATATCACATCTTTTTTTTAAATTTTTTTTTAATATCACATCTTTTATCAGAAGGGAAATTTCGAGCGGCATGTCATAAAAATAAGTCAATGAATTGAATTAAGAGTCTCTCAATAATACTCAGCTAGCAGTTAGCCACCTCTAAGCTCTTTAAGGAAAGATAAATAAACGGTATTTACCTATCAAGTTCCAGAAACATAATCTCTGCCAGGTAACAAAATAGAAAAATTTGCTCTAGGAGTAGCCTGTCTTCCATGCTGTGAAACTTCTTTGGATGTAACTCATTCTTCGCAGATGAATCCACGGTAGTTTTTCTACATCTTTGGAAGGTGTACATGCAAAATGAGAAATTCTCATAAAACACCATAGTTATCACCCAGTGCCCTGTAGTTATTGACAGAGTTCCAATACAAGGAAGCTTTTTTGGTGTTCTGGAAATCTTGAGATTATATCATCAAAGGAGAAAATATGTTTTGGGTGCTTGTCAAATCATTCTTCACTAATCCTGAATAATATCTATAAGAATAATACCATTGTTAGACTACCTTCGCACTTGACCCAGATATAGCCAAGAGCTTAAGGATGGCTTTGGGAACACCGAAAACATAATATGCAGAGTCCAAACATTTATAGGGCAGCAGTTAAAGGGGACATATAACACTTCTATTTAGGGCAAATCAGCAATTCACCGAGAAAGGTGTTGATGTTTAGCTGGAACAGTTTTTGAAGAACAAATATATCCTAAAATGAAAGAAATATCATTGACCACCACGTGATGTCAACTGAAAATGCTCCAGTGGCAAGTATATTTAGAGTACCAGGACAGGCAGTAAACCCTGTAAAGGTAGTTAACGACTAATGCGGGAACTTGGAATTCTCTTTTACCAGGGACACAGCTCCCGCTGGAAGGCACACACGCGCACACGCACACACCCAGGTAGGTCCAGTTAAATCTCTAAAAGTAGGGCCAGGCGTAAAAATTGTTAAAAGTCACACCAACATTGCAATATGCAGCCAGGATTGGGAACCGCTGCCCTTATCTAACCAGAGGTGTGTGTGTGTGTGTGTGTGTGTGTGTGTGTGTGTGCATGTGTGTACCGGAAGCGAACAGTTAGGAAAACATTCAAAGGGGAATTTTGAAGGATGAAGAGGATGCACCCAGATGGTGCGAGAACAGACAGGTGACCAGAAAAGGCAGCTGGGTTCTGGGAACTGGAGTGAATGAAGACAAGGCTGGAGGGACGCAGAGCATGTCCTGAGAGGGGACTCAGTCCACACACGGCGAGGAACCACGGAAGTGGGACCGTCGGGTTTGTGTTTGGACAGATCACTTGAATGACGGGGTGGAAACCACATAGTGGGGTGACTCTAGCTCAGAGTTCTCATCAACTGTGCACTGCTCCTTGCGGAGCTGTTTCATGTCAGTGATTTGCGTCAACAATCTTTCCACATTTTTTTATTTTTTTTAAATTTTATTTATCATTTTTTTAAAATTTACATCCCAATTAGTTAGCATACAGTGCAACAATGATTTCAGGAGCAGATTCCTTAGTGCTGCTTACCCATTTAGCCCATCCCCCCTCCCACGACCCCTCCAGCAACCCTCAGTTTGTTCTCCATATTTATGAGTCTCTTCTGTTTTGTCCCCCTCCCTGTTTTTATATTATTTTTGTTTTCCTTCCCTTATGTTCATCTGTTTTGTCTCTTAAAGTCCTCATAGGAGTGAAGTCATATGATATTTGTCTTTGACTGACTAATTTCACTTAGCATAATACCTTCCAGTTCCATCCATGTAGTTGCAAATGGCAAGATTTCATTCTTTTTGATTGCCAAGTAATACTCCATTGTGTGTGTGTGTGTGTGTGTGTGTGTGTGTGTGTATACATATACATATATATATGTGTGTATATATATATATATATATATTTTTTTTTTTTTGGTGACGCACAGTAGGAGGAGAGGGGAGGAGACAACAGAAGGAGGGAGATAAGCAGGCTTAGGCTCTGGTAGAAAGAACTACCTTAGTCAGATTCTTTGGTGGGAACCTCCTCATGCTACCTGGGTATCCCCCATGGGGTATATAGGGAAATGGGGTTTCTTTCGCTCTTCCTGTAGAGGGCTAGTCTTCCTCTGCACGTGGCTTGTGGCTCTTTCTCTAGGCTGTGGCTACTCCAACTGTGATCCGCTGGACCAACAGCATCAAAACCACTTCAGACTTTTCTGGAAATGCAAAATGTAATGCCCTACCATTGATCTACTGAATCAGAAACTGCATTTTCACAACATTCCCAGGTAATTTTTATGCATTGAGTTTGAGAAACACTACTCTAGAATAATGTTTTTCAGGTTTTTTAACCCAAACCCTCCCACATGGCAAGACATTCATTCTATATTGTGACCTGGAAGATGTGTATGCATGCAAATGCACCTGAAGAAAAATTTTCAGGGCGAAAAATGTATGTGGTCTATGCTATGCTGTGCCATTATGTCCAATTCTGAAAAGAAAAATACTGGGGGCATCTGGGTGGCTCAGTTGGTTAAGCATCTGGCTTTGGCTCAGGTCACGATCTCATGATCTCATGGTTCGTGAGTTCGAGCCCCGCATCAGTGTAGAGACTGCTTGGGATTCTCTCTCTCTCTCTCTCTCTCTCTGCCCCTCCCCCCCTCAATAAATAAACAAAGTTAAAAAAAAAAAGACTGGTCAATACTTATTCCACTGATTTCATAAGTCACCAATAGCTTGTGATATCTGTTTTGTGCTCCTGGTGAAACCAAAGAGGCCTAGCCCTGAATTAGAATACAGGAAGTACTTTCCCAGTTTTCAGGACAAATAAATTACCTGGAAAACAGATTGTCAATTCAAAGATATTTTTTCCTATATATTTTTAAAAAAGATCTGGCTTTTGCCATTCCTTGATTGCCAGCAACTGTCTGTAAGCATAAGAATAAAGGAAAGAGAGACAAATATTCGTGGAAAACGAACTAGAGTCAATCACGCTTAGTCTAATTAACAAAACAGCAATATGATTTTGCTTGAAATTTCATTATCATAAAATTAATGTTTCTTGCTATGACATTTTTCTTGATTTGAAAAATTTGACCTAATGATATCATTAATGTATTAGTACTTAGTATCACTTGATTACAGTTGCCAATCACTATTCTAGAAAAACATTTCTCCAGCAACTTCTATAGTGTGATTGGCAGGGCAAAAGACCCCAAAGCCCACTTATCCTATCCGTTCTCACTCTACAGAGAGAAAAGAATATAGTAATAATAGGGAACGTGTCACTGTATAAGCAAATTTTTGTGGTGTGCCTTAGCAGAGTGGTAGAGATGACTCAGATTTGAATCACAATGTATACATGACTTAAAGTCTAGTGACTGCAAAATTATGGTCTTCCAGTACCATTGATAGAAGCATATATCACTATACACACTGGGGTTAACCAAACAATCCACAACAAAGTTCATTGTGAATGGAGAAGTCAAGCCAAAAGTAATTCATAAGTAGAAGGCATTTGGAAACCATGACCACGTTAAGACCACATCGATAACCAAGTATGCTTCCTGAAATCTGTAGGAATTCTACAAGTTGTGCAACCTTCTAGCACCACATGGTGATGTGGGACCCTGAATTAGAGTCATCAGGAAGCTCTACTGAAACAAGAATTTAATTTTGGAAATACACTATTTTAGTACCTTTAACTCATGCTTTCCTTCACCAGGTGGCCAACATGTGATCATTCAGTGTATGTAAAAATGACAGTATATGAATTATGCATCATTTGGCTGTAAGAATCAAAGAATGTGCATTATCAGGAGAGCTGGGGTAGATTGTAATCCATATTTCAGAGCCACTACAAGAGAATCATTTATTATCAAGGCCCCGATTGCGTTATCTAGTGACAAATCTGAATTTTATAGCTTTTTAAGGTGATAGGTTCCCCCCCACCCCTGCTTTTCAGGGAACGTAAGAAAATGCACTGAGATTTGCCTGCGAACTAAGCCTGAGTAATTCTGTGTACCTCCCTCCATATTCTCAGTCCTGTCTAGGCCAAGGATTACAAAAATGTTTCATCTCACAAGCAAGATCTGATTGATTTGTAATGGATGCCTGAGGGGCTATGCTGAAGCCAGAAAAAGGTGTCTTGACTGATCAAGGATGTTGGCCATGGGTGTTGGGCAAGGGAAGAGAAGCTTCATGCCTTGATTTGCCCTTCTTGTTACAGACTCTCTTCTAAGCTCTGAGGCAAGGCACACATGGATCCTCTCCCATTTTGTTGAGCTGTGCTTTTGCGATACTATTGGTTAATTGAGTCTTGACTTTGTTCTCACCATGTCCAGACTCAGCTAAGGTTGCCAGATAAAATACTGGGTGCGTAGATAAACCTGAATGTCAGGTAAACAACAAATACAGTTTGGTTCTAAGTATGCCCTGAATATTGCAAAGGACATGCTTCTACAAAAGACGTTGGTTATCTGAAATTCAAATTTAATTGGATACCTTGTGTTTTTATTTGTCAAATCTGGCATGCTAAATTGAGTATTTAGGACACTTGATAGTGTCCTAATCTCTGATTTATTGGTCACCTATCTCTAACTTCTTCAGGGTATGCAAACTCAACTGAACACTAGAATAGTTCTGTGTATCCCAGAGTGACCCAAAGTAAATATGCAAACTAATCCTGAATTACAAAAGTTTGATAAATCCAAGGAATGTAGAAAAGGGGAGTAGGGAAGAGATTTAAAGGATTAGGGGGTCAGTGGAATGTAGGAGTCAGGAATGTTCAATATTGTAGGTTGGGATTAAGCTGTCTGGAGGAGGCCGAGGTAGGTAAAAGCAATTGGCTAGATGTGACTCTTAGGGAGGGGTTTAGGAGGAGAAAAGCAGTGTGGCTTTGTGTTTGGTCCCTTCAAGCTTCCAATGACTTCCACATTAGGAGTTTCTTGAATAGTGGGAAGGAGCAAGAACAAGGCATATCCTGGGGTTCAGGCTGACCCTTGGTTTAGCATGGAAATTATAAATCTATGTGTGATTCTGAAACATGGTGGTGATAATCTTTGGAGTCCTGCAAAAACATTAGAAAGTAGTATTCTTAACGCATTGACAAGGAGGGAGGTGGAGAGAAAACCCATTTGTTCACAGATTGCCAGGAGCGACTCTGTACTCTTTCTTTCTGCTTCTCTTTTTGTCTCTCTCTCTTTCACTCTATCAGGTGTCTGGGAGTAAAACCTATTGGTTGATGTTTGCTTCAAATGAATTTTGTGTGTGTGTGTGTGTGATAGAGACAGAGACAGAGACAGAGAGAGACAGAGAGAGAGACAGAAAATATAGTTCAATTTAAGCGATGATCATTTTTGGTAATAATTCAGATTCACGCTAAGCTTTGCAAGGCAAAACAATGGAAAGGCTGAAAACCAGAGCTTAGCCAAAGATTAAATTTGTGACTAGGCATAAAAAGATTTACAGTTAGGCGCTACTGTTAAAACTAATTTCCCCTGTGGTTTCATTAGATTTTCTGTATGCAGAAGAGTTACACTGCGGTGTGGTGGATCTTTTTCATCTTGGTAAATTGCACGACATCAACAAAGTATCTGATGGCTGTGATTTGGAACTGTGATTGAGCTCTGCATTATCCATCTGAATTTGCACTAAATGTTTGACTTTGAGCTTATTAGAATTCAGCACAGTCCTTTCTTTTGCCTTATTGACATGTTTTATTAAGCACGGAGGTACCTGCAGAGCGCCCAAAAGACTGCAGGCAAAATGGGGTTAAAGATATTCATCTGATCGCTTTCACCTAGAGTCTAGATATTCAGCAATTTAGGATGAAATGCACCCACCAGCTCCCAACTGAAGCCTCCCATAAACTGGCTATACTGCCTCCACTGCCAAGACCTCTCTGTCGTGTTTTCTAAACTACAATGGTCATTTTTGCATTACTTACTGCAAGGTCCCCAGGAAGACGAAGGCAGGGGAAACAGATTACATGCCAGGCAGCTGGATTTCTTCTAAAGGCTTTTCCTTTTAAAGAAGCTTCCTCCTTTCGCAGGTTTATAAACAGCCCTTCCTGTGATTTTTGCAGCACAGAATATGGTGAGCATGCCTGCCAGCTCACAGCACAGCCAGGTGCTAAGCATCTGCGGCAGTGAGCTCGTGCCTCTGCAAGCTGCCTCTTCGCTCTAGGTGTGTGATAGGCACTGTGTCATTGTTTGGGAAGCCAGGAGGTTGGCTGTAACTCTCCCACACAACCTTCCCAATTGGTCTTGCAGGTAGCAAGAAAATCACTTTAATGTGAATTGCCGATGCGCTGCCTCTGTTTTCCCTGCTAAGCCAATCCCAGGGGTATCAAAAGAAGCAAGAAGCCCAGCCTGTGTGGTGCATTATTGCTTTGTGGCCAAGAGGTCCTGGAGGATGTGGCAGAGAAAGCCTCTCTTTTCCATGATGAGCAAGGGCAATTTCCATTGTATTCATACAATGTCTTTTCCTTATATAACTGTTGAATTTCTGTCATGGTAGGAAAAGTATAGTGATAGAAGATACTCTCGAAGGAAAAATACATGAAGCCCATGCAGGTACATAGATAAGGGAATGGATTAGCAGTTAGTCCGTCTTCTAGAGGTGAAAAAACACAAATATTGGCGAAGTCATTTTGTATGCGTGATTACTAAATTCTGGATAGCCCCGCGACTAGAAGTAAAATGAAATTTATCAGTCAATAGCTGAGCAACTGCTCTACCTTAATACTTACGGATTTGATTTACAAATTACATTAATAATTTGTAACCGAGGACAGAATTGGTGGTATAAAAATAAACCCTGACTTGTATTTCTGCCTGATCACACCCTACTTAAGTGTACACCTCATGTCATACGCTTTAAACAGTGGAAAAAAATTCAAGAAATCAAATTGCATTTTAACTTTATGAGGGAGGAAAAATTTATGACGGTTGATATTTATGTAGTGATTACTATGCGCCAGGCACAGCGTTAAGTACTTTGTGTGAATTTTCTAATGTTAATCCCTGCAACAACAGTATGATTTGCATATTACAATAATCACCATTTGATACATGTCGAAATTGACCACGATAGGTTAAATAATCTATTGTAAGTCATTAGTGATGAAGTTCAGATTCCAGCTCAGGCAGTCCGATACTCTTGGGGTCCACACTTCAATGGCGATAAGTGAACTGGACATAGTTGTCAAATAGGTAAAACTTGCCATGGTTCAGACTAGAACCAACTAGATAATTCTGGCTAGACAATTGGGTACCCCATTCTGTCTTCAGTGCCAAACCTCCCTTGTAAGTTTGACATTCATGAAGTCAGGCTTTGTTTATCATTCATCTCTGTATTTTGAACTATAGTTATCTTAGACACAGAAGTCAAGGCATTCAGTAATGCTGTTGAATAAATAAGTAGGATATTTATAAATGTAAATTAATTTTCTGGTGTTGTTTTTGTATTTTTCCATATGTAAGAGGTTAAGGTAATTATCACTATAGTTACAAATATTATTCTACTTATCTTCAGAGTCTTTATCCTGCTAGAGTGGTAGAAAAACAATTTGTCAACTTAGGTGTTCTTCTGCTTTTCATATACATTGTAGCTACATTTGGAGGATGAACTGAAGGCCTGAACCAGGTAAAATGGGCACAGCGGTACTCTTCCCAGATTCCCCTTTCAGCACGGAGGTATCCATGCCCCCAGTACCCAAGAGTGTTGTCTATCCACAGCTCACAGGCAGTTGCATTCCATCCTGGGACTTGACCTTGGCTGAAAAGAGGTACCCCAGGTTACAGCCTTTTCCTGAAGGCAAGGCACATCCAATGATGGTTGAAATGGGGGTACAAAGGCTCAGCTCCCAGCTTCAACATGCGACAATTCTGAGAGTCCTGCCTGGTCCAGAGCTCCCTAAAGAATTGTCTGAGACCCCAGTTATAATTGCATTGCAATTCGCCTTTTCCTCTGCCCCAAACTGCTTCATTCACTTCCTTACATGTGTTCTCAAATATATTTCCCAACAAATAAACCTCCAGCACCCAATTCTCTCCTCCAGGGGACCTGACCTAAGGCAGTAGGTATCAAGAGAAGACCTAGGAAGTCACACTCTAGAATGAAATTTGGGAGCCACACTACTCGCAGCAAGAACTCAGCCATAGGTGGGAACACGAGCAGTCATTGGCATACTGGGGCTGTGCTAGTGTTAACATTGTCACTGGAGGTGAAATGGAGATGTGTGATCTGTGGAAGGGAATGCATCAGCTGGTAGTATTTCTCAGGAATTTGAGAGATACAGGGGGAAATCCTACTTATAAGGACTATGGAATTGGGTAGCTGCTGTTGGGTGCTATGAATGCGTTGCAGAAAGCTGAATGGTTCATCACCAACTGAGGGTGAAGTATGAAACTCAGCCTCCTTGTCTCCACTCAATGACACTTTAATTTCTTGCATTCAGAAGCCAGAAAAACCTGATGATGGGGATAGGTCTTTATTATAGGTGTGGTGGCATTCTAGGTAAGGTCTCATTCTCCACTCTGGCAATTTGCTATGCCAAGGTCAAGGCTCTGATTAGAAATGCATGAAACAACACATCATAGTGAAACTAGCAAAATGCAAAGATAATGAGAGAATTCTGAAAGCAGCTAGGGACAAAGGGGCCTTAACCTACAACTGTAGACACATAACAATAGTAGCAGACCTATCCTATCTACTGAAACTTGGCAGGTTAGAAGGGAGTGGCAAGAAATATTCAATGTGCTGAATAGGAAAAACATGCAGTCAAGAATCCTTTATCCAGCAAGCCTGTTATTCCGAATAGAAGGAGAGATAAAGGTTTTCCCAGAAAAACAAAAACTGAATGAGTGCATCACCACTAAACCAGCCCTGCAAGAGATCCTAAGGGGGACTCTGTGAGTGGAATGTTGCAAAGATCACAAAAGGACCAGAGACATCACTATGGGCACGAAACCTACAGATAATACAATGACTCTAAATCCCTATCTTTCAATAATAGCATTGAATGTAAATGGACTAAATGCTCCAATCAAAAGACATAGGGTACCAGAATGGATAAAAAAACAAGACCCATCTATTTGCTGGCTACAAGAGACCCATTTTAGACCTGAGGACACCTTCAGATTGAATGTGAGGGGATGGAGAATCATCTATCATGCTACTGGGTGTCAAAAGAAAGCTGGAGTAGCCATACTTATATCAGACAAGCTATGTTTTAAACCAAAGACTATAACAAGAGATGAATAAGGGCATTAGATCATAATTACGGGGTCTATCCATCAAGAAGAGCTAACAATTATAAATGTTTATGCACCCAATTCAGAAGCACCCACATATGTAAAACAGTCACAAACATAAGCAATCCTATTGGTAAGAATGTGGTAATTGCAGGGGACTTTAATACTCCACTTACAACAATGGACCAATCATCTAGACAGAAAATCAATAAAGAAGCAATGGCCCTGAATGATACACTGGACCACATGGACTTGACACAGATCTATTCAGAACTTTTCATCCTAAAGCAGCAGTATACACATTCTTCTCAAGTGCACATGGAACATTCTCCAAGATAGATCACATACTGGGTCACAAAACAGCCAAATATAAAACAAATTGAGATCATACCATGCACATTTTCAGATCACAATGCTATGAAACTTGAAATCAACCACAGGAAAAAGTTTGGAATGCCTCCAAATGTATGGAGGTTAAAGAACATCCTACAAAAGAATGAATGGGCCAACCAGGCAATTAAAGAAGATATTTAAAAAAAATATGGAAACAAATGAAAATGAAAACACAACAGTCCAAACCCTTTGGGATGCAGCAAAGGCAGTCCTAAGAGGAAAAAAACATTGCAATCCAGGCCTAACTGAAGAAACAAGAAAAATTCCACATGGAAAATCTAACAGCACACCTAAAAGAACTAGAAGCAGAACACCAAAGAAACCCCAATGCCACTAGGAGAAGAGAAATAATAAGGATCAGAGCAGAAAATAAACAATATAGAATCCAAAGGGGGGAAAAAAAACAGTGGAACAGATCAATTCAATAAAACTAAGAGCTAGTTTTTTGAAAAAATAAGCAAAATTGATAAATGCCTAGCCACACTTCTCAAAAAGAAAAAAAGAGAGGACCCAAACATAAAATCACGAATGAAAATGGGCTTATTACAACCAATCCCTCAGAAATACAAGCAATTATCAGACAATACTATGAAAAATTAAATGCCAACAAACTGGACAATCTGGAAGAAATTGACAAATTCCTAAACACCCACACACTACTGAAACTCAAACAGGAAGAAATAGAAAATTTGAACAGACCCATAACTTAGTGAAGAAATTGAATCAGTTATCAAAAATCTCCCAACACATAAGAGTCCTGGACCAGATGGCTTCCCAGGGGAATTCTACCAGACATTTAAAGCAGAATTAGTACCTGTCCTTTTCAAGCTGTTCCAAAAAATAGAAACGGAAGGAAAACTTCTGGACTCATTCTATGAAGCTAGCATTACCTTGATTCCCAAACTAGACTGAGACCCCACAAAAAAAGGAGAATTACAGGCCAATATCCCTGATGAACATGGATGCAAAAATTCTCAACAAGATACTAGCAAATTGAATTCAACAGCACATAAAAAGAATTATTCACCAGGATCAAGTGGGATTCATTCCTGGGTTGCATGGCTGGTTCCATATTTGCAAATCAATCAACATGATACATCACATTAATAAAAGAAAAGATAAGAACCATATGATCCTGTCAATAGATGCAGAAAAGGCATTTGGCAAAATACAGCAGACTTTCTTAATAAAAAGCCTCAAGAAAGTCAGGATAGAAGGAACGTAACTAAACATCATAAGAAGCCATATATGAAAAGCCCACAGCTAATACCATTCTCAATAGGGAAAAACTGAGAGCTTTCCCTCTGAGATCAGGAACACTACAGGGACATCCACTCTCACCACTGTTGTTTAACATAGTGTTGCAAGTCATAAAATGAAATAAAAGGCATCCAAATTGGCAAAGAAGAAGTCAAACTTTCACTTCTTGCAGACAACATGATACTCTACATGGAAAATGCAAAAGACTCCATCAAAAGGCTTCTAGAACTGATACACGAATTCAGCAAAGTCGCAGGGTACAAAATCAATATACAGAAACCGGCTGAATTTCTGTATACCAATAATGAAGCAACAGAAAGGGAAGTCAAGAAATTGATCCCATTTATAATTGCACCAAGAACTATAAAATAACTAGGAATAAACCTAACCAAAGATGTAAAAGATCTGTATGCTGAAAACTATACAAAACTTATGAATAAATTGAAGAAGACATAAAGAAATGGAAAAACATTCCATGCTCATGGGTTGGAAGAATAAATATTGTTAAAATGTCAATACTACCCAAAGCAATCTACACATTCAATCCAATCCCAATCAAAATTGCATCAGCAGTCTTCTCAAAGCTGGAACAAACAATCCTAAAATTTGTATGAAACCACAAAAGACCTCGACTAGCCAAAGTAATATTGAAAAAGAAAACCAAAGCGGGAGGCATCACAATCCCAGACTTTAGCCTCTACCACAAAGCTGCAATCATCAAGACAGTATGGTATTGGCACAAAAACAGACACATAGACCAATGGATTGGAAGAGGGAACCCAGAATTGGATCCACAAATGTATGGCCAACTAATCTTTGACAAAGCAGGAAAGAGTATGCAAAGGAAAAAAGACAGTCCCTTTACCAAATGGTGCTGGGAGAACTGGACAGCCACATACAGAAGAATGAAACTAGACCACTTTCTTATACCATAAATAAAAATAAACTCAGAATGGATGAAAGACCTAACTGTGAGACAGGAAACCATCAAAACCCTAGAGGAGAAAGCAGGCAATAACCTCTCTGACCTCAGTCACCTCAGCAATTTCTGGCTTGACACATCTCCAAAGGCAAGGGAATTAAAAGCAAGAATGAACAATTGGGACCTCATCAAATAAAAAGCTTCTGCACTGCAAAGGAAACAATCAGCAAAACTAAAAGGCAACTGACGGAATGGGAAAAGATAGTCGCAAATGACATATCAGATAAAGGATTAGCATCCAAAATCTATAAAGAACTTACCAAACTCGCCACCCAAAAACCAAATAACCCAGTGAAGAAATGGGTAGAAGTCATGAATAGACACTTTTCCAAAGAAGACATCCAGATAGCCAACCGACACATGAAAAAATGCTCAACGTCATTCATCATCAGGGAAATACAAATCAAAACCACACTGAGATACCACCTTATACCGTCAGAGTGAGTAAAATTAACAATTTAGGAAACAGTTGCTGGCAAGGATGTGGAGAAATGGGAACCCTCTTGCACTGTTGGCAGGAACGCAAACTCGTGAAGCTGCTCTGGAAAACATTGTGGAGGTTTCTCAAAAAAATAAAAAATAGAACTACCCTACAACCCACCAATAGCACTACTAGGAATTTATACAAAGGATACAGGAGTGCTGATTCATAAGGCCACCATGTACCCCAATGTTTACAGCACCAGTTTTGACAATAGCCAAATTATGGAAAGAGCCTAAATGTCCATCAGCTGATGAATGGACAAAGAAGATGCGGTTTATATATACAATGGAATACTACTTGGCAATGAGAAAGAATAACATCATGTCATTTGCAGCAATGTGGATGGAACTGGAAGGTATTATGCTAAGTGAAGGAAGTCAGTCAGAGAAAGACAGATATATGTTTTCACTCATATGTAGATCTTGAGAAACTTAACAGAAGACCATGGGGGAAGGGAAGGGGAAAAATAGTTACAAACAGAGAGGGAGGGAGGCAAACCATAAGAGATACTTAAATACAGAGAACAAACCGAGGGTTGATGGGGAGGGGAGGGGGGGAGGGGGAAATCAGGGATGGACATTGAGGAGAGCTCTTGTTGGATGAGCACTGGGTGTTGTATGTAAGTGATGAACCATGAGAATCTACCCCAAAAACCAAGAGCACATTTTAAGCACTGTATGTTAGCCAATTTGACAATAAATTATATTGAAAAAAGAGAAATGCATGAAACAGTGAGACTTGATAATAAAGATATCTACACTGATGCACATAAGAACCTTGAAACAAGATTCCTCTAAAAATTTGGGCCTACAGAATTGGCCTTCTCATTTCTGTCAGAAGATCGTGCCTCCCTCTCACTTGAAGACGTTTCAGTAGCTTCTAGCTTGTATGACAACAGGTACTCTACTTGTCATAGTGTAACCCACCCCCGCACTTCCCTTCCTAGACACCAAATTAGGATAAATTTAGGATATAATCCAGCTAGGGAAATGCTATCCTGCTAAGGAAGGAAAAGGCTATATTGCTGACGCTGCTACCTGGTCTAGCTAACACATACTTGCAGGATCCATGAGAGCAAATATAGGGATGATTATGGGAGCACTGGACTATAAAATTGGACAAAGAAAAATTGATCAATATAGGAATACTTTCCCAGGACACAGAATTTATCAGCTGGCAAGAATCCTGGGAGACTGCACTAATATGGCTAGGAGGGCTTTTATGAGTTTGGGAAAAAGAAATAGGCTGTGCAAAATGAAATACAAATGTCAGAATTTCCATGGAAGACAATGGAGTAATATACCAAAAGCTTAGAGGACTGGGTGTGCTAGAGGTACCTTGAATATTTCAAGGAAGGCTGGAGAGCCCACCAGCTAGCTCTGTTTTGTGTGAGGGTCTGGAATACTCTTCCTTTACCAAAGTTACAAGGAATATGATGGTGAGGGGGGGCACTCGCTCTATGGGGAAGTTCAGTAGTGGCTGTACTTTGTATGGTGGGGCTAATGATAGGAGATGTAATACAACTTGGCTTCCTAATAGCAAAGTAGTATTCCATTGTATACATAAACCACATAGTCTTTACCCATTCATCAGTTGATTGACCAAGTAATAGAGCTTAACCTTTGCACAAAAGAGGGTTTAATTTTTGTAATAAGGGTCAAGGTTGGTAGCAGTGGAGAAGCCTGACGTGTCGAGAGCTAGGGTGTTAACAGAGCATATAGTATCCTAGGAGTGAGATAGATGGATGGCCAATAAAGATGTTGCTCAATCTACATAGTAAAAAAAAATAAAGGATGGGCGATCAGGAGGCCGAGGGCAGCTATGCCAAAGAAAGTCACGATTCCTCACCCGATTTCTGGATCTATAATCCTCATATTTGTCACTTGGCCTGTGGGGGAGTAGAACTGTCTTAGCATATAATATATAAGGCCAAAGAGAAATTTTTGAAACTGTCCCTGTCCCTACTCCACACCACTATGCCAGCCAAGCGGTAAATAAAAAGCAGTGTTACATGCCAGGAGAAATGGAAGATATGCATGCCACTTTTAAAGACTTAAAGTGTGCATTGTATCTAGACTTTATTGATTAGTTGGGCCCATCAGAAACCAGATAGGTCCTGGTGGATGAGAGTGGGCTACTTCAAACTTAACCAAGTGATAGCCCCAATTGTGGTTGCCGGGGCCAGGTCAGTTACTTTACTAGAGTAGATTAACACAGCCTCAGTACATGGTGTGAAGTGATCGATCTGGTGAATACATACATTTTTCCATCCTTATCAGGAACCAGGTTCAGTGCAACGTGCCTTTATATGAGATGGAAAAATAGTATAGATCTATTATGTTTTCTCAGGGCTAATTCATCCTCCCAACTTTTGTCACAGTATAGTCCAAACTGACTGGACCAATTGGATATTCTGGAGAACCTAGTCCAATATATTGATGAGATAATGTTAATTGAACTGATAAAGCAATAAATAGCAGATCTTTGGAGTGCTTTGTAACATACATGTATTCCAGAGGATGAGAGAGAAACGGTACCAAATTTCAAGAGCCTGCCACCATCAGTGAAGCGTAGGGCTTTAATGGTCTAGCATACACTGTGAAATTGCAAAGAAAGGGACAAAGTATTGTATCTTACATCTCCTCCCACTGAGAAAGAAGCTCAATACTGCAGGCTTCTTCTGTTGCTGTCGTGTATCACATCGGGAGATGTTGTTCTTATCTATTTATGGGGGGGGGGGAGTCTGACCTCAGCTGTGCCAAAATAGTTGCAATGAAGGATGTATAATAATGTCTTTGATCCTTGATGTAATCTATCAGCAGGTACCCATCATCCCGTCTGGTCCTTAGTTACCACTTTCCTATGTAACTATGAAGATGCCATCATTGCCACATGCATAGTCCCTTAGGTTTGGGGATGTCCTATGAAAGCACACGGAGCTATTCTGCTCTCGCTGTGTCATGTCAGAACACGAGAACCCAGAAAGCAGTCTCTTGCCTTGGATACCTAGGACACTTACATTGTGTAGCTATTCTCGTTCTTTCTCTTTCTTTGGTTTTGCTGCCTGCCTGCTGCTTTTGGATTTTCTAATACTGGGGGCTCTCTTGAGAGGCCAGTTGGCCACTATGATTTGGATCAATCCATTTCTCACCACTTCCTTTCTCTTCCCTTTTCTCCTTTTTTTTCCCCCCCCAGGGAGAAGATTTTCAACTACCGAGGAACAGGTGTTGGCTGAAGAATTCACTTCTTAAATCCTCAGAAAAGCTAAAGTCAGGAGAGTTTCCACTCCCTTAGGGTAGTGGAATAGAAATAGAAGTGTGTTAAGAAAAGAAGTGTATTTCTTTTGAAATAGAAAAGAGAGTGAATGGTCTTCAGTACCTTTGGTTTTGGCCTGCTGTATGCCTCCCATGAGAAAACGAATGGAGAAGGTTTAGGTGGTTGGATTGGACAAAGGGTAAAAGATAGGGTACAGAAGTAAAAACTCATGAATATCCATAAAAATCAGTTGATATATTTCAAAAATATAATCTGGGTATATCTAGCACTTTACTGTAGTGGATATCTACTTTCCCTCCAACAGTCTTTAAAAACAGCATCGATTTCTCTCTCTCTCTTTTTAAATCTAAGACCTACTACACTATTCTGTGTGTGAGTGTTAGTAACTGTTGTTCTTGTTATTGAAATTGTTAACGATAGCCAACACACAAGATAATAAAAGGCTTAATTTGAAATATAAATATTGACATTAGATTCTTGAAAACCAACATTAACCATGCCAGCCATATGAGAATTTGCAGGCTTATCCTCATATCTGACTGACTTAGGCTTTCTTTTATATTTTTAAGCTTAAAAACATCTTTTTTAGGATCCACGAGAATCTATTTATAATGTTTACACACTTCAATGATTCACTGTAGTCAACACTTGTAAGTAAATATCTCACTTCCTGATTAGATAATGAGATTTCATGAATGAAGCTGATATTATGAATGAAAGTGTTGCCAATGAGAGAAAAAAAAAACCAGATCCAGGATTCAAGTACACCTTGTTTCCTCCATTTGTCTCTGAGGAAAGGGCCAAGAGGGTCTGAGGTAACTACATCTTGGCTTGATCACTACTTGATCAATAGAAATCACCGTGTTCAATCATGTTAATTGTTAAGAAAATGCATGTAAAGCTAACAGTAATGTACCATGTCATGACTCTGAAGTCGTCAAAGATAAATACACACTGATTTCTATGGGTTTAAGAAATGGACACTTTTCACCCAACAGGTAGGACTGTAAATTGACTTGCTATTTTAGAAAGACAATTTGATAGTTTAGGACAGGAGCCATAAAATATTTATTTTCCCTTTGATTTAGTAATTTCCTATTCAGGGATTTATCCTAAGGAAATTGTCAGAGATTAAGCAAAGCATTATGTACAAAGATGCCTGTTAAATATTTATTTGTAATATTGGAAAACGATTTGATGATAGAATATAGTCAAACAAATGATATCATGGTAATAATATGGAATAAAATACATCAATTCAATTTTTTACACGTTTAATGACATAGAAGATACTTCTGACAATTAATGAAAGATACTGTATTTACAGAATCATCAGAATTTTATAAGAAAGGAATAACTTTTCTGGGTGTGAAAAAATTCCAGGGAAAACCAACCATGCCAAATCTTTGATCTTGGACTTCTAGCCTCCAGAATTACTAAACAATGCATTTCCATTGTTTAAAGAAAAAAAATAATTCCAGTAAGAAAATACATCAAAGTGTGATCAATGTTTTTCTTGGGGTAGCAAACTTAAGGGGAATTTTATTTCTTTTCTTTATAATTTCCATATTTTCAATTGTCCACATTGGCTATGTGTTACTTATAATTATGAAGAAACACTAAAAGCATTCTCATACAAGAGATATTTGTCTTTAGTGACAACATTGGCGCCCTTCATGTGGTGAGGAAGAAAGCATTCCATATGCACATAGTGCCATGCAATGATGGACGTATCTGAAGTTTATTCCCACAAAATGCTTCACCATGCTCTGTCCCGTTCTCAAAATCTCAGTCCTGGGTTTCTTTGGCATACACACGTTATGGAGCACAGCATTAAAAGCCCAATTTCTTCCTTTGTAGGGTGCCAATGGGAATTGATTTCTTTTGTTATTCCTTGATGATTACTTACTAAAATGCTTCATTCATAGCTATGCATAATTTGGAAACTTCCTTCTCTTCTTGGAAACTGCAAACATGTTAAGCTCTAAGCAAAGCATAGAATTTTGTGGCCCATAGTCTTTCCCAACTGCTGAGGCATGAATATTGATTTATGCCCAGGGGGATACGTATGAGAAAGGATTTGAGCATCACTGTGTAGAAGGAGAAAGTGTCGATTTCCAGAGAAACGACAATAGCAAGATCCTAGTTTCCATGTGTATCGCATTAGAAAAGGAATGATGAGTTACTAGGAACAGAAACTCATTCAATGATGAATACAATGCAAGATTACAATGCCTCGTATTTCTCCAGGGAAACTGTTCTCTTCATCTGATTCCATATACCCTTTTTCTTTTGATCCACTCCTTCCAAGATTTCTTCCAGCACAGGTTTTACATAGTGCAATATAGAAAATAAATAGAAACAAATAAAATGCTGTAAAATAGCCATATGTGTTCTAGGAGTACAGAATAGAGGGTGTTTTTATGTTTGTTTTTTCCTTTTTTTTTCCTTTCCCTCTTCCCTTTACCTCTCCAACCCTCCCTCTCTCCCTTCCTCTTTTTCTTGTTCTTATTCTTACTCTCTCTCTCTCTCTTTTTTCGCTTCCTGATTTAGGTTGTTACATAAGTTCTGATTCTCCTCGTTCCTTTAGAGGTAAAGATATATAAAATCTGAGTTTCAAAAACAGTACTTTAATGTGCCCTAGGCATAACTGCTGTGCTAGAAACATGTTCTCCTGGGTGAGATGGCAGCTTCGTTTGGGATTCACCTTGTGATGTGTTTGCTTGGACAAGGATATTGACAGAAAGAGCATCTTTCCTAATTTTTGAAAGACTTTGAGATGCCTGGTGGCTGTTTTTGAATGATTTACTCACCATGGATTTAAAACCAGGGAATGTCTTGTTTCTTGTTTCTTTCAATAATTTTACCAAACATCTGCTAAGAGCTCCCAGGGGTATATTTTGTACAGGACTGAAAAATGACTGCTGGTAATGCTAAGAGCCTGCTACTTTCAGAATACGTAACACAGCTAATATGCATCATGCTTTAATAAATCCATGAATGGATATTATGTGGAGACTGCAGACCAGCTGTTCCCTGCTAAATAAGCCAGAGGAACAGGGTCCTGCAGCTAGAGGGATTTGGGTTCAAAATGAGGAGCTGGAAGAAGTTGCTAGGGAGATTTTTGAATCCCTGAGGAAGATCCTTACTTAGAATGTTGAATGTTGTCAGCTCTGGCCTGTGATTTCCAAGTCTTGCGAGTTAAAAAAAGAACAAAATATCGACTTGGATTTTAAACTTAGATGCAAATCACTTTATTCACTGGAACAGGTTCTCAAGCAGTACTGAAAATAAGGAGAAAATTTCCACTCAAAATTCCAGGAGTTAAAATAGGCCCTGCTCACCCTCGCCTTCTCTATCTCAGCGGAGCAAAAATCAAATCCCCACAGACTGTAGAAGTGAATTCAACCCCCCACGTTACAGCTTTCTCGCTGGGACTCCCAACAAACCCCCTGTTCATTACCCTGCCAGCCAGCGCAGTCCTGCTTTGAGACTGAAGCAACAATGGTTCCTTCAGTTTATTCTGTAATCTTCTAGTGTCGAATGCTCTCTCGTTTAGAGTCTCATTTAATCTTCCCGACCACTCTACAAAACAGGTATAATTATCCCCATTTCCCAATGAGAAAAGTAAGAATCAGAGGGTAACCTACGCAAAATCACCCACTTTGTAGGGAAAACTAAGTCCTTTGGATGCTAGTTAAGGGCTCTTTGTACTACAGCTCAGTAATTCTGATGCACTGTTTTGTTTTGTTTTGTTTTGTTTTTCCAGAGGTGTTCCATCTTATCACAGTGTGATTTATTTGCTTGGAAAGACCTTGGATATCCACCCTCCTAAGAAATTGCGAGGGAAATACTCAGGCTGGAGTTTTCCAGAAAGTATGCCTGATGCAGACATTCCTACTGATCCATTCACTTTAAGCATTGATGGCCTGGCTTTTCCACTTACCAACTATGTGGCAAGTTATTTAACATATCTCAATGTCCTCAGCTGTATAAATGGCAATAATAAGGCACTTGCCTCAAAGGGGTATTGTAAGGGAAAACTGAGTTCAAGGATGTAAGGGGTATGGAAACATCTTTGCTTGGAACAAAATAAATGGAGTAAAAATGTTGGTTAATATTACAAATTTGCCATCACCTCTAGACTCCAAGCTTGACCTTCCCATGGGGAAGGTTAATTATTCCCATAGAACAATTAACTAATTTTGTAAGTCACGTATACATGCACCTCTTTTTAAGGCATTGGGAGAATATAGGGATGAATAAAAAAAGTAGCATCTTCCACCAGGAGGCATGTAATACAGTAGAAGAGATATGGAATATATGCACATTTCTGTAGTCCAAGGCACAATAAGTAATGTAAGACCAGAGCATAAAGGAAGGAGATATTCCTAACAGCTGAAATGATATGATAACATTTCCAGGAGCGGCAGGACTTTGAATATCTTGTTTGCCTTGAGTTTCCACAGGATCTGATTTAATGCCTGTTGCATAGAAGGTACTCAGTGGATAAGTGTGAAGTTGACTGAGTATGACAGGTAGAGGTCAAGGGTGTGAGAAAGCATCCTGGGAGGGCAAACGGTATAAGCCACACACGGAGGCATGAAAAGGATCAATTTAGGAAGTTAATGGCTACTGGATTTGCGATCTGGGGTAAGGGGATAAGGAAATGATAAAGGTAGGCTTAGTCCTAGATGCCGGATAGCCTCGAATGACATTCTACACATTTAAATTTTATGTGGTGCCAATGGAGGGATGCAGAACATCAGATAGTTCTGAGAAGGATCTGGCGTGATTAGATATGGACTACGGGACCATGCCTTTTATGGTTCTGAGGAATGTTAGGACTGGTGATCTGGTATCCAAATACTAACATAATTTTGTCGAGGAAAATATCCATGTGGGGGATCAAAGGTAAAGAAAAGCAAAATAATATTTTATTATTAGCTGGACTATTTGTCCTCAACTCTTGAGAACTCTAGTGAGATGGGCTTGGAATGTGGCTTGTAGACTAGAAGCCTAAGGAGCCTCTTTGTTATCCCTCAGTCTAGACCCTAACCTGGGCACTGCGCCTTTGCTGGCCTCAAGGAAGGACAGAAACTTTTGAGTTTAGTGAGCTGAAATGAACATGAAAGAGAAGTGATGAGCAAGACATTTGGATGACTCAGTCTCCCCGAAGTGGGAGAAGTCCTGGACCACTTTGCCATTCCAGGTCCATAAAAGGAGAAAGAAGAAAAAGCCATACCCATGGGTCCTATCTTTAATCCGCAGTGACCTTGCTCATTAGTAAACGTGGCGCAGGCACATGCCTGGGATCTGACTCATTTCATGAGTGTTCCTCCCCCTGCAGGGAAGAAAAAGAAGGCACAAGGGAGAGTAGATGTTCGTCTTTTCAGAGGCCTGCCCGGAAGGTGATTTAAAGAGGACAATGGTGGAAGCAGAGGGAATTTGAGCGAGGTCAGTGTCCATGAGACTGGAAAAGGAGTGAGTTCAAAGACATCAAAGGCTCTGATGTTGGCCTCAGAGATGCAAAGGCACTGAAACTGATTACCAGATAGGAGAATTCCTACCTCCTCCTGACTGGGAGGGCCTTGCTGCTGCCATTAATGCCGATAAGCAATGAAAAGGCCACAATGATTTCTGTTCTTTTCCAGTTTTAGTGTAGCCTTTAACCAAAACACATCTGCTTGTATCCCGAGGCTACCTCAAGGCTAAGCAGAACGATAAGTTAATTAACAAGTAATATTACAGTGTTAGGAAAAAGGGAAGGATCAAAACCCCCTTTTTTCTTTTCCTAGGGAATAAAGTATAGGGAGGTAGAAATCTTCAGGAGGGAGGTAGACTCAGAGTTCTACCACAAATGGCTGCTTGTTTGACATTTTTTGTGTGTCTCTGACGATCTCAGAAAACATCTAAGAGGTGCTGAAAGCTTTTAGAAGGATTACATCAAAAAAAAGTTGCAAAAGAAAGAGGTCATAGAAATTACTCTCTTAGCAACATTTTCATAGTGGAGCAGAGAGTCTTTGCTCTGGGAATTGTTTAAGTATGTGACAGAAAAGAAGAGATTCCTCTTAAAAGCCAACAATGATATTTTAAAAAGAAGGAAAGGAGCAACATAATGATGCAAAGCTGATGAAGAAAAATATATTGTGTATCTTAGGATTTGCTCTAGAATCATGGAAGGGAGCTGCTTATGGGTGCAGGATAAACAAGTGAGATTAGAAATGCTGAAATGGAGGGGCACCTGGGTGGCTCAGTAGGTTGAGATTCCGACTTTGGCTCAGGTCATGATCTTGTGGTTTGTGAGTTTCAGCCCCACGTCTGGCTCTGTGCTGACAGCTCAGAGCCTGAAGCCTGCTTTGGATTCTGTGTCTCCCCCTCTCTCTGCCCCTCCACTCCCCCCTCTCAAAAATAAATAAACATTAAAAAAATAAAAAAGAAATGATGAAATGTAGTTGACAGTCCAGGTTAATATTCTAGGAAGACAAGAAAAAGACTTATAGAGAAGGCACACAAACTCAGTGATTGCTAACAAATCACACAGTTTCAGAGAATACCATAGTTAATGAGGGTCAACTCCAGGCATGCATCGGAAGGCTCACAGGCTGTATACTTAGGCATCCATCACAAGCAAAAAGAGACAAGGGCCAAGATGCATGCTGGTAGTTTGAGCCATGGGGGGTGGGATATGGTGGTAAAAGTAGGGCCAGAACTTTGGCCAGTGCCTGGGAAGGAAATTCTAAGAAACCGGTGTGGAAGCAGGAAGGATCATGATGAGTAAGAATGTTTTTATTTGGTTTCTTGTTAGGACAAGAGCCAGTTCTCAGAATGGGTTCCCTTGAGCCCTTGTAAAAGAATAAATGAGCTCTTCACGTATGTAAGTGAAGTGATCCCAGAACAAAACAGAAGAAATGCAGAGTACTTGGTATAGTATGCTAGCAATTGTGTAAAATAAAAGGTGTGTGGCTAAGAACTTCTGAAAGGATCCACAGGAATATCTAATAGTAGCCTCTTGGTTAGTGGGGGTGGTTGTGATGAAGGAAAAGAAGGAGTAGAAGGACACTTTAACTTATACAAATATATAACAAATTGTTATATGACACATGAAAAAACAGAACAAAACAAAATCAAAACAACTAAAGATGCACATTCTAAAAACGTGCATTGCTTGGGTTTTCATGTGAGTGTTAATGGGGTTATATGTCCTCGAAAGGGTAGAGAATGAGGTGAGCATCTCATATCATGGAAGGAAACATTTTATTTTAACAAATGCATCATCCGCAATTTGTGTTTCATGTGTAAGTTAAAAGCTTGACCCTAAAGTCAAAAGTGTGACATGTGTGTAGATTAGAGACCCATTTCCGCAGAGACCAGAAATCATTCAAAGCCACCTGTGTTGGGGAGTGTATGAACTTTTGATTCTTTCTTGCTATCTTTAGTGGTATGGTTAAAATTCAGGAGCAAACCCGGAGGATGAACAAACCTCTCGGAGGGGAGACTGGAGTAAAAATTCCATGCGGCAATGGCTTGGTGATAAAGCTCATCCTGTTTGCAGGTGTTTTTGTTTTGTTCTGTTTTGTCTTCTCGTTGGCATTAGCAATGTTTTGGTTTAAAAACCCCAACAAGTTGACTGGTAATTGAGCCAAACCCAACAAAACAAACCAGAAAAGAGAGACAGAGTTGATGGCGATAATAAGAAACACCACACTTCACAATTCCCCTCAGAGCTGGTTTCATCTGAAGCATTTTTCCCTCGCATCCCAGCAGCTTACAATATCAATTCATGGTTCATTCAAAACTTTCTCCTGCTGGTAGCTCTCAAGGGTGTCAGTGGGGACAAAAATGGAAAGTGATTTTAGAGTGAGGGTGTGCAGACTCTTCCTATGAATTGAATTCCATCCAGGGTGATGGAAGGATTGATCTGGGCAAGTCATGGAGGCTGCATAATTGTTAATAGGTGTCGGGTTCCATTTTGGAGGAACTGGAAATTCTACTGGAGTGTAGATATATATTCAGGCATTACTGTTGTAAGACAACGCTAAAAATTATGGTCAATGAAAATGTTTCAACAGTGTAAAAAGAAATACTTAAGTGTAATTATAAAGAAAACATTCAAAACGAGGATTTTGGGGGGCGCCTGGGTGGCTCAGTCGGTTAAGCGTCCGACTTCGGCTCAGGTCACCATCTCGCGGTCCGTGAGTTCGAGCCCCGCGTCAGGCTCTGGGCTGATGGCTCAGAGCCTGGAGCCTGCTTCCGATTCTGTGTCTCCCTCTCTCTCTGCCCCTCCTCCGTTCATGCTCTGTCTCTCTCTGTCTCAAAAATAAATAAACTTAAAAAAAAAAAAAAAAAAAAAACACGAGGATTTTGGGATTTAGTCCTGACTCTGGCATTTCCTCCTTCTATTTCGATCCTCTGTAACCTCAGTGTCTCCATTTTTATCACCTGGGAGATTGATGCTGCTTCGTGATGGTACTAGAAGGAACAACTTAAGAAATGTTATTGAGTCCTTCTGCATGGATGGATGAAAAGTTACAATCATAGAAAAATTATCTATGCTGACACAAAATGAGTATTGTTTGGATTTACTGATAGCATTCATAGTCTTACCTGTTCTTGGATTATGGTCCCTTCACACATCAGTGGTTGATTTAGCTGCTCTTTTGGAGACATTCGGGTTGAAACTGAACCAATGTTCCTTTCCTTATTTCCGCACGTTCTTCTTTCTGTTTTAAACATCTCTTCTTTGATCTGAAGTGAACTTGGAGACGTTTTCTTCTCCTCAACTGTAAGATAGATTCAGTAAAAAGAAATTTTTCCAGCGCTCCGGTCTTGTTTATAGTAGTCAGTTCTTTAGAAATTTCCTAACTGATGTTTCCAAGGGTTCACGATTAAATATTAATGAATTGGGGCTGAACTACCAAACAGCAATGTCGGAAGGAAAGAATCAAATGGTCGACAAACCAACAAACAGGGAGAGCTATTAAGTACTCTGAAATTCTAGCTATTTATCATTGGTGTTTTGGTAATTGTGATTTATTGAGGAGAGTTACAATGCCCCGAGTTCATCAGGCTCCACTTCTGTACTGTGGCCCAGGCTCCCTGCTTTTGTTTGTAACATAAATCATGTCTGGATACCAAAGACTCCAGATCTGCTCAGCTTTAAGCTTTTTGTTTTGTTTGTATTCTTTGTGTTTCCTTATTAGGAAATGTTGATGCTATGCTTAAAAGCATGTTATTTCCCTGAAAAGAAATATGGTCCAGAAACACTATTTCATATAAAAATTACAAGAAGACAGGCGAGCTTCAAATTTATGGCACGATGCCCTTGCCCCTGTTTTTAAACTTCTACTGCTATCATTTTGAACCAGAATCACCTAACTCAAAGGCTGCTGTTGTTTGAAATCTTGACAATAAGTAGTTCATTCTTACTTGGGATAATTAAAAAGTTAGCATGCTAAATATTATTTTGTGAAGTCACAGGTTGCCTTCACTCTTTTTTTAAGAATGCCCCCTAGATTGCTGTGCCCGTAAGTCTTTACTGACTAAGGTCCTTCCCCTCATGCACAGTTCACATCCAGTGTCATTTCCGCAAATACGAAACACTGTCTACAGTTCCAGTGCTTTCCTAGGAAGCCCCCTGCCATTACTCTCTATCACATTACGCTGTTTTATGTCAATATCTGAAATCATCTTACTTATCTGTTTCCCTTTTTATTGTCTGTTTCCTGTTAGTAGCAGGAAACCTGCTGTGAGAGCTACATTTCACTCTCCTTGTTTCAGCTGTATCCTCAGAGCAATGGATTCAGTATGTAATAGACACTCACCAAACACTTGAAACAAATTCAATAAAGCAATTAAAGTGGAGTTCGAAAGAATTTTCCCTCCTGCAGCTTCCTGTTTGTGTCATGGTATGCGCATATTATTTAATCCTGTTCATCGTATTTCTTCCTTTGTAAAATAATTAGTTGAGCATCATGACTTAAAAGGTTGCATTGGGATCAAAACGTGTTCTCGCTTTAACTTGGAAAACTCCATTTAATTAGCATTGTTTATGTCAAGAAAGCCCATTGCGTTAGAGTGTATCATTCTACTGGCAGACATCTGTAATTACATTTTAGTTGAATTATTGTTTTCCTTTGATTTTGAGAGAAAATCGTCCTGATTTATAGTTTTCTTCTCTAGTGGAATCTTCCTTTCTGTTATAGCCTTCACTTAACATCATGACACAGAAAAGAAAGGTCAGGTCTAAAAGCACACCTATCTCTGGCATCTATCCACTGTCAGAACCTGATCAGATCTGAACCATGTTACTGAATCTCCCGTCCATTCAATGCGATCAGCAGTGTTTGGAAGTAGTCGTTAATACCTCTCTTCTTTTTTTTTTTTTTGCAATTCAAATTCAAAGTCCAGATTTCAAGTGACTAAAACAAATAGATGACAACGATTGGCTTTTTCACTTCCTGTATTTTTGACCAAACTATATTTTTTGTACATATTCTTATGATAAAAGCTATTTTAATAATCCTACTTAAAATAAGATAAAGAATTTGCTTTTTCCAAGGGGAGAGGCGGAGAAAGAAGAGAACAGAGAACCCGAAGCAGGCTCTGCACTGACAGCAGAGAGTCCTACACAGGTCTCGAACTCACGAACCGTAAGATCATAACCTGAGCCGAAATTGGGCACTTAACTGACTGAGCTACCCAGGT
The DNA here is from genome assembly GCF_024362965.1 of Panthera pardus. Lineage (NCBI taxonomy): Eukaryota > Metazoa > Chordata > Mammalia > Carnivora > Felidae > Panthera > Panthera pardus. Next base: position 12,331,286 of record NW_026526655.1, read on the forward strand.
ACCCCTGTCTTCATTTTCTGTTTCTCTTCAGTAAGTTGGTAAGTTGCACATCAAAGATTTTTTTTCCCATTTTTGTCTGTTTTGTTCCTTGTGTCTACTATGTATCTGTTACCTAGGAAAAAATATAACAAATATTTGTTGAATGAATAAATAAATATTTCCACACCTAGTTTCTAGATTTTTTTTTTCATTTTATTGGTTGCCAGAAAAGCAGGACCAATGCTTGCTTCTGACTTCACATTTTTTATATTATGAAGTTGGGAATCTGTGGGTAAATTACTCTTCAGCAAAAAAAAAAAAAAAAAAAAAAAAAAGAATTCTTAAAAGAACTAGTAATTACTTAAGGACATAAATTTGTCATTGTTTAGTTTGACACTATATGTATTAAACATTACACATTTTCTTTGGAAGTGGAATTAAGAAAAACCCCATAAAAAGATATTCAAATTAGTTTGTATGAAAAAGTCAACCTGATATTTCTGATGAATAGGAAAGGGAGCATTTAAAAAAAAAATTATGGGGACACCTGGGTGGCTCAGTTGGTTGAGCGTCCAACTTCGGCTCAGGTCATGATCTCACCGTTTGTGAGTTCAAGCCCCACGTCCGGCTCTGTGCTGAGAGCTCGGAACTCCGAGCCAGGAGCCTGCTTTGGATTCTGTGTCTTCCTCTTTCTCTGCCCCTCCCCTCCCCCCTTCTCTTTCTCTCTCTCTCTCTTTCAAAAATAATAAATAAACATTAAAAAAATTATGATTCCGAGGTCCCTGGGTGGCCCAGTCAGTTGAGTGTCCAACTTTGGCTCAGATCACGATCTCACCGTTGGTGAGTTCGGGCCCTGTGTCAGGTTCTGTGCTGACAGCTCAGAGTTTGGAGATTGCTTTGGATTCTCTGTCTCCTCTGCCCCTCCTCCACTCATGCTCTGTCTGTCTGTCTTTCTCAAAAATAAATAAATGTTAAATTTTTTTTAAATTTATGATTCCATGCGTAGAGAGTCTAATAATCTCACCAAAAAGGCTTCCTATTTTTTCACTTTGCATTAAGAAAGAGGAAATAAATGTTCCCTATGTTTCTGACCGCAGATATTTCTTAATATCTTGCCTATGAAGTAGGAGGAAAAGGTTTGGTTTTTACATGAGTTGAAATTTCCATAAAGTGCATTTTTTTTCAGGATAACTTGAGCTTTGCGAGTGCCAAGCACCCCTTCTTCTTCTCATATTAAACTGGATTAAACTCAGGAGGAAGAACATGTTGAGCAACATTTCTTTCTTTCTCGTACATAAAAGCAAAGGTTGCTCAGTGTTTCAAGTGGGATGGGTTGCTCTGTGAAGCATTTTCTTTCACAGAAAAACATAGCATCCGCTATTCACAAGGTTGGCAAGCAGAACAGCAAAGAGAACTAAAGAGCAAATTGTCAGGACTTAATAAAAATCTACTGATCCAAAGCACACTACTGACACCGACAAGAAAGAAACATGAATATGTGGGGTTTGAAGAGTAAATTGTAGTTCAGTTAAACTGGAGCCACCTGTTGTCCTCACTTATTTCATAAAAAAAAAGAATAAATAAATAAATGCAAAGTGTTAGAAATCCCAGATTATAGAAAGCTATTTTTTTGGCATTAAACGAACCAAAAGTAATCATTTCCCCTTCTGCAACACATCCCCTCCATTTATTTCCTTGCTCATTCATTCCTTTATTCCAAGGGCTCCTCATCTACTAGACAGATCAACCTGGAAACAATTACAGTGGTAAGACAAATGTCCTTATAAAAATGTAGACAATGCACAGAAAAGGATTTAGTTAACTCTGCCTGAGAACTGAGACAAGCCTTTTGTCAGAGAGTGACATTTGAACCACGTTTTAAAGAATAAGGAGGATTTTTCTAGCAGGACAACGTGGAAGGAACATATTGATCAAAAGGAAATGGTGTTTTCAAAGCAATCAAGATGAAAAAGAGGAAATAAAAAGCATGTAAGTCCTTGCCTTGTTCATGAGAAGACTAGCTTGGCCATTTTCCATTTTCCTGAATGCTAACATCAAATGTTCTTTTAACAATTAATATACCTGCTTTTCATGTTCAACTCAACAGAGTTCTTAATACACCAGATTTAGATGGCTGACTCCAGAGTGTCAGGGAGACATATATTCAATGGAGATCGTGTGCTTGAATCACTATGGTGAAGAAATGTGCTCGCGGACTGGCCAGTTACATAGCCTTAACGTTCTGCAAGCATTTCCAGGATACCTATTCATAATGCTCGGTCCTCTTGTGGGTGAAATGCTGCTGTTTTCCCATTACTGGTGATGGAATGTCTTGATTAATATCTCTCACTTTTCTTCGTTCTACCTCCTGGGTGTTTTGGCCATGACTTCATGGGAATTCAACGGTTGCTTGGTAGAAATATTTGTGCAGTGAAGACAGCTCATATATTCTTTTGAAACAGATATTTGTTTGCTCCCTTCACTCCTTCTGGCCTCTTGCCTCCTTTCTTAGCTGCTTTCACCTTCCTTCCATCTCCCTGAAAGGAGTTAAGACTTGTTCACGCCATGATCTTGGTATTCGTTTTTCTTCATCCTTGTCATTTACTCAATACGGTGGATATTATAAAATTAAATAAACATTCCAAAACTGCTTACTTTTGCTTAATCATTTAACTAAATGTGCAACCATTTGAGTTTTAAGGTTATAATAAGAGTATTTTCTTGTGTGGTTGTAATAATAACGCTTCCTATTTTTTATAAAAACAATGTTTTCTATTATTGTACGATAATATTATCTTTGACTTTGTCCATTTTTATGAATTAGTGCAACATTATGAAAACATGATATTTAATGAAATAGAATATTAACCTTAACACATAGCTTTTAGAAGTATATTTATAAAAAGGCAATGAAAAGGAGAAAACTATTATACAGAACCTTTTATTATTTTGTCTATAATATTTATCATATCTAAACATAAATTATGACTAAATTACTTCTTCCCATAAGCATCAATTTCTATAAATGAAACCTTTGCATTTTCATCTTTCTTAAACATGCCTAAAATATTTGAAACCCAATACAGCCAATATATTAACTACCAACTTAGCCAGAAAAAAAAAAAAGAAACGTTCTCAAAATAAAAACATAAAGATTCTTAAGTCTTTATGTTCTTAAAACTGCAGTTGACCCTAGAACAACATGGGGGGTTGGGGGCACCAGCCTTGCCTCCCTCCACCGGTTCAGTAAAAAATCTGCATATAGCTTTTGACTCCCCCAAAACTTAACTCTAATAGCCTCCTGTTGACCAAAAGCCTTACCGATAACGTGTACAGTTGACTAACATCTATTTTGTGTGTTACATGTATACTATCTTCTTACAATAGAGTAAGGTAGAGAAAAGAAAATATTAAGAAAATCATAAGGAAGAAAAAATACATTCACAGTACTGTACTGCATTCATTGAAAAGATTTCGTGTGTAAGTTGACCCGCGCAGTTCAGGCTTGTACGTTCAAGGGTCAACCGTAGTAGATGCCAATAGCATTTAGGACGAGGTACTTAGGTGATCCCATTTTGCATATATATATATTTAAACATGATTAAGAGCATCTAATTAGTTTTTCAATTAAGTGGTATCATTTAGTTGGGAAAAACTGAATTACCCTGAAAGCTCAATTTCTTGTCACCTTAATCTCATAGGTCGTCCTTTCCATTGAATCATTGGTTTTTAAGATCACATAATGATACTTTGTACAGGCATCATTTTAAGTATATATATTACCTTATCCAGCAATCAGAACAGCCCTGTGAGCAAGGTACTAGGGACCATCGCTGTTTTGTAGATAGGGGCATAGTGGTACAGAGTGATGAAGGTCCAGGCCATATGGCCAGTAAAGCACTTCCTGTCTCAGCTCTCTGCAATCTATGATATTAACAACTGTATTTTATTGCTTTTAATAATTAGGAGTCCAGTTGGACTGCTCATTCTGCTAATTATCTGTCTGTTGGAGGAAAACTTAATAAGTAATAGAAAATTATATATAGAATCATGATCAACAGAAAACTGACAATAACACTGGAAGTACACTTTACACGCATTAGTTATGTCACTTTGTGCAAATCGAATTTCTCTGGTCATGGTTTCTTGATCTATGAAATAGGAATAATGGTATATCTTTTACCAGGTGATTTTAAAGATTTAACCTTTTAAAGGTTCAAAGCTTTTATGAAACAAAAGTTCTTACAAAACACAAGGCATTTGCAACCTGTTTCTCCTGGACTTAAAATGTTCACGTTTTTGTTTTCTGTTGGTGTTGGTAGTAGATGTCTGTGAAAACCCTACATGAAGTTAAGATGAGATGATTTTAAAAGGTTGTAGGTCCTTAAAAGTTGCTGTATCATTATTGAATTTGTATTTTGTAAAAGTAACTGGACTATAATAAATATTTTGACATTTTGCCCTGGTTCAAATAATTGATTTGACCCATTTCTACTTCTAAAACCTTTCACTTTTATTTACTTTGATAACTATACAGATTTGGGGAGGCCTAGCACCAGCAATTTCACCAGAAGGCATTGTGGTATGGCAATTCAAAAAAAAGTCTCATTCAAGCATTTATTTAGTGCCCAGAGTGTGCCTGACCCTTTTTTGTAAGTATTTGTGACATAAACATGAATAAAGCAAGTGAACCCCCTCAAGCATTAAGCATGCTTGCAGACAATTAAACTTTTAGTAACATACAATGGGGGAAGTGCAATGATAGGAGGGTGTCATCAGAGGAAAGAGGAGAACCTTTAAACCAGGCTTCTCAGAGGAGGGGATACTGATCTGATATTCAGACAAGAGTAAGACTTAGCATGTCACTGGTGGTGTGGAAAGGCGTCCTGTTCAAGGACTTAGCATACACAACAAAGTGGAGATAAGAACTATCACGTTGATTAAAGGAACTGGAATGAAGGAGTCATAATAGGGGCAAAAAAGAGACAAGGCTGGTCTAGATCACCTAGAGCTCTGAGCACTTATCTAGACTGTTAGAACTTGATCATGAAACCTATGGAGGCCACTGAGAACTTTATCACAGTTGCATCGCCACATTTGAAATTTGGGAATATCACTCTGATGATGCAGCAAAGGAAAGCCACCTATCCAGGAGGTAGGAATGGAGAGAAGCCTTCTGTACTCATCCCGATGAGCTGGGATGAGGGCTTAGGAAGAGGAGGAAGAGAAGATATGTGAAAGATGGGATACTTTTAAGTTGGTGACTGCTTGAGTAGAGGCTCCTTAGTTTCTAGACTGGGCAATTGGGAATGGATGGCGGGGTCATTAGCTGAGATAGGAACACAGAGGGAGAGAAGCGGACAAGCTCAGGAAATTTTAGATGTTTGTGTCTGGAATTTAAGGCAGTAGTTTGGGGTTTAGATACAGGTTTGAGAGTGTTTTCTGGCATATGCAACTACCCTTCAGCTGGACAAGGAGAAGGGGTCCCCTCAAACATTAGATGTTCCTCACTTGACCTCCTCTATCCTCAAGTGGGCATTTCTCTTGAGTCTTTCTTATAATCTCTCTAAAGCATTCAATATTAGCTGTATTCTCTCATGGGGATAGAATCTACCAATCAAGGCAACTCTTCTCTATTTCTAAAAGTCTAATCTAGTCCTTGTGCAGATATGTCTTATTGACCAACTATGGACAGGGTCCCGGGTAAAAGGACTTTGGTCACTGGTCTTAGCTGGTACCATGAACAGAATCTGAAGCCATTTAGGTGTAACATAATTAATATGAACTGGGTATAAGGCAGAAGCAGAGTTTTGTGTCGACTGTGATTATAGAAAAGCAGAGGCGATACTAGAATTTGGAAAGACCCATGTGGTGGCTATGGAGTCACACCTGTCACCTGTTAATCTACATAAGGTACTGAGAAAACTGCCTGGCACATCACAATGACTATGTGAATGTTTGCTTATGTGTCAAATAGCTTCTTTGTAAAACGTAAGTGAGAAATATCCTATAGAGAGGGAGAGTTGAGGTTTTGATATTCTTTCGGAGACGGAAGGAAGTGAGGAATAAAGTTTCAAATAGATAGGTAGAATTTTTCAGTTTGGTTTGAAAGTTCCTCTGTTCTCAGAGAAGACTTAAAGTTCTATACATGAACAGTAGATCTTATTCTTGAGGGAGGGAGAGAGAGAGAGAGAGAGAACAAGTGGGGAGGGGCAGAGAGAGAGAGAGAGAGGGGAAGAGAGAATCCCAACCACACTGCCAGCACAGAGTCTGACATGGGGATCGAACACATGAACTGTGAGATCGTGACCCGAACTTAAATCAAGAGTTGGATGTTTAACCAACTGAGCCACCCAGGCATTTCTGAATAGTAGATCTTAATCTTTCCTGATTAGCTAGGTCCAAAGCTTCTCAGACTGAGCTAGCAGGTAATGGGTTAGAAGTTTTGAGGAAAGAAGTGGAATGTAGAACACCTGCCGAAGAGCATGGAAAAGATGAGTTTGGATAACTGGGAGGGCTCCTGGGGTTATTAACGCATGAGCTTGGAAATTATTAATTAATATTGGCTCTCATCATCAAGATCACTGAGTGATATTCTTTAGCAGCATTCAGCGTCTGGGAGACAGAGAAGGCAAGTTAGGCAGTTAGATTCATCCAGGTCTAGACTATTCCAGGGCAGGTGAGGAAGGAAAAACAAGAGAGCAAGAACATAAGGGTTTAGGGCAAGGGCAAGGAAGTGTTTATGTGATAGGCCTAACCAAATGGGCTGGAAAGGGAAGTAAACCTGGAAAATGAAGGCAATTAAGAAACATTGATGGGTGCCACAGCCAGACCATCTCTAGGAGGGCAAGAGATAGAGAGAGTTGGAATAATGAGTTTGTGGTTGGAAAGTGGATATTGGAATTTAACTAATACTACATGGACCTTTACAAAAATATCACCAAAGCTTATGGAAACTGTATGAAGATAAAAATTACTGAGGATGTCAAGAAGCAGTTTGTCTAAGATAATAGAACCATCGAAATGGACATGGGGTCATCTAAGATGATGGATATAGACCACAGATTTACTGCGAAAAATCATTAGTAATATGAAGAAGGAAGGAGAGTGTAAGTTGATGACAGGGATGAGGGGCCCCAAAGAGATATGGTCACTGTAGGGGGTCAGATTTGTAATGCTATATAAGTAACAATGGGCAACAAGAAATTATTGAATAATTCCTACACACTTCCTGGTCTCCATACCTGCTCTGTCCTCTTAGCCTTGTGGGAACATGGAGTTGGAGAATGTGTAGCTTCTACTTGAGTTGACTGAAAGCAAGTGGGAGAAGTCTTAAAGAGAAAAAAACTTTTACCTTAAGGAAAAAAATAGAGGGAAATGTGAACTTAGGGATGGTTTTAGGTAGAGGGAACCTTTTGTGAACCAATTGAGGGTGATGATAGAAATAGAGTTTACACTTGAACGTGCATTCCAGAGGGCATCCTAAAAAGCTTTTGTAAAGAGAGACTCAAAGGGATGATGAGTTGAATGAAACGGGGTTTGCATGAGAGCTTGGCAGGGAATGGAGAACAAAAGGACTTGAATTTTGGATAGAAGCCAACAATGGCAAGGATGTGACAGATAATGGCATTGAATGGTCTAAAGATTTGGAATGGAACTCTGATGTATAACTGTTTTTGTGCCAACAGAACCCTGGGCCCAAGGAAAGATCTTATTCTGTATGTGGTTCTGTCAGCAATTTGCAGCCTTTGCTCATTATTACAAACAGAACCTTGATAAAATGATGTGTTTTGACTTGGCAAAGCTCAAAATTGGATATAAAGAACAATGTAGTTAGAACCCAGTCAAGATGTTGTCACCAATCCCTTAAAACTCATTGGATCTAATGGGCTCAAGTATTTGCCAAATAGCGAATAGCACTCATCCATATATATTTTCTCTTCCTGGTCACATGTCCAGGCTACATTTTCCGGTCTTCCTATGGTTAGGTCCACATCTAACTCCAATGATTGAGTTCTACCCAATAGGATTGATAGGGATGATGTATGTCACTTATGGGTCTATTCCACAAAACTGTCTCCAAGTCCCTTTCCCTAAAGCCTATCTCAATGGGGGAGGTCTCTGAGGACCTCTAGGAATCACAACATGGGAAGAGCTTAGAGCACAAGATATTTCCCTCACTGCCTCCATTGACTTATACACATGGGACAAAAATTATAAATCTTTATGGCATATAACTAGTAAGAATTGGATATTATTTATCATAGCAGTGGCCTTACCTTTCTGATAGATATCTGTGGAAGATAGCTTTGCTGTATGAGCTGATGGAAAACTCCATAGTTTTGGAGCAAAGGCATATTTTCTCAACAAGCAATTTTTTATTTTTAGGAGGGGACCCTAACTTGTTATTGCAACCTCATAGAGACTAAACATATGATAACTGTGCTATCCAGGCACCGTGTCTCCATCATCAATTCAGCCTCATCTGATTGGCTGAGCCATGAAATCAAGTGTTCCCTTGGGCACTCCCCCCATCCCATGAAGTTGAATTCACAGGCCTGGATCCAAGCATGTCCTGATGGCACAAAGTGGCTAATATACCCACGGTGCCTCCTTCTACCATACTGGCACTTCTCTCTCAAAATACTATTATGGCCTCAAGAGCAGTTTCCTATGAACAAATGACAGTGGAAAGAAAAAGAGCCTCATTTAAGATGACTATATGTGATATTCTGGCATCAGCATTACCACCTGCTGCATGGGTGGCCCTGAGGGACAATCAAGGAAGAGAAATTCTCCCAGTGGGTAGAATTTTGCATAATACTTACCAAATTTGAAGTTCACAGATAAATCAGCTCTTCTCAAAATGCATTGTCTACATGATGGGTAGTCTTTAAATATTAATTAGATAATATCCCTTGCTTGCTCAAAGTCCTTCTGTAGCTTCCTATTAAATTTTGCATTATTTTATACTTCTAAATTTGGTCTACCAGGCCCTACGTGGTATGTCCCCGGCTTTACACTAGAACGTCAATGTGGACTGACCTTTAATTTGCTGCTCTAGCCACTGGGCTTATTTTAATTCCTAAGCATCAACCTCTTGGCCCGACACAGACCTTCACCTCCGCGAACTCACAACTTGGCTGGCTTTCTCGTCATTTGGAGGTTAGCTTAAGTTTGATCTCTTCTGATAGGTCTTCATTAATCTTCCAATGTCAATTAAGCTTCCTCTGTGACTCTACCTTTTCCAACATTTCTTCTGTGTCTTGCTCTTTTCCTTCATAGCAGGTATCCATATTGATGTAATTGTTTATATATTATTTTACTTAAAAGTTGTCTTTTTCATGATATTGTAAATTCTGTAAAAGACCCTGTCCATTTTGTTCACCATCAAATATTGGACACTTAGTATATAGTTCTTGGCTCACGGTGGAGGGAGGGGAAACTTGTGTGGAGCAAAGAATGTATAAATAGTTGTCCCTCTTGAAAAGAAGTGGAGGAGAATGTGGGTCCCTAAGCTGAGTGCGGCTGTTAAGGTACCAGGAGATTCATTTGATTTATATAAGCCATGGAAAAGAAGAAAACCGGGAAGCTGGCAGAACAAAGTCAGCCATCCTGTGAACAGGAAGAGGTAGGTATGATATAGCTTTGGAAGATGGTGGAACAAGGTAGGTCTTGCAGATATTAGAGTCTAGCCAAAAGATGAACAGAAACTCTCCTAGGACCACTGGTGGCATCTTTTAAGAGGAAGTATATTGATGCTGCTCTGACTGACATATCTTCCTTCCCTTTTGGTTCTTTTCTCATTCTTTTCCTTAATTTCCTAAACAAAACAAAACAAAACAGAACAGAACACAACACAACAGACAAACAAAAATCTAATCATCCAAGATTTAAGGCTAAAATATCAAGGACAATAAAAGTCATTCATAGTGAGTGACATTTCCAGAAGCCTCCTAACTAAATCATTCATTAAAGAAAAACAATATCGATGTTGCTGTTCATTAACAAAATAAAGATTGATTTCCTTCATGAAATATTTAAATTTTATTGCCAAATTATTGTAATGATGCTTTTCTCAGCCAGGACAGTCTGGGAAATACAGCTTCTAATAAAAACTCGTAAAAACATCAAGAGAGAAAATTCCAAATTTCCAACTGGAGTGCATCCCTCAATGATTAAACATTAATATCAAAGGAACACATACCCATATATAAAAAGCAGATGATCAAAGGTCACATTTTTGAAGGTAGAAGATTAAGGAAACAGATATCTCGGAGGGTGACTGAATGTTACTGCTAACTTCAAAATAGTCTTGGTTTTAGTTATTTTTTCAGGATGTCAAAAAACCCTGTAGTCATTCCAGTCATTTCATGCCTAAAGTTTTCCCCACAGAAATAAAATATTTTTCAGGAAAATGTTACGAAAGGAATGAAGGACAAGTGTATTAAACATCTGCAGAAGATCTGTAAGATTGAATAAGAGTTAGTTGTTTCATGGTATGTTAATTCCTTTCTCTTCCTAGCTTGTAGAGTTCCTTGTGACACAAGCATTTTCTTTACTAAAAAATGCTCTGAAGTATTTGTAACTGCAGAAATTACACCTGTTTAAGTAATAAAATATGACCCCTAGAAAAAAAAAGTCTATCACTTACACCAATGGTGGGTGCATTGTATAGTGTAATTAACTACACACAACAAAAATACACTAATTTAAATAGTAGAGAAATGTATTAGGAAATCAGTGGCAGCTCCTCAAATCTCTAAGAGGATCAGAGAACTGTTTTGGGGGATGCAACCAGGAACAATACTGCAAACTATGCCCCAGAACCACACATAAACTATCACTAGGGGACACAGTCAGGGTAGCCAGGGAGCTTCTGTCCCTCAGTACTGATGCAGGTGATGATTCTTCTGCATCACCACCCCCATTGTCCGGCCAGCCACAATGGATTCTAGGTGGACCTTGTTTTCTTGTCTTTCTATCTCAAGATTCAAAGTTCAGGAAAGGTGCATGTGATTGGAGGAGGCTAGATCTTGTATCTGTGCTCTAGCTTCAAGGCGAGCTGACGTTCTCCAAGTCTGCATTAGGAGGTACCCTTTCCTAGAAGCTAGGCATATATCTTAGACATAGGGAAGATGATGGCCTCATAGATGGCCTAAAGGAATAAAAAAATACCTGCTACTGTAGATATTAGTTTCATTTAATATAGATTTTGTTATAAAAGAAAGTGTAATTTTTTTAAGTAGTTAGTAAAGCCGATATGTGTTTGGAGTCGAAAGTTCTGGGTTCAAATCAAATCTTGAGCATTTAAGTCCATCAAACTCTAGTATTCTGCCTTATTTGTGTGTGTGTGTGCATGTGCATTCAGACAGAATTATATCTTGTCTCTTGTTTCTGCCTCACATAGTTATTGAAAGGTTCCAATGAGATGTATGTGAAAATAATTTGAAAATGTAGAGCTAAAGGGATTTGAAGTGAGAGGAGACCAGATTCGAATCTGCTCTCTATGTCTTACTTGATGTATAACCTTCGACTTGTTATTTAAATGATCCAAGCTTTAGTTTCCCATTGCATGAAACGGGGATAAAAATGCCCACTTTTCAAAATTCTCAAAGAGTTTAAGTCGGATAAAACGGTTAAGAACTCATAACATAACTTAGACATAGAAAGCCCCCAACAAACAACAAACCCAGCAAGGAGCTGTAGGTGTGTCAAAGTATCATTCATTTTTTTCCTAAAAATTGTTGTATGCAAGATAGGCATACACATATATCTATGTCTTCCTAAGAACACATACATATACATCCATCTTTTGGAAGTTTTAAACGTTTTTTTTTTGCCCTGAGGAATAATATAACATATTCATCTAAATCACATTATGAAAAGAGGAAAGGTTCTTGGCATCTGTTGGAGATATTACTGCAGAGATGTTTGAGCTGGTCAGCCCTATAATTTTTTTTTGTACGACACGTGATATCAAGCATGTGGCAGTTTGTTTGTGTGCTGTAACGAGCTCTCTTTCTGATTGGGATTTGCAAATGTTTCCAGGGAGCTGATCGCACTTGTTAAAACAAAGCGGGAAATTCCTCTTGGATGAAAGAGTGTATTACCTTTAGGACTGGTGGGATTATGCACTAAGCCCTTAGAAGTGAACTGCTAGAAAGGGCTATGATTTTGAGAGGGTAACTGCATGATGACATCTGTTGCCCAGTGACACCTTTGTGCTCAAGTGAACTTGGGCCCAATGGTCTTGTGATATTTTTCCTATCTGGGAAAAATGCCATCACTTTTCATGCTTCAATGCAGTGAAGTTTGAGATAAAAGAAAATGAATCTCCCCCTTTATTCAACAGCTTTTATTGAAAGCTACTATATTCTGGTCATTATTGGCCCTAGAAATAAAATGGAAATTAAATGAGACACTGCCTCTTTTCACATTCTAGCAGAATAAAACAATTTTTTTTAACAATTAAAATACAAGATGACAGTTGTTATAATCGAGCCAGATAAAGCAGGGAAAGGAATCCACATATCTTTGGAAAGCCAAAGGAAGTCACAAGAACTAGGACTTCGAAGATACATAAAGATGTGCTTGGGGAAAATGGGCAGAGAAGAACAAGGCAGGCTAGGGAAATTTAGGTCCCAAATCCCAGGGACTTGGAGTCAACATAGATCTGGTTCAGAGAAGGACCAGTATTCCGGTGTGGTCATGTGAGGTGGGCAGTGAGAAATGAGGCAGATTCAGAACACAATGGGCATTATATGCTTGTTAAGGATTGCTAAATTTTATCCTGGAGAGGACTATTATTGCCTTTGGCTATCTCCTTTAGACCAAATGATTTCTTTGTAAGTTTATTTATTTATTGAGAGAGAGAGAGAGAGAGAGAGAGAGAGAGAGAGAACACGCAGGGAAGGGGCAGAGAGAGAAGGAGAGAGAGAATCCCAAGCAGGCTCTGCACCATCAGCACAGAGCCTAATGTGGGGTTCGATCTCATGAACTGTGAGATCATGACCTGAGCCGAGACCAAAAGTCAGATGCTTAACTGACTGAACCACCCAGGAACCCTTTAGACCAAATGATTTAACACTACATTGGGTAATAAGAGGCAGCCTAACTCAGTGTGAAATTTTGATGTATGTCTTACTGTATCAAGTACTGATCTACAATTTAGTTCTTACAGCCCCCTTTTTGGGGTAACTAGCATTATCACCTAACATCTTGGTTAAGCTCCCATCCCAAAGTCAGATACCCAGTGAGTAGCAAATCAAGGCTCAAACCCAGGAAGTCTGGTCCCAGGGGCCACCTGCTTTAACCTCTGGTGTCCTGCCTCTCCAGATAGGTCTTCTATTCCTCTGCATCCTTCGCTACTGTGGTGGACTGTACTGTTTAAGGATAAGTCACTAATATTTGCCAATGGATCCAGATCTTTCAAAGTTAAGAGGTTTAATGGATATAATAGTTAAATGTTACATATTAATACAGAAAGCTGTCTTTTTAGTGTTCTTCAAACGTAACACCAGAAATGAGAGCGTATTCAGGCCAATATTCATCCTTACCCTGGATATTGAAAACTAAAGCTGGGAAACAGAAGGCATTTTTGCTTTTTGGCCAAAGGCTGTAAGCATGTGACCTCAGAGCTGTGAGTGGTCATGTCTCCACCATGCGGAGAAGCATAAGAGCAGAGGCTCCCCCAGCAGAGACATTTAGAGAGAGAAAGGACCGACTGTGTTCCCAGACCTAAGTCCTGTTGTGCCTTAGAGGATCCTTCGCCTTTCTAATATCTGATGATGTTAAGCTATCAAGCCCTGCCTTTTTTTTGACTGAGCTACTTAGAGAGTTAGGATATTTGTGGCATCAACTCTAAATATAAGACAGCATATATATTCGTCCTCATTTTTAGAATAGTTAACTTTCTTAAAATGTAAACTTTCATTGCCTAAATTGATGTAAAACTATTAATAATACCTAAATGAAATGATATAAAATGAATCTACTCCAAACGCCTTCTTCCTTGATCTCACGCAAGTAAACTTTTGGTATTGCCATTTAAACATCCAAAACGCAGTGTTTCTTTCTGGATCCATAACAAGTGACAGTGTAAAAAAGGTAACAGATATATGATTCAGAAAGAGAATAAGGGAAATAGTCTCTATAAAATGGTGTTATGACCACTTTTTAAATAATAAGTCTCTTTTGGGACCTCTAGCAAATTTCAGCTGGTAGACAAATTAGGCTTCAGGGTGCTTAAGAAATTTTAGGAGACTCCTGTTTGAGTGTGACATAAAAAATATGTTATGACCGTAATGCATGAACACTGACCAATCAGAATGTAGACTGGATTTCAACAGCCGGTATATGGTCATACTGGTATGATGAGTACTGGCTGAACACAGGCTGGTCCTCCTCACTCCATGCTCCAAAACTTCCCTGAAGCATTATCTTGCTCCTGTATTCTCCATCATTACCCTCAAAGACCCATCTTACACACACACAGACACACACACACACACACACACACACACACGCACGCACGCACACACATACTTCATTGACTTAAGCAGGAATTCTGGTCTTTCATTGAAAGCAGAATTGGGCCCATGGGCTTAACAAACACATGTTTTTCCTATTAAGGTGAAGGCGGCTTGTTTTAAAATTTAAACAAGGGTTCTGTTTTGTATGACTATCATTTGACTATTTTCTGGCATTTTAATAACCTTTATTTATGGAATTCTTTTCATATTACAACTTCTTCTATGTCTTTTGAGAAAACGTTAAATTTCAATGTTCAAAAGAAAACCCATTTGACCTCAGGAACACGTTTACCCGCAGGGAGTTCAAAATATCTTTGGCCTTTGTGCTTTGTGTTTGAAGGTGCTGTTTGTGCTGATTTTAGGTTCTGTGCTTGGCCTGCTCACTGGCAGGAAGACATATGCATGGATTGTTGGAGGCAGGGGTGACTTGGATGTCTTACCTTTGACCCTGGGACTAAGCAGCCCCCACAGTGAGGGCTAGTTTAGTGAGAAATGTAGTGACGAATGGAATCCCCGTGTGGTTCTTTCACTGTTACATCAACACGTAGCTCAGAGGCTCCCACTCTTCCCCCTTTAAGTCCCATTCCAATCTTGACTGTTAATTAATACAGAGAATTTTAACATATGTATAGTTATGATGAAAAGGTTAAAGGACAGTCAGATATTTGAGGAAAGCTCTCCAAGTGGAGGGGCGGTCCTGTTGGGTAGGGAGAAAGGCATCTCACAGGAACTGGGTAATATGGGAGGGAAAAGTCTAGAAACGGGGAGTTGAGAGGTGCAAGAAAAGGTAAAAGGTCAAACTATGTAGGTCAAGGGTGGCAGAGAACAAATATCATATGAGGAAGACAGTGTGTGGGAAAGCTATCCTGGAATTCTTCACTTCCATAGCAAGGAATCTCTAGCTATTCAGGTTGACAAAGAGAGAGACCAAGTTGTTGGAGAGTTTGGTGGAAAGTCAGCAATTCACTTACACTGATTCTCAGACTCACACTAAGAATGTTCTCCAACACCGTGGAGGTCTAGTAAAGATCCACCATAGGCTTCTCTATTATAATCTAGTAACAAGAACTTACGGGAATCTAGAAACCATGCCAGCCACTTCTATAGAAAAGAAGTTTGGATTGTCCCGTAAGTTCAGCATCATAAGACAATTACTATTAAAAAGACAGCAAAAACAAAGCTTTCATTCATACAAATTTTCATCTGATTATTCAACACATGCATGGCAAATCAGGTCAGCAGTAATGAGTTTACATCCCTCACTGCATGCAACACATGTTTAAAGCTTGCAATTTTCTCTACTTAGGTTTGCATTTTCAAATGGATCCAAATATATATGGATAAATAGGGATACATTTTTCTCCCTTTGAGGCCAGACTTATGAGCACCCTGTAAAATATGTTGTTACTAATGTAGGAAAGGAAAGAAAAGGGCTTGAAAATATAAAATTAAAGCTTTTCTGAATCAGGCAGTTTTCACGTGCTTACATATTGGTGGGACACTGGGTTAAACTGAGCTTGAGACCAGGGGTCAGCCAACCATGGCCCATGGGTCAAATCCAGCTCACCATCTGTTTTTGTCAATGAAGTTTTACTGCCACATTCATTAGTTTCTCGCTACAATGGCAGAGTCAAGCAATCGCTACAGAGACCATATGGCCTGCGAGCCTAAAATATTTACACTCCGTCCATTTACAGAAAAACTCTGCCAACACTTGCTTTGGACAGAGGCTGCAAAGATACTTCGAGATATTTCTAAAGACTTCCAGGCACAGGGCAGACCACAGCGAGCCTGGTCTCCCCATGCTTTTTAGGAAATAGTGAGGTTAAGGTGAACTTCAAGGGTAGGTTTTCAGGCAAAAAGACTATAAGAGTATGTGTCCTAATGGAACACGTGGACGGGGCTGCTACCCTCAGGGTCATTATGATTCACCAACTGCATGGACACCAGCCTCAAATCTGTTTTCTAACCAGTCGACAGCTCTGACCCTGCATTCCTGTCATGTGAAACTTTAGCCACCTGGTCCCAGGAGCAGCGAGGGCCTCCCAAAGTGAGGGGCTCAAGCTGATTAGCTCAATTTGTTATACCCTAGGATTTGGTTGTGAGAAGTCACACAAATTCGGGACACTGTGAAACACAGGCACTTACTGAACAGGGCTGTTATGTGATTAAAAAAAAAAAACCCACCACGTGATGCACACAAAAGACATAAAATCTGTAACTTGAGAGAGAAAGAGCCACCAGCTGGTTTCAGGAGCCAAGAATTCCCAAGAATGGCAGGAATTGAGCCCCCTCAGAAGGAATGGGTAAAAAGCTGATGAATGGCAAAGAGCGAGAAATGCTCCCCTGTGGAATCCGTGGAGATTTTCTCTTCTCTGCCTAGAGCAGAGCTAAGCGACAGCTGTCTGACTTCCTACAGAGAATGGCCTTTGTGCACAGGAACCGAAGACTCAGTCCAGGCTTTACGCTCTAGGAAAAACACCACCTTAGACCTTGAAGACAGGGCATCCCTCAACACAATTCTCACCATTGTTCCTTCCAGAATTTGTATTTGTCTTGTCGTATTTCTCCCCACTGCTGTCACGTTGGACAGCCACGGGAAATATTTTTGCAATTTACACATTGAGAAAGAAAGAGATGCTTGTACATAAATCAAGTTAAATGGAATTCGCATGGAATGAATTTAGGGCAAATAGCACAAACTGACTTTCAAAGTAGGGGAAATTGGGGTGTGAGAACAATATCCCAGAGTGACAGTTAGTGCCAGATTAGTTACCGAATTTAAGCCTATTGACTGAGTGTGTCGTGCCAATATGTAATCAATATGCATGGATGAGACTTTACTTTGTTAACATACGTTTTTTTGAATTTCCTTTTTAGGGGCGCCTGGGTGGCTCAGTTGGTGAAGCAGCCGATTCTTGATTTCGGCTCAGGTCACCATCTCACAGTTCATGGAATCGACTCCCTCGTCGGGCTCTGCACTGATGGCAGGGAGCCTGCTTGAGATTCTCTCTCTCTTTCTCTGTCTCCCCCCACCTGCTCACTGAAGTAACCATAACTCCTGCTTGCCCGGGACAATCCTGATTCATATTTGTTATCCTGGTATTATTAATAGAGTACCTTTTATCACTCTTAAAGCCATTTTAGTTTGGGTGATAAATTATGTGTTCACTCTACCAAGGGCCCTCTACTGTCCCCTTCCCTTGGACCTCCCTACAAATAGCAACCAGAAGGTTAATGGCAATGCAGGCGGGGTCTACAGAAGGGAGTGTGGCCCAGTCCCAAGGCTGGTAACCTTGCCTAATCAGTTAGTAAATATTTTGACTATTATCCCTGCAGGTTTGGCCTTTTTCAGATTTTCAAATTCTGTAGATGGTTGAGAGAGATTCTCTTTTAGCCTATGGCTATAAAGTACACCCCCAGAGGGTAGGACTCAAGTCCTTCTGTGGCTTACATGGCCCTGGATGATATGGCCCAGGCCATATACCCGTACCTCTCACCTGATTCTCTGTCCTCTTGCCATGTGGACCTCCTCTCAGTTTTATGAGAGCAGCTCTTCACTCTTACTCTCCCTATAATGATCCTTCTCTTTCCTCATCTAACTAGGGCAGCTTTTAGGTCATACATTCATGATGAGTTCCTCAGGCAAGTTTTCCTTGACCCACTGTTATAGCAGAATTTTAAGATGGTCCCAAAGAAATCTGCCTCCAGCATATATACTCCTTGCCCCATTTATTCAGAGAAACACTAATCTAGGTACTACTGTGAAGGGGTTTTGAAAATCTGATTAATGCCCCAAATAAGTTGACTTTAAAATGGAAAGCCTAACTTTGGTGAGCTTACCCCAAATTTGGTAGACCCTAAAAAAGGACTGGGTTCTCCTGAAAGAAAGAACTTGGAATCAGGAGAGTTTCAACACACACAATATATTCTGTTGCTTGCTTTGAAGAGGCAGGGGACTCGGTGACCAGGGATGTGGGTAATCTCTAGGAGTCAAGCGTAGTCCCCAGCTGTCAGCCAGCAAGGAAACATGAACCTCAGTCCTACAACCACAAGGAGCAGATATCTTCTAACCATCTGAATGGAGCTTATTAGTGAATTGTTCCCCAGAGGCTATGGACCAAAACTCAGTCTGGCCAACACCTTGATTTTAGTTCCTGAGATCCTGGGTAGAGAATCCAGCCACACTGTGCCTGAGTTCTGACCTACCGAAGGGTAAGACATTAAGTGGATACTGTCTTAAACAGCTAAGTTTGTGGTAGTTTGTTACATAGCGACTGAAATCTACTATATCCACATTCTACCTCACATGTCTTTTTTATCCTTGTGTAAGATCATATTCTTTCCCTTCCTTGTCTCATTTAGTTTCTAATTGTGTATTAAGCTGTGTGGTGGGTTGAATAGTGTCTTCCAAAAATTCATTATCTACCAGGAACCTTAGAATGTGACCTTATTTGGTGATAGGACCTTGGCAGATGTAATTAATTAAGGATCTTGAGTTAAAATCATCCTGGATTTGGGGTTGGCTCTAAATACAATATCTGCTATCCTTCTAAAAAACGAGGGCACCAGGAACGCACAGAGGAGGAGATGATGTGAAGACAGGGGTAAAGACTGAATGAAGAGTTTACAACCCAAGAAATGTCAGAAACTTGGAAAGACAAGGAAAGTTTCTGTCCTAGAACCTTTAGAGGGAGCTTGGCTTCAGAACTGTGAAAGAACAGATTTCTGAGGTTTTAAGCCACCCAGGTTGTGGTGCTTTATCATGGCAGTGTTAGGAAACTAATATAAGGTACATGATTTAAAATTTTTTGGACTCTCTCTGTAAAGCCTCTTGAGTTAAAGATTGGGTCTATTTTTGCCCAAGATGGCAACTCCAGTGCCTTTCCCAATACTCGGCATAGAATAGACACTCCATCTAATTAATGTGTATATGATCACATGAATAGAAAAAGACTGAGGGCTTTGCCCTATTTCTGATTATTTAAGTTTCCTTTTCAGCACACTAGGGAATAAATATATCAAAAGAAATTTACAGCACAAGTCTAATTGTGAGGTCAGTCAATATACTTTACATTTGGGGACCAAAGACTCTCCTAGTCCTCCTTCTACAAGGAAGCAACAGTGTTATTGGATTATTTTCATTCAGAGCTGGACATGGAATTTGACAAAAACGTGCCTTCAGTCTTCGACATCTCAGATACTGTGTACAGCTATGCATGCCTACACAGCTAGCTCAGTGGTAGTTGAGTGGGGCTGCACTCAACAGAAACTGGCCTTGATTAATGTAAGTGGCAAAAAACACAACCAAATCAAACCAAAAAACAATGAGTGGACACTGGGTAGACCATAGAATTGAAGGAAAATTTGAGCATCTAGACGTTTTGAAAAGGCAGGAGCCAAAGCCTCTAAGGTACCTTGGATATCTTAGAAACAAACACTCATGGCCATCCCTTTACATTGGCTGACTCAGCTCCAACCACCTTCTGTACCTCAGGGCTAAAGATTACATTTCTCAGGAGACCAGATCGGATTGGCTAACTTGAGTCACATGTTCACCCTGTGGTCAGGGTGCCATGATCAGCAGTTCCACTAACCCATATTGCACAAATAAAAATGGTGTTGCTACTGAAAGACAGAGAAGAGAAGCTGGACAGACAACCAAGGCAAATTCTTTTATGCTTTCCATGTCCACTCATCCTCAAACTGCAGTGATCCGACCAGAAGTTTTTTCTGTGATTTGTGCATTTCTAGCGTCCACCTCCCTTTAGGGTACCAGTGGACCCTCTTCCTGCTTGGGGAGCCCTTTCTGCATCCATTTGGCGTGAATGGAGTTCCAGATTTGCACAGGAGATCCTATCCGGGTCAATTCAAACCAAGGAGTGTTCAGATTTTTGTGTTGCTTGGTTGTCTTCTGGGAAGTATGTGAGAAAAAGTATTCTTTTGCTTCTGGAGGTTGTTAAGAATATAGAGTATAATTCTTGAAAGTCTAATTTCCATACAGAAGGAATAGTCTAGTTGAAAGTGGTGCCAGTGCAAAGGAAACAGATCTGAGGAGGGAGGGGAACAGAACCGAGCCATACTGACATGATTTGTGTCCCAAATGTGACTAAATTCTGGATTTTTCAGTTGAATAAGGTTCCTGCCTTCCTCTCTCTTTCCCACCTCTTTTTCTCTCTTCTTCCCTCTATTTCCTTCATCTTTCTCCTTCTTTTTCCTTTTTTCCTTTCTCTCAAAAGCTGCAAATGTTTCTCACTGTTGCTCTGAAAAGTGGGAATAGTGCAGAGAGGTGATATCTGTCAACACAGCAGCATTGTGAGATCGGCTTGCCAACTTGGTGAGACCCTTCACCTGGTTTCCCTCGGGGTATGGAGCTTTGTGAAGGTCTATTTTACTTTTGCTGTAAAGAAGTCAATGCAGGAAGACACGTGTGCCTGCCCTGTGTGCAGACAGCACCTGCCTGAAGCTGTCTGGGTCCCAGGGAGGGTCTGCGTGAGGACCCAGCGTCATTCATCACTTTTGCTACAGCTCCCGGCCTCTGCTTTGAGAAATGTGCTTTGCCAAGCTAACACCGTGATCTGAGCCATGACCGAACTAGGAAAGACAAAGTTAGGAGAGGGCTTCTCAGGGCTTCCTTGTTTATCCTGGAGCAGCTGTTGGCATCGATGTAATTTCTCACTGCCTACCTCCGACACAGCGGCCGAGAAACTGGTAGAATGATTGGTGACTAGGTGGAGAACAGTCATTTGATGATAAGGTAGAACACTGCCTTTATGGACCTCAATATATTGTTTCAGCAGTTGGCCTTCCAAGTCCATTCCTGCGGAGGTGGGATGTCATTCTTCGCACAGCCACGGAAGTAGGTGTCGATCACTGCCACGCCATGTTCGTGACTTTTATTACGATCATATCCCTTGTCTGAATTGGTAGAACCGTTTTGTTTGTAAGCCCAGATGACGGCAGTTGTTTTTTCGTGTAAAAGAAAGCTTTACGTTTCTATTAGCAAGATGCTAAACTCTCATGAAGCAACACTGCATTATAAACACAAGGTTCCTCAACATTCTCTTACTAACAGTTTGTAAATTTATTCTTACAAAAGGTATTCTGGTGGAGTTCTCGGAAGGGCATGCAAGGTGGTCTGAAGACACGTTAGAAGGCTCAGAGGATGTTTGAGAGAAGGCTTCTGGAGACGAATGATTTAGGGAAAGAAGATACAAGTTACACGGATGAAAAAATACAGCAAGGGCATCACAGGTAAAGGGGATGCCGAGATAAATATGGTCCTTTCAAGTGATCCCATAATTTTCATAAGACCCTTTCATAACGATGCAAGATGCAACAGAAAACTCCTTGATGAATTTTTTTATACAATATTAGAAATTGGTATTAGATTTTCCAAGAAAGCTTGCCATCACTTAGACACTTACAGCAAATAAAGCAGAAAACAGTCTTATGTAGAACATGCCAATTACCCTTCATGTGAAGAGAGAACAAGGCATGTGTTTCTCTGGGGATGAGCTTACAGATCTGGGCTCCCAGATAAGGAAGCTCACCGTCTTTCCATCCCAGCACAAGCTGGAGAGATCAGGTCCAGATTTCACCTTCTACTAGCTCTGTGATCTTTGGAAATTGTTTAATTATTTAAACGCATTTCTTCATCTGTAAAATGGATCTAATTATTGGAATCTACTGAGCTCTTGCTAGGGACAAATGATAAATGACATTTAAAGTGCTTGCCACTCTTTCTATGAAAGAATAAAAACAAACCACTTTATCCTTAAATAAAATTAAAGAAAATAATCCGAAGGAAAGCATGAGAAATTGTATCACACAGATAAAAGCAAGAATGATGAATTAAATAGAAAGCTGACTTGATAAACTCAAGACATTTTTATAGTGGAAAAAAGCTTAATATTCAAATTTAACAAAAACTACAAAAAACACAAAACACAATATTACATGTTAAATGCTTTAAAAGACTCATACGTTTTGATTCAGGATTTCTAACTCTAGAAAATTCTCATGAGGAAATAATTACAGAAGTGCATAAAGACTCACAAATATATGTATTATTTATTTTAGTAAAATAATAGAAACAACATCCATTAGTATCAAACTATTCAGATAAATTTTGTAACTTATTAGGTAAATTATGGTAGAGACAAATAATCAAAATCTATATAGAATATTTATGGGTATAGGAAAACACCCCAAATATAACAATGTGCAAAATTAAACTAAAAAGCTATATACTTAGATACTAATTTTATTTTTAAATATCTATATGAATTTATAAGCCTAGGGGATGTATGTTGGGGGATAGCTAATGATAAACCCTAGGATATTCAGATACAATGGAGTAAGAGGATTGTATAGTGAGTCTGATTTTCTTCTGTATATTAAAAAGAAAATCCTAATTTTGTTCAATAAGCCTGTGTTGCTCTAGTATCAGGAAAAAACATCGTAAAAGTTGCTATTTTTTTTTCAAGCCATGCTTTAACATAGAAATAACTGAAAATCTCTGTCTCCCTTTCTCTCTTCCTCTCTTTCTCTTTCTCTTTTTCTTCCTACACCCCTCCCCCCAACCCCCTCCTGAAAGACACTTTGTTGGACTGGGTAAAGTCCAAGGATTCTTGTACAAACAGGCACTGACGCAAAGAAAATTTTATGTACAAAAATGATTGTTTTTCAAAACTCCTCAAGAAACTACTGGGCGGGTGGGGAGGGGGTTGAAAATATCCATCATTCCCATGCAAACGTCTCACATTCATTTATTCCCCTTTTAAAAAAAAGTTTATTTACTTTGAGAGAGACAGTGCATGCATGTGCATGGAGGGGAGAGGGGCAGAGAGAGAGGGAGAAAGAGAGAATCCCAAGCAGGATCTGTACTGTAAGCTCAGAGCCTGATGTGGGACTTGATCTCAGGAACTGTGAGATCATAACCTGAGCTGAAATCAAGAGTCTGACACTCAACTGACTGAGCCACCCAGATGCCCCCATTTACTCCCTTTTATACTTTGTCCAAGTGAGACATATCACCCCAATGAGGGGTGTCACAACTACTCTGTCTTCCAGACTCACCTTAATCCAATATATATATACATATACGTATATATATATATGTATATATATATACACACGTATATATATACATGTATATATATATAATACATATATACATATATATACGTATATATGCATATATATATGCATATATACGTATATATACATATATATATACGTATATATGCATACGTATATATATATGTATATATATATGTATTATATATATATATATTTTTTTTTTTCCTGGCCCGGCAACATCAAATCGTATTCACACGAATTTAAATGTAATTTGCATGCGTAACTGGTTAATTTTTTTAAAAAGCCAGCTGCATATTTTCGTTCTCTTTTGATTTAGGAAATTTGGATGGAAAATTAAGTCCATTCGGGAGTTTCCTGGAGCAGTCAGGAGAAAAGATCCAGTTTCTACAAAGTTGCATAAACTTCATACAGTGGATTCATTTCTCTATATGTATGCTTATTTCTTAAGTTGGTTTACATTTCACACTTAGAGGGTGTCTTATTTCCTATCATTGTAGTATTGTCTGTGCCTTATAGCCAGCGAGCCCCGCAGAGCAGTAAACACGGGGCAAGGGTTGAGTTCCTTGGGTCCAGAGCAAGGAAAACAGTTGATCTTCCTGTCCAGCAACATTCTCTTCTGTAAAAGGAGAAGTTTATTTGCGTAAATTCTCTCTTGGTTTTTCTGGAAGGATTAAATAGCCCATGTCTGAAAGCAACATGAGCGATTCTGAAAATAAGGCCTTGGGAATCTGTGATTTTCTCTCTCAGAAGGATTTATTGCTTCAGCATTGGACCTCGCGTGTGTTGTGTGCGAGCCGGGAGTGACGTTCCCGGTTCAAGAAAGGAATCTATCTCCTTTAACAAACACACGTATAGTGCTTAGAATGTGCCAAGCACTATTCTAAGATCCTTACAAATTTTGATTCATTTAATCCTTGCAATAGCCCCATGAAATAGGCACTATTATTATTTTTTTCATTTTATAAGATAAGGAAATTGAACCCCAGGGCAGGTAAGTAATTTGCCCCAAATGTTTCAATTACTGAATCATAGAGCCACATTGTAAACTCTGGCTACCTGTCTCTAGATTCCATGTTTCTAACCACGACTCTATGCTTTTGAAAGGAATTTTTGAGAATGAACTGAAAGTCACCACCATTTTGAGGTTGGTTTGTTTCAGATATAATCTGACTAAG
The DNA here is from genome assembly GCF_024362965.1 of Panthera pardus. Taxonomy (NCBI): domain Eukaryota; kingdom Metazoa; phylum Chordata; class Mammalia; order Carnivora; family Felidae; genus Panthera; species Panthera pardus. The sequence goes on from NW_026526655.1 coordinate 12,356,079, forward strand.
GCTGCCTACCTCCTGATTTCTCACTTAGATTGATCCCACTGGGCAAATGATTCCTGAATTTAACCTTTCAAGGTGATTCTTCCATTTAAATGCCTTCCATGAACCAAGAAGCCCTTTCTGTCACAAGTCCTGGAACGTATTTGAACTCATAGGTTGAGAACCGCCAAAGGAGGGGACGAGGGGGAGGGAAGGTCCTCTTCTGGATCCACAGAGGATGAATCTCGGCACAAATCTATCCATCAGGGAACTCAGAGCACGTAGCAGCCAAGTTGTTTTTGAGGATTTTAAGTTCACGGGCCCAGCAGATTCCCCACTGTGGTGATGGATGAGAATCCCTGGACTAGCCCTGCCTAAATGTAACACCACCGGCTTGGCCCTCGGTGGAATTAGCTTGGCTGTAGATGACATTCGGCATTTGATCAAAATTAATGTAATGCAGCTACAGTTCCAGATAACATTTGCTAAATTAAAAAAAAAATTCTGTTTTACCTAACATGCAATGTGTGCCCGTTGTAAATTTTTTTTTTTTTTTTTTTTTTTTTTTGCTTCGAACAAATAACACAAGTGGAAGTATCTGCTCTTTCAATTTACTGAAAGAAAAATAAGGCCCGGGGAACCCGGCATGTGTGTGGCCATCAAGCCATCTGATTTCTTTCTAAATGCACACACAAAATTAAATGCCACCAATGTCAAAATTGACTCCGGGGATCAGCATACAGCAATCGCCTTGAAACAACCGCTATCTGTAAGAGCTGTAATGAAACTTGTGAACTTCACCTGCATCCTCCCGAGGTGCCTTGATATGATATTCTTAGTCTTGGTGGCACTTTGCAATCGGAACCGTTCTGTAACCAACTCCTTCCTAACAACTTAGCACCCCTCACTCAATAATTTAATTTCATAATCCATTTCAGGGACAGATGAATATCATTAATTTCATAATCCAAATTTAAAAAATTGCAAATGGACACATCTGAAACATGGTTGTCAGAGTTAAGGCAATAATAATAATAAGAAGAAGAACGACAAAGACAATGTGAAAATTCAAACACAGAAGAGACAAGAGAACAAAAGAGATCTTCACAAACTTACACAGACAATGGATAATACTTTTTTTTTTTTTAGGTTTTTAATCTATTTTGAGAGAGAGAGGCAGTGGGTAGGGGAGGGGGAGGGGCAGAGAAAGAGGGACAGAGAATCCCAAGAAGGCTCTACAGTCAGTGCAGAGGCCAACTCGGTGCTTTACCTCACCAACTGCGATACTTTGACCTGGGCTGAAATCAAGAGTCAGACGCTTAACCGACTGAGTCACCCAGGCGCCCCAATGGACAATACTTCTTGTTTTTATTTTAAAAGACTTAGATAGTTACAGAATGCCTCTAACCAAATTCCTCTGTTCTTTTATTTTTTCGGTAGAATAGTTGGTTGGTGCAGGCAGTTTACTGGACCAAACCAAGGGATTTCAAGTATATGGACAAGACTGGCATATATTTCCGCTGTGGTAGCACCCTTGTTTAAGTTCTGTCTATACAGATTAGATCTAAAGGCTTCTAAGCAGCACTCTTGTATTCTACACTTGCTCTCTGGAGATAGCATCTCCCATATCCCAGCAGCCAATGGGGGCTCTGCGGTCCAGCCCAGGGGTAGGGGTGAGCTTCTGCTCTCTGGGTATCAGCCCTGTTTCCTTTTTGCCTCTCCATGTCCTTTTACTCTATACCTCCTTAAACAACTAGTTTCTTGGATTAATACACTTCTGTTTAAAGTACCTAAAATAGGGGTGCCTGGGTGGCTCAGTCGGTTAAGCATCCGACTGTGGCTCACATCGTGATCTCAAGCTTAATGAGTTTGAGCCCCACGTTGGGCTCTGTGCCAACAGCTCAGAGCCCGAAGCCTGCTTCAGATTGTGTGTGTGTGTCTCTCTCTCTGTCCCTCCCTGCTCACACTCTTTCTCTCTCTCTCTCAAAAATAAACATTAAAAAAAATAAAGTACCTAAAATATTTCAATTTTCCTGAATCGATCTGAAGATCAATTTCAGCACACGTTGAAAATAAATGACATTTCTTTGATTTTATTGATATCACTTAGAAAGTATTCTTCCACTAGTGAGTATTTGTAGGGTCTTTCAGAGATATGCTAGAAGCAATGTAAAAGTTGTTGTCGGGCAATGACTAATTAATTGCAGTTATTCATTAAACATTAATTGAGGTCATATTTATTATTATTATGTGTCATATTATGATATACAATATTGCATTTATACAATTCATTATAAATAAATTTTTTATCTATAATAGCGTATTTGTTATATACATTTAATATTCACTTCTAGATTTTACAGAGCTTTATTCTTTTATTTCTTAGTTTTAACAAGAGTACTAAGCAAGGATTTGATCGGAAGCAGAAATTGATGCCAGTCTTAATTAAAACCCCTGAGTCAGCAAGGAGCAATGCAACTCTGATCAATCCTAAGCAAGACAGTTAAGACTTTGGAACTGTCCAAGTCGCTTAAAACATAGCTAGAAAATTGCTAAGCATCTGTCAACTTCTAAAGTACATTTTACGACACCCTGGAAGAAAATAAACCTTAATTCTAAAGTGAACTTTGCAATCTTCTAATAGTAATAATGTGTTTCTAGATGCAGAAAGAACTGCTTTCAACTTCAGTAAGGCTCATAGAAATCTCAACAAAAAGTGGAACCGGTTAATGGTTGGCTTGGAGAATAAGAGAAGCGAACTCAGGTGCCCAGAAGCAGGTGTGGAGTCTATCTGCGTCAGTATCCTGGCCCTGCCATCATTACTTATAAATTGTGGAGTGTAGATGTCCTGTTTGCAGGCGACGATTAGGATTATAATAATAGAGAAAAGCTCACAAGGTTACGGTCAAGATTACATCTCAAGTGCTTAGAATAACATCTGGGAGATAATAGACATTCAGTAAATGTTATTATTAACAATGATTATTGTGGCTGCTGTGGTCACAGGGCATAGGGAGCCTAGATGCTAAGTGAGTAATTTACTTCTCGTCAGTATACTCACTTCAAAACACTTCTTCCCTCTCTCTCCTCCTCCCTCCCTCCCTCCCTCCCCCCTTCCTTCCTTCCTTCCTTCCTTCCTTCCTTCCTTCCTTCCTTCCTTCCTTCTCTCCTTTCTCCTTCCTCCCTCCCTCCCTCCCTTCCTTCCTGACTCTCTCCTTGCTACTTACCCCCCCTTCCTTTTTCTCTCTGTGAGTATCAATCTGTTTCATTGTTTGCTTTCACCTCTCTCTCCATTGCTCTGTCTTCTCCATGCACTGACTCTCGCGCTACCCACCCCTATGCTTCCCCACCTTCCTCCTACCCCATCAATCTCACCAGTGTTTTCCTCAACTTGTTATGACCTGTTTGAAATGCACATTCTATCACTTAACTCTTCCTAAGTCATCTAAAATTTCTGTAGCCCTAGTTTACTTGATTAAAAACCAAGCCCTCAAAACCAACTAAAATGGTTTTACACATGTAATTACCCTTGTCCGATATTTGCATTTGTGGGGCAATAACCAACAAAACTTTCTTCCCTTTCACCGTGGTGGAACATCAATGGCTTCCTAGCCCCAAAACAGTAAGGAGAGAAAGAGAGAGAGAAAGAAGTTAGGGCTTCTACAGGGTCTAATAGATTAGCACCTGCAGACTGAATGTTGCTGGAACACACAGTCAGGAAGCTGGGCAGCACGCGTGTCCGGGGCCACATGCTCTAAGCAGCTCCAACCAGTGAACGGCTGGCCAAGTGGAGGTTGGACAGTAGCCATTGTCAGACATGTGGCATGGGGAATTCCTGTCCCGGGGGGAGGAGAACTGTAGGCCCTGCCATGACCTTCCTTCTTGGATATTGTGAAGGCAGCATTCTTGTGCCTTTTAGGTTGACATATTTGGAGCGATGCTTTTCTCTCTTCTTGCCTATATTTCAGAGCAACTCAGGCCTTCAACAGGATTCTGGATGAGGCACACTAAGAGAAAGTTCAAGAACATTCTAAGGGCTCCTGATGCCAACAGTCTTTGGGAAAGTGTCTTTCTGTGTGTATTCACTTATTTAGTGAAAGGTCTAATATCACACAGAGAACAAGTTTTACTCGGTAGACGGGAAACTTTTTGTTACCAAGTACTTGTAAAGCTACTTTATGAGAAGTAAGGATCATTTTTTTCCAGAAAATATTTTACGATTATTTACATAGTTTTTAGTAGTACACAATCCTATTATAGACAAAAGTGGAATTGAAATGGAAACAAAATTCGATCTTCCTTCCCTACAGAAAAGCTTTCTGTTTGGCACCTAGTTTTTCTGGGGATGCCACAAAATAATGCGCGGTCTATCGGTGTGACATGGTATGCTAAACAAAATTAAGATGGAAACACGGAGCTGTGTTTCATGAATCATGACTATGAGTGCCTCATAGTGGCACTTGTGGAACATATTTAGCTTCATAAAGATCTTTTACATGCGTCACGGTGTTTTCCATTTGTGGCGTATTTTAGCATTTATGAAGCACGTTCACCTACATGGTAGCATTTGAGTGTCACTACAATCCTGCTGCATTCAAGAGGGACCCAGCGAAGACCAGAAATGATAAATCATCCCCAGGTCACACAGGTAGAGCTAAAATCACCTGCAGAATAGCTGTGCATTAAACTCAGTGTCCCTATGTCCTCATACATTATGTTTTCATCAGAAGCTTTTATTTTTCAACTTTTTAAGTGTTTTTTTTTTTAAATTTATTTTTGAGAGAAAGAGAGAGTAAGCGTGCAAGTAGGGGAGAAGCAGAGAGAGAGGGAGACAAAGAATCTGAAGCAGGCTCCAGGCTCTGAGCTGTCAGCACAGAGCCCGACGCGGGGCTTGAACTCGTGAACTGTGAGACCATGACCTGAATGAAAGTCGGACGCCCAACCGACTGATCCACGAAGGCACCTCCTCATAGTGGCACTTGTGGAACATATTTAACTTCATAAAGATCCTTTACATGCGTCACGGTGTTTTCCATTTGTGGCGTATTTTAGCATTTATGAAGCACGTTCACCTACATGGTAGCATTTGAGTGTCACTACAATCCTGCTGCATTCAAGAGGGACCCAGCGAAGACCAGAAATGATAAATCATCCCCAGGTCACACAGGTAGAGGGTAACTCAATCCTCTAGTAAGGGCACATTGGGGGCCAGAGCTTCCGATTCCTTTTCTTGTAGGAAACCACCAATCGGCACAACAGATTTTTCAGGTTTGTGCAAAGAGGGAACGGTGAACAGAATCCCAAGAGGACAGAAGTCACACCCCAAAATGCCCACATGTGAGGTGCGGCCCTTCTGAAGGGTAGAGGTCTTGTCCTTTTTCATCCTCGATCATTTCAGCTACGTGAAATGCATCCAGATGGCACCAGCAGAGCACCGGCTTGATTTAGAACTGAGCCACACACCTGTTCTTCTAAATATAAACAAATTTGCAACCTGAGCCATTGGCAGTCACTGCAGGGTAAGGGGGTGAGAGCTGGGGCCGGCGCTCGCCTGCAGGCTGGCTCTGGGCTTACACAAGGCCAAGGCTCTGGGCACAAGGGCCGAGGAAGCAGAATGCCAGGCGGGATATTTGGAATTGTGATCTGGTGGTCACAGTGACCTTTTATCTTGCCGGAGAGATAATAATTAGCTTTATTATCCTGATTGTTATTTTTAAACGTGCTTAGTCTGCTCTTGTGGCTCAGCTTGTACCCAGCGTGTTGAATGTTCCAGGTCTTCTTGGTTGATATGTATGAACGTTGCCTGAGTTGCCATGTTTGAAGAAAGCTTATTCTCAAGGAAATGGTTTGCTGAGATCCAGAACACTAATTTAAATCATGGGGTATTTTTATTGTCTCTGTGAAGGCAACACAGTTTTGGATTCTAGAGTTCCTGGCTATTCAAAGTATGTGACTACTCCCTCATACTGTCGTGCCTCTTTCCATTCTTGCTTAGAGGCCGTGCGATCATGCTGGAGTCCTTGGAAACATTCCATATTATTCTTAACTGATGGGATGCTACAGAGGTCATACGGATGTAAGTAGCCCAGTGACTGGCATGTTATTGTGCGTGTGGTACAATTATACAGAACTGGGACACTTGATTGGTCCGATTGGCCAAAGCTCTTAAAATGGTCCAGATTACGATCATTAGGTGCTGCAAGCATTATTTCCAGATGCTGAGAATCAGCAGAGAAATCTCTTAATTCTCTTTCAGAATTAACAGTTAAATCTTTGTGCAATTGGAAAAGATTTGCATGTTGAAATTTTGACTGTACAGAAAAGCCTCAAGGGAAACTACAACTATTGCCATTTTTACTTGCTTGTCTGTTCCCCCACCTCCAATCTGGTGTTTTGGCAAATTCTACTCAAATGTCTTCTAATGTCAGTAAATGTTTGAATTCAAGGGATGAACCCCACTTGTGTATAACGAAATGTTACATATTTGGACACAGATCGAGGTATAGAGATTGGTGTATTAATGTAGCTTGATCCAGCGGTGGTGGCCATAGTGGTAGAATTCATTTCTTTGTGGCAAGTGTCGTTGTCAGACAGTATCAGCTGCCGCAGCTTGGATTCCACCTTAGTATTCAGGCTCTGGCCACCCTCTCCTAGTCTGTTCCCAGCCAATGACTGAGCACAGCGGGAGGATTAGGATTGGGCCATTCTTGCTCCTTTCCATCCTCCACCAAGAGCGTAAACCAAAACAGAGTTGTAGCCCAGGGGGTGGTGGGACTTAATGCCACCATTAATGACCTAAAAGGTGCAGGGGTGGTGCTCCCCCATTATATCCTCATTTGATTCACCAGTCTGGCCCTTGCAAAAACTGGATTAATCCAAAAGGATGACTATCGACTCCCACAAGCAATCGTGCAGCTCTGACCACAACTGCTGGTGGCTTTGCTGGAGTAAATTTATGAGGCCTTATGTACATAGCATGTGGCCAGTGATTTGGTAAATATATTCTGTTTGAGGGGCAGACACAGTTCACATCCATGAGAAATATGTGGTAATAATTACAGTTTTGCCTCCTGGCTATGTTAACTGCCTCTCTCTCTCTCTCTCTCTCTCTCTTTCATAATACTATCCAAAGAGATCTTGATCATCTGCATATCCTAACGAACATAACATTGCTACTAAATATCAATAACATCATGCTGATGTGGCAGACTGAGCAAGGAGTTGGTAGTATGCTGGAGAACTCGGTGAGATCACATGCACCAGCCTCTAGGCTGGGAGTTAAAGTCAGTAACGAATCAGGGACCCATCTCTTTACTAAACATTTAGAAATCCAGTTGTCAGTAGAGTTCCAGGACGTACCCTTCAAAGTAAAAGCCAAATGGCTACCTCTTGGACTCCCTACTACCGAGACAGCAGGGAGCACAGCTCTTGATAAACGCCTTCAGGTTCTGGAGACATCATCCAGGTCCTAGGAATGCAGTTCTGTCCAAGTGCTGGGTGACATGAAAGGCTGCCGTCTTTATGTGGGACTCACAATGAGAAAGAACTCTCTAGTAGGTCAGGCTGTAGTGTACGTAGTTATTGGGCTCTGGTGGAGGCAGACCACTTCACTCTGGGACGACAAACGATCAAGCATCTAGAACTACTTTTTCTGAGCCAGATCCTGTTGGCCCACCCGGTCCTGCAGTTGGCTGGGCACCGCAGCGATCTGTTGTAATGCAGATCACATGTCAGGGGTGGAGCCCAGGCAGGACCACATGGCGGGTGCCAGCGGCATGAGCAAGTAGCTCCGATTCCCCTGGTTCCCACCAAAGTCGCACCAGCCCTTCTCTCAGTTTGGCCCTCTGGCTACACTGTAGGGAGAGGTTCCTATATGGCCAGCAGAAGGAGCGTAAGAAGCCCAAATGCCATTTGCAGATGGGTGAGCTTAATAGGTTGGTGCTAACTGAAAATTAAAGGAGGCTGAATTACTGCCACCATGAGAGTCAGCTGAGACAAAAAAAAATCTTTCCAAAGATGCAGCTTTGGGCAGTCCTCCTGCGCGGAGGGAGGAATGCTCCCTAACTACAGGGGAGAAGTAGCTGAAAGCGGTCAGGGCCCGGGAGGAAAGAGATGGGAGCACTGGAGGCAAGGAGACCGTGGGCAGAAGGCTGTGGATGGGCATATGTGAGTGGGCATGGGGCATGATTTCTGGATGCCGGTCACAAAGCACTGGGCCTCTGAAAGGCACTGGAAAACCTAGGAAGTAGATGGTGTAGCCAGTTCACGTTAGCCGGTCTGCATCATTAGCCATCCCAGAACTGGCGGAGTGGGCATGTGAACTGAATGGATGAGCTGGGAGCTACTCATGGACTCCTGTGTCCCATAGATGATCGACTGAGCTGTATCTGCCTCCAAAAGAGCAACAGAGACCGATGCTGATACCCAATCTGACACTTTTCTCCAAGAATTGACTTCGCTACTTGGTAGCAAGTTGGCTACATTGGATGTCCTCCAGTTTTCAGGGCAGACCCTTGGAGACACAGAAGCGGCTTTTTGTATGCGTTTGCCTTTCTCATCCACAGAACCTCAGCCAGCAACACTTGTGGGGACTTATGACTGCCTGATCCCCAGACACGGGATGCCGCATAACATAGAATCTAACCAGGACCCTCCCCAGCTTGTGCTCTCTCTCTCTCAAGCATAAATAAATAAACATTAAAAAAATATTAACATATATGCATATATATGTATATGTATATGGCTGTCCCAGGGCATGGGCTCAGTATGTCCAGGCGCCAGCAGGTGAAGAGAAGAGTTGCTTTCATTCCAGGGGCCACTGACCCTGACCAGCAGAAGAATGAAAGGCTGCTTTTGCCCAATGGAGAAACATGGACGGAGCCCAGGTAATCCACTCGGGTACCCCCCGGCACTGCATTGCTCCACTGTGACCATGGAGAGGGTGAGGGTGGCATCGTGACCGAGTGTTCATACCCCAAGGAATAAAGGCTTGGATCACCCCTCCAGGTAAACTATCAAGACGTGCTAAGGTGATAGCTGAGGAGGAAGGGAACTTCAAGACGGAGAGGAAGGGAAGGAGCACCATACGCGGCCCCAGGTCCCATCACAGAGACGGGGGCTGCATTTTCTCCCAGTGACTTCCTTCTCCTACGTTACCCTCAGGAAGAGAGGCTGTGGGAACTGTAGACACGTTGCTCCCTGACTGTGTGGAGAAGTGGGGGTGTGAGGTGTGAAGGGTGTGGGCTGATGGCCATCAAGGCGCGTCACTTGGATGTCCCTCTAAGAAAATCTGGTGGGTCCAGTGTGGTCGGCCAACAGCCCCCAGGTGCTGCCCCCTTGGGCCCACCACAGCATTCAGCCCATGGCCGTGCTCAATTCAGGCTGCTTCCAGCCAACAGCTGAGCAGGTGGGGGTGTGAGAGCTGAGCTCTTCCTGCCCCTCGTGGGCTTCCTTTGATTTCTCTGCCCTGGGGCGTCTCCTCTGTCCGGCCACGACTTTCTCTGAGCTGCTCTGCGCCCTGAGTCTCTTCCTACCTAAAACTCTCTGCTTCCCTCAAGTGTCACATCAGCGTTGCTTTCTGTCCTCTCTGGATCCCTCCTCCCCGTACTCTTCACAGGCCTCTCTCTTAAGTCAACGCTTCATGTCTAATCACATCTTGGCATCCCCTCCGCAAAGACCTGAAGTGACACATGAGACTTAAAGCTTAAACCCTGGCTTCCACACTTTCTCTGGCTCTCCCGCTTCCCCTCCCTCCCCCAGGTCTCCTTTCCTTCTGCAAGACTTTCATCCCCAGCTCGGCTCTCTCCACCTGGTGGCATGGACAGGTGCAGGCAGGGCTGGCCTCAAGGGCACGCACACTGTGCGGTGGCACGGGCACCCCCGGCTTAGAAGGGCCCAGCGTTTGGTTTACTTCTCTGTTGTCACTGTATCTGTCTGCTAGAGCTGCTGTAAAAGAGTACCACCAACCGGGTGGCTTAAACCATTAAAATTTACTCTCTTACAGTCCAGAGGCCGGAAGAGATCTCTTGCCCAAGATCAAAGTGCTGGCACGGCTGTTTCCTTCTGAGGCCGTGAGGAAGAATCTGTTCCATGCCTCTCTCGTAGCTTCTGCTGGTTTCCTGGCATTCCTTGGTGTTCCTTGGCCGGTAGACATGTCACCATGATCCCTGTCTTTGTGTTCACATGGTGTTCTGGGTCTCTGTGTCCAAGTTTCCCCTTCTTATAAGGACACCAGTCACAATGAGCTAGGGCCCACCCTAATGACCTCATCTTAACTACTTACATCTGTAATGACCCTATTTCCAAACAAGACCCTATTCCGAGACACTGGGGTTTAGGGCTTCGATATATGAATTTTCGGGGGGACACATTTCAACCCATAAAAGTCATTATCTTGAAATCCCTAGTGATTTTCATTTTGCACTGATCTCCACAAATTATGTAGCCACTCCTGGCTCGGACAGCTAATTCCAGGCTTTCATCTGCCTTAATATCTTGGATCCCAGGAGAGAGTGTTGTTGTTTTTTTTCCCCTATAATTGCAGCAACTCTCCCTAGAAGGCTTGATTGGCTTCAACTGCATCATCTAGACATTTCTAACCAGTTATATGGCCATAAAGACCTGGTACTCTGGCTTGGCCAGGCCAGGGGCTTGTGACTCCCAAATCACATTGCCTGACAAAGGGGAGAGGGATGGGAGCACAGTCTTTGGTCCATGAGAACGTTCTTGTCAAGGTTTGGGACAAGGCTTATGCTCGTTTTATAGAATGGGGTTTACAGCTTTTCTCTAATTCTTTGATCTGGAAGGGTTTAGGCTGTTTAAGAATTATCTGTGATTTGAGTGTCTATAAAAAAAACATCAACGAAGTCCTCCGTTTCTCATTTCAGAATATTTTTAAATTTGAAACATTTTTACATCATTACTAATCTCAGAGTTTTCTATTTTTTTTTTTTTGAGTCAAAGTGTAAAATTTGTACTTTCTTTAAATGTTCATTAATGAAGGCCACTTAACATGTTCTCCAATATGTAGCTGTTGATGCCTGTTGTAGAGTGAATTATGTTCTCTTGAAACCCATATGCTGAAAGTTCTAACTCCCCGTACCTCAGGGATTGTTTTTGAAGGTAGCTTCCTTAAAAATATTATTAAAGTGAGGTCGCCACTGTGGGCTCTGATCCAATGTGACTGGTGCCTGTGTAAGAAGAGGAGACGGCATAGATGTTCCCGTGTATGGAGGGAAGACCATGTGAGGACCCAGAGAAAAGATGGCCGTCTCTGAGAAGCCAAAGAGAGAGGCCTCAGAAGAAACCAATCCTACCAACACCTTGATTTCGGGCTTCTAGACTCTGGAATTGTGAGAAAATCCAAGTCTCTGGTTGAGACCTTCAGTCTGTGTTATTTTGTTATGGTGGTCTTTATGAACTAACACAACACCTAAGGGGTTGTGTTTGTGTTTTCTTGTCTTTTCTCATTTAAATTTATTAGACTTACAATTTTGTCCCCCCAGAAAATGTATCTGGTTGAAATACCTTCTGAGACTTCCCATGTTTGATAATATCTGTTTCTCTTCTCTTGTTTTGCTATAAATTTCTTCTTCCAAGGCCATTTTTCATCAGAACTCTGTGGACATTGTTTCATTGCCTTCTGTCATGTTGTGTTATGAGGAGAATTTTAATATAAAATGAATACTTTATCCTTTGTCGACAACTTCTTTATTATTCGTGCTGTATTCATTTGGAATGTTGTTTTCTTTCTTTCTGAAATGAAAACATATCATGCGAATATATAGCTTTTTTTGTTTGTTTTGTCTGGCAATCATGGGCCCCTTTGACCCCAGGCCTCGAACCTGTCTTCCGTTCGGGGAGCGATCTCTCTTGTTATTTTGAATCTGCCTCACATCTGCCTTCTGTTTTCTCCTGAAACTGCTGCTACACTATGTCCTGGCTCCCAGATATCTTTGTGTGCCCTATCTTTTCTCTCACTATTCTTTTTTTTTTTAGTTTTAAAACACTTTTTAAATTTTTTATTGAATTTTTTTTAATGTTTATTTTTGAGAGAGAGAGACACACACACAGAGTGCAAATGGGGGATGGGCAGAGAGAGAGAGGGAGACACAGAATCTGAGGCAGGCTCCAGGCTCTGAGCTGTCAGCACACAGCCTGATGCGGGCCTTGAACCCATGAACCGCAAGATCATGACCTGAGTTGAAGTCAGACACTTAACCGACTGAGCCACCCAGGGACCTTTTTTCTCTCCTCCTCCTCCTCCTCCTCCTCCTCCTCCTCCTCCTCCTCCTTCTTCTTCTTCTTCTTCTTCTTCTTCCATTTATTTATTTTTGAGAGACAGAGAGAGACAGCGTGAGCAGGGGAGGGACAGAGAGAGAGAGAGGGAGACATAGAATCAGAAGCAGGCTCCAGGCTCCCAGCTGTCAGCACAGAGCCTGACATGGGGCTCGAACCCATGAACCATGAGATCATGACCTGAGCTGAAGTCAGACGCTTAACGGACTGAGCCACCCAGGCGCCCCTCTCTCATCATTCTTAACTCGTGATTATTGAGTAGTCTCTGAACAATCTCCCCTTATTAAATAAGAAAGCACATCTTCTGCTCTACTAGATGAGGGCTTCTGGAATCTCACGAAGGTGGTGCTGTCTCTGTGTCACTTGTAAATCTGGGAATAAGCATCCTTTCCACATCTCTCATGGCTGCCACTTAGTACTTGACTAATAATGTAGATTCATAAATGTAATATGCTCTTTAACTTCCCCCCCAATCTTTCTCCTTTTATTGCAGTAAATCCAGTGACATTGAGGAATATTTGCTTGATTTCTTGGATTGGCTCATTTCTTTTGAACTGAAGTCTGTTTTTATGTGTTTGGCTATTTTCCTATGTTCATCTTCACAAGTCCAAGGTTGTCTAAAATCACAGATTCTGGTACGTTGGTCTCTCCTTGGATCTCACAGGCTCAGATGAGGGGAAAGGGAACACTTTTTTCAAGTTCATTTATTTATTTTGAGAGAAAGTGTGAATCAGGGCGGGGCAGAGACAGAGAGAGAGAGGGAGAGAGAGAATCCTAAGCAGGCTCCACACTGTCAGCACAGAGTCCGATGTGGGGCTCAATCCCATGAACCATGAGATCATGACCTGAGCTGAAGTCAGATGCTCAGTTAGATGCTCCTCAGGGCTCAGCCAGGAGCCCCAAGGAACACTTTTATATTTATGATAATTGTATTTGCCAAGTAGAGACATGAATTGTGAGGGATAGTGAGGTAATGAGAACTTAGCCCCTCTGCCAAGCAGTTGGTTTCCTTTTGTTTCTTCCTTCCCACCCACCCCCAGTTTTATTGAGCTAGATTTGCTAAAGAAATTGTAAGATACTTAAAGTGTACAATGTGATAATTTAATATATGTATATACAACCTCCCCCCAGCCAGTTAACTAACACTTTCTTTATCTCACATAGTTACCTTTTGTGTGTGCATGAGCACATTTAAGTCCTACTCTCCTAGCAAATTTCACTTATACAATACAATGTTGACCAAATGTAGTCACCTTGTGGCTATAGTCATATTAGATCCTCTGGCCGCATTCATTACATATCTGAAAGTTTGTAACGTTTTACCAACTTCTCCCTATTTCCCCCACTCCCAGCTGCTGGCAACCACTATTCTACTCTATGTTTCTATGAATTTGACTTGTATTTTATTTTATTTTATTTTTTTTAAGTTTTATTTATTTCAAGAGAGACAGAGACAGTGCAATTGGCGGGGCGACAGAGAGAGAGAGAGAGAGAGAGAGAGAGAGAGAGAATCCCAAGCAGGCTCCATGCCACCAGCACAGAGCCTAACTTGGGGCTCAAACCCATGAAGCTGTGAGATCATGGCCTGAACCAAAACCAAGAGTTGGAAGCTTAACTGACTGAGACACCCAGGTGCCCCAAATTTTACTTAAAATAAAGATTCTATAATAAGTGATACCATGCAGTATTTGTCTTTCTCTTTGAGGCTAATTTGACTTAACATAATGCCCTCTAGGTTCACCTGTGTCATCACGAATGACGGGATTTCCTTCTTTTGAAAGGCTGGATAGTATTCCATTGTATATATACCACATTCTCTTTATCCATTTATTACACCGATAGACACTTAGGCTGTGCACATGCATTGGTTATAGCAAACAATGCTGCAACAAACATGGGTGTACAAATACCTCTTCGAGATAATGATTTTGTATCCTTTGGGTATATATACCCACAAGTGGGAATGCTGGATCACAAGGTAGTTCTATTTTTAGTTTCTTGAGGAACCTCCATATTATTTTCGATAGTGGCTGCACCAGTTTACATTCTCACCAGCAGGGCACGGGTGTTCCCTTTTTCCACATCCTCACCAGGCTCTGTTATCTCCTGTCTTTTTGATAATGGCCATCCTAACAGGTGTGAAGTGATATCTCACAGTAGTTTCGATTTGAGCTTCTCTGATAATTAGTGATGTTGACTATCTTTTTATGTACCTGTTGGCTAGCCATATGTCTTCTTTGAAAAAAAAAAATGTTTGTTTAGTTCCGTTGCCCAATTATTCAATTGAGTTATTTGTGGCTTTTGTTGCCATTGAGTTGTATGAATTCCTTGTACCTCTTGGATATTAACCATTTATCAGATATGTGGTTAATATTTCCTCCCTTATCATAGGTTAATATTTCCTCCCTTATCATAGGTTAATATTTCCTCCCTTATCATAGGTTGCCTTTTCATTTTGTTGATTATTTCCTTTGCTCTACCAAAGCTTCTTTAGTTTAATGCTGTCTCCTTGTTTGTTTTTGCTTTTGTTGCCTGTGTTTTGGGTATCTTATTCAAGAAACCATCGCCAAGACCAGTAACAAGGAGGTTACCCCTTTGTCTTCTGCCAGTTTATTGGTTTCAGATCTATGTTTAAGTCTTGAACTCACTTTGAGTTGAGTTTTGGGTGTGGTATCAGATAGTGATCCGGTTTCATTCTCTTCATGTGGCTGTCCAGTTTTCCCCACACTTTATAAAGAGACTATCGTTTCCCTTTTGTATATTATTGACTGTTTTGTTGTAAATTAATAGACCAAAACACATGGGTTTATTTTTGAAATCTGTATTATGTTCTATTAACTTCTGTGTATCTTTATGCCAATACCACACTGTTTTGATTACTATAGCTTTGTAATACGGTTTGAAACCAAGAAGTGTGATGCCACCAGCTTTGTTCTTCTTTCCCTTTGTCTCTTTAGGGTCATTTATGGTTCCATACAAATTTTAGGATTTTTTAAAATTTCTGTGCTAAAGGGCCCTTAGAATTTTGATAGAAGCTGCATTCAATCTATTTACTGCATTGGGTAGTGTGGACATCTTAACAATATTAATTCTTCAAATGCACGAGCACGGGACATATTGTCCTTGATTTGTGCCTTCTTCAATTGTTTTGATTAGTTTTTTACAGTTTTTAGTGTATAGACCTTTCACCTTAGTTAAATTTATTCCTAGGAATTTTATTCTTTTTTTTTCTTTTTCTTTTTTATATTAAATATAATTTATTGCCAGATTGGTTTCCATCTAACACCCAGTGCTCATCCCAACATTATTCTTTTTGATGCAGTTACAAGTGGGATAGTTTTATTAATTTTTCTTTCTGATAGTTTGTTGTTGGTGTGTAGAAAAGCAAGTGATGTTTTATAATTATCTTGTATCCTGCAACTTCTTTGAATTTGTTTATTAGTTTTATTTTAATAATTAATTATTATAAAGGAACACATTAGCAAATTTGTTTATTACTTAAACTAAACTAAGTGTTTTGGTTCAGGGTTTTCTATACATAATATCATGTCATCTGCAAATACAGAGAGTTTTAATTCTGCCTTTTGACCTGGATGAAACTTTTCTTTCTTTTTCTGCCTTATTGCTCTGGCCAGAACTTCCAATACTATATTGAATAAAAGCATTGAGAGAGGGCATCTTTGTCTTGTTTCTGACCTTAGAAAACAAGCTTTTGATATTCTCCCATTAAGTATGATGTGAGCCATGGGCTTTTCATACATGGCCTTTATTATGTTGAGATGTGTTCCCTTTATGCTCAGTTCATTGAGTTTTTACTATGAAGGATTGTTGAATTTTTTCAAATGCTTTTATCTGCATTTATTGGAAGGATTATCTTTATCATTCATTTTGTTAATGTGGTATACACTTTTGTTGATTTGTGGATGTCAAACTGTCCTTGCATCCCTGAAATAAATCCCACTTGATTATGTTATATGATGCTTACAATATTGTTGAATTCAGGTTGCTAATATTGTGTTGAAAATGTTTCCATCTATGTTTATCAGGGATGTTGGCTTGTAATTTTCTTTTCTTGCAGTGTCCTTGTCTGGCTTCCTGTCAGGGTAATGCTGGCCTCATAAAATGAGATTGGGAGTATTCCTTCTTTTTCATTTTTTTTGGAAGAGTTTGAAAAGGATTGGTATTCGTTCATCTTTAAATATTTGGTAGAATTTGCCAGTGAAACCATCTGGTTCTAGACATTTTTTGTTCTTGTTTTTGTTGGGATGTTTTTAATTACAGATTCAATATCCTTACTAGTAATTGGTCTGTTCGGATCTTCTATTTCCTCATAATTCAGTCTTGGTAGGTTGTATGTGTCTAAGAATTTATCTAATTCTTCTAGGTTGGTCAATTTGTTGGCATGTAGTAGTAATCTCTTCTGATCCTATGCATTTTTTTTGTATCAGCTATAATTTCTCACCTTTCATTTATAATATTGTTTATTTGTGTCCTCTTTTTTTTCTTGATATGTCTAGCTACAGATTTGTCTGTCTTTTTCCTTTAAAAAACAGCTTTTAGTTTCATTGATTTTTTTAAAAAAGCATCTTTTTAGTCCTTATTTCATTTATTTCCACTCTATCATTGTTATTTCCTTCCTTGTGCTAACTTTGTGTGGTTAGTTTGCTCTTTTCTAGTTACTTGAGGTGTAAAGTTAGGTTTTATATTTTAAATCTTTATTTTTTTTCTTTTTTACATTTTCAGTGTTTTTATTCTTTTGACTCCACAAAAACTGTGGTTAAGCCAAGTATTTTGCTATCATTACTTTTCTTTCTTATACAACATGTTGTTTTTCCTGTTGGTAATAACTGCATTAAAATTGGGATAATTATAGATTCATATGCAGTTGTAAGAGAATATAATAAAATTCTCTGTATATTTTTCCCAGTTTCTCCCAATGGTAACATTTTACAAAACTGTGATATAATATTACAACCAGAATACTGACAATACTGGCATTGATACAATCTCTTTTATCCACATTTCCCAAGTTTTACTGTTTACCTGTGTCCGTGTGTGTGTGTGTGTGTGTGTGTGTGTGTGTGTGTATGTGTGTGTGTGTGTGTGTAAAGTTCTATATAGTTTCATTACCTGTGTAGGTTCACAGGTTCACCACCCTGGTCAACATTCTGAACATTTCCAAAAGCACAAAGATGATTTGTGTTGCTCTGTTATAACCATATCTTTCCCTCTCTCCTTCAACCCTGTGTCTACTCCCTGGCAACTTTCATATTTTATCCATTTCTAAAATTTTGTCATTTCATGAATGTTATGTAAATAGAATCATACTGTACGGAAGCTTTTGGAATTGCTTTTGCTTGCTCATTACATTCCTTAGAGATTGACCTGGATTGTTTTGTGTTTCAAAGGTTTTTTTTTTTTTTTTTTCTTTATATGGGTGACTAGTATTCCATGGCGTGGATGCACCATTCACCCATTGAAGCACGTCTGGGTCGCCTCCAGGTTGAGGCCACTGCAAATAAAGCTGTCACAAACATAAACATTACTGCACAGGTTTTTGTGTGAACATAAAACTTTGATTTCTTTGGAATAAATGCCAAGTAATGTCATGGCTAGGTTGTATGATAGTGTTATGTTTAGCTTTATGTTTAGCCATTTTCCAGAACGGCTATATCACTTTTCACTGTCACTAGCAACGTACGTGCGATCCGGTTTTTCAGTGTCCTCACTAACATTTGTTGTCACTCTTTTTATTTTGGCCATAGTGGGAGGTGTGTCATGCTATTTCGTTGCATGGGATCTTTTCTCTTTTCGTAAGTATTTACCACTAGAAATTTCTTTCCTATAACTGTGTTAGCTGCATCCTGTACGTTTTAGTATGTTGTGTTTCCATTTTCATTTGTCACAAAATATTTGTGTTTGTTTGTTTTCTCTTTTGACTTCCTCTTTGACTTCTTCTTTGTTTTTTCAGGGGCATGCTGTTCGATTTCTACATATTTGCAAATTTTCCAGTCTTCTTCTTGTGATTGATTTCTTTTTTTTTTTTTTAATTTTTTTAATGTTTATTTATTTTTGAAAGAGAGAGAGAGTGAGACAGAGCGTGAGCAGGGGAGGGTCAGAGAGAGGGAGACACAGAATTGGAAGCAGGCTCAAGGCTCTGAGCTGTCAGCACAGAGCCTGATGTGGGGCTCGAACCACAAACTGTGAGAACATGACCTGAGCCGAAGTCAGTTGCTTAACAGACTGAGCCACCCAGGCGTTCCTCTTGTGATTGATTTCTAGTTTCATACCATTGTGGTTGGAAAAGATGCTTGATATGATTTCAGTCTTAAATTTATTAAGGTTTGTTTTGTGGTCTAACATGTGATCTACCCTGGAGAATGTTCCATGTGCACTTGAGAAGAATGTGTATTCTGCTGCTGTTGATGGAATGTTCTGTATGCATTTGTTAGGTCCATCTGGTCTAACCAGTTTTCTTCTTATTATTGTTTTTTTTTGTTTGTTTGTTTCTTTGTCTTGTTGAGACAGTCAACTCAGACATTTCTTCCATTTTCCATTATTGCTACCATCACTTGGCAACATGGTGGCATTACCTCCATTTTTTGACTAATATATCAATCTGGACTACATTTATGTGTGTTTGAGTAAATATTTTTGAGGAGATGGTCTGTATCTGTGGTAGGTGTTTATTCACTTTGTAGTTTTTTCTAATTCCACCTTCTCCATCCAATCAATAGCCCCCGAGCGATCACCTCATGGGCAATCCTTTCTCCTTCAAATTTTGATACGCTGTTGGGTTCAAGTCAGTGTGTTCCCTCTTACTCATGTTTGGGACTTTTCTTTAACATATAATGTCCTGTGTGTTGACTAACCATTGTTTATTTTAGATTTATCAATATACTCTGTTGAAGAAATCCTGAAGTTTCTGGTCTATGAATAGGACATTTCCTTGGCTTCCAAAACTTATATGGAATTTTCCCCACTGTATTTCTTTGGACTGTTTAAACACATAAGCTTAAGCTGTCTCTAACAGCATAACAAATCCTTAGTGGACTTTATTTTGTGTGAAAACATTTATGACAAGAGTCACTTTCTTACTGGCAATAATAAGCCTAAGAAATGCATCTCCATTTTGTGATCAAAGCAGTCATTATTGATAGTAAATGTAACTATTAAAGGGTATATATTTTGGTTTCAGACTCACATACCTGATTTCAAATCCCACTGAGTTCTTTACTAGCTTGGAGCTCTTAGGGAAATTATGAACATTCTCAGAGCCTCAGGTCTACCCTGTGTAAAACAGAGATAACAATAATTCCCTTGCAGAATGTTTTTGGAAAGTTCACAATAATTGCAAACACTCACTGAATGCTTACCATGTGCCAGCCAGTGCTCTAATATATACGTGTGTGTATAAATATGTATAACAATAAATGTTCTACATAATATAGTATATATGATATGTATTTTATTCAACACCATATTATATTTTATATATGATGAGATATGTAATCATTAGGCTTCATAAGAACCCCCATAAGGTGGTTACTATTAATTCCCCATTTTATAGTTTATAAAAACAAAGCAGAGGAAGGATAAAAAAACCTTGATTTTATAGGAGTTAAGTTACCAAACTATCGAGTCATGGAATCAAGATACGAACCAAAACTGGTTGGCTCTTAAGCACCTACTTTAATTATCTGGCAGAGTATATACACCTCACAAATAACATATTTCTCAAATAACAAAGTAGCTTAAATTCAAGTAAGTACAATTATACTTACTTATGAGTACCATTGTATAGCCAATATTTTAATGTGAAAAAACATATACACACAAACACATGTAATAAATATATATAAAATCAGATTTTTACAGTATGCACACATCTTAAAGAATAGATGAATAATATACATGTGCCAAAATGTTAACAGTAACTTTTAAAAAAAATTTCATGGTGTTTTAATTTTTATAAGTTTTTAGTATTTTTTTAACTTTATTTTTTATTTTTTTTAATTTGCATCCAAATTAGTTAGCATATAGTGAAACAGTGATTTCAGGAGTAGATTCTTTAATGCCCCTTACCCATTTAGCCCATCCCACCCTCCCACAACCCCTCCAGTAACCCTCAGTTTGTTCTCCATATGTATGAGTCTGTTCTGTTTTGTTCCCCTCCCTGTTTTTATATTATTTTTGTTTCCCTTCCCCTATGTTCATCTGTTTGGTCACTTAAAGTCCTCATAAGAGTGAAATCATATGATTTTTGTCTTTCTATGACTGACTAATTTCACTTAGCATAATACCCTCCAGTTCCATTCATGTAGTTGCAAATGGCAAGATTTCATTCTTTTTGATTGCCGAGTAATATTCCATTGTATATGTATATATACCACATCTTCTTGATCCATTTGTCCATCGATGGACATTTGGGCTCTTTCCATACTTTGGCTGTTGTTGATAGTGCTGCTATCAACATGGGGGTGCATGTGTCCCTTTGAAAGAGCACACCTGTATCCCTTGGATAAATGCCTAATAGTGCAATTGCTGGGTCATAGGATATTTCTATTTTTAGCTTTTTCAGGAACCTCCATACTGTTTTCCAGAGTGGCTGCACCAGCTTGCATTGCCACCAACAATGCAAAAGAGATCCTCTTTCTCTGCATCCTCGCCAACATCTGTTGTTGCCTGAATTGTTAATGTTAGCCATTCTGACAGGTGTGAGGTGGTATCTCATTGTGGTTTTGATTTGTATTTCCCAGATGATGAGTGACGTTGAGCATTTTTTCATGTGTCGGTTGGCCTTCTGGATGTCTTCTTTGGAGAAGTGTCTATTCATGTCTTTTGCCCATTTCTTCACTGGATTATTTGTTTTTTGGGTGTTGAGTTTGATATGTTCTTTATAGATTTTGTATACTAACCCTTTATCTGATATGTCATTTGCAAATATCTTCTCCCATTTGGTCGGTTGCCTTTTAGTTTTGTTGATTGTTTCCTTTGCTGCGCAGAAGCTTTTTATTTTGATGAGGTCCCAGTAGTTCATTTTTGCTTTTGTTTCCCTTGCCTCTGGAAACGTGTTGAGTAAGAAGTTGCTGCAGGCAAGATCAAAGAGGTTTTTGCCTGCTTTCTCCTTGAGGATTTTGATGGCTTCCTGTTTTACATTGAGGTCTTTCATCCATTTTGAGTTTATTTTTGTGTATGGTGTAAGAAAGTGGTCCAGGTTCATTCTTCTGCATGTCGCTGTCCAGTTTTTCCAGCACCACTTGCTGAAGAGACTGTATTTATTCCACTGGATATTCTTTCCTGCTTTGTCAAAGATTAGTTGGCCATACGTTTGTGGGTCCATTTCTGGGTTCTCTATTCTGTTCCATTGATCTGAATGTCTGTTCTTGTGCCAGTACCATACTGTCTTGATGATTACAGCTTTGTAGTATAGCTTGAAGTCTGGGATTGTGATGCCTCCTGATTTGGTTTTCTTTTTCAAGATTGCTTTGGCTATTCAGTGTCTTTTCTGGTTCCATACAAATTTTAGGATTATTTGTTCTAGCTCGGTGAAGAATGCTATTGTTACTTTGATAGGGATTGCATTGAATATGTAGATTGCTTTGGGTAGTATTGACATTTTAACAATTAACATTTTAACAATATTTGTTCTTCCTATCCAGGAGCATGGAATCTTTTTCCATTTCTTTGTGTCTTCTTCAATTTCTTTCATAAGCTTTCTATAGTTTTCAGCATATAGATTTTTCACCTCTTTGGTTAGACTTATTCCTAGGTATTTTATGGTTTTTGGTGCAACTGTAAATTGATCGATTCCTTGATTTCTCTTTCTGTCACTTCATTGTTGGTATATAGGAATACAACCGATTTCTGTGCATTGATTTATATCCTACAACTTTATTGAATTCATGAATCAGTTCTAGCAGTTCTTTGGTGGAATCTTTTGGGTTTTCCATATAGAGTATCATGTCATCTGCGAAGAGTGAAAGTTTGACCTCCTCCTGGCCGATTTGGATGCCTTTTATTTCTTCGTGTTGTCTGATTGCAGAGACTAAGACTTCCAATACTATGTTGAATAACAATGGCGAGAGTGGACATCCCTGTCTTGTTCCTGACCTTAGGGGGAAAGCTCTCAGTTTTTCCCCATTAAGGATGATATTAGCATTGGGTCTTTCGTATATGCCTTTATGATCTTGAGGTATGATCCTTCTATCCCTACGTTCTTGAGGGTTTTTATCAAATTCTTTCTCTGCATCTATTGAGAGGATCATGTTTCTTGTCCTTTTATTGACGTGATGAAACACGTTAATTGTTTTGTGGATATTGAACCAGCCCTGCATCCCAGGTATAAATCCCACTTGGTCATAGCGAATAATTTTTTTAATGTATTGTTGGATCCGGTTGGCTAATGTCTTGTTGAGGATTTTTGCATCCACATTCATCAGGAAAATTGGTCTATAGTTCTCCTTTTTAGTGAGGTCTCTACCTGGTTTTGGAGTCAAGGTTATGCTTGCTTCATAGAAAGAGTTTGGAAGTTTTTTTTCCATTTCTATTTTTTGGGACAGCTTCAAGAGAATAGGTGTTAACTCTTCCTTAAATGTTTGGTAGAATTCCCCTGGAAAGCCATCTGGCCCTGGACTCTTGTTTTTTGGCAGATTTTTGATTACTAATTCAGTTTCCTTACTGGTTATGGGTCTGTTCAAATTTTCTATTTCTTCCAGTTTCAGTTTTGGTAGTGTCTATGTTTCTAGGAATTTGTCCATGTCTTCCAGATTGCCCATTTTATTGGCCTATAATTGCTCATAATATTCTTTTTTTATTGTTTTTATTTCTGTTGTGTTGGTTGTGATTTCCCCTTTTTCATTCTTGATTTTACTTATTTAGGCCCTTTCCTTTTTCTTCTTGATAAAACTGGCTAGTGGTTTATCAATTTTGTTAATTCTTTCAAAGAACCAGCTTCTGGTTTCATTCATCTGTTCTTCTGTTTTTTGTTTTTGTTTTTTTTGGTTTCAATAGCCTTCATTTCTGCTCTAATCTTTATTATTTCCTGTCTTCTGCTGGTTTTGGGTTTTATTTGCTGTTCTTAACAGTAACTTTTTAAATTGATGACTAAACATATGCTAGTATTTTATTATTTGTTTATTTGTTTATTTATTTTGCTATTATTTTTTTAATACACCTTTTCTTTTGGAATTGTTTTAAATTTACAGAAAAATTACAAAGATAGTTTAGAAAGTTTCCATATATATCACATCAGTTTCCTCTATTAGTAACATCCTACATTAGTATAATATGTTTGTTCAACTTATAAACTGATGTTTATACATTAAATAAACTTAATTTAAAAAAAAACCCACACTTCGCATTTCCTTAGCTCTTGCTCCATTTTTTTTTTCCTTTTCCAAGATTCCATGCAGGATACCTCCTTAAACTTGATTATCATGCGTTCTCAGCCTTCTCTTGGCTATGAATTTCTCAGACTTTCTTTGTTTTTGATGTCCTTGGCAGTTTTGAGGAACACTGGTCAGGTATTTTGTAGAATGTCCCTCCATTAGGATTTGTCTGAAGTTTTGCAGCACCATTTGTTGAAAAGACTATACTTTCATCACTGATTTGCCTTTATTTCTTTGTCAAAGACCCACATTTGTGTGGGTCTAATTGTCCGTGCTCTATTCTTCCTCATTAATCTATGTCTGTCCTCTCACTAATAGTACACTGTTTTGATTATTGTAAATTTATAGTAAATCTTGAAATCATGTAGTATGGGTCCTTCATTTTTGTTCTTCTTCAGTCTTACATTAGCTCTTCTGGGTTCTTGCCTTTCAATATAAACTTTAGAATCAGCTTTCCAATATATACAGGATAGCCTGCTGGTATTTTGATTGGGATTGCAATGGATCTACAGATCAAATTGAATCTTTGAATCCATGAAAATGGATTATTTCTCCAATTACTTAGATCTGTGGTTTCTTAAATCAAAGTTTTGTAGTTGTCCCCATATATGTCTCATGTATATATTCTTAGATTTGTACCTTTTCCTTTTATTCTATTGTTATAATAAGTAGAATTTTTAGTGTGGCATTTAACAGGAATGGTGAGAGAGAACATCCTTGCCTAGTTTCTAACTGTAAAGAGAAGTCCATTTATTCACCATAAAGTATGTTACCTATAGGTGTTTTTAAAACAGATGTTCTTTAATTTGAAGAAATTTCACTATGTCTGCTGAGTTTTATGTAACAAATGGATTTGGATTTTGTTGTATGCTTTTTTTGCACTAATTGATACAATCATATGAGTTTTCTTCCTTAGCTTGTTGATGAGGTGTATTCTATTGATTGATTTTGGAATGTTGGACACATATTGCATACTTGGAACAAAGCCCACTTGGTCATAGTGCAGAATTCTTTTTCCATTTTACTGACTTCCTTTGATAATACTTTGTAGAGGACTTTGCATCTCTATTTATGAACAATATTGGTCTGTTGTTTTCATTTTTGTGCTATATTTTCTGTATTTTTATATAATGAGTTTCATCAAATTAACTGAGGATTGCATCAATTCTCTTTTCTACCTCCCCTCTACTTTGTGGAAGAGATTGTGCAAAATTGGTGTTAAGTCCCCTTTAAACCTTTGATAGAATCTCCACTGAAATCGGGGCCTGAAGATTTCATTTTTAGTAGTTTCGAATAATGAATTCAATGTCCTTAATAGTAACATGGCCATTGAATGGTTTACTTCATGTTGGATGAGTTTTGGTAGTTTTTGTAATTCTTATCTTTGTTTTTCTATAGGTAAGGTGTTTTCTCCTCTGGCCTCTTTGACATTTTTTTCTTTTTCTTTGGTTTTCTGCAGTTTGTGTATATCTATGTGCAGCTTTTTGCTTTTTATTTTTGATATTTATTCTGCTTAGTATTCTCTCAGTTTGTTAGTGTGTGTCATTAATTCTGGAATTAATTATTACTTCAACTATTTCTTCTTTCTTTTTCTGCTGAAATTTCAGTTGTGTGTATATTACATCTCTTGAAATTGTCCGTGGTTCTTCGATGTTCTGTCCTGTTTCATTCATCCTTTTCCCCTCTTTGCATTTCAGTCTGGGGAGTTTCCGTTGATCTGTTTTCTCATTCGCTAATTCTTTGCTTAGTCTGTGGATGAGCCCATCTGAGACATTATTTCTCTGGCATTATTTTTAATTTCTAGCGTTTCCTTTTGATTATTTATTTTAGCACTTCTGTCTCCTAATCTCCGGTGTACTGATGAACCCAGCAAAGGAACTCATTTATAGCACTTCCTTTTATTCTTTTTTAGAGTTTTCATCTCTCTGTTTACATTACTCATCGGTTCTTGAATTTTGTCTAATGTTTCCACTGAACTCTTGACATATTAATCATAGTTATTTTAAATTCCTGTCTAATAACTACAACATCTGTGTCATATCTGAGTCTGTTTCGGATGCTTGCTATGTCTTCTCAGGCCATTCTTTCTTTTTTCCTTCCTCTCTCCCTCCATACTTCCTTCCCTTCCTACCTCTTTCTTTCTTTCTTTCTTTCTTTCTTTCTTTCTTTCTTATTTCTTTCTTTCTCTTTCTTTCTTTCTTTCTTTCTTTCTTTCTTTCTTTCTTTCTTTCTCTTTCTCTCTCCTTCTCTTTCTTTCTTGGAATGCCTTAGACATTTTTGAAACCTAAATACATTGCATTAGGTAATAGGAACTCAGGTAAATAGGCCTTTAGTTTGAGGACTTGTGTTAATATGGCTAGGATTTCAACTGTGTTTATTGTTTGCTGTAGCTGTAAATATCAGAGGTTTCAAATTCCTCTACTCTGCTTGCTTTGGCTTTTGTCTTTTGAGCTGGCCTAAGTATTCCTCCTCACAGGAAGTATGTTGTGTTATTATAACTACCATTAGTTTGGTGATTAAGTGTGGGGATAGGGGAAGCTTTCTGTAATCTTATGATTAAGTCTCAGTCTTTTGGTGGGCTCGCTTCTCTAGGCTGTGAGCTTCCCAAGTGTTGTTCCAGTGGTATCCCCTCCCCTTCCTTTAGGTGAGATGGGAAAGCTGAGGAGAGCTACAGGAGAGTAAGGCCCTTCCCAGCTGGGGTAAAGCTCTGGGAAATGCCTTTTCTGCAACAGACCTTTGTTGTGGAGATCTTTCTCGGTGAATTTCACAATGATTACTCTTCCCCTCCTCTTGCCTGAGCCAGGAGGGGATCTTTTCGGGGACCTTCACTGGGAGTACCTTGTGTGGTTTCTGCAGGTAAAGCCCACAAAAACTCTGCAGCTCCTGGAGTTTCTTATTGTAGGTGCATATGCAGCCTTCAACAACTTACCAGAACTCTCCCTTAAGTGTCCTACTAGTTTATGTCTCCAGCGGTCATGTCTGTCCGCTCTAGGTAAGCAACTCTGACTCTAGACTTACCTTTGTCTCCAGATTTTGGGGTGATAGTTTGTCTGCAACCTCAGTTTTCTGTTGGTTCTGAGATTTTAAGGTTGTGTAGCTTTTTTTTGTCTCTAAGGATGGTAATGAAAGCTTCCAAGGTTTTTATTATGTTGAAGCTGACTATTGAAGTTCATACGTTGCTTTTGGTGCATTATCTTACTTCCGCCTTTCAATTATCCAGTGATGCTTGGTGCTTATATAGTAGACAGGAATTGTAAAAAAATAAAATCAAATAAAATAAGTCATTTTAAATATGGGAGACGGAGCACAAAGTAGAACAGGCATGCGAATGATACGAACACTTTTATATTACTTACTAGCTCCCAGACAGTATGCTAAATATCGTCCTTTAATGCATTTAGTTTTCATAACAACCTGATGAAGTAATTTATTCTCATTTTACAGATGAGGGAACAGGGGCACAGAGGAGTCAAGTCGCTCATCTCTAGTCTCACAGCTATTAAATGGCAGAGCTGGAACCTGAACCCCAGTAGACTGCTTCTGGCTTCCACTTGGTTAAACACTGTTGTATGCCATCTCCTTCTTTGTTGGCTAAACACATCTCAAGGTGCACAAACCTGCAAACATTGTACAAATACCAGTGGCAGACGCATAGTCCCTTAGAAAGTCCTGATAGTAGAGCAGAAATATTTTACTGGGCAACTTTGATCAGCGCTAGGTTTTCTATTTCTCCAGACTTTTCATCTACTTATACCCTTCAGATTAAAGATAGATATATTGTATTAGAACTATATGCAAGATAGAAATGCACGTAAGAGAGAAAATGATGACTTAAGAAAACATAAGGTACTGAAGGTTAAGTTAGCTCCCACGCTGCAAATCTCTGCATGGCCAAGGCTAGCACGATGTAGGTGAGGCATCCCGAGTGACTCCTTGGTTCTTGGGATTTATGTGGCTTGCTGGCCTCACTCCAGCTGTCGTTCTGAGGCTATTCAGGAAGATGTGGCTTCTGGACCTGTCTGGACTGGATTTTATAGCAATAAATACAAAAAGGGAAATATCAATTCCACAACTCACAACATTCATAGGATAAAAACAAAGCTAGTAATTTAGGAGAAACAGAAATATTGTTGGAACCCGAAGTAAGAAAAAAATTCTCCAATGGTTCCTCACAGAGAGACATTTGGGTAATGTCTAAAAGGTGTGCTCAACAACATCAGAGTGATAAAAATGAGGAGTTTCATGGGAAGAGGCCCATGGCATGGTATCTAAATGTAATTCAGTTAAAGTGGTTACTGCATATGAAGTTTCAAGGAAACTTGGTCCCATGGTCCAGGATTTTATTGACCAGCTGGCTTATTTTATTGAGCATAACCAAATATAGTAATTATAATGTGTGTGTGTGTGTGTGTGTGTGTGTGTGTGTGTGTGTGTGCATACATGCGCACGCGTTTGGGGTTGGGGAGAGCTGGGCCTCCATTACTGGTTCATATTTCTCTTCAGTTCAGACAATATGAGGTGCTTCTGAATGGCTTTAAGTGTTTCTAAGGATAGTTCAGAATGCGTGATTGATAAACACAAAATTAGATCTAATAAGAGGGAATGTGGAATTACCAGGGGTGTCATGGCAGCGAGAACAATAGAAAGCTAGAGACGGTAGCAAGGTGACAGTGGCTTGGCTTGACTGTCGCAATGTGGGAAGCCCAGAAGGAATTAATTGGATACGTTCTTCAATCATTTCTTTATCTAATGATCAGTCATATTTGGTATCATGACAGATGGTAGAGTTCTGTGGAAATCAAGACAGCTTTGAATAAGGAAATGTGTGAAAACTCAGTAGTTCCTCCTACAAAAACTTCATTAATATTCAGTAATTAGATTTAACTTGTGGTTGAATGTGTGCATGGTCGGAGCTTGGGCTTATTAGTGATGGAACTACTTCTGTAAAGCAGCACCAGATTACGCAGTAGTAAAGAAATTTAAATGTTCATACCTTTGGGTATGAAGCTAGGGTAATGTTCTTTCTAGGAAATCTGCTTCCCCTCATTATAATTACATTCTCGATTGGAGTTTATGCACTTTTATGGGATTGAATTATCTCTGTTATTTTATAATTCAAGAGATATAGTAAAAAAAATTATTTCTTACAATTATCAGCCTTAATATCTTTGGGGCAAAGCTACTGGGATTTAGCTTTTATAAGTCCTTCTTCCCCATTTTGACCCCTACTCTTGAAGAGCAATGCTATGGTTTTGGAAAGAGGAGACGTATATTGGCCAGCCATTAAGAGTGAACATTTTTAATAAGAATGACTTAACCGGGTCACAGGAGCCCTTGGCTGTATCAGATACAGCCTGACTGATTTTACCCACAGTGTTTCTCTTTCTAAGGGTAGAAATGGTCCAGCAATGATTTAGTTACTCCTCTATTCCTTAGGAAAGGTAAAATATCAAAGAATTTAGACTATATATTGCATCTAACATCTCCCAAGCACATAGGATTTTCTTCCTATTATTTTCCCATGACACATTTGGTTCTTACAGGTGGGGCTGTGAATTGAATAATGGATTTATTCTATTTCACAAATCTTATTCTTTGGTCTATGAGCTTTGCATCAGGGTGGGACACTACTATGGAAACCATCAGCATAACAAAATTCTGAGTTGTAGATCGCATTTTGCTTTTTGGAAACATCTGACTCATTTATTTTGGTTGATTTCAAATCTGTTCTCAGATTCGACTGAGGTGCTGGCCATTCCACATATTCTCTCTTAATTTCTTTCCTTAGGGCAAATCTTTTAATCGTCTACTCTTGTGGTATTTTTTGCTTATTTCCCTGTATTGTAAACAAAGGCGCCCAGGTCTCATGTCCTTATTGGATTGTGTTTCATTTAAAGGCAAAATGGTCATTTGATTCAACAATGGATTCTTCAAAAACCTAGCTAGGTGTCTCCTAAAGAGTTGGTGTTGAATGTATATTGTTGAATGAATAGGTAAAATGTGCTAGTTGGCCAATGCCGACTTACTACGCAGCTAGTAATGGGTTTTGAGAATCTTTCAGAAAATAGGCTTTATACCATATGTAAGATATTGCTGAAACTACTTAAATACAGGTGACCCAGATGTCAATTATCCCTCTATGTTCCTTTTGAAATTACCTGTTCACGTTCTCACCATTCTAGTAAGAAAAAATCAAGCATTAGTGTAAAAGCAATCAAAGATGTGTTTTAAAAAACGCAGGATTGAGGGTCATCTGGGTGACTCAGTCCATTGAACGTCCAGTTGAGCGTCTGAGTTCAGCTCGGGTCATGATCTCACAGCTGGTGGGTTCAAGCCCCGCGTTGGGCTCTGTGCTGAGAGCTCAGAGCCTGGAGCCTGCTTCGGATTCTGTGTCTCCCTCTCTGTCTGTCTCTCCCCTGCTCATGCTCTGTCTCTCTCTGTCTCTCAAAAATGAATAAATGTTAAAAAAAAACTTTAAAAAAGCATTGGATTGGGTTAGAGCATAAAAATTTAAAACTTAGCAAAGTTCATGAATTGGCCTTTTCTTGTTTTCTTCTCCCAAGTTCCTCTTGTCCCTTTTCATATTTCCTCTCCCACACATCCAGCTTTTCCTAAAATATAATCTTCTCTCAAATATTTCTCAAGGTCTCCAAATCCCCTGCCCCTCTATTCTATGTAGAAATTTGCCTCTCCTGACTTATTACAGTGTTCAGCAAAATGCCCCCCGGTTAGCATCATCTAACCTCCTTAAACGGTATTGGGGGATTATATTCATTCAATAATTCAAAAGAACCTTTATTAAAATGATTAAATGTTATTAATAATTAATGCACTAACAAAAATTAACATTATCTGATAGTATGCTTGTCCTAGATGTGGCATATAGGAAAGGCCTGTAATATACACAGGATGATAGCCATTTCTTTGTTTGAAGAAGAGCCTGAGGAAAATGCAAGTTATGACCCATATTAGGAATCTTTCAGTTTTGTGGGCCTAACTGGAAGTGAGCAGAGAGCTCCCAATTCTGTGTGAACACCATTTTTTTATTCAAATAC
This sequence comes from Panthera pardus, assembly GCF_024362965.1. Lineage (NCBI taxonomy): Eukaryota > Metazoa > Chordata > Mammalia > Carnivora > Felidae > Panthera > Panthera pardus. Next base: position 12,386,797 of record NW_026526655.1, read on the forward strand.
ACCTTTACATGCCTGCTGGTGATCAATGGGAATAAGTCATTTGGACATCGCTCAATGAGAATAAAGAATACTGTGAACTCCATGAAGCCATGTTAAGAAAGACTGCTTGGGGTAAAATTCACAAGGGTCTACTGTTGTTTGCAGTACGCCTGAGCTCTTTTATTTTCATACGTTTATCATAAGATGCCTCTACTTCTTTTTGCTGAAATGTATTTGACGACTCTGAAAGATAAGCAAATTAGTATTAATTTATATAATTCATTGTTACTTTGCTTATCATTCGGAACTAAGGATTAAATAGAGATTATTGTTATCATTATTATTTTTCATGAACACAGCTAAATTCACCAGTTTTCAGATGTTTGTCTTGTTGTGGATGTTCTCCTCAGGTTTCCAACAGAGGACTTGTATTCTCACAAGAGGCTGTAGATGACCTGCCCTATGGCCCATCATACCTTTTCCTTCCCGCTCTGCCTGCCTTAATTCTCTTCTTGGATATTTTGAGACCATCAATATTGAATTTATTTAGCGCTGATCTGAAAGAGAGACAAAATCTCTGTTGGATTTGGTTAGGAAAATGACAGCATGGGTATTACAAAGGTTGGCCGCTGAGATTACATGCACTTTATCAGAACGAAAAGGGGCCAATGGGATAAAGCAAAAGTAGTCACAGTTGGTTAAATGTTTCTACTCTTCTGGTTCCTAAGGGGATCTCTTTGACCTCATTTTAAGAAACAGTCCAATAGGTTGATAGTCAAAGAATGATTACAAGAGAGCAAGGTAGCTAAGAGTAGATGCCTGGAAGGTAGGCAGGCTCGTAGAAGTGTCCTACCATCCGTAAGGTCCCTCTGCATAAGAGCCACATGACGCTGAGCCACCATAGTTGGAATGACTCATCAAATGCTTACCGTAAAATGGAGGAACCACCAAAAACAAAGCAAAACAAGCAAACAAAACACACACACACACACACACACACACACACGATACAGAGCAGTGGTTACTTTTCTGAATTCCCTGTCCTTTCTATGGAATCCCTCCATGAGGGTTTTTAGTCAGTCTTATTGCTCCTCCATCTTATAAATTTAATTTCAAGGCAAACAGACTTCCATGAAAGGGCATAGAGTTAAACACACTTTATTTGTTACAAGAACATCACCATTAAAGACATAGTTAAATGACACTCTAACAAGTATTATGAAGCCATTTCACCACACTGCCTTATGGATAACCATAATTAATGTCATCTTCAAATATGAAGGACAGACCCTTCTCTAATTTAAGAAAGAAGTATTTGAAAGTAATTTGCACTCCAATTATCTCAACCTGAATGTCAGCTGCATTTAGTCTGCATTGCTGAAAAGGTGAATAAGACCAGCTGCTAAACCACTGTGGTCATTTTTTAAACTATTTCATTTATTAGGCCAATTGAAGCAAATTGAAGCATATTTGTTTTCTTTCATTCTTTTCTTTCTTTCTTTCTTTCTTTCTTGTGTTTTTTTTTCTTTCTTTCTTTTCTTTTTTTTTTTGAGAAGCAAGGGAGAGGACATTACAGAGGACAGGATGGTTGAGGAATAAGTAAGAAGTGCCTAGGTCCAGTGCAATAGTCATTGGGGTGTCTGTAGTGTTATCGGGTTAACTAATAAATGGATCAATTTGATGCATTTGCATCACATGGGTGACCACATCACCAAATGTCCTTGAAACTAGAGACCTTGTTGGCAGTGTCCACAGAGAGGCCAATGCTTAAACAGCATATGAAGGTTGAGCCACCAGCTCCCTTGTCAGAAGTGGGACTACAGCAGGCATAGGGGGGAATACAGTTGGAGTGGCCTCAGTGGAGTTGAGTTCCTTGTACTGCTTTTGTTTCTACAGCCACATTCTTCATTAACATTTCATGGCCATGCTGGACTTCAGGTGCACAGAGTCAGAATGGCTCGATCAATTATATTCCCCATTACTAGTGCAATGTTATTATTGTTCAAATAATAACTCCTTGACTGTTTTGTCCCACTTTGTCTCCTTTCCCAGTTCCATATCCTTCCTGGGCATTGGCATCTGATGCATGTCCTTTCTACCCATCTTCAACCAAAAACTAAAAATATGTAAGTGTCCATCAACATATAAATAGTGCTTAATATATAATTGTGAATTTTACACAAGTAGATTATTTGGTATGGATTATACACATTGCAACTGGACATTTTTTGTTTTTAGCATCTGTCTATGTTGATAAATGCGGCTTGATACTTTTAACTGTAACTTAGTATTCCATGGTATAATTATACCACAGAATTTTCTATTCACTCCTCCATGGACAAACATTTAAATTGCTTCCAATTTTTTGTTACCCTTGGATTTACAGTATACTCTACAGTATACTTGGATTTAGAGTATACTCTAATGTTAAACTGTGCACATGTTTCCTGGTAAATTTGTGCTAGATTTTCCCTGGAGGTAGAGAGCAAGAATTGGAATTTCTGAGGCTTGAGGCATATGCATTTTAAAATTTGTTTTTCAAAATGGCTGTACCAACTTTTCTCCCATCTGAAGCATGGGACATTTCCCACATAAATTTACGTGCAAGCAGCATTTAAAAGAAAGTAGAATCTTGTCGGGATATGGTTATGAGATTGTCCAAGGCTAGATAAGCACTCGACAAGGCTTTTCCAGGGGAACTAATCCGTGGTCACTAAGGAAGCATTTCTAGATGCCAGTGTCAAAGGCAGGACGGAAATCATCATAGGATCAACTAGTTTTCTATTTGTATGCTGATTGGTGTTTTTAGGAAGCTGGTGGGGTTTGACCAATTACTTCAGGCACTGATGGCACACCAGCATTCAGCCTTATCAAGCCTTTTAACCTGTTGGAAGTTGAGCACAATGTGCTGGGATGGGTAACTTGCTGAAGCGTGCAACCACTTCTGCCTGAAGGCTTGGATTAAACAGTGACATAGGAAGCATCTGTGAAAGATTCATCAATCACAGGATGTCTATTATTGGAATCAAAACACCTTCTAACCGTGGCATAGATTTGCATTGATTGCGATAGGCTGTGAATAATCCACTTGCACTGCATTGACTCTCTGCCTTTGGACTGGAAGCTCAGATATATGGGTTGATTTCCTCTCTCGCTTGGAGCCTACTTCTCTGCACTAGGATGCAGACACAATGCGGTATTCAATGAAATACAGATACGTTAGATGACTTGTTGTGTAGTCATTCAACTTAACATTATGGTGAACAGTTCTTTGACAATTCGAAATTTAACCATATGATCTGACAAAGACATTTATGCAAATTTAGCAACAGGCAAGCTGAGAGATACACTGAGATATTGACACTAAAATATGGCATATGGAAACAAGTGAAGAAAACGCTTGAATTCAGGATTTAAAAAACAGGGATGATGACCATATTTATAATATTTTAACAAGTGCCTTTCATATTACCGTTCCTACGATGTTGAGAACCAACCTGTGTCCTTGCACCGAGGCAGCAGAGGTGGGTTCTATTCATTAAACTCTTATAAATAGGACTTTATTCTTGTGTTAAGGCCATATATTTGAAAGTCTTTTTCAGACTTCTCAAGATGCTCTAATTTCACAAGTAATAAATATTATTGATAATAGTCACCATTTGTTGAACATATACCAGTCATAGTGCTAGATGCTTTAAGCCATTTGATCCTTATGATAATTTAAAAAGTGGGTTATCATCCACATTTCCAAAATATGAAAGTTACATTGAGTTACAACCGAAATTAATTTATGTTAAAGTGACCAGTATTAAAATACCCCTGGGAAGTATAAATTGGTCACTCATAATTCGGCAGGTATACTCGAGAGGCAGTAAGTAGGGAGTCAAGATTCACCTGGCATTAGTAAACATAAATTTCTCTCTAGCATTTATAAGGTGATCCTCAATGTCTATACATCTTCCTTTTGTGTAATGTCAACTTTTTTTTACATTTTTCAATGATGCCTGAGATCGTATGTCATACGTCCAATCCAGACTTTAATTTCTTAATAGCCAGTGAACATTTTGAGCTATAATAGAGTGGTCCCAAATGTATCTCTATAGCTCAAGGGTAGAAACATCTTCATTTTGACGCAGATAACAGTGTTTATTTGTGTAACTCAAAATGTTTTCTTACATTTTAATTTGTTTTCTAAAACTAGTAATTGGAAACCATATGTTTTAAAAGTTCTTTTATTTACAATAATAACAAGGGAGAATTGACTCTCCTGGTAATTGATGGATATCATTAATCTCAACCGGGTGCTCCACGGACAGATGCGGTTCATTGAAATTGCATGTGTGCGAGCCTCTGCATTTTATATATAACATCTAATTTATTGTTTTACCGGGAAACACTTTGCAGAAAACATGCTTTATTGCATCATGGGGCTTTCCCTTCCTAGAAACCAAACAGTTTCCCCACTAGTAAAGATCTCCTTGCACCCCGAAGCCTTCCCCTTGGTGAGAACCTTGTTTTCAGTGAGCAAATGGCAGAGCTGGAAGAGTGACCTGAAATGGAGCCTCACGTCTAAGTGGCAGGACAGAAGCTCTGTCTGGGAGAAAGCCCTGACACCGAACACAGGAATCTCAAACCAGGAGAGGGAACAGAGGGACTGAAACTGTCCGCAGATCGTTAACTGGCGTCATCAACGTCATGGCTACATGAAGTAGGGCAAATCTCAACGCTTTCTTTGATTTAAATTAAATAAACCATAAACAAAACAACCAATAAATAAAAATCTCCTTTGAACATCTGTCCTTGACAACAGTAGAGATATATTTAAAATAAGATACTTAAGAAAAGGGTGCTAATTGCATATGTAAATAACTATGCATATAGGTTTGGGATTAGACTACCATACAAACAGAAATCAGTTGCACTGTGCTGTTTTCCCTCAATGTTCTTTAAAATTTTTGGATATTCTCAATAAGCACAAGTTTCAGTTTCTAAAAGCATAAAAAATATATGCTGTTTCTTAATTGGTTTTTAAATTTAATTTAATTATAACTCTACAGAAACATCTATTTCAATATCTGTAGATTTGTGATAGTTCAAAGGGCTACACTTTATCTTCCTGTATCATTATATAGGACCATGATTAATTAATCAAATCACTATTGATGGATATTTAAATTGGTTCCCATGATGTACTCAGCAATATGTTACTAAACATCCTTGAATATTATTTGTCTGTGTACTTATTTTAAGGATATATTTGTATAAGTGATATTTCTGTGTCAATGTGGATAGATAAAATTTTGAATTTAGTTCCCTGAAGTGCTCTCCAGAAACATAGCAAACTTGCACTTATATCAACAACGCATGAAAGTGACTGATCTCCCGCATGCATACTAATATCGTGTAATGATTCTTTTACGTTTTTACAAATCTGAATTTTAATTTGATGTTATTTGCTTATTTTATCTTTTATTATCAGTGAGTATAAACATCTTTTCAGAAATAGGTTGGCCATTTGCATTCCTTTGGTGAATTGTCTTTACGTCTTCCTATGCTAGTTTGTATTGTGATTTCTAGGTTTTCTTTTCTCCCTGATATGTAAGAATTATTGCATAGTAGAGCTATTAATACTATAGGTTGGCCATTTGCATTCGTTTGGTGAATTGCCTTTACATCTTCTTTGCTATTTTGTTTTGTGATTTCTAGGTTTTCCTTTTCTGCCTGATAGGTAAGAATTAATCGCGTAGTAGAGATATTAACACTCTATTATAAGTTGCCAATGATTTTCTAGTGTGTCATCTGATTTTTGACTTTGCGGGTTTTTTGTTTGTTTGTTTGTTTGTTTTGCAGGGGGCTTTCCATGCTATGAAAGGTTCAACTTTAATGTAATCAGCTTTTTCCATGACGACTTCTGAAATTAGTGACATGTTAAAAAGCGGTAAAATAAAAATTCTGCCTTGGTTCATACTTATATTGTATTAAGAATAGATGTTTATACTTTTGGAGTATATTAGCAGTGTTTGAGGGGCTAAAAATGCAAGCAACTGAAATTAAATTGCCATCTTCGAAGTTTGGAACAGGTATCTTTTTATTTTTAATTGAAATAAGATTTTAAAATTTAAACAGTTTGGGGGAGTCCTTTACCTCTTTTTTATTTAAAGAAAAGAAAAAAGGGGTGCCTGCAGTGCTTTAGTCAGTTGAGCATCCGACTCTTGATTTTGGCTCAGGTCATGGTCTCAAGGTCATGAGATGGAGCCCCACGTCAGGTTCCGCACCGGGCATGTTGCCTGCTTCTGATTTTCTCTCTCCCTCTCTTTTTCCTCCTCCATCACTCATTCTCTCTCTTTCTCTCAATAAGTAAATAAACATTAAGAAAAAAGAAGAGAGAAAAGTACTTTGAATTCTCATTTTGCATCAATGTATATTTTTAAAAAAATAAATCGCTGATTATATGAATATAATAGCTTTCTTCTCAATATTTTTTCATCAGAAGAAATGGAATTCAGTTATGTTTCCATTGTAAAACAAGCAGTTTTTAAAAGAGACAAAAAGGAATATTCTATTAAATGGGTAGGTTTTGTATTTAGTGCGCTTTGCTGGGGTAAATAGAGTTATATGTTACGGCTGGCAAATGAAGGCTAAGGCAGACATAATATAAATTCATGTTAGTCCTCTACTTACATTGCTATAAAATCACGAATCAAATAGGCACATTCAGCATTTATTAGTGATTTTATGCTGGATTCTTTAGTTTATGTGGAGTGGCATGGTCTAAGTGTTAATAAATAGTCTGCACCTAGAATTCATAATGTTTCTTTACCTTTATCCTTCAGGGGAAAGAGGAGGGGATGGCCAGGAATCTTTAAGAATTCTCCATTTCTTAATCCCTGTTCCCAAAGCATGCTTTCTAATGAGAGAATAAGAATGTACAGAACGCTTAGGGGAGTGGGCCAGGAAGGTTGAAAACCAGTGAGAAATGATGGGTACAGGCTGAGCATTCCACCTGTGTCATCTCTCCCTGCTCCCGGAGTCCTTCTGGGTCTCTAAGTGAGCACCTCTGATGGGGTTATGTCAGGTTGCTGCCTCCAGGCCTGCCCGAAGACCACCAAATAGAGGCAGCTGTCTACTTGGCTCATTGGAGACTTCATTGGCCGACAAACCAAACATGCAAATGGGCAATCTTTAAAACCTACTCCAAATAATTACATGGTAGAGATAGAGTACTCAAGGTGGGAGTTGAGGGGCAGGTACCGAAGGGCCCTGAATTGACCACTTGGATCTCGGCAGGTGATGGATAGGGTCACCACTGCAGGGTAGAGCCGCACAGATTGAAGAGCTCTATCTTCTATTTAAAAACTCACTGGAAAAATCTATCAGGCTATTTGACAGGTATTTTAAGCAGGGTTCTAGCTTCCAAGAAGCCCAACTCGTATTCCTACCCTGGCAGGCCACAAATCACGGTCCTTTCCATCCACTGGGCTCCCCCTTTATGAGCTTAAGTGGCTTTAAAACCAGCCTCACAATTTATACCTCTCAGTCTTCCTTACCATCAAAGCCAAGTCCCTGAGAGCCACCCACAGCTGTTTCTCCTGGATGTGGCTATTCCGGGAACAGGTAGGATTTTCCTCTTGCACAACCCACCCAAAGAGCATTTCATTCAGTCGCTGTGCTTGGGGAACACTGTGGCAGTTATAAGGCACATGACACTGAAGTAAGTGAATTCCATTTGGGGACAGAGACACCTAATGCTTTCCACTTACTTTCACTATAATTGGAGAAGAAAACACTGCGAGCCAGGAGGAGGGGGAGAGGGAGGTGGAATCAGGGAGGGAGGAGAAGAGCTACAGAGGTCACTTTCCTGAAGAGGCTACCCTCTGGAGGGAAGAGGAAGGAAGTCATAAGCAAACTCTATATCAGACAGGTATTTATTAAGTATATAGCGTATGCAGGTATCTGAGATACAATGGTGAGCAGTGAATAACATACCCGAGGACTTACCCACAAGGAATAAAATCCCCATGTCTTATGTATGTGTCTGGAAAGTGCTGATATCTAACTAGATTGCTAAGGGCAAATACCTGCGCACTGTAAAGAAACACAGTAAAACCTTCGATTGCGAGTAACTTGTTCTGCCAGTGTTCTGCAAGAGGAGCCAACATTTCCAAAGAATTTTAACTTGATAAACAAGTCACGTCTTGCAATACGAGTAGTATGTGACGCCCAATGTCTCATGACCACAACTGAGCCAATGGCTCTTGAAATTGGCTTTGATGTACGAGTGCTTTGGATTAGGAGCGTGTTTCTGGAAGGAATTATGCCCGCAAACCAAGGTTGTACTGCCATAAATAAGCAGCCTCTGCCTCGTCATCATGGCTACTGTCTTTCTAGTGCTCTCCATGAGCCTGGCTCTGAACTAAATACCTTAGACTAATTTAAGCCTGTGCCGCCCAATCAGTTTAATATTGGTGTGACTTCACTGGGGAGGAGACTGATGCTCAGGAAGTTTCATCCATTCCTTTTTTTTTTTTTTTTTTTCCTTCAACTGACATTGTCAGCTATGTGCCAGACAGCTGGGGTCTTGTCCTAGAGGTCGGAGGAGCTGCAAAGTCTCTCAGGCGCTAAGCTATCCCTTCCCTCTTCAATCGCCTCCTGTCTGGTGGGTATGCCCCATTCCACGCTAGAGGCCTAGATGTAGCTAGGCCGGGCCATTATTAGGGGGTCTGGAAAGAGGTTAACATTTGGGAATCATCATTCAACTGAAGGCAGCTTCTATTGTGGCAAATTCAAATGTGGTTTTGGATTCCCATTTGAGGAGTAGAACTTCCGTTGGATTCTTTTGGGCCCTCACCTTATGTCTGAGCCTGTGCCTTGCTCTGAGAAACCTGATATGTTGTCTTGATAAGCCACCTTGTATTCTGGTGGTGTTTAAATTGAGGTGCTCTCTGGATCTTGCCAACCCTCATACAACCTCCTTGGTTGTTGTACTTACTTGCCAGCTCCATATTAGGAGGCCATCTACCTCCCATCCCCCTCAGATGGCCTACTCAGAGCTCAGAGCCATGTGTATGATCCACTGAGATTTCCAGTCACATGTCAGATAGACACAAACTTAGGGGTCATCCTTGACCCCTGCCTCTCCTTTACTCCCATATGCAATCCACCAAAAATCCCTGTTTAGTCCACCAAAACAGCCCGGTCTCTTTATCTCCTGGTGGAAGTTACTGTCGTCTCTTCCTTGGCTCCTGAGTAGAAAGTCCTCTTCTGAATTACCTGAAGTCAGAGTGACCTAGGCAGTTCTGATAGTTCTCCTCCTCCCCACACCGCCATGCTCAAACCTTTTGTATATCTTTCTCTTTCTTTCTTTCTTTCTTTCTTTCTTTCTTTCTTTGAGAGAGACAGAGTGCTGGCTGGGGAGGGGCAGAGAGAGAGGGAGAGAGAGAGGGAGAGAAAGGATTCCAGGCAGGCTCCAGGCTCCGAACCCACGAACCTCCAGATCATGACCTGAGTCAAAGTGTGATGCTTAACCTACTGAACCATCCAAGCTCCCCCCTCTGTTCTTAAGCCAAAACTCCTTAACTTTTGTTGCTGTTGTTGCTATTTTATTTTATCAACAGAAAACTTTAGAATACTTTTAAGTGTATAAAGAAGTTGCAAAGACAGTACCGAGAATTCCCATACCTTCACCCAGCTCCCCTTAATGCTAACACTTCACATGACTATGGTGCCTTTGTCAGAGTTAACAAATTAGCATTGGTGCATTAATATTAACTAAACTTCAGACTTTATTAGGGTTTTACTGGGTTTTGCACTAATGTCGTTTTCCTGTTTTAACATCCAGTGCAGGATACCACACTAGATGTGGTATTTTTGATAAAGACAGCTATAGAATTTAATGTCCAATCTTGGATATTTTTGAGACAGGAGACACCGTGGAAAGCAGGTGTCGCACGGTATTGTCCCAGGTCACCTTCTCTAGAATGGCCAGGAGGTGATGCTCCCCCTATCTTCAACCTCATGTCACACCCTCAAGGCCCCCATGCTGAGTGCTCAAGAAATGCCAGCCTTCTGGGGCGCCTTCTGGGTGGCTCAGTCGGATAAGCGTCGGACTTCGGCTCAGAGCATGATCTCGCGGTTTCTGGGTTCGAACCCCGCATTGGGCTCTGTGCTGATGGCTCGGAGCCTGGAGCCGACTTCGGATTCTGTGTCCCCCTTTCTCTCTCTGTTCCTCCCCTGCTCGTGCTGTCTCTCTTTCTCTCTCAAAAATAAACACTAATAAATAAATAAATTAATAATAAAAAAGAAATGCCAGCCTTCTTTCACTCCTTCTACCTATCTTCCCTCCTTAAATGCTCTTTCCATACTTCTTCACCTAGTCATTAGCCGTGAACCTTCCCTGACCTCCTGCTCTATGTCAAGTCCCCATTCTCACATTTTCATAGCAGCACACGCTTTTCTTTTCTAGCTTGCCAACTGCAATTTTATTTTTGTGAGACTATTCATTTGCTACGTATCCTCCTTATTAGAAGGCTCCGTGAGGGAAGGGGCAATGTTTTATTTTGCCTTCCATTGTCTCCGCCACGCCGAGAGCAGAGTGGGTATTGGGAGCTCTCTGTTGAATAATTGAATGAATAAACCTCTTTGATATTATAGTGCCATTCAGCACATGTCATAGTCTCTGAAGGGCAGGCCCCATCTGCCTGGCACGCATCCCTCTCTCTGAGGCTCTTTCCTAAGCCCTTGCTTCACAACTGGACAGGTCTGATTTTCAGGCTTTGTACGTAGTAGGCACTGGACGCATAGCTGTTTAGTGAACGAATATCTATATTCATACACCTGTCTTTGCACACTATACTAGTCTCGATTCTTTTAGCTGTAAGCAACAAATCCCTATATACTTATTAAAAATAATATGGAAGGGGGAAGTGGTGACACATACATATGGGAAGTGTAAGGGCCGGCTAGTTTCCATTCTGGCCTCGATTCAGGGACTTGGATGAGGCCACCAGGATGCTCTCTCTCCATGTCTCCGTACTCTGCTTGCCTTTGCGTTGACTCCATTCTCAGGTTTTTGTTGCATGGTGCAAAATGTCCGGTGGTGTTTCAGACTTACAAGGTCCTTAAGAGTCAAAACTCAGAAGATGAAAAACTTTCATCCTATTAAGACCAGTATCCATTCCCCACAGAAGATTCTGATTTGGCCTTGCTTGGGTAACAGACCCAGCCATGAATCCACCTCTGTGGCTGAGGACATGAGTTATTCTAAGCGGCCACTGGGAATGACATACTCACCCCTCTGGATGGGAGGCCAGGCCATGTGATTCACTGCTCTGGGTGGGAATGGGGAGATGAAGAAGTAGAACTGTTCTCTGTCATCTGTGGCTTCCAGAAGTTTCGCAGTAAGAAATACATGTATATATTCCTTACGTATATAGACGCGTATATATATGTATATATACGCGTCTATATACGTTAATATATTATACGTATATACATATATGTATATACGTATAATAACATATATCTATATGTTATATATATATACGTTATATATATATATATGTTATATATATAACGTATATATATATATAACGTATATATATATATACGTTAATATATTATACGTATATACATATATGTATATACGTATAATAACATATATAGACGCGTATATATATGGATATATGTGTACATGTATATATATATACAGACGCATATATATGTATATATATATATACACAGACGTATATATATGTGTATATATATATGTTAATTTTTTAATGTTTATTTTTGAGAGAAAGATATAGCATGAGTGGAGGAGGAGCAGAGAGAGAGGGAGACACAGCATCTGTGACAGATTCCAGACGCTAAGCTGTCAGCACAGAGCCCGATGTGGGGCTCAGACTCTTAAACTGTGCTATCATGATCCAAGCTGAACTTGGACGCCTAATTGACTGAGCCACCCAGGTGCCCCATAAGAAATACATTTTTAACCTTCAACGTTACTTATCTTTTATTAATTTAAAAAAGTTTTAATAATAGCAATTTTTGAAAGAAAACAAGAATGAAAGGTAATGTTAACTTACATGCGGAAATAAAGGACAGTGTTTTTCTATGCAAAGTGCTATGATTAGCATCTTTATGAAAAGAAATCATTGAGGTAGTATGCACTAATGGTTTGTCTGGAAATTACCAGCTAGGTCAGTTCTCCCTGGGTACCTTTCAAGCTGTCAACTTTGAATTTAGGAATTGCTGATGTTTGGGCTCAGTGTCCCATATTTTACCTGGTATGTTTTCTCGCAGTCGAAAACAAAAAGTTAAAGTGCTCCTGTTTGTTGCATCCCTTTGGAATCAATTTATTTTCAGAACGTCATTAAAAGGAAGTTTTGAAAGGAATAATCTACTAGGTGAGATAGGTTTCTGTTTCGTAGGTAATCATAGACTAGCATGTTATGATTAATTTAATATTCTGGTTAATGTAGAGTTAAAAATATTGTTATAGATTCCCCTTCATTCTCTTTATAGAAATAAGGCCTGAAATGATCGAATCTTCAATATGTGATTGGGAGGGACTTTAGACACACGTATGTCCTTTATTTTGAGCATCAAAGTCAGGCGGCTGTGAAAGCATTTTGGATTTTCTCATTGTTTTGATCAGGGCTTGGCAAGTATTTTCTGTAAAGGGTCAGATAGTAAATATTTTAGGCTTTGCAGCTCATATGATCTCTATCTTCCCTACTCCAGAGGGCAGACAAGGCTGCCATAGACAATAAGTAAACACATGAGAGTGGCTGTGTTCTAATAAAACTCTGTTTGCAAAAACAGGAAGCAGATGCGCTGGCCCATGGGCTATAGTTTGCAGAACACTGGTTTCGATTCAACACGAACAGAAATTATGGTTGGTATTTTGTGGTCATGGTCAAATGTTGTTTAACTGTTTGCTGTTTACCCGGATAGCGCGGCTTAAACAGAGAGCCCTGGAGGAAGAAATAAGCTCAAGGGGTCCTGGGTGTATATTTTGACTCTAGCCCAATTACTTGGTCCCTCCAAGATGCAAGTTTCTAACGTATAAAATGGAGCTAGCAATAACTATTCTACCAGTCTTAAGGAGCTATTTTGAAAAATCAAATAAGGGAATGTCCCGGAAAAGGGAACTGAAACGTAGAAGTTTCTTGTCACCGTAAGGTGTTATCATTTTACCCTGGTGGCATTGCACTTGTCAAAATATGTGAAGAGAAGAGAAGCAGATGTACAAAAACACTCATCATGTGTGTACCCGAAGGGGACCCTGTAAGAAACAGATGGACACTTACATCAAGATCGCTTTTGTAGGCTTTTATGAAGACGCCATTTAGAAAGGCATGGGCCAAATGTGAAGGAACTACAAGGGATAACACCGTGTTTGGGAATGAGCTATCTCGGGGCTTTGCTGGCCTGAGATCGAGAAGGAGGGAGGAATGACAGAGGGCTTCCATTCGACCACTCATGTCCTCTGGTCAAGTGATGCAACTAACAAGACCCTGCGGGGCAAATATCCGGCCCTCAGACTCCTTCCTTTTTACTTCCTGTTGACACCTCCAACTGGTAGGACCCAACCGGAAGCCATTACAGGCAGATCAGAAGCTCAGGGCAGGGCAGAATGACAGTTCCGAGAGGAGATGGAACCATAACTAGGAGCAGTCCAAGATGACATGCGTATCTTCTCTGCACACGTACACACAGCTTATCGGTGACATTCTGAATGCTGCCATTTCTCTCCTCTTTCTTTGTTTGAATGTTTCCGTGTTGTACAGTATTATTACCAATGAAACCCATTTTCAAAATTACATGTATTAAAGAGAAGACTTACTCGTACACATGAGAATACTCTGAAACGAAATACAGTTGGTGAGATTTTTTTAAAAAATAGCCTGTAGATAAATTGTAAATTTCGTGCAAAAAGGAAACTGGGTGAAATGTTTCCTAATACTTCTCCTTTACCTTTTCATTGCCTTGGTACTCTCTGTTACTATATATATAATTATATTCACGCTATAGTGAATGGGAAAGTCTGGTAAAAGTTATAATGGGTTTTTGTAAATGCTTGACTAACTGTGCAAGCCTCCTCCTCTCTTTTAGTTACTAATAAAAAAAATCAGGTAAAAATGTAATTAGTGTGTGTGTTTACATCATTTTATCATATTTATCAAATTAGCCCAAACTAAAGTAACTACAGTTTTCAACTAGCTTTTATTTTTTATTGATTTATTTTTAAATGATTATTTATTTTGAGAGAGAAAGAGAGAGGAAGTGGGGAGAGAAAGAGAAAGAGAGTGAGCTGGGTGGGACAGAGAGAATCCCAGGCAGGCTCCGCATTGTCAGTGCAAAGCACAATTCAGGGCTCAGTTCCACGAACCGTGAGATCAGGACCTGAGTGGAGATCAAGAGTCAGACACTAACTGACTGAGCCACCCAGGCACTCATCAACGAGTTCTTAAAAATAAACTCAAGTTTTAAGAGAAAAAACCTATTTTGAAAAGGTCTATATTAAAAACTGGTTTTGGAAATCCTGACAATTTCCATGCCATGGCCCAATATAAGCCTCTGGCCATGTCTGGCTGTTATGCTATTTTTTTGTTCTTGTTGTTTAGAGAGAGAGAGGGCATGTACGAGTGGGGGAGGGGCAGAGAGAGAGGGAGAGAGAGAGTCCTAAACAAGGTCCACGCTCAGCACAGAGTCCAATATGAGACTCCATCTCATGCCCACGAGATCATGATGTGAGAGGAAATCAAGAGTCCAATGCCCAACCAAACAAGCCACCCAAGTACCCCTGTCTGCCATGCCTTTAAGTCTATGCCAGAGTCTAGCATTGGGCAGGAGGCAAAACCTGACAATTTGGAAGTTCCTTCAAACCTGGAGATAGCAGGAGTCACAGACTGAGGATGGGAATGGTACGCTGGACGTTGTGGGGTCCTGATTAACCAGAACACAATCATGATTGAGTGTATGTAACCAAGGGAGGAAAGAGGGCTATCACACTTCCACAAAAAGACGCAGAAACAAAAATAGTATCTTCCTAGTCAACTCTTAATTTTCAGAACATTCGAATCACCCAGACTCTACATTCCCAGAACATTTTGATTACAGACAATCCCTTGCACATATGCCTTCCCATTCTTCTTAGCTTGTTAGAGTGAGTTCCAGTTCTACCATTTAGAAAGTATTTCCCTGACCATTGTGATATAAGTAAGGTTGTTATATACATACAGGTCTAAGTACATGGTATAGGTTGATCTCTCTATGTCTTGTTTTAAATAGTCACCATTCTTAGTTATTTGTTTACTTGTTTTGTTTTTTTTTTTGTTTGTCTCCCCCACTTGACTGTACATCTGTGACTCATGTCCCATTGTGTCTCTTATATTTAGCTCAGTGCATGATAGAGTGGATGCTCAATAGATATACTCTTGAATGTGTGGATATTTTATCTACAGGTAGAGGGCCGGTCAGCATGGCAGTCTAGTGAACACACATGAGGCTAGAGCAATTGTGAGACTTGCCTGAAGTCTGTCTTGGTGGAGTCTGGAAAGACACTGGGCTTTCTATATTACCGCCTTGCTTTCTTCATTATCATAGACAATGGAGGGTGCTGTTAAAAGTGGCTTGTGGAAAGAATGCATATGTCGCGTCCTAAAATATGCAGTGCCACAAATCATGAGGATTGACACACAGACAAAATCTATGTAAATGAATCACGGATCAAAGATAAACTTGTTAGGAAAGCAGACTTTCCATGACACCAATCTATACGTTTCTGAGGTTTTCACTGCATTATTCATTTATAGAAAGTGTTTGTGAGTCTTGGCATTTACTTTTAAGAAAAGTGTATAATAGATAGACTTTGGCAAAGATTTTTCAAACATACTCTTTTCTGAGGGCATGATTTAGAACACTTTGGGATAAGACAATTTGGCATACATTATTTAATGGGTTTTGGAATCAAACTCCTATGTTTCAAATTCAGGTGTTTTGTGTTATATAACCTCCCTAACTCTTGGTTTTATTAAGAGTAAAATTGGAAGGAAAATATGATAAAAATACTTATCTAATTTTTGGTCATGTGTGTGTGTGTGTGTGTGTGTGTGTATGATGGAGAGGGAGAGAGAGAGAGAGGGAAAGAAAACTGAGAAAATCAAGGTAAAAGTGCTCAGTGTTTGGCACACTATTTACGATCGGTTAATACTCTTTTAAGTTTAGTTACATGAAGTGGTTTTCTAAAGCTTTCTATAGACCATCTATTCGTATGAACATATTTCCCTTCCATTCATATCTCTTCTTTTCTTCTTCTGTACTTCACTCCAAAGTACAACCATTACATGACTCTTTTGGGAGAAGGCAGGCCACTGTCTCAGAAAAGTTGAAGACAAAACATGTAGCTTCATAAAGCATACGGGTGCTCGTGGTGGGGTGTGGGTGAGTGAACCATGAGTGATCTCATTCCACGAAGTCTTCTTTTAGATTAATTGTCATCTTAGGAAGTACAGACACCAGCGCCCAGCAGGGATTGTATGTTTTTGATTGATGGCATTCTTCAGCCATTCCCGTAACCATCCTCTTTGCTACGTGAGTTATAAGGCCTCTCATGAAACAGGGACAGTCTGTTCCTCCACTCTCTTCAGTCTGAGTTACCCATGTGTTCTTCTCTGGACAAAAGAATGTCAGTGGATATGACTCTTGCAGAGACTTAGGAAAGCTCTCATACGTCTCTGCTTCTCATCTTGTTCCTCTGCATCCCCACGAGAACATGCCCAGACAGAGTTGAGACACATGATGCAGTCTCCCCAGCTAAAGCCATCCTAGGCAGGCTCACTGATGGCCAGTGGACCCCCCAGACGTGTAGGTGGGTCCAGCTGAGAACAGAAGAATATGCAGGCTTCACCCACCCGAAGATTCACGAGCCAAATAAATATTCATTGTTTTAAGCTACTGAGCATTGGGATAGTTTGTTGCTCAGCATTATGGTGGAAATGTAGAACTGATATTGAATATGAGATAAATAGTCTGGAATCCTATGCAGAATCTTCCCAATGGATACCGGATTCTATTATATCATACCTCAACGGCCTTACGTTGGGTACGGCCCTCTATACCCCAAACTTGACACTTCTTTCAAAATGGTACCTGTAGTTTTTGAATATAGCATATTACCTCAGTCTTGGGCCCTAGATTCCGCTGCCTGGAAAGATTTCTTCCATTCCCCATGAATTAAATTTCCATTTGTCTCTTGGTTTTCATTTTAGGGATCATTTCCTTTGGAAAACCTACTTAGATTCATTCAAAGAAGGTTAGGTGACTCTCCTCTGAGTGCCCACAGCCCTCTGTGGCTTCACTTTCCTGGTACTTATGATATGTTAGTGTCAGTGCCTGTTTCCTGGCTTTGCTCCCTGATATCTATGTTCTTAGCAAAAAACCATGAGCTTTGTCTTTTGTGAACTATTATAGCCCCAGGACAAAGATAAACGTAATTGATAGAAAAGAGAATGTCGTAGGCTCATCTGCAACTTGGCTATGTTCAAAGTGCATAGAACAGGCTTCCACTCTGTGGATCTCTTGTACAGTTTTCACGTAAAGAACAAACACCATCCAGAGTGCTAAAATAAAATTAGAATTTTCGGTTTATAAGTCAATCATCTTAAAAGGGGTCATCGGAATGACATCTGCAAGCTAGCACATGGACTGGGCTTCAACTTCTCTAAGTTAAAGAAGCTGAAAAAGAAAGACCCTGTTTAGAATTTCCTTTACAAAGAGCCTCTTCCAACCCTGGGGTATTATTTTAGACATTGGATGTACAGAGTTAAAAACAAACAAACAAAAAAAATGAGGGACACAAGCTTCTTTGCCATAAAGATCTGTCTCTACATCACCAGGAGAATTCATGAGTCACAGAGTTAGAAATGCATAATCTTACAGCCATAGGATTTTAGAGATGGAGAAAATGATTAGTATGATCTAACCCTGGGTGTTTTGGAAACTAGCGGAGCACATGTTCGATGCCTTATGTCTACTCTGACCCGCTTCTGCTACAACAATTAGAATTCAGCCCCTCCAGCCCTTTCCTTCGGACCCCCTTCCCTTCCGTTTGCTTGAGAATTTAGACCATGAAAATTTGAATTTTTGACCCAACCGTTGAGTTTTCCCTTTCTCACGTTCCAAATAAAGAAAGTAATTCCCCGAAGTTGCGATTGCCTGAGTTAACCCAAATGGTAACGAGAAAAGTAAAATCCAGATCTAGAAACTTGCAGCTTATTCAGTATTTTTTTTCACTCTGATGCACTCTCTTTGACCCCTTTCCTCACACATTCCGTTGGGCTGTGCAGAATCTGCGTGGCTGGAATGAATACAAGTTGAAGGGGAAGTTAAATCCATCTAAACGTTAAAATGTAGGGGAGATTTAACATCCTTATGTCCTTTGGAATGCTACGGTGCATTCATGGTTCATGTAGCCAGCAAAGGAAAGGTCGGGGTTTAGCTGGTATTCAGCATAAAGTGTGTCGTAACATTGACAGGCTATATTTATACAGTGGTGCTGAAAGATTAAAATAAATATATACCAGTGTGGATCCCCACAAATGTGCACGCTGCAGCTGATAGAGTTAACATCGGTTTTTGAGTTTGTAATTGTTTACACATATGTTGCAAATGGCAGTTTTTCCAAGATATAATAATTTGGCATTTCATCCTGCGGATTTTTTTTTTTGGAGGAGGAGAATATAATATCTTTAATATCAGGAGGCCTTGATTTCTAGTGAGGGGAAAAAATTAGGACCTGGCTTTCAATCAAGCAGTTTTATGAGAATTCCATGTCTCCCCACGTCTTTCTAGGCAGCAAATTTTACTCCTCCAAGTGCTTAAGGAATAAATACCTCATGCTGTCTCCTTTCTCGCAAGGGAGCATACTGTGAAGCTAAGGTCGTTGGATCTTCAGGATCATCTATTATTTGTACTCCAAATCTGTGCCCCCATTTCTCTTGTCCCCGGCACCCCAGGGGCCCCAAACTCCCGACAAAAAAAGGTTCAATCCCTCTTCCACTTTCTGCTCGTGTCTCCAAAGCTAATGACACGGTTCCTACATTTCTCTTGAGAATAATGGCGTCCACAAGAACGTGTTATCTCGTTCGAGATGATGTTTCTTTTGGTTCAACTGGTATGAACCTCTCAGCACTAAAAGGGTTGCGTTGTTATGTCCACTGTAGAGCTCTTTCTGATGAGGTCGTTGACAAAGGAGCACATCTGGTAGCTATTCAGGACAGGTCCATTGGATCCCGCTTCCTACAACACGCACTCCGTGTCTCACACTGTGCACACGTCCTTCTTATCCTCTCCACGTCCCCGCCTCTCTAGGGGACGCTCTTGAAGAGCTGACAGTCTTCAGTTTTCTTCCTTTGCATTGAGTCTTAAGCCTGATCACCCAGGGAGCATTCCTCTTTCTAAGCTGCCGAGTGTATTTCATGCATGTTGTACCTCCGGTAACTTCATCGACGTCCAAGAGCTCCTGAGACCCTCCTCTGGTGTTTTATGTTGGTGATTTATCCCCCCGGGTCAAGTGTCTGCATTGACATTGTAATAATGTTCTGGAGATAACGTTGAAATTGGATATAAATGTGTGATTGTATGGGAGGGCTATGCAGATCAATAGAAAGGGAGTATGATCTTTCATAGGCTCTCTCTCTCTCTCTCTCTCTCTGTATATATATATATATATATATATATATATATATATATATATATATATTCTAAACAATCTCTTTCTAGACTACTTTTCCAACCTAACATCCCAGTTGTTGTTGTTGTTGTTGTTGTTGTTTTATTCTTTCCAATTCTCTATCTATATGTTATTATTCTCACATTCAGTTGCAGGAGGTATTTTGTTTGCCTTTACTCCTGGTACTCCCAACCTAAAATGCCTTTCCTGGATTTTCCACTTATTAAAATATATTTAAATGATGGGGCTCAGTAGATGTCCCAGGAGATATGAGCAAACACTGCCTTATGTATCAGTCAGAAATAATGGTTTCCTCCCCTATATACCCACTGCATGTTACTTACATTGCTGGGAGTTTGTTTATCCCATTATGTACAGTTATTTGTGTTGGGTGTATATTCATATTTATAATATACACAATATGTATATATATACATATACACACACACATATCTTTAACATTTAATATTGTGTATTTATGTTAAAAATGTCTATAATATTATCATGGATTCACACAAGTCCTTAAAATAGGAGACTCTCAAAAACTATTAAACACATGGATATTTTGTGGCAGGTCATTGAACAATTTATTGTATTTCAAGTCAACTTGATTGGATTATTTATTTTAATGTTTATTTATTTTTTTAAAAACTTTTTTTTAACATTTTATTTATATATGAGAGAGAGAGAGAGAGAGTGAGCAAGGGAGCAAGCAGGTGAGAGGCAGAGACAGAGGGAGACACAGAACCCAAAGCAGGCTCCAGGCTCTGAGCTGTCAGCACAAACTGTGAGATCATGACCTGAGCCGAAGTCGGACACCCAACCGACTGAGCCACCCAGGCGCCCCTAATGTTTATTTATTTTTGAGAAAGAGAGAGAGAGAGAAAGAGAGAGAGAGAGAATGGGAGGAGAATAGAAAAAGAGAGACAGAGAATCCTAAGCAGGGTCTGTCCCCCATCCCTTCTAGTCATGAATTAAGTGCATTAAACGATTTTCCCAGGGGAACCTCTGCAGAGCCTGGCAGTCCTGAGACTGGCTGTCAGGTATCCTTACGCTCCACCGGAAACCTCAGAAGAGGTCCAGTGAAACACTGTTTATACAATGAAACAAAGGGTTTCATGGACACACACATTTGGGAGATTCTGGGTTATGCAATGTATAATAGGTTCCTTTGCAGCAGACCTTCTCAGGGCCTTAATTTCCTGCACCAAGCAGCTCTGTGAGTCTCCCAGAGGGCAGCACACAACTTCAAAATTTTTTCAGAGTAATTTGTGACTGGGAATCAGTGTTTCACAGGACTCACTTGGGCTCCGTTGCACCACACTGTGCTTTTTCCTCTAATTTGTACACTACTTCTCTGTACGTTTGGTGAAAAAAGAAGGTGAGATCTCTTTACTGTCAATGGACTCTAAGCTAGCAAGTAGTTATTTCTTTGGGCTTTAACTTTCCCATCCATAAAACAAAGGACCTTGTAAAATCGCTTTCCTCTAAAGATCTCATGATCTATGCTAAATGTTGTAGATCAGCTGTATGAGGAAGGGAACCATATCAGGATACCTCTGGGTTGAGTTCTGGCTCTGCCACTAACAAGCTGACCTTGACATTTTTAATTGAAGCACAATGACCTTGAATTGCATGGTCTAGTCCAGAGCAACTTGTTTGATGGGCTGAAGGCTGCATGATGCTACAGAGACTAGACTAGTCCTGAAAAGGTGAAACGAAAAACATAAAGAAATATACAAAATGGTGCATCCAACCTCAGATAAAAGTGAGGCTACTAATGTTTAGAATAATTTGCCTGTGTAATAGGAAAGAAAATGGTGGTGGCCCTTTTTTTCTGAGAGGGAGGGAAGAAGAAAAGAATACAGGAAATCAAAGGTAGACATGTAAATATAAAGGGGAAAAGTCAAGCTGCTGCTGCTGTTTAAGGTGCGTTGGCAACTTTTGGAATTAACTCCTCTTTATCTCCTTTAAAGTCACAAATTTTGCAACATGAAAAGACAAAATAAGAAAGTGTAACACCTTTACGTGATTGAGGTGAAACTCTAACACAATTAAAACATATATTATCAATTCAAATGACTTAGCTGAGAAAAACCAGGCAAATCAATGTCTAAAGTATAAGCTAACAAACTATAGATTTTGCCCAATGCATAATTACTAGTTTTGTGGAATGGATGTTGTTCCCTGATTACAAAGTAGTGGTACAATGTTCATTAAAAAGATTAGATGATACAAAAAGTAAGAAAATGAAAACTATGTGTATTCTCATGAATATGCCTTGTTAATATTTAGTTGTAAATACTTAGGTTTCGTTGTGCCTATTTTAAAATAAATTCTACATATTATGAGTATCCCATTGATAGTACATACTATTATTAAGATTATTATTATTAAAATTTTTAAAAATGTGTATTTATTTTAGTTTATGGTTTTTTTTAATTACATTTTTGATCCATGTCGGAGGATTTTTGTTCATGATAAGGAGTGAAGTAAAGATAGGCTTCAGGGCGCCTGAGTGGCTCAGTTGGTTGAGTGTCAGACTTTATTTAGCTCAGGTCATGATCTCGTGTCAGGATCTCCTGGTTCGCAAGTTTGAGTCCTGCATCGGGCTCTGTGCTGACAGCTTGGAGCCTGGAGCCTGCTTCTGTGGCTCTCTCCGTCTCTCTCAGCCCCTCTCCTGCTCACACTCTGTCTCTCTCTCTCTCAACAATAAATAAAACATTAAAAAATTTTAATAAAAAACATAAAATGCCTTACAGAATAAGGAAACTACATTGTTATGAAGTTAAATCCATCAATATTGTTTTTTACCGTTTCAATTCTGAAAGAAAACTACTTTCTTCTACTGATTTTATGAATGTATATTTTACTTTGTTTTCCAAGAATTATTTGTAGTAAAAGGCATGAAAAAGAAGTTAACTTTTTTTTTGCCAGTATTTACCAGTTATGTCAGGATCATTGATCCATTTTTCTCCCACTTATTTCAAATGTCGTGATTCTTGTACAATAGAGTTTTCCTCTATTCATTGTGTTCTGTCTATTTCTGTGCTGTTATTAGAACTTTGAGATTACTATGGATTCATAATATATTTTGATATCTGATTGTGTTAATCATAAATAGCTGATAAAGTTCTTCTCACTATATTCCTTTTCTGAATGCTTTTGGCTATTTTCATTTTTACTTTTAGATGAATTTCATTATCTTTTTGTTGATCTCAGTATATACATGTATTTGGGCAAGAATAATACGCATTATTAGATATTGAGACTTTAATGTCCTATTGGGCTTTCTGAGATATAATAGGGAAGTTCTTAGAAATAAATAGAAACTTATAGAGGTAAATCTCCTTGCTTTAGCTCAATGATCTGTCTGAAGAAACGCGGAGGACCTTTATAACGTTATTTCTGGTATCTTTGGAGACGTTTTTGAAAAAAAAGAAGTCATCTTCTAATTACATGTGTTTCCTAAAATTCCATGACCATCATCACAAAATTTTTAAGACCTATTTGGACATTAACGAAGGGGTAGCTGTCTCCAGAGCTGTTAATGAATAGATCAGTTTTCGAAGAGGAACTTATAACCAGTCCCTTTTGAGGTCTACGAGAGTCAGGAATGTAAGAGAATAGTACATTCACTCCAGCATAACAGCAAGAGTCAGTGTCAAGGACTCTGGGTCGACATATCATAGAATAACACAGACTATTACTAACACTCAGCTTGCATCATGGTCACAGGCTTTCCCCCTCCCTCCTCCCTTGCAGACAGACACATCCCCAATTCACAGATCTTCTTGTGGTTCCATTTAGTTTGCCTTGCAACACATCTTTCTTATGATAAGCACCTTAAATAGAAAAGAAAACACAAAAGCGAGTGAAGGGTTTCGTGGAAACTGAATAAAGTCTGGAAGGCCACGTGCCCCAGTGTTAGCAGCATGGTATACTGAAAGAATCATGTCCAACAACCAATATTTGTAGAAATTAATGCCGCCTTTTACTTATTTTCCAAAGAATTTTAAAGTGGACTCAGGAAGTAATCCCAAACTCAACTTCTTAAAACTCCTTTTTCCTCTGTTCTTCCATTCTCTGAAGCCCAAAGGCTTCTCAAATTCAGTGACACTGAATTGGAAAAACATTCTCACCAACAATGTTTTTTTCACTAATAACCTTCCGTGCATAATGTCTGTCTCCTCTTTTCTCATTTTTTGTACTCACTTTTCTTTTTCTTACTTTTTCATTTCCAGTCCTTTCTATGCTCCTAAGTTTGCATCGCAGGACTATTTTTTTTTTTTAATTGAAGTATCATGGATGTATCACATTATATCAGTGCTTTAATATTTGTGTATATTGCAAACATGATCACCAACGATAAGTCTGGTTAACATCCATGATTTTATAAGCTAACCAGACTTAACTCGTCTTGAAAAAGTAAAGGTTGGGGATAGGAGGAAGGGGTGTGATGAGCAAATACAAGATTCTCCTTGACAGATGGAATGGCAGGGCAGAGATAGTTCAAAGCTAAGAAAACTTGCATATTAAATCATTTTGTCACTGTCACATTTGTACAGATTAATAGAATCCTGTCTAAGTCAAGTTGTGCAATTAAGACTGGCATCTGTCGAAGGACAAAGGAATTAATAATTATTGCGATCTTTGATTTAAGGAAAGGATTGAGGTTTTTCTGCAGCACAGCTTGGGAAGAAATAAGACAAATAAAAGATTGGAAGAACTTTTAATAGCTATCATTTAGTAAGTGATTACCACATTTGATACCGTGGGCTAAGCACTTTATGTCCCAAACAACAAAACTTTGTGTCAGTATTTGTTCTTAATCCAATTTTTCAAGGACAAAGCAAATAATCCGAGCTTTAATTGAGTTGTGTCAAAACACAGAACTAGCAAGCGGTGAATCGATCTTTCATTGGATGGTCTCTGGTGCCACATTTATAATGATTCCAATATACGCCAAGATAGGCAGAATACAGTCAAAGTAGGAAATGGAAAAGTAAAAGCAACAGAGAAAAACTGTATACTCTTTCCAGTACAGAAACTGTTTTTAATATATTTTAGTGAAATGAATGAATAAATTCAGAGGCAAATTTCCTAAGCACTCATACTCTTATTTTATTTTATTTTATTTTATTTTATTTTATTTTATTTTATTATTTTATTATTTATGTTCTAGCTGGTTTTCAGTTCATTTTTTTCATCTCACTATATTTTATGAAGCATTAAAAGCTACCTTAAATTGCATTTGTAAGGATGAAGGGTTGTAAACAATTATATACAGCTTTGACAAATCACGTGACTCAATTTGTGGAGCAGAATTCAGAAGTGTTTACTGTTGCATTATTTCTAATTTTTACATTCCCTTGAACCCTGCTGAAGATGTTTTGTGAATCGAGTGCGATCCACTTGGGGCTCTTCCCCAAAATCTCTGAGAAAATCCCACAGCATGGTAAATTCCCTGTTGGAATAGAAGCTCGTGTTATTCATAATCACATATTTGGGTATAATCAGGTCAATACGTAAGTGACTTTGAGTGTGATCTATCGTGTCCCTATTTGCCTTCAAAGGTTCAGCAAAGTCTCTTTTCTCTAGAGACAGTCCAGTCAATATCTATGACTTGCACAAGCCAGAAATGTGACATTTAAGGCACCAAGTGCCATGGAAGTATGGATTCCCTTCTCATTTGCACACTGCACCAAGATTAGCAGTCATAGCAAAGACGACACCAGCGTGAAAAATCCTTCCTCCCGACTGTAGGCTGGACTTAATCTTCCATTAGTTCAATACAAATTATTCCTGAGAAATTCCCCCTGCAATTACCTGATTAGCAATCCCAATCGCTTCTCCCTGTTTCCAAGACCTTGATTAAATGATATCCCCTCCTGATTACTTTATCAAGTCCAGCTACTATGGATTATTGACAGCTCTGTGTTAACGGTCTTGTTTCTTTGGCAAGCCGCCAGGCAAATGGGAAAGCAGCTGTTTCTTGAGATGGGGAGAGGAGAAATGCCGAGTGATACAGTCCTTATGGCTCCTGCAAACTGACAGACCATTAGCTGACCTTGAAGGGCCTTGGTGGCTGTTATGTGTTTGACATCCCTTCGGATCACCAAAGATTGACAACTAGATAGCAGAGGTGGTTGATACCCTGATCGAACCCCATCACGTTACAGCTGGTAGGAAGCAGGCATATTGTGGGTTGTTGTGGAGGTCTGCTTGATGGAGGAAAGGAACAGCTTTAGCCCACCTCTCACAGTTCTGACTGCGCAGATTGTCCAGAGCTACAAGGCTTAACTTGACTTTTGTCTTACTTTTCTGTGGAGCTGAAATCATGTGGAAAGGCTGCTGAACATGCTGATTCTTATCAAATAGTTCCATACAGCAGGGATGGCTATCTCTTTGTATATCTTACTTACAGACTCACGGAGGCTTTGACATGTGGCCAGGGATGATTTAAATATATATATATATATATATATATATATATGTATATATATATATTTTTTTTTTGTTTGTTTGTTTGTTTTAAGTTTATTCATTTTTTTTTTTTTTTGAGAGACAGAGCACAAGTGGGGAAGGGGCAGAGAGAGAGGGAGACGCAGAATCCGAGGCAGGCTCCAGGCTCTGAGCTGTCAGCACAAAGCCTGATGCCGGGCTCGAACCCATGAACCGTGAGATCATGGCCTGAACTGAAGTCAGACATTTAACTGACTGAGCCACCCAGGCGCCCCTAAATATCTTTTGAATCATCCTCCCACCATGATCTTTAAATATAGATTATTTAGTTTTCAGTTGTTTTTCTTCTCTTTCAAAATACAAAGTTCCTTTTGATGTCCTGTCTTTTCTTTTCTTTCTTTTTTCTTTTTTTTTTTTTCCCATTCCAACTAGTCCTTTAATCGGAATCTTGTGGAAGGCGGGTAGGCGAAATGTTCAGAAAGAAGGCATGAGATGAGTGAATATTATTTAAATATAAGGATGTCTGCTTTTCCTTGCACTTCAACTACCTTTCCTCTTTTCTTCTTTTCTTTGTGCTGTTTATATAAACTTTATTTCAAAACATTTTTGGATTTAAAGAATTAAAGGTAGAGAGTTTCTGCACACCCCACACCCTGTTTCCCTTATTAATAGCCAAGTCAGTATGGAATATTTGTCATAATTAATTAACCAAAATTGATCAATTTTTACCAAATAGTTTATTTGGATTTCCCTAGCTTTTACTTAATGCCCTCTTTCTGTCCCAGGATCCCATCCCACATGTCATACCATATTTAGTTACCATGTATCCTTAGGTTTCCCTCGGCTGGGAGTTTCTGTCTTCCTTTGTTTTTGATGACCTTGATGGTTTTGAGGCATACTACTCAGGTAGTTTTGTAGACGTCCCCTACCTGTAAAGAGTGATTTTATCGTGAAGAAACCTAACAAACATACCTCAAGCCTGATGAACAAGGTCAACACCAATCGTTATAAATCTTGTGGGTAGTATGTGCCCTTGATATGATGTAACGAGAATGGCACTTTATGTCTGTGGTTTCCTTCCCCAAAACCCATTACCCCCATCTAGCCATGAGAAAAGATCTGAGAAATTAAAAGACTTTCTACAAACTACTTGAACAGTGGAACTAACAACTGTCAAGGTCATTAAAAACTAGCTAACTAATTTAATTAATTCATTAATTCATTAATAAGGAGAGAGAATAGACAAGTCTCCTGGACAAAAGAATTTTAAATAATTTATGTAGATCATTGATCCTTCCTATGAAATCATGAATATTTATTTTACACTTTGGGTTAGAGTCCAATACCACTGTATTTATTTTGTTGCTTATATTCTTGCAATTTTAACTCTTGTATCCTTTTGACATATCCCCTTCATTATGAATGGTTTATTTATTGATATTTATTTATTTATTTATTTATTTATGGAGGGGGGTGTATTTTACTCGGAAAACATTTTTAGTTGTGGTAAGGTACACGTAACATAGAATATACCATTTTAACCATTTTTACGTGTGTACCTATGTAGAGTTAGGTATATTCACATTGTTGTGCAACCAATCTCCAGAACTTTTCATTTTGCAAGACAGAAACTCTATATCCATTAAACAACTACTCCCTCTTTCTTCTTTCTCCAGCCCCTGGCAACCACCATTTTCTTTTGACTTTTATGACTTTGACTACTCTAGATGTCACATATATTATGTCAATAGTATCATGCAGAATTTGTCTTTTAGTGACTGGTATGTTTCACTTAGCATATTACACTCAAGTTTGATCTATGCTGTCGTAGCATGGGTAATTTTCTTTCTTGTTAAGGCCAAGTAATATTCTCCTGTATGTATATACCAAATTTTGTTTATCTATTCATCCATCAATAGATACTTGGGTTACTTCCACCTTTTGGCTATCGTGAACAATCCTGCTATGAACATGAGTGTACAGATTTCTCTTCCAGACCCTACTTTCAATTACTTTGGATATATGACCAGAAGTGAAATTGCTGGATCATATGGTAATCCTATTTCTTCTTTTATATTTATTATTATTATCATTATTATTAGTTTAAGGAACTCCCATATTGTTTTCCATAGTGGCTACCCCATTTTACATTCCCATCAATAGAGCACAAGGGTTACCATTTCTGTACATCCTTGCCAAACTTGTTATTTTCTGTTTTTGTTTTTGTGTTTAGTTTTATTTATTTTTTTGTTATTTGATAGTAGTCATCCTAATGAATGTGAGATGATATCTCATTGTGGTTTTGATTTGCATTGTGCTAATGCTTAGCATGTTTACTGGATATTTGTATATCTGTTTAGGGAAACCTTTACAAATTCTGGGTATTAATCATTTATCACATATATATGACTTGAACAGAATTTGTCCCTTTCCATGGGCTACCTTTTCAGTCTGTTGACTGTGTCCTCTGGTGTACCGTCATTTTAAATTTTGCTGTGGTCTAACGTATCTATCTTTACTTGTGTTGCCCATGTTTTTGGTATCATATCCAAAAAATCATTGTCAAATACAACATTATGAATGTTTCGCCTATATTTTCTTCAAAGGTACTTATAGTTGTAGCTGTTATATTTAGCTCTTTGATCTATTTTGAGTTGATTATTATATATAGTGTAAGGTAATGATCCAGCTTCACTTTTTTGCATGTATATATGCAGTTTTCCAACATGATTTACTAAAAAGACTGTCCTTTTCCCATTGAATGGCCTTGGGACCCTTGTCAAAAATAATTTGACCATATATGTCAGGCCTTATTTCTAGGCTATTTTTTTTCTATTTCTTTGTCTTTATGGCAGTGCCACAAAGTTGTTTTGACAACTGTAGCTTGGTAAATACGTTTTGAAATTAAGAAGTGTGATAGCTCCAACTCTGTTCTTTTTCAACTTTGGCTATTCCATATGAGTTCTATCATAGATTTTTCTATTCAGCAAAAAACATCATTGGGATTTTGATAGGTATTGCATTAAATCTGTAGATCACTTTGACATCTTAACAATATTGACATCTTAACATATTGACATTTTAACAATATTAAGTCTTCCAATCCATGAACATGGGATATCTTTCCATTTATTTGCATCTTCTTACTTTCTTTTAGCAATGTTTTGTAGTTTTCAGGGTATATGTCTTTTGTCTCCTTGGTTAAATTTATCCTAAGAATTTAATTCTTTTAATTCTATTGTAAATTGAATTTTTTTCCTCAGTTTTATTTTAGATCGTTCTTTGTTAGTGTATAGAAATATGCTGATTTTTGTGTCTAATAACATTGAATTCTAATTTAACTCATAGCTTCAGAAAACAAGTATAGAATTTTAAGGTCTATTTTGGGACTTATTAGTTTACCTGAAGAGGAATTTATAACCTCAGTATTTGGAGTTCAGGTTTCTTTCACTCACACATGTGACTCAGCAGCTAATTTATTTGAGTGGGTTTTTGATTTAAGGACTTTCCCTCTTAAGCCACCTTGCTTTCATTCTCATGAGAGTGGATATGCTTGTCCTGGGTAATGGGGAAAAGAAGAGACAAGAGTAGTTTCATCTTGCGGGGCAGATTTCCTGAGATAACGATGGTGTCATTGCTACTGACGGGAAGCCTTGTGTCATATGAGCCAATTAGAATTTACTTAGTTGCTGGGAATATGGTTTTGAGGCTAGAGAACTCTGGTTTCACTCTAACTCCGAGATGTGCTAGCTGTGAAAACTTGCCGAATTACTTACTATCACGAAGCCTTAATATTATTATTTATTGAAATAGTGAAAATGCCAATACCTACCTCCCAAAACTCTTACGTGCGTGACTCTTAGCGCAAGCATGTGGAGAACAATGCATTCATTAATTGGTGTCATGTTTGTTGCCTGATCCATTTCCGGGTAATGCAATAAATTTAATGTTTAACACTAGAGTTTTTCAACTTCACTATTACCGAGTGCAGGTGAAAGAAATACTGGTAGCAACTGGAAAATACAGCAGTGCTAGTGATTTTGTGAGGGTGGCGGAAACGATTTGCACCGGAAGATGTGACCGGGGAGACACGTTTCCTAGTCGTACCTTTTTATTTGGAAGTTGGTTGAGAAAGATCAGCCGAGGCAAGGGGGCCCCACAAGGGCACCGCATGTCACAGGGGACAGAACGTGATGTGTGGGGCAGCATTCATCATCTATGATGACTAGCAATTCAGATACCAAATTTCACAACCTGGCTCCAGTCCAACCCTCCTGAACGCGTGCCTGAATCCAAATAGCATCGTTAAAGAGAAAAAGAACAGCAAAACTGTGAAATGTGCAGTTTAATGAACTTCCCAAATATAGGGCCTCAAAAAACCCAGCTCTAAATGAAATAAATAAACGTGTGCTAAATGAAACTCTATCTTCCAACGCTCTGAAAGCCACTTGTCCAGAAGTCCTCCTACAGCAAATATGCTTGGGATTTTCTTAGCAAATGTGTATCACTTCAGATGAAAATAGTTGAAATGGAAACAAGTGGGCAAAAAAGTAGAATTAGAGAAGTGAACAGATGGTATGTAAGGATAATGATGATCCAACTGCACCATATTATAAATGAGCTATCACAGAATCTCGGAGGAGCTTCTGGCCAAACACTTGAACATAATGGAGAAAAGCCCTGCTTGTATCTCCCCTCCTGTTTTTTTTTTTTTTTTTTTCTTTCACCATTTAAGAAAGTTGCAAACAAATGAAGCAAATGACAGAAAGTGTAACACAGAATACCTACTCACGCAATGCAAATCCCTCGTAATGTCCTCCGCTGGAAATTTAAAAAGTCTAGGCGGCCCTGGGTCAGAATGAGATGTTTAGACACGGTTTCTGTGGAACTTACAGCGTAAAGGGTTCCTGGTCTCTCAGGCAAGCCATGAATTTCACCTCCCTCTGTGGCGGTATGTTCTCCTGGCATCTTTTCTAATTTCCTCAACTTGTTGGTGGAAATCGCTTCAAACCACTTTGTTATCTCTCTCAGATGTTCTCACTGAAACCGAAATAGATATGTCACCTGCCATCATTTAACAGTTGTTAAGAGCACTTCTGTGAGAAATTCGGAACGTAATTTTGCATTCAGTCCCAGTCCTTTCTGCGAGGTTGAAACACTAGCAGAAGTATTTGCAAGAGCCCCGAGATTATTTTATTAGTTTGAACATCAAATTAACCTCCGTTCTGTTCAGCAAATATTTCCAGAACATCTACAGCCATCGTTAGACCTGAGCTATGCAGCAGGTCCGCACATTCTCGGGGGAACACTGAAATTTGCACGCGTAGACGGATCTGTTGAGCCTAAACCGTTCACACCAGCAAGGGTCGAGGGGAGATATCAATGCTTATTTACAGCCGAGTCTTTAGTTATAAGAACTGACACAATCAGCTGCCTGCAATATTTAAGGATGAATTTGGAGAATTGTTGCAAAAAAGTGTTTCTCAACTTTAGTGTGACTGAGCTCGTGGTTCGGTTCTTTGGTGGAGGGAGCTATCCTGCGCATCGGAGGATGCTTATTAGCGTTATTGGCCCCTACAAACTGGATGCTAATAGCACGCCCTCACCTTGGAAACAACCAGAATTGTCTCCTAAATTTTCCACATGTCTCCCAAGGGGCAAAATCAGCCCTGGTTGAGATGCTGCTGTAAAATATGCATCCACGTTCCTCAAAGAGTTTGGATTCAGTGGGAGAAGAAATAGCACACGTATTAAGTGGTTAAGTCAATAACAGTGCTAAGATGATCCGAGGCGGAGTGGGCCAGACCAAACACGCTGTGAAACTTGAGAAGCAATCCTTAAGTCAACTGAATTGGTTTCTTACTCAGAGGACATCTGATAGCCCCCCCTTCGCAGAACTCTCATTCTGTAAATACGTTTTCATTCTCATAAAATTGTCATCAACTGTTTTCAGTATTACCCATTGATTAACAATTACCTTTCAGATGGTATTGAGTAAGAAGAGGAATTACGGTACTAGGGTTTCTAGCCAAATCGTCTATTTGTTGTATGATGTCTTTGATTTTCTGCCTATGCTATTTTTTTCCCCAAAATTCTGAGTTGTGAATCCAAGTAACATAAATTGGTGGTGGTACATATGGTACCTCTCTTTGATTGGAAATGATAACGTCAAATGTCTACTATTAAAGGAGATAGCTCGTAGAGTCTAGAGCTCATGCCAAGAAAATAGTGAGTAGTCGCTGATATCAGTGACGTTCCATCAGCACGATTATGCATTATTCATCCATGAAACATTTATTGAGGATTTCTCATGGCCGGCATTGTCCTTCTGACCCTCCTTGTACTTTGAGGGCAGAGTCTTGCCCTCGTGAAAGATGGAGACTGTAAGACACCCGATTCCTTGTATGCTGAGAAAATAAGGCATATGATGCACACTTGAGTCCCTGAAAGGGAAGCGGCAAGACTGGTGGATGTCAAGATTTCTGGGAACATTTTTGACTCCGTGGTGGATCAACAACAACAACAGCAAGTGTAAGAAGTAATTCTCTTTCTTCTCTTTGGTCATGGTTTGGTAAGGATGTAATGTCTGGAGCTGCAGCAGCTGTCTCAGGGTGATGAGGGGACAGCCAGAGAATGACAGCAATACGTGTCGAATGGCACAAATGAAAAATCAACAGCCCAACATCCTTGGTGACATAACTGAATGGCTGAATTATTTCATTCTGTTTTTGCCTGCCATCATACTTCTTGTCAGGGAAGATTATTGATGTGCTTGTAGGAAAAGCCTCCATTGGCAAGATTTTCTGTGAATTGCAACTAATTTTTTTTCAGATAATATTTTCTACTATATTCAAGATGCAACGTGGGTGAAATTAAAAACCAACCGGCCAAACAAACATAATGACACATCCTATCGTCAAAACTTGCATTTAGACATTGTTATGGCCATTCTGTTTCCACAATTAATGAGTATGTCTTCAGAGTAACCCTCAACCTCGAGTGGACACAGAGAACACAACATTTGGTCAACTTGATCCTATTGTATTTATTACAGGTTGAGTTGTGTTCCCTCAAGTTGGTATATCGAAGTCCTAACACCCAGTCGTTCAGAATGTGACCTTATTTGGCGATAAGGTCCTTACAGGAGTCATCAAGTTAAAGGGAAGTCACCAGGTTGGACCTTAGTCCAATTTTACTGATGTCCTTATAAAAAGGGGAAGTGTGGATGCAGCAAAACACAAGAAGAAAGAAGAGAAGACCATGTGAAGAGACATAGAGAAAAGAAAGTTGTCTAGAAGCCAACCAGAGAGATCTGGAACAGCTCCTTCCCTCACAGCCCTCAGAAGGAAACAGCCCTGCTGGCCCATTGATTTTAGATTTCTAGCCTCCAGAGGTGTGAGGTAATATGCATATGCTGCTTAAACCACCCCCTTTGTGGTGGTTTGCACCACAGTGTGTGGTGGCACATTCTTTTGGCTCTGCTTTCAAAGTTATTAGAGTTTCTCTGTTTCTCACTCCCTCCACAGCCACAACCCTAGTCAACATCACAAAGAGCTGGTCTCTTTGACCATTGCAGCCTCTATCAGAGTAAGCAGATTAACTGTGTTAAAATATAAGATGGGTCATGTCATGATCCTGTTCAAAATCTCCAGTGCCTTCCATAAGACTCAGGTGAAAACCAAAGTTACTGACAACACCCTATTGCTTTTCTCTTATTACGCTTTCACTTGGCTGGGGCCATGATGGCATGTTGGTTGTTCTTTGAGCTTCCGGGCATTCGCCTTTGAACTCGTTCTTTTGCTTGAATAATTGTATCTCCCAGGTATTTGCTTGACTCATTCTTGCCTCCTTCAGATAATTCATTGGGAGAAAATCTAATTTTTAAATGAGATGTTTTCTGACCATTTATTTATGTACGTATTTGTTAACTGTTTGTTTTTAGATATCATGAGCAGTTGGGGGGGCGGTGGAGGAAGAGAGAGAAGGGGACAGGGGATCCAAAGTGGGCTCAGTGTTGACAGCAGCAAGCCCAGTGTGGGTCTTGAACTCACGAACCATAAGATCATGACCTGAGCCAAAGCTGGGTGTTCAACTGACTGAGCCATCCAGGTGCCCCAATGACTACCTATTTAAATGTGCACCTGTTTCCCTCTCCTAAGCCTAGGCAAATCTCACTTCCTTCCTGAATTATTATTTGGTCTAGTAGCATTTGTTGCCATTTATTGTTTTCTTTTTTCCCTTATTTTTATAAAAAAATCAATGTCTCTATTATAATGCAGTATTTACAGAGGCAAGGGTTTGTTTGTTTTTTTCTACTTTGCTTACTGCTTTGTCTCTAGTGCCTGTAGTAGTCCTAAGAAACACAGATACTTAAAAACTATTTGTACGATAAACACATGACTGAACAAGAACTCACGTTACCACCATTTATTACAAAACTAGGAGTTCCAGGAAGTTTGGAATCATCAAAAAATTCTTATGCTTTGTAGCATGTTAATCGTAGCTTTGAAGATTAAAATTCCTTGCAGGATATGCATGGTGTTTTAATGCCAGTGAATAAGTAATTAAGTGCTTACTATGTAAATCTCTGTCACATAAGCTCACAGCACCAAATTTAAGACATATTAGGAGCTTAGAAAAGTTTCGTTTAGGGAGTGAAACCAAAAGTACTATGCTTTATTATCTTAAATATGACTCTGTGACTCTCTGAGTGGCTCAAATAAATGAACCTGATTATTCTTATTGTTTTTCCCCTTTATTTAGGGCTTGTTCCCAGCACCATGGGTTTGAAAGTTATCTGAGTGGAGAGCTACCTTAGTAAATAGTTTCCAATCTTTCTTGATGCAAATAACAGACTTAACTTTTGTTGCTACATAGTTATAATCTCACTGGAGGAGGTAACATAAAGTAAATCTGTTTCTACTTTAGATTCTTCCAATAATGTGAGTGTTTGAGACCCCTCTGAACAGAACATGAATAAAAATATCTCCCTTTGATTTCTAGAAGATACAATATATACATATTTAACATATCAACTGTAAACATTTTGTATAAAAGCTGCATATGTACCTTTTTTATCTGTTTTATGCTTGATAGAGATTTAGACACTGTGATTTTCAGCTGTGTCAATTACCCGGAATCAACCATCAGAGGGAATTTCCTGGGGAATTCTGAGCATGGTCATGAACTCAGGTTAATTTACATGCAAACCATCAAACACAGGTGCTTTTAAATTTTTATTTATATATTTTTTAAAAGAACTTGTAGGATCAGAAAATCTACAAGGGCCTATCCTCACTCCTGAGTTTAAATCATACCTTAAAAAAAATCTATACCTCACTTACGTCATTCTTGGAAAGGTACATTTATTTTGTTGTTGTTTAGTTCTTAGTGGATACGGGTGGGCAATGTCATAAGGAGGAAAAAAGAAAAACATATTTCAAGGTTATATACCAAACACAAAAGCAAACTTGTAAACTACAGGCTTCTGGCAAATAACAGCCCTAGAAATTCTTGCCAGATATCTTGGGTTTTTTTTTTTTAATTTTTTTTAATGTTTATTTATTTCTGAGACAGAGAGACAGAACATGACTGGGGGAGGGGCAGAGAGAGGAAGACACAGAATCCGAAGCAGCTCCCGGCTCTGAGCTGTCAGCACAGACCCGGACGCGGGGCTTGAACTCACAAATCATGAGATCATGACCTGAGCCGAAGCAGGTTGCTCAAGTGACTGAGCCACCCAGGTGTCCCTCTGGCCAGATACCTTGTAATGAAAAATATTGCAACTCTTTTTAAAGTAAATCTCTATAGAGTCATAAAGGAGAGCTCTTTGAGAATGTCTCTCCTCTCTCTAATACGTAATTTCAAGACCATGCCTTTTGTGTGATAATTAGTAATGCAGGGGCAACCATTCCCTTTAATTTTTTTCTACAGGCTGTTGCCAGACTAATCATCTTCAAACCCAGTTGCTCTCAAACCTTCAATAGCTCCCCATTGCTTATAGAATACAATCCAAACTTCTTAGCTTGGTGCACTTGACCATGTAGTTCAGATCCCCAAGAAGCGGCTATGAGATGAGGGTTCTTGTGCTAGTAAAGGATCAAGGAGATGTTCCCAGCAGAAACCAGTAAGGAAGAGAGGGAAGCGGAAGAGGGCCAAATGAAGAAACTAAGGACAGATGTGCTTTAGGCTCACATCTAGCCTCCACCTGATCCCACGGGAGCTCTGGAGTACGAATGCTGTCGGGGTTTACCCATCTTGAGGGCAAGGAGACTGCCCCTTTTCCTTTGTCTCAGCAGCTCCAGGCCACCTTGGATGGAGCAGGTTGCAGGTCCCAGGCATCACCGGCTGAGGCAGCTCCCTTCAGGCACGGGGTGATTTGCAAAGAATGGTATGGCTATGAGCCTTTGTCACAACACTCGTGGCAGCTGGGGGTATGGGTGCACCAGCCCAGGGAAGGGATTCTGGGGCACTAATAGGAACCAGGACGTAGGCTTCTATGACCTGGCTTCCATCTTTTGTAACATCCGCCCCATTTATCATCATGTGACGATACGATGATGCTGGAAAAGGCCTCCCACCCTTCACAGTTCCAAGACGAAGCCCGCAGAATCCACCCCCGCTCCTCCCGTAACTGGCCCATGGATTAACTCTGGGGCCTGCCGCGGGGATTGTTTTGTACACAAGTGAACTAAATCCCCCTGTTGGAATCATTTTTGTTGGGTATTTTGCTCTTTGCAGCCGAAAGCACCCTGCACTCCCTTTTGTAGAACTTTCTGGTAAGAGCTGGATTAGAGAATGTGGTAAAACCTAAGATTATGAGGAGTTTTTCATTCTTACTTTTCTGAAGTGACAGAAGCTGGACCCATCCAGCTGGGTGGATGTGGATTATTGGGCCGATTTCATACAGGAAGGAAAAGAAAGGAGAAGTGATCCAGCTTCTATGCCAAGCAGAAATGGGAAGCTCCATGGTGCTACCAGCGAGGGCTCCGAGTGGTCTTCTGTGCTCTAACACAGGCAGGCAGAGAGGGACTGGCAGCGGAAGGTCCTCTTATAGGGGGGCCTGGGTGGCTCAGTCGGTTGAGCGTCCGACCTTGGCTCAGGTCATGATCTCGCGGTCCCTGAGTTCGAGCCCCGCCTCGGGCTCTGTGCTGACAGCTCAGAGCCTGGAGCCTGTTTCAGATTCTGTGTCCCCCTCTCTCTGCCCCTCCCCTGCTCATGCTCTGTCTCTCTCTGTCTCAAAAATAAATAAACATTAAAAATTTTTTTTTTTAAAAAAAGCACACTGACTCTGCCCATTAGGGCAATTGCTCTGATAAAGGCATATTCTACCCCATATGCTTGCTTACTCCCTGGGAGAAGTAAGTCGGAGTGAGAAGAGAGCCACAGTGAGTGTCTGTAATACTCTCCAAGAGGGAAGAGCCTGGACCGTGTAAGACACATTTTGCTAAGAGCTTTATGTGCATTAACTCCACCGAAATTCAAAATGACTTCAGAAATCTGCTGCTTTGTTTTCCTGTCTGATTTTCCTTTACGTTCTCTTCTCTTAAAGTTTCCTCTCTTTTGTTCAGGCCTATACAAAATCCACCAATATTCAGCTCATGTACGTCTTTGATAGATTCACAAGAAGCAAAGTTGTCTTTGACTGCAGGGCTCTACCAACCTCTCCTCTTGGTTTTGTGTACGTGGAAAGGAAAGATGGGAAATTAGAATAAGAGTGATGGGTGCTGTAGCTACTGATGACAAAAATAATCTTTTTTTCTCTTGCAAGCGCTTCACACTTGGGGACGTTTTTATTATGTCATACGTGCACGCAAGCTACTTAAAACATTTTATACAGACCACACTAAAACATGTGCAGTGGGAAACGTTTGCTATTTCGTAGAGCCTGAAGTTGGAACTGTGACAAAGTCTAGAAAAAAAAATATGTAAGATTATTCTTGCAGAACATTTCCCATGAGATATTAATAGACGTTCTCTGTAAGAGTTCTTTAGTCAAATACATTGACGAGCGTTCTGGATTCCACTAGATTAAGGGATTTTCCTTCCTCAACAACTCTTCTAGACTTTTAACACATTTATCTTCAACTTTCCAGGAACAGGAGACTGTCCAAAGAGTTTCTCAGTTGTGTCTGACCGTAAGTTCTGTTTGGTGAGGAACGGCTACTAACATTTCTGGAATGAGTGGTCTTTGGAAGATGCCTTGGGAAGTGGTTCTGCAGCAGACAGGAATAATTTTCCTCACGAAAATTCCCTCTTTCCATATACCCATAATCTGATTACTAACATCCCAACACGTGCATTTACTATCATCAGAAGTCCTGCCTCAATCACACTGGCCCATGGAAATGTGGACATGAAAATATTGTTCTATTTTCACATTTTCTATCATTAAGACCACTTACACTGACCTTACTTTTTTGTTTTGTTTTGTTCCTGTTGTTAGTCCCTCCTTTGCTTGTCTTCAGGTTAACCGATCAAGACCGTCCAAATATGTCAAACAGATACTACAATAGACATGAGAATATGTTTTTTTTAAATATGAAATTTATTGTCAAATTGGTTTCCATACAACACCCGGTGCTCATCCCAACAGGTGCCCTCCTCAGTGCCCATCACCCACTTTCCCTCTCCCTCCACTCCCCATCAACCCTCAGTTTGTTGTCAGTTTTTAAGAGTCTCTTAATAATATGTTTTTTTAATGTGAATTAAACTCTAATACAAGAAAGAGAAAAACATAAAACCAACAATCAGAAATAGTATAACTTATTGTGAACCACAAGGAATTAACCTTTCTCTGTTCTTTCTTAGAAGTTCTTTTCCTTTATCAGTAACAGACAAATTAAGATCAAATAGTCCCAATATTAATACTAGATTTGACATACATTAGAGTTGTATAAGGGCATAATAATTCATATAATTTATTATTCATAATTTACAAGACTCCAAGATAAGGACAGCTCGATTATTTATATTCCTAATTTATTAAGCAGGTAGGCAGATGCTTACAATACAGAAAAAAGCCCATTACAATGTCGGTCATGTGAAGATAAGAAACAAGGACTAAGAGAATAAAGAAAAATGTGTATGAAATTGCAAAATACACAATGTAAGGGGTAAAAAGTTGATTTTCTTTTTGGGTAACAACTTGCAAAATATCTTCCGTAGTTTTACTGCTATCTGTGCCTTGTATGGTAAAAATTCAGAAAGCTGTACTCTGAAAGTTACATGAGAGAATCCACAAAGATGTGGGCATCAAAAAATACCAGAAAGGTAATAGGAAAAGTACTGAGTATAGAATCAAAATAAGGAGGTTCTAGACCTGACATTATCAGAGAGAGAGGTGTGTGCTCTTGGAGGAAGATTAAAGGCTGCTGGATTATTATTAAGGCCAAAGCTTTTCCTACACGTTTGTCATTACCTTAAAGATATTTGAAAACGACTTAGTAGTTGCTAAATGTTCTGGTCGATGTAACTTTGCCATATTTATATTTGTTTGGTCTTCCTGGAGAATGACATAATTACATGTTAAACATAACTATTGGATATCTCAAAAGATACGTGGGAGAAAACGAACTACTGGAGAGGGGAGTGACATAAAAGACGAGAAGATGATGGGGCGCCTGGGTGGCTCAGTCGGTTAAGCGTCTGACTTCAGCTCAGGTCACGATCTCACGGTCTGTGAGTCCGTGAGTTCGAGCCCCGCGTCGGGCTCTGGGCTGATGGCTCAGAGCCTGGAGCCTGCTTCCGATTCTGTGTCTCCCTCTCTCTCTGCCCCTCCCCTGTTCATGCTCTATCTCTCTCTGTCTCAAAAATAAATAAACGTTAAAAAAATAAATAAATAAATAAATAAAAGACAAGAAGATGGATGTTTGGTTATGTAGCTTGTGAGTTTTTAAAACATTTGTTTTAATGCTTATTTGTTTTTGAGAGAGAATCAGAGCACGAGTGGGGGAGGGGCAGAGAGAGAGAGAGAGAGACAGAATCTGAAGCAGGTTCCAGGCTTTGAGCTGGCAGCACAGAGCCCGATGCTGGGCTCGAACTCACAGACCACAAGATCATGACCTGAGCCCAAGTCAGACGCTCAACCGACTGAGCCACCCAGGCGCCCCTTGTGGCTTGTGATTTCTTTTGTGTCTCAGTTTAGGAAAAGTTGCTTCAGTCCAGTGTGGCTCGAAATGTTCTTTACAAAGCCCTCGATGACGTAGATCCTGCTGGGGCGTGGACATTGAAAGGAGGTGTCTTTGGATGCTCTTATGTTCCATCCGAGTGGCCAACACTGCTGACCTGCACACTGGCTCCGAAGACGTCTTTTTGTACCAGGCAGGACTGTCTTCCGTAAACGGAGACTTGGCCTTTCCCCCAAAACCTTGAGAAGGAATATCTGGAGGAGGGGCTGGGGGTTGCTTTTCCTCTCAAATCTATAGTAATTCATGTTTTATTTATAATCACTCTGAAAATCTAATTTTTGGAGACTTAATGTTGGCCCTGTGACTGGGTAAGTGACACACGATCACAAACAGAGCAGCTTCACACGTATTTATCTTCTCACGGTTTCTGAGTCTGCGGTTCGGGCGCCGGTTCCCTGCTCAGAGCCTCAGAACGCGGTTGTGTCCCTTTCTGGGGGCTCTAGGGAGAAATTCATTTCCAGGCTCATTCAGGTTGTTGATTGAATTCAGAGCCATGCAGCTGTTGGCTGAACGTTTTTCTCAGCTTCTGGAGGCCACCTGCACTGGGAAGGCTTGCGGCTTCCTTCAAGCCAGCAATGGAGGATGGAGAAATCCTTTTCACACTTGGAATTTCTCTGGCTCCCCTTTTGCCTGATCTCACCAGCCTTCCTCTTCTGCAACATCTGTCTCCTGACTCCAGGCAGAGAAACGTCTCTGCTTTTAAGGATTCACATGATTAGACTGG
Source organism: Panthera pardus (assembly GCF_024362965.1). Taxonomy (NCBI): domain Eukaryota; kingdom Metazoa; phylum Chordata; class Mammalia; order Carnivora; family Felidae; genus Panthera; species Panthera pardus. Next base: position 12,427,889 of record NW_026526655.1, read on the forward strand.
GCTCACGTGGATATTCCAAGGTCATCCCCTTATCGTAAGATTCATAACCTTAATTACAACTGGGAAGTCCCTCCACAATAGTACCTAGATTCGGGTTGCAAAGCCAGGAGATGCGGATTTGGGGATCAATGTGAATTTTAATGCTTATATATGAATGCAAACTTAAATGTCATTTTCCTTTCCCACTGATTCATTCATTTATTCACTTAGCGATGATTTCTGAAAAGCTTATTTCTTATTTTCCGGGCACTAATCTGGGCACTGAGAATACAGTAACAAGTGACACTAGACTTGTGTTAGGCGATACGGTAACCACTGACCACATATATGGCTATCACAAGGTTGATTGTGGCTAATGAGACTAAGGAACTCAATTTCAATCTTGCTGTAATTAATTCAAATTTAAATTTTGGACCCCTGGGTGGCTCAGTTGGTTGGGCGTCCAACGTCGGCTCAGGTCACCATCTCACGGTGCGTGAGTTTAAGCCCCAAGTCGGGCTCTGCGCTGACAGTTCAGAGCCTGGAGCCTGATTTGGATTCTGTGTCTCCCTCTCTCTCTGCCCTTCCCCCGCTCGCACATTGTCTCTCTCTCTCTCTCTCAAAAATGAATAAACGTGAAAAAACTTTAAAAAATAAAAATAAATAAAATTTAGATTTAAATAGTTTTGTATTTGGTGGCTCCCATAGCACAGATAGAACGTTTTGATCATAGCAGAAAGTTCTCCTGGCAGGGCTGTGCTAGACAGATAAAGTCCCTGCCCTCTTACAGTTTACACTCTAGTGTGGAGTTGACAATTTTTGTTTTTTTTTCTGGAAAGGGCTGAGTAGTAAATATTTTAATCTGTATGGGCCAAATGGTTTCTGTTTTAACTACTCAACTTTGCCACTGTATCTGAAAACTGCCATAGAGGCATGGTAAAGGACTGAACGCAGCTCTGTCTTGCAATAAAAGGTTATTGACAAGAATAGGTAATGAGAAAGATTTGTCCCGTGGGCTATAAGCACATCCCAGTTCTTGAGGATGATACCCGTTCATTCATCTCCTAGCTTGTCGAGTTTTCTCCACTTTTGCTCTGATCTTCGCTTTTCCCACTAGACCTAGTATTCTAACATCATTTTATTCAGCATCCCATGGGGTTTCTGCCCTTATCAGTGCGCATAGGATGTCATAACTAAATACCACAGACTGGGTGGTGCAAACAACGAAGTTATTTTCTCAGTCCTGAAGTCCAATATCAAGGGGTTGGCAGGTTTGGTTTCTTCTGCGGTCCCTTTCCTTGACTGGCAGAGGGCCACCTGCTCCCTGCGTGCTCACCTGCTCATTCCTCTGTGGGTGCTCTTTCCTGGTGTCTCTCTACATGTAAGATTTCCTCTTATAAGGACAGTAGTCAGCTTGGATTTGGGCCCATCCTAATGGTCTCATTTTAACTTTATTACTTCTTTAAAGGTCTTATTTCCACATACAGTTATATTCTGAGGTTCAAGTTGTTAAGGCTTCAACATATGAATTTTGGGGTATATAATTCACCCCCTAACAAATCTTAAGTTTTAAATATACTGCTTTTAAGCCTGCCCCAAATTCGAACCGCTAGAGAGCTAAAAACAAACAAACAAACAAACAAGCACATTCTCTAGGACTTTTTTAAAAGATTCACTGAGTAAATTTGGGGTGTGGTCTGGGAATTTATATTTTTAAAGTTCCCTGGATAAGAGTGGTGATCATCCAGGTTGGGAACTACTGTTCTATCATGCATCCAAATGCTGCATACTAAGAAATCCAGACTAGCATGTGTGATGTGCCGTATGTGAGTCTTTAAACGCATGGTGTTTACTCTCTATGCACCAATTGTAAAAATTAATTCAATTTAAAATAATTATTCTCAAGCTTCTTCCTGATCTCTGACTGAGCCAAGGACACTTGGGCAAAGGGCTAACTTTCAGGGATGGTGCCAGTTCTCCAGGGTGAAGCAGGTTTACTGTGTCTGTTTTTTCTGTGATACTGCTCGTAGGCACAAAAGTGGTGATGATGGGGGCCCAGATAAAGACACGCAATCTGCATCCTGCTAAAAAAATACTTAAAATTATAATAAATCCTTGATTCTAAGTATCATTAAAAGTTATGAATAACTGAAATCATTAGCATGCATGCTAGAGAGACTCCAAGACTAGATAGCCCCAAGCTGCCCTGGTTCACTTCTCACCATGCTTATACAGGATTTTTATGTTGCAACCACCCAGCGCTTACTATGCTTATGCACATGCTTTCCTCCCTATGGAAAGCTCTTTCCCTTACTTAAATGCCTCTGCAATTTCGGTGTCTTCTCTACATGCCTAGGCAGAATTACTTATTACCTCTGTTTGTTAGTATTTACACTCTAATACTGTAAATTTTCTGTGTATGTGTTTACCCTGCTCAAGAGAGCAAAGCTGCCAACGGTCACCCCTCATCTCCACATTCATTGCAGACTTTGATAATCTATTAAGGCATTCTTGTCTGCTCGATGTATGTGTGGACTCACAACCCAGTTCAGCAAAGTACTCTAGGAAGCCACCACTAATGGACCATTCAGCTTGCGAGATTGTACATGCTTGCCGTTAATTGAATTCATTAATTGAATTAATGGAAACTTGATCTAAAAGAGAGCAAAGGTAGCTTTTTAAAAATTAAACTCTTTATTTAGAAATATTTGTGGGTTAATTAGCAGTTACAAGAAACAACATGGAGAGATCCCACGTACCCGCTACCCAATTTACGCCAATGGTAACACCTTGCAAAACAATGGTACGACACCAAAACCAAGATGCCAGTATTGGTACAGTTAAGATACAGAACATTTCCATCACCCCAAGAATCCTTAATGTTACTCTTTCATAGATATCTTCACCTGCCTCCCATCTCCACCCCTTCCTTAACCTATAGCAACTACTTGTTTTCCATGTCTATAGCATTTGTTATATCAAGAATGTTGTATAAATGGAATCCTACAGTATGCAACTTGGAGTTGGCTTTATTCACTCGGGATAATTCTCTGGAGATTCATTCAGATTGTTTGTGTATCAATGGTGTGTTCTTGTTTGTTTGTGAGTAGTATTCCATGGTATGGATGTAGCATAGTTGCTACCTCCACCATTCACCTGGTGAAGGACATATGAGTTTTTCCTGCTTGGGGATATCATGAATAAAGCTGCTATTATATTTGTGTATACAATTTGTATAAGCGTATGTATTCATTTCTCTGGGATAAATGCCTAACATACAACTTGTGAAAGCAGTTGCATGATAGATGTTTTAAAGAACTGCTAGACTATTTTCTAGATGGCTGTAGCATTTTACATTCCCACCCACAATGTATGAAAAACGGTTTTCCCACATCCTTCCCAGTATTTGGTGTTGTCAATATTTTTAATTTTAGCCATTCTGAGAGATGCTATTTTGGTTTCAGTTAGTTGCAATTCAAAGACTCTACACAGGTTCAGACTTTTGAACTTCTGGAGGCCATGGGGAGCAATGGAAGCATTCTGAAGTGGGTCGTGTGCAAAGTCATGTCTTAAGAGCAAAATCAAACTATTGAGTGTAGAATGCACAGGAAAAAAAAAAGAAACCAAAAAAATAATAAATAAAATAAGGGATAAATTCTGAGGTTATTAGCCAGTATTAGAGACATATAACTATGGATGGATTGGAGTATGGAGCAAAGATGATAATAATGGAAATCTACATCTTTCTTAATCCATAGCAAGGTTTATGTGGGTAGATATTAATTACAATTCTTATTCTCTTTTCGTCATTATTCTGACTTACGTTATATGTCTTCCTTTTAAAAATTAGAAAATTCAGAGGTTCGTAGGTATAGTTCAAGTTTATCCCTTAAGTCAGGTCCTCTATAATATCCCTTCCTTCCTAGTTATTGCAATTTTAACTTCCCTCTGAAGTCATGCTTAATTCTGAGCTCTTCGGGGCGCCTGGGTGGCTCAGTCAGTTAAGCGGCCGACTTTGGCTCAGGTCATGATCTCGCGGTCCGTGAGTTTGAGCCCCGCGTTGGGCTCTGTGCTGACAGCTTAGAGCCTGGAGCCCCTTTCAGATTCTGTGTCTCCCTCTCTCTGACCCTCCCCCGTTCATGCTCTGTCTCTCTCTGTCTCAAAAATAAACGTTAAAAAAATTTAATTCTGAGCTCTCCCCATTCCTCGATGTACTTTTTCTTCATTTTTCTATAGCATACATCACCCTCTAACTTAAAATACATTTGGCTAATTTATTACAGCTATGTAAGTCTCCTCTGTCAGGATGTAAGTTCTACAGGGTGGATAAAGTATGAGTTCAATACAGGTTTGTTGAATGCATGAATGCATGAACGCATGAGTGAGTGAATGAATGAATGAATGAATGAACAGATCAGTTGCAAAGCTGGAATTAGATTGTATCTTTCCGCCTTTCTAGAAATGCTTCTCTGGCATTTTCTTTTACATATTTAATAAAGTGATAAATAACACAGAGGATATTCTATTGATACTTGCAAACTTCAAAACCAGTATTGTGCAGTTAGTAATTATATCAGAATTTGAAACATTCACCCAATTAGACTCTCCAGTGACATTAAAAGAGCAAAGTTGAGTTAAGTTGTGCAGTCACACAGATCCTTCAGTACTCATCAGTCACCTGTTACATACTGACAAGGGGAATTCTGGGAAGGTCACTAAAAACAGATGGCCCTTCAGGATGCAGGCCACATCTAGGAAGGTGTGCTCCACAAATGTGGGGCCATATGACTCTGCCCTGGTTAGCAAGCAGGCAGTGTAGGACTAGATTTTGGCTTATGCAAAGACAACAAAGGAAGCCAACCATATGGTGTTATTTCAAGGATGTCAGAAAAAAACTTTGCATGTACTCCCAAATGCTTTTCCTGCCTCCTTGTTGCTGCTTTTACACAAAGGAGAAAAAAAGAAAACACTTTCTACAAGTGCATACATATATGGCTTAAAATACACATTCCTGGGGCGTCTGGGTGGTTCAGTCAGCTAAGCGTCTGATTCTTGATTTCAGCTCAGGTCATGATCTCACGGTTTGTGAGTTTGAGCCCCACATCGACCTCTGTCCTGACAGTGCAGAGCTTCCTTGGGATTCTTTCTCTCTCCCTCTCTCTCTGCCCCTCACCTTCTCTCTCTCTCTCCCTCTCTCTCTCTCTCTCTGGTTCAAAAATAAATAAACAAAACTTTAAAAAAGTAAAATAAAATAAAATAAAAATTATAATACCCTTTTGAATCAAAGATGTGGGGAAATGGGACGCCTGCATAGTTCAGTTGGTTAAGTGTCCGACTTTTGGTTTTGGCTCGGGTCATGATCTTATAGTTTGTGAGTTCGAACCCAACATTGGGCTCTGTGCTGACAATGCGGATCCTGCTTGGGGTTCTCTCTCTCTCCCCCCCTCCCCGCTCATGGTCTCTCTTTCTCTCAAAAATAAGTAAAATAAACATTTAAAACAAAAACAGATGCCTTTGGCAAAAGTTAAACCCTGATTGAAAAGTTCATTAAGACATGAATGATGGCAATCTTCTTTCCCGACAAGATGTTTTAATGTGGCGATAGCAGGACAGACGCACCCCAGTCCTGATGAGAGGGAAGTTCAGAGTGCCAACGCATGTGTTTACACGCAAAGAAGGAGCTGAGGTTCATTCAGTGAGGCATTTTGATATTAACTAGTTAACTAATGACAGAGCCCTAAGGAAGTAGTTTCTTATGTCGGTAACTGTTAATGTCTCCATCTATTAACCAGTGGGATAAGCTGGCCTCTAACTGGCCTTCCATCTCTGAGATACTAGACCTCCTTATTTTTGCCAGCTCCTGAGTAAAACAGATAAAGCCTGACATCAGTGGACAAGGCCTCTGAAGGAGCTGTGTTGGGACAATTTTGTTTAAATGCATCCAACTCTGAAATGTGCTTTATTGTGTAACAATTACCCTTGTTGGACCTCAGGTTCCCCTTCTATGAAAGGAAGATGTTGGGCTACAGATTTTGTTTCTTTTTGATGAAATATTTCATGTTTCCCTGTGCTGACATCAACATCAAGCTTTATAGTTAAGACAAGTTATGCAGCGATTTTGTATAATGAAAGTAATGGGGCTGACGTTAATTAACATAGTCTTTCCACTGGTTAAAGAACAGCTGCTTAAAATCTCTTCTTCTGTTCCTTTATAACCCACTCAAGGTGGATAGAAAATACGTGCAAAAATTACAAATTTAAAATCAATAGGAAACCCATGCACAAGAGAAGCAGGCTGAGAGTTGTTTTTACAATTCAAAGTTATACTGTATACCTTGATCTTACATATAGGATTTTTTAAAAATCTACAAATGTAGGCAGATTGCAATGATGATTGAGTTGCATAGATGTTGGAAGTCATTTCATGGAAGAAAAGTCAAGGGAGACACCGTTCTCTATCTTACTTCATTCACTTATTTGAGCATCTCCACAAATATTTTTCTGATCTGTTCTATTCTAGAAGAATTGATGAGGAACTGGTTTTTATTCCTTTCGTCTGTCTTTCACCTTTCCTAGAATTCACAGTTGTCCTTAAATCACTGAGGTGACCATTAAACAAAGCAGTGTCTGTCACTGTGTTTTCCAACATTTCAAATTTGAATTCTTGTGGATTCCACTTGTAAAGGTTACATTTCAACTCCGTCGTGTTCAACCTCAATTTAGTAACTAGAAGATTCTTTTCTTGCTGGCCAAGCTCCCACTTGCCAATTCCTCTATCCCTTATTTCATTATTTCCGTCCATTTTGTTTTGTTCATCTGCCCACGGTAGGAGAAATGTCCTCCCGTCAGCAGATTTTCTCAGAATCTGTGAAAAAAGGGTCGACGATCGAAGTGTTTGCTGGCCACGAGAGGGGTGGGGCAGTGACAGGGGGAGTCCCTCAAGGTAGGAAGTCACCTTGTTACCAGATTTGATAGACTAAAACCAGGAAGAAATAGATGAAATAGCGATATCTGGCTTTCGGTGCAGGTAGAAAAATGAAATAAAAGACTTTCTATTAGATTCCCAGAAAGCATGAATTACTGCAGATGTGTCTGTAATTGTGACACTGTGCAGCACAGCGCAGTGGGAAATGTTACTGCTCTGTGCCCCCGCCCCCCGCCGCCCCAACTCCCATTTGCATCTCTTTCCTGGATGAGGGTGCTGGTCATAACCAAACTCTTGGCGGATCTTGGCTGGCTCATGCTTTGCTGGAGGCCCTTTACGACAACGTGCTTTTTTTCTTTATCTAGGTGTGTTTTCCGGTTCCCTGCAAGGAGACATGTTGAGAGAAAAGGAGCGAAGGGACAATAGGCCACTCACGAATGGCCTTATGGCAGGCCAGTTCTATGCCCAATGCCAGGAAAGTCACAGGTGTGTTCCACTGAGACAATGAAATCATGCACTTGGACATACGAGCAGGTGATTGGGATGGAATGCATCCATCATGAAGACTCAAGTGCATTAGCTCCAGTGGGATGGCATTATTCAAATATAAATGAGGTTAATAACTGCCACTTTAAATTAAAAAAAAAAATTCAAGACTAAACACGTTGATCCAGTATGGGTTGGGGAGGACTCTATAATCCTCAGAAACTCCAATAACATAAAAATGGTGTCTACAAAAGAGGGGTGTTTTCTGGCCGTGATTGGTTGTCATTTGTATTCTCTCTTCCAGCTCTTCCCAGAACTATCTGATCTCTGCTGGCTTCGCTCTGCTTTGTAAGAACAGAGGGGCCGGGCCCTTTGTCAAATTCATGCTTTTTTCACACACACTGGGCACTCAGACTAGATTTTGAGTACTCCTCTATAGTCCTAAATTGCTAAAAGAGATTTTTATTTCTTCGAAAAATCACTTTCTTTTCCTTAAAATGGGAGCACCTTACATGTTTTTATTGCTTTATAAGATAAAGCCCAGTTTCACATGTTTTCCCATTTGAGCAACATAGCACTCCTAGAAACTTCAGCCAGTAAGAGCATTTCAGAGGGTCATTAGCTTCAAGTTCATTTATTTTATATATTTTCTGTAGGTCACCTCAAAACTTTGACCGGATGGCAGGACCTGTGTGGCTCAGTCAGTGAAGTGTCTGACTCTTGATTTCAAATCAGGTAACGATCTCACTGTGAGATCGACCCCTTGCGTTGGGCTCTGTGCTGACAGCGTGGAGCCTGCTTGGGATTCTCTCTCTCTTTCTCTCTCTGCCCCCGCCCCGCTTGCACTCCACACACACACACTCTCTCTCTCTTTCAAAAATAAATACCAAAATAAAACCCCCCCAAAACCGTTGACGGAATGAAATAGAAAGTATTTTTTAAAATAATAAATAAACAAGTAAATGAATAAGCAAGTAAGTGAATAAAGCCGACATAGTGGTGCTAAAATAATCTTGATTGGGACTCGGGTTCTTTGGTGTTTAGCTCAGCTGCATCTGCCTACTTAGGAAAATGATCAGAATCAGTCTCGCCTAGGAGGTTTCATTCCATGACTTGTTACACCCACAAGAATATTAGAGTAAATGTTTATATTGCTCTCAGAATTAAACACTGTAATGACTGTTGGGGAAGCCAGAGGTGAGGAAACTGAACGGCTCACTTCGTGGACACAAAATAAGAATGTGCAGCTTTTCGAGGTACATGCATTTCCTCTGTCATGAATTCCTCTACTAATTTAAGAGGGATTAAATGTGACCTGTTTACAAGAGGGTGCTAGTTGTGTTTAGGACTCAGAGATAGAAAGAATCATTGCTCCTACCCTTTCCTGGCTGATAATACTAGGATTTATGGGACTAAACTGCTGTATTTATACCTGGTCGAGAGTTCATAGATGGTAGTTAAAGCTCTGTGGTAGATGAGGTCATTTAGGTAAATCATGTAAAATGAGAGGGATAAAGGGAAGAACGTCGAACTTTGGTGAATAACAACATTTACATATTAAATGAAGGAATAAGACTAAAAATCTGAGAAGTAGGAAATATCAGAAAATAATGTAACAGTGTCATCAGTATGTTAGTTTCCTAGGATCGCGGTAACAAAATACCATAAACTGAGTGGCTTCAAACGAGCGAAATTTATTCTCTCACAATTTAGAAGCCAGAAGGACAAGGTGTCAGGAGAGCCAGGCTGTCTTCAAAACCTGTAGAGGAGGATCCTTTACTGGCTCTTCCAGCTCCTGGAGTTTCCAGGCATTGCTTGCTTGGGACTGTATCCAGCTTCATATGGCCATCTACCCTCTGTGCCTGTATCATCACATGGCATTCACCTCTTGTAAGGACACCAGTCACATTCGATTAGGGGCCACTCTAATGACCTCATCTTAACTTGCTGACCTCTGCAAAGTTGCTTTTTCCAAAGAAGATTAAATGCACAGATACAGGGAATTAGGACTTCATCATGTCTTTTGGGGGACATAATTCATACCATAACAGTGTTTCTAGAAGAAAGGACAGTAAAAAGGTAAGAAACAAAACAGAGAACAGGTCAGGTGAGGACTCAATGTGTCTGCTGAATTTCATGATTAGAAATCAGTTAATAACCTTATTTTCAGCAGACTCATTGGAAGGATGAGAACAGTGGCAGATTACATAGGATTGGGAATTGGATAGGGTAGAAAATTCTAGAGAGGGTAATGACCGGAACGAGATGTAGAGATGACGAGTCAGTAGGAGTCAGTGTGAGTCAGTAGGAGCGCGTGGTATAGTGCACCTGCATATCCATGTGCATTACAACAGATTTTCCTCCTTCCTTCATTCTCTTTATCCCTTCCTATCAGTCTTTAGTCCTAGGCAGTATGGAGGTTTTTTTCCATTTTTCAAAATGTTTTATTTATTTTTGAGAGAGAGTGCATGTGGGGATGGGGCTGAGAGAGGGAGACAGAGGATCCGAAGTGGGCTTTAGCCCAACGTGAGGCTTGAACTCACCAACCCCAAGATCATGACCTAAGCCAGAGTCTAACGCTCAACTGACTGAGCCACCCACGCACTCCGGGAGTTTTCTTTTTCCATAACACTTAAATGATGCTCTCAGAGGTCAAGATTTGTGAGAGAAAGGTGTGTAACAACTGTAAGAGCATACCAGCATGAATCCAAGGCCATCCCTCCAGACTGAGTTGATATAAATGAGGAGAAAAGCAAGGAGATGCTCCACCCTACTTGCCTGTAAGCATCGTACGCTTTTTTTGCATTGTAGCTGGGTAGAGTTGCCACAATAAATACAAGACGTCTAGTTAAACTTATATTTCAGATTAAAAAAAACAAATAATACTTGTATAAATAGATCACACGCTATTTGGGACATACTTCGATTGATTTTTGTTTTCATTGTTTATTTGAAACTTAACGGGATGTCCGTGTTTTTATTTGCTAAATTTGGCAACCCAATAGTTGAGTGAATATGTGTTAGTAGGGGAAAAGAGAGAGAGAGATTGAGAGAGGGAATATGAATGCAGGAGTATTCCTAGAGAATAGGGAGGGAGAGCTCATGTGGAGGAATTAACTTGAAATATAAAAAAATAATAATAATAATCCTTTCACTGAGGCAGGAAGAAAAGAGGTGGGGTCAATATAAGTATATCCAATTAGGGGAATAGGAATTTGTGAGACTTCATTTCCAGTCATCTCTACTTCATCTGAACCAGGAGGGAGAGACTTCTTCTGGGATTGAGGAGGTAGACATGACATTGGGAGAAGGAGTGCGGAGAGAATAGTGAACATTTGTAATAACCATTTGGGAGAACTATATCATAGGAAGGTGTAGGTGATGATTGGTGGTCTAGGAGACCACTAATTGAGCCTCCCTGGCTCCCTGGGAGCAAGAGGTACAAGCTGACTTCTCAAGAGAACTGCAGAGGAAATGGTTTAAGTTGTAGGCTATGGAGAATTGCCAAGCCATCAGGTCCCCAAGTCTGGAAAAGGGATTGGTGAGACTGGAAAAGGGAGAATACTGAAAAGGAATAATCTCTCTCTCTCTCTCTCTCTCTCTCTCTCTTTCTCCCACCTCCTCTCTAATGTTTTTCTCTAAGTTAGTTTATTGTGAGGCAAGCTGTTATATCACTGTGGCAAGATGCCAAGAGATGCCTTAGTCTTAGTTCAGCCCCCCAGCAGAGAAAGAATTTCTTATTCCTATTTGCCATAGCAGAAGTTCCAGAACTGATGTTCCCTGGTTCTCATTGACTCTGGTTAGCTCTACTTGACCACTCCTAGACCAGGCTCGCCTATTAGGTTGATAGAAACTGTTGACTGGCTAATCCTGGGGCTTGACTACGTGGACTGGAATTGGTGATCGGGGGCAAGATAAACTGGAGTGCCATATGGTTTAATGGGCAAATATAGCTTGTAACATTTATGTCCAGGGTTTGCAGAGGACTAGAAACATAAAAAATGACATTGGAGGAGCATAAAAGAGCCAAACATAAATTTTATACTTTGGTCTAGGGTTTATATTCCTTGTATAGTTTTATATGTCCACTTTGCATTCAACCCAATCATGGAGAACTCATGATTACAAAGGAGAACTATGGTGGACACCAGTGGTAACTTCCTATTTGCAGGTGAAACTGGGCTTAAGTATTTTGGGGTGATAGATGTCTGTCTCATTCTTCTAGATCCATAATTGTATACTACCTAATAGTTATCCTAAAAAAAAAACCCACAGGGTAATATGTGGTATCCTGAGTAGTAATGGCACAATGTAATTCAATTCACCAATTCAATTTAACAAGTACTTAGTGCATATCTACTATGCGAAAGTCACTGTTTTAGAAATTAGGGAATAAGATGTGCTGTGTACACACGTGTTCTCAGAAAATATCATTGAATGGATTTATTTATATAAATAAATTAATCAGAATTAATAAGTTACGTGAAATTGTTGTAGACAGAATTTAATATCAGTAAGGATTTATGTGGATGTTATTGGGTGAATAGTTTTCGCGAAGATTTAATTTTAAAATCTCTTGTGTAAATAAAGATAGTCTAGGTTATACTAACGTAAGGAAAAACAAGCTCTCCAAATTTCATGGGGAGAAATCAGCACAGCCTTCATTCTTTGCTCACGTACACGTCCGTCTTTCATCGGCAAGGTGTTCTGTTCCACGTGGTCCTTATTGAAGGTGTCAAGGTGGTGTGGGCTGTGATCATCCACAACACCAGTCAATAATGCAGAAGAAAGCCAGGATAAAGGATAATGCAGGGACTCTTATGTGATTCCATCTAGAAATGACACCTCTGCTCATATGTTAGTGGTCAGAGAAAGTCCTATCGCCACACCTAACTTCATAGGGGAGAAGCACGTAGGCTTTCCATGTGCTTGGAGATAGAGGGAAGTAAGATGATTGCCAATTTTCATCCATCTCAATTTCTCAAAGCTGAATTACAGTATTTAGTCATTAGCTGCTTCATGATGAGGATATCATTATGAGAGTTTAATGGCAACCATCATTTATGAGCATCTATTAAATTCCAGGTACTATGCTTGCAACACTGGATGGTTAATATTGGTTGTCCATGTTTATAGATGCGGAAAGTGAGTTGCAGAGGTTATATAGATTGTCCAAAGTCATAAGAGCTAATGCATGACTATATATATCGTTCATATTGTCTAATCCTGAGAGAATTCACAAACACCTCTCAGATCTTGTTACGGGGAATCTTACTGCCTGGTAAATACATGTTGATGAACACGCATTGAGCAATTAAGAAATGCTAGTCATTGATCTAAACACTGTCTGTGTATTTTCCCATTTAAGGAACAAACATCTGCCCAACTGCCCCAGTTCTGTAGTTTGCCCTTTCTTCGATGAACATGTGATAAATTATTTAGTTGCTGTAATCTAACATTTACAAATATTTAGGTAGGCCAGAAAAGAACACTCAGAGTAGAGAACATCACGTGGGAAGAGTCTTAGACTCAACATGGAGACTTCGTCTTCAGTTCTTATCTCGCCCTCTCTGAACAAGGCACTCGGCCTTCATCCACCCTGGTTTCCTTTTCTGTAAAGTGAGTGGGTTAGATCAGTGACCACTGTGCGCCTTGCTGATACTCTATGGTGGTTTTTCTTTTAGTCATTCTGTATGCATTTAGACTAATTCAACAAGGCAGAATTTGAAGCCTCTGACTGTTTCTGAAAAGGGACCTTAGAGCAAGAAAAGAGACTAGTCAAAATCATGGTAAGAATCAGGCGAGGATACATTCAGTCCTCAGCAGAGGTAACGGGCTAGCGGGGCACTCTTGGTTTGTGTCAGGTTTTGAAAGATGAACTTGCAGAGGAATCTGGATGGCTAATGAAAGCAAATTAGTCCTTGGGTGGAAGGTAGGCTTACTTGGTTCTCAACTTGCAACTTCTACAGCCTAAAATTTTCTCCTTGGCATCAGCATTAATACTGTGCAATGAATCTGAATCGAGCAGGAAGTGAAGTCAGAAGGACATCAAATCAACGATTAAAATATCCAGCCATTCTCCCTCATCTCTAGCTGCTTCACTTCTTAGAGACTTCTTAAATGTCCTTTGAGCTCATGATTCTCAGCTGGTAACTGAAATCACCTCCTTCTCATGCTCCTACAATATAAAAATACCACATTTCTAAAATGAGGTGCTATACCAGTGGTATGGAAAGTAGGCTATTTTATAGAGTCAAATAACAAGTTTCTCCCTAGACAATAAGCTTGCCACACCAATTTTTCTCAAGTGACAATAAACATACCAAAGAATGACTTCTTTCTCAAAATTTTAGAGCTAAGTATGTTTGCCAAAGAATAGGTTATATGATATGAAAAATGCATGCTGCATAGAAAGGTGTAATTATTTCAGTTCATCATAACATTGTGTAGGAAAGATAGATGCTATTATATAATTCAGCTACAATGGACCAACTAGGTCTCCAAACCTAAATATTCAAGAAAGATGGAACTACTTGGGAGCATAAATAAAGTATTTCAGGTGTCCAGCCAATTATTACCATAGATTATACCCAAGGAGTGTAACTTCCTTAATATAATTTTCAGGCTCCAGTCTGCTACTTAATACTTCAGATAAGTTAGCCAGATTTTCTTGTTTAACAGAAATAGCCAATATTTCTATCACTTTTCAGTATGTGTAATTTTTTCAAATGCTCCTTGATGCAATAATACCCCAAAGAGGGTATTATATTCATCCTCACTTTACAGGAGGGGAAGCTGAAGTTCAGTGTCTAAAGCTCAAGTTGTGGTAGTGAGATCTTGATACAAAACCAGGTCTCCAGCCTGCAAAATCTACACTGCATCTCACTGTCACACATAAGCCCTAATTTGACCATTGTATTACCTATTGCCCTCAAAGAAATAGTGACAAATCAAGTAGGATACTTCTTTTTTTTAAATTTTTTAACGTTTATTCATTTTTGAGAGACAGAGACAGAGCATGAGTGGGGGAGGGGCAGAGAGAGAGGAAGACAGAATCTGAAGCAGGCTCCAGGCTCTGAGCTGTCAGCACAGAGCCTGACGCGGGGCTTGAACTCACGAACTGCAAGATCATGACCTGAGCCGAAGTCGGACGCTCCACCGACTGAGCCACCCAGGCGCCCCTAAAGTAGGATACTTCTGATATGACCCATAGGGAGAGGCCACGACAAATAATTAGGCCCAAGTAGCAGCTATTTATTGAGTGCCTACTATGTGCTAGGTACAGCAATAAGCAAGACGGATGAAAATGCCCACCTCGTGGATTTTGATGGAAATGACTGGGGTAGAGAGAGAAAGGACAATAAGTAAAATAAAATAAGTAAACAGACGATGTGTTCAATTATGATCAGTGTGAAGGGGAAACGAAGCAGAGGGGGGAGTAGGAAGTGCTAGCAGGTGCTGAGAGTTTGAACGTTAGGGAAGATCTCGCTGAGAATGTGGCATTTTAGCAATGATCCAAGGGGAGAGAGATGACAATGCCGGTAAACCGTAATTCAAAGGATTATCAGGAACAAAACTGAGCGTGTGACTCTATCACAGCTGCCCAAGCCTCCAAAATCCTCTACATCCAACGTGAAGGTAGGATGTAGGAAGATAAGCCAGTGCTCACCATCCACCACCCTGGCTTCGCAGGCTCTGGGGAGAAAGCGAGCTTTGAACTGACTCCACGTGGTGTCAGGGGTGAGTGAGGTGCCACAGGGAGCACCGAGCTGACAAAATGCCATTCACCTGAAGGAAAGGACACTCTTCCACTCACGTTGGGAAAGAGCTCCAGGACAAGACTCTTTTTATTTCTTTGTCTCTCTCTCTCTCTTTTTTTTTTTTTTCTCCTAAACACCTTGTCCTCTTTGCTTCTTTTGTTTCTATCGTCTTCTCTTTCTAATCTTCATATAATAGGAAAAGGAAAAGACCTTGAGAAATGGTAAGTAATTGGAAAGGAGGGTCAAATCAGTTTCTCCTTTTCCACCCGCTCATCCCGCTAATTTCACTCACCGCTCATCTTAAAACTTGCGTTTTCTTGACTGTATCTAATCCCTTTTTCTCAGGTAAACTCATTCTGTTTGAGAGTTTACAAAATAAAAACTACGTTGGCATGCATAAACAACTGATTCCACTGGGTGATCAATGAGTTTAGTCTTTGAAGGATTCAGCCCACACCATTTTAACCCTGGTTTTGCTTTTATTTAGTGAATCATTCCATTCGACTGAACTATTACAACGAGAATGGTCAGTTTGAGTTTGCCAAGTGTGGGCCTATCCTCAAGGAGAAATAAAATCGAACCTAACCACCCATCTTCAGTTAATTTGGATTATACCTAAAGAAGTCGCCAAATATTTTTGCTGTAATATTTCTGGATAAAATTGGAAAATAAAAATTTTTCTCACTTTCTCCCGCCTTCTTCCACCTCCAACAGGTGTATTCAATATTACACCAGATTGCCTTCCATGATGCTGTCCCAGTGACTCACCCATCTGGGTTGCCTTTGTACTTTTTAAATCAGTGATGAATACCTGACTTTAAAATTTTACAGATGGTGTCTCGCTTTGGTTGGTCCTACTTTAAGAGAAAATTTATGATTTATCTGGGGGGGGGGGAACGGCTCCTCATTTCACAGATTTCTCAGACCTTTCCAACATTTTAAATATTTGCTGCTGCAGAAATAAATGGAATGCCCTCACCTGATTTATAGATGCCAGTAGGGTTAAATTCCGGGCTTGAATTATGTATGGAATTGGAAATGACATTTTGAAAATTTAGAGTTTCTGTAAGTTTATAAATGCACAGACTCAGAGAAAGTCTAGTTGGAAAGACTATCGGTGCTCATCAATCTGTACTGTTACTTGATGTATAAAACCACTATACAGTGGCCCAATAAATGGTTGTCCAGCCCATGCTTGGACACCAGTAGCCTGTCTTTCAAAATATACAAAAGACTCATGCTCTATCTGGTTGAGAAACGAAAAAGGAGGAAAAGAATTAATTAGAAATATGATACCCTGTACTGTCTCTGTAGAGTGAATACCTTTGTCCTTACATTTAAACTGTCCAGTTTCTGGACAAATCTAAGTATTCTCATGTGTTTTCACAGATTTTTAAAATGCACTTGGGTTTGTAAGAGTGTAGTGACCGTGTTTTCAAACAATAATAGCCAAGACATCTAATTTCCACAAAATTCTAATGTGGTCTATTTTTTCTAATGCAGATGCTTCTCTGGAAAGGGTTCTAAGGTTGACATTCTCTTTGAACTTCTTTTCCCTAATTAAAATGAGAACGTAAAATGTGTTTTTATGAAATTATATTGCCAAAACGATTCAGACCAATATATGAATTGGTTAATTTCCTCTTTCTCTGTTTTAAGCACATGGACTTTATTCATATGCATTTTTCATTGCCTTGCAAGTATATTAGTCACATTTCTTTGGGTGAAAAATGGGTTTCTCAGTATCAGAACCAGTCGTGAATGTCTAGTTCCATGTTCCTTACTCCACATATGGCATGTCTGTGCCTCAACTCATCAACAATTTGAGATGAGAGTAATTATGCCATGGAAAATAGTACAACATTGTTATTCTTAAGCATACAATTGATGTTTTCTACCGTTGGCGAATAATTTTAAAGACTTAGTGTATATTGGTGCTGTGCTTAAAAGCTCCAGCCCAGGAGTCAGACATCCCGTGTTTGAATGTTGGATCTTCTACTTTTTCCTTATGTGACTTGGGCTAATTACTGAAGCTCATCCCTAAGATGTGTAATAATTATACTTCTGTTATAAGTCTAAATTTAAAAGTGATATTCCACGTGAAAATGTTCATGTCTCTGCCTATCACAAAGTAAACGTAAATGAAATGTTAATTATTGCTACACATCATTTTTCCTAAACACAAAATTTGAACTGATAATACTGACAAAGGATAGTTTTCTGAGCCATGCCATACTGGTTAAGAGTCAACAATATCATCCGCCTTTTTGCTTGACCAATTCATCCTAGTTTCCCAGAGATTTCCTGGGTGTTAATGCTGACAGCCCTACATCCTGGGAACCTTTCTTTAACCTGGGAAAACCACGATAATTGGTAAGCATACCCAGAATCCACATCTTCAGCCTGGATATATGATTCTCTAGTCTCACTTTCAACTCTGTATTTTTTTTTCCTATAGAGTAACTCCTGAATTGTGGTAATGGATTTTAAAAACACATAAGATCTTACAATATGTATCATTTAAGAATGTAAAGGTGTGGCGGGTGTCTGGGTCGCTTGGTCTGTTGGGCATCCAACTCCTGATTTCGGCTCTGGTCATGATCTCATGGTTGTGGGATCTGGCCCTGGGTTGGGTTCCCCACTGAGCATGAAGTCTGCTTGAGACTCTCTCTCTCTCTCTCTCTCTCTCTCTCAACCTCTGCCCCTCTACTCCACTTTTGCACTCTTTCATGCTTTTTCATGCTTTCTCTTTCTTTCTCTCTCTCTTAAAGAAAAAAAAAGAAATGTAAATGTTTAATTATTAAGTCTTGAATTAAGAGAAACATGCTACGTTATTAGGACAAGTATTATTAAAATGTGTGAGGGGGATTATTTTTCTCTCCACACTTCTTGTGACACATTTAGTTCTGACTGGTTCTCAGAGTTGGGGTCTAAAATACTTGGGTTGGTTGAAGAAATCTCAAAGTATGTCTTAACTTTAATCTAAGTAGTGATCATTTACTTGGAGATCTATGAATTAACACTCAACAGCTGACACTCAGGGTATCTGAGAAATTCAACAATGTGACACAAATTCATATGTATACGTTTGTGCATTTTTCATGGAGAATATTAACAAATTTTGTCAGATTTCAAAAGGAAAAATTGGTGCCCAAATGTGTAAGTTTCATTTACTGGAGAAGGTTTGAAAAACTAACATATACACAATTTGGGTCGACTTGATGCTGGGAGTACATATCTCTCACCTGCCTTCAACCCCACATTGATCCTGTTATTTTTATTTTTTAAATGTTTATTTATTTATTTTGAAAGGGATAAAAAGTATGTGTGCATGTAGGAGGAGGCAGAGAGAGAGAGAGAGAGAGAGAGAGAGAGAGAGAGAGAATCCCAAGCAGTATCCTTGATGTTAATGCAGAGCCTGGGGGTGAGGGCAGCTAAATCTCATGAACCTGAGATCATAAGTTGTGCCAAAGGTCATGGCTCAAGGCCTGTCACTCTGGGGCACCTGGGTGGCTTAGTCTGTTAAGTGTTCGACTCTTGATTTTTGGCTCAGGTCATGATCTCATGATTCATAGGTTCGAGACCCACATGGATCCCTGCATCAGGCTCTGTGCTAATGGTGCACAGCCTCCTTAGGATTCTCTCTCCCCCTGTCACTCTGCCCCCCTCCCCCACAAATAAATAAGTAAACTTAAAAAAAATAGTCACTCAATTGACACAGCCACCAGGTGACACCCCACTGATTTCTTTAAATCCTTGGATTTAATGCTTGAAACCCCAAGCATCACTTCAGAATAACTTGGTTCAAATCCTCTTGGAGATTCCTTTCCTCACTCAACATTAGACAAGTTTTGAATTCGTCACAAAAAGTTTGACTTTATGATATGGCCACTTATATTTGATAGATCATTTCTGTGAGGGATTTGTTGTGAGAAACAATGATTAATATTATTATTATTAGGGTAACAGAGAGAATGTGTTAGAAGAAGGTAGACAAGAAGTCTGCTCTAGGTGGTACAGACAGTGACTTATTTACCTAATCATGGGCTTAGGTCAGTGAGTAAAGAGCATTTCTAATCTTCAAATGAAAATTATTTCTTTACAGTAGCATGAGATAGCCTATGCTGAAAGATCATCATAGGTGAAAGCCATGGGAATTTGGTGTTTGCGAGGTGGACCATACTTGTAAACACAAATGTTCCCAAGTTCCAAGAAATGGCTTCGGGACAAGAAATGGGTCGGAAGAAGTGGTTTCAAGACTAGATTTGAGAATAAGAGCATTAGAGGATCATCTTTATGTGGTAACAATGCACGAGTGCATGGGCAGATATGGCAATTTATAAGGGTATATACTCAAAGTTGCACGGAGATGTAGCAAGAGATGAGAAGTTCTGTGTCATCCAGGCAACAATGCTCCATTGTTGGACACACTGAACTTGGTTGAGAAAGCATTGCATAAAGCTTATCAGATTACCTCTAAATTCATCACCAATGTCAAATGGACTTTCGACATTGCTTGGCAGACCTGCTTCTTTTTTTAATTGACTTGTAATTCCAGTAAACCTATTGTTTATGTCCATATTCCCCAGTATCGTCAAACCTCTAGCCTTCCACGATTTTTCACGCTCAGTAAATGATTACTTATTGCTTCACAGAGAAAGTATAAGCTTCCAAAGAGGAAGATGTTCAGTCCCGGAAACCAAATATGCCCCTCTGCTACAATGGAAGTGATATATCTTCTACACCTTCTTCCGTTTAAGTCTGGCTGCCTCACCTTTGCTCCAGTCCCTCTCTTCCTGTCACCTCAGGAATCTCATACTTGACATTACCTACTGTCTCCTGAGTCTTCAACTTGTTATTCTACTTGAGCTTTGTTATCTCAGCTAAACTTGTCTCTTTCATTGAAAGAAAGAAAGAAAGAAAGAAAGAAAGAAAGAAAGAAAAGAGAAAAGAAAAGATTTCTCTCCAAAAAAGAAATCTTCTGTTTTGTAAATAATGATTTCACATTTTCCCAAGGAGCTCATATAGGGCTGCAAAACACTTCAGCGTTCAGCCATGGTGGCAGGGGGAGGAGGGCAGGGTAGGAAACAGGGGATGGTGTGGGGAAGGCAGGCTGCCATGCTTCTTCGGCATTCCCATGGAGAATTCCCACTGTTTTATGTTTCCTCCAATACCTGTACTTTCCTTTTATTCCCTCCCAGTCAAACTACTTATTGTCTCCACTTGCTGCACTCCATACTATCTTCTGACTCCAGCTTTCCACTCCCAAACTGGCATGCTGATGTCACCAATGCCCTTGGCGTCACAAGATCCCAAAGGCACACTTTCATTGTTACCTTAGCTGACATCTCAAACACATTCAATGTATTTGCTTTTCCTCGAACCAATTTCTTGATTTGGCTCCACTGATGCCATAGACTTCTGTTTTTCATTCAACTTGCTGGTCAGTCCTTGCTGGCACCCTCCCCCTTCTCTCTCCTTCTCTTGCACTCAGTCTTCAAAGATTGACATTCCAATCAAAGCTTTAGCTTTCTCTCTTGTGTTTAACGTGAATCTTTAACGTGAGCTACAGGTCTTGAAATTACATCACACATTGATCTCTTAACCTCATATCTTACCATACTTCAACACTCTGTCTATGGTACCGTCACTTTGATGAAATATGGAGTTTTTAAATTAAAAGTACAACCCCCCAAATGTAAATTTGCCAGTGGAGACTTTTTTTTCAGGCCATGATGTGGAAAAGATACAGGAAAAAGTTTTTACGAAAATATGACCAACATGGTCATGAGGACTGAGAGACAGTTAATGCCATGTGCATGATAATGCAGGGATGTGTGTAAATGCTTGACGCCAGAAGTGAAATTTATTTGGATAAAGCGATATGGTAGTAGGCAAGAAACAACTGAGGTAGACAATAGTCAGTAAAAGAATTTTTAACTAGAGCATAAGATTTAATTCTTCCTTAGAACCCACTTAAATATTATTGTAGGTCAAGACTTGTGATTTTGCACTTTGGATAGCTGAGCTTGTCCTACGTTATCTACGTTACTTGGACAATTAAGCGAGGATGGTTTTGCCCGAGAAGAGACATTCTGTTAGGCTGACCCATATGAATTGCTGATAATTATCCATTTTGCCCCCTTTTAAAACCATTAAACGGTGGCACCACCTAATATATAAATGCACGTTAGCTTTGTGAGTTTTAAAATTAATAGCTACATAAGTACATGTGCTCTTGCTTTCTGATGTTTATTAGTTTCTTCAAACTACTTGGCTTTTAAAAATGGTATCCATTTATTGGTAAAATACTAGCAATTTTTGAATGAAACATACAATACTTGTATTATAGCCAACAAATAATGTATCTGTGCCAGAATTAATCTCTTTGACATAGCATTTTCTGAAAGTAATTTGTTTATCTCTTCCATAGTACATGCTTGTACAAAACTCTTTTGTGAATATAACACATAGGTTCATCTTTTTCATTAAGCACTTTGAACATAGCCAGGTGCTGTGGCGATGGGGGGAATTTCAAATCTAATATATTAAAAAAATAGCATAGCTACTATTTGTTCTTTGACACTTTTACTATTTATAAAAAGGCTCTATGGATATATTCTCTTATTCAATTTTCATGTTTCACTTCTGTAGAATTTAACAGGAGTTGAGAGTGTTAATGAGAATATCCTTTGGTAGTATTTTTCAAAGCTCCAATTCCAAAGACTTCTAACTACTTCTTTGTTATTGGAAACAAACGATAATTTTGATGTGTTAAAGACTTAATAAGAAACATGTATAATACCTATTTTTATTACAAACTTTCTCCCATTGGTATTATATGTGTATTTTTGTACAAGGGAGATACCACCTAGAGAGAGGTTTATATTTAGGCTTATAATTTATCAGGTAAGTGATTTGCTTTTAAATTGATGTTTAAAACTATTCATATGATAAAATGAAATCTAAATTAACCTCGAAAGTAAACCATTTTCTACTCTAATAAAATGTAGTTTTTTTTTTTATGTTTCTGAGTCTTAAATAAATAGGAGATGGAAGGCAAATATAATGCCCTTAATTTCATAAACTGTTAATTAGCACATCTCAAAATCCTGTTTCACTAAAAATGAACCCCATTGCAAGAAAAAACTAAAGAGTAATGAAAAGAAAACTCAAAATCAATACAGAATAACGGCAGGAGTTTTACCTTGGTGTGTTGGACAGTTTACATGTTTCCTAAATTGGCTTCACCTCGTAGTTTTAGTTGGAGATGGCAGGTGACACTGACCTGGGTCATGTGTTGTGAGGGATGATAAAGGACGGGAGCAAAGCCCTCCCTCATTGCCTTGGCAGACATTTCCCTCCGCATCACCATGGGTTCGACTTTTGTTTTCAGAGGAGCAGTTTTAGGTGAAAACAAGGAATCTTCGTGTTCTGCCAAACGTGAAGCAGGGAGAGTTATTGTAGCAACAGCCACCTCTGCTCAGGTTTAGCTCGGATGTCAGCCTGACATTTGCTCAGGGCAGGTGGTCTCAAAGATTTGGCCTACAGTGTCTTTTTCCAACCCTTGGTGGAACTGGAGAAGCCGCCAAAAATGAGGCAAGAGTGAGAACAAGGCTGCCGGACAGCTGATCGACCATTCTCTATGTGCTAACAACCCCGTCATTTCACGTCCCCAACTCTTCACATGTAAATTGGTATCTGTCCCACTGGTCTCAGGACAGTGTCGTGGGCTTAGATGAGACACTATATTCACAAGTTCTTTAGCAGCTACCAGGTATTATGCAGGTGGAAGGTGTAGGTTTACCATAGTCTTAATTTGAAGGCATTGATTTGGAAGTCTTCCCCGGGGGGTGGGGTGGGGTGGGGGACAGGAGGCATAAGTTCAAAGAAAGTGAACTAAACCATTTGAACTTCTGAACAGTCTCTCCTCCAGCAGCTATTTATCTCTATTGTGAAGCTTTAGTCTGTGGCTCTGGGTCTTAAACTTAACAAGTACCTGATGTATTTATAAAAATGCGGCTTCCCTGGCCACAATCTTTGGTATTTGAGGTCAGTGAATTTTTACGAGTCTGGTGATTCTGGTGAAGAGGTCAGTATGGAGTGAGACTACCCAGCTTCCATGTTCGTATGGAATATCCTAGCATTTAAGGGTGTTAGCCTTTGGGTCAGCTGTGACATTTATCCCTAGGTACTCTTAGGCAATGGTATGGATGTCATTTTTTACCCCTACAAATTTGTTTGTTCACCAATGTGATGGTATTTGGAAACAAAGCCTTCGGGAAGGAATCAGGTTCTGAGGATGAAGCTTAGTGCCCTCATCCGAAAAGACAGGAGACTCTTGTCCCTTCTTCTGCTCCCAGCCATGTGGGCATATGAACCAAGGATTGCCTTCCGTAAACCAGAAAAAATGGTTCACACCAGAACCCTGCCATGATGGCACCTTGATCCCGGACTTACACGCTCCAGAACCGTGAGAAATAAATTCTTGTTTATTTAGGCCACTCAATCTGTGGTAATTGTTACAGCGGCCTGAACAAAGACAGGCAAATAGGTGTATTTTCCCATTCATTTTTCATTCATGCCTTCATTGAATATTTACTGAGCATCTATTATGCTAGATCCTGGCCTAGGTACTGGAGATGGAAACAACCACGTTGACAAACTCCTTCCTCCTGAACTTCTGATGCTAGTGATAGGAAGGCAGGTGACAAACAAACAAAACTGGCTGACAATTCACACTGGGAAAATATCAATACAGGTGTTCATAGACAGTAGTCACAGGATTTATTTTAGTAAGTTGGTCAGAACTGATGAAAATGCAGTATCATCTGGTCACTGACTACGTTCATGATGTTCAATCTGAGGCTACACATTTTTTAAGTATTTCTAGTTTTCTCATCGGTGAAATGAGATAAATTTGGGAACTACTTTGCAAGATTGTTGGTAGGATTAAATATGATCCCTGCAGAACAGTTAGCAGATTGTCAGGTACGTAACAAATGTTCAGGAAGCGTTAGCGGTGACTGTTATTATTATTATTTCTAATATTTTGGCTCTTAGTATGGCGAAGGAGCCCTCTACTAAGCACTAAGTAAGCAAAACAAAGCTACTGGGTAAACAATGTGATAACTTTCTTCCTTTGTGGGATTTTATTAGTGACTCAACAGAGAAAATGGCTCTATGATAACATTTATACCTTAGGTAAATTAAATTGTATTTGTATATATCATATAGATCTGTTTGTTTATTGATATATATGATATGTGTGTGTGTGTAGGTATATATATGCCACAAGCCGATCTGTTTAAAGTGGTCGAATAAGTCAAATTCATTGCACCACCGAGGGAAAGGCTGTGATTAGGGCTTCAGATCCAGTTCAGACCAGAAGTATAGATCAGACTTTAAAAACTTTTTTTAATGTTTTTATTTATTTTTGAAGGGGAGAGAGACAGAGCATGAGCAGGGGAGGAGCAGAGAGAGAGGGAGACACAGAATCCGAAGCAGGCTCCAGGCTCTGAGCTCAGCACAGAGCCCGATGCGGGGCTCAAACTCACGGACTGTGAGATCATGACCTGAGCTGAAGTCGGCCGCCCAACCGACTGAGCCACCCAGGTGCCCCTAGATCAGGCTTTAGATCCAATTTCCCATCAGTCTCTGGTTCTGCTTGGCTCTTTAGGTTTCATCCTCAGGCAACCAAATGGTGGTGCTAGGTCCAGGGCTCATATCTGAAACCGGTTAGATCCAGTGGAAACTAGAGCATTGTTTCCAAAGGATTTTTCCGAAGTGAGAATTATTTTCTTTCTCAGAAACCTCAGGCAAATATCTCTCTGCATCTCCTTTGGCAATTGGGGAACTTGCTTGTTTTTGACCAATCTCAGTAAAGAGGAGAAATGCGATTTGATCGCTGGCATGGACCTTCCCTTCCCTTTCCAATCACTCTGGAAAGGGCAATTATCCTAATTGTGGTGGGCTAATCAGGGCCAAGCCTGAAATTGGAAAAAAGTTCTTAGATCATTTGATTATACAATGCAGAAGGGACTGCTCCGAAGACCATCACCCCCTATAGGTGATTCTGGAATCCTTCTTAATCTCACACAGGGCTTTAGTGTGTCAGGTCACAAGTGTAAGAGAACTGACCTGAAGTGCTCAGAAAGGAAGTAAACGTGACCTGAGGGAGTAATACTTTGGCCTCAAGAGAAGAGCTAATATGGCTGCTGTGTGTGTGTGTATGTGTGTGTGTGTGTGTGTGTGTGTGTGTGTGATGTCAAGCTGAAGTTCAGAAATGTGTTTGGGATAAAGCAGTTGTTCCTTCATTCTTACATTTATTAAATGCCTAGACACTAAATGCCTGGGATGCAATTATCTGCCCTCCAGGATGTGGATGTGAGGGCAAGAAAGGAGTGAGGGGTAAGAGTGGAGTATAAAATTGGGAACCTAGAGGGGTTCCCCGGGTGGCTCAGTCGACTAAACGACCGTCTCTTGATTTCGGCTCAGGTCATGATCTCTCTGTTTGTGAGTTCGAGCCCCACATCTGGCTCTGTGCTGGCAGTGCGGAGCCTGCTTGGGATTCTCTTTCTCCCTCTCTTCCTGCCCCTCCTGTGCGCGCGTGCTCTCTCTCTCAAACCGATAAATAAACTTAAAAAAATTAAAAAAAAATTGGGAACCTAGAAAGGAGTCATGGTCGTACAGTCAGTAGATTAATTGCATCATTCTGAAAGGTAAGGTAGGCTAAAAGAGGGTATTCTATACCCCCTGGCCCCTGAGAAAGGAGACAAGGGGACAAAGGGAAGGAGACCTAATTGTTTTACCAAATGATGTTATGATCTGTCCCAGCACTTACCACCAAAATTTGCCTAAATTTACGTCACTTGGACCATTATTTCTTTACTATTTTCCTCAAATAAACTCTTTTAAACCTAATTTTGTTTTTATCTTCCTAATGCACAAACGGACCAGTTTAATTTGCTTATTATATTTTGGTATGTATTCACTAAATACATAATCCAATTTTTAATAAGTAAAATGAAAAAAAAAAGTCTTTCTGCATACCCCTTGAAATAATCTTCCACCATGGAACCTGTCTCACACTTTGGGAAGCCTGGCTTTCTTCTGATCATCCCTTTGGGAGCCCTGAGATTTTAATTTCAGCCTAAGCAACCCATCCACAGGGCTCTAAGCCTCTAGGTTTGGGTGTCCTTTAGCTTACCAATTCTTTGGGAAGCATTTTCTGGGAATTCCAACTTTTATTTCTAAATATCCCTAAGCCATTTTCCCTCACCCCTGGTGGCTGAGTCCTGAGAAAGTTCCCTTTCTTATTTTCCTAAGATGGAGTGAGAAGTCAGGTGTCTCTGTTCTCCATTTCTGCCCACAGTCTTGGTGTTCCAGACTCAGCATCTGGAGTGAACGCTTTCTCCATTGCAGCTTGGTCGATGCGTCAGCTGTGACATTTGCCTTTTACAGATTAAAAAAAAAAAGAGGTCCCCTTATGTGCTGTTTGTGCTAACTCTCCTGACACATTTATTTTTGATTTATTGCATATTAGATTTCAGGTCTTCAATTTGCATCTTGCTGGCAAATAGATCGCATCAGAAGGTTATGTCGTGGCGCACGTCTGGAGCTGTATGTACATAAAATACAGGCACGTTCAAATGGCAAAGCTCAAAGATGGAAACAAAGGACACACCATAAGTGTTTGACCCGAATTGTTTTACCCTTTCTGTTGCATAAGTGTCAGAATATAAAGTGGCATCATTTAAAAATACGGGAGGTTACTTCTGAAGTTATTTGTTGGCGGTTGTGTTTTATTTTCTGCCCCTGGATTGAAAGTAATGACTGACTTTTGGAAATAGGTTTTTTATTGCAAAATATACAAGTACCAAAGGGAAGTTTTTAAAAAAAGTTTATGTCAATTTTCACATTGTGTCATGATGAATGAAATAGAAAAACACGAACAAATTCCTTCTACAGGACTTCCATTAAAAGCATTTATAAAAGCGGGCTTTCTCTCTTTCATTCATTTAAGAAGTACCGTTGAGACAAGGATACCCGTCTAATAGAATTGGCTATTTAGTTTGAAATTTCTTGTTTTGTTATTCATAAGCTTAGATGGCTGGCTTCTGGCTAACCTTAATCAGTTAGGAGCGCAACAGTCTGAGCCAGGCACAGCCTCCAGGCTCTCAGTTTCCTTTAACTGGAAAATGGGCACAGTAATAACTGAGTTAACAGCCGCTCTGTAGACCTGTTAAGGGAGTTGAATGAGAAAATTTATTTGAAACCGGTTTGTAAATTCCATGGGACTATAAAATGAATAACAACACTGCAACATATCTATAGCACACACGTAAGATATTTATAAGTTATATAATTTGTATCATATAAATTAGCACATATGGCAATTATTTAATGACGGTCAATGATACCACACCACCTTATACATTTAAAATGTGTCCAGCACTAATAAACATGCTTTCAATTTAAAAGATCCTTGTCCATCTATGTCTGAAAGGGCACTGACATATAGTTATCCTACTGGTTTGATCTTTAAGAGTATTTCTGTATTACTTGTGATTAACATGGATTTTAATACTGAATTAATTGCTATGGTTGCTTGAAGTTTGAACTTCTATTTTGTATTTTTTAAATGGCTTCTGTTGGAGTCGCCTTGTTAAATTGGGCTGTATAAACATGCAATTATTTATACCAATTCATGTCAGGGCCATGGTTTAACGACTGCCAATTTCCCACTGTTGCAATTTTAGCCATAACAGGTCTTGAGTTATTTGAATTAAATAGTTCTCTGTCTTGAAGCCATACTTTTTGAATTTGCCTTTCAAGTCATACCTTCATTCGATTTTTAAAAGTAAAATTACTTTATACATATATATGTTACACATACAGAAATTTAAACGTGTATGAGATGTAGTCACAATTCTTAAAACGTTGCTGTTGTTAATTCTGACCCACGATGTATGTTTCAGAAACAGTAAATAAAACTTTCACTTAAAAAGGTGTTCTTCATACTTGAAAATAACTTTAATTTCCTTGGATGTCAGTACTCTGTAATTAAGTAATCCCTGTTTTACAGAAAAAAAAAGTGTTAGATGTAAATACATAATTCTGCCACCGCAGTTAACAGAAATGTTATCATTAAGGGTTTTCTACATTCTTGAGGAAGGTAATAAATGCCCCCAGGGCTGTCCTTTTTTTTTTTTTTTCAATTTTTTTTAACGTTTATTTATTTTTTGAGACAGAGAGAGACAGAGCATGAATGGGGGAGGGGCAGACAGAGAGGGAGACACAGAATCAGAAGCAGGCTCCAGGCTCTGAGCCATCAGCCCAGAGCCCGATGCGGGGCTGGAACTCACGGACCGCGAGATCGTGACCTGAGTTGAAGTCGGACGCTTAACCGACTGAGCCACCCAGGCGCCCCTGTCCTTTTTTTTAAAAGACGCACTAATCATATTGACTATCCAGTTCTAGCAGGGAAACAGAAAAACACAGAAGACATAGCATCAAATACTTATGGGGGAAACGTTCTGTTCGTCAACCTTGGCTACCGTGAATGTCATTATTAACCAAGATTTGCTATCATAAAGTATCTTGTAGTTCTCACAATTCTTAATTCTCTAAATTGAAATAGGCGCTTTTTGCAATATTGCGATTCCCAAATTTACTCCTGGTTTTGTAGATAATTTTTTTTCTTTTTTTAACAGATAATTTTATTTTTGTAATGGATAATTTCCACCAATTTATTCAATTTGCCTTATGGGACACACATAGTATATGGTGGTCTGACTTAGTTCTAAGCTTGATCTTTTGCCTACTTCTGAATCATCAACAAAATTCACGTAGTGTCCAGGTAAACTCAGCAGCCACTGAATTTGTTATGTTTTCACCATTAATTCTGGCAAAACTTTTTTATAGCAGTGTGGAATGTTGGCATCACTAGACTTTCCAGGGGAGATCAAAGAAGTTTGTGTCTGAGAAAGGAAAGGTTGACATGATGTACTGTTACACTTCAGAGCCAAATGTGTACATTAGACCCATTTTCAACAAGCCCAAGCCACTTTCAGAATGTGCCTGATTTGGATCAAATTGTCTTTTTTTTCCCCCTTCAGAGCTTGGCTTCACTTATCTGTTTCATATTTTTCTTAGAACAAATGAGCTAAGAAATTCCTGAACAAAAGTTGTGAAACTCCATAGTCACCCACTAAATAAATTTAATTTAGCAGTTTGTCTGAAAACTATTCATCAAAAGGGGAAAAATACACCAGAAAAACATTTGTGGGTCTATGTCTTTTTCCAACATCTCCGAAATGAATTTTCTTGATTGTGTATGCTGAATCATTCAGAGGCACACATAAAAGAAATTTGACATACATGTAAGTAATTTGTAGGCAGAGACAATATTTGTGCTCAAATTTGAGCCAATTTTCTCTATAGCTTCGTTGCTCTGCACTCATAAAAGATTACATTTAATTCATTCAATTCAGATGATTTCAGACTTTGTCCCTGTAAGTAATATTAATTGTATTTGAATTGCAAATGACCGCATAATCTCATTTTTAATTTCAAGCCTGGGGACCAAAAGATTCTACTAAAATCCAAACAGATGTTCAACATGAAGAATGTTTACAGACTTACTGAATAAAATGTTTTTTGGTCACTAAACTTTTTTGATATTAACAAAAGGTTTTTAAGAAAAGAAACCCATTTTTGTGTGTGGCCTCATTTACACAACAATTGTGTGTGCAATCAATAATTAACATTTCTTACTTTCTACATTATAGAATTTGGAGGACACAACAAAGTGTTTATAAAGTAATTGTCTGGACTTGTACTTCCAGCGGGATGGGATAAAAGGGACAACTTTAACCCTCCACCCATCAATATAATTTTATTTATTTAGGGGGAAAAAAAAGCATATGAAACAATGGCTTTCAGATCCTGGACAATAATCAGTGAAGGTCAGTGATCCTGGAGAAGAGGGAAATAAACATGCTAAGTCCTAGAATTGCCTTACCTTATTGCCTGGAGAGTTTCCGGGCCACAGTACAGGAGGAAATGGAGGCAAAACTAGGTGGTTACATGATTAAGGAGAAGAATTGGAAAGTTTAGGAGGACAAGTAGTGGGGGCCCTAGGACAGACAAATGGTGAGATACAGTTGCACTGAAAGTGAATGAGTTTTAGAGATATACCAAGGGTTCCCTCCTCCAAGTTTTCAGCTGAATGCTGATCCGTGCATGCATATGAGCAAACTACCAGTCCTGGAAAATAACAGAAGACAGAAAAATCCTAGAGCTACACTGAGCCTTAAGAGTTGATGTCCTCAGCAGTCAAGATGTAAAAATTTCATAAAGCATGGGACATTGAGTACAGTGTTGTAAAATATAGCCTCAGTAGTAGAGAAAAAACCAGCCCTGGGCTAAAAGCTTTTCTGGTCCTACCTAGCAAGGCTCACATATAAGCTTGGAAAAAGATCAAATTATTTCCACATGACCTGAGAGTACCAGGAAAAAAAAAAAAAAGAAAGAAAGAAAGAAAGAAAGAAAGAAAGAAAGAAAAGAAAAGAAAAAAGAAAAAAAGCTTCAGTACTTTCTATTTAAAAAAAATGTTTGAATGCATTTTTATTTTATTTTTATTTTTATTTTTTTTATTTTTTTTATTTTTTTAATGTTTATTTACTTATTTTGAAAGAGAGAGGACATAGGGAGGGGCAGAGAGAGAATCCCAAGCAGTTTCCATGCTGTCAGCGCAGAGCCTGATGTGGGTCTCCATCTCATGAACCATGAGATTATGACCTGAGCCAACATCAAGAGCTGGATGCTTAACCAACTGAGCCACCTGGGTTCCCTTTTGAGTATTTTTTAAAACATGTAATATTTGCAAAAATAATCAGAAAAATTTCCAGAAATAAAAAAGGTCAGAAAAAATAAAGCACAGAAAAGTAACTACAAGAAGGCATATCATAATTAAATTGATTAATACCAGTGATAGAGAAGAAAATCTTAAAAGCAACTAGAAAAAAAAAACACATAGTGCATATAAAGAATAAGAATTAAGATGACAAGTGATTTGTTTTAGGAAACAAGGCAAACCAGACAACAGTAAAGCAGTATTTTGCAACTACTGAAAGAAAATCAAGTTGTCAATCTGGAAGTTTAAATCTGGTATAAAAACTTTCTAAAACTAAGGCAAAATAAAATATTTATTTCTAGAACACAAAAGATGAATAGTTAATTACGATTAGACTTTCAATATAAGAATGTCAAAAGAAGTTCTTCAAATGGAGGGAAAATTACACCAAATAGATAGTTGGATCTACACAAAAGAATGAAGAATACCAGAATTAGTAACATGTAGATACATACAAACTAATTTTTTTATTTAAAAAAATCACTTTAAAGATAAATCAGTTAACCATAAAGTAGTGTAATGCCATTTGAAGGTAGACCGTAAGAAGTTAAAGATAAATGCCAGAAAACCTGAAAGCAAGTGCCAAATAAATACACACAAAAAGTTAAAATGAATAAACCAACATAGAGATAAAATGAAATCATTAAAGGTAATCAATTCTAAATAAGGAAGAATAAGAAAGAAAAAAAGGAGCAACAAACAAACTGAATAAAGAAAAAAAAAAGTAATGGAATGGTAGATGTAAACCCAATTGTGTCAGTAATCACATTATATATAAATCGTCTAAACACTTCAATTAAAAGGCAGAGATTGTCAATTTCTCAGACTGTATAAAAAAGCAAGGGTCCACTATTAGCTGCCTACAAGAAACTGACTTTAATGCCACAAAGAAGTTGAAAATAAAAGGATAGAAAAGGATATATCATTCTAATACTAATGAAAGGAAAGTTGGAATATCTATATAAAATTAGAAAATGTAAGGGCACCTGCGTGGCTCAGTCAGTTGGGTGTTCCACTTCAGCCTGGGCCCTGATTTCACAATTCAGGGGTTCAAGAAGCCCCTCATTGGGTCTGTGCTGTCAGCTCAGAGCCTGGAGCCTGCTTCAGATTCTGTGTCTCCCTCTCTCTCTGCCCCTCTCCTGCTTATACTCTGTTTTTTTCTCTCTCTCTCTCTCAAAAGTAAATAAACATTTTTAAAAAAAACAAAGAAAGAAAATGTGATTACAGAGAAAGGAGTTTAATGAGTGATAAAGGTCATTTCATAAAGTAGTCAATTAATCACGAGGACATTAACAATTATGAATGTTTATCTAATAAATTTTCAAATACATGAATCAAAAGCTATCATGACTAAAAGGATAAATACACCAATTCACAATTATCGCCAAAGATACCGACATCACTCTCTCTGCAATTGATAGAAAATGTACAATGAAAATTGGATCCGTAAGGATTGGACACAAAAGACTTGAACAATACAATCACCTGCTTCACCTGGTTGATTGTCACTTCACCCAACAACAATGGGATATGCATTTTTTCAAGCACATACAGTAATTTTCAGAGCATACCATATTCAAAGCCATAAAACAAGTCTCAATAAATTTAAAAATATTCAAATAATACGAAAATATGATCATAATGGAATTGAATTAAGAAAGAAATAATGGAAAGATATCTTTAAAAAGTCCTCAAAGGTTGGAAACTAAAGAACCTACAGCAAAACTGAATGGTAAATGAAAAAGATAATGAGAATGTACAGCAAAACCTTGGTTTGCAAGCACAATGCTCTCCAGAAACATTCTTGTAATCCAAAGCACTCGTATATCCAAGCAAATTTCAAGAACCATTGGCTCAGTTGCGATCAAGTAACATTCGGCAATATGTACTACTCCTATTTCAAGACACTGCTCATTTATCAATTTAAAATTTATTAGAGGGGTGCCTGGGTGGCTCAGTCGGTTAAGTGTCTGACTTCAGCTCAGGTCGTGATCTCATGGTTCATGAGTTCGAGCCCCATATTTGGCTCTGTGCTAACAGCTCAGAGCCTGAAGCCTGCTTGTTTCTGTGTCTCCCCCTCTCTGCCCCTCCCATGCTCACACTCCCTCTCTCTCTGTCTCAAAAATAAACATTAAAAAAGATATTAGAAATGTTTGCTTGTCTTGTGGGACACTCGCAGAGCAAGTTACTTGCAATCCAAGGTTTTACTGTATTTTGAGCTGAGCGAAAATAATAGTCACATATCAAAAATGGTGTTGTGTAGTCACAGCATTTCTTAGAAGAATTTATAGCAATGAAAAAGCCCAGAAAATTTATAGTGTCTTTCAAAACTGAAACATTAGGAGTAAATTAAACCCAAAGTAAACAGAACAAAAGAAATAATAAATATAACAACAGAAACCAAGAAAATATAAAACAATAGTAACAAATAAAACCAATGACATAAAACTGGTTTTCTGAGAGAATCAATAAAATTTATAAATCACTAGTCAGACTGATCAGGAAAAAATTAGATTAGACACAAATTTCCACTATCAGAGATGACAGAGGAAGGATCACTGCAGAACTTAGGGAAATGGGAAAGGATGATTAGGAAAAAATATAAATAAATTGATGTCAATTTATTTTATAATTTAGGTGAAATGAAAAATTCTTTGAAAGACACAAACTACTAGAGCTCCTCAATAAGATAGAAATAGAGATAGAGGGGTGACTAGGTGACTCAGTCGGTTGGGCATCTGACTTCGGCTCAGGTCGTGATCTCACGGTCGATAGGTTTGGGCTTCACGTTGGGCTCTGTGCTGACAGCTCAGAGCCTGGAGCCTGCTGCAGATTCTCGGCCTCCCTCTCTCTCTCTGCCCCTCCCCCACTCATGCTCTGTCTCCTTTGCTCTTAAAAATAAATAAACATTAAAAAATTAAAAAAAAAGAAAGAGAGGTAAAAACAATAGCTAAATAGACATACGTGAATAGCCTGCATCCACTAAAGAAACGGAATTAGTAGTTACAAACTCTCTCCAAAGGCAACACCAGAGCCAGATGACATCACTGGTGAATTCTTCTTAACGTTTAAGTATAAATAATGCCAAGTTTACATAAATGTTTCCAAAAAGTTAAAGAGGAGGAGATACCTCTCAATTTTTTTTATGAGACCAGCATTGACCTGAATTCGCAACTAAATAAATACATTAAAAGAAAACTACAGAGCAATCTGCATCATGAACATAGATATCAACATATTTAAAATTTAACACATCAGGAAACGGTGCTAAAACTGTGGGATATCTACAGGTAAGACAAACAAAACTCCAAAACAAAGAACGTAAAAGGACTTAGATCTATACCTTGTACCATATAAAAAAAATTGCAAGTAGATAATAAACCTAAATATACAGCTACAAATTATAAAATTCTGCCAGAAAATACATGAGAAAATATTCGTGACCTTAAATTAGGCAAATATTTCTTAGAAAAACACACAAACACAAGCCATAAAAGAAAAATCGATGAATTGAACTTTATTAAATTAATAGCTTCTGTTCCTTGGGAGATATTGTTAAGAAAATGAAAACATGGGGCACCTGGGTGGCTCAGTCAGTTTAGCGTCTGACTATTGATTTTGGCTCTGGTCATGATCCCATGGTCATGTGGGGATAGAGCCCTACATCAGGCTCTGCACTGAATGTGGAGCCTGCTTGGGATTCTCTCTCTCCCTCTTTCTGCCCCTCCCCTGCTCACTCTCTGTTTCTCAAAAGAAATAAGTAAATTTTTTTTTTAATGAAAATGTGCTCAGCTGGGGAGCAAGTATTTGCAAGTTGAATATCTTAAAAAGAACTTCTATTGAGAACACATAAAGAAATTTCAAATGTCGGGGTGCCTGGGTGGCTCAGTTGGTTGAGCATTTGACTTCAGCTCAGGTCATGATCTCACAGTTTGTGAGTTTGAGCCCCACATCGTGCTCTGTGAGGACAGCTTGGGGCCTAGAACCTGCTTCGAATTCTGTGTCTCCCTCTCTTTCTCTCTGCCCTCCCCGCTCATGCTCTGTCCATCTCTCTCTCTCAAAAATAAATAAAACATTAAAAAATTAAAAAAAAAAAGAAATTTCAAATATCAACAAGAAAGCAACCAGTAAAAAAATGAGCATAAGATTCAAACAAATTGTTCACCAAATGAAACCCAGGGATGGTAAATAAACACATGAGACGCGTGCGACGTCGTTAATACTTACAGGAAAGGAAATGAAAATCACAATGGAATGCCTTTCAATACCTATAAGGATGAAAATAATAATAAATGGAGCAATAATGCCAAATTCTGGTGCAGATGCAGGGAGCAAGTAAAATGTTCATATGCTGCTGGAAGGAATGCAAAACGAGGAAGCCTCTTCAGTCAACAGTTTGGCAATTTCCTATATCCTTAAACATACACTTATCGCATGGTTCAATGACCCTACTCTTCATTGTTTAAATGAAATGACAAATTATGTTCGCATACAAGTCTGTACTCAAATGCTTAGAGCAGTTCCATTTGTAATCATCGAAAATAGGAAGCAATCCAAATACTCTTCAACTGGTGAATGGATGAACAATGTGTGGTATACCCATACAGTGGAATAAAACTCAGCAATAAAAAGCAATGGACTATGGACACGCACAATGATGTGGAGGAACCTTGTATTTGTTTACTAGGACTTTTGTAACAAAGTACCACAAACTGGAGGCTGAAACAACAAAAACGCATTTTCTCACAGTTCTGGGGGCTGGAAGTCCTGAAGTCAAGAGGTCAGCAGGATTGGTTCCTTCTGTTTCATGGCTCTCTCACAGCTTCTGCTGGTTTGCCGGCAATCTTTGGTGCTCCTTGGCTTTTACAAGCGTCACCCTGATCTGTCTTCACCTTTACGTGGCACTCTCCATAAAAGCCTGTCTGTGCCCAAGTTTCCTCTATGACACCAGTCGTATTAGACTAGGAGCCCATCCTATGCCAGTATGACCTCATCTTGACTTAACTAATTGCATCCACAGTGATCCAATTTTCTAAGTCACACTCTGGAGCACTAGGGATTAGGAATTAAACCTATGGATTTGTAGGGATACACTTGAACTCATCACAAACTTCACATGCCTTATGCTAAGAGAAAGAATCCGGGCGCAAAAACTGTATACCTTGTTTATTCCGTTTGTATGACTTTCTGAAAAAATAAAAACGGTAGGGACAGAAAATGGAGCGGTGGTTGCCAGGTTGACAGGGAGGGGAAGGGACAGACTGCAAGGTTGTCGGGAGAAATTTTGCACAGCGACAAAACTGTTGTACATCTTGATTGTGGTGGTGGGTATATGACCTCATTTTCTTGCTAAAACTTATTTAACTGTACCCAAAGAGGGTGAATGTTAATCTATGCTAATTGTACTTTAACAAAAGTGTGTGGAGAACAACAAGAAGCGGTTACCAATTATGGACATTTTTCATGTAAAGCCTTGCATTTCCATGAGCAGGAATTATCTTTACTATAGAGTGAGGCTGGAAAAATAAGTACTTCCATTCTTCACTGGCCACCAGCTAAGTACAAAATTGGTACAAAGGAAAGTATTTGGGCAAACTAAAAATCTCTATATATGCATAGCCATTGAACCATTTATGGAAATTATTCCTAAGGGAATAATGTTGTGCGTTATGAAAGAAACATAATTTAGGAATCATGGATGAAAGACAAATATAAAAGACACCTCACTGTAAACGTTTTCTAAAGATTTTATTTATGCAAATGTTAGGGACCATATGCTAAACCTTGCAGTTTAGCATGCAGAGACCTCATTTTCCAATGGCCCAGGAGATCTTGCCCAGAGTTACAAAATTATTTAAAGTTATTTCACGTAACCAAACCAATCTATTCTGTAGAACCAAGTAAGTGTTAAAAAAATCTATCCTCAGTAGGAAGAGGTCAGCTATACTATAAAAAACCATGTGTTTATTATATTTTTAATTGTCCTTTGGGTCAATTATGTCTGTATGCATTTGTATTACCCCAAGAATGAAATTTATATTGGCCTGGAGCAGAAATATTATTCCTTCTAAGGTCCATCTGGCCATTTGCAGTTTTACCTATTGGCAGGTTTCCAAACAAGATCCAACATGCTCCAAAATAGATCCTCTCTTGTATTTAGAATTGCATATACACTTTCAAATGTGTTGTCAATGCACACAAAAGTTTCAACTTCTTAGGCTCTCCATTATTCTTCAAGCAAACGCTTAACTGTATTTATTTATTTATTTTTAATATCTTCCTTTTTAGAAAAAATATTTAAGCAATCTCTACACCCAATATGACCTCACGACCTCAAAGTTAAGAATTGCATGCTCTTCTGACTGAGCCAGCCAGGCACCCCAACAGGAGTTTAACGTTAAAAAATGATTTATAAGGGAGCGCCTGGCTGGCTCAGTCAGTTGAGCATCTGACTCTTGATTTCAGCTGAGGTCATGATCCCAAGGTTTGTGGGTTCGAGCCCCACATCGGGCTCTGTGCTGACAGCTGGAGCTTACTTGGGATTCTCTCTCTCTCTCTCTCTCGATGAATAAATAAACATCTTAAAATTTTCTTAATAAAAAAATAATTTATAATGTCCTCCATGATCCAGCCCTTGTTTGCCCCCTTTGTTCCATCTGTAATGATTCTCCTGTTCCTCAGTATGCTCGGATTAAACGGGATTTATTTCAGTTTCTAGATTGTGCCACAGTCTCGTTTCTTGTGCCTTTGTACATGCTGTTCCTTATTCCTAGAACATACTATCCCTTCTTCTAACCAACTTCTACTCAGATTTGAAATCTTGGCTGAGATATCTCATTCAATCTTGGAACTAACAACATTATAGCAGTTTTCACAGTGACAACACAGTACAATCACCTGTCCACCTTGATAAGGGATGGGGACTGAGTCTCTCATTTCCTCTTGCATCACCAGGTCCTAACATACAAAAGGTATATATTGAATATGTAACAGTGGATATCATGCAGTTTCTTTTTGAATATTATAATATTTTCATGGGATGAATTCGATTCTGTTCTTAAAATGGTTTGTAGAAAAGACCCAGAGATGTGGAGCCCAAAGGTTCTGGTGCTTGGGTCCCGAGTTTGCTGTGAATGTGATCTGTAATGAGTTACTCAACCTCCCTGATCCTTAGTTTCTTCAACCATAAATGGGGCCAATAAAAATACCCTTGTCACTAGTCTAACTTCAGGAACAAATTAGGTCATGCACATGAAACATTTCTTTTGAAACGATGAAGGGCTATACATATGTCCGTTATTTTATTGTCCACATTTCAGCAGAAGTCTCATGAGTAACATTTGGTGGTGGGTGAGTTGTCACTTCTCTTAAATTTCTATCAGCATCTATCAACAGTAACAATAAATGGATGTACAAACTAAGTGAAGCAGTATGCTTGTTATGCAAATACGTTGCCATATGCCCTGAGTTGCTAATTCCAAGTGTATTTTTTGCTCCTCCTATAAAACAATTTCAGAAGTATCACCACTCTAACCTGCAAGTTTCTTACAGCTACCAGCACCTATAAATCAAAACCCATCCCATATGAATTTGCTTAAAATTAAATTGGCCAGATCTATCACGGAGACTCTTTCAGTCTCCTTATTCTATCATTGAATACCATTGAAGTGAAGTTTTGAATAATGAGAAAAGCATAATTGGGCATACAGTTAGCACCAAGATCAACAGAGGAAAAAAGTGTTTTATTAATGGATTTTCAAAGGTGTTATCTATAGAATAGCCTCCATTTAGGAAACGGTGACATTTGACTAATTAAAACCTGAGGTATCTCCAATGGCTCAGCTTCAACACTGTCTCCTCTTTTGACTGTCAAGGAGTGTCTTTAAATAAGGTGTGTGGGGCTCATTGATTTGCATGAATTCTTCTGGTTTCTGTCATCTAAGAGTCTAAAAGTCATGTCTTACAATTTTGAATGTTTATGGGCTTTGACAGTTCCCATCTGCTGTGGGGATGTCTAAGTGCCCCAAGCCTAGTTGGCAAAACTCAGTGAAATCTTTGTTTTTACTTGATAAAATTTAAATTATTTATAGTGGTTATGTCTCACTGATTATTAGAGAGATTTTTTTTGATGACACAAGGATTTCCTGTCACCATTTTCCAGATTATGAATAAATGCAAGGTAAAATGACACACACTTCTTATTAACATGAACTTTCTGATATTGTGATTATAATTAGTTGGACTGTAGTCCCTTCATTAGTTATTTATTTATTCACCTTCATTTTCCACTTCATTTTGGAAAGGATTTGTGGTGTTGTCATTTCATTAAGAAAAGTGCAAGGGCAATTGGAACAGAAATGTCAAGTATTCAGAAATTGGCGACCTTGAAACAATCACCCTTACAACTCCACAGAGCAAAAATTTAACTATGGCAGAATGGCTTTCTACAAGAAAGGAACTAGGGTAGAATTCAGCCATGAATATCACATGTGTCAAGATGGCTGACCTACATGCCATAGTTGCCAACTATTTGGGCCCAATTCATGGACATTCATGTTGTCTTTAATGCTTTACTTAGTAAATATTTATTAAGAACCTACTGTGTGCCGTTGTCCTTAGTACTGAAGAAAGATAAAGAAAACAGAGAAGGTAACTGTTGTCCTCATGAAGCATACATACTAATAAAACAAGTCACACAATAAATAATA
The DNA here is from genome assembly GCF_024362965.1 of Panthera pardus. Taxonomy (NCBI): domain Eukaryota; kingdom Metazoa; phylum Chordata; class Mammalia; order Carnivora; family Felidae; genus Panthera; species Panthera pardus. Next base: position 12,467,666 of record NW_026526655.1, read on the forward strand.
GGCAAAAAAATTTTTTTTGAAGAGTTCTGTGAAGGAAATACAGAGAGTTATGGCTGAAAACAGTGGAGTTGGGAAAGTCAGACAGAGCGACACTCTCCTGAATAAGTCTCCAGTTCCTCTGTTTGTTGTAAAATACCCTTTCAAATTAAAATGCGAGGTTGTGTGCTCTAATGTTATGGATTTAGGTACAACTTTTCACCTGCTGTAAAATCGTTCTTCCCAAAGATGGTATTGGTTACCTGGATTTAGGCAATGTTTCAGTTCCAATTACTGACTTTGTAATAACAAAATTACGCTACATAATATTTTTTAAGTTCTTACGATAGGCATGAATTATCTCCTTCAGTCTTCACAGACCATGAGCTAGGTATTTATTTTAACATTTAAATTCTCCTTTCCTAGCAAATTTCAATTATATGGTAGTGTTATCAACTATAGTCACCATGTTATACGTTGGATTCTCAGACCTTAGTCTTCCTACACTTGGAATCTTGTATCTTTTTATCAACTTCTTTTTTTCCTTGCCTCCGCTCACCCCAGCCCAGGTCCCCAGCAACCACATTTCTACTCTCTGTTTCTTTGAGATCTACTCTTTTTTTTTTTTTTTTTTTTTAAAGATGCCATGTATAAGTTGCACCAGGTAGCACTTTGTCTTTTTCCGTCTGGCTTATCTCACTTAGTGTAATGCCCTCAGTATCCATCCGTGTTGTCACAAATGGCAGGATTTCTTTCTTTTTCATGACTGAATAACTGTGTGTGTGTATGTATAGGTATGTATGTGTGTATATATCTATAACTATCTATCTATATATCATCTATCTATCATCTATCTTGATATAAAGTGGTATGTAGAAATACATATATAAATATTAGATATATATGTGTATGTATATAATCTATTATCTATCTATCCATACATACATAATATATACATACATATCTTCTTTATCTTTATCTTCTTTATCCATTCATCCATTGATTGGGCACTTAAATTGCTTCCATGCTTTGGCTATAGCAAATAATGCTACAATGAACATGGGAGTGTGGGCATCCCCTCAATATCTTCTTTTCTTTTCCCTTGGATATATCCCCAGAAATGGGATTGTGTGGTCATATGATAGTTATATTTAAAAATTTTAAGGACCCTCTATATTGTTTTCCATAGTGGCTACAGCAATTTACATTCCCACCAACTGGGCACAAAGCTTCCCTTTTCTCTACATCCTTACCAACACTTGCAATCTCTTGTCTTTTTGAGAATAGCCACTCTAACAGGCAGGAGGTGATATCCCATTGTGGATTTGATTTGCATGCCCCGGGTGATTACTGATATTGAGCAATTTTCACATACCTGCTGAGCATTTGTATGTCTTTGGAAAAATGTCTATTCAGTTCCTCTGGCCATTTTTTAATTGGATCATTTGGTTTTTATTGTTGTTGTTAGAGTTGTGTGAATTCTTTACATTTTTATAGTGACCCTTTCGTAGATATATGATTTAACAATATTTTCTCCCATCTCAGAGGATGCCTTTTCATTTTATCGAAGATTTTCTTTGTTGTGAAGAAGCTTCGTAAATTGACATAGTTCCAGTTGTTGATTTTAACTTGTGTTGCCTTTGATTTTGATGTCAGACCCAAAACATCATTGCAAAGATTGTCGTCAAGGAGCTTACTCTTTATCTTTTCTCTTAGGATATATGGTTTCAGTATTTTAATTTAAGTCTAATGCATTTTGATTCGATTTTTGTTCATGGTGTAAGATAGGGATCCTGTTTAATTTTTTTGCATGTGCTATCCAGGTTTCCCCCCACCACTTGTTGAAGAGATTATCCTTCCCCCATTGTATATTCTCAGCTCCTTTGTCATAAATTAATAACCATATATGTCTGTGTTTATTTGTGGGCTGCCTATTCTGTTCAATTGATCTGTATGTCTGCTTTAATGCCAGTACCACAGTGCTTTGATTACTAGAGCTTTGTAATATAGTTTGAGATCAGGAAGTGTGATACCTCCAGCTTTTTACCTTTTCCCAGTATTGCTTTGGCTCTTTGAGGTCTTTATGCATGAATCTCAAGATTTTGAGTTGCTGTAGTATTGCTATATATATATATATATATATATATATATATATGCATATATATACATTTATTATTATTATTTATTATTATGAGAGAGTGGGAGAGGGGGGCAGAGGAAGAGAGAGAGAGAGAGAGAGAGAGAGAGAGAGAGAGAGAATCTTAAGCAGGCTTCATGCTCAGCACAACACAGGATGCGATTCCACAACCCTGGGATCATGACCTGAACCAAAATCAAGAGTTAGAGACTCAATCGACTGAGCCACCCAGGCACCCTTGTTAAATTATTTTTAAATCATTTTGTGCAAGTATAACATGGAAGTCATAGAGTGCACAAATCTTAAGTGTAATATTTAATAAAATTTTATGAGGTGAATATACCAGATATGACATTACCAGTGACCAGAGAATGCCCTTGTACCAACTCCAGTTATTGCCTGCTGCCAACAGCAGCCACTTTCCTGAGTTCTATCACATTTGGTTAGGAAATTTCTTGTGAACACACATTCTTTTACATTGGGCTTATTTTTTTCTCCATGCCATATCTTTAGATTCATCCATTTGTTGCATGAATCAGAAGTTTGTTCCTTTTCATTGATGTATGTTATTCTAAAGTGTGACCGTACCATGATGTGGTTATCCTTTCTACTGTTGACAGACATTTGATTATTTCTAGCTTTTGACTCTGATGACCTATGGGCATTCTTGTTCGTGTATATTTGTGTACATAGGCACTTGTTTTGTGGGTGAACATTTAGGACTGGACTTGTTGATTCACAGGGCATGTGCAGCTTTAGTAGATGTTGACAAGTAGTTTCTATTAGTTGATACTCTGTAATGTCGAACAAACCAAGCCATTATGAATGATACAGAATAAGAAATTTATTACAGTAGTTAGACTTTACTCACTCGTTGAAGCTGAAGAAGCAGTCCTTTGAAGATACTGTCATTATGTCTATTGTTGAGTTCCAAACCACTCCAAATCAGCCAGACCAGCAGCTGGAAAGAAAAGCTGAAATCAGAAGAGAACATTAAGAAATTGGAACTCACAAGGAAAACTAGAATCTTTGAGGAAAGGTGGGAACACTTGAGAAGATCTCAATAGTGTTAGGAAAAAGCAAAACGTGCTTTTATCACTTGATGGTTCCATTAAACTGAAAGTTAAGCTTGATAGATGGGCACTTTAACCTCCAATCTTGATGATGTGGGTCATCTGCTAGCATTGTTTGCCATAGAGCTGCACACATATTTGGCCCAGGCCTCGGAGAGGTTGAAGGAAGAGATCATCCAGAGCCGACAAGCTGTGAGCAAACTGGAGATCAGTGGCAACATGGCTGACTTCCTGCAATGACCCTCAGCACAGAAGAAATATGGTTCCTGATCTACTCCTGTCCTCTTGATATCACTTATAATGTCTTTTCTAGCCAATGTTAGCAAAGAATCCTATGAGAAAATAACTTATGTAAAATACAGTTTCAGCTTAGTTGAGTAAACAAAGGACAAAGCCATCCTTTTCCAATGCTTGTCATCTTGACACCCATATATACCTTTGCTAACCATCCTTAACTGCTTAAAAAAAATCATCTTTCTACCTCACATGATACAACTATATTTATACAACTTTAAAAATGCTTGCTATCCCTCTCCTCAAAACAGGTAAAATCCTTTAATCGATTTTTAAGCTGTGTTATTACTCTCCTAGCTGAATTAAATGCCTATTTTGAAATTCTGAATTAAATACTGAGATGTAAGTTCAATGCCTTTGAATATATCTTATGTGAGATGGTTGAGAAATAAAAGAGGGAAAGAAGTTGGTTAATATTTATATAAATAGAGTCATATCAAAATAAAGAAGGAATATTCATGACTATCATAGATTTTATTTCCATAACTAGCCACCTAATTTCAGCTCATATCTTTCAGCTCCATACTTATTCTTTCCCTTAGCAAGCACTTAGCTTGTCATAGTCCCCTGCCTGGTGCAGTGACTCAAACTTTTACTCCTAAAGGATTTGGGCTATTTATAGTCTCGCCTATATTGGGTTATAATTTTCCACTGATTATTTTTTCCTTTCTAAGTTTTTATTTAATTCCAGTTAGTTAACATACAGTGTATATTTAGGTTCAGATGTATAATTTAGTGATTCATCACTTACATACATCATCTAGTGCTCACCACAAGTGCCCTTCTCAATCCCCTTCACCTATTTAACCCATCCCCCTGCCTACTTCCCCTCTGGTAACCATCAGTTTGATCTCTATGGTTAAGATTCTTTTTTAACTTCCTCTATCCCCCCCCCACCGTTTATTTGTTTTCTTTCTTAATTTCTACATGTGAGTGAATTCATATAGTATTTGTCTTTCCCTGACTGACTTATTTCACTTAGCATATAATTCTCTCTAGTTTCATCCTTGTCATTGCAAATGGCAAGATTTCAGTCTTTTTATGGCCGAGTAATATTCCAGTGTGTGTGTGTGTGTGTGTGTGTGTGTGTGTGTGTGTGTGAGACATCTTCTTTATCCATTCCTCAGTTGCTGGGCACTTGGGCTGTTTCCAAAATGTGGCTATTGTTGATAATGTGACTATAAATTGCAGGGTGCATATGTTCATTCAAATTATTATTTTTGTATCTTCTGGATAAATACCTAGTAGCGAAATTGCTGGGTCATAAGGTAGTTCTATTTTTAGCTTTTTGAGGAACCTCCATACTGCTTTCCAAGGTGGCCGCACCGGTCTGCATCTCCACCAACAGTGTGAGAGGGTTCCCCTTTCTCTGCATTCTTGCCAACACCTGTTGTTTCTTGTGTTGTTAATTTTAGCCTTTCTGACTGGTGTGAAGCAACATCTCATTGTAGATTTGATTTGTATTTCCCTGATGATGAGTGATGTTGAGCGTATGAAAATGTGTTGGCCACCTATATATCTTCTTCGGAAAAATGTCTATTCATGTCTTCTGCCCATTTTTAACTGGATTATTTGTTTTTTGGGTGTTGAATGTTACAGATTATTTATATATTCTGGATACTAACCCTTTATCAGATATGTCATTTGCAAATATCTTCCCAATTCCATAGGTTGCCTTTTAGTTTTGTTGATTGTTTCCCTCGATGTGCAGAAACTAATATCATCCTCAATGGGGGAAGACTAAGAGATTTTCATCTATGGTCAGGAATAAGATAGCGATATTTACTCTCAACACTGTTATTTAGCATAGTACTGGAAGTTCTAGCTGTAGCAATCAGACAACACAAAGAAATAGAGCGTATCCAAATTGGCAGGAAAGAAGTCAAACTTTCAGTTGCAGTAGCCATCTTTCAAGATTTCAATAACCTCATGTGACTAGTGTCTACTATATTGGACTACACAGATATGAAATTTCACTAGAGAGTCTAGAGATCATCACAATCCAAACTATTGTTGACTGGCACAAAAATTTTGCTAGAGGAATACAAGAGCTAATAATGACAAGAATCCCCATTTCCACCTATTGACTCTGGGACCAATGGATTTTAACTAGAAAAAGCAGTACTATAGAGAGGCTGCTGACTTACCACACACGGCACCCTGAAAGCCATCGTTGAGTCTTCCAACAGCCATTCCACTGTGTTATCAGTAAAGCTGCTTCAGGATGATGAGGGAGATGGCAAAAGACTGTGTCTCCGATCACAACAAAGCTGTGTGGGATACCATAATGTTGAATAAGGTTTTCTGTAAACCCTTGCATTGTGGTTTTGGCAGAAGACTTATGGGCCAAAAAAGCCAATCCATACTCAGAGTAAGTGTCTATTCTACTGGTAACAAAATGCGGCTCCTTCCATTGTAGCATGGTCCAATGTAACCAACCTGTACCAGCTTGCTGCATGATCTCCTTGGGGAATAGTACAATACTGGGGACCCAGAATTGGCTTTCCTGGTGGCAGTTTGGGCCTTCAGCAGTGGCTTTAGCCAAAATCTCTTTGGTGGGTGGTAGTTTATGTTTGTGAGCTCATGTGTAAACTCTGTGCCTAAAATCATAGCCATTTTGTTCATCGACCTATTGGGCAAGGACAGCAGTGTCTGGGGACAATGATTGACCTCCAGAGAATGGATCATCTTATCAGGATGATCATTAAAATCCTCTTGTTTGAGGTTACTCTTTGTTAAGTGTTCACATGAAGAACAACTATCTTCATAATCTATGCTCATTAACAGAACAAATATTCCAATTATATCCCTTTCAACTCTTCAACCAGTCCTCTACTCATTAGCTGCTGTTCATTAAGTAGTATAGATTCATACTTCTGGTCATCTCTCCTTCCAGGCAAAGCAAACAACCAGGTACATAGCTCAAAGCTTTGTCTACTGGAGGATTTCCCCTCATCACTATTCTCCAGGGCCACTCCAGCATAGACCTGTATAAATGCTCCCATCTCTAAAAGAAGCCATTGTTTTCTTAGTCCACTGGTTATAGGGAAATCTCCATAGTGTTATGAGGGAAGGTCGAGAAGGGGGAGTCAATGTCATATGAATATGGCCTGTGGGCATCTGGGCCGTCTGCTCAGCTGAGCTCAATCTTGTATGTACCACTTCTATTTGACAGTGAAGTATTGTTGTGTTGTCCAACTTTATGGTTTGAGGGTCAGATGACACCTGCTTCATAATGAGCAGCTAAGGTCTTATGATAAACTGGTGGTCTCTGATCAAGCATTCATTTGTTGCTTGGCCCCAGTGGTAAGCCTGAAGCTGTTTCCCAAAATGATAAGAGTAGTATACAGAGGATGATACAGTTTTGATCCAAAATTTTAAATGTTTACTATGTGATCTAATTATAGGGTCTTGCCAAAGTCTCTGTAAAGTATTCCAATCTGTCATAGACGTGCCAAGTATCATGAGACCATGCAAGGTCATATCCAAGTGGTAGGGAAGCTAAAGAATTTTTTTTTCTGGGCCCTGCTCAGACCTGGCAGATTATCAAGCTACTCAATAAATTGGTCAGAGTATCATGCCCAAAAGGGGTTTATTGTTCGGCAAAGTCTAAAATGGCACACTAAGCATTTTTGGTTCTTTTTTTTTTTTTTTTTTTTTTTTTACCAGTTTTTTAACAAATTCTTTTTTAACAAAAAGCCATTAGTTTTTTTTACTTTGAATATATCTCAGACCACTTTGTCCCTAAAAATTCCGTTGAGGTGATAAGTTTCTAAATTTTTGTGGGATTTATTTCCCTTTCCTTTCTCATGCATATATTCTTCCAAAAAGTCTAGAGTAGTCGCTGCTTCCTGCTCATCTGGCCCGATCAGCATGATATCATTAATGTAATAGATTATCAGTATAATGATGTCTTGTGGAATGAAGATGCCATATAAGTCCCTGTAGACAATATTATGATGTAGAACTGGACAGTTAACATGGTTTTATATTGCTGTTCCTTCGAGAGGAAAGCAAATTCTCCAGGAAAAGAAATTTCTGGTGGGGGGGTGGGGGGTGGGGGGAGAGCAAAGAGAGAGAGAGAGAGAGAGGGAGAGAGAGAGGCATTTGTCAGATGCTGGGACAGTGTTGATTTGTTCCAGTAATGATTGTACATTTGAACCAGCATCTGTAATTGGATTTCACCACCTGGTTAAGTTTACAATAATGCACTACTGTCTGCTAAGTTCGATCTGTCTTCTGTTCAGGCCAAATAGAAAAGTTGAAGGACAACGTGGTACCTCACATTATACCTTTCAAAACCTTGAAATCTCTGAAATCCCTCCAAGGATATGTTACTTGTTATTTTGATAGGTAGAGACAGCTCTTCTACAAATTTTCATCTGAACTTTTCTACCTTATTTACCATGGAGCTACTCATGTACTTGGTCCATGCTTTTAAGAGGCTAATGGAGAAGATCTGGTGGGGATCTCACCCCAGCTGAACATCTCACTGCTGCCCCATGCTAACTAGGTGAGCTGGGAGATAAGTGACAGTATACATGAATTGTCCCGGTGCCTGTGCCCTGTGCTGGCTTCAGAGTATAAGAAATACGACTATCGTTTTACTTTGCCTTCTAATTATCATTCCAAAACCATGAAGATTTCTTTTCTGTTTTATTTTACAAAAGATTTATAGCTCTTTATTGAAGTTTATATCTACAATCTGTCTGGAACGTGGTTTAAGATAAGCACCGAAATGCATACTTTTCTCATATTGGCACTCCTTTGATTGGGCATCATGTATTAAAAAGAATATCTTTTCTAGCAAAATAAGATAAAAACAGAGAGGGACGCAAACCATAAGAGATTCTTAAATACAGAGACAAACTGAAGGTATCTGGAAGGGTCTTGGGGTGAGAAGATGGCCTAAAAAGGGTATGGGCCTCTGGAAAGCAGTGTGGAGGTTCCTCAGAAAATTAAAAATAGACCTACCCTATGACCCAGCAATAGCACTGCTAGGAATTTACCCAAGGGATACAGGAGTGCTGATGCATAGGGGCACTTGTACCCCAATGTTTATAGCAGCACTCTCAACAATAGCCAAATTATGGAAAGAGCCGAAATGTCCATCAACTGATGAATGGATAAAGAAATTGTGGTTTATATACACAATGGAGTACTACAGGGCAATGAGAAAGAACGAAATATGGCCCTTTGTAGCAACGTGGATGGAACTGGAGAGTGTGATGCTAAGTGAAATAAGCCATACAGAGGAAGACAGATACCATATGTTTTCACTCTTACGTGGATCCTGAGAAACTTAACAGAAACCCATGGAGGAGGGGAAGGAAAAAAGAAAAAAGGTTAGAGTGGGAGAGAGCCAAAGCATAAGAGACTGTTAAAAACTGATAACAAACTGAGGGTTGATGGGGGGTGGGAGGGAGGGGAGGGTGGGTGATGGGTATTGAGGAGGGCACCTTTTGGGATGAGCACTGGGTGTTGTATGGAAACCAATTTGACAATAAATTTCATATATTGAAAAAAAATAAAAAGGGTATGGGCATTAAGCAGGGCACTTGGGATGAGCACAGGGTGTTATATGTAAGTGATGAATCACTGGGTTCTACTCCTGAAACCAATAATCCTACACTGTATGTTAACTATCTTGAATTTAAGGAAATACATTTAAATTTTTCTACTTTAATAAGAAGTCATGATGTCTAGTAGTGTAACTCCTTTAAAATTTTTGTCTTCATTATTTTGCTCTCTTGCCTTTTCATATATATTTTAGAATTCATTTGCCAATAGCCACAAAAATTCTTGTCAAAATTTTGGCTGGGGTGCATTGAATGTATACAACAAAAACAAAAAAATGTTGAGAATCAACATTTTGACAGTATTGACACTTCCAATCTATGAATGTAGTATATTCGTCTATTTTTTTTTCAAAGTCTTCTCTGATTTCTTTTAATACAGCTTTTTGGTTTTCTGTCCAGAAGTCACATGCATTTTGGATTTATTCTTAGGTATTTGATATTTTTGATGTTATAAGAAATGGTATCTTTTTAAGAATTTTTAATAGTTTTGTTACTATGTTGTATACGATCTTTCACCCTGTAATTTTCTTCATTTAATTAGTAATTAAATTTACTGAAGATTCTTGTTCTCAATTATGCCAAATGAAAATAATGACCCTTACATTTCTTCCATTCTGATTCTTATAATTTCTATTTTTTTACATTTCCTTTTTGAACTGTCTAGGACCTCCAGTACACTTTTGACTAAATGTAATGATAATGGAGAGTCTTGTCTCATCCATAGAGTTAGCTGTACATCGTCATTGTTGTTGTTTATAGTTTCTCTTGATCAGACTGGGAAAATTTCTTTCTGTTCCTTGTTTTATACTTTTTTAAATTAACAGGCATTGATAGCTTTTTCTGCAAATTGCAGATGACCATATGATATTTTTTTTTCCTGATGATATAGTAAAGTCATGTCAATTGATTTTAGAATGTTAATCTTACATTTCTTTAATACACCTAGCTTTTCTAACACATTATTTTGAATGTGACTGCTATCACTTAGTTTATGCATATGCATATATGTGTATTTATGCTCATGAAATTGCTATTACGTTCTGTTATGATCCCTACACTACAGATTGGAATACAGGTATAGAGACTCTAAATAAATGATTAAAGTCAACAGGCAGTGATTCAGCGTGAGAGAATTTGATTCAAGAATATATTTCCATAACATTAAATTATTAAATAGAAGCTACTGATTATAATGTTTTCAGAAAATGACATAAAATGATGCTATTCTGTGAAGTCCCATATATTAAAGGTTATGAATTTGTATTTTTCTAGAAATTATACCACTTTGGCAAGCAGGACGGTTAATTCTATGTGTAATTTGGCCGGGCTAAAAGGATGTTTAGAGAGCTGGTGAAAAATTATTTCTGAATATGTCTGTGGGGGTATTTCCAGAAGAGATTAGCATTTGACTTAGACTGTGAGGGACCAGCCTCACCAATGCAAGTGGACATCATCTGATGCATTGATGGCCTACACGGGGCAAAAGGGCAGAGAAAGGGTGAATGTGTTCTATTTGTTTGAGCTGGGACATCCCTCTTCTCCTTGCCTCATAAATGTGTGCTCCTGGTTCCTGGACCTTTAGATTCAATTGAATTATACCACTGGCTTAGAGATAGCAGAATATCCTTTGGTGCTCCAGCTTAGAGATAGCAGATCATTGGACTTCTCAGTCTCCATAATCACATGAGTCTATTTCTATAATACATTCCTTTGGTGTGTGTGTGTGTGTGTGTGTGTATAATTTTATTATTTTATTATATTATAAATATAATATTATATCCCTAGAACAATATTATGTATTATTCTGTTCTGTTACTCCAGACAACCCTGACCAATATTGGCAAATCTTATTTTTTTTCTACATAGTGGTAATGCATTTTTACCATGGCTTACAAAACCTTAAATAATCTATCTTCCTGGGGTGCCTGGGTGGATCAGTCAGCTAAGAGGCCGGCTCTCAATTTCAGATCAGGTCATGATCTCGTGGTTTGTGAGTTCGAGCCCTGCGTGGGACTCTTGTGCTGACAGCACAGAACCTGCTTAGTATTCTCTCTCTCCCTCTCTCTCTGCCTCGTCCTTGCTCATGTGAGCATGCTCTCTCTTTCTCTCTCTCAAAATAAATAAATAAACATTTTAAAAAATCTATCTTCCTTCTCCTTTTTTTTACATTTTTAAAATATAATTTATTGCCAAGTTAGCTAACATACAGTATCTATAGTGTGCTCTTGGTTTCGGGGGTAGACTCCCATGATTCATTGCTTACATACAACACCCAGCGCTCATCCCAACAAGTGCCTTCCTCAATGCCCATCACCCATTTTCCCCTCTCCTCCGCCTCCCCCCCCCCAAACCCCATCAACCCTCAGTGTGTTCTCTGTACTTAAGAGGCTCTTATAGTTTGCCTCCCTCTCTGTTTGAAGCTATTTTTTCCCTTCGCTTCCCCCATGGTCTTCTGTTAAGTTCCTCAAGTTCCACATATGAGTGAAAACATATCTGTCTTTCTCTGACTGACTTATTTCACTCAGCATAATACCCTCCAGTTCCAGCCATGTTGTTGCAAATGGCAGGATTTCATTCTTCTTGCGTTCACACATTTATTATTATTCTTCAGCCACACTGACCACTTGCCATTGTCTGAACATACCATGACCAAGTGTACTCCTGTGTTCGTGTCATTGCATGTGACATCCCCTCTACCTAGAACTTTCTCTCTGTAGACATCTGCATGGCTCACTTCCTCATTTCCTTAACTTTTCTGCAGAAATGCCACCTTACTAAAAAGGACTTCCCTGACTCATGCCACCTTTTTTTTTTTTAAATTTTTTTTTTAACGTTTATTTATTTTTGAGACAGAGAGAGACAGAGCATGAACAGGGGAGGAGCAGAGAGAGAGGGAGACACAGAATCTGAAACAGGCTCCAGGCTCTGAGCTGTCAGCCCAGAGCCTGACGCGGGGCTCGAACTCACGGACCGTGAGATCATGACCTGAGCCGAAGTCGGATGCTTAACCGACCGAGCCACTCAGGCACCCCTCACGCCACCTTCTAATGTAGTTATTAGCAGAGAATCAGAGCCCTGCTCCTCCTTTCCCTGGTCACCCATAAACCGGTTCCCTTTACTAGTTTCTTACCTCCACAGCCTCTATCGATACCTAGGATTGTAAATTCATTTCTTTACCTTCTCCAAAGTATTGTAAACTCCTGAAAAAGACAGGGATTTATTCTGGATCTATTTCTACAGCCCAGATGAGTATCTGATATATTATAGACTTTTTTTTTCATAGATGTTTATTGTACGAATGAACAAATAAATGAATGAATGTGTTTCAAAGTGTCAAAAGTTACATAATTTCTCAGAAATTTGCTAATTCTTTTTTTCCCTGTGACTCTAACCCTGAAGACAGACAAGCTTGGTGCCTTCATTATTATCTTCTTTTTATAGCAATGATTCAGAAGGTGTTGATAGATATTTAACACATCTTCAAGATACATCCTGACTATACCCAAGGTAACTTGGAGGTGGGGGCATTCATCATATGCCATATGATAAACTTCTGCTGTTTTCTTGTAGTGCAAGGGGCTCATCCTGCCCACTTTATATGCAATATGCTTGAAAAATGAAAGATTATTGTTGATATTAAAGTAAGATATGCAATATCCTATGTAATTCATTTCCCTCAGCATATGCCCTTTAGCTATATTCAACCCTGTCCTTCACACCCGGTCCTGAGATAAATGTAAAAATGGGGTTCTGTATATAAATTGTGCCTCTATCTACCAAATTGATTTCTGGGGCCAAAGAAATCATTGTAATTTATGAGATGCACTTGCGATAGTCATGAATGTTAAGCAGAGCAGATGGGACTGGGTGACATGACTTTGATTTTTAATTATAGGTCAACTCGGCTTAATTCTATAGTGTGACACGTCATCCCCCTCTCTTTAAAGTGAAAGCTAAAGTGCAAACGAACTAACCTTTGAATGTCAGCCTGCATTCCAGCAGCGAAATATGCAGCTCTGAGCAAGTAACTTGACTTCCTGGGCCCTCAGTTTTCGTAGCCTGGCCCGTATCATTTCTAATGTCCATCCTTAAATCTGCAAAAACGCAATGGTTCTAGAACATCATTTATTAAGGGAACCAGCTTGGGAATTAGAACTTGGATGAGAAGTGCTTTAGTCTTAAGTCTCCTACACAGCCTTCTGATACAGAGAGAGGAGGAGAGAAAGGGCGGAGAGAGAGAGAGACAGAGAGAGCCATCCATCAGAAATCTTTTTTAAAAAACACAAGCCAAGTTTTTATTTATTTTTAATGTTTATTTATTTCTGAGAGACAGAGAGATACAGAGCAGGAGCAGGGGAGGGGCAGAGAGAGGGGGAGACACAGAATCCGAAGCAGGCTCCAGGCTCTGAGCTGTCAGCACGGAGCTCGCCGCAGGGCTCAGGCCCACCAACCGCGAGATCAAGACCTGAGCCGAAGTCGGACGCTCGACCGACTGAGCCACCCAGGCGCCCCATCACAACCCCGATTTTAAAACACAACCTTAGTTTGCCAGACCTCGCCTACCTGGGAGAGCAGATGAGGTCAGAGTCACAAAGCACTCAAGTTTCGTGGGATCTTTCCTTTGACTCCGGAATCTCACTGTCTTCTTGAATATCATTCTTCTGCTGGAAGATGTGTCTAAGAATCCCTAGGGATTGTGTGTAGCTATAAGGAAGGGAGTTGGAGCAAGCCTGAGGGAAAGAGGTTTTGGTGATGTCAACAACAAGGGTAAAGTTACCATGACCTGGTGGAGTTTGGTGCATTGAAGATAAGATGTGGTTACAGCCCAAAGAATGACAGTGGAGGCGGGGTGGGGGGCAATGTAGGGGAGGTAACATAAGATCAGAAAGTGAGGTGGGACTAGATCAAGCAGGGATCTGTAGGACAGCTATTTTAGCTTTTATTTATGATACCACTGCTTGCCATAAGTCTAGGTATGGGTTAGAGTGGGAGAGAGCCAAAGCATAAGAGACTCTTAAAAACTGAGAACAAACTGAGGGTTGATGGGGGGGGGGGGGGTGGGAGGGAGGGGAGGGTGGGTGATGGGCATGGAGGAGGGCACCTTTTGGGATGAGCACCGGGTGTTGTATGGAAACCAATTTGACAATAGATTTCATATATTGAAAAAAATAAAAATAAATAAAAATAAAAGAAATTGGTTTTAGCTTACAAAAAAAAAAGTCTAGGCAGGGGTGAGGTAGAAAGAAGATTTGAGTGACAAACATCATGCTATATTAGGAAAGATCCTTCTCCCACTGCCAACAGGTCTCCTTACTAGTTCAAGTTCATCCTGGGTGGTTCCTGGACGTGTAAGGAACCTCCCAAGTGTAAGAGACCTCCCAACAAGTCCTTTCACAGATTTTTTTGGAGATTGGCCCTGCTAACTCATCAGGTATGTCCAGTCATGTCAGAAGCACATTTTAGGTACAAGGCGGGAAAACCTGTACTCAGACTACATCATCATATAATACCATAATCAAAATTTGTAATCTCTTCAGGAATCTAGAAACTTCAATGCTAAGTGCACTTGAACTTCTAATTGGAGGCTAAAGATGATTTAGATAAGGTTACCGCGTGTGTCCCTCATCAAGAATGGACTTTTTTCCTTCGTTCCTTGGCTATCTGCTTGGCTGGATCTAGCCCATCTCAGGGCTCTATCACACAGAGGAAGCCACACTCCTCTTGAGATTGATCTCCTTATTAGTAGGAGCGGCTGGTAACCCGGGGACTATTTTCAAAGTCTCTGAGCAAATATAGGCAAACCCTTTCAGAAGGGTGGACAGAGAAGGAACTGGCCTAACTGGCAGCTGATATTTGAAACGATGATCTAAATCTTCTGTACCACCTTGAGGGCTCACTGACTTTCCGCAAACAAGTCGAACGTGCACTGCTTTCTCGTTAGCAGGGATGACCAAATACGCTCTCGGATGATGTATGTGTGGTAAAGCTAGTTAGTGAGAACTAACAAAATACTTGTTTCGGGCACAGTGATGAAAACAAGTATCTGCGTCTGGGAAACCTCCGCTGGTGAAACCAATCATTTTAATGAGCGGAAATACATACTGCTGAAGTTGTGTTCTAATGCAAAATGTGTATTTGTGGAAACGAGGCTTTCTTGAGTAATGCTCTCAAAGCTTGCTGAGGAGGGAGAGAGATTAACAAACTGACACGTGGTATTAGTTTCTTTGTAAAATATTTTATACGACTTAACTATTTTGCGGGCTGACTGAAGAGGTTTTTTTTTTTTATGAAAAAATATTGAATGGCAGTGCCCTTGAAATTACATGTCTGTAAAGAATGTCACAGTAGTCCCACAATAAAGTTCGTTTCTGGGGGAAATATCTAGCACAGCTCACTTGAAGAGAAGTTCGGGGTCTGGGACTCCTTTGTGTGTATGTGATTGTGCTCTTAGTTTGATTTGATTTTTTGTGGGGGGATAGACTGAGAGAAAAACTGTCTTAACTAAAAAATACACGCACAGTTGATTAAAATTTACTAAAGGACCAATCTACAATTTTAGGCTATCTTTCAAAATCAGTCCTCCGTTCTGAATCATCCATTTACTTGTGGAGATTCAGTTCACTCCTTTATTATTAAGGTACATATTCATAGTACTTTTCGAGTTTTGCTGTTCCAGTTACAAATAGCTTCTACTTTTCTCGGACATAATTTCACTTTGAGCAAGAATTCTTGACTTCCGTGGTTTTCGGTTTTGTTTTTAAAGGGAAAGAATTCATTTGCTGATTTTTTTTTCTCCTTATTGGGCTTATCAAGTGGTTTCAGGCACATTATTTCAGGCCCTTAATTGATGTGCTCCTATTGGGTTAATATTGCATTTCTTTGTTTCTAAGAGTTGATTCTCTAGGTTTGTGAGATGAATTTGTTAACATGTCGAGTTTTCATGAAAACAGCAAACTTTAATCACAAAGCTGGGAGTAAGACAGTGGGGGTTGGTGATCTCTGCTTCCCTAACCCCATTCTTTGGCAGAGAAATCCAATGAGTATGCTTTGATTTTTGCCACCCACCACTAACAGAGTTATTAACCAAGAGATGTATGTTATTATGTAGGACCTCTCAGCGCAGATAAAGATTTAATGCAGGATTCCCTCCCAGGACTGATGACAGCATGAAGAATTACACACTGTGGGATAAGTTTTAAAATTCCCAGCAATTTCTGCAAATCTATGGAAGAAATGGTTTAAGAAATAGCTTTTGTCAGCTCATTGTGTTGATTTCACTTGCCCAGCATAGAAGAGTATATAAAGCTATGTAAGGGTAATAAAGACTCTGTTGAAACAAAATTTTCCTAGATGTGGAGATACAATATAAAATCTAAAATTCAAAGGAAAAAAAAAACTATTTTTGGACGCTATTGATTCTTGGGAGGTTTGTATGAATAGCCAAGGACCAGTGATGTCATAACGCGCACAGTGTTGCTCCAACAGGGAAAGTTTGCTAACTTGTATCTGGGGCTTATGCTTTATGTATATTATATTAGTTCATTTGATTCTTACACTAATTCTCTGGGAAAAGGTTTACTACTGATGAAATCAGGGTGCAGAGATTAAGCACAACTATGTGTCCAAGGCTAGGCAGAAAGGGAGCAGAAGAGGGAGAATCTGAACCCAGGACCTTTGACTCGAGACTCTGTGCTTTTCACCACTAATCTGTATGGTACTAATAGATGTTGATTACTGTCACATTCTCTGTGGCTGGGCTGCAGTGCTGCTGGAACTTGTCTTGGTTTGAGAAGCTGCGAAGATACTCCAAACTTAAGGTTTCCCTGGTCATTCCGGAATCTTCCACAAGGGTCTGACCCTCTCATCCTGTCTCCTATCTTGGTAGAAAGTGCTGGCAATCGGGTTCCTTTCACGAATCTTGTGATGGGAGAGAGGAAGAGAAGTCAACACTGACCTTTGTTCAAGCTAAGCCATGAAGAAGGAGAACTTCATCACGACAGAATCATGACTTTCTTAATAATCAACTTAGGGGGGAAATGTGAAGAGACCTGTTATGCATTTTGTCATGGTCTAAAATAATGGCTTTCTCTTAGAAGTTCAGGTACCATCTAAACCAGGGTCTCTTAACCTCAGAAGTGATGACATTTTGGGATGAGGACTTTTGTTGTTGCTACAGGAGGCTGTCCTGTGCATTGCAAGGTGTTGACCGGAACTCCTGGCTTCTCACTAGATGCCGGTAGCATTCCCCCACGTGACAGCCAGAAATGTGCCTCCAGACGTTGCCCAGTATCCCCTGGAGGCAAAATCGTCCCTGGTTGAAAATGATCGGTAGATATAGTTGTATGTGTTTACAGTTGTCACCTAAGTGGTATGAAGGGTTTTTATAACTTTAATTAATATTGATAGAGTTCCCATCAGTTTTTATATTTTTAGAAAACTGGGATTTTTTATTTCTCTATGCATTAGAATTAGTATTTATCTTTTAATTGACCAGTTGAGTTCTTTGATTAATTGGTTTTTAATAGCATGATTAGTGGCATGTAAGATAGGAAAGGTAGATTTTTCTCAGGGCATGGTATCATAAAGGGGAAAGCAACCTGGAATGATAAGATAGTAGCTTGTTGAGAAATTCCAGAAACAACTCAATTGGGATATTTGGGGCGATATATATATTTGATATATAATTGATATATATTCAATTATAATCCAGGCGGAGTGAAAGTTTATCACGTAAAAAGGTAGTTAGAGCTCAAACCACTGTATGAACAGCGACACAGGGGACTTCATCAGCTTTCCTGAATGATGAGTATTGTAGCGTGTAAGAACCAGAGGGCCTACTTATGATCCGTTTATTCAATTCTCTCATTTTACAAAGAAACGGGGTGTAGGGAGATTAAATTAACTCGCCCAAGTTCCTGGTGGCCAACATAGGGCTAGAAGATGGATTTCCCAATTCCCATGTCTACTGAACACAGTTTCTCTGGGGAATGAATGAAATCCTGCATTAGTGGTCAGGAAGAGTCTGCCATTTTCACCTGCAGAATCAAGGGCTCTCCTTCTTTGCTCGTGTTATTTTTCTTCCTTAACATTTCTGCTAGAACGCTGTCATCCCGTGTTCCTCTTTCGTCAACGAAGTTTCGCTTTTTTCTATCTTTATATCATCTCGGTACCTAACACAGTCAAGCAAGTGTTTAAAGAAACAATATTCTGTGAACCTGAAGAATGATGAACTCCAGGCGTTGTGGATTGATACAAAGGCTACCACTGCTAAGCGCCTGGATCACACCTGTGTTTTCCCAATATGGGGAAAACTATTATTGGATGCTATTGTTTTATTTTATTAATTTTCCTGTCCTCTCCCCAGATTGTTTCCATGAGAACAGCACTTTTTTTTTCCTCCGTTGCTCAATCTTGGTTCCCTGGGACCTCACATAGTGATTGGCAATACATGTATCTGTTGAATGATGAAACTGAGTAGTGGATTTGCCAGTGTGGACACAGTGGAAATTTTCAAAATGAATTTACATGCAAGATAGTCTCTTGGCAACCGTTGGACAAACAGAGCATGCATCATAACATTTAGAAACAGCAGACACAGTCAGCCAGACTTGGATGAAAATACTAATGCTGATCCTTATGAACCATGTGACCTTAGTCAAATTGCTTAACTCCCTGAACCTCTACGTCTGCATCTGGAAAAGGTCATAATAGAGTATTTATCTCTTAGGGTTCTTATGAAGATTAAATGAGATAATGTGAGTAAATTGATAAGGTGAGCGGTTGGCACTGAGTAGGCACTTAATAATGGTGAGTTGGGTGGGAAGGATACTTCTACCCCACGTGGCAGTTTTGCCCACCGAGAATGTTTTATTGGCCAAACCCCAGGTTTTTAGAAGGATTAGCATACCGTAAATATCAAGAGTTATGCCAGGCCAGCCTCTCACTGTTTCTAGCATCCATCCCTCCCTGCCATAACGGTGTGGCGTGGGCCCGTGACTAGTGTAAATGGACCAAGAATGTCACCCACAAGCCAGTAACTCTGGATTCACACAAAGGGTGAATTAAACAGCCCTTTGAAATTCAGCCTGAGTCCCTTGACACAGCAGTGCTTTCCAGAGAAGTCCTGCATGAGGAGATGTATTGAATGTTCAGTAACTATCAATGAAATGGACTTGATTTTCCACTAGGCTATTTTTTTTTCCTTTGTGTCAGGGAATTCTAGAGAGCATTGAAGCTGAAGTACTAAGACCCAGTCCTTTCAATTATTATTATTTCAATTATTATTAGGATCCTACCGTCTATCTAAGTGAGAAAATAAAATACAGATAACAATAGTAATTAGCCAAAGGATGGAATCTATATTTAAGTGCAGAAAATTGAACATACTATATTTATTTTAATTTTTTTTTAATATTTATTTTTGAGAGAGACAGAGACAGAGACAGAGAATGAGCGGGGAAGGGGCAGAAGGAGAGGGAGACACAGAACTCGAAGTGGGCTACAGACTCCATGTTATCATCACAGAGCCCGATGTGGGGCTCAAACCCATGAACCATGAGATCACGACCTGAGCTGAAGTCAGAGCCTTAACTGACTGAGCCAGCTAGGCGCCCTGAACGGACTACATTTAAATGATGAGAAGTATACTGAGAAATGTTGGTCGTATTTTAATCCATCCCCCACCCCCATACCTAATGTTATCATGTTATGGTAAATTGTGCTAACATCTACTTACTTCTGAATAATGAAGTTATATGTATCTCCCTGCTATACAACTTTGGGGTTGCATATATAGACTTTTTGAGTCATTCAATATGGGTTAGGGAATGAGAACATAGAGTGTTGAGAGATGGTAAGGCAGAAGACTGAACCAAACAACATTCCCTTGAGGGAGATGAAAAAAAAACCCAAATTAACAGTCTAGCCTGAGGAGAACAAGAGGTAGGGGTGTTTTAACAGAAGGCAAACGTGGTCGCTGAGAATGTCTACCTTCTGATGAGCACTGGCATTGCTGAACTGAGTAGATTGTAAAAAATAAAAATTAAATGAAAAAAAATACTTCATGTGTTTCTTCTTGAGCATGGAAATTTCTTTATGTCTCTGGAGCCACTGGGGACAAGAAGTAGGAGGTCAACAATTTTGAGACTTAAACAGGCTTTGAGTGCTCAAAGACAGTATTCATTCATTCATTTGGTCATCACTCACTCACTTATTTATTCCTTTAATGGACATTTAGTGTGTTTCTTCTATGACTTAGGCAAAAAAAAAAAAAAAAGAAATTTGAAATACGCATCTCACTTGTATCTAAGCTCTTAATGAAAATCATGGAGATAAAAAATGTGGAAAGGTTATAGCAATCCAGAGGTGATATATTAAAAATAACTGAGCTGTAGCTGTTACTGTAAATGAAGCATATGAAAACTATAAAAACTTAAAAGTACAGAAGAAATATTTGTTAAATATTTTATATATTATGAAAATATATAAAATATTTAATATATAATATAAAAATATATGTGCAAATGTCTACATACATTTATTGATGTCCTGAATAGGCTTTAGATCTTTAACAATTATTAATTTTTTAAAGATGATGGTTTTACAGAGCTGACACTCTATATTTGTTTGTTACTGCTCTATCTTATAACAGAATGATGAAAAGAAATATAAGACATTTTTTAGATCAAGTCCTCTATCACCCACTTATAACTGGATGAAAGATGATGAACATCAGTTCATATTGTTGATTGGCCCTTTATGATAATTGCTTTTTCATCGGTTTGTGCAAATTAGAACTTGAAGCTCCAAGGTAAGATTTATAACACCAGGAAGATTTTTATTAAGCCTTGAACAACAATAAGGAATATGTTTGTAAAATAAACTTTAATTATATTCTTCTGCAAAAAAAGTTCATATATCACAATTAAATAAAAACTACTTAGAATTAATAACTTTCTGTTGATGTAATATTCTGCGTTCCTCGAGAAAAGGCAAGCTATAATATAATAGGGAATTGGGATGTGGGAAAATATTTCTTATCTATCACTCTAATAATCAAAATCACACCTAAATTCCATGATCACAATAAGAATAATAATGGTGACTCACATTTACGGATCACTTAGGGTGTGCGCTCACACAGCCACATGAGACAAGCACCTTGATTTTTCTCATTCTATAGATGAGATGCTGTGGCACTGAGATGTAGAGTTCTTTGTCCGAAGTCACCTGGCTGATAAAGAATGGAGGTTAGATTCTCCAAGTCCGTCTGGCTCCTAAACCCACTGGATTAACTATGCTAGATGGCAAAATACAGAAATTACTTTCTTTTTCTAAAAACTAAAAAATAATAATGTTTCTTTGTTTTTGAGAGACAGAGAGAGACAGAGCATGAGCAGGGGAGGGGCAGAATGGAACAGAGACACAGAATCTGAAGCAGGCTCCGGGCTCTGAACTGTCAGAACAGAGCCCGACGCAGAGCTTGAACCCATGAGCTATGAGATCATGATCTGAGCTGAAGTTGGATGCTTAGCCAATGGAGCCACCCAGGTGCCCCAGATATTACTTTCTTTAGGGGCACCTGGGTGGCTCCATCAGATAAGCGTCTGACTCTTGATTTCAGCTCAGGTCATGATCTCACAGGTTCATAGGTTCATTGGTTTGAGCCCTGTGTTGGGCTCTGCACTGACAGTGTGGAGTCTGCTTGGGATCCTTTCTCTCCCTTTATCTCTGTGCTTCCCCCTGTTTATGCTCTCTCTCTCTCTCAAAATAAACAAAACAAAACAAAACAAAAACAGAAATTAGAGGCCCCTGGGTGGCTCAGTTGGTTAGGTATCCGACTCTTGATTTTGGCTCAGGTCATGATCTCACGGTTCCTGGGTTCGAGCCCCACATCAGGCTCTGTGCTGACAGCATGGAGCCTGCTTTGGATTCTGTCTATCTCTCTCTCTGCCTCTCTTTCTCTCTCTCAAAGTAAATAAATAAACTTAAAAAAACAAAGAAAATCCCTTTCTTTGATGCTATCAGCTGACATTTGCATTAAGGAAAGAAAAAAAGTCTTACTGCAATCCTAGCTTAATTTCAGAACGTGGAGGAGAAAATGGAGAGGAAAGTAGACCCTGTCTTTTGATGAATCATAAATTCTGTCTCAAAGGGATGTGCCCTTTAAGGCTCCTTCCATTCGGAAGCACAACTGCCCATGTATCACTAAGAATCTACTTAGTTCTAAGAATATCACATCCAAAACATACAGATTGAGAAAATTTCCCTAAGCATGCATTATAGAAGGAAAATCTCAAGTGCAACCCCAAATAAATGAGATGCACAAAAGAAAAATGGGGAAAAATCAGCTCTGTTCCCCCCATTCTGTCCAGCATTCTTCACCCCGACTGTCTCCAGTTGGAAATACTTTCCCAGCCTTCTTCTTATGGTTTGAGCACATACTTAACATTTTGAGAAGCTTCTATTTGTCTTAGGCTACAATATCCTACATAAACATCCTCTGCCTACTTATTTAGAACAGCTCCGGGTTCTTCTCACACTCTCCTCTTGCAAGTTCACTATCATTATAACAACCATAGCCCCCAAAATGTAATAATTAACACTTAGTAATAGGAATGTAGGGAAGTTTATTTTTGGTTTCTTTTACCCTCAAATGAAATTGCTTTTGCATTATTGCCTCAGGGGAACACTTGTAGTGTGGCTGTATTCTTGAATTTCCAAATCTCATTCCTGAAGAATTCCAGGGACAGAGATCAACCAGTTGGCATTATGCTCAGGACTGTGCTTCTTCCTGAAAGCTCTCGCATGAGGAACGCCATAAAAATGAAATTTTAGTCAGAGACCCCAAACTGGATTGACTTCTCCCTTCTCATTATTCTTGAGCCAATCAGAGGTGATGGTGGCATGAGTTCACATGGAATGACAAGGCAGTCAAATATCAGGTTGATCGAATCAAGATGAAAATAGAAAGTGGAGTTGAAAATAGCCCGAGAGTGAGGACAAATATACTGTGGTTTCAAATGAAACATCAAATATATTTGCAGTACGACCCCAAATATCAGCTTATGAATAATGCATTATTTGGGTAATAAGCATATAAGGAAATAGTTGGAACTCTTGATACGACTTTCTAAACTTTATAATATTGTCATTTTCAGCGTCATCTTGGTTCTTTCTTCCAGTCATTCAGCTGGATGGTGGATCCACTCTTCCTAAAGTTGGTTTTAAGGTTAGTTTCCAAACTATTCTCACAGTCTCCATCTAAGTGGCCTTACTTCTTCGCATGTCCTCCCCTCCATACTACTTTGAGTCCACCGTCTCTTTATAAGAGCTCATATATCCATTTCATATTTTCTATTTGTTAATAGTTTCTGATACTCTCTACTTGTAGGAACATTTGCTTCCACTCTTAGGGGAGGGAAAAAGATTTGAGCATCGTTCCTTTCTGAGCTTGAATGTCTTGATTATGTAACTTCAGGACATCATCTTGGTAAAATTTTCAACATCATCGAAAAACGTAATTGTTCCCTCATGAAAATACAAAACAAGAACTGATAGAAAATATTTGTTTCTCTTTCCCTGTGAAACAAGGAAGCAAAACTATATCGGGCTTCTCATTCTAGCCCTGAATGGACATTTGTTTCTGGAATGCTTGAAGTGTTAGCCACCTGCCACAGAGCTCCTACCCACAAGATGGAGAAAATGTCTATCAGTTTTGAAGGTGTAGCTTGAATTATGGTTGTTATTCTGTTCTTGAAAGACCCATGTTTATCACACTTTTGAAAATGAAAGAAAATCAGCAAACCTGTAGATCCAACCTTTTGAGAATAGGTTGGTGAAGTCATCAACATATGATGGGATTTGAAGTCTTCTAGAAGACTCTGATTCCTGATTCCATTCCCCAAACATTCTCCATCCCTTCCTATTCAGAGCCAAGTCTACAATTTGGGTTAACCCTCTTTTTTTTCCACTTGAGTTACAACTTTCTAATTTACAGTTTTAAGTCCTATTAAAATGCAAAGGAATTTTTTTTTGTAAGAAAACGATGCATTTACTTTGCAGAGATAGCACTACGGTCTCTGCAGAGCTTGAACATGATTAATATCACATTAAAGTGTTGCCTGGCCCAGATTTGCTTGCGTAGGATGAAGCTTCATTAAGATGGAATCCCATTCACTTTCCAAATGAAGAATCTGGAAGAAGGTTTTGATAAGGCAATAAGAGCTTGGGGGTGAATTTAAGTACCTGAAGTGCAGGTGGCAATGCCAGTGAATGAGTGAGAGGGCACAGAAGGAGGAGAGAGACACCGACCACACAAAAACTTGTCCAACCTTACAATTTTGCTTACAACGGCTTTGACAGAAGCATTCATTTATTTTCACATAACTTGTTTAAAGTTTTCAACCCACATTTTAAGGTCCCCTCAACCTTCAGACTTCAGCTAAGACACATGCTTATATAAAATAAGAATACCTAGCATACACCAATCACAAACTGTTGGGTCCCGAGAAGCTCAGGTGACAAATGAAGAGTCCTGAACGGATACAGTTGGGAATTTATTTAAAACCTGATCTTTCATTCAAACTCTGCTCATCCTGTATTTTGCAGGTAAGGCTTTTTCAAAGAGTATCATAATATAAGTAATTAATGCCTCTATTAAAACAAGCTTTTAGGGGCACCTGGGTGGCCCTAAAAGTCAGTTGAGTGCCCCACTTTGACTAAGGTCATGGTCTCATGGTTTGTGAGTTCAAGCCCTGCATCAGGCTCTGTGCTGACAGGTCAGAACCAGGAGCCTGCTTTGGATTCTGTGTCTCCCCTCTCCCCTGCTCGCGTGCTCTCTCTCTCTCTCTCTCAAAATTAAATGAAAATTAAAAAAAAAAAAAAACGAAACAAAACAAAACAAAAAGCTTTCAGATGAAGCTGAGTTGTTATTTATACTTCACGTCTACCATATTAATAGTTGGATATTTTAAGCATAAGTATATAAAATGTCTTTGTACCCACTGAATAATATATCATTATATATATATATATATATAAATATATATATATATATATATATAATACATACACATATATGTAATACACATTTACATAAATGTGACACAGTCTTGTTTTCCTTATTAGCTTTAATGACTGGTAACACGTGATGTCTTATGGCTCTACAATTACCAATGTTGTTTCCCATTTGACAGAGAAGTTACCTTGGATAACCTATCCCCACACAGAGTTTTATGGCCTGCTTTCCAAATTATACAAATTACTCAGAAGTGAAAACCACAATGGAAATATTACAGAATCACATTCCTGGCTCTGGAACACAATGCCTTGGTTGTTAGCCAATTTTCTTTCCTTCATCATTCAGGGTAGTTTATAAAAATGTTTTTCTATGCCAATATTGAGTACTGCCATTAATGTGTTCTTTACATTTATTGCTGGCAGCTACTAGGGTAATTTGGAAGGAACATATCGATATAAACTGAATAGTACATCTCAATCCAGGAGATCCCTCATTATCCTAAAGAGATCATTACTTTGTATCATGGAGACTCCATCTAAGATGTATGGTCAAAGAGTAAAGGAATGAACCAAGACTTATAGGAACTTGCTGATGGAGCAAAGATATTGCTGTGAATTTAGGATCTCACCAGGGTGAATTTTCTGTGTATTAATAGTTTCATTACCAGTGTCATTAAGCAGTCATGAAAGAATTTTTTGCAATGTCCTGGGCATTGAAATAGTACGGAAGAAAGGAGACAACACAAAGAACATATATTCTGTGATTAACATCTACCACAACCATACTCCAGTATTACATTGAAAAACATAAAACAAGATTATGTAAAGTTCATTCAAGAATGCAAAGGGCTTTTAATATTAGAAAATCTGCTTATCTACTTATATAGCTCATCTTATTAATAAGTTAAAGAAAGGCATGCAACTCATTCAACAGATATTGAAGACATTTGATAAAATTTCATAGCATTTTTGTCAAAAAAAAAACTTTGGAAATGATCATGTGTGTTTTATTCCTAGGAATGATAAAACAACCAGATAATTGCATCACAGTGGATGAATTGTCACTAAAATAAAGAAGAAGACATGAATACCACCATCACCATCACTATCTAGCATTATCCTTTGAGAGCCTGCATATCCATTAGAAAAGGACAACAACAAGAAAGGTGTGGAACCATGAGAAAAAGAAGGCAAAAGTGTCAAGATTGGATTTTTTGATTGTCAGTATTTGATTTTTTATTGTATATCGACCCCCAAGATAACCAGTTGGGTGGAAGGAAGGGTATTAACACAGAAGTCATGTAAAAGTTAATTTATTTTTATTCCATCTTGACAAACATCAGTTCAAATACAACAGAAACCAGTGAAAGTGTCTAAGAATAGCAAGAAATATGTGGCATATTTATGAATAAAATTATTTAAAAAGTTTGAAGCACAAAAACAAGAATTGAGATATAGACAGCTGGTATCCAAAGAGGTCAATTTTCTTTGAATTGATATATGAATTTAATTCAATTCTAATAAAAATCTTTGTTTTTCAAGAATATGATCAAATGATGCTAAGGTTGATCGGGAAATGTAAATGTCTGATTATAGGCAAGCATCTTCTGACAAAGATGACTATTGAAGGGGACCATAAAATGTATGGAAAAACCATGGTCATCAGAAGATTTTAGCACTGGAATAAATATAAAGAAATAGGAGAATTTATATCCAATCTTATTCCACTGTGATACTCCCTGAGTACATGTTAAGCAGAAATATCGTTTCCTAGGCATGATTGTTAATCATTTTGTAGTCATTATCCTGTAGCCATATACACAACCAACATTCACTAGAATATGTACACTTCTTGCTGCTGTATTCAATCAGCGATTTTTCTTCATATGAATGGACAGGTCATACCAAAGCAAACAAACACAACTTTTTAATGTCAAAGGTATCGGGGCCCCTGCGTGGGTCGCTCGGTTAAATGTCTGACTTCAACTCAGGTCTTGATCTCGGTTTGTGAGTTCAAGACCTGTGTCAGGATCTGTGCTGACAGCTCAGAGCCTGGAGCCTGCTTCAGATTCTGTGTCTCCCTCTTTCTCTCTCTGCCCCTCCCTCTCTCTCACTCTGCCTCTCTCTCTCTCTCTCTCTCTCCCAAAAATAAATAAACATTAAAAAAATTTAAAAAATAATGTCAAAGGTGTTAATTTTTCATTTTATATTTCCTATACAAAGCCATACATTTCATAACCAAGTATATGTTTTATAACTTTAAAATATTTTTAAAGCAATATGTATAAGAAACACATATTTAGAGACAAACTAGAAAATCCACACCTTTACCCATCCTAAGATATTCTTTATTCATCAGTGACCATATGAGGGCTAAAATTAGTATTTAGATCTTTAAATTTTATATTTAATTACTAGTGAGTTTGAAATTTTGCTAGTGTTTATGAGCTACTTGTGTTTTCCTGTGTGGCTTTTATGTTTATATTTTGGACCATTTTTCTTTCTAATTTGAGTTTATTTTTTAAAAATTTAAAAATTTCTTAGTATGTAGTAACCTACATACTAAGGCTACTAGACCTTTGTTTTTTAAACACATGGCAACTATTTTGCTATATTGTCTTTTGACTACTTATAAAGCATTTCATCAGAGAGACATTTTAATTTTTATGTAGTCAGATTTACTGATCTTTCCTTGTGCCTGTCCTACTTACTGGGAACTTCCTCACTTCTATATTCATTTATACTTCTCTTTGTAAACTGGTGGTTTCATTTTCACATATAAACCTTTAATCCATTTAGGTTTATTATGGTGTCAAATACTAGAAGGGAATATAATTTTATTGGTCTGTTTCCCTCTATTATAAAATAGGGTCATGTTACTTGATATGCAACAATATCATTTGATATTTATCTATATTCATTATTTAATATAATTTGCTATATTAATCAACATTGCTTTTAAGTAGAATAATAGATACACAGAAGTTAAACTCTGCAATATCTCCTTTTCTCGCTTCTTTTGGCCACAGCAGACAGAATTGTAATACTGATGCTGGGTGAAAGAAAGTAGCTTCTAAGGGAGCCCAGAGGATGGAACTTAGGGGCACATAGACCTGCCACATTTCAAATGTAAGCAGTCAGCATTTTGAAGGACATACTAGAATGGACCTTGAGGACTTTTATTTCACATACGCTGTAATTCCTCCTGTCCCCTAAGTCCCTTCTGCTATCATCATCACCAATATTGGCAGTAAGGCCTCTCCATTATGCCATGAACAGACCTCAGGTAGCAATGATGAATGAATATACACTGGACAATGTCCTTCACTGCTATTTTGATATACGTAAAATGCCATCGGTATTATTTTTAATTAAGGTATTACCTAAATTAAAGTACTTTATGTGAATGTACACATATTTGCTTGGGGAAATTTTAATCATCCAATTTTTTTTTCAAGACAGCTTTATGCCCATTTGAATAGGTTCTCACACCAAAGAGAAGCCTGGAAGGTACTACCTTACTCGTGTGATCAAAGCAAATATTATCAGTCATGGGACAATTCTATATTACTGATATGATCTAATGCAAAGAAGGTAGCATTAGTTCTGTAATACTACTGACAGAATGGAGAGCACGAACCTAATCGTGAGAAAACATCACAAAGGCCCGAATTTGGTTTGTAATCTTCAAAAATGTCAGGGTTATGAAAGTCAAGGAAGACTGAGAAACAATTCCAAACTGAAGAAGATTGGAGACATACGTCAATTAATTGCAATGTGTGATTCTGAACTAGATGTTGTTGTTGTCGTTGTTTGTTTGTTTGTTGGTATAAAAATCTTTCTGAGTTTAATCGGAAAGCTTGAACGAGGGTCTGAAAATTAGATGGTAAAGGTAAATCTGTTCTGATTTCCTGGTTTTTGATGGTAGTCTGGTGGCTATGACGAAGAATGTTCTTATTTGTAGGGTATGACAGTAAAGTTTTAGGGATGATTGGGTTGGATATCTTGGTGGCAACTTACTGTCAAAAAGTAAAAGAAAAGTTCAGAAAAGAAGAGTGATTTCCACAGCACTTTTCTGTAAGTGTGAGATCGTTTCAAAATGACATAGAAAAGAAATGATTAAGCATAGTTTGATAGTCAGGCAAACTACTAAGGTGTAGTTCTTGGTTTCCTACACTGTCGCTAGCATTCTGCCATGATCTATCAGTGATGGATACTCATTCTTCGAGATATGCTTTCTACCCTTGAAGTGTTCACAGTCTACTTCAGCATATCCTATATGAAATATGATTAGTGAAGGCTAATGGAGTTCTTCTACGTTTAATAGACATTCAGAGATTGACTGATGTATGTAGAAATCAAAGAGAGTGCCCGTGGGGAATATTTTGCATGAAACATTTTTTTTTAAGAGATAAGAAGAAACCTCTCTTGTTTGTATCAGTGACTTGTGGTTAAGCAAGGGGCCAAGGGACAGTGATGCTGGGTAGGTGACAATGGATGACTGGCCGAGTTACTGGGTGTGAGGCGAGGCTCTGGATGGGAGCTCGTGTATTTAGACTCCGCCAAATCCTACGCTCCACTTTGAAACAGAAATATGGCACACGGCAGATCTTCGTTATTCTTTCTAACGTAGAGCGTTTTTAGATGTCAACAATTTTATATGTCAATGATGAAGTAATATGTAAGGGAAACTTGCATACACTTAATAAATAAATATATAAGAGGACTAGAACTGGTTTTTTATACTTACATTATTTTGGTAAAGAATAAAAGTGACTGGCTTCCTGCAGGCTTTCCACGATAATCAGCCATATTGTTCTCTCAAACCACGTGAATGTTATTTTCTTTATTCTTCGCCCCAATCACATTGCACTGCTTGATATTCCTCCCTGGGCCTCACGGGTTACCTGTTAGTGATATCCTATTTTCCAGAGGGAATAAAAGAAAAAAAAAAGGAATTAGAAGATGAAAACAAAGATACAAAATCACTAATCTCGATGAAATCATGTGACATTAAAAACTGGAGGGAAATATATAGATATAGATATAGATGATACAGATACATCTTTCATTCACTATCTTTGCTCCAAATGTGAATTAATGGTGCTATCATGATATGAACATACTGAGGCCAAGTGAACACATTCCCCTGCCTGGTCAGTTTGAATGTTCTACCCACAAGTATCTCCTCTTCATGCCTTTCTCTTTTAAGTTTATTTATTTATTTTGAGGAGGTGTGTAGGGAAAGAGAGAGAGAGGGAGAGAGAGAGAGGATCCCAAGCAAGCTCTGCATTGTCAGAGAAGAGCCCGATGTGGGGCTCTGTCTCAATAACCTCGAGATCATGACCTGAGCTGAAATCAAGTGTCAGACACTTAACCAACTGAGCCATCTAGGTGCCCCACCCCTCTTTATTTCCTTGCTTGTACTCGGAGGCCTTAGAACTTTCAACTACTTTGATCAACATAAAATGGCTCCCAACAACTTGTGACATTAGAATTATTTGGGATGCTGAAAAAAAACAAAACAAAAAACAGTCTACGGCTGATTTAAAAAAAAAAAAAAGGTGAATGAATTGATTTGGAGAAAACTCCAGTTATTGTTACTTTGAAAATCTTCCCTGAGCTCTAAAATATAATCAGGGATGAACATCGGACGGATTAGCTGGCAAAGGCTTTCTAAAAGGTTGACTTCTCTTACCCATTTGCCGTACTGCTCAAACAACAATTGATGTGTTAAGTTTTCTTTTCCCCACTGAATGGATGTGGTAATACTCGGATTGTATGGATGCTTGGAAACTGCTTGGAAATAAATGTATTTATTTATTTATAAATCAAGTATAAATACACTTTATTTATAAAGTGTATGCACTTTACCATGCAAAGTCGGTAATGAGTGTATTCCCTGGGCTAGCTTTAAAACAGGAGCTCGGATGTGAAGTTACCGAGCACAAAATAATTGATATTCATTCTAAATAAACTTTTGTTATTAACCCAGCACCTAACATGATCCATGTCCTATGCTAGACAGCTAGGATTGAGAGTTGCAGCAGATTCAGTCTCTGCCTGTAGGGAACACACAGCATCGTAATGGACCGTGAGGCAAACGCAGGATAAAAACCTTGACACTAAACCTGGGACCATACCGGAATGCAGTGTAGGAAAAGGAAGCAGCATAGTTGGTAACAGAGAAGAGTATTATTCTCCCTGAAAAGTTAGATTTCTGCATTTTTTTTTTACAGTGGTAAAGTCCCCACAGTTCTCACTGGCAGTATCACTAGTCCTTATATATATATATTTTTTTTTTTTCTTTGCTTATTTTTGCTTGCTAAATAACAGAACACCATGATCTGGGAGTCTGACTGTATTTGAATAAAAATGTTTATTTATGAGAACCTAAACAAAACAAAACAAAACCAAATGGGTCAGCTTCAGTTAATTCTCCGGAGGCCTCAGAATAGTTAATCGTTTCCGTCCTGGGGCAATTATGGCCAGCATTTCCCAAGACTATGACTTGGAACTTCTCCAGAGGTGGTTGATAGGCCTAACTCCAACAGAAGTTTCCAAGTCAAACGAATCTGGGGAATTATGGATTAAGGAAAATTACATATATTTGTTTACCTCAGGATTACTTAGATCCTTTAATATCCTAGTGTATAATACGACTCACCAAGAAGAGGGTATTTTGTTCAGGGGTTCTCGAACATAAGGAACTGTAGAACTTTTTTTTTTTTTTTTTAACATTTATTTATTATTGAGAGACAGAGACAGACAGAGCATGAACCTGGGAGGGGCAGAGAGGGGGAGACACAGAACCTGAAGCAGGCTCCAGGCTCTGAGCTGTCAGCACAGAGCCTGACTCGGGGCTCGAACTCACAAACCAAGAGATCATGACCTGAGCGGAAGTTGGACGCTTTACTGACTGAGCCACCCAGGCACCCCGGAACTATGGACCTTTTTGATTTCCCCTTTTAGGACTGGCAGTAATACAGCTCTCTGGGCTCTTCCATTTACATCTGACAAAAGTTGTCTCAATGTCATCCCATCAGAGAGACTTCTGCCAACTGCCATATCTAAATTAACATCAGGCTCACATCAGTTTCTACCCTCTCACCTTGTTTTCGCTTTGCTCTTCACTGTGTGTTTCTCACTCCCCCTTAGAATTTAAGGTCATTGCTAGAGCAGAGCCCTTCTCCTTTTCAGCACTTGCCACACAGTTAACACTGACAATATACTTGTTGACTGAATTGATCCTGTGTTGCCACCTTTAGTGTGTGGCTTTTGTTCCCATGGCTACAAGACGGTTGTTATTAAGGCGACATGGGTATTATGTATGCCATTAGTCTACATCCCCAATGGTCCCCGGAGACTGTGATTGTCACATAGTTGGCTTCACCTGTGTTATTTGTTTGGTTCCCTGAGCATTTGAGTTTGCAGCCTTGAACCAGACATTTCTTAAAGTCATTCCCCGTCTTTAAATGCTATGATTTTATGATCTATGCTTTTCCAGCAAATGCCTTAGACTTATCTATATACAAAGTTTTCACATGTTGCACTTAAATTATGAATTTAATGATTATTTAAGGGGAAAATATTCCTTTTATTTTTCCTGTAAAAAAAACCCCAATAAACAAACAAACAAAAAAAAGCACTTCCAGGTAATAGTCAACTTTGTTCTGAAGTCATTCTTGGTCCTGTTCACTGAAGTAAAACAAATGCTGTGGAACACGTGAGCGTTCCTTCCCTGGGAAGGCTTGGCATGCAACTGTCACCAGTCCTAATCACAGTCTCAGGAACAATGATGATGCTGTCACTAGAAGGTCAGGAGAGGAAGCTGAGAGGCTCTAAAGCCTAAGCCAGAGCAAGACTGACAGAGAACACAGAAGAAAAAAGAAAGAAAGAAAAGAAAGGAGAAAAATTAGGCCCGCGTAAAAGAAAAAGAAAACATCCAAAGAAAACACTTCGTGAAATGTGTTGAAAATTGGAACATTTGGTTTATAAAATGTCCTGTCACCTTCTGACAATTTTCCATTTTGCTGTTTGATAAGTGACAAGTTTCACATTGCACAGGTGACCAATTCCAGTAAAAAATAGTTTCTTGAGCCTTATCGGTATCATTTATCAGAAGCAGCAGAAAATGTTGCCCTGTGCTAGAGATACTCAATCTGGTCCTATATACGCTCCCGAAAGGCTAGTGGGTTTCAGGATGGACCAAGAGTGAAGCTGATATTTACTGAGCACCTACTAAATGGTAGGAAGAAGAGGAGACAGGTACACAATCATTATATCACTTATTTCTTATAATAACCTTCCCAGTCTATTTCAGAAGAGTATACAGCATAAACCTAGGCAAACAACTTGAACCTGCTGATCTTCCATTATCTCTAATCATATTGGCATTGGACTGGTTGATACCCTTTTTCATTCATTCAGTGACTGTGTTTAATAACATCCTTAAAATGTGGTTTTCTCATTAGTAGAATAGAGATAACAGTATCTGCCTTGTTGCAGGAAAGAAGGGAGTGAGAAAGGCAGGAAGGTAGGATAACAAGAAAAGAAAGGAAAAAGTCAAAAAGAAAACCAGGGACATATCTAAGCTCAAAATCAGACTCCCTTTAGATTTCTTAAGAGCAGCACTGGATATAAATAAATGAATACATAAATACATAAATACAGAGAAGTAAGTAAATAAATAAAACCATCACTTCAAAAGCCTGAAGGAGAATTGCTTTGTCCTTGAGTTCTATACCTTGGCAAACTATTAAGAAGGCATGAGAATAGAATAAAAATATTTTCAGACATGGAGAGTTTCCAAAAACTCACCCAATCTCATGTGACCCCTCTTCTATCATCCCTCTGTCCTCCAAATATAGCTATACATGTTCCCTTCTTCTCTTTATAATGATTGCAGCCAAGCTTCACATGCAATATTCCTTTGTAAAATAGAACTAAAAATAAATTACTAGAAAAAATGAAATGCATCCTCAATTTTTATTAGATTCAACAGACATTACATTATCTTTTAATAAATATTATGTGAACAAAACTAACATAAGGATAAAAAGGAATTACAAAATCTGTATGTGTTTATCATTAAAAGGGAGTGTCTAAATGATTAATTTGAATCTTTATGACACTTGAAAATTTTAGTTGTTCGATACGTGTAGCATAACAATGTTGTCACACAGTGATTCCCTATTTTAGACAGATACATACATAGTTTAACACACCAAGTTTTTATCAATATTTAATATTTTTAATGTTACAAATATATAAATACTTTTCACTTGTTAATTTACCCATTCTAGGCTCAATCGGTCACAGCAGTAACTCAGGCTATAATGTATATCTAAAATATTTCTATATTTTGTTTCACTAACATTTAGGAGGAAAACTAATCTCCCCAAATATGTGACAGAAGGATTTCAAAGTAATTTCAGCCTGCTCTCGATATTCAGTTAGAGCTTTTATTTAAAATGAAGGAGGTGCACCTGGGTGGCTTTGCCACTTGAATGACCAACTCTTGACCTTGACTCAGGTCATGATCCCAGGGTCATGGAGCCCTGCATCGGGCTCTGTACTGAGAGTGAAGCCTGCTTAAGATTGTCTCTCTCTCTCTCTCTCTCTGCCACTTTCTCTCTCTACCTCTGCCCCTTTCCCTTGCTTGTGTAATCTTTCTCAAATAAAAATAAAATAAAATAAAATAAGATATAATAAAATAAATAAAATAAATAAAATAAATAAAGGAAATGACAATATATTTTCAACATTCATCTTTAATTTTAATTGGTTCTAATTTTAATTAGAACCAATAGCTGGTTCTAATAATCTATCTTATAAAGTTTTAATTAAGTTTAAATTATCTTTCAGTGTAAGAAAAATAGATCCATAAATATCTTATTGTGTGAACCATATATATGTATATGTATATTATATATATGTTTTTCAAACTTATAAGGTATTCAGAGGTAACTTTCACCAAATGTGCTCTATGAAGATTATTCCCTATTTCACTGATAATTGTGTTAAATTACAAAATATATCATCACAATCTGCAAAAATTCTTGAAGCAAATCTTCCTCATAAAGTGGGCTGGATTCCTTCTCTAGAAGAGAGTAAAAATATCAATACTATCAAACAAAGAAGTAGATCTGACTATCTCATTTGTATCATTAGAATTTGGGACCTCAACTATTTTTTTTATTTTGTAGGAAAACCAAAAGTTCGATCAGTCTACACAAAACTTTTCCCCTGAAAACTGATGAATCTCAGCATGCATAGAAGTTGCTTATAATCAGTTGTCATATTACCCCATAACTGGCACCAAAAAAACTAACATTTAATAAATTAGTCTCTACATAATTCATACAGTATAACCTGGCTGACTTTTTTTTTCAGGAAGTAACTCAAGAGAAGGAATAGAACACAACTTCCAGATTGTACAGAGACAGCATACTCAAGGAAGTTGCAAGGAAAACACGCACGCGCGCACACACACACACACACACACACACACACACACCCTAGTTGAATTACTTGCTTCCTGAAGTGCTTGACCATATGATAAAGAGCATTGAAGAGTTTTTTTTTTAATTCACTTGGAGAACTTGAAAGCGTTAATGATAATGGCAGAAAATCATGCCAGCAAATACATACATACATACACACATACATACATACATACATACATACATACATACATACATACATAAAGGATACACTTATTAGCTGAGAAAAGCAATGTAAACCATGCTTAAAATGATCATAATGAAAGTTTGCTAAATTGCATAGGAGGATGTAGACAAAGGGTTGCAGGGGGTGACAGGATGTAAGGATGCTTTTTGTCTCCTGGCAGAAAGTCAACGGATGATGCCTACAAATTGTAAATGGGGAGGTAGCAGGAAACGTCTGTTATTTAGAACGGTGGTGGTGAGTAGTCCAATAAACTGCTAAAAGAATTGTCACTAGTCACTTGTGGGGGGTAGTATGAAGAATAGTAGTGAAGTAAGGGACTTCTGATTTCCAGATAAGGTTTGTAAAGCGTTTTGACTTGTAAAACTCTGCATGTGCATAAAGTTCATAAAAGCTGCTACTCTGATTTAGTGATTTTATTCTTCACTTTATCAAAGCTTTGATCTACCAAAATATCCGTTTCAGAGTTTTTCTCTAAATTATGTATATGTCAGTCTCTAGAAACTGTTTTAAAACTACTCAGTTATCATGACTAAATCTAATGTTCCAATATCATTTTGAGCCATTCTTAAAACTTGTAAGATTTTACCTGAAAAAAATCAATTGATTCTCGTTCCATGGATCTTTGTGTTGAAGCTCAAGAATTTTGACATTTTAAAGGTTCAAGAGGGGTTATTACTTTTTGTGCTTATGACTTTAAGTGGCTCAGAAGACTTCAAATTTTCTTTTTAGAAAGTCACCTCACCTCTGAGCAGAGAAACCCCTGCCCCTTAGAGGGAAAGCTTTTGTACAAATTTCAACCAAGAAGAAATGAGGTTAAAGTGGAAAGTATTTGGCAATGATAAATTTTAGCCCTTGCCAGAATTACAGTTATTGTGCTTTAAGTTTGTAAAATTTCATTTTGTCTTGCTTAATACAAAATATAAAGTTGTTCTTTGGATGCATAAGTTAAATTTTATATTCAAGCAGGTAAAACCAAAGATAAATTTGCCTTCATCAGTTTGCTCACAAATTCTGACTATATCTTTGTCAAGATTTCTTTTTCGATTTCTTTTTTACTACAAAGACAATAAAAACACGAGTCAAGTAGCTTGAACCCGAAATGAATTCCATTCTGTTTAGTGACCTGAAATATTTCCCTGGGAAATTTTTACTTTGGCCACTCGTCCTCCATAGCCTGAAACCTTTCAGGGATTCCCATCCTTCTAAATGAAAAGTTATTCTTTGGCTGTAATTTAGAGCCTCTGAAATTCCCACTGGAATTTCGACTCAGGGGTGCCTAAAAAAAAAAAAAAAAAAAAAACACGGGAAATTGCCTTGAGTTATTCTGGAGCAAATGACACTTGGTATTTAAAATGGAGAAGAGATGGCTTTCTTGTACAATTCCTATGCTCCAAGTAAATCATTCCCTCTGTCTGAAGATTCACTCACTGTAGGGTTCACATCGACCTAGAAGCAATTCAATCTACAGAGATCAAGGCCAAGGGGAAAGAGAGATATGGCCTAAGAGCCAATTCATTATACTAGTCATCCATTCCCAAAATGGGTGTGTGGTTGCAATCAGGTTAATAAGAACATCAGGGCCACAAAGCTTCTGGAGGCCATATGAAATTGCAAGGGACAAAGCGACCTGCTCTGCTTGGGTCATATCATGCCAGATAGATTTTCATCTTGCGCTGCTTTGGCAACATATTGTGATGATGAGGGCTTCTTTTCTACAGGCTACCTCCCCAAGGCACCTCTGAATCCTTCAGAGATTTTTCAAGAGTTCCAGAAGCCTCTGGGTTTAGGTCCTCCAATGCCATTCCCACACTCTTGTGAACAGCGGTGGGGAGCGTAGCAAAAGACATGTTAAGGATCCATCAGATCGTATTTGATTTCCAGTCTCTGAATTACCCCAACTCATATAGTTTGATTTCATTCAATCCTACACTGCACTCCCCTTTGGAGGTTTAATTACCAGAACCAGTTCTGCCCTAAAGATGGAGAATCTGAACCACCTTGAAGCATGTGAAGGTAACTAAGCATCACCATCCCTTTTCCCTGCAATCTTTTCACTACAGTGAATTTCAGACCAGACTCACGATGATCTCCAGTTCCCCTTCATCTCAGACTTGACATTTCTGTGACTCGTCCAACACCCCAGGCATGCTAAGTCCAGGAACTTGTCTGGACTTCAAAAGACACCTTGGAGACATTAAAAGAAACCTCAAATGCAAAATATTTCAAATTGCAGTCATGATCTTTTCTCCCCTCCAGGCAGATCTCTTTTTCTGTTCACTTCCATAATTAGGGACATTGCCTTCCTCCTTAATCAACTAAACCACATTGGTCTTTTCCTTGAGTCCCAATTTTTCCATGCCTTATTCCCACATTCACTTAATCGCCAACTCTTGACAATTCTTACCCTATCCATTTTCTGCTATTAATTCACACTGTCACCTCCCTCCTATACTATTGTAAAATCTTCCTACCTGCTATGCTCACCTTGCCTCTAGCCTTTTCTCACTCTTCATTCTGCCAATGTAAATCGCAAATAGAATGATTGCAATGTTGCAATGGCTCCCTATTGCCTCAGGGTAAAATACCTTTTTCTTAGTAAGGCCTGAAAAGCTCCTCTGGTTTGACCTGTCTTTGTCCTACCTCATAACTTTTATTCTACCCAGATGTTCCATTCATTTTAATGCCTTGATGATGCTTGTGTTTCCTTAGAAAACTTCTTGTGTTTTCTAAGCAAATCGATTTGTCTCATACCTCTGTGCTTTGTGGGTGTTCTTCCCTGTAAAGCCTCTTCCTTGTCCAGCTGGTGGGTATCTACTCTTCCTTCAGAGGTGATTAAGCTTCACCTTCTTGTAGGTATTTCTAACACACAGAGTGGGGCCCAGGACAGCCTAATCTTACTGTCCCACTATGGCATTTTCTTAGGTCTTATTCACTTCTCAGCCCACTGTATTCTGGCTTCTCCTGCTACTATTCCTCTGAAAGTGCTTTTGCTAAAACCCCAAATGACCTTCAAACTGCTAAGTCCAATGGGCCTTTTTTGGAGTTTAGGTTACTTGGCACAAGCTATGTTGGATACTGTGGATTATGTTCTTGTTTTGGAGCTCTCCTTACACTACTAGATTGTGGGATCCCAATATTATCCTAATTTTCCCTTCCTTCCTCCCTTCCTCCCTTCCTTCTTTCTTCCTTCCTTCCTTTCTTTCTTTCTTTCTTCCTTCCTTTCTTTTTTTCTTTCCCTTCCTTCCTTCCTTCCTTCCTTCCTTCCTTCCTCCTTTCCTCCCTTCCTTCTTCCCTTCCTTTCTTCCTCCCTCCCTCCCTTCCTTCCTTCCCTTCCTTCTTCTCTTTCTTTCTTTCTTTCTTTCCTTCTTTCCCTTCCTTCCTTCCTCCCTTCCCTCCCTCCCTCCCTCCCTTTCTTCCTTCCTTCCTTCCTTCCTTCCTTCCTTTCTTCCTTCTTCCCTTCCTCCCTTCCTCCCTTCCTTTCTTTCTTCCTTCCTTTCATTCTTTCTTTCTTTCTTTCCCTTCCTTTCTTCCTCCCTCCCTTCCTTCCTTCTTCCCTTCCTTCCTTCCTCCCTCCTTTTCTTCCTCCCTCCCTCCCTTCCTTCCTTCCCTTCCCTTCTTTCTTTCTTTCTTTCTTTCTTTCTTTCTTTCTTTCTTTCCCTTCCTTCCTTCCTCCCTTCCCTTCCTCCCTCCCTCCCTCTCTTCCTTCCTTCCTTTCTTCTGTCTTTCCTCCCTCTCTCTTCTTTCTTTCTTTCTTTCTTTCTTTCTTTCTTTCTTTCTTTCCCTTCCTTCCTTCCTTCCTTCCTTCCTTCCTTCCTTCCTTCCTCCTCTGACCAATCCTCTGTAATCTTCCTCTGTCTACTCTCTTAATTGTTGACATCCTCGGGTTATGTTCTTAGCCCACCAGGTTACTTACCACCTTAATCTTATCCACATTCATAAATCGTACACTTATCTAATAACCTATTAAATGTCTCCATACAAAAGTCAGACAAAAACCTGCCATCCAACATATTCAAAACTGAGCTATCTTTCCCTCTAATATTTGCTTTACTCCTCCACTCCTTTAGTAAGTGACATCAAATTCTGTCCAACCATTCAAAATAGAATCCTGAGATTTTCCTTGATTTTCTCATTTTTCCTAAATCCCTTGTTCCCAATGACAAGTTCCTGTAGAATGCCCCCCCTCCAATAGGTGTTGACTCTTTTGTACCCTCTCTGGCCTGTGCCACTCTGTGCTAGACTACTATGCACACCTGCAACTGGCTATGTGTCTTTCCCTGGACCAGTCAGTCCCTCCTCCCCAGAACCGCCAGAGC
The DNA here is from genome assembly GCF_024362965.1 of Panthera pardus. NCBI lineage: Eukaryota > Metazoa > Chordata > Mammalia > Carnivora > Felidae > Panthera > Panthera pardus. The sequence continues at coordinate 12,507,753 of NW_026526655.1, forward strand.
CACCTATCCTCAGTGTAACACTTCCCATCTCATTCCCTTGCCTACAGCCTTCAACAGTTCCCTCTTACCTACAAGAGACTGAAGTCCATGCTTGTTAATATTTCAGTGTCATTTATCCCCACCTCCTTTTCCTATGTCATCTCTTGCACCATCTACCTTGCACTTAATCAGGACCCACAGTGAGTCACTTCCAATTATCATGCCCAGTATGATGCTCTTTGTGTCTATACTTCGGCTGACGTGAACACATCTCCCTGGAATGCCACAGTGTCACCTGAGATAATGCCTACCCATCCCTAAAGACTCAGGAAGTTTTTTCCTGCCTCCCCCTCTGACTTCCAACCCTATTGCCTTCATGGACAGATTGGATCCTTCTGCTCTCTTCCTTGCTTTTCCCCATAGAAGACTCCTTACTTCTACCTGTGTTCCAGGCCCCCTGCTTCTTTTCTCCTCCACAATCTGTCTTCTGAAATTATGCCTTGTTCTTAGGCATTGACACAATCTCCAGCTCCAGTGCACGTTTTCCTTCCGACTTCACATGTAACTTCCTCCTCCAGTGTTTTTAAGTCTTTCCTCCTACCTTCATCCCTTGTCTTTCATCATCACACATGTTGGAAGAGTGTGGCTCCGATTCCCGTACCTTCTATTTACTCCTCCACCCACAGTAAGGGCATTTCAATCACAACACGTAATTGAAACTGCTTTCTCAATGTCCCCAGTTATCTACTGATTTTAAACTCAAAGATTGAATTTTGTCCTTATCCCATTCCATCCCCCTGAATTAATCGAGATGAATACATACTTCTCTTCTCTGATACTCTCCTTCTTGTGGTTAAACTACAACACTTTATCCTCCTTCTCCTTCTGTATCTACCAGCCTGCCTTCTCCTCCTCCTTTCTTCCTCTTCTATTTGTTCCATACAGAGGAACCCCACTAAGTAACTATTGTCTCTCTTTTCCTCCTTTTCTTACCCTGGGGCTTCATCAATCTACAGGTGGTTCTGCAGATAAAATCCAAACGTGTATCTTTTAACCTCCACCTACTTTTCTTCTTCTGGATTCCAAAGCCATATTTCTAATTGCCTGTTGAGTAACTCTCAAATTCAGAAAGTATAAAAGGACTAATCACTTCTCACCTGGTTCTTCCCTCTAATGATCTTGTTCTTCCGTGCGCTGTTTTAGAGCCTAAAACTTATCTTTAGAGCAGTCTTTTCCCTGGCCCCTACACATCCAGGGGACATTCTAGTGCTATCAGTCCCATGTCCACACTGCCTATTACATCCCATGCTATTAGTCCCATGTCCTCTGCTTCTTAAATGAAAAGAGGCATTTTTGTTGCTGTGACATTGGTTCACAGTCTCTTTTAAGCCTTCAAAATAGAGGCCTCATTGTTATCCCTTCTCTCCAACCCATTCTGTAGGTCACCATCATTACCCTTTCCAAAAGCCGTGGTCTCTTCACATCACTTTCCTGCTTAGAGATCTGCTTACCTTTTCCTATTGTTAATAAAATAAGATTAAAATATAAAAAGTAAAAATAATCACTTTAGTTCAAGGCTTAACGTTTGTCATCATCCGTATCAATCACTTTTACCAGCCTTGATTTTTCCAATGATATCTTTAAAAAATTAAAAAAAAAATGTTTTTGTTTATTTTTGAGAGAGAGAGAGAGAGAGAGAGAGAGAGAGCAGGGGGGTGGGGGGGGGCAGAGGGAGACACAAAATCCAAAACAGGTTCCAGGCTCTCAAGCTGTCAGCATAGAGCCCAACACAGGGCTTGAACCCACAAACCGTGAGATCATGACCTGAGCCGGATTCAGACACTCAACTGACTGAGCCACCCAGCCACCCCTCCAATTATGTCTTAAAATTATTGGAACAACACTAACTGTTTCCAAACTTGATCTTTACCTATCCATGTTATTTCTCTATCTAGAAATAATGATTTGGCACTTACTCTATGCCAGATCTTATGATGTGCCCTGAGGCTACGTAATAAAAAGGCAAAAACTTGCCTTAGTATTTATGAGTTCTAGAGCAGAAAAACAATAAATACATAACTAAGTAAATAAAGTGTACTACATGCTATGTTACAGGGAATGTCAGATTTTAAGGTGTGGAATGGTAAGACACCTTATTTCATGCCTGTGGTGGCAGTGAAGGTGATATGTTGTGCAGAAAAGTTGGTTACAGAAGTAGGTACTATTTAAATTGAGTCAATTAAAGATGGGGAAAATGGGTGAGCGGGCTGATTCTGGGCAAGAGGAAATGGGCACACATACTATAAATATTAAAGATCTTCACTATAGTGATTTACGCAGGATGTGAAGGGGAGGATGCTGACTCTGGGAAAGTTTGTCAGGTAAGAAAACCCTAGACAATGAAGGTACTGTCAACCAATACAGGTGTCTTAGACCTTAAACATCAAGCCACTGGAAGTCTTCTGTATAAAATAAGGGTGTGATAGAATCATATTTGTGGCAGGACGGATCATTCTGGCAGCAACGTGAAGGATAAAATAGAGAAAAAAGGCCAGAGGAAGTGGGAGTGTTCAGGAACTGTTGAAGAACTTCTTGGGAGCAGCCACGCTGGCCTTACTGGATTTTTGGTTATATGACCAGAGAAAGGTAGATTGGGTTGAGAAAAAAGTAAAGAGGAATAAAAATCAGGATTTAGTGATTGCTTTATTGTTGGTGATATAAGATTGAATAGAATAGATGATGGTCAGTAGGCAAGGGATATATAACTCTGGAACTCAGGAAAGGGATCAGAACTTGAGATATAGATTTGAAGTTTATTAGCATATATGTTTAGCTAAAGCTGTGGCAGTCAATGATACTGACTTTTAAGAATGCTTGAAAAAAGAGAGCAGTGGTGGTTCTAGGAAGATCAGAGAAGCTGTTTCAATAAAGAACGTGTCAACTATAGCCCAGAGGAGAAATAGGAATTATTTTGTGGGGGGGGGGGTGTGGGGCAGCTGAATGGCTAAATCGGTTAAGCATCCGACTTTGGCTCAGGTCATGATCTCACGACTTGTGAGTTCAAGTCTCACGTCGGGTTCTGTGCTGACAGCTAGGGCCTGGAGCCTGCTTCAGATTCTGTGTCTCCCTCTCTTTCTGCCCCTTCCCCATTTGTGCTCTGTCTCTCTCTCTCTCTCTCTCTGTCTCTCTTTCTCTTTCTCTCTCTCTCAAAAATGAATGAACATTTAAAAAATTTTAAAAAAAGAATTATTTTGGGGTAGAAGGAGGGAGCCTTCAGTGTCAAGGATATCATTAGTGAACTTGCTGGAAATGCTTTCAGTAGAAGGTCTAGATAGAGGAGACTTTGCATTGTTCATTAATATGTCTTCACATCCATCCTTTGGATAAGACAGTAGGCAACAGTCCTGACCGTGTACTTGGGGTGGTTCTGGGAAGGGGCAGAGACTACAGGCCTTACTATCCTTACTTCTCTTTTTGACTATAAGTACAGGTCAGTTTTGACATTTCTATCTTTTGAAATCCCAAGTACTCACGAAAGATGGTGGCAGTAAAGACTCTTAACGAGTATGACTATCTTAGGGGCGCCTGGGTGGCTCAGCGGGTTAAGCGTCCGACTTCAGCTCAGGTCATGAGCTCACGGTTTGTGCGTTCGAGCTCCACCTTGGAGACAGCTCAGAGCCTGGCGTCTGCTTCCGATTCTGTGTCTCCCTTTCTCTCGACCCCTTTTCTGCTTGCCTTGTGTCTCTCTATCTCTCTCAAAAATAAATAAACATTAGAAAAAAAAAAACAAGTCTGATTATCTTAGGCTGTCTGCCATAGCTGGTTGTCCCAGGTCCCATGCTCTTCTAAGGATAAAACTACCTGCCATTTCCTCTTTGTTGAAATTCCATTCATTTTCAAAAAACAGGTCAAGTATCACTTCTGCCTAAAGACATCCTTAACTCATGAGAGAGTCACTTCTCTTCTGTGTTCTCAGAGGATTTTGTATACAAATTCGTGAAGTGTTTAAAACACTCTCCTTTATAATATAGTTAGATATGGAGGTCTGCTTTCTCCTCATGGGACATGGTCTTATTTTTCTCTGCAGCCCAGATTTTACCTAGGAAATTGGGGTATTTATCCTTGTTTATTAAATTAAATTGAAATGTTTATATAGCATGATTTGTCTAACTACGATCAATTATTTTCAAAGTCTATACTTGGTTTTCCAAGAGGGAGAACTACATTTTTATAGAGAAAAAAAGAAACACAAGACAGTTGAAATCACTTCCATTCCCTTCCCATATTATGATGGCTACTGCCTTCAGGTGTAATTCTGAACTACGTAGAGCTCTACTCTTCACATCTGAGAAAGGCTTGGCTAATACTTTTGTGCATACAGAAGGAAGAGACTCAATAAATAATATTCTGGGACTATTGTCTGTGAGCAGCATTCTGCAAAGTGCACAGTGAGCTTGCATCTGCCTCTAAACTGGATTTGCTTTGGAGAGGCATCTTACATCGTATGACAAATACGAGACTCTCTCCTGGAAGTGATGGTCTGATTTACAATCTTCACCTTCAAAACATATTGAAGCTGAATTGTGCTCTTAAGAAATTCTAAGTGAATGCCTAAATGAAGTTTAGGTTTCCTGCCAATCTTCTGCCTTTAAAAATATAATTTTATTTGCACGTTTGGTACTTTAAGCGAATTATTGCCAATACGATGTTGGATTTCTGACATGGTTTCTGGGCAGTAGGGCAACGTTTGACATCAAGTGTCATTCTCAGTGTGCATGAATATCATAACATCTGAAAATCAACTAAAAACTTATGGAACTTCGCAGTGTGGTCAGTAGCCTTAAAATAGTTGTGAATTGCTAGATTTTTCCCCTTTTATCCAAAATACTGCCTTTCTGTGAGCAAGCAAATATTGCCTTTCTGATCCTTGGCAGAAGAGTTGATGAAAATAATATTGGAAAGTGCTAAGAATTCTCGAAATGTGCCCGTGCTTTAATTGCTATTTGACCCCATTCCTCTTCCCACCAGACAGAGCGCAGCTCAAATGATATGATGGATGTCAAATGCAGATTCATAATTCACCACAGTTAGGAACACTTATAATGGTGCATTATCAAACTCAGTGCAAACGCCCGAGCGGATCAACATCTCATTCAATGGAGTCAGCGCAGATATAATGGAGTGTTTTCTTCAGTATATTCAGTGAAGCAGAGTAAGGGCCAGACTCCAATTATTTCTTATGGTCCTGGGGATGGGGTATGTTCACAAATGCAAATGGAGACATGAATCAAATTTGCATCCTCTCGTATAGATACACAGGCACACACACACGCAGAGGAAGGGAGGGAGAGTGTATGTGTATGTGTTTGAGAGAGAGCGAGGTGATTCTAAAGAAAAAAATCTATATGTATTAAAAATGGTTTAAGTTTCCTCAAATGTTACACAAGGAAGAGAGTATCATTGAAAAAACAAAATCATCTTCGCAAGGGTTTTGATCATGTATTTTAATGAACGAGTTTCCTGTCATTAATGCTTTAATTAGAATAGTAAGCAAGAATGTAACGAAGCAGAATCATTTCTTCAAGCTAACAGCGAAACTTTGCTTGTATCTGCTTACAGTGGAGACTGGCAGTAGACATTTTAGACATTTTTAAAAACAGTTCATTGAAAGTTTGCCGTGAAGAAATGATTTTTTTCCCCCTGTGTCTAAATTCACTGCCGAAATATTTGGGACTGGACACCTGGGGCACTTGCTTCCTTCTTGGGCACCGGTCCCCTTCTCATTTCACATACTGTTGATCCAATCAGTTCCATCTGTTATAGTCAGAACCCACATACAGCCAAATTCAAAGAGAATCAGTGTCCACAGTTTCACATCCTGTTTCATTGACCCCACTGGGTGGTGCCCCTCGAAAGCTCCAAACTTTCAAGGAGCTGAGGCATTCCGGATTTCCCTCTGCCCCCTCTCACTAAGCCTCAGGTAGGATCCAGCCACTGGGAGCTCATTGTGAATTTTACCTTACTGGTACTTTTCCCGTGTCTTTGCATTTTATCCAGGGTCTGACTGGGGCATGATGACTGCTTCCCATTATAGGATTTCCAGGCATCAGTGTACAGATGAGAAAACAACGGGCCCTTCGTGGCCCTCAGAAGTCATCCTACACGGGCCTGTATTGACTCCCATTGACTCCCATTCTGTGGGCATCCAGGACCACCAAAAATGTGTGTGTGTGTGTGTGTGTGTATATATATATATATACACACACACATACGTATGTATACATACATATGTGTGTGTGTGTGTGTGTGTGTGTGTTCTTCTAAGCATTTCCTGCAAAGACCCTCCCCGTCGATTGTCTATTCCCATTATTCAAACTTAGCTGTGTTCTATGTGGCCAAACCATTAGATCCATTGTGGACCAGATTCCAGGGTCTTTCCTCCTGTTTTTCAAAACTGTGTGCACACAATTTTTATGGGCTTCACCTCTGTTACGATTGGGCACACGATTCTGCTGAAGCCACAGCTATTTTGCAAGTCAGCGAGGACTTCTCCAGCCCTGGGTTGGAGTTACATTGGTAACTTTGCTCTAAATTCCCTCTTAAATGGAAAAAAAAACATGGACGGAAGGCAGAGGAGCATAAATCTTGCAAGTTGCTTTTCCCGAGAAACGCCAGAACGAGCCCTAAATGAAGACACCGTGCGCTGCTGGCGGCCGTATTCTTCTCATTTCGATTTCGACAAGTGGTTCCAGCCAGAGAAGCATTTAGAAGGTAAAAGGCGATCCACCAGTTGTCGCCCAGTTGCGATTTCGGTTTGGGGTCCGTTTCTTCAAACGGCCAAGCTGGGTGTTGTTCTGTGATCGAGTGCCTTTGTCCTGACAGAGGTTTTCATTTTGTACCTTTCACCATTGTTTTTGGCCGCAGATCAAGCCTCACATCTTCTGGTCATAGAATTCCTTTCTGCAGGCTCAGGCCGCCGCGTAACCTGAGCCGCCTCCGTTTCCCAGCAGACAGCACATTAAAGGGAGGTCTGCCGGCCAGCTGCAGAGACAGGTGTCGCCCTTTAATTTATACCCGCCCCCATTTATTTGTCCTAAGCATTCCTCTCCCAGGGTTGTTCACCAAGGCCGAAGGAATGGGGCAGATTTTACAGGCGCGGGAGTGTGGGATTAAAATGCTCCACCTGCTTGGTAGCTTAGCTCGGTGAACAAGGCTTCCAGATGTAGCGCCATTTTGCCGTTGCTTTGTTGGACCCTCATCAACGAGCAAGAGGGGACACCGGGCCGCTCAGCGGTCCCCCGCACAATGTGTTGACCGACTCAGATTGCATCGCCGCTCTTTGGAGAAGGCTGACTCACGCTGCTTTCTGAGAAACTGGAGAAGTAAAGAAAATGCTCTGATTATTGCATATTGCGATAATCCATATTGCAGAGCCATGAAAACCTGAACTGGTTGAGTCCTATCAAATTTAATGTTGGTAGGACAAATCCAGATCCATTTTTATAGCGCTATTTTATAAATGGAAAAGGTCAAATATCATAGTGTTTACTACAGACTCTGCTGTTACTTCAAATATGTCTTTGCACAGCGTGCTGATTTTCATTGGAGAATGAGCCCATAGGCTGAGTGAGGTGTAGACATGTGGCCTGTCTAGCATGGATCGCCATGATCCATTATTACATTTCCTAGTATTGGCAACAAGGCTTCAGGGATTCGTTTCTCCCCTTGATCTGATATTTAGCTGTCAAAATCCCTCTTTTTAAAAAAATTTGTTCACATTTATTTATTTTTTGAGACAGAGAGTAAGCAGGGGAGGGGCAGAAAGAAATGAGGACACAGGATCTGAGGTGGGCTCCGGGCTGACAGCAGGAAGCCCCATGGGGGGCTCAGGGCTGGAACTCACTGAAGGTGAGATCATGACCTAAGCTGAAGTCTGACGTTCAACCAACTGAGGCACCCAGGCACCCCATCAAAATCCCTCTTTGACTGGCCTCAGTTTATTTATTTTTCACAAGCCACACTGATGTTCAACCCTCTGGGTCTTCACCCAGGGGCTTGGGTCACTCTGAATATTTTCTCCTTTCTACGATTTGAGGTGGATGGGCATGCTTTCCATAATTAGGCTAAAGACTATGCCACACCAATTAGCATTCTCCATCATTAACAGAAGATACCACGTTTGTGATTCAGGCAAAAATATAAAAAGTAGATTTTATGCATCGGCGAAACCATGAGGCTAACCAGCTGACCATGAGTTATAATCATTCCTTCCTGAGCCTTGGAATTGTCTCTTTCAAGATGTCTGGATGGGACAATGGCCACATATGAGAGAATAGCTTGTTCCTGTCTTCCAAAAATTCCTGGAAGCTGGTCCTTCAGGAGAGTGTCACGTTCGTCATTGCAACGCTGTCTGCATCCTTGGACTGTGCCTTGCTTTCTTCGCTCAGGAAATCAGATAACCCAGGATGATAGCAAGGCTTTGGACGTGGCCCCTCCATCACACCGTCACTTGTGGCCTTCCGAAAACACTATGTCTTTGCCATGTTTGGAAACCCCACACCACCACAAAATGCCCTGCACGCCAATCACAAATGTTATGAAGCACACTCCATGCATAGGGAGTTCTTGTAGGATGTAGCGCCTTTGCTGGGGCATTTCTTCTGCCCCTGCTGCTTCCTGATGCCCTCTTTTCTGCCCTTTTACCTGGATAATTCCTACTTTTCTCGCAGCCCTAAATCAAGCCTCTTCTCCCTCAAGAAAAGCTTCCAGGTTTCCTGAATGCTGCTAGACGCTTCCTTCTCTCTTGGCCTCTTTCCCACACCTTACTTCGTCATGCATTACATGACTTTTGCTCTGATCTTTGCTCGCTTTGGATCTTCGTTGTAAGAGTCTCACTAGACCATGTGTTCCTGGAGGATAAGGATGGTGTCTTATTTATTGACCTTTGGGAACATAGGTCTTTCTTCCCACCTCCCCCCCACACCTATCTCTCATGCAGCTGCCCGGCAGAGTCTCGGACACAAAGTAGGTGCTCAGCTCATATTGGTTAAATTTACGAGCAAAGAGGTGAGTGGGTAAGTCCATACTTATACTTGATCTTGAAAGGTTTGGAAGGACCAAGGCAGTCTCCAAACCTGTGAAGGAGACAGTGAATGCGGGGCATTGAGAAGAGAGTCTCCTAACCCCAGCTGTCTGTTTTCTGGGACTTTCCATCAACTGATTAAAATGGACTAGTGTTACCCTTCACCCGTCATCTTTCTTTCCCTCTTTGTATTGCTGCTGTGTTCAGGAACAGCACGTGATAAGTGAGACAATGTAGGAAATTCACAGTATGGCATCCTACCTCCTCCAAACACCTGCTGATCATGGTCCATTTTATCTAGTGTTTCACATTTACGAGTGAAAGATTTACCATTGCTTCAAAATAAGATAAAGATGAATATATCGGTGCACCATAGATAAATATCAAAGAGCATGGTGTTCTCCTTCCTGTGCAGAAAAATAGTTATTTTTGATCCAAAGATGTTCTTGTGCTGATCTGTTTTATCTTTCTTCTCCCTCTGCTCATCTCATGGAGCTATAGGCAAACAACTTTGTGGCAACTTCGAAGAATACGACAATCATATAAAAAGGGGTGCTATGACATCCCAGTTTTGTAGGGGAAGAAAGAGAGGCTCAGAGAGGTCAAGTAACTTACCCATAAGGCGCAGAGCTGGTTAGTGGCAAAGCCGGAATTCAAGCCCGTTCAGACTGGTTCTAGAATCTGTGCTACCAACTGCCATGATAATCTGTCTCTTGTTCAGAAGTGGACTCCACACTGTGTGGAGGACAAATTACGGGGAAGGAAATTGAGCAGCTAATTTAAAGGATCCCTTATAAACGCTCTATAAAACAATCAAAAAGTAGAGAAGATTAATAATTTTACTTGTCGTTCTAGACCCTGGTAAATTTTTGGAATGCTCATGCAATTTGTACCTCCAACTAAATAACAATATTTCCTGAAGTAACTAATTCTGTAACTTGGAAAAAAATCCCTGACTCTACTTACCGCATGCAGAGGGCCATGACATATGGCTTAAATGCCCAAGAGTTTAAGTCACGATACACGTAAGTGGTAAAACTACTCTTTTGTCATTTTACTCTTCCCTTCCTGCTTAGAAAAATTTTAATGTTTAAACCTCTCTATAAATTGTATTTTTTCCCCAGAAAGCAGAGGTCACAGAGATAAACGTCACCTGTCAGAAGAGCTGCAAATGAAGGCGATGTTCTTTGATAATGGCTTCTGAGAAGAGAGACCATCAGAGTGAAATCTCGTAATCCCGTATTTCTGATTTCATGTCTACTGAGACGTTCAAACTTGAGTGCAGACCTTGGTAAAGTACTGAGTGCTGAAAGGTAGCTCTGTCTCCTGGGGGATCTGGAATGAGACCTAGTAGAAATTTTCATTCAAGTTGAATGGAAAACATAAAAGAGACTGTTCTATGGAACTCAGAAGTCTGGCAATGATGGATTTATTCCGTGTGTGAAAGACTGGGATAAGTGTTCTACCCATGGTTGCATTTTATTTTTAAACTTAGCTATTTCTGAAGAAGATGATCCTGAATTAATTTATGGAGAAATTATGCTCCTTCTTGCCTAAATCTATGGCGTGAAATGCACCCATTTCTGAAAGGATTCTTTTAATAATATTCCCTCATTTTATGAGATTCCATGGCACCATAGCATGACCAAACAAATTACCTTCTAGACATAGCCTAATTTCCCATCATCCTAATTCTTAAAGATTTTTCAGATTCTTTTTTCAATAGGAGAAATTCTGTCAGATGATCAGATTCATTATCTTTCTGATGAACAAAGTTGTACCTGAACTGTCTTAAAAGTGCTTCTTTTCATTAAAAAAAAAAAAAAAAAAAAAAGCTACAGCAAATGGAAGGCATCTATTATATAACTCCCTGGAGTGGATCCCTCTCCTGTTAACTCAAATTTTCAGGAAGCTTGAATTCCTCCAATTCCATTTTAATGCCTTTTATTTTTTTTTTTTTTTCTCATTCTGTTTCAATGGCAATGGAGAACAGCTGGTCACCATCCTCTGTGATAATAACCTTCATATAGTTGAAACTCGCATGGTTTTGGACATGGCACTCGCAAAAACATCCCCTTGCAAATGATGTAGCTTATTTGGTATTTCCCCCCCGTAAATAGCTCGACTCTTCCAGCGACTATCAAATTTTGGCTCTGTTCGGTATAATGCAAGCATTTTCTGCCTCGTCTATTCAGGAATGTCTTCCGAGGAGGTTTCCCAATAAAATTTATTGTGTTTAATTTATGACACACAATGTAAGAAGAATGGAATGCTTTTCTGTTAGGATTTGCATTGATAATGAAAGGTTACCATAGTGCCGGGCTGCTTTTACCAAATTTGCCAAATTCTGAAGGGAATGCCAATTAGAAGGCGGTAATGTTTCTCACTGCAACAGATTGAGACCAATACCTGGTGGTGAGGACCCGTCGCTGTTGGCTGGACCCTACTTCTAATTGGAGAGAAGGCAAATGCTAGATCAAACTGAGTGTTTACGAAGTGATATCAATCATTCCCAGGAATGGCCACACCCCGAGAAAGCTGAGGAAGTGATTCAATCTTTCTGAGGTCATCTTTTCTATTAGTTATCGGGGTAGCCAAAAGTCTGAAAACGCTCACATTTTGCTCTCTTTAGGAAAAAACAACATTGATTTTAGAGGCTTTTGTTATGGAGGCCAGGGGGATTTTCCCACTGCAGCAAGGAGGAAGCTGGGTTTGGACTGGGAAGCCAGACTTTTCTTGGCCTGAGTTCCTCACTTGAATGGGATTCTGGTTTGCCCCCTCCTCACCTCTCCAACCCCCAAGCAGCTAGAAGCCCCACCTCCTCCCTTGGACCATATGGGGAAGCTGGCTCAGTGGCTGTTATTCTACGGACTCTAAGTTCACACAGCTGTTCATTCCCTGCTTAATGTACCGGTAATTACAGCAAATGTGCTCTTCTCTTTTTCCAATCGTGCAACTTTCTTCTAATGGAAAATGATTTGTTTTTAACAACTTCCAAGCATTTTGTCCTTTAATAAGAAAGGGTGTCTCGTGGTACCGGGGGATTGAATTCTCTATAAAAAGCAAGAGTCTCTGTATCAGTTTCCAGCTCCATAGGAGAGCTCCGTGGGACTGCCAAAATTGGGAGGCGGGGGGGGGGAGACTTAAGTGGGTGTAACTAACTCGATATGAATAGGTCAGTTGGGAAACAAAGAAAGCTCATCGCCTTCTGCACGTGGAGGTGGTGAAAGAACATTTTTAAAAAATGGGAAACTGGGAAAAATCAAAAGTACAAATTGAGCTCTTGTTTCATGATCCAAATTCAAGGTGCGCTCAAAGGGTTTTTAACACAAATATCTGAAGAGCTTTTCACTTATCTTAGTTCTCCCTTTTGGAGCACGTAAGTGTCTTGCTTTGATGGTTGGGTTGGGTGGAGACTCAAAGGCTAGCAAGGGATGGATCTTTCCCTTGAGCCACGCCAAGCTCTGGGGCACAGATCAAACGTGTGTGTTCACATTATCATTTCATTTGTGGGTAAAATATATCACCCTCGGAATCTCTGCCCTTACAGCTCCCTAAATGGCCCTGGGCATTATTTCAAGGGGATCATTTTTTAAAGCAAAACTTTTCCAACTCAGAATACTTTATTCGGGGGCTTTTATTAAAAAAAAAAAAAATTAGTTAAGCAACAGTAGGAGCAAAGAAAACCAAATCAAATCACTGTGTGTGGATGGAAACGCTAGCTCTATACAACACACGAAGCTAATTTGATCTGAAAGATCATAGCCAAATGAATGTTTCCTTTACATGAGAATTCAGAATTCAAGGAAGTTGAAAGCATGATAGACCTATGCTTGCAAATCAAATATGACTCATTTGACTTTTTAAGGATTCACAGAATTTAAGATTCAGCTGAAGTTATAAAAGAGGCATTCTGAGCCCCAAATCCTTCAGTGTTAAAATGTATCCATATCTCCTAGGGCATTAATTTTATTACGTGCATATTCCCTTTACGCTAATAATGGAGAGTAGCAAGACGCTTGCCAGAAATCACCGGTCTTCTGCTCCGTCCCTCTTATCCAGCTCCCCCTCCAGAATTCTTGCATTTTTTCTCAGTGGTTCCTTCAGAAATTTGATGACACCAAAGTGAAGAAATTTAAAATACTCATGGTGGAAGTTGAAAGCAAGTGGCTTCTAAATTTACAGTAAGAGCATTGGCAAGACAGTTGATTTCCTCAAGAAGCACCACAGGCAAGGCAGCAGTGATGAAGCACTTTTGTTCCTCTGAAGTCTTTAGTTAGAAGCTCAACATGTGGCGAACCCCGGCGAGGGGGTCTGTGTTTCCTCCTCATGAATGCAGTGCATGGGTCTGTTTGATTTCACCCTTTAGGAAATCATTGTTTCCGGCTTTATGGAAAGTAAAAATTCTACTTAATATAATTAAGCAAGTGTTGAGAATGAGACTCTCTGGAATTAGTAGCAAGACTACTAATTTCCAGGTGTCTATCTTACCTCAGATTCTATTTCTTCGGACGATTGCATCTGTAGCTTTGAGATTTTATTTTCGAAGCTTTAAGTTATTTTGATATCCACTAGACCATCAAAACTATAAATATGATCTGATGAATGTCAGAGTAAGAAGTCATAGGATAAACAATTGTCCTCATCCTCTGTATTCGTTCAGCAAATACTGTTTTGTCTTTTCCAGCTTTATTGGGGAATAACTGACAAATTTGTATATATTTAAAATGTACAATGTGATGATTTGATATACATTCTGAAGGATTACCACAATCAAGTTCATTAACACATCCATCACCTCACACAGTTACCTTTTAGTATGTATATAATGAGAATGATTAATTAAGATCTGCTCTTTTTGCAAATTTTAAATATGCAATACAGTATTATTATTATTTTTTTAATGTTTATTTACTTTTGAGACAGAGAGAGACAGAGCATGAACAGGGGAGAGGCAGAGAGAGAGGGAGACACAGAATCCAAAGCAGGCTCCAGGCTCTGAGCTGTCAGCACAGAGCCCGACGCAGGGCTCGAACTCACTGACCGTGAGATCATGACCTGAGCCGAAGTCGGACGCTTAACCGACCGAGCCACCCAGGCGCCCCTGCAATACAGTATTATTAACTATAGTCACCATGGTATACATTGGATTCCCAGGACCTATCTGTTTTATAACTTAAACTGTTTCCTTTGACCAACACCTCCCCATTTCCTCCATCCCTAGTCCCTGGCGACAACCATTTTACTCTCCGTTTCTATGAGTTCAATTTTTTTTATATTGCACATATAAATGATATCTTGCAGTATTTGTCCTTCTCTGTCTCGTTTATTTCACTTAACATAATGCCTTCCAGTTGCATCCATGACATTGCAAACAACAGGATTTCTTTCACTGTGTTTTAAAGGCAAATACTATTCCACTGTATTTATGTCACGTCTTCTTTACCCATTCATCTGTTGACAAATGCTTAGGTTAAATTTCCAAAATCGGCTATTGTGAATAATGTTGCAATACACATGGAAGTACATTTTTCAAGATAATGACTTTTCTTTTCCTTTGGGTACATACCCAGAAGTGGGATTGCTGGGTCATATGTTAGTTCTATTTTTAATTTCTTAAGGAAGCTCCATACTGTTTTACATAGTGGCTGCACCAGTTTGCATTCCCACCAACATTACACACGGGTTCCCTTTTCTCCACATCCTCGCCAGCATTTGTTATCTCTTTTTGGTAATAGACATCCTAATAGATGTGAAGTAATATCTCACTTTGGGTTTTATTTGCACTTCCCTGATGGTAAGTGATGTTGAGCACTTTTTTCATGTAACTGTTGGCCATTTCTATGTCTTCTTTGGAAAAATGTCTATTCAGGTATTTTGCCCATTTTAAAATAGACTTATTTGGTTTTGTTTTGTTTTCTTTTAATTGATTTGCTATTGAGTTGGATAAGTTCCTCATGTATTTAGACATTAACCCCTCCCCAGGCATATTGTTTGCAAATACCATTCCCATTCCATTGGCTGCCTTTTCATTTTATTGATTGTCTTCTTTGCTTGGGGAACATCTCAGATGGTAGCCCCTTTTTAGGGGCCAAGAATTCAACAGTGAACAAAACAGACAAAGATCTGCCTCATGCAGGTTACAATTTAGCAAGAAGAAACAGACAAAATATATCATTAAAAAATAGGTTAAATAGCAATAAAAGCCAAGAAAAGAAAGTATTGTTAAAAAAAAAAAAAAGACCTGGGCGCCTGGGTGGCTCAGTCAGTTAAGCGTCCGACTTCAGCTCAGGTCACAATCTCACAGTCCGTGAGTTCGAGCCCCGTGTCGGGCTCTGGGCTGATGCTCAGAGCCTGGAGCCTGCTTCCGATTCTGTGTCTCCCTCTCTCTCTGCCCCTGCCCTGTTCATGCTCTGTCTCTCTCTGTCTCAAAAATAAATAAAACGTTAAAAAAAAAATTAAAAAAAAAAAAAAAAAGACCAAAAGCGAGGGATTACAATTTTACATGAGGTGGCAGAGAAGACCTCACTGATAGTGACTTGTAGCATGTATTTGAAGAAAGTAGGTTACATACTCTATGGCTATCTGAGAGACCTGTCCAGGCAAAGGGAATAGCCAATGCAAAGGTCCTGGGGAGGTGTAGATCTAGAGTGTTCAAAGAGTAGCAAGGAGGCCAGGGTGCCTGGAGTGCACAATGGGGCAGATGTTAGGAAACAAGGTCAGAAAAGTAGGAGGGAGCCTGGTCATGCAAAGTCATAGTTTATTAAAGGATGCTAGCTCTTACTTTGAGATTTGGGAAGCCTTTGGAGACTTTTAAGCAGAAAAGGGACAGAATCCAACATGCCTTTTAACAAGATCGTTTGGGCTATTATGTTGAGAATTGATTCAAGGACAGCAAGGAGCAAAGCTGACCCCAGTCAAGGAGCTGTTATAATAAACCGGGTAAGAGGCCAAGGTGGAAAAGC
This sequence comes from Panthera pardus, assembly GCF_024362965.1. Taxonomy (NCBI): domain Eukaryota; kingdom Metazoa; phylum Chordata; class Mammalia; order Carnivora; family Felidae; genus Panthera; species Panthera pardus. Next base: position 12,523,779 of record NW_026526655.1, read on the forward strand.
AGAACTGGTAGATATTAAGGGAGGTCCTACCGCACACCAGGCACTCTTGTAGGCCTTGTGGATATAGCAGGGGAAAAACTGAGGCTCTGCTCCTATGGGGTTGACAGTCCTCTGCGAGGAACCAGACAATTAACAAATAAACCAATGTATATATAAAATATCAAGTGGTGATAAGTTCTATTGAGAGAAACCCAAAAGGAACGCTGGAACACGTTCCCCAGGAACAACCCAGCTTATGACGTCAAATACCTACAGATAAAAGAATGCCTGCAAAGAGGAGACGGGAAAAGCAAGTCGTGGTGTAATTAATCAGGGGATATTATGCAGCAATGAAAACGAACGGTTGTAACTATATGAAACATCGCAGGTGGATGTTGGCATTATAAATATCACTGAAAATAAGTTCATAGATATTAAAAATGTCATGGTGCATTTTTCATAAAGGCAAACACATGTACAAGCTAAACATATACTTTTAAGGGGATACACATAGGTGTGTTAAATAATATAAAGTAACTTTTCAAAAATTGATACTATAAGATTTGGGATTGCAATTATCTTGGACAAGGGGAGGCTAGGAAATGCTTGGAGTGATCCCATAGGGTTCTGTGAGTGTTCAAGCTTTCATGTTGGATGTTGGACTCACAAGTTTGTATTTGAAGGGGAAAAAAAAAAAAGAAGAAAGGAAAGAAAGAAAGGAGGGAGAAAGGAATGTAGGGAGGGAGGGAGGCACTCACAGGAGTTAAAACGGAGTTTAGGTCATGAAGCAAATATTATGACTGATCTGATTTTATGCCCCTGGGGTAAAGGGTTGGGGAGAGTTATCAGGTAGGTGTTTGTAGTTTGTTTACTTGTTTTTTGGTAGAGTTGCTAAGGAAGCCCTCTGTAAGGAAATGACATGTGAGCAAACATGTGGATGGATTGAGGAAGAGGTAAAAAAAAAAAAAAAAAGGAGAGTGCTGTGGTTGGGGAGGACGAGAGAGCACCAGCAGCCGGTGAGTCAGGGAGGTAGCAGGAGAAAGTCTTCTTAGACATCATAGGCCATGAAAAACACTTTGACGTTTACTCCAAGGCAAACCGGAAAACCACTGGAAGCTTCTGAGTAGGAGTAATATTACCTGCTGTATATTTTAAAAGGATCATTCCTGGGGCACCTGGGTGGCTTAGTCAGTTGAGCGCCCAGCTCATGATTTCTGCTTAGGTCATGATCTCAGGGTTCCTGAGATCAAGCCCCACATCAGGCTCTATGCTAACAGTGTAGAATCTGCTTCGGATTCTCTCTCTCCCCCCTCTCTCTCTGTCCCTCCCCCATGCTCTCTCTCTCTCTCCCCCAAAATAAATAAGTAAACGTTAAAAAAAATAAAAATGAAATGAAAGGGTCATTCCTGGGGCGCCTGGGTGGCTCAGTTAAGCGGCCAACTCTTGATTTTCAGCTCAGAGTGTGTGATCTCACACTCGTGAGTTTTGAGCCCCACGTTGGGCTGGCCTCTGCTCTGACAGTGCAGAGCCAGCTTGGGATTCTCTCCCTTTCTCTCTGCCCTTTCACCACTCTCCCCACCCCCTCTCAAAATGAATAAATCAGCACTAAAACATAAACTAAAAATTAAAACCAAAAAAGGGATCATTCCCGTTGTGGTATGGGAATGTATATATCAGCATTTTTTCAGCACATTTGACATTTGGGGCTGGAAAATTCTTTGTTGCGGAGGGCTTTCCCGTGTGTGGTAGGATGTTCAGCAGCATCCCTGGCCTCTTCTAGAGCTGTGGCACCCTCCACCCACTTGTAACCACCCAAAGCGTCTGCAGACATTGTCAAGCATCTCCTCGGGGCCGACTCACCCCTGGTGGAGAATTACTGAATGTAGAAAAATACAGAAGCAGAGAGAGGACAGGGAAGAATGTTGCCGTATCCACCAGAGACCACAGCTGTGACCAAGGTAGGGGTCTGGGTTCCCCCGCTTTTCTTTGATTTTCACTCGCTTTTTACTTTTTAATGGTGTTTATTTTTTTTTATTTTTGTTTTGCTTTCGTGACGTGTAACTTACAAGTAAAACCGTAAGACATTTAAGGTGTTTGTCATGCTGATTTGATGTATGTAGACATTGTGGAAGGAACCCTCCCATCTATTTACCTCACATATTTACCTTTTGTGTGTGTGTGAGAATATTGAAGTTGTAATCTCTTTATAAGTTTCAATAATGGAATACGGCGTTGTCAACTCTAGTCAACATATTACGCGTCAGATCCTCAGACCTTACTCGTCTTGTAACACGACCCCCTCTTCTCTAAACACACGTTTTCATAGTTTGGGTTTATATCCACGTGTCTGGAATTTCTACAGGTTGAGAGTACTCTCAAACCCCCAAAGATGGAATGTCAAAAATTCGTTCACGCTCGAAACAAATATTTTTCAGGTGCTTTAGAAATAGTATATTTGAGCATGAAATCATCCACACGGCTGTTCTTTAAGGACTGGCTCTTAACAATCCATTTCGACTCTTGTTTTTGTCCAGTCTGGTGACTCATTTTCTGACTCACATTCAGGTGAGTGCCGAAGCTGTGATACAAGGACCTCTTTGGTCAATTGTTTTTTTTTTTTTGTTTTTTTTTTAATGTTTATGTATTTATCTTGAAAGAGAGAGAAAGCATGAGTGGGTGGGGTGAGAGAGGGAGAGAGAGAGAATCCTGAGCAGGCTCCAGGCTGAGCACAGAGCCCGATGCAGGGCTTGATCTCACGACTATGAGATAACGACCTGAGCTGAAATCAAGAGTCAGACACTTAACTAACTGAGCCACCCAGGCACCCCATAGCTTTGGTCAATCTTCAAGTCATCCTACTGGCAACATTTTTTAACACAGAGCACCGTTTGAAGAAAATATCACAGGCCCACTACTCATCCAAGAAATGGTTACTTCTGAGGGCAAGTTGCTTTCGGAGGGTCCAGGAAGCCCTGACTGAGATCATTCGAGGATCAGCCTTGTACTCCAAACACGGGAGGGCAGGCGAGTCAGATGAGAATTGTATTTTGTGCAGGAAGCTGAGCAAAAAGACAGGACCCCCGACATCAGTAGTGCAGGGATTAAGGACTATTGGAGAGCTGCAATACCAGAGCCAGAGAACAGAGTTGACAGCAGGAACCTTGTGCACGTTCCCCTGCGGACTCCATTCTGTTCTCACAACGGCCAGGCATCTGAGAGATAGGAACGTACACACAAGGACACCCAGAGGCCTGTGGTCTGAGAGTCAGCCGCGCAAGCTTCTGAGTAAACGGTTTTCAGGATTCCACAGTGGTGCTGGGAAAATGGTTTTACAGGAGAGACAAATCAGCCACGTGCAGAAAATGCCATGCCATGGAAACAAATCCAACTTGCTTCTCTGACAGGGAGAATGCAATGAAATCCTTCAGGCCACCGGGTGAGCAGCCCCTGCTGCTGGGGGTCCTAGCTCGGGCTCATCACTGCTGGTTTACCAGATGACATTCTCTGCCAGGCCCGATATGTTAAGGCGGCCCTGGCTTTGGGTCTTTCTCTGCTCATGAGAAAAAGAGCGTGGATGAGATTGTGTTTTCCTTTGCAGAACCTGACTGTTCATCCCTCATGCCACACCCGAAATCAGAAGCCCACACCATGCTTGGCTTTTCCAAAATAATGACTCTAATATAACATCAAAAATAGCTGTGTCAACTCACCTTTGAGATGTAGGTGGAGGGGCAGATGTCATAACGACCTAACACCGAGGAGTAATTAGACCAATATTAAATGTTATTGCCCCCAGCCAGCGTAGTTCTATGCGACTACTTGAACTGACTCGAACGCAGCTCATAATGTGAGCACAATACAACTTTACTGTATTTCCCTATTTATTCAGCTGCTCACTTGTGTTAGAAAAATGTCAAGAGGTCCTTGAATTTGCTACTCACTCTTGGTGTTCTTGTTTGTTCGTTTTTTGGTCACTTTATATCACACAGTCTCCATTTAGAAAATGGAATGTCCTATACAAAATACTAATCAAATCTGTAGCTGGTTACCAAATGACAAATAGCAAAGCCTCTTTCTTCCCGGCTTGGGCCTGGTCATGGCTGCAAATCCACAAAAAGAAAAGGCCAGTGTAGGTAGGGCTTGGGATGCATCAGGCTTCCTCTCTATTTTTCGTAGCGTATCCTTCCTCTTCCTCCAACAGCTCATCAGCCAGCATGGGTCCTCCTGGTCACAGCAGCAGGGAAAACAAGAGGAAAAGTCTTGAGCGAGGCTTCTCCTTAGCATGCTTCGAGTTTTCTGGGTTCAGCAGATGATTAAGGCTGACTTTTCTCCCTCGAGTCTTGCAAGGGGTGTGCAGAAGACGTCACTCCCCCAGTCCCCTTGACCTGAGCAGATGCTTCTCTAATTATGATGGTAGATTTTAAAGCTTTGCACCCCTTAGGAACATGACATTCATTCCTATCCCCCCCCCCCCCCCACCGTAGGCATCTCAGCCATCTATTTGGCCTTGTTAGAAGGACTTGAGGGCTCCATCTTGGTTCTCTTTCCCATGTAGTGTACGTAAATGAGACACGTGCACCCTAACCCCCTGAGCTCTGGAGTACAAGCAGCTCCACCCCAGGGCAGCTACCCCTATTCTCCTGCTTCGGGCTGCTGTACCTTCCTCAGTCATGAGTCAAGCTGAGCTCACATTTCACCCACATGCCATAGCTGTCTGAGTCATTATGTGGTCATCCCTCAACAGGCTTGGAACAAAGAGGTGATCACCAGCTTCTCTCCCACGGTAGTTGTTCAGGTGTGTTCTTTTCCCATCCCCTCCATAAAAATGTCTATAGTCTTGAGGTCAATGAAGAGATGTAAGAATCCTGCCTTAGCTCCTTACCTATTTCCTTTGTAAAACCTGTTTTTATGGCCAACTCTTTCATACATATTTTATTATCTGATGTTATCAATTTTCTTAGAACCTCATTCAGGTTCAGTCAGAAAGAGCCCCCATTTTAATCTGTTGAATTGGTAAAAGAAATTGTGCGTAAGTAAAATTATAAAGAAAAGAAAGTTGAGTTTCTATGCTCTCCCATCCTTGGCCTTCCCGTGTGCTCATTGGCCATCCACCTTTCATTTTGATTGGTTCTTTTCACCAGAAAATATAGAACTTATGGTGCCTAATACAAGACAATGCTACCACCATTACCACCATCACCTCAGGCAATAGCCTTTCTAAACCTTTATCTCCATTAAAGTTCTTTATCACAAGACACTTAACCCTAAAAACTCAGCACTGCACAGGCCAAGAGATAGTTCTTGAGTGTCTATCTTATGCCAAGCACTGTGTAGGGTTCTAACTGCAGAGGTGACAAAGCCAAGTCCCTGTACAAGAAGAGTGCAAGGTTTACTCTAGCTATTTTCATTAGGATATGAAGAAATGCATGGATTTGCCAATATGTTTTGATCAAATGAAAATTTATTTTTGCAAGAGCTGGGGATCCATATGCATATCGTGATGTTGGTCAGAAAACCTGAGCCAAAGGACTGAGGGAGAATATGCAGAAAGGAATATGGCAGAACATGCTCCTTTTGGTCACAAGAAAGGCAGTGTCACCGAAAAGATCCTTGTTTACTACAAATCGGGAGAATTATTAACTCCTTTGTATTTGTATTTTCTTTCATAAGACAACATCAGGGACACAAACATTTCTACCCAAACTCCTATATGGTACTGAAAGAGTACTGAGTGACTAGGGTTGTAATGGAATATATGTATAAATATATAATATCATATACAATATCATATATTAAATATAATTTATTGTCAGATTGGTTTCCATACAATACCCAGTGCTCATCCCAACAGGTGCCCTCCTCAATGCATAATGGAATATATTAACCATGACTCTCTTAAAGAACTGGTACTCACCTTTTTTTTTTTTTTTAATTTTTAACGTTTATTTATTTTTGAGACAGAGAGAGACAGAGCATGAACGGGGGAGGGGCAGAGAGAGAGGGAGACACAGAATCGGAAGCAGGCTCCAGGCTCTGAGCCATCAGCCCAGAGCCCAACGCAGGGCTCGAACTCACGGACCGCGAGATCGTGACCTGAGCTGAAGTCGGACGCTCAACCGACTGAGCCACCCAGGCGCCCCGGTACTCACCTTTTAATCCCTTCAATATCATCTGAAATTCCAGTGGTAGTAACTCAGAAAATGTAACAACCACTGATTGATTCGTTATTAAAAAAAAACACTATAAACTCCTTTGGATTGGTGTGCTAATTGTTGATTTTAAGGTTAATGGTTGACATTAGTTTTTCTTAACCTTCCAGGATACCATTTGCATTTTAGGCTTTAAAAAAACTAAAATGTCCTTAAACCTGAAGGACTTGGCTAGATAAACAGCTGAGGAATGATGGCAAAACCAGCTATGCAGATTTTTTGATAGAGTGATTATAAGCACTAGTCAATCCCCCCCCCCCCCCAACTTAAAAAACACATCTGAGTCTCACGTTGGCACTTGGACACACTCACAGCAAAGTCTCAGTGCAATACGAAGACCGAGGTTATGTGAAGGACAGATTTTGTGCCATTCCTTTAAACAGGACCACATCTTAGCCGACACAGATCAGGACTGAGGATTTAAATATTTAACCATTCTTTTCTGAAAAGATATCACATTGAATTTGTAAGATAAAATTTCTTTTTAGCTGAGTCCATTTTCCACTTTGAGAAATTAGCTCATTATGTGTTGCGGAACTGGGGACAAGATGTCAAGACCTGGAAAAAACATTAATCAAGAATGACCAAAAATTGATAAAACTCCATCTCATCCGGTCCCTGTGATGCGGTCCCTCCCTAGAGAAAGTCCCAGGATGAACTCTCCCCTCCTCACACTGCTCTCCTACCACAAGCTGGTAAAACATAGGCTGCCAAGAAAGGATCTGTCCTTCAATGACCTCCTGAACCACATTGGAGCCGGTGGCAATGGTCCAAGTGCGCCTTATGTATTCTTATCAAAATATTCCCCACAATTTGAACCAAGTGGAGGAAGTTAACAAAAACACTACAACCAAAACGATGACTATATATAAGGCTCTGCGCTGCCCAATCTGTTTGTTCATCATTGTCAATCCTCATAAACCAGCTGGTAGTAGAAGCCAGCAACCGGAATCAGGGGCTGATTGGAAACGACTGTTCCCATTGCCCAATAACGCAGGATCAGAAAACAAACAACAACAGCCTGTCTTAATTTAAAATTCTGATATTGGGCTCAACATGGATTTTCAAAAATATTGCAATAAAGTGTTATTTATCTTGATGACTGAATTTTTTGAGGGCTCCTTACTTTTCATCTGAAGTGGGTATATCATTCGCCTCATCTCAGTTCTGGATTCCGGTTTGTTGCCATCTGAACACATCTCTATCTGTAGGGAAACGAAAATCAATACTAGCCTATGGAACCAAAGGGGACCCTCAATGGATATTTCATGATGGATCTATAGAGGATGACGCTGTGTCTTGCTAGCTACCAATACACATCTTGTAATGAATGAAAACTTTGGATCCTTCTCAGCAAGACTCAGTGATCAGAAAATGGGCAGAAGGAACTGAAAGCAAGAGGCAAGATTGGCTGTAAAGACTTGAAAGTCAATTTAGATTTTATACCGTTTATATAAAATATGTATTAATATCCTATACTATACTATAATATATACAAAATATAATATTCTATATTTTTAACAGACTTCTATGGCAAAATAGTTGTCAGAGATGAGTCAAGAGTGAAAGCAGATTCCCTATCTCTGACCCTAATTTAGCTTTCCTTAGCTGCTGGCACCAAATAGCCTGTTAATTTTTTTCTATTGCGTACAGGCCAGAATTCCTAAGTTTTGCAGACAATGATTTTCCAAATTAAAAAATATGAAACTAAAAATCGATGTAATAAATAGAACATTGGATTGGATGAAACACCTTCTCTGAATATTTGATATAGAATGGTGCTCAAAATGGAGATGTGTCGATCAAGAATTCAGAATCCAAGATATTACCTAGGAATATTTTTGAATAGGCATAGCTATTTTCTAGAAGGACAATATAGAAAGGTAAAGATGATATCAAAAAACTTGCATATGTTGTCATGATCATCTTTTGTAAATCTGTTATCTGTTTAGGAATTGAAACCTTTACTATAATTTTTTCCCATTTCAATAAATGTATTTTTAATATATTTATAATTGTCTCTTTATATGCTTTTTTATTTTATTAAAATATTTATTTTTGAGAGAGAGAGAGAGACAGAGAGTGAACACACACAAGTGGGGGAGGGGCAGAGAAAAAGAGGGAAACACAGATTCTGAGCAGTTAGCACAGGGTTCGGTGCCGGGTTCCAACTCACAAACTGTGAGATCATGGCCTGAGCCGAAGTTGGATGCTTCACAGACTGAGCCACCCGGGCGCCCCACTTTAAATGCTTCTTTAGTATGTTTTTTTAAAATGTTTATTTATTATTGAGAGAAAGAGACAGAGTATGAGCATGGGAGGCACAGAGAGAGAGGAGGAGGAGACACAGACTCCGCATGCTCCAGACTCTGAGCTGTCAGCACAGAGCCTGACTCGGGGCTCGAACTCACGAACCGTGAGATCATGACTTGAGCCGAAGTTGGACGCTCAACCAACTGAGCCACCCAGGCGCCCCTTAAATGCTTTTTTAAAGTTTTGAATGTAGCTGATAATTTTGATCATGCTAAACAAAACAAACAAACAAACAAAAACCCGCATTGGATAAAATTTAATCATCTTAACCATTTTAAGTGTGCAGTTCACATTATTACATAACCAGTCTCAAGAACTTTTTCATCTTGCACGACTGAAACTCTATACCCATTGAACAACAACTCTGCACTTTCCTCTTCCTCTAGCCCCTACCGACCACCATTCTAATTTTCGTTTCTTTGAAATTGAATACGCTAGGTACTCCACATCATTGGAATCATACAATATTTACCTTTTTGCGACTGCCTTCTTTCACTTAGCATTATGTACTCAAAGATTATCCATATTGTAGCATGTGTCATAATTACATTTCTTTTTATGGCTAAACAGTATTTCACTGTACATAAACACCACATTTTTGTTTATCCATTCATCCATTGATGGACCGTGTGTTGCTACAACCTCTTGGCTATCGTGATTTGTCAATAGTGCTGCTACGAACATGCACGTGCAAGTGTGTAAACATCTCTTCTAGATTCTGTGTTCAATTCTTTTGGATATATACCCAGAAGTGGGATTTAGGTCTCCTTCAATGAAATATCTATTCAAATAGAACCCAAAACTCAGACAGGAGCAGGGAAGACAGTCCGGAAAGAAATCTATTTGATCTAAGAATCAAAAACCGATGTCTTTGGTTGTTATAGGAAAGGGTGGCAGAAACAAATCAGAAGGTAGAGTTATAGAAATACGAGAAGAAAATAAACCCGTGGATTATGTGAATTGATTTTTGTAGTTTGTTGTTGTTGTTTCTTGTTGTTATTTGAGTTACATGTGATAACAGATGGCAAGAGGCTGGTGGGCAGCCTGTCTTTCCTGGTCACCATTATAGCCTTGGACCTTGGCATAGTAGCCATAGTAGATGCTCAATAAGTGTCTGTTAAATGGAAGAAGGAAGAGAGGGAGGGAGAAAAGAATGAGAAGGAATGAGAGAGAAGAGGAAATGAGGGAAGAAGGCAAGAAGGAACACACACAACTGAAAAGTGATTTCTCCGCTGAGAACACAGTTGAACGATCTACCTTGTTCAATAAAGCAGATCTGAAGATTTTCACAATGTTGGAGAATGACCTTTCTTTTTATCATCCATAAGCAGCAGGAATGGAATGAACATTTGAAGAGCAGCTTGGGGATTAATCTTTAGAAGACTGAGATCACTTTAAAGCAGTTTCCATTCACATTTGTAAAAGGAGATTGATTGGAGTCACTCATTTATTCACATGGACATTGAGTTACAGAGAGCCCCTAATCCACTGTCTTTTAATTGAATATGCAGCTGTACTGAGAGATTCTCCATTGGCACTTCCAACACACCTCTTTTAAATTCAAATTGTGAAATATCTCTCTTGGAATAATCAGAACTAACATTTATTTAGTGTTGATCATCTGGTGAAGACACCTGTTCTTATCTGTTTTCCTCTCTCTCGCTCACACACATATGTCATTTAATACTCACTAGAACCCAAGACACAACCTAGTTTTACAGAGGAAGAACAAAAGAATGAAAAGATTAAGGAACTTGCTTGGTAAACATAGAATTCAATTTCAGGCCAACTCACTCCAGAGGTTGTGTCTACCCCTTTCCATTTCACTTGCTGCTGATAGTTTACGTATTTATGTGCATGTTTGTTTCTACTCCTAGAAGAGTGGTTTTTAAATGTTAGCAAGTCTGGATGCATTTTTTTGGTTGCCACGACTTGAGGATGCTACTATCAGTTAGTGGGTAGAAGTCAGAGATGTTGTCAAACATCTTAAAATGAACAGGAGAGTTCCTCACAACAAGGAATTATCTAGCCAAAAAATATAAAAAATTGCAAGGTTGGGAGACCCAGCTCTAGAATATGGACACCAAAGGGCAAGAAGAATTATACCTTCCTCAAATTTGTGTTGTCTCTGGAACACAGTTGGATAAAAATAAATGTTTATGGGTGGATAAAACAACTCACCAAAGTTCCGAAAGGGAAGGAGTTGCACTTAATAATTAATGAGGCACCACTGAGTCTAACCGGTTAAGTGATAACACGGTCCTAGGAACATGAACGTTTAGATATGTATGTGTATGGCCAACACACTGCCTTTTTCTGTCTCTTAACTGCATAATTCCATAGCGTGAAATTTTCCCTTGCACAGAAAAAATTCTGATATATATATATATATATATATATATATATATATATATATCTGATATATTCTGATACATATATATATATATATATATATATATCTACGGTAGATCACAATGTATGTTTGGATATTTTTAGAAAAAAAGGTAAGCAACATACTAACATGGTAGAGTTTTATAAATGTGACAAATAGATGGAAATATGCTAATCAGGTGCTTTAAGAATTTACCAGTTGCAAGGGAAATATAACATTTATAACATTCTACAATGAAAGAATTTTGTTACTAACATATTTGGGCTAACAGCACTACATATCATAAGAAGGAGATAAAATCTTCCTCCGATAACTTAGGAAATTTGCTCTTGTAAAGTCTTTGTGCTCATAAGACAATAGACACAACTATGAGTCCTTAGGGTACCCCGATCTGAAGGTCAGGTTTCTTGGTGTCTAACCGATCAACACGGAACCTTCACTAGCTCGGAGATAATAGCATCTTCTGTCGTCTTTGCTTTTACTGTCTACTGGGAAGGTGCCCTGCCTGCTCTCTCCGTGGGAATGCTAAAATAAAAGTGCTACACAAAAGAGTAATCACTTCAAACGGATATCATCTCTCTTTCATGGACTTTTGGAAAACAGGCCGCCAAGATACACTTGTGAACTGGCTCCCTGAGGGACAGAAGTCGAAGACGTTCAGACAATGCTAGTAAGGTACCACTTGATTTAACAGGAGCCGGGACTCTTGGAAGCCTTTAGTGCCCTGCCAGGATGCTTCCTGCAACTGTAGAGTCTCTTAGGTTCAGAGCCTCTTTCTTTTTTAAATCTAACAGCAGTATTTCCTCACAAATCTTCTAGCCTGTTCCGCCTTTATAGGATGGTGGATAGGATTTTCCCTGTTTTCCTGGCATCGGGACCTAGGGCTCAAATTTGGGGGCAAAGGGAGCCACAGGGAGTCAGAGATTCCAAAAACAGGAAACCCCCAACCTATTGTAATCAGATCCTTACCCAACCTCAGTGAGGATATAAGCAGGACCCTAGGAGGGAGAAGTTTTCTCTGGAATAACACATCACTAACAAACACACACAAAAAGTACTGAAACATATTATGAGGAACTGAAGGGTTTGCAATTCTCCTATACTAAGCTAATAAGACACTATGTTACCTCCTGTCTCTGAAATTCTGAAAATACCCAAGACAAAGAAGTGTCCTCTTATCACATGGACTGACAGCTCTTCAAAGGACCCCATGAAGCTATCATGGGACTCACCCGGACACCTTTTGCAATTAGTCCTGAATGGAACCATGGAAGTATCTCTCGAAGGATCTGTAGTCCCAGGGAAGAGTTTCACCTTCACAAGTCACTGAGAACACAGGTTCAAATCCCAAGCCCACACGATTAGCTTTTCTCTCACATTCCCCACTGTGACATTTTCATAGGAGCATGCCATTCTCAGAGATCCCTTTGTCACACTTGATTGTATTCAGGTTTACCTGTGTGATTTTTTTTAATTAAAAAAAAAATCTTGGTGGTTTTGGGGGAGGTGTTCTGGGTTTTTTTTAGTGCTCTTGAAAGAGCACTTTCATGAGAATGGTTACTATTTCTAGTTAAAGAGAAGGACAGCAATAATCAAAGGACCACATAGGATCATAACATCTTTTATATGTGTCTTATGCAATTGTTTCCATGATTCGTAATGGTGCCTTTCATATCAAGGATTTACATGACTTATTGCCTTCAAGTATAGTCTGTTTCCTAACCAGAATGAATCCCAAGTAAGTGTGCAGCTAACTGTCTTCAATGTCCCAGGTTCAGTCCAAACCCCACCATCACTTAGTAGATCACTGCCACAGCCTTCACACGCTATTTCCACACTTTCTGTAGCTGATTCAGTCTCTAGATGGCAGCCATGTTGTTCTGGTCACCCAGAACCCTTTAAAGGTTCTTGTTTGAAACGCTTTAAAGAACTTTAACTTTTTTAAGATAAAATCCAAATTAAAAAATATGATTTACAACGTGTTTCAAGACCTGCCCCTTCTCCACTCGTACTTCACCCTCCACCATACCCACCCACTTGGCTGAGCCACACTGGTCATCTTTTGATTCTTCCAGTTCCCCCAAAGACCTCTGCACCTGCTGTTTTCTGTGTAGGATAGTAGTCTGTCTGCTTTTCGGCTAAGTCACATTAATCTTTCATGTTGGAACGTACATGCAACTTCTTCCAAAAGTTCTGCCTTGACCAATCCACCTAAACTACCTGTGCCGTAGTGTCCTCTTCCAAAATGCCCTGAATTTCCTTTTGATGGCACTTCTAATTACAAATTTAAGAGTTATAAAAACTGTTTAAAACATTGTTAAGATTCTAATTCCCCTGCTAGAGTTATCCTAAGTGCTTTCTCAATTCCTGGTGCATTATAAATGCACAGTACATATTTGTTAAGTATGTGAAAACATGGTCAAAATCAACAAATATGTGATGTAACTTGTTCCGATAATGCTGAAATGGAGTTAACACATTCCAGTGCCAGAAATATGTAAAAAGTATAATTTTTTGAATGATTTTTCAACTGCCAGGCCTTCCAGGCTTTCACTTTAAAATATATATAAACACAGGTTACATGCTATCAGAGCTTTCATAAAATGATAATCCCAAACGGTCAGTTGGGTGACGTGTCCGCACAAAGCCTGGTTCCCTGAAATTTGAGATCCCGATGAATCTTTGGATGGGAAGCAATGGAATATAATGAGAGGAGTCTCTGATACTCCCGTGGGGCCATGCAGGGTCTGAATGAGGCTGGTTGGAAGCTGATTGTGGAGAAAAGTGTAGGCTGAGCAGATCTGACTGGACACATACAGATGCAGGAGACAGATTTAGCCAGACACTAGATGGAAGCCTAAGGATTCATCATAAATGTTGTGGCAGAGAATGCCAATGTTGAGTAAACAAAGGCAAAAGCCTAGACCGCATTCAGCAAGTCTGCTGGCACAGCACTTACTAGGAGAAATTAAAAGGAACAAAAGCATTAGCAAGAGGGTGGGTCCCCGGTTGCTATCTTACAATTAGCGGAACTAGCATCAGACTCTAAAAAAGGAACACTAAACTTTGGCCCCTGAAGTTGTGAAGCACCAGCTTCTTCTCTCTGATGTGATCAGAGGTTGGAACCAACATCAGCAGCATGTGGCACAACTTTGGTTCCAGCCTAATTCCACAGGTTCAGCCTGTGTGGTTGCCGCGATCCCAGCTCCTACCATGGTGTAATCGGTGGGCTGGATGCAACCCTTGTGGATATAATTCACGTGAACTAGTGGATGCATAACTTAATTCAGCACCTCAAAAATTCTTCCACGATTGAGAGTCTTTAACAACTACCATAGATAGTAACCATGATCCTTTTCTGGGTGGCTAATCTGGAAAGAGTCCGTCTTGGACAAATTAGTCCTTGCCTCTCAACTTTCGGCCATCAATGGCCGTGCATTCCCTCTTCTTTCTAGACACACAACCAGATGTCCTCGGGATCCGTGAGGTTATTTGTGGTGGCCATGTTACTGAGTTCTGGGCAAGAGAATATTGACAGAAGTGTCATACATGATTTCTAGGTCTGATTTCTACAGACTCTTGGCTATTGTCCTACCTCTCCTCATTGTCTGCTGATTGTGTGGGATCAAGTGGAAAATTCTAATGTCTTAAAAGGTAAAGGAGCCATATAATGGAAAGATCCTTGTCTTAGAATGACTGTATAAAGCTATGTCCCCTGCTAATACACATTGGACTTGATATGCGCAAGAAATAAAGCTGGGATTTATTCAACCATTGAGATTTAGAGAGTACAACAAAGTACTATGTCAATTGCCCCTTTGCTCTTTGTTTCCTGAAGTTAGGAATATATATTCTCACATTGAAAATCTGCTTCTGTAACCCTATATATTTTATGGAATTGCGTGGTGAACCATCTCTCTCTTCTCTCTTTCCTTCCAACGCCAGTCAACACTGATAGTTGCAAATGCTCCTGAGTACGTTCAACTTGCGTCGCTGAAACCTCTCCTATGAGATGGCACTGCTCCGCACGAAGGCTGCAAACCTCAGGAAGATTTGTTCTCTGCCTTCAAAGCATTAGGAAGGAAGCATGAGATACAGATGTTTAAACAACACCAACATAAGTGCTAGAGTGGAGATACATACAAGGCAAAAAAAACACCAAGAACCTGATTAGTTTCTTTGAGGAGGTGGCATGGGCTGGGGTTGCAAAGAATAAGAACGATTTGGCCAAGGTGAGAAAAAAAAATGTGCATGTGTTCCTGGGGCCTGGAAGGGAATGACATGAGAGAGAGGGAATAACGTGGACTAAGGGACAAAGATGGGAAATGTGATGGCCTTTTGTAGGAAATGAAAGGTGTTTTGTAAGGCTAGAGCTTAAGGTGCAAATATGATAGAAAGCAGGGAAGCGTTGGTCTCTTTTTTTCTTTGAGTTCCTTACTTCCAGTGACCATAGCCTTCAACTTCTCTTAGCCAAACATTTCCATGCTTCTACTTCAAGTTTGTCATCACAAGCGATGTGCCATTTCTGGCCTCTACTGTAAGCCATTCACTGTCTCCTTATCACCTCTAATCTCTCCAGTTCCCCCTACTCAAGTGCTCTGACCCCAGCAATTCATCAACTTCCTTCTGACCTTAATTCCAGTGTTCCCTCTTTTTGTCATTTTATCAACCACCTCTCTCAGATTTTCATTTCCTAGTGACCCTGTTTAGATTTTATCATCTATTATTAGACTTAATCGTAGATCCTTCTCTTTATTTATTTACCCTTCCTAGGTCGTCACATTCATTCCTTTTGCTCTGAATGGCATCTACATACATATAATCCATAATACAAAGAAATCACTCTAACTTCTCAGGAACTCTTCCTTGTATATTCAGTTAATACCTCCCAAATCTAGAAGCTTTGCTTGATTCTTATTTTCTCCTTCCCCATACCCAGCCATTAACAAGATTTAGCTACTCCATATTAAAAACAAATTTGAAATCCAAACTTCTTTGTCCATAACAATAACTATTGCTATACTAATCTGTATAACTCTCTGTTTATCTCTCTGACATAATAGTCTTCAACTCAGTATCCGCACTCCAACCTCACTGCCTTTCTCTGTGTTCCTCACACTTGCCAAGTTTGTCTATCCCTTAGGACCTTGGCAATATCACTCCCTCACTAAGAATGCACTTCTCAGGGCTTTTGGCTCTTTTCATTTACTCAGGTGTCAAATTAAAAGCTATCTTCTGTTTGACGCCTTCCCACCTTATTACAGAGGAGCCATTTAGTTTATATCAGTTACATCATTCTATTTTAATTTTCCACGTGGAATTTACTGCTGTGTGTGTGTGTGTGTGTGCGCGCGCGCTTGTGTGTGTTTATTGTTGTCTGTCACCTAGAATGCAAATTTCATTAGTGTAAGAGCTTCCCTATTTGTTCTTTTCAGTATCTCTGGTGTCTAGAATATTTCCCGCTGATACTCAATAAATATTTGTTGAATAAATATATGAAACTATGTCAGTGAACTTTGTTCCTACCCAGCTGACAGTGGAGATCTAACATCAGGCTGAGGAATTTGGACTTTATCCCGCAGATGGTGGGAGTTTAAAAGAGTTGTAATCCACAGAGTGACATGATAAGAGCTGCATTTTAAAATTTTACTCTGGGAGCTGAATGGAAGACAGATTGCAGAAAGCAGAGCTGGAGGCACGGTCATTAGTTAGGAGATGATAATAATAGCCCAGACAAAAGATTAAACAATGGGAATATCAGTGAGAAAAGGAATGAGTGGGATGTAATGAGAGTGGCTGAGAAAGGAGAAACAATATGACTGAAGGACTTATGGATGTGGTGAATAACGGAGAGGAAAGAAGGCAAAATGAAGCCCAGGATTTTTCCTTAGATAATTATAGGTACAGGTGTGCCGGGTGGTAAACAGTTTCGAGAGAAGAAAATAATGGTTTCAACTTGAACGGTCTGAGTTGAAAGTGCTGGTAGGATGTGTAGTTTGAAGTGGCAAGAGGCAGTTAAATATATGAAGTTGGAACTGAGAAAATAGATAAGAACTGAAGGTAAAAATTTGTGAGTCATCTGCACATAGATGGTAATGAAGTGCTGGGCAAGGATGAGGTCAGCCAGAAAGAGTAAAAACCTTGACTCATGAAGAACAACATGTCAGAGTCACCTGTGGGGCTTTTTCAAAGTAGACACAATCTCCCTTCTCCAACTTAATTTTAGAAATGTGATCTTGCTACTGCGTATTGGGGTCCTTGGTATGCTGGGCTTGAAACATGCACGAGAAACATTGGGTTGGGAATGATGCATGGTGACCAAGCAAAGAATCCCGGAAAACAAAACAATTTTAAGAGTTGTCCCACAAAGAGGGACTTAGAAAGGATATTGAGACATATCACTGCAAGATGTAGGAGAATAAACACAAGCAGAACCAATAAACAAAAACAAAACAAACAAACAAAAAACAGAGAAATGTCCCTGAAACTATGGGTCTTGAGGGGTTCAAGAAACAAGAGTGGCCAACAGCACAGATACCACTAAATCAAGCAACGCAAACATTTAGGAGTCACTACTGAAATTGACAATTGACTCGTTTATGATCTTGGGGAGACTAACCAGATTTTATGGTGAATTTATTAGAGTAGAAAGTAAAGAACTAGAAAAAGTGGATTGTAATTTATAACTCTTGTAAGAAGCTTGGACTGTGAGAAGTATGGATGATAAAGCAGAGAAGATCCAAGTATGATAAAAAGAAGTTTTAATAACAATCTATAGGAAGAGAAAGTAAGAAAACAATCCCACTTGCAATGTTACAAAAGTCATAAAATTCCTGGGAATAAATTTAACTAAGGAAGTGAAAGACCTGTACACTGAAATCTATAAGACATTGATGAAAGAAATGGAAGAACACACAAATAAATGGAGAGATAGTCTGTGCTCATGTGTTGAAAGAATTGAAATTGTTGAAATGTTCACACCACCCAAAGCAACCTACAGATTCAATGCAATCCTTATCAAAATTCCAATGGCATTTTTCATAGAAATAGAACAAACACTCCTAAAACTTGTACAGAACAAAAAAGACCTCAAATAGCCAAGGCAATCTTGAAAAAGAGTAAAGCTGGAGGTACCACACTACCTGATTTCAAACTATATTACAAAGCTACAGTAATCAAAACACTATGATATTGACATAAAACAGACACATAGACCATATAATCATGGGCTCTGTATTCTGTTCCATTGATCCGTGTGTCTATTTTTGCACCCCAAATATACTGTTTTGATTAGAGCTTTGTAATTTATCCTAATATCTGGGATTGTGATATCTCCAGCTTTGTTCTTTTGTGGTTCCATATAAATTTTGGGATTATTTGTTGTAGTTTTGTGAAAAATACTGTTGGTGTTTTTATAGAAATTGCATTAAAACTATAGGTTGGTTTGGGTAGTGTGGACATTTTGACAATATTTATTTTTCCAATCCATGAGCATGGAATATATTTCTATTTGTGTGTGTCATCTTCAATTTCTTTCATCAAAGTTTTGTGGTTTTCAGAGTACAGGTCTTTCACTTTGGTTAAATTTACTCTTAGATATTTTATTATTTTTGATGCAATTATAAAAAGGACTTTTTTCTTAATTTCTCTAGACTGCAATTTCATTATTAGTATATACAAATTCAATGGATTTCTGTATATTGATTTTGTATTCTGCAACCTTACTGAATTCATTTATCAGTTCTAGTAGTTTCTTGAAGAAATCTTTAGAATTTTCTGTATATAGTATCCTGTCATCTGCAAATAGGGAATACTTTGCTCCTTATTTACTAATTCAGATGCCTTTCATTTATTTTTCTTGTCTGCTTACTATGGCTAGGACTTTCAGGACTATGTTGAATAAAAATGGTGAGAATGAACATCTTGTCTTGCTCCTGATTTTAGGGGATAAAGGAGATGAGAATATGCAATGGGGAAAAGACCATCTCTTTAATAAATGGTGTTGGGAAAATTGGACAGCTACATGCAAAAGAATGAAATTGGACCACTTTCTTACACGATATACAAAAATAAACTCAAAATGAATACAAGACCTAAATATGAGACTTGAAACCATAAAAATCCTAGAAGAAACACAGGCAGTAATTTCTCTGATATTGGCTGTAGCAACATTCTTCTCGGTATATCTCCTGAGGGAGAAAAAAGTAAAAATAAACTATTAGGACTACATCAAAGGAAAAACTTTTGCACAGCAAAGATGCCATTGAGAAAACAAAAAGACAACTTATTGAATGGGAGAAGATATTTGCAAATGATATATCTCATAGAGGGTTATACAACTCAACACCAAAAAGCAGACAAACAAACAAAAAAAAGCAATCCAATTAAAAATGGGCAGAGGACATGAACAGACATTTTTCCAAAGAAGACATACAGATGGCAGACACATGAAAAGATGCTCCACATCACTCATCATCAGGGAAATGCAAATAAAACCACAATGAGAGATCTCTTCACACCTGTTAGAATGGCTGAAAAACACAAGAAATGTGTTGGCACGGTTGTAGAGAAAAAGGAATCTTTGTGCACCATTGGTAGGAATGTAAATTGGTATAGTCACTGTAGAAAACAGTATGGAAGTTCCTCAAAAAATTAAAAATAGAAGGGCGCCTGGGTGGCTCAGTCAGTTAAACATCCAGCTTCAGCTCAGGTCATGATCTCGCAGTTCGTGAGTTCGAGCCCCACATCTGGCTCTGTGCTGACAGTTCAGAGCCTGGAACCTGCATCAGATTCTGTGTGTCTCTCTCTCACTGCCCCTCCCCTGCTCACACCCTCTTTCTATCTCTCTCCCAGTCTCTTAAAAATAAATAAACATTAAAAAATAAATCAAAATAGAATTACCGTATGATCTGGAAATTCTAGTACTGAGTATTTACCTATAGAATATGAAAATGCTAATTTGAAAGGATATATGCAACCCTATGTTCATTGCACTATTTACAATAGCCAAATTATGGAAGCAACCCATGTCCATTGATAGATAAGATAAAGAAGATGTGGTATATATGCATATATAGAATGGAATATTACTCAGCCATAAAAAAGAATGAAATCTTGCCATTTGCAACAACATGGATGGATCTAGAGGGTACAATGCCTCGTGAATAAGTCAGTCAAATAAAGACAAATACCATATGATTTCACACATATGTGGAATTTAAGAAACAAAACAAACAAACAAAAAAAGAGAAAAACCAAAAACAGGTTTTTAACTATGGAGAACAAATTGATGGTTAACCGGGGAAAGGTGCATGGGGGGATGGGTGAAATAGGTGAAGGGGATTAAGAGTACACTCACCACGATGAGCACTGAGTAATGTATAGAATTTTTGAATCACTACATTGTACACCTGAAATTAATATAACTCTGTATATTAACTCTATGTTAACTAACTAAAGACATAACAGAGGCACTAAACTGGAGGAAAGACAATTCAGGTTGAGATATGTTGAAATTGTGATTCAAAATAACTTTGCAGGTGGATATTCAAGAAAATATATAAAATAAGTTCAACAAAAAGAGCTGGGTAGTTGGGTATATTGGAGACTCCTTGGGAAATGGTCTTTAATAAATCATGTTGTTCAGTAAAAGGCATCTAGAGTGAACAGGCATCTAGAGAAAGGCATCTAGAGAGAAGCAGATATTAATAGTTTCCAAATCAGGGAAATTTATTTGAAAAGCAGTCAAAGGAAGAGGCATCTGTAAAGAAGACTGGAGAGCTATAAGCAGAATAGAAGGGAGGAAATTAGGATAGATACCAATTAAAAAGTTTAAGGCCCAGGGTAACTGACAGAATTGGTGGCCAATGTGTATTAAGTTCAGCTGACTTAGGAACAAAAAGTAGGATAGAGAAGGACCAAAAGACCAGGAAGATCAAGTTATATATGAGTTCAGGATTATCTGTTTAGCACATTGGAGATCATTGGTATCTTATCTGTCAGTTTTTTAAAGTTGCGGTCCAGATGGAAACAAAATTTCAGTGGGATGAAAATCAAAAGGATGGTGTGGAAACCTTAAGATAAAATGTGCTGAATAATCTTTCTGGACGTTGTTTATAACGTTGTGCTTTTCTGACTCCTGAAATATTTTAACAAACTCATTAGTAAATACTCGGGGTTTATTTGATAATTTATAATAATACACATTTCATGCCTTCACATTTCTCCAATGACTGTTTGGTAAGTAGATCAGTGAAATGTGGAATAGCCTTCTAATACAAGTCTACTGTGATAGACCTGGGTAGATGGTGCCTCATGAAACCCTGAACATGGATGGCCACCTTGTAGTCATTCCTGATTTACTTTTTCAAATAACGATTTTTTAAAAATATTAAATGAGACAATATTATTTGAGGACTTACTGCCCAACGAACATCTTAGAACTTTCTTCATGAACACTAGGAATTGGCAATAGACACTATCATTTACAATTTCGCTGAAATTTCTAAATGCAGTGAGAATCAGTTAATTCTAACAGTTTTGCTAATCTCGTATTTCTTTGACCTTCTAACCAGAAAAAGCTCAGCTCTCCTTTGGGGACACCATCCTTTCCATTTCTTAGCATCAGCTGTTGGCTGGGATGCAAATACTGACTAGGGTAGGGGCTGTCCTCCAGGTTTGTCCTCCCATTCCCCCGTCGTCACATTAAGTATTTCGTATTTCCCAAGTTGTTCTAATCATAGTGAGTCTGTGTTTTTGTTCTACAGCAACTAGGAATTGATGCTGTCTTATTCTGTTGGAGTTGAATTTAGGAGAATGGGTATTAGGGAGCCACTGTTTGCTTCTTCCTGCCCAAGGATGAGCATGACGTTTGGAGGAGAGCAGACACAACCTGAACCAAACTTCATCCCAATCAGCATGATTTTTAACCCTAGGTTTTCCAATTACCTTAGTCAATAAATGGTCTTTTTTTTTCAGTTTGAGTTTATGTTCCTGCAATTGATGAAGGGGTGAATAAATATTCAATGTCCCTCATTTTGAAAAAAAAAACAATTAATATATATATAGCACCGCAGTGAAGTTCTTGAAATTCTAAAAGCATGCATTTATGAAATTTACCAGGAACTTTTTTAGCAGGCATTTTTGGAGGGAGAAATTAGGTGAAGTAAATAATAAAACTTCTCTGGAGTTCATGTTTAGATATATACTAAATTTTGGTAGGCATCCTATCAGACTTTGGTATACATTCTGACCAAAATACATATCAGTGGGTATGTCAGTGCATGGAGCTGATGATGCCGTGTCAGGAGTTTCCTTTACCTTGCTCAAGTGTATATGTATTTTATCGTCTTGCCTGTTTTGAAAAGAAATATGCGATCGGTCAAACAAAAACTGAAGAAAAGAATTAGGAAGAATCACCATCTACAGTGCCAAAGAGCTATTAAACATCGTTAGTAGAGAGACAGGTGATATTTCAAGACTTACTCTACGGCAATCAAGTTCAATCACAACTTAGTGGCCCATAGTCCATTGGTGGAATTGTTCCAGATACCAGACATAATCTTGAACTTTTCTTGTAAAGGACCAAAGAGTAAATATGTGAGCCTTTGTGGGCTACACAGCCTCTGTTGCCATGATACAATTGTGCCTCTGTGGCATGAATGGAACCATAGACTACAGAAATGGCAATATGTAAGTGATGAGCAAAGACACTATGTACATACAGACACTTTGAAAATGAATGGGATGGCTGTGTTTCAAAAGAACTTTCTTTATGGACACTGGAAATTTAATTTTATATATTACTCACATTGCATGAAGTGCTCTTTTTCTTTTGATTTTTTTTCTTTGTCACCTAACAACGTAGAAAATATTGGCTTACCCACAAGACCCCGGCAGTGGGACACTTTGGCCCACAGACAGTATTACTCGTTTGTTTTTAATTGCACTACGAGAGAATAAGAGAGAAGTAAAAATTGGTGAACTTTATAAGCTGGAAGGAACATTAGATATTGTTGTTAGGGAAGAATAGAATCAGTCTACACGCAGATACGATGAATTCTCAGCTGTGTTTCAATGTTTTAGAAGTGTGACTCAGAGGGGAATTAACCCAAATATCGAAAGATGTGTTGACAAATGGACACAAATAGGGAAAATGTCAAGAGACTATGAATTATTATTTTTGGTTGGTAAGCATTTGAGAAAGGCACAAAACCATGAAAAACAATTTTCTCGTGTGAGTTCAAAAGTGAAATATTATTTTGGTAGATGTTGGATCAAATGGCAAGAGACTATTTTATTGGTGGCTGTTACTTTAGTACAATATCAAAAAAAAATACAGATTAGTGGCAGATTATACCTTTCTAAAGTATCTTCTGCCTTAAATAGGATCATTGGGAATAGTTTTAACAGCGGAATTTCCCAAGTGGTCTTTCCTGTCTCCCACTTTTCAGGGACAGAGAAGGGGATGTATTACAAACTTTAACCTCTGAAGTAAAAAATCACAGTGTTAAATAAGGGTAGAGTTCAAATTTCAGAAGATTTACTGGTTAAAAAAAGCCAAAAAACAAAAAAAATGAAAACAGAACTAAACAAAACAAAAAAACCCACAATGAAAGGAACCATTTTTGAAACTGACAAACAGAAGTATCTCCTCTTGTTAAATTTACATTTAACAAGAGGAGATACTTCTTAAATTTACCTTTGGATTTAAAAACAGAAAATGCCAGGGAAAGAGCAACTGAACATCCAATGAAAGAAGTTATTGTTTCAGAAGCTGGGAAGCTCACATTCTTGGAATTCTTCTCTAGATACACAAGACCCTTGAGACATCATTTTGCTGCCTCCAAACTATCATGGGTTTTAAATAAAACCCAGAGATACCTTTAAAGCACATCCTTAGAATATTTATATGTAAACATAATATTCCCAGATCTATGTGATGTATATGCATATGTAATTAGGAATAAATTTTTATTTACATTTATATTTGAAATGAGAAGAAATGAACCTCCAGATTTTCTAAGACCAGAAATGCCCCCAATCTCCAAAAAGAAATCAACAATATGATTTATTGTTTACTTTAGGAAAAGATTGCAAAATTCTGTAGGTGCTGAAGGGCAAGCACATAAAAAGGGGGAAAAAAGCATTATATATTAAAAAGGTTTAAGCGAAAAAGTGAATAATAATTGCCTTATAGAATGACACTCAAATTTAAGGTATCTGTGGAATATATTAAAATTCGATTTTGGGGCGCCTGGGTGGCTCAGTCGGTTAAGCGTCCGACTTCGGCTCAGGTCATGATCTCACGGTTCATGAGTTCAAGCCCCATGTCTGGCTCTGTGCTGACAGCTCAGAGCCTGGATCCTGCTTCAGATTCTGTGTTCCTCTCTCTCTCTCTGCCCTTCCCCCATTCACTGTCTGTCTCTCTGCGTCTTTCAAAAGTGAATAAACGTTTAAAAAAAATTAAAAAGATTTGATTTAATCAGGTAGTAAATGTATGTATAACTCAGGGATATATAACTTCATGGTGGCCCTCAGTTCATCGATCAGCACAGATATAAAAGTGTACAATTACGTAAACATAGAATATGGTGACGATAAGTCAAATACATGGTACTGCAAAGGACAATAGAAATTCGGAGGAAAGAATCAGTGTGGGCTGTTAAATAAGATATCACTGAAGCAATGTATTCAGGCAGACTGGTTGGGTGGGTGGAGTGTAGAGGGCCCTGGGATGAAATTTTGAAAAGGCTTTCCAGGCAAGAACCAACCTCTGAAGCAGGACCTGACGGGGGAGGGGGGGGGGTGGTCTGTGACTAAAGAAAACTAGCTGGTGTGGCAGTTTTATGGACCTGCAGAAAGAGACAAAAATCAGTGTAAATGTTATGTTCAACGTACGGTCTCATGGGGTGTGACCATACCTCCTCCTAATTTTTCATTCCACTGTCCTGTTTCCATTCTATACGGTTTTTTTTTTTTTTTTCCTCTGCCCGGGGCTGTGTCTTGAGCTGTGAGATGACGAAGCTAATAAGAAATTTGATAGATCCCTAAGCCACCAAACAGAATATTGATTTAGAAATTAGAATGTCCAGATGTGTTTGGTAAGTAAAACTCCAGACTTGATTTAAAGTTGACTTCTCTCACCTCCCCCAGCTGGCAACTGCTGTAGATAGGAAGTCAAGGCAGCATGTGTTTAGGGGGAAGGTCTTCGTTGTCTCCCCCCACCCCTCTCTGTCTCTCTTCCCCCGTCTTACCAAGAGGGGCTTCTGATTCCAAACCCTGCTCCAGCGTTGAGGTGGGGTAGGATCCGGGGAAGGGATAAGAAGAGGCAGGTCTCACCTGACTTTCATTGTTGCAAGATGGCTCTGTGCCCTCTGGGCCTGGCAGGTGATTCAAGCTGCCTCTTACCTTGGAAGGACCTAACCAGGTTGTTTGGAGGCCCGCACAGCAAACCAGGGGTTCTGCTTCAGTGATGCAGCCTACCAGTTTCACTTCGCCCTGGTGACTGTCCGCCCCGCTGCACTGATGGAGCCCATCAATTTCACCTCGCCCTGGTGACTGTCTACCCCTCACAGACTCTCTTGGTTTGGTCTCGTTCCAGTTGCCCATGCTGTAGGACGCTCATTTTAAGGGAGTCACCAAAAGTAACTCAGAGGTTTAGAGGAAATACAATTGCATCCTTAACCTTTCTCCACCCTGGGCAGGTTCCTACAGCCCAAAAGGGTCCTCAGGAAGTCGTAGGTCTATGTTAAGCCTCCAACCCTTAAGTAAGTTATATATTTAGAATGTGTCATAATATCTGACATATTTAAAAGCACATCATAATTTATTTTTTAAAAATATTTTCAATGGTTATTTTTGATAGCACAAGACAGAGTGCTAGCAGGGAAGGAACAGAGGGAGGGGGCAGAGAATCCAAAGCCAAAGCGAGCTCTGTGCTGACAACAGAGAGCCTGATGTGGAGTTCAAACTCACGAACCATGAGACCGTGACCTGAGCCGAAGTTGGACGCTTAGCCAACTAAACCACCTAGGTGCCCCAAAAGCACATCTTATTTTAAATGTCATTGTTTTTATTTTTCATTTCTGCATCTAGACCTTTGAGAGTGAGAAAAACAGTTCTTGGAAATTGACTGGGTTCATCATGGTGGTCTGAATGAGTCTATGCCTGTGCATTAAGATCACACACACACACACACACACACACACACACACACCCTGGAAAAACATTTAAAATCCTTAATAAGGGCGCCTGAGTGGCTCAGTCGGTTAGACGTCCGACTTCGGCCCAGGTCACGATCTCACGGTCCGTGAGTTCGAGCCCCGCGTCGGGCTCTGGGCTGATGGCTCAGAGCCTGGAGCCTGCTTCTGATTCTGTGTCTCTCTCTCTCTCTGCCCCTCCCCCGTTCATGCTCTGTCTCTCTCTGTCTCAAAAATAAATAAACGTTAAAAAAAAAATCCTTAATAGATTCAACCTGATGTAGGACAAAAGTTGTTAAGATTGTTGGGCTATGATGAAGCATATAGAACCTCTTCTCAAAACAGGGTTTTCAATGTCCAAAATAAAATCCAAAGGATTCCTCAAAACATCAATGCTACTGAACTTCAGTTTGTTATCAAATTATTAAAAAGTGATATAATAAGGTACGCATTTCCTTTTAACATAACAAGAACTAGTGGCAGGCCCAAGAATATTATATTTTTGAAACAGTGGTGGGCGTGAACTGTAGGTCACAATATCTCTACAGCTGAGATGTGAGATTTGTGATTTCTGCTGGTGACAGCAGCGGTGTTGCGAATATGGCTGTGGTCTGTGTCCTCAATTCCTAGTTTAGTAAAGTGCTAAATCTCAGTTAAAGAATACGAAAAATAAAAGTTTCTGCATTCCACCCCTGGTCAAAAGCAATCTATTTGCATATTGTCGCTACTCTTTTCAATGAAATATTGTCAATGGCTTTTTTGAGGCAGATTAGCCCATGGAGTTCAATGAAAGATTTACCCTTTCCTTCAATCACCCCTCCTATTGATTCCCCCCACCCCGGCTCCTCTGGGAGGTTGCCACAGGCTGCTTACAGGGCTCGGTCCACCAGCAAGGCGTGATCCCTGGCTATTGAAAAATATTGCCATTTCGCGGAGCAGAAGTTGACTTTTTCTTGGAAATTTCCTGCTCAATGGGGCATCGTCCGCACTGGTTGTGACTGTTGAACAGCAGGAAGGTACTATCGGGATCAACAGTTTTCCTTTCCCCTAATAAGATGATGATGGCATCACAAATAAAACGCCTCCCTTCTCTCTGGAAGCGCAGGCTTCCTGATGGGATTTCTACTTTGCCTCTTCAGCAGTGTGAAATGACCCAGGGAAAGACTTAATAAGTAGATGTCAGCCACAGAGTAAGCAGGAAAAAATGATAAATGGACCACTGGACAACCTTATCACGACACGGTTTGGCCGTGCACTTTGCATTCGATTCTATAGTTTTTCTGTGTTAAATACGGTCAGGGATTCCCGCGCAGTTTCAGCCTGAAGCTATTACTTCTAATAATTGAGACTGATGAAAGGTCATGGTATTTTTACAGCTTAGCTGTGACATGCGGTATATCACTTTGCTTCTGTCAAAGAAAATATTATACACTTCATTGGCAAAAGGTTTGATCCTGAGTTTTTCCTCTCCACACTGCAACGTATGTGTTCGGGGTTCCCGATAAATTTCACATTTAAAATGTTCCAGAAAACTGCCTCCTGCTAGAGTAAGATCATCCAGGTATAAAGCAGATGTTTTGGGATCATTAGGAAATTAATTACATAAAATGATTGACATGTTGCTATCAGAACAGTAGAGTTACCTACGCGTTTTCTTGTTTGAATACAATGCCACAGGTCCTTTGGGAAAAACTTCTTATCGTACTAAAATAGGAAAAGTCATTTAGAATGAAACCCAACCGTCCAGCAAGTTGTGCGTTCATGGGATTTCAACTCTATGGTAGTTACTTCCTTTCCTAGTTATGTTTAAAATACTGGTAGTTTCCCAATGTTTATGTTAAGAGCTGGCACCCAGCCATCAGCGTTTGGGGATTTTTTTTTAATTAGCAAAATATTTGAGTATTTTTTTGAATGAATAAAATCTATAATAAAGATAGTTTTTTTTATGATAAAAGAAACCGCACATAGTAACATCCAGGAAATCTGTTCAAGGAGATATTAAAAGGAAACTCACTGTGTAAAACTCTTGACAAATTAAACTGGCCATACAGAAAACTGAAAGTAGTGACATAAGCCTGGAACCTAAGAATTTTTCCCAAGTCTTTTAGTTTTTATTTTTACTTATTTATTTTTTAATATTTATTTATTTTTAAGAGAAAGAGAGAGAGAGTGCAAGCGGGAGAGGGGCAGAGAGAGAGGGAGACACAGACTCGGAAGCAGGCTCCAGGCTCTGAGCTGTGGGCACAGAGCCCGACACAGGGCTGAAACCCACAAACCGTGAGGTCATGACCTGAGCTGCCGTTGGACACTTGACCGACTGAGCCACCCAGGCGCCCCGCTGATCCAAAGTCTTAAAAGTGACAAGAGAAACTGACGATAAGGATCAAAGTAAAAATAAATACATTTCACCGCAGAGAAATACTGAATTTAATAAATCCTAGAATTATTTGTTTACGAAAATTTGGGCAAATGCCTTAAATTTAAATTCAAAAAATCGGTTAGAAGTTAAAAAAAAACCTAATGTATATCACCAGACATAGAATGCTCTAATTAAGCATCTAGGACCTGTTACAACAGTGGACATGGCTGGCTGCTGGCTGTATTCTCCTGAAACAATCAATCCTAGAGAAACTACAGAAACTCCCGGAAGAGGCCTGAGTGAGGGAAACGAACACAAATTAAGAAAACAAACCAAACAAACATGTAGAGAGTGCAAATCACCAAGAACTAATGCCTGTGGGGGCAGGGTCTCCATCCTTTTGCTCCTTTTGCGGTCAGGGCACAGGGCGCTGGAAGGCAGGTCAGGGAGAATAAGTTGGAGGAAAGCTTTTCAGTTCTGCTTTGACTTTTGTATGCATTTCCTTATCAGGATCTTCGTCTGGCCCTTTGCCCTGAGAGATGTCAGCACAGGCGGGGGCCCCTCTTGCTGCTGAGCAGTAGGATTGCAGTTGGAGGGTCCGGCTTGCTGCTGCCCTTGGACATTCACTTCTTTGGTCCTCTTCCTCAGAACCCCCAGACCGGATTTATAAACTAAATAGGAGGCCTCTTCCCAAACTTTCTTTTTTCTTATTTAAAATAGCTTAAAAGTGAATCTCTGAGGGGCGTGTGGGTGGCTCAGTAGGTTAAGCGTCCGACTTTTGATTTCGGCTCAGGTCATCATCTCACAGTTCATGGGTTCGAGCCCTGGGACAGGTTCCGTGCTGACAGTGTGCAGCCTGATTGGGATTCTCTCTCTGTCTATCTCTCTCAAAATAAATAAATAAACTTTAAAAAAAAAGTGAATCTCTGCCTAGAAGACATAGAACAGGTAACATAATTCTGTGGGACCTGGGTCTTTCTGCCCTGGGACACATCCCCTCCCCTCTCCATATATAGACTAGAAAGACAAGGGCTTACCCTTTGGGCTTCTTCAAGTACATATTACCAGAAATAATAGCTGGCACTCACAACTATTCACAGACCGGAATTCCTTGAAACCTTCAGGAAGGGAGTGGATAAATAAACAATGGTGTATCCAAACAATAGAGTATTATTAAGCGCTAAAAAGAAATGAACTCTCAAGCTGTGAAAAGACACAGGGGAAACTGAAGTGCTGTTCCTAAGTGAAAAAAAGCCAATCTGAAAAGGCTATACATTATATAATTCCATGTCTACGACATTCTTGAAGAGGCAAGGCTGTGGATTCATGAAAAAAATCAATGCTCGTCAGGGGTGGGTGTGGGAGGTTTGCATAAGAGCACAGAGGATTTGTAGGGCAGTGAATCTGTTCTGTACAACATTGCAATGGTGGATCCGTGTTATTAGACATTTGCCAAAGGTCATAGGATGTATAACACCAATGGCGAACCGTAATAATGTAAACTATGGATCCTGGCGATCATGATGAGGTTCACCAGTTGTAACAAGGGTACCGCTCTGGTTTGAGATGCTTGTTGATATTGGGGGAGGTTATGCTTGCTTGACGGCAGGCAGTAAATGGGACTTTTCCTCACTTTTGGTTCAATTTTGCTATGAGCCTAAAACCACTCTAAAAATACAGTTTTTTCCTTAAAGCAGCAAAATACTATACATCTTCAGAGAATCACGAAGTTTTGAATATCTAAAAACGGTCCTTCACATTTGGTTCATGTCTTTGATTCCAATCTGTTAAAGGGTCCACGGAAACACAAGAGAGGGATGAATCCTCTGTCCCATTCTGGGACTGCCTCCTTCTCCCGCAGCATTTTGTAGTGAAAGCTTGTAAACACACAGAAGCACTGAAAGAATTTCGGAACGAATACCCATAGGTCCACTAACTGAATTCTACCGTGAGCATGTTACTAGACTCATGTTTTATTACACACGTGTTTGCGCGTTCTGACTTTTAAAGTGAATTTCAGACTAAGTGGCAGACTCACATGTCATTGTACACATATCATTAGTGTGCATATCATTAGCTAGGGTTCAATGCTTGTTTACAGTTCTGGTTTCTTCTTTTCGGGTGATATTTACATACCGTGAAATGCACCCACAGTAAGTGATCATTTCGTGTCCCGAGGAAACTAAGCTCCTATTAATAAACGGAGCATGACCGTCACTCCAGAGAGTTTGCTAATGTTTCTTTCCACTAAAGACTCACCCTCCAGCTCACCATAAATTAGTTTTGCCTGATTTAGAACTTTGCATAAATGGAATCTTAGAGTATGTACTTTTTTATGTCAGACTTCTTTCACTCAGCGTACAGTTTTTGAGATCCATCCCTGTTAACATATACGTCAGTAGTTTGTTCTTTTTATTGCTGAGCAGAATTCCCACCGTTAAAATATAACGTGGGTGATTTATCCATTCTCCTACGGCTGAACATGTAAGCTGTTTCCTTTTATGAATTATTATGAATAAGGCTGCAATGAACCATTTTGAGCAAGGTTTTTGGGGGGAGGCCCATCTTTTTTTTAATCAGTGGGTGACAGGCGAGGTATTTTTCCACTTTTCTAAGAAAGTAGGTGAAGATTTTCTAAATTGCAGCATTTTACACTGCTCTCCACAGTATATGAAGGCTTTAATTACTCCACATCCTTACCGACATTCAACAGTATCTATCTTGGTTGTAAATATTTTAGTGGATATATGGTGGCATTGCATTGTCACTTAAGTTTGAATTTTTTTTCTAAGTTTATTTTACTTATTTATTTATTTATTTATTTATTTAGAGATAGAGAGCAAGTGGGGGAGGGGCAGAGAGAGAGGAAGACAGAATCCCAAGCAGACTATGTGCCATCAGCACAGAGCCCAAAGTGGGTCTCGAACCCACAAACCGTGAGATCATGACTTGAGCTGAAGTCGGGTCAGACACTTTACTGACTGAGCCACCCAGGTGTCCCTGAATTTTCTTGATGTTTAATGCTATTCAGTGCTTATTCGCGTCCTCAGTCTACAATTATATATTCCCTTTTGTGGAGCATATGTTTAAATCTTCTCCTTTTTTATTGGATAGCAATTCACATGCCCCAATACTTACGAAATTTTCCTGATTTTGGAAAAGAAGAAGGAACGTAACCATTTTAAATAGAGGAATGGTTACTTCAGAAGCTGTACATCAACTAACGTCAGGTATCATTCTGACATTTAAAAAAATCAGGCTTTTGAGAAATGTTCATAGATATAAGGAAATGCTCAATATGAGAAATGGAATCTTAATTTCCTAAAGTAAAACACTTATACATGTAGGGCAAAAAAAAGTACTGGAAAGAAATATTTTAAGAATTTAATGATTAGTTATTTAATATCTGGTACTTTGAGACAATAAGATTCAGGACGAGTTTGATTATTTGCTTTATGTTTTTCTGTCCCTGTATATTCTACAATGGGTATTTATCTTTATAACTAAGCAGTATAATAAGTATTCTTTTAAAATTAATTGGTTTAAGAAGTAGCAAAGTGCTTTTCAAACACACACCATCGTAACACCTCTGCAAAATAGAACAAGTCATTACTTACTGATGAAGCTATTGGGTGCATTGGAAATATATCCAGCACTAGAGAGCTATGCAAGGAGAAACTCAATTAGGTACATGGGGGCTTGCCTCTTTGTCTGGGCTCTTCTAATCCTCAACAATGCGTCTTTAGATAATTCCCAAATAACCAATCCATTCAACCAACCAGGATGGTTCTAACAAATAACAGTGCTATTCTAAGCACTATCAACAGTAGCCAAATTATGGAAAGAGCCCAGATGTCCGTCGGCTGATGAATGGATAAAGAATATATGATATGTATAGAATATATATATGTATAATATATAAAGAAGATATATATGTATATATATGTATGTCTATATAAAGAATATATATAAAGAAGATATACATATGCATATATGTATATCTTCTTTATATATGTATGTATTTATATATATTTGTATATATATGTACATATGTATATATATGTATATATATATATATACATATAAACAGTGGAATATTGGTGATCAAAAAGAATGAAATCTTGCCATTTGTAGTAATGTGGATGGAACGAGAATGCATTATGCTAAGCAAAATAATTTAGTCAGAGAAAAGACAAATATCATAAGATTTCACTCATATGTGGAATTTAAGAAACACAACAGATGAACATAGCGGAAGGGAAGGAAAAATAAGATAAAAGCAGAGAGGGAGGCAGACCATAAGAGACTCTTAAATACACAGAACAAACTGAGGGGTGCTGGAGGGGAGGTGGGTGAGGGATAGGCTAAATGGGGGATGGGCATTAAGGAGGGTTCTTGTTGGGATGACCACTGGGTATTATATCTAAGTGATGAATCACTGGGTTCTACTCCTGAAATCATTATTCAACTATATGTCAACTAACTTGGATTGACATAAAAGTAAAAAAAATTCAATTAATTAATTAATTAATTAATAAACTTAAAGTAATACAAAATCAAAAATTAAAACCCTCTGATATTCTATTTGACTGAACAGGATAGCACAAGTTAATGTCACCCTGTACCTACAAATTCGATTCAGCTTAATGTGATAATTTCACAGTGTTTGGGATCCTGTTGCATCAGAAGGCATGCATTTATTTCACCTCTACTGTATATGAGCTGGGAGGTAAGATCCTTGGGGGTTCATGGGTGAAGTCGGCACTGGTAGAACCAGCAACAAGTAGAGCTGCTTCCAGAATGACCAGGTTGACGTGTTCCAGAAGCCCCTGGAGCTGCTTTCAGCCATTCCTGCTCTAGAAGCATCAGCCCACCGGCTCAATCTGGAATTGTTGGAGCCTCTTGTTGCCAAGCATAATGTAATATATGTCTTTGGAGAGTGTAAGAAACAACACTTAATTCAGTGTAAATTGTTTCAGCAATAAGCATTCATTTAAAATGCCCCATAACCAAAACAAACATTTCTTGCTCGTCCTTGATTTGTTTTGCACCTCTTGACAGGTCAGTGACCCGTATTTCATCAAATTAGTGACCTGGGTCTGTAACTGGGGGAATGGAAAATGCATGAATATGTCAGACACTTCCTTGGAATTGGGCCGGTTTGTATCAGATAGATGTCTTGTGTTTTAACAATCCAATCGGTATGCTTCTTTATGAGCACAAGCAGGTGCATTAAAACTGTAAAAATAAGTAAGCATCTTGGGGAAAAGTGCCCTGCCGCAGTTTCTGTGGGAAAGGTAAACAAAATCCAATTTGGCTAGTCTCCTCTTACTCCATAGAAGGTACTTAAACCACAGTAAGATGAGACCGTGAGGAAAAACAGGTTTGATTTTTTCTCATTTGAAAGAAGAAAACCAATTTGATCTTGGTTTTAGCGAGCGGATGAAAATGAACAGCACACGGTATATAAAACTAGTGAGGTCTCGTTTACAGTTTGACAAACAACCCCCAGCAAAAAACATTACTTCTTTTTATTGTCTAACGCAGAACAGGGAGTATTAGGCAACATGTCCTTGAGTGACTGTGTCAAATTATCTCATGCAACGTATCATGCGTGGAACCCTATATTAAACCCCCGTGGCTTGAACAGCCAGGCCCCATTCACCATGTGGAGCACCCAGAGTTATCGGCTTCCTTGGAATGTTCACAGGCTCACTTGGTGCTGAGATCCTGGCAAAATGAAACGTAACGACCTTCAACACGGACATTCTTTTATATTTTCATCTTATTTTCACGCTGGGGTGGACTCGCTCGTTCCTCTTTCATCCCCTGCTAGAGCAAAGCTCTCCTGATTTTGCAGACAGAGTCTCTCTCCCACTCGGTCATACCATCTGTCTCCACATTACAGTTTACTCTGCCTGAGTACCAGGTAGCAAGTACAGTGGAAAGTCTTTCACAGGCTCCCCACAATCTGTGAACATATGATCAGTCTAGGATAACACGTCGTACTAAAAATATCCCAGAGAAATGTGCATGTGGTAATAAACAAGAAACCTGAATCGAGGGGGAAATGCGCCATGTGCCGTGAGCTTCCGAGACGTGTGCTTCTCTGCAGCATGAATGATGACGGTCTGTTAATGGGAGCGGATGAACCAACTAATGTTTGTTTCTTCATTGAAAGTGTTAATGTACATTTAACAGTGTGGGCATAGTGTGTTTGGCCTGACACCAAAACTGTGAGTTAAGCGAATGGAAATCTACAAGTATTTGTCATGAGGTGGTTGGTTTGACAAACAGAAATCTGTGTCATTTTCATGAGAACTTCTTCCACTGTTCATTGACTCTGGCAGGAACATCCCAGTAGGTCTGAGAGAGCAAATTCAAGGGAAAGGATTGTGTCTCCTATATTTGGTACCATTTCTAAAATGTATAGTTACACCATTATTTTTATAGAACTTGACAATATCCTTCCAATGTTGGTGTACATATTATGGAGACCTGCTGGAAAATGTCAGTTTGTGCAGAAAAGTTTTGTGCGTACTTTTTAATTTGCCATTTTATTACTGGATGCCAGGAACCGATTTTGCAGATTGAGAACTTGTAACTTGCTCTGAATCATCCAATATTCAACACCCCATTTTAGTCAATCAGCTAGGATGCGCATTTCTTATGCCGTACCTCTTCCCCACCTCTTCATCCCACTTCTGTTTTCTGGGGGAGGATAGGAATGGGAAGTTTGCTGCCTTCTTTGGTCAAGTGGCTTGTGTCTGGGTTTGAGCTGCACAATGCAGACCTGGATCCGAATTCTGGGTCTGCATTTGGTGTGGCCATTGCTGTTCTTACACTAGTTCTGAACCTCAGATGGTATCTGTTCCCCAGGTGTAGGAGACCAGTGGGAGGCAGCAGACATGTTGTATTACAGGTGTCAGAAGGCTGGCGTTCACACGTCACCATTCTTCCTGTGGCTGTGTGGCTCTGCACCACTGATTTAAACCCTGTGCCTCACCTATAAAATCTGCGAAGTCATATTTATTCCCTTGGCTCATTGTGCCTGAAAATGCCCTGCCCGCAAACTTTCTTACTTGAACCTTTATGATTAGTTGGCATCCAACTAAACATCCTCTACTGTTCTCCAGTACAGTGTTTCAAGTAAAGACCTAAGACAATTCGATGGTTTCACTGTTAACAGAGCACAGTGGCCAACAGTGTGGCAGACACTTGACTACATCTGTCCCCGCTAGCTTGGTAATGAGAACAAGGCACTGAAATTGAGCCTGCCATGGGAATGAGAACTACATGTACCTCGTGGCTGTTGGCCGTTGCGAGAATTGAATGTCTATTAAAATAATATTTGACACGTAAAATGTAATCCGTAATGAGTATCAGGATCGTCGTGTATGAATGCAGACTTACAAATACTCCTTCCATAGGACTGGTCACTTTCTGTTTATTTGGGTCTCTATCAAATATTACCCAGGCAAAACAACGACCACAACAGCAGGAGCAGCAGCGACAGACCTTTGCTCTAGCTCCTACAGCTGGAGATTTGATCCTCTTATGTTTTCCCTGCATGTTATTCCTACACCCATTCCATCACATTGCATTGTAAAATATCAGTTGTCAAGGCTTATTTTCTCCCCTGGACTATCAGCTATGCGATGCCAAAAAACGATGTATTCTTTTAGCTCTCTCAATATTGGGCCCGGGCTTTATTGGCAAATGAATAAGCAATAAATACTGGCTTGACATAGTTATTATTGAATGGAAGAAAAGTATTTTTTCTTTGAATTTTCTCCACGAAAGCATGTTCTTAATCTCTAATCTGTGAATGTGTCTGAGCTGGTGCGTGTTTGTGAATCATCTCACGTCGTATGCAAAATGAAGGATAACTGTGGATGTTCTCAGGAAAGGTGTCCATAGTCTCATCGACTTTCCGGGGCAGCCTGCGGCCGTAAATAGTTTGGAAATCATTAATATAGAATCTCCTTCTGTTTTTTCCCTCAACACAATTTTCATAAAAATCATTAATCCTTTAAAGTGATAATGGCCCCAGATTACATATGCCTTAGGCATTGACTTCCTCTTATCCCTGATTCTTCTATTTTGTCCAATATCTGCTTCTCCGAGAAACGCAAGCACTTCCTTTGAACACTACATATGCAATATCTTCCCATGAGTCTACAGTGAGGTCAATGAGATTCCTTTAACGAATTATTTGGTTCTCATTTCCGCATATCATCAGTCTTGTCAATTGAGAGGTAATCAATCATTATTATATCTACAAAAATCAAATTGACTGTAACCCATTATTTGCCTGACTCATGAAGCATAGATGTCATCTAAGGCCTTCCCTCTCCCCGACCTCCCCTCTTAAGAAAGGGCCAAAGTGAATCAAGTAGCAAGATAGAAGTGTGACTGATTTGTAGAATATGCAGTATTTTAATTATTTGCCATTTAAGTGCTTTTGATCTTTTGTCAGCTACTTAAACCTACAAAAGAATGAGACAATTTTGGATCTTTTTAAAAAATGATCAAATACAAGACTTCTATTAATGATGTTGTATTAGTTAGAGGGAAGGCTGAGAAGCAGACCCAGAAGACAACGGTTCAGCAAAAGAGACGTTTACTCTATGTCTCCTAATGGCACAGACCATGAGAAACTTTCTGTTTCAGGAAGTCGTGCCCTTGAGAGTAACGAAGGCCTGACATCATCAACATGTAGTTCCCAAGGCTTTCTCTTTCTCATCTCCCACCAGCAGCTAGAATAGTGAGGAACGATTCCAGAGTATTTTCCAAGCGAGCGAGACAAGGGTTACACATTATTCTTCTGATCATACTCCATTCTTGAGAACTTAGCGACATGGCTATTCCTAGCTACCAAAACCCAGGATGATGCAGTACTCCTGAGCAGCTCTGCACCCAGATACACCCTATTATTCGGAAAGAGCAGAAAAGATGTTGTTTGAGAAGTAACAATCTCTGTTCGATGTGTAGAATTAGGATTTAGACACACGCATCCAAATTGGGCAAAACCGACTGCTTTGGGGACCTGAGGAATGGATTCTTTGTTTCTCTTCCTTCTGGAGGCATTCAGTAGTCTTGAGTACTGTAAGTTCAAAATAGCCTCATTGTCTGAGAAGAACGTGAAAGCCACTTAAAGAAATGAACGGAACATAGGGTTGGGTTTCAGCAGGATAGACAAAAGGGAAGGATGAGGACCCAGAGATAAGTCAGCCCCATTTGGACAAGTTAGACGGTCATGGAAGGTCCAGGCACGAGGCAGTAGAGAGGGTAAAAGAGGCCTCTGACAGTGAACAAGAGGAACACAGGCCTGGAGCCCAGGGCTGAGTGCACATCCCTGTAGCTCCTATAAAATCTGTGAAGGGAAGGCAGGGAACTGGAGCTGAGAACCAGAGCAACAGGCAGAAACCTAGTTCTGGAAAATCATGCTTGACTTCTAGAAGCCTGATACATGAGTTCCCAGAGTCCATTTATAGTCAGGATGAAAAGAAAGACCTAGATCAGCCACAAAGGAGATCACTACAGTGTGGCCCAGCTAAACACATAGGTTCTTACTATTTTTTATTCTCGGGGGGGCTTAATAAAGTCCCACAGGCTAAGGCAAGTTAAACCGGCAGGTGTCATTGGCAGGTGTCATTGAAATAATAATAAACCTAGCCACAGGTTTAAGGAATTGTGATTATAATAATAATAAACCTAGCCACAGGTTGAAGGAATTGTGAGGGGCCAAGGAACTAACTCACCTTAGCTTCTTGAATAAAACCCTCATCTCTGGGTTATATTGAAGAATGGATCACTGTTTTTCAGACAGGAAGGCAAAGGGTATAAGCTAAGAAAAGAATCAAAGTGAAAAACATTTCCAAGCCACAAGTGTTAGTAGAACAATTGGACATTCACATGCAAAAAATTTAAATAATAAAATAAAATAAAATAAATAAAATAAAAGTGACTCTAGACATACACCTTACACCCTTTACAAAAAACTAAGTCAAAATGGATCATGGACCCAAATTTAAAAAGTAAAACCATAAAACGCCTAGAAAATAACATAGGGTAACACATATAACCTTGGGTATGGCGATTCCTTTTTAGATATGACAACAAAGGCATGGTCCATGAAAGAAATAATTGACAAAATGGATAATTGATAAATGAAAAACCCTGCTCTGGGAAAGATAATCTCAAGAGAATGAGAAGTCAAGCCACAGACTTGGGCAAAATATTTGCAAAAGCATGTCTGATAAAGAACTGTTATCCAAAATCTACAAAATTCTTAAACCTCACCAAGAAAATTTAAAACCTGATTTAAAAAAAATGGAATAGGGAAGCCAGTTGGTTAAGCATCTGACTCTTGATTTTGGCTCAGGTCATAATCTCACAGTTTGTGAGATTAAGCCCTGCATGGGGCTCTGCCTTGATAGCATGGAGCCTCCTTGGGCTCCTCTCTCTCCTGTCTCTCTCTCTCTGCCCCTCCCCTGCTTGTGCTCTCTCTCTCTCTGCCCCTCTCTCTCTCACCTGTCTCTCTCTCTCTGCCCCTCCCCTGCTTGTGCTCTCTCTGTT
The DNA here is from genome assembly GCF_024362965.1 of Panthera pardus. NCBI lineage: Eukaryota > Metazoa > Chordata > Mammalia > Carnivora > Felidae > Panthera > Panthera pardus. The sequence continues at coordinate 12,562,812 of NW_026526655.1, forward strand.
TCAAAATAAATAAATAAACATTTTTTTAATGGACCAAAGACCTTAAATGACATCTCACCAAAGAAGATATATAGATGGAAAATAAGCATATGAAAAAATACTCTACATCATATGTCATCAGGGAACTAAAAACTAAAACAAAGATGAGACACCACTACAAACCCATTAGAATGGCCAGAATCTAGCACTGACAATACCACGTGGCTCAGTTGGCTGATCATTAGAATTTAGCTCAGGTTAGACTAGATTAGATTAGATTACCTCAGGTTAGCTCAGATTAGACTTTAACTCACCTCATAGTTCGTGAGTTCGAGCCGCACATCCGGCTCGTTGCTGTCATCAAGAGCTCACTTCAGATCCTCTGGACCTCTTTCTCTGCCTTTTTCCCCGGCTGTGCTCCTGCAACAATAAATAAACATTAAAAAAAACAAAGAAACACTATTAATACCAATGCAACTGAGGGTGTGGAAAATGAGACTCTCTCATTCATTGCTGGTGGGAACCCAAAATGGCAAGTCCACTTTGGAAGACAGTTGGAGGGTTTCTTAAAAAAACTAAGCATACTCTTACCATATGATTCAGCAGTTATGCCCTTTGGTATTTACCCAAGTGCAATGAAAACCTATGTCCACACAAAAACCTGCATGAGAATGCTTGTTTATAGCCGCCTTTTTTTTCGTAATTGACAAATCTTGGAAGCAGCCAAGTGATCCTTCAGTAGGTGAGCAGGTAAATAAACAGTGCTACATGCACTCAGCAGAATATTGTTCAGTGCTAAGAAAAATGAGCTATCAAGCCAGGAAAAGACATGAAAGAAACTTACATGCATTTTACTAATGAAAGAGACCAATCTGGAAAGGCTACGTTCTGTATGATTCCATTTACGTGACATTCTAGAAAAGGTCAAACTATAGAGACAGTAAAGTGATCAGGCATTGCCTGGGACTGGGGGAAGGGAGAGAGGAATAGGGAAAGCTCAGAGGATTTTCAAGGGTGTAAAAGTACCCAGTATGATACCATAACAGTAGATAAACACTCATACATTGGTCCAGATTCATATAATGTACAAAACCAACAGTGAACGGTATTATGAACTATGGCCTTTGGGTGATTGTGTTGTATCACTGTAGGCTCACCAGTGGTATCCCATTGAACACTTTGGAGAGGAAGTTGATGGGGGAGACTATGCATGTGGGGGGACAGGAGGCACGTGGGAAATCTCTGTTCCTTCCCCTCACTTTTCCTGTGGACCTAAAACTGTTGTGAACATAAAGCCTTAATAAAAAATAATTTAAAACAAGGTTTCTAAGGAGAGGGAAAAATGTGACAGTAAGCGCTGAGGGCCTGTTATAAAAATCAGTGATGGGTACGAGTTTCAGTTCGGCAAGATGAAAATGTGCTGGACACGGAGAGTGGTAGTGGATCTGTTCCGCACAAACCGTGCGACTGGCCGCCCTGACCACCTGCTGACTCCTACCATGTGTTCTTTTACTGCTCTGGCTTGGGACAGAAATTAGATATAGAGCCATCTTCTTATACTCTTGCTACCAAAGCAAGCATGGAGATGTTCATTTATGTGGTTTTTTTTAATGTTTATTTATTTTTTTGAGAGAGACAGAGACAGAGTGTGAGTGGGTTAGGGGGAGGGAGAGAGGGAGACAGAATACAAAGCAGGTTCCAGGCTCCGAGCTGTCAGCACCAGAGCCTGACGCCGGGCTTGAACTCATGAGCCGTGAGATCATGACCTGAGTGGAAATCAGACGCTCAACCGACCGGGTCGCCCAGGCACCCCACGTTTATGTGTTTCTACATGCTAGAGACTACCGATGAAGGGACAAAAAGGAAACACACTTGACCTCATTTCCCCTTCTCTGTTCATACCTTCGATAGGAAGCCTTAGGCTCTTGAGGACTCCTGCCCCCATTCAGCCACACCTGGGTCCTGCCCCAGAGAAACTGTGAGCTAGAAGTGCTTGGCATTGGGGGGCGACTTCAGTATGGTTCGTGAGTTCAAGCCCCGCATCAGGCTTTGTGCTGACAGCTCAAATCCTGGAGCCTGCTTCAGATTCTGTGATTCCCTCTCTCTCTGCCCCTTCCCAGCTCACATTGTGCCTGTCTGTCTCTGTCTCTCTCAAAGATAAATAAACATTGAAAGAATTAAAACCAGAAGAAGAAGGAGGAGGAGGAGGAGGAGGAGGAGGAGGAGAAGGAGAAGGAGAAGGAGAAGAAGGAGAAGGAGAAGAAGAAGAAGAGAGTTTGAGTTTGGTGTTTTAACCACCAAGTTTGGGGACATTTTTCTTCATGGCAACGTGTTACTAAAACACACCCAGATAGCGCACATCAGTAATTCTCAAGGAGGGTAGGGCAAAAAACTGTTTATCACAGGTGCTAAAGCAGAGATGGCTGGTGCACCACGCAAATCCACGGCCACTCCCTCTAGTGGAGGATTGTTTCTGGAAGCGGCTGCCAAACCTGAGCCTACATTTTCCAGAGCCACCTCCCCTCCCGCACATAGATGTGGGGACCCGCGTCCAGTTCTCACCACCGAGACGTGTGCGGGAACGTGCGTGGCTCTTGCAGGCCGTGGGGTGGACACAGATGTGCCCTCCGTCCCGTCTCTCCGTACCTGCCAGGCTGAATTCCCTAATGAGTATAGAGTGCAGTGCTGACTGGCTCAGAGGCCAGAAACACTTGTTCTCAATTATTATAAACACAGCATCTGTTCTGGACACGAAATGAACTTTTAATGGGTTAAGCCCCTAAAATGCTGGGGTTTGCAATTTTTGTTACAGCAGCTAGCGTTACTCTAAATAATGCAGCGATACAGGAGCAGAGTTCAAAAGACTGAGATGAGACGCGCTCCATATGGAGACCGTCCACATCTTCAGTAAAATCTTCAGGCCAAAATCAAAAGCATCTCTATTTCAGAGCGATACCCAGGCTACCCCAGCTAGGTGCAGCCACTGGCGAAGGCAAAGAGAGAGGATGAAATGCCATGGGTTTGAGCTGGGACCGTCACTAAGTCTGGTGCTGTCGTATCATCGGGAGGGAGGGAGGGAGGGGGGGAGGAAAAGCCTTGTGAAGTTCTGGTCTTTATTTCCTCACTACAGAATTCTTCTTAAGTAGGGGAATGTGGGTGGTTTAGGCTTTCGAACGGACTCACAGAAGATCCAAAAAGGGGTGGGATCAAGACGGTGGGGGGCGGGGGTAGAGAAAGGGAAGGGAAGGGTCACGCAGCTTGGGTAAATATGGCTCTATTTTTGCAGGATGGGACATTTCATAAACTATTTCTGAAAAACCCGAAAATGGAAGCTCTTTACTTGGAGTTCAGAAAGGAGCTTCAAGAGGTTTTGAATTCCTTAACATTTTCCACAAAATTTCAGTGCTTACACCCACGCGTATCTTTCTGGGATTCACGACCCCTCAAAAGTTTACAAACTATTTCTGGAAAGTTACTTTGGTCATATTATTTGGGGCATTTTGATTTAATCTTGCTCCTGTCAACCTTTTTTTTTCCACCTCCTTAAAAGTCTTCCTTAAAACTTATTACCGAAGGGAGATTTTATAAAAGCCAGATGAAGAATGTGTTTTTAAAAGTGTGTTTGAACAAGGCTAGTTCTGTCTGCCTCTCTGTTGCTTTCTTAGATTATAAACTTGATTAACACAGAAACCATGTCTTTCTCTCTTGGAAACCTTCTTTTCTCAGAATACCCCAAACAAGTTCCCAGACTGGATGGAGAATAAAATATAAAATTAAAAAAAAAAATGTGATTGGTTTCTGGTGATGAAGTGTCTAATCAAGTTCACGCAGAAGTCAATAAAAATACTAGAAATAAAAATTGCATTTTCTATGCCACTGCCTGGTTAATAAACTTTGACAGACATGTGTAATTACTTTAGAGGCAGGAAGACAAAACGATGGATGAGAGGAAGCAACTGATAAGATGTTATTGACTTAAATAAGGAAGCCAATTTTATGTGATGGATGTATTGCACAGAGGACCAAGAGGCAACTATGATAATTCTTTTATCCCTATGTAGGGTGGCCTGTTTAAAAGGAGGGTCAAGTATGGTGATTTAAGACATGTCTCTTGTGCATATTACGTGTTAATGAGACTCGTCTTTTTTTTAAGGTTTATTTTATCTTTGAGAGAGAGAGAGACAGGACATGAGTGGGAGAGGGGCAGAGAGAGAGAGGGAGATACAGAATCTGAGGCAGGCTCCAGGCTTTGAGCTGTCAGCATAGAGCCCAAGCCGGGGTTTGATCCCATGAACGACCCGAGCCAAAGTTGGACGCTTAACCAACTGAGCCACCCAGGTGCCCCAAGGAGACTGTTCTTAATCTACATTTTACTCCCCTGCCTTGGACATCTTCTCCTATGTCCAAATTCACCTGAAGAATCCCAGTACAAACAGAACTGTTGGTATGATTTCACTACCAGATTAAAGCCTCCTCTCTCCTGGAGTGATTAAACAAAACATTTGCCGGTGCTTATCCGATAAAAAATATGAAAATTAACCAATATTACTGCTTCAAGTTTCTTGACAAAGCTAACAAAAAGGAAAAGGCACACCTGGATGGGACTTTTAGTTAAAACCTCTGAGAACAAATTATTTGCTAATCATTTTCTATTAGTGGAAGTCTTTTAAATAGCTGTTTTATAATAAGCAATTCTGCCCCTTGCTTATGTAGGGAGGACCAGTTTTATTACACTGATTAGCTTGGAGATGGGAAAGACTAATGTGATTTGGAGTTCACATGTCTCTCTGTCTCATGCACAATTCCAGATGCTAGCAATGCGAATTCAGGTTGAGTACTGTGCCAATGGTTTGCTAAGAATCAACCTGTGAAATTGGACATGCGGAGGAGAAGTGGGCACATGGAGAAACCAGGCTGATGTTTCTTTTCTCTGCATGGTGTCCATGACTGAGGCTGACCATTGCAAGAATCAGAGTGAAGAGGAAGGCCTGGATGGCCCATTAGGCTTTACGAAGCGCAGGGTGCCCGCAGCTCAGCTCCGGGGAATAGGTATAGATGTGAGAAACACATCTTCATGCCTCTGAAAACCCACTGGGGTGCAGGTGGTACCCAGAGGACTAGAGAGGAGACAGGGGCCTCTTGGCATTTTGTACGTTTGCAGTTAGAGGATGCCCCAGGAGATGGAACCCTAGAGGGGAAGAGTGTGCCCAGTGAGGTCACCTCCAGCCACGGCCTGGCAAGGTGCATCTCTCAAATAGTTGGTAGGATGTGGGTGTCCAAAAGAGGGCCAGCTCAGAGGAGCAGGATCAGGCTGTCTCTTAAGCATTTGCCAAACACCCAGAGAGTGGGAGGGCCAGGGCAGGCAAGGTGAGATCTCAGGCAATGACCTTCACAGACCACTCCTTGGACCTGAGGAGGTCTAAAGAGGCAGGAAACTGCCTTGAGGCCAAGGACTGGAGGTCAGAGACACGCTCACTTGTCTGTCAAATCAGCCATTGTCTCGGGGCCTCCTGGTGCTTGGTAAGCAGGCAGGGCAGCTTGGTTGGGCTAAGGAGAGTCCACTGAAGGAGATTGTGGATGGTACTCCTTAGAAGCAAAGCCCTCAGAAGCCAGGGGAGCAGTGGGGGGTGTGCATACAGAAATGGTGAGAGGGACTTGAGAAGATCCATGTAGAGCCGTACTTGTGTTTGCTATACTGTCTTACCCAGAAACAGCTGGGGCTGACCTTGGAGAAAATAATATGGGGCCTGAGGTCTATAAACCGACAGGCAAGGACTAGTAGCCATATGACTACAGTCTTAGTGTAAATATGCTCTCATTTATTTATCCGTGCAGAGTGGTGAAGCCTTGAAGGGTTACATACAGATCAGAGAACTCCAGAGCCAGAAGGGACCTCCTGGATCACTCTGTGAGAATTCTTTTTCCCATTTTGTAGCAAAGCCACTGAAGGACCAAGACAGATAAATGACTTGCCAAAGGCCACATAGCTGTCTAGTGGCAAATCCAGGATTAAAATTCACATTTTCTGATCTCAGCTCAATTTTCGTTTCAATTATACAAGATACATTTCTATAGAAGGTGCATAATAATACAGAGAAAGGTTGTAATTTGAAGATTTGCAATTCCTTCTTTGAAAATGTCTCCATCTTCATGTAATATGGTGGAGCTTTGGCACCATCGGCTTATGAATCTTATATTCTTATTCATATTATCATAGTGTTTCATATTATCCTAAATATGAACTGTTGTAATATTCATCTGCGTTTACTAGTGTTTATTCCCTTCATTCTACAGAAATTTGAGTTTTGCATTATCCTCTTTCTTCTCAGAAGAAAGAATGCCAAGACCCTTTACCTCCCCAGGGCCAGCTTTCCTAAAATAAATCCTTTCTAGATTTTCCTTCTAGAAAATGGGCGGTCCATTTCTGACTTTTTAGCCAGTTACTTTCCTGAGCTCTGGTAGAGATTGTTACATCGCTCACCAAACTGACCTCCAAAGCAGAAGGTAACACAAGAATGCCTTCTGTAACCTTATATAAATGGTAGAAAAAAAAAAAAGACAAAAACAGAAACAAAAAAATTGATGCCTATAAAGCCTTAGGTTGATCATGGAAGATTGTACAGTTCAGCTATGGCTTTGGGTATTAACACCAACGGGCTGTGCAGGCAGAGCAATGAGAGAGCCCAGAGCACTCTGGGCCATGGCCAGGGAGGAAAGCCAGAGGAATAGCAAAAATAATCCTGCTATGTGACCCTGACTGGCTGGTGCAGAGCCACATTGCTCTCAAGGTGAGCCCGGTTTTCCCCTCTTCCAATTATCACATGGGCAGAGAGCGTGTTCTCTATGATTTCCAGACTATTCTTAGGGCTGTTTCAAGGGAATATACAAGGACACAAAAAGTAGTTTGGGATACAGGTACTTCTTTGAATGCCAAATCTGTCATTGGCTCTAGGACATTATCATTTAGACATGTTATGCCTCAGCTTATCCATTTTACAGTGAAGGCTTCAAGAACATGGAAAGATACTATGTTACAGTATTATTATAAATAGTGTAATTATGTACTCACTGTACCTTGCACACAACATACATGTCTGTTGATGGAGATGAGGCACAATTTGAAGATTAGAAAGTCCTAGTTCTCCTTGGAGACAGGGCCAATCCTCTAAGTTTCCCTGTAGCTTTTTTGTCCTTCCTTTTGTTTCCTCCCTCTCCAAGCCTCACAGGTTTGGACTGAGTTATCTCTTATTTTAGTTATCTTTTTTTCCTCCCTTCTTATAGGTAAAACACATCTAAGGTCTTCTCTGTATTGTGTTATAGAGAATGAATTTTGGTCCTAGTAATCATCTTGAATCAGCAACAGAAGTTTAAATCCTCAGTGATTCTCTTAGGACAGGTTGTTTTATAAGACAGCTTAGGATATTTTTCACCGAACTGATAAAAATTAAATAAAGTGTTGGGGTTTAAAGTCATCACATTCAGTTATCTAGAAAATCCAATTTTGTAGCACATTTTGATTCTATTCCATGACAGATAGATGAGACAATACTATAATCGAATTTAAATGTCTGCTGTCAGTTTAAAATCATAGGATTTAAAAAAAATATGCCATTAGAAGAAAATAGAGATACATATTCAGGAAGTAAAAGTCAAGACAAGACTGAGAGAGTGTATAGAAGGATACAGCTTCTAGTTCAGAGAAGCAGACAATAAAACTTGAGTTTGTATATTGCAGAGTTGCAAGGGAGGTGGCCATTCTGTGTAGCATTATGATGAGAATACCTTGGACAGCGAACGTCAGTGGAGGGCACTTCCAACTGGAGGGATTTCAGAGAAATCCTGAAAAAGTTGGGATGGTTTATGATAACCTTCCAGGAATTGGAAAAGTTCCCGCTTACCTGGTGTTTTAGGTTGATCTGATATACAAGTTGTACTTTTTATCATTTATAAGTGACCTTTTCTAAACAAATAAATATAAAACAAATCCTTACATACTTTCCCTTTTGATATGGCTCTCAGTACTAATCTGATTCTTGACATATTGTCTCGCTGTATGTAGTTAGAGTCTTTCTTACAGTTGATATTAATTAATTAATTACTGGATTATCCCTCACTAGACTGATATAATTATATCATATACTATTTATAACAATGTAACATAAAAATTGCAATGAACTGTGCATATTAAAAAATAACTCAGTAAATATTTAGCAGGCGCTATTTGCCTGTGTCTAGGCCATTTTCCTTTTTTCCCCTAGTCACCATTTAGTTTGGGATCCACTTTTCCTTCATTCGATTTAAAGTCTGGCTTTAAAAGTAGATCTCAATTGGTCTACCACGGTATTATTCCAACTGTGTGTTGCAAATACTCAACCCACAGATGATAAAATAAAATTAATGTGTCACATTACCTTTCTTTTCCAGATACCACAGAATAGGAAATATGAAAACGTTTCATGTAGATTAAGGGTAAGAAAAATTTCATCATTTTTTTTCTTAGTAATTGTGTGTACTTACATACTGTGATGTAAAAACACATTTTCTCTTGTGAGTCTCAGTCAGAAAGTTTGGAAACCATTGGTGTGAACCAATCATCAGGCTTCCGTTACCCTTGTGATTGGCTAATTACGGATGTGCAACAAAATTTTGAACACTGAGCTTTGAGAGGAAGTTTTCTAAGTGTCATCCAGAAAAGTTTGCTCTTGGACTACAGGAATCACAGGGTATAAGACAATCCCATTTCTTCCTCTTCATGTTTTCCTGCATGGATATGCTGTGGAATCTTGCAAACATAGGATGAGCTGGCCTGTGGAGCTGAAAGATCAAAGGGACCTGTCTTTCTTCTTAATGATGTCATCGAACTGCCAAGTTACTCTGGTCTTTCCTTACCTCTGAACTTGTTAGTGTGATATAACACAATTTGCAACTGAGCTACGTGGCTTATGGGTTTCAATTTTCTTGCAGCTGAATAAATTCTAAGCGATGTAACTACCGTCTTACATTTTGGCACAAACATTGAGACTGTGACTACTTTATTTAATAAACTATGTGATAAGCGATTATTACATGTGAGGTTCTAAGCACTGGGCAGTTGTGAAAAAGATGAATCATATATACCCTCAATAATTTATATTCCAGTGATGTAGACAAGTAATAAATAATGAAACAGTTAATGCATTTAGATTATAATTAATCCTCTGATAGAAATAAATAGAATGGCATGATAGAGTGATTTATTTGGTTAACAGGTTCTCCTTTAAGCCACATGCTAACTTTTCTGAGGAGGCGAAGCATTGGAGCTGGGACTTTAAAAAGAAGCTAGCCATGGGAAGAGTGACGGACAGATCATTACAGAAAGAGACAGTACAAACTGTAGACTGTACTGCTACGAGAGTGCACTCACATACTTTTTCTATTTTAAATATTCAGTTCTGGGAAGTTTGAACCCATGGTAAACCTTTTACAGTGATCCCTTGGTAAGAATTCTAATATCTACTGGAATGCACACCTCCATATACTAGAATTTACTGGATTATCCCTCACTAGACTGATTATCTTTTACTTTACTGGATTATCCCTTAATGGAATTGAGTCTAGTTCTCTGAGCAGCCAGCTTAACACCTGGACATTTGAAAGGCTCAATGTTGGTTGAATAAATTAATGAATGAAAACTCCTAGGGATTTTATCCATCTGGTGATGACTGATGGCTCGTAGAAAACTCAGAGTCCCTGAGAAGGCTTATCCAGTTTGCTGTGGTCCACTGCTAGGGAAGTGTATCATCAAACCACAGGTAAGAACCCAAAGATATGGCTATGCTATTTTCCTTTAATGATTCCCACTTAAGATATGTTATTACATAGAAAAATCTTTTGGTAAAACCCAAACCAGATGTTAATGATAGATACTGCTGGGTTAGAAGGTGTTGTTGGTGATTTATATGAATTCCATTTCACTTTATCACTTTTTATTTTATATAATTGTAATGTATCATATGTATTAAATTTTAAAATATATCAATTCTGTGTTAGAATAGGATTTTGTGTACCTAGTGACTCACTAATCCCTGATATTTACTTCTGAAAAAAACTTTCCTGATCCCCACTTCTTCTGTTCCCTGTCTGAATAATTGATTGCCCTTAGGAGTCCGCATCGTATATGTAATTTGCAACTCTGGAGTGACAACGACCACATTTATTGTGGCCTTATATTGCATTGTATCCCTCACTAAATTATAAAGCCTTTCAATACAAGATGTAGGTTTTATTGTATTTTTCCTCCAGTGGCTACTATAGGGCCAGGATATGCTGAGGTCTCAATAAATCAAAATGAAAAAGGATGAAAATCAAATTCTCTGTAGAATCAAATTGTCTTGTTTTGACTCTGTTGACTGAATGTCACAATATACTCTGTTCTTTCTTAGCTCCATTACTGCAGCAACTTTCTACCTGTTTTCCCTGGCTCTTCCTCCCCCAGCCTAGCCACCCCTCATTGCTCCTTAGTGTTATTGCACAATGCAGTAGAGCTTTATAGTTGAAAGTTTGAATTTCAGTCATGACATTGATTTACTATGTGATTGTTAGAAAATCCCTTTACCTCTCTGAGTCATAAGATCATTTGGAGAGCAGATCTTAAAACCTAAGTACTTATCAGAGTGAAAGATAAAGAAATATTGGCTATGTGATCAGATTATTCCATTTCTTACTTTAGAGACTTCTAAACACTCATCTAATTTTTTTCTACCATTCTCCATTTCCGTGTCAAAGTTCATGATAAAACTTCCAAAACTCTCAAAGTCTGTAGTCGCATCTAAGTGGGATTTTTCAACTTGGGAAGAGCTCTGTCTTTTTGCAGCCGTGCCTGAAACCAAATATAGAAATCTGTCTACTTTTCAAGTTTGACTGGCAGACTTTCCTAAGCAATAGACCAAAGCTATGTCCTCTAATCTGATCTTTGTCGGTAAAGAAAGTGATATTTTGGATACTTTTTATTTCTTTTTGACTTTTTCAGATAGGAGGTGAAGAAAAGTACTAGTATGGGTTACAGACTTTGAAAACCCCAACAAGAGACGTCATTTACTGAGTGTTTACTATTTTCCTGGATTGGTGATAACATGTTTTAGATACATCACCTTCCCATAAATAACAATTATTTGAAGCACTGTTTACTTTTATTTATTTATTTATTTATTTATTTATTTATTTTAATATGAAATTTTTTGTCCAATTGGTTTCCATACAACACCCAGTGTTCATCACAACAGGTGCCTTCCTCAGGGCCCATCACCCACTTTCCCCTCTCTCCCACCCCTCCCCAGCAACTCTGTTTATTCTCAGTTGTTAAGAGTCTTATGGTTTGGATCCCTCCCTCTCTAACTTTTTTTTTTCCTTCCCCTCCCCCATGGTCTTCTGTTAAGTTTCTCAGGATCCACATAAGAGTGAAAACATATGGTATCTGTCTTTCTCTGTATGACTTATTTCACTTAGCATCACACTCTCCAGTTCCATCCACGTTGCTACAAAAGGCCATATTTCATTCTTTCTCATTGCCAAGTAGTTTTCCATTGTATACATAAACCACAACTTCTTTATCTATTCCTCAATTGATGGACGTTTAGGCTTTTTCCATAATTTGGCTATTGTCGAAAGTGCTACTATAAACATTAGGGTACAAGTGCCCCTATGCATCAGCACTCCTGTATCCCTTGGGTAAATTCCTAGCAGTGCTATTGCTGGGTCATACGATAGATCTATTTTTAATTTTTTGAGGAACCCCCACACTGTTGTCCAGAGTGGCTGCACCAGTTTGCATTCCCACCAACAGTGCAAGAGGGTTCCCGTTTCTCCACATCCTCTCCAGCATCTATAATCTCCTGATTTGTTCATTTTAGCCACTCTGACCAGCGTGAGGTGATATCTGAGTGTGGTTTTGATTTGTAGTTCCCTGATGAGGAGTGACACTGAGCATCTTTTCATGTGCCTGTTGGCCATCTGGATGTCCTCTTTAGAGAAGTGTCTATTCATGTCTTCTGCCCATTTCTTCAATGGATTATTTGTTTTTTTGGGTGCGGAGTTTTATACATGGAAAACCTGATAGACTCCACCAAAAGTCTGGTGGAATTGATATGTGAATTCAGCAAAGTCTCAGGATTCAAAATTAATGTACAGAAATCAGCTGCATTCTTATACACTAATAATGAAGTAACAGAAAGAGAAATAAAGAAACTGATCCCATTCACAATTGCACCAAGAATCATAAAATACCTGGGAATAAACCTAACCAAAGATGTAAAAGATCTGTATGCTGAGAACTATAGAAAGCTTATGAAGGAAATTGAAGAAGATACAAAGAAAAGGGAAAACATTCCATGCTCATGGATTGGAAGAATAAATATTGTTAAAATGTCAATACTACCCAAAGCAATCTACACATTCAATGCAATCCGAATCAAAATTGCACCAGGATTCTTCGTGAAGCTAGAATAAGCAATCCTAAAATTGGTATGGAACCACAGAAGACCCCGAATAGCCAACGTAATATTGAAGAAGAAGACCAAAGCGGGAAGCACCACAATCCCAGACTTTATCCTCTATTACAAAGCTATAATCATCAGGACAGCATGATATTGGCACAAAAACAGACACATAGACCAATGGAATAAAATAGAGACTCCAGAATTGGATCCACAAAAGTATGGCCAACTAATCTTTGACAAAGCAGGAAAGAATATCCAATAGAAAAAAGACAGTCTCTTTAACAAATGGTGCTGGGAGAACTGGACAGCAACATGCAGAATAATGAAACTAGACCACTTTCTTACACCATTCACAAAAATAAACTCAAGATGGTTGAAGGACCTGAATGTGAGACAGGACACCATCAAAGCCCTAGAGGAGAAAGCAGGAAAAAAAAACCTCTCTGACCTCAGCCAAAGCAATTTCTTACGTGACACATCTCCAAAGGCAAGGGAATTAAAAGCAAAAATGAACTCCTGGGACCTCATGAAGATAAAAAGCTTCTGCACAGCAAAGGAAACAATCAACAAAACTAAAAGGCAAACGACCAAATGGGAAAAGATATTTGCAAATGACATATCAGACAAAGGGCTAGTATCCAAAATCTATAAACAACTCACCAAACTCCACACCTGAAGCACTGTTTAAAAAAATACAGGGGTGTCTGGGTGGCTCAGTCGGTTAAGCGTCCGACTTTGGCTCAGGTCATGATCTCGCGGTCCATGAGTTCGAGCCCAGCGTCCAGCTCTGTGCTGACAGCTAGGAGCCTAGAGTCTGCTTTGGGTTCTGTGTCTCCCTCTCTCTTTCTGCTCCTTCCCTGCTCATGCTCTGTCGCTCTGTCTCTCAAAAATAAGTAACCATTAAAAAAATTTTAAAACTATTCTAAACAAAACAAAGCCAAAAAACAGATATCCATGTTCCAGTTCAGACATCAGAACCCAATTTTCTGGGAGAGACCCAATAGTCTATTATTTAACATAGATACAGCTTTAGCGAAGATTTGTTTTCAGAGAAAAATTGGGAAACACTGAATTATCCTTTTAACATGTGCACCAAAATGGATCAAAGAGAGTTTTTCATAAGGAAAAAGAATGGAAACTTTGTCAAGGACTATGATTGCATCCTACTTGCAAGCTAACAAGTTAACCTTCCCAGCTTCTTGGGTGCTGGAGGAAAACATGAGACAACTTGCCCAGAAAAAAAGAGCCAAGTTTATCACTCACAGCGATAGCAATAGCGAAAGGGTCAGAATTTTCTTCTGCCAGTTCCTGAAGCTCCAATTTGTGTAGGGTGATACAAAGAGAGCCATGTGATGCCTCCACAGGTAGTGGGTTATGTTACAGAAAACCTCGGAGCTTGCTTCAGGAGACAGTATCTGTGTCTTCCTGGGCTGTTGGCTACACATACACACGTCCTTGAAGACAGTCTGGAACCAAATCAATCAGCGCCTTGGCCCTTAAGACACGTAGAAACACAAGACCGCTGCAGAGAGATGTCTCCTGACAAGGTGGACTATGATATCTCAAGCAAGTGGAGTAACTAAAGAAATGTTCGGAGAGCAGAAAAAATGGGAAATATAAAGACGACAGCAGCAAATGCTTAGGTATGTTCTGCAGAAGACTGGTCCAGATATGGGTTATGTTTAAGCTCAGTAAATCGAAACATTCATATAGAGAACTTCTGACGACCAAATTTCGTTCCTACTGCCGTTGACTCCCAACCGAACAAAAGTTACCATAGAAATAAGGCCAGGGCTAGCTACCTTAAACGTTCTTGACCTCCGCACAAGTTTGGGAGACCTGTAAGTCAGCAGCAATTGCCTGACAGTTCAATACACCATCTACTACCCGTGTCTGGAACTTCATCGCATCATGCACATTTTTTTTTAAATTTTTTTTTTTTAACGTTTATTTATTTTTGAGACAGAGAGAGACAGAGCATGAACAGGGGAGGAGCAGAGAGAGAGGGAGACACAGAATCTGAAACAGGCTCCAGGCTCTGAGCTGTCAGCACAGAGCCCGACGCGGGGCTCGAACCCACAGACCGTGAGATCATGACCTGAGCCGAAGTCGGACGCTTAACCGACCGAGCCACCCAGGCGCCCCAACATCATGCACATTTTTGAAATAAAATGATGAATAACAGGGCAGAATCAGAAGTGATTCAGACCAATAGCAGAAGAAATATGTACTTGCAAGATTTCCCAAATTAAATTTATTAAACACCTACACAATGGAAAGCAGAAACCTGAGCCTTATGTGATTTCACTTTGGTTTTTAGCTGGGGGACAATACCATCGCTCGATTAATTAGGTTTTTTGTTTGTTTGTTTGTTTGTTTTCGTTTTTGGATCTAATTCTCCGAAATTCTTACTTAGGAACCTAAATGCTCCCAGGTTTGTTCCATTGGTAACTTTCTTTTCCGTCTCTGTTTACTTCACGTTGTCTTATCTCGCCACTACCCTGTGCCAAAAGTATTGCAAATGCACATTAATCCATACCATCTGGAACATCCTTTTTAAGAAGGGAAAGAAGAATGTGAGGGCTGACGGATTCAGCACACGGCCCCCATCCAACATCTGTGACGAGGTCTGTGGGACTTAGCAGGTTTCTTTAAATTTCATCTGAATGCCATTCACCCCCTGCCTTTTCCACAAGGAAGGGGCTACTAAGACTCAGAGGGGTTTCCTGGATATTTCAGGAAGTGGTGAGATTTCCACTGGATCTTTGAAGTTAAGTAACTTCAGGACTCAGGGAAAATTCTGTCACGAGCCACAAGATGGGATAGAGAAGCGGTAAGAGCGAAGAAGCGCCACTCAGTCGCAAACAAGAAATATCGACTGCATTTTTCTCAGCACCGGCAAAGCTCGGATACAGGTGGCGATAGCCATGAAGACAATTAGTGATGTAAACACATCATTTTGCTTGTTTAGTTATTCTCAAAACATGTAGTTCTCATAAGGTCTGCTATAGATCTAATTCCATTCCAAAGGGCAGATCAAGATCCAAATACAAGTTTGTATGTTCCTGTTAATAACAAAAGTAGTAGTGTTGAGAGAGAGACCGTGTGGAGTAAACTTAGTAGCTGAGAAAATGCTCTGTCAATAAAGGAAAGGGCGTTCTAAAGATGAAAAGCCTTGTCTCATTTCTAGACGGACATGTTTTATTCCTCAGAGAAACCTATGCTTCCATTGCCATTTGTATAATTTTTCTTTATGATAATTTAGCAATTGACTCAGTATTATCTTTAGTGAGTAATCTTCAGAAGTAATGTAAAATGTGATCATTGACTTGTAAAAGAAAGTATTTATTTGGATATAGTTTCACCAAGTATTTGAACACATACACTATTATGACAAAATTAGGCAGGAAAAAGTGCTTCTGAGGTCCGAGCATCCGCTCCGAGCCAACGTCTGACTGATGAGGAGGAATATTTTACAGCCCGGATAGAGGAGCTTGTTCTGCGGAATCTGGTCTCTAGCCATTTGACCTGTCTTGGATTAGGGTTTAACTTTTGGCAGAAAGAGCCCTTCTCCATGTACCACAGGAGTCATCCAAAAGCCCTCGAGAATTCCACCACTGATGCGGCAAGGACCAAAGTCATTGCCACTCTCGTCGCAGAAAAACTTAACTCCAAGTCCTAGACAGTCCCTGCTCTCCTCTTGATAGGTTTGAGAAGAAATAAGGGGATTAACAAAATGAGTCCAGGTGAAGGAGGCAGCTCACAGGAAGGCAAAACAATATTTCTCAAAAAGAAAGAGCATGAGAATCATGTACCCAATCCATTGATGTCTTGCTCTGACTACTCTCTGTAATTCATCTGCTAGAGCCATTGGCGCCGCTTAAAGTACCACAAAGGCGCATCATCAAGCTTTTTTCATTGTAATTTGATGGCTTGGCGGGCTCATCCCTGGGAAACAAAGACAGTTCGAGTCAGTTAGCCATTACACTGACATTTGAATTTGAGAGAGAAGGGCCAAGGAAGTGTCTCTACGGAGCAGTAAAAGAAACAGACAAGGTTATAACCATCTTTCCACTAATGGATGATTTAGGTAGATGTGTTTATTTAGATAAAATGGTCATTTCTCACTCTTCTGCTCTTCCTTCTCCTTCTTCTTCATTCCACTTTTTCTTCCCCCTCATCTTGGTACAGAAACCTGCTGGGAAGCTCTGTAGTCAAAACAACAGTGGTTGAATCAGAGAACGCCAGTCGGATCGGATTCCAGAGAGAAGCTGCACACGAATGTCAGTAAGTGCCAACTCCGTCTCTTCTCCCTCCTCGTTTGCTTCTTCCCTTCTACATCTTTTGCAACAGCCCTGAGGTACCACATTTGCAGAGATGACCCAAAGGAGGAAGGAAAACTGTTCTTCTGGGAATCCAATTGCGTGAACTTAGTTCTGACTCTAGTACTTACTAGGTGTGAAATGTTGGGCCAGCTGCTTAACGTACGTAACCTGTAGCGGTCGAGAATACCTGTGTCATCATATTATGAAAGATTGAAAGGGTGTGGTATAAAGGAAAGCTCTCCGTGTGATTCTTAGCCGTGGAAACATCAGCAATCATCATACTCATAATATTTTCTTCTCTTCTGCTTTTGCCATTTTGTCCTGTATTTTCATTGCCTCTGTGGCACAAACTTGGACTACTTACCGTGCAGTTCGTTGTGTAAGCGTGTTACGAAGGTGTGGACGAATCTTTACACCTATGGTCATATCTTTCAGTGTAAGAGGGAAGATTTATTTTGAAGCTGGCATGATCTAGTCCCCTTTCCCCCCTAATTTAAATGTCTCTGTTATACATAAATTCACAGTCTCTTTTGTTGTCCAGTAACTGCTACAATGCAAGAGGCCGGACTACATAGCAGGAAACAGACAGGCCATAAATACGTTCAGTGTTTTCAAAGATGACAATTTGAAATGCGAAAGCTGGAAGATACAAAATGGAGGAAATATGAAGCTATTAAGACGGAAGAAAGCAGGAAACGTTTGGATTTAATTCGATCCTGGACTCATTTCACCAAAGTTCAACGCAACGCCAGACCTGAGCAAATGTGATTGCTCTCCTGTGCCCTTGTCCTTTCTGTCCTCTTTGTCCTTTTCCTCTGTAGAACTACGTTAATGCCGCATAGTTTATAAAGGATCCTATCTCAGTCAATTAGTAATATTACTTACTCTTCTAGAGGTTAAAAAAAAGAGAGAGAGAGCGAAAGAAACTCAATTTTAGGCTCTAGTGCACCTGAAGGGGGTTGTTTGAAGCTTCAAAACAGAAGAGAGCATTAAAGGGTGTTACGCGGACTGGATGCATTTCGATGAACTAACTCTGAACGGGAAAACTGCTTTTGTAAAACACTGAAGAATGACTCTTCCATAAAAGGTCCTTTGATCCAGAATTGCAAATGTGACCCCACTAGGAAACCAGTGGTGCCAATAAGAGGTGGCTTTTGGGGACGTGAATCGACTTTGTAATTGTTACAGATAAGGTATTGGTGACTCGCATTTTATTTTAAGCTATTGTTTTGCTTATGGAAAAAAAAGGGAGAGAAAATCAACTTGACAATGGATGGAGCAACTCTCCTGGTCCTCACCCACCACCCGAATCCCATCGGTTGGTGTCTGCAAAGCAAATATTATTTCAAATCTGAAACTAATCTTTGGAGGGATTACAGGGAGATTAAAATCACAGTGAAAAATAATTCCCTGAAAGATGACTAGATACCATACTTCCGAAAGGTCTTTAATCCCCAAGTTTCACAAATGTTCAGGAAAAGATTTGTTAAGATAATCGGAATAATTCCCAAATGGTCTTATTTTAAAATGTTTAAAGTATATGTAAATTTTACATAGAAAGAAACTAATTATTTGCTTATTTTAACAATTATCTAGACATTATACTTACAAGAAAAACTTAATTATCAAATCATTTTATAGCCCATAAAATCGTATAAGCTCACTAACAATTGCGAGCAAATCACATTTAACGTTCTTGTAATTACCCAAGTAAGACCATTTGTGATAAATAAATGTATCTTTTCACCATGTTGGAATCGTAACAGACTATATGACAATTTCATACAAAAATCTGTTAATGTCAAAATGTAAGCATTTATCAAATATGTAAAAATAAGTGCAATAAAGATTTCCAGGAATGTTCAGAAGTAACTGATGATCTGATGTATTTTGGATAAATATTGACTTGTGTTTATGTGTTATGGGTATGCTTATGTGTACGTGTGTGTGTGGGTGTGGGTGTGGGTGTGGGTGTGGCATGCAGTAATGCTACATAGGATAAAAATGGTTAAATGCAAGTATAAGGTTTAAATGTCTACTTTGCTTTGTTTGGCCAGCTATATATTTCTATTTTGAGACTGATGAGCAAAACATATAGACAAATTGATGATTTCAGCTCATGCTTATAAATAATATAGCATAAATATACATGAAAAGATTTTCCTGTGTTTTTGAAAGTGTATTTAAGGACAAAATCGAATCTATTAACTAATGACAAGCGACTAATTTGGCTATACATGTAACATACAATGTGCAATTTGTGTATATTAAACTATCATCTTGTCCTATCTGACCATAAATGTGTCCCAGATTTCCCTATGAGCCCCTACATTCCCACTGCTATTGCAAATTCTCATTTTTATAAGAATGTGTAATAACCAAAATGGTTTTTCTGTAAAAGAAGATCATGTATAGGAACAAAATACAAGAAGCCATAGAGTGATTTTTAAAACTTTATTGGTGGGGTTAATATTACTTTTTTTAAAAAAAATTAATGTTTATTGATTTCTGAGAGACAGAGAGAGACAGAGTGTGAGCAGAGGAGGAGCAGAGAGGGAGACACAGAATTCGAAACAGGCTCCAGGCTCTGAGCTGTCAGCACAGCGCCCGATGTGGGGCTCGAACTCACTGACCGCGAGATCATGACTGAGCTGAAGTCAGACATGCAACCGACTGAGCCACCCAGGCGCCCAATATTACCTTATTTTATGCAGTTTCCTTTATTTCTGAAAGGAAGAAATTTTGGCTCCCGATTAATTGAGTCTTTATGGCTTTTTAAGTCAAATACTTCTGAGAAAATGTCAATTACCTAATCTTAATAATTGACATGCATGTGCTATTATCACAGACTCTCTGCTGAAAGGTGAATACAGATATAACGTGATACTGAATATATGAGTGTTTGGCCATTAGGAAAGCATAATATTTTGCAATGTTTCCCCCCCCTATTTGTCAACTACATCTAATTGATTACCTTCCTGTAACATTTTATTCTGTTTGTGAAACCCTGTCCTTAGCCATCTCCCTCTTCCAAGCGCGTATCATAAATTATGAAATCAATGGCACGGCTTGGCTGGCACACAAAATTGATAGCTTCCCTTTCTTATATTAGCATAATCTGCCAATTTATTAGGGAAGGGTGAATGGCATGCTTTGCTGTTAGAACTGGTCACGACAGGTCACTCGAAAACTTATTGATGGTGTGTGAGACACGCTTTTTAATTAAAATGTGGGACTGAGTTGGCTAGTCAACCACCCTTTTCTCCTTACTCATCACATTTATTGAGTCATGTATTTGCTTATTTATATTATTTTAAATGAACAGTGATGAGTCAGGATAGCATACAAAAGGCATGTCCCAGAGGAAAAAAAACACACACAAAATAGCGTGATATTTTTTTAGGGCAAGCACAAGCACACTGCCTGGAAAAACACTGTAAGAAGATAGGAACCTTCAACATGATAACTCGGACGAGGCACATTTTTACCAGGGTTACTGGCCACTTTGAAACTTCCTCCTGCACGCGTAACCCCGACTTGATCGTTTTAAGCAAGATCGCTTCCCCACTTTTACCCGCTTTCTTTCACAAAGTTATAACTTAGGCAAGAGATTCCAGTCCCAATTGCACAATATTCTCGGGGTTGTTGTGATCTCAAAGGATGTTGTGAAATTCTCAAGGCAAAATTAATTGCGATGTGACTTAGGCTTTTCAACTGAAATGTGTACAATAAAGTGGCCGGAGAAGGAGGTTTCGTGGATCAAGAGGGAGGTTATGGCCAGAGGAGGATTACAGGGTGTCAGAACTACAGGACCCGGGTGGCTGGCAGGGATTTCTGCTTTCATCCCACAGACATCTGCGGGTGAGGGCACGAGATGAAAAGCCATGCATCCTCTCTGTAATTTATATTGCCACAACATTCCACCGTGGCCGCACTATTCAGCCCCAGGGAGCTCGCACGTACTTTTGTTTGCTCAGAAGAGTTTCCAAAAGGCTTAAGTATGTGCGCTTCTTACCGTGAAAAGAGGGGTTCCTGCTGTTTGATCAAATGTGAGTTAGGGTCTGGATTTTTGTTGTTATTGTTTTGCTGTTTGACTTTGTTGGCTTGTTTGATTCAGAATACAGTATCTAATTTGCAGGCACCCTGTTTGCTTTGAGACTTGACAGACCCTCGGTTAAATCTGTCTTTTCCAGTAACACATTTCCAGTAACTTTGACACGTTAACGAATATGTGAAATGGGCCAGCACCTACCTCCTCGGGCTGTTGTTCAAGAGTTTTAAGTACTCCGACAAAATGCTCTCTGGATAAAAGAAACTCCATAAAGGTTCATCCTGGATGGTTTCCTTATTAAAATATCTCAATTACAGCTGCCATTTCTACTGCCTTTCCGCCCTCAGTCTGTTTATCTTCTCTGTTTTTACAGCAAGTTCTAGGTCATTCACAAATGGAGTGGATCTTACATTTATCAGCTCTAACCACATATTTCATCAGCTTGCTGTGTTTTCATAAAAGACAAAACCTGGAAAACATCCTTTAGGGTCATCTAGTTCAACCTCCCCTTTTCTATGGCTGAAGGAATGGACATTTAATCAAATTTCTCAGCCTTCCAATTAATTTTCAGGAGCAGTTAGTGAAACAGTTGAGACCAAAATCCCATCCTCTAGGCCAGACCCAGTCTTAAGCCTTTTGCTATATCACCTATCATTTCTCTATATAACCGTGTTTTTATTTCAAAGATCTATCAAGGCCCTTATGAATAAATAAGGGTTCCTGGAACCGAAAAAAAATCCTTGGTTGGTTGCTGTAACTAAACTTGAAATTTGCTTCATGCAGTCCAGTCACTGTGAAGGGCTGATTTTATACAGGGATAATCTGAAATGTGTTTTGACACAACAGTCATTGAGCTTAAATTGACCCCTTCAGGACGGAAGCTGAGCAAAGCAAATTGAATCACAAACAAGAAAAAGAAGTGGATTCAGCTGTAAATAAGACAAGCAACAAGGGTTTGGGGTTTGCCCCTGGTACAGCCTCCGGTTTGTTTCAGGTTTTAGGGAGCGGTCCTCCTGTGAAAAGAATCCCAATGTTTTTAGACAGAGGAGAATGCATTCAGCCTCCAGGTGTGATCAGCTCAACACAGATTATTTGCTTGGAGATACCTTATGGAATAATAAAGAGTAGATTCGAGCTATTCAAGGAGATGATATGTAGCTCAGGTGGCCGCCATAACTGTCACATTGACCCTTCTCAAATGTTTTTGTGTCCCTGTGCCCTGGATCATGCTTAGAAATAAGAGCAACTTTCTTGTGCTTTTCAGGAACAATTTGTTAGGATCCTGTTGCGTCACACTTATTATTGCTCCATATGCCCTGCAATAATCCAATTATAAGACACCGCAGCAAAATGGAATCTGACAGGACTCAGGCTCAGTTCGGGGAGAATGGACAAGATGTGCTCGTGTGAGTCAATTCTATCCTTCTGCAGATTTTCCTACTTGCGTTCTCCAGGCACAGAGAAGTCTTAGCCCTAGCGTAGGATTCCTCGGGTAGCTTTGCATCATTGGCAACAATTGCCTGAACTCTTTTCCCCATTCTACCTTCTTTTCCTAAATCGTAGATGTGAGCACCTAGTTATGAACTGTGCTTCGCACACCACGATTTACGGCTATGGATGGAATGATTTCTTCCTTGATCTTATTACATTTGTGCAACATCCAATGAAAGCTATTCTGTCTTAAATTTCTCACTGAGAAAATACCTTCTATGCATTTTTTTGTTCATCCCAAACATTAAAAGCACTAATAGTGTGCTTAAGTCTATTTTACAGACAGCAATATTCAGTGGAATATCGCTAAAAATGTTGGGTTTGATTTGGCTTAGAGAGGAATCCAGGAGATGAGAAGTCTTTTGAAAAGCAAATCCTTATAGCACCTGTCCTGTTATATTGTTTGTTCTTATGCCTCTGTGGCTTTCTCCTGTGGATTTCAGTCTTCCCTCCCTGATTTCACCAAACCCTCTCTCAATGTACAGCTGTTTAGCACGGCGCCAATGTGAACTTGCCATCACAATGACTCGCTTTTGACCCGAGACCCTGTTCAAACCATCTCCGTGACTTTGAATAAGTTATTTAACCTCTTCCAATTGCCTAATCTGTGAGGTAGAGATTCGATTCCTAAAGTTGAGGGCTGCTGTCATGGCAAATGAAATACTTGTGCCAAGGGAGACAACAGGGAATCAGCAGTACCACTGGCCCTATGATACCACTGGAGAACCGACAGCACTAAGAGGCATGATCTTGAGAAGATCCTTTTACCATTCTGGGCCTCAAAAGCTTCATTCATTCATTCATTCATTCATTAGATAATACATTTTTGAAACACTCAACATGCAACCATAGTTAGAGGAAAGGAGAATATTAGCAGTCATTAAGGCAAATATCTTTCCTCTTCCTTTTACCGGCAGAGAAGAAAGATTCTATTTTTATTCATTTTACAAGTAGTTATATGATACTTATTGTACACTAAGCACTGTTTTAAGTACTTTACAAATATTAACTCATCTGAGTCTCAAATAACTTTATGAGTAGGGTGGTGTTCTTATTTTACACTTGAGAACTGACCCACAGGGGGTTAGTGATGCGTCCAAGGCTGCACGGCTGGTCATTAGCCCAAGCAGGAAATGAGCCCTAATAGACTGGCTCTGAGTCCTTGCTGTTCACCATGTAACTGTGCTGCTTCTCCACAAAGAAAAATATTTAGAAATAAGTCATTGAATACAATTAATTTAAAAATTTTTTAAATTTATTTGTGTGTGTGTGTGTGTGAGAGAGAGAGAAAGAGAGAGCGAGAGAGAGAGAGCACGAGCATGAGTGGGGCAGGGGCAAAAAGAGAGGGAGACACAGAATCCAAAGCAGATTCCAGGCTCTGAACGGTCAGCACAGAGCCCGACATGGGGCTCAAACTCACGCAGCACAAGATCATAACCTGAGCTAAAGAAGTCAGATGCTCAACTGACTGAGCCACCTAGACGCCTCTGATTAAATTTTTATCATAATAAGTGATAGGAAGGAGGTGCACAGGATACTATAAAATCAGAATAGCAAAATCTGCCAACAGGTGACTTTTTGAAGACCCATTACCCACTATATTCCACGGACTCCATGATTCCTTGAGCCTCCTTATTACACACTGCTCACCATTGAGAATTCATTATGCACTGGAACAGAGCATTAGCTGCTCTGACAACTGACCTGTGAGGTCTTCTGCAAAGAAAGATAAAATGGCTCAAGAAGTTACTTATAAGTATTACAATGCAAATGCTACTTTAATTTAGAAAAACATGGCCCAGTCCACTGCCCTTCTTCTAACTCAAAATCTCATTTAATAGGGATGCCTGGGTGACTCAGTCCGTCTGACTCCACCTCAGGTCAGGATCTTATGGTTTGCTTGGTGAGTTTGAGCCCCGCTCTTGGCTCTGTACCTATATGCTTCGGATCCTCTGTCTCCCTGTCTCTCTTCCCCTCCCCTTATCTCTCTCTCTCTCTCTCAAAACTAAATAATCATTAATTTTTTTTTTTTTTGCAACCGTATTCAGTGGCGGTCCTTATGCTAACCTGATGGAGCCAGTGCCAAGAGAAAAAGATCATTCTGGATTAAATCTCAGGAAGAATAGCCAAGGTTGTCTTTTTCATCATCTTTGGGTTTAAGCACTTATTTATTTGTATTGACATGTTGTAAGTGGTTTTTTTTGCAGAAAAGAAAATTAATCTTTGCTAGAAAGTTAACTCCCCAAAACTTGCCCATCTGGTTAACTGTCTTATATGCTATGCCTAAAACAGTACCTGGCGTATAGTAGGTTCTTGATAAGTATCAGTGGCATGTTGAATTTTGAAGAATGTCCTTTTGGTTACATCAATACGAGTCAACCAAAGAAGTCTGAGTGGAATGCTGGATAATGTGGTTAAATGTTAGCCACTACAATTGGATTCAAGCCCAAGTTTGGCCACCTCCTTGGTTCGTAATCTGAGGTGAATCACTTCATCTCCCTGTTTCTCTCCTTCTCTGGCTATGAAATATCCATTTTTACCTCTAAAAGTGCAGAGACAGACATCCCTTTGATGTCTTGCTCTCAATTTTAGCTTGCCAGAGGCTTATAACTTTATTTTTTACTGCAATTAATATCTTTGTCTTGTGGTTGTGGGAAGAAAAGCATAATAATGTACAAACAAAACCAAATATGCCCCAAAAATGCATATATACTCTCTCTGAAAAGAGTACTTGTAAATTTGACATGGTGGGCAAGGAACCTCAACTGATTTACTCTGCCCCCGATTAGAACACTGACTCACTATATGACCGCATGACTAAATACACACCAGATATTTGTCTGAGGCCAACCCTGGTTGACTCATAATCTATGGTTTAAGATGAAGATCTGAGCTACCTTTGATCTTCTTCTTACAAGAATTTCAAAGAAGATAATACCAGCAGAGCCAACTTGACAGTTATAGAGGATGTACCTACCTAACTCCCATTATTCTGATTCACTGGAGAAGAGGTTACAACAGTAGCACCAGGGGCTGAAATATCACGTTCAAATTTGAACCTGGGGTTGCAAAAGCCAATTGAGGTTGCATTAAATCGTGTAGCTTCAAAGAAATCAACATCTGGAAGCATGATAGAGATTTTAGACAATTACTTACAGCCTCATAACATTAGACACAGAAAACCGAATGTCAAAAAGAAAACACTTCTTTTCCCATTTTATAAGCATTTTCCACTTATGATTTTTAGACTGTTGTATATAGTGATTTTTAGACACAGAAGGTGAGCAGAGTTTGGTGTGAAGGGTGTTTGTCAGGCATCAACACCTGAGAAATGGAGGGACCAGCAGGAAGGTTGGGCTAAGGGAGAGAAGTCAGACTTCCTGGCAAGCCCAGCAAAGCCTTGGCCAAGCACGTGGAGAGCTCAGGAGTACAGGAGACAAGTCTGTCAGACTTGTCCCTCAATGAGTCAAAATGTCTGGGCTTTGGCACCCCCCAGAGGTCAGTCCCTGGATATGGACCACCCCTGGAAAGGCGTTCTGTCAAGCAGAGGCTCTCTGTGACTGAGGAGGACCTGAAGAGGCTATTTATGGTCAGCATCACAAGCAACAGCAGCAGTCCTTCTCTGGAGTGAATATTGGAGGTGGATCTCCTTGTCTACCATGAATATCAAACAGTGAATAATCCTTAAAAAGTAAAAAGCAAAATGCGGCCCAATTTCTATGGGACAAACGTAATCACTTGAGAATAAAAATCCTATTAAGTGATTTAGTATAAATATCTACATGGAAAGCTGGCATGAAGCTTACTTTCTGTAACCTACAAATCTCTTGAGGGCAAAGACCACGTCTCTAAACTCTGTATTTTATTTCAAACTATATTAAAGGATCATTAAACACATACCCAGTAATAGGCCGGTTCTCCTAATGGACCATTTTCCAGAAAAAGGAAATGATTGTATACTTCAAGTGGTTAGGATTTGCTGTAGATGAGAGGCTTACCTTTACTGTGTATATAGAAAATCTATACACATGAATGCCATTTAAATATATGTACAGCTCTGTATATGAATTAACACACACAGATCTCTGGCTCACAAATCACAAACTATATGTTGTAAAGTAGGTAATAGCAATGTATCTTTGGAAATCTTTTTCATAGCTTAAATCTAGCATTACAATCACAACATATAAATTCAGTACCTGCACCCCACTATTTAATTCTCACCTGGAAAAAAAACTTTGTTTTTCTTAGAAATATGTTAATATACAGAGGCTTTCAGGTCTCAGACATATAAATGGCATTGTTAGCTATACAAGATTTTTTCTGAGGGTTAAGAGTCTGAGCAAGTATCTCTCTAAATGATTGGTACTTTTCGCAGAATTCTTCCCTAGCACACGAAAGAAGAAGAAGAAAAAAACAAACGAAAACAAAACAAAACAAACAAACCAAAAAAAACCAAAACCAAAACCAAAAACAAACCAGCACTGATCAAGTGTTTTCATTGATTAAATTCCTCTAGAGAAGCCAAGCTGCTCCAACCTCCCTTCCTTCAGGAATCCCCTCCATTACGTTGTCCCCCGTAATGCCTTGACTCAGGCCTCCCTTCAATCTCGCAAACCTTCCTCCTGTGTCTCTCCATTTTCAGTCTTACTCCATTCATGCCAGGGATTCAAACTCTTTAAAGCAAAAATCCACAAACCTTTAATGATAAATGAATGAATCCAGCCCTCTCAATGACGGATCAAGAGAGCAGCCAAGAAGAAAACGAGAAAGCACTGAGGGGGGAAGGGTGTGCAATATTTGAACACAATTACCAACCTTCATCTAATAGACATGTACCAAATGCTTTCTCCAACCTTGGGGGGGATATATGTTCTTTTCAAGCACACACTTGATATTAATCAATATTAATCAATATTAATCAATATTGACCATCTACTGGGCTAGAAAGCACATTTCAACAAATTCCAAAGGACAGCTATCATACAGAATATATGTTCTGACTGTCCCAAATGCATATCCACTATCACACCACTGAAAATCGACAGCATCTCGTGTCTCCCATTTGGCAATTACAATTGGTCTTGGCTTGTATTGTTTATTTCTGCATTTCTTTCTTTACCAGTGTTCCACTCACCCCTTGTGGCATTGTTGGAGTTTGTTTTGTTCTGATGTTGCCATTCCGATCTGTTCCTAATACAGTGCCTGGTACTTAGTGAAGGCAATAAATAATTTGTGTTTGTCTAATTTAATTTAAGCTTTGTGGGAAGGACGACTACAGCCAGATCTATGTCTGTAAAGTCCTGTGTAGTCAGGTGTTCTCAGCATCTCTGTGATAGAGGAGACATTTAGAACAAGAAGACCAATGATGTTACAGCATGAGCTTTGAGATTTCTGACTTTATTGTTGTCTGAGTAGATCTCATTGAGCCACATTAAACGTAACATGTCTTACCTCGTTACAGAAATATTGATTTCTATATTTGTAGTGCTTTGGAAGGCATTATAATCACTAATTGAGCTGAATTAATAACATGAGACACTTAAGGAAAATACATATATTTCATTATTTGTACATAGTAAATGGTGTCTAAACTCCAATTGAGAACAAATTTTACGACCACATTACAAATCTCTAAATAGGATTGCTAAACAAAATATGTCTAGCACACAGAAAAGCACAGAGGATAATAATGAACCAATTTGCCAAGTCTTAGCATTTTTTAATATCAGTGTCACATATTCTGAAGCCAACAGTTACCACAGATGTAGACAAAGACAATGATTTGTCCTCACCCGTTAAATAATATCTCTTCAGTAGAAATTCTGCACTGTTCTAACTACAGGAATCAGTACTAGTGGAATATACTTTGGAAGTATAAACCATTATTAATAATGTCAATAAGTAAAAACACACACACAAAAAAAACCTACCATAGACTAAGGAGATACCTATTTAATATACTTAAAAAAAGCTATTGCTTAATCATGCCCGCGCTTATATTTTTAAGAATCTCCAGTATCTATTTAAATACCTTGCCATTTCTTTTTTGGGGAATTCTGTCTATAATTTGTGCTAGAATTACAAGAATGTAAAGATCAAGAAAATGCTTAGAAACTTGGCTGCAAACGCACCAATTTCACATAATTGGAGATGACAGATACTGAAGCTCGATGAATAATATGCTCTCTGTATGTGTCAAATCAGGTATGAAAAAGAGGTAGTTATGCCAGTGGGCAAAAAATATACATAATTTACTAAAAGTGGAATAGGCTTGCGCTAATCTTATTTTTCAACATCTGAGTCATTTGCTTTCAGCATATCTTGTCATGCATCATAACGAGCCCCCCACTCTCTGAAATCCTAGCAGATGATCACAATACTTGGGAATAAAGAACATAAAATTCAATGTAGCACATCAGTGTTAAAGCTTTTCAGCTAAGAAGTCTTTGAAAATTGAGAAAGTGGTTAAGTTTCCAAATGGAATTAGTACTGAGTAGACAATTTTTTTTTCTATGTACCGGAAACACATTATATGCAAATATGTATAAAACTTAGAAATAAATAATCATGGTTCATTCCTATAGATATTAAAAGCATTTATATTTCTTTATATGGACTTTTTTCTTTTTTAGTTGTTTTGAGAAATGAAAAAACAAATTTGTAATAGAAAAAATTTAAATTGGCGACAGCAAAAGGAGCGTCCTACTGACCTCCAGAATTAGGCATCGGTATCTACTTATCGCTTCAGTGTTGAACCCAGGTTGGTGAGTCTGTGGGTTGTCCAGACGAGAAGGGAGGATTCAGTCTCCTGGCAGGTATCTTATGCCCCAAAACAATACAGTACCTCAATTCCACATGGCAGTTCCTTTCTTAAAATCATTTATCAGGCAGCTCATTGGTGTTCTTCAAAATGTTTTTAAAAACATAATTTAAAAGTTGATTACCCAGGGGAACCTAGGTGGCTCAGTGGGTTAAGCATCTGACTTCAGCTCAGGTCATGGTCTCACAGTTTGTGGGTTGGAGCCCCGCGTCGGGCTCTGTGCTGACAGCTCAGAGCCTGGGGCCTGCTTCAGATTCTGTGTCTCCCTCTGTCTCTGCCCTTCCCCTGCTCATGCCCTCTCTCTTTCTCAAAAAATAAATAAAATCTGTTTAAAAATTAAAAAAAAATACAATAAATTTTCTAGTAGCTAAATTAAAAAAACAACTAAAAAAACCCCAATAGATTTAACAATATACATTACTTAATCCAATATATCCACTATATATATGCACATACATACTCAAATATATCCAAAGTATTCATTTCAACACGTAATCCACGTGAAATATTTATTAACAGGCTACTTTTCACTCTTTCTTTTAATACTAAGTTTTCAAGTTTAGGTGTGTATTTTATACTTACAGGACATCTCAGTTTGCTTGAGGAACATTTCAAGTCCTCCATACCCAGATGTGCCTAGTAGCTACTTTATTGGGTGGCCCCAAAATGGATTATCACATCAAGGTAGTTCTACTAGTATTCAGAAGGCTAAAAAACAAAACAAAACAAAAAGTTGTCTTCCTTTTTTTCCATGCTTCTTTTCTTTCCTTTCCTTCCCAGCTTCAGCGGGGACACAACAATGCAATTGCAAAAAGCAGCACGAACTCTCGGAATTCAATGAATTGTTTATAGGTTAATCCTCCATAAATAAGAGATGCTATAAATGATATGTATTATGTGGTTGGTTGAAATTTACCTTTGTGTCAACATTAATTGATGTGCAGGTGGTAAGACATACAGTAACAGTGTCTCTCTAACATGAAGTAGCTGGATTGAAAAGTAAATTTAATCTTCTGTGTATTCAATCCGTAAGACATAGGAAACTGAATTTTTACTTTTTTGCTGAAAAACTTGCCAGCCGAATATTATTATTCGACCTATGTGTTTAGGTCAGAATATAGGTGTGTTTCAAAGTATCACTACTATTATTCAAAGATTCCTCTGAGTATTTGTAAATGGCAAATTTTAATGCGAAAATTACACAAATATAGTAATACACGCAGAGTCTGAATCATGTCATCGAATTCATTATTCTATATCAGCAAGAATTGTTTGTATTTGCTATTCCCTTTTGAGACTCAACTAATTCACCTTTTTTAAATGTCTGAAACATCAGCCATGTCATAATAAATACAGTATCTAGGATTTTATTTACTTTCTTATTATAGGGTGGTTTTCTGAAAACACTGAAATTCTGAAAACATTTTCCTAATAATTCCAAGGGTAATTTCTTGAAAATCTTTCTCTCATAGGTTTAGAATTACAGTACATGTCTTGGGGAAAGTATTATTGTGCGAAGTCAGGAATCAATATGAAAAATATGAAAATATGAGATAAATATTATTTTCTTTCATTAATACTAATTTTATGGTTGTTAAATTAAGTACTTACAAAGCAGATCAAAATCTATGTCTAATTTCATAGTGATAATAGTATTAAGTACACTATCCCAGATCCTGCTTTGAGTTCAAGAGGTTATGAACCTTAATTCAGCCATCTCATTTGCTTATATTTCTTTTTTTT
This sequence comes from Panthera pardus, assembly GCF_024362965.1. Classification (NCBI taxonomy): domain Eukaryota; kingdom Metazoa; phylum Chordata; class Mammalia; order Carnivora; family Felidae; genus Panthera; species Panthera pardus. The sequence continues at coordinate 12,593,697 of NW_026526655.1, forward strand.
TTTCATTTTTTTCAGATATAATTAGGTTAACTTTTGAGGGTCCTCATAAAAACTGAAATTTAACTTTTATCTTGTCTTTTGAAATATGTAGTTTCCTAATGACTCCTCTCGTGGCTTCCATAGTTATAGAATTTGTATATTAGCTGGAACTTAATTACCAGATTAGCATTTGCAATGTTTTTCTGATGCCTGTTATGCAAGTACTAGAAAATATGGACTTATTCTTCTCAAATGTATTCCTAAAGATTTACTGGCCCCTCAACATTCATGTTGAAGCTCTGACCCCTAATGTGTATTTGGAGACTGGGTCTTTCAAGAGGTACTTTGGGTTAAATGGGGTTATATGGGTGGGGGCTCTAATCCAATATGACCAGTGTCCTCACAAGAAGAGGAAGGGACAGCAGCAATGCATGCACCCAGAGGCAGGTCATGTAAGGGCACAGCCAGAAGATGGCCATCTACAGGCCAAGGTGAGAGGACTCAGCGAAAACCAAACTTACCAACTTGCTTTTGGACTTCCAACCTCCACAACTGTGAGACCATAATTTTTTTGTTTGTTTGTTTAAGATATCTTCTCTGTGGCATTTTGTTATAATAGCCCTATTCCTATAGACGGATATGTCCTCAAATCCAAGCCAATACAGTTGTTTGCATGTACTAGAATGGTGCTTCGTATACCAGCAGTCCCTAACATATTTGTTGTTGTTACGGCATTGTTTACATAGAGGGAAATTTACCAATTTTTAGCATGCAGTTTGAAGAATATTGGTAATTATATTCCACAGCCATCACCACCATCAAAATACAGCATGGTTTGTTTTCCATGCATCTTTATAGTATATTTGATATACCACACCACCAAAACCAGCATCAGGCAACCACTGATTTGCTGTCACCATATTTTTGCCTTCCTAGCATGTCATTTGTATACAACGATACAATATGGTTTTGTGTGTCTGTGTGATTGTCTTCTTCCATCTAACATACTTTTGTGAGAGTCATCCATAGTCTTACATATGTTAATATTTTTTCTTGTTTTCACTGTTGACTCACATTCCACAGTATGAATTTATCACAATATGTTTATCCGTTTACCAGTTGATGGCCATTTGAGTTGCTTACAGTTGGGGCTTTTATAAAGTTGCTAAGAAGATTTGGGGGAATATGTTTTATTTCTGTTGGGTAAAGACTTATGAGTGTAACTGTTGAGTCACATGGTAATGTACACCAATGTGCATTTCTGTCAACAATAATGAGATTTCCAGCTGCTACACATCCTCACTAGTACTTGGTAAGGTCGGACTTAACAGGAGACATTCTAGTGGGTATGCAATGATATGTCCTGGCTTTCTTCTGTGTTTTTCTGATGACTGGTAATGCTGAGCATCTTTACATGTGCTTATTGACAAATAGACACTTTATTTGGCAAGTGTGTATTCACATCATTTGACCATTTTTTGTATTGCTTTTCTTATTGTGTTTTAAGAATTCCATGTATTTTCCGGGGGAAAAAAGTATTTTGTCAAGGGATTTGCAAAAATATTTTACCTGGTTGTGAGTTGCCTTATTGTTTGCTTAATGATATCTTTTGAAGACCGGAATTTGGAATGTTGATGGGGGTCTAATTTTATCATTTTTTCACTAAATTTGGGCTTGTCATGTCCAGGTGGAGAAGTTTGTGCCTAATTGAAAGCCGCGAAGATTTTTATCCTATGTTTTCTTTTAAAAGGCTGGTAACATTAGCTCATATTGAGTTAATGTTGTGTAGAGTGTCAGGCATGTCAAATGTCTAATAGGTACATGAAAAGGTTCTCGACATCACTAACCAGGGGAATGAAAATCAAAATCACAGCGAGAGCTCATCTCACACCTGTTAGGATGGCTATTGTTAAAAAGACAAGAGAAAACGGTGTAGGAGGAGATGGAATAAAAAGAACTTGTGTGCACTGTTGGTGGGAATGTAAATGGATGCAGCCACTATGGAAACAGCACAGAGATTTCTCAAAAATAAATAAATAAATAAATAAATAAATAAAAGTATAATTACCATATGACCCGACAATTCCACTTTTGGGTATATATATCTGAAAGAAATGAAATCACTATCCCAAAGAGATGTCTGCACCCCTATGTTCAGTGCAGCATTATTTTTTTAATAGCCAGAATATGGAAAAACCTAACTGTCCATCAAGAGACGAATGGATCAAATGTAACACACACACACACACACACACACACACACACACACTGGAATATTATTCAGACCTGAGAAAGAAGGAAATCCTGCAATTTTTAACAACATGGATGAACTTGGAGGACATTATGCTAAGTGAAATAAGCCGAACACAGAAAGACAAATATTGCATGATACCACTTAAATGTGGAATGCAAAAAAGGTGAACTCATATTAGCAGAGAATAAAATAGTGGTGCTCTAGGCCGAGGAGTAGGAAAATGGGGAGATGTATGCTGGTCACGGTACCAACTTTCACTTATAAAATGAGTAAGTTCTGGGGGAGTCTCACATACAGCATAGTGATGCCAGTTAATAGTACAATATTGTACACTTAAAATTTGTTAAAAGAATACATTTTATATGTTTTCATCACACACACAAATGGTAACTATGTGAGGTTATGGATGTGTTATTTTTACCGTGGCAATCATTTCACAACGTAAACACCCATGGAATCATCACATTGTACACCCTAAATCTATACAATTCTTATTTGTCAATTGTACCTCAATAGAACTGGAAACATTTTTTTTCCTGAACCAAAGAAAGTATAAAAATAAGAACGAGAATCATAAAAATTTGACGCACAATAAAGAAAAATCAAAATCAAAGTCAGTTCTCTGACAAGATTAATTAAGCCGATATATTTCTAGCAAGACTGATTTTAAAAAAACAAGGAGAGAGGAGGCAGAGACACCCCAATTTCACAGAGCAGTGATGGACATAAACATAAGAATATCACATCAAAATCGGCAGGCACTTAGTTCTATTACCAACCAAGATGGCTGAAGCCCACCACCTCGCACTGATGAAAAGAAAGGGTTGGGCACAATGGAGGACTCTGGAAAGAAAAGGGGAGAAGGCAGATTAAGCAGAGAAGATAAAACCCAGAGAATGACCAAGAGCAGTGGTGAGTCCCTGTTTATTCTCTTCACACTTTGTTTCCCACCTTTGACCAGAGGGCTAGCTCAAGAGCCCCATCACACCCATGGACAGCATTATCTCTGAGAAGAGCTCAACTTTTGGCCAGAAAACTTAAAAAAAAAAAAAAAAAAGAGCCCCTCAGGATAGTCAGTTGCCGGGTTATGTTGAGCCATAGTTCATTTTCGTCTTGTGAGTAGACCACAGTTTATTTACTCATTTCAACAATGGTTACATTTGAGTTGGTGTTGCCTAGGAGTTTTACAACAATGACTATTTGTATCTTGGGACACAAGTGTGCCAATTTCTCTGGAGTGATGTTGCTGGGCCTTGATATTAACCAGATTCAAGGGAGTTTCTAGACCATAGAATTCTCTTTACCATTTAGCTCTCATTATAACTTTGCATATGGGGCGGGGTGGAGGGGTGGTGCGTGGGTGGCTCAGTCAGTTGGTGTCTGACTTCAGCTCAGGTCATGATCTCATGGTTCATGTGTTCAAGCCCAGCATCGGGCTCTGCTAACAGCTCGGAGCCTGGAACCTGCTTCATATTCTGTGTCTCCTTCTCTCTCTGCCCCTCCTCTGCTTGTGCTCTGTCTCTGTCTCTGTCTCTGTCTCTCTCAATAATAAATAAACGTTAAAAAAAATTGACAACTTTGCATGTGGGACCAACTTTGGGTCTCATATACTCATTGACCAAAAAAACACCTACTCTCTTTTCAGGTACTTGTTAAATGATGGTACATCACTTTTGTCAAAATAGCAGAGACACTTATCTAACTAAGAGCACAGGAGGCTGTATGCTCTTAGTTTAGTGATGTTCTCAGTGTCCTGATAGCTTTATTTGCTTTCATAAAATGACTATGTATATGTGTGAGTATGTGGGTGTGTAATAGAGAGAGACAGAGAAGAGAAAAAGACAGAGAGAATTATTTAGGAATAAAATCAAGAATCTTCTAGTTTAGTGCAAAGTTATGAAAGAACCCTTCCTATTTAACTACAGGATATAATGGAAATTACTTCTCTTTTTCATGTTTTTTCTATGGTGTCAAATTGAAACCAGTCATCACTCTCACATGTTTCCTAAAAAATTTTTTTAGGAAATTCTGTATTATTTTTATGTCGTTTCGACTTTCATTGTTGAAAGGTGAATACGAAATATGAATATTGTTCATATTCTGGGATCTCTTGTGATCATTTTGCAAGTTAGTGATGCCAAATCATAGAAATAAAAAGTACCATTTATACATAATTATAGCTAAGAGATAAAACTAAAAATACACCACTTTCTTCCCAGTGCCTCAGAATAAAAGAACACAGAGTGTAAACTCTTATTTTGGATATGCACACACTACATGCTTCATGTGCTGTCTTTCATGAGCTACGCGGGAGCGTTTTATGTCAGGTACAAATTTATTATCAGCACAGCTCTGGCATCATATATTTATGATTAAATCATGAGATACCATGCACACAAGTTTGAACATTTCTTGACTCTTTGCATTTCATTATAGATGTGTTAAATTATTGTTGAAAAATCCCCTTGAGAATGTTACACGGAGAGGAAGTTTCAGCAAGATGAATTCTGCATTCTAGTGCCGAGGTGTCTCTCCAAAAGTCTGCCATTTCACTTTGAATACTAAAAGACAGATTACCTTTCTGTAACTCAGAAGTCAGCTGAAAGTCTGGCTCATGTTTTATTGAAATAAACAACATACCAACGTTTATCATATGTTATGAAATTCAGGATCTGATGGGTTTTGCCCTGTAGCATTTCTTTCGCACTCGCTTCCATTCTCTTCAACAGCCTTCCTCAATGTTCCGAATTAGAAATGGCAACAGATCCGGGCGCCTGGGTGGCTCAGTCGGTTAGGCGGTAAGGCATCTGACTCTTGATTTCAGCTCAGGTCATGATCTCGCGGTCTGTGAGTTCGAGCCCCGCGTTGGGCTCTGTGTTGACAGCTCAGAGCCTGGAACCTGTTTCAGATTCTGTGTCTCCCTTTCTCTCTGTGCAAAGCCCGCCCCCCCCCCACTCTCTCTCTCTTTTTCTCTCAAAAATTAAAATAAAGATTAAAAAATTTTTTAAAGTAAATAAATGGAAACAGATCAATGAAAATGGCATTATTTATATAACAGCACTCTTTTAGGCAAATCAGCATTCAATTACTAATTCATGGAAATTAAGGGGTCCAACAAAAAAATGGGTGTGCCCAGCCCCCGAGCCACAGGAAGAAAAGCCTGGGGTAATATCACACCCCCATCCATACCCCCAACTTCCTGTCCCACTGTTTTCTAAGGTCTAGGGTTTCAACTCAGATATGGAAAAGGTGGGATGGTGGAAAGTGAGAAAACCGAACCATTACTATAGAACGCAGACTAATCAAAGGGAACAGAATATCTTCTCAGGTTTGTGCCACACACACTTGAACTCTGAGTCAGGTACAGAAAGAGTATAAAATGCTTTTCCATTTTTTTTTCTTTTTTGTGGTATTTTTATTTTTTTTTATTTATTTTTTTTATTTTTTTAATGTCTTACTTATTTTTAAGACAGAGAGAGACAGAGTATGAGTCGGGTTGGGGCAGAGAGAGAGGGAGACACAGAATCCGAAGCAGGCTCCAGGCTCTGAGCTGTCAGCACAGAGCCCGACGTGGGGCTGGAACTCAAGAACTGTGAGATCATGACCTGAGCCGAAGTCGAACGCTCAACCGACTGAGCCACCCGGGCGCCCCTAACTTTTTTTTTCTTTTTAAGTTTATTTATTTATTTCTGTGAGAGAGACACAGAGAGAGAGAGGAGAGAATAGGGGAGGCACAGAGAGGGAGGGAGGGAGAGAGAATCCCAAGCAGGCTGTCAGTACAGAGCCGGATGCAGGGCTTGAACTCACAAACCGCCAGATCATGACCTGAGCCAAAATCAAGACCCTCCACAGACTGAACCGCCCAGACACCGCTATGGAATTTTTTAAATTAAATAAATCCCACTGACATATTTTTAACATCTCTGAATAGTCTCTCAGTCATGTTCTATGTGCCCTCTAATTAGCATCAAATCTTTCCAAATTAAAGTAGTGTGTTGATGGCACTTAGCCTTTTTATGAACTTACTCGCATTTTAAAAAAGTTAGGAGCGGCTGCAGTTGAAATCGTCATCCCCACCGTCGTCATCTTGTACCCGAAGTCGTTTATATCTCCGTGATAACTCTACATCGAATCTATAATTCTACATCGCTTGTCGCCTTTGGATCTGTGGCGCTCAAGACAAGACAAGAAGAAATGAAGGTGACAAAGTCTATCTTTTTCTTTCTCTCTTCCTCTGTTCTAAAGGCTCGCAAATAAGGCAGACGGTGCCCTTCATAATGTAGCTGGGCGTCTTAATAGAAGTCCTACAGATATTAGAAGGGACAAGACGCTGAGGTTTCTGATTCAGTTACATTTTTCCCTCTCTGATGGGCTGCCGCCTTCTGCACTGTGCAAGTACTCATGTGGCAGAATTGCAGGACAGACGGAAGTAAAAGTCAGCACGTCTGAAAAGGGCAGTGCAAAGTCAGTGATGCAGAAACACTGGAAAGGGGTTGCTCCGCTGGGGCTACCGGACATGGAAATGGCTTCATCAAGCTGTTAGGGAAAAGTCTGGATCTTAGAGGAAGAAAGGGCTTTGGAAAGTCGACTGCGTGAAGAGAGAGGAGGAGAATTTTCAGGACCTGGAACTGGCCTCCACGCATAAAACAAAACAAAACAACAGTGTAACTAGTAAAGGTCCCTCGCAGTGACTGTTGCAAACAAACAAACAGCACAGTAAATGAAATAAGGCATTCATCATCACCCCAAGCAAATTCATGGTCAATAATGATGCTTTCTTTGTAACCTGAGTTCACTCTGAGAACATCACAAGTGACGTCTTTTGGCTTCTCCTCTGCAATACCTACGTGTCTTATTTATTTCTTTACCTTCTTATATTGATTCCGATCATATACAATGCTAAATAATGTCAGTTATGGTTATAGGATTACTTTTCCTGGACTTTAATGAAAATATCTATCCTGTTACCTTCACGTTTTTATATGAGATTTAGTGGGCACGTTACAGTTTTGCTCTTTGATTACTGCTTCTTTTATTTTGCTTATTTGTGTTCAGAATTTGTAAGTAATCAGAACAGAAGTTCGAGATGTTAAAAGTACATTTTTGGCGTCTGTTGAAATAACTCAATAACGTTTTGTTATTTACATGCTATGCCTCTTTTGAAGCAACATTGCCTGTGTGTCTCAAATGCTGGTACTAATCTCACACGATAGCCTATTTTATTTTGAAGGTGTTTTATGAATTTTCAGCAATTTATTCTTTTCCAATCAAAAAACTAAATGGTTCCTATGGCTAGAAACTACATTCAATCAGGATTTAACTGTATTAGTTGTCTTAATTCCAACCTAGCTTATTGTATTGATTTGCTAGGGCTGATGTAACCAAGTGCCTCAGATAAACAACAGATATTTATGGTCTCACAGTTCCAGAGACATGAGGTCCAAAACCAAAGTGTACAGAGGGCCATACCTCCTTTGAATGCTCTAGAGAAGGGTCTCTTGTAGCCTTTGTCCTAGGCTTGCTAGTTTCTTGGCAGAATCTTCTGGGGGTTCCTTGGCTTGTAGTAGCATAATTCCAGACCTTACCTGGCATTGTCTCTCTGTGCGTGTCTGTGTCCAGATTTGCTTCCTTTGATAGGCCCACCCTCATGACCTCATTTTAATTTGATTACCCCTGTTAGATCCTATCTCTGAATAAGGTCCCATTTTGAAGTTCTGGACTCAAACATATCTTTTTTGAGAGACACAATTCAACTCATGACATTGACTTCCCATTTTAGAAAATACCGTTTTGTATTATATGAGATTTTTTTAAAAAACTATGAACCACTAATATGAATAATATTTCAATTAACAAGAGATATCTATAGTTTTGTGCAACTTATCTGAGTTGAAGTACCAAGAAACCCAAGTCAATTTTCCTACCCAAACTTTTTGCCCTATGACAGTGTCTCCTTAGTAACATTAAAAAGCATAATTGGATTATGTCTGATCTGATATTCAACTATAAGTCAATGAAAAATATTTGTATTTTAGAACTTCATACGCAAGCTTGTCCTGCTTTTGGTAGTAACTTTTTTGGTATATGTTAAAATTGTTTTCTCACATGTTTTGGTCGTCGTTAAGATGACAGTGTGCTAACAGAGCTTTTACTAGGTGCATACATTTTCTACTTAAATTTTTTTCCTTTTTAGTTTTATAATGAATACAACTCCTGCTTCCAAGCTGGAAATATATCTTACATGTTGCTATCCCAATTTCAAAACTGTAACTTACATGTGCTAATCCATAATGCTAACTCCCTTTGTGGGCTATCATTGGCCCAAAGGAAGAGCTGTGGAAATGTTTGTTGAATGAGTGCATGAAATCAATGAATAAATCAGTGGAGTAAGGAAGAAGCCATGCATTTTATCTGATATTCTGGGTGTTGATTCACAGAACTGGCTTTAATTCCAATGGTGAATCTTATTAACACAATTAAAAAAAAAAACCCAAAAACTGGTTTGTGTTTTTCTTTGAAAACATTTCTTTTAATATGGACATTTAATCATTTATTTATTATGTTGCAACCATTGGGATTGGATGTCTCCTTTGTGGGAGACGGTATTCTATGTGTTAAGGACACAGTTCTAAATAGAAGAAGTGAGTCCCTGGATCATGCAGCCCACGACTTCCTTGTGGGGATAGTCAGACACTAAGGACAGTGGCCTCCATTATCTGGAGTTTTGCTTTCAAGTTACCCACAGTCAACCACAGTCTGGAAGCTCATCCTCTTTCTTCTGACCTATGTCAACAGGTCAATAGGAGCCTAACACTCTGTCCCAATGCCTGCATCATACACCTCACTTCATCTCATCATATGAACACAAGGTTCTGCAACCCCCATGTGCAAAATGTTGCAGTCCAGTTACTAAATTTTTTTGAATGACCATACACTCGATTATGTATCTATTTTTCCTCCGAGTGAGCCACTGCCTTTCAGCCTCCTTCCCCTTTAACCCAAAACACACCATCTACAGAGAGACATACGCACGCCATCTTGGAAATAATTCTTATTTTAGTCGTTTATTTATTTATTTATTTATTCTCAAGTTAGTTAATATACAGTGTAGTCTTGGCTTCAGGAGTAGAACCCAGTGATGCATCGCTCGCATATGGCACCCAGTGCTCATCCCAACAAGTGCCCTCCTTAATGCCCATCCCTCATTTGGCCCACCCCCACCCCCTCGTCCCCTTTAGTCTTATTTCGTGATATAGTGCTGATAGTCCAGCACCATGAGGATCCCTTTTTTTGCACTGTGACAGTGTCCTTCTTAGAGAAATACAGGGAAATTGCTATCAACTCTGTCCCTTATAATTTTGGAGAACAATTAAAATCAGTTCAAAGACAAGGTAAAAATAGAGGAAGAGGAGATTTAGAATCCACTTTCTGTATTTTCCTGTACTTGACTCTTAAGAAGATAGTCCTTCGTATCTTGTGGCCTCTTGCGATAGAGTACTACCTGTCTCTAACTTTCTAAATAATTTTTTGTGTTAGAACTTTGTAAAACAAATGACAGATAACAGAACAAGAAATCACATGAAGGCACAGTTCCAGTCATACAACCCCCCACCCCCCAGGAAGCATCAAGTCCTGCTTACATTATTTGTGACTTACTGGCCCCACACCCACTCCCACAGAGATGATACTGTGGTTAGTGTATGAACTAAGAAGAATGAACCCCAGGCACGGGTTGTTTAGGGTCTTGATAATTTAATGTACTGCCATGCTTCTCAGCCTCAAGGTGTACCAACACATCTCTTCAGAGTGCTGTGATCGTGAGATCACCCAGCTTATAAAGATTCGAAGTCTTCAACACATCCTCAGTTTCTGGCCAGTTAATTCAGTGAATGATATGGGTATGCATGCTTTTTTTTTTTTTTTTTTTTTTTTTGCAGATCCGTTAGATTAGAGTTTGGACTCCCACGGTATATATGACTTTAAATGTAGGGGACTTGATCCAGCTTTCCTCTTGGGAAAGGTACAGAAGCTTCTCCATTGTCTTGGTTATAATTATGTTAATTCCTTCTCCAAAGTGAATCTTTCTCTCCAATGGCTCCGGTGGTTATACCTAGGTAGCAGTGAGTCATTAGATTTGGCTCATTTCCCTTGGTCCCTCTTCCAAGGTGGAAATATGCTGGAGAGAGCATGAGAACCTTGGGTTTTAAATCCAATTAGATTCTGCTCAGTCCTTCCATCTGCAAAAGATTAAAATAATTTCCTCCTTCTAGGGTTATTATAATGATCAAATATGTTTTCACATCTTAGAGTAACCATTATCATTTCTAAGAATTTAGCTAACATTTATTGAGCTTTTACACTATACTAGGCTCTACTCAAATCCCTTCACATATATCATCCTATTCAAATCTCCATGAACACTGTGAAATAAATACTGTTATTGTCCTCATTTTCACGTGGAGGAACTTTGGCACACAATTGTTACGGAAGGGGTCAGAAAAAGAACACAGGCAGTCTGATATCAGAGCCGATGATCTAGGCTGCCACTGACATGTGGAGGCAGTGGAGGCAAAATTGGCTGGCAGGGAAATCCAGATCGGTTTAGGAAAAGCAGCATGCCTGAATGGGCAGACACAGCCATGTTAATAGAGGAAGAGGAAGAAGATGTGCTTACAAAGTGTGGCAGTTAAGCTACAACGCGGCAAAAATGCCACCATGTTCTTGAGTAGTCCAACCAGATGGGTATACAACCTACCATGAATCCAATGCTTCTCTATGAGATTAGAATACAGGTGTCGGGCCATACCTGGGAGAAGAGACGGAGTGGAGTCCACAGTTTGGCAGAAAGGAATAAAGACTACAAGTTTAATATAAACCATGCACCAGGAAAATAGGCAAAGAATCTGGGTAGGAAAAAGAATAGGATTCAAGTACTTCCAGAAGAATGCTAAGGACTGATTATGGTAGGGCTTCGAGGGTGGGACTTGTGCATTGGTTTAAGTAACCTGCTTCAAGTGTGCTGATCATTGCAGAGGCCTCAGCATTTTAGCCTGATGACCTCCATGATGGTCAAAAGCTTAGGTTCTAGAAGGATGTCTTCCAGGTTCAAGCGAAGAAGATGCTAGTCTCTGACCTATAGTTAACAGCCATAATGCCTTGTCAATGGTGGAGAGCAAATATCTTTATAACTATGTTCGTGTGCTAGGGCTGCTATAACACAGACTGGCAGGCTTAAACCACAAAAATGTATTTTCTCACAATACTGGAGGCTGGAGGTCCAAGATCCAAGTGTCGGTAGGGTTGGTTTCTTCTGAGGCCTCTTTGGTAGGCTTACAGATGGCTGCCTTCTCCCTCCATTTCCACATTGTCTTCCTTCTGTGTTGTGTCCTAATCTCCTCCTCTTATAAAGACAACAGCCATCTTGGATGAGAGTCCACCCTAATGATCTCATTGTAAGTTCATTATCTCTTTAAAGGCCCTCCTCCAAATACGGTACATTCTGACATGCTGGGAATTAGGATCTCAATATATTAATTTAAGGGGACTTGATTCAGCCCATAATAATTTTGTTGGTGAGTGACTAAGAAACATATCTCTTATACCACTGTTTCACAAACCCCAGAGACTCTGAAAAGATTGGGCTGTGTGAAAAGCATTAATCATGCAATCATCTCTTCTCTGGATAAGAATTTATAGTCCTCAATTAGTTATTATCATAACAATACAATTCCCCTATAGCCCTATGAAATAAATACTACTATTATATCAAGATGGTCTGATCAAGATGACTCTCAGGGACGTTTTAAATATCACCCAGAATAGACGACAACATATGTATGAGATTATTCATTTTAAACAAAACATTTTAGAATTATTACAGGGGCACCTGGATGGTTCGGTGGGTTAAGTGCCCGACTCTTGGTTTCGACATGGTGGCCTGGAGCCTGCTTGGGATTTCTCTCCCTCTCTCTGCCCCTCCCCTGTCCCACTTTCTTTCTCTCTCTCAATATAAACAAATAAACTTAAATAAAATAATTATTGTGGAACCAGCTTTATAAGATGTGAAGACAGGGACACTTGGGTGGCTCAATGAGTTAAGCATCCAACTCTTGATTTCAGTTCAGGTCATGATCTCATGTTTCATGAGATCGAGCCCTTTGGCAGGTTCTGAACTAACAGCACAGAGCCTGCTTGGGATTCTCCGTCTCCCTCTCTCTCTGCCCCTCCTCTTTTCACTCTCTCTCTCTCTCTCTCTCTCTCGCAAAATAAATAAATAAACATTAAAAAAGATGCTAAGATAGATATAGCCAGGTATGTTTGGTTTCACAAACTTGCACAAGATTTTGCAGCACAAGATTTCATTTTCTATCATTTCATCCTTAGGTATTTCTATTCTTAGGTCAGGGAAATGAAATGGAGATAAGCAAGGGCAAAGAAAATCATCAAAAATGAAAGTTGATTTGTGTTCATGGCCCTGAGGGATTCTTCAGTCCTTGGATAGGTAGCTGCATATGATAACATCACTTTGAAGCCTTCTTGCTAAAACTTAACTATTCTCCATTAAAGAACAAGTAACTTCTACCTTTCAGAAAAGATTTCCTAAAAAGAGAGAATAAACCCCCAGTGTTTTGACCGGGGGTAAAAGGGACATAAGGTATCTCAAAATAAGTTTTGAGAAATTAACCACATTTTGGTTTTCATCAATTCCAAGTATAACTTACTAGGCATTCTCTTCAGCTTATGTTTAAACCCATGTGTATCTCAATAGAAATCCAATCCATATGTTTCTGATTCATTTACACTTAGCTCATCAAAATATTGTTTTGCAAGAGCTATTTGAAGTCCAAAAAAGCTTTGAAAGCTTTTTTTCTTAGAAACAGGAAATCGGTTTTTGCCAAGTGTAAACAAACACATTCCCCTGCTCCCCGTGCTCACATTTTAATTGGAAATTTAGAAGACAGAAGGTTAGAACTCTCTAAACCTGTCCAAAAACAAATCCATCCTCTATGTGGCATGGCTCTGAAGTGTGTCCTTTTTTTTCCTTGATCTTAATTTTTTAATATTCTTTTGTTTATAAATTTCTGTCTAACTGGTCCCCATGTTTACATTAAGATTTTCTATTTTACTTTAATTTTCATTAAATTATGTTTTTTATCTCAGTTTTCTTAAAAGAAATAATTTCTTCTAGGAGGACTTGTGCTTAAGCTTTTGCCTGATACAGTTTCAAATAAAATGGCACCCACTTAGATTTTTCTCATAAATCTGTGAATCAAGTGAAAAAACACAGCCCTGCTTTGGGTTCCTGACTTAGATGGCCACACTGGTGCCACTTAGTCACAGCATTGTTCTGTTTATGTTCCCTGGAGATTCATCCAATGCATGGTGAAGAGCTCCAATGTATCATCAAATAAGGCATTGGTGTAAAGGGTCCTGCAAAATTTAACTCAAATGGAAGACACCCAGAACCATCCCTGTTGTAAGGATTTCTCCGTTGTGCACAGGTGACAATGTTTCTAACTGGCTTTTAGAAACACCGTCTCTGAGCTTCACCAGTAGTAATTTGGAAAGAGGCCATTACATGTCCATCTTCATGAATATTTAAGATAAGCCTAGAAGTAGATCTACCTGAATGTGCCCCTACCAGGAACTGGTCCGGTGGGAAGGTGACTCAGACCAGGTGCTGGTCAAGTAGGTGAGGAATTCAGAGCAACCAGAGCAAGAGCACCAGAGGCCAAGGGCAGAGTCGGACCCTGAAAAACCTGCAGAACCAAAACCAAAGAGTGAGTGAAGGGCCTGAAGGAACAGGTGAAGACGAAAGTAGGCAATCCTATCAGGGCGGGATCGGCGAGTGAAGAGTTGGGAACCGAGGCTGAAATGAAGCAATATGATTTAACACTTTTCCACAAACAGTCTAAGATGGCAAAAGAGGACCATTTCCCTGCGAGTGGGTGGAGACCAAGGGACACGTGGATGGGTTCTCCTGATTTAAAATCTGGCAGTAGTCTGTGTAGATTGGAGGCTTGCATTAGCCTCCTGAATAAGCCAAGTTGCCCTTCCTCTATCAGCCCCATAAGAACCCCCTGTGCTGGATGTAGCAGCGGGTATAAGGAGGAGAAGTGTGGTGCTGGAGTGGAAATCAACAGCCGGGCCAAGGCTCAAATCAAAACCCAGTAACCAGCTATTTGGAGGATGCTTTAGGAATTTAAATGGAAACATACTAATGAAATAGAAACCCTGTGCCATGCAGAAGATCCAAATTCTACATTTTATTATCCTGACACCTGTAACATTTGATAAAAGATAGCTCATGACTTAGGTTGTACCTATTGCCTACTCAGATTCTTATAGAGACAGATACCTAGAAAGAAGATGTCGAATTGTGAATCGTGATAGCATTATTTGCTAATAAAATGAAATCTGTATTTAATCTTCGTTTCCAAAGTTTCTGGAGAAAATAATAGTTTGTGGAGTAGTGACACATCAAGCCGGCATGGCCCCATGACTGGGTTTAGGGTGTGCCCAGATGCTCAGACCAAACCAGATCTTTACTAACTGGAAGGGTTGGAAGGACCTTAGAAGTCATGAAATTCAACACTGCTCCAATACTTGATTACATGATCCAGACTTAGCTTCAACATTCTCACTGAGACTGGGAACTGCTGATGCAGTTTCTCCTGATGTAGGTCACTCCGCTAAAACCAAATTGTTAGAAAGTTCCTCCTTGCTTTGGCTAAATTCTATCTCCATCTAAGTACCCTGCATTGATCAGGGTCTGCCCTTTATAGGTGCAACCAGAAAAAGTCTCCAAGAAAAAAAAGAACATTAGCTTTATTTTTGCCCCCCCCTCCCCCCCTTGCTTATGCTCTGCTTTCCAGATACTTGTAGATGCATGGCAAGCCTCTGTCACCTATCCCCCGTCCCTGTAGTATTTCCTCATGTTTCCCAATTGCTTCTGACTTCCAGCGAGACATGCTCCTTTTGCTCATGTGTTCTGACCAGCACTTTGTGGTGTTCCCACGATTTACATAGCTTCCAAGAACTCCTTCCACACCAGAGAGTTTTTGTCTAATCTCATCACTCAAGTTCTTTGTAACAGAATCCCAGGTCTGACCCAATCTACTGATTTCTAAGAAGAAGCAATATGTCAGGTTTTTACCACCACACTTTGCTTGCCCTATCTGCACATCGCACCCAATGTTCCATGACTCATGATTCATGGTTAGCCACGTCAGAGAATGACCCCTCAAAACAACTCGAAGGTGCTTTTGAGACTCACTCACATTGCTGCTTAGAGTCACGTGTCACCCGAGAGCAGAAACAAAGTTTGACTTTAAATCCACTGGGCTGTAGCCTTAAATTGAACTCAGACTAAAGTGAATGGTGATATAATGGTTATACCCTTAAATTACTGTCTGTGCAGACACATTCCTCCTCTGTCTAGTGTGTGTTGGAGAAGCTGTGAATGGGTCAGAACATTTTCTCATTGTCACCTAACCGTGTCAAAGTAAACATGTCAGACTCTTACTTTATTATTTATGCATAAATGGTACATTGAAGTTCTAGGCAATACATATACAAGCCCTCAGAATCTAGCAGATGCTATCTGTGAATGCTCACAAATAGTTTTCCAATTGGTTGTAGTACTTGTTTATTTTCTCCTCTTTTATTCTGGGCTCAGAGAACATTCTCCATGGAGGTCTGGTAAAATGCCACATTCAGAAGTTGTTATGTAGCATTTTTGGTCACTGTTTAAGGAAGGAAAGTTATAATACTTTAATTTTATCCCTTAATAAACATAATTTTAAAAATTTCCTCTATGCCTTCTGTATCTCTTCTCTTCATTTTCTCTATCTACGTTCTTTTTTCTTCTTTTGTCAAGTTATTGACTCTCTCTTGCATGCAAATAGTTAGATTTGTCATGAGAATTTTTCCTTGGAAAGTGTCCTGTTTCTTATAACAATGACCATATCGTCATTTACTCCAAAGACTGTTGGCTCAAGTGGCAGAGTGACCTTAAGAGTAACTTAGGCTTGGTCTCACTGAAAATTCTGTTTTCTGTAAAATTTACAATTTACGATTGAAAGCTTCTATGAAACACACTTCTATTTTAAAATCAAGTATCTTTTCTTAAAAGAATTCTTGAAACAGATTAATGGTGACTTCATAGCACTCATGACTGGGGCCAAAATAAAGACAAATGTCTTACTTGAATAAAATTTGAATTGATCATAAAAAAAAAAATTATAGAAAAGACCAAGACTGAATCTGGAAAGGATTTATGAAGATTTGGTTTATATTTGAGACAAACTTGATCATTATTGGTGCCTTTCATCTCTCTCTCTTTTTCCCTCTCTCTTTGTTTTTGCACTTGGTTTCTTTCACTCCTTCCCAAGAAGCCAACAAAACCATGAGGACACAGAGAAAAATATTAAAATATACCACAAAATGTAAAAAAGAAACCATGTTTTGCATTTTAGACAAGATTCTATTCAAGTCCTTTGAAAACATGCATTTTAAGTCTGGCTCTTCTCCAAAAAGTGAGAGAAGATTAAAGTAATATATATATACTGAGTATAATATATCGAAGCCAAGAAAAGGGTGACACTTGCCTGTAATCAGATATTGGGTTTTGACATCTGACCTTAAATTTCCTGCTTAAAGGCAAAAACCTCTGTGCTCCTTACAGAGCAAACAAGTAAGGGGGTTTCCTTTGTTTAAATTAAAAACCTGTGTTCTGTTAAATGTCTCCTGGGGTTTCAGCTTCTCTGGGGAAATATAGGTTTGGGACTCTTTTTTGTTTGTTTCCAAAACTATATTATTTTATGTTGCATTTTATATGAAGCTTTAGTATGTGACAGCTATAAGATCTCAAGATTATATTTGCCCTATAAAATTTGTCTTGATTTCACTAAACCTTAACATTAGAAAGATATCACGCAAACCTGCCAGTGAAAACAGGGGCAAGTAGACAAAACTGACTTTTTGTTTTTAAGGCTTAGGAAGGAAAGAAAATTGAAGAGGGGGGGCGGTGTTTAAAGACAGAGGATTGAACATATATATTTGGGTAAATATCCTCCCCAAACCTTCCAAAATCATACTATAGATCTATTGAAAACCAAAAGCATGAATCTACGAGTACAAAAGAAAAGGGGGAAACAAGATAATAGAAAAGATTATTTGGGTGCTTGAAAGCAGGTAGATGAGTGGTAAAAGGCCAAGGAAAAGAATCCTAAGGAAGCACTTTGAAGAATTACCCCCAAATCAGGTGATCTGGAAATGGGGAAGAAGGTGTGGTTAAAAAATAATTGAGTCAAATCCTATTTAAGAGGCAAGACTCCCGATCTCTCCCTCATCCCTTCCCTCACTTTGAACAGTAACACCCATGTCCTTTTCTTATGGACAGAACATTTCTGGAAAAAGTTCTCAGCTTTTATATGTTTATGTGGTTTGCTTGTGTCCCCCTGGACAATCAAAAATACTCTTCCTCGACTCAAGGTTCTTAACCTTAATATCTGCAAAGTCCCTTTTTCCACACGAGGTAACATATTGACAGGTTCCAAGGATTAGGACATAGACATCTTTGAGGGGCTATTATTCTGCCCATCCCACAAACTTAAGAACGGGATTACCTTTAGAAGTATGTTTTTCAGTAAAATTCCAGAAAAGAAATCATCTTTGCCGAAAATAAACAGCCAAGCAAGGGAGCAAATGGACTGACTCCAGAAATATTTTGAAAGTAGTACAGTCATTACTGGGTGGTTGATTGGCTGCAGAGAGTGTAAAAGAGGGAGCATTCAAATATAACCCACAGATTTCCCTGTTGGGTCACTGAATGATGAAGCTATTTCTTAAGAATCAGAATCATAGAAAAAGGAAAAAAAAGCAGGAAAAAAGATGAAGCTAGTTTAGGACATGAAATGAGTCAGGAGCCAAGAAGATTTTTAGGTGGAAGGCTTAAGACAAGTCTCAGTTGGATTTGTAGATGTGGGAATTATTAGTCATGATATATGAAGTCATGATACTAGATGAGATCACCAATGGAAATGTGGAGAGAAAGAATGGATGGATTTGGAGCTGAATTTAGAGCTATATTTATATTTAAATAACAGGCAGAGGAGAGGGGTGTGGGGGAAGACTCTGAAGGGTTGATGAAAAACCAAGAAACCAGCAGCAAAGTGGCCAGTGGGACCCTGAGAACCTCTCATTCTCAGAAGGCTAATGTCTATCTATTGTAGTACTGGGCATGCTATTTATCTTACAAGGAGGGCATAAAATGTGATCTAGTTAACCACGTAAACATAAGTAACTACCACAGATTGTCCCATAGCCAGGAAGTAAGCTTTCATTAATTGGTTCTGGGAGTTCTGAAAATTTGAAGCTTCTTTCTTCATCTTAAATAGGAAGCTTCTTTCCTATTCTTCCTACTGATTTTCTAAATAGTTTTATAAAAAGTCATTTTCTCCTACACTCTCCTCAGACATAAAACAGACACAGGGATAGATCTTTGCTAAGGACGTGCAAAAATGCGCAAACCGTGTGAGAAATTGGTCTGTAAGAATTCAAATCTGTAGACTGGGAGAATGAGCGTAACATTTCTATCCACTGGCTTGCGTAATTTTCACTTTTGTCTCTTCCAAATGAGCCAAATTTTAAATTTCACCCAAAAAGTAGATGCCAAATCACATTAGGATGTACCTGTCTCCTCTCACCATTTTTTAAAACCAATTGGATACCTATCGCACGTACTGAGCACTCACAGGGGCCAACATTTCACTGAACCATTCTGTGGCTTTGCCCAGGGCTGCTGATACCTGTTGTTGGCAAAATCTGAAACAACATGTCTTTACAAGTGACCTCCCTGCATGATCTAATATGAATACAGACATCAATAAGTCATTGTGATCAAAAGTATCGCTTCATATTTTGCCAGATAACCGTGAAATTTGAATTAATATAGTAAAATTGTTAAAGGGCCTCTGTTGAAACATCTCAAACAATTATTTATCTTCCAGATTATGAATGATACTGTTTCTGAGGACATCCCAAAGCAGAAGCCTAGACTAGTAGTAAGTGGATGTGTGATTTCTTATTCTAGTAATTAAACAATTTTAAGTGGCAGACATAAAAAGTGTTAGATTTTTGTCAAAAGACTGTATCCAACATGGTATTTTACTTTTTTTTTTCCCAATGAAAATAGAAAATTCTGCTAGGTGAAACTTTTCTAAAAAGTTGCACTGACTCTTTAGAAAAGTTAACAATTCTGATAATTAGACGTTAGGGATAAAATCGGTAATAGTAAAATGCCTCAGGTATGTTTCTGTTAGACACATTCTTGAATCTGTCTTTGCATTGAGAAATCCTGGGCTTTTGATGACTATTTTTCTCAGTCACTATGACCAAGTGCTTGGTATCTTGCTATGCCACCAACATGGCTCAAAGTCATAACCTCTTGTTACCTTTGACCCTGAGGTCCCTGTCCACAATTTAAAAGTTACCCAAAAGAAATACATGCCAGGACATTACAATGTTGAGTCTCCCCTACAATGGGATTGCCAACCTCAGTGTGGGGAGCTCCATTCATTTCATTAAAACCAGAAGATCATGGCCTGGGGAAGCAGATATGGAGTTAGATGCCCCTAAAACCATAATGTTGAACATTTTTAATGGTGGAATTTCTGCTGTTGTCTCTTCTCCCCACTGAGATCCAAGAAAACTGAGGAAACAAGATTGAGAAGGAGCAAGCATTGACAAAAATTATAGCCTCAAAGGAATCCTGGGCCAAGCCTTCAGCTCTGTGATCTGAGGAACTCTGTTTTAGAATGAGCCTGATGTTAATATATGTTTATTTTTTGCTTGAGTTTGTTCTGGGAATAGTATTTCAACTTCTCCAGGATGTACAGGTCACTCTTAATTTTCAGTCTTGAGAACTGGCCTAGCTCAGTGTCTCTCTGGTATACAACGGGTGATCAGTAAATCAGTGTTTGGCTCGGTGGCTGCTGTAAGCTTTAGTAAGACCATTCATGGAGCCTCTGGAACTCAGTTGTGGGGAAATAAATTTGACCCACACATCAATCGGATCGAAGTAGCCTTGCTAAGGAGCTTCGGTTCCTTCACTTTTTGAAAATCTGCTCATATTTAAAGGAAAAATATACACAATCTCAAGAAGAGACTAGAAAGAAGAGGGATTGCTCTTCACTGAGTATCTCCTCTGTAGGATCATTAGGCACTCCTACATGCTATTATCACATCTAATTCCTGTAATCCTATGAGATTACCATTATTATCTCTGTGTTAGCGATATGAAACTGAGGCTGAGTCTCGGAGAAATAGTGAACAAACAGGTTTATGCCACAAAAAAAAAGAAGCGGGTTTAAAACCAGACGTCTAATGCTAAAGTTGATGTTCATTGTATTAGATGACACAGTCTTCCTAGTAAGAAAGAAAATATGTGATTTTTTTTTTTCTGCTGTTGCCATAAAGGGTTATTTGATTATAGCTGTCGGTAATTTATCATTCTTAGATTTTGGCACATATAATCTTACAATCCCAGTATACTTTTTGAACTATGACCTCATAGTTCCTAGCAAGAACATGTTTTTCTAAAGATAACAGGCATTGTACTCAACTCCATCAAGCCAATCAATCATAAGATTCCTTTATGAAGACTTTTACATTGGCGAAATATTTCAAAATATCACTCATAGGTTTATTTAGTAGTTGTTAATCCCAGTAGTATTTAAATGGAAATATATTTTGGCATTAAATATCTTTTAAACCGTAGAGTCATGACTTTAAATTTATTTCACACAGGATATAATTTATATGTATGTTGCATAATGTTTTCAATTTTAAGAGGCTAATATAAAGAAACATGGTTGATGTGCTTGCAAATGGAGCTCACATATTTACAACTGTAACTTTAGAGTATTATGCACTTATTACAGTGGTCAAACTTTTTGGATTTTCCTGTATAGCTTCCGCACAGGAAAATATTTCTGATTTTTCCCTCTTAGGTCCTCAGATGAGAATACATTTTCTAGAGAAACCTGGGTGGCTCAGTCACTCAAGCGTCTGACTCCGGCTCAGGTCTTGATCTCATGGTTCGTTGGTCAAGCCCCCTGTCAGGCTCTCTGCTGTCAACACAGAGACCACTTCAGATTCTCTGTCACTCTCTCTGTCCCTCCCCCACTTGTGTTCACTCTCTCAAAAATAAATAAAACATTAAAAAATAATTTTACAAAGAATGTGTTTTCTAACAATCTTGAGTTGTGACAAGTGTTATATGACCAGGTCTAGCCCACTTGTTGTAGGGAGAAGTCATATATATCACTTTGGGCTAAAGAATTAATGACCTACCCATGACCTTTCTCTTATCCCTTAGCTTGGGAATCACCAATATTTGAGGCAGTGGTCTGTTAGCCTGGGTTCTAAAGTGACTGTCGAGATCAGAGCCCCTTAGCTAAATACTGATAGAGTGTAATATAAATGAGAAATAAGGCTTTGCAGATCTAACTCACTGATATTTGAAGACTATTTGTTACAAAGCATAAACCGGTCTATCTGTTAGAGGTGACTGATGTAATCCTCACCATGGCAACATTGCTCTGTACCTTGACACAGGGTGTTTTTCTGTCTTGAAAACTCACACACTTCAAAGGCTTGCTTAGCAAGCCATATTTTAACACTCAGCATATGTTCACACTTCTGGAAAACCATCTCTCGTAATTTATTCAGCAGCAAACCTGGATTAGGTAATTTACCTTTTGGCTCACACGCACACTTTGATTAAACATACCACATTCTATCTGAGTATTTGCTGCTTCCACTATGTTAGCTCTGTAAAGGGTCAACACAGGTCATTTTATATACCACAAGTACCCTATACTGACCACCATTCTTACGAGAGGTAGGGGCTGAATAAATATGTTTGTTGATCGAATAATTGAATTAATGGAGGCATGAAGAAATGAAAGTGGCCTTATCAGTGGTGGCAAGATTTCATTTTTGGAAAGAGAAAAAAATTGATAGGAGGCAAGTTACGGTAACTGATGATAAAAAAAAATAACATTTTCAGCATACTGATAGGCATTTATACTTACATGATACTTCAATGTCTACAAAGAATTCTCCCTTTTCATATTGTCTATTTTACATTCCCAACAATCTAAGTGTGGTGGTTTGGGCATATGTGATATTTTCCTCGTTTTACACAAGAGGAATCTGAAGTTCAATAAAATAAAGTGCCATGTTCAAGATCAAAAGGCCTGCGGAGCTAAGTCTCCACATTTAGTCATCTATTTAAATCCATTCATTCATAGTTCTTCACTGAATTGGAGGTTTTTGTTCAGGTGAAAAAATTCACTAAACTAAACTTAAATTTTTTTTAAAAAAATCCGTAACCAAGAAAATATATAAAGAGAGGAACAGAGCTCAGACCTCATGCTTAAGAGATTCATGCATCAGGCGGCCAAGATATAAAAGTACAGGGAAAAAAAGTTGTAAGGAGGGAGTGTAAGAAGGAGAATGGAGGAAAGAAAAAGTAAGAGAGAATGGAAGCACCACACGATGCCATAGGAGAGCATGTGGCCAGTGAAAAAGAGAGCAAACAGCGCGCTTGTGCCCAGGAGAATGAATTTCTAAGATGGATTCGATGGAGTGAGTAGATATCAGATAGTCTTTTTATTTTTTTTAATGTTTATGTATTTATTTTGAGAGAGAGAGAAAGAGAGAGAGAGACAGAGAGAGAGAGAGAAAGAGAGGGGTAGCGGCAGAGAGAGAGAGGGAGAAAAAAAAATCCCAAGCAGGCTTCACGTTGTCAGTGCAGAGCCTGACCCGGGGCTCCATCTCATGAACCATGAGATCATGACCTAAGCCAAAATCAGAGTCAGATGCTTAACTTACTGAGTCACCAAGGTGCCCTGAAGTCTTTTTATTTTTAGCAGCTGTATTGAGATAAAGTTCACATACCATATAATTCACTTACTTATGGTGTATAATTCAACGGTTTTTAGTGTATTTGCAGATATGTGTGGCTATTACCACAGTCAACTTTAGAATATTTTCATAACCCCCAAAAGAAATTTCGTATGTTTTAGCTATCATTCCTCTAAATGTTCACTCCCCTCTCCCCATCCTAGACAACCATTGATCTGCTTTGTGTTTTCTGTAGATTTCCCTGTTCTGGATATTTCATATGAATGGATGCATGTAAAATGTGGTCTTTTTGGCTGGCTTCTTCCAATTAGCTCAATGATTTTAAAGTTCATCCATGCTTTGTCATATATCAGTACTGCGATCCTTTCCATGGCTGAACGATATTCCGCTGTATGGATAAACCACATTTGCACATCCATTCGTCAGTTAATGGACATTTGGGTTATTTCAACCTTTTGACCACTATGAATAATGCTGCCACGAACATCAACTTACAAGTTGTGGTGTGAACATATGTTGTGAGCTCTCGTGGGTATATACCTAGGAGTGAAATTGTTGGGTCATCTGATAACTCTATGTTTAACCATTTGAGGAACGATCAGACTGTTTTCCAAAGCAATAACACCTCTAATGGTAAAGTCCTAATGCAGTGATAAGGTTACGAAGAAGAGATTTGTACCAACCCAATCAAGGTGGGGATTTTATTGCTTTGAAGATTTTGGAGACGATGCAACTGAGTTTGGAACTTGGCTCTGTCACTTGCTGGCTATATGATCCAAGGAAAGTTGCTAATCCTATTCATAAATACCCACCTCTGCAAAATGGGCATAATAGTAACTACTTTGAATGGTTGCTATGAATATGGAGGTACATGTCGGGAGGATCTTCAGTGACCACAGGCAGATGCTAAGCACTACATTAATGTAAGCCTTGACTAGGAATCTCTACAAGGAAGAACATGTTATCTAATTGAGCATCAGGGCTCCTATGGACTGAATTGTGTTTTCTCACCCAAAATTCATATGTTGAAGCCCTAACCTCCAAGGCAGTGGTGTTTGGAAACTGGGCAGTTAATAACTGGAGGTTATTAGGTTGAGATGAGGTCATGAGGGTGAAGCCTTCAAAATGAAATCAGTGCTCTTATAAGAAGAGACACCAGAGAGCTAGCTTCCTTTCTTTCTCTCTCTCCTCCAGGTAAGGACATGGTGAGAAGGCAGACATCTACAAGCCAGGAAAGAGCCTCACTGGGGAATCAAATCAGTCATCCCCTTGATCTTGGATTTCTCAGCCCCAAAAACTAAGAGAAATGAATTCCTTCGTTTAAGTATTCAATCTATGGTATTTTGTTACGGCAGCCCAAGCTAACCAATGTAAGGACTCCACAAAGGTATTTTCATTTTTCTATATTGGAGAAGCCTATATATATTTAAACACAGAGTGGCAGAATCCAGTGGGTAGACTAAGTTTGAAGGTACTCGAAATAGAGAGGTGATATATTTAGGTGGTCTTTCATGGGCCCCCAACTTCTACTTTGCAATTCACCACTTGTGCTTTACCAAACTTGATGGGATCCTGATCACTTATATTCTACATTACATCAGAATTGAATTCTAGGGGGCACAAATCTCAAATGTTACATAAAAGGCAGGTGACTAGTGGGTAGAAATAGCCTTGTCTTGCTTTGCTTTGCTTTACTCTGCTTTGTTTTAGAAATGGGCCTTTTGCCTGTCTAAAAAAAATCCTCCTTTCAGTTGTAAAATTGAATTCCCATGACCTGCTTATTGCCACAATTATGATTGAGATCGGGGGTGATATCACAGAAGATAGAAGCAGGTGCCATGTATCTTGGGCTTCCTAATGAAAAATGGTTCGCTAACGCCCAGCATTGTACTCAATGTTTTGCATGGAGTACGCAAAGAAAAAAAGCAGAATAAATACTTTTAAACTTAAGGACATGACAATGTCTACTTCAACCACAAATTTAGGATTAACTTGACACCATTAGAAAGCAACATTTCAACAAGTTTCAGCAGCTGTACGACCAAAAGAGGAATAGAGACTGGAAAAAAAAATTCAAAAGGAAAGAAATAAAAAGGAAAAAAAAAAACCCATCTAAATTAAAACATGGAATTGAGTGTGTTTGGAGGTGAGCCGTGAGCTTGGTAGGTCAGTGTGTGGAGAGAAGGGCAAAAGATAATTGGTTGGAACACACAGAGGCAAAAACTTGGGGATTACAGACAAGTCATAGCACATTGTGGTGCGAATGCCAGAGAGCTATTACGCAGGGGAAACGCTCACAAAATTCTTATTCCCTGATGATTTCCAAGTCTCATCTCTTTCTCTTGTCGAGCAGATGAATACGTGGGCCTCAAAGAAATTGGTGGCAAGCAGTCATTGACAGAATGAGAAGTTCATTCAAAATACTAATTTTCAGGCTGCTCTTTGAAACACATGATGTTTTGCATCTCCCTTCGTGTCCTCATTTAGCTTTCAGTGCATACGTTCTCCCCTTTTCTCAGTTACAGCACAGACAAGGTAGAGATTTCTAATGGATGGACAGAATTCTACCTTTGAGAATTTGTTTATATCTGTTTTATTTTACTGGACTTTGAAAAGATAGTCTTTTGATCTAAAAGATAGGAAGGAAGAAAGGAAGGAATGAAATTAAGTAAGAAGGAAGAATAGAAGGGAAGGCGAGAGGGAAATACAGGTCCATCTACATGATTCTTTCTAAGTTCTCTTTACTGTCTTTGTCACTTGTCTTGTCATCTGCTTAAATAGCTCAGGCTCCCAGCACATGATCAAGTGGGAAGCTCTGGGTTGGAAAGTTCCAAGGCACAAGAGGTTGCTCTGCGTTCACCATGTAGGCTGCCTGTGGTTACAGCTCAGCTGACAGTGACACCAATGGCCATCAAGGCCATGGCTGTTAAATGTAAATATCCCCCCCACCCCCACCCCCTCCCTGCACAGAGCCGCTGTCTTTCTCAGTCTCTATCTCCCGAATGATTCTGGAAGCACAAAATTTACTAAGTTGACTTTTAGAAGTAAAAGTTGATAGTAGGTCAGAGGATGCCTTGCAAAATCGAACAGTGGATGTGGAGAACATCCCCTGACGCTGAGTTGACAGTCATATTACAGGCTGAGATTCTGGGGTCGATGTCCTTGATGGGAAACTGGACGAAGAGAATCCAAGATTCATTAAAGGACTGTGTCTCCCTCCAGGGGGGGGAAAAACCTACAAGAGGGGACTGTGACACGTCATGTGAGGGTAATGTGGCATGGTGAAATAGACAAAAGAACTGGTTTTATCAGGGCCATACTTAGGGGACATGAGAGGTTGAGAAAATCTCTGTGTTCTATCTTCCACCTCCTATCGTCACCTCATTGTAGTTACAGAACAGTAAATACAGGTCAAAATAAGTATCAAAACCATCCTTGAGGGATAATTACAGTAGTATATAAGAATACTGCTAATAATGATAATAACTATCATAATTATTTTGAAGAGTAACATGAAAACTGATTAAGTGTGCAAATGTGGACATAAGGATTAGTCAGTCGGCTCTGAAAAGAGGTAATGGGTAGAAGATGGGGTGGGTAGACTTATGGAGATTATATATATATTATACAATTAATAATTATAATTACACTATATCACTAATATGCTATATATAGTATAATTTTATATATTTAGACGGATAGACAGATGGATAGATCTGTCTATCCATCTAAATCCATCTAAATATATAAAATAATATTTTCTATTTGGAAAAACACTGCCTGTTCCCATTGGCTGCCTTCTTGAATCACTGCCATTTTGCTTACAGTATGTCTCCTTCAACTATGAGTGCCCTCATTCTCATTCACCAGATTTTGTAAATTGACACTGAGGTTCCAAGTTAGGGCAGGTCTACTAAATATCCATATATATGAATTTGTGTGCATATGTATATCCATTTATACATTATATATGTGACATCTCCATGGAACAGGCTAATTAGACTTTCACTTTCGTGGCGTGTGCTCTAAGCTGAGGGTTCACCCTGTCCTAATCTTTGAATTATGCTAAGGAAATGGATTCACAGGCGAGTTGAACATTCTTCAGTGTGTTCACATTGCCTACCGTCTTTCCCCTCGCTTGCATCCTGATGAATCAACACTTGAATTACTGTTAAAGGGAAGGAGGTTCAAGTGAGGATCCTGAATCCTGACAGACATCAACTTGCAAGCATTTGGAAAGTGCAAAGGAGTCAAGGCATCACTTAATAATGGATGGAAGACGAGGCATCCAGGGCAGAGGGGATTGTGGTAAACTTAATTCAATTCCAAGTCTTAGCCCTCTGAGACTCCAGGGTGGGAAGAACCTCCCGGAGATCAATCAGTCCATCCCTCTGCCTCTGGGCAGAACCACACCTAGGTAATTCCAGACTGATGAGATAGATGCTACTTCCTTTAGGATGACTATGCGATTGTGCTGACCAAAAAGTACTCCCATTAAAATTCCTAATGACTCATGCACTTCAGAGTCACAATGTCGTCATGAACAGCTTAATTAGCACCTTTTAAACCACATCATATTTTACTACATTTCTCATTGTCAGTTATTTATAACAAATGAGAAAAACCCAAGTCATAAACAGTTGCCTTGTTTCAAGTATTAAGAGGAAAAAGCCAGACGCATTATGCTGGCTTCAGAAATGATGGGAGTGGGATTTGTTTCAAACAGAGATGAACCATATAAAAACACTTAAATGTTGAACCTTTATTTTTCTTTTTCTGCACCCCCACGGATATTTTGCCATGTTTATTAGTTAATTTATTTAAATGGCAGACTATTTTTTATGAGCAGTTGTAGGTTTACAGAGTTCTCAGATACCCACTTACTTTTCCTGACGCTGACACTGGTGGTGGTTTGGATCTGAATCATTCTAATAGGTGCATAGTGGTATCTCATGGTTGATTGATTGATTGATTGATTTATGGGGGAGAGAGAGAGAGAGAGAGAAAATCAGTGGGGGAGGGGCAGAGAGGAAGAAGACACAGAATCCAAAGCAGGAGCAGGCTCCAGGCTCTGAGTTGTCAGCACAGAGCCTGACATGGGGCTTGAACCCGTGAACCACAAGATCTTGACCTGGGCCAAAGTCAGATGCTTAACCCACTGAGCCACCCAGGCACGCCACTCATGGTTGTTTTAATTTGCGATTTCTTCATAATCAGATGTCAAACACTTTTTCATATGCTTTTTAGTTATCAGTGTACCTTCTTGGGTGAGGTGTCTGTTAGATCCTTTGCCATTTTTGAATGGGTTGTTTGTTTTCTTGTTGAGAAGTGTGATATATAGATAGGCCTTTCCTGTTATAGTGATTAGATATGTGTTGGGAGGGAGGCATTCTCTAGTCTTATGGCTAGGTTGGCCTCTTAGTGGGCCAGCCTGTGTCCCCGGGTTTGGTCTTCATTAGTGCTTCTCACTGCCTCTTCTCCACCCTTCTTCGGTGGATAGGATAGACTGGAGGGGGCTGGAGTTGGAGATATCCCTCCCCACGCCCCCAGGCCAGTTGGGTTCTGATAAAACCTCAGTAGATTACGCTTTGGTAAAATAGCTCCTCTTGAGGACAGGCTTTATTAAGAACAGAATGTTCTGGGCATATTTCAAAATGTCTACCCTCCCCCCCATCCTGCTGGAAGATAAGGGGAATTTTTTAATTTTTTCTCAGATCTTCACTATGAAAACCTGAAAGGGCTTCTGCAGCTGACACTCAAAACACTGCGGGACTCCTACAAGACTGAGCCTGCATAGGATTTTTAATTCAGCCTTGTCCGCTTCAAACCTTCAGAAATTTGTCAACCATAATTTAGATTTTCCTACCCTAGTACTGGTTCCCACAAAGGTTTCTGCTCCTTGGGTTCTGTTCAGGTAGGTTTCCACCTGGTTCTCCAATTTTAGCATATTTGCTTATCGTGTGACCTGAATTCTTTGACAAAGCTAAGAAACGTTGTTGATTTATAGGCTGCTCGGGATTTTTTTCTTGTTTGACGATTGAGGTGACAACCTCCATGTTCCTTACATGGCGGACTAGATCCCAGAGGTCCCCAAAACGTTTGTTTTTAATGCTCACATTTAGAAACTCAGCTTGGTCTTCCATTGGTCTGGTCAATGGTCTCACACTCATACTTGCTCTTTTCACATCCTCACAAAGCCTTTTGAATCATGTTATTTTCAGGGTGCCTGGGTGGCTCAGCTGGTTAAGCATCCAGCTCTTGGTTTCAGCTCAGGTCATAATCTCACAGTTTTCCAAGATCGAGCCCCACATCAGGCTCCCTGCTGAGAGCGTGGAGCCTGCTTGAGATTCTCTGTCCCTCTCTCTCCCCTGCTCGTACTCTCCTTTTCTCTCTCTCAAAATAAATAAACTTTAAAAAAAATCATGTTATTTTCTGGTCAGCAATAATTATTTTTTAAGTTACTGTAAAGTGAGAATTCCGTAAAAATCTTATCATCATTGACATGCATTTTTGTTAATCAGCATCATTAAGATATCTTAATAATATCAAAGCCTCAGGGTATCTCAAGATGATGCATGTTTTCTCTGAGTTTAAATTTCCCAAATTTTTATTAAATATATCTGCACTATAAATCCATCAGGGACATAGAAGCTGTCAAATCACACATGAAACTAAGTCTGAAACCATGAACTAAACCGAATTAGTGAATTTATAAGTCTACAGTAAAATCATAACCATGATGTAGTGAAAAATGAGAATATAGAACTGTATTCATTTCCTACTGAGTTGTCATTTTCTTCATTTCTCTAATTGATCATGTAAGACTGTTGCGGCTGCTGGTTGAATTTTATTTTAAACATTTCATATTTTAAAATACATACTCTTTATTTGGATCAGTGGAAACTGTGAGCCATATCGATGATGACATAATTACACACCTAGTTTTCCTTCTTTTAAGTGATTTTTTTACTTTTGGCCATCAAATAAATATAAATACATATACACATTTTTTAAATTTCTTTTTGTAATTATAGCCTCTGTGTCAGCGCTTCTTCAAAAAGTCTGTTTTTCTCGGCTGAAATTTCACACCTCTACACTCACTTCACCAGGGAGGATAATTAATATGTAGGGCTCAAGGTTATGCCCCCTTCTGGTCTGTCTTTCCATTTGTGATGAAAAAGAGGTGATGATGAGTTTACCTAAAACGTACTAAGTAAACATCAAACAAACAAAAATTACTAATTAGTTGATTTAATGAATGTGGCAAAAATAGCAGCTCTTTCTCTGTTCCTTGCCCCCTACTTATGCCATAAATAATCCACTTTTAGACATTTGATGAGGAGAAGAACACCTGTTATCTGAGTGACTGCTTTAGAAAGCAGTTTTTAGAATGCTTGCAAAATGCCACATGTTCAATCACGGCCATTTTCAAATGTCTCTGCATGTCCGGCTTGCGTGCAAGACACTATAGAGTTACTCCAAGTAGATTTCCAAGTTATAACTTGATAACACCGTCTCCAAACTTCTATCTTCCATTAATGGCCGTATGAAATACATGAACCCAAAGCTGAATATATGGAACAGCTAACATTGCAGAAATGTAGACACGATAAGGTAAGAGGAGGGAACCCATCTTCCTGTACGGAAGTCATTGAGAGTCAACAGGAAAACTGCTAGCTGAAAACAAATCATGTGCTCCAATGAATGTGGATATACATTTTTTTCACTTAAAAAAATTTTAAGTGTCTTTATTTTGCGAGGGATAGAGCGCATGCGTGTACACATGCACGAGTAGGAAGAAGGAGAGACAGAAACCCAAGCCGGCTCCATGCTGTCAGCACAGAGCCAGACGCAGAGCTCGAACTCACAAGCTGTGAGATCATGACGTGAGCTGAGGTCAAGAGTCGGATGCTCAACTGACGGAGTCACCCGGGCACCCCTGGATGTTCATTTTTATAATTTAATAAAGAGTAGCGAACATCTCCGATTTCAGCATTGGTAAAAGAGAAGCTACCTTTGCGTGCGGGCATGTATGCGTAACATCAACACCTATGAGACAGATAACCTGTAAACAAACTTAGGGATGTCCAAGATTTATAGTTTTTGCCACAAAGTTTTGCCGTAGAGGGCAGTGAGTGGCATAACTGAGCTATTGATTGCTGAAGATAATCCCTTTGGTCTGTGGCAGTCCAAAGGGTTCACTCCAAATAAAAACTTCATTCGTGGAGCAAACACAAAGCCTTTATATTAAGAGAGACCGAACCAGAAGACATTCAGCACGGCTAACCTTGAGCCGTTTGGTTCAGCATTGAATATTGCAGGGCAAATCTCCCCTGGAGCTATGCTTCGGACTTTTTTAGAAAAGAGAAACAAACAAACAAACAAAAAAACCATTCCGGCCACTTTGCCGATAGGTCTTTTGTCAGCCTGACCCAGGCACATGCGACACACGCAATAGTCCATATAGGTGAGCCTCTCTCTCTCCCCTGTTACCGTGTCAGTTACCTGGTTTCCCTAGCCCTGCTGTGCTAGTGTCTGAACTGCTCCTGTGTTAATCTCGTTTTTGAGTCTTCGATCATGATAGAAATCACGGCGAATGCTTCCTCAGTGCTCCCTATACGCCACTGACTCTTTCAAACTCCGTGGCAATCCGATGAGGCAGGTGTAGTTATCATCACTTTTTTTTACAGGCATACAAAATGAGCAACCTTATGAGGTAGGTTCTGTTATTATTTCCACTGTACAGGTGTGAGTACGGCCAGTGCCTCCGTTTTACAGATGAACACACTGCGGCCCGGGGTGGTTAAGTAAACTGCACAAATGTCACACAGGCTGGTACATGACAAAAGCAGGCTTTGAACCCAGGCGTTCTGTTTCTCGCGTCCCTGTTCTCAACTACTTCACCATCAAGCCTCAATCATGCCTTGGATGTGGTTGGTTCCTGATTGTTGTGGCTCTGACTTTCAGCTTCTCTGATGGGCTTGATTAGGCTCTCAGTGTCCTTTTCCTACGTGAGGTCCATTAAAAAGCACCCTCTTAAAAAACGCCAGTCTGTTGCCTCTTCATCGACACAAACAATTGTCTGTGTGTGTAAATACGGGTGCCCGTGTGCACGCATGCGTGTGGCTATCCGCCAGATTAGGGTTGGGGGCGATAGGGGATCTTGGAAGGCTACCTTTCACAAATGCCAAGAACTCTCATAAACAGCAGATGAAGAGTGCCGAAGAACAGCCAATCCCTCCCAGCCCAGAGTTCAACTCCACAAGCCCTTGACACGCTCTCGGTGATTTTTTTCCTCTCAAAGCAAGTGTAGCCGTGGATTTCCCCGGATCCTGACACAGACCATCTGATGTGTCTGCAGTGGAGGTTAAACATGAACCCTGGGAGAAAGTTCTGGCCCCGCGAGAAAGTTATTTAAGGCTCTCTGAGAAGTGAAATAAAAATATGTCAATAGAGACTATTATCCAACTTTGCCTTGTTTGATGTGGTTTTAATTTTCAGTTTGACTTGCAATTCATCACCCGGTCAAGAGACCTGCACATTCAAATCTTGGTGAGTACAACAGCAAAAAGAAAAAAAGAAAAAAGAAAACGGAAAAATCCGTGCCTACAAGTTGTAGCATATTCAGTCTCTTACACGTATCTCCTGCCTTGTGCTGAGGTGAAACACAAAGTGAAAGAAGCCAGGCGATGACGTTTTAGGTCATCTAAAAAAGTAGAAATGTGATGGTTTGCTGGCATTTTTATAAAATACTTTAAAGATGATTCAAAGCAGAGATACCCGCATGCAGAGAAATATGGCTCAGCATTTGAGTAAGATAACTGCGTTATAAGTAACCTATACAGAGTGCTTAGTATCTTCTAGGCACTACTCTACGTGCTTTACATTTCTTAACTAGTTTAATGTTTGTAACAAGCCTCCTAGGGAGATTTCCTCAGCTCCTTGTTAAGAAGACACAATGTGTTCCAGGTAGAAGGGAGGATAGTCAGGTTTGACATCCTTCGGCAGCTCTGAGACCAGGCTCTTAACTACTATAGCTCCCATTGCCTTCTCTGTAACCTTCAACCATTAACGCTGGGGGAAAAGATCTCCGCGCTCTGTCTCCACAAAAGGGAAGGGATATGCAAGTTTGAGGGAAGAGCCTTCAGCAGATCTGTGCCTTCACTCACCTTGCCCAGGGCGGGAGGAATGATGTGCTCACCGGGAGTCAGGCAGCAGGAACTCCGCGTCTCTCCAGGCTTATTCCTTCTCAGAACTAGCCTCTCCGCAGGGCATTTCCCTTCTCTGCCCTTCTTGTGATCAGGTCAGCTGGGCTATTTGAGGGAGGCCTTGGGCTGCCCAGTGCTCCTGCCGGTGATAGATGTGGGGTAAAAAAGAGCAGGTTCATCTAAAGCTGCATTCTGGAATCAGCTTGATCAGTGACGTTGTGCTTTTCTTGGGCTTAAAGCCTAGGTCTGTTTCTCAATTCTAATCTGGGAGCTAAGAGAAAGGGTCCTAAAACTTAATGCTCTTCTGCCATAGTCCTCTTGTCCTTGAGTGTGTTCATTCTTCTGGAGAAGGCATTCTTGGCATTGGAGTAACAAAAACAAATATTTAGCTGTGGGTTTCAGGGTGGGGTGTAAAGACGCCTGTTGGGTCTGTGTTCTCCAGGTCCAAATAGGAGTTCTGAATGCTTCAGCTTAGTTCAACGGAGTTCTCCATTGGACTGTCAGCCCTAATGGTCGTTAGGTGGTCATTCTCCCAGTGAGTGCTTGTGTTTGATTTCCTCAGAGACTTCATGGGTGGGTCAAGATGGAGAGGGCCCTAACTTTTTCTTAGAGACAGAGCAAAAGATGAGCATAGCCACTATAAAGAAGAAGCAAAAAAGAGAAGACTGTCCAGGGCGAATGCACTTCTGTCTCCCTTGCTGCCTCCAAATGGTCTCAGTGGGAATCAGCTTTTTCCATAGAAACCCAGGCATGAAATCTTAGGTGGACGCATGCTTTTTATACTCACTTGTAGGTAACAAAGGTCCTATGGCCTCTTTAATTCAGCAAACACATTTCAATTTGGTAATTACAACTGTTCAATAGAATGTGTGAATATTTACTGTAATGTTCATTTAGGGAAAGATTTTCTTTTCACTCAGCAGAGGCTGGTAGCTTGTAGCCCCCTGACTTTTCAGAAAGCTAGCCCCTGTCCCTATTGCTGGCCTCCCCACCACTCCCTTTTGGACGTTCACCAGGGTTAATGCAGACAGAAAGGCCAAAGAGAAAGACAAGAGATGAGAAAGAATCTTACCTACCTGGCAATGCGGATCTGATTTCACATTCTGTGGTCTTGGCAGGCATTTAACCCCATCTCCTATCACGGGTGCCCTTCCCGAGTTTCTCAACTTTCCTTCTGGAATATCCAGCTGTAGTTTTCATGATCTGGGCAACGCATCCTTCTCTGGTCATCGGAACTCCCATCAGCCTCTGATTTCTGATGTTCCTTTTATCCCAGATGTCCTGTCAGTCCTATTATCCTTACAGGCGGCCTTCTTATGGAGCGTCAGGTGGCTGTGTCTAAAAGTTCCACTTCTATATTATGAGCAAGACTCAAGCCTTATTGCAGAATTGTAGATAACTTCAACACAACCTGTTATCTCTTCTGTCCCACTGTTTCCAGCTGAAAGCTACAAATCCTTGCCTTTAGAGTCCTTAGCATTTGTCAGGCTCGTGATCACTGCATACCTTCTAATGCCTGGAATCCATCTCAAGCTCTCTGCCTGGCTCTGTTGAAGTTTATGTCTTGCATTGAAGGGCAAAGCGTTTGGATGGAGAATAAACTTGCAGTACTCCACTGATTCCCAAGAACTGCTTTATAAAGGAAAAAAAAAACCACAACAAATCTCTTCTGACCAACATAACCTTGGTCATACTGTGTATATGATATGGGTGATATTCCGTATATTTTATATTTTCACTGTTTTTCGGCCACCCATTTTGAAATACAGTAAAATGGTGGTTTGTGAGCATAATTCATTCTGGAAATATGATTGCAACCCAAAGCACTCGTGTATCAAAACAAATTTCAAGAACCATTGGCTCAGTTGTGTTCATGTGACATTCGGCACCTTGTTCTACTTGTATTGCAAGACAGGGCTTATTTGTCAAGTTAAAATTTATTAGAAATGTTTGCTCATCTTCCAGAACACTTGCAGAACAGGTTACTTGCAATCCAAGGTTTTACGGGTACTTTTAAGACTTCCTGTCTTCTTGCTCCCTTGCTCCCTTTGTTACCTTGATGAAAAAATTCCAGTTAACATCCAGTTTCATGAGCTTTCCTTGAGGACAGAAAAGAGAAGCAAAAGAAAGGAGGAATAGTTTTCCTTTAGAAACCACCACAGGCAATGTGAACAAAGAGAATTTCCCTTTTCTTACCACAATGGAGGACAGAGAAGAAGTGAAGAAAGACGATGGAAGCTTCCTTATCATCACTTCTGGCTGAAATGCTTTCCTAGGTAGGAACATGCAGAGAGAAAAGGGTGCCAGGCAGCTCGACAGAGTGATGATTTTCTACTCAATAGCCATTTTTCTCCTTTCTTGCTAATGAGCTTGATTTTGATGGGGACAGCAATAAGTCCAGTTTAGGGGGAAAAAATTAAAATTCTGTATTTCTTAAACTTATTTGCAGATAGGGTGGGCAATGAACTCTGACACTTGTTGACTGGGGTTCCCGGAATAACTGCCTGAGAAAGGAGAGACTCAGCCATTGGCACTTCACTCTCCCTTCCTTCTGGCCTGAAATGCTAATATATCCCTAAGGTTGGGATCTTGCAACAATGATTTAATAACCAAAAGAATCATGGAGACCTCTCAGCTGATGTTCCAGACTTGTTGCCACAAGAGAAGACTGTAAACCCTCATTTGTTTAAGTGAGTGTGTTTAGGTCTCTATTGCAGCCAAATTTAATTCTTAAATCAAATACTAGCTGTATAATTTGGAGCAGGTTTCATAACCTCTCTAGTTTCCTTATTTCCTTAGTTCCCTGATTTGTAAAATGGAAATCTTGCCAGTAGCATCTCAGAAATATTTTAAAGATTAGAAAGCATCACACACAGAGAGCAGTCAGCAGAGTTCTTGATGTACTACAGTGAATAAGTGGTAAATAAATATAAGTTCCCATTACTTATCTTCATATTAATGTGGATATTCCTTAATCCAATGTAGACTCTAAATGAGGCCGTGGCTGAGGGAAAGGTATCTTAAGATATCACTGCAACTGGCTTAGAGTGTTCCTAATCAACTTCGAATTTTCAAATTTAGAAGAAAGGAAGGTGTATTCAGCTACTACACTTTGAAGTCAGCCAACTCCATGTTAATTAATTCTATATAACAAGAGTGGGTTATTCTGATGAAAGATGAACTCATATCATAAGTTTAAGAAGGGGTTTACAGTGCAGAGCCTGCTTGGGATTCTCTCTCTCTTTCTCTCTCTCTCTCTCTCTCTCTCTCTCTCTGCCTCTCCCCTGCTCATGTTCTCTCTCTCTCTCTCTCTCTCTTTCAATAAGTAAACTTAAAAAAAAAAAGAAATTATAGGGGTTATCTGAATTCATTGCAATTCAAGGGGATTTTATAATTTCCATATTTACTTTTGTGATT
The DNA here is from genome assembly GCF_024362965.1 of Panthera pardus. NCBI lineage: Eukaryota > Metazoa > Chordata > Mammalia > Carnivora > Felidae > Panthera > Panthera pardus. The sequence goes on from NW_026526655.1 coordinate 12,630,489, forward strand.
GCCAGATGTGCTGTTCCAAACTTTTATTTATAACCAAAATTTTCATCTTCTAACAGATGTACACGCAACAGATGGTCACTGCCCTGGTTGTGACCACATAGATTAAAATATATGCCTGTGTGTGCATGTGTGTCCATGAATATATGCCTATGAAATCTTATTTTGAAATGAGATCATTTTTCTATTAAAACATAACACAGGCAACTTATGGGAGAAGGACTTAAAAGTAAGGGAAGACAGTGACTTTTTATTAACTATTTATGGTCACCAATCACAGCTTAAGCAAATGTTAGTTCTCTCCTCAGATCTGATCACTCATTTTATGTTTTCTAAAAAAAATTTCCTTAAATCTTTTTCTGGCTTCATACTCCTCCTGAATTTCTACCATGGAGACGTCAGGTCTAAGATTTTACACCTTATATCATCCTGGAATCAAAAGCTTTTTAAGGCTGGCCTCTGCATAGCTCCCTCTTCTTAAATACTGCCTTTAGCAGGGACCTGTCATCTCATTAGGCAACTGTTGTCAACAACGGGAAAAGTTTATAGTGGAAAAGGTTACGCATCACTGCCAAGAACTCATGCAAGTCCCCATAATACCTCCTCCTTCATCTTCAAAGTTCGTATGTAGATATTTGATTCTTCCATAAGACACAAAAAAGATAATGACTCAATTATTAAATTTTATTCAGTGTAGTTCTTTTTTTTATTTAAAAAAAATTTTTTTAACGTTTTATTTATTTTTGAGACAGGGAGAGACAGAGCATGAACAGGGGAGGGTCAGAGAGAGGGAGACACAGAATCTGAAACAGGCTCCAGGCTCTGAGCTGTCAGCACAGAGCCCGACAGGGGGCTCGAACTCACGGACCGTGAGATCATGACCTGAGCCGAAGTCGGCCGCTTAACCGACTGAGCCACCCAGGCACCCCTATTCAGTGTAGTTCTTAAGTTCTGTTACAATGAAATTTGAATTTTTTATTGGTGCCTAAGTTACTATATAAAGAAACATGGCACCTGGCTTTAGAGAACTCTGACTAGGCTTGTGTAGTGGGTCCGGGACAGGACCCTATACAGTCACACAACGTTCTGCATTGGGTTTGGATTGTGCCCTCGTGTCCCCATATTCAAATTCTTAATAACTTTTTTTTTTTAAACAAGGGGCTCAGCATTTATTTTGCACCAGACCTGCAAATTATGTAGCTGGTCCTGGGCTCAGTGTTTGACTAATTCTATTTAGTTGGAGCTCTAATTCCTCAGATAAGTTGATTTTCCAGAAGCTAAGTCTTCTGGCAGCGTTGTTTCCCAATGGACTTTCCTCTTGATTTCAGGAATCCAATATTGCATTAACAAAGTCCCTAGGGTTTGGGATTTATACCAATGCTTTATAATTGACTTTGTCTTTTACAGTAAAAATAAAGTTGGAGTGCCTTCATATTCCTTAAAACTACCATGTAAGTGGAAACGCTGTATTTTAAAGACGGTCTCCCGACATCTATATAAGCCATATTTCTCTCCTTTCTTCTACTCATGTAAGGGTCATGATCACTTGTAACTCAAATCTTAACATATAGCAATATAATCAGTGTGTTAAAAAAGATAATAATGAAATTATTTTCAACTGATTTAATAGAAAGTCTTTGATGCAAATGCTGAACAGCTTGTTTAAACTGAGATTGAATTTGGATCTTGTAAGTTTCTGGATTCTTAAAGTACCATAAGTGGGACACACTATTTGAATGGTAAGAACAGCTGAAATGCTAAAAATGATATGCTTTTTAATGCACAGAGAGCTCAGATATGACTGTTAAGTACAGAGATCAATTGCAAGTTTCTGTTCTCTCTCCACTGGTTCCTGAGTGAGATAGATGTGTTTCTCAGAAAATAAACACCGCACGTCAGTATCACTTGTACCGTGTGTGTCTACAATGGCTTTGAGGCTCCAATATCCTAGAGAAGACTCAGGTTGATGCAATTTAGTTATTATGTGCTACACTTTTTTTTTTTTCTTTCAGTTAGTAGTGATTAATGTGCAAGAGCAGTTAAGGTAATGTCAGTTATTTAAAATGACTACATTCATTCACAGATCTCTTCCAGTGAAAGCCATTCTGAGCTAACACGCACAAGCAGTAAACTATAGGTGATGCTTTGTTTGTAGTATATCACACTTTTGTTTTCTTCCAACGAGGCATTTATTTGCTTTTGATTTGTCTTTTATGTTAACAAATGTTCCACATGTCCTTCTAAGCTCTATTTTCTGTTCTCGATCAATTGCGTGTTCATTCCTCACAGTTGACAATTTTTCATTTTTGTTCTTTTCCCATTTTTTCCCTTTTCTTCTGCTTCCAGGGCGCTTCACCCTTTTTAGCTCATTCATCTCCTGACAACCTTCCAGACTCCAAAACTTAATAATTTCTGCTCTCCCAGAAGAGAGGTAAAAGGCAGATGTTTTTCATCCCTAAGACCATAATTCCCTTTGTTTCATATTTAGGAGCTCACATTTGCTACCACTCACAGTTAAACGTTCCAAACAACACCCCTGCATTAAGCACCACTTTTATTTATCTTATTCTCTGTGATCTCTAATTGACCTTTCTAATTTGCTTGTTCTCTAAAAAGTGTTCCTTTTGTGAGTCATACATCCTTCTGAGACTTCCTCATTTACAAACACTGCATGCAATTTCAGAAGGTCCACAGGCCCTTGAGGCCAGATCATGAACCGAATATTATGAACACCTGCTCTAATTTATCAATTTCTATTTTGTGGGTGTTGCGCTGTGTGTAGATTTCCTAGTATTATTCACTTTTTCTTACCCACCTTCACTTTTCACTCTGCCAACTTCTTTACCACATCCTTTTCTTTCTTTTTCTTTTTCTTTCTTTCTTTCTTTCTTTCTTTCTTTCTTTCTTTCTTTCTTTCTTTCCTCTTTCTTTCTTTCTTTTTAATTATTGGAATACTTTTATCATATTGACTTTTTAAAAATTTTTTAAATTGAGTTTTGAGATATATATAGAGAGAGCGTGAGGCAGGGAGGGACAGAGAGAGGGACACACAATCTGAAGCAGGCTCCAGGCTTTGAGCTGTTAGCACAGAGCCCGATGTGGGGCTGGAACTCACGAACCATGAGATTATGACCTGAGCCAAAGTCGGGCACTTAACCAACGGAACCACCCAGGCCCTCCTCCTACTGACTTCTTATCAATGAAACAAGGTAGATATATGCCCTCATTCAACCAATATGAGTTGAGTAACTGTATATGCTAGACATCATGAGGTGTGTAAAACTCAACTGGAAAGAATTTTCCTCTAATAATTATATTAAGGTTAATTGAGATTATTGATATTGCTAATGACTAATATTAACAGAATATATTTTATTTTCTAAGGACTCTGCTAAATATGTTATTACCATTCTTTATCCTTTCATCCTTTTTTTTTTTATTCCTCTGCTTCTTCAACAAGTAAGAGAAAACAAATCGAAAGAGGCTAAGTAAGTCTTACTCAAGGTCACAAATAGAAAACTAATGTAACCTAGTTTCAAACACGGATTTCTCTTACTTCAGAGGCACTTCCAATGTCTTCACACATCTTAGATAGTGTGTACCTCTCACTTAGCATAGTAGTAGAAGTATTTTTGGATTTATCCATCCATCCATCCATCCATCCATCCATCCATCCATCTATCCACCCATTCACATAGGCATACTTCATATAAGGCAGAAGAGAGAAAATTTAGAGGATGCATATAAAATTCTGTGGGAATCAGGGGAAGCCAGGAATTACTTGAACTTTTCTTCATGGAAGAAGTGGCCCTTGAAACATGCCATGAATGATACCTGAGGCTAAAAGTAGGGAATGGTATGGACAGTCTGTGAGGGCAGAAGAACTTACAGAAATGTCTGCATAGGGAATGATAGGCAGTTCAAAGTAGCCTGAGTAGAAAGTATGGAAAGTAGAATTAGCAGAGAAAATACACATTGGAAAGTCTTGTAGGCCATACACCAGAGAACTCTCAATTCCAGCCCTTGGGGTCTGAATTTATTTTTAGCAGTAGTGGATGATGGAACATTTTCAACAGAAAAGGGACATAATCAGAACAGTGTTTCTATTTCATTTTTTTAAAGTTTATTTATTTTGAGAGAGAAAAAGCGTGAGTGGAGGAGGGGCAGAGAATCTATCGGTGCAGAACCCTATGTGGGCCTTGAACCCATGAACTGTGAGATCATGACCTGAGCCGAGGTCAGACGCTTGACCGACTGAGCCACCCAGGCGTCCCCCAAGCATTATGCTTTTGGAAGATGGGTCTGGCTGACCAGGAACAGGAAGATTTGCAATGTGTAGAGACTGTGGATATGTGTTCATTGTTTTGGTCATATTTACGAAATTAAGACACAAATGGGAGCGCCTGGGTGGCTCAGTCAGTTAAGAGTCTAACTTCGGCTGAGGTCCTGATCTCACGGTTCATGGGTTCGAGCCCCATGTCGGGCTTTGTGCTGACAGTTCAGAGCCTGGAGCCTGCTTCAGATTCTGTGTCTCCCTCTCTCTCTGTTCCTCTCTCTCTCTCTCTCTCTCAAAAATAAACATTTAAAAAAGTTAGGGGTGCCCGGGTGGCTCAGTTGGTTAAACGTCTGACTCTTGGTTTCGGCTCAGGTCCTGATCTCACCATTCATGATTCAAGCCCCATGTCAGGCTCTGTGCTGACAGCTCGGAGCCTGGAGCCTGCTTAGGATTCTGTGTCTCCCTCTTTCTCTGCCCCTCCCCTGCTCATGCTCTGTCTCTCTCTCTCTCTCTCTCTCTCAAAAAATAAATAAACATTTTTAAAAAGTTTACAAGAAGGCACAAATGAGGCACTTCTTTATGGAGAGAGGCCCCGTGAAAGGGAGAATTATATAACTAACTGCTCAGACTACTCAGTGAGTTCTATTCTTTTGTCCAAGGGTAGTTTACACATTCACCTCTGTTCACATTTTTTTCTTTCTCTTTTGTTTTGCATTCTCTCTTGTAGGGATTGCATGCTAAGGACATTTTTTTTTTTAACTGGGCCCTCTTCAACTGCTGTATTTTTGATGTTGTCTCTCTTCCACTCATGTCACCAAGCCACTGCTTTCCTCCCACTCGCATGGCCTTAAATTTAACATTGTTTTTAAGTTCTCTTGAAAAGCATTCTATGCTTCTTCATTGATTAGCATCATTGCTGTCTACTGAGTGTCGCCTGAGATCAGCCCACCTTGCCACAGATTTCACCATTATGTTCCATTTTTCCTCTAAACGTTTCAGAGTTTTCTGGGAACTGATGCATCACACGGGTGCTGTGACCTCTACATGGGCCTTCACACTTACAGGCTAGGATTTGAGACAGACTGTGTGGGTGGGTGCAGGAATTTAGGCCTAATGATGACTGTGTTGGGATAAAGACAGTGCCTGCCCTTGCCAGAACTGGAAAGTTGATTGGTCCAAAAGCAGGATGCTCTGAATCTGTCAGCAACCAGGCAGTTCTGGAACAGAGAAGGGACAAGACTTTTAGGATCTTTGGTAAGTATGGGTGCATGAGTGGTGACAAAAAAGAAATATAATTATTTGAAAAAGATAACAGCAACCATAAACTAGCACAAATTCATGCTGAGTGGTTCCCCAGGAAAGCTGTAATTTGTATAGGGCTTTTTGTTTGCTGAGGGGTCAGATCTATTTAAAGTTAAGTGCTGGGAGCATCAGCCTTATTCTTTTTGCTGTATTTTCACATCTCTTCTTTTGTTGCCCTTTGGACACCCTGCTCACCTTTTGGATGAAATACCACACGTGCATTATTTCAAGATCTTGTCACACACTCTGGAGTTTCATAGGGACCATATCTCCTTGGCAGATCCAGAAGAAAAAGCAGCGACTTCTCTAATCTAGATTTTCTTTAACCAGTGGTAGCTTAGTTACCTCCATGATTTCTAGAAGGTTGTGCTGTTACTTTCCTGAAGAGATGTGATTTTCATGAAAAGCATTATTACATTATTGTCATTTAGTATCCTTCTAAGTTGTTTTATTCCTTTTTTTTCCCCTATATAGTATAACACTTGGACAATTGCTTAGAAATCTCTCTCTTTCATGCAAAGGAAATTCCTTGAAGGGTTATAAAGAGTTGCCATGCAATTGCACTATTTCACAGAATTCTATAAGATGTTTCATGTCTTAACTTGTTCACTCTGCTCTGGAATCTTATTTCCCATGTCAGGCAGGGGGGAAAAAGGCAGAAATACCGGGAAGAACTTGAGGTCCATATAGTAGGAAATAGGTGTTAAATGAAAACCCTAATCCTTTCTTAGACCGAAATGATAAGAAATGTTTAGAAACTGGATGATTTAGGGGCGCCTGGGTGGCTCAGTCGGTTGAGCGTCCAACTTCGGCGCAGGTCATGATCTCACGGTCCGTGAGTTCGAGCCCCAAGTAGGGCTCTGTGCTGACAGCTCAGAGCCTGGAGCCTGCTTCGGATTCTGTGTCTCCCTCTCTCTCTGACCCTCCCCTGCTCATGCTCTGTCTCTCTCTGTCTCAAAAATAAATAAAAACATTAAAAAAAAAACAAAGAAACTGGATGATTTCCCTCTTTTTCTTGCAAAGGAGTTAACGAATTTATTACATGCATCAAATAAGCAATAAGTTACTTGCACTTTGGTACAATAGCTTTTCAGTAAAACATCAACAACCTCTGCCTCCAGATGTCTTCTCCTTTGCCTGCCTTTCCTCGAGACAACAGTCTTACTAATGCAGCAGACTGAGAATGACATTAATGAAAATACTTGGAGCCCAACTGGATAAGATAGTGGGGTCTGCCTATTTGAAAGGGTAATGTGGAGAAAAACACTCTGCCATTTTTTTTTTTTTTTTTTTTTTTTTTGGTCTGAACAAAAGCCAAGTTCCTATTGGTCACAGGCAGTCTGACCAGGCTTAAAAGTTGTAAAATGGGAAGTTGAGAATGGTGGTTTATATAGTGTCCATATGTCTAAATTTTTGTGAGTCCATAGTTAAAATATTAATGTTTATGTGTTCTAATAACAAAGATCCTTTAGCCTATAAATATTTCTTTTACTAATCTGAAAAAGATTTCACTGAAAACGTCAGTTCCTCTTTGAAACATTTAGAGAGGTAGAGAAATTTACTGTTACTAACAATCCCTAATTATTGTTGACAATGATACTAATGACAGTCAAACTTCATAGAAAACATTGGTGTGCGTGGGTGGCTCAGGTCATGATCTTTCGGCTCCTGAGATCGAGTCCTGCACTGGGTTCTGTGCTGACAGCTCAGAGCCTGGAGCCTGCTTCAGATTCCGTGTCTCCCTCTCTCTCTGCCCCTAACCCACTCGCATTCTGTCTCTGTCTCTCTCAAAAATAAATAAACATTAAAAAAAAATTTAAAAAAAACTTTATAGAAAACACAAGTGTCATGACCTTGTAACTATCGCTGAATAATGATATATAGATTATATATTTTAAACTTGAATAATTTGAGCTCAATTACTGCCAAACTCTCTTAATTCAAGATACCATTTAAAAGAGCTCTTTGATTTTGTTGTCAAATATCAGCTACTCGATATAGATTGAGAAGGTTATTTATTTATTTTAATTTTTAAAAATGTTTATTTATTTTTGAGAGAGCACAAGTGGGAGAGGGGCAGAGATAGGGGCACAGAAGATTCGAAGCAGAAGGCTCTGTGTTGTCAGCAGCAAGCCCCAGGGTACAGCTTAAGCTCATGAACTATGAGATCATGACTTGAGCTGAAGTTGGATGCTCAACGTACCGGGCCAACTAGGCAACCCTTTATTTATTTTTTTGCTAAGTAGGCTTTACACAGAGCACGGAGCCCAACATAGGGCTCCACAGGGCAAAGCCCAAAGCAGGCTTTGCACAGTCAGCACAGAGCTGGACGTGGGGTTCTATCTCACAGAACCATGAAATCATGACCTGAGCCGAAATCAAGAGTCAGACGTCCAACAGACTGAGCCACCCTGGCGCCCCCTTACTATCATTATTCTTAGAGCCATTACTATTATATTAGTTATTATAATCTAATGATTTTGTTTCATGAATGCCAAATAATTAAACTTCTTAACGATCGCAATTGTTGCTGTATACTTCACAGACTAATGGCTGCAACATCCCTACCAATCTCTCCCATCCCACCCTCTCCTAAGGGCATCATTTTCTCGACTAATTGAGATGATTGCTCTGAACGACTTCCTTTGAGTTATAGGTTAGATAAAAATCGGTCCAATAAAATTTTCCTAAGCCCTTCTTTTATTTTGGATACACATTTTTTAAGGGCTGTTTGCTGTTTTCTGTCATTTTAGACAATGTGAGTATATACAACCGCTTGGGTTTGGGATCGTCCCCCTTACTAAGTATATTTGACGGAGACTTCCAAAGATAATTTAACTTTTTATTGGCTTGGGGTGTTTGTTATTTTCCCACACAAGTCACCTCGAAAGAGTGCCACTCTTTCATGAAGTAAGCTCTCACGCAGTCAAGGTGGAATTTGTACATCTCTCTCTCTTTCCCCTCTGACTCCCCACTCCACCCCCCCCACCACCCCCCCCCCCCCCCATACACCTTGGGCTACACAACGGGGTCAGAAGGCCGCCCGGTCACTGAGTTTAATTTTTTCCAGTCCACCTAGGCAGTTGAAGTATTTCCTCAAGGAAGTTTTCATTCAGTTGATGGCCTGAAGGGTTAAGAAAACAGAAACGCATAGTATTACTGAGTTGTTGTTATGAATGTTTCCAAGGAAACCATACCAGGAATGTTTAAGTGTCTTGTTTCTCCCCAACCCACAGGAGTGTAGCTTGTTTGAGGTTTTGATGTCCTCTTAATTCCTGCCGTAGCTGCTCTGTGGTAGGGTTTCCAGTGGCGCAGGAATCCATGGCTGGAAGAGATGACGGCTCACCAGCCCACCACGTCCTCACTGATCCATCTTCCTCCTGAGGAGGTTAAGGGCGGTTCGGAATCAAAGAGAGGTTGATTTTACGTTTCATTTTTAAAAATTCCTTTAATTTTTTAAATGCTCAATATAGATTAGTTTTCTCCAACATGCACATTGGCAGACCATCTGAATATTTCATCAAAAATAAATAATAAATGAATTTGGGCTGCAGAGATCATTAGGAGAGAGAATGTACATGATAGATCATATCATGCTGTTTTACGAGGTGTTTTAAGGGGCACGGGAGGGGGGAGGGACCTACAGTTCTGTGATTTCCTCTGCTTTAAGTGGCTATAAATAATGTTTAAAGTTATTTCATTTTTCTTGAAATTTTATGCATCCAAATAAAAATGAAATAAGGAAGAATCTGAAAATAATATCCAAAAGTTGTAACTTGATTGAACATGACTTAAAATATTTTCATAATTAGATTCCACAAGGCAGTACATCCTTTCAACATGTTTCCCCAAATGACGTGAAGCCAAAGGCAACCCAAATAATTTTCAAAGTGAATAGGGACAGAAAAATCTCTTCTCTCTCTCTCTCTCTCACTTTGTCTCTCTCCATTTCACAGAAAACATGCATATGTATTTGTGCACAATAATTTTTTTTTTATATACCCAAACACCTAAAATTATCCAAACATACCCAGATAGGTGAATACTTGTATTTTTAATGAGAAACCACCATTAACCAAGTGATATCACACACACTTTATTTAAAATTTCATTTATTAATTTAAGGAATCTCTACACCTATCTTGGGGCTCGAACTCATGACCCTGAGATCAAGAGTTGCATGCTCTTCTGACTGAGCCTACCTGGCACCCCTATCATTCACACTTCTACTATTATTAAATATGTGCAAAGATAAGCAAATTAAAAATAATACTTCAACCTCTATACTGAATAGGAAGTATGACAATATTTAATTCCAAATGTATAACTATAATTATATATTTTATCCTATTTTATTTTCATATGAGTTGTTTTGTATTGGATATATATATGTATTATATAATATGTAAGACACATTTTAAATATACAAATGTGCAATTACTTTTTCTCCCACTAAATATCTATGTAGTAGGTTTGGTTTATAATTTGCCATATTCTTCGTTATTCAAGGCCTGGTAAAAATTGCTGAAAGAACACAAAATTTTTTAATTTCACCGTTTGTTGTGGATTTATCTGAGGCACTGTGGCTAAAATATCCAGTTTTTATTATCTCTTAGTAGACACTGGCAGCTTCCAATCATAAGAGGTAGTGAGCATTATGGGATTCCCACTTATTTATATCTACTCCGTTCCTAAAAAGTATTGGATAAAAAGTTACATTTTTGTGATTTTTAATTAGAAAAGTAATGTGCTCCCAACCCACCTGGAATCTCTGGCAAATTCCGCTAAACACTATTAAACACAAATATGAACGCTCCACAGATGATAGCTGCTTAAATGACCAATTCTGCTATTGTTTAACACAATGAACCCAGCAGGTAGGTTCCATGAACAGTACATACCGATGATGGGTGAAACATGATAGTAATTCTATTTCCTTGGCACTGCAAATGGAACCACATGTAAATGAATAAGAAACAATAGGCAAAACTGTTAAAAAGAGGAGAGTCTGTGTTGTATGAATGGCGGACTGGGTGCCTGGATTCCCCACACAAGATTTACAGAAGCACAGAATAGTTTATTAAGGACAGTACACTTTCAAGATGGAGTGTCAGGCCCAGAGGCAGCAATTGCCCTGAGGCCACAGGGGTCCTTTCTTTTTATGTGAGCAGGGTCTTGGGTCATGGACAGGTTGGTCTCTAATGGAGGTCACTTCCCATCTTTTGGGGGATTCCTCCCACAGGCTGGGACAGGGAGTTTTTGACCTTACAAGGTTTGTACAAGAACCACCTAAACCACTGTGCTGCCTTCCTCCAAGGGGGCGGGGGTTAAAACCACAATGCAACTGTATTATAATGAGCCTAAGGGTTACCCTAGGCCAGAAGTAGAAGAGAGGGCTTTGTTCTGCACCTGTGGCTCTTGGTCTGTTAGCCCCTGGGTCTTGGAGGCCACAAAGTCAGAATGTTGTACCCCGAAGCTTCTACCCTATAACCTATTTATCACCAACTTGGCCTCCAGTTCATGTCTAACTACTCTGTCAACGCCTACTGTATCTAAACCTGTATATTGAACGCCAAAGTAAAATAAACAATGCTACGGAAATAAGCAAGAAGTTTTTTGAAATATCTTTTGCCTTTTTCTAAAACAAATTTTATGCAGGTTGAAATGAGGCAAACTGACCCCAAGGACCACCACATCAGTCCTTTCTCCACTTTTTTGAAATTGCTGGAATGAGGTGCAGTGAAAGGCAACGTCCCTTGGATCAGTTTCCCGTGAAAGCAGACTCCAAGACGAGGACTTGGGCCCAGGTGGTTCCTTTGGAGCCGATCCCAGGAAGTAGAAGTAGGGAAGCAGGGAAAATGAAACAAGGAAGGAAGCCCACGTCAAGAATGTGCAATCACAGTCACCGCCGTGGGCAAAATGGTTTACTTCTCCAGAGAAGCTTGCAGAAATGATCTGACCAAAAGAAAAAACAAAAGAAAAGAAAAAGGGGTGAAAGATTTTCTCCACCACCTGTCAGGTTTTCTTGGTTGAGGACGGGCTAAGCTAGGGCTCTTTGCCTCTCTGCTTTTCCAGGCTGCAGGCCCGCAGTGGGGCCCAGGGGCTCTTGCAGCTTCCAAGAAGCTCCCGGGCATTAAACCAAAAAGATAAGACTGTGAAATGCTGTGAACACAAGCATCTGAATCACTGGCCACTGTCTGGGCAGCCACAGCTGAGATGAAATGGAACTCAGGGTACAGAGGGAGAGTGTCTGAGGTGCGGCCTACAACCACATTCTGTCAGGGTTTGCACTCAGATTATACTGTTCTCCGAACAGTCATGCCCTCTCATTCAAGGCATGCGTTTCACTTCAGAGGACTTTACGTTTGCAAGCACAAGCATTCGACAGCACTAAGATCTAAGTTTTTGGAAGGTGGTAGCTTTCAATCAGTGGTGAAGAAAAGGGTCTCCCTTGAGTTTATGGAAAAGCTCAGACAGCTCAGTCTCAAAATTCCCTAAAATGGTTTCATTTCTCTAATATTTCCTTCAACCCCAGTGAATTCAGAAATAATTGTGTTATATATGTGATATAAAGAGAAATGTGTTTTTCAGTGAAGTTAACAATATTTTTATAGCTTTATATTTTTAGTGGCTTTTTGAAATTTAGGAAGCATTTAACAAAATTTCCAAGCTGGTTATAACTAGGCATCCCGATTAAAAAAATGAACCTTTTACTGGAAAAAAGATTGTTCTCCTACTGGGCCCTTGCTATTAGGCTATATTTTAAAACCCTTTCTTTTCTTTAGTTAGGTGCACATGTCTTATAGATCCTTAGCCTGTGACTTTTTCTTATCAGTCCAAAGTTAAACTTTTCTCAAAGATAGGAGGTGCTATAAAAATATATTGGTTTTAAAGCATTTTTAAATGTTTATATATGTAATTTTTGAGAGAGAGAGAAAAAGAGAGAGAGAGAGAATACCAAGCAGGCTCCACACTGTTAGCACACAGCCTGACTTGGGGCTCAAATGCATGAACCATGAGATCATGACCTGAGTGGAAATCAAGAGTTGGGACACTTAACCAACTGAGACACCCAGGTTCCCATAAAACATTTTTATTTATATAATTTTTAGTTTCAAGCAGACTTAGTGTCATCCTCCCTTTTTTGTTATAAATCACCAAACCATATACAATTACAATCTCAAAAACTAAATCACTAAATATACCATGATTTTTTGTATGTGTATACACACACACACACACACACACACACACACACATATATATATATATATATGTAAGGTGGCCTATCTATCTGTCATGACCCTGAGGTCTCTAAACATTAAATATTTAAATCTTTTAATATTTATTTACTTTCAAGACAGAGAGAGAGAGAGAGCAGGGGAGGGGCAGAGAGAGAGAGGGAGACACAGAATCTGAAGCAGGCTCTAGGCTCTGAGCTATCAGCACAGAGCCTGACATAGGACTTGAACCCATGAACCGTTAGATCAGGACCTGAGCTGAAGTTGGACACTTAACTGACTGAGCCTCCCAGAGGTCCCTAAACATTATTTTCAATTCAATACATTTTAATACATTAGTAACACTGTAAGCATTTTCATTTTTAAGATGACAAATCTCTTATTGGTGAAACAGATATTTCCTTACAACCTAAGACATGACTACTAATAGTTCCAGGAATTTATATTTCAGCATCTAAGAGCCTAAATTTATGATACAGTTGTTCTAATGATTATACCTGCTAGCCCTTCATAATTAGGTTCAACCTGGAGAGATTTACTGTCACTTATGTTCATGATAGAACATAAAATCAAATATGGAAAGTAAAATAATTTCACTAAAGCGGAATTTTACCGTGAAGGAAATTTTGGTGCATTTCATTTAACACTGGCTGCTATTTCTGGAATCTCCAGCTCAGGACTCAGACTGGAGTGGTAATGTTTTGAGGGCATGTTCCATTGTACCGGGGCAATCTGATGTGTTCTGATTACCTTCAAATGTTGGGGGACACATGAAAACATGTGAAGCCTTGCCACACAGATGGTTTTATATTTATATGAAGAATAATGGGATCTGGCGCCTGAGTGGCTCAGTCGGTTAAGTACCCAACTTCGGCTCAGGTCATGATCTCACAGCTCATGAGTTCAAGTCCTGCGTTGGGCTCTGTGCTGACAGCTCGGAGCCTGCAGCCTGCTTCAGATTCTGTGTGTCCTTCTACCTCTCTGTCCCTCCCTCACTTGTGCTCTCTCTCAAAAATAAAGCAATAGACTTAAAAAAATAATTTAAAAAAAGAATGGGATTTATTTTTTCTCATTTTCCCAATTGTCAAGTATTTTATTTTTATAATAATAGCTCCAATTTTCCCAAAGTGCTTCTGTTGGGGAGATTAAAGCCAACATCAACTGAGGAGTGAAGGTTTGGTCTTAAGTTTGGTTTCACAGGAACCTGCAAAGACTTCTCCCCATGTTTCTCCCTCACCAAAGGTTCTTAATGAAGCTTTGGTGTGTGAAATGGGCAACTAAGGATTTCATATTAATTGTGGAAGTCTTGTCTTCACAGAGGCACCAAATTCCCATCTGGTCAGGATGGGTTCTTCAGAGACAACTTAAGGCGTCTTGTCTTCACAGAGGCACCAAATTCCCATCTGGTCAGGATGGCTTCTTCAGAGACAACTTAAGGCATGATGCCCAGGGAGCTTTAAGAAATACTGTAATTAACATCCTAGCATAAAGCCTATGGGTTTATCTACCCTGGCTAGATAAGTCTGTGAAGGCTCAGGAAGAACTGATTATGTCATGGAGGTGAGTATATGTAGGAAAAGTAATTTTAGAGTTGAATTCATATAGAATAACATTTCCTGGTGTCACAGGTTAAGGAAAGTACTTTTCCATCCATTAAAGTAAATCTTAACATGTCATTATGTATGCGATGGTCACAGTCATGCTTTGACCTATGCTAATAATCATATCCATTTCTTTGTGTGTCATGTAAAAGACTATTTTATTTACAAAACAGCACAGCGTTTGTTTTATTGCTGAAGTTTTAGCCGATTTGTCCAAATAGCAAACTTTTGACATCTTTGAGACTCTTAAGAAATTTCATACGAACTTATATCATTGTTTCCTGGTGTTTAACTTCATATAAAAGCAGTTCAGCCTTCTTAAGAATGGTAAAATTTTAATATCTAAAAGAAGAAGGCTGGGCCCTTCTAGACATGGGTCCAATACCTTGGTGGTGGTCCAAAATATGAAAACGTACCGAAAGCATGTCAATTTCACCATGTATATAAATTTAGGGAGTGGAGATGATCTACATTTTGAGTCTGTTGCAGGCAGTGCCATTAAAAGTAGCCATTTTGTCAAGCAATCTAACTTCTTAATACCAGAAATTGTGATGCTGACAAACAGAAGCCTGGTGAACGTGTCTTACAAAGAAAACTGTCATATTAGATATCCAACATATTCTTCGAAACATTGTCAAGCTGGGGTCTTTCCACAGGCACAAACGCTTTACTCTCTGTGTTTTGTTCTCATAGCTAGCTGCTTCCTTCTCAACCAAAAAAATCTCAAGTTACCTGAAACTTAGTTCCCATCTCTGTTTCTCTGTGCTTTCCACATGGGCAAATGTTATTTTCAACTACCCATACTATGACCATAATGTCAGCCATGCCCGGGTAGAAGCCTTGCTGCCTCAGGCTGTTGGAAGACTCTTTAAACAAAACAGATGAATTGAATGGTAAGTCACAGGAAAAAATGTGCCTTACAGCTATAGAATGGTCTTTGAGTTGGTAAGACAGGAGATGTCACTAACCACTACTGAATTTATGTTTTGTAGCTTAAGGGAGTAGCAGTTGGAAAATAATGGAAACTTAAAAAGTGGGCATGAGGCCAGTTACCAGAATTCAGTAAGTAGCTTCTACATGAAGCCGTATGCAGTTCGTAGCTTATACATAGCTCACACAACATAACACATCCTCTTCTGTGTTAATATTTATTTATTCATCCTTTCAGCAAATATTTACTGAATATCTGCTGTGTGTCAGGCACCGTTCAAAGTGCTGAGGATACAAAAATGAATATACTCAGCAAAGTTCCGCTTCTCAAGGAGCATACCTTCTGGTGAATTCAGGCACACAGTAGGTGGGTAAGTGAATAAACAACCAGATATTTGTAGTCTGTGATAAGTGCCATGACAAAAATAATAGGGTTATTCTAAGAGTTAGCAACATGAGAGGTGTTAGAGAATGCTTCTCTTAAAAGGTGGCATTTTGTGGTAAGACTTGAACGCCAAGAAGGTGCCAGCCAGATAAAGATCCAAGAGAAAAGCTTTCTGGAAGAGCCAGCAACAAATGCAAAGAGAAGAGACAAGCAAATCTTTACCACATTTCACAAAGAAGAGTTAGGGCAGGGGGGCTGGGATGTGGTGAGCAGGGGGGAGGGGGTGGGAGATGAGGTAGGCTATATGCAAGGCCTGGCCTTGCAGGGTGTAGTCAGGGGTTCGGATATTATTCTAGGTGCAGTGGAAAGCCTTTGATGATTTGTAAGCTGAGGGTAGGGAAGCCGAGTGCCAAGACTGGGCTGAGATTTCAAAAATATTGCCCTGGCTTTTGTGTAGAGAGTGACTTAGGAGGGGAGAAATAACTGGAAGCAGGGAGAAGAGAAGAGTTCAGGAATACTAGCAGCAAAGATACAGAGACACAGACATTTGGCAAGGTGTTCTGACTTGCTGAAGCATGGCTTTGGAGGGAGAGGGAGAAAGGACCTCATATGTCCTCCTCCTTGGCTCATCCTGGGCAGTAACATTCACTGCAGAGAAGAACGTGTTTGCTCAGTGATCAGAGAAAAGTTTAAAAGCCATCTGCGCATAGCAAAGCCCAAATCCCAGAGACTACCTGAAATGCGGTACTTTAAAACACTCTCTCTACACCTAAGTCCTTATTTAGTGATGTTTTGATTTCTTATTCAGGGAGAAGGAAAAAGAATGCTCTGAAGCGGGGGGGGGAGCCCAAAGAATGTGTTGAGGTAGCAGTAGGTTCCAAGTTGTTTAAATAAAGCAACACATACACTATGCTTGTGTTAGTTTCCCAGAGCCACCATAATAAATTACCACGAACTTGGTGGCTTAAAACAACAGAAATGTATGCTCTCACACTTCTGGAGGCCAGAAGTCTGGAATCCCCGTGATTCCCTTAGAACTCGTTTGCAGAACAGATCCTGCTTTTATACTTTGGCTGTGCTCCAGGGAGAGCATAATGGGAAGATCACCTCCTTGATCTTACAGAAAACGTCTAAGCATCTCTCTCCTCACTCATGGGGAATTGTGTCTCCAAATAAACCCATGGGACAACCCAGTTGCAAAAAGAGTGCCTCTTGGATCTTAATGTGAAATATATCTAGCCTTCTTCTTCGAAGAAGGTAGGTAGGGGCCATGGTGGGAGAAAGAACAGAATTCCCTGAAATGGGCAGTGCTCTGTCAGCTTGGCTAAAATGAAGTACCTCGTTTTCCATCAAACTGTAATTTCAGTGTTGCTTTGGACATATTTTGTAGAGGTGATTAAACTCCGTAATCAGCTAACTTAAGAGAAGAAAATTCTCATAAATAATCTTCGTGGGCCCGAGTCAAGCAGTTAAAAACGCTTGAGAGTCGAGCTGAGGTGTCCCCAAAGAGGAAAAACATTCTGCCTGTGGACAGGGGCTTCTGCTCATGCCTGTGAGTTCCAGACCACTCTTCCTGACCGCCTGCCCTACAGACTTCCGACTTTCTAGCCACCCCTGTAACTGGGTACGCCATGCCTCGCAATAAATCTCCTACTGTGTGTAAAACCTACTGGCTCTGTTTCTCTGATTCAACCCTGATTTGTACCTTACCTATCTGGAAGTCACAGCACAATCCAAAAATTTAAACTGGCTTTTGAGGATATTAAGCTTCCACTGGCATTACTCAGAATCAGTCTGGATTCTCCTTCTCCCCCAGTCTGTGCCTCTAGCAGAAAAAGTCGTATTTTTTTTTTTCCATTCTGCAGTGTGTTCTTTGATTCTGGAAGCAGTAATGGTCTCCATCCATCCAGACCCAGGCATCCACTGCACAGCTGCTGTCTATTTACCCCATACTCTGGTGAACACTGCTATTAGGCACCCTGGCCCAGTTCTGAACCATTTTGAAGGCTCTATCCGTGCCAAACAGGAACTGAGGGCTTGCTGAACACCGAGGCCTCTTTCTATCAGCCATGCTGCCCTGCCAAGGTTACTTTGATACAGCAATGCCCCAAATATGTGTGGAGAGCCACTCTCAAGATAATTTCCCCTGAGACCCCAAACCATAGGAAGAAGAAAAACCCTACAGGCCCTGCAATCCCTCCATCCCTACATCTCCACCTGTCCCCAACTTGTCTGGATTTTTCTAAAGCCACTACCTTCTTTGCATCTGGCCTTAATAAGCACCTAAGATGTAAGGATGGGGGGTGGCGGGTAGAACCTCCTGCTTCTTTCATCGTTTCCCTTTTTCCTGCCAATCCCCAAGAACTGGAAAGAATGGGCTCCCCCCGTCGCTCTTCCTGTCTGGAACTCCTTTAAGTAAGGTCTCTGGTCTAGTTAGTTAAGTTCGATATCATCTCTCATCCAAACTGGCCTGGGAGCCTATTTTCCTGCCAAGAGTCTTACCCGCCCTCTCAGACTCTCGAGTGATAATCCACAAGGGTCACTCTGGGAAGCAGAAGGATCTAGGTGTTCAGTAATTTAACAGGAGAATTAAAAATGCATCCATGTAGTATTAGAACAACATTATCCGCATTGCTTCCTGAGGTCCACATAGATTTTGACGTATGAAATCTTCCACTGTCAATGTATTAGCCCTCCATCCAGGTAGAGGAAAGGTTAGCCTCCCCAGCAGCCACATCAGAACGTGAGCCCCCCACACAAGCAGCGATATTTAAGGGAATAAAGATAAGGAAAATCTTCAGAGATAACCTATTTTTTCATGTGACAAGGAAGCGATAAATAGTTTCAAATTTACTCTTTTGATGTAGTCTTCAAATAAAGTTGTACACAGAGCCCGAGATGTGCAGGAATTAGATTGAGAGATGTCCATCATTGCCATGATCAAATACTCTTAAGTGTTGCACACTGTAAGTTGATATATTTTTTTTAATAATCCTGAGATTTATCTTTGTGGCTGAACCCACACATTGAATTATACATGATAAGAGTGTTGAAGTGTGTTTTAGGCATACTACAATTTTGCAACTCTTTTGTCACATTTATGAATATACTTAGAACCTCGAAACCTGCAAGTGGCTCAAGCTTTCCTGGAACTCAGAGAGGCTCTATTATCAGGAACCTTCAGACTATAAAGACGAATCAGTGGCTTTGTCCTGAAATCCAGACCTTTTATCCTTGACTTAGTACAATGTTTTAGACTCTAAATCATCAGGACTATGGCTGTAGAGTTATCTCTCTATTCTAAAAGGTGGTAGGCACATATCAGGTTAGTATATATATATATACATATATATATATGTATATATATATATGTATATACACACACACACACACACCACACACACACACACACACAAACAACCCACTTGCATGATTGTTAAAAAAGAAAAAACCTTAAAGAGTTCTACTGAGATAAAATACTTATACCATAAAATTTAATCATTTTAAGGGTTCAGTGTTTCTTGGTATATTTACAGAGTTGCATGGCGATTACTACAATTTTATTCTAGAATGTTTCCATCACTCTAAAAAGAAATGTTTATAATCACTATTGGTTCCCACCTCAACTCAAAGCAAGCACTAATCCAGTTTCTGTGTCTGTACATTTGCCGATTTGGGACATTTCATATAAAGGGAAATATATATATATATATTTATTTAATATATATTATATTTATTAAATATATATTATATTATATCTATATTATTTATAATATATTATATTATGTATAATATATTATATTGTATATAATTATGTATTATATACAATATATTATGTATAATTATATCATTATATATATAATATAATATATTATATAATTATATCATTATATATATAATATATTATATTTAATATATACATATAGTAAAATATTAGGTTCATTTCCTCCATACAGGATTTGCCTGAAACAACACTGAACAGTGCATTTTAAATAAAAAAAAGAGGCACTTTTTTTCTAGTTATGCAAATGTGATTTGAAAATCAGAAGAACATTAAGTTTATATTTTTTAACTTTATTTATTTGTTTTGAGGGGTGGGGATAGGGGGAGAGATTCCCCAGCAGGTTCCACACTGTCAGCACAGAGTCCTACGTGGAGCTCAAACCCACAAACCACGAGATCATGACCTGAGCCAAAATCAAGAGTCAGATGCTTCACCAACTGAGCCACCGAGGGTCCCCAGAATAGCATTCAGTTTAAAAGAAACTGCATTAGGTACCCCTAGGTGGCCTTAAATTCATTTTCTATCCTAAGCTCCTGCTTGATTCTGAAGAATCTAAAAAGTCCTACGAGGTGCACGGGTGAACATCTGACTCTTGATTTCAGTTCAGGTCATGATCCCAGGGTCATGGGATCAATCCCTACATCGGGCTCCATGCTGAGCACAGAGCCTGCTTAAGATGCTCTCTCTTTCCCTCTGCCCCTCCCCTGATTGCCCAAGCATTCTGTCTCTCTCTAAAATTAAAAAAAAGAAAAGAAAAGAAAAAAAATGTTCTAGATGTCAGATCTTTCTTTCCTGAAAAAGAAATGATAAGATAGTTTAAAACTCTAAAGACAGATATGACAACAAGAGCATAAATGATAAAAGAAAAACAATTGATGAATTGAATTTAATAAAAATTAATAAAATATTTGTACTTCCAAAGACACTATCAAGACAAAACAAGACGACCTGCAGGTTGGAAGAAATGTTCTCAAATCATATTTCCAATAAGGGACTTGTATCAACAACACAAAAAGAACTTTTGTAAGTCAATAATAAAAAGTATCTAACCCAAGTGAAAAACAGGCAAAGGATTTGAATGGATATTTTTTCCTAAAAAGATACACAAATGGCCAATAAGCACACCTAAAGATGCACATCATCATTGATCATCAGAAATCCCAAATCAAGACTATGCTGAGATACCCACCAGAATGGCTACAATGAAAAAGACAAACAGTAACAAGTGTTGGTGAGGATTTGAAGCAACTGAAACCTTCATACATTGTTGGTAGGAATATAAAATGGCACAGCTACTTTGGAAAACATTTGGGAAATTTCTTAAAAATATAAACATGGACTTAACAATATGATTCCACAATCCCACTCATAGGCATCTACCAAAAAGAGAAGAAAGCATATGTCCACATAGAAACTTGTACTTGACTGCTCATAATAGCATTATTCACAGTAGCCCAGACAGGGAAACAGCCCAACTGTTCATCACCTGATGAATGGGGAAACAAAGTATGATATATTCATATAATGCAATACTATTTGGCATTAAATAGGTACAGTACTGATGGACCTCAAAAACATGCACCGTGAAAGCAGCCAAACACACACACACACACACACACACACACACACACACACAGAGGCACAGGCACACACACACACACACACACGCACACACACACTGTATGATTCCATTTATATGAAATGTCCCAAACCAGCAAATGTACAGACACAGAAACTGGATTAGTGTTTGCTTTGAGTTGAGGTGGGAACCAATAGTGATTATAAACATTTCTTTTTAGAGTGATGGAAACATTCTAGAATAAAATTGTAGTAATCACCGTGCAACTCTGTAAATATACTAAGAACCACTGAACCCTTAAAATGATTAAATTTTATGGTATAAATATTTTATCTCAGTAGAACTCTTTAAAGTTTTTTTTTAACAATCATGCAAGTGGGTTGTTTGTAAGAACAAACAAGAACGTTCATGTTTTAAGTATGTAATAACTAACTCACAATATATCATTTCCTTAAACAACAATCTTTCTTATTTTGGCAATCAGGCGGAGCTTAATAATTGTCTTGAACTAAATATTGCATGCTATGCAAAAGTTTGAAGGCTCAAAATCCACCATAGCACTGAATTTAGGTACCCAAGTAAACTTGAAATGCAAAAATGATACTTGAATGATGCAAGACATGTTGATTAATGCTTCAGGTTTGTCAGTAGGTGTGACTTTGACCACACAAATTCAGCCATCTGTAATTAAAAAAAATTTTTAATGTTTTATTAATTTGAGAGAGAGAGAGAGAGAGAGAGAGAGAGAGAGAGAGAACAAGTGGGGGAGGGGCAGAGAGAGAGAGAATCTGAAGCAAGTTCCAGGCTCTGAGCTGTCAGAACAGAGCCTGATGCGGGGCTCAAACTTGTGAACCGCAGAGGACATTACCTGAGCCGAAGTTGGAGGCTTAGCTGACTGCGCCACCCAGGTGCCCCAGCCATCTGTAATTTTTAACCAAAATAACTTAAAAATGACAACTATTTCTCATAAGGAGTTTTCAATAGAATTCAGCAAGAACTCACTTGCTTCTCAGACTATTTATTATGGACAGGAGTTATATAGAAAAGTGCTGCCCAAAGCGTATGTGCGTAAGTGTGTGCGTACACACACACACACACACACACACACACACATCCCACGGCCATAGAAGCCAAACAAGTTTTCTCCAACTTGTCAGGATGCTGTAGGTAGGTCTGGTAGAGAAAAGAACAGCCTAGCAAAGGAAGATCAGGGGAGATGGATCGTGCAGTGTAAAGCTTTCAATGCCTGGCGTATTTCCCCCCTTTCTTTCCGACAGAAGCTTTGCAGAACAACAAAAAGCATGGCTTCTGACGAGTCTCCTTTTCTCTCCGCCGGGATGCGTTTAGATGACAAGAAATGGTAATTCTAGTTGCGGCTATAGGATGCCTTCCCGCTGCCTGGGGGGAAAAAAAATGTGTCCAGCACCTTTAACTAGATCTTCTTGATACAATTCCCACTAACCTTTGAAGACTTCCCCTACTAACCTTTTCCAGAGACCCCCCCCCCCCCCCCCCACCCTGGCTAGTCATAGCTGGTGGCCTCCCCTCTTCGGGGCTGAGGTTCCCGACAGAAACGTGCAGCCTAAACTGAGATCCTCTGCTCTGTGATAAACAAAGGTGCCACCTGCATTTAGTATTCAGGCTGCGAACTCCAGACGTCCCTAAGCTCACAAGTCTCCTGGCGGAGTCCACATGTCCTCATCACATACAGGCGTCTGCAGTCATGCTCCCCTGCCCTGCTAGTGCCTAAAATACCACTTCTTTCCTCTCCGGGGACCAGGGGAGCCGGGCGGGGAGAGCTGGGCTCCTGCCTCTGCACCCAACACGCGGCTCAGCTTGGCTCCCCAGGCACAGACACTGTAACAATGTGCTGTGTTGGCTCCAACGCCTTGTTTGCTTAATTCCTCAGAGTTCAGTGAGGTCATTTTGTCATCTTCCTTGTGTTTTCTGGATTTTCCAAAGAATCGCCAGCTTCCAACAACACCCTCTTTCTCCCCATTGGAAATGGAAACACGTCCCCGGCAGGAATTTTCCACTGAGCGGATCCAGCTTCCCTGGCTGGGGCCTCCGCGCAGCCTGTGTGCTGTATTTCTTTCCACAGCAGTTTGACGTTTGTGAGTCGGCACACTGAGTCGTATTCAGTCACCCTAAGTCTCCCCCTTGCTACATTTTTTTTTTTTAAATAATGCATACTTCCAAGCAATTTCAGGAAGGGAGCAAAGGCTTTCAAGCAACATTATGTTTAATTAGTTCTGTCACTGTCACAGAATCGGAGTCCCTCGGAGTCGCCCTCCCCCCTCCATAACCTCCCCCATTTCCTAGCCCCCTTCCCTCTCCCGGTAAACACCTTGAGGACAAACCTCACGGTCCATATACTCCGCCTGTGATTGCTTGCCTTTGCAAATTATTCCCTTTGAATAATATTTACAAACTCAACGTCACCGCCTGACACGATGATAAGAGGGGACACAGATTGCTTATCATCTCAGCTGTAAACAAGAAAGGGGGACACGCGCCGGGAAACGTGTTCACCGCCGGCGCTGGGTCGCACTCCCCGCCGCCCCGACACTGCGGCGGGCGGCGGGAGACCCCGCGCGCTCCCGGGGCGCCCGCGGGGCGATCCCAAGTCCCAGGCGGGGGGGAGGGAGAAGGAGGAATTGGGGGGCGGGTCACAGAAGGGCTGCAGTCAGAGGAAAACAATGCGTGCCTTCCAGAAAGCAAAGGCAGCACACGCAAACTCAGATGCCTGCAGAATCCGGCTCCCGGCGGGCGAGGCAGAGGGAGTGTGGGCTTGCAGGGGCGGGCGGGGCGGGCGGGGCCTCCCCCGTCTGGCCGGGTGGTAGCGTCGCAGACTGCGGGGGCCCAGGGGGTCACTCCTGCCCAGTGGAGGGGGCTCCAAAGGAACCGCGACTCTGCAGAGGGGGAGGGAGGGAGGAAGAGGGGGATTTGTTCAAGCTGGGAGGGTGGGCCTCTAGGGGGAACAGAAAGAGAAGAAAAAGAAGAAATAGATTGATGCTTCGCAGGACACCTAGGGTATTTCTTTCAGGGGGTATTACTTCCACTTTTAGGCAGGAACAAGAGCTGGGAGGAAGACAGCAGCACGGGCTGACAGCCCGGAGGTGATCAAAGGGGAGAGCCTGAATGGTCTGCTCTGCCAGCCATTTATTAGAAAGAGGGGTGCTCCCAGGCCACTGGAGGCGGGAGAGAGGAGATTAGCATCAAATAAAAAGAGATCGGCCTCACTGCCTTTATTCAGGGTATATACGCACTATGTATGCAACATGCAATATATATACTTATACATATGTACAACATCTACAATAGAAATGCTACTTACTGCAAGACCCAGTCCTTCCCATAGAGAAAATAGCCAGCCCCCCCCCCCCACCCCTTGCATGTAAAGAAAGGAAATTCCACCCTCCATTTCCAAATCTTGCAACCTCTGCTTTCTCCGCGCTGTCGTATCACACAGTGGATGGTCCACTGGAGGACGTTTTTGTTTTTTGTTTTGTTGGCTTGTTTGTTCGTTGTTTTTGTTTTTGCTTTGCAGAGACCTCCGCCTTGGGGGGGAACGTAGCGCGAAGAACTTTGCGGGAGGCTAATTAACCTAGGAAGTACAGTTTAAAGCACTCCTGGGATTTGAGTAGAACTTCCCTTTCCAGGGATAATAGTATGACGTGTTAAAATGCAGTGCAGCGGCGCAAGCGGATCTTGTGACGTCAAAATGATGACCCGGAGCAGGTTAGGGAAGGATTTCAGAGCGTGACTAAAAGTGGGAAGGACCACAAGTGCTTGATTAGCATTAACACGACTATGGGTCTCACAACAAACACAGGAGAATGGTAGGCGTCTGCCCAGTGCATAAAGTGCACTCTTTTCAGTTAGGGAAATATGATCTGTATACCTAGAGGTGCACTGAAGCTATTTAAGGGGCCTGAATGGAATGGGAAATACCTTCGCACGTAATAACGATTTTATTTTGCCTGAGAATTAGTCGCGCGCGCGCGCACACACACACACACACACACACACACACACAGAGCAAACTATCAACTTTTATCACCTAAAGCTTTACAGGGAAAACAAAGAAGCAAACTGATTTGTACCCAAATTCACATTTTGAAATATGCAATGCTAAATCCTTTACTTAATCACAAAGTGGTTACCTTTTAATGCATTCTTTTACCATCGTACTGGAATTCAATCAGAAATAAGCATAGCAGAGCAGTTCACGTTTGTTTTTTCCCTCTTTTAGTACAGTAATAATCAAGGTGTGTTTTTTTTTCCTTTAAGCGTTCGTGAACTTTATAGTTTTTCTCCAATATTAGGAAAAATTTAATCTGTGTTGTTTATTCTTTCAGTTATACAAGCATATATTTTTGTTGCAAAAAGTTTACATAATACAGTGCTATACAGATTCAACAATGAAAATTTCCCGTGAAGGCCCCCTTCTGCAAATTATTTCCTTCTCCAGAAGTAGTTGCTGTTTCCATCCAGACCTTGTAAAATATTTTTTTTTAATTTTTTTTATGTTTATTTATTTTTGAGAGAGAGACAGAGCATGAACGGGGGAGGGTCAGAGAGAGAGGGAGCCACAGAATCCGAAACAGGCTCCAGGCTCTGAGCTGTCAGCACAGAGCCCGATGCGGGGCTCGAACTCACGGACTGC
This sequence comes from Panthera pardus, assembly GCF_024362965.1. NCBI lineage: Eukaryota > Metazoa > Chordata > Mammalia > Carnivora > Felidae > Panthera > Panthera pardus. Next base: position 12,656,253 of record NW_026526655.1, read on the forward strand.
GAGATCATGACCTGAGCCGAAGTCGGTCGCCCAACCGACTGAGCCACCCAGGCGCCCCAAGACGCCTTTGTGTGCATACACATGCACATGTAACCGCATATTATTTTTAAGTAATCTCTGCACCCAATGTGGGGTTCAAACCTAAACCCCAAGATCAAGACTCTCATGCTCTACCAACTGAGGCAGTCAGGCCACACCAACCATATCCATTCATTTAGAATAATAAATTCAGTCGTACTCTATTACTCCGTGAAGTCTTTATTTTTTCACTTGATATGCCAATAAGATCTTTCTTCATCAGGACCTATAACTCACTACATTCTCAGAACTACTACATAAGACTTCATGGTTTATTTTCTTACTACTCTATTGATACGTAATTAGGTTACTTCCGTTTTAAAAATTTTTCTCAGTAATGTTAAAACTGACATTCTTAGAAATCTTTGACCATCCGTGCTAGTACTTTTGTAGGCTAGATTGCATTGGAATTACTAGGCCAAAGGGTATGTGAATTTTTAATTTATAGACTACCAAATTACTCTCCAAAGTGCAAAAACAGTTTATGTGCCCCTGAGTCGTATGCAGCCAGACTACTGTTTTCATACAGTCTCAATCACTGCTTATTATCATTAAAAAACAAAAAAAAAAAAGCAAGTTTTGTCAAGATCTTAAACAAATATAATGTCACATGATTTCCTCACTGGCCTTTCTCTATTACTGCTGAGGTAGAATGAGTCTTAAATTTATTGGCCACTGGTAGTGTTTCCTGGGACTTGTCTGTTCAGACCCCTTGCCCCATTCCTCTGTGGATCTTTCTCTTTTTTATTTCTAAAAATTCTTTATGAAGAGAGCCTTTGCTTCTTTTATGCAGTGTAAACATTTCTCCAAGATTGTTGTTTATCTTTTAACTTTGCTAATAGAGACATCATCGCAGAAACATGAAGTTCTATGTACCAAATCTGTCAGCAATTTCTTTTATGGACTCCAGGTTGTGTCCTGATTAAAACAGAATAAAGAACATATACCTATATTTTGTATTCCAGATGGCAGATTAACTTTCTAAAATCGCTTCTGTTTCTTCAGGACATTAAATTAAGTGTATACCGTATCAACGAATCAATAGGTTTCTGCATTCACTTGTTCCCTATACCAAAGCACGGGGTACATCTTTCAGTGTGCTTAAACTAAGATCTTGCCTGTGGATGCACTCAAAAAGGTCTGTGGGTTGAATGCAGGGAAAGAAAAAGTATCAAGAATTCTTAACTAAATAAAAGTTGTCGGAGCCTCCTTGAGCTTTTGGGAAAGTTCTTGTCAGCTTTACTATGGTCTGCAGTCTGACATCAGAATATCACATTCTTTGTCATGAATCATGTGATCATGACTTGACTTAAACCTACTTTTTTTAGGTTTATTTATTTATTTTGAGAGAGAGGGAGCACGCGCATGAGCAGGGAAAGGGCAGAGAGAGAGGGAGAGAGAGAGAGAATCCCAAGCAGGCTCCACACTGTCAACACAGAGCCCTACACAGGGCTTGAACTCACAAACCACAAGATCATGACCTGAGCCAAAAGAGTGGGATGCTTAACCAACTGAGCCACCCAGGCACCCCTCAACCTACCTTTTCTGAGTCATTCCCCTCTGATATGGTTTCCTACTCTAACTGGTTCTTTTCTACCTCTAATTTTTGGCCCAATTTTAATGCTCAAGCCCTGCGTTCCACTTTTTTTGTGGTGGAGCTGTCATATCCCCCCCCCACACACACACACTGACTGGAATGCTGTTCACTGACTAGAATGATGTCATGATGTGGGGTAGGGAATAATACCACGAGGCAGGTGCCACCATCTTTGAAAAATGTGAGAAGGTAGCAAAGACGTTAGTTGGTAGAAACCAGAAAGAGTAGAAGATAAGATATCCAGGTGTCCCGAGTTTCAAAGGAGTGCAGAAGGAAAGATCTGGCAGGGAGGTTGGAGGAGAATGTTGGCCAACGTACCAGGTGGGTGGAAAGGAGAATAAGTCGTCACCATTAAGATGGCTGCATCCTCATAATGGGTCAAGTTTCAGTTTCAACGAGAAAGAGGGCAGAGTGTTCTGTGCAGCGTCTTGAGGACGTTGGGAGGTTTGTGGAGGGAAGGGACAGCTATGGAAGGGGAAGCATACAGTAGAGTGTTTGTAAACATACCGAAGAAGAGAACACGGAGGTTTGCTTTTCCAGAAGTCACCCCTCAAGGCCACTGTAGTGGATTCTGTGGTGTGTTTCCCAGATGTCTTCTTCAACCCTTCAGGATTTAGGCCCTCGTGCCCTCACCTATGGGATTTGGGGAGGCTGACTTCCCTCAGCTGAGTACCCCTTCAGGCATTCTCCCTCAGTGGAGGGATGGTGCCTATGTGTGTGAGGGAGGGTTGCATCACAAGGACCCTACTCCTCCCACAAACCTTGAAACTGGATTTATTCCCTTTACTGAGAGAGATAACCTAATGCTACTAATATCTGAGAAAACTCTGCTCCTCCCATCAGGGAAGTCTGTCTCAGGTGAAGAGGCTCCCTATGTAAGATAAAAGTTAAAAATCTCAAATTACGTGTATACAATAAAAACGATCTCTCTTGGCCCCAAAGATACACGCTTTTTTTATTTTAAATCTAAGTTTCACTGTACGTGCTTAAAAAAATAATTTTAATTTACCTAAACAGCGCTTTGAACAACTGTATCACATTTATGTAATAAATCGGGTTATATGTAACATATATTTTAATGTATATTGCATAGACATAGGTAGTACGCATTATGCATATACCCATCTCCTAGGCTGAAAGTCATCACACATAGAAGCATATGGAGCATTCTCATCTGATTGTACATTAGATCTCTGCAATTTCACAATAGCATTAAAAAAAAATTAATGTTTATTTTTGAGGCAGAGAGAGACAGACCATGAATGGGGGAGGGTCAGAGAGAGGGAGACATAGAATCTGAAGCAGGCTCCAGGCTCCGAGCTGTCAGCACAGAGCCCAACGCGGGACTCCAACTCACGGACTGGGAGATCATGACCTCAGCCGAAGTCGGAGGCTTAATCGACTGAGCCACCCAGGCGCCCCTGCAATGGCATTTTCTTTTTTTACTAAAGTACAGTTGACACACAATGTTACCTTAGTTTCAAGCGTGCAACATAGTGATTCCACAAGTTTATACATTATGCTCTGCTCAGAAGTGTAGCTATCCTCTGTCACCATGCAACACTAGCTCAATACCAGGGACTATATTCCCTGTACTGTATCTTGTATCCCTATGACTCCTTCACTCCATTACTGGAAGAATATCATTTTCTCCCTACCTTCAATTTTATGCAACACAAGCATGTTCAGGTAAACTACTTTGAGGGCTGGTTTATGTCACTGTCTCTAAAAGCATTGATTATTTCATCAGTATTAAAAATGCAAATGAAATGGTTTTCCATAGTACTCTTTTATAATATAAAATTTCTTCCAATAGATGATTTTGTTAAACATCAGTTGTAACGCATTTATCACGAGTAGCCATGTCAGGGCTAAGGTAGATTGCTATCTCTATTCCTAGAGTGAATGTATTCAAGGAGAGAAGTGTTATCTGTCGCTACCCATAAAATGTCATGTTTTCTCCATAGAATTAATAGATGTTGTAAAATGGGATCATCTTTTCTTTGCCCTTTACCCTGTCAAGATGCGATTTTGTATGCACTTGAAAGAGACGTAATAGAATTATTCTTTGGGGAAACAAACTCTGGAGATCGACACATGATGCTTGGAGAACATAAGATGTAGGCAAAGATATGGCAGCTATATTTCTTTCAGAGGCCTCGTGATAAGATCTTGACCATGTTCTATATAGATGATGCTGATGTTCTGGTAGCTCTTAACTCTACCTTTGCTAAAATTCCAGGTTTTGTCCATGGTTGTTGATCATCTGAAGTCTACCTGTATGGGGGCTCCTGGATGGCTCAGTCAGTTAAGCGTCCGACTTCAGCTCTGGTCATGATCTCACAGTTTGTGAGTTCGAGCCCCACGTCAGGCTGTGTACTGACAGCTCAGAGCCTGGAGCCTGCTTCAGATTCTGTGTCTCCCTCTCTCTCTGCTCCTTCCCCTGCTCATGCTCTCTCTCTCTGCTTCTTAAAAATAAATACATGTTAAAGATTTTTTTTTTTTTAAAAGCCTACCCGTGTGGATAAATGATGACAGTGATAGAAGTATAATGAACTACCTCATCACTTCCTGGTTATTGATTTTAAAAATGGCAAGGAGTCCAAAGCACTTAAGGCCATCACCTTTTCCAATGACCGCTCCCATCTCATGTTGGTCTCGTGTCCCTCGGGAAGCTTGGTAAGCAGTTTTGGCAGACTGGGAAGTCTACAGTAGGCACTGCGGAGGCTACCAGAGGATAAAATATACTCCCTGTCCTCAAAAGACTTATAATCTATTGGGGAAATGAAGTAAAGCATGATCAGTAAGGGCCTACACAATGGTCTAGAGCTTCTTAAAAAAACGTTGCCCAAGGAGTAGAGAATACAAGAGACGGGGCATAAAGGAGGAGTAGCTTTGGCCGGGCAGAAGAATGAAGAGAGAAGATCAGATATGCTCTCCATCAGGGGTTTACTGGATGCTGACTATGGGACAGACCCCATGCTTTATCTTATTTGGTCCCAACAAAACGTATTTTTACTATCAATATCTTCATTTTGTACAGGAGGAAACAAGTTTAGCAAGATTGAGTAACCTGCCTGTTGCAGATACTGGGGAAGCCAAGATTTGAACTCAATGTCCTTGATTTCAGAGACAGCATGCTTAACTATGACAGCATGCTGCCACAGTGACTTGAGGGGACAGGGATAGGGACGGAGCTGGCAAGGAGCACTTGAATGCTCTAAAACATGAAGTGATTAGTTCTGAGTATGGGCAGTTTGAAAGACTGAGGCGTCTAGTCTAACTGTGGTGATAACAGAGGGTGCCATTGAAAGAGCAGAGGACTAGCATGTTGGAGGCAGCATCTAGAGCATGTGGGTTGTGCAAGAATGTAGGAGATGAGCAGTCCTGATATCAGCCAGTACCCTACTGCAGGGAGAGGGTGAGGCCCCCATTACAGTGATGATGATGGTAAGCATAAAGAGATTTCAGGCCACATATAACTCATCTTGGCAAGAGAAACAAAAGGGAAAGCTGTGCATTTTTTAAAGATTCAACACAGGGGCGTCTGGATGGTTCAGTCAGCTCAACATCTACTTCGGCTCAGGTCATGATCTCACAGCTCATGGGTTCGAGCCCTGGGTGGCCCTCTGGGCTGACAGCTCCGAGCCTGGAGCCTGCTTCCGATTCTGTGTCGCCTCCTCTCTCTGCTCCTCCCCTGCTCACACTCTGTCTCTCTCTGTCTCTCAATAATAAATACATGTTAAATTAAAAAAAAATAAAAGAAAATAAAGATTCAATACATAAGGCAAAATAGTGACATAGAATGAGGACTAATAACAATACCTAATATTTATTGAGCATGAATTAAGTGCCAGGTACTAGAGCAAACACTTTACATTCATCATTCTTTGCAATCATTCTGTGCAGTAGGTTATGAGGCTACATAGTTTAAAGAGATAAAGTAAATTAATAGCTAGTGGATAAAATAGCTGAGATTAAATGCAGATTAGCTGGTTTCCGGAATTTGCATGCTTGACCTGGAGGGTACAGCCTCTGAAAGCCTTTGCCTGATGTCAACGTCAGAGAGAGACTCTTGGCTTCAGTTTTGCCCCGTGCAAAATCCTTGTGGTATTGGCCAAACTCTTTATGTCTCCCAGCTCCACTTTTCTCCTTTGGGACAGAGGATGAAGCTTGTGTGCTTGTTTGTGTGTTTGTTTTGTTTCCGGATGAGCGAGTCCAGAATTATGTGACTGTTGCTGGGAAAGCAAGAGTCTGGAGAAAACGGGGAGAAGACAGAACGTTTAATCGGTGTAGTTTTACATCCCTTGTAATTTTTTAAAGTGTTGACTCATTTATTGAGAGAGGGATGGGGATTAATGGGGAGGGACAGCGGGAGAGGAAGAGACAGAGGGAGAGAGAATCCCAAGAAGGTTCCATGCTGTCTGTCAGCACAGAGCCCAACACGGGGCTTGATCTCACCAACTGCGAGATCGTGACCTGAGCTTAAATCAGGAGTCAGATGCTTACACGACTGAGCCACCCAGGCACCCGCATCCCTTGTAAGTTTTAATCTAGCCTGTTGGTTTTCATTTATAGTTAAATATTATTAGCTAAATTAGAGAAGTGGGCTTGGTAGTACTTATTTTTAAGCATAATTTACAGTGGTTGAAATGAACTTCACTGTGTTTTTGTTAAGTAAAAAAAGCACATTTTGTGAATGTAAAAATGGTAACAAGTCAAATAGTGATGTAACTGATTCAGAAGAAAGAAACACCAACAGAATTTGTACTGGTTTTACTTTACCTGGGGGTGCATATCTGAAAGGCAGAGTGAACATACAGACAGGATGAAAGTTTGCTGTTATTAATCCTATAGTCCTGAAGCTGAAAAATCTGATGGAAACTATGAAATAGTATTCATTTACTTATATTACATTTGATAAAGTTAGAGGAATTCTGTATTTCTTCTTCCTTCAAAAGTAAAGCATTTTCATTCCTTACTCCATATAGTTTTATCTACATAAGCACTTCTTAATATGGGGTATATATTATATCTGAGTTTATTTCAAAAAATGAGAAAATAAAAAGATCCATGGCCAGCCCTAAATAGTTTTTCTTAATAATTTTAATGTGAATGACTAAAATTAATATCTTAGGAGTCATTAGAAAGGACTTTCAAAATTAATTATTCCTCATTTTGAATCAACTGTACATTTAAAAACTGTGAAATCTATTTTGCAAAGACTTGTAAATCTTTTATGTTTCTATTATTTCGGTGAGCTCACAGAAGAGATTATGTAAAGGTCAAAACCAAGGTGGCAGCTGGACAGAAACATGAATGAAGGGAGGTAGCAAAGCATGTGGCTTTCCAGGGGCTAAGGGGACAGGGACATCTGTGGAGGGAACAAGTTCAGCACTTCCGAGACAGGTGTTTCCTTATGTCTGGTGTTTTCAAGAAGCAATGGAGAGGCCCATAGGTCTCGTGTAGAAGAACAGCTGTAGGAGGTGAGATCAGAGATGGGGCTCAGGGTACACACTTGGAAGCAACAGTAGGACTTTTTGTTTCATTCCCACAAAGTGGAAAACCATCGGAGGGCTTTCAAAAAGGAAGACACATTATTATCAGGTTTTAATGGGATTACTCTAGTTCTGATCTGAAGAATGTAACTTGGGGACGAGGGCCAAAGCAGGGGGAGCAATCAGGAAGTTAATGAAATCATCCAGACAAGAGATGATGGCGACGTGACTTGCACGGTAGTGGTAGAGGTGGAGAATTGATTAGATCGGGATATACATTTGAAAGCAGAGCCGCTCAATTTGGCCCTTAGTTGTCCGTCTCCTGGGCTAGATTGTTTGTTCCACGAAGGCACGGATTTCTGTGTTTCTCATTGCTGAATAGGAGGCACCTACACCAGTGCCTGGCATAAAATAGATGTTCACCAAATACCTTACATATAAGAGCCGAATCGATGATGGATATGAAGAAGTGATGGATATGAAGAATTATTCATATGAATTCATGTAGTCGGAAAAATAATTCAGCTGTGTTCCTTGTGTAGTCTATAAGAAGAAGCCAACCTACCTCATTTATGATCTCCCTTTAACATTAAAATAACTTCACAGGGTGCCTGGACAGCTTGCTTGGTAAAGTGTTCATCTCTTGATTTCAGCTCAGGACGTGATCTCACAGTTCATGAGTTCGAGCCTCACATCGGGTTCTGCGCTGACAGTGTGGAGCCTGCTTGGAATTCTCTGTCTCCCTCTCTCTGTCTGTCTGCCCCTCCCCCCCATGTGCACGCACATACACTCTCTCTCTCTCTCTCAAAATAAGTAAACTTAAAAAAAAGAAAATAAAATAACTTCGCAGTTTCTTTTACTTTAGAATTTATATGAGTTAAAAATATCAGTTGAAAAAAATCAACATTATGAAATAGACTACATAGACAGTATTCTGAGCAGTATGTTTATATATATATATATATATATACACACATACACATATATATACATATATATATGTGTATATATATATACATATATATATACATATATATATACACATATATATACATACACATATATATGTGTATATATATATACATACACACATACACATATTTTTTTCTCACATATATATATTTTTTATTTAGCAGTAAATCATTATTGATAACAGTTTCTTGTGGCAAACCATAAAGGCTCTTAAATACAAAGAACAAACTGTGGGTTGCTGGAGGGGTGGTGGGTGGGGGGATGGGCTAAATCGGTGATGAGTATTAAGGAGGACACTTGTTGTGATGAGCATTGGGTATTATATGTAAGTGATGAGTCACTATATTCTACTCCTGAAGCCATTATTACACTATATGTTAACTAACTTGGATTTAAATAAAATTTAAAATAAAAAAAATATAACAGTTTCATGCTAATAGCTGTCAGTACAGTTTTCTACACTTATTCCTTCTGGATTGAGACCTTACCCTTTGATTTCTCTGCTCCTGATCCTTCTATTTTTTGCCTAGCTGGGTACAGGTCCCAGACCGGTTTGTATTTTAATGGTGCAAGGAACATCTGTGTGCATATCTAGCGTTACTTAAATGTCAGTCGTTTGAATAGAGATATCTTTCTGTTCCAACTGCAAGGCCTCATTAATTGTACATTTTGTTTTAACCACTGGTGGACATTTTAAAGAATATTTACTGCTTTTACAATATCCTAGGTGAGGAATTGATTTGATTGAAGGCACTCCACTTATGGTTATATGTCTCTGAGTATCTAGGAATATATTTGGGTTCTCTTCTTGATTTACAGATAAGAGGGGTTTTAAGGCAATGTCATATTTTAAGTGAAGGAAAAACATTGAGAATTGTTTCCTGTTTTTCTGAAGCCTCTAGTCTATAGTTTGCCTTCGTTTCTAGTATCTACATTTGCCTCATCACTATAGCACTGCTAACAGCTCCTTGCTTATGGTCGTGTGGGGTTTGGTACTTTGTCTCCTACTTGCATATTTGAAAGTTGGAGGTATATCTTTTAAAAAGTTTCTATTTATTTATTTATTTATTTATTTAAAGTAGAGGCAAAATGACTCAGGAAAACTTAATGAAAACATTCTACTTTAAATGAAGATTGAGTCACATCCCTTTTAGCAAACTTTCTCCTTAGAGATCCAGATAATAAATGTTTGAGGCTTTGCTATCGCCGCTAGTAAATTCTGCCATTCTAGCCAAAAAGCGGACAAATAATACATACACAAAAGGTATGACTGTGTTCCAGGGGGAGGTCCAGGTTTGACCCATGAAGCATAATTTGCTGACCCCTGAGTTGCACTCTTGATCATGGCAAATAATTTGGGTATGGCTATTTGGTTGTATTTAAGTTATGCTCTAGATTGTGAAATATGTTTTTTATAACCCATACTTCACTCTTTTAACTAAGATCTTTCCTGGATGTAACTGAGTAAGAAAATTGTGATTTTTGTCTTTGATTTCGAATCCCCCGTGATATGTGGAAAACCTTGCAGATCTGAAAGTTATAAGCAAGTTACATACCTCGTGGCAGGTAATATCCTAATAGAGAGGGAGGAGTCAAGAGGAAATTAGCCATCCCTCGGGTACTGATCCTTGGTAAGCCTAAATAGTGAAAACCATCAGGCATCTTGAAAGAAACTGAACTTCCGATTCAGTTAGGGGTTCATTTGCGTCTGAGTTTTTCTAGTCAGCGATTTGGAACGTGTCAGGAAGGGCACACTAACCCTGCAAGCCATCCCTAACATTCTTCTGGATTTGTGTTTGCTCGACATGTTTCTTCCCATTTCCTAGGAGACCGGCTGGCCCATCGATCTCTTCTTTCAAATTTAGCCATTTTCACATTTGGAAATATTGCATTAAAAAAAATCAGCAATGGATTTGAGTCAGTTTATGTGTGTTGTAGTTTTCCTAATGGTAATGAAAAAAAAAAAAAAAAGTCCAAGCTTGTATTACTGATATGAAGTAGAAATAAGCCCTCTCTTGACTTTGCCCAAAGCATAGTTAGGCAAGTAAAATAAGAGAGAGAGCGAGAGTGAAAAGAAGTTATAGAGGACATGGTTTAGATGTGATAAGACACTCACCTCGAGTTCTCAAAACCTGCAGAGACTATTAAGGACCGGGATGGTTAGGCAGGGAGAAGTTAAAGCTGTGCACACTTATACGTCCCCTGCATGCATCTGGACTATCTTTCAACCCCTTTAGACTCATATTTTCTGGTACAGTGACTGCCACTAGTTCTGTAAGTGCTACTGCTAATTGAAACCACATCGTGGTCAGATAAAAACTAAGCCAGTCAGGCATCCTACTGAAAATGTACCCAGCAGGACAGCCGCTTTGTTCTCCTTAAAAAACGAACTAATTCAAGAAAGGCACTGCCTCTAGATCGTTATCCATTAATGTATGCAACATTCCCTCTGCCCCACTCTTTCCGCTTTCTCCCATCACCCTTCACTATAATTTTCTTGTGGAAAAATAAAAGAACGCCAATTCTCTTGTAAACTGCATAATTGGGTTTAATATGCAGACTTGCCATTTCTAGGCATGTACGTTTCCTGCATTAATGGGAGCTATACACGGAGCATTTAGAGATCACCTGTGGATAGGCTTGTTAATTAACAGAGTTAGAGCCCTATTTCATTCCATTTAAACCAGAGTAATTAAAATCAGGGTAATCACCACCGTAGTATTCAGTACTTTCACCCCTTTCAAGGTTATTTTAGCAATTATGTTCTTGGCTGAGCGTATTAGTAAATGCTGAGATTATTTCCTGTACCATCTGACTTTTCTCAATCCTGTGCCCTATGGCATGTCTTTTTTCATGATTGCATTAGTTGAAAAAGGCAGAAATAATCTGTGTCATCCTTTAGCCCTTCAAAGAAACTACTAAGCCTAATCCAATCTGCTAGTTGTCCAGAAAAAAAAAAAAAAAAAAAAGTCAGACTATCAGGCTAAACTTAATCCCCAAAGAAATCATATGTCACCCTGTTAAGGACTAAAAGAAAATTTATACACTATCAAATTCAGTAGTAGTTGGTTGTCAGTCCAGCTTCTGAGGTCCTGGACATCTGTTATTGCATGATATTTATTTGTGATAGAAACATTTTGTTTTGCTTTTTTTTTTTTTTTTTTTTTGTCAAATCTGAAAATGAACATAGATAGGTATTCTCAATTAGGGACAAAACTATTTCAAACTACAGCCACAAGAAAAAAAAAGCCACCTGAAATTATCTTTTATTTATTTATTTTTAAAATTTTTTAATGCTTATTTATTTTTGAGAAAGAGAGAGAGAGCATGAGCAAGGGAGAGGCAGGGAGAAAAGGAGATACAGAATCTGAAGCAGGCTCCAAGCTCTGGGCTGTCAGCACAGAGCCCAACGCAGGGCTTGAACTCATGAACCATGAGATCATGCCCTGACCCGAAGTCAAACGTTTAACCGACTGAGCCACCAGGCGCCCCTGAAATTATCTTTTAGAACAGAGTTCCATTTATATTTCCTACAGTCTGCTATGACTGGGAAAGAAAGCTTCCTGTTGAGGTTTTGCATCATTGTAGGATTAGAATGTAAATCCAAGCTGTTTTTATAATGGTTCTGTTTCATTGACTTACTAATACATATTTGCTTTTATTTTAAGTGACACTGCATGGTGGCCCAGCAATTCTCCCCTCCCCCCCAACCCCACTTACCCATTTTTCCAGGTAAAAGTAAGACCAACATAACATTGTCTTGCAACAGTAGATTAACATTAGGAGTTTATGCCGTGTGGATGGTACTTTGCCTCCATATTTAACCCCTTCCCATTTATCTTTGCTATAATTCCTACAAGTAATATTTACCGACTTTTTTTATTTGTATGTCTGTATAGACCTTTTCTCTGAAGATTGGTGTCATCAGCAATATATTTATTTAGTGATTATTTTTTTGCCACCTGAACATATTCGCAGTCTCACACTTTCATCATAAAACAAGTACATGCCTCATGTTGCCATGTGTGTTTAAGGGATAACAGCATATTGGGTACTAAGCTCTTTAAGATGGCAATGGGGATGTTGTACACCTTCCATTCAGTGCTGTAGTTTGAACTGTTGTCTTATGAGGAACATTTGAGGGCCACTAGAAATATAATTATCATCAGATGTCCATATATCCTGTCCAATGGTATTTTCAGGAAATGTTGACATTTATATACATATTGGAACATTTTCCAATGGATTAGTAAATATTACCATTTCTAAATGCATGTGCTGTCTATATTTGAGCAAATTTTCCTTTGGGAAACTCTTTGTTCTCTGCTTTCCAGTTAAAACTGTCAAAAGTTGAGAACATTCTTTTAAATCAGCTTAACCCTATAAAGGATTTAAATTTAATACCTCAAGAGAAAGAGAGAGCGAAAGACCCTCAGTATTAATGATAATGTAAGTTCAGTGTGTGTGTCAGTTAAAAAAAAATACCATCAGAAATAAGACATCCTAGTGTCTTGTGCTCTTCTACCCAGAAGAGCTCAGCAATAAGCTACTTCAGAATTCTAGCTCATCCTGCCTTGCAAATTTACCCAGACACATTTCTGTTTCATAGTCTACCCTGATTTGGTAATATGCAATTAGAGAAAATGACCATTTTAATATAGAACAATTTTCTTGTAAATTATACAGTAAAAAATATTTGAAACATATTAAAATCAAATGGATTTAGAATGATTATAGTTATGAATTACTGTAATTTGGTCTTACACAGCTAATTCCAAAGACTGCACAGCCGTTTAGCAATTTCCATTCTCTAAATTTCTCATAATGGGATTTAAAGGGGGGAAAAAAAAGTGAAATCATCATCTTTTCCTCCAACCTCCTCCCTCTTGTTATATATGCTATTTCAATAAATGAGCCACCACCCTTCCCATTACCCCAGTCAGGGAAACCCAGTAGAGAAAGGGGGAAGGCTTGTGCCTTATCCATGGCCATAGAACTTTATCTCTTACCGATGTCTGGGTGAATCAGTCCAGTCCCACCCATTAATTCTTCCCACCCACTCAGGTCTTCACTGAGACTCTCACTACCCATTAATCTCTGAGCTTCCTAGGCTAGGCATGCAGACCACCAAATACACATCCCTCAATTCATGCTCCGCATAGCTGCCACAATGGTCCTTCTAAAAGGAAAATCCAACAATGTCACATTTCTGCTTAACATATCTCAATGGACAAACTGCAAAAGTTATTTAGATGGGGTGCCTGGGTGGCTCAGTCCGTTAAGCGTCCGACTTCAGCTCGGGTCATGATCTCAGGGTTCGTGAGTTCGAGCCCCGCGGCGGGCTCTGCACCGACAGCTCGGAGCCTGGAGCCTGCTTCGGATTTTGTGTCTTCTCCTGTCTCTGCCCCTCCCATGCTCATGCTCTGTCTCTCTCTCTCTCTGTCTCTCAATAATAAATAAACATTACATTTTTTTAAAATTTAGAAAAATACAAATGTTATTTAGAGTAAATACAAATTCCTTGGTCAGGTACTCAAGATCCTTCATGCAGGAGCAGTCCTTGGCCAATGTCTCCAGCCTCATCTCACACCAGCATGTCAGTGCATTTACTTTCCGACCACATCAAATCCATGCTGCTCCAAGCATAACAGACTCTTAAAGCTACTGCTTTTTTTTTTTAATTTTTAAAAAATGTTTATTTATTTTTGAGGGAGAGACAGAGTGTGAGTGGGGGAAGGGCAGAGAGAGAGAGAGAGAGAGAGAGAGAGAGAGACCGAATCTGAAGCAGGCTCCAGGCTCTGAGCTGTCAGCACAGAGCCAGACGCGGGGCTAGAACTCACAAACCGCGAGATCATGATCTGAGCCGAAGTCAGACGCTCCACCGACTGAGCCACCCAGGCGCCCCTAAAGGTACTACTTTTGGAAAGTCCTTTCCTCTGGCTGTGAAGAAGTGGAAAGAATGAAGAATGTTCTTCACTGCTTTTTTTTTTTTCCCCAATCTTTTCTTCCTTATCCTTCATGATTTAGGTCCATTATAAGCCCTTCCAGAAAGCCTTGCATTAAATAAAAACTTATTCTGACATTTGCTGAAATGGTAAGGAAGACTTGATGCAAGACTGTTGTAATGGGGTACTGCAGTAGGCAAGAGAAATCAGGTTCAACTCTAGATACAACAAGGACCAGTGGGGATTTATAGCTAACAGGCAGGGTGAAGGGGTCAGTGAATGGATAGTTACTAAAAGGAGAGGGACATTAGGGTAGGGCGACTCTTGACAAACTGACCTAACAAGATTTCTGCTAAAGGCAGGCCAAGGACTTAGACAGCCAAGATGGGAGATGAGGAACCTGACCAGATATCAAGGTTCAGTGATGACTTAGCAGGATTCTTTGCTAAGACTCAGTGGAGCAGACCAATAACCAGATGGGGGCCAAAGTCGAGTTTGGTGGAGAAGAAGGCTCAGAGGAACCAACCAAAATTTGGTCAGCAATAGAGTCTTTGTTACTTCCTTCAGCCCCAGTTAAGGTTATCTTTCCACACCTCCCTGCAATTTCCAAGGCTCTTATAGCACACTGAGTATTTCTATAATCCACTTATCACACTGGATTGTATCATGAGCATTTGTCTGCCCTTCTTCTAGTGTGAGAGTTCTTCAAGAGGGAGAATTTTGACTCTCATCTCTGGGTAGTCTGGTATCTTACACACTGCCTTTCATTTAGATGTTTAACAGTGTTTGTTAACTAAGAGCTGTACATGAGTCAAAGGGAAAATTCAAAATTATCATCTTCTTCCTCTTCCTCCAGGGATCACTTGGTTCTTAACAAAGTATCTTTGGAAGGCAGCTATGCTCACCACTAAACACCAGAGCTGCACTTAATAAAGTATCTTTGATATTTAGATTAAGTCCTTTTGACATGGGTCTTACCAAGCTGGATGAAACCCAGTATTATTCATTCTCTAGGCTCCTTTTTTATTGTTCTATGTATTTGTCTTGTTGGAGGGATCTACACAGGCCAAATCTCATTACAACAAATACTATTAAGATAAAAATCACTTATATATATGTATATGTATATATACATATATATACATATACATATATATGCCACTTTCAATGGTCTATTTACTGTAAGTAATAGTTTATATAATTACAATAGATTTTCAATGTCTGAGAGATTTGTGGGAATGAATAATGAGTTATATCCTAAATAATACATCCACAACAGTTATTTTCTTGTTTTTGTTTTTGTTTACTTTTCTTATCACTTTAGGCTACTATTAAAAATTAAGAACCAATCTTAAGACAAAGCCTGTGATAAAACACTATTATGCAGAACCTAAGTAATTATTCTATAACTGTAATCATTTGTTTCTTTCTGTGTGTGAAAATGAGTTAAGTGTTCTCCCCCTTTCTATTAAATATTTGATCTCAAACTCTGTATGTTAAATCATTTACTCCTTTGGTTGAAAAATGTTTCTTGAGTTTGGGGCAGTGGTGAATTTAGTTTAAATATTCTGAACTCATAGCAAATTTATTTCTTTAGAAAAATGAGAACAGTTATTGTGGTTGGCAGAGTTATTCTAACCACACAAGTGATATGTGTTCATTATAAAAATAATTTAAAATGACAAATCAACATAAAGAAAGTCATCCTTAATCTCATCAGCAAGAAATAATCTCTGTGGATGGGTAAAGAATTGTTAACTTGGCAGCTGGCCCCAGAGTTCTTAGGAAAAGAACTAGGAAGTTCTAGGGAAGGAACTGTCTTTATTTAGGAAAATACCCTAATAAGTCACATTGTTTGAGAAACAGGAGGCCCAGAAGACATAATCTCAAGAAGAGAGACAAGGAAACTAAACAGCTCTACAGAAATTAGAGCAGAAAAATAAATCAGATTAAATCCCATGAGAGCAGAAATTTAAAACAAGAAGCCACCAGACTGTTAAATTCTAGACAGAATCAAAAACCTGAGGAAGCACACTGATCTTCCCAGAGTATGGACAGAGTAACTTAAGTCTTATGTAAATATTCTAGATTAGGGTAAATTCCATCAAGGGAGAAATTTAGCATGAGGCTCTAGACCGTGAGTTCTGGAGTAAGAATACTTGGGGCCATTATAGATTCCAACAGTTTCTTTTATTTATTTATTTTTCTTTTCTTTAAAAAAAAATAAATTTATTTACTTTGAGGGAGAAAAAGAGAGGTGGGAGGGACAGAGAGAGGGAGGGGGAGAGAGAGAGAGAGAGAGAAAATCCCAACCAGGCTCTGCACTGTCCGCACAGAGCGGGAAGCAGGGCTCAGGCTCACAAACTGTGAGATCGTGACCTGAGTCAAAATCAAGAGTTGGACGCTTAATTGACTGAGCCACCCAGGTACCCTATCTTTTTTTTTATGATTTTTTTTTTTCAACGTTTTTTTTTTTTTTTTATTTTTTTTTTATTTTTGGGACAGAGAGAGACAGAGCATGAACGGGGGAGGGGCAGAGAGAGGGAGACACAGAATCGGAAACAGGCTCCAGGCTCCGAGCCATCAGCCCAGAGCCTGACGCGGGGCTCGAACTCACGGGCCGCGAGATCGTGACCTGGCTAAAGTCGGACGCTTAACCGACTGCGCCACCCAGGCGCCCCTATGATTTTTTTTTTAAGCACTGTTTCTTTGTATGTCTCTGTGTATGAGAGTGGTGTTCATCAGGGCCAAACCAGCAACATAGGACCCTTTAGGAAGTAAAACAAAAGGAGTTTAATATTGTATACCCTGGTGGTAGGACAACTGAGAATCCAAGTAGAGACAATATGCCAACCAGATGAAGTCATCACTGACCTTACTCTAAAGGAAGAAAGGGACGAGGGGGAGTTAGCAGGGCTGGAGGCTGATAGACAGGTGTCAGAAGCTAGAATCATGCCGGGGGAAATCATAATCGTGCTGGGCCACTATACTGAGGACTGGAGCCACAGAGAAAGCACAGCAGCTTCCAGAAACCCTGCCCTGGGAAAACATCAGAAACTCTTACCTGGAGAAAACTCTTTGGTCATACACATCCATGAACTAGATGAAAGAGGGAGAAAATAATTCCGGCCTGCAAGGAAATGTGGGGAAAGAATATAAAAGCAAAGAAATCCATGCATATGTGTATGCACGCATGTGGTCAAGTACAAATACATACACACACACACACACACACACACACATATATATATGCACACACAAATATATCATGCAACCAAATGGAATCAACATGCATACGTTTTGTAATTTAGTTTAATTCTTAAAATGACATGGCTATTCTCCCATGACACTAAACAGAAACATAAAGCCACATATCTAGTTTCATGGCTGCATTATTAGCCTATTACTTATAGCCACAAATTTATTTATATGGTCCCATGTTCCTCTTTCACGTTGTTTTAAGGTGTTTCTTTTTCTACTGAGGAAAACAGAATGCACAAAATACTTTTAAATTCTTCTGAGCTTGGGTGTTGGAAAGTGTGTATAATATGCTTGCAAATGTGGCCTTTTAAAAATTGAAACCTTATTGCTACATTGCTTTTTTTCATCAAAATCTCTGAAAAAACAGATTGTGTAATGTGTGTCAATAGCTTCTAAACAAATAATTAACATCAGAGTGGGGATTTCATCACTTAGCATCCATCATAGGCATCCAGTACCCTGATTTCTTTGAAGTTTTCTGTTGACAATGATATATGTCATCGTGTTAAGTTGGGGCTGGTTAGTAAGCAGAGCATGGCCAAGGTCACTTGAAGGTTTCTTTGATGCAGACATTCCTCAATTTAGAGCTGAAATAATCCTGACCTTCCTAAGTGTGCTTTACCTTTCTGACAAGTGGAGGAAGCTGCATAATTGACTTCTTTAGGTTCACAGAATCTTTTGCATATATAGAACATTTAGACACTAAATACACTTGCCAAATGCAAGTGTAGCATATCAAAGTGTGATATCAGCCTTCGCACAACAGTTTTAAATTGTATCTCTTTATTTCTCTTTCTTCTTTGTATTTTGTTTGGTTTCATTAAAAAAAAATCAATATTTATTTACTTTCCAGACACAGAGATGGAGTGCAGGAGGGGGAGGGGCAGAGAGAGAGGGAGACACAGAATCCAAAGCAGGCTCCAGGCTCCGAGCTGTCAGCACAGAGCCCGACGCGGGGCTTGAACTCACGAACTGTGAGATCATGACCTGAGCTGAAGTCACATGCTTAACCAACTGAGCCACCCAGGCGTCCATGTATAGTTTCATTTTTAAATTATTTTCTTAAAAATTAAAAGGAAAGATGAAGATTGAATTATTTATTATTATTATTGTTATTATTAGCGACAGAGTGCACAAGCAAGGGAGGGGAGCAGAGGGAGTGAGAGAATCTTAAGTAGGCCCCATGCTCCGCACAGAGCCTAATGCTGGGCTCGATGTCACAACCCCAGGATCATGACCTGAGCAGAAATCAAGAGTCAGATGCTCAACTACTGAGCACCCAAGTGCCCCAAAATGGACAGATTTTTATAATCTTTTCATACTCTTGATTTCAGAGATATAGAACTGCAAGGCATTTAGAGGAGCTGAGGTTCAGGCATGACAAACCAAGGGGCCCATTTTACAAATGGATATTATCTCTTGGAGTTGAATTTAACTAACTCATTTAGATACTCAATATCCCACACTAGAGTATACATTGCTACTATTGACAAAGCTTGACCCATCTCAATTACCCAAAGTCTATAGATTACAGTAGCACTTTACTCTTGGCATTATATATTACATGGGTTCGCACAAAAGTATAATGACAGGTACCCATAATTATAATATGGTGTAAAATACAGTGTATTTTCACTGTCCTAAAAATTCTCTGTGCTCTGCCCATTCATCCTTCCCCCTGACTCCAGCCCCAGGCAATGACTGACTTTTTTATTGTCTCCATAGTTCTGCCTTTTCCAGAAATTCACATAGTTGGAATCATGCAGTATTTATTGTATTTTCAGATTGGTTTCCTTCACTTACCAATATGCATTTAAGTTTTCTTCTTGTCTTTTCCTGCCTTGATAGCTCATTTATTTTTAGCACCAAACAATATTACATCGTCTGAATATACAAGTTTATTTAACCATTCACCCACTGAAGAAAATCTTGTTGTTTTCAATTTTGGCAATTGTAAATAAAGCTGCTATATATATCCATATGCAAAGTTCTATGTGTAGAACTTGGTCTATGTGTAGATCAAGATTTTGAACTCTTTTGGGTGAATACAAAGGAGCAGGACTGTTGGATCATAAGTTAAGACTGGTTTGTAGAAACTGTCAAACTGTCCCCAGTAGCAATGAATGAGAGTTCCCGTTGCTTCATATTCTCACTGCCATTTTGTGTTGTCAGCGTTTTAGATTTTGGCCATTCTAATAGGTTTGCAGTGGTATCTTGTTTTTGTTGGCATTTCCCCGATGACATACGATGTGGAGTTTCTTTTCATATGCTTATTTGTCATTTGTGTATCTCCTCTGTGAAATGTCTGTTCAGGTCTTTGGCCCATTTTTTAATTGGGTTGTTTGTTTCCTTTTTGTTGAGTTTCAAGAATTCTTTGTATATTTTGGATACTAGTCCTTTATCTGATGTGTTTTTTGCAAGCAATTTCTCCCAGTCTGTGGCCCGTTTTCTCATTTTCTTGATACTGTTTTCTTAGAGCAGATTTTTTTTTTTAATTTTAGTAAAGTCCAGCTTATCAATCCTTTCTAGCATGGATCATGGCTACGATATTGTATCTAAAAAGTGACTGACATATCCAAGGTCATCTAGGTTTTGTTTTAAGTTATTTTTTGGTATTTTATAGTTTGCTCTTTTGCATTTAGATCTATGAATAGATTTTGTGAAGGGTATAAGGTACATAGATTAATTTTTAGCATGTCTAGTTGTTCTAGCACCACCTATAAAAGAGATAATCTTTGGGGAGCCTGGGTGGCTCAGTTGATTGAGTGTCTGACTCTTAATTTTGGCTCAGGTCATGATCCCAGGGTTGTGGGATCAAGCCCCACATTGGGCTCTGGGCTGAGCATCGAACCTGCTTATTGTCTCTCTCTCTGCCCTTCTCCCTGGCTTGTGCTCTCTCTCTCTCTCTCTCTCTCTCTCTCTTTCTAAAATAAAATGTACAAAAAGAGGCTATCTTTCCTCCATTGTATTGTCCTTGTTCTGTGTCAAATATCAGTTGACCATATCTATGTGGTCTATTTCTGGGCTCTCTATTCTGTTCCATTGATCTATTAATCCATTTTTTTTTTTTTGCCAACACTACACTGTCCTGATTACTGTAGCTATGTAATATAATCTCCAGATTTTTGACAAATTTCTATGTATAATAATATGTAAGATTGATAAAATTGATACATAATGTTCATTACCAAATGGCACACTGTGTTGACCAGTTTGGGCTGCTATAACACAAATATCATAGAATGGGTGGCTTAGGCAATAATCATTTATTTCCCACAGTTCTAGATGCTGAAGTCCAAGGTCAAGGGATCAACAGATTCAAAGTCCAATGAAAGCCCTCTTCCTGGTTTGCAGATAGCTACCTCCTTGCCATCCTCACATGGCTAAAAGAGAGCTTGTCTTGCTAGCGTCTCTTATATGGACACTAATAACATTCATGAGAGTTTCATTTTCATGACTTAATCACCTCCTAAGGCCTCTCCTCCAAATATCACCACCCTGGGAATTAGGGTTTCAATAAATGAATTGGGGAGGGGGTACAAAACATTCAGTCCATAGCATTTACTTAAAAAGTATTTCTAAGACATAATTTCCCAAAGACATGACATGGGTACATTTGAAATCTAGCACTAAGAAAAATGTCTAGGAAATTTTCTCTTTCTTTCTTTTTCTATTTCCTTTGTCTTTCTTCCTTTCTTTCTTCCTCCCTCCCTCCTTCCTTCCCTCCTTTCTTTCTTTCTTTCTTTCTTTCTTTCTTTCTTTCTTTCTTTCTTTCCTTCTTTCTTTCTTGTTAAAGAGAAGGGACTAAGGAAGTGAATTCTACAATTAGCTTTATAGATTCTATAAATTTTCACCTACCATCTCATAACAGAACCTCTTTAGTAAGAATATATAGCTACCTTTTTCTTACTTTAAGGAAGATAAGTAGTTGCTCATGATGGTCTAGGGAAAAGTTATGAAAACATACATACCAGAAATGTAACATTGATTAATTTAGGGGTGTGAGTAATAAAAGAAAAATAATTGGATTTTCTTTTTTTTTTCTTTCTTGTTTTTTTTTGTTTGTTTCTTTTTCTTTCTTTTTTTTTTGGTATCTGTGCACTATTTCATTTGTTAAAAAACACATATTGATTTAGCAAATTTAAAAACATCACATCTAGAGAGTTTGAAACAAATGAAACAGCTCAACTAAAATATTGTGGACAAAATTGGGAGAAAAATTCATGTGAGCAGGTATCACAGGTAATGTACATGTATTGAAACTTTGGTTTAATTGGCTTTATTGAACACTTTTCAGTATGAACTTTTAGAAAACAGGGCATCAACAAAAAATACAGGTATGCACAACTCTCTCCTAGAATGAGATATCGAAATTTTTTTTAAAATGTAATTTTGTAGAAATATCGATCTTTGTCCCCAATAGATTCTTATTCCTGAGAGAAAGAGATTTTTGCAAATATCTATGAGTATTACAAAAATTGGCCAAGGTCTTAGGCTACAAGGAAAATTTTAAGCAATTCCTTAAATTACACATTATAGAGAGTACATTATAAGGAGAGTTAAAAATATACTTTTACATAACTTTTGGGTTAAAGCAAAAGTTAAAACCAAAATTAGAGATTATTTATAAATAAACGACAATGAAAACATGATGCTATGAAACCAATGGAATGTGGATAGGATGATCCTAAGTGGAACATTTATAGCCTTAAATACATTTGCTTTTATAAATTGATAAAACATAAAATGCAGAAATGAAGCCAAAAAATAAGTAACAAAGTAAACTTCAAGTTGGTAGAAGAACTAATAAAGATGGAAGAAGAAATTAATCAATACAAATATGAACATAAGAACTTATTAATGAATCCAAAAGTAGTTCTTTGAAAATTTCAGTGACTTAAGCAAATCTTTGAGAAGTCTGATCAAATAATAAAGAGAAAAAAATAACATTATGAATGAGAAAGGAGTCTTAACTAAAGCAATGGAGAAGATGCACAAAAATTACAAGAGATCAATTCTACAATGTTACGTAGACCCATTTGGACATCTAAGGTTAAACTGAAAATTCCAGGTAAATATAAATTATCAATTAAAAACAATTTTAATGTTTATTTGTTTCTTAGGGAGAAAGAGAGAGAGAGAGACAGAGAGAGAGAGAGAGAGAACATGAGCAGGGGAGGGTCAGAGAGAGAGAGGGAGACACAGAATCCAAAGCAGACTCCAGGCTTTGCACTGTCAGCACAGAGCCCAATGCAGAGCTTGAACCCATGAACTGTGAGACATGACCTGAGCTAAAGTCAGACACTTAATCATCGAGTCACCAAGGCACCCATAAATTATCAAAATTTTGATCAAAAGATATTTAAACAGAAAAGAAGAAATTAAAAAGCTGGTTTAAGTCAACCTTCATCAAAGAGGCACTGGATACAATGAAAGATAATTAAAGGAAGGACACACTAAATACAGAGATTTGTTGAAATGTTTTGAAGAAGGTATAGGCTTATAGCTCTGAGGCAGGTGGAAGTCTCCAAAGTGAGTGTATTACATGTGTGTTTATGTATATGTGTGTGTTTTATTGATGTTTATGCACATGTAAAGGAGGCAATAATAATTAAGTAGTGCATGGTGTCTGAAAAGGTGAGAGAAGCAACCCAAAGCACAGTTATTGGATTGACCTTAAAAGGGAGGTGGTTCTATTCCTCATTCTAATAGCAGGGGAGAAAGAAACGATTTGTATGAATGTAGGTAAAATTGTATGCATTCCAGTGGAAAGAAGAGGCATTCCCTCTGGATTTCCTTCATGTTCTCTACAGAAAGCAAGAGATGGGGAGCCCGAGATCTGACTGCAATAGAGAAAATTAGAAAAAGTCACGGTGGAGTTTTGGAAACTGGGTGGAATGAAAAAAATCCAATGTTTTTTAGGCAGCGTTGAGGGCCTGTTTGAGGTTAGTAATCCTAAATTCAGCAAACATCTGGGGATATTGTCCACCAGAATTCAGCAGCATGGGTGCAAACACAGAAATGTAGTTAAAGTTCATCTAGAGCTGTGATTTCATCATGTGAAGAAGAAGAAGAAAAAACAGAGAAACAAGGGACTTTAGAACATTGGTAAATGGCAAGCCAAAATTCTGGAATAATTCATGAATTCCATGTTGGCTGAGGAGCAAAGCAATGAAAAGAAAAGATTGAGGGATTGGAAGAACTGGAAGTTCCAGTGAAGTCAAAGCATAGGGCTGTAGTGGCACTGTTGGCCCAAGCAGCACATTCCCCCTTTGCAGGCAAATCTCCATTGGAAGCCAAACTTTAATCAGATAATTGTTCTGTAAGTGGAGAGTCAGACTCAGAGGAGATAATTGAATGACTCAAAAAGCATAATCCTCCCAAAAGACCAGTGTTCAGAGGCTGAGTGCCAGGACATCCTTTCCTTAGACTGTGTTTGAATGGGCTCTACTGATTTCTTGTTCTGGAGATTTCTTTTTCCTGTGTTCTAGATTATCCTCTGCCTAAGTATATTCCACATCATATTAGTCTCCTTAAATGCTCCGTAGAAAAGGATTTCTATAGGGGCACCTGAGTAGTTCAGTTGGTTAAGCATCCAGCTCTTGATCTCGGCTCAGATCGTGATCTCCTGGTTTGTGAGATCAAGTACCACGTTGGGCTCTGCACTGCCAGCACAGAGCCTGCTTGGGATTCTCTTTCTCTCTCTCTCTCTTTCTCTGCCTCTCTGCCTCTCTCTCAAAATAAATAAATAAAACATTAAAAAAGAAAAGGATTTCTATAAAATAATTTTTGGAAAGACTACACACTATCCTTCTCTAACAGTACATTTTTTGGATTTTTCTTCAAGCATAATATAGTTGTAATTGAGGGGTGGGTGGCTGGAGGCAAGAGTTTGTCCTCTAAAGGCCATATTTTTATTTCGCTATTATATGATCATGGTAACACAAGCAAGCAAATCAATTTGTCTTTAGGTGAATTATTCATCTGACAAAATAATTCTTAAAATTTGAATGTTTATTTATTTTTAAGACAGAGAGAGACACAGCATGAATGGGGGAGGGTCCGAGAGAGAGGGAGACACAAAATCTGAAACAGGCTCCAGGCTCCAAGCTTTCAGCACAGAGCCTGACGCGGGGCTTGAACTCACGGACCGCGAGATCATGACCTGAGCCGATGTCGGACACTTAACCTACTGAGCCACTCAGGCGCCCCGACAAAATAATTTTTGAATTGATTTTCATCATATTGGTCTGATTTTGACAGAGGTTCGAGGCAGGCCTGTGATTCTCCAAAGAACTGGCTGGAAGGTGAATAAATCAATTTTTCAGAATCAGCGCTCCTCACAGTTTTAAAGTTTTGGAAAGAGAAGTCTACTCTAAGATACATTCTCACCTCAGGCTTTATAAATGAGACACATACTTCAGGGTCTTATGGTCCATTGTCTGATCCACTCTGTAAGCTGTAAACTGGCCCCCGGCTGTCTGAAACTCCCTTCCACAGTTTAGAGCCCTGATATGGAGAACAAGCATATGGTTGTTATCACAAATCTCAGTAGAACCATGTTATCATATAACCTGGCCCATAACTGATTTTTAAGTCACACATTTACAAGCAACTCCTTGAATTACTTCCACAGATGGCTAATGATACATTATATCAAATGACAAAAGATATGTTCATTAATTTGAAGGTTTCTGGGCAGGAGTATTTCACCTATGAACTAAAAAGAAAGAAAAAGTCGAATTTCAATAGTAGAGTCTCATGTCTATTTTATTCTGTATCCAAGAATATAAGTTTTTTTTTTTTTTTTAAAAAAAAGCTCACACTACTACTTTTCTCCAAATATTCTACTCAGAAGTCCCTCTGGTGACTCAGATTACAACACATTTTCTGAGGAACTTGTCCTGAAATTGTGTGTTGTACAAATTTTGCAAGCATTTTAACATTCTCTTGTCTGGCCTTTAGATAAGGGGAAAGATGACCAAAGTCATCTTTTAGGTAATAATCCCTAATTATTACCAAAATACCTATTTGTCAAGATTAAAATAATCCCTAATTATTACCAAAATACCTATTTGTCAAGATTAAAATAAAGTAAAACAATAATTATATCTATAATGACATTTATCTTAAATAAAATTAAGGGATAAATAAAATAAATAAAATGCAATGTAACAAATAATATAAAGTCATTATAATATATGTATTTGTGTGCATGTATATATATACATATATACATAATATATACGTAGACACATTTTTTTAAATTTTGTTAAAGCTGCAATTCTAAGCATAGGAGTTTCATTTGAAATATAGAAACATATTGTTTCCAAATGATATTTCTATAGGCAACCTTTTAGCTCGTGTTCTTCCTAAAATTCACACATTTAGTGACTTATGTGGCAAATGTAGAAATGATCCCACAAAACCAGTTTGTGGGCAAAGTGTTGATGCAGAGCACAATAGGCCCCTAAGTAATTTACTTAGCCGAAGAGCCTTTGTTCTCTGAGACTTCATCCATCTGGTTTCTGGAAGTCAAACTGCTTATAGTAACTTCCGACATGACTGAAAGAACCAGAAATGGGAAACTACAGAGAACATCCGGGAAGCCTCTAGAAGCCAT
Organism: Panthera pardus; assembly: GCF_024362965.1. Lineage (NCBI taxonomy): Eukaryota > Metazoa > Chordata > Mammalia > Carnivora > Felidae > Panthera > Panthera pardus. The sequence goes on from NW_026526655.1 coordinate 12,682,227, forward strand.
TAAGTCCCAGAAATTGTGGTGATAGTGTGGCCGAGATGACTGATGCTCTTTGGAATATTTCATAAGGGGCCCTGGATATCCGGAATGTATTTTACTGAAAGAGGAGAAAAAAAGAAATGGAGAAGCTTTTGCTCTGGCCTACAATGGGAAATTTTATTTTCCATTTAGGGATCAGTAAAGAGAAGTAAATATTTTGTGCGTTCTTTTCAACCAGCAAATCTAAACGCAACCCTCCTCAATTATTTCGATGCCCAGATACTCTTTCCCTGATTATCAAGAGAGTGTCCTATGTGGAGTCATGAAACCCATCATCAGTTTTAGCCCTCTATCTCTGTCCCATGGCTGTGCTCAGCATCACTGCCCGGTGCATGTACTCTGTCCAAGAAGGCTCACCTGTGTTGATAGGGTCCTCCATGGAAACACCAGGTCTGGTAATATGACAAGGAATGATTCTCCAAAATGAGCTGATTCATTCCCAATAATAATTTAACGTGATTTCTTCCTTCTATAACATTTGCTTTTTCATTCACTGTCTCTAGTCAAAGATGTGAGGAGCTTGAGGATTTTAAGCACCATCTAAGAGGAAATCATCAAGACAGTTGAGCTTATGCCCTCCTTTCTGGCCCGGACTAATTCTTTTCCGTTCAGCTCAGGCTCTTGCCCACTCCTCTGGACCAAGGGTTTCCCTCCCTACGTCTATGTTACCACCAACACTTGATTTCAATCGCTTTGATGACAGGGAGCCCATTTTATGCTTCTTTGGAATCCTTTATGATTCCACAAACATTTGTCAAGAAAGGGTTGGGAACTGAGAGCAATTTGGGCAAGAATGCTACCCTGACTGGAGCACCACACCCAACAGGACACCTTCAAAGCTGCCTGTCGTGTTGGTGTTGCTTTTGTTGTTGTCTTTCCTCTCAACAGTAATGCAGCAGTAATGTAGCAAATGACTCAGTGTCTGAATTCCAGAGCCAGATTGTTTTTATTCGAAAGCCATTTTGTGCCTCTTATCGACTGTACGATCATGAGAAAAGTTACTGAACCTCTCTTCCTCAGTTCTATCATCTATAAGATATGGAAAACAATAGTATCTTTCTCAAAGTTGTGTTGTGAGCATTAAATGAATTAAATGAGTTAAGTCATTTGAAGTCCTTAGAACAGGAACAGCCCTTACAGGAAGGGCTACGCATTGTTAGCTCTAATTACTGTTGTCATTTATTTATTATGGTTTTTGAGGTCTATGGTATTTTTAGACTATGCCCTTGTCCCAGTGTTTTAAAACACACTCTCTTGATGAAACCTCAGTATTATATTTGAAAATTAGATTTGGATCCTGGATAAACTGGACACTTATTTGGCTAACTGGTTTTTGCTTATTCTAGCCAAGTTGAAGGTACTCAAATTGAAAATTAAGTCCATGGAAAGCCTTTTTTTCAAGCGCTATGCTTAGGTTTAGGGATGATGACAGTCATATGTGGTGGAGTTAGAATTACTTGTGGATTTATTTGCTTTCTTCATTCCTTGGTAGAAGTCTATACTTAGATGCCTGTTAAAAGTAAAGCCAGGGGGCACCTGGGTGTCTCAGTCGGTTGAGCTTCCCACTTAAGCTCAAGTCATGATCTTGCACTTCATGAGCTCGAGCCCCACACTGGGCTCTCTGCTGTCAGTGCAGAGCCTGCTTCAGACCCTCTGTCCCCTTCTCTCTGCCCCTCCCCAGCTTGCACTCTCTCAAAAATGAATAAACAAACAAAAGTGAAAGCCAGGCCTACCTCAAAGACAGGTGACAGCTCCAAGTCTGTCACTGTTCACATCTAGAAGTCAAGATATGATGCTCTATTTGCAGGAAGAATTTTTGCACAGGCTGCAATGGCTTGCATATTATACATGGCTACCATTTTGGAACACGTAGATAGTTTTTAGAGATAGGAGGAACCATAAATAGTATCTAGTCTGGTGATCCATTTTCTAGACTAGAAAGGCCCAGAAGCTGTTTGTGAAAATTTATGCCTTTCATTTAGTGGGAGAACCAGGTCCAGAGTGGAGTTGGCTGACTACCTAGTCAATATCGATTCTATTATTTTATACTATCCTTCAAATTATCACCAAAGAGAGTCTCAGTGTTGTAAATATTTGTACATAATTTGCATAATTATGCATTAATTAAAATGCATTAGAAATTTATGATCTCAGAATCAATCATCAGATAATCCATATATAAATGGCTGGAAAATACTTAGGACTTCTATTAAGATGCAATGCCATCAAATTGGCTACATATATACATACATATATATAGTATATATGTATCATATATGTATATATATATACTATATATATACTATATATACTAATATATATACTATATATATGAACATGAATATATACTATATACTATATATATAGTATATATACTATATATACTATACTATATATATACTATATATATAGTATATATACTATATACATATAATATATATAATATATATACTATACATAATATAATATATACTATATATAATATATATATAGTATATATATATACTATATACAATACTATATATATTATATATAACATATATACTTATATATAATATACTTACATAAGTCACTAGCATATATGAATTCAGTGACAGCATTAAGCAAAGTGTTTTCACATACAAAGTCCTCAATAAATTTTTATAGAGGAATAATTAAAATTTGAATGTTATCTTAGTGTCCTAATATAAAATAAGATAAAGTTAGTATAACTCAACAACATATAGATTGTTAATTATGTTAATCTTCTCTCTTTATTATAATAGTTCAAATTCTAAAGAGATTTTGAAAATGTTTCAGAGAGCATAAAATGGCATATTACGCTAGCTTTAAATACACTAACTAAATATTTTACTTTGCATTGAAATATTTTCTGAATCTCCAGATAAATTTAATTATCATACTCTGATTCATGATTGTTGAAAAGTCTCAGATTCTCTGAACCTTGCTATTAAAAAAATGTATTATTGACACCCTTGTGTCCACCAGCTTTGTGTTCTTGCTTCCAATTAATATCTTGTTTATGACTGCAAACTCTTGGCCTCTGCTTATCTGATACCCTCCCCTTTAAGTTGCTTACCAACACTCACCTTGACTGACTTATTCCTGGAGGTGCCCTGGATTATTAATTATTGGTTAATGTATCCATATCTTTACCTCCACCTAGATTGCTGGGCTTTTATTTTGCACTTAATTGCCTCGTTCAATGCATGGCCAAATGAGATACAACTTAGCTATTGTGAAAGTTGCCAAGGTTTTTACGTCCTTGGTTTATTTTATAACTAACGCATTTTGGCTTGAAAACATCAAGTCCCACTCTTTTAACATATCAACCCGGTGTATGTTTGAATGTCTTTATTTCCTGCTACCAGGATGCTGGTTTCTGTCAATTAGGTCTCGCTAGGGAGTCCAGTGATCAATATTGACTCTGTAGCATAAATCAAAGATATTGTTTATAAGAACATTGTCTTCTCTGGAGGTGATTTTGCCTGTTAAGGAAAACAGTCTGACTGCAGGCCAGGCTTTGTTTATTGTGTAAAAAGTAACCATAGTCCACAGCTTTTACAGTTCAGCAGGCTGAGGAAATATCTCCTGTAAGTTATCTGCTGTTATACTGCATCATGCCCACTTCTGCTCTGAGGCTACTCTAAAAAATTTTCAGTTATAACCCGATGCTAAAACAGGAGGGGGCATATTTCACTATAAGAGGACTTTAAAAGTCAACAAATTAATTTGCTTTTCCTTTCCAGCTGTGCAATTCACCCCCCCCCCCCCCACTCCAGCTCTGAGCTGTAATTAAGTACATGCTTTTATAATAAAACTAATCTTTTCCTGGTGCTTCCCCAGCTGCAAATTCTGACCCAGATTCCTATTATGAATCATGACTGTCACATGGGCTTGAAATAGGCTTCATTTCCCTCTGCCCTCCCCCAGCTGCTGGAGATTCTCACCCCTGGATTTAGTGCCAACCTTATTACACAACTGGAGAGAGGATTTAACTTATATGAGCTCTTTGAAATCCTTGCGTTGTTTTTGTTTACAGAAGGGGACATCATCTAAGCATCCGGTAATGACAACTAGGGAAAAAGACACACTCATTTAACATTATAGAATAAGACTAAAACCAGCCACCGAGGTTACCTGGGTGCATAATTGATTAAATATTTTTTTATTAAATATTTTTGAAGTGAAAGTAGATATCTCTGATAAGAAATAAGCTAAGGAGAAGAAACATCTAAGAAGAAATGCGGAGAAGACCTATATTCATGAATTGTGCGTAATTTTGAAGAGTTTCAAGCGCATCCTGAATGTGTGTTATCCCTCCATCCCCATTAGAATTGTCCCTTACTTTCAAGTCACCATGAAGTCCCCATCTTCTCACTGTAACAGCCTTCTAACTGGCCTCCACACTCCCAATCCTGACCTTCTCTGAGCCATTATTCATAGTCCGAGGGCTCTTTGAAGCATGCAAATCAAATCAAATCAAATCAAATCAAATCAAATACAATCATAATTCTATTCCTAAGGCTCTCTGCTGGTTTCTCATCATAGTCTATGTGATCTCACAATTTGTGAGAGGACTATAGCTCTCCATCAAAAATTTGGTTTTCTGGGGCACCTGGGTAGCTCAGTCAGTTGAACGTCCTACTTCAGCTCAGATCATGATCTCATGATTTGTGAGTTTGAACCCCACATGGGGGTCTATTTTGACAGCTCGCAGCCTGGAGCCTGCTTCGGTTACTGTGCCTCCCGCTCTCTCTGCCCCTCCCCTGCTCACACTCTCTCTGTCTGTCTGTCTGTCTCCAAAATAAATCAACATTAAAATTTTTTTTGTAAATTGCTTTTCCATTCTTCATGGCAAATAGATAGGCTACTTTCCAGTCTCTCTTCTGTTATGGAGACTGAGGGTAACCATGCGACAGAGTATGAACCAACAGCATACCAGAAGAAGTGATGTATGTGACTCCCAGGCCAGGAATGCA